>NC_139169.1:33544369-38544369 GCF_965202585.1 Thalia democratica | reverse complement strand
TTAAACGTGCAGAGTTATTTGCAAAATTGTTTTTTTAGCTCATTCAAATGGTCGGTATGGAAAATATTTTGTTTGTCATTTTTTATATAGTGTTGAAATAAATAAAAAAACGTGCATCTACTTTAAAAAGTTATGAATAGTAGAACTTAATTGAAACAAATTATTTGTCAACAGTTAATTTGTTTTCAAAAAGCATCTCAACTAACTTTTGCAAGATACTAACATTTTTTATAACAAAAACTTAAAAAGTTCAAACATATAAACTGAATTTGTAGTTATATAAAATTACATAAAAAAATAATTGAAATAATATTAGTAGCAGTAAGTTTTTTAGAAGCTAAACTTTTTCACTAGCTCTGTTTGAAAACTACAGGTGTTTTAAACTTTTATAATACAGATTAGTGCTTTATATTTTTAAATAATAATATACACTATCGAAAGTATGCTAAATGATATTTTGTTTAAGAGAAACAGCAAAAATATAACAACGCACAAAACATATAATATAATTTTGTATAAAATTTTTTACTGATTTTTGGAGGTATGACTAGATTTTCTAAACAAAAAAAAAAAAGTGTAATAAACAAAGTTATACCAGCTGTAAGAAGTATGAATTACTACAATCACATTAATAAAATTTTGGTCAAAATATTTCAAAGAACTGCTAAAAAATATTAGTTAAAGCGAACAGTTTTTATGTGTAAAACGGAAGTACTTTACAGCTTTTATTAACCTATTTCAAAAATCAATAATTTAAATTTAAAACAAAAACACAAAGTAAAATATAAATTATTTTGTTCTTGCATACATATATATATATTAGGGAACCAAGTAAGTAAAATCGGTTTTGAATTGGAGCTATAAGTGCTGTTTTTTTATAACCAGTAGACTAAAACTTGAATAATCAATAAGTCTTTATGTTAACCTTGATTTAGTTGCATTAAAATATAAATATGATAAAAACAAAAATAGTATTTACTTATTATAATGTATTTATAAGCGCAAATAAAAGAAATATTTGCAAGCATTGAGTAAGAAATTACTTAATAAATGCTGCATTTCTAATTAAAAATTTATTAGAACCAATAAAATCTCATACGTAAATATTGAACTATTGGTTTAAAACTAGTTTTAATATTGTTTTAAACAGACATCTATTGAAGAAAAAAACGTTTATTTATTTAAAATCTAAGAAATGTTATACGTATTGCTGACAGTTCATTAAATGTTAACGATGTTTTGATTTTGTAAGCAAATGTTTAAATCATTTTTCGATAACATTTAGTTATAGAAAGTATCATCTAATTATATTTTACACACGAGTATAGATAACTTGTCTGTGAAATTTACAGATCGAAAATAAAAATTATATAGAGTAGAAGATACATCAATTTACTAAAACTGTACACAGTAAATAAAAGAATTGTTTATAAAGTCATTATCAACTAAATACATTCTTATTTTGACATAGAAAAGACTATCGATATATTTAAATTATTATTTTAGTAAACGATACGTACGACCTTGGTAACAGTGTTAGAAAATGTTTTATTGAAAACATATAGATTTTAAGTAAAAAATATTTTTACTATTTGTTGAAAGTTTTCATGCGCAACAAATAATTTGTTGTACACACGGACACTTTTTAGGAAAATTTATCTAATATTCTGTTACTACTTTATTTAAATGTTATTATTTTAACATTTTCAGTAAAGGTTTGAATAGTTTTACGAAATAACAAATAAAGCACTTAAATACTACAGTATTTGTTTCAATCTATGCGATTTTACAAATGCATCAGTAAAAAATAAATTTTTACGCTTTTAAAACATAAAACACTAAAACCTTATTTTTGTTTTTTTTTTCTAATGTTTTGTCTTGATAAAGTTATTTTATTTTTAGATAAGTTTAATTTCGTTCATGTTTAATTTCATTAATCTTTTAAACATGTGCGTTTTAACTTGTATATATAGAATTGTTCATGCGTATTTGTGTAGACAATTGATTGGAGTTATTTTACGAGTAATGCTTTTAATTACGCAAGTTTTAAACAGTACTAAACAATTTTCACATCTTAACTTAATCCAAGTTTCAATCGTTATATATCGATAATCAAATTTAACCACGTACTCTTTTGTACCCTTTTTCGTTGACCAATCTTAAGTAAAATTAATTATCTTTTAATTAAAAATCAAAATAAATAACAATAAGGTTTTAGATAAATAAGAGGAAAATACTTATAAAACCATTAGGTTTTGTTTAACATGATTTTGTTTTAATACGAAGTTACATATAAATTATTTTCATTTTTGCATACATATACAAACTGACGAACCAAATGAAAATATTTATTTGCTATTGAAGCTGATAAGTGTTAATTTATTTTCAAAAATTAGTCGATGAAAAATTTGAACAATCAACTAAACCCTTTAAAGCTCACAAAACCAAAAGTTTTAACATTTGCATATTAGTGCTTTACGGAAAGCAAAACAATTGTTCATCTGAAGCGATTGACGCACAAGAATTAGGATAAATTATTTTTCATGTCGCATTATCTTTGATGGAATTGAATATACAGTAGTTTATATTCTAGTTTTATATTAAATATTTCGCTTTGAATGTTCAAGTATCACAAAGCACTAAGATTGAAAAACTACTGACTTTTTTTTGATAATAAACTAAAATCAACTATTGTACTCAACTCAAATTTTTACAGCAGTAAGTTATTAAATAGTTTATACCACGAACTTACTAGATTATTAATTTTCAGCGTTACCGTTGGCAATCCACTGATAAACAAAATTCTTTTAAAGTAATATTTCATGTTGTAACAGACGAATATTTATTGAGCGGACATTGTTAAGATTTCTTTATTTCTGGCACCTCTGTTATGTTCTATGTAATATTACGCATACAATTTATTTTGCTAATTTCGTTTTTGGAAGCTCTTAAAAAAAAGTTTTTCAATTTAATTTTTTTTTTGTAATTTTGTAAAGGTTTAGTTTTTAGCTATTTTATTTAATTTCTTTTTAGTATGAATTATTTTATTTAAAGCAGCAAACTTACTGGAGATTGCAGATTTTTAAAATAAAGCTTTTGTATGCTTCTACTTTTATACCACAAATTTATGTAAAATTTAATAATTAAGCAATACTCAGAAATTAAAAAAATTTAAATCGATTTTATTTATCGTAAACTGTTATAAATAAGGTTAATTGGTGATTAACGTAAGACATTAACAAAACACTTAAATATTTATTTGGATATGCAGTTGTGTAGATAAAGTTTTCTTTTAAATACAAAGTTTTAATAAATAATTCCAGGATATTTATTAGCACCTAATAAATAAGACATTATCAAGGCGTGCTTGTATAAATTAGTTCTAAAGCAGTAAGATTTAAATTAGTTTTAGAATACTTAATAAGATAAAAAAATAAATTTGTTTAACTTTAGTTTTTGTTTATAATAACAACATTACTTTGGCCTTAAATTAAACAATATACTTATATGCAGTTAATATATCATATATAACTCTCTTTTTTTTTTGGTCAAAGTCTTTTAAGATCTAATTTTATTGTTAGTTCAGTATTTATCTCTAGTAAACAGTTTTACTAAGTAATTGTTTTTATTAGTTATTAACGACTTGTTATTTTTTTATTGTTCATGATTGTTTTTGAATTGCCAAGAAATAACATATACTGTATTTTTGATAAAGTTAAATTTTATCTACTTTTACTAGTTTTGCTGGCTTAATTTTATATATCTCCTAAAAACTGCATACTATGTTTATACTTTAACTATTTTTAAATTTTTTTAACTTTTTAATATCTAAATATATAAAAGTTTTAGGTAAAAATTGTTTAACGCAAAAAATATTTGTTTTTCAACTTTAATATATTAATTTTTTGTAGAAAAACAAAAATTTTGTTCTACTACAATTGACGTACAAAACTTTTGAACTAAATAGTTTTCCAACGTCGTATTATCTTCCGATAAAATTAAATTTATAGTTTTTTGAAGTTTATTATCAAAAGTTGCGCTTTAGAATAATAAAAAAACTTATAATTTAAAAATTACAGACACGACTTTTGTTTAAATTATTAAAATCAATAATAAAAAACATAACGCAATTTACTTTCTAGTTATTTAATGTTTACAAAACCAAACATAGAATTATTTTTGCCATGAATTTACTAGAGAACTAAACCGTTTTTGATGCAGTTTTACGCTAATAAACTACTTTATCAAATTTCATTTAATACTTTTATAACTTTATTTTTAACACAAACCTGATTTTTTAAATTATCAGTTATAGCTTTATTTATGGTTTTTTTTTTGAATGAAAATACTTTATTTAAAACAACAAAACCACATGATAGCAGAAAGTTTTTAAATCAAGTTCCAAATAGATGTAACTGTCAATGCTTGTTTTTGAAAATAAAATTCTTTAAAAAAGCGTTTGAGCTATTTTCTCAAGTTTTATTTTTAAGTGCTAACAACTAACTCGAAAACTTAAAAATTAAAATTAAAACTTATTTCTTCAATGATCAATTGGCGTACTTAAGATCATTTGATGACTAACATTAGATATACAAAGTATATTTATAAAGCTAGCTTGAATTTAATTGTTTATACAATTCGTTTCAATACCTCTATAAGCAACATTGGACAACTAACCATTTTATTTAAAAAGTGTTAATGTTGTTAATATTTTTTTTCATTAACATGAAAAAATTTTTTGAAAAGAACCACTATCAAAACAACTTAATTTTTTTTAAAGAAATACGAGCTATTTTTTTTTCTAATGTATAAAAATAGTTATAAAAACGTATTTAAAATTAGTTTGACTAAAAACTACACAAAAAGATGATGTTTTGTGTTGTAAAAAGTGTTTATAATAGCTCAAACGCTTTTTTAAAGAATTTTATTTTCAAAAACAAGCATTGACAGTTACATCTATTTGGAACTTGATTTAAAAACTTTCTGCTATCATGTGGTTTTGTTGCTTTAAATAAAGTATTAATACGAAATCAGATCATACAAAATTTTTCTTTTTATACAGACATATTCAACCAAGTTTCATCAGTTGTTATAACATACCAGGTTTATCCACAAAAATAAAAGTGTCAATATAAATTTAAAAAAGCACTAAAATGGGAGACCCTACATTCAACAAGCCAAGAAAAATAGGGCAAAATTAGTTTTCTGTCAATCTTGAGATACTTGAAAATATATTCGCATACAACAAAAAACTTTCAAGTTTTAGATCTGGTATATTCTGAAATGGCAAGAAGTTTGCAAATCATCATTGAAATATCAATTTTCTAGTTCTTTTTTTTACTTTATTTAATAGTATTTGTTTCTAATGCGTAGTTTTTTTTGCTTACTTCAAGTTGTTGTATTTTACATTACTTTGTTATTGTATATAATTTAATTTATAATGTTTATAATGATGTTTATAATTTCTTTTTTAATCTATTTTAGCCATATAACTGCCTTATACTTCATGATATTATATTATATATTGTTTATAAATTTGTATATAATTATTATATTATACTATATACTGTATTGAATGTCTACTGTATAACTGCCTAAAATTTTCTTAGCTACATTTTTTTCAAATATCAGTCAAACAGAATGTAAAATCTTAATAAGTAATACAATTCTTCAAACTTTAGTAAAACAATTAAAATATACACCTAGCTCACTTATTATTGACAATGTAAATAATTAATTATGTAATTAATTATGTTTTTGAAAACGAATTATAAGCAAAGGTGAAAGTTTCCAAAGTTAAAAATGAAGCGTTTTGAGTTGTGATAACATTCAAAAATAGTTTTTTTAAACAACTTTGATTGGCTTATTTTGTATCAAAAGTTTAATTTTTCATATTGAAATTATAACATTTTAATACAGTTTTTACTTTTTTCAACATAAAAACTTACAAAACTACGTCATATTAGTTCAACATTATTCAAAAGTTTAGCAAAAAAGCACAACTTAATCTACTTAAATATGTAAAGTCTTCGGTTAGAACGTTAGATAATGTTTTAATCGAATAATCTAAGCTTTTTTTCCTTACATACTCCTTTTTTTCAGGGAGTGCTCAGAAAACAGGATACCAGGCAAAACACGCCCCTGCTTAAAAGTACAATGATATTTTTTTAAACTAAATGTGCTAAATTTAAACTTAAATTTTGATTTTAAGTACTTAGTTACTAATTTAATAAACTTTTTTATATTAAACTCAAAAGTCATTACTATTTATAGTAAAAAACGATTGTAAATTATTAGTTTTTTTTTTGTGATCATCGTGTAAGCGTGAAACAATTGTAAAGAAACAAACTCACGAAAAAATTGCATTTAAGTTTGTTTGTAAAATACTATAAAAAGTTTCAGATATTTTTTAGCTTCATTAAATTCAAAAGTAAATATCTAAAGTAAACTATAGAAGCTAATCAAAAAAAATCAATACTGTAACAGAAATTGCTTAAGTAAATAAGGAAGGCTTATAACCGAGTTATTTTTGTTGACTACAAGCTAATAAACTTTAACTCACTAGTGAACTTTGCTGATATATATATCTAAGCAAAATATATCTCTTGAAACAGAATAAATAAAAAGACTAAAAAATAGTTTTTTTAATACTTATATTGCGTTAATAACAACTAACGTGTGTTTTTCTTGGTTACATCAATACTTTTAAGGTACTTAATAACATAAAACAAACTGATGTTCGTTTAAAATAAGTCACCTTATCAAGTATATGTTTATATTAATGATTTATTAAGTACGTATATTTTCACCGTGCGCATGTGCTATTTCTGTTTTAAACTTGAATCCTATAAATGAGTTTTGAATTATTAAATTTTTACTTAATTAAATTTTACCGGCTTGTTTTCTATACAACATCTCAATGTACGTACATAGTTTTCGCTCTAACTCTGTTTTGTAATCTCTTTTTCCATGCGAAAAAAGGTGAAAATCTACGAACGCTTATATATAAAAGGGATGCGTATTTTTTATTCACTTTGAGATAGAAAGATTACTTACTAACTATTAAATGAATTTGCATTTAATAAATACATTTCCGTGCAGTATTTTTTCTGTTATGAATGTTACTTTTAATCTAAAACTTTTTGGTGTAAAACAATTAGTATGTTTTATGTTATAAAGTGTCAAGGCTGCATTTTTAAGTTTAGCAAAGCAAAGTATTGTTTAAGTACTATTTTCACGAGTTTACACCTATGTTTTCGATGTAATTGTCATAAAAAAGCTAAGTAGCATTTAATGTAAAGTTCACAGACTTTTATAACTAACGTTTATAATGATGTTACTGTTTGTAAACATTTTACTTCCTAGCTAACACTTTAGAGTTTTCGTATGTATTTTTTTTTAATCTCATCAAATTTAGTTAATGAAGTCAGTTTTGTAGTATAGTATAAAACTATCCTTACTATATTCAAAGTTTTTCTATTAATTGTTATAATAATTATAAAGCATCAACGTAGTACATAGTAAAAGTAAAATTAAACAATATAAAAAACTAATTTGTGTTGTTTACGTTTAAAAATAGTTATATAATACCATGAAATACTAGTCATTCTGGATAGTTTAAAAAACCAGACTTTTTACGTTAAAACAAAACGTTGTCTTATTTTTGTATAAATAAACGTAAAAAGCGATATAAAATTGTAAAGAACTGAATTGGTGTTTATTAATACAAGCTTATAAGAAATATTATTAGAAAGTTAAACAACTTTATTATGCTTTCTAGTCTAACTAATAAAAATGATAAAAGGAGAAGCAGGCCAGTTAAATTTCAGATGCGAAAAAGCGCGTTTCAATGGTATACACACAATAAACACGGAATGGATCAAAAGAGACAGAGTTGAGACGGTTTTGATCGATGTCAACCCTGAGTCGGCGCGGACCGACACAAAAAACTTGTTCTTGTACTTGAAAAACAAAAGCACCCTCAAGCAGAAACGCAGGCTAGAAAAGCGTTCGATTTTCCGACTGTTCAGCGGAAAGTACAAATCGGAACGCGGCTTCAGCTATTTGAAACTGGACGACTTTGAACTAATAAACAAGGAAAACATGGTCAAAGATGGAATAACTCCCTTCTACTGGGCCGAATTCGAAGGGTACGGGGTGAAAGATTTGGGAACGCAAAGTAACAACGGTGAAGTTTTTTTAAACAAGGTAGACTTGTCGAAAAATGTCTTGCTAATTTTTATGGTGGACCTAAGCTCGTTCAACACAACAATAAGCACAACTAAGCAGCTGAAAGAAAACGCGCTGCTCAAAAGCTTGAAACTAACTAAGAAACTGTTGGACTTCCACGAGTACAACTACACTGAGAACTTGATTTTATTTTACAACACAAGGTCTTTCACAGAAAAGTTGAAGACAAACAATTTTTCGAACGTTTTTAAAAATTATAAAGGTTGCAACTCTTTTTTGGATTGCGCAAGTTTTTTAAGAAATGAAATCGCAGAGTGGTTTAAGGAAGGCAGAAAACGTTACGATGTCACAGTAATTTTCAAAGAAAAAAAGGGACTTTGTGAAAAAAATATTAAGACCATAATGGATTTTTCTAAACTTATTTGTAAAAGAAACGTCTATCGTGAATGGAATATGCTTTAAATAATTTAATGACCAGTTTTTGTTTTTTCAGATTTATATATATTTTTTCTTTTTTTTAATGAAAATATCAAAACTTTAAAAGATAATTTTTAGAAAAAAATCACAAAATTCATTTTTGAATCGATCTTAAAACAATTTTCTCTAACATGTAAATGTATCAAAGTTAAGAAAAAACTTTTAGCTTTTTTTTTTCTTACAATAAATATTTTAATTCAACAAATAAAACTTATTTTTATGTTATTTTCTTCTTTATTTTGATATTATCCGAAGTTTTTTAATGACTAGTTTAATCTAGAGTTTTATTACTTTCCATTACATTGTGTTTGATTTCATTGATATATATAAAACTACTGCAATATATTCAACTACTTGACACTTAATATCAATTAATAACTACTATTTAGGGTTATTAAATTAAAACAAATTTTATAAAAATTATTTTTTTAAACTTTAATTGGTTTCTATCATTATAAAACACATAAAAAAATTTACTCATTGAAAAATTTTCAAAAACTATCTATCAATGAAAAAAATAAATAAAGACTCTTAAAAACTAAAATAACCCGCATAAAAAATAATACTTCTACAAATTTCTTTAAAAAATAAAGTAATAATAAATATCATAATTTGTTTTTTCTCAAGCGAATAATATTTCTTATTAATTCTTTTTTTTAACTTATATCTTAATTTGTATGACTAATAAAAACCAAACAAGTTATTAACTCTATATTATGAAATAATAGTAATTAAATTTTTCTTTAATTTTAGCTGGTTTTCTTATTCGCATAGTTTTATTTGAGTTCTACTAATAAGTATTAACTTCATTTGATACAAGTAAAAAAAATACTTTGCGTTACCAAAACAAATGTGTTGTAGATTGTATGTTGTTTACTGTAATATAATTATTGTTTTTATTTAATTCAGTTGTTGAAATACATAAAAAAGTTAATTTGTTCTTCTTAGTTATCGCGCAAAATATAGTTTTGTATCCAGTAACATTATAAGTATGTGCTAATTTAAAACAACCACAAAACTCTTATTTTGATTTAAAACAAAACTAGTCTAGTAAATTTATAAAAAAAAAGTTTAAACTAATGGTGTACATTTTAAAAACATACAAAAGAAATATTTTTTTATAAATTATAGAAACTTGTTTTCATACTCGTGTAAAGATAAAATCTTTGACTTTAAAAAGAAATATTTTTAATGACATTCAGAATAAAACATACCTTTTAAACTTTTGTATAAAACCTTTTGATTTTAGTTTTCTGATTTACTCTGATTCAGAGTTAGTCTAAATTGCTTAAGATTATAAACAATAGTTTATAACTCATATATACATAACTCAAAATAATATTTTCTATCATTTTAAACAAAGTAAGAAGCTTAACATTCTAATGACATCCCTAAAACTATTTTTGAAAAAGCTACTATGTTAATTGATACTTAACACATATGGTTTTGTTAAGCGCAGTTTATTTTTAATTAGGAAAGAGGTAGGTATACATTTATTTTAAAATGATATCTGCAGATGCAGTTTGTAGATAGCAGTGTAGCAAAAATCAATGATGACCATTTACTTAACTTTTTTATTCAATAAGTAGTTGAACGTTTCATAATCTATCTACAACTGTTTTAAAAATAAACCGTATGAATCACTAAAGTTATAACTAAATTAAAAATGGGGTTCAACTGTTAACGTTACTAAATTAACCAACAAGTTTTATGTTAGTACATATTTTGAATGTGCTAACAAACTAACTATCTGTGATCCTTTAAAAAGCTTGTTTACCATATAGATCTTTTATACCCAATAAAGTTTTTTTTTTTTTATAAAAATTTATTTGAATTAGACTAATTTCATATTTTTTACGTACAAACCATCTACAAAAATTTAGATTACACACAGAATAAACTTTTAGTCTGTTAAATATAAAACACCTTAAATTTATAATTAAAATAAATTTTTAAATATCATATCAAAAGACAGTTAGCAAGCAGCTGGAAAATCTTAATTTACTAGTTTTTAAGTCTACATAAATTGGATCACTTATGCATTCGTGAATTTATTTTCAACGTTTTACTCAACTTGTAATTAATATTAATATCATCTTCACTTTTCATAAACGTTTAAAAATTTAAATAGTTTTTTATGGAGATATTAAGATTTAGCTTAATTATACAAACTATATTTACACACGTAACAAAAAACTAATGAAAACTAATAAAAAAGCTGTAGTTTATCTATAATAAGTTTATTGAAGAAACTGAAAAAATAATTAAAGCTGGTAAAATAGCTAAAGGCTTCTGTGAAAAAATACATTGAAGAAATTTGATAACTAACCAAAGATAGGTAAGTAAGTATAGAGGTGCATGACGTTAAACTTTTCTGGTGCATGACTCGATGACCGAAAGGTTTTTTGTACACCAGGTCCTTGGACTAAACTTTTTGAGCGTATTTTTTGTCGTTCAAAGATATACACAAATGAAACATTTTATCTACCAAATAAAATTATGAATGCTAATTTTTAGCTCAAAGAAAGCGTTAACTAAAACTGTATAAAATTGTAAATGCTATTTTATAGGAAAGAAGCCTGAACGCAAATTCACAAAAATATATTTAAAATTTTGGCAAAGTTTAATAATCAGGAACTGCTCAGTTCCAACCAACGTACAATTCCCACCCGATCGAATCCAAGGACCGCTTACCGACCATGAGTAAAATTTAGGGGTAACAGTGATAGTAAAATATAAAAAAATACATAATAAAAAAATACTATAAAAAAAACTTTGGGTAGGAATTGTGCGTGGGTAGGAAGTGTGAATATAATTAATAATCACTAGTAAACAGTTTGAAACTCGTTTTAAAATAATTTAAAAATAAATTCATAAGAAATTTATATTGATTGTTAATTGAGTGATGCATTGTTTTGTTAAATAATTCACGAATCATTAAGTTTGTAATTCTTCACCTTTGATGCAAGTTGAGAAAATTATACTTTTAAAATAAACTAAACGTATACAACTTGGCCTTTATTATAAATAATTTCATTAATTTAAATTATTAACTTTATGAATTTTACGATCAATGTTTTTTTGAAAACGTTAAAAATTCAACGCCAAAAAAATTCGGCCGAAGGACTTGGTGCACAGAAAGACCTTTTAGTTATCGAACTCCAAACTAACTTTTTACTTATTTTATCTATTTTATATTTATTTTATATAGCTGAAAAATTATTATTGGATTAGTTTTTTTCTCATGAGTTTACTAGTCGTCTAGTTTTTATGAAAAAGTAAAGTGTTACGTTAGTAAAGTTTTAAATCGTTAAATTTGACTTATGCTATAGAAACATTGTAATTTTATGTCAAATTTTTATACTTATAATTATACTTACTATAGATAAACCATTACTGTGTAATTATATATGAATATAATATGAATTCATCGTCTTGTCGACATATGAAAAAGCTCGTAAAATACAACAAATTTTGAAGTATTTTATAGTCAATTAACTGTTGTTTTCGTTAATTTTAGCTGTTTGATTAGTTAGATGGTAGATCGATTTTTGTACTGATTATTTGTAATGTAAAATGTTCAATTTTTACGTCATATTATTTTTGTTTTATTGTAAACTTTTGCATCTTTGTTCCTCTAAGTGCTTTTTATTTTAAATTTGAACTGGCTGAAGATTAAAGAAACCTTTTTGTCTTTATGAAACATATGTTCCAGTATTTTTAAAATCGCCATTTCAATAAATTATTTAAAAGCCCTTCAAGTGGGCTCAGTAGAAGGTCTTCAAGTTTGAATATAAACCTTATTATATATATATTAAGGAACCAAGTAAGTAAAACAGATTTTAAATTTAAGCTGTATGTGCTATTCTTTGTAACCTGTAGAGCGAAAATTTGAACAATCAAATAAGTTTTTGTATTAACTTTGATTTCAATGCATCAAAATATAGGACTGATAAAAGCAAAACAGTATTTACTTATTATAATGGATTTATAAGCGCAAATAAAAAAATATTTGCAAGCATTGAGTAAAAAAATACTTAATAAATGCTGCATTTCTAATTAAAAATTTATTAGAACGGATAAAATCTCATACGTAAACATTGAACTATTGGTTTGAAACTAGTTTTAATATTGTTCTAAACAGACATCTCTTGAAGAAAAAAACGTTTATTTATTTAAAATCTAAGAAATGTTATACGTATTGCTGACAGTTCATTAAATGTTAACGATGTTTTGATTTTGTAAGCAAATGTTTAAATCATTTTTCGATAACATTTAGTAATAATAAATATCATTTGACTATACACTTTAGCTACACGAGTATATATAAATTTTTTGTGTAATTTACAGATTGAAAATTAAAAGTATATTGAGTAGAAGATATACTAACTTATTAAAACTGTACACAATAGATAAAAGGATTATTTACAAACTTAATAACAATTAAATACATTCTTTGTTTGACATAGAAAAAAATATCGTTATATTTAAATTAAACTTTTTAGTATATGAAATATACGGCCTAGTTAACAATGTTAGAAAACGTTTTATTGAAAATATATAAATTTTAAGTAAAAAGTTTTTTTTCTATTGTTGAAAGTTTTCATGCGCAAAAAAATTTTTTTTGTACACACGGACACTTTTTAGGAAATTATAATCTTTTTAGTCAAATTTATGTGATATTTTATTACTACTTAACTATTATTAGTAAACATTTTCAGTAAAGGTTTAAGTATTTTCACTTTAAAACGAATAAAACACTTAAATACTGCAGAATATGTTTCAATCTATGCTTTTTTACAATTGCATCAATTAAAAATAAATTTTTACGCTTTAAAAACATAAAACAATAAAAGTTTATTTTTATTTTTTTTCCGATGTTTTTTCTTGGAAAAGTTATTTTATTTTTAGATAAGTTTAGTTTCATTAATGTTCTATTTCATTAATCTTTTAAACATGTGCGTTTTAACTTGTATATATAGAATTGTTCATGCGTATTTGTGTAGACAATTGATTGGAGTTATTTTACGAGTAATGCTTTTAATTACGCAAGTTTTAAACAGTACTAAAAAATTTTCACATCTAAACTTCATCTAGGTTTTAATCGTTATATATCGATAATCAAATTTGACCACGTTCTCTTTTGCAACCTTTTCCGTTGACCAACCTTAGGTCAAACGATAAAACGTGTACTTTTTTTAATTTAAATTCAAAATAAACAACAATAAATTTTAGATAAATAAGAAGAAAATACTTATAAAACAATAAGGTTTTGTTTAACATGATATTTTTTAAATACCAAGTTACATATAAATTATTTTAATTTTTGCATACATATACAAACTGACGAACCAAATGAAAATATTCATTTGCTATTGAAGCTAATAAGTGTTAATTTATTTTTAAAAATTAGTCGATGTAAAGTTTGAATAATCAACAAAACCCTTTAAAGCTCACAAAACCAAAAGTTTTAACATTTGCATATTAGTGCTTTACGGAAAGCAAAACAATTGTTCATATAAAGCGATTGACGCACAAGAATTGGGATAAATTATTTTTCATGTCGCATTATCTTTGATGGAATTGAATATACCGTAGTTTATATTCTAGTTTTATATTAAATATTTCGCTTTGAATGTTCAAGTATCACAAAGCACTAAGATTGAAAAACTACTGACTTTTTTTTGATAATAAACTAAAATCAACTATTGTACTCAACTTAAATTATTACAGCAGTAAGTCTTTAAATAGTTTATACCACGAACTTACTAGATTATTAATTTTCAGAGTTAATGTTGGCAATCCACTGATAAACAAAATTCTTTTAAAGTAATATTTCATGTTGTAACAGACGAACATTTATTGAGTGGACATTGTTAAGATTTCTTTATTTCTGGCACCTCTGTTATGTTCTATGTAATATTACGCATACATTTATTTTGCTAATTTCTTTTTTGGAAGCTCTTAAAAAAAAGTTTTTCAATTTAATTTTTTTTTGTAATTTTGTAAAGGTTTAGTTTTTAGCTATTTTATTTAATTTCTTTTTAGTATGAATTATTTTATTTAAAGCAGCAAACTTACTGGAGATTGCAGATTTTTAAAATAAAGCTTTTGTATGCTTTTACTTTTATACCACAAATTTATGTAAAATTTAATAATTAAGCAATACTCAGAAATTAAAAAAATTTAAATCGATTTTATTTATCGTAAACTGTTATAAATAAGGTTAATTGGTGATTAACGTAAGACATTAACAAAACACTTAAATATTTATTTGGATATGCAGTTGTGTAGATAAAGTTTTCTTTTAAATACAAAGTTTTAATAAATAATTCCAGGATATTTATTAGCACCTAATAAAATAAGACATTATCAAGGCGTGCTTGTATAAATTAGTTCTAAAGAAGTAAGAGTTAAAATTAGATTTAGAATACTTAATAAGATAAAAAATAAATATGTTTAACTTTAGTTTTTGTTTATAATAACAACATTACTTTGGCCTTAAATTAAACAATATACTTATATGCAGTTAATATATCATATATAACTCTCTTTTTTTTTTGGTCAAAGTCTTTTAAGATCTAATTTTATTAATAGTTCAGTATTTATCTCTAGTAAACAGTTTTATTAAGTAGTTGTTTTTATTAGTTATTAACGACTTGTTATTTTTTTATTGTTCATGATTGTTTTTGAATTGGCTAGAAATAACATATACTGTATTTATAATAAAGTTAAATTTTATCCACTTTTACTAGTTTTGCTGGCTTAATTTTATATATCTCCTAAAAACTGCATACTATGTTTATACTTTAACTATTTTTAAAGTTTTTTAACTTTTTAATATATAAATATATAAAAGTTTTAGGTAAAAATTGTTTAATGCAAAAATATTTGTTTTTCAACTTTAATATATTAATTTTTTGTAGAAAAACAAAAATTTTGTTCTACTACAATTGACGTACAAAACTTTTGAGCTAAATAGTTTTCCAACGTCGTATTATCTTCCGATAAAATTAAATTTATAGTTTTTTGAAGTTTATTATCAAAAGTTGCGCTTTAGAATAATAAAAAAACTTATAATTTAAAAATTACAGACACGACTTTTGTTTAAATTATTAAAATCAATAATAAAAAACATAACGCAATTTACTTTCTAGTTATTTAATGCTTACAAAACCAAACATAGAATTATTTTTGCCATGAATTTACTAGAGAACTAAACCGTTTTTGATGCAGTTTTAGTTAATAAACTACTTTATCAAATTTCATTTAATACTTTTATAACTTTATTTTTAACACAAACCTGATTTTTTAAATTATCAGTTATAGCTTTATTTATGGTTTTTTTTTTTGAATGAAAATACTTTATTTAAAGCAACAAAACTACATGATAGCAGAAAGTTTTTAAATCAAGTTCCAAATAGATGTAACTGTCAATGCTTGTTTTTGAAAATAAAATTCTTTAAAAAAGCGTTTGAGCTATTTTCTCAAGTTTTATTTTTAAGTGCTAACAACTAACTCGAAAACTTAAAAATTAAAATTAAAACTTATTTCTTCAATGATCAATTGGCGTACTTAAGATCATTTGATGACTAACATTAGATATACAAAGTATATTTATAAAGCTAGCTTGAATTTAATTGTTTATACAATTCGTTTCAATACCTCTATAAGCAACATTGGACAACTAACCATTTTATTTAAAAAGTGTTAATGTTGTAAATATTTTTTTTTCATTAACATGAAAAAATTTTTTGAAAAGAACCACTATCAAAACAACTTAATTTTTTTTTAAAGAAATACGAGCTATTTTTTTTACTAATGTATAAAAATAGTTATAAAAACGTATTTAAAATTAGTTTGACTAAAAACTACACAAAAAGATGATGTTTTGTGTTGTAAAAAGTGTTTATAATTTATTAATACGAAATCAGATCATACAAAATTTTTCTTTTTATACAGACATATTCAACCAAGTTTCATCAGTTGTTATAACATACCAGGTTTATCCACAAAAATAAAAGTGTCAATATAAATTAAAAAAAAGCACTAAAATGGGAGACCCTACATTCAACAAGCCAAGAAAAATAGGGCAAAATTAGTTTTCTGTCAATCTTGAGATACTTGAAAATATATTCGCATACAACAAAAAACTTTTAAGTTTTAGATCTGGTATATTCTGAAATGGCAAGAAGTTTGCAAATCATCATTGAAATATCAATTTTCTAGCTCTTTTTTTTACTTTATTTAATAGTATTTGTTTCTAATGCGTAGTTTTTTTTGCTTACTTCAAGTTGTTGTATTTTACATTATTTTGTTATTTTATATAATTTAATTTATAATGTTTATAATGATGTTTGTAATTTCTTATTTAATCTATTTTAGCCATATAACTGCCTTATACTTCATGATATTATATTATATATTGTTTATAAATTTGTATATAAATATTGTATTATACTATATACTGTATTGAATGTCTACTGTATAACTGCCTAAAATTTTCTTAGCTACATTTTTTTCAAATATCAGTCAAACAGAATGTAAAATCTTAATAAGTAATACAATTCTTCATATTTTAGTAAAACAATTAAAATATACACCTAGGTCACTTATTATTGACAATGTAAAAAATTAGTTATGTAATTAATTATGTTTTTGAAAACGAAATATAAGCAAAGGTGAAAATTTCCAAAGTTAAAAATTAAACGCTTTGAGTTGTGATAACATTCAAAAATAGTTTTTTAAACAACTTTGATTGGCTTATTTTGTATCAAAAGTTTAATTTTTCATATTGAAATTATAACATTTTAATACAGTTTTTACTTTTTTCAACATAAAAACATACAAAACTACGTCATATTAGTTCAACATTATTCAAAAGTTTAGCAAAAAAGCACAGCTTAATCTACTTAAATATGTAAAGTCTTCGGCTAGAACGTTAGATAATGTTTTAATCGAATAATCTAAGCTTTTTTTCCTTATATACTCCTTTTTTTCAGGGAGTGCTCAGAAAACAGGATACCAGGCAAAACACGCCCCTGCTTAAAAGTACAATGATATTTTTTTAAACTAAATGTGCTAAATTTAAACTTAAATTTTGATTTTAAATACTTAGTTACTAATTTAATAAACTTTTTTATATTAAACTCAAAAGTCATTACTATTTATAGTAAAAAACGATTGTAAATTATTAGTTTTTTTTTTGTGATCATCGTGTAAGCGTGAAACAATTGTAAAGAAACAAACTCACGAAAAAATTGCATTTAAGTTTGTTTGTAAAATACTATAAAAAGTTTCAGATATTTTTTAGCTTCATTAAATTTAAAAGTAAATATCTAAAGTAAACTATAGAAGCTAATCAAAAAAAATCAATACTGTAACAGAAATTGCTTAAGTAAATAAGGAAGGCTTATAACCGAGTTATTTTTGTTGACTACAAGCTAATAAACTTTAACTCACTAGTGAACTTTGCTGATATATATATCTAAGCAAAATATATCTCTTGAAACAGAATAAATAAAAAGACTAAAAAATAGTTTTTTTAATACTTATATTGCGTTAATAACAACTAACGTGTGTTTTTCTTGGTTACATCAATACTTTTAAGATACTTATAACAAAAAACAAACTGATACTTGTTTAAAATAAATAACCTTATCAAGTATATGTTTATATTAATAATGTATTAAGTACGTATAGTTTGACCGTGCGCATGTGCTATTTCTGTTTTAAACTTGATTCTTATAAATGAGTTTTGAATTATTAAATTTTTACTTAATTAAATTTTACCGGCTTGTTTTCTATACAACATCTCAATGTACGTACATAGTTTTCGCTCTAACTCTGTTTTGTAATCTCTTTTTCCATGCGAAAAAAGGTAAAAATCTACGAACGCTTATATATAAAAGGGATGCGTATTTTTTATTCACTTTGAGATAGAAAGATTACTTACTAACTATTAAATGAATTTGCATTTAATAAATACATTTCCGTGCAGTATTTTTTCTGTTATGAATGTTACTTTTAATCTAAAACTTTTTGGTGTAAAACAATTAGTATGTTTTATGTTCTAAAGTGTCAAGGCTGAATTTTTAAGTTTAGCAAAGCAAAGTATTGTTTAAGTACTATTTTCACGAGTTTACACCTATGTTTTCGATGTAATTGTCATAAAAAAGCTAAGTAGCATTTAATGTAAAGTTCACAGACTTTTATAACTAACGTTTATAATGATGTTACTGTTTGTAAACATTTTACTTCCTGGCTAACGCTTTGTAGTTTTTGTATATATTTTTAAATCTCATGAAATTTAGTTAATGAAGTCAGTTTTGTAGTATAGTATAAAACTATCCTTACTATATTCAAAGTTTTTTTATTAGTTGTTATAATAGTTATAAAGTATCGACGTATTTTGTAGTATAAATCGAATTAAAAATATAAAAACTAATTTCTGCTGTTTACGTTTGAAAATAGTTATATAATACCATAAAATACCAGTCATTCTGGATAGCTACAACAAAATATACTAAAAACCAGACTTTTTACGTTAAAACAAAAGGTTGTCTTATTTTTGTATAAATAAACGTAAAAAGCGACGTAAAATTGTAAAGAACTGAATTGGTGTTTATTATTACAAATTTAAAAGAACATTTATTAGAGAGTTAAACAACTTTATAATACTTTCTAGTCTAACTAATAAAAATGATAAAAGGAGAAGCAGACCAGTTAAGTTTCAGATGCGAAAAAGCGCATTTCAACGGTATACACACAATAAACACGGAATGGATCAAAAGAGACAGAGTTGAGACGGTTTTGATCGATGTCAACCCTGAGTCGGCGCGGACCGACACAAAAAACTTGTTCTTGTACTTGAAAAACAAAAGCACCCTCAAGCAGAAACGCAGGCTAGAAAAGCGTTCGATTTTCCGACGGTTCAGCGGAAAGTACAAATCGGAACGCGGCTTCAGCTATCTGAAACTGGATGACTTTGAACTAATAAACAAGGAAAACATGGTCAAAGATGGAATAACTCCCTTCTACTGGGCCGAATTCGAAGGGTACGGGGTGAAAGATTTGGGAACGCAAAGTAACAACGGTGAAGTTTTTTTAAACAAGGTAGACTTGTCGAAAAATGTCTTGCTAATTTTTATGGTTGACCTAAGCTCCTTCAACACAACAATAAGCACAACTAAGCAGCTGAAAGAAAACGCGCTGCTCAAAAGCTTGAAACTAACTAAGAAACTGTTGGACTTCCACGAGTACAAATACACTGAGAACTTGATTTTATTTTACAACACAAGGTCTTTCACAGAAAAGTTAAAGACAAACGATTTTTCGAACGTTTTTAAAAATTATAAAGGTTGCAACTCTTTTTTGGATTGCGCAAGTTTTTTAAGAAATGAAATCGCAGAGTGGTTTAAAGAAGGCAGAAAACGTTACGATGTCACAGTAATTTTCAAAGAAAAAAAGGGACTTTGTGATAAAAATATTAAGACCATAATGGATTTTTCTAAACTTATTTGTAAAAGAAACGTCTATCGTGAATGGAATATGCTTTAAATATTTTAATGACTTGTTTTTGTTTTTTCAAGTTTATATATTTTTTTCTTTTTTCTTTATGAAAATATCAAAACGTTAAAGATATTTTTTAGAAAAAATCACAAAATTCATTTTTAAATCGATTTTGTAACAATTTTCTCTAACATGTAAATGTATCAAAGTTAAGAAAAAACTTTTAGCCTTTTTTTTTCTTACAATAAATGTTTTAATTCAACAAATAAAACTTATGTTTACATTATTTTCTTCTTTATTTTAATATTATCCGAAGTTTTTTAATGCCTAGTTTAATCTAGAGTTTTATTACTTTACATTACATTGTGATTTCATTGATATATATAAAACTCGTGCAATATATTGAACTACTTGACACTTAACATCAATTAATAACTACTATTTAGGGTTATTAAATTAAAACAAATTTATTAAAAAGTCTTTTTTAAAACTTTAATTGGTTTTTATCATTATAAAACATATAAAAAAATTAACTCATTGAAAAATTTTCAAAAACTATCTATCAATGAAAAAAATAAATAAAGACTCTTAAAAACTAAAATAACATGCATAAAAAATAATACTTCTATAAATTTCTTTTAAAAATAAAGTAATAATAAATATCATAATTTGTTTTTTCTCAAGTGAATAAAAATTCTTATTAATCCTCTTTTTTTAGCTTATATCTTAATTTGTATGACTAATAAAAACCAAACAAGTCATTAATAGTAATAATAATAATAATAATAATAAATAATAGTAATAAAATTTTTCTTTAACTTTAGCTGGCTTTCTTATTCGCATAGTTTTATTTGAGTTTTACTAGTAAGTATTAACTTCATTTGATACAAATAAAAAAAAATATTTTGCGTTAACAAAACAAACGTGTTGTAGATTGTATGTTTTTTATTGTACTATAACCATTGCTTTTATTTAATTTAGTTGTTGAAATACAAAAAAAAAGTTAATTTGTTCTTCTTAGTTATCGCGCAAAATATAGTTTTGTATCCAGTAACATTATAAGTATGTGCTAATTTAAAACAACCACAAAACTCTTATTTTGATTCAATACAAAACTAGTCTAGTAAATTTATAAAAAAAAGTTTAAACTAATGGTGTATATTTTAAAAACATACAAAAGAAATATTTTTCATAAATTATAGAAACTTGTTTTCATACTTGTGTAAAGATAAAATCTTTGACTTTATAAAGAAATATTTTTATTGACATTCAGAATAAAACATACTTTTTAAACTTTTATATAAAACCTTTTGATTTTAGTTTTATGATTTACTTTGATTTAGAGTTAGTCTAAATTGCTTAAAATTAGAAACAATAGTTTATAACTCATACATATATATATATATATATAACTCAAAATAATATTTTCTATCATTTTAAACAAAGTAAGAAGCTTAACATTCTAATGACATCCCTAAAACTAATTTAAAAAAAGCTACTAACGTTATTGATACTTAACACATATGGTTTTGTTAAACGCAGTTTATTTTTAATTATGAAAGAGGTAGGTATACAGTTACTTGAATATGATATCTGTAGATGCAGTTTGTAATTAGCAGTGTAGCAAAAATCAATGATGACCATTTATTTAACTTTTTTATTCAATAAGTAGTAGAACGTTTCATAATCTATCTACAACTGTTTTAAAAATAAACCGTATGAATTACTAAAGTTCTAACTAAAATAAAAATGGGGTTCAACTGTTAACATTACTAAATTAACCAACAAGTTTTATGTTAGTACATATTTTGAATGTGCTAACAAACTAACTATCTGTGATCCTTGAAAAAACTTGTTTACCTTATAGATCTTTTATACCCAATAAAGTTTTTTTTTTATAAAAAATTATTTGAATTTGATTCATATATATTTTTACGTACAAACCATCTATAAAAATTTAGATTACACACAGAATAAACTTTTAGTCTGTTAAATATAAAACACCTTAAATTTATAATTAAAACAAATTTTCTAATAACATATCAAAAGACAGTTAGCAAGCAGCTGGAAAATCTTAATTTACTAGTTTTTAATTCTACATAACTTGGATCACTTATGCATTCTTGAATTTATTTTCAACGTTTTACTCAACTTATAACTAATATTAATATCATCTTCACTTGTCATAAACGTTTAAATATTTAAATAGTTTTTTATGGAGATATTAAGATTTAGCTTAAATACAGAAACTATATTTACACGCGTAACAAAAAACTAATGAAAACTAATAAAAAAGCTGTAGTTTATCTATAATAAGTTTATTGAAGAAGCTGAAAAAAAAATTAAAGCTGGTAAAATAGCTGAAGGCTTCTGTAAAAAAATATATTAAAGAAATGTGATAACTAATTAGAGATAGGTAAGTAAGCATGTAGAGGTGCATGACGTAAAACTGTTCTGGTGCATGACTCGATGACCGAAAAGTTTTTTGTACACCAGGTCCTTCGACCAAACTTTTTGAGCGTATTTTTTGTCGTTCAAAAATATACACAAATGAAACATTTTATATACCAAATAAAATTATGAATGCTAATTTTGTGCTAAAAGAAAGCGTTAAATAAAACTGTATAAATTTGTAAATGTTATTTTTTTAAGAAAGAAGCCTGAATGCAAATTCACAAAAATATATTTAAAATTTTGGCAAAGTCTAATAATCAGGAACTGCTCAGTTCCAACCCGCGTACAATCCCCATCCGATCGAATCCAAGGACCGCTAACCAACCATGAGTAAGAGTTAGGGGTAACAGTGATAGTAAAAAAAAAAAAAAAATATATATACTTTAAAAAAAACTTTAGGTGGGAATTGTGCGTGGGTGAGAAATGTGAGTATACTTAATAATCACTAGTAAAAAGTTTGAACCTCGTTTTAAAATAATTTAAAAATAAAATCATAAGAAATTAATGTTGATTGTTAATTAAGTGATGCATTGTTATAAAAAAAAATTCACGAATCATTAAGTTTGTAATTCTTCACCTTTGATGCAAGTTGATGAATTTATAATTTTAAACTAAACTAAACGTATACAACTTGGACTTTCTTATAAATAATTTCATTAATTTGAATTATTAACTTTGCGAATTTTACGATCAATGTTTTTTTGAAAACGATAAAAAATCAACGCTAAAAAGTTTCGGTCAAAGGACTTGGTGCACAGAAAGACCTTTTTGTTATCGAACTCCAAACTAACTATTTACTTATTTAATCATTTTTATATCTATTTTTCATAGCTGAATAATTATTATTGGATTAGTATTTTTCTCATGCGTTCATAAATCGCCTAGTTTTTATGAAAAAGTAAAGTGTTACGTTAGTAAAGTTTTAAATCGTTAAATATGACTTATGCTATAGAAACATTGTAATTTTATGTCAAATTTTTATACTTATAATTATACTTACTATAAATAAACCATTACTGAGTAATTGTTAGACAACAAATACAATAAAAAATTAGTTCTACTTCTGAAAATAAAAACTTTATTTCAAAAAAATAACAATTAGCTTGGATGTATTTTAATCAACTATTGTGTAACATACTAATGATTTAAAGACTAAATTTTTATTACTCACACTTTATATGATCTACATATTTTACTAAAACTGGTTTACTAGAATAGAATATGCAGAATTATTTACTAAATTGTTTTTTTAGCTCTGTCACATGGTCGGTAAGAAATATATTTTATTTTGCTGTGTTTTATAGAGTCTTGAAATAAAAATAAACAAACTTGCATCTACTTTAAGAAGTTATAAATAGTAGAACTTAATTGAAACAAACTACTTGTTAACATTAATTTATTTTTTAAAATACATGATAATAATTTTTACAAGATACTAACATGTTTTGTGTAACAAAACTTTAAAAAGTTTAAACGTAATAAACTGAATTTGTAGTTATATAAAATTACATAAAAGTACTTAATTTAATTAGTATTAGTAGCAATAAGTTTTTTTTAGAAGCTAAGCTTTTTCACTAGCTCTGTTTGAAAACTACAGGTGTTTATAAACTTTTATATTACAGATTAATGCTTTATCTCTTTATATAATAATAACTAATATACACTATCAAAAGTATGCTAAATGATATCTTGTTTAAGGGAAATAGCAGAAATATAATAACGCACAAAACATATAGTATAATTTTGTATGAAATTTATTACTGTTTTTTTTGCAGATATGACTAGATTTTCTAATCAAAAAAAAATTAAGTGTAATAAACAAAGTTATACCAGCTGTAGGAAGTATAAACTAGTATAATCACATTAATAAAAGTTTGGTCACTAGATTTTAAACAAATGCTCAAGGAATTAGCTAAACCGAACAGTTTTTATGTGTAAAACGGAAATACTTTACAGCTTTTATTAACCTAACTCAAAAATCAATATTTTGATATTTGAAATAAAAGCACAAAATTAAATATAAACTATTTTGTTCTTGCATATGTATATATTATATTAAGGAACCAAGTAAGTAAAATGGATTTTGAATTAAAGCTGTAAGTGCTATTTTTTGTAACCAGTAGAGCGAAAACTTGAACCATCAAATAAGTTTTTGTATTAATTTTGATTTCAATGCATCAAAATATAGGACTGATAAAAGCAAAAACAGTATTTACTTGTTATAATGGATTTATAAGCGCAAATAAAAAAAATATTTGCAAGCATTGAGTAAAAAATTATTTAATAAATGCTGCATTTCTAATTGAAATTTATTAGAACAGACAAATTTTTGATATATCATACGTAAATATTGAACTATTGATTTAAAACTAGTTTTAATATTGTTCTAAACAGACATCTCTTGAAGAAAAAAACGTTTATTTATTTAAAATATAAGAAAGATTATACGTATTGCTGACAGTTCATTAAATGTTAAGGATGTTTTGATTTTGTAAGCAAATGTTTAAATAATTTTTCGATAACATTTAGTAATAAGAAATATCATTTGAACATACACTTTAGCTACACGAGTATATATAATTTTTTTGTTTAATTTACAGATTGAAAATAAAAAGTATATAGAGTAGAATATATATTAACTTATTAAAACTGTATTCAATAAATAAAAAGATCATTTACAAGCTTAATAACAATTAAATACATTCTTTGTTTGACATAGAAAAAACTATCGTTATATTCAAATTAAACTTTTTAGTATATAAAGTGTACGGCCTGGTTAGCAATGTTAGAAAATGTTTTATTGAAAATATATAAATTTTAAATAAAAAGTTTTTTTAACTATTATTGAAAGTTTTCATGCGCAACAAATTTTTTTTTGTACACACGGAAACTTTTTAGGAAATTATAATCTTTTTAGACAAATTTATCTGATATTTTATTACTACTTAACTATTATTAATAAACATTTTCAGTAAATTTTTAAGTATTTTTCACTTTAAACGAATAAAACACTCAAATACTGCAGAATTTGTTTAAATCTATGCTTTTTTACAATTGCATCAGTAAAAAATAAATTTATACGCTTTAAAAACATAAAACACTAAAAGTTTATTTTTGTTTTTTTTTCGTATGTTTTTTCTTGAAAAAACTGTTTTATTTTTAGATAAGTTCAATTTCATTCATGTTTAATTTCATTAATCTTTTAAAAATGTGCGTTTTTATTTGTATATATAGAATTGTTCATGCGTATTTGTGTAGACAATTGATTGGAGTTATTTTACGAGTAATGCTTTTAATTACGCAAGTTTTAAACAGTACTCAAAAATTTTCACATCCAAATTTCTTCTAAGTTTCAATCGTTATATATCGATAATCAAATTTAACCACGTTCTCTTTTGCAACCTTTTCCGTTAACCAACCTTAGGTAAAACGATAAGTATCACAAAACACTAAGATTGAAAAACTACTGACTTTTTTTTTTCTTTTTGATAATAAACTAAAACCAACTATTGTACTTAACTTAAATTTTTACAGCAGTAAGTTATTAAACAATTTATACCACGAACTTGCTAGATTAATAATTTTCAGAGTTAATGTTGGCAATCCACTGATAAACAAAGTTTGTTTAAAGTAATATTTAATGTTGTAACAGACGAATATTTATTGAGCGGACATTGTTAAGATTGCTTTATTTCTGGCACCTCTGTTATGCACTATGTAATGTTACGCATACAATTTATTTTACTAATTTCTGTTTTTTTAAATATTTAAAAAAACAAAATAGTTTTATTCAATGTAATTTTTTATTATAATTTCTTAAACGTTTAGTTTTTACCTACTTTATTTACGTTCATTTTAGAATAAAATAATCTTATTTGAAGCAGCGAACTTACTGGAGACAACAGAGTTTTTAAATTAAGCTTCTGTATACTTTTACTTTTATATCACAAGAATTATATAGAATTTAATGTTTATGCAATACTCAGAAGTTAAATAAAATAAATTAATATTTTTTGTGATCGTCAACTATTATAAATAAGGTTAATTGGTGATTAACGTAACACATTAACAAAACACTTAAATATTTATTTGGATATACAGATGTATGAATAAAGTTTTCTTATAAGTACAAAGTTTGATAAATAATTCCAGGATATTCACGAAGCACCTAATAAAAAAAGACATTATCAAGGCGTACTTATATAAATTATTCTAAAGCAGTAAGATTTAAATTAGTTTTAGAATACTTAATAAGATAAAAAATAATTATATGTTTAATTTAAGTTTTTGTTTTAAATAACAACACAACTTTGACCTTGAATTAGACAAAATAATTATACGCAGTTAATATATCATATATAACTCTCTTTTTTTGGTCAAAGTCTTTTAAGATCTAATTTTATTAATAGTTCAGTATTTATCTCTAGTAAACAGTTTTACTAAGTAGTTGTTTTTATTAATAATTAACCACTTGTTATTTTATTATTGTTCATGATTGTTTTTGAATTGCCAAGAAATAACATATACTGTATTTATAATAAACTTAAATTTTATCTACTTTTATTAGTTTTGCTCGCTTATTTTTATATATCTTCTAAAAATTACGTACTACGTGATTATTTTAACTATTTTTAAACTTTAAACTTTTTAACATCAAAATATATAAAAGTTTTAGGTAAAAATTGTTTAACGCAAAAAATATTTGTTTTTCAACTTTAATATATTGATATTTTGTAGAAAAACTAAAATATTGTTCTACTACAACTGACGTACAAAACTTTTGATTTAAATAGTTTTGCTACGTCGTATTATCTTCCGATAAAATTAAATTTATAGTTTTTTAAAGTTTATATCAAAAGTTATTCTTTCCAATAAAAAAAAAAATAATAATTTAAAAATTACAGACACGACTTTTGTTTAAATTATTAATATCAATAATAAAAAACATAACGCAATTTACTTTTTAGTTATTTAATGTTTACAAAACCAAATATAAAACTGTTTGTGCCACGAATTTACTAGAAAATCAAACTCTTTTTGAAGCAGTTTTAGCTAATAAACTACTTTATCAATATTCATTTAAAATTTTTATAGTTTTATTTTTAACACAAACCTGTTTTTACAAAACATCAGTTTTAGCTTTGTTTATGTTTTTTTTTTTTGAATGAAAATACTTTATTTAAAGCAACAAAACCACATGATAACAGGAAGTTTTTAAATCAAGTTCCAAATAGATACAACTGTCAATGCCTGTTTTTGAAAATAAAATTCCTTAAAAATGATTTTGAGCTGTTTCCTCAAGTTTTATTTTTAAGTGCAAATGAACAAATATATTTTAAATTTTTGCAAAGTTTAATAATCAGGAACTGCTCAGTTCCAACCCGCGTAGAATTCCCACCCGATCGAATCCAAGGACCACTTACCGACCATGAGTAAGAGTTAAGGGTAACAGTGATAGTAAAATATAAAAAATTAATAATAAAAAAATACTATAAAAAAAACTTTGGATGGGAATTGTGCGTGGGTGGGAAGTGTGAGTATACTTAATAATCACTAGTAAAAATGTTGAACCTCGTTTTAAAATAATTTAAAAATAAGTTCATAAGAATTTAATGTTGATTGTTAATTGAGTGATGCATTGTTTTAATAAACAATTCACGAATCATTAAGTTTGTAATTCTTCTCCTTTGATGCAAGTTGAGAAAATTATACTTTCAAAATAAATTAAACGTATACAACTTGGACTTTCTTATAAATGAATTAATTTTTTTGAATTATTAACTTTATGAATTTTACGATCAATGTTTTTTTTGAAAACGATAAAAAATCGACGCTAAAAAATTTCGGTCAAAGGACTTGCTGCACAGAAAGACCTTTTAGTTATCGAACTCTAAACTAACTATTTACTTATTTTATCTTTTTTATATTTATTTTCAAGTTAGAGTAAATTTTTAGTGTAACTTTTTGTCTGAAAAATTATAAAAGTACTTTAAATAACTTAATTAATTTTTTTACTAAAAAAAATCACAGTATTTCAGCTTCATTGCGAGGGAAGGACAATTTCAGAGGTTATTAAACTTTGAAAGCAGTTGAATATGCAGTTTACTATGCTATGTATAGATGGCTCGTTACACCTAAAAACTGTCTTAGGAGTGATCGCTTTCGCAACGCCTTCCTCGATCAATGAATATGTTTTAAAACACCCAGGGAAGGGTAGGAGAAAAGCGTGCAAGATCTGCAAGGTCTATTCAGTTATTCATTTAAGTGATAAAAAAATTTGATACACGCTTTCTAATAGAGTAAATTATTCACATCTAAACACGTTGCTTGAAGTTTTTAAAACGATAAAAAAGCGCTCAAAAATTTGGTCTAAGGACCTGGTGTACAAAAAACTTTTTGGTTATAGACGCATGCACCAGGATCCAGTTTAATGTCATGTTTAGGACGTTGCGTGCCTCAGTCAACAATTTTTGGGAAATAACTATAGTTTACACAATAAAGAATAAAAGCAAATATAAAATAATTGATTCAAATTTTTTTTCTTTAGATACAGTTTTCTTAATTTTTTTTTCTTTGTAGTTACCTTTATTTGATTTAGTCAATTATAAGCTAATTAAAAAATCATTTGATTTTTTTTAAAACGTTACAAAGAGTTGTATGTTAGTTTTAGTTTTGCCTTTTTTATTTTTGACATGTTTTTAAACTACGTTGTATTTCGATAAAAGTTTAATTTCTTTAATTATTATTTTATATAGTTATAGTATAAATATATATACTTCTTATTAATTGGGTACTTATTTTATAAACAACTTTTTAATTTTAAAGTAGTTTAAATTAGATTAAAATATAAAAGATCAAATTTTAATCTACAGAGTTAGTAAAAATATTAGAAAATTGTTTTCTGCTATTTTTGAAATAAATATGTTTTAAAAGCTACTTTTGAACAAAAAAAATTAAACTAAAACTTATAAGAAAGCAACATATAATAAAGAGTTTGTATCAAGGGCGACTCGTGAGCTGGGTAATGTAGCAGTTACTAACCTAAAAAATAAAAATTATCTCAAACGTCTCTGTTTTCTGTTTGAAGTAACTTTCTTATTAAACTTAAGTCTACATTATAAGTATTTTGCTTAAAACACCTGAGCTCAGCGCATATTTTGAGAAAAAAAAGTATCAATCCAAATTTCTGTAAAAATGTACGTATAAATATAGATTGCGTCTTTGAAAATTCGCTGCAAAACTAATGTAAAGTTTTATAAAGATTCACTTTTAATAAATTTTTTGTTCTTATTAAACTAAACACACAATTTTTGTCTAAATATTATCTTAGAGCCACCCAAAACAGTACTATAAAAAATATACTGTCAAAATAAATTTGAAAGTATGCTAAAAACTCAGACTAAATAATAACACACACAGCAAAGCACTTAAAAAATGAATTTGCTTCTGAAATTAAACAGAATAATAAACTAAATGACTCATAGTTTTTATTTGTTGTATCTAAATAAGATTTTAATATAAATCATCAAAGTATTTCATTTTTTAATCGTTAACTTTCACTGCTACTTTAAACAAAACTAAATGTTTTTTTTATGAATAATACCTGTTTGAAAGTTTATTGAACATAAACAAAAAATGAAGATGCTCAAAAAAAAGTTTGGTTCTAGACCTCTCATTTGTGAAGTTGCAACTTTAAAGGTTTTGAAGCAACTTTTCTTGATCTCGGGGTACGACTAACTTGACTTGTGGTTTTTTATCTTTTACTTTACGTTCAGCTTAAACTCATTAACAGAATCAATATTTTTTTTTAGTTTTGACCTTGTCGTGTCATATAAGCTAAAACCAGTAATTAAATTGTCATAACATCGTCTGCGTTTAACATTTTAGTTACTGTATTAATAGTTTAAAAGGTCATTTCAACTTATCAAAACCACATAATAAATTAAACATTAATAAGTTTGAAACTTTTCCTTTTTTAGTGTTTTCCGTAAAAAAAAAAAAAAAATTATAACTTGAACTGCTCTAAATATATTGCTTCAGTTTAAAAGTCGGCAGGTTGAAAAGGGATCAAGTTTAAGGGCTTTAATTATTTTTGCTTTTTTGAACAAAAAAGTTAAGCAATAGATTATTTTTTAAAGATAATATGAAAAATATTTTTTTAAATGTAGTATAATAAAAATGAATTAGTTAAAATAAGTTTTTGAATGCGGTTCGCCCATTGGGCCGCAGTTAACTAATCCTTTTAGAACAGCAACTCTTAACCTTCGGTAAATTTAACCCTGGGGGTAAATTTCCTTTTTTTTAGATGGTAAATTTTCTCTCAACAAATACTTTAATAAGTATTACAGAATAAGGATTTCAACTAAATTTAGTTTTTGTATCTTTGATTTTACAGGAATTTTAAACGAACTAAGGCAATACTAGCAATCAAAACTTGTCAGTTCAAAGATGAAAATTTATTGAGTTTTTAAAATAAGTTGAGAATCAGAGTTTTTTTGTGGGTAAATTTTATAAAAAGCTTATAAGGGTAAAATATGATAAAAAAGGTTAAGAACCACTGCTCTAGAACATTTTGCAACAACTTTAATCAGAACTTTTGCAACAACTTTAATCAGTTTAACTATTTAAAAAGAAATGGTAAAGTTATGTTTTCTCGAAAGTTTTTACTCTAAAAATTTATAAAACATTTAAGAAAATTTTTGACAACCTCAAATTTGAAATAATAAAATAAGATTTATAATGTTACAGTAAATGTAAAAGTTTTCCGTACGTAGTCACAAATATATAACAGCTAAATGAATGATCAAAACAAAAACTAAAAAGTTTTCAAAATTGTGTAAAAACCTACTACTTGGCGTACTAGTTGACCAAGTACTTGGTTTACTGGTTAACTATCTACTCGTATCGGACTACTAGTTGACCAAGAAAAGAAGTACTTGGACTACATGTTGCTCAACTTCTTTAACATCTAACTTCCCAACTTATTTAATTTCTGGTGGCCTAACTAAAAAACGGAAATAACAACTATCACATCACAGCTGCCTGCAAGTCCGAAATGCAGTCAACCTTGGGAAATTTGAAGGAACCGTCGTAAAGCAGCGATTCTCTAAAACAGCGATTCTTACCCATGTGTAAATTTACCTCTGGGGTTAATTTATGTAGTTTTAGGCTGTAAATATTCTGCCATAAAATATTTAAATAAGTGTTACAGAATAAAGACTTTTTTGAGAAAATTTTATTAAATACAATTATTGTAGCCTTGAGTTTACTAAAATTTTAGTAGAACTAAGGCAATATCATCAAATGTCAGAGTTTTTCATTACAAATGTTAGAAAATTTCTGAGTTTTTAAAAGAAAATTAGAGACTAGTTTTTATCGTTTGTAAATTGGGGGAAATTTGATAGCTATCTTCTCTAGAAGGGTAAAACTAGAAAAAAGGCTTATAAACCACTGCTCTAGTTCAAGCTGTGATTTTTTTATGTTTCCCCTAAAGTGACAACATATTACATGCATAAACAACTTTACATTCTGAAGAATAGTATATCAGTATGTAACCAAGGAAAACTATCTAAGCTTTTTCTATTATCTTAAACTAATTAACTTTTTAGCAAAGTCATATAAAATAAACAAATTGTATAAAAGGCATAGTAGACTATTTTTTTTTCTTTACAATTTAAACATTTGGTTGTACATAAATGAATAATAATTATTATTATGAATTAAAAATAAATGAATGTTACCATATAGTTATTTATTTTATAGTTTATGGTTTCATTTGATTTTTGATTTTAATCTATAACTTTTTATTGAATATATATCAGTAGTTTCTCTTCCCTCTTCTACAAGGAACAAGAAAGTCAAGCAAGTTTCTTCATGTGGATTTTCACTTTGCCTTTAATAATTAACAATCATTTATCCAACAATATACAAACTAAAAAAGCAGTAAATATCTTTTGTTATTATTTCATTTGGCAAATACTCACAAGACCAAAATCTCAACATTAAAAACCACAAAATGTAGAAATATCCTTAATAAACACTACTATAAAGTACACCAATAGTCACACTGATAACTGGAAACATAGTGAGCCCCCATTCAATTGTTACAAACTGAATTGCAGCTGATAAAATACTTAAATAAGAAAATGCTAAATCATAATTAAGAAAAAAATTATTTTAACAATGCACTAAATTTTTATTACTACAAATTATAGCTTCTAATCTAATCAATGATTAAATTGTATAAAATGATCTGTTCAAGGAAAAAATAGCTTATTGCATGAAACTAGTATAGTTGTTTTGGGAAACGTTCAAAATCCACCCTTGATCAAATTCCACCCTTGTTCAAATTCCACCCTTGTTCAAAATTCACCAGATCAAAATCCGCCCAGTCAAATCGAGAACTGCTTACCAATCAAGGGTGAGGGTTAGGGGTAACAGTGATAGTGAATAATAAATAAAAGAAAAGTAAAAAAAATGCAAAAAATATATAAAATAAATTGATAAATAAAGAAAATATAAAGAAAAGTCAGGTGGATTTTGATAATATACTGTTTTTTTATGTAAAACTGTCAATTAATCAATATATAAATACAGTATAAACACCTTTGTGAACCTAAAACACAGTAACTAAACTGAACCTACAACAATATGGCTAACATAAAAAAGAGGAAAAATCAAAACATCAAAGAAACAAACAATTAAAAATATACCAAACTTATACATTATGATGGTTTAACAGAAATTCTTTTATATAAACCTATATTTTGTTTTATATTTGAATACTAGACAAACACCTGGGGACTAATTACTTGGACTAAGTGTATTGTCTTGAAGTCTTAGCCCAAGAAAATCTCAATGTAAAATATAAGATGCAGAGTACTTTGAGTAGAGTTGATGTTGATCACAGTAAAACTACGATTGTTTGTACTACCCATTCTCACAATACAAGAAGATAATTAAAAATTCGAAGTCTTTCAGTTAAAAAAATTATTACTTCCAAACACCTAATTAAATTTCAGCTGAATTTTCATTTTTCTTTGTAAGTTGTTAGATGTTATATCTTGAGTTTAGTATGTTTAAAGATTATAAAGTTCAAGAATTTATTAACAAAATAAAAAAATAATATTTCTACAATTATGGTTGCTTAAAATAGTGTTTACACCTGTTTTTAATAATGACCTAAATTTATTAAATTTAAAAGGTTTAGTTCTGGTGATTTTTCTTAAACTTTAGGTTCTCCAAACCAGTCGGTTTACCATTGTTGTGAAAGTTCACAATTTTTGAAAAAAAAAAAGTTGTATATTTCTAGTTTTAAATGCAACATTTATATTTCTCAACTTAGGTTAAAGGAAACATCTACATTTATTTTTAATGCATGCTGTTATAAAACAGTGTTTTACACTAAAAGATATTTTCAGCTATAATTAATTTCTTATAACTTTTACTCTTATTTCTTTTTGAAAATTAATTTAATTATAACTTTAGGTCTCAAACAGAGTTAAACATTTTTTACATTATAATAACATGAAATAAAGTTGTTACAAAAATTTCGTTAATTTTTTTTTTAACATTTAAATGAAACTGACATAACTTTTAATCTTGCAAACTATAGTTTAAAGCTTTTCTTACTGATTTTTTTTGTGTAAATTAACTTCGATATAAGGCTATAGTTTAATATAAATTTAAAAAGTTATGATTTGTAAAAAACTCATTTTTCTTAACTTAAGGTAGTTAACATGAGCATGTGGTGTACTACCAAGAGGTCTTTTTGCATACTGTGTCCTTAAACCTCATTTTTGAGTACTTTCTTTTTCATGTTCAATAAGCAACACTAAAATTTAGGTATTTGATATTTACCAAAATAACCATTTTTTTTGACTAGTTTCACAACTCAAAAAGTCTAAAATCTAAATTAATTGAGGTTTTTGCATTTTTTTTTTATAAGTCCTTAAACATGTGTAATATTAGATTATAACTATTAAGTCTTAAAAATATGAAGAGTACAAACTATTAAAGATATTTTAATTTAGCAGTCTTTTTTTATTGATACCTTACTTTTTGCAGATTTTTTGAATATTTTTTATTGGCCAAAGTTTTAGAAAGCCCTGTAAATTTTTATAGTGTGTCAATGTTATAATTTTCAGAGTTAGTAGTTCAAACTCCTTATTTAAAATAAATGCATTTTTAAACGTAACATTATTTATTTAGACCACTAAAAAGTGTTAAACCAATCAGCAAAAAAACAATTTTGAGAAGAAAATTAAAAATATTTATTTTCACCAAACTGCAGCTTAAAGAACAACACTAATCTATTTTTTTATTCAAAGAGTTAAACTGTGTTTTTTCCAATTAAAAAATGATACATTACATCATTTTAAAATAAATAAGTTTATGATTTTATTATTTAATTTGTTTTGTTAAATTGTTAAAAACAATTAATTTTTATTTATTTATTCAAAAGTTAGAATAATTAACCTAAAATTTACTTGTTGAAATAGTTAGTACATACACTTTTTCTTGTGGATGATAGAAATTTTCAAACAAATAAGTTAAAACACAGTATTTTGCCTAAAATAGTTATTTCATTTCGCTTTTTAAGTAGCTTATTTACTAGATGATTCTTATATATATGTTAGTAAAAGTTAAACAAATTTTAAGATAATTTTTTTTTACAGTTTCCAACTAATATGCACTGTTTTTTATAATTTAAGGATTAAAAATAGAATAAAAATTTTTTTTTGAGTCTTAAATTTGTATAAAAAATAATTTAGTGTCAAACCAATTTATTTTTTAAAAGTTGTTGTTAAATAGACTTTAATGCTGACTTTTAAAAACAAAATAAAGTGTAAGTAAGTCATAATTTGCTCATATTCTAGAATCTACATAAAGTTTGAATGTCACAGCAAGATGGAAACATGTATTTAAAGCTGCTTATGATTTTTGTGACATTCGTTCGGTGTGACAGTTCAAATTGTCTTTCCAACTGTTACATGGGAGCTTGTGTTCATGAAATGTGCCAATGTAATGAAGGTTGGTCCGGTGTTTTCTGTGATCAGTGCTCTGGAAGAATATTACTTGATGAAAAGCAAGGTACTTTGTTTTTGTTAAAGAAGTTTAACAAAAAATAATACTCTATTGATTGATAAAGTTTTAGGTATACAGTAAAGTTTTAGTTTTTTAGTGCATAGTTTATATAGTTGATGATTGTAAAAAAAAAATTAATTACATTTTGTTAAAAAACAAACTTTTACATACACCAATATTACACTGCAGATAAGCCTTCAAAATATAAATAAAATTATCTGCTTTGTGAAGTTAAGTTTTTATTTTATTACCTTAATAAACCTTAGATTATTATTTGATGTATTAGAAATATCTTAATTTACAAAAAAAAATTTAATAAATAAAGTACACATATTGTTTGTGAATAAAAAATACATTTTTTTGTTTTATTATTTTTTTAATGAAGATATAAAAGTACAAGCTAGCTTCATTTTCGAATAGATTTTTATACTTATAAAAAACTATGTATTATTAGAAAATATTGTTTTAATGTTAGCCTAAAACCCTGTTAAAATTACTTCATTTGTATTGTGTAGAATTTGTAAAACAATGGTTGCTTTAAATTCTATATATTTAACTTAACTTTAATTTCTACTTAACTTTAGAAGTGTTATTTATGTGTCTGCTGTTATAAAATTTAATACTACATACCAGGGACGTAGCTAGCTCAAAAAAGTTATAAATCTACAAAAATTAAAACATCTGAAATGACGCGTGATAGTGTCCTAGCCGGAACACAGCAATTTAAACTACATCTAATGTTATTGAATTTAATCTGAAAATATGCAGTTCTGTTAATACATCAAAAATGGAGTGTTGAAGTACGAGTGATAACTGTATACAAGGCAATTTGTTTCGCTCCACACCCCCTATGACTCTTTATGTATTGCCACTTGTGTAAACCCAGAAAAATTCATTAAAAATAAGTATAATAAAATCAAAATTTAACTCAAAAACATTTATATTGTGAAAATCAAACATTTAATGTAGTCAATAATAACAAAAAGTTATGCAAATTTTTGTAACATAAAATTGTATGATTTTGATTTTTGAAGCTACAGCTTTCATTAGAATCAATTTTGCAATGCAGCTTTTTGACAAATTAAAGCTTTAACGCGCTAAATGTTACAATTTGGATGTATTTAATTCGTTTAATTTTTACCACACTAAAAATGCTAAAGAGTGCATATATGTCAAAATTATCTCTCAGGAGTGCATACAAAGTATAAATGAATACTAAAAGCTAAAAGCAGAGTCTTTTCAAGCTGAAATAAAAGCAAGTGTTTTTTGCACATAAGTATACGTTTCTGTAGATTTGCAGAAACGTACCAAGCTACGTCCCTGCTACATACTCTTTTACTTCAATTTTTTTTTGTATTTTAAAGTAAGATATTTTGGATGACAAACTAAGTTTTTTGGAAATTGTATAATTTCTCCTGATTCTTTCATTTACTAAGTTACATAAAACCTAAGAAAGAATAGTTAAAACAATTATAAACATATTTTAGTTTAGGATACTATATATGGTAATGCATTAAATCTAAAAAAAAAGTAGGGTTTGTTGTTTTTTATTCCGACAGTGCATCTTTTTTTTTTGTAAAATATGCTATCAATAAAAATGCCTAAAAATTTTTGTTTTTAAAACTAAACTTATTACAGAGTAAAATGAGACTGAATCCTAAATTACAATAAATACGCCCATAAATATTTAATAATTATAGTAAATTTATTCTAGTATTTTATTTTAAAAGTGCAGTTTTTCTTGATTTCAATCAACATATATTTATACAAAAGTGTTTTAAAGTATAATTAGTTCCTTTCCTTTTATAATTACTTCGTTTTTAATTACATTTTCTTATTTTTATTTTCTTTTTGCGGGAACTTAGAACATCTTCTTATAAATTGTGAGTTTGAAATGTGTTTTTATACTTCTAATTTTTTCATCAACCTTGTTCATGTATATATTGTGTAAATATCATTTAAAACATGTTTCGTACAGTCATACTTACTATTACTAGCTTGTGTGATAGAAGCTTTTGTTTGCTGCAGTAGTCTTTGTGTTTTCTACAAAATCATTTGCATTCATTTTTAAACTTCTGCCTTAAGTTTTTGTTAATTTTATTTATTCACAGTATGCAATTTTTTTCAACAACATTTTATAATAAAAAATCAAAACCCAAAGTATAAGTTTTAATTTTAAAGTTTATCAGTTTTTTTGATAAGTGTAATTAAATTTTTAACTAGGCTTTTAACTATATCAATTTCTAGGTTTCATTAGTGATGGACCTAAAAATTATACAGCCAACAAAAATTGTACATGGGTCATTGAACCTAAAAATAGAAAGTAAGTTTTTATGAACTATTCTTTACTTTATTAATTAAATGATATATACAACAACCCTTTTGTTAAATGATATATAAGTTAAGAATTTATGCTTAAGTTAATAAACAAAAACTGTAAGCCAGACTTTAGCTCAATATAACCTGACTAACTCAAACCACCTTATGCTTTTTTATGGATGATAAATTTTAAAATATATTGAGCAGTACCAATTAACAACTGTTGGATTTATTTATTTAAAAAAAAATTAACCATGTTTAAAGCAGTCTTTACATTATACAATTTAATTTAAGAAAAAAGTAGACATCATAGTTTTAATTTTACCCTACTACAGCTTTATTTTTAAAATGTTTAAAATTGTTTAAATAATTATGTTCCATCAAACAATAAAGAAAAAAAGCATCAATTATATTCACAAAAGTTTATTTTTAAACAAAAAGTCTTTTTTTTAGTGAAGTAACTAACTAAAATATGTTTATTTAAAGCACATGTTACATTTTCAAAAGTTAGTTTTGATTTGAGTAGCTATAAAAAGTAAAAGCATTTATTTCATTTTGTTAAGCAAAACAGTTGTAACTTTTCAACCTCACTCTAACAGTGAGAACACCAGTGTGAGGTTGCGAGTGAATCAACTTGAGACTGAATGTGGTTGGGACTATTTGTACATATTCGATGGAGACTCGCTGTATTCTCCCTTACTCGCTTCATACAACGGATACTTGTATACTCCAAGTTAGACTACCTTAATATTAATTGATGTAATTGTCTTGTTAACAAAATTATTCTTGATCTTTAGAAGTTTTTAAAGTTTTAAAGTCAATATTTTTATAAGTATTTACAATAAAATTTTTAAATTTATTTTAGATATAAACAATGTCCTTTTTATTTACAAATACTTTTCAGAAGTTGCAACAAGCAAAACATCTACGGAGCCGGAACTAATAGCTGAAAGTGGCCAAGTTTTTGTGACCTTTTACAGCGACAGAGCAGTTGTTGGTGGCGGGTTCAACATCTCATTCACATCGTTTGACGTCAACCAGGATTGTGATGTGAACTGCAAAAACGGAACATGCATCAGTTAGTATTCTTAAGTATCTGTATAAACTATAAAGTTAAGTACTTTTGTAAGAATTTTAACTGAAAATTGTATTAAGTTGTTTCTTTTCTGTGAGGTTTATTATGCTTTTAAACATAGAAACTTTTTATTTAAGTTATTTCCGGTCTTGAAAAATTTGGTCAATTTGTTCACACAGCTTTTTTTAACAAATTTTAGTCGTACTGTTTTATTTTGAACAATGTGACAACCATCTTTTTGGAGATTAAATAAAAAAAACTATGGAAATGATTAAGGCGTATAACTCCCTAACTGTACTTCACTTGATTAATAAGAAAATTAGTTTAAACTTGTCTAAGATATTTGCCGAATTGTGTCCATTATTTTAGTTTTAAACAATTTCAAACTTATTCTTCTCTAAATCAAAATATTCTAATCATTTCAAAATAATTTAGAACTGATACACTTATTAAATTAGTTTTTAACTTACAAAAAACGCTTTTGAAATAACCATATCTAGTAAACTTATTTTTGTACTTGTACAAAGTATATACTTTTGATAACTGATTTTTGTATGTATCTTTATAATATTTTTTTGTTTTTAGTTTGCATGTACTTTACTTAAGTCAAAGTTAAAAACCTAGGCTCTTACTTAGAGTCAAATTTGTTTAGAGCTCTTAATTGTACTAGATAGTAATTTGTACAACTACGTTTTGCATACACTTCTTATATATGTTGAAAAAATTGCTTAATTGAACTTTTACCACAAGTTTATTTTTTAAGAGGGCAATCTATTTTTTAAATCAAAATTATGAGTTATATAATTTTTAAAACTGTTTTACTAAAACTTTATAAGAATTTAGCTATAATTTATATTTGGATTTCTGTTTTTAAACATGTATATGTAACGACATTCAAAAATAAATATAACACTTTATTAACTATGTCTTTTTTGTCGTTTAAAATAACTTATAAAAAACTTTGTCAAATCTTTCATTTATTAAGTTGTTTTTTTTTCTAACATTACTTTATGATTTGAATAAGGATAAATAATAAGAATATTTATTTTGTTATTCAACAAAACAATTGTTGTTTTTAAATGAACCATAACAGTAAGAGAGCACAAGCGTAAGATTGCGAAGTGTTATAATTGGTTGTCAATTTGTGTAAACTTTAAACAGATTATATTTAATTCTATAAAATGACTTTTTCAATTTATTTTTTAAAGTTTCTCTTTAAAAAATAAGTATAAGTTTTTTCTGCTTTGATATCGCTAGCAAAACAGATGAGCTTTGTTGTGAACTTCAAATATAAATATTTAATGATATAGTCAGAGCTATTTCTGACTTCTAACCTGTTTTCAGTTCGTTTAAGTACAAATTTTTAGTGTTTTAATTTAGATTATTTTAAAAATAAAGTAAAGCACGTCTCAAGTGTCTCTTTGTATGAACTGTCCACTTCAAAAACTTTTTAAGCATAAAGCAGTCTGAATTTTCCTTTGTGGTTTTTGCAAATTTTCTTTCGATTTATTCTACTATGCTCAAGCTTAATATTCTTTTGTTTAGGAATTAATTACAATGTTAAAATTTATAAAAGTTTTTTGAACTTGCAAAAAAATATTCTACTTGTATGTTTAATGTTTACACTTTTTAACATGTTTTTATTTTAACAACAACCACGTGCTATAAACACTTGATTATTTTTTTTTAACAATTTTTTACACCCAAGTTAAATTCATTTTAACATAAGTTAAAAACTAAAATGTTAAGATGTAATTTAAATCTATTTAGCTGGTCATTCACACTGGCAGATAGTAATTTGTTAAGTTAAATTTTATTTTTACATTATCATAATGACATTGGTTTATTTTTCAGCCAACGTTAACACTTATTCCGTTCCCACTAATCAAACGAAAAGTGACTTTTAGATTTCAAGCTCGATGTTTTCTTAACTTTTCACGAACGTCAAGAGAAGATTTTTCCGCACAAATTTCCAAAAGCTATTTTCGTTTGCGGTCACCTGCGCGCTTTTACTCGTGGGTGTGAGATTTTCGTGTGGGAACGACTTGTATTTCACGAAACTTTCACACCACCTCCGATCGGTGCTTGTTTGCGCAAGTCGGTAAGTTAACGCCGAGCATGTTAAATCAACAAAACGCTTTGATTTGAATTTCTATCTTCGCGGAATTGAGTTTGAAGCGAAGTGGCTTTCAGCTGTTGAAACGCGCCTGAGCGATTCATGCATTGTTGCATTAGCTATTGTTTGAAAAAAAAATCGTGCAGTGACACAGTTGGAATTACTAACTTAGTAACTAGGTTTATACAAGCGTATGTTTTTGTTTAAATTAATTTTAAAGAGTTTAAATTACACTAGGAATTAGTAAAAACACTTATTTAGTATTTTTTTAAATGCTTTATTTTCAACACTGTTGTTAAATGAATTAGTAGTATTAATTTTTATTGTTCAAATTATCCTCATTAAAGAATTTTATTTTGAAGAAATAATAATACATGATTTAAAAAAAATACTATTGCTTACATTACGTTTTAAGTTATTTTCTGAATAGTTAAAAACCAAGTTAAAAAACAAAAAAATACGATACAATTATAAAAAATATTTTTTCAACAGATGGGTCCTGTCAATGCAGTTCAGGTTTTCATGGGAAATGGTGTCAGGAATCGGGTTGTCCTGACAACTGTTCAGGAAATGGGGTTTGTCAGGAGTCAGGTGTTTGCAGGTGCAATTCACAATTTCGGGGATCCAACTGCAACATTACAGATGCTACAGTTCGTTTTAGTTTTATTAACACGCACTACTGTCTTTTGCGAATGTGTTGAATTATATATTTAGTTAAAGTTAAGTGTATATATATTTAATAACTTTCCTAAGAGTAATTAAAATATGGTTATAATTCGTAATATAGTGTTACATAAGTGTACATATATCTGAAAAGTATTATAACATTAAAATTACTATAACAAGAATTTTAATTACTATAACATTAAAATTAATAAAGCTGACTATATTTTAAGAACTAAAACAAAACATATAGTAGTCTTATTACACAAAAATGTGTATAAGTAATGAACAACCTACGACCGGTTTCGTCCTTGTTAGAACTCACCAGACAGGCATATTCGCGTGTGGTAGAGTTCATTTTTTACTATTGAATGCGCGAAACATCTCAACTATGTTGATGATGGCCATAATAAATACTGGTTAAAACAAAAAAGTAGTAAATTATGTTATTACCATGTGGTTTTGTTTAGTTTTTCTACAAAAGGTTTTAATTCTAATTGTCTGGAAATTATAACCACTTATTATATAATTTTGTTCTGTTTTCTTTACCGGTTTTTTAAAGGATTTCTTCAAACGAGTGTGGTTTAAAAAAATTGTAAAGAAAAGTTTTGTTTTTGTAGCAAAAGTAGAAATAAATTTCTATCAATAAATTTAAAATTTTGAAATAGAAAGTTTACAAACCTACTTGAAAATTTAAAATAACTTGATTTTCCAAAAAATAGTTTAAAAAAAGTAAAATAACTTAAAACTGTTTAACTAACATGTATTTCTCAATTTCAGCTTTTGAAGTTGTTTAATCATTTAAAAATATAAAGTTACGTAGGTATGTATAACTATCGAATTTCTTTAAGTCAAATGCACTGTTTGTTTTTTTTTTCATTTACTGGAATTCTTACATAAACTTACAGTTAAAACAAAACAAATTTTTGATGCACTGTACTATTAAGCTTTAGTTCTTTGCTTAAATTTGTTATTTAAATTATTTAGTTTGAGCAACAATCCTCAAATGCTTGTTGGTATTTATATACAAAATAACCTAGCCACTCATTTTTTTACAATAAAGCATTTTAATCATAAACAATTTTTTTGTTCTGAAATGACTAAAAAGCTTAAGACAACGAAAGTATTTAAATTTACAATTTAACACTTAGCCTATTTAACTTTAACATTTTTAAGCTACTATTTTAAAACATACATTGCATTATAAATATTACTTTAAAACTATATAGCAACCTAGCATAAATTTGATTTACTTTCATGGTCATAAACATTAATGCAATGTTATACGTTTTATATGCGTAACAGAATAATCGCAATCAATATGAATCACTATATTTTTCTATGAGGAAATATACTTTAAGGTCGTTTAGATTTTTTTTTTTACTTTACGACACATTTGATGCAAAATGTTTTAAATTTTTAAGCAACACAAACTATAACAGATGACGATTTATTTAAAGAACATTGTTTAACACAACTCGTGTTTTATAAATTACAGCTGTTTAATAAATGCATAATTAATTGCCTGAACAACTGGGCAACTGCTGTTATGGTTTTTTTTTTTTTTTTTGAAATATTTGCAATATTATCTATCGTATCTGTTAGCTGAAATATTTTACAATCGTATCCTGTTTACGTCATTGTTATCCCCCGGGGAAACTGGAAATATAAACTCATAACAATTATTAGTTTTTGGAATAAAAAAAATAACTGTGTTAGTAAAAAATCTTATGATGATAATTTTATTCAGTCATTTTACAGCAAGTTCAAAGTAAGAGTTTTTAACGCTTAATAAATATTGACAAAACAACTTTAAATTTAGCTGCTTTAAACTTTAAATTTAGCTGCTTCTTATTCAAGTTTAAAACTTGGTTACTCTTTTTGAGGTTTTGGTATTGTTTGATTTTTCTGCGGCTTATTTTTTTGAATAGAAAATACACGCTCTATAGTTGCTTTACATTAGACATAACATATATCATTGTTATTAAAATTGTCTTGGAATAAGATTTTTTATTTAATGGACTGACAAGCTCTTTGAGCAAAACTTAGTTTGATAAATTATTTTTGAGAAATAGAAACCTATTAGTTCTCCTTCCATGAAGTAGAGTTTTAAATTGTTCTTTAACAACCAAACATATAATATTAATTTTATGATTTTTTATTAGATATAAGTTATTCTAAATAGATAATTCACTGATAAATTGTAACTTTTATATAAACACAAAACATTCATTACTAAGCTTATCTAACTTAAGTTTCAGAACTAATTTAAAATCTGTTATGCCAAATAATTCATACTTTAAAGAATAATTTAGTTACGTTGCATAAAGCAATAAATCTCAAAAACTTTTTATAATATACAGGGTTCACATATTTTTTAAAGATAAAAAATCTATAATAAATACCCCACAATGAACTTTATTTTCATATTAAATAGTTAGAAATTGCTCTTTTTTTTCTAAATTAATTATAGTTATTTATTTTTACCTTACTTTTAAGATTAAATACTCCTTAAACATACGATATTGTGTTAATTCATTGTGAATTTATAAACTGTGAAGTTAATAGTTAAAAAATCAGTTTTTAATTGAGTTGCTGTTTTTTTCTAAACTAATTCAAAATTTCTTAGTGTTTTATAAAATACATTTCATACTTTCTTGACTAGTTTTTTGTCTTTAAAATAAAACAATTTGAAGCTTTCTCAACCTTGTTTGAAATTGTTCAGGGTTTTTGGAGCAGCCCGCAAATCGCTTATGACGTCACAATAGCAAGATCGTCAGCTGCAATTTCATTGGTCAATACAACACTGTACTTGCACGGAGGACTTCGGTTTGATTCTAAAAACAACAAAAACAACCTTCTCAAGTTCGGGGATTCACGATGGGAAGCGGTCAAAGTGTTGTCAGGGCAACCAGAAGAAAGATATGGGCACTCGATGGTCACCGACGGGGAAAGATTGATTGTATTCGGTGGAAAGTCGGTGACCGATGAGAGAAGTTTGTGCGATTTGTGGTCGTTTGACCTGAAAACTTTAACTTGGACGAAACTCAACGCGACGTTGGACCCGAGTTTCCATGAAGATCGTTTGTGTTTGTCGGGGCACTCATCGTTCCTTGTTAGTGACTTTCCTAGCAACGGGGCCCGCACCATGGTAGTTATGCTGGGCGAACACCAACGACTCGGTCTCCTGGCAACCACCGAATCCGTTCTCGAGCTTGATCTCGGCACCCTCAAGTGGTCGCAACCCGCCGTGGTCCACGGACCATCGATTTCCGGGTCTTACGGCCAGTCGTTGGCGTGGGACGGAGAAGAAACGGCGTGGATTCACGGGGGGTTCACTAAAGACGAGCAGCAGAGCAGCAGATTGGTCAAATATCAACCAATCAGGAGGCTGTTCACTTTGATCAATTCCACTTCGGGGGATTCACCTATTAAGAGGTACCTTCACTCGGCCGCTCTGTTGGGTGACGTCATGTACGTGTTTGGGGGAAATTCGAAGAAACCCGTGGAACCCGATAAAGCTTGCTATGTGACGTCACTCCAGGCTTACGACGTCATTTGCAACAGGTTTGTTGGTTTGTTGTTTAATTTTTAATATTTTTTAATGAGTTACACTTTCGCGCTGTTAAATAAAACCATTTACTACGATATCTAATCTAAAATTGTTATAAACGTTAATATATTATTTTTATCAACCCGGTTAATTTATAATAAATAAGTTTAATTATAAAAAACCTACTTTTTTAAAATAGAATATTGTTTTGGTTCCTAATTCAAAAACGGAACTTATGTAGTATTTGTAATTTATATTTTGTGATGAGAAAATATAAACTACTACAATATAAACTAAGTTTGTTTGTATTTTTATCTTAAGCTTTGCTTAATACAACTGATTATAACTCTTAGTTTATGAGAATGTACATTTTTATTTATTATATTTTTTGTATTACAGACATTAATTATAAAAGTATTGGTAATAAAAACTTTATTAAAATAGTTGTTTTTTATATAAAAAAATCTTTGTTAAAGAGCATATTATAAGATTATTAGGTAAAGATTTATTTCTAAAATCTAGGAAATCAAATCATTAAAGACATTTATAAATAACAGCAATATTAAGAAAAAGAACTAATAGGTAATCTATATTTATCTGTATCTTTTTATGACGTTTAGCTTAATTGAGCATTAAATTAAGCATACATAATTATTTGTTTCCTTTTTAATATGATTATTCATTTAGTTGTATAGAGTTTTGTGAAGTATTTTCTGAATTAAAAATATCTTATGTTAAAATATTTTTGTGTAAAAGTTCAATGACAAGATAAGTTTAAAAAAAAAAGTAAAAACAATACTTGATTAAAACAAAAAATAACGATAAATTTAAAACGTTTGTGTTTACAAAATTTTCAGCTCAATAAGGCATTAAATTAAGCAAAAAGTTTGTAAATAGTAAAACTTTGATTACGTATTCTCAAAGTGTTGTTTTTGTTAAGTATGATATCATTTAATGTTTTACATACTATTCGTATATTGATAAAAAATCTAGTTTTACTATTTTGTGATATTTATGGTGACAAATAACTATAGTTTTTTTTTATTAATTAAAATCTTAATTACCATGTTTTAATTTAATTTCAACGCAATTTAATTTGAAGTTATAAAAAACTTTTTTCTGTTTAGGCACTAAATTTCAAAACTTAATTTAATTTTTATAACAAACGAGCGTAAAAACAGTATTAATTCCAAACAAACCATTATTTTTTCATACATTAGTCCATGTTTAAAAGTGAAAAACTTTAAAGTTAATTCACTACTAAGTAACTTTATTAAGTTTGTAGTAATTATAAATAGGTTAAAACAAATCTGTAATTTTTATAATTTAAAAGTTAGTATAAACTATTGAAAAATCTTCTTATAAAACTTTTTATATCTTAAAAGCAGTTTAACTATTATTAAAATTTTAAGTATTTTTTAAGTCCAATATTTAATTAATTTCTATGTGATTAAGTGTGTACATGTAATGTAAGAAGTAGAGTGAATACTAGGGCTTTAACTACTTACTAACATAAAACAGCAAGAAAAAAAAGATATACACTTTTTCAAACAGTTTTACCATCTTTTTTTAAATTTCAGATGGAAAAACATAGAAGGTGGAAAAATAAAAAGGTATGGCCACAAGGGGGCGATATTTCGAGGAGAAATGCACATTATTGGGGGTTACAACGGGGAAATGCTTAATGATGTCACAATATACAGCATGGGAAGTTGCGACATGATAAAAACGTCAAATGATTGTCGAGGTATGTGTTCACAGTATAAATTTATTTTTATACACTTGTTATGTTTTTACGACTAATGTAAAATTAGTTTAAAATTTATGTAAAGTACAAGTCAGTAAGTAAAATATTTTGGTTTAATGTATTAGTGTTTTTGAAGTTGTACTTTTTCGTATTATATGATTTTTGTCATAAAAAGCATTAAAACAATTAATTCTAACTTCTTAATTTTATGCGCACCATTTGTTAATACATTATTAAAAACTGAAATATAAAAGTTAAGAGTGTCTAGTTATTTTAGTATGTATACTGCATTGAAATTGTCTTTTATTGTAGAACTAAATTTGCTGTAATTAAGTTTAAAAAAAGAATAATTTTTTAGTTATTTATTTTACTAAATTGAGTTATTTAGTTTGGTATGAGTGTTTCTTAAAACACTACAATACTGCTTTTAACAACCAATTTTTTTTGATTTATAAGTACAAAAACATCACTTTTTTTTTAACTTTAAACAAAAAGTTATTCTTTAGTTTTGCTGTAAGAACTTTAAACTGCTTATATTAATTTGCTTCAAACACTTACTTACACAATATAAATGCACCTAAATGTAACATGAACATTTTGACTTATATCGATCCACTTTATAATATGCAAATACACTTAAGTAAATACGGCTTGTTTTTTACAGACCTTTTTGTTTGCGATAACGCGCAACACGAGTATAATCCATTTGAATGTCATTCGTGCTACAGTACCGTTAACATTAAAACTTTAACAAAAAATTTAAAATGTCACACTGTTACATTGATTTTTTAAAATATCAAGCGTTTTTAGTTAGGCTTGGATTGTTAAAGTTAGTTTTTTTTTGTAAATATACTTGTAAAGTATAATAATAAATAAATTTGAAGTTTTTTTTATAATTTTTTTAAGTTGAACTCGAATTCTAATTTAAAAGTTATAATGAACATGAATTTTATTTTTCTAACACAAAAACTCGTAACAACAGACACAGAAGCACTTGATAAAACAAGCAAATGTTTATCACTGTTTTAGATCTAAGCAAACTTGACAAAGACAATACCCCGAAAAAAAAAAGTTATTTATATATTTTATGTATTAAAAGTTTGTTTTCGTGCATGTTTGTGAAGGTCTGCTAATAAATACAGTTCTACTTTGATAAAAAACTATTTTTTAATATTTATAAAAAAATATGAATATATAAGGTGTGTTTGTGAAATGATATATATATACAAATTTAAACAGACTCATGGAACAAATTCGCACTCTCATGTGTTTGGACCAACAACAAATGTCTTACTTACAAGGAAGTGGGATTGACCACCTGCATGGATAACAACTCCCTGATTCCCGGTAATCCCCCGGAAACCTGCACGAACGTCACCGATGGCAACTGTTACCAATGTCTCGCCTCCCGTCAATCCTGTTCCTATTGCGACGGACAGTGCCTGGCCAAAATGTCCCCGAGTTTCATGAACCGCGGCTGCTTTACCAAAAACGAAACGGTGCTCGAGTTGGACCAGTGTCCCGATTACCAGCGAGCAAAGTGCCGGCTCAACCAGAACTGCCAGCAGTGTCACGACCAGAGGGACAATTGCGTGTGGGCGCTGACCAGGTGCGTCAGCTACGACGAAGTGAGTACAGTAACGGGAAAACCCCCTTCGAGCAACTGGACGTGCGCCAACGAAGCGTGCTTGCTGAGGACATCGTGCGGAAGCTGCGCGGCGACTTCCGAGTGCATGTGGTGCATGAACGACCAGAGGTGCTTCCCCTCCGACTCCTACGTTTACCAGTACCCCTACGGACAGTGCCTGCAGTGGCACTCCCGCAACTTGAACGACGCCGTCAACTGCCCCAAGCACCGATGCCTGGACTTTCTGGAGAGCCGGCAGTGTCAGACCCATCCGGGATGCGGGTGGTGCGATTCGGGGGGAAACACCGGGATAGGAACTTGCATGAAGGGCGCTTTGAGCGGACCGTTGAAAAACGGAAGTTGCCCCAATTCAAACTGGTACTTTGTAGGGGACGCACCCTGTCCTTGCAACGGTCACAGTTTTTGCAATGAGACGGGGGAGTGCGTGTCGTGCGGTAACCACACGAAAGGCGATAGGTGCCAGGTGTGCGAGCAGGGATGGTTCGGTGAGGCGAGAAACGGAGGAAAGTGCCGACTGTGCGAGTGCCCGCAGGAGAAAGCGACGTCCTGTGACAGTTTGAACGGTGACTGCAGGTGCCGCGTCAAAGGGGTGACGGGTCCGAAGTGCGACACCTGCAGACGTGACAGCGACGGTTACTACGTTGGTGACGTCAACAGTCTGCATGGCAACGGCACTTGTTACTACCCTGTCCAGCAGGGATACCAGTATACTTTCAGGATGGAAACGGGGGATGACCTTTTTGTGGACCAGCTGAACTTCCTGTACAATGCCACCAGACCCGCTGAATTCACCATCAGGATGCAATTGAGTGGTGGTCAGGAAAATTTGAACGCTCCCATGGCAACGATGAGGATTGCCTTGGGAGACGGGGTGGCGACTTTCCCCGAGGAAAATCTGGTTACTTTTGAAAACGCGTCTGCAATCGAGTACGTATTGACGGGTAGAGAACTGAGACTGGAAGAAAACATCAACAACACGTTGAGAATTTACCTGACCGACTTCAAGCCTCCTGTCATTATAAGGGTTTGTTAAAATTTGTTTTTATTTTAACTTTAAACAGCTGTTTAGTACTTTGGTAAACGTTTTGTGTCTGTGCTATGATTAAGATAAATAATCAAACGCATTTATAGTGATATGAAATAATAAAATTTTACTCATGAGTCAATAACTGACTCAACAAAAATATTTTATAAATTACTCTGTTATCGAATAAAAATAGTTTTTTAGTTAAATTAAACAAATACTTCTCTAGTACAGGGTTTAGTTTCTCTAAGGGAGCGATATCGCCTCTTTTTTGGAGATTATAGTAAGTTGGGGGCAACAACTTGTAAGGAGCAGGGTTGCCACAAGGGCAGGAAAAATCAGGATAAACTAAAAAAATACAAAAGTTAGGTAAAAATGGCAGTTTTTGAAAAAAAGTCAAGAAAATTTGACAAAGTTTGAAAAAACGTCAGGTTTTGTCAGTTCAAACTTACAAAATTCCTTTTTTTTAAAGGTAAACATTAATTATAAATTCTTTAAAGTTAGACTAAAGTTGCAAAATTTTCCTAGAAATTTACAAAATTACTTAATTTCTAATGCCTTCATCTAATGAAAATTAATAAAATATCCTTCATAAAACTGCAAAAATTTTCTATTAACATATTGAACAATTCCCTTACTTGAACAAGCAGTTTTTGTATGCTTTTCAGTATTGATGATATGTAGCAAGGACACTTTCATGTGTTTATAAGTAGAAAATGCAAGTATTTTACTAATAAAGCTATTTATTGGAAATACTTCAATCATACACAGATGGTTCAAGTGATGTAATGGAAGTTAGATGATTGAATTCAGTAAAATATAAACTGTTGTTTTAACCTGTATAAAAATAAGATTGAAAGTTTTATGTAATTTTAAGTACAGTAACCTCTCGCTTATTTACGCACATTGTGTCCACAGAAAAAACGCGTAAAAATACGAGAGATTGTAAACATACGAGAGGTACCAAATATACTTACTGTTTTTTGGTATTGCTTCTAGTTAAAAGCAGACTGGGAATTTTTCTACTTTCAACAATTTGTTTACTTTATTTATAAATACATTAAACAAAAGATAAAACTATACATATATTGTATGTAAGGATTTAAAAAGTTAATTAAGATTGTCAGTTTTAACGCGCAGTTGTGTTAGTCCAAAGCTGTAACCGGTGCTGGTGAGCATTACAAAGAATTGAAGGCAACGTGTGAAAAATTTCAACGCTTGCTGTGCAAAGCAAGTGTTACAAAAGAAGAAGAACTTAAACTAAAAAAAAAACGTCAAATGAAAATTAGTGATATGTTTACTAAAAAAAACGATTGAGATTTGTGTTAAGTGTAAGCTCTATATTTATTAACTATCACTGCTACTTTTTGCTAGGAAGTTTCATTTTTTTTTTTAGATGTTTATTCATATATAGGACAAGAGTGTTGTATTATTTATTTGTGTTTTAAACTCTCATTATTTCATTATACTTTCGTTATTTAACACAATCATATTTCTTTCAGATTTTTAATTTTATCTCTTATTGTTAACAAAATTTCTGATTACTGAGGTATAACTAAATGTTTATCAATTAGTCAAGGAACATAAGTTTACAAAGTCTTAAGATATAGAGAGGTGAGTTAGCATTTAAAAACATATTTTGAATTAAAAATATAAAATAAACATAATTTGTGCAATATTAAAAAAATTACATTTTCTATTTTTTGAATTTTTTAGAATTTTACAGTGCTTGACTAAACGAGAGTGCGTAACGTCGTGAGTGCGTAAAGATGCGAGAGGTTACTGTATTTGATTATTTATTTTAGAATAAGTTTAAATTAAGACTAATTTTTTAAAAAGTCAGGAAAGTTTTAGAAAAAAGTCAGAAAATTTTTCTCAGCTTGATCTGTGGCAACCCTGAAGGAGTAAAAGGGGGAGCGATTTTGGTAAGGGGCGATAACTAGTAAGGCAACAACAACTAACTAATCTAGATATTTTTGGGTTTGTAATGAACAATAAAAAGGTCTGTGGGATAATTGAAGTGAGATTTTAAACATACATCTAAAGATATTCTGAGGTTTGCCTGCCAATCACTGAAAACAGGGACAATTATGGAAATGAGTTTTGAAAACCCTGCTCAAGTAAACTTAAAAAATTTTAAATACTAAATCAAAAATTTCATACTAAATAATTTTCACGTTAGACTTATATTAATTTTTTCTAACAAAAACATTTTTCTTAAACTGACTATTGCTTATAATTAGCTAGAGCCAAGATAAATTAAATTTTTCAGGCACTTTAATTAGTATAAAATTTTCAAAACAAAAACCACTATTACGCATAGGTATTTTTAAAGTTTTCCTTTATTTGTGTTTTTAAAAAAATATTTTAATTTTTTTGCAAACGCAATAAAATAAAAGCTAATACCTATGTATAAACCTGTATAGTATTAGCTATAAATTTGAGTGATACTGATATTATTTAAATACATTTTGAAAGTTTTTATCATAAATTAAGACAACTGTTAGTTAACAAATAATATCATAAAAAAAGTATATTAGAAAAGAAATTGCTTTTATATATGTTTAACAAATTTAGTTTTAAAAATTCCATAAAAGGTAATATCACATGTTATTTTAAACATATTAATTTTTACAGCTCATCTTTAACAAAAGTTTAAACTGTGCATTTTTTACAAAAAACCATTAAGCTAAAAACTTGATTCAGTTTTAAATCTGTAGCTTTCAACAAAATTGAGAAATCATCTAATATTCATTACGTTTAATAATTTATTATTTTAGCAATTTAAGGGCAGAACAGTTTTGTTTCAGTTTTTGAATACGTATAAAATGTAATACTTTATTTTTAAACATCTTAAATAAAACCAATTTGTTATTAGTTTAATAAGACTCATTAGCCCAAAAAGTATAACTTACAAACGATAACAAAATTAACTTAAAAATAAAAAGCAAGTTTCTAAAGTAACAATATACAGCTTAAATTTGTTATACAAGTTTAAATACTTTTAAGTGTTCCAATAAAATAATAGATGTCATTTTGCACGTATTTTATCACAGATAAGTGATATTTTTTAACACTGTACCCCCTTAATCCATTTTCTTCAATTTTTAATATATAAGCTCAGCCCTTATCAAGAAAACTTATTCGTTTACCCCGCAGAATCAGCATTTAACACCATAACTTTAAAGCTTGAATATGGTCTAGCTTCACACTTTAAAGTTTTAAACTGTCATTCAGACCACCCGTTAGTTACTTTTAAACGCCACCACTCAGTGCTGAACTCATATCAACTTACGGTCAGTAGTTTATCTACAACCCAATATTCTCGACGTACATCCTTTAAATTTTCAACTCTGCACTCATTACCTCAAAAGCGTGTTCAAAAGTAAACTTCCGTGCAAAAAAATTGAGAGAAATTGTTTCTCAGAAAGTGTATCTTCAAAGCAATGTGAAAACGATGTTTAGTTGAACAGTGCTTATTCACTTATCCGGACTTTACTTATTCAACATGTCCGGATAAGTGAACAAGCACTGTGACAAGTTTGTTAAACCCAACGTGTATAGTAAGCACAACTTCTTAAAGGTGTCCATAGTCGAGGAGCAACAGCTGCTCCTGAAGATCCTGCTCGTCCTCTTCTCCTCCTTCCTCATCCTGCTCATGATCAGCGTCACCGGGTGGCGCATCAAGCTGTGGTTGGAAGGAAGGAGGAGGAGGCGCCACCGTGCGGATGAAATAAATCAGATGGCGATGCGGCCCGTGCAAGCTTGCTTGTTGGACGTCGCCGACAACAGAAGCTACAAACAGGTTTGTTGGTTTGAGCTTGCTATGTTTGTTTAGGAGTTTAAACCAACTTGTAAATTAAGTTAGTATGTAAGGTTTTTATTTTAAAGTAAGTTTGTTAATAAAATTCAAAATATATTAGTTTAGCTACTTTCGTGTACAATGATTAATTTATTAATTGTTAAGCAATGTTCAGATAGTTTTTTAACATTTTTGATGTAAATTTACTTCTAAAAACTTTCAACTTCTCAAATTTAACACTTTTACTTTCAATGTAAAAGTTTGTATACTGTGTTGTGTAACAAAAGTATCTTGTTTAAGTAACAACTATTGTGTATGTACAGGGTGGCCGCTAAACCTGGAATCCTGTAAAAAATCTAGAATTTGAGAATTTTTGAAAAAAAAAACTGTAAAAACCAGGAATTTTGAACAAAAATCACTAAAAAACCTCGAGTTTTAAACAATTTTTAAATGTGAAGTAGTAAAATTTCGATTTGACAAAAAAATCTATCATATAGATTAAAAAAATTTGTCATTATCAAAAATTTATTTATTAAAAAACGCATTTAAAATAGCTTCACCGTTTGTTTTCAACGTTGTTATACTATTTAAGACAAATTTTTACGTTAAACTTTGTTTTAAACTAAAAATAAACCAAAAGTAGTGTACTTTTAAAAACGTTAAAGAAGTTTCTAAAAATTTAGTAGCTACCCTGTTTATATTAATGTATCATTCTTAAAGCGAATTTGTTAATATTGTGTTTTTAGACTTTAAACTTAATCAACGCTTCTAAACTTTTTTCTTTAAATCAAAAATTTTTTTGTAAAAAAAAAAATAACAGAAAAAATTCATACATTTTAAGAAAGTTTTTCAATTAAAGTTCAATAGAGATTGCAGTTTAATAGGTGTTTAACATATAAACATGAACATTTTTGTGGCAAAATGCGTGCTTCTGAACAATCTGCTTCTATAGTATACTTGTGATTTATGAAATTTTTATTATAAAAACAAATTTCTTATAGAAATTTCAACAACTTTTAACTATAAATTTTTATTAGTTTATATAGTTATTCGACAAATTTATTATAGAAATTTCAACAATTTTTAACTATAATTTTTTATTAATTTATATAGTTATTCGAAACATAGCACTAGTTGTGTTAATGCAAAAATACTATAATTAGACTAAAGTAAATAATAAAATAAACTAGATGTTTCATATTTAGGTAAGATTTATTGTTGTTTGCAACTTTCAAAGAAAAAAAACATTAATAATTACAATTTAGAAAAAATATCTTTAAAAACACAAACATAAGAATTATGTATTTATAACTTTTGATAAAAATAAAGCTTACAATGGCTTAAGAACGTCTAGTATAAGTAGAATTTGGTTAGAAGGTTAAATTAGAAATAGATTGAAAAAGTTATATAAAAAGCAACAAAAATATTTACTGAATTAGTGATAGGCAAAACTAGAAACTAAACAACGTAGTAATTACCAAAAAAAGTATATCTTTAACGTAATAGAAAGAAGTTTTAATTAAATTAAGCTTTTTTATAAACAAATTCCTTTTGTTTTGTTTCAGTTTTATTTAACAATATTGCGACAGATTCAATTTTGACTGCAACACTCATTTACAAACCGTGTTTTTTTTAATCTGTTCATTTTATACTTTTTGGTACACTTTAGGTTGTTTGTTAAATTTTCAGAAATGGAAAAAATTTTCTTCCAGCATTTACGAAAGTTCGTGTTTTTCCTTCTGTAAAGAGTTTAAGTATATGTTCATTTGTTCTTGTTTTTAAATGTCAATATGTCGGTTACATGACAATTCAAATTCGGACAACTCAAATTCCGACAATTCAAATTCTTTGAAAAATGTTTAAAAGACTATATTTCAAAAAGTAATATAAATTTGAAAAAAATAAAAAACGTGTATGTAGATCTTATTAATATCTACAAGCCACTTTTATCTTTTTTTTAAGTCAACATTTTTTTTAAAGATATTTTAAAACTACTAAAAATAACTATATTTTTTACTTTAATAAAGCCATATCTCAAAAAAAAATTAATTTTTTGCAAAAAGAAAAAAATGGCCTGTATATGTTAATATGATTTACATATGCATTTTTTATTTTAGACAAATATCCATTACTTTTTTATTTTTAGCCGTTTCAATTTTTTATTAAGAATTTGAATTGTCGGAATTTGAATTGTCCGAATTAGAATAGTCGTGCACCCCAAGATGTCTGACCAACATAACTTCTTTCACAGGGGCAATAATATTTGTATATTACAAAACTTTTATCAAAAGTTGATATTGGTTGTTAATGTCTAATTCTGAAAAGTGGTTGTAGATTAAAGTTACTCTTTGTTATATTAAATTGCACGGGGATTGCATAGTTGTTTTAGTTTTCTTCTGAAACATATAAAATTCGGGTAGGTGTCACTTTTGCACGAGCATCACTTTTGCACGAGGGGACACTTTTACACGTGCGTCAATTTTGCACGAAGGGTCACTTTAGCACGAGGGGACACTTTTGCATGGCGACTATTTTGCACGAGCGTCACTTTTGCACGAGGGGACACTTTTGCATAGCGAATTTTTTGCATGGAGGGTCACTTTTGCACGGCGTCACTTTTGCACGAGGAGACACTTTTGCACGGTCGTCACTTTTGCACAGCGTAATTTTTGCACAAGGAGACACTTTTGCACGGCGACACTTTTTCACTATAAAATTTTTTTACTGCAGCATTGTTGCACAACGACAATTTTGCACAACGTCATATTTTTACGATGAAATTTTTGCACAGCAACATTTTTGCACGATGAATTTTTTGCACGGAACATCAATTTTGCATGCAGACCGATTAAAAGTTTTCTAACTTGTACCAAATCTGTAACATAAAAAGAACTGAAAACTAAAATTTTATAACATAGTTATATTAAATACAAAAAATAAAAGATTTAAAATCTTAAGCAGTAAAAATTAATGTTAGAAACAAACTAACGAAAATATAAAATAAAATTATTTATAAATGACTCATACCAGGGAAAAAAAAAAATTAATTTATTTTGAAACTAAGATAAAAAAAATACTTTAAGTGTAAGTACATTGTTCTAGAATATTTTGAATTTTAATATATTAATTAACAACTATGCCTTTTTTTATATTTTACTATACGATTACAAGTTTATTGTCCATATGATGGACCTAGGCATCAAAACCTAGACCACCTAAACTGAAAGACACATAAGAAAAAATAAAATTAACTCAAATAGTTTATTTATTAAAACAAAGATAAAAACATAACTTGATACAAAATTTATAGGCTAACATAAAAAGCAAAATTTTAACCAAAAACTTATACTTATTTACGCTTTGATGTAGAACGATCAACATCAAATATTTAAATACATTGACTAACAACAAAAATAAAAACACAATGCTCCAAGGACATTAACAATCGACTGGTTAGATGAATAATCATTAAACACATTGAAAAAGGTCTCGTCAATTATAGAGTAAAGGTGCTGCTAATAAAATTGAACAATAAACTAAGCAAAATCTTAAAATAAAATTAACGAGTGATAAAAAATACTTATTAGTTTTATTAACAAAAATTTAATTCAAATAAAACTTTTTTAACTTTAATAAAAATTCTTTAAATTTTTTGCAAGTTACTAATTCATTTTAAAGTTTGTTCCATATTTCAACTGACCAATAAAAAAAAAAGAATTCTGTCAAGCCTCATATTGAAATATTGCAGCGGTTGAAGACTAATATGGTATATTTTCTTTGAACAGATTCTATATGGTTAATATCTTTTTTAATATTGTAGACAGATTGGTGTTTTATATTTTAACTTAGGACGAGTTAAAATGAGAAAACAAACTTATTAAGGCTGTTTATATCCGGAGACTGAAAGCTTTTTAAATCTGAAAAAAATTAGTTGATGCAATTCAGTAAAAGTAATTAATATGATCCGTTTAAAATTTTAACAATAAAAATTCAAAGATCATTAAACACTTCAGTTGAAGATAAGTTGATATTGTTTATTTTAAAACAAAAGTAGAGATAGTAGTGTTTATTTTAATATTTAGAACTTGACATTTACTAGGGCTTTAGTTTAGTTTGATTTACTTAAGCTAATCGTAAATTATATCTATGAAATATTTTAAAGTTGTGTTCGATTGGTAAAACATTTTTTTGTCATCTGCGAAAATGCTAATGTTGCTGCTAACATGAACTTCTGAAGCTATATCATTTAGAAACTTTTTTAACTAACTAATCAGACTACTTTAAATTTTGTATTGCAATAATATTTTTTTTTTCAAATGGATTGACATAGTCAAAAGCTTTTACTCTGTATAGATAACTTAGTAGACATATTGCTTAAAAAAGGTACCAACCAAGAGTTTTATCAATCTAGTTATTGAAAACAGAACTTTCAGTTAGGGAGAAAACTAAATTGTTTAGGGAATATAAGGTTGTTAAAAAAATAAGATGATCAAGTACTTTTATAGAAATTATATGATGAAAGATTCTGCCAAAGCTATTTGTCAAAGAAATTTTTCTGTTATTTGAAGGGTTGTATTTGCTACTTTTTTTGTGTATTGGTATTACAAATAAAATTTTCCATTGTTTTTGCCAGAGAATAATTAAAGATTAGTGATATATTTGAAAAATTAAAGCATAAGTAGTACGTTTAATAAAATACGAAGGAATATTATCTGGTGTTCGTACTATTTTATCTTTAAATTAATTGATAAATTTATTTTAACATTGCTTATAAAAAAATTTGCACTTCTAGACTGTTATCATCAATAAGTTTAAAATTTTTTTTTTAACTTGTTAAATTCGTAAAAGCCTTATATAAAAATAAGGCTTTATCATAAACAGATTTTATTGTAAAACTGTTTTCGTTATGCAATACTGAAAAAGCAAGTGCTATCTTAAGCTTAGATTTTTTTCTAAATTCTCACGCTAAGTTAAAAATAAATATATAAAAATACATCAAGCAAAATCTGAAATACCTTTACACTTCATAAACTAACTAAATCGTTTTTTTTTTAAATTTAACAATTATTTAAAATTGAAATAAAATTAAAATCCTTTTTAACACTATATAATGCTAATTTTAACATCAAGAGAATATAAGTAAAACATTATACTTAAGATTCGTGTTTTAAAGCCTTAATAAATTAAGTTTATCTTTCTGTTTAAAAATTAAAAAATTTCAGATTATTTTTATTGAAAGTATTCAGAATTGTTTTTATTTAAATTAGAGTATGTGTATATATCTAGTTTATTTAAATTAAGATTATAAATATGAACTAATGTATTGTGGTACGTTATTATATTGTTCTACGTAAAACTTCAAAAAAAACTTTACAATTAAATTTCACAACAATTAATAAAAAAAACTACAACATTTTATTAATTCAAAACAACTTGCGTTGTTTAATAAAAATCCGTCTAACTAAAAATTAGAAGCCTGCAAAAGTGAAGCTCCGTTCAAAATTGACTGATTGTTTAAAATTTTCGCAGTTCGTAAGTATATGCATGAAAATATAACGCTGTGCGAAAACGACGCTTTGCAAAAATGTCGCCATGCAAATGTAACGTCGTGCAGAAGTTTTGACGTGTAAAAATGTCGCCGTGCAAAAATGACCCTGCGTGCAAAAGTGACGACCGTGCAAAAGTGTCTCCTCGTGCAAAAGTGACCCTCCATGCAAAAGAGTCGCCGTGCAAAAGTGTCTCCTCGTGCAAAAGTGTCACCTTGTGCAAAAGTGACGCCGTGCAAAAGTGTCCCCTCGTGAAAAAGTGACCCCGCGTGCAAAAGTGTCCGCTCGTGCTAAATAGTCGCCGTGCAAAAGTGTCTCCTCGTGCTAAAGTGACCCTTCGTGTAAAAGTTACGCTCGTGCAAAAGAGTCGTCGTGCAAAAGTGACACTCGTGCAAAAGTGATCCTTCGTGCAAAAGTGACGCTCGTGCAAAAGTGTTTTCGTGCAAAAGTGACCCGTTCCCATAAAATTCACCATAGTTATTGCGTTAAAGGTTAAAGTTACACGTAGTTTGTGTAATCTAAAATCTTTAGTACTAAATCTAATGCAGTGGTCATCAAAGAGTGCACTAAACTTGTTTTGGGGTTCATTAGATATTAATCTAAAATTTAAACTCACACTAGATATTTTGGAGTTCTTGATAAAGAGCGATAAAAAAGTCTTAAGTGTTTTCATGGCTTTTTTTGAAACTTACAATTGACATTTTCGAAGAACAGCACAGATTTTTGTTTTTAGATTTGGGGTGCGCATATTTTATTAGCTTGATAACACCTAGTGTACGACACTTGTAAATCGCTACATTGATGAGTAACTGGTTTTGTCTCTCATTTTACTTTACTATTTAGTTTTTGTTGTTTTTGTAAAAATTTGTTTGTTTTTCGACCTAGCTCTAAAGTACTTCTCTAACAAAAGTATACGAAATATGTTATATGTGATTAAAGAATTGACTAAATGTACAACTCCTAAAGTTGTTTTAACTCAATTGTTTTTTAAACTGTTATTAGGTGTTATTAAAGTTCTCCAAGTATGATCGATAATATTTATTTAATTAAACGAAATATTTCTTGAAAGTATTTTTTGTATAGAAATGAGACGATTGTTATTTATTTTAATCATGTTTAGTATCTATAAGTTAATATAAACTGTCGGATTCATAAAGAAGGCCTCTTATAATTGTGGTTCTAAAAATTAAATAAACTTTATAATATAAGTTTCCTTCATTATTTTAGAACTTTTATAGTTAATGTTGAATTGTTTTTTTTTTCAAATGTTTATGTTTTTTCTTATGTTAGTATTAAATTATATGTTAATATATATACTTAACAACTTTAAAATATGTTTATATTTAGTCTTACTAAATATATATCTGCATTTAAAAAAATACTTTTAGTTACTTGTTTTTTAGCTTTTCATACTGTTTTATTTAATATCTTCACTTGTCTACAAAGTTTAACGTAAACCCAATTATTTTAATTATTTAAATATAAAAATAAGTATAAAAATTTATTCACTTTTGTTTAATCAAGTTATTGTAAAAAATTTGTTTTCTTTTTTGGAACATATTCACTTGCTTTAAAAATTTGTTGAAATAGAAAAATGCAACTGCACTAACTATTTGAAGGGTAGCTTAGCGATTTTCTTTTTAATATCTATATTCTCATGTCTTTTATTTACTTTAACATTTTGTTAAAAAATATGTAAAGAATATTTAAAATAAATAAAGTAAGAAGTTTTTTAGTACAAATTTCATTTATATTGTCAGAACTAAAACACTAAACAAGTTTATGTATGATCAATGTTTGTTTAGTGAATTATTTAAGCATAAACAATTGAGTTTTGAATAATACATTTTTCTCTGTAAATTTATTAAAACATACTGGCAATTACGTTGGAAGTTTTTAGTGACATTTGTTTTTTTTTAGTTTATAAAGTGTGGAAAATGAGCTTAATTTTTTATGTAAACTACTAAAATTCCAAATATATTTTTAGTAGAAACGTCACGTAAATTATTAATGGTTTAAAACATTGTAAAACTTTACAACTTTTTTGTGTTTAAATTTAGTAGTAAACCTAAAAATTTGCTACATTATTTCTGTTTAAACAAATAAATTTCATTCAAACTTTTTATTTTGACAGTTTTTTTTTACTCAGTCTAACTATATTTTTTCAACACAAGGTTTTTTTGCGACTTAAACTTAACAAATAAAATATTTTTGAATAGGTTATGAACCACTTTTGTTTAGTTTTCAATGTTAACTGAATCATATACGAATAAAATATTTAGATATACAGATCTATATCATACAAACAATTTTTGTTAATTGACACAGATAAAACCGTACTGATCTAAAAATTAAAAGCAAATAATCGACACATCTGTTTTTTTTTTGTCTATATAGTTTATATCAATTCAAAACTCGTGTTGCTTTAAGTTAAATTAAAAAGTTTCAAGTTAAATTGAAAACAGCTGATGGAAACTTCCCCCAACCCGAAACCTTCCGCAATCTGCGCCGAACCAATTGAAAGCAACCACAACGTGGCGCTGGTCAGCGTCCTCCTCTGGTTGCCTGGCAACGGCCACTCCGATGCGCCACCGCGCGGACAACCCGCACTGGCGATAGGGACGGCGGTGTTGAGGGGAGCGGAAGTGGTGGAGGGTCCGTCGAGGAGATCGGGTCGGCAGCTGGTCGGCGACGTATCTTCGGCGAGATCCAAGGGAGAACTTAGGAGAATCTTAAAGATGAGGAGAAACGTGCTCTCGTGATGTTTTGTTAGGAGAATTTATAAGATTACACATGAACTTTTTGTTGTTATTATAAAAAAAAATCAAGTTTCCAATAACCAAAGCGTTACTCTAATCGGTTTTTGATATTATGCTTTGAAGCTTTTAAATTTTGAAGATGAATTAAATATTGCCAGGTTGTTTTTGAATTCAAGAAATATTAATATAACATAAAACTTTCTTTTTTTTTGTGTGAAAAAATAACAGATACATTTGGGTAACCTCAAACTTATAACTGCCTTTAAACTAATTTATTTCAAGCAAATACATGTTTGCATACGTTAACATTTTATCGTGGACTTTACTATCATTGTGTCTTTTTTAGTATAATCTTGCGTTTATTATGTGCTTTTAATTTTTTTATTTATCACTGTTTTGTTTAAATATTTTTTTGCAATATTAGACTTATTGTCAAGCTTAGAAAACAAAAAAAAAGTTTCTGTCAAACGAAAATTGCTGAGTTTTTTTTTATTAAGAGCTTTTTGTAAACCTTTGAACTTATTTTTTGATGGTAAGTACAGTTATTTGAATCAATGAGCTTAATTATAAAAACAACTGTTTTTCAAAATCAAACTGCTTAATAAATATTAATTTAGTCCTATGATACTGAATTGTTAATTATTTATAAAAGAGGTGGGCAACGTTTTCAAACTCATTCGGATTCAAACGGATTCAAACTAGAGTCCGGCCGGATCCGGATTTTATCAAGATCCGGCCGGATCCGGATATCAGACAAAAATGGCAATATCCGGCCGGATCCGGATAGTGAGTCCGGTACATCACTAGTTTTAAGCAAAGCCTAATAGTCTTAACAAGTACCTTATGTTTAGCTTTTGAAATGTTTGTTTAACGATTCTATAAATTTTACACATATTTTAGGTATTAACTAAAGTTAAATATTTTGATCATATTTTTATAATTAACTTAAAATGAAACTATTTTACTATGATAATGCGTATACTTTTGAGTAGTTTCTACAAATCATAGAGTTAAACATTTCTAAATTCTCTAATTTATCAGTTTGTTTAAGCATTGGTATTCAAGTTGAAGCGAAAAAAATAACAAAGCTTCAGAACCGTTAGATTTTAAAAATCTTAATAAAAATTTTGTTCTTAAAGAAGCAAAATTTTGGTTGTTTTACTATAACTAAGTGCTTTAAAATGCTTTTCATTTATACTTTATACCTAATAAAGACCGGGTTTCTACTAAAATGTAGTTTGATACTTTATTTTTTTTCATAGTTTTTATCTCTATTTAAAAATTAATCATATTATACACGTTATTTTATTATGATTTACTAAAATCTTAGCTTGTTAACTATTTAAGTCAATAATTGTAAGTCGGTTAAAACTTAGCGAGTTTTAAAATGGAGGTTTTATAGGAACAATTTGTATTATGTTTAGTTTGTTTAAAAGGTAAACCCTACCTCTGTGAAATTTAAAAACTTAACTACAACTCTAACTGACAACTTCATAACCTTAGACATTTCGTTAATTAAACTCACTAAACTTTTTTAACAATAAGTTATAATTTTGTCTGATATAAATATTTATACTTAAAGTATTTGACGAAAGACTTTAAAGCAACAAACTAGTGTTTTATTAGATTCTTAAATCTTTTTAAAAATGGGTAATCTGGTAAGTCAATTTGTTTCTTAATAAAGTTGTTTATTTTCACTTAATTAGTATGATAAAGTTTACCTCTACAGACATGACAATTTGTACATTGAAAAGGAGCATTCATTATATAGTTGATCAAACTCTGCTTTTGTTTTTTTTTACAATTTTGAAAAAAGAAGCCAAATTTTAACAAATCTTAAAATAAACTTCTTTTTTATTGAACTTTTTGAAATGTAGCAACAACAGTATAAGCCAAGCGTAACAAACTGAGCAATATATAGATAGTACTTTATGTATAAACTGTTTTTTTTTGTTTAAAAAATAATTTATTAATAATAACTTAGTAATTTGTTTATTAATTTTAGTACAAGGCATTCTTTGCTTATGTTTAAATGATGGTTTTATTTATAGTATGTAAATTATATTAAGTTTTTATAAAAAGTTTCTAACTTCTGAGCTTTTCAAATGTTTATTAGTTGTAACAATAAAGTTTATCTATATTGATCTCTGTTTAGTGAAAGTGTAACGCTATTCCAAATTTCACTTGAAAACCGTTTTGTTTTTAAGTGAAAACTAAGAGTTTGTTGCAATTACAATTCTGGCTCGGGCAAGTCTGAAGTAAAAGTGAGAAAGAGGATCAGAGCGCATTTTTCTTTTATGACTTTAAGATAATAAAAGAAAATGAGAGCGCATTTCTCTTTATGACGTATTATCAAAACTGATCGATGAAATTTTTTAAAGTAATGTTTGGGTCAGAAGCTTATAGGCCAGACTGAGTTGTGTTTACAGAACCGCCAGGAGTTGCAGAGACTGTTTACAAGAAAGACACTTGAATATTGGTATTGAGTCGTTTTATAAAGTTTTAGTATATAAAAATATAGTTGTACTGGTTAGATTTTAACATTGTTATTTAAAGTAAGTTTTATAGTTCTCTTACTGTACATTTCTATAGCTCTTTTGATTTTAAACAAGTGATTTATTAAAAGCATTTCTTATAGTGGTTTAACATAAAGCATTTTTACATAAGTGACATACTTTTGTAGTTTTCAACACTTGGTTTTGTATTTAGTACTAACTATTTCTTAAAATATTATTGAGTTTTTTATAGTGGTTAATACAACATTTTAGTACACAAATTACATATTTAATAGTTCTTGTGATTTTAACAATTGGTTTTGTATTCATTGATGTTTGTTTAATAGAAAAACCTACTCAATTGTTGTGCCTAGTTGTTTAAAGTAGTATTGATATCTAGTAATACTAAGTCTAAACTAAAGTAATAATTATGTCAAATCCCAATAGTAAAATCACACTCAGATTAAGCCCCAAGCGTAACCGTTCTAGGGTAAATGAACATTTGGATGTTGAGTCACCAACACCCTTTGGTTTAAAAAGCGTATATATCACCTTTATAAAACTTTACAGAAAAAAATAATTCAAAGTTTAATATCATTTTGATATCTGTATATGTAAGAAAAATAACTTTTTAAAACCTTTATTTCAATTTTCAAACTGGTTAAAATTTAATTAAATTTTAAACAATGTATTTATACAATACAAATAATAATACTTTAGGGATAAACTTAACATTTACAAATATTTAGTTTAAAACACTTAGGTTTATAATGAAATATAATATTTAATATTTATTTATCTAAAATCCCGATTATGTAAAAGCATATTTATTTCACAACTAAACCGTCATAAATAACTATGGGAAGCGTAACAAAAAAGAATAAATCTATTAAACTCAGAGTGTTAAACAATAACCTCTATATAAATAGAGCTATATTAAAATTGTTTCAAGAAATAATTACATAAGAATTTTTTGTTTAGTATTTCAGAAACAGTTGTGAAATAAATCAGACAATTAACTTTTTAGGTAATAACATTTGCTACTTTAGCCTAATTGAAATAAAACCCTTTAACAAAAAAAAACTCTAAAACTACTCCTGTACCAACTTTAAACACTTATTTTATAAACAATCATAACGGTTATTTTAAAAATTTCAATTAAACTTCAAACATAAACGCGGTTGTAAGTAGCCGGTTTCTCGTGGAAGTTTATCTGAGCTTCTTCCTTCTGCTGAGGGTGCTTGTACAAAGCTTCGGTCGAGTAACTGTCACCGCTCGGCGCTGAACTCGCATCGTCGTCATGGCGACTCCACGGTTCGTAGCCCCTTATTTGAGAAGCCGGAAAACCGACCGGTCCGCGCGTCGCAACGGACGGACCGTAGTTCGCTTCGACATCATGCTCGGCAGAAGGCTTGATTTTTTTAACTCTCTTCAAAATCCCCCAAACCACGAGTGCGCATACAAGGGTAGCAGCGACCACGATGGCGGAAATGACGGCGTCAGTGAACTTTGTGAAGTCCAGATGCACCTGGTCGCTCATCGGGTTCGAGTGGAGGTTGTAGGAGCTGCAGGAGTAGTTGCCCACATTCGCTTTTGCAAACTTGCCAATTGTCAGCATGCCGGTTTCGCGGCTCCATGTTATATCGGATCCCGACAGCTCGTTTTCCATGAGGTAGTCAATTGCCTTTCCGTTGAAATACCACTTGTATATAGGAGTCTGGTATCCTTCCGACTTGCACTGGAGCGTGTACGTTTCGCCCTCGAATATCCGTAAGGGCGCGGTTATGCGGGGTTTCGTGTTGTAGCGCACCGTGACCTGGTAACCGCCGTACGACTTGCTTCCGTCTGAGCTCGTTTCCACGCACGTGTATATACCTTCAGGTGTTTTAATTTTGTTTTAAATTATATTTTTTATATAATAAGTGTGTAACAATTATGAGCTCATTAAATGAATTTTCTGATCTAAGCTCATGAAAGCTGAGAAACGAAGCCGTTTAAAACTTAAAATCTTAGTGTTTCAGTATTTTTGTATAACAAAACTAGCCTTAAAAAATCTACAAATGCTGCAGTGAGATTTTAAAAAACCTATAAACAATTTCAAAAAAATTAAAACTTGTTTAAAATATTAAATACTTATATTCTAACAAACCTTCGTGAGACCTGCGCACGTTTTTCAGCTTCAGACTGTTGGTCCCTTCCTCCATGCACATGCCCCGCATCCACCCCCAGCCGCACTTCTCCCCACTGCCCACTATCCGCGTTCCCGGATGCAGCTCCGTGTTCTTCGTGACGTCAGACTGGTAGAACCACTCGACCGTGGAGGAAGGCGATGACGTTTCGCAGTAGAGGAACTTCCTCCCGCCCTCGAATGCGGCGAAGCCCACTTTCGGCGATTTCGGGTGCACCACTTTGCACTCGACGTTGGCGAGGGAGAAAAGAAGTAACAAAAGAATAAAAGTTTTGAAATTATTTAACATTGTGTTTGATGTTTCAAAAATACCTGTAAGAATCAAAAAAAATTAAACATGATTCTGCTAAAGTTTTTAATATCAAACTTGTATACTTTAAACATTGTTTTACCAACATTAACTGAACAATAAGCTCCTTTCGAGTTTGCATTTTTTAGGTACGCACTTCGCGTTGAGTAAGCACTTTTTATCCAAAAAATTGTGTGTTGAAAATTCAAAACTGTAACTTTTTGATATTAATAAAAAAATGCTATTAAGAAACAAAAATGTACAAACAACTCTTTGTTTAAATTTTCCATATTTAAATATATTAAACAAAACATACAAAAAACTAACAAATAAGTACTAGATTCCAGAAATAAACAAGAAAATAGATAACAGTGCAGTTTACAATTAAAAAGCCTTTTACCAAAATGTAAACACTATTTTAAACTTATAAGAAAGTTGGCCATGAAAAATTAATTCTACAATTGTTTTGGTTAAAAACTTTCTAAAACTTAATTTAAAAATAAAAATGCTTTTTTTGTTCCAAAACTGATGAGCATTACTTGTTTATAGCACTCAAACATTAACAAGTGTTTTAACATTTATGAAATAATTATTTAAACAATTATTTAAAAATCTTAAATTCAGAAAATGTAAGTTATTTTAGATAATAGTTTTTAAAACACTTAAAAATTCATATATTTTTATAGCTTTTTAAAGCTTAAATGAAAATAGATTTTATAAAAAGTTTAATTAAGTGCTGTTTGAGATTAATTATGTAAGATTAATTTTTACCTTAGCAATTTTTAACAGAAATAAATTAGAGCTTTTATGAAAAGTTTTAAATCTTAAATTCTTGTTGAATACGCTTTTTCGGGATATAATTATACAGTTAAAACTAATTAAAAAAGTTTAATTTAATTACTACCATAAATACTTAATTTGAATCACGGATGTGGAATTTTAAACATAGCTTTTAGTTTCAAACCTTAAAATACAAAAACAAAATTCAATGATATTGAAACACATAGCTTAGATTACACACAAAATTAAAATTTGATAATAAATAGATATGTTAATTTAATAAGACAACTGCTAACTGCTAGTCAATGACCAAATATATACTAGCCTTAGTATGTTCAAGTTCACTCTGAAATAAAAAACTGCTAATCAATAAAACAAATACTATGTTTTTTTCACTAAAAATGTTAAAAACTCACTGCAAGATATTTTATTTACTGTACTATTCCAGCTTTCTAGAAAACATTGTTGAAATTTAAAAAACTAATGTTTTTTTTAAATAACCTTTTCATACTTAACTAAATGTCGAGTTGAAAATTGTAATTAAGTACTTAGTTAAAAAAAAAAAGTTTTTTTTAACATTCTCTAAATTAAAATAAATTCTATAGTTTGTTAACTAAATAATTTAAAATCACATAACAAACTACTCAACAAACAAAAAAAATGAAAAGAATGCGAGTAGTGCATAAAAAGTTAATCATTTAATTTTATTACACTTTACCTAGAAAAATTAAAACATTTTGACTAGGTTAATTACAGACTTGGTACAAATTTATTTAAAGTTATTGTACAAGTCTTACATCAGCTTAATACAAGCGTAATAATTAGCTTAAATCAACTCATATTAGTGTATAATTATCTAACACAAATATTAAACTACTATTTTTAAAACTCTTTTTAAGCTGTTAGTGTAATTATTAAAAGGACATTTTTTACTTTCTTATAGAAATTCAATTAAAGAATATTTCTTACACAAAATTTTAATATAATGTTTATTAGATAAATCAAAGTTTACATCCAAGTCTATAACAAATATTGTTATTAAAAAAAAAAATCAATATGTGTAGAAATACTTAATTAAAAAAATTTATTAATGTTGTGTGCTTGTATTTTAAATATATTTAATATAGTGTTCTAACTATAAAAGTTTGCAAGATAACACTAATTAGCTTGTATATTTAAACACAAGAAATGATTTGTTGTATACGACGTTATAAATCGTAACCAAAAAAAAAAAGAATTTAGTGATAATAAAAAAAAAAATTAGATAAAATTTTTATGTGTGCTTATACTTTTAAGATGTAGAAATAAAATATTAAACTTTATAAATTTTGAACCTTTGCTTTACTTTATGTTGTCTCAATATTATTTTTCATAAATATTTGTTTTTACAATGTATCATATTATCATTATATATGTAAAAGTTGATTATCACAAAACAAACTTATGCCTGGGTCAACCAACAAAACTATCTTACCTGCGACGTAGCTATTATCAAGAAAACTACTAAAGCAAAATAAACAAATTTAACCATTTTGTAAAAAGATATTTTTAAATGAGCTCTCATTTGATTTTAGGTACTCAGTTTTCTTTATGAATTAGTTATTTTTTTGTAACTAAGCTTAATTCTTTTTTATTTTAATATGCTTTTTGTGAACACTATGTGGACCACTTAATCACCTTTTGCAAAGATTTGTCCATAAAAAGTTGAAAAAGATTTTTGCTTGCCGACTAGAAAATAGTTTACTCCTAGCTTAAGTACCCAAACGCAAGATTTTAAAGAATTAAAGCTTTTACTCAACGTTAACATAAAATAGTGTTTTATATCAAACAAATGTTTTTATAAAAAAAAAACTTATTTTTTGAATATAAAGTTTATGTGAATTGAAAGCACTTTGGTTTGACAACAGACTTGCTTCACTCAACAACTCATTAAAATGCTTCAATGAACACATACTACTAGTTTAAAAAAAGTACTATACAATAAATTCAACAGGCTAAGGAAGGTAATTTTTGAAATGTAATATTAAAGTAAATGGTTTGTTAAACTTTTTAAAAATACAAACCAAACTGTAAATTTTTTTCTGTAAAAAGTAGTTCGTAAAAATTACATAAAAATGTGTTTAGGTAATAACTTTAAATGGTACAATTACGTAAATGAAACTTAAAATACTTACAATAAAACATTTATGTTTTTGTTTTTCATAAAAATATGATCTGATTGGTTTTTAATTATAGCATAAAAAACTTTAATTATACTTATGATAATTTGTTGTGTTTAAAATAGTGTTTAATTTATTGACTAACATTAAGAAAATCTTTTTATTTGTTTAAACTTTTTTTTGTAATACACAATAAATTTATTAAAGTGATAAATTATTAGTTTACGATTATCTAAAAGTATATTAAATTAAAACTTATAAAACATACAACACTAAAACATTTTTATCAGGTCTCTTTATCTAAAAAAATCTGAACTAAATTTTTCATTGTGTTTTTACTTAAAATTTATACGACTTTCCAGCTAAAGCTAAAATATTTTTTTTTTTCTTAGCGTTAATTTTTACGGTCTTAAATTCTAATATTCTGTAGTTGAAATTTTAGTCTATTAAACTTATTTTAATTTTTTTTTTTTTTTCAAATAATAATTTTTTTTTTTTTAAATAATAACAACTATTCTTTACATTTTGTCTAAAATAATTTTGTAAAATAGTTTTGCGTGAAACTTTTCACAACTACAATTAAAGTGTAATTTGGTACAAACAGTTTTAAATTTTGATATTTTAAAAGGTTATTGAGAGGTCATAAAACAGTGTTATGACGTAACTTGATAAAATCTCTCCAAAGTGATTTTCAAATCGCTACAAGGAGAAACTAACATAGGTATCTTATTAAAGTTATATATAGAAATAATTTGCAGCGTTGGCACAGTACAATCAAAAATAAAAGTTTATAACCTACTGTTTTACTTTTTAGACAGTTTGCTTCTTTTCTGTATAATAATTTTTAAATTTACGTACGTTTTTTTAATTTTAAAGTAACATTAAGACAATATTAAAAAGAAGAAAACGTTATAAATCTTTAAAAACTATAAATACTTTATAAGCGATCAAGAAAAATCTTTAGAAATGAATGAATTAATTTTTGTCTCAAACTCAAGTAATTTAAAAATGAGAACTCAAAGGTACTTAAGATAACTACGAAAACTTCTTTTGCTAACACTAAAATTTTCTTATTGATAACCATTTTATTCATTATAATGTTAACAAAAAAGAAAATATGGATGCTAATTGTTTAAGTTCTAAATCTCAACTATGCTAAAACTCAATACAAAATGTCATACTTTTTTTTTACAGTTTCTGTTTAATAAGTAGATACTTCATTTATTTTTGGTCACTTAACATTATGCAAAGTTTATTGTTTTAAATTATGATTATTAACGTTGTAATAGTATAAAACTTAGAGGTAAAATATATAAATTAAAACATGATAATTACTACAGTAATTAAAACACGTTCAAAAAGTTCGGTCCAAGGATCTGGTGTACGAAAAAACCTTTTAGGTTTCGAGTCGTACACCAGAACAGTTTAATGTCATGTCCAGGACAGTAAGTGTTACTTATTGCTTCTTTGGAAATTAATACTAATAAATACTAATTTAACGGAGTAAAATATCTTAATCAACAAATAATTTTAAAAGATTGTATATTTTAGCTTAAATTTATATTTAACCTATTAAAATTCATGTAAAATTTTATGACTAAAAATACTGTTTTCATGACTAGCTTTTGTTGTAGTACCAGGGGCGTAGCGTGGGGAGGGACACTGGTGCATGCGTGCCACCCAAAAAAAGAAAAATGTAAAAAAAAAAGAATGTAATATCTTTATCGTATATAGTTTTTTTTTCTGCTTAATTTGCCTTTTTTCAACTATATTTATCTAGTATTCAAAAAGTTAAACGAAATTTTGAATACCAGTTAGTGACAAGTTAGGAAAGTACATGTTATTACTCAATATACTGATTCGGTGCGTAATTGCAAATGCGCACCGATGTTGATGAAAAACTCCATAAGGAAAAATTTTATAAGTTCATTAATTTCATAAGAATTTAGACTCAAAAAGTACGCAATTAATTTAGCGCACCGCTGTAGTATAACCTTATGGCAGATTATTTTTCTACAAAAAGTTTACAAAAATACATCACGCTTGAAGAAAAATTAAATAATTTTACAAATTTTTTTAAAGCTACATTGTTAAGACTACTGCTGGTTTTCTGAACTTTATTTTTGTAAACATACAAGATAAGCGTGTCGGCCTATGAGAAATAAACTTTGTTTGTGATTTTTATTTTAAACAAATACATTCAAATGAATTAAATTTAAAAAGTATACTTTTAACTATTTTACAAAGTTGTAATTAACTGTAATGACTGTTATAAAGTTGGTCTATTTTAACTTCTGTGTAACTTTATTAAAAATATGGTGTTGTTATCACTGTTGTATTGTATATAAAAGAGATTGATATTTTTTTCGTAATTGAAACAGATACTTTTGTTTTATTGAATATATTAATTTTTAAAGATATAAAGTTTACTATAAGTTATAAAAACAATTTTTATTTAGTAAGTTTACATTTTTGCAAGTATAAATAATTCTAATGAAATTTATACTTTTATTTAATTGTTTAATTTTGTAATATATAAATATTTTTCAAAACAGTTAACGAACTTATTTTACTTAATAAATTTATTTCAATAATATTACTTATAAAAAGTTTTTATAAAGCTAATTACAAAAGTTTTAATTTAGAGGATTTTTTGAGAAAAAAATTTGCGCACCCCTGACCAAAATACCACGCTACGCCACTGGTATGTACTGTTTAGCTAATAAACTGATTACAATCTAAATCCCCTACAACTAAAGTTTTTTAAAGTTGATGTCTTTAAGTTCTATATACTAGTTACTCTTCATTAAACTATTCTATTTTGGCTTCAACTCATTTTTATTTGAATGCACACTGCACACAATTCAATTTTTTTAAAGGAAATAAAAGTATGTAGAAATTTAAGTGAGTACCATAGTTTTTGGTATATATAAGTAAACTAAAAATGATAAAATTTCCGAAAACATTTTACCTATAGAACTGTTTAAAATATTAGTATTTTAGTAATTAAGCTTTTAACTTTCATCAATAACTTTTAAAAAGTTTTTTAAAAGAGTAAAGTAAAGTTTTAAATTGGGTTGAAAAAAAACAATAACATTTTGACTGAGTCAAGTATTGTTTAGAGCAGGGTTTCCCAAACTTTAATTCAAAAGGTCCCCTCCAACAACATTACTCAAAGCTAGTATTAAAAATACCTAAGATTTTTTTTTTACTCATCATCATCAAGTTGAGAATACCTAGTGTAAGTTTCAAAACTACCATTAAAAACACCTAAGACTTTGTTTTGCTATTCATCATTAAATCCGGAATAACTAATGTAAGTTTCAAACTATGGCCCCATGGCCCCTCTGTGGCATCTTTGCTTCTTATGGCCCACTTTGGGAAACCCTGGTTAAGAGACATTGAGTACAAAATGGTAGTCTTAAAATGCAATTTAAAAACTATGCTGTGAATACATTTAATCAATTTATAATAATAGTGCTATCAACATTTTCAATTAAAAGTAAACTCTGAGTATTTCTAAAGCAAACTATGTTCTACTTAACCATATATTTCTAAAACTAAAAACCAAAAAGTTTATTAAAAAGAGATTTTATGAAATCAAAAATTCTAAGTATCATTTAGAAAATTAAGCACCATAAAAATACTTATTTAAACTTAAAAAATAGTTTTTATTTAAGTTTTTTTAGTCCCACAGTTTTTTTATACATGAACACTTTTTTCTTGTAAATAGGTATAATGGATATTTTAAAGTTTAAAACAAACAATTAAAAGATAAAACTATTTTATATGTCTATCTAAGTAAAATAAAATAAAAACACACAAAAAAACTTCTATAACAATTAAAAGAAATATAAAATAAAGTTATATGTATAAGAGTTAACAAAATCGCTTAACCCTAAACTACAGCAACAAAGAAGTTTAATGTAAATTTTCAGCAAAAAATGCAATTGTAGATAAAATGTGCTTTAGTAACTACTATTTTTTCAAATTTTAAATAAGATGTCTAATTTTAAAAAGATACACTTTTGAAAATTGTGACAATATGGCTTTTTTCAGTTCAAAATGCAAGAACAAAAATAAATCTTATAAAGGTAGTCAAGTACACTTTACATGGAAACGGGTCTAAATTGCACATAGATAAAATTGCACGAGGTTACTAAATTTCACGAGAACTAAATTGCTCAAAGCCAAATTTGCACGAAGCCAAACTTGCGCGAGGGCACAAAATTGCACGAGGGAACAAAATTGCACGAAGACGGTTTTGCACCAAGGGTCAATTTTGCACGGGTTAAATTTTTGCACGAGTGTAAAAAAATACAGAAAAAAAAAAACATAAAAAAATACTAAAATTAAATAAAGTAAAAAAAAATACTGACCGAGGATAAGGGTTAGGGGTAACAGTGATAGGAAAAATTTAAAAAATAATAATCAAAATTATGATTAAAAAAATAGATAAATAAACAAATTAAAAAAAGCTACCGACCGAGGGTAAGGGTTAGGGTCTAGGGGTAACAGTGATAGTAAAAAAACTAAAATAACTAAAAAAATAAATAAATAACTTACCGACCGAGAGTAAGAGTCAGGGGTAAAAGTGATAGTAAAAAAAAAAATTAAAAGTAAAATTAAAATAAAAATTAAATAAAATAAAAATTAAACTGTAACAAAATTTATAAAATAATTAAAAGAAAAAAAATCATATAACTAACCCGTGCAAAATTGTCTGCTCGTGCAAAAGTATCTTTGTGCAAATTTGTGCACTAGTGCAATTTTGTCCTCTCTTGCAATTTTGTACGCTCGTGCGATTTATACAGCTACCCACTTTACATAGTGTAGGTATGAAGTTCGTTTTTTGTTGCTATTTTGGTTTTTAGATGAGTCAAAAGTATTTTATTTTGTTTTGCAGTTAACTTTTTTTCTAAATTCATGCACGATCAATTTTGTGGCGGTATACTGGTGTAGATGCTGCTGAATGTAGAGTGTTGAGTTGAGTGCACTACTTTAGGAAGCAGTTAAACAAATCTCAGTTAATTAAAAACTTTTTGTTTTTTATTATTTTGATTTTGTTGTTTTGTCTACGGGTAGATATTAATTCCATTTTCATTTTAAAATCTACTCTTTAGTCGTGTATTCTTAAAATTCTAAAAGTCTTTCTGTTCAACAATGATAAATAATTCCTTAAAACCATTTTCAAAAGAGGTAGATATAAAGAGTTTTTAAAACGGGCCCTTTTGTAGTACGACTATGAATTTCATATATTTTATAGTTAATAAATTTAAACTATGAAATAAGAGAAAAAAAATTCTAATGTATAACTAGTAAATTTAAACTGTATTTTCAGGGATAAAAAATCAATTATAGATACTATAAAAAGATGTTCTAGCTTTTTCCCAAAACTTTCCATATTGGCCAAAAATTTTGCTAAGTTTCCCTTCTATGTCATATTTTTCCTAATTTTGCTATTTTTTGTTAAAATTGCAATATAATTTGTAACCTAAGGATGTAGGTACCTTTAATATTAAACTTAACTTATACTAAATAATGATACTCAATAATAAGTAGTGCTTTTCTATATAAAACTAGGCATGACAATGAATGAACATATTGTATTAAAGAACAACTGCGAACACTAACAAATATATAAATAATAACATATTTTAGAAACTACTTTAAATGTGGTCAAAACTTTACACACGAATCAATAAGAATTATACTTTAAGAGTGTTTAAACTGAAATGATAATTAATTGCTTAAAACTAAAACTAGAAAATATTTATGAGAAGAAAACATTCTTAAATAAAAACTTAACAAAAAACAATCAAATAACAAAAATTTATATTAAACATAATTAACATGTTTACTGCAGCAGGCTGTGGCTAGGATCTTTCACTACATTCTATGGCTGGTTTGTAAAGCAGCGTTCTTAACTTTTTGCAACATTACATCAGTAATTTCTTGTCTGCATTTTATTTTCTCGTTTTGTTAACTGTAACAAACTTGCATCAGTATAAAACTTGACCTTGCAAGCTTTCTCTTAACCGCTTGAATGAACAATGATTAAAGCTTAAAACTTTCCATCAAGTCTAAACAGTAATCAAGTGCAACTTGATATCCTGTTACAATTTACCATATTTTCTAAAATTTTCCATAATTTGCTATAATTGCCATATTTGCCAAAATGTAATATTAATTGTATCTATTGTTTCTATGAATAATATTAATAACATCTACATTCGAAGTTTTGTCTCTGACATGATAGTTTAAATTTACTAATTATAATAAAGAATTCACGGTCGTATTACAATATGGATTATTTGAGAAAATTTTGAAATTCTTTTTAATTTTAATATTTGAAGCTGTGTTCTTTAATATTTGTGCAAAGTTTAAAGCACAGTATGTTGCATGTGAATCATTCTACTCAGAAAATTGTAAAACAGTAAAATATTTCAAAGCTAGTTCATAGTGCATAATTCAAAAGCAAGTTTTTAAATTAGTTTTAGTTTGTTTATTTTCAAATAAAATACTAAGCCACAATGAAATTAAATCTAGAAGCAAATCAAAATAGACTTATTTATTAAATATGCACACAAGTTACAGCAGTTTTCGTAACCAGTTACTTAAATGAACAAAATTCAGAAAAATAGTTGTGATAGTATTACACAGCAGGGGCAGCTCTAGACTGGGTTTATTGACTTTGATAGTTTACTTTATACTTTTCTTTATCAGAAAGTTTATATATGTTAGTAGATTTGCCTTGAAGTAAGTCTACGTGCAGTAAAGTTATGTTATTAAAAACTGTTATACTTAAAATATGTTTTTTAAAGCAATTTCCCGCATGCTTTAGAGCATAATATATTAATTTTTAAACTTGATTTCTAAGGTTTTGTTTTTTTGATTCAATTTAATCTGGGCTTGAAATTTAGTTACTCCACATGTGATATAATGAAACTGACTTTTTGAGATTTTCTTTAAGCTTGACATCAAGCTAAAAATAAATATTGCTTTTTCTTTTAAAAATTCTTTAATATTAATGCTAAGATTAATAATTTTTTCATATTGGCATTCCATCTTCACTCTAAAAATTAACTTTATGACTTAAATTCATTAACTAATGATTTTTAAATGTATGAGATATTATAATTTTTTGTATATTGTAAAGCCACCCTGAGTACAAAATATGTTTTATATTCTAGATTGTAATTTGAATAACAGTTAAATATCGTTTAGAATAGAACCCCTAACAAACTTTTGTTTGTTTCATTTAGTTTCTTATAAAAGTACAAAAAAAACTTTTTTAAGTAATTTTTTTGATATAAAACTATTAGAGCTAGGCATTTAAACAGACTATTAGATGTTTTTTATTGACATTATACATATTTTTAAATGCACGATATAACAATGATACTTTTCTAACATTTTACATTTCTTAGAAAAACTACACTAGTAGGATTGAGGTATTAATAATCAATGTAAACTTACAGTTTCTGTAATTTGACAAACAATTTAAGAAAGTATTTTCTAGAGTTTTTTTTCTGTTGTAATAGAACAACTTAAAGAAGCTTTACTATTATTTGATTTAATAACGTTTCATGTAAATAGTTTAAAAAAAACTATTTATTAAACTTTAAATATTTAAATAAGCTCTTTACATTCCAGTAAATTCAGCAATATTTTTTAATTAAGACAAAGAACTATATAACTTTTCACGTAGTAACAATGAAAAATAAAAAGTTGCAAAAATGTAAACAAAAAAGTTATAGTATTTTAAAGAACTAAATAGTAAAAGTCACTTTTTCTTTTTTTATTTGTAGTAAAACTGCAAAACTTAAATTTAATTTTATTGCATTCGCCTAGAAATGAATTTTAATGATACAAAACATTTTTAATTTTTGGTAAACTTTATGTTTATTATTTAGTAATATTACAATGTATTAAAGCCTTAAAAAAATAGCAGCCTAAAATGATTCTGGTAAAACTAATATTAAAATGTTTTGTAATTGATAGGTAGATTTAAACATTAGGTTACTGTTGTATTTTGTTTTAATGAAAGAGATTAAAAATTAAACATAGTTAGGTTTATTAAAATTTTAATTTTTATTAAACTGTAGTTATTATTTAATTAATAAGTTGGTAAGCATTTAATGCCTTAATTAGACTACAAGTTCTCAAACAAAGTTTTATTAAAAATAAATGTTTGTATTTTTAAACTGAATTTAATATTTTTACATTTAACATAGTGGTAGAGATGTATTTTATACTGGCTAGTATCATGATATAATAATATATGAACTTTGTTTATTTATTAAGTCTTCTGTAATAATAACTAATATGTATTAATACTAAAACTGTTATGCATATTCTACTTAAAGTCTCAAAGAAAAGTTGTTTCAGACAATTTAGAACTAATTGTTTATATAAAATGTATAAATAAATTTAAAACAAAGATACTAACCTCTGTTATCAAAAAAGTATGATATTAATAAAAAAAATAGTGCTTAACTGACCTCAGTATTAACTTAACATTGAGTAAAAGTTTTATGTTATAAATTTTTTTTCAATATTTTAAGCTATCGTCTATTAATAACTTACATAGTTTAGAATTTATTACAATAATTGTTTTATATAATATGATAACTGAGCTTTAACTTTTGAATGAATTGCAAAGTGTTAAACTGACAATTTGGTCAATATATGAGCTTAAATAAAACAAAATGTTTTATTACATATTTACTTTACAGCTTAATTTTATTTTAAAATGTTAACAAAATATCTAATTGAACAATTTGGAGTATACTTTTTATGTGTGTATGAATTGTAAAAACTTTTTTAAGTTTTTAAATTATAAAAAAAAGAAATTGCTTGATAATTATTTTAGTTACGCATAGTAGACAATTTTTTTTTTACTTTTTACCTCTGGCAACCTTTTGACACATCCATTTAAGTTACTTTAAAATCATAGACAATATGAACTGTTTTCGGTAATTTTATGCTTTTTTACAGTTTTAAACTTTATAAACCTTAATCAAGTATACGTATTTTTTTGTAGACTTAGAATACGCACCATGAAGATGATGTTTACAATCATTCTAGTATTGTTATTTGGATACAAAGATTTAGAAAACAAAACTAAAACTGCTGACTCTTTAGAAGTTGGTTTTTAAATTATTTACACGGTTTAATTATAAATTCAGTTAAAACATAATGTTTATAGATTGTGTTTTGTAAAAACTTTAAAAATGTAATAATAAACATTTGTCAATAGGTATCTTTTATCAAAGTTTAAAGTAGATAATCAATCAAAAATAATTAAAATCGTTTATGCTCTTTAGTTATTTTAGATATAGTATTGTTCAGGGGCGTCGCGTGGGGTGTTGCACTGCCGCAACTGCACCACCTTGAAATTTTATAAGAAAAAAATAAGTATCTATAACGTTTTCGTTATTTTTTAGAACGAAATCTCTTTTAAAACTCCAATTTTGAAAACGACCATTTTGCCCACTTCACTGCCGCAAACTCTTAGCTGACTGCCGCAAATGAACTCAAAAAAGCAAAATTTCTTCAAGAATTACCGCAAAATCAATATCTTGCGGTAAGTAAGTTAAGTTGAAAATTCCCTAAAACAGGACTTTCTTAAGTATCATCAGCTATTGTAAACATAAATTAAAAACAAAGCTAAGCTACTGCAAAGTGCAAAGGATTAAACTTAAGTTTATGTACCCACATGATTTTTTAATTTAAGAGATCACTTCTATTAAAACGAAACTATAAAAGAACAAAACTTGTCATAAATTACATATCTTGAAAAAAAAGATAAAAAACCTAAATCACCAAAGTCTTAAAAATTTGATTTTTTATTTTAATCTGCATACATAAACTTAACTATAACTGATTATTGTTATCATAAAGTTAGTAAAATATTTAATTAAATTATATTTAAATGTAAAATTTGAGTTCTGAAAAAAATGTTAAGAAGTTTATTATAGACTTCTAGTTTACTCTTACAGAAAAATAATTTAGATTTATATTAAATGAAAATTAGTATTATTGAAACATTCTCATATTTAAATAAAGTAAATAGCCTTAACTTAGAAACTTTGATTACTTAAAGTAGTTTAACATTTTAGGAAATTTTAGTCTACTTAATATGACTTATGGTTTAATTTTTTGATAAACAAAGCAAAAATTTTAGATAAAATTGTTGAAACATGGTTGCCTTGCCTCATAATCAGGATAACTTAGAAATTTAAAAAAAACTCAAGATGACCCAAGATAAATTAAAACAGGCCAAATTAGAAAAATATTCAGGCTGACTAAAGCAGTTTTAGTTTTATACTCTGGAAATAACAAGCTTATTTAAAATTAAAAAAATAAGTGTTTTACCCCTATGGCCACATGAAAACTAACTAACCAGTTTTTTTACTGCTATAATGGTTACATATTTATAATTTGTCTTTAAATTTATTGAAAAGTCAACAGCCTCACCAACCAAACTTAAAAAAGTTGAGCTCCTGAGAAAAATACTGGCATAAAAATGAAAAACAAATTAAATTTTAATAAAGAAAACATACCTTTAAAGAACTATTGAACTCCAACAAAAAAACATTAAATTTAGAAAAAAAAGTTAGTAAAAATCTTAATGTTTGTAAAAAAAAATTGTGCAAAATAGTGAGGGGTAAGGGGGGGGGGTGTATAGGCTCTTTTTTTATGTTGTTCTTATTTTAACTTTTTCAGAAAGCTAATAGTTACACTTTAATAAACTTGAAATTTCCAATTAAACTTTTAGATACAACTGGTCAAAGCCAGAGAGTACAATGATTTATTATACAAGGAGCAAACCAAAACAGCAAAAAAATACAATTTTACTGAAAACTATTCTCCATAATTTTTAAAGCAATTTTTATCAAACTTTTTCATCCTACTTTTTATAAAGTTTTATGCTTTTGTTGAAGAGAAGTTTTAAATTTTTAATTATCAATATATATTTTTATATATACAAAAAAAAAATTACTTTTGTTATAACTTTTTTTTTCTTTGTGTTTTAAATATCTATTTTAGCAAATTGTTTTGTTTTATAAAAGAAACATCTAAAGATTTTGAGGCCAACATATAAAAAAAAGATATGATTATAGTGATTTGATTTATTTGTTGTTTGAGTTTAAATTATATTAATAAGGATTCTTTTGTACCATTGACTGTGAATTACCAAATCTCAAAAATTAATATGAACTTTTTATATTGATAAAAGATGACTTTTAGTTAAATTAAAACTGTATAAAATAATTTTAGTAAAATAATTCTAAAGTAGATGTTAAGGGCTTAAAAGGGGGATGGGTTAAAACACTTTTTTTTAACCCTGTTTTAGTTTGTGCCTCCCATAAGGAACCTTTTGTTGCCTTCGACTTTGACCGGCTATATCTAAAAAAAATATTTTAAATTTTGAAAATCTGTAAAAAGCATCTTGTTGCTTAGTAAAAACTACATAAAATAAGATCAAATTGTGAAAAAAAGTGTTTCATCCCGACTCAAGGTCACTCAGGACAGTTTTTTGACTCAAAGAGTGGCAACCTTGTTTTTAGAGTGGCAACCTTGGTTTTATTTTTCTAAATATTGAAACTGTTTATTAGTTTACTCTATATAGCTAAAACATTTTTTTGTTGAACAAGGTAATTGCTATTTTTATAGATTTTATAACTAGGAAAATGCAGAAAAATACTTGTGAAGTAAATTGGACAGTTTCTAAGCTTAAATCATGCCAGTTATCAGAGTTAACAGAGGAAATTATACCTGCAGTTGAAATTTTGTATAACATCATGCAATGCACAGACTTAACTGTTCAAAAAGTTAAACAACATTTGGAAACATTTCAAGCTGCAGTCAACAGTATAAGAAATTCAAATAGTACAGAGAATGTTAAAAAAAGCCTTTCTTCTTCAGCAAAAGAAGTCTGCGATAGTGTCAGCTTTAACATCATTGAAAGGTTCAAGTTTTCAGGCCATTTAAGAATTTCGCAGTTATTTTTGGCAAAATATTTTACTGTTTATAAATCTTGTTTTCCTTTAAAGCTTATAGAAACAGTGAAAAAGTGTTATCCTGTAGTTGAATGTAAACAGTTAGAAAGAGAACTGAAAACATTTTATTCACGTACAGAAATGCATCAGGATGCTTTAGTGAAAATATTGTTATATCTTGAAGAACATAACCTGACTAAAATATTTAACGAGACTGCAAAGCTTCTTAGAATTTTGATAACTATTCCCATGACTAGTGTAGAAGCTAAAAGAACATTTTCATCTTTGAAAAGGATAAAAACATTTTTGAGAAACACCATGGGTCAGTCAAGGTTTAATTCTTTAAGTGTAATTTCAATTGGTAGGGACTTACTTAAAAACTAGTTTCAAGGAAGAGGTGATGGAGAAGTTTATCAACCAAAAGGAGAGAAGAATGAATTTTAGTTACAAAGGTGAAAAGTAAGAGTTTAAGTATTTATGTTTGCAAAGTTAGAACTTCAGATTTATTTTTTAGGTATACATTCAGTAGTAACCATTTTCTGTTCTAAGAAAGTTTAGTTTTTCTTTAAAAAGTTGTAATTTGTACATTAGATTTTCTTTGTTTGTAGACTTTTTAATATACTTGCCAAGCTTCATCATGCATTCTTTTTTTGTTTAGTTAAGAATAAGTAAAAATAATTTTTTTAGTGTGGTATTTAATCCAATACTTTTCAAGTAAAGTTGAAGCTAAAATGAAATATTATTATACTTGCTGTGTTTTCTATTAAAATATAAGTTTGTTATATCTAAACTGTAAGCTACTTTAAGTTTTAACTTTAGAGCCTTTGTAAAACTTAATATTATTTAGTTTGCTTGTTTTACTTTTGAGTTTTTTACTTAGTCAAACTTTTTTTTTATCTTAATTGTATTTTAAAATTCTTTAAAATTTCTTGACTGAGTAATGTAAGTTATTCTTTAAAAAAATTTCAATTTGTACACATTATTTTATTTCTTTGTAGACTTTTAAATTTACTTGCCAAGTATAAATAGGTTTTTTTAATTAAATATTAGTAAAATAATTATAAATAGTTTGATGTTTAATTAATCTAGTATTTTTTAACTAAAGTTGAGGCTAAAAGAAATATTATTGCATTTGCTGTATTTTCTTATTATAATATTAGTCTGTTTAATCTAAATTGTAAGTTAGAGACTTCGTAAAATTTGATATTTATGAGCTTGCTTATTTTACTTTTGTGTTTTCAACTTAGTAGTTAAGCTGTTTTTTTTTCAAACATCAACAGTTTTAATTAGTTATAAGTTGATACTCGTTTATTTTTTTCATTATTTAGCAGTAAATAAGCAATTATTTTCTACTTAGTAAAATAAATTTTACTCAAAATAAACTTGCAGTTTGTACAAAACCTTTTTTTGTTTTGTTTGCAGACTTTTTAATTTTCTTGCCAAGTCTAATAAGGCATTTATTATTTTGTTAAGTTAAACATTAGTAAAATAACTATTCTTAGTATGATGGTTAATCAAATATTTTTAAAATAAAGTTGAGGCAAAAAAAGAACTAATAAAGTTGCTGTATTTTTCAATATAAAAAAAAATTGTTTTGTCTAAATTTTTTCTACTGCTAGTTTAAACTTTAAAGCCTTCTTAGAAATTTATACTCATAAGTAAGCTAACATTTTTTGAGTCTTTTAAATTACTTAATTTTTTTTTTCTATTCCTATATTTACTTTAATTTTCAAAGTATATACCTTTTTTTAAAAGCTATTTTCTTAAATAATTTATTTTTTGAAAAAATAAATGTTTTATTTTTTAACAAAATTTCCCAAACTACATTAGCAACTTAATGTAATTGTTATAGAAAAAGGTTTATTTAAGATAAAAAAGAGTTTTAAAGTAGGGGATTTTTTTAAATTCTGCACCACCTAAAAAAAATACCACGCGACGCCACTGGTATTGTTTAAAAAAGTTTAATAATACTTGTATTTATTTTCAACCTTTATATGGATTGGTATTTACCAGTGGCGTCACTAAAGCATCCTGATGCATTTCTGTACGTGAATAAAATGTTTTCAGTTCTCTTTCTAACTGTTTACATTCAACTACAGGATAACACTTTTTCACTGTTTCTATAAGCTTTAAAGGAAAACAAGATTTATAAACAGTAAAATATTTTGCCAAAAATAACTGCGAAATTCTTAAATGGCCTGAAAACTTGAACCTTTCAATGATGTTAAAGCTGACACTATCGCAGACTTCTTTTGCTGAAGAAGAAAGGCTTTTTTTAACATTCTCTGTACTATTTGAATTTCTTATACTGTTGACTGCAGCTTGAAATGTTTCCAAATGTTGTTTAACTTTTTGAACAGTTAAGTCTGTGCATTGCATGATGTTATACAAAATTTCAACTGCAGGTATAATTTCCTCTATTAACTCTGATAACTGGCATGATTTAAGCTTAGAAACTGTCCAATTTACTTCACAAGTATTTTTCTGCATTTTCCTAGTTATAAAATCTATAAAAATAGCAATTACCTTGTTCAACAAAAAAATGTTTTAGCTATATAGAGTAAAGTAATAAACAGTTTCAATATTTAAAAAAATAAAAGCAAGGTTGCCACTCTAAAAACAAGGTTGCCACTCTTTGAGTCAAAAAACTGTCCTGAGTGACCTTGAGTCGGGATGAAACACTTTTTTTCACAATTTGATCTTATTTTATGTAGTTTTTACTAAGCAACAAGATGCTTTTTACAGATTTTCAAAATTTAAAATATTTTTTTAGATATAGCCGGTCAAAGTCGAAGGCAACAAAAGGTTCCTTATGGGAGGCACAAACTAAAACAGTGTTAAAAAAAAGTGTTTTAACCCATCCCCCTTTTAAGCCCTTAACATCTACTTTAGAATTATTTTACTAAAATTATTTTATACAGTTTTAATTTAACTAAAAGTCATCTTTTATCAATATAAAAAGTTCATATTAATTTTTGAGATTTGGTAATTCACAGTCAATGGTACAAAAGAATCCTTATTAATATAATTTAAACTCAAACAACAAATAAATCAAATCACTATAATCATATCTTTTTTTTATATGTTGGCCTCAAAATCTTTAGATGTTTCTTTTATAAAACAAAACAATTTGCTAAAATAGATATTTAAAACACAAAGAAAAAAAAAGTTATAACAAAAGTAATTTTTTTTTTGTATATATAAAAATATATATTGATAATTAAAAATTTAAAACTTCTCTTCAACAAAAGCATAAAACTTTATAAAAAGTAGGATGAAAAAGTTTGATAAAAATTGCTTTAAAAATTATGGAGAATAGTTTTCAGTAAAATTGTATTTTTTTGCTGTTTTGGTTTGCTCCTTGTATAATAAATCATTGTACTCTCTGGCTTTGACCAGTTGTATCTAAAAGTTTAATTGGAAATTTCAAGTTTATTAAAGTGTAACTATTAGCTTTCTGAAAAAGTTAAAATAAGAACAACATAAAAAAAGAGCCTATACACCCCCCCCCCTTACCCCTCACTATTTTGCACAATTTTTTTTTACAAACATTAAGATTTTTACTAACTTTTTTTTCTAAATTTAATGTTTTTTTGTTGGAGTTCAATAGTTCTTTAAAGGTATGTTTTCTTTATTAAAATTTAATTTGTTTTTCATTTTTATGCCAGTATTTTTCTCAGGAGCTCAACTTTTTTAAGTTTGGTTGGTGAGGCTGTTGACTTTTCAATAAATTTAAAGACAAATTATAAATATGTAACCATTATAGCAGTAAAAAAACTGGTTAGTTAGTTTTCATGTGGCCATAGGGGTAAAACACTTATTTTTTTAATTTTAAATAAGCTTGTTATTTCCAGAGTATAAAACTAAAACTGCTTTAGTCAGCCTGAATATTTTTCTAATTTGGCCTGTTTTAATTTATCTTGGGTCATCTTGAGTTTTTTTTAAATTTCTAAGTTATCCTGATTATGAGGCAAGGCAACCATGTTTCAACAATTTTATCTAAAATTTTTGCTTTGTTTATCAAAAAATTAAACCATAAGTCATATTAAGTAGACTAAAATTTCCTAAAATGTTAAACTAATTTAAGTAATCAAAGTTTCTAAGTTAAGGCTATTTACTTTATTTAAATATGAGAATGTTTCAATAATACTAATTTTCATTTAATATAAATCTAAATTATTTTTCTGTAAGAGTAAACTAGAAGTCTATAATAAACTTCTTAACATTTTTTTCAGAACTCAAATTTTACATTTAAATATAATTTAATTAAATATTTTACTAACTTTATGATAACAATAATCAGTTATAGTTAAGTTTATGTATGCAGATTAAAATAAAAAATCAAATTTTTAAGACTTTGGTGATTTAGGTTTTTTATCTTTTTTTTCAAGATATGTAATTTATGACAAGTTTTGTTCTTTTATAGTTTCGTTTTAATAGAAGTGATCTCTTAAATTAAAAAATCATGTGGGTACATAAACTTAAGTTTAATCCTTTGCACTTTGCAGTAGCTTAGCTTTGTTTTTAATTTATGTTTACAATAGCTGATGATACTTAAGCAAGTCCTGTTTTAGGGAATTTTCAACTTAACTTACTTACCGCAAGATATTGATTTTGCGGTAATTCTTGAAGAAATTTTGCTTTTTTGAGTTCATTTGCGGCAGTCAGCTAAGAGTTTGCGGCAGTGAAGTGGGCAAAATGGTCGTTTTCAAAATTGGAGTTTTAAAAGAGATTTCGTTCTAAAAAATAACGAAAACGTTATAGATACTTATTTTTTTCTTATAAAATTTCAAGGTGGTGCAGTTGCGGCAGTGCAACACCCCACGCGACGCCCCTGGTATTTACTATTTACTAAAAAAAGTTCATTAACAACAGGAGAACTTTAATAATTATTTTGAAGTTGTACAAGAGTACGTAAGCGTTTTAATTATAGAAGTTTTGAAATTTTTCCAAATTGTTATTCTTGTTGTTTTGGTATTTTTAGCAATAATCTACTTTTTCTTCAATGTTGTGAGTTGATTTTTAGTATTATATTTGGTGTTTTTACTAAACGATAATGGTTTATTTTTAAGGCTAGAAAATATAAGACCAACTTTATTTTTGTTGTTAATTATTTGTTTATTAGATTAATGTACTTTATTAATGGTTACTGGTTTACCACTAATTGTCAACGCATTTTGTAGTATTTTGATGAAGTGTAACATCATTAATAGAAAATTTCCTACAATACTTAAACAAATAACAGTTACAAATGTTAAAATATATTCATTATATTTTTAGTTTATTACTTGCAAAAAAAAAGTGTTTTTATTTTCTACCTAAAACTATTTAAAATTCTTCTACTAAAGAAAGCATAGATAAACTCTAAAAATATTTACTAAATCAAAAACTTTATAAAAGTTACAATGAACTAAAAATATTATATGTTCTAACATCAGAAAAAATTTCTATTGACTAAGTTTTAAAATATTTTGAAATTTCAATAAAATATAATTAGGTTAAGCATAATTACATGGTTGTCACTTTACCTGGAAACCTGGAAAAACCTTGAATTTGAGAAATTAAAAAAAACTAGAAAAGCTTGAAGTTTTGAACAAAAATCACTAAAAAACCTGGAAAATCCTGGAATTTAAAACAATTTTCACATGTTAAGCTTAAAATTTTCGATATGACACAAAAAATTTATCATATAGATAGTTTTTTTTGGTCATCATCAACAATTTTTTTTATTTAAAAGCACATTTAAAGTAGCTTTACGGTATCTTTTCAATGTTTTTATACTATTTAAACCAGTTTGTTTTTACCTTAAGCTTACCTTTAAACTAAAAAAAGACCCAAAATGTGTAGTTTGAAAAATCTGGAAGAAATTTTAAAAACCTAGAAAAAAAACGAGTGGCAACCCTGCAATTATAAACAAAAATATTCATTTAAAAAAAAAGTCTATTGATAAAAAAAAAAGTTAAATAAATATATAGTTTTAGGGTTTTTCCATCCAAACAGCAATACCATATAATAAATATCGCAAACAATAAATCTGCATATTTTACAGTGTGAAATTAATTTTTACAAAACAACTAAAAGTGAGCTTTCTTTAATAAATATTTAAAATTTTGTTTAAAACTTGTTTTTGAGTAAACAGTGCACTGTTTTTAAACAAAACTGCAGTGTAGTGGTTATTAAATGACCATTTTGATTTTAGCATGTTATAGTATTTAGTATAACTTATTGAAAATCTTGTGGACAACACAATATTTTTTCTAGAAAGTTTTGACCGCAAGTTAGTTGTTAAAATAAATTTAATGCATCGGTATGAAAGGCTGCCGATATTTGGCAAAGTAATTCTTGAAAAAAGAAAAATTAATCAAAAGCCATCAGTTTTGATTAGCTGTAAATTAAGTTTTTATTATTAATTAGCTTGCAAAAGCAGCGAGTTTTAAAAAATTTGGTGAAAAATTTCTGAAAGCACTTAAAAAGTTAAACTGTCTCGAAACAAAAGAGCATAAACAACTTGAGTTTTATCATATACGAAAATAGCAGCCTTCTTACTTAATTTGTTTAAATTTGTCGACTACAGGGGTTCGGAGTTTTGTTTTATTCATTCATTACTCGTTTAACAAAACTTTGGGAGAGCAAATGGGGATCAAAATGGGGAGAAAGGATATTAAACTGTAAAGCAACTGACAATGCTTCGAGCGAAGCACAAAACAGCGCAGGAGTTGATGCGCAGGTGACAGGCGAAAACGACCAGTGCCCGGTTTGCCTCGCCGACCTGAAAGACTCGGGAAGTTTGAAGGGAACGGGAGTTTGCGACCACGTCTTCCACTCCCAGTGCCTCGAAGAATGCCTCAAGAGGAGCGGAAAGTGCCCGGTGTGTCGCGCCCAGGTGGTCAGAAAGCTCGGTCCGTGCCCCGACGGCATCATGTTCTTCAAAAGCGACCGGAACCTGCACTGCGTGGGACACCATGAGTGCGGCACCATAACCATCAGGTACCTGCTCCACTCGGGCGTCCAAGGACAAAATCACCAGAACCCGGGAGTCGGTTACCCATCTAGCTACAGAATGGCGTACCTGCCCGACTGCGATGAGGGGAGAAAGGTGCTGGAGCTGTTGAAGGAGGCGTGGAAGATGAGGATGACGTTCACGGTGGGGAGGAGCCTGACGAGAGGGGTGGACGACGTGATCACGTGGAACGACATCCACCACAAGACCTCGATGCGCGGGGGAGAGTGGGGATACCCGGATGCCGGGTACCTTCAGCGGGTCGCCTTGGACATGAACGCTATGGGAATCAGGTTGGATCAGTAGTTGACAAAGTAACTGGGGAGACATCGTCCGCTTTCGGGAGCCAATCGTTTAGTGTGGTGAGCTGGTTTCGCGTCAACGAACTTGGTCCAAAAGCGGGCGATGTCTACCCGCATGGAACACTTAAATTAGATAACTAAATCGTCTCATTTTAGTTTTGTTTTATGCTAATAGTTAAAAATTTCCATTTGACATAAAAATATTTTTTAAGTATATTTTAGCATCCGATAATTTTTCTTATAAGTTTTGCTGAATGTCTTCATAAAACTGGTGTTGAAATTGTTTGTAGCCTTTTGTTTTATCGTGATTTTACAACAGTTGTATGTTTTTCTTTTGACTTTGTCTATTTTATTCATGTAATTAGGACCCTGTTTTGCTAAAGTAGTTTGATATTAAGTATTTTCAACTAAATAAATAAATAATAAACGATTTATTCTTGTTCTTTTAAAGTGTTGAGTAGTTTGTAAGCAATACTATCTGGATATCTAAGTTTTATAATTTCATTAAGTTTGTTTTAGAATTAAAAAAAACCAAAAATAGTTTTTTTATTAAATTTATTCAGTACAAACAAGTATATTTGTTTTACTGCCTTTTAATGAAACCACTTATAAATAACTATCATCATATATAATATGTTTACTTAAAATAGTCTTAAGGTAGTTATCTCAAAATACTGTAATTGTGTTAATATTTTTCTTAAAAGTAAGTATGCTGATTTGTAAAAAATAACGTGCTCCTATGTCTAAACTATTATCCACTTTTGTAAATAAAATAGTTTAAGTTATTATCTTCATTAAAGGTTTATAATAAACATCAACTAATTAATCAGTAAACAAAAAAGAATTACACCTAATGAAAGTTTTCTTTCAAGTAGTATTAATTTAAATGGAAAAAGCTTAAAAGTAATCTAACTAACAAAATTAAACTAACTTAACAAAATATCATCTTAAGTCAAAGTAGTTAACAAAACAAAATCTTTTTAGTTTTAAAAGGAATGCTTGATTTTATTTATAAACCGGTTAAATTTTATAGATTTTCATACTATACTATTCGTATGGCTTTCACAATTTTGTAGAACGGTATGACAACTTCAGTATTAATTAGTGATGTACCGGACCCACAATTTCTTGTCCGGCCGGATCCGGATCCAAACTAGAATCCGGCCGGAACCGGATCCGGACTTTTTTTTCAAATTAGAATCCGGCTGGAACCGGACCCGGACTTTTTTTTCAAATTAGAGTCCGGCCGGAACCGGATCCGGACTTTTTTTTAAAACTAGAATCCGGCCGGATCCGGATATCAGACAAAAATGGCAATATCCGGCCGTACCCGGATAGTGAGTCCGGTACATCACTAGAATAAACTAGCCTGAGTCAGAATGAGGTTTAAAAAATCTGAAAAAAAAGAACTTTAATCTATTAATAAGTAGAACAGCTAGCCTCAAGGTTTACAAATTTAGGTGTTATTTACAATTAAAAATCTGAAATCAAGTTCTTGAACAAAATACACTAGAAAATTACAAAATATTGAAAACTGGATCAGCTCAAACTTATTCAAAATCTAAAAGAAAATAGCCTGAGTTTTTATAAAAAAACTTAACTAGCCTAAGGCAGTCCAAGATTTTATAAAATTCCCAAAAATTTTCAATTTAGCAGGGTTGCCACTGTTTAAGTCAATAAAACTAGCTAGAGTGAGTATAAACAAGCCTGAGTCAGAATGAGGTTTTTAAAAACTGAAAAATTACTTTAATCTAATAAGCAGTAGAACAGCTAGCAAAGGTTGACAATTTGGTAGTAAAGTTGTGGACTGATTGTGGTACAGTTAACCTATTAGTAATACCCATCATAATTAAATCCTACCTTATTTAATTAATATCTAACAAATACTAAATTCTAACTGAGACTACTTTCTTTAATCAGACACGACAGTTTTGAGTGATGAATCTTTTATATAAAACACAACAAGAAATACTAGCATAAACAAAATTATTAATTACTTTGGTAACACTTTAAAAACTGGAAGCTATTTAAATCTATATCAAAAGACTTAAAACAAAAATCTAAAAATTAAATAAAACTTTTAGTAAACAAGAAACTGTAAAATTTTTAATAAACTATTAAACTATAAACCTGGCTTAAATATTTAAACAATTAAACACCTGTTGAATTATTCACTTTTAATAAGCATTCACAAAAAAGTTAAAGATATTTTGTTGCTTCAAGCTACACACCAAACTAACTAACTGCTTACATATAAACTGCCTGTCATGTTCTGATGTTTTGTTGCATCAGTATTTAGTTTGAAACATTTCGTCATATGATTCTCATTGGCTCGTACATTCAACAGTATTAACTCTAAATATTCTCTGAGCTCAACTTTAAACAATAAATAATGCAAGTTTTCATTCCAAAGTTTAAAATTTTACAACATATGTAAAGAGTTGCATTTCATGAAATGTTTATTTATAGTTTAAATGTTAACAAATGTAAATTCGTCATGGTACAAAATGAGCCAATCACGGTAGGTGTTTAATTTTAACTGACGAAAATGACTCTTATTAATTTTCACAGGGTTTGTTTTTGAAAAAATACTTTTCAGTATGCTCTTTTTTACTAACTATATCCGGGTCCGGACTTTTTTTTCAAATTAGAATCCGGCCGGAACCGGATCCGGACTTTTTTTTTTTAATTAGAGTCCGGCCGGATCCGGATATCAGACAAAAATGCCAATATCCGGCCGGACCCGGACCCGGATAGTGAGTCCGGTACATCACTAGTATTAATATAGTTATTAAAAAATAACAAAGTTGTTAATCAAAGAAAACTTAAATCAATGTTAACCTATTTTGTGACAACTCTAATTATTAAATTTCTTATTAAATAGATTTACTATAACTTAAAAGTTATTTCAGATGGTTTTGCTACAATAAAACTGCGCATCATGTAAACTAATAAGAAACTGTTGTATTCTTTGTTACAGAAAGTATATCAAACAACTTTGTTTAAAGTATATAACTTTTTTTTTATGCAAAAATTATTTTTCTATTTTAAAAATTATTTAAAACCCTAAAATCTATACATTTATGAACATTTATAGAATCAATCTTTTAAAATTTACTCAATCAAATTTGTTATACTAAGTTTATAGTTTATAAATATATTATTAAGCTTTAATACTTACCCAACTCATTAAGAAATATTTTTACATTTTTCAACTTCACAAACTACCTTTTATTTTATAAAAATGTTTATAGATTTATATTATATTTTTAATAAAAATACTAAAAATTAAAAAGGTCAGTGAATAACCAATTTTATTTATCGTTCAAAAACTGTTTCTTTAAACTGCATAATTTTATTTTGTTTAAAATAGAATTTTAAGTTTTCTTATTGTTTTTAAATTAATTTCGCTTAAAGAATTAAACAACGATGAAAATAAATAGGTTTTAGGGCTTATATTTTCAGATTATTAGAATAAGTCATATAATTAACAATTTTATTAAGTTAACAAGTTTGAACAGTTTTAAAATTGAATTTTAAAACAATTTAAGGATGTAAATTTTTAATGTTTCAAATGTCTAGTTGTTATATTGTAGTAAATGAATAATTCTAAATGAACTGTACCAAAATAATATATTCATATTAGTCTAACAGTTGTTTTTGTGCAGCTTTTATAATATACAAAAGCTTAACGAGATTCTTCATTAAATTTAACATTTCGCTTTAAAAAATTTTTCTTTCTATTGTATTTAATTATCAATCAAAACATATACATTGTGCGAGCTTTAATTTAACTGAACTAGAACACTAAGTCATTAAAATTTTAAACATCTAATTTAAATCTTGACAAAAATGAATACTACTTTTCTTCAAACAGCTTGATTTTTAGTTTTTCTCTTCGAGCTAAGTTTGTTTAAGTATTATAATTTTTAAATAATTATTACCAAGTTCAATTAACTTTGAAAATAAACCACTTAAGAAAATTGCTAAGAAAAGTTAATGTTTTGTAATATGTTGGAAAATTTAGTGTAAAAAATATTAGTATTTGAGCCTGACTACTTATAAATTAGTTACTTGATGATATATAGTATAAAATAATCGTAGTAAGAGTTTTTTTGCATTATTTAATTGATTTCATATTTATGATAACAAAGTTTTTAATACCTCAACTTTAGGAACGATCTTAATTTGAGAGTAATCAATAAATTTTTTAAAGTAGTTTTGAACTGGCTTTGTTTATAAATTTTAATGACTTTAAATTTTTTTAAATCTTTATTAATAAATAATGAACTTTACCACACGAACATCAACAACAAACTCCGAGACAACCTACCACCGGTTTCGTCCTTGTTAGGACTCATTGGGCAGGTATAGCCGCGAGAAACCGCTGTTGTGATCTTGACCAAGCGGGCTTAACTGCATATGCACTGCAGCAACCGTTTGTGGGTAAAATCCAAAAAATTGACACAGCTAAATTATTCGTAGCCAAACGTCTCAGACATTGTCAGCTTACTGTGAGATTATATTCTATGCTCGTTCGATCAGTTTCAACCAGTAGGTAAAGTTCATTACTCATTATTGATGGTCCGAAGCATCTCAACTTTGTTGATGATGGACGTATTAAATATTGGTTAAAACTGATCAAACGAGCATAGAATATAATCTCACAATAAGCTGTCGTTCAAACTAAGTTATTTGGTTACATATATTTCAAATGTTTTTTTTTTTTGGGGAAAGTTATCACTAACAAACATAAAAAACTTTAGTATGCTAATTTAAGTTAGAAAAATAGGTTCAACACTTGTTTTTTGCTTGTTTTGCTTTAATTTCTAGTAAAAAAATGAACTCGAGTTTTAAAACAAGAAATAAATATAAAGTATTAATATCTCAAACTATAAAGCCAACACATTTAATTATTAAAGTAGCAATTTAGTTTTTTCAGAAATTTATAACAAAAAGGTATTTATTAGACTATTTTAGACAACAGTTTGTCGTAATTTTATTTAAAACTGAAGGTTTTGCTAAATAAATTTGGCTAATAAAAAACTAAGTCATCGGTCATAATTTACTAGTTTACTTAAGCTGATTGTCATGAAACTAAAAAAAAGTTAAATAACTCTTCGGAAACTTACACTACTAAAAATACGGTTGTTTCTAACAACTAAAAATTAAGAGTTAAAAGTTTCAAAGTCATAATACCTTTTTATAGGATTATACTTTTCATCAGCACTTTTATATAAATCACAATATTAGTCTGAAGCAATTAGTTGCACTTAACCATCGTTTTAAATTTAATAATTTTATAATAAAAACTAAATTTTACTGGTTCGTGTAACTTTCAAATAAGACCAAATTATTATTTATCGTAGGTATAAAAATTTCGACACTTATTGTTATACGAACTGTTTATCTGCTATATTGACGAATAGAATATCAGTAGAACTTTTAATAATTAAGTAGCAAGAATATAGACAACCTTTAATTTAAACGATAAGTATGTTGGCTTTACAAGAAAAAAGAAGTTGAAAGTGTGACCGTAAAGCTATGAATAAATCAAAATAAAAAAAGTACACTAAATGAAACTAAGAACATAATTTTAACTTTTATTTTGTTTCTGATTTATCGATATCAAAAACATTTTATAGAAAAAAGTTTTATTTATTAAGAGAAAATTACTTACTTCTGTTTTTGAATTCTAACTACCTCGTTGTTTTATTTTTCACTTATGTTGAAATAAAAACAATTTTCTACCGAAAATAATTAGGCGTATCATTAAATTGAAATTTTTGAAAAAACTTATATGTAATACTACTGTACTTTATATGTAACATAAACATACTGAGTACATTTCAAAATTTACGTGTTCCTGATATAAAATAGCAAAAAAATTAATATATTTTTACTATTATTATAAGAGTATATTACGAATTACCAATACTAAACAAAGTATCTAATAGTTTATGTAGATTAAATATTCGTGTAACGGCCGTAAACAAAATAAACACAATTTTATCATATAAACTTTAACTTAAAACTCTGTTGTTTTTATAGGTTTTCTGTTAATTTATAATGCAATTTTTGCTCAAAATATTTTGTAAAAAAATCTTTGAATAACGCCATACTTCTTCAGACAACTAAAAGTACTGTATAATACAATATCAAAAGTAAATTTAAAAAAAAAACTTCTAGTTTTATTAAATTTTTTCAGAAAACATGACTTTTAAAAAAATGTTTAAAACAGTGTTTTTCAGTATAAAACCTGCTTAAAATATTACAACAGTAATTCTAATATCCTTTAATTACGAAAAAGTAATAACCTTCAATTTTTTTATGAATGCAATAAATTATAAGTTATGCAACAGGCAAGCAGTAAAAATATATAGTTTATAACAGATCTGTAAATTTTTAGCAAAGTTTTTTTTTTACGTAATATTAAAATAATCAAGGTTAACAATTTCATAAAGCATAAAACCAGCTTAAAATATTTTAACAGTAATTCTAATATCCTTAAATTACGAAAAAAAGTAATAACCTTCAATTTTTTTATGAATGCAATAAATTATAAGTTATGCAACAGGCAAGCAGTAAAAATAACTAGTTAATAACAGATCTGTAAATTTTTAGCAAAGTTTTTTTTTTACGTAATTTTAAAATAATGAAGGTTAACAATTTCATAAAGCATAAAACCTGCTTAAAATATTTTAACAGTAATTCTAATATCCTTAAATTACGAAAAGGTAATAACATTCAACTTTTTTATGAATGCAATAAATTATAAGTTATGCAACACGCAAGCAGTAAAAATAAACAGTTTATAAAAGGTTTGTAAATTTTTAGCGAAGTTTTTTTTTTTTACGTAACTTTTTAAATAATCAAGGTTAAAAATTACACAAAGCTTTACTCTTCGTCAAGTAAAAACATTTTAAAAGTAAACACTTTATTTCAAAACTAAATGAATGAATAAGGGCAAACTACTTAAATACAACTAGCTTTTTAATATTTTAAAAAGAGCTTTTTTCAATGTTTTTATTAGCTCACACTGACCTATAAGTATATTTTCACTTTTTTAATTATATAATTTTATATACTTAACATACGGTTAAAACTAGACGTGGAAAGCTATAAAAAATTATTAATATTTTAAAAGCTTTACATTATTACATGATGCTTTAGACAGCCCCAATAAGAAGTACAAAGTAAACTTTTATGTCGAAACTAAAAAAGAAAAAATCGAGACACACTTTTTCAATCCTGAAGTTTAAATAAACTTAAACTAAATATATTTCAAATGAATATATAATTTAGTAGAAGCTTACTTTAAAGTTGCTAAAGATATTTTTACTTTTAAATTACCTGTTTCATAAAGTTTAAATTAGCGAATGGCATTACAAAATTTCATTGTTATCAAATAGTATAATCAAATAGAAATTTAATTACAAAAGTGTTCATAAAATCTTTGTTACATAAAAATACAAAACAAGTTTTATACTTTGCAGGTAGTAGTAACAATTCAAATTAGTTCAATGTTACCTGAAAACACAACGGGTAAGTATTTTTCTTAAGTTTTTTTAAAAAACCAAAGTTTAAGTTCAAGATAAAAAAAGTGTACCAAGTTTTTTTTTTACTTAAAATCAATTTTAAATGTTTTTTTTCGCAAAAAATTTACTTTTTTACGTACTAAATGTTTTTATATAATTTTGATCAAAGTATAATTGTTTAATAAGGTTTAAACAAGTACAGTAGGTACGCAAAATATCTGGAAAGTTAGTGAGATCAAAAGTTGGTAAATACTTTTGATCGTAATCGCTTTTTAGAAAAATCTTTTGAGTAAAGTAGGTAGATCCTATTTTTAGTAACAATAAGTACATATAAGCTATCTACGTTGTGAAATTTGTTTAAAAGCTGTACTTACCTTTCCGATGTCCTAATTTTATCTATGAAGTAATAATTTAATTAAAACACTAATTTGTTTAATCTGATTTTTTCTTTAGACTTTATTGTACCAGATACAACTTTATCAGGCTTATTGAAAACAAAAATTTCACTTTCAGTTTTAATATGCGTATTCGGTTTGGTTGGAAATGGTTTGAGTATCTTTATTGTACTGGTTTTAAAGGAATACAAAAAATCAGTTATGCAAATGTTAGTGATAATCAAAACATAGTTCAATAAGTGATAAAATAATTAATACTTATATAAAAAGTTACAGCTTTATAGTTTTATAAAATTAAACAATTATTAGTAAAATTCATTATTAAACAATTTTTTTTTTTAAATCGTTATGTTTCGGATTATATCTTTTTTTACCGTTTAGAGAAGTTATTTATATAAACTAGGTAGTATGTTTTGTTCAGTGACTTACTATTACAAATTTTAGGAGAAAAATGCTTCTTTTAAGAAAAAAAGGGTTTAAAATTGATTTAAAATTTACAAACGTTTATAAAACTACGAAATTCTTTAATTCTCATATTAAATCTTAATAACAAAACTAAAACTTAGAAAAACTTTCTTTGACTACCGAAGTTTCGCTGCTCATAAAATATGAACAGCTGTACATGTTCTAATATAGTATTTGTCTTAAAGCATTTGTTTTGATTTTCTAATAGGCATTGGATGAGTAAATTTCTAGAGTTTGTCGCCTTATAATGTTATATGTAAACTTAAGTTGAATAAAAGTTGCATAAATACTACTTGACAAATTAAAATGTTTAAGCTTTTGCATATATTAGCTTAAGTATAACAGAGTTTTAAATCATATTTAAAATATATTACCCACCTAATGATGGTTAAATCTTTTTGAGAACTTTAGAAGTACATGTTTTTTTTATAAAATTACAAAATTTTACTTAAACTTTTCGCAACTAATAGAGCTAATAAAATGTTTAAATTCAGTTAAAAAAAATAATGGAAGTGTTCTGTTTTTAAGCTTAACCTAAACTTACCAATAGTCTGTATAATTTTATTCAAATTTTTGTTTTATTGTGTACATTTAGTCCTGTACGAATAACATAACTAAAATATATACTTGATAAAACAGATACTTGAGCTAGAAATCAATCAAATTAAAACTCCCAAATTTTTAAATAACTTGTTAGTTCTTTACTTGTTACTAGTTTCACTGCTCTTAGATATATTAACATAGTTTCATACTTTAAAACAGTTTAAGGCAGTTTTGTAACTTAGTGCTACAAAAACATTTTAAAAATACTTTAAACTATATTTTTAATAACGAAATACAGGTATATTTTACAACTATCAATAGCTGATGCATTGTTGTTACTAACAATTCCATTTAACGTTTATGAAGATATTAATCAAGGTTGGTATTTACCTGGGTTTATATGTCTTTCTAAAGAAACTGTTGTTTATCTCAGCTACAGCGCTTCAGTATTATTTCAAGTTGTTAGTGTTTTTAATTGTATAACTTCTCACCACAGTACATCTACTCTACATCATGTATATATATATAAAGTATTAATATTTATTCCCTAAATTATGTTTTGGCCTTTATTAGAAATAAAAAACAAACAATTAAACTATGTTAAAACATTTCTAATAAACTTTATTTCAATACGAACCAAAAAAAAAAGGATTACTGGAAATTTTTAAAATGTATTTTATGAAAAAATACTTATGAACACGAAATTCCGAGTTAATTTAACTGCATACAGTTTCAGTTATGTTTTAGAAGAAAAAATGTTTAACAAAATAATGTATCTGACAATTTGACTTAATTTTTATAAAATCTTAATGTAAATTTTGTAAGTTTTATTCAAAAATCTAGTTTAAATAACAAACATGTATACATTTTATAATATCTGAGGATAGATTCAAAACTTTAGTTTTTCTTCATACTTTCGAGAATTAATAATTTATCAAGGTTTTGTAGTTCATAAATTTTTATTGTGTAAGAGAATTGTTAAGTTTTTATTGAATTTCAAAATTTTTATTACTCATAAAAGAATATTAAACTTTTAATAATAAAACAAAGTATAATATAAAATTATTTTTTACAGCGATTTTGAACAGAAATAGAAATAAAATAACATTCAATTCTTTTGAAAACTGATTTCGTTAATTTTTTAGTACTTTTCAGTTTTTGTAAAAGCACTATACTATTAAGCAGAACGAATTTATTGTAATATTGACTAATGACGTCAAGTTTAGTTGACTTGAAAAATTATGATTTTTCAGTTTAGACGTTTAAAAAAATTTAATTTACTAAAAATTTTGATCTTATAGTTAAAACGAGTTTTTCTACTACGCAAGCCTTTTTTTAACTTAAACTATACTTTTGATCTAAGTTAAAATTTATAGTTTTTTATATGTTTATTAATATTAAAAACTTATTAAACTACAATTATTTATGAAAATTTTCTCATATTTGTAAACTGTAATGTTAATTGTATTTTGTTAAATAAATTTTTTTAAGACTGTTATAAACAAACAAAAGCAAAAACATATGTACTTTTAGTTTTTTAGTTCTTTATATAGAAATAATTAAGTTCAATAGAATATTAATAAAGGGAAAAACAGCGTAAAAGGGTTAAAAACAACATTTCAAAGGTTCTAAGAAGGCGTTTTGTTATGCTTAGTAGAACTATTTTAGATTTGAAGTTAAATACTAGTCTGTTTTGTATTAACTGTGTAGCTTTTGTAAAATTAGTGATTTTTAGTTATATGCTTTGTTACACGTTGGCGGTCGTGAATTTAGCTTAATTAGTAACAAAAAAATAAGTCTTGCAACCTCTAGATTTAAAAAAACCTTGATCTGTAAACTTACAATTGTGTACGAATACGACATTTTGGCAACTATGTTATGAAGAAATATAATTAAATTCATAATTGCTCTGCTCATCATGAAATCAAAAAGTTTGATCGTTAATTATATTCCTTGAACTTAGCTGTAACTACTACAGTTAATAATTTTGTTGTTTTACAGGTAATAAGTTTGGATAGGTACATTAAAGTTTGTCATTCCTTTTCAATTAAACTAAAAAAACTCAGAAAAAAATCATCAGTGAAAATTATCATATCGTTTGTTTGGATACTTGGCTTAATATTTTGTATTACAGTAATAAAAGACACAAATAGTTCAGGAACAAACTGTAGACACAAGTTGGTTTTAGTTTAATTAGCATTTTTGTAAAATATTTATACAGTACATAAAGATAAACTATTTTAAAACAAATGGATTTGATAAACTATAAGGAACTTTAAAACAAAAGAAAAACACTGATAAGTTCGTAAATGTAAATAGAAATTAAAGCTTATGTTTTAGTCAGCGTTTACCTCTTATCTAAGGGATGTCACCGAATTGTATTCTCTAGTAGATAACTTTAAGATATGTTAAAATATTTCAAATAAATAAAGAAAATACAGTCAATGAGTTGCTAGTAGTTTGTTATAAAGTAGGGGTGGATAATGTACATCCCGCGCAGTGAAAATGACCCGTCAATGTTTAGAAAACAAAGTATAATGCAGCCCGCAAAAGGTAAAACTGCGGCCTGCGACCATGTAAACCCGGCTAATATAAATATCACTTAACTTACTGTATATCAGTGGTCGGAAAGTGCGGCTAATGAAGGGTAAAACTTGAATACTAGTTTTTTTTTAAGGTTCCATAGTATAGTTAAGCTCTTTTACAATAAAAGTATTTTTAATTACTATGATAAGAACTATTAACAATAGATCATTTAAAGATAACTAAATTTGATTTACATCATTAGTAGAAAGAAAAACACTAAAAAGTAAACAAATAACATGTAGAGGTAATTACTATTTTAGTTTTTTTTACAGAAATGAAAACGCAGAAAATTACTTTTATGATGGCAACAACAATAAACTAGACACATATGGAGACTACAATTACTCTGATTTTATTAATACCTACAACAAAACAGAACACCTTTTCTCAATCAATATTTTGCAATTACTTTCATGCGCCTCAAAGCTGGAAAAACTTTCTCACTTTTAATTTTGCATTTTTCTACTTACTTCCAATTTTTATAATGTCAACATCATATGGACTTATAATGAAAAAGGTAACTTAACTAAAAAATATTTTTAAGAGCTAAGTTTGTACATTTTTTTTAATATTAATACTGAAAGTCAATGAAATAATTAAATATTTAAAACATTTATTAACTTTTAATCTTTTATTTTACTTGTGTAATACAGTATGAAGCATTTTTAATATATAACCTTTTAGTAAAAGGTAAAAGTATCGGTTCGCATGAGCAATATTTTTAAGGAAAAAATAAATAAGGTAATAAATTTTAACATTTATTGTTTTGAATACTTATTTAAACATATTTAAACAGTTTTGTTATGATTTTTACTATACTAAATATATAGAAAAAAAATGGTAACATCAAATCTTTTTAAACATATATGATAAATAATGAACTTCACCACGAGACCAACAGCAACAGCATTTAAGACAACCTACGACCGGTTACCTTATTAAGACTCATCAGGCAGGCATAGTCGTGAGAAACCACTGTTGAGATCTTACCAAGCGGGCTTAAGTACAAAGTACTGAAGCGACCGTTTTTGGCTAAAGTTGAAACATATATAAGAAATAGTTATATTCTGAAAATTAGTTCTATTTAATTTTTGTTTTAAATAAAACTACAGCTAAGAAACCTTTCAAAAACGAAAAAAAGCAATACTTCTAATTGAATTGCATAATACTATAAAAGCATTCAGGCAAAAATAATTTTAGGTAAACCAAACGAAAAAACCGCTTAGAAACGCAATAAACACTAGAGTTCTTGAAAAAGCTAGAAAATCCTTTAGTAAAGCAAAGAAAATCAACAAACCCAACACTAACAGTAGAGTGAACACAATTTGCACGGCTTCTTTTATTATTTGTTGGTTCCCTCAACACGCTTGGCATTTTGCCCGATTAAAAGCAGTAATCAGCGAAGACAAGGTTAGCAAATAAGTATTTTATGAAAAAATTTCTATTCATGCGTTTTTTTAATTACCGTTAGTTTTGATTTTATAATTAACTTTTGCATTTTTAAAGCTTTTATTTGTTTTTAAAATTTGTTTATTTTGTTGTTTGAAAAAGTTACACTCGCAACCATCATAACTAATAATTAAAACATATAAGTTAAAGTCATTGTTAGTTAATAATGATTTATTAAAAGAAAAAGATATTTCTATGTGAATACCAACAAACTAAATTCTTCTAAAAACATTCGAAAGGAAAATTTAAGAAAAATAAAGTTTTCCAGTAATAAGTAGTATTCATACAAACTATGAATATTCTTTTTAAATTAAGATAAAAAAAGCTTTTTCATAGTACTTAACCAAATAGTCTATTTAATATAAAGTATTTATTTAAAGAATTTTTTATTTTACACGATTTAGAAATCTTAATTAAGCTGTTTAAAGTTATACGTTTAAACTCAAACTAATTATATTTTTTCAAATTATATCACGTCAAGTTAAATTGTATACAAGTTATTGTATCAGTAAATGATAAAATTTCTGTCCATGAATTTTTTTGTTTAAGAACTTCTGATTTGTTACGTGATTATAGTAATATATGTTTGTACAAAAGTATGTTTAAAACTACCACAATTATTTTATATTTTAGGTTTAAAGATTCAATGACTGTTATTTACATTAGAGTTATAAAGCTTAAACAGTATTCGCATAGTGCTTGGTGCTACAACAAATGATAGAAAAATTGCTAAACATTATCTTAATTTATAAAAAAAACTAAACTGGTGTTTTTATAATGTATGTTACTTACTTATATAACTAATAAAACTAATTAATAATGTATGTATGTATAATGCATATATATCGAAATTGATATATATTAGTGTACTTAACTAAGATAAACACGTAAAATATACATTGTCTTTGTTAAATTTCAAATTTATTAGTTATTTCAAAAACTGTAAACTATTTAAATAAATGACTATTATGACTTTACTTTTGATTAAAACGCCGTTTAAATTTATAGGAACACCTTTGTTTAGTTTTAAGCAGCATGGCTAGTCTTTTAGGATATCTACATTTTCTGTTGAATCCTTTTTTTTATACTTTCCTACGTAAGGATTTTGCTGAAAGATGGAAGTAAGATTTAGTTATTGTTAATTAAACATTTCAATGTATTTTTTTTTTGTGAATTACTTAAGTTTTGTGTTATACTTGGTTCGATAAAATTAAACTGCTGTAAAAACGTTATGCAAAACAAAAGAAAAGTTTATAAATTGTTATAATCTGTTTTTTAAATTATGAAAAAGAAAGACAAGCCAACAATGAGTTTTCAGATGCCGAAATTTTATACACAAATAAGTTATTCATAAGTTTAAATTCTACATTAAATCAGTTTATATAAAGAAATAATCAATATTAAAATAAAATTTATTTTGCAGCAATACAACACTGAAAGTATCAATTAAATTCAGTCAAGTATATACTGATTCGAAAAAATCTCTTAAAACGAAAACCAAATTGAGAAGGTCTTTAAGACCTACATCTCTACCTACAGCTTTATATATAAGAAAGTTTGTAATAAGTTATGTTTTCTAAATTAGTTTATAACTATGCTGTTTAGCTATTTAAATATCAAATAAATTTATAAGCTGTTATAATCTGTTTTATAAATTATGAAAAAGAAAGACAAGCCAACAATAAGTTTTCAGATGCCGAAATTTTGTATACAAATAAATTATTTATAAGTTTAAATTCTATATTAAATCCGTTGTTATAAATAAATAATCAAAATAAAGTAAAATACTTATTTTTCAGCAATAAAACACTAAAAGTATCGACTAATTCCAGTCAATTATATACTGGTTCGAAAAAATCTCTTAAAACGAAAACCAAATTAAGAAGGTCTTTAAGACCTACATCTCTACCTACAGTTTCATATATAAGAAAGTAAGTAATAAGTTATGTTTTGTAAATTAGTTTACAACTATGCTGACTTTTTTTTTTTTTTTTTTGACTTTTTACAATATCGGACTTTTTTTTATTTAGTGCAAAATACTTAAATAGAGTTGTGCTATAGACTTTAATTTAAAGCTATGTAAAATTTTTGTTTTATATTATGTTCCTTTATGTTAGAAAATTAAGTGTTTTTTAAAACAAACAATGATTTATTAGATTATTTTATTTTAACAGTGAAAAGCAATTGAAAATTCATATCAAAACAAAGTCGCAAGTCTTTGAAGTATAAATGAGTGGAACTTGTAATTTTTCACTATTGGAGTACAAAGCATTCACCAAACACACAGTATAATAGAAACTGCTGATTTTTTTAAATTGATTAAATTAGGTATTACTGATCAAAAAACTGATGCGTACCTAGCAAAACTCATTACATGTGTTAAAATAAAATAAATGATCCCAAAGTTATTATTCTTTTGTAATGCTACTTGCACTTTCTTCTTTTAAAGAGAACGTAATTTTTTTTTTGCAAAAAAGCGTATGTTTTGTGTTAGTATTTTTTAGTTATCGGTTTTCTTATGTACAGGCATAATTTTGTAGTGATTTTAGCTCATCATTCAATGTTGGAATGAAGATATTGTGATTGTTGTAAGTTAGTGTGTTGAGCCCTGGTAGCATTTTTGGTGATTTGTTATTTACTTTAAAGCTTTGACGTATTTGTTTTTTTACTTGCTAGTTTTGATCGTTACTTTATGTTCGAATTTATTACTTAAAATTAAACCCTTCTATTAACAGACTGGATTTTAGTTTAAACAATAGTATAAATTAATTAAGGGTTGAGTAAAAACTTAGTGAACCTGTAGATTGAATAACGAAAGTATTTAAATAACTTACTTAGAAGTGCCTATTGTATAAAATAAAATATTATTTGTTAGGTTGATAAATAACTTTAAAAAAAAGTGACCAATAGTTTTTTTTTAAACTAGACTTGAACTTAATTCAAACACAAAAATGCAAACATAAGTGATTTTTTATCAATACTTGGTCCAAAACAAACTTATTTTTTATAGAAACTTAAAACACATAAAGTTAATAAACAACAGTATAAAGTTAAACCGATAAAAGTAAAACTTTAGTTAAGAAAAAAATTGGTATAACAAATAGCAACAAGTTTTTAAGTTGCAATTGGTCAACTTTGTTAAATTGTTTAACAAACTTTCATTAAATTTTTTTAACAAAAACAATCTAAATTGGCGAAAATATGTCTGTTTTATATTATCAGCAAAATTTCAAACTTTTTCGATCAATATTCTAACAATGAATTTAGTTTTTGTAAGCTGAAAAATCAATACATTCTCGGTTATTACATAAAAAGCTCATTTATTTTCTTGTTTTATAGAGTTTTAAAGTAAATTTTAATCAATTACTATTATTTTATCATATTTTAACCAATTATCATTAATTGAACATGAAATCCCTCATAAAAGAAATATGAGGGATTTCATGTTCAAATAATGATAATTTTAGTAAAACGTACATGGTTCATGTCTTACATAAAAAGAGTTTAGATAAAAAAATGGGTGGACCATTTAAAATAGTCACAATTAAGTGATTTAAAATAAGTTTAACTTTTTTTTTGTTTCTGCCACAGTGACCTTTAGAAAATTGAAGGTTTTTAAAACTTACAATCGGGCTTATTTGTTTATATTACACAGCAAAGTAAGAATATTAAAATAAATAAATAAATAATTTATATTTTTGGCTAAAACATCCGTTAGAGTAAAAGTTTTTTCTAAAACACCCCACTCAAAACTTCAAACCCCAATCCAATGGATTTTTTTCTAAATTAAAGGCAAAAGAGCGTTCTCTAAAAAAATAAAAAAAATCTTAGTTAGCTTTAAAGATAAAGAAAATAATTGGATCTAAAGTTTAGAAATTTTTAAAAAATTGAAAAAAATGTTAATCGAGCTAAGTTAACGCTACGCACGGGTCCTATTGTATTATGAATGTGAATTCCCAATTATAGTTAGCAATTTTAAACTATCATACCAAAGATTAAAATTTCAAACGTATAAGTAGTAAATTTAAACTGTGTTATCAGGGACAATAACTTCAATTGTAGATGCTTTAAAAATATATTATAGGTACTCACCAAAACTTGCCATTTTACTGAAATTGCCATAAATTTTTAAATTTTACCATATTTTCATAATTAGGCCGAATTTTACCTTATTAGCCAAATTTTACCAATTTAGCTATTTTATCTTATAATTGCAAACATTTTTTTTATATGCCATATTTTGCTATAACTGCCATATTTTTCTATATTTGTCATAATTTAGCAACATTGTTTCATTTTTGCCAATTTTTTTGCAATTTGGACATCTTTGCTGTTGTTGCAAAATATTGCCATGTTTGCCATATTTTGCAATATTTTCTCAAATTTACCATATTTTGCTATAAAAGTCATATTTACCAAATTTATAGTTATATTAATATTTATTGTTACAATATGTAAATCTACATTTGAAGTTTTTGTCCCTGATGATATAGTCTAAATTTACTAGTTATACATTAAATTTTTTTTGTCCCTGTTAAACAGTTTAAATTTACTAATTATAATAAAGGTTTCACAGTCGTATTACAATATGGCTTCTTTAAGCCAATTTTAGAATTCTTCTTAATTTTCATATTTGAAGCTTCGTGGCTTAATATTTGTTCAAAGTTTAAAGCACAGTAAGTTGCATTTGAATCATTCTACTCAGAAAATTGTAAAACAGTTAAATATTTCCAAGCTAGTTCATAATACATTATTTTTATTTAAAAGCAAGTTTTCAAATTTTGAAACTTGATTGTGGTGCTTTATTTACAAACAAAACTGAGCCTAAATTAAATATATAAGTAAATCAATATACACAAAATTTTTAGTTAATAACTATTAAATATGCACACAAATTAGTTCTGTTTTTTTTCTGAGTTACGCTCCAGTTACTTCAATGAACGAAATTCAGATAAATAGTTGTGATAGTATTACACAGCAGGGGCAGCTTTAGACTGAGTTTATTGACTTTGATAGTTTACTTTATACTTTTCTTTAGCAGAAAGTTTGTGTATGTTAGTAGATTTGCCTTGAAGTAAGTCTATGTGCAGTAAAGTTATGTTATTTAAAACTTTGATATTTAAAACATGTTTTTAATTAAAGCAGTTTCCCGCATGCTGTTGAGCTTAATATATTATAAAAAAAAAAAGATTTTTTTTTATAGTTCACTTTCATCTGAGCTTGTATTTTTTTAATAAACTATGCATTACTATATTGACTTTCCAACATTTTCATAAATTTTGACACCTAATTAAAAATAAATAATGCTTTATCTTTTAGAGATATTTTAATATCAATGCTTCTGTTTATAAGATTGATGGTATTTTATTTTCATTTTTCACTCTACAAACTAACTTTATAATTAAAAATATTTAACTAAATATTTTTTAAAGTATAGGATAATAAAATTTGAAGTTTAATATAAAGTCACCCTGGTTACAAAGTATATTTTATATTCTAGGATGTAGTTTAAATAACAGTTAAATATTGTTTGGAATAGAACCCCTAACAAATTTTTGTTTGTTTCACTTTACAGCTAATACAAGCACAAAAAAGATTTTTTTGAATAAGATTTTTGATTAAAAACTACTAGAGTCAGGCATTTAAAAACACTACAAGATTTTTTTTTTATTGACAGCATATATATTTATTAACAAACAACACAAGACTGCAATTTCTTACTTATCACATTTATTAGTAAAACTACACTAGCAGGATTGCAATATTAATAATCACTAAAAGCTGAAAACTTCAGTAACTTGACAAAAAACTTAAGAAAATATTTTTTAGATCTTTGTTTTTTGTAATTATATAACTTTAAAAGTAGCTCAACTGTTATCTGATTATATAATATAAATATAAAATAACATATTATTAAAAATATAAATAAAGACGTGAAAGTATTCTCAAAAATTAAATTGTAAATGCCACTTTTGTTTTTATTTATTACTAACAAATTGAAAAAATTAGTTTGCATTTTTTTGCGTCCGCCTAGAAATAGTTTTCATGTTACAAGTTTTTTTAATTTTTGCTTAACTTTGTGTTAGTTACTCAAAAATATTAAAATATATTAAAGCCTTGAAAAATTAGCAGCCAAAATGATTCTTGTAAAACTGATATTAAAATATAAAGTAATTGATAGGTAGATTAAAAGATTAAATAAATGTTATATTTTATGTTACTGGAAGTGATTGAAACATTTAAAAAATAGTAATATTTATTTTACTTTTCTTTTAAATTTTCAATTTACTGTAATTGTGATTTAATAAATAAATTGGCTAGTATGTTTATGCCTTTCATCGACTTGTTCATTAGCCTTACTTAGATTACAAGTTCTCAAATAAAGTTTAATTAAACTTTAGTATTTTTTAACCAGAATTTAAAATTTACGTTAAAAATTTAAATTAACAAAATATATTATAGCATAATAAAATATAAGGATTTTTACCTCAAAACCAATCAATGTTAAGTTTGCTAAAAACTTATATTCAGTTTAGTTTAGTAATTAAAAGGTATTAATAAAAAATCGTAATCATCTATGTTCAGCTTAACTTATACAATTTTTAACTTTTCTTCTATATAACAGTATACACTAACCATAAACTTAAGTTTTCTGTTATAATTTATAACTTGAAGTTATTGCATAGATACAAATAACAATTAGACTAAATGCATTATTTCGAGCAGTTTAATTTAAAACTAAAAAAAGTTTAATTTGATATGTACCATATACAAATTTTAACTATTTAATTCTATTATATTTAAATGAATCACGTAAATACTACAATTTACAAAACAAATATAAGTTGTTTTTAATCAAGTGAAGACTCTAAATCATTGACGAAACAAGTTGCAAAGCAGTTTAAAATAAATAAACACAAAAAAAACTCCTATAAATGGTTTATACCGTTTTTGATAATTGTGCCGTATCTTGGTACTAATATATTTTTCATAAATAAGTTTATGTTAAAGTTACTTAATTAACTTAACTAAAAAACTGTCTTCAATTGAACTAATTGCCTAACGTTTTTATTAATCATTAAATTTTTTTTTAATGAGGTAAATTGCAGGTATAAAATTCTATTTGGCAATAAACTGAATTCATATGACATTGGTACAGTTTAGACTAGAATATAGTAATTTTATACTGTTTTTTTGCAACAATAGTAACGTTGTATTTTGTTTAAAAGTTAAAATTTGATCATATGTAAGTTGATATGGTTAGTTATTAATCAACATGGTATTAGTTTAAGTGGTTTTGTATATACATACTTTAAACTTTTAATCTACCATAGATTTGTTTTTTAGGTTTGTTTAGACATATATAATTAAATAAATAGAAATATGAAAATAATATACTTACATGTCTTACAGATTAACAAAATACATTTTATTTCTGCTTAGCTTAAATGAGTTGTTTTGTATACTGTTACATATATTTTAAACTGATTTTTTTTTTCAAGTTTAAAAATTATACTGCTAGTATTTAGCTAAATATAGCTCCTACACTTAAGTAGGTGAGTGATTTATAGCAAGATAACCAAAAGGTCTTTCTTTACACTAGAAGGACCATACTTATTAAAGCTTTATTAAACAATTATGTTTCAAGTAAAAGTTAAGTAAAATACTTTATAATTGTTTTTAATTAGTTTATAGAACTAGGAATGGTATTATGTTTAAGAAATCCAAAGATAATCTGTGAGTTAATACTAGTAACTCTATAACACATCAATATTAGATATTACTTTTAAGCAACTTTTTTAACTTCTCAAAAAAATTTTATCGCTGCATTCAATAAGTTAAAAAATGTTGTCGTAAACATATAAGTGTTATCTAAAGTCCATAATTTATAAAACCAAGCTTAACAAACTTTAAAGTACAATTATTTAACTAAATGTATATAAGAATACTTATTATTAAAACTCTTAATACTTGAAAAAAAATTAATTTTTTCTTTTCTTAATTATATATTCACTGTGTTTTTTTTTGATTTATTGTTTTTCAACATTCTAATTAACGATGGCAAAAGTAGTTTTAAAATATATTGTTTAACTAATTAGCTGTGATTACAACTACTTTGTTAATATAAAAAATATAAATTGTTAGTTATAGAGCTTTTGATCATTATTTTCAATGTTGATTCTTTCAAATTTGTTATATGAAATTAGTTATGTTAGTATTAATGTTAAACTACTTAAAATATTTTAGTATTGTTTATTTTTTAATATCCTAAAAGAAGCATGATTACTTTTTTTTTGAAAACAAGATTTCAGTTGTCTTCTCTAAATTTACTTGCTTTAAATTTACCTCAGAGAACTTTAGGTTTACTTTAAGTTAATGAAAATAGATTGTTTTTGTCTGTTTTTTCAAAGTTTACCTTACAACCTTTATACTAAAACAGTTGTTTGAGATTGATAGTTTCTTTTTCATTGTCATTTATACTTTTCTTATTTTATACAAAACATTACAGTAATAATATGTTGTACAATGACTAAATCATATATTTAGTTATATAAATAAAATTTTGTATTCGTGCTTTGATTAGAACAAAAAGATTGTCTAAAGAAGTATACAGAGTTTTGTTGCATACTTGCACTTTTAATTCACATACGGTTTATATGTTGGTAATAATAATTTTTTTTATTTCAAATAAAACTTAAGTATTAATAAAAGCAGGTGAAAGTATAACAGCTAAAAACTTTGTGCATCCAATGCAAGGAAACCTTTTTATGAAACATAATGTTTAAATATAATAATAAATAAATCTTTTTTTTTTGTCGTTCAATAAACTATAATATATAAAAAGTAATTAAAAAATTATGTATTTAAGAATGTAAAAGTCAAACACTTACTGTTTTTTTTTTCTTATTAGTATTCTACTTCAATTTTATTTTTAAATTAGTTCATGACTAGTTTAAATTTATAATGCTTAACACTGGTCTTTTTATTTATTTTTTTGCTGTTTGCCAATTAGATTTAGGTATTTATAAGGTGGAGCAACACATTGAATTCTGGTAGCAAGAGGGAAGCAGAGGGAAAAAAAGGGAAAACAGGAAATGTAATGAGCTGCTGCAAAATTCCTTGCACTGTCATTGTTTAAAAGCTGAGCTCAAGAGAGTATTTAGAGCTTGACACGGTAGCGTGCACGAGCCAGACCAAAAGCGGCCATATTCGTACACTGACGCAATGTTTGAAATATACATACTGATGCAATGAAACATCAAAACATGACAATTCAGTTTTCATGTGAGCAGTTAGTCAGTTTGTTTTGTGTGCAGCTGGGTGATAGACCTCAAGAAAGAAATCTTATTTTGAACATATTGTATGTGTTATTGTAATATTGTTTTGTATAAAGTTAATAGCTCAACTTGTGTTTAAGTGCTTAAATATTTGAGGCAGATTTACATGTTTAATCAGGGATGCCACTCGGTAAGGAAAAGTTAGAAAATCAGAAAAAGTCAGGAAAATTTTTAAAAAATGACAAAAGTCAGGAAAAAATGGGGGGTTTTTAAAAAAAGTCAGGAAATTTTATAAGTTTAAAAAAAAAGTCAGATTTTGTCAGTTTAAATTTACAAAATTCCTTGTTTTTCAAAGCCTTCAAATGGTAAAAAATTGATTAAAAGTCCTTTAAAGTCAGAAAAAAAATCCAAAATTTTCCTGGAAATTTACAAAAATATTTTATTTTATTTCCAATGCCTTCACCTGGGATAAATTAGTAAAATATGCTTTATAAAACTGCAAAAAAAATTATTAATATACTGAACAAGTACCCTACTTGAACAAACAGATTTTTTAAGCTTTTTAGTATTGATGACCTGTTGCAAGGACACTTCCATAGTGAAACTGTGATATATACACAAAAATTGTAAAAGTTCCTTATATATCATTTGTTTATCTAGATACATTTATGCTAGAAAATGCTAAAACATTGTGTATTTTTTGAGACACACTGTGTTTATAAGGTGATAATACAAGTATTTTGCTGATAGAGCTGTTTATTACAAACATGAATCATACACAGATGGTTTAAGTGATGAACTGGAAGTTTGATAGAATTTAGCAAAAAACTGTTGATTTTAACCTGTAATAAAATTAGATTGAAAGCTTTATTTAGTTTCAAGTGTTAGATTATGTATTTTAGAATAAGTTTAAATTAAGAGTTTGATTTAGAAAATTCAGGAAAATTTTGGTAAAAAGTCAGGAAATTTTTCTCAGCTGATCAGTGGCAACCATGTTTAATAGTTTATTAAACCTTTTAAAGTTTATTTCTTACTAAAAGTTTTATTTAATTTTTAGCTTAATGTCTGAAGTCTTTTGAAATTGAATTATAAATTTGATAGTTGTATAAGTATTTTATAATTTACTGCACTAAAACTTGGTTTAATATTAAGTTGCACTTATACTAAGTGACCTATAAAAGTTTAAAAAGTAATTTGTATTTTGAAGTATAGTGCTTATATATTCTTGTGGTTCTTTGTATAATAGATACATAACTTAAAACTGTCTTGTCTGGTTATATAAAGTAGTATCAAATATAATTTAGTATTCACTAGATAACAATTTAATAAGGAAGGATTTAATTATGATGGGTAGTACTAATAAGATAAGTGTACCACAATCCATACCTACAATGGCTTCCTCTTCCAGTAAGAACAATCAATCTTTCAACAAACAGTTAGATATTACAGAGATAAACACAATTTTTAAAAGTAACCCCAAACACAAAAGTACCATACCCATAACATATTCAGAGCACAAAATTGAAGAACAGCTACATAAAAAGTTGCATAAAAAGAAAATTCTAGCAGCCCTAAACAAAAAAAATCAGCAGACTGAGTTAGAAATGTTAGATAACTCAAGTTATGAAATTCCTATTCAGCAAAATTTTCCAGGATATATTGGGGAAACATCTAATATTAAAATAGAGCAACTAAAACATAAAAAAACCCAGGTGTGCATCAGGTATTTTAAACAATAATAATTTCCACATACCCAGAAATGATAATAGAGGGTTCATGGTCAATAATAGAATTCTATAACTTAAGTCCACTATAAAGATAGATATAGATAGTAACCTAAGAGATGAGATAAGTTATTTTGAAGACGTGTGTCACATTTTTGAAATATTTGACCAACAAGTAAGGTACCAGGTTCTCATTTCAGTCTGGTCACATAGATACATAAAAAATTATTGCACATCAGTTGGTTTTTAAATGAGAGACTGCTAAAGTCTAATAAAGTATTTATTTTGTTTTATGTTATATATGTTTATGTTTTATTTATTATGTTGTTTTTATTTTTTAAATAATTATATATTTTTAACATTTAGTGCTATTTCTTAATGTATTTCAGTTTATGAATGAAATTTTTGTTTTAGTTTTTGTAGTTATTTCACAATTATAGTTTTTTAAACATCTGTTTTGATTTGAAGGTAAATTGTATCGTTAATAGTAAAGATATTTTTACCTACTTTTAGTATTATTAAAAACATAATCAAGTTTCTACTTAAATACAAATTTAAAATTGTCAGTAGTTTTAAATTTTATTATAAAGAGTCAATTTATTATTTTTTATTTATTATGTTTGATTAGTTCTATATATATATATTTAGTATATTTAGTATATATATTAGTATTTAATATATATACTTTTCTAGACGTTCGTATATAAAAAGATATTTTTCAGATTATTAACAACTTGATAGGTATTTTAACAACAAAATATTATGAACTCACAAAATTCTACGCCTTTGAGGGAACTCAGTAAAAGTGAGAGTTCTCTTAACACTTTAACAAACAATAAAAACAACAATCATGATGCCTCAGAAGATATTATATCAGAGTGTAATTTCATACAAGGTAAAGTAGGAAACTGTGGTATGATAGCTGCAATGGCAACACTGGCAAGCAACAGAGATCTGTGCGACAAAGTTGTTCCAAGAAACCAAAACTTCAAAACCAGCTCAGAGTCTGACATCAAGTTTGAGTTCAATCTTTATAAACTCGGAGAGCTCCACAAAGTAGTTGTCGACGGAAGTTTGCCAACAGTTGGTGATGGGTTAATGTTTTGTAGAAGTTACAACAACAGTTTAGTCGGTCCACTGCTAGAAAAAGCCATCGTGCAGCTGCATCACGAAGGCGATTACGAATCGACGAGAGGTGTAAATGCAAGCAATGTTCTATCGAGTTTTACAAACAGCTTTTTTGAGCATCATCTGACCAACTCAAAAGACTCTTACTTTAGTGTAGAGGAACTAATCAGTCATGGCTTGAAAACTAAGTCTCAAATGGTCGTCAGTTTTAAAAAGACGGTTAAAAAACTAAACCTGTTTAGTCGGCATTACTATACCTTGGTGGAAGTAAAAAACGACATCGTTAAGCTTTACACTGGCGGTACATACATACTAGTTCCTAAGAAGTTTTGTATCAAAAATATATTCATGCTTGAAATGTCTTTTTTTGAGAACGCTCTATTTAGAATACCAGAGATTAAAACTTGCGTGAGTTTTGCTGAAAATTGGCCGGCGCTAACAGGCAAAGAAAAAATACATTTAGTCGATTACGATTTAACAGTTAATGAAGACAACACCGAATTGCTTATAAACGTGGTTAGAAAACATTACTCTGGAATAGACACTCAAATTTTTATCGTTTCAAATGATGACGGAATGAAAGTGTTTTGTAGCTCGCTTTTCGCTCATAAAAGAGGCAGTAAGAGAAAATTTTACGATAGAAATTCCTTAAGAGCAAGTTTAAAAAGTGGAAAGTACAAAGTTGTTGTAACGTTGTCAACAAGCACTAAACTCAAAAGTTGTGAGACTTGCACAAAGTATTTAGAAAATGGCGGGAAGCAGTTTCTTTTAAGACTTGCGGCTTCAAAAGACTGCATCATGGAGAAACCTGCGAAAAAAGAAGCAAAGAAAATTAAAAAGGCGTTATACAACTGGTTTAACAGAAAAATACTAGGAATATCCATGAAAGACTACCTACGTACTCTCTTTACTTGTTTTGCTTATTAGAATTTTATATCATCGTACTTGATACGTAGAGTAGATTATGATTTTTAGTGAATAAATAAAATATGTTTACAGTTTTCATGTTTTTTAAAGTAACAGTAGTTCATTAAGTAGTATTAGCTTCAATGAAATCGAAATAGCTACTATTGTTTAATGACTAACATAATTTATCTAATAGCTTAGGTATTCTTTTCGGTTTGGTTAAATGACCCAAACAGCTCCAAATTTTTTCAGTTAAAGCCGCATTTTTTGTGATCTAATACTTTTTAGTAATAAAACATAATACATTATACAATGTAGTTACTTACTATAAACAAATTTAAACTGTAACAAAAAAAGTAAAAATCATTAAGTTTTTAGCCTTTTTGATATATCTTTGTTTTTATACAAGTTTGTAAAAATTTTTTTGCACATTTATCAGTACATAGATAAAATACTCTCGATGTTTTCAAATGTTTTGAAATATTTTCACTAACTTTATTTGGAAACGTGCTTGATTTTAGACAACCAAAATCAAAAACATAGTTTTTAAAATACAAAACGAACTAAAATTAATAACTAATAAGTGATAATTAACAGTAATCAAACAAAATAGTAATAAATGCAAAAATTGTTATTAAAGTAAATGTAGTACAAAAGAACAAAAAAGGTTATATAACTAAAAAAAAACACTTTTTATCAATTATTTTAGTTTAAACAGTTCTGGTTGTTCAGTTTAAATCGGTTCTAGTCTATCTATGTCAATTAAGTTTCTCCATTAGTTCGAAAAATTAAATTCAGGTAGCTTTATTCAATATTAATCATAAAATTTTCAGATTTTTCTAGCATTATTAACCGCTTTTGTCTTACTGTTAGTTTCAACTAGTGATGTACCGGACCCGGATCCGGACTTTTATTTAAATTTAGAATCCGGCCGGAACCGGATCCGGACTTTTTTTTCAAATTAGAATCCGGCCGGAACCGGATCCGGACTTTTTTTTCAAACTAGAGTCCGGCCGGAACCGGATCCGGACTTTTTTTTTCAAATTAGAATCCGGCCGGATCCGGATATCAGACAAAAATGGCAATATCCGGCCGGACCCGGATAGTGGGTCCGGTACATCACTAGAATAAACTAGCCTGAGTCAGAATGAGGTTTTTAAAAACTGAAAAAAAAGAACTTTAATCTAATAATAAGTAGAACAGCAAGCCACAAGGTTTACAAATTTAGGTGTTATTTACAATTAAAAATCTGAAATCAAGTTCTTGAACAAAATACACTAGAAAACAACAAAATATTGAAAACTGGATCAGCTCAAACTCATTCAAAATCTAAAAGAAAATTAGCCTGAGTTTTTATAAAAAACTAAACGAGCCTGAGGCAGTCCAAGAATTTCAAAAATTCCCAAAAATTTTCAAACTAGCAGGGTTGCCACTGTTTAAGTTAATAAAACTAGCTAGAGTGAGTATAAACAAGCCTGAGTTAGAATGAGGTTTTTAAAAACTGAAAAAATTACTTTAATCTAATAATCAGTAGAACAGCTAGCAAAGGTTGACAATTTGGTAGTAAAGTTGTGGACTGATTGTGGCACACTTAACTTATTTGCACTACCCATCATAATTAAATCCTACCTTTTTTAATTAATATCTAACAAATACTAAATTCTAACTGAGACTACTTTCTATAATCAGACACGACAGTTTTAAGTGATGAATCTTTTATATGAAACACAACAAGAAATACTAGCATATACAAAATTATTAATTACTTTGGTAACACTTTAAAAAGTGGAAGCTATTTAAATCTATATCAAAAGACTTAAAACAAAAAACTAAAAATTAAATAAAACTTTTAGTAAACAAGAAACTGTAAAATTTTTAATAAACTATTAAATATAAACCTGGCTTAAATATTTAAACAATCAGTTGCAACCAAAACAATCAAACACCTGTTGAAATATTCACTTTTAAATCAAAACACTACTTACAATAAGCATTCACAAAAACGTTCAAGATATTTTGTTGCTTCAAGCTACACACCAATCTAACTAACTGCTTACATATAAACTGCCTGTCATGTTCTGATGTTTTGTTGCATCAGTATTTAGTTTGAAACATTTCGTCATATGATTCTCATTGGCTCATACATTCAACTGTATTAACTCTTAATATTATCTGAGCTCAACTTTAAACAATAAATAATGCAAGTATTCATTCCAAAGTTTTCAATTTTACAACATATGTAAAGAGTTGCATTTCATGACTGTTTATTTCACAGTTTAAATGTAAACAAATGTAAATTAGTCACGTGTACAAAATGATCCATTCACGGTAGGTGTTTAATTTTAACTGACGAAAATGACTCTTATTAATTTACACTGGGTTTGTTTTTGAAAAAATACTTTTCAGTATGCTCTTTTTTACTAACTAGATCCGGGTCCGGCCGGATCTCTGTTAGGATCCGGCCGGACCCGCATCCGGACTTTTTTTTTCAAATTAGAATCCGGCCGGAACCGGATCCGGACTTTTTTTTCAAATTAGAATCCGGCCGGAACCGGATCCGGACTTTTTTTTCAAATTAGAATCCGGCCGGATCCGGATATCAGACAAAAATAGCAATATCCGGCCGGACCCGGACCCGGATAGTGAGTCCGGTACATCACTAGTTTCAACTGAGTGTACTTCAAAAACTAAACATTCATTTGTACGAAATTACGAAAACAAATTTTAATGAAAAACAATATAACTGTTTAAAAACGTTGTTCAATAATTTGCTTGCAAAAACCTGTAACAACAAAATAATAATAAAATTTAAAAAATATATGCGAGTTTTAAACTTAAAAACTTAGTTGTTTTTATGAGTTGCAACTAATTTGTTGCATTTAAGTTTATAACTATGAAAAAAAAAACTTTGCTAACAAAGACTTAAAACATTTAACTTTTCAAAAAGGATATTAATAAAGTGGTTCACTTTTTCTCGTGTAATTATTTAGTTAGATGGCTTGTTTCATATTTGCATTCACTTAATAATCTTTTTAAAATCTTTAGAAAGTTTTTTTTTAGTATTTTCAAGTTGTTTTTTGAAGTATGGCGAATAAATAAGTTTTATAAGACTATGCTATGTAACCATTTCATAGTTAAATATTTTCTCTTCTTTCAGCTTAGTTAAAATTTAATATTAAAAAAAAATTAATTACTGTTTTAGCATATAATTAACTTCTGTGCCAATTTAATTTTCATACGTTTTAGAAGAGGCTTAAAAGTGTTAGCCGAATTCATAGAACTACTAGTGACAAAAAAATAATAACGCTTCATACACACGCAACGTTTTTGGTAAAACTGTTAAAGTTAGAATACACGTTTGGGTGGGGGTTAAAAATAGGGTGTATTAAAATTTTTTTAAATAAATAAGCAAACTCACTAATGCGTATCAAATAAAAACTGTATGTATATAAAGAAGCTAAAAATTTTGTTATCATTTTAAAGCCTCACCGTTATATTGGAATGAGCCGGAGACTTAAAAGCTTGGGTATTAACTAAAAAATTTTAAGAAAAAAATTCAAGGGCGGTTGTAACTAAAGTGATTGTGCACTTCAGTGGTGTAGACTAACATTAAGCTCTTTTAGTATTTATTTATAAAATAAAGAAAACTCTAATTATATTAATATCAAAAGCTGTACACGTGTCAGTTGCTTTTGGTTAATTTAGTAGTTCAATAAACTAAAAAAATTAAAATATTGAAAAGTTAAAAAACAAATTATACTTGTTTTAAACAGATCTACAGTATTGTTAAATGATAAGGGATGAAGTTAACGAAAAATTAATAATTGTTTAAGTTAGTACAGTGCTTCCTCGCTAATCTGGTCCTCGCTAATCCGGTTCCTCGCTAATCCGGCCGGTTTTAGTCGAGAAGTCGACTTATTTACTTTAGCGTTTTTAGCGTTTAATTTCATTTTACTTCGAAAAAGTATTCAATTTACGTTTTATAAGTATGCAAGCAATATGTTGTTACATCATAATAAAGTATCATTTGTATAATCTTAAGTTTTTTTTCATACTTTTCCCGCTCAGTTGTAACAAACTTGTTTATTATTCGTTTGCAATTTTTCTGTCTTTGCTAAGCAAGTTACACTTAAATATACTACAATCAACATACCTGGTTAAAAAATGGATAAGACAGCAAAGAAACGAAAACGCGTTCAACTAACAATTGAAAACAAGTTAAAAGTTTGCGAAATGGCAAACAATAATGTGCCTAAAGCTGTTAGAATGAGCCAGTTTAATATTGGTAAGTCAACTTAAAATGACATTTTGAGAGGCGAAGAAAAGTTCAAAAAGTTTAAAGCCGAAAAGGAGGAGCTGGGACTAATTGGAGCTTCTAAAACGGCAAAAAAAGTAGAGGGAGGCGTCTTTGACAAGCTAGACAGCGCCCTTTACTTTTGGTTTCGTCAGGAACGTGAAAAGGGTTGTCCAATAACTGGCCCAATACTATTAGAAAAAGCCTCCGAGTTCCATCGTTTAATTTACGGTGAACACTCAAGACCCTTTTCAGCAAGTACGGGGTTTCAATTGAGGTTTTGCAGGAGATTTGGATTGCGTAATCTTAAAATATATGGCAAAAATATTAGCTTACTATCGTTGCCAACCAGAAGCCACTTCTGGAAAAGTGATATTTTTCCACAAAAAAGCGATATATTGTTCTTATCCGGCCAAAGGAAAATCCGGCCGTATTTTCAAAAAAATCTTGCCCAACTTGGCCGGATTAGCGAGGAAGCACTGTATAGCTTTTTAAAATTTTATAAGCACTGTTTGCAACAACAATCCATGTTACATTCGGTAACATGGTTTGATACCCATTTGAAGTAATATTTAGGGTAAAACATATAAAATTGCAACCAATTTTTTACCATGTCTTTAAAGAAAAAGGCTTAAATATTAATATTATTATTAGTTTATTGAACTACAAAGAAAGCGCTCAAAATACTAAAACAAAACTATTAGCACTACTTCTAATACTTTTGTAAACTGTATATAATTAACTTTATTAGAAAAATATTTCTAAAAGTAAAACATAACGAAATAAAAAGAAAAAAGAAAGTTGTTGTTAGCCTATAATAAAAGTAGCAAAAAAAAAACGTATTAGATGAACTATCATTAAACAGCAAATTAGTAAATCTGCGATTTACTTTTATAAATGCAAAAATTAATACTTCACACTAATTTACGAGGTTATTATTACATAATTATGATCTATTGAAATCTAGTTTTCAAAAGTTTTGTTTTATACATTTGTTTTTAAAAATAACCTATCTTATAGCCATACTAATTATACTTTCAATTAAAGCTATGTTGAGATTTTTAAAATTTTTATCGTGAACCAAAACCCTTTCTATTAAAAATAACGTCACACAAGAAAAAAATCTTGAGTTTTAAATAAACGTTTATAAATAAATGTTTTGTTTTAAAATGCGAAAATTCTTAGCATTCTTACAACCTAGTTTATTTTGTAACTTATGTGCTAATATTTTAAAAACTTTTTAATTTTATAGGTTTAGGATCTAGTGCTTCAAATGTTAATGTGCAATTTTCACAAGTTGTATAGAAATAATGTCTTTTCAAATTTAAAAAAAAGTTTCAAAGATTAGTATGAATGTTTTACTAAACAAGCAGTAGTTGGTAAAACAAAGTAAACTATTGATAAAAATGTAAAACAACAGCAGAAGCAAAAATTCACAACACAATGTGCTAAGTTTGCGTAGGTAGTATTTTGATGAATTGTTGCACTTTACAGTTAAAAATTTTAAAAACCAAGGTTTAATTCGATAGAATATATCATTCAGCTTAAAACATACTATGTAGTTTAAAGCTTATACATCACATAAATGCAAACAACAGTGACTGTTCGAAACACAAGTAACTTCTGCACCAAAATAGTTAAATCACATAATGAAACAGTGTAATAGTTTTTTCTATAAATATAGCTTATCTTTGTTTATTTAATATAATATTGATTAAAGCTTTAATAAGCCGTATCGCATGAAAGTATTAATTTGTTAGCAATACTTTGTATTTATTTTATTAATTGCACATAAAACGACTTTAAGGATTTAAATGGCTTTTTTTAAGACTATTTTTGTTATGAATATATAAAAAAAACATAAAATATTAAAAAAAGTAATTGTACGCTTGTTAAAAACTTAGCAAAAAAAAGCAACGTAACAGATAAGATTGTAATTAAAAGGCAAACTAATGACTACGATTTATTTTATAAGTAACAATATACACACTTCAATACTATATTTATGTACTTATGTTTATTATTTATAATCTATTGTAAAACAATTTTTAGTTTTTTGATGTAGATATTCGTGTTGATTTTTTTTTACTAAAATGTAATCTTCTTTTAGATTTATACTAGTTATGCTTCCACTTAAAACTATGTAGAAAACGTTTTGTTTCTAATTGTTTATTGTGAACTAATAGCCTACTTACTAAAAAAAAACATCACGCAACTTAAAACACTTAAGTTTCAAACTATGAACATTTTCAGATTTCTTGATATAAAATATGTTCAAACTTTTTGTAAGTTTTAGTTTTATAAGTTGAAGATCTATTACAAAATAACTAGTGCTAAAATTGTTATACTTCAATTTATTACATTTCTTTTAAATTTGTATGTTTTCGTACTTCAATAAAACTTTTATAGCAAAATGTTAAAGTGTAATATACTCTTTTAAGTGTATAAACAATATTTAGTAAAGCTAAATATACTTTTTTTTTAATTGTAAAGTTTTAGCAGAAGCAGAAAATCCATAACACAATGAATTTGCGTAGGTAGTTTTTAGTTGCATCGGTTGTGTAAGCCTCACAGTGAAATTCATTTTTATCATACAATCTGTGTCACGTATACTGTGCCAGGTATGAGCTGATTCGTTTCCTTTCGTAGGCGGTAGCTTCACATGTGCAATGTGCATACAATTCAAGCACTTGTTGTTAAATTCCAGAAAGATGTTAGCTTGCTTGAGAGAATTTAAAAAACTAAGAACTTTGAAGGAAGTTATTTTTTGTTGTACAAGAATAGCTAAAAGTTTATCTTAAAGCTTAATAAAGTAGTTACTATAAAGTTAGTGGTCACACTACTTTTAAGTCAGCTCAATTTTGTTAAACATATGCTGTTACCGATTAGTTGTAAAGTAAAAAGCACCATTGAAAAAATAATATTTCTAATGTCAATTAAGCAGAAAATATAAGATAAAATCTTTAAAATCTAATCATAAAAACCTGAGCTAATTTTTCCACATTTCTTTATTTTATTTGAAAGTGTTTATAAGGTTATAAAATCTAAATAAAAAGGCTAAACACTTGTTACTGAAAAATTACTTTAAAAATTAGAAAAAAGGTTTAATTTTCTAAAGGTATTAATTTCACTGCATAGGTGATTTTACAACGTTTTCTAACAATTCAAGAATTAGGATAACTTCCTTCGACAATATTCACAGTACTTTTATTTTCTTAAACATTAAAATTAAAAACTAGTAGTCACTAATGTTACGAAACTATTTCCAAGTTAAAGAAAAAAAAATAATAAGGATTATATTTAATACAATTACTTAGTTGAGTTTTAGCTCAAAAAAGCAAGTAATTGTGAAAATTTAGTTGTTTATTAAAGCGCAATAAACATTTTAATGATTTTAAATAGAGTTTTAATAATTTACTTCTGTAAAGTTCAGTTTAGTTTTTATCTATATAAAGTTTGTTTGACTGCTTTCAGATGTATGGGGAAGTCAAAAGAAAAAAAAAATCTTATAAAAAAACTTGTTTGGTTTTTCCTAACTGAGTTATGTTCTGCTAGTTTGAATAGTTTAAAATGAAAAAAGAAAAAAATCTGACATTTGTAAATAAATATTCTACAGTAGAGTAGTGCTTATACAAAGAATAATTCTTTTTTATATAACAGCTTTTAATTTACCATTAAATGATTAAATTTTTTAATTAAGTGTATATATAAACAAAATCAAAATAATTTGAATAGAAAGAACAAAATACGCACTTATGTTATTCAATACTTTTTTTTACATTTGATAAAAAAACTAGCAAACCGCCAAAATTTATAAAAATAATAGTTGGATAGCTCGTAAATTTTTAGATTTTTGAATTTTATTGTTGAACCTTTTCAAGTTGTTAGAACTATGAGTGAAGTGAAGCGGAGGCCAAAAGTAGTGATATTAGGAGCAGGAATCAGCGGGCTTTCATGTGCAGTAAATTTAATAGACTATTGTGACGTCACCATACTTGAAGCACGCAACAGAATCGGTGGCAGAATTAACACCCGCCGTTTTGAAGGTAAAAAATAAAATGAACGTTTTAAAGTTATTTGCAAACTAACAATTTGTTTTACGTTGATAACGTTTTTACGAAGTAGTTTTTATATCGATTTACAAAAAAAAAACAAAAAATAATGTTTTGAAATATATTTAAGACAATAATGTGTATATATACAATATTAAATATTATACAAAATAATTAGAAAGCTGTATATACAAAAATTTAAGAACTATTTGACCTTTAACTTTAATAATTTTCAGACAACTTCTTGTATGAAGACGGGGCCCAATGGGTAAAATGTGGAAAAGATGACGATTTGGAGTCATTTGCTGATAAACACATGATCGGTACTTCTCCGTACCAAACGTAAATTGTTTTTATTTATTTATATGATTATTATTGATTACTGATTGATGTTGTATTCTCAATGTGCTTTTAACAGAAAAAAGAGGTTTCTGTTTGAAAGCCATGAAGCCAAAGGTGACGAATATGAACGTCTTGATGAGGTGTTACAGAGTTTTGATTCTAAAGTGGAAGATGCTACAAAAGGAGTGAACATTAATAACTCGAACAATTTGATGGCATATATCAACGATAATTGGTCGTATAGTAAGAATGAGGAATTTTCACCATTGTACAATTCTATGTTACAGTTTCAAAGTGTGAAAGAAGGTTGCAGCGATTTGGAAACTGTTAATGTTAAAGATTACGACAACTTCAATAGCGACAAAGGATTGTTAGTTGAACGTAGATTATAAAGTTATTCCCAATGACACTGTTTTATCAAACACAAATTAGTTTTGACTTACACTGCTGAACTGATTCAGTTGTTTCTGTTGATAAAAAGTGTGTAATAACTGAAAATAAAAATAAAAAGGGTTTTAAATACTTTAAAAAAGTGCAGAAGTCTATTTAACTTCTATTTAGTACTGAACCGATATTTTTTAATAGTAAATAAACTTATGCTTCTATGCGCACAGGGCTACGACTTTTCAAACAGTTGATGGAGGAACGGACAGCATTTTAAACAAAATCATTGAACTTTTACCCGAAGATGCTGTGAAGTGCAACAAAAAAGTCACAAACGTCAATTGGGGTGGAGACAACGTCCGCACAACAGTTGAAGACTTGGAGTCTGGTGCGACGAGCTTCTTTGATGCTGATTTTGTTGTTTCCACTCTGCCGCTCGGAGTTTTGAAAGATGTTCATGAGAAGATGTTTGAGCCGCGTTTGCCAGTGGAAAAATCAGATGCAATCAAAAGGTAATATAGTGAAATGTCAGATATAAAGCAAATACTGATTGTGTTTTACTTTTTCTGATAGAGTTGGATTCGGAAACGTAGCTACGGTAACTCTTAGGTTTAAATGTGAAGACATAATTGGGAGTGAAGGTAAAACCATGCTGTACCTTCTAAGAAAAGATAAGTTCAAGTATGGAAACTACTCAGTGATTGTTTTCAGGTCTCCTGGAAACAATGAACAATTTATGACGGTATTTTGTATTTTAAATTTTTTAAGTAAAAAGCATTTAAATCACGTTTTTCATCACTAAAAAGTATTGAAAAAATATTTAGATTTGGTTAGTCGGAAAAGAAGCTGAATTAGCAGAAAAAACAGAAGATGATGTTCTAATTGAAGAGTTTGGGACAGATCTCAAAAGATGTTGGTTACATTTTTAAAGATTTGTTTAATATAGATTTACAAACTTTTGCTTTTTGTACTAAAACAGCCCTAGATCTTAGTATAGATACTAATACATTACTTACATATACACAAGTAGACAGCCAACAAAAACTGCTTGAAAAATAACTTAACGTTTAATTGAGAAATTAACAAAAACTTATAGAACTTTGTTTAGAAAACTGAATTTAAGGTACTGAGGTTTAAGTTAAAATTTTCAAAACACTTACCTATATTTTTCTACTCAAATTAAAAAAAAAGTTATAAAAAACAAACTTTTAACAGTCATGCCGTCTTTACCTAACCCATTTGCCGCTTACGTGACCAAGTTCTCGCAAGACGAGTACGCAAAAGGGGCTTTCCCTTACATAAACTGCCAGAGTACAATCAAGGACATAGCAAGCCTCGCGGACCCGGTGTACCACACCACAGCTGACGGTGACCGCCGGCCGAGAATTTTGTTTGCTGGCGATTCCACGAGCGAGGCGCAGTACCCTCTGGTGAACGGGGCGTTTGAAAGCGGCGTAAGAGAAGCTAAAAGATTGATAAAAATAATTTCAAACTAGTTACTTTTAATTGATGAAGAAATTGTTTAAGCTATTCAGTAAATAATAAACTATTTTTAAAACAGTGTGACTTTATTAGGTACAGTCGTATTTTTGCATTGCAGCTGCATTTTAAATATTTTGCATCTTCAGTCTATAAAATACTTTTTGAACATTCTTTAAGTTGTGCTGCTTTTTAAAACTTTAACGAAATAAAAATACCAGTTTCAGTTAATAGTACTTTTACTTTTATTTATTAAGAAGTAAATTATACACAAACATAATTTAGACTTTGTAACACTTTACAATAAACTGATACACTTTAAAAACAGTTTACACAAAGAACTTTCAGTTTTTTCATACAGAATTTTTATAAGTTATACGATAAGAGTATTGTAAATAACAAAAAAAACGGGATCAAAAAACAAAAAAAAATGTTATTAAATAACTTAGCGAAACTTTTTAAAATTATTGAAATTTAAAACAAAATATTAAAAGTATAGCCAAAGTTCTAATTTTTTCTCACAATAAAAGTTAAAAATAATGACAACCTTAGTGAACTATGAAATCCAGATAAGAAATATATTTAAACTACTATAGTTTTAAAGTAAAATCAAAAATTTTGAAAAGAATGAGATTAAGCCACTTTTATATGCTTAAAATCAGCTTTTTAAAACAGAATTTTTAACAAAAGTGTAGAACGGGGTTTCCATAAGTGTGCCATATGTCCCCCTTAGGGGCCATAAGCAGCAAAGAGGCCGAATGAGGGGATAGGACATGAGTAGTAGGGCAACAGGGAATAAAGAAGTTATATTTTGTAACTTACACTAAATATTCTTAAGTTGATGATTAAGTGCAATAAAAAAATGGACTCAGACTCATCTAATGGTAGATTTTTGAGAAATTTTGTCGGAGAAGGCCATAACTTTTTTAGTTTCTTTAAAGAAGGGGGTTATGAAAAAAAAAACAGTTTAAGAAACCCTGGTGTAGAAGCACTTATATATATTGCGATGTTTTTTTGTTCACATTTTGTGATTCTTCTCTTTTTTGTATCTATAAGTATTTTGCTTTGGTGACTGATGCTTTTCTGCGTTAAAACCGCTGTCAGCAATATCAAAAAAAGATTTTTATATTAATTTAATACAAGTAAAATTATTCTTTTAAATTTATTTTGATCATTTCTTTTTAAAGCATTCATTTATGTAAAAAAGTATGAATTGCATGCTGAAGTTGTTCGCCAAAAATCAATAAATTTAATACCCGTTTAGATTTTACAAGATAAAATAAATATATATAAAATCGTTTAATTTGTTATTTTAGATACGATCTAAAATTATTTTTAAAACCAATAAAAATACTCTACGAATGATAAAACATTTTGGAAAACATTACAATTTTTCATTCTTTAAAAGCTGTAAATATTTCTGATTTTAGATACACTTTCAAATAACTAGTAAAGTAAAGGATTTATCTGTGCTCAAACTTTAACATAACAGATAAAATGTACTACAAGTTTACTCAATAAACAATTAAGAACGGTTTATCAACTTCAAAAACTGTTTTGGTTGATCACAACTAAAACTTTTATTTAAAAAATCAATTTAAAAACTTAAAAACACCTGACAGCTAAGTAGCCTTTAACAAACTTGAAATTGCATTTTAATTGAAAACTAAAGCTTTACAGATGTTAACTATGAAATTTTTGTACAATAAAAAATTAAACTAATGCGTAATATGATTTTTCGATTGTTCAACAAAAAGTTTCAAAAGTTAAAGCTATTTTAAGAGCAGACTTTGGAAGTTTTGTTTATTACAGTAATAATATATAAACATTATAAGTTCCTTAAATCCTCCTAGTAAGCAAAAGTATTTTTAAGTACATTCAAAACGTTTTTCAAAAAGTAGTTTTTAGATTGATGAAGACGGCTTGAAAGTATTTGTAGCAATAACGATGAGTTAAATAACAATTTTGCATGTTTTTTTGACATACTTTTATATATTTAATAATAGTAATTATTATTAAATTAAACTAGAAAAAAAACAAAAAAAATGTTTATATAACTAAATCAAGAAAAAAACTAACAGCATTTCAAATCGCTAAGCTTAAACAACATACAAATTTAAAAAAAGTTCAAAACTGGGTAGCCACCGCAACCATTCGCGTCCACTTTTCCACGTGTCCCACCACCAACCGCACCTGGTCCATCAGCTCACACAAGTTCCTCGTGCGCCTTTCCTCCACGAACCTCATCAGCCAATCACAGCTCCTCCTCACCCGTATTGCGCTCCTCAGCGCTCTTTGCGCCACCTCGTGTTCGGTGGTGGCGTCGCTGCAGCTCGGATCAACCAGATGTGCGCTGATGTGCGCTGATTCCCGATGTGCGCTGATAAATTGTATTTGATTCAAACAGTAGAATTTCACGGTTGATTATTGATATGAATTTTTGAATGTTGAGCAGTTTTTTACGCAAATTTAAGTATAAGTCTTCTAACCGGGTATAAGTTTTTTTAAATAACATACCTTTCAAAAATCGTGTTGTTAGGCAAAATATTGCTGTTTTATCTTTTTTTAAAAAAAGTTGGAAAATAATTTATAACATTTTAGAAATTAAGTTATTTTTCTCTTAATTTTCGTGGTTAACTTAAAAAAAATTCTGTAGTTATTATTTATACTTGCCCTTTTTCTACATATAAAAAAATCACCAGCCTCAGCCATTTTCTGCAGGGCGACATTGAAGTTTTTCTGCACCTGATAAATTTCCCTGGTTTTTACCGGATCCGGATTAGAGCACATCCAGTGAATTTGGTAGGTGACCCGCTGCATCTCATACAATATATTATTTTTTTCTTCTCTCACTACATTTTCTAAAATACGTTCCCTAGAAAAGTATAAATAGACTGTTTTTATGTTTATTAGCTGTTTAACTTTTTTTAAATAGTATTTCATTATCTTTCGTTAATAATTTTACTAAGCTGTTTTGATACTTATCAAGTTTAAGTTTAGTAGTTATCAGAAAAAGTTATAAGTTTATGATATACAAATTTTTTAACAGAATTATAGTTAAGTTTTTTTGAAATAGAATTTTAAATTAGAAACAGAAGCAAGTTTAAATAAAGTTTTACTTTTAAGACTAATTAAACTTTTTAAATTTTTAAGGAGTTTGTCAAATAACTTTTCGGTGTTTTGAAAACTTTAAAGTTTTTATAATATTTTTCTTTTCTTTTTAGCAAATAGTATAAAGCAAAGTATTAAAATTAAAATTTGTATTTTTTTCAAAAATAAATAGCGTATCTATTTCAATCTGTTAGCAATAACCGTTTACACTAAGTAAAAACTACAACTTAAAAATAAAATAGCGTTAGAGTTATCACATTATAAAACAAAGAACCGTTTCCTAAATTCTTTACTTTAAAAAGATTCAATATGGTTATTGCTTTTGTTTTCACATACAAACTTAATTAGTACTTGTTTAATTGCGCACTTTGTTGAAAGTAAGTTCTATAGAAAAACGAAAACTTTTTGTAAGCATTAAAAATCAGAAACTAAGCACGGTAAGCAAATATTAATGTTACAACTTACTTTTGAAGCATATTATCGTCTAAACAAAATCACCATGTATTACAGAACCAATTAAAATAAATAACTTATGGTTTGTAACTGCTGCATTTTTTTTTTCTTTATTGTTTATATAATAAAAAAGTATTATTAATTTATTTATAACAGTTCTTACAACCTAAAATACGTAGCACGCTTTCAACAAATCTGATCTAAAACTAAAAAAGACTATAAATCTAAATATAATTTTTTTCTTCGGTTTTTTCAACATAAATTACTGTAGAAATTTTGAAGTTAAAGTTTTAGAACTAGTTTAGTTTGTTTTTGTAGCTTAAATTAGATAACTTGAACTAAAAGACCTAATAAAGTGCCTAATTTGTTATATAAAACGGTATAAACTAACTATTGTTTAAATTAGAAATGATTAATTGCACTAATTTACTATTAACCTATGTACTTAATCATCAAATTATAGCTTTGTAGCACAATAAGTACATTTTAATCTTTTTTAATTGTTTTAGTGTTAAAACTAAGTCTAGTTACAAGTTATTACTTTAATAAAAAGATGTAAATAAAAATTACAAACAGTTTTTTAAATGTTTTAAAGCAATTAACTATGTGACAATTAAGTTTTGTAGCTTAAAACTATCTTTAATTTTAAACAAAATACATTTTACTATTTGTCTTTTTATAAAATACAGCAAATTTTAATAAATTACGGTATAAGATTTACTAGATACTAGCTTGTTGACATAAACTTTTGGTAAGTGTATTGCAAAACAAGTTTATGTTGAAAAATTCTAGCAATATATTTTACAAAAGTTAAAACTTGAAATGCAACACAGAATTTGTTTTTATCATTTGACGATAATAAAATAAATATCTCATGATTGTAAATAGTGTTTCACAAAGTTCGTCGCGCGAAACATTATCTACGCATGTAGTTTAGTTTTTTGTAAAGTTTCAAAAACTCTCTTTTCTGATAAAACAAATAACGAAATAGTCTACTTAAAAACGTTAACTGTTGTTTTTATTCTTTCAGTGATCATCCAAGTTTAAAAAATTCTCTGGTGTTAACAATAAAAACTACAGTTTTGTTTTTATACAATCTTTATAATATAAATTGTTAAACTAGATAAAATATTTTATACAAATATAAAATAGTTTACGTTTTTTTAACCAAATTAGTTTAAATGCGAATAAGTAAGCCATAGAGTAAAGTTTATATAAATTTAACAAAAATTTACAAGTCCTAAGTTAATTTACACTGAACTTTATACTTATGCTTAGTTATGCTTATTTAAACTAATTATGATGAAATATATACCTATTTGGATGTATGTAATAAAAATGGTTGAAAATTCTTTTGTTTAAAGTATATATGGAGGTATGAACAAATTGTATATTATTTAATGTTTGATATATACTTTTTATAGCATAGAATAACTCTAAATAATTGCGTTTTTACTGTCTAACTTAACATTTAAAAAGAATGAAAAACTTTTTTTTATTAAAAACTTTTAATTAGGCTATAGCTAATTTAAAAATTCACTTTAAACTAGTGATGTACCGGACCCACAATTTCGGGTCCGGCCGGACCCGGATCCGGCCGGACCCGGATCCGGACTTTTTTTTTCAAGTTAGAATCCGGCCGGAACCGGACCCGGACTTTATTTTCAAATTAGAATCCGGCCGGAACCGGACCCGGACTTTTTTTTCAAATTAGAATCCGGCCGGAACCGGATCCGGACTTTTTTTTCAAATTAGAGTCCGGCCGGATCCGGATATCAGACAAAAATGGCAATATCCGGCCGGACCCGGACCCGGATAGTGAGTCCGCTACATCACTAGTATAAACTAGCCTGAGTCAGAATGAGGTTTTAAAAACTGAAAAAAAAGAACTTTAATCTAATAATAAGTAGAACAACTAGCCACAAGGTTTACAAATTTAGGTGTTATTTACAATTAAAAATCTGAAATCAAGTTCTTGAACAAAATACACTAGAAAATTACCAAATATTGAAAACTGGATCAGCTCAAACTCATTCAAAATTTTAAAGAAAACTAGCCTGAGTTTTTATAAAAACTAAACAAGCCTGAGGCAGTCCAAGATTTTCTAAAATTCCCAAAAATTTTCAAACTAGCAGGGTTGCCACTGTTTAAGTCAATAAGACTAGTTAGAGTGAGTATAAACAAGCCTGAGTCAGAATCAGATTTTAAAAACTGAAAAAATTACTTTAATCTAATATCAGTAGAACAGCTAGTAAAGGTTGACAATTTGGTAGTAAAGTTGTGGACTGATTGTGGCACACTTAACTTATTAGTACTATCCATCATAATTAAATCCTACCTTATTTAATTAATATCTAACAAATACTAAATTCTAACTGAGACTACTTTCTATAATCAGACACGACAGTTTTGAGTGATGAATCTTTTATATAAAACACAACAAGAAATACTAGCATATACAAAATTATTAATTACGTTGGTAACACTTTAAAAACTAAAAGCTATTTAAATCTATATCAATAGACTTAAAACAATAAACTAAAAATTAAATAAAACTTTTAGTAAAGAAGAAACTGTAAAATTTTTAATAAACTATTAAAATATAAACCTGGCTTGAATATTTAAACAATTAAACACCAGTTGAAATATTCACTTTTAAAACAAAACACTACTTACAATAAGTTTTGACAAAAAACTTCAAGATATTTTGTTGCTTCAAGCTGCACACCAAACTAACTAACTGCTTACATATAAACTGCCTGTCATGTTCTGATATTTTGTTGCATCAGTATTTAGTTTGAAACATTTCGTCATATGATTCTCATTGGCTCGTACATTCAACCGTAATAATTCTAAATATTCTCTGAGCTCAACTTTAAACAATAAATAATGCAAGTATTCATTCCAAAGTTTTCAATTTTTCAACATATGTAAAGAGTTGCATTTCTGAAATTTTTATTTCATAGTTTAAATGTAAACAAATGTAAATTAGTCACGTGTACAAAATGAGCCAATCACGGTAGGTGTTTAATTTTAACTGACGAAAATGACTCTTATTAATTTACACAGGGTTTGTTTTTGAAAAAATACTTTTCAGTATGCTCTTTTTAACTAACTAGATCCGGGTCCGGCCGGATCTCTGTTAGGATCCGGCCGGACCCGGATCCGGACTTTATTTTCAAATTATAATCCGGCCGGAACCGGATCCGGACTTTTTTTTCAAATTAGAATCCGGCCGGAACCGAATCCGGACTTTTTTTTCAAATTAGAGTCCGGCCGGATCCGGATATCAGACAAAAATAGCAATATCCGGCCGGACCCGGACCCGGATAGTGAGTCCGGTACATCACTACTTTAAACATAAAATGATTACAATAACGATCGTTACAGTATTACGTCATGCTTGAAAAAATATCTTTTATTAAGTTAAAAAAAAAAAAATAATAAATAAGGTACTACAACATTGTTAGAATTTTGATTTTTTATTTGAATTCAACAGTTTTTGGTTTTAAAGCAGTCCTAAATTTACGAATTAGGTTACTTGAATAAAAATTGTACTAGTTAGATTAATATTTACTTAAAAGTTTAAGTCGTCAAGCTTGAAAATGTGTCGATCTGTTTTAAAAGTCTTGACTTTGCTGTTAAGTTTTTATTTAATATTTTTATTATCTTACAATTTATAAAAAAATTATTTTGAAATTACTTTATTAAAGTTTGTTAACACTTGCAATATGCAATTTTCATTTAATTGATACTTTACTTTTAATGCGCAGTCTATTTACATGCATAGTTTTAAATTCTTAGTTTTAGATATTTTTTATATTCACAGTTAAGTGCTTTTTAAACACATTACTAACGAAACTTCTCAACTGAACAAATGAAAACAATGTGTAATCAAAAAAAATAAAACTTGATTTTTATACAATGGAAAAGATTCTACGAACAATTTACTGGTAGGTCGGTGATAAACAAATGATCACAAGTTTGACTTTTTTTGTTAAACTTTTGCGAAAAAGACAGCACTTTTGTTCTTCCGTGTACAAGATTTTTAAACTGAAAAGCGGCGAAAAAAATCTACTTTCTTTTTTTTTGTGTTTATTTATTACGCGCATTACAACTTTTTCACAAATATTCGATGATTAATCGGCCGAACACAAGTTTTAAGATAAAAAACGCATATTATCAAAAACTTTTTGAAATTGTTGCTAAGAATTTTTGTTTTTTTTATAGATTTTTTTTAATTTGCGACTTGTTGTAAAAAAAGGTCTGAGGTCAATTATGTAATTTTTTTTTAATTTTATGTCAAGAACTATTCTTACATATAACCAGAAATTATCATAGTATTAGTATACCATAGTTAAGTATTTTAAAATTATAACAAAATCGTAAATGAACCTTAACATTTTTTTTACCAACACTATGTTTGACAGATAGTTAACGTTGTATAAGAAATCCATAATTATATAGTTTTTTTGTTTGTTTCTATTTGCTGTAAAAAATTCTATGTGTTTTAAAAGGAAACCAAAAGAGTTAAGCTTATTGTCGAGATAACTAACTTAAAACAGGACATATTGAAACATTAACTATTGTTTGTAAGTTAATTTGAGTTAATATCATAAGATATTTCCAACATTTTCTTTTTTTACTAAACGCTGAAGTTATGTCTTATTTTATAAAATATAAAATGTAGCGTTTCGTTAGTTTCTAAAGAGTCAAAACAATATAAGATTTCTGTTTTTACATCTTACGACAAATAATATGAGTTTTGAAACATAGCATGACAAATTTTGAATTAGTAAAATGCATACGGTGTTTAAATATAAACTAGTATTTTACCTTAACAATAATTATAAACTTTTCTTTTAATCAACTTAGCTGTAAGTGTTTCAATGGTACAAAATGTGTTTAGTTTAGTATAGAAAACATTGTAAATAATTTTTGTACGCAATTGATGATAATAAGTAAAAAACGGTTTAAAATAACTTTTAATTAAAAAAAAACATAAGCTATATATTTTACTTCAAACTATCAGAAAAATGACTTTCTTATAAACTATACAGAAAAGTAAAGTATTATTTTTATTTAATTAGTTGGTTAGAGTACCATAAAAACTCTAGTTTATTGATTAAATAGTTTGTTATAAACTTGGTCCATTACTAATAAAAGGCTGCCCACCCCTGCTTCAAAAATAGCTTTTTATACTGTAAAATGTGTCTATACACGTATTTCTTGCAAACTTTTTCAATCAAAAATTTTTGATGTATAATTAAAGTTTGGAATATTTTCCAATAATTACATGTAATTTGTGCTTGTAAACGATTATTTTACGACAGAAGTTGTATAAATTGCATAAATTGAATTTGAAATAAACTAATAAGAAATTTGATTTCGAAATTAAATAAACAAAAACAAATAAGCTTACCTAAACGTTTATGTTTTAAGTAAACTGGTTTTTGTGAAATTAGTTTCATTGAATTATACTAAAGTTAAACTTAAAATATTTATAAAACAAGGATTATTAACAGAAAATATAACATACTCATTACTTAATGGAACTTAATGTTAGGGATTATTAATTTAAGAACATTATTTTAATCACTAAAAAAATGTTTATTGTGCTGATTAATGGTAAAAAAATTTACTTTTAAGTTTTAGACTTTGACCATGTTATTAAGTGTTGTTTACAAGTATAGTACAAATTAGTATGGTAAATTTATAATTTCAACACGGTTTTTTAATTAACTGCTCTACTTTAGAATTTTGCTCGATATATAATTAGCAAAGTAAATAAAATTTCAGAACGGTTAATAGTAGTACATAGAATAACTAGATTACATACAACATAATCAAAAAACTATCGATAATTTGGTAGACTTTAAAAAAAATAAAATTACTAAAGTATTTGTGATTAAAAGTTAAAACTAAACAGTGTTTACAAGTAATGCATAAACCACTCTGACTATTATTATTAAAATAGTCAGAAACAAGTTATAATCACTTGTTTACATAAAAGTGTCTGTTGATTAAAAACAATTGTTTTTTATTTGTATATCATAAATATAAATTGGTATTAAACTTTTTGATAGAAAATTTATCAAAATGTATATAAATCGATATTAGCATACATGTTGTTATAGGGTTGCTTTAGCAAAAAAATAATCGATAAACTAATCAGTCGAATTTACAGAAGATGATGAAACAAATTTTATATATAATAAATAATCGTAGAAAATACTTACCTAACAACCGCATTTTATTTTGGACTCTACTAACTTTGTAAACTAAAACAAATTTTCGTATTAAATTATAATTATAATAAACACACATTAAATACTGATGAATTAGTAGAAATAAGTAACAACTTAATTGGTGAAATACCCCGAATAAGGCTGGGCTTTCTTTCGCGCCATCTCTTCGTACTTTAGGCGGTCTTTTTTGAACAAAATGGCCGCTTCCTCATTGACCACCTCGGTCATGTCAGGGCTGATGAGCAGGTTGCCAATTCTCCTAAACACGTCACTGATTGTGAACCTGTCCGACCAACCGTCGCCCAGCATATTCATACCCATTTCGCCCTTTCGGTCCGCCGTCTCGGCCACGATGTTGGGGTGGAAGATGCTGGTTGCCATGGTGATCATGGGCGGGTTTTTTGGGTAGTCGGTCGGAAAGCTGACCCTGATGAGGAACTTGAGTCCCGCGTAAGGGGAATTTTCCGGCCCCATGACGTGCATTTCGTACCGGTAGAGGTTCATTTCAGACAAGTTTCTCAAGTTGAGGAGTCGGAGGGTCCGGAGGTGCTTCATCTCAGCCCTGATCCTCTTATCAGTTACCAAAGTTGACATTTGAATGTTTCATATAATAAAGTTAAGGCTGTTTTGTTAAAATTAAAGTTTCAAAAAGTATCAACCACCTTCTATGGTAGAATTATGTAAATAAATTGATAAGAATTACATGAAATCTGTGTGTATTTACTGTATAAGTTAAGCAATTAAGTAATAACAAACAACAGTACTTATTTAAGATTTAATTAAAAAACAAAAACAACAACTAAACTAATCAACAGAGATTGAAAAATAACAAGCAAAAAAACACCATTGACAAAATAATTTATTCAAATAAATTTTAATGATACGAATTGCTTCAACTTAATTAAACTTTTAAATATATTTTTATAAAACAAAATAATAAAAAAAAGTAAATTTTATATGTAAATTTTCATTTTATAAAGTTTAAAACTAAGAAATATACTTGTCTATCTAGTAATAATTTTTTAGATTAATGCTTGCAAGAATATGTTTTTAAGTGACGCTTAAGTGCAAAAATCAATTTTATTTGACATTTAAAAATAATATATAAAATATATTGCTGTATAATGTATATATATAAAAAGTCTTGGTAATACTTCAAAAATATAAAACTTAAACCTTTTGTTAATGTTGAACAAATTTAATTTTAAACACAAACTTTTTAAGGTACTTAACTTTAAAAATATAGTTTATTATTGTTTTGATGTTATAGTTTATTAAAGAAGAACTTTCGGAAGAAAAAAAAAAGCCTTCTTAAAAGCAAACATCCTTAAAAGAAAATTTGAACTTACAACACGTTTCTGAGCTTAAACTTTAATCAAAAGTAAGTTTACTTTTAAATGAAAATAGACTACATATTTTAAGTTAACATATAGGTATTCTGTTGTAGGTATATATATTTATATATTAAACTTTAGAATAAGTTACTAGCCAAAACTTGAAAAAAAAAACTGAAAGTGTTTAAGTTTAATACACTTTAGGCTTTTATACAGTGAATGAAATAAAAAGTAACTTGTTAAAACAACTACTATTATAGTCAATTTATATATTTTCCTTATTACTAAACAAAACAATTTAAGTGACTTAATTAGAAAAAACTGGCTAACTAGCTTAAATTTTGTTAGAATTCCTGTAATAAGATCAATTTACTACAAAAGAAAAATTATAAAGCTATCTAGTTTACTACGTAACTGAAGTACATTTAACTAAGAAAGAGATACATTTAATGAATTTTTATATATAAAAAATAGAGTGATTTTAGCTTATTAAACTTTGCACTTTTGAACTCGTGATATAATCAACAAAAGTGCAAGTAACAAATTTTAAATGAGAGAAATTCACAAATATGAGAGATCTAACCTCTTGGAAATTTTAGTGATTTGTCTATTTTCATGTTGCAATGTTGTTAGTATTACAAATGATTAGATTTAAAAATAAATTATGCAATAAATGATGTAGAGGTTTAAACTTTGTAAACATGTTGTTGTTGTCACTATTTTTTGGTAATTTTTTTCAATAGGTACTAAGTTCAAAACGCAAATATGTGATAAATATTTTTACGTTACGTTGTACAGAATTGTATAATAGTCGACTGACAACTAATTCATCTAGAAAAATTTTAATAACTAAAACAGTCAAAGAAGTAAGGGCATAACTATAAAATTTTTAACCAATTGTTAAAATTACTATAAATAACACTAAACTTATTGCAACATTTAGATTTTTAGGCAACTATACCATCAAAGTTTTATTTCTGATTTTAAATATTTTTAGTTCTATATACAATTGACTTTATTGTATATATGCAACATGCATATAAATGTTTATTATTTGTCTGCAAATTTGTATATGTTTGTAGTATTCGACTACGTGTAAATATAAGTTGATTTGTTTAAATTGCTCTACTACGTTGTATATCACAGAACAAGCATAAAAACAGTATAAAACAGTTAATATAAAGTTGAAAATATTTACAGCTAAAGACTGAAGATATTTTTATAGGTCACAATGTTGAAAATGTTTAAAAAAGTTTTTTACGGAAAACCGTTTGTATTCAAACCGTAAACTTTGTCGTTATTTGAGTAAATAAATTGCAGTTATAAATGGTCTAAATTATTTTTTAAACTAATAAGATTTGAAAAACTATTTGTAGATTAAATGATTACTTTGGTAAAAGTTATTGCAATGCTGTAAAATCTAAACTAAAATATAAAATAAAATATCGAATTAAAACTGCTTTAGTTATTGTAAATCGTTTTTAAACCTTAAGAAAACAGGTTTATTAAGTTAAATTTAGTAAACTAAAAATATTATAAACAAGCTACAAAACTATTCGTCGTGGTTTAAGGAAGTAAGTTAGTTAGTATATTATAAAAACTTTTAATGTTATATAGACTTCTAAATAGAATTTAAAAAAATTAACTATCGATTACTCGATACTCAATAAAATTAAGACAAAATTCTTATGACTTTGTTTTTAATACTTTATTTAATTGGCAAGTAGTTGCTTTTATTTTTATTATCTCTGATTAAAAAAAACAAGTTTACTTGTAGTGGTCTTAAATCTAAAACTTAAATTATATTTACCTACACTGTTCGATAATAAAGTAACTGTAGTTTATACTGTTTTTAAAACAATTTGAATTGTTTTAAACTTAAGTTTTACAAGTTTACCTTAATGACTACAGTTTAAATACACTTTTAATTTTCTTACAATATTTTATTTAGGTTTCCTAGCTAAACTTTAGAACACGGGTCGGTGACATACGACCTGACATGTGTTTTTTACACTATTAGCATACTTAAAAAATAATTGAAACAAATTCGTGAAATTACACTATTAAATTCATAATTAGTAAACACTAATACTTCATCAGTGCATATCTTACCACATATTTAGTTTAACATAGTACATTATTGAATACAACTATTTTAAATAGCGATAAGGACTTTTTATATAATGTGCTGCCTGCAAAAATTTATTCTAGTGAAATAGGCCCGTTACTTGTAACAGTCTTTTGACCCCCTGCTTTCAATTCTAGTTAGTTAATTCAAAAACGTAAACAATATTGATTGTTTCATTAGCAAAGATTTAAATATATAAACGATAAAAAAAACTATGTATAACAGCTCGTAAGAAGTTTTATAAGCATGTGGTGTACGACTCGATAACCGAAATGTTCCTTTGTACACCAGGTCCTTAGACAAAATTTTTTGAGCGTTTTTTGATCGTTCAATAACTTAAATACATCGGATTTTTTTTTTCTTGCACATTTTAACTTTTCGTTTTTGTTTTTATGAATAAACTAAATGTAACAAGACTTTAAATTAGATCAACTATTTTTAAAATTATATAAAACTTATTTTGGCAATCAACGTAATGACATAAAAAAATATTTATTAAATTGTAAATTCTAAACAAATAAGTTCTACACTATTTTTTTTAATATATTGCTTTCAAACAAATTCAAAAACCGAAGAAGTTTCAAGATAAATTGGTAATTTGCAATAAAATTAAGTAACCATAAAAATGCCATAAATGGACAACAGTAAAAATTAAATTTTTAAAATGTTTTAATAGTTGAGTATTTATAAATAACAGTTGTGACAAACGATTAATGAAATAGAAAGTAATGAAGTAAAATCATTTATGAAATTTTCTACTCAGCTTCTCTTTGGCGCGCTTTTCATACATTTCCCGGTCATTTTTGTACAAAATGGCCGCTTGCTGGTTCACCACGAGACCAGGGTCCAAATCGGGGTTCCGCATCACCGACTCCAGCCTCTGAAATACGTCACTTATGTTCAACCCCTTCTCCCACCCGGACCCCAGATAATCAAGCCCGATCTTGCCGTGGGGGGCGTCCTCCACACAGGGGTCGTCCGACAGAATGTTGGGGTGGAATATGTACGTGTTCATGCATAGCAACGGCGGGTTGCTGGGGTAGTCGACGGGAAAGTGAACTCTGATCAAGTAATTCTTCTCAAAGTAGGGACTTCCCTCGGGTCCGGTGACCGCGACCTCCCACCAGAAGAGGTTGACTTCCGACTTGATCTTGGTTTTGAGGATGCCGCGAGAAGCGAGATTTTTCATCTCTTTTCTAATCCTTACAGCGGTACTTTCCGTGATGTTCTCAGTTGGATATGACATTTTAGGTGCTATTGTGCTGAAAAATGACTGTGTGAATTAATTGAAATCAACTTTTTTGTAACAATTGAAAAATATCTACGCTTACTTGTAGTAAGTACTAAAACTTACAAAGTAGACTATTACAAAACTAAAAGATCTTGAATATAAGTTTATTAAAATGTATATATTCCGCTTTTTTACATCATATAAAAACGTAGAATATATTTGAATCAAGTTTTATATTAGAAAATAACCTGCAAAACTTTAATAACACGAAAAACTTGCTTCGTTCAATGTGTTAAAGTTAAAACCGATTTTTTTAACAATTAGATTTTAAAAAAATAATAACTTTAAACAAAATTTTACTTTTTTAAATTTTATATTCTAGAAATATAAAAAATGAAAAATAAAAATGTCATTTTCTAGACTGCAAAGTACTTAAGTAAGAAACACCTATGAAACTTATGTTTTTTGGTAGTTTAGAATTTTTACTCGTTAAATTTTGGTTTAGTTTTAGTTTCATTATTTGCGTTAATAATAAATTTTTCATAGGAAAATGTAAAAAACAAACTACGACTTTTTGAATCTAAAGTAATTAAATACAGACAATAAAAAAGTTTCTTATCTTTACTTTGACTTAAATATTTAAATTGAAATAAATATAACGAAACTTAAAAAAACAAGTTTACTAAAACAAAACATTTAAACCACAAAAAGTTACTTTTTTTACAAATTTTCTTTGACAATAGGCTCTTAACTTCAAATGAAAACAATTTTTACTAGATAGTTTAATTTTTATAAGTTGATTATATGAAATAATCTAGACAAATAAACAATTTTCTATTAACACAAACTTAAGTATAACTACTTTTTATATAATACTAACATTTTCATTATGATCAAAAAAATAAAAAAAATTGATATGCTAAGTTTTGTAAACTTACTTACAAAGACAAAATACCGTAGTTATATATTTCTTAACAAAAAAGTACTTTTTAAGAAGTTAAGAAGCCATAAAAACGTTTAACTGCTTTAAAATTTTAATAATCAAGTATTTTTGTACTAACTCTGCTTACTCCAAAGTCTAACTGGTATAAGCTTAACTTAATAAACAGAACAATTGAAAAACAGTTTATATATTTTTGTACTAAATTTGTTTTTAATTTAATTTTTTGAACTTTGATTTTTGATTTAAACATATAAAAACTAAATAAACAACAAACTAAAGTTTTTAGGTGTGTTTATTGCGAATAAGCCATGACCATGAGTATTAAAATGTTATTTATTTAAATAAGTTCCAAAAACAACTAATTTTGTTTAAAACCATTGCAAGTAATTACTTAGTTTTCTATCGAAAAATAACTAATTTTGTTTAAAATCATTGCAAGTAATTACTTAGATTTCTAGGTTTAACATGTTTTGTTTTTAAACTACTTTTGATTAACATTTTTTTTTAAATGCAGAACACTTTTTCTCTAACTTTTTTAATTGTATGAAGTAACCGTAACATTATCTAATTCATCATTTTTTAATTAATAGAAATTTAAGTAATCTTGATTCAACAAATTTAACATTACACACTTTAAAAATACTGAAAAATAAAATCATCACTTACACTATTTAAAATTTGTGCAAAAGTAATATCTTAATTTATATCTTTATTAAAATTTAACTGGTTAGGAATTTTAATTGAAATAATTTTAAATTCTGAAATAAGATACCGTTTTAACATTAAAACTCTTTATGTTTTCACTAAAAATGTAAACGATTTATAAATATTCTTTTATTAGCTGTTGTCACGTTTTCTATCTTTATGTGTATGAAACTTATTTCCTGCAGTATTTACAACAATAAACAGCAAATAAGTTAGTTAAGTTGAAAAAAAAACTATACTAGTAAAATATATCTTAAGAAACAAGTTTTTTCATTGAATTTATCTGTTTATTGACAATTTAAAATTAAGTATCAAAGTATTGCTAGTTTCTAGTAACTTTGTTTAATTTAAAACTTTTATCAAAAAAAGAGAATTGAAAAAAACTGCTAAAGCTTCCGAAATTACTTCACTAAAAATATCAAAATATGCATAGAGGTTATAAACAAAATTTATTTTTACTTTTAAGTATTCGTTAAGTACTTGAAACTATGTTAAGTTTTCAAAATTACTTTTTCTGACGTCCAAGGTTTTCTGCTGATTTTTAAAACGTAATTATTTATCTAGTATTGCTAATTTTTGAAAATTTAAAAGTATTTCATTTTATATATCTGTGAATTACGGCTTTATATATTGTAATTAGTAAACTACATAGTTTTTACAGCTTTACAGTTTCTTATAAAATTATTCATTAACTTAAAGCAAACTAATACTTAAATGTTTTTATAATGAGTTTTTTTTTTCAGTGTTATATTGTAAATTTGTATACATTGACTGTTTAAAAAACAAAAAATAAAACTTTAAAACATTTTTTTTTGTTTTCAAAGTTTGATTAGAATAATTATAATGAATTGAAAAAACACGTAACTAAATATATAAATAATGTTATAAAACCATTAAACAAATACTTAATCTTTGTTCAACAGATATTAAGTAGTATTTTTTCAATAAAAAATATATACAAAAGTTTTCTGGGTAAGTTTATTTCAAACAGTTTGAAAACACATTAAAAAAAGTTTTTTTTCATAACTGTCAATCTAAAACACAACAATTAAGAAACTATAAGTGTAAAAAAAAAGTCAAATAGGATAAAATATTTTTTTTTTGCAACAAAAGTGATAAATACAGATAATAATATAGTAACTATAGTTAAATATAAATCAGTACCGCATACACAATACAACTAAAAACTGATACTTTTAAAACACACACTTACTTGTTACTTCTGTATATAAATATTAAAACTATTGTTTTTTAGCGTATTGTTACAAGACGGAATAAATCATTGATTTGGTGACATAAACACAAAAAGAAAATTCTTTTGTAAACAAATTAAAACAATGTAAACGTGAATCACTAAAAGTTTCTAATCAATTTTCAATACAGTAGTTTGTACAGAAATCGTTGGATTTTCAATGTCTCTTTTGCTTTGTACGATTCTAAGATCAATGTCAGCAACTTTTGGTGGTTCTCCACTTTGTTTTTGCGCTATTTTATAAATATATATATATTACATTTATATTTTTTTTTTGTGAATATAGTTATATAAATAAAATTATAAAAATCAAAAAGCCTTAACAGTTTAAAAGAAACTAAAAACTGTTATTCTATTTTGCTATAAGAAAAAAAAAACTAAGTATTCGCGATGTTGTTTCGAAAACAACTTACTTTTAAATAATTAGCAGTAATAAAACATATCGTTTATTTGAAACTTGCTGACTTCCGTTTGTCGAATAATGTTTTTTTAGTTAGTTTTTTATAGAAAAAAAAAATAATTAATTTATGTCGTGTATAAGTATAACACTTTTCGAAAAAAATTATTTTGCAGTAAATTATCAATCATAGTACTATCAACAACTTAATTAGTATCTTTAAACTATCTTTAATGAATCTACTTTAGCACGGTTTAAAAACACCGTACAAATTTTTACGCAAACAATATGTTTTGAAATTGAAAGTGATAGAAAGGGCTTACCGTCGTATATTAAGTACTAAACATTGTTAACACAAGTCACTACGCTTTGGTTAAACTTTGTTGTGAACCATAAAAACAAGAAAAACGTTGTCACTTTTATAACAACATGCTGACATTTGGACTAAAAATTTCTTAAACATTGCTTAGCTTCAATTGAGTATTAATGTAGATGTTGTAAAAACTTTCAGCAAAATTAAATGTATAAGCTAGAAAAGTATAAACTAAGTCTTATATTGTATGCAAGAATGAAAAAAAAAATTAACATAAAAAGATTATTTATTTTATATATTGAAGTCTACTTCATATTTGTTGATCGTTAAAAATATCTCGTAAAAAATGACAACTTGCAAATAACTTCAAATCTTAAAAAGTATGAGAAACATTTGTATACTGTAGATTTCCAATTATTTTACTTGTAGACTTGCTTAATCAAAACTTACTAAGTAATTTTGACCAGAGTTTCATAAAGTGGCCCTTATGGCTACTTGGAGGCATCTTAGCAAGTCAAGGGGTGACAAGCTAGAAAGATTTAATTATTAAAAGGGCCGTAAGGGGAACTTGGTACATTTTACATGAAACCCGAATGTTCTTATATTAAATATTCTATGGATTGTATTGAAAAGCGTAAAAAAATAGGTTTTAGGTAAATCGCAAAAGAAATTTAAAAAAAACGTGATATTCTGAGCTTTGTAGCAATAAAAAATGTTTTAAAAACAACTTAAGGAAGATTTAAAACTTAGACTGATTATTTTTAGATTTTTAATGATTAAGAACGTTCATTTTGTTATTTGTGAAGTAGGAGCGTTTATGAAACTGAATTTGGGATACTGTGACTTAAACATTGCTAAATTCGTAGTTCAAACAAATTATTGCAACCAACCTTCTACTGCGGCCTGAGTTGTTTTTAGGATGTGCTGCATTGTTGATGCCACCTTTTCCATGGATAGTTGCAGGTCTTGTGGATGTCTGGATGTCCAGGCAAGCAACAGGGAAGCAAAAGCGTCTGTAGTTCCAAAATACTTTCCAAAATGCGGCATACACACTTTGATCGTTTCATCAGGCAATTTGTTATCTTAAAGAGTCAGTTTCAAATTTAAATGTTAACTTTTTTTTTACGATGATGTGAAATCATTTTACGAAAAAAAAAATGATATAAAAACATTGCTTAAAAAATACTTAACCAATAATTTAAAAGTAGAATAACATAAAATAAGAGCTGACAAACAAATCTCTTCTGATTTTTAAAAATTACCATTAGAAATTAGTATTCATAAAAAAATTATATTTTAGTTAATTTTAAATTGAAACTTTCAAAAACTCTTAAATCTAATCTTAAAATTAAACCTCGTATTTATTTATTTATTTATCACGATAAGTTATTATCATCATATTTTAAATACATTTATATTCCTAAATATAATATACTATAGAAAAGCATGCAATCGAGCCTGTGGTTTTCTTGTTTAGATTACAAAAACTACTCACCTTCAAGAGTTCTACTCCCATAGAAACTTGAGTTTTCGTTATTAGCTGAACTTTCAATTACAACGGTACTTGGTCCTTTGCTGTGTAAACTAATTATGCATTTCTGAATATCTGCTTCTGTTTCAATTTTCAAACCTGTTCAAATAATTTTACAGTTAACATTTTAAATAATAAAAAGCTTATTTTTAAAGACATTTTAGCTAATTAAGAGTATTATAGAAGTTTACTCATAGTTTTTAATGCAGTTCATAGTTTGCATCTAAAAACTTAAGCAATTATATTATTTTTAATATCCTTATAAACCGGTAAGAATTTCAGCTTCAAACTCATCGAGTATAAGAATATCTGCCATCTGGAGAAACTGATCTTTGTAAACTGGTATAAGATCTTCTGGAACCCACATGATGCCTTTACCATCATAAGTATCTCCCAATACAGGATCACACACTGAAAATTAAAGAAGGTATTAATAAAAGTTCAGATAAATAAAAACTCAAACAAGTATAAATAATTGCATAAAGAGATTAAAAACATGCAATACACTTCATACATATCTGTTTTAAGGGAACGGGTCAAAACTGCACGAAGACAAAATTGCACGAGGAGACTAAATTGAACGAGAAAAAAAGTGCACGATTGCACAAAATTTCACGAATATACTTTTGCACGAGGGCACAAAGTTGTACGAGGGAACAAAATTACACGAAGACAATTTTGCACCAAGGGTAAACTTTACACGAGTTAAATTTTTGCGCGAGAGTAAAACCAACAGAAAAAAAATAAATTAAATTAAAAAAACTCTAAAAGATAAAAAAAAAATACTGATTGAGGGTAAGGGTTAGGGGTAACAGTGATAGTAAAATTTAAAAAAAAAAGAACAAAATTAATCATTAAAACAAAAAGTTAAAAAAAAAAAAGCTACCGACCGAGGGTAAGGGTTAGGGGTAACACTGATAGTAAAAAAAAAACAACTAGTGCAAAAATGTCTTCGTGCAAAATTGCCTGCTCGTGCAAAAGTGACTGCTCATGCAAAAAAGTCTTAGTGGAATTTTACCTTGTGCAAAAGTATATTTGTGCAATTTTGTGCACTCGTGTAATTATGTCCCTTAGTGCTAATTTGACAGCTACCCCTATCTTATATGTTTAAATTTTTTAATATTGTGTTAATTGCAAATAAAAAAAAAATAAAATAAACTATGTAAAACAGTTACCATATATCAAATTTGGATTCATTTCTTTTAATTCTTTTACAATTTGAGCAATTTTTTCTAGTGTTTTCCTATCTCTACAATAACCTGTTTATTGTATTGATTGTTAATAGAAAATCAAAAAAATAAGTATATATTTTAAAAAACGGTTTATATGAGTTTTAAAGCATATAGTCAAAAAATAACTTAAACTTTTACCTACAGCTGGTTTAAAAACATGATCAGTAAAAGAACCTTCTTGTTTAATTTGAACTAAAATAGTGTAACTTATGCGATAAAAAAGAAATATTTTAAAATAAACCAGTACATTTTATACATTTGAAAGGTAGTGATCTTAAACAATTTTTGTCCATTAAATTTGCCTTTCGCTTCAACACAAACGCATAATAAAACAATTTTGATGTTTAAATAGTAAGGTATTTTTTCTATATTTAGTAGTACGAACTAATGCACTTTATGATATCCTAATAAAGTTTAGTATAAAAATTTAAAAATTAGTTCTGAATTTTTAAGTACAAACAAAAATATTTTTGTAGAAATACGAACTTACAACAATTATAAAAGTAAGTTCTCTATAAAAATACGAATGTGTTCATTTTTTTGTGAAATAAGAACTAAATAATAAAAGAACTTGTCCTAGACAAGACGTTAAAAGGTATCCACGGTGTACAAATCGATAACTGAAAGGTTCTTCATGCGCCAGGTCGTAGGACCAAACATTTTGAATGTTTTATTTTTTCATTGATTAAAAAAAAAAGTTTTGTTTTTGCTATTTTATCGTATGTTAAGAACTGATAACACCCAACTGACCAGTCAAAACGTAGTCATACTTAACAACTTCGTTTTTCTTCAGATTTTCATAAAGTTCTTCAACTTCAGTGGGGCAAAGTTCTTGACCACCGCAGTGAGAGTAGCCTGTGTGGTTTGAATATTGGATTACGTTGATGCAATCCACTTCAAAATCAAGCAGCTGTTAAAGATTTGAAAAGGTTTTTTATGTAGTAGAGATGATCATGAATAGTTTTTTGCAGTCTATTTCTTAATGTATTTTTTCAGTTTTAAGGACAATATTTATACGGTAGTTGTAGACTGAGTCTATAAATACTAATTTGGATTGCTGCTAAAATTTGTCAAAACACATAATTTTTTAAATGTTTTGTTTATGAAATTACGTAAAAATTTTCAATTTATAGACAAAGTTATGAATATTAGGACAAACACAAAAGTATAATGGTTTTCTAAACATACGTGTTAGTAAGATATTTTATAAGCAACCATTTTAAGCAAATTAGTTAAAATACTTAATCATACTCAATAAAAATCAAAAACATTGGTGTATCTGAATCGCTTTGAAATAAAATATTGTTTAAAATTTTTTACCACTTATTGCTTTTCAATATGTAATAAGTAATTATTAAAAACACTGAAAATTATACTAACTTGTAGAACGAATGAGGCAGTACGGTTGCCTACATATCCTCTAACGACAGTGCTTTGTATAGAAAGTACTCTCTTCAATGAGCTCATTGCGTATAACGTATTTACTGTTTAAAAGTTATGTTTTGTAACTGTTCATACATAAACCTTCTAGGCAAGTTGAAAAAACTATGTGCTTCAAAACTAGACTAACTTTCCACAATCACTGGCTCAAGTATTCTTAAATTTCTACTAAACAACAAGCATACAATCCTAGTTACTTTTTCATAATTAAATTTAGACGTTATTTTTTATAACACTCCTTAAAACTTGTTTACAATTTAATTCTTTATTAATTTTTAAGTCTCTTGTTTGATAGCTAGCTGTAACTAATTTGGAAAATTTTGCTGTAGTCTTATGATTAAGTTCATTTATTATCTGTTCTTCTTATTAATTTTTAAATCATTATTTATACCTAAATTTAATTAATCTTTAAAAAATTTCTAAGTATAAAGCAGGAAATCACAGATAACTTTTAAAGTTTGAATTTAAAAAATATGACTTAGAAGTTGTTCTTTTTAAAATAATGAAGCACTTTTTTTGCGTAAACACTACTATAAAAAGTTTAAACTTTTAAATACCCTTAACTATTTCTATCCGAGCTTGTCTATTTTTTCTCCAACTTGTTAAATATATTTAAAACTTTAAAACATTTGCCAGATTGATATAATTTATTTGTTTGCTAAAATCATTTCTGCTTACAAACTTGTTCCTCTTAAACGATTAAAAGAATTATGTATAACCCTTTAAACCAAAGTTTTTACAAACAAATTTTTAAAGAAAACATCGGCGAAAGTCTAACAAAGCATAAGCCTGGACTTTAGTACGCCGTGACGCAAGCTGTAATTGAGATAAATATCATAACATTTTGATCATCAGACTACAAGCTTATGGTAGACTGAGACCCTGGTTTCGTTCATTAAAATTCATGTCATTTTAACCTCCAAGCATAATAAACCGTTTATAGAATTACTTTTTTGGTTGCGACTGACTAACGAGTTTTTTAAAAAAGAAACCGGTTCTCAGTCTACCGAAAGCTTGTGGTCTAATGATTGAACTAGTATGAACAAGACTTTATGTAAACAAATTTTTAAACTCAATATTTAGGTCTGAAAATCTGAAAAGATTTTAACAAGAAAGAACGCAAAAATTTTATTAGGTTTTCCGTTTTAAATATAAAACTTGAGCTTTTTAATTGTTGTCTAACTTATAAGTCTTTTCTACTATCTTTTATTTTTTTAACAAAAGCAAGAACATTTATTTTTTGTTCTAGACACAGCAAATATATAACCAAGCTCAATAAGAATTATAAAAAGTGTTTGTTAACAACGTATTTCAAGTAAAATCTTTAAAACATCTGTTTCTTTCAAAAAATAAATGCAACGTGTAATTTGCTAGATAAAACTTGAATTGAAATAAAACTGTTAAGGTTTACATTTTGTAAGTAAACGGAAGAAAAAAACCTACGCAAAATAAATTCATTGCGCCTTGAATTTTTCTTCTGCTGTTAGTTTGCAATATACATTAAAAAAAAGTACATACAGTATTTTTTAATAGCTTTTAACTTTTTTTACAAAAGTTATTGTAATCTTTCAAGCTTTGCTAATAAATCAAAATTTTAACTATTAATTTGACTTGTAACAAATTAGAATACTAAAACTAAAGCCTATTCACTTTTTAAAGGAATTTCTGCTTTAGAAAAATAAATATTACTAAATAAATATAAATAAAAGTTAGGTTACAGAGAAACTAGAAGTTTTTACAACTTTTTAAGTTAAGTTTCTTTCTATGAGTGATATTTGTTTAAAACAAACATGGTCTTATTTCAAAGAAATAATACAAAACCAAAAATGTTCACCATTACTTTAATTAAAAAGTATTAAAAAAAAGTGTTAAAGCTATAAGTATAAGGTTAGTGAAGAAATTTGTTAGAATAAATCTTTTTCCAAAAATAAAAACTTTTTTTTTGATTTTTTTTCACTTTAAATTGCAAAAACGTATAAATAGGAAACTTAAAAACAAGCTGTTAAAGTCGTTGTATAAACAGCTTTCCTAATAGTTTATCGATTTCTCTTTACTAATTAAAACTAACCATGGTAACCAACTTATTTAACATTTTTAACTTTTACAGCATTTTAAAGTTGTCTGTGTTTTTTTACATCTTTTTTTGATTAACTGTACTGTAAAAGAGTTTATCAAAGTCAATATCAGAACTAAAACACAAATAAAAAGTAATTTTACTAAAGAAGAAGTAAGCTCTCTTAGTTTGATACAAACTAAACTATGCAATTATTTAATAAAAAAAGATAACAAAAGAGAAAAATGTTGTTGTTTCTAAAATATTGGGGTTTAAAAATATTTGAAAAAAGTACTAAGTGAGTATTTTATAGTCTTTTTGCAATCTGTGTTAATCCAAATTCAGGTTCAACATTTTGTCTGAAAAACTTTAAGGTATTTAATAAAATTCAAGATTAACTTGAAATATTTAATTAAAATATTTTTGTGATCTGATGTGGGTAATCTTTTAATAGGTGCTTGTTCTTTAAAACTATTGTTTGATAGTTCTACAAGTAACGATTTTTATGAATTTATTCTTTCAAGAGTTTATTTTACAAACTAAGTTTCTAAATTAGTTAGTAATTATTTTACAATTTTGTTATTTTAAGTTAGAAACTTAGTTTTTAAAATAAGTTCTTGAAAAAGTAAATTCATTATTTCTCCTCCAGTAGTTAAGATCTCTTTATTTGTTTTCTTAAAACCAAATTATATAATAGTGACGATTTTTATGTTAGTTATATTTAAAATTTTAAGTTTAAATTACTAGAGTTTAACTAAACCCTACTTACTCAAAACAGAATACAGGAAAATTTATACTAGATTTATAAATTATTAAAATGTTCATATTTCTTGCAGTTATAGGAGTTTTTGTAATTTATTAACTAAAGATTCTGTTAGTTTTAAAGGATAAGGATTTAACAAAAATAATTTTTGCTTTAAGTTTTACTTTTAAATTCTTTAAAAACTTAAATAAACTATTTTAGTAACGTTTAACTTTCTTAACTCTTAACAAAAAAAAAAGCATTAAATCAGTAAAAGAAAAGGTAAAACACAACAAATTTTGATTACGTAGGTAGTATTTTGTTTTGTTGTTTCACTTTACAGTGAAGTTAATTTTTTAGCATACTAGCTGAATTTTTTTAGGTATAGGCTATTTCGTTACATTCGTAGGCGTTAGCTGCACATACTGCCAAGAAACAAATATTTATGCACAAAAACAAGCAGGAAATTTTTAAATGTACATTGATTTAGTAAATTAAAAAAGCAACAAACTAATGTTTATTATACGTACGACACCTGTCAATTTTGTTGATGTAATGTGCTTTGTATCAAAAGTTATAAATTGTACAATTAAAATTTTAAAGCACTTCAATTTAGCTAAACAGTTAACTTTTCTTATAGTTTAACACCTACAAATAAAAATTGAATATTGTTATGCAAAATTTTTACAGCAAGTTTTGATCACATATTCGAAAAATTCGAATAAAAAAGCTTTAAAAAAAAACGCTTTAATTTTATATGCTTTTTTAGACTAACTTGTTGTTTAAGTTAATTAAAAATAAATAAAATTTTAGTCTATTCTTATGAACAATTGTTGCTAGCAAGTTAGAAAGGATTATCACTAACCGTAAAAAATATACTAACATACTAAATATATATTTGTTTTAAGCAAGTTTTATTTTACTAACAAACATTTATTTAAGTTAAAAAAGTGACCTAGTTTAAAATAGGTCACTTTATTAGTTAAACTTACACATATATTCTTTAAATACTATTAAGCAATAGAATATAGTCTTTAAAAATAGCACTTAAACAACTATCTTACATTTAGAGACTTTTATGTTCGGCATGAAAGTTTTGGTTTAATTTTATTTGATCATAATATATTTTCGACAAAAATTCAAAGCAAAAGATTATTTAAAGATTCAAAAACTGAAACTTCATATCAATTCGTAATTATTAACTCACTAGTAAAATATTTTTAGTTTTGCAGTGTATAAAAAAGTTAAGTTATTTATTTAAAAATCAATATTTAAATCAATCACCTGTAGTTTTATTTAAGAGCTAAGTTATAGTTTAACGCGTTCAAAGTTTTAAAGTTATAAATTGCGACTTAGAACTCTTTTTTCTAAGTAAATCGAACCTACTTGGTTGTTTTTTATTTAAGCGTTATATATGGAGTAAATTATTAATAACATTTTTTAATTTTTATATTAACATTTGAGATATATGTTTAATTAAAATGACTGTATGTTATAATTTATTACAATTATAGTTTATTACATAAACTCAAATTGCAGTCATCTAAATAGACAATGTTAACATAAATAAACCATAATATGTGTAATACAAAGGGTGAAATTAAATAAACAGTAAACTTACTCGCAATACGAACAGTTACATTGAAGTTTTAGCGCAAATAATACATTTAAGTATTTTAAACTTTTTTAACTTATTGGTAAAATTTAAACTAAAATATTTAGATATAACTGAATACTAAAGTATTTAAGTTTATTAATGTTTTAATTAGTTTATATATGAACTACTGTATTCTACCTTCTTGCAAATAAAACTCTACATTTTATTTGCAAGAAAAACTGTTGTTCATATCAGTGGCGTTGCCTGGTATTTTTTTAGGTGGTGCAGAAAAAAAAATCCCAGTTGCCTGTGCTCGAATTGCCTCTGCTCGAGTCGCCCCTGCTCGAGTTGCCCCAAGTCCAGTTGTCCCTGCTCGAGTAAACCCTGCTCCAGTTGCCTCTGCTCAAGTTGCTTTCGCTCGAGTTGCCTCTGCTCGAGTTGCTTTCGCTCGAGTTGTCTCTGCTTAGCTTTCTTTTCATTTTTTGTTTACAATCGCTTGTGGAATGATACTTAAACCTGTACTGTTTTAGAGAATTTTCAACTTAGCTTACTCACCGCAAGATATTGATTTTGCGGCAATTTTTGAAGAAAATTTTGCTTTTTTGAGTTCATTTGCGGCAATCAGCTAAGAGTTTGCGGCAGTGTAATGAGAAAAATGGTCGTTGTCTAAACTGGAGTTTTATAAGAGATTTTGTTCTAAAAAACAGCTAAAACGTTATAGATACATAATTTAATCTTACAAACTTTTAAGGTGGTGCAATTGCGACAGTGCAACACCCCACGCGACACCCCTGGTTCATATACAAATATTGAAAGTTCCAAGCTGATGGTTTTTCAATATATATCTTAGCGAAAGAAGTTCGTTGGAGTATATAATAAAAAACCAGTTTGCGCATTATTTTAGTTTACTTTACTTTAAAAGACTTAAGTTTAAGTTTACTTAATAAATTTATAAATTTATTAATTAGTACTTACCGTTTTACGACTTTTTCTAAACTTATAACAGTCAAAATGGATACCATATATTGCATCTGTAATAATTGAAATAATGTTTAATTATTACACATGTTCACCTACACTATCTTTATACTTTTATTCTTTCCTTGCAGTATGTATTTTTTACAAAATTTCATTATGACTGCTGTAGTTTATTGCATTTCTGCGAGTCAAAATGTTTCACTAGTTTGATAGCGTTTGTTACAGAAATTTCTGAAGTGGGCCGTATTAGAAAGTTAGGTGGCCATAAGCTGCGAATGGGCAAAAGGTGGAGCCGTTACTAGTAAAAAGGTCAAAATGCCATAATTTAAAACTTACACTAAATACTCTAAAGTTCACGTTGTACAACAAAAAAAACAAGTAAAAATGAGAGTAGTTTTAAAACTTAGACTACATATTAAGGGAAAAGTTTTGAAATTCATAGGATTCTAAAAAAAGGAGGGTTATTGCGTTTTAAATTTTTTCAAAGGTGTTGTCGTGAAAAAAGTTTGGGAAACCCTGGTTTATTGGTTCTCTAAATGTTTAATAAATTGTATCATGGCTCTTCTCTAAATATATGAAAAAACTTAGTTAGTGTAACACACAACTTATTATTTTCTATTTACTAATCATTACTAATTTTTAAAAGTTAGATTTCTATTTTGTTAAGTCTGCAATTTTTAAAGTGTAAATAAAACATTTAAATGAAGTTCGTCACTTTTGAATAGTTAAAATCTACAAAGAAGTTCAAAATATATACAACGCAAGTTCTATTTGTATAAATTCATAAAAAATAGTTTTAAACGAACCACAAATATATTTATAACGAGTATATTTTTTTTTCTCAATCAACCTTTTTTTGAAGTTTATTTACAATTGGAAAAAAATTTACAGACATTTTTAGATTTAAAGTTCTTATCATATAGTAAGCTTCTTCCTTTTCTTTGTATTTCCTTGATGATAAAAATCATTGTATTAACTAATTAAGCGTTTTGCTTATATATTAGACAATTACATAAATATAATAAATGAACACTAATTAAAAGCTAAAAAAATAGCTCTATTTAAAAACTTTGTGTATTTATATACTTATGTATAAAAAAGGTTCAGTACATTAATAAAAAGCTGATATAACTTTGTACCATCCCCTTTTAGTTACTCTAGATATACAAATATTTAGATACTATTTTAATAAAAAAACAACTTGCAAGTAAGAAAAAACTTAGTAGGCAGAAAGCGAATAAGCCATTCATGTACGGAAACCATCAATGACCACAAAATTTTAACCCAAGCCACCAAACACACATAGTCAAATTCAGTGCTATCACGCTAGTAGCTGCAAAAAAAGGTAAAAAGATTGAATTACCGTTTGGAGAAAAAATTTTAAGGTTGCATTTAATAATGAATTGAGACAAGGTTTTACATTCTGATATATCAATCATAAAGACTTTTTATATTTATTGTAAACTACTTTTATTTTTTTAAAGATAATCTTTTTTTTTCATAAAAAGCATGCCTATTTCTACACTTTTGGAATTTTTATAAAAATCTAAATCATTTTCACAAAACAAATTATTAAGAACTGTAAATGTAATAATGATACCTTTGTAATTTTTGCAACTCATTATTGTTTCAATCAGCAGTTTATAAGTTTGATATACGCATCTTGTAAACGTATTTCCCATTTCTTTAATTAATTATTATGAACTTCATTTTATGTACACAAAGCTTGAAACTTACTGGCGCCGATATTCAATCATCGTTAAAAGCACCAGTGCCTTTCTCTATAAAAATATAGCTTTGGGCATTTCTTTGCACTGCAGGAAACTAAACTTTTATAAGTTATTCAGAAAAAACAGTTTTTCGAGCATCAAAGCAGGAAACAGTTTAATTTTTATTGTTGCTTTTTTTCGTTCGAAACTTCAAAGTAGTACAATGAAATATTTTTTCGCGCTGTTCATTATAATTTACGTTGCAAAGTTGAGCGTTTGCCAACAATGCAGCCTCGTATGCGACCAGCAACAAATCAAGTTTGACCCGGTGGCTCCGGGAAACTCCCTAGTACGAGGGAAAATGGGTCCGACGGGAGAAAAGGGTGAAAAGGGTAGTGTTGGCGAAAACGGAGCCGACCTTTCGAAGGAGGTCGGCAACTTAAAGCACAAACTAACAAAAGAAGAAAGAAAAAGTTCAAAGTTGAAGAAACTTGTCAAGTCCATGAACGCGACAATATCAGTTCAAACTGCAGAAATTAAATCATTACTACAAAGTAGCGGTATCTTATTGCTTATTTTTGCTTATATTTTTTGTTTAATTAATTTATACTGTTAAATAATTTATATTTTTGATATTTTTATAGATGAAATGAACAGCAAGATGATAGTTCAGGAAAGAAAGATTGAAGACTTAAACAACACAATGGAACAAAACATAAGTTTTACAGTTTTTTAAGATATAATCAAGTAAAAATACAGTAATTTTGGAAATTTTGATACCATTATTAAAAGTCAACTAAAAACTGACTGATTTAAACAAATGTATTAACAAATAATTTGTTTTTAATCGGAAAGATTTTTTACTTATAATTTGTAATTTTAATGAAAAAATCAACAATTAAATACAATAATTTTTGTAAGATGAAACCAACACTGTCATTTTCAATCAACAAAAAAAAATTGAACATCTTGAACATTTATTAAAAAAGCAAGTTGAAAAGTTAGAACTATTCTCAAACGCTGTTCATACTATTCCTGGTTAGTTTTTGTTTTGTTTCGACAAAGAAGTACTTGAATTTTTTTTCATGTATAATTCATAACATCCCGAACTTGAACATATGTTTATTAGTTCAGAAAAAATGACTTTTTTAAACTTATTTTACTCAAACAGGTTTTTTAGTTCGGTACCTCTTAAAAAACTTAAAACTTTTTATTTAAAATAACTTGAACAATAAAGTAAGAAAAACTCTTGGAAATTTTATTTTAAATTTAAACCTAATAATGTGTTGTTTCATTTTTAAATTTAAATAGTTTAACTTAATATAAAAAACTAAAACTATTAATTGAGCGAAATTGATTGTTTAACCATTTAAATTGATTTTGAATTAACTAAGAAAAAATTTCTTTGTACAATAACTAACACCTTCAGCTTGGCTGTTACAGTAGTTCATCATGACTATGTTTGCCTGGTTAGTCCTAATAAGTCAATAAGGAAGAAATCAAATCGCAAAAGTTAACATGATTAATGGTCGTTCGGTTAAGTTTACTACTGAGTTTATAACACTTGAACTTAACTTTCACTTTAGAATGCAGTTTGGAGCACATAAAACATTTAAGTGATGAAATACCTCGCAAAATACCGCATAACACAACAGTGGAGCTCTCATGCAAGTACAATTACAGAACTCGCACCCAAGGCAGCCAAGGCAATAGGACGTGTAACTTTGGTAACTGGGTACCCAACTTTTACCAGCTCAAGTTTTCTTGCGGTTAGTCTGACACACTGGTTGTTCTAAAATTGTAGATGCTATACGTATTCTAACAATTACCATGTATTATTTGGTATAAACTTACAACAAAACTTTTTGTTTTAAAATTAATCATGGAAAAGTTTAGTTTTGTCTTTCTTTAAAGCTTTGTTTAAAATTTCAACAGAAATAACTTTAACTATCTACCTCTCTTAATACTTTGATCAAAAAAAACAATTAGCTTGCATTCACTTAATCATGATACTAGCATCTTTACAAATCGATTAGTACAAACAAAGCTGTTTTCATAATTTACAGTAATGATTGCAACAACATTGAGTAAAGCGAACGAGACTTGTTATAACCGAGGAACAACTTTAGTATTTAGAGGCATTGAAACTGTTGAAAAGCGAAAGTAATTTTATTTAAGTTGATTAACTTTTTATTACATTATACTGTATTAATTTTAATATAAAAAGAACTGAAACAGATGTTATACTAACATCTAAAATAAGGGTCGGCAGCCTTTTATAAGTGTTGAGCAATTTTTCCTGGATAGAATTGCTGGCAGGCTGCACTGTTAAAATAAGTCTTCTGCGAGCCGCAGTTATTTTAAAATATTTATAATAATCAACATAATACGGAATATTGACCAAAAATGTGATAAAATAAACAATAGTAGAGTACTAGTTACGAACAATTATATAACTAAGAACTTAATTATATAACCTCGATAACCAAAAGGTTTTTTCGTACACCAGGTCCTTAGACCAAATATTTGAGCGCTTTTTTTTTTTTTCGTTCAATAAACAATAATTGTAAGCTTTACAAGAAAAGCTTTTCTTATAACTATTTATAAAGATATAATTTTTGAGCTGAAAAGTACCTTACAGGCCAAATTCGGCCCGAGGGTCGAAGTTTGCCGACCCCTGTTTTAAAACAATACTATTTTAAATACTTCCTTTATTTTTAGTAAAACTGCAAAACTTAAACTTAATTTAATTGCATCCGCCTAGAAAAATTTTAATGATTCAAAACATTTTTAATTTTTGGTAAACTTTATATTTATTTTTTAGTAATATCATAATGTATTAAAGCCTTTGGAAAATTAGCAATCTAAAATGATTCTTGTAAAACTAATATTAAAACGTTTTGTAATTGATAGGTAGATTTAAAGATTAGGATACTGTTATATTTTGTTTTAATGGACGAGATTAAATATTTAACATAGTTAGGTTTATTACAGTTTTAATTTTTTTTTTCATTTAACTGTAGTTATTATTTAATTAATTAATTAGTAAGCAATTAATGCCTTAATTAGATTACAAGTTCTCAAAATAATTTTATTTAAAATAGTTTTTTGTATTTGTAAACTGATTTAAATATTTTTATTTAACATAGTGGTAAAGATTTATTTTATACTGCCAGTATCACAATATAATAATTTATGAACTCTATTTAATTGCTTTTTGAATCTTTAAACATATTATTTGTTGAATAAAAGTTTTCTGTATTAATACTAAAACTGTTATTTATGTTCTACTTGAAGTCTCAAAGAAAAGTTGTTTCAGACAATTAAGAACTAATTGTTTTTATAAAATGTACATATAAATTTAAAACAAAGATACTAACCTCTGCTCTGTTATCACTAAAGTATGATATTAATAAAAAAATAATACTGTTTAACTGAGCTCAGTATTAACTTAACACTGAGTAAAAGTTTTAGGTTATAGAATTTTTTTTTCAATATTTTAAGCTATTATTTATTAATAACTTACATAATTTTGAATTTATTACAATAATTGTTTTATATAATATCATAACTGAGCTTTAACTTTTGAATGAATTGCAAAGTGATAAACTGACAATTTGGTCAATATATGAGCTTAAATAAAACAAAATGTCTTATTACATATTTACTTTACAGCTTAATTTTATTTTAAAATGTTAACAAAATATCTAATTGAACAATTTAGAGTATACGTTTTATGTGTGTATGAAGTGTAAAAACTTTTCTAAGTTTTTAAATCATAAAAAAAGACATTGTTTGACAACTTTTTTAGTTACGCATAGTAAAACATTTTTTTTTACTTTTTACCTCTGGCAACCTTTTGACACATTCATTTAAGCTACTTCAAATCATAGACAATACGAACATTTTCGGTAATAATATGCTCTTTTAGAGTTTTTAAACTTTATAAACCGTAATCAAGTATACGTAATTTTTTTTTCTAGACTTAGAATACGCACCATGAAGATGATGTTTACAATCATTCTAGTGTTGTTATTTGGATACGAAGATTTAGAAAACAAAATTAAAACTGCCACTCTTTAGAAGTTGGTTTTTAAATTTTTTACACGTTTTAATTATTATTTCAATTAAAACATATTGTTTATAGATTGTGTTTTGTAAAAACTTTATAAATGTAAGAATAAACATTTGTCAATAGGTATCTTTTATCAAAGTCTAAAGTAGGTAATTACTCAAAAAATAATTATCGTTTATACTCTTTAGTAATTTTAGATATAGTATTGTTTAAAAAAGTTTAATAATATTTGTATTTATTTTCAACCTTTATATTGATAGGTATTTACTATTTACTAAAAAAGTTCATTAACAACAGGAGAAGTTGTACAAGAGTACGTAAGCGTTTTAATTATAGAAGTTTTGAAATTTTTTCAAATTGTTATTCTTGTTGTTTTGGTATTTTTAGCAATAATCTACTTTTTCTTCAATGATGTGAGTTGATTTTTAGTATTATATTTGGTGTTTTTACTAAATGATAATGGTTTATTTTTAAGGCTAGAAAATATAAGACCAACTTTATTTTTGTTGTTAATTATTTGTTTATTAGATTAATGTACTTTACTATTGGTTACTATTGGTTACTGGTTTACCACTAATTGTCAATGCATTTTGTAGTATTCTGATGAAGTATAACATCATTAATAGAAAAATTTCCTACAATACTTAAACTAATTTAAAATTTCAAATAACAGTTACAAATGTTAAAATATATTCATTATATTTTTAGTTTTTTATTGTTTAAAAAAAAGTAGTTTTATTTTCTACCTAAAAATATTTAAAATTCTTCTACTAAAGAAAGCATAGATAAACTCTAAAAATATTTACTAAATCAAAAACCTTTATAAAAGTTACAATGAACGCAAAAAATTATATGTTCTAACATCAGAAAACATTTCTATTGACTAAGTTCTAAAAAAATTTTAAATTTCAATAAAATATAATTAGGTTCAGCATAATTACATGGTTGTCACTTTACCTGGAAACATGGAAAAACCTGAAATTTGAGAAATTAAAAAAAACTAGAAAAACTTGAAATTTTTAACAAAAATCACTAAAAAATTTGGAATTTCAAACAATTTTCACAAGTAAAGCTGAAAATTTTCGATATAACACAAAAAATTTATCATAAAGAGAGTTTTTTTTGGTAATCATCATAAGATTTTTTTATTTAAAAACACATTTAAAGTAGCTTTACGGTATCTTTTTAATGGTTTTATACTTTTAAACCCAGTTTTTTTTTTACCTTAAGCTTACCTTTAAACTAAAAACAGACCCAAAAATGTGTACTTTTGAAAACCTGGAAAAAAAAACGAGTGGTAACCCTGCAATTATTAACAAAAATATTCATTTAAAAAAAAAGTCTAATAAAAATATAGTTTTAGGGTTTTTCCGGCAAAAAAGCAATACCATATAATAAATATCCCAAACATTAAATCTGCATATTTTATAGTGTGAAATTATTTTTTACACAACAACTAAAACTGAGCTTTTTTTAATAAATATTAAAAATTTTGTTTAAAACTTGTTTTTGAGTCAACAGTGTAGTGGTTATTAAATGACCATTTTGATTTTAAGCATTTTATGATATTTAGTATAACTTCTGGAAAATCTTGTGGACAACACAAATTTTTTTCTAGAAAGTTTTGACCGCAAGTTAGTTGTTAAAATAAATTAGATGCATCGGTATGAAAGGCTGCCGATCTCTGGCAAAGTAATTCTTGGAAAAAGAAAAATTAATCAAAAGCCATCAGTTTTGATTAGCTGTAAATTAAGTTTTTAATATTAATTAGCTTGCAAAAGCAGCGAGTTTTAAAAAAATTGGTGAAAAATTTCTGAAAGCACTTAAAAAATTAAACTGTCTCGAAACAAAAGTGCATAAACAACTTGAGTTTTATCATATACAGAAACTGTAGCCTTCTTACTTAATTTGTTTAAATTTGCCGACTACAGGGGTTCGGAGTTTTGTTTTATTCATTCATTACTCGTTTAACAAAACTTTGGGAGAGCAAATGGGGATCAAAATGGGGAGAAAGGATATTAAACTGTAAAGCAACTGACAATGCTTCGGGCGAAGCACAAAACAGCGCAGGAGTTGAGGCGCAGGTGACAGGCGAAAACGACCAGTGTCCGGTTTGCCTCGCCGACCTGAAAGATTCGGGAAGTTTGAAGGGAACGGGAGTTTGCGACCACGTCTTCCACTCCCAGTGCCTCGAAGAATGCCTGAAGAGGAGCGGAAAGTGCCCGGTGTGTCGCGCCCAGGTGGTCAGAAAGCTCGGTCCGTGCCCCGACGGCATCATGTTCTTCAAAAGCGACCGGAACCTGCACTGCGTGGGACACCATGAGTGCGGCACCATAACCATCAGGTACCTGCTTCACTCGGGCGTCCAGGAACAAAATTATCAGAACCTGGGAGTCGGTTACCCATCTAGCTACAGAATGGCGTACCTGCCCGACTGCGATGAGGGGAGAAAGGTGCTGGAGCTGTTGAAGGAGGCGTGGAAGATGAGGATGACGTTCACGGTGGGGAGGAGCCTGACGAGAGGAATGGACGACGTGATCACGTGGAACGACATCTACCACAAGACCTCGATGCGCGGGGGAGAGTGGGGATACCCGGATGCCGGGTACCTTCGGCGGGTCGCCTTGGACATGAACGCTATGGGAATCAGGTTGGATCAGTAATTGACAAAGTAACTGGGGAGATGTCGTCCGCTTTCGGGACCCAATCGTTTAGTGTGGTAAGTTGGTTTCGCGTCAACGAACTTAGCCATAAGGCGGGCGATGTCTACCCGCATGGAAAACTCGTTCTCATTTTAGTTTTGTTTCATGCTAATAGTTAAAAATTTCCATTTGACATAAAAATATTTTTCAAGTATATTTTAGCATCCGATAATTTTTCTTATAAGTTTTGCTGAATGTCTTCATAAAACTGGTGTTGAAATTGTTTGTAGCCTTTTGTTTTATCGTGATTTTACAATAGTTGTATGTTTTTCTTTTGACTTTGTCTATTTTATTCATGTAATTAGGTGAGACCCTGTTTTGCTAAAGTAGTTTGATATTAAGTATTTTCAACTAAATAAATAAAAAATAAACGATTTATTCTTGTTCTTTTAAAGTGTTGAGTAGTTTGTAAGCAATACTATCTCGATATCTAAGTTTTATAATTTCATTAAGTTTGTTTTAGAATTAAAAAAAACCAAAAATAGTTTTTTTATTAGATTTATTCAGTACAAACAAGTATATTTGTTTTACTGCCTTTTAATGAAACGACTTATAAATAACTATCATCATATATAATATGTTTACTTAAAATAGTCTTAAGGTAGTTATCTCAAAATACTGTAATTGTGTTAATATTTTTCTTAAAAGTAAGTATGCTGATTTGTAAAAAATAACGTGCTCCTATGTCTAAACTATTATCCACTTTTGTAAGTAAAATAGTTTAAGTTATTATCTTCATTAAAGGTTTATAATAAACATCAACTAATTAATCAGTAAACAAAAAAGAATTACACCTAATGAAAGTTTTCTTTCAAGTAGTATTAATTTAAATGGAAAAAGCTTAAAAGTAATCTAACTAACAAAATTAAACTAACTTAACAAAATATCATCTTAAGTCAAAGTAGTTAACAAAACAAAATCTTTTTAGTTTTAAAAGGAATGTTTTATTTTATTTATAAACCGGTTAAATTTTATAGATTTTCATACTATACTATTCGTATGGCTTTCACAATTTTGTAGAACGGTATGACAACTTCAGTATTAATTAGTGATGTACCGGACCCACAATTTCGGGTCCGGCCGGATCCGGATCCAAACTAGAATCCGGCCGGAACCGGATCCGGACTTTTTTTTCAAATTAGAATCCGGCTGGAACCGGACCCGGACTTTTTTTTCAAATTAGAGTCCGGCCGGAACCGGATCCGGACTTTTTTTTTAAATTAGAATCCGGCCGGATCCGGATATCAGACAAAAATGGCAATATCCGGCCGTACCCGGATAGTGAGTCCGGTACATCACTAGAATAAACTAGCCTGAGTCAGAATGAGGTTTAAAAAATCTGAAAAAAAAGAACTTTAATCTATTAATAAGTAGAACAGCTAGCCTCAAGGCTTACAAATTTAGGTGTTATTTACAATTAAAAATCTGAAATCAAGTTCTTGAACAAAATACACTAGAAAATTACAAAATATTGAAAACTGGATCAGCTCAAACTTATTCAAAATCTAAAAGAAAATAGCCTGAGTTTTTATAAAAAAACTTAACTAGCCTAAGGCAGTCCAAGATTTTCTAAAATTCTCAAAAATTTTCAATTTAGCAGGGTTGCCACTGTTTAAGTCAATAAAACTAGCTAGAGTGAGTATAAACAAGCCTGAGTCAGAATGAGGTTTTTAAAAACTGAAAAATTACTTTAATCTAATAAGCATTAGAACAGCTAGCAAAGGTTGACAATTTGGTAGTAAAGTTGTGGACTGATTGTGGTACACTTAACCTATTAGTAATACCCATCATAATTAAATCCTACCTTATTTAATTAATATCTAACAAATACTAAATTCTAACTGAGACTACTTTCTTTAATCAGACACGACAGTTTTGAGTGATGAATCTTTTATATAAAACACAACAAGAAATACTAGCATAAACAAAATTATTAATTACTTTGGTAACACTTTAAAAACTGGAAGCTATTTAAATCTATATCAAAAGACTTAAAACAAAAATCTAAAAATTAAATAAAACTTTTAGTAAACAAGAAACTGTAAAATTTTTAACAAATTATTAAACTATAAACCTGGCTTAAATATTTAAACAATTAAACACCTGTTGAATTATACACTTTTAATAAGCATTCACAAAAAAGTTAAAGATATTTTGTTGCTTCAAGCTACACACCAAACTAACTAACTGCTTACATATAAACTGCCTGTCATGTTCTGATGTTTTGTTGCATCAGTATTTAGTTTGAAACATTTCGTCATATGATTCTCATTGGCTCGTACATTCAACAGTATTAACTCTAAATATTCTCTGAGCTCAACTTTAAACAATAAATAATGCAAGTTTTCATTCCAAAGTTTAAAATTTTACAACATATGTAAAGAGTTGCATTTCATGAAATGTTTATTTATAGTTTAAATGTTAACAAATGTAAATTCGTCATGGTACAAAATGAGCCAATCACGGTAGGTGTTTAATTTTAACTGACGAAAATGACTCTTATTAATTTTCACAGGGTTTGTTTTTGAAAAAATACTTTTCAGTATGCTCTTTTTTACTAACTAGATCCGGGTCCGGACTTTTTTTTCAAATTAGAATCCGGCCGGAACCGGATCCGGACTTTTTTTTTTAATTAGAGTCCGGCCGGATCCGGATATCAGACAAAAATGCCAATATCCGGCCGGACCCGGACCCGGATAGTGAGTCCGGTACATCACTAGTATTAATATAATTATTAAAAAATAACAAAGTTGTTAATCAAAGAAAACTTAAATCAATGTTAACCTATTTTGTGACAACTCTAATTATTAAATTTCTTATTAAATAGATTTACTATAACTTAAAAGCTATTTCAGATGGTTTTGCTACAATAAAACTGCGCATCATGTAAACTAATAAGAAACTGTTGTATTCTTTGTTACAGAAAGTATATCAAACAACTTTGTTTAAAGTATATAACTTTTTTTTTATGCAAAAATTATTTTCCTTTTTTTAAAATTATTTAAAACCCTAAAATCTATACATTTATGAACATTAATAGAATCAATCTTTTAAAATTTACTCAATCAAATTTGTTATACTAAGTTTATAGTTTATAAATATATTATTAAGCTTTAATACTTACCCAACTCATTAAGAAATATTTTTACATTTTTCAACTTCACAAACTACCTTTTATTTTATAAAAATGTTTATAGATTTATATTATATTTTTAATAAAAATACTAAAAACTAAAAAGGTCGGTGAATAACCAATTTTATTTATCGTTCAAAAACTGTTTCTTTAAACTGCATAATTTTATTTTGTTTAAAATAGAATTTTAAGTTTTCTTATTGTTTTTAAATTAATTTCGCTTAAAGAATTAAACAACGATAAAAATAAATAGGTTTTAGGGCTTATATTTTCAGATTATTAGAATAAGTCATATAATTAACAATTTTATTAAGTTAACAAGTTTGAACAGTTTTAAAATTGAATTTTAAAACAATTTAAGGATGTAAATTTTTAATGTTTTAAATGTCTAGTTGTTATATTGTAGTAAATGAATAATTCTAAATGAACTGTACCAAAATAATATATTCATATTAGTCTAACAGTTGTTTTTGTGCAGCTTTTATAATATACAAAAGCTTAACTAGTTTCTTCATTAAATTTAACATTCCGCTTTATAAAATTTTTGTTTCTATTGTATTTAATTATCAATCAAAACATATACATTGTGCGAGCTTTAATTTAACTGAACTATAACACTAAGTCACTAAAATATTAAACATCTAATTTAAATCTTGACAAAAATGAATACTACTTTTCTTCAAACAGCTTGATTTTTAGTTTTTCTCTTCGAGCTAAGTTTGTTTAAGTATTATAATTTTTAAATAATTATTACCAAGTTCAATTAACTTTGAAAATAAACCACTTAAGAAAATTGCTAAGAAAATTTAATGTTTTGTAATATGTTGGAAAATTTAGTGTAAAAAATATTAGTATTTGAGCCTGACTACTTATAAATTAGTTATTTGATGATATATAGTATAAAATAATCGTAGTAAGAGTTTTTTTTGCATTATTTAATTGATTTCATATTTATGATAACAAAGTTTTTAATACCTCAACTTTAGGAACGATCTTAATTTGAGAGTAATCAATAAATTTTTTAAAGTAGTTTTGAACTGGCTTTGTTTATAAATTTTAACGACTTTAAATTTTTTTAAATCTTTATTAATAAATAATGAACTTTACCACACGAATATCAACAACAATCTCCGAGACAACCTACCACCGGTTTCGTCCTTGTTAGGACTCATTGGGCAGGTATAGCCGCGAGAAACCGCTGTTGTGATCTTGACCAAGCGGGCTTAACTGCATATGCACTGCAGCAACCGTTTGTGGGTAAAATCCAAAAAATTGACACAGCTAAATTATTCGTAGCCAAACGTCTCAGACATTGTCAGCTTACTGTGAGATTATATTCTATGCTCGTTTGATCAGTTTTAACCAGTAGGTAAAGTTCATTACTCATTATTGATGGTCCGAAGCATCTCAACTTTGTTGATGATGGACGTATTAAATATTGGTTAAAACTGATCAAACGAGCATAGAATATAATCTCACAATAAGCTGTCGTTCAAACTAAGTTATTTGGTTACATATATTTCAAATGTTTTTTTTTTTTGGGGAAAGTTATCACTAACAAACATAGAAAAACTTTAGTATGCTAATTTAAGTTAGAAAAATAGGTTCAACACTTGTTTTTTGCTTGTTTTGCTTTAATTTCTAGTAAAAAAATGAACTCGAGTTTTAAAACAAGAAATAAATATAAAGTATTAATATCTCAAACTATAAAGCCAACACATTTAATTATTAAAGTAGCAATTTAGTTTTTTCAGAAATTTATAACAAAAAGGTATTTATTAGACTATTTTAGACAACAGTTTGTCGTAATTTTATTTAAAACTGAAGGTTTTGCTAAATAAATTTGGCTAATAAAAAACTAAGTCATCGGTCATAGTTTACTAGTTTACTTAAGCTGATTGTCATGAAACTAAAAAAAAGTTAAATAACTCTTCGGAAACTTACACTACTAAAAATACGGTTGTTTCTAACAACTAAAAATTAAGAGTTAAAAGTTTCAAAGTCATAATACCTTTTTATAGGATTATACTTTTCATCAGCACTTTTATATAAATCACAATATTAGTCTAAAGCAATTAGTTGCATCTAACCATCGTTTTAAATTTAATTGTTTTACAATAAAAACTAAACTTTACTGGCTCGTGTAACTTTCAAATAAGACTAAATTATTATTTATGGTAGGTAGGAAAATTTCGACACTTATTGTTATACGAACTGTTTATCTGCTATATTGACGAATAGAATATCAGTAGAACTTTTAATAATTAAGTAGCGAGAATATAGACAACCTTTAATTTAAACGATAAGTATGTTGGCTTAACAAGAAAAAAGAAGTTGAAAAAGTGACCGTAAAGCTATGATTAAATCAAAATAAAAAAAGTACACTAAATGGAACAAAGAACATAATTTTAACTTTTATTTTGTTTCTGATTTATCGATATCAAAAACATTTTATAGAAAAAAGTTTTATTTATTAAGAGAAAATTAATTACTTCTGTTTTTGAATTCTAACTACCTCGTTGTTTTATTTTTCACTTATGTTGAAGAAAAAACAATTTTCTACCTAAAATAATTAGGCGTGTCATTTAATGAGATTTTCGAAAAAACTTATATGTAACACTATTGTACTTTATATGTAACATTAAGATACTGAGTACAATTCAATATTTACGTGTTCCTGATATAAAGTAGGAAAAAATTTAATGTTTTTTTACTACTATTACAAGAGTATATTACGAATTACCAATACTAAAAAAATGATTACTTTATGTAGATTAAATATTTGTGTAACTGGCCGTAAACAAAATGGAATCAAACACATACATTACTTGGTCCAAATGTTGATAAGTAGTTATAAAAACAAGCTTAAGTTATAAAACGCTTAAATGTTTATCAAAATCATTGTATTTAATATAAATAAATATTTTAAATTGTAAATACAAAAAAGCTAAACAATAGCCCTTAAATAGCTGTCTAATGAAACAATAACCAAAACACTTTAGTTGCAAAGCTTTCGTCCTTTATTAGACATTTTCAATGCAAAAATACGGCTGTAAAAACAAAAATTAAAACATAAAATATATATATATATAAAATGTTTTTAATTGATAAAATGACATTTATTAACAGCAAACAAAACACTTTATATAAAAATTTTATTATTTTTTTATTAAATAAAAAACACATTTACTTTATTCCCATAACATTAAAAAGAGTTTTGCTCCACAAAATTACATATGCAATTAATATATAAATGTATGTTAAGAACTACTAAATAACACAAACATATATTCATCAAGAAAAAGAAAATCTGTTAAAACATATAAGAGCAATAGAGTGGAAAGATGTCTTCATGAATAAAGATGAAAGTTTAATTGAAACAAATCATTTTAAATGTAATTTGAGCCACAAATTAAAAGTTCCAAATTTCTCTAGACCAGATAAAAGTCAATTAACAAATAATACTGAGTCATATATCCAAGTTGTTAGAAACAAATTCCGTAATTTAAAGATTCAAGTTATGCACATGCATAAGTTTAAAAACAACCTGAATAAAAATCTTCAAAAATCTCTTAAAAACTTAGAATCAAAACAAAAAACAAAGAAATTGTAATTGGAAACTCAGACAAAGACGGCAAAACTATTGTAATAAATTACAAGGATTATATTTCATTAATTACAAAAGCTCTAGATGAAAACTACGTGGAACTGCCTTACAATGAGAAAGAAATATTAATAAAAATGACAAAATTAAAAGAAAATATTAGTCAAATTTTAGTTGATATGTGGAAAAAGAATTATTTAGACGATAACCTGCTATTTATCACAACTGGTATGAAAAAAACTAAAACTGGTATTTTAAGAAAAGTCGCTGGACCATCTGCGAAATACTTTACTAATAATAACTGCTGGTATATATATCCTTTATGGAAAACCCATAAGTTAAATCGAGATATTCTCAAAACTTGCAGTATTAAAGATATACCAACTAGAATAGTCCAAGCCGCTGGTAATACATATCTAAGTAGGTTGACAGCTGAACTCAACCTAATATTGGAACCGATTAGTGTTATTTATTGCAAAAAGGGAATAAATGAATACTGTAAAGATTCAAAAAGTTATTTAGAAGACTTGGAAACTTGGAAAAAGTCATATGATGATAAAAATTGTATTTTAAGTACAGTTGATGTCGTAAATTTGTACCCATCATTATCAATAGATTTAGTGAACAAAGCTCTTGTGGAAGCATTAGAATTGTGCTCAGATTTTGAGACACCGATGATCAAATACTTAGTGATGCTATCAAAAATAGCTTTACGCAATAACTTTATAGTATTCCAGGAAAAATATTTTAAACAGAAGAAAGGTATTATTACAGGTGACAGCAACTCCGTTGTCATAGCTAATATTTCTTTACATTATATAATGACGAAAGCTTCTAAATTAAATAAATCACTATTTGTAAGACGTTACATTGACGATATATTGAAATCAGAGAATATTTCAGTATCAAAAGAAATAATAAAAGATCTCAGGAAAACATTTAAAGAGTACGATCTAGATTTGACATCAACAATAATGTCGGGAGAAAATAAGGTAGATAAGTTACCTTTCCTAGATATTGAGCACATTCTTACTAGAGTAAACGAAAAAAGTTTTTTCTATACCAGAAATTTTACAAAAACTACCGCTGTAAATTCTACTTTTTTGAACGGAAAATATTTCCACCCACTGAACATCTTTAAGGGTATAATTACAGGCGAAGAAAAAAGATTGAAAAGAATAAATGAAAGAAAAGAAGATTATTATGAGAGTTTAATAAAACTTAAAACTAAATGTTTAGCATCCAATTTCAATCCCAAACTAATAGAAGACCAATTTAAGAAAATTTTTTGCAAAAATGAGAATCAGAACGTTCCAATTGAACAAAAAGACATAACTAAAAACGAAAATGTATATTGGTCTACACAATTTAAGAAGCTTCTAAGTTTTACTAAAGAGAAACTAAACTTTTTCCTTCAGGTAAAATATCTTTTACAAAACCAGCGAGCCTGAGAAAACTTTTAAACAGTTTTAATCAAATTGCAAAACAAAAACAAACGAGTACTAAATTAAGCAAAAAATGTGAAAAATGCGCACTATGTGGTAATCATGGCAAACATAAAAACATGGTATTTGATAAAGAAATTTTAAACATTCAGGGTAAGACAATAAAATTGAAACCGAATCTGAACTGCAAGAGTTATGGAATTTACGCAGCTATATGCACAAAATGTAGTAGCAACTATGTAGGACAAACTAAAAACAGCTTCAGTACAAGATGGACAGCACATAGATATAGTTGGAATAGATCAAAGTCAAATTTTAACCCAAACGATATAACAGATGAAAATGCCTTATATAGACACTACTATGTTAAACACAAGAACGATCTACAGAAAGAGTGTTGTTTTGATGACGCGTATGAAGTTGTTTTTTTGGAAGAACCAAATTTTAAGAACCTTGACTATAAAGAATATTTTTAGATAAATAAACTCAAATCAAATATTAATTTAGCTAAATCACAATACAGTGATTTATAGGGGTAGAGTAGTTAAAGTACATATTGTTAGATGCATCTGTTTTGTATATTATTTTGTATATCTTTGTGTTATTTAGTAGTTCTTAACATACATTTATATATTAATTGCATATGTAATTTTGTGGAGCAAAACTCTTTTTATGTTATGGGAATAAAGTAAATGTGTTTTTTATTTAAAAAAATAAAAATAAGAAATTTATATAAAGTGTTTTGTTTGCTGTTAATAAATGTCATTTTATCAATTAAAAACATTTTTTTTATATATATATTTTATGTTTTAATTTTTGTTTTTACAGCCGTATTTTTGCATTGAAAATGTCTAATAAAGGACGAAAGCTTTGCAACTAAAGTGTTTTGGTTATTGTTTCATTAGACAGCTATTTAAGGGCTATTGTTTAGCTTTTTTGTATTTGAAAATTTAAGTATAGCTTTGTCTGAAACAATAGTTAATTGGAGATGTTTTTTGACCCCGGAGTACGGCTTACCTGTTTTCTTTATTTTAAATTGTAATGTTAATTTTAAATAACGAATAAACGAAAATATTAGTTGTCAAGTTGATAAATAGCTTTAAAAAATAATCAATTGTTTTGTTAATTAGACCTGAACTGAATTTAAACATAAAAATGAAAACATTTATGTGTTTTTATCAATATTTAGTCTATAGTTAACTTATTTTATATAAAAATTTAAAATGCTCAAAGTTAATAAACAATAGAATAAAACTATACCAATGAAAGCAAAGCTTTAGTTTGGAAAAGAATTGGTTTAACGAATAGCAACAAAATTTTAAGTTGCAATTGATTAAGTTTGTTTAATTGTTTAAAAAACATTTTTTAACTTTGTTTTCAAAAAGAATCTAAATCGGCGCAAATATGTCTGTTTTATATTATCAGCAAAATTGAAAACTTTTTTGATCAGTATTCTTACTTTGAATTTAGTTTTTTTAAGCTGAAAAAACAACTTTTTTTGGATATTCCATAAAAGCTCATTTACTTTCGTGTTTTACAGAGTTTTAAAGTAAATTTTTATCAATCAATAACAACTATAGATTAACTTTACATTATAAACAAGTAATTCATTTTTTTGTGCTTACTTAATTTTTAGCTCTAGTTGTTAAAAAAATAAATATTTTTTACAAATTCAACGGATAAATAATTTGTTTTTGTTACGGATTCAGAAATACACATTCATTTAAATGTAACTTAAAATTATTTACTTGCTCAAAATATATTTTTATAGTTAATTGCTAACAGTAGTAATTGAAAAGCGTTAGCCGAAATATATCTTACATGTATTTGCTTAATAAAACGTTTTGAGTGAGTTGTATCTCAAATTTTCGTATAACATTACTTATAGTTTTATTACATAAACTTTAACTTAAAACTCTGTTGTTTTAATAGGTTTTCTGTTAATTTATATTGCAATTTTTGCTCAAAATATTTTGTAAAAAAAATCTTTGAATAACGCCATACTTCTTCATACAACTAAAAGTACTGTATAAATAATACAATATCAAAAGTAAATTTAAAAAAAAAACTTCTAGTTTTATTGAATTTTTTCAGAAAACAGGACTTTTAAAAAATGTTTAAAACAGTGTTTTTGAGTATAAAACCAGCTTAAAATATTTTAACAGTAATTCTAATATCCTTAAATTACGAAAAGGTAATAACCTTCAATTTTTTTATGAATGCAATAAATTATAAGTTATGCAACAGGCAAGCAGTAAAAATAAACAGTTTATAACAGATCTGTAAATTTTTAACAAAGTTTTTTTTTTTTACGTAATTTTAAAATAATCAAGGTTAAAAATTTCATAAAGCATAAAACCAGCTTAAAATATTTTAACAGTAATTCTAATATCTTTAAATTACGAAAAAGTAATAACCTTCAATTTTTTTATGAATGCCATAAATTATAAGTTATGCAACAGGCAAGCAGTAAAAATAAACAGTTTATAACAGGTTTGTAAATTTTTAGCGAAGTTTTTTTTTTACGTAACTTTTTAAATAATCAAGGTTAAAAATTACACAAAGCTTTACTCTTCGTAAACTAAGAACATGTTAAAAGTGAACACTTTATTTCAAAACTAAAAGAATGAATAGTGGCAAACTACTTAAATACAACAAGCTTTTTAATATTTTAAAAACAGCTTTTTTTAATGTTTTTATTAGCTCACACTGACCTATTATTATATTTTCACTTTTTAGATTCTGAAATATTATATACCTAACATATATTAAAAACTAAATGTGGAAAGCTATAAAAAATTATTAATATTTTAAAAGCTTTACATTATTACATAATGCTTTAGACAGACCCAATAAGAAGTACAAAGTAAACTTTTGTGTCGAAACTAAAAAAAAAAACTATTTGAGACATACTTTTTCAATCCTGAAAGTTTAAACAAACTTAAACTTAATATATTTCAAATAAATATATAATTTAGTAGAAGCTTACTTTAAAGTTGCTGAAAATATTTTTACTTTTAAATTACCTGTTTCATAAATTTTAAATTAGCGAATGGCATTACAAAATTTTATTGCTATCAAATAGTATAATTAAACAAAAATTTATTTACAAAAGTGTTCATAAAATCTTTGCTACATAAAAATACAAAACAAGTTTTATACTTTGCAGGTAGTAGTAACAATTTAGATTAGTTCAATGTTACCTGAAAACACAACGAGTAAGTATTTTTCTTAAGTTTGTTATAAAAACCAAGGTTTAGGTTCATGAAAAAAAATGTACCAAGTTTTTTTACTTAAAATCAGTTTTAAATGTTTTTTTCTCAAAAAAACTACTTTTATTCGTACTAAATGATTTTCACTTATTTTTGATCATATATTATATATTTTTGGAGGTTTAAACAAGTACAGTAGGTACGCAAAGTATCTCGAAAGTTAATGAGATCAAAAGTTAGTAATATAATTTGATCATAATCGCTTTTAAAAAAAACCTTTTAAGTAAAACAGATAGATCTTATTTTTAGTAACAATAAGTATATATAAGCTATCTACGTTGTGAAATTTGTTTAAAAGCTGTACTTACCTTTCCGATGTTTTAATTGAATTTATGAACTAATAACTGTACTAAAACACTAATTTGTTTAATCTGATTTTTTCTTTAGGTTTCATCGTACCGAATACGACTTTATCAGGCTTATTGAAAACAAAAATTGCACTTTCAGTTTTAATATGCTTATTCGGTTTGGTTGGAAATGGTTTAAGTATCTTTATTGTACTGGTTTTAAAGGAATATAAAAAATCAGTTATGCAAATGTTAGTGATACTTAAAATATTGTTCAATAAGTAATAACTTAAATGATACTTAAATAAAAAGTTACAGCTTTATAGTTTTATAAAATTAACAAATATTAGTAAAATTTATAATTAAACACTTTTTTTTTTTAATCGTTTTGTTTTGGATTATATCTTTTTTAATGTATAGAGAACTTATTTATATAAGCTAGGTAGTATGTTTTGTTCAATGACTTACTATTACAAATTTTAAGAGAAAAATGCTTCTGTTAAGTAAAAAAAGGGTATAAATCTGATTTATAATTTACATACATTTAAAAAACTTGAAAATTCTTTAAGTCTCATATTAAATCTTAATAACAAAACTAAAACTTAGAAAACTTTCTATGACTACCGAAGTTTCACTGCTCATAAAATATGAATAGCTATACATGTTCTAATATAGTATTTGTCCTAAAACAGTTGTTTTTATTTTCTAATAGGCTTTAGTTGAGTAAACCTCTAGAGTTTGACGCCTTATTACGTTATATGTAAACTTGAGTTGAATAAAAGTTGCATAAACACAACTTGATAAACTAAAATATTTAAGTTTTTACATATACTAGGTTTTAAATCATATTATAGTATTCTACCCACCTAATGAAGTTTAAATTTTTTTGAAAACTTTAGAAGTATATGTTTTTATTTAGAGAGTTACATAATTTAACTTAAACTTTTGTCAACTAATAGAGCATACAAAATGTTTAAATTTAGTTTAAAAAGTAATGGAAGTGTTCTATTTTTAAGCTTAATCTAAACTCACCAACAGTTTGTATAGTTTTATTTAATTTTTTTTTATTGTGTAGTTTTAGTCTTGTACGTATACGTATAACATAACTAAATTATATACTTGATACTACAGATACTTGAGTTAAAAATCAATTAAATTAAAACTCAACAGTTAAAAAATAACTTGTTAGTTCTTTACTAGTTACTAGTAACACTGCTGTTAGATATATAAGCATAGTTTCATACTTTGAAACTATTTAAAGCAGTTTTGTAACTTATTCTACAAAAACATTTTAAAAATACTTTAAACTATGTTTTTAATAACGAAATACAGGTATATTTTACAACTATCAATAGCTGATGCATTGTTGTTACTAACAATTCCATTTAACGTTTATGAAGATATTAATCAAGGTTGGTATTTACCTGGGTTTATATGTGTTTCTAAAGAAACTGTTGTTCATCTCAGCTACAGCGCTTCAGTATTATTTCAAGTTGTTAGTGTTTTTAATTGTATAAATGTTCACCTCAGTACATTTACTCTAATCATATACATAAAATAAAAAAAACTCTATACCTTAAAATTTTGTTTTGGCATTTATTAAAAAAAACAATTAAAATAATTTAAAACGTCTTTAATGAACTTTATTTAAGACAAACAAAAGAAAAAGAAGCTTACTTGAAAATATTCAAATGAATTTTATGAAAAAAATACTTATTAGCACGAAATTCCTAGTTAATTTCACTGCATATAATTTCAATGATTAGAAGAACTATTTTAGATTTGAAGGTAAATACTAGTATGTATTGTATTAACTGTGCAGCTTTTGTAAAATTAGTGATTTTTAGTTATTTGCTTTGTTACACGTAGATGGTCATGAATTTAGGTTAATTATTAACAATAAATAAAGTTTTGCAACCCCTAGATTAAAAAATAACCTTTATATGAAAACTTACAATTGTGTACAGATACGCCATTATGGCAACTATGTTATGAAAAAATATAATTAAGTTCATAACTTCTTTGCTCATCATAAAATCAAAAAGTTTGATCGTTAATGGTATTCGTTAACTTAGCTGTAACGACTACAGTTAATAATTTTGTTGTTTTACAGGTAATAAGTTTGGATAGGTACATTAAAGTTTGTCATTCCTTTTCAATTAAACTAAAAAAATTCAGAAAAAATTCATCAGTGAAAATTATCATATTGTTTGTTTGGATACTTGGCTTAATATTTTGTATTCCAGTAATAAAAGAAACAAATAGTTCAGGAACAAACTGTAGACACAAGTTAGTTTTTGTTTAATTAGCATTTTTGTAAAATATTTAAACAGTACATAGAGATCAACCATTTTAATACTAAAGGACTTGATAAACTAAAAAGAACTTTAACTACAAAAGAAAAACACTGATAAGTTCGTAAATATATATAAAAATTAAAGTTTATGTTTTAGTCAGCGTTTACCTCTAATCTAAAGGATGTCACCGAATTGTGTTCTCTAGCATATAACTTTAAGATATGTTATAAATATTTCAAATAAATACAGAAAATACAGTCAATGAGTTGCTAGTAGTTTGTTATAAAGTAGGGGTGGATAACGTACATCCCGCGCAGTGAAAATGACCCGTCAATGTTTAGAAAACAAAGTATAATGCAGCCAGCAAAAGGTAAAACTGCGGCCTGCGAGCATGTAAACCCGGCCAATATAAATATTACTTAACTTACAGTATATCAGTGGTCGGAAGGTGCGGCCGATGAAGGGTAAAACTTAAATACTAATATTTTTTTAAGGTTCCATAGTATAGTTAAGCTCTTTTACAATAAAAGTATTTTAAATTATTATGATAAGAACTATTAACAATAAATCATTTAAAGATAACTAAATTTGGTTTACATCGTTAGTAGTAAGAAAAACACTAAAAAGTAATTAAATAAAATGTAGAGGTAATTACTATTTTAGTTTTTTTACAGAAATCAAAACGCAGAAAACTATTTTTATGATGGTAACAACAATAAACTAGACACATATGGAGACTACAATTACTCTAATTATGATATTACCTACAACAAAACAGAACACCTTTCTGAATCAACATTTTGCAATTACTTTCATGCGCCTCAAAGCTGGAAAAACTTTCTCACTTTTAATTTTGCATATTTCTACTTACTTCCAATTTTTATAATGTCAACATCATATGGACTTATAATGAAAAAGGTAACTTAATTAAAAAATATTTTCAACAGCTAAGTTTCTACATTTTTTTTAATATCAATACTGAAAGTCAATTAAATAATTAAATAGTTAAAACGTTTATTAATTTTTAATCCTTTATTTTACTTGTGTATACAGTATGAAGCAATTTTAATATCTAACCTTTTAGTAAAAGGTAAAAGTATCGGTTCGCATGAGAAATATTTTTAAGGAAAAAATAAATAAGGTATTACATTTTAAAAGTTATTATTTTGAATATATTTAATATATTTATACATATTTAAACAGTTTTTTTATAATTTTTACCATACTAAATATATAGAAAAAAAATGGTAACATCAAATCTTTTTAAACATATATGATAAATAATGAACTTCACCACGAGACTAACAGCAACAGCATCTAAGACAACCTACGACCGGTTTCCTTATTAGGTCAGGCAGGCATAGTCGCGAGAAACCATTGTTGAGATCTTACCAAGCGGGCTTAAGTACAAAGTACTGAAGCGACCGTTTTTGGGTAAAGTTAAAACATATATAAGAAAGAGTTTTTTTTTGGAAATTAGTTATATTTAAGTTTTTGTTTTTAATAAAACTACAGCTAAGAAACTGTCTTAAAACGAAAAAAACAACAATACCTCTAATTGAATTGCATAATACTATGAAAAATATTCAGGCAAAAATAATTTTAGGTAAACCAAACGAAAAAACCGCTTAGAAAAGCTATAAACACTAGAGTTTTTGAAAAAGCTAGAAAATTCTTTAGTAAAACAAAGAAAATCAACAAACCCAACACTAACAGTAGAGTGAACACAATTTGCACGACTCTTGTAGCTTCTTTTATTATTTGTTGGTTCCCTCAACACGCTTGGCATTTTGCCCGATTAAATGCAGTAATCAGCGAAGACAAGGTTAGCAAACAAGTATTTTATGAAAAAAGTCTATGTATGTGTTTTTTAATTACCGTTAGTTGTGATTTTATAGTTAATTTTTGCATTTTTAAAGCAATCTTTAGTTTTTATAATTTTTTGTTTTATTGTTTGAAAAAGTTTCACTTGCAACCAGCATAACTAATAATTCAAATCAAATAAATTAATGTAATTATTAGTGCATAACAATTTATCAAAAGAAAAAAATATTTCCATGAGAATACCAACAAGCTTAGTTCTTCTAAAAACATTCAAAATATAAATTTAAGAAATATATAGTTTTCCTATAATAAGTAGTATTCAGACGTACTATGAATATTCTTTTTATTTGATAAAAAAATTAAATTATTCTTTAAAAAAATCTTTTTCATACTAATTAAACTAAAAATCTATTTACTGCTTATTATAAATAAATTAAAAATAGTTATTATATAGTTTTATTTAAAGAATTTTTTGTTCTACACGTTTTAATTCTTTAAAAACTTAATTAAGCTGTTCAAACCTATACGTTTAAATTTAAACTAATTATTTAAAAAATATATGAATCACGTCTAAATAAAATGTATACAAGTTATTGTATCAGTAAACAATGAAAAATTTGTCCTTGAAATTTCTTAGTTTGAAATGTTTTGATTTTTAAAAAAGATTCAATGACTGTGATTTATTTAAGAGTTATAAAGCTCTAACTGTATTAGCATAGTGCTTGGTGATACAACAAATGATAAAAAAGTATTAGAAATTTTCTCAATTTATAAAAAGAAATTAAAATAATAAAATGTTTTGAAATGTATGTAACTTACTTACGTAACAAATAAAACTAATTTTAACTATGATGTATATTTCTCGGAATTAGTATATGTAAGTAACTAACATAAAAACGTAAATTATACATTGACTTTTTTAATTTTTTGATTTTTAATTCATTAGTTTTTTTGAAAACTGTTATCTATTTAAATAAATGACTATTTAGACCTTAGTTTTAATTAAAATACTGTATAAATTTATAGGAACACCTTTGTTTAGTTTTAAGCAGCATGGGTAGTCTTTTAGGATATCTCTATTTTCTACTGAATCCTTTCTTTTATACTTTCCTACGTAAGGACTTTGCTGAAAGATGGAAGTTAGATTTAGTTTTTGTTAATTAAACATTTTAATAATTTTAAAGTTTTTTTTTTGTGAATTACTTAAGTTTTGCGTTATACTTGGTTCGATAAAATTAAATTGCAGTAAAAATGTTGTGCAAAATAAAAAAAAGTTTATAAATTGTTATAATCTGTTTTACAAATTATGAAAAAGAAAGACAAGCCAACAATAAGTTTTCAGATGCCGAAATTTTATATACAAATAAATTATTCATAAGTATAAGTTCTACATTACATCAGGTGTTACAACGAAATAATCAAAATAAAATAAAATACTTATTTTTCAGCAATACAACACAAAAAGTATCGACTAATTCTAGTCAATTATATACTGGTTCGGAAAAATCTCTTAAAAAGAAAACCAAATTAAGAAGGTCTTCAAGAAATACATCTCTACCTACAGTTTCATATATAAAAGAGTATGTAACAAATTACGTTCTATAAATTACTTTACAACTATGCTGTTTAACTACTAAATTATTATTTTTTTTTTCATACACTATCGGAATCTTTTATTTAGTGCCAAATACTTAATTAGAGTTGTGCTTTAGACTTTAATTTAAAGCTTTGTAAAATTGATGTTTTATACTATGTTTCTTTATGTTAGAAAATTAAGAGTATTTTAAAACAAGCAATAATTTATTTGAATATTTTATTTTAACAGTGAAAAGCAATTGAAAGTTCATATCAAAACAAATTCGCAAGCCTTTGAAGTATAAATGAGTGGAACTTTTAATTTTTCACTGTTGAAGTACAACTTAACAAGCATTCACCAAACACACAGTATAATAGAAACTGCTGATTTTTTATTTAAATTGATTCAATTAAGTGTTACTGATCATCAAGCTGATACGTACCTAGCGAAACTTAATACGCATGTTAAAATAAAATAAAGTGTTCCTAAATTATAATTCCTTTGTAATGCTATTTGCATTTTCTTCTTTTCAAGAGAACGCGATTTGCCAAGCGTATATTTTTTTTGCAAAAAAGCGTATGTTTTGCATTAGCATTTTTTAGTTATCGGTTTTCTTATGTACAGACATAATTTTGTAGTGATTTTAGCTATTCATTCAGTGTTGGAATGAAGATATTATGTATGTTGTAAGTTAGGCTGTTAAGCCCTTGTAGCATTTTTGGTGATTGGTTGTTTAATTTTAAGCTTTGTTGTATTTGTTATTTTTATTTGCTAGTTTTTATCGTTACTTTATGTTTGAATTTATTACTTAGAAATACACCTTTCTATTAACATTCTCGATTTCATTTTTAACAACAGTATTAATTAATTATTGGTTGAGTAAAAACTTAAAGAACCTGTAGATTAAATAACGAAAGTAGTTAAATAGCTAACTTAGGAGTGCCTATTGTATAAAATAAAATATTATTTGTTAGGTTGATAAATAACTTTAAAAAAAGTGACCAATAGTTTTTTTTAAATTAGACTTGAACTTAATTCAAACACAAACATGCAAACATAAGTGATTTTTTATCAATACTTGGTCCAAAACAAACTTATTTTTTATAGAAACTTAAAACACATAAAGTTAATTAACAACAGTATAAAGTTATACCGATAAAAGTAAAACTTTAGTTAAGAAAAAAATTGGTATAACAACTAGTAACAAGTTTTTAAGTTGCAATTGGTCAACTTTGTTAAACTGTTTAACAAACTTTCATTAAACTTTTGTAACATAAACAATCTAAATTGGCGAAAATGTGTCTGTTTTATATTATCAGCAAAATTGCAAACTTTTTCGATCAGTATTCTAACAATGAATTTAGTTTTTTAAGCTGAAAAATCAAAACTTTCTCGGTTATTACATAAAAAGCTCATTTATTTTCTTGTTTTATAGAGTTTTAAAGTAAATTTTAATCAATTACTATTATTTTATCATATTTTATCCAATTATCATTAATTGAACATGAAATCCCTCATATAAGAAATATGAGGGATTTCATGTTCAAATAATGATAATTTTAGTAAAACGTACATGGGTCATGTATTACATAAAAAGAGTTTAGATATAAAAAATGCGTGGAACATTTAAAATAGTCAATATTAAGTGTATTGAAATAAGTTTAACTTTTTTTTTGTTTCTGCCACAGTGACCTTTAGAAAATTGAAGGTTTTTAAAACTTACAATCGGGCATATTTGTATACATTACACAGCAAAGTAAGAATATTAAAAATAAATAAATAAATAAATTATATTTTTGGCTAAAACATCCGTTAGAGTAAAAGTTTTTTCTAAAACACCCCACTCAAAACTTCAAACCCCAATACAATGGATTTTTTTCTAAATTAAAGGCAAATAAGCGTTCTCTAAAAAAATAAAAAAAATCTTAATTAGCTTTAAAGATAAAGAAAATAATTGGATCTAAAGTTTAGAAATTTTTAAAAAATTGAAAAAAATGTTAATCGAGCTAAGTTAACACTACGCACGGGTCCTATTGTATTACGAATGTGAATTCCCAATTATAGTTAGCAATTTTAAACTATCATACCAAAGTCTAAAATTTCAAACGTATAAGTAGTAAACTCAACTGTATTATCAGGGACCATAACTTCAATTGTAGATGCTTTAAAAATATATTATAGGTACTCACCAAAACTTGCCATTTTACTGAAATTGCCATAAATTTTTAAATTTTACCATATTTTCATAATTAGGCCGAATTTTACCTTATTAGCCAAATTTTACCAATTTAGCTATTTTATCTTATAATTGCAAACATTTTTTTTATATGCCATATTTTGCTATAACTGCCATATTTTTCTATATTTGTCATAATTTAGCAACATTGTTTCATTTTTGCCAATTTTTTTGCAATTTGGACATCTTTGCTGTTGTTGCAAAATATTGCCATGTTTGCCATATTTTGCAATATTTTCTCAAATTTACCATATTTTGCTATAAAAGTCATATTTACCAAATTTATAGTTATATTAATATTTATTGTTACAATATGTAAATCTACATTTGAAGTTTTTGTCCCTGATGATATAGTCTAAATTTACTAGTTATACATTAAATTTTTTTTGTCCCTGTTAAACAGTTTAAATTTACTAATTATAATAAAGGTTTCACAGTCGTATTACAATATGGCTTCTTTAAGCCAATTTTAGAATTCTTCTTAATTTTCATATTTGAAGCTACGTGGCTTAATATTTGTTCAAAGTTTAAAGCACAGTAAGTTGCATTTGAATCATTCTACTCAGAAAATTGTAAAACAGTTAAATATTTCCAAGCTAGTTCATAATACATTATTTTTATTTAAAAGCAAGTTTTCAAATTTTGAAACTTGATTGTGGTGCTTTATTTACAAACAAAACTGAGCCTAAATTAAATATATAAGTAAATCAATATACACAAAATTTTTAGTTAATAACTATTAAATATGCACACAAATTAGTTCTGTTTTTTTTTCTGAGTTACGCTCCAGTTACTTCAATGAACGAAATTCAGATAAATAGTTGTGATAGTATTACACAGCAGGGGCAGCTTTAGACTGAGTTTATTGACTTTGATAGTTTACTTTATACTTTTCTTTAGCAGAAAGTTTGTGTATGTTAGTAGATTTGCCTTGAAGTAAGTCTATGTGCAGTAAAGTTATGTTATTTAAAACTTTGATATTTAAAACATGTTTTTAATTAAAGCAGTTTCCCGCATGCTGTTGAGCTTAATATATTATAAAAAAAAAAAAGATTTTTTTTTATAGTTCACTTTCATCTGAGCTTGTATTTTTTTAATAAACTATGCATTACTATATTGACTTTCCAACATTTTCATAAATTTTGACACCTAATTAAAAATAAATAATGCTTTATCTTTTAGAGATATTCTAATATCAATGCTTCTGTTTATAAGATTGATGGTATTTTATTTTCATTTTTCACTCTACAAACTAACTTTATAATTAAAAATATTTAACTAAATATTTTTTAAAGTATAGGATAATAAAATTTGAAGTTTAATATAAAGTCACCCTGGTTACAAAGTATATTTTATATTCTAGGATGTAGTTTAAATAACAGTTAAATATTGTTTGGAATAGAACCCCTAACAAACTTTTGTTTGTTTCACTTTACAGCTAATACAAGCACAAAAAAGATTTTTTTGAATAAGATTTTTGATTAAAAACTACTAGAGTCAGGCATTTAAAAACACTACAAGAATTTTTTTTTATTGACAGCATATATATTTATTAACAAACAACACAAGACTGCAATTTCTTACTTATCACATTTATTAGTAAAACTACACTAGCAGGATTGCAATATTAATAATCACTAAAAGCTGAAAACTTCAGTAACTTGACAAAAAACTTAAGAAAATATTTTTTAGATCTTTGTTTTTTGTAATTATATAACTTTAAAAGTAGCTCAACTGTTATCTGATTATATAATATAAATATAAAATAACATATTATTAAAAATATAAATAAAGACGTGAAAGTATTCTCAAAAATTAAATTGTAAATGCCACTTTTGTTTTTATTTATTACTAACAAATTGAAAAAATTAGTTTGCATTTTTTTGCGTCCGCCTAGAAATAGTTTTCATGTTACAAGTTTTTTTAATTTTTGCTTAACTTTGTGTTAGTTACTCAAAAATATTAAAATATATTAAAGCCTTGAAAAATTAGCAGCCAAAATGATTCTTGTAAAACTGATATTAAAATATAAAGTAATTGATAGGTAGATTTAAAAGATTAAATAAATGTTATATTTTATGTTACTGGAAGTGATTGAAACATTTAAAAAATAGTAATATTTATTTTACTTTCCTTTTAAATTTTCAATTTACTGTAATTGTGATTTAATAAATAAATTGGCTAGCATGTTTATGCCTTTCATCGACTTGTTCATTAGCCTTACTTAGATTACAAGTTCTCAAATAAAGTTTAATTAAACTTTAGTATTTTTTAACCAGAATTTAAAATTTACGTTAAAAATTTAAATTAACAAAATATATTATAGCATAATAAAATATAAGGATTTTTACCTCAAAACCAATCAATGTTAAGTTTGCTAAAAACTTATATTCAGTTTAGTTTAGTAATTAAAAGGTATTAATAAAAAATCGTAATCATCTATGTTCAGCTTAACTTATACAATTTTTAACTTTTCTTCTATATAACAGTATACACTAACCATAAACTTAAGTTTTCTGTTATAATTTATAACTTGAAGTTATTGCATAGATACAAATAACAATTAGACTAAATGCATTATTTCGAGCAGTTTAATTTAAAACTAAAAAAAGTTTAATTTGATATGTACCATATACAAATTTTAACTATTTAATTCTATTATATTTAAATGAATCACGTAAATACTACAATTTACAAAACAAATATAAGTTTTTTTAATCATTGACGAAACAAGTTGCAAAGCAGTTTAAAATAAATAAACACAAAAAAAACTCCTATAAATGGTTTATACCGTTTTTGATAATTGTGCCGTATCTTGGTACTAATATATTTTTCATAAATAAGTTTATGTTAAAGTTACTTAATTAACTTAACTAAAAAACTGTCTTCAATTGAACTAATTGCCTAACGTTTTTATAAATCATTAAAGTTTTTTTTAATGAGGTAAATTGCAGGTATAAAATTCTATTTGGCAATAAACTGAATTCATATGACATTGGTACAGTTTAGACTAGAATATAGTAATTTTATACTGTTTTTTTGCAACAATAGTAACGTTGTATTTTGTTTAAAAGTTAAAATTTGATCATATGTAAGTTGATATGGTTAGTTATTAATCAACATGGTATTAGTTAAAGTGGTTTTGTATATACATACTTTAAACTTTTAATCTACCATAGATTTGTTTTTTAGGTTTGTTTAGACATATATAATTAAATAAATAGAAATATGAAAATAATATACTTACATGTCTTACAGATTAACAAAATACATTTTATTTCTGCTTAGCTTAAATGAGTTGTTTTGTATACTGTTACATATATTTTAAACTGATTTTTTTTTTCAAGTTTAAAAATTATACTGCTAGTATTTAGCTAAATATAGCTCCTACACTTAAGTAGGTGAGTGATTTATAGCAAGATAACCAAAAGGTCTTTCTTTACACTAGAAGGACCATACTTATTAAAGCTTTATTAAACAATTATGTTTCAAGTAAAAGTTAAGTAAAATACTTTATAATTGTTTTTAATTAGTTTATAGAACTAGGAATGGTATTATGTTTAAGAAATCCAAAGATAATCTGTGAGTTAATACTAGTAACTCTATAACACATCAATATTAGATATTACTTTTAAGCAACTTTTTTAACTTCTCAAAAAATTTTTATCGCTGCATTCAATAAGTTAAAAAATGTTGTCGTAAACATATAAGTGTTATCTAAAGTCCATAATATATAAAACCAAGCTTAACAAACTTTAAAGTACAATTATTTAACTAAATGTATATAAGAATACTTATTATTAAAACTCTTAATAGTTGAAAAAAAATTAATTTTTTCTTTTCTTAATTATATATTCACTGTGTTTTTTTTTGATTTATTGTTTTTCAACATTCTAATTAACGATGGTAAAAGTAGTTTTAAAATATATTGTTTAACTAATTAGCTGTGATTACAACTACTTTGTTAATATAAAAAATCAAAATTGTTAGTTATAGAGCTTTTGATCATTATTTTCAATGTTGATTCTTTCAAATTTGTTATATGAAATTAGTTATGTTAGTATTAATGTTAAACTACTTAAAATATTTTAGTATTGTTTATTTTTTAATATCCTAAAAGAAGCATGATTACTTTTTTTTTGAAAACAAGATTTCAGTTGTCTTCTCTAAATTTACTTGCTTTAAATTTACCTCAGAGAACTTTAGGTTTACTTTAAGTTAATGAAAATAGATTGTTTTTGTCTGTTTTTTCAAAGTTTACCTTACAACCTTTATACTAAAACAGTTGTTTGAGATTGATAGTTTCTTTTTCATTGTCATTTATACTTTTCTTATTTTATACAAAACATTACAGTAATAATATGTTGTACAATGACTAAATCATATATTTAGTTATATAAATAAAATTTTGTATTCGTGCTTTGATTAGAACAAAAAGATTGTCTAAAGAAGTATACAGAGTTTTGTTGCATACTTGCACTTTTAATTCACATACGGTTTATATGTTGGTAATAATAATTTTTTTTATTTCAAATAAAACTTAAGTATTAATAAAAGCAGGTGAAAGTATAACAGCTAAAAACTTTGTGCATCCAATGCAAGGAAACCTTTTTATGAAACATAATCTTTAAATATAATAATAAATAAATCTTTTTTTTTGTCGTTCAATAAACTATAATATATAAAAAGTAATTAAAAAATTATGTATTTAAGAATGTAAAAGTCAAACACTTACTGTTTTTTTTTTTCTTATTAGTATTCTACTTCAATTTTATTTTTAAATTAGTTCATGACTAGTTTAAATTTATAATGCTTAACACTGGTCTTTTTATTTATTTTTTTGCTGTTTGCCAATTAGATTTAGGTGGAGCAATACATTGAATTCTGGTAGCAAGAGGGAAGCAGAGGGAAAAAAAGCGAAAATAGGAAATGTAATGAGCTGCTGCAAAATTCCTTGCACTGTCATTGTTTAAAAGCTGAGCTCAAGAGAGTATTTAGAGCTTGACACGATAGCGTGCACGAGCCAGACCAAAAGCGGCCATATTCGTACACTGATGCAATGTTTGAAATATACATACTGATGCAATGAAACATCAAAACATGACAACTCAGTTTTCATGTGAGCAGTTAGTCAGTTTGTTTTGTGTGCAGCTGGGTGATAGACCTCAAGAAAGAAATCTTATTTTGAACATATTGTATGTGTTATTGTAATATTGTTTTGTATAAAGTTAATAGCTCAACTTGTGTTTAAGTGCTTAAATATTTGAGGCAGATTTACATGTTTAATCAGGGATGCCACTCGGTAAGGAAAAGTTAGGAAATCAGAAAAAGTCAGAAAAATTTTTAAAAATGACAAAAGTCAGGAAAAAATGGGGGGTTTTTAAAAAAAGTCAGGAAATTTTATAAGTTTAAAAAAAAAGTCAGATTTTGTCAGTTTAACTTTACAAAATTCCTTGTTTTTCAAAGCCTTCAAATGGTAAAAAATTGATTAAAAGTCCTTTAAAGTCAGAAAAAAAATCCAAAATTTTCCTGGAAATTTACAAAAATATTTTATTTTATTTCCAATGCCTTCACCTGGGATAAATTAGTAAAATATGCTTTATAAAACTGCAAAAAAAATTATTAATATACTGAACAAGTACCCTACTTGAACAAGCAGATTTTGTAAGCTATTTAGTATTGATGATCTGTTGCAAGGACACTTCCATATTGAAACTGTGATATATACACAATAATTGTAAGAGTTCCTTATATATCATTTGTTTATCTAGATACATTTATGCTAGAAAATGCTAAAACATTGTGTATTTTTTCAGACACACTGTGTTTATAAGGTGATAATACAAGTATTTTGCTGATAGAGCTGTTTATTACAAACATGAATCATACACAGATGGTTTAAGTGATGAACTGGAAGTTTGATAGAATTTAGCAAAAAACTGTTGATTTTAACCTGTAATAAAATTAGATTGAAAGCTTTATATAGTTTCAAGTGTTAGATTATGTATTTTAGAATAAGTTTAAATTAAGAGTTTGATTTAGAAAATTCAGGAAAATCTTGGTAAAAAGTCAGGAAATTTTTCTCAGCTGATCTGTGGCAACCATGTTTAATAGTTTATTAAACCTTTTAAAGTTTATTTCTTACTAAAAGTTTTATTTAATTTTTAGCTTAATGTTTGAAGTCTTTTGAAATTGAATTATAAATTTGATAGTTGTATAAGTATTTTATAATTTACTGCACTAAAACTTGGTTTAATATTAAGTTGCACTAATACTAAGTGACCTATAAAAGTTTAAAAAGTAATTTGTATTTTGAAGTATAGTGCTTATATATTCTTGTGGTTCTTTGTATAATAGATACATAACTTAAAACTGTCTTGTCTGGTTATATAAAGTAGTATCAAATATAATTTAGTATTCACTAGATAACAATTTAATAAGGAAGGATTTAATTATGATGGGTAGTACTAATAAGATAAGTGTACCACAATCCATACCTACAATGGCTTCCTCTTCCAGTAAGAACAATCAATCTTTCAACAAACAGTTAGATATTACAGAGATAAACACAATTTTTAAAAGTAACCCCAAACACAAAAGTACCATACCCATAACATATTCAGAGCACAAAATTGAAGAACAGCTACATAAAAAGTTGCATAAAAAGAAAATTCTAGCAGCCCTAAACAAAAAAAATCAGCAGACTGAGTTAGAAATGTTAGATAACTCAAGTTATGAAATTCCTATTCAGCAAAATTTTCCAGGATATATTGGGGAAACATCTAATATTAAAATAGAGCAACTAAAACATAAAAAACCCAGGTGTGCATCAGGTATTTTAAACAATAATAATTTCCACATACCCAGAAAAGATAATAGAGGGTTCATGGTCAATAATAGAATTCTATAACTTAAGTCCACTATAAAGATAGATATCGATGGTAACCTAAGAGATGAGACAAGTTATTTTGAAGACGTGTGTCACATTTTTGAAATATTTGACCAACAAGTAAGGTACCAGGTTCTCATTTCAGTCTGGTCACATAGATACATAAAAAATTATTGCACATCAGTTGGTTTTTAAATGAGAGACTGCTAAAGTCTAATAAAGTATTTATTTTGTTTTATGTTATATATGTTTATGTTTTATTTATTATGTTGTTTTTATTTTTTAAATAATTATATATTTTTAACATTTAGTGCTATTTCTTATTGTATTTCAGTTTATGAATGAAATTTTTGTTTTAGTTTTTGTAGTTATTTCACAATTATAGTTTTTTGAAAACATCTGTTTTGATTTGAAGGTAAATTGTATCGTTAATAGTAAAGATATTTTTACCTACTTTTAGTATTATTAAAAACATAATCAAGTTTCTACTTAAATAAAGATTTAAAATTGTCAATAGTTTTAAAATTTTTTATAAAGAGTCAATTTTTTTTATTTATTTATTATATTTGATTAGTTCTATATATATATATACTTTTCTAGACGTTCGTAAGTAAAAAGATATTTTTCAGATTATTAACAACTTGATAGGTATTTTAACAACAAAATATTATGAACTCACAAAATTCTACGCCTTTGAGGGAAATCAGTAAAAGTGAGAGTTCTCTTAAGACTTTATCAAACAATAAAAACAACAATCATGATGCCTCAGAAGATATTATAACAGAGTGTAATTTCATACAAGGTAAAGTAGGAAACTGTGGTATGATAGCTGCAATGGCAACACTGGCAAGCAACAGAGATCTGTACGACAAAGTTGTTCCAAGAAACCAAAACTTCAAAACCAGCTCAGAGTCTGACATCAAGTTTGAGTTCAATCTTTATAAACTCGGAGAGCTCCACAAAGTAGTTGTCGACGGAAGTTTGCCAACAGTTGGTGATGGTTTAATGTTTTGTAGAAGTTACAACAACAGTTTAGTCGGTCCACTGCTAGAAAAAGCCATCGTGCAGCTGCATCACGAAGGAGATTACGAATCGACGAGAGGTGTAAATGCAAGCAATGTTCTATCGAGTTTTACAAACAGCTTTTTTGAGCATCATCTGACCAACTCAAAAGACTCTTACTTTAGTGTAGAGGAACTAATCAGTCATGGCTTGAAAACTAACTCTCAAATGGTTGTCAGTTTTAAAAAGACGGTTAAAAAACTAAACCTGTTCAGTCGGCATTACTATACCTTGGTGGAAGTAAAAAACGACATCGTTAAGCTTTACACTGGCGGTACATACATACTAGTTCCTAAGAAGTTTTGTATCAAAAATATATTCATGCTTGAAATGTCTTTTTTTGAGAACGCTCTATTTAGAATACCAGAGATTAAAACTTGCGTGAGTTTTACTGAAAATTGGCCGGCGCTAACAGGCAAAGAAAAAATACATTTAGTCGATTACGATTTAACAGTTAATCAAGAAAGCACCGAAGTGCTTATAAACGTGGTTAGAAAACATTACTCTGGAATAGACACTCAAATTTTTATCGTTTCAAATGATGACGGAATGAAAGTGCTTTGTAGCTCGCTTTTCGCTCATAAAAGAGGCAGTAAGAGAAAATTTTACGATAGAAATTCCTTAAGAGCAAGTTTAAAAAGTGGAAAGTACAAAGTTGTTGTAACGTTGTCAGTAAGCACTAAACTTAAAAGTTGTGAGACTTGCACAAAGTATTTAGAAAATGGCGGGAAGCAGTTTCTTTTAAAACTTGCAGCTTCAAAAGACTGCATCATGGAGAAACCTGTGAAAAAAGAAGCAAAGAAAATTAAAAAGGCGTTATACCATTGGTTTAACAGAAAAGTACTAGGAATATCCATGAAAAACTACCTACGTACTCTATTTACTTGTCTTGCTTATTAGAATTTTATATCTTCGTACTTGATACGTAGAGTAGATTATGATTTTTAGTGAATAAATAAAACATATTTACAGTTTTCTTTTTTTTTTCAAAGCAATAGTAGTTAATAAAGTAGTATTAGCTTCAATGAAATCAAAATAGCTACTATTGTTTAATGACTAACATAATTTATCTAGTAGCTTAGGTAATTTTTTCGGTTTGGTTAAATGACCCAAACAGCTCAAATTTTCTCAGTTAAAGCCGTATCTTTTTGTGATCTAAGATTTTTTAGTTATAAAACATAATACATTATACAACGTAGCTACTTACTATAAACAAATTTAAACTGTTACAAAAAAGTAAAAATCAATAAGTTTTTAGCCGTTTTGATATCTTTGTTTTTATACAAGTTTGTAAAAAAATGATTGCACATTTATCAGTAAATAAATAGAATACTCTCGATGTTTTCAAATGTTTTGAAATATTTTCACTAACTTTATTTGGAAACGTGCTTAATTTTAGACAACCAAAATCAAAAACACAGTTTTTAAAATACAAAACGAACTAAAGTTAATAACTAATAAGTGATTATTAACAGTAATCGAACAAAATAGTAATAAATGCAAAAATATTTATTAAAGTAAATATAATACAAAAGAACAAAAAAGGTTATATAACTAAAAAAAGACACTTTTTTATCAATTAATTTTGTTAAAAGAGCTCTGGTTTTTCAGTTTAAATTGTTTTTAGTCTATCTATGCCAATTAAATTTCTCCATTAGTTCGTAAAGTTAAATTCAGGTAGCTTTATTCAATATTAATTATAAAATTTTCAGATTTTTATAGCATTAGTAACCGCTTTTGTCTTACTGTTAGTTTCAACTGAGTTACATTAAAAACAAAACATTCATTTGTACAAAATTACGAAAACTAATTTTAATGAAAAACAATATAACTGTTTAAAAACGTTGTTCAATAATTTGCTTGCAAAAACCTGTAACAACACATTAATAATAAAATTAAAAAAATATATGCAAGTTTTAAACTTAAAAACCTAGTTGTTTATATGAGTTGCAACTAATTTTTTTGCATTTAAGTTTATTATTATGAAAAAAAACTTTACTAACAAAGACTTTAAACATTTAACTTCAAAAAAGATATTAATAAAAGTGGTTTACTTTTTTTTCGTGCAAATATTTAGTTAGATGGCTTGTTTCATATTTGCATTCACAAAATAATCTTTTTTAAATCTTTAGATCTTTAGAAAGTTTTTTTTAGTATTTTCAAGTTTTTTTTTTTGAAGTATGGCGAATAAATAAGTTTTATAAGAATATGCTATGTAACCATTTCTAACTTAAATGTTTTCTCTTCCTTCAGCTTAGTTAAAATTTATTAAAAAAAAAAATTTAATTACTGTTTTAGCATATAATTAACTTCTGTGCCAATTTAATTTTCATACGTTTTAGAAGAGGCTTAAAAGTGTTAGCCGAATTCATAGAACTACTAGTGACAAAAAAATAACAACGCTTCATACACACGCAACATTTTTGGTAAAACTGTTAAAGTTAGAATACGCGTTTGGGTGGGGGTTAAAAATAGGGTATATTAAAAAGTTATAAATAAGTAAGCAAACTCACTAATGCGTATCAAAAAAAAGCTGTATGTATATAAAGTAGCTATCATATTAAAGCCTCACTGTTATATTGGAATGAGCCGGAGACTTGTAAGCTTCGGTATTAACTAAACAATTTTGAGAAAAAAAATCAAGGGCGTTTGTAACTAAAGTGATTGTGCACTTAAGTGGTGTAGACTAACATTTAGCTCTTTTAATATTTATTCATAAAATAAAGAAAACTTTAATTATATTAATATCAAAAGCTGTACACGTGTCAGTTGCTTTTGGTTAGTTTAGTAATTCAATAAACTAAAAAGTTTTAAATATTGAAAAGTTAAAAAACGAATTATTCTTGTTTTAAGCAGATCTACAGTATTGTGAAATAATAAGGGATGGAGTTAATGAAGAATTAATAATTGTCTAAATTGGTAAAGCTTTTTAAAATGTTATAAGCACTGTAAGCAACAACAATCCATGTTACATTCGGTAACCTGGTTTAATTCCCATTTGAAATAATATTTAGGGTAAAACATATAAAATTACAATCAATTTTTTACCATGTCTCGTAAGAAAAAGGCTTAAATATTATTATTATTAGTTTATTAAACTAAAAAGAAAGCGCTCAAAATACTTGGTCCTAGGACCTGTGCATGAAGAACCTTTCGGTTATCAAGTCGCACACCACGGATACCTTTTAAGGTCATGTCCAGGACTAAATACAAACAAAAAAAACTTCGAAAATTCTAAAAGCAATTTATAAAAGAAAGCTTCTTGTAGAAGAAAATTGGTTAGCAAGATATATATGAATTTTAGCAATATTTTCTGACTTATAATTGTTTTAATTTTGTTTTTAATTTGTAGATTTTAAACGTAAACATTTGCCCTTAATGATATTTTTATAAATTTAGTATTATAAGAGTGTAATTTTTTTTTCATTAACAAAGCTTACCGTTAATAAAAATTCAAACAAAACTATTAGCATTACTTTTTATTACTTTTGTAAACTGTATATAATTAACTTTATTAGAAAAATATTTATTAAAGAAAAACATAACGAAATAAAAAAGAAAAAAGAAAGTTGTTGTCAGCCTATTATAAAACTAGCAAAAAAAAAGTAACGTATTAGATGAACTATTATTAAACAGCAAATTAGTAAATCTGCGATTTACTTTTATAAATACAAAAATTAATACTTCACACTAATTTACGAGGTTATTATTACATAATTATAATCTATTGAAAACAAGTTTTCAAAAGTTTTATTTTATACATTTGTTTTTAAAAATACCCTATCTTATAGCCATACTAATTATACTTTCAATTAAAGCTATGTTGAGATTTTTAAAATTTTTATCGTGAACCAAAACCCTTTCTATTAAAAATAACGTCACACAAGTAAAAAGCTTGAGTTTTAAATAAGCATTTATAAATAAATGTTTTGGTTAAAAAATGCGAAAATTCTAGCATTCTTACAACCTAGTTTATTTTGTAACTTATGTGCTAATATTTTAAAAACTTTTTAATTCTATAGGTTTAGGATCTAACAAAAAGTAACTAGTGCTTCAAATGTTAATGTGCAATTTTCACAAGTTGTATAAAAATAATGTCTTTTCAAATTTAAAAAAATGTTTCAAAGATTAGTATGAATGTTTTACTAAACAAGCAGTAGTTGGTAAAACAAAGTAAACTATTGATAAAAATGTAAAACAACAGCAGAAGCAAAAATTCACAACACAATGTGCTAAGTTTGCGTAGGTAGTATTTTGATGCATTGTTTCACTTTACAGTTAAAAATTTTAAAAACCAAGGTTTAATTCGATAGAATATATCATTCAGCTTAAAACATACTATGTAGTTGCAAATGCAAACAACAGTGACTGTTCGAAACACAAGTAACTTCTGCACCAAAATAGTTGAATCACATAATGAAACAGTATGATAATTGTTTCTATAAATATAGCTTATCTTTGTTTATTTAATTTAATATTGTTAAAGCTTTATTAAGCCGTAGCGCATGAAAGTATTAAATTGTTAGCAATACTTTGTATTTATTTTGTTAATTCCGCATAAAACGACTTTAAGGATTTAAATGGCTTTATTTAAGACTATATTTGTTATGAATATATAAAAAAAACATAAAAAAAAAAAAAAAAATTTACGCTTGTTAAAAAAATAGCAAAAAAAAGCAACGTAACAGATAAGATTGTAATTAAAAGGCAAACTAATAACTACGATTTATTTTATAAGTAACAATATACACACTTCAATACTATATTTATGTACTTATGTTTATTATTTATAATCTATTGTAAAAAAATTTATAGTTTTTTTGTTGTAGATATTCGTGTTGTTTTTTTTTTACTAAAATGTAATCTTCTTTTAGATTTATACTAGTTATGCTTCCACTTAAAACTATGTTGAAAACGTTTTGTTTCTAATTGTTTATTGTGAACTCATAGCCTACTTACTAAAAAAAAAACATCACGCAACTTAAAAAACTTAAGTTTCAAACTATGAACATATTCAGATTTCTTGATATAAAATATGTTCAAACTTTTTTGTAAGTTTTAGTTTTATAAGTTGAAGATCTATTACAAAATAACTAGTGCTTAAATTGTTCTACTTCAATTTATTACATTTCTTTTAAATTTGTATGTTTTCGTACTTCAATAAAACTTTTATAGCAAAAAGTTAAAGTGTAGTTTACTCTTTCAAGTGTATAAACAATATTTAGTAAAACTAAATATATTTTTTTTTTAATTCTAAAGTTTTAGCAGAAACATAAAATCCACAATGAATTTGCGTAGGTAATTTTTAGTTGCATCGGTTGTGTAAGCTTCTCAGTGAAATTCATTTTTATCAAATAATTTTTGTCACGTATGCTGTGCTAGGTATGAGCTGATTCGTTTCCTCTCGTAGGCGGTAGCTTCACATGTGCAATGTGCATATAATTCAACTAGTTATTGTTATATTCAAGAAAGTTGTTAGTTTGCTTGAAAGGATTTTGAAAATTAAGAATTTTGAAGGAAGTCATTTTTTGTAGTTTAAGAATTGCTTAAAATTCGTTTAATAGCTTAATAAAGTTGTTACTATATTGTTAGTGATTACACTACTTTTAAGTCAGCTCAATTTTGTTATACATATGCTGTATCCGATTATTTGTAAAGTAAAAACCACCATTTAGAAAATAATATTTCTAATGTGAATTAAGCAGAAATCTTTAAAGATAAAATCTTTAAAATCTAAACATAATAACCTGATAAAATTTTTCCACATCTCTTTATTTTATTTGAAAGTGTTTATAAGGTTATAAGATTTAAATAAAAAGGCTAAACACTTGTTACAGAAAACTTACTTTAAAAATTAGAAAAAGTTCTAATTTTTTAAAGGTATTAATTTCACTGCATAGGTGATTTTACAACGTTTTCTAACAATTCAAGAATTAAATTAAGATAACTTCTTTCGAAAATATTGACAACAATTCTATTTTCTTAAACTTTAAATTTAAAAACTAGTGGTAACTAATGTTACAAAATTATTTCCAAGTTAAAGAGAAAAAGTTAACAAGGGTTATACTTTATGCAATTACTTAGTAGAGTTTTAGCTCAAAAAAGCAAGTAATTGTGAAAATTTAGTTGTTTATTAAAACGCAATAAACATTTTAATGATTTTAAATAGAGTTTTAACAAATTACTTCTGTAAAGTTCAGTTTATTTTTTATCTATATAAAGTTTGTTTGACTGCTTTCAGATGTATGGGAAAGTCAGAGAAAAAAAAATCTTATAAAAAAACTTGTTTGGTTTTTCCTAACTGAGTTATGTTCTGCTAGTTTGAATAGTTTTAAAATGAAAAAATAAAAAAATCTGACATTTGTAAATAAATATTCTACAGTAGAGTAGTGATTATACAAAGAATAGTTCTTTTTTTTATAACAGCTTTTAATTTACCATTATATGATTAAATTTTTTAATTAAGTGTATATATAAACAAAATCAAAGTAATTTGAATAGAAAGAACAAAATACGCACTTATTTTATTCAATACTTTTTTTTACATTTGATAAAAAACTAGCAAACCGCCAAAATTTATAAGAATAATAGTTGGACAGCTCGTAAATTTTCAGATTTTTAAATTTTATTGTTGAACCTTTTCAAGTTGTTAGAATTATGAGTGAAGTGAAGCAGAGGCCGAAAGTAGTGATATTAGGAGCAGGAATCAGCGGGCTTTCATGTGCAGTAAATTTAATAGACTATTGTGACGTCACCATACTTGAAGCACGCAACAGAATCGGTGGCAGAATTAACACCCGCCGTTTTGAAGGTAAAAAATAAAATGAACGTTTTAAAGTTATTTGCAAACTAACAATTTGTTTTACGTTGATAACGTTTTTACGAAGTAGTTTTTATATCGATTTACAAAAAAAAAACAAAAAATAATTTTTGAAATATATTTAAGACAATAATGTGTATATATACAATATTAAATATTATACAAAATAATTAGAAAACTGTATATACAAAAATTTAAGAACTATTTGACCTTTAACTTTAATAATTTTCAGACAACTTCTTGTATGAAGACGGGGCCCAATGGGTAAAATGTGGAAAAGATGACGATTTGGAGTTATTTGCTGATAAACATATGATCGGTACTTCTCCGTACCAAACGTAAATTGTTTTTATTAATATGATTATTATTGGTTCCTGTTTGATGTTGTATTATCACTGTACTTTTAACAGAAAAAAGAGGTTTCTGTTTGAAAGCCATGAAGCAAAAGGTGACGAATATGAACGTCTTGATGAGGTGTTACAGAGTTTTGATTCTAAAGTGGAAGATGCTACAAAAGGAGTGAACATCAATAACTCGAACAATTTGATGGCATATATCAACGATAATTGGTCGTATAGTAAGAATGATGAATTTTCACCATTGTACAATTCTATGTTACAGTTCCAAAGTGTGAAAGAAGGTTGCAGCGATTTGGAAACTGTTAATATTAAAGATTACGACAACTTCAATAGCGACAAAGGATTGTTAGTTGAACGTAGATTATAAAGTTATTCCCAATGACACTGTTTTATCAAACACAAATTAGTTTTGACTTAAACTGCTGAACTGATTCAGTTGTTTCTGTTGATACAAAGTGTGTAATAACTGAAAATAAAAATAAAAAGGGTTTTAAAAACTATAAAAAGTGCAGAAGTCTATTTAACTTCTATTTAGTACTGAACCGATATTTTTGAATAGTAAATAAACTTATGCTTCTATGCGCACAGGGCTACGACTTTTCAAACAGTTGATGGAGGAACGGACAGCATTTTAAACAAAATCATTGAACTTTTACCCGAAAACACTGTGAAGTGCAACAAAAAAATCACAAACGTCAACTGGGGTAGAGACAACGTCCGCACAACAGTTGAAGACTTGGAGTCTGGTGCGACGAGCTTCTTTGATGCTGATTTTGTTGTTTCCACTCTGCCGCTCGGAGTTTTGAAAGATGTTCATGAGAAGATGTTTGAGCCGCGTTTGCCAGCGGAAAAAGCAGATGCAATCAAAAGGTAAATATAGTGAAATGTCAAATATAAAGCAAATACTGATTGTGTTTTTTTTTTCTGATAGAGTTGGATTCGGAAGCGTAGCTACGGTAACTCTTAGGTTTAAATGTGAAGACATAATTGGGAGTGAAGGTAAAACCATGCTGTACCTTCTAAGAAAAGATAAGTTCAAGTATGGAAACTACTCAGTGATTGTTTTCAGGTCTCCTGGAAACAATGAACAATTTATGACGGTATTTTGTACTTTTAATTTTTTAAGTAAAAAATAGTTAAATTACGTTTTTTATCAATAAAAAGTATTAAAAAAATATTTAGATTTGGTTAGTCGGAAAAGAAGCTGAATTAGCAGAAAATGATAATGTTGATGTTCTAATTGAAGAGTTTGGGACAGATCTTAAAAGATGTTGGTTACATTTTTAAAGATTTGTTTTATATAGATTTACAAACTTTTGCTTTTTGTACTAAAACAGCCTAGATCTTAATATAGATACTAATACATTAAATACAATCATTTAGACAGTCAACAAAAGTTGCTTGAAAAAAAAAACTTAACGTTTAATATAGAAATTAACAAAAACTTATAGAACTTTATTTAGGAAACTTTATTTAAGGTACTGAGGTTTAAGTTAAAATTTTCAAAACACTTACCTATATTTTTCTACTCAAATTAAAAATAAAAGCTACAAAAAAAAAACTTTTAACAGTCATGCCGTCTTTACCTAACCCATTTGCCGCTTACGTGACCAAGTTCTCGCAAGACGAGTACGCAAAAGGGGCTTTCCCTTACATAAACTGCCAGAGTACAATCAAGGACATAGCAAGCCTCGCGGACCCGGTGTACCACACCACAGCTGACGGTGACCGCCGGCCGAGAATTTTGTTTGCTGGCGATTCCACGAGCGAGGCGCAGTACCCTCTGGTGAACGGGGCGTTTGAAAGCGGCGTAAGAGAAGCTGAAAGATTGATAAAAATAATTTCAAACTAGTTACTTCTAATTGATGACAAAATTGTTTAAGCTATTCAGTAAATAATAAACTATTTTTAAAACCGTGTGACTTTATTAGGAACAGTCGTATTTTTGCATTGCAGCTGCATTTTAAATATTTGTATCTTCAGTCTATAAGATATTTTTTGAACATTCTTCAAGTTGTGCTGCTTTTTAAAACTTTAAAGAAATAAAAATACCAGTTTCAGTTGATAGTACTTTTACTTTTATTTATTAAAAAGTAAATTATAAACAAACATAATTTAGACTTGATAACACTTTACAATAAACATAAAGTTACTGATACAGTTTAAAAACAGTTTACAAAAAGAACTTGCAGTTTTTTTTTCATACAGAACTTTTATAAGTTATACGATAAGAGTATTGTAAATAACAAAAAAAACGGGATCAAAAAACAAAAAAAAAAGTGTTATTTAAATTAACTTAGCTAAACTTTTAAAAATTAATGAAATTTAAAACAAAATATTTAAAGTATAGCCAAAGTTATATTTTTTTTTTCACAACAAAAGTTAAAAATAATGCAACCTTAGTGAACTATAAAATCCAGTTTAGAAATATATTTAAACTACCATAGTTTTGAAGTAAAATCAAAAATATAAAAAAGAATGAGATTAAGCCACTTTTATATGCTTAAAATCAGCTTTTTAAAACAGAGTTTTTAACAAAATTGTAGAACGGGGTTTCTATAAGTGTGCCATTTGTCCCCCTTAGGGGCCATAAGCAGCAAAGAGGCCAAATGAGGGGAAGGGCATGGGTAGTAGGGCAACAGGGAATAAAGAAGTTATAGTTTGTAACTTACACTAAATATTCTGGAGTTGATGATGAAGTGCAATAAAAAAATGGACTCAGACTCATTTAATAGTAGATTTTTGAGAAATTTTGTCGGAGAAGGCCATAACTTTTTTAGTTTCTTTAAAGGGGGCGTTACGAAAAAAAACAGTTTGGGAAACCCTGGTGTAGAAGCACTTACATATATTGCGATAATTTTTTGTACACATTTGGTGACAGATGCTTTTCTGCGTTAAAACCGCTGTCAGCTATATCAAAAAAAAAATTCATATTAAATCAATACAAGTAAAATTATTCTTTTAAATTTATTTTGATCATTTCTTTTTAAAGCATTCATTTATGTAAAAAAGTATGAATTGTATCCTGAAGTTGTTCGCCAAAAGTCAATAAATTTAATATCCGTTTAGATTTTACAAGATAAAATAAATATATATAAAATCGTTTAATTTGTCATTTTAGATACAAATAAAATTATTTTTAAAACGAATAAAAATGCTCTACGAATGATAAAACATTTTGGAAAACATTACAATTTTTCATTCTTTAAAAGTTGTAAATATTTCTGATTTTAGATATACTTTCAAATAACTAGTAAAGTAAAGGATTTTTCTGTGCTTAAACTTTAACATAACTGATAAATTGTACTACAAGTTTACTCAATAAACAATTAAGAACGGTTTATCAACTTCGAAAACTGTTTTGGTTGATCACAACTAAAACTTTTATTTAAAAGTTTCAACTAAGAAATTTAAAAACATTTGACAGCTAAGTAGCCTTTAACAAACTTGAAATTGTATTTTAATTGAAAACTAAAGTTTTACAGTTGTTAACTATGGAATTTTTGTACAATAAAAAAATAAACTAATGCGTAATATGAATTTTCGATTGTTCAACAAAAAGTTTCAAAAGTTAAAGCTATTTTAAGGGCAGACTTTGGAAGTTTTATTTATTTCAGTAATAATATATAAACATTATAAGTTCCTTAAATCCTCCTAGTAAGCGAAAATGTTTTTAAGTACATTCGAGACGTTTTTCAAAAAGTAGTTTTTAGATTAATGAAGACGGCTTGAAAGTATTTGTAGCAAAAACGATGAGTTAAATAACTATTTTGCATGTTTTTTTCGACATACTTTTATATATTTAATGATAGTAATTATTATTAAATTAAACTAGAAAAAAAAAATTGTTTAAATAATTAAACCAAGAAAAAAAACTAATAGCATTTCAAATCGCTCAGCTTAAACAACATACAATTTTAAAAAAGTTCAAAACTGGGTAGCCACCGCAACCATTCGCGTCCACTTTTCCACGTGTCCCACCACCTCCCGCACCTGGTCCATCAGCTCACACAAGTTTCTCGTGTACCTTTCCTCCACGAACCTCATCAGCCAATCACAGCTCCTCCTCACCCGCATTGCGCTCCTCAGCGCTCTTTGCGCCACCTCGTGTTCGGTGGTGGCGTCGCAGCAGCTCGGATCAACCAGATTTCCCGATGTGCGCTGATAAATTGTATTTGATTCAAAAAGCAGAACATCACGGTTGATGATTGATATGAATTTACGAATGTTAAGCAGTTTGTTAAGTCTTTTAACGGGATATAAGTTTTTTTAAATTAGATATATTTCAAAAATCGAGGTGTTAGGCAAAATATTGCTATTTTATCTTTTTTTTTTTAAATTGAAAATTATTTATAACATTTTAGAAATAAAGTTATTTTTCTCTTAATTCTCGTGGTTAACTTTAAAAGAAAATTTTTGTGGTTATTATTTATACTTGCGATTTTACTACATACGAAAAAATTACCAGCCTCAGCCATTTTTTGCAGGGCGACATTGAAGTTTTTCTGCACCTGATAAATTTCCCTGGTTTTTACCGGATCCGGATTAGAGCACATCCAGTGAGTTTGGTAGGTGACCCGCTGCATCTCATTCAATACATTATTTTTTTCTTCCCTCACTACATTTTCTAAAACACGTTCCCTAAAAAAAGCATACATAAATAGATTGTTTTTATGCTTATTTGTTACTTTTTAAATTTAGTAATTGTTACCTCTCCTTAATAATTTTATTGAGCTGTTTTGATACTTATTAAGTTTTCAACTTACAGTTTAAGTGGTAGTTTACCAAAAAAAATATAAGTTTTTGATATACAAAGTTTTAAACAGAATAATTTTTAATTTTTTAAGAATACATTTTTGAATTTAAAACAGTAGCAAATTTAAATAAAGTTTTAATTTTAAGCTTTTATTTTTTTTTCTTTTCAGCAAATAGTATAAAGCAAAGTATTAAAATTAAAATTAGTATTTTATTCAATAATAAAATTGCGTGACTGTTTTAATCTGTTAGCAATAACCTTTTCCACTAAATAAAAACTACAACTTAAAAATAAATTGTATTAGAGTTATCATAGTATTAAACAAAAAACTGTTTCTTAAATTCTCTAGTTTAAAAAGTTTCAATATGTTCAGTACTTTTGTTTCCGCATACAAACATACTAGTACTTGTTTAATTGCGCACTGTGTTGAAAATAAGTTCTTTAGAAAACAAAAACTTTTTATAAGCATTAAAAAGCAGAAACTAAGCACGGTAAGCAAATAATAATGTTACAACTTACTTTTGAAGCATCTTTCGTCTAAACAAATGTCCATGTGTTACACCACCAATTAAAACAAAAAAATTTGGGTTTGTAACTGCTGTATATACAATTTTTTTTAAATTGTATAAATATTCAAAAAGTATTATTAATTTATTTTTAACGGTTCTTATAATCTAAAAGACGTAGCATGCTTTCAACAAATCTGATCTTAAATTAAAAAAAGACTATAAATCTAGATATAATTTTTTTCTTTGGTTTTTTCTGCATAAATAACTGTAGAAGTTTTGCAATTAAAGTTTTAAAATTGGTTTAGTTTATTTTTGTAGCTTAATTTAGATAATTTGAACTAAAAGACCTAAAAAATACGCCTAATTAGTTGTATAAAACGGTATAAATTAACTATTGTTTTAATTAGAAATGATTAGTTGTACTAATTTAGTATTAACCTATGTACTTAATCATCAAATTATAGCTTTGTAACACAATAAGTACATTTTAATCTTTTTTAAATTATTCTAATATTAAAACAAAGTCTAGTTACAAGTTATTACTTTAATAAAAAGATATAAATAAAAGTTACAAACAGATTTTTAAATTCTATATAAAACAATTCTTTTAAAGCAATTAATTATGTAACATTTAAGTTTTGTAGCTTAAAACTATCTTTAATTTTAAACAAAATAAATTTTACTATTTTTTTGTTTTTATAAAACACAGCAAACTTTAATAAATGACTGCATAAGATTTACTAAACACTTGCTTGTTGACATTAAAATTTGGTTAAGTATTGCAAAACAAGTATATGTTAAAAAACTCTTGCAATATATTTTTTAAAATTAGAATTTGAAATGCAATACAGAATTTATTTTCTTATCATTTGACTATAACAAAAGAAATATCTCATAATTGTAAATAGTGTTTCACAAAGTTCGTCGCGCGAAACATTATCTACGCATGTAGTTTAGTGTTTTGTAAAGTTTCAATAACTCTCACTTGTGATTAAAAAAAAAACGAAGTAGTCTAATAAAAAAAAGTTATCTGTTATTTTCATTTTTTTAATGATAAACCAAGTTTAGAAACTTCTGTAGTGTTTTAAAATTTCTAAGTCCTAAGTTAATTTAAACTGAACTTTATACTTATGCTTAGTTATGCTTATTAAAACTAATTATGATGAAATATATACATATTTTGATGTATGTATTAAAAATGGTAAAAAATTCTTTTGTTTAAAGTATATCTGGAGGTATGAACAAAATGTATATTATTTGATGTTTGATATTTACTTTTTATAGCATAGAATAATTGTAAATAATTGCGTTTTTACTGTGAAACCGTCTAACTTAACATTTAAAAAGAATGAAAAAGTTTGTTTTATCAAAAACTTTTAATTAAGCTATAACTAATTTAAATAGTCACTTTTAACACAAAATGAAAACAATAACAATCGTTACAGTATTACGTTATGCTTGAAAAAATATCTTTTATTAACTTAAAAAAAACTAATAAATAAGGTACTACAACATTGTTAGAACTTTAATTTTTTGCTTGAATTCAACAGTTTTTGGTTTTAAAGCAGTCCTAAATTTACGAATTAGGTTACTTAAATAAAAGTTGTACTAGTTAGATTAATATTTACTTAAAAGTTTAAGTCGTCAAGCTTGAAAAAGTGTCGATCTGTTTTGAAAGTGTTGACTTTGCTGTTAAGTTTTTATTTCATATTTTTATCATCTTAAATTTTAAGACTAAAATATGGTTTGAAAGTACTTTATTAATGTTTGTTAACACTTGCAATATGCCTTTTTCCTTTCATTGATACTTTACTTTTAATGCGCAGTCTTTTTACATGCATAGCTTTAAATTCTTAGTTTTAGATATTTTTTATATTCACAGTTAAGTGCTTTTTAAACACATTACTAACAAAATTTCTCAACTGAACAAGTGAAAACAATGTGTAATCAAAAAAAATTAAAACTTGACTTTTATACAATGCAAAAGATTCTACAAACAACTTCAACTGGTTAGGTCGGTGATATACAAATGATCACAAGTTTGACTTTTTTTGTTAAACTTTTACGAAAAAGACAGCACTTTTGTTCTTCCGTGTACAAGATTTTCAAACTGAAAAGCGCGAAAAAAATCTACTTTCTTTTTTTTTTGTGTTTATTTATAAAGAACAGTACAACTTTTTCACAAATAGTCGATGATTAATCGGCCGAACACAAGTTTTAAGATAAAAAACGCATATTATCAAAAACTTTTTGAAATTGTTGCTAAGAATTTTTGTTTTTTTTATAGATTTTTTGAATTTGCGACTTGTTGTAAAAAAAGGTCTGAGGTCAATTATGTAATTTTTTTATTATTTTATGTCAAGAACTATTCTTACATATAACCAGAAATTATCATAGTATTAGTATACCAGAGTAAAGTATTTTAACGTTATAAAAAAATCATAAATGAACCTTAACATTTTTATTACCAACACTATGTTTGACAGATAGTTAACGTTGTATAAGAAAAGCATAATTATATAGTTTTTATGTTTGTTTCTATTTGCTGTAAAAAATTCTATGTGTTTTAAAAGAAAACTAAAAGAGTTAAGCTTATTGTCGAGATAACTAACTCAAAACAGGACATATTGAAACATTAACTATTGTTTGTAAGTTAATTCGAGTTAATATCATAAGATATTTCCAGCATTTTTAATTTCTCTACAAAACGCTGAAGTTATGTCTTATTTTATAAAATATAAAATGTAGCATTTCGTCAGTTTCTAAAGAGTCAAAATAATATAAGATTTCTGTTTTTACATTTTACGTCAAAGAATATGAGTTTTGAAACATAGCATGAAAATTTTTGAATTAGTAAAATGTATACGGTGTTTAAATATAAACTAGTATTTTACCTTAATAACAATTATAAACTTTTATTTTAAACAACTTAGCTGTAAGTTTTTCAATGGTACAAAATGTGTTTAGTTTAGTATAGAAAACATTGTAAATAATTTTTGCGCGCAATTGATGATAACAAGTAAAACACGGTTTAAATTATCTTTTAATTTAATAAAACATAAGCTTTAGACATATATTGTACTTTAAACTATCAGAAAAATTACTTTCTTATAAACTATACAGAAAAGTAAAGTATTATTTTTATTTAATTAGTTGGTTAGAGTACCATAAAAACTCTAGTTTATTGATTAAATAGTTTGTTATAAACTTCGTCCATTACTAAAAAAAGACTGCCCACCCCTGCTTCAAAAATAGCTTTTTATACTGTAAAATGTGTCTATACACGTATTTCTTGCAAACTTTTTTAATCAAAAACTTTTGATGTATAATTAAAGTTTGGACTATTTTCCAATAATTACATGTAATTTATGCTTGTAAACGATTATTTTACGACACAAGTTGTATAAGTTGCATAAATTGAATTCGAATTAAACTAATAAGAAATTTGATTTCGAAATTAATTAAACAAAAACAAGTAAGTTTACCTAAACGTTTATGTTTTAAGTAAACTGGTTTTTGTGAAACTAGTTTCATTGAATTATACTAAAATTAAACTTAAAATACTTATAAAACAAGGATTATTAACAGAAAATACAACATATTCATTACTTAATGGAACTTAATGTTAGGGATTACTAATTTGAGAACATTATTTTAATCCCTAAAAAAATGTTTATTGTGCTGATTAATGGTAAAAAAAATTTACTTTTAAGTTTTAGACTTTGACCATGTTATTAAGTGTTGTTTACAAGTATAGTACAAATTAGTATAGTAAATTTATAATTTCAACATGGTTTTTTACTTAACTGCTCTACTTTAGAATTTTGCTCGATATATAATTAGCAAAGTAAATAAAATTTCAGAACGGTTAATAGTAGTACATAGAATAACTAGATTACATACAACATAATCAAAAAACTATCGATAATTTGGTAGACTTAAAAAAAAATAAAATTACTAAAGTATTTGTGATTAAAAGTTAAAACTAAACAGTGTTTACAAGTAATGCATAAACAACTCTGACTATTATTATTAAAATAGTCAGAAACAAGTTATAATCACTTGTTTACATAAAAGTGTCTGTTGATTAAAAACAAATTGTTTTTTATTTGTATATCATAAATAAAAACAAATTATACAGTAATCTTCCTTTATTCTACCAACATATGTTTCTGTGTGTCAACGAATCAACACACTTCAACTGGGTTCTGTAAAAAAATAATTACTGTAATGAGAGAATAGAAGCATAGAATAAAGTAGGTGTATATATGTTTTCATTAAAATAAGATATATTCTACAGATAATAGTTATTAATAGGTGAAATACTTAACATTGAATCCGACTGTTATAAAATTATATGATATTTGTAACTATTAAGTCTAAAATAAATAAGTAAGCTAAATTACACAACAAAATATAATATAAACAAACAACTTACGTTAATAGGAAAGATAACTAAATCAAAATTTACCGTTGTTAACTAACGAAAAAAATACATTCGTTACAACTAATAATTACGTCACGATGTAAATGAGGCCACCTAAACTATTCAATATTTTTTTCGTTAGTTAACAACGGTAAATTTTGATTTAGTTATCTTTCCTATTAACGTAAGTTGTTTGTTTATATTATATTTTGTTGTGTAATTTAGCTTACTTATTTATTTTAGACTTAATAATTACAAATATCATATAATTTTATAACAGTCGGATTCAATGTTAAGTATTTCACCTATTAATAACTATTATCTGTAGAATATATCTTATTTTAATGAAAACATATATACACCTACTTTTTTCTATGCTTCTATTCTCTCATTACAGTAATTATTTTTTTACAGAACCCAGTTGAAGTGTGTTGATTCGTTGACACACAGAAACATATGTTGGTAGAATAAAGGAAGATTACTGTATAATTTGTTTTTATTTATATTCCAGTGAAGTTACTTTACTAGGATCTTTTGTTAGCAAACAATTAAAACTATATTTTGAACAGTATATCATAAATATAAATTGGTATTAAACTTTTTGATAGAAAATTTATCAAAATGTATATAATTCGATATTAGCATACATGTTGTTATAGGGTTGCTTTAGCAAAAAAATAATCGATAAACTAATCAGTCGAATTTACAGAAGATGATGAAACAAATTTTATATATAAAAAATAATCGTAGAAAATACTTACCTAACAACCGCATTTTATTTTGGACTCTACTAACTTTGTAAACTAAAACAAATTTTCGTATTAAATTATAAATATAATGAACACACATTAAATATTGATGCATTAGTAGAAATAAGTAACAACTTAATTGGTGAAATACCCCGAATAAGGCTGGGCCTTCTTTCGCGCCACCTCTTCGTACTTTTGGCGGTCTTTTTTGGCCGCTTCCTCATTGACTACCTCGGTCATGTCAGGGCTGATGAGCAGGTTGCCAATTCTCCTAAACACGTCACTGATTGTGAACCTGTCCGACCAACCGTCGCCCAGCATATTCATACCCATTTCGCCCTTTCGGTCCGCCGTCTCGGCCACGATGTTGGGGTGGAAGATGCTGGTTGCCATGGTGATCAGGGGCGGGTTTTTTGGGTAGTCGGTCGGAAAGCTGACCCTGATGAGGAACTTGAGTCCCGCGTAAGGGGAATTTTCCGGCCCCATGACGTGCATTTCGTACCGGTAGAGGTTCATTTCAGACAAGTTTCTCAAGTTGAGGAGTTGGAGGGTCCGGAGGTGCTTCATCTCAGCCCTGATCCTTTTATCAGTTACCAAAGTTGACATTTGAATGTTTCATATAATAAAGTTAAGGCTGTTTTGTAAAAACTAAAGTTTCAAAAAAGTGTCGACCACCTTCTATGGTAGAACTATGTAAATAGATTGATAAGAATTACATTAAATCTTGGTATTTACTGTATAAGTTAAGCAATTAAGTAATAGAAAACAACAGTACTTATTTTAGATTTAACTAAAAAACAAAAACAACAACTAAACTAATCAACAGAGATTCAAAAACAAAAAGCAAAAAAACACCATTTACAAAATAATTCATTCAAACAAATTTTAACGATACATATTGCTTCAACTTAATAAAACTTTAAAATATATTTTTCAAAAACAAAATAATTAAAAAAAGTAAATTTTATATGTAAATTTTTATTTTATAAAGTTTAATACTAAGAAAAATACTTGTCTATCAAGTAATAATAATTTTTTAGATTAATGCTTGCAAGAATATGTTTTTAAGTGACACTTTAGTGCAAAATTCAAATTTATTTGACAATTAAAAATAATATATAAAATGTATTGCTGTATAATGTATATACATGAAAAGTCTTGATAATACTTCAAAATTATATTACTTAAACCTTTTGTTAACGTTGAACAAAATTAATGTTAAACACAAACTTTTTAAGGTACTTAACTTTAAAAATATAGTTTATTGTTGCTTTGATGTTATAGTTTCTTAAAGAAGAACTTTCGGAAGAAAAAAAAGCCTTCTTAAAAGCAAACATCCTTAAAAGAAAATGTGAACTTACTACACGTTTCTGAGCTTAAACTTTTATCAAAAGTAAGTTTACTTTTAAATAAAAATAGACTATTCATTTTAATTTAACATAAAGGTATTCTTTTGTCGGTATGTTTATATATTAAACTTAAAAATAAGTTAATAGCCAAAACTTTAAAAAAAATAACTGAAAATGTTTAAGTTTGATACACTTTAGGCTTTTATACAGTGAATGAAATAAAAGTAACTGGTTAAAACAACTACTATTATAGTCAATTTATATATTTATCTTATTACTAAACAAAACGATTTAAGTGACTTAATTAGAAAAAACTGGCTAACTAGCTTAAAATGTGTTAGAATTCTTGTAATAAGGTTAATTTACTACAAAAGAAAAGTTATAAAATTATCTAGTTTACTATACAAGTGAAGTACTTTTAACTAAGTAAGAAATACATTTAATAAACTTTCTATATACTAAAGTTAGTGTGATTTTTACTTATCGAACTTTGCCTTTCTAACTCGTGATATAATCAACAAAAGTGCAAGTAACAAATTTTAGATGAGAGAAATTCACAAATATGAGAGATCTAACCTCTTGAAAATTTTAGTGTTTTGTCTATTTTCATGTTGCAATGTTATTAGTGTTATTAATGTTTAGATTAAAAAAAAAATGCAATAAACAAGATGTAGAAGTTTAAATTTTGTAAACATGTTGTTGTTGTCACTATTTTTTAGTACTATTTTTCAATAGGTACTAAGTTCAAAACGCAAATATGTGATAAATATTTTTACGTTACGTTGTACAGATTGTATAATAGTCGACTGACAACTAATTCATCTAAAAAAATTTTAATAACTAAAACAGTTAAAGAAGTAAGGGCATAACTATAAAATTTTAAAACAATTGTTAAAATTACTATAAATAACACTAAACTTATTGCAACATTTAGATTTTTAGGCAACTATACCATCAAAGTTTTATTTCTGATTTTAAATATTTTTAGTTCTATATACAATTGACTTTATTGTATATATGCAACATGCATATAAATGTTTATTATTTGTCTGCAAATTTGTATATGTTTGTAGTATTCGACTACGTGTAAATATAAGTTGATTTGTTTAAATTGCTTGTTAATTTGTTAATATAAAGTTGAAAATATTTACAGCTAAAGACTGAAGATATTTTTATAGATCACAATGTTGAAAATGTTTAAAAAAGTTTTTTACGGAAAACTGTTTGTATTCAAACCGTAAACTTTGTCGTTATTTGAGTAAAATAAATTGCAGTTATAAATGGTCTAAATTATTTTTTAAACTAACAAGATTTGAAAAAGCTATTTGTAGATTAAATGATTACTTTGGTAAAAGTTATTGCAATGCTGTAAAATCTAAACTAAAATATAAAATAAAATATCGAATTAAAACTGCTTTAGTTATTGTAAATCGTTTTTAAACCTTAAGAAAACAGGTTTATTAAGTTAAATTTAGTAAACTAAAAACATTATAAACAAGCTACAAAACTATTCGTCGTGGTTTAAGGAAGTAAGTTAGTTAGTATATTATAAAAACTTTTAATGTTATATAGACTTCTAAGTAGAATTTAAAAAAATTAACTATCGATTACTCGATACTCAATAAAATTAAGACAAAATTCTTATGACTTTGTTTTTAATACTTTATTTAATTGGCAAGTAGTTGCTTTTATTTTTATTATCTCTGATTAAAAAAAACAAGTTTACTTGTAGTGGTCTTAAATCTAAAACTTAAATTATGTTAACCTACACTGTTCAATAATAAAATAACTGTAGTTTATACTGTTTTTAAAACAATTTGAATTGTTTTAAACTTAAGTTTTACAAGTTTACCTTAATGACTACAATTTAAATACACTTTTAGTTTTGTTACAATATTTTATTTAGTTTTCCTAGCTAAACTTTAGAACACAGGTCGGTGACATACGGCCTGTCATATGTTTTTTACACTTTTAGCATACCTAAAAAATAATTGAAACAAATTCGTGAAATTACACTATTAAATTCATAATTAGTAAACACTAGTACTTCATCAGTGCATATCTTACCACATATTTAGTTTAACATAGTACATTATTGAATACAACAACTATTTTAAATAGCGACAAGGACTTTTTATATAATGTGCTGCCTGCAAAAATTTATTCTAGTGAAATAGGCCCGTTACTTGTAACAGTCTGTTGACACCCTGCTTTCAATTCTAGTTAGTTAATTCAAAAACGTAAACTATATTGATTGTTTTATTAGTAAAGATTTAAATATATAAACGATAAAAAAAAAACTATATATAACAGCTCGAAAGAAGTTTTATAAGCATGTGGTGTACGACTCGAAAACCGAAATGTTCCTTTGTACACTAGGTCCTTAGACAAAATTTTTTGAGCGCTTTTTGATCGTTCAATAACTTAAATAAATCGGATTTTTTTTTCTTGCACATTTTAACTTTTCGTTTTTGTTTTAATGAATAAACTAAATGTAACAAGACTTTAAATTAGATCAACTGTTATTAAAATTATATAAAACCTATTTTGGCAATCAACATAATGACATAATAAAAATATTTATTAAATTGTAAATTCTAAACAAATAAGTCCTACACTATTTTTTTAAATATATTGCTTTCAAACGAATTCAAAAACCGAAGAAGTTTCAAGATAAATTGGTAATTTGCAATAAAATTAAGTAGCCAAAAAAAATGCCATAAATGGACAACAGTAAAAATTAAACTTTTAAAATGTTTTAATAGTTGAGTATATATAAATAACAGTTGTGACAAACGATTAATGAAGTAGAAAGTAATGAAGTAAAATCATTTATGAAATTTTTTACTTAGCTTCTCTTTTGCGCGCTTTTCATACATTTCCCGGTCATTTGTGTACAAAATGGCCGCTTGCTGGTTCACCACGAAACCAGGGTCCAAATCGGGGTTCCGCATCACCGACTCCAGCCTCTGAAACACGTCGCTTATGTTCAACCCCTTCTCCCACCCGGACCCCAGATAATCAAGCCCGATCTTGCCGTGGGGGGCGTCCTCCACACAGGGGTCGTCCGACAAAATGTTGGGGTGGAATATGTACGTGTTCATGCATAGCAACGGCGGGTTGCTGGGGTAGTCGATGGGAAAGTGGACTCTGATCAAGTACTTCTTCTCAAAGTAGGGACTTCCCTCGGGTCCAGTGACCGCGACCTCCCACCAGAAGAGGTTGACTTCCGACTTGATCTTGGTTTTCAGGATGCCGCGAGAAGCGAGATTTTTCATCTCTTTTCTTATCCTTACAGCGGTACTTTCCGTGATGTTCTCAGTTGGAAACGACATTTTAGTTGCTATTGTGCTGAATGACTGTGTGAATTAACTGAAATTAACTTTTTTGTAATAATTGTAAAATATTTACGCTTACTTATAGAAAGTACTAAAAATTACAAAGTAGATTATTACAAAACTAAAGGGTGCTAAATATAAGTTCATAAAAATGTATAAACTCTGTTAATTTACATAATATAAAAACGTATAGTATAATTGAAACCAAGTTTTATATTAAAAAATTACCTGCAAAACTTTAATAACACGAAAAATTTGCTTTTTTCAATATGTTGGAGTTTAAACAGATTTTTTTAACAACTAAATTAAAAAAAACACACAACTTCGAACACAATTTTATTTTTTTAAATTACTTACTCTAGAAACATATAAAATCAAAAATAAAAATGTCATTTTCTAGAATGAAAAGTACATAAGTAAGAAATACTTGTTAAATTTATGTTTTTGGTAGTTTTGAATCTTTACTTGCTAAATTTTGGTTTAGTTTTAGTTTCATTCTTTGCGTTAATAATAAATTTTTCATATACAAATGTTAAAAACAAGCTACAAATTTTTGATTTGAAAATATTTCAAGTACAGATAATTAAAAAGGTTCTTATCTTTACTTTGACTTAAATATTTAAATTGAAATAAATATAACGAAACTTAAAAAAACAAGTTTACTAAAACAAAACATTTAAACCATAAAAAGTTACTTTCTTTACAAATTTTCTTTGACAATAGGCTCTTAACTTCAAATGAAAACAATTTTTACTAAATAGTTTAGTTTTTATAAGTTGATTATATGAAACAATCTAGACAAATAAACAATTTTCTATTAACACAAACTTAAGTATAACTACTTTTTATATAAAACTAACATTTTCATTATGAGCAAAAAAATAAATAAATTTGATATGCTAAGTTTTGTAAACTTACTTACAAAGACAAAATACCGTAGTTATATATTTTTTAACAAAAAAAGTACTTTTTAAGAAGTTAAGAAGCCATAAAAACGTTTAACTGCTTTAAAATTTTAATAATCAAGTATTTTTTGTACTAACTCTGCTTGCTCCAAAGTCTAACTGGTTTAAGCTTAACTTAATAAACAGAACAATTGAAAAACAGTTTATATATTTTTGTACTAAATTTGTTTCTAATTTAATTTTTCAAACTTTGATTTTTGATTTAAACATATAAAAACTAAATAAACAACAAACTAAAGTTTTTAGGTGTGTTTATTGCCAATAAGCCATGACCATGAGTATTAAAATGTTATTTATTTAAATAAGTTCCAAAAATAACTAATTTTGTTTAAAACCATTGCAAGTAATTACTTAGTTTTCTATCGAAAAATAACTAATTTTGTTTAAAACCATTGCAAGTAATTACTTAGTTTTCTAGGTTTAACATGTTTTGTTTTTAAACTACTTTTGATTAACATTTTTTTAAAAATGCAGAACACTTTTTCTCTAACTTTTTTAATTGTATGAAGTAACCGTAACATTATCTAATTCATCATTTTTTAATTAATAAAAATTTAAGTAATCTTGATTCAACAAATTTAACATTACACACTTCAAAAATATTTTTGTTTAAAATACTGAGAAATAAAATCATCACTTACACTATTTAAAACTTGTGCAAAAATAATATCTTAATTTCTATCTTTATTAAAGTTTGACTGGTTAGGAATTTTAATTGAAATAATTTTCAATTCGGAAATAAAATACCGTTTTAACAATAAAACTCTTTATGTTTTCACTAAAAATTTAAACGATTTATAAATATTCTTTTATTAGCTGTTGTCACGTTTTTTATCTTTATGTGTACGAAACTTATTTCCAGCAGTATTTACAACAACAAACAGCAAATAAGTTAGTTAAGTTGAAAAATAAACTATACTAGAAAAATATATCTTAGAGACAAGTTTTTTCATTGAATTTATCTGTTTATTGACAATTTAGAATTAAGTATCAAATTATTGCTAGTTTCTAGTATCTTTGTTTAATTTAAAACTTTTATCAAAAAGAGAGAATTGAAAAAAACTGCTAAAGCTTCCGAAATTACTTCACTAAAAATATCAAAATATGCATAGAGGTTATAAACAAACTTTATTTTTACTTTTAAGTATTCGTTAAGTACTTGAAACTATGTTAAGTTTTCAAAATTACTTTTTCTGATGTCCAAGGTTTTCTGCTGATTTTTAAAACGTAATTATTTATCTAGTTTTGCTAATTTTTGAAAATTTAAAAGTATTTTATTTTATATATCTGTGAATTACGGCTTTATATATTGTAATTAGTAAACTACATAGTTTTTACAGCTTAACAGTTTCTTATAAAATTATTCATTAACTTAAAGCAAACTAATACTTAAATGTTTTTATATAATGAGTTTTTTTTTCAGTGTTATTTTGTAAATTTGTATACATTAACTGTTTAAAAAATAAAAATAAAACTTTAAAATATTTTTTTTTGTTTTCAAAGTTTGATTAGAATAATTATAATGAATAGAAAAAACACGTAACTAAATATATAAATAACGTTATAAAACCATTAAACAAATACTTAATCTATGTTCAACATTTATTAAGTAGTATTGTTTCAATAAAAAAAATATAAAGGTTTTCTGAGTATAAGTTTATTTAAAACACTTTGAAAAACACATCGAAACAGATTATTTTTCATAACTGTCAATCTAAAACACAACAATTAAAAAACAATAAGTGTAAAAAAAGTCAAATAGAATAAAATAATTTTTTTTTTGCAACAAAAGTGATAAATACAGATAAAAATATAGAAATTATAGTTGAATATAAATCAGTACTGCATACACAATACAACTAAAAACTGATACTTTTAAAACACACACTTACTTGTTACTTCTATATATAAACATTAAAACTATTGTTTTCTAGCTTATTGTTACAAGACGGAATAAATCATTGATTTGGTTACATAAACACAAAAAGAAAATTCTTTTGTAAACAAATTAAAACAATGTAAACGTGAATCACTAAAAGTTTCTAATCAATTTTCAATACACTAGTTTCTATAGAAATCGTTGGATTTTCGATGTCTCTTTTGCTTTGTACGATTCTTAGATCAATGTCAGCAACTTTTGGTGGTTCTCCATTTTGTTTTTGCGCTATTTTATAAATATATATATATATAATACATTTATATATTTTTTTTTGTAAATATAATTATATAAATAAAATTATAAAAATCAAAAAGCTTTAACAGTTTAAAAAAAACTAAAAACTGTTATTCTATTTTGCTATAAGAAAAAAAACTAAGTATTCGCGATGTTGCTTTGAAAACAACTTACTTTTAAATAGTTAGCAGTAATAAAACATATCGTTTATTTGAAACTTGCTGATTTCCGTTTGTCGAATAATGCTTTTTTAGTTAGTTTTTTATAGGAAAAAAATAAAATTAATTTATGTCGTGTATAAGTATAATACTTTTCGAAAAAAACTATTTTGCAATAAATTATCAATCGTAATACTATTAACAAATAAATTAGTATCTTTAAACTATCTTTAATAAATCTACTTTAGCACGGTTTTAAAAACACCGTACAAATTTTTACGCAAATAATAAGTTTTGAAATTAAAAGTGATAGAATGGGCTTACCGTCTTATATTAAGTACTAAACATTGTTTACACAAGTCACTACGCTTTGGTTAAACTTTGTGGTGAACCATAAAAACATAACAAACGTTGTCACTTTTATAACAACATGCTAACATTTGGACTAAAACTTTCTTAAACATTGCTTAGCTTCAATTGAGTATTAATGTAAATGTTGTAAAAACTTTCAGCAAAATTAAATGTATAAACTAGCAAAGTATAAACTAAGTCTTATATTGTATGTAAGAATGAAAAAAAAAATTAACATAAAAAGATAGTTTATTTATATATTGAAGTCTACTTCATATTTTTTGACCTGTTAAAAATATCTCGTAAAAAATGACAACTTGCAAATAACTTCAAATCTTAAAAAGTATGAGAAACATTTGTGTACTGTTGATTTCCAATTATTTTACTTATAAACCTGCTTAATCAAAACTTGCTAAGTAATTTTGACCAGAGTTTCATAAAGTGGCCCTTATGGCTACTTGGAGGCATCTTAGCAAGTCAAGGGGTGACAAGCTAGAAAGGTTTAAATATTAAAAGGGTCGTAAGGGGAACTTGGTACATTTTACATGAAACCCGAATGTTCTTATATTAAATATTCTATGGATTGTATTGAAAAGCGTAAAAAATAGGTTTTAGGTAAATCGCAAAAGAAATTTAAAAAAAACGTGATATTCTGAGCTTTGTAGCAATAAAAAATGTTTTAAAAACAACTTAAGGAAGATTTAAAACTTAGACTGATTATTTTTAGATTTTTAATGATTAAGAACGTTCATTTTGTTATTTGTGAAGTAGGAGCGTTTATGAAACTGAATTTGGGATACTGTGACTTAAACATTGCTAAATTCGTAGTTCAAACAAATTATTGCAACCAACCTTCTACTGCGGCCTGAGTTGTTTTTAGGATGTGCTGCATTGTTGATGCCACCTTTTCCATGGATAGTTGCAGGTCTTGTGGATGTCTGGATGTCCAGGCAAGCAACAGGGAAGCAAAAGCGTCTGTAGTTCCAAAATACTTTCCAAAATGCGGCATACACACTTTGATCGTTTCATCAGGCAATTTGTTATCTTAAAGAGTCAGTTTCAAATTTAAATGTTAACTTTTTTTTTACGATGATGTGAAATCATTTTACGAAAAAAAAATGATATAAAAACATTGCTTAAAAAATACTTAACCAATAATTTAAAAGTAGAATAACATAAAATAAGAGCTGACAAACAAATCTCTTCTGATTTTTAAAAATTACCATTAGAAATTAGTATTCATAAAAAAATTATATTTTAGTTAAATTTAAATTGAAACTTTCAAAAACTCTTAAACCTAATGTTAAAGTTAAACCTCGTATTTATTTATTTATCACGATAAGTTATTATCATCATATTTTAGATACATTTATATTCCTAAATATGATATACTATAGAAAAGCATGCAATCGAGCCTGTGGTTTTCTTGTTTAGAATACAAAAACTACTCACCTTCAAGAGTTCTACTCCCATAGAAACTTGAGTTTTCGTTATTAGTAGAACTTTCAATTACAACGGTACTTGGTCCTTTGCTGTGTAAACTAATTATGCATTTCTGAATATCTGCCTCTGTTTCAATTTTCAAACCTGTTCAAATAATATTACAGTTAACATTTTAAATAATAAAAAGCTTATTTTTAAACACATTTTAGCTAATTAAGAGTATTATAGAACTTTATTCATAGTTTTTAATGCAGTTCATAGTTTGCATCTAAAAACTTAAGCAAATATATTATTTTTGATATCCTTATAAACCAGTAAGAATTTCAGCTTCAAACTCATCGAGTATAAGAATATCTGCCATCTGGAGAAACTGATCTTTGTAAACTGGTATAAGATCTTCTGGAACCCACATGATGCCTTTACCATCATAAGTATCTCCCAATACAGGATCACACACTGAAAATTAAAGAAGGTATTAATAACAGTTCAGATAAATAAAAACTCAAACAAGTATAAATAATTGCATAAAGAGATTAAAAACATGCAATACACTTCATACATATCTGTTTTAAGGGAACGGGTCAAAACTGCACGAAGACAAAATTGCACGAGGAGACTAAATTGAACGAGAAAAAAAGTGCACGATTGCACAAAATTTCACGAATATACTTTTGCACGAGGGCACAAAGTTGTACGAGGGAACAAAATTACACAAAGACAATTATGCACCAAGGGTAAACTTTACACGAGTTAAATTTTTGCGCGAGAGTAAAACCAACAGAAAAAAAATAAATAAAATTAAAAAAACTCTAAAAGATAAAAAAAAAATACTGATTGAGGGTAAGGGTTAGGGGTAACAGTGATAGTAAAATTTAAAAAAAAAAGAACAAAATTAATCATTAAAACAAAAAGTTAAAAAAAAAAAAGCTACCGACCGAGGGTAAGGGTTAGGGGTAACACTGATAGTAAAAAAAAAACAACTAGTGCAAAAATGTCTTCGTGCAAAATTGCCTGCTCGTGCAAAAGTGACTGCTCATGCAAAAAAGTCTTAGTGGAATTTTACCTTGTGCAAAAGTATATTTGTGCAATTTTGTGCACTCGTGTAATTATGTCCCTTAGTGCTAATTTGACAGCTACCCCTATCTTATATGTTTAATTTTTTTAATATTGTGTTAATTGCAAATAAAAAAAATAAAAAATAAACTATGTAAAACAGTTACCATATATCAAATTTGGATTCATTTCTTTTAATTCTTTTACAATTTGAGCAATTTTTTCTAGTGTTTTCCTATCTCTACAATAACCTGTTTATTGTATTGATTGTTAATAGAAAATCAAAAAAATAAGTATATATTTTAAAAAACGGTTTATATGAGTTTTAAAGCATATAGTCAAAAAATAACTTAAACTTTTACCTACAGCTGGTTTAAAAACATGATCAGTAAAAGAACCTTCTTGTTTAATTTGAACTAAAATAGTGTAACTTATGCGATTAAAATAAACCAGTACATTTTATACATTTGAAAGGTAGTGATCTTAAACAATTTTTGTCCATTAAATTTGCCTTTCGCTTCAACACAAACGCATAATAAAACAATTTTGATGTTTAAATAGTAAGGTATTTTTTCTATATTTAGTAGTACGAACTAATGTACTTTATGATATCCTAATAAAGTTTAGTATAAAAATTTAAAAATTAGTTCTGAATTTTTAAGTACAAACAAAAATATTTTTGTAGAAATACGAACTTACAACAATTATAAAAGTAAGTTCTCTATAAAAATACGAATGTGTTCATTTTTTTGTGAAGTAAGAACAAAATAATAAAAGAACTTGTCCTAGACAAGACGTTAAAAGGTATCCACGGTGTACAAATCGATAACTGAAAGGTTTTTCGTGCGCCAGGTCGTAGGACCAAACGTTTTGAATGTTTTATTTTTTCATTGATTAAAAAAAAAAGGTTTTGTTTTTGCTATTTTATCGTATGTTAAGAACTGATAACACCCAACTGACCAGTCAAAACGTAGTCATACTTAACAACTTCGTTTTTCTTCAGATTTTCATAAAGTTCTTCAACTTCAGTGGGGCAAAGTTCTTGACCACCGCAGTGAGAGTAGCCTGTGTGGTTTGAATATTGAATTATGTTGATGCAATCCACTTCAAAATCAAGCAGCTGTTAAAGATTTGAAAAGGTTTTTTATGTAGTAGAGATGATCATGAATAGTTTTTTGCAGTCTATTTCTTAATGTATTTTTTCAGTTTTAAGGACAATATTTATACGGTAGTTGTAGACTGAGTCTATAAATACTAATTTGGATTGCTGCTAAAATTTGTCAAAACACATAATTTTTTAAATGTTTTGTTTATGAAATTACGTAAAAATTTTCAATTTATAGACAAAGTTATCAATATTAGGACAAACACAAAGATAAACTGCTTTTCTAAACATACGTGTTAGTAAGATATTTTATAAGCAACCATTTTTAAGCAAATTGGTTAAAATACTTAATCATACTCAATAAAAATCAAAAACATTGGTGTATCTGAATCGTTTTAAAATAAAATATTGTTTAAAACTTTTTACCACTTATTGCTTTTTAATATGTAATAAGTAATTATTAAAAACACTGAAAATTATACTAACTTGTAAAATGAATGAGGCAGTACGGTTGCCTACATATCCTCTAACGACGGTGCTTTGTATAGAAAGTACTCTCTTTAATGAGCTCATTGCGTATAACGTATTTACTGCTTAAAAGTTGTGTTTTGTAACTGTTCATACATAAACCTTCTAGGCAAGTTGAAAAAACTATGTGCTTCAAAACTAGACTAACTTTCCACAATCACTGGCTCAAGTATTCTAAAAGTTCTACTAAACAACAAGCATACAATCCTAGTTACTTTTTCATAATTAAATTTAGACGTTATTTTTTATAACACTCCTTTTTACAATTTAATTCTTTATTAATTTGTAAGTCTCTTGTTTGAAAGCTAGCTGTAACTAATTTGGAAAACTTTGCTGTAGTCTTATGATTAAGTTCATTTATTATCTGTTCTTCTTACTAATTTTTAAATCATTATTTTTACCTAAATTTAATTAATCTTTAAAAAACTTCTAAGTATAAAGCAGGAAATCACAGATACTTTTCAAAGTTTGAAATTAAAAAACATGACTTAAAAGTTGTTCTTTTTAAAATAATGAAGCACTTTTTTTTTGCGTAAACACTACTATAAAAAGTTTAAACTTTTAAATACCCTTAACTATTGCTATCCGAACTGTCTATTTTTTCTCCAACTTGTTGAATATATTTAAAACTTTAAAAGATTTGCCAGATTGATATAACTTATTTGTTTGCTAAAATCATTTCTGCTTACAAACTTGTTTCTCTTAAACGATTAAAAGAATTATGTATAACCCTTTAAACCAAAGTTTTTACAAACAAATTTTTAAAGAAAACATCGGCGAAAGTCTAACAAAGCATAAGCCTTGACTTTGGCATGCTGTGACGCAAGCTGTAATTAAGATAAAGATCATAACATTTTGATCATCAGACTACAAGCTTATGGTAGACTAAGACCCTGGTTTCGTTCTTATTAAATTTCATGTCATTTTAACATCCAAGCATAATAAACCGTTTGTAGAACTACTTTTTTGGTTGCGACTGACTAACGAGTTTTTTTAAAAAAGAAACCGGCTCTCAGTCTACCGAAAGCTTGTGGCCTAATGATTGAACTAGTATGAACAAGACTTTATGAAAACAAATTTTTAAATTCAATATTTAGGTCTGAAAATCTGAAAAGATTTTAACAAGAAAGAACGCAAAAATTTTATTAGGTTTTCCGTTTTAAATATAAAACTTGAGCTTTTTAATTCTTGTCTAACTTATAAGTCTTTTCTACTATCTTTTATTTTTTCAACAAAAGCAAGAACATTTATTTTTTGTTCTAGACACAGCAAATATATAACCAAGCTCAATAAGAATTATAAAAAGTGTTTGTTAACAACGTCTTTCAAGTAAAAACTTTAAAACATCTGTTTCTTTCAAAAAAAAAAATGCACCTTTAGTTTGCTAGATAAAACTTGAATTGAAATAAAACTGTTAAAGTTTACATTATGTAAGTAAACGGAAGAAAAAAACCTACGCAAAATAAATTCATTACGCCTTGAATTTTTCTACTGCAGTTAGTTTGCAGTATACATAAAAAAAATACAGTATTTTTTGATAGATTTTAACTTTTTTTACAAAAGTTATTGAAATCTTTCAAGCTTTGCTAATAAATCAAATTTTAACTATTAATTTGAATTGTAACAAATTAGAATACTAAAACTAAAGCCTATTCACTTTTTAAAGGAATTTCTGCTTTAGAAAAATAAATATTACTAAATAAATATAAATAAAAGTTAGGTTACAGAAAAACTAGAAGTTTTTACAACTTTTTAAGTTAAGTTTTTTTCTATGAGTGATACTTGTTTAAAACAAACATGGTCTTATTTCACGGAAATAATACAAAACTAAAAATTTTCACCAGCACTTTAATTAAAAAGTATTAAAAAAGTGTTAAAGCTATAAGTATAAGATTAGTGAAGAAATTTGTTAGAATAAATCTTTTTCCAAAAATAAAACTTTTTACTAATTGCAAAAACGTATAAATAGAAAACTTAAAAACAAGCTGTTAAAGTCGTTGTATAAACAGCTTTCCTAGTAGTTTATTGATATCTCTTTACTAATTAAAACTAACCATGGTAACCAACTTATTTAACATTTTTAACTTTTACAGCATTTTAAAGTTGTCTGTGTTTTTTTTTACATCTTTTTTTGATTAACTGTACTGTAAAAGAGTTTATCAAAATCAATATCAGGACTAAAACACAAGTAGAAAGTAATTTTACTAAAGAAGAAGTAAGCTTTCTTAGTTTGATACAAACTAAACTATGCAATTATTTAATAAAAAAAGATAACAAAAGAGAAAAATGTTGTTGTTTCTAAAATATTGGGGTTTAAAAATATTTGAAAAAAGTACTAAGTGAGTATTTTATAGTCTTTTTGCAACCATTGTTACTCCAATTTCTGGTTCAACATTTTGTCTGAAAAACTTTAAGGTATTAAATAAAATTCAAGATTAAGTTGAAATATTTAATTAAAATATTTTTGTGATCTGATGAGGATAATTTTTTAATAGGTGTTTGTTCTTTAAAACTATTGTTTGATAGTTCTACAAGTAACGATTTTTATGAATTTATTCTTTCAAGAGTTTATTTTACAAACTAAGTTTCTAACTTAGTTGGTAATTATTTTACAATTTTGTTATTTTAAGTTAGAAACTTAGTTTGTAAAATAAGTTCTTGAAAGAATAAATTCATTATTTCTCCTCCAGTAGTTAAGATCTCTTTATTTGTTTTCTTAAAACCAAATTATATAATATTAACGATTTTTATATTAGTTATATTTAAAATGTTAAGTTTAAATTACTAGAGTTTAACTAAACCCTACTTACTCAAAACAGAATATAGGAAAATTTATACTAGATTTATAAATTATTAAAATTTTCATATTTCTTGCAGTTATAGGAGTTTTTATAATTTATTAACTAATGATTCTGTTAGTTTTAAAGGATAAGGATTGAACAAAAATAATTTATGCTTTAAGTTTTACTTTTAAATTCTTTAAAAACTTAAATAAACTATTTTAGTAACGTTTAACTTTCTTAACTCTTAACAAAAAAAAAACATTAAATCAGTAAAAGAAAAGGTAAAACACAACTAATATTGATTACGTAGGTAGTATTTTGTTTTACTGTTTCACTTTACAGTGAAGTTAATTTTTTAGCATACTAGCTGAATTTTTTTAGGTATGGGCTACTTCGTTACATTCGTAGGCGTTAGCTGCACATACTGCCAAAAATCAAATCTTTATGCACAAAAACAAGCAAGAAATTTTTAAATGTGCATTGATTTAGTAAACTAAAAAAGCAACAAACTAATGTTTGTTATACATTCGACACCTGTCAATTTTATTGATGTAATGTGCTTTGTATCAAAAGTTATAAATTGTACAGTTAAAAATTTCAAAGCAAAATTTCAATTTAGCTAAACAGTTAACTTTTCTTATAGTTTAACACCTACGAATAAAAATTGAATATTGTTTTGCAAAATTTTACAGCAAGTTTTGATCACATATTCGAAAAATTCGAATAAAAAAGCTTTAAAAAAAATATTTTATTTTATATGCTTTTTTAGACTAACTTGTTGTTTAAGTTAATTAAATATAAATAAAATTTTAATCTGTTCTTATGAACAATTGTTGCTAGCAAGTTAGAAATGATTATCACTAACCGTAAAAAATATACTAACATACTAAATATATATTTGTTTTAAGCAAGTTTTATTTTACTTACAAACATTTGTTTAAGTTAAAAAAGTGACCTTGTTTAAAATAGGTCACTTTATTAATTAAACTTACACATATATTCTTCAAATACTATTAAGCAAAAGAATATAGTCTTAAAAAATAGCACTTAAACAACTATCTTACATTTAGAGACTTTTATGTTCGGCATGAAAGTTTTGGTTTAATTTTATTTGATCATAATATATTTTCGACAAAAATTCAAAGCAAAAGATTATTTAAAGATTCAAAAACTGAAACTTCATATCAATTCGTAATTATTAACTCACTAGTAAAATATTTAAAGTTTTGCAGTGTATAAAAAAGTTAAGTTATTTATTTAAAAATCAATATTTAAATCAATCACCTGTAGTTTTATTTAAGAGCTAAGTTATAGTTTAACGCGTTCAAAGTTTTAAAGTTATAAATTGCGACTTAGAACTCTTTTTTTTTAAGTAAATCGAACCTACTTGGTTGTTTTTTATTTAAGCGGTATATATGGAGTAAAATATTAATAACATTTTTTAATTTTTATATTAACATTTGAGATATATGTTTAATTAAAATGACTGTATGTTATAATTTATTACAATTAAAGTTTATTACATAAACTCAAATTGCAGTCATCTAAATAGACAATGATAACATAAATAAACCATAATATGTGTAATACAAAGGGTGAAATTAAATAAACAGTAAACTTACTCGCAATACGAACAGTTACATTTAAATTTTAGCGCAAATAATACATTTAAGCATTTTAAACTTTTTTAACTTATTGGCAAAATTTAAACTAAAATAATTAGATATAACTGAATACTAAAGTATTTAAGTTTATTAATGTTTTAATTAGTTTATATATGAACTACTGTATTCTACCTTCTTGCAAATAAAACTCTACATTTTATTTGCAAGAAAAACTGTTATTCATATCAGTGGCGTTGCCTGGTATTTTTTTAGGTAGTGCAGAAAAAAAAATCCGAGTTGCCAGTGCTCGAATTGCCTCTGCTCGAATTGCCTCTGCTCGAGTCGCCCCAAGTCCAGTTGTCCCTGCTCGAGTTAACCCTGCTCCAGTTGCCTCTGCTCAAGTTGCTTTCGCTCGAGTTGCCTCTGCTCGAGTTGCTTTCGCTCGAGTTGTCTCTGCTTAGCTTTCTTTTCATTTTTTGTTTACAATCGCTTGTGGAATAATACTTAAACCTGTACTGTTTTAGAGAATTTTCAACTTAGCTTATTCACCGCAAGATATTGATTTTGCGGCAATTTTTGAAGAAAATTTTGCTTTTTTGAGTTCATTTGCGGCAATCAGCTAAGAGTTTGCGGCAGTGTAATGAGCAAAATGGTCGTTCTCTAAATTGGATTTTTATAAGAGATTTTTTTCTAAAAAACAGCTAAAACGTTATAGATACATAATTTAATCTTACAAACTTTTAAGGTGGTGCAATTGCGACAGTGCAACACCCCACGCGACGCCCCTGGTTTATATACAAATATTGAAAGTTCCAAGCTGATGGTTTTTCAATATATATCTTAGCGAAAGAAGTTCGTTGGAGTATATAATAAAAAACCAGTTTGCGCATTATTTTAGTTTACTTTACTTTAAAAGACTTAAGTTTAAGTTTAGTTAATAAATTTATAAATTTATTAATTAGTACTTACTGTTTTACGACTTTTTCTAAACTTATAACAGTCGAATTGGATAACATATATTGCATCTGTAATAATTGAAATAATGTTTAATTATTACACATGTTCACCTACACTATCTTTATACTTTTATTTTTTTCTTGCAGTATGTATTTTTTTACGAAATTTCATTATGACTGCTGTAGTTTATTGCATTTCTGCGAGTCAAAATGTTTCACTAGTTTGATAGCGTTTGTTACAGAGATTTCTGAAGTGGGCCGTATTAGAAAGTTAGGTGGCCATAAGCTGCGAATGGGCAAAAGATGGAGCCGTTACTAGTAAAAAGGTCAAAATGCCATAATTTAAAACTTACACTAAATACTCTTAAGTTCACGTTGTACAACAAAAAAAACAAGTAAAAATGAGAGTAGTTTTAAAACTTAGACTACATATTAAGAGAAAAGTTTTGAAATTCATAGGATTCTAAAAAAAGGAGGGTTATTGCGTTTTAAATTTTTTCAAAGGTGTTGTCGTGAAAAAAGTTTGGGAAACCCTGGTTTATTGGTTCTCTAAATGTTTAATAAATTGTATCATGGCTCTTCTCTAAATATGTGAAAAAGCTTAGTTAGTGTAACACACAACTTATTATTTTCTATTTACTAATCATTACTAAATTTTAAAGGTTAGATTTCTATTTTTTTAAGTCTGCAATTTTTAAAGTGTAAATAAAACATTTAAATGAAGTTCGTCACTTTTGAACAATTAAAATCTACAAAGAAGTTCAAAATATATACAACGCAAGTTCTATTTGTATAACTTCATAAAAAATAGTTTTAAACGAGCCACAATAATATTCATAACGAGTATATTTTTTTTCTAAATCAACCTTTTTTTGAAGTTTATTTACAATTGGAAAAAAAATTACAGACTTTTTTAGATTTAAAGTCCTTATCATATAGTAAGCTTCTTCCTTTTCTTTGTATTTCCTTGATGATAAAAATCATTGTATTAACTAATTAAGCGTTTTGCTTATATATTAGACAATTACATAACTACAATAAATGAACACTAACTAAAAGCTAAAAACATAGCTATATTTAAAAACTTTGTGTATTTAAATATTTATATATAAAAGTGGTTCAGTGCATTAATAAAAAGCTGATACAATTTTGTACCATCCCCTTTTAGTTACTCTATATATACAAATATTTAGATACTATTTCAATAAAAAAACAAACTGGAAAGTAAGAAAAAACTTAGTAGGCAGAAAGCGAATAAGCCATTCATGTACGGAAACCATCAATGACCAAAAAATGTTTAACCCAAGCCACCAAACACACATAGTCAAATTCAGTGCTATCACGCTAGTAGCTGCAAAAAAAAGTTAAAAAGATTGAATTACCGTTTGGAGAGAAAATTTTAAGGTTGCATTTAACAATGAATTGAGACAAGGTTTTACATTCTGATATATCAATCATAAAGACTTTTTATATTTATTGTTGACTACTTTTATTTTTTTAAAGATAACCTTTTTTTTCATAAAAAGCATGCCTATTTCTACACTTTTGGAATTTTTATAAAAATCTAAATCATTTTCACAAAACAAATTATTAAGAACTGTAAATGTAATAATGATACCTTTGTAATTTTTGCAACTCATTATTGTTTCAATCAGCAGTTTATAAGTTTGATATACGCATCTTGTAAACGTATTTCCCATTTTAAAAATTAATTATTATGAACTTCATTTTATGTACACAAAGCTAGAAACTTACTGGCGCCGATATTCAATCATCGTTAAAAGCACCAGTTCCTTTCTCTATAAAAATATAGCTTGGGGCATTTCTTTGCACTGCAGGAAACTAAACTTTTATAAGTTATTCAGAAAAAACAGTTTTTCGAGCATCAAAGCAGGAAACAGTTTAATTTTTATTGTTGCTTTTTTTCGTTCAAAACTTCAAAGTAGTAGAATGAAATATTTTTTCGCGCTGTTCATTATAATTTACGTTGCAAAGTTGAGCGTTTGCCAGCAATGCAGCCTCGTATGCGACCAGCAACAAATCAAGTTTGACCCGGTGGCTCCGGGAAACTCCCTAATACGAGGGAAAATGGGTCCGACGGGAGAAAAGGGTGAAAAGGGTAGTGTTGGCGAAAACGGAGTCGACCTTTCGAAGGAGGTCGGAAACTTGGAGCAGAAACTGTTAAAAGAAGAAAGAAAAAGTTCAAAGTTGAAGAAACTTGTCAAGTCCATGAACGCGACAATATCAGTTCAAACTGCAGAAATTAAATCATTACTACAAAGTAGCGGTATCTTATTGCTTATTTTTGCTTATATTTTTTGTTTAATTAATTTATACTATTATTTAATTTATATTTTTGATATTTTTATAGATGAAATGAACAGCAAGATGAAAGTTCAGGAAAAAAAGATTGAAGACTTAAACAACACAATGGAACAAAACATAAGTTTTACAGTTTTTTAAGACATAATCAAGTAAAAATACAGTAATTTTGGAAATTTTGATACTATTATTAAAAGTCAACTAAAAACTGACTGATTTAAACAAATGTATTAACAAATAATTTGTTTTTAATCGGAAAGATTTTTTACTTTTAATTTGTAATTTTAATGAAAAAAATCAACAATTAAATACAATAATTTTTGTAAGATGAAACCAACACTGTCATTTTCAATCAACAAAAAAAAATTGAACATCTTGAAAATTTATTAAAAAAGCAAGTTGAAAAGTTAGAACTATTCTCAAACGCTGTTCATACTATTCCTGGTTAGTTTTTGTTTTGTTTCGACAAAGAAGTACTTGAATTTTTTTTTCATGTATAATTCATAACATCCCGAACTTGAACATATGTTTATTAGTTCAGAAAAAAAGACTTTTTTTAAACTTATTTTACTCAAACAGGTTTCTTAGTTCGGTACCTCTTAAAAAATTTAAAACTTTTCATTTAAAATAACTTGAACAATAAAGTAAGAAAAACTCTTGGAAATTTTTTTTTGAATATAAACCTAATAATGTGTTGTTTCATTTCAAATAGTTTAACTTAATATAAAAAACTAAAACTATTAACTGAGCGAAATTGATTGTTTAACCATTTAAATTGGTTTTGAATTAAACTAACAAAAAATTTCTTTGTATAATAACTAACACCTTCAGCTTGGCTGTTACAGTAGTTCATCATGACTATGTTTGCCTGGTTAGTCCTAATAAGTCAATAAGGAAGAAATCAAATCGCAAAAGTTAACATGATTAATGGTCGTTCGGTTAAGTTTACTACTGAGTTTATAACACTTGAACTTAACTTTCACTTTAGAATGCAGTTTGGAGCACATAAAACATTTAAGTGATGAAATACCTCGCAAAATACCGCATAACACAACAGTGGAGCTCTCATGCAAGTACAATTACAGAACTCGCACCCAAGGCAGCCAAGGCAATAGGACGTGTAACTTTGGTAACTGGGTACCCAACTTTTACCAGCTCAAGTTTTCTTGCGGTTAGTCTGACACACTGGTTGTTCTAAAATTGTAGATGCTATACGTATTCTAACAATTACCATGTAATATTTGGTATAAACTTACAACAAAACTTTTTGATTTAAAATTAATCATGGAAAAGTTTAGTTTTGGCTTTCTTTATAGCTTTGTTTAAAATTTCAACAGAAATAACTTTAACTATCTACCTCTCTTAATACTTTGATCAAAAAACAATTAGCTTGCATATACTTAATTGTGATACTAGCAACCTTACAAATCGATTAGTACAAACAAAGCTGTTTTCATAATTTACAGTAATGATTGCAACGATATTGAGTAAAGCGAACGAGACTTGTTATAACCGAGGAACAACTTTAGTATTTAGAGGCATTGAAACTGTTGAAAAGCGAAAGTAAATTTATTTAAGTTGATTAACTTTTAGTAGTTTATACTGTATTAATTTTAAAATAAAAAGAACTGAAACCGATTATATACTAACATCTAAAATAAAGGTCGGCAGCCTTTTATAAGTGTTGAGCAATTTTTCCTGAATAGAATTGCTGGCAGGCTGCACTGCTAAAATAAGTCTTCTGCGAGCCGCAGTTATTTTAAAATATTTATAATAATCAACATAATACGGAATATTGACCAAAAATGTGATAAAATAAACAATAGTAGAGTACTAGTTACGAACAATTATATAATTAAGAACTTAATTATATAACCTCGATAACCAAAAGGTTTTTTCGTACACCAGGTCCTTAGACCAAATATTTGAGCGTTTTTTTTTTTCGTTCAATAAACAATAATTGTAAGCTTTACAAGAAAAGCTTTTCTTATAACTATTTATAAAAATATAATTTTTGAGCTGAAATGTACCTTACAGGCCAAATTCGGCCCGAGGGTCGAAGTTTGCCGACCCCTGTTTTTAAACAATACTATTTTAATATCTAAATTAAAAATCTATTTCGCTTAAACTGCCTAATCTTGTTTATTGTTTTAAAAAGGGAATTCTGTACAAAAAACGATCTTCAAAGTAACGTATGGATTGGGATAAGAAAGAAGAACGGTAGATGGGTCCTACCTGATGGAAATATTTTGAGTGAAGATTTTGAACTGGATGGGAATTATCGAAATGACTATTTGTATCTTAACTGCAACAAAAATTCACTTTTTGGTAAAATTAGTAGTTCAAGTTACAGAAGCTATAGTAATTACAATTTCTTGTGTGAAAACTAACACAAGCGCATTTTTGAACAAAATTTTACAAGTGCGTTTTTGATTGATGGTTATTTTTGATGTTTTAATTTCTTTAATCTTTGATTTTTACAACAACTTTTTTTGTTGAACTTTATGTCTAGTTTTGTTTTAACAAAATAATTATTTCTATCTTGTATTTACTTTAGCAAAGGTTGTTTCTGAAATTTTTATTATTGCTTATTTTTATTTTACTATATACGTTTTAAAACGATATTAAAACACCAGTAGTTGTTTTTGCTGTTAATGCAATTAAAAATTTTTGTTAGAAGAAATATTTGTTTACTATAATTTAAAAAAGAAAATAACATAAAATTTACTATGATTAGACTTTTTTTTAACGATAAAAATAAAAAAAAACAATCAAAACAAACACTTAAATTAACTATTAACTAATAACCAAAAATCTATACAAACTCTAAAAGATTAAAGTTAAAATTTCTCAGCTATAACTTTATAGAGCAAATGCTAGTTTCACATAAATGCGCATTTAAAACTAGGAGAAATGTTTAACTAAAACATTTTTTTCAAAACTAACTTATATAAAAGACGAGAGTAGTGTAAAAAATAGTATTTGTAACAATTTTAATCGAAAGTTTAAACTATTAATTTAAACCATTGTAGTACTAAGCATGTTTATCATGTCATATGTTCTTTTAATAAGTATGTACTAATAACCTCAGTCAATAGTGCTTAGAAACTTTAGAAGCTTTTTTTTTAAAGTGTATAGTTTCATAACAAAATTGTAAACTCAAACTATAAATAAAGTTTTGCATTGTGTACTATTTTGAACAGTTATTATTAGTTTTAAACAAGCCGTTATCCGAAAAAATTTAAAAAAAAATTTAACTTTAATTTTATTTGTTTATATGATGTCATCTAATCCTTATTGAGTAATAAGAGTTTAGGTAAAGGTTTTTAGAATTACTATGAATAAATGAATAAGTTTTAAATAATATAACTTGATTATTATATATTTTTAAATTCTACCAATTAAAATCAATACATTTTTTTTTTTTGATTTTACACATTGTAAACCATTACAACGATTGTATTTAAAATGTTTTTTTTGTAACAAATAAGTAAGAATATAGATTTTTGTTAGTTTTTTGTTCAAAAACTAAAGTTAATAAAATCATGACTGAATCAAATAAATTCTGTTCAACTTTTTATGTCCAAACTATTATAATTACCCTGTACCTAATTTAAAAATATTCTAATCATTTTTGATCTGTTTTCATCAATGTACTTGGTAATGCTCTAGAAATCAGATTACAACAATTAACACTTACTGTTTATTGGGCACAATACTTAAATTTACGCTTATGAATATGGTCAAAGGTCATGGTTTAAAAAACTTCTTTCGATCATCGAGCTACACACGTTTTTTAAAACTTTTAGTTAAAGATTTATTGGTAATATAATTAGAAAATTTATCAAGAGAAAAACACACAAATAAGTAAATAGTTAATAGTACTACACTTAAGTCAGTAATAACTTTAAACAACAAACATTAATATTTAGGTAGAAATATGCACAAAATGTAAGCTTGTGCAAAAGTATAAGTTCAAACAAAAAAAATAATAATTAACGATTAAATTAGATATTTAAGCAGCAATTTAGCATATAATAAAAACATAACAAGACATGTTTACAATCGTGGCTAGACCAATACAATAAAATACCTATTAATGTTATCAAAAATGACAAGTCTTGAAGATGAAATAATTACAAGCATTTTTCTAACTAGAACATGTGATAATGATACCCCAATGCTACCTGTTATACATTATTTACAAAATTTTCTTTGGTAAAATATCACTCAGTTCAAACTGGAATCTTTCAAAATGCATTTAAAGTCTTTTACGTTATTAGGTTTTTCAGTACACAAGTTACTACCCTGATAAGCTAAATGTTCTTATTCATGTTTATATTATCTAGTAAATAATATACATTTTAGAAAGTTTTTTTTAAATATTTATGTACGTTGTCTACATCAGGGGCGTGTCTAGACTTTTTTCGAAAAGGGTTCACAATTTTTTTTGTTCCTAATTTGCCGCTTAAGTACACATTTCTTAGATATGCATTGCCAGTTAAGTACGCAATATTTAGCCGAAAACTCTGTGTTTAAAATGTTTTTTTCTGCGTAGAAAAAATATATATATAAGTAGTAATAGAAAAATATTGTATTTTTTTATTTGTTATACTGTATTAAATTTAGATAAATTAAAACCATAAATACCAGAAAAAATTTATAAACCTACAAATTGTGTACCAAAATTCAAATCTGTTTTTTAAATAAAATATTAGAGACATATCTAACTTACTCTATAAAAACTAACTATTTTGTCAGAAAAAAATATTATAAAATAATTAAAACTAGAAAAAAAATTATAAAGAGAATTTCAATTTTCAATTAAATGTGAATATAGGTGGAGTTCTTACAATTATTCTTTTAAATTTTAAACTTTTTACATTTATATATCTATTTAAATGTAAATACTTTTTTTCAAGTAATTTAATCTATAAAAACTGAAATTTCAAAAAAAAAATGTTTAGACTTATACAATTAAATTTAATTATCTTTAAATTTTATTTAAATGTTTGCCTGATGGTGCAGGGGTTCTAATGATGGTTGAATTCTCTTTGAGTTGAAAAATCAAGAATCAACTTTGTGACCAACAAATATACAAAAATAAAACAATAAAAATATTAAAATAACATTGAATGATAAAAGAATAAATTGCCAGGTTGTGTAGTTGTCTAATGATGATTTTAAAAACTCTCTGAATTGAACTTTTCAAGGTAAAAACCCAGTTGGTTGAAACATAAAAAAAATAATATAAATGTTTAAGTACAAACTATATAACAACAAAACACATAAGCTTCACACAACATTATTATATACAATAAACTAAGTAAAATAAAACTTTAGTGATTACAATGGACATTTTTTAAGTAAAAATGTACTTACTAGTTCAAAAACAATACTTAATTAAAAGTTATTTACACTAAGTAACAATTTATTATGGGATCTGAAAGCATCTTAGTAAAAAGTTTCCAAGAAAAAAATGCTACTTTAAAACTTTTACCTATTATGACGTCACAATTAAAATTTTGTTTGAAATCTTTTTCAGCTGGGCAAAAACGAGCATTTTTTTTTTACTGCAACTTTTCAATCTTTCAATGTTATTAATTCAACATTCATTACCAAAATTTATCAAATAACCAAAACAAAGTCAATAAACAACGTGTTTTTATTGATATTCTAAGATTCCTTTTTTCTTTTTTTCTTTTTTCAGAGGGTTCATAGGAAACAGGAAATAGTCAAAACACACCCCTGGTCTACATTTTTATATTTTTTTAAATAGAAAGTAAAAAAATGTTTTTGGTTATACAAACAATTTTTCACAACTTATTTCAAAATGTTATTTTAGTTAAACAACGCATAAAAAATTAAGAATAGATAATAGACAACCTTTATAAAATATTAATCAATTTTACAGAATAAAACTTAGGTTTTTACATAATTATTGTTATAAGTAAGGCTCAAACCATACTATATTTAATGAACAACATTTTGACTAAAAATACAAATAGTGTTCGTTTTGCTTTAGCATTGATGTCTTTCCAGATTAAGCTTTTTATTAATATGTAATAAATTCACTCAACATTTCTTTAGACGTTAAATATAACACAAATTCTATAAATTATTGAACTTCCTTCTTAGTCTAAACCGGGTTTTCCAAATAATTTCTTAAACGCCCTATTTTTCGGAAAAATAAAAAACAACACTTCAACTTTTTACAACCCAAGAATACCTAGTGTAAGTTTCAAATGTCCCGTAAATTTTGCCTAAGTCCTTATTATTTTGGTCTTCAGTATAACTAACCCAGAATATCTAATGTAAATTTAGAGTTTCTTGTGAAATGTATCGAGTGTCCCCTTATGGTCCACTTTGGGAAAACCTGCTATACACTTTACATAACTACCCTTCCTCATCACATTTGTTTTACAAATTGTGGTCTACATGTATATGAAATGGTATGGTTATTTACATAATTATTTCTGATGCAACGCTATAACTTCGTCAATTACTTTAATTAAAAAACTACAAGGTAAGAAAAAAATTGTGGGTTCATTTTTAATTTTAACTTTAATATATCTAGGACCAATATTCCAAAATTTATCACTTTATACTGTCTGCTTAACAATCCAAGACAGCTTATTTAATAAACTGATTGTACCTTCACGTTGAGATGACTAAGCCGTATTCCATTATTTAACTATATCGCGCGAAAACGCCTATATCATTGATTAAAATTAAAAGTAAAATAGAAAATTTAGAAACACTTGGAAATATATTATGAACTGTTAGATTTAATCTACAAGATAGATTAAAAATGCTCAAGCCAGTGACTACGACTTTAACATTTGAAAAATTATTTGTTATAAAGTTAATAATACCAGATATTGTGATATGATAAAGGTTTCAATATGATAAAAGAGAATGTATTGTTCAACTGTATTTCTATGCTAGCACAGTTTGTTAAGTTCAATCTTATAAAAAAAATATGCCTCTGTATAAACTGTATTATAAACTCGATAAAATGTCTAGTTACTCGGAAAACTTAAAAATTTTCACACATTTGTTAACGCACTTATTCCAGTACACAGCTATACATTATTGTTAATAGGTTACCTCAAAAGCATTGTTATATGAAGTGTTTACTCATACTGACGAAACGGTTTTAATTTTATAGAAGCGAAAAAATGTTTACTGTTGTTTACATAATAAAAACTTTCAATTCTCCGAAAACGTTACATAAGTCAACTAATTTTTTATCAAAGCATTTTGTCCAATATATGAACTACAACATAGTTATTACAAAACTTTATAGTCTTTGCACATGTGGTCTCACTGCTGATATACATACTTTTAATTTACATAAGTACAAAATTTTGAAAATCAAAGAATTTATTGCAGAAACTGTTTTTGTTTAGGCCAGCTATTTTTATGTTGAAAAAATCATTTTGGGCAAATATTAATAAAAAAAAAAATAATCATTTTATTTATGTTTGCTGCCCGGTAGCTTGCGATTGTCCAGCAATCCGCGGTTGTCCGGAAAGAGGTGGAGCTTGTCGATGTTCTTGTGCTTTCAGTGTCTTTCTTAACTTTGCACGTTGGTTTGCGAACCACACCTGAAAATTTCATCATTTCTCATTACCATTCTACAATAACACTTGTTTAGAAAAGTAAAGGAAAAAATTTAATTTTAACAATTTTAAAAAGTAATTGTGATTTTTCGTATTTCGTTTAAAAATACTTTTTTTACATCAAATTGAAACCAAACAGTTTGCAACGAAACTGTGAATCTCACCATAACGCGGGCTTCGTCTTTTCCGATCCGTTTTGCGATGTCATCCCTGGTATAAATGTTAGGATACTGGTTCTTCGAGAACTCTCCCTCCAACACTGCCATCTGGTGGCTTGTGTAACAAGTACGATTTCTTCTTGCTCTTGCCCTCTTCTGATCAGTAACTCCATTTTGAAGAGTTCCTTTGTTCTGGGTATTCTGGGTATCTGTTGAGAACTGATCGTTGTAAGGACGTTGGATTTCTGATAGGTACAAAGGTCCTGTTTTTTTGTTAGGACTTGAGTCATCTTTTTTTTAAGAGTACATAAATTAAATATTGTATCGAATATTTGAAGAAATTTAGATCGAATTACAGCTTTAGACTTTTATTACTTATCAATATTTGTTTTAAGTTTTTTTATAACTTATAGACCGATAAACTTATATTTTGTTACATTTGGAATAAGTTTTAAACAACTTATTATCTCTTAAATGTAGTAAAAAAATTTTTAACATCTAAACTAGCACTCAAACTTACAGTTTATTTACTTTGTAATCGATTGGAAAAATATTTGATTTTACATGGATATTCTTTTTACAAACTAAACAATGTTTATTAATTAGTACTTGTTTGAAACTAATAGATAGCGGTATAAAATCACCACGATAGCTTTGAATTTGACGTTTATTTGTTAAACACAAACTCAATTTTAATTCTATGCAGCAACTGAGCAACCGACCGTTAAGATCATTTGGAGCTGATTCGACAGTTGTAAGATTGGCATATACAGGCGACATTGTCGAACTTTGATATTGTGTTCCAACAGTTGGTTCGTAAGTTGAAGTCCCTCCCGTGGGTGTGTAACTTTGAAGGTAACTGTTGTTGCTAGGAAACGAGTTTTGTCGCCAGGGTGCTGAACCTGCAGCGTTCTGGTTAACATGAGAAAATGTTGAACTTTGATTGAACCCAGTATATGGACTCTGTAAAGTAATTTAGTTTACAAAAAAAATTAGTATTAAATTGAAATATTTTTGAATTAAAAACGTGTTTATTTAATATTTGGATATAAGCAGCTTGATTGAAATAAAATCAAACTAACATGCTGCAAATCAACCAAGATAAACTTACTGCATTATTCAAATTGAAAAAAAAAAGGTTAATAAGTCCAAAGTTATATATTTTACTCAATGAATTCTGCATCACTAAATACTATTTGTAATATTTTGTACTTTTTTTAGTTTTGTGAGTGAACTATCTTTCAAATCTTAAAAGTCAAACTTTATTTATTTAGCGTTTGATTTTTGTATTTTAATATTATCAGCTGATAACATGCTAACGATAAAACTTACAGGTGGCGCAACAGGGGAATTCGGAGACTCAAATGAGGAATACATCTGACACCGGGAAACTCCCTGTTGAGGCGTGTTTCTCTGATAAGGAGAATATTGCGGACATGGAGAGCTTTCTTGATAAGGAAGAGTTTCTTGGTATTGGGAATTACCCTGATACGTCATGTTGTTGAAGGTGAAAACGCCCTGAGTTGTGTCTAATCTCGGACAGTTCGTATGCTGGTTCATCTTGGTTAATTTAAATTTTGCGTATCAAACGCTCGAAAAATAATAAAACAATAGAAAATAAATCTGTTAAGTTTATAGACTGCATGTAATTTTGAAACTATGTTAAAAAAATAACTGTGCTGAAAAGTTGTAGTGTTTTGAACTTAACATAAGTACTTAACTAGTTTTATATTGTGCACAATTACATGTATATTGAATGTATTTCATTCATTGTGTCTACATTTTTGTTTTTGTTGAAGTATAAAAATTATGCTCTTATATAAGTTAAATAACTAAAATTAAGCAAATACTAGAACTTTTTCAAAATAAATTATTTTTAAAATATGTTTGGCAGTTTTATAACTTATAAGCTAAACTTTTTAATATTTAAGTTTATTGAACTAATAACTAGCTAGATAAAAAAATATAATTCAATTTGATTCTTAAAGAAAGAAAAAATAGCTTTTTAACTTTAGAATAAAACCAGTTTTGCATGTATAGCATTTAAACTAGTAAATTAAACTAATAAGTATAAGCTTCTTTTAAAAGTCACAATTTCTAACTCTATTTGACATAAACTTCACTAAAAAAAATGTTGAAATAAAAATTATAGAATCATTGTTATTAATTATATAAACAAACAGTTATGTATTAATCTAAAACTTTATCTACTATGACAGGGATCAGCATATTAACAATTAGTTTGTCGATTCAATAGATTGTAAGTTCAACATAAAAGTAACAGATTTTCAATTAATTTCTTATTAAAACAACACTTTAATCAGGACCAAAATTCACTTTACTTCTTAATCAATTTAGTTACAAAGTTGTACAGCCTAAAATATTTCAATCTTTGTTAAATTGATATTGCTTACTTATTATCTGCAAGCCGTAGTTTGCCAATCTTTGCAATTAAAATACAGGTGTACTAATTTGATAGTAACAGATTAAACTCAAATACAGCCGTCTAATTTTACAAGGCTTTAAAATTCAAAAATGTTGCTAATTTTTTACAGTATCATCAAACTTTTGACATAGAAAAGTTTTATACTATGTAAAAATTTTATATGTACTTTAGTTTTACTGATTTGTCAAATTTAAAAATAATAGTTGAAAAACATTCGGTTTATAAGCTTAAAACCATTTCAAAGCTTAAAACCTACTCTTTGAAATGGTTTTAAGCTTATAAACCGAATGTTTGTCCATGACCTGCAAGTGATATTCGGGGCAGAGACAGACTGTGTGGCAAAATATGAACGTTTGGACGCCCCGCACTGCTACGACGAACTTAAAACAAGCAAGACGATGACTTCTTACACCACAGGCAGCACTTCATGAAACTGCAACAGTGGTGGGCGCAGTCGTACCTGAGCGACACCGTCGTTTGCGGAATAACTTTGAAGTAGCTATACAAACTGGACGTCGGTAGTTTTAATGATAAATATATTAAAACAAAGAGATTACAAAAATTTCGGTCTAAACGTTTATAAAATTTTCGTTTATTAGTTTGCTAGAAAGTGCGTAGTTGACATAATTGTAAACAATTGTATCTGCGCTGTTTGAAATTGATTATACTGTTAATGTTTTATCACTACTGCCAACTTATTTAATAAAATATAGGGTTTTAATTAAAAAAAAATTTGATTAGACAATATTAAAAATTATCTGTTTTTTAGAATACTTAATTTTTATGCTGAGGAAAGCTTGGAAACCATTTACTAAAAAATAATTATCAAAAAACAGAAAATTTTTTGTTTATTGGCGTTCTTAACTTAATAAGGATCTGTACAACAGACAGTCCATGATACTTAGTATATAATAAATTTTATACTAAACAAAAATTTTTATTTTTGTTACATTCTTTTTTTTCTACTTCGGTTGAAATTAAATGTTTTAAGCCAGAGGGAGTGCTAGTATTTTTATATATATCAGAAAAATAATTTATTTCCTATGTAATTAAAATTTTGGAAAAAGTCTGTTCAAATAGTAATAAATTAACTTGTTTATTGTAATACGGTCTCCATGGTAGTTCTAGCTATCTTATTTTACCTCAAAAGAATAAAGTATTACTATAATGAATCTACTCAAACTTATGATTAGAGTGTTTAGTCTGTAGAACTACAGAAATTACTTGTATAACTTTTTTCATAAAATTACATTGTCACTTTTATACTTCTTAGGGTAAAGAGTACTAAAACAAAATGTGAACTAGACACTAAAAAACTGCAGAATTAGTCATAATTTTTTAATCTGGGAATTATACCAAACTGGTGTTTTACACTTATATCGTCATGCATTTAGGTTTACAAAACAGAATTTAGTTAAAGTAGTGTTTAAAACCAAAATACTACATTTTAACGAGGAAAAAGTAAAGACAAAAGTTTATTACTGTCGGCCTAAAATTTTACAACAGCGTTTTCTTATTTAACCTTAGTTGTTAAAGTCTGCGGGTCGGCAGTTTTTATGAGCAATGGGTCTTTTTCTGAAAAATCCAAATGAATTTGCTCCTGGACCTCAATGTGTAGAAAAAAAAAACTTCGGTAGATTTATTTATTGAAGTTTAACAATCAGTTAAAATTACTATTTCAAGCCATGATGTGATAAAATACGCCAAAACAAAGCACTAATAAATACTATTTATTAAATTGAGAGCCTGGTTGTAGGTATATTTACCACAATAAAAAAAAATTATTTTAGCTGATAAGTACATCGTGGGCTACAGATTTTAGCCACTTTATTTATGTTACAATTTGTAATTGATAGTATTATATATAAATGAATTTATAAAACTCACCACTTCTGGTATTATATTTTACTTAATATACCTCTAATCAAAAATAAGCTTTAATTAAATGGCGTGTTATTTTTTTAACCAGATTAAAATAACATATTACGTGAATAGTTTTAACGAATTCTTTAATTTTTATATTTTTGTTTTCACAGTTAGTTCGCATTAACTTAAACACAAAACAAAGTTTATTGTAAAAAAAAAAATTTTATTAGCCCTTTGAAATTAATGAACAAACTAAAAATAAAAATATCCAAAATTGCACTTTTTAAAGAAACAAGTAGTGCAAATGTTTTTGAATTTTTGCTATATGTGAATTTGCAACAACTAAGTTACTACTCAAATTTTTTTAGGACAAACACAAAACATAATGATACAACAAGTATTGTTTTTTATGATTAAAATGTATAAAGTTTTCACAATAAACAAATAGTATAACGGATATGCATAATCGGCAAAAACTAAGTTGATTATAAAATATTGCGAATATTAAATTGGTCCAAAATAAAAATTTGATTTTTTTTTAATTATACTTTTTTGATATTCTGTAAAAAATATAATGTTGTTTTTATAAAATTATACAAATTTGCAATGAAGCCATTTATTACTTAAAGTTTTTAAAACTCCATAAAAACAAATATTCAAAATTTGAGGTACCTTTTAGATACTTACTTCAACACTAATTGTCTCAATTTAGCTATATAAGTGCATAATAAAACTAATTAAAACTGTATATTTTTTCTATATAGAAAGTTTTAGAGCTTCACTAAATATAAATAAGGAAAAGTTTAGCAAAACTACAAAAAGAAAAATAATTATTGAAACTTATAAATCACGGTAACCCTGCATGTTTATTTCGAGTCACAATTACAGTGTGTACTACATACTACACATATTAAAAAACACATATCTCTCGTAAAGTCATTTTCGTTTTCTTTATAATAGAAGGTGTTCCAAACAATCATAAGTTAGTAGCTATTAGACAGTGCAAAAAATCTCTATCTGCTAACATGTAAAAGTATTAAGACTCATAATCAACACAAAAATCCAGAACAAACGACCCGGGACGAAGTCTACTGCTTCTTGAAGTTGTCGATGAACTTGAACACTTTCTGCTTGGCGGTCGAGTCTTCCGCTCTGTGCGGGGACGCTTGCACGAAGCTGGTTGCCTGCTGAAGCGCCTTGAGGCTGTTCAGCTGCTGGACGGTGTACTTGCTGCCGGACTGTTCCACCCACTCGTCGAGCTGGTCGCTTATCAGGTAGAACGCCTTGATGTAAGACTCGACGTGCTCGCGGTTCGGCGTCGGCCTGTCAGCAGGAACGTTGAAATATATTTTTTATAAAACTTGCAGTTTTAAGAAACTTGCAGTGCTTGACGGTTGAAATTCATTTATTAGTTGGCTCATTTATGGCAGTAAAAAACACGCAAGTTTTTCTTAGTCTTTTAAAAGCATGCATTGGCTTATTAGACAACAAACAAAAAAAAGAGCTAAAATTATTTAAACATAGACATAAAAAACTTTTTTTTTTCTCAAATTTGAAATTTAACATAATATTTCAATTTAAGCTAAATATTTCTGAAATGGTATAAAATATCTAAATTTATAAAAAAGTATTTGCTTTAAAAATGACAAAAATATATCTAACTTGTTAGCAACACTTATAGTTATTAATTCTTTTTTTTACATCCTAGAAAAAATAATAAGTAAGTAGATTTGGCTTAATGCCTTTTTCTTAGTGCGATGTTGATTACTTATGTTGACTCGGTCACTCTTTTAAATACTACTGAACTTTAAAAAAATGTTAAAACAGCAACCAAACTAGTTTTAATTGAAATATAATTTTGTTAATTCTAGTAACTAGATAATTATTTTTACGATAGTATTTATTAAAATGAACATCTGTTCAAACATTAGCCGAATCTAAAGTCAATCTAAAAATATAAATACTAGCAGAACTTATTGTGAAACAAATAAAAATTTTAAGAACTTAGTTCGAACGAAATGAGTATTTATAAAGCTTTTCTTTCAAGGGAAACTAAAGTTAGAACAAAATAACATCAGTTGACATTTACAGCGAAATGTTAAATACTGTTTGAGCATTACGATCACGCTATGTAAAGCATTCTTAGATTTTTTATAAAACAACATGTATAAATTAAAAAAAACCATTTACCTGATATTTGTAATTTTTTCTAGTTTATTAAGAAACTGCTGGTAATCGAGTTGCATTAAAGCTCTGCCTTCATTACTGCACGACTTTGCTAATGAAAATCTTAAAAGTTAAATTAAATTAGTTGTAAAATTAAAAAATGTTATTTATTTAGAATTGTTTGTAAACTATTATTAACAAAAAAATTTTAACAAACAGCTAGTTCGTAGTATTAAATAAGATTTTTATATGAAGCTATATTAAAATTGTATAAAAAAAAGAGAGCTTTAAAGCTATCAACTAAACATCAATATAAACATACCCTTCAACAAAAGAGTGATTAGATAGAACTATGCATTGTCTCCATATTGTTTGTTCCACCGATTCGGGTATTGCAAATTGCCTAAAAAGCAAATAAAAGTCTTAAATAGTTGTATAATAGACTTGTAAGCTTTTTTATGACAGGTTTACTCAAACTATAATATATTTAAAACTAATCAACCAACTGAACACGATTATAAAAAACAAGTAAGTGTAATAGTTTATAAAAACTTGATAAATTTCTTCAGCAACCCATTTAAGTAACCGGTTTTGAACTTATCTAAGCCTTAAAATTAACACAGAACTGAAAACAGTAAAAAGGATAAAACTAAGATGTAAACAATTTAACAGTTTTAATAACTAAACTACATAAAATATAAACAAAACTTAAAGCACCTAAAAAGATCGAAACAAATAAAAACGGGAACCGGTCAAATATGCACAAAGACATTTTTATACGAAGACACTTTTGCACGAGAGTAAAAAGAAAAAAGTAAGAAGAAAAAAATTTTTTTTAAAAAAAACATAAATAAAAATATCAATGAATAAAAAAAAGTTGTCGATCAAGGTCAGGGTAACAGTGATAGTAAAACCAAAAAAGAAAAAATAACAAAATAATATAAACTAATAAAAAAACAAAAAAAAGTTACCGAGGGTAAGGGTTAGGGATAACAGTGATAAAAAAAATTATATATACATATACATATATATATATATCTAATTAAATTTATTAGTTAATAAAAAAAAGAATAAAAAATAAATAAAAAACTAATAAAAAATAAACTATTTAAAAAATAATTATTACCGACCGAGGGTAAGGGATAATATTGATCGTGAAGTAAAACAATAAATTTAAGTTAATAATTAAAATTATAATATTTTTTCACCCGTGCAAAAGTGACTACTCGTGCAAAACTGACGCTGTAAAAAAATGTCTTCGTGCAAAAGTGTCTCTTCGTGCATACTAGACTCCTACCGAAAAAAAACAGTAATGTTTAGTTGAATAAAACTTTTGAGCTAAAAAACGTTGTGTTCAAAATGCATATCTTTTGTTGTTTCTTTTACATTAAGCTTTTGAAATCTTTCAATAGTCAATAATAAAAACACAGTTTTTTAAATAACTTTTCTTGTATTTAATTTAGTTGGTCGAAAAAAGATAAGTGGCAATAAAGGGAAAGGTCACCATCAAGGGTAAATGGGGTGATAGATAAAAAAATTCAAAACTTCAAAGAAATTAGTCATAATTTTTTTTCTGTTTAGTATTGTAATGAAAACTGATTTAACTTCATAAGTAAATTGAAATGATAATTGTTGTATAAATATTAGAAGTATTACATTTTCAAATGACATCTAAAATAAAATAAAAATCGTTTAGCGATTAAAAAAAATAAACATTAAAAAAATTATAGGAGGTAATCTTATATAAAATTATTTATAAGTTGGAAACATGTATACAAACTAATTCAACCATTCAACACTCTTCAATAAAGAGAATACTAACCATTTTTTTAAGTGGACTTTTAGATCATCTAATATCAGTTACTTTCAAAATAGTTAGATAAGTCTTAAAAAAATAAACTTTAGATAAACATTTTTAATTGACTACGCACTTTTAGACTAATAACCGAATTGTAGTCAAAAATTCAAAAATTGTAGTCAAACAGAAGATGACTGTATTTACATTTTTTGGTAAATGCTTAAAATTGACTTTTAGCAATAATTCTTTTTTAAAACGTTAAACAATAGGTGTGAGCAACCCCGCTGGAAAAATTTGACCAGCGACGTAATTTTTAGCTTGAAAAATACTCGTGAAAACCGATTCAAGTCGAGCTTTCTTCATAACAAACATATTGAGGTAAGGTAATGATAAGATTTTTGTTACACATAACTGACTAAAAAAGTATAACTTCATTTAAATTTAGTTTTTTTAAATGTTTTCAGTTCTAATTGTTTGTCTTTTCAAAATTATGCAGACCGCGAAGAATTTGTTAACAAGTAAGGCACAAGAAACATTTTTTATGATAGATTTGCCCGCCAAAAAAAAATTGCCCACCCTTATTTTATTAGGTATACTATCAAAATTCACCCGCGTTCAAAATCCATTATTTTTATTTTTTTAAATAAGTTTTTTATTTATATTTCTTTATCACTGTTACCGCTAACCCTTACCCTCGATCGGTAAGCGGTTCTCGAATTTTACTGGGTGGACTTTGAACGTGTCCCGTTTTATTAGTACACAAAATTATCATCTCGTTTTCTAACGTTACGATGTGGTTGAGCAGGAGCTTCAGATCGGCCATCTGCCGCAGTAGGACGTCCACGTACTCGTTGTGCTGCGTCATAATGTCGCCCACGTTCCAATTCACCGATTTCATCATCTGCACGCACTGGCTGAAACACGGCAGTTGTGACGTCACTTCGAACAGCACGCACCACTGCACATCTGACGTCAGACCCACCGTCTGTTTGGTCGGATGAAAATTTGTTGTTTTAGAAATTTGTTTTGTTATAAATGAGCTTAGTCACTTGAGTATAGAAACATTTGTTTATTTCAAAAATTATTTAAATCATAAAAAATTGTTAGCTTTTTTTAAATAGTTGTAATTATAAAAACTATTTTAAATAATATTTTTTTCTTTTTATAGTTTTAAACTATTGAGATACAGTATTGGTTTTTAAAAGCAGTAAAGTATAAAAATAATAAGTATAAAAAAATTAAACTAATTATTTCATCCAAACTTTAATACTTACTGGTTTTTATTACTCCTAAAATACTAATAACTTTTATACTATGAAAAACGTTTTAAACTTTAAAAAGTGGCAAACTAGATACATGTTACCTGGGAGAAGAAATGATTTAAAAAGGCCATTTGCTTTTTGTTATTGTCACTGCTCATTAAATTTTGCAAATTTTCTCTCACAGATTCGAACTGTGCTGCAAGCCATGACCTTTAAAAAAATAAATAATAATAATGATTGATCAAATATCAAATGATTTCATTTTTTCATATATACATAGTAAAATTTGTACTAAAAACAACGATGAAGTTAATTTATATAATTCTAAAAAATATGAAGAAAGCCGTAATACATTAAAAAAAATTTAGCCAATACAGCTGATTTTAAAATTAAACTGTTTAACTTTAAAATAACTTTTTTAAATATCAATTAAAACAAACAATGATTGTGTAGCAACTATTCTTTCTTGTACACCAAACAGAGTTGTTTCATCGTTGTATACTTGCTGATTTATTTGAGGCTCATTCACACTTATACTGGAAGAATGGCCCTATAAGAATATAATTGATGATTTAAGAAAAATGTTAAACAACTATCTGTACTACATTCGAATCAAAAAAAAACAGATATAGAAATAATGCTTCAAACTATGTATTTTCTAGGCCTATTATCTTAGTAAAGTAAAGTTTGAGGCTTTAAGTGGTGGACATTATAATAAATCTAACATTTTCAGTGGTTTTTCTTGTACTGAAAAGAGTCTGTTTTATTCCTTTCATTGTTACTTCAAGACGGTCGTTCATACTTCTTTTACGGCCCTTTTAAATAAACTGATTACAAATGACTTGTTATAAAAAATGTTGTAAAACAATGAGTTTTAAGTTAAACGTTTAGTAGTAATACTACTATTTTAAACTGATACAAACAATTTTTTTAAGGTTTTTTTTTTGTTTTTAACAAAAAAAAATAATGAACTGCTATGTATAAATTTTATTAAACCATATTAAACAATAATTTAGTAAACATAAAAAGAGACCATTCGTAAATAAAAAATGTATATATTCAAGTTAATGCTATTTCAGTGTTTGTATATTTGATTTCAGTAACTAACTTGTTGCGAGGTCAAACAGTTGAATATGGAATAGAAGTAAATGTCAAAAAGTTGTGACATTGCTATCACTACATCGCTTGAAATTTCTTTTAGTTTTTCTGCCATTTTCATGTAACTATAAAATATATTTAAAATTAGAAATCACGTGTGAAAACTTTTTCGTTTAAAAATTTTGTTAACTCATCTCATAATTTTCAACCAACTTAGTAATTCATATAAGTCATTTTAAAACAAAACGATTATTGAAAACTATATAACTTTTCAATGGTATACTTGGTACAAAAATTCAATTAAAAAAATGTGTTTAATAATTTAACATGACCAAACACTGTCAAAATAGTATCGAGAGCCGTTAAACTATCACAATATTAGTATTTAATATCAAACCCATGCAAAAGTACTATTGATAGTTACAATCGCTTAGATTAAATTATTAAACGTAAAAACTTTTTTGCGTGTAACTTTAAATTTTAAATAAAGTCATTGGAACTTTATTTTTTTAGTTTCTAAACAATTCTTTATCTATACTTTGGCCATGAGTAAATCAAATAATGTTATCAAAATGAACAAACTTTCCACACAGTCTTAGCACATGTAATGAACAATTTGTTATTATTGGATCTATCTTCTTTATTTCACTGATAACTTCGGTAGAAGACTCCTGTCTATTTAATTATTTTCAATGTATTTTGTTTAGTATCATCAATAATTTTAATCATACTTTTAATATATTTTATTCAAAGAACAAAAATTAGAAAAAAAGAAAACATTTTAATAAATATTACAGACAAATAGTAAATTGGTGGTTTATACAAACTTAAATATTATTTTAACTAACAACTTCAGAGCGATGTCCAAATCGTCAGCTTCGACGTAATCTTCAATTTTTGAATCGTCATCGCTCATTACGTCATCATCGTCCGTTATTTCGTCACGATGGTTAGTCTGCACAAAAATCATTTGTTATACGATTAATACGTACTGGGTCAATACTATTGATCGGACTTGATAGTTAATTAGTTTGTTAAATTTATCTTGAAGGAATCAAATTTTAAAATTATTTTTATAAACTTAAATATAACATTTGCTTCGGCTATACAACAAATATTTAAAACTAAGTGTTTTATTTTAAATTACATTTTTATACAAACAATTGATATCTTTAAAATCTAATTTAAAAAATTATAAGTATGAAATTACCAAAAAATGTTTTCGATTGGTTGTTTTAATTCACTAACATAGTCTCTTCTTAAAGGTTTGTTAGCTACAATTGTAATTCTTACCAAAATATTCCACTATTAAAAAAAACTAAAACATATTTCATATATTATTCTTATCGTGCACAAAACTAAGAACCTTGTCTTCTTTTAATTTTGTTAACAATACATCAAAGCAATCAAATGGAGTCTCATCAGATTTCCCAACAAAACAATCTTTATCGACATCATTATTATGATCTCCGTTTTGTGATGAATCGAGTTTGTTTGACACAATTTGCTGTAAAAACTTGAACTCCTGTAATAATTATAACTTTTTTTATATTTTTTTAAAGGAAAACACCATTTAGTATTTGTAAAATATTCAATTTTATGATAAAAGCTTCACAAACCTCATTCAAAAACAAAATTATGCAACAAAAAGATTACCATAGAAAAATATAATAAATTTTAACGGAATCTTTAGTTTGTAACATATTTTAAAAATAATAAGTACTAGAAATTTACTATAAATATATCTACAAATTTAAATCTATAAGAAAAATAAATTAGCCAACTAGTGTTACAGCAAAAATGTACAAAAAATAAAGACCTATAAAAAGTTAAAGTGATAAAAACCAATTACGCAACTTATAAAAGGAATATGTAGCATCTGGATAAGTAGTAGAGTTAGTTTTTTTCTGACTACAAACAAAATTTAAAAAAAAAATATTAATTAATTTAGATTAGAACTTCAAACTAAACAATATTTATTAAGTAAGTAAAACAATCAAGCCCTAAAACATGAAAGGAGAGACAATATAATACAGAAATATCGCAATATTTAAGCAGCACTACTAGAATATTGTAAAAAGTAATCAAAATGACACCGAAAAATACTTGAAGCTTATATCAATTAGACTTTTTTTTTATGAATATTTATAATAAAAAAGTCTTAAGACAATAATAGAAATTTTTTTTTAATCTGTCCTAAGATTACCTTTTCTTCCCAATTTCAAAAACCGTAATTTATTCCAGAATGTCATTTTTTAAGTAAACAGTTTCAAACCGACTCATTCAACAATTCCTCTAAACCTGCATGTGCTGCACGTTGAAGCCGTGCTTGACCTGCAGCGGGTGGAAGGACTCGTTCTCGATGAACATCACGAGCTCTTCGGTGCAGCTCCCGTGCTGGTGCCTCAAGTACTCCAGCGTTTGCTGGCGGAGGCACGTCGAAAGGTGCTGCTTGTGGGCGGGCGTCCGCTGCTCCGATGACGAGGCGCTGCTTCTGGTGGGCGTCGGTAACGGAGAAGGCATCGCGCCGTGGTCACAGCTGAACTTTTCCCCCAGCTTGATGAACCTGTGCAGTGGTATTGCGTTTTGAAATTTCACACACTGATGGGATACTCTTGCTGTGTCGATTTATTTTAATGCTTGGTATAACCTCGATTTAAATTTTTTTTTTTTTATTTGAACGTAACAAGTTTATAGTGATTGCTAATAAGTATGACAATTTTTCAACAGATATTGACATTTTTTTAAACTTATTATTGAGATAATATCAGTAAAAAGACTTTTTTTAACAGTTAGAATTAAAAATTATATTTCATTGCTTTATAACAGTTTTTATAATTTTTGAATTCATAAACTAAAAAATAAAAGTTCAATGCAAAAAAGTTTAATTTCAACGTTTTTGTTTGGGGTATGTAACAGAAGTAAGCAAACAAAAACTAACTCAAATATTGATACACTTTTAATAGTTTAAGTTAATTCAATTATCTCTACAAGCTCAACTAAAAGTATCTACTGTTTGTATTATTAGATTTTTTATTTTTATTTTTAGTATTTTATTCTGCTGTTATTTTCTGGATTTGCCTCTATTATGTTATCAAATATATTACGAAGTATAATTTATAACGACAATATAAATTAAGCTTATTACGTTTGTTCTGCCCTGTTTTAAAGATTAACTTCATCAATTGGATGAACAATTCAAACGTAATACAAAAAGTACAGATTAAGCTCAAAAACAAATGGAAGCTTCAAAATACTTTTTGATGACGTCGAGAACGATGATGAACTGTTCAAAGTTGAGCGACGTCATCAAGTTTCTGCATGACGTCACAAAGAAAAGTTTCACGCGGCTCTGCACATCCCCCCACACCCTCCGACGCCCGTGGGCCAACCGCTTCATGACGTAATCGTCTGTTGAGATTTGTATTAAAATTAATATACTTTAAATTAAACAGTTAGCTCAACATGTAAAAAATAACATGGTTCTCAATTAAATTTTTACTTTTATAACATTTAATTAGTATTTATAAATTTACCTAATTTTTAAAAATAAATTTCTATAAAAAAAAAACACACAGAAATTACAAAAAGTGTTAGGAAATATTCACTAAATTAAAAGAAGCTTGATAAAACAAAATAAAGTTCTTCCTCCACGGATGCACTTAACTTCTAAGTTTTAAAGTTTATAGGGAGAAACATGCATTCATATTTTTTTATTAATCACAACAACATAAACAAGTTCAAACCATCATTTTGATTATTAGTGTGCCAGTTTATTGTTTTGTGATAAGACAACATAACTTTCCACAGGCTCTTGCATAAGCTCAAAAGACACGGTATGTAGGATTCGTTGTTCACTTGCTGTAAAAACAAAATGTTTATTTTATTCTACTTTTATAAGTTCATAATAAACCTGTGCTCTATTAGCAGAAGGTTCAAAGTAAAATTTTAAGGATTACGAAATAATTTACTTTTTTTACAAAAAAGTATTACATGGTAACTAATTTAGTATGAGAAACACTGTCAAAACAACTGTGTCAAACATTCATTAACTAGAAAAATAAAATTCCTAATAATATGTTTAAAACATGTATTAAAATTTAAACTTCATGGTTCAATTTCTGTTATGCTATGTAAAATTGAATTTTCTTTGCTTGGCTTGCAAAAGTAGAAACTAGTACTTGTTTTGATTTAATAGACAGTACTTTACACTCGGCTGTGACTTTGAGGTTATAAATGAAATACTCTTATTACGATTATTCACAGTAACATATTAACTTGTCCTTTTAGCACCTAAATGATACAGCTCGAATAAAAACGTGGTGAGTTATAAAAGTGAATTTATAGTATGCCATATACATAAGTAGCTTTAATTTTCATTAGTAGCTTTTTTTTCTTTATGATATAAAAATTTGTTTAAGTATTTAACTTACCTTAAACAAAAAAAGCAAAGATAAAAACAGAAAAGATTATATTAAAAATGAAAGCATGTTCCTATATAAAACATTCACAAATGAAATAAAATAAATATTGCAAGCAAGTTTAAAATGTTGTTTAACACAAACCTGTTACAATTTAAAAGAATTGTTAACATTCGTCACTTTTATTATAACAAAGTTCACTCTTTAAAAACATAATACAATCTAATCTGACCGAACACAGCTCTATGAAGTTAGAAGTATTCGAGTCTGGTGTTGATTGCTCATTGGGGTTTTTCCCTGTGGTAAAACTAGACACAACTTGATGAGCAGTGATGTGAATTGAGTTGGTGTAGTGCATGAGCAACTGGTCGACTGCCGCCTGTAAGCATACAATTGTTTTATGCAAAATTTTGTTTGTAAACATGTATTGCGCTAACGGATGCACATCGTTTTCTAGATTTAAAAAATACAAGAAAATGTGCATTTATAGGCAGAAAGTTATAAAGTTCCAGTTTCACATATGGTAAGTTTTTATTTCTATAAAAAAAAAATTAATCAAAACAATTTATAAAAATTCTAATAAAGTAATAATTGCTGGTAAACTTATTTAAAAAATTCTTTTTAGGATAACTATACTTTAAAAATTAAGAAAATAGTGGTAAAATTTGTAATGTTTAAAAAGTTCTTGTTTTTGTTTTTAAGTTGTAGCTAAAACTGAAAAAAAAAATTTTGAATATTACAAAAGAAAGTTCAGCAAAAAATTGAAATAGCTTAAAATGAGGGTAATAAAAATTATCACATACTAAAATTCAGGTTAAAACTTTTCAAGCTCTTTTGTGTACCTGAAAACACAGCTACCTTAGACTATTACAAAAATTATCAATTATTATGATATTTAGAGCATTTAAATAATGCGAATTGTAAAAGACATATAAACTTCAAAAACTTTTTTAGTTTAAATAGTTTCATTATTTCTAATAATTTTTTTTGGTACGTATTAAGCATATTAAGAAAATACATGGAAAATAAATGATTGCTTATGGTACGGTTTTATTTTAAAAGTTAAAATTCAACGGTCAGTTCCTTACTACAGTCAAATTAAAACTATCAAATTAGCAATTTTGTAAAAGACAGTTTTATGGATAAGTTAAAATCATTACAATAGACATATATTTTTTTTATTAAATAACTATTAATGTTATACTAAAACAAAAAACATTTGGAATAGGTAATCATACAAACCAGATATTCTTAACCTAGAGTAAGTTTACCCCTGCAGGTAAATTCCGTTACCTAAAGAGGTAAATTTTTTTGATTACAAGTTATATAAACTAATATTTTTTTAATTGTTTTTCTTTGTTTTTTATTAGTTAGTATTGATTTTAAGTTATATTTACTCTTTAAACTTTAAAAGCATAAGTTCAACAAATCTTAATATATCTTAATAATTACATTTGTAATAATTACTTTGTATATGACATTTCTTAAATTTAGTAAACTTCGTAAATACTTTGCACATAGGGAAAAATATCAAAAAAAGATTAAGCACCGGTGACTTTTTGATAACATATACAATCATTATATTTTATGTAAAATTAAAAATAAAAAATCTTAAGTATATTACTGTTATGTATTAATCATTTTAAGTCAAATTTAATTTATTTAAACATAGAATTTTTTATTATAACTTTGTTCCTTTGACAAGTATTTTGTTTAGGTTTTGAAATATGGATATACAAGTACAGCTAGTGAATTAAATATTTCAGACCTTTTATATTTACATAAATTTTCATAGGGATATCATAAAATGCTAAAACTGTTTATGATGTTTTAAAACCACATCGACTTTACAAAAAATAAAACAGAATTAATTAAAAAAAATTTCCACAACCATACTTGTGATTTTCCGAGCATCCTGTAACTGTCCTGCAGCTTCTCGTACAAACCAACGTCGAACCGATTGCACGTGGAAGACAACGCCACGTCTATCTGCTCTTCTATTTGTTCCAGCGTGTCCTGTTAAAATGTTATGAGTTAAATTTCTAAATTGCTAATTTCATTTGAAGAAAGCTGCAGTATGCAACTTGTAAATTTTTTATTTATTAGTTTTTCAACCTTCATGTACTACTATGGTACTATTTGAATAAGATCGCGAACGCCACACTACTTATGTAAACAACTATTTTTTAGTGTTTTTTTATTTCGAAGCCATCTGGCAATAGATAAATTTCAAAAAAACTTGGCATCATTAATAGTTTTGATTCTATGATACTTAAATGAATTATGATGCTTAATAACTATTTTAAAACATTTGATAATATTGCAAGAAAATTAATTTGTTAATCTAAACCTAGATGTTTTTAATTACATCAATATTGTCATAAAAATAACACATTAAATCAATGGGTACTTCAATTATCAGATATTTAAATGAATATTTTGTCAGGTGGCTTTAAAATAATATCTTAAGTAATGGTATACAAAAAAAAAATGTTTACAATCTGATGGAAAAAAAAAAGTAATTCGGAGGAACGAGCATTTAATTTTATCAAAATATACAATTTAGTCTAACGTTTCATGCTATTATGATATTTAAATATGTTACAATAAAGATTTTTAATAAACAACTCAAAATTAACTTTTTACAGTAAATTTCTATAAAATATCAAGATATGTTAAACTTATTTCTAACATTTTTTTGCTTAATATACAGTTTTTTTTCTTACTTTAATGCTCATAAGAGAAAAAAATTTATGAAAATATAACTTGTTTATACTAAAATATATAATTCTTTCAAACAATATAAATAAGACTCAATTTTTCAAAACAAAATATATTTCATGCTTCTTTCGTCAGTTGTATAGTAAGCAATAAAAATAAATTTTCAAATATAACTTGTATAGTGAAAATGCAATCAACGTTATTATTAATAATAAAGCAAAGAGTAATTAACAATACATAAGTACTTCTAATTATAATGCAACTAAAAAAATATAATAAAACAGAGCAACAACTTAAAAAAAAGTTTAAGAAAACAACGAAACAATATAATCAAAATCTTTGTGTTTACACAACTTAGATTTTCTTAACAAAATACAAATAGCCTCAAGATTAATTAAATCCGAAATGTGAAAACAATTTTTAACAATTTTAAATCTTTTTTAATTATAATTATTAGCACAATCAAGGTTATTTACTAAGTGTTCAGCAATAGAAGATCTTTTTGAAGCATTTATTACTCTAATAGATTTAGTTTTCTTATTACTCTTACAAAATTCATCGATACTTTTTGGAATATGTTCCTTTATTCTTTTGTCAAATTGTCTTGAGGTCATCCCGACATAACTAGCTTCACAGAAGCAGTTAAACTGGTAAACTACCATACTTTGTTTAAATTCTGCTATCGGATCTTTTCCTCCAGGTCTGAACATTGGTTTGGATACGAAAATAACAGTCAGCTTTGCCGAATGATAAGTTCTACTTACTGATTGACAAATCTCTCTTTCTAAAACTACTGAGTTCATATTGACATAAGGCAATACTAAAGGAATCAAGCATTTCTCCGGCTTTGCTGGCTTTATTTTGTTCACACTATTAAAATGTAAATTTATAATTTTATTAACAAGTTCTTGTGGATAGCCATTTTTATTTAATATCAATTTTATCTGTTTTATTTCGTCATCAAATAATTCTCTTTACAGATCTTATGTGCTCGATTGCAGAGCGTTCTAATTAAATTTGTCTTTCTTTTCATGCTACAGAATGAATGAAAGTTTAAGTAGTTACCAGTGAAAGTTTTCTTTCTATAAACGGATGTCAAAAATTGGTTCTTGTGTCGTTTAACTAGAACGTCAAGAAAAGCCAATTCATCATTATTTTCCTTTTCTGAAGTAAATTTTATTGAAGAATGTGTTTTGTTCAACACATTAAAGAGTTCATCTTTCTCTTCCTCATCTTTTCCTAGTACAAAACAATCGTCGACATAAAGCCCATAAACATATTTGACAAAGTTGGCCCTAATGGGGAGCCCATGGCTATTCCATCATGTTGGGAGTACATTTGTGAATTAAATGTAAATTGTACACCACTAGTTGATAACTTTAAAAGTTTACGAAAATTGTTCTCTGCTAATACTGGGTGACTAAAGTCTATACAAAGTGTCAACACAAATATCCAATACTTCATCTAGCGGTACATTTGTTAATAAAGTTTTGACATCAAAGGATACAACATCAAAGGACTTTAGTATACAACTGACGAAAGAAGCATGAAATATATTTTGTTCTGAAAAATTGAGTCTTATTTATATTGTTTGAAAGAATTATTTTAGTGTAAAATAATGTTTAATTATCAAAATATAAAATAATAAAAAACTAGGGAAAAATATAATTTAGAAGTTAAATAAATGAACATAAATATTTGAAAACTTTACGTATTAGTTTAATCGTATTAGGCTTTCTAGGCATAAAAGGAAATAAAAAGTACAACTTAAATATCAATACCCCTATTAACATACAAGTTTAAATTATAACCGTATAAGGCAAATCATACGAGCAGTTTTCAGTTATACAAAACTTTATTTCAAAAAATAACTTATATCTATAAAAGAAAGTTTAATTATATCTAGAACGTCCCGTTTCAACCACAAACTTTTTCTCTTTATAAATTAAAAAAGCTTTCACGCGTATCACGTATTGATTTTTCAATTCGGCAAACTTCTATTGTAATGTAGTTTGAATAAACATGTTTAGAAATAATAGAACAATTCACTTAAGACACCGGAAACTTTATTCTATAAATACTTTAAATTATCAAACATTAACATTTAAGAAATTATGACTGAAACTTATAACTTATTCAATCATACATGATATACGCATTTTTTAGTTGTTTATCAAATTTGGTTAAAATTTTTGTGTAAATAATTGTCATTAAAATGCTGTAAAAAAACAACTTGGAGAATATGGTTTACTTTATTTTTTCTTAACTAGATAAATACAAATAATAAAAGTATAAATTTTAAGATTATTGTAAAAAAAAACAAAAGCCTTTTAAGAAATAACAACTGCAGAAATTATATTGTACAAACCTGCTCATTAAAACTAAATTCCTTTGTCTAAAAAACTTACTGAAACAGTTTGAATAATTAATGAGATGCACCAACAACAAGTTATAACAACTAAACTCTTATCAGCTGAATATAAAAACTTTAACATTAATGTGTTTAAAGATCATAGTTTAAATTTTGTTTAACTAATTGATAATAGCCTAAATAGTACAAATAACTAAATATTACATTACAGTTTAGTTTTTTTTTGTTTTGGGTGTTATTAAATATGAAACTTAAAAAAACAATAACCGAAATTTCATAATCTATCTAACATTTAGTATAATAAAAGTTTTAAATCTTAAATGTATAAAACTATTATAAGTTTTGTATTTAATGTTTAAAAGATATGTAACATAAGATACTTCTTAAGCTTGTATGACTTTTGTTATACTTAAAAATTGGTCTTCAGTAATTAAAATATAATATTAATATTTCAAAGGTATACCAATTAACCTGCAGTTTAGAAGTGAGATCTTTGATACAGCTGTACTGTCGATAAGTTGAAGCGACGTTAATGCATTCCAAACATAACTGCACTGCTTCGTCATAATCAGAATCCTATGTAGAAACAATTATTTATTTGTATGTGTATTTTCAAGAACTAAATTAGCATTAACCAAAATGATCTAAATTTAACAAGTGAAATACTACTTCATTTCATTTTATAAATTGAAAATTATGATTTCTAAATAAGAATTTAAAAGTTTAGAACTTATTATAATGAAGTTTAATCATTTATTTTTAATGAAAGCAAAATCTAAATAAAACTGGAGTTGTTGTAAAAATAAAATAAAAATCAATTCAGTTACATTTTGATATGCTTGCAAACAAAAAAAAAAAGTTAAACTTTCATTGTCAAACAAAGAACACTGAGTACTAATTAACAAAACTTGTAAGTAAACAACCATCAAACATCTAAACATACATTTTAAAATTATTTTTAAACTAACAAACATATTTAAGTTAATAAAAGTTTATGAAACAAATATTTTATTCAAACAACTTTTAAAACAGTTTCAAATACAAAGTTTGAATTATTCAGATTGAAGAACAATATCTTTTCTAAAATTAAATTACAATCTTTATAACAATCTTAGTACCATATAATTTCTATTTCTAGTTGCAGTCCACTGTTAAGTATTTATTTAAAAAAATGTTAAACAAAACTAGAATTTAACTTTAAGAAAATAACTTAAATTTTAATATGATAAGCTAATTAAAAACTAAGTTAAAGTTTTATTTTGTTATGTTCATAAAATACTTATAAAATCCTAATCTTATCTTTCAAATTTTAGAAGATTTTTTTTTTCTTATCGGTCAGTTGAAATATGGAATAAACTTCAAAATGAATTAGTTTCTTGCAAAAAAGTTGAAGAACTTCGATTAAAGCTAAAAAAGTTTTATTTAAATAAAATTTTGTTAGTAAAATTGATAAATAGTTTTTATCAACCGTTGATTTTATTATGAGAGTTAGCTTAGTCCATAGTTTATTTTCTATAGCAGCGCCTTTCCTCTATTAATGATGAGTCCTTTTTCAATATTTTAAACGATTATTTATCTGCCTTGTCTATTGTTAATGTGCTTGGGGCTTTAATTTTTTATTGTTGTTGTTAGTCAATGCATTTAAATTTTTCATGTTGATCGTTCTACATCAAAGCGCAAATAAGTATAAGTTTGTGGTTAAAAATCATAAAATCGGTGGACAATAAACTTGTAATAATAATAATTACTATTATTATTGTCATTATTAGAAATTTAAAATATTATAAATTACAATTAGCTGCAAAGCGAAGGTTTCACCTAGTATATTAAATAAGCACAAAAAACTAATTGTAAATCATATAAGTAAAGCTATAAAATGAAATATTTAAAACTGAACAATCTTATTCTTTTAATTTCTTTAAAGTTCACAAAATATAGCCTGACTTATAGAAAAAAGTAACTCGTTTAACGCTCAAACTACCATTAGTTAGCCTGAGCAAACCTAGGCCGTAAAAACTCCTACTAGAGTACAAAATAAATTATCATATGATTAGTTTAAGTTATACTTAGTGCTTTCACTACAAAATCGAATAGTTAATGATTATTAAAGGTATATAACTAATTAAAATATAAGTTCAAGTGTCTGTTAACAAAAGATCTTAGTGAAACAAGTTCACGGGAATATTTAATAAGAACAGATCATACAGTATCCTTCTTTTATTACACTGACATATGTTTCTGTGTGTTAACGGATTAACATACTTCAACTGAGCTCTGTAAAAAAATAAATACTGTAAGGAAAGAATAGAAGCTAAAGTAGGTGTATACATGTGTTCATTAAAATAAAAATAATTACTAAAGATTTTTAGAGGTTAATGGTTAATAATAGATAAAATACAATTTGTTTAGTTTAGACTTAATAATTACAAATATTATATAGTTTTATAAAAGTCGGATTTAACATTAAGTATTTTATCTGTTATTAACCATTAACCTCTAAAAATCTATAGCAATTATTTTTATTTTAATGAACACATGTATACACCTACTTTAGCTTCTATTCTTTCCTTACAGTATTTATTTTTTTTACAGAGCTCAGTTGAAGTATGTTAATCCGTTAACACACAGAAACATATGTCAGTGTAATAAAAGAAGGATACTGTATAATTTGTTATTATTTAAAGGTATATACCAATTAAACTTATTTAATAAAGAAATCAAACAACAAAACTAAAAAAAATAAAGTTCAGTATTTCCATGAGTATTCATATAGTACAAAAAACAACACTGAAAGAAATGTATGATAACTTGATATTTACGAATTGAAAATAAGTACAAAACCAAAAATCCCTACCTGTAGCATCTCCCTCAGTCTAATATCGGTGTTTTGTAATGTTTTAATTGTCCTCAGTGCGTCTAGCAATATGCAAAGTTGCCTTTTCTTTTTGTGGTTGGAAAGGAGCGACAAATGTGTATCCTTATTTTGTTGCTTGGCAGAATTTAAAAACCTGAGATTTCAGTAATAGAAGTTTGAAAAACCTTAGACTTTGGACAGATAAAATCAAAATATGTCTAAAAACAAATAAGAGATCATTAGCCAAAAATAAAAATTAGATAAAATATATAAGAGCTTTATTTTTCTTGTTTTTAAGAATTCTTTGAGACAGAATTTATAATAGCAAGTTTATTCCTGCAAACTTTTTAATGTAAATAAAGTTTTATAACAGAGTGTAAAAAATATTCTTTGAAATTTTAGATATTTTACAGTTTTATTAGACACATTTTAAATTAGTTTTATGAAAAAAACACTTTAAATTTCTATTTTATTAATATAAACAAGTTAAAGAATGTGATTGTAGATAAAGTACTTAAATAATACTTATTTTGCTATATTATTTTAAGTGTATACTATATAAATAAGTATAAACTTTTATCAGTTACTTAAATTTGTATGTATTTAACAAACATCAATTTACCTTCTACCATTTTTGCAAATGTTGAACGCATTGTAAAGACTCTGCTGAAGTTCCTGAACTTGTTTCAGTTCCTAAACAAATTTATTTTGAAAAAAATATTATGATTTGTTCGTATTGCATTAACTACGAAAAAATTTTTAGCTAAAATTTAATCTTATTTTACAACTAATTTATTTACAGATTGATAAGGTTTTAAAAATGAAGTTAATGAACTATTGTCTATATATCTTTTAATTAAAATCAACTGTGTTTTAAACATCTCAACTTTAGTTTTGTGACTTATTAACTACTTATTTACCAAGTTATTATTAGTAATATATATGTTAAGTTTTAATGTAAAATTACTACCTCACAAAACAAAAGTAAATCAAAGAGCTTTTAAATTTTTTCAAAGATAGTATATACTTGTTTACTTTTTCGAAGTTTGCAATTTACTAACACCTCTTTAACTTCAAAAGATTTTGGACTAAACTACGTTTTGAACAAACCTAATTAAAACCTATTTAACAAGTACTCCTTTTAATTACCTTTCTACTACTTTAACAATAAAAAATTTAGTATAAGTTTTATGAACATAAAGCTTTAATTCAAGTGTTTTATTCAAACTTTTAAAACAAACTTTTATGACACCAGATACACTAAAAAGTTTAAAGTATTAGAACTTTTGGTTCGTATCTATGAACAGACATCAAAAGTTAATGATGAGGAAAATACTTATTGATAATTAACGAAATAAAATGTGCATTATAACAAACTACACTAAAATTAAATTAACAGCAATTTAAGAAAAAAAAATGCTAAACAAATTACTTATTGTCTAACAAAACTTTTTTTTATGTTCGGGCTACTAAACAGTAAAAATATCAAACTTTAGCATATGAAGGCTGATTTTCAAGTATAACATCAGATAGTTTTTTAGTGACAGCAGCAAGTTGGTTGCACAAAACATTTCTCTTTGCTTCCACTGTTTCCAATACTAAGTTTCCAGGTAATATCTAAAAACATATTGATTTTTAATGTATGTCAATTTGCATTTAAAAAAAATCCTAATAATAAATCTATAAATTTTTGTACATAAGGATGAATTTTATATGTTGTGAAAAGTGAAAAGAAAAAGATGTACTTTTACGGTTTCTACTAAGCAAACATATAGTAAAACTTCAAATAGAAAATACTTGTTTAACTAGTGTATAACTTTATGTATAAGTTAAGTTTATTACATTATCTGTTGTAAAAGTAAAAAAAAACCTTGAGTTCTTTTAGTTTAGAGTCGGTGTTTGGCTTGAAAAAGTCAGAATCAATATGCTTGATGAGTTCCTGGTCAATTATTGGATTGTCCACTACATGATGGTAATATTTGATTGAATTTTTATCAATGTTGAAGTTTGTGTTGTTGCCCCCACCCTATCACAAAGCAAAATTAATGGAATAATTTAGAAACTAAAAATTGTACAAAATGGTTTGTACTTAATAAAATGGCTTAACAACATAAAGATCAACCTTAAAAAATTAAATAGTTTAAATTTAAAATAGTTATGACAAAGTTAAAACAAGTTTAAATAAATTAAGGTGTTGGCTACATGAAAACATAAATTAATTTATGGTTTTGTAACTTTACTAAATTTTAATACTTAAGACACAAAAAATATAATAAAAACAAAATTAAAGTACATTAAAAACATTTTTGTATTTATATTTTTCAACAAGCTACTTAATCCAGAAGTGAATAAAAAAAATTGTTTTATTAACTTATTAAACTATTGATAAATTATGGAAGAATACTGTTGTGTTTAAATTTTTTATGGAAGTAAAGTAGTTTTTATACAAATATATCTAAACTTGTTTATAAACTTATTCTTTCAAGAGTTTATTTTACAAACTAAGTTTAGGTCAAAGACCTCGTCAGTGCTTAAAATTAATCTAAAAAGATATGTAACAGTCATGGAAAATAGCATTTAAAAAATTAAATTTATATATTTTATAATTAAAGTAAAGAACCCAAAACAAATAAGTAAAACAAAAATTTTACACTTAACTTGAAAATAGGCTTCAGATTTACAAAATTATACTTTTTTAAAAATACATCTTTTTTAATAAACTATACAAGTTATAAAGGGAATATTTTATCAATAGTTTTTAAAAAATCATATCTTAAATAATATCTAAATTTAAACCTAGACTTAGAAATAAGAAAGTGTAAGTTTATTTTCAATCCTATATAAATTGTTTAATATACTTGCCATTATAAGAAACTGCATTCATTTCTTGATAAGTAGTTTAATAAATTTATCAGAACTTACTGAATGAGACTTGTTAGATTCAATAAACTCTTTAATCTTCTTCATGGTTAATGTGTATGTATAAACAAATAATTCCCAAAAACTTTTCTAGTTAGTGACTGTAAATTTATTTTAATTAAAAATATAACATAATACGTATCTATAAAGAATTTTTTCATATATTAATTTTTTAAACATTTTTTGCTACAAAAATAATTATCAAATAAGTTTTAAATTATACTTGTATTTTATTCAAAAACTTTAACACTTTTTTTTTAGAAAATGCCTAAAAGTTTTAAGAGTTCAAAATATTTATGTTGTTTTTTGTTACCTATAAATGTTTAGTTTAATAAAAACTGAAAGTTTTTAGTAATTATCATTATTAGTAACATACTTTAATCTTGCATCAAGATTATGGTGCAATCAAAGTTTTCATATTTTTTCAAACTTCAAAAAGTTTTTACAAAAATATTTATTTTAAATTAAATACCAGAACTTAAAAACTATTTAATGAAGATGTCTTTTTTTGGATACTATTGACATTTTTTACTGTTATTATTTGTAATTTCATCTTAATGGCATCATAACTTTTATTGAATATGTATATTAAATAATAAATTTTTATTTTTTTATAAAAACTGAACTTTTTTTTATTTTTTTATTAATTCTCTAAATACTTAATAATTCAAACTTTTGACAATGTTCTGAACAAACCAACTCTTTTTGTACATTGCATATTTAGCCATAAAATTATAATCATATACATATAAAAGAAAATTTCAATAAAAAAAACTTTATGGAGTTATTTTAAGTTAAAAAGTTCACCAGACCTAGATATTAATTTTTAAGTCACAAATACCTGAAGGAGTTCTGACCAAGCTTTGTTCTAATCTAAATCTTTCATTCACAAGATTTGAATGCCTTTGAAAATCATATACTACAAAATTAGCTAAAAAATGTAAATATATATCATACATCTCTTCCAAAACAGGCTGCAACAGTTAGCAAAAGTAATAAATCAATTAGTAATACAGTGTTTTATTTGTATATTTTACAAATTGATGACTACAAGAAGCAATTAAATGTTTTAAGAAGAATCAAGAAACTTTCCGATAATAAAAAAATAAAATTACTTCCATCTTGTAGATAGTTTATATCTTTTCAATCTAATTATAATACATTTTATCAATGAATTGTAAAAAAACAACGGTTATGATTAACTTTAGGTGAGCACCAATATCAAGCTGAAATTATAATACCTTTGATGTCTTATTAAATCATAATTTGAGGTTAAAATTTATCTTTTAAAAATACATGAATAAAATTAAACTTATATATCATAAACTGATAAACTTAAATATTTAATTGCTTTTATCTTACAATATAAAGTGATTATATCAATACAACAATTTATATTGATTATGATATTGTAAAAAAAAATAAATTAAATATTTTAGTTTATAATTTATTAATTTAGTTCTTTCTATGCATTTAAAACTTGTATAGTGGCTTGTTTAAAACTAAGTATAGTTTTTTAGCCTAAAATTATGGTTAAATAAAACATCAAATGTATTATATTTTCAGTTTGATATTGGTGCTCACCTAAAGTTAAGCATAACCAAAACAACTACTATTTAAAAATTAAATAAAAAACTTTGCAGTAAAAGAGTAATTTATCTTCTTTGTTTGCCAAAATAACCAACAAACTGTTTAATAATAGAAAATATTCTGTTTTGTTTTAGCATCTTCTACTTTTAGTAATTAAAATAAATTTTTATTTGTCTCTCAGACCAATGCCTTACTATTAAAAGGAATATAGAAAAATTAAGTCTATAATTAATAACAAAGTCATTTTAACTTACATTTAATTACTTTTAGTAAGTTAGTTTACTACTTTTGCTTTAACTATCTTAACTTATTTAACTAGTATAGGTAACTAACTAGTTAAACATGTTTTTATAGAAATTTAAGTAATTATACAGCTTTTAACTTTTTAATACAAGTACTAAGAAAAACTATAAGTACTTTTAAAACAATATGTGTTTTTTATACAGTTTTCCATTTCAATTTCAAAATCAAGATCATTTTTACTGTATGTAAGCAAGCACTTTTTTGATTGAGTACTTATTATAAAATTTTAACTTAAGGTGTAAAATTAGTTGCTAAATTTTATTAATTTATTCTATATATGCCTGATTATCAAGATCTTATGTTACAAACATTAAAGTCTTCTGCCTTGTCATAAGGAACCCTATGCATCTAAGCCACATTTATTTAGTTATTAAGCAACCAGGTTTGCAGCTTATTGAAGCAAAATATCCAAAACTTAAAACAGTGACCTAAAACTTGAATGGTTTAATTATAGAACTATAAAAAAGTAGTATTACTCAAAAAGTGAAAGTAATTACTGTAAAAAAAGCTTAAAAAGCTAAAGATATAGAAATAACAAAACTATTTAGAAACAAAAACACAATTATTTAATAAATTAAAGACTTTTAAGTATATAAACTAGCTGAGAATTGGGAAAAGTATCTATACTAGCCTAAAACTTGCAAACTAATTTTAAACAAGCCTGAGTTTTTTAAAACTTTCAACAAACTTCAAACTAGCCTTAGTTGGTCGGATTTTTTTTTTACAAACTAGCCTGAGTAACTTGAACATCTGGCAGCCATGTTGTTAAAACTATTTTTTTATATGAGTCAACCACTTGGTTTTGACCATGCAATGTTCAAAGTTTTTAAAGCCTTTAATAGGACTCCTAAACCACTAGACAACATATTTGTTTTATTTAAGAATTTGTTGCACAAATCCATCACAACACTAACTTGTAAAAAAAGGGATAAGATTTATTAAAGAATAAATATACAAATTTTGAAATCTGTATATGACTTTCAACATTTTTGACTGGGTCCTTAACTTTTTTGTTATATTATAAGTAATTTTATAATATTGCTTGCAGTATGTACCTAGAAATGTTTAGTCACAACAGTTATATTTTGGTAAAAGTATAAAGTTTATATGGGTTGAAAATTTCAAAAGTTGAGTAATAAATTTTATTAGGCAACATTAATATAATTTTATAACTTCCACAATAATAAATTTAAGCTGTAAAGCTTTCTTTAACAGCTTTTATTTTGCAATGAATTGTTATAAATGCTATTATCATTTTCAAAAAGTTTTGCTAGTTTTGTTGTCACAATTCTACTACCTGATATTTAATTGGAATATTACTACTATGCTGGTCCACATTAGTATAAACAAACTTTTATGACTAATTCATAACTTTTAAAATTCACTTAGTTTTTGTTAATTTAATTTTTGTCAAAATACAGGTTTACTATCATTTCTAACCCGCTATCACTTCTAACCAGATCATTTCTAACTCGATCACTTCTAACCCGATCACTTTTAACCCAATCATTTCTAACTCGATCACACCTAACCCGATCATAAGTAACCCGATCATTTCTACCCAGATCATTTCTAAAAAGATTATTTCTAACCAGATTATTTCTAACCTAATCATTTTTAACCTGATCATTTCTAACCCGATAATTTCTAACTCGATCATTTCTAACTCGACATGTACAATTTTTTATTGTTTTAAAATATAAACTATTGAACAAAATTGGTTATAAAATATCAAAGTATTGAAACTAAAAAAAAACATAAACTCATTCAAGAAAGAAAACAAAACTGGAAAGAGTTTGAAAGAAAAAAAGAAAAATAGCCTAAAATAGCCTGAGTTGTCCTGGGATTTTCAAATATTTTAAACTGTCCTGACTCCTGAGTTATTCTATAAATAAGTCTATAAAACTTATTATTTTGCCTTCTTTAGTTTTTCTTTTAAAACATTAAGTATAGAAACCAAAATAAAGTTTAATTTTCATAAAAGTTTTAAAGTATTCAAAATATGAGATAGCTAAAACAATTTTCCGCGATTAATTGTAGAATTTTCTTTTGTAATTTTCTAGATAGTTGAAAATATAAGTTATTAGACCAATTGATATTACTTTAAAACTACTAAAAAAATACTTAAAAATGTTTGTTTTGTAAAACTTTATGCATAGGTTAAAGTTTCTAATGAAGAAAAAATAATACCGTTTACAGAAATTTAGAGGTACATAAAAAAAAACAAGAATAAAGTCAATAAACTTCAACCTGGCTTTACTGTAATAAATAAATTAAATACACTGCATTAACCGTCTGAAAAATAGTTAATTAAAGGAAACAAAAACTTTTATGAAGTTTTTATGAGCTTCTGCTCCTAATTATATTAATTTTAGCTTTATTAATTAAAAAAGAAAATCAGTTCATATTTTGTTTTTGATTTCATTATTTCGATTCTTCTAACTAAAGTAGATTAAAAAAATTGTCAGCTAAAGAAAAGTACTAATTTATGTCGTAATTAAAACAAATCGGATATTATATAAAATTAAGTAAAAGTTTTAAATAAGATGAACTAAACAAGATTCAATTACCCTCGTAAATGTTATGTAATAAACAAGTCTGTTTAAGTTATAGAGGTTTTTTTTTATTTAGGTCTAAGAAGTAATTTAATAATTAAATTCAAGACTGTCAATCGACGTAACAAACTTTTGCAGTTTGTTACATGACATAACTGTTTTATTAGTGAGGTTGTATCTAAAAATTGTGCTTTTCCACTGTATATAACAAAGTTATTTAACTTCTCCTAATGTTTAGTCAAAATTATTATCTTAACAGGCCTATGAAAGTTGTAGAACAATTCGTTTAAATTTTTAAGATGTAACTGAAAACTAACCGACTATTAAACAGTAAAGATTAGTCAACAACACTTACGCCAGATTTACAATGTAGTTTATAGACCGTAATATAAAGATTTTTTAATTTCAATATTACAATTGTCAATATTTACTTCTTTAAATTTACTTTTGTTAAAACTATTCTAGCTACGTAAGTTACAAGAAAGTCAAACTTAAATATAGTTATAACCAGGGGCGTGTTTTGACTGGTTTCCTTTTTCCTGTGAACCCCCTGAAAAAAAAAAGAAAAGAAAAAAGAAAAAAAGATTCTTAGAATATCACTAAAAACGTTGTTTATTGACTTTGTTTTGGTTATTTGATAAACGTTGAATAATAAATGTTAAATTTAAAACATTGAAAGATTAAAAAGTTTACTTAACAAAAAATGCTCGTTTTTGCCCAGCTGAAATAGATTTTAGATAAAGTTTTAATTGTGACGTCATAATAGGTAAAAGTTTTAAAACAGCATTTTCTTTCTAGGAAACTTTTTACTAAGATGCTCTTAGTTCCCACTTTAAATCGTAACTTAGTATAATTAACTTTTGATACAGTATTGTTTTTGAACTAGTAAGTACAATTTTACTTAAAAAATGTCCAATATAATCATTAAAGTTTTATTTTACCAAGTTAGCTGTATATAATAATGTTGTGTGAAGCTTTTGTACTTTAAAATTTATATTTTTTGTTGTGTCAAACAACTGGGTTTAAGCCTTGAAAAGTTCATTTCAGAGAGTTTTCAAAATCATCATTAGACAACTACACAAACTTGCAGTTTATTCTTTTACCATATAATGGTATTTTAATATTTTTATTTAAGTTGTTTTATTTTTGTATATTTGTTGGCCACCAAGTTTATTCTTGATTTTTTGAAATTTCTCAGAGAAATTTCAAAATCATTATTAGAATTCCTGCACCACCTGGCAAACATTTAATTATAATTTAAAGATATTTTAATTTAGTTATAAAACTTTAAACAATTTTTGGTATTTACCTAGGATGATATCGCACCAATATCAAGCTCAAATGATATCGTGTTTAATATCTTTTTGAACCATAATTTTAGGCTTAGAATCAATATTTTAAGCCTTATATGATTTATCTAAAATTATACTTGGTTTTAAACAAGCTATATAAATATATAGTTATAATTTAATTCACATGTTATAAACTGAAATACTTAATTGATTTTATTTTACAGTACAGTAATGTATATAAGTTATTGTATCATTTACTTTATTTATAAAATAAAAGCAATTAAATATATAAGTTTTATCGGTTTATGATAAACAAGTTTTATTTATGTATTTTTAAAGTATAATTTTTAAGCCTATAATCATGGTAAAAAACAACATTGAATTTAACATAATTTTAGCTTGATATTGGTGCGACATAATCCTAGGTAATTGCCCATTTTTTTAATTAAATTTCAATACTTATAGATTAAATTACTTGAAAAAATGTTTTTATTATAAATATAATTTTTTCCGGCTCTTTTAGTTTTAATTTATCTAAATTTAATACAGTATAATAAATAAACATGTATAATATTGTTCCATTACTACTTGTATGTTTTTTTTTATTTCTAAGCAGTAAAAAGCATTTTAAACTCTGAGTTTTTCGGCTAAATATTGCGTACTTAACTGGTAGTGCAGTGGTTCCCAACCCAACCTTTTTGATGCCCCGCACCCCTAAAGTCTCTTAACTTGATCTCGCACCCCTAACACTGTATGCTATAACTATTTATTGATAATTTGATTATAAAATCATTGACTTCATTAATTAATAATTTGTATTTTAATTTTTATAATAGTGTAATTGTGTACTATTGATGATTGAGTACTAATGAAATAAACTGTATTCTAAGAAAAATAAAAAAGTGAATTACTAAGACATTTTTTTTTATAAAATTTATACAAAAACAATGCTTTAGCCTATGACTTCGTCATTTAATTTAAAATTTGAAAAAACATAAGAAGTGAGGAAAAAGCACTAGAAAAGTAATAAATATTAAGATTAAACTCAAAACTAAACTTTTTATACATTTTGTTATGAATATATGTACATAAAAAATAAAAATCAGCTGTTCTAAGTTAGGCTTATGTAATGTTTTATTTTCAAAACTATTAGCAGCTATGAGGTTTCAAAATAATAAAGGTTTGAGTTAAGATTTTAAAAAGTTAAAAGATATTTAGTCTTAAATTGTCAAAAGATATGTATAAAAGCAAATACAAAAAAAAAGTTTCTATGCTTACAACAAGAAAAAAAAAAGATTGAAAAAGGTAAACGCTTTAAGTTCAAAAAAGGAATGAATAGAAATAAAGTTGATGCATTGAATACTTTTGCTGATCTATAAAAGTTGGTTTCACTAAAGCTAAAAACAAGTTTTCTTAAATAGTATAACGTACAGTAATTTCTGTGAACTTTACAATTTACTGATGTTAAATCTTTAAACACCACTTTTTTGCACAACTCAGCTTAATAAAAGATTACATTATAAATGAACAGAACCTGTTCTTAACAGCTATAAAAAACCTGCTGAAGATACTAATTTTAATTCAAGTATTTAATTTAAAATAGATGCTAGCTCATAAGTTGCTTCAAACAGTTAATGGAAATGGATGCCAGTTAAGAAAATAAAATACTTAAAGAATAAATTCACAGATTTAAAACTCTAAGAAACTTTTACTGAAATGTAAATTCTAAACTAACAGCTACTAAATAAAATTAGTAAAATTAATTTGCTTCTAGAAAAGCGCTCTTGCTCTATTATGTATTAATTCAATTAATGTTTTTAGATAATTAGCGCCGACTTCTTTTAATAACAAAATGTACTTTGTAACTTTATTAGAGAGTGAAAAAATCCTTATTTCTCAGACAAAATGAAAAGCCATCTCGCACCCCCTGGAATGCTGCCTCGCACCCCCAGGTCCCAAGGGGTGCGGCGAGCACCCCTGGTTGGGAACCCCTGTGGTAGTGCATACCTAAGAAATGGTACTTAAGCAGGAAATTAAGATCAAAAAAATATTGTAAACTCCCTTTGAAAAAAGTCTAGACACGCCCCGCCCCTGGTTATAAATACTTACTTTAAGACAAAGAACAGTTCAAAATATTTTCAAACGATTTAGTAAATTCTATATATTTAAAGAAAAGTATTAATTAAAGTAGGTTGAAAAAACTAAAAAATATGAATTAATAGTAATTTATTAAATTTATATTAAGTTAATACTAATTAATGCTAGAATTACATTTTACGTAACACAATAAAGTCATTATTTTTTAAGTAAAAAATACCTAATTATATTAACAACTTTGTAAGACTAGTTTGTTTTTGAATTAAATCTAGATTAAAATAAAAAATAAATTAAACAAATTTTTACTGATTAAGTTCGAAATGATCGGGTTATAAATGATCTGGTTAGAAATGATCGGCTCCGCAAAATACCAGACAAAGTTAGTATAGAAGGTATTTTAAACTATGGATTATTTATTTTTGAGATATAAGACAAACACTAAATTAAATTTTGAATCATATGTATAGACTTTATTAGTTTTATTTTTATAAATAAATCACTAAAACCTTGTAAAAATTAGAAAATTGTATAATTAGTTTGTTTCAATAGTTTTTTATAGTTTCCAATCGATAGAATGTTTACGTTTGGTAAGTATGCATATGGTTTTATGATTTTACTATATATTTTTTATAATTAATTTTTCGCTGTTTTTTAATACGATGTGGTTTAAGTAATTCTATTTGAAATAAAATTTGAAAAAATTTTAAGCTTTTAAAAACTTGTTAATTCGTTATACTTTAAAACAACAAATTTGAACTTTTTTTATAGTTTGCGCATAGAGCATTAGTTAGTGACTTTCATACATTGGCTAAAAAAATAAGACAAGTTCAAAAAAATATATGTTTATTATAGTTGCTTTGATTTTTTCTTAGAGACTACATAGTGCTTTTAAAAAGATAATTCAATATTAAAGATAGCTTTAATTTGTAAAAACAAAATTTAATAAACTCATTAAAATGTCTAACTGTAATTCTTTATTGATCTAAATAAAATAATTCGATAAATACAAAGTCATTCTATTCTGTATAAAAAGTTTTTTTTTTAAAGCTCATTGTGAAATTTTTTCTTAAAATATTAACAGACGATAACATTAATTGTAGGTTTTTGTAAAAAATAATCCAAAATAAATAGTAAAGCTCTTAATAAAAGATTTAGCATATATAATCACTTTGACTTTCACGTTAAGCCCCAAAACTCCGTTAGTCGGATGCAATTTCTTAAGTAATACTTTGTGGTACAAATATAACTTTTCTATAATTTCGTGTGCTCCTAAGCATGGTTGTCAAATCTAAGTTATACTAAACTTAGTGGTTATAAGTATGCAGTTATTTGTAGACAAGCTGTACATTGTTGTTAGTTTAAAAGCTTTTTTTTTCATATTTTAATACAAACTTCACTATAAATAGCAAAAATAATAACAGTTAAAGCAGTTAAAAAAGAAACTAATGCTGCTAACAAAAAAAAAGTATAAATTTGAAGTACTTAAGTGTGTTTTCTTTATAAAAGTAAAAAAAAATTTAATAAAACTTCATATTTTTTCTAAAGATCTTTTTATAACATTAATTAACAAAAACCTGTTCAGATTAAAGTTTATTATATGGTTTTTTAAAAAATCTTAAACAAACTTTAGGTAAAATAAGAACTACTTTAATTTTTAATGAGTCTGTTACATTAATAATTTTAATTATAGTAAAAGTGCGGATTAGCTAGTCTATTTATTACCTATTACCAGGTTCCGGGGAAAAATATTCTGACCTTGTCAAATACTAATAAAATAGTAAACTCCTAAAAAAATTAGTACTATACTATTTCTGCTTATGTAAGCTTGAATTTACTTATATTTGTCGACTAATATAACAGTATGTATTTGGTCGTTAAAATATAACAATTAACAGTATACCTACATTAAATTAACTGTCAAACTAATTTTACATCATAACATTATTGAAGCAAGTATTGTTAATGGTGTAAACAAACTTACTGAGAATATATTATTTTAATTGTGCACATTTTTATGCACAAAACTGGTATATAAAATAAAAACTTTATACTTGTGTATAAAATATTGTGCACACGTTTAGTTTAGAAATTAGCTTATGAATTTAGTTTAGAATAGAGAGCCTTACAGTCTGTCACTAAAAGTGTTCTTAAACATTTTTGTGCAAATAACTAGTTTCCAAGTAGATTTTGAAGAATAAAACCTTTTTTTAGTTTGTCCAGGAGTTTTATTTCTTCTAAAACCTTTATTAAAAGTGCAGTTGAAGGATCCGATACCAGACCAGGGGCGTGTCTAGACTTTTTTCAAATGGGGTTCACAATTTTTTTGTTCTTAATTTGCCGCTTAAGTACGCATTTCTTAGGTATGTACTGTCAGTTAAGTACGCAATAATTAGCCGAAAAACTCTGTGTTTAAAATATTTTTTTTCTGCTTAGATATAAAAAAAACATATAAGTAGTAATAGAAAAATATTATACTTTTTTATTTTTTATACTGTATTAAATCTAGATAAATTAAAACTATAAGAACCAGAAAAAAAGTTATGAATTTACAAATTGTTAATCAAAATTCAAATATGTTAATAAAAAAAAATTACAGACATAACTAACTTACTTTATAAAAAAAATAACTGTTTTATCTGGAAACAATATTATAAAATGATTAAAACTATTATAAATTTTTATAAAAAAAATTTTAATTTTGAATTAAATGTTAGTATAGAATATAGATGGAGTTCTTCAGATTTTTATTATAAGTTTTAAACTCTTTAAATTTATACATCTATTTATAATAATAAAAAAATTCAAGTAATTTAATCTATAAAAACTGAAACTTCAATAAAAAATGTTAAGACTTATATACAGTGACCTCTCGGATCTTTACGCACTTGTGACGTTACGCACTCTCGTTTAGTTACGCATTTCAGAATTCTATAAAATTCAGAAAATAAAATTTTTATTTTTTTTTAATTTTACACAAATTAGGTTTAATGTATATTTTTAAATTAAGATATGTTTTTGAATGCTAACACACCTCTCTATATCTTTAGACTTTGTAAATTTATGTTCCTTGACTAATTGATAAACATTTAGTTATACCTCAGTATATCAGAAATTTTGTAAACAATAAGAGATTAAATCAAAATTCTGAAATAAACATGACTGTTTTTATGATGAAAGTATAATGAAATAATGAGAGTTTAAAACACAAAGAAATAATACAGCAGTCTTGCATTATATATTAATAAACACCATTTTATAATTGTAAAGAAATGCTTAATTATAAATTGAACTTGCTAAGTAGAATAGAATATAAATTTCACATATAAATAAAGATAATTTTTACTTTTTATTAAAATAGTAAAATTATTTCTACTCGAATTATTATTTTATAGAAATTCAAATCATTTTTTTTAATATATGTATAGTTTTATCTGTTGTTTTCATATTTATAAATAAAGTAAACAAATTGTTAAAAGTGGGAAAGTGCCCAGTCTTCTTTTAACTAGAAGCAATATTAAAAAACAGCCATTTTAGTGAGTATATTTGGTACCTCTCGTTTCTTTACGATCTCTCATATCTTTACGCACTTATTCTGTGGACACAATGTGCGTAAATAAGCGAGAGGTTACTGTAATTAAATTAAAAAATCTTTATAAAAGTTTATTCTAGTTTTAATTATTTTATAACATTGTTTCCTGATTAAAAAGTTATTTTTTTTATAGATAAGTTAGTTAGGTCTGTAATATTTTTGTTTTAAATAACAGGTTTGAATTTTGATATACAATTTGTTAGTTCAAAACATTTAAATAAAATTAAAAAAAAAATTCAATTTTGATTTAAATGTTACTTTAGATGGAGTTTTTACAAATTTTTTATTTAAATTTTAAACTCTTTACATTTTAATATCTATTTATAATAAAAATGTTTTTTGCGAGTGATTTAATTTATAAAAATTGAAATTTCAATAAAAAAAATGTTTAGACTTATACAATTAAATTTAATTATCTTTAAATTTCATTTAAATGTTTGCATGATGCTTCAGAGATTCTTATGATGGTTTTGAAATCTCTTTGGGTTGAAAGTTTCAAAAAGTCAAGAATAAACTTTGTGGCCAACAGCTATACAAAATTAAAAAAACATTAAATAATAAGAAAATGAATTGCCAGGTGGTGTAGTTGTCTAACGATGATTTTGAAATCTCTCTGAATTGAACTATTCAAGGTTTAAACCCAGTTGGTTGATACATAAACAAATAGTATAAATGTTTAAATACAAACACAACATTCTATCTAACAACATAACACAAAAGCTTCAAACAGCATTAATATATACAATAATCTAAGTATAATAAAACTTTAGTGATAATAATGCACATTTTTTAAGTAAAATTGTACTTACTAGTTGAAAAACAATACTTAATTAAAAGTCATTCACACTAAGTAACAATTTATAATGGGAACTAAGAGCATCTTAATAAAATTTTTTCTAGAAATTAAATGCTACTTTAAAACTTTAACCTGTTATGACGTAACAATTAAAATATTATTTAAAACCTGTTTCAGCTTGACAAAAACGAGCATTTTTTGTTACTGCAACTTTTTAATCTTTTAGTGTTATAAATTCAACGTTCATTATTAAAAATTTATCAAATAACCAAAACAAAGTCAATAAACAACGTTTTTAGTGATATTCTAAGAATCTTTTTTTCTTTTTTCTTTTCTTTTTTTTTCAGGGGGTTCACAGGAAACAGGAGACCAGTTAAAACACGCCCCTGTACCAGACCAAGGCAAAAATTGTTTAGTGTACAAGTTTAATTGCTCTTGCGAAAAGAGCTACATCGGTCAGACTTCAAGGCACTTAAAAACCAGGATAAAAGAACATCTACCTGCTTGTTTTTCGAAATTCATTGAAAAAGAACCTGAAATTAAGACAACGGCAACAAAAAACGCAGCAAAAAGATCTTCACTTACAAAAAATCTAATAAATAATAGAGATTGTGCTAGGAAATATGACATACCCAGATTTGGAATAATCCATCATTGCAATAGTGTATTTGATCTCGTGAAGTCGGAGGCTATCTCCATATTTTTAGAGAAACCAGAATTGTGCAAACAAAAGGAATTCGATTACAAAGTGTCTTTATTTATATAAATTTTCCTTTTTTTTCGTTAGTAGCATTTGAGTTTGATTATGTACTACTTTACATTGATTATACAAAAAAGCTAAACTAATAGCCCTTAAATAGCTGTCTAATGAAACAATAACCAGAACACTTTAGTTGCAAAGCTTTCGTCCTTTATTAGACATTTTCAATACAAAAATACGGCTGTAAAAACAAAAATTAAAACATAAAATATATATATAAAAAAATGTTTTTAATTGATAAAATGACATTTTAAACAGCAAACAAAACACTTTATATATAAAAAAACTTTTTAAAAAAAAAACACATTAACTTTATTCCCATAACATTAAAAAGAGTTTTGCTCCACAAAATTACATATGCAATTAATATATAAATGTATGTTAAGAACTACTAAATAACACAAAGAAATACAAAAAAATATATACAAAACAGATGCATCTAACAATATGTACTTTAACTACTCTACCCCTATAAATCACTGTATTGTGTTTTAGCTAAATTAATATTTGATTTGAGTTTATTTATCCAAAAATATTCTTTATAGTCAAGGTTCTTAAAATTTGGTTCTTCCAAAAAAACAACTTCATACGCGTCATCAAAACAACACTCTTTCTGTAGATCGTTCTTGTGTTTAACATAGTAGTGTCTATATAAGGCATTTTCATCTGTTATATCGTTTGGGTTAAAATTTGACTTTGATCTATTCCAACTATATCTATGTGCTGTCCATCTTGTACTGAAGCTGTTTTTAGTTTGTCCTACACAGTTGCTATTACATTTTGTGCATATAGCTGCGTAAATTCCATAACTCTTGCAGTTCAGATTCGGTTTCAATTTTATTGTTTTACCCTGAATGTTTAAAATTTCTTTATCAAATACCATGTTTTTATGTTTGCCATGATTACCACATAGTGCGCATTTTTCACATTTTTGCTTAGTTTAGTACTCGTTTGTTTTTGTTTTGCAATTTGACTAAAACTGTTTAAAAGTTTTCTCAGGCTCGCTGGTTTTGTAAAGGATATTTTACCTGAAGGAAAAAGTTTAGATTCCTCTTTAGTGAAACTTAGAAGCTTCTTAAATTGAGTAGACCAATATACATTTTCGTTTTTAGTTATGTCTTTTTGTTCAATTGGAACGTTCTTATTCTCATTTTTGCAATAAATTTTCTTAAATTGGTCTTCTACTAGTCTGGGATTGAAATTGGATGCTAAACATTTAGTTTTAAGTTTTTTCAGACTCTCATAATAATCTTCTTTTCTTTCATTTATTCTTTTCAATCTTTTTTCTTCGCCTGTAATTATACCCTTAAAGATGTTCAGTGGGTGGAAAGATTTTCCGTTCAAAAAAGTAGAATTTACAGCGGTAGTTTTTGTAAAATTTCTGGTGTAGAAAAAAGTTTTTTCGTTTACTCTAGTAAGAATGTGCTCAATATCTAGGAAAGGTAACTTATCTACCTCATTTTCTCCCGACATTATTGTTGATGTCAAATCTAGATCGTACTCTTTAAATGTTTTCCTGAGATCTTTTATTATTTCTTTTGATACTGAAATATTCTCTGATATCAATAATATATCGTCAATGTAACGTCTTACAAATAGTGATTTGTTTAATTTAGAAGCTTTCGTCATTATATAATGTAAAGAAATATTAGCTATGACATCGGAGTTGTTGTCACCAGTAATAATACTTTTCTTCTGTTTAAAATATTTTTCCTGGAATACTATAAAGTTGTTGCGTAAAGCTATTTCTGATAGCATTACTAAGTATTTGATCATCGGTGTCTCAAAATCTGAGCACAATTCTAATGCTTCTACAAGAGCTTTGTTCACTAAATCTATTGATAATGATGGGTACAAATTTACGACATCAACTGTACTTAAAATACAATTTTTATCATCATATGACTTTTTCCAAGTTTCCAAGTCTTCTAAATAACTTTTTGAATCTTTACAATATTCATTTATTCCCTTTTTGCAATAAATAACACTAATCGGTTCCAATATTAGGTTGAGTACAGCTGTTAACCTACTTAGATATGTATTACCAGCGGCTTGGACTATTCTAGTTGGTATATCTTTAATACTGCAAGTTTTGAGAATATCTGGATTTAACTTATGGGTTTTCCATAAAGGATATATATATATCCGCAGTTATTATTAGTAAAGTATTTCGCAGATGGTCCCGCGACTTTTCTTAAAATACCAGTTTTAGTTTTTTTCATACCAGTTGTAATAAATAGCAGGTTATCGTCTAAATAGTTCTTTTTCCACATATCAACTAAAATTTGACTAATATTTTCTTTTAATTTTGTCATTTTTATTAAAATTTCTTTCTCATTGTAAGGCAGTTCCACGTAGTTTTCATCTAGAGCTTTTGTTATTAATGAAATATAATCCTTGTAATTTATTACAATAGTTTTGCCGTCTTTGTCTGAGTTTCCAATTACAATTTCTTTGTTTTTTGTTTTGATTCTAAGTTTTTGAAGAGATTTTTGAAGATTTTTATTCAGGTTGTTTTTAAACTTATGCATGTGCATAACTTGAATCTTTAAATTACGGAAACACAAACAATGTTAAACAAACGAGTACTAAACTAAGCAAAAAATGTGAAAAATGCGCACTATGTGGAAATCATGGCAAACATAAAAAAATGGTATTTGATAAAGAAATTTTAAACATTCAGGGTAAGACAATAAAATTGAAACCGAATCTGAACTGCAAGAGTTATGGAATTTACGCAGCTATATGCACAAAATGTAATAGCAACTATGTAGGACAAACTAAAAACAGCTTCAGTACAAGATGGACAGCACATAGATATAGTTGGAATAGATCAAAGTCAAATTTTAACCCAAACGATATAACAGATGAAAATGCCTTATATAGACACTACTATGTTAAACACAAGAACGATCTACAGAAAGAGTGTTGTTTTGATGACGCGTATGAAGTTGTTTTTTTGGAAGAACCAAATTTTAAGAACCTTGACTATAAAGAATATTTTTGGATAAACAAACTCAAATCAAATATTAATTTAGCTAAAACACAATACAGTGATTTATAGGGGTAGAGTAGTTAAAGTACATATTGTTAGATGCATCTGTTTTGTATATATTTTTTTGTATTTCTTTGTGTTATTTAGTAGTTCTTAACATACATTTATATATTAATTGCATATGTAATTTTGTGGAGCAAAACTCTTTTTAATGTTATGGGAATAAAGTTAATGTGTTTTTTTTTTAAAAAGTTTTTTTATATATAAAGTGTTTTGTTTGCTGTTTAAAATGTCATTTTATCAATTAAAAACATTTTTTTATATATATATTTTATGTTTTAATTTTTGTTTTTACAGCCGTATTTTTGTATTGAAAATGTCTAATAAAGGACGAAAGCTTTGCAACTAAAGTGTTCTGGTTATTGTTTCATTAGACAGCTATTTAAGGGCTATTAGTTTAGCTTTTTTGTATTTGAAAATTTAAGTATAGCTTTGTCTGAAACAATAGTTAATTGGAGTTGTTTTTTGACCCCGGATTACGGCTTACCTGTTTTCTTAATTAATTATGGACCAGGAGGTCAACAATACCAATTTGCTTGTAAACCAAACAATTAAACGGCTGTTACTAAATCAAAAATTTACTTTTCTGAAAAGATGCATCACCTTGGACATTCTACTACCTTCAAATAGAAATAAACGTATTGATTTTGATTTATTGTTAATACAACAAAAAAGAAAGCTAAATAAACAATTTAAGGAAATTGAAGAAGATACAAACAATATTAAATTATATTTTGACCAACTATCAAATAAACAAAAAAGTTTTGTAAAAAAAGCTTGCCATAAACAAAAACAACACTACAAAAGAAAAATTTCATGGCTTTTTAACAAACAAAAGGAGGAAAGAAGACTTTGCAAACCAAATCAAACATTTTACCCTAAAAAGAAAAGTTTTTAAAAATAAAAAGGACCGACAACGATATTTAATCAGAAAGAAAAACAAAATTAATAAATCAAATAATGAAATAGTTCTAAATAAATCAGATGTAAATCTTAGCAATTATGACTTACAGCTTTTATCTTTTGGGCCCCAATTCATTCCAACGCCAAAGTGGGAAAATAAAGTTATTCATCAAGAAAAAGAAAATCTGTTAAAACATATAAGAGCAATAGAGTGGAAAGATGTCTTCATGAATAAAGATGAAAGTTTAGTTGAAACAAATCATTTTAAATGTAATTTGAGCCACAAATTAAAAGTTCCAAATTTCTCTAGACCAGATAAAAGTCAATTAACAAATAATACTGAGTCATATATCCAAGTTGTTAGAAACAAATTCCGTAATTTAAAGATTCAAGTTATGCACATGCATAAGTTTAAAAACAACCTGAATAAAAATCTTCAAAAATCTCTTCAAAAACTTAGAATCAAAACAAAAAACAAAGAAATTGTAATTGGAAACTCAGACAAAGACGGCAAAACTATTGTAATAAATTACAAGGATTATATTTCATTAATAACAAAAGCTCTAGATGAAAACTACGTGGAACTGCCTTCCAATGAGAAAGAAATTTTAATAAAAATGACAAAATTAAAAGAAAATATTAGTCAAATTTTAGTTGATATGTGGAAAAAGAACTATTTAGACGATAACCTGCTATTTATTACAACTGGTATGAAAAAAACTAAAACTGGTATTTTAAGAAAAGTCGCGGGACCATCTGCGAAATACTTTACTAATAATAACTGCGGATATATATATATCCTTTATGGAAAACCCATAAGTTAAATCCAGATATTCTCAAAACTTGCAGTATTAAAGATATACCAACTAGAATAGTCCAAGCCGCTGGTAATACATATCTAAGTAGGTTAACAGCTGTACTCAACCTAATATTGGAACCGATTAGTGTTATTTATTGCAAAAAGGGAATAAATGAATATTGTAAAGATTCAAAAAGTTATTTAGAAGACTTGGAAACTTGGAAAAAGTCATATGATGATAAAAATTGTATTTTAAGTTCAGTTGATGTCGTAAATTTGTACCCATCATTATCAATAGATTTAGTGAACAAAGCTCTTGTAGAAGCATTAGAATTGTGCTCAGATTTTGAGACACCGATGATCAAATACTTAGTAATGCTATCAGAAATAGCTTTACGCAACAACTTTATAGTATTCCAGGAAAAATATTTTAAACAGAAGAAAAGTATTATTACTGGTGACAACAACTCCGATGTCATAGCTAATATTTCTTTACATTATATAATGACGAAAGCTTCTAAATTAAACAAATCACTATTTGTAAGACGTTACATTGACGATATATTATTGATATCAGAGAATATTTCAGTATCAAAAGAAATAATAAAAGATCTCAGGAAAACATTTAAAGAGTACGATCTAGATTTGACATCAACAATAATGTCGGGAGAAAATGAGGTAGATAAGTTACCTTTCCTAGATATTGAGCACATTCTTACTAGAGTAAACGAAAAAACTTTTTTCTACACCAGAAATTTTACAAAAACTACCGCTGTAAATTCTACTTTTTTGAACGGAAAATCTTTCCACCCACTGAACATCTTTAAGGGTATAATTACAGGCGAAGAAAAAAGATTGAAAAGAATAAATGAAAGAAAAGAAGATTATTATGAGAGTCTGAAAAAACTTAAAACTAAATGTTTAGCATCCAATTTCAATCCCAGACTAGTAGAAGACCAATTTAAGAAAATTTATTGCAAAAATGAGAATAAGAACGTTCCAATTGAACAAAAAGACATAACTAAAAACGAAAATGTATATTGGTCTACTCAATTTAAGAAGCTTCTAAGTTTCACTAAAAAGGAATCTAAACTTTTTCCTTCAGGTAAAATATCCTTTACAAAACCAGCGAGCCTGAGAAAACTTTTAAACAGTTTTAGTCAAATTGCAAAACAAAAACAAACGAGTACTAAACTAAGTAAAAAATGTGAAAAATGCGCACTATGTGGTAATCATGGCAAACATAAAAACATGGTATTTGATAAAGAAATTTTAAACATTCAGGGTAAAACAATAAAATTGAAACCGAATCTGAACTGCAAGAGTTATTGAATTTACGCAGCTATATGCACAAAATGTAATAGCAACTATGTAGGACAAACTAAAAACAGCTTCAGTACAAGATGGACAGCACATAGATATAGTTGGAATAGATCAAAGTCAAATTTTAACCCAAACGATATAACAGATGAAAATGCCTTATATAGACACTACTATGTTAAACACAAGAACGATCTACAGAAAGAGTGTTGTTTTGATGACGCGTATGAAGTTGTTTTTTTGGAAGAACCAAATTTTAAGAACCTTGACTATAAAGAATATTTTTGGATAAATAAACTCAAATCATATATTAATTTAGCTAAAACACAATACAGTGATTTATAGGGGTAGAGTACTTAAAGTACATATTGTTAGATGCATCTGTTTTGTATATATTTTTTTTGTATTTCTTTGTGTTATTTAGTAGTTCTTAACATACATTTATATATTAATTGCATATGTAATTTTGTGGAGCAAAACTCTTTTTAATGTTATGGGAATAAAGTTAATGTGTTTTTTTTTTAAAAAGTTTTTTTATATATAAAGTGTTTTGTTTGCTGTTTAAAATGTCATTTTATCAATTAAAAAATTTTTTATATATATATATTTTATGTTTTAATTTATGTTTTTACAGCCGTATTTTTGTATTGAAAATGTCTAATAAAGGACGAAAGCTTTGCAACTAAAGTGTTCTGGTTATTGTTTCATTAGACAGCTATTTAAGGGCTATTAGTTTAGCTTTTTTGTATTTGAAAATTTAAGTATAGCTTTGTCTGAAACAATAGTTAATTGGAGTTGTTTTTTGACCCCGGGTTACGGCTTACCTGTTTTCTTTACATTGATTATTTATTGCGCTTATTACTTGGTTAGTTTTAACTTTTTGTGTTTTTGTTTAAAAACTTTTCATAATTTTAAATTTGTTCTACTGTTAAATTGTGACGAAAAGTAGTGTAATACGTATAAACTATCACAGAAAAATTTGGGAAAGTGTTATAAATATCTCTTATGCACTTTTTTATCGTTAAACCTTGTTAAGCTCTAATCGAATAAAAATAAAGAATTGTGTGGTTTTCTTCCAATAATATCTTTTAAAAAGATACTACTGTAAGTTTGAAAAATATATTACATATTTTCTTAAAACTATGTTACAAATATCTCTACTGCACTTATTTAAAAAACTCCTAACGATCCAAAGTTTTAAACTTTACACAAATTGTAGGTTCTATATAAGTATTAATTAATAAAAGTTACAAATTTGGAAAGTTAGCGAAGTTGTTATGTTTACTACTTTACTTTTTTAACTTTAGAAACAGAAGTTCATAAATAATATTTTATAGAAACATTTCTAAATTGCAACCAAAAATTTTGTAAGGTTTGATTTATGAGGACGAGTCAAATATACTTTAAGGCATTTTTTTTGCATTAAGAGACATTTTTTCACAAAGAAACTTTTGAACGAAGACACTTGCACGAAGGGTGACTTTTATACGAAGAGTCACTTTTGCACAAAGGGTGATTTTTGCACGAGAGTAAAATAAAAAATAAAAGACAAAAAGAAAACAAGAAAATAACAGACCGTAATAATATTACAAAGAGTTACCGAGGGTAAGGGTTAGTGGTAACAGTGATAGTAAAGATAAAAAATAAAAACATACTTAAATAGAAACTATTAAAAAACATAATATAAAACAAAACAAAATTTAAATAATAAGTAAAAAGTAGATTAATAAAATATCGAAAAATAACAAAAAAAAGTTACCGACCGAGGAGAAGGGTTAAGGATAACAGTAAAAGTTTAAAAAAAAAACCAAAAAAAAGGAAACAAAAAAAATTTCACCCGTGTAATAGTGTCTTCGTGTAAAAATGACCCCTCTTGCAAAGATTTCTTGAAAAAAAGTGTCTTTGTGCAAAAAAGTCTTCTTGTGCATATTTTACACTTACCCTTGATTATAGCTTAGTTATGTTTTGTTTTTTATATAAAACTACTAAATGTTGTTTGAGGTTTAAAAGTAAAACTTTTTTCATTTTATTGTAAGTTTGTAATGCTGTTTTTAAAACTAACCTAAAAACTTGAACGAGCAAAATAATTACTTAAAATTCACAACGCAAAGGTTTGTTAAAGCATTCATAGCAGGGGCGTGTTTTAACTGGTTTCCTGTTTCCTGTGAACCCCCTGAAAAAAAAGAAAAGAAAAAAAAATCTTAGAATATCACTAAAAACGTTGTTTATTGACTTTGTTTTGGTTGTTTGATAAGCTTTTAATAATGAATATTGAATTTATAACACTGAAAGATTAAAAAGTTTCCTTAACAAAAAATGCTCGTTTTTGCCCAGCTGAAATAGATTTTAAATAAAGTTTCAATCGTGACGTCATAATAGGTAAAAGTTTTAAAGTAGCATTTTCTTTCTAGGAAAATTTGTACTAAGATGCTTTAGTTCCCACTATAAATTGTAACTTAGTGTAAATAACTTTTCATACAGTATTGTTTTTGAACTAGTAAGTACAATTTTACTTAAAAAAATTTCCAATATAATCACTAAAGTTTTATTTTGGTTAGTTTATTGTATATAATAATGTTGTGTGAAGCTTTTGTGTTATGCTGTTATATGATAATGTTGTGTTTATACTTAAGCATTTATATTATTTGTTTGTCAACCAACTGGGTTTAAACATTTCAAAATCATTATAAGAATTCCTGCACCATCAGGCAAACATTTAATTATAATTTAAAAATATTTCAATTTAGTTGTAAAAGTCTAAACACTTTTTGGTAATTACCTAGGATGATGTCGCACCAATATCAAGCTGAAATTTTATTATGTTTAATATCTTTTTGAAACAAAGAATTTTAAACAAACATCATTAAGTTGTTAAACAAAACAATACTCACGATTTATGCCAGTATTAACTTTAATTTAAAACTTTATTTTAGGTCTAAATCTCTTTTTTGTTAAGTTAGGTTTTTGAAGCACTATCTTAAGAAATTAACTGACTAGACTAGAACTATGACTTTTGTTTACGTATATACAATTTATATTGATTTTTGTTGAAAGTAATCATATCATGTAAGTAATTTTCATTGTAATTAAATTTTTATAAATTTTTCCAACCATATTTAGATTGTATAATTTCTGTAAATATTTTGTTAAAGTATAACTAAACAAGAACTAATATAAACTTATTGAAAATAACTTTTAACAGAAGTTTTAAGAAATAACTATATGTATATGTGTGTACTAATAAAACTGCTACAACAACCATACAATCAAACTTTATATTTGTTAGTTTCTTATAAAGCTATTACTAAAAAAATAAACTGAACTTTAGTACAAGTTATGTGGTTAGATTTTTATGCTAAAAAACCTTTAGATTAGATTAAACTAATATTCAAGTGCAGATAAAATACTATTGTAGTAACATTTTATTGAAAAAAAAAAGGTTTCAATTTGATATATAAATATGCTTAAATAACTTTTTAATGCTTGAATCTCGGATTTTTATAAATTCATGTAATGAAAATGAATCTCCTGTGATTAAATGACTAATGCCTAAGTCCATGGATTTAGTCAAATTAGGTAAAAACATGATGTTTCAATAAATTTTTAAAGTAAAATTGAAACAACTTGTTTATTTTTGATAGTTAGTTTATATTCATAACATTAAAATAGTAGATCTTACAAGGTCGTTGTAAGAAAATATTATTAACAAAAAAAACGTTTATTTTATAAACTTACTTAACATTAGACTTTTATTCTACTGTTAAACTAAAATATAGATATTTAAAAATAATTTAAACGCATAATTTTTACATAAAGCAATTTTTCAAAAAACTAACTGTATAAAATGTTAATAGCTTGCAAACTCTATAATTATAATGTCTTTTCGATCTCCAACTAAATACTATAAATTTAAGTATTTTTCTAGCAATACTTTAAAATTATTTGTTTGCAGTATGTGGCAATATAACACATAAGAGCTTTTATTCATACAAGCAGCTTATTCTGGACAAGAAGTTACAATGAATCATTGCGCCCTAGGTCGTAGTGTACCAAAATGTATTTTGTTGCTTTTGGTGCACTTCCACCACAGTTTTTGGTAAATAAGAGTGTTATTATTTTTGTGGTGAGCATGGTGATTTTTAGTTGTCACAAGTATTTTTAGTGTGTTATTGAATTTTTATCAGTTTGCGTGATGTTGTTTATTAAACAATTGCAATTGAAATACATCTGTATATTGTTATTTACAAAAATTTAAATAGTTGTTTTGGACATTGATGTGAAATTATACTCCTTTCACTTCAACCGTCCATATATCGATGCATGCATTAGAATTGTGTTTAAAAACTTTTTCAATTAAAAATTATTTTTAAAAGACGAGTTTAAAATAAACAACAAAAACAGTTTTCTAGTTTATATTTTGAACTCTACTCGATGTTTTTCGATTGACAAATGCAAAAAATACGATTTTGTGTTTATTAAGTGCCGTGTGCAAGCCTGGTGAGTGTGTAAGCTGGCTGTTGAAAATATGCCCAGACACTTGCAGCTTCCAAGATGCCAAGTCATCTGAAGCTTCCAACATGCCGAGACACCTGCAACTGACAACATGTCAGACCACATGCAAAAGAGAGAGTAAAATGTATATAAACGATGAAGCACATCGACAAACAGGTTATTATACCTCAACTACTCTACGGAGCGGACCTAGGCCGCTTCAACGGTGCGACTCTTCCTCCGTGGAAACAGTTGCAGCTTTTCACGTGAGACTTCGAGGCCGGAGACGTGAATGGCAGTACGATATAACATAGATGACTTGAGACTGCGAGGCCGCAGAGGTTAACTATAGAACGATGTAAAACAGCTTACGTGAGACTTCGAGGCCGAAGACGTAAGCTGTGGTACGATTTTAAAGGGTTAACGTGAGACTGCGAGGCCGCAGACAGGAAATATAAAACAATAGGAAGCAATTTTGATAGAATTTAAACATTAAGAAACATCGTCTTTTCCATATTTATCATTGTTGTATAAGATTAATGTGTAGAAAACTCAAGCGTCGCGCACCATTTTGTATCTTTTGTTCGTGAAAGAAATAAATTGTACACAGTTTTTATTGTATATTTTATAACTAAATTAAGTTGATATACCTATTTATACCCGTTAAAGAAAGAGATAAAACAATATTGTTTTAATTATTTATAAATAAATACGGTTAGCAATAGTGGTCCTGTTTCAAATTGTTACTCATTTAAATTAAAATTGTAATAAAATATAGTTATTAATGAATCAGGTGTTCTATATTCTCACTTATATGGATGGCCTTGGGGATTATACTAGGACCTAGTATTTTGAGCGTTTTGTCATTCAACAAATTATACTTTACCTATCTTCTTAAACATCATATTACTTATCCACGATCAAACTTTTAAAAACTCATAAGATTAAAGTTTTTTTTTTGAAATAACTTTTGATAACCAATAAAAATGTTTGTAACAGAAACTAGTTTTAGTTGATAAACTTAACTAAAAAATTAAAATAAACATAGTTGTACGAGTTCGTAAAAAGAGTTTTTTAAACTTTTCGTTTATAGCTTAATATTAAAATTTCTATGCTTCGTTTATGGTAATTAAAATAAATATATCTTTGTTTTATAGTTGGGGTAGCTGTCAAAATTGCACGAGCGTACAAAATTGAACGAAAAAACTTTTGCACGAAGACCTTTTTGCACGAAGGAATTAAATTGCACGAAAATACTTTTGCTCGAAGAGTCACTTTTGCACGAAGACATTTTTGCACGGATTAAATTTTTTATTTGATTTTTTATTTAATTTTTTTATTAATTTTTTAATTTTTGATTTTTTTATTTATCACTGTTACCCCTAACCCTTACCCTCGGTCGGTAAGTTATTATTATCTTTTTTAGTTTTTTTTTCAATTGTTTTTATTTTTTGTTTTTTTTAACTTTATTCTTTTACTATCACTGTTACCCCTAACTCTTACCTTCGGTCAGTAACTTTTTTTTCTGTTTTTTTTTTTTCTGTAACATGCAAAAATGTAACTCATGCAAAGTTGACCATTGGTGCAAAATTATCTTCGTGCAACTTTGTGCCCTCGTGCAAATTTGGCTTCGAGCAACTTTGTGCTCTCGTGCAAATTTGGCTTCGAGCAACTTTGTGCTCTCGTGCAAATTTGGCTTCGTGCAACTAAGTCTCCTCGTGCAATTTTGTCTTCGTACAATTTTGACCCGTTCCCATATAGTTGTTTTTATCAAATAAAAATTTCGATTAGACAAGGTGTACTTTGATGCAAATTACCTTGACATATTTAATTCTGCACTAATTTAAAAGAGATAACATTTATTCCAGGTAGTAACTTTAAAAATAGATCAAAAATTGAGCTCAAAGAAAAATATTTGAGTTTTTTTTTATATGTAGAAAAAAACTTGTTTTTTCCTGTGTTGTATAAACACAACATATGTCAAAAAATAAACATTTGTGCTATTTTTAACCAACTGAAACAGTTCCAGGGTGCCAAAGGTTTTTAAAAGATTTTTTTCAGGTCCTCTGAATTTCTTCTAGGCTTTTGAAAGTACAAGTTTTTAGGTCTATATTTAGAATAAAACTAAGTTTAAATAAAAAACTGTCTAAAATAGTATAGCAACATTAAAAAGTTAATGTTAATGTTCTTTGATAAAAAAGTTGGTGAAAACATAAAAAAAATAGTTATATGATAGATTTTTTGTGTATTATCGAAACTTCATTACTCCACATGTAAAATTTGTTAAAGATTTATTTTTAAATTCTCAAGTTCCAGGTTTTTTCAGATTTTTTTAGCCTAAATTGTCGAATTCCAAGTTTTTTTCTAGAATTCAGAATTTTTTGTCAATGATTGTTCACACTTATGTGTATGTATATAACAACAAAAGTAATATTTGAAATTATAATAGCTAAAAGACTTAAAGTTTAACATATATTATAATTAAAATCAAAACTATGAATTGAACAAATCATATATTATAAGTTTACTTTGCAGCTGTGTGGTAAGGTTATATTGTTTATTTGCTTAAATTTGAACTGTTTTGATTAGCAATAATCAGACTTTACAAATTTACCAACCCTATATCTAGTTTGTATTAAATAGGTTGTTTCAAAAAGGATCAACTGTATATATTTGTATGCAACGCATAGAATTTAACTTAATTTGCCAAAAAATTTACTTTGAAAAATGTAAATATATCTGTACAAATCATTTTAATTTATGTCATATACACTGCAATCAAGAGAAATCATACAGTGTTAAACTTTGAAGGATGTACAAAACACAATTAATTTTATCGTTATAACTAAAAAAAACTGTTATTTTTAATTTTTGAAAAGAATCTCATGAAAATAAAATATGAATACATGTTTTTATATGTAGGATTTTGATAAGTTTTTTTTATTTCTAAATAAAATTGCACAAATATTTTTTCTGCTTTGTTGATTTCTTAAAAAATACAATATCAATTTATAAGTTTCCCTTGGTGGCTTTTTTCATGACACTCATTGATAACTTCATTAATAACTTAATGCTCAGAAATGCTTCAAAAAGTATTAATATTAAATTTACATGTATTTTATTGTTTATCAATTACCATGAAATAAACAGTGTTAAAATGCTAAAAAAGCGTTAATTTTTTTATTTTTTGGTATTATTATTTAGTATTTAAGTTTTTTAAAACTTGAGTTTATAAACTGGTCTCACAACTTCATTATTTATTTTATTTATTTGTTTTTGTACTTTCCAGAAAAAAATATTTATAAAAAAGTTACTAATACCATATTTTTTGAACTTATATTATTACTACAGTGAGTGTTAGAGTGATTTTTTAGTTTTTATCGGTTTATACCAGTATTGTTAATCTAAAGCTTACAAGCGTTACTTGTTTATAAATTTTGCTTTTACTCTTAAAAACAAAAGGAGTTTAGTGTATTTTTGCACCAGCTTTATTTTTATCGGCCAACAAAATTATTCGAAGTTCTTATTTTGGACTTTAAGTAAATTTTTTGTTTCGAAGTTTCTTTAAAACATTATCATTTAGCATAAAGTTAACCAACTTTTGATAAAACGTAATCTGCCCACAAGTTTAAAAATTTGTTGTATTTAGTGAGAAAACTTTAACAAATCATAGAACATTTAGTTTAGTTATGATGATTGTTCTACATGACTTAAACTTAAATGTAAATGCTTTACTTTAACAAAAACATTTGATGATACCAATCCGACCATCAGACTAAAAGCCTTCGATAATTTTTCTTAAGTGAAAAAAATAAAAAATAAAACGCTCACAACTATGGTCAATGGAGGGGTGTGGAGGAAGACCTTTCGGTCATCGAGCCGCACACCATACACTCTATAAAAGTTTTTGAGCAGTTTTAATTAAAACAATAAAAGAAACTTAAGATCAACGAAAAATTAATATCATTATTTATTAGTAGTTTTTTTTCTAAAGTATCTATATTAACTTAAAACAATTTTTTTTTGAGAAAAAATTGGTGTGCACTCTTTTTTATACCCATTTCTGCCAATATTGACTACGGAAACCATGTTCTACCATGAACACCACACCGTCTCCTCCCTTAGATTTCAATGTTTACGATCATGTACGTTCACATGCACGTGATTGAGTTATCCATTAACTACTACGGGTATGTATTATGTTAACTACTTAGTTTAATTATACTTTAGATTATACCTACAAAAGTTACTTACGGTAAAGTTACAACTATTAAAAAATCCTTAGTTTGATAGTTTTAAAGCTAAGTTAGTAAGATAAAAGTACCACATTTACAACAAATCGTTTGTCTGCAAAAGTTTGTTTGAACAAAACATTAATTTAAACCGTTTTATAATATTACATTAACTTATTAATTTTTTCAGCTCTGCTCGAACGCTCCACCACGAAACGCCCTTGAGCACAACTACAGCTAAGAACTACAGGGATAGTAGGTTCATAATTCTATTTAAAGCAGAAGTCGACAGCCTTTTATAAGTTGCGGAACAACTTCCATAAAAAACGTTGCTCGCGGGCTGCATTGAATAGAAAAAAGTCTTCGCGGGCAGCTGTTATTTAAAAACAATTGTAGCATAAAACCAAAAAATACGCTTTTATAGCAAAAATTTAATGAGATAAGCAATGAAAAAGAACAGGGTAAAAGTAATATTAAAATTAAAAGCTTAGTTGTAGTTTTTACCAACAAAATATTTTTTTTTATTAATTTAAAAAAATATATTTACAGCTAAAAAGTACCTCGCGGATTGCAGATTTTGTCTTTAAGGTCCGCATTTGGTCCACAGGCTGCAGTTTGCCTGTCCCTGGTTCTAGAGCAAGAAACACTTACCATCTATCAGTTCTAGAATCATTGTTCGTTAGAACTTGTGAAGCGAAAGTTTGTAAACAACGAGATGTTTATAACTCAAAACTATATAAATAGCGTTTTTTTTTGTATTTTTATTGTTGTAGGTTTTTGTAATGTTTTACTTTTAATTCAGCATTTAGTTAATTTTTTGTTATCTTTGATGTTTTGAATTTTGTACTATTTATTCCATCTTAAACATAACTTTAAATCTGTAAAGTGTTTAGTAATCCGTATTTGAACCTTTACACAAAATACTTACACTTGATATTTGGAGACGTAACTATTTATAGCTAAATGTTCCAAAAGTTTTAAACATAACTAAAACGCATACTACACTATTGTAAACTTTTAGCAACTCTATTCTGTAAAGCACTAAACGACGTTAAAAATTAAACTTTCCGAGCCTTCAAAATGAGTAGTTTGTTTATAAATTTGTTTATTAAGTTTTTAACAAAACTTGTTTTAAAACACAAAGTGTGATAAATTCCATTAAAAAATTGGCCCTGAGTTAGCTAAAATATGCAAATGTGTTTGAAAATGTGCGACGTAACGTCTCATTTGCATATTGTACAAAATAGTCTGGTTAGAAACAGTCTTAGTTTCATAAAACTAACTGTTTGTGCAGACTGAAGATTGTCCTCAAAGTTCTATCCTGCCAATTAAAGAACACCAAACTGTGAGTTTAACCTACAAACGTTAGTTTTTCTTTATTTTTTAATAAAATCTACTTTTGCAAAGTCATTTTAACTTGGTGTACATTTTTCATACTTATTGTTGAACTGTTTTTGTTCTTAAAGTTCATTTATGTTTTCTTTTTTGAATGTAAATTTAAACCAATTGCAACTTCATTGGGTAATTGTAGAGAGTGATTAGATTACTCAAGATAGCTAGATGTTACCTTTAACACTAGTTCATTACCCATTTAATTTTTAGAAGCCTTACTAGTTAATGCCCCCTTATAGCCAAATTTTCTCAAATGATTGATATTACCCACTTTGGGTAAACTCTGGTCTAAACAAAACAGAAGCAACAATAGATATTTTTTTTTTTTAGTATTTTAATTTACTTATACCTAAACTATAATTTAATTTTAAATATAACTTTCAAAACAACTCAAAAATCAAAAAGTTTTAGGTTAATTTTATTGGATTTTAAGTTACCTAATTTATGCTCTAAAAGTAGACCAATAACATTGAAACTTTTAAGTCGTAAGTATTAAAGTTCAACAAAAACAAGTTTTTTGATTTTATAGTTTTTACCTTTTAGGTTCATGTTTGAAAATTGTGATTTACCTAGATTTTAAAATTTAACAAGCAACAGTTAACATCTCTCAACTAACGATTTACCAAACTTTGCTAATTAGACTTGTTTATTTTGTTATTCTTGACCCGAAAGTATATTTTGATACTTCCAAATTATCTAGGCCAAAAATATTAGTTATCTAAAAACTTATAAAATATTAGGTATTTAAACTTTTAGCTTTTGTTTGAGAATGATATTTTGTTTTGTCTTTTAGTTTTATTTAATGTTTAATCATCAGCTAATGACTATTGACCTAATTAACAATGTATCTTCCAAGACTCTAATGTTTTCTCAGTACTTAGTTAATGCAATAATGTGCTCTTTAAATTTGACTTTGTTTATTTACCAAACTTTGAAAAAAAAAACTTTATATATTCTCCTTCTATGAGTTTGAAATCTTTTTATTTTTTTTTATCAAGCAATATTAAAAATACTTAACAACATTTTATCTTTTTTGTTAAACTTCTATTCTTCAAATAAGTTATTTTATAAGTATTAAACAACTTAATTATTACCAATTTATAATAAGTTGATTCAGTAATTTGTTTGTCTTTTGTCTATAAATATCAGGATGTATAAACACAACTTGCGTCCACAGCTGAGAACTTAATCAAAATTTAAAATAGACAAATATTTAAAACACTAAAACTTTCTGGAAAAGTTGCAGGTTAACTTTGAAACAATTTGTGTTTTTTTTTTTTTGAAGCCAGAACCATGCAGACAAAATGATTTATTATACTGTTCTTTTGTTTACCTAAAACTTTTTATGACTGTTTTTAAAAGCGTTTAGAATTTTTAATCAAAAACACTTTTAAAATATCTTTTTAATGCAAACTTTTTCTTAGCTAAAATTTTTTTTTAGCTATCTTATATAACAAACTACTAATTAAAATTTTTATGGTGAGATGTAGAAAAAGAATCAAACCAAAGTTCAGCCTAATTCAAATACTATTCGTATTTGCGTTTTCTATTCACAACGACTTAAGCACTACAAGAAAAGATTTTTCGCAAATTTTTAGTTGACTAAAGTAACGTTTATACAGCAACTGACGAAGACAGTACTATAAAATTACATTGAAAAACTGTTTTAGTCGATTCGTTTTGCAAAATACAGAGTTTTTTAAAGTAAGCACAGAGTGATTTTGTAACATTAATGTCACAGTACTAATCTCTATAAAAGCTAATACAGATGGAGACGAACTTTTGAGGCTGATGAAGAATCTTTGCTGAAATAAATACCTGACTGCTACCTTAAAAGCTAGTTTGGATTCTCCTTATAACAGTTTGATTAGTGTAAATAGTTACAGAAGAAATTGTTTAAAGAATTTAAAAATAAACACTCTGTTATAATTAAAGATGAGATTATATGAAAAAATAAAAGGTGCGTCATTTAGCCGTATTCAGAAACTGACAACACAATGAAATTAAAATAAATAAAAATAAGAAAGTCATAAAAAATTTACAAAACTTGTTGTTAGGATTGTAGTCAAGTTAATTTATACAAATTTCTTCACTAAACTATTGAAAGTAATAAAAACTTTCAGCTTTAACAAAATTTGAGCTTTTTAGTTTTAAACAAATAAATTTAAAAGTCATTTGAAGTATTACTTAATGATCAAATTTTAGCGTTTAGACATAAAATTTTATTATGTGTTTAATTTTTATTTTTTACATATTGTAATAGACGTTTAAAACACTAGAATTAGGTAAATATTGCAAAAAAAAAACGCTAATAGAATAAATATACAAAGTTAACTTTTATGTGACTATTATTATTAACAATCTAAAATTTTTAAAAAACCCAAGCAAAATTCAAATTTGTTATAGCCGATACAAATAAAAATTTCTTTAAATTTTCTATAACTATGTCATATATCAAATTAGCCAAACTTTTAACTTAAAGCTCTTGCACTACTAATAAGCACAATTTTATTTCAACAATGTTTACTTTAAAAACTTTCAAGAAGAAAAAAATCCCGCATCTAGATTCTTATTATTGTTCTATAATAACTTTTTTGTTAACATTTGATTTTGATACTTAACCCAAAGCAATCAAAACTGCAACATATATTCAACCGTTAGATAAAAATTTAGTTAGTTTTGTTTCATAAGTAAAGATTTGTTTTAAAGCAAAGATTATTTGTATTTATTATTTTTTTTTTTTAGCACTGTTTTCCATGACTGTCATATACCTTTTTAGATTTGTTTGAATAAGCACTGAATAGGTCTGTGATCGAAACTGAGTCTGCTTTAAAATATCTTGAAAGTTTAATTTAATCTCTAGAAGTTGAAATCTTTTTATTAGTTTTCGAAAAATCAAAACATATAAAGTTAACTTTATATAATAATGTTTAGGTTTTATAAATGAGTCTTCAAGACCTAATACCACTGCAAAATTTTTGTAAGTGTTTATAATACTTTTAATATTTAAACCTTTAATAGTTGTACTGAAATACTTTTTGAATTCGTTGTATAGCTAGACTCTAGAGTTGTCAATTTCTATAAACTAAGTTTTCAAACATCTTTTAAATTTGAGTGTTGTAAAAATTGTTTTTTTTTAGGATTATTTAATTATAAAAATATATAAGTCTGATGAGGTGTGAACAAAAAAAGCTTATTACCATTACTCAATGTTTTTTGTTTTTAATTTCACTTTGCACTATTGCACTATTGTTTTCACTCAACTCGAGTATCAGAGAAGCTTACTCTAAAAAAGAATTAGTCGATCCCATTTGTAAAACAAAACAAAATTTAACCAGTGAACAACTGCGTCTGTTGTTAGAAAATTATTACGGTAACACTAGTATTAACTATGGTCAATATAAAGGACAATCTTCAAATTATAAAGAAAATGGTATCAAAAAATTACCTGAATGCTATTTCAAAAACATTTATGTTAATTTGTTTAGCAACTCTTTTATTAGCCTTGAAAACTTCAGAGAAGACAAGATAAGGGAGTTTGAAAAAAAAACATTCTGTAACAGTTAAAGATGTAAAAGTTGAAGATCAATATGCAAAAGTAAAATATATGAATAAAAGGTATGTTTTTTTGCCCTTTGGTAAAACTGAAAATAGACTGAAGCCGGAAAAGTTTGTAAAAAACAGTAAAAAATAAATTAATGAAAAAGCTATTACTAACGAATTAGAAAAAATTAAAAACGACGGACTAAAAAAAGGAGACGACAATTTAGAAAGTCTAGACTTTTTGAAAGAGTATCTCAGTAGTACCAAGAATGTTGGTCTTAAAATACCGAATTTAGTACATTACGTTTGGTTTTCCTGCCATCCTTTTAAAATTTCCCACTACTTATCCATGCTCAGCGCGTTGAAGCATCAAAATCCGGATTTTATATTAATTCACGGAAACTGCGAACCTCAAGGAAAGTACTGGGACTTGTTCAAATCGGCTGCCGGTGAAAAACTTAAACTTGTAAAAAAGTCCCCGACGACGCAAATCTTTGGTAAAAAAATTTCCGTCGTGGAACACCAATTCGACGTCGCCCGCCTCCAAATACTTCTTCAGGTCGGGGAATTTATTTTGACACCGACGTTGTGGTCCTGAAGTCGCTGGACGCACTCAGGCGTGACAACGACGTTGTGCTCGGCGAGGAGTCGCAATTTACGTTGGCAAACGGCGGCATAATGGCCAACAAGAACTCGTGGTTCCTCAAGCGCTGGTTCCAGGAGTACCAGAGCTTTGACGACGCGTCGTGGGCCGGATGGAGCTGTTGGACCCCCCACGCTTTGTGGCACTTGTTTCCGGAGGAAGTAAAGGTGGTGGAGGTTGTCATGTTTCGACCCAACTGGGCGGAGCGCGAATTGCTGCACCACGGTTTGATAGATTGGTCTGAACATTTTTTGATTCATTTGTCCGCGAGGTCTTTTGACAAGTTTGATAAAGAAAGGACTCTGGATCAGTTCGCAGTGCTGCAGACGAGTTACGGCGAAATTGCCAGGTTCGTTTTGTGGGGCAGTCCAGAAAAACTTGATATTAGACCGTGGGTTTTACATCCTGGTTTTAATAAGGTATAGTTTACAAAAACTAGTTGCAAAACAACAAACTTAACTTTTACATCAGTACCTAATTTTTTTTAAATTTAAAACATCTAAAATTTACTGTGTTTCGATGCAGATTGAATTAATACATTACAAATTTATAAAACTTAAATAATTAGTTTTTCCAATTTAAGTTTGAATTGTTGCGTTTTAATTAATTTGTTGTCTTTAGTATATATTTTTTAAAGAAAACTTTTTTTTTAGACTTTTGGTTTAAAATGAATTTTTTCAGCTCAAAATTTAAATAATTTAAACAATTTGTTATAATAGTTTGTTTAATACATAATTTTAGTTGTGAAATATTTTTTTTTTTAAAGTAAGTTTAAAATTTTGTTTTTTTGGACAACTTGTGAGTTATTGTTATGTTTACTTTGCTTACTAAAATGGAAACTTATTACTTAATTGTCGTGTCTAGTTTAATATTTAGTAAGTTAGAATTCATTAAATACTTAGCTTTAATTAAGGAAAGTATAAGTTAAACAAGTAAAGAAAATAGAAGCTGTGGACCAAAGGTTAGCAGGCATTTAGTGTTTGCTAGTCAAGTTTCATAAGTGAAAACCTTCATATGCCTTAAGTTTTAGTTATACGCTAATATGATGGCGCTAATCAAATCATTATCTCGAACTCTTAACCATATAGTATTTTTACTGAAATAGTTCCTAAAAATATTAATCCATGTAAACATCAATATTATTAATTTAGAAACAAGGTAATGATTGATAATTACAGAAAAAAATTATATGTCATTGTTTAAGCTCTAACAATGTACTTGTTGCATACATTTTTGGTTATTAAAGTGTTGTTTAGCTCATTTTTATCCTGTTCTAAAATATTTTAGATCCTTATCATTTATAATATAACGTATACTAAAACAGACGTTGAGCTTAATGTAACGTATACTAGTACTTACGGGTTAGATAAAGAGGAAAATATATGGTTATTGGTTATAGAAGATTATATTAATATACAAATCAAAAGGCTTATTTTTACTCACAAACTAAAAAACAGCAGATAAACGCACACTACAGAGCTACTAACAATAAATTGAAACACAAATACACAGTTTGATAACAAATAAGCGCATACTTACACTTTAAGATAACGAACAGTCTACATCTTAAAAACAAAACTCCGAAATATTTTAAGTTATAAAGCTCACAACTTACCACCTGACTACCAAACGCCAATGCTTTCAAAACATTGTCTGTTTTTTATAGGAAGCAAATTTCATTTTTCTTTTCTTACGTACAGACTTGTTTATTATTTAACAATATCCGTTTACGAAACTTTAAAGTAAAAAGTTTAAAGTAAAAACGTTGACAAAACACATTATTTTACTACCAACTAAAATAAAAAGCAATTTTATATCTTAACTTTCCGCTATCAAAATTGGTTGTTATTTTTCTTTTCATATAAAGAAGTTAGCATCGCTTATTCGCTACAATAATAAACTTAATTTATTAAAAAACGAAACATTCTTTATTTATGTTTTAATGTGGTTTCTTGAGTAATTCTTAAGTAGAGAATAATTTTAAACAAAAACATATGTAAAACATATACCTTACTTAGTGATCTTCCCAATATTTGATTTCTTGCTTTATATTTATGAGAAAATGAGACTTATATTTTACTGCTTTAACTAGAGAATTTTACTAAAAATATATTTGTAAGATGGAGAAGTTAATCAATTAACACTAGACATTGCGTGTAATAAGCTTATTATTTAGTTTATTTACTTTAGTTAAACGTTAAAATTAAGCTATGTATAATCCAAAGTATTTCATATAATGGACGAAGAATTAAAAACAAATATTAAGCCTGTAAAGCACCTATTAAAATCTGCATACATTGTAGATTTGATAATGTTCTAAAACTGGACAAAGGTTAAATGTAACTGTTTATAAAGACATTTTAAGTACTTGTCTTATTATAAAAAGTAGTATGAAACTGCGAGTTCTACACCCAGTTCAACTAACCTCTGCTTTTAAGTTTTTAGTTAAATATATTTTTTGTGCAGTTTTGATAACAGTTGAACAACATGTACGTTTACCAAAAAGCCAAGTCTCAGATTTATTTTAGTAAACACTAATAAACAGCCCTAAAAATAACTTTTTTTAAATCAGGCAAAAGTTACTTTTAAAACTACTTGGTTTTATTTTTACTTAAGACAAAGGGTTTTTGATTGTTAGTTAAAATACTTTCAAAATTTCTTGTTTATAAGAACTTTAGGTTTGTTTTTTCGTGTACCATTCTAAAAATAAATACAAAAATTTAAATATAAAAACGCAGCTATCACATTTTCTCAGCTTTTAACTTCTTCTTAACATAATAAGTCCTTTTAAACCTTTCTTTAAATATCATAAATTACTTTTATATACTTATCATAGTATGTCAAGTTTGTTATTAAGTTTATTCTTTACTAACATAAAAAACTAATCGATTTAATCTTAAAGTATTAACAGGTTGAACCAGTATAATGCATATAGAACTAAATACTATTTTTGATTTCTAAATATTTTTCAATTTAAAGTGAGTAAAAAGTTTAAAACTAGTTACAAAAGCGATTTTCAAAAGGAGCTCGAAACTCTGTAAAAGAAATTAAGAGAGATAGATGAATAAAGATTAGAAATATAATAGTTAAAGGTAAAAGTGTAGCTCAATTGATATAAAAATAATTTAGAAAGCTAAGGCATGCATAAAAATTGAGTGAAATTAAAAGTCCTCAATCAAACTTTCAACACTAAAACAAAATTCAATGGTAGATTTAGTTTTAACAGTGCTAAAGGAGTGAGAAAGAACAAAAACAAAAAGTGATTATTATCAGCTTCAACCCGCCTTTCTTTCAATCGGTTAAGACAGAGTGAAAAACAACATCCCTGTAGGAAACGAACACCAGTCAGGAAAACACAAGGAATTAGTAAACAGATCTAAACTTAAATGTTACCTACTTATACTTATACCGACCAGCTGCTGGAAATGAAAAAGACTTTCAAAAAAAAAATCAGCTCCTGTCACTAACATAAATGTCGTTTAAGATTTAAAAGAGAGCCCTGATCAAAGTCGTCCGTTACAGTACGTAGCAGGGGCGTCGCGTGGGGTGGAACGCTGGAGCTGTTGTTCCACTTAAAAAAAGAAAAATAAGCTGTACAAAAAGTTTCAGTAATAGACTTTAAGCTTATAAATACGTTGTTTTATATGGGGCCTTGTTTCAGCTGTATCAATTTAAACTACATCATAATAAAAAGTTTTTATGTTAGGTCAAAAAATAAGAAAGTTATATAGTCATGAAATTATACAAAATACAGCCGAATGTGTACATGACCTTTGTTAATTTCCCTGGTAAATATTTTCCTATATTTGATGTTCAAAATGATCGTAAAATAAGAGCTGCAAGCTCAATCTAAGTCAGCTGCATCTTAAACGTATACAAATTTTCAATACAAAAATTAGTTGAAGAGCTTAAAACTGGAGCTGCATAAACTTTCAGCACCATCTGAATTAAACCATGATCGTTGTTGAAACTTCACCACAACGCGAAAACAATAAGAAAAGTTGAATTCGAGCAGAAGAAACTCAAGCAGGGGCAAGCCGAGCAGAAGCGACTCGGGCAGGGGCAACTTGAGCAGGGGCAACTCGAGCAGAGGTAACTCAAGCAGGGGAAACTCGAGCAGGAGCAACTCAAGCAGGGGCAATTCGAGCAGGGGCAACTCAAGCAGGGGCAATTCGAGCAGGGGTAATTCAAGCAGGGGAAACTCAAGCAGGAACAACTCAAGCAGGAGCAACTCGAGCAGGAGCAACTCAAGCAGAGACAACTTTAGCAGGAGCAACTCGAGCAGAGGTAACTCGAGCAAAGGTAAATCAAGTAGGGGAAACTCGAGCAGAGGTAACTCGAGCAGAGATAACTCAATCAGGGGTAACTCGAGCAGAGGAAATTCAAGCAGAGGCAACTCGATCAGGAGCAACTCAAGCAGGGGTAACTCGAGCAAAGGCAACTCGAGCAGGAGAAACTCGAGCAGAGGCAACTCGAGCAGATTTCATTTATTCTTTTATATTTTATTTAAGATTTATTTAAACTAATGTATTAAAGTTTTTTTTTAATTCGTTGGTTTTTCTTATATTGTTTTTAACATTTTCATTTAAACTTATCAAACTGGGGAATTTTTTTATTTAACAATGTTAATTTGCAGCACCCCCTAAGAAAAAGACCACACGACGCCACTGGTTATAACTATTTAATATTTTTGAGAAATTTAATACAAGAAATTTTTTTTTGTAATTGTTATATTTAGAGAGAAGCTTTATTTTTAATGACCAATTTTGAAACCAATGCAAATTTGACGGTGAACTTACACACAAGCTAAAAAATACTTTTAAAATGCTATGAAACAAATATGTTTTAAAAGTTTAGAAAAATAAGTACTTGAATGAAATTTTTGTAAACATTAAAAAAGTTATAAACATAATGCCGGCAGCTAAAAAATGTTTATTAGAGTGAGCAAGTACTTAAAAAAACTTTAGCAAAAAATAGTTTTCTAATCATGGATCGATTTAAGATAAACTAGATGTAAAAAAAAATTCAAACTAACTTTTAAGGTACAGTGGAGATGCTAAGGCCTATAAAAAATTTAAACAATTACGTTTCTCAATTATTGCGTTTTATAAAAGTAAACTGGAAGTAAAAATAGTAGAAAACAGCTTGCCACTAAATCTTGCTACCTAAGGTAAAAAAAAAGCTTAATTATTAAATTATCCTCAACATTTTTCTTTAAAAAAATCAAACGTTAACAGAACACGACTGAGCTGCTTTTGCGAAAGTTGCATAACAGCGTTTAGTAAGTGAAATACCTAAGTACTTTAATCTGCAAATTTAAGGCTTTACAGAAACCAATCAAGGTGTATCTTTTGTTTATTTTCTATTATTAATCTACTATATAGTTTATTGAGCGACAAAAAAAGCGCTTAAAGTACTCGGTCCTTGGACGAAAAAGTGAAAAGAAGTGAAAGAAAACGACTTGAGTGGTAATTATTGCGATTACGAAACAATTTCCGTCAAAGACCGAGTTGCACCTCATTTTTCCTGTAAAAAAATAATCGAAAAAAAGTCAAAAAGAAACGAAATTTCCCAGTCTGAGATTAAACAAAAGTTAGCTGACAGCAAACATTTGAAGTTTTTTTTTCAAAAAATCAGTTTTCTGTGTGTTTGAGTAGCCACAAAGAAATCATGGATGACAATATACATTTAATTGTTACCGCTTGCGGGCACCCGCTGTGTTGCAAATAAGCCGGAATGATTCTGGTCAGCGAAAATAATGTGTGTCCACGCTGTAGAAAGAATGCAACTGCTGGTTCTATTGATCTCTTGAGGTTCAATGCAAGTAGTTTTTTGTAGCGTTATAAAGTATACATTAATAAATTATAAAAGGGTTGGTTTACTTTTAATAAATTTTAATCAAATATAAATCTTGCTTTGTTTATTAAAAAGGGTTTCAATTAGCTTTAACATTTCAAGTAATTAGTTTATATTTGCCGTAGTGATGCTTTTAAAAATAATACGCTAAACGTAAAACTTTTTTTCATTAAAACAAAAAAATCTAAAATGTTTTAAAACTATAAAAAATATAAGAAATTTGCTTTAAATATCAAAAAAAAAATTTTTTCTATTTTTTTGATCTGTTCATCGGTTTATAAGTGTTTTTAATGTTTATTAGTACTTATAGAATGATAGACTATTTTAAAACTTCGCAAATAAAATTTTTAATTTGTGTTTTATTTTTAAACTACATCTAATTTTTAATACAACAAACTAAAAACTAATCAGTAGTAACATGCGTTTTAGTGTAAAACATTAAATTATATCCTAAAAGTATGACTCGATAACGGAAAAGTTTTTTGTATACCAGGTTTTTAGGCCAAACTTTTTTAGCTCTTTACTTTGTCGTTAAATAAAAACAAACTAGTTAGTTTGATTATTTTGTTTTTAATAAAAAGTAAACATTTGTAAAACTTTTTTTTTTGTAAAATTAAGTTGAAATTCGTAAAAAATAAATAATGGTAAAAGCTAAACACTTAATAAAATTTTGATTTGTATCATGAAAAAAATATGTTTAAAGAGAAAAAAATAGCATAAGAAAAAATAATTCAACCAAAAAAAAACTATTCATAACATGTCATTTTTTTGCACTAATATTAAAAATAACTTTTAGCTACAATTCAGTTAAAAATAGATAATAAATAAAAAATAGTAGATTTAAGGGTTTTTATTATACTTTTACTGTATTAACATTGTATTTAAAAAAAAAATAATGTTTTTTTTTAAAGCTCTACTTATTTTATAGTGAACTTTAACTGTAACTGTTTCTTTTAGTAATTGATAGGCAAAAACTTTAAAGCTATAGATAAAACGTTAAAGCAAAGTTATTAAAAAAGTGTTCCGTAATGTTAGCTTTGATCTTTATTTTTACTTACTTAACTAAATAAAAATATAGATATAGTTCAAGATGGGAACCATAAATTCGTGATTAGTAGATAAACCTTCAAATTAGATATTTTGTTTTGTTTTTCAGCGTAAAAAAGTACACTTTAAATTTTATGAAGATATATTTTTCTTTCTAACTAAACATACTTGTTGGGGGAACGGTTCAAATATGCACGAAGGGACATTTTTGCACGAAGACATTTTTGCAAAAAGGTTCATTTTTGCACGAGAGTAAAAAAAAATATATAAAAAAGTATAAATAAAAACTAGAAAAAAAAAAAGATGAAATATAAAAACATTTAAAAAGAATCAATCTAAGTTACTGAACGAGAGTAAGGGTTGAGGGTAGCAGTGATAATAAAAACGAAAATTAACAGTAAAAACAACTAATAAAAAAACAAGAAAAATAACTAAAACAAAAAAGAATTGACAAAAAGTTACCGACCGAGGGTAACAGTGATAGTAAAAATAAAATACAATCACCTCTCGCGAATCTACGTCGACAGCGAAATTGAGTAATTAAACAAGAGAATGCAACTAAACGAGAAGTAGCAAATATTCCTACTATATTAGCTGTTTTCTTGTAATGCATTTGATAAATACGGTTTAAAGACATTCCCACTTTATCTTTTTACAAAAGTATTATTCAAATAAGTAGTACACAAATTTGATAATTTTTTTTTTACCTTGTTCCTTGGTCACCAAAGATTAAACTTGTCTTACATAGTATAATAAAAAAATATTTCTCTAATACCATGTAAGACAAGTAAAATCTGTTGTGGGTAAGGAAGAAATTAGTTAAAAATAAGATATTTATTGAGTTGAAATAAAAACTTATGCCATAAATATTGTGGGAATTGAACAAGGTATTAATTGACTAAAAAGAATAAAGGGGGGCTAAGACACCTAAGATATAAAGATCAAAGTTCAATACGTTTCCTTATGGAAGCAAAAAGCTAAAAATGCAAATAATTTTTTACCAAAGTATTTACTTTAATTAAATATTAATTTTAACTTTCAATACTTTTGCCAAAAAACCTGGAATGCTGTTAAAATCAAAAATAGTTTTCAAGTTATAATTTTTATATTTTTGGAAAACTCTTTAAGCATAACTAAACGAAAGTGTAAATTCGCGAGAGATGACTGTAAATAAAAAATCAAAATTAGTGAAAAAATTATATATAATAATTTTTTTCAAACCGTGCAAAAATGTCCCTTAGTACAAAAGTGACCCTTAGTGTAAAAGTATCTTCGTGCAAAAGGTCCCTTTGAGCATAATTAACACCTACCCACTTTTTAAATGGTTGTAATGTTTGTTTAAAATATATAGATACATTTCAACCTTTCTTCTATTACAATAAAGCAGCAGCAATACTTATGTTTATATGTCTTTGGATTATATCAGTTTATATGAAAACATTGTAATGAAAAAAATGTTAACAAAAGAGAATTCAATAATATAGGCTAGCATTGTTTAATTTTATACAGAATATGATGATATATATTTAATTTCCGCTAAACAAGATGTTTAATGTCTCTTTAATCTTAAATTTAACTGGTTATTTAAGCACTACAATTGTTTCAAAACTAATTTGCTAAACTTTGTATTATTGTTTTCAGTAGAAAATAATTTTGATAACCGAAATATTGACAGCCTAATACTCATAAGTATGCTTTCAATGTCTTATTAAAAGTCTTAAAAATTATAGACATTTTAAAGTTGAAATAAGTGTTGAAAGTATTCTTTTATTTCTTAACCAATTCTGTGATTTAAAACTGATATATTCAACACAGATTGATTTTTTTTAAATGTTTATGTTAAATTTGAAAAAAGTACTATATATTACTGAATTTTCTAATAAATTAATAATAAAGTCCAAAATTTAATAGTCTATTTTATTATTACGCATTGTATAAGCAAAAAGAAATTAAAACTAATTTTCTAAATTTGACACAAAAACACTCAAACGAAAAACGAAGTCGGAAAATAATGGAATATTGTCTTTTTTAACTAATTAAAACAAATTAAATTATATAGTCGATTATCATTGGTTTTATCTGGTGAAAGTTCTAGAATGCTTGTTTTTCATTAGCTGTTGGCCTCTCTGGTTGCCAGGATACCTCTGGTGCTGGGAATCCCCGCTGCGTCGCGAGTGCGGGAAGTATCCCTTGGAGTTTCCGTGGTAATTGTTGCGGTGGTCCGAGTGGAACTTGTTGTTGCCATGAAAGTGCTTCTGGGGGCCGCCAAACCTCTGATGCTTTTTGTTGTAACTTTCAGGGGATTTTTCCTTGTCGAGTTTCGAGAAGGGGTTTTCCCCCGTTTTGCGCGCCGAGTCGATGAACTTGGAAATTTGGTTGAAATTTTCCCTTTTCTCCTGCTCCTCGTGGTCGGCCCGGACGAAATCGTCGACGTGCATAGAAGGGGGTCGGGACGTGTTTTGCTTGCGGTGGCGAAACAGGTCGAACGGACGGTCGTGACCCATTCCCTGGGGGTCTTTGCGGGTCACCAGGTGGTGAGACCTTTTGGCGAAAATGGTCTGCTTCTTCTTGGCTCGGGCCGAAAACGTGAGGACCTCGTTTTTGTTCGGTGAATCACCTTTTTTGTGGTCGTTGCTGTTCTTGACGGACGCGTCAAAAATCACGGTGATTTCGCTCTTCAACACGAACTTCTGATTGGTCAGGTTCGTCATCAGCTTTTCGCCCAACTCCTGCAAATCCACTTCGGCGTCGCAGTTCTTAGTTGGGGGAATTCCGGTGTCGAAGTTGTGTTCGGGCCGCTTGGTGGCGACAAACTGCCGCATCTCGTGCTGTACGTGGGATGCGGTGAAGGCGGGCAGGCACAGCTTGACGTTGGTCGTCGTTTTCTCCCCTTTCAGCGACCTGCTGCACATGAGCTGCCTCAGCGAAGAAACCGAATCCAGCAGTTTCTCCAAGCACCTCTCGTTCACGGGGAATACCGGATTTTCGACCAGGCCCCTCACCCGCTCCTCGAGCTTCTGCAACTTTTCGCTGCCGAAGTCGGCCAGCAGGTACTTCATTTGCGGCAGGCCGATGTTGGAAACGCCGCAGCTGTTGTAAGCGAGCGCTTCGACGGCGTTCAGCAAATGTACGAGCGCTTCGATTGTTACCGGGTTGTCACCCATGTTCTGGCTGAAAATGAAGTTGAAGCCGCTCGTGAGATGCTGACGGTTTTCAAGCAGGCTGTTGTGGAGGAAGGGCAAAGTGAGCCTGTTGAAATATGTAACAGTTGTTTTATCTGCAATGTATATATTAACTTATCTGTAGTGTAAAAATGTTAAGTTGTGTTTAAATCGGTTTTTGTAAGTTATATAAATGTTTAATCGTAACATTATCAGCAAATTAAATTATATTTTTTGTAAATTTTACTTAATTAAGAGCAATATTTAAAATGAAAAGTATATCTATAATCTAATACACAGTTAGCCGCTTATCTTAAAGCAGTCAAGTTGCGTTTATTTAATTAAAACAACAAGTGTGTTTGTAACCTAATTACAAGAAATACAAACTGATTAAATACAACAAAAATCTTTTTTTTTCTATTTTGTATGATTTTTTGTAAACAAAAAATAGTACATTAATTATAATGCGATAATACAAACTTGTCACTTGACAGAAAATCTGCCATCTTGCATAGATTCTTCATCACTTCGCACATTTGAACACTAGGTGGCCCATCGCAGGGAGATTTTCTCACCACCTTCCACAGCATGTTCATCTTGCACAGCGTTATTGTGGCAATCTTTTTGAACACTTCAAGCGGAGGAAGATTCGATCCTGTTTTTTGAGGTAAGAATTGTTAGAAAGTTACATATGAATCTCAAAAACAATTGCTTTTAAATGCTATTTCGATCGCTTATTTTTCAAAACTTTTTCATACCATATTTTAGTGCTAAATTTTATTTGTAATTTAAATTTTGCTAATATACCAAACTGTTAAAAACGCTTAGTAGAAATTATAATTTATATAATAAGAAAAGACCAATTGTATTTATCAAACTAAGAGGTTTTATTTAAACAATTTGTAAGCTATCTCAGGGCTAAAAATATTCGTTTTTGTACAACATAAATTAAGTAGTGATAAAACTAGACGCTAGTTTCTAAAAGCTGTTATAGATAAGTACAAATTTAGACTTATAAATGCAAAGTTTATAAACACATGTGTTCAACATAGAATAAAAACGTAACAAAGTTAGATAAATTTAAATCAACTTACTAAAAACTTACTTAAATAAAACTATATTATTTCACATACCTATCCATTTATCTGCTTTCTTGCATTTTGATTCGTCAATGAGACTGGTTTGCACGTCGATGATTCGCTCTATCAAAACCAAGATGCATTCAAGCGTGTTCAAGCATGAAGTTGAAATTCCCGCGCTCAATAGCTCGCTGAATATTTTTCCCACTTCTGCGCCCTCTTTACTGCCACCTATTGAAAATGCTATTGCAAGAAAAAATATAGAAAATTGTTAAATTGAAATAAACTGTAAATTCATCAGCAAAATGTTTTCAAGAAACTGGAATAATGCTAACAAAAAGTATTTAAATAGTGTGAAAACTATTTCTATTGATAACCACTGTCCGTATAATTAAAAAAAACCAAATTAAGTAATAGTTACAACAAACACACAAAAATTTTCTTTAAAATATTTTGTTTTATTAATATTACAGTATCTTATAATACAGAGTCATTCAAAGTTCAGAGCGTTTAATCTGTAGTATATTTAATTTAGTTAACCTAAAACTTACCTAACAAAAAGGTTTATAATAAATTCCAAACCTGACGAATATTTATCGTGATGGTGGTGCATGAACTCCAACGCGGCCACCCTGCAGCTAGGAAGTCCCATCACCATTACAACGCACCCAATCAACTTGCGGGAATCCCCTGTAAAAACCCCCTTCTCCTTCAAACTGGCCTTGAAAGCGTGCATGAGCAGCGACACGACTTCCCCGCTGATTTCTCCCGAAACGTCAGACATTTGCTGGAGAACGCAGACTGCTGATTGGACCGTTTCGTCGCATTTTGACGTCATAATGTCGATCAGAAGCGTCGTAATTGGTTTGTGGTTATCAATGAGAATCGTTGACCTGTAATACAATTTTGTTAATGTTTTTGATATTCATGTATATTTCAAAACACTCTATATTGTTTGCAAAAAACTTAAGCATTCAAAAAAAAAAAACTCTTAAAGCCACTTTATATAAAGAACAAAATATTTAGTTAATTCATTAATAACTACATTTCAAACAAAAACTTCAAGTATTAAATAAAACAAATATAGCTTTAATAAAAATAGATTCTACATTCAAAAATTTTAGTTCTATGCTATTCATGTATATCATAAAACACTCAAAAACGTTCACAAAAAAAATTAACCACTCAAAAAAAAACTAACTCTTAAATTAAGGTACTTTAAATATTTTTTTTAGTTTCTTTTACACTTTGAATAAAAGTTTTAAGTATTAACTAGAATGAATAAAGCTTTAATAAAACTTGATGCAAAATATCGAACTAGTTAGGTATGTATAATAAACACTGACCAATCAAGAGCGGACTTGACAGCGACTTTTTCAAACTCTCTCTTAATTTTAACATCTAGTCCTTCTCTGAGTTGTATTGGGAGTGGGACTGGTAACAAACTGGAAAGAAGGTAAAGGGTGGGTTGCCACGTTTCACAGCGACATCTAGCGTGAGAAACTATACTGTTGAACACCTGCAAAATAAATAAATCATGTTTGATAGTTATATTGTTGCAGTAAAAAATAAAAAGTTTTTTTGTTCTACCTGTACAGATGATCAATTAAAGATTTACTCTAAAAAGATTTCATAAAACATTATAACTTTTACATAATAAAGCAAAGTTTTAATGTTTTCAAACTTTTTATGTCAGGAATTTTTTTTATTTAGTTTACATTATGTGACTTTTGCTTTTTATATATACAAACTGCAGATATACAGAACTAACAAAAGTGCAAGAAGAAAAACCGTTTGATGTTTTAACGACTTATTCTAACAAAATATAATGTAAACAAATAAGTTGTAACATATAACGACAAGCTCAATTTTATTAACGGATTAAACTACATTACTAATATTATTATTCATCAACAAAAACCTCTTTGTGTTTCCCGGAGTGGCACAAAATAGACAAGCACGAAACGCAATCAACTGTGACCGTGTTGTGGAAACTGGCGGGGTCGTCCCCTAGCAACGCGCTCAGCAAAGAGTGCATCTCCATAACGACCTCGCAAACCCTCACCGGGTTTACGATGTAATCGGCAACATCGGCTGCCACTAGATGGCTAAGCGAGCACTTTAGAAGGCGGAGGAGGGACATGAATGTTGGGAGGAGAACTTGCAGTGAGGATTGGGGCGGTTGGAGGCGCAGTTGGGAGAAGTGGAGATGTGAGGAGGTGATTTTCTCCATGAGGAGTAGAACGCACGGATGCCCTCCGCTGCTTATGAAGTTCATCACTTTCGATTCGTCTGAAAGAATAATGTCTTATTGTATAGTTTGAAAAGCTAAATTTAGTCAGCAATGTTTATATTATCATTCAAGTTTTTTTTATAGTACGTATAGGCAAATAAAGAAGTCCTTGCTGTTTTTAGTTGAGTCAACAGCTGTCATAAACATTGTTAGTAAAAACAACACAAGTTCAAACAAAATTTAGTTTTAGTTCAGCAATTATGTCAACTTAAAATGTATTTCTGTATTTCAAACACGATCAGGTTTTAAATAAGGTGTTTGACTTTATACTAGAAAACACTAGTTTGTACAATAAATATCTTAAATGTCAATTTTAGCTGATTTCTTTGTAAATTTAAACTTACTGTTCTGAATATGGAGTAAGCTGAACAGAAATTCAAAGGATTAAAATTGTAAAAATTAGCTTAGTTAAGTAGGCATAAAATATTCAACGAAATATGTAATAAAGTACTCATGGACTAATTTTAATAAAACTTACTTGCCACAACTTTGCTTTTAAGGATTTTCAATGCCGTACAAACAGTAGGCAAATTAGTAATGACTGAAGAATTTTTCGAACAAGCTTCCTTCAAAAGCAACACAACTTCTTTGAAATCATCACAACTCATACTGATTTTCTCCAAAGGTTTCAGCCAATCTTTAAGTTCATCGAAACCTTCTAACTTGAATATTTGTCTCAATTTTGTTGACTCGAAAACAGCTGTGATATTGTCGCCGTTTCGAAGCATATTGACCAATAAGATTAGAGCGTATTCGTTGACTATTTCAAACTTAGCAACCTTTTTGTCTTCTATTTTATCCGCTTTCATATCTTTTTTGTCTTTCATTTCTTTTTTCACATCTCCAGTTTTTTCCACTTCTTTCTCTAAAGTTATTATTTACATTATTATGCAGAGAAAAGGAAAAGCATTAATAAAACTAGTTTTACATTTTATTTGCAGCATTGAATTTAATTTAAAAAATTAAAAATATCAATAAACATATCAAGCGAAATGATTATTTACTTTAAAAAACTTTTATAACAAATCACACTTAATACATTAAATTTTGTACTTTTGTCACAGTACGTCTTCGTAGTTTTTGATAAATCAGATTAAACATATATTTTTAAAAGCTTTTTCAAGTAATTTATTATGATACTTATAATACTCAGCAAAAACAAATTTATTACAAATTATAAACTCACTGTTCTCAGTTTTAACTTTCTTTGACTCTTCCTCAACTTTCTCATCCTGTTTTTTGTCTTTTTCAAACAGCAAACATTCAACAACTAATTCAAAATTTTCACTCATCGATGTAACATCAGCAATCAATTGTTTACCCCAAGGAAGCAACATTATTGAATGCAAACTTTTCAGTGCTTTAACTATTTCAAACTCATTTTCGGCACCTGATAGTTTTTGTAAATAGTATAAAAAGCAAAAAAATACTCAAAATGTTTTAATCTTTACCATCAATACTAATTAAATTAACGTATTTAAAATACTTAATAAAAGGTAAAAGGCTGTTTATTAAACACTATTATACGTTTAATAAACCAATGTTTAAGATGGTTTTAAAGAAATAATGTAAATTACATAGTTTCTTATGTAGAAACTACTATGCTATTAGTTTTAAGTCAACACAACATGGAAGCGCAAAGTTCAACAAAAAAAGCATCTTACTCTTTTCATTCGAGCACCGGCCAATCACGTCGAAGCACTGCGTCGCCCGCATACCGCAGCTCATCAACGCCCCCATGTGGCCGGCAGTATTGGGCGTGTTGACGTTCAAAGTGGGCTGGGAACAGATGAGGTTGCGGAAGAGCTGGTCCGCGCACATCCGGGAGTTTTCGGTGGTGAAGAGGTGGAGGAGGCCGCGGTGAGTGGTCGCGAGGTGGCGCAATATGCGGTACGATGTGGAGAAAATGGGCTTTTTGGCGGAGAGGTGAGGGATGGAGGTTAGGAGGAGCATGGATGACATGAACTGCGTGTTTGATAATGATCTGTTGAAATATATTGTTATATATAACACTTTTAAGTAAATGTTGAAATTATTTACACTAGTATAGTTGTATTAAAGTATGTGTTTTAAAAGTACAAAGTTCTTTATTTTTAGTTTACTTGCGATGATACAGCTACCAAACAAAATTGGAGCTTCAACGATACTTAAATTAAAATTTAATGCAGCATTGAAAAACATTATAACTTAATAATTTTAGTAACAAAACTACATAACTTAATTAAAACCTCCAGACATTATTTAGTAACGTTTCCAAATTCTAAAGAAAAACAAATTAAAACGTATACATTTTTCAAGTAGACCTATTTCTACAATCTTCAATTGGCAAAAGTCGTCTTAGTATTGATTAATCTATGATATATATCTGTCATCAAATCAAACACTTCAAGCTACTTATAACAACTTACTAAACTTAACTTAAAAAAAATAACAAACCCTTACCTGAAAATAAACTTAACAGTTCTGTCTTTATCAACACCGAGGACTTCTTTTTGTTCCGCCTGATCGGTTTTGACGATTGGCAGCTTTGTGATTGGCGGAAGACAAACACGTGACGGATCTTCCAGCACTTCCCGGATGTTCTTCATGTTTGCCGCCAAAATTTGCAGCTCTCCGTTTGAAAAGTGCAAGTTTTGCCAGTCGGGCTGAAATTCCGGTTGATCCATTGGCTAATAAAATTCAAACGTTAGAAATATTACAAACGATAAATTAAATGTTTTTGACAATGTTTTTAATTTACAACTACACATGTACTTAATTATAATAATTTATTAACTGTTTTTCATAACCTTTTTCAGCGATTACAATTAATTTTACATAATCAATCTAGTAACTTAAAAGAATTATATTTAAAATATAAGTTTGTTAAAAAATCATTGTTGAGAGCAGCTTAATGCCATATTTCAAAGCTTAATACCTTTAGTCTAGCTATCTCTAAGTAAGTAAAACACTATTAAACTGTTTTGCTATTTATACTTTATAATATATTTTATACTAAATTACAGCAGTGTTTACAAAAATATCTTTCTGTGCACCGTAGTTTGTCTAAAAATAAACTATTTTCCTTTCTTATTTGTTTAAGTTTTATATTAGTAACAATCCTAATAACTTTTTTTTTTATTGTGAGAGACATTTATCAATAACAACATATTTCTTATTAAAATAAACCATGCTAATCTAGTTTGATTTTAACTTTTGATAAAATTATTTTCTGTTCAGATTTCATTTAGAGAACCACAGCATTAGCGTAAAAACAAATAGCTAGAAAAAAAAACCTCATGAGTTCCATTAGTTTGATGTTTAACTTCTTCGTTGGGTGCTTTTCTTTTTCTTGATAACTTATCAGTAGAATCATTTGAAGATTTTGATTTATTGACCTTAATTTATTACCAATTCAGTCAAAAACTACCATAATTTGAAAGTATAATATTTTCGCTAACTAAAACAAATATGTGTACAACTTAAAGCAGCCTAGCTATTAGATTTTAATAATATTTAGCAATAAAACTTTTATCTAACTTCAAAAGTTTGCTAAATAGAAGTTAACATAATAAAAAAACTACAATTTAGTAAAAACTAACAAAAGAAAATTGTAAATTTTTGTTTAAAATACTAAGAATTAAATATGTTAAATAAACTACAAACCTTTTCAAAAACTTTTGAATTAGCTACATTTGAAGTAAAAGTAGCAATTTTAGTGAGACTTTCATAGAAGTGAATTTTACAGACTAATTTTTCAACTGCTTGGCAAACCCTTGCATTCTGCTTTTCACACATAAAATCCACCAATCTTGAAAATATATGCACTTAAATCTTTATAATAATCAAGTAGGCTTTTTTAACTATTGACTTAGTTATTTAAAAATGTCCTTAGAAAAAAGTTGGAAGAAGTTCTACAACAAATGTGGTAAAAATGTTGTTGGTTTCTTGAAAAGTTTTAAAAAATATTTTTATTCTTAAACTAACATAATTTTCAAAATGTAATCATTTAATTATTAAAAAAAAAATTTTGTTTAAAAAACTTAATTTTATTTTTAGTCTCCAAAATGCACTATGTATTCATGGTTATAAGTGCTTTTATATGTAAGCAATCAACAAATACACTAAATAAACCTCGCATATCCGTTCCACCCTTGTTTGCTGAACTCGATTATCGGACCACACCAGTCGGTTATCGCGTCCAAGCAGTGAACGACGGCTAACTTGACGGTTGACGCAGTAATCTTGGACCGCAGCCACGAGAACAGTTCGTCCAGGCAGCCGAGGACCAACAAATTGGTCACGTTCTGCTCCGTGGTCCGCGCCACCGACATTGTCAACTTCAGTCCGGCCTTCAGAGACCTGACGTTGAGACCGGCTTTTTTGGACAGCGGTCCGTTGTGCAACACAGCTGCCACGGACCAAAAAGCCACAGTCAGTCCGTTTTCTCGTCTCATATCAGCTTTGTGGGCGGGAGAAGCGTCTGGGTTGAGACCCGAGTGAGCCAGAAAGCAGTTGATGTTTTTGGCTACTTCTTCCAAACAGGCGACCCATTCTATTTCACGGTCCTCGATGGTTTGGTAAAAATGGACAAAATTGTCCTCAATGTTGTCGGGATCAATTTGGTCCACACTAAATTTTTGAAGGAACTCTTCTATGGTCACCACTGCCTTTTTTTCTTCTGAGGTCAGTTTTTGTGGATTGTTGCAAATTTTTTCGTAAGATGATTCTTCAGGAGATCTTTAATTTTTTTTATGTCAATAACTAATCTATTTTAAGTAAATAATGGAACAAACGTTTATTTTCTATAAAGTTTTATAACTGAAAGCCTTATAAACAAAGATATTTCAGTAAAGTTCACCCAATATTTTTCTAATACGTTAAGTGCACAAACTAAGTTTTTAACTTTATAACATTCTTACAAAATTTTGTTATAAATATTTCTACGATTGAAGCACTATTTTTAATGGTTTGATAACTAATAAAAACATATAAATAATTTTTTAATGATTGAATTTTCTTAACTACCACTGTATTAAATACTTTCTGATATCATTACTTATGCTCTAATATTACGCTTTTTGTATTTTACTAATTTTTTTATGTTTATTTAAATACTAACTAGTAGTTATTTAATTATTATTCTACTCTACTAGTAAAACAATGAGAAAAAGTAGTGAAGTATATTATATGAAAAAAAAGAGTTTGGTTATAAGCGATTATATTGAAAATTAAAATAGTTAATGAAAGTATTCTGTTAATTATTTTTGTAAAAGCCACCAACAAACTACTTCATTTAATTAAGTGTCTTTACTTTAAAAACAATGTAAAAGAATAATATATGGCAGTAGCACTCAAAGCTTACATTTTCAGATAGTACAGGTACCTTTAATTTTTTAGTGGGTAGCTATTGCTTTAAAATCTTGCAGAGTAAAATTACCGGTCTCGCGATTTTAACTCAATAACCAAAAAACTAATGGCTAGAGCTTTTTTTAACAAAAACAATTACACTAACCTCTCGCATCTTTACGCACTCTATTTAGTTACGCATTTTAGAATTCTAATAATCCAAAATATAAAAAATTTAGTCTTTTTTAATATTGCACAAATTAGGTTTATTGTATTGTTTTATTTTGAAACATGTTTTTAAATGCTATCTCAGCTCTCTATATCTTTAGACTTTGTAAACATATGTTCCTTGACTGGTTAATAAACATTTAGTTATATCTCAGTATACAAATATTATGTTTAAAATAAGGGATTAAACTAAAATTCTCAAAGAATAATGTAAGTGTAATGAAATAATGACAGTATAAAACACAAATAAATAATAAAGCATTCTTGCCCTTTAAAAAACTAAAGCAACACAAATTTTAATTTAGACACCACACCATTTCTTAATTGTCAACAAATACTTAATTATAAATTTAATTTGCTAAGTAGGATATAATATAAATGTTTAGTATCAAATAAGTCACATTTACATAAAAATAATATCTACTTATTATAAAAATTAGTAAAATTTATCTACAAGTATTATTATTTTAAATAATTTTAAATACTTTTTTTTTAATTTATGTATAGTTTTATCATTTCTTTTCATATTTATAAATAAAGTAAACAAATTGTCAAAAGTGTGAAATACCAAAGTATACTTTTAACTAAAAGCAATATCAAAAAACAGCCATTATAGTAAGTATATTTGGTATCTCTCGTATCTTTACGATCTCTCTTATCTTTACGCACTTTTTCGGTGGACACAATGTGCGTAAATAAGCGAGAGGTTACTGTAATTATCTATAAATTTCAAGTAACAGACGCCCCTCCTCAAAGTCTGTCAAGAAAAAAAAAACTTACTTAAAATACTGAAGAGGCTCAATTTTCATTTCAAAAGGATTAAAAGTCTCGGAAGATATCGGAGTGAGCATTTTTGCTGATGTCTTGACAACCTTTTCCTCTCCTGCGACGTCATCTTCTTCTAAGACGTGGATGTGGTCGTACTCCTGAGCCTTTTTCGGTGCAGGTTTCTTAGGTTGATTGCCATGCAACTTGTCTGGTTTGTTGTTAGGAATTTTTTTGTTTTCTGGTTTCTTTAGTGGTTGCTGTTTTTCCTGGATATTTCAATTTGGTAAAAATGTAAATTTGATTATCAACTCTGTTAACAACTTACTGAAATGCTTGTTTTTGAGGATATAACATAAAACCCGATGAAGCAGTAAATACTTAACAAACAGTACTTCATCAAATTGTATATACTTATAAATATTACAATATATACTTTTAACTACGTGGTAGTAAACAGTTATTTAATCTTTAAGCTTCTATCACTTTTTAAATTTTAAACCATATCATTACTTACCAATTAATTGTCTTACAATTTTTTTTTCTATTAAAATGTTTTGTGTATTGCGATGTCTACACGTTTTTAGCTTCAAATTATTAGTTATTTTGAAACGCTCTTTTAGATTTTTATTTATGTGTAAATACTAATACAATATTCATACTAGTAAACACACTTGTTTAATCTCTTTTTTTTCGTTTCTGTTCAACTGGGGCGGCGGCATTCTTGATGAGTTCCAGCCTCCGTGACTTTCGCCTCTCATCCCACTAAAAGGTACCTTGAAGTCCATCCTTGGCGGGAAATTGTTGAAGTTGCTTCTCGGTGGCGGCCCCTGGTGGCGGGGAGGAGGCATGAAAGGGACATTCCCCAAACTGGGAGGAGGTCCTCGCATCATGTTGGGGGGTGTGGGAGCCCTGATGTTCGGAGGGGGAACTTGTATATTAGGCGGTGGAATTTGAGGAGGTGGTATGGAAACTGGAGGAAGCCTTATTTGCGGAGGTTGAAGCATGAAAGCTGTTAAAAAATAAATATGTTGTTAAAAATAAGAAAATTGAAACCAATACTGTCTTAAATTTTTATTCAGCATCTAAAAAAAATTATTTTATGTATCAAATCTATAAAAATGCTATTTAAAAAATATTTTTAACATCTAAATTTAAAAACTAGTTTCTAGTTAAGATGTTCTTAATGCAAAAACTTATGAACAGTTAGTAATATTGTAATACCTCCACCAGGAGTCTGTGGAGGAGGAATCGGGATCTGCGGAGGCATGGTGACGTCATTCATCATGGTGACGTCATTGCTCGCCCTCACCAGTATCTCGCTGGCGAAGTTGTGGCCGTTGGACCTCCCCTCGTGTATGAGGTGCAATCCCTTTGTGTCGCTCTCCGCCACCCCAAATATTGCGATCGTCATGGACTGGTATTGACCCTTGCACACGAGCCGTTGCAACTTGAAGGGCAAGCGGGGAAGAACGCAAAATCTGATAAAATTTGATTCGTTTAAGTTTCGTACATAGATAATTATTTATTTTTTACATACAACAAAAACAAAATATATGTTTTTATGTTTTAGTGTTCTATATATGTCAATGAGTTTGAGTCAATCATATTAGTATAAAAAAACTTTATAAATTTAAAGAAGTAAAAAAAAAATGATGAGAACCTATCTAAACTGTTTACTTAGGGTACAATATACAAAACAATAAGCTTACAAATAAAGTTTTTACAACATTTAAAACAAAATAAAATTGGTTTAACTTAGTTTACAACGTTTCAGCACACTAAAATGTATAAAACTGCTAGAAAATAAGAACTGCTTTATTCAAAAAATATATTATTTGAAAAAGAAAAATAAACATACTTTACAAACTTGTTAGAAAGCTTTGGAAAATAAATTAGTTTATAAAATGCTATAGCACACTTAAACAACTGTTTTTTTTTAATATACTATGTTGTTTGTTTTGTAATGTATACTTAAAATAGTAAACTACGTAAAGCTGACCATATTTTATGGGCAGTAAAGCATCGTTAGAAAAATAAATTGTTTGCATACAAAGAATGTTTTGACTTTAATACAGACTTTGCTTATTTGGACCTTAAGGATTAAATTAGGGTTGTCACTCTTTAAGTCAAAAAATCTTCCCTGAGTGACCAGAAACTTCCCTGAGTAACCTTAAACTTCCTTGAGTTTCCCTGAGTTTTTTTCAAATCTTTAAAAATTTTATTATTCATCAAAAAAATAAAATGTTAATTCTAAGAATATTAAAGAACCAGCCGCAAGGCTTAAAAACTACTAAATAAGCACTTAAAAATAATTAAAATTAACTTTTTTGAACAAAATATTGAAGCTGGATTAAGGCCATAGGGGGGTCCGACATTTTTTTTTACAAAAATTAACTTTGTCTTTTATATGAAAGCTTTAAATACAAACTACAAGCCTGTTTTTATAGAATTCAAAATACCATTTAACTTTTGAGATATTGTAACTTAAATACAAAGTTTCCAATACAAACGTATGGACCGCTAATTTTTTGGGGTCAATTTTCTTGGAAATTTAAAAATTCACTAAAAATCTATCTCTTCCTTCATTTCTCAAGCAATCTTCTTCAAATTTTCAGGAAATGTTCCTTATATTAAAAGGAAAAAACGTTACTTTAGAATTTTAATTATGTAAAAAATAAAAATTTTATCACAAAAATTAAAAAAAAGTGTTTTTTTTTTCAAAAAAAAAGATTTTTATAATTTTTTTTATTTAACTTTAAAGTAACGTTTTTTTGCTATTGTATAAAGATTAGACTTTGAAACTTTGAAGAAGATTGCTTGAAAAATGTAGGAGGAGATAGATTTTAAATAAAATAGTCTTTTTTCGCTGCTTTAGTTTTCCCTTTCCATAGGGAACCTAATATGCGGCCCAACTTTGACTAGTCATATCTCAAAAATAATTTGATTTTTTTTAAACGATAAAAAGCATATTCAAGCTTAGAAAAAACTCTATAAAATAAGATCAACTTGTAAAAAACATGGTTTACCCCCCCCCCCTAAGGCCTTAGAAAAAAAAATCCCCGAGATTTTTTTAAGAAATTTTTAGAAAAACCAAAACTGCCCTGAGTTTCCCTGAGTTAAAAAAAAAGAATCAAAATTCCTTGAGTTTCCCTGAGATTTTCTATAACTTAAAAATTCCCTGAGTTTCCCTGAATTCTCTGAGTGTGGGGCAACCCTGTTAAATGCATAGTTATTACGCTATGTCTGATTTAATTGTGTAAAATTTTTTTTGACACTGATTGAAAACAAATCCTTGTTCATAACTTCACTTGTTATAACTTAAATATATGTGTGACATTTTAAACTTAAGCTGTAGTTACACTGTTGTGTTTGATTTATATTTATTCAGACTACGTATTAAACAAAATGTTAAGTTTTGACTTTTTCTTCTATCAAAGCTTTGTTTGAAAAAGATTAAGACTAAAACAACATTTTAGACTATTTCATTTTTCAATCTATAGATTTACTAACCTGTTTTGCATTTCATTGTACTCGATCTCACACAACTTCTCGTATATACAAGAAGGCTTATCATCAAGTTGCTTGCAAGAAGTGTCAATTGCAAAAAAATCAACTCGAAATTGTCTTGGTGAGGTCCAACCATTTCGTTCTCTGTTTAGTAAGTTTACATACAATTAACAACTGATTTCAAGTTTGCCAGTTTTCATTTTTTTTTTTATTGAACTTTAAAGTGTAAGAATAAAAAATATTAAATTAGGGTCAATACTAAATAAGTAGATTCAATAGTAATTTATAACAACTAAAAAATGTCTTAAAACAAAATCAATGTAGTAGTTTATATTAAACGTTAAGACAGACAAAAAAACAACTTTTAAATTAAATAACAATTATCTGAGCTTGTAGAACTAAAGAATACTTTAGTAAAATTTTGTAAAGTTTGCATGATCATAAAACATTATTTATTTAAGAAACAGTCACCAAAGTGATGTGAGTTTACAATATAGAGGCATAATAAACTTAAGTTCTAGTTTTACTTTAACTTATATTTACAATAACATAGTTATACTATTAAATAGTTTATTCAGTATGTTGCTCTCTTGTACAGTGAAAAAAAACATAATACTTGTTAACAATACTAAAACTAAACAGATTTATCTTAAATAATACTACAATTCTGCTGGTTAAACTAAACGTTTTTATTACTTAATTTATACAGCATTTCAAGTAATATGTTGTTTGTTAAAAGTGTATAGGCTGTGATTTAAATGTACAGTACCTAAATTTCTATATTAGAGTAGATTTAAGGTATGAACAATAAAGTTGAAATATGTACAATTTAGTTTATATTTAACTAACACCAAACTTATTACAGTATATTTTTAGTTAATCTCAAATTTACAAATATCAAAAAAGTTATCAAAAAAATACAAAGTATTTTACATTTTAAACGAAAACTGTGAATATACTTAAAAGTAAATTTTAAAGACAATTTTATTTACAAGTCCAGTATTATATTTTTTAGAATTTTAAAAATCTTAATTTATTTGATTGTGATGCGATAACTTTTGGCTATAAATCTGCATTATGTGGTTCTTAAAATGATTACCTTTTACTCAAAAAAAAAGTTGTTTTAACTAAATAATTTTAAACAAATTTTTTGTTAAACCTTTATAGAAAAAATTAATAATATAAAAACTGATTGTTGAAGTATGTACTTTTATAGTTATTTAGAAACAAACTTAGGTAAACATAGTTAAAAATTACATGCTTTTTGATAAAGCATAAGTCAAATATATAGCTATAACTTAAAAACAAACAATTATAAAATTTGTAAACAAATATGTACAACGCTAAGTCTTACAATTTGTTATATTATAACAGTTATTTTTGATTAAAAGCAAGTTTAAAAAATATAATAAAATAAGACATTGAAACATATAGTTTCTTCGTTGAATAAAAATAAATTGATTTAAGTAAAAAACTAAGTATTGAATGAGAAAGTGAAGAATTTATTACAAAAAAGTGAGTGACAAATTTCATTTATTTGATAAAATGGTGATCTTAAAACAATAAAAATATGTTTAAGTTTTGTTAAGTTTTATTTCAACTTTAAGCACTTGAATAAGTTTTACACTGGTAATACACTTACAATAAAGTTTCTTTGAATATAAAACTTAGAGTCACGTTAGAAAACTTTAAACAAGTTGTGGTTAATTATTTACTTTTAATTATTTACTATTTGGCTATTATTTAATTAATTGAAATTGTAAATAAATCTTATAATAAATTAACTTACTTTTAAATATTTGTAAACTAGTTGCGAAAATTATGGTAGAAAGTTATTACATATTTCCAAACGAAAAATGTACAACTTAATTATAATTAATAGTTTAATTTATAAAAATAACTTCAGTTGCAAATAAATAAAACATATAGTATAATTTACTTTATAAATAACACTTAATGTAGACTAAATACATCAAAATAATAATTCTTTTGAAAACTATAATTTAATATCTACAATTTTTTTTACTTCAGTAATAAACAACTTTTATTGTATAATTTATTAATTATACATATACTTAAACCTACCTTTAAGTCTTAAATGTGTAAATATTAGTTATAGTGTTATTTATATCGATAAGGATCATTATTTATAAAGCAGGTATTCAAGTTTCCTTATAAAAAGATCAAATGAAAGCCATATAGAGGTTCAAAATTTTATTTACATATAGTAAGATGACTGTTAAAAATTAAACTTTAAATAATTCCTACAGAATGAGAAACTTTAACTAACTTTTGAGATCAGTCGATTTTGTAAAAGTTTTGGACACAAACATATAAACTGCATTGTTTTTATTATAAGTTTTCTTTAAACTTACTAAAATTTATCTACTTACTTTTAGCTTTAAACCTCAAACTTGTATAAAACAGTACTTAAAGATAACTAAAACTTTTTTAAATGCCAAAAAATAAAAATTTACAGTAAAATATTTAAAAACAATGGTTTTTTTAAATTTCTGGTTGCTAAGATGAAACTTTACAAAATAACATTAACTTGGAGAAACAAGGTGGACTTAAAAACCAATAAATAAAAGCATTTTTGGATATTTTTCTTAAATAGATAGTTTAGGTTACAAACAAACTTAAGTACAAGAATTAATAAGTAATATTTAAAATCAAGTAACCTGAATTTTAAGTTATCTTCATTAATTAAGCATAAAACTTGATAATGCATAAAATAAGTTTAACACATCTTAAAATTTAATTGGAAAACAAAAAATGTGTTTTAAAATTTATTAATAATAAACTGACGAGATTTACTACGAGATAAACTAGTATTTAGACTTTATAACTAGGTTATAAATGCTGACTATATATATTTATTCTAATAGTCCTTCTATATTACAGCAAACAAAAACTTGATTCTATTTAGAAAAAAATGTAGTTAATGTTCACATTAAACCAGGGGTCAGCAGGTCTAAAAAGGAACGTTTTTTATGTGCTTTTAAAAACATACTTAAAAATAATTAAAAAAAAAAAGTTTATCCTTTAAAGATGAAACTAAAACTTAATTTTTGTTTTCTGAGAATACCAATATATTTAACTAGTTGTAAAAAAAATAATATGGCCCGCCGGCCGCAGTTTACCGACCCCTGCACTAAACCATAAGAGGTATTATTTTTGGTTTGCTTATTTTTTAAATAAAAACTAAGTTAAAAGTTGATTTCATACTTTTTAATATAAAAAAAATAAGTTATCATAGTTAGAGAATTCAATAGGTTTATAATAGTAGGTGCAAGCTAAAAGAAAAAAACAGAGCTTTTTACTAAAAGATTATCTCCTTCTACAGTTTTTAGCAACTGTTTTGAAACTTTCTCAGTTTTATCTTAAACATTTTTTAATAACTTTTAGCCAAAAGTTTTTTTTTATAATTTAATATTTTTTTTTTAACTAACAAAAAAATTGATTGTTTTTAAAACTTTTAGCCACTAAAAAAAATCTTCTAAATCTGATTTCTACAAGTAGTTTAAAAAACTAAAATGAACATTTACTAAAAGTTTGAAGAAAGATGCTTTAAAAATGGAGGAGATAATTTAAGTAAATATCTAAAATTTCTAATAATGTCTGCAATCCATGACTTTTTCTACATATGGTTGCATTGACAGTTTTTAATATCAAAAGTTGTTTAATTTTATTTTTATTTATAAAATGTGTTCTATAGTATATATTTTAAGCTTTCAAATACGAGCCAGTGTAAATTTTAATGAAAGGTTTGGATCCTATGGCCTTAAACTTTATTAAAGCTCGTCATATTCAAATACACAAAACAAGTTTAATATATATATTGTAAATATAGTTTTTAGATTCGTAAAACATTACGAGTAAAAAAAAATCAGTAAAATTATTTCTTTACAAGACTATATTTGCAGAAACTTAAAATAGATTTTATTTAAAGTTTTCAACAACTTTCATACTTTAATTATACAATCGATTTTATTTGCTGATGAGGTAGGTCTTATTTGGGGTCAAAACAAAAAATATGAGTAATTTGCAAAAAATAAATCCAACATAATCATTCCTTTTGAATACAATCTAATTAGTATACTATTAGTAACAAGATAGTAATTTGAGTATTAAATAACAAATACTTTAAATATTTGGTCAACACCTTTTAACTATTCTAACTAGGGTTGCCAAATAATTTTAGATTTTTTCCAGGTTTATTGTATTCTTCCAGGTTTTTGAAAGTACAAGATTTTTGTATATCTTAAGTAGAAAAAAGGTAAAAATATTTCGAATATTATTAAAATATTGAAAAGATACTGGAATTTTACTTAAAATGTGTTCTATTAAAAATAAAATTCTAAATAATATAAAAATTTTGTTAATGATAGATTTTTGTTCCTGATTAAAATGTCTTCATTTTACATGTAATAACTGTTCAAAATTTCTTTTTTTTTATTCTACAACTCCAAGTTTTTCCAGATTTTTTGCCTAAATTGTTAAATTTAATGTTTTTTCCAGGATTCAAGGTTTTATGGCAACCCTGTTTACTGACATACCATTTTTTAAATTTATCAGTTGAAATAAATAATCATAATTTGCAATACTGTGATATTTAAAATCATCACATGACAGCCTTTACTTAAATAAATAGAAGTAAATTTTTACATAACACTTAATTTTTATTTTTCACATAAGTAATTCATTGGTGCAATAAAATCATGAAAAGGCAATAAACAGTCAACTACGTTCAAATAATTGTTTGATTACACTTTGCTGGGTGATTACTTATGTACTGCAAACGTTTTTTCAGCATAAATTATAAATGAAAATTGTATCAAAACAGGCTATTTTTCTACAACATTTGTTTAAAATTTTTTAAATTTAAAATATTATACACTGTTTTAATGTGTTAGCTCAAACTGAGTCAGAAAAACACTTTGTTTTTAAATTAGCGTACTAAAAAATAACAATACACATAAATGTTTTACGCTTACGAAATATGACTAATTGCATGAAAAAAAACACTTCACTCACTAAATTTATGCTGAGGTTGCCTACGTACACAGATAAAGAATTTTGGATAAAAATAAAACAAAAATATTAACAAAACAAATAACTTTATTTATCAACACTATTTATGCTTGTGAAACTATTGTCTACTTGTACTGATGTATATTGGAAAAAATATAAAATAAATTATTAAAACTTATTTCAATGGTAGCATTAACCACTTAGCATGTTATAATAAACAACTTCACATACTGATAAAAAATATTGAGCGAAAAATTTAATGTAAACAAAAGGAAATATTTAACATGATGTCAGCAATTTAAGTACTTTACAGTAGTGGTTTTGTTTACTTTATAAGTTTTCAAAACATGATTGCTTTAATGTTTTGCAGTTTACTGCTTCAATAAAATTTTTATTTTTGTAAATTGGACATACTTAAATATTCTCAAACGCTTAAAAAATTAACTTTTAGCTAATTGAGTCTTGGAAAACTTTTAAATTATAAGATGCAAAAAATTAATGAAAAATTAAATTAGCTTTCAAAAATTTATCTAAGTCATTACAGCTTATAATAGTACAACTATTAATTAAAAATGTTTATGGCCCTTTGTAAATTCTGTTAAAACTTAGCAAGTTAATTTCATCTTTTAAAACTTTTAATTTTTGAAACTTTTAAGTTGGTTTTAAGCATCATTTAAAAATAAATACAATTTTCAAAGGCAAATACTTTTTAAACTTGTGTAAAAATTTTTAATAAAATTATTTCACTATGAAATATAATTACCAATCACATATTTAAAATCTTCAATTTGTACATGCTATAAAAAAGCATGCGTAAGAACTTTAATGAAGAATAAAAAATGCTACTGTAGTTTTTAATTATTTCAACATGTACTTTTTATGATTTTATATCACATATACTATATAAAATTGTTTTATTTAGTTATTTATAATCTATATTTCATCCTCAGAATAACAGCTTTTAACTCCATCTTTTAGTTTATCTCAAACAGATTTTCTTCAACAGCCTTGCTGTTTATGGTAATTTTGGATTTGTGTAGTTATGCAATAACTTCAGTTGCATCGAAGTGAAAGAAAGTTTACACTTCTAACAATTGCTTCTACCTTTTATTTGCGGTTTATCTTCAAAATCACTAATTCTTATATTGCTAGTGGAACAGAAAACATTATGTATTCTTGTAGCATCAGGACAGCTTCTTACAAAAGAAAAAAGGTCAATTTGTTGAGTTGGAAGGAAATAAACTCCAAATTTCTAAACTGGATTCAGTTGGTTTTCGTCTTGTTTAATCTTTTTTTTTTACAAAATTCATCACTTCATTGTTGGCAGCTCCACTAGTAAGATTCAAAAGTATTGTTATTCCAATTCTAGCACCCTTCATCTGATTGTAATGAAGTATGATATCAACTTATCTTCTAGTTCCAACAGTAGTTTTCCAAGACCATAGCTTCAGACAAGGAGGATTTTGGAAAAGCAATATTTGTTGTTTTAGACTGTTTAATCATGATAAAACTTGTCAAAAACAGCTGAATTTAGCATAAGATCTGTGAAGCATGTTGAAGCTTCATAAAATTCTTGTTTAAATTTCCAACAACTTTTTTTTTGTTTATAACAAAAATTTCGTTATATGATAGTAATATGCACAAATTAGTAATAAAACTAAAAATAGAAACATTAAATGATAAAGAAATTTTATTAATATATTTACAGAACATAATTTGCTATCTGACCTACTGTAAGAGTTTATTTATTAAAAGTTAAGCATAAAAATGTGATAAAAGTGATAAGTAATTTAAACTTTATTGTATTGTAATTAAAAATAAGACAAATGTTTGTTGCAAGAATTTAGGCTTTAAACTGAGAACTGTTTTATTACTTTTAGGATGGAAAATCAGCTACCAAAACAGAGTAATCAACGTAAATTAAATTAGATAGAACTATTATTCTTATTTTAGAACTAGATACTTTTAAAAGGTTACAGATATCTTGAAAACTATTTTTATTAATACTTATGTTTATGGAAAAAAATATAAAATCACAAACAAATATTGCATTAGTTAAAAAGTCAAACTTAACCATAGCTTTTACATCTAAACTAATGACTTTAATATTAGATACCAATTTTTACTAAGAGTATCTTACTTGAGTTAGTATTAACAAACTTTTTAAAACTACAGATGGTTATAAGTATTGTATGCCAGTAAATTAAGAAGCTTTATAAATAAAAATAATATTTTATATTTTATTGTTTAATTAACTTTTGACTTAAATTTGTTTATTGAAAGACTATGCAGTTAACTGGACTAGCATTCATCCATTATTTAAGTTTTGCAACATTTTCAGTTTATTAACAACAATTAAAAAACATGCAATTTAGATTGTATCCACTAATATGTGATAAAACAAATGATGAATGTTGAAGTTATTTATAAATAATCAAACACACAGTTTGACATTTATTTGTACAACTACTATAACATTTTATTTATTTTTATATTATCAACTTTTACCTTATATAATTTGAAAAAATAATTTAATATTTTACTTTAATTTTATTCATGGTAAAGGCTGTCATGAGATATGTGAAGTAAAATCCTTATTAGTTTTGCTACTGGTCCTAATACAAGTATTGCAAATTATTTGATATATTCATGTTTGAGTACTTTAAAATTTATCAAATTTCCATCTAAATAACAAGTTAGTGGTATTCACCTTCCTTTGATTGGAACCCTGTCAGATATTTGACACCCAGTTGGTACAAGCAGAATTTCAGCAATGATGACGTTGCAAGGGAAATCTATGACCGTAGTTCCTTCAGAATTGACATAATTATCAGTTCTATCTTGCTTGTATGTTTCAAAAAACAGCAGTTTTGCCATAATAAAGTCTTCTTTACGTTGAAAATGGGTTGATTCCAATGATCTTTTTATACAAATTATTTATTTGTAAAACCTGTTAAAAATTTAAATAATTAAAATCAATTTAATATTTGAGAATGTAAAAAAAATTGAATTATTAAATAAACAAACTTTTCAATAACAACTTTAAACAAGAGTTAGGTAAGTACATAATAAGCTAAAATACTGCAAATATTTTGACAAGTTATTTTATAAACTTTATATAAACTACTTTTAAGATACAAATCACAAAATAAAAGTTAAGTAATTTTTATATAATAATTACAATCTTTTTGAAATTGCAACAAAATTAAAACTTAAATTTAAAAAATTAAAGTTTAGAATCAAAAATTAAAGACAAAAATCTTGAAACCAAAACATATAATAGTAACAAAAATTTACATAACTTAATAAAAATACTATGAGCAGGGGAAAATTTTATGAATTTTTTTTACAACATTTAAGACTAGCTGTTATATGAAAACTTCAAGTAGAAACTATAAGATATTTTTAATCAAAAAACTATGTAATTGTTGTAATATTATAAAAAATAATTAATTAAAATCTAAAGAGAGCAATTTCTCATTGTGAACTTTCTCAGAAATTTTATAATTCATTAAAAGTTTATCTCTTTTTTTAAGTGTCTTCATGCTTTCAGAAAACATTCCATATAAAGTTTTAAAATTCTCAAATTCAAAAATAAATAAAAACAACTATTTTTAAATTGCGCAAATAGAAAAATTAAAATAGGTGGTTTATTTTTCAAAAAAGTAATTATTAGAAAAACGTCCCACACTTAGATGAATTAGATGTTAATAATGGACTTGCTGAAAAAACTTGTAAAATACTAGTTAAAAATGAAAAGGAAGAAAGATTCCTAATGAACTTTTTTTTACCACTTTTGATAAGGAGCCTATTTAACACACTTATATAACAAACATAATAAATGTACTGATTATATAAAACTAAAAATAATATGTAAAAAATTTAAATACATAGATTGATCTTTTTATTAGCAGCATAGAACAACCAAAAATCTTAAAAAGTATGTAACCTTCAAAAAATAGACTTTTAATAAATAAGCTAAGTTGTAATTGTTTTGCAAAAACTAATTTTGCCACTCTTTAAGCAGAATAAAAAGCATCCTAATTTAAAAGACTTAGAGTTAAAGAAAACTAGCCTGAGATTTAGGAAAATTATCTTGATAAGCATGAGTTTTGGAAAATTAATCAAACAAACCTGAGTCAGCCTGAATTTTTCAAAAAATTATAACAAGTCTGAATGTGTGGCGACCCTGTTTAGTTTAATTTTTAACCAGCCTCAACTATTAGTTAGAATTTTATATACCAAAGTATACCAAAGTTTTTCATGATTTGAAGCAACATAATCAACCTGAGTTAAACTAAACTATCTTAAGTCAGACTGAGCTAATGATAAAATTAAAATTTAATAGTAAGAGCCAAAAATGTTTAGAAATACTGTTATTTTTGCTTACTTAACAACATCATAACTTGATCATTACTAAAGCCATTTCTGTATATTTAAACAAGCCTCAGCTAGGTAAAAAGAAAGAACTTGACTATACTGTTGGTTATATAAGAAAAATCCATTTTGTGCTAGTTTAAATTAAATTTTTTTTTGGTAAACTTTAGGGCATAGGGGGGTGTAACAACCTTTTTTGGTTTTTGATCTTATTTTGTATAGTTTTTACTAAGCTACAAGATGCTTTTTACAGATTTTAAAAATTTAAAATAATTTTTGATATATAGCCAGTCAAAGTCGGAGGCAACAATAGGATCCTTATGGGAGACGCAAACTAAAACATCAAATAACTAGAAATCACTAAAAATCTATTTTCTCCTACGTTTTTTGAGATAACTACCTCAAGTTTTCAGGAAATGTTCCTTGATATATTTATAAAATTCTGTCTGAAAGAATTTTTAAAAATTGGATATAAAAATTTTATAATAAAAAACTAAAAAAAAATGTTTTTTTTGTTTATTTTTTATATAATTTTTTTTTTTTTTTTTTAATTCTTTCTGACAGAATTTTCTAAATACATCAAGGAACATTTCCTGAAAACTTGAGGTAGTTATCTCAAAAAACGTAGGAGAAAATAGATTTTAGTGAAATAGTCTTTTTTTGCTGTTTTAGTTTGCACCTCCCATAAGGAACCTATTGTTGCCTCCAACTTTGACCTGCTATATCTCAAAAATTATTTTGAACTTTTTAAATCTGTAAAAAGCATCTTGTAGCTTAGTAAAAACTATACAATATAAGATCAAAGACCAAAAAGGGTGCTTCAATAATGTTACTTCTTTAATTTTAAAACAGGTGGAGGAGGGTTATAAAAATAAATAAAATAGCAAATCAACATTTTAGTACTAAATATATAAAAGTAGTAAAGAAGTTTAAAAAAATATTATTGTTCACTAAATTTAACTTATAAAATTACACACACATTACATTACTAAATTCATCAGAACAACTTTGATTGATTTATTTAAAACTTTATTTTTACATCCTATGCTGTTAGTCTTAGCTCCACTAGTGATTAGTAATTTTTAAGAATGTCATTTTATTTCATTTTTAATTTACTTCAATTTATTCAAATACATTTTTATTTCCAGATAGTTGCTGATTGAAGTACCCCAACTTGTTATGATAAGAGATAGCTTAGTTATAAAAGTTTAGAAAATTTTTTTTTTTTAAAGAAGTTATTTAACACACATGTGGTTCCAATCAAATATAAGTTTTTATCTTATTTTTAGATTACTTACCCCTTAAGATTATATAAACAAACATTTTTTTAACATTTAGTATCTTTTATCAGGGTTGTCAAAGTTTTTTGAGAAAATTCTTCCAGGTTTTCAAAAGTATAAAGTTTTGGGTATATTTTAGTAGGGAACAGGTCAAAATTGCACAAAGATAAAATTGCATGAGGGAACTAAATTGCATACAGATAATTTTACACGGAGATATTTTCTAGGCAATCAAGACCATTTGCCTCATTTTACTTAAATTGATATCATCTGCTTCCTCTACACTTGTCAAATAAAAAAAAGATGCTCAAAATATTTGGTTCTAGGACCTGGTGCACAAAAAACCTTTTGATTATTAAGCTGCACATCACAGATATCTTTTAAGCCTTGTCCAGAGAATTTTTTGGCTAAATCTAGCTATAGTTTGTGGAATTCATTTCTTTTCTTTTTGCACTCATTTTATTAATTTTTACTAGATGAAGGCATTGGAAATAAAGTAATTTTGAAAATTTCTAGGAAAATTTTTGCAATTTTAGTCTAACTTTAAAGGATTTTTAATAATTTTTTTATCATTTGAAGGTTTTGTGAAAACAAGGAATTTATTTAAGTTTGAACTAACAAAATTTAATGTTTTTTAAATATTGTCAAATTTTATGTATTTTACTAAACTTTATCATTTTTTTTTAGTTTTTCCTGAATTTCCTTGACTTTCCTGACATTGTGAAAACCCTCAAAATAAAAATATTATGGTAGTAACATTTTTGTACCAATAAAAATTGTAAAATGAAGATATATTGTATGTATCTTGTTAGTTTTCTTAGGTTTTATTAAGAATTATAAATTAAGAATAATTACATATGCAAACACCAGTTTTTTATTAATACAAAATAAAACCAATTAAAATTTAAGTAGTGCTTGGCAACCAGTAACCTATAAGTAGTGTATCTTAATTGTATATACTAATGTTAGAGATTATATTTTCTATAACTAATAAGTTTTTTGTTAATAATTACTATAAAAACCAGTAGAACTGCTTCATTTAAATTAGACTTTATTCATCATTTAATGTTATTTTAAAAAGAGTTATTGACTTCAACATTGACAAATTTTGAACATAAGTATAACTATCTGCTTGTTAATGTAAGCTCATAAATTTAAGCTAGAAAATTTAACTTCAAATTTTAGAGAGGGAAGTGAAAATACTACTCATGAAATAAATTCAGAGCTCTGAATCAGATACAAGTTAATGAACTTAAAGCTTCTAAATAGACTTCAGAATATTGACTTTTGCAATAAACCAAAAACATTTTACTTAAAAATTAAAACCTAATAGATTTTTTTTGATAATTACAGACTTAATTATAATCTTAACCCTAGGTTTTTGATTGTTGTAAACTTGAAAGTATTTTATAATAAAAAAACTATTAGTTTAAATTTTAAGATAAAAGTTTACTGAATTAATACGAAAACTTGTTTTGTTTAATATTAAAAAAATATTTACAAGGTTAAAAAAACTAACAAGACTGTCTTAGCTGCCATAAATTTGGTTTTTATAAAAGTAGCTGTTTTAAATTTCACGGACTTATAAAATTAATTTACAAAATTAATTTTATTGAAAACTGACGCACATTTCGCTTTATTAAACTAATAACCCGTTTTCACCGAGTTCTGGAAATATCATCAAAAAAACTTATAAAAAGTATTGTTTATATTATAAATTTATATTTTTATAAATATATTTGTCCTGGACATCACGTTAAAAAGTATCTGTGGTGTGCAACTCGATAAACGAAAGGTTCTTCGTGCAACAGGTACTAGGACCAAATATTTTGAGCGTTATTTTTTTGTCGTTCAATAAATAATAGTTTTTTTTTTGCTGCTAACAATATTTTACATTTATAAAATAGAGTATGAAGTGTAGAAAATAAATGTTTGTATACTCTATAACAACAATTTACAATAACTATAAATAATAGCAGCTCAAAATTCGTGATAAGTAAGCTTCAAATATAATGATATACATGTTACATAATAAAAAACATATACAAAATATTAATAAAATAGTACAACACTTGCTTGTTTTTAATTTTTTTTTATTAAATGACAAAAATAGCTAGAAATTTTGATTTTAGGACCCGACTCCCGAGGTACAAAATAAGCATTTAGAATAGATAAAAGACTTATATTTTTATTAACAACCATTTATAATTTCTGAAACCATTCAAACTTTGAATTTCAAAGTGATACTAGTATAGAACACAGTTTACCAAAATTGCCAATGTCGGTCCTTAGGGGGCGATTTTGGCCATCAGGGATCAATAAATAATTTTATAGAGAGAAAGTAAATAGTTAAAAACTAGTAAAGGGGCAATTTTTCTATATTTTCTTCCCAGGGTCGACCACTTAACGAATTTGGGGAACCACGGTCTAGATCAAATTTATCATAACAAAGAAATATGAACAATTGACTAATCTAAAGTTTAACTTAATAGCTTGGTAGTACTTTCTATACTAACAATTACATCATAGTAACAATCGATATTTTTTTACAAGTAGTTTGTTTTAATTTAAAAATATTAATATTTTTTAAAGTTCTTTAAGCTTCTTAAAAACAAAAGCCCTTATTTTTCAGTAAGAAGTAACGAAATAAGTGTATGTGTTGTTGTTTTATAAAGCTTAAAATATTATACTTTTCGGCGAGTTCTCGTTAATTTATGTTGGAACAAAACGAGGCTTTTTTGTGAATTGGTTTGAGGGTTTAAAAAGTACTTGTAAAACAATACATTATTACTATATGTTTTGGTTTTAAGAAAACAAATAGAGAGATCTCAACTACTGTAGGAGAAATAATAAATTTATTCTTTCAAAAATTTATTTTACAAACTAAGTTTCGGTCAAAGACCTCGTCAGTGCTTAAATAAATCTAAAAAAGATATGTGACAGTCATGGAAAATAGCATTTAAACAATTAAATTAAAACAAAATTAAATTTTTACTCAAAATTTTTTACTTAACAAACTAAACGAATCAAATTTTGATATTAAGACTGAGTTTTAGGTGAAGTTTAAATTTTAGTTAAGTTTTAAAATCAATATAACAGCAATAATAATAAAAGCTGTATGTAGCTTTATTTTTTCTAGTTAATTTACAGAGTAAAAATTACTTAAGCAAAATTTTAATTAATAAAGTGAGCTTAAAATTGAGTTGAACTTAATGTAGCTTATTTTAATGGTGACGTAACTATTGAAAATTTAAACAATATTGTGCTTGTAATCGCTATGAAAATTTGAAATCCCGCTCAAATGCTTTGTATAAAAACTTTTGGTTAAAACAAATTTTTATTTAAAAACAAGTTAAATTATAATACTAAGTTTGAATTTGTGGCAAAATTTAAATTTTAGTTAAGTTAATTTAAATTAAAACTAAACATACAACTAAAAATATCCATTATTGTGTGCGAACATAAGGAGGTTTTTATCGTAAATAGTTTTTTTCATACCAACTTTCTGTTAAACATTACTGTGTTTTTTGTAAACTCATCAATTTTGAAATATATTTAAACTCAGTTGATGTACTTTTTACGTTAAAGATCACAATAAACAATAAACTGTAACAGGGACGTAGCTAGCTCAAAAAAGTTACGAATCTGCAAAAACTAAAACATCTGAAATAACACGTCCTAGCGGGAACACAGCAATTTAAACTACCTCTAATATTATTGAATTTAATCTGAAATTACGCAGTTATGATAATACATCAAAAATGGAATGTTGAAGTACGAGTGATAACTGTATACAAGGCAAATTATTTTGCTATACACCCAATTTGACTCTTTATGTCATGCCACTTGTGTAAACCCAGAAAACATTCATTAAAAAAAATCACAATTTAACTCAAAAACATTAATATTGTTTTCATTCAAACATTTAAACGTATAAAATCAAACATTTAACGTAGTCAATAGTAACAACAATTTATGCAAAATTTTGTAACATAAAATTGTATGATTTTGATTTTTGAAGCTACAGCTTCCAATGGGTTTAATTTTCCATTGTAGTTTTTTGACAAAACAAAGGTTTAACGCGCTAAATGTTACAATTTGGATGTATATAATTCGTTCAATTTTTTACGACACTAAAAATGATAAAGAGTACATATATGTCAAAATTATCTCTCAGGAGTGCATAACTAAGCATAAATGAATACTTAAAGCTAAAAAATCAGAGTATTTTCAAGCTGAAATAAAAGCAAGTTTTTTCGCACATAAGTTTACGTTTCTGTAGATTTGCAAAAAACGTACCAAGCCAAGTCCCTGAAATGTAATATTAAAACCAATATAAGTAACCGATTTCAAAGTTTCAAATTTATAATATTGTTAGGTTTTTTGAACAAATTACGTAACGACACGATAGATTTTTTTTTAACAATAAAAAAGCAGTGATTTATTTTAGTGTTTTGTTTGTAAGAGTGTTTTTGTTTTTTTTTGTTCACAAACTTTACAAACCTGCTAATTGTAAGTATGATTTTTTTAGAGATTTTAAATTTATAATGTTATCAAGTAGCTCACATTTTTCTAACCTTAACATAAACTGACCTTATAATATAATGATTTTCTTTAGTTTATAGTTTTTAACTATAAGCTTTATTTTGTTTGTATATTTACATAAGTTCCATTTTTTTTATCAAGTTTAGCCTAATGTCTACTTGCATATTTACATTTAAAAAAATAAAAATTTTATTCAACTGATGATCTTATTTGATTTAGTTTAAACGAGTGAAACATTGTTCTGTTAATAAAATTAAAATTTAAATTAAACTCAATTTAAGGAAAGTTATGAAACTGCTTTTGAAAAATATTAATAAAAAAGTTTCAGATAGATAACAATTCTTCTAAAATGCCTAATAATGAAGTTTTATAGAAACTAGTGTATGAATGGTACAACAAGAAAGCGTTCATTTGGTCTCAGGATCTAGTATCGTACGAAAAATATTTCGGTTATGGAGTCGTAAACTTTTTGGATACAGTTTAACGTCTTGTTTAGAACTCTAGAGTATTAGCTTTTATACTAAACTTTAATCGGTTTTACTCTAGCGTCTAATCTTTAAGAAATAAGACAAAAAAGTAAAAAAAAAAAACAACTAGATAAATTGTCATTGCGGTCTGCTTTGTAAATAAAGGAGAAAGTGCCAAAACGAACTAAATATAATGTTTTTGGTAGTTAAAAAGTTATGTAAGATAACGCACAAACAAAAAAAAAACTGTGAAGTTGTAACTAAATAATCTTTAAATTTATGACAAAAACTAAAGCAGATAGGTAGTTATGTGATAAAAATCATATATTTCACATTAAAATATTGTGTAAACAAATATATTTTTGAAGATAAAAAGTTAAAAATTGCTTTACTGCAATAAATTAGCTAAATTAGTAATAATCAAAGTATTTAAAGATATAAAGTTTTGTAACGATATAATCTTAATTACTCTAAATTTAAAATCTAAAAAATGATAATTATACTCATCTACAATATTCCCTCAAAAATAGGTACTTACCCTCAAGTTGAAAATCATTTATTTAATAGAAAAAAAAAATATCTATTGCAATGGAAAATTTTTGGCAACATCTCTCAATGCAGCAACCAAGCAAACCTTAAATAACAGCCAATAAAAATTCGATAAATATATTAATATTATCAATACCTATTGGCATTAGTTTCTAAAAAAGTTTCAATGCCTAGACAAGTGGTTTAAAGGGTGTGCTTTGTAGTGTGCATAGAAGTTATTTTGTTGTTCACAAAAAGTTGGTAAGGTGAAAAATAAGGTTATTGAAATTAGTTTGTTTTGTTTATGAGTCTACTATAAGGTTTCAATCTTGCAATGTTTAACTCAGAGAGTTTTTAAAGTTGTTTGTCATTAGGATCCTTCCATCATTATTCTGTTGTAATTTTTAGAACAATAAGCAGTTATTATTTTGTTTAAAAAATTAGATACTTACAACATTAAACATACTGTTTTTTATAATTTTCTTTTTTTTCAGTGTGAACAGTACTCATTTTAAATTAATTTGGTGTGTGCAGCTTTTGTAATGTTTAAGAACTACTGGCTTAAAACTATTGTCCTGGACAAGACATTACAACAGTTAATTCAACAACAAAAAAAGCGCTCAAAAAGTTTGGTCCAAGGACCTGGTGTAAGAAAAAAGCTTTTGGTTATAAAGTTGTACACCACGGATACCTTTAAACATCTTGTCCAGGATAGAACTGTATATAAGTAGTGTGCAACCCGCTAACCAGAAGGTTTTTACATGCACCAAGTCCTAAGGACCAAATGTTTTTTGGTAGCTTTTATTGTTGTTCAATAAGTTGCTATATTTTACTTATAAAACTTTTGTAAGTTTTTAAAGTTTGCCTTCTGGTTTTGAAGATATTTTTTATAAGTATTTTATAGTTAGCACTAAATTAAACTATGTTTTAATTAAGAAACATATAGTTACTTATTTACTTTTAAGTATAATTTTACAAATGCTTGTTACTTATTTCTTTGTAGTAAAACTATATCCGTTTTAAACTTTACCCTTTGCAAAATTATCTAGTCAAAAGTGAGTGTCTTAAACAGTTTTTAGTTTTACCTTGATGCAAACTATTTGATTGCACTTAAATTGTCTAATGTTGTAAATTCTTTTTCTTTAAGCTATTTAGATGTTTATGAAGACTAAGTCCAGTTTACATTTTTTATTGATAAAAAAAGGTCATCAATCTAGTAGCTCAATTCTCTAAGTAACTATGTACTTCAATAAGTAAACATTGTAATAGTTGAACGTTTTAAGACAGAAAACACACATACATAATAAAAATCTTTGCATATCACTTGTAGTTTTATATACCTATATTAAAGTTATAGTCTTTTTTTCACTAGGCAAAGTCAAACTGGAAAAAATCAGACAAAGTGCTTTAAAACAAACAATTTTTTTATGTAAACAATTCAAATTTTGCAGACATGTTCGTAAATTTACACTATATACTCATGATCTCATTTGTTTATTACTGTTCTAACTATTTCATTAGAAATTTTACAATAATCTGAACTTAATCTTAATAGGAAACCTATATTTGTTTTTCTAAGTATAAGCCATTTCCCAAAGCACTTCAACACAAACAATTCTTCATTTAAACAGTTAAAATTTTGCAGAAATCTTGTTAAAAGTACAGTTATAAATTGATTTGTTTTTATTGTTCTAAAAAATGCATAACCAAATTATCACAGTTTGTGAATTTTACCTTGAGAAAATCTTTATTTGTTCATTTAAAAAACAACTATTAGTATAATTAATAATTTAACTACGTGTTAGTTATATTGAATAACCCTTTATTTGACAAATAAATACTTACAAGGTCAAAATATAAGTCCAAAATAATATAAGCTTATATGTTCATCAGCAATACTGCAAAATTTAAACTTAAATACTGTGATCTTGGCCATCTCAGTTAGCTGCTTTGGTGAGTACATAAAAAAAGCATATAATATAGCCCAAAACACTAGTCATAACAAGCCACAAATATGAACAATTTACTATTTTTGTCTTAAACTTTTTTTAAAGCTTATAAACTAAACTTTTATTAGTTGAGAAAAGTTTTTGTTTCTTGAAATACATTGAAATAAAAATTTGTAATTAGACAAATTAAACTAATTGTTATTATGTATTCATTTAATTATCTTATAAAATAATTGTTAATAAATTTATTTATAACATTGTTTTTAGGATTATAATTATGTTAAGTAAACGTGTTTTGTTTGGTGTTATTAGCAGACCATCTCAAGTAACTAATAAAATTTCAGCATTTCAAACATTGGTTTGTTTTTAATTGATTATTTTAGTTTTACATTAAGTTTTTTATATATATTTTTAAGTTGTGGTTTATTCTTTATTTTTTCCTAAATTACTTGTTACTCATACAACATAAAAGTTGTATCAGAAGTTATTTTATCACATCTGTTAAATATTTTTATCAGTAATTATATATAATTTACAAGTTTAAAATTTTTGGTTAGAAAAATTAATCTGAAATTCAATAATAACTACTTTAAGTTTTTTTTTTAATTTAAGGAATCTATTGAAATTAATGTTGTTAACAATTTCAAAAATAAATTTATAAAACAACATAACAGAAAAAAACATTGTCTACTAGCACTGTACTGAGAAATCAGCAGTATGTGTTTGGGGGACCTTACAAAACAATCAGCAACTTGGAGTTTCTTGAACCTAAAGTAGAAGATGCAATTCCAATTTACCAAGTTCTCAAACCAGATGGATCTCTTATAAACACTTCACAGGACCCACAAGTAATTTTAGAAAGTTTTAATTAGTTAAGTAAATGTTTAAAATATTCATATCTTTTTAAACTATGTATTAGTATAAGTAATTTTCTTTAAACTAATGAAACAAGTAGTATGTAAACTGATTTTTTATATTTTTGTAATATCTTCTTTAATTTTTTTTCAATATAACAAAAAAAAATTAGTTATTTTTTGTGATGTTGTTTTTATTTTAAAACTATATTTGATGCTTATTTGATGTAATATTACTTACTGTTTTAATGCTTACAAAAATGGCAAAATTATTTTTTGTGAGTGGCAAATAAAGTATATATTATGACAAAAATAAAAAAGAAGAGCGATAGAAATTTTTATTTTGGTTCAAAAATGTATACTAAATAAGAAGTGCGTACTAAAATACGTATTTGTCAAAGTATATGTAATCAATATATGTACTTATTTAAGTATATGTACTCAGAATGCGTATCTAAGTAAAAGTGCATACTTAAAACGCGTACCTAAGAGGTAGGTAAAAGTCAGGCTAAATCGGTCAAGATCTTGAAATGTCCAGCTAAATTTACAAGATTTTGCGTGGCAACCCTGTCATTAGACATTATAAAAGTGTTGTTGTAGTCTATGATTGAAATCAGTTATAAAACTTTGAAAATTTTTTGTATATCAGAATATTTCTTTGTACTATTATAGGAAGGTTTTTAAACGTAATACCATTTGCAACTAAGTATGTAGAGGTTACTCATTTTTTAATATTTTATTACACAAACGTTTTTAAAACTATACTAGTTTCTTTCTCAAGTGGTAGATGTTAAATGAGTTTAAAAAAGATTTTGCATAGTAAAATAGTTTAAAAAATAAGTGTTAATTATGACATATAAATAAATTCAAATAAATAATATTTTTTAGAGTTTAACAAGTAACTTTTAAGTCAAGATATGTTAATTAATAAGTTGTTAATAGTTTTGCTTTTTCATTTAATGCTATTTACGTATTTAATTTAAACTGTTCTTCCTCAATCAGTATTGATTCCAGGCTTTAGAGTTCGCTTTGTTAAGATTGTTTCAAAACTTTAAAGTTTTGAACTATGTCAGAGTTTTTACAGCGTGTGCAATTAAAAAGATGGTCAAATATTGCGCCGTTTTTGTCTGTTTTGCAGTGGTCTGTAATTCTTTGGAAGACCTCTTGTGGTTTTTCTCTAATAAAGGAGATGCTCTGATCTGCAGAGAAGGTGTGTTTATAAATAACGTTTCCGTCAAATACTTCTGAGCATTTACTTTTGTTGCTGAAGTAGAAACTTTTTTGCTGGTGAAGGCCGGTTTTATAACAATAGATGTTTTTGGAATCATAATAATTTTTTTTTGGATTTGTTATAAACAATTACTAACGTAAACTGCTGTGAAACAAGAACAATTTTCAATGTTTTTTTTTTCATTTTTTGTGTTAATCTTTTGGTTTTGTTTGAATGTTGAGATGTTGATTTTATGAATTTCAAGGAGTTTGTTGATTATAAACTCTAGAAGGATTTTTAGATACTGATTCCGAAGTTATAAGTTTTAAGTTTTTGTAAGTTCTTCTTTGCAAGTGGTGAAATTTGAGCATATATTTAGCGCTCTGTTTAGATAAAAGTTTATCAAACTAAGTTTCCAAGACTTTAGACTTAGATAGTGTATTGCATTATTAGGCCTGTGTCTATTGGTTTTCTGTAAACATTTGTGTGTATTTGGTTTGATACTTGTTTTACTTCAGTGTCATGAAACGGTAGTTTTTCTACAAAAGATCTTTCTAGAGTGAATTCTAAGTTTGGGTGTAGAGTATTCATTTCACAACAGAAGTTAATTTAATCAGTGTAGTTTTGTGTGACTACAAATATATCATCTACATATCTTGTGTAGAATCGAAATTCTGTTTATGAATTTTTTTGTAGTTGGTAGTTTTCTTTTGATGCTACAAACTAATGGGCGACCCATTACAACACCGTCTATTTGTTTGTAGACTTTTTCACCATAAACAAAAACACTTTGGGAGCACAACTGTAAATTTTTTTGTAATATATTTTTAGTAACTTTGTTTTCTTTTAAAATTTATTCGATATTTATTTTATAAATTGTTGTTAATATGTCTTCAATTAATTCTTCCAATATGATAAGCTTTTGATGTCTAAACTAGCAAACTGTTTGAACTCTACAGCCTGGAATCAACAGGGTTGCCACTTAACCTGGAAACCTGGAAAAACCTTGAAAAACCTGGAATTTGACAATTTAGGCTAAAAAAACCTGGAAAAACCTGGAATTTTTAATAATTTTAACATTTTCAGTTGTAAAATTTTGATTTGATACGAAAAGTCTATCATATAATTAATAATGTTTTTATCAAAAAACACATTTAAAGTAACTTTACAGTATCTTTTCAATATTTTTATGCTATTTAACACAGTTTCTTAAATAGAAATTAACTTAAAACTAAAAATAGACTAAAAAATATGTACTTTTAAAAACCTGGAAGAAATTTGGAAAACATGGAAAAAAAATTGAAAAAACAAGTGGCAGCCCTGAATCAATATAGATTAAGGAAGAACGACCTAAGTTTAATACGCAAATAACATTAGATGTAAAAGCAAAACTATTAACAATTTATTAATTAACATATCTTTACTTAAGGTTTACTTGCTAAACTTTAAAAAAATTGTATTTGTTTGAATTTAATCATACATCATAATTTAAACTTAATTTTCAAACTATTTTGATAACCAAAAAAAAAAAAAAACATTTAACATCTACCACTTGAGAATGAAACTAGTATAGTTTTGAAAACGTTTGTGAAACTGTAATAAAATAAAAAATAAAATAAGTAACCTTTACATACTTAGTTGCAAATGGTATATTAAATATTTTTATTAATGTATAGAACATTTTTATACAAACATTTTACGAATAAAATATATTTATCACTGATATAGTTCTACATACAAATCTAATTTTTATTTTCTACTTATAAACATTATAAATAAAATTGTAAAATTTTTTTATGTCCTACAGACCAAAAGTTTATTAAATGTGTGTTTTCAAGACAAGTTTTATTTCATGAAAAATAGACTTTAAAGAATAGTACCTGCTTTCAATACTGTTAGGTTATACAATGGGATACAATAGAGATAATACAGTAGAAAAATACTTGATAAAATACAGTAGAACTTTTGTATTTTCAATATAGTTTATTGAAATTTTCTATGGCAACATGTAACTATTTTGTTATTTTTTTTTGCATGGTTTAAGTTTTTTAATAATTTTAATAATTTTATCATTGATATATTATACTTTTCAAGGATGAGAGCATAACATGAAATAATATTTTTAAATGAGGCAAAATAAATGTATATCAGAAAAAGTACTAGTATTATCATTTACAACTATAATTTATATTTTTAGAAATTTAATTAGGTGAAAATAGAAATTTAAAGCTAAATATTTTTAGTATTTTTTAGTTCAAAAGTTCTAGCATTAATTGTATCTTAAATTTAAAATTCTTTTGAAAACTTAAAAAAATAGTGACAATCTTGTAGCCTTAAATGTTTTATGGTATTTGTTTAAAAATTTATAACTACCAAAAATTGTTATAATATTAATAATGTCAGCATTAAACTAGAACTCATTACTTGAAAACTATAGTTTTTTATTCTTTTTTACTAAATGTTAAGTCTTTTTCAGATATAAATATTGTACTTGTAGCAAACTATCATAATTATAAGTTATATGGAAACCGCTCAGTTCCCACCCGCGATCAATCCCCAACCGCGCACAATTCCCTTACAAACCGCTTACTGAACAAGGGTAAGGGGTAACAGTGATAGTTAAAAATAAATTAATACCAAAACAAAAAAGCAAAAAAAAATAAAGTAAGAAAGTTATTATTTCTGGGTTGTAATTGATCGCGGGTGGGAATTGTAAGTATACCAAGTTGTATAATATGATATTAAACTTAGCTATGACTAGTCTTATATATAAAAAGGTAAAGACTATTGCTAAATATGAATTTTGAATAAATACTTAAGTTTGAACAACCTAAATCGTTACTAAAAAAAACAATTTTTAAAATGAGATTTTAATAAATCATTTCATTAACACTACTTTATGAAGAACAACACCAAAAAATGTTTATATTTCAGTTTTTTATGATAGCATAATAAAATGATTAAATAACAAATTGTCTTTCTGATATTCATTTGTTTTTATAAAATTTAAAACTATTATTGAAGTTTGAAAGTTAGATAGCTTAGTTCAGTGCTTCTGAACCTTTTTTTTAGTGGCGGAACCCTTTTCCAAAGTTCAACTTTTCCGCGGAACCCCTAATTTTAATTTTACATAAAATGTTTAATAAAATAAATGTTCTTATTTAAATTTCGAAAGGCTTCGCGGAACCCCTGAGAGGCGTCGCGGAACCCTAGGGTTCCGCGGAACCTTATTTCAGAAGCACTGGCTTAGTTGATAAGTTTGCTAAACTTTACTAAACTTACTTATAAACAATTTTGTTTTATATTTCTATATGTACAGTAAAAATTCAATTAAAGTTTCAGTATAATCTTTTATCAAATAGGGCTTTGAAATTATTAAAAATCGTCATAAAATGCTCTCTTTAGACGTGCACAACACAATCACTCAAAAATTTTACGAACCGAACAACAGTATGAAAAAGTAATTTTAAATGCACAGATACCGGACGACATGCTGTTGAAGATGTACAAAACGATGGTGCAGCAGAACCAGATGGACGACATCATGTACAACGCGCAGAGGCAGGGCAGGGTTTCATTCTACATGACCAACTACGGCGAGGAAGCGGCTCAGATAGGATCGGCTGCCGCACTGACCAACGATGATCTCGTGTTCGGGCAATACAGAGAAGCTGGTATTTTTATTTTTAAATGTTTGGTAAAAAAATCAAATGGTTTTATATTAGAGCATGGTTTCCCAAAATTTCTTTCACAACGCCCCATTTAATAAAATAAAAAAAGCTGTGCCCTCCTCCGGCAAGTTTTTTCAAAAAACTTCCTTTAAGACCTTGTTTTGCTCTTTACCATCAACTCCAGAATATCTAGTGTAAGTTTCAAATTATAGCCTCATGCCTCCCCTCTTTGGCCTTTTGCTGCTTATGGCCCCCTAAATTTCCGTAATGGCTCTTTTTTGAAAACTCTGTATTAGAGTATTTTAGTTTTTAATGTATGTATTTGAAATAAGTATTAAAATGAACAGATTTTAAAGAAACTTAATTATTTCAAGTATTTTGAGCTTCATCTCAATAACAAAGCTTTTTGCTGTTATATTTTAAACATCTATAATCAATCTTGTGCTGCTGTTAAAGAGCTTTTTTTGTCAAATTTTGTCTGAGTTTTGTATCAGATAAAAAAAAAGATATTTTTCAAATTTTTTTGTATAAGTTTTTAAAGCTATGGTGTATTTTTCAGCTAACAACAATTAAAAGAATATTTTATCAAACGATAAAGTTGTAGTTACTTTATTATACAGGTAAAATGTTATAAAAACATAAGTTTTTTCAGTATGCAACTAATAACATATAATTTCTGTAAAAAACATTTTTAAACAGGAGTTTTAGCATGGAGAGGGTTCAGATTAGACGAATTCATGGATCAATGTTATGCAAATAAGAACGATCCTGCTCAGGGTAAACAAATGCCTGTGCATTATGGTTCTAAAAAATTAAACTTTGTTACAATTAGCTCCCCACTTGCTACTCAAATGCCTCAGGTTTTTATTTTAATGTTTTAGTTTACTATTTAGTGTTAAGAAAAATTATTTTAAACTGTATTTAAATGTACGTAATTAGTAGAAATTTTTTTTTTATATAGGGTTTTATACTTATGTTTAAATGATTCTATAAAACTTTGTTAAATACAAACTGAAGTAATTATTTTTAAATGAAAGTTTATTTTCTTCAACTAAATTTGGTTTTGTAATACTTGGTTAAGAAAATTAAAATAATTTAAACGTTTTCTTTTGTTATCTTTATTTTTTTATCTAATGTTTTGCAAAAGCTGAAATTTGTTTTCACTAAGAAAAGAAAACATGCTCTAACTTTACAAAGTTATATAGCTTATATAAACAATATCAAATAAATAAAATTTGACAAAGATTATGACAATTATAAGCGTTAAAAAAGACTGTAATCGCTAAGTATTTATTATTGAACCTCTTAGCTTAATGTTTGTTATAAATAAGTGTTTAAAAGTCGAAGTAAGTATAGGTATTAAAATTTATCTATTTAAAAATCTAAGAGATTTGTAAAGTTTGTAATTTATTTCAAGGTAATATATATAAATAACAATCTTATCAATTTTATGTTGTTGCAGTTTTAAATGAAAAAAAAAGTACACATAAATTTGAAAAATTGAGTTTTTGAAAAATAATTAAGTAACAGATGTGACAAATGTCTGGCTGGTAAGTTGATTAAAAAAAATCTTAAAAAATTCTATCAATGTTCATATTATCGATACAACGAAATAATTGCAGGCGTCGGGTGCAGCGTACGCCATGAAGAGATCGCATCCGGGCTCCTGTGTCATCTGCTACTTCGGCGAGGGGGCCGCTTCTGAGGGTGACGCCCACGCCGCCTTCAATTTCGCTGCCACTCTCGATGCTCCTTGCTTGTTCTTCTGGTTGATTGTTTATTAAATAAGTTAAGCTTTATTAGATCAAGTAACATTTTAAATATTTTTTAATATTAAAACACAGATAAAATGTCATAAAGCCGCACTTTTAAATGCTTTTAATCAAAAATAATGTTAAGATATGGTATGTTTAAAAAATAGTTTTTCAAAAATATTAACTTTTATTTAAAAGTAATAGTAAATCTGTTTAACATTGAAACAGTCACAATAAGGCGTTTGCAATATTTTTTTTAAAGTTTAGGTCTGTTTTTTAAGTTCGATCTCTTTCAAATAAGCTTTAAAAACAGGGTTGCCACTTTACCTGGAAACCTGGAAAAACCTTGAAAAACCTGGAATTCGTCAATTTAGGCAAAAATAACCTGGAAAAACCTGGACTTTTAACAATTTTCGGATGTTCTGTAGTAAAATTTCGATTTGCCCCAAAAAACTCTCATATAAATAAAACAAATTTGTCCTCATTAAAATTTTTTTAATTAAAAAGCATATTTAAAGTAGCTTTATATTATCTTTTCAATGTTTTTATACTATATAACACAGTTTCTTACCTTAGACTTAACCTTAAATCAAAAGTAGACCCAAAAATGTGTACTTTTAAAAACCTGGAAAAATTTTTGAAAAACAAGTGGCAACCCTGTAAAAAACAAATTACAAACAAACCTGCCACCAACACAACGTTGAAACAGCCGCAACAACGGTTACGCGATATCGACTCCGGCGGAGGAGCAGTACAGGGGGGACGGCATCGCTGCGAGGGGGGCGGGCTACGGCATGCTGACGGTGAGGATGGACGGCAACGACGTGCTGGCGGTGTTCAACGCCGTCAGGAAGGCCAAGAAGATCGCGTGCGAGGAGAACCGACCCGTGCTCATAGAAGCCATGACTTACAGGTATGTGGTGTAGTAGGTGCAAGTACCGTTATGAGTTAAAAATTTATAGCGAGTATGGTTAGAAAATCTTAAAAGTACAACAAGTTGATACTTGTATCGTAACAAAAAGGTCGTTTATACCAAATTGTAGACGTTGTTGGATAGGACTTTTTTGAAGCGAGTTGTTCAAGTATTATTACTTTTCTGTAGTATGAAAAAGTAGTTATTTTTGTTCTTTGCAATTAATAACAAAATATAATTGACTCTAAAATGATTGTCATAAACTCAAGAAAGTTTTTTGTTTTGCAAAATTTCGAAGAAAAATTTCAAAATTTTAATGTTATCTTGGAAATAATAAAACAGTTGTCAAACTTTTTAAACGATTTTTCTTTTAGTTTTGTACAGAAGTATATAATAAAAACAAATGTTTAAGCACTGCTTTGGTTTATTACCGGTTTCGGTGGGCCTTAGCCGACCTTTTCAAATAATTTCAAAACAGTAAATAACATTTAGACATTGGCAGTAATGTGAATCTGAACTCATTGATGCGTAAAAAATAAATAAACATTAACTATTCAAATTTTAATGAAAAATGCATAATTAGGTGAACTAAATATTGGTATTAATTAATAAATAAAAATAAAAGAAATTAAAAAACTAAATGCAGTAATATAAACGGAAACACAACAAATTCTTAACAAAATTCTGAAAAAACTAACGGATGATTAAAATGCTAAAAATATTTAAATTATTAGGTTTTAGACTCATTCCAATAGAATAATAAAAATTTGTTTCTGTGCCTGCAGAAGTACAGAAGTACAGAAGTATAATAAACTAATATCTATTTTTCTACATTCAATATTTTTAATGAAAATTTGTAAAACATTTTATATCCCACGTTATGTGTAAAATTTATTGTACAGAAATCTAAGACAAAATTCATTCAAAAACATCTTTATTAAAGCAACAAACAAGTAAAATCGATTTCGGCTAACGCTTTTCAATTACTTTAGTTAGCAACTAATTTTAAGATTAAATTTTGAGTATATAAATAGTTAGAGGTTACATCAGAAAAATCAATTAACACTAATTAGCATAATTGAGCAAAATTAATTAGACATTCACTATTCATAAATGCATATATAAAAACAGTTTATCAGTAATTTAACTAAGATAAACAACATTAAAAATAAAAATAAAAATAAAATAAAAATAAGCGACAAAATTCAATTAAAATCTATAACAACTTATAAAGATTAGATTTATAAACGTATTGTTGCTTACACAATTTAGGTTTACATGTTTTTATAAATAGAGATTCTAAAACACTAAGGTGATAATCGTTACGAGCTTTACTTAAAATTGAAAAGTTACTATCACTATAGTTCTTTGCGCAATCTGAATTGTTTAATAAGTGTTCAGCTATCGCTGATGATCTATTAGATGGTTTTTTTAAACCAGTGTCCATCCATCTTCTGAGGGAATTAAAAACATGTTGGTCCCTTCTAATATGGAATCTTTGAGACGTTCTGCCAATGTACTCACTGTCACAGTGGCACTTGTACATATAAATAATTTTGCTTTTTCCCTGATCGGCAGTACGGTCTTTGCAAATTCCATTTAAGGGCTTTCTTGTAGCATGACTGATTCTTAGTTGTACAGAGTTAAAAGTGGAGTTTACAGTGTATTTTACAGTCTTTTCTAGAGCAGTTGCTACTTTACCAAGATATGGCAATCTCAAATATACAGGGCATTTTCTAGGACCAAATTTAACCGGTTTTTCAAATTTTGAGATTGTATTGTTAATTGTCTTTCTGACTATATGCGATGGATAACCAAGAGCTTCAAAAATATTTTTTATTTTATCTAATTCCTCTTCAAACAACTTTTTCGAGCAAATCTTGTATGCTCTGAATACCAAACAAGAGATTAAACCGAGTTTTTGAGATAAAGGGCAGAATGACTGAAATGGAATATATTGACCAGCAAATGTAGGTTTTCTGTACACAGTGGTAAGCAACTCGGAAGATGTACGCAACAGATGTACATCCAAGAAAGGTAAGCAATTGTCTTTTTCTTTTTCAATAGTAAATTTTAAATTTGGGTGTAAATTCGAAATTTTGCTAAATAATTCATCAATGTTATATTCATCATTGTAAGACACAAAAATGTCGTCAACATACCTAATATAGTTTATTGGTTTTTGATACTTGGAAAAGAGCAATGTTTCAAAGTATCCCACAAAAATGTTGGCTAAAATAGGGCCAAGTGGACTAACCATCGCTACTCCATCTATCTGTTTATAAATATAAGAATTAAATCTGAATTCAACATTTTTTACTGCCATGTTTAACATACTAAGACAAACATCTTTTGGAATAGAAGGAGCTGTAAGACCAGAATTGTAAAGTTCATTAAGACATATATTTATAGTTTCATCCACTGGGACATTAGTAAAGAGGCTTTTTATGTCAAAAGAACACATGTTACTTGGTAAAAAAGCATTTTTTCTTATGACTTCAACGAATGAGAAAGAGTCTTTTATACAGAAAGTGGAATACTTACTGGAAACTGGTTCGAGGATTTTGATTAGAAGCTTTGAAATTTTATATTGTGCAGAACTACTCATATCTAAAATAGGTCTTGTTGGAACACCGTCTTTGTGAGTTTTAGGTAGTCCGTACAGTTTCGGACACTGAGAACCTGAAGGTCTAATAGACTCATACAAATCCTTAGAAATATAACCTTTGGCATACCAACCTCTGAGCTTAAGTTGAAAAGCTCGTTCTATTTTAACAGTTGAATCAAATCTTTCAAAAGGACCTAGTTTAATAAATTTATCTTTATCTTCTAAAATATCATACATTTTCTTTAAATAATCCTCTCTATTTAACAAAACAAAAGATGAGCCCTTATCAGCCTTTAGAATTGCTATATCAGGATTAGATTTCAGAGACTTATAGGCTTCATTGCAGTCTTTAAACATTCTAAAATCAGAAGAGTTACATTTTACATTAGTAAAAGAATGAGACAAACTGTATAGCTTTGCATTACAACCGTCTAACTTCTCTTGGGATATTGGTCTGTGATGTCTAAGTTGTCCTGATAAAATTTCAAACTCAGAGAAAATTTTTTCACGTTGCAGGTTGTTAAAGGGGATAGAGAATTTCAGACCATTTTCTAATACGAACTTTTCATTAACATTCGGTACATAGTCAGAGAGGTTTAATACTTTAGTAAATGTTGAAGAAAAATTACCAAAACGTTTTGTCCTGAGGTGTAGTAAACTTTTGTTGTTTTTATCCAGAATCTTTTTATCATTTCTTTTGATAAGTTCACTCAAATACTTAATAAACTTTAATCTATCTATCAATGACAAAAAAGTGACAATAATTTTAAAACTACTGATAAAATTCAGTTTAATATATTTGTTCATACTGCACAGTCTACCAATTTCATCTTTTATAAACATTTTTTCTACTGATGGGCTTTGCTTAAGTTTTGACCTTTTTATTCTGTGATAAATTACATTTGGACATACACGAGACTGGATACAATCATTTAAGAACTTGACTTTCAATACATTATTTTGTAACTTCAGTTTACATTTCTGAACTTTGTTCAACAATATCAATTGTTCTTTGTTGTACTTATGTCTTAACTTAGCATATAACTTTTTAGTACTACATATCTTGTACAGAAATCTAAGACAAAATTCATTCAAAAACATCTTTATTAAAGCAACAAACAAGTAAAATCGATTTCGGCTAACGCTTTTCAATTACTTTAGTTAGCAACTAATTTTAAGATTAAATTTTGAGTATATAAATAGTTAGAGGTTACATCAGAAAAATCAATTAACACTAATTAGCATAATTGAGCAAAATTAATTAGACATTCACTATTCATAAATGCATATATAAAAACAGTTTATCAGTAATTTAACTAAGATAAACAACATTAAAAATAAAAATAAAAATAAAATAAAAATAAGCGACAAAATTCAATTAAAATCTATAACAACTTATAAAGATTAGATTTATAAACGTATTGTTGCTTACACAATTTAGGTTTACATGTTTTTATAAATAGAGATTCTAAAACACTAAGGTGATAATCATTACGAGCTTTACTTAAAATTGAAAAGTTACTATCACTATAGTTCTTTGCGCAATCTGAATTGTTTAATAAGTGTTCAGCTATCGCTGATGATCTATTAGATGGTTTTTTTAAACCAGTGTCCATCCATCTTCTGAGGGAATTAAAAACATGTTGGTCCCTTCTAATATGGAATCTTTGAGACGTTCTGCCAATGTACTCACTGTCACAGTGGCACTTGTACATATAAATAATTTTGCTTTTTTCCTGATCGGCAGTACGGTCTTTGCAAATTCCATTTAAGGGCTTTCTTGTAGCATGACTGATTCTTAGTTGTACAGAGTTAAAAGTGGAGTTTACAGTGTATTTTACAGTCTTTTCTAGAGCAGTTGCTACTTTACCAAGATATGGCAATCTCAAATATACAGGGCATTTTCTAGGACCAAATTTAACCGGTTTTTCAAATTTTAATATAAACTGTTTTATATATAAACATAAATAAAAATATAAAACAACAGCTTCATTAATTTAGTTGTCAGAAAGGTTAGACTAATGTTTAAACTAAAATATTTCTTTTAATTTATTAATGGTAGTTTACTATTGAATTTTCATATGATATTTAAAGTTTAACTGTCTCTAAAACTTTGAAGTTTATAGTCATCTGTAAATTTATTATTTAAAGTTGTATTGCTGGAGTTTTCAGAGACTGTTTGTTTTAAGTAACTTAAAGTTTGGTACCATTAACCGTTAAAAAAACCTTAATGCAATAGTCAATATAACAGCTCGAAAAAATTGATATAATTATAAGGAACAGAATGCTAGTTAGACAATATGGGAATAAACCTGTTTAGAGTATTTGATAAGTTGAAATTTAGAAATTCAGTATCGATATAGTTGTTAACCTACACTGTTAGTATGTTTTCTACTTATTTTAATACTACTACCAATAGTTATTTATAGCTCGTATTTTTTAGTACTATTTAAATTTAATCTTATAATGAATTTTTAGCAAAACCAGAATACTTTTTTTAATGTCATGTATTTTTCCAAGATTTCCAAGCAAAGCTTTATATTAAGATATAAAAATCTTTAGCTGTGCTTGGCTTATTTTCTTTCTAGAACACTATCAATACTACTGTATATATTAGTTTGGATGTGTTTATGAAGTTTGAAAAAAAATGTTAAAAATCTAAAAGATAAAAAAAATCATAATGATTCTTTTTAACAATGTGTTAAGGCCTTAAACTTGAAATTAAACTATTGAGACTAGGGGTTATTTATACGAAACGGGCGATTTATCCACACAAAAGCTGCTCGTTAGCAATTTATAAAATGAAAAAGTAATCTGAGGCCGCACTTGTAAAAATCTAAATACTTTTCTAGATCAAAAATGTGGTAAAATAATCAAGCACTAATAATTACTAGCTACTAAATTAATAATCCAATTTTAAGTTTTCACCATAAAACCTTTTTGTTATTATAGGTATGTTTTTAAATGAAAATTTCATCGCGGGCCGAATATTTTTACTTTGCGTTAGTTTTTCTAACTCCTGGTTTAAGTTTATTATGCTGTAACAGTAGGAGATACTACAGTCAGTAAAAAGTAATACTATTATCAAACGTTACAAAACTGCTTATTCTAACGTTCCAACAACTAGTTATGTTTGATGCAATTGTAGTTGATCGTTGTTTGATTACATAAGTTTTTATTCAACCACCAACAGAATAGGACACCACAGCACGAGCGACGACAGCTCAACGTACAGAACACCGGATGAAGTGAAGTATTGGAAGGAGAACTTCGATCCGATCACCAGAATGAAGAAGTATCTGATGAACACGAGAAATTTGTGGAGTGACGATGAAGACAAGAAACTCATCAAATCGCTGAGAAAAAATGTTGGTTTTCTATTTAAAAGTTTATATATTAAGCTTACCATATCAACTTTTCTATTTGTGTATTTACTTTTTTTGAGTCTTTAATATTAAAGAATCTTCCTTTCTTTGAACATTTAAAATGTATGATTATTTAAGAGAAAATATTTATTCATTTGAAAAAGTTGTTAATACTTAAAAAAATTAAAATTGAGTTTAGTTTAAAGTTTTTTTTTTCTAATTTGTTCTTAACATTTAAAAGAGAAAACTAAGGTATTGTATGTAGATTAATATAGTGGTAAAACTTAATATTCAGGTTTGTTAGCCTTACAATTTGTTTTAACTAAAATTTATCGAAGTTAAACTTTTTATGTCGATATAAAACTAAAGAAAACGTCGGCGAAAGTCATCAGAACCAAAGCCTTTAATTTCATGTGCCATCAGAAAATCTCGAAATTTGTCAATGAAAAGTTTTAACCATACCAATATGAAACTAATAGAGTATTGTGGCAATTATTTAAAAACAAAATGTTATAAGTTTCATAGGGTTAGAGTTCTACATATACAAGAAAAATCATAAACGTATTTCCTCGTTTGAATTTAACGTAATGCTTTTCAATATAAACTTTAAACTAGTAATAAACTTTATATTAATTGTTCCTGAAATTTTTAAAAACTGTTCACAGTTATTTAATAGTAGTAAAAGTAATTTTACCTACTCGAGACTATTTCATATTTTTTCTTGAAAATTCTCGTGTTATAGTTTTTTGATTTTAATAGTGTTAAGTACATATTTTGAAAATTTTAGTTATCAAAAAAAAAAATTTCAAGTAGAATTAGTGAAAACATGTACGTATTTTGAAATAGTTTTATTGTTCATTAAATGTTTTGTATGCCCGAACATTTTTCTGTTAACTCCACTTAACCATGGTAAAACTTAATAAAATTTATGCATACAGTTTTATACATTAATTTAAGCAATAAAATATAATTTTCAACAACCATTTACTTAAACTTTTTACCATATATAGTTAAATTTTTTTTCTGAATTTTAAGCTTTATTATCTGCTATATACTCTAATATACACCTATATATCCTCTACTTACTGTAAAAAAATCTGCTGATGTTATAAAACAAAAATCTTTGGTGTTGTAGTTTTATTTTTTATTAGCTCTCTACCATTGCAAAAATAATTTTTAAAAGAACATTTTGTGCTCTTTAGTCATCTAAAAATTTATTAAGAATAGATTTTAAAAAAGTAAGACTTTTTTAAAGTGGTCGAAGGAGATATGAATTAAAAAATAATAAATTTTGCATTTTAGTTTGCTCCTTCCTTCTACGATATTTTTTAAACCACAACTGTTGATCTGATACATCTTAAAGTATAGTTTTATTATAGTTTTGATAATTTATACAAAAGCTTGAGATCAGGAATATTTTGTAAAAATTCGACCACAGTATACTCTTAATATTTTATGATAGTGATTACTATTAAAAGTTCAAATGATTATAATTTTCAAGAGGGATTAAAAAGTTCTTGTTCCACAGATACTGTCGGAGTTCGGGGCGGCGGAAGGTCGGTTGAAGCCCTCACCGTCGAGCATATTCGAGGACGTGTACTCGCAGGTGAACGCCCACTTGCGGAAGCAACACGAAGAGTTGAAGGAGCACATCGGCAAGTACGAGCAGCACTACCCGCTCGACAAGCACGAGCCCATGCATTAGTTGAAATGTTTTTTATAAAGATAACATTTGCTGTAACTTTATTTTACAAGACTTTAGTTTATTTCGGCATGTCAAATACACAAGAGTTTTTATAGAACATCTAGCTGGCTTATAACTGGGTGCAAACTTTTTTCAACTTTGGCACTATGCTTACCTTTTAAATTATAAAAGATTATCATTACGCTTCCTTGTTACAGTGCTTTTAATTTGATTAGGTAAAATGTACGGTAAAAAACTGTCAGTAAATCATTTAGTCTGTTATTGTCGATTAGTTACTCATTTTTACTCTTTAATATGTAGTAGTTTTAGTATTAAAGTTCATCATTTTAAGTAAAGTTATCTGTAAATTTAATCAATTACGGTTTTTCAAGTTCAATAATATGTATTTATTAATCAAACAATGATGCTTTTAAAATTTTAAAACAATTAAAAACATGTACTGTGTATTAAAAAAAAAGATGTCATGTTTTATAAGTAATAACGTTTTATCAAATTTTTAACATCACATATAAAATACACTATTAGTTAGCTGCTTTTTATAAATGTATTAGATAAAGTTTTTTTCTTTACAAAATTTCATTTTAATAAATGTTTAAGTCCTTGTTTATAGTTGTTTTATAGTTACTCTGCGTTTAAATATTTTAAATACACAGCTGACATTGAATTACTGTGGTGTAAAAAAGTTATCATAAAGTTATTTTAATTTAGTAAATAATATATATCTACTTAACTTTTACAAGAACATATTTAAATTTTTATTTTGTACCTTAACGTTAGATCACTAGTTTTTTCAAAAAAAATTAAACTAGATGTTCTGGAGTTTTTTTTATATAGCGCGAAAGAAATCTCAAAAATTCTTGCGGGGAAATTTGTTAACTTTTTGAATTTACTTTAGATATTCTGGAAATTTTTGAAATTCAATCTAGATATTCCGGTAAAATTTTGAAATTTAAACTATATATTCTGAAAATTAGATGTAACTGGAAGATCCGGGTCATTTATTTTAAAATAAGAACTTTGGATCCGGTAGACCACTATTTGTGAGCTAAATAAACTGTACTGTAAATATCAATATAAATATGCCTTGAGCATAAATATTTTTAAGAAAGTTAATCATTAGTATACACCTGAAGGATATAGAAAATTTTATATATGAATTTACTCGCGTATTTTACATTAATAAGACATGTTTCTAGTTATTGTAGAAAAAACTAACAAAATATTTTAAAGTTAACTTTCTACAAAATAATAAATAAAACTTACATTTATCAAAATTTAAAATTAATACTGATGCTGACATAGCTTCAGCCAATAATAAGTTTATCTTTAAATATGTCCAGTGCTTTTGTTAATATAAAAAGCGACATTTTTCTTTATAACAAAAATTATTTTTAGATGTATCATAAAAAGTAAAAAAAAATCAGGGACTTAATACGATTTTCTTTGCTAAAAATGAGTAAAACTTTCTAATACAAACCGCAGTAAATTACAGCTTGTAACTTAGTAACTATACCCGTACAAAATCAATACTTAATCTTGCTAAGTTTTTCTTTTTGAATTTTTTTGCTTTGGTATTTTTTTTTGAATTTAGTTTTGTATAATTTAAAGTATTGAATGTTAATAGAAAATACTTTCTACATATAGAATTTCATAGTAATGTTTCGTAGTTGTTTGCCAATTAAGTACATTAAGTTCTAATTTTGTTAACTACCTGAAAATTTTCTTGTTTTATAAATAACTGTAGTTCTAGTTTATATTGCCATGAATTGAAATTTTATTTTAAGTGTTAACTCAGCTTAATAACCTACTTAAAATACTAAAATATTTATAAAAAGATTTTAAAGTGTTGAAATTGCTACAATATCGTGCTCAAACACAATTGTAAATTATTTTTTTTTAATTTTTATCAACATTTAAAAATTCGAACTTTTAAAGACGACATAAAAAAATTAATTCTATTCTTTCACGAGTTATGAAGTTTACAAATCAACCAGTTACAAATATGACCAATAAAATAAAGACAACGTTTTTATCTCTTCGCAAAATCGATTTAAAATCATTACTTTGGTTTGTGTTGATTTTCAAAAAAAAACATTTTTGGTTCAGTAATAAAAAATACTTCAAAAGATTTTACTGACTGATATAGGCACTTCAATTTTTTTTTAATGATTGTAAAATTAAACTGTTGATTTTAATGATATAACACTCAGTTTGGCTTTAGGCCAGTGGTTGTTGAACTGGTGCCTGCGAGAAATGTTGACACCTACACTAGTTATTTTGAAAATTAGTGAAAAAAAAGAAGTCTTAGGTTCGCTAAGTTCAAAAACTTAAATGAACTTACGTGTTATGTATTGTGGAGTTTGAAAGTAAGAGTAAAAATAAAAGCTGTAACTCCGACCAGCTAATTTTTCTATTATTTTTCCTGCGGCCACTAAACTTCAAACGACTTTGCTTTATTCGAAGTTCTTACTAGTAACTATTTTTTGTGTATACTGGAAAATAAACTTAATATGTTATATAAAATAAACTGTAAGTTTGGAAAAACTGTTGGTTTGAAATTTTAACTTCTGTTTAAGAACTTTTTTCTGTTTTAAATCAATAAGCGATAAGTTTTTAACATAAAAAACACACTTGATTCATAACTTTTAGAACCAACTTTAGGGTTGCCCCACACTCATATTGTTTTGAAAAACTAAGGCTATTTTTGTCATGTTTTTAAAATCTCAGACTAGTTATTATACTCTTTTACTTAGAAGTTGTGTATATAATACTTTCATTAACCCTTTGTAATCATTTTAGTATTTGCAACACCATGAAATGATTAGTTAAAAATATTTTATTGTAAATTTAGCTCGTAATAATTTTTCATTTCTGTCTTGTTATAACTTCAGGTAAACTCCGGCTAATTTGGTTTGACCAAGGCCTAGTGTTTGCTCACTCACTTTTTCCTCAAAGATTCGAATCCTTGCAACTTGCACCAGTTACAAAATTTATAAATTAGTTTTAATATTTTGTTTTAAGCAGCTTAAATTATCACAGAATAACTCTTTATTTCACTATTAGTTTCTTAATAAGTCTTACTTAAAGTTTTTATTCTTAGTAGAGCATAACATGTAACAAATGTTACATATTTTTTAGTCTGACTAGAGTTTTAGATTAGGTTGTAAAGGGTGGTGTCATCTACTTAGCAGGATGGTTGAAGTGAAGTCAATTAGTCGTAGGATGACAACTGCCAACTGAAAAACGGCTAAGTAGCTATCAATTTGTTTTTACTAAGATATTGTCTTTGTTTGCTTTTAAAAAAAATTAAGTTACAACATGGGTTTAATAAAGGAACGAGTAAAATATACACGAAGAAACTTTTGCACGAAGGGTCAAATATGCACGAAAACTTTTTTGCACGAAGGGACATTTATGCACGAAGAAACTTTTGCACGAAGGGTCAAATATGCACGAATAGACGCTTTTGCACGCAGGGACATTTATGCACGAAGGGAAATTTATGCACGAAGAAACTTTTGCACGAAGGGTCAAATATGCACGAATAGACGCTTTTGCACGAAGGGAAATTTATGCACGAAAACAACTTTGAGCGAAGACACTTTTGCACGAAAGGTCATTTTTGCACGAGAACAAAAAAAAAAAAAACGAAATAAAAGTATAAAAAAACATAAATAAAATTAAAAGTTACCGATCGAGGGTAAGGGTTAGTGGTAATAGTGATAGTAAAAATGAATAACAAAAAATTAAAATAGCAAAAAAAGGAATAAAAAAAAGCTTGAAAAAATAAACACAAATAAATTAACAAAAAAAAAAAAACAGTTACCGACCGAGGGTAAAGGTTAGGGGTGACAGTGATAAAAAAAATCTATTAAAAGCTAAAAATCTATTAATAAAAAAAAAAGACAAGAAAATAATAAAGTTAATAAAAATGAAAAAAAAAAAATTTAACCAGTGCAAAAGTGTCTTCGTGCGAAATTGACCCTTTGTGCAAAAGTGTCTTTCTACAAAAGTGACCCTCGTGCAAAATTGACGCCGGGCAAAAGTGTCTTTTTGCAAAAATGTCTCTTCGTGAAAAAGTGACCCTTCGTGCAAAAGCGTCTTCGTGCATATTTGACCCTTCGTTCATATTAGACTTCTACCTAATTTAGAGACAGATATATTTAATTTGAGGCATAAGTCTTTTATTGTTTTTATTATTAAATTTTTTGATCGATAAAAATTACTACCTAATTGCTTTTAGCAATGCAGATAGCAGAAGCTTTACTGATCTAAAAAAGTAGTATTAGAAAAAATTTAATAAATGTAGAAAAATATATATCACTTTTGGAGAAAATTAGTTACTTTATTTTTTTTTTTAAATACAAATCTTTAAATAATATTTAAACTAAAAAAAAACAAATTAGTTTTGATTTTTATAAATGAAAATAATTTAGTTCTAAAGTGTTTAGTTCTAAATTACATCGCTTTGTTTTTCATTATATAAAATAAAGCTTGCTTAAAATAATGATTAAAAAAGTTATTTACCAAAAAAGATTTATGACTTAAACTATTAACTAAAAGATAAACCATTTATATAAATTATAAAAAAAAGTTAAACTTATTATAAATAAATATATTATTGACTTTAGAAAACAAAAAAATATGGAAATAAAAAAAAAATTAACAGAAATACTTAAATCAGAAAATTTTTATAATTCTAAACTAACTTAATTTTGTAAACGACACAAAAGAAGCTAAATTGTAAGCTTATTTAAAAAAAAAACACATTACATGTGTTAAACAGACCAAAACACCAATTTTGCAGACAATAAGAAACAGTTATAACAATACTAACTTGTGTCTTATTTAAAGGTTTTAAATAACTTAATACTTAAAGTTAAACAAATCAAATAATATAACAGTTTGTGAAAATGTACTTTAAAACATAATTTGATAACTTATTTGAAAAACTTAATTTTATCACTCTTCCTTTGATTTCTTAAATAATTTTTATAGATTTAGACTAACATGACTACTAATATTTGAAATAAGACTATTATATAGACTATTAGTTTTAGAAATTTAGTTTCTTATTAACTATATCCTTAATTTCTTCAGTTATTTACGATAAAAAACATAAAAATATTGCTAGCAAACTTACAAGTTATACTTATTAGAAATTATTAGAAATTAAAGTATAAACTTAATGTACTGTTAGTAAAAAAGTTATAACAGTTTAAAATTTGTAGTAAACGTTGTTTTATACCACAATACAAAAAAAAAAAGTTTATACATACAGTTTAGTTGCACATGTGTGCTAAAAAAATTAAATTTTGTATTAATATTTATTGTCAAATAATTTCTGAAAATACGTTTTTTAATTACTTTATTTTGTATACTATCTTTCGTTTTTAAACCTAGAAATATAAACGCAGTCAATAAAAATTTTAGACATTTTGAATAATTTGAACTAGTTTAAATAAATGAAAAATTCGTTACGTTTGTTTTTCTTTCCCACACTATATAACAGTATGTTGTTAGAAAAAATATACATATATTAATTACATAGATTTTAATTTAACAAAACTGTAGTCATTATGTTATGTTCTTTTTATCAGTAAAATTTTTATTTTTGCTTTGTCTAACTGCCATCTGACAATTTAGTTTTGTAGTTTTTTTTTTCAATATTTATTCTTTTAAATTTAAATTGGCACAAATTTGTTTACTCGTGAGTTCATATATTGAACAATGCTTTACTCAACTAATAATTGAGTTTATATTTTTTCAAGAATAAATAAATTTTTAGTTCTTTTTCTTGGGTGCAAGCTTAGAACTTTGATTGTTACTCTTAAACTACATTAGAAGTATACAAACTTACATTAACACTTATTAAAATATTAGAAAAATTTAAGGTTATATACATTACCTGTTTCATGCATTTTGATTATAATATAATGTTTCAAAGTGTATGAAACCTTTTTATTGGAATTAACAACCCTTTTTTCATTTAAAAATTTTATTGAGCAATGCTTTTAAATTTCACTGTTTTCTTTTTAAAAACGAAACAAAAGCTAACAAATCTAATTAATAAAACTAAGTACAAGCAAAATTAAGGAAAATTATAAAAAACTAATCAAATTAATTAGAAAAACTAAAAGTTTTAATCAAAACAAAAACTGAATATTTAAAAATACTAAGTGTAATTAAAGTTCCTTATACAGAACCTAGTTGATATTTAAGTTGTGGTTTAACTTTTTTAGTCATAATAGCGGCAGTTGCTAATAAACTACTTTATTTTTTACTAAATTTATATAGATCAAAGTAGTAAAAAGTATTATGATAATTTTGAAAAAAAATATACATTGTTCAATATGAGAAAAATACTTCACTGTTTGTCGGCTAGTGTGTTCTTTATTTCTAATAATCAGTTGTCGCTCCTTTTCTCCAATATATTGGGTATTAAGGTCAACTGGACATTTAAACATATAAACGAGGCAAGTTCTGTAAAAATTTTTGATTTGATCTTTCAATGAGAAATAGTTTCCAACTTTTGTTGTTCTGAAGGCTGCTGTAATATCAATATCAGTTTTCTCAAACGTATTTTTGTATATTTTTACTTAATTTTTCTTAAACCTTTTTAATGTAAGGTACTGTCGTTTTTGAACGATTTAAATTTAACTTATACTTTTTTAACATTTCAATTTAATTAATTATAAACTTTATTGGAAAGAAGATCCTTTTTTTACTTATTTCTTTATATTGTAGTTACTTATCTAAATACAAAACTTTCGCTTCTCTTGAGTAAGTACTTTACAAAGTTTTCATCTATGATCGTGGGGTTCAACTTGAACCGTTCAAGAACTAAAATTAAACCAAGTTCAACTTGAACCGTTCAAGAACTAAAATTAAACCAAGTATAAACTAAAATTTAACAAAAAACCAAACAAATATTTGGAAAATCTTTCAATCTTTTACTTGAACCAGTTTTTTTCTGACTTTATTTTTACTAAAAAGCTATAACACTCGTATACTTATTAATAAAGCATCGAATAAAAAAGTAAATCTGTTCATAAAAGAATATTTTTTTTAAACAAATTTATTTAAAATAGAATTAAAAGAAACTTTAAATAAAAAAAATAAAGAAACCGTTTTTATCTTTTCATGATACTTAAAATAACTAAAACTAAAAGTTAACAAAGTATATATAAAAAAACACAAGCTTTTTATAAAATTCTAAAATCAATTAAGAAATTTTGTTGCTTATTTAAAAGTATTTCTTTTATTGTGTTCTTATAATACGAAAAAAAATCTTAATAATAAGTTTTACTTAGTTTGTAGACATTCTAAACATTAAGTTTACAATGATTAATATATTAAGTTACACTTGCTCTTTAAAATATACACATTGTTTAATCTAAATAACTGTTTTTTTAGATAAAATACTAACGAGTAATATATCAAAAAAAAAATTGTCATCATACTAAAAACATTTGTTTTCAAGTATTAGCTTAAAAATCTAGAATAAAAAACTTAAGTAAATATCATCAATTTAATCAAAAAACTTAAACTTTAATTTATTTACTTGTTTGTTAAAAGCTTTCTTTTGCTAAAAATTTTAAAGAAAGTTCTAGTTATGAAAATATTAAAATATAACTTTAAGTATGTACACAATGAAAATAACCGTTTGTAAACGAACTTGTAGATTGACGACTGCAAATTTTACGGTTGCGACTGGCTGACGAGTTTCAATAAGAACGAAATCCGGGTGTTATTCTACTTATAGCTTGTGTTCTTTGATGGAAGTGGTATTAATAAACCTTTATATAAATGAAAAAATATATAAATATCTAACCGTATATGTATTTTATTGACTAAAAGTTTTCTTTAAACGTAGTGTTTCATTAGTTGATTTCTGTGATTCTAATAGAAATATCATTTAGTTATCGTTAGTTTAAGTTAAGAAAAAAGTATATGTTTAAGTATACAAAACTAAAGCAACCAAGCTTTGTTAAATAACAACATTTTTAGAGTAGTTTGATTATAAGCCCTAAAAGTATTGATAATTAGCATAAGACCAAAGTCTTATTAATAGACTGTGTAAGCAAAAATTTCCATTAGTTAACATTATATCTCTGAAACAACCAAAATTACATCGCTTATGTAAAAAGAAAAATTTCTTTCTACAGTTAGTAAAATTCCTAGATTTTTTTACATGTCAAATAATTAAACCATAAAACAGTAATACGTTTGTTTTTGTGACCTATTTAAATTATTTAAAACTGTAAATCTATTTTAATTGTTTTTTATTGATTTTCCCACTTTATAAATGCTAATCAAGAAAATTTTTCGCGTTATTTATGTGAATAGTAATAAATTTTAAAAAAGCATATTGTCTGCGAATATCTGTCGCTTTAAAAAATTATCTTTAATTTTAAACAACAGTAATCTAAATTTTTGGATACTAGTTCGTATTAAAATTAATCAACTGACGGTTGAGTCAATTGCATAGATCTAATCAGTTTGAAATTACACAATTTATTTTTTGCTTTTATTAAAGAAGCATAATAAAACCCTTTTCTTTAAAAGAAAAAGTAGTTTGTAAGTTATTTGGTATATAGCATTCCAATATTATATATGTTTCTTTATTTTGTATCAAATTATGCAATGAAACGTTGCTTATTATTATCAATCGTTATTTATTTTTCTAAGTTGAAATTCCTACTTATTATTTATCATTCAGTTAGGATATTCAAAAACACATATTGTTTAATAAAATTTAAAGTTTACTTACGCTAAGTAAGTTCATTTTAAAATCTAAGCTAGTGTTTGTTTTTTTTTGAAGTACTGAACGCTTACGCACTTTCTTTTCGATTATTGTACAACTTTTTTAAAGGTGTTAAGTGTAAGCACAATAAATTGCATGTTAAACAACTGGCACGTTTTTGAAACATTGAAGATGCTTTTGGATAAGTTTTTGTTGTTAAACGTTTTATTAATGCTGAAAAAAATTAATTTTTTTTAGTTTTTTATTAAGTACCCATCATTTAAATGCACGGCTAGTTTTTATCTTATAAAAATGTTTAGTGAAAATACACGCATAGCTTGCCTCGAAAAATCCTTAAAGTAACGAATGCTTTGTAAAATAAAAAAACTTTGTAAGGTACAGAGAGTAAAGCACGACCTACTTTAGTGTAAAATAATATTCATAATCTACTAGCTAGTCGCTTTGTTTTGTTAGTGTATAATAACATAAGTTATGCCTTGAAAGTTTACTAATTTAAAGGTAAACACATTACAAAAAAGATTTTCCGAACAAACTGATATGTTAAACACTTAATCATTTCTTAAAACATCTTCCTGAAATTACGTTTGTTACATGAACTAGAATTTATAAAAGTTAAGTAAACAAATTTCAGTTTTTCATAAACTCTTTCAGATACCGATCACTAATTTAATTAAAATTATTAATTTGTTTACTTGAAACTAAAATTTGTTTTAATATCCACGCTAATTTTTGTTTTGCTTAGTCTTCACAAAGACTTTTGAGTTTTTGTTTGCACAATGTGCTCAGTGTTTAAAGGACCACAACTTAAGACAATTTTCTAAACTTTATGATTTTCTTTTTCATAACGTAATAACCCTAACCAACTATTCATATACAAAAAAGTAAAAATAATTAAAATGTTTGCGTCAAATGACTTTATAAAAAATTAAAAAAATAAATTTTTTAGGAAAAATTTAATAATGTTAATAGATAAAACTAATGAAATTGAAGATATTTTAAAGGAGTTAAGTCTTATTTTAGTAATTGCTATAAATTAGGCTAAGGTTCTTGAAATGCCATTGATTAAGATTCGTTAAGTATATTAGCTTAAATTAAATTCTAAGATATCTTAAACTACCATTAAGTGTACAATTGTTTTCACTTAATTGTGTTAATAAAATGAATTTTTTGATATACACTCAAAATTTAGTTAAAGTTTATTTGAACTGATTCAATCGTAACGTTTTATTTATATGTTTGTTTAGAATTAGAGTTAGAACACTGCATTTTTCTTTCTATTTTTATTAGTTTAATTGGCTTCTCGATCAACACTAAAATTTGGTAAATACATACTAAAGTACGCTAAACATCAAGTTCTAAGTACAAATAATGTAAAACTGTATAGTTCAAATTTTTAAAATAAAAAACGTAGCTTGAAAACAAAAGTTGACGTTTAAAAAAAAATTGCAAGTATATAAACTATGTTACAATTGTAGTTGTTCCTAACATTACTTGCTTAACTAAGAATTAAAAACTATTTTGTTATAAAACTTTGACAAAAAATACGAATACTCTGGAAAAAATTAAGCTAATTTAATATTATTGTATGTTTAAATTCAATTCACACTTGAAGATCAGTAAAATATTACTTTCTTTTAAAAATTGATTAAGCTTTAAACAAGTTTTTATTAGGTCTTTTCGACTTTGTTTCAAGACTTGGTTTTGATTTCTTGGATCAATAGTAGAAGTGTCTTCGTTTAGTTCAACCTGTAAATCAAAATAAAAGTCTTCAAAATAAGTTTAATTCGAAAATGTAGGATTGATGTCTAGAAAAAGCTTTATTGAACTAGACAAAATGCAATTTTTTTATTAAAATCTTAAATGTTACAGAGAAAAAAATCTTTAATTTTTTTTTTTATGCTAATATTAGAATGTGCAACTTTTAAGTAATTACTTAAAAATTGATTTTATTTTTGTTAAAATTTAGTACATAATTTTCTTTTACTATGTGTAACTATTTATATAAGTTCTTTTTTAGTATACTAAATCTATCAAATAAGCTTCTTAATAAGTCAGGTAAACTACAAAAAAAAGTACAATTTAAAACCTCAGTTCCTTTGAAACTTGGTTGAGTAACCCTCCTGTACCCTCCATTGCCGTCTCTTACCAATTCGTGATGCCTCCTCATTTGTTTGCGGAGGTTCACCATCACAACTGGTTCATCAAATTTATCGCTGTTCACTTCTGCGACTTTTGCTCTGATCGCAGCAATTCGCTTCTCGTGTTCTTCATGTGATTTCACCTTGTTGTGAAAATCTTGCAATGCGTATCTCTTGTTTCTGTATAAAGTTTGTTCTATGTAAAGATTTAATATATAGTGTAAACACGAAAATAAATATTGTATTTTTATATTTAAATATTTACTTCGAACTTTTCTTGTACAAAATACACTTGATAAAATATATACATTTATATTTGTTAGAAAAAAGCAAGTTATAAACATTTTTAAGTAATTTAAATGTAAAAAAATATCGATTTAGATCACCTTGATAGAGATTTTCCTTTGCAACAAACTGATATAAATATTGCAACAAAAATTAGTGTTCTAGTCACACAGCGTATGGTACTAAAACTCATTTTTGATTTTTGTTTTGGCTACAAAACTTAAAATTAACTACTATTTCGTAGAAAATAAAGTGATTGTAGTAACAATTTAACAGCGCGAGAGCTTTTATTTTAAAGATGAGATAAGTAAAAGAAAAACGCGAGGATTGTTTCTTCTCTTTATCTCTTGATTAGTTTAGTTCGCAATTAGGCTTATAGGCTTATATATTTTAGGCTTATATTATATTAAGTACACGACTGGTTTATGGTTGAACATTTTACAATTCTTAAAATACAAGTTATTAAAAATGTTTTTTTATGATTTAAAGAAATTATAATGGAAAAAAAATATTTAAAATGTTTATACACTCTTCAAACTTAAAATTAAAATAATTTTCTCACATACAGTTGTTTATACTAAAGTTTTTTAAAAACTCCTCAAAATTCTAAGCGTTTATTTTAATAACTTATCTTCAAGTGTAAAAATTGTATTATCTATAAAACATTTAGCTTTATATGTATAATTTATGTCTAAATAATGTCTTCTACTGTTTATAGTACCTGTCAAAAGAAAGTTAAAAGATAAAGTAAATACTTCTGTGTACTTTGTTAATTAAATAACTAAAATCTAGCTAGACTTAAGTTTTAGTTTTGAAAGTAGAAATATTAAATGTACTTAGTTTGCTTTTGATTATAACAACAATAAAAATAAAATAATACTTTAATCTGTACAACAATAAGGCTGCTGAATTTAGCAATACAAAGTTTTAAACAATACTCAAGTTTGTAGTTTATACCGGTTTAGTGAAGTAAAAACATTTACAAATAATTTTCAAAAATATGAACTTAGTTTATGTAACCTAAAAATTTGTTAAAAAATACTTTAAAAATTTTTCTGTATTTTTGGTAGAAAATAAATTATGCTGTACAGCTAATTCATCTTAAAAATTTACAAACAAAAAAAATTCGCTTAAAAAATTCCAAATTTGATTCTAACACATATAAATATGTTCTTTTTTGTTTTTGATAAATGCTTAATTAATATATAACTTTTGTATTGAATGAGAGGTTATTCAAAACTGCAGACGGTGTTAATTACTTAAATAAATCTTAATCTTATAAAACTAACTAGTTTTTGTTTTCTTATTCATAATAATTTTTTATCAATCGATTATTAAAAAATAAAAAGTTGTTAATTTGTAAATGTGAGTTCATTTTTTATAAAAAAAGTGCAGTTTAATAAATTATTTAACTTGATAAAACTATTTTTTTTTTCAATTTAATGATTATTTTTAATAGAATTTAGTTATCAAAATGCTAAACGGTTTTTTTTATAACGAATTTATAAATTTAGTCCTACTTTTTGGATGTGTGTTACAAAAGTAAACTATTAAATTTTTTTAAACTTTTTTTCAATGTTTTTATCAAGTTAATTAATTTGCACACTTTATACTACTGCTTTTGGGTGAACAAAAACATAAATAATACAAAAACTTCATGAAAAGCTTAGATATATATTTATAGCAATAAAAACTATAACAAATTTGTATTAATTTAAATTAAAACCGTAAATAAAAAACAATCTTTTAGATAAAAAGACCTTTTTTTTATATTAAGTTCCAATTTCTGTTTATACTTGTTTATAGACTATTAAAACAAATTTACCCGTAAATTAATAATTGTTTTTTGCATTTTCAACCTATTTTCTTGCTTAAGAGTATTTCACATTTTAGACAGAAGTATTATTTTTTATTTACTCTACAGCTTTATTCCCGTACCTCAGTATTTTAATGTTTTTCACAAAAAAATTTTGCTGTTTTAAATATGCATGCGATATTAAGTTATTTAGATAATTAATTCAACTGGCTTAAAAATTTTTTTTTGATTTTATATAATTATATATATAATTTTGTTAGGTTTGCTATAAAATAAATTAGATATAAAATAACTTTTTTCAATTTTTGTAACTAAAACGTTAAAAATTTTTAAATTTTTTGCAAGATGATTATTTTTGAAATGTTTTATGCTTTAGATTTAAGTTTATGTTTTCTCTATATTAATTTATTAAATGACAAAAAAAAATCCCTCAAACAATTGGTCATAGGACAAGGTGTACAAATAAACTTTTCGGTTATCGAGTCGTGCAACGCTTTTAACCTTTTTGTCCTTTTAACGTCCTGTCCAGGACAGGTCTATTGTTAGCAGCTAAAGACAACAAAACACTTGTAATCTTTGTTAAAAAACTTTTTTAACTTATATAAATTATAAATTAGACCATGTTAATAACTGACATTGCTGATTTATAGTTAGCTGTAATAACAATATTTGTCGTTTCTATTGTAAAAAACAATTTTCAAACAACAATGTTTGTTTAACTTTAGAAAAAAAACTTACATTTAGCTAGGAGGTATTTATTTTATTTTATAAATTCCCGAAAAGAGCCCTTATATCAATAAATCAGTATTGTAGTTTTGCAACAAAATTTTAATTTTAACATAAAGTTTGATTTTGTAGATTTACAGAAGACCATATGGTCGAAAAGTTTCATTCAAATTAAAAATTATTTCAGGTACGTTAGTTTGGTATCGTTATTTTTAAAGTACGCGACTTAAGTATTAAAAATAGTTTACTGTGAGTATTCTTGTACTAATTCTTTAGTTAACATGCAGTATCAGTTAAATTAAACTTGTTTAGTATAAGAAACAAATTCAAAAAACCTATGTTATGAATTTAAAAACTAATACTCTATATGTAACTTTAACCAAACTAACTTAGATAAATTAGAAATTTACGTCAAAAGTTTAATTAGTAAACTTTATTTCGTATAACAAATCAACTTTTCTTAATCCTTATTGATCAATAGTTTGATTTATTTTACTTTTAAAACTTAAAAAATTTAAAGGGTTTTTGCTTTGTTATTTTATTGCAAATCAAATCAACATAACATTACGTTACTTTAACTTAAAAATAAACCAGCGAGCAAGTTTGATACAATAATTTCCATATATCAAGACTGTTTCTTATATAAGTTAACGTTTTAAACATAAAAGATAATTTCATTAAAAAATATGTTTCTTTTTTTCTTCGACTTTTTAATGTATAACGTACCATTTAAAACTAAAGTACTTTTTTCATTTCACTTTTAAGAACAAGTTAGTTATTTTCTTAAACGAAATGTATAAGTCTGTATGTGTCTGTTCAAACTAAGTCTGTTTTTTTTACAGTTGCAAATGGTAGAAGTTGTTCAGTATGAATAATCGGTTATGTTTTTACTTGAATTCTGAATTGTTTAAATTTATAAATAGTAAATTAAATTTAGTCTATTTTTACTTTAAATGTTAGATAACAGAAAAAAAAAATCTTTTTTCAGAAATTCAGCACTGTTGTTTTTACGTAACTGGTTCTGTTCATTACAATAATAAGATTTCTACTGTTGAATTGCATAGAAGAGCAACGATTGTTGTTATATTTAAATTATAAGCATAAAATTCCTTATCCATATTTTCAAATGGAAAATTTTTCTATCTTAAAGTTACGCAATTAAAACAAATTTTAACTTCCTGAGAACTTAATCGATTTTATTGTATATTATTTAAAAAAACAACTTACATACTAAATTAAAACTTCTTTGTTTATTATGAATCAAATTTATTATTTATTAAGTTTCAGCGTTTAAAACAACCACTCAGTTCGTTAAAACCAATTGTTTTTGTTTTTGATTTAATTTTTTTTTGATTAGTATTGATATTTATAAGCTCATGATGACATACTAAAACATTCGTAAATTACAATTAAGCATGAATCATAGTTATATACAAAGCAAAAATGTTTTTAATTTAATTTTGCGAGAATTTTATTGCTTGTATAAAATAAAAGTACATACTATTAGTATTCATTAATAAAATAATTAAATAAAAAAATAATTAAGAGATAAATATCTTTAAATCATCACAACAGCTGTTAAACACTCATTTTGACATATTTTTATTTAGAGAGTTATTTATAGATAGTTATATTTACCAAAACAATTGTATCTTATTTTATTTTACTTCACCGGTATACCATTAAAAGGAAAAAGTGCAAGAACTTTTTTATATGATTTTGCTCATTCTAAACTAAAAAATATCTTTAAGAGTAAAACTTTAAACACTTAACTTTACAGCTTTATTAAAAGTTTTTTTTTAGTTCTGATGACTAAAATAACTTGTTTGGATATTAAAAAAGTTGTACTGAAGCAGTTAGAACATTAAAACAAATAACAAGTTTTTAAGTAATGTCTGAAAAGTTCATAAACTTTTTAAAACTATTTAATAGTCCTTTTTATAATGTACAAAAAGTAAGATATTTACATAAGTAATAGCTTTTTTCAAGTTCATTAAAACTAGTTTAACATATTTATAAGCTGTTCTCATTTTGTTTGTTTATATCAAACTAGTATGAATAAAACTATTTGTCATTTGCTAAACGTGTTTATGTTGTGTCAGTGTTTACAGTTTTTTATGTGCTTTTATGTATTTTGTTTAATCTTATTTTATAAAACTTACAAAACTTTAAATTAAAACAGTAATTTATAAAAATATGACACTCATTTTTCTGAAAGTTAAAAATTAAACATCTACAAAATTTGAAGCTTTAAATTATATTCATGTTTTATGAATAACATAAATAAACCTTTTTCTGTTTTTGGTTTTAATACTTTATTTGTAACTAGACACACTCTTCCAGAGAAAGTCAAAAGGTTAATGTAGTACATTCATTTTTAAATACTATTCTAACCTTTTTTTAATATTCAAACCTTGTTTCTGAAGTTTTATATCACTTTTCTAGATCGTTTATTTACTTTGAACATATAAAAGTATTTTTTAACACACATTTAACTGTTTATGATATTTATCACTAAGTCTATTAATTTGTTTTTACTTTTTTCTGAAATTTTTTAGAATAGAATTGTTGTAGGCTTTTAATTAAGTTAAATATTGAAGAAAATTTCATGTTTGCTAAGTAAGTAAAACAATATTGCTTAGTATATTAAGTAACTTATAAGTATAATTGCTTAAAAAAAAGTTTAAAAGTCCTAAAACGAAGCTTGTTAGGTAATTTTTGTTTTATATAAATATGTTCTAAATAAAGCCCTCAACAATAAACTATACACTTTTCATGTTTCATTAAAAACTTTTTTTTTTTTAAGTAAAATTTTTATACATAATAAGCTTAAAATAAAACTGCGTGTATTTAAAAGTAAATAACTACTGTTACGCTTTTAAGTTTAAAAAGAGTTTATAAAAAACTTTGTACCGCAATCTGAATACCTCGTTAAAGTATCCTAATAAAAGTAGTCTTATACTAAACGTGTATAACAAAGCAATATTTAATTCAGAATATTTATTAATGTAGTAATATAATTACAATTCAAATGTTAAGATCCTCTATCTATTTCAATCGCATTTACCATTAATTTTAAGGTAGTAAAACTATTTTTCTTAAATGTTAATTGTTTCATATTCACTTATCAGCTTTAAACTTATACTTAATATTTGTAGTTTGTAATAATAATGTTTTTAGTTAACCTGCTTTAAAAAAAGCTTTTTTGACCTACTTACTTTAAGTTTTTGTTGTTGATATCATTTACAGTTAACGTTATTAAAAGTATTTTTATTTACATAGAATAACAAAGACTTTTTATTCAATCAAAGTTAATATATTAAATTTACATATATATAGATTTTTTACTTTTATATATATATATTTTTTAATAACTAAGTATCTATTAATGTAATTTCCTGTTTTTTTTTTGTTAAAATATATACACGTCTTTTACAAATTACAACTCTTTGTGTAATTTAAAATTTAATAATTTTTATTTTTTAACGCCTACACTTTATTATGAGTTCATGCGTATTTGCCATATGCTTCGTTAATAAAAATAAAAACTAATTAAGTAGATTTTTGAGATCAACTTAAAAAACAAACTTAAATTTTAATAACTTCACTACGTAAAACAAATAATTGAAATGTGGGAAACTACTTAATTTAATTTTCTAAAATTACAAAACTGTTAGTAATTACTACTTACATACTTTTTTCAATGCTTTTACTTAAACAATAACTTTAAATATATCTAAACTAGCTAAATATTTTATCCTAGAAATTACAAAAGTTTAAATTAAAAAAATATTTTGTAAAAACATGACACTTATTTTTTCTGAAAAAAAAACATCTAAATATTACTATTATCAACAAAAATTATATCTGAAAAATTTAGAACTTTTATAAACAATTAACTTTAGCTAAGTAAGTTAAAATAAAAATCTAAATATGTACAATATTTTATAAATATAAACGTTTATATAAAGAATTCAAAAAACTTTTAACACTTTTAAACTTGTTTATTATGTAAGCAATTTTTTGTAAATTCTGGCATGTAAATTAATGTGTATAAAACTTTTAACAAAATGTGTTTTTATATATAACTAACGCTAAACTTTGTAATTAAAAAGTACTTAAAACTGACTGCTAAAAAGTATAAATTTATTTATGTACAGTTATACTATATAAAAACACAGTTATCTTAAAATCATGTAAGAAGTTAAACATAAATTAATCCTAAAAAAAGCTTTAAGGCGTTTATATTTTTTTTATTTTTTAAATTGTGTTTTAACTTTTTATAACAATTCTGAGTTTTTATATTTTCGCTCTTCCTCTTTGAAGTACTAGTTACTAATAAAACAAAATGATTTTTATATGTTCTTGGTTAATAACTTATTTTTCGCACTTAAAAACGACCTTTTTAAAATATATTGCTTTTAAACAAACTTTTGTTTTTATTTGTTTTAAAGTTTTGTAAACTAAAACGTAAATTAAAAAAAAAGTTATCAATACTTAAGCTCCTTTTTCAGTATAAAACTAACTAAAAGGTGTATAATTCACCATAATAGAGCGAGTACCAATTAAAAACAAATAAGTCTTTCATGGTGCTTTATACAACAAAAGTTTTACAGTTAAATTTTTACTTTGATAAAGGATTTGAGAAGTCTAAACAATCTATAAATTAAAATACATACGGTTAACATTTTCTTATGATTTATGTTTTTATGTCTAACCCAGATACTTTATTTATTTTTACGTAAATAACAATACTTCTATTAATTTTTTTTGCTAATATTTGAAAGAATTACCTATAGGTTAAACTATATAGTTTTTATAATAAAGTATTTTTTGTTAAAACAAACCAAAAATTCCAAAACTTTATTTTTAACTTAGTATTAAGTTGTTTAGAATTTAGTTTTTGTGCTTTGAGACTATAGTAAATTTTTTTACAACTAAAATTTTATTTGTAAAAAATAAATGCAAAGTTTTCATTTTCATACCTAAAAAAAGAAAAAAAAAACCACCTGGCTTAGGGTCGGGCAACATACGACCAGCGGGCTATATCAAAATTTTATGCAAACATAAGTACGTGGCTTGCGACTTATATATTGCTTGAAAACAACTTGTGCTAGACAAATAAACATGGTTTTTTTAATAAATAAATATTAAATATGCAATGGTTATTGTTTTCAGTAGACATTGTTGCTTACTAAATGATCACTTTTTGTTTCAGTTTTTTAAATAGTGTTTTTTATTTTTGATAACACTATACGCGACCAGCAAAGACTCCGACTGTTTTAAAAACTCCAGCCGGCAATATTTGCCCACCAATATTCTTACAGGTTCTAAACAATTTAAATAACGTGTTTTCATTTTTATTTTGTGTACGGTAGCATAAACTGAATGTTACTCATGTTAATAAGTAATTTTCTATATTATTTGAAACACATTATATCTTGAATCTTATTATATTTTGTATATCGCTAAACTAATAAGTAATTTTATACCGCTTTTTAAAGAACTATCTTTTTTTTAATTTATGCAAAACGAAAGTTTACAAACACAATAATTATCTTTAAGTAAAACAGATAGACTACTTTACGCTTTAAATAACGAAACATTTACAATATAAAAAAAGAACTATGCATAATTCGTTTAATATAAGTTTTTAACTGTATGTTTTGATTTTTAGAAAACAAATAAAGAGATCTCAACTGCTAGAGGGAAATAATATTTTCAATATTTTAAGACTATAATGTGCAAACTATTTAAACAAGACTGACGAAGTCTTTGACCGAAACTTCTTTTGTATAATTAAGTCTGAAAGAATAAATAAAAAAATAATTCCTTTATACTTTAAAAAAAAAATTAAAGTTTAAATTAATACATTTGTTTAGAAGCAAAATCTTTTTTATATCTAATTTATTTTGAAATATTATTGTGTATGTATTTAAATATTAATATTATATTACTTTTGAGAAAATAAAATACTAAGTTTCACCGCATAGCGGTTTTTAAATTGTAGATCTGTAGTAAAATAATAATGGTAAAAGTTGAAAATTGATGTATGACGTTATTTAGGCAAAACTTGTAATCCACGAGGCAATTTATTTTTGATCTACAATTACAATTTTTTTCGTTTTTATCTGAATGATATTTTTATGCGATTTCTGTTAATTATTTGGTCGTAGATGCTGTCTTTCTTAAACTGCTTATTTATGAACTCCAGAAAAATCTTACCAACTTTGGTCTGTACAGATTTACAAATCGGGGGGGGATTGTAATAAATGCAATTTGTTTTTATTTTTTTAATGTTTGTACTACTCAATTATTTGTAGGTTAATTTATATTTAAAATTACTTTATTTAATGCATTTTGGTATAAGCCTTTAATGTTATTGAAAACTTCGTCATAGTGTATTTAAATATACTATGTTTAAAAAATTCTAGATTATCTTTTTTTTTCTTTTAATTGTTTACTAAAAGTTAAAGATTAGAAATACTAAAAAAAAGATAATAAAACTTAATATTTTACGCCAAAGTACTATAGCGTTTAATATTTTAATTTTTGTTAAATAAGTAATCGTTTCGACCAGCCAAGTAAGTCCTAACATTTTTACAAGCCATAAAAAAGTTATGTGTATTTCAACACGTATTACAGTCATTTATTTATGAAAAATTAAACGTTAAAAAGATTTAGATAGGTTAATTAGAACTTTTTATTTTAGTAAAAGATGCTCTAGCAATAAGTATAATGACAATTTTTTATAAAACAAGAATAAAGAATCTATGTAAATTCTTCCCACAAACTGTCTTAGTTATGTTTTAAACTTTATCTCCAATAGTTTTGTGTATGTTTCAAAGTTTAAACAGTTAACTTACATTGCAATTAGTATAATCACAGAATCATGAAAGTCAAAAAATGTCTTTCTCATTGATTTCATTTATCGTAAATTGCATTTGCTGTTTTTTGTACCGTAATAAAGTAAAAATTAAGTATATCTTAACGTTTTTTGAAAAACTTACTGTCCTTATGAAATACACAGTTAAAAGATTTAAACAAAAAATTTGTACTGCTTACTAGTAAAAAGCCAATCAAATGATTAAAACAAAAAAAAAAAGATTCCATTGAACATGATATATTTGTAAACTAATTTCTACAAAAAGTACCCTACATAAACAAAATTTTCGTCAAGATGACTCATATCTGTTTTTTTCTGACGCAACGTATGTTTGTGTAAGTTAAGAAAATTACCTTTATTAAAAAATTTTCGTGTTCTAACTTCTTTAGTTACATCTATTTAATCTTTTTTATTGGGGTTTTCTATGCATAATATGTATGACCTACAATAATATAAGAGTAGTTAGTAATGTTTTCATTCGATTAAAAATAAAATATGCTTTAAAACTTTTCTTGATTAGGTAAAAGGTTACATAAGTTAAGCCGGTTAAGTTTTTTAAATACTTGTTTAGATACTTAGCAGTAGAAACAATTCAGTCATGAGCATACATAACTTAAAATTAAACACTCAAACTTTAATAATAATAGATTTAAAAAGTTGATAACTTTTTATTAAAATTTTCTGGTCATATCAAGACTAAGCTCTAAAAATAAAGTAACTTAAGATATATATCTTAGTAAAAGTCTATTTCAAAAATATGAGTTTTATTAAATCAATACATTACAAAGCTCTTATAATGTAAGTGCTTTCTTTTTAAAATATTGAACAGGTTTCCATTAATAAGCAAGTCATAGGTTTATATAAAAGTAATTAAACCTAGCAACTTTCAACAAAACAGAATATATCGAAAAAAAATTCTTACGCTTGTTATTTCTGTTACAAATATCTAGCTACATGTTAACATTAAAAGCTTATGAATTAATCATTTATGTTTTTTAAAAGGAATAAAACTTGTTAAATAAACTTTTTTTAGGAAAATGTAAAGCTTTTAACTGTTTTTAGAATTCAAACAGAGAGAAAAATTTCAAACACTTACGTTTTTATTTAGTTATAAATATTTTCTAAATACCAAAACAAATAACCGCCGAAATTATATATCAAAGTTTCCAAATAAATGTTGAATGCAAATATACCTTCTGCTTGTTTGTAAATTTTCAAAGCACTGAAATCAATATCAAAGAAATTTTAAGTCAATTACTTTAAATGTTGATTAAGTCAACAATTTTTTAAAAAAGCAGTTTTAAAGCAAAAACAAATAAATAAAGTTTTGTTCAAAATCAACATATGTTACTAATTAAAACGACAGAATAAAAAAATGTTTTTTGAAAAAAAAAAGCAATCATTGTTTTTTTAAAAAGCACAACTAAAAAAGACGCTACCTAAACTAAGGAATTTATTAAAAAAACATATATGTATAAGTTAATCAAAAATCAATACAGTATATGCAGTCTAATAAAGGCAAACAGTTAAAAGTGTAATAAAGTACATAAGAAAATATAACAAAACAATTGAAAAACAATATACAACACTAATTGGAAAAAATATATGGCTGGTAAAACATACATTACATTTGTGTGTTATACTAAGTCTAAGGTTTTCGTTCAGTTTTTGTCGTACTTATAAAATGAATATAATTTTAAATTAACAACAAGTTTACCAAGTTAGTTTAGTATCAAAAGTTATTTTCACTGTTTGTTAAAAACTACCATCTTAGAATTTAATGTATACTAATTTAGTTTTGTCATTATAAAAAGTGTTTTGGATAAATTGTGAAAAGTAGTTTTATTTTACAGAAACTTTTTTTAATGAAGTTTGTATTTTGCTTATAAAAATATGAGTGTTTAAATGTTATATGTTGTTTAAATGCTATTTTTTAATGTTAGGCTAGATTTTTTATCTAATCTATATGAATTTATTAATTTATAACTTTTTGCTTGCTTTTTTACACATAGTTTATATAATTTAAAAAAGATTCTAATAAGGGTTTAAAAATAGAACTTAACGCTTATTATCTAACTTGTTATAGATACTTAAAGTTTGCAAATCAAAAATCTTTGTATAATTTTTACCTAAAGACTTTAAATACACCCGATAAGTAACTTTCATTAAAATTTTACAGGGTTTAAGCAGTATACCAGATATAGTAAAAAAATTAAATAAATTTTAATGGTTAGCTTATTTCTAAATTTATTTTAATAATTTGTTTATGGTAAAAGTTAAATTTTAGAGCCGAAATTTGAACTGTTAGTCGTAAAAGTAAATTAATAAAAAACAAAATTTTAGAGTAAAATTTCATACGATATAAATTTCTTTAAGTTTTCCTGAAACTTTTGTTTAGGAGTTTTAAATCTAGTTTTTACATAACCTAAGAAAGTTAAAAAAACAGATTAACTTTATAAAACGAGCGTGAACATGGCTTGAATAGCTTTTTTTGTATTTTTTTTTAAACCAAAGTTTAAAACCAATTATTTTTAATTTCTTTAATGCTAACTTAGAACTTTTTTTTTCTAAAGAACTTTCTTTTAGTTTGCTTTTCACAATAATTTCCATTGAATTTGGATTTTACTTTTGTAGTGGGACCTCTTTAAAGATTTAACGTATTTTTGCATTTTTTTACTTAACACCTATTTTTACCGAAACTAATTATTTTTTTAATTTTTTATTCTAACGTATTTATTAAACTAATTTTAATAACATTATTATTTTTTTTTTAATTTTATTTTTATAAAATATGCCTAAATCAATTTTCCAGCAAAATTCCAAATTTGCACAATTTTGTTTTTTGATTCATGGTTTTATCGCAAAAATATAATATTTCTATAATGTTTTTTCGTTCCTGATGTTCTTATATATTTAATTTTTATGACATTATCATATTTTTTCGGGCAACATACGACCCGCGGGCTATATCAAAGTTTTATGCAAACATAAGTACGTGGCTTGCGACTTATATATTGCTTGAAAACAACTTGTGCTAGACAAATAAACATGTTTTTTTTATAAATATTTATTAAATATACAATGGTTATTGTTTTTAGTAGACATTGTTGCTTACTAAATGATCACTTTTTGTTTTAGTTTTATCAATAGTGTTTTTTATTGTTGATAACATTATACGCGACCAGCAAAGACACTGACTGTTTTAATAACTCCAGCCGGCAACTAAAAAAGTTGCCCACCAATATTCTTACAGGTTCTAAACAATTCAAATAACGTGTTTTCATTTTTATTTTGTGTAGCAGTAGCATAAACTGAATGTTACTAATGTTAATAAATAATTGTATAATCATTGAAACACATTATATCTTGAATTTTATTATATTTTGTACATCAGTAAACCAATAGTTAATTTTATACTTACTTTTGAAAAACTATCTTTTTTTTAATTTATGCAAAACGAAAGTTTACAAACACAATATTTATCTTGAAGTAAAAAAAATAGACTACTTTACGCTTTAAACAACGAAACATTCACAATATAAAAAATAAACTATACCAAATTCGTTTAACTTAAATTTTTTATTGTATGTTTTGATTTTTAGAAAACAAATAAAGAGATCTCAACTGCTAGAGGGAAATAATATATTTAATCTTTTAAGACTATATTATGCAAGCTATTTAAACAAAACTGACGAGGTCTTTGACCGAAACTTAGTTTGTATAATTAAGTCTGAAAGAATAAATAATAAAATAATTCCTTTAAACTGAAAAAAAAAAGTTTAAGTTAATAAATTTGTTTAGAAGCAAAATCTTTTTTATATCTAATTTATTTTGAAATATTATTTTGTATGTATTTAAATATTAATGTTATTATACTTTTGAGGAAAAAAAAACTAAGTTTCACCTCATAGCGGTTTTTAAATTGTAAATCTGTAGTAAAATAATAATGGTAAAAGTTGAAAATTGATATATGACGTTATTTAGGCAAAACTTGTAATTCACGAGGCAATTTATTTTTGATCTACAATTACAAATTTTTTCGTTTATATCTGAATGATATTTTTATGCAATTTCTGTTAATTATTTGGTGGTAGATGCTGTCTTTGTTAAACTGCTTATTTATTAACTCCAGAAAAATCTTAACAACTTTGGTCTGTACAGATTTACAAATCGGGCGGCGGGGATTGTAATAAATGCAATTTGTTTTTATTTTAATGTTTGTACTACTAAATTATTTGTCGGTTAATTTATATCTAAAATTTAATTTAATTATTTAATGCATTTTGGTATAAGCATTTAATGTTATTTAAAACTTCGTCATAGTGTATTTAAATATACTATGTTTAAAAAATTCTAGATTAACTTTTTTTTTTCTTTTAACCATTTACTAAAATTTAAAGATTAGTAATACTAAAAAAAGATAATAAAACTAAATATTGTACGCCAAAGTACTTTAGCGTTTAATATTTTAATATTTGTTAAATAAGTAATCGTTTTAACCAGCGAAGTAAGCCATAAAATATCTAATAAAAAAGTAATGTGTATTTCAACACGTATTACAGTCATTTATTTATGAGAAGTAGAACGTTAAAAAGGTTTAGATAGTTTAATTATAACTTTTCATTTTAGTAAAAGATGCTCTATCAATAAGTATAATGACAGTTTTTTATAAAACAAGAATAAAGAATCTATGTAAATTAAATATATTCTTCCCACAAACTGTCTTAGTTATGTTTTAAACTTTATCTTCAATAGTTTTGTGTATGTTTCAAAGTTTAAACAGTTAACTTACATTGCAATTAGTATAATCACAGAATCATGAAAGTCAAGAAAATGTCTTTCTCATTGATTTCATTTATCGTAAATTGCATTTGCTGTTTTTTGTACCGTATTAATGTAAAAATTAAGTACATCTAAACGTTTTTTAAAACTTACTGTCCTTATGAAATACACAGTTAAAAGATTTAAACAAAAAATTTGTACTGCTTACTAGTAAAAAGCCAATCAAATGATTAAAACAAAAAAAAAATGATTCCATTGAACATGATATATTTGTAAACTAATTTCTACAAAAAGTACCCTACATAAACAAATTTTCGTCAAGATGACTCATATCTGTTTTTTTCTGACGCAACGTATGTTTGTGTAAGTTAAGAAAATTACCTTTATTAAAAAATTTTCGTGTTCTAACTTCTTTAGTTACATCTATTTAATCTTTTTTATTGGGGTTTTCTATGCATAATATGTATGACCTACAATAATATAAGAGTAGTTAGTAATGTTTTCATTCGATTAAAAATAAAATATGCTTTAAAACTTTTCTTGATTAGGTAAAAGGTTACATAAGTTAAGCCGGTTAAGTTTTTTAAATACTTGTTTAGATACTTAGCAGTAGAAACAATTCAGTCATGAGCATACATAACTTAAAATTAAACACTCAAACTTTAATAATAATAGATTTAAAAAGTTGATAACTTTTTATTAAAATTTTCTGGTCATATCAAGACTAAGCTCTAAAAATAAAGTAACTTAAGATATATATCTTATAAAAGTAATTAAACCTAGCAACTTTCAACAAAACAGAATATATCGAAAAAAAATTCTTACGCTTGTTATTTCTGTTACAAATATCTAGCTACATGTTAACATTAAAAGCTTATGAATTAATCATTTATGTTTTTTAAAAGGAATAAAACTTGTTAAATAAACTTTTTTTAGGAAAATGTAAAGCTTTTAACTGTTTTTAGAATTCAAACAGAGAGAAAAATTTCAAACACTTACGTTTTTATTTAGTTATAAATATTTTCTAAATACCAAAACAAATAACCGCCGAAATTATATATCAAAGTTTCCAAATAAATGTTGAATGCAAATATACCTTCTGCTTGTTTGTAAATTTTCAAAGCACTGAAATCAATATCAAAGAAATTTTAAGTCAATTACTTTAAATGTTGATTAAGTCAACAATTTTTTTAAAAAGCAGTTTTAAAGCAAAAACAAATAAATAAAGTTTTGTTCAAAATCAACATATGTTACTAATTAAAACGACAGAATAAAAAAATGTTTTTTGAAAAAAAAAAGCAATCATTGTTTTTTTAAAAAGCACAACTAAAAAAGACGCTACCTAAACTAAGGAATTTATTAAAAAAACATATATGTATAAGTTAATCAAAAATCAATACAGTATATGCAGTCTAATAAAGGCAAACAGTTAAAAGTGTAATAAAGTACATAAGAAAATATAACAAAACAATTGAAAAACAATATACAACACTAATTGGAAAAAATATATGGCTGGTAAAACATACATTACATTTGTGTGTTATACTAAGTCTAAGGTTTTCGTTCAGTTTTTGTCGTACTTATAAAATGAATATAATTTTAAATTAACAACAAGTTTACCAAGTTAGTTTAGTATCAAAAGTTATTTTCACTGTTTGTTAAAAACTACCATCTTAGAATTTAATGTATACTAATTTAGTTTTGTCATTATAAAAAGTGTTTTGGATAAATTGTGAAAAGTAGTTTTATTTTACAGAAACTTTTTTTAATGAAGTTTGTATTTTGCTTATAAAAATATGAGTGTTTAAATGTTATATGTTGTTTAAATGCTATTTTTTAATGTTAGGCTAGATTTTTTATCTAATCTATATGAATTTATTAATTTATAACTTTTTGCTTGCTTTTTTACACATAGGTTATATAATTTAAAAAAGATTCTAATAAGGGTTTAAAAATAGAACTTAACGCTTATTATCTAACTTGTTATAGATACTTAAAGTTTGCAAATCAAAAATCTTTGTATAATTTTTACCTAAAGACTTTAAATACACCCGATAAGTAACTTTCATTAAAATTTTACAGGGTTTAAGCAGTATACCAGATATAGTAAAAAAATTAAATAAATTTTAATGGTTAGCTTATTTCTAAATTTATTTTAATAATTTGTTTATGGTAAAAGTTAAATTTTAGAGCCGAAATTTGAACAGTTAGTCGTAAAAGTAAATTAATAAAAAACAAAATTTTAGAGTAAAATTTCATACGATATAAATTTCTTTAAGTTTTCCTGAAACTTTTGTTTAGGAGTTTTAAATCTAGTTTTTACATAACCTAAGAAAGTTAAAAAACAGATTAACTTTATAAAACGAGCGTGAACTTGGCTTGAATAGCTTTTTTTGTATTTTTTTTTAAACCAAAGTTTAAAACCAATTATTTTTAATTTCTTTAATGCTAACTTAGAACTTTTTTTTTCTAAAGAACTTTCTTTTAGTTTGCTTTTCACAATAATTTCCATTGAATTTGGATTTTACTTTTGTAGTGGGACCTCTTTAAAGATTTAACGTATTTTTGCATTTTTTTACTTAACACCTATTTTTTCCGAAAATAATTATTTTTTAAATTTTTTATTCTAACGTATTTATTAAACTAATTTTATTAACATTATTAGTTTTTTATTTATTTTTTTTTTTATTTTTATAAAATATGCCTAAATCAATTTTCCAGCAAAATTCCAAATTTGCACAATTTTGTTTTTTGGTTCATGGTTTTATTGCAAAAATATAATATTTCTATAATTTTTTTTTCGTTCCTGATGTTCTTATATATTTAAGTTTTATGACATTATCATATTTTTTTTTATCTGTTATTATTTTTCAATATATAGTCCATACAAGTTTTACATAAATTCTTAGCACTTAAATACTTTGTTTACGTAATTTTAGGGATTTCTTGTTCAAGATTATACATTAAAAAAAAAATTATATAAAACCACGATACTAATCGTTTAGTAACAATTCTACCCATAATAACATTCACAAACCTAAATGACTGCATAAAATGTTATGAATATCAAAACAAAATTATAAAAAAAACTCTTTATTAGAAATTAACAGTTATTATTATAAAACATCAAAAACATTCAAATATAAAAGCGATAATTTAAAAAATTCAGTTTTAGTGAAAATTTTTATATAAATTTTTGATATTTTAATGTTCTAAAACTTCTAATTTGTAGTTAATTTGTAAAAAAATCAATAATCTTATATTTAAATATGTAGCAATATATTTTGTTATGCATCTTATCTACTAAGGATTTAAAAAGTAAATCTTTTTCAATTTTTTTTTGATAGAAAACTCAAAAAATATACACACGTGTAAGGTAAACAAACTTTATTGCATGATGATTTATTTTTGACTACTCCACAAATATTTGCTTAAGATTTAAATAATTTATCTTATGTTTTTAAATATTAATAATTTTAAACAAAAAAGATCAAATTTAAATCATTTTTATATTTGATATATTAACTTGTCCTGTTATACATAATGAAGGCGATACTAGCAAACATTGAACTGTTTAGTCAAACCTTATCAAGTAAAACCTCCATTATATGATTAATACATTTTTTTTAAATATATTCATATAATGCTATATTTCATTGGGTAAATTTTACTATAAACCTATCAAGTTTTACATTGTACCAGTTTTGTATTAAACACTACCTTCGATTCTAGCATAAGTTTTAAGCAAAAAAATATTTAATTGTAAAAAAATCAAATACTATTTATTTTTATAAACAAACTTTGACATTTCATAAAAGTTAAATATACAGAAAAAACTCTTAATTTATTTTTGTTGTTTTGTCGTAATTTCTTGTTTAAAAATCTAAATTGCCTATAAAACCAATAGCTTAAATTATTTAAAAAAGAAATTGGAGTAAAAACATATTCTTAATAAGAGGCTAGAGTATGCTAGACGCAAGAAAGCTATTGATTTTATTTATCGTTTAATAGCAAAAACGACAAAACTAAATTTATTTTACTTATTAAAAGTTTATTGATGAAGAAACATAAGTTTGTTTAATAAATGTAGTATTCTATCACTACCAAGCCTTAAATATTTTACTTAAATTGAAAAGTTTGAACAAATAGTTTCGCAAAAAAAGATGTATTATATGCTAAGTAATTATATTGTTTATGTCAAACAACAACTTTCCTGATTAAGTAATAAGGCGTCAAGGTTAAGGCTATTTGCTTTCAAACTTGATTTTATTGGGGATATGTAAATGTTTTTGTTTACTTAAGTTAAAATTTCTACCGTATAAAAAAACTTTTTTTTGTAAACAGTAAAACGAGAAAGGTATTAATATTCAACTACTGCTTCATAGTCTTGGGTTTATATTCTAACATTTTGTTCATAAACAAATTCGAGGGAAGAATTATGTGGAAAAGGATGTTTATTTTACATCTAGTTGCTACCATACTATCTAATCTCGCTATTGGGATAGGTAAATAAGTTTTGTTGTTTGTAATATTAAAGAGGTTTACATTTTGTACCTAAAACCATAATAAATTAAACTGAGTAAATGTTACTTTTAAGTTAAGTGAAAATTAAGTGTAAAACAATACAACTCATTGAATAAACACGAGAAAACTAACGAAATAGTGTTATTGTCAAACAAAACTCATAAAGCACTTCAATACTAAATTGATTAAATACTTTCAACCAGGGGCGTCGCGTGGGGTGTTGCACTGCCGCAACTGCACCACCTTGAAATTTTCTAAGAAAAAAAATAAGTATCTATAACGTTTTCGTTATTTTTTTGAACGAAATCTCTTTTAAAACCTCAATTTTGAAAACGACCATTTTGCCCACTTCACTGCCGCAAACTCTTAGCTGACTGCCGCAAATGAACTCAAAAAAGCAAAATTTCTTCAAGAATTACCGCAAAATCAATATCTTGCGGTAAGTAAGCTAAGTTGAAAATTCCCTAAAACAGGACTTGCTTAAGTATCATCTACAAGCTGTTGTAAACATAAAATAAAAAGAAAGCAAGCTACTGCAAAGGATTAAACTTGAGTTTATGTACCCACATGATTTTTTTAAATTTAACAGATCACTTCTATTAAAAGATTTGTCATAAATTGCATATATTGAAAAAAAAAGATAAAAACCCTAAATCACCAAAGTCTTAAAAATTTGATTTTTTATTTTAATCTGCATTCATAAACTTAACTATAACTGATTATTGTTATCATAAAGTTAATAAAATAAATAATAAAATTCAAGTTCTGAAAAAAAGAATTAAGAAGTTTATTATAAACTTCTAGTTCACTCTTACAGAAAAATATTTTAGATTTATATTAAATAAAAAATAGTATTATTGAAACAATCACATATTTAAATAAAGTAAATAGCCTTAATTTAGAAACTTTGATTACTTAGAGTAGTTTAACATTTTAGGAAAATTTAGTCTACCTCTACTTTATATAACTTTTGGTTTAATTTTTTCATAAACAAAGCAAGATTTTAGATAAAATTGTTGAAACATGGTTGCCTTGCCTCATAATCAGGATAACTTAGAAATGTTAAAAACTCAAGATGACCCAAGATAAATTAAAACAGACCAAATTAGAAAAATATTCAGGCTGACTAAAGCAGTTTTAATTTTTACTCTGAAAATAACAAGGTTATTTAAAATTGAAAAGTAAGTGTTTTACCCCTATGGCCACATGAAAACTAACTAACCAAACTTTTACTTCTATAATGGTTACATATTTATAAATTATCTTTAAAATTCTTGAAAATTTCAACAGCCTTACAACTAAACTTAAAAAAGTTGAGCTCCTGAGAAAAATACTGTCAACAAAATGAAAAACAAATAAATATTAAATAAAGAAAAGATACCCTTAAAAAACTATTGAATTTTAAACCTCCAACAAAAAACATTAAAATTAGAAAAAAAAGTTAATAAAAATGTTAATGTTTGTAAAAAAAAATGTGCAAATTAATGAGGAGTAAGGGGGGAGGGTGTATAGGCACTTTTTTACATGTTGTTCTTGTTTTAACTTTTTCAGAAAGCTAATAGTTACTCTTTAATAAACTTGAAATTTCCAATTAAACTTTTAGTTACAACCAGTCAAAGCCAGAGAGTACAATGGTTTATTATACAAGGAGCAAACCAAAACAGCAAAAAATACAATTTTACTGAAAACCTATATTCTCCATTATTTTTAAAACAATTTTTAATTAAACTTTTTCATCCTAATTTTTTTAAAACTTTATACTTTTGTTGAAGAGAAGTTTAATTTTTAAGTATCAATATATATTTCTATATATACAAAAAAAAACTTTTGTTATAACTTTTTTTTTCTTGGTGTTTTAAATATCTAATTTAGCAATTTTTTTTTGTTTTATAAAAGAAACATCTAAAGATTTTGAGGCCAACTTATAAAAAAAAGATATGATTTTAGTGATTTGATTTATTTGTTGTTTGAGTTTATATTATAAAAATAAGGATTCATTTGTACCTCTGACTGTGAATTACCATATCTCAAAAATTTTAAGAATTTTTTATATTGATAAAAGATGACTTGTAGTTAAATTAAAACTGTATAAAGTAATTTCAGTAAAATAATTCTAAAGTAGATGTTAAGGGCATAAAGGGAGGGGGGTAAAACATTTTTTTAAACACTGTTTTAGTTTGTGCCTCCCATTATGAACCTTTTGTTGCCTTTGACTTTGACCGGCTATATCTTAAAACATATACTGAATTTTTAAAATCTGTAAAAAGCATCTTGTAGCTTAGTAAAAACTACATAAAATAAGATCAAATTGTTTTATCCCCCCTATGCCCTTAAAAGCAAAGGTTATCTTCAGGTGTAGCAAAAGTTCAGTTGTTTTCAAACTTGACAGTAAAAACATATTTTTATTAAAATAATTGATATTTTTTTTAAATTCTGCACCACCTAAAAAAAATACCACGCGACGCCACTGCTTTCAACTAACAAGCATATTAAGATGGTTAACCTAATACAGAAGAAATGTGACTTATTTTAATAAATGGAATTTGTTAACTTTTTGTAAAAACAAACCATCTAATTTTTTAATTTATTTAAGATAATCAAAGTTTTATTTGACGTAGACTTTTGTACAGCTTATACGCTATAAAGAGTTTTTATTTTTGTATTTTAGTAATACTTTAACAATAAATACGCTATTTGATGTTCATTTAGCCTTATCGAGTTTTTTACAAAGACACTTAAAAACTCTTGCTCGCGATCAGTTTAAAAACTAGGCAACACATTGAACTTAGTTTTTATTTAAAAAAAAAAACAGAACTTAAAAAAATATCATACAAAAAACGCTAACACCTTTGAAAATTAAAACTTAGTTTAAATTGTTTACTGCTATAAACTGATTTGCTTAAAAGTTTTTTATCTTCAGTATTCGTTTTAAGCATTTTTATTCGGTTTAAAAGTAGTACTATAGAATTCTTAAATTAAAGCTACGTTAATTCAAACAATTATTATATCTAATTAGTAGTCGGACAAAATAAGCTTTGAAAACTTATTTTTACTATATAAAAACTTATTTTATTAAAATTTTTAAGCTAAAGCGTTTTTTTATATTCAGTAATGTTTTATTCCTTTAAATAAGGAGTGTTATATTAAGTACATATGAACTTAAAAACAGTGTAAGTTAATATTGGTATAACAAATAAACGACAAATTTTTAAAAGTTTTCGACAAAAAAACGCTATTTGTTTACCCCCGAAAAATGTTTTGTTTACTTTATTTTTGGCCATTAAAAATGTTTACCTTACTTAATCATTAGTTATTATTATTTTAATTACGTCTACCATTATATAAATCTAATTTATAAATCTAAACTTTTAAAGCTGTAACTAAAATGATTTGACCATGGAAACTTTCTATATTTCTTTTTGCACACAGCTTTATAGATAACTCAAATTAGCTAAGTTTGTTTAGTCTATAAAACTTAACTAAGCTGCTTTACTTCTAATCGTGGTTAATTTAACAAATATTTTTATATCTAAAAAGTAAAAGCTTTCTACACTTTTTAATTAATCTACTTTTTCTATAAAGTTGTATTAGTCTGTTTGTAAGTTTAAGTTTTTTTTTGATAAGATGTTTTTTAAATTTTAGGTCTCGACACATACTTCAACAGTTAAAAGAATTAATTTACATCACTACTGGTTTTTTAGGTTAAGTTAAACCATTTTTTTCATTACCGGAATATTAAACTGTTTTTACCCTCACTTTAATTTTACTTTAGTTACTAGTTAAAGCATTTTAAAGCGTCTTATTTGATTTGGTTAGAAAGTTTCGTAATAAAATTTTACTAAGTGCCTTTTAGTTTTGTGTTTTACTAAGCAAACAAGAATTTTTTGGTTGACCTTAAGATATAATTCATTATTACGTAAACTGTTTTAAGACAAATTATACCTTAATTTCAAGGTTGCGATCAATAAACATTAAAAATTTTCTCCTTTCACTTTTTTAAAATTTACATAATCACGTAAGGAGTTTATATTTACTTTAAAAACATATTTTTCATGTTGATATTTTTTTGTAAACAAAACTAGGTGTACTTAAAACAGCAGCAATTACCTTTCATAGATTTATTTAAATATCAATAACCAATTTTGTTTTTCGTAATTCCTCTGTTTTTCTAACTACAGTTTTATAGCAAGCTAACAGAATCATTAAATACGTAAATGTTTTTTAAATTTTTTAAAGATAAAGTAAGCTAATTTAATTTGTTAAAAATAATACAATACATAAATCTATTAAAATAAATATAACTTTTCAGCATTTGACCCAAATAACAATGTTTCTTCCACAAAAATGATAATTTCCAAATCTGATCCGTGGACATATTTCATCAATCTGTTAGTTTTTTTGTTTATTGAAATATTTTTAGACATTACAAGTTTCAAGTTTAATTAAGTTTTATTACAATTTAAATATACATCGTATAAACTATTTGTTCTACATACTACTTTGAATCCTTTTTTGAAATATTTTATTTTGAGCTAAATTTTTTTATTAAAAAACTTTAGGCTTTTAACTTACTTTAAAGAAAAATTGAAGCTTAAAGTTTAAACTACAGTTTTCAATTTTTTTAACAGGAAAGCAAATGGAGAAGATTTGTCAAGCTTTGTTTACGGTGATTTTCGCAATTCGTTTCTATGGTGCTCTATGACGTCAGCGTACCAAGTAGAAGGTGCACATGACATGGATGGTAAAGGTTGGATTTTGATAAGATAAAATACTAGCATACTATAATTAAAAAGAACCACTTTAAACGTTTAATTTTAATATAGAGTTTCAATTGTGATACACTTGTGTGCAACATTCAGTACTTAGTATAAACATTTGCTTTTATGAGAGTTTTAAAATGTATTACTTTGGGTACTTTGATATTTAAAAATGTGTTGTTCATATACTAAACTACAAAACTATTCAGTGCTATAGATGATAAAATCATTACAAACTCCTGATATGCATAGATCGACAACAAAACAAAATAAAAATAAAACAAACATTTTTTGTAACAAAGCAAACTTTTAAGTGTTATTAACTTCAATGTTTTTTCATCTAGGTTTGAGTATATGGGACACGTTCAGCAGTGTTAAAAGCACCATACCCGTGACGGAAGGCGTAGAAACAGCGTACAATCCTACAAGTATTTTGGACAAAGGTGAAAGTTTGTATAGCGGGAACACTGCTGCTGAGTCTTACTTGAAAGCTGAATTCGACGTTCAAGTTTGCTTACTTCAGTTTTTATTATTATTTTAGAGAATTTTGTTTTTGATAGTTCACACTAAAAGGTAGTACTTAAGTTTGTTAAGTTTTGTTAAAGACAAATCTTTTAAATCCATGCTATTTTGTTTCACTTCGATTTCAAAAACTAGCTTCTCATATTTTTCTTAAAAATAATTGTAAAACACTAACAAAACAGAGAAACATATTTTGCTTAAACTTTAAAAGTTGAAAAAATCAAGTACTGAAAATTACAATGCTCAAATTTGTAAGAATATAGTTGATGGTACCATAAAAATAAGCAGTTATTTAATAACATATCAAAATGTCTGTTAAATCAAAACTTATGAACTAAAATAATAAAGATGGCAGCTGGCATAGGAGTTCAAGGACATCAATTTTCTTTTTCGTGGTCCAGAATAGCGCCAACTGGCGATGTTGATGACGTAATAAACGACAAGGCGGTGACATACTACAACAAGATGATCGACCTGCTGCAGGAAAGGGGAATTTCTCCGATTGTGACGTTGCACCACTACGACCTTCCGCAAGCCCTGCAGGATAAAGGAGGTTTTACAAAAATACTAAAAACAAACACTAAAAATATTTTTTATGCTCATAAACAATTATTTTTGAGTAATACTATAAACTCAATGTTTTCAAAACATCTGTAATAACAAATGAATTTAACTTAACTAGGATGGTTGAACGTCGGTACCACTGCAATGTTCAACAAATACGCTGATTACTGCTTCAAAACGTTCGGAGATCGAGTGAAAACGTGGATAACTTTACACGATCCCCATTCTGTGGCGGTGAAAGGCTACGTCACTGGAACACACGCTCCTGGTAAATTGTGTATAAGTTAAAGGTTTAAAAAACTAGCAAGTTTGTTCCGTAATGGTTTTGTTGTATATAAAATATAAACAAAAACATAATTTAAATTTACAAACAAAATAAGTTAATTTAAAATGAATGAGTTTAAAAAATCTAAATGTAATAATTCAATAGGAAAGTCAGATAACCCGGGAAGCGATCCGTACACAGTTGGGAAAAACTTACTAATTGCTCACTCACTAGCTTACAATACTTATAACGACAACTACAAATCATCACAAGCAGGACTTGTCAGTTTTCTATTAATTTTACCATGATACAAATTTTAGTTACTTAGGAGTGCACAAAAATTTTAAATTATGGTTTTGTATGAAAAAACAATATATATACTATAATTATATAAAAAAGTATTCGTCTGCTTAATTACTTATAACTTTTATCTTTTTTCAACACAATTTTCTACTTTATTTAATAAATGTTCAAAATGTCATTCGCTGTAAAACATTAAGGTATCTATCGCACTTCAGTCTGACTGGTTCGAACCTTCAGATTGGGCAAATTCAGATAACATGGTGGCGGCAATCCGCATGACTGATTTCACGCTCGGCTGGTTCGCAAACCCTATTTTCTCCGCAGATGGGGATTACCCTCAATCTATGAAGGATTGCATCACTGGAGGCAGGCTTCCTTCTTTTACACAAGATGAAATCAACATAATTAAAGGTTTTAAAGAACTTAATCAACTTTATTTTGTTAAAACTATGCGAGTATTTAATTACTTAATACAACAAAAAAAACTTTTTTTCTGCTTTAGTATTAAATTTAAAAAAAACTAAAAGTACATCTTTTACTATTGTACTCGACTAAACAACTGTCGTTAAAAATGGTAATGCATTAAATTCTTTACTTTTCTATTTTTTTTTTCTAGCATGCTTATTTTAACTTAAACAGATGACAAAACTTTGACAACGTACTTTAAATTTAACAACCTTTTTCTTCAAACATGTTGACAGGATCAGCTGATTTTTTCTGGATTGCACCGGGATCAGTAATGCTCGTTGCAAATGAAGAAATGAACTCGCAACACTATTTTAGTGATATGGTTAGTTGTTTGTTAATGTTTAGTGCAGCTAAAACACTCCCATAAATACAATTTATCGACAAATTGTTATGAAAAATTAAAGCTTATCTTGAAAATAAGTGAATTTTATTTTAGTCTATAGGCTTTGTATATTAGTGCTACGAAAAAAACACTAATAACTTTTGATAAAAAAATTATATATAATTTTAAATTTAAAAAATTGTCTTAAATTAGTTTAAAATGTAAATAAAAAACATTTTTTGATCAGCACCTTAAAACACTTAAAAAGTTATCAGTACTTGTAAGTTTTGAAACAAAGTATAAAGGAAAAACCTATTCTAGAACGCCACAGCAGCACCGGATCCGTCCAATCCTCTGTACGCATCAAGGAAGCTGCTTTATTACGTCACATCAACTTATGAAAAGTCGTCACCGGTGCACGTCGGCGACGTCGGTTACCATGTAAACGAAACCGACGTGACTTTTGACGACTTCGACAGAGTGGATTACTACAACGTTGTTTTGAACGAAGTTTTAAAAGGTTTTAGATGTATAAATAGTTGTTTAATAAAGTGTTGTTTATACGATAAATGACAAATAATATGAGTTAAAAACAGAATGCATTTCAAATGTGTTTAGTCGTTTTCAGCATTTAAAAGCTTACAATTACAGAAAAACATTTTTAAACAATAAACTTGTATATGTAAAAAAAACTGAGTACCTAAACTTTTTAGCAATCGTAATGGACAAAGTAAATGTTTCTGGGTTCAGTTTCCAGCTGATGGACGGTTTCAACTGGGAACACGGGTTCACCAAAAGAAGTGGGCTTTTCAATGTGGACTTCTATTCTTCTGGTTTCAATAAGTTAGTAGGAAATATATGAACTTTATAATAAAAATACTATACCTTATATTAATCAAACAAGAAAGTAATGACTTTTTTGTAATATAAAAACCTAACTTTATTAATCCTCATTGTAATTTATCAACTTTTGATTTTTTAGACCTTTAAGAAAAAGAGTTAATACTATAATATCCCTTTTAAGATTTTTATAATTATACTGTTCTGTGACCTTTATTCTAGTTTTACAATATAAACACTTATACTTAGACAAAATTTAACTTAAACTTTTTACTTTTAGGGATCGAACTGCAAGAAATTCCGCAAAATTCGTTTCAAATTTGATGAAAACAAATAAGATGGCTAATGACACTAGTTTGTTGTTCGGAAATTTCTCTGAAATATCAAGAGAAACTAAAGAAAAACTATTACTAGCTAGTTCTGAGTCAAAAGTATTTGAACAAATGGACGCGTCCAAAATTCCATCACAAGCATCTACGAGTATTTTTAAGGCAAATATTATAATGAGAAAAAAAAAAGTTAAAACAATTTTTAGTTTTACAAACAGTTCAGAGTATAAAGTTAAGAAAGATTAAAGTGGGTAAATCAAACTAACGACTTTAAGTTGTTAATTTTTGTATTTCAGAATTTCAGTAGCCAACCAGTAAGGGAGGTAAATATGTTTTATTACGATATATTCCCAAAAAACTTTAAATGGAGTGTTTCTACATCAGCTTACCAGGTAAAAAGTTATGAAAATAAAATTCGTTTATAGCTAAAAGATATGTTAAACATGTTTTCCAAACTAGTTTCTGGAAACTAATAAAAACAACCAAGGTTTGCTTTTTTAATACATTTTTCACATAAAACTATACTTTCTGCAAAAACATGCAAACGAAACCCTCAAGCAAAATGTTGAGCCATGTTAAGTATAAAGCGTGTATTAGGTAGAAGGAGGTTGGAACTCTGACGGTAAAGGTTCATCGATCTGGGACACTTTCACACACGAAGGTGGAAAAACAGCGAACGGTGATGTTGCGTGCGACAGTTATCACAAGGTTATTTGTTTTATCAGTATTTTGTGGTAATACAGTGATAGAAAGTGTAGACAGATATGTAAATGTTTAATTTTGTTTTTAGAAAATTGTTTTGTTGTATTATATGTAGAGTAAAAACACAGATGAAATAGAAGAAATGTTTTTTATTTTGAAGTATTAAGCAAAATTAACTTTTTTCTATTTAGAATATTGTGTTGATTAATATTAGTTTAATTTATAATTTCTAAATATTTTATACTGTTTAAATATAACTTTCAAAAAAATTTATAACAAAATACATAGGTCGATGAAGATGTGGCTCTTTTAAAGATGTTAGGAGTTGACCAGTACAAGTTTTCTATTTCGTGGTCAAGAGTGTTCCCCGACGGAACTAATAACGAAGTCAACCAAATGGGTGTTGATTATTACAATAAACTGATCAACACCTTGATCGAAAATTCCATTGAACCTGTAGTTACTTTGTATCATTGGGATTTGCCTCAGGTTAAATTTGTTTACATTCTGATCTATTTATAAGAACAAAACTGTAAAACAAAAATAAAAATTTTTGAGAAAATTTTCGTCGTAGCAAATTTGGACCGTTAACTTTTTAATTAAAATGAACATTTTCTAAATAAATCTCTTGTAGATCTATTAGTAGATTAAAATAAAAAACATTAAGTTTATTATAATAAATAAAAACTGTTATTAAAAAGTATTTTATTTTTATAAAATGTGTATACAAATGCTTGATACAAAAAAAAAACATGAAGCTTATAAATTTATTTCAGAGCCTACAAGATATTGGAGGTTTTGAAAACGACACAATCATTGAGTACTTCGAAAATTACGCCGACTTCTGTTTCAGCAACTTCGGAAACAGAGTCAAAACTTGGATAACTTTTAACGAACCGTACGTCGTTGCATGGCATGGGTGAGTTTTATCCTAAACTGCTTGCAAATTTTCCAAAGCTTTTACACAAACAAGTCTTACAATTTTAAAGTGTAGCTGAATATTTTATTTTGTTCGTTATAGATAATCAAAGCAAACTTTTTGTTGTAAAATATTTATTTGTAGATACGGAAGCGGCACGTTTGCCCCGGGAATTCACGATCCGGGGTACGCGCCGTACACTGTCGCCCACAACATAATAAGGTCGCACGCGAAAGCGTACAGATTGTACGAGGGAAAGTACAGGCGGTCACAAGAGGGCGTCGTCAGCATCGCATTAAGTACTGAGTGGGCCGAACCGAAAAACCCTGATGATCCCGAAGACGTTGCCGCCGCCGACAGATACTTGCAGGTAAAATTTGTTGTTTCATGTTGTTTTTTTAGTTTCGTTTTTATTCAAGCCTTATTGTTCAGAAAAAAAAAACTCAGTTGTAAAACATAAAAAGTGTTTATGATATACAAGCATCGTGTGAAAAGTTTTTTATTCAATAAAGATAAACGTAAAATTGCAGTCAGTCATGGGCTGGTTCGGTCACCCAATTTTCAAGAACGGGGATTACCCGCTTGTAACCAAGGACTACGTTGCTAAGAAAGACGCGGCCGCAGGTAAGCAAGGACTTTAAAAAACAAACTAGCAAAAAATATTAAAAGTATATGCAAGATGATGTTTAATATGTACGGTTAAATTGAACTGTTTCATTTGCTTATTTTTTAACAAAACTGATTTTAATAAGAAAAGGACGCATGCTTAGCTCTTTTTATCTGGAATAAAATGTTGTAGACTCCTTAGTGAATGTGTTAATAAAGTTTAAACGGATATATACTTTTTTTTCAATAAAAATTATAATATTTAAATAGAACAAACTTAAAGGAATCACAAAATCTCGTTTGCCTGAGTTCACAGAAAAAGAAAAAGTTGAAATAGCTGGAAGTTACGATTTCTTTGGGTTAGCCAGCTACACTTCAAGAGTTGTGACTCATCAGGAAAAACCTGCCGATCCTCCGAACTGGCAGAATGATAGAGATACTTTGGAAGTTCGTGTTTGTTAAAAAGCAAATTGAATAAAAAACACTAACATCCATGTTATAGCTCTTATACAATTTATTAATTTTATATCACTTCTGGTAAGCATAATGCAAATATAGTAGCGTTCTTATATATATTGTAAAAATGTTTAGTTGACACATTATCGAAGCAACCTTAATAGTTATTTAGAACAAACCATTCTTCGTAAGCTAGTTTTGAGCAACAACAAAATACAGATCAATATAGTGATAAAACAACAGACCGCAGTTCCGGGAGCACGGCAGGGTCATCCTGAGTGGATCCAGTTTGTACCGTACGGGATGAGAAGGTTGCTGAACTGGATCAAGGAAGAGTACGGAAACCCACCAATATACATCACCGGCAACGGTGTGGCAACTTCCAACTGTGAAACAGATGACGGTGCAAGAATCGATTATCTGAAGACCTACATCGACGAAGCCCTCAAGGGTTGCAATTTCGTTATTATATGAATTTGTTTATCGCTTTATATGTAAATAATCAAACGAAGAACTGACTTATAAACACCTGTGTGTTAAAACTGTTGGTTGTTAACCTGTGTGTAGTTAAAGCTAGGCATTTTAGAATTGAGTTTTTTTTATATAATTTTATATAGAAATATACTTGAAAGTTTTGACAACTGACGCATTTCTAACTTTCTTTTTTTAGTATTTGTTAGTATCCTATAAACACAAAAAAAAAACAGCGCAGAAAATAGATGGGGTTGACGTCAGAGGTTACACAGTTGCGTCACTCATGGACGACTTCAACTGGATGAGCGGTTACGAAACAAAGTTCGGACTTTTTCAGGTCGACTTCGACGACGTGTCGAGACCGAGAACGGCAAAAAGATCATCAGTATTTTACAAGTTTGTTGGTTTTAAATTTTAATCAGATGTTTTAGTTTTGTCAGTTATGATAAACTAACTATGAACACAAAAATTGTGTAGTCTATAAGAAATGATTTTAGCTTTAAAACATTTTATTTTGTTTCCAAAAACATAGATTATATATTATTTTACTAAAAAACCATCAACGTTTTTTATTTTTACCAAAAAAAAACAGTGAAGTTATAAGAAAGAATGGATTTCCAGCTCTGCAAAGAGATGAGAGAATATCAGGAAATTTTCCAGAAAATTTTATTTGGGCCATTGCTACCTCATCTTACCAGGTTTTATTTGTTTAAAAACTCATGTAATGCGTCATAAAAACAGAATTACAATAAAAGAAAAATTATTCAATATTGTCTGATTTAACGGTAATATTGTTTTAAATAAAAAGTCTTTTTTATTTTACAAAAAAATCTACAAAGTTATAAGTACTCGTTACATAGCCTAAAGTACTTTCAAAAAAATTCGTCTTCAGTAGGCAATTAAATTAGAACTCTTAATTAATTAAAATAAAAAAAATATTTTTTTTTGAAATCACTTTAGGCAATGTAACGAGTACTTATAACTTTTTAGATTTTTTTGTAAAATAAAAAAAGACTTTTTATTTAAAACGATTTTGATAAAGACAAAAAAATCACGAAGAACAAGACACAACCAAGCGAAGATTTGAGATACTTAAATCTAGAATATTCTTACTGTTAACGGTAATATGTAAACTTATTAAATGTTTTTTTTTTATAAAGAACAAGTAAAAACTAAAAATTAATGTTTTAGGAACTTTTGATTTGATTTTGCTAGAGCGTGCTCTTAAAAAAGTTTTGTATAGCATAAATACTAATATGTAATACTATGCTATGAAATTTTAAAATTAATTGAATTATTTGTACATATTACATTATGGTAAATAGTGCTTTTTTGCATTTGTTTATCAATACTTAAGAACTTTAAAAGGTTGAGGGGGCATACAATCAAGACGGCAAAGGCCTGAGTATTTGGGATCAAACCTCCCACACAGAGGGTCTCGTACGAGTAAGTTTCTATTCATTTGTTTGCATCTTTCCATGTTAAAAACACGATACACGCAACAGAACGGAGACACTGCCGATGTTGCTTGTAATTCTTACAACAAACTTGAAGACGATATCAAAGCAATTAACAACATGCAGCTTAATAGTTACAAGTGAGTTAAAAGGATTAAACAAAAAGTAAAAAGTTTGCAAAAACAAAATTGTTTCATACATTTGGTTTTAATTAATAATAAATAAACAAAGTAATTTCAATAAAGTATAGTCTTGAACTTAAGCAACCTATACCTATAATTTATTTAAATATAACAGCCCATTAAATAAACTTTGTCAATATCGTCAATAGTTCTTATCAATCTAATTATCTAGTCTTAGTGTAAAAAACAGCGGTTCTTATATAAAAGTTTTAAACTCATGTTGTTAGGTTTAGTATATCTTGGCCTCGAGTCTTGCCTAGCGGTTCGTATACAGACAACACCTCTATTAACCAACTAGGAGTTGACTACTACAACAGGCTTATCGACCGGTTAATCGATATAAATGTTAAACCGATGGTTACTATCTACCACTGGGACCTCCCGGCTCAGCTTCAAGTTTGAAACAAAATTGATCTTTTATTTCAAATTGTATGTTACTTTTTTGTCTATTCAACGATATTAAGTTTTGTTTAAAATAATATATTTTTCTTTTACAAACTTTATCTAAAATATTCAAACTGATTTAAATCATATAAGAACCTGTTTTTTGATAATGTAATATCAAAATTTTAAGAAACTAGCATAAATAAATAAAACTTGTAGCATCTGTTCAAATAAATCAATTGAACAAATCATATTTAAAACAATATCTTATTTCTATTAATTTCTACATAAATTGCAATTTTAAGTAAATTTTATAAATAAATTTAGTAGAAATTGTTCACTTAATTGAAACAGTGGGAAATAGGAGGGTGGCCGGATGAACGGATAATCAAAAAATACGTGAGTTATGCGGACTTGTGTTTCCGGTTGTTTGGGGATCGGGTGAAAACGTGGGTGACCTTCCACGAGCCGTGGGAAATCGCCAGGTTGGGCTACGGCGACGGCATAATGGCCCCAAACGTGAAAAAGAACGGACACCTGGATTACAAAGCGGCCCACAACGTTATTAGGGCACACGCTATGGCTTACAGGTAAAGAAAAAAAAAGTTAGTAAGATTAATACTATCTGTTACTGGATTTTTTTTAATAGTTTTGAGTTTTAAATCTAAGAAGTTTAGTTAAGAACGAATAATATTCTTTTTGTTGTCTTGGTAAGTAACCTAGGTGTAAATTTAAACAGAATTTAAAATCAGTTAAATCAAAGCATAAGTTTCAGATGTGATGAACTAGGTTTTGATTTTAATCCAAACCAGCCGTATGCACTTGGCTCATTAATTTAACTATCAAAAAAAAAAAAAATACATTTTACAGGTTGTATGAGAATAAATACAAACTTGTGCAAGGTGGAATCGTGGGAATTTCAATGAATTCTGATTGGACGGAACCTCGCAGCCCGCACAAACACGTCGATCATGTTGCTAGGGACAACTATATAGAGTTTTTTCTCGGCTGGTTTGCCAAACCTATTTTCGTCGATGGGGATTACCCTAATATTATGAAGGTTTGATAGAATACTATATATGTGACTTTGTAAGTCTAAAATTTTATTTCTAATTAATCAAACGTTAAAAAAATTCAACGTATACTAATATAAGCATATTCATTAGATTTAGTTTAATACTGAAATCAAAAATGTTATATTCTTTTAGTTACTTTAAGACAAGTCAAGACATCCATAATGTTAAGCAAATACATTTAAAATATATAGATTTCCTGCAGATATAACTAACAGTAAACAAAAATTAAAAAACAAAAGACAATGATCGGGGAGAGAAGCGCCCAACAAGGATTCAACAATTCGAGACTTCCGCATTTCACTGAGGAAGAAAAACGAATGATCCGCGGATCGGCAGATTTCTTCGGCCTCAATCATTACACGACGAGCCTCGCCTTTAAAACCTTCTCCCATGCCGACCCTTCAACCGTCGGTTACCAAGACGACGTGGAAACCGGCACGGACGCCGATTACACGTGGCCCAGGGCTGAAGGAACATATTGGCCGTACGAGGTTTTAGCTACAGAATTAAAAATACTAAATGATACTAACACTATAAAGTTATTTGATAAATGCTTATTGTTTATTGGATTCCGGCCATGATATTTTATGGTATTTTTAACTTCATGAAAATTTTATACATGTAATATAAAAGTTTTTGATTTAATCATTAAAAGAATCTAAGAGATAGTCTAGGAAAGTGTAAAGACTTTAATATTCTTAACGTATAACAAAGCGTCTTTTTATAATAAACTTGTAAATTACTTATTTAAAACTATATATCTATTGATGTTTTTTATTCCTACTCCTTGTTGTATACAAATGTTTTTGTTCCCATTTCAATGAGTAAGTTCTTTTGACTCTTAGGTTCCTTGGGGAATTAGACGCATGCTACAATATATTAAGCTGCAATACAACGACCCTGATATATTTGTTACTGAAAATGGATTTGCGGAAGTAGATACTTATCATGAGCTGAACGACTATTGGAGAAAGGAATATCTTGTGGGATATTTAAACGAAGTACTCAAAGGTTATAAGTTTTGTATTTAATATAGTTTTTTAAAGTTTTTGTCAAGAACTTTTCTTTTACTGCATAGGGATTTAAAAACTTCTCCAAAATTTTAGTTTTAAACTTGAATTATACTAACTTTTTTTGTTACTTTAAACCTGTATAACCAAATTTTTTTCATAGTTTCTTAGGATCGAGTTCTAACTTTTTTGAATAACTTGTATATTGCATACTAAATACTAATCAATATATAAAAAATTGAAAAGAACTTAAAAAGTTTTTTATTGATGTATCTTTTTCTATTCAGACATTTATTTACATGTTTTTTTTTGCTTTTTAATTGTTAACCTTCCACTATTTTTTGAACATACAATGTATATTTGCACTTTTGAATACTGTCCAAAATACAGAAATACCCAGCAGTCAACTGTAATAGGTAAATACAAACTTTACACAAAATATAAAACTAATTAAATCATAATTATGTAACTTTATATTTAAAAAATATACAATTAAGTTTAAAAACCTATTAATAATATATTATTAGGAGCAATAACTTGTAAAGGGGAAACATAAATTGGTAGTTAACTAGTAACAGGACGATATCTAATCAAAGGGGCGTTAATTTTTTAATTCATGCTCTATAAGTAATTATGAAAACAAGTTTGAAAAACCTTAATTTAAATAATCTTATCTCCAAATAGTCATTCTATTTAAAATATATTAAACGTTTTCTTTTTTAACCAGCAATAAACGAGGACGGTGTAAAAGTAAAAGGATATGTCGCATGGTCGTTGATGGACAACTTTGAGTGGCAATATGGTTATGCTGAGAGGTTTTAATACTAGTACTATACTAATACTTGCTTTATTACACAGTTACAATTCATAATCTAGTTCATTAGATTTAGCTTGTTTTATATATGGTTTGAATATAAATGCTGATTTTGTTTGCTTGCAAAAATTAATTAGAAAAAACTCAAAGTATCCAGAAATGAGTTTAGTTTGTTTATGCTAATTGTAACTAATTGTAACTAAGAAGGTGTTTATTACAATGCGAAATAAGTAACTGTTCAGCTAAAATTGATAAATATTACTCACAATATTCTCAGGTTCGGGATGTACTGGATAAATTTCACCGACCCGACGCGGGAAAGGGTAGCAAAGCAATCAGTTGAATGTTACAAGCAGATCGTTAGAGGAAACGGATTTCCGCCAGGTGGTATTGAAGAGCTGAAATACTGCAGCAAAAGTGTTGAACTAGATCCAGGTTACTATGAATAACCTTTGGTTTAGTTTCTAAATTGTTTCAAAAAATATAGTTTTTTCTTATCTAGATTGCTTTTCAAATAAAGTTATTTTACAATAGGATTTTAAAAGAACCGTCTCAAAACTAAGCACCTATTACTAAATATAAACTCTGAAAACTAGTTGTTGCATCAGCTAAATTTATTAGATAGGCAGTGCAGATTTATACTAAAAAAAGCCATCTATAACTGTTTTAAAGAAAGATATATTTTGTAGTACCCGGACCTGAAATACCTAGTCCTACGCAAAACACTCCTGAAATTCAGGATGTCAACTTCAAGATGGAGTTTCTAGGAAAGGAGCTTGATTTAGATTCAGCCCTGACTGCTTTGAACGTGTTGTTTGGTGTATCTATTGCTCTGGCTTGTATGTTCGTTCTTGTAGTTATAGGTTTTGGTAAGTAACAAATTCCAATAAAACTATTTTTTGTTTGCTTTCATTCTCATGCATGTTAACTTAATTAAAAGTAAATAAAAATTTTTAAACAATTTTAAGGTTTATTCTTTGTTTTTCAAAAAAGTAGTTTTTATTATTTTAAGGTACTTCATAACTTTCTATTAATCTCTAACGAATTATTACTTTTAGTTTGATAAATTATGGTTTGAAAAGCATATTATATAACTTTTTTCTCATCAAAAGTTTATTATGTAATCGTTTTAACACTTGTTACTTTTATCGATATTACGTTTTAGACTAAAGTGAAACATAAAATACACCTTTTAAAATCATGAAGTTTTTATGTTTTTGATTTTTAAGGGCCGTATATTTGATAAAATTTCAGTAGAGTTATTAGTGATGTTATAAAACTACAACAACAAAAAAATTGAGCTTAACTGAATAACATATTTTTTTATTTTATTATTTTATTTTGCTTTATATCAGTTTTGTTAAGTTTTAACGTTGTAATAAACAAAAAACTTAATGAATCTAGTTTTCAGATTACAACGTACGAAAAGCCAAAAAACAAGCAAAATATAAAGAAAAACTTCAAGGTGAAAGAAACTTTAGCATGTCTAGTTTTTGAGTTGTTTGCAATACCTACTAAACTAGTACCTTCAGTTTGTGGATGTTTTTGTGCTACGACTATATATGTTCTAAAGTTAATACTGCAACAGCTTTAAGTAAATCATTCTCAAAGTCTGTTACACTTAAAATTTTTGAAAATGCACATTTTTAGATATTTTATCAATTCCATTAACGTTTTTTTATGCTTATTTTGTTAGGTCTGTTCGCTTTGAATTTTGTAATTTTTATAAAAACTACAAAACTAATAACAGACAAAAAATGAATTAGACAAATAGCGTTCTTAAACTGTTTTCAAATGTTGTCATTTGCAGTAAGTAAATAAAGAATCGAGATTTTTTATTTAAAATTTTAAAACAGACAAAATGATGTTTTTATATTCTGGAATCACATAGATCTCAACTATTTGTATAATTTAATACAAATAAAAACGTCAAGTTTTTCAATCTAAGCAAAAGGTTATTATGGTTAGTATTTTTACTTAAATTTATACAAGTAATATTTATTTTTCATGTTAAGTTATTCTCAGTTAAATATCATGTTGTGTTGTACTTATTTTTACTGTATGTTTTTCTTCTTTTTATATATTTTATTATGGTAAAGGTACGAGTTTTTTTAATGTAAAAATTTTTTTTTTGTAACACAAACTACATAAAGTAGACTATTTCCTCGATGACCCAAAGTTCTTTTTATACACAAGATCTATGGACCAATATTTTTAAGCGACGATTGATTTATCGTGTTTAATAAACCTCTCAATTAAAATCCGATAAGTTTAATTTTAACTTTATAATTTTAAAATTGCAATATCTAACTAGAGTATTTTTACAAACTATTTTAAGATATAAGAAATAAATACGAAAAATGTTTTGGTTGACTTACTACTTGAACTAACAGGATAATATTATATTTATATGTCATTTAAAAATTAGTATATTTTTAAAAGACAAGCACAATAATTGCAACTTGTACTAAATAAAAAGAATCTTTTTCTAACGAATAAAAAAATTTTCGGTAAAGACAAATTGAAACTTTTTAACTAACAGATTTAACTTTTTGTTATAAGGTAGTTTTAAAGAATTAAGAAGAGTTATTTCAGCATAAGTTACATAAAATTTAAGATTTTCAATTATATAAATATATAATTTAAATAGATTTAACGCAGAAATCAAATCAAATTGAAGGTTCACATCTTAAAATAATTATCAATTAAAAAATCAGGCGATAAAACTGAGTAACCGTCTGATTTTTTAACAGATACATTTTTGGTCACATAAGCATAATTACAAAATGTTTACCTGTAAATTGCATTGCAATAACTTTATAACAAAAATTAATTTACTTTATTTAACCAAAATACGGAAAGAATCACAAAAATTTAATGATTTAAATAGAAACAGACTTATAAAAGATAACCTGACAGAAGATAAGTTATAATCATTAGACGCATTACAACCTGAATAAATTGGAGTTTGTGGTATTTGTAATTATTTTTATCAACTAATTACTAAATCTTACGCCACATATCGATTAAACTGAACTACTTAAGAGTATATTATTATTACTTTTATATACACGACTACTTTTAAAACTTTGTTTTTTTTTTCCTCTCTGTTGTTATACATTTCTTTTGGTTAACTACATATTTTAAATAAAGGTTTTCTAATTTTTTGCTTTGATTTAATTTTGATTTCATGATTATTGTACAGCTACAGTGTATTTTTACTTTTGTTTTTGTTTTATATTTTTAAAACCATCATCTTCAATCTAAAAGAGTGTTCTTTCTTTTCAAAAATTGTATTCAAAGAAGCTCATTTAAATCACCTGATATTATTGGAGTAATTTATGTTTAAAAACTTAAAATTTAATTAATTTTCATAAACATACTAATTTTTGTTACTTTGTGTATTTTAAGTAAAAGTTGTAAATGGTTTTTGATTTTAAAATCATTGAAAAAACCAAAATAAGCTGTGAACTTCTTCTATACATACTTATTTTTTTCTAGTTTCACTACTATAGAAACTATACTAAAATCAAAACAACTTTATAGTCAAACAATTTTCAATTGTAAAAGGTTAAGCTTGTAAAACAATGTATTTAACGTAAACCTTCAATATTTAAAATGTTGACTCTTGACCCGTTAAATAGTAATAAAGCACAGATATAAATAAAACCTAATTCGTCTTAACTGATATGCTAAATTTAATTAAGCTTTCATTTGCTTATTCTCTAGTTTTTGTTATTAAAGCTTTGAAGTAATGAATGTAAAAAGTTTTCTTTTTTTTTATAGATTCTTAGCCTAAATTGTGTCATTTATTAGGATTTTTTGGCATTAATACTATAATTATCTAATAACTTCTCTTTACCACAGATATTTAGATCTACCTCCTAAAAAGCATTTACTTTATCTATAGAAAACAATTACTTACGAATTAAAAAATTTTACCATTGATACCTAAAATAGTTGTAAAATGTGTTGGACAAAAGGTTTTCTTTTAACATTATCTCCATTAAACTAAAACATGCTCACAGTATTCTAGGAAATAAACACATGCCAAAGTAAAATGATAAAACGTCTATAAAAGCTCTTCAATGTTTTAAAACTTTTTGATAAATTAGCTATTTTAATATTTTTATTTGTTTTAGCTTAAGAACTATGTGTACACTGTTTATTCATTGTAAAAACATATTTTTTCTAACCTTTTTTTTTAATTTCACACAAGTTAAAGATTTAAGAGTTCAAAAACTCTGAAAATACATTTAATACTTACAAAAAATTCGGTACACAGTTTATTTTTACCTAATTTTAATCTCAAATGTAGTCAAGTGTTTTTATGTTAGTATGTATGTAATAAATAACTTTTAGTCGTATTTAAAAGCTTTTATATCTTAAAGTATGTTACTTTTTTCTAATAGTTACACTTTTACGGTTACAAATAACTTTTAAACATCAATAAAAGAAAAATAATTAAACGTAATTGTTATATTTTAGGTATTTCTCTTGATAACCTTTTGTTTTGTAAAGCAAGAACACAGGTATGGTGTTTTAAGGTGTTTCCCAAAAAATTTTGAAAATTAATGTGATCGAATATTTTATGATAATTTTTTTCTAATATTCTGGTAAACAAGCAACAAACAGTTTACACTTTTCTTTGTTTTTATTCTTACCGTAGGAGCTGTTAATGCATTTTACAAATTTTTACCTTAGATGGCAGTCGAGCCAAGCCAGATGGTAGGAAACAAGAGAGTTTACGACAAAAACTTTATTCCCGCTGCTAACAACAATATGAACGATGTCAAAATTCAATTAAAAATATTTTCAACTAGTATGTTATGAACGCTGAATATTATGTTTATAGCAAAAAGTTGAAAAAGCTTATGTTCATACCAACTTTGAATAGTTAAAAGTGAATTGCTATATAAAAATCAAAACTGTCGCGTAAAACTTGTGCTGAGCAGTTATTTGTTTACGTTTAAAGCAAATAAAAGTTTTACATTTTGCATTTCCGTATACAGCAATCAACTTTATATAAGAAATAACATGGTGTAAATTATTTCAATCACCCAGGTTGTAGATCAGGCAAGCCAGATGAACAGCTGCCAACCAGTTTACAATGGCAACTGTGCACCAGACGCCAGCTAACGGAGAAAATTTACTTAATCAGGTATTTTTTTAAACAAATACTTACCGCTTCTTTAAACGGTAACATTTTTCTACAAAGTTAATAAAAAAACGGCTTCTTGTTTCTCTTTATTAAACTTTAAAATGCTTAAATGCTAGTTGTTATTTTTTATAAGCTACACGAGATTTAAAGAACTGGAGTACTAAACTTGGAAATCATTTAAAAACTTTTTATTTAACGATGTAATGAAACATCAAAAAAAGTAAGACATAATTAAGATTCTTTTTTTCTGTTTAAAGGCGAACTTCTGATCTACAATTTTGAAGATTATTAGTACTTTAGTGGATAATGATTAGTTGTTGACCTTTATTAAAAATATAAGCCTTGAAAATTAAACATTTTTTTTTAATATCGACTGTATCTGACTATTGCGCCAATAAAAAGAGTATATTATATTTGAATATCGCTTTATATTACACTTTGAATTGGTTACTATTTTTAAAACAGTTAATTCAAAGATTGATTTTAATTACTATTGGAAGGTTCAAAAGTATACTTTCAAAATATATGTTTTTGTTTTTTTTTCGTTATAAATTTCAAAACTAAGTTAGCAGAGAACTATTAATTATTTTTATAAAAAATATTTGAACAAAAAAGACAAAACTAAAACTTTATTAAAATAAAAAATGAATAAAATAATAAAAAAGGTTTAACGATAAGAGAAGCATACTATAAACTAAAATCAATTAGCGAAAAAAAAATTAAGAATGATGTCGTTATTTACATCGTAAAAAAACATTTAACTTTGTTTAGAATGCTTTACAAACTTTAAAAACTTCATATAAAAAAAAAACTTACAAAAAAGTTAGCAGTTGCTGTTTTCAATTGTCTTAATAAAACAAAGTCTAATTAAAAAAAAAATATTTTGTTTCAACAGGTATAGCTTCAGGAAATTAGTAAGTGAAACTAAGCTCAAATAAATGGTTTAAAATTAGGTATTTGTTTCAAATTAACAATTTAGAAACAAGGAAGCAGCCTAGTTCTAATTAATGAAATTATCCGAATTGGTATCTTTGCATGTTCTTAAGAAAATATGGTTTGAAGAAGCTTCTTTTTTTTTCGAACATACTTATGTTACTTGTTAAAAATAAATGTTAACATAATTAAACAGTACAGTTGTTTTCATATTCACATTAAAATTAACTTGAAAGTAAATGTAAATAAGCGTACGGTTTATATACAAAATTTTTTGCTTATCTATTATTAAATTTTGAAAATTCAAATGTCAAACGAACTGTAGAATATATTAGTTATTTATACATAACAATACTATAACGGTGCACAGAATTAACTGTATACTTATAAAATTACACTTATTTTATAATTTGTTATGATGTTTGAAGTAGTTAAAAGTGTAACAAACCGTATGATAAAGAAATATTTGTACATAAAAACAATAATAATATAATCTTAAGGTAGTTTGAATATTTAAAATTAAGCATTGAAGAAAAGTCCTAAACATTATAAAAGTTAAACTATAATAATAATCGTAAGAACTATACGGAAGAAACTGAAAAAAATATTTTTTATTCAAAATAATTAGTTTGTTATTTTACAAGGTTTCATTTGTTATTATTCATTTTCTAAATATATGAAGTATTAAACATTCATGAAAATAAAACTTTGTATATATATGTATGCATATAATAAAATACTAATTTGTTAATGCAGATATACAAACAGCACTTAATCTAAACTATCTTTATACGACTTTGAAGACAATGTTGATTTAAAACTGATAGTATTGAACTATTCCTTTTTTTTTACAGTTTACACTATTAAAAACAAAACTAAGTAACTTTAAACTTAATTTCATTATTAAATACGACAAAACTGTTTTAAAGGTTTTCTAGCTAGGTTGCTAACTCTGAATAATTATTTTAGCTATTTGCATTTTGTTTTGTAAAATAAGGCTTTATATTTTTGTGATTTACTAAATTTACTGAAACGAACTGCTTATAAACCTAATCAAAAGTGTCTTTTTTATGTCAAATGTTACTAAATAAATAAAAGCTTGAATTTGTTATACTTATATAGTAATATTATTTCAAGTTTAGATGCCTATATGAAATGAACTTTTATTTTTCTTAAGAATATCTTATAAGCAAAATGTTTTAGCATATTTAAATTCAAAATAAATTTTACAAAGAAAAATTGTATTAAAGTTTTCATTGAATTAAACAGTTATGTTAAGTAAGAAAAGTATAAGATTTTATAAACTATAAGATTTTAATTAAAACTTTTGAAACTATTAGACTTGTTAAAATCATAAAACTTAGGTCTTTCATGTTTTAAACTGTTTAGTGTTTTTCTTATAAACATTGTGAATCACAAAGTTGTACAATATACAGTAACATAAACTTTTGTATACAAAGTTTGATTTATATTTTTTAATGTTTTATTTTATAGTTAGTTTTAGTAAAAACACCGACTTTCTGATAAATTAAAGTTCTTAACGTAATGCACATTTTGGCTTTTATTAGTTTAAGTTCTTTCAATTGAATAAGTTATTAAATTTTGTTCATTTTCCTGATCAGTTATTTAATCATGCTGATATCTCATAAATAATATCTAAGTAAAATATGATAGCTTACACGTTTTTTTTCACACTTAATTGTTTTAGTTTTACTCTCAAATAAAGATTTCAAAAAAGTATTGTTATCAAGTTGCTATTTAATAAATATAATATTAAATAGTGTTAATTTATTTGAAATTAAGTTAATTTGTACTCTAAAAATATTCTTTACATCGTAAATTATTTAAGTTTCAACCTAAATAGTAAAAATAAAAATATATACTATCTTTGAACCAGTGGCGTCGCGTGGTATTTTTTTTAGGTGGTGCAGAATTTAAAAAAAATATCAATTATTTTAATAAAAATATGTTTTTACTGTCAAGTTTGAAAACAACTGAACTTTTGCTACACCTGAAGATAACCTTTGCTTTTAAGGGCATAGGGGGGATAAAACAATTTGATCTTATTTTATGTAGTTTTTACTAAGCTACAAGATGCTTTTTACAGATTTTAAAAATTCAGTATATGTTTTAAGATATAGCCGGTCAAAGTCAAAGGCAACAAAAGGTTCATAATGGGAGGCACAAACTAAAACAGTGTTTAAAAAAATGTTTTACCCCCCTCCCTTTATGCCCTTAACATCTACTTTAGAATTATTTTACTGAAATTACTTTATACAGTTTTAATTTAACTACAAGTCATCTTTTATCAATATAAAAAATTCTTAAAATTTTTGAGATATGGTAATTCACAGTCAGAGGTACAAATGAATCCTTATTTTTATAATATAAACTCAAACAACAAATAAATCAAATCACTAAAATCATATCTTTTTTTTTATAAGTTGGCCTCAAAATCTTTAGATGTTTCTTTTATAAAACAAAAAAAAATTGCTAAATTAGATATTTAAAACACCAAGAAAAAAAAAGTTATAACAAAAGTTTTTTTTTGTATATATAGAAATATATATTGATACTTAAAAATTAAACTTCTCTTCAACAAAAGTATAAAGTTTTAAAAAAATTAGGATGAAAAAGTTTAATTAAAAATTGTTTTAAAAATAATGGAGAATATAGGTTTTCAGTAAAATTGTATTTTTTGCTGTTTTGGTTTGCTCCTTGTATAATAAACCATTGTACTCTCTGGCTTTGACTGGTTGTAACTAAAAGTTTAATTGGAAATTTCAAGTTTATTAAAGAGTAACTATTAGCTTTCTGAAAAAGTTAAAACAAGAACAACATGTAAAAAAGTGCCTATACACCCTCCCCCCTTACTCCTCATTAATTTGCACATTTTTTTTTACAAACATTAACATTTTTATTAACTTTTTTTTCTAATTTTAATGTTTTTTGTTGGAGGTTTAAAATTCAATAGTTTTTTAAGGGTATCTTTTCTTTATTTAATATTTATTTGTTTTTCATTTTGTTGACAGTATTTTTCTCAGGAGCTCAACTTTTTTAAGTTTAGTTGTAAGGCTGTTGAAATTTTCAAGAATTTTAAAGATAATTTATAAATATGTAACCATTATAGAAGTAAAAGTTTGGTTAGTTAGTTTTCATGTGGCCATAGGGGTAAAACACTTACTTTTCAATTTTAAATAACCTTGTTATTTTCAGAGTAAAAATTAAAACTGCTTTAGTCAGCCTGAATATTTTTCTAATTTGGTCTGTTTTAATTTATCTTGGGTCATCTTGAGTTTTTAACATTTCTAAGTTATCCTGATTATGAGGCAAGGCAACCATGTTTCAACAATTTTATCTAAAATCTTGCTTTGTTTATGAAAAAATTAAACCAAAAGTTATATAAAGTAGAGGTAGACTAAATTTTCCTAAAATGTTAAACTACTCTAAGTAATCAAAGTTTCTAAATTAAGGCTATTTACTTTATTTAAATATGTGATTGTTTCAATAATACTATTTTTTATTTAATATAAATCTAAAATATTTTTCTGTAAGAGTGAACTAGAAGTTTATAATAAACTTCTTAATTCTTTTTTTCAGAACTTGAATTTTATTATTTATTTTATTAACTTTATGATAACAATAATCAGTTATAGTTAAGTTTATGAATGCAGATTAAAATAAAAAATCAAATTTTTAAGACTTTGGTGATTTAGGGTTTTTATCTTTTTTTTTCAATATATGCAATTTATGACAAATCTTTTAATAGAAGTGATCTGTTAAATTTAAAAAAATCATGTGGGTACATAAACTCAAGTTTAATCCTTTGCAGTAGCTTGCTTTCTTTTTATTTTATGTTTACAACAGCTTGTAGATGATACTTAAGCAAGTCCTGTTTTAGGGAATTTTCAACTTAGCTTACTTACCGCAAGATATTGATTTTGCGGTAATTCTTGAAGAAATTTTGCTTTTTTGAGTTCATTTGCGGCAGTCAGCTAAGAGTTTGCGGCAGTGAAGTGGGCAAAATGGTCGTTTTCAAAATTGAGGTTTTAAAAGAGATTTCGTTCAAAAAAATAACGAAAACGTTATAGATACTTATTTTTTTTCTTAGAAAATTTCAAGGTGGTGCAGTTGCGGCAGTGCAACACCCCACGCGACGCCCCTGCTTTGAACCATTTGCCTGTTAGCTATCAATTTAGATTATATGTTTATTAAAATTATATCTATTAATTTATACGTGAGATTTAAATAATCAAATATTTTATTATAAGCTAAGTTTATAAGCATTTAGCTTATGTACACATAACTGAAAGTAGTGCTTTTTTTCGATGCCAATTCTACTTAATTTTAGATAAGAAAATTACTTATGTAAATTAAAAAGTGGGTCAATTTTAAAACGTAGACATTATTTGAGGTTCAAAAAGGCAACTATACATAAATCAACTGCAATATTACATTTTATTATATTGGAAGAAACATATTGATTTATTGAACAATTATAGCCTTGGTGTTAGCTAAAAAATCATAGATTTAAAATTTCATTGTTTGTGTTTACTTTTTAATAAAGAATTGTCTGTAAAATTAAACTACTATTTATAATGACAAAATTTCAAGTAAATTTAAAATAAGTGTAATACTTAAATTTATTTAATCCATTTAATACAATTGAAAAGTTGTGAATTTTGTTTTTTTATTAAACTAAGTTATACAGAGATTCGTCAAAAGGGTTAAAAACTATTTGAGTTTGAATGATTTGTTTACAACGAACAAAAGTTGTAAAATCTTAAATTTTGTTTTAATTTAAAACTAATATTTTACGATCGGCAGTTATTTTTTGTAAATTAACTTTTTGTTGTATGTTTTTTTTTTTTTTTGATTTGCAAACTTTAAGTATTTATAACAACTTAAATAATAATGTGTTAAGTTGTATTTTTAAACCCTTATTAGATTTTTTTTTAATTATATAAACTCTAAGTAAAAAAGCGAGCAAAAATAATAAAATTAATAAATTCATATGGATTAGATCAGGGGTTCCCAACCAGGGGTGCTCGCACCCCTTGGGGGTGCGAGGCAGCATTCCAGGGGGTGCGAGATTGCTTTTCATTTTTGTATGGTAAAGAAGGAGATTTTCACTCTCTGATAAAGTTTATAAAGTTAAAAAGTACAATTTGTTATAAAAAGAAGTTGGCGCTAATTTTCTGAATAAATAAATTTTATTAAAACGTCAAAGAGCAAGAGCGCTTTTCTAGAAGTAAACTCATTTTACTATTTTTATTAATAGCTGTTAGTTTATAATTAAAATTTCAGTAAAGCTTTTTTAGAGTTTTACACCTTTAATTTTAATCATTTATTCTTTAAATATTTTATTTTCTTAACTGGCCATTAATTGTTTAAAACAGTTTATGAGCTAGCATCTATTTTAATTGAAATATTTAGATAAAAATTAGTATCTTCAGCAGGTTTTTTATTAGCTGTTAAGTCTATTACATTTATAATGTAATCTTTTTTTAAGCTTAGTTGTGCAGAAAATGGCGCTTAAAGATTTAACATCAGTAAATTGTAATATTCTCAGCAATTACTGTATGTTATACCATTTAATAAAACTTGTGTTTAGCTTTAGTGAAACCCATTTTTATAAATCAGCAAAAGTTTTCAATACATCAACATTATTTCTATTCATTCCTTTTTTGAACTTCAACCGTTTACCTTTTTCAACCTACTTTTTTCTGTTTATGTTGTAAGCATACAAACTTTTTTGTATTTGCTTTTATACATATCTTTTGACAACTTAAGACTAAACATCTTTTAATTTTTTAAAATCTTAAGTCAAACCTTTATTATTTTGAAACCTCCTAGCTGCTAATAGTTTTGAAAATAAAAAATTACATAATCTTAACTTAGAACAGCTGATTTTTATTTTTTACGTACATATATTCATAACAAAATGTATAAAAAGTTTATTTTTAAGTTTAAGCCTAATATTTATTACTTTTCTAGTGCTTTTTCCTTACTTCTAATACTTTTTCAAATCTTAAAAAACTAAATGACGAAGTCATAGGCTAAAGCATTGTTTTCGTATAAACTTTATGAAAAAAAAAATTATTAGTAATTAACTTTTTTATTTTTCTTAGAATACAGTTTATTTAATTAGTACTCAATCATGTCAAAGATAAGGAAGTGGAATTATAGTTAATTAATAAATAATTTTAGCATATAGTGTTAGGGGTGCGAGATCAAATTAACAGACTTTAGGGGTGCGGGGCATCAAAAAGGTTGGGAACCACTGGATTAGATAAAAAATATAGCCTAACATTAAAAAATAGTTTTTAAACAATCATATTTTTATACGCAAAAAAAAAGCATCATTAAAAAAAAGTGTTTACATGAAAGTCTAAGATGGTAGGTTTTAGCAAGCAGTGAAACTAAATTTTGATACTAAACTAATTTGGTAAACTTTTTCTTAATTTAAAATTATATTTATTTTATAAGTACAACAAAAACTGAACGAAAACTTTAGACTTATTATAACACAAAATGTAATGTATATTTCAATAGCCATATATTTTTTTCCAATAAGTGTTGTATATTGTTTTTCGATTGTTTTGTTTTATTTTCTTATGTACTTTATTACACTTTTAACTGTTTGCCTTTATTATACTGCTTAAACTTTATTGATTTTTAATTAACTTAAACATATATGTTTTTTTAATAATTTCCTTAGTTTAGGTAGTGTTTTTTTTAGTTGTGCTCTTTAAAAAAACAATTTTTTTTTTTTCCAAAATTAAATATTTATTTTGTCGTTTTAATTAGTAACATATGTTGATTTTGAACAAAAATTTTGTTATTTGAATTTGCTTTAAAAGTGCTTTTCTAAAATATTGTTTACTTAATCAACATTTAAACTAATTGACTTAAAATTTCTTTGATATTAATTTCAGTGCTTTAAAAACTTACAAACAAGCAGAAGGTATATTTGCGTTCAACATTTAGTTGAAAACTTTGATATATAATTTCGGCGGTTAATGTTTTGGTATTTAGAAAAGATTTATAACTAAATAAAAACGTAAGTGTTTGAAATTTTTCTTTCGATTTGAATTCTAAAAACAGTTTAAAGCTTTAAATTTTCCTAAAAAAAGTTTATTTAACAAGTTTTACTCCTTTTAAAAACATGAATGATTAATTCATAAGCTTTTAATGTTAACATGTAGCTCGATATTTGTAACAGAAATAACAAGCGTAAGAAATTTTTTTTCGATATATTCTGTTTTGTTGAAAGTTGCTAGGTTTAATTACTTTTATACAATTTTCTACGGTTAAACCTATGACTTGCTTATTAATGGACACCTGTTCAATATTTTTAAAAAGAAAACACTTAAATTGTAAGAGTTTTGTAATGTATTGATTTTATAAAACTCATATTGTTGAAATAGACTTTTACTAAGATATATATCTTAAGTTACTTTATTTTTAGAGCTTAGTCTTGATATGACCAGAAAATTTTAATAAAAAGTTATCAACTTTTTAAATCTATTATTATTAAAGTTTAAGTGTTTAATTTTAAGTTATGTATGCTCATGACTGAATTGTTTCTACTGCTAAGTATCTAAACAAGTATTTAAAAAAATTAACCGTCTTAACTTATGTAACCTTTTACCTAATCAAGAAAAGTTTTAAAGCTTATTTTGTTTTTAATCGCATGAAAACATTACTAACTACTCTTATATTATTGTAGGTCATACATATTATGCATAGAAAACCCCAATAAAAAAGATTAAATAGTTGTAACTAATGAAGTTAGAACACGAAATTTTTTTAATAAAAGTAATTCTTTTAACTTACACAAACATACGTTGCGTCAGAAAAAAACAGATATGAGTCATCTTGACGAAAATTTTGTTTAAGTAGGGTACTTTTTGTAGAAATTAGTTTAAAAATATATCATGTTCAATGGAATCATTTTTTTTTGTTTTAATCATTTGATTGGCTTTTTACTAGTAAACAGTACACATTTTTTGTTTAAATCTTTTAACTATGTATTTCATAAGGACAGTAAGTTTTAAAAAAACGTTTAGATATACTTAATTTTTACTTTATTACGGTACAAAAAACAGCAAATGCAATTTACGATAAATGAAATCAATGAGAAAGACATTTTCTTGACTTTCATGATTCTGTGATTATACTAATTGCAATGTAAGTTAACTGTTTAAACTTTGGAACATAAACAATACTATTGAAGATAAAGTTTAAAACATAACTAAGACAGTTTGTGGGAAGAGTATGTTTAATTTACATAGATTCTCTATTCTGGTTTTATAAAAAACTGTTATTATACTTATCGCTAGAGCATCTTTTACTAAAATGAAAAGCTATAATTAAACTATCTAAATCTTTTTAACGTTTAATTCTTATAAATAAATGACTGTAATACGTGTTGAAATACAAATAACTTTTTTATGGCTTGTAAAAATGTTAGGACTTACTTCGCTGGTTGAAACGATTACTTATTTAACAAAAATTAAAATATTAAACGCTATAGTACTTTAGCGTAAACTATTTAGTTTTTTTATCTTTTTTTTAGTAATATTAATCTTTAAATTTCAGTAAACAATTAAAAGAAAAAAAAGATAATCTAGAATTTTTTAAACATAGTATATTTAAATACTATGAAGAAGAAGTTTTCAATGACATTAAAGGATTATACCAAAATGCATTAAATAAAGTAATTCAAAATATAAATTAACCTAAAAATAATTTAGTAGTACAAACATTTAAAAAAATAAAAACAAATTGCATTTATTACAATTCTCCCCCCCCCCCCCTCCGATTTGTAAATCTGTACAGACCAAAGTTGGTAAGATTTTTCTGGAGTTAATAAATAAGCAGTTTAACAAAGACAGCATCTACCACCAAATAATTAACAGAATTTGCATAAAAATATCATTCAGATAAAAACGAAAAAATTTGGAATTGTAGATCAAAAATAAATTGCCTCGTGGATTACAAGTTTTGCCTAAATAACGTCATATATCAATTTTTAACTTTTACCATTATTATTTTACTACAGATATACAATTTAAAAACCGCTATAAGGTGAAACTTGATATTTTTTCTCAAAAGTAATATAACATTAATATTTAAATACATACACAATAATATCTCAAAATAAATTAGATATAAAAAAGATTTTGCTTCTAAACAAATTTATCAATTTAAACTATTTTTTTTAAAGTATAATGGAATTATTTTATTATTTATTCTTTCAGACTTAATTATACAAACTAAGTTTCGGTCAAAGACCTCGTCAGTCTTGCTTAAATAGCTTGCCTAATATAGTCTTAAAACTTTAAATATATTATTTCCCTCTAATAGTTGAGATCTCTTTATTTGTTTTCTAAAAATAAAAACATACAATAAAAAATTCATGTTAAACGAATTTGGTATAGTTTATTTTTTATATTGTGAATGTTTCGTTGTTTAAAGCGTAAAGTAGTTTATTTGTTTTACTTCAAGATAAATATTGTGTTTGTAAACTTTCGTTTTGCATAAATTAAAAAAAAGATAGTTTTTCAAAAGTAAGTATAAAATTAACTATTGGTTTACTGATGTACAAAATATAATAAAATTCTAGATATAATGTGTTTCAATGAATATACAATTATTTATTAACATGATTTACATTCAGTTTATGCTACTGCTACACAAAATAAAAATGAAAAAACGTTATTTCAATTGTTTAGAACCTGTAAGACTATTGGTCGGCAACTTTTTTAGTTGCCGACTGGAGTTATTAAAACAGTCGGAGTCTTTGCTAGTTGCGTATAATGTTATCAAAAATAAAAAACACTATTTAAAAAACTAAAACAAAAAGTGATCATTTAGTAAGCAACAATGTCTACTGAAAACAATAACCATTGCATATTTAATAAATATTTATAAAAAAACCATGTTTTTTGTCTAGCACAAATTGTTTTCAAGCAATATATAAGTCGCAAGCCACGTACTTATGTTTGCATAAAACTTTGATATAGCCCGCTGGTCGTATGTTGCCCGACCCTAAGCCAGGTAGTTATATTTTTGTTTTTTAAGTATTAAAATGAAAACTTTGCATTTACTTTTTACAAATAAAATTTTAGTTTAAAAAAAAATTAACTATAGTCTCAAAGCACAAAAACTAAATACTGAACAACTTGATACTAAGTTAAAAATAACATTTTGAAATTTTTTGATAGTTTTAACGAAAATACTTTATTAAAAATACTATATAGTTTAACTTATAGGTAACTCTTTCAAATATTAGCAAAACAAATTAATAGAAGTATCGTTATATACTTGAAAAAATGAGTGAATTTACGAAAAAATAAATCGAGTATCTGGGTTAGATATAAAAAATATGAATCATAAAAAAATGTTAACCGTATGTATTTTAATTTATAGATTGTTTAGACTTTTCAAATCATTTATCAAAGTACGAATTTAATAGTAAAACTTTTGTTGTATAAAGCACTACGAAAAACTTATTTGTTTTTAATTGGTACTCGCTCTATTATGGTGAATTATACACCTTTTAGTTAGTTTTATACTGAAAAAGGAGCTTATGTATTGATTACTTTTTTTTAAATTAACGTTTTAGTTTACAAAACTTTAAAAAAAAAAAAAAAAAATTTGTTTAAAAGCAATATATTTCAAAAAGGTCGTTTTTAAGTGCGAAAAAATAGTTATTAACCAAGTACATATAAAAATTATATTGTTTTATTAGTAACTAGTACTTCAAATAGGAAGAAACGAAAATATAAAAACTCAGAATTGTTATAAAAAGTTAATACACAATTAAAAAAATTAAAAAATTATAAACGCTTTCAAGCTGTTTTTAGGATTAATTTATGTTTAACTTCTTACATGGTTTTAAGATAACTGTGTAAATAATGTATTAATAATAGTATCACTGTACATAAATAAATTTATAGTTTTTAGCAGTTAGTTTTAAGTACTTTTTAATTACAAAGTTTAGCGTTAGTACTATATAAAAAAACATTTTGTTAAAAGTTTTATACACATTAGTTTACATGCGAGAATTTACAAAAAATTGCTTACATAATAAAAAAAGTTTAAAAGTATTAAAAGTCTTTAAAGTTCTTTATTTAAACGTTTATACTTATAAGATATTGTTTGTATTTAGATTTTTATTTTAACTTACTTAGCTAAAACAAATTGTTTATAAAAGTTCTAATTTTTTTAGATATAATTTTAGTTGATAATAGTAATATTTAGATGTTTATTTTTCAGAAAAAATAAGTGTCATGTTTTTACAAAATAATGTTTTAGTTTAATCTTTTTTAATTTCTAGGATAAAATATTTAGCTAGTTTAGATGTATTAAAAGTTATTGTTTAAGGAAAAGCATTGAAAAAAAGTATGTAAGTAGTAGTTACTAACAGTTTTGTAAATTTAGAAAATTAAATTAAGTAGTTTCCCACAATTCAATTATTTGTTTTACGTAGTAAAGTTATTAAAGTTTAAGTTTGTTTTTTAAGTTAATCTCAAAAATATATTTAATTGGTTTTTATTTTTATTAACGAAGCATATGGCAAGTACGCATGAACTAATAAAAAAGTGTAGGCGTTAAAAAATTAAAATTATTGAATTTTAAATTATACAAAGAGTTGTAATTTGTAAAAGACGTGTATATATGTTAACAAAAAAAAAAAAAACAGGAAATTACTTTTATAGATACTTGGTTATTAAAAAAATGTATAAGTAAAAAATCGAATGTATATACAAATATAATAAATAAACTTTGATTGAATAAAAAGTCTTTGTTATTTTATATAAATAAAAATACTTTCAATAAAGTTTACTGTAAATGATATCAACAACAAAAACTTTAAGATAGTAGGTAAGAAAGTATTTTTTAAAGCAGGTTAACTTAAAACATGATAATTACAAACTACAAATACTAAGTATAAGTTTAAAGCTGATAAGTGGACATGAAACAATTGACATTTAAGCAATTTAGTTTTACTACCTTAAAATTAATGCTAAATGCGATTGAAATAGATAGAGGATCTCAATATTTGAATTGTAATTTTATTACTACGTTAATATAAATTCTGAATTAAATATTGCTTTGTTATACACGTTTAGTATAAGATTACTTTCATTAGGATACTTTAAAGAGGTATTCAGATTGCTGTACAAAGTATTTTATAAACTCTTTTTTAACTAAAAAGCGTAACGATAGTTATTTACTTTTAAATACACGCAGTTTTATTTTTAAACTTATTATGTTTAAATATTTTACTTTAAAGAAAATAAGATTTTAATGAAGCATGAAAAGTGTATAGACAATTTTTGATTGTTTTGTTTAGAACATATTTATAATAACCTAACAAGCTTCGTTTTAGGACTTATAAACTTTATTTAAACAATTATACTTATAAGTTACTGTATATACTAAGCAATATTGTTTTACTTACTTAGCAAACATGAAATTTTCTTCAAAGTGTAACTTAATTAAATGCGTAAAACAATTCTATTCTAAAAAATTTCAGAAAAAAGTCAAAACAAGTTAATAGACTTAGTGATAAATATCATAAACAGTTAAATGTGTGTTAAAAAAAAACTTTTATATGTTCAAAGTAAATAAACGATCTATAAAAGTGATATAAAACTTTATAAACATGGTTTGAATATTGAAAAATAGTTAAAATAGTATTTAAAAATTATTTTTTTATTTACTACGCTAACCTTTTGACTTTCTCTGAAAGAGTGTGTCTTTTTACAAATAAAGTATTAAAACCAAAATCAGAAAAAGGTTTATTTATGTTATTCACAAACATTAATATAATTTAAAGCTTTAACTTTTGTAGATGTTTAATGTTTAGCTTTCAGAAAAATGAGTGTCATATTTTTAAAAATTACTGTTTTAATTTCAACTTTTGTAAGTTTTAGAACAATATGCATAGCTTCCCAAAGTATATAATAAATTTTTGCTGAACTAAAAGAAGTGAAAAAAGTATGCAGACCGTATTTAAAAACCGTTTTGATACTTTAGATTTTTAGAAAACCGAGTATTTTTTTACTAATCTTGAGTTAATTTCATTCGTTTTTATAAATAATACTATATTTTAATTTAAGTAGATAATAAATACTAATGATCAAAAAAATAAGCAAAACAAGACCTTACATTGGCTTTGCTTGTTCTGTAGAATTTTTTTAATTTTTTTTAGATTTTTACGTAAAATATTATCAATAACAAGTGGATAGATTTTGAACTTTTCTTAATTGTAACTTTTTAAAACTCTTTAAGATAATCAAAATATATAAAAATATGTATGACAGAAAATTTACGTATATGTTATTTTCATGTAAGTATTAAGTTCACGTTTTAAACTGCTACGTTTCTTTGCATCTTTAACATGTCCACGCATTTTCCAGCTGAATTCGACATCCAAAGTTACTTTCAGGTGAAAATTAAACTAAAACTTGAAAAATAATTTAAAAATTTATTAAAAAATTTAATAACAAAACATTGCTATTTTTAACTGTTAAAAAGTTACTAACTTTATAAAAGAACTTGTTTTTACACGAATTGTAACAACAAAGTTATTCGTTAATTGTAGATTTTTACACCCAAATTTTGAATTTTACTTCGGTAAATATGTTGTGCCTAAGTCACCTTCAGTGAAGTTAACCTAAAAACCTTAAAATTTTATTGAACTTTTATTAAAGTTATTTAAAAATTCGTTTTATAAATATGTGAATTTGTAGAAAAAAGTTAAGGAAAGTCTTAATTCTTATTTTTTAATCTAAAAACTATAACTTTAAAATGTGTTATGCAAGTTGTATATGGTCTGTTTACCTTTATTACAATTTTTTTTAAATGAACTATGACCAAATTTAATAAAAACAAATATTAAGTTATATTTTGAGTTAAAAATTCTATTTTATAACTAATTTAACACAATTTTTTGGATATATTTTGTTTCCCTTTAATTAAAACAAAAAATTTTAGTAACTACCTTTTGTAAATACTTTAAAATTATGTTTGTAATATTATCAAATCTTTATAAGTTTTGAGAGTATTTAACAAAGTTTAAACTGTCAGAAAGTAGAGAGAGAAAACTAGAGAAAATAGAATTAAATATGAAAAAATAATGACAATATAGAACATGATTAGAATTATAATGAAATACAGCTTTTTAGTTATATAATGTTAACAATCCAAGGAAATGGGTGTATCATTGTTTTAAAAAAAATAAAAGTTATTTAAAATTACGCTTAGAAAGAAATAGTTTAAACTTTCTAAAAATAGTAGTATATACCTTTGAATACAAAATCGGATTAAGCAAACTATTGATGGGTAAAAGGACGATTGAAGTCACAGAGTGTGCGACTCCTGGAATTTGAAAACCCAAAAACCTCGCAAATGAAAAAACGATGATTGACAACCAACAAGCTATATCTGTCACCACAATTAAAAGTATCTTGACGGACATGGTCCTTTCCTTTTTCAAGCTGTTCTCAGAATTTTTGTTCATTTTAGTCGATCTGATTTTGTGAAAAATCAAAACGTACCTAACTGCGATGCAGCTGATCAGAAAGAGGTTGTAGCTCATTATTGCAATAGAAAATTTGGAGGACACGGAAGATTTGGAGTAAAAATCTGGAAGGCAAACTGAGGAGGAACTGTAAAATCCAAACTTCATCTGGACGTCGATACTAGTGTTTGGAAATCTACTTTTCATTTCTTGCGAATTGAAGAACCAGTTTTTATAATCTCGAACATTGTAAATGCTTTTCGATGGTGGTATGGGTTCAAACCGAGCGTTAATCCAAACAAGCTCAATTTTGCCAGCAAGTTTGTTCAACTCATCGGGTGATATTATCCTATCGGTTTTCTTGTTGTTAAACAGCATATTGCTTGATATGATCATGTTCTGCATAAACTCCTTTTCTAAAGCTATTGGTATGAAGGACAAAACAAAAGAAAGCAGCCAACAAGCTAGCAAAAGAACGTAAACAGACCGCTTCTTAATGTCTAAGCAGTCAAATGGGTAATGAACGGTGTAAAGTCGAAAAGCTGTCATTAGAACTAAAATATTTAGTGAAGTTTCAGATGATATAAAAGTCAAAATTCCCATCGCCTCGCAAACTAAACTTGAACGCCAATAAAAGTTTTAAGTGCAAAACACACCAGAGAGTTTTTTTGAAGAATAAGCTATCACAGCCATAACGAAACCATAAATTAGGTCTGAAAATGAGAGGTTGAGAATGAAAATCAAATTAAAATACTTAGTCAATTGGTTATCATCAATGCTCTTAAGTTTTTTAAAGTTTTTCTTGAACCCAACTACATTAAAAACAATAATTCCGACCAAAGTCACATACACTAAATCCCTCAAGTAGCTATTTGTTATCATTTCTTTCACTGACCTTATAGGGTTTTCTTCGCATTCATCTGACAGATCGGCGCAGTCCAGTTCCTTGTCATTGACTTTCGCTACATAAATCGAAACAGGAATACCCGAAGTGCAATTGAAATGAGTTCTGCTTGAACAATATTTTTCATCCGAATGATCTGTGCAGTCGCTGTTAAAGTCACAAAATTTTTCTTTTTTTACAAGCACTGTTTTGTTATATTCACAAGGCCAGTAAATTTGATGTATATCTAGTAAGTTCTCGTTTAAAAATATGAAATTTAATTTTGCAAACACGGCTTCGGTTGAGCAGAAAATTTCATCGACGCCTCCGGGAAAGTTAAACTGCAAGTTGCACAAAAAAGCACTCGAGTTTTTACACTTGTTAAAATAATCGCACGCTTCTACGGCGTCCGTGACCTCACATGTGCACTCATCCGAAAAATCTTGGCAGTCAAATGTTCCATCGCAAACTTGCCTCTTGTTAATGATTGTCCCGTCAAAACACCTGAAACAGCTGGTGAGGTCACCGAGATCGTTGAAACATTTGTCTTCGTCGAGCTTGCAGTACGTTTTTGACAAGCTGCTGGGTTGAGGCACCGTGGCCAGTCCGTTCTTGCCTTTTCCATTGCATTTGAATCCGAACATTCTGTCATTTAGAATCTTTTTTTCTTTTTCTAACACCGATTTTTCGCTAAAATCAATCTCACTCGTGTAAAGTAAGTCTTCGGAAACCATCATTAGTTTAACCCAGTCGACAAGAAACGCTTTGTCTCCATCAAACCTTCTAAAGATGGTGGGGTAGCTGCACCCTTCTATTTTGTCGCTACCGTCGACGCAGTTCGTAACTCCGTTACATTTCAGTGTTTTCGGCAGGCATCTGCTTTGGTCCAGACACAAAAACAAATGATCATGCGTGCAGTTATCGATCATTACTTTTTCATCTAAGCTGGAAAAGCAATCTGATTGACCATCCCTGACCATGTTGTAAGAGATGCACCTCGTGTAAGGTGAATTGCACGAGAATTCTGTTTTTTTTTTTTGTATATTGAACAACTGTATTCAAAGTCGTAGCAAGAAAAATTTGATATTTTTTCATCTGACCCGTCAGTGCAATCGTAGACTCCATTGTTGACGGAGTTTCTTGGAATGCATTTTGTAGTTTTAGTTTTGCATTGGAACTCAGTTTTCAAGGTACACTTTAACTTTGATTCCTGTAATCAAAGTTTTAATTTTCAAACCAAAGTTTAATTATAGGTCGATTTATAAAAAATCTATATGTCAAAAAAGATTTTTTTATAGTTTTACTTTTAATTTATATTTTAAGTTAACTTTTCATAATAAAAATAGTTTAGAATAAAGAAATAAACGTTTTAAATTTTAATACAACTTAGCATTTTAGACATAGTGAAATTTATGAAAAAAGTTTAAATAAATTGTATTCCTAATAGAATGAAACAAAACCAACTTTTAAATCATTGCAAGTTGTAACAACATTGTTTGAAAATAGCTCGTTAATGTCATTTTTATTGCTAGCTAAATTAGGGAACGACCTCGGATATTTTGTTTTTTTCACACATCTAAAGCACCTTAAACATTTTTGGATTTAATTTATTAAATTTTCCTCTCCGTCAAAAACTTATTTTTAACTCAAAAATTAAAAACATAAAAATAAAATAAACACAATCCTAAATTTTTAGAACTAGAAAACGTTTGAAATTTTTTTAATAATCTTATAAGTCCTATCCAAAAATTGCTCTAATTAGTATTAAGACCAACTTTTTTCCTAAAGCACTGTCCGCAATGAACTTATCTTCATCGCACAGCTTTGTTGAATAATTTGCACAAGCAATCATTTTCGTTTTTTTTTTGTACGCATATTTTATATCCATAGGAGTTATTACATTCAATTTCGTCTTTAGTGCATTTTTTTCTTGGATTAAAATTTTCTGTTTCTAACAATCTTTTTTTGATCAAGTAAACACAGTATAAAATAAAAGAAACTAGTCTCTAAAGATCAAGATATTTTTTTCAGTTTTTTGAAGTTATATTAGACAAAAAAAATTTGCTCAGAAATTATGACTAAAGATAAATTTATAACAACTAGGGTTTTTAGATTATGGAATAGTTTTACTTACGCACCATTGTAACTGTGCAGTTTTAACTCAAATTGCTAAAAATGTAAACAGTAACTAATTTTCAGTCAAGTTGTACTCTTCTAGAGAAAACTCATCGTCCGGGTTTGTAATCATTAAAAATGCTTCGCAACAATAAACAATCATAGGAAGGACGCAGTATAAATACATCTTTTAAACTTTACTATAAAAAAAACAATTTTTTGTTGTTACGCATATCTGTTCAAAAAAGTTTTAAACTATTTTTTAAATCCTTACATTTTCTTTATAGTTTTTGCTTCAAACTGAGATAGTTTAAGAAATTGTAATGTACAGCCGTTCAGGTCTCTAAAATACCTTTAAGTGTCTTATGGAACTTTTTTAACTTCAATATGTAAAGTAACTGTTAGTAACTAACATATATAGACGTTAAAAGGTATCCGTGGTGTGCGACTCGATAACCGAAAGGTTTTTTTTGTGCACCAGGTCCTAGGACAAAATATTTTGGGCGTTTTTTTTTTTCTAAAAACTTATATAAATTTATACAATTAAGTATTACTTTTTGCAGTTGTTACTTATTTACCAACATTTTCACTCAGTTACCATAGTTATACACCTTTTCATAAATTTAAAGACAGGCAAAATTTTAATAATAGTGGAAAATTATTAAAAAAAAAGAGTAAGAAACTATTCAAACCCCATATTTATAAACTATCGTCTCGGGCTGGGTAATTTTGAAAAAATAAAAATAACAAATATAAATAATATATGACACTGTAGTAATTAATCAATTAAAAAGTACTACTTAGCAGTGTTGCCATATTTTAAACAGCTAAAAAGCCACACGTATTTAAAATACACGTAAAAACGTTAGTAAGATAAAAATTCTGGCAACTATTGTACTTAGTTTTGTAAAACAAACTAACAGCACAGTTAAAACATTTTCTCTAAGAAAAGCTCTTTTTTTTTGTTTTTAAGCTACAAAATGTGTTGCAAACTAAATATTTCTGTTGACGGGTCGTATGTTGCCCTTCTTACACTAAAAATTAAATCTTTAAAAGAAACAGTTGTATTAATTAAAAAAAAATTGGATTAAACTAGTATCAATTTTATTTATAAAAGATTACTTTTTTCGACAGTATAAAGACTAAAATAGTTTTATAAAAATTAAAATTACTATAATCAAACAACTGCATAAGTTTTTGTATAATCTTTTTATTGTCTAAAGAAGTTTAAAAATTGTCAATAAGTCGGTGCATAGTAACTTAGAGCAGTGGTTCCCAACCTTTTTTATGCCCGCACCCCTAAAGTCTCTTAATTTGATCTTGCACCCCTAATACTATATGCTATAATTATTTATTAATACTTTGATTATAAAATCATTATTTTTTTAATTTTTATGATAGTGTACTATATTAACAAAAAATAAAATACTTTGAAATTTAAAAACATAACAAACTATATTCGAACAAGTTTTATCTGTTTTTTTTTTATAAGGTAGAAAACATCAGAACTCACTCTTTCCGTTTTAACGTTTTAACGTTTTCTGAAGGTCAAGCAAATGAGTTTGGAGATCAATTGGTTTCACTAAAGCTAAAAACAAGTTTTTTTAAGTGGTATACAATAATTGCTGTAAACTTTACAATTTACTGATTTTAAATCTTTAAGCACCACTTTCTGCACAACTAAGCTTAATAAAAGATTACATTATAAATGTAATAGACTTAACAGAACCTATTCTTAACAGCTAATAAAAAATCTGATCAAGATACTAATTGTTATCTAAGTATTTCAATTAAAACAGATGCTAGCTCATAAACTGTTTTAAACAATTAATGGCAAGTTAAGAAAATAAAATATTTAAAGAATAGATGATTAAAATTCACAGGTGTAAAACTTTAAGAAATCTTTACTGAAATGTTGATTCTTTACTAACAGCTATTAAATGAAATTAGTAAAATGAATTTACTTCTAGAAAAGCGCTCTTATTCTATGACGTATTTATAAAATTATTTTATTCAGAAAATTAACGCCAACTTCTTTTTATGACAAAACGTACTTTTTAACTTTAAAAACTTTATCAGAGAGTGTAAATCTCCCTATTTATCATACAAAAATGAAAAGCCATCTCGCACCCCCAAGGGGTGCGAGCACCCCTGGTTGGGAACTTCTGACTTGGAGCTTTCTTTATAACCATGCCTAAATTTTGTCTAAAAACGATTATTCATTAACATATAAGTTTTCAAGTTTTATCTTTCATAAATGCTTTATGTATAAACTAAATCAACTAAAAGTACTAGAAAAACCAATGAAGGACTTAAATATTACTTGAGTTACGCAAAAGTTGTAATTAAAACTTTGTTTCATAGTATCTTTTAAAACGTTTTAAAAAGCTATAAAATAAATTCATGCTTCTACATCAGGGTTTCCAAACTTTCTTTTTAAGTTGTTCTTAAAGAAATTTGAAAATCAATGGCTGCTAAAATAAGATTTCTCAGAAAGATTTTTTTTGATGTTTATTACCAATTTCAGAATATCTAGTGCAGGGGTCGGCAAACTGCGGCCCGCGGGCCAAATGCGGCCCGCGAAGGGTAAATCTGCGGCCCGCGAGCACGTTATTTTTTTGAATGGAATGCGGCCCGCGAAAGAAAATTTTGTGGCCCTCGAGTATGTAAATGTGGCCCGCTGAACAAAAGAAAATAAGTTAAATTTATTTGATAAGTATAGTTTAAAGTTCCTGTATAACATTTAAAAATAAATTAAAAGACTTTACTTATTTAGCTTATAAATGTGAATAAGACAGCTTAGCATTCGACCAGGTTATTTTTTTTAAATTTTATAATAACTTTCTTCTTACAAAACCAAATTATTTTCTGAAAAAAGAGTGTAGAAAGTGCTTGAACTAGTAAGAAGTTATAGAATACCTATTTGATAAAAACTAAATGCAAATGTTTTCCGTTTTGTTCAAAAGTAATGTCCAGTAATTAACTAAATTGTCATTTCTTTACAGTATAGTTTTTTTTTACACGTTTTTTATACATAAGTTTCTATTACAGATGTTTTATTTATAAATTTTAAATCCTAGTTTAAACGAAAAAATTAAAAATAACACAATAATAATAATATTAATAATAATAACAAAAATAATAAGAAATAAGGTTAATTTTATTTTGGATTTAACACCTTTGATTTTTTAGAAGTTTTCTTTGCATTTTAAATTGATTCCTATGCACACGAATAAACAAATATGCTCATATTTTAAACCACTTTTTATTAAATATTTAACGAGATAAAGTTTAGTTAATGCACAATTTTCTGACACTATTCTTTCTACATGTAACATCTAAGTGTGTATAGACACGTTTAAAACAACATATATGATATAAATTAAAAAAGTTTTTGTTAGGTATACTTTTTGATTTTTCAAACCATGTTTTTTGGCAAAATGAGTGTTTATTTTTATACGTTGCATACTAATATAACTAGGTGCTGTTTTTTGAAACTACCTATTTAATACAAACTAGATTGAGGAATGGTAATTTATTAGGTTTGTACATTTTTAATCAAAATAGTTCAAATTCGATCAAATAAACAAATATAAATTGCCACATACTTAGACTATGACTATTTGAAGACTTCAAATCTCAGGCCGATTTAGTCATTTTTCAGTTTTTGGCTTGAATTGCTTTTTGTATGCTAAAATATCAGGCTAGTTTTCGTCACTCGGACTGACTTTTTTGCGTTAAAGAGTGGTAAATTAAATTTTAGATGTGTGTTTTGTTCAGTGCACAGTGTTGATTTGAATTAAAACATATTCTAAATGTTAAGTCTTTCAGCTGATATAACTTGAATTAATATTTATACTAATTGTATACATATAAGTGTGAACAATTAGTGTTGCCAAAAAAACCTTGAAAAGCTTGGAATTTGACAATTTATACTTGAAATCTGAAAAATCTTTGAAATTGAGAATTATTAAAAAAACCTGAAATTTTAAATAGTTTTTACATTTAAAGTAATGAAATTTCGATTTGACACTAAAAATCTACCATATAAATATTCTTTATTAAATAACACATTTTAAGTATCTTAACAGTATCTTTTAAATTTTTCTATATTATTTAAGACATTTTTTATTACCTTTAACTTAATTATATACTAAAAATAGAAACAAAAAGTTGAACTTTTAAAAACTTTATATTGGTGCATTGCACCTTTGCTTTTAAAATGTATTTACCTATTGTTGTGTTTTCTATTGGAACTAAACCTAGAAGTTCTTCTAAAATGTCAAAATTAGTAAAACCACCTGTATTAAAAATTCTAAAATTAGCAATATCTGTTGTTTCAGTTTTCGCATCTTAACAGATTTGGTTAAGTCCTAATTTGGTTTATGCGGCTTTATAATCTTCAGACATTTCCTAAACACGACTTATTCTTGTCATTGAAGAAATAAACAAAAATATTTTACTAAGGCAAACACAAATTAATTAAATAAGTTTTCAACTCTCAAGGTATCTTTTTTTAGTAATTACTTTTGCTTTTACTTTTACTGAAAATAAATATGTGCGTTGTTGAAACTGACATAAGCGATTTTTTTTTTCTCGCAATAAATCCAGACTAACGTATTATAGTTCTTATAGCTCGTCTTATAATTCACATTTTCTCTTTTTAAATGCAGTATTTTTATTGCAATAAAGAATTTCTATAATGCTCAATAAAAATAGGTTTTTCAAATTCATTAATAGTTTAATAAGTTTTTATACATATGTTAAAGACGTTTAAAAACTTATTTATCCCTTTAAGCTGAACTACATCAATTTTTTTAATTATATAATTAATTAACTGTTAATAAATTTCGTTATATCTTTATTTTGTCAACTTTATTTTAAACATGGTTGCCAAACAACATGCTAGTTTTTTTTTTAATAAAGACTAGGTTGAAGTTGTTTAAGAAACTTTTATAAATCTCAGGTCTATCTGAAACTTTTATTTCAAACACTTTGAATATGTCTTCGAACTCTCAAAATAGTTTTGATGACTGTAATGTAGTTTACTATTTTAATATTTTGTCTATTTACATTTTGTGCTTTTTTATAATAATAATATTTGAGTTATGTATATAAGCCTGATTAAAAGAAACTTTTTAGCCATTTTAAGTTTTAGTAAACTTTGAATATAACTTAGATATTTTTGCTTTAAAGTGGCAACCGTGTAAAAGACTAACTAGTTATTAATAAAGTATTTTATAAAGTATTATTTTCTAGCTTTAATTATGCTAAAAGTTTATATTTACCTTATCTACAGTATAAATAGGTGTTAATTTTCTTAATTAACTAATTAATGAATTTTCTAAAGAGCACAAACTATTTAAAACGCAAAAAATATTTACTAAAATTAACATTTTTAAAATATGAAAAGGTAGTTCACAGTATATAAAATGTATAAAAGTGACCCATATATGTTTTCAAACTCGGTTTTTATAGAGAGTTAGGTGGTAAGTAAAATACTAAAAGTACTTTATTAAGTTTAACTTATTAAGTATTTAAGAAAGTACATATTTTATAAAGACTTAAGTATATTAAACAATGTAAATTCTATTACAATAGACATTTATATATTAAATAGGCATTCTATGTGTAGCTAAAAGTCAATTAAATTAATTAAGTGAATAAAAGTAAAACTATCTCTGGTGTGACCAAAACTAAAGCCAAAAAATTATTCAAATATCACTAAAACTAAAACTGTGGCCCGCGAAGATTTAGCAAACTTGAAATTTGGCCCACGAGCACCAACTGCCTGCCGACCCTTGATCTAGTGCAAGCTTCAAATGATAACCTTATTTGATACTCTTTGCAGCTTATGATTTCCTAACTTTTTTAAATGGCCCACTTTGAAAAGCACTGATCTAGTGTAAGTTTTTTTAACTTTCCTGTATGATCTGGTGTAAGTTTTAAGCTACCGTTAAATACACCTAAGACCTATTTTCTTGCTAATGAACTCAAGGAAATTTAATAAAAGCTTCAAAATTTTCCCGCAATATCTAGTGTCAGTTTTAAAACTACCTTTGTATATGCCGAATACCTTTTTTTTTGGGTTTTTTCTTTCAACTCCAGAATTTTTAGTATAGGTTTCAATTTATGGCCTTATGGCCAGTCATGCATCTACCTCCTTTGGCCCCTTTTTGTTTTACTTTTACTAATGTTCACTCAATTTGTCAGTGAATTAATTAAATTTTTGAATATAAAAACTCTATTAATATTCTGACAAGTAAAAAACTCATTTAGTCAATCTTGTCAAATAAAACCTAATTAACTTTATTTCACATAAAGTAAAATAAACGAAAAGGCTGAACTACATGTATGCTCATAATTGAGCAATTTTTAATCGTTGTCTAATGTCACGTATTCATTCTAATCTTCATACTTATTAGGAAGGTATTGTTCTAAACGACATTTTTTAAAAACGTTTAAATAGGTTAAGTGTTTCCATTGCTTTTTAGGTTAAAGTTTATTTATTTCTAAAATTTTAGTCTTAATCTTTTAAATGATAATAAAATTTACTTATTTGAATAAAAAAGCGTTTTACAAAACTTACTAAAAAGACTATCACAGTTCAAATAACATAAATTTACTGGCTTCATAAAATTGACTAACACTCTTGCATTAGTACTTTGTAAGTTGTTTACAACCAACAAAAAAAGTTTTTTTTTTACTTTTTTTTATGCATATTTTATCTTTAGCAGATAATAAAACTATACTCTTAAGTAATTTCTATAGAACATTTAGATTTTATTTTTATTGTTACTCGTTCATTTAATCTACCATATTTTACAATAAACTAAAGTTTAAATAAATTAGTTACAATCAGCTTTGACAAATATTTTTAAACTAGTAAAAAAAATTAAGTTTAAATGAGGATTGGACTTAAGTCTAAGCTTTTTAATAAATAAATTACTATAACTATAATAAAAATTAAAAACTTGTTTTCACTTCAATTGAAAAATAATAAATTAGATTAAATACAATTATGCTATGTAAAACTTATAAGTTTCAGTAAAAAATTCGACAGGAAAACTTTTTTACTTTTCATAACAAGTTTTTTAAAAATTTTTTGAAAACCTTAAATTATTTATCAGTTACCAAATTTAAGTGAAAAACTAAAAATAGCAAGGAAAAACTAAAGTACAACAAGCTAATGTTGTAAAAAATCATTTTTACATTAGCATTAACGTGTAAAACGTAACAATTTAACAAAAAACTACATTATAAGCTGTGACAACAACATTTAAACTAAAAAGATAAGTAAATAAAATTAACCGAAATAATAGATCGTCTAAGCTGATTCTAAACGAGCTAAAATTGAGGGCTGTAAACAAATTCGTAATAGTTAAATTTATTATATATTACTGGTTATTTGAATACATAAAATTACAACTTTCGTCTCCAATAGAAATTCTAATAAAAATTTAATATTGCTAAAACGGATATTTTTTAGACACATAAAATCTGGTTGTTTCTATAAGATTATTTCAGCTACAATGGTTTAAAATATTAACACATATAAATGCTTTTTATATAAACTAAATATAAAACAATTATTGTATTAACAACTAAGGTTTAAAAACTTCACTACGAGCTCAAAAAATATTTAAGCAATGACTTTTAAACCATTTTTTAACCAATTATGTTAATAATTTGAAGCATGTTATTACAAATTCAGTTGTAATTTGTTATATTTTTTTCGCTTTAATTAAATTTTTGTTTAACTTGCTGAATTGAAACAACTAAGAAATAAAATATATAACAAAACTTATAGTATATATCTTTTTATTTGTAAATTTTTTTAAATCACTTTCATTAAAATTTACAGCTATGTTTCAAAATTTATTTTGAAAATAATTAACGCTTAGTACATTGACTAAAACAATTAATAAAAAATTTAATATTCTAACATTGCCTTAAAAGTATTCGGTTTATTGTTAAGTAAAACTAAATTAAAAAATCTAAACTAGACAGCAACCTGTAAAATATATATGATTTTGGTTATGCAGTTTTTATTGTTTCGAACTAATCGTTTTATTGTAATCATTACACGTTTAAATGGGCATTCTTCTAAAAATTGTTTGTTCAATAAAATTAAGGTTTAAGGAAATTTAAATTAGTTAAAAATAAATACTTTAAGACTATTAGGTTAAATTTTATTTGCTTTAAAAGTGTTAAAATTGTTTTTTATTAAAACAAGTTGTAGAATTTTAATAAAAAAAGGTTTAACTAAACTAATAAAATGTATGTAAAAACAAAAAAGCAACATGTTTTTTGTTTAAGACCTATGATATAAACTTTAGATGAAAAACAGCTAAAACTTAGTGATAATTTTGAAAAGTACTACCACATATATAATATATTTTTGAACACAAGGAGTTTTTAAGCGCTGTTTTTTTTTTGTTTTGTTATTTTACGGAAAACAGTATTTATATTTTTCTACGCTATAAACAAGTTGTATTTAAATCTTTTTTAAAATCTAGTTTATTTGCAGTTTAACTACCTTCTTAATAAACGATACAGCTATTAGTTTTTGAAAATTTCAAATTTTACTGCGACTTAACTTATTTTAATCTTTACGTCAAATTAAAAAATAAAATATTTGAAAGTTTAAATTGCTAATTAGGTCGTAACAAACACTATACATAGAGTTAGATTTTTACTCAGCTTACTTACATTTCAATTCAGTTATATATTAAATTATGAAAACTTATATAAGCAGAAAAACATTCGATAGCTATTTTTTAACATGTATATTTTTTTAATAATTACATCAAGTTATATTATAAAATAAGATCAACCAAAATACAAAAAAGAGCACTTAAAAATCTGCAAACACTTACACAACATAAACACGAAAATCACAAAACGTTTCATACATACTAGTTTGATATAAACAAACAACATGAGAACAACTTATAAATAAGTAAAACTAGTTTTAATAAACTTGAAAAATGCTATTACTTAAGTAAACATATTATTTTTTTGTACATTATAAAAAGTACAATTTAAAAGTTTTAAAAAATTTATAAACATTTCAGACATTACCTAGAAACATGTTATTTGTTTTAATGTTCTATCTTCATCCAGTAAAACTTTTTGAATGTCCAAACAAATTATTTGTCATATAGTATGTCGTCATAAGCTTATACTCAAAAAAATATTTAAACTAAATTAAAAAATTAAAACAATTAGTTTAAATGACCTGACTGATTGTTTTAAATGCTCAAACTTAACAAATGATGAATATGATTCATAATAGCATAGATGTTCCAATTTAGTATGTAAGTTAAGTTTGTTTTACATACAATAAAATCGATCGAGTTCTTAGTAAGTAAAATATATTTTAAATGCGTAACTTTAAATAAAAAAACAAGTTCAATTAAAATCATGAATATTGAACTTTATGCTTATAATTTAAATTTAACAACAATCGTTGCTCTTCTACGCAATTCAACAGAAGAAAATTCATTCTTGTAATGAACAGAACCAGTTACGTAAAAACAACAGTGCTGGATTTCTGAAAAAATGGTATTTTTGCTGTTATCTAACATTCAGAGTAAAAATAGGCTAAAGTTAATTTATTGTTTATATATTTAAATAAAATTACTTTCAAACATTCGCAATTAGTCATACTAAACAACTTCCATCATTTGCAATTGAAAAGACTTAGTTTAAACACTTTAAACAGACGTATACAGACTTATACACTTCGTTCAAAAAAATATCTTTAAAAATTTTTTCTCGTAAGTTAGCTGAAAAAGTATACTTTACTTTTAGATGGTAAGCTATGCATTAAAAAGTCTAAGATAAAAAGAAACATAAGTACTATTATAGAAAGTTTTTTAAACGTATATATACACCATTTGCAACTTATTATGAACAAATTACTCATTTTATTTTATACTTTATTGCAAACCGTATATAAAAAGAAACTTATTTTTTAATAAAATTTACTTCTATGTTTAAAACATTGACTTATACATTAAAAACAGTCTTGTTTTATGGAGACTATTATATCAAACTGGTTCGCTGGTTTATATTTAAGTTAAAGTAACTTTATATTATGTTTATTTGATTTACAATAAAGTAAAAATGCAAAAGTCTTTTATAAATTTTAAGTTTTAAAAGTATAATAGGTCAATATATCGATCACTAAGGATTAAAAAAAGTTAACTTATTGTACGAAATAAAGTTTACTTATTAAAATTATTTACTTATTTAGTTAAGTTTAAGTTACATATAATTATTAGTTTTTAATTTCATAACATAGGTTTTTTGAATATGTTTCTCATACTATAAAAAGTTTAGTTTAACTAATACTGCATGATAGCTAAAGTATTAGTACAAGGATACTCATATTAAAAATATTAAAATATTTTATATACTTAAGTTGCGTACTTTAAAAAATTATGACACTAAACTAAGGTAACTGGAATATTTTTTTTTAATTTGAATGAAACTTTTCGATCATATGGTCTCTTATAAATGTACGTTAAAAAGTTAAACTTAATTTTAAAATTTAAAATTTGTTGGAAAACTACTATATTGATTTCTTAATAAAAGGGCTTTTTTCTGTAATTAACCTTCTAACTAAAAAATGTCGAGAATTAAATAAATACCTCCAAGCTAAATGTAATTTTTATTTTCCCAGTAGTTTTTTTAAAGTTTAACAAACATAGTTGTTTGGAAATTGTTTTTTAACAATAGAAAAGAAAAATATTGTTATTACGACTAATTATAAATCAGCAATGTTGTTTATTAAAGTGGTCTAATTTATAATTAAAATAAATTATAAAAGTTTTTTAACAAAGATTACAATTGTTTTATTGTCTCTAGCTTTTAACAATAGACCTTTCCTAGACAGGACGTTAAAAGGTATCCAAGGGGTGCACGACTCGATAACCGAAAGGTTTTTTCTTGCACTAGGTCCTAGGACCAATTGTTTGAGCGCTTTTTTTTGTCCTTTAATAAAACAATGTAGAAAAAACATAAAATTAAATGTAATGCATAAAATATTTCAAAAAAATGAATTTAGCAAAAAAATTAAAAAATTTTAACGTTTTAGTTACAAAAATCGAAGAAAATTTGTTTTTATAACTATTTTATTTTATAGCAAACTTAGCAAAATCTTATATATAATTATATAAAATCAATAAAGTTTCTTTAAACCAGTTGAATTAAAGATTTAAATAACTTAATATCGCATGCACATTTAAAACAGCAAATTTTTTTTTTTAAAACATTAAAATACTGAGGTACGGGAATAAAGCTTTAGAGTAAATAAAAAATAAAGATTTTGTGTCTAAAAAGTTCTTAAAAAATTGTGAAACACTATTGAGCAAGAAAATAGGTTGAAAATGCAGAAAACAATTATTAATTTACAGGTAAGTTTGTTTTAATAGTCTATAAACAAATACAAAGAGAAATTGACACTCAATATAACAAAAAGGTCTTTTTATCTAAAAGATTGTTTTTTTTTACGATTTTAATTAAAACTAATATAACTTTGTGATAGTTTTTATTGTTATAAATACATATCTAAGCTTTTCATGAAGCTTTTGTATTATTCATGTTTTTGTCACCCAAAAGCAGTAGAATAAAGTGTGCAAATTAATTAACTTTATAAAACATTGAAAAAAAATTAAACAAATTTTAATAGTTTACTTTTGTAACACCCATCCAAAAAGTAAGACTAAATTTATAAATTTGTTATAAAAAAAAAGTTTAGCATTTTAATAACTAAATTTTATCAAAAAATTCATTAAATTGAAAAAAAAAAGTTTTATAAAGTTTAATAATTTTTTAAACTGCACTTCTTTAAATAGAAAATGAACTTACATTTTTATATTAACAATCTTTATTTTTTAATAATCGGTTGATAAAAAAGGATTATAAGTAAGAAAACAAAATCTGGTTATTTTTTTTACGATTTAGATTTATTTAAGTAATTAACACCGTCTGCAGTTTTGAATTACCTCTCACTTACTACAAAAATTTGAATATATTACTTAAAAATTTATCAAAAACAAAAAAAAAAACATACTTAAATGTGTTAAAATCAAATTTGAAATTTTTTAAGCGAAATTTTTTTGTTTATAAATTTCTAAGATGAATAAACTACACAGCATAATTTATTTTCTACCGAAAATACAGAAAAGTTTTTAAAGTATTTTTGAATAAATTTTTAGGTTACATAAATTAACTTGTACTTTCATATTTTGTTAAATTTATTTTTAAACATTTTTAACTTCACTTAACCGGTATAAACTACAAACTAAAGTATTGTTTAAATCTTTGTCTCTGCTAAATTCAGCAGTCTTAATGTTGTATAGATTTAATTATTGTTTTATTTTTATTTTTGTTAAAATTAAAAGCAAACTAAGTACACTTAGTATTTGTACTTTCAAAACTAAAACTTAAGTCTAGCTAAGTTTAAGTGATTTAATTAACTAAGTACACAGATGTATTTATTTTATTTAATAACTTTCTCTTAACAGGTAGTATAAATAGCAGAAGACATTATTTAGACATAAATTATACATATAAAGCTTAATATTTTATAGATGATACATTTGTTGCATTTATAGATAATTTATAAAAATGAACGCTTTAATTTTTGAGAAGTATTTTTAAAACTTGAGTATAAACAACTGTATATGAGAAAACTATTTTAATATAAGTTTAAAAAGTGTATTTAACGTTAAAAGATTTTAAATGGTTTTAAAATTATAATTTCTTTAAATCTTAAAAAACAGTTTAATAATTTGTTTTTAAAGATTTGTAAAATGTTCAAGCATAAACCAGTCATGTGCTTAAAAAGTGTAAGCCTAATTACGAACTAGACTAATGAAGATGAAGAGATAAAGAGAAGAAGCAATCCTCGCGTTTTTCATTTACTTATCTCATCTTTAAAATAAAAGCTCTCGCGCTGTTAAATCGCTACTACAATCACTTTATTTTCTACGAAATAGTAGTCAATTTTAAGGTTTGTAGCCAAAACAAAAAATCAAAAATGAGTTTTAGTACCATACGCTGTGTGACTAGAACACTAATTTTTGTTGCAATATTTACATCAATTTGTTGCAAAGGAAAATCTCTATCAAGGTGATCTAAATCGATATTTTTTTATATTTAAATTCCTTTAAAATATTTATAACTTGCTTTTTTCTAACAAATTTAAATGTATACATTTTATCAAGTGTATTTTGTACAAGAAAAGTTCGAAGTAAATATTTAAATATAAAAAACCGATTTTTATTTTTTTATTTGCACTGTATATTAAATCTTAACGTAGTGCGAACTTTATACAGAAACAAGAGATACGCATTGCAAGATTTTCACAACAAGGTGAAATCACATGAAGAACACGAGAAGCGAATTGCTGTGATCAGAGCTAAAGTCGCAGAAGTGAACAGCGATAAATTTGATGAACCAGTTGTGATGGTGAAACTCCGCAAACAAATGAGGAGGCATCACGAATTGGTAAGAGACGGCAATGGAGGGTACAGGAGGGTTACTCAACCAAGTTTCAAAGGAATTCAGGTTTTAAATTGTACTTTTTTTTTTGTAGTTTACCTGACTTATTAAGAAGCTTATTTGATAGATTTAGTATACTAAAAAAGAACTTATATAAGTAGTTACACGTAGTAAAAGAAAATTATGTACTAAATTTTAACAAAAATAAAATCAATTTTTAAGTAATTACTTAAAAGTTGCACATTCTAATATTAGCATAAAAAAAAATTAATGATTTTTTTCTCTGTAACATTTAAGATTTTAATAAAAAAATTGCATTTTGTCTAGTTCAATAAAGCTTTTTCTAGATATCAATCCTACATTTTCGAATTAAACTTATTTTGAAGACTTTTATTTTGATTTACAGGTTGAACTAAACGAAGACACTTCTACTATTGATCCAAGAAATCAAAACAAAGTCTCGAGTCAAAGTCTAAAACAAATAATAAAAAATTGTTTAAAGCTTAATGAATTTTTAAAAGAAAGTAATATTACACTGATCTTTAAGTGTGAATTGAATTTGAACATACAATAATATTAAACTAGCTTAATATTTTCCAGAGTATTCGTATTTTTTGTCAAAGTTTTATAATAAAATAGTTTTTAATTCTTAGTTAAGCAAGTAATATTAGGAACAACTACTATTGTAACATAGTTTATATAATTGCACTTTTTTTTTAAACGTCAACTTTTGTTCTAAGCTACGTTTTTTATTTTAAAAATTTGAACTTTACAGTTTTACATTATTGGTACTTAGAACTTGATGTTTAGCGTATTTTTGTAAGTATTTACCCAATTTTAGTGTTGATCGAGAAGCCAATTAAAATAATAAAAAATACAAAAAACTTTAGTGTTTTAATTCTAATCGTAAGAAAAAAAATAATAAAACGTCACGATGGAATCAGTTCAAATAAACTTTAGCTAAATGTTTTGTGTGTATCAAAAAATAAATTTTATTAACACAATTAAGTGAAAACAATTTTACACTTTATGGTAAGTTAAGATATCCTAGAATTTGATTCAAGCTAGTATACTTAATGAATCTTAATTTATGACTTTTCAATAACCTTAGCCTAACTTATAGCAGTTACTAAAATAAGACTTAACTCCGTTAGAATATCTTCAATTTAATTAGTTTCTATCTATGAACATTGTTAAGTTTTTCCTAAAAAAAAATTTTTTTTAATAATTTTTAATAAAGTCATTTGATGCAAATATTTTAATTATTTTTACTTTCTTGTATATGAAAAGTTGGTTAGGGTTATTACGTTATGAAAAAAAAATCATAAAGTTTAAAACTTTGTCTTAAATTGTGATCTTTTAAACACTGAGCTCATTGTGAAAATCTTAGTTACTCAAAAATCTTAGTTAAAACTAGCGTGGATATTAAATTTTTTTTTAGTTTTAAGTAAATAAATTAAAATTCTTAATTAAATTAGTGATCAGTATCTGAACGAGTTTATAAAAAACTGAAGTTTGTTAACTTAACTTTTGTAAATTCTAGTTCATACATTAAACATAATTTCAGAAACATGTTTTAAGAAATGATTAAGTTTTTAACATAACGGTTTGTTCGGAAAAATCTTTTTTGTAATGTGTTTACCTTTAAATTAGTAAACTTTCAAAGCATAACTTATGTTATTATACACTAACAAAACAAAGCGACTAGCTAGTAGATTATGACTATTATTTTACGCTAACGTAGGTCGTGCTTTACTTTCTGTAGTTTACAAAGTGTTTTAATTTTACAAAGCATTCGTAACTTTAAGGACTTTTTGACGCAAACTATGCGTGTATGTATACCAGGGGCGTAGCGTTGGGAGGGACACTGGCGCATGCGTGCATGCCAAAAAAAGAAAAGAAGTAAAAAAAAAGAATGTAATATATTTATCCTTTATTGTTTATATTTCTGCTTAATTTGCCTTTTTTCAACTATGTTTATCTAGTATTCGAAAAGTCAAACGAAATTTTGAATACTAATTAGTGACAAGATAGGGAAATTACCCAATATACTAACTCGGTGCGCAAGCGAAAGTGCGCACCGATGTTGATGAAAAACTTTATAATGAAAATTTTTATAACTTTATTAACTTCATAAGAATTTGGGCTCAAAAAGAACGCAACTAACTAGTGCACCGCAGGAGTATGACCTTATGGCAGATTTTTCTACAAAAACTTTACAAAAATACGTCACGCTTAAAAGAAAATTAAACAATTTTACAAGTTTTTTTTATGCTACAATAGATGTTAAGACTACTGCTAGTTTTCTGATTTGAATTTTGTAAGGGTGTCGACCTATGAGAAATAAACTTTGTTTGTGATTTTTATTTTAAACAAATACAATCAGGTGAATTAAATTTAAAAAGTATACTTTTAACTATTTTGCAAAGTTGTAATAAATTGTAATAACAGTTATAAAGTTGGTCTTTTTTAACTTCTGTGTAACTTTATTTAAATTATGTTGTATGAGGTGTTGTTATCATTGTTGTATTGTATATTAAAGAGATTGATATTTTTTCGTAAATAAAACAGATACTTTCGTTTTGTTTAATACATTCATTTTACTAATTTCAAATAACATCATTTAATTATAAACAAGATATAAAGTTTACTGTAAGAAGTAAAAAAAAATCTAGTAAGTTTACATTTGTGCAAGTATAAGTAATTCTAATGAAATTTATACTTATTAAAAATTGTTTAATTTTGTAATATATAAGTATTTTTCAAAAAAGTTACTTCGAACTTATTTTACTTCATGAATTTATTTAAATTTTATTACTTATAAAAAGATCTTTTTAAAGCTAACTACAAAAGTTTTAATTTAGGGTATCTTTTGAGAAAAAATTTGCGCAACCCCTGACCAAAATACCACGCTACGCCACTGATGTATACTAAACATTTTTATAAGATAAAAACTAACCGTGCATTTAAATTATGGATGCTAAATAAAAAACTAGGAAACTTTTTTTTTTCCAAATCAATAAAACTTTTAACAACAAAAACTTATCTAAAAGTATCTTTAATGTTTCGAAAACATGCCAATTATTTCATGCAATATATTATGCTTATATCTAACATCTTTAAAAAAGTTGCACAATATTCGAAAAGTAAAAGCGTAAACTTTCAGTACTTCACATAACAAACGTTAGCTCAGATTTTTAAATAAACTTACTTAGCTTAACAGAATTTCAATTACAACTGAATACTAAAAAATAGGTAAAAATTTAAACTTAAAGAAATAGAAAACGATTGATCAACATTTCATTGCATAATTTGATACAAAATAAAAAATATATAACATTGGAATGCTATATACCAAATAACCTACGAATTAAAATATTTTTTTCTTAAAAGAATTTTTTTTTATACTTCTCTAATAAAAGCAAAAAAAAAATCTTTTATTTCAGACTGATTAGATCTGTGCAAATGACTCAACAGTCAGTTGATTAATTTTAATACGAACTAGTATCCAAAAATTTAGAATACTGTTGTTTAAAATTAAAGATATTCTTTTTACAGCGACAGATGTTCGCCGAACATCTGCTTTTAAAAGATTTATTACTATTCACATAAATAACGCGACAATTTTCTTGATTTGCATTTGTAAGGTGGGAAAATCAAAAAAATAATAAAAAAAAGATTAAAAAGAAAAGTACAATACTTTATAGTTTTTTTATGTTTTTCAAAACGGTAATTAAATACACAAGATATCTAAATTTCTTTCAAAAAAAAAATCGCTATGAAAACCTTGTTTTGAATAAGTATTCACAATAGGTTAAAATATAAGTGTTTTCAAAATGTAACAAATATGCTATGTAATGTTTTTAATTTTTCTTTTTCCATCTAAAATTGTTTATTCGCATTATAGACTAAATAAGATGGTTTATTCTAATAAATTGACTGTAAGTCTGTATAAAAAACCTAGAAAACACTACACTGTTGTTTTAAAAAACATTTAAGAATTATATAAAAACTTGGTGTATTGAAGGAATTTGTATATTACTTACTTAAATGTACACCTTTTAAGTACAACATTTCTGTGTAACAACAGTGCCTTATAAACTATTTTTTCTACAAATTGCTAACAATATTATACAGCTGTATAAACAGTTATGTAATAATTTTTATAAGTTTTATAATCAGTTTTTGAAAGTTTATCTTTCTTTTAATCATAAAGAATTGGTTAAAGCTATTTAAAACTCTTAGTAATTTAATATAGAATTGAATAAAATAAAGCTGAAGAAAAATTTGTTAAATTTTGATTAAATGATTTAACAGACTGCACAGTGCTGTTTGAAATGATGTAAGATTCACAAATAAATTTAAAAGTTTACTGTCAGATGTTTATTTGTTAGATTTGCCATGTAGATTAGATTATGTGTATTTAATAATTTCTAAAAAAACATTTATAATATTTTCATGTTGAAACTCAGCTTTCTTAGACATTTCAACTCAAAATTTGAAACTACTTTGCTTGTTTGATTGGTATGGTAAATGCTTAAATTTTTTTATACTAAATAAATTTAAAGCTCATACCCAAAGAAGGATTGTTATTTTGTTAAAAGGAATCTTCAAAAACTACTAAAACATTTAAACATGGTTATTTGCATACTAATATATTTATATTTTTGAGTTCGGTTTAGCAAGCTGCGCAGCAGATTACTGTACAGTACAGTACATAGTTTTAACTTTAAAGTCAAAAGAAAATTTTAATATTAAAAGCAGTTTATTAACATAAAAACTTTTATATACATACTAGAATTTTAGCAAAACTCTATAAATTTGTTTTTTACCAAGATACAAAACGTTCAAACAAAAAATAGTCTAAGTAGTTTTATTGTTTAGTATCTTTTAATCGTAAATAAACTAAGAACAATCTTAAGACAATATGTAAACGCAGTTGTGCTGTTTTAATGAAGACTACCAAACTATGAAACGTAAGGCATATTTTTACTAAGATATAGTATACTATAAGATGGTTATAAGTGCATTTATAAACGACTCAAAACAAGCTATTGATAAGCGAGCAAACTAAAAAAATCAGGTGAACTCGCTACAGTCTGCTTCAAAAGTATAAGTATATTCCGCTATAAATAAGTTGGTAAACTTTTATACTGAAAAGATATCAACACGCTCCCTTCATAAATTACATCAGCATCAGTTTTGTTAGTAAATAAAAGTTAAGTGAACCTTAATCAAAACCATCTATAAAGTTTGCTACTAAAAGCCAGTATAACCTTGTATACTAAATGTCTATAAGCATGTTTAGAAAACAGTACAAAATAACTAACATATTGAAATAAAATTTAACTATCTAGAGCAGGGTTTCAAAAATTGTGGGAAATAAAGTTTTAAAGCTTTGACCAATTTTAAGTCTTAAATTTTTAAAATATCTATATACATAACTTTATAATACTTAAAAAACCATATTTTGCAATTTTTGTTTCAATTGAGTCGTATACTGATGGTTGACAACCATGCTACAATACATACTTATAAAATTAGGTTTTGGTACTGGTTTTAACTAAAAAATATGAAACATAAGTCACTCATTTTGAAAAGGTTTATTAGTTTAGCTCTTCATCAGAATAAACTTGCTCAAAACTGATACTAATATAGTGTAAATTTAGTTATAATCAGTAATTTTTAAATACCTATCTAAAAATTGTTACGTCAAAAAGTATAAAAGAATGTTTTAGATGTTTAAATTAGAGTTGAATTATACTTAACTGACTTGAAGTTAATAAAAAAAACCTATTAAATCAAAAAATTTTAAGATAGTAGAAATGTTACCTGAAACAAAATTAAATAAAACGTACATCACAAAAATACGACAATAAACGACAACAATAATACTAAAAATACGCTAAATGTATTAGGTGGTAACGCAGGTGGTAACGCAGGAAACCAGGGAATGTGTCTAGGTGTGTATCCAACAAACGCACAAGCTTCGAGCCAGGTGTTGAATGCAGCAACCAGGGATGACTCGTTGTTGAATAGAGGTACTTTTTTTATAACACTGCATACCATGATTACCTGAGTTTCTTATAACTGTGCATGTGAAAAGAGATACCAACAGAAATATTTCTTTAATCCTTAATTTAAACTACTACTTTACATACATTATATTAGTTTGGAACGAGACTTTTGTTTGTTTATATACACAAAGTTAATAAACAAAAGTTTTTAATTTATAAAAATCATTAATTAAAATCATACAGATCTACATATCTATGTTTACTCTTTTTTTTATAGTTAGAGTACAGTTATTTAAATGTTAATATAAAAACACAATAATTGCTTGTTTGGTATTAGACAAAGATGCATACTTTGGTTTACAAAAAGTCTTTTACACAATTAAGTTTTTTTATTTAAGAAAGCGCCTATTTATATAATAAGAAGCTTAAAGTTCTATTAAGTACTATTCCACTATAGAAGTTATAAGTTTTTTTTTAATTTTTACAGACCTATGTGATACAACTGGGAGTCATTATGGTTTTTACTATGATCAACTCTATGGTAATAAACATCCCCATTCAAGTTTTCAACAACACTGTCTACTCTTATTCAAACGGTTTATTTTAAAATTGTATTTAATAAATTAAATTAGAAAGCAGTTTTCAATATAAAATTAATTACTAACGGCATAAATAATTTATACAAATTAACTTTGCATGTAAATACTGAAGAAAGGATTTTTTAGTAGACTTTTATATTAACAAAACTAAAGTATTTTTTACTTTGATTTCAAAAAATCATAGTATCTATAACTTGTAATTTTTTAATTTTAATCAAAACTTATTTATTACAAAGGATTTTCAAAACTAATTTAAGGTATACGTAAAAATTTTCCAACTAGCGTGTATTTGTTAACTTGTTTTGAAAAGAAGTATGTACCAAAACTTATTAAAACTTTTTTATTTCCAAGTCTTAGTAAATTTATTGAATTACTACTTAAAACTCACAACATTTAAGTATTAAATTTTAATATGGAGAAGTTAATAAAAACGGTAGACAAACAGTATATTCTTCAAAATAAGTAGTTGTTTAACTGTTTAGAATTCTTTTAATTTGTTACCTTACACCTTTATTGTACCACAAAATACTTGAAATTCTTAGTACATTCAAAATAAACAGTTGAATAATAACTACAGTTTTATAATGTTTAATGTATTTTTCCTTGAAAATAGTAATACTTTTTTACTTAAAGAAAATAAAAAACTATATTTAATTTAAGCAGCCATTTTTTGATAACGTAAAAAGATTTCAAAAAAACGTTTTTAGTAATTATGACTCTAAACATATAAGTCTCTAGCTTCAAAATTGAAATCAAATTTAAGTACTCCATCCAAGATTAAAGTTGTGTGTTAAGTTTTATATTTAAATTACGACATTAATCATACATTAATTTATATATAGTTTTGTATGAGTAATCAAGGTATAGAAAAAAAATACTCTGTTTTTATATAAGTTATGTAAAAGCAAATAAGTATGTTATAAACTTAATTAAAAAACTTACTTTTAAACAGCTCAGCCAAGCCAAATGGTAAGCAGTTAGCCAATTTACGACAAAAATCTTATTCCCGTTGCTAACAACTTAAAAAATCAATTTCAGGTTAAATATTGGAATATACTATAAATTTTACCAACTATTTTAAAATTTAGGCTTAGCTATAACAATACGTATTTAAAAAAATGACAAAAAAGTAAATGTATAACTTATCAATAAAACACTAACGTCTAAAATAAAGTTGGCATTATTTTTTTATAACTTTTGCCTAGTGGCGCTTCTACAAAGGAATTTTTGAAACCTGTTTAAATGTTTCTACAAACATTTTTTTTTAATAATTTTGAGACTATTTCACTAAAAATCAATCTCCTACAATAATATTAATTTTTTTATTACTAATTAAATACTAGGTAAAGTTTTTATTTTATAAAAACAATTTTTAAGTTTTAAGCTTTTAGTTAGTTATCAGTATCTACTTGATTTAGTAAATGATTATTTTATTACATATTTGCTTTTTAGTACTCTTTAAACATAATTTTATAAATATGCTGTCCTGGAAGACTTATTAACAAGTATGGCTCGAATAAATTCCTTGTAGTAAATAAAAACAAAATAGAAATGTTGTCCCCTACTTGAGCCAAAAACTAGCTTAATTAACAAACTAATCTAAAATTGTTACAAGCTCTGGAGATCCTTTTGGGAGAAACAGTGTTAGCTAAAGTAACAATCTCTGAACAAACTTTTGATGAAATTATATATGTATGTGAAAAAATAATTCAATAAGTATTTTTATTTGAAACTTTTGTTAATTCATTTTTAATAAAATTATATAAGGAATTTTGAATAGTACCGTAAAAAAAATGTTTGATAGTTTTAGGGACAAGATCAAATTGTTCTAATTTAAATACTTTTAAAGCCTTAATTTCTTACCTTGTATAATAAACACAACTAAATATATCAACTTCTGAATATATCAAAAAGTTAATAGTGGTCACAATCAATACTCATTTATGAAAATGTATTACCGAACATATAGAAACGATTGATTGTATGAAATTCAGCTTGAAACTAAAATACAAACGGTAATATGCTCCCTGCTATAAATAAGCACATACTTTAACTTATAACTTTTCATTTAATTCAGGGAAACTAAAGGGCTAAAATAAATCATTTTATAATGTACTTCAAGAACTTTAGATGTAAGTTTTGAAGTAAGGAAGAGCAACATTGAAAACGAGCGTGAACTTGGCATGAACGGCTTTTTTGTAATTTTTTTTTAAACAAAACTTTAAAACAGATTAATTTTAAATTCTTTAATGCAACTAGGAACTTTTTTTTCCAAATAACGTTCTTTTGCTTTGCTTTTCACAATAATTTCCATTGAATTGGGATTTGAAATTCGTAATGGGGCACCTTTAAAAATTTTGAGTTTTTTTCTACTTTTTTAAATTTACAAGTTTTTCTCAGAAAATAATAATACAAATTTTTTTTTTAACATACTTATTAAACTAAGTTTAAACTTGTAACTTTTTTTCTCATTTTTTTATACCGTAACCCTAAATAAATTTTTCAGAAAAACTTGAATTTTCCATGAATTTCGATTTTTAGGTTTACAGACTTATATGCAAATATGTTTTTTAATAATTTTTATTTTTAACAGACTTGTATAGATAAGTTTCATGATGTAATCATGTTTTTTTCTTAATTAGTTATTGTTTTTTAAATATATGACCCATACAAGTTTTACCTAAACTCTTAGCACTTAAGCAAGTAATCCCTCAAATAGCTTTGCAAAGATTTTAGGTAAATTTGTATGGGTCATATATTTAAAAAAAGATAATTAATTGGGAAAAAATATAATTACATCATGAAATTCAACTAACAAGTCTATTAAAAATAAAAATAATAAAAAAAAAAAAGTTTTGCATAAAAGTTTGTAAACCTAAAAATCTTGAAAAATTCAAGTTTTTCTGAAAATTTTATTTAGGTATATGGTATAATAAAAAAAATTGAAAAAAAAAAATAATTACAAGTTTAAACTTAGTTTAATAAGAATTTAAAAAAAAAAAATTGAAAAAAATATATTATTTTCTGAGAAAAACTTGTAAAATTAAAAAAACTCAAAACTTTTAAAGGGGCCCCACTACAAAAGTCAAACCCTAATACAATGGAAATTATTGTGAAAAGCAAAGCAAAAGAACGTTCTTTAGAATAAAAAAAAAAGTTCCAGATTAACATTAAAGAATTTGAAAATAGATGGTTTTAAAGTTAGGTTTAAAAAAAAAATTACGAAAAAAGCCGTTCAAGCCAAGTTCACGCTCGTACATTGAAACTGTGCATAAAAAAATTAAATACAAAACTTATTTCAGTGTAAATATTTTAAATTTAAGAATTACTTCATAACCTGCTTGATTAGCACATAATTAAAGAATAAAAAACAAAACCATATTGTTTTTGTTTAAATATTATATACTTTTTGTGTTTTTGTTAAGGAATCATACTATGATAATTTTTTAGTTTAGATATAACAAAATATAAAATCGAAAATAAGTAACATAAAAGTATGATTTTTTAATTACAAAAAGTATATACTAGAATGTGAATGCTTTTAATGTTAAAAACCAAATTTGATAATAATTTTGTAACTGTACCAATTAGAGCAGCAAAATACTTAAACATAGCCAGTTAGTATTAAAAATAAACAAAGTTTAAAATAAAAATACTTTGAGGACCTTTACTCAATAATAAAGAAAACAGTCCTTTTTTTAAACACTAAATTAAAATCATAATCTGGCATAATTTACACAAAGTAAAACAAATTTATAAAAAATTTTAAATGTCAAAATTAATTGCTGCTTAACATCATAATTTATTTTAAATTATAGTTGTAATAACAGCAAGTTTATAGTCCTATCAATAACAGAGTTGCCACTCTTAAAGTCAAAAAGGCAGCCTGAGTTAGCAAAACAATTAAAAGAAAAATAGTCATAGTCAAACTAAGAAACAAGCAATTTAATAACAAAGCTTAAGTACCAAAAATACCAAAATAAGAACAAAATGACTTAATCTAAATATAATTAAAATTTATAAGTCGAAAAAAAATATTTTATGATTTATAAAAATATCAAAACTAGCCTAAAAAGTTCAAAGTGGCCTGAGCGTGTGGTGACTCTGCAAGAAACTTTTTTTTTGTCAAACATCAAAACTTTTTAGCACCCACTAACTTAGATACTAATCGATTGAATCTAATATGTCAAAATAATAAACATACAAATATATTTTTAACAAAATAAGTTCAGCTTAAACTTTAATACAAGAAAAAAGAATAAGTTGTTATTTTCTACATTCTTCTGTAATTTCAAAAGGTAAAAAACTAAAAAAATTTAATTAAACAGAATATTTATAAATATCGAAAATACATAAACTAGTATATTAAAACACTTGTTTCAATAGAAAAATAAACTATAAATAAAGAAGACAATTAATATTGTTAATTTTTTTTATTTAAAAAAAGTAAAACATAAACATCAATAAAATAGATTATTGTAATAAATAAATATAGATATTAAAATAGTAAATAAAAATCTTATTAACAAGTTATAAAACATAAAATTAACAAGCAATAGTTTGTTTATTCCTCTTGAATTCACCTTCTAGCAAACATATGTGTACCTCAACTGGTTCAATTAAAAAACCTTGCTCTCTTGATTTCATTCTTAACTTTGACGTTACCTTTTCTTTTCGAATACTTATGCGATGTTTTAGGGCCCATGTAGTACCTCAAAAATCCACACTTCAAAATTTTGTACTCGGCCACTAAAATCTTGTCATCAGTGAACTTGAGGGAGATTTTTTCGTTCAGATACATGTTGAACGTTGGGTAGTTGAGCATGATGTTCCTAAACGGCGCCCCCACGTCCTTTGAATATCTGTACAGATAATCCTTGCCTTTGGGGGTGATTGTGACAGCGCTTTTTTTACACTTGGTACCTCCCCAACCTTCAAACAGGACTTTGTCTGGTGTCATGCTAATCATGATGTCGTTTGTGCAATCACTGATTTTCCTCATCGCAAAACATATGTTTGTGTATCTTTCAGAAGGCATCACCAGCTCACACACGAAATTTTCATTTCTACTGTCAACAAAATTCCTTAACTGTACGGGAGAGATACACTTTAAACTGAAGGTTTGTGTCTTTTTTACGCCGCCCCTAGTGTTGTAAAGGGTTATATCAAAGTGGCTGACACTGTCATCAACTGAAATGTCAATAGTATCAGTCCAATCTGCACTATTCATGGCTGTTTTAAAGTGCATAGAATCGACTCCCATCAGAAACTCTTCTTTGCACTCATAACTTTTAAACTCTTTCGGGGAGAGATACAACTCTATCATAACTGGTATGTCAGCCCTGGTATGTCCTTGGTATGACAGACCATAAGGAGATATTCTCCAAGTCCCTGTTTTCAATTGGCTCTTCTGTGCCTGCTTGAAAATTGATGCTGAAATTGTTGCTTTGAATTTGGGAGACATTTTTCTTTGTTCTGTATCTATTGGTTCCGTTTTTATATGCTCAACTTTTACTCGCTCCATTTTTATAGATCTAGAAACAAAATTTAATTATAATAACCATTGTTACAGAGTTAAGTGCAGAAGTGTAAAACAAACTTTATTTAAAAAACTTCAGATTTTAAGGTAATCTTCTTTGCATACAGTATGCATATGGTACATTTTAAAAAAATGTATTTTGTTACCATAAATAATTTGTTTATATTTAATTTTGTTTTTATTCTTTAAAAATTGTTTTACTTAAAAGTTCTAAAATCCTACATATACCAGTTTATTTTTAACTCAAGATTAAACTGATAAAGTTTTAGAATGATTCCATTAGAATTGTTAGAAAAAAATACTGTACTAAAATAGTCTTTTTTGTCTTTTTTATTTGGCTTTTATATTAAGAACCTGTTGAACTCTCCAAATTTGTACCCTTATATCTCAAAAGCTTACTTCAGTTTTGTTATTAATTAAGAAAAAAATAATTTCAAAAAGATATTTAACTTATGAACATCAACATGGTAACCCATGGCCTCCACTAAAAACAAACAAACATTGGAATCAAAATCAAATTTATTTCATTAAAGTTTTAATAATTAAAAATAGCCTGAGTTCCTCAAAAAATCTCCAAAACTAGCCTGAATGTGTGATAACCTTATTTCAACGAAAAATAAATAACTCTACATAGGGGTAAGGAGTACTTGGGTGATGTTTGCTAGACTTTTTTTTCTTTTCGATTTAGATGTGTTTTAGCATTATTAAGAAGAATTTGATATTGAAAAAAAAAAAATTCCCAAAAAAAAAATTCCGAACCCAAAAATTGATTTTGACCCCAAAAATCACTTATTTTCATGATTTTTGACTTAAATAGTAATAAAACCACTTATACATGTCCTATACTTATAATTTTTATCTTAAATTAAAGTTTACAGTTATAGGCAAACATTTAAAGACATTTTAACTGTTTTTGTAACATTATGACGTCATAATCACACAAAATATGTAAATGTTGACTGTAAGGGTACATTTTATTAAAAAGAGCTAATTTATTCTGCTGTTGTGCTTTTACATTAGTGTAATGAACTAATGCTTGCATCATTCATTGTTGAACTCAAGAGAATATTTAGAGCTTGTTGCAGTTATGAGAAATGAAGTTTAAAATCAATGATGCAACTTTTTATCAGTTTTATTTTATCAGTGCAGTAAAACTGGCTAGTGCAACAAATCATCAATATATTAATTTTGAGTTTTAGATAAAAAGTTAAAGTTAAATTATATGTTATCTGCTTTAATTTATTTATTTTAAAAGTTTAATAGTTATTAAATTTTTTATAGTTTTATTACACACTAGATAGAAATTTATTTAATTTTTAGTTTATTGTTTAAGTGGTTTGAAAAGTATTAGATATCTACAAGATCTTCAAGTGTTTTATAGTTGACTCAAAAAATTTGATTACTTACTTCTTAGTTGCTTTTGTACTAAAGATTTATAAAGTTCACTATACTGTTAAAGATTAAAAAAACAGTTTTTGTTAATTTTTTACAGATGAATAATAGTAGTAATTTAAGTATAATTCTGGGAGATTGCCTACCAACAACTTATGATGTTGCTATTAACATTTTTAACATTTGTTCTAACCCAAAATCACAAAAGATGAAAAATTGTGTTAAGGCGTATGCAACAGCTCTCATTTTACAGTGGACCAAAGCATTTGGTGAAGAATATGTTCTAAAAATAAAACAAGTACAGTCAAAGTTGTTAACTGTAGTAAATAATTACTTTAGTAAAGTGTATAAGGAGCAGACCCGAGATAAATCAGGTGTCAAAAAGAGTTTGAGGCAGCTCAACAAAGAATGGAGACAATCTAATATATTTACAGGTAGACATAAAAACGTACCTCTAGTTGTTGACAAGTTGTTTGACATAGGCAAAAACATGGATACTCTTACTGGAGATGAGGAGTGCTCTCAGTCTCTGTGTTCATTACCAACTAATGCTGATGCAGCACTAGTTGTAGGGGCTTCTTCCTTCAATATGCAAAAGGAGAAAAATGCAGACATTGAGGTAGGGCATTTTTATGCCACGTTAATTAAAGAAGGGTTGTTAGACACATGGTACATTGCAACATGTGAAGGTAGAAATGGTGATGGAACTTATAAGATGGACCACCTTATGAGAGTTCAAGATGGAAGCAATTTAAAGTGGAAACGCCCAACTAAACCTGATTTGCTTAATTTGCATTCAGAATCTATACTAGACTGTGAAATTGATGGTGAATGGAATGTTTCAAATGAAAGATCAATTACTTTTTCACTGAGAAACCATAATCATATAGAACTTTTAGTAAAACAGATGTCTTTTAAAGAAAGTTAAATTATAGTTTTTGTGTCTTCAACAGCATTATATCTACCTAACTTTTTTAAATATTCCATAAGATTTTATCATCATGTGACAGTTTTTTTTTAATTATTTTTTTAAGTATCAGTCATTTTCCAGTAAAGTCAAGTATTATAACTAAATGGTACAGTTCATTGTTCGTTTATTTTGCAATATTCTTTATTTCTTTATAATAATATAATCATTATTTGCAATCATTAACTTAATGATGCCATAAAAAATTATCTTGCCTATAATACATTATAATTTTTTAATGTTTGGTTATTTATTTTGTTGTTATACTAATTGAATAATTATCTAAGAGTTTTTTAAACACTTATGACTAAATGAATTATGACTTCAAACATCACGCTAATATACATACCAGTACCACATCATTTAAATCTTTAAAAGTAAGTAAGAAGTTTGTTTAAAATGTTAAAGTAACTGTTACTTTTAGAATAAAAAAATTTAAATAGAGCTATGCTTATTAAATTTTTAAAAAGTACTATTTTATCGAAAACATTTACATATTTTGTGTGATTATGACATCATAATGTAACAAAAACAGTTGAAATGTCTTTAAATGTTTGCCTATAACTGTAAACTTTAATTTAAGATAAAAACTATAAGTATAGGACATGTATAAGTGACTTTATGACTATTTAAGTCAAAAATAATGAAAATAAGTGATTTTTGGGGTCAAAATCAATTTTTGGGTTCGGAATTTTTTTTTTTGGCATTTTTTTTTTTTTTAATATTAAATTCTTCTTAATGATGCTAAAACACATCTAAATCAAAAAGAAAAATATAAATTTTACAACATGACCAAAAAAATGTGGTGTACTCCCTACCCCTACTCTACAAAACTTTAATATATATAGAAAAGTGATACATCAAAACTAATTTATTTGGATTTAAAAAATTTTACTAGTAATAAACAAATTATTTTTTTAAAAATAGGAAGAAAAATCTAATCTTGGTTGTTAAACTCTTTTTTATAATTTTTAACAAGTTTAATTATATACTATTCCTGGAGTTGAAAGATCTAAAATAAAACAATTTTTAAATCATCAAAAAACCAGTTTTCCAGTTTTTTTTTAAATAAAGAAGAAACAAAAAAATTTAAAAAAAGCACACATTCTAGTTTGCAAACACCTGTTTTATACTAATGAACACAATTAGTTATGACATTAGTATGTTTTGTGTAAGATTTTAGGAATTTAATAAGAATAAACTTACTTAATTCAAACATTAACACTGTCAAACTTTACTGCTTTCCATTAATATGTATAAATATGATGTTAGAATATTAATAAATACAAGGTTGCAAGGTTGTACAGAGTGACTAAAAACTGTTTTGAATCATCCTGAGCTTTTGAACACTTAAAAAAAAAATAGCTTGTCTAAATTAAAAAATATATAGTTTTTTAACAAAATTTAAATTAAATCAACTAAATCTCATTCAAAATCTAGAAGAAAAACTCATGAGACTTTTTTAATCTTAAAACTATCAAGAGTTATTTACGAAAAACATAACTATTCTGAGTCAGCCTGAGTTAAAAAAATCAAAATAGTCTAGGTTATCCTGAGCTGTTCTGCATCATTCTGAGATTTTCAAAACTACCTTAATATTCTGAACTATCCTGATTGTGTTGCAACTTAGAAATACTATGTAAATTAATTTAAGCTGTTAATTTATTTCAAAACACATATTCTAAGTACGGTTGGAGTTTTGAAGTTGTAGCTTTAGTAGGTTTAGAATATATTTTTTTTTTTGAGTATGTGTTGGATGTAAGTTTCAATTTTACCAATAACAACTTTTGATATCTTAATGTAATTGGAACCCCTACACTTTCACAAAACACATGATATACAGAAACAATGTAAATGATATTGTGCTTATATCAGGGTTGCTCCTCTTTGTGTCAAAAAAACTACCCTGAGTGACTACTGAGTGACTTTAAACTATCTTGGGTTATCCTGAGTTTTTTAAATCCCTAAATAAAAAAAAATTAAATAAACTTTATAAAATCAATAAAAACTAGTAATTAGAACAAAATACTAAAACTCAAAAAACTAAATCTCATTTAAGAAGATCTATAAAAAACCTGGTCTTATATTTTAAAAATCTAAAACTAACCTGAGTTTTTCATAAAAAATATACTAGCCTGAGTTATTCTGAGTTTTTTTTATTCAAACTAACCTGCATTATCCTTACAGTTTAAAAAATTCAACTGTCCTGAGTGTCTTAAGTGTGTGGCAACCTTGTAATAATTTACATGATATTATTAGTTTTTAGAGAAAAGTCAAGATGAATTACTTAATCTTAGAAACACAACATCAATGTTTTTCACAGCTACATTTGCTAGGATACTACTTTAATATAACAGGGTTGCTTAAGGTTTTTTGAATTTTTCTTCCAGGTTTTTTAAAGAACAAGTAGAAACTAAAATTGTAGGTAAAAACTATCATAAATAAAATAGGTAAACAACAGTAAAAAGATACTTAATGCTACTTTCAATGTGTATTCTTTTAATATTATGATATAAAAAAATCTTAATGATAGATTTTTCATGTCTTATCCAAACTTCATTACACATGTAAAAATAGTTTAAAACTTAAGGGTTTTCTAAGCTTTTTAGTGATTTTTGTTTGAAATTCAAGGTTTTTTTGCCATTATCAAACTATAGGTTTTCTAGGATTAATTTTTTTTGGATATCCTGTTACTAACAAATTGCAATTTAGTTAGTTTTTAACTTTTTTTAAAAACCATCTGTTTTTCAAGAATGACTTATTAGATGCTTTTTCTGATGATTGTTTTTCAAGTTGTTTTCATAAATGAATATTAAACCTAATCAATGACAATACTTAAAACTAAAAATATATGACCTTTGAAAACAGAAACATAATTAAAAAAAAAACATTTAATTAAGCACATAAGGGAGGGGTCCTATAACAAGTAGTAGCTTCTACTTGTTTTAAAAGCTAGAACAAGAAAATAACTTCAAATATTTTAGCACTCAGAAGATAAAAACAAATCAATTAAGTAAGGTAGGAAGGGTAGTATAACAAGTAGTAGTTTACTACTTGTTTTGAGAAGTACAATGAAGGAGTCAAAGATAAGTTAAGTGGAAATTACATCAAAGGAGTCAATAAGTTTTAAGTGGAAAATTACAGAAAGACTTTTGTGCGTGACGTAGTAAGTAGAGAAGAGAGTAAAAAAATAAATAAGTTTTTCTTAGTGTGTTAAAAGGATGTTTGGGTTGTTGTGCGGGTGTTGTTGACGGATCGGGCAAAGGGAATAGAAGCACTGCAAAGGATAGTAGAATTGCTTGAGTTTTGTAAATCGTAACCAGCGTACAGCCACTAAGCTTAAGAAAACCTCGAGTCAGTTGTGGTAGAACTTCATCACGTTACTTTATCACATTGTCGTGTTTTGTTTTTAAATGTATATAAAATCACTATTCACTTAAAGTTGTTTTCTAGACACTATATTATAAGTGAGCTCAATACATTAAAGTTATCTATCGTTCCATTAGAACGTTTTTATAATATTATATATATTTATAATTCAACTAAGATTTCATGTCGTCCAAACGCCGGTAGGACTTTTTATGTGTACTATTTTATGGGTACTATATTATGTGTAGAATTGCTGCAATCAATTCTGCCCATAATTTGATGTGATGTCATTAACATTATGTGTAGTATTTACATGTTGCTGCAATTAAGTTGCTGCAAATAAATGAAAAATAAAATACTGTACAGGCCTTATATGAATATTATGGATAGTTTTTGAGTTTTAAATTTATAAACAAACAAATAAAAAAACTTGTATACACATAAACCAATAGTTTAATTTATTTGTACATTTATTTAAATTATATTTGTAAACTAAAAAAAGTAGTGGCTAGAATTATTAAAAGATTATGGATAAATTTTTTTTTTTAAGATTTAATAAAAAAAAAATTGAATACACTTAAACCAATTGTTTCATATAAAATTATATTTATGTAATTTATATTTTTTTATATTAACAGAAGCAATGGCTTGGCATATTATAAATATTTTGAAATTTTTATTTATTTAAGATTTTATAAACAAAATAAAAAAATTCAAATTGAACACACATTAAGGGCATAGGGGGGGGGGGGGGGGGTAAACACCCTTTTTTGGTTTTTGATCTTATTTTATATAGTTTTTACTAAGCTACAAGATGCTTTTTACAGATTTAAAAAATTCAAAATAATTTTTGAGATATAGCCGGTCAAAGTCGGAGGCAACAATAAGATCCTTATGGGAGGCGCAAACTAAAATGGCAAATAACTAGAAATTACTAAAAATCTATCTCCTCCTAGGTTTTTTGAGATAACTACCTCAAATTTTCAGGAAATGTTCCTTGCAGTATTTAGAAAATTCTGTCAGAACAGAATTTTAAAAAATTAAAAAATAAAAATTTTATAATAAAAAAACAAAAAAAAAACTGTTTTTTTTGTTTATTTTTTATATAAAATTTTTATTTATTTTTTTTTTTTAAATTCCTTCCGACAGAATTTTCTAAATATATCAAGGATCATTTCCTAAAAGTTTGAAGTAGTTATCTCAAAAAACGTAGGAGAAGATAGATGTTTAGTATTATATTTAGATTATATATATTAAATAAAAAAAAGATACTGTCTACTCTTAAATCAAACAATTGGTTTAAGTGTATTCAAGCTTTTTTTTTTTATTAAATATTAAGTTGAAAAATTATCCATAATCTTTTAATAAGTCTATCCACTACTTCTGTTAGTTTACAAAATACAATTCAAATAAATGTACAAATAAATCAAACTATTGGTTTATGTGTATTCAAGTTATTTTTTATTTGTTTGTTTATAAATTTAAAACTACAAAAACTATCCATAATATTTATATAAGGCTTAGAAAGTATTTTATTTTTCATTTAGTTGCAGCAACATCTAAATACTACCCATTGAATATATTTGATTGAAGCAATTCTACACATAAAATAGTGCCCATAAAATAGTACACATAAGAGCAAACCACTACTTTTATAAGTTTACTGAATATAAATTACATATATACAACTATAAATCAAACAATTGGTTAATGTGTGTTCAATTTGAATTTTTTTATTTTGTTTATAAAATCTTAAATAAATAAAAATTTCAAAATATTTATAATATGCCAAGCCATTGCTTCTGTTAATATAAAAAAATATAAATTACAAAAATATAATTTTATATGAAACAATTGGTTTAAGTGTATTCAAGTTTTTTTTTTTATTAAATCTTAAAAAAAAATTTATCCATAATCTTTTAATAAGTCTAGCCACTACTTTTTTTAGTTTACAAATATAATTCAAATAAATGTACAAATAAATCAAACTATTGGTTTATGTGTATACAAGTTTTTTTTATTTGTTTGTTTATAAATTTAAAACTCAAAAACTATCCATAATATTCATATAAGGCCTGGACAGTATTTTATTTTTCATTTAATTGCAGCAACTTAATTGCAGCAACATGTAAATACTACACATAATGTTGATGACATCACATCAAATTATGGGCAGAATTGATTGCAGCAATTCTACACATAATATAGTACCCATAAAATAGTACACATAAAAAGACCTACCCTCCAAACGCTTATCAATGGACGACATAAAACGCATGACGCGGTCACAAACTAAGGCAAAAAGCCAAAATAAGCAATTACCTAACCTAACTACGACCAAGCCTTCGGTCAGTGGTTATAGTCCACCTTGATTATTACAAGTTAATCTTATTTTATAGAGTTTTATCTGAGCTATCAGACATTTTCAACCACTTGAAAAAATTCAAAGTATTTTTTGAGATATGAAAAATCAAGTTGGTGACCTCAATAGGTTCCTAATGGAAGGGAAAAAAGACCATTTCACTAAAAATCTATCTCTTCCTTCATTTTTAAGCAACTTTATTTAAACTTTCACTGAAAGTGTATTATTAAATTTTTAAAAGATGATTGAATGCAGGAATTTTTTTAACTTTGAAAAATAAAATTAAAAAAAAAAAAACTTCCTATTTTTCTGTTTTTTATCTAAAATTTTTATTCTAAAATATTTTTTAAATTCCAATATTCAAAGTCTTATAAACTATAAAAGGAATGTTTCCTAAAAGTTTGAGGTCTCTAGCTCAAAAAATGAAGGAAAAGATAGATTTTTAGTGATTTTTTAAAACTCTGAGGAAAATGACCCCAAAAAATTAGTGGTCTATAAGTTTGTATTAGAAACTTTTTATAAAAATTACAATATCTCAAAAGTTAAATTATATTCTTTAATTCTATAAAAATAGGCTTGTACTTTATGCTTTCATATGAGATCCAATGTAATTTTTATATTGGATATTTTTATATATAATGTTATTAAAAAAAATTGTGGACCCCCCTATGCCCTTAATAAAGTTTATCTACAATTTTTATAAAAACTTTTTGTTCATTAGTAGACTACTACAGCATTTTATATGCTGATGACAGTCACTGTTTTTTGATGATATTAATTAATACTACAGTTAGCTTTCTAATTAATCTTATTTACCTTTTTCTTTGTTTACATGATACTTTGGTTTAGAGCAATATAATTTATTAAGGGAACACCGCAGGGTTAACCACTTTTTTCACAACATAATTTTATTTTGTTGAGTTTTAACTGACCCACTAGTTGCCTTTTACAAATTTTCATATCAAAAAATCATTTGATGTTCAAAAAAAAAAAATTTAGATATAGCGGGTAAAAGTTGGAGAGTAGAATTGTTTTCTTAGGGAGGCTCAAACTAAAAAGGCAAAAATAGACTATTTCACGCAAAATATATCTCCTCCTATGTTTTTTAGATAATTACCTCAAATTTTTAGGGATTTCTATTCTTGCAATAATAAGAAAAAAACTTTGCAACAACAACATTTTAAAAAACTTGAAAAATAGTTTGATAACAAAAACAAAAAAGGATGTTTTTTCATTTGTTTTTTTTTATATATATTTTTAAATTCTATTTCAACAAAACTTTTAGTGACTTCTGGTTATTCACTGCTTTAGTTTTCTCCTCCCATAAGGAACCTATTGTACTTTCCAACTTTCAATGGCTATATCAGTTTTTTCCAACTTTCAATGGCTATATCAAAAAAATATAATTATAATTTCAAAAATCTGTAAAAACAAACTTGTAGCTTTATTAAAACTCTACAAAATATGATCAAATTGAGAAAAAATGATTTATCCCCCTATGCTCTTAATTTGTATTAGGTTTGTATATAAATATCAAACTTAATCTTTACTTTTATAATATATATTGTATATTTGAACAATTTTAATTAGACTTTTTTTCCTGTTTAAAAATAGGTTTTTATTCTTTAGTAGACTGTTTAAGTATTTTACTTCATTGTTATCAGTTTATTTAGTAATGTTTGACGTACATAAATAGTCAAATATTCTAGTACATAAAAAAAAAAAGTTTTCAAATTTTAAGGTTTTTTCATGATTTTTGTTCTTAATTCAAAGTTTTTTCAAAAAGTACTAAATACCAGTTTTTATTTTAGCCTAAATATATTTATTTTATTTTTATTAATCAAAGGGGAACCTTAACTACAAACTATTTTTTTTATCCTTAAACTTCTAAAGAACTTTTAAAACACTTGCTTAAATGTCAAGTTATTCAAAAACTGGAATGTACTAAAGCACTCTTTAGCTCCACATTTTAATATTTCAAAAGACAACTGAAAATATTTTAACAGAAAACAGAGCAGGCTTGCCAGTTTAATTTACAATTATTTACAAAAATTACTCAAGTTTTATTTTCAAATTTAAAACAAGCAAATGCTTATCAAATGACTATTGCTTAGTAGTCATAGAAACATTAGTGTTTTTACAAATATTCAATAGATTACTCAATAAGGTAGAAAAGAGCTGCTTACCTTAGAGGTAATGTGACCAGGTGATGGTAAGTTTAGAGATAAACTTTACCCTTCATATATATACTAGCTAAAATATCTGCAGCCTAATTTAGGTGTGGGCCTTTCTTACTAGTAAAATCTTTAATGACCAAATGTACTTTTGAAAATTGATCTATTAAAATATTATATTTAAGGGCATAGGGAGAAAGAGGGGTAAATCACTTTTTTCACTACTTGTTTTTATTTTGTAGTTTTAATTAAGCTACAAGATGCTTTTTTCGGATTTTCAAAATTCAAAATAGTTGTTAAGATATAGCAGGTAAAAATTGGAGGCACAATCGGTTCCTTATGGGAGGCGCAAACCAAAAAAGAAAAAAAAGACTATCTCACTAAAAACTTAACTTCTCCTATGTTTTTTAGGATAACTACCTCAAACTATAAAGAAATGTTCCTTGCAAGAATTAGAAAATTCTTTTGGAACAAAACTTTTAAAAATTTAAAACTAAAATAAAAGTAAACCAAAAAGTGCATTTTTGGTCATAAAACTCATTTTTTTGACTTTTTAAAATTTTGTTTTTACATATTTTTTCTTTATATTGCAACGAACATTTCTTGAAAGTTTGAGGTAGTTATATCAAAAAATGTAGGAGAATATAGGTTTTAGTGAAATAGTTTTTTTGTTAGTTGGGTGGTGAAGTTCATTATTTATTATTGATGGCCCAAACATCTCAACATTGTTGAAGATGGCCAAAATAAATAACTGGTTAAAAAAATTATGGTACTCTAACAGGTACTCAAGTGAAGCTCACTATAACTATTTTTTAGTTCAACCAATAAAGTTGCTTATTGACCAGTGGTCAATGGAAACTTGTCAATACATGAGCATTTCAGGCATAGGGAGTACTTTTTGATTTTAACAAGTTGACCTTATTTTGTAGAGTTTTATTTTAGCTATCAGACACTTTTAACTGCTTAAAAAAATTCAAAGTAACATTTTAGATATAAGCTGTCGAAGTCAGTGAACTAAATAGATTCCTTATTTAGAAAAGGAGCAAACTAAAAACACAATAAAAGATTTTTTGTTTTAATTTATCTTATCCTTCATATTTAACTAATTTTATTTAAACATTACAGTAAGTCCCTTACTAATATTTTAATCAATTAGATGCCTGTTTTTTTTAATTTAAAAGGTAAAATCTTATCTTTAACAAATAAAACTGAAAGAAAACACTTTTTTGTTTTTATATCTACAAATTTAATTTTTTAAATTTGTAAAATTCAACCATTAAGAGTCTTTTAAACTATAAAAAGAATGTTCCTTAAGAATTTGAGGTCTTTTGCTCAAAAAATTAAGGAGAATTTACATTTTTAAAGAGTTTTTTAATTTATAAGAAAATTGATAATGGTATTTGAAGTCTTTAACAAAAACTTTTATATCTCAAAAACATATTAAACTTTTTATATTCTATAATGCAGTTTTTATTAAATCTTAAGTATAAGAACCAATATTAAAAAAAGTTGGGACCCCTATACCCTTATTATCCTGTTAAAATCAAAAAAGGTTTCAACAAACTTTTTTTGTAGTTTTTAGGCTATAATTCTAAAAAAATTGCATATTTCCACCATGTAAAAAAAAGGAAATTCTAGAGAAATTAGGTAATTTTTACAATTTTTTCATTTCAACTTCAAAATTTAGTGATTTATCATAAAATTTTAAAAATCTAAGTAAGAGAGATGTGTATCAATCATCTTGACAACATAAACGAAACTTGGTCAACTTTATTTCTTCTTTCATGACTTATACTTCATTATTTTTACAAAAAAAAATTGTATAATGATCTACAATAATCAAATATTCTCAAACAAACTTCTTTAATTTTTTAAGTTGTTTTGAATTTTCCAGAGAGACGTTTTATAAATTAAACTAAAACTTGTCCAAAATTACTTAAAAGATTAAAGAAGTTTGTTGGAGAATCTTTGGTCATTGTAGATCATTATAAAAAAAAAATTATAAAAATAATGAAGTATAAGTCATGAAAGAAGCACTTAAATTGACCAAGTTTAGTTTATGTTATCAAGATGAACAATACACATTCTGAACTGTACCTTAAACAGATATACTGGTATTTTCAAAGTAAAAGCCATTAACTAAGACACTCTAACACAAACAATTCTTAAAAAAGACATTTGAAGTTCTGCAACCTGTTTTAAATTTACTATCTAGTTTATATTTGTATTTTTATTATTATAAATAATGTATTAAAAATTTCACAACCAGCTGAATTTAACCTTTAAAAAACACCTATGAATATCCAGTTAAATTTCCTCTAGTGAGAAAAAAAAACAGCTATGGGGAATCATGTATTTAAGAAATACATAAAAATAATATTGTAAGAAAAAAAACAAGAGATGCAGTATACAATTAAAAATATACTACAACTATTTATGAATTAAACAAAATAAGTAAATGATTACACAATACTTTGACATACTAAAATTTCTATTTAGATGTTGTAATGCAATTTACTGAGAGCATATAAGAGTTAAGAGCGTGTTAGAGTCTTATTTATAACCTAAGCACATGTCAGAAGGTGACTATATGGACTACTGGAGTAGTAAAATATTCTATTTTTGTTATCTTACCAACTTTTTTATTCAGTGTTTAAAAAGTTCATCTTACCACTAGAACCTTGATTTTTTTTTTCTTTTCGTTTTTATAAATAATATTTATATTTACCTACTGCAATTACAGTAAAACTAAAAACAACAAAGTATTTTTTATTGTGTATATTATTAAATTAATAGCAATAATCGAAAAAAGTCAAGGTTAAAAATGATATTACTAAAAATAATGACTTTTAATTTAAATAAAATACCTTAAATTTTGTTTTGTATAACATTTGTCAAAGGTTTATTATTTATAGTCTTTAGAACAATAAAAAGACGCTCAAAATAAATGGTCCTGGTGCTTGGTGCTTTCGGTTATCGATGTTTTAAATTGAAAGTTTAAACTTCTTCATATATATTTGTTTAACAAAAATAATATTATTTAAAGTTTAAATCGTGCGCTTAACTATGTATTTTCCTCCGCAGTCTCTTTTTTTTAAATATATCAAGGTATAAGTTTGATTGATTTACAAATATCTAGTACTGTAAACTTAAAGTAACAAAATCAATTATTAAAAAAAAATGTAGATTAGTTATAAGTTTTAATTAACATTTGACTAACTTATTAAAATATTTATCATTTAACCTAGAAGATATTGTCTATCTTAATAAGAAATCAAAAAGAATATATTCTTCACATACGCTGAACTATTAATTAACTTTTATTAAAACACCAATGTTACAAAATTTTTGAAATAAATTGCAGTAAATAATTTTTTTTAAATAGATCAACAAGTACTATATTTAATAAAAATTTTCAAATTATTTTTATAATTTTTATAATTTTTTTTATTATAGTTTTCATTTCTAAAAGACTGAAATCTGTATTTAGATAAAATTGTTTAAACTTAAATGATGTATTTTCTATTAAAAGCTATGCTGGAAACTCAACTAAAATTGTAAGACAAGTATTATTTCAACTTTATTCAAATAACGACGATTCGATAAAAAAAACTGCTTAGATCCAAAAAAGTTAAAATAAATCACAGCACAGCATCAAAATAAATTAAAACATAGTTAAGCGTTGATGTTTTGTTCATTTGAACTTCAAATCCAATAACTTTTTATTGAAAGATGTTATACAATAGGTATGATAGTTTTTATTTAAGAAAAAACAAAACTCAAAAGTGAGCTGTAAAGGTTTAAACAAGTATGTTTATAAATGTCAGTGTTTAATTTATATATATGTCTTTTAAAACATTTAAGTTAAGGTTTTAGAAAATGTAAATATTTATATCTTAAAAAGTGTATTAATAAAACCTTAATTCATTGGCTTCAAAAAATATTTTTGTTATAAGTTTTAAATCAAAAAAGTGTTTATTTTTATTAAAAAATATATGTTTTTATTATGTTTTAAGCCTTACTAATAACTATAATTATGGCAAAATCTAAGTTTTATTTTGTTAAATTGATTTTTTTTTATATAGGTTGTCTGTTATCTATTCTTAGTTTTTTTAAGCGTTGTATAACTAAAATAACACTTTGGAGTAAGTTGTCAAAAATAAGTTTTCACTTACTAATTATGAATAATATTTGAACACGTAGACGAAGTTTATAAAAGTTCAACAAAACTTTTTAGAATTTTATTTTAATTATTACGATAATATAAACATGAATAACTAGTTTTAGCTCACCAGGGTAGCAACTCGTGTACTGAAAAACCTATTAACGTAAAAGACTAAGGCCTTCTTGAAAGATTCCAGTTTGAACTGAGTAATACTTTACTAAGGAAAATTTTATAAAAAATTCATAACAGATAGCATTAGGGTATTATTATCATAAGTTCTAGTTAGAAAAATGCTTTTAGCTACTTCATCTTTAAAACTTGTCAATTTTAATAACAATAACTAGGTTTCTTATTATATTGGTTTAGTCACAACTGTAAAAATGTCTTGTTTTGGTTTTGTTATATGTTAACTTGCTACTAAAGTATCTAATTTAATCGTTAAATATTATAGTTTTTTGTTTGAATTTATACTTATGCACAAGTTTACATTTTGTGCACATTTCTAGCTAAATGTTACTAATTGTTTTTTAAAGTTACTGTTGGATTAAGTGTAGTACTTATTTGTGTGTTTTTCTTCTTTTTCTCTTGATAAATTTTCTGATGATATTACCAATGATTTTTTAAATAAAAATATTTTAAGTAAATAAAAACGTGTGTAGATTGATGACCGAAAGAAGTTTTTTAAACCATGACCTTTAACCATATTTATAAGCGTAAATTTAAGTATTGTGCTCAATAAACAGTAAGTGTTAATTGTTGTAATCTGATTTCTAGAGCATTTCCAAGTACATTGATGAAAACAAATCAAAAAGGATTAGAATATTTTTAAATTAGTTACAGGCTAATTATGTTAGTTTGGGCATGTAATTTTTTTTTTGATTTAAAATAAGTTTATTAACTTTAGTATAAAAAAAATTCTTCTAAAGTTTCTAAGTACTATTGACATCAGTTTATAGGTGTTACGTAACTAATAAAATAAAATTAAACTATTCTTCAACTTGAAAGTACTTTTTTATCTCTTGCTAGAACATTTATTAAATAAAAACTGAGGTTGATTCTACATACTTATTAAAAGAACATTTCACATGATAAACATGCTTAGTACTATAATAGTTTAATTCAATACTTAAATAATTAAATTTTCGATTTAAACTATTACAAATACTATTTTTTACATAAATTTTTTACACTACTCTCGTCTTTTATATTAAAAAAAAAATATTGTTGAACATTTTTCCAGGTTTTTAATATTCATTAATGTGAAATTAGCATTTGCTCTATAAAATCAGTCTGAAAAATTGAAATTTTAATCTGTTAGAGTTTGTATAGATTTTTCTGTATTACTTAATAGTTGTTTTAAGTATGTGCTTTAAATTTTGTTTTTGTGTTTTATAGTTTAAAACGTCTACTCATAGTAAATTTTATATTAGCTTCCTTTTAGATTTACCAGTTTTTAAAGCATAGTAAATAAATATTGCTTAAAACAAAAATTATTAATTGCATCAATAGGAAAAACAACTACTGGTGTTTTAATTTCTTTTTAAAATGTTTATAGTAAAATAAAAATAAACAACACTACAAATTTCAGCAACGACTTTTGCTACAGTAAATACAAGATATAAATAATTATTTTAATTAAACAAAACTAGACATAAATTTTAACAAAAAAATTTGTTGTATAAAACAAAATATTAAAGAAATAAAAACATTTAAAAAAACCATCAATCAAATACGCACTTGTAAAGTCTTGTTCGAAAATGCCCTTGTTTTAGTTTTCACACAAGAATTGTAATTATTATAATATCTGTTACTTGAACTACTAATTTTATCAAAAAGTGAATTTTTGTTGCACTTAAGATAAAAATAGTCATCTCGATAATTCCCATCCAGTTCAAAATACTTCCATCAGGTAGGACCCATCTACCGTTCTTCTTTCTTATCCCAATCCATACGTTACCTTGAAGCTCGTTTTTTGTACGTTAGCTTTTAAAAACCATAAACAAGATTAGGTAGTTGAAGCAAAACAGATTTTCAATTTAGATATTAAAATAGTATTGTTTTAAAACAGGGGTCGGCAAACTTCGACCCTCGGGCCGAATCCGGCCTGTAAGGTACTTTTCAGCTCAAAACATATCTTTTTATAAATAGTAATAAGAAAAGCTCTTCTGGCAAATCTTACAAAGTTGTTAATTATATAATTGTTCGTAACTAATACTCTAATATTTTTTATTTCATCACTTTTTTTGGTTAATATTCCGTATGTATGTTGATTACTAAAAATGTTTTAAAATAACTGCGGCTCGCAGAAGACTTATTTTAGCAGTGCAGCCCGCCAGCAACTCTATCCAGGAAAAATTGCTTCACAGGCTTATATAAGGCTGCCGACCCTTGATTTAGATATTAAATTAACATCTGTCTTAATTCTTTTTATTTTAAAATTCTTGCAGTATAAACTACTAAAAATTAATTAACTGAAATAAAATTACTTTCGTATTTCAACAGTTTCAATGCCTCTAAATACAAAAGTTGTTCCTCGATCATAACAAGTATCGTTCGCTTTACTCAATGTCGTTGCAATCATTACTGTAAATTATGAAAACAGCTTTGTTTGTACTAATCGATTTGTAAAGATGCTAGTATCACAATTAAATAAATGCAAGCTAATTGTTTTTTTGATCAAAGCATTAAGAGAGGTAGATAATTTAAGTTATTTCTGTTGAAATTTTAACAAAGCTTTAAAGATAGCCAAAACTAGACTTTTCTATGATTACATTTTAAAACAGAAAGTTTTGTTGTAAGTTTGTAAAGTACTAAGCACATTTGCGGAGTTAAACAATATTTGGTAATTGTTAGAATACGTATAGCATCTACTATTTAAAACCAACCGCAAGAAAACTTGTGCTGGTAAAAGTTGGGTACGCAGTTACCAAAGTTACACGTCCTATTGCCTTGGCTATGAGTTCTGTAATTGTACTTGCATGAGAGCTCCACTGTTGTGTTATGCGGTATTTTGCGAGGTATTTCATCACTTAAACATTTTATGTGCTCCAAACTGCATTCTAAAGTGGAAGTTAAGTTCAAGTGTTATAAACTCAGCAGTAAACTGAACGACAGTTGACCATGTTATTTTTGCGACCTGAATTCGCCCTTATTGACTTATTAGGACTAACCAGGCACACATAGTCATGTTGAACTGCTGTATCAGCCAAGCCAAATGTGCTTAGTTATTATACAAGGCAATTTTTTGTTAGTTTATTTAAACAAAATTTAAATGGCTAAACAGTCAATTTCGTTCAGTTAATAGTTTCAGTTTTTTATAACAAGTTAAACTATTTAAATTTAAATATAAAACAACACATTATTGGGCTTGTGAAAATATTTTTTTTCAAGAGCTTTTATAACTTTACTGTTCAATATATTTTAAATTAAAAAAGTTTCAATGTTTTAAGAGATACAAAAATGATAACCTGATGAGTAAAATCAGTTTAAACAAAGGAATTTTTTCCTAACTAAAAAACATATGTTCAAGTTTTAGATGTTATAACTTATAAATAAATAGAAAAAAACTTAAGTACTACTTTGTCGAAACAAAAAAAACTAACTAGGAACAGCGTTTGAGAATAGTTCTAACTTTTCAACTTGTTCTTTTAATAAATTTTCAAGATGTTCAATTTTTTTTTGTTGATTGAAAATGACAGTGTTGGTTTCATCTTACAAAAATTATTGTATTTAATTGTTGAATTTTTTCATTAAAGTTGTAAACTAAAAGTATAAAAAAATTCCAATTAAAAACAAATTATTTGTTAATATATTTGTTTAAATTAGTGAGTTTTAAGTTTGCTTTTAATAATAGTATCAAAATTTCCAAAATTACTGTATTTTAACTTGATTATAATTTAACAAGCTGTAAAACTTATGTTTTGTTCCTTTGTGTTGTTTAAGTCTTCAATCTTCATTTCCTGAACTATAATCTTGCTGTTCATTTCATCTATAAAAATATCAAAAATGAAAACTATTTAATAGTATAAATTACTTAAGTAAAAAATATAAGCAAAATTAAGCAATAAGATACCGCTACTTAGTAGTAATGATTTAATTTCTGCAGTTTGAACTGATATTGTCGCGTTCATGGACTTGACAAAATTCTTCAACTTTGAACTTTTTCTTTCTTCTTTTGTTAGTTTGCGCTCTAAGTTGCCAACCTCCTTCGAAAGGTCGGCTCCGTTTTAGCCAACACTACCCTTTTCACCCTTTTCTTCTCTCGGACCCATTTTCCCTCGTACTAGGGAATTTCCCGGAGTCACCGGGTCAAACTTAATTTGTTGCTTGTCGCATACGAGGCTGCATTGTTGGCAAACGCTCAACTTTGCAACGTAAATTATAATGAACAGCGCGAAAAACATTTCATTCTACTACTTTGAAGTTTTGAACGAAAAAAAGCTACAATAAAATTTAAACTGCTTCCTGCTTTGATGCTCGACAAACTGTTTTTTATAAATAATTCGCAAAAGCTTAGTTTTCTGCAGTGCATAGAAATGCCCCAGGATAGTTTTCTCACAGAGATAGGCACTGGTGCTTTTAACGATGATTGAATATCGGCGCCAGTAAGTTTCAAGCTTTGTGTACATAAAATAAAGTTCATAATAATTAATTAAAGAAATGGGAAATACATATACAAGATATGTAGATAAATCTTATAAACAGCTGGTTAAAACAATTATGAGTTGCAAAAATTACAAAGATGTCATTGTTACCGTTACAGTTGTTAATATTTTTTTTTGTGAAAACATTTTAGATTTTTATAAGATTTCTAAAAGTGTAGAAACAGGCATACTTTTTACAAACAAAAAGTTAGGTTAGCTTTAAAAAAATAAAAGTAGATAACAATAAAGATAAAAAGTCTTTATGATTAATATATCTGAATCTATAATACAAGCCAATGTAAAACCTTGTCTCATTTCAGTGTTAACTGCAACGTTGAAAATATTGTTCGCCAAACGGAAGTTTAATCTTTTCAATTTTTTTTTTGCAGCTTCAAGCAATAGCACTAAATTTGATTATGTGTGTTTGATGGTTTTGGTTTAACATTTTGTGGTAATGCACCTTGATGATTTCCGTACATAAATATTATAGTTTCTAAGTGTGAGATAGTTGTTGAAGTGCTATTCTTTTAGACTACATTCTATTGCTTAATAGGTTTTTCTAAGTATATATATTTAAGTTTAATTTTAAAAGTTAACTATTTTAAACAAGGTCACTTTTTTAACTTAAATAAATGTTTGTTAGTAATATAAACATCGTTTAAAATAAACATATCTATAGCATGTTAGTATAATTTTTACGGTCAGTGACAATCATTTCTAACTTGCTAGCAACAATTTTTCATAAGAATAAATCAAAATTTTAATATTATTATTATTTATTAAAATTTTAAAATCTTGTACACGGAAGAACAAAAATGCTGTGTTTTTCGCAAAAGTTTAACAAAAAAAGTCAAACTTGTGATCATTTGTTTATCACCGACATAACCAGTTGAAGTTGTTTGTAGAATCTTTTGCATTGTATAAAAGTCAAGTTTTATTATTTTTTAATTACTTATTGTTTTCATTTGTTCATAAGAACAAATAAAAATTTTATTATTATTTAATTAACTTTTACAACAAGTTCGTCTAAAAAGTCCAATGTAATAAAAGAGTTTTTTTTTAAAGCGTTATTACCTGAATTTTTCGAATATGTGATAAAAAATTGCTGTAAATTTCTGCTAAAACAAAGTTTGTACTTTGTTCGTAAATGTTAGACTACAAAAAAAAGTTAACTGTATATCTGTTTAACTGTTAAATTGAAGTGCTTTAAAACCTTTAAGTGTACAATTTATAACTTTTGATACAAAGCACTTACACTAACAAAATTGACAGGTGTCGTACGTATAATAAACATTAGTTTGTTGCTTTTATAGTTTACTAAATCAATGTACATTTAAAAGTTTCTTGGTTGTTTTCGTGCATAAATATTTGTTTCTTGGCAGTATGTGCAGCTAACGCCTACGAATGTAACGAAATCAGCCCATACCTAAAAAATTCAGCTAGTATGCTAAAAAATACTACCTACGTAATCAAAATTTGTTGTGTTTTACTTTTTCTTTTACTGTTTTTATACTTTTTTGTATAGAGTTAAGAAAGTTATACAAACTTTTAAAACTCTACTAAAAAAGTTTATTTACATATATATATTGTTTATTGAACGACAAACAACGCTCAAAAAGCTTGGTCCAAAGATCTGGTGCACGAAAAAACCTTTCGGTTATCGAGTCATGCACCAGAACAGTTTAACATCATGTCCAGGACTAAATTTAGGTTTTTGAAGCATTAAAATGTAAGAGTTTAAGCATAAGTTAATTCTAAAACATCCTTATCCTTTATAAATAACAGAATCATTAGTTAATAAATGATATAAATAACTTTAACAACAAGAAAAATAAAAAAATTAATAACTTATAAATCGAGGATATTTTTTCCGTGATTTTGTTTTGAGTAAGTAGGGCTTTAGTTCAACTCAAGTAACTTAAACTTAACATTTTGAATATAATTAATATAAAAATCGTTACTTGTAGAGCTATCAAAAATAGTTTTAAAGAACAAGTACCTTTTTTAAAAATTATCCACATCACAATACAAAAATATGTTAAGTGAATATTTAAACTTAGTCTTTAATTTTGTTAAGTACCTTAAGGTTGTTAAGACAAAAATGTTACACCTAAATTTGGACTATCCCAGGTTGTATGCGAGCATAAAGACTATAAAATACTCACTTAGTACTTTTTAAAAGTGTGTTTAAACCTCAATTTCTTTAAAAAATAAACATTTTTCACTTTGTTCTCTTTCTTTTTTAAATAGTTTGACAGTTTAGCTTATATCAAACTTAGAGAGCTCACTTAATCTTTAGTGCAATTACTTTTTACTTGTGTTTTAATCTGGATATTAATTTTAATAAACTCTTTTACAGTACAGTAAACTAAAAAAAAAATGCAAAAAAAAACCCAAAACAATTTTAAAATGCTGTCAAAGTAAAAAAAAATAAATAAAATGGTTACCATGTTTAGTTTCAATTAGTAGAGAGAAATCAATAAACTAACTATTAGGAAAGCTGTTTCTACAACGACTTTAACAGCTTGTATTCGTTATTATAAAGCTTGTTTTCACTATTATTTTTCATACTTTCTATCTGTATTTTTTCTGTAATTTTAAGTTATAAGTAAAAAAACGTTTTTTTTAAGCTTTTTAAAAAACTTTTTTCCTAAAAACTTTCAACGCTAAACTTTTTGTGCTTATAGCTTTAGTACTTTTTTATATTGTTTGAATAAAGTTATGGTAAACATTTTATGTTTTGTATTACTAATTTAAAATAAAACCATTTTTAGAAAACAAATATCACACATAGATACAAACTTAACTTAAAAAATTGTAAAAACTTATAGTTTTCCTGTTACCTAACATAAAAAAAATAATTTATTAATGATTTTTTTAATTTTTACTAGTAGAAAGTCCTTTAAAAAGTTGATAGGCTTTAGTTTTAGTATTTTAGTTTGTTACAATTCAAATTTGTTGTTATTTTTTTAGTTTTTTAGCAAAGCTTGAAAAGTTGAAATAATTTTTGTAAAAACAAGTTAAAAACTATTAAAAAAGACTGCATGTACTTTTTTTAATGTATATTGCAAAGTAACAGCAGAAGAAAAATTCAAGGCGCAATGAACTAATTTTGCGTAGGTTTTTTTCTTCCGTTTACTTACAAAATGTAAAACTTAACAATTTTAGTTCAATTCAGGTTTTATCTAGCAAACTACACGTTGCATTTATTTTTTGAAAGAAACATTTTGGTTTAAAGTTTTTACTTGAAAGACGTTGTTAACACTTTTATAATTATTATTGAATTTGGTGGTATATTTGCTGTGTATAAAAAAAAATTCAAAGATAGCAGAAAAGACTTATAAGTTAGACAACAATTAAAAAGCACAAGTTTTATATTTAAAACGGAAAGTATAATAAAACTATTCTGCATTCTTTCTTGTTGAAGTCTTTTTAGATATTCAGACGTAAATACTGAGAATACATTTTTTTTCATAAAGTCTTGTCCATACTAGTTCAATCATCAGACCACAAGCTTTCGGTAGACTGAAACCCGGTTTCATTAAAAAAACTTGTTAGTCAGTCGCAACCGAAAAAGTCATTTTACAAACGGTTTATTATGCTTGGATGTTAAAATGACATGAATTTTAATAAGAACGAAACCAGGGTCTTAGTCTACCATAAGCTTATAGTCTGATGATCAAAATGTTATGATCTTTGTCTTAATTACAGCTTGCGTCACAGCATACCAAAGTCCAGGCTTATGCTTTGTAAGACTTTCGCCGATGTTTTCTTTAAAAATTTGTTTGTAAAAACTTTGGTTTAAATGGTTATAAATGATTCTTCTAATCTTTTAAGAGAAACAAGTTTGTAAGCAGAAATTGTTTTTGCACACTCTCAACGAACAAATAAGTTATATCAATCTGGCAAATGTTTCAAATTTTTAAATACATCTAAAAATTAGAGAAAAATAGACAAGCTCGGATAGAAATAGTTAAGGGTTTTTAAAAGTTTAAACTTTTTTAGTAGTGTTTACGCAAAAAAGTGCTTCATTATTTTAAAAAGAACAACTTCTAAGTCATGTTTTATTAATTTTAAGCTTTGAAAAGTATCTATGATTTCTTACCTTATACTTATAAGCTTTCAAAGTTTAATTAGTTTAAGTCTAAAATATAATTTAAAAATGTAATAAAAGAACATATAATAAATGAACGTAATCATAAGATTACAGCAAAGTTTTCCGAATTAGTTATAGCTAGCTTTCCAACAAAAGACCTGCTAAAACTCTTTAAAATAATTTTTTTTTAATTTATTTTCTAAACAAGTTTTAAGAAGTGTTATAAAAATAATGTCTAAATTTAATTATGAAAAAGTAACTAGGATTGTATGCTTGTTGTTTAGTAGAAATTTTAGAATATTTGAGCCAGTGATTGTGGAAAGTTAGTCTAGTTTTGAAACACACAGTTTTTCAACTAGCCTAGAAGGTTTATGTATGAACAATTAAAAAACATAACTTTTAAGCAGTAAATACGTTATACGCAATGAGCTCATTGAAGAGAGTACTTTCTATACAAAGCACTGTCGTTAGAGGATATGTAGGTAACCGTACTGCCTCATTCATTTTACAAGTTAGTATAATTTTCAGTGTCTTTACTATATACTTATTACATACTTAAAATGCAATAAGTGGTAGAAAAGTTTTAAACAATATTTTATTTTAAAGTGATTTGGATACACCAATACTTTGTTTTTTATTGAGTATGAGTAAGTATTTTAACTAATTTTCTTAAAAATGGTTGCTTATAAAATATCTTACTAACACGTATGTTTATAAAAGCAGTTAATTTTTTGTTTGTCCTAACATTCATAACTTTGACTATAAATTGATTAGTTTTTTACGTATTTTCATAAATAAAACATTTAAAAAATTATGTGTTTTGACAACTTTTGGCAGCAATCCAAACTAGTATTTATAGACTCAGTTAACAACTACCGTATAAAATAAATATTGTTCTTAAAACTGATAAAAGGTATTTAGAAATAGACTGCAAACTATTTATGATGATCTCTACTACATAAAAAACGTTTTCAAATCTTTAACAGCTACTTGATTTTGAAGTGGACTGCATCAACGTAATCCAATATTCAAACCACACAGGCTACTCTCACTGCGGTGGTCAAGAACTTTGCCCCACTGAAGTTGAAGAACTTTATGAAAATCTGAAGAAAAACGAAGTTGTTAAGTATGACTACGTTTTGACTGGTCAGTTAGGTCTTATCAGTTGTTAAGATACGATAAAATAGAAAAAAACAAAATTTTTTTTTGAACTATGGAAAAATAAAACATTCAAAATGTTTGGTCCTACGACCTGGCGCACAAAGAACCTTTCAGTTATCGATTTGTACACCGTGGATACCTTTTAACGTCTTGTCTTGGACAAGTTCTTTTATTATTTAGTTCTTGTTTCACAAAAAAAAGAACAGATTCGTATTTTTACTAAGCACTTACTTTAATGCTTTTTATTTTAAGTTTATACACTTTTTAAGCAAAAAATTGTTGTTAGTTCGTATTTTTGCAAAAATATTTTTGCATATACTTAAAAATTCAGAATTAATTTCAAAATTTTATAGTGTGCTATTAGATACAGAAAACTGTACCTTACTATTTAAATATAAAAATAGTTTTGTTATGCATTTTTGTTTTAGCAAAAGGCAAATTTAATTGACAAAAATTGTTGAACGTATTTACATAAATTGAACGGGTTTACTTTAAAATATTTCTTTTTTATCGGATAAGTTACACTATTTTAGTTCAAATTAAACAAGAAGGTTCTTTTACTGATCATGTTTTTAAACCAGCTGTAGGTAAATGTTTAAGTTATTTTTTGACTATATGTTTTGAAACTCATATAAAAGTTTTTTGAAATATATACTTACTTTTTGGTTTTCTATTAACAATCAATACAATAAACAGGTTATTGTAGAGATAGGAAAACACTAGAAAAAATTGCTCAAATTGTAAAAGAATTAAAAGAAATGAATCCAAATTTGATATATGGTAACTGTTTTAAATATTTTTTTTTTTGCAATTAAACAACATTAAAAAAATTAAACATATAAGATAGGGGTAGCTGTCAAATTTGCACGAGGGAATTGCACGAGTGCACAAAATTGCACAAATATACCTTTGCACGAGGGGATAAAATTGTACGAAGATAAAATTCCACAAAGACTTTTTTGCACGAGCAGTAACTTTTGCACGAGCAGGCAATTTTGCACGAGTTGTTTTTTTTTACTATCACTGTTACCCCTAACCCTTACCCTCGGTCGGTAGCTTTTTTTTTTTTTTAATTTTTTGTTTTTATAATTACTTTTATTAGTTTTTTATTTTATTATACTATCACTGTTACCCCTAACCCTTACCCTCGATCAGTATTTTTTTTTTCTTTTTCTCTTTTTATTAATTTATGTTTTAGATTTGTTTCTGTTTTTATATTTTTTTTTCTGTTGGTTCTACTCTCGTTCAAAAATTTAACTCGTGCAAAGTATACCCTTGGTGCAAAATTGTCTTCGTGTAATTTTGTTCCCTCGTACAACTTTGTGCCCTCATGCAAAAGTATCTTCGTGAAATTTTGTGCACTCGTGCAATTTTTTTCTCGTTCAATTTAGTCTCCTCGTGCAACTTTGTCTTCGTGCAGTTTGACCCGTCCCCTTAAAACAAATATGTATGAATTGTATTGCATGTTGTTAATCTCTTTATGCAATTATTTATACTTGTTTTAGTTTTTATTTATCTGAACTTTTATTAACACCTTCTTTAATTTTCAGTGTGTGATCCTGTATTGGGAGATACTTATGATGGTAAAGGCATCATGTGGGTTCCAGAAGATCTTATACCAGTTTACAAAGATCAGTTTCTCCAGATGGCAGATATTCTTATACTCGATGAGTTTGAAGCTGAAATTCTTACTGGTTTATAAGGATATCAAAAATAATATATTTGCTTAAGTTTTTAGATGCAAACTACGAACTGCATTAAAAACTATGAATAGAGTTCTATAATACTCTTAATTAGCTAAAATGTCTTTAAAAATAAGCTTTTTAATATTCAAAATGTTAACTGTAAAATTATTTGAACAGGTTTGAAAATTGAAACAGAAGCAGATATTCAGAAATGCATAATTAGTTTACACAGCAAAGGACCAAGTACCGTTGTAATTGAAAGTTCTACTAATAACGAAAACTCAAGTTTCTATGGGAGTAGAACTCTTGAAGGTGAGTAGTTTTTGTATTCTAAAGAAGAAAACCACAGGCTCGATTGCATGCTTTTCTACAGTATATTATATTTAGGAATATAAATGTATCTAAAACATGATGATAATAACTTATCGTGATAAATAAATAAATACGAGGTTTAACTTTGAACTTAGGTTTAAAAGTTTTTGAAAATTTCAATTTAAATTTAACTAAAATATAATTTTTTGTTTATGAATACAAATCTTTAATGGCAAGTTTTAAATGTCAGAAGAGATTTGCGTGTCAGATATTATTTTATGTTCTTCTACTTTAAAATTATTTGTTAAATACTTTTTCAACAATATTGTTATACCAATTTTCAGTTTTTTTGTAGTTTAATTTCACATCATCGTTAAAGTATCAATTTGAAACTAACTCTTTAAGATAAAAAGTTGCCTGATGAAACGATCAAAGTGTATATGCCGCATTTTGGAAAGTATTTTGGAACTACAGATGCTTTTGCTTCCCTGTTGCTTGCCTGGACATCCAGACATCCACAAGACTTGCTACTATCCATGGAAAAGGTGGCATCAACAATGCAGCACATCCTAAAAACAACTCAGGCCGCAGTAGAAGGTTGGTTTTACTGCAATAGTTTGTTTGAGCTACGAATTTAACAATGTTTAAGTCACAGTTTCCCAAACTCAATTTCATAAACGCTCCTATTACACAAAATACAAAATGAACGTTCTTACTCATTACAAATCCCGAAATATCCAGTGTAAGTTTCAAATCTTCCTTAAATTGTTTTTGAAACTTTTTTTGTTGCTACAAAGCTCAGAATATCAAATTAAAAAATAAATCTTTTGAAATGTACCTAAAACCTCTTTTTTTTGCTCTTCAATACAATCCTCAGAATATTTAGTAGAAGAATATTATTCGGACTTTTTCTTAAAAGCACCAAGTACTTCTTACGGCCCCTTTAATAATTACACCTTTCTAGCTTTTCACCCCTTGACTTACTAAGATGCCTCAAAGGTAGCCATATAAGCCACTTTAAGAAACTCTGGTCAAAATTACATAGTAAGTGTTGATTGAGCAGGTTTACTAGTTAAGTATTTGGGAATCAACAGTATATTTAGGTTCCTCATACTTTTAAAATTTGAAGTTAATTTGTAAGTTATTATGTTTTACAAGATGTTTCAACAGGTCAAGAAATATTAAGTAGGTTTAAATGTACAAATTAAACAGTCTTTTTATGCTTTGATTTTTTTTTCTTACATACAATATAAGACGTAGTTTATATTTTGCTAGTTTACACATTTAATTTTGCTGAAAGTTTTTATAACATCTTCATAAATACTCAATTGAAGCTAAGCAATGTTTAGGAAAGTCGTTTTTCGTCCAAATGTTAGCATGTTGTTATAAAAGTGACAACGTTTTTTATGTTTTTATGGTTCACAACAAAGTTTAACCAAAGCGTAGTGATTGTGTTAACAATGTTTAGTACTTAATATAAGACGGTAAGCTCATTCTATCACTTTCAATTTCAAAACTTATTATTTTCTTTAAAATTTATACGGTGTTTTTGAAACCGTGCTAAAGATAGTTTAAAGATATTAATTAAATTGTTAATAGTATTATGATTGATAATATACTGCAAAATATTTTTTTTCAAAAAGTGTGCATATTTACAAACGACTTGAATTATTATTTTTTACTGCGAAATAAATTTTTACGAAAAATATGTATTTTTAAAAACGGCATGAAAGTTTTTTTCTATAAAAAGCTAACTAAAAAGACACATTTTTCGACGAACGAAGTCAGCAAGATTTAGACAAAAGGTATATTGTATTACATCTATTTGTGCTAAAAGCTAACTACTTAAAAATTATTTGTTGTCAAAACAAAACCATGAGGACTTTTTTTAATAGCAAAAAAAATAAAAGTTTTTAGTTTATTTAAAACTTTTAAAGCTTTTTAATTTTTCTGATTTTAATTAAATAGCGCAAAAACAAAATGGAGAACCACCAAAAGTTGCTGACATTGATCTAAGAATCGTACAAAGCAAAAGAGACATCGAAAATCCAACGATTTCTGTACAAACTACTGTATTGAAAATGGATTAGAAATTTTTAGTAATTTACTTTTACATTGTTTTAATTTGTTTTCAAACGATTTTTTTTGCGTGTTTATGTCACTAAATCATTGATTTATTCTGTCTTGTAACAATACGCTAAAAAACAATAGTTTTAGTATTAATATATAGAAGTAACAAGTAAGTGTGCGTTTTAAAAGTATCAGTTTCACCTTATTAGCTTTAAACAGCTTTTCATAAATAAGAAGTTTAAGATTAATACTAATTTTGAATCCTTGTAAGTTTAATTTTTAGTTGTATTGTGTATGCGGTACTAATTTATATTTAACTATAATTCCTATATTTTATCTATATTTATCAATTTTGTTGCAAAAAAAAATATTTTATCCTATTTGACTCTTTTATACTTATTGTTTGTTAACTGTTGTGTTTTAGATTGACAGTTATGAAAAATAATCTGTTTTGATGTGTTTTTCAAAGTGTTTTAAATAAACTTTTACTCAGAAAACCTTAATATTTTTTTTAATTAAAACAATACTACTTAATAGATGTTGAACATAGATTAAGTATTTGATTATTGGTTTTATATATTTAGTTACGTGTTTTTTCTATTCATTGTAATTATTTTAATCAAACTTTGAAAACTAAAAAAAATATTTTAAAGCTTTATTTGTGTTTTTTAAACAGTCAATGTATACAAATTTACAAAATAACACTGAAAAAAAGTTCTTCATAAAAACACTCAAGTATTAGTTTGCTATCAAAACATTAATCATCTTCAAGTTAAATGACTAATTTCATAAGAAACAGCTAAGTTATAAAAAGTATGTAGTTTACTAATCATAACTTATAAAACCGTAGTTCGCAGATATACAAAAAAAAATATTTTTAATATTTTTTTTTGTTACAAAAAGAACGTAGTAGACGAGATCTTTGATGGTTCTACGTCATGCCAACAAACTTGTATCGTTTGGAACTTTTGTTATAACAACAAAAATTAGTTGACTAAGGTTGACTTGCAGTTAGTTGACTAATGTAATTTTTATTTCAGTTTTACATTCATGGAGAACGCATAAACTGATTGGAAAACAAAAAAATACTAAACTTTAAAATCATTTTACATTTTGTAATAAGTTAAAAACCAAATTTACTTTCTTATAATTATAACAGTTACATAATTTTTGCATTTTTTACTTTACTTAATACTGTAACAATAAAGTCTCTTTTAATAAATAAATTATAGTAAGTTACTTTAGAAGTATAAAAATATTAACAAATAACCTACATATGATAGGGTTTTTGTTTTAAAGTAAGCATAAAGTAAGTAGTTTATACGTTTACAAACAATGATATTTGACTAAATGAATTTTCACAAACAAACAACTAAAAAAGTAAATTTTGATGAATTTCTTAAACAGCATACATAAGCATAAGTTTTACATAAATAAAGTAAATAAATAAAAACTTTAGCTTAAAATTTTACGTAATTATATAAAACCTTTAACAAATTTTTCCACAAAATAACAAAACTTAATAAGTAATTACGTTTAAAAACCAATGGAAAACCTTGAAGGTCAAAAAAAATAATTTTGAAAACTTAACATAGTTTCGAGTACTTAACGAATACTTAAAAGTAAAAATAAAGTTTGTTCGTAACCTCGATGCATATTTTGATATTTTAAGTGAAGTAATTTCAAAAGCTTTAGCAGTTTTGTTTGAATACTCTGTTTTTGATAAAACTTTTTATTTAAAAATAGTTACTAGAGACTAGTAATACTATAACAATTAGTTTTAAATTGTCAATTAATAAATAAATTTAATGAAAAAATTTGTTGCTTTAGTTATTTTGTTCTAGTTAGCTTTTTTTTAAACTTTACTAACTTATTTGCTGTTTATTGTTGTAAATGCTGCAAGAAATATATTTCATACACATAGAGATAGAAAACGTGACAACAGCAAATAAAAGAATATTTTGAAATCGCATAAGTTTTTTGTGAAAATTTAAGGAGTTTTAATTTTAATCGGTAATTTTTTTCAGAGTTAAAAATTATTTCAATCAAAATTCCTAACCAGTTAAATTTTAATCAAGATAGAAACTTAGATATTATTTTTGCATAAGTTTTAAATAATGTCAGTGATGATTTTATTTTTTAGCAAAAACCTTTTTGAAGTGTGTAATGTTAAATTTGTTGAATCAAAATTACTTAACATTTTAACATTTAAAAAATTATAAACTATATATTGTTCCGTTCTTTCATACAATTAAAAAAAGTTAGTGATAAAAAAATTTCTGCATTTTTTATAAAACGTTAGTCAATAGTAGTTTAAAAACAAAACATGTTTACTCTAGAAAACTAAGTAATTACTTGCAATGGTTTTAAACAAAATTAGTTGTTTTCGGGACTTGTTTGAATAAATTACTTTTTAATTTTCATGTTCATGGCTTATTGGCTATAAACACATTCAAAAGCTTTAGTTTGTTGTTTATTTAGTTTTTATATGTTTAAATCAAAAATCAAAGTTCAAAAAATTTTAATTAAAAACAAATTTAGAAACAAAACTATATAAACTGTTTTTCAATTGTTCTGTTTACTAAGTTAAGCTTATATCAGTTAGACTTTGGAGTAAGCCGAGTTAGTACAAAAAAACTCAACTATTAAAATTTGAAAGCACTTAAACGTTTTTATGGCTTCTTAATTTCTTAAAAAGTACTTTTATTTGGAAGAAAGTTGCTTAAAAAATATTTAATTATCTATTTTGTCATTGTTAGTAAGTTTACAAAACTTAGCGTACCAAATATTTTATTTTCTGATCCTAATGAAAATGTTATTATTATATAAAAAGTAGTTATGCTTAAGTTTGTGTTAACAGAAAAATGTTTATTTGTCTAAATTATTTCATATAATCAACTTATAAAAATTAAACTGTTTAGTAAAAATTATTTTCATTTGTCTATTGTCAAAGAAAGTTTGTACACATAGTAACTTTTTGTGGTTTAAATGTTTGGTTTTGGTAAACTTGTTTCTTTAAGTTTCGTTATAGTATATATTTATAATGAAATATTTTAGTCAAAGTAAAGATAAGAAACTTTTTTATTGTCTGTATCTAATTACTTCAGATTCAAAAAGTCGTATTTTGTTTTTTACGTTTTTCTATAAAAAAATTTATTATTAACGCAAATAATGAAACTAAAACTAAAACAAAATTTAACAAGTAAAAATTCTAAACTACCAAAAACATAAGTTTAACAGGTATTTCTTACTTAAGTACTTTGCAGTTTAGAAAATGACATTTTTATTTTTCATTTTTTATATTTCTAGAGTAAAAAACTTAACAAAGTAAAATTGTGTTTGAATTTTTTATTTTTTTTTAATTTAATTATTAAAAAAATCGGGTTTAACTTCAACACATTGAACGAAGCAAATTTTTCGTGTTTTTAAAGTTTTGCAGGTTATTTTTTATATAAAACTTGATTTCAAATATATTCTACGTTTTTTATATGATGTAAAAAAACGGAATATATACATTTTAATAAACTTATATTCAAGGTCTTTTAGTTTTGTAATAGTCTACTTTGTAAGTTTTAGTACTTACTACAAGTAAGCGTAGATATTTTACAATTATTACAAAAAAGTTGATTTCAATTAATTCACACAGTCATTTTTCAGCACAATAGCACCTAAAATGTCGTTTCCAACTGAGAACATCACGGAAAGTACCGCTGTAAGGATAAGAAAAGAGATGAAAAATCTCGCCTCTCGCGGCATCCTCAAAACCAAGATCAAGTCGGAAGTCAACCTCTTCTGGTGGGAGGTCGCGGTCACCGGACCCGAGGGAAGTCCCTACTTTGAGAAGAAGTACTTGATCAGAGTCCACTTTCCCATCGACTACCCTAGCAACCCGCCATTGCTGTGCATGAACACGTACATATTCCACCCCAACATTTTGTCGGACGACCCCTGTGTGGAGGACGCCCCCCACGGCAAGATCGGGCTTGATTATCTGGGGTCCGGGTGGGAGAAGGGGTTGAACATAAGTGACGTATTTTAGAGGCTGGAGTCGGTGATGCGGAACCCCGATTTGGACCCTGGTCTCGTGGTGAACCTGCAAGCGGCCATTTTGTACACAAATGACCGGGAAATGTATGAAAAGCGCGCCAAAGAGAAACTAAGTAAAAAATTTCATAAATGATTTTACTTCATTACTTTCTATTTCATAAATCATTTGTTACAACTGTTAATTATATATAATCAACTATTAAAACGTTTTGAAATTTGTTTTTTACTGTTGTCTATTTATGGCAATTTCTTTTGACTACTTTATTTTATTGCATATTATCAATTTATTTAAAAACTAATTGTCTTCTGTACTTGCATTTTTTTGAAAGCAATATATTTATTAACAAATACAGTAGTTTTAATTTGTTTAGAATTTACAATTTAATAAATATTTTTACAATATCATTACGTTGATTGTCAATATAAGTTTTATAATGTTTTAAAAATAGTTGATCTAATTTAAAGCTCTGTTAATTTTAGTTTATATATAAAAACAAAAATTAAAATTAAAAAATGCAGAAAAAAAAAAAGATGTTTTTAAATTATTGTTTACATTTTAGTTTTTTAACTACAACTTAAAGTAGGGGGGTCCGCAGACTTGTACAAGTAACGGGCCTATTTCACTTGATTAATTTTTCGCTGGCAGCACATCATATAAAAAGTCTTTCTCAGATCAGAGTTATTTAAAATAGTTGTAGTAATCAATAAAAAATACTACGTTAAACCAAAAATGTGGTGAATTATGCACTGATGAAGCACTAGTATTTACTAATTATGAATTTAATAGTGTAATTTCATGCATTTGTTTAAAATTTGTTTTTTTTTAAACTATACTAATAGAATGTCAGCGGACCCTTGTTCTAAAATTTAGTTAGGAAAAGTAAATAAAATATCTTAAGCAAACTAAAAGTATATTCTAATTGTAGTTACCGTGGTAAAATTGTAAAACTTAAATTTGAAACAATTCTAATTATTCCAAAAACAGTATAAACTACATGTAGTTTTTTTAACTATAGTTAAATTAGACTTAAGTTATAAATTTAAGACCACTACAAGTAAACTTGTTAATTTTTAATCAGAAGATCAGAGATCACAGAAAATAAAAGCAATTACTTGTCTTAATAGTGTGTATGTAAAATGTTTAAAACCAATTCATGAGAACGTAAAATAATATTTAAAAGTACTAAAGTTTTTGATTTAGTTTTCTCTAAGTTTCTACTTTCTTTCTATAGTTACATCAATAATTAATTTTTTTTTATTCTATTTAGAAGTTTATATAATTTAAAAAGTTTTCATACTACGTTAACTGACTTACTTCCTTAAACCATAACGAATATTTTAGTAGTTTATTTATAGTATCATTAAGTTACTAAACTTAATTTAACAAATATATTTTTTAGTGTTTAAAGTTATCTAAGATAACTAAAGCATTTTTAACTCAATTTCTTATTTTAAATTTCAACTCATATTTATAACTAGAGTTTATTTTACTCATTAACGACAAAAATAAAAAAAATTACCAAAATGTTTGCTTCTCTTAAAATATACTAAACATTTTCATAGACTCAGCATTTTTAAATAAAATTGAAAACACTGAAGTAAATCAAAAAAATATTGAAAGCTAAGTTTTTTAAACCTTGTCAGTATTGTTATTTGTATTAATGTTATGAGTCTCTAGTTATAAATTATTTTAACTCTAATTTAACCGCTAAAATATTTATTTTAAACTAAAGAATTTTAAATAATGAACAACATATATTTACCTTTATTTTATATCACTTATACGTTTGTTCTATCATATATTACGTAGCAGGGCATTAAATGCTTTAAATCTAAACAAGCAAAGCCCATCGAAAATTTAATTACTTAGAAGTCGTAAGTCTAAGAAAAAGCTTGCGTATAAAAAAATATTCATTTTTGTATTTTTCATATTTCTATACTTTTGTTCTTTTGATAAAGCTTCTTCGTTAATCGTTTGAGTAAAAAACTTTAGTTGAGTAATAAGTATCAATATAAACAAGCCAGTTTATATTTACACCTAGTTGAATACTACTAAGATATACAAATTTACAGACAAATAATAAACATTTATATGCATGTTGTAGTCAGTTGTATACAGAACTAAAAATCTTTAAAATTGAAAATAAAACGTCGAAGAATTGAGTTGCCCAAAAGTTTAAATTTTTTGTGGCAATTTTAACATCTGATTAAAAACTGTATGGTTATACTTTTACTTTTTTGACTGTTTTAAATATTAAAATTTATCTAGATGAATTAGTTGTTAGTCGACTATTATACAATTCTGTACAACGTAACGTAAAAATATTTATCACATTTTTGCATTTGAACTTAGTACCTATTGAAAAAAATTACCAAAAAATAGTGACAACAACATGTTTACAAAATTTAGTCTACTACATCTTATATATTGCATATTTTTTTAAATCTAATCATTTATAATACTAATAATATTGCGACATGAAAATAGACAAAACACTAAAAATTCCATGAGGTTAGATCTCTCATATTTGTGAATTTCTCTCATTTAAAATCTGTTACTTGCACTTTTGTTAATTATATCACGAGTTAGAAAGGTAAAGTTCGATAAGTAAAAATCACACTAACTTTAGTATATAGAAAGTTCATTAAATGTATTTCTTACTTAATTAAAAGTACTTCACTTGTGTAGTAAACTAGATAATTTTATAACTTTTCTTTTGTAGTGAATTAACCTTATTACAAGAATTCTAACAAAATTTTAGCTAGTTAGTCGGTTTTGTTTAATTTAGTTAGTTAAATTGTTTTGTTTAGCATTAAGATAAATATATAAATTGACTACAGCAGTAGTTGTTTTGACAAGTTAATTTATTTTTCAATCACTGCCTTTAGTGATCAAAGTTTAAACATTCTCAGTCAATTTTTTTCAAGTATGGGCTATAAGATCATTTTTAAGTTTAATAAATAAATATGCTTACAATGAAATACCTATATGTTAACTTAAAGTAAGTATTTTATTCTAGGCCAGTATGCTTTTCTAAAAAAAAAATATTTAAAAGTATACTTACTTTTGATAAAAGTTTAAGCTTAGTAACGTGTAGTGAGCACAATTTTCCTTTTAAGGACGTTTGCTTTTAAGAAGGCTGTTTCTTCTGAAGGTTCTTGTTTAATAAACTATAAAATCAAAGCAATAATAAATAATATTTGTGAAGTTTAATGCTTTCAAAAGTATGTATTAAACATTAAGAAAATGTTTAAGTTTTATATTTTTGAAGTATTAATAAGACTTTTATGTATATACATTACAGAGCAACAAAGTTTATATATCATTTTTAAATGTCAAATTAAATTGAGTTTTGCACTAAAATGTTTCTTAAACATATATTTTTGCAAGCATTAGTTGAAAAAATTATTGTTACATAAACAAGTATTTTTTCTTAGTTTAAAACTTTGTTTTATGAAAATTTATACATAGAATTTACTTTTTTTAAATTAGTTTGTTTTATGAAAAGATATCTAAAAGTTTTTTAAATTGAAACAACTGTTTGAATAAATTATTTTGTTGATGGTGTTATCTTACTTGTTATTTCTTTAAACTCTATATTGATTTAGGCGTTATTATTATTTTTGTTTTCTAATAAAAACTTTAATAAATACTATAAAATATTTCTATAAAATTGCTAAACTTATACAGTAAATACACAAAGATTTCATGTAATTCTTATCAATCTATTTACATAATTCTACCATAGAAGGTGGTCGACACTATTTTGAAACTTTAATTTTTACAAAACAGCCTTAACTTTATTATATCAAACATTCAAATGTCAACTTTGGTAACTGATAAGAGGATCAGGGCTGAGATGAAGCACCTCCGGACCCTCCAACTCCTCAACTTGAGAAACTTGTCTGAAATGAACCTCTACCGGTACGAAATGCACGTCATGGGGCCGGAAAATTCCCCTTACGCGGGACTAAAGTTCCTCATCAGGGTCAGCTTTCCCACCGACTACCCGAACAACCCGCCCCTGGTTACCATGGCAACCAGCATCTTCCACCCCAACATCGTGGCCGAGACGGCAGACCGAAAGGGCGAAATGGGTATGAACATGCTGGGCGACGGTTGGTCGGACAGGTTCACCATCAGTGACGTGTTCAGGAGAATTGGCAACCTGCTCATCAGCCCTGACATGACCGAGGTGGTTAATGAGGAAGCGGCCATTTTGTTCAGAAAAGACCGCCAAAAGTACGAAGAGGTGGCGCGAAAGAAGGCCCAGCCTTATTCGGGGTATTTCACCAATTAAGTTGTTACTTATTTCTACTAATTCATCAGTATTTAATGTGTGTTCATTATATTTATAATTTAATACGAAATTTGTTTTAGTTTACAAAGTTAGTAGAGTCCAAAATAAAATACGGTTGTTAGGTAAGTATTTTCTACGATTGTTAATTATATATAACATTTATTTTATCATCTTCTCTAAATCAGACTGATTAATTATCAATTTTTTTTGCTAAAGCAACCCTTTAACAATATGTCTGCTATTATCAATTTTCTATCAAAAAGTTTAATAACACTTTTTTATATTTAATTTATATTCAAAAAAAAAACTTTGATTTTAATCAACATACACTTTTGTATAAACAACTTATTAGAACTTATTTCTGACTATTTTAGTATTTATAGCCAGAGTGATTTATGCATTATTTATAAATACTGTTTAGTTTTAACTTTTTATCACGAATACTTTAGTAATTTTATTGTTTAAACAGTCTACCAAATTATCGATAGTTTTGTGATAATGTCGATGTAACCTACTTATTCTATGTACTATTATTAACCGTTCTGAAGTTCTATACTAATTTGTACTATATTTGTAAACAACACTTAACAACATGGTCAAAGTCTAAAACTTAACAGTAATTTTTACTATTAATTAGCACAACAAATTTTTACTGTTAGTAAAATAAAAAATCCCTAACATTAAGTAATGAATATGTTATATTTTCTGTTATTAATCCTTGTTTTATAAATTATCAAGTTTAGTTTCATTATAAATTCATGAAATTAATTCAAGAAAAACTAGTCCTAATTGAAACATAAACGTTTAGGTAAGCTTACTTGTTTTCGTTTAATTAATTTCACAAATAATTGTTTCATTAGTTTACTTCAAGTACAATTTATGCAAAGTTTTACAACTTGTATTGTATTATAATCGTTCACAAACATCAATTACATGTAATTATTAAAAAATAAATCAAACTTAAATTATGAAGCAAAAATTTTTGATTAAAAAAGTTTGCAAGAACTACTTATATATACAAATTATACAACATAAAATGCTATTTTTGAAGCAGGGGTGGGCAGCCGTTTATTAGTAATGGACCAAGTTAACAACAAATTATTTAATCAGTAAACTAGAATTTTTATGGTACTTTAACCAACTAATTAAATAAAAATAATGCTTTACTTTTTTGTATAGTTTACAAGAAAGTCATTTTTCTGATAGTTTGAAGTAAAATATATATCTAAAGCTTATGTTTTTTTAAATTAAAAGATATTTTAAACCGTGTTTTACTTGTTATCATCAATTGCACACAATAATATATTTACAATGTTTTCTATACTTAACTAAACACATTTTGTGTTATTGTGAAAATTTCAGCTAGGTTGTTTCAAATAAAAGTATATAGTTGTTATTAAGGTAAAATACTAGTTTATACTTAAATTCCGTATACATTTTACTAATTCTAAAATTTTCATGCTATGTTTCAAAACTCATATTTTTTGACGTAAGATGTAAAAACAGAAATCTTATATTATTTTGACTCTTTAGAAACTGACGAAATGCTACATTTTATATTTTATAAAACAAGACATAACTTCAGCGTTTTGTAAAAAAATAGAAAATGTTGGAAATCATTATGATACAAACTAGAATAAAACTTAAAAATAATAATTATTGTTTCAATATGTACTGTTTTGTGTTAGTTATCACGACAATAAGTTTAACTCTGTTATTTTCAGTTTAAAAACTTAAAAAAATATTTATAATGCATTTCTTATACAATGTTAACTATCTGGCAAACGTAGTGTTGCTAAAAGAAATCTTTAAGGTTCATTAACGGTTTTATTATAATTTTTCAATACGTTACTATAGTATACCAATACTAAATTAAATTCTGGTTTGATGAAAGAATTGTTTTAGACATAAAATTAGAATTAAAAACAAATAAATTTAGATATTTATATTTTATTTTGACCTCAGAACTTTTTTTTACAACTAGTCGCAAATTAGAAATGCGAAAAAAAAACACTTTGTCAATAATTTCAAAAGGATTTTTTTATGCGTTTTTTATCTAAAAACTATGTTCGGCCGATTAATCATCGAATATTTGTGAAAAAGTTGTACTGCGCGTTATAAATAAACACAAAAAAAAAAGAAAGTAGGTTTTTTTCGCCGCCTTTCAGTTTGTACACGGAGGAAAAAAAGTTCTGTCTTTTTCGCAAAAGTTAAACAAAAAAGTCAAACTTGTGATCATTTGTATATCACCGACCTACCAGTTGAAGTTGTTTGTAGAATCGTTTGCATTGTATAAAAGTTTTAAAGTTTTTTTTTCTATGATTGCATACTGTTTTCATTTGTTTAGTTGAGAAATTTGTTAATAGTTTCAAAAAAAAGTACTTAACTGTGACTATAAAATATAGAAATAAGAATATAAAACTAAGCATGTAAAAAGACTGAGCATTAAAATTAAAGTATCAATGAAAGGAATAAGGCATTTTGCAAGTGATAACAAACTTTAATAAAGTAATTTCAAAATATACTTTTTCTTAAATTTTAAGATAATAAAAATATGAAATAAAAACTTAACAGCAAAGTCTTCACTTTCAAAACAGATTACCACATTTTCAAGCTTGAAGACTTAAACTTTTAAGTAAATATTAATCTAACTAGTGCAACTTTTATTCAAGTTACCTAATTCGTAAATTTAAAACTGCTTTAAAAACAAAAGCTGTTCAGTTTTGAAAAAATAATAATATTCCAACATTGTTGTAATACTTTAACTCTTTGTTTTCGTTTTTTTAACTGAATAAAAGATTTGTTTTTTAAGCATGACGTAGTACTGTAATGATTGTTATTGCTTTTATTTTATTTCTAAAGTTAGCTTTATAAGTTAGTTGTAGCTTAAATAAAAGTTACTATTAAAATAATTTTTTTCTTTCAATTTAAGTATTATACCACATTAACTTAAACAGTTTCACAATAAAAATGCATTTATTTAGAATTATTCTATGCGATAAAAAGTATATACCAAAAATTAAACGATATACATTTTGTTCATACCTCGAGATATACTTTAAACAAAAGAATTTTCAACCATTTTTATCACATGCATCCAAATAGGTATATATTTCACCGTAATTAGTTTTAATAAGCCTTAGTATAAAGTTTAGTTTAAATTAACTTAGGACTTGTACCTTTTTGTTAAATTTAATAAAACTTTACTCTTTAGCTCAGTTATTCTCATTAAAACTAATTTGGTGAAAAAAACATAAAATATTCTATATTTGCACAAAACATTTTGTTTAGTCTAATAATTGATATTGTTACGATTGTATTGAAAAAAATTAGTTTTTATTGTTAACACTACTGAAGTTTCTAAACTTGGTTGATCACTGAAATAATAAAAACAACAGTTAACCTTTTTTAGTAGACTATTTCGTTATTTGTTTTATCAGAAGTGAGAGTTTTTGAAATTTTACAAAAAACTAAACTACTTACGTAGATAGTTTTTCGCGCGACGAACTTTGTGAAAAACTATTTACAATCATGAGATGTTTCTTTTGTTTATCGTCAAGTGATAAAAAATAAGTGCTGTATTGCATTTCGAATTCTATTTTTTTTATATTGCTAGAACTTTTCAACATAAACTTGTTTTGCAATACACTTACCATAAGTTTATGTCAACGAGCTAGTATTTAATAAATCTTATACAGTCATTTATCAAAGTTTGTTGTGTTTTGTTTAAAATAAAAGATAGTTTTAAGCTACAAAACTTAAATGTAACATAGTTAATTGTTTTAAAACATTAAAAAAAATTGTTTGTAATTTTTATTGATATCTTTTTATTACGTTGACAAGTTGTAATTAGACCTAATTTTAACATTAGAATAAGTAAAAAAGATTGAAATGCACTTATTGTGTTACAAAACTATAATTGGATGATTAAGTACATAGTTTAATAGTAAAATAGTACAATTTAATAATTAGTTTATACCGTTTTATATAACAATTTAAGCATTTTATTCATTTAGTTCAAATTATCTAATTTAAACTCCAAACTTTAACTAAAGCAAATTTGAATCTTTAGTTGCGAGACTTTTAGAATTATTTGTGCAGAAATAACCATAAACAAACATTTATATTCAGCTTCATAGTCTTTTTTTAGATCAGATTTGTTGAAAGCATGCTAGGTCTTTTAGATTATAAGAACCGTTATAAATAAATTAATAATACTTTTTGAAAATATAAACAATTAAGAAAATATATACATACAACAGTTACAAACCAAGAGTTTTTTTGTTTTGATTGGTGGTGTAATACATGGTCATTTTGTTTAGACGAAAGATGCTTCAAAAGTAAGTTGTAATATTAATATTTTTAAAATAATAAACTTGCTTACTTTGCTTAGTTTCTGCTTTTTAATACTTATAAAAAGTTTTTGTTTTTCTAAAGAACTTATTTTCAACAAAACGCGAAATCAAACAAGTACTAATTAAGTTTGTATTTGCAAACAAAAGTATTGAACATATTAAAACTTTTAAAACTAAAGAATTTAAGAAACAGTTCTTTGTTTTATAATGTGATGACTATAATACAATTTTATTTTTAAGTTGTAGTTTTTACCTAGTATAAAAGGTTATTGCTAACAGATTAAAACAGTCACGCAATTTTATTTTTGAAAAAAATACAAATTTTAATTTTAATACTTTGGTTTTACTATTTGCTTGAAAGAAAAATAAAGTATTATAAAAGCTTTAAAATTTTTAAAACACTGAAAAGTTAGTTGACAAACTCCTTAAAAATTAAAAAAGTTTAATTTATCTTAAAAGTAAAAATTTATCTAAACTTGCTTCTGTTTCAAATTTATAAGTCTATTTCACAAAAAACTTTACTATAATTCTGTTTAAAACGTTATTTATCATAAACTTATAACTTTTTCTGAAAACTACTAAACTTAAACTTGATAAGTATCAAAACAGCTTAATAAGATTATTAAAGAAAGATAATGAAATAGTATATAAAAAAAAAGTTAAACAGCTAATAAACATAAAAACAGTCTATTTATTTATACTTTTCTAGGGAACGTGTTTTAGAAAATGTTGTGAGAGAAGAAAAAAAGAATATATTGTATGAGATGCAGCGGGTCACCTACCAAATTCACTGGATGTGCTCTAATCCGGATCCGGTAAAAACCAGGGAAATTTATCAGGTGCAGAATAACTTCAATGTCGCCCTGCAAAAAATGGCTGAGGCTGGTGATTTTTTCGTGTGTAGTAAAAGCGCAAGTATAAATAATAACTACATAAATTTTCTTTTAAAGTTAACCACGAAAACTAAGAGAAAAATAACTTAATTTCTAAAATGTTACAAATATCTTTTAATCTTTTTTAGGATAAAATAACAATAACTCGATGTTTCAAACATATATAGTTTTTTAAAAACTTTATATCCCGTTAAAAGACTTAACAAACTGCTCAACATTCGTAAATTCATATCAATCATCAATTGTGAAGTTCTGCTGTTTGAATCAAATACAATTTATCAGCGCACATCGGGAAATCTGGTTGATCCGAGCTGCAGCGACGCCACTACCGAACACGAGGTGGCGCAAAGAGCGCTAAGGAGCGCAATGCGGGTGAGGAGAAGCTGTGATTGGCTGATGAGGTTTGTGGAGGAAAGGCGCACGAGGAACTTGTGTGAGCTGATGGACCAGGTGCGGGAGGTGGTGGGACACGTGGAAAAGTGGACGCGAATGGTTGCGGTGGCTACCCAGTTTTGAACTTTTTTAAATTTGTATGTTGTTTAAGCTTAGCGATTTGAAATGCCATTAGTTTTTTTCTTGGTTTAGTTATATAAACAATTTTCTTTATTAATTATACTTGATGAAAAATACTACCACTAGATATATAAAAATATTTTGATAAACCCGCAAAATTGTTGTTTAATTCATCATTTTTGCTTTAAATACTTTTAAGCATTAAAAAACGTTTTATTAAAAAACTACTTTTTTGAAAATGTTTTGAATGTACTTAAAAATATATTCGCTTACTAGGAGGATTTGAAGAACTTATAATTGTTTATATATCATTGCTGTGATAAAGAAAACTTCCAAAGTCTGCTTTTAAAGAGCTATAACTTTTGAAGGTTTTTTTTTCAACAATCGAAAAAACATATTACGCATTAGTTTATTTTTTTATTGTACAAAAATTCTATAGTAAACACCTGTAAAGCTTAAGTTTTCAATTAAAATGCAATTTCAAACTTGTTAAAGGCTACTTAGCTGTTAAATGTTTTTAAAATTCCAAGTTGATATTTTCAAATGAAAGTTTTAGTTGTGATCAACCAAAATAGTTTTCGAAGTTGATAAAACGTTCTTAATTGTTTATTGAGTAAACTTGTAGTACAATTTATCTGTTATGTTAAAGTTTTAGCACAGATAAATCCTTTATTTTACTAGATTTTTGATTGTATATCTAAAATCAGAAGTATTTTTGTAACTTTTAAAGAATGAAAAATTGTAATGATTTTCAAAACTTTTTATCATTCATAGAGAATTTTTATTCATTTAAACATAAGTTTAAGTTGTGTCTAAAATAACAAATCAAACGTTATTCTATTACTTATTTTAACTTGTCTAAAAACTTAACGGATATTAAATGTATTGATTTTTGGTGAACAACTTTAGCATACGATTCATACTTTTTTACATAAATTAATGTTTTGAAAAGAAATGATTAAAATAAATTTAAAAGAAAAAAAATACATAAATATATAAAATTACTTGTATTAATTTAATATAACAAACTCTTTTTTTGATATTGCTGACAGCGGTTTTGACGCAAAAAAGCATCAGTCATCAAAGCAAAATACTTATAGATATAAAAAAGAGGAGAATCACAAAATGTGTACAAAAATCATCGGAATAAATATAAGTGATTCTACACAAGGGTTTCTTAGACTGTTTTTCTTCATAACGCCCCCTTTAAAGAAATAAAAAAAAAGCTATTATGGCCTTTTCCGACAAGATTTCTCAAAAATATACCACTAAATGCGTCTAAGTCCATTTTGTTTTATTGCACTTAATCATCAACTCCATAATTTTTAATGTAAGTTACAAATTATGACCTCTTTGCCCTTCTGTGGCCATAAAACTCATGCCCCCTCCCCTCCTTTGGCCCCTTTGCTGATTATGGCCCCTAAAGTTCTGTAAAGGTCACGAAGGGGGACATATGGTACACTTTGTGAAACCCTGTTCTACACTTTTGTTAAAACTCTGTTTTAAAAAGCTGGTTTAAAGCATATAAAAATGACTTATCTAATTATTTTGGACAAATTTTTAAAGTTTTTTTTCACTTTAAAATATGCAGTTTAACTGTTTCTACTCTGAATTTCATAATTCATTCAGGTTGTCATTCCTTTTTACTTTTGTTGTGTAAAAATACTTTTTAAATACTAGCTATGCTTTAATAATATGTTATAATTTTTTGATAATTTTTAAGTGTAGCGAAGTTAATTAAAAATTAACGCTTTGTCTATTTTTTGATCCCGTTTTTTTACAACACTCTTATCGTATGACTTTAAAAAACCAACAAACTCTATATGAAAACAAACAGAAAGCTCATTTGTGTAATTTTATTGTAAAGTTTATCAGTAACTTTGTGTTTATTGTAAAGTACTATAAAGTCTAAATTATGTTTGTGTATAACTTGTTTTTAATGAACAGAAGTAATTACACTATTAAGTAAAACTGGTGTTTGTTTTTATTTCGAAAGTTCCATAAAGCAGCACAACTTGTAGTAAGTTAAAAAAGTATTTTATAGACTGAAGATAGAAAAACATTTAAATGTCGCTACAATGCAAAAATACTACTATTTCTAATAAAGTCACACTCTTTTTTGAATAGTTTATTATTTACTGAGTAGCTTAAACAACTTTGTCATCAATTAAAAGTAACTAGTTTGAAATTATTTTTATCAATCTTTTAGCTTCTCTTACGCCGCTTTCAAACGCCCCGTTCACAAGAGGGTACTGCGCCTCGCTCGTGGAATCGCCAGCAAACAAAATTCTCGGCCGGCGGTCACCGTCAGCTGTGGTGTGGTACACCGGGTCCGCGAGGCTTGCTATATCCTTGATTGTACTCTGGCAGTTTATGTAAGGGAAAGCCCCTTTTGCGTACTCATCTTGCGAGAACTTGGTCACGTAAGCGGCAAATGGGTTAGGTAAAGACGGCATGACTGTTAAAAGTTTGTTTTTTATATTTTTTTTTTAATTTGAGTAGAAAAATATAGGTAAGTGTTTTGAAAATTTTAACTTCAACCTCAGTACCTTAAATACAGTTTTCTAAACAAAGTTCTATAAGTTTTTGTTAATTTCTCAATTAAACGTTAAGTTTTTTTTCAAGCAGTTTTTGTGGGCTGTCTACTTGTGTATATGTAATGTATTAGTATCTATACTGAGATCTAGGCTGTTTTATTTCAAAAAGTAAAAGTAAGGTAAATATAACTAACATCTTTTGAGATCTGCCCCAAACTCTTCAATTAAAATATCATCTTCTGTTTTTTCTGCTAACTCAGCTTCTTTTCCGACTAACCAAATCTAAATTATGTTTTCAAATGTTGTTTTAGTGATGAAAAACATAATTTAACTATTTTTTACTTAAAAAAATTAAAAGTACAAAATACCGTCATAAATTGTTCATTGTTTCCAGGAGACCTGAAAACAATCACTGAGTAGTTTCCATACTTGAACTTATCTTTTCTTAGAAGGTACAGCATGGTTTTACCTTCACTTCCAATTATGTCTTCACATTTAAACCTAAGAGTTACCGTAGCTACGCTTCCAAATCCAACTCTATCAGAAAAAAACACAATCAGTATATGCTTTATATTTGACATTTCACTATATCTACCTTTTGATTGCATCTGATTTTTCCGCTGGCAAACGCGGCTCAAACATCTTCTCATGAACATCTTTCAAAACTCCGAGCGGCAGAGTGGAAACAACGAAATCAGCATCAAAGAAGCTCGTCGCACCAGACTCCAAGTCTTTAACTGTTGTGCGGACGTTGTCTCCACCCCAGTTGACGTTTGTGACTTTTTTGCTGCATTTCACAGTGTTTTCGGGTAAAAGTTCAATGATTTTGTTTAAAATGCTGTCTGTTCCTCCATCAACTGTTTGAAAAGTCGTAGCCCTGTGCGCATAGAAGCATAAATTTATTTACTATTCAAAAAATATCGGTTCAATACTAAACAGAAGTTAATAGACTTTTGCACTCTTTTATAGCTTTTAAAACTTTTTTTTTTCTATTCAGTTATTGCTCACTTTGTATTAACAGTTTAGCAGTGTAAGTCAAAACTAATTTGTGTTTGATAAAACAGTGTCATTGGGAATAAATTTATAATCTACGTTCAACTAACAATCCTTTGTCGCTATTAAAGTTGTCGTAATCTTTAATATTAACAGTTTCCAAATTGCTGCAACCTTCTTTCACTTTTTGGAACTGTAACATAGAATTGTACAATGGTGAAAATTCCTCATTCTTACTATACGACCAATTATCGTTGATATATGCCATCAAATTGTTCGAGTTATTGATGTTCGCTCCTTTTGTAGCATCTTCCACTTTAGAATCAAAACTCTGTAACACCTCATCAAGACGTTCATATTCGTCACCTTTTGCTTCATGGCTTTCAAACAGAAACCTCTTTTTTCTGTTAAAAGCACAGTGATAATACATCATCAAACAGGAACCAATAATAATCATATTAATAAAAACAATTTACGTTTGGTACGGAGAAGTACCTATCATGTGTTTATCAGCAAATAACTTTAAATCGTCATCTTTTCCACAATTTACCCATTGGGCCCCGTCTTCATACAAGAAGTTGTCTGAAGACCATTAAAATTAAAGGTCAAATAGTTTGTAAATTTTTCACATGTAAACTTTTATAACTATTTCGTTGGCTGTCGAATACAATAAAGTATGTAATGATATTTGATATTGTATATATACACATAGTTGTCTTAAATATATAATAAAAACATTTTTTTAATTTTTTTTATAAATTAATAAAAAAACTACTTTGTAAAAACACTATCAACTTAAATAAATTGTTAGTTTGCAAATAACTTTCAACTTTTGTTTTATTTTTTACCTTCAAAACGGCGGGTGTTAATTCTGCCACCGATTCTGTTGCGTGCTTCAAGTATGGTGACGTCACAATGGTCTATTAAATTTACTGCACATGAAAGCCCGCTGATTCCTGCTCCTAATATCACTACTTTTGGCCTCTGCTTCACTTCACTCATAGTTCTAACAACTTAAAAAGGTTAAACAATAAAAATTAAAAATCTGAAAATTCATGAGCTGTCCAACTACTGTTGTTATAAACATTGGGGGTTTGCTAGTCTTATTTTTCAAATGTAAAAAAAGTAGCGAATAACATAAATACGTATTTTGTTCTTTCTATTCGAAATAATTTTATTTTATTTATTTATACACTTAATAGAAACTTTTTAATCGTTTAATAGTAAATTAAAAGTTGTTATTTAAAAAACAACTAATTTTTCTAAAGGCACTACTCTACTGTAGAATTATTTTTTTTATGTCTACAATTTTTTCCTTTTTATACTTTAAAACTATTTTAACTAGCTAAACATAAACCTCTTATAAATACCAAAAACGTTTTTTTTTATATATTTTTTTTGGAGTAAATTATACACCTAAAAGCAGTCAAACAAACTTATAATAAATAGAAAACTAAACTGTTCTTTACAAGAGTAAATTATACAGACACTATACGTCTTTAGAATGTTTTTGCGTTTAAAGTTGACAACTAAATTTTCACAATTACTTTTGTTTTTATACTAAAACTTTACTAAGCAATGAAGAAAATAACTTTAGTTAACTTTTGCTATTGAATTTAGCCATTAACTGTTTAACATTAGTGATCATTAGTTTAAAATTTTTATTTTTATGAAAGTAAAAGTATTGTGAATATTGCCGGAAAAAGTCATCGTAATTGAATTCTTGAACTTTTAGAAAACGTTGTAAAATCACATATGCAGTAAAATCAAAACCTTTAAAAAATTAGAATTTTTTTATAAATTTTTTAAGTAAGTTTTTATTGACAAGTTTTTAGCCTTGTCATTCAGGTTTAAAAACCTAATAAAGACTTACAAAAATAAATGTAGAAAAGATTTCTCAGGTTTTTTTGTTTTGATTTTAAAGGTATAATCTTCTATTTTCTGCTTAACTCATATTAGTATTATTATTTTTTAAATGAATTTTACTTCACAACTAATCGGATACAGCAAATGTATAACAAAGATGAGCTGACTTAAAAGTATTTTAATCACTAACGTTATAATAACAACTTTATAAGCTATTAAATAAACTTTGAGCCATCCTTAAACTACAAAAATTAATTTTCTTTAAAACACTTAATTTTTTAGGATAATTTTTTTTTTTTCAAGCAAACTAACAGCTTTTTTGAATGTAACAACAAGTGCTTGAATTATATGCACATTGCACATGTGAAGCTACCGCCTACGAGAGGAAAGCAAACTAAAAACTACCTACGCAAATTCATTGTGTTATGGATTTTCTGCTCCTACTAAAACTTGACAATTTTTGAAAAAGTATATTTAGATTTACTAACTATTGTTTATTATTCAAAAATGTATACTACACTTTGATATTTTACTATAAAAGTTTTATTAAAGTGGAAAACATATAAATTAAAAAGAAATGTAAAAAAATTGAACTATAACAACTTATATTATATCTATAACTTTGTTATATGTATTAACAATGACATATTTTATATCAAGAGGACTAAAAATGTTCATAGTTTAAAACTGAAGCGTTTTTTTTTTACTTGTGTAATGTTTGTTTTTAATAAGTAGGCTTTTAGTTTACAATAAACAATTTAAAGCAAAACTTTTCTACATATTTTTATATGGAAGCATAATTAGTATAAAACTAAAAACGATTACATTTTAGAAAATAAAAACACTTTTATCTACAACAAAATAATTGAAAACTGTTTTACATAGACTATAAGCAATATATGTAAGTACATTAAAAAAAAGTATTGAAGTGTGTATATTTTTACTAAATCGTAGTTACTAGTTTGCCTTTTAATTACAATCTTATATGTTACGTTGCTTTTTTTGCTATTTTTCGAACATGCGTACAATTACTTTTTTATATTTTATGTTTATTTTTGTTATGTATCTATAACAAAAATAGTTTTAAACAAAGCCATTAAAGCCATAAAGTCTTTTTATGTGCAATTAACAAAGTAAACACAAAGTATTGCTAACAATTTAATACTTTCATGTGCTATGGTTAATAAAGCTTTAAGCAATGTTATATCAATTAAACAAAGATAAGGTTTATTAATGACAAAATAAAGTTATACTGTTTCATTATGTGGTTTAACAATTTTTGGTGCATTAAGTTACTTTTGTTTCGAACAGTCAACATCGTTTGCATTTATGTATTGTATAAGCTTTAAACCACATAGTATGTTTTTTACTGAAAGATATATTTAGTTATATTAAACATTGGTTTTTAAAATTTTTAACTGTAAAGTGAAACAATGCATCAAAATACTACCTACGCAAACTTAGCACATTGTGTTGTGAATTTTTGCTTCTGCTGTTGTTTTACATTTTTATCAATAGTATACTTAGTTTTAAAAACTATTGCTTCTGTAGTAAAATATTCAAACTAATCTTTGAAACTTTACAATTTTTTTTTTATTTAAATTCAAAAAGACATTATTCTTATACAACTTGTGAAAACTGACAAATAACATTTAAAGAACTAGTTATTTTTTTTATATTTCCTAAACTTATAACACTAAAAATTACAAAAATATTAGCACTTATATTACAAAAAAACTAGGTTGCAAGAATGCTAAGAAAATTTTGCATATTTTAAACAAAGCATTTGTTTAATATTTTTTATTTAAAACTCAAGTTTTTTTTTTGTGTGACGTTATTTTTAATAGAAAGGGTTTTAATTCACGATAAAAAACTAAACATTTTCAACATAGCTATAATCAAAAGTATAATAAGTATGAATGTAAGATAGGTATATCATTGTACACGTATGTGTCGTTTTCATACTTTTTCATATTAAACTTTGTTTAAATTAAATAATACATATATCAATACGTTTTTTAGGCTTTGTAGTTAATGAATAACTTGTTTATTTTTAATATGAACAATTTTAATATACTTTTTTAAGACCTCAAAGTTGGACTAATTTTTTTCATATATTTTCTTGATAAAAGTACACGCATGTGTAGATTTCATACTTTTCCATATTAAATTTCATTTAAATCTAATAAAACACATATCAATATGTTCCCTATGTTTTGTAGTAAATGAATAATTTGTTTTTTATTTAATATTAATACTTTTAGTATACTTTTTTAAGACCTCAAAATTAGACTAATTTTTTTCAAATATTTTCTTTATAAAAGTACACACATGTATCGATTTCACTTTTTTTCATATTAAACTTTATTTAAATTTAATAAAACACATATCAATACGTTCGTATAAATACATAAAAATAACAGTGTAAGAAAATAACAAGAGAAGCAGTACACACTTAAACATTTATTGCAGCTACTTATGAGTTAAACAAAACAAGTAAATAATTCAAAGTTACATTCTAAAAGAATTAAAACATCTGAAATGACGCGTGATAACATCCTAGCAGGAACACAGCAATTTAAACTATCATAATGTTATTGAATTTAATCTGAAAATATGCAGCTATGTTAATGCATCAAAAATGGAATGTTGAAGTACGAGTGATAACTGTATACAAGGCAATTTATATTGTTCTACACCCCCTATTACTCTTCATGTGTTGCCAGTTGTCAAAAACATTTAGATTGTTTTCAAAATCAAACATTTAACGTAGTCAATAGTAACAACAAGTTATGCAAACTTTTGTAACATAAAATTGTATGATTTTAATTTTTGAAGCTACACCTTTCATTAGAATCAATTTTGCAATGCAGCTTTTTGACAAATTAAAGCTTTAACGCGCTAAATGTTACAATTTGACTGTATTTAATTCGTTTAATTTCTACGACACTAAAAATGCTAAAGAGTACACATATGTCAAAATTATCTCTCAGGAGTGCATATTAAGTATAAATGTTTACTAAAAGCTAAGAAAGCATAGTCTTTTCAAGCTGAAGTATAAGCAAGTTTTTTCGCACATAAGTGGTTACATGACAATTCGGACAACTCAAATTCTTAAAAAAATATTTTAAAGACTCTATCTAAAAACTAATATAAATTTTATAAAAATAAAAATGCATATGTAGATTTGTTATCTATCTTTTTAAGCTACTTTTATCTTTTTTGAAAAATTTAAAACATTTTAAAATCTAAGATATTTAATAATTACTAAAAATAACTATATTTTTGACAAATATACAAGGGCCGTTTGTGGGAATTTGAATAGTCGTGCGCCACACATAAGTATACGTTTCTGCAGATTTACAGAAACATACCAAGCTACGTCCCTGGTGTAAAGTAATTAACTGTGAACCATAATCTTGTGTTTTAACTGAGTGCATGTCAGGTTTCTATTCGGACTAAATGATACATTTTTGTTATTTTACCAATTTTCATATACAATACTTATAAAGTTCGATTTACAACTAAAACCTTAGATTCGTTTTCTAGATATTTCTTTTTGTTTGTTATCAATGGTATTATTACTTGCCTACTGTAATTACAGGGAAGCCAAAGACAGTATATTATGTGTGTATTGTGTATGATAAAATCATTATCAATAATCGAAAAATTCAAGGTTATTGCAAGACATTACTTTAAATAAAGTTTTTTAGTTTAAATGAAGTACCATAACGTTTGTTTTGTATAACATTTATCTAAGATATTTTTTTAATTATAGTATTTTGAACAAAAAAAAGACGCTCAAGATATTTTGTCCGGCTTGGTGCACGAAGAACCTTTCGGTTATCGATATTTTTAATTATAAGTTTGAACTTCATCATTTATATTTTTATAATAAAAATAATATTAGTTAAAGTTTAAGTCGTGCGCCTGACTAAGTATTTGCCTCCGCACTCCGTAGTATCTTTTATTAAGTATATTAAGGTATAAATTTAATTGATTAAAAAATATCTGATATTATAAACAAAAAGTAACAAAATCAAATTCTTAATTTCTTTTTTCTAGATTAGTTCTAACTTTTAATTAACATTTTACAACAGATTTTAAAAGCTTAAGATTTCACTAACTTATTAAAATATTGAACATTTATCATAAAAATTTTAAGATATTGTCAAATTCAATAAGAAATCAAAAAAAAAAAGATATCTTTCATATACGCTGGCTTATTATTTAATTTTTTTTTAAACATCAATATGCCAAATTTTTGAAAATTAATTGCAGAAAATTAGTAAATAATGTCTTTTTTTAAACTTAATCAACAATTTTTTTTTTTTTAATTTCTAAAAAAAATTGGAATATAAATAAAAATATAAATTAAGTTTCTGAATGAGTGAATTCTTGTTTTTAGATAAAATTAAGTTTAAATAAAAATGATGCATTTTCTCCTTAAAACTATGCTGGGAACTCAACTCATATTGTAACACAAGTATTATTTCAAATTTATTGACGGTTCGATAAAAATAACTGCTTAGATCCAAAAAAGTTAAAATAAAACACAGCACAACATTGAAATAGATTAAAACATAGTTAAGCATTAATGTTTTGTTCGAACGAGATCTAATAATCCTTAATTGAAAGATGTTATACATTAGCTGTGATAGTTTTTATTACAAAAAAAAAAACTTAACTGTGAGCTATAATAGTTTTAAAAAGTATGTTTATAAGTAAAAAGCTTTAATATAAATATGTCTTTAAAAGCAATTTACTTTAGGTTCAAGAAAATTTAAATTTCTTAACTTTGATTAGTGTGTTAAGAAAACTTAAATTCACTGGCTAATAAAGATGTTTTTGTTAAAAATTATTAAATCAAAGAAGTCTTCAGTTTTATTTATATGTTACTAGAACTAAATAACCACAAAAGTGTCTACAAAAGTCTTTAAGTACTCGCAGCATATTTTTGAAAAAAGATTTTTAAAAATAATTTTTATTATGCAAATCTTTATTAGTCAATGCATTTAGATTTTTTTTTAAACTTTTATTTTTGACTAAGCAAGAAAGCCATAACTAAAGACCAAAACTGAAAAACCCAAAAATGGCCTATATCACAAAAAATATTTAGTTTGTACAAAGATACTGTGACCAATTAAGTTAATTCACTGAAGAATACATATAAAGACTAGTTCAAAGGACTAAAAAAAAGCCAAAATGCTCTTTTTGCAATGGGCTCTAGCACAAACCCAATAAAACTAAACTTGAAGTAATACATGATTTATTTTAGCTGTATCACTAAGCTATAAAATTTTGTAAAAAAATATACCTAAAAACAATGAACAAAAAAGTTATTGTGCTTTGAAATGTTTAAGTCAAAAAAAATGAATGAAATCTCCCCTTTTTTATAGATATGTTTTTTATCTAGGTTTAGTCTAATAAATATTTTTTGCAGTCAAAATGAAGTTCTTTCAGTAATACTGAAATTTTAGGAGTAGTGAGATTAAAAAATGACTGGTAGCATGTTTGTTGTAATAGTGGCATCAAAAAACTTAATTTGTAAAGTGATGAAAAGTTTTTTATTCCATTTTAACAGGATAAATAGTTCTAATCTTAGTCATTTTTAATAATTTTTAAAGTAAAAAGCAGAGAAATTTGGAAAGTTTGGAAAGCAAATAATACTAATAAAATATTCAATTTTTAGTTAATGTTTAAATACTATTAAGTAACTTGTATGAATTTCCTAACTACTGTTAAAACTTTTTTCAAATGTATTGAAATTTGAAGGAATAAGAGCTATTTCAGTATGTTATAAAAATTATATGCATTGTTTAGTTTGTTTTTATCTATTGAATAAAATATTGACTATAAATAAAAAGTTATTATATTTAAATTCTTAAAAAAAGCAATAAAGTACTTATAAATAATTTTGTAAGGTTCAATATAGTTTTAGTTTTTATTTAATGAAATAATTTAGTAATTAATATCTAAAAGACAAAATAATCAAATTTAAAGATTTTGCGTAATGAACAATGGTCAATTAAAAAACAATTTCAGCTTAGTTTCAAGTGGGTAAAGTATTTTTTTATATTTTACTCAAAAGTTGTTGTAGTAGCTAGAGTATAAGTAATTTTTTTTATTTAGTTGTTTTTATTAACCATTTTAAAAATTAGTCTGAGCAGGAACAGTATTTTAATTAAAACCCTAATACTATTTTATTTATTTTTATTCTAAAATTTGATCTCTACTGTGCATAAGTGTTCTAAACTTTTTAATAATTTTTTTTATGTAATTTTTTATTAGTTTTTATGGTAAACATTTGGCCACAGAAATGAAAATTAATAAACTTTTTGTTTACACATAATCTTTTTTTAAATAATAAATTATTTTGAGGAAATTTATATTTAAACAAATTTTCTATATTTTCTAGTCAAATTTGCTTTTAACTGTTGAGAATCAATAAGTTTTTAAATAAATTTTCAATACTACAATATATTAACTTTTACTATGTTTTTTTTTGTTTTGTTACAAAAATTTTATTTTAGAGTTAAAAACATTTATTAATTACTTATTTAAAATTTGATTACAGTAACCTCTCGGATCTTTACGCACTCGTGACATTACGCACTCTCGTTTAGTTACGCATTTCAGAATTCTATAAAATTCAGAAAATAAAAATGTTATTTTTTTTTAATATTGCACAAATTAGATTTAATGTATATTTTTAAATTAAAATATGTTTTTGAATGCTAACACACCTCTCTATATCTTTAGACTTTGTTAATTTATGTTCCTTGACTAATTGATAAACATTTAGTTATACCTCAGTATATCAGAAATTTTGTTAACAATAAGAGATTAAATCAAAATTCTGAAATAAACATGACTGTGTTTAATAATGAAAGTATAATGAAATAATGAGAGTTTAAAACACAAAGAAATATTATATAAGTCTTGCCCTATATATTAATAAACACCATTTTATAATTGTAAAGAATGCTTAATTATAAATTGAATTTGCTAAGTAGAATAGAATATAAATGTCACATATAGAATACTTAATATTAAAATAGTAAAATTATTTCTACTCGTATTATTATTTTATAGAAATTCAAATCCTTTTTTTTTAATATATGTATAGTTTTATCTGTTGTTTTAATATTTATAAATAAAGTAAACAAATAGTTAAATAAGGGAAAGTGCACATTCTTTTTTAACTGAAAGCATTATTAAAAAACAGCCATTATAGTGAGTATATTTGGTACCTCTCGTTTCTTTACGATCTCTCATATCTTTACGCACTTTTTCTGTGGACACAATGTGCGTAAATAAGCGAGAGGTTACTGTAATCACTTCTTAAAAACTTTTTGAATAATGAATTTTCAAAAACTCAACATAGCTACTTTTAACGGGTAGCTGTCAAACTTGCACGTGCGTACAAAATTGCATATCATATTTCTTCTTGAAAAGCTAAGTATTAACTTTAAGTTTTCTGGTAAGCTGGATTTTAAAGTAAGTGTTATAAATTGTTTCTACAAAAAAAAAAAATTATTTTTAAGTCCATGCTTTTAACTACAATATATGAGATGTTAGAAACTTTATTTAGATAATAAACTAAAATGACTTTTAAATAACACATGTGCAGTTTCTGAAATTTGAATATCAGACAAATATTTCAGAAAAACCTTCTCTAACTTTCATTAACAAAAATTATATTTTACAAGTTTCACAACAAACGAGTGGCATAATTAAAAACATTAAATTTACTTTTTTTAGCATACAATTTTAGATAATTTTTGCAAGAACTCAAAAATATAGAGTTGAGAATTTTTTTTAAACTTTTATTAATTTTAAACTAAAATGTACAGGTTTGATTAACTGAAGATTACTTTCTGATAGAAAATTGGCAACTATGCTTTAGATTTTGATAAACTTTTAAAACCTTAACGAAATTAAAGCAATTTTTGACAAGATAAATTTCAACAATAAAGAAAAAATAACTCACTTTATATTACTATTAAAAAGAGAAAATTGAACTTAAGTATTCACTTGCACTTTTACTTATTTGTATTTTTTTATGTAAAAATTTTGAAAATTTGTTTGTATACAATGTTTTGTCATTTTTCATGATAAATTTAAACTATTCATTTAGATTGTTTACTAGTGTTTAGTTAACACTGTAAAAAATAATGAGACAAACAGACCTGTTGTTGAGCACGCACTTTTAAGGTATATTTTTGTGTAAAACGTACATTTTTATTTACACCAGGGTTTCCCAAAGTGGGCCAGATTTTCAGGGGGCCACGAGCAGCAAAGGGGCTACAGAGGGGCCGTGAAGTCATAGTTTTAAACTTACACTAGATATTCTGGAGTTGTTGATGAAGAACAAAAAAAAGTCTTTGTTGTATTTATGGTAGTTTTTAAGTAATCTTGGTACAAGGGCTTATAATTTTTTTAATTTTTTTAAAGGGGGCTATTTGAAAAAAAAATTTTTGGGAAACCCTCATTTAGACTGATGTTTATAAGGTGAGCAATAAGCATTTCGATTTGTAGCTAATAACAAGTAAAAGTTTAATTTTTAATTTTAAGTACTGCATGTGCTAAATAGCATAGTAGAAACAAAGTAAAATATAAAATTGTAACCTGGTGCATTTTCTTGTACAAACAAAAAATCTTAAGTTTAAAACAAACTATTTTATACTTTATTATTTTTATTTTAACTACAATACTAATGAGATACCTTATGTTCCATAACTTTCAAATAACTTCTTTTTAATTAACTTAACTTATACAAATTTGTATTACTTGGTTAGTTAGGTAAGATTTATAACGATTTAAACTTAACGATAAAGAAAAAATTAAGATGTTTTATTTGTTCAGTTAAAGGATTTACAAAAATACTACTTTTTTATAAACTTAACAGTTCTATAAGTATCATTTAGTTTTTCTTTTATTTAATAACAAGACGTTTTAATATTAGTTTTATAAAAACATTTATATCACACCTACCAAAACTTGTGGGTAGTGTAAATCTAGCGGTTGTAAAGGTTTTTTTCTCAAAGTTAGATATACAAGTGTCTAGACTTGATAAATGAAGACTTAAAAAATTACAAACTTATAAACAGCTAAATTTAATGGAACTTAGTTTATTATAACGGCTTTGAGTAAAAAATGTTAAAAAAAACTAAAACGAGTTAAAAATAAATTAAAGTGTTAAAGTGCAAGTTATGTCATAGAAATGGAAGTGGCTGTAAAAAACACAAATAAACAACAAAACAGATCTCATTAACAAAAAAAAGTAGCATTTGTTTAAACAATTTGCTAGGCGCTTTGGCAGGCGCCTGTAATCTAGCTACCTAGAAGCTAGAAATAGTGACGACTTTACTAAACTAAAACGCTAATAATCATCACCGTGCAAAATTATAAAATTAGTTTTTTATAATAATTCGGTTAGTATTTTGTCATTCTAAAGGATTTGTATGTTATAAGATTTTAAAACAAGTCTTTATAAATAAATTATTTTAAATCTTTTGCTTCAATAGTTATTGTTTGTTTATTGGGCTTAATTTGGCAAGGGTAAGCACGCGGTAATTTAAAAGTAAAATCACATGAAAGATTAAAGCTAAGTTAAGTTTAACTATGGCAAATGTAATCAATATGGTTAAAAGTTTTTTTTTTTTGTAAACTTATGAATTCTCTTAGGAACTAAATTTCTTTAAATATTCTGTTACTTGAAGCTTAATACTGGACAAGACGTTAAAAGGTATCCGAGTAGTGCGCGACGCGATAACAAAAGGTTTTTTCGTGCACTGAGTCTTTTGAACAAATGTTTTGAGCACTTTTTTTTGTAATTCAAACAACGATATTTTTATACAGATAGAAATAAAACACTAATAAGTATGAAAGCAAAAATGAAATTTGACGAAAGAAAGTTAATCTTATACAACAAGATTGGAACTGGGGGTCAAGGATGTGTGTACGATGCAGAATACGATAGGGAAGACTGCGTGATGAAAACTTTACACCAAAAAGATGATGGAAACATTAAGCGCGAGTACAAATATCTGACACATTTCAATTACCAATCTGACGCAATAGGCATTCCGAAGGTCGGACCCAGGTAAAATTATATTTTTGCTTAGGTTTTTCTCAAACTTGTTGTGAGCTAAGTGAATTAATTTTTAATTTTGTTATTATCTGTGTTATAAACAGTTAATTTAAATGCATTTAAAGGAATGTTGAATACTTTTAACGAATGACCCAAGTCCATAAAAAGCACATTAACTTAAAATGTCCTATTTTCCCAATCTTAACTATTTATATCATCGCTTGCAGTTTTTATCACGACGGATCGTACAGCTTCATAATGGAGAGACTCGGAAAGGACCTCTCGTCTTACCACAGAAGACGAAACTTTTCAGTGGCAGCAACATTGATGGTGGGCATGCAGGTAATAAGAAGGTTGAAGTTCATCCACAGCTGCCGCATCCTCCACAACGACCTTAAACCCGACAACCTGATGCTGGGTTCGGACCACCCCGACACCTTGTACCTCATCGACTTCGGCATGGCCACGGCCTACAAAAGGGACGGTTGTCACGTGACCAGGCAGCGCCACAGGGGAATCCTGGGCACAAGGAGGTACAGCTCTGCTGACAACATACTCGGTTCGAAAAATTGTTTTTCTTTTATAACAAAGTTTTTAATTGAGTTTTGAGAAGTGGTTTAACACAAAACGTTTAATAAGAAAGTGTTCCATAAAACACACTGAATGTAATGATTTTTTAACATCCTAAAATTAACGTAATTATTTACAGGTTACACTACGAGCAGAAGAGACGATCTTGAGTCGCTCGCATACGTCCTCATAAAGCTCCGTACTGGCCAGCTGCCCTGGGAGGAGATCATTGCCAGTTATGACAAGGGTGAGCTTGATTCGAGACTCATAAGAAAAGTCGCTGATAGCAAAAGAGGACCCGTTGAAGAAGTTTGTCGAGGCACGTTCAGAGAACTGGAAATTTTTCTGAAAGAAGTGAGAAGACTGCATTTCAGTGAGAAACCTGATTACGAAGAGTACTACGCATTGTTTAAGAGAGCGCTGAAACGACTGGGATATGATTCAAGTAGTTCATTACTGACGTTGTTAGATTAAAGAAAGTATAATATTTAACCTCCTATTTTTTAAGTTGTCCTTTTAAATAAAATTTTAACAAAAGTATTGTTGTATTTGTATATTTTTATAGATATTTAAATAAGTTTTTCAAAATTATATCTTAATAACTTCGATTCTGATTCGGGTGGGATTTGATTCGGGTGGGAACTTATCGGGTGGGAATTGTGCGCGGGTTGGAACTGAACGGTTCCCCTGGACTCATTGTAACAAACTGAACTTCAGATTGATTGACTTTGTTAATAGCTTTGAGTGTTAATGATATCAAGTGGGTGGTTTTACTTTCAAATGATATTATTATAATTTTAACCTTAGAAAACTTAACTTTTAAACTTAGTTTTAAAAATCTGTGAAACAACTAAATTTGTTAAAATCCACACATAGTGTACCAAGTTTACAGTAGTAATACAAATAAAACTCAAAAACAATTTTCAAAATGTAAAGCTAACTAGAAAATACAAATGTACCAACTAATATTCTGTAATTTTGTAAACTACTTGAAAATTGTTAATATAAAGATGAAAAAACAGAGATAATGAAAAACCTTTGAAAGTTAGGAATAAAACCAAAAACTCTGAAAAAATCTTCATATAATAAAACAATATGCATAGAAAACAAACTCATTGTAAACAAATAATATAACAATACAAGTAAAATAGGTATTAACAACGGGAACGAGTCACCTTTGCACGAGCGTCACTTTTGCACGAGGGGACACTTTTGCAAGGCGACTCTTTTGCATGAGCATCACTTTAGCACGAAGGGACTCTTTTGCACGCAGCGTCACTTTAGCACGAGGGGACACTTTTGCACGAAGGATCACTTTTGCACGAGGGGAAGTTTTTGCACGGCGATTCTTTTACATGAGGGGACACTTTTGCACGAGGTGATACTTTTGCACGAGGAGACACTTTTGCACGGCGACATTTTATTTTAAATTATTTTTTTTTTTAAGTTTAAATAATGTTCGCTTTTAAACTAAATTTAAAATTTGGAAGTTTTTTGATAAAATTTTAATGTAAAGTTTTTATTTGAACTTTTACAAAGAACAATATAATAACGTACCACAATTCATTAAATTATATTTATTAGCTTCATCTAAATAAACTAGTTGAATACATATTTTTAATTTTAAATAAAATTAATCTAAATACATTAAATTAAAATAGTATGAATTTTGTTACTTTTTAAACAGAAAGGTAAACTTAATTTAGTAAGGCTTTAAAACAAGAGTTTAGAGTTTTATTTTTACTTATTTTCTCTTGAAGTTATTATTAGCATTGTATAGCTGTTAAAAAAATATTTTAAATTTATTTTTATTTCAAACAATTGTTAAATTAAAAAAAGATTAGTTAGTTTATTAAGTGTAAAGGTATTTCAGATTTTACCTGATGTTTATTTTTATTTTTTAATTTAGCGTGAGAATAAAAAAAGCCATAAAATAGCCCATTTTTCATGATTTAAACTTAGACTATTTCATTACAATAATGTTGCATAATCATGATAAGCCAATGAGAGAGTAACATTTGGAAGTTTGAACTTATTGTCGTCAAAAGTATCAATAGATGCTTACACCAGCATTCCATGATCATGAAATAAGCCAATGAGAGCCTAACGTTAATGTCCTTGGAGCGTTAGGTTTTTATTTCTGTTGTTAGTCAATGCATTTAAGTACTTGATGTTGATCCTTCTATATCAAAGCGTAAATAAATATAAGTTTGTGCTTAAAATTTTGCTTTTTATGTTAACCTATAAATTTTATATCAAATTATGTTTTTATCTTTGTTTTAATAGATAAACTGTATGTGTTATTTTATTTTTTCTTTATGTGTCTTCAAGTTTAAGTGGTCTAGGTTTCGATGCCTAGGTTCATCATATGAACAATAAGCTTGTAACAGTATAGTAAAATATATAAAAAGGCATAGTTGTTGACTAATATATTAAAATTCAAAATAAATTAGAACAACTTAAATACACTTAAAGTATTTTTTATCCTAGTTTCTAAATAAATTAACTTTTTTGTCCCTAGTATGAATCTTTTACAAATAATTTTATTTTATAGTTTCGTTAGTTTGTTTCTAACATTAAGTTTTACTGTTTAAGATTTTAGATCTTTCATTTTTTGCTTTTAATAAAAGTATGTTATAAAATTTTAGTTTTCAGTTTCTTTTTATGTTACAGACTTGGTAGTAGCTAAAAAACTTTTAATCGGCCTGCATGCAAAATTGATTTTCCGTGCGAAAAAGTCATCGTGCCAAAATGTCGCTGTGCAAAAATTTCATCGTATAAATGTGACGTTGTGGCACAATGCTGCCGTAAAAATTGTCATCGTGAAAAAATGTTGCCGTGCAAAAGTGTCTCCTCGTGCAAAAGTAAAGCCATGAAAAAGTGTCACCTCGTGCAAAAGTGACCCTTCGTGCAAAAGAGTCGCCGTGCAAAAGTGTCCCTTCGTGCAAAAGTGTCGTCGTGCAAAAGTGTCCACTCGTGCAAAAGTGACGCTCGTGCAAAAGAGTCGCCGTGCAAAAGTGTCCTCTCGTGCAAAAGTGTCGTCGTGCAAAAGTGTCCACTCGTGCAAAAGTGACGCTCGTGCAAAAGAGTCTCCGTGCAAAAGTGTCCCCTCGTGCAAAAGTGACGCTCGTGCAAAAGAGTTGCCGTGCAAAAACTTCCCCTCGTGCAAAAGTGACACCCACCCATTAACAACAGCTCTACCCTGTGACCAACACCAATTCCAGGATTTTATTTATGAATTGTTCTTCTTATTTTTTGAAATAAAACTAACTTTTAAAATTTATCAATGTTTGTTTTTACAAAATTGGTTATAAAATTAAAATTTATTAAAACTAGCTAGCAAAATCCCATTCAAATCTAGAAAAACATCTGCTATGACATTATTAACAAATCCAAAATGTCCTTAGTTTTTCATAGTAAAAAAAACTATACTGAGTCAGCCTGAGTTCAAAAATAAAACTCTAAATATCCTAGAGTTATCCAGAATACTTTGAGTGTGTGGCCACAATGTACATTTTAAATCTTTTAACTTTGCTAAAAACTGCAATAAAAACTTTAACTAAGGTAAGCATTTATAAAATCTTTAAAACCAGTTTTTATTAAAAAATAAAGTTTTAAAATACAATAAAAAAACTAAAAATTGTTTATATAAATCTTGAAAAATAAAATCTTTAACTTTCTAAGCATTTATAAAATCTTTAAAACAAGTTTTAATTTACAAATAAAATTTGTTTATATTATTCTTAAAAAAAATGTTTATATTATTGAGTTTTTCAATTTTACTTTTGTTGCAAGCTATTTGTCTAATTGTGTTATGTTTTCTGATTTAATAGATTCTAATTTTCTTGATAAAACTTCAGGAAATGAGATTATTATCACTGTTTCAAAAGTTTTTTATTTTTGTATATTTGTCAACCACATAATTTAATCTTAAAACATTCAACTCAGAAAGTCAATTTGATTTAAAACAAAAGTTATTCTTCATGTTACCTTACTTTGAGGTTCATCTATTCTGAAATTTATCTTTTCATATATCTTCTATCTGTATTCGCTCTTTTGTAAGATAAAAAATGTAAAGTTCTTTCTGACTCACCACAAACATTTCAATAGTACAAGATTCTCTCTCACACTTACTTTTTCTTATTCTCTCACATTATTTAAACCAAATCTACAGCTTCGAAATGGATTTTTTTACAATAGTTTGCTAATTGATAATAGATTTTTACACCAAGCTATTTGTATACAATTTAGATGTATTCAATTTGTTCAATATTTACGACACTAAAAGTGCTAAAGAGTCCGTAAAAATAAAAATTTTTCTCAGGAGTGCAAAACTAAGTATAAACGAATACTTGAAGCTAAAGAAACAAGGTCTTAAAAGCTGAGTAATCGAAAGAAAAGCAAGTTTTTTCGCACAAGTGTTTACGTTTCTGTAGATTTGCAGTATTAAAAGTGTTTTAAGTTTTTTTAGATGCGATTTACCTTCTTAAGATAAACAAAGGATGCTTTCAGATTGGGACTTTATTAGATTTTTATCTAGGATGATTTGCAAACTAATACTTATAAGTTTCCTGTTTAAAAAAAAGAATAATGCTAGCTATACAGTTTATATAAATAGTGAATTAATTTTTAATTTTCATTACATAATAAATAAAAAGTTCATGTGTTTCTAAATAGTTTACTTTTTCAGTAAAGAACAAAGTGAACTATTAGGAGAGAGTGAGTTTCTTCTGATGTTTTTCTGCCTTAAAAAAAAATAAATAAATGAAAAAAAAATTAATAAACAAAAAATAATAATAAATAAAAGTAAGTGCATTTGCAATTACAAAACATTATTTGCTCTTGAAATTAAAAAAATTTATAGTATGTAATGTCACCACTTATATTAATCAAATCAGAAAATTTAACAAAAAAATTAAATTTTAAATATCATTTGTTTTGAGAATGTTTTTTTAGATAGTTTTATATCTTGAAAAATAGTACATTGGTTGTTACTAAAACTGCAAAAATTTACCTAACTACTATAAACATCTTAAACTTTGCATATGTCCTGGAAATGAGTTAAGCTAAATCCAAGTTGTGTACATTTAGATAACCAAAAATTTTTTTTTACACCAGGTCCTAAAAACAATTATTTTGAGGGCCTTTTTTGTTCAGAAAACAATAACAATTACTATAATTAAAGAAAGAACAAAAAAGCCCTTGAAATTATTGTTAGAGTAATTGTATAGTAACTATTTTTTATACAGTCTACAACAAAAATATTAAAAAATAATTAAGCATTTTCAATTTTAATTTATGCATCTTAGTTTAAATTTTTTTTATTAAGTTTAAAATTTAAAAAGAGGAATCACTAAGTAGAAATAATGTTCAAGTTTAACTTCTCAACAGGTAGTCAATCAATTTACAACTAAATTAAGATACCTGCAAACATATAAATCACTAAAACTTATTACTCACTGCCAACAAAAGTAATCTAAAGCTGTGAATACATGATTAAATTTTACTTATACCATAAGAAAATTCTATAAATACTATTATTTTTTTAATTTATTTGCAAACAATGCAAAAGCAAAACTATACAATTTTAAAATCAATACAAAAACATTTTAAGCTGAATACTATATAACTAATATGATAATAGTTCATTGAATTATAAATCTCTAAAATAAGAACTATAGGTAACAATTAGTTTTGAATTGCATAGTATAGTTATGTTTTTGCTCAGGTTTTAATTAACACTTCACTTTCCATGACTGTTAAATTTTTTTTTTCAGAGTATTTAGTTTATTTTAAGCACTGGTAAGCTCTTAAAGCAAAATAAGCTTGACAAATAAATTTTCTAAAAAATTAAAAGTGTATTTAATCTCCTTTTACATAGTAGAAACATTTACAGTAACCTCTCGGATCTTTACGCACTCGTGACGTTACGCACTCTCGTTTAGTTACGCATTTCAGAATTCTATAAAATTCAAAAAATAAAAATTTTAATTTTTTTTATACTGCACAAATTAGGATTAATGTATATTTTTAAATTAAAATATGTTTTTGAATGCTAACACACCTCTATATCTTTAGACTTTGTAAATTTATGTTCCTTGACTAAATGATAAACATTTAGTTATACCTCAGTATACCAGAAATTTTGTTAACATTATGAGATTAAATAAAAATTCTGAAAAAAATATGACTGTGTTTAATAATGAAAGTATATTGAAATAATGAGAGTTTAAAACACAAAGAAATAATACAGCAGTCTTGCCTTATATATTAATAAACACCATTTTATAATTGTAAAGAAATGCTTAATTATAAATTGAATTTGCTAAGTAGAATAGAATATAAATGTCACATATAAATAAAGATAATTTCTACTTATTATTAAAATAGTAAAATTATTTCTACTCGTATTATTATTTTATAGAAATTTAAATCCTTTTTTTTAATATATGTATAGTTTTATCTGTTGTTTTCACATTTATAAATAAAGTAAACAAATAGTTTAAAGAGGGAAAGTGCCCAGTCTGCTTTTAACTAGAAGCAATATTAAAAAAAAAACAGCCATTATAGTGAGTATATTTTGTACCTCTTGTTTCTTTACGATCTCTCATATCTTTATGCACTTTTTCTGTGGACACAATGTGCGTAAATAAGCGAGAGGTTACTGTAATTGATTTTTCAACAATTAAATCTATGATACAGTATAAATATTATCATGAAAATACAACTTTAACTATAAGTAATTTATCTTATGTAATAGTATAATAAACAGACGTTTAAATAACAGAAATTAGTAGAAAATAAAATCAGATAATGACAGCTTGGTGTAAAAGATTATAACTGTTTGTATATTGTTATCTTCAGCTTAATTTGGTTACAGTAATAATTGAATAGTTTGAATGAGATCGTAGACTTGATTTTAAGACTACAATTAGCCAATGATCAGATAATCCTAATTATATGACCAAATATATTGATATCCAAGTCTACTTATAATTATGTTAATTTCGAAAATTTTGGTTTAATTTAAAAATATATTAGTAAAACTTATCTTAATTTTTGATATTACTCTATTTAATACATTATATAAAATGAGATTCTTTTATTCATTATTTTGTTGATTGAACTAGTTGGTAAAAATTTGTTTACAAACCTACTATTGTTATTGATAACTATTTACAGTTTTTCTATATAAAATACTTATACTTGTATACTCATTAACTATCTGACTAAACATTCAGATTTAATAAATAGTTTTGACTATTTTTATTACTTATTTTGTACAATAAACAGATTTCTGTTTGTCAAGTACTAAAAACATGATTTTAATTGATTGCTAAAATTTCCAGAGTTTCTGACGAATATAGTATATTAATTTGTTGTACTAAAAAAACATGGGTAAATTGAGAAAAGGAAATTTTAAACAGTAAATCAGAAAAGTAAAGGTTAGTTGTTTTATCTCTAATTATTATTTTTAACTAAGCATTAATGATATTAAGTTTGAAAATTTTGCTGAAGTAAATTCCTTTAAAAAAGTTCTGTTATTCTTAAGTATTGAAAAATATTTAGTAGTAAAAACTTAATTAAAAGTTGTTTTTAGATTTGTATTTTTTACATTTTTTATATTACCAATTTTAGCTTTACATTTTTATACTAAACTGGTGTGGCTTTTTGTAATACAGGGTTTAGCCAATTTTTTTTTATATGCCCTTTAAAGAAATTAAAAAACAACTATTCTTAAATAAACTTACTACCTTATTTTTTGCTCTTCATCATCAACTTCGGACTATCTAGTGTAAGTTTCAAATCTTGACCTCATGACCCCCCTTGGTCCCCTTTGCTCTTTTGGCCCCTTTGGAAACCCTGATGTAATATGTTATGCAGGCCTGGTAAATTACTTACTATGTTGAATGTGATATCTTATATTGTAGCCAACACCTAATTACTACTTTGTTATTAGCTTCACTAAAAGCCAGTGTTTTTAATGAATGTAGTAGAGTTTACTTATCAAACTTCATGGTTTGTGCTTAAAAACTAATCAAAAACTTATACAAGAGGTTTGCAAAGTTAAAAAATTATTTTGTAAATACTAATCACTCTGTTATGAAAATACATTATACATAACTTATGAGTGATAATAATTTTACAACAAAAAGTATTGAAATGATAAATGAAACAAAGAATTGCAGAACTGAGCTGCTCACATATTGTTCCATTTTGTAACATTGTTTAAAATTAAGCATAATTATTTTGGTTTGATAATAGCTAACAAAAACACTAAAATAACAAAAGCACTTTCCTTCGGCCATTAGATGAAAACTGAAGAAGTTTTTTTCTAAAATAAACTCATCTAATTAATAAACAAAAAACATAAAATTGAATTTTTATCTAACTTAAACTTATAAGAAGAATCATTAGAAATAGGTTAATGTTTAGCAAATTTTACTTTTAATTAACTTGAAAGCTAGTGATCTACCAAATCTCTATTCCAATTTGTCCCAAACAAAATCTCCAATTTTTAAATTAAGATCAGGCCGAATCTAGATCAATATTTTGTCTTACAATTCTGTCCTAAAGGTTGTTTCCTAAGAAGTTGCTTGTAGTGTAAATAGATTACAAGTTTAAATTTAGTATTTATGTATTATATTATTACTTATTTCATAAAAAAATTTGAATCAATGTTTGATAAATAAATAGAACAGTATTATATATTTTTTAGAATATTTTTTTTTTAAACTAAAAAAAAAATGAGCGTTTTTCTAAAACAAAAGAAAAAATTCTACATGCACAGGATCTTAGTTTGAATCTTTTGATATTCTTACTGGCCACATTAACAATTAACTTGTGTTTTTGTTATTTGTATTTACTACGAGAAATAGAATATAGACTTTAAAAAATGCTTAAAACTTATTGAGTTTTAAAACAGCATAAAATATATACGGTTTAATTATATAATTTTTTTTTTCTATCAGTATGAAGGTGTGAAGTTTGTTTTTATACTGATATGCATCATTCTATGAAAGACATTATTAAAAAGATAATTATTTTTAAACTGTAAGATACTATAACCAAAGTGATTTTTTTATCTGTTAAGACGCTAAAAAGTGGTAAAGACTTTTTCACTTTAAAGTTTTCTAAGCTATAAAATAATAATTTAGGCATAAAAAGTCTAGTGATCTACCAAATCTGAACACAAATATTTTTTTAAATTTTACAAAGATCTGGCCAGATCCGATAACATTTTCAAGTTGGGATCTTGATGGACCAAAGTCTAAAAAGGCATTATTATTTTTCCTGATATGAATCTCAATACTTGAATCTTGTAGATCACTACTGAAATCATAAATTTGTTTCTTAAAGATATACATAAGATGTTTTACATTAATTTATTTAAACCAAAATGTTATCCTAAAAAATTAAGAAAAAAAAAATATTTAATATAAACACAAAAAAATAAATAATGTATTAAATGTGATTTCTCTTTAATTAAAGTGTTTTTTCTTAATCAATCAACTTTTAATTTCTTGTATTTATAAATCAAAAAAGTGTTTAATAATTAAATTAACACCTTGTTTTGATAGCCAGGGTGCTAAAGATTAATATGTTATCTGTCGATATCTTTGTATGTTACTTTAAATTCTAATAAGTTAAATTGATATTTTTGTAAACGTGTTTATAAAATACATTTAAATTTCAGATCAAGAGTTTAGTTTAAACAAATTTTTTTAGTGTTTTCTTAAGGTATGAAAAGTAAGATTTTTGTTTGATCAAAACCCAATTACATGCGAAAAAATTTGACAATTACTAATAAAGAAATTTAATTTTTATTGCTACAAATAAAAATATATTTTACCACAACAATACTTAAAAGCTATTGTCACTATTAGCACTAAATTCAGTATTTAATTAATGTACTTGAACTTAGAAATTGTATCTAAATGTAATTATGTTTAAATCATGATTTGTTATAAAAAAATTTCTGATGAACATCTGTTTAATTTATACTAGAGAAAAGTTTTTATTTAGCAAAAAAAAAATTAAATAAAACTAATCAGCTCTTATTATTACTACATTGTGTAGTGTGGCTGTTAAAAACAGGGTTGCGACTTTACCTGGAATCCTGGAAAAACCCGGAATTTTCAACAAAAATCACTAAAAAAACTTAGACTTTTAACAGTTTTCACATGTTCAGTAGTAAAATTTCGATTTGACTCGAAAATTCTATCAAATAAATATTTTTTTTTGTCATTATCAAATTTTTTTTTATTAAAAAACATATTCAAGTAGCTTTAGAGTATCTTTTCATTGCTTTTATACTACTTAACACAATTTTATACCAAAGACTTAACTTTAAACTAATAATATACATAAAAATGTGTACTTTTAAAAACCTGGAAGAAATTTAGAAAACCTGGAAATTTTTTTGAAAAAACGAGTGGCAACCCTGTTAAAAGCATGTTCTGAATTACGTTTGTTTTCAATAATAAACTGAAATTTATAACTATTTAAGCTCACTGACAAATAATTGTTAAACTTCATCCTTAATTTTATTGGCAATCTAATTTTAGTTCAACTTTTAATCCTATACACCCAAAAATTTTTAGACTCAATTTATTTTAATGTTAATACAATGCTACAAGAAGTAGTTATACATCTTTGGGAAATTGGACACTTATTTTTATACTCTTTTCCTAAAAGCGGTTTAAAATAGTTATAGCCTTTAGTTATTTCTAAAATATTTTGGTTACCAGCACCTTAGTCTTTAATTTGAAAAAAAATATTTGGTTTAGGGTTGGAATTATTTCATGGGGTCCCTCCAAAAATAAAGGTATTTTTTTGTTTTTTTTCATTAGTATCGTTTTAGAACCAAAAATAATTATTATTTTTTAATTTTATTTTTATTTTCCCTTATTTTGCATGTTATTTAAACTCTTAAATGTTTATTTTATAAATAATGTTAATATCTTTTACGATTTGGCCCCAAATCAAAATGATGTATATTTTACTTTCATTTGCCTTGGCCATTTCCTAGATAAAAAATTGATAAAAGAAAAAAAAAATAATAAGGCTGTGAATTACAACAAATTTAATTAAACTGGCGATTTGTTTCAGTACATTAAGATGCTAAAATCGATGGTTTTAGAAATATCAAAAAAATATAATTGTGCACATAACTCTATTAGTTTCACAATGGAAAAAGAAAGTAATAATGATTTTTAATTTTTAGATGTATAAGTTAAACGAGAAGAAAATAGATTTTAAATATCGGTGTATAGAAAGAGAGCCTTTTTAGGTTGTTATTTGAATTTTTAATTTAATTGTAGTTAATTAAAAGTGAAATTAATTTGAACTCAGTGTCATCATGCACATAAAATTTGTTCCTCAGAGTTACGTCCAAGTGAAATCAAACAGATCAAGTTACTGCTAAACAATAATGAAAACCCACAATAGTCTATAACAAAATAATCAATTTAAACTTGAAACATTTGGACAAAAGAAAGACATTAGGACCTGAAAAATTTGTACTTACTTATAAAATTCCATTCATTAACAAAATTTCAGAAATGTTAGAAAACAAAGTTGTACAAATGAAAAGAAATATTTATTATGCAGCAAACCCAGAGATTGTCTTCACGTCAAAACAACCATTATTAACACCAGATGGTAAAGATTAAATATCCAACTTAGATAAAATTATGGTAATTTACCAATTCAGCTGCTGTTGTAAAGCAAGCTATATTTGCTTGATAACAAGACATCTAAGAAAAAGGATAAAAGAGCATGTCCTAAAGATTTTAGAGAATTTTTGCTATGCAGAAAAGAAGGATGATATACCGGTTAAAGTTCTAAATGCATCTAATTGTTCGTCCATTTCAGAATATTTTGTAAATAACTTTACATTCGCGAACAATTATAATCTAAATAGATTATAATTAGTTAAAATTTATAGTAATTTTTTTGATTTAATCGAACTAGAATGCTATCTATATTTTGTTAAGGAAACCTGTTTTATGTAAGCAAAATATTTTTATTATACTGTTTTTTTTTTGTTTCATAATACTTTATAAGGTGTGTTGTTATCATTATGTTAATGTATAGTTTAGCTGTAGGTTAATTATAATATAAGTAAACTTAAATGATTTTAATTGTTACTAATTGCTTTTGTCTTACTGATCTCTTGATTACTTTATGATTATTTGGTTACTATATAAATTTGTAAAATCTTATCTTTTTAGCTTTTTACTCTACTGATAAGAGCTGCTCGAAGTATATTTAGTGTTATGGAAATTGTGTTTCTTCAATGTTTTAATGGTCAGTTATGTTCCAATTTATATTTCCCCCATACCATGTAACAAATTGTATGTTTAACCACACACACTCTACAAATTAGGTTATTTATTTTTTACAAGTTTGTTTGTTATTACCTCAAATTATACATGCAGCTTATGCAAGCATGTACTTTGGTTGTTTGTCGTAAAACTAATGTGTTTAAGCACAGAGTTAAATTAAGTTTATCACTTTACTCGTCCACTAACATTTATTTTCGGTATCTAATTAGTAGTACAGTTTATAATCCTTGTCACAGAAGCTCTAACAAGTATTATATTGGATTTTAATTTGTCAAAGTGAAAATAAAAAGATAATTTATAAAAAATAAAGTACCAAGCTTTTTGTAAAATTAATATTAATTCATAATACTAATAATACAGTACAAAAATAAAGTCTAAGAATAAAATAAGTAAAAAATCAAAGTCTTGCATAAAATATGGAAACTTATGCTATTAAAAAAGTTTTTAATTTTAAGTTTTTATTAATTACTTCTTATAATATTCTGTTTTTTAAACGTTTTAAAGCGCATAGATTAATAAGCTAAAGGCTTAAGATAGATTTTGTTAAGAACCTTAATTTTTGAATATGGTAATTGAGTTATCTTATAAAGTATAAACTAGGCTTTTAAAACCATAAAGTGAAGAAGATAATTTTACTTTAATGATTTAGTTTAAAATAAGCATGTACTTTAAAAATAGGATTTACTTTAAAATGGTCGTGTATAGAACATTAAAATTTTAAATATCAATAAGATCATAGATTGAAGCAACTAATTCAGCAAAATAAAACAAATTTTATGAAAGTTATATTTTTACATTGATACTCATTCAAGCAACTGATACATATTAATAATCACAGGTGTAAACGAGAGAGTCTACTTGCTGTTGAAATAAATATAGTACACACCATTTTCAACGAGCTCATATGAAGAGATCGAGCACGTTGCAGAAGCACGTGCAGCAAGGCGCAATGGAAGGAACAGACTCGATCGGGTTGTACGCTAAAGCTGCCGCATCGAAGTTGTACTGCTTGTTCGTGCTTCCGTCCCTCATCGCTTGCAGTTGGAAGAGCAGCATCACCGCCGTTACGAAGAAGAAAACCATTTCTCCGACGCTGTTGAATTTAATTGTAAGCTTGTGAGGTTACTAAAAAATAAATGAAAGAAGTCTACTTAAAGTATATAAACGCAGTATTCATTCTAATTTTAGATGCTAAAATATTTCAGTAAAAATAAAATTATTTAAAACTAAAGAAGACCATATTCTTAAAACTAGTGTCAGGTTACAAAGTACTAGACTGTGACGCGCGTTTGGTTTTTAAACCGTTCGCAGATTGTTTCGATAAGTGTTGAAGCGCAGTCTAGTGTTTTTTAAATGATAGCGGAGCCAAAACGATGCTACTAGTTTAAGTTATTAGTTATAAAGTTACGAGTTAATGAATTTTATTTACAAATAAAACTAACTGTTCATTCAGCGATACTTTTGCTATCAGCGCGAGAATTCCAAGGTTGAGACTGGGCGTGACGTAAATTTTAAATTTTCTGAAAGACATTGGCAACTTTCTTGTTAAGCTCATAGACAGAACCTATTGAATGTACAATTGGAATCTTAGAATTTCTGATACTTAAGAACATCTAGGTTCTTCTTAGTTAAATCCAAGTGAAAAAAAGCTAAACTATTTTAATTTATACAACCATATTGGTTTAAAACTTTAGTTATATATTTTAAAGTAACAAATAATTGTTAATATTAAAATAAACAAGTAGTTAAAAAATAAAGTGAAATAGAACACAAAAAACGCTAAAATCTCACATAGTTACAAAAACACAGTAAAACTGCGGTGCCAACAGGAATTCCTATAAAAGTGATATCTTCTGGATGCATACCGAACAAAACACAAACATTCAGCACACTGAACATATTCGAAAATATTGATCTGAAAATTCATATACACTTTGAGATTAGTTTAGATTTAAATAAAAATAACACTATCAAGCAGTTAAAAGTTTTTTTTGATCCTTTAATTAAGTTTTAAGTTAAAATCCAAGTAGAAATTTTGTTAATTGTTCTAATTTTTCAGTTATACATTTCTATTTTTAAAACACTTAAATTAATCTTTAAGTTATTCAATTAGAACTGGTATAAGTATATTTTTAGATAAAAAAACTACATTTTTCAATGTTAATTTTTAAACCTAAATAAAAATGTTGCAGTTTAAAGAGGTAAACAACTAAAAAAAATTATTTAAAATTGTATCTTTTAATAAAATAAAATATTAAAACTAACACCATCCACGACTTCAAAGATGTCAGTCTTAAAATTGAAGTAGCAATTGCTAAGCCTATAGAATACCTTGCAAGAAATAGAATAAAAGAGTAGTGTCTAACAATGCTAAAAGACTCCGACATTCCTTTTTCATCAGTTATTGAAACAACGTATAAAACAATTTTAAGTGAGGAAAGGATCTGAAGTAATGCATTGTAATTAAAAAAAATAATATACTAATCTGGTCGTTTAAATATATTTATGTTACAGCGTTTAAATCTTTTTTGACCGTATAATGTTGTAAAATAATAAAGTAAATACTCTAAGTAACAAAATCCACGTGTGTTAACAGAATAAAGAATAAAAATCAAACAATTTACTTACAATGTTTAAAACTGCGGCACCTAAATAATAGAACATCTGAGAGTGCAAGTTTTTCCGAAATGCTTTGAGAGCAGGAAATAGCCAGAACAGGTAGAAAAATATTCGAAAGATCATCCAAACTATTAAATCTTTTTCAAACAGTACGCCCAATTTTTCCCAATCAGACATATTTTACAGCTTTTTTGATATACTTTAAAATACAGGCAGGCTGGGTAGAATTTAATTAACGTAAAAAAGTTGAACTTAAAATGTTAAAGTTTAGAAAAAAAGCAACTTTGTAAGAGTCATTAGTTTAATATATGGTAATTATAAACTAAATAAAATGAAGCTACAAATAAAACTTTAGTTTATACTGAAAAGTTATCATAAGATTTTTATTATAAGCAACATTGGATTCGAAACTTTTTATATGATCAGTATATCTAATAGTAAAAAAAATTATATTAATAAAGTTCAAAATTATACATAATTAATCTTTTCATACTAGGCAAAAAGTTCGTGTTCGAACAAAATTTATCATACTTAAAGTAGTAGTTTTTTAAATAACTTAGTTTTATGTTTTTTTTATACTGATAAAATTAGTTTAACTAAAAATTCAAATAAGGCGATTTAATATTTTTTGCGTTGGAACAGCTTGTAAATATTTAGTAGATGATATACATAAAATTTTTATATTCAAAAATAACTTCTACCAAAGCTAATTACTGAAATAAAAAAAAAAAGCTATCTAGAGTATTTTTAATGAATACGGTGACTAAAAAAACTAAAGGATATTATATTTGAGTCATGTGAAAATTGTTTTATAACTGTTTTAAAGCATTTAACAAACCAAATATTATAATAAAAAGTTGTTGTAAAGATATTTTGACTAAGACTTTTCAACGCGAAATCTTAGTAAGAATAAACTGAAAGTGTATTAAAATCTAAAAAGTATTCATAAAATAAAAATTAGGTAACAATTTAAAATTTATAGTTAACCAAGTGCTGAAATATCAATATCGATTATTGTTAAAATTTATGAGATAAACAATTGAAACTATTCTTAAGCGAATCAACGATAAAAGTTTACAATAAAAGAACTAAAGTATTAAAACTTTTATAAATAAAATAACAATTACTTTTTTTTTGAGAAAAACCTCAAATGAAAACAAACTAATTACTAGGACAAACTTCTTAAACGAAACTTTAAAATTTCTCTTTTACACTATAAATAAATAAGTGAAAGTAATATCTAAAAGACAGTTGGTTTTTTTTTGAAATAAAAAGCTTATCAATGTACAAACACCTAAATTACCTTGCGCCAACTGGCATAAACTTTGTTGCAAACGGAAACTTTTAACTTGATTTTAAGGTCTACATGCGCTAGAAAATAGGCTTTCGGGTCACTAACTTTCAAAGAAAAATTTAATAATTCTTAACACCAATTGTGGGTCTACTGTGTAAGCTGAGTGTTAGAAATAATGGTGAAAGAAAATTACTAGATTTAAAAGAGTATGATGAGTTTAAAAAATTTACTTTTTAAACTTAAAAATGCTTTACTTAATAAATAATCATCTTTACTAACTAATACCGCACATAAATTATAAGTATAAAGAATGAATAAGTGCATTGTTTCTCCTCTAGTAGTTACGATTTCTTGATTTGTTTTGTAAAAATAAAAGCATATAATAAACTGTAAGTATTAATTAATTTTTAGCTATTTTTTATTAATTTTAGTACCACTAAGAGTAAAAATTGTATAAGAGCTTTATACAGTCAATATTTTTTTAAGATGACATATCTTAAGTAAGAACTAATTAAATTTATTAAAAATTATCATTTATACTTTTCTTATAACTTTTTTTTGAAAGATTTACACTTTTTTTTTTAATTTTTTTAGAAGTAGAAGTAATAGATAAAATCGTGGTTGTACGCATAAAAGTGTACTTAAAAGCGTCGAAACTAAAATTAAAATCTTAGCATCAAACTAAATGCACTTTTGTGTTCCGTTGAATACAGCACACTCAACTTTTTAAACAGGACACTAAAAAAGTTCGATAACCATTATCATTATTTAGCTTTGAAACTCATTTCTTTCAGAATTATACAACTAATCGAACGGGTAGGTTTGGTAAATGCTTCTTAGTTTGAAAGAAAAAAAAACTCAAGAAATGTATAAAATAAAAACTAACTTATAGTCAAAAAAAAAAAAACTGTCATTTTAAAAAACACGGTTGTAAATTGTTAAATAATACAAACATTAGCTTACATTTTATGTGAAAATATTTTTGTTTACATACAATAAATGTCGAACTTATACTTGTAATGCTAAGAATCTGAAACTTTACATTAAAGTTAACAAGGACTTTGTGAATGTAGTAAATTTTCTACGATTTCTATATAGTTATGAAACATTTACGATTGCGAAATTTCTTTTTTAGATAAGCAGTTGTAATATACAGAAGTTAGTTTTAAGAGTATAAAAACACATAACTAGTTCTTGAATAAAGTTATTTATTTTAAAACGTTTTATATGTTTTATTGTACTTACAACATCTTGAAACCATGATAAAAGTAAACAAACGGGTAACTATTTATGACTTTATTATTATTAAAACGATATTATCATACTAAAGAGTGCAAAACATAAAACAATAAAATAAATAGGCACACAATTGAAGATTAAAATATTAATTTGAGCTTTGTGTCACAATATTGTAAACAAAGGCTGATTTTTAAACTTCATTATCTTAAGTTCGATTTGCTGCAAAAATGAATGAAACTTTTATTACTGATCAAAAACTTACCATGAAATCTAAAGGTTCAAAACTTTAGTTCTAAAGTTAAACCAACATATATGCAGATTACTAAGATTAAGCAGGTTAAATCAGTTTAAATACAGCATATTAATAAACATAATAAGACAAAAAGTCATGATTTTTTAAGTATGTCCAAAACAAGTTTTAGAAATGCACTTTGACCAATCAAATAATAGCTATTAAAAGCAACAACTTAAAACTGGAATGAAATTTAAGACACGAATCAAAAAAGTTTAAGACACTTATGTTCAGGACAAAACAAACTGTAGAAAGCTAGGCAGTTTAGGTGATACTAAGTACAAGAAAAAACCCAAACGGTTATTAGAATTTTTAACTATGCTGAATATTTCTTTAAAGATCAAAACAAAAGTTATTAAATGCTACATTGAAGTAAAGTTTAAGATCTGTAAAATTAAAACTTTGAGTAAATTTTGATTACAAAGTTTAAGTATTTGTGTTGAAGAGATTTCTAAAAATGTCTACTTAAAATATGTTTTATGTCTACTTTAAAATGATATTAAAACTGCATTAAAAAATCTATAAACTAATTAAAATAAACACCTTTATTTACTAAAAATTTTGTAAAAGTTATAATTATCCAGTCTTAAGCTAAATACTGATAAAACTACAAACTAAACAAATAACAATTAGATTAAAAGCCAAGCAGTTAGTACGATTAATTCAAACTTAAAATTTTAGCATCAAAATTACTTAAATATTTAAAAATAAACTTCAAGCCAAGTTGACGGCGGTGAGAACGATGCTGAAAGAGATGACGGCGACGCAGTACAGCGTGGACAGGTACAAGAGAGGAAGGTAGTGCGCGTCGGTCCTGTGGGGCACGGACAGGTGCCTGAAGGGCGGCAGGCTCGATCTGTGGTGCATGGTCAGCAGGACCGGTCCAGATATGAAGCTGGCCAGCAGCGACGTGCCCTTGTCCATTATCTTCACGAGTCCCTTAATGAGTACTTGTTTTGTTTTGAGGCGTGGTGTTTAGTTTAGTTTTAGTTTGTGAAATTTTTTTTACATACTTTAACAAATTATTATAATGTTTTGTAAAATTCATAAGTTGAAATATATTTTTTGTTAACATAAGTATTAACCTAATAGTTTTTAACCTGAGTGTGATGTATAAGAATTGTTTACAAGAGTTTGTTACTAGAACCATAAATTGATTTGTTTTATTTTGAGAAGAAAGCATATATTGTAAAACTTATTAAATCTAGTTGATCAAAGAAAACTTTTATTTGAACAAAATGCAAAACTATCTCGAAACTAAACTGTAATATTATGTTTTAATTTTTTTTTTAATTATTATACTAATCAACTTATTTCAACTGAAAATAAACATACATTGCATAAAATCTTCAAAATCACTGTGTTGTATAGTAAACTTTGTTTATTAATAAAATTTTTTATGTTTAGTTTTTTTAAACGTCATAAAAACGTGTTAAGACTCATGAGTTGTTTGATGTGAATTTTCCATACGTGCTTACAGTTATTATTTTTAAACAACATAGTTATGAGAAATACTGTTTAAATTAATTTTAAAATATTTAGTACAATGTTTGTTTTAAATAAAATTAGTATTATGTAATAGCTTAAGAAGACTTTTATTAAATTATTGTTTTACTATACGTTTTACTATACTTTTAAAATAACATTAAACAAATTATTCATTAAACTCCACAACAAAATAACATATAAAGTACACAAAATATATTTTATAGTAACCGTACTTGTTTAAAACTACTAATTTCTTATGAAACTTTAATATTTATAAAATCTTAAATTATATAAAATTTATCTTAACTAATAAATAAAAATTAAAAAACAGTATGATAGCAATAAATACATATTTGATTTAAGAATGCATTTTTTATTAAGTTGTTTCACTAGTTCTTGTTTGTAAACTTTGACTTGGTGTGTTTTGAACATTAATAAAATACTTTATTTTATTATAATGTTTCTCATTAAAAATTTAATAAATAAAACTTTTGAAAATCTGTTTATTAATTTAGCAACATGCTTACTTATTTAAAGTTTCGCTACATTAGTAAATTTTACAAGTTAGTAAAATGTTGATATTACTGGAGTAATATTTAAATTTTCAAGCTAACTGAATTAAAACTAGCAGTCAAGAATTAATAATGCATATTTAATAAAAACTGTATTTAGTTCCAAATTATTCACCAAGATTATATTGAAAGCAGTTTGTTATTATCACAAGTGTAAATTAGTAAATTCAGTAGTGGATTCTTTTAAAACTTTTTTGTCGTTAGTCAACCTAAAAGTAAAGCACAAAATATAAATCATAATCTAAAACCAATAAAAGAGCTTTTTTTCTATATTTTTTTTTACTTATAAATAGCTGATGAAGAATTTGGAATGTAGTAAAGGGTTTGAGAAAAATTAAAAGCTTTTGTTTAACTGTTTTTACTTAGATTTTACAAATAACAAAACTATTTTAAGAAGTTTCGTAAAAACCAAAACTTTCGAAAGTACTTATGTTTAACGTTTTTAAAATTAAACAGTAGAAATAGATTAAGGTGTATACCTAATCTTTTTTTATATTAAAAAATAATAACAAACTTACTTTTGGTTGTAGCATTGTAACAATAAATATCACAAGAAAACTGCAGAACCCAGCAAAAACTCTCCAACACCTACAAATAAATTAAAAAAAATTATAATAACATAGTTTATACCAAAGTTACAAATACAACAACTCTAAGGATTATTTATGTTTCTTTATTTCAAATTCATAAAAGATAATTAAGTTTTCAAACATTTCATAATTTTTTTTTTGATTTATATTTGAAGTATTTTAAAATTAAGCTTGAAGTGTTTCTAGTTTAAAGTTTATAATGAAAAACTTTATTAAAAACTGTACTCGAAAACAAAAAACCTACTTAAAAAATGTTGATTTAATAGGTCATGCATCCTGTTTTTAAAAAACAAATAAATTGATACGATACAAATTGAAAAAAAAATTCCAAAAAGTATGCATAAAACATTAACGATTAGAATTTGAGTAAATCATTTATATTTAACTTAAATTCTCAACAGTTATCAACTAAACTATTTTATGATTTTTAAAAGAGTTTACATTTAACTAAAGAACGCAAAACAAAAAACAACTATACGAAGTTATGAGATATTTTTCATGAAACACTGTGCTTTACAATAATTTTTATACATTTATTCACACTCTTATTAACACACAACTTCAAACTAACCAGTCAGTGTTGATTTTCGATAAACCGTCATTAAGAGGTTGCGTCTCACCCCGATTATTTGAAAGCCTTCTACGATTTACCAACAAGTAGTCTACCATACCGATAACTAAAAATAAAAATTTAAAAACTAGCCTTACTTTAAAAGTCAGCGAACCTTAATCTCATATGATAAGATTAGAAAAAAAAAGTTAACACTATTTTTGTCTGTATTAAACTAAAAAGATTTAAGTTAACTTTCATAAAAATTAAAACTAAAAGTATCATGATTATAATATTTAAAAAAAATTAAATATGTAAAACACATTTTAGAAATACAGAAAATGTTAGGCATCTAATTGTTTAGGAGATAATTTTAATTTTGCAAACAACCAATCAGGGCTGCCACAGATCAAGCTGAGAAAAATTTCCTGACTTTTCTAAATTAAACTATTAATTTAACCTTTTTATAAAAGACTTAATCAAACATTTCAAACTATATAAAGCTTTCAATATTATTTTTATGCAGGTTAAAAAAACAGTTTGTTTGCTGAATTCAACCATCTAACTTCCATTACATAATTTGAACCATATGTGTACGACTGATGTATTTGCAATAAACAGCTCTATCAGCAAAAACTTGTATTTTTTAACTTACAAACACATAAAATATTTCTTCTTATCATTTAGTATAAAAATTTTAACAAACAAATATTTTCTTATTTATCTAAAAAACTTAAGTTATTCTACAAAAAATTACAAATAAGTAAACTTAACCAAGGCATATACCTCTCGTAAAACCCATTTTGCAAATTTAAACATTTTTGAAACAATTAAAAAAAGGTAAAGTATACTTATAAACTTGATACATAAAATACTAAACTTAGTGCTTAATTATAAAGAACTTAATTATTTATTTAAACCAAAAACACTTTGATTCTAAAAATTTTTGATTCTGCCAGATTAAGGCATCATTGGAAATTAAGTTATTTTGTAAATTTTCAGGAAATTTTGATATTTTAGTCTGACTTAAAAGGATTTTTTACTAATTTTTTACCATTTTAAGGCTTTTGAAGATAAGGAATTTTGAAAATTTGAACTGACAAAATATGATGTTTTTTTCAAAGTTTTTCAAATTTGCTGACTTTTTTTTCAAAAACCCCCATTTTTCCTCACTTTTGTCTTTTTTTTTAGTTTTTCCTGGCCTTGTTGGAAACCTATCCAAGCATAAGCAATACTTTGTTAACAAAAAATTATCAACTTATCAATACATTCGCAGTAACTAACTGATGTGATACATAGAAGAACCGATGGTAATAAATGACACGATGATGCTAATCAAAACAAACAGCTGTGCTAGTATTGATATCCAGGCGTATGTTGGCTTGTATTTCAACACCACCTGTTTGTGATTGCTTGTAGAATGTGAAAAAATAAAGCTTTAACAAACGCTGATTAAAAAATTTAGGAAGAAAAATTCTAATTGTAAATTAATTTATAATAAAAATTGAATACTTACAGCAGTAAAAGGGACGGTTGAAATGAATCCATTTATTTCTGCTCTGTAGGTAAAAAAAAGCTAAAAAGACTAGAAAATAGTTCTGTTTGGTAAAAAAAAAAGCATAACTTTTTACATTTTTTTATTCAACTGTTAGTGTATAAAAAATTGTTACATTAAATTTATAACATTTTATGAGAAAAGTATTTAAAACATAAACTACTGCTAAAGTAAACTGTTAATGATTCCCAAAACTAACTAAAACATTTATATACAAACACTAACGCCTCCAAGCTTTTAGTGGGACTACATGCAGTGATGTTTGTAGGTATGTTTGAACTGTTGTGGCAGCTAGCATCAAACTGCTTTACTACTTTCAATGTACTCCATACCCTATCAATACAAAACATGGTCGTTCACAACTTTGGTTATTTATTATAGGCAAGAAATTTCGACATATTAGAATATTAAAGTGTAGCTTACACATAAACTACAAACAATTAAAGATAAGATTTTAATAAAATAATAGAGCAAGTAAAAACGGGAACGGGTCAAATATGCAAGAAGACACTTTTGCACGAGAGTAAAAAAAAAAGATAAAATAAAAGATATACTAATAAAAAAGCAAAAATAAATTTACCGACCGAGGGTAAGGGCTTAGGGGTAACAATGATAGTAAAAATAAAAAAATTATTAATAAAAATTATTACAAAAAACAAGAAAAGTAAATTAGTTTAAAAAAAGCTACTGACCGAGGCTAAGGGGTAACAATGATAGTAAAAAAATAATAACTAACAAAAAAATTATAAAGTTAATTTAGAAAAAAATAAAAAGAAAAAAATTCAGTTGCCGACCGACCGAGGGTAAGGGGTAGTAGTGATAGTAAAAATGAAAAATGAAAATTTAATAAAAAATTTAATTTTTAAAAAATTTAAAAAATTTTCAACTTGTGCAAAATTTCTTAGTGCAAAAATGTCCCTTCGTGCATATTTGACTCCTACCCAGTAAAAACATATATGTATCATAGCAAATTAAATGTCTAGAAATAGTTAAACGTAGGCTAAAAAAAGTGGAATTTTTCTTTATAGCTTGTTTTTAGTTCTTATTTCATAAACTTATAGTGTTTATAATTTTTATAATATAACAGTCTAAACTAGCATTATCAGTTATTTCAAACCTATTCACACAGACAAGGATATGTTTGCAGCTCTTTTTAGAGTAAAAATAACTCAAAGCTTTAGAAGTCATACATTCAAATAAGATTAACATTGAAAAAGAAATCAATTAATGAAATTAATTAAATAGTTAATTAACCCAACTTAATCAAAAATCGAACAAAACATTAATTTCAAAAAAAAATATTAAAGCAAATCTAATTTACTTACCATACAATATTTAATAGGAATGTGACAAAAAGTCCAAGATAAATTGCATTCTTAAACTTTCTGAGTTTTACTTTATCATTTCGAAAAGGCGTGTAAAGAATTGGAATACTCTGTAAACCAAGTTTTAACTGTTAATTACAAAATAAGTATATATGTAATCAAGAAGGTTGGCCTTCTTTGTATGTACACCAGCAAGTAGTAAATAAAAAGGAATGCTATAGTTGTATTTAAAAAACAGCTTTGTAAACAATTAACAAAAATTATACTGTCAGTTAAACTAATCAAAATAAAAGTTGAATGACAGTGTTATAAGTTGAGTGGTTACAAAAATCGAAACAAAACCTAAGTAATCAGTAGTTCATGGCATAAAACTTTTCGGTTTAATTTTTTCGGAATGAAAAAAATCAAAAATCTTTAAACTTTTATCTAACTTCTGTAATTAAAAAAAAGTACAATTATAAGTTTAAAACAAAGTGAAAATTTTACAATAAACTGAAATTACTAATTTACAATTGTACAAACAGGGTTGCCAAAGATTTTTTGAAAATTCTTTTAGGTTTCTGAAAGTCTAAGTTTTTGTCTACTTTTCGTTTCAAGTTAAATTTAAGTTAAAAATGTGAAAAGTAGTAAAAAAATATTGCAAAAAAACTGTAATGCGACTATAAAATGTTTAAAATAATAAAAATTTTAATGATACCAAAATAAAATATTGTATATGGCTAAAAACAAAAATACATTACTTGACAATTAAAAACTGTTTCGGGTTCCAGGTTTTTTAGTGATATCTGTTCAAAATTCCAGTTTTTTTTTTAATTTCTCAACTCTAGGTTTACCAGGTTATTTCGCCTAAATTGTCAAGTACCAGGTTTGCAAAATAGAACTAAATGCAACTAAAATGTGACGATTCGATTTGAAAAACAATCTTACTACGATCATTCCAGTCAAAGCAACAGACTCCATCAAAAGTGGGTACCAAAACTTGCCCCAGTCCACGGTGAAAGGCTGATTTATTTCGCTGCCCAATATCAGTCCCACTACTGACTGTAAAAATAATTTTTTATATGTAAAATTAAATAAATTGATTGAAAAAGTTTTCTTATGTACAAAAAATATAAGTGTTAAATAAACATATAATTAACATTTTACAGCAAAGTATAAAAACATAATAGTTGTTATGTTAACTTTTTTTAAGTTTATAAACCATGTCCGCTTTAATAATAAAATTTAGGTACTAAAATGATACGAAATAATTCATAAAAACAACAGAACTGTAAACTTGATTTACATAAAGCCAATAACACTAAAAATAAAAACTTTTGTAGTATTAATACAAAGCTAAAATAATTTTAATCTAAATGTTGAGAAAGTTAAAAGTTTATGTATAAGTTAAACTTGCTTACATTTATTTATAAACCATATAATTCAGCCTAACAAACCATCAATACAAAAACAGTTCCTTTAAAAAGAGTCAATGATGAAATAAGTGGCTTTATGAAGGAAAATCCTAACAAAACTACGCTGGAAAATAACCATAAGAAGGAGGGTGTAGTGATTTTTTGACTGTAACAAAATAAACTTGTGTGTTCAAGCGTAAAACAAACTTTGAAAAAATTAATGCAAGTGTCTCAATTTAGTTCTATTTTAAAAGCATATTGAAAAAATGTTTAGTTTACTGTTTCAAGTTAAAAGTCTTTAAAAACTTAGGTTTTTGCTTGATAACGAGTAAAATATCCAACTAATAAATTAGATTAACAGTAGTTAAACACAACTTGAACTATTTTTAAGTTTTTGAACTTTGGAGCCTACACAATTTATAATTATCATTCAACTGTTGTTATGTTTATACAGTAGTATTCTAAAATCAGTTTATACTCATAGCTTTATACAAGAAACTAATCCTATTTTGCTTGTAATTGTTAATTGTATAATACAAACTCAGTTGAAAAAAGTTACACATGAAACAACCGTTACATTAAAAACTAACCGAACTGTGAACAGCTGTGCAAGCGCCTCACCCCCTGCCAGTGCGTATGTCGTCATTATACTCGTGCTATAAAGTAACTTGTTTTAATTACTAAATTATTTTTGAAAACACCCATTTGTAATTGAAGTAAAAAATAATTAAATTAGTCAAAAAAAAGGTTTGGTAGATATTTTTAAATCCATTAAGTAAATAACGAAAACAAAGAAACATTAACTTAGCATGTTTATATGTCATATAAAATTGTTAAAAATGTTTTTAATCCACCATTAAAATTGAATAAAATAATAAAATTTGAATTGTTAAAGTTTGTGAATAGTCCCAACCCACTTTATACATAGATATGAAAATATAATTTTATTATACAAATTTTCCTTAGAGTTTTTCACAGTTTTATTAAAAAACAAGCCAATTTAGTTGTTATTCTTTATTTGTACGTCAAATATTTAAGCGTCTAAAAGAGTTTTCTTTTGGCATTATTTAAAACTTATACTGATAGTTTTACTTTTAAGTTACTTATTTTTTGTTATCAAGTATTTTTACAGCCTAAAGTTCTGACAGAGCAAATAAAAGATAGAAAAAAAAAAACTAATCTATATCAAATAAAAATATAACTAACAAATAAGCTGCTAAGCTGATGTTGAAAACAACTTGCAACCATTTTGGTAAAAACAGTTTGCTGAGCATGAAAATATTAACAGTCAACTTTTTATTGTCTTCAATTTTGTTGGTGCTTTCATCAACACTGTCATCACTTTCAGAATTTTGCTCAACCATGCTTTGCACTTTTTGGTTTTTATTTCTGAAAATTAAGTTGCTGACATGGTATTTAATATTTTCAAGAAAACAAAACAGGTCGATTATTTATTTCTAAATTTTACTTATAACTTTAGTAAAATACTTCATTCAAAAAATAGCAACATTTCTTATACCTTAAAGTTTCTTTACATATTTTTTTGTTTACTGTAATCACATTAAAATTTTTTAAATAATAACAATACAAATAAACTACTAGTATTATATTACACTTTAACAGTTGTTTGAACTTAATTTACAGTCGGTTGTTAAGCTTTCTTAGTTTAAGGTAAAGCTGTTTTTTAATGTATTGTGAAAAATAGTGAAGTAAGACTATCATAGTTTCATACTTTTAACACTACTTACTTAAAATTGCTTTTTGCAAGAGCCATACCGTTATTGAGGGTAGAGTAAGAGTATTCAGAATATTGCCCATCTGTGAGTGCTGAATCACAAACTTGTAAAATTTCGACTGTATAATGAACTATGATCATCTGTAATGCATTAATCTATGTCTTATTTACAACGTCTCTAACGTGCTTAAAATAGTTTTAACCAAAATAATTGATAAAAGGCAGAAAAAAAGATAAAATATTTCAGCTTGACAAGCACTTTTCTTCTTAAACACAATGGTTAAAAAAATCATTAAATTATTATGGAAAATTAAAATTAAATTTTTTAACAAACATTTTTTCATGTGTTGTTGTAAAATATTTAAACTTTAAAGCAAACAGTTGTAATGCTTTGAACAATATTTATATAACTAATTTATTGTTTTATAAGACTGTTTTAATTATAACATAATGTGGCACCCAAAAAAATTGTTGGTAAATAAATTTTCCACTTTGAGAAAATTTAAAAAATAATTGCTCGTTTTTAACCATTGCCTTTTTACAAATTAATTACCAATTTACTTTTTCTCTCATTTACTAATTATCGCCCCTGACAGCCAAAATCAATCTTGAGGGATCGATATTGCCTACTGTAGGAAACCTTGGTTGTAAACTTAAACCATTTCAAAATCAAACATTAAAAATAAAATTTAGTAGTTAAAAAAAAAAGGCATAGTTAAAAATTTTCAAATGTTTGTATAAAAAATGGTCATCATTTTATTTGATTTCTACTCCCAAAGGCTTAATAAATAAAAAATGTAAAAAAATACAAGATAACTTGACCTTAAGCCTTTCCAAAATATCTTTAAACATGAATTTCCCAACAAATATAAACAATTAATGGGTTTTGTAAAGATCTTGTGTAAAATTTTATAGGATAATGATAATTATCTTGCCGTTTTAAGTTTTTAAAAAAGTTGTCTAAAGCTACTATGATAGTTTCTTTGTATCAGCTAAAACTTAACAGAAATTATTTTTGTGATATTTCTAAAATGTACAGTTTTTTTAATTGAAAACCGTTGAAATTTTATAATAACCCTAAAAAAATATTACTTTCAGACAAGTACTAAATAAAAAAATGATTTAGCTATTGATTATAGAACAAATGTATAAACTTTAAAAAAACTCAGCATTTATCTATTAAAATCTCTGAAAATATGTATTTAGCAATTTACTAATAGTTTATAGCTGAAATCGATTGAAAGCTCTACTTTTTAAACTGAGTTTAAATTATAACTTTATTTACTTTGAAGACCAGTAAAACACAAATGTTACAAATGATATAAATTACCATTATTACTTTATTTACTTTTAAGACCAGTTAACGTAATAATTTAAATCATTGTCACTGTTTTTTAATATAGTTTGTTTTCCTAGTTAACTACCTGAATGAAAAGAGATGGAGTAAATGTTACAACAAACGGAAGAAATCCACAATGATAAACTTTTAAAGGTAGTCCAAGAATCCCTGCACCCAATACAGTTGCTATAGTAACAAAAACTGAAAAAAAATATATTATTTAAAAATTTAGAGTTATTTAGCCTATAACGAAATATTTAGTTTTGTTTTGACTTGCGCTCTCATAATTTAAAATAATAATAAACTGATTTTAAAAGACAAGATAATCTTGTATTTATAAACTATTTAATAGTAAAAACAAAATAATAATCTGTAAAAAAGACACTAATAAAAACAGAATTCTTGATTGTTTTACTTGGTGTATGTTATCCTAAATACATGAAAAAAAAAACATTCTAAAATCAAATCAATCACAAATATGAAAAAATAATTATTAAAAATTTTATATACAGGTACAAGGTAAAGTTTAAAATTCATTTCATTTTAGACATTTTCAAAAACCACAGTTAATTGAATTGCATTAAGTAGATAAGTAAAAATTATATTATTAGCTGTTGAAAAAAACTATTATTATTTTACTTTATACAAGACTATTTAGAAAACTCACAAGTTTGTCCATACTGGGCCCAATGTAGTGATGAGCTTTCATTCATTGTTTTTAAATGAAGGTAAGTGAGACTTTATGTTTGTAACAAATAGCACTAAAACAATAATATGTTACAATAGGAAAACTATGCGTTAGGAAGACATTGAATAACTTGATTATATTTAGTAAAACTGAAATAAATTACTTTTTGGCAGCTGATCATAGGCACAATAGTCTATAAAACTTTAATTGATAGTTTAAAATGGTATCAAAGTCTTTGAAAAATGGCTAGCTTAGCATACCAAAAATTATAGAGTTACCACTTTTTTTTTTGCAAATTTACTCCAGGTTTTCAGAATTTCTTCCAGGATTTTAAAAGTACATTGTTTTTAGACCATTTTATGTAGTAAGTTAATTATAAGTTAAAAAAATGTGTATTTTTGATATCTTTAAACTACACAAACGTTACTGTATTACTACATTATCTGTCTGAATTTGTAGAAGGTGTTCTGAACAGGCTTGATAAGAGAGAAGCAGTATGTTTGGTATTACTTGATTTAAGTAAAGTATTTGACAGTGTTAATAGAAGGATCTTGCTAAACAAATTAGAATGTTATGGTGTAACAGGGTAAATGCAATTGTTAATTAAATCTTACTGGACTAAAAGGTAAAATTTTGTTATTTTTTGTTGGTTTGAATCAACACGTGAAAAAATTTACGTAGAAGCACCACAAGGTTCAGTCCTAGGACATCTTTTATTTCTTATACACGTTAATGACCTACAAAACAGTACTTGCTTAAAGTACTAAATTTTGTAGAAGATACTTTACTGTATATTACATTTAATAAAAACACATACTTACAAGACAGTGACAACCTTAACTTTGAACTAAAAAGTCTCAAATTGCTTGAAGGAAATAGACTATTGCAACTTATACCAAGTCCTCAGACCAAACTTTTTGAGGGCTTTCTTTATTGTTCAATAAACAATGTATACTAACACTTGGAATCAATTTCTTTAAATTTTTTCTCATATGATTGTTCCAAATACTTTATTATGTTGATATATAACAATACAGTTTGAATTTGTTGATTGTTTTAATTTGTAATTTTTGTTTTAATAATTATCAAGCTATCTACTTAAAAACTATTTTATTTCTTGAAATAATTAACACAAAGATAACAAGAACCAAGTGCAAAAACTATAAAAATTGCTAAAGTATAAGTAACCAAAATTTAATTTAATTTGCAATTTATCTTGTATTTCTACTTTCTTTACTTCGCACTGGTCTTTAAAATTTTTATTTTTTTAATTTAACTAAAATTTTATAACTGAAAAACTTACTTATCTTCTGTAAAAACAATAAACTTTAATGAAAACAGCACGAGAAATATTGACTTATTTTCTATGTATCCATTTTTTAAACTTGATGATTGAAGTATAAATACATACATGATTTATCAAGTAAAAATTACTTTATAAAAACTTATGAAATAATTTATAAATACAATTTATAAAAATTAAGAAATGAAAAAGCTATTTTTACATGTCTAACATAAGTACAGAACTATATTTTTAGATGATTGCAAGAAAATAATAACAACTTATTCTGTTATAAACAAACTGTCTAAGAGACTGCTGTATTAAGAAATGTTGAAAATAAAATGATAATTACCTACTACGAGTTTAAATTGAAAAACACTTAGATAAAAATAATTAAATAATAACTTTACAATAAACTATGAAAATATTAATTTTGAATTACTGGAACTACATAATCACTCTAGAACTGTCTGCTTGAATCTTTTTTCTCTAATTCTGATACAGATATAATATATAACAACTATACCTAGGGCATAAAACAATGCATCATTAGTTTTTGATTTTCTCTTGCTCTTAATTTTCTATTAATATTAACACTATTTAAGTTGCATCAGAAACAGTTTCTTGTTGACTGACTCTACATACTTGACATTCTTGACAAAATAAAAAATGTTGGTAACAGTTTTTTCTGGTTAGATGTAACAGAATTAGAAATATTTAAAATTACAAAAAACTTAGATTCAAACAAGGTCAATGGTTATTTTAATATCCAAGTTAAAATTCTTAAAAAAAATAACAGTCCTATCTCTAAAGTTTTAAATGAATTGATTAATCAAGTATATTATGTAAGTAAATATCCAAATAGTTTAAAATTAGCAAAAGTAATTAAAATATCCAAATCAGGATTAAAAAAGTTACCAGGCAACTATAGACTGATTTCAATTTTATCTAACTTAAATAAAAATATTGAAAAAGTAATATACCATCGTTTATATAGTTTTTTTACTAAAAATGATATTTTAAACAATTCACAGTTTGGATTCGAGAGAACCACTCTACTACCATGGCTTTGTCTAAATTTGTAGAAGGTTTTCTGAATAGGTTTAATAAGAGAGAAGTAGTATGTGACTTTTTAAATGATATATTTTTATACTTAATTTTTAATTCACTTTTTATGAGCCATATAAGGTATGGTCTGTTATGCTGGGGCGGAACTAATAAAAGAAAAGTTAATGAAATCAATGTACTCTCAAATAAAGCACTCAGGTGCATTCACTATTAAAAGTACCACAAGCATGTAAGAAACTTTAAAATAAATAAAAAAAATTTAATGTTGAAAATTTATTTAAATATGAGTTAGGAGTTTTTATGTTTAAATTTATACATAATTTTTTACCAGTAAATTTTAAGTGTTACATTAAAAATATAACTTAAGTACATAGCAATTCAACAAGGTCCTCAAAAACATTTTTTTCTTACCAAGATTTAAAAGCAGTAATGGTCATAAACTACTAGCTTATCAAGGTAATAAGCTTTGGAGTAACCTATCTATCAAGTTAAAAGACCAAAGCCATCTTGGAAGGTTCCAGGTTGAACTAAAGGATAATTTATTAAATGATCAACTAATTCAATAGAGTTTACATACAATGAACAGGAACTTTTTTACTATTAGTATTCATTTTTCATCTGAGTAGGGTTTTTTTTTTTGAGCATATTAATAGCATTGGTCGAGTCTAGTTTGTAGAAAGTTGTAATATATACTTTTTTTCTGTTTGTAGCTTGTTAGTGTATTAGTAAACAATTTTATTTAACAGTCAACATTTTATCTGTGTAAATAAAAGTATTAATCTCTAAATATATTTTTTCCAGAAAACAAAGAAAGATAAATATTTTAATCAGAGCTGAAAGCACTGATAAAACTTGAAACTAGTAATAGGTTGACTTATTTTATGATTGTTATAGTTTTTAATCTAATTTGAAAAAAAAAAACCTTATTTACAATTTTAAGTATTTTTTGTGGTCGTTTACATTATTTTTTTGGTTTAGTTAAACTCCTATATTTAGACATTTATTCAAGTTTGTAAAAAACTCATATTTTTTATTAAACGGATATATTTATTTTATACTTATTACTTAGTTTAATTTTTTTTTTTTATTGCAGCTGTATTTTATTCATTTATTATTATGTTATATTTTTTTATGTTACATTTTTATTTTATTATTACTTATTTTTTAAGAAATCTAAGTAGAATCTAATTCTTAAACATACTTTTTTTTAAAAACTTCAAAGTTATTTATAACTTTTTTTTTCCTTTTTGAATCATATAAAAGGTTAAATTATTTGCTAAAATAGTTGATAAATATAAAATAAAAAACATTTCAGATTGAAACTTTACCTTTTTACATTAAGTTCATTCCCAAAAGTGGGCCAAGTGGCCTCCTTAGGGGCCATGAGCATTAAAGGGGCCACAGGGTTATAAATTTAAACTTATGAGTTGATGAGGAATAGAACAAAAAAAGGTCTTAGGCATTTAAAATGGTAATTTTGAAACTTATACTAGATATTGTGAAAAAAATTAGTAATTTTAGGGGGCCATATGCTGTAAAAAGGGGAGCCACAAGGTCATAATCTGAAACTTAAATCAGATGTTCTGCAATTGAGGATGAAGAACAAAAAAAAGGTCTTAGGTTTTTTAATGGTAGTTTTTGAGAGATATTGTTGGAGGGGGCCATAGCATTTTAATTTCTTTAAAGAGGGGGCATTTTGATAAAAATTGGGAAACCCCGGTTTAGAAAAAAATTTGTGATAAGCTTAAATGATTTTAAATTAAAGAATTGTATGTTAATGCATAATACTTTGACATGACTTGATGTTGACCATGATAGATTAACACTTACTAGCTTTGTTCATTGACAACATTGCAAGGTTTTCAAAAAAAAAAGTTATGCAAGAACTTGATCAAGAGTTCTTTACATTTTGTGAATTTAAATTTTGAGAATTAAACCTGTGAGTGTTTGCCAAAGGCATTTCACTGGGAGTTCCCCTTTAATTTAGATCAGTTTAAAGGCATAAGGTGGAAGGTAAGGCTTTTATTTTACATGTTGACCTAGCTCAACTTGATAACAGTTGCTTTTTACCATTTCTTAAAATGAAATGTCAATTTAAATCTCAAACTACAAAACTAACTTGCTTGATCTTCTAAAACATTTATCTGGACTGCAACTGTTTTTTAGAAATTTTAACAAGGTTTTTAACCTTTATCCAGCAGGAAAAAATTAATTTTTTTCTTGTTTTTATTAGTACATAGTTGTAGTTAAAGTAAAAAATGTTTTAATAGTATCAATTAACTGAAAAAATATTTTAATGCTACTTTTTATGTGTTTTATAACAAAAAAATATAAATACTGTTAAAAGAAACAATTACTGTATAAACAAAGTTTCATTGTTTAACATCCATCCATCGTTTGAACTTTGATCAAATTTTCAACTTCTTTTTAAAAACTTAATTCAGGACTTCTGGCCTACCCTGGCTAACCATTGTTCATCTTTTTTGTATATGTGTCAACCATAGGATTTTTACCTGCAATGTTTAACTCAGAAATCTTTTAATGTCATAATAGCCACCACCATTAGGCCACACCTAAAAAATATGTTCTATTTCAGATAGTGATGATAGTAGATGTCATGCTTTAAATTTTAATTATATATAAGGTTCCTTCAAACAAACATTTTTACCTATTTAATAAGTATCAAGATTTTTATATTAGTAATTTTTAAATGCTTTGAAATAGGTCACAAATGCACAGAGAGTTTTTCGTAAACAAGTTTAAACTTTTTTATTTAGTTGAGTGCATTACTACACTGTGCCTAAGTTTTAATTGTGTTTAGTAGAATCATAACAAGTTTATTCATTTGATTTTGGGGAATCACCAATTATAAAATGTACATAAAACTATTGTAATATTGTAACTTGTTTTAAATTATACAATTTAAAGTTCTCGACTTAAATGTCTTTAAGGAGATTTTTATTCAATATTTATTTTAACAGTTTATTACTAACAAAACAATATTTCACTCCTATACTTGCATATAGGAGATTTTCAGTTTTGTAAATAGGTCTGAAAAAACTTTTTGAACAAAATAAATGGAAGTAAAACGAAAATAAAAACTAGTGGTTTAACAACAAAAATAAATCTTAAATATACTAAACTTGAGTAAAAATTTTTAATGCTAATGTTACGCTTTTAAGAACTTTATTGGTAATATAAACTAGAAAAAAAATTATAATGTTATATGCGTTAAAATAGTAAAACATGACTCACATTGAAGTTAGTTGCCAAAAAAAAAAAAAACAGAAATAGAATAATAAACACAACATCTGCAATTGATAATGTTATAAATAGACTGTTGAAACTTAAAGATCAAAATTACTATTTTAGATTTATGACGTAACTGAATTGTTGTTTAAATTAGTGCACAATTTCAATTAATATATTTTAGCTAATCAGTTATTCTTTCCATTAGCAACCCAGTTGAAGTGTGTTGATTTGTTAACTTACAGAAACATATGTTAGTACAATAAAGGAAGATTACTGTTTTTATTTTATTTGTATTTTAGCTACAAATTTAGAAATGTTTTTGTTAAATTGCTTTTTTGGATAATGATCATGTAATCAAAAGTTTTAATTTGGTATCGTGTTTTGGTGTAAAAAAAAAATTCTATGGGACATAAAAACTCTTTACAATTAGAAATAATTTAATTTACTAATTAACAGGTGCTAGTTTGAGTTTTAAAGCAGAGCTTTTGAAAATGTTGACAGTTTGCAAATAGTTCGTACCTCTTATTTAAGTTGACTTTTTTCTTAGCATTGGCTATTTCTATTTTCTAAAATACAGGTTTAGCAGATGTATAGTATGCTTTTAATTTCCCCGATGTGGTGGAGGATGCTCAATTTTATGTCGTAAATGATTTGTTATGCCAAATGTATTTTGCTAGTTCGGTCCCGTTATCTTTATAATTTTTGAAACTGTTATTGTGGCTGTACCATCTATTTTTAAAAGTGTTTCCGGTCGAGCCAATTTAATATTTTTTTTTTGGAGATGTTTTCGTAGCAATGTAAATTACATTTTTTTATTAAACAATTGTTATCCAGGGGGCATGAGTTTTTTGATCGGCAGTTTTGCAGGATGGGGTATTAGTGGTGACGCTTCGTTCTTCGGTTTTGTTTGTTTTATTTAAAGTTTTCTTGTTATGTTTTTGTATTATCAGCTTAATATTGCTCATACAGCTGTAAGACAGTTTACAGTTATTTTTGTTTAATATTTTATTTAATGTTTCGTTTTGCTTGTAGTGTTTATTAGTTATCTCGAAAAATGCTTTGCCGATATTAGTTTTTACGGACTGGCAGAACGGGGGATTAAAGTAAATGATTTTCCTTGGTCGGTTTGTTTTCTTTTTATAACTTTAGGATGATTTGATTTGTTATTTATATACCTTACTTCTGAATTTTCTTCGTGGTATAGTTTATATATGAATTTGGTCAATTTTTTTTTCAGACCTATTTACAACAACTGAGGATCTCCTTTATGCAAGTATAGGAGTGAAACATTGTTTTGTTAGTAATAAACTGTTAAAATAAAAATTGGATAAAACTATTGTTTATAAATTTAATCGAGAAAATTACACATTCTATCAAGTATAATCTAGTTTCATTATGCGTTTATTAAAAACATTACAAAACAAAAACATTTTGTACAAGATTTTTGGTGCTGATTTTTTTCATTTTTTCTAAGTAACATTAATAACTGTGAAAATTTGATCTAGCATAAAAATTTAAACACTCAAACAGAAGACAAACGAAGAGGAAAAAAAAATTTAATTTAATTATAAAATTAACACGTAAATTTATTAAACTAAACTATGTAAACGTATTTGTTTTTTCAATAAAAAAAAGTAAAAAATTAACTTTTATTTGAATGAAAAAAGTAATCATGCCACACAAAAGTATTTATTTATAAAGAATTAGGAAATAAAAAGAATTCTACTGAAACATTTTTAAAGTTTTAATAGTAATTCCACTCGACTAAGTTTTCAATATAGACCAGTGGCGACGCGTGGAACTTTTGTTAGGAGGTGCAAAAATCTTACAAGTTTTTAAAGTACACTTAATTTGTTATTTTTAAAAACTAATTTTGTAAAATAAAAGTACTACATTTGCAACAAGTCATTTGTAAACAAAAGTTTGTTACAAATAAAATTAAAAAAAATTTATACGTTACAATTCACTTTTTTAATGCCTTCCCCACGCGACGCCACTTGTATGGACTAAATATAAGTTTTGTGATGCTTCTATGTACTGGTTTTTATTTAAGTATATAAAGTAAACGTTAGCAATTATTTAAAGTCCAAGCAAACTACTAAAAGAAAAATCTGTAATTTTTAGTTTTTGATAAAGCTTACTTTAACTAATTTGTTTTCAATATTATTGATGTGGCATTAGTTTAACTTAATAAAATAAATAGGCAATAACTGAAAAGACAATTTTGTTTAATTGTCTGTTAATTATTGTCTGTTTAATTTTAGCAAAAGAAAAAGACAATAACTGAAATAAACAGTCACGTTACTTATACGTTTTAATCTTTAAGTGATAGTTTTATCTTTTGAAACTGTTTGCAAAGATTTTGCACAGATTAAATTTTTAACTTTTTTTTCTAAATTATTTGTATGCCTGAAGACTCTAAATTATCATTTATTATCAATTCAAGACCTTTATTCTAACTATTTTAATTTTTAACGAAAATACATTAGTGGTATCTAAATAAAGTTTCTAAACCTTTTTTTTAATTAAAGTATTCAAGATTTTTTATTTACTGCTTTGAACTAGTTGTTTTAAATTTCTTTGTTTGTAAAGCCGTTAAACTTTTTACTAAAAAAAAATTGAATAATAATGGAAGGTTTCAATTGGAACATTAATATCATACATATACATATTGTTAAATGAACGAGAAAAAAAAAGCGAAAAAAAAAGTATGGTATAAAGACCTGGTGTGGAAAAACCATTCGGTTATCGAGTATATATATTTTGTACGGACAGTTATTACACCCCTGAATAGCCCTTGTTAAATATAATAGTTGAATTTTAATGAAATTCATCTAGTCTAGGTTGTAGCAAGAACTAATATATATTTGAACTATACTTGGATTTTTACTAAAGCTTTATTTAATACTTATTTAGTCAAAGTAGATATACGAAGTCTTTGGTCTAGTTGCTTTGAATATAATAAGTGGGTGGGTGTCACTTTTGTACGAGCGTCACTTTTGCATGAGGGGTCACTTTTGCACGGCGTTATTTTTGCACGAGGGGACACTTTTGCACGACCGTCACTTTTGCACGGTCGTTACTTTAGCACGATGAGATACTTTTACACGGCGTCATTTTTGCACGAGGGGTAACTTTTGCACAAGGGGATACTTTTGCACAGCGTCTTTTTTGCACGAGGGGACACTTTTGCCAATCGACACTTTTGCACGTAGGGTCATTTTTACACGGCGTCGTTTTAGCACGAGGAGAAACTTTTGCACGGCGACACTTTTTCACTATGACAATTTTTTACGGCAGCATTGTTGCACAACGATACTTTTGCACATCGTCATATTTTTACGATGAAATTTTTGCACAGCGACATCAATTTTGCATGCAGGCCGATGTTATTTAGCTAGTACCAAATCTGTAACATAAAAAGAAACTGAAAACTAAAATTTTATAACATACCTATATTAAAGGCAAAAAATGAAAGGTTTAAAATCTTAAACAGTAAAAGTTAATGTTAGAAACAAACTAACGAAAAGATAAACTAAAATTATTCATAAAAGATTCATACCAGGTGTAACCAAATGTATATTTTGTTGTTTTTAAATGACCGCCAGGGGCGTTAGACGATTGTTCATCAAATCAACACACAATAAAACTTAAAATATGTTCTTATTGCGCTCAGTTAAGCCATAATACCGTGCGAGAGGCACACGAATTGATTATAAGAACTTTTTTATTATTTTCATTTTATAGATCTTGATGTTTATTTGCATTATCGTATTATATTGTGCTTAGTTTAGCCATCGTTGTGCATGAAGCACGACATATATTAAGACTCTGTATTATTAGTAGTACTATTAGTAAAACCTATTTTGTATTTAAAATTGTGACATTCATACACTTTAAGAACATTATTAAGACATTTGTAGAATTCGGTGTTTACTTGTAATGTTTATATTCGCAGTTTTATTCTACTAATATATTGGCTGCTTTATCACTTCTTTTTTCATTTACACTAAAATAACAAATTTAATAAATTCACTTCATTATAGAAATTATTTACATAAGTTAATATAAGTTTATTACATACTTATTAATTACTAAGTTAAACCTAATGAGTAAGGTAAATTAAGTAAAAGCGTTTAGCACAAAAAATGGGACTTGCCCCAATTAAAGGTAGTTCCTACACTCCTAATTAAAGGCCTAGGACAACACAGGAACAAAAAAATTTAATTTATTTAGAAACTAGGGTAAAAAATATTTAAGTGTAAATAAAATGTTCTAGTTTATTTTGAATTTTAATATATTAATCAACAACTATGCCTTTTTATATATATTACTATACGGTTACAAGTTTGTTGTCCATATGATGGATTTAGTAATCAAAACCTAAACCACTTAAACTGAAAGACACATAAAAAAAATTAAAATTAACAAAAATAGTTTATTTATTAAAACAAAGATAAAAATATAATTTAATATAAAATTTATAGGTTAACATAAAAAGAAAAAATTTTAACCACAAAGTTATACTTATTTACGCTTTGTGTAGAACGATCAACATCAAATATTTAAATGCATTGATTAACAAAAAAAATAAAAGCTAACGCTCCAAGGACATTAAAAATAGACTGGCCTGATGAATAATCATTAAATAGATTGAAAATTACTCATCATTAATAGAGTAAAGGTGCTGCTAATAAAATTGAACTATAAACTAAGCTAAATCTTAAAATTAAGTCAACGGTTGATAAAGATTACTTATTAATATTACTTACACAAATATAATACAGAATTTTTTTTTTTAACTTTAATCGAAACTCTTTAAAAATTTGCGAAAAACTAATTCATTAAAAAGTTTGTTCAATATTTCACCTGACTGATAAAAAAAATAATTCTGCCAAGCCTCATTATTGAAATATTGCAGCGGTTGATGACTAATATGGCATATTTTCTTTGAACAGATTCTATATGGTTAATATCTTTTTTTTATTATGTAGAACAGGTTGGTGTTTAATATTTTAATTTAGGACGAGTTTAATGAAAAAAAACTTATTAAGGCTGTTTATATCAGGAAACTGAAATCTTTTTAAATCTAGAAAAAAATTAGTTGATGCAATTCGGTTAACGTAATTAATATGGTGATTTATTCAAAATTTTTAGCAATAAAAACTCTAAGATTATTAAACACTTCAGTTGAAGATAGTTTGATATTGTTTATTTTAAAAACAATAGTAGAGATAGTAGTGTTTTTTATTTATTTATAACTTGACATTTACTAGGATTTTAGTTTAGTTTGATTTATTTAAGCTAATCGTAAATTATAAAGTTGTGTTCGATTGGTAAAACATTTTTTTTCATCTGCGAAAAGGCTAATGTTGCTGCTAACATCAACTTCTGAAGCTGTATCATTTAAAAACTTATTTTACTAACTAACCCAAGGGTCGGCAAGCAGTTGGTGCTCGCGGGCTAAGTTTCAAGTTTTCCAAGTCTTCGCAGGCCGCAGTTTTAGTTTTAGTGACATTTGAATAATATTTTGCTTTTAGTCTTACTAGAGAAAGTTTTACTTTTATTCACTTTGATATTTCAAATTACTTTTAGATATACAGAGAATGTCTATTTTAAATTATAGATACTTTATAGAATAAAATTTACATTGACTTATGTACTTAAGTCTTAATAAACTATGTACTTTCTTAAACACTAATAGGTTAAACTTAATATTTTGTAACTTAACTTATAACCTAACTCTGTAAAAAAATTCGAGCTTAAAAATATTTTAGAGGTCACTTTTATGCCTTGTTTGTACTATTAACCCCTTTTTTCATGTTTCTAAAAATATTTATTTAAAAAAAATGCGTTTAAAATAGTTTACACTCTTTAAAAAATTTAGTAATTAATTAACTAAATAAATCTAATACCTATTTGTTATGTAAAAATCTAAAACATATTTTTAACATGGTTAACTATCAAATACTTTACTAAAATACCTTATTAGTAATTAATTAGTGTTTTACATGGTTGCCACTTTAACAGCAAAATGTCTAAGTTATATCAAACCAGCCAAGTTAATTAAAAATTGAAAAAGCATAAAACTTAGTGTTAATCAAGCTTAAATACCTAATTGAAATATCATCATTATAAAAAAGTACACAATATGTAATAAGACAAGAAAGAAAATACAATTAGTAAACTACATTACGGTTGTAAAAACTATTCTGAGAATTCAAAGTGTTTAAAATAAAAATTTCACACACACCTGAGTCTTAAAAAAATGTCTTAAACAGGTTTAACCTAGTCTGTATTCTTCAAACTTTTTAAATTGGCCTGCTTGTTTGGCAACCCTGTTTAAAAGAAAGTTCACAAATAGAGTAATAACGAAGTTTATAAACAGTGAATAAAATACAAATCAAAAAAAAGTATTATAAGTCAGTTTTAATGGACAATTACGGTTTAGTAAACACTTTTAACAAAAGTATAAAAGCTTATTAAGGCTTTAATGAAGACGAATAACTAATTTTTTTTTAAGAATTATAGCAATTCTTTATCTGCAATAAAAATTTTGCATTTGAAAAGAGTAAATGTGAAATATAAGACGAGCTATAAGCATTAAAAAACGTTATTTAGGAGTTATTGCAAGAAACAAAAAAAAAGCAAATCGATTAAGTCAGTTCCAACAAAGCACATGATTATCTTCAGTACCTACAGACTGATTGAAGAAAAAGTTAAGGCAAGTTATAAAGTAGCAAAAATAATTACTAAAAGGAAGATACCGTTTAGAATTTTAATTTTCTTAAAGAATTTATGTTGACGGTAGTATAAGATTTTTGTTTATTTCTTTACTGACAACAAAAGTCGTGTTTAAGAAATGCCTGAAGATTATAAAGCAGCATAAATTAAGTTAGGACTTTAATCAATCTGTTAAGATGAGAGCACTGATAAAACATATATTGTTATCTGAGAATTTTTATTTGAGTTGTTTTTACTAATTTTGAAATTTTAGAAGAACTTCTAGGTTTAGTTCCAATGCAAAGCACAGCAATAGGTAAACAGATTTTAAAAGCAAAGGTGCAATGCACCAACATTAAGTTTGTGAAAGTACAATTTTTTTCTTCTGTTTTCAGTATAAAATTAAACTAAAGGTAAAAAATCTTTTAAACATAATATCAATTTTAAAAAGATGCTGTTAAGCTACTTTCAATGTGGTTTTTAATAAAAATATTTATATGGTAAATTTTTGTTTCAAATCAAAATTTCATTACTTTACGTGTAAAAAATGTTTGAAATTCCAGGTTTTTCAAAAATTGTCAAATTTAAACTTTTTTCAGATTATTTAAGCATAAATTTTCAGATTCCAAGATTTACCGGGACTCAAGTTTTTTGGCAACACTGACTATTCACACTTATATACAGTAGTATAAACAGTATTTCAAGTTGTATCAGCTGCAAGATTTAAAATTTAACATATATTATAATTCAAACCAACACTGTGTATTGACAAAATCATACATCATAAATTTAATTTGCCACTCTTTAAAGAAAAAAAGCCAGCCTTAGTGACAAAAAACTAGCCTGATATTTTCGTATACAAAAAGCAATTCAAGTAAATAACTGAAAAAAAGACTAAATTGGCCTGAGATTTAAAGTCTTCAAATGGTCATAGTCTGAGTTTGTAGCAATGATTAGTTATTTATAAAATTGAGTTTGAAGTTATTTGATTCACAATGTACAAACTTTTTGTAATGTCATATATATTGTTTTAAATGTTTCTGAACACACTTAAAAATTATATTTAGATACAATAATGTTAGACATTTATGCATAAACTAAACTTAATCTAACTTAAGCAGTAAATAAAAAGTGGTTTAAAATATGAGCATCTTTGTACACATGTGTGCGTTGGAATTAATTTTAAGTGAAAAAAACTACTAATAAATCGAAACGTGTTAAAACCAAAATCAAATAAACCTTATTTCTTATTATCATTATGTTATATTAAATGTATTTGTGTAAACTTAAATATAATATTTAGTAGTAATACATATATAAAAGAAACGTAGGTATATAATGCATTTAAAATAAATACCTAAACTGTAAAGAAATGCTATTTTATTTAATTACTGTGCAGTACTTTTGTGCAAAATGAAAAACATTTGCATTTGGTTTATTTACTAAGTAGCTATTATATAACTGACTTACTAAATCTAAGCACTCTTTACACTCTTTTTTCAAGTAATTACTTGCTGTTGTAAGAAGAAAGCTATTATGAAAATGAGAAAACACCCTGTTAGAAAGCTAACCTGTTTTTTTCACATTTTTAAGCTAATACAGTAAAATCTTTTTATTATTTAAAAATGTTATACATGAACTTAAAACGAAATAAAACAAAACCAAATTACCAGTAAAAATTTAACTCAAAACATATTGTTGCTCAGCGGGCCTCATTAACTTGCTCGCGGGCCAAAAAAATTGCTTTCGCGGGCCGCATTCCATTCAAAAAAAAACGTGCTCGCGGGCCGCAGATTAACCCTTCGAGGGCCGCAATTGGCCCACGGGCCGCAGTTTGCCCCTGAACTAACCAGACAGCTATAAATTTTGCATTGCAATAATTTTTTGTTTGTTTTGTTAAATGGAGAGACAGAGTCAAAAGCTTTTACTCTGTATAGATAACTTAGTAGACACATTGCTTAAAAAAGATACCAACCAAGAGTGTTAGCAATCAAGTAATTGAAAACAGAAAGTTCAGTCAGAGAGAAAACTAAATTGTTTAGGGAGTATAAGATTGTTAAAAAATTAAGATGATCAAGTATTTTTATAGAAATTATATATTGAAAGATTCTGCCAAAGTTATTTGTCAAAGAATTTTTTCTGTTATTTGAAGGGTTGTATTTGCTACCTTTTTTGTGTATTGGTATTACAAATGAATTTTTCCTTTGTTTTTGCAAGAGAATAATTAAAGATTAGTGATATACTTGAAAAAATATAGAATAGTTAATACGTTTAATAAAATACGAAGGAATATTATATGGTGTTGGTACTATTTTATCTTTCAATTAATTGATAAATTTATTTATTTTATCATTGCTTATAAAAAAATTTGCACTTCTTGATTGTTTTCATCAATAAGTTTAAAAAATTTGTTTTCATTAATTTATTAAACTCGTAAAGGCCTTATATAAAAATAAGGCTTTATCATAATCAGATATTATTGTAAAATTGATTTCGTTATGCAATACTTTGTACGTTGTGCAAAAGTATCGTTGTGCAACAATGCTGCCGTAAAAAATTGTCATAGTGAAAAAGTGTCGCCGTTCAAAAGTGTCTCCTCGTGCAAAAATGACGCCGTGCAAAAATTACCCTGCGTGTAAAAGTGTCTCCTCGTGAAAAAGTGACACCGTGCAAAAGAGTCGCCGTGCAAAAGTGTCCCGTTGTGCAAAAGTGACCCTCCGTGCAAAAGTGTCCTGTTGTGCAAAAGTGACCCCTCGTGCAAAAGTGACCCATCGTGAAAAAGTAACCCTGTGCAAAAGTCTGCCCTCGTGCTTAAGTTTCTGTGCAAAAATGACGCCGTGCAAAAGTGTCTCCTCGTGCAAAAGTGACGCTCGTGCAAAAGAGTCGCCGTGCAAAAGTGTCCCATCGTGCAAAAGTGACCCTTCGTGCAAAAGTGAACCGTTCCCAGTATAGTTAAACACTTAAAATAAAAAGTTTTAAACAGAAAAGTTTTTTGAACAAACTGTAAATGACTCAGTTTATTACTTGTTTTGTATTATTATAAAACCAAGCACAGTTACCTGTTACTTAGGTACGCACTTTGAAGACAGCGCAAAAGTGCGTAATTCCTACTCGACCGGCAGTGCGTACCTTAAAAATATTTATCTTTAATTATCTTATTTTAGCCTAACACATGTTTATTTTCATTAATACGTTTTTTACACATTTTACATTTATGTTTAAGCCATAGTTGTGTAAAAGTCAGTTACACTGGTCGTTATTTTTGTTTATCTAAACGTTGACTTAAATAACTATAAGCTTTTTATGTCTTAGTTTCAATCATGGGGTATGTAAATGTTAATTGCACTCAGGAACGTGTCTAGACTTTTTTCAGTGTGGGTTAAAACTTTTTTTGTTCAATAGCACAGAGTTTTTTATAGTAGCTATTAATAAAACACTTAAAAAAATTAACATAACTGTATTCTACATAAATGTCTAACATTTCTCGTGTACATAACAAAAATAGTTTATACTTTAAACAATTTAAAAATACCAGTTATACCGAATGCAAATCTAATAAGTGATCCAGATTTTTTTAATAAGACAATTCAAATATAAACTTTAGTCCTGGTTATATTGAAAATTTGAAAAATTCGCTTTAACCTTTGAAGCAAACATGAATAACGAAATATTTATATAAACTTATTGTTAAACTTTTATTGCGTTACGCCGTTTCCCTGCAGAGCAGTTCATCAGACGCTAAAAAAAGCTGAAAACAAAAGTATACAGGGCGATGAATTGGAAAATAAAAATACACACATAAATGAAAATAATATTTACATTTGAAATATGAGTTTTAAATAATATGTAGTTTACAAAAGTTAAATTTTAAAGCTAAGTTAAATTAAAATGCAATATAGGTGAGTTTGGTTTAAATAATTTATTAACTATAGATTTTATATATTTTGAAAGTTTATTTACTAAGCATTTAATATATTAGGATTTTGAAAAAATGTAAATACTAAGATTTGTAGGGGGTTTTTAGAGAACAGAAATGGTCTTTTTACGGGAATGTTGTAACTTTAAAACAAAATCTTTACACAATACAAACATAAATACAATGTAACAATATAATTAAATAGAATGAAATAAACTAAATAAACTAAGTTAATGCGATAAAAAATAAACTAAAAGTATTCCTTAGGGTAATGAGGGCATTGGGTGACTAGTTCATTTCTTTTATTAAGGATTTTTCTCTGGTTTGCATTTGCTATAAACAGTCTTTCAAGGTTACATATCGAGCACATGAAGTTTGGTTTAAATCTGCTTTTTGTCTGTCGGAGAATTTTCCATTCGATAGTGGGTTTCTCGCCTTTTTCATATAATTTCCACATATAGTTGGCGAGTTGTGTGCAGTTGGCGGGTTTCTTCTTGTTGGGTTTTGGGAATGATACTCTATGTTCGTACAATCTATTTTTGAATGCTCTTCGGGTGGATCCAATATATGACATTCTCTTATTTTTCTCAGATGAGACGATTGCTTCGTATATTACATTTTCTAATTTACATTTATTCATTACTGGACATTGCTCTCTGTTTCTGCAGTTGCATAGCTCCGGTTCTATTTGTGGTTTTTCTAGCAGTTTCTTATTATGTCCACTTATTAGTGCTTTAATGTTTGGGGAACAACAGTATGATATTTTGGTAGAATTTCTATTGAAGATTTTGTGTAATTCTGTAGATTGTGGGAAGTGCTTGTCAAGCAGTTTTAAAAAGAGGTTTCCGAATTTGGTTTTCACTGATTCACAGAAAGGTGGGTTGTAAAATATACATTTTCTTTTTCTGTTTTTTGCTTTGTTGTTATTAATTGTTGGATTATATTCGAGCTTATGATGGAAGTTGCTTTTGCTTAAAGCGTTTTGGTAGATTTGTTTCGCGTTATCAAATGATTCTTTGCTTTTTGTTAGTTTTGAAATTCTATTTTCGATCATTTTTGGTATATTTTTCTTAATTGTTCTAGGATGGTTAGAATCTTTGTCAATATAGATGGTCTTTGCGTTTGGCTTTACATATGGGCAATAATCATCAGTTAGGAGGTTTAAATGTATGTCTAAGAAGTTGGTGGAGGTTTCACCTGCGCTAATTGTAATGTCGAATCCTATGTCTGCTAGTTTTTTTGTAATCTTGTTTTTTATTTTGCAAATATTACTCTTATTTGTTTGATTGATAACGGCAAGTCCATCATCTCTGTAGAGTCCAATTGACTCAATGTTTATAATCGTAGACAAATGGTGTAATAGGTATAAACCTACAAGGTCACATATTTCGGCGCCGTGAAATGATCCCATAGGTACATCGAAGTTGTCATCGGAGTTGGTTTTTTTCCACATATTATTATCGTAAAACATTACTGATTTGCATGTGTGCAAAATTGTCTCTATCTCAAACTCTGTGAACCTTGAATAAGAGTTGGAAAAGTTGATTGCATCTATTAAGTGCTTTCTTTTAATAGTTGGGTAGAAGTTCTTAACGAAATATTTTAAACAAAACGAAACTAAAAACGAAGTACTAATCAAAATTAGTTGTTAACTTTTCCTTATAATAGAAAAAATGTTCAACGATATGTAGATAAGCTACTTAGTCAAGCAGTTACACTGAACATAACTTAGATAAAAATCTAATTTAAATTCATAAACAAATTTTACTTTCAAAACAAACTATAAGCAGAGATGGACAATTATTTTACAACTTGATGAAAAGATTATTATTGTAAAACTAAGGTTTTTCTGATATAGTAAAAAAAAAACAATATGTTATTTGGTCAAAAGTTTCAAAAGTATAATAATAAAATCCTTCGAGCTGTAAATGATTTTTTAAACACTTTTGGCTGGGCGAACTTGAATGAAAAGTTATCTTTTTCAAAATGTGCAGCTTTCTTAATTATAACATTTTTTTTATGTTTATGCATTCTTTTCTACAAAAAAAAAACTTACAAAACTACGTCATTTTTGACGTAGTTCTTAAAAGAAAATGAACTAAATGTTACTTGATATCAAAAATTCAACATACAGATACAAATTCTTTGCAAAATATTTAAAAATAAAATCAAATTAAATTGTTTTTTTTTACATTTATATCAAATTTTTCAGGAGTTGCACAGGAAACAGGAAAACAGTCAAAACACGCACCTGATTTGAAAACAGCGTTTTTTGGATAAAAGCTGCTGACCCGACCCGCAGTGCATATCTAAGAAGTACATATCTAAACGGCAAGTTACTATGTAGTAAATTTGTAAAAGTAGTTAATTAGTAAAGAGTTTAGTTAAAACTTTAAAAGTATACTTTGGGTCGATAGTTAAAACTTCACTTTTTATAGTAAACTTATTTAGTGTATAGAATGACTAAAACATTTATAATAAAACAAAAAATAGTTTAAACAATTAGTTTTATTTTTTAAGTTGTGTTATATAAAAAAGTACATTTATTATGTATAATGTAAGTCAATAAAGTGTAATTAATTACGATATTAGAATTTAAATTTTTAGTGCAATATGTTGCTGTAGGTACAATTTCTATTTCTTTTGATAAACTTGAATTATTTATTTTTAAACATTATTTTACTTTCTTGTGTCAGCTTCTATTTTGACAGTTAATATTCTCAATAGTAAGCTTATTTAATATGCACGACTAACAAAATGGTAAAAAGCTGAATTTAGTTGAGTTGATATAACAAAATAAAGTTTGAACTTAATTCATTTGAATTTAAGAACATGTGAAACTGTTAGACTATATACTTTCATTTCATATCTTTATTTAATTTACAAATTTTGAAATAATTTTACTCTATCAATAGGTTTAATACGTTCCAAAAGTTAAAGTAGGCAGAATAATAACAAACAAGTTATTTTTAAGTATATTTTATTTACGCCAGAAATTAAACAAAAATGATAAAACAAGAAAGCAAAATAAAAAACAATGAGCAAAACTAAAATTCGACCAAGATTTATTTGGTTCCAAGAAAAGCGAGAAACAAGTTTCTACAAACTCGCCTAGCTAGCTTAAGCTGTTACAAAATAACAAGATTAAGTCTGTTTTTATTTACACTGATAATAAACTTTATTTTTACTTAAGCTGTATCTCTAGTTTTAAATTTTATTACTACTTTTGGATACCAGAGTAACAAAGTAAAAACTTTAGTAATTTATTTTCGTTTAAAACAACTTTTATTACTTATGCTGTTGCGCTTTAAATGTTTAATTTAATAGTTTTATAAGAAAGTGATAACTGTATAAAACATTAGTTGTAAAGTATTGTTTTGTACTTATCTATTATAATTTTTTATAGTTTGACTGAATTTTTTTTAATTTTGACACACATCACCTATTTCATACAGCTTATTTCAGTGATATATACGACAAATATTGGTTTAAATAATAGAAAATATATATCTTTTGTGAACTAAACAGCCTGGTATATTTTGAAAATAAAAGAAAAGTTTTAAAGTCTCAAATTTTTTAGACGTAAAATTTTTTTCAATCTAGCCTCCATAAAACAAGCATTTAGTAACTATTTATTATGCAACAGTTTTGTAATAAACACTATTCATGTGTTTACATTTTCAAACTTATACTTTAAAGATTAATTGTTTGATAACAAAATTTTTCTTAAAATAAGTTATAAAAGTATTTAAATAACTTCTGGTACTACTTTAATATGTTTTTTAATTGACATTAGTCTATAGTGATTGGCAGTTTTTTTTATGTTCCTTGGACTACTTTTAAACCGTATTGTGTTGCTTCAAATCATACACGTTTAAGACGTTTTATACGTGATCTGTTTATAATATTTATTTTGAAAAGCTCGGATAACAGTTTTGTATTTTATGTTAAGCTTTGTTTAAGTTTTATGTTTAGTAGCACTTTATTTGCTATATATGATTGTGTTATTAGTCCTTAAAAGTATTTTTTTGAAGTTTGGTTTAAGTCGGTTTTACTTTTTTTTTAAATTAATACACTAAGAATTATGTTAATAAAGAATCCTAACAATACAAGTTTGTATGATGCTTGAGACTAAATTGTTAACTAATGATTACCATTATTAATGATACAGTTTGGGGTTTTGTTTTTACGTTTATTATTCCACAATGATGTTAATTTCTTCTTATGTCTTAGTTTTTTATCTAATATTTTTTCTTAAACACTTTTGTCCTTAATTGTAAACATAAATATATGATACTGGCTAATACTTGATTTGTTGCAATTATTTTCAGTTTTTCCTTTTTATTATTTTTGACTATACCATATTGAATTCTAAACATTTTTAATTGTTTTAACAGAACCTGTCTACAAAAGTTTTTAAAGTCATCATCCACTAAGAGTTTTGGAGGCTTAAATTTTCAAAATTCTGGAATGATACCTTCTTCAGATTTGGTTAAACAATTTATATCCACTATTCTCATCATTGTTCCAATTACACACTTAACAAATTTTCTTAACAAAGACACTGAAGTAACAGTCTTTCAAGCAATTTTTGTATAAACTGAATGTAAAGAAAGATGTTTACATGATTTAATGTACCAATTTATTGCTAATTATCGAAATTTTTGCATTAAACAGTTTTATTTGAGCAGTTGAGTGCTTAACTAATTTCCTTTTCAAAACAAAAGTAAATACTCACATAAGTAAATAATCAAACAAAAAACGAGTAAACTTAAGAAACAATCAATATAAAATTAATCAAACTAATCATAAAAACTAAAAAAGATAACTAGAACATAAATGGACTATTTTAAAACTTTAAGTGTCCTTTATTAGGACCTAATTGATGATTAAGCTTGGTTTAATATTTTCAATCATAATTAACTCTACTACCAATAAAATATTTTGGTTCTTACAAAATTTACTTACATCAAAACAATTGAAAATATGTTTGTATTTTTGACAAATTTTACATTGTTCTATATGTGAAAATACTGAAGTGTTTGCGGACGTTTGTGTTTTTTAATTCTAACAAACAGTTGTCGCTCCGTTTCTTCAATATATTGGATATCCAGGTCACCTGGATATTGAAACTTATAAACGATGCAATTATTTTAAAATTTATCGATCCGATCTTTCAGTAAGAAATAGTTTCCAACTTCAGCTGTTCTAAAGGCTACTTTAATATCAATACCAATTGTTTCCAACGAATTTATTATATTCATTTCTATATAACAAATTTCATATATAAGACTTTCATTAGCTATGAAATTAAACGCGAACTTTGATTTTTATAAGAAGTTACATAGTTTATAATAAGCAAATACAACTTAAAAAGTATTAATAAACTACTTATACATTTAAGGTAACAATTGTATAACCGTATAAATACCGGAAACCTAACTAATACAAATTTGACAAAGCCTGTAATTTCTTTATACAAATAAGATCTGCATTTCTCCAATTTTTAAGATTAGTGAACAATAAATAACATAAAAAAACTTTTATGTAAATTAGTATATATAAACTTTTCTACATCTAAAACAACAGAACATATTTTCAAAGCTTGTCAAAGTATTTTATTGAAAGCTTTATAGTTTTGAATTTTTTGTGGTGGAAATGGTTAACTTTTAAAGCTTAAATTGAAGAAATTATCTTCTAAATGAACAAATTTATAGGTTAATTACTTTAGAAATATTTTGTTTTTCGGTTGCGGTTGACTGACGAGTTTCAAAAGAACGAAACTCGGGTCTCAGTCTACCGGAAGCTTGTTGTCTGATTATTGAAGTGGGATGATCAAGTCTTTTGTTTATTTGAAAAATTACTTAAGTAAACTAAACTAAAAAAAAAAGTATTACAACAACAGTCACCTAAGTCTAAGTTCCTACTTGTCAAAAAGTGATGCTTCTTGCAAAAGTTGAAAACTCTCAAGAAAATAACGTAATTCTAAGTGGTTTTTTTTTAACGCTCAGGACTAAAGTAAAATAATGAACTGTATAATTCATAATAACTTTTGAATGTTTTATTTTAAAAATAATTATTACTTGAATATCTGATAAAATTGAGACAGTTTAGTAGTATACAACAAAACTACAGATCTTTACTAGACAAAAAAAGTTAACTAATAAATTATTTATTTTAAAGTTCAATACGGTAAATGCCATGAGTGACCAGCTTAGTTTATTTGAGCTCAAACATTTGAAGATTAAACGAAGATCTAACATTTAGATATAAATATGAAGTTTAATGAAATTTGGTCAAAACACAAGGGCTGGTTTGTGGTTGGAGCTTTTTGCTTCGTGCTAACAGGAATAGGGGGATTTTTACAAAGCTATGGAAATCTGACGCAGTCTTTACGGAGCGAATTCGGAAGCTCGGAAGCTTTAACAGGTTAGAATAATAAATGAAACAGTTTTCCTGTGTTTAACTTTTGTTAAAACGTATCCTCAACTTAATTTTAATCGTAATTGCATTTTATTATCGGAATTTCATAAAGCTTATTTTTGAAAATTGTTTTAGTGAAACTGGCTAAAAAATATTTTTTTTCTTAACACAAGTTTAACTGTTTTAGGTTTTGTTGGTTCTCTGACTTTTGGATTAACATTTTGTTTTAGTCCAGTCAGCTTTATTGTGATGAAGAAGATAGGAGCTCGTAATGCTTGTATCATTGGTATCTCGTTGGTACTTATTGGCATGATATCAAGCTCTTATGTGAAGAACATTTATCTGTTTCTGTTTACTTTTAGGTAAAATTTTGATCATTTACACTTTTTTACGGATTGACTGAATCATAGCATACGCAATGGGTTGAAAAACTTAAACCGAGTGGTCATTGACTTTTCTGTGAGTAGAAAATTAAGCAAAATGTTTTACATAGTTAAATAGAACTAGTTTTCTGGTTTTTAAAACAACTTTCTTTTATTCTGTTTAACGTATTGTAAAAATGAGGTGAGTTATAATCTTTTAAGCTTTTGCTGTTTTCAGTTTCCAAACTACTAGAAATGATTAGCATTTTTGGTCAAAAGTATTTTGCAAAGTCTACACAAAAATAGCTAAAGTATTTTTTAATAATAGAATAACATAAAAGTGCCATTGAGTTTTAAATAAAAGTAAGTCAAGTAAATTAAAATCATACAAAAAGTTAAAGATTTTAAGTTTTTAAACATTTTTTGAAATATTTCATAAACTTTTTACCGTATCAAAGAAAAGTTTAAAAAGCAATTTGTATTTAGTTTTTTTTATTGTTAACACAGTTTGATAGTTGTTGACATTAAGGTAATGATAAAAAATGTTTTTATTAAAATTTTTGAATTGAACAAACCAAAACTGGCCTTACAAGTTGAGTCTAACTATGTACAACACATTTAGTTTAATTTCCCAGTCACAAAAAATGTCAATGCCTTTTTCACCTAATATGATAAAAAAAGTTGAAACTTAGTTTATTTAAGCTAAAAATATATTGTTAATTATTATTAACGTCTTCCTAAAATAACGTAACGGACTTAAAGATTTTACAAATGTAACAAAACTTCAAAAACATCTTTTGATACAAGCTTTATTTTAAAGTTCACTAATTGGAATCGGAGCAAACTTATTTTTAAGTCCGTCAATGATTCTGATTGGCTCGCATTTCAAAGAGAAAAACAAAGGATTGGCAACTTGTCTCGCCACCACAGGACTGTCTATTGGTATGTTTTTTTTGACGTAGAAAGAGTTAAAAGCATTAATTTTGGATGATGCCTTTTTAGTTTTGAAAGAGTTAGTATATGTTTATTATTGTTTAGCTTTAAACTAGACTAGTATTTTTTTTAAACTTTTATTTTAAAAAAATAAAGTGTGATAAGCACCTTTTTACTCAAGTGTTTATATATAATTAGAGACTCACAATAAAAGATTATTGAATTTTTATAACGAGTTTTATATAAAAACAAAAAAAAATTAAATCGTTTTTAAACTTTTACTCAGTTTTTTTTTCATTTTCATTTTAGTAGTCAATAAATGCAGGCAGTTTGGCCATAAATCCCTTTATGGGCTACTTGGTCGATGAGCACGGATGGAGAAAGGCGGTCAGAATAATGTGCGCTTACGTCATCTCAACTGCGGTGGTCGGTGTTTCCATGTACCGCGAACCAGACGACAAAAAACCACAAAACCAAAAATCTGTGGATTTTGTCGAGCTGCAAAGTCTGTTTGGAATTCAACTTATTTTGTTTTGCGGACGCTAGAAATAAATTTTCACACTTTTTTTTTTATAGTATGAATATTAATAACTATTTTAGTATTAAAATACTTGATGTTATAAGCAACTGAAGCAACCACCAACAAAGAAGAGAATGATGTGAAAGGTAAAGAAAATGAAGTAATTGAGTTGAGTACACCGAGAATGCTAATGAATCCAGGAGTCTTTTTGTGGATACTTGCCACCATTCTGTGGAGCGTCTCCTTTGTGTTTCCGTTAATATTCATAGTAAATATTTGCTTTTTGTTACAACAAACTTGAAAACTTAAAAAAAATATAATGAAGTATGTAGTGCTTTAATTTTTAGCTTACATTTCTTTTGTTTTATCTATACTTATTTTTATTTCAATAAAAGTCGTTTAATGCAACTTTAAAGAAGCTTAAAGTTTTCTTTTATAATTTTAAAAAACTATTGTAAAAGTAGTAAAAAGTTGAACTTAAGAGAAAAATTGTTGTTTATATTTTTTCCAAACATTAAATACATTTGTAAACACTGTTTGTGTTAGTTGAAAAATAAGATACATAAATAAATATATTAGTTGTACAACTTATTAAACTTTTTAAGGTATGTTTAATAGATTTAAAGTTTTAATAGTGCTATAGCTTTTAAGCTTTGTCACTTTAAAAAACATAAAAACATTTTTTTTTGTTAGTTTTCTACTTTAATACTTGTAAGCTTAAACAGTTATAAAAAAATATAAATAGGCTCAACGCTAAATAAACGACATGTTAAAACAGATAAAATATGCGAAAACGACGTTCAGTGCCTCTACAATCCAAGCAAACAGCATAATGATTGTTTTCGGAGTTGTCGAGTTTGTGGGACGTCTTTTTGGAGGCTTTATTGCCGAACGGGGCCGGATAAACCTGACTTACATATACGCCATTTTCGCAACAGCTTCCGGAGTAGCTACCATAGTAACTATTCCCATCAACAACTTCAAATGGATGTATTTTTACGCATTTTGTCAGTTGACATGACACTTATGCTTTTTTTACTATAACTTTTTAAGATTCAGTCGTTTTTGTTTCAATTTTTACCACTTTAAGTCTGATGCTTACTATCAAATGTTTATTATTTGTAGATGTGATAGTTTTAAAGTTATTTATTTACTTTTGAAAACTAATAATACGTAGGTTGTGGAATGACGTCAGGTCAGGCAAAATCGATGATATACGTCACAGGTCACAAGTTGTTCGGAAGTTTGTACGTAAACCGTGTATGGACTTACGTGTACGTTGGAAAAGCTATTGGTGAGAAATTTTATTATACTTTTTCTATCGTTTGCAAATTTTATAAAAACGTAGTTTTGGTAGTAATAAGAACAGGGTTGCCACTTCACCTGGAAACCTAGAAAAACCTTGAAAAACCTGGAATTCGATAATTTAGGCAAAAATAACCTGGAAAAACCTGGAATTTGAGAAATTTTGAAAAAAACATGGAAAAATCTGGAAATTCGATTTCAAAACGTGGAAAAACTTGGAATTTTTAATAGTTTTAACATTATCAGTAGTAAGATTTTGATTTGACACAAAAAATCTATCATATAAGTAAGATTTTTTTGTCATCATCAAAAAATTTTTTTATTAAAAAACAAAATTAAAGTAACTTCACAGTATTTTTTCAATGTTTTTATACTATTATACAGATTCTTATTTAGAAATTAACCTAAAACTAAAAATAAACCCAAAAATGTGTATTTTTAAAAACCTGAAAGAAACTTGGAAAACCTGGAAAAAAATTTGAAAAAACGAGTGGCAACTCTGTAAGAAATATAACAAGTTGATATTTAACTAGTTTGCTCTAGTAGGACTTGACTCTGAAACAACGAAAAAGTTAGCTTATTTAGTTTTTCTCAAAATACTATTTTCATCAAGTTGTAAAATTTTGATTAGTTATAGTATATCACTAGTATTAACTATTTGCTGTGTAAATTGGCTTAATAAAACAAATACCACAGAAATCTGAGAAATGGGGTTCAAACTAAAGTTGACTTTTTTGTTAATTGAAAAATCAATCTAGTTGCTATAAAAGTTGAAGTAACATAATAAATTATTTTAACATTATAATAACAAATTTAAAACAATCAAATTAACAAAACTAATCGCATTAAAGTTTTATCTAATCATAACATACTTTGATCTAAAAATAAATAACAAACACAGTTTATAAAAAAGTAAATGCCGCCTTAAACAACTTTTTATAACACTGAATTTGATTTTTAAGTCATCAAAACAGTAGATTTCCCCAGGCATTCCTACTGTGTACTTAATAAACTTGCTATTCTCTTCTAATACATATCAACATTAAAATCATTTGAAATTGAAACATCTTATTACAAACTTCGATACATGTAAAGAATTTAAAATCGGTTTTTAATATAACTTTGCACTCAAAAATGTCCACACAGTCTTTACGCTACTGTGAAATAATTTGGCAAGTTTTCTGTTACTTTTTGTTTAATTTATGATGTATTTTTTTAATTTTCTATGTATATTTTATTATTTTCTTTTATTTTTCAGCCTAATTAGTAGTTTAAATCCGAAGACTAAGCCAATCTCTATAGCTAAATTAAATAAAGTGTTGTAAAATAAGAATAAGGTAATTAAGCTATTTATAGTATTAGTCTTATCATTTATTTATGTCGAAGAATACAATTCACCAATAAACATTCTTTAAAACAAATAGCATCAATCAACAAGTAGAACTTGATAGAAATTTGCGTATAGATACTATGAAACGCTTTACGTTACTTGGACAACTTGTTTAGTTGGCGGCCAAGATTTAATACAAAATTTTACTAAATCGAATCTTATTATGTTTTGTACTTACAAATCTACATTCTTTAAAGTGGGAAAAAATACTATCAAAGAGTGATTGTTGTGAAATATTTACGTAATAAGCATTAATTTGAACTGAAAATCTACTAAGAGAAAACTTTAAATTGTAAATGTAATATTGAAAATCTCGGTTTTATACGATAATAGTTCTAAACAAGGAGAAAATCAAGTTTTTTCCTGGATTCAAAACATTTTAAAACACAAAACTTCTTTAGTATTTGTTCGTAAAGAATATTTTTATATGATTAAAAAGCCTAATGGTACGGCTAAAATAAATTCTGCTTTTTTTTTGAATTGAGCTTATTTGGTCGATGCTAGCGCCCATAGAAAAATTAGGATTTTTTTTTCTCGCAAAATATTTCAAAATTTACAAATGTTTTTTAACTAACTGTTTTTGAATATTCTTTAGGAAACTAACTATGTTGGTGAGTGAATTTTCCTTTTATAAACTCAGTAATTTTCAAAATATAGGCCGTTTTAGACTTTTTGAGTTTTGGTCTTTAATTAGGGTCTTCCTGCTTAGTCAGAAAAAAAATTTTTTAAATAATATAAATTCACTTACTAATAAAAATATTTTGTTAAACATTTTTAGATATAAAAATGCTTATTTTCATGAATTTTTCAAAAAATGTTGCGAGAACTAAGAAACATTTATAGACCTTTTTGTGGTTTTTTGGTTCACGCAACATATTTTTCGATGAAAATTTGTTTAAGCTTTTTCATTTTAAAATGTTTAACAAAAGTATCTTTAATATTGAGTAAATTTAGACTTAATATTTTTTTACTACCAAACAAGGCCCTTATTAAAGACATAACTGAAAAAACTAAAAATGACTTATACCTCAAAAAAAAACATATAAAACAAATTAACTCGACAATATAGTCAATTTACTAAAGTATATTAAAAAATAATCAAAATATATATATGGACTTTTGGAGATATTTTGCAAGAAATAAAAAAAAAGCTAAAATGTCTAAACAGTTTGGTATTTTGTATAAATCAATTAAAAGTTTATTTGAAACTGAATAAGCCTTCTATAAGTTGAGTTGAAATGCCACCTCGATATAAAAATAGACTTCTTTTACAACGTTTAAGATTATAGTAATAATAAGATTAATTATAGAAAAACATGTTTTGTGGAAAGTAGACTTTATTATAAAGAACAACTTTTTTTTGAGGCTCATATCAACATTATTAAAACATGTTTCAGGTGCAGTGACGGGATCAACTTCAGCAGGAGCATTATTCGATGCAACCAACTCTTACGACTTGCCCTTTTATTTTGCGGGATCATGTTTTATCGCCAGCGCCGTTGTCATGGTAGCAACCAAGAAGGCTGTGGACAAATATTCACTTAAATAGCTGTGACTATCTTTAAAAACAAAATATAACTTTTTTTCAAGTGTACAACAAAAAAACTTTGAATTGAAGGAGGACAATTTGAGATAACTTAAATTTTCTTTTGTTGTGTATTTTTAATAAAAGTGATCATTTGCAAAACTATCTGTTTAATTATTTGATATGATAAAGCTAAAAAAATTTTTATTAAGTAAACTGCTGTGTTCAATTTCTGGTTTTAATTTATAAACGAATAGAGAAATGAGCTTAATCCACAATTTAGACTGATTTAAATTAAACAGATTTAAACTTATTTATCAGTTGCTGCGTGTTTATTTAAACTCATCTGAAATACAACCTAACAAACTATTATGATTTAGATTTTAGCTCAAGTTAAAATATATCATTAGTTTATTTACCATAAGTTGACTAGTATGTTTTAATACTTGATAAGTACAAAAAAAAAACAATCAAAAAAACCTTTTTACTTTTAAAAAGTTTCAACTGTTACAGAATTTTTTCTAAAATTAATGGTTTTTTTTTGCTTTTGTCAACATCATTGTTTAATTTTTATAACCATTTGGTTTTTATTTTAACTTTTAAGCATGTATTTTTATAAACTGTTCAATTTGATTCTTGAGAACTTTTGAATTAACTTTTGCAGAACATCTTATTTATTTCTATAGGTTTCAATTGATGAAGTTTTTTTTAGAAACTATTTGAATAGAAAGAATAGAAAACTTAAAAACTATAACAAAACAAATTTACACTTTTTTTTGTAAACAAGAGTAAGACTGTTTGTATAATAAAATATTTAAAACAACTTTATTTTAACACAGCATAAAACATTTCAATAAGTAACTAGTAATCTAAATTAATATATTCAAATTTGCTGGTACAAAAAATTTTTAACAACCATTTTAAGACTTTAAAGATTTTAGCATGACCATTCTTTGTTTGTCTTTATTTTAGACGTGAATTAAAATAATAATGTCACACAATAATATCAATTTAAAAGGAGCTAGTGTATAAAAAGAATTTCGGCTGAAATAGTTTCAATGTGTAAGTTTTAAAATTTTAATAGTTAATCGACTAAGTTTTTAATGAATACCAGTGGCAACGAGTTGTTTTTTTTATTTATTTTAGGAGGTGCAAAAAGTTTACAAATCTTAAAAACAATTCCTAATTTTAAACTAATTTAATACATAAAAATACTACAATTTACAACAAATCGTTTTTATGCATAAAATTATTAAAAACAAATTTAACAGCTTTTTTCGTTATAAAAAGCTTTTCTAAACCAACCTCTTGCGACGCCTCTCTTATAAACTTAATATAAATTTTGTGGTCTTTGAACTACTTTTTATTTAAGTATTACACGTAAGAGTTGGCCTACATTTACAGTCAAATAAAACTCTAAAAAAATATATACATAAACTTAGTTTTATTCTTTTTAATTATTTCTACACTTAACTTTTGTACAATTTTCAACATTTTATTCTAATTGATAAGCATTCTTAAATACTTTGTTAGAATTATTATTCATTAAAACTCAAGACCTTTACTCTAACTGTTTTACTTTTTAAGAAAGACAAATTAGCTGAGTAAAAATCAAGATTTTGAATTATTTTCGAAACACAAGTCTTTAGGACCTTTTTATATACTGTTTTGAACTAATTAATTAAAATTTATGAATTTGTAAAATCCATTAAATCTAATACAAAAAAAATATGGATAGTTGCATTTAGAATATTATTTTATATATACTACACCCAAAAATAACTCTTGTTGAGTAGAATAATCGGGATATGACGACATTGATCTAGTCTAGGTTGTAGAAAGTACCAGGGGCGTGTTTTGACTGGTTTCCTTTTTTCTGTGAACCCCCTGAAAAAAGAACGTGAAAAAAGAAAAAAAGGTTCTTAGAATATCACTAAAAACGTTGTTTACTGACTTTGTTTTGGTTATTTGATTAACTTTAGATAATGAATTTTGAATTTATAACACTGAAAGATTAAAAAGTTGCAGTAACAAAAATTGCTCGTTTTTGCCTAGCTGAAATGGATTTTAAATAAAATTTAATCGTAACGTCATAATAGGTAAAAGTTTAAAAGTAGCATTTTTTTACTAGGAAACTTTTTACTAAGATGCTCTTAGTTCCCATTATAAATGTTTACTTAGTGTAAATAACTTTTGATTAAGTATTGTTTTTGTACTAGTAAGTACAGTGTTACTTTAAAAATGTCCAGTATAATCACTAAAGTTTTATTTTACTTAGTTTATTGTATATAATAATGTTGTGTGAAGCTTTTGTGTTATGTTGTTATATAATAAAGTTGTTTTTGTACTTAAATACTTATATTTTTTGTTTATGTGTCAACCAACTGGGTTTAAACCTTGAAAAGTTCAATTCAGAGAGTTTTCAAAATCATCTTTAGACAACTACACCACCTGGCAGTTTATTTTTTTATAATTTAATGGTATTTTAGTATTTTTATTTAAGTTGTTTTATTTTTGTATATCTGTTGGCCACAAAGTTGATTCTTGATTTTTTGAAATTTTCAACTAAAAGAAATTTCAAAACCATCATTAGAATCTCTGCACCATCAGACAAACATTTAAATAAAATTTTAAGACATTTTAATTTAATTTATTAGTCTAAGCATTATTTTAAAAAAATTCAATTTTTATAGATAAAGTTAGTTGAATAAAAATATTTTTATTATAATTAGATATACAGTAACCTCTCGCATCTTTACGCACTCGTGACGTTACGCACTCTCGTTTAGTTACGCATTTTAGAATTCTAAAAAAATTCAAAAAGTAAAAATTTTAATTCATTTCCTCAAAATTTTTATGGCATAAAATTTCTTTCCTACTCAAAAAATCTATTAATATATCTTTAATACAATGCAAAACAAATTTATCCTTATGTTGGCAAAGGTCAAATTAACATAAACAATTTTTATTAAATTTTTTTATATATTTTAAGTATCTTCGTTTAAAAAAAGAAATCATTTCAGCACCAAATGCATATTTTTGTTAAAGGCTATAAAAAGTACTTTTAATATAGAAATAACACCTTTTCTTAACTGTAAACAAATGCTTAACTATAAATTCAATTTGTTAAGTAGAGTAGAATATAAATGTTAAGTACAAAATAAGTCACTTAAAAAGAAAGTTAAAGATAAAATCTAACTATTTTTAAAGTTAGTAAAATGTTTTTACAAGTATTATTATATAAAATCAAATCCTCTATTTTAAATAGATGTATAGCTTTATCTTTTGTTTTCATATTTATAAATAAAGTAAACAATTTTTTTTAAAGTGGGAAAGTAGCCAGTCTGCTTTTATTAGAAGCCATACCAAAAACAGCCATTATAGTAAGTATACTTGGTACCTCTCGTTTCTTTACGATCTCTCATATCTTTACGAATTTTTTCTGTGGACATAATGTGCGTAAATAAGCGAGAGGTTACTGTATAAATTTATATAGTTTAAAATTTAAAAGAAAAATTTGTAAGAGTTCTGTCTACTTTAACACTTAAATCAAAATTGAAATCCTTTTTATAAAAAAATTATTTTAGTTTTAATTGTTTTATAATATTGTTTCCTGATAAAAAGGTTAATTTTTTAAAGATTAAGTTAGTTATTAATGTAATATTTTTGTTATAAATAACAGATTTGAATTTTTATATACAATTTGTAAGTTCATAACTTTTTTCTGCTTCTTTTAGTTTTAATTTATTTAAATTTAATACAGTATAATATATGAAAAATATGATACTTTTCTATTACTACTTACACGTTTTTTTTAAGCAGAAAAATAAGCATTTTAAACACAAAGTTTTTTGGCTAAATATTGCGTACTTAACTCACAGTGCATACCTAAGAAATTCTTACTTAAGCAGATAATTAAGATCAAAAAACAATTGTGAACCCTCTTTAAAAAAAAGTCTAGGCACGCCCCTGAAAAGTACTAATACATTTAAAGCTATAGCTATACTTTTACTAAAAACTTTTATTATTATTTGTTTAGTAAAAGTAGATTTATTAAGTTTTTGATCTAGTTGCTGAAAAATATCAAATAGTGTAACTGTTAACTTAATTTGTGAAAAATTATTGATCATATTTTAGCTAGCTTTTTTTAACATTTTCTTCTTACAAGGAGTCTATTGTTTTTCTTTTGTGTTTATTTATGTGGCTTATCTTTTTATAATTAAACCTACATGGTTTCAATATATTATTGTAGTTTAACATTGATAAACAATTTATTTTTGTTTTTGAGTCACATAGATCTTAATTTTCTTTATAGTTTAATATAGGTAAGTTAACTTTTTGAAGCAAAAGTTTATGTAAATGCTTAAATACGATTTAACTTTCGTGTTAAGTTATTCTGAATTAGACATCAATTTTGTTTTTTTTTTATATGCATACTAGTTTTTAATACGTATTTTTTTTTACAAAATAGTCAAACTAAAAAAATGATGTGTAGCAAGATGACTATAAAGTTTTCCATACACCAGGTCCTTTGACTAAAATGTTTAAGCAATGCAACAATTTCTTTATCGCAGACAATAATAAAATAAAATAAAAAATTTTCAGTTTATTGTTTACTTATAGAATAAAATTTAAGAGAAAAGAGCTTTAGGCTTTAGTAAGTATAATATAATTTAACTCTTAAAATATTAAAATTTTTATAAATAAAAACCCGCGGTGCGTATCTAAATTATTTTGTTCTTTAATTATCTACATTTAGCCTAATACATGTTCATTTTTATTAATATCGCTTTTATATACGATTTCTAAATTAAAGTTTTAATCCAAGAGTATGTAACTATCAATTGCAAAGTTCGCTGTTTTTGTATATTTAAACTTTAAATTTAGATGTTTATACGCTTTTTTTTTATCTATGTTTAAATCTTGAAGTAGTTAAATGTTAATTGCACTGTTCATTTTTTTGTTTAAATAAATTTTGTATGACGTTTTATTGTTTTGTTTTTTATAATCATTGGGTATGTAATTCGTAATTGCTCTATTCTTTATATTCCTTAAATAAATAAACTATAACATATTTTTAGAATTTTGGAATTGATGTTGAAGTTCATAACTTTTTTTTTTTGATTTATTTTGTTTTTGTTTACTTGAATATAAAACCGTAAACTTTATTTTGAAATATAATACTTTTGTATTACTACTTTAAGGTGTGTTTTTTATTCCATAATAGAAAAAAAAAAAAAATTGAATACAGCGTTTTTCGTCTTTAATTTCTTTGGTTCCTAGAAAAACGTGAAAAATGTTTACACATACTCGCCTAGCTAGCTTAAGCTGTTACAAAACAATGAGATTAAGTCAACTTTTATTTACACTGATAATAAATTTCATTATTTATTTATGTTGTATCTCTAGTTTTAATTTTTTTTACTACTTTTGGATACCATAATAACAAAGTAAAATTTGAATCACTTTAGTAATTTATTTTGGTTGAAATTAATTTTATAAACTCAATATAATAATTTCATAATAAAGAGATAACTTTATTTAACATTAGTTGTAACGTTTTTTAATATAGTTATGTATTATATTTTTTATAGTTTAGACTGGATTTTTTTGAATTTTGACATATATCACCTATTTCATACAGCTTAGAATATGTCAGTGAATATACTAGACAAATATTGGTTTGAATAAAAACAAATGTATAAAACTTTTGTGAATTAAACTGGTTGGTAAATTTTGAAAGTAAAAGAAAGATTTAAAAATCTCACTTTATTTAGACGTAAAATTTTTTTTTAAATAATCTCTAAAAAATAAGCATTTAGTAACTATTTATTATGTGCAACAGTTTTGTATTAAGCACTGTTCATGTGTGTACATTTAAGAATTTATAGTAAAGGATATAATTAGTTGATATCAAAATTTTTCGTAAAAAGATAAAATAAAAGTGTTTAAATAATTTCTAGTACCACTTTGACATGTTTTTAAATTGACATTAATCTACAATGATTAGCACTTTTTAATGTTTTCCTTGGATTAATATTTAAACCGATTTGTGGCAGTTTAAACCCCGCACGTTTAAGACGTTTCATACGTTATCTGATAATAATATATATTTTAGAAAAGCTCGGAGAACAGTTTTTGTATTTTATATTAAGCTATGCTTCAAGTTTTAAACGTTTTAAATGTATTAAGTTATCGATTTCAATTTGTTTGTTTACAAAAGCATAGTTAATGTATATACAGATTTTAAAATAGTTAATGTTAACAATGTATAGAGAAGTAGTTTATAAAAGGCGTGTATAAAGAAACAGATTTCATATATAAGACTTCCATAAACTATTAAACTAGACGCGAATTTTGAATTAAGATGTTACATAGTTTATAGTAAGCAAATACAACTTAAAAGGCATCATGAACTACTTGTACATTTATTATAACAATTAAATAACCGTATAAACAAAGCAAACCCAGAATTAAATCAAAAATAACAAAGTATACAAAACTGTCTTTTTTTTTTACAAATTAGGTCTGTTTTTCTCAAAATTTTAAAATTAGCGAAAAATAAAAAACGTAAAAAAAGTTTATGTAAACTAGTACATACGAACTTTTCTACATCTAAAACCACAAAACAGATTTTTAATGCTTGCCAAAGTATTAATTTGAAAATATGATTTGTGGTTAAAAGGGTTAACTTATAAAGCTTGAATAGAACGTCTTAAATTCGTAAATAAAGGAATTTTTATTTTTAATACTTTAATAATGTTAAGTTTTTCGGTTGCAGCTGACTGAAAAGTTTAAACAAAAACGAAACTTGGGTATCAGTCGACCAAAAGCTTCTTGTTTGATTTTTAAAACTACAACATATATCACCTCTTTCATACAGCTTAGAACACTTAAGTGACTATATACGACAAATATTGCTTTGAACGATAAAATAATATAGCATTTTCTTTAATTAAACAGGTTAGTATATTTTGAAAATAAAAGAATTGTTTAAAATAATCTCTAAAAAATAAGCATTTAGTAACTATTTATTATGTGCAACAGTTTTGTATTAGGCACTGTTCATGTGTGTACATTTAAAAATTTATAGTAAAGTGTATAATTATTTGATATCCAAATTTTTCTTAAAACAAGTTATAAAAATAATTAAATAATTTCCGGTACTTTTTAACATGTTTTTAAATTGACATTAGTCTACACAACACTCTAAAATGATTGGCACTTTTTAATATTTTTCTTAGAATAATATTTAAATCGATTTGTGCCGGTACAAATGCTTAAAACGTTTTATACGTGATCTGTTTACTAAATATACTTAAATTGGTTCGGTCACCTTTTTGGAATTTTATATCAAGCTTTGCTTCAAGTGTCTTGTTTAGTAGCACTTTATTTACATTTAAGATTCCGTTATTAGTCATTAAACACATTTGCTGTTTTTTTTTGACGTTTGATTTATATCGATTTGTTTTTTTTTTCTTGACGTTTTAAACGTTTTTGTTCCTAAAAGCGTAGTAAATGTCTATACACATTTTAAAATAGTAAAATCCGACAATGTTTTAAAATAATATTTTAATTATGCTAACAAACAATCTTAACAACACAAGTTTGTATGAATATATTAGTTTTACTTTAATAGATAGAATTAGTAGTAAAAATGCTACCGAGCTTTGTTTATCAAAAAACATATATTCCAATAGAAAAATGAATAAAATATTGAATTTAAGTTTGCAAAAGGCGTGTATAAAGAAATAAATTTCATATATAGGACTTTCATACGCAAATTTAAATTATTATAAAATTACATAGTTTATATATAAGCAAATACAACTTAAAAAGTATCAATAAACTGCTTATACATACATGATAACAATTAAATAACATTGTTTACAAAAGATCTGCAGTTCTTAAAATTTCAAAATAAGTGATCAATAAGTTACATAAAAAAAAAGTATGTAAATTAGTACATGCAAACTTTTAGAATTTTTTTTACCACAAAACAGATTTTCAAAGCTGGTCAAAACATTGGCTTGTGGTTTGATGATTGCAGTGGTTTGTTCAAACCTGTTTTTATACTTAGAAATTTCTTAGATAAACCATGCAAAAAAAAAATGTTGATTTTTTTCCTCCTTTTTTACACATAGTAATTGAAAACCGAAAGAATGAATTTCGTTTATTAACAACCACGCTTGTAGAAGTTGCTACAAGTCCAAAAGTGATGCTTCTTCCAAAATTGAAATCTCTCAAGAAATGACGTAATTCTGATTCGTTTTCATAACGCTCAGGGCTAAAATAGAACAATGAACTGTATAGTTTATATCAACTATTGAATGTTTTGTTTTAAAAAATAGATTACTTGAATATCTGACATTCAATCAATCAACATCTGATTTGATAAAATTTAGACAGTTCAGTAATATAGAACATAACTACAGATCTTTGCTAGACAAAAAATGTTATATAATAAATCTATATTTTAAAGTTCAGTACCGTAAGTTTATTAAAGCAGCTATCGCACTTATTTGAACTTAACGGTTTGAAAGTTTCATGAAAATATGATATTTAGATATAAATATGAAGTTAAGCGAAATTTGGTCAAAATACAAGGGCTGGTTTGTGGTTGGAGCTTTTTGCTTCGTGCTAACAGGACTAGGGGGTTTTGTCCAAAGCTATGGAAACTTGACGCAGTCTTTACGGAGTGAATTTGAAAGTTCTGAGGCTTTAACAGGTAAGAATAATAATTAAAACACTTTTCTTTGTTAAATTTTTGTAAAAAAAATTCATTTATTTAATATTAAGCATAATTGCATTTTATTATCGTAATAAAGATAGAGCTTAATTTTGAAGTTTTTTTAGTGAAACTCGCTAAAAAACATTTTATTTTTTTTACTCTAGTTTAACTGTTCCAGGTTTTGTTGGTTCTCTAACTTTCGGATTTACATTTTGTTTTAGTCCAGTCAGTTTTATTGTAATGAAGAGGATAGGAGTTCGTAATGCTTGTATCATTGGCTTCTCGTTGGTACTTATTGGCATAATATCAAGCTCTTACGTCAAGAATATTTATTTGCTTCTGTTCACTTACAGGTTTTATTCTGAAAATTTACACTTTTTAATGGGTTGAGTGAATTCTAGCATTCACATTGGGTTGAAAGTTATAATCAAGTGGTCATTAAACTTTTTGAGACTAGAAAACCGAGCGAAATATTAAACATAATTAAATAGAACTAGGTTTCTCGTTTTCAGAAAAATAAATATCTTTCATTCTGTTTTTAAGTATTGTAAAAATTAGGTAAGTTAGAATCTATCTAGCTTTTGCTGTTTTTCAGTCTTATAACTACTCAAAATATGTCACAGTTTTTTTTCAAAATTATTTTGCATACCTATTTAAAATCCCTGAAGTATTTACTTTTTCTTTTCACCAATATTCTTTGATATGGTTTAGTGTTTATCAAAAAAGCAAGAAAAGTTTATAAACATTTAGAATTTGTTACTGTTAAAAGATTTTTAAAAGTAAATTTAGATAAAATTAATAAATAAGCATCAAATATTGCTTACAAAGTTCTCAAAAAAAGTTTTCGGCCTTACGAATAGAACTTTCTGTTTTCTAGTTTTTAGCTTCTTAATCATTTTTGCTTTAGCTTAGAAAATCAAGGTAAAGTTTTCCAAAGTTATTTTAGTTTTATAATTGTTAATTAACCTAAAAAATACTATATAAGTACCATTAAGTTTTAAATAAAAGTAAGTTAAATAAAATTAAATAAAGTATCAAACATTTTCAGCTTTCAAAAAAATTATTTATTTTTCAGAAACTTTTTACCATATCAAAGAAAATTTAAAAAAGCAATGTATGTAGGTATTTTATGTTGGTTTTACGTAGTTTAATAGTTTTTAATTTTGAGTTAATTATAATGTATATTTTTATTAAAAGTTTTGACTTGAATAAATAAAAACTGGCCTAACTAACATAACTTTTAAAATGCTTAGAACAGATAAAAGTTTTTAAAACAAAAAAATCAAACTCTATCCAATTTTGTACAACAAATTTGGTATTATATTCCAGTTTGCAAAAATGTCATTGTCTTTTTTACGTGATATGATGGGAAAAATTGAAACATAGTTTATTTAACTTATAAAAAATATTTTAAACTACCATGTAATGCCTTATTAAAGCAACGTAACAAGCTTATAACTTTTACAAACGTAACATAAACCTTGAAAACATTATACTGAGCCAAGCTTTATTTTTAAGTTCACTAATTGGAATCGGAGCCAACTTATTTTTCAATCCTTCAATGATTCTGATTGGCTCGCATTTCAAAGAGAAAAACAAAGGATTGGCAACTTGTCTCGCCACCACAGGACTGTCTATTGGTATGTTTTTATTATCAAAAAAAATTTAAAGGTATTATTTTTTAAGTTTGAAAGTGTTAGTATAGGTCTAAAACTGTTTAGGTATAACTTTAACTAGATATTTATTAAACCTTTTTGAATAAAAAAAAAAGTGTAATAAGCTGCTTTTAATTAAAGCATTTAAATATAGTTGAACAATCTAACAAAACGTTATTAAAACTTTTTAACGACTTTTTTATAGATACAAATAACTTTTAAATTGTTTTTAAGATTTTACTATGGGTTTATTTTTCCTATTCATTTTAGTCGTCAATTTACGCAGGCAGTCTGGCTATTAATCCCTTTATGGGCTACTTAGTCGATGAGCACGGATGGAGAAAGGCGGTCAGAATAATGTGCGCTTACGTCATCTCCACTGCGGTGGTCGGTGTTTCCATGTACCGCGAACCAGTCGACGAAAAACCACAAAATCAAAATTCTGTTGATTTTGTCGAGCTGCAAAGTCTGTTTGGAATTTAACTTATTTTGATTTGCGGACGCTAACATTTATTTATTTTATTAAAAGCCGCTATTTTCGGTTCTTATTTTCACAGTTTCATTTTTTACTTTATCAAAAGTATGGATTTTAATCGCTATCTTAGTATTAAAATACTTAATGTTATAAGCAACTGAAGCAAACAACAAAGAAAAGAATGAGGTGAAAAGTAAAGAAGATGAAGTAATTGAGTTGAGTACACCGAGAATGCTTATGAATCCAGGAGTCTTTTTGTGGATACTTGCCACCATTCTGTGGAGCGTCTCCTTTGTGTTTCCGTTTATATTCATTGTAAATATTTGCTTTTTTAATCAATAAACTTCAAAACTTATAAAAAATTATATGAATAAATATGTAGCATTTAAATTTTTAATTTGAATAATCTACAATTTGCACTAACAGTTAATCTAGTTAAATGCAAACCATCAATTGATAACTTTTTACTTTTACTCATGAAGAGTTTTTCATTATATTTATAGTATGACGTAACGTGCTAATTTCATGGTTTTGTTGAAGCCTGAGGAGGCTGGCACTTTATTGTCGGTCGAAACAGCTGTTGTTTAACAAAACATAAAATTGCACTTCCGGCTTACATATTCTCTCACTGAAATAAAAAAACAGTTATAAAGAAAAATAATATTTTAATTGTTTAAGGAACTAATGTTAAATTAGTTAAAAAAATTAGCTTAAGAAAAAATCATTATTGTTTCTATCGTATTTAAACTTTACTTTTGTTTGTAAACATCGCTTGTGTTCGTTGAAAATAAAAAGATATGAAAATAAACAGTTAGTTGTTTGATTAAAAAACAACTTATTGAGGTATGTATTATAGTTTTAAATTTTTAATAGTGCAATAGCCTATAGATCTTAAGCTTTGTCGCTTAAAAATAAAATAAATGCAGTAGAAATATTCTGTTTGAAGGTTTTTCTAAGTTAATACTTGTAAACTTTATCAGCCATAAAGTAAACACTTTAAATTGGTTTAATGCTAAATAAACTACACGTTAAAACAGATAAAATATGCGAAAACGACGTTCAGTGCCTCTACAATCCAAGCAAACAGCATAATGATTGTTTTCGGCGTTGTCGAATTTGTGGGACGTCTTTTTGGAGGCTTTATTGCCGAACGAAGCCGGATAAACCTGACTTACATATACGCCATTTTCGCAACAGCTTCCGGGGTCGTTACCATAGTAACTATTCCCATCAACAACTTCAATTGGATGTATTTTTACGCGTTTTGTGAGTTGACATGGCACTTATGCTTTGTTCACTATATTTCTTTAAGATTTAGTCTTTTTTGTTTTTATATTTGAACACTTTAAATGTTATGCTTTTTATTAAATGCTTATTCTTTATAGGTGTGATAAATTTATAGTTATTTATTTACTTTTAAAAACTAATAACACGTAGGTTGTGGAATGACGTCAGGTCAGGCGAACTCGATGATATACGTCACAGGTCACAAGTTGTTCGGAAGTTTGTACGTAAACCGTGTATGGACTTACGTGTACGTTGGAAAATCAATTGGTAAGAATTTTTATTGTCGCTTTTCTTAGTTTGTAAGTTTTATAAAAACGTAATTTTTGTAGGATAAAAAGTATAACAAATTAATAACGAGCGTAAACATGGCTTGAATGTTTTTTTTTTGTAATATTTTTTTTTAACCAAACTTTAAAACCAATTAATTTCAATTTCTTTAATGCTAACTTGGAACTTTTTTTTATTCTAAAGAATGTTCTTATGCTTAGCTTTTCACAATAATTTTCATCGAATTGGGGTTTTTTAATTCTGTGGTGGGACCCCTTTAAATTTATAGTTTTTTTTGCATTTTTTCAGTTTGCAACGTTTTTCCTCAAAAATATTTATTTTTTTCAAATTTTTCTATTATAAAAATACTTATTAAATTCAGTTTTATAAAATTGTTTTTTTTTTTTTTTCAAAATTTTTTTTTATAACATATGCTCAAATAAATTTTTCAGAAAAGTTCCAAATTTGTACGGTTTTGTTTTTTTTTACATGGTTGTATAGCAAGAGTAAATTATTATTTTAATAAGTGTTATATTTAACAGCTTTATATAATTAAGTTTTATAACGTTGTTATATTTTTCCATAATATTATATATTTTCAAATAATTGACCTATTTAAGTTTTACCTAAATTCTTAGCAACTGGTCAAGAAATCCCTCAAACTACGTAAACAAAAAAATTAAGGTGAAACTTGTATGGGTCATAAATTTAAAAAATAATAATAAGTTGGAAAAAATATAATAATGTTATAAAACTTAATAATATAAGTCTGTAAAAAATAAGATTAAAAAAAAAATATTTTCTTTACCTATAAAACCATGTAAAAACAAAACCAAAACCGTGCAAATCTGAAACTTTTCCGAAAAAGTTATTTAAGCATATGTTATTAAAAAAATTTTTTGAAAAAAAAACTTAATAACGTCTTAAAATTCCATTTAATAAATCTGTTATAATTAAAAAATATGAAAAATGAATATTAAATTTTTAAAGGGCCCCCACTACAAAAGTAAAACCCCAATTCGATGAAAATTATTGTAAAACGCTATGCAAAAGAACGTTCTTTAGAATTAAAAAAAAATTCAAGTTAGCATTTAAGAAATTGAAAATAATTGGTTTTAAAGTTTGGGTTAAAAAAAATTACAAAAAAAGCCATTCAAGCCAAGTTCAAGCTCGTAAACTAATACTTCACTAATTTGTTCTAGTAAAACTAGACGCTGAAACAAAAAAAGTTTGCTGTTTATTTGAGCAAACATTACGGCTGAAGTAAAATTTTTCTTGTTTATATATTTAACATATTAGTTGTTATGAAAATACTATGGTTATTAAATTATATAATTTTAATTAGTTATAGTTAATAAATAGTATCAACTATTCTTGTTTTATTTCGTTTATTGAAACAAATACCACAGTTATCTGAAAAACGGGGTTCAAACTAAAGTTGACTTTTTTGTTAATTAAAAATCAATCTAAGTGTTATAAAAACTTAAATAAGTATAATAACACTAAATTCAACACACTAAACTTAATAAAAGCTAATCACATTCTAACTTTAAAAACTTCTTAAATACTTGAATCTCAAAATGAATAACAAAAACAATTAAAAAAGAAGTAAGTATCGCTTTACACAACTTTTATAACTCTGAATTTGATTTTAAAGACATCAAAACAGAAGATTTCCGCAGGCAATCTCATAGTGCGTACTATGGAAGATAATTAAACAATTTAAATCGGTTTTAAATGAACTTTGCACTAATAATATTTATACCGTTCTTACACTACAGTGAAATAATTTGGCTAGCTTCTCTTACTTTTTGTTTAAATTATAGTCTATTTCTTAATTTTGTTATAGCTACGTATCAGTATTTAGTAGTTTAAATCGTAAACTAAGCTAATTTTTATTGATAAAAAAAAACCAAATGTTGCAAAGTAAGAATAAAATAGCTAGACTATTTGTAGTATTAGTCTTATCATTTATTTATGTCGAAGAATATAATTCACCGATAAAAATTCATTAAAACAAATAGCACCATTTAACAAGTAGGTATAACTTGATACGAATTTGCGTATAGATACGCATAGAAACGCTTTACGGTAATTGAAAACCTTTTTAGTTGTCAGGCTAGATTTAATACAAAATTTTATAAAACCGAATCTTATTGTGTTTTATGCTTCAAAATCTATATTCCTAAATGTAAAAAAACTACTAAAAAGGGATTGTTGTAAAATAAATATTTAATAAGCATTAATTTGTACTAAAAATCAACTAAGAGAAAAATTTAAAGTATAAATTTTTCCTAAAAGGCTCAATTTTCTTTGATATCATTATTTTTTAAGCTAAAAATACGCCGTGGGTCAGAGGTTTTATTGTCGTTCCCAAACGCGTGCTGTAGTTTATAAAAACTTTATCTTTTTATTTTCTTGTAATAATATAATATACTAGTAAAATCTAAGAAAACAATAAGGTATAGCTTGTTAAATCTAAAACAGTATGGTAAGTTTAAGTAAATCAAATAAATGTCTATTTGAAACTAAATATTTCTTCTTAAAGTTGCATCGAAATATACTTTTTTCCACCTCAATACAAAAAGAAAGTGCTTTAACAACACTTAAAATAATATTAGTTATAGAAAAATGTGTTATATATTAAGTAGACTTTATTAAAATTACAGTAACCTCTCGCATCTTTACGCACTCTCGTTTAGTTACGCATTTTAGAATTCTAAAATGTTTAAAAAATAAAAATTTTGATGTTTTTTTTAATTTGCACAAATTAAGTTTATTGTATATTTTTTATTTAATATATGTTTTTAAATGCTAACTCACCTCTCTATACCTTTAGACTTTGTAAACTTTGTAAAAAAGTTGTAGTAACATAAACAATTTTAATTAAATACTTTTCTTATATTTTATATATTTTTGTTCAAAAGAAGTAATCCATTACAGCACCAAATGCATATTTTTTTAAAAAGCAATAGAAACAAATTTTAATATAGACTTATATAACAACCTTATAGACTTATATAACAACCATTTTATAATTGTAAACAAATGCTTAATTATAAATTGAATTTGCTATGTAGAATAAAATATAAATGTTACTTATCAAATAAGTCACATATAAATAAAGATAAAGACAAAATCTACTTATCTTTAAATTAGTAAAAATTTTCTACAAGTATTATTGTTTTACATAAATTTAAATTTTTTTTATTTAATATATGTATAGTTTTATCTTTTGTTTTCATATTTATAACTTGAGTAAACAAACTGTTAAAAGTGGGAAAGTCCCAAGTCTGCTTGTAACTAGAAGCAATATAAAAAAACAGCCATTATAGTAAGTATATTTGGTACCTCTATCTCTCATATCTTTACGCATTTTGTCTGTGGACACAATGTGCGTAAATAAGCGAGAGGTTACTTAAACAAATTTTATTTTACTTTATGATTTATATCAACACCACTAGAATACGTTTCAGGTGCAGTAGCAGGACCAACTTTAGCAGGAGCATTATTCGATGCAACCAACTCTTACGAGTTGCCCTTTTATTTCGCGGGATCATGTTTTATCGCCAGCGCCGTTGTCATGGTAGCAACCAAGAAGGCTGTGGACAAATATTCACTAAAATAGCTGTGACTATCTTTAAAAACATAATATAACTTTTTTTCAAGTGTACAACAAAAAAAAGCGACAAGGAATAATTTTGAGTAACGTAACTTTTTCTTTGTTGTGTTTTCAGAGTAAATTTAATCTTTTTTTTAATTACCTGTTTCACTATTTGACAAACTTAAGCAATACAACTGATTTTTTATTGATAAACTACAGTGTTCAAATTTCTTTGTTGTCATTTATATACTAACAATAATTATCTAAGCACTTAATTTTAATTTAGTTAAGATAAAAACAGATTTAAGTTTATGTATCGAGTGCTATGTGTTATAATTGAATTATGAATTATGATTAACAAAAATATGGGTAGGTGTCAGAAAAGCACAGCTTCACTTTAGTACATTCGGTACTTTTATGCAATTAAATTAAATAGTAGTTAAGAATATATTTGTTAAAATGTTTAAAACTTAACTTTACTTATTCAGCATCCTGTTGATTAAGAATTTTAGGCACTTTAAACTGTGAAATTAAAGGGAAGTATATCTACCAAAGTTATTTTTATTTAAATTCTAGTTAAGCAAGGAGTAAATTTAAGACAAAGCTTGGTAGCCTTTTAGAATTAATTAAGATTTATAATTAGAGAAATCATTCGTAGGTAGTAATATTGTAAAGCCGTTTATTACATTGATGATATCAAGTGAATGATGAAATCTTTGTGAATAAGTATTTTGGTTTATATTTCATTTGATAGTTATTTCTAAGCTATAAAGCCTTTCTGATTCTTTTTATTTAGTTCACAGTCAGATTTGTCTAAAGTTTCTACAATATAGTTTTGTTTTTAAATAATATTTAGTTTAATAAGTAGACCGATCAAATTAACGTTTGTTCATTTGTATTTTTTTGTTAAGAAAACTTCTTTAACCGTAAATTTTTTTTATTTGAGTCAGTAATTTTATGTTATATGAATTTTTAGACTGTACCTATAAATGATGTTCAAGTTTTTTATATTTATCAAGCTTAAAAACTAAAAAATGAAAACATGAATCCTAAAACTTTTAAAACTATCGTCTTAAAAAATCAATAAAAGAGTTTTGCTAGTAAAAATTTTATTTATGCTGTTTATTAAAATTCTAAAAGAATAAAAAAGCTATATAGAATAAACTATGTAAAATAAGTTTATTCACCTTTGCAGTAGTCTATACATAAATCTTATAACACATACATTCGTATTAAAATTTGCGACACACGTAGATGTAGAAGTAGAGGAACTTAACATCTTTTTGTATTGCGATATTCAAACATATATGAATTTTAATGTTTTTAGTTATCGGTGTTTAAAAATCGAAGGCAATTTATTTATCAATAGTTATTAATTTTTATATTTAATAACTAAAATGAATTTAAGCTAATTAAAATGGTAAAATAACCTTGAGCTTATTTATGTGGCTAGTTTTATACAACTAGTTTTAAGTTCAAAACACAAAACTAAAAGTTTTGAAAATGCCTTCGTTAAAATGTTTTGTTAAATAAGTTAAAACAATTTGTTAATCTGTTTTAATATTATTATAAAAAGATAAGATAGGTTTTTAGTTAAAACTTTAACTTTTAACATATTAAAACTTTTTAACTTTTATTCTACATGTTGCATAGTTTGTTTTTATAACTTTAATGTATGTACGCATAAAAAAGAGTGTTAGTCCATACTAAAGTGACGCCGTGCTAAAGTGTCACTTCGTGCTAAAGTGACGCCGTGCTAAAATGTCACTCCGTGCTAATGTGTCACTCTGTGCTAAAGTGACGCCGTGCTAATATGTCACTCCGTGATAAAGTGTCACTACGTGCTAAAGTGACGCCGTGCTAAAGTGTCACCCTGTGCTTAAGTGTCTCTACGTGCTAAATAAACGCCGTGCTAAAGTGTCGCTCCGTGCTAAAGTGTCACTCCGTGTTAAAGTGTCACTCCGTGCCAAAGTGTCAATTTGTGCTAAAGTGTCACTCTGTGCTAAAAGGTCACTCTGTGCTAAAGTGTCACCCCGTGCTAAAGTGTCACTCTGTGCTAAAGTGTCACCCGTGCTTTTCTGACCCGTTCCCTTAAAAAAATAGCCTAGTATGTTTTAATAATTGATAAGTACAAAACAAAATACTATTAAAATAACTTTTTACTAAAAAAAAAGTATTAACTTTTACATATATTTTTCCAAAACTAACCTATTGTTTGCTTTAAACTCTAGCTTTTGACAAAAACATTATTCTATTTGTATAACCGAATATTTTTTTTTTATTTATCTCCAATTTCGCCCTTAGTTTATTAAAAAAAAAACTAGTGTTAAGCTTTTAGAAGTTAAAAAAGTCTTTAATGAACAAATATTATTTCCTGGATGTGGATTAAAATTGTTTTAGTGTTGGTAAAGAATATTATACCCTCAAATTATAACAAAATTAAAAAAACATTTAGAGAAAAAGTTTTAAAACTTAATAACGTATTATTTTATTTTACGTAGTTATTTAATTTCTACTCCATACTTAATTTTTTTTATAGTTTTTCTATTATTATTCTATTGTTGTCCTGGACATAACATTAAAAGGTATCCGTGGTGTGCGACTCGATAACCGAAAGATTCTTCGTGCACCAGGTCCTAGGACCAAATATTTTGAGCGTATTTTTGTCGTTCAATAAAATACAGTTTTAAGTTTTATTAGTTCTTTATACACACACTAAAGTTGTAAATTAGACTATTTGGATTCTTATTTTAAGTTTATTCACAAGTCGTGTAAGTTCTATAATATATATATTTAAAATAATAATGTTTATTATATAGTAAATAATTTAAAAATAAAGTATTTTTAAGCTACTATTTTTTGTATAGTTTTTGAGTTGACAGTTAATAATCTTTTATAACAAACTTGTTTAATGTGCATAACTAACAAAAACATAAGAGACTGAACTTAGTTCAATTGGTAATAAAAAAAAAATTGAACTTAACTCATTAAAGTTTGAGAAAACGTATAACTGTTAGATCGTATACTTGATTTTTAGTTTTTTATTTGATATAGAAATGATGAAAGAAGTTTACTAAATTAATTAATCAAATTAAAAATTAACATGCAGAATAATATGAAACTAGTGATTTTTAAGTATATTTTATTTACATAAAGAAAAAGCAAAGTACAGTAACATGCCGATTAAGTATGTTCTTTGGACAAAACGCAAGTATACCTAACCGGTATTGCATACCTAAAAAATGTTTTATCACCAAGTTTTTGCCTTGTAAATGTTTATTTTCAATGAAGTTATAAAAGTAAATAATTTAAAAGTATAACAAATCAATTTACACTTTTTTTTTGCAATAACAGTAACATTGTTTCAAACTTAGAAGAATAATTTTTTTTATTGATATTTGAAAATTAATATTTTGTTTTATAACAAGGGTCGGCAGTCGGCATTCGGCAGCCTTTTGCAGCTCGCGGGCAAATTTTTCGAGGAAAAATGCTCGCGAGCCGCATTATTAAAAAAAAACTTCGAGGGCCGCATTCATTTATATAAATTTCTAGTGATCAGTAGAAAAATATTATTTTAGACTAAAAATACGATATATTTAGCAATAGTTGAGCACAAGTTATAAGTTTTTATAAAATTAAGAGCCTAATTATATTATTACAAAATCTTTAATTTTTAAGTATTTTAATCTATAAATTTAATTTATATATTTTTAGCTCAAAAGCAGCTCGCGGGCCGCTGGTTTAAAATATCATATATCAATTTGTATTTATTTGTTAAAGATTATACAGCATTTAATTTTCAGTTAGCTAGTTCAGGATTTCCCACCGAACTCGTTTTTATTGATCACCCACTTAGTATAAAATTATGACATTAATTATAAAATATCGTTCCTTACAAACTTTTGCCTGCTGATACTTAATATTGCCCTTAAAGTGGCATTTGCGTCTATATCATGAAATTTTTAGTTTGTCGGTAGGCGCTTTGGCAGGCGCCTGTAGTCTAGCTATCATGAGGTATAAAATGGTAGACAGGAGCACTTTAAAGTTCTTTATTTTTTTTCAATGTAAAACAGTTTTTTGTCTTACATGTTTATTATCAGAATTTTTTTTTGCAAATAGTTATAACTAGTTAACAAAAAATACTTAATTTCATTGCATAGTCTACAAATTGCTTATCAAAAGCTTTTTTCATGTTAGGGAACTTTACTATTTGAAAAATACTATTTGCAATTCAATTAAATTTAAAATTTGAACCACTACATCTACTTACTTTTGAACTTAAAACTGTTTTAAAATTTCATACACTTAATGAAACTAACTATATTGGTTAAGTACAATATTCATAAGGGCTTTAGATCTACTCAAATGATCAAAAGGTCTGTTTCACACCAATCTACTGATTTTAATTGTTAGTGATCACACTTTTCTATTTACATATAACCGAAATTGCTTAAATTTAGACTAGATCTATTTTTCCTAAACATCAATGATAACTCAATATATAACATACCAAGATATTAAGTAGTTAAAAGTTTTGTAGTAAACTTATGGTAATATCATGCTATGCAATCTACTTATATTTTATTTGTTAATTGATGTTTCAAAGTGTTTACAAGTAAATGGTTTGTAGCTTCAATGGTTTAAAAGTTTTTATCCACACAAATCCATCAATAACAGTGGGTAGCTCCAAATTTCCACTACTTTTTTGGATTGCTTGAAAATCATGCAAATAATTTGCATGTTTTTCAAGAAAGTCAAAAAACTAGTGGAAATCTGAAGCCACTCAATAAAATTTGTGAGCGGTCATATTTTTACTTTATTTTTAACAAATATCCTTCAATTAAACTAAAATCCTTCAATTTGATCTGGTCCTAGTGAATAAGTACTTAAGTTCATAGCTTATTATTATGATAAGCTAATGATATATGACTAAGACTATATTAACTACAAAAAAAAGCAAGAAAAAATATGTCTTTGAATAAATAATTAAGTTGATGGTTAAGTTGTTAAATTAGATTGTTGTGTACTTCATCAAAATTTTGAAAACAACACTAAAAATTTAGGTTTAAGTCTATTTCAAAAATTTTCATTAAACACCTAATTTGTACGTGAACAAACTTTAAACACTTATAACTTTTATAAGCTGCTTACTTTTCCTTTTTATTTGTACAATGAATACACTTCAAAATCTATTTGAATGTTTTTTAACCTCTATGCCCTTAAGTACAACAATTCATCATTTAGAAATAGGCTTTTTGGTACAAAAAACCTCTTGTTTTTACATTAAATTTTTAAACTTCTACATGATTTCATCAGATTTTTACTGATAATTATTTTAATCAACTTAAAAATTAAAACAGTTTTAATAATATTTACAACAAAATTTATAATTTAAATTTTTTACTGGATGAAAAAGTATATGCTTCGAGTTTTATCAATATTTAATTCAAGATTGTTAACTTTAAACTAACCTAATCTAATTTAAGTACTACTCAAAGTTTTTTTTTTTAGCTGTATGTGATTTTTTAACTTGTGTTATAACAATTTGTCATTTGTAAATCAGTGTGTTGTTATTAACTACCACAGGGTTGCCACAAAACCTGGAAAAACTTTAAATTTTACACCATTTTTACATGTTAAGTAGTAAAGTTTCAATTTGACACAAAAAATCTATCATGAAATTTTTTTTTTGTCATCTTCAAAAAATTTTTTGTATAAAAAACACATTTTAAGTAGCTTTCCAATATTTTTTCAATGTTGTTATACTATTAACACGGTTTTTTACCTTAAATATAATTTTAAAGTAAAATTAGACCCAAAAACATGTACTCTTAAAAACATTGAAGATATTTTGAAAACCTTTAGAAAATTTGCCAAAAACCAATGGCAACCCTGTTACTAATATTTGGAAACATTGTCTAAAACTAATATAACCTATAAGGATTGTAGGTTACTTAAGGATAAACTTTATGATAATAGTGTACAACCACACTGTAAACTATAATAAAACTTAAACACAAATTAAACTAAAAGTACTTAAGAAGGCTACTAATTGCTACTCTATGTAAACTAGGCATGACAATTATTGGTTATAATTTATATTTAAGAACATATCATTCACTAACAAATAAATAACCATGCACAAAGTAATAATGTCAAATACTCTTTGCTATAAAATTACTTTGAATGTTGTTAAATCACTATTTTAATATAAAAGAAATATTTTTAATAGTGTATAAAATAATATGACATTTAAATACTTTGAATTTTAATCAATAAAAACTTATTAAGAAGTAATAAACATTGTTTGAAAACAACTTTACATTAAACAATAAAATAGTAATTCAGTTCAATTCTGGAACCACATTTTAAAGGTCTTGACTTGAGTCTCCCCCACACTCTCTGTGGCTGGTTTATATTAAAAATGTAAACATACATTAATTTGCTTTCTGATTTATTGATTTTATATTATTTGATATTCAACTAAACGGAACAGTAGTAAATCTGTTATACCATTACAATAATATAAAACTTTTGAATAGCAAATTGTTTTATATATAATAGTTAATCAAAGTTACTAAAATAAAGTTACAACAAATTTTTTAAAGATTGTTGTAATTTTTTTACAGAAGCATTTTTAAAACATTTTTTAAAGATATTAGATTGTGATATGTTAATACAGATTCTGGTACTTTGACCACAACACTACAATGGTAATTAAATAACTAACCTAATATAAAAGTTGAAACAACACTGACACAAAGTTTAAATGTTATGATCCCTAAAGATTATAATTATCTTTGATTACTAAATCAGCAACAAATTTAGGTTGAAATTAGTACAAAAGTTTGAAATACACTGTGGTAAAAGCTCAGGTTGACTCAAGAAAGCTCAGCATAACTCAGGATATTTTGAATTTTATTTTAAACTCAGGCTGACTCAAGATAGTTTTGTTTTTTATGAAAAACTCAGGATAGTTTTAGGTTTTTTTACTGATTGCAGAACAAATTAAATGAGATTAAGTTGATTTAGTTTCAATCCTTTTTTATTCTTTAACCAATTTTGTTGAAGATTTTATTAATTTTGACAAGTTAAAATTTTTCCAAGGTTTTGAAAAAACTCAGGATGACTTAAGACAGTTTTTGATCACTCAGGACATTTTATTGACTGAATGAGTTGCAATCCTGTGAAAGTAAAAAAAATAATAAAACCTCAAATCTGAACCTTGTGATACATTTCATTTTTAAATTATTTTTTTAACATAAATTGATGTGCATTAAATTAGTATCCAACTATGTCCAAATTTCATCAACCTGTGGCTCAATAACAGGACTTAAACACAATTTTCAATACAATTTTTTTAAATGTTCTTACGATATAATATATGATTATATGATATGTAATTATTTTTTAGATATGTTGTTATAAAACATCAAATATCTGTTTTTTTTTTAATCTACTTAAATCATAAATGATTTTTTTTTGTTAGATAAGTCTCAACACATTTGACAATAAATAGCACAATTAAAAAATCAAATTGATTTTTTTTAAAGATATAACTATTTTTAAAGATTCAAAAGAAAAATTAAAAGTTAATAAAATTTTAAGAAGGTAAGTTTTAGTTAACATTTTTTCTAATACATGTGTTTATTTTTCACAAAAAAAATAAAACTTTAAGCTAAAGTCAAACAAAGGGCATAAAAGACTAAATATAATATTATTATAGATAAAGAAATTTTTTTATCTAAATCAGAGGGGAGTAAATCACTTGAGTTTAGAACAACTTTTATTAATAAGATGATTAAATTTAATTTAGATTTCAAATAACTATCATATAAAACAATGATATATATTATTTAAAGTTTTAATTAAAATAAAACACCAATTTTGGTATCTTAAGTAAGTGATTTCATACTATTTAAGGCTTTTATTTTAACTTTTGTGTTTGTTTTCCACAAAGGGTCAATAAAAACTTGTATTTTAAAAAGTCTCTAAGAAAATTAGAAAACCAAAACAAAAACTACAAAAATCCAATGGCCACCTTTTTTTTATAGAAATCATACAAAATAAATTAACTTAGGAGACATGGTTTATTTTGAAAAAAAAAATCAACACAAATGTGTTAGGGTACTTGTAAAAAACGCAACCCTTGAGTTTTCAGCTATGTTTCTTTTGGCAAACAACACAAAACTACTTGTGCTAAATTTTAGCTGATTGACAAAAAGCTTTCATGGACTTTGAACTTCCAAAAACAACCTGAATGTAAACTTTTTGAGACTTAAAGAACACAACTTTGTGGTTGTATGTAATTTTTCATGTGGTTTAAGATTTTTTTTAAAAGATCAAAAATTGTTTAAGTGAAACTTCCTTTTAAATGTCTTAAAATCTACAGAATGTTTTTTTGTAACAGTTGCCACATGTAAAAGAATTTTTACCTAATACAATTAACATTAAGTCATTTTCAGAAAATCAAAAATAGCTTCTGTGAAGTTTTTTTTAAATTAGCCTAAGTTTTGCATATAGTGTTCAAGAATATTTGCAGACATTTTATCTAGCTGACAAGTAAAATTTTTTAAAAGCTCTCTAAAAGTACTTTTTTGTCAAATTTTTCAGTAAGTAAAAACTGAACAAAAATTTTTTTTTTTTTTTTTTTTAAGTTAGAAACCCACAGTGGGCCCAAATCGTGTTAAACTGGAGTTAGGGAGTGAATTTTCTTAAAAAAAAACAATATTTGTAAATCTTTACAATTATTTGATTTTAATGTATTCTAAGGTTGTATCTGTTGAATTTTTAGGAGGATTACAAAAATAGTTGTACAGACTTTTGTGGTGTAATTTTATTAGTATTAAATCCTATAATAGACCTTCGTTCAAAAAGTTATTCTAATGAAAACATTTTGTTTATTATAATTGTTAAAATAAGTTTGACTTGGGATCAACTGTAAAAACTTTAAAAAGATAGTTTAAATTTTTGAAAAACGTTAAATTTTAAATTAAATGGTTTTAGTTAGTTTTTTTTAGTTTGTGTTTTCCATTAGAAGCTTATTCAACTAAATTGCTTAGACTTCTTAAATCTGAAAGTTTATATTTATTTTTTTAAGCCTCAAAAGTGTTTGATTATAAGCTAAGAAAAAATCTACAAATTGGATCATCAACTTGTATGTGAAATAAGGTTGACCCCTGGCCTTGATAGGTATTGCAATTCTGTTGTAAAAATAGTTTTTTTTTTTTGATATCTGTTTGAAAACATTGTTTAATCACAATAGTCTATTTTCCTAAGTTTAGTCTAAAAAACACTGAATTTTCCCAAGCAAAGTTAAAATAGTCATAAAAAGCTCTTGATTTACATGGATTTTTCTTATGGACTTTTTTCTAATCATATATGAGACATGGTTGTCACACACTCCGACTACTAAATATAACTCAAGCTAGTTTGAAATTTTCAACACAATACTAAGGTTGACTCACACTTTTTTGTAAAACTCACCCTGATTTAGGCTAGTTCTGATTTTTTTTAAATAATCAAGCTATTTTTTAATGTGTTAATCATTAAAAAATGTGTTTTTCTTATGTCTTTTTGTTATCAGTTAGCTATATTTGGACATCTAAGCTTAAGTAACAGTGTTTTTTAAATTTTGTGCTATTTTTAATTGTTTTTCAATTTTCTCATAAACTCAGGCTAGATTGATGTATATCAGACTATTTTTTGATTACTCAGGCTGAATGTTTTTGCTTCAAAGAGTTCAATCCTGATAAAATTGTTTATTTGTTTTTAACGATGTCTATAAATTTTTGAGTATAAATAAAATACAGGGTGGCCACTTTACCTGGAATTTGAAAACTTAGGCAAAAAAATTCTGGAAAAACCTGGAATTTTTAACAATTTTAACATGTTTAGTAGTAAAATTTCAATTTGACTTGAAAATCTATTGCATAGATAACAAATTTTTGTCATCATAAAAAATTAAAAAAAAAATGTTTAAATAGCGTTACAGTATCTTTTTAATGTTTTAATACTGACTAGCACAGTTTTCTTAACTTAAATTTATCTTTAATCTTAAAATCGACCCAGAAATGTGAGCTTTTAAAAACCTGGAAAAATTTGGAAAACATGAAAAAAATTTGAAAAAAAAGGCAACCCTGTAAAACAAATAAAAGCTTTAAGTAGACAAATATATAAGAAAAAACTATCTTAAGCATCTTGAATGAATTGCCTAATGCTTATTAATCTATCATGTTAATCTAGTTTTTATTATTACCAATTTTATAGCATTTAGTTGAAAAGTGTTTATAGAAAATGACTTATTGTTGTGCTATTACTGATACTCTTAACAAAACAGTTTGTTTGCAAAAGCTTTTAAAAAGCAAACTTTATTTTATAAATGTAAACAATAAAAAAATCAAGCCAGCTTGATTCAATATGATGGTAGTGTATCTGATTCATTTGAAATCAAAAGTGGGGTAAAGCAAGGCTGCGTACTTGCTCCAACTTTGTTTGGAATCTTCTTTTCGATGCTATTAAAGCATGCTTTTAATTCATTAACTACTGGAATCAAGCTTCATACAAGAACTGACGGACACCTTTTCAACTCTTCAAATCTAAGAGCTAAGCGAAATCTGAAGAAAGTCACCATACGTAATCTTTTATTTGCTGACGATGCTGCACTCGTGGCTCACTCTGCCCAAGACCTGCAGACACTGCTGAATCAGTTTTCTTTGGCATGCTCGGATTTCGGCCTTACTATAAGCCTTAAGAAGACTAAAATTCTAAGTCAAGGAACAAATATTTTACCATCAATCAAGATCAATTGTAAGGATATCGAGAATGTAGATAACTTTGTATACCTTGGCTCAAATGTTGCGTCAAACGCATCATTGGACAAAGAAATAAATAGTCGCATTGGCAAAGCATCAGGCACTTTTGCTCGCTTGACTGCAAGAGTTTGGGATAACCAAAAGCTGAGCATTTGAACAAAGGCTAACGTTTACCGTTCCTGTGTCTGCAGTACTCTGCTTTACGGTAGCGAGACATGGACGTTACCTAGCGTACAGGAGAAGAAAATCAATACCTCCCACCTACGATGCCTTCGTCGCATCCTTGGAATTACATGGCAGCAAAAGATCACCAATGAGGAAGTATTGAGACGTACTGGTCTTACCACTATGTACTTTACCCTCAGTCAGCGCAGGCTTTGCTGGCTCGGTCATATCCTGAGAATGAATACTGAGCGGATCCCAAAGTTTCTATTGTATGGCAAGTTGGTCGTTGGCAAACGAAACCAAGGACGTTCAAAATTACATTTTAAGGATGTATGCAAGCGGGACCTAAAAAGCTTGAACATTGGAACTGATGATTGGGAGTTGCTTGCAAATGACCGTGCCAAATGGAGATCAACTATACACAAAAGACTGCAAGAAAGAGAAAAGGAATATTTTAGAAAAAGGAAGAAGATGAAGAAATAAGAAGCAGAATGAATTTAATTGTTTTTTTTTTTTTTTTTGTGTTTTGTTTATTGCATCACTGTGTATGTTTTTTTTTTGTTTTTAATTTTTATTTTTTTCTTCTCTGTGCACAACACGCATAGCCGATCTCGGCTGATAGCAGGCCTTATTATTATTATTATTAAAAAAATCAATTAATAAACATTAATAAACTCTATTAACAGTAATTAAATGATAAATATGAACAACCTAAAGTCAGTGATTCTCTAATTAAAAAAAACTCTTAGTAGTAAATTAAAGAGATAGCACACCAGACCTTTCTTATTTATCTTATTATGGTACCTAAATATTATATTTTATCTTTTTTTTCTTGTCTTTAAAAAATATTTTCATAGTAGACAATAAAAGAAGCAGTTCTGTGCAACACATTATTGTTAAACTAATTTTTCTTTGATACTATTATTTCTAATAGTAGCTTTTTACTTATTTAAAAAGAAAATTAAAACCACCAACACAAAATAAGAATAATAATTCAGGATAAAAATGTTGTAAAAGTTAAACTTGGAATTTTGTTTTCAAACCATGGACACTTTTCAGAAATATCAGTGGAATTCCATTACAATAAGTCAAAGTCTTGAAGAAATTTGTCAAACTTGCTGAAAAAACTTAGTTTTGGTCATAATTATCAATAAAAATCATTTTGTTGGACAGACTGTTTTAAAGTGTTTACCTTAAATTTAAAAACAAGTGTTCAAAAGTGTGGATGTTGTATGAATGGAAGTTTATTTCTGGCTCGCAGGCTAGATACATAATAATGTTCAAGTGAAATTTGTGATTTTTAAATTTGTTTTTAATTTTTCAGAACAACTATAAAAACCAGTATGTCCAAACGGTTTTAGCCAAAAATCAGTTTTTCTAAGCAATTCAACAAATTTGTCTTACTCTAAAGGGTTGCTTACCCCTACTGTTCAGTGTAAATTAAAATAAACTTGACTTACTTAAAATCAGTTATAGTATAACATAAAGTTTAAGAGATTTTTTTAATACCAATTAGTCTAATATCTTTATTGTTGTTATCAGTTTTTTTAAGTTTTATTAAAAAATAATTTTTTTAATATTAAAAAAATATTTATCATGAAGAAAATTATTATCGTGTAAAAGGTTATATGAAGTAATGGGTTTAATTATAGCAATAGTATACCTAACTGTTAAGTATAAGCCCTATTGATATAACAAATTTTGTTTTTTCTTAACTTTTTCTTTGCCATGGATCTTATACTTTGTGTTAAAGTATTTTATAAACTATAGTTTATAATGGGTAAAAACTTTAAGAAAACTATTGATGGTCTAGATTTATTTAAGATAAAAATTATGAGGCATGCTTATATGTATTTAAATTAAAAAAAAAACTAAGATATTGTAAAATTATAAAATTTTCAAAAAAATACTTTGTATTTTATTATTTTTCTAAATCCTACAAAAAATCTTTTAAAATGTTTAAACCAAACTGATAGTATTATTGATACTATTCGTGAGAATAAAATATCTTAATTATTATTAATAGAATTTAAAAAGTGTTAAATAAAATAACAACAACTAATTTTTTAAAGTAATATTTTTACTAAATTTTATTAAAACTGTTTCTATTAAGTACTGTATTTTAAACTTTTGTTTAACAACTTTTAAATTATTTTAAAGCCTTATAGTTTTTGCATACTTTTTAATTTGTTTGCTACTTAAAGTTTTCTTTTTAGAATCTAACTTAATTGTCAGGGGAGGCTTAAAGTGTTAGCAACTGCTTCATAAACATGCAGTTTTTACCGACATGTTTAAGTAATTTTGTTTGTATATATTTATGTTTAAGTAGTTTAGTTATTATTATTATTGTTGCAAATTTATTGTCCATATGATAGAACTAGGCATCAAAACTTATGCCACTTAAACAGAAAGTTGCATAACAAAAAAATCAAAATAAATTAACACAAAATGTTCATTTTGTTTAAAACAAAGATAAAAACATATTTTAATAGTATGTATTAATTTCTTTTATTCCCTGTTTTTGAAACCTTACTCAAACTCTTACCCTAGCCTTATCCCAACTCAAAGACTTTTACTAAAAAATAGCATGTATATGAAGCAGTCAATTTTTTTTTGCTGTTAGTTGCTACAAGCTTGGCTAACACTTTGAAGACTCTATTTTTCACTAAATGCTTAAAAAAAGCTAATTTTTGTATAAGTAAAATGACTTAAAAAAACAACTTATTAGTCTGGTGTTTGTCAGTGTAATTTAAGTTATTTTACAGATTTGAATATAACTAAAAAATTCTAGCCAAACTAAAGTTTAAAAAATCAAGGTTATGGAAGTTTGCACAAATGATGATGACGTTGAAAGTTTAACCCAAGAAATTAAACCTACAAGCAATCTGAGTGAAGATGATTGTAGCGTTTTTTTAATCAACTTACGTCATTTCAAAGATGAACCAGCACAGTTGGTTACAGTTGTGAGAGAATTTAATTTTAAAAAGGATCCTCTGAAGAAGTATATATGCCCAACTGTTCCAAATGTTCCGTTTGATGATGAAGCACAAGTTATACTACAGTATTACAAAACTAATAACTATCTTGCTTATAAAACTAGTGGCAATGAGGACCTTATTTTTAAATGTATTTCTATTTCTCTTTATGGCAATGAATCTTTTTGCTTTCGAATTAAGTTTTACTGCCTTCTGACAATTGTTGAAAACTATGAGTCACTAAAGACAAATCCTATTCTGAAAGTGGTTTTTCAATCATTCTTCTCCAAAAATGTAAAAGATGACCAATTTTTTACTTTTATAGCTCAGACCCTCCGGATTCAAATACATTTAATCATCCCACCAGTAAAAGGCTTGTGCAGCAAGGACAGCTTGGAGCAGAAACACATTTTTGGTGATGGTGCAAGAGAAATTCGTTTGTTGCAGCTCAACAAGGAAAATGAGGTTCATCACTACTGCCCGCTGTTTTATGATGGGGATGAAGTTGATTCTTATGAAAGATCTGATAGTGGTTTGAGTGTCAGTGGAAACAGAACACTTAGTCAAAAAATAAATTTTAATTCTCCACCTGTTCTAATAAAACCAGTTCCTCATGAAAAATTAAACATTGAATTGGCCAACACGTTTCACCTGAACAATATTGACTGTGAGTTGAAAAAACAGCTTAGAAAAAAGGAAAAAGTTTATCAGTTAGGTGTTACTATTCCAAATTCTCAAGCTAGTAAAAAGTTCACATTTAAAGATGCTGTTAAAATTTTAGATGAAAATAGATCAAACAGTGCACATTATGCTTTGTCTGAAACTATTTTTTATCGTGGTCATCAATATTATGAAAAACGTGATGATACAAAAGGAAGTTGCCGTTGGAAAGTAGTTAAAACACTTTTTCTTCCAAGTGACACTCACAAATTTCTCATCCAACGTTGTTTCCAATCGGACTGCAAGGGAAATTACAAAAAAATTATCTTGACTTCTGACACTAATCACATGGTTCAGTACTTTGGCCAGAAACCTCATGTGTGCATATGTAACAGTATAGCAAAACAATTGCCTGTTAATGTTCAACACTGGGTGGAAAACTCAAAGTTTGCACAGAAAGACGTCAACGACTTGATGGAGTCCATACTTGTTGCTCATAGGCACAACTGCTTGCATGCTTGCGTCAGCTTAAACAAGTTCAACAAGATTCCCGACCTGATCATGTACAAGGAGTCCATGCTTTACAAGTTGATCACGCAGGTTGCCAACAGTGGCAGAGCCATTATGATATACATCAGCCCCCACGAAACCAGCAGCATGTACTCCAGCATTGCTTTCAGGTTCATAGATTCGAGGATGTCAATGAAAAATGACTCGTCTTGCCCAGTCTATTTTGTTGGCGCTGTCATGCTGACCACTGAAGATGGAAAGAGCAGCTTCACTCGGTTTGTGCAGCACATGTACCAAAAACTAAACGCCTGTTTTCAGAAGCTCTTGAGCTTGAAGTATGTGAAGTCGACTTTTCAAGAGTTTCAAGAAAGACTGACTTTTTGCTGTCCCATAGCCTATAACGACCTCACGGTGAGCATTCAAAACACGTTCAAGCTTTCAAATTTGATGTTCAGACTGAAAGATGCTTGCGACAAGCTCAAGTGCGTTCACAAGGACGTGCCAAACTACCACAAGCTGTTTGATCTTGCCAAGTGCAAGGACAAAACTGAGTTTGATGTCGTTCTGCGCCAGCTGAAAGTAGAGTTCAAAGGGATGCTGAACATCGACCAATTTCAAACTCACTCCCAGTTTGTAGCCAACTTTATGTGCAAGCCCATGTGGAAGATACAGCTCGACAGCAAGCAGAAGCAGTTTTACGAGGAAGGGGAGTTTTTTGTTGATGACGTTGTCTTTAAAGACGTCAAGAGCGAGCCGACGGTGATCGAGCAGTGGGTGAACGTGCTGCACACTCAGGACGTGAATGTCAACTTGTGTGTCAGCAAGAAGGGCGTCTACAAGCAGGTTGATTCCGAAGCGGACGAGTCGATGGAAGTCAGTGATGAGCCCATTTTGATAGAAGATGACTGACGCTTTTGTGTTAGTTGTAACTGGATCATGATATGAGAGATTTGCTCAGTGGTTTGCTTGTTTTGCTGGCAGTTTTTTTGCAAGTTATTTGTGTGAACAAAAGTTCTACAATATTTTTTAAATTACATTTATGAAATAACAAGTTTAAAATCATTTTTACATATAGGTTTGTATATTAAATTATGGTTTTTTTAAGCAAAAATATATTATTTAGAATATAGTAGAAACAGTTATTTTTTGTTGCTTCAAAAGTTTTGTTGTTTCATTTTTATATAAACTAATTATTTCATAATAATCAGTACTTTTGATTAAATTTCAAAACTTTTAGGTAAAAAAATGTTAAATTCTGTTTGTTTTAAATTAAATTGTAATTTTATTTTACAATGTTTAAAATTAATATTATGTTTGAGATTAATTGACCAAATACAGAAAAGTATAAAAATATGTAAATATTTTTTAAGACATTGTAAGTTTGTATCGTTTTTTTGTTAGCCATTTTTTGATTTAATACAATTTAAATAGTTTTTAACAAAAAAGTTGTACACAAAGTTTTAATGTTCGACTAGTTAAAAACTAATTACTTTTATAGTTCTGAATTAAAGTAATTAAGAATTTTAGTATATTAAGGAAAATGATTAAACCAACGACAGGGTTGCCACTTAACCTGGAATCCTGGAAAAACCTGGAATTTGACAATTTAGGCAAAAAAAACCTTGAATTTGGGAAATTTTGAAAAAAACCTGGAATTTGAACAAAAGTTACTAAAAAAACTTGGAATTTTAGCAACTTTTTATGTTCAGTAGTATAATTTCGATTTGACTCAAAAATTCTATCATATAAATAAAAGAATTTTGTTATCATCGAGCATTCTCATTAAAAAACACATTTTAAGTAACTTTACAGTATCTTTTCAATGTTTTTATACTATTTAACACAGTTTCTTACCTTAAACTTAACTTTAAACCAAAAATATACCCAAAAGTGTGTACTTTTAAAATCCTGGAAGAGATTTGAAAAACCTGGAAAAATTTTTGAAAAAACGAGTGGCAACCCTGCAATGAAAAATATTGCTAAAGTTATTTTGAACTACTTCTTTAAAAAAAATTAAAGACTGAAAATAGTTTTAGTTTGTACTACTGTATATTCGAGTATTAAGTTCCAAACATTTACCTATTTTTACTTTGAAATTGATATCGATGTATTTCTGTTAGACAATAAATATAGATAATTTGTTGCTTGCGTGTTTTATAAATAATGTACTATAAGTTAGGTTTCAAAAAATAAGTAATTCTAATATTATGTTACTGGAAACTTAAACAGTTGAGAATAGTTTAAGTATAGTGTGCATCTGTATTAGTATTGAGTTTTTAATGTTTTGTAAGCTAATAAAGTAGTTTATAAGAAACTGTATCGCTGTTTGCAAAATTACTTTCTTACTTGGAAACATCAGTTTATTTTATACTGGTAGAAAATATACTACAGAATTTATACTGAAATAAAGAAAATTGTTTTGTGTTGTATCAAGTTACTGGTTCCCTTTGTTTTTAAATGCATTTTTAACTAATACTACATTTTGTTATTAGCAAATTAATTAAACTAATTAAGATAAAATAAGTATATCAAAATTGGTGAAAAAAAACTTATTTAAAATATTTAAATTCAGACTCTTACCGCTACTAGTTCTTATTTGAAAATTTGATTTTGATGATTGTAATAGTTTTGGTGTAAAGCATAGTATAAGTATAGTTCAGATTGTTTTTATACACAAACAAATTATTTTTTTAAAGTTTTTGTTCAAGCATTCAACTGCTTTTAATAACTTTTTAAACTAATATCATCATCAACTAACAATTAAAATAAACTCAAGTAGAAAAATGAGTTGTTGAAAATAAATATGCAAAGATATATAAAACAAAGTATACTAGATTATTCGTGACTTACTAAAAAAAAATATTCCATGTTTGTAACTTTAAACCGGATATTCACAAAATAATTCTAGTTGTTTCGTTTAACTAGTTGTATAAAACCGCCATATGGTAGATTTATTTAAAAATACAACCATTATCTTTAAAACTTAATGAAATTTTGTTTGATACGTGATTTGATAAATAAATAAGAAGTAAGAATATTTCTTCATTTTACAGCTGTCAAATATCTTTACAAGCTTTAATTTTTGACATGATTATTTAGGTTTATTTAAAACTACGTATAACGTAAAAAAAACATGACAAGAAGTTTATAATATATGGAAAGAGCAATTTTATTTATATGAAGTTTTTATCTAAAAAATATCATAAGAGTTTAAAATAATGAGTAAATTAAAAAATATATAACTTTTATCATCTTGATTTATAAAGTAATCAAATATTTTTAAATTTAGAGAACATGTTATCTTTTATTAAGTATTTCGAGAGTTATTAAGTTAGTTTGCATTTAACTTTGATAAAAAAAATCTTTAAATAGAAAGCTTGCAGTATTTTTAATGTACTTTTAAGAAAAATAATTTTACTAACCTTTATGTAAGTAAGTTTGTAACAATCAAACATATTAAAATCCAAAAAAAAATTGTCAGTACTAAAAACAGCATAAAGCCTCAATATTACTAAAATACTACTTTCTAACTAAAAATTAAGTCTATTTGTACATACTTTGTTACAAATATTATGATATGTTGTTTTGTTGTGTAATTTAGCTTACTTTACTTATTTTAGACTTAATAATCACAAATATCATATAGTTTTATAACAGTCGGATTTAACATTAAGTATTTTACCTATTATTAACTATTATCTGTAGAAAATATTTTTTTTAATGAAAACATGTATACACCTACTTTATTCTATGCTTCTATTCTCTCATTAAAGTAATTATTTTTTTTACAAAACCCAGTTGAAGTGTGTTGATTCGTTAACACACAGAAACATATGTTGGTACAATAAAGGAAGATTACTGTACAATTTGTTTTTATCAAAATATTTTATTCAAATCAACTTTCAACCAAATTTCAAAGATAAATAATTTTACTTAAATAAAAAAACAAACCTTTTAACTAACTTTTAATTACTTAAAGAGTTTTTAAGATTTATCATTGTAACGAATCTTTACTTTAAAGTTTAGTTGATTATCTTTTTATTAATGACACAGATTATCATTTATAGATTATGACTATTATGTTATATTAATTTTTCTTTTAATGCATTTTTACATCTTAATATCAAATAGCGGGTTTTGATCTTACAACTTTCAACCAATACACTTTTTAATGCCGTCACTTTTCACCCGGCCAACGTGGTTAATTGACGTCACGCTTTCATCTTAATTTTCTGCTAACTTTTCGGTAAATAATTAAACAAACTAGTTTTGATTTTGAAATCGAATAATTGCTTTGACAATTTAAACTAAGAAAACTTTTTTTTTTTGATTAGTAGTTTTTTGGTCAGGTTTAAAATTGCTGAGCCTTTACTTATGAACGTTTGATTAAGTTCGGACATAAAATGAAAAAAAAGTAGTTATTATAAGTTATGTTTTATGTCAAGTTTTACTAAATGTACGCACTTGTTTGCTTCTTCCAAGCTCCATAAGAGTGTTGTTTAACACTTGTCCTTATTTTATTTCGACAACTTAGTCTAACTGTAATTACAGGGCGTTAAGCAAACTTTTCATTTGTTTTGCTAAAATATGACAAACTTTTGTGTTTTTTTATTGTTAAAGTAAACTAAGTACTTTGACAAGCTTTTTGGAAACTATTTAACGAAAGCAAGTTTTAACGTTTGATTTAGTATTGGTTTTTAAAAGTCTATCCAAATAAATACTTTAAAACTTCTAGTAGATATTCATCAAACAAAGATTATAATACAATTTGTTTTGAAACGTGAGGCAACCGTTTATGTGGGTGGTTCGGCTTACTGCTTTTAAAATTATTTCTATTCAGTTTTATTTCTCTGTGTTTAATTGTTTAAACTATTGAAATACTTATCTTTCGTTTAAGAAAGATGAAAATTACTTGTAGTTAAAAAGTTATCTAAATGAAGTAAAAAAAAAACTTTATTTGAAAAACTACAGCTTAAAAAGTCAAAAAAAATTAAAATATTTAACGCAGTTGTTGCAGTAAATAATAGTATTTTAGGTTATACTTTTGTTCATAAGTTTTGTAAAACAGAATTTAAGTAAGTTTGTTAAAGCTAAAGAAAAACTGATAGTATGATCATTTCTTTGTTCTACTTTGACAGCCTTAAAGTATAGATTAGGGGTGTGCAAAGTACTAATTGCCAATAGAAATCTCTTATGACGTTGTTTTTACATCGTGAGCAAAAATAACTAAAATGAAAATTTACATAGTATATGTTTTGAAATATGCTTTTAATATAATTTCTAGTAGAAAGTACAACTTTTTAAATGATTATTTTCTATAGTACAACTTTTCAAAATTTCGCGGCTAACTAATAAATTTTAACACGACCATATTGTAATATATTTTTTTTTATTTGCTCATCCTAGTTTTAATGTATTATTGACAGTTTTAATTTATTCAAAATAGAAGCTAAATTTGTTCTTCACTACAGAGCTTTTGTACGTTTTAAACAGAATAACAACCTTTTATTTTCAATAGAGAATTTTATTATTAAAAAAATTACTATGGAATGAAAAACTGTGTTTGAATATTTTTGAAATTTAAATATACTTTTTAAACAATAAGAAACCTTAAAAACACCTATCAAAAGCTGAATAATGAGTAAGGAAGTTGAAGTACACTACGCACACAAGTTTAATGACGTCACATACCATTATCTAACCTATTGTGACGTATGTGACAAGGAGTTGGAAGGTTATGTTAGGCAGGGTCAGCAGTGCTTCCGTTAGTTGATGTCACTTATTTATTTGCAACTAAAAATTTTAAGAAGCAATAAATCTCAACACAGTGTTAAAGAATTATTATTAAGTAGATGTTTTCTCTATAATCAATTAAGGATGTGTGTATAAAGTTTTCATACTTGGTTACGTTTTAAAGTTTACAGCACCTTAAACTTTACATAAATTTTTTTTCTGAACAAACATTATTTATTATTAGTTTTTTAAACGATAAAATATTTAGTCCTAGGACCAGGTACACGAAGAACCTTTCGATTATCGAGTTGCACACCACTTGGATACCTTTTAACATCTAGTGTTTTTAAACTTAAATATTCGAAAAAGAAGTATATACTTTATAATATTGTTTGTCTATAGCAAAAAAAATTTAAAAATGTCAGACATTTGAATAATCAAAAATCAATTAAAAATATTTTAATAAAACAACATAGAGTACAAGCTGAACAGATTAAACATGTACTGATATAGACATACTATAGTTTATGCACTATGTTTTGTTTCTAGCTTCTCAACTATTGTACTATTTTTAGTGTAAACTTTTTCTCAGTTTGGATACTTTACTTGGTAAATTTTACTATTTAAAAACAATCCTTTAATGAATATTTGTAATACAGTTTAGCTTGTTTTTAGAACGAATAGAGATCTCTACTTCACAGTAGGAATATAAAAAAAGTTTTTATTTTTAACTTTTGTTTCTAAATAAAGCTTTGCTCAAAGAGCCCATCAATGAATTAATCAAATTTTACTTTAGAGGTTATGTATGAAATTTTTTATTTGTTGCACTTATAAGCTCTTTCAGCAAAACAAGTTTTGAAACTAAAAAGTTTGTAATAGAAAAGTAGACATTAAAATGTATCCATGGTGTATGACTCGATAACCGAAATATTTTTTCGTTCATCAAGTCATTGGAAAAATTTTAGTACGCTTATACTATTTTGTTCAATAAACGATAAGTATACTTCTTATTATATTCAACTAAATTTTAATTAAGACACCTAAAAATAATAATCTTCAAACAGGATGTAAAGCAAACGTCCATCCGAATTGTAAAAAGGAACTTAAAACTAAGTGTCTAAAATTGGTTAGTGTTTTTCTCTGTATAACGGTAAAAAAAATCATAGTATGTTAGTTAGTTTATTTGAATTATTGTATACTAAAATTGTTATGAGCTTTTTGTAAAATATAAAACTTGATAACAGTTCATTTTTATTTTTACTACTGTCTTTAATACCTAAGCTAAAAATAAAAATGTTGTTCTTCTAGAGTAATTAACTTTTAAACCTAAATAACAAATATAATTGAGTTTTTGTTGTTATTTAACACACAAAAAAGGTATTAACTATTTTTCATTTGAATTCTAATTGTGCAAAAAAATTTTACAGTTGACCGGAAACCACAACTTTCAAAATAAGGATTTCAAAAAGATAACATTTTGTGACTTTTGTGGTCAAATGATGGTTGGCTCACGAAGACAGGGTCTACAGTGTGAAAGTTAATAAAAGAAACTTATCTAAACAGTAACAACTATCAAAGTATAACACTATAACATTGATTATAAGTAATAATTTTGTAATCAAAGCATAATAACTTTTTATAGTGAAAAAGTTCTTGTGGCTTTTGTAAAACTTTGTGCATAGAAACAGATGATGTACCCAAAAATGAGCATTTTTTATTTATTTTTATCAAATAGACATATAAGAAAGTTGCACTTTTTGAAGTGTGTAAGAGTTAAAAAAAACAACTTAAACAAACACTTTATTTAAAAGTAAAAAACTGAAATAAAATAGTTATGGTAAATCAGGGGTTCTTAAAACCTTCAAAAGCTATATACAGTAGACTACTGATAGGAAAGTTCTGTCCCAACTAGACAATTTAGACTACTCGTTTTTATTACTAAAACTTATGTTTTTTAACGATTGATTTAAACTAGTTTTGAACTACTAAAACTATTTAAACTATATAAGATAAACAGTACAGGTTTTAAAAATATATAAGAAGTTATTTAAACTTATGTAAACATCAAACTAGTTTATGTATATAAACTACTGTTTACAAGTGCATCCTAAAAAAAGCACTTAGTTTGTGCTTTGTACATTTTTAATACTATTTTGATTTAAGGTTTCATGAAAATTTTAGTTTTAATGTAGCTGTAACATAAAATAAGATAATTATTTAAAAGCAAAAAAAAATGAAAAGTTCTTTTTTTTTATAGAGTAAACGTACTTTTTTGACTCTTTTAACAGAATGCAAGATAAACATCCATCAACAGTGTGAGAAGTATATTAGTGAGAAATGCATTAACACAAAAAGAAGATCTTTAAACAGAAACATCAGACGAAAATACAATAGATTGGATGAAAATACTGAAAGGTGTTCATGAAAACTTCTAGTTTTTTGTATTATTTGTGTATCATAGTTGGTTAATTTTTTATACTTAGAAAAATGTTTTAAATCTATAGAGTCGGAATTGAAATTGATTTTTTTTATTTAATACCTTTTATTAGTAAGAAGTTATAAAAAAAATTTTGTTAAAACTTTTTAAAGGATTCCTTTTTGAAACTTTGATTGGTTTATGTAATTTTATATTAGGTTAAATGAAAATTTTTACATAAGGTAACTAGCCAAACAAGTTGAAGCCTAAATACATTATAAGCTTTTACAAAAAATTAGAATAATTTCAAGTATAACTAATACGAGTTGAATTTATTTATTTAAAATAGTTTTCTTATAGAAAGAACATTTTTTTAATACAACTTATGAAATGATTTTATATAAAATTTAAAATTGTCAAAAACTTATAGTAAGTCTACTATAGTTGTTAAAAAAAAACATTAGCAAATTAAAACTTAAATTTAAAATTAAATACTTAACTTAATAATTTCAAACATTACTACTTTTTCTAAGAAAGTTACATTTGAAATTTAATTGCACATAAAAAGTGTTATGATTTAGACGATTTGTGTATAAGTAAGCTAAAAACTAATTAAAAATATCAAAAATCCCGTGTTGATTTAAAAATGGTACTCATTTTCGAACATTTTACCAAAAAAACTTTTTGGTAATTACATTACTTTTAATTATTTTAGAGTAACAATATTTTATTATTATTTCAAAGCCTTGCTGAAAAACATTGTTCCTGGGTTTTTTGGAAAGGAAAAAATAATACAACCCAAGAAAAAGTTACGGTTCGTTTTAACTAACATTAGGTAAAATATAATGACACTTCCTTAGTTTAGAAGTTAATATTTGTGACTTTCATAAAGTAGAATAAATTATGTTTTCATTTTATGCATGATTTAAATAATTAATCAAAACTTTTTTGTTTTGGGTTGATAAAAAAAAAATTGAATTTTTATATGCTGTCTTCTTTTAGAAAAAGAAAAGTTCTGATGGGTTCGTAGAAATATCTCGACTCTTAAACATAAACTTTCAAGAAGAAAAAGAACACTTTGTATTTTTCAAAAATAACAAAAAATTTCTCATTGGTTTAATTGTTGTAACTATTATGATAACGATAATAATTGTTTTATCTGTAACTCTTTCTAAAATAAATTGATGTTTTAAGTAAATTTAAATTAAAGTAGGAACTTATGGTATACCTTATAAAACATTAAAAAAACTTTTAGATGTAATTTTGTTTTAAAAAGTTCTTACTTAACTCACTATTTCATAAAATTAGAATATTTTTTAACAAAACTATTTCTAAATACTATCTTTTTTTTCAGTGACAAAACAAATACTTTTATTCTTAAAAAATATTTCCAGTTCACAATATGTTTTTAATTTAAACTAAAAATCACGTTTTTGAATAAATGATCTCCTAAAAATGATTTGCTTTTTTATTTGTTACTATATTTAAATATACGAAACTGCTGTATTATTATTTAAAGAAAGTGCGACTTAAATTTACGAATAAAAAGTATTAAATGAAGTTTTTATAGCATAAGAAAACTTTAAATCTGTTATTTTTTGAACGATGTAAATAAAAACCACTAATTTAGTTTAAAGTATAATTTTTTAAAAAGTTTTTTAAGTTTATTTATGAAAGTTCTACTTAATTTTTAGGAAATCAAGATTCAACCTAAACTAAACTGTATAAAGAGCTTAACTTTTAAAAATTTAATACACTTAATTGATTTAAAGTTAAAGCAAATTCTAAAGTTTTTTTTTTTTTTTTTGAAGTTATGGTACTTTTATTGTTCATACATTTAAAACTTATAGTTATTTATTTTAATTTATCTTTCTTTTTTGTACCTATGTATACGTTTTAGATGTAATTATTTTATTAAATTCTGTTGCGTTGCTTTTGCTATCGTTAGCTATAAGTAGGTTTAGTATAAATAGTTGACTATTTATACTAAACTATGACTGTCCTGGACAAGATGTTAAAAGGTATTCAAAAGGTGTGCGACTCGATAACCGAAATATTTTTTCGTAAACCAGGTCCTAGGACCAAGTACTTTTAGCGATTTTATTTTCGTCATTTAATAAAAAATGTTAGTATAGTTTGGTAAAAACTTAGCACACTTTTTATTGCAAACCAGTTTTAAAGAAAAATTTTTCTTTTACCTTTGTAAAAATGTTGTCGCGTGCTTTGCTTATTTAGCGCTGGTAGTGTTGTCTCGCTTGATTTTTTAGAAAACCTGACTTTGAGTGTTTCCAGCGCGCTATAGCCTTGCAGATCAACTACTGCTGTAAGAGACATTTTATGATTTTTGGTACGTTTAACTGAAAAAAACAAGAATTAGCATATGAATTTAAAATCGTTTTTAAACACTTTAATACAAACTTAGTTTTACTAAACTTTCAAAGGAGTTTTTCAAAGGATAAGAGAGAACGAGTTAAAAAAGTGGATTTCAGTCTAATTTGAATATTTAAGAAATATATTCAACATAAATACGTACACTTTTCTTATTTGAACATTAGTGTTTGTATAACTTTAAGAAAACTGTTACCTGAAAACTTTTGATTATAGTAAATACAAAGTCTATCTATTTCATTAAGGTTTTTAGCTTGATATTTATCTAATAAGGTCTAGTTACTAATTTTTTATAGTTATGCATTTGTTAAACATTTTGATATCTAAATAATTACAACTTTTTTTATCTCTTATATTAAAAATTCTAATGTAAGTAATCTTTTAATAACAACAAACTAACTAGTATTAGTATTTTTTGTTGAGATTCAAGTGTTCTGTCTACATTTTTAGCATAACTTTCAAAACTATTGTTAACTATTAATAAAAAATTGCACTACTATAAAGTAACGATATATGTATTTTTCAAGTGTAACGAACTAAAGTTTGTTTTTAAATAATGTATTTTTAAGTCTCGTTAAACTTTACTTAAATGTTATGTGTAACAATTTAGGCAGCTTAAATAATTATTTTTAGGTACAGATTTTGAAGTTATATTTCTAACTAAATATTTTAAATTATTTACCAGAAAACAAACTAGTCAGGAAAATAGTTTAGAAATACTAATAAGATCTAACTTATTCCAAAGTCTAACTTACTCAATGTTTTAAAACGTAACATATAACAGCTAAATTCAGTAACTGTTTTCTTTTAAAAAGCTCTGTATTTTTAAAAGTTAAAACTCTACAGTGCACATAAACTCTGTTAAATATTGGGATGACAAAACTTTTGTTGCTTTTCGGCAAATTAAGTACATTATTACACATTATTTTACTTTAATATTAAGTATGTTTGAGTTTTTCCAACTAAACATCTAGCATCTACTTACTAGCTAAAAAAGTACCGATTAATAATGCTAAAAGTGTTGTTTTAACAATAAATTAGACGTAAGTTCAAGGCATCTAGATTTCAATAACAAGATTAGATTAGAAATGGAAATAGCTTATACATTGTAGCAACTAGAATCATGCAATTTTTTACTTTTTTTTATCACTTTTGCGAAATGTACTTTTCTTTCAAACGAAAAAACTGATCAAGAGTTACCCTCTTCTAATGGGTAATGTTTAATATCTAAGTTAAGTTCAGCAAGTTCAGTATATCTCAAAAAAATTTTCTAAAACTATACTAGTTTAGTTATATCAAATGCATCTTATAAGCAAAACTAATAAAAATAACCCTTTTTATTACAAAGTAGTTGTCAAATAAAACAATTGCTAGCAGCTATTTACGTTAGTGGAAAAATAAATCATGTATTCTATAACATTTTAATACTATATTATTGTTTGAATACAAATTATTTGCAATCTGGACTTAATATGTTTGGTTTATCTGACTATTGCTAATAAAAGTGCTATGAAATTAAGTGCCAGTTTAATGCTTCTGAGTTTGACTAACTTTTAAAAGAACTTGTACAAGTACTAGGAGCATTGTTTAGATTGAATAAATAAACAAAACAACTCGGCATTCAAGAAAAGAAAACTATAAAATCTAAACTAGTTCAAATAAGTTTTAGTGACTGGTAAACCTTGTATAAAATTCCGAGAAAATACTTACGACGAAGTAATAAAAATTAAATAATACATAGAGTTCGTACGCAAAAGTTTGTAATTTTAGACTGACGTTCCTCGATTAAGACCAGGGTTTCCCAAAGTTGGCCAGTACAGAAATTACATTTTTATGTGTTGAGTTTCAAGTTTAGTTGGAAACCTGTATTAAAGTCACATATAAACCGTGATTTTTTACCCACTACCCCAATAGATTGGCTAGAGGTCTTTTTACTGCAGGTTTATACAAAGCATATAACCATTTGTTGTTTTAAGTTTTACATTTTAAGTTTTATATTAAACACAAACCCGTAATTTGCAACATAGTTTAGTTATTAAATATTTAAAACTTCGGTATAATGTTTTTAGTTTAGAAACCCGACTGCTACTTTTTAAAACAATAATTAACTATTTATTTTACATATTGTATAATATACATGTAGTTTAAGCCATGGTGGTTTTATGTATCGCGCTTTAACTTAACCATTGGTCAGGACTTTAAAAGCTTATTAACAAGTTTGATTTTAAAACATTTTATTTTTAAATTTAAATTCAATCTGTTTTCTATTTTTATCTAACTTTAATTTTGTTATTATTTAAATTCAACCATTATAGACATTCAATAAATAAAATATACATTATTCAATGTTTAGTGGCTTTTATTGCTTTTACTATTGTTTAATTTATAAGTTCAATTATTAATGTTTGTTGTTTTACTTTTTATTGACATTAGAATCCATATTACTTTTTTAAATTAAAGTGCTCTACTACTTTTTCCAAACATTAGGAGTAAATAGTCTAATTTTGTAGTATAAATTAACTAGCTCATCCTAATGTTCATATATATTGTAATGTAATTATTAGATACATTTTTTCAATGATTAGTAACTAGTAAATATTTAGAATTAGTACTTTCTCCATTTTCATGTAAGTATTATGATTTGTTATCTTATTTTGTATTTTTACTTTAAGTTTTTTAATCTAGACTTAATAATTACAAATATTATATCGTTTTATAACAGTCGGATTTAAAATTCAGTATTTTATCTATTATTAACCATTAACCTCTAACAATCTATAGCAATTATTTTTATTTTAGTGAACACATGTATACACTTACTTTATCTTCTTAGCTTTACTTACAGTATTTATTTTTTTACAGAATTCAGTTTAAGTGTGTTGACTCGTTTAACACACATAAACATATGTCAGTGTAGTAAAAGAAAGAAACTGTATATTTTGTCATTTTTATATATTCCAGTGAACTTTTTTCTCTAGGATCTTTTGGTAACAAACGATTAAATTTATATTACAAATAGTTATTTTTCGAATATTTTTTAAAATTTAAGATATATGATATTTTAATATAATTTTTGTAAATTATGAATAAAAATAATCTTGAAAAGTTTTTATTTAGCGACTATTTTCTGAAAGCTATATTTTTTATAAAAATCAATCGAGCTAAATTTAAAATTTTCATAGTTATTACAATCATACAATTCTTTAAGTTTTCAGGGCTACGTCACGATTAAAATTAGCTACATAAGAATGTATTTTAACTTAAAGCTCTTTTACTACTAATGACTACATTTCTATTTTAACGATGTTTATTTTGAAAACTCACTAGAAAAAATTGTCTATATCAAATTATTATTGTTCTCCTTTTTTTTACTATCATTTTGATTTCGAAACTTAACAAATATTTAAGTTATATCATAAACTCAACCTTAAATTTAAAATTTAATTTGTTTTGTTTTAAAGTAAAAAAATGTTTGTACTTTTTATAACTGTTTAAATACTATTTTCCATGACTGTTATATATCTTTTTAGAGTTTATTGGGTATAATTACTTGCAAAAACTTTAATAAAACAATAATTAATAAATCAAGACAGAATATTTACTTAAAACTACAATATTTATCTAATCTAATCTTCAGCTGATGATGAGCTTTCACTTTCTCCATTACTACCACTGACGTCATCTATGTCGCTAACGTCATCACTTTCGCTGGCGTCATCACTGCCGCTAGAGGACTCAGTTTTACTATAGTCATCGCTATCACTGTAGTCATCGCTATCACTATAGTCATCGCTATCACTGTAGTCATCGCTATCACTGTAGTCTTCGCTATCACTGTAGTCATCACTTGAGGAATCTTCGGAGTCGTATGAGCTTTCCTCATCCGAGCTTCCTTCTTTCCCCAACAAAAACCTGCTCATTTCGTTCTTCTCTCGAATTTCCTCCCGCGACTCCCTGATGCTGCTGGTGAGCTTATAGCAGTTATACCACGTCGTTTTCAATATGTGGCACGTGATAACCACTCCGATAGTCGCCGCCATGGCCGTAACACATACTTTTGTAAACTTAACGAACGCCGGCCAAAACAGCACAATTCTCTTCAGATTCTTAAGGGGACTGTAATTCACGTCCCAATTAAGCCACTTCAAAATTTTATTTAAAGTACTGTCTTCTTTGATTGTCGGATAATCCTTCGTAACGTCATGCCTTCTGGCCGTCACGTCGTACGGGTCGACTCCCCTGTGCAGTTTCTTGCTTAATTCGTGCGCAGCGCGCCCGTACGCAACCGTCAACGAAACGTCGTCCAGGCCCTTTTCGGGCTGAGCGTTGCGGGACATTTGCAGCAGGCTCGGGGTGGACAGCTCGTACCTGGTCCAGTTCCAGTTGGTTATCTGGGGCTCGAGAAACAGCGGCTTCGCCGTCTCGCCCACGTACTCGCCGTTGGCGTCGTACTCGAACACGTGCTCCTGAAACTGGAATATCTGCCGGTGGGGCTCCCCCTTCGTCGTGAAGCGGGTGATGCCCTTCTTCAACCACCCGCCCTCCATGAGCTGGCCGAGGACCGGCGGCTTGCCGCGCTCCGCCACGAAGCTGACGACCGGCCGGCTCGCGATGCGCACGCGCCCGTCGTCCCTGTTATCGATTTTCAGGCTGCCTCGCAAAACAGCGTCCACTCGCACGCAACCGTCGTACACGCTCAGCGTTCCCGAAGGCTGGTGACCGGCGGCCAGCCCTTTGTCCCCCGTCACTATTCGCGCCACCTGAAAATAAAAAGAGGTTTACTCGAGTTCGAGCACATTTCGCACTGCTCGATGTGTTTCGTGCGCCGCAAAAAAAAAATACGAAAACTAAAAATGCTCATTACGTTCGTTGGGTCGTGTTCGGCCGCCAACTTCAGCGTGAAGTGCGTGTCGATTTGATCCAAGCAGTTTTTGTAGGCAATGTAGTTTACTTGCTGTTGTAAGTCTAAGTTTATGTCGTTCTCGATTGACGAAATCATGTTGTTCACGAACGGGGATGTGTCTTTCTGTGGATAATTGTGTTTTAAAATAAAGCCAGTAAGAAACACCTTGCTAAACTAAAAACGTTTCAGTTTTAACAAAATTTTTCAAGGTTTATAATGAACTACATATTAAAAACTTTTAAATTGCAGCAATAAAATTAAAACAGTAGCTGGTTTTTATTTAAATTTGCGTCGCCCTAGTGTTGAACAAATGTTGTTCAAAAAAAAATATTTGATTGCATTAGTGTTTGCTGACATAACCAAAGTAGCTTTGAATTATCTGTGAATAAAGGGTAACAAAAAACTCTGATTAGTGTCAAATAAAGCTGTTAAAACCTGATCTGCGTCTCTTTTGACGGCTCTTCCCAATTTTATATCTGCAAGTTCTTTAGTAAATTCTTTTGAAGCAATCAAGTGTCCATCCGATGTACACAGCATTGTCTCGTAGTCTCCATGGCATTTCCTAAATTTAATCAATAATACATTATATATTGACATAACGCTATGTGACAGAAAACACTTCAAAAAGCTTAGAGTCTATTAAAAACTTTACTATCATACAATGCTAAGACGGCCTTTTAAAAATTTTTGAAACTAAATTTAGCTTTTTTTAATGTTTTTTATTAAAAGTTTTCTTTTTTTTTTATTAGTTGTGCTAAAATATAGTTGGTGCTTTAGTTTATTGGCTGTTTATAGATGAAATCATGAAACTATCATTTCTTTTTCAAACTAAAACTGGTTCATTAAATAAATTTTGTTACAAAAGTTCTGTATACTTAGAACCTTGTTTATTTATTTGTTATACCTACAAAGTATTAACTAATTAAGACAAATTAGTTAAAAACAAATCGCTTAGAAAATTTTGCTACCTGACGCGTTCGGGACACGTTCTGAAGTCCCTGATAAACATGTCATGCTCTGGAATAACCATGGTGGGGGGCCCTCCGTCGTTGGAAGAAAAAAGCTGGATTTCCGTATCTTCAGCCATCTTCAAGTCGTATTTCGCACAACCATTTCTATCTGGCAGATCAACCTTATTTCCCTCTTTATCATATTCGGAAAACACGTACATGCTCGTATCTGTCCTAAAATTTAATTGAGACAAAATTAAACAAACAATTTTGTTTTATGACAATGTTTTTGAATCAACTATATTTTGATTGTTGAAAGCTGTCAGTCGAATTTAGTTTAAAGAATAATTTGTGTTTAAAAAAAATTTTTAGAACAACTTCATTGTTTATAAGATTTTAGCTTAAATAACTGACGTGTTTAAAACATACTAGGTAACTGAAAATTCGTCAAGAACTAAAGGTGCTTTAAGAGAATATTTCTTACTTATTTACTGTAAAACAACTACGTGCAAACAAAAATAATCAAGTCATCAATTAATCAGTTTTTTTATAACTCGGAACAAAACTAACTGGCAGTACTTCACGACCTCTTTGCCGTCTTCCTCACGCGTCCACGTGCACCGGGCCTTTTTGTCTTGCTCGCCCAGAGGCACGATGATCTCCTTTTTGACCGGGTTGTACTTGATGTGGACCACCTCCAGCCGCGCCACGTACGTCCTCTGCCACAGCACGCAGTTTATTTTTTTGAGACCCAAGTAGTCGCAGTCGTAATCCTCGTGATGCACCCGCTCCGCACTGTGCGTCACGCTCCACTGGTTGTGGCCTACTGCGAATCAACAAGCGCTTTTGAAAATGCAAAGTGTTGCGAATCGAAACAAACGGCCGTGTGGTTGAAAGACAAAGTAAATATCAACTCGTGAAACGCGTTAAATTGCAGTGAGTTAATACGGAGGGGCCAAAATGAAAACTTTCGTTGCATGTGCATGTTTTATTTTTTGTTAAAGGCAGTTTTTATTGATAGTTTTTCTTAAACAGCGAAAGCTTTGAAAAAAATTGTTTGGTACGTTTCTTTCAGGCGGTTTGTTTTAAAGATCTAACTACAAAACATAAAACAAACTTTCTTTCATTTTCCCGCCAAAAGCCGGCGCCGCCTTGTGCTCGACCCAGTGCCTGCACACGTCCTCGAACCTCCTCATTCCCAGCTCGTGCCACTTGTTCTTGAACCTCAACAAGTACGGGTCTTCCTCGAACAACTCCTTGTTGTGGTCCTTGTTTCTCGCGTCCTCGGTCAGGTTCCTCGCCAGCTCCTGGAAGTACCCGTCGTTGCCCTGCACCTTGAAGTAGTGGTCGTGGAGGATGGCGTTGAGCGCCGCGTCGTGGACCGGGTCCTTGTTTTGCATGGACCACAAGTAGTAGGTTTGGAACTCGTAGAAGTACGGTATCTTGCACGAGTAGACCTCGTAGGTCTGGTGGACGCTCATGGGCACGAACAGCTGTGCGGAAAAACGGTAGATGACGTCATAAAAATTTTTTTATACAGATCAATAAAATTACGCTAAGCTGTTTTTTGTTCAGTATGTCTTTTTTTTGTAGACGTACGTACGATTGTAAGCACGACAAGCGTTAAAAAGCGCGCAAATTTTTTCTGTGTTTTTGCACGTCCTTTTTAAGTCTTCAGCAAGTTTTTAGTTTTAAAGAGTATTTAAACTGGTAGTTTGTTGCAAGTGTATAACTTCTTTCAATAATTATGCATAACTTCAAGTTGGTGTATGTAATGTAGTGATTAATTCGCAATTATAAAATAAGCTTAATGTAATAAATTCTATTTTTACAAACAGTATTTTACATGTTTTCAAACAAACTACCAGTTGCTATTTACTGCTTTAAATAGTTTAAAGTAGGAATTTTTAAGATGATATTTAAAAAATAAATTGTTCAAAGTGTTTTTATTTTCAAAAAAATGTGAGTTTTCTTACAGCCTTTAGCTCTTTAGAATAAAGGGTGGGTGTCACTATTGCATGGCGACTCTTTTGCATGAGAGTCACTTTAGCACTAGGGGACACTTTTGCACGGCGTCACTGTTGCACAGAGCGTCATTTTAGCACGAGGGGACACTTTTGCACAGGTTGAAAAAAAACGTTTTACTTTATTTATTGTTATCACTATTACCTTTAACCCTTACCCCTCGATCGGTAATTTTATCATATATTTTTTTTTAATTTTTATAATTTATTTTTATGACTTAATATTATTTTCCTGTTTTTTTTTGATTAGTTGTATGTTTTTTTTTCTATCACTGTTACCCCTAACCCTTACCTTTGGTCGGTATTTTTTTTTAACTTTTTTTTTTCTTTTTATTAGTTTATATTTTTATTTTTTATTCTTTTATTTTAAATTTATTTCTTTTTTATATTTACTAACACTGTTACCGCTAACCCTTACCCTCAATTAGTAACTTTTTTTTAAACAGTTTGTTTTTATTAAATTCGTGTTTTATTTTGTTTTATATATTTGTTTTACTCTCGTGCAATAGTGACGCCGTGCAAAAGTATCCCCTCGTGCTAAAGTGACGCTCGTTCAAAAGAGTTGCTGTGCAAAATTGTCCACTCGTACAAAAGTGACGCTGTGCAAAAGTGTCCCGTTCCCAGAATAAATCTTGAAAAAAAAAACTTATAAATTAAAGTTATAATTAGGTTATTACTCAAGTACAATTGTTGAGAGTTCAAACTTTTGATCTAAAAACTAAACGTATGCATGAGCTAATTATATAAAAATAAAAATAAATTACCAACTTTATATTTAATTACAAAATACTACTACAAAAATAAAAACTTGATTTAAAAAAACAAATTAGTGTCATTACGCATTCTAGATTTAGCACTTTTTTTTCTAAACCGATTTACCTAAAACTTGTATTTCAAATTATGATAGTAATCAAGTACTATTTTTGTGTACTAAACCACCTAGATTTACTTAAGCGACTACATTTTTATACGAAAATACTTATGAAACTATAGTAGTTTGTTAAAAAAAAATTTTACAAATCACATAAACCCCCTCATACAACAAACACTACGTTTCTCAGTTTCAAACAACTCTTAGTAAGAGCACACTCAAGGTCAGTTTTAGCACACGTGATTAACTAATAAACACAACCAAGGTTACAAAAAATTTTTAGTTTAAGACCAACTTTGCCAAATTTTCAAAACATTCAAAACTCACGTCGGCCTTGAAGGTCTTAGCTTCGTTGGCTGCCAACAAAGTGTCGCACGTTTTTTTCGGCGGTACGTTGAGCTCCAAGCTTTCCTTGACCTTGTTGGTCGGGCAGTAAGCCATGTTTTGCAACTTCACCACCTCCCTGCTCCCTTCGAACATGGAGGAAGAACCCAGCCCTCCGAAATGCAGCAGCATGGTTAAAAAAAGCGCTTTCATAGTATATTTAAAACGTCTGCCTAAAGTTGACAGGAGCAATTATCTTCTGCTTAGTTTTTAAAATTTAAGATCTTGATATTGCATTTAGTCTAAAAATTTCGTTTTTTTAATTGATAAGGAGTTTAAATTTAAGTAAGACCTACTTAGCCGAAAGTGATTTTTTTAAGCTGTAACTAATCGAGTCAAATAATTGTAAAAACTACATGTAATCATGCAAGCCATAATTTTTTAAATGGTTAAATGACAACTCAAATTTAGACTATTAAACTTCTTACAATTCAACTTCTAAAATAAATATTTAAGAGACAATATCTCAAAAAGAAATAATTTATTTCAAATGTTCATTCTTTTAAGTTGTGGCAGTTTAATATAAATTTGAGCTGTCCGAAATTGAATTATCCTAATCTCAATTGTCGTGCGACCGTTTTAAACTACTTTGAATTAGTTTAAACATAATGTAAATATTTTAGTCAATAACAATCTTATTCACAACAAAAAATACTAAGATCAGTTAAACTTTTTTATAAATTACTATGTAAGTTTTAAAATAAGTAAACGCACAAAATATAAAGTCATTCGTATGTTTTACAAAACATTTTTTTTTAACGTAAACTTTAAATTTTTTGTTTGTTACATTAAAAACATAAGGCTATGACTAACTTTTGACATCATTAGAATTTGAAATTAAAATATTTTAGTCTTTATTATAGCATTAAAATGGTTACATAAGAATTCAAATTTAGACATATAAGTTCTGAAAAAAATGTTTAAAGGCCACAACTCGAAAAGTAATATATGTTTAAACGAAATAAAAAGTGCGTATGTAGGTCTAAGAAAAACTTTTCGTTTTTGCAAATAAATATTTTCTAAAATAAAACTTTACTAACTAATAAAAATATCTATATTTTAAAAATTATTTTAACCGTAACTTCAAGATTATTTAAATCTTTTCAAAGAAAAGGTTTGTAGGTATCTCTTAGGCCTGCTTGTACATTATAATAAAAATATTTTACTTTTTGAGTTGTGGACTTAATTTTTTTTATAGTATTTGAATAAACGGAATTTTATTTATTCAAAATTTAAAAGTCGTGCAACCGCAAAAAATATCTTTTAAAGTCGTTTTATATATTAGTTTGAGCAATAAATTAAACTAGTACAAAGTTTTAAATAAGTAGAATGATTTTCAAACAATTTTTACTAGTAAAAAGTACGACTGAGACCATAATGAAACTATGTCTAAAATTTTAATTTCACAAAATTTGATAAAAATATCTAGTAAACCGTATACAAAAAAAGTCTTAAAGCTGTTTTTTATATAACTGCCCAGTATAGAATTTTTGCAAAAATATTTGCTGTTATCATTAGCTTGACTAGCTTACACTTATTCTATCAGTTTAAAAATAAGTTTGATTTAAACTTATACATTTTGTCACTTGATATCGTTACGCCACTCACAGTTAACAAAACTCACGTCTGCCTTGAAGGTCTTAGCTTTGTCTTAACAAAGTGTCGCACGTTATTTTAGAGAAAAACACTTTCACAAAAAAGTGCCACAGCTAGTGTGACAAAAAAAACCTTAGATCTCCTTGATGGCAGCATGGTATTTATTTGCGAAGTATTGTGAGTTTTTAATTTTATAATTTAATCCAATCTAATCTAAAATTAAGATAATCATAAATGTTTTTGGATAAGTTCGCTAAATGGAAATTATGAAAATTTAATCTTATATGCCTAGCTAATCACTTCTGATTTGATGAATGTATTTTGATAACTATTTCAACAACTCTGAAAGATTTAAAACTTTTAAAATAGGAGATTGTGTTTAATCTGAAATTTAATTTCATCAAGAAACTTAATTGTAAACCGATGTTATAAGTAAGTTGTTTAAATTTTTTCTTCAATTTAATTTTAAAATCACTATTTTTTAATCTACAACAACTTTGCTTAAAATAATAATAAATTATCAGCCGCAATTGAAATTCTAATTAAAAGTTCGATACAATTTTTCAAACACAATAGCTATTTTTAAAATTTTACCATAATAAACATTGTGATAAACTCTAAGTTGTATTTGAAGATTTCTATAGTTAATGAATTAACTACATAAAAACTATTTGATGAAGTTACGTGTAAATACTTACTACATGTATCGCTTTCTTTCTTTTTAATTTTATAACTACAAAACTTAAAGCCAAATACAATTTCCATTTTTAGTTGAAACAAAAAAGCATAGTTGTCCGAGATGCGTTTAGATACTTAAGTGAAACTGTTATTTTTAGTATAGTGACATTCTGTCGGTTACTTAGTTATTGTACTATTACTTTAATTCGAATGTTACTTTAATTTAAAGTACGTATGCCAAATGACACAGTTTAAATAAAAAGCAATACGGACTCAGTTTAGTTTGTAGTATGTAAAGTAAAATTTTACTGAATGTGTTTCAAAATAAGTAGAAAAAAACATGCGATATTATTCACATAAACAGTTTAATAATAGTAACACAATAAGTTATGACTAATTTTTTTGAAATCATAATAAACTTAAACAATAAGATACATTCAAAACTATGAAAGCTTAGTATTAGTATTTAATTCTTTCTTAATTTGATAATTCTTATTTGTAAAGTTGTGCATTGGATAAAAACTCATGAAAAATATTTTTCGTAAAATACAAAAGACTAAGTAACAATTTAAACTATAAATATCAAAAGGAGTTAAAATAAATACACAGTGGGCCCGCAACTAAAAATCTAATCTAACTTTTGAAAATTTTAAACAACAAAAATTCATTAAATTATCTTTAGCATGCGTTTGCATTTTCTAAGTAAGTTTAAAGTACGGTTATGAACATTTTATACGGGGAATTTCAACTGAGCTAAAAATAGAACTTGAACACTGGAGTGCAACCGATTAAGCCTTCAAGTAAAAATTTGTTCGACAAACGGCTTATCACACTTCAACAGTTGCTAGTTACAATCAAACCTTCAGTTCTCTGAGGTCGCAACGACCCGGACACCCGTCGCAGCAGACCACTTTGCCGCGTTTTTCAGGGGCACTCGACGACCGCAAAAGAAACGCGCATCGAACCAAGCGTTTGTTAAAAACAAACCACATGCGTCGTACCGCAGGAAAACTTCATGCAAAATGAAGATCCGTACGCGCCCGCACAACGCGCACCGACGAAACACTGCGAGCGATGACGCCGCATTGCTGAATATCAGCATTGTTCGGTGGTTGCGGAAGTGAGTCGTCTTAAAAAGTGTGCAAGCACACGCGAAGCTCCAGGTTTCTTTAAACAAACTTTTGAAACAGTCATTGCTAGTATGTTAGTCGAAAAATATCTAAACGAAACAGGCTGGCTGGTGTATGGCAGAAACGAAAAACTGCAAAGTTTTTGTTTCACTGAACTGACGTGCGTTTTAAGGTCTCAAAATAACAAAACAGATTCACCGTTTGTTTAGAAGACCATAAAGTACAACTCAGAAAGTTAAAAAAAACTCCGTTAAACTTTCGTGTTTGTTCAACGCAGGCAAATGTACGTAAGTTTGATAAAGCAGACCATTTTGAAAATTGTTGTTGTTTACTTTTTTAAAGATGTTTTAATATTTGGGTTGAAAATAGGATTTGTAAAGTAGTAACAAGCGAAATAAAAAAAAATTGAACAATTTTATTAGAAAAAAATTTAACTTTAAACTACGTTCAATCTTTTTTAACTTACACTGTAGATGATCGTTTGCCTAAAAGAGTTTCAAATTCGTAATTTAAAAGGCTGTATTGGCGAATTTTTTTTTAAAGAAAAACATTCTTGCCATGTGAAAGAATATTTTCCAGTTTGATTTGCTCTACATCACTGTTGATTTGAAGACGATGGTAAATCGTCTGAAACGTGCTTTTCACTATAGTGCTCTTTTTCAGTTAAGAAGTTGTACATTATTATGTTAGTGCTAAAGAAATAAATATGTTTGGTATTACCAGTAGGCTATCTATCAGAGAGAAACTATAAAAAATTGACGACGTTATTCATTTTAGATGTAGTATCTAGCTACAATCATGAAAAAAATTTCACTTTAGTTAAGCCAGAACTTTTATGTCTCAGGTGTACAAATTAAGAATAGCTAGACTTATTTTTTATTTTAAATTTACCATTTGGTTTAAATTTTATTTATAACCACGAATGTTGTACCAAGGAGTTAAGCATTAAGGTTGAACAGTACTAATTTTAAAGTGTTCATTTTTGTATTAGCAACTACTAAAAGAAATATTTATAAATAGGTTTATAACTGTAGAAAGCCAAATTAAACATAATCCAGGTTAGCACTAAAACTTTTCAAACTTATTTATATAAAAAATGTTGTTTAAACTTCAACTTTTCAGAAATTTTCACGCTATAAAACTGTTATAAGTTTTTGTAATTATATGGACTATTATATTTTCAAACAAAAAGGTTTCACATTAGCGTCTAAGAAGGAATAAGAACGAAATAATAAACGTATAAAATGAGGTACACGAATTAGTGAGATTAATGTAGTTTAAAATTACTTCATGTTTGAAACAAAATAATTTACGTAGCTTAATAATATGTCTTCGTAAATTTTTACGTTAGGGAGTACAACATATAGTTTTTAATTATATATTATATTTATTCGCAAAAAAAAAACAAGTAAATCAGTTAGTTTTAAACTAAAAAATAATTACTTTTAACGATGATCTAGTCTTCAGATGATGATGAGTTTTCACTGTCAAAATAACTGTCGCTGTCGTCATCACTATCGCTATCGTAATCACTATCAGTGATCTCATCACTATCAGTGGAAAAGTCAGTGTCGCTATCACTATAGTCATCGCTATCACTGTAGTCTTCGCTATCACTGTAGTCATCACTTGAGGAATCTTCGGAGTCGTATGAGCTTTCCTCATCCGAGCTTCCTTCTTTCCCCAACAAAAACCTGCTCATTTCGTTCTTTTCTCGAATTTCCTTTCGCGACTCACTAATGTTCTTGATGAACTTGTGACAGTTGTACCACGTTCCTTGCATTAAAAAACTTGAGATAATCACTGCGATACATGCTGCAGAGATTGTAACGCATATTTTTGAAAAAGATACGAAAAAAGTATCAAATAAAATGTAGTTTTTAAAATTTTCAGCAACCGATTTGTTATAATCCCAGTTGATCATATCTAAAAATTTAGCTAAACTACTATATTCATCTTCGGGATTTTCATCACCATTAGGTTTATCGTTTCTCAGAACATTGTGTCTGCTGGTTGTCACGTCGTATTGCGTCATTTTATTGTACAGATACACGCTCGAGTCGTATGCTGACTTTCCGAATTCAAGGCCCAACGAGATCTCGTCCAAGCCCTTGTCAGGCTGAGCTTTTTGGGAAGCTTGGTCTAAGGCCGCCAACGGCAGATCGTGCAAGGTCAATTTCCAGTTGGCTACTAGAGGCTGGAGTTTTGAAGGTTGGACGGACGAGTTCTTGAAATTGCCGTTTTCGTCAAACTCGATTATCCGATCTAAAACTTGAAAGAGCTGCCGGTGGGGATCATCATTCGTCATCAACTTTAAGGTGCTTGAAAAAACTTAATTGAAAAAAAAATATATATAAAAAATTACTTTCTTTCATCTTTCCGCCCATCTCGGGCGCATACTTGTGTTCAATCATGTATCTGCACAAATCCTCATAGCTTCTTATATCAATTTTTTATATCAATCAGACAAATATACAAGTATGTAAAAATGACAACCTTACTCTTATTGAATTAAAATTTTCCAAAAGTACTTTTGAGCTAACTGTTTATATGAATCAAAACTAATATATTAAAAATGACTGTTATTTAAAGCATTATAGTACAAAAGTTATGAAATTTAAACCTACTTTGTTGTAATAGCTAACTAAAGCTTTATCAAATAGTTTTAAAACTTAATATGTGCATAAGCAAACTTCTGATATTCAAAATATTAAATAAATAATATTTTACTATATGTTTTAAACAAAGAAATCAAAATCGCCATTAAAAGTACGTTTGAGCTGCTTATGTAAGTAAATTTTAAAATTCTAAATGTGTTATATCAACAAACTTAAAAATGTACTTCAAACCTAAAAAACAACGCTATGTTTACTGCAGTTCTATAAACTTTAACTTTTCTTGTTTTTTTACTGTTAAATTTACAAATAGTTTATGTCTAATTTTGTAATAAGTATTGTTTAACCCCATTTGTTATTATAGTTTTATAGAAGTATATTATAGGTGTCGATAAGTATATGTGGAAAAATAAGTAGAAGAAAAATATAAAATTTGACTCTCTTGAGGTAGCCTAAGAAAGAATTAGTAACAGCTACATTTGAGCATCATACGCGTATGCTTAATGTTACACTATTAAGAAAGGCACTTGAACGTGCAATAAAGCAAGCTGACGACCTAGTCAGCTTAGGGATTTTTCAATGTAAAGCTTTAATGATAAAATCCCTTAGACGTCTAGCGGGTAGACGTCGTCAAGGCGGGTTAACTGTTAGTGTTTTTGCAGGCATATAGCTATAGTCGTCGCGGCCGTCGACTCAATCCGACGTCGAAAGAGCGAAGCTGGCAGTTAAAGGTAGTATAGCAGACCTGACTGAACAAGTAGCGAGGGAAGGTAAAGCGAGAGCAGAAAGCATGGCACGTACCGTCGAAAGAAAGCCAAAGCGTAAGGCAGTCCCAAATTTACAGTGTATAGTCAGTGAAGATGGTGGTAGCAGTTGCAAGCTTAAAAGGTGCCAAACTGCAAGCAGGCGCACGTAGAGGCGACAGTATGAAGCAGACGGGCGATGCAGCAGGAGTTTTAAAGGTGTTATAGCAGACCTTATTGAAAGAGTAGCGGGAGAAAATTTTGGTTGAAACGATGGCGCATACCGTCTGAAAGAAAAAAGCGCTACTTCGATACAGTGACCGTACGAGCTCTGATTTGATTCTGCCCAAAAAGTACGTTTGAGTGTATAAATGAATTGATTAAAGCGATGCGTTTCTAGTAGAGAGCTTCAATCGAAGAGAGTGAAGCAGAGTAGCGGTTACGCTAGAAAATACGCAAGGTACAGCAAAGCACTCAATATATAAAAAGGCGACTGAATATAGCAGTCGCTTTGAAGTTCAGAGCCGAACAAAGCGAATAATTTTGCGATGGTAGCAGAAAGTTTGAAAAAATATTTGTAAAACAGCGGGAGGTCTGTTTTTTCGAAATTTTGTGGATTTTAAAATTTTTATAAGTTGAAAGAATGACTGATAGAAAAAAGGGTTGAAAGGAGAAAAAAATTAACAAAAAAAAGGCCCCGAAAAGCTGCCGCGGCAGCTTTTCGGGGCCTTTTTTTCGTTAATTTTTTTCTCCTTTCAACCCTTTTTTTTACCAAATTTTTTTTACGGTCGATACAATCACATAATTTTTTTTAAAGGCTTTCGGCGATGGACGAAAGTCTTTTTTTAATCGAATTTTTTTTACGGTTGATACAATCACATAATTTTTTTTAAAGGCTTTCGGCGATGGACGAAAGTCTTTTTTTAATCGAATTTTTTTTACGGTTGATACAATCACATATTTTTTTAAAGGCTTTCGTCGATGGACGAAAGTTTTTTTTTTACCCAATTTTTTTTACGATTGATAGAATTGCATTTTTGAAGTATTTTATATTTTTATTCCCTATCAAAAAATACGTATTTTAAGTTTTAAGCAATGAGCATTTTTTTTGTTCCCTCTAACAGAATTTTGATAGGTTAAACCGGATTTCGAATGTTAAATATTCTAATAAAAACTGTCAATAGCTCCATAAAAGTAGTATTTTCACTCTTTATACTTAATAATATATGTTAAACAAAATGATATTTTAACAGTATAAGAACACAATAAATAATAAAAAATAGTAACAAGGGCAATATTATAGAAGATGTATAACAATCATTTTACAAACTCGAACCCTTGATTTTATCATACTGTTATTATTTAAAAAATGTTTGTGTTAATTTGTTCTTTATTGACTATACTTAAATTATTTTAAACAGTAAATGTTTTAATTTATATTCTTCCTGTATAATGTTTTATAAAGCTAAACTGGTTTAAATGTTTCTAAAAAAATTCAATAGCTTATTTATGTTTTACGGTTTTATAAATTTTTGCACAGTTTCTACAACATTATGTTAAGTTTTATTGTAATAGATTATCTTATTTGAAGGCATAAAAGAAAGTGAAAGAATCTAAAAACCAAGTATTCAAGTTTAATGTTTAACAAAATACAATGTAACTTATAAAAAAAAACGTATACAATTTGTCTTGTGTTTTAGTAAGGTGATTTATTTGCTAAACAGTTTAAAGAATGCTAAGAATTGTAACCCATCGTTTTACGCAGTTTAATTATGTTGTAAATGCATATGGTATAACTTATATGATTATTTGCTTTTAAAAAAGCGTTTAACAAAAGTATTTCGTTCCTTAGAAAATTAGTACTGCTTACCTTTTAAAACTAAGTTATGGTAAATCTATATGTCTAAAAAATCAAGTTAATTGTTAGTAATTGGATAAACAATAACCTTTTAAACATTATCAATTAGTTTTAAGAAGCATAACTTATCGTTAAAGAAGTTATACTAAGAGATTAATAGGAATTAAGAACTTCATATATATATAATTTTTTCTCATTTTATGTAATTACAAGTTTAGTAGTGAGTTAGATGTTTTTAATTCTTAACATAAAATTTGAAGCACTAAAATAAACTTTCATCACAAAACCTTTTTGAAAGCAATATGAACTAAATCCTAAATGCATTAGTAGTCACCAAGAATTTAACATGGTTTTGTGTTTTAAATTAAAGAAAAAACTTATACTGCAACTGCTAAACTTGCTAATGTAAAACTGTGCTAACATAAAACTCAAAATAATTTTTGACATCAGCTAATATCTTGTGGTATAATATACTTTTATAGTTAGTTAAAATATGATAAACTTTTTAGTTAATTATAAGTATACATTACTTAGTTTTACTATTATTAAAATGATAGTAATAACATCTTCTACTTAAATGAACATTGGTTGTTTAAGAAATCGTTGAATTAGATTAACTTATTTCGAACGCTATTTATTTTGTTTCATCAATAGTTTCGTTTTGTTATCATTATAAGACATGTACATTATAAATGTCTAAATGCACATACTTTGTTTTAAATTTTAAGTGTAGTCTAGATTTGAGACGTAACTAATTGTTTAAAATGTAATAGATAAAATAACAATAAGAGTAAAATCGCAATAAAGAGGCTGCTTACAGGTAAGTAGATGAAGATTTATGTGGGTATAAAAAACAGTATCTTTTCATACCTAAAAAACCATTTTCTCATTTCTTAATAACTGCTATTGAGTTATATTTACACAAAGTATAGAAGGTGGAGAAAAATTAATAAATACTTCATCAAGCTAGACTAAGGCTTCAATTGGTATCAGACAATTTAAAACAAATGAACAATAACAAACAAGTATCTAAGAATTTCAGACGGAACAGTCACATTTTAGCTTCAAGTCCGAATATACATACTTTACTGCCACCATCTCTTACTGCGTGTAAATGCAAGTAAATTTTGTTTTAAAAGCATTGCAAAGAACGTAACTCTTGGAAATAAAATAGTCATAACTGTTTGTATAAAATATATGTTTAGAAAAACTTTAGAGTTTTCTTCTTTTTTTTTTGCAACCCGAAAAGCGTTATTTGCTGTACAATCTTTTAGCACATTTGCGTTTCTTAAAAATTTGATATTAATTAAATTTAAGATATTTATCGCTCCCGAAGTACAACAATAGATTTAAACTAAACTTGCGAAAGTGTCAATAAATTAACTTTTTCAATGTACTTGATTTCAAATGTATACAGTTTTGAATAACTTACTTAAAAACGCTCAAGCTTCTTTCTGACCTATAAAATATTATGTAAAAGCAAATCAGCACAAGTGTCACTGACACGTTATAAAATAATAATGCCGAGATATTTGTCATCTAAACAGAAGTGGTATAAGGCTGCAACTTAAACATCATCCAAAGAAAATGTTAGTCTATACAACAAACCTTGATTTACAAGATATATTTATTCGACTTCAAACATTTCATAAATATATTTCCAGCTGCAGTTTTTTAGTACTTTGTTCAATGTGCGCCTGAACGCAATGTTGTTTTTTTTTTCACTTTTTCCAGTTTAATTTCAATTAAAAAATTCACTACAAAGTATCTATTAATTTACCAACAACATGGCTTATATGTTAACTAAATATGGTTTAAACATTTTATAGTTTATGTAATTCATTACTATAACTTTTAATGCATAGTTCAAACGATTTAAATTATAAAATACGGTTAAACGACATTAAAGCTATATTGCAAAACATTAATATTACTGTGGAAGAATGTTGACCCGAATTGGTTAAGCTCGAAACTTTCCAACAATGGCTGCCCATGAAATACTAAATATGAATATTAAGTCTGACATGGATGCGAAACGTTTGAAAAAGTAAGTTAATCAAAGTGTAACTTTTGTATGAAATCTTCTAACCAAAGATTTGATAATTATATAGTAAAACAGAGTTCCTTTAATTCTATAGTTTAATTGAATTATCTTTAGTTAATAATATTAATTTTATTATCATCGAAACAAACTTCTAAGAAAAATCGGTCATACGTTCTAATATCTTGAATAACTTAACTTAATTGCGTTCTAATTCCCATTAATTTTAATGCATTTGAAACCATTATTGTAATTTTTTTACTGGAGAACAAAACCAAACATCTTATTAATAATGTAAATTAAGACCATTAAATAAAAAAATGACAACATCATAAAAACTGCAATTTTATTCAAACTGAATTATTTATTTATCTTAATATGTTCTTCCCCGTACTCTATCAGCATGCGGGGCAGCGGTCTCTGCAAGTTGTCTGAAGTTTTCTACTAATCGTTAGAGGTCAGTAGAACGCGAACACAGTTGTCAAGCTTCTTCGGTGGTGATGAAAGTCCTGTAAAACCAATTTATTACTAATTTATTAATTTACTAATTTATTTAATTAGAACGATTATTATGAGTATTTAAGAAAACAAGATTGGTATATGTTTCAACAGGTAATTTGTTAAATACTCAAATTAAAACATTATGGTGTACCAAAATGATAAGATTAAATTTATAAAAACTTAAATAAAATTATGCTTTTTTCGACAAAATATAAATTTTTCCTTATTATTACTTACAACATTTGCAAATAGATTTCAATTAATCTTTATATACATTAACTTATTAACTAGTTACTTTTTAAAATTAATCACAGTTTACTCTAAAAAATTGATGGAAACTTTAAACACAAAACTTTTTTCGTTAAAATGGGATTTAGATAATCAAGCACAAGTAATATCATTTAGTTTATCAAAAACGTATAAAAGGTTATTCTTATTTGAAATTAAGTCATCAATAAACTTGGTGGTAATAACTATTACTATTTTTAACTAATTTTACACGAAATAGTAAGCTTTATAAAACAACAAAGTACAGTCATCTCTCGCGTATCTACTCACATTGCGTCATCATCAAAAGTTCGTAATTAAACAAGAGGTAGCAAACATACCTACTGTATTGGCTGTTTTCTTATAATGCATTTGATCAGTTATTGAATAGACAATTAAATTTTCTATACCTTTAAGTGAAATCTTTTTCTAATATCATGCAAGAAAAGTTTACTCTAAAGGCAAAGAACAAAGTTGCTAAAATTAAGAGATTTATCGAGTTGAAATAAAACTTTATGCCATAAATAATGCGAGGAATTGAACATTGGACTTTGATTTGAAAGTATAAATGGCGGCTAAGACATCTAAAACAAAACTGCATGGCCATAGAGTTTAGTTCTTATGGACGGTACAAACTAAAGATGCAAAAACATTGTTTGATAAAAAAATATATCTCTTGTAATTATCCAACAACTAACTTACTAGTTTCAAAAATTGTTTCTTTCAATTATTGTTGCCTAAATTTTAAACTATATTTTTGTATTTTTGAGAATTATAACATGCGTAACTAAACGAGAGTGCATAGATTCGCGAGAGGTGACTGTACGACTTTATGTCAAAAAATAGTCTAAAATAAATTTTTCAAAATAAGTTTTCAAACAAATAACAAATAATTTAAGAACTGTACTAACCTTTAATATTTTACAGCTTTATATTAAAAGAATAGGAAATTAAATGAAAAAACTAATATAATAAGAAAACAATAAATAATCAATTAATTTATACATATATTGACTAAAACTATGTACTTGTTTAGATCACTGCACTAAAACAGTAATATGACTTTTTTGAATTATTTAAATTAAATCTTAAAATTGTACATAAGATAAATAATATAAATTCTATGTTTACAAGGTATACTTTGTTTTTGATTGGTCTTTTCAGAAATTTCCAACAAAATGACTTAAATGCTGACCGGTCAATATGACAAGTCTGGAATAAATGGCATCATTAATTTAAATAGTATGGAACTTAATGACAAAAATTTTTGCATAAATAAAATAATAAATTTCAATAGTCATAAATACAGGTAAAGGTTATTTAAAGAAGTTTTTGAGTGTGCAATTTTATTTGTCTGTTTATAGTACAGAGGTATTCTAATGCAAAAAACTGTATTAAATAGCATAAATAGTTATAAAAAATTACTTTAATGCTACTATAAATGTGTTGTATAAAAATAACACAAAAAAGTTATAAGATAGATTTTTCATATCTAGTCAAAATTTTATTATTTAAGATTTTAAAAAATGCTTGAAGTTCCTTTTATGTTATTTAACAGCCCTTTTTATATTCTAATGTAAAGAATACTTTATTTTAAGCCACAATAATTGCGTACATATTAATTTCTTAGTAAAAATAAGTCTTAACTATTTAAAACAACTAATTTTTTTCAATTTAAAACAAATATAAAATAAGTTGATTTCTTTCTACCATTTTTTTTTTTTTTTTTTAGATACTTGCAGAAAATAAAGTTTCCCTGATGTAAAAGTAAATACATTGTCATTTTTCTCAAAATTTTGAAACCTTCTAATATTTATCTGCCTTTGAGGCAGAGATTTATGTGTATGTGTTCTATAACTGTTGATAAATTACTTTACAGACACAAAGTAACAAAAATAATATTTATACACTAACAATAATCACAAAAACAAAATGATAGTAGTGGACTTGTAGGGAAAAAAAAAAAAAGACTTCTAAAATATAGAGAAGCTGACACTTTAATTGATATTTTGTGTTTGTCTTTTTACTTTGCACCACATAAGGAACCTATTGAGCTCATTTTAGTTAAATGCCATAAAAACTTAGCATGTGTCTCTAAAAAAACCTTGTAAATAAATTTTTGAACTTTCAAAATTAACTAAAAGTCCTTATAAATCTCAACGCCATAGAAGGTGGTAAAAAACTTTTAATAAAAAAAAAATATTAGCATATGAAAGGCTTACAAAAGTTAAAATTCTATACCGTAAGAAACTTGTCAAGAGTAAAAAGTTAAAACTAACTTTTGATACATGTATTTTTCTAAAAAATTTTAAATATTTTAAGATTGGGGAGGAAATTTTTTTTACTGGTAGTGTTAAGAACTTTTAAAAACTTTACTATTAGTCTATTTTCTCCTTCACCTCAAATTTGAAAGAAGTTTTCTTTGTACTATTAGAAAGTGACAAATCAAAGTAAAAGATGATGATGTTTGTATGACTAAAAGACAAATTGGAAATCAATTTAATGTAAAATTTCTTATAAAAACTATATCAACACAAAACTTTGAAATTACATTTTAAAAGATTGTTTAAATTTAAGTAGACTTGTTTAAAAAAAAATTGAGAATTATTGTATAAGAGTTTATGAGAAAATAGACTTTTAATCAAAAAGTGTTTCTATGCCTTTTTAAATCTGGTCCTTTCATATAAACTTAAAGAAATCTATAACTTTTTATTTAAAAAATTATGTTCTTAACTGCATAGAAACCTCATCATTATATTGGTTATAAAGAATGAGGAAACTATTTAAAATTAGATCAACATCTTTAATGACCCATCTGTATATTTGAGAATAACAAATAATGTTTCATTATAATCAATCTAGATATTTTTAATAATTGTTATAGCATTAAATTGTCATTGTAAATTGCCAGTGCTGACAATTTATAAGATAAATTTTAAATAATTTTAAAACACAATCCCCACACCCACCAGTGTGGCCTTGTTTTTAAGGAAGAGGCTAATCTTAATTAATTTCATTTTAATTGTAATAATTAATGAGTAATCATGCAAAAAAAAACTAGATATTACTTTTCAGGCACAGTAAACAAAGTTTTTGAATTAAAAACTTGTAATGTGTATTTTATTGTTTCAACTATAGTTTCTGATAAATTGTTAGTAAATTAGTACTAGCTAAAATATAAATAAAACAACACCTACCATTTCTAAGTGGATTTCCATAGATTGGGCTCAATCACTTGGGAGTATCCAGGGATCTTGAATTCTTAGGGTTGTGAGGTCCTTGCATTATTTTCCCTTATCAAGAAAGTCGTTTTCTACAAGTAATTACAAGTTAGGAAATAAAACAGTTCCTATATAAGGTTCTAATTTAAATTTCAAGTTCAATTAAGTATCATAACAGTATATTAACTTCTGATTGTAATATTAAACTTCAATTTCAATGTGGATTTTGTTATTTGTCTCTAGTACAGAAGTAGAAAAAATAATTATTTGGTATTATGGTTGGCATAAGCAAAAGTGTAGTAGTCAGAACTTTTTTGTTAATTTAATGGGTTTAACTTTAATAATAAAACCTTTGATTTTTTTAAATTATTAAACAATATATTGATCTATGAAATTTTCGGTCTACATCTTTGAGAAATTTAGAAAATGATAATTGAGGTCATATTGTAATTTATATTACAATCCATTTACAAACAAAATGTTATTCACAACAAATAGTTTGTAGAAAACTTAAAATAAGATTTTAGATATTGTCTGATAATTCTGAATAAGAAAAATGTAGAAAATATAATTTAAAACTAGTACTCAATTTAAAAATCCTCATTTACTTTAGCAATATTGTAATTATCAATACTTAAATAGAAAATTTTATTATGTTATCCTTGACTTTTAATTACTACTATGTTTACATACTTTGTTTGTAGTTGACATCATCTTATTTGGTGGTGATCAGGGCAAAAAGACTGACATAACTAAACAAATGGTTATTTGTATTGAACTTAAAAATGGTCGTTTACAAAAAGTGACTTTGCAAAACTTAATAGTACTACGGTCAGGGTCTCAACGTTTTATTTAAATAGTAATTAGCAAAGCATTAAAAACTAAAACAAAGCCTTTCAAGCCAGACAAACATTGCCTGAATAAAATAACAATGAAATAAATTATCTAGAAAATTGTTATTTCAGTTAAAAACTTACGTCTCTCACAAAAAATTCAAAGTACTGCTTGTTGGCAGTTTTGGTATTTACACTGCCGAAAGCTGTGTTAAGTAAAGTTTTTAAACTACCAATCAAGCTTTGCATTTGATTCATTTTTTTAGTAGTTTAGAAATTGTTTAATTTCATTGAAAATAGAAAAATATCTCATGTACAAACCATAGTTAAAAATTGTCGTTTAGTATATAGTTAAAATTCATTTTTAGTTAGCTCAAATTTTGTTTGTCGAGCATTATTCATCAAAAGATAAAATTAAACTTTTTCTGTTAATAGGCTTTTCTTAATAAGATGTTGATTCTATTTTATTTAACTATTTGTCGATTGGCACAGTATTAAGCAAATAGCTTGAAGAAAAGTTACATGAGAGTTATTTATTTTATAGTTAAAAGTTCTTAATTTTCTAACATAATTTTAAAACTACTTACTAGACGTTTTTTTTGAAATATTAAACCACATGACTTAATAGTTTTTATATTTGCATATTTTAAGATCATTCTACGTTAATTATTTTCATGTCGGCATTTTTTTAAACTTTTGTTAACTTTTTTATGAACTATTGTTTTTTAAAGTTATTTTACTTCCAACATAAATTATTGTAAAATTTTAGTATTCAAGTTGAAATCTTAGATTCATTTTAGTCGACAATAAATTACTTAGTTTGTTGTCAATTTATTATAAAATAACTCATTACAGATTGAGTTATTCTAGATTTAGAAAGTAATTAATATTACTTAGATAATCTTTTTTTTTTTCTTTAAGAAGTCGATTAATATTTGTTTAAAACAGAGACAAATTCGTAGTTTGTTTTTATTTTATACAATTTAGTTTTACAATTTCTCATAAATTTTTGTTGTTTTAGATTATGAAAAAATAAAAAACAAAACTCTTTAAAAAAGATTACTAGGAATAAGCAAAATATTTTTTTAGAAATAGACATACAGCATTATTAAATTTTGTTAAAATAAAAAAAACATAACTTTCAGACATATATTAAACTTTTAAGTTTAAAGGTAATTTTTGCTGGTTTATAAATTTTACAGAATAAAAACTCTTGGTTTTTACAAAACCACTAAACCCTAAAAAAAGATCTGTATGATCTGATATGACTGTGTTTCATAGTCTTTTAGTACAGGTTCAACTCCCTACAAGAGCACATTTTTATTCATTTTTTTACTATGAAATTTGATAATAAAGCGTTATAAAAACGATGATAAACTGAAAATTGCGATTATAGTTTTTTAATTATACAAGAAGCATCAACAACAATTCACATTATATTAGTTTAAACTTTCTGTTTATGTATGGCTAAGCTTTGTTAAACTGTTTACAAGGTTTTTTTAATTTTTGAAACAGTTTTTATTGTTTTTACTTAAACACATTTTAACACAACATTGGCTTCAAACCTTTTTTATTTAATAGTTTCACTGCTTGATTGTTTTAATATAAAGTAGTAATTTGGTAGAATGAAAACAAACATCCATTGTATAAATTTAATCTTTAAAAATGCCTTGGTGAAAGCAGAAAAACAAATTTCTTTCGGTAGCAGTATGTTGTCTTGTTTCGCAGTAAGCTTTTTTACATGTTTAAAAAAAATTTTATTAAAAAAATTTAATTTCAGTTATTATATGTTTATGCTATAATTAAGTTATCTTATTTTTAAGCTTCAAACTAACAGAGACTTTTCAAACGTTATGGTAAAAAAAATACCACTTTTAATATATTTGAAATATTAGTCAGGTTGTATGTTAGTTTTATCAAAGTTAAAAACTTTAAGTTTAGAACAGAAAAAAATAAGTTGAGTTTATTTATTAAAAGTATGGAATGCCAAATGTGGAACAATAGTATCGCGGTTGAACCATGTTCATTCTAATTTGAAGACCTGGGTTCGACTCACTTACGGCCTTTTTTAAACCTAAAACACTGTACTAGCAACTTATAATAAATCATAACTTCACAAAGTTTCAACCAGAACTGAAATATTCTTTTAATGATGCGTTTTTATTGTTTTTAATCATAAAAGAAAAAACTATTTAAACAAATTATGCTAAGTCCAACATAAAAAACTAATCAATTTTTAGTTTGACTAACGGTTAATTCTAATTTTGAGAGAATAGCTGAAAATACCTCTGCCACAGCACGCAGTTTATTTTTTTGACACCCAAGTAGTCGCAGTCGTAATCCTCGTGATGCACCCGCTCCGCACTGTGCGTCACGCTCCACTGGTTGTGGCCTACTGCGAATCAACAAGCGCTTTTGAAAATGCAAAGTGTTGCGAATCGAAACAAACGGCCGTGTGGTTGAAAGACAAAGTAAATATCAACTCGTGAAACGCGTTAAATTGCAGTGAGTTAATACGGAGGGGCCAAAATGAAAACTTTCATTGCATGTGCATGTTTTATTTTTTGTTAAAAGCAGTTTTTATTGATAGTTTTTCTTAAACAGCGAAAGCTTTGAAAAAAATTGTTTAGTACGTTTCTTTCAGGCGGTTTGTTTTAAAGATCTAACTACAAAACATAAAACAAACTTTCTTTCATTTTCCCGCCAAAAGCCGGCGCATCCTTGTGCTCGACCCAGTGCCTGCACACGTCCTCGAACCTCCTCATTCCCAGCTCGTGCCACCTGTTCTTGAACCTCAACAAGTACGGGTCGTCCTCGAACAACTCCTTGTTGTGGTCCTTGTTTCTCGCGTCCTCGGTCAGGTTCCTCGCCAGCTCCCGGAAGTACCCGTCGTTGCCCTGCACCTTGAAGTAGTGGTCGTGGAGGATGGCGTTGAGCGCCGCGTCGTGGACCGGGTCCTTGTTTTGCATGGACCACAAGTAGTAGGTTTGGAACTCGTAGAAGTACGGTATCTTGCACGAGTAGACCTCGTAGGTCTGGTGGACGCTCTTGGGCACGAACAGCTGTGCGGAAAAACGGTAGATGACGTCGAAAAACATTTTTTGTACAGATCAATAAAATTACGCTAAGCTGTTTTTTGTTCAGTATGTCTTTTTTTGTAGACGTACGTACGATTGTAAGCACGACAAGCGTTGAAAAGCGCGCAAATTTTTTCTGTGTTTTTGCACGTCCTTTTTATGTCTTCAGCAAGTTTTTAGTTTTAAAGAGTAATGTGTTAGTTTGTTGCAAGTGTATAACTTCTTTAAATAATTATGCTTAACTTCAAGTTGGTGTATGTAATGTAGTGATTAATTCGCAATTACAAAACAAACAAACTACCAGTTTTTAAACAAACTACCAGTTGCTATTTACTGCTTTAAATAGTTTAAAGTAGGAATTTTTAAGATGATATTTAAAAAATAAATTGTTCAAAGTGTTTATATTTTCAAAACAATGTGAGCTTTCTTACAGCCTTTAGCTCTTTAGAATAAAGGGTGGGTGTCACTATTGCATGGCGACTCTTTTGCATGAGAGTCACTTTAGCACTAGGGGACACTTTTGCACGGCGTCACTATTGCACAGAGCGTCATTTTAGCACGAGGGGACACTTTTGCACAGGTTGAAAAATAAATTTTACTTTAATTATTGTTATCACTATTACCCTTAACCCTTACCCCTCGATCGGTAATTTTATCATATATCTTTTTTAATTTTTATAATTTATTTTTATGACTTAATATTATTTTCCTGTTTTTTTTTCTATCACTGTTACCCCTAACCCTTACCTTTGGTCGGTAACTTTTTTTAACTTTTTTTTTTCTTTTTATTAGTTTATATTTTTATTTTTTATTCGTTTATTTTAAATTTATTTCTTTTTTATACTTACTAACACTGTTACCGCTAACCCTTACCCTCAATTAGTAACTTTTTTTTTAACAGTTTGTTTTTATTAAATTCGTTTTATATTTTGTTTTATATATTTTTTTTTACTCTCGTGCAATAGTGACGCTGTGCAAAAGTGTCCCCTCGTGCTAAAGTGACGCTCGTGCAAAAGAGTTGCTGTGCAAAATTGTCCACTCGTACAAAAGTGACGCCGTGCAAAAGTGTCCCGTTCCCAGAATAAATCTTGATAAAAAAAACTTTTAAATTTTCTAAGGAAATTATGGTAGTTAATTACTTTATATAAACATTAAAAAAAATTTCTAAGTTAGCTATAATACAAAAAATAGTTATAGTTTTTTATTCTATTAAAAGAAAAACTTAAGCTATTATAAAAAGAACAATTTCAGTATTTTAAAAACAGATACTTAGATCCCAAACCTGAAATACTCAATTTTAATTGTAAAAGAGAAAGTATTTATGTAGTATTTTTAAACTAAAAGTTGTTCAGAAAGTATTATTTTTGTTTTATTGGATATAACTTCTTTACAGAAATCATAACTTAACATACATAGGCTATGGTTTATAATGACTTTTTTTTGATAGTTTCAGAATATTTCAAAAGACTACAAATTTGAAATCAAACTTCAAACTATTTAGAGATTACATAAAAACTAAATCCATTGTTTTAGTAAACAGAAACAAATATTTATTATTTTTAAATACAAAAACTTATGTAAATACAATTATTAAATTTCATAGAATTCATATATAGAGATAATTTTGAATCTCTCGAAAATCTTAAGTTATAATTAGGTTATTACTCAAGTACAATTGTTGAGAGTTCAAACTTTTGATCTAAAAACTAAACGTATGCATGAGCTAATTATACAAAAATAAAAATAAATTACCAACTTTATATTTAATTACAAAATACTACTACAAAAATAAAAACTTGATTTAAAAAAACAAATTAGTGTCATTACGCATTCTAGATTTAGCACTTTTTTTTCTAAACAGATTTACCTAAAACTTGTATTTCAAATTATGATAGTAATCAAGTACTATTTTTGTGTACTAAACCACCTAGATTTACTTAAGCGACTACATTTTTATACGAAAATAGTTATGAAACTATAGTAATTTGTTAAAAAAAAAATTTTACAAATCACATAAACCCTCCTCATACAACAAACACTACGTTTCTCAGTTTTAAACAACTCTTAGTAAGAGCACACTCAGCGTCAGTTTTAGCACACGTGATTAACTAATAAACACAACCAAGGTTACAAAAAATTTTTAGTTTAAAACCAACTTTGCTAAATTTTCAAAACATTCAAAACTCACGTCAGCCTTGAAGGTCTTAGCTTCGTTGGCTGCCAACAAAGTGTCGCACGTTTTTTTCGGCGGTACGTTGAGCTCCAAGCTTTCCTTGACCTTGTTGGTCGGGCAGTAAGCCATGTTTTGCAACTTCACCACCTCCCTGCTCCCTTCGAACATGGAGGAAGAACCCAACCCTCCGAAATGCAGCAGCATGGTTAAAAAAAGCGCTTTCATAGTATATTTAAAACGTCTGCCTAAAGTTGACAGGAGCAATTATCTTCTGCTTAGTTTTTAAAATTAATATCTTGATATTGCATTTAGTCTAAAAATTTCGTTTTTTTAATTGATAAGGAGTTTAAATTTAAGTAAGACCTACTTAGCCGAAAGTGATTTTTTTAAGCTGTAACTAATCGAGTCAAATAATTGTAAAAACTACATATAATCATGCAAGCCATAATTTTTTAAATGGTTAAATAACAACTCAAATTTAGACTATCAAACTTCTTACAGTTCAACTTCTAAAATAAATATTTAAAAGACAATATCTCAAAAAGAAATAATTTATTTCAAATGTTCATTCTTTTAAGTTGTGGCAGTTTAATATAAATTTGAGCTGTCCGAAATTTAATTATCCTAATCTCAATTGTCGTGCGACCGTTTTAAACTACTTTAAAATAGTTTAAACATAATGTAAATATTTTAAGTCAATAACAATCTTATTCACATTTAGATCTAGATTCACATTTAGATTTAGTATTCACATCTTATTCACAACAAAAAATACTTTTATCAGTTAAACTTTTTTATAAATTACTATGTAAGTTTTAAAATAAGTAAACGTACAAAATATAAAATCATTCGTATGTTTAACAAAACATTTTTTTTTAACGTAAACTTTAAGTTTTTTGTTTGTTACATTAAAAACATAAGGCTATGACTAACTTTTGACATCATTAGAATTTGAAATTAAAATATTTTAGTCTTTATTATAGCATTTAAATGGTTACATAAGAATTCAAATTTAGACATTTAAGTTCTGAAAAAAATGTTTAAAGGCCACAACTCGAAAAGTAATATATGTTTAAACGAAATAAAAAGTGCGTATGTAGGTCTAAGAAAAACTTTTTCGTTTTTGCAAATAAATAGTTTCTAAAATAAAAGTTTACAAACTAATAAAAATATCTATATTTTAAAAATTATTTTAACCGTAACTTCAAAATTATTTAAATCTTTTCAAAGAAAAGGTTTGTAGGTATCTCTTAGGCCTGCTTGTACATTAAAATAAAAATATTTTACTTTTTGAGTTGTGTACTTAATTTTTTTTAAAGTATTTGAATAAACGGAATTTTATTTATTCAAAATTTAAAAGTCGTGCAACCACAAAAAATATCTTTTAAAGTCGTTTTATATATTAGTTTGAGCAAAAAATTAAACTAGTACAAAGTTTTAAATAAGTAGAATGATTTTCAAACAATTTTTACTAGTATTAAGTACGACTGAGACCATAATAAAACTATGTCTAGAATTTTAATTTCACAAAATTTGATAAAAATATCTAGTAAATCGTATACAAAATAATTCTTAAAGCTGTTTTTTATATAACTGCCCAGTATAGAATTTTTGCAAAAATATTTGCTGTTATCATTAGCTAGACTAGCTTACACTTATTCTATCAGTTTAAAAATAAGTTTGATTTAAACTTATACATTTTGTCACTTGATATCGTTACGCCACTCACAGCCAGCAAAACTCACGTCTGCCTCGAAGGTCTTAGCTTCGTCTTAACAAAGTGTCGCAAGTTATTTTAGAGAAAAACACTTTTACAAAAAAGTGCCACAGCTAGTGTGACAAAAAAAAACTTTAGATATCCTTGATGGCAGCATGGTATTTATTTGCGAAGTATTGTGAGTTTTTAATTTTATAATTTAATCCAATCTAATCTAAAATTAAGATAATCATAAATGTATTTGGATAAGTGCGCTAAATGGAAATTATGAAAATTTAATCTTATATGCCTAGCTAATCACTTCTAATTTGATGAATGTATTTTGATAACTATTTCAACAACTCTAAAAGATTTAAAACTTTTAAAATAGGAGATTGTGTTTAATCTGAAATTTAATTTCATCAAGAAACTTAATTATAAACCGATGTTATAAGTAAGTTGTTTAAATTTTTTCTTCAATTTAATTTTAAAATTATTATTTTCTAATCTACAACAACTTTGCTTAAAATAATAATAAATTATCAGCCGCAATTGAAATTCTAATTAAAAGTTGGATACAATGTTTCAAACACAATAGCTATTTTAAAAATTTTACCATAATAAACATTGTGATAAACTCTAAGTTGTATTTGAAGATTTCTATAGTTAATGAATTAACTACATAAAACTATTTGATGAAGTTACGTGTAAATACTTACTACATGTATCGCTTTCTTTCTTTTTAATTTTATAACTACAAAACTTAAAGCCAAATACAATTTCCATTTTTAGTTGAAACAAAAAAGCATAGTTGTCCGAGATGCGTTTAGATAGTTATGATTATTCAAACCTAAAAGTAAAACTGTTATTTTTAGTTCAGTGACATTCTGTCGGTTACTTAGTTATTGTACTATTATTTTAATTCGGATGTTACTTTAATTTAAAGTACGTATGCCAAATGACACAGTTTAAATAAAAAGCAATACGAACTCAGTTTAGTTTGTAGTATGTAAAGTAAAATTTTACTGAATGTGTTTCAAAATAAGTAGAAAAAAACATGCGATATTATTCACATAAACAGTTTAATAATAGTAACACAATAAATTATGACTAATTTTTTTGAAATCATAATAAACTTAAACAATAAGATACATTCAAAACTATGAAATCTTAGTATTAGTATTTAATTCTTTCTTAATTTGATAATTCTTATTTGTAAAATTGTGCATTGGATAAAAACTTATGAAAAATATTTTTCGTAAAATACAAAAGACTAAGTAACAATTTAAACTATAAATATCAAAAGGAGTTAAAATAAATACACAGTGGGCCCGCAACTAAAAATCTAATCTAACTTAAGAAAATTTTAAACAACAAAAATTCATTAAATTATCTTTAGCATGCGTTTGCATTTTCTAAGTAAGTTTAAAGTACGGTTATGAACATTTTATACGGGGAATTTCAACTGAGCTAAAAATAAACATTAAACACTGGAGTTCAAACGATTAAGCCTTCAAGTAAAAGTTTGTTCGACAAACGGCTTATCACACTTCAACAGTTGCTAGTTACAATCAAACCTTCAGTTCTCTGAGGTCGCAACGACCCGGACACTCGTCGCAGCAGACCACTTTGCCACGTTTTTCAGGGGCACTCGACGACCGCAAAAGAAACCCGCATCGAACCAAGCGTTTGTTAAAAACAAACCACATGCGTCGTACCGCAGGAAAACTTCATGCAAAATGAAGATCCGTACGCGCCCGCACAACGCGCACCGACGAAACACTGCGAGCGATGACGCCGCATCGCTGAAAATCAGGATTGTTCGGTGGTTGCGGAAGTGAGTCGTCTTAAAAAGTGTGCGAGCACACGCGAAGCTCCAGGTTTCTTTAAACAAACTTTTGAAACAGTCATTGCCAGTATGTTGGTCGAAAAATATCTAAACGAAACAGGCTGGCTGGTGTATGGCAGAAACGAAAAACTGCAAAGTTTTTGTTTCACTGAACTGACGTGCGTTTTAAGGTCTCAAACTAACAAAACAGATTCACCGTTTGTTTAGAAGACCATAAAGTACAACTCAGAAAGTTAAAAAAAAATCCGTTAAACTTTCGTGTTTGTTCAACGCAGGCAAATGTACGTAAGTTTGATAAAGCAGACCATTTTGAAAATTGTTGTTGTTGTTGTTTACTTTTTTAAAGATGTTTTAATATTTGGGTTGAAAAATAGGATTTGTAAAGTAGTAACAAGCGAAATAAAAAAAAATTAAACAATTTAGTTAGAAAAAAATTTAACTTTAAACTACGTTCAATCTTTTTTAAATTACACTGTAGATGATCGTTTGCCTAAAAGAGTTTCAAATTCGTAATTTAAATGGCTTTATTGGCAAATGTTTTTAAAAAGAAAAACATTCTTGCCATATGAAAGAATATTTTCCAGTTTGATTTGCTCTACATCACTGTTGATTTGAAGACGATGGTAAATCGTCTGAAACGTGCTTTTCACTATAGTGCTCTTTTTCAGTTGAGAAGTTGTACATTATTATGTTAGAGCCAAAGAAATAAATATGTTTGGCATTACCAGTAGGCTTTGCCATCAGAGAAAAACTATAAAAAATCGACGACGTTATTCATTTTAGATGTAGTATCTAGCTACAATCATGAAAAAAATTTCACTTTAGTTAAGCCAGAACTTTTATGTCTCAGGTGTACAAATTAAGAATAGCTAGACTTATTTTTTATTTTAAATTTACCATTTGGTTTAAATTTTATTTATAACCACGAATGTTGTACCAAGGAGTCAAGCATTAAGGTTGAACAGTACTACTTTTAAAGTGTTCATTTTTGTATTAGCAACTACTAAAAGAAATATTTATAAATAGGTTTATAACTGTAGAAAGCCAAATTAAACATAATCCAGGTTAGCACTAAAACTTTTGAAACTTATTTATATAAAAAATGTTGTTTAAACTTCAACTTTTCAGAAAGTTTCACGCTATAAAACTGTTATAAGTTTTTGTAATTATATGGACTTTTATATTTTCAAACAAAAAGGTTTCACTTTAGCGTCTAAGAAGGAATAAGAACGAAATAATAAACGTATAAAATGAGGTACACGAATTAGTGAGACTAATGTAGTTTAAAATTACTTCATGTTTGATACAAAATAATTTACGTAGCTTAATAATATGTCTTCGTAAATTTTTACGTTAGGGAGTACAACATATAGTTTTTAATTATATATTATATTTATTCGCAAAAAAAAAAAAACAAGTAAATCAGTTAGTTTTAAACTAAAAAATAATTACTTTTAACGATCATCTAATCTTCGGATCATGATGAGTTTTCACTGTCAAAATAACTGTCGCTGTCGTCATCACTATCGCTATCGTAATCACTATCAGTGATCTCATCACTATCAGTGGAAAAGTCAGTGTCGCTATCACTATAGTCATCGCTATCACTATAGTCATCGCTATCACTGTAGTCTTCGCTATCACTGTAGTCATCACTTGAGGAATCTTCGGAGTCGTATGAGCTTTCCTCATCCGAGCTTCCTTCTTTCCCCAACAAAAACCTGCTCATTTCGTTCTTTTCTCGAATTTCCTTTCGCGACTCACTAATGTTCTTGATGAACTTGTGACAGTTGTACCACGTTCCTTGCATTAAAAAACTTGAGAAAATCACTGCGATACATGCTGCAGAGATTGTAACGCATATTTTTGAAAAAGATACGAAAAAAGTATCAAATAAAATGTAGTTTTTAAAATTTTCAGCAACCGATTTGTTATAATCCCAGTTGATCATATCTAAAAATTTAGCAAAACTACTATATTCATCTTCGGGATTTTCATCACCATTAGGTTTATCGTTTCTCAGAACATTGTGTCTGCTGGTTGTCACGTCGTATTGCGTCATTTTATTGTACAGATACACGCTCGAGTCGTATGCTGACTTTCCGAATTCAAGGCCCAACGAGATCTCGTCCAAGCCCTTGTCAGGCTGAGCTTTTTGGGAAGCTTGGTCTAAGGCCGCCAACGGCAGATCGTGCAAGGTCAATTTCCAGTTGGCTACTAGAGGCTGGAGTTTTGAAGGTTGGACGGACGAGTTCTTGAAATTGCCGTTTTCGTCAAACTCGATTATCCGATCTAAAACTTGAAAGAGCTGCCGGTGGGGTTCATCATTCGTCGTATAGCGAGTGATGCCTTCTTTTATCCATCCGCCTTCCATCAGCTGGCCTCTGACAGGCTTCGTTCCGGGCTCCTTCACAAAGAGAATGACTGGCCGGTTCGCCGTTTTCAACTTGAACCCCCCGTCTTTGTCGTAGTCGGAAACTTTGAGACTGCGCTGCAACATGGCGGTCACTCGCTTGCAACCGTTCAAAACGCTCAACGTTCCCGAAGGCTGGTGACTGGCGACCAGCCCTTCGTCCCCCGTCACTTCCCGCGCCACCTGAAAAAAAAATAATTTACTTCAGTTTAAACACGCTTTGCGCTGCTAGTTCGCGCGTCACGAAACAACTTTCGTTGCGAAAACTAAAAATGCTATTTACGTTCGTTGGGACGTGTTCAGCCGCCAACTTCAGCGTGTGGAACATGTCACGTTGAGCCAAGCAGTTTTTGTAGGCAATGTAGTTCACTTGCTGTTGTATGTCCAAACTAATGTCGTTGCTCAATGACTTAAACATAGCGTCTCTTTCCGGACTTAAGTCTCTCTGTGGAAATTGTTGATATTAAAATAAAGATACGAATTAAGTATTTTTCTCAACAAAACTACTTTGTTTAACTAATAATATTAGAGTTCAAAATTTTGTTTAAGGTCTAAATATTTATATAGAAAAATAATAAATGCAGCTTTATTTAAAAATCAGTAGCTGTTTTAATTTTAAATTTAAGGCCGACGAACAAGTATTCTTTTTTTTTTGATTTCAATCATTTGATTGAATTAGTGGTGGTCTAAAAAATTATATTAAATATGTATCATTTACAAAAAAAGGGGGTAGCATGTGTTTAGTTCTAAATAAAGCTGCGTAAACCTCATTTTTGTTTCTTTGGACGGCTTTTCCCAATTCTATATCTGCAAGTTCTTTAGTAAATTCATGTGAACCAATCATGAATCCACCTGCTGTACATAGCATTGTCTCGTAGTCTTCATGGCATTCTCTAAAATACAAAATGAAAAATTATATTTTAACATAACGTTACATGTGTGAACAGCTTTTTCATAAGTTAAAAGTAGTTTGGTTTGAGAGTTTTTTTATACTACAAACCTTTTTTTTGCAAAACATTTTTATCTAATTTTATTGAATTTTGACATATTGATTTATTGTGCTAAATTTGTTTCAATCTTAATCTTCAGTCTAATGTAATCAATTTTTACAGTCAAGTAAGATAGCAAATAATAAACATCTTAATAACTAGTGTTAGTTGAATAAAGACAAAAAAAAAATTCTAGAAATATTAACAAGCATTGAACTATCAATTTAAACTTCATTTGAAACTTGCTTACTTAAGAAACTCTGTATAACAAAACTTTGGCGGGTACGAAACTCTAGTTTGTTTGTTATTAAGAAAAAATTAACTTAGAATAAGATTAGTTTGAAACAGATGGCTTAGAAAAGTTTGCAACCTGACGCGCTTGGGACACGTTCTGAAGTCTCTGATAAACATGTCAAACTCTGGAATAACCATTGTCGGGGAGCCTCCGTCATAGGAAGAAAAAAGCTGGATATCCACACTATGACCCTTAAGATAGTCATATTTTGCACAACCCTTTTTATCTGGCAGATCAACCTTTTTTCGATCTCCATCTACCGTTTTCCATTCTTCGAACACGTACATGGCCGTGTTTGACCTGCAATTTAGTAAAAAACTAAATAAAAGAAACATTTTTTTATAAAGTCTTTAAATTAACTATACTTTGTTTTTTAACAGCTGACAAATCAGTTAGGTGTAATTGTTATTTTGCAAACATGCCCATAACTACTCCGTTTACAAAATAAGTAACCTATTAGTCTAGACTTCGAAGCTATACTTGAATATTTGATTGTTAAAAACGGGTGCACGATATTTCAAATTCCGACAATTCAAATTCTAATAAAAAAATTTAAAGGGCCACAACTTTCAAAGTATTATATATTTGAGAAAAATAAAAAATACATATGTTTGTCTTGTTAATATCTACAAGCATTTTTTTTTCTTTTTATAGAATATTAAATATTTTTTGATATGACTAAAATGTTTTTTTAAGTATAGTTATTTTTATTACTTTTTTAATATCTTTAGAAACATTTATTATTTTACAAAAATAAAAAAATAGCTTGTAGATACTAATAAGATCAACATACATATTTTTTATTTTTGTCACTTATATAATACTTTAAAAGTTGTGGCCCTTTAATTTTTTTTTAGAAATTTAATTGTCGGAATTTGAATTGTCATGTAACCGTTAAAAACATACCAGAAAAGTCGAAATACAATCCATTAACAACTTAAAACACTTTAATGACCTTGATGACCTTCTCTGCATTGACTTCGAAACAATTACTTATAACAAACATGTATATTCATGTACGAAGTATCAAGTAATCACCACCAAAAAACGAACAAAACTAACTGGCAGTAGTTAATCACTTCTTTGTCTAAGTCTTTGTCATGCGTCCACGGACACTGGAGTGTCCAGTCTTTCTCGCTTATGGGCCCTTTGACTTCTTTGCTGACCGGGTTGTACTTGATGTAGTCCACTTCCAAATGCGCCTCGTACGTTCTGAGCCACGCTCTGCAGTTCCCGATTGTCCACGCCCATTCGAGGACATCCTTGGCGGCGGAGCTATATTTGTCCCCGCAGTCAAAGCCCTTGCTATGGAAAACCTGGTCTTCTTCGTAGTCTTTTTTCGCCGCCCACTGGTTGTGGCCCACTGCAAATTAAAACGTAGGTTTGAATTGAAACAAACGGCTGCGAATTTTGATCGAAAAAAAAAATTGTTGAGTTTCGAAAGGCATTTAATTTTAGTGGAATAGTAAGGTGGGCAAAAACTTAATGCACATGCTCATGTGATATATTAACAATAAAAAAAGTTATTGAGTGGGCGATATTTCTTTAAAAGTGCATTTTTTAAATAAAATTTGCAGAACATGAGTTATGTTTGTGTTCCTATCGTTGTAGGTTTACATTTTGTTATAGTGTTTAAAACATTATTTTCTACAAATTCTCAATAATTGTTCGTTAGTAGATTAGTATAACTCAACTAGTCCGTAAAAGTCTTATGTTTTATCAAAAAAAAAACTCAATGATAAGACTGCAAGTAGTTTTGAACTTTACGATGTTATTTAGATAGATACTTATTTTTGTACATCGGGCCTAGTAATTTAGAAAGTGTAGTCAATAGCATGCAATTAAACAACTTTAACCTTAAATCAACTTTCAACATTGTGTTTTAAGAAAACAAATCTTAAGTAAACTATGATAATTTTGCACACCACCGTCAAATCTCCAAACTAAATAACTGAACAATTTGACAAAACAACATCTAAAACTTTAAGGTGCTTGAAAAAACTTATTTGAAAAAAAAAATTATTAAAAAATTACTTTCTTTCATTGCTCCGCCCATCTCGGGCGCATGCTTGTGTTCAATCATGTATCTGCACAAATCCTCATAGCTTCTTATACCAATTTCCCCCCACGCTTCGATCTTTTCAAAGAATGGATCATATTCCCATTTTTCCTTGTTCGAATTAGGGTCTTGTTCGTCCTCGTTTTTCAGTTTTTCATTAAGTTCTGTTCTGGCCGTAGGATTGCCCTGGATCTTGAAGTATGTGTCATCGAGCGTTTGAAAATATCTAATCTTGCTAATATCATCAGATTGCAGCGTCCAAAAAAAGTAAGTTTCGAAGTGGGTGTAGATCTTGATCTTGCACGACCAGGTCTTGTAGGTCTGGTGAACGCTCAGCGGCGCGTACAGCTGTTGAAATAGTTTAAAATTTTCGTAACCGACGGACAAAGCAGTTATTTTTGTTCTTAATGCTTAGCTGCTTTTGATATTTAGTAAAGTGTTTTTAAGCCTGGACGGTACAAATGATTTTGAATGCAAAAAAATTAAAGATGTACAAATTGTTCTGCTGTTTCGGCACGTCCTAAATGTCTTTAGCATGCTTTAAGGAATAAATTTATATTTTCCTATCATGTATATAGCTTTATATATAAATTTCACAATTTATCTTAAGTTTTTAAGTAAAGTTGTATTCAGATATTTAGTAAGTAAATTGCAACTAAAAATTAGTTTAGAGTCATAGCCTTTTTTCATTTTAGTTTTTTTACGGAGTTTTAAGCACTTTACCAGTTGCTTTTTTTTCGATTTAAAAGGTTTAAAGTCATTAATTCAAATCATTAAATTTTATTCGTTTGTTCTCTTAACAAATTTTCAGTCGATAGTACTGTTTAGAAATATAATTTCACCTCACAACTAATTTTTAAACTGTGATTCTTGTCTAAATTAAATATAATGCTACCATAAAATTACTGGGTTGGCAACAGAAATAACGTTGATTTTTTTTTTATTCATAATATTTTATGCAAACAAGACGAAGTTTAAATACAGCAGTAAATTTTTAATTTCAAACATCTGTTTCTAACATTTTGTAAAAACATAAACCTGAATTGTTATACTTTTAACCGTCCAAACGTAACAAATAAAACACTAAAATAACATGTAAAATATGTTTAAAATTCCAGATTGTCAAATTCCAGGATTCAAGATTGGCAACCCTCTTAAGTGTAACAACATTAAAAAGATACTGTAAAATAATCTTAAATAAATAAAATATTTTTTCATATAAAAATGTTTCAAAGATATTAAAATTTTTTAACCTATATGGTAGATTTTTCTTATAAAATTAAAATTTTACTACTAAACATGTAAAAATTGTTTGAAATTCTAGGTTTTTCCTAGTTTTTTAGTGATTTTTGTTTAAATTCCACGTTTTTTTTAAAGTTTTTCATTTTTTTCAGCCTTAATTGTAAAATACGGGATTTTTAAAGCTTCCAGAATTTTGGAAATCCTGTACTTGTTACTCTTTCTACATTCAATACTTATTCGTTTTAAAAACAGATTAAGTTTATTTAATTTTCACTTGATAAGTAATTAGGTTATCTTTTTATGTCCTTGGAACTTAAGATTACTTATAATATATTTTCAATGAAAAAAGCTTCATAAAACTTTATCAGATTTTCGAAGACGGTTACATGAAAATTCAATTTCAGACAGTTAAAATTACGAGAATTTGATTTCTTGTAAATTTGTTAAAAGCGCCACAACTCAAAAAGTAATATATGTATATTTTAGAAATAGGTATGTAAAACTCATACCTAATATTAATAAAAATATATATTAGGTATAACTAAAACCTACAAACACTTCTTGGGATTAATAAAAAAACTATTGATTTTTTTTTAGTTTATTAAAATTAATATAATATAAAACTTACCTAGCCATATCTCTTAAAATATATAAAAACCTAATAGAAAAAAAAAGTGTTTGTAGTTATAAATGTAACCTACATACGCATTTTTTACAGGGTAACCGAAATGTTTTTCGGAAAATTTTCTCCAGGTTTTAAAAACTTGTTCGAGGTTTTTAAAATTACACGTTTTAGGGTTTATTTTTAAACTTAAATTAAGTTGAAGGTAAAATCTATGCTTAATAGTATAAGAACATTAAAATATACCTTAATGCTCCTTTAAATGTGTTTTAATTTTAAAATTTGATGATGACAAAAATTTTTATTAATACAATTAATTTTTTAAGCAAATTAAAATTTTACTACTTAACATGTAAACGTTGTTTTAACTTTCAGGCCTTTTAGTGAAACTGTTCAAAGTTACAGTTTTTTTTCTCTTTCTCAAATTTCAGGTTTCTTTTAGCCTAATTAGTAAAATTTCAGGTTTTTCTAGGCTTTTTGGCAACCTTATTTTTATTTATCAAATACATATTACTTTTTGAGTTGTGGTATTTAAAAAAAATATAAAAATATAAATTATCGAAATTTAAATAGTAGTGCACCCGTTGAAAATGAAAGATTTTTAACAGGTATACACACTGCTTAAAACAAATTTTGTCATTTAATAAAGCAAAATTATTTTATTCAATTACAGTTCCACTGTGCATGATCAAAATATAAAAACAAACAAGCTTGCAAAAACACTAATTTTGCCAAATACATTTACTAGCCCACGGTGCAAAACTCACGTCCGCTTTGAAGGTCTTGGGATCGTTGGCGTGCAACAACGCCCGACACGTGTCTTTACTCGGAACGTTGAGGATCAGGTCTTCCTTGATTTGGTTGGTGGGACAATACTGCATGTCTCGCAACTCCATGACATCATTCTGTCCCTTGGGCACGAAAGAGGCGGAAACCGACCCGCCGTAAAGCAGCAACAGCAGTAAAATGGAATATCTGGTGCTCATAGTATGTTTAAAGCTTCTGCTTGATGTTGATAAAAGCAATTACTTTTTGGTTACTTTTTTTTAATTTAAAATTGCATTTAAACTAAACACTTACCGTTTTGGTTATATTTAAATGTAAGCATGGTAGACATGCTTTAAAATCAATTTTCAAAAGTTATAACTAATCAAGTCAATCGATAGTACAATCTTAGCTGTAGTGCTAGGAAAAAGGTTTAATCTCATTTGAGCCACAACCACTTTGGACTATTTTAATGAACATATATTGAGGCAAAATATAATTCTTAGAGGCAAAATTTCAGCTTGAGTTTATGAAAAAATTATAATAACTATTTAATATCACCCATATAGTAAACAAAATAACTGTTTATGGTAATGTAAATAATAAATAAATAGAAAAACCATGTGATAAAAATTGTTTATTAAAACTTTTATACAATTACTAAGTTTCTTTACGAATGGATTTCAAAATTTGATTATGCAATATAAAATTCACACGACAAAACATGCAAAAAATGTACTTAAATTTATAATACTACTGTAACTGTCTGCATTTTCAGTTAATACTTTTAAAATACATTGAGCTTCTACCTCACTTGATTTTTTTTTGTATAACCAGTTTCAACCACTTATTTGAATAAAAGCACCTAAAAATACGTAGATGGTAAACAAAAAAAAAACTGGTAGGACAAAAAAGTGTTAAAGTAAAAATAACTACCCTGAGATTTAGAAAAAAAATGTTAATACTATGAGTTTTCGAAAGCTTTAAACTAATCTGAGATGTTATCCTAAGTAGACTTGTTTGACCAACATTGAATTAGATATTTTTAAGTCTTGTTTTAAAAAAACATCCTTAGTTTTACCTTTTTCTTTACTTAATACTTTATTCTCTTTTGTACTTTAATTATTGTACAACTTAAAAAAAGCAATATTGTATTTAACTTTTTTTGTCTGAGTTTTATTTACTTTATTTTTTTTATTAACTTGTATTTTAATTATTTTTGTTTATATCCCAATTTTTTTATTCGAAAATATCAAACTTCAGGTAAAATGGTTACTACACTATTTAATCCTCTTCTAATAAAAAATGTTGAGTTTATAGTCACTAAATTTTTTTTAAGTATGCTAATAAGTACTTATATATGGTTAGTTGACCAAAATCAAATATTGTTTGTTTAGCTGATCATTTTTAATTAGCTTTACATAATTTGTTCATTTTTTCAACATTTTAATGGATTATAAGTACTTTTAGTAACAGACTATAACTAATTTAACATAAGCCTTTATCAAAATATTTGACTGCTATTAACTTAGTCAAAAATGTTGTATTTAATACTATCTTGAAGTTAATTTAAATGATATATAAATGAAGTAATAAAGCTAATATCACCGCAACACCATTTAAAAATAAAACAGAATGCTTATCTTATTTTTTAAGCAGCTTCCAGTTTATAACAGTACACAATGTATATAAAAGGAAGAAAAAATATATACTTTTTCAGAACTAATAAATTAAATACATAAAGTAATATAATATGAACATATATATAGGATCTGACAAAACTTTTTACCTATATCAAAAAATGTTTTGTTTTAAAAGTGCAATATTGATTCAAAAGATAACATACTTAAAAAATTAAACTAGTCTGAATTAGTCTAACTATTTACAAAAAAATGTTTATCTACATGATAGAATTTTTGTATCAAATTGGATGGATGTATCAAATTGAAATTTTACTACTTAACATGTTAACATTTTTAAAATTTCCAGGCTTTTTTAATGATTTTTATTTAAAATTCCAGTTTTTTCTTTTTTTTTCAAAGTTATTCAAATTCTAGGTTTTTTAGTCTAAATTGTCAAATTTTTAGCAACCCTGAAAAAAAAACAGCTTGATTTTGCAAGTTAATCACGTTAATTCAAACTAGCAAGAGTTAACATTTGGAAACGTTTCGAAACTATATAATTCTCTAAAATAAAATAAAAATAGGTTTTTCAAAATTTTTAAACATCTGACACAATTAGTTAATTAAACTTCTTAATTTTTTTTTCAGATTTTACAAAGATGATCACTTAGTTTATCCAAATAATATACATATATATAAAGATCTTTTATACATTTGATAAATTGAATATAATTGAGTTATTTTTATGTTTTTGTTATTTCTTCCCTACTTAAAAGAACTTTTAATAAAAAAACATACTTAATACAAGTATTTTGTCTTCTGCTACTAATTATTTTAAAACCCTTGCTTGTGTTCATAACTTCCTATAACCTTGTGTCTGCAAAAACCTATTAATAGCTTTCATCTTAGAAAAGAATTTGTTAGTTTTAAAACAGTTTAATTGTTGCAAAATGCAAGGTTAAATTAATAAGCTTTCAACTCAATAAGCTATAAATGCTTAGTAATTAGAGCTTACTACTTGGCTCTGAATGAATATAACTAACTTGCACTATATAATAAGAAGGTTACTTTAAGCTTTTGAATAATTTGGTTTAATTATGTATTATGTTATATTTGTTAAACGGTATGCAATCACAAACAAAAAAAATAGTGCATACAGTTTTCGAAATGTTTATTATTTTGTATCATTATTCAAAATAAAAAGAGTACATAAAAATACTTATACTCTAGTAATATTTAAGCAAACCAATTTAGATTTAATTTTTCTATGCAATATAATTGCTTTAAAAACACTATGTAAACTCAAATGTCAAAATTTTATTGACTAAAACCTTACTATAGTGACGTTTCAGTTATTAAGTGAAACGTAAAGTTAAAACCAAACAAAATGTCTATTATTTTATAAGCTGTTTAAATTTTATTAATAACTTCTTAAAAAACATTTTTATCAAATTAACCTAATTCATTTTAATTTCCACAGGAAATTTTTGAGGACAATACATTTCTCATTTTTAAGCGAAGCTAACCCCAAGGAACATAATTTTACTTAATAAACGAATACGGGATCAATACGGGAAAGTAAAATAACTAAATTAGCTCAGCATGAATTAACTATAAGTATCAGAGTTTTATAAAGTAAATCAACTAAGTTTCAATAAAATAAAGTTGCATAAATTAATACAAACACCCTTTAAACTGTCCTGAGTTTGTCAGAAAATCTTGAAAAATACAAGCAGTTTGATTTGGTGATATATTAAAGTTATTTCAAATTAGCTAGAGTTACTCTATTTAGGCTGAGTGTGTGGAATCATATGATGTTAATGCAAAATGAAAACTGAACATTTTTAAAATTTTGTTTTTAAAGATCTTTTACTTTTAGAATATATACTTCGAAGTAGTTTTACATCTTTTGTAGAGTGATTACTATCTCTAAACACACTATACATATATATGTAAAGATCTTGAAGTATATATTCTCTGATATAAATTGACAATTTTTATTTGTCTAAATGTACTAACTCAAAAAACATTTGTTAAAAAAACATATTTTATACAATAATTTAACGTTTCACTACAAAATATTTTGAAACTTTTGTACATAACTACACATAACCTTGTGTCTGCAAAAACTTATTGAAATGCTTAAACCTTTATAAAGAAATTAATACTGTTAGAATAACTCAAGCTGATGAAACTTTAAGTAAATTGAATACATAAGCTTTTGGCTAATAAGCGCTTAGTTGATAACATTTCTTAATTGGTTTTAAACAAATCTAATTAGCTCAAAAATTTTAACCAAGTTGGTTTTATATAAAATATGTTATATTTCTTATACAATACAATAAGTAATTTAAAATATAAAAAAATTACATACAGTTTGGCTACAACAGTGTTATATCATCTAACAAAATAAATGTTTAAAAAAAAACTAACACACTAATTACACAAAGCAGATTCCCAAAAGTTGTTCATTTAAATATGTCTATTTAGGTTTAGAACTTGTTTTTTACTTCAAGTAAAAACCTAAAAGCAGGTGATGTTAATTTAAATGTCAACACACAAATACAAATTTAAATTTGCAGTTTAAACCAAAGGTAATTTTTTTATTTTTTATAACAGGGTTGTTTTTTCCAAAAATTTTTCCAGGGTTTTCAAAATTCCTTCAGGTTTTTAAAAGTAGACATTTTTGGGTTTATTTTTAGTTTAAAGTTAAGTTGAAGGTAAAAAACTCTGTTAAATAGTATAAAAACATTGAAAAGATACTGTTAAGTAACTTTAAATGTGTTTTTTAATAAAAATATTTTGATATTGACAAAATTATTTTTCTTGTAATTGTTTTTTTCTGACAATCAAAATTTCACTACTTGAGATTATAAATTGTTAAAAATTCCAGGTTTTTTAGTGACTTTTGTTCAAAATTCCAGGTTTTTTTTTAATTTCTCAAGCTCCAGATTTTTAAAGTTTTTTAGGTAAAGTGGCAATCCTGTTATAAGCTGTTTGACTATGACCAAAAAAAGTATTTCAAATTGAAAATATTTTGCAAATAGAAAAATAAAATTATCACTACAGTTTTGTCTTGGTAGCATACAAAATTAGTTGAAACCCTATTTTTATTTCCTATACATAATAACAAACCCACTAAAAAATGAAGCAGAAAAATGTTGTATAAATCTGCTTTAAAATAAGATACTTAAATAAATGCTCGGAAATATAACTTGCAAGGTTGCCAAATATATATATATATAGCAAATTTTCTTTGGGTTTTTAAAATTTCCTCCAGATTTTTGAGATTACACATTTTTGGGTCTATTTTTAGTATTAAGTTAAGTTTAAGGTAAAAACTGTGTTAAATAGTAAAAAAAACTTTGAAAAGATACTGTTAAGCTACTTCTTCATGTGTTTATTAATAAAAAAATTTAAGATGACAAAAAAATATATCTATATTGTAGATTTATTGTGTCAAATCAAACTTTCTACTTAACATGTAAAAATTGTATAAAATTCAAGGTTTTTCCAGTTTTTTAGCCTAAATTCTCAAATTCCATTTTTTTCCAGGTTTGGCAACCCTGTAAATTGTTTTTTTAGATCAGGAGTTTCATTCAAAACTATTATTAAGTAACTTTTATAATGCACACTTGCAAATTAATAAGATGAAGGTTTTCATTAAAAAAGTTGTACAAAACACAAGTTGCATACCAAAATTATAAAATCCTTGCATTAAAAAAAGTTATAAACAGATTAAATTAATTATTAGAAAGAGTTACAACCATTTTAGATCAGTGATTTTCCTCATTTACAAAAGCTGTGCACAGTTAATTACTGGAAAAAAAATTCAGTGCACTCTAAGCTACTAAACTCCTAAATTTCTACAACAAATATTATTTTTTTATGATTAAGATGTCTTAATATACAAACAACTTTTGGAAAACCATTAACTTATGTTATAATGTACTTTTTCTGGTTAATAAAACTAAGTAAAAACAACTAAACTAATATTTTTCACTGTACTAAACTTTTTGTCCACAATGAAACAATTTTAAGAACATTACTGCACTTGCACACGGTAAAAGCCATTTTGTCACACGGACTTATAAATTAAGAATTAACATTGAGATCATTAGTTTTTATAGGTAAAAACAAGGATAAAGTAGTAGAATTAACATGTTGACCGTAGTTTTAGCGTTGATAACAAAATTTCAACTTTAAAAACGAAAATAAACAGGAAATGAGTTTAAGAAATTAAACTTAAGATATAAAAAAATATATTTTAATAAGTAGTGTATATAATTTTGAGAAACAGATTAACAAAAAAAAAAAGTTAAATGAATAGTAATAAAAAATTGTTTAACAACTTTTAGACATAAACCAGTAACATATTTTTAAAACTGAACCGAGTACTTTTACTATTTAATTAATATTGCAAATTTAAAACTTTTTAGTGGCTTGTTTTAATTTTGAAGTCTGCTGAGCTGACCATATTTGCGATTTTAATAAAAAAAAACTCAAGCATATATAATGTTTCAGTATAATACAAACACTCGTTTTATAAGTATTCAGATCTCTGTATTTTTGGCAACTCTACTTAATAAAAACCTTTTTTTAAGTTCATTCTGGTATTTTCTCCTAACTATTTTTCAAAGCAGATTCATTATAAATAAATTTTTGTTGAGTTTAATTGTTTTTTAAATTATATTTTCTGAAGTCAAGACTGGACGCTTGGCATTTTAAGCTAAAAACCTTTATCATTTATAACTTTTCTGTTAAAAGAAACTCCAAATTGAGTAGTAAACTTAAAGTCAGTTTGATTAGCATATTTTTTGAGTCAGCAATAAAAATATTTTATTCATGATTTTTTTTCAATTGTAATTATTAAAAAAAATTTTTTTTGGTTAATGTTGTTTATGTATGGTTAGGGTGGGCTAGGGATAAGGGTATAAATAAAAATAATCAAAATGCTTATAAAAAAATCTTAGTTTGCAGTAATGCAAATCAGACTGATTTTTAAGTATACTTTCCAGACTAAACCGATTTCATTGTAAATAAATCATTAATGTAAGATCCATTCTCCTGGAAGAGCCTTATAAAGAATCTTCTTAAAGTGAATTTCTAAGATTTCATAAAGAAAATGTTAGTATACAACTTTATTTAATTTCATTAAATCTTCTAGTTTAAGCTTTGTGCTACAATACAAATTACTAAGTATTGTTATGATGAAATATATAATGTAGTGATCGGTAATTATTTTTTACATTAACACATAATATTTTTTTTCATAATTAATGTGAATATTATTTTGACATAATAGTAATTGTTTTATTAAAATAAATTCATACAGTTATACTTTTGACAACTTTAAAACTAAGAAGTTAATAATATTACCAGAGTTTTCTAATACATTGAGTCAGGATACTCAGTATATTCTTTAATTTCTTCACACACCTTCAGATAACCAGGGTTGCCAAAAGATCTGAAGTCCTGAAAAAATATGGAATTTGACTATTTAGGCTAAAATACATGAAAAATCCATGAATTTAAGAAATTTTGAGGAAACCTTGAACTTAAAACAATGAACAGTATAAAACCTGGAACATCATAGAAACTAAACAAAACTTTAAAATTTTAGTAATAAAAATTCAATTTGACACAAAAATCTAACATGGAAAAGTTTATTTTAGACATCACAAAAAATTGTTATATAAAAAAAAATTAAGTAGCTTTACAGTATCTTTTTAATGTTTTTATACAATTTAAAACATTTTTTTCTAAACTTACATTTAAATTATAAATAGAGTCAATAACTTGTACTTTTACAAAAGCGAAATTAGTTTAGAAAACCTGAAAATATCCTCAAAAACATTTGGAACCCTAGGTAATTTAATATATTAAGAATAACTCAAATTTTAAGTTTTAAAAGTATCAGTATACCTAGGTCAAAATGATTTAATTAAAACTCAGGGTAAATTTACTTCAACTCATTTAAATCTTAAAGATTTAGCTTTTCAAGTTTCAATACTTAAATACTGTATATCCAAAAAAGTTCTGAAAAATTTTAATTTGTTTGTAAATTTGTTTAGTATTTTCTAAAGTTCTTTTAAATTTCTGATACAGGACTGTTCTTTTAGGATAGTTTTTAAAACCCCAAAAAGTGGCAATCATTTTTTTTTCAAAATCTTAGGTTAACTAAAATTAAGGGTTACCTCTCATTCAGGATACTCCGGGTATTTAGATAATTTGTAAAAAATAAGGATGGATTACTATAACTCTCGAATTTTGATTATGTTTTTTTTATTCAGGATCGTTTTGTTTTTTTTTTAATTTAGGACTGCTTTAAGGTTTTCTAAAGTCTTAGGCTTATTTTTTTAGGTTTTGATAAAGATTTAATTTTAATATTTTCATATTTTATAAAAAAGTTTTTGAATAACTTGATTTTCATTAGTTTTAAAAAGCTTTTAATTTTTTATTCAAATTCGAAAAAAATATCACAATGTCAGGACAGCTTAAGGTCACTCAGAATATTTTCTTTAAAGTTAGGTTTATCAAACACATTTTTTTTAATCTTTGGCTTTTTTTTTTTAAATTTCCATTCTAATTCTGTTTTTATAAAGTCAAACAAACATTTTACAGAGTTCATTGTTTGCACTTGATGACCCACCATGGTCAATACTTTCACTTGTACTCTAAAAACTCTACCAGAGATCAGAACGCCTGGCAACTCAGTAGGATAAGAGGTAAATCTGCTGAGAACTTTCCTTCTGTGATCCATAAAGCAGTATCTGATACAGGTCACTTTTACAAAAATATGGTAAACTTTCTTTTAAAAAATAAAAAAGTTGTCAGTACTTGAAGATAAGATATATATATTTTTTCACAACATTTTTACCACCTCTACCTTCTTATGTTACTATGGAACTTTATATTGAATTTTTCGTGGTTGTTCTTTTAAAAAGACTAGAAAAATGTGAACGTAAACGATCGTAAAAATTAAAATCAAAGGGAGGAGACAGTGTGGTGCCCATGGTAGACTATGGTTTCAATAGTCAATATTAACAGAAATGGGTATAAAAAAGATTGCACATCAATTTTTTCTTTTTAAAAATGATATTGTTTTTAGTTAATTTAAGTAATAAAACTTTAAAAAGAAAAAAAAGAAAACTGTTAATAAATAACAATACTGATTTTTTATTGTTTTAATTGAAACTGCTCAAAAAATGTTATAAAATATTGGTGTGAAGCTTGATGACCAAAAGGTCTTTCTCCACTCCAATCCATTGACCATAAATGTGACCGTTCACATTTTTCTTTCGTTCTGTTATTGTAGAACTTTCAGTTTTGTAATTAAAGTATTGTTTGTTATAAAACGTACTTAAAATTTACATAAATTAAGGTCTTTCAAACTAAAAAAGATTAAAATATATTTTACAAAAGTTCAGATTGACTCAGACTAGTTATTTTTTTGTGAAAATAATTTTTTTAAATCTCTGGCTTTACTTTTTAAATTTTTTTATTTGATATGTTTTTATTTAGCCATTATAATAGTATGATACATTTTAGGTAACATTTTTGCTATTTAGCAAGTATTAACTGTATTTCAGTTTTTTGATAAACTACAAGTTATTTCAAGGCTGCCTTGATTAACTCATTACAGTCTGTAGTCATCCAGGCTATCTTAGTTTTTTTCAATGAGTGGCAACCCCTGTAGTTTTAACTAATTTAAATTACAAATTCTATTAACAATTTCCTGATTCAACAATAAAATAGCCTTTTGTAAGTAAAAGAAATAAACACACTACGCACACTACAATCTAAATAAACATTTATTTTTAACATGAGATTTAAAAAATGTTTTTAGTAACGCACTTTAGTAATAACTATTCTTAAGCATACATATATATTTACAGGTAAAATTAAGTATTTGTTTTTAATTGTAAAATTTATACTAAACCAATTTTTTCAAATCTTTTCTGTAATGTAGTACATTATTTAACAAAAATAAATCTAAATTTTATTTATTCAGTCAATATTTGGCTTATTTTTTTTCTAAAAGGATAACAGTTTTATAAAAAATACTTTTTTTTTGATATTTATTTCGATTTCGGTTTAGAATTTCCTTTACATGAAAAGTTAAGAAAAAATTAAGCTTATATGATTAATACAGTGTTGCCACACTTAAGAAAGATTTAAAATACTCAGATTGATTCAAGCTTGTTTGAGATTATATTGAAAAATATGTCAGGCTAGTTTTTTTGACTTACATTTTTGTTTTAAAAAGATATTTCAAGTCAATGTTTAGTAATTTGGTGTTTATAATAATGTTTTTATTTTTAGGTAACTTGTTTAACCTAAACTTTTCAGCTGTTTAGTTTTCGATCTAAAAATAATAACTTAAGTTTGAGTTAGACCTTTATTGAGTCTCTGAGTGTTTTTTTTTGTTTTACAATGTGTTAAGTCTTAATTTTTTTTAACTTTTATAACTTCTTACAATTACATACATGTGAAAAATTTGTATATTCCATTAGATTTATGTATTAATTAGATACATTTCATTAATTAAAAGATAAAAAAATGTCACTTAAATTAGTTTACTTTTAAAAATGTACTTAAAAGTTGCATACTATACTTGAATTTAGAGACTTTTTGATTGTTACTACTTTGTTTTGAGGCGTAATCTGTTTTTTTATTGAATAGTTTTAAAATAGTTAAAATTTTATAATCTTTCAAATTAGTTGAAGGTCTAAAGCAGGTAGAGACAATCAGTTTATTACCAAACAGACTTGCCACACACTCAATATAACTAAGACGAGTTTAAAAAATTAGTAAATCATAGACTTGTTTAAATTTTTTTTTTTAAACACAGGATAGTTTTGATAGTTATCCTAAATATCCTATAGAGTATTTTATTGACAATTTTTTGACTTTTATGTACTAAGTCATATTATATTGTATCAAAAAGCAATGCACCAGAAAACTAGTATATTAGCTATTCATTGAAGTACCTTAAAAAAGTAAGTAAACTTTTTTAAACTCATTGATTTTAGAATTAACTTTTTCCTTACAAGTACTGAAGTTGTAAAAATAGTTTTGTCTTTAAATTTTAACAGTAATTAGTTTTAAACTGAGTCTAAACATCTAACATTTAAGAAACGGAATGACAAGTATCGTATCAGTGCAGCATAAGATTGACAGACCAGGACAGCGGGTACATAAGTCAAGTGAAAAGATTACCAGAAAATACGGCTTTTAATGGACTCAAGTTTTTTAACTGCGTTTTTTTTTTTTTGCTTATTTGTTTATATAAAATAAAAATCAACAAAAATAAGAAATTTAATTCGCAGTAGTTAGTTAATTCTGTGTACTAAGATGACCAGATATCAGTTGAATTGTTTAAATGTTTTTGCTAAACTAATATTTAAGTTAATGGTGTGCAGCGTTTTTATTCAGCGGACCAGCTGTAAAAAATATTTATTGGCTGTCAAAAACATTTACGTTTTATGTTATACACGAAAATAGTTTAATTATTTTTGCCAAAATTCTAATTCTATATGACTTTATTTATTATGAAGTTTTTTATTTCCCGTAAGTTATACTTATAATTTTTTCGTATACATTTTAATTCCTAGAATATCTAATGTAAGTTTTACCTTTTGCGGGCCGGATTCCACTTAAATTCTGTAAGTATTTTCAGGATGGTAATTTTCTCTGTGATTTCAAAAGTAAGAGTTGAGCGATGCAAATAATAATGTTGTTGTGAAAATAAGATAGTAAAACAACTTTTGTTGAAAACATAAAGAAATGAATAATTTTGTGGGAGTTTTCCATGAAGATATAATCTAGGTTCCAACAAAGCGCAGAAACTGCTGCAGTATCCTTATGATAAAAATTAAAGATATTCACTTGTTCCTACCACTAGCGGCGTAAATTAGGTGTACACAGAAACTATTTTTCGCAGTTTAGTGGGCACAGAATTTTATGAGTTCGACGGCCGCTGGTAAAGGCCATTTTTAAATTTGAGATTTAGTAAGAGTTTTAACCCTAAAAAGTTTATAAATCATAACAAAATAATAGGTTTTTTTTAAAGGAAAACGAAATTTTGAATGGTAAATTAAAACTTTCTCGAAAAAATACAATACAATGCATATCGCGTTTTTTAGAGTAAAAAGAAGTAAAGTTATTTTTGTAACCCTTTTGTTTTCGCTGTATAGAAATTTGAAAACGACTTTTGCTTTAGGTTTAAAAAGAAAACTCTGAAAATTGGTACAACCGCGCTAGTAATGTAGTAGTAGTCAAACTAAATCAATAGTAGCAGCTCTTTTTTATTGCAATAAAGTTATTCTAAATACATTTTTTTTCTATCAGATTACAAGATTATTTTTTTAACAACAAAGTGCTTTAAGAATTAAAATAATCTTGTTTTTTAATTCTTTAACACTTTTACACAGCACCCCACTTAAAATGTTAACAGTTGTAAACATTTATAATTAATTCTAAAGTGAAATACTTGTAAATTTTAAAAGTGTATGGTGGTCAATTTGGAACAGCTTAAATCAGTTACTTACTAATTAAAGGAGCTTAAAATTAATCTGGGATTAGCATAAATCTTTCAGTTGTTTAAATTAGTTAGTTTTTGATACAAATATCATCAAGTAAAAACTTTCTTGCTAGGAGACCTCAGGTACCAACTAAGTTACTAGTTTTGATATTTGTTGATTGGAAAATTTTTCTTTAGTATTTTATTTCATATGTATCATTTTAAACTTTCCTATGCCTTAAAGTTGTGCTTAGAATATTTTTTTTTTACACAATTTAACTATTTTTTGATTTGACATACTCTTTTCACTTTTATTTTTTGAATTTGTTTTCCATTATTACTAACTGGTTCGTATTTTTAATTTAATGGTATGTTGCTCGAGTGGTTCTTTTTATGAGTTTCTTAATCAAAATAAAGCTAGCATCTAAATTTAATTTAAGCAAAACATAAATTGTAAAAGTTTTTAAGTTTTAAAAGTTTATAATTTTTTTAAGTTTTTTTTCCTGTCGATTTTCGTTTAAAGCTTAATGATAAAAGTCAGAAAAAGACATGTTGAAAAAACACCATTGCAAACAAAAGCGTTAAAATTGTACTTTATACAACATGTTTTTTATAACAAAACTATTATTATATAAAGTATAAACTTTTTAGTACAACAAACATTAACCTGCCACACAGTTATTCACACAAAAATTCAACTTTGAACAAACAAACGTTTACTCGGTGTTCAGAATCATTTTAAAGATTTGAATTCTGACAACTATGTTTTATTGGATAGCAATTTTTTTATACAATTTAATTTTTTGAAAATACCTTTATCTAGTTTAAAATGTATCAAATGCCATGAGAATAAGTCGTTTGTGTTCAGTTATTAGAAAGCTGGTGTTATGTCAAAGTTGTACAATCAAAACTCGCCAGTCAGCAAAAATGTCTTATGACACTTAGAATAACACGTCAAACAAAAACCAAAATTGTACCGTGTTCGATATAGGACACCCTTTAAAAAATCGACATAAGCAGAATAAATACAAAAAATTTTACATGTGTATAAATTTCGCTGGAGTAGATTTAGATTTTATACCTAGCTTCAATTATGATACTTTTACAACAGTTAAGTTTATACTTTATTAAATATTTACTTTGAGTGTGAATATTTTTAGGTGATTACATTTAAAACGAACAAAATAAATTTAATTTTCAAAAACTTCCTCTAAAAATCTTTAACAGACTTAAAACTAAAAACCACAAAATAAACTTATTTAACTGTACAATCAGTTTTTGAATAATTCTTTAAAATTTAATAATCAAAAAAAAAATCAAATAATTGCAGTAAGTTATTCTTATCTTCTTTTAGCTGATATTCCTTGTTATCAACAAAATGTTTGTAGTATGACAAAAGTAAAATTATTCTTACAATATGTAGACTTTTTCCGATAAAATTTTTCTTTACGTATAAAAACATAAAAAATTTAAAGCAGGGTTTCCGAAACTTTTTTTCAAAAGGCCCAATTTAAAGAAATTAAAAAGCTACGGCCCCTTTAACAAGAATTCTCAATAAACTACCATTAAAACGGTTGATACTTTTTTTTTGCTCTTCATCAATAACTCCAGAATATACAGTTAAAGTTTAAAATTATGACTTCATGTCCCCACTGTGGCCCTCTACTGCTCATAGCCCCCTTGAATTTCTGTAATGGCTCCAAAGGGGGCCACTTGACCATTTTGGGAAACCCTGACCTAGAGAATTTTTAAAAACTACTGTTTTTAACCACAAAAAATAAAACTTCAAAGAAAAATCTTTCAAATATTGGCTTTTAGTGCAATAAAATTTCTCCACAAATATAGTTAAATATAGTATTTATAATGTAACTATATTGACATCTTTGTGGAAATCTGTATGTTAGAGTTGTTTAAAAAAGCTACCATTTCTAGTAATTAAAAAAACGTGTGTTTTCTTATTATATATTTTCTTTTGCATAAAGTTACATTATTTTCGTCATTTAATTACATTGTTACTTTTCAATATATATGAATATTTTACTAACATTATGAAAATATATACTAACAAAAAAAGCTTTTACATATAAAGTTTTTTTTAAGCTTGCATAAAGTTTTAACTATTTTAGATTTACAAACTTACAACGGCTTTAACAACAAACTAAATGTTTCGTTGTTTTTTCAAGAAGAAAGAAGTGAACGAATGCAGAAGTTGGCGCTGCAAGCCGAATTGCGACGGTTGCAAACTTGAAAAAGTTCCTACAAGCTCCAACTGCAGGTTGGACCTCACTTTAAACCTGTAAACTTACAAGTGAAAAACTAAAATATCCTTATCAAAAAGTACTACTCCGCTATCACGTTACGACCTATAAGTTTTTGGTAACACCTTGAAAAAAAACACAGGTACAAGCTGGAAAGAATGCAGAAGAAGAGCAGGGACTACGAGACGATCGTCCGCGCTTTCCGGTCCACCGGCTACCCCTACAGCAGCAGGTGGGAGCCCGACGTCCTCGGCGTGTACGGGGTAATCCCCAACGACGAGTACCGGTCCCGCTCCGTGCTTCCTGACGAAGTTTACTCGCAGTCCAACGCCAGCGACCACCCGAACCCGGCCCTCCTGTACCACGGCATGCAGCTGCACTCGGTCGAGCGCTTCCTGAGGGAGGGCTTCAGCGAGGGAAGGTCGAAGGTGCGCCGCGGAAAGGTGTACTTGCAGAACACCAGCTTCGGCGCCTGCAACTACCACTGCGCTGAATCGCCTCCGTTCACGTGCAAGTGCGTCACGTGGCGGAATGACGTCATTTACGTCCTCGTGTGCCAGGTTCCCGCCATCGAAGACTGCCTCGCGTACCAGTACGGCAGGAAGCCTCTGTCGATGGGCTTGCACGAGTTCGAAAAGTACATGGGCAAGTTTTCGCTGCACGACAACTGCCACTTCAGAGACAGTCAGGGTCGGGGCCTGAGCAGAGGGGTTTTCCCCCGCAAGCTGAAGGGGCCGATCAAAGCGTTGGACGTCTGGGACAACTTTCTGGTGGACGCGAGGCTCGTGAAGCCGGTGTATTTGGTGGCTGCGAGGTTTCGCTTTGAAAGATGAGGATTTGTTCGTGTTTGGTTTTTCGTCAGATAATTCTATGTACAGTGTGTGACTTGTTGTGGCATAAAACTTAGGTGTGAAAAGTAAAATATTTTGAGTATTTGTGTACTTTAAACGTCAAATTTGACTTCACTTTACAAAAAAATATTTCTTAAACTATTTTATCTAATTTGAGTCGTTGAACATGATTACAGTTGCTTTTAATTAAGTTGTTTATTATAGAAAAATGATTCAAATGTTCAAATGCATTAAGAGTTTCAATTTTTAATTTTTTGGTTCTTTTATGAAACCAAAGTCTTTTGGAAACTTCACAATACCTTTTTTCTCTTCATAGGGTCTCAACATTTCTTCGTTTTTTATGGAACACCTATTAAGCAAATACCAACCTCCATGTCATAGCTCTGAAAGCTTTTACGAAAAAAACCAATGCTAAAGCTTTAATGTATAAAGTTTACAGTTTTTGGAATTTTAATAATTTATAAGTTCCAAACATGTTTTCGTTTAAAGCTATAATAGTAATCTATTTTTGTAATGTTATTCTGACGATTTTACTATTCTCACTAAATATGTACAAAATGGTCAGTTTTTAAATAGAGATAGTTAAAATTTTATTCTGCAGTTTAGTAATAAGATGATAAGAAGCTTATGAAAAAAAAGCTTTATTAAATTATTTTCATGTTTTTTAATAGATCTGTTTCATAGTTAATAAATAAAGCTTTTAAAACTAAATCCAAACTTTATATGTTTGTTTACGATCATATATTACATTTTTGATAACGAATCATATTTTATTTCTTAGCGTCATGATGACAACTGATATAAAAATTTTAATTATAAATTAAGGATCTATAAATATGATTTTGTTCCGAATAAAAAGTTGGAGTAATTGTAAAAAATAGGTTCCTTTAAACGAAGATTGTTGTGTTAGAATCTCTGGCTTAAGCTAGGGTTGTAACCACTTATTTCAAATATAATTAGTCTTAATTAAATTAGTTATTTTTTAAATAAAGTTATAAAACTTATAAAGTTTTAAAGGTAAGTTGTTTTACAACAACTCTGAACTAAATGATTATATCGAAAGTGTATATAATGTAACGTTAGGCATAAAAGTGGTCACAAATAAAGCACCCACGGCTGATATAAATTTATACTTATGAAAACTATGTTTAGGCGAAAGCTTAAATTGTAACAATTAATAGTAGCCTTAAATGCTGTTAGAGTTTTGTTAGTGCGCAATAAAGCTAAACCTGTTAACTTATTTTTAAGTAATTATTAGAAGTTTAAGAAAAAAATTATGCAAAAAAAAAGTTATTGTAAGGTTCTTTTTTTAAACCACCAGTCTGGTAAGACTAAAATTCTGGTTATCCGTGTTTTATTGGTGGATGTAATTGTTAAAATCAATCAACTAGTTACTTCTTTATTTTTAAATATTAAGACAAACTAAATAAAAATTAATTGATCATGTCTTAAAACCTTTGCATTTACATTTTGCTATAGTTATATTTGGTTTTATATCTATTGCGTACTTGTTAATGAAAAACAATTTTGTAACACAACTTTTTTAAGTGAAACAGTAGCAATAGCAATATTAATTTTTTTTTTAATGTTTTTTAAGTTCCATACGTAAATTTCATGTACTTTATGGCAATGCGTAATAGTTAGTTAATAGAAAATGACTAAAACTACACTTTGAAGGTTATTGACAAAATTAAAGCTTTTACCATGACAAATTATTTACATTTATAAAGCTTTCATTTATAATTTTTAATGTTTGGTGTTTTGTTAGTTTTCTTTTTGTTTTTTTTATTTTAAGTAGTATTAAAAAATAGAATATAAACAAAGTACTTGATTAGGTAAAGTCATATTTATAAGTTTTGTAGCATTTTTGATACTTTTTTACAAAAAAAAAAGGGAATACAGAAGAGATATAACTTACTTAAATTGAAAAGCATTGGTTATGAAAATGAAACAAAATAAAAATAAACAGTTTTTGTGAAAAGTAAGAACAAAAGGAAAGTATAACACTTTAATTGTGCTTGAGGCGAGCAACGTGTGTAGCCTTATCTAACCCACAAACAGAAGTCTCTGGCTAGAAATTTTTATCTTCAAAACTAAAAAATAAGTTATCAAGTACAGTAGTGCTTATTAGGAGACTATTTTTTCGATTTTTTTTTTTCTAAAGTTTTTATAAAATATTTTTTTTTTAAATACAGGTTCTGCTATCATTTTTTTAAGCCCGAACAGCGAAAGAGCTTTTCTGGCTAATCCGGTTCGTCGAGTAGAAAAAATATCTTACTTTTATTTCAGCAGTGTTCAAATTTAAGTAAACCACAAGCTATCATATTTTAGTTGCTTCATTTCATAAACATAACATAAAACTTTTACTAAAGTTGAAAAATGTGTTTAAGCCATAAAAGATTCAATTGTGAAACATATGATAGAGCTTATTTGATAAAAATATTTGTTTCATTATTAATTAAAGATAAAACTTATTTTGCCAAGCTGCTAAGTTTTTAAAATAAAAAAGTGTTTGTTGCATTTTAGTCATTGAAATAAGTCTATAAAGCTTGAATAATAGAGCTTTATATTTACCTTAAACTAATGTTTTTCAGTAGTTATTAGTTTTAAATCAATAATATAACTTGTATTTTATTTACAAAATTGCTTCATTTCCAATATGTTTTATGAATTATGTTGTTGAATTATGAATTCTTTTACTCGTAGTGAAAAAAATATTCCTAAAGTATATGTTTAGAAGTTTATATTTTATTTTTAACATTGTTTGATCTAACTTGAACGAGCAAATGTCTATTACAACGCGAAAGCGGAAATGACATTTCAAAAGTTAGTTAACTATAAAATAGTTCAATCAGCTCAAAAATGTTTTAAGTAATTTTAAATTATGTCAATACTATTTTCTAAAAAACATTTAGTACTACTGGACTTGTAATATTTTTTTTAACTTTTATGACTTAGTTTTATATAAGCTACCTTCACAGAGCTATACTTTAAATAAACCGTTGCTTTAAAAATGGGAATGCTTTTTACTGTGGTAGTTTACAGAGTTTTGCAGAGCTTTGCTGCATTCATTCGAAACAGCTTGCGTTTCAGCAACCAATCGAAAAGCATTTCCAATGAGCCGAGCAAAAAAGAAGATTCACAACTAAATAAAGATAAAAATGGCAACTCAACAGGTTTCTTAATTTTATTTCGTTTACTTTATATTTATACTCAGCTGTAAACAGTCACGCACCATAAAAAAATCATTTAAAACCTTTACAAAAACTACAAGCTAAACATTGCTTTAAAACAGCAGCTATTTTATTTAAAAAAATTGCTCGCGGGCTGCAATATTTAGAAAAAAGTTGTTTAGGGCCACAGTTATTTAAAAATAGTTATAGTAACTACTAGAAAAATAATATTTTAAACCAAATTATAACAAAATAAGCAGTAAAATAGCACCTTTAAAGAGTATTTTTTAAACTAAAAGCCTAGTTGTAAGTTTGTGTGGCAAAACCTGTTGTCTTTAAGTTTTTTAAAAAGTATGCTTTTAGCTTAAAAGTACCTCGCAGATCGCAGATTTTGGCTTTGAGGGCTGCATTTGGCCCGCGGGCCGCAATTTGCCGACCACTGCTTTAAAACATCAAATTTAAAAAGTTTTACTAAAATTTGGATTGAATATTATAATATTTAATAAAATAGTTTTCAAATGTTAAATATTTTTTCTTGCTATTAAGTCAAATAATAATTTTGTTGATTGTTTTTTGTAATGGATTAAAACGTGAGCTCTAATGAAACTAAAATAGTTTAATTTTTTATAGTTTTTAATTTTTTTTTTAATTTCAATATACTTAAGGTCGCTTTTTTTATTTACAATCAGAGGATACAAAGCGTACAGTGGCTTTTTTCAAAGCGTGCTTTGATTTGAAAACATATTTTAATGTTTTTCAACAAATATTAATATATACTAATTAACCAAAAGAGTTAAACAATAATAGTCTCATTATTAACTGTAAATATTTTTTTTTTTATAAGTAAAATGTTTTAAGTAATTTACCGTGCTCAGCTTTTGAAAACTGTGAGAACGACAGTTAAAGAGTTTTTTTTTTACATATATCTTTAAAAATTTTCAGATTCATCTGTTGATGCGAACTCAAGCTCTCGAATAAGTCTGCTTCCAAACGTACACAAGGAAAACGTGAACGCTTCATCCGGGCAAGGTACATTTGACGCTACAATTTTCAACAAAAATGCTGACGACGACAGTATTGAGACGTTAGATGACGTCAATTCTATTGAAACGCCTGAAAACGACGTTGTAGCTGATTCTAAAGCATCTGAAATTGTTTTAAAAGGTGATGAACATTCTATAGAAACACCTAAAAACAACATTTTTGATGGTTCTAAAAAATCTGAAGAAGTTTTAAAAGATAACGTCAATTCTGTTGAAACACCAAAAAATGACAATTTTGGTGGTTCTAAAAAATCTAAAGAAGTTTTAAAAGATGATGAACATTCTATAGAAACACCTAAAAACGACATTTTTGATGGTTCTAAAAAATCTGAAGAAGTTTTAAAAGATAACGTCAATTCTGTTGAAACACCAAAAAATGACGATTTTGGTGGTTCTAAAAAATCTAAAGAAGTTTTAAAAGATGATGAAAATTCTATAGAAACACCTAAAAACGACATTTTTGATGGTTCTAAAAAATCTGAAGAAGTTTTAAAAGATAACGTCAATTCTGTTGAAACACCAAAAAATGACGATTTTGGTGGTTCTAAAAAATCTAAAGAAGTTTTAAAAGATGATGAACATTCTATAGAAACACCTAAAAAGGACGTTTTTGGTGATTCTGAAAAATCTGAAGAAATTTTGAAAGTTTATAAAACGTCTGGTGAAAAACATGAAAGTAGTTTACCTGGGACAGTTGATGAAAACTTATCTGAAAACTCCGAGTCAATTTCTGATGGTAATTAAATACAAAGTTTACAAATTTTGTATTGTTTCAAGATAATATTTATTCAAATACAGGTATTTAAATTTAGGAAGAAATAAATTCTATGAAAAGTTTAACTCTATATCTTCTTAAAAGCGTAACTTTGAAATAACTATTTTAGTCAAAGTAGTTTGTCAACAAATCTCTTTATAGTTTTATCTAACAAAAATTATTTAATCATTATATACTTTTAGTAGTTATTAGTCAATTCTTATTTACTGCTCAGATTCTTCTGACAACATTGCAAAACTATTCGGTACAAGCCCTTCAATAACACTAGAAAGCAGTGAAGAAAGTGAAATGAGTACTTCCGAAGAAAACAAAAGCTCAGGTCTATACACGTGAACAAAAAACTTTTTTAAGTTAAACATTTATCTAATTTTATAAACCAAAGGAAGTTTTTTAGCAGTAACTCTTAAACGTGACTTTGTTATTTTGTAGTTTAAGACCAATTAAATAATTTATAAACAATTGAAAAAGCTACTTAATTCTAACTTAACCGTATGAACAAAATCATATATTAATAACGTAGTTTGAAATAAAGCATTTTTTTTACCTTAAGTTCATAAACTAGCGTTAGAACTTTTGAGAAAAAACAACAAATAAAAATATGGTAATGCAGATATTCTTAAGTTTTATACATATTTCGGTTTTTTTATCTTTTTTGTTGATAAATTTTTTTTGGCATTTCATGTTTTTAGATTCTTCATACACACTAACGCCAGAACTGGAATCAGATACTGAACAAGAACTTGAAGATACAAATGAACACTTGTTTATCTATCCAAAATTTTACATTGACGAAATATACAAAAAACGAGACAAAAATGAGTTTGAAGAGCGTTTAAATTGCAAAGATGAACCCAAAAAAGAAGTTTCATTTACAGATATCAGAAAGTATGTTTAATTATAAACCCCAAAAATTTAGGAAATTTTAATTTTTTTAAAAGTAAATAGATTAACTTACTATATAAGAATGAAATAAGTGTGTTTTAGAAACATTGACTTAAATTTACAGCTACGGAGCTATCTTTTATAACAAGTATAAATGTTTAATCAAATTTTAAACTTATATATCTTCGTTTAAAGCAAGATATTAAGTTTTTAAATGTTTCTATTTTCTTTTTAAGATTTGATAAAGTAGTTGAAAAAATACGGTTTCAATGGACTGCTTTTATTTAGATGCTGAACCACAGTATGAATAATAATGTATCTGTTGAGAACGTACATTGCTTTAACTACTACTTGGTAGTAAATTCTGTTTTATAAGTACTTGCTGAAATATAAAAATAAAACTAATTATTCTTGTTGCTATTAACTGCCTCTGAAGCTTAAAATTGTAACGACACATAAAGTATTTTATGATCATTTATAATGAGGAAAATAAAGATTTCCGTTTTTTCTATTTGTCGTTTAAAACAAACTCAACAAGCAGTTGATTTCAGGTTCAAATTACCGGCTAACGATGCCAACTACTGCAAATACGTGGCGTTAACCGGACTGGCGGGTTCGGGTAAAACTAAAACTTGCGAGAGAGTCGTTCTCTCGAACGAAAAAGGCAAAATACGAACTGTGTTCATCCAGCTGGCGTTTTTGGATGAGAAAACGAGCTTAAACGAGTTGTTGACAAGGTTTAAACTGTTTGATGAGCAGACTATGGAAGAAGACACAGACTGGATTGAAATCAAAGGTAATACACAACGATTTTTCTTTGAAAAAATAATAAAAAGCACACCTATTTTAAAATAAAACTTATTTAATTCAGAAAGCTGTGTATAAAAAGTTTAAAGTATAAAATGTAGCAAGCCGACCACTAAACTTTAAAAGATCGGTATTATATCTTACTTATCGTTCGATAAAAAGTATATGTATATTTTAAAAAATTAGAAAGTTTGAAATTTTAAAATTAAAAATTAAAATTAATTACGACTATTAACAGGTAAAAACATGACAATAGTACTGGATGGTCTCGATCAAGCAACGTTTAAGATTTCAGACAAAAGAATGCTGAAAAATTTCGACGCGAACAAAAAGTACGATCCTGCAACTTTGATATCCTTAATTCTAAACAGGAAACTGCTGAGGAAGGCCAACTTGCTTCTGGGCTGCACACCCGCAGCGCTCGCGGAGCTGCCGATGAGTTCCTATCCCGAAGTCGTCGTTTCTGTAAGCGGCTTTAATAAAGTTGATGCTTTAAATATTATAAAAAGCTCTGCTGGTGGGTTGACTGAAAATGAAGAAACGAGAATAGGAAGTTTAATTGACAACGACCGTGTAGCTTCGAAGCTGCTGAGCAACGCGCTCTGTCTGAACATGTTTAACTCAATTTTGAACAAACACAAACTAGACGTCGCCTTGAAGTGCCTCAGCTCAAAAGCCAGCTTGTTTGCGGAATTAGTCAAAGTTTCAATCGGTGTTGACGGTGGTATTTTTGATGACGAGGTAGTTTTTGTCAGGATGTTTAAAGTAATACTTATCTTTAAACTCAATGTATTTCAAATAAAGGTATTAAGTAATGAATATTAAAATTTGAAAGTATGAAAATATGAAAAGTTTTATATTTAAATGTTTTTGTATAGTTTAATGAAACTAAAGTTTATTAGCACATTTGTTGAGATCCTTTTTATATCTGATAGCAACATTCTGAAAACAAATTTTACGAGTTCAATGTGTTTAAAAACAGAATTTTGAAAATCTAGCATCTCTGGCTTTTGATAAAACAATTGATGGGACATTAGTTATTGAAGAAAAAGACATGGACCGTTTTAACATAAGTATACCGGAAGTTGGTAGTTTAATTGTTGAAAATTGTTGCGACAAATTGAAAGAACAAAACCAATACAAATTTGCAAGCAAAAGCCTGCAGGTTAGTAAACTTTATTGTATATTTTTAAAAATGTGTTTTGCATTTTGTAAGGGTCTAAACATTAATTAATTTCAGTTATTAATAGTTTGTACAACTCATTGTCAAAATTTACTTTATAATACAAATCGCTTTTGATGATAGTTTAAACTTAGAAATCTTAATTTAAATGGCTCTTTGCTTTAAAAATTTACACGATCAAAAATTAAAACTAGTTTAAACCCCTTTTGTTTAACTTATATGAAGGTTTAGAGCACTGTAAAACACTACTAAATTGACGACATAATTTTTATGCCGGTTTTATGAAATAAAATCTGTACTATCACTTAAACTTATAAAGTTTAAAGAAACTTACAGCTCTTGTAATTGAAAACAGAGTCAACACAATAAACTTACATTTGCAGTACTTCCTGGCATCCATGAACGCCTGGAGGTCGACCGGCTTCAAGTTCGAAAGTTTTGTGGACCTGCTGCTGCCGAAGATCCGCCTCAAAGTTGACGGGAGCTTTTTCGAAAGTGACCCGGATGAAATGGGCGGGGTGCGAGCGTTCGCCATATCTTGCTTGAACTTGCTAGACACAAGTTGGTGGTTATTTCAAACACATCTAGCATTAAAGTTTGAAATGTCAAAAAACATAAATATTTTATAAAATATATGCGGAATGTAGTTTTTCCCGTATTTGTACATGGATAAGCTTTTTGTGTGAATGCATCTGAGCTCGTATTTATTGAACTAACCAAGGTATAAAATAAAAGTAAAGGCCAGCATTTCGGTTTATAAAACTAAAAGAATTGAAAACCAAGCTCAATATACAAAAAAATATGGTTCCAGATATTTTGTTTAAATTTTGTGAACTTTTTACTTTTACTTTGAATACTTTGTTTTATTTGAGTATGAGAACATGTTTACTTTACTGTAAATTAGTAGTTCAACATCAAGCGTTTAGTAGTTAATACCGGAACAACAAATATTTTTGCAACAGGTGAGGAAAACACAAAGAAAAACACTGACTTCTTTCTTCAAAAACTAACTGAACACGTTATCAATTTTCACAGAGACAACCTTGCACTTGGTTTGTCAGTTAACTACATTATAATTTAAAGTGTAGGATATTTCCAGTATATGCGACTATTTTTGTTAAAATAACAAACTTTTGTTAGCTTATTGAGTGTTTCACATAAAACTAAGCAATTTTCTGTTAGATATGATTGTTATTTTTATTGTTGTTGAAACTGTACCACTAAAATAGTTGAACCATTTTACATAGAAAATAAAATTTAGCTTTGCCACACACTGTACAGCTGAGAAAAGACATGAATGAAATAACAAAAGAAGATGTTATAGAAAAAATAAAACAGATATTTCAAAGTCATCTTTTTACGATGTACATTGATAACAGCAGCACGTTGAATGAAGACAAGATTTTTATTGAAAATTATGTGACTCGAATCAACTGTTTGAAAGTTAGAACAAGCTACTTCAGTGAACAAGACTGGACTGAACTGCTGCACACTATTAGTAGTAATGTGAAAATGGTAGTATTAAATAAAATAAAACGAATTTTTTTTTATCGATTTTATATAAATTTGTCGAAATAAATAAGATAACCATAAAATATTTCATTTATTACAAATTGATTTATGAAACAAATACTTAAAAAAAATTAATGAAAAACTAAGAATTAAGCTTACTAATTTTTAATGTTAAAACTTGTAATACTTTTGTTATGTTTATTATTTCTAACTAATGTGAAAAAATGTGTTTAAAAAGTCTGTCAGTAAGTTTTTAATAAAGATAATTATTTCAACAACAAATTAAGTGTTTATTAGCTTACAAATAGCAAACAAAAGCTTGTTTTGAGTCAAAAAAATACCTTTCCAACTAATAGAAAATAATATAAACTGTTTTCGCGTAACCAATTATGTAGAGTAGATTCTACTAACTAATATAGATACTAGTAAACCTAATATACTTAATGTTTTTAAGAACTTTTCTTCTATTCTTTTTATTTTGCTTATTAAATTAATCCACTTATCTAATACAAGACTTTAGAACCCATTAAAGTTGTATTAAATTCTGCAACAATTTATTAAAATTAAACAACTCAAATACTAGAGATCAACAAAAAAAAAACATATTTCAAACTAACTAAGTCCTTAAAAATAAGTTTTTACATACAAAAGATAATCTAAATAAACTTTTGTTTAAGATTGAAGAAGTTAACATTCACGGAGTGACACTTTTGAACGAGAAATTAATCGAATCTCTTCTAAACTGTTGTGTATTAAAAGTAAAAGTTAGTGTTTACATGTGTTTCAGTAGAGAAGTTAGCGATGTTGATGTCAGAAAGTGGACCCTAAGCGTACAAGAAAAAATAACTCAACTTGACACAACAAACCTAAAAGTGAGATTGCTACTAACTTTTAAACAAATTATGATGTAATAATTTAATAACTTCATTACATGACAAGAATGAATTGAGCTAAAAAAGATTTATAAACTAGTTGAAATGTTTCTATATAATTTTTTTTTTTTTTTTTTGTAAAATGTTTTAGGTAAAGCATTAATTTTTTTATAGAAAATTTATTTAAAACTTTAAAAGAACAATATTAAGACTACTCACTTAATAAAAAAATAATGTTATAGTTAAGCTTGAGTTTAACTATGATTTTCAATTTAAAAATGTTCCTTAAACCGTCTAAAGTTTAAAAACTAAGCGAATACAGTAATACGTGTCTGAAAGTAAGCACATAAAAAATTAAAATGCCACTATGTTTTGCGTGTTAAAAACTGGTAAAAAAATATTCGTTATTAAAGCTTTAACAACGTGGAAATATGTTTCTTAAAATAAGCTACATAACAGTTTTGTATTATTCATAATAATTTGTATTCATAACAACAAACGTTAAGTGTTTTTTTTGTGTATCACTTTAATTCTTTAAGAAAAATTACAAACTAAAAACAAATTTATAGTAATTAAATACAATTTACGTTTTTTGAAATTGATTTTTAAATCAGCACCATAAGTTGTTGTTATGTTTTAAAACTCGACAAAATACCATTAAAATTGCTAATTGTATAATAGTCAATGCAGGAGATAGACTATATATATAAATTTTATTGGTATAAGCTACAGCAAAAAGGCAAGGTAAATAAAGATATTAGTGTAAACCAAGTATGTCTAAGATCTTTAGGAAAGTTATCTAGATATATGATTCTGAAATAAAAGTATTATAACTTTATTTAAAATTATAAGTAAAGTTAAAAATATTTTATTCTGAACTAAACTGTTAAGTAGGCTGTATTCAAAATTCGACGACTTATATGTTTGGTTTTTATATCTGTATAAGGTTTTTGAGAGTCTTAAAACAAAAAAAAATAATGTAAAATAAACTGATTAACATCACATAAACGCAAAACATTGAAGAACGAATACAATACCAAAACTAGTATGTATAGCTTTAACTTTATTAAAACATTTACACTTCAAATAACGAGCAAAAAATACTGTTTTTAAAAAAAAAACACTACTCAAAAATAATGTTTTTATAGAATGATGAAGTCTCAGTTACATTAGAGCAACTAGAGTATAAAGGAAACTACAAAATACTATTTAAGACACAACTAAGAAAAAACAATGTTTCGTTGATTAATTACAGGTTATAACTCTTATTTGTTGTTGTTTCCAACTCTCTAAAGGAAATAAAAAAAATTGTGTAAGTTTAAAATTTTTATGTCTAATTTCATTAACTAGAAAGTTTGTTGCAATCGCTAGATAATAAAAACTTGTCATGTTATAAAAATCTTGTTTATTATTTTTAAATTTTAAGTTAGTTTATAAAGTTTAGTACTACCTTTTTTTATGAAGCCTTTAATCACTAAGTTTTTCAAGTGTAATAAATGTTTCTATGTCTATATCTTTGTTACTTTCCTGGCCAACACATTAAACTGTAATCGTGGTGTATGACTCGATAACTGTAAGGTATTTCATACTCCAGGTTTTTATACCGAAAATCTTTAAGCGCTTTTTTCCGTTTAATAAACAATAATATTATGCTTTCAAACATATTGTTATATTAGAAGTAAATGTTTAGCAATGTGCTACTCTAGTTAGAATTTTAGTTTAAAATCGAATTTATAATAAAATAACTATACAAATTTGTTAATATAAAGTGTAATACCTAAAAGATATTTTTACAGTAACAAAATTCTACTATCACCAAGAAAAAGAGCACACACACAATTAGTTGATTTACCTTTTTGGAATAATTAATAAATGCAGCATTTTTAAAAATTTCAACTTCAACTTTTAAAGTATATTTTCAAACATTTGCTCACACATTTTAGCTCAATTAAACAAAAATTTCTTTTTTTTTTAGATACATTTATTTCTTTGTTTAATTACTAAATAATTAAACTTAGCAGTTAAAATACAAAAATATATTTCACAATTTGGTATCTAACTTGAAATTTAGTTACAACAAGGTAATAAAGCTATTTAAACTTTCAGTTAGAAAAACTAAGACTAAAAGATCTTATCATATTTGTTAATTAATATATGTATTATTGTTATTGAAAAACAAACATTTGTTACATACTAGTGTTACGCTTTGTAAAAAAAGTACTTTAAAAATTAGTATGTAGTTTTAAACAAAGTTACCTAGTATTAACGACCGATAGATCTTTTGTCAACATCGATTATGAAAATTCTAACAATATGTGGATAAATTACGTTTTTATTAAAAAAATTAAAAAAAAAAAAATTTTATCGATTTGTTGCATTTTATAAAACTAATGTTACAAAAAACAAGTACCATATATATTACACAATACATAAATACCTTGTTTAAATTTCTTTAACTTTACATAAAGGTAGGTACGTAGTAAAATACTAATGTATAACTTTTAGTAAGTGTCTATTAGTTGTCGAAGTAGAAATCTCGTAAAGAAGCATCTGAGTCATATTGTAAGATTCAGATAAAAAGACTATTCTTCTTTCACCCTAGCTTTTTGCTTAGTTGAGCAGTTATAATAAATACTAAATTTTAAATGTTGGTATTAAGTTAGTTGAACAGCAGACTAGATGCCTACCTTAATCCAAAAGTTATTGCATCAGCCCTACACAAAAGTATAAAAACAACGCACGGTTTACTTAGTACAATGTAAATATTTTTATAAAATTAATTGGTAAAGTATGGTTGTTGCATTTGTAACAATAAAAGAATTGTTTCCGATTCAGTTAAACTATAGATTTAACAAACATACAAATTTTAAGCTTTTTACAAAATTTTAAAAATAATTGAAAAAATTATTTTATTAAGTTTAGATAATTTGTGTACTGTAATACGTATACTGTAACTATGGAAATTTACTTTATCAAAAAATCTTTCCATAAGATAAAGTGGTCCTTCAAAATTCAGAAACACGAAGATATAAATATTTTTCAAAATTTTTAATTCAAAACGAAATTGTAATTAGTTTGAAAAGAGTTTTTGAAAAAATTAAGATGCAATAAAAAAAAACTAGTGTTCTTGATAATTGTAGTTAGATATTTCAATTGGAATTCTCCAAAAAACTAAATATAAAGTTAAAAACAGTTTTGCATACTTAAACTTTAAAAGTTAATGCTTTTTATCACCTTTAAACCGGTTTTGTATAAGTGGTGATATTTCTTACTGATCGAATTGTTTTTTAAACGTTGTATTAAAACTTGTTAACTTGCTTTTATCGTTTTCAGCACTTAAGTTTCAGCACCCCTTATTTTTTATCAAAGCTTAAACCTGGTAAAAAGTTTTTATGGTCATTTGAATGCTTAACTACAGTAGAAATAAAATGTAGCAGTAGAAATGAAATACTCAATTTAAAAAAATTTTATACAAACTTTTTAACAATGAAAAATAATCTAACAACAATTTTGCTAGTTTGAATATTAAATATTTTAATATTTGTTCCATGTTTTTTATAACTGTTAAAACTAAGAACTTAAGAAAACAAGATCAATTTGAAAATATTTATTTATCGTTCATACTACAACTGTCATACAAAATTCGTTCATTGTTTCTGGTATCACAAAAAAAAAAACTAATAATTAAATTATCAGAGAAAATCCTTAAACCGACCTTATTAGCCAGTTTTAAAACATATACAAAAAGAGAGCAGAAATTTGCACGAAAACTTTCATGGTTCCAACAACAGCTGTCCGAGTCAACTTCTACTGGTAGTACAGTTCGAGGCTAACGCCGTCGCTGACCGAGTAGTCCTTGAACACGGCGTGCCCCTTCTTTAGCACGATCTTGTGCCGGTATGCGCTGCCACCAGCTTCTCTAGGTCGCCCAAGGTGTCACCGGCGTTGCATTTGACTCGGACCTTCTTGCCGAGGCGGACGTTACAAGTTACGTCAATCATGTTTGTTAGCGAGTTGCTGTGGAAGTAAAAGATAATGTTTGTTACATGGGTGCTTATAAAAAGAACTAAATGTTTTTGTAATTTAATGTATAGAACACTAGTTTACAATTTTTTTTAATATTCTACATTACATCGACTAAATCTCATTTACTATCTTAGAAATGACAAAGTTTTTCTTGAATAATTATACTTAAATTAGTCTAAGTTGTACATAAAAGCAATTTGTTATGTAGAGTCGGCCTGATTTCATACAAAGCAGTTTTCAGAAAAAAGCTTAAAAAGAATTAATTCAATCTTGGTTAGGATCAAGTTTGTTGAAATGTAATTAAAATAACTAAATGAGCCTAAATGGATGCTTTACGTATGTGGTACCCCTGTTTTTTGCCGGTTTTGACAATCAATCTGTACTAATGATTATAATTGTATTAAGAATTTAATTAAATAAATTGCTCAAACTAATATATATACACAAAATTTTAAGAATAAGTGGTCAAACTAGGGCAATCTCTAGTTTTTTTAAGTGAGGCGGTTAATATATATTTCATTTGTTTAAAAATTTAAAACAAAATAGTTTTCAATTGCTAATTGTTGAACTTTATAAATAAACTATGAGTTTAATTTTTTTAAACATTATTTTGAAGTAGTATAACAGTGTTTTAGTATAGAAAAAGCTAATGCTAAAATATTTTTTTGCATAAAGCAAAAAATGTTTACAAAGTCAATCTAACTTACAAATAAAAATAGTTAGTCTGAGTTACATTAAACCAGCCATAGTCACTCTAAGTTTATTATAAAGTTGGAAATTGTAATCGCAAAAGCTAAAAATATGTTAAAACATTTAACCTTCAATACTTAATAAAAGTCTAACTCTGTCAATAGGAATTAGTCTCTAAAAAAACTAACATAAGTTTTAAGTAATAAATGTAATTAAACAATTTTAAATCACTGAAACTAGGCTACATTAAAAAATAAATGAAAAAAACAAGAAGAGTTTTGAAAAAGCTGCAAACAACAATGTCAGCATGAATTTTAATTAAAAATTTTACTTAGTACTTAAATTCAGTTTATATGCAACACACAAATTGCAAAAGATCTTTGTTGTTGCGAATTTTTAAAGCTGTTCAAGAGAAGCATTTTCAAACGGTTAAAATAGAAAAATAAGACTACTGTTTTAAATTAGTTTTCTTACTATTATATATAACTCTAACTATTTTATATTGAAAGTGTGAGTGCTGAATTTGAAAATATTTTTGATAGCGCTCGGATATATACAATTGAATATACTAAGTAAAATTGTATCGAAAACTAACATTTTTGGTAGCTAAACGCATTTTTAAGTATTTACAGATTCATAGTTGAATGCTTAAACCATTAGAACAACTTATTTAAAACTTCAATTTTCCTAGAAATATTTTTTTTTTATATAGTTTTACACCATAAGCTAATACTCTTAGCTTTTTTAGTTACAACTGATTAAATACAAATAGTTTTGCGTCAATACTGTTTGTTTTCTAGAATGTTCTTGATTAAAGTTTTTAATTAGTTTAAAATAACGAACACATTTAATAACTTAATAGTATAAAGTACAGAGTTGCCTATACTTGGGGTAAAAAAACCTTGAATAATCAAAAAAAGTCTACAACCTAGTCTGTGTGTAACATAGCATCTTAAAAATAGTTAATGCTATTACAAAATTACATCGTTTTCATTAGTTTACTAACAGATTACTTTAGTATACAGAGTAAATTTCTAAATTAAAACAGATTTATAAATAATTCGCAAATCGGTCCAGGACACAAGTCAATTGTTTTTATTGGTGATTTTTTTCCCCTGCATCAGTAAATACAAAAAATAAATTAACAATGGTTTAAAAATCTACCAGTTTATTGCACGTTTTCTTCAAATTAATTTCGGACAACCGTCCTTCATCAGTGAAAATTTAAAACTAGTAGAACTAAACACATTCATGCAACAAAAAAATATATAAAAGTTAAAATATATATTATGACGTAGTAGTTCAAAACTGTGTATAAAACTAAAATTTTAAAAGCTAGGCGATTTTTACATTGTAATAGTATTTTTGTAAGTAAAAGTAAATCCAAATGAAATGAATATAAAAACAAACACTTTACCAATATAAACTTTAAACTAAATTAAAACTATCTTAGTAAGGAACTGTTTGATGTTAGTTATTGTTAATAAATAGTTACTGCTATCGGCGAAATACAAATAAGAATAAAAACTTTTCCCAAACAATACTTAAAGTAATTATAAAAACTTTTATTAATAACAAGCTGTATCTTACAAACTTTTTATCTTAAAAGAGATAGTTTAATCCCTGAATAAAAATAACTATTTTGAAACGAAACTTAAATCTAAATAAGATAATAATACAAAAATTATATAAAGAATTAAATTAACTTGTTTCAGCAGCAAATTATTTTTTCTAATATATTGTTTTTTAAGGTAAACATTTTATCAAGTAAACAAACGGTTAAAAACTATTGTGAAACAAAAAAATATTCTTTGTGAAACTATCTTATTAAAAACCGATTACTGTAAAATTATTGATTTTATAAGTTTTCTATTATCTATAAAAAGGCAGTATTGTTTTGTTTATGTTTATACTTGCTTGTAATAAATTAACCCATTTACTCTCTAAATAATCTAAGTTCGTATGGTTGCTTGTTGAGTCTGTAAAAGTGATTGAATATGCTTCTTCAAAGGTTTTGTTCGATGTTGGATGCTTGTTGGCGTAGTGAAGTTTGAGTGCAGCTCGATCATTTGTCTCGCTGGTGGTCATGTTCTTCCAGTTATGTCTGTGAGAGCACCATCTTTGGGAAAAAGACGTAATTGTCTGTCCCACATAGTGCTCACCACAGATATTGCACTTTGCCGCATAAATCCCAAAATTTTTGCAATTCAAATTCTTTTTTAATTCAATTGTTTTACCACTTTTTGATTTTATTAAGTTAGTTTTTTTCACCATTCCGCCTACTCCCCCTCGGTTGCACAATAAGCATTTTCCACAAGGGTGAGATCCACCAATTGCTACACTATTTTCATAGGCTTGGATCTTATAGTTTGTTAATAGTGCCGCAATTGTTTGTGGACGTTTATATGCCACTAAAACATTCGGGTTTAGTTCTCTTTCTTTCTCAGTGAGTTTTAATAGTTTTGGAAAGTTTGTCGTCCAAACACTTATATTATCGTTAATTTCTCTTGCCTTCTTCATTGGAGGTCCAAACCGATCTTTCCATTCTACTGTGATATTAATCATATCCTCAACTAAAGCCTTACAGAAGCAAGATTTTAAACATTTATCTTTTAAAGACTTTATTGCTTCTAAGTAATCATTGTCACGTTCGCACAATCTTCTTAGTCTTATTGACTCACCGAATATAATTGATTTGTAAATGGAGCGTGGATGGTGTGATTTTCCATTTACAAATACACGATTTTTTGCTGTTGGTTTTATGTAGTTTTTTACATAAAACCCGCTTATTTCTGTCTTGTCAATGACATGATTAATATCCAAAAACTCAAGTTCGTCACCATCATTTTTTGTAGATATTTGTCTGAAAACTAGCTTAAGATTGTGTTCTTCAAACGCACATTTCAATTGTCTTTTAACATTATCTGTAACATCTAATGTCTCAGACAAAAAGACAATATCATCAATGTAGCGTTTGAAGAGTTTTGTAGTTTTAATTGTAGTTGCAATAGGCATTATAACGTGGTGCAGTGCAATATTTGCAATTGACACTGAGTTGTTGTCACCAGTTATAATTCCTTTGGATTGTTTGTAGAAGGAATTGCCGTTTTTTACTACAATATTTTCAAGACAGAAAATTGTGAGGTCGATCAGGATTTTTCTGATTTCTTTGGTGTAATTTGTGCACTTTTGGAGAGCATTTGAAATACTTGCTTTAATTAGTTCTCGACACAAGTTAGGGTACAAACCTTGCACGTCTGCAGCTACTAAGTAAAGAGTTTTATCTTTATTTTTTTTGTTGCTTAAATTATTTTTCCAGTTAGCTAATTCTTCTAAATATGTTTTACTATCCTTGCAATATTCATTAACATTATATTGACAAAATTTTTTTGAAATCGGTTTAAAAATTAATTCTAAAAAGGTGGTTACTTTTGTAGTGGTTATTTTACCTGCAGACTGTACTAGGCGTACGGGTATGTCAAGAACTCTTGTTTTGCTTATTTTAGAACTTTCAAGTTTATGAGTTTTAAATAATGGGTAGGCGTAGGCTGGGTCATTACATTGAAAATTTTTTGCTAGTGTACCTTTGATTTTAGTGTAGATTCCGTTCTTAAATGTTACTCCGACTGTGTGTTTTAGGATATTTTCATCTATGCAATTGAGTTTGTGTAAATTAATCATAAAATCTTTAACTTTATTACGTATATTTTCAAAATGTTTTTCAATGTTATTTGAGTTTAATGTGTCGATCTTTTCAAACGTTTTAAGTTCGCGATTCATTATAAGTTTGTAATCATCATGGTTTAAAACAATTAACTTTCCGTCTTTGTCTGATTTACAAATCACTATTTCTTTATTTTTAACTTTTGTATTTAAATCATACAAAAAAAGTTATGCAAGATATAAATACCGTAAAAGAATGAAGAAATTAACTTTAGATAAATGCATTTTAGAACAAGCAAACTCAACAGTTGTTAACAAATCGAACATTGTTTTAAACAATGATCATAAAGTTTTACTATCACATGGTTTAAATTTTGTACCTACCCCTAAGTGGAATAACAATCTGAAAGATAATGAATGGTTAAGACTTATGAAACATATTAGAACGGTTGAGTGGCAAAATGTCTTCAACAATAATGATAACGAAACAACCTTAAAACATCAAATTAATTTACCAACTAAATTAAAAATACAAAAGTACAATCGACCTTTGAATGTACAACTTGACGACAAAATTAAAACTTATTGTAATATGGCTAAAAGTAAACTAATAAATTTAGAAGAACAAGTAAACAAACAATATTTCAAACGAAATAATTTGAATCCAAAACTTAGAACTGCTTTATATGATTTAAATACAAAAGTTAAAAATAAAGAAATAGTGATTTGTAAATCAGACAAAGACGGAAAGTTAATTGTTTTAAACCATGATGATTACAAACTTATAATGAATCGCGAACTTAAAACGTTTGAAAAGATCGACACATTAAACTCAAATAACATTGAAAAACATTTTGAAAATATACGTAATAAAGTTAAAGATTTTATGATTAATTTACACAAACTCAATTGCATAGATGAAAATATCCTAAAACACACAGTCGGAGTAACATTTAAGAACGGAATCTACACTAAAATCAAAGGTACACTAGCAAAAAATTTTCAATGTAATGACCCAGCCTACGCCTACCCATTATTTAAAACTCATAAACTTGAAAGTTCTAAAATAAGCAAAACAAGAGTTCTTGACATACCCGTACGCCTAGTACAGTCTGCAGGTAAAATAACCACTACAAAAGTAACCACCTTTTTAGAATTAATTTTTAAACCGATTTCAAAAAAATTTTGTCAATATAATGTTAATGAATATTGCAAGGATAGTAAAACATATTTAGAAGAATTAGCTAACTGGAAAAATAATTTAAGCAACAAAAAAAATAAAGATAAAACTCTTTACTTAGTAGCTGCAGACGTGCAAGGTTTGTACCCTAACTTGTGTCGAGAACTAATTAAAGCAAGTATTTCAAATGCTCTCCAAAAGTGCACAAATTACACCAAAGAAATCAGAAAAATCCTGATCGACCTCACAATTTTCTGTCTTGAAAATATTGTAGTAAAAAACGGCAATTCCTTCTACAAACAATCCAAAGGAATTATAACTGGTGACAACAACTCAGTGTCAATTGCAAATATTGCACTGCACCACGTTATAATGCCTATTGCAACTACAATTAAAACTACAAAACTCTTCAAACGCTACATTGATGATATTGTCTTTTTGTCTGAGACATTAGATGTTACAGATAATGTTAAAAGACAATTGAAATGTGCGTTTGAAGAACACAATCTTAAGCTAGTTTTCAGACAAATATCTACAAAAAATGATGGTGACGAACTTGAGTTTTTGGATATTAATCATGTCATTGACAAGACAGAAATAAGCGGGTTTTATGTAAAAAACTACATAAAACCAACAGCAAAAAATCGTGTATTTGTAAATGGAAAATCACACCATCCACGCTCCATTTACAAATCAATTATATTCGGTGAGTCAATAAGACTAAGAAGATTGTGCGAACGTGACAATGATTACTTAGAAGCAATAAAGTCTTTAAAAGATAAATGTTTAAAATCTTGCTTCTGTAAGGCTTTAGTTGAGGATATGATTAATATCACAGTAGAATGGAAAGATCGGTTTGGACCTCCAATGAAGAAGGCAAGAGAAATTAACGATAATATAAGTGTTTGGACGACAAACTTTCCAAAACTATTAAAACTCACTGAGAAAGAAAGAGAACTAAACCCGAATGTTTTAGTGGCATATAAACGTCCACAAACAATTGCGGCACTATTAACAAACTATAAGATCCAAGCCTATGAAAATAGTGTAGCAATTGGTGGATCTCACCCTTGTGGAAAATGCTTATTGTGCAACCGAGGGGGAGTAGGCGGAATGGTGAAAAAAACTAACTTAATAAAATCAAAAAGTGGTAAAACAATTGAATTAAAAAAGAATTTGAATTGCAAAAATTTTGGGATTTATGCGGCAAAGTGCAATATCTGTGGTGAGCACTATGTGGGACAGACAATTACGTCTTTTTCCCAAAGATGGTGCTCTCACAGACATAACTGGAAGAACATGACCACCAGCGAGACAAATGATCGAGCTGCACTCAAACTTCACTACGCCAACAAGCATCCAACATCGAACAAAACCTTTGAAGAAGCATATTCAATCACTTTTACAGACTCAACAAGCAACCATACGAACTTAGATTATTTAGAGAGTAAATGGGTTAATTTATTACAAGCAAGTATAAACATAAACAAAACAATACTGCCTTTTTATAGATAATAGAAAACTTATAAAATCAATAATTTTACAGTAATCGGTTTTTAATAAGATAGTTTCACAAAGAATATTTTTTTGTTTCACAATAGTTTTTAACCGTTTGTTTACTTGATAAAATGTTTACCTTAAAAAACAATATATTAGAAAAAATAATTTGCTGCTGAAACAAGTTAATTTAATTCTTTATATAATTTTTGTATTATTATCTTATTTAGATTTAAGTTTCGTTTCAAAATAGTTATTTTTATTCAGGGATTAAACTATCTCTTTTAAGATAAAAAGTTTGTAAGATACAGCTTGTTATTAATAAAAGTTTTTATAATTACTTTAAGTATTGTTTGGGAAAAGTTTTTATTCTTATTTGTATTTCGCCGATAGCAGTAACTATTTATTAACAATAACTAACATCAAACAGTTCCTTACTAAGATAGTTTTAATTTAGTTTAAAGTTTATATTGGTAAAGTGTTTGTTTTTATATTCATTTCATTTGGATTTACTTTTACTTACAAAAATACTATTACAATGTAAAAATCGCCTAGCTTTTAAAATTTTAGTTTTATACACAGTTTTGAACTACTACGTCATAATATATATTTTAACTTTTATATATTTTTTTGTTGCATGAATGTGTTTAGTTCTACTAGTTTTAAATTTTCACTGATGAAGGACGGTTGTCCGAAATTAATTTGAAGAAAACGTGCAATAAACTGGTAGATTTTTAAACCATCGTTAATTTATTTTTTGTAAATTAAAACAGGAATAATTAGTCATATACATAATCAGTCATGGTCTATTTATACACCAAGACTTCTTAGTTATTAATATAATTTTTTATGTAATGTAACTATAAAGACAACTAAACTAAAAAACAGCTTTTAATTAACTCTAATAAGTTAACTAAACTAATACTTGTGCTTTTTTAAGTTTTTTTCAAACAACTTAAGAAATAAAAATTTTTTGAAATATGCGGGAAAAATTCAATTTATGTTGAATTTTTTCTAAACCTTGTATTAGTTTAATAAAATTTCCTAAAATTATTGATTTTGCTAGATATATCACCCTTTTTTGTTTGTTTTTACGACTTTTGTCACATACTATAGCTATGGCACATAGCCTATGGGTATGGCTGACTTTTTTACTTTAAAGAATGGACACTTAGATGAAACAAAATAAAAACGATTATGAAACTTTTAAATTTATTAAAAAATTTAAAATGCTTTTAATAAGAAAACTAATTGGGAACTTTAATCATACTTTTTGAAATTAAATTAAATTTTAGCATAAGCCGTTAATAAAAGCTAGTAGGTAAGGTACTACACTTAACTTAAATTTAATGTAGGTTTCAGTAAACTTTAAATTTTCTAGAAAGTGTTTCCCGATTGACAAAAAAAAACTATACCCAATTCATCATCTTTAAATTATATACTTTTAAATAAAAACAAATTATACAGTAATATCCTTTTTTTTACCAACATATGTTTCTGTGTGTTAACGAATCAACACACTTCAACTGGGTTTTTAATGGAAAGAATAACTTATTCTTTTGCTTAAAATCAGTTCTTTTTTAATTTGATGGTACAATAAAGGAAGATTACTATATAATTTGTTTTTATTTATATTCCAGTGAACTTGTTTCACTAGGATTTTTTGTTAGCAAACGATTAATTCTATATTTTGAACAGCTATACTTTTATACACCTTTTAGTTAAATGGCATTGAATTTCGAAGATATGTTTTTGATAAATTAGTTTTCTGAAACTGATTTTATACTTAGTGAAACAGAAAAGAGAAGTGCCTATTTGGCAAGTATTTACATAAAAACTAGATGACCTAAAGTTAGATAACAAATCTAATAACTAGTTTAATTTTGAGGGTTCACTAACTACATAGTTGTATTGCATTATACAATGCATTTTAGAATTATTCTTGTTTTTTTAAAGTAATGAAAAATTTACTATAATTTACTATTATAAGTTATTATATAAGTTAAAAAAAAGTACTTATTTACAAATTTAAAAACTTTGTATTAATTGATCAATAAAAAAAATATGCTAGAGTGAGCATTTAGTTTTTTTCCTCCTGAAAATAAGATTTTATTTTATTTTGATGAAATGTGTTTATAAGAAATAAAACAATCAAGATTCACTAGTTTTCAAAATATTCAGAAAATATTATGTGCTAATACATAAAGATATAAAGATTTAAATTTATGTGGAAACGTCTGAGTAGTTAAAAGTTGATATAACACAATCAGTGTACTAGGCTAAATAGTTTGATATTAAGATTTGTCCTCAGTATAGGCTTGCCTTAAAAACCTGACATCTTTGAAAAACCTGGAACTTGACAGTTTAGACCAAAATAATCTGGATAAGCATGGAATTTCAGAAATTGAGAAAAACCTAAAATTTAAAACAAAAATCATTAAAAAATCATGCTTTTTAAATAACTTTTAAATGTCAAGCAATAAAACTTTAATTATAAATGAAAAATATATCAAAGTATTTATTTTAGTACAATTTAACATAAATCATTAAAACATTACTCAAGTTAGACAAACATTTGAATACAAGTTCTATATTTGACTTGCCCCTCTATTACTCACTTTACTCTTTGAATATCCTTTTAATATTTCGTACATACAGGTTAGAACATCTCCTCTTGGCTTCAGTATAATATCAAGAAAAAATGACAATTAATGACGTGCTTTTTAAATTATCTGTATAAACAAAATAATCGTATAAACACTAATTTGTTGTATTTACCCCCACTTTAACTTATTGCAGGGTTTCCAAATGGTTTTGGCATACTTTCTACAGTTTTTTACAACTTCTTCCAGGTTTTTCTCAATTTACATACTTTAGGGTCTAATTTTGTTTTAAAACAAAGTTTAAGGTAAAAAACTGAAAAACATTTAACAAAATTAAATATTATACTTAATTATTTTAATCTTAAAATTAGTATTTTAACAGCAATGGTAGTATTTGTTTTAATAGATTAACAGTAGACTATGATGTCAATAATTGTCATTTTTTCTCGATATTATACTGACGCCAAGAGGAGATGTTCTAAATTGTATGTACAAAGTATTAAAAGGATATTGAAAGAGTAAAGTGAGTAATGGAGAGGCAAGTCAAATATAGTACTTGTCTGAATGTGTGTCTAACCTGAGTAACGTATCATTAAATGTTCTTTATTATAAAACACTCAAAGCAGCACAAGAAATTTTTCAATCATTTTATACTCTTTCAGACAGTTTTTATCTTTAATTTAGTTATATACTAAAAATGGACAAAAACTTGTAATTCCAAAAACTTGAAAGAAGTTCAGAAAACCTGGAAAATTATTCAAAAAACCCTGCTAGTAGGGTTATAAGTATTTTTGAATAACAATAAGGACGATACCTGTTGTACTTGGGATGCTGTTGTTGTTGGTTCTGTGAAGTACATTATTTGTTGTTGATGGGGTGAACATCTTAAGTTTGTTGATGATGGCCAAAATATATATTAGTTTTATAATTAAACAAAAGTAAATTTTAATTAAAATAGAATGATTGAAATTACACAATTGTAAAATTAAAAAAAAAAAGATCTTGTTCTAAATGGATTCAGATGTCTTGTATACTGAAACATTGTCAGTCTTTAAATTAGAACACTTTAAAAATCCACCCGCGATCAAAATCCACCTGATCAAAATCAACTCAGTCAAACTTGAGAAGCGCTTACCAATCAAGGCTAAGGATTAGGGGTAACAGTGATAGTGAAAAATAAATATAAAATAAATTTAAAAAATGCAAAACATATATAAAATAAACTAATAAAGAAAAAAAGTTGAGTGGATTTTGATTGTATACCCTTTAAATTAGAGTAGAAGTTGAATATAAAAGTTTAGACAGGCTTTTGTTTTGGTTGTAAACATACTTTAGCATTTACAACTCTACCCTTTGGAAAGTTTCCACACACTCAGGATAGTTTAAAAAAATGAAATAACTCAGTATGACTTAGACCCGTCAATTTAAAAAAATACTCATACTTAAAGATTTCTGAAATTCTCAGGCCATTTTTTTTTAAGATTTTGAAGGATAGTTAAATTAATATGTTTTTATTTTGTTAAATAACTTGATATTTAATTTTAAAAAGTTTCTATTGTTTAAAGGAATATAAAAAAATCATAAATTAGGACAGAATAAGGTCACCAAGGACAATTTTTTTAGAATAATGATTGGCAACCCTGCTTTTGCAACAGTAAAGTTTTCTAGGCGAATGCAAGTGTGTTATAACATGTGTAACTTTACCTGCCCTATTAATATTTAACTTTTAATTGGCCAAAATAAAAACAAAAATTGTCTTAAAACCAATAAGAAATACTTTGGTGGCATGTCATTTGGAAAACACTTGCAAGTATGAAATCTCAACAACAAAGACCACAAAGTGTGAGAAAATAATAAAGCTCAAATTTCCAAGCAAGTTTTCACATGCTACAACAATTTGTCACAACAACAATCCTGCCACCTAAGTGAAACAATTAGTTGTTATGCAACAAACCAAGCGAATTAAACTAGTAATTTAATAAATACATTAAACATTAAGACTATGTTAACATAGATTGTTACCGGACTGTTTTATTGTAATAAAACTAATAAAAATTACAATTGTTTAACAAAATTAAAGCTTCTGAATCTTATATAGTTTAAGTATATTTTTAAACAAGTGAAAAAAAAAATTATGCAAAAATATTATAAGTAAAAATAAAACAAAAATTATAAAACATTAAAAAATCACTACACATATCCCTACAAGTTATATTTTTTATCAACAAACAAAAAAAAGCTAAACATATAGTATTAGAAATATTCACAAAACTAGGTTATGTGTACTAAAATAAACAAATAACAACTAAACATATTTGAGCAACATCTGCATGCAACACAGATATATAGTATTCTAAATTAACTCAGTATACTTACTCCAAAATGTAGAAATAATCTTGATGCGCATGATAATTATTTTAACTGTCACTTAAACTATTACTTGTGATGATTCAATTTACCATCTCTCAGTGAATGAATATAAGCTTTTATAATAATCTTAACATATTTTTACTAATGATTTCTTTTTTGAAATGAAGTTATTGAACAACAGAAAACTGAAGAGTAAGTAACCATTATAAAAAATATCTTCTTTATATGTAGATTTAGTTATATCAAATTTTTTTTACACTTATAAATAAATTCTATTTGAATAAGATTTGTTTACAACAACTGAGAATCTCTTATATGCAAGTATAGGAGTGAAACATTGTTTTGTTAGTAATAAACTGTTAAAAAAATATTGGATAAAATCTCCCTAAAGACATTTAAGTTGAGAACTTAAAATTGTTTTATTTAAAACAAGTTACAATATTACACTTATTCTACTATAAAAATAAAATATGATTAATTAATAACTATCTCTTTTAGTTATTTAAGTTGGTTTGCGTATGAAAACATGTTTAGATACTGAGATTACTAAATCAAAAAACTTAATAAAAAAATATTACAATTAAAAAGTATAAAACTAATTATTATCTGTTATTTTTCAGATACACATACAAAATAAAATGACTGAACCTCAAAAAGCCGAGGAGAAAGTGACAATAATGCTGCAGGCCACGGGCAACGCACCAATACTGAAAAAGAAAAAGTGTGCAGTCCAGTCAACAAAAACAGTAGCGTGGGTTATTCAGATGCTGAGGAAGATGATCAAGATGCAGGATGACGAGTCGCTGTTTGTGTACATCAACCAGTCCTTCAGCCCAAATTTAAACAGGCAAATTGGCAACTTGTATGAGAACTTTGAGACAAATGGCAAGCTGATTCTGTATTATGCCAAGACCCCTGCCTGGGGTTGAGAAAAGTTAACACTTTGTGATCTAACTCTTATACTAATAGCTATATTTTTTTATAATACTTATAATTCTTGTTTAATAAACAGTTACAGTTTTTCAACATGTAAAATAAATAGTTTTTATTTTTTAATTAAATAAATATTTTTAAAACTCATACAAATTAGACATTGTTTAAAGCTAAGACTCCTGCATATGAATATATGAAGAAAGTTATACTCAAACTGATTTTTAAGTTGCAGTTTTAATTAGTTTTTAAAAGCAGTTCCTAAATTTTAGAGTTATGTAGTTAATGAAATAAATAACTCTTAGTTCATTTTTTTACGTTGGTACCTTTTTCTATTATAAGCTTTTCATCAACAAATTTGATTAAAAAATTATTAAATAATTTAATGTACATAAGTAAAATTAAGTTGATTTTGTATTATTCAGAGATTAGGATGATTTTTACTTTTGTGAAATTTTTTTTTTCAATTTTACAATGTTATGTTTATACTTAAAGAAGTACTTTGTTATGACTTTTATGATAGTTAAATTATGTTAAAAAACTTATCTTCTTTTCCAAAATATGTTCCATAAGTTTATAAGTTAAGCAACTCTAAATCAAAAACTCATGGCACTGGTTTTATACTTGCAGTATACAGTTTAATTTTTAAATGATAAAACTTGTTAAACTTTTTTTTGTTGTTCTGTTGTTTTTCTTACTTTTTAATTTGTTCATAAAAAATTTAAGTTTGAACTTAATTAATACAGGCAAATTTAATGTTTGTTTATAGTATATTTCCAAAGTTAATTTTTAAAACTTTAAAATATTTAAAGATCAGTTGTTTTTAACCAAGTTTTTATTATGTAACATTTAGTTATCATTTGAAAGTAACTGATATTGATTTTTTTCTTTAACTGTGCAATGTTGTGACAATGTTTTAATTTGTTAGCTTTTTACAATTAATATTTGTGAATATTAATGTATTTATAAAAAAACTGGATTAATTACTATTGTTTAAATTTAAATAGTTTTACAATAGTCTGTTAGTTCATATTTATTTTAAAATTTTATCTTAGTTAGATTTTCATTTAAAACAAACTTTAACAATGGAAATTCTAAGACCGGTAGTTTCTGCTGTTATCACTGAGAAATGTTTTGATAATTATTTGGTGGATTTCAACTTTTTTGATGGTGAGTTTTTCTGTAAATAATAAAAAAAGTTTAAAGTCAGTCATAAAAATTTTTTTTGATATTTATAAAAGTTCATTATTTTTATACCTATTAAACACAGATGTAATGTTGTTGTAGATTTTTTGAGATTGCCAAAAAAGCTGGAATTTAGGCATGTTGAAAAAAAATTGAAAAAAACCTGGAACTTAAGTCAAAAATCACTAAATAACCTGGAAAATTCTTGAATTTTAAACAATTTTTACTCATAAACTAATGATATTTCAATAATATACAAAACATCTATCAAGTATAGATTTTTTTTGTATCATTTAAAATATTATTTATTAAAAAAAATTGAAGTAGCTTTTCAGTGTCTTTTCAATATTGTTATACTATTTAATGAAATAGGTTTAAAAAACCATAGAAAAAAACTGTCTTAGTTCTTTTGAAAAATAAATAACAACAGATTTAGAGATCTTCTTAAACAAAAAATTGAAAATGTTTTATATTAAGGCCATAGGGAGGGGGGGAGGGGTAAACCATGTTTTTTACAAGTTGATCTTATTTTATAGAGTTTTTTCTAAGCTTTATGATGCTTTTTATCGTTTTAAAAAATTCGAATTATTTTTTGAGATATGACTAGTCAAATTCGGGCCGCATAAAAGGTCCCCTATGGGAAGGGAAAACTAAAACAGCGAAAAAAGACTATTTCGTTTAAAATCTATCTCCCCCTATATTTTTCAAGCAATTTTACTTCAAACTTTCACAGTCTTATCTTTATACAATAACAAAAAAACGTTACTTTGGAATAAGAAAAAAATGTAAAAATATTTTTTTTTAATTTTTGTTATAAAATTTTTTCTTATTAAAATTCCAAATTAACGTTTTTTTTCTTTTATTATAAGGAACATTTCCTGAAAATTTGAAGAAGATTGCTTGAAAAATGAAGAAGAAGATAGATTTTTAGTGAATTTTTATTTTTCCAAGAAAATTGACTCCAAAAAATTTGCGGTCCATACGTTTATATTGGAAAATTTTTACAAAAAATCAAATATCTCAAAAGTTAAATGATATTTTTAATTCTATAAAAACAGACTTGTAGTTTGTACTTGAAGCTGTCATATAAGTGCCAAAGTTAACTTTTGTAAAAAAAAATGTTGGACCCCCCTCCTATGGCCTTAAGCTAATAATCTCTAAATCTGTTGTTTTTTGTTTTTCAAAAGTGTTAAGACAGCTTTTTTCTATGGTTTTTAAAAATCAAATTTATTTCATGTAAGTCATATTGTTCAAAGCTGTCCAATTCCTGATATAAAAAAGGCAGACTACCTTTAAACCATCATTCTAAGTAATACTATTTAAGAAAGTTTTTTACCTTCAATTTAATTTTTTACTAAAATGGATAACAAAATTGTACTTTAAAAAACCTGGAAGAAATTCAGAAAACCTAGATATTTTTTAAAAATAATATAAATTGTTACTGTTTCTACAATGATCGATTATTGCTATTTCTACTTAATTTAATATAAAACTTTTCTATTTTATACTATAAAGTTTTTTGGCAACTGCTGGGTTGCAAAAAAAATGGGAATTTGACAATTTAAGCAAAATAACTTGAATTTGAGAAACGTTGGAAAAACCTAAAACTTTGAACGGAAATCACTAAAACACTTAGAATTTTATACAATTATTACATGTAAATTAAAGAAATTTTGATGAGATTCAAAAATTCTATGAAATGATAGATTTTTTTGTAGATTTTAAAGTTTATTTATTAAAAAGTTGCTTTAGTATCTTGAAGTATTTTTTAAATTTTTTATTCTATTTAAGACAGTTTTTACTTTTTATAAATTTAATTTTATACAATCAAAATACCAAAAAAAATTTTTTAACCTAAAAGAAATTCAGAAAACCATGAAAAATTAAAAAAATAATTCTTTGACAACCCTGTTGAAACTTTTTAAATGAAAAAAAAGTAGTACTGTTGATTCTTGCAGTTAGTATATATGTTAAAAACTTTTGACAACATTGTTATTTCAGCTGCATGTTTCAAAACTGTTTTAAGCAAAGGACTCGGGTATGGAATTGTTGCCGGATCTTTAATGGGTTTGTTTTTAACATTATTTTTTAAATATATAAACTGAAAAAATGAAATCAATTATAGTTTTTAATTTTCAAAGGCTTCTTAATTTTCATCATTGAAATTTATTTAGTTTTGTTTGTATATCTACTTTTAACTACTAATTTTTCTATTACTTTAAATTTTCTAATAGTTGTAAAACTTCTAACTAATCAATTATAAATTTATCTTTTGTATTCATTTATTTGTTTACTTATTTGAAATGGTGTGTTTAGAAAACTTTATTTTTTACTTTTTTATGTACAAATTTGTGCAACATTTCCATAATACTTGTATCATAATTTTCTGTCCACATTTTAAACCTTATGGTATTGTATTAATCTGTTACTTGCAAATTGGTACAAACTAGGGGCGTAGCGTGTGGTTGAGATTGGAGCAGTGCCCCAACTAAAAAAATTAATAATAATAAAAATAATATTAAATTTTGAGCAAACATTTGTTTACAAACAGTTTGTGGTAATAATAGGTATTTATACTTACTAAATTTGTTCTAAAAAGTATCAAACTATAGGGTTTTTTAACTACTTGTAAATTTTCCACACCTTTAACAAAAATACCACTCGTCACCTTTGGTACAAACCATATAAATTAAATTAATGTATACTCTTTATTTTAATTAAAAGTATCTCACTGTTTTTCAAAATTTGACTCTTAACTACTTTTATCAATACGTTAGAATATGTACGTAATATATATTACACAAAATATCTATTGTTTAATTTTTATTATAAAGTAACTTTTATTTTACAAAGTATAACATTCTAATATGCTTTAATCACAGTTATTAAAAAATAAGTTTAAATCTTAGATAGTCCATATAAATGTCTGTTCTTAAACTCTCATAGGAAAATTTAGTAAACATTGGTATAGAGTAAAACAAAAACCACCATTTAGAAATTAAATTTTAATAAAAACTATTCAAAAATATAAATTTAAGCGTTTGTTAACAAGAGATGCTAGCAAAACAAGTTCATTGGAATATATAATGTTAACAAATTATACAGTATCCTTTCTTTATTATTATTCTCCCACATGTTTCTGTGTGTTAACAGATCAACACACTTCAACAGAGCTATGAACAGGGTTGCCACTCGGTCAGGAAAAGTCAGGAAATCAGGAAAGTCAGGAAAAATTTTTTAAAATGACAAATGTCAGGAAAAGTCAGGAAAAAACGGGGGGTTTTGAAAAAAAGTCAGGAAAAGTCAGAAAATTTGATAAAATAAAAAAAAAGTCAGATTTTGTCAGTTTAAATTTACAAAACTCTTTGTTTTCCAAAGCCTTCAAATGGTAAAAATTAATTAAAAGTCCTTTTAAGTCTGAAAAAAATTCCAAAATTTTCCTAGAAATTTACAAATATATTTAATTTTATTTCCAATGCCTTCATCTGGTATAAATTAGTAAAATATGCTTTACAAAACTGCAAAAAAATTCTATTAACATTTGAACAAGTACCCTACTTGAACAAGCAGATTTTGTAAGCTTTTTAGTATTAATGATCTGTAGCAAGAACACTTCCATAGTGAAACTGTGATATATACATAAAAGTTTATCTAGCATTATTTTAGAATCAAAGTGTTTTTTGTTTAAGTAAATAATTGAGTTTTTATAACTAAGTTGTTAGTTTAGTATTTTATGTAACAAGTTAATGTGGATACTTTACTTCTTTATAATTTTTCAAAGTTGTTTAAATTTATAGAATAAGTTATAAGAGAGGTATATGCCATGATTAAGTTTATTTGTATTTTTTGTAGAGTAACTTATGTTTTTAAAGTAAATAAGAGTATATTTATTTGTTACAAATTTTATACTAAATGTTAAGAGAAAATATTTTATAAATGAAAGTAAAAGTTGAGTGCCAAAAGAAAAGAAATGAAGCCCACAAGTTGTGGCTTGATTTAGAGAAAAGGTTCTCTTCAACGAGTGCAGGGGCAGCAGATGAGAGCGATTTAAATAAATTGAGGCAAATGATTATAACTGCCAAGAAAATGAAGCGGAATGCAGTTCAGATGAAGGAAACCATATCTTCATTAGATGAAGAGGTTGAAGAGTTAATAAACAAACAGAGAAAATAAATTTTAGTACATACATTTAAAAAAACAGTATTTGATTAAATTCTTTATTATTTTAATGTTTTAACTGTAAAAGTTCGTTATTGTTTTAAGGTTTGAGTTGTGAAAGTTCCTTATTGATTTAAGGTTTTAGTTGTATAAGTTCCTTATATGTCGTTTCGTTTATTTAGATACATTTATGCTAGGAAATTCTAAAAAATTGTCTTCTTTATTGTTTTAAGGTTTCAACTGAAAAAGTTTGTTCTTGTTTTTGTAGAAGTATTTACCTAGTTTTAGTTATGTTTTGTGTTACAGACTTTATCATTTTTGTAATTAGTTTGTGAATAAACTCAACCAAGAAAGATATATCTATTTATGATAAAGTTTTATTCAATATATTTGAATATCTTGGATGAGGACGCAGAGATTGACTTTCAAAAATTCGAACTGTTTGGTATCGAGTATTTGGAAAATAAGTGTAGCAGTATTTCGTCAGTGTTCAATGCTATCAGTAATGCACCTTCTACTTTGTTTAAAGTCGACAATATGATAAAGATGTTTATCAGCAAATGAAGTGAAGTTTCAAGATGATTAGATGAATGACGTGTGGTTTCGTTCTTCAAAACTGAAAAGTTCGAATCGGTGAAGCAATTAAGTTTTTAAATGCTTGTATTCAGCAACTGTGTGAAGAAAAGTAAAGATTAAGTCTCAATTTTTCTTTGTTACAGTTTGTTTGTTTAAGTTGTAGTTTGTTTTAACAAATCATTTATTAGTGAACTAAGTTAATAGTAATTTTTGAAATGTTTTTGTCTTTTTGAGTTTAATTTCGTTGAATTTTAGACCTGAAAAATGCGTTTAAGTTGTAACAAAGTGTTTAAAAAAAAATTTTGTTTTGCTAGGTAAATTTGCCGTTTTATCTCCTTAGTAGATAAAATCTGGGGGGAGATGTAGAAGTGTTTACCTAATTTTAGTTATGTTTTGTGTTACAGACTTTATCATTCTTGTAATTAGTTTGTGAATAAACTCAACCAAGAAAAATATATTTATTTAGTTTTAAGATTTTAGTTGTGAAAGTTCGTTATTAATTCTAGGTTTTGATTGTAAAAGTTCCTTATATGTCGTTTGTTTATCTAGATACATTTATGCTAGGAAATGCTAAAAAATTGTGTCTTTTTTCAGACAAGCTGTGTTTATAAGGTAAGAATACAATTATTTTGCTTATAGAGCTGTTTATTACAAACATCAATCATACATAGATGGTATAAGTGATGTACTGGAAGTTTGATGATACAATTCAGCAAAAAACTGTTGTTTTAAACCTGTATTAAAATTAGATTGAAAGCTTTGTATAGTTTTAAGTGTTAGATTATGTATTTTAGAATAAGTTTAATTTAAGAGTTTGATTTATAAAAGTCAGGAAAATTTTGGTAAAAAGTCAGAAAAAGTCAGGAAATTTTTCTCAGCTTGATCAGTGGCAACCATGTATGAATTTCCTTGATTTCATGTCTTCGTTGAAGTGTGTTAATCCTTTTACACACAGAAACATGTGTTAGTGTAATAAAGAAAGGATACTCTTTAATTTGATATTAATAAATATAAAATTTAAAATTTACAAGTATTTCTATTATATTATTTTGTTCAACAACTATTTTATTTTTGAATAAAGATTAAATCAATATTTGCAAGTTTATAATACGAATAGTTCTTTAAGTTTTTTTAACAGTTTTATTATAAAAGTTCTATTGAAAAATAGTTTACTGTAATAAACTGGTAGCAGTACTTTTTAAAGTTTATAAACTGTTAAATACTTACAAATTCAGATCAAATTATTAAAATGTTTTAAAAATCTAAGTACTTTCACAGTTTAGCTTCTTTAAAAAGAGTGATTAAAAAACATTTACATTTTACAAGCAAAGCTGTTTTCACAGAGTTTCAGAAATATATGTAAACTTTTAGCATTTTAACTAAAAAAATTAAATATAAGTTACTCATTTAAAAAAGGTTTATTAATTAATTTCGTTTAGCTCTTCTTCAGAATAAACTTGATTGAAACTGATACTAATGTAGTATAATTTTAGTTATAAAGAGTATTTTTGAAGTACCTAGATAAAAATCGTTACGTCATAAAGCATGAAAGTCTGTTTAAAATGTTTAAATAGAGTTGAATTATACTTAGCTGACTCGAAGTTGTTTGTAAAACAAAACTGTTGAAACAAAAACATTTAATGTACTAAAAATTTTACCTGAAACAAAATTGAAAAAAAAAGTACTTTACAAAAATACGACAATAAACGACAACAATAATACAAAAACACGCTATTTATAAAGTTTTTAATTGTAAAAATATATTTGTTTGCAAATTTTCGGCTCACGAGTTCTAAAAAACAAAGATTCTAGAACTAAGAGATTGTAAGTATTTCTTGCTCTAGATAGAATTTTGAACCTACTATCCAGGTAGTTCTCAGCACAAACAGGGTTGTTGAGGAGGTGCTCTTGGATAGATGACTATTTACATTTCGGCATAATGTCGTCATTAAAAATAAACCTTTTTAGCTTTTTCGTGACATGCTGCTCTCGCCTGACGTGGAAACGTTGAGATGTTCTACCTACGTAGTTATTTTCGCAATGACATTTTAGTATGTATACTACATTACTTAAATCATGGATAGGTGTGGCATCTTTCACAATTCCGTTAAGCGGGCGGTTGGTGTTGTACACAACAAGTAGCGAAACGCTATTAAAGGTGGATTTTCAGCTGATGAAACTTGCTTAGCCAGTCTTATTGAGTTTTCACCTACATAAAGCATTTTGTTTTTTTAGACAAAATAATTCAAAAAATTTGCATTCTAGTTTAAATATCGTACTTTTTTACGCTAAAGTTTTATTTTATACTTATATTTTTTTTTACAAAACTTTTACATAAAATCTATCGTATTTACTATTAATGGAAACATTGTTAGTATTCATTTTTAAAGGCCTATTTTTGTTGCCTATATAATTTTTTTTTTCTTCATAACAATAAAACTGACATTACCTTACATAATAAAAAATAAATTTGTTGTTTTTACTATCTTATAAACATAAGACATTAAGAAAATTTGTCAATAGTAGTTTTCTTTAATTCCAAAGAAGCTAAGCGAAAGCCAACAGTTAGTATTAATAGTCAAACTAATTTAAATTCTCTTTGTAAAATTACTTACTACAATAACTGGATTACTATTAAAAACTCTTGTCCTTAATTAATTTGTAGCAAATGTTTTGTATAATGTACTTAAATCAAACTTTATCAATGTATAAACTTTTACTCTAAAGGGTTAGTCTTAACACAGTCACCATCTTTGTCAAGTAAAAATAGAATTCAAACTTTATTTTTTGTTCTCTTTATATAAATCTATATTACTATCCAATCACAAATTTATGCCAATTGTGATTTTTTTGACTTCAAATGATCAATGTGGGAGGTAATTTTAATACTGTGTATAGTGTAGAAAAACGAATGCGTATAGATTATAAAAAACATGCACTTGTTATTTCACAGTGAAACTGCCGCAAATACAGAAGATAGTGAGCGCGAAGAGCGGACAGGGCCTCAGCTTTCTGTCAACTCTCATGGAGCTCGTTGTTTACACCGCCACCTTCGCCTATTGTTATGCTAAAGAATTCCCGTTCAGGTAAGGGTATTAATAAAAAAATAACTAAGATTGCAATTTCAATTATTCAACTGAAACGTTTGCATACTGTTATTTTTAACAAATGTTATCAGGTTGATTTATGTAATTCAGCACGCAATCGAATAGCTTTAAAATATTAGCAAATTAAGTATTATCGTACTGTTACAATATACAATTCCTAACATGGTTAAAAATCACAAATAAAGTCTAAATAATTTTATGTATTTAAAGTTTTTTTAAATTTGAAAGTCGCATACCAGCTACATCAGTTAAAGTTTTTACATTAATTTTCATTAAATAATTTTTATATTACATACCAAATTTTATTTAAAGTTTAAAAAATTAGAAAAATAAGTTTTTTATATTAAGCAGTTTTGATTCAGTATTCTCATACTACTTTTGTTCATATGCCTGAACAAACCATTTTGAAATGAATTTTTTTTCTCGTTTACATAGCTGTAAAATAGTTTATTAAACTTACATCAAGACATTTAAAAGTTTTACACATAAAGAAATTTAATTTAGAAACCCTTATTATGTAAATAAAAAGTTTAATTAAAATAAACAGTTTCAGAATTCCATTATAAATATATTTTAGTCAATCAAAAATTAAGCAACTTATTTTTAAAGTTTATGTATATTTATCATCAAATATTTGTTAACCATCAAACGTTTAGAATTGTGCGTGTTTTTTAAACTTTTTTTTTTGTCAAACACCTTTGGGATGGCAGTACAACTTTATTAAAATCAAGGAATTTTAAAACTGTTAAGTTATCTTTTAATCGTGGAGAATAAAGTTCAATATAAATAATACATGATATTAACTTCAATTTTTTTAATACAACAAACTCTTTAAATCTTATAAATTATAAACTAATACTTAATTTGCGCTATCGAATGAATTATCTAAAATATTATTTTTAATCAAAATTTTAAGTGTTCTAGATTACTGTTGTAAAAAACTAGTAAAATATTTTTGTGTATAAGTAAAATATTTGTATTTTAGTATCACAAACTTAGTTTTAAACATTCTATGTAAACTAGAATTTAATTGTAATTGAAGATCTTATTGAATAGCTGAGTAAGATATAGTTTTATAAAAAAATCGTGAACTAATAAATATTAATTAATACAAAGTATTAAGTTTTCTAAAGCTTTTAAAAGTATCTGTTAACTTAAGTAAAAATCAAGGTGAACGCACTCTATTAAATTAATTTTTTTCAAACATAAGGAATATGTAAAAATGTGTTCATAAGCTATTTAAAAAATTGTATTTAAAAATGTTTGATTGTTATTAACTAATTGATAACTTCAGTTTTTGTTTAAAACATCTTGAAACAAAATTGTCGTAAAATATTATGATTGTGACAGTGTGATTAATATTTAATTTTTTTAGTTCATACGGCGACTCACTTTTTGTCATGTTTCAGACTCTCGCCATTGGATTTCTCTATTTGGTTAGTTTCATACTTTTAATCATATTTTATCAAATTTAATCACTATACATTTTTAAAATTTTTTTCTACACGTTACGAATACAATCCTGTTTTTCTGTGTTTTTAAACGTATACTAAGCTAAATTATTTTGCTAGTTATAAATAGGTAATAGTTTAATCTTTTTTAGATTGTAAAATTTTAAGTGTTGTAGTTTAGTTTTTTATAATAATTTTTTTATAAAATATTACTCACACCAGTTGTTTGTTTAAATTTTTGATAATAAATTTCACTAAAGATTAATGATTATATAGGTGTTCAGTTTTCTTTAATTACATTATTGTATAGCAACAAGGATATCAAAGCATATAACATATTACAATACACCAATATTAAGATAAATATGATACCTATGTTACTATACACAATTTTACGTAGTTTTTATTTAAAGTCATATTTTTCATAAAGTTGAAATTACGCATAATATTTTATGCGATTGTAGTTTAGTTCTATTTAATAGTTTCACTTAATTAAGTATTTTAGCAGCTGAACTTTTCAACAAAATTAATATAAAGCTTTTTTTTTTAATTTTTTGTTTTAAAATGGGAATTTAGTTGTGAAAACACTGAATTAAAAATTTTAATCTACAGTAAAAGTAAAAAAAAAGTTTCGACATAATAAATTTTATTTATCTTAAACATAGTTAGTATATTTTGTTTACCTAAAAAAATCATTTCATAAATTTATGCTAACTTCATTTAGTGTGCTAACTTTAGTTGCTTTAGCTTATTTAAAGCATGAATCACTTATTATTGTTCAAATGATTATAAGGCAAAAGGAGATAGGTTGATAAATAAGGTTCTTTTTTTTTACAGTTTTAAAAACTTTAATATATATTTTACGAAAATGTAAAAGTGAACAATAACTATTATTTATTTTTTATATTTTTAAAAACCCTTAATATATATTATACGAAAATGTAAAAGTGAACAATAACTAATATTTATTTTTAATATTTTAAAAAATCTGTATTTTAAAAGTCATGTCAATGCACTTTTTAAGCCGAAGTTTAACTTAAAGGTTTTTTATCTTAAACAAAAAAAAGAAAACAATTTTAATTAGCTTAGCTTCAAAAATGTTCAAAAATATTTACTTAGACATTAAATGAAAACTTTGTGTTAATTATATACTTCTATTGTTAGGTAGCAATTTTTACTTGATAATTCTCTGTACATATAACTAAAATGTCTAAATTTTTAAGTGAACATTTGAAATTAAAAAATAAATAAAAAACTTTAAGTTATATTTTTAGTTTTATTCTACTGGTTTTTTGCTTTAAATTTATTACATTAATTTATTTTAGTTCTTATAAAATTACTTACGTTTCATACAAATTTAAAGCTTAAAGCAAAAAACAGTTTGGTTTTCATGTGTTTTTAGTTTAATAGAATTTTACTCATGAACTCTTAATGTACAGTGATAAGTAATTAAGTATTTTAATTAAACTCTTGTAAATGTTAAACAAGATATTGACGTGACCATGTCTTGTAAAAGCCACTGAATTAATCTTATTGTTTTGTTCTTTTATAAACAATTGATAAAAATGTAAACAAAGCTGGAATTAACCAAGAAATACTTTTTGTTAAAAACATGTTTATGTACTTATGTATGTAATGCTATCTTATAGTTTTTAATGTATCCGGATTTTTATTATTTTTATAGTGAAATAGTTCTTGTTTTTCAAGTCCAAAGCTTTTGTTTAAATAAAAAAAAAAGTTATAACATCACTATATTTTTTAATTTAAATGTATATTTAATAAAAAAAAATCTAATTGTTTTTTCGATGGTAAAAACTTTTATTCAGTCAAATTGAAAATTTAAACCTTCTAAAAAATTTGAAATGATCAAATAACAGCCGTCTAAGCATACAAAAGTTTTATTTTCGTACAAATTTAAATGTTTTTATTTTTGTAAAAATTTCCGTGCTCTTGAAAAAAAAGTGTGTTTTATAGCATTGGTAGTTTTTAAGTGAAACTAATATGTAACTTATGTATATTCAAGTTAACTTTGATTAATTTTTTAACTAATTAAGATCTGAGTAATTTTACATTATTTTAAATCGATTTAACGATACCTATTTTGTTATTTTAATTCTATACTTTTTTTTCTTAATTTTGTTTTATCAAGTTTACTAATTGCAGTTGACAAATGCATAATAAATTTTATATAAATATTTTTTCTAGATAGATTCGTAAAACTTCAAACTAAGCTCACTAATATTTAATGAAGGTTAACCTTTTTTGATGAAAAATGGTATAGTTCCGTTATTACTAATCATTTGAAAAATAAGTATATCTATATATTTTATGTGTTATAATTGAAAATAAGAAAAAACTTTATATAATCTTTCCTTATCAGATAATAAACTTGACCTTAAATCATATACTGTTATTAGACTCATTCAAAATTTTTTTGGCATATACTCACTAACAACTTTTCATTTCAAACAGACATACTCTAACAACTATTTATTTTAAACAGATATACTCACTAACAATTATTTATTTCAAACAGACATACTCACTAACAATTTTTTTTTTCAAACAGACATACTCACTAGTAATTATTAATTTCAAACAGATATACTCACTAACAACTTTTCATTTCAAGCAGACATACTCACTAACAATTATTTATTTCAAACAGACATACTCACTAACAATTATTTATTTCAAACAGACATACTCACTAACAATTATTTATTTCAAACAGACATACTCACTAACAACTTTTCATTTCAAACAGACATACTCTAACAACTTTTCATTTCAAGCAGACATACTCACTAACAATTATTTATTTCAAACAGACATACTCACTAGTAATTATTAATTTCAAACAGATATACTCACTAACAACTTTTCATTTCAAGCAGACATACTCACTAACAATTATTTATTTCAAACAGACATACTCACTAACAATTATTTATTTCATATAGACATACTCACTAACAATTATTTATTTCAAACAGACATACTCACTAACAATTATTTATTTCATATAGACATACTCACTAACAATTATTTATTTCAAACAGACATACTCACTAACAATTATTTATTTCAAACAGACATACTCACTAACAATTATTTCAAACAGACATACTCATTAACAACTATTTCAAACAGACATACTCACTAACAACTATTTCAAACAGACATACTCACTAACAATTATTTCAAACAGACATACTTACTAACAACTATTTCAAACAGACATACTCACTAACAATTATTTCAAACAGATATACGAAGGCAAGCTGACGAACGCGTACACGTTCCTCATAACGTTCATCGCAGTTTTGTACGCGCTCGTGTCGGGCCTCACCCCCATCAGCTTGCTCGCCACCATGCAAATGTTCAACATTCCCATCACTGTCACTGCCAAGGTAATATTTTTGTGTTATATGTAATTTATTATTTTGATGTTTTGTACACTAAGAAAAAATAATAACAGTTTAAGCTAAATATAGTTCGCTTAAAAGATGGTTGTAACATTAACTTACAATTTTTGTTTAAACTAGGTGTTTTTAAAAGTGTACTCCTTTGGTAAAAGCATGGTAAGATTAATACACCAATACTTGTATATACATTAGTGTTATTTATTTTGACTCTTTTTGTTTACCAAACAACAATTCTTATTCGACTGACCAACTTGTGAACAGTCCATTCAAATATGGTCGAACTACAGCGCGCAGTCGACCGGCCAGCTGTCGCTGATCACCACCCTGCTCCTCTTCCTCGGCTCCACCGCCAGGATTTTCACGTCGGTGCAGGAGACCGGTGACGTCATAATAGTGGTTTCGTACGTCGTCGGCTGCCTCATGAACGCCGCCGTACTCGCTCAGGTTTCATTTTCAGTTTATTTCGATTATTTGTTTTGTTTTTAAATAAATTTTTATATTTATATAAATAATTATAAATAATAAATAATTAATTCATGATTTTTTGTTTTAAGAATTATAGTTTTGTTTTAATTTTTAATAAAATTATGTTGGTGAAAGATGAAAAACTTTTGAAGATAGTTTTGTTTATAGGTATAACTTGTTTGTACAAAGTTAATTAATAATAAATCTAATTTACAGATATTTTACTACTGGGATAGCTCCAAAGACAAGCAGAAAACTCAATGAGATGTTTTAAATCCCACATTATTATTTATTTATTTTTTTTTATAGTAGTACACTGCTGCAATAAGTTATTTAAGTATTTTATATACCAAATTTTTACTGAAAATTTAATATTTTGAAGCAATTAGATTGAATTATTTTAATATTTTAGTTTTGATTGCTTTTGTTTACTTATTTTTGCCTTATTCAGTTGCTTTATGTATTTTTAACAAACTTGACAATTCTATAAAAGCATTTAAATGTGAGTTTTACTTCTACCGTTTAAATTTTTTGATACTAATCCTACCTAGTTATTCTTATTTGTTTAAAATGACTAGTCTTCATATAGTGTTTTTATATTTAAAAAACGTTGTAATATAGCAAATATGAGACTAGTTGTTAATGTTTGTTCTAATCCTAATTAAATTTTAATGTTTTATTACTAGAATCAACGGTTATAAACAAGTAATGTTGTCTTTGTTAAGTGATTGATAAAAGGGTTGATCATAACTATTCGATCATCAGACCACAAGCCTTCAGTAGACTGAGACTGGTTTTGTCCTTATTAGGACTCATCAGTCAACCGAAGCCTTGTGGTATGATGATCAAATTGGTATGATCAACCCTTTTTTAAACTTAAGCTTGTCTCACGGCATACAAAAGTCTAGGCCTCTGCACTGCAAACTTTCACCGAAATTTTTGTTAAAAATGTAATTGATGATATGAATAATTACATATTAACTTTTTATTTATTTTAATTACTAAATTTACAAAAATGTTGTTGTTCAGGGATAAAAAAAATAACTATTTAGCTCAGTCCAATTTTGTTAAATGTGTTTCGATTTTTTAGATTTGATGTCTCTTTTTTTTCATCTCCCTTCAATTATACCTGATTCTTTTTTTTTTTTTTAAGATCCCAGGATATATAATTACTGTGCTTGTTGGCCGCATTTAAATACTTTCCGGCCGCAGTTATATCCTTCACGGGCCGCAATTTTCCGATCCCTGGTATAATAGGTTGAATGGTTATTCAAATTATGACAGTTTTAATTGAAATAAAAAAATTTAAGGGGCACTATCTCAAAAATAAGCTGAAGTTGATAATACTCAAGTTTTACCAAAACGTTTAAAAATAAGGTTTTTTTTGCATCACTTGTAATCTATATCTGGTGCTGCTCAAAGTCACTGCTTTAATTAAAAGTTTCTGAAAAATGTATTTAAAAGTCATGGGAAGTTAAGTGTTAATTTTAAAAAAAGTTAAAATGTGGACCGAAAACTAAACTAGGCAACAAATATCAAAACAATTTATTATCATAAATAAAAAGCTAAGTAGGTTTTTAAGAAAATCATATTTCAAAAGTAACTTTAAATAAAAAATTTAAAGGCTATAAAATTAGTTAACCTTTTTTGAGCATGCATACTTACGGTTCAAAAAATTCAATACAATTAGTAAAAGTATAAAATATGTAACTGAAGATCTAAAAACTCTTAATATCTTTGTTTTGCTTTTTCTACTGAATTTTAAGTTGTAAAACGCTAAAAATTGTAATTAAAACCAAGTTTTTTTTTCTAACTTTAAATTGTGGTAAGCATTTAAAATAAACACCAATGCATTCATGCTCTATGTTAAACTTATACAATCTTAGAAATAATTATAGTTCGGTACTTTTGTATCATGACGCACATTTTGAATTAAAGTTAACATTTTGAAATTTTAAGCTATGTCCAGTAGTAAAGAAATTATTCAATTTTGTTTAAACTAGTGATGTACCGGACTCACTATCCGGGTCCGGCCGGATATTGCCATTTTTGTCTGATATCCGGATCCGGCCGGATTCTGATTTGAAAAAAAAGTCCGGTTCCGGCCGGATCCTAATTTGAAAAAAAAGTCCGGGTCCGGCCGGATCCTAATTTGAAAAAAAAGTCCGGGTCCGGCCGGATCCTAACAGAGATCCGGCCGGACCCGGATCTAGTTAGCAAAATAGAGCATACTGAAAAGTATTTTTACAAAAACAAACCCTGTGAAAATTATTAAGAGTCATTTTCGTCAGTTAAAATTAAACACCTACCGTGATTGGATAATTTTGTACACGTGACTAATTTACATTTGTTTACATTTAAACTATAAATAAACATTTCACGAAATGCAACTCTTTACATATGTTGTAAAATTGAAAACTTTGGAGTGAATACTTGCATTATTTATTGTTTAAAGTTGAGCTCAGAGAATATTTAGAGTTAATACGGTTGAATGTACGAGCCAATGAAAATCATATGACGAAATGTTTCAAACTAAATACTGATGCAAAAAAACATCAGAACATGACAGGCAGTTTATATGTAAGCAGTTAGTTAGTTTGGTGTGTAGCTTGAAGCAACAAAATATCTTGAACGTTTTTGTGAATGCTTATTGTAAGTAGTGTTTTGTCTTAAAAGTGAATATTTTAACAGGTGTTTAATTGTTTAAATATTTAAGCCAGTTTTATAGTTTAATAGTTTATTAAAAATTTTACAGTTTCTTGTTTACTTAGAGTTTTATTTAATTTTTAGTTTTTTGTTTTAAGTCTTTCGATATAGATTTAAATAGCTTTCAGATTTTAAAGTGTTACCAAAGTAATTAATAATTTTGTATATGCTAGTATTTCTTGTTGTGTTTTATATAAAAGATTCATCACTCAAAACTGTCGTGTCTGATTATAGAAAGTAGTCTCAGTTAGAATTTTGTATTTGTTAGATATTAATTAAATATGGTAGGATTTAATTATGATGGGTAGTACTAATAGGTTAAGTGTACCACAATCAGTCCACAACTTTATTACCAAATTGTCAACCTTTGCTAGCTGTTCTACTGATTATTAGATTGAAATATTTTTTCAGTTTTTAAAAACCTCATTCTAACTCACGCTTGTTTATACTCACTCTAGCTAGTTTTATTGACTTAAACAGTGGCAACCCTACTAGTTTGAAAATTTTTGGGAATTTTAGAAAATCTTGGACTGCTTCAGGCTAGTTTAGTTTTATATAAAAACTCAGGCTAGTTTTCTTTTAGATTTTGAATGAGTTTGAGCTGATCCAGTTTTCAATATTTTGTAATTTTCTAGTTGATTTTGTTCAAGAACTTGATTTCAGATTTTTAATTGTAAATAACACCTAAATTTGTAAACGTTGTGGCTAGCTGTTCTACTTATTATTAGATTAAAGTTCTTTTTTTTCAGTTTTTAAAAACCTCATTCTGACTCAGGCTAGTTTATTCTAGTGATGTACCGGACTCACTATCCGGGTCCGGCCGGATATTGCCATTTTTGTTTGATATTCGGATCCGGCCGGACTCTAATTTGAAAAAAAAAGTCCGGGTCCGGTTCCGGCCGGATTCTAGTTTGAAAAAAAAGTCCGGATCCGGGTCCGGCCAGACCCGAAATTGTGGGTCCGGTACATCACTAGTTTAAACACATTTTTTAATTCAGGTCTACTTTAAAACAGAGGCTACATTTTTTTAGTGTAATGTACAGGTGTAACAAACTCTCCAGTTTCCATTATAATAATCTCTTCTACTAGCCTTTGCGTTTGCAATTTTTTAAGTATGCAGGTGCTTCAAATGCTGCGAGGGTTAAAGGTTTTCCAAAAAAAAAAAACAACTTTTCAGTTTAACTTAAAGTTAACATTTTTATTTTGTAAGTGTCAGTATGTATTTTGAAGTTCTGTTTAATTTCATTAAAGATTTTGAAATCACTGCTAAAGTTACAGTCATTATTATGGGCCACCTGTTGATCCTAAGTATTATTTTGCTTGGCTAATTGTTGCTTAATATATTATAGATTCTACTAAAACTTTGTTATTGAGGTGGCTGTTATTCAACAATTACAAAAGTAAATTGATTCTAAGAAAAAAAAAAAAAGTTCGCATCAATTTATTATCTTTAAAGTTATTCTTTGAGTTATGTTTAAAATTATACAGCTGTTTTTTTTTAACATTATGCATATCAAAGGTTTAACTATAGAAAATTTCTTTAGTATGGACTGGACATACGTTATACATAGCTTAGAGTTTAGTACTTATTATATTGAAAAATAGAATTTTTTAGAAACAGAAGTTCTTATCTTGATAAAAATTTATTTAGTGTTAGCATCAAAAGGAACAAAGTGTTAGCATATTTACAAGTTAACCTCTTAGTATTTAAAAATTTTATACCAGGATAGCTTTACATTTAGGCTAGTTTAAAGTTTTTGAAAAACCCTGGCTAGTTTTGTTTGTTCAGGTTGTTTGAAAAACTCTAGCCTTCTTTACATTTTTTTCAAAACTCCGGCTTGTTTTTTTTTCTATGTCTTGGCTTTTTTTTTTTGAAACTGTAATTTTAATTCTATATTAAGTCCTTTTGTTTTTTATCTGGTGAGTTTTTTATATTAAGTATTCTATCTTGATTAAGAGTATTTTTAAAGTTATTTACTGTTACTGCTTTATTTTCAAACTACATTATAAACTCAGGATAGTTTGTGATATTTCAGAGTGGCTTTCTGTTCTCAAAAAGAGTTTAAAACGTATTAAAAATAAACTATAACTATAAACTTGGATAACATTAAAACATTTTCCAGGACAACTTATTTTAAACTTAATACTTACCTGCCAGCGTAGTTTCCATATAGTTGTAGCTCTACAGCTAAATATGATTTTTTAAGTATAAAAACCTTATAAATTACGTTTGTCAAAGACGATAGTTGCTAAAACTTGTGGTTTACTATTCAATATAACACAGATTAATAAAAACTTTTTTTTAATTTGAGAACGATTATTCACAAAGTATCGAAAAGTCTTTGGTTTTTCATCCGTTCGGTAACAATAAGCATGAAGGTACTGTCATTAAATCTGAAATATAAAAGCTAAAATTTTATTTTCTTCTTATATGTTATTTATATATAGGCTACGACGTCTTTAAAAAAACTTTGCTTTAGGTTTTTATAAAAAAATTGCTCAATAGTAAAAACTTAGTCATCAAATTAATTTCAAACTGGTTAGCGGATATTATATACTAATAGCATTTTATTAATCGAATTATGCTTAAGAACACTTATTGGCTAATTTAATTAAGCAAAACGATAAAATTGTGAATTCAGGAGGCTTAAATTTGCAGTTAAGCTAAGAAGTATCATATGCAATAAAGCAACTTTTAATAACATAATAAATATTTGAAGTTTATTAACCGTATAAAATAAACCTTTAACATAACTTTTTTTGCTAAAGTAGCTTATATTTATTGGAGTTTTTAATTAATTTATTAAAATATAAACATTCTAAAACTTCGTGGGTGTGAATAATTTTAAAATCAATGTAAAAGTTAGCATTTTTTATAAATCTTCTAAATGTTCTAAAACAAACTTACATTATTCAAACAGTTTAACTTAATATTATAATTGGTGTTTATATAACTTTTTAAATAACATGTAAACATTAGTTTCATATGTTTGCTTGTAATTATATTGGTTACAGTGTAACTAAAACTTAACAAAAACCAAGTTGAGCTGTTTACGATCCAGCATATTGTATTATAAAAAAAACGGTTTTAATTGTAGTAAATAAAACTAAAAAAATAATGTATTCCTATATGCTTTGATTATGAAGTATTTTACTTATAAATCAATCATTAAAAATTTAGGCTATAATAGACTTGTTCAGCTACTATTTAAATTATACTTTAAAAACTTAACATTCTTAAACTTTTTCACCAATTTCGTGCTTCCACCTTCCAATTTAAAATCTTAAAAACACGCTTATTTATAAAAATCGAGAATAATTATTAATAATATTAGGGAATTTATATAACCATATAAAGTAAACTAAAAGTTAAAATTTTTTAATTATAAATAAATAAAAATAAAATCAGGTGGTTATTAAAACTTATTATTTCACAAGTAACAACTGTGAGTAGCTATTTGAGGTGCTTTTCTTTTATTGTAGAGGCCTACCATACCTGGTAGAAACCTAACTATTTTATAGTTAATTTTTAAATTACTAGTTTTTTGAAAACTAAACAAAAACAATACTCTCGTCTTTTTTTTGCATCACTTACATAAAAATAAAAGATTTACATAATAATGAAAATTCACAGTACACGTAAAAAGAAAACATCAAACTAAGATTATTTTGACTTATTATTGCAATTTTAAGCAACAATAAAATGAAAGTTTTTAGATCAAAATAGCAAAAAAAGTTAGTTGCGCGGTTAGAAGCAGCTCTGTTCAAATTTATTTAAAAAATTCTTATTTTACGGGCTGCAAGGAACCACTGGTTTGATTGTTGGTTTACAATACAACTTGATGTTTAGCGGATTTGGGAATTACCCGGCAATAAGAAATGAAGGAGCAACTATGACCTGATTTTAAATGAGGTGAAACAAGTCAGGCCAAAGTAGAAGTTAAAAAATTGGCAAAATTTCGGACGTATTACATACTTATGTTGGACCTTATACTACCAGAAAAGAGTGAAAACACTTTAGTTATAAGAGAAGCTGCCTCCGTTTTCAATTTTTATATGAATTTTATAATAAATATTTGTAGCTTATCGATATAGTAAGACTTCTACGATAACCATAGCTAGTTTTAAGTCAAGTGTACAATAAATTGACAAAGCTAGTTGTTATTATTTTAAATTACAGAGTGTTTGATTACAAATAACTTTTATTAAATAGCTGTTAACCTTAGAAATATAAGTCATACCTACAAGAACATTTTATAATTAATCCATAAAAAGGTTAGGTAAAAGAAAAAAAAAACAAACTAAATAAAGTCCTTTTTTGTCATTGCTTTAAAACATGAAAATTCTTAGAAAACTTTTAAAGATTACAATCTTTTTTATACATAGAATTTTACGGTAGCAATAAAAAGATAAGAACAACTCAAACGACAGCAAATTTGTAAGCTCCCGGTTGAAATTTTAAGGTGTTTTGCCTAATATTTGCTGAGTTAGAAAAAAAAAGGCTTTTTTATGATTTTTGATTTTTAATTATTAAAACATTTTTTTATTAACATATGTTTGGGTAAGGTGGATTAGAAATATGGGTATAAATAAAAAAAAAATCCGAAGAAACTTTAAAAAAATGCTGACTCAGCAAATATAAGTGGAAATACCTCAACGATTCAATCGCACCCCTAAAAATGACCGATTTTGTCACGTTTTCTGTTCAAACTTTGAGAGGCAATAGTTTTTATAATTTCTACGAAGATGAAAACAATTGTAAAAATGTTTATAAAACTCTCAGCTTTTAGTAATTACCCTCTAAAAGGCTAAAATCGACCAAAATTCAAAAATGTATGCAATGGCATGAACGTAACACTAGAAAGGCTGCACATTTAGGATACTTAAGTAATCAATGGATGCTGTAAGTTTATGACACTTAATGAGTGAAGGAATGTTGCACTTTAAAGCTACTTAAGGAATCAAGAGCCGCTGCATCATAAAGTTTTCTAAGGACTTTGTAAATGCTACGCATTTTCTTGTGTTGCCTTCATAGTATAGTGTAATTTATTAAACGAACACTAAACAAGACAAAAATATGCAGGCAAACGAGTTGAACTTTTTTATGCACGGATAAATGGGACCAGTAGTCGAATTGTTACTATTTTACTGTTATATATACTTTTAAGTTCATTTTGATTATAATCCGAAGGTCTGAAGAACCTACCCAGTGCACTGATTTTCTGACAACTTTATTGTTTCTTCTAATATGTAGCTTGAATTGTAACTACTTATTTTATTGACCGTGTCTTGAAAAAATGTATTAAAAGAAACCTTAACATTTCAAATTGAAGGTTCGGAAATTTTCTAAATAATGATAGTAGAAAATTTTTGGTTGTTTAAACTTTACTTTGATATAGTTTTTTCTTTTAACGTATATATATATTTTTTAAACTGTAGTTTGCAAATGACTATGTCTTTGAAGCTTTTTGTTAAACATTAAGATATTATAATTTTTTTTGTATTAAGTTGTACGAAAATAAAAGGCACTTTATAATTTTTTTAAAAGTCTCAGTTTTCAGCCAGAATCCTTAAAAGCGCCGATATCGACCAAATCTCTTATATAAATGCAGTAACTTAAAGGAAACTCAAGATATAGTGCATATTAAAGTTATTTAAAGTCTCAAGAAACGCTGCACATTAAAGTTACTTAATGAATCAAAAAAGCTGCACATTTTTTGAGTTGCTTATCTTATAAAACGAAACCTTAGCTAGACTAGTATGCAGGTAAACCAGTCGAGTAATGTATTTTTTTTTTTATAAAAAAATACTTTTTGAGATATAGTCGTTTAAATGTATTTTTAAGAATTTAAGTTGTAATGTAAGCACTTAAAACTTAGCTTTTCTTGTCAAATAATGCTTTGTAAGCTAACTACATTCTATTTAAACTAACTAAACTAACTACTTGTTTTTAGTGACATAATAATTTAGCCGCCACTAGTGGGCCTCGTAGCATTTCAAGTAGTAGGCCGAGTAGTATCCCAAATAGTTGGTTGAGAAGTTGGCCGAGTAGCTGGGTAAGTAGTGGACCAACTATTAGATTTAATAGTATGCTTCAGGCACGTGGCTTGGTACGTTTCTGTAAATATACAGAAACGTATACTTATATGCGAAAAAACTTGCTTTTATTTCAGCTTAAAAAGACTCTGATTTCTTAGTTTTAAGTATTAATTTAAACTTAGTTATGCACTCCTGAGAGATAATTTCGACATGTATGTATTCTCTAGCGTTTTTAGTGTCGTAAAGATTAAACGAATTAAATACATCAAAATTGTAACATTTAACGCGTTAAAGCTTTTAATTTGACAAAAAGCTGCATGCAAAATTGATCCTAATGGAAGCTGTAGCTTCAAAAACCAAAATCATACAATTTTATATTACAAAAATTTGCATAACTTGGTGTTACTATTGACCACGTTAAATGTTTGATTTAATGAATATAAATGTTTTCGAGTTAAATTGTGAATTTTTTATACTTATTTTTAATGAATGTTTTCTGGGTTTACACAAGTGACAACACATAAAGAGTCATAGGGGGTGTCGAGCAAAATAAATGCCTTGTATACACTTATCACTCGTACTTCAACATTCCATTTTTAATGTATTAACATAACTGAAGAGTTTCAGATAAATTCAATAACATTAGAGGTAGCTGTGTTCCCGCTAGGACGTTATCACGCGTCATTTCATATGTTTAAATTTTTGTAGATTCGTAACTTTTTTGAGCTAGCTACGTCCCTGGTATGCTTTTACATCATTTTGAAGATTTTAAAAGTTTTATGTTTTGATTATAAATTTTTGATAAATGTTATTTATGTTCAAGACTGATTGAAGATTTTTTTTTTGAATAAGTTTTGAAATCAAAATTAATAAAGTTTAGAGTTTTTATGATATATTAAAAAGTCATGATTTACCAAATACGAATAAAACTGTTAGAATTTTTGTTTGCACCATATTGTTTTTTTTTTTAATTTGTGATTGTCAGAAAATTTGTTATGTGGCATATCAAATTATTCTTAAAAAAGTACGAGAAAACAAAACTTTGTTATTTCTTGTCGCACGAGGATAAAAATTACTGGATAATGTTACTTGAGTCTTGGCTTTCGGACAAAACATTTAATTTGGCCGAGATCAACCGCATTCGGGAAATAAATATGCAAACGTAAGGCAGCTCAAGAAAGTTCTTAGTCTTTTATAGAGTTTCGTTAAAGAATAATTTCTTAAACTATAAAATTGTACAATTAAACATCTACAACTAATAGTTTTGTTTAAAGTTCCTACACTTCAAGTATTTTGATGTAATGTGACAGCTGTGATATTACAATTGTGATAGTTGTATATTTCATAATATTGCGGTCAACTGTGATGTGATAGCTGTAGTGTCCCTAATTTTACCGACAAACTGGGATGTGGTAGTTGTACACTCCATAGTGTTGCAAACGACTTGGATAAGTTGTAAGAAAACATAAAGATTGTTATTTCTCGTTGTATTTGTAAACAAAAAGTATATGCTGATTAAATTAATTTACTTTGTAATTAATTAAGTACAGAATAAATTTGAGCAGACTTAAAGCAAACATACATGTTTTTATTCACTTAAATAGTGAGTTTAATTGAAAGGTAAACCAGTTTAAAATAATCAGAAAAAAAAGATTTAAGTGATATATTCAAAGGTAAGGTTTTGAAAAATAAACAAATCAAGAGAGATTGATGTTTGTAAATGCGCTTACAACTCTGAGTTAAGATATTTTAACTTTAATTATATCTTTCTTAAATAAATATTAATATTAAGTTTTAACTCACAGCAACAAAGATTTTACAAGTCACTTAATTTAAAATTTGTATCAAGCTCTAGTCCAGAGTCAGAAGACTTTTTGAGTAAAATGCTAAATGTATTATTATTTTTTTTAAGTACTTATGTTTGAAAAGGGTCTTCTGCCACATAAAAAATACTTAAAATACTTTGAAAAAAACAAATTTCAGAATGAAAACTACAGTTTGAATACGTCTTACTGTTTAATAGAAATATAATCAAAAGCAGACTTAAATATACTTGTTGTTAAAAAAAATAATACTTTATAGATATTTTCTTTTGATTAACATAAATTTTGGCGTCTAAATGTAACTTAATTTATAATTTTTTTAAATTACTTTTAATTACAGTATATTATTTCAAAATTTAAGACTCTTTTAAGTATTCCAAGTAAGTTGATGGATTTAAGCTTATGTAGATAATTTTTTGTTTGTTTCTCAAATATGGTAGTGTTTGGTTGCACAAATAAAAGCTTAATTATAGTAAACCTTTTTAAACAGATTTCTTTTTATTAATAGATGTGTAACTTTCTAGTTGTATTAAATACTTTTCTTTACTTTGTTAGTTTTTTATCTCTATAGCAATTAAACTTTATTCTCAATAGTCGTAGCGTAACACTACTTATTATGAACTCGGAAAATTATTTTTTAGGACTTTAAATATTTAAATATTAAAGCTTTATCTATGGTTATTTCGTTAAGTACTGCTTACAGAGTTTATAAAACGTTATAACTATATATATATCATTTTTTAATATATTTAAACGTTGTAATTTAAATGTATATTTTTAACGTACTCGAAGTCAAAAGTCCTTTTACATTGTTTATAAATCTATTACACCTTTACGATTACAAAAATCTTAATTTGAAACAGTATTAGTAAAACGTGCAACTTCAATTAGTTTGTAACGTTTAGGACGTTTTACTCTCTGTTATTGTTGAATTAAAAAATTAGATTTATTTTTAAAATGGGGTTATATATGCTGTTTTATTTGCTAAATAATATTAAAGAATTGTTAAGTTTTAAAAGCAAGTATTTATATTTAACATCTTAGAAAGATGTAAAAAAGACTGATTTTTTTTTAATTTTAGACAATAAATTAGTTATGTGTTAAATAAAAGTTAAGAGAGATGTTAAAATAGTTTGTTAGTTAAGTTGTATACAGTAAGAACATGCACAAGATTATTTTATTTTTTGTGCTCTGAAATACATAAGCCAGCTGGAAATACATTTTTATATTTTTAAACTGTAACTTTATTACAACTAGTTTTGTTTAAGGGTATTTTTAAATAGAACCTTTTAAATCCATGTGCTTGGTAACAGTTCAGACTCAACATAAAATTAAAAACATTTTATGATTTATAAAATATAACGTTGCAGCATTTAGTGTAGTATTCGCCAAGTATTCGATGTAATTTTGTTTCGGAGAATTCTCATATAAAGAGTCAAAGTTGGTCTAAAAAAATGGTATGGGCGTCTTCCCTAAGGTCTGTAGTTTTGCAATTCAGTCTTTGATTTTTATTTTTTGAAGTTTTTTTTTAAAAAATGACGTCATAAAAAAAAAAAAAATTTCGTCATAAAAAATAGTTTCGGAGAATTCTCATATAAAGAGTTAAAGTTGGCCTTTAAAAATGGTATGGGCGTCTTTCTTAAGGTCTGCAGTTTTGCAATTCAGTCTTTGATTTTTAATTTTTGACGTATTTTTTTCAAAAATGACGTCACAAAAAAAAGTCATTTTTCGTCATAAAAAAATAGTTTCGGAGAATTCTCGTATAAAGAGTCAAAAATGGTCTTTAAAAGAGGTATTGGCGTCTTCCTTAAGGTCTGTAGTTTTGCAATTCAGTCTTTGATTTTTAATTTTTGACGTATTTTTTTTCAAAAATGACGTCACAAAAAAAAAGTCATTTTTCGTCATAAAAAATAGTTTCGGAGAATTCTCATATAAAGAGTCAAAGTTGCTCTTTAAAAATGGTATGGGCGTCTTTCTTAAGGTCTGCAGTTTTGCAATTCAGTCTTTGATTTTTAATTTTTGACGTATTTTTTTCAAAAATGACGTCACAAAAAAAAGTCATTTTTCGTCATAAAAAACTTTGTTTCGGAGAATTCTCGTATAAAGAGTCAAAAATGGTCTTTAAAAGAGGTATTGGCGTCTTCCTTAAGGTCTGTAGTTTTGCAATTCAGTCTTTGATTTTTTATTTTTGACGTATTTTATTCAAAAATGACGTCACAAAAAAAAGTCAGTTTTCGTCATAAAAAAATAGTTTCGGAGAATTCTCAATAAAGAGTCAAAAATGGTCTTTAAAAATGGTATGGGCGTCTTTCCCAAGTTCTACAGTTTTGCAATTCAGTCTTTGATTTTTAGTTTTTGACGTATTTTTTTCAAAAATGACGTCACAAAAAAAAAGTCATTTTTCGTCATAAAAAAATAGTTTCGGAGAATTCTCGTATAAAGAGTCAAAAATGGTTTTTAAAAGAGGTATTTGCGTCTTCCTTAAGGTCTGTAGTTTTGCAATTCAGTCTTTAATTTTTAATTTTTGACGTATTTTTTTTTCAAAAATGACGTCACAAAAAAAAGTCATTTTTCGTCATAAAAAAATAGTTTCGGAGAATTTTCGTATAAAGAGTCAAAGCTGGTCTTTAAAAGTGGTATTGGCGTCTTCGTCTAAGAAAGTTGAAATAAATAAATGTTTCTGAAACCTATAAAGTTATCAATTTACTACACAATATTGTTGTTCATATAGTATGTATATTCTTTTTGTTGTTAAGTACTTTTTTTCGTAGGAAAAAAAAATTAAAATACATGTTACAAATACTTTACTACCATCTGGCTTTATAATAAATTAAAAAACTAAGCTTTTAAAAGCATTTTATTAACTATAAGTTAGTTGGAAATTGTTTTGTTTTACTTAATTATTAAAATCAATCAAAGTTTAGCATTTAAAAATCAATGAATTTTAAAATAAACAAAATTTAAAGTAGCTATAGTTTAGTAAAAATAAAGAGAAAAATAAACATCAGTAATAACTTTTTGTAGATATAAAGTTGACTTAAAATGTAAAGAAACTTTTAAAGCAATTAATAAAGAACTGCTTTAAACAGTAACTTTTATTTTAAGACACTTAATTTGTTTTCAGAAGTAAATAATAACATCAAAAATTCTAAAAATAATACAAGAAGGAATTTTTGATTGAGAATTTCACCCCTTCAACATAAAACTCTGTAAAAATTAACTACTACAGTAGAATTTTTTGATATGTTTGATCTTTTATAAATATGACCATAAAAAAAAACACCAAAAATCTACTTCTTTGTTCAAAAATAAAATAAATTTCAACGACCTAATAAAATAAAAAATAAAGTTCTTCTTAATACATTTAAATATATACAAACAAAAAAAAGCATTACTTTAATAGCTGCTATTTAAAAAATCAACACTCTACTATAATGCAACGAAAAGTAAAGCCATGACCACCAAGTACAAGAGCATAATAAAAAATTTTACCTGTGTTGTTTAAGCTTGTTTTGTTTAACTTAATGCTTCAAATTCTAAAACTATAACTAATTTAGTAACTTAGTTGTTTTAAAAAACTTTTATACTTAAATTTAACACTTCAATCGTTATCAAACAATTTTGATAGTTTGTTTAACAAATCAAGTTTAACCTGGAATTTCAGCTGGTTTTTTGATCACACTCCCTGTTGCGTCAAAAAAGAGGCTTGTTTTTACTAATGTTTTTAAATGTCTTGCTAATATTTCCATCCCTATTATATATAGTTTAAAAATTATTTGCATTTAGAGATAAATTTTCATGTTAAAGTTTAAAATCTAATACCTTTCTCGGTATACATATACACAGCAAACTTGTCTTTATTAAGCTGCTGAATATAGCCTTTTACTTCTCTGCTTTTTTTGTCTTCAGTCTTATATGCTTTTTTTATTGTCTCCAGTTCATCAAACCAATTATATCTTGTTTGGCTGTGATGTTTTGCCAAAATTTTGGTAATTTGAGATGAGTAAATTCTAAAAAAAACATAGGTTATAAGAAAAAAAATAAATTAATAGGTACGGAGAAAAGTATTATGTATTTTGTAAAATCTGATTTACTTAGCTGAAACATTTCCACCTTGAAACTGATGTTTAGCTGTTTCTGTTTTTACACTTTCTTCAACAATTTTTCTTGGATTTTCTTTATTGACAATAATTTTTTTTAGTACCTCATCTCTGTGACCAAATGCAAGACGTCTTTTCTTTTGTTCATGTTCTTTATGTATGATGTTTCCTTCACGACTATATTTTAAAACTCCACCAACTGGATTAGTTTCTAAACTCTCAAACCTAAATTTATAGTTTTAACAAGAAAAGTTACAAAAATAATTATATAAAAATAACTTACACTAAATAGATTTCAAAACAATGCTTTGTATTACACAAAGAATGTGTGCAATGAGCTTACGAAACAAAATTAGCAGAGTTTCTTTTCCTTGAATTAAATTTTTTAAACCATTTGCTGTCAAACTTCAGTACACAGTATGGGTTAATTTTTGAAAAGTAGTTTTTTACTATCAGGTTAGTGTACCCTAATAGTACTGTTTTCTGATTCCAATCAAAAAGTGATGATATTTCTGCAACTGACAAGTCCCATGAAAAATGATTGATAACTTTGTTCAAACTTCTAAAATTTTTCTGAAAAGAGTTATTTGAACTTTAAAATTAAAAAACTCTGTAAACTGGAAATGCTTTGATGGCTTTTTTTTCTTCTTTGTGACTATCAATCTATTTTTGTTTATAATTTATAACAATTATAAGTATAAAATAAAATAAACTACAAAACGTACACTTACTTGCTCATTCAAAGTATCACTAGAAAAACATTCTTTGTCATAACATTTAACCTGTTTATAAATTTATAACAATTGATAGTATAGAATAAAATAAACTAAAAAATGTACACTTACTTGCACATCCAAAGTATCACTAGAAGAACATTCTTTGTCATAACATTTAACCTGTTTTTGAATTTTTAAAATGTCTTCAAATAGCTCTGTTTTATCAAGTTAGCAAAACAAAGGTATAAAAAAGGAAATTCAAAGTCTTAAAGATTGAAAAAAATTATTTAACATAACTACAAAAAACTATATATATACACAATTACTAAATATTTAAACATTCTTTTATATATTTAGTTGAATACTATTAATTTATGTTTAAAGTGTAGAAATTTAAGATAAAAGTTTAAAAATACTTTGAAAATTTTATAAACATTGGTTAAAAAAATTAACAAACTTGCTCAGTTAAAATTTCAGCAGATGGAAATGTTTTTGAATCACACACCTGTAAATAAATTTATAACAAATGACAATCTTTTACCATAAATATTCTTAAATAATAAATAATGTTAAAATATAACATATTAGAAGCTGCATTTATTGATATTTAATTCACTTTTTAAGAACTTACTTTTGTGATGTTTTCATTCTGCCCTCTTTGCTTGATTTTCTTTTCAAAATCTTTTCCATTCTTCTTCCAAACACGTAAAAAATTTTCAATAAATCTTCTCATATATTCTTTGAATCTTTTTCCTTTAATTATTGTTTTTAAGAACACTTCTGCAGCTGTTCTAACACTACAATTTTCTATGTGATATAGTAGAGAACAGTCAATAGCTGTCTTAATAAATAGCTCCTCATCACAAAGTTGGCTCAATGGTGAAATATTTTTTTTTGGCATTTTATTTAGTTCTTAAATGTTTAGTTCAAGTATTATTATTATTATATAAAAAGCATAATGTTGCTAAAAATATACTTTTAGAATTTAAAATACTTATAAATTGAATTTAATAAAGAAAGTTTAGATTGTTTACAAAAAATGTTTACACAAAGTTAAGTTAGAGTTTGTTTTGCTGTGGCAACCAAGAATCGTAAAACTATGGACTTTAAAAAATATGTTTTTGTATTCAAAGCAGAAATGTAAAAGTTTTGATAGTATAAGAAGGTTATAGTGATATAAAATTTAAAAAAGCTTTTATAACTTATCGCTGATTAATTAGACAAGTTATTTAACAATAAATTTTCAAAAAAAAAAAGAACATATAAGTATAGCATCGTCAGTAAAAATTCCTCTGACATTATAGTTTTTATTTTTATCGTTTTTAAAGAACAACAAAAAAAGGAAAACTATACTTCTTATTTTAATGTTGCATAAAAAAAACACGATAATCAAAAATTTGATTGTAAAAAAATTTGATTACTGAAAGTTTTGATACAAATTACACCACAATTTATCTAGTTTGTTTTACAAACTATAATTATCTTTTCAAACGATTATCAGTTAATAGCTATTTACAAAAACCAAGTAACTTGTTTTAGTTAACTTTAATCTGAATTGATTAAATTAGTCAGTTACTCTAGTAACTATACTTTTATTTTTAAAAGTTATTTTAAATATTATTACTTATTGAACTAGTGTTTTGAAAACTATTTTAACTTTGAGAAATACATATTTTATTAACTTGTTTTTATAACTAGTTTTATGTTTTTTTTATGTGCCGTTTCTACTTTTTTTTGAAAATTTTTGTAATTAAATTTTATTTTATTGAATGGAAAAAATTAATATTTTTAAAAATTATATAAAGAATTAAAACTTTAACAATCTTTTTGGAAATTGTTATTTAACCATTAAAAATTATTCAATGTAAAAAACTTTATAAGTCATTTTATATTAGATTGGCTAAAAAATTATATTTATAATCAATTTAGGTTGAACAAACTAATTTAAAACTTAAAGATTAGTTTAAAAAACTATTGAGCAAAAAGAGGACGGAACGGAAATACTTTTTTTAAGAAATAAATCTCAATTTTTTAAATCTAAAACGTCTTAAAAACAATCAAAAACTGATTTGCAAAATTACCAAACTTGACAAAGACTCTTAATCTTTTCTTATCACTTAATATTCGTTATGAGGTAATACACTTAATATATGATTAAAAAAAGATTATTCTTCTATGACTTAATTGTAATAGAATCGATAAACAATAGTCAATTTTCAAAAAAAGAAATCTTGAAGAAGGAGCCTATTCTATTCTGAATAATTAATTTTAATATTTCTAGGAGAAATGTTCGATACAAGTTTTTTAAAGCAAAAAATTATTTTTTTGTGACGTCATTTTTGAAACGTTTTTAAAACAATCAGAAACTGATTTGCAAAACTACAAAACTTGAGAAAAATTTTTAAGTTTTTTTATTACTTTATCTTCATTATTAGGAAATACTTTAAGGAAGTGTTTTAAAAACGATTACTTTTACATGAATTAATTTAAAAAAAAAAAGTCAAAAAAAATTTCAAAAATAACATTTTTGAATAGATGCAAATGCCCCATACTATTCTAAATTAACAATATTGCCTATTTATAAGAGTATTCTCCGAAACAAGTTTTTTAGGGCGAAAAATGACTTTTTTTTATGACGTCTTTTTTGAAAAAAAACACGTCAAAAATTAAAAATCAAAGGCTGAATTGCAACACTACAGACCTTGGGGAAGACGCCAATACAATTTTTAAAGACCATTTGTGACTTTTTATTGGGGAACTCTCCGAAACCATCTTTTTAACGACGAAAAATAACTTTTTTTTGTTACGTCATTTTTGAACAAAATACGTCAAAAACTAAAAATCAAAGACTGAATTGCAAAACTACATACCTTATGAAAGACGCCCATTCAATTTTTAAAGACCATTTTTGTCTCTTTATATGAGAATTCTCCGAAACTTTTTGATTATAGCAATTGTTTTTTTTTTCTTTTTGACGTCATTTTTGAAAAAAAATACGTCAAAAATTTAAAATCAAAGACTGAATTGCAAAACTACAGACCTTAAGGAAGACGCCAATACCTCTTTTAAAGACTAACTTTGACTCTTTATAGGAGAATTCTCCGAAACAAAGTTTTTTTAGGATATCAAATAGAGAAAAAAAAATACTACTATTGTGACGTAATTTAAGGTAATTTAAAACTTATATACTTAAAAATAAAAACTGTTTTCTAAAACTTCAGACCATCCAGAAAAAGAAGGTACTTTTTTTTTTGGTATATACTTAACTTTTATATGATAAATTATCTTTTTAAAAAAACTTCGAATACTTGGCGAATACTTGGCGAATACTTGGCGAATACTACACTAAATGCTGCAACGTTAAAATATAAGGCTAAAATCTTGCATTTGTAAAATTTAAGTGTTAACAATTATGTTCATTATTTTATAAGAAATATGCTAAAACAGTTATTTATTGATATTTGTTTGATATAACTGATCATAAATTACATCAAATTATGATATATTTTTATTTATTTTGGATAAAAAAATTAATTGCTGGTGAAACTACGTATGATGTAACACACTTGCTATTGCCCAGAAAACTTTTACTCTTGCAAAGGGTAAAGTTTGAATGATGTTTAATTACCAAAAAAAAAAAAAGTTTGTACAAAACTTGCTATTCCCTGCAGCTTTTGTAATATTTAGGAAATCTATGTCTTACCACAGTTGTTGTTGTATGACTATGGTTTGCTAATATTTTATTTAAAATTAAGTCATAAGATTCTTCAAAATAATTTAAATAAAGGTTTTTAGTTAAACAATTAGCATATATATTTTGCCTAGGTTTTTTTTCACTCATGTTCAAGAGATATTATGAATAGATGTGAAGCCTAACTTTACTTTACAAGCTTAATTCAGTTATAAAATTATAATTAGAGTTTCCAGAAACACAACATATTTTTACCTTAGAATGAATATTCTTAATGCTCTTAAATGTATATCTTATTCTTTTTGTAAAGTATGGAATGAAATTTCCAGAAACTTAAAAGTACAGATCTGTTTTTGAACATTTTTATTAAGACTAATATATACCTTACTTAGAAATCAGTTGAATGTAAAGTTTTAGTTTATTTTTTGTTATTGTATGTTATTGTATTGTTTATTACTTACATGTTTATATACTCCTTATGTGCAATATTATGACAAGAATTATAGTCAAAATATTCACCAACTTCTGAGGCAACTAAATCAATTATAAAGTATTTCTTTTAATTCTTTTTCTAACTTAAAATATCTTCAAAAACTCTTTTTTTTGTAAAGATCAGTACTTTATAACCAAAGATTTAAATATTTATAAAACATGTCAAATTTTTAACTTTATGCAAAATTTGTCGAAAAATGTTGGTACAAAAGCAACCAGTAAAGAAACACTCTAATTAATTGTTAGTACTTTTTTTGAAATTTTTTACACTTAATTTCCATAAAACTTTGTTTACTTTCATGATGTACCTCTTACCTTCTAAAAAAACAATTTGTTCAAAATTTGGTTTAAACACTTCTTGTCAATCAAATTTTATTTATAATGTTAAACCAAAGCTAAAAGCTCATCAATTTAAGATGCAAAATAGTCAATTCAAAGCAGTTTTTTCTATTAAAATTAAAGGCATATTATAAAGTAAACTAAATTTTACATAAACTATAAGTAAAAAAAAAAATTGTGTTAAATACTAAAATAAAGTAATATTTTACTGGTTGCTAATGGAACACAATTTTAGAAAAGTTTTCTTATAAAGTTTTAGAAGTTGATTTTTTAATAAAAAGATAAATATTTCATTAAAAAACTTTTTTTGTAAAGGAAAAACGTTTTAAAATAATTTTTAAAAATGTATACTTTAAAGTGGACTAGTTTGATTTAGAAGTTTAGGGGAGTATTTTAATTCTACTGGTTGACACAATATTGCTCCCTTTATTTTTTAGGGCTGGATTGAACTAGATTGCAATTAAAAAATAAACATTTGAGTAATATAGTTTCATCCTAATTGATACAGGTTCCAGCTAATTTTAATTTTTGAAAGGCTCTGGTTGACTTAGAATTATTTGATTTCTGTTTTGCATAACTCAAGCTAATTTTATTATTTTTAAAAATCACATGCTGGTTTTTTTTATTTTCTTTTTCATTTAAAACTATGTTATTTGCAAAAACTTCTGTTGTTATTTTTGTAACTTTATATACTTATTCTTGATTAATAGTTATCTTTTTCAGTTTTTGACCAAATTTTGTTACTCAGGTTAGTTTTATTCAATAAAGGTGGCTATTTTTCCTGTAATAGAGGCAACCCTGAAAATAGTAAGATTAAATGAATGGGAGTGTTGAAATCACTGTTTTAACTAAATGTATGTTTTAGATTTATATCTCAAGATAATTACCCTGAATAAAAGTTTGATAACATTGTAGTTTTTCAACTTTTTTATTTATGTGAGCTTAATTGATCATTTAAATTATTTATGATCCTTAAGCTTGTTTAGACATAGTTGTACATTGAAAGGCTTGTTTTGTTTATTTTTAAGCAAGTTACTATCTTATATTAATATTAGGTTGTTTAATTAAAACTGAAACAATAGGTGTTGATAAAAAAACCAGTTGAATATTTTCTTAATTTTATCTGATTACACACACAGAATGAAAGCTTGTAGATTCAATTGAAAAAACATGCCCTTTTTTAGTTTAAGTTTATAATAAAAATATTGTTTATTACCACTTTTCCCTTCTTGTTTATCATAAAGGTGTTTAATGTATTTTATGTTTGCTATTTTACAAGGGACAACTGAAAACCAAATTGTAAATAATTGCTAAGTTAACAATCTAAAGTAGAAAATATTTTGGTGCTAATGATATATTGTTGTTACCATGGTCAATATTACTAGTGGTGAGTTTAATAAAGTATGCTGTGTTTTTTATTACTAAACTTTACTTGAAATACTTTTTTTAACTTATTTATTAAAAACATTTACAAAGCTAATGGTAGAAGAAAATGTTTAACATTTTTTTTGTAGTATCCCATAAAATGTTCTAAATTGTGTTTTAAGGTCACAAAAAAATTGCCCATTGGAAAACAAGCCCATTGTAAACTGTATGTTAAACATTAACTGTACCTTAAGTTGTTAGCTTAAAATAGTTTTACATGTGGCAATTACCACGAAAATACCTTGTTTAAAGTTAAAGGCTTTTTGTTTAAAAAGAGTTTGAGGTTTTTTCTGATTTTCTGTAGTTTTTTATCAGAACTGTTAATTACAGTTATTTTTTTTGGAAAAATGTTTTTCAACTTTTAGAATAACTTTGTGATAATTATTAAATGTAAACAAATAATTTAAAAACTCAAAGGTTACAGCGTTTAGCTCCCATACAGTTTACAATGGACTAGTTTTCCAAAAGGGACGGATGGAAAGCTTCAGATGCAAGCCAACCCAACCATTTTTTTGTGACCTTTGAACAAAATTTAGAACCTTTTGATAGATCACCAGGAAATGTAGTCAAAAATTCAAAATAAAATACTTTCTTAATAATGGTGTGTAGCTCAACAACCAAAATGTCTTTTCCCACACCAGTCCATTGACCATAGTTTTGATAATTTCTACTTTTTATGAAATATTTTTTGTTACTTGAGGCCACATCTTCTTACTACAAAATGTTTTAAAATCACTTTTTTGTAAGTTTTTATTAAGAAGTGGTATGGTGCTACATCTGTTTGAAGTGTTTTTAATATTTTTAAAAGTAGAAACTATTTTTTTTGGTGTAAAGGATGTCTGTGAAAAGCTTAAGTCCCTGTTCTACCAAAATCAGAGGTAATTTCTAACATTTGAGGCTGCAGCCTACACTCTGAGGAAAAATAGCTATAATGACTATAGGCTGTTTTCACAGTCTTGTCAATGACTACTGAATATTTTTGATTTACTTTGTCATTCTAATTCTCAATAAAAACTTCATTTGTGAAGAATTTTTAATCAGAAAAATATTTTTCTGCTCTACTGTACCAGCCTTAAATTTTGAAGAACAACCAGTCTTTTTTTTTAAGGCAGGTATGGGTAATACTGACTCTTTTTTATCTTATAAAGAAGTAGCTTAAAATAACTTTTGATAATTTTTCTCACTGAAGTCTATTTCACACATGCCTTTAGATACTTGTTTTACTGATCTCTTCAGATTATTTCTTACTGTTTTCTGGTAGTTCAATAGTTTTATTTGATCAAGCAGCATGGTGTACTAATGTAACTTAAGTTTGTTCACAACTGTGAATTTGGTTACCGATAAAAAATTAATATCTTATTTTTCCTTCCACTACAATTAATTAAACTGTTTCCTATATGTTGCTCCTTAAAAAAGGTTACAACAATTTGTAAAAAAAGTTCAAGATAAGTAGTTACTTTTAATGACTTTTTTATTTAGGCTTAAAAAAGAGATAAAGTTTTTTCAGTAATATTTTTTATATGAAATTTTGATTAACCCTGAAGAATGAAACAATCTTTTTTTGTTTTAAACATACTCAAACTTTAATTTTTTTTTACAATATACTTTTGTTTATATTTGTTAAGATGTTTTTTTTTTCAATTTTAAGAGCATTTGCATTTTCTCGTGTTTACTGAAATTAATAAAAAATTAGAAATAAACCAATAGAAGTATTGAAAGTTAATTTATGAGTAAATTTTAAATTAAATACATAAATATAATTCAAAGAAGTTTTTGTTTAAAGTAAAAATATACAAAAGCATTTAATCACAAAAACTGAGGTAAAGTTCCTTTCTATTTTTTTTATAATTTCTGATTCTTAGTTTTATTTTCCCACAAGAAGTCTGTAAACCTTTGAACTTGTAACATGAAACCTGAAAAACGTTTAAACTCAATAATATTCTACTCGCAATTTAAAAATCCTTAATAAAAACAACTTAAGAAAAATACTTTTTTTTCCTTCCCTATGACCATTATTTGAATTTCATAAATTCTTATAAACTATTCATACAGTAAAGCTCACTTAATTTAATGTTCAAAGTTTTAAAAGTTGTATTTGTGATAAGGATTTATCTTGTTGTTTTTATAGGATTGTTGAACTTAAGTAAATATTGAAGTAAAATGGAATTTTTTATCTTAAATAGCTTTTAGCGTTTCGAAAATTACTTTTTAAGTTTAGTTTTGAGTGTAGTTATATTAATTGACATTGATATGGATAAATCTAACATACTTCAGAAATAATTTGTCATGCTCATATGTAGTATTTATTTTTAAGTACAGTATTTTTTTGTAAAATAAATTTTGCTTTTTTGACAAATATAAACCTGTACAGCATTTTACTAGAGTTTTTTTTTTAAAGTGTAAGAACATAGGAAAGTCTCAAGTAATACACTTTCTTAGCATAATATTGGTAACAGTAGTAGTAGTAGTAAAAAAACATAAACAAGTATTTTGCTTCTTTTGTTGCTACAAAGCAATTGCATATTAATCAATTTTAAAATTTAAACTTTAAAGGTATGATAGTGATATTTAAGTATAATGTGGCAAGCCAAAATTTTACATGTTCTAGTTTTTTTATTTATTTTCTTAGTGTTAGATATGTTTTTCTCTATATATGTAATTGAACTATATCCTTTATAACTGTAATTAGTTTTTGTTTTGGTTGCAAGTTTTTGCTCTACCATTAATGTACTTCAAAAATAAAGTTTAGACACTATTAAGTAGATACAAAGAAAAATGTCAAAAGCTCCAGCCATTGGAATTGATCTAGGAACAACTTATTCATGTGTAGCAGTTTTCCAACATGGAAAAGTCAGTTTAAGAATCAATTAAACATCTGTTGTTTTGATTATTCACATTTTATTTTATTAGTTAAAAAGTAAATAAATTGTTTCCTTAACACTGTATGCATATTTAAAAGCTAACAAAACTTGATGATTTTAACTTTTGAAATTTTATAATAAGTGTTCTGTGTATTTATAAATGACTTTAAAGGTTAGCTTTTTAAAGCTATACAGAATACTCTAATTAGCAGTAAACTTTTTGTTTATTTAATAATACTTTTAAAGTAGTGCTGCTACTTTTAAAGCTGTATAACTAATACGCACATTACACATACACATAGGTAATTTTTTTTTAATTTCAAACTGTTTTACTGTATTTGTGTAAATGTAATTGCACTTACTAAAACCTCCTTGTTGTTTAAACTGGGTTTAAGCATGTGTTCAAATATCTTTAAAATCTAATAAAAACAGAATTTTTTTGACAACTTAAGCTACATTTCGATTATTTTTCAATCTACTTTGTTTTTAAAATTGAACTTTATTGTTTTAACTATACTTTTATATGTATTTTCAAGTTTGAGTTTTTTCTGCAAATTACTTAACTTTGAAAAGTAGATTGCGTTGATTTTAATTTGATTTTTTTTCATTAGAACTAATGCACAATTAATGTTCAGTAGAAGTAATGTAATTTTAACATAAAAGCTTACAAATAAGTTTAAAAAATCTATTTCAGAAATGACAAATTTTTGTAATTTAATATCAAACAACAAAAACTCTTTTGGTTTCTTTGCGTACAAGCTGTCAAAAAAATGTGTATGTATAGTTATATTTCAAAGAATTGAACAGTACATGTAGTTGCATTAGAACTCTTCCATTTTTTATTTTAACATTTTTATAATTAATAAGAACATAGCTCTATACTTTCTTTCTTATTGTACATAATAAAAGTTTTTTTAGTGAACAACAAAGTACAATTGTGTACAAAAGTGTAGCTTTAAAACATTCTTTTTTTAAGAATAAACATATCTAAACTCTTATAAGCTGTCAGATTATAAAAAATGAAGTTGAGAAACGAAGTCTCTTTAAAAGAAGATACTATTATTTCAGTTAAACCGTGTAACTATATATAATGACAGGTAGAAATAATAGCAAATGACCAAGGAAATAGAACCACCCCAAGTTATGTTGCATTTACTGAAACTGAAAGACTGATTGGTGATTCAGCTAAAAATCAAGTAGCTCTGAACGCGAGCAACACTGTGTTTGGTTTGTTTGATTAATAGCTTGCAGTGTATAGTTTTTAGTTGATGATGTGAATTGTAAGTTCATTCTTATCTAAATACTGTTCTATGATGATTTTTTTGGTAGTTTTCATTTAAAAAAAACATGTTTGTACTTGAAATATAAAAATATTGAAACTTTAAACATAAAATATTGTTTAGTTAATTTTTGAAGAAAAGTTCTAAAATATATTCTCATTTAAAACTTATGGAACTTTAAAAAACTTTTAGTTTAACCGATTAAAAGCTATTAAAAAGTTTCCAATCACAACTTTATGAATTTTTATAAGTTAATAATATTATTTATAATTAAGTATATAAGTTGAAAGAAGTTTATTATTAGGTACCACACTACAGTTTGTTTAAAATATTTTAGTCTCGTGTATTCTCTATAGATGTAAGTATAAACCAAAGTACTTATTAACTATTAAAGAGCAAAACAATATTGTTGATTTTTAAAAAATATGATTTTCAAATAAATAATTTATTTAGAAATAATAAGCTAAAATTGCTTTGATATATAAAATGTGATAGCAGAGATATACGCATGCAAAAATTTGTTCCTGGTTCTAATATTGTATGTTTGATTGAAATGCTTTATAAACGTTATTTAAGTGCTTAATTGACTAAATTTGGATGTTTTTTAAGTTTTTAATATTTCAGTCAACTTTGATTAAAATGTTAGTTATGAAATTTATTTTGTTTAAAACAAATTTGTTTTATTGCATTTAAAAAAAATGTTTGTATTTTTTGATTTCTAAAAGTTAAGTTATAGTTTTAAAAACTGCTAGTTATTGTTTTGATTACTCACATTAAGTTTAATTAGTCACAAATGAGTAATTAGTCTTTAGTTTGTTTTGTTTACCATACTAATTCTTAGCTTTGCAACTTACTTAATTTATTTACTGATTGAAACCAAGCTTTGCAATTTATTAAAATATGAACTGTTACTTAACAATTTATGTAGTATCAAAAAAATTTTTGTTTATTAGCAAAGCAATACAATATTGTTCCATAATCTTAAAACATTATCTTTATGTAAGTTTTTCATGGTTTTCATTGAACTAGCACAAATGCAAAAAATTACAAGCTATAGAAAGTAGGGTTAAAAACAAATAATTACAAATTAGTTTGCACAAGTTACCGAAAAAAACTTATCTGTAAGCAATAGTCAGATAATTAAAACAAAAATTAGCCTACAATAAAAAAAACTGGTTAACATTTCTAAGTGTATGCATGTTGCTGCATTTAAATATATTATTATCTACTAAGTATACTATTGTTGATATCTAAACACAATTTTATAAACAAGCATTTTAACTCCTTACTTATTTTTAAAAGTTCACTTGTACATACAAAATTATTTACTTCATGCAGATGTGAAGAGATTAGTTGGGCGAAAGTTCACCGATCAAACAGTACAAGACGATAAAAAACATTGGCCGTTCACTGTTATAAATGATGATGGCAAGCCAAAGGTGCAGGTCCAATACAAGGTATTTTTATGAAAAGTTTTAAAAGAATGTTTCATAAGTACTACAAAATAGTTATGTTAATTGTTAGATGTTTACCTACAGTATGCTTATTATTAGATGAAGTACAACTATAATTTTTTTTCATGTTTATTTACAATTAGCTTAAACTTGTAAAGTATTAATTACATGTTAAATAACATAATGTAGGACAAGTAAAGCTTATGCTATAAAATAAATAGCAGTAAATTCGAATACTTAAACCTTAAAATATATAAATTTGCAAAGTAATTTAGCATCTTTAATTTCGTATTTTATTTTAGGTAACTTTAAAAGATATAAACGGTAAAAATACCTTTTATTTAGTTTTATGTAAAAATGTCATAAACACTATATGTTATTACTACTAGTATTGTAGTAAATTTAATGTCTAAAAAATTGTAAAAATGCTTCAAATTCATACATATAATCTAGTTTGGTTTGAATTTCATGATAAAAAGTTGCTGTGTAATCTTAAGCTATAAAAACCCAATAACCATGCTTAAAACTAAAACTTAACTCAACTCTCATTTTCACACAAAACCCAGCTAAAACTAAACAACTTCAGTGTTTAAAAATAACTGCTAATACTTTTTTGTATTTTTTTAGTTTAAAGTTTAGAAGGAAAATTTTCATTTTACACTTATCAACTACTACTATAAACTAAAAACTTTCTAACAAACTTTGAAACTTAGAAATGCAAAAAAGTATTTACCGTTATTTTTTATGTAACATTTGAACCCAAAGACTATATTAAACTTCAACACTGAAACGATTCACGAAACCTCTCAACAGGGGCAAACGAAGGTGTTCTCTCCGGAGGAGGTCAGCTCGATGGTGCTGTTCAAGATGAAGGAGACGGCGGAGGCGTACCTGGGCAGGCAGGTGGCTGACGCGGTGGTGACCGTGCCGGCCTACTTCAACGACTCGCAGCGGCAGGCGACCAAGGACGCGGGCACCATATCGGGCCTCAACGTTCTGAGGATCATCAACGAGCCCACGGCGGCCGCGATCGCGTACGGGCTGAACAAGCAGGTTGGTCTGAGTTGTTTGCTTCAGTGTGAACTATCTTGTGTTGTTTATCGTTTGTCAGTGTTTTGAAGTAAGAAGGCAAGGTTTTAATTAGTTTTGAAGCTGTTCACAAATAGTAGGATAGTAAAAGAAAGTTATTCGCACTAAACAAAAGGGTTGATCATGCCAATTCGATCATCAGACCACAAGTTTCGGTAGGCTGAGACTGGTTTCGTCCGTATTAGGACTCATCAGTCAGTCACAGCCAAAAAACTTCTAAAAAACTTTTTTATACTTTTTTTTTGCGTTTGTAGTTTCAATACACAGCGGCTATCACATAAAAATCGTGTTCTGTACATATTAGCTAGAGACTGTACTTACACGTATCAAAAATTATGAATTAAAATTTTTACTAAACTACTTGTTTTCAATGTAAATCAAGAACATCTAAGAGAAGAAAAAAACTTAATTGTATAAGTTTGTAAGAAAATCAGGGTAAGAAGCATTTAACTTTAATCGATTTAGATGTAGATAGCTTATATGTATAACTTATTTAAAACTAATTTACAACTTAGAACGAAGGTGAAATAAATGTGCTTATATTCGACCTGGGAGGAGGTACTTTTGACGTGTCGGTACTTGCAATTGATGGAGGAATATTCGAAGTCAAGTCCACTTCAGGAGACACTCATCTCGGAGGTTGGTGAAACATTTGCAACTTACAAGTAGTTCGTTTAAAAGTAGACCTAAAAAACCTAGCAGTTTTATTGTTTAAGCGTTTATAGCTTTCTTGATATATATTTATAATATAATTGAACTAGGATCAACATTTGTGGTATTTTTAGACTGAATCTTAAGCTTTAAATTGTTTGATCTAAAAATATATATATATAAGTTCTTGATTAGTTAACAAGAATGTGAAAATTTAATTTGTTTATGGTCATTATGGAATTCATGCTTGAATTCAGCTTCAGAACTTCAGGCTGATTTGATAATTTTTAAATCTAGTTAATTTCAGGCTTGTATATGCTATATTGTTCGTTTCACTAGTAAAACTTTAATGGTAGTATTTAAAAAAATAAATAATTAAATAACTTGAAGTTTTTATTGTTATCTTTATTGATAAGAATATAAAAGATTTAGTATTTTTTAAAAACAAGTTGTTCAAATGTTTTGATATATAACTTTAAATGTGCAACAATAAAAAACAATATTGTCAGTTATAATTATTTATGTAAAAGGCTTTTTACACAAACAATCTGTTTTAGTTCACAAAATGTTTAAAGTTAAATTATCAGAATAAAGTATTTTAGTTCAAAGTTTGAACCAAAATATATTTTAGTATACACCACTAAATAAATATTTTAAAGGTGTCAGTTTATTTAGTTTTGCTTTAAAGAACAAAAACATGCTTAAGTTTTAAAGGACTTTAGACTACCCTTGTCTTTTGTAATAAACGCACGAACAAAACGCTTCAAAGGTGAGAAATATTTATGATTACCATGATAAGCTAAAAACTTAAGGCGAGGATTTCGACAACCGCTTGGTGGAGCACTTCGCCCAGGAGTTCAAGCGGAAGCACAGGAAAGACATCACAAACAACAAGCGGTCCATGCGGAGGCTGAGGTCGGCGTGCGAGCGCGCCAAGCGGACTCTCTCCTCTTCCAAGACGGCCAGCATCGAGATCGACTCGTTGTTCGAGGGAGCTGACTTCTACTCGTCGATCACCCGGGCCAAGTTCGAGGCTTTGTGCGGGGACTTGTTCAGAGGAACACTGGAACCCGTGGAAAAAGCTCTGCGCGACGCTAAAATGGATAAGGAACAGGTGACTTGTGTTTTTTATTTTTAAACATTATAATTCATCACAACCATGTTAAACTCTTGTGTATTTTTGCTTTTAGCCAGATAGTTTTATTGGAACAAACAAACTGTTTACGAGCACACAAAAACCCTTTATGCAGTTAGTTTTTGCTGTCAAAGGCTTCATTAACACTATTTGAATAATCACGCAGATATCAGAAGTTGTGTTGGTCGGAGGCTCCACAAGGATCCCGAAAATCCAGAGCCTGCTGTCGGACTTTTTCAACAGAAAGGAGCTGAACAAGTCGATCAATCCGGACGAGGCGGTGGCCTACGGCGCTTCAGTGCAGGCCGCCATACTGCACGGAGACGAAAGCGAAGTCACACAGGTTTCAAACTTTGTAGTGTTTAGACATTTAATGTGAAAGAGTTCAACAAGTTAACAGGCTATAATGGAATTTTGTTTTTGATTACGTCAAGTCATGGTTTCAAACTTTATAGCGACATTCTTGTATTTAATAAAAGCTAACTAACATTAAAATAATTCAATGGAACCCTTTTTTTGGATTGCGTCAGGTTATGCATAATGTATTTAAATGATCAATAACATTTATCGCAGGATCTTTTGCTGCTGGACGTCACGCCGCTGTCGCTTGGCATCGAGACGGCGGGAGGCCAGTTCACCAAGCTGATCGAGAGGAACACCACCGTGCCCACCAAGCAGACGCAGAAGTTCACCACGTACGCGGACAACCAGCCCGGCGTTCTCATTCAGGTTTGAGATATCAATAAACAATTATTATTAAGCAGTTTATAAACTGAGTTTTGTTTTTATAAAGTCGTTTCAGTGTATACGCCTTGCTAAGCATATGGATAAATGTACGCGTGCTAAACAAAAGCTCCATATTGTAAATTTACTGTTTCTTTAGAGAGCATAATAATGTTTACAATTTAGAAGGCAAAATACCGCATGCTGATGTAGATCTGATAGCTTGATTACTTAATACTTCTTATAAGTCCTTTAAACATTTTTTTCTTGCTTGAAAATTTCAATAGTAATTTGCAAATTTTAATTTCGAAGGTGTTCGAGGGAGAAAGGGCGATGACGAAGGACACGAACCTGCTAGGAAAGTTCGAGCTTTCGGGTATTCCCCCGGCTCCGAGGGGAGTCCCCCAAATCGACGTGACATTTGACGTGGACGCCAACTCGATACTGACAGTGACCGCGAGCGACACTTCCACCGGCAGAAAGCAGAAAATCACCATCTCCAACGACAAAGGTTTTTTTGATTTGTTACATTTTGTTTCAAAACATGACTTAAAGTTTTTTGACCTTTTTTCAGTTTTTGTTTTAAAAACTAACACGTTGCCCTCATTGTTAGTGGAAGGCGACCACTTTTCTATTTAACTATTTTTTGCTAGGTAAAAAAACACATTTATTTTTGTTCTTCTACATTTAAAGAAATTAATAAGTACACTTTAAATGGGTATCTCATATTTTACGGTGTTTTGCAATGGTCTCCTAAAGATTACAAATTTAAACATAAAAGCGCTCAGAGTAGAAATAAGTTTCAGTCGAGTTGAAATTCAAGTTTAACAACAAAGTTCCGCGTGGCAGGGCGGCTGACAAAGGAGGAGATCGAGGCGATGGTGAGGGAGGCGGAGGAGTACAAGGAGGAGGACGAGCGGCAGCGGGGGAGGATGGCGGCGAGGAACGCGCTGGAGTCGTATGTGTACGGGGTGCAGCAGGCGTGCGGCGACGACAAGCTGCAGGACAAGCTGTCGGGCGAGGACAGGAAGCAGGTGATGGGTGCGTGCGAGGAGGCGCTGCGGTGGCTGGAGGAAGAGGAGCGCACGAAGGAGGAGTACGAGCAGAAGCAGAAGGAGTTGGAGGGGGTGGCGGCTCCCGTCATCACCAGGTTCTACCAGCGAGGAGCGGCGCAAGGTTGGTTGAAACATGTTCAGTTAGAATTTGTTGTTTTTGTGTATGTGCATTTAATTTTTACGGTTAAATATATATGTACCAAGAATTATTTAATTAACTATTTTTTTGATATGTCATTTAGTTGGATAATTTTATGGTTTTAATAAGTTATAGCTGTAATAAAAAAAATTATAATGAAATAAAAATTTATATAAATTTTTTGATCGATAGTCGTAGATTTTTAATTTTCAACTTTTACAGTTAATCATCGATAATTTTGATTTTAAAACCAGAATTTCAATTAAAGGTTGTTTTAGTAAAAACCATTAAAGTTTAGGTATTACTGTTTTAAGTTTTTGAGGTTTTCACGAGCTCTTTAATTTAATAAATTAAAATAATTTTTTTATAAAAATTATTTTAAACCCCAATAAAAATGTTTACAGTAATGTTTGGTGAAAAATGCTGTTAACACTTAGGTTGTTTTATACTATAACTGAAACGTTCACTTATTTGTGCTTGTTTTGTATATCAATTTAAAACCTTGATTGTACAAATTCATAGGGTAAAAATTATTCTAAAATCAACAACACTATATAATACTAAACCGTATATTTCCAGTTTTAAAAGCTTTTAAAATAAACTACTAGGTTCAAATAGACAAATGGTCATTTAAGTTTTAGTTTTAGCATCTAAAAAAATAGCAAGAAGTGAATTTTACAGTTAACGGAATATTTTGTTGAACAATATCTCGTTGTATTTTTAAACTATCTACAAAAACTGCTTTAAATTTATTCAGTAACAATAGATTTGTTGGCTACATTTATATCAAGATCAAAATATATAATCAAAGCTTTTAAAAACCGATGATTTATTAAATGTTTAAATCATACTTCATGTTCTAAAACAAAACTATTTAACGTTAATTTACTTCACCAAAAAAAGCTAGAAAAGTGTTGAAGGTAATTTAAAATTGCTTTTTGTAGTCTAAGATAACATAACAAAATGTGAAGCTTATCTTTTAAGACTGATAAAAAAGCAAAGTATCGCATAATATATAACAAATAAAAAAGATGGAAAACTAAAAGGTAAATTAAAATAAACAAAAATTACTTAAGTGCGTACTAAAAGTACAAAACCAACAAAAGTATTATATGATTAATAGACTCATGGTAATTTTTTATTATAGCTACTTCGCCAGGAAATACGTCTGATTTCAACCAAGGACCAACTATCGATGAAGTTGATTAAAAATCATCAACTTAAATTATAAAGTGCAATAAGTTTTTAAAGTGCAATTTTTGAATTTTTTTATTCTGCTCGTAATGTTTAAACACTGTATTACCCATGCAATTTAGCACCTACGCATTTTAATCATGGAAATTTTTTCTCATGTTTTATGCTGCTGTCACAGTTTGTTGTTGATATCTATTAAATTTTATGTAAACCTTTAAACTCGTTTTGAAATGTATTCAGAAAAAAGTTTAATACGCCAAGAGTATTTAAATTTTTGATATTAATTGTTCATTATATTCTAAATTTGCTTATGACTGGTTTTTCTAATCTCTTTGCACTGTTGTTATGTTTTGTAAATTTTTAACTTATTGTGTGCATTAACTTTTTGCTTGCTTAAAACAAATCAAAGTTTTAATTTATTTCCAATTTACTGCAAAATTGACACAAATTTTGTGAATTACTTCTTGAAACTTTTATGAATTAAGACTATTGACAAATATCAAAAAAATTAAACTATGTGGCCTTATTTACGTACAAGAATAAGTCATATAAGTTATAAGTTCTTAATAAGTATCTTATATAAGTTAGTCTTTTTTAAGTGGAACAACTAACTACAAATATTAGAATAGTTTATAAGTCTGTCTGTTTTTTTATTTGTTTTATTGTACACGAAATATCATTTATGGATTTTTTTTTTGAAAAGTTTAAATAGCGTTATACTTGAGCTTAAACCTACTGATGTACTTACTCAATTCTAGTATTTTCAACAGAAACATTTCAAACAACAAATCTTTTAAACTGTGCTACCCCACTAAGTGCCTAGACACGCCTCTGATCACAATCTTAAAACAAACACAATTGACCTTATTAACAGTTTATTTTATTCGGCAATATATATATACATATATATATAATTAATTGAAATGACGATTTAAAAAACGCTGGAACATATGTTTCATAAAGACAAAAAAGGTTGTCTCTAATCTTCAGCCAGTTCAAATTAAAAATAAAAAGCACTTTGGAACAAACGTTTTTTGTTTTTGTTTTTTTGTAAACTTTTGCATCTTTGTTTACCAAAGTGCTTTTTATTTTAAATTTGAACTGGCTTAAGATTAGAGACAATCTTTTTTGTTTATGAAACATATGTTCCAGCGTTTTTAAAATCGTCATTTCAATTAATTATTTAAAAGCCCTTCAAGTGGGCTCAGTAGAAGGTGTTTAAGTTTGAACATTAACCTTATTTTATATATATATATATACATATATTAAACAAGAACAAACAAAGCAAAAAGTAAATTAACTTGTGCATAAGTTGTTTTTAAAATAGGCTAACTAAAGTTATTCAATTTTATTTGAAACGTCATAACGTGTCTTTTTGTGTGATTCTTTAAAAATTTTGCTATGTACTTTATTTCGTTCTGAAGATACGTGTTAAACGTTGAAACTTAGTAAACGATACAAAGATTAGTTTTTTTTTGTGTTATAAATATACATATATGTTTATTAAGAGACTAATGCAATCAAACACTAGCGTATAATGTGATTTAGCTCACACAGCCCATAGAAGCTGCCGTAGTAGCTTCCGTCACGGTCGACGTCATCAAGAATACCATTGCGATTAACAGCAGCGCCATCTAGCTGCTTTACATGTGTCATACCAATACCGTCCATGTCATCACTCAATCCCCACTCTGCACCGTTGCCATCAAAACCTTCCACTGTCCATCCGAAAAAGCGTCGGTGACGCCCACGAAAATGTTGCCATACCCGTTGTCTTTTGCTTGTTTGAATATTGATGTCATCGTACTAATGCAAAACAGTTGCTGGTTATTGATACAGTAATTAAGTACTTGCGAATTGCTTTACACACTTGGCGTAGCAACTTAGTTAAAAGCTAAATCTACTGTATCTAACTTCTTAAAGTTTTCACTGAAAAATTAAAAATCATAAAATATAAAACTTGTTGTAATGATATCTTATGTCTTCTGAAGCATCTAAAGATCTAGGTAAAGGCTGCAGAATAAAATTTTGATGATATTGTTACTTATGCAATTTTTGAGCTTAATACAACGTTTGTTCTTTTAGCTTGATATTAAATTAAGTTTTAACGAGCATAAGTTTGTAAGCTTCTAGCTGCACCAAAAAAATTAATTGTTAAAAATTTATGGATTTGAGGTGTGAACAATCTACTTGGCTAACGATTAAATTCTTTTTAATGACGTCAAAACTTGATGTGTCGTCATGATAGAGATTTTAAATCAATTTGTGTTGATCAGAGGACCAGCTCAGTGACGGACGGGAAGTTGGTATTGACATAACAGCAGTTACAATAACGTATTAACCGCTAAATACTAACTAAATGTTGTATTTGATGTGGTTTTAATCAGAAGATTTCACAACTGATTTACTAAAAATACAACTAGTTTAAAAAGCCTAGAAAGTAATAAGCACAAAATATGCTGGTTTTAACTCAAATGAACTTTACTTTAACCGAAGAAGCATCACAAACTTTTATGAGTTGGTATTAAAGCGTAACTATCTTTTTTGATAAACTTTTTAAGGAGCTTTTCCATTCTCAAAGTGAGGAATAAAAGCAGATTTTACAGCCAAAATTGGCTTCACATAAATCGATTACCACTTTAAATAGTATATATTTATGTTTTTAAATCTTGAGTTATGTCTTTTTTGCATATTTTAGTTCGCAGCACCTCGAAAATACATATAATTCATTAAGTAACATACAGTATGCTTCTAAAATGAACAATATTTTGAAACATAAACTAGTTCAACTAACATTTTGTAATTAAGCTGGACTAAGAGAACCTGCGGTACTGTTAACCACCTTGACCCATCGACTCCTGTATGATGTCCCCACCTATTGCAGCACAAATAAACAAAGGATTTTTGGAACGTTTCTGGATACGGGGTGAGGATAAAAGACTTATAGATGCAGTTTTCTGTTTTTAATAAATATATATACAAGTTCTTAAAGAGTTTTAGATTCTTGTAAGTTTACAATTGGCAGTTTAAAAAGACTTTATTGTTTTGATTTTCTTATTAAAAACAAGAAACATCAGCTATTAAATTTAAAATGTAAGCTAGCTTACAACTAAACGATTAGTATTTTTATTTTTTAAGTATTATTGAATAAATATATGTGATTAATTCTAACATACCTGGAACACAATCAGAGGCGTCGGTACAAACACCAGCACAATTCGCTGAAGTTGCAATAAATCCAATCAAGACTAGTAGTTTAATAAAAGTAGTCATTGTTTATCTTAGCCTATGACTCCTGTTAAAACATATTCTTTGAATTGTACTCAGCTTTTAAAATTTTAATGTCTAATTTAAACTATTTTTTTACCTTTTACAAAAAAAAAACAACTGCAAGCAATTGCAAATATTTTAAAATATATACTTAGATTTTACTGTTTAAAAAACGCACTACAATTTTCAAACTGCATAGTTCAACTGTTTTTCTAAAAACCTTAACACCTATTTTTTAGCTTAAAATTACTTATTTTTGCAGCTTAAAGTGTATAATAATTTAACATAGATAATTTTTAGCTTAATGTATTGTATACATTTCAAAAAGTAGTGTGAAAGTCGCGTATGTTGTTTTTAAAATAGAATAAATTACATGTTTAACTCAAATAATCGCGAAAAACTAAAGTTTAGAAATATAACTTCTTTTTTTTGCGTTTCAAAACATAATAAACAAAAATTAAGAAGTAACAAACAAAAACATATGACAAGTCACTCATTTTAAATGGTTTAATGAGCTGCTTGTATTTTGCGCAATACATCATTTATCTTCTTAGTTGTATTTTACTTCTCGTTCGGCATTAAGTTTAAAGAAATTTTTAACTTTAAAACAATACACAAGTTTATGCTTTTCCTTGCATTGTTTATAAATAACAGTCTAGTTTTTCAAGATACTTTTAGTACAAAACTCATCAATAAGATAAATTTGACTTGTTATTTTCAAATAATAGTTCACAGTGGAAACAAAAGCTAATTTAGTTTATTGTTTTGTTAGCGAAACTTTAAAAACAAAAGTAACACTAAAGAAATCTATAAAATAATACTTTAGTTTTTATAAGAATGAAACAAACTATACAGTACTCTTCCTTTATTGTGCCAACATATGTTTCTGTGTGTTAAAGAACCAACACACTTCAACTTGGTTCTGTAAAAGATAACTACTGTAATGTAAGAATATAAGCATAGAATAAAGTAGGTGTAAACATGCTTTCATTAAAATAAAAATAAATACAATAATTTCTTTAGATTTTTACAGGTTAATAGTTAATAATAAGTAAAATACTTAATATTCAAGTCCGACTGTTATAAAACTATATAACATTTGTAATTATGAAGTCTATGTTAAGTAAAGTAAACTGAAATACACAACAAAACAACAAATCATAATATAAACAAACCACTTACTATAATGGAAAGAATAACTGATTCGCATTTACTTTATAGAAGTTATTTTATCTTAATTTTAATGAAAACATGTATACACCTACTTTTTCTATACTTTTATTCTTACATTACGGCAATTATTTTTTTACAGAACCCAGTTGAAGTAAACAGAAACATATGTTGGTACAATAAAGGAAGTTTACTGTATAATTTGTTTTGTTTATATTCCAGTGAACTTGCTTCACTAGGATCTTTTGTTAGCAAACGATTAAATCTATATTTTGAACAGTTACTTTAGTTTTTAATTATTTTCATAGGTTCAAAACAGAGTTTGAAGTTTTTATACTTTAATGCGATATTTTTTCTTATAAAAAGATGAGGGCTTAAATTAAAAAAAGTCTTTAAATTTTTTTTATAAAGTTCTAACACGTTTTGTTTTTGAATATTTTCATTTGTTAAGACATAGAAACAACTAAAACTGACTTGCAACTGAAACAGGAAAAAAATCTCAATTTTGTGTTGTTTTAAATTGAAAGCGAAGGTTTAAATGAGAAAACAACTCAAAATTGAGAGGATTTTGCGTGGTCATTTGAAGAGCTTCTGAATAAATGAAGTTTAAATATGTTTAAAACTTAAAAAAATGTCTGTGAAAAGAAAAATAACTAAAAAAGAATGTTATCAAAAATTGTTTGGTAAGTTTTTCTTAGTTTTGAAACGTTTTAAAAAGATTTCTCAATAAGTTTATAAGTAGTTTATTAAAAGTATCATTATATTTTTTAGCAAAAATAATCGAAAAAAATAATAAATTTTCTCATCAATCTATAAAACTTTCTACAACTGTGAATAACTAGCTGCACACTTTCACTACAAAAATGTTTATATTAATAAAACCTCAGATGTAGTAGTTTCGTTCGATTCTAACAATTAATTATCCGAACATAATTTTTTTGGTTAAGTAATAACGTTTTTTTAGAAAATTGCGTTATATTATTTTTGTTTGAATATTTTAATTTAAACTTATAGGGTATACGACATAGATCCAATAAACATCTACAAGCTCTTACAAGAAAAAATAGTTAGAAACAAGTTTAAATTGCCTTTTTTAAAGGTAGAAATAAACATGTATTTTAGAAACGAAAAGCTTGTAGTAAAATACAACTTAAAACTACTTATGTGTTTTGCTCAAACTTTATTACTAAAGATCATTTATACTAACCTAAATTATGTAGAATGCTTTTTTTTTCAAATGTTCTTGTAATAAAAGTTTTAGTTGTCTCAACACTATACTGTCTTTAAAAAATTGAAAACGTGTCAGCAACCAACGTGTTTTAAAGCATGACTGTTTACTTGTTGAAGTTAAGTTTGTTCATATTAATCAGTTTTCTATTAACAACAAGAAACTTATTTAAATACACAAAACAACAATAATTATTTTTAGACGCTATTAATCAGCTTGTTAATAAGTCCTAAGGGCAATTTCACAATCTTTTTTTCAACGACCGTTAAAATCCGCCAAACTAAAAGTAAAACTAAAACAGTTCAGCATTGTGTTTTTGCTAATTAAACTAAATTTATAAAAAGCAAAAAATTATCTGTCATCATGTTTACAAAGTAATGCCAATGTAATAAGGTTAGCGAATCCTTACAGTTTACAATACTTCGACTATGTCTTTACGAAGAAACTTCGAAGATTAAACATTAAAAAACAAGGTCACGAGATACCTTTTAAGTTTAAATTTGAATAAAACTACAGCTAAGTACTAGTACATCTTCTGTTGGAAAACATTTATTGACTATTTGGAACTAATTAAAAGTTAAAAAAAAAGTTCTTAAAAGTTCAATCTTGATTGACGCAAGCTAATTATCAACTTTCAACATTGTTTGTTAGGTTTTACACTAACTATACAATAATAACTTTACAAAAGGAACTTTTATAAAACTATGGAAAAATTTAAACATACTTTTTATTAAATTTACCTAAATGTGTTTACTTTGACAACTTCAGTTAACCAGATCGAAAGCTGTTAAGTGTTTGAACTACTGTTATTTCTAATTATAAAATACAAACAAGTTCATTTTAAAGTAGAAAATAAGTATTTTAAAAATCTTTTATAATTTAGTTTGAGTTACTTTTATTCTAAATCAAAATACTGGCATATCCAAGTAGCTAAAAAAGGTGTACAAAGTATTTTTTATTAGCCTAACTGTATTCATAGGAATCGTGTTTTTACTTTAAATAGTTGTAGGTTTTTTATTATTAGTTGTGATGTATTTATTTTGCGACTAAATTTATAAAGTGCAATGAATATACTTTAACTTATTTTTTTAACCTTAAACTAGGGTTTTCCAATGTAAATAATATTGCCCCTTAAAGGTATTTTTGGCTATTAGTGGGCAACAATTAGTAAGGGGTTAAAAAACTAAATGGGTAATCAACTAGTAAAGAGGCAATACTTATCTAAGGGGAAATGCCGAATATTTTTTAAACTTATGCCTAATGGGAAATAATGAAAATAAGTTTAAGAAACTTTGTAAACGAATAAAGTTGTTTAAAAACAATGTGTGTATTAAACGTATTTTTCTTTGCTCAATCTATTTTATGATTAGAATACGTAGTTTTCAAAACAAATTCTATAACGGTTCTAGCTTAATAAAACAAACTATATGTTTTATGTATATTGTATATATTAACTTTTTAAATTAGTAAGTTTGAACTAATAAAATAATATATGAATAAAAAAAAAAGCATTTAATAATTTCCAAACGTTTTACATTTATAAAATATAATATCTTATTAAAGACTGTGATACACTCTTAAAAAAGTTATAAGAATGACAAAACAAGTTAAAAAACAGTTTAAACGACTAAAAACACTCATATGCGTTCAATCTAATCTATATTTGAATCTAATATGTTAAAAAAAACCCAAAAACATTTTTAAACAGCCTCAGTACAAATCATTGAGCGTTAGTACTCGCAAAAGAAGTTTATATACTTTGGAACTTGTTTTTTATAGCTGTAAAGTTTGTAGTCACGCCTATTGCCAAAAAAGAACAAGGTCACGTAGCCTCCCTTTACGAACTCTGGCTCCTGCCCGCTCGGAAACTCCACGGAGGACCCGTCGGCGACCCTCATCCATCCGCCATCTGACGTTATCACGATCCCCAACCAGTATGCGCTTTCAGCGGCACCCTCGAGTAGCTCTCTAAGTGGTTTGCAGTAGTTAGGTATAGTAGTTAGGTATATTAGTTAGGTATATTAGTTAGATATATTAGTTAGGTATATTAGTTAGGTATAGTAGTTAGGTATAGTAGTTAGATATATTAGTTAGGTATATTAGTTAGATATATTAGTTAGGTATATTAGTTAGGTATAGTAGTTAGGTATAGTAGTTAGGTATGGTAGTTAGGTATATTAGTTAGATATATTAGTTAGGTATATTAGTTAGGTATAGTAGTTAGGTATAGTAGTTAGGTATGGTAGTTAGGTATAATAGTTAGGTATAGTAGTTAGGTATAGCAGTTAGGTATAGTAGCTAGGTATAGTAGTTAGGTATAGTAGTTAGGTATAGTAGTTAGGTATAGTAGTTAGGTATAGCAGTTAGGTATAGTAGTTAGGTATAGCAGTTAGGTATAGTAGCTAGGTATAGTAGTTAGGTATGGTAGTTAGGTATAGTAGTTAGGTATATTAGTTATGCATAGTAGTTAGGTATAGTAGTTAGGTATGGTAGTTAGGTATGGTAGTTAGGTATAATAGTTAGGTATAGTAGTTAGGTATAGTAGTTAGGTATAGTAGTTAGTTATAGTAGTTAGGTATAGTAGTTAGGTATAGTAGTTAGTTATAGTAGTTAGGTATAGCAGTTAGGTATAATAGTTAGGTATAGTAGTTAGTTATAGTAGTTAGGTATGGTAGTTAGGTATAATAGTTAGGTATAGTAGTTAGGTATAGCAGTTAGGTATAGTAGCTAGGTATAGTAGTTAGGTATGGTAGTTAGGTATAATAGTTAGGTATAGTAGTTAGGTATAGTAGTTAGGTATAGCAGTTAGGTATAGTAGTTAGGTATAGCAGTTAGGTATAGTAGCTAGGTATAGTAGTTAGGTATGGTAGTTAGGTATAGTAGTTAGGTATATTAGTTATGCATAATAGTTAGGTATAGTAGTTAGGTATGGTAGTTAGGTATGGTAGTTAGGTATAATAGTTAGGTATAGTAGTTAGGTATAGTAGTTAGTTATAGTAGTTAGGTATAGTAGTTAGGTATAGTAGTTAGTTATAGTAGTTAGGTAAATTAGTTAGGTATAATAGTTAGGTATAGTAGTTAGTTATAGTAGTTAGGTATATTAGTTAGGTATGGTAGTTAGGTATAGTAATTAGTAGTGGAGACGGGTGGTATTTTCGTTAGGGGTGCGGAAAAATTTCTCAATTGATAACTTGAATATATTTTACTGAATAAACAAAAACTAACAACATTTAATTTTTTTCATTAATAATTAACCGTTTGGTCTTTTAAGCAATTAAATCAATAAACAAATTCTACCTATTTTTTGAATTTACTTTAACAATTTTAATTAATTGTTTATCTATTTTTGTTTTTTTTTTCTACCTATTCAGTTTTCACGTTAAATTTATATCTTTTACAACAAAACTCTTGTAATTGCTGTTTTGTTTATAAGTATAAAACTTCTTATCTTCAATATTAGTAACTTTTTGATTAGCTAATCACAGAATTCTACAAAACTGTAGTCTAAAAACTTTTAAGGGCCACACTTCTAAAGATAGATCAAGTAAAAAAATATAAAGTTATCATGTAAGTCTAGCTCTTTAAACATATGATAGTAAAAATGTTAAAAAATAGTTATTGTAATACTCATAATTACAAAAATAGCCATATTTTAGTAAGTTATAAAACTTCATTAAGTCATATCTCAATTATTTTTTAAGAAATATTTATGTAGGTCTAAACAATAAGATTGTGGTGATACAATTATTACTTATCAACAGAGAAAATTAACTTTAAAAAAATTTATTAAAATTTGAATCGTCAGATATTAAATCATTTGCACCCTTTGAAACTACACAAGATGAAATTTAATTGCTTGACTTTCGCACAACATTTATAACTGAAGAGGAGAATTTATATACTGATATCGTTTTATTAAAAACAAACCACCCTTTCCTGAGTGTGTCACATCAAAATGTTGATTTAAGTTTTAAATTAGATAAGTTTAATTTTCAAGAGCTTTTTGTTCATCATTAGTGTGTATACGTTTGCTTTAACATTAAGAGAAAAAATAAACTAATTTTGCTGGTTTTCGTTAAGATTTAATTTCTGTTCAATATAATTAAACATTTCACAGAATAAATATTACTATTAATGTTTACAGTTGTTTTGTTTTCATTGTTTGCTAAAACTAGCTTGAGTGTACATTACATAGTTACTTAAACTTTTCTGTTATAAGTATTTTCAATAGCGCATTCTAAATTTATGCTTAAACTCTTATGGAATTTTTGCGTTGGAATTTTTCATTTCTACTGAAATGCACAAATTTATATGGAAAATGCGCTCGATTTTCGAGCAAAATGGTCATATTCTAAAATTAAATCTTATATAAAGGCAACTTCAAAAAAAAAGAGCTAAAACCTTAAAACAGTTTTTTTTATTGTTTTTTTAGGTAGAGTAAATGATCTAATGCTCCAACCCACACGTCGCCTCTAGTAGTTAGGAACAGTTAGTTGGGTGTAGTAGATAGGTATATTAGTTAGATATAGTTGTTAGCAGGGGCGTAGCGTGGGTAGGGACACTGGCGCATGCGTGCCACCCAAAAAAAGAAAAATGTAAAAAAAAGAATGTAATATCTTTATCTTTTATAGTATTTATTTTTTCTGCTTAATTTGCCTTTTTTCAACTATGTTTATCTAGTATTCAAAAATTCAAACGAAATTTTGAATACCAATTAGTGACAAGTTAGGAAAGCATATGTTATTACTCAATATACTGATTCGGTGCGTAATTGCAAATGCGCACCGATGTTGATGAAAAACTCTATAAGGAAAAATTTTATAAGTTCATTAACTTCATAAAAATTTAGACTCAAAAAGCACGCAATTAATATAGCGCACCGCTGTAGTATAACCTTATGGCAGATTATTTTTCTACAAAAAGTTTACAAAAATACGTCACGCTTAAAGAAAAATTAAACAATTTTACTTTTTTTTTTATGCTACATTGTTAAGACTACTGCTAGTTTTCTGAACTTTATTTTTGTAAACGTACAAGAAAAAGCGTGTCGGCCTATGAGAAATAAACTTTATTTGTGATTTTTATTTTAAACAAAAAAAATCAAATGAATTAAATTTAAAAAGTATACTCTTAACTATTTTACAAAGTTGTAATAAACTGTAATAACAGTTATAAAGTTGGTCTATTTTAACTTCTGTGTAAATTTATTAAAATTATGTGCAATGAGGTGTTGTTATCACTGTTGTATTCTATAATAAAGAGATTGATATTTTTTTCGTAAATAAAACAGATACTTTCGTTTTATTGAATATATTAATTTTTAAAAATATAAAGTTTACTGTAAGTAATAAAAACAATTTTTATTTAGTAAGTTTACATTTTTGCAAGTATAAGTAATTCTAATGAAATTTATACTTTTATTTAATTGTTTAATTTTGTAATATATAAATATTTTTTAAAACAGTTAAAGAACTTATTTTAGTTAATAAACTTATTTCAATTATATTATTTTTAAAAAGTTTTTTTTATAGCTAGTTACAAAAATTTTAATTTAGAGGATTTTTTGAGAAAAAAAAAGAGTTTGGCAGCTTTCATTTGGTCCGCAACCAATATTTTTTTAAATAAAAATACTGAATCTTACAGAAGTTTAAGAGGAAAATAGTTGAAAACAAAGGAATTGAACGTCAAGGTATATTTCTTAAAACTTTAAAAATAATCAGAATTTGCAAATAAAACTTTAATAAGTGGTTTTTTTTGCGTCAAATTAAATTCAAATAGTTTTGCGAGAAAACCCTAAAACTAAATTTCATTGAAAAAAAAAAATTTAAAATAAACACAAGCTGACTTTATTTTTATGAAGTTGTTACTACAGTTGTTCTTATTTAAAAAACATTAAAACGAATTAGTTTGTTCTTAATATTAGTGAGTTGAAGCACACCCAAGTTTGATGTTTTCACCTAACAATTTATCATGAGAAGGATTTTTTTGTTATTAAGTTTTAACTATCATTCCTAACATATCTCTTAAAAAATTTAGAAAGGTTTACGTTTAAGCTCAAAGTTCTTTCTAAGTTAATACAAGTATTCGGGTCTAGATGTCAAAGTTTTTAAGGTTGGTAATGCTTTAGTTAAAGTAAACTACGGATAACAGTAAAAAGTTGATTAATTAATCTAAAATAATAGAGACCAAAACAACAAAAATAGAGTATTTATTATAAGCTTCAAAACTTTCCCTAAAAATAATACATTTTACACTTTACCTGTTAAAACTTAAAGTTTTTTATACTTTTAAAACAGACAACTTGGTGTTTTACAGTTTGATAGATTGCAACTAACTTTCTTCCATCAACTGTGAGCAGCTTGGTGGAAAATTGCAGGAGATCTCCGTTTGAAAAGTTTTTCCTGCAATAATCACGGGCTTCTTCCCACTTATCAAGTGGGAAGTTCTCCACTCGTTCGATCTTCATGTCTGTTTTTTTTGATACACAACGTCGTTACAAGACATTAGAGTACAGTATTTCGGTTTGACAATAATAGAAACTCTCTTTGGAATTGTTTTTAAAAAACTTTTCAGAAAAAATTTAAGTGAAGGTTTTTATTTAAGTAGTAGATAGTTTAGTTTTTTTCAAAAGCTCTAATATTTAACAATTTATGATATTTTTACTTTACAAAAAGATATTAAAAATTTAATTCTAAAACCAATACCAATTTATAGTTTTTATTTAAAAGTTTAATTGTTTACCAGTTGTGGTTGTTTCTGTTTCTGGTTCTACTGCTGCTTCCGTGCTATTATTTGATTCTTTTGGTGCTTCCATGCTAGTATGTGGTTCTTTTGGTGCTTCCGTGCTAGTATGTGGTTCTTTTGGTGCTTCCGTGCTATTATTTGATTCTTTTGGTGCTTCCATGCTAGTATCTGGTTCTTTTGGTGCTTCCGTGCTATTATTTAATTCTTTTGGTGCTTCTATGCTAGTATCTGGTTCTTTTGGTGCTTCCGTGCTATTATTTGATTCTACTGGAGAACTATCTGGTTCTACTGGAGAACTATCAGCTGGCACTCCACTATAGTCATCTGTTAGATTTTTTTACTTCAAGGGATAAAAAAAAAACAATTATTTATTAAGTTAAAGTTTTTTTAGAAACTTCAGATTTTATTATAGTTTAAAACAGCTGGACACTTCAAAATCCACTTTAAAAGCCGTAAGAAAATTAGGATCAAACGTAATTATAAACACAAAAACAAATTCCAACTCACGTTCACATTTCGGAGGATTCTTGAAACCAGGCGGGCATTTTTCTCTGATGCTAACAACTGCATAAAAAAAATATATAGCCCAAGATCATAAAATAAAACAAGAAAGTATTGGCAACTTACATTTAAAAGTGTTGGCAAAGCATTTCCCTTGCGTCCAGCAACAACCTTTTCGTACGCAGTTTGATCTACAAAAAAAACAAAATTACGAACAGTGTCAGTTTCCAGGTTAAATGTTTCTAAACACCTTTCTACAAGTTAAAAAATAATAGTTCTAGCAATCGCATTTGTTTTTCAGTTAATTTCAGTTAAACCTTTGTTTATCAGGTATATGCTTTTGTAGTTCGACCCACAAACGAAAAGCAAATAATCAACTGATAGTATAAAGTAGCAGCTTAACATATGCGTAAACGTCATTTTACATTTCAAAGGTCGTTTGTCGCTGTTAATGTTTTATCATCACAACGTTGTTAAAACTGTCATTAATTAGACATATGAGAAAAATGCGGTTAATAGTGTCACTATGCAGGTTGAAAGTAAATTTGAAGTTGGTCAGAAATTTAAATGATTTTAGACGGAACGTGATATTTACTTAAAGATAAAAATTAAAAAAAAAAAAAACCGTGCATCTCGATAAATGCTCATTTTTTGCGAACACGAAACGTTGGTGTTGCACACCAGTACAAGTTTTGATCCTGGGAATCTCCCTTCTTTGTCCCCTCCGATTTCTGTTTGAATCAACTGTAATGTTGAAAGCGAAGTAAGGCTTAATATAGAAACGTTAAATTCAAATTAAAATTTGTGAACATGTGTTTCCGGAGGTAAAACTAGGTAAATGACGTGATAAATAGTTTTTAATATGAGTTTGATTTTTTTTACGCTTTAAGTGTAAAGAAAAAAAATTCAACTGTAAACTTGGTTTGTTACATAATTTTACAGAAAAAATAAGCTTAATATAATTTATACTTGGTATTTTATAAAAAGTAATGTAAAAGCTTTCTAAAAAACAAATTTTATTTTTGTTAGCAACATTCTGATTTAGTTATTTGTATCTATTATTTCGAGTTCAGTGTTTGCATCAGTCTGTATTAAAACATATCTTGCATCAACTCAAAACAAACAGAAATACAAGCATAATGAAATTTTCCGTCGATTTAAAAGTTAAAAAATGACTAAATCAAAAATCTAAGCAACTTTATGTTACGAAATAAGTTGTTCTGTCTGAAATTGTGAAAAATAGCGGTTTATTTAAAAAATTTTAAGTAAAAATATAAACATTGGTTATATTGTTTTTAGTGACAACTTTGATTTGGAATTTTTTTGTGAAATTATTTTTTTTCTATCTATTTAAAAAAATACCGTTTAATGTTTATAAAATCAACCAACATAACTTTATTTACTTAAAATTGTTCTTCAGCTAGTAGATAAGTTCGCTTACTTGAAGTATCTAGATTTGTTTATGTCTGTACTGGTTAACAAAACGCATGGTTTTGTTTTACGCTGTATGAACTATGTAAAGAAATATTTTCTTATTGAAATGATTTTAATTAAACAAATGCTAAACAGTTGTAAACAAGCAACGTACGGCCCGCTAACGTTTTCAAGTTTTAAGTGGAATGTAGCCCGCGAAAGGTAAACCTGTGGCCCGCAAGCACTTAGATCTGGCCCGCTAAACCAAATTTTAAAACTTACACTAAGTTTTCTGAGATTAGTAATGAAAAGTTAAAAAAGGGTCATTGGTGCAACTTACCAGAAGTTTTAAACTTAAAATAAATATCTAAGAAATGTAGAATTAAACGTATTAACTACAAAGATGACTAAATTTTGTTAATTAAATGAAATTGAAATGCTTCGCTTTGCTGACTAAATTTTTCTACATCTGGCCCTCCGACTGAAAACGTTGCCAATCCCCAGGTTAAAACAATTTAGACAGTAAAACAAGTTTGAGTTTTGTTTTGTGGCAAACATTTTGTATTAAGCTTTTGATTCGACTGTCAGTATTTTCTATGCCTTAACTTTAAATATACAAAATAAAAAAAAGTATTCTAAACATTTAAACCAAAACAAATATAACTAAAATAGAATATACAAGTTTAAAAAGTTTAAAGAAAACATTTTTATTTTGCTGCATCATACATCGTATATATTTTTGTAAACTATGACAGCAAAAAGAGAAAACTGAAATAAAAACTTTTAAACAACAATTTTTTTAAACCATTTTAGTAAGAGAAACAGTTTTCTCTAAAAATTGTGAATTATAAAACTTGCTATAGGTATGAAATTTTTTTTAAATATTTTTGTAGTCTAAACTCTAAAACATAACTGGACAAAGTTGTTTGATAAATGCAACAAAATAGTGATTACTAAACTAAAATTTATAAACATAATAACCTTAAAATAACTGCACGATTTTTTTTTTGTGATTTGCTATAATACAACTAGCCAAGCTATATAATGTGTACTAGAGAATATAAATGTCATATTATTTTTTAAACCAGACAATCGACTAAAACTTGTCAGCAGTGGCTTAATAACGTTTGTATAATGCACAAAAATATTGAGTAAAGTTGATATAAAGTTAAAAATTTATCATATACGCCTTTAACGCGTGCACGACTACTCTAAATTGGATATTTTAAATTCATAAAAAAATTAAAAGGCAAAAATTCAAAAAACAATGCATACATAAAAAATATAAAATAATTTTGTAGGTTATATTAAAATCCACAAGCTATCTTTTTGTTTTTGAAAGTTTCAAATGTTTTTCGAGATTGGCTAAAATAAATTTTAAAATTAAGTAGTTTTAAAGTATCTCAAAATTTATCTAAAATTTTGCAATAAAGAAAAATGACTTTTAGGTATTAATAAGACCTACATACATTTTTTTCTCATACATATACATATATAAATTCTTTTTTGAGATATAATCGGTGAAATATACTTTATTTTAAGAACTTGGATTGTCGGAGTTTGAGTTGTACTATTAACTGACATGTAACCGCCTTTAACCGATGTTAACGTATTTGAACACCAACGTAACTAGACACGACGGCGGGAACAAAACCGCTGTAGTACTTACAGTTCACCAGTACTCACTTGTACCACCTTGAATAACTCAGCAGATTAAAAAGGAGACAAGTTGTCGTAACTGCATTGTTTGAGGTAGACATTTCAAAAAGTACTCGACTGAATGGCCTCGGGCGTGTTTAGTAAACAGAATATCAATACACATTTGACAGCGTGTTTTGCGAGAATGGTGATACTGAGCCTAGTTAGAAATATTCAATCAAGCCACGTAATAATCTTTAACTTCAGTGAAAAACAGTTGTAAAAATAAAGACTTGATGTTTTTTCGACTTTTAAATATTAGGCTTAAACTTTTTTTTTCCAATGATATTTTGAGTCTAGTTAAACTCTATTAGTCGTTAATAATGTTAACGTACAATTTTAGAAAACTAACTAAAAATGTTGATACTTTCTAGTTTATCGCAATAAAATATTTTTTAAGCGTATTAATGGTAAACCTTATAGCTTTTAAAGCATTAAAATAACTAAACTGTATAAAACAAAAACTTTCTGTTACAAAAAAGTTTTTGAGAAGAAAACATAATTAAACAAGGATCCCTAAAAAGACTAATCATACTTGCTTTAAATTACTTAATGGTTTAACTTAAAAAACAGTTTATAAACGATCTTTGACAAATCAAAAACTTATATTTCAAACTTTAAGTTTTCAACTTCTGGCATTTAGTTTTAGGTACAAAACAAAAAACAAAATAACCTTTAAAATAACTGTAAAATTTCAAATACTATAAGTCAAAAATATATTTAACTCAAACTAAAAATGTTTGATTTAGGATAATTTAAAAGTTCTAATACGCTTTACACATCAGAGCGTTTTGAAAATTGTATATGATAAACATTAGTAATATTAAAACATACATACATTTATATAACTAGTCTTTATTACTTAAAAGTGTTTACATCTTTACTCGCCATACAGTAGTGTTCTATATCAATACTTCATTTCAAAACTTTTACTTAGAACAAAGCATAAAGCTCAACATAAGACAATACATTTAAAGGAAGGTTTTTCAGCATTTTTCAATTTGTAAAGATATTTTCAGTATTTTTGAGTGGTAAGTATATACCAGTTGAAACTGTTTATTTAAGAAAAAAATAAGTTATCGATAAGAATTAATCTTAACCAAAGTGTTTAAGAACCATTTGTCTATGTTTTTAATGAGCTTATAAAACATTTCACTGTAACGTCTAAGTTTCAACCAAAGAGTTTAATAATTGATACATCTTAAGCACATCAAAAACTGCGCATAACGAAAGACGCAATAGCTGTATAATTTGCTACTTTTACTGTAAAAACGAGACATAATCATAATGAGATGACATCATCTTATTCTGATAAGAAGGTTATAACTTACACGTGATAATTTAACTTCAAAAGGTACCTGTACCAAGTAGTATATTGAAACTACAGCAATCTTCCTGTCAGTTATGAAAACAAAATCCCACACACGATTCAACAAAAAGTTTACAGAGTTGATTATTTTACATTTTTGAAATGACGTACTGCAAAAACTGTTCTCAACTTTGACATACTGGTGCAGTTTTTTTTTTAATTAAATATAAGATTTTAAGGTGCTGCAAAAGTTGTTTTAAGCCTGTACCATGATTTCTTTTACTGTAAAACTATAACTTTTATTGAAAAAAGACGTTCAAATTAAATAACTTACAGCTATTTGTTATTTCAAAATAAATCAAACCAATCAGTGATTTTTTAAATTGCGTAAACAAACTAAAAACTTTCTACTAGTTAAAAAAAAGTATAACATAATTAGTAGTGTGTTTTTGTAAATGTTATAAACTTATAATTACAACGTGTTTTATAATTCTGAGTTCTTATTTCGAAACTAAATAAAAAATTATTTTAAACAATTTTTTTGTTTTCACAAGTACTTTTAAGAAAAAGTTTACTTTGAACCATATATAAAAAAAAAGGTTGAACATTTTTATGTGATAAAGAAAAATATAAGTTAGTTTTTATACAGTTATACTTTTTTCCTTTATTGATTGATAATATGAATTCAAACGAGCCCACTGTTCGTATCTTTATAGCAACTTTTAAAGAGCTTTACTTGTTCATTAAAATAAATACTGAACTAAAACATGTTTACTAACCTCTTATAGTGTTAATTCTTTGAGTTACTGTAAAACCAAACATGTTGTTTTTCGTAGGATTTCGCTTTTGAAATGGCGTAACGTAGTTGTCTGTAACAGTTTGAATGTTAGTTACGATATGTTACTCTTTATATACATTTTTTTCAAAATCTCTATTAAAATTATTCAATCACTTTTGTAAACCTGCGTTTTGTTTTTTATGAGGTTTAGCATAAATAAAGTAAAAAACATTTATTTTTCTCGATTAACAAACTTTAAATTCTTAAAAAATATATTCCTTTTATAGTTTCTTGATATAAATTAAAAAAATAGTATAACTTGGTAAAGTTTATAGTATCTTTATAACTCAACCAATAAAAAATTAGCCTTTTTTAATTCTAAAAACAAATCAGTTTACGGATGTATTAAAGTACGTTAATTGTTAATCACAGTTATTTAATGTTTAATTAACTCGATTTTTTTTATTTCATATTCATAAATTGATTTAATTTTTTTTGAGATGCTTATTATTGTACAAAAATGTGTTCGAATGTCTTTTTGTGCTCAAAGTTTTTATTTATAACTTACTATAATTGAGTATGGTAAATGATATAAAACTACATAGTTTTCTAAAAATAGTTACTAAAATAACATACAAATTCTTACATAGTTACTAAAACTCGTTTTTGTAAGACTTTATTTCAAAATAAATCCTTGTATAACTTGTGTGATTAATACAAAAGTATACAAACTTTCAACACTTTGCTTGAAACATCGATATTCTTTGGCAACAAAACCTCTTTCATCAAAGCAGCAGCCCCTGTATAAATAATTATTCCTTAGTTATAACTTTTATTTAATGACTAGACTTTTTGTTACTTTATAAAAACTTATTTGAAACTTTTCAAAATTTTTCATTGACAAATTCTAATTTCATACAGATTTATGCATTTTAAATTTTATGACTATGTATGTATCCACGTTTCAAGTAAAGGATATTTAAGTTGTAAAATAAAAAGATAAAAAATGTACGGGCCGTAAAACAGTAACATCTTGCTCGCGTCATCTTTAAAAATAGTTAAATTAATTGATACTTAATTCATTCTGAAATAGTTAAACTTTACTTAAAATTTAAAACGTAAATTTAAAATATGAAACTAAAATCTAAAGTATACTGTTTTATATACTTTTTAATGTGTTCGTAGTTTAATTTTAAGTACACAGTTAGTGCTTATCGTAACTCGATAACCGAAAGGTTTTTTTGCACACTAAACAAAATTTTGATCGATTTTATGTCGTTCAATAGACAATGTATGTGTCAAATAACCATTACTTTAACAGAGTTGAATAGCAAAAGCATGTTTAATAATTAAAAAATAAAACCTAAGTATAACTATTTTAACTAACAATTTTAAACATAATTCTTTACTAGTAACTTCCAAATAGTTCGAGCATTTTTTCCTTGCTGACAGATAATCACAACTTTTGGATTTTGCTAAAAATGCTTGCAAAACTACAAACAAAATAAACTTCAACGGAAAACTTTTAGCCTTAAACATTTTAAATGTATCTAAATATAAATGTTAAGTTGTCAAACAGGTTAAACACTTAGTTGTATAAAACTTATAAGACACAGTTTTTTTTATTTTATATAGTTTGACATACAAAACTAATCTGGCTTTATTTTAAAACTTGCTTGTAATATTTTTATCTTATATAAATGGGTTTTGAATTACTTTATGAGACTCTGATCATGTAAATATCACTGAGCTACATCTGTAACTTCTTGTTTACAATTTTTTTGTTGTAGGCTGCTATAAATAGCATTTACAATAATTATCGTCAAACATGTTAGAAAAAACCACACAAAACTAATTTACGATAAGTTACTCTATAAGTTTGTATACTCATAATGGTATACTAAAGTTCTAAAACCTTAAGAGAGTCTTTATGTTGTAAGTAAAGTTTAAAAGTGAAAAATTTTATAGTAGAAAAAAAAAAAAAAATAAATGAAAGAAAAAAATCTGGTAAATCGATTTAGCGTAAAACTTATTCTTAGTTTGTTCTAACTGACTTCATTCTACACGAATAGCAACTAATATTTTTGCTGTCGTAATGAAAGGTCCTGAGGCTTTTTTCGCGTTTTTATTAGAGTCCGCCAAAAAAACGTAAAAAAGTACTCAAGTCGTTGCGTTATTTCATAAAAACTGAAATAACGTAAGATAAAAATTCTAAAAGTATCGAAACAAGTTTTCTGTAATATATAGTAAAAACAAACTTTTAGAATAAATTTTCTTTGTTTAACTTACATATAATTTTCCAACCAGTACCTCTTGGACTTATAATTCCTTTGAAGTGTTTTAACTCGCTTGACACACAAAAACGTATGTTAGTTGATAAAGAAAAAGTACTGTGAAAATTTTATTTTATTACTACTAAAAACTGCTTATATATTGCAGTATATGAAATTTACAACACTACCCTGTATAAAATGCAAATTTTACTGTTTTTTTTAATGAGTACCGGTAAAACCAGGTTAACTTTTAGCTTATGCAATTTTTTGTTCAAACTTAAATACTAATATCACACTATTTTCGAGCGATTGACAGTTTAAATTCTACAAATAGTTTGAACTACCGTATTAAATATTTACTAATTATTTATACTAATAAATTAAAAATGAATGTTGTTAGTAGACACACTAACAAATTTATCAAAACAGGGCAAAATAGTAAAAATATACAGCATTTTAGAAGAGTAAACCTTAAAGTTATTAACAAAAAAAGTTGAATTTTGTATATATCTGGTAATATAAATAAACTGTTAAATACTGATAATTTTCAAAGTTCTTAGTTAAACAGTCACTTTTTTTACCTATGAAAGGATTGATGTTTTAATCTATGCGTAAGTTTTATTTTACATGCTGTACTTTAAAATAGAGTTAACCCTTTAGTTTTAAAGTTATGCTTTTATACTAAAATTTTCAACTCAACTTAGTTAACTATTATAAAATTAATAATAGATTACTTATATCTTTACATTTCTAGGAGAATGTTAAACTATGTTAGTGTTTTATAGTTCGATAAAAAATGCTTAGGTTAAAAATAGCATTTTAATAGTATCTGCATACAACTTTAACTACATGCTTATTGTTAAATTTTGTAGGTAATTTCATACCTTATTAGAGAATATACAAAAACTATTTCGTTTACACCGTCTAACAAGTAGAGTTTGTAAGTCTACGTTTTTAACAATAGTTTAATGTTTATTATTTTCTAAAAGTAGTTTACTTGTTTGTACAGTCCTGGACAAGAGGTTGAAAGGTATTCGTGGTCCGCGCGAAAGTTTCTATCGTGCAACAGGTCCTAGGACTAATTATTTTTTAAGTCTTAGTTGTTCAATAAACTATATTACATAAATAGTTTTCTGGACTTTGGCGAATTTTTTTTTAGTAGTTTAATTTGCATTTATCTTAATATAGAAAAAATATCAGGTGAAGTTTGTAAACTTTAGTATAAACATTATATTTAAATAGATATCTTTAAAACATACAGAAATATATTTTGAGAAGAAAAATAAATAAAATTTTTATTAAAAAAGTGTTTCTTTTTATTTTTAAATCACCTTTAAATCTTTAACTTTTTAGCTACTATGAACTAAGACAAAAAAAAACTTAGCACATCATTTAGTTTGATTTAAAAAAACTTACAATAAAAAAACTCACAAACTCTTATTAGCTAGTATAGTTATAAATAACTTTATTCTCTAAGTATTCTTTTAGCATCAGGAAGTTTAAACTTTATTTTAAAATATTATGTTTGAAATATTAAAAAAAAAAACTGTACTACTTAAGTAATTTGTACTATTGCATTTATTCATTTTTTAAACTTTAGCAAAAAAGCATTTAATACTAGTCTTAGACTTTGTGAAAGAATAATTAAAAAAAACTGTCAGAGATTTAAATTCGTCTTCTTTTATCTCTACTTAGTACTTATTGCCCACTTACACGCTAGAATAAGTCCAATGTTACTCACTATTGGAAGCTGTTGTTTATTGAAAATATAACAATTAAACTATACAAATAAAAAGTTACTAAAAAAAACTAAAAATACACTATACAGTAAATAAACAATAGCTGATATTAAGGATAAATACTCTTCACTAGCTTCACCAGTTTCGATGTTTTCAGTAAAAGTAAACTTTGTATTTTTACACAATATTATAAATAGCAGTAAAGGCTTAACGTATATTTTTTACTTATTAAGCAACAGTTTAAATAACTTTTATTATACCTAATGTTTCAAAATCCTACTAAAATCGACAAAAGGAGTATAAATAAAGATGAAAACTGGTAAGAATCAAAGATGAAAAAGTTTAGGTAAAACTTTTTTTTATGACTTTTATGAGTAAAATCGTTATGGACTTTCTGTGACGACATAGCTAATTTTAACTAAATGACAAAAACCCTACGAAGATCAACATAAGAAGTATGAATAAAAATTTTGTAAGAATATAAAATATATGATAAAGTTATTGGGGAAATTAGGTATGAAAAGTGTTATGTAGTTTTCAGAAATAAGGTGAAATCGAGAATAGTGTTATTCCTTTATTTCAAATTAATGATTTACTGGACCCTAGCTGAGATTTGACCAGATCCGGATCTAGTTTATTGGAAATACGTAGCTTTCAGCAATCAGATTTTTTCAGTTTTGTACTTACTGTATTTATGCTTTGAAATTTTTTTTTATAGAAATCTTTACTAATCTTTACCACTTTTAACATTTGTACCAAAACAATTAAGAAAGTTTCAGAATTAGTCATTTATAAGCATTTATTTAAAGAAGAATGAATATATGAAATGTATAATAAAAACAAATTATACAGTATCTTCTTTTATAGCACCGACATATGTGTCTGTGTGTTAACGGATTAATACACTTCAACTGGGTTCTGTAAAAAAATAAATACTGAAAAAGAATAGAAGCTAAGGTAGGGGTATACATGTGTTTATTAAAGTAAAAATAATTTTTACAGATTTTTACAGGTTAATAGTTAATAATAAGTAAAATACTTAATTTTCAAATCCGACTGTTATACAACTATATAATATTTGTAACTATCAAGTCTAAATTACGTAAAGTAAACTATAACACACAATAAAATAACAAATCATAATATAAACTACTTACATGAACGGAAAGGAAGAACAAATTCAAAATTTTTACCGATTGCTAATGATTGAACAAAATATATCTAATAATTACGTCACAATATATATGAACATTAGGATTAGTTATTTAATTTATATTATAAAGTTAGATAATTTATTCTTTATGTTTGGAAAAAGAGTAAAGCACTTTAATTTAAAAAAGTAATATGTAATCTATTGTGAATAAAAAGTAAAACAACAACCACTAATTATTGAGTCAATAAATTTAACAACGGTAAAGACAATCAAAGTCACCGGTACTTGATATAACGTATATTTTTTTGTTATATGTTTATAATGATTAAATCTACATTATAACAAGGTCAAAGTTAGATGCAATTAGGAAGCAGATTTAGTTTAAATGTAAAAATTTAAAATGTAAAATTTTAAAATTTAAGAAAAAAAAGCACAAAAAAAACCTGTTATTAAGCTTACAAAGGACTGACCGATAATTAAGTCACGGTGACATACATAAAACCACAATGACTTAAATTGCATGTAGATTGTAAATATTTATTAAAATATCTAAATGAATAAAATAATTAATTATTGTTTTATAAAGAAGTAGGGTACTTAAATTAAAGATTTTATACAGATGTTTTAAATATTAAATAACTAAACTGTGTTATGAATTACGGGTTGTGTTTAATATGAAAGTTAAAATGTAAAACATAAAACTACAAGATGGTTATATGCTAAGTATAAACTTGCAGTAAAAAACCTCTAGCCGTTCTATTGGGCGTAGTTAGTAAAAAAGCACGGTTTATCTATCGGGTTTTTTTACAGAACCCAGTTGAAGTGTGTTAGTCCGTTAACACACATAAACATATGTCGGTGCAATAAAAGAAGATACTGTATAATTTGTTTTTATTATATATTCTAGTGAACTTGTTCCACTAGGATCTTTTGTTAACAAGCACTTAAATTTATATTTAGAATAGTTATATAAAAATGTAGTTATGTTTTGAAGAAATGTGTAAATAAAAAAGAACGTATAATATTTAGAGTATTATAGAAATTAAGAACTGTGAAATTTTTGAAAAAGTTTTTTAATTACTGATTCTACTAAAAAACAACAAAAAGAATAATTTCAACATTTAAGTACATAATTTTAAAATTGAACCTGAAGTGAAAATTTTGGTTTGAAAAGACTAGAAAAATTAAATGAAAGTCTCCAGTACTCCTGAATAACAATAAATTTAATTCTAATTATATAACTTTATTACAGCTAAGTAAGTTGTTAGCCACTCTAACTTATTTTTTACAAAATTTATAAACATATTGTTTTACATTTATATGTATTTTAAAACTTTTCTTAAAAAGTTTAAAACGATTTTTAGTAGAACTGTCAAAGTTACGATTTGAGCAAGAACAGTTCTCAGTTATTGTAGGAAATTGTAAGTGTCCTTCAATTGTCTATTGAATGTTTTCTTCTGAGTATGTCATATTTACCGTCTTTGTAAAATGATGACATTCCCCAGCCTTGAAAAGTGTTTTACGCAATTATTTAATTTAAGTATAGGAAGTTTTCGCGCAAATAGAAACTTTACTCAAAAGCCAATTTTTTCGAATCATTTCTGCATATAAACATATTTATGCTTAATGTAGCGCGCTTCCCGTAATGCAAGAGACAAAGTTGCCAGTATTGTGTCTTTTTCAAGTTACGATGTTTTACAATTGTTACGTCTTCTATTACAATTACATCATTTCAGTGTTAGCACAACCTTTCGCTCGACTTAGCAGCTACCAATCTATATTCGAAGGGTTTCCTCATTTCATTGTCTAGATCAAACACCGGAGTGTTTTTTCATCTCTGGGTTTTATCCCGTTGTTGACAATCGTTGTTTAAAGAATTAGATCTATCCATTTTCTATTGTAGATAAAAAGTAGTGATAAATTTTGTGCGTCTTTACTCGTTTAAAATTAACCGTAACGTAAATACTTTGTTTAAGTTAAAATTAGTCTCCTAACAAGATCAAAAAAAAACTTTGTTAGTTTTCGGGTTTTCTAATACTATCAAAGTTATTGGTATAGTTATTTTTAGAAGATTTTGGACCAAATTAAATGTTATAAGCTTAGTTATAAAATCTATATAAAACCAAAATTTAATTATAATTCTATCACTTGGTTTAGGGTTAAATAGAAATCCTACAATTACTTATTTTTTAGTAGTGCATTAATAATATTATAACATTTGGACCTTCCTAATCGTCCCTCAAAAATTCCTTTACTCCCCGTAACCATAATTGGTTATAATGTCATTAGTCTTGTTAGTTATAAAATTATTTGTCAAGTTAGTTATAAAATTATTTTAAAAATATTCTTAAAGTTTGAATTGCTGTAAATTTAAAGCAACACAAAACATATAAACATATTGATTCAGTGGCTGTTTTATTTGATAGTCAAATGTGCTAATTCAAAGTTTGAAACGATTTAAAGCAGAACTATTTAAGTAACGAATTGAGTAAAAACAGCGTTAAGTTCCAAAACAAATTCTTTTACAAACTTCGAAGTTTTAAACGTAGTTTTTTGTCTAATAAAGCTAAATTGTAAAAAACTCCAACTTTTAATACTAAATATATAAACATATTGTTTTAGTGGCTGCTTTGTATGTTATTTAAAAATGTTCTTAAAAAGTTTGAAAATATTTTGACTAGAACTGTTATGTTATGAGCCTATGATAAAATTATTGTTTTAAACATTTTAAGTGTTTTAAGATATTGAATATGTACTGTAATGTTTTTTGATTATATTGTTATTTTCAAACTGATTGTCGTTCTAGCTTTATCTTATAGTTTATAATTTTATAAGTATAACTGTTCAAAATATATATTCAATTGTTTGCTAACAAAAAATTCCAATTGAAACAAGTTCACTGGAATATAAATAAAAACAAATTTTACAGTAATTTTCCTTTATTGTACCAATACAAACATATATTTCTGTGTGTTAAAGAATCAATACACTTCAACTGGGTTCTGTAAAAACTTTAGGTAAAAACTTTAATTTTATAAGTATTAATTTTTTGAATTTGATTATTGTTTTTTCCTTTTATTTTTGCTAATGAAAAAAAGTCGAGTCTGTAATAAGCTAAGTCTTTATTTTAGCCAACATTACCATGATGTAAATTACTCAAGTAAAACGTTTTATGGTAGTTTTTACAATAGCCATTTTAGCCAATTAAGATCTCAATCCAGAGTTTCCCAAACTTTTTTCAAATGGCCCCCTTTGAAGAAATAAAAAAGCTATGGTCCCCTTCAACAATAACACTCAAACTACCATTAAAAACACCAATGGCTTTTTTTTTGCTCTTCAATAGTAACTCCAGAAACTCTAGTGTAAATTTTAAATTATGACCTCGTGGCTTCTTTGCTGCTCATGGCCCCCTGAACATCTGTCATGTCCCCCAAGGGGGCCACTCGGCCCACTTTGAGAAACCCTGATACACTAACAAGACAAAAATCATAATTTAAATCTAGACTAAACTCTAAAAACCTCAAGTATGGGAAAATAATAAAGCTAAAATCCCTAAGAAAGTACACTGCAACAAAAAATTAAGTAACAAACCAACCATGTGAACACTGCCATCAGAATTATATGTCTCAGTAACTTTTGAAAAAGCACATTTAATAAAATATATGAAGTAGCTTTAAAAATATCATGGTTTTTAGTGTTAAAAATATTGTTTTTATGATGTCATAATTTTTTTTTTTTTTTTAAAGGTAGAAAAACATCAGAAAATACTCACTCTCCCCTCTGCAACGATAAACGTTTTCTGAAGGTCAAGCAAGTGAGTTTGAGCTCATCACATGTTATTCCACCTGCCCTATCTTTAAATTTACTATGAAAAAAAAATTACCTTTTAACTAAAAATAAAAATGTCTATGTAATAATAAAAGAAAAAAAATTTAACTAACTGAAATAAAAACTAATCCTAACCCTTTATTGAAAAAAACCTTTGGTGACACGTCATTTAGCAAACACTCACAAGGTTAAAATCTCAACACTAAAAACCACAAAGTGTGGGAAAATCATGAAGCTCAAATCCCCAAGTAAGTATTTGCCGACGCTACAACAAAAAACACACCAACAATCCAATCATGTGATCACTGCCACCAGTGTGAACTCACAATCAGCTGTTGCAAACTCAAATAAACAAATATCTAATTAAAAGTATTTAGTTCTAAAAACATAAAAAACTAACTAGAATAAAGAAATACTGTAGTATGAAAAAAAAAAAACTACTTGTATGGATAATAATGTATACATATATATCAACAATAAAGTCAATAAATGATAAGAGTTTTTAAAATTTGTAAGTATTAAGTTTGTACAAAACTCAAAAAATAATAATAAAAATAAAATAAAAAATAAACAAATAAAATAAGTAAAAATAAAATAAAAAAAATATTAAATAAAATTAAAAAAAAAAAAAATACTAAAATTAAAAAAAAAATAAATAAATAAATTAAAAAAATAAATAAAAAATTTTGTATCAAATTTATACTTATACATCTAATTTCTAATAAAAAAAACATAAAAAACAATCTTAAATCTAACACAATAACAAAATAAAAACAAGTAAAATAACTCAACAATAAACAAATGTATTACAATAATTTATAACAATCACTCTTTCATTACCAGGGCAATTATAAAGTAATGACCTACACATCACAATCTGTTACTTTATTAGTCAATTACTTTATTTCTTGATTTTCATAGGAGAACTTAATGGACTTCAAAACTATGTATCCAAGTTTTAAAACTGTTAGAGCAGTGACTTTACGTAAAACAAGGTTTTCAATCAGAATTGCACTCCAACTTTCCACTGTATAAAAAATATTTTGCAAAATACACAGGTAACAAGATTGCCACACATTCTGGGTACTCAGGGAAACTCAGAAAGCTTTAAATTCTAAAAAATCTCAGGATATTTTTACTTTTAAAACTTAGGATGACTCAAGGCAGTATTGTTTTTTATGAAAATATCAGAATAGGTTTTAATTTTTTTATAATTTCAAGGCAGATTTTTTCTAGATCTAGAACAGGGGTCTGCAAACTGTGACGCCCATGGTCGCATTCAAAATTTTGTTTCAACTTATTTGAAATATTTTTTTAAAGATAGAAGAACATCAGAACTCACTCTCCCCTCAACAACAATAAATGTTTTTAGAAGGTCAAGTGAGTGAGTTTTAGCATATCATGTGTTATTCTACCTGCCCTATTTTTAAGTTTATCAAGAAAGTTTTACCTTTTAATTATAATTGAAACTAAATCTATCTTGAAACGAAAAAAGAATAGAACTTTTATTTTAACTAACCAAAATAAAAACTTATCCTAACCCTTTATTGAAAAAACCCCTGGTGACAAGTTGTTTGGCAAACACTCACAAGGTTAAAATCTCAGCACCAAAAACCACAAAGTGTGGGAAAATCATGAAACTCAAATCTCCAAGTAAGTAGCCTCTGATGCTACAACAAAAAACACATCAACAATCCAATCATGTGATCACTTCCTTTTCAAAAAGAATTAGAAGATTTTAGTGCATCTTTAGATGATAATCTTTCACCTAAATACTTTTTGTTCGAAAAGATTAGTAAGAAATGTTCCCTTTTTGACCTGCCAACCCCTGATATAGAATGATATTTAGTAGGTGCAATTTCAATATTTTTTTATTTTATAATTATATACCCAATTTTGTTTAAGAACATGGTTTTTATTAGTTTTGAAATTATTTTTCAAAGAATTTTAATCTTGTAGATATCTCTTCACTATTTTAGAATTAATATTGTAGTTTTCTTTTAAATCTAAAGTCAATATTTGTCCTGAATTAGTTTAAATTGTACAGAAACAGAACTAGAAATATAAAAGTTAAACTATGCACTAAAAAGTTTTGATATACTTTATCATTTTAGTTACTTACATAGTTGAGTATAATTGTGTTTTGTACGTCCTTAATTCATGTATAAGATGTTTGTTATAATTTGTAATACTTGTTTTCAATATAAGCAACTAAAAAATGAGTATAGACGAAAGTTGTCTAATCTTTGAAAGCAGTATTTCTCATTAGTTTAGTGAACATCTAATGCAGAAGCATAAATTATACAACCTTCCTTTTAATTATTCAGAAGAAAGTTAGGTATAAGCTGTTTGCGCCAGAGGCAAAAAAAGGACTTGAAAAAAAAACTCTGGTTGACTCAGGGCAGTTTTTGGTCACTCAAGGAGTGACAACCCTGAAGTAAATAATATATACTAGAGTTTTATTTGTTTAAAAATTTAAGCATTTAATCAACATAACATGCAGGTGTAAATTACATAAAATTTATAAAAATTAAATAACTAAAAAAGAAATATTATTAGTTGTAAGTATTTTTTTTATAAATTTAAGTTTTTATACATGTGTTTTGAAAACTAGTTTTTAGTTAATTTTTAATATTGCTAAATTATAAATTACTTTGATTAATTAATTTTTTATCAAAAATCTTTAAAAAAATTTGATAATTTCATTGGTTGTTTTAAATTTTCTTAATTGATTTTTAAATTATTAGTATTATTAAGTAAAAGCTTATTTAAACCTTATATAGTGGTTACAAATACTAAAATAATTGATAATTTAAGGCCATAAAGGGGTACAACATAAAGTTAAAAATTAACATTGACCCTTATAATTATATCAAAGCTAAAATTATTCACTATAATATACTTTTTTAAAAATAAAATTAACTAACGTTTGAGATAGAGTCAATTGTAAAAATAGTTTCTGGTACGAGCCTTTAAAGGAGAAGTTTTTGCTTGCTAATTTTCTTGGAGTTTTGACAAACATACTATAAATGTAGCTTCTTCATTTTTTAATCAATGAGCCTAAAGTTTTCAAAAGGTGTTCCTTGCATTGAAAAATCTTATTGTAACAAATTAAAAAAATAAAAAGAATTTATGACTATGATATAAAAAACAGTTTTTATTATTATTTGATATAGAAAAAAGCTTTAAATTTAAAAAAATTCTACAATAGGGTTGTCTATTGTTAAACTAAGATTACTGAGAAATTTTTATAAGGATTACTTAAAAACTGTTGGAGAAGATAGATTTTTACAAAATATATTTTTTTTGTCTTTATACTTTTGTTCTCTAATAATGAACCTAATGAATTTTTGACTTAGTCTCAAAAACTAGTTTAAATTTTGTTAGACTGTAAAAAGCAACATCTAACTTATTTAAAGATGTTTAAGACTAAAATCAACATGTAAAAATTCTAACTCCCTATGTCTTTAACACTTTTTAAAACTGATTTTTTTAAAGTTTGTCAACCTTTTTTCTGTATATATATTTTTAAACTGAATTAGTAATTTTTTGATTATAGAATTATCGAATAAAATATTTTATCTGCAACACTAGTTACTTTTAAATAAATCTGTTTTCTAGTAATAGTTATTAAATTTTATAGTGTAAAATATATAAAGTAATTTTAAGATTAAATTTTAAATTATATACTTTTAGTTAAGGTTTTGAAATTTTAATAAATGGAAAGTTTAACTGAAAAGGAACAAAACAAAGAAAGTAAGTTTTTTTTAGTCTTGAGAGTAAACTAAAAAGCCACATACAATAAAATAAACTTGTATAAGTTTTATCTATAGATTGTTGAAATTAATACTTTTATTTTAGATCTACATCAAGCTGAAATTCTATTTTCTGGTTTAGAACAATTCATAAAAGACAGAGTGACTGAAAATGCTTGGCTTCTAATCAAACTTAAAATAAAACAAATTGAGAATAAAAGTTTGTTTCAAGTTGTTTTTTTGTTGTACATTAGGGTGCTTATAAATATGGCAACGTTGTAGTATTCAGTTATAATTTTTTGCCCTTTGCAAATACCACAAAAAACACCCTGTGCAAAAATTTGAAGCTGATTTGAAGAAAATTTTATTATGTGGAATTTGATTTTCTAAAAACCATCCCAATGCAAATTGTATGGGACTAGAAAAATGCAATCATAAGTTTCTAGTAATCTAGCTGGAATTTTTTTTACATCTAGGAATTATCAAATAAACACATTGTGCACAATTTCAGATGATTCAAAGAAAGTTTTATTGTGCCAACTCTTAATTTAAAAGAAAAAACTGAAATTTAAGCAAAACTTATAAATGTGATATAAATTATTAACTGGCTTCATATAAAACTTTCTTTAAATTGCCTTAAATTGTGCACAATGTGTTTATGTGATAAATGTCACATTTAAAAAAGTTTCTAGTCAAAAACTCTAATCTTCCCAATTTTTGAGTTCCAAATAATTTCATTAGGGTGGTTTTCAGAAAATTAAGTTCCCAAAAGTAAAAGTTTCTTTAAATCATCTAACATTTTACATGAGGTCTTTTTGTTTGTAAAATGTTGAAATTATCTAGCTGAATACTCAAAGTCACATTTTTGTGTCCCATACCCCCTACTGCACATAATTAATTGTACTAAGTAATGTTTTTATTGTTATCATTGAAAAAAGTATGGTTGGCCTTTTTTAAATTTAGTAGGTAATTTAGTTCACATTATTGTTTTTAGGTGCAGACTTAATTAAAGCTGAATATTTATTGTTTGTTCTGAAACAAATATTTGGAAAACAAAATGCTGATAAGCTAGAATGTCAAAATAAAACTGAAAAGTTGAAAAAGGAAAACAAATCACTAACTGATGCAAATATTAAGCTTTTAAGTAAAATTCAAATGATTGAAAATACAATGATACTAAAAGGTATAATGTGAGTTAATTTTTTTTAAGTTTTAAAAATTTATCTTGGGAAGAAAAGAACTTTTATAATTTGTTCACAACTAGCTAATTCTACTACTGTCTTATAAATCTAAATAAAATAAATCTAGAATTTTGATATAATTTTTTCGTGCTCTAAGGTTTTATGATTTTTAATGTTAAACATTTATTTAAACTGACTAAAATTCAGTAGTTATATAATTTTTTGCAATAGTTTTAAATAATAAGTAGAATCAGTTTGCAAAATAACACAATATCACACTTCAACAGGTTTTCTAAAAATTTTGATACAATTATTAGATGTAAAAAAGGCGAAGTTAATTATACCAAATTATCAAAAAGCGGTTTGTTTTATAAGTTTTAAACATTTAGTATTTTATATAAACCACACATATGTTTTAGATACTACTAAAGGTTCTCAAAAAGCAAGTACTCGTAATTCAACAGTTGAAAATTTGACTGAAACCACAATAGAACTAGATGACTCACAAAATACTAATGAAAGTATCCTAAAAGAAACTGAAACTGTATCTAACGGCTCCAAACTATCACAAAATTTACACAAATCTGGTTAGCTTTAGACTGATACTAACTTTTACTAGTACTTGAAAATATTTTTTTATTTATCTAGCTTAAGGCCATGGGAGGGTAAGATACATTTTCTGATCTCATTTATAACATCCTAATCTAAGCTTGCAGTTGTTGTTTTACTGTTTTTTAAACTTGAATTGTTTTTAAGATACAATGGTACTTTGTTTAAGAGTTCAATAGCTATCTCTTGGAAGGACCAAATAAAAGGTAAAAAAAAAGAACACTTTGTTAAAAGTATATTTTCTCCTTCACTTTTCCAACAATCATTTTCAAAACTTTCCAGTCTAATTTAAACTCAAAACAGGGTTGCCACAAAACCATGAATCCTGAAAAAACTGTAATATTTCAATTTAGGCTAAATAAACATGGAAAAACCTAAAATTTTGAATAAAACCATTAAAATAACCTAGAATTTTGAACAAATTTTGCATGTTTAGTAGTAAAATGTTGATTTGACACAAAAAATCTATCATTAAGAATTCTTTTTTGTCATCATCATTTTTTTATTATAAAACACCTTCAAAGCCACTTAACTTGGAAACCTGGAAAGACCTTGAAATTGACAATTTAGGCAAAATTAATTTTTAGTTGTTCAATTAGTTTTAAAACTTTGTTGATTATAGTTTTGCTTTTAATGAATATTCTTAAAAGTAAGATTAAAATTTGTACAGTCAGCTAAAGAAAAAAAAGCAATACAGCAGAAACACTGTAAGGTACTCACTACGCACGCATCTTGAACCCATGCAAAAATGAGTAACTTACAGTTTTGAGATAAATTTAATCACATGTTCACACAAAATAGTAGCTCACAACTACATGAAATGGAATTACAATCTATCTAGTTTATCAAAGTGTACTAGAAATTTTCAAGAGTACTTGTTTTTGTACAAAAGTACTAAATTTTGCTTTAACATTTTTGTTTATTTAATTTCACTCTTTAATAAAGCTTTCATGAAGCTTTTTAATCCAACCATTTTTGAGGCTTGCTTAATACATATAAAAAGTGCATACCTTATTGATGTCTCTTCTATTGTTTATTTTGGTAGTAGCCAACTAAAATAATAAAGATACTGTTTTTTTAACTTGTGCAGTTTCAATAAAATACTTCGAAAAATTATGGTAAAAACTTATAGAACTTTTTTTAATTTAATTATAGCTGGTATTTTCAGACAAACTCTTCTTTTTTCGTTTTGATTTATTTTTTACAACCATGTTGAAATACCTAAATTGTAGTACTGTTTGTAGAAAGAAATTAATTTAATAAACTATAACTATTTCAATTTTTAAAAGCTTAAGTAGGGACTATTTTAGGTGTTTCAGCCTAAAAAGTTTATATAACTTTTTTCTAAATTTTAATTAATCAAAGCTTTAAAAGAATTTTTCTTGTAAATTTGAAGTTTTGAGCTTAAATTAAAAAAAAAAATAGATGTTATCAAGTTTTAAAATTTCTGACAAAATTGACCATGAAAATATTGCTGTATGTATGCTTTTGTGAACATAGAACTTTACAAAATTTGACTAGTCTTAAATTATAAATATAAAGTTTATCTTATTTATAAAAAAGTTTAAAAACTAATTTTTAAGCTTTAATGTTCGAGCCAACCTTAATTTTTTTAATCATTGATCCATCCCACATAACTATTTTTTTTTGGCATGTACCCCCAAATATAAATTGTTATCTCATACCTATAATGAAATTGTACTTTATGATCATAAACTAAAATTTAATGAATAAAGTTTGATAGATAATGTTCTAAATTTTTTATGCTAATAATGAGAAAAAGTTTACAATTTTCAATCATTAAACACATTTACTAAAATTGAACAAATTAAAAGTTTTAATTTTAATGTGAAAAAAAAAAGATTTCTATTTCTATTTAACATTCAGCACCTCATAGTAAGTGCAAGTATTTTTTTAGATACTGAAAAAGGTTCATCAAAAGCCATTACTGTTGATTCAATATATAAAGAATTGTCTCAAACCAAAATAAAACTGGGTGACTCACAGGATTCTAATGTAAGCATCCCAGAAGAAACCGAAATTACATCTAACGGCTCCGAACCATCACAAAATTTTCACAACTCTGGTGAGCTCCAGACTGACATAGAAAATATTTATACATGACCAAGCTTTAACAGTTGATATTTGTTTAGATGCTGAAAAGTTTGGCCTATACAACACTGGTGGAAAACGAGGTGTTAAAAGAGCGTTCGGGTACAAAAGTATACCTGAAAAGACTAATAAAATTTATTCATCCATAAGGAAAGTCGATGTTGATGATGAAAACTCAAGTCATATTAATGTGATACCTAAAAGTGAGAACATTGATTTTGACTCTTTTTCCTGGTTTTATCATAAACAGTTATTTGTTTATTATTTGTAGTTAACGTTATGGTCTACTATTAGTATTAGAATAATTGTTGTAAAATATTTTAGAAAAATGTCTTTTTGCTTAAAAATGATAAAACCAATAGCTGACAGTTGCACGTATGCTAACTCAGGAAGTAACATAAAACTGGCGTGCATACCATTTGTAAAAAACATAAATTCATTTAAGTCTGATCTATAACTCAAGTAATGTATTAAACAGGCACTACAAATAAACAAAATGATGGATTTCAACTTGACAAAAAAGTTTCTGGAACAGCTCAATTACAACTAGAAACTAGTTCAATCTACCAAAGTAAGTAATTTATTTTATTTAAACATACTATCTGGTTTATAAAAAAAAACTTTTTATTAGATGTTTTTATATTAACAAATACAAAGCAACAAATGAAAGATAAATCATCATTAACTAAAATAATAAAATATAATAAAAGAGGTAAAGGCAAAAAGAAGCAGTTCTGTAATATTTTTTTACATATAACAAACTTAACCACGGTTTGAGCTTAAAACAAAAAAAAAACTCACAGAAATAAAGTACCCGCCGCAGAGGAACCCGGGCGCGACCAAGTGCCCGACGTGCGGCAAGGTGTACCGCAACTGGCGGCAGTACACCAAGCACCGGAAGATCCACGACGAGAGCAACCCGCACAAGTGCGAGCACTGCGGCAAGCCGTTCCTCTGCAAGGCCGCGCTGGACGTCCACCGCAGGAGGCACACGGGCGAGAAACCGTTCGAGTGCGAGACGTGCGGCAAGAAGTTCGTGTGCAAGGCCACGCTGAGGAGCCACCGGGAGACGCACGGTAGGGAGAAGAAGTGGAAGTGCTCGGTGTGCGCGAAGCTGTTCAGGACGAGGGGAGGGCTGCGGGGCCACATGCAGTTCCACGGGGAGAGGAGGCACGCGTGCGAAGTGTGCGGCAAGAAGTTCCACAGCAAGAGCAACCTGAACGCGCATGTGGAGTACCACTTCGAGCCGACGCACTCGTGCGGGCTGTGCGGCAACTTGTTCCACACGAACATGTCGCTGAGGAGGCACGAGAAGAACGTCCACAAGCTGGCCTGATTGCTGGTTCGTGATTGCTGGTTGTGAGGAATGAATTAACTTTTGTGATACTAGTGCAACTAATCAGTGTGATTTTTTTAAATTTGATGAAAGCTAGTAAAAGTTATTAATTATACAAAATCCTTAATCAGTTACAAAAAAAAACAGTTTTTACTTTTACAAAAATTTAAATAAACAAAAGATTTATTAGTTTTTATGTATTGATTTACACACCCCTTTGTTATGTTTAATGTTTTGTGTAAATTTTAAATTTAAACATTTTAAAAATAATAGTTTTGTTGTTTGTAATTGTTTTTTCAATTTTTAAAGGTTTTAGTCTAACCTTTTTTAAACACTGTATATCAAAATAACATTCAATTTTAAAGTAATTAATGCTGTACTATTTCATTAACTTAAATAAAGATATGGTTTTATTATTATCTAAAATTTTGAATTGTGTTATTAAAATTTTAAAATTATAGCATAAATATTTAATTATGATTAAATTAGTTTCTTTTTGTATTAAATTTTCGTTTCCTTTTTGTATTTTTGAATGTGTGTCTGAAAAATGTTCCTCGTGTCTTTACAAATTTCATCAATTTTTAAAGTTTTAGTAATAATTTACATACAAGCATATGATTTTCAATATAAAAACAAACTTTTAATGTACACTACTTTCTTTTATTTTGATTTAGAGATAAACCACTAGTTTAAAACTTTATTTTTAATTCTCAATTCCATGTCTATTTAGTGGTATAAATAAAAAATAAATTCACAACGGAATAACCTAAGTATGTAAAACATTAAAATAAGTTACTAATTGTGCTTTTCACCATTTAATTTAACTATATACAAGGTTGTCAAAAAACCTGGAATTCTTGAAATACCTTGAGTTTGACAACTTAAGCTAAAAAAAAGGAAAAACTTGAATTTTAAAATATTTTAACATATAAAGTAACAATATTTCGATTAAGTGCTAAACACATTTAAAGTAGCTTAACAGTATCTTTTCAATGTTGTTATACTATATTAGACGTTTTTTAACTTGATTTAAACTTAAATTAGATTAATTTTATAGTAAAATGGACCAAAAATTGTTTTTTAAGCCTGGTAGAAATTAACAAAAATCATTAGCAACCCTACTATGGAATGTTTAAATAAATAAAAAAATTGTTAAGATGACCCTATTCTGATGTTGTTCTATTGTGTTTAATTTTACATCTAAAATAAAGATTTAATTTAAAGGAAGTTTGAAGAAAAAAGTTTAACATAATTTAAAAATCACATTAACAAAGCTGCATGTTCTTAAACCTAAATAGATTTAAGGATTTAACAGAAATAATTTTTGTTATTAATTTAAAGTAATTTTTTGTAAAGTACATAACTATTCAATTTTTAAACCCAGTATTTTTTAGGTTTCCTACGATGTACACAATCGTAATTAATCTTTCAATAGTTTTACTTTGTGGAATTTCTAAAAAATGTGCAGAGTATATGAATAAAGTTAAAAGTTTCAATAAATATGTCAAATTAAAAAAATACTATCTTAATTTAAAAATAAAGTTAAACAAATTCAATGACTGGGATGAATTACAGTTACAGCTAGCTAAAAACACATATCAAGTACACAAAAGTTTAGCAGTTTGATATTGTACAACAAAGTTCACTTTTGAAATCTGCCTGACAGTAAATAAGAAACCAAACATTAAAATTTAATGGTAAAAAACATCCGTGTACAGTTTTAAATAGTGTATGTTTGTAAGTGGGAAGTTTATTGTTTTAGAATTAGTATAAACTGTTTTAGTAGCAAGTTTCAACATGGCTTTTCTATATTCATCTTTTAATCACAGAGTGTTTAATGCTGATGTTTACAAATTTTATTAAGGGGGTTTAAGAACATGCGTTGTTCGTTCATTGTATTTTTTGCGTATAACTTTGCTAGAACACAGTAAACAGTGTAGCTCTTGAAGTGGAATATCACTACAGTCTATTAAAGTTTTATTTTTAATACATATCAAGTTACAGGGTTGCCACACACTCAAGGGAACTCAGGGAATTTTCAAACTGTAGAAAATCTCATGGAAACTCAGGGAATTTTGGAATTTTTCTTTTAACTCAGGGAAACTCAGGGAAGTTTTGATTTTTTTTCTAAATTTCAGGGAAGTTTTTGAAAATCTCAGGTAAATTTTTTTCTAGATCTAGAATGAGGTTTAGTTAATCCAGTTTCAATATTTTGTTCAAAATTAGTAATTTTTATTATTTAAGTGGTTATTTAGAATTTTTTAGCCTTGCGGCTAGTTCTTAAATATTCTTAGTATTAACATTGTAGTTTTTTTAAGTTTTAAATTTATATTTACTTAAGTAAAATCAAACAGTTTAGAGAAATGAAAGTTGTTGTTAACTATTCATTGAAAAGTTCTAATAAACTTTTTATTTTTAGTTACTTATGTAGTTTAAAAAACACTATGTTGTACTATTAGTTCTTATTTTTTAAATAATAAAGTTATTTGTTTACAACTACTTGTTTTCAATAAAAAAAATTAAAATGAATACAGATTAGTGTTGTATTACTTTTGTTAAAAAAATAGAGGTTAAATTGTTGTTTATAAATAATAATTTTAAAAGTAGTAGCAGTAATGGTAATTAATTTTTTATTGTGAATGTTTTAATATACTTTACAACTTTTTTGTAGATTTAATTTAAAAGCTTTTTTAAGTATTATGAGTAAAGTACAGTAACCTCTCGCTTATTTACGCACATTGTGTCCACAGAAAAGCTGCGTAAAGATATGAGAGATCGTAAAGATACGATAGGTATTAAATTTACTTACAATAATGGCTGTTTTTTGATATAGCTTCTAGTTAAAAGCAGACTGGTACTTTACTACTTTTAACAATTTTTCCACTTAATTTATTAATATGAAAACAAAAGATAAAACTATACATCTATCAAAAAAAGGATTTAAATTTATATAAAGTGATAATACTTGTAAAATTATTTAAACAATTTTAATAAGTATATTTTACCTTAATGTTTATTTACATGTGACTTATTTGATACTTAACATTTATATTCTATTGTACATAGCAAATTCTATTTATAATTAAGCTTTTGTTTACAACTAAGAAATGGTGTGATGTCTATATTAAAATCTGTTTCTATAGTCTTTTACAAAAATATGCATTTAGTGCTGTAATAGATTTCTTCTTTTGAACAAAAATATGTAAGATATAAGAAAAATGTTTATGCTACTACAACTTTGCTAATTTTGCCCACAAAAGGATAAACTTAAATTTGATCTCCTATTGTTAACAAAATTTCTAATGTACTTATGTATAACTAAATGTTCATTCACAAGTCAAGGAACATAAGTTAACAAAATATAAAGATATAGAGAGGTAAGTTAGCATTAAAAAACATATTTTAAATTAAAAATATACAATAAACCTAATTTAAGCAATACTAAAATAAATTAAAATTTTTATTTTTCGAACTTTTAGAATTCTAAAATGCGTAACTAAACGATAGTGCGTAACGTCATGAGTGCGTAAAGATGCGAGAGGTTACTGTACAGTTTAAAACCTTGTTTAAAAAAAGTTGGCTTAACCATGAAGACTTCAAAGATTGGTTACTTGAGGATGTAGACAAAGAGAAGTTTAAATGTAATTGGTGTGGTGATGATACACCAATGGCCTTATCCAACATGGCTATAAGGGCATTGAAATCGCACAGTATGTCGAAAAAACATCTTAAATTGAAAGCCTCTAAGAGTAAAATTAATGCAATTACTTCTTATTTTGGTGGGGCTAATAGCTCAACTAGTATATCAGCTGCAACTTCTTCAACAGCTGCTGAAATTTATTGGGCTCTCAAGTGTACCAAAGAAAACTGGTCAGGAAACTCTTGCGATAATAACAACACTTTATTCACTACCATGTTTCCTGATAGTGAAATTGCAAAAAAGTTCTGCATGAATAGAACCAAATATTCATATATAACAAACTTTGGTATAGCCCCTTTTTTTAAAGATGTCTTAAAAAAAACAGTTTTGTGCTCGTCTTTTTATTCCATTTCATTTGATGAGTGTTTCAATAAAGTCTTGCAAAAAACTCAACTAGATTTGGTGGTGAGATGCATGAAGAAAAAAAAAAGTACGCTGTCAATATTTTACATCAGCATTTTTAGGTCACTGTACTGTAGATAATTTAAAAAAAGCCCTATTGACCGAAATTCAAGAGTTAAACCTAAAAAATTTGATCCAAATTTCAATGGATGGACCAAATGTGAACGTTGCTCTTGCAAAAAAAGTTGACTTTGATAGAGAGGCTTCAGGTCTACCTCAACTTATTAACACAGGGTCCTGCAGCTTGCACATTATTCATGGTGCATTTAAGTCCGGTGTTGAAGCTACACCTTGGAAAATAAAAAAAGTTTTAAAACATCTCCATTGCTTATTTGATCACACATCGGCCAGAAGAGATGACTATGTAACTGAAACTGGGTCAACCACCTTTTCTTTATCATTTTGCGCCACAAGATGGTTAGAGTCAAAGCAGGTAGCTGACAGAGCCATTTTAATTTGGCCTAATGTTGTTAAAATGGTACAGTACTGGAAAAAACTGCCTGGTTACAAACATTTCAAGATTGAGTTTTTGAAAACAGTTTTTTTTATAAATTTAATGCAGAAGCATACACATACAACCTTCCTTTTATTATTAAAGAAGAAAAATGAGAATGAGGTATTAATAATTTGTGTTAGAAGAGAAATTTTTTTTTTTAAGATTTGAAAAATACTCAGGGAAACTCAGGGAAATTTAAGGTTACTCAGGGAAATTTTTGGTCACTCAGGGAAGATTTTTTGGCTCAAAGAGTGGCAACCCTGAAGTTATAAAAAAAACAAGAAAGTTTGGTTATTATGAAGTTGTACAAAAACTACAGCCAAATGTGTTTATAACAGTCGTTAAATTAACTTTTTTCGAATTTTTTGTTTGATGTTTAAAATGTTTGTAAAGTTAGAGGTGGAAGCTCAATCTGTGTCAGCTGCATCTTAAATGTTTACAAGTTTTCAATTCAAAAAATGTTGAATTCTAGAGCTGCATAAACTTTAAACACCATGTGAATTAAATTATGATCGTTGTTAAAAATTAACTACAACGCAAGAACAATTAGAAAAATTGAACTCGATGAAAGCAACTCGACCAGAGGCAACTCAAGCAGAGTAAATCGAGCATTGGTAACTCGAGCAGGGGCAACTTGAGCAGCATGGGCAACTCTGTGTTACACTGTGTTCAAGTTGTGTACCACTCAATAACCTAAAGGTTCTTCGTACACCAAGTCCTTTGACCGAAATTTTTTAGCGCCTTTCTATTTTTATTCAATAAACAATTATAATTATGTTCGTCAAACGAGAAAAAATACACAGTAATTATTAAGAAATACATTTTTTGATTGAAAAATACATTTCATAAGTATATTATATAATATTGTTAAATTTAAATTGTTAAATAATGATTAAAACAGTTTAAATGAACTAAGAAAGTGGGTTTTTGCAAAATAATTTATTTATATAATTTTGTAAGTAATTTATTTTACTTTGCTTAATTTTATATTTTAATAATATGTATTTTTTCAAAATCAAAAAGTTTTTACAAGAAAATATGTAAATAATAATGAGAATTTATATTATCTTGTCATAACACTGAAAGCATGTTTTGGTTTAAAAAACATAACTTATTATCATGGAGTTTTATGCAAAGGTTGCTTTTAGAATACAAATTTTTAATAGTTATAAAATTTGTTTTAGATAAACATATTTCATGATAGAGCAATTAAATGAAAAACTTTAATTTCAACGATATTTGACAATAAACTTTAATAATAATAATAATAATAATAATAATAATAATAATAATAATAAATACATTGCAACTAACTAAACTGTATAATATATATAAAGATTTTACATTTTGCGACACAGCATAAGTAAAAATTTTTGAATTGAGTTTAAAACTTGTAAATTTTGTATACTTTTAATTTCAATCACACTATACAAAGGAATCAACAAACAAATAAAAAGGAAATAAAACCTCTCTAGAATGTTGAAAAAAAATACTAGAAATGTATTAAAACACTAAACTTTTGCCTTTAATTTTTAACAAAAGAATTTTTTATACATTTAAATCTAATGAGTTGTTTTGGACATTTACCGTTATTGCGATTATGATAACACTTGTATAAACTTCTAGTGTTGTGCCGTGGGTATTTGAACTTAATTCCTTGTTCTTCTGGTGTCCTTAAAAATAAATTTTAGTTTACAAACCAATGAATTAAATACAGTCACCTTTCGCGAATCCACGCACGTCTTTAGTTACGTAATTTAGAATTCCCAAAAAATACAAAAAAATGTTGAAAATTATTTGTAATTGTAAATTTATTTTATATATTGAGTCAACTATATATTTAATTTCATATATATAACTCTAAATGGCAATTCTTCTCTATATTTGTTTAGACTTTGTATAACTATGTTCATTGACGGTTGGATAAATATTTAATTGTGTCTCAGTGTAGTGAACTCTATGGATTTGCTATTATATTTAAGGTGTCTTAGCCCCTATTTGTACCTTTAAAACAAACAAGTAACAATGTTCAATTCCTCACAAAATTTGTGGAATAAAGTTTCCTTAAAACTTAATAAACATCTTATTTTTAGCTAATTTGTTTCTTTCCCACCTAGTATTAAACTTGTTTTCTTTGGTATTAGACAGGTTAAAGTTAGGTGGGCAAAGAACAAAGTAGAAAGAAACACTTTGTATACACTTAAACAACTTGTATTAAAATTTTTTTAATATATATAATAATTTGAAGAAAACTATTTTTGTAAACAAAAAATAAGTAAGAAAATTCCTAAACTAGATTTAAATATTTGGATTATGAAAAAAAGGCAATTTACTAGTTACATTTGCTACCTCTTGTTTAGCTACCTTCTTTCGTTTAGTTACGCACTTTTGCTGTGGACACAATGTGCGTAGATTAGTGAGAGGTAACTGTAAGTCAAATTGTTTTTTAATGAGATAAACTAAAAAGTATTTTGTGCATAAAATCAAATTAAGTATTTTAGTTAGGCTTGTTATTGTATTTTATTTGTTAAAAAGTACAGTAAAGCTTGATTAATTTTAAATATTTCTGGATCATTTGTTTTGTGATATTTTCAAACATGCTAAAACCCTCAATGTGAAGAAGTTTAAAAGCAAGCTTAAATATTTTACCTTACTAACTTATTTTAAAATTTCATTGTTTTCTAAAAATTGTACTTTTTCCCTTAATATGAGTCACTGGTAGTTCTTTTTTACATTAAATAAAAAATTAAGAACAACTGCCAAAAAGACTTAACATGTGCAGTCTTTTAAATCATTAAAACTTAAATACAAGTCAATAATTATACATTTTTCTTAATTAATACTGTTAAGCATGTGATTGTCAACTAAAAAAAACATTTTAAAACAACATTAAACTCACTTTCGCATTGTCTCAGCGTCTCTGACTTCCATTCTAATACGCTTTCCTTTGCATTGTTTTATTAATGCATCGGGGATTTTCCCTTGTCTTTTAGCCCATCTAACTGACATTATATCATACCTCCAGTATCTAGTGTGCAATATGTCCAAAAAACTAGAGTAATGCCAACAGTCTGTCACGAAATTACTTTTTTAAACTAAATCACCATAATACATACATTATGTAATGTACTTACCTTGTAAAGTCGTATTTTGGGTGAATGATTACTTTTTCGACATTTAATAGCTGTCCTCCAGAATATTTGTGATTCGAACCAACTCTAACTCGATAAGAGTGCATGCTGTAAATTTAAGTTTAGAGATTTAATATAAACATATTTACATAGTAAAATACCAAATTGTAAATCTTTCTCCCTACAACGTAAACAAAAATAGCTTTATTAATAACTTTGATAATGTAAGCTAAACTGTTTAAGTTCAAAACAAAAAACTATATATTAGCTATTTTAATGCAAAATTAAAGTTATTCCAACGTTTGATCTTCTATGTCCTCTACACAATGTGCTGCAGTCAGAATGTATCTTTCATTAATCACAGAACCTCCACAAAAATGACGTTTTTCATCTAAAATAGTTGCAGCAAATGGAAATTCGTGGTTTTCAGCTTTTTCACCTCCAACTATTTCATGGCGAATCTATTTTTTCAGGATAATTCAAAACTAATTAGTGGTTATCTTTCGTTAACTTTGAAATCAATGTATTAAACATAAGTCTTATTCTGACGAGCAAGCAACAAAAATTAAGAATGTAAAACATTTTTAAGTCAATCAGTTAAAATAAAAAGGTTATGATAAAGAAATGGAAGTTTTCAGATTTTTTAATACTATGAAAGTTCGTGTTTTTTTACCAGTTTAACTTATATTAATTCGTTTTTTTTTTGCAGTTTAAAAACTAACAAACCATTGTTTTCGCCCTTCCACATTGTTGTCCTGTTTTTATTAGTTTTAATTTTTATACAAAATTTACAAACAATTAAAAATAACTTATAATTAAGTCACAAGCTTTAAATGTCTTTTATTTTCATAGTGTTTATAAAAACGAGCTTAAAATAACTGAAAAAAAACATGTTTCAATATATTTTTTACTAGTTTATACAAAAAATATTTATTGCATAAACTCCTATAAAGGCTATACATAGGATAAAAAGAACAAAAAAAATCTTCATTAATTTCTTGACTTAAATAGCTTGCTAAAAGATCTGCTCATATTGTCCTGGACAAGGCGTTAAAAGGTATCCAAGTGGTGTGCAACTCGATAACTGAAAAGTTTTTCGTGCACCAGGTCCTAGGACTACATATTCAGCGCTCAATCAATAAGCAATAAGTAAGTATTACCAAAGGTTAAGTCCGAAACAAAAAGAAATCGAAACAAGTTTATTAACTTTGTTATCATTCCCAACTAAAAACAATCAATTTTCTATCAACTTATTACTTTTAACTTTAATGTTGTATTAAACAACTGTTGTTGTTTCTTATTTAGTAGTGTCATACAAGTTCAAAAGTTTTATATACTAATTTATATGTTCACTTTTAGGTTGCACTCAAAATATTTGTTCTTAGGACCTGGTGCACGAACTATCTTTCGGTCATCGAGTCGGTGACAAAACGGATACCTTTTAATGTCTTGTCCAGGACATATATCTGCAGTTCTAAAAAAACTACGATCATTTAAACCATTCTGTAAAGTTTTATACTAAACAAAACTTAATTTCACTGGCTTTATATAATAATTGACCCTTTTATTGAACCACATGCTAGTTATTTTCATTTAATCATTTTCTTATGTTACACAAACATTAAGTATTGTTATTTTAAAATTTATTTAGTATTTTGAACAAAACCTAATTTTAATTTGTTTGTCAAGAACTTGGTGAGAACCTTAAACGTATTGTTTACATTTTAGACAACAGTCTTTTTTTTCTTCGTTTTAATTTCCGAAGAGTAAATCTATTTGTTTAACACAGAGTTCGGTTAAAAAAAAAAAATATATGTTTTACAAAAAAGAAGTTTTACAAAAAAAAGTCCGTATTATTTAATAACAGTTGTAATAATATATAAAAGAGTGTTATTTGAACCTAAAATATAAAAAATTAGGAACAATATAACATTACTTAATACTTATTATTAAAAATAAAACTCTAATTTCAAGTTATTATTTTAAAACTTTTGTTAATTGTGGAAGTGGCCCACGGGCTGCAGTTCGTTGACCTTGGGTTTACAAATAACATTTTGTTTAGTTTTCTATCTAATTAAAATAGCATATCGCGTTAAATTGTCAAGTAATCAGTACATTCGAATTAATTTGCTATTGCCTTTTGTTTACTGACTTAAAGTTTAAAACTTTAAACTTGTACACAAACTATATTTAAACTTTTTAAAACGTAGTCTAAAGTTTACTTTCTTTAACCTATAAGCAAAAAAAAACACCATTCACAAATGAGTTGTAATAAATTCACTCCAAAAAAATTGAAAATTAATTGTTTACTTATTAGTGCATATATATATGTTTTGTACAATACATAAAATGAAATAAATATAGTAACCATGACATGAGGTACTTCGACACAATAATTTCCACATTAACATTGAAAGAAATTAAAATCTTATTATTGCATGATTTTGTATCATTACGTAATTATTCTAAATCAACAATAAACTTGACAACTAAAAATTATCATATATAATGAACTTTAGCTTTTTATTTTCAAAAGTTTTTTTTGTTTTATTTAAATTAAATAAAATCAAATATATATACAAAAGCTAATACAGAACGATTGTAAAACAAAAACTTAATATTAAATATTTTAGTTTACTAATTAACTCATTTTTAGTGGTTCCTAAAATAAAGTTTAAAAGGATCTAAGTAAAGTAACATTATTTCATTATTAACAGAGACTTTCAATTTTTAGTTAGATGTCTTTGTCAGCTTAATGAGTAATTTAGAGTTTTTGTTTTTAGTATAAATCCAAAATATACTAAAAAGCTATAACTTTCCTCTAAATATATCAAAGTAAATCTGAAATGACAGCAGACTTATTAAAGTTGAAAAATATTTAGTATTCTAGTTGGTAAATCTTATCAGAACTGTAGGACTTTTTAGTTTTTACTTTGCACTTCCTATTAAAAAGTATATATTTAAATTGTTTTTCGTTATAAAAATTTTATCTAAGTTTTTCCGATCTTTTATTTTTTATTATTTAAAGTTCCTACTTAATAGATGACTTTTAGAAGATTTTAAAAAACTTTTGTTTTTATTACTTTATAGATTACTAAAGTACTGAATACCTTTTAAGTTTGTATATAGTTTACATTTCTCTTTTAAATGAAAAACCGCTCAGTTCAGGTGGTTTTATTTAACACTTTTATTAGAAAACAAGTATAAATAAGGCCATTATAACTTAAACTACTTAATGGTAACTTTAATAAAAACCATATTTTGATAAACGCAAATTTTATCTCTTAGCTTTGTTGTATATAGGAAAGCTGTGCACCGGATTTAAAGTTGCTTTAACTAATCTTTATGTGTGTAACTTACTCTATATCAAAAAAATCTGCGGTACAAAGTTTCAGGGTTTAAACTTTTTAGATAAAATTTAAACTTAAATAAGATGGTTACTTGAACTTAATGTTCTTACTTTTGCCTAAAAACATTTTAGTCATAAAATCTTAACTTTATCATTAGTACTATTTTACTGAAGTTTGTAAAGCTAACATTAGAAAACATGTATTAAACAATTAATCCTATAAGTATATTTCAAAAAACAAATGTTTTAATATACTATCAACATAATTATTTTATTAACCTATACGTTTTAAATTTGTATTTGAAAGAATAATTTTTATACGTTATTTAGATTTGTGTTAGTAAAATATCTTCGTCAGTAAAATTATATTTGAACATAAAAAGTTTTTTAATAGATTTAGCTTAGTATAGATTATACATATTTTTAAAATTTTTAATTAAGTATGTAAGGCGTTAATATAACTCTAGCAATTTTTTTTTACTGAAGCAAGTAGATGAAATAAATTTAAACTTAAATTGAATAACAAAAGTACTATGCTGTTTTACACTATAATTTATTTTATACTATATCATATTTTATATTCTTCTTTAATAAAAGTTACATTGATTTAAAGACATTCAACATAAGTAGTTTGAAAACAATATAAAAAAAAAACTTACTTTCATCACCGAAAGCGGTTGATAGAAAGAAACATAGAACAAATGCTGTTGCAAACTTCATGATACTTAAGTTGTAACAACTACACAATAGTGTGAAGCATGTTAACGTGGCTATATTTTAACGTGAATGTTTCAGAAAGTTAAGTTTTAAACTTTGCTCGCCCACTAAAAAATTGTAAGATTCTTCAAGATTTTTTAGTATTGGTGTAATGAAATATACTTTTTTTTAAATAATTTCAACTTTTTATTTTCATAGTTCAACGTATAAGAATTCTTCAACAGACCTTTCATTACATTTCACTAAAAATGTTAAATTGTTTTTGACAACACTTATTAGATTTATTAACTTTAAGTTTTAAAAATAAAAATTGTGGAAAACACTTTTTTTTAAAGTAGTTACAACACCTCTACTATACGTTTCTTTGAGGCGATGACTTAAATTTTAAGAATTTTAACTAATAAAAGCAGACTTTTCTTTTTTTTGATGCTATTTGGTTGATAAATCTTAGCATTAAGACAAATTGTTATACTTCAATTTCGCTTTAAGATATAACTTTGTCATATTTTTATCAACTATAAATAATTTATTTATAAAATTTTCTTTAACTTTTAATAAAAATAGTACGACTTTAATTTGAAGTATACGTTTTAAAAATTTTCGTTGCTTTATCGATATATTTAAAACTTTTAATAACATTTGTTCGATTATCAAATAAACTTTTAAGTACTGATGTTATTATACATCCAGACTTCTTTGTCTTTATTTAAACTCGTTTAATAGATACAGCCTTTCAAGCTATCTTTAAATTCCCAATTACTAAAAAAAAATTCTAAAAATAAAGTTCGGCCATGTCTTACAAAATAATTAATAATAAATTGTAAGTAAGCATACATACATAGTCATATAGTTACAAATACAAATTAAAAAAAAAAGAAGGTAGAAAACTTATATCATATAAAAACAACTATACAATAACTAACATTTATTACAATGAAATTTGTCACGTTTTATTTCTTAAATAAGATCAGCGATATTACTACAAACCTACTTGAAAATGTCAAACATTTTTAAAGCTTCAAAGTTTTTTTTTTTTGATATTTCTAATTATTTTAAATAAAAAGTCTTTTTTATTTTACTAAAAAATCTACAAAGTTATAAGTACTCGTTACATTGCCTAAAGTACTTTCAAAAAAATTCGTCTTCAGTAGGCAATTATATTAGAACTGAAAAAATTCAAAATTTTCCTGCATATAAAAAGTTTTTAAAAAGTTTATTTTAACGTAATTATAAATCAAGTTATAAAGTTTTAAAGTAAACTTTGTTTTAAAATGGCTGGTTTTGAAAATTTGAAAAGTTTTTCAAATAGTAAATCTTATTAGTATCTCTAGTTTAAACTCGTTAAACTAAATGAAATAAAATAAAAAAAAATGAAATGAAATAAAGTCAAAGGACTAAATGAAATTAAATTGTTAAACTTTGATTTGTTTGATTTAATGTGTTATAATACTTTAAAATGTAAAGAGAATATAAAAGTACTAATAAAAATAGTAATCGAGCTTATTGTTGGTTAAAATTAAAAAATCAAAAATAAATAGAGTAAATAGTCATAATAAATAAGTCGATAAAATTAGTAGTGCGTATCACCTTAACTTGTTAAGATATTTAGATATGTATAATCAAAAACTTTATAAACATTAAAACATGTTAAATAATATTATTCTAGTCAATTATCTGTAAAGTTGTAATATAGTTTTAAGTAAAGATAACCAAGAAGTTGATTTAAACTATACTCACTCACCTGAAAATTTAAAAATAGAAAAATTTAATAGACCCATAAATGCTCTAGTTGATGAAAAAATTTAAATTTATTTCAGTATAACTACAAATAAAATAAGAAACTTAAAAGTATAAGCTAAAAAACAATACATTAAAAGAAACAACTTAAATATTAAACTCAAAATGGCACTAACTGAATTAAATGAACAAGTAAGAAACAAAAATACAGTAATATGTAGATCAGATAAAGATGGTAAATTAGTAGTTCTGAACTTTGTTCATTTTGGTCATTTTTGTTATATTGACCTTAGCGGGCCGTTCACTTCACTCGCAGGCCGGTAGTTTTCATCCTCGGGCCAGATTCCATTGAACCAAAAAAACACATTTAAAGTTCAGTCATTTTTACTCTGCGGGCCGGATCTGGCCCAAGGGCAGTACGTTGCCCAACCCTACACTACAACATAAACAAACACAACTTTTTAAATAGTTTTAGTTAAATTGTTCAAGATCAAAACTAGAAATTTTTGTTTTAAATATATCAGCCACTTTGATGCAAAAATTAAGTTATTCTAACTTTTGATTATTTATTTGCTCTACACAATGTGCTGCAGTCAGAATGTAACTTTCATTAATCACTGAACCGCCACAAAATACAGATCTCCTTCTTATGACAGCTGCAATAATCGGTATTTCATGATTGTCAGCTTTTTCACCTCCAATTATTCTATGGGGAACCTACTTTTAAGGGTAATTTAAAACTAGATAGTGGTCATCTTTCGTTAGCTTTGAAATCAATGTATCAAACTTAAGTTTTATTCTTACCTACTAGCTACAACAATTCAGAATATAAAACAGTATTAAGTCAATTAATTAAAAAAAGGTTATGATAAAGAAATGGAAGTTTTCAGATTTTTTAAATACAATAAAAATTATATTTTCTAACCAGATTAATTTATATCATTTCGTTTTTATTTGCAGTTTAAAAACTAACAAACCATTGTTTTTGCGCTTACGCATTTTTGTCCTGTTTTTCTTAGTTATAATTTTTATACAAAACTCACAAACAATTAAAAAAATAAGTTATAGTTAAGTTAGAAGCTTTCAATGTCTTTTATTATCATAGTGTTTATAAAAAAAGAGTTAGTTTATAATTAAACAAACTTGTTTCACAATATTTTTTACTAGTTTGTACAAAAAATGTATATTGCATAGACTCCTTACCTTTAGCAAAGGCCATACATAGGATAAAAAGAACAAAAAAGTTTTAATTTATTCTTTTTGACTTAAATAGCTTGCTAAAAGATTTGCTCATATTGCCCTGGACAAGGCGTTAAAAGGTATGCAACTCGAAAACTGATACATTTTTCGTGCACCAGGTCCTGGGATCATATATTCAGCGCTTTTGTCGTCGGCTTTTGTGTCTAAAAGTACCTAAAATTTAGTACTTTAATTCCTGTAGTGTTTTGTTTCTTATCTGCAGTATATTTAGATATTTTAGTTAGGATAAGTCTCTTAGCCTTAAGAATGTATTTACTGATTTTGTTCTGCTAATCATTTTACTTGATCTTTTTCTAAAATATATATATTATTTATTAGACGAAAATATGTCTAGCTAAAGATTTAACGATGACGAGTTTTAAGATAAAAAATATACAATAACCTTTGGTTTATAAGAACTAAACTTCTTTTTTTTTCGGTTTTTAAACACATTTTTATTTTATTCTCTAATAATTACAATTGTAAGTTAGTGCCTATTTATAAAGATTTATATTCAAAAATTTTTGATTATAATTTCCCATTTCCCTACAGATTTACTATAATTTTCTATTTTACCACTATAAAATTAAAAATTGAAAACATAGGAATTTACTAATAGTTATATAAGTTTTATTTCCATTTGTTTGTAAATTTATAAAAACAAAATATTTGTTGTTTTATATCAAAAAATAAATTTCAGTTTTAATAATTCTACGAAATGTGTATTTTAGATTAAAACTTAGTTTTATTAAGTATTAAAATAAATTATATATATTTTTGTCTTTTATACTAAATGAAATGCAGTAATAGTTTATTCTTAGTAAAAAAAATACTTGTAAGTTTAAAGCAAAAATCTGTTGTATATACAGCAGAGATATTTAAGTTATTGAAAACAAATTTAATAAAAAAAATAATTTTATAAACTTTAAGGTTATCTTGAATCAAATAAAAAAGAAATTTTTAGAACAGCTAATTAATATCAAAACGTAGAAAAGCTTTATGAATGAATAAATAATACTTAATATAAAAAAAAAAATTTTTGATTGTCTACTTGAAACAAATAAATGTTAGCCTAAAAAGTTTGGCAACGTTTTAAGTCGGCGGGCTAGACGGGGAAAATTTAGTTCTCGGCGGGCTCGAGCATTTTAGATTAATTTAACTGTTAAAAGCTACTAAAGCATGACATTTTAACTGCTACTACCACGAAGTTCGAAGTTTTAACTTCATGTTTATTAAGTTTTGAGAGTTCTTTAATTCTATTCTAGTAAAGCTGGGACGAATTATTACAACAGTGATGCTAAACCTAACAAATACCATATTTTAGTTTAAAAAAATTTCGAGCGTAGAATTTTAAGTTAAAACATACAAAATTTTATTGAGTGTTTGGAATTTTATATTTTTGGTAAATCTTGAATGGATTATTACAATAATGACATTGATGGCGTGTAAATTCATTTAACACGAGAGAGTTGAAACAAAAAGTTCTTTATTTTTAATTATACAAAGAGAGTTATTTTAGCTAAAATATGAAACACAAGTATGCGTCTTAGCACAACGTCTTTTGAGTGATGTGACGTAAGTGCGTACTCAAAAGAAAGTGCTTCATACAAAATAGAATTTAGAGAAAATGAGTATGTCTATTTACTATTTATAAGACGCTATTTTAATAGATTAATAGCTACTTGTAATAACTACATTATAAATAAATAAATATATGTATATATTCGAAAATTACGATTTTAAAAATGCTGGTACATATGTTTCATAAAACTAAACGCTTTTATCATCAGCCAGTTCAATTTAAAACAAAAAGCACTCTGCTAAAAATAGATACAAAAGTTATACAAAAAAACAGTATGACGTAATATTGTACATCTATGTTTAGTAGAGTGCATTTTGTTTTAAATTGAACCGGCTGATGATTAAAGCGTTTAGCTCTATGAAACAGATGTACTAGTATTTTTAAAATCGTACTTTTCCAATAAATCATATAAAAGCCCTTCAAGTGGGCTCTATAGAAGGTGTTCAAGTTTGAATAATAACCTTAATAAATTACATTTTTCAACAAAGTACCTACCTTAAGGGATTTTTTAATAAAAAAGTTCATAACAAGGCGTAAAAACTTGCACAACTTAAATTTCGTGCCTACGCACTCATCAACTGCAAAACAAGTTCAAAACTGTTAAAAAGTTTAAATTTATTTACTGACGTAGTTTTTAAAACTTTTAATTTTTACTAACGTAATTTTAAAACTGTTTAAAATCATGCAAAAGGGCTTGTGCAAAAATAACTTACCAATCGACAACACACTGGCAAGAGTTATAAAACAAATTTGAATAGAAAACAGAATAAGATAAAAAAAGAAAAAAATTGAAACTAACACATGGTGAAATTAAAACTTATCAAATTTCTAAAGCGAATTTTCAATATGTCTACAAGACGATACAAACTCGCTTCTTTTGTTTAGGCAGATTTTATCTTTCAGTGCATATACAACGGTTGTTGCTTCTTTGAGACACAGCCTACATATCGGGTTATTGCCGTCAGCTATAGGCTGTGCTCTTTTTATAACTTCCTAGGATACTTCAAAATCAACAGACATACTTTGAAAGCTCGGTGTCATTTTCATATATGCCGCCTTTAAAATATTTTTTATGATTAGCATACCTGAATCTGAACTGAGTCGAGCACAAGCCGATGTTGAACCTCGTCTCAACGCCAGAGTTAACTGTGGCCCTGTAAACGATGTTCTCCGAACGGCAATTGCCCCCTTTTAAATGAAATTTACAGGTACCAGCGCAACCACATTGACTCCGAATTCCTAAGTTTTGATTTAAAATATTTTGGTTGTGTGCCTTAATGATATTCTCTAAATTTGCCGTTCACGAATAACTTATTTGCATATTATGTTTGTCGAAAATGTTTGTAAGCGGATTTTGTTTATTGAAGTGTTTTTGGAATAGATTTATAATTTTCTTTAATATTAGTTTTTACTGAATTGCTAAAAGTAGGGTTATACCAGATTACATTTCTTTTACCTTTATGTTTTTGATTATTTTTAGGTTGTTGCTCAGGTTTTTCAAACTTAAGTTTATTATCATAGCCGCATTTTTTCATTATTGTTTCATATTTATCTTTAATCTTAAAAAAATTTTTCTCAACTAGATAGTTTGTTTAAGCGTTGATTAATAAACTTTCATTTGAGTGTTTTGTTTTGAACTAGTTTTGCAGTTGAGGAGTGCGTCGGCACGAAACTTGAGTTCTGCAAGTTTTTACATCTTGTGATAAACTTTTTTATTTATACATATCTATATATTTATTAAACAAAAAAAAATTAATGTTCAACTTTTTACTGTAGTTTTTGGATGCAACCATCAAAATACCTGGATGCAACTACAAAATGCTCACCTAAGAAAACTAATTTTAAAAGTTTCAAAATTAATATTTTATGATTTTAACATTTTATTTATTTTCAATTTCTGATGAAATTTTTTCAAATTGGTTATTTTTTTATAAGTTTATATTAAATCAAAGCCTAATCTTGTTATGTGTTTTTTAAAACAGTTAGCTGCTAAAAAAAGACTAATAAAGGTTATTTTTTGAGCTGATAACAATATTTAAGAAATAATGTTTAAAGTTAGATTGACTTAATAAGAAATTAGAAGTATGAAATTTTTTTATATTTTTGTTCACAACTCTGTGGGCGATTAAATATTTAAAGTATTAAAATGGTTTGCTCAACAAAAAATAACAAATTTAGGTAAAACAAAAGTGATTGATCTCATGAAAGTAAACATAAATTTTAAAACCTACATTAGATATTGTAGTATCTTGTTGATATGAGTTAGATAATTAAGTAACTTTCGTAAACTAAAAGACATGCTTTGGCTTGCCCAAAGACTTAATTTTTCCACATCTGGCCAACCGAACTATTCCCACCCCTAGTTTATAGGGTAGGTGTCAAATTTGCACGAGGGGGCCAAAATGCACGAAGACATTTTCGCATTGGTTGAATTTTTATTATATACTTATAATTTTTCTATTGATTTTTTTTTCTATCACTGTTACCCCTAACCCTCGGTCGGTAGCTTTTTTTTTCTTTATAACAATTTTCATTAGTTATTTTTTTTTACTATCATTGTTACCCCTAACCCTCGGTCAGTAACTTTTTTTTTTTTGTTTAATCATTTATCTTTTAGTTTTTTTTTTTTGTTTATTTTACTCTCGTGCAAAAATGACCCTACGTGCAGAATTGTAACTCTTGCAAAATTGACCCTTATTGAAAAACTTTCTTCGTGCAATTTTGACCTGTTCCCAGTTTATAGATATGAGTTTATTGCATGTGTACACCTAAGAACAAACTTTTTTTTGTTATTTTTTAGTATTTGATTGCTGTTTAGGTAGTATTGCTTGAAAATTTACTGCTTAAAAACTAACGAATTGTTTTAAAATTCTAATTTGTGTTGTGATAAATAAATAACTTTTTAAAAAAAGTGTTTGCTAATTTCAGTAGTAATAATCATAGTTAATATGTTATATTTGGGGTTAGATTTAAATAAAAAATATCTTAAACTAGTAAACAATACAGCTCTCATTCAAAATATATTAACGCTTAGTATAGTGTTGCGATTTATACACATTATTAGATAATTTTGTTCTTTTTATTAAGAAAACTATTGGTAAAAATAAATCAAATTTTTAAAGTTATCAATTCTTGCTTTATACCATGTGTTAAATAAACCGTTTCAAAACTTATAAACAATTACCCATAACATTTAATTTTAATTATTTGTATATACTACGGAAAGAAAAAAACATTCTGCAATCGACTTAAGTTTTTTGATTATAAAAATGTGTAAACATTGTAAAAATTTAAAGAAAAAGTTTAGTATAATCTTCTCAAAAAAATATTTAGTAACAGTTTTAAAACTCATTTTTCTTAATGTTAATAGATTTTTTCTTTTAGCATTAATGACTTATTTTCAAAAAACAAAAACTTTAAAAATTCACTTAGAAATCAAAAGCAGTTGTAAATATTAACTTACTGTTAATTTTTACTGCAACTTTAAAAGAATAAAAGAAACTAAAACTTATATGAAAAACAATTTACAGTGTTAATAAACAGTAGAAGATACTTATAAAAGGTTTAGATAAAACCTTTATGATCTCCCCTTCATTTTTCTAGCATGGTCTCTTTCTTTTTCCAGAATTTGTGACTCCACTGTGCTTTCCGTTAACTGATAAAAACATAATTAATTTTTTTTTATTGCACACTTCATAAAAATTATTTTTATAAGAACTTTTTAAATATTATTTAGCCAAACAGCAAGGATTTTTGTAACTTAATAAAATTAATTATATTTTTATTTCTGAATAAAACTAAAGAATTAACTAAAAAATGCTTATGACACTAAATTAAAAATTGTTGAAATAAGTTAATCAAACTAATAGTAAATGGACCCTGTAAAATTGTATTAGTTTAAGAATTAAAAGTTCATATAGAATCAAACAACTAATTAATATTACAACAGTAAATTTAAATTACTATTTATACATACAATAGCATACTTATTAAAAGCATTTATACACTTGTTTATTGTTTTAATATTTTTCAGGTTTTGATACTTTAAGAAACATAATTTACCAACATGCTAGGTAAAAAACATCACAAACATAAATGCATTCTAAAAACAAATGAATATATATTTTTTTAGTCTCAACATTAAAATTTTCACATGTATATCTTTTAATTAACACCTTTAGATTTATAAAGAACTAGATTAAACTTTTAGATTTTATTAGATTTATAAATATAATATATAAAATAATTGTTAATGGTCTTATATAAATAGTAGCCATAAGTCCAAAACAGTATTAATTAACTTTTTGTAAAAAAAACTTTTTTATGAACAGTAACAGAAAAATCTGCATTGTATAAATATATATATGTCAACCTAATACTTAAAAAAATTCTATATATTTGTTTAAAAATTACACTTCTAGTTTTATTCTAGTCGTAATAGAAAAGAGAAAAAGTACTTAAGGAATAACTAACACTTAATTTTAATTGACCATATCAACTATTAACGTATACTATTGTGGTAATGGTGGATTCACAAAAGTACTAAAACTTGATAAAAAGTTATAAATTAAACAAGTGATAAAAATCTACCCTAATAATTTAAGCAAGTAATAATATAAAAAAATAGGACATAATATTAATACTAAATATTAATATTTAATTTACCATGTCAACTAATATATCGTTCTTCAGTTGAAGCATATTGTTCTCTTCGGCTAGTCTCTTGTTTTCTTTTCTCAATTCTTCAATTTCCTCATCGTTCGAAGCTCCTACCTCGCCTGTTGTATTATGACATCATAATAATCAAAATCGTGACCAAGCAGTTTCATTTATTACATTTTTAAATTAGAGTCGTTATAAATTAAAACTAACTTATTCGAAGAGTTTTAATACATAATAATAAAAAACAACATCTCACTTTTATTTTAGATACAACTAAACACGAAGTCTAATAAATAAAAAGAGCTTTTTCTGTTTAATCAAAACAAATACATGCTAAAATCAACTCAATATGTAAATTGCCTGAAAAATATTTTGGGTACTTTTTGATAAATTACTTTCAAAAATCCAACTATAATATCATAAAACTGATAAAGCAAAACTTTAGCAAGTTCAGTTTTTAAATGATTAAAAATAGAAAGTTGTTGAAGAACTTAAAAAGTACTTAAGGGCATAGGGAGGTCCGACATTTTTTTCTTACTAAAAATAACATTGGATTTTATATGAAAGCATAAAATACAAACTACAAGTCATTTTTTATAGAATTAAAAAATCTTATTTAACTTTTAAGATGTTGTAATTTTTATAAAAAGTTTCCGATACAAACGTATGGACCGCAAACTTTTTGGGGTCATTTTTCTCGGAAGTGTAAAAAATCACTAAAAATCTATCTTCTCCTTCATTTTTTGAGCTAAAAACCTCAAACTTTAAAAAAACGCTTCTTTTACAGTTTATAAGACTTTGAATGTTTGAATTTTGAAAATATAAAAAATAAAAATTTTAGATTAAAAAAAAACAAAAAAAATAGGTGGTTTTTTTTTAATAAAAATTTTATCTTTCAATATTTAGAAAATTCCTGCATTCATTCTATTTCAAATTTAATAATACGCTTTCTGTGAAAATTTTAAAAAGATTGCTTAAAAAATGAAAGAAGGAGATAGATTTTTAGTAAAATGGTCTTTTTTCAGGTTTTTAGTTTGTGCCTTCCATTAGGAATCTATTGAGGTCACTGACTTTGATCTCTCATATCTCAAAAAATACTTTAAATTTTTTAAGCGGTTAAAAATGTCTAATAGCTCAGATAAAACTCTATAAAATAAGATCAACTTATAAAAATCAAGGTGGACCCCCTATGCCAGTAATTTGTTGTATAGACAGCACAAATAGCTCTTATAAACCTAAATACAGTTTTACAAGCTAATAATTGTGTGTAATTTTTTTTACCAAATGTCTATTGCTGTCAAATAACTGTTAAGTTTGTATTTTTCATGTATAGTTTCAAAGGTTGATAAACAGTAAACCATAAGATTGTTTTACTAAAATCCAATATTTCTTTAACTTATTATGAGATTATGAGTTGAACACCTCCTAATAAAAAGCATTCAGATTAACTTTAACTGTAAGACTAAACACTGATAATTTTCTATAAAAATAATCTTATTATGAATTATAGCCATAGGGGGGTCAAACATTTTTTTTTTTACAAAAAATAACTTTGGCTTTTATATGAAAGCTTTAAGGGCATAGGGGGGGGGGGGGTAAACACCCTTTTTTGGTTCTTGATCTTATTTTATATAGTTTTTACTAAGCTACAAGATGCTTTTTATAGATTTAAAAAAATCAAAATAGTTTTTGAGATATAGCCGGTCAAAGTCAAAGCCGACAATAGGATCCTTATAGGAGGCGGAAACTAAAACGTCAAATAACTAGAAATCACTAAAAATCTATCTTCTCCTACGTTTTTTGAGATAACTACCTCAAATTTTCAGGAAATCTTCCTTGCAGTATTTAGAAAATTCTGTCGGAACAGAATTTAAAAAAATTAAAAAATAAAAATTTTATAACAAAAAAACAAAAAAAAAAACTGTTTTTTTTTGTTTATTTTTTATATAAAATTTTTATTTTTTATTTTATTCAAAATTCCTTCCAAAAGAATTTTTAAAATATATCAAGGAACATTTGCTGAAAGTTTGAGGTAGTTATCTCAAAAAACGTAGGAGAAGATAGATTTTTAGTGATTTCTAGTTATTTGACGTTTTAGTTTGCGCCTCCCATAAGGATCCTATTGTCGGCTTCGAATTTGACCGGCTGTATCTCAAAAACTATTTTGATTTTTTTAAATCTGTAAAAAGCATCTTGTAGCTTAGTAAAAACTATATAAAATAAGATCAAAAACCAAAAAAGGGTGTTTACCCCCCCCCCCCCCTATGCCCTTAAATACAAACTACAAGTCTGTTTTTATAGGATTGAAAAATATCATTTAACTTTTGAGATATTTTATTTTTTGTAAAAAGTTTCCCATACAAACGTATGGACCGCAAATTTTTTGGGGTCAATTTTCTTAGAAATTTAAAAATTCACTAAAAATCTATCTCCTCCTTCATTTTTCAAGCAATCTTCTTCAAATTTTCAGGAAATGTTCCTTATATTAAAAGGAAAAAACGTTACTTTAAAATACTAATAATGTAAAAAATTTAAATATTTTATCACAAAAATTAAAATAAAAGTGTTTTTTTTTAATATTTTTTTTTAATAATATTTTTACAAATATTTTTTTTAATTCCAAAGTACCGTTTTTTTTGTTATTGTATAAAGATTAGACTGTGAAAGTTTGAAGAAGATTGCTTGAAAAATGTAGGAGGAGATAGATTTTAAATAAAATAGTCTTTTTTTGCTGTTTTAGTTTTCCCTTTCCATAGGGAACCTATTATGAGGCCTGACTTTGACTAGTCATATCTCAAAAAATAATTTGAATTTTTTGAAACAATAAAAAGTATCTTCAAGCTTAGAAAAAACTCTTTAAAATAAGATCAACTTATAAAAATCATTGCTCCCCCCCCCATGGCCTTATCTATTCAAATATAATGAATACAAATACAGAGTAAAACTTTGTTTTTGTCCTAAACAGATTTTTTAAAGTTGAAAATATAATTATCTTTAGTTTTAAATTTTTAAACTTTAATGGATTCCTAACTAAACTTAAAAAACAATTGGCATAATTGATTTAATTTTTATTAAATTAAGCTTTACTTTAAAATTTTTAAATAAGGTCTTTAGATATTAAAACTTAACTTTACTTACCACAACCACTTGATCAAAAATTATTTAACACTTAAGGGCATATGGGGGGTCCACCTTGATTTTTACAAGTTGATCTTATTTTATAGAGTTTTATCTGAGCTATCACACATTTTTAACCGCTTGAAAAAATTCAAACTAATTTTTGAGATATGAGCAATCAAAGTTGGTGACCTCAATAGGTTCCTAATGGAAGGCACAAACTAAAAACGCAAAAAAAGATAATTTTACTAAAAATCTATCTCCTCCTTCATTTTTTAAGCAATATTCTTCAAATTTTCAAAGAAAGTCAAAGTGTATTATTAATTTTTAAAAGATTGAATGCAGGAATTTTCTTAATTTTGAAAAATAAAATTTCATCAAAAAAACACCTATTTTTTTGGCTTTTCTAATATTTAAAAAAAAAATTTGCAGTCTATAGATTTGTATCGAAAATTTTTTATAAAAATTACAATATCTCAAAAGTTAAATAAGATTTTTCAATTCTATAAAAACTGGTTAGTAGTTTGTCCTTCAAGCTTGCATATAAGATCCAATGTTAATTTTAGTAAAAAAAATGTTGGACCCCTCCCCCCTATGCCCTTAACTTCTTACAGGTTTTTTAACTAAACTTGAAGAGACTATCAGGTTCAAAACAAAAAATTACTTGTTGTTATTTATGTTTTTAACTTCTTTAGAATAGTTAAATTATTCCTATAACTATATTTTCAAGCTAAGCCTTAAACTTATGTAAATGTTCATCTAAAAATAGCAGTGATTAAAAAATAAACCCAAGTTGTTTTAAAAATTAATTTTTAACTATGAAAGTTTTAAGATTGTTTACAAACTTTAAGATATCAGACTTTAGAAGAGGGGTGTTTTTAAATAACTTTAGATTACATATGTTTTTCAAACTCTAACTTACTCTAAATTTTGACCTCTTGAAACAATGACTAAAAAATCCAAAATTGGCTCTTTAAAATGAGCGTCTTTGCATGTTGAAAAAAAGTAAATTTTTGAAAATTAAATTTGAAAATATAACATTGGTAAAAATATGTACAACCAGCTGTTATAAATAAGGACCCAATAACAAACAAACTAAGTAAATAAAACTGACCAATTTTCCATTTCCCATTGACAAAGCGTAGCTCATTACCATCTAATTTCAGCGAGGTTGTGCCGTAATCGATTCCAAACTCCTTGGCTCTCTCGCTGATGTCTAATGCTGCTGCTAGGTTGGAAAGTGACGAAGCTTTCCTTGGTGTGGACTTCTTTGGGCTGAATCCTTTTGTCTTGAAAAAGTTTAAGGCGCTCATTTTTCTTGTGTGTGTTTGTTTGTTGTTTAAAGGGCTGTGTTTATTTATGCTGAAAAATATGGTTTTTAAGAATGATAAAAAGCAAACTAAAATGATAAAATTGTTTGATATATGGATAAATTGATAAAATATGGTTTGATAAACAAGTGAAATATGGTTTGTTTATGAAATTTCGAAGAAAATACTTTTTATTTTGTGTAAAAGGTTAATGTTGTTATAGTGATAAGCAAAATTGTTTTAACTAGTAAAACATTTTTTTACTTGAGTTATCTAAATATTTTTATGAAATAAATATTCAGTATACATTTGTGCTATAAAGATGTCTAAAGCCACTAAAAAAGATATGTTTCTATTGCTTATACTGTTTTTTACTTATCATACTTTCTACTATATCTTATCATATAACTAGTAATGTATACAAACAAAATACTTTTTAGCTTTTTATTTAAAAAACTAGCCTGAAATTTCAGAAAAAATATCCATACAAGCTTGAGTTTTACTGACAAAAATTAAACAAGCCTTGGTTGGTCTGAGTTTGCTTTTAATCTCAAACTAGCTTGAGTTATGCTGAGTAGAATCAGGTAGCCATGGAAAGTGTTTATTTTAGACTTTGAGCTATGAACAAATTTAAAAAATAATTGTAAAATGCTTTCATACAAGAAAAAGAAATTAAGATTTTATTCTACACTCAGGAAATTATTAACATTTTGAAAATTTCAGGATCACTCAGGAAATTTTGAACTTAATTTTAAATTTTAGGCTGACTCAGGATAATTTTGTTTTATTTTTTTTTGTAAAAAATTCAAGATATTTTAAAGATTTTTAAAAATTTCAGGCCAGTTTTTTTTCTAGATTTCAAAATAGACTTAGTTTCAATATTCTTTTATTTTATAATCAATTTTGTTGAAGTCTTAATTTTTATTGATTTTGAAAAGTTTAAAAAAAGTTAGGATTTAAAAAAACTCTGGAAAATTCAGAACAGTTTTTGGTCATTCAAGACAGCTTTTTTGAATCAAAGAGTGGTAACCCTGATATTAATTTATAATAAGATTTAACTCATAGTTTTCCTAGATATATTCAACTTAATAGATGTTCAACAATGTTCTGTTAATTTCACTTTTTTAATATAATAAAAAAAGAAGAAATGCAAAACATTTTAAAATTCAAATTTATATAGGATGGCCAAAGTTTTTTGGACATTCAGTTTTTCCAAATTAAATTGAGTTTTATGTTTTTTTGTTCAGAATACATGGTTTTATTCTGTGATTTTTAACCTTACCCTGTTTAAGTGTAAATTTAAACTTTAAATAGAAAACAATGGTTTCAATAATTTAAAGTTTATTAAAAATAAAATAACATAAATAACTACCAAGTTGAAAGAAAAGGTTCTTGTTTCAGGATGGTCACTGATTTTTTGATCCTTCTTTGCAGTATTTAGAAAATTCTGTTCCAACAGAATTTTCTAAATACAGCAAGGAACACTTCCTGAAAATGTGAGGTAATTGTTTCAAAAAACGTAGGAGAAGATAGATTTTTAGTGAAATAGTCTGTTTTTGCCGTTTTAGTTTGTGCCTTCCATAAGGAACCTATTGTTAGCTGCAACTTTGACCGGCTATATCTCAAAATTTATTTTGAACTTTTTAAATCTGTAAAAAGCATCTTGTAGCTTAGTAAAAACTATATAAAATAAGATCAAAAACCAAAAAAGGGTGTTTACCTCCCCCCCCTATGCCCTTAATAAAAAAAATATATACACATGAATAACTTGTATCAAGTCTAAATTATACTAGTTTACATGTAAAAAAATGTACAAAGTTCCAGATTTTCAAGGTGTTTTAATAACTTTTGTACAACATTCAAAGCCTTCATTAAATATATCACAATCAGTGTTTTCTCACCAGAATTTTCAAATTCAAGGTTATTTGGTTTTTTCAGGTTTAAATAGCCACCCTAACTGTAAAACAAACGGTTGAACTAATTTTTTATGTTATAGAAGCAATACACTGCTATTTTAGTTTTACTTTAAACTCATAAATTATGCTTTCTCAAAATTACTTTTGAACTAATTTCATTAATATTGTTTGAAAAATATAGGTAGATATAATAATTTGTGAACAGTAAGTCTTATAATTTATCTATTACTTTAAATGATCAAAAAATATCTAATGGTCCAATAACGTATTCATTATAAGTAGCATTTTTAATTATAAAAAACATCAGTCTCAAACTCTTCTCCTTAAAACAATATGCATTTTCTGTGGAATCCATAAAATTTAAAGTAAAAAATTTCAAGGAAATCATTTTTATAGAACGAAAAACTCTTAAGAACTTTTTAACTATGATTTAGTTGTTGTAGATTCATAAAAATAAATTTGTAGAAATAATATGACAATGATTGTTTTATTATTGTTAGCATTTCTGACAACAAGAATTTTAAACTATTTTAAACCGTTATGGTGAATACCCAAAGTAATATACTACAAATCAGTATCAGTGAGGTCTCAACATTTAGTTTTTTAATTTTGGTCATGATTAATCTTTTATTTTATAACATAGATATGATTTTCTTTCTTGTTTACTTTTAGTATTTATAAAGTGTAATTTTTATTTCTTTTTTTCTTTGTTGTGCAATCAGATTTTGTTTCAATATAATCTTTTTTTTTATAAAAGCAAGCGAAAAAGTCTACCTAAAAACTATCTATTTAAATATTAAATTGTATTATACTGAGCTAAAATTCAAAAATATTTATTTCGTTTCAAATAAAAAAATCCAAGGATAAGTTTTTATAAAGGTTCCTTATTGATTTTTGATCTACTTCGTATATCCGAGGAGCCATTTTTCTCAGAAATCCTTTAAAGGTTCTCTTTTACTTTTTAGCTTTTCGCAATTTAGGTTTAATCTTACATGTCTATTAAATATTCGATAATTCGAATTCTTTAAAAAAAAAGTTAAGGTATAACATTTTAAAAGTTGTTCTACATTGTAGAGTTATGATTAAAAAAACTTATACAGTAATTTTTTTAATGAAAACCAAAACTCATATTTACTAAAAACATCAAAATATTAGGTGCACAACTTCAATTTCCGACAATTCAAATTCTTAAAAAAAGATTGACCACGCCACAAATAAAAAAGTAAAGTATATTTTACAAAAATAAAAAATACATATGTAGGTCAAATTAACATCTACAATCCATTTTATTATTTTTAAAAAAAGTTAAATAATTTTTGAGATACGGCTTAAATAAAGTAAAAGATATAGTTATTTTCAGTAATTTTACAAAAATAAAAAAGTGGCTTGTTAATAATAATAAGATCTACATTTGTATATTTTATTTTTTTTTTCAAATTTAAACTACTTATTGAGATATATTCTTCTAAATATGTATTTTACTAACAGTTTGAGTTGTCGAAATTTGAATTGTCCGAATTTGAACTGTCATGTAACCCAAAATATTAGCAAGTTTTAAAACCTATTTTAAGTATATCTAATTCAATTGTGTAGGTCTAGTTAAAAAGTTAACAACAGAAAAAAGATAAATGCAAAGTTTATTACAAGATACAATTTACAACAACTAATAATAATATGAACTTAAATTTTCATTAATTAGCTTGTCAGAATTTCATTTTGGGAAACAATTAGTGACTTTAAAAAATTAGAGTCGTTATAAGTTAAAACTAACTTATTCGAACAGTCTTAATACATAATAATAATATAATAACCTCTCATTTATTTTAGAAACAACTAAACACGAAGTCTAATAGATTAAAAGAGCTTTTTTCTGTTTAAACAATACAAATACACGCTAAAAGTAACTCAGTTTAAAAATACCTGAAAAATATTTTTGGTACTTTTTAATAAATTACTTTCAAAAATCCAACTATAATATCATAAAACTGATAAAGCAAAACTTTAGCACTTTTGGAAAACACTTTAAGCTTTAAAAATGATAGAGCATGTTAAAACTTTTGTTTAAAAAAACAATCATTTACTTGTGAATAAGTTCTCGTTTGCTCAAACAAAACTTACATCAATAAAAGTCAAATATAAAATACAAATAAAAAACTCTTGTTTAAGGTGTTTTATAAATTTTTAAATTGTTGTAAGTATATTTATGATAAAACATATAGTGAAAAATAAACAAAGCTTTTAACATAATTTATAATTTTAGTTCTTTTACTACGAATAAAGAGGCTCAATTATTATAATAAATTGTAAAATAGCGCGTAACATTCTTGATATATTTTACTACTACTTGCACTTTTTTGTAGTTAGCTACAAAGCTTATACTTAAAGGCTTTTAAATTTATTTATAAAAAATATATAAATGTAGTATATCATAGTCTTATTATTAAAATTTTTAATTTTCAATCACAGGACAACGTTTTATGAAAGTTTAGATTATTTTGGTAAGTGTTTAAACAAAAAGGAAACAGCATTACTTTGTAGTATCTAAAAAAATTAAGTAGTTGTTAATTGAACGTTAAATTATATTTTGCTTTTGGTATTTGTTAACAATGTTTTTTTTTCAGGTAGATTATTTTTGCTAAAAAAATATTTTTCTAAATAAATGTTAAATGTTTTGATTGTAAAAGCTTACAACTAGGCTCGTAATGTAACATAAATTTACCATTGGTTTATTATTGCATATTTTATCATAATTTTTATCTAGTATACATTTTTTTTTTGACTAAGACTTTTTAAGATAATTGCACTGTAAAAGATTTTTTGTTTACAGTTGAGCTCGCGAGAAGCTTTTTCTACAAAAAGTAGATTGCAACTTATGATAGAATGCCAATTCTTTACTCAGTATCTCAGTATCTTGACGTAGTTTTTTATCTTGCATCTATTAAAAAATATTTCCCTATTTTTTTTGAACGTACAAATTTATAATACTTTTAAAGAGAGCTTTACAACTTGACTTACAGTTTTATGACTTAGTTTTATACACATTTATATACATTAAAAAAAATATTAATTAAGTATTAACTAAAAAATTAATTAACTGTTCAAAAATTTAATTGTAAATTAAATTTTTAAAATATCAATCTTGATTTTTAATAATTAAGTTTGATGTATACTAAGTTTATGTTAGTTATCTACCGGATCCAGGTCTTTTTTTGAATTTAGGATTCAACAAAATCTGTTATTTTAAATAGGGTGCTACCGGATCCGGATACAAGCAAAAAATGGTCGGACCCAGCCGTATTCGACTCATGGATTGTGTGAATATGTGGTGTTGTGATAAAATAAGCAGAGTTCTTTATGCTTTTAAAAACAAATCATTTTAGTAAAATATAAAAAATAACTAACTTATTCGAACAGTCTTAATACATAATAATAATATAATAACCTCTCAATTTTTTTAGAAACAACTAAACACGAAGTCTAATAGATTAAAAGAGTTTTTTTCTGTTTAAACAATACAAATACACGCTAAAAGTAACTCAATTTAAAAATACCTGAAAAATATTTTTGGTTCTTTTTAATAAATTACTTTCAAAAATCCAACTATAATATCATAAAACTGATAAAGCAAAACTTTAGCACTTTTGGAAAGCACTTTAAGCTTTAAAAATGATAGAGCATGTTAAAACTTTTGTTTAAAAAAACAATCATTTACTTGTGAATAAGTTCTCGTTTGCTCAAACAAAACTTACATCATTAAAAGTCAAATATAAAATACAAATAAAAAACTCTTGTTTAAGGTGTTTTATAAATTTTTAAATTGTTGTAAGTATATTTATGATAAAACATATAGTGCAAAATAAACAAAGCTTTTAACATAATTTATAATTTTAGTTCTTTTGCTACGAATAAAGAGGCTCAATTATTTTAATAAATTGTAAAATAGCGCGTAACATTCTTGATATATTTTACTACTACTTGCACTTTTTTGTAGTTAGCTACAAAACTTATACTTAAAGGCTTTTAAATTTATTTATAAAAAATATATAAGTGTAGTATATCATAGTCTTATTATTAAAATTTTTAACTATCAATCACAGGACAACGTTTTATGAAAGTTTAGATTATTTTGGTAAGTGTTTAAACAAAAAGGAAATAGCATTACTTTGTGTATCTAAAAAGTTAAGTAGTTGTTAATTAAACGCTAAATTATATTTTGCTTTTGGTATTTGTTAACAATGTTTTTTTTTTCAGGTAGATTATTTTTGCTAAAAAAATATTTTTCTAAATAAATGTTATTATGTTTTGATTGTAAAAGCTTACAACTAGGCTCGTAATGTAACTTAAATTTACCATTGGTTTATTATTGCACATTTTATCATAATTTTTATCTAATATAACATTTTTTGTTGACTAAGACTTTTTAAGATAATTGCGCTGTAAAAGATTTTTTGTTTACAGTTGAGCTCGCGAGAAGCTTTTTCTACAAAAAGTAGATTGCAACTTATGATAGAATGCCAATTCTTTACTCAGTATCTCAGTATCTTGACGTAGTTTTTTATCTTGCATCTATTAAAAAATATTTCCCTATTTTTTTTGAACATACAAATTTATAATACTTTTAAAGAGAGCTTTACAACTTGACTTACAGTTTTATGACTTAGTTTTATACACATTTATATACATTTAAAAAAATCTTAATTAAGTATTAACTAAAAAATTAATTAACTGTTCAAAATTTTAATTGTAAATTTAATTTTTAAAATACCAATCTTGATTTTTGATAATTAAGTTTTGATATATACTAAGTTTATGTTAGTGATCTACCGGATCCAGGTCTTTTTTTGAATTTAGGATTCAACAAAATCTGTTTTTTTTAATAGGATGCTACCGGATCCGGATACAAGCAAAAAATGGTCGGACCCAGCCGTATTCGACTCTTGGATTGTGTGAATATGTGGTGTTGTGATAAAATAAGCAGAGTTCTTTATGCTTTTAAAAACAAATCAATTTAGTAAAATTAAAAGAATGATAAATTTGTAAAATAAATATTTTTTATTTAATTTTGTAAACTAATTAGTTATTTATGTAGCTTTAAAAACAAACTATGCACAAAAACTACTTACAAGCATAAAAAAAGTCTTTTTAAGAGTAGAAAAAAAATAATAGTTTAAATCAATGTACAATTATAGATACGGGAAAATTAGTATATAAGATGCATGAAACATCAACATTCTTAATATTTCTTTTTGGTACAACTTAGATAAATATTAAAGTTAAGTCTTTTCTAATCGTTTAGTAACAGTGATAAATGAAATATTCTAATGAGTCTCTTATTAATTAAATATAATAAATGTAAATTTTGTTATACTTTCTGAATAAGACCAAGAAAAATTTTTATTTAGAAGTAAGCAACTTTTTCAGTCAGCGGGCTAAAGATACAAGATTAAAAAAAACACGTTAATAAATACCAATAAAATCACATTTTATGATTATTACTGAATCTAAAATATCTAGTGTAAGTTTCAAGCCTAGAATAAGGTCTTTATAAGGACGAAACTGGTCGTAGGTTGCCTTGGATGTTGTTATTGGTCGTGTCCTGAAGTCAATTATTTATTATTGATGACTTATCTCAACTTTATTGATGATGTCCGAAATAAAACTGAGTAAAACGTTAAGTAGTGCTTAAGTCTCTACAACAAGCATACTTTTATTTGAGTTGTTTTAGTTTTTAAAATTTTTGCAATCTACTTGTAACGTTTGCTTCAATGTCCAACATAAAATTTAATTGCTTTCATTTATTATAATTAACGTTATCTTTTTTAAAATCTAGTTTAGTCTGTTTTCAGACAGTTGTTTAAAAATAATAATAACAGTTTTAAAATAAAAAACGTTTAAAGTACAGTTTTTTTGTTAAAGCTATAAAGATTTTAGCTTAGAAAGGTATAAAGTTTAAAAAATATTTTAAAGCGAAAAGAGTTAAGACAAAATAAAAATTTATAAAATGTAAAGTAAAAAGCTAAATCACTGCAACTTAGTCTTTTCTGATCAAAATAAGCAATACAAAAGCTAAAACGGAGCAAGTAAAATATAAGTCTTTACATTTTTAATTAATACTTTTTTAAACTTCTATAGCAACTAAAAAATTTTTAAAATGTTTGTAAACCTCCATTATTACAATTTGTAAAAACACTAGTAATAGATACTTGTGTTTTTCTTGGTGGTTAATCTATTTGTGTTGCGAATGATGAATAGTTGCTACAAAATCAGACTTATTTTATTAGTCTAGCGGCTGTTAAGTTAGTTTTCTTTATCAACTCCCATTAAAGTAAAAACAGTTTAACTTGTTGGAAAATTTATAGGATAGAATTTAGCAATTTAAAAACTTAAAAATGCGCGCTTAATGTGTTATAAAAGTAATGATCTACTATACCCGGATTTCATGGAAATTTTTTTTGTTTAAATAAAACGAATAGAAATTAAAAAAAACTAAATTTATAAGTTGCTTTTTATTTGTAATTTTTTTACTTAAAAACTGTGGCGTTCTTCAATTTTTGAAAAATTCTATAAAAATGATAAAATAATGTAAAATCAACTTTCACATTTTTGAAAACAGTTTAAGCATTATAGAAAAATGCAGCATGGTAAAATGTTTTTTTTTAATAATAATTTCATTGTGAACAAGTTCTCATTTACTCAAAAAAATACTTAAATTAATAGAAGTCATTTATAAATAAACTAGTTATCAATATAGGGTTTATTAAAAAACTTACAAAATCGTTGTACTTATATTTAAGATAAAACAAACAATTCAAAAATAAAAACAAGCTTTTGATTTAAAAAAATAAAATGTTAGTTTGTCTAGTACGAATAATACAAACTCAATGACTAAAAATCCAAAACGAAACTAAATATTAATTAAATACTGAGAACAGTTATTATGGTATTATACAAAAAAAAAACGTATGATGGTTAAATATGAGGTCCAATAAAACACTTGATTATACAATTATTTTGAAACTTCTGTATATTACACGATTCAATGAGCAAACTTTAAAAATTTGATTTCGAGTAAACATTGATTTCAGGTGGTTTGAAACGATTGGTATTTTTGTATAATTAGAAATTGCAAGACGAGAACTAATACTATGAACAAAAACTTCAATGTCAGAAAAACGAAAACGTTAAAAGTTTTTTTATTGTCAAAACTAGTTAAGCACTAAGTTTTCTACTACAAAATTGATAAAATAAATTTGATTCTATAAAAAGTTTGTCAGAACTGCAAGAACGTACTTTTACAAACGAAAACAAATAAAAAAATAAGCTAAGTAATAGAAGTAGTAAAAAATAAAAACAAGAAACAAGTGCCAATCAACCTAAACTTTAACTTTGAAAAAACAGCAACGTAATTCAAAACTCTTTTAAACTTTTCAAACATTCCTTTCTTTTCCTTCATTCGACTCGAACCTCTCAGTTCAGAGCAGCTCCGCCGACTCGTCTTTGCCCTCGACGAGGTCTGTGACCTGTTCTACAGTGCGCCCCCCGGTGTTCGGCAACGCGAACAGAACGTAAAGCGCGAAAGCCAAGTTGAAGCAGATGAACGGAACGAACGTCCACTGCGCCCACGCTTGCTATGTACAACATTATCATTTTTTATGTTATTTTATATTGTTTATTTTTAATATTGTATGCTAATTGGTGAAACAAATTTGAACAAAGCATACTTTTTTCTATTTAATCATTCACTTCTTATTTGAAAAACATCAATAGTTTATTACTGTTGTTGTTTTTTTATAATTTGTTTACTTATATTTACAATTTTAACTTTAATATATTAGAATTCGTCTAACAAGGAAAATTTAATTTTATTAGAAGTGTTGTTTTACAGCTTGAGAAGCAAAAAAAAATCAACAAGTCACGAACCAGCATGAACATGAATATGAAGGCGACGAACCAGGAGAAGAACCAGAAAACAGCGCCCCCAATGGCGAACCCGGATTCCCGCGTTTCGTCGGTCGAGTGGGCGGCCAGCATGGGGAACAACGTCAAGTTCACACCGCACGCCCAACTGTAAGAAAAATCGCTTACGTATGTATATAGTTCGCTGTTTTAACTTGTGTGTTAAATATTTTGGTGAACATCATTTTTAGCCTTTGAGACTTGTACTTGAACGCCGTTTTAATAAAATCATTTACACAACTGAACTTTTTGATTACACATATATATATATAAACCTATGATATTGATAAAAAAGACAATCGGTTTTACACAGAGCCACACTTTATAAAGTAGCCAATGTCTAAAAAAAAGCCAAAAACAACTTAGTTAAACTTGTTTAACTTACAATTTAAAAAATTTAAAGCAGCTACTTGTTACGTTTATTGCCGTGTATGAATTGTGTGTACATACGACTCACAAAACGAAACTAACAACACGATGAATGTCGCCACGGCGGCCACGGAAAGATACTTGAGCCATTCGTTCTCGTCAGAGGTGAAAGTCATTGAAACCACGAGCACGACCAACGAGGTGGCCATCACCAAACTGGAAGTCACGTTCAAGATCTTCGGCCCCAGCTTGTCCACTCCTATCGACTGTTCAGGTTGAATGAATAGTTAAAATAAATTTTAAATTTACAACTTGTTCACTCCTACCGACTGTTTTAGTTATTCGTAAGTATATATTGAGTTTAAATTATTAGGATAAGATTTGTATTTATCTAATGTTGAATTTTGTATTAGTAACTTCCTTATAGTTTTAGCTACTGCTTATTTTTCGATGTCTTTCCATCAAAATAGTACATCAGAACATATTCATGATTAACAAAAAAAAAACAATTACATACAGTAAATTATACACTTTTTTTAAATTAATTTATTTGAAAAGTAGAATAAAAAATGTTAAAATGTGTAATGCCAAGCTTAAACTTGAACAATAGTGAGTTAAAGAAACGAACCATAATCTCAAACCGTTCAAAAATACTTTTATTTTAACGTGGACATTAAAAAAAAAAACCAACCCCAATAAAAGCGGTGAGAAATTGCAGCAAATAGACGATTGCCGAAGCCTTCTGCGCGTCCAATGGCGAGTATCCGGCCTGCTTGAACAATTCGTTCGAATACATACCGATTCCGTTGATTCCGCACAACTGCGCTGTGTATTTACATTAGGATATATATATAGAACTATTCGTTAGTGTTGATAATAAATTAAGTTTAACAAGTTTGTATTTGTAGATCTTAAATATAATAACTAATTAAAGGCAGTTGTAGTTTAAGAGAAAAGTAAAGTTATTCGTGTAATTCCGTTGATTCCATAAAATTGCGCCTTGTAATAAAATTGATATTTGTAGAATGTTGTCAATTAATAGAAATGTTTAAGAGGCAAATTAACTTTAGCAAGTGTTTATCTAAAGACGTTGTTTGTTAATAACCAATTAAGAGCAGTTGAAGTTTAAGAGGAAAGTTAAGTTATTTAAGTAATTAAGTGGTTATTTTTAGAATGCTGTCAGTTAATAGCAACAATCATTGTTTAAGAGGGAAATTAGGTTAAACGCTTTGTCTACTAACAGGTGAATTTCTAGCATGTAAGACTCATTAATAATTATTGATTAAAGATATTAGTGTCTATTTATAGGTGGTTTTATATTAGTTACTAATTAAGAGCGGTTAAAGTTTAAGCGGGAAGCTAAGTTGTACAACCTTTAGTTTCGCGCTGTATATTAAGTCTATTAATAAATGTTTTCAGTATCTATATGATATTAAATTACTAATTGGTTAATTAAAAGAAATTAGCGTTGTAATGGAATGTCGAATTTGACGTATAGGGTTGATTCTTCACAACAGTAGTTTTTGGAAATGTAAAAAGCGGAGTACAATAAAATAATGAAAATATATGTGCACACTAGACAATTTATTACACGGTTTTACTACCAAAACTTATCTTATTTTTACTTAACTGCTTTTTTTTTGTAAAATAAGAATTAAACCTATTTAAAACAGTATTACTTGACAAAAAATTAAGACATATAAGAAAAATTATATATATTTTTTTTTAATTATCAAACTAACGAGCACATTAAAATAATTTTTAACTGATTTAGAACTAAGTATTGCAATTAGAAAATTTTTGATAAAAACTTTAAAGCTTTCAAATAAGCTTAATATTAATTCCTTATTGAATTGAAACTGTTAACTGAATTGTATATTAATAATCTATAATGTCTTCAGTATGCTAATAAGATTCAGTATAAGTTAAAAAATATAAATTCAAAATTAAAATTTTTATTATAAAGTTATGAGTTTAAATTAGTCATTCAAATATCTATATTTAGTAAAAAGTAATTCAAATACCTAAAACTTTATATCTTAAAGGCATAGGGGGGGGGGGGGGGTAAACACCCTTTTTTGGTTTTTGATCTTATTTTATATAGTTTTTACTAAGCTACAAAATGCTTTTTACAGATTTAAAATATTCAAAATAGTTTTTGATATATAGCCGGTCAAAGTCGGAGCCAACAATAGGTTCCTTATGGGAGGCGCAAACTAAAACGGCAAAAATAGACTATTTCACTAAAAATCTATCTTCTCCTACATTTTTTGAGATAACTACCTCAAATTTTCAGGAAATGTTCCTTGATATATTTAGAAAATTCTGTCGGAAAGATTTTTCTAAAAATTAAAAAATAAAAATTTTATATAAAAAATAAACAAAAAAAACAGTTAAAACTTTATTCTTAAACTAATTCGTATTTACACTTTGTACTTATATTTTTTACTACAAATTGTAACCAGGTGTAACTTCATTGGTTTATTATATAAATAAATATAGTAATTAGTTTAACTTTCATAATTTATACTATTTATTTAGTATACGAAGAAGCTTACTTTTGAAAAGGCGTTATGAATAATTAACTTAAGTGATCTCAACAAATTAAACTTAGGCGGCTTCTTCTATTAAACCCTTTAAAACAAACTAGTTTGGTAGATAGTGGGGCAACCACTTCTGTGGGCCTACCCCTTATTTGAAAAAAAAGTTCAACAACTTTAAGCTGAAGTAAAAAACAATCGAAATACACAAAAATTTGATAAAAACTGTAAGGATTTTAATTTTTTTAAATCTTAAAAGTTAATTTTTGGCTATATTTTTAGACTTTATATTACGTATTTTTAAACTGATGTAGGCGATACTACATCATGTTTTATGAATAATAAAAGTTCCAAGACCAATACTAAAACTAAGTACATTCTATACACCTAAACTTTTTTACATGATTTGTTAAATACTCAAACGTAAGAGTACAACGATTGTAAAACAGAAAAGGTAAGACTAATTCAAATTGTTTTCATACAGATTGTAATATCAGTATGTAACTTTCTGAAATTGTACTTTGAAATTTATTTCAGATATTCTTTTGTAAGACTTTTAATTAAACCTTAAAAACAAAAAAATATCAGACATATTCATTTGAAAAAAATTTTGAGCTCAATTATACCAAAATCATAAAAAGGGTTAGATTTTTCAGACGAGATAAAAGAATATTAAAATTTCATCACGTTGTTCAAAAACAAACGTAAATAATTGATGAGCTTAGCTGGCCAGAACAACAGGGAAAAGATAAAAAACAACACATATAAATATTACCTGTATGTAGGTCAAATACGTAATTGCCTAAATTCAAATGCTTTACAAATTTGAAATATGCAAAAAATAAAACTTGTGGTCGTTTGAGCAGAAAACCAAAAAAAACAGTTTTAATTCTGTAAAAAGGTCATTTAAAACTATTGAAAGTTTTGAAGTATAAAGATTAAACTTTTCAGGTAATGTTTTATTTATATTGATTTATCTAACTATTTATAACTAACTAAACTATTTATATCAAACTGTAAGTAATAATGTAAATTATCAAAACGTCAATATTAAACTTTTTATGAAAAATAATACTGCTTAGAAGTTTTAAAAATATACAGCTATTATTAGTTTTTCACTTTCAATTTTAACGTTATGAGTATTTAGAAAAATTGATTTAAAATAGTTTGTATTGTTAACTTAGAAGTAACAGAGCAAGTTTTTTAAAAGCAAAAAAATTATCAGGTTGAAAGGTTTTATAGGCATTCTCAGTTAATTAATTTTGCATTGAAAATAAAAATTTTGAATTCTTTATTTTTGCTAAAAACACTAAACAAATCGGTTATATAAAAAATGTGCACTTGAAATATTTGTTCTATTGTACTGAAACTAACTGTATTTATAAAACAAACTTAACACCAGTTTCTGTACCTTTTTACACTATAATTAATTAAACTATTAAAAAAATATACAAGCGCTTTGTTTTAAAAGTTTTGAAAATGATAAAGTATTAAACTAAATTCAACACAAATATACATTAAATTTTTTCTCAAAATCTACAATTGGAAATAACTACACGGAACTCATCCTTGAAAAGTTTTTAATCTTCTAGCTTTATTCAAAATAGTTAGGAAAAGCGACTAATTTGTTTTGCACTACTCATGATTAAAAACATTAAAATAAAGTGATGTGGAGAAGTTTACGCTGTAACATTTATAATTACAACATGAAACTGTTGTATGCCATTTATTTCAATTGAAACGGATAATTTAAATTCTTGTCAAAACTTTAGACTATAAAAGTCTCTAACCGGACAAATGATTATAGTGCTCAAACGGTGGAAATATTATCAGTACAAGTCAACTATAGTCAAGCACCTAGATAAAGTAGCAGATAAATAGTATTTCGTATCTAAGGAACATCTTTAAAGCAGTGAAACTTAGTTGTACTAAACAAACGTAACTGAACACCTGTACTGTTAAAACTACAGCGATTTCCTTTAATCAATTACTTTTTTAGACTTGATACAAACTAAATTTAATTTTTGTTTTTGTAAATAGGCAATACACAAACCTTGTATGTAGAGGATGAGTAGTGTGAACATGATTCTCTGATTGTTTTTATTGGTGAACATCTGGGGGATGGTCACTCTTTTGGCGCTTCCCGAAGATGCCTGGTTCTGATGGCGGTGGATGGCATCCAATTGATTGTTGATTTCTTGCTGTGAATGATTATTATGGTTTTTAATCTTTTTTTTTTCAAACTTTTCTGCTTTGATATATTATAACTAATTTTATTGTCTGATGCAATGACTTAGTTAAATTGTGTCTGCTAATTTGTTTTATAGTTGATTGTTGATTTCTTGCAGCGAATGATTGTTACTTTCTATTTAAGTTTTTAGTTGTTTAATTTTTTTCAGGATATAAACTTAACAACTATGTTGTGAAAGTTAGACTTAATTTCATTGTTCCTACAATTAGTCAACTTGAAAATATTAGTTTGTTTGCAAAATAGCCAGTTTCTAATTGACTGCTGACATCTTGCTGTGAAAATTAGAATCTGATTATTTTGTTTAAAAATTGAGAAATTTGTCTAAATTTAGCTCTGGTTGTTTACTTATTACCGCAAATAACTTGTTTCAGCAATTAAACTTGATGAAAGCTTAAATAAGTCAGTGTAATATCTGTCTGAATACTCATTTTCGAGTATTTGCAGATTTTTGTATTTAAGATAAGATTATTTTGCGTATGTTTATTGTTAACTTAAATAGGATTATTATCTTATTGGTTAAAAGAATCTAAATTTTTGTTTATATTTTGCGGAAATAATTATAGCATTTTACTAAAAACTGATAACAAAGTCTATAAAAAATAAGGGCAAGATCTTACTAGATGTTTTTATCTTGTTTTGAACTGTTAACTTTTTTTAAAACAAAAATTGTTGGCAAAATAGGAGAATTGTTGGCATGTTTATGATAATGTGAAAGATAAATATTATCTGTCTAGACCGCAATAGATTGTGAAAAAACTTCTGTTTGTGATGTAAATTTTTACTTGCATTTTTTTGTAAGCAGTAGTTCAATATTTGAAACTGTCTGGATTAAATATGTAAACTTAAATTTAGGAGTTATGTTTTAAGAATTATAAATGCAGGCAACACCAATGAAACTGTATAGACAATATTTTTATTATATCAATGTAGTTTATTTTGCACTGTGTAAAGTCTAACAAGTTTAAAAACTGGATAGCTGTCAAAATTGCACGAGCGTACAAAATTGCACGAATATTCTTTTGCACGAGGGGATAAAATTGCACGAAGACACTTTTGCACGAAGAAATTTTTACACCATTTGATTTTTTTTTTCATAGTTTATTTATTAGTTTCAATTTTTTTTAATTAGCTTTTTTTCACTATTACCCCTAACCCTTACCCTCGGTCGGTAACTTTTTTTTAAACTATTTTATTTTTATTAATAATGCTTTTTATTAGTAATTTTGTTTTTACTATCACTTATACCTCTAACCCTTACCCTCGGTCAGTAACTTTTTTTCTTTTTTTTTTCATTTTTTTACTCTCCTGCAAAAATGTAACTCGTGCAAATTTGACCATTGGTACAAAATTGTCTTCGTGGAATTTAGTACCCTCGTGCAATTAAGTCTTTGTGCAATTTTGCCCCTTTCCCTTAAAAACTATTGGCTTTATAGATAAAAAGGTAAAATAACAGCAAGAATTTTTTTAGAAAAACAATTCTATTATTACTAAAAACAGTTCAAACAGGCTAGAAAAGTACTTAGAAAAAAAAATTAACAAAAATGTTTGCATAGTTTGTCTTTTAACTATGACTTATAAAAAAAAAACCTGAAACCATACAAAAATACAAAACATCCTTTGTATATAAATTAAAAAAAACAACAAAAGTTCAAAACTAGTGTGAAAGGTTGAAAAATATTTTGATTAACGAGCATCAACCCTGAAGGCCGCAAGCAAAGTCGTAGCAAAGTTTAGATGAAACAAAAATTTCGTAAACAAACCCTTGCAACCTATCAGGCAGAATATATCGGATGTTTTCAGAAAACAAATTACACAGCTAACTCATTCAAAATACATTGTTAAAATAACTCATTTGTAATTGAAGGCATTAAGAAAAATAAATTAATTAATTTGTTTACTATATCTCGAACAGTTTTAACTATTAAATTTGCAAACTTAAAACTTTCATGTTGATTCGGAGGATTTAGTACAAATACTTGGATTTAAATTAGCAGTTATTAAGCTGAAAAATGTGGCTGCAAACTTAATAGCTTTTTGAATAGGTTAAATTAAGTAGAACATTATTAAAATGTGTAGTTGAAGGCACTAAGAAAATATTTAGTTTGTTTATTATACCTCAAAAGATTTATCTTTAAAGTTAAAAAGGTTAAAATTTTTTTATTAACTTGAAAGGTCTAAAAACACAGTAAATTATTAATATATTTTTTAATTGTAAACGAAATCAACAAAGACAAGACAACACTGTACATTAACCTATTTAAAAAAAGTCTAATTAAGTTTAATTATGAAGTTGAATATAATAGGATTAATCCGTATCAATAATTTGTTTATTGATATGAGTTAATAAAATGAGAAATTTTCAGATAAGAAAACTGCACCACACTAACTCAGACTGCTTAAAAACATGTTAGATATCTAAAAAAACAAAGTAGATATATTTATTAAAATACTACTTCCAGTATAGTTAATTTAGAGCTGGTGGGTTTAAGTGTAAACACTTTTTTGTTTATAACAAGCTAATCTTTATTTTTTATTTTAATAAATAAAACCTGTGAGCATTTTCAAAAACAATTGGTGAATAAAGTTAATTTAAAAGGTACTTCAAATTAAATCATAAAAACAATAACCAAAAGATTATACTTTCAATATTCTTTGTAATGAGATCAATTTAGTAAACATGTGAGCTTTTTGGAAAACAATAAAACTTATAAAAACCACATTACATTTATACAAATTAAACTGTTCAAGTTCTTTGTTTTAGAAAACAAAGCAAATTACTTTTATTTAGACACAAGGTTCACAAAACAAATATTTTACTTTGTCTAAACAATAAAAACAAATATCCTTGTTAATTATCTGGTAAAACAGTTAAATAAAAAAAATGCTTTTTAACAATATGGAACACTTTAAACTTTTATTATTTAACATAATATTAATAAAAAATTTTTGCATTATTTAGCAAACGAATTGCAATTTAAATTTAAAACAGTAAGACATGGATCAAAAAGTTTAGTCTAATTTAATAAATAAAACAACCAATAAAATACTTAATAAACAAACAATCGATAAAAAGATATCATTTAGATAAAATTTGTGCAGACAAAAGTTAAGTAAGATAAATCCAAATAGAAATATTTAAAAAATGATTGATCGCATTTGCTTAATGTCACTTTCGTAATTCATAACCGTAAAAACTTTTAGTACACGTGTAATTTAATTTTAGTTGCAGCTATGTTGAATAAACTAAATGTTAAAAATAAATAATTTTTCAAAGCTAAAATATTTTGAAGTTAGTTTTTATAACGTTATAAGTTTTTCATAATAAATTATTGTTTTCAAATGCAACAAGTATTTTACGACTACTTTAATGACTTCTATCACATCTTATTAATAAAAAAAAATATTCTATATACCAAATTTTTTCGTAAAATTTTTAATGATAAAGTGTTTTGAAAATATCTTTTATGTATAAAGAAGCTAGTTATAGATAAAAAATTCTTGAAATGAATTTTTCACAAAAAACTTATAACTGTACTTTTTTATTATAACAGAATTTTTCCGATGCATAACTTATTTGAAAATATAACAAAACACATTTCATAGTTTTAACGAGTACTATTAGTACAGCAAAGTTCTACAGTATTAGCATTTAGTTAGTTTTTACATTCGATTATTACGTCATTTTATATTTTAAAACTTTAAACTACAGTAAAATTTTATTTCAATTTCTATTCAATTTAACTTAGTAAGATACAATTTTTGATAAGCCTTACTACGAAAGATCTCAAATAAATTAAGGAAAAAATTAAATGTGTTTTTATCTTAAGTTTGTAAATTACCTGTAATTTATAGTTTATAAAAAATACTTCATATTGTGAAGTTTTAGTAAAAAAATGTTTAAAATTATACTTTGTATCTAACATTAATGTTCGTGTGACTAGAAATTAAAACATAAGTTTTTTTAAACTTAAAACAATTTAATTTAGTATTTACTATTTTTACACTGAATCTACATAAATCCTTTGAAAAAAATTTAAGTACTTGAAAAATCAAAATAAATCGTAATCTGCTTTAAAAATTAACTTGATACTTTTTCTGAAAGGGAATATAACTCTGAGTATTGCTTAGGTTTAAATCCTAAATTTCTTCAACAAATTACAAAAAGCAGTTGAAAATCTTGAACTAAATAAAATTAACAGTGCATAATTTATAAATAAAACTGTAGTAACTACCAGTGTATGTAAAATATGATGCGCTTAAAATTATATATTATCACATTTATCATAACTTACATTTATCATAATAAATAAATTCTTATTATGTTTTTAATGCTTATGAATTAATACATTGTTTCTATCAAAGCTTTAAATTAAATTATTCATTAAATCTAATTAAACTTACTTGAACTACAGTAGGGACTCAAGTTTTAACTTTTACTAAAACGCTTTTTTTATAAGAATTAACCTATACCAATCTAGCTGCAACAATTTTTTTTCAACATTGCAAACGCTTTTCAAATCAATCGGATTTTCATTTTCGAATTTGTTTGCAACTTTCAAATTAGCCGTGTACGAACGTGTCACACGCTTAATAACAAACGTGTAATCAAAAACCTGGCTGAACTGAAAAAAGTGACGGGCTGGCATTTACTCGAAAACAAATGACATTTTATAATATTTAAATTGCGTTTTAGGCATTTCCTCAAATAAAATTTAAAGCAAAGATGTTAATGAAATTAAGAAAACAACCTTTAAGTTTTTTATTTAAAACACAATCTGTATGTACGTTATACAACTTAACGTTTAAAGGAAATGTTTTCAATGACCTTGAAAAAATTGTCTGATTCTAAATGATTAATGTACTCATGCTATACAATTAAAAAAAAAATTAATACAGCAGTTCTTACTGAAAGCAGAAGCAAGAAACTTTTAAATAAAAGTGATCTTTTTAGATATTTATTTCCGCAAAAAACAAAAAACAGTCTAAATTAAATTATTTTCAATGAAATTATAAATAAGCTGAAACTTCTGATTTTAAATGAGTAAAGAACATGTGCATATTAAAAATTACAAATTAGTTGCTAAAGCAGCCACAAATAGGGTTTTAATAACAAATTATATTTTCAATATTTCAGAAAAAGAATTCCGTTGACAAATTTAAAGTTTAAATGAGTAGTACATATACACTTTAAACAAGTTACATTTTACTACGCAGTACTGGTGTTTAAATTAAAACTATTGCAACTAATGTTTTTTAATTACAGATATTTCAGTCTTCACAACAAAGAAGTTTTTTTTAAGATTTTTTTTCAACTAAGTTTCAAAAATATTCAAACTTAATGAAAGCATAATGTAAATAACAAATATTCTTATCTTAAAACTTTCGTGCCGTAAGAAAATGTTTAAATATATTGAAATTGACGCTCTTTTGTTAAATGAGAAAGCTAACAAATTTTTAAACTGTAATGTAAATTTTGTTGTTTACACAGCATAGCACTGAAGATAAATTTACTTGAAATGAAGCCAAAAATTTTACTCTTATTCAATTATGAGGTAAATTATATTAAACTAAGCGCGGTCCAACTTAAATTATCAGTTTAAGTACAAAAACTTTTAATTAAACAAAAATTAAAACCTCTCAAGCACTTTAAATATAGAAAATAATGAAATAATCAATTACATAATTATATAGGTCTAAGATAAGTAAATAATAAAAATTTTACTTAATAAAACTTTTTATGCTTCAAAATTTTTTAAATAATAATTTATCAAAGTAAAACAAAAAAAAAAAAAAATTATTAGCAAAAAAAACCAACAGCTGCAAAAATATTTACAAATATGCTTACTGGGTGAAAAATCAAAATATTTTTGAAAACACATTTAACTTAAAACTTATAAACAATAATGGTGCCAAGTATTTACGACCAAACAGTCTTGAATTTAATTACCTCAAAATTTAAAAGCTGTCAACTTTAAAGCAAAACACAAACACGTAATACTGTGAAAAGTTCCGTCACAAACAACGAATTTCTAATAATGCGTGGGTGCCGAAATATTTCTGAAAATTCAAATGAGTTTTGATGAAAAGAAACAAATTTTGAATGTTTTGCGCACTTTACGGATGAATTTAGCATGGAAAGAAAAACATTGAGGATAGCTTTTATAAGCAGAACTGTTCTTATGTCCAAATATATTTAGTTAAATTAATATTTTTTATATATTTTAACTTGAAATAACTTTATTGAAACATAAATATAAAAATCATACACTTTGAAACTAATAAGTGTGTTTAAAAAAAACCAAGTCATAGTCTTATGTCAATATGTATTCTATGCAACTAAAATTATTTAAATATTCTATTCAAAATATTGTTGTGAAAACATGAATACCAATACATTATTTAAAACTAATAAGTGTGTTTAAAAAATCACCAAGGCATTGTGTTAAAGTAAAAATAAAAATTTAAGAACAACAAGATATAAAATAACCGTATATGATATTTAAATAGACTGGCTTAAGCAACGAACGAGTATATTTTAGTGAGCCACAAAAACCAAAACAAACAAGACTCAATTGTTTAATCTTAAATTCGAGCACAACTATAAAATAAATCAATTACAAAAATTGGTGTAAAAAAAAACTTTTAAATCTAAAAAACCTCAGAGACCAAAAAATCAATCTCCGTTCGTAAAATACACAATGTACATTCAAGACGTATAAATCTAGAACAAACAACTAAACAATTACTTTAAGATAAGCGATAAACCTTCATCAGAGCAAATTTTTACTGTATGTTGTGTAGGCAACTTAGAGAACAAAAGATCATAATGAAACAGATTACTAGTAAAAGTTGCTGAAGGTGAAACAAGTTCAGTTTGTTTTGTAAAGAAAAATTTTATTTTAATTTTTGCACCACTAATTAGATAATCTTAAAACAAATTAATAACAAAAATAATTATAAAAAAATGAATTTTACAAATTTTAAACAACTCAGAGGTTAAACAAGTCATAATCTTTGTTCAAATAATACATAAACTAATTGAGATATATAAATCCACAATAAACATTCAAACAACAACATCAAGGTAAGCTTAAAACTAAACTCTCACTTAAACCTTCATTTACTCAAAGTTCTACTATATGTTGTGTGGGCAGCATGTAGAACAAAAGTTTGAACCCACGTACAAGTTAGTGGGTTACGCGAGTTCAGTTTGTTTTTCGAAGTTTGCCTCGCTTGCAAACTCTCTTCAACTTTGCTGCTTTATCGCGAGCATTTGAAGTGAGGGCAGCTATTTTTCGCCAATCGATCTGGCTGCATTCTTGTGAGCACTTTTTACTTTTGCTGAATATTGAGTTTGTTTTAATTAACTTGTAGTTTGCTGGTTGTGGTATTTATACGTTTGTTAGTGAATGCCAAAGTTTTTATTCTTTTATGCTTATTTAACCGAATAAGCTATTGAGTGGCTTATGCATCTATTAATTTGATAACTTAGTTTCTAACGCTTAAGACTGTTTTCATTATAAGGTTTTCTGTAAACAAATAAATGTATTAAAAACTTTATTTTTAAATTTTATAATTTATTTTATTTTTAAACATACTTTCTGTTTTACTTTTTTTAAATTTGTTAAAGTTAAACTTAAACTGAAGTATTTAAAGACAACAATAACAACACATAATAAATTATTAAGTGCTGAACTTATTGACTTAAGAACTTAAACAGACTAATAAAAAGTTATTATCTTCTGTTTTTGTCTCAAGTTAAAAAAAAAGTTCTAGAAAACACTGTGTATTAAATTTTCCTCAATAACAACATAATTGAGTTTTACTTAAGCTTTTCCATAACCAGAAAAAGTTGGACTTAATTGTTTACTGAAGCAAGCAAATTTAAATATTTTAATGTAAAATCATCAAAATTCCTCAAATAACACTTTTGTATTTCAAGAAAAAATAAAACACTTTTTCGTGCCAAAAAAATTCTGAGAATTACTATAATTAACTTTTAATCATTTATTTTTTTGCTGTTTTCAGCTTATACGTCACCTGCAAAATATTTACAGTACAAACGATCTCACCAAAATTTCTGTTTCTACTTAATTTTCTTATAGCATTTCCTTAAAAATTAAATCAAAACAACTATTTTAGAAGTTTATTTCCTTCTTGGTAGAACTATTTTTAATTTTCACCGCTGACTACATTGTTTAAACAATTTGGTGTGAAACAAAAAAAAAACTCAGACCAAAAAGAAATACTTTTAACGTAAAACGTTTAAAGAAATGTTGTTTTTATGGAAATGTTGCTTCAAGAAAATATAAAAAAATGTATATGATTGTAATCATAAGTGTTATTGTTAGAAATAGCGTGACTGATGTTAACTGCTATAAGTAGAACCAAAATATAACAAACTTTCAACGTTTGTGATAAATAGATTTCAACAATTATTTCAAGCTAGGCGTTAGCTAAATTTAATGAAGAGTGCCATCAAATGACTGCATTTAAGATCAACTTTAAGTTTTTAATAAATATGTTTCATCTTTATAAAAACTTTAGATAGGAAAAATTAAATATATAAAATTAAAACAGATTAAGTACTGAGTAATAGAAATTTAAATGAACACTATTGAATTAAAGTTATGAACATAATTGTAACAACAATCGTTTCAAGTACTAAAATTTACTAAACCGCCGGTGCTGATTTGACAGGTGGTGATTTTAATTTGTGCAACTTTTCAATTCAGCTTGTTCATTTGCCGCATATAAAGGACAGAGTTCAATGAACTCAACTACTTGATAAATTTATTGTAATCAGTAAATTAAATTTGTTTAAACACTTTAGTCTAAATATATTCAACGGCTAAAAACTGAATGATGTTTACTTATTTAAATTTTCTATTTTTTAGAATTAAGATTTTCAAAACGACATTGAAAATCAAAAAATATTATAACGCATTATAATTAAATTTTGCTTTCTTACATTAAGCTTAAGTACTGCGTTTAAAATAAATATTTTTTTTGTACATATGTCAAGCATGGTTTTTAATATTAAACTTATGATTTTTATCAAATTTGAATTACTAAATTTCCGTATTTTTAGAACAGACAGTCCACATCTACTCTGAGTGTTTTCAAATAAGTACTTTCAGTGATGACATTAATTAAAATAAGAGTAATTAATATCTGTAAACAAAATAAATACAAGAATTAACAAAACATAAACTTATTCAGAGTCACAATGTAAGCCACTGCCTCTTTCACAATCATAAAGTGAATATTTTGATAATTGCCAAAAAATAACAAAACCTCCCACATTCAACCACATAGAAAAGACTTTGCGCTCAACATGTACAAACTGTTTATACACAAACTGATTTAATTTAATCTTTTTTTTTTTTCCAAAGCGTGAAAAATTAATAAGCTATAGTAGACCCTGGTGTTCATATTAAAGTGAACTATCCAGGCTGACTTAATTAAAACTTTTCTAAACAGATAAATAACCCTAAAACAAAACTAAACCAACTAGGGAGATACATAAACTTTTTATAAACAAGGAAAACCCCAACAACAAAACCCAACCAACCAGGGATATCTCGGTCCTCAGCTTCTTCAGCGTGCTGACAGCATCGTCCCTTCTTCCCTGCCTGATCAGCGTGTAAGGAGAATCCGGCAACCATTTACTGGCGATAAAGTACGCAATTGAGGGAATCCCCTGTAGCGAGAGGAGAAGCGAAGTGTACTCGTATGCGCCCAATATCTGTTTGAAATAAGTTTTTAATTGTTTAATGTTTTATAAACTTTATTTAGCTTTTTACATATCGGTTTAGCTTGGCTAATTAGTGTAAAAAAAGAACAAAAAGTTTTTTCGTATGCTCCCAATATCTGTTGAGTTTATTGTCTTAAACTGTTTTTTTTTCCCTTTTAGGTTTGGCTATTTAGAAGTTTAAGAGAAATTTAAAGGTAAATTAGACAACATATGCAAGTTTGTAACTCTATACTCCTAGGACCTGTTGAAATAAACAATGTATTTTAATGTTTTAGTAACTTATTTTTATCTAAAATAACTTCTTATACGTCTCTGTGTAGTTTGACTGGTTGAAACTATGAAAAATACTTATGTTAACACAATAGCTCCATCACCCCGTTAATAAACATTTTTAATATCAGTTTTGTATATTAATTAAAGGAAATGCTAGATAGATTTTTCTCAAATAAAGTATTAATTATTGTCCTACAAATATTTTACTTGAAATCAAGAGTTGTGTAAGTTTTTGATAGTAATAACATTGTAAAAATATTAATATATTTATAGATTTCTACTGCTAGTATTTTACTCAACCCATGAAGTAACTTAAAAAAACGACTCATAACATTTTTTATCTTTTTATTCAAAACAAATAATCTTTAAATGTCTAATTTTTTTTAAACAATAGGTCAACAAAATTTTAACTTTAAAAAATTCATTGTTATATAATAAATTTTCAATCTTAATGAAAATCTACATATGCAAAAATAAAAAAGCAAAACAACTGAGTATGCAGCAAAAATAACCAAAACTTAAGTTTGAAGAATATGATACTTAAAAGTCCTACTTTCAAGTATTAAAACAATGACAAATCAAATTGAAAGCAAACAAACTTTGGGTTGGTTTTAAATGTCAAGTGCTTATTTGTTTGCATGAAACTTTTAAGTTATAAGTAAATTTTAAAATTAACAGCATAAATTACAGTTGAAAAATTACATATATAATCAAAAAGTCAAACTTTATTATATGAGAAATAAAATATTTTTAAGCTAATTTAATTCTTTTACGAGGTGTACCAGTAGATAAAACAATGTGGATGTACAAAAACTCACGACATTTGTTTTACTAAACTTAATTGTCCTAAAATACCTTAACATAAACCAACCGTTAGGATGTAGCCAAAAACTAATTTAAAACATTTTGGAAAAGTGAGTCTGAAGCATGACTAAAAACATTGATTAAAGTTTTCAATATCTTATTCTTTAAACTTATGCTAAACATTAAAAAAAATGAAATAACAAAAACACTGCTTGTGAAAACAAGTTGAATTATCATAACGAACCATTGCTTTTATCAAAATATTTTTTAATATTACAGTATCAGTTTAAACTAACGTTGTAACAACTTTAAAAAAAAAACAAATTAAACAACAAAGATAGAAGTATTATTTATTTAACAGGCTAACAAAACAAGATTTCTTGAGAATAGCAACAAATTTATTGTAAAGTATTGATTATCTTCAAGTTTTTAAGACTAATGAAGACTACTGTAAAGTATTAACTCATTTAATTCAACTTTTCAAAAACAAAACTCCATTAAATTGAGTTCAACAAACTAAAGAACTTGAGAAGTTTGTTAAAATCAAAAGTAAAAAAAAAGTGTAAATACATATATTCTAGTACAACACACCTGTTCAAAGCCCATACAGAGACCAATCAGCCCACCGGCAGACAGATTTACACCAATCAGGCTCAAGTAGAAGGCTTGCTTCTCGGGTGTTGCTATTTCTGATACTAGCAGTGGTATCAAGTCTACAAGAATTTACAAGTTGTTAATTTATAAATGTAAATTAGCGTAAAATAATAAAAAAACTTTCAACACAAACTGTTTTTAATATACATACCAACCACTACTTTAGTAGCTTTTTAATTTATATGTTTGAGTAAAACATAGGAAAATTTATAATACTACAAATATGTAAATTGATAATTATAAAGAAAAACATGTTACAGTCCTTAACCTTTATTTAAAAAAAAAAGCGCATAAAACATAAGATACTGGGGATCGTACTAAAAAAATTGTCTCAAAATAAAATCACTAAAACATTTTTCATTACCTAATCTTACAACAAATAAACTATTCTTACTTACATAATTCTGTAAGTACATAAATTTTAAAGCATTTTTTTTATAAAAAATACAAAACTAAACAACTTAGCAAATTCAAGTGTTTTATCAAAAACAACATTATTATTTCATACAAAAACCACCAACTTAAAACCTCAAACAAAACTGATTCATGCCAAAACAATATTTATTTTGTATATTTTTTTTCATGTTACTTTATTTTTGATATATTATCTATATGAATGAGTAAAGTAGGTTAAGGATAAGGTAAACATAAACTTAATAAAAGTTGTTTTGATATATGCTAACTATTTGCAGGTTTTTGAAACAAAACTGACTCATTCCAAACCCGGAGCACAGCCCGAACACGGCCCTCCCTACAATCAGCGCCTCGTACGACTTCAGCCTGAAAGTGGTCACACTCACCAGCATCACGGACACCAGGTTGACGAAGTTCATCAGCATCACGCTCGACTTCCTGCCCAGGTACGGGAGGACGAGGAAGGAGAAGGAGGAACCGAAGAAACCTCCCGCCAGCATGATGGATCCTGAGCATTTCAATATTTAGTTTGATTTGGTAGTTTTTGAAAGTTGTTTTCAATTTGTTATTTTTTGATATTTTCATTATCAGATACCAAAACAATTTGTGTACACTTTGAGGTCAACAAGAAACTATTTATTAGTAATTTTTCAGAAAAAATAACAAACTTGTACTCGACAAAACTATTAATTGTAAGCAGTTACCTAAAACAACCTTAAAATACATGATACTTGCTAATTAAATCTTCACAGTTTGAACAAGATAAAATTTTTAAGTAAACCTCCGTTGGCAATGAAGCTGATGGCAGCATCCTCAGTGATGGAGGTGCCGTTGTTCCTGTCCTATGAAAAATGTAACAGTTTTATAATTTTTCAAATGATGTTTTATTTTAATAGATTATATATGTTTTTCCTCAACTTGATGCACTTCTTTTTCCAGATTTTATCTTTCTGGGAAAACAAGTATACATATTGGAAGAAGGACTTATATTTCTTTACTGTGTTACAAACAATTAGAAAACTGATAGAATAGTAAATTTATTTAAATTTCTCAAGGTAAGGCAGTTTCTCATTCAAAACTATATACTTATTATACCAAAACTTTGTTAATATGTCTAAGTGTAGTTTTTGTCGTTTAAACAAGATGTAAGTAAGTTTGTCATGGTTTAAAATTATTCTTGAATAAACTGTATGTTAAGTGAGTAATTATAAAGAGCATTTATAGCTAAATAGTGAAATAGGGAAATAGTATTGGACATAATATAATTTTTATTAAAAATATTTTTCACTGTTTAAATAAGTTATAGAAAACACATTGAAGTAATTTAAAATTGAAATAGATAACAAAACTTTAAAACACTCAAGTCAAGAAAAAATTATACATCATTACAATGCATTTTTTAGAAACTTAAAGACAAAATAATAACTTTATAGAAGAATAAAAATAAAAGCCTGTAAAAAAATTATAATTTTTACATACATTTAATAACTAAATAAAAATACTACTAGAAAAAAAGTTAAGCTTTAAGATAAAATTTTGTTGTAAATTACATTTGTTTACTTTTTTAAAATTAACAGAAAATAAGTTGAAATGAAATTTATGATAATTATTTCAGAAGTTATCTATAAAAAACAATTTATTTTAAATTATCATTAGAAATTTAGTACATACTTAAAGTTTTGTAATTTTTTTCTTCTACTAAAAATTTAGAAAGTGAAAAAAGACCATTGTCTGTAAAAACGCTTTTAATTTATTTTACAATAAATTAACTATTTACTTATAAACAATAAAAAACATTTAATTTAATAAGTCAAAAGTATGTTAATTAGCATAATCTAATTAATATCTCATTTGTATTTTAAATTTTTGACTAGTTTTCTTTTATGGTTACTAACCTTCCTATTTCATTTGTGAAAATTAAAGTTAACTTTATGCAAAAAACATTTAAACCAAAGTCAAAAAAAGTTAACTAGAAGCACATGTTTTCTACCAATAACTTTTCTTTACATATTAAAGACAATTTAATAAAGTTCAAAATAAATAAATAATGATTTTTTTAATAAAAAAGAAGTTTTACTATAGATGTGTAAAAAAAACTAGATATACAATTTATATGCTGTGTTAATACAGCACTAGCTTATGAATTATGCTATAAAATTAAAAAACTAATAACATAATTCTACATGTTAAAACACATGTTCGATGAAAACCATGAAATGAAGTCTAAACTTTAAAAAAATATTAATGTAGAATAAAGTATATTAAAAAAAATAAATCATTTTCACATACTATTTATTATTACTTCTATACATTTTTATAGCTTTACAAGTTTTTTTTGCAGTAATTTAGTTGGCACTAACTTTTTTTTTCGTTTACTTATTCTTAATTTTACTTAGTAAGACTTTTTACAGCAAAGCTAGTACTTTAGTAAAGGCGTTACCAATAAAAAATAAGAAGAAATATATAACAAAGAAGCTGTTTTCATACACTAAATTCAGTCAAATAAAGCTCAAAAAACAAAACTGAGTAATAAATTTTAATATTAAATTTAATACCAAAAATAAAATTTTCAACAGGCAAGTATAAAACATGTTGTAACACACCTGGTAAGTTTGATTGAAGAATTTAATCAGGTTGTTAGTGGCAGAGTTGAAGGAGCCAACGCTGATTCCAGTTGAAAGCATCACAGCTGACACGCTCAACACGATTGTGATGGTGCAAAGCCAAGAATTCTGTACAAAATTTGTAGTTTTTTAATCAGTTAACTGATACATATAACATAATTATTGTATATATATAACTACGTACTATTAAAACAAATTGTTTTTTTTAACACGCTGTTTAAATGTTGATAACGAGTTAACACTAAAAACAAAAAATTATTGACTTACTATGATAGAAATTTACACTACTTTAATTTTGTTAACATACATAATTCAGAGATAGATTTTACTTTATATCATACTTATAAAATTTCTTGAGTAAATAATTACTTTTGTAAAAATCTAATTTATAAACTCTAATGAGCTTCTAAATGCAAATTAAAGTTATTTCAAAAATTGTACTTGTTTTTTCATTGAACTATTTGGTGTACTATAATAAGAAATAAAACAAAAATTTGCAGTTCATAATCAAAGACAAAAATTAGTAACTTTAAATTTTAGAAAAATCATTAAAATGTGTTAGCATGTACAGTGTACCACAAATGTAAATTTTTACTATTGTACATAAATATATTTAAGACTTAGCAAACTATAAAATGTCTGTTTTTAAATAACAATGTAGCTAAACATGTAGTTTAAACTTTACTTAAAAGCTTTGGTGTATATAAATTTTTTAAAACATTATCAAACTAAAAACTTAGTCTTTTACAGAGTCAAAAAAACTTATTATATTTGACAAATAGACATTTCAATAGTTAACAAATTTTGTTTTTTTTTTTATAAATGATATTTTACTTTAAACACACTTACTTGAAACTGCTTTGGTTTATCTTGAACAATCTTCTTTTGATCCATTTTCAAATTTTTTAAAGTAAAAAACTAAATTCTTAAAGTAAAAATTATTTATATTTATTTATTTTTACAACCGTCATCACATACTTTTTATAAACATATGAAGTGTGCAGTATTATAACTAAAATTTAGTTTAAAAAAAATACATATCTAAACGATTTTAATATTTTTAACTATTCAATAATCTTTTTATAGCTATTTTATTTTTAGCAAAACTAAAATAATATTGTACAAAAATTAATTTAAAGTTTACTTTTTTAATTTCGAATTTTATAAATAGCTCAGTGAAACTTAAAGTTTACATAAACAAATTTTAGACCAGTTTTTTCATTGCAAAACAAAATCAAAGTAGTCGAAGTTCTTACAAACTTCTGATTTAAACTAGTTCAACTGTTTTACTAATTAGAACACACTTAAAAGTTTTTGTATGCTAAATAAACTTTTGTTAACACTTCATTACTTTAATTAATTAATAATAAAACACTGTGATTAATACACATATAAGAGTAAACATTGTTAAACGGTTCATTTTATGACATCTTAATAAACTTTTACAAGTGAAACTTTAAGTATAAAATTCTTTGTGTTGGATAGTACTAAATGTTTTTCAAATTAAATTAAAAACTAAATACCCTAACTAGTACTACTGCTTTTTGAAAAAACACTTATTCCAATTTAAAAATAACCAAAATTATTAAATTAACCAAAGATTGTTGAATTAATTAAACAATAGGTGACTTTAGTTTTAACATATTTAAAGCAAAAAATATATACAACTTTGCAAAATCATAAAAGATGATGTAAAAATATGTATTTTGTATGTTAGAACTAATTGTAATACCCCTTAACTTTTAAAAAGTTTAGAAAAATAATTTACAAAATTAAAACAAACTTTGTATGACACTGTAAATTTTTAATAATTTCTAATTTTTGTTTAATTTGAAATTTTTGGTAAATCATACTTATTACAAAGAAATGAGGTTAATATTTAAAAAAATTTATGCTAAAGTATTTAGTTAAAAAAAAACTTTTATTAAACTAAAACATAAAGTGATTAAATATGTACTATCTCAGAAAAAATAAGTGTATAAATAAGTTTATTAAATAACACTAGTTTTCAAACTAAAAATATGTAGACTAAAGTTTAAAACAGTTAAAACATCACTCATACAAGTCAAAAATAGAAAACAACTTTTTTTGAACATTTACTATTTATTATTGTTAATTTCTGGTAGGAACAACTTTTTTGATTAAATAACTAAACTAGTACTATTGCTCTTTGTAAAAAAACTTGATTCTATTTAGTGATAGCTTAACAAAACAATTTTAAATAAATAAATTCACTAAAGATTGTTAAATTTTAAAATAAATAAGTTACTTTAATTTTAACATATCTAAAGGAAAATGTTTAAAAAACTTTGCAAAATCGTAAAAGACCATAGAAAGCTATGTGTTTTGTATACATTGAATAATTTTAATTAATCTTACTTTTTATAACTTTTAGAAACACTAATGATGTTAATTTATAAATATATTTAGTTTATATTTGTTAAAAACTAGCTTTGTATGACACAGTAAAACTTTCGCAACTTTTTTTAAATATGTTTTTTAAATTAGAAACTGTTTGTAAATCATATTTACTTAAAAGAACTTAGGTAAATAACAGCAATAACTTTAGGTTTAAGTATTTAGTCAAACAAACCCTTCTATTCAAATTAAATTGATTTAATTTGTATAATCTCAGAAACAATAAAATGTATAAATAAGTTTAAATAACATTAAACTTTTAAACTAAAAATAAGTAGGCCAAAGTTTAGAACAGTTAAAAATGACTCATACATAACCAAGTTTAAAATACAAAGAACTTTATAAACCTTAAATATTTTCTAGTGTTAATTTCTGGTAAAAAACATACTTATTTTGTTATATATTAAGTTCATTTGCACTACTGTACCCAAACTTTCAAATAAATATAATTTTATATATGTTTTAAACTTATGTACAACATAAACATGTTTATTAAGGTTTTATCAAGTTATTTAGGTTACTAACAGTTATGTTAGCTACTTAGACACAAAATATAAACAGTTATCTTTATTTTTTTTTAATAAAAAAGAAAGAAAAAAAAATTGAACACTCACAACTATGGTCAATGGATTGGTGTGAAGAAAGACCTTTCGGTCAACAAGCCTAACACCATACATTTTATAACATTTTTTGAGCAGTTTTAATTAAAACCATACAAAAGAAACTTAAGATCAATGAAAAATCAATATTATTATTAATTAACAGTTTTTTTTCAAGTATTATTATTTTACTCAAAACAATATTTTTTTCTTTAAAGAAAAAAATGGTGTGCACTCTTTTTTATAACAATTTCTGCCAACATTGACTATGGAAACCATAGCCTACCATGGCATCACACCGTCTCCTCCCTTAGATTTCAATTTTTACAGTCATGAAGTTTACATTTTTCTTGTTGCTCTTTTTACATATTTTTTTATTGTTATGCATATTTTGAACAGTTATATCTCATCTTTAAATATATAAATAACAATAAACATGGGTATAAAACAAAAACTATAAATCATACTATACTTTTATAAAATCTGTAAATTTTCTTTGTATGTGCATAAATGTATTTGAAAAAAAAATATTTAGTACTTATAATATATGTTATAACTCAATTATGATTGCTAATTCTCATAACTATAATTGTTGTAAAAACCTAAGGCAATGCAAATGTCTACGTAAAAAGAAATCATACTGTTTAATATACAACTAGATTTTGAACAAAACTAAATAAATATCTAATAAACTTTACATAAAAACAATTTAAAAAGTAAAACTTAACTTATAGAATATACTTAATAATGGTTCAAGGAAAAAAAAAATATGTTAGTCAAAAAAAATCACAATAAAAAAATATGCTATCAAATAATACTGAACATACTTAAAAACCATTATTGTATAGTGGAATCATCAGCTGTTTTTTAATAATAATATTAATAATCTAACAAGTAAATATATTTCAAATTATTAAAGATAGTTAAATGTAATATTGTTCCTCTGTAAAAATAAAACTCTATTCCTCTAAGTCATGAATTAGTATAAGAATTAAGTTGAGTAAAATAAAAACTAATCAAACCTATCTTTAGCCACATTGTCAATGGAGACAAAACAGTAACACTAAATCCCAAATTTAAAAAACCAAAACCAAGTCATCTCTGCCCACACCCAGTCAAACGACCATCAATCAGCCAAAAAATAGATTACAAATATACCAATATTGAAATATATCTTAGTTGTTAAAAAATATAGAGGAAATTAAGTTTGACTTCTATCTGATTAATTTTAAGTAAAACACTTTTTAGTCTAGAATGAAAAGCTCTAAGGTAGCTCTGATCTTTTAAGTTTCTTGGAATTTTTTCCCATACTTTACATCCAAGATAGGATAAGGTTTTAGAACCATAAAGACTATTTACTCTAGGGATGTAGTAATTTGTCTCTGAAAATTTTATTGAATGATTGTGAACTTTATTTACTCTTGTAAAGTAAGGCTTAAAGTTAACTGGCAAAGTATCTCTTTTAAATTTGTGCATAAAAACTCCTAGCTCATACTTAAACATATTTCTAACATCTAATATTTTAATTTTTATTTTTATACTGCTAACACTTTCATTCTAACCTTAAAAATTAATGCATCTTGATGCTCTATTTATAAGTTTATCAATCTCAGTAATTTTAGTTTTACTTGCCCTATCCCAACACAAAAAACCATATCTTACATGACTTATCAGAAGTGAATTAAAGATATAGTACAAGGAATTTTGATTAAAAAAAAACCTTTTTTTGTATAAAATACCTATTGTCTTTAATAACTTAGTTTTTACTGCTTCAATATGGTCAGGCCTATTGAGGTTACTACCAATTGTAACACCAAGATACTTATAATTTTCTATATAACACTAAAAACATATATAACATTAAAAATACCATCCTATTCAATCAATTTTTTAACAATAAATTAAAAGGAAAAGGTGTAAACCTAATTGCAGACTATTCAATGTTTGTAGCGTAAAAGGTATGAGATATTAGTATATCCCTAAAGTAGATATCCGATACTACTGTCAAAAATATGCATAAACACAAAAAAAATATTTGACAAAAATGGAAAAATTCTTATTTTTATTAAAAGTTTTGGAAAATTTTTTAAGTGCTTGGAAAGTATATAAAACAAAATAGTTTTCTTACTTAGTTTTTATATATTTAGTTAAGTGATTTTTACTAAAAAAACTTCTTTTTGCAGAACTCTACTTTTGCAATTTAGTATTGCAGAACAACTACTTTCACTGTAAAAAAAACTTGCAACTACAATTAAAAGTAGCTTGTTGTGGTGTTATTGCCACTGCATGCATGAATGCGTTTCGAGAGAAGAGAGAGAAAAAACGTTTCCATGCCGAACTTTGCACACAACGTCGATTCGATTGAAATAACTTTTCTTTTAAAAAAGCCGCAAAGTCGGTTTAGCACTTAAAAGTTAATCTGTTAGGCATGAGCGTAATAACTACACACGCAAGCTTCAAATGTTTGTGTACATCATAAAATTGCAACTTAATTATCAAAAAACTAGTTATAATTTTATGGTATACACTTTTATGTTATTTAAAGTTCAAGTTTTAATTTATTAAAGTTAAATACATGCTTTATAAGTTTTAAAAGCCATCACTTGTTTTATCATTGTTCGTTCTTAACTGTATCCAAGTAACTATTCATCAAAAAAAATATGCACAATTTGATGATTAATGTTCTTTGAAAAAGTTGGTTTTTAGCTCAAACTATTTTTACAAAAGGAAATTGATATCTGAACATTTATGTAATATCTACGACAGTAAAAAAATGCGAGCTTTTTCACAATAAAGTTCATTGAAATTAGTACAATTTGAACACATAAGTTTTAATAAATACTTAATATTTTCTACAAATATAAACTATTTCTTATCTTAATTTTCAAGGCTTTTTTTCACTAGTTTAAACAAGATATATTACACATTGTTTAATTGCAAATACATTTTTTTATATAAATGAATATTTTTGATAATCAAATGTGCACTGATTTTTTTTCAATATTGATCTACTGTATAAAAAAGCGACCCTAAATATATATTCATTTTATATAGTTTTCACATTTTAATGCGAACGAAAATTAAAACTTGGCTCATAATTTCAATTTCGCTTGAAAAAATTAACAACGTTGAATAAAAGCTGAAAGGATATTCAATTTTTGTTCAAGTAAAATGAAACTACTTGTGGCCATGTAATTACAAACATATGTCATTTATACTTAGTTGGTCTTACGTCAAAATAAACACAATAATATAATATTTAATTATACCATCTGTTTAAACTAAGATTTTAATATTGTTCTTTGCGACTTTAGTAAACAATGAAGTAATACTCAAAAAATAATATCAAAAAAGTATTGTTCTGGACATAAACATGCTTATAATAAAAATAAAATAAGGTTATTGTGTTCTAAAAATAGCTTTTAAATTTTCCAATAAGCTTCACCTAAAGCTTATTTGATTTAAAGAGTTAGAGTATCTTTTTAAGTTTGAAGAAGTTAGAAAATTCAACAAATAAACCTTTTTCAAAAACAATGCATAGTCACCATTTGTTTATTTATACCACCGATTCAAATTTAAAAATTTGTCCGTTAGGTGGGACGCGAACGCCGGTGGAAGTGGTACTGCCTGAGAGTCGCCTGCAACTCTAGCAGTTGCAGGTCGTCGGCTAGTGCTCTTTTCTATAAAATCAAGAAACTTTGTGCTATGGTTTAAAATATATGATAAAATGAAAAAATATAAAAGAGAAAATTTCAGTTAGGAAGTTTTATAGCTTTTGTTTTTTTATCGTAACTAGAAACTATAATTTACTTTAGCTATACTGCCTGCTAGATTTAGTTTAACTCAGGGATCGGCAGCGTTTTATAAGTCGCGGGCGAATTTTCCCATAAAAAGTTGCTCAAGAACGAAGTGTTTAGAAAAAGTTCTTCCGCAACTATTGAAAAAAAAGAAGTAATCAATAAAAAAACTCTTAATGTACAGCAGTGGTCTTCAAGGTGATCGAAATCTTTGCACAATAAACTGCGAAATCAATTTCAGTGCACCCTAGTTTAAGTTTAGTCAGTTATTATGTTACATTGCTTAACAAACTATAAAACAGAGTAAAAATTTTGTTTTTGGTTTGGAAACTATTTTTTTTGTTGAGTGATGGAAGGTCACGTTGTAATTGAAACTGCCGCCCGCGAAGATTTTTGTTTTTCAAAATTTGGCCCCGCAACTACCAAATGCCTGCCGACCCCTGAACAAGATAATGCATTTTTACCAGAAATAATAAATTTTATTGCAAAAGTTGGTGCTGTAGTAAACTTGTGTAAATTTAATTATAATAGCACAAAAATCTTAGAAAATAAATAAATTTGTTTAAAAAAGTTTGTAAAATAAACTACTTATGACGTAAATCTGAGGCTTTTAGAGTCTGTTACTTTTTATTATAATAAGCTGTTTTATTTAAAATATAATTTTTTAAACTGATATTTGGACCAAAAAAACTTTAAATTAGTAAAAGGTCAAGAATGGATTTATTTACCAAGTTCAAGATAAAGATATGGAAAAAACTGAAAAAGTAAGTATTTAGCTTTATTCGAGTTTAAGAAAGAATGCTTCTTTTCAGTTTTCATATACTTTTTTTTTCAATAAACATACTTTAATAAAGCAAGTACTTTTTTAGCTTGTTTTAGCAAATTTTCGTCAAGCTTTGCCCATTTTACTGGTTAAAAAACTGTTGAAAGCTTATTTACAAAATAACCTGTTTGAAAAATTCTAGATGAGCAAAAAATTAAAGTCCAGATTGATTATCAGATGCTTGTAATGAGTATAACAGACGTGTATAACTAAATAAAAATATTTTAATAAAAAATGAGTTTGTGAAAGAAAAGCAAAAGTTTGTTGTTCTTGCAAAGAATTGAAAAATAAAGTACAAACACGGATTGTTAAGTAATTTGAATTACAAACTGGCGAAGGTTTTTTTTGCATGTAAAAGTATTTAAAAATCTTTGTTCAGTATTTGTTCAGTCCTGAAAAATCAATTTTAGGCAAAATTTTACACTCACGGAGTTTTTATAGAATGAAAATTTTGAAAGTTTTAGAGACTAATGTATTACAAATAGAAAGCACAAAAGTTTTATACTAACAAAAAATTAATAAAAAACGAAGTCATCCTGAAGCTTATTTAAGCAAACTAATACAAAAACAATGATTTTAAAAGAAAAATTGAGCAAAAGTTAGTTGTTGTGTTTTCTAATCATAACGCTTATTGTAGGAGTACTTTAATATTAAAGAGGTAAAGATGACATGTTATATTTTATTCGCAGTGTAAGTTTAAACAGTTTTAATTTAATTGGTCTTTTGATTTTACTTTCTCAAATCGTGCCTACCAAACTAAAAATATTAAAAAATTATTTAACATAGACAAATTTGCTTTCTAGATTTGTGCAGTATTAAAAAATTAAATTTAAGAAGGCTTTAAATATATATATATTTTTTTTTAAACAATTTACTTGTTAGTTTAATAACATTTGGTTCTCTATTTATACTTCAAGCAAGCAATTTTTGCAACCGCTGTAATCATTGTTTCGAAAAAAATTGTTTACATTTTGTTACTTTTTATTTTAACTCATTAAATTTTCTTTTGTTTGAACATTACTACTTACCTAAAAATCATAGACAAAAATATTCAAGATATTTGAATATGTTAGGTTATTAACGTTTTAAATTAAACATGCTATCTAACTTTATCATTTTTCATAATTCTATTAACAAAGTTTTCTCTGAATTACTATCTTATTTTTATAGTATATAACTTGGATAAATGAAAATTTGTTATTTTTTTTTACATAGTTATAGTATTAAAAAGAAAAAGATGCTATAAAGCATTTAGATAACATTATAAGCTTCTGCTTTATAACAATTACTAAATCTTTGTAATAAAGTAGTAATGAATAAATTAAAATAAAGAGAAAATTTATCATAATGAAAATAAAAACAAAGATAAAACTTTATAAAGTTTAAATGACTTTCTACTGAGTACTTTTATGATTCTAGAAATACTACTACAAATAAATTACTTAAAATAAAAATGTGGAAAAGAAAAACAAAACTTTTCTTTGTAAACACTTAAAAAGTTCTGCTATTAAAAAAAAACAATCTTAACACTTTAAGAATCAACTTTTTCGTAAAAAAACTTTTATGAATTTTGTTTTTTAAAAAAGCCGAATTGTTTCTAGTAGTATTATAGCTTAAACAAAGAAAGTACGATAGTACTTACCACTAAATGGTGGCACATTATCATAACTATTAGTTGTACATAATCTGAATAATCTTACATTGAATTCTGTTGTAACCATGTAAACAATTTTATCGTTTTATATTGAAAATGGTAGTGAAAATTAAACTGAAAATTGATAAGAAGGTGATAAAGTTTAAACTTAAGACAAATAAGAAAATAATAAAGTTTAAAGTGAAGATTTTGAGAAGATGATGAATTTTAGACCGAAGTCAAATTAAAAGTTAATAAAGTTTAAATTAAAGATAAAGTAAACGATGATTAAGTTTAAACTAAAGACAAATTAGAAAATAATGAAGTTTAAGTAGAAAATTAATTGGAAGATGATAAAGTTTAAGCTGGAGACAAATTAAAAGATGATGAAGTTTAAACTGAAGACAAATTAGAGAATGAGGAAGTTTAAACTGAATATAAATAAGAAAATTATAAAGTTTAGACAGAAAACAAATTAGAAGATGAAAAAGTTTAAACTGAAGACGAATTAGAGGTGATAAAGTTTAGACTTTAGACAAATAAATATATAATGCAATTTAATCTTAAGACAAATTTAAAAGACTTAAGTTAAAACTAATGAAGAATACGAAGTTGATTCAGTTCAAACTAAAAAAATTGAAAAATGGTAAAGTTTAAACATACGAAAGACTATAAAATTAAAAAGTTTAAACTGAAGACAAATTAGAAGATGATGAAGTTTAAACTAAAGATAAATTAAAATATAAAGTAGTTTAAGGTAAAAAAAATAAGAAAGTGTTGAAATTTAAACTGAAGACAAATTAAGATATGAAGAAGTTTAAACTAAAGATAAGTTACAAGGTGATGAACTTTAAACTGAAAACGAATTAGATGATGATAAATTTTAAACTGAAGGTTAATTGTAAGGTGAAAAATTTTGAATTTAAAGCAAAACATAGTATGATAAAGTTTAAACTAAAGATAATTTTGAAAGTAAATGAATTTAAACTGAATATAAATTAGAAAAGGATAAAGTTTAAACTGAAATCAAATAAAAATATTGTAAAGAATAAACTGAAGACAAACTAGAAGGTGATAAAATTCAAATGTAAAACAAGTTAGCAAATGATAAGGTTTAACCTGAAGTCAAATTAGAAGATGAAGAAGTTTAAATTGAAGATAAGTGAGAAATTTAAGAAGAAAAGTAATAAGAAGAAATAATTTTAATTGAAGACGAATTTCAAGATAAGATAAGAATTTTAAACCCAAGACAAATTAGAGGATGATGAAGTTTAAACTGAACACAAATTAAAAGATGTTCAAGTATAAACTTTTGACAAATAAGAATATTTTAAAGTCAAAACTAAGGACAAATTGAATGATTTCAAAAATTAAACTGAACAAAAGTGGTAAGATTAAGGATTATAAATGAAAACGAATTTAAAAAATAAGAAGTTTAAAATGAAGACAATTTAAAAATGTTGTGATGTAAGCTGAAGATATATTAGAGGATGATGAAATCTAAATTGAAGACAAATTAAGATATGAAGAAGCTTAAACTGAAAATAAGTTTCAAGGTGATGAAGTTTAAACTGAAGACGAATTAGAAGATGATAAAGTTTAAACTTATGAAAAGAAAGAAGATGATCCATATTAAACTAAAAAGTAATTAAAAGATGATAAAGAACAAATAAAAAGACTACACGGACAAAACCGAACACAAACTAAAAGGTAATGAAATTTATACTGACGACAAACTAGAAGGTGATTTAGTTTAAACTAAGACAAAATAAAAAAAATATTAAGTTCAAACTGAAGATTAATTGTAAAGTGAAAAAGTTTGAACTTAAGGCAAAACATAATATGATGAAGTTTAAACTAAAGATATTTTGGAAAATAAATATAATTAAACTGAATAAAAATAAGAGGCGGATAAATATCAAACTGAAGTCAAATTAAAAAATTGTAAAGATTAAACTGAAAATAACTGAGAAATTTAAGAAGTTTAAACTGAAGACAAATAAGAAGAAGAAATAATTTAAACCGAAGACGAATTGCTAAATAAGAAGTTTAAATTTTTGTTAAAACTAAAGAAAAGTAAAAAGTTGATCCAGTTTAAACTGAATAAAAATTGAAAATGGTAGAGTTTAAACAGACGAAATACTATAATCTGATGATATTAATCTGATGACGAACTAAAAGATGAAAAAGTTTAAGCTGAATAAATTTTAGAAGATGTACAAGTTTAATCACAAGACAATTTATATATGATTAAGATGAAGTTAAAAATAAATTAGAAGAGTATACAGTTGACACTGAGGATAAATTTAAAGTTGATGAAATTAAAACTAAATATAAATTGGAAGATGAAGATGTTTAAACTATAAACAAACTTAGAAGATAAAAAAGAATAAATTAAACACAAACTAGATTATGTTCTGTTTTAATCTGAGTAAAAATAAGAAAAGGGTAAAGTTTAAACTGATGAAAAATAAGATTATGATGAAGTTTAAACTGAAGACGAATTAAAAGAATATAAAATTAAGTATAAAGACAAACTGAAAGAAGATGAAGTTTACACTGAAGAAACAATGAAAGATGATAAAGTTTAAACAAATTAAAAGATTATGAATATACTTAAAACTAAGAACGATTAAAAGATAATTATATTTATAAAGAAGAAGAATCAGAAGACTAAAAGGTTTATAAAAGATTATGAATAAAAATTATGGAATTTTAACTGAAGATAAGTTAAAATATAATAAAGCTTAAAATGAAAAGAAACTAGAAAATGAAAAAGTTTAAACTAAAGACAAATTAGAAGATGATGAAGTTTAAACTAAAAACAAATTAAAACAAGATGAAAAAGTTTAATTAAGACAAGTTTGAAAATACTTAAGTTAAAAGTGAAGAAAAATAAGAAGTTGATCCAGTTTAAACTGAAGAAAAATTGAAAAATGGTAAATTTAAAATAGACGACAGTGTAAAGATGATAAAATGTGTTTCAAAGATAAAGAAGTTTTGAATGAAAACAAAAATAAAGTTTTAAAGTTTAAACTGAAGACAAACTAAGAAATAAAGAAGTTTAAACTGAAGATAAGTTACAAGGTAGTGAAGTTTAGACTAAAGATGAATTGGAAGATGATTAAGTTAGAACTGAAGAAAAAGTAAAAGATGATCCATATTAATCTGAAGAGAAATCAAAATATGATAAAGTTCAAACTATAGACAAATTAAAAGACTACACAGATGAAACCGAGGACGAATTAAAAGATAATGAAATTTAAACTGAAGATAAACTAGAAAATGATTTAGTTTGAACTAAAGATTGATAAAAAGATGATGAAGATATAACAGAAAACAAATAAGAAAGTGTCGAATTTCTAAATTAGTTCAATAGACACATTAAGATATGAATAAATTCAACCTGAAAATAAGTTAAAAGATGATGAAGCTTAAACCGAAGACGAGCTAGAAAGTTAAGAAGTTTAAACTGATGACAAATTGATAGATGATTAATTTTAAAATAAAGATAAATTAAAAGATGACTAAGTTTAAACTGAAGATTAATTGAAAGATGATTAAGTTTAAACTGAAAATAAAATGGAAGTTGAACAAGTTTAAATTTAAGACAAAACATAATATAATAAAATTTTGAGAAAATAAATAAATTTACACTGAAAATAAGTTAGAAGATAATGAACTTTAAACTGATTAAAAATAAGAAGAGGTTAAAGTTTAAACCGAAGTCAAATTAAAAGATTTTAAAGATTAAACTGAAGGCAAATTAGAAGATGAAGAAGTTTAAACTGAAGATAAGTGAGAAATTTAAGAAGAAAAAAAGAACAAGAAGTAATTTAAACTGAAGACAAATTTCAAGATAAAATATTCAAACAAAAACTAATTAGAAGATGATAAAGTTTAAACTGAACACAAATTAAAAGATGATCAAGAATAAACCTTTGACAAATAAGAAGATTTTAAAGTTAATAATAAGGACAATTAAACGATTTAAAAATTTAAACTGAAAAAAAGTTATTAGATGAGGAAGTTTAAATGAAAACGAATTTAAAAAAATAAGGAGTTTAAAATGAAGACATTTTAGAAGATGCAAACTGAAGATATATTAGAGGATGATGACATTTAAATTGAAAACAAATTAGAAGAAAAAGAAGTTAAAACTGAAGACAATTTAGAAGATGAAGAAGTATAACTGAATACAAACCTGAGAATGATAATGTTCAAACTAAAAACAAATTAGAGGAAGATCAAGTTAAACTTAATAAAAATAACAAAATTATAAAATTTAAACAAAAGACAACCTAGATGACGATGAAGTTTAAACTGAAGATAAATTAGAAGATGAAGAAGTTATAACTGAAGATAAGTTATAAGAAGAAAAGTTGTAAACTGAAGACGAACTAGAAAATAATAGAATTTAAAGTGAAAAAAGTTTAGAAGACGCTGAAGTTTAAACTGAAGTTAAATTTGATAACGATAAAGTTCAAACTGAAGATAATTAATAAGATTAAAAATTTTAAACTAAGACGAATTAGAAAATAATGAAATTTAAAGTGAATACAAATCAAAAGATGATGAAATTTAAACTGAAAATAAGTTACGAGATGATGAAGGATATACTGAAAACGAACTAGAAATTAAAAATTATAACTTAAAACAAATAAAAAGAAAAAGAAATTTAAAACGAAGATAAATTAGAAGATGATGAAGTTTGAAAAATAGACAATTAAAAGATAAAGAAATATAACTGGATACAAATTAGAGAAAGGTAAATTTTAAACTAAAGACAAATTAGATGATAATTAAGTTCAAACTAAAAATAAAGTAGAAGATGATGAAGTTTAAACTGTACACGAATTAGAAAATCATCGAGTTTAAATTTAAGACAAGTTAAAATATAATGCAAAAGTTTAATCTTAAGACAGTTAGAGAATACTTAAGTTAAAACTCAAGAAAAATAAGAAGTTGATCTAGTTTAAACTAAAGAAAAATTGGAAAATTGTAGAGTTTAAACAGACGAAAGACTATAAAATTAAACAGTTTAATCTGATGAGAAATTAAAATATGAAAAAAGTTAAACTAAAAAATGTTAGAAGATGTACAAGTTTATTCATAAGACAATTTAAATATGATTAAGATGAAGTTGAAAATAAATTAGAAGAGTATACAGTTGAAACTGAGGATAAATTTAAAGTTGATGAAATTCAAACTGAATACAAGTTGGAAGATGAAGATGTTTAAACTATAAACAAACTTAGAAGATATTAAAGACTAAATTATAGACAAACTAGATTATTTTCTGTTTTAATCTGAGTAAAAATAAGAAAAGGGTAAAGTTTAAACTGATGAAAAATAAGATTATGATGAAGTTTAAACTGAAGACAAATTAAAAGACTATAAAATTAAATATAAAAACAAACTGAAAGAGGATGAAGTTTAAACTGAAGAAAAATAGAGGATTATGAAGTTAAAACTAAGGACAAATTAAAAGATGTCGAATATTAAATTGAAGATAAATTAGTAGATGACGAAGTTTAAACTGAAAAAACTTATAAAATTAAGAAGTTTCAAATTTAAACAAATTAAGAAAAGATAAAGTTAAAAATGAAAACAAATTAAAAGATGAAGAAGTTAAACTGAAGACAAAATGAAAGATGATAAAGTTTAAACTTTAAACGAATTACAAGATTATGAAAATACTGAGAACGATTAAAAGATAAAGATATTTCAAAAGAAGAAGAATCAGAAGACTAAAAGGTTTAAACAAAATAAAAAATATAATTTTAAAATCCTAAGTGAAGATAAGTTAAAATATAATAAAGTTTAAAATGAAGATAAACTAGAAGATGAAAAAGTTAAAAATGAAGACAAATAATAAATTGATGAAGTTTAAACTAAAGACAAATTAAAACGAGATGCAAAGTTAAATATTAAGACAAATTAGAAAATACTCAAGTTAAAACTGAAGAAAAATAAGAAGTGGATCCAGATTTAACTGAAAATACTTTAAAAAATTGTAGAGCTTAAACAGACGACAGATTAGAAGATGAAAGAATGTAAAAAGATAAAGAAACTTTAACTGAAAACAAATAAGAAAGTTTTAAAATTTAAACTGAAGATACGTTACAAGGTGATAAAGTTTAGACTAAAGAAGAACTAGAAGATGGTAAAGTTTAAACTTAAGAAAAAGTAAAAGATTATCCTTGTTAAACTGAAGAGAATCTAAAAAATGATAAAATTTTAACTTAAGATTGATTAAACGATGACGAAGATATAACAGAAAACAAAAAAGAAAGTGTTGAATTTTCTAAATTAGTTCAATAGACACTAGGAAGGCGAAGAAGTTTAAATTTAAGACAAAACATAATATGATGAAATTTTGGGAAAATAAATAAATTTAAACTGAATATAAGTTAGAAGATAATTAACTTTAAACTGTATAAAAATAAGAAGAGGTTAAAGTTTAAACTAAAGTCAAATCAAAAGATTGTAAAGATTAACCTGTAGACAAATTAGAAGGTGATAAATTTAGATGAAAAACAAGTTACTAAATGATAAGGTTTTAAACCAAATTAAATTAGAAGATGAAGAAGTTTAAACTGAAGATAAGTGAGAAATTTAAGAAGAAAAATAATAAGAAGAAATAGTTTAAACTGAAGACAAATTTCAAGATAAAAAATTCAAACAAAAACAAATTAGAAGATGATAAAGTTTAAACTGAACACAAAGTAAAAGATGATTAAGAATAAACCTTTGACAAATAAGAATATTTTAAAGTTAATAATGAGGAAAAATTAAAAGTGAAAAAAGTTATTAGATGAAGTATTTTGAATGAAAACGAATCAAAAATTAAGGAGTTCAAAATAAAGAGATTTTAGAAGATGCAAACTGAAGATATATTAGACGATGATGACATCTAATTTCAAAACAATTTAGAAGAATAAGAAATTTAAACTGAAGACAAATTAGAAGATAACGAAGTTCGAAATAGAGACAACTTAAAATATGAAGAAGTATAACTGTTACAAATTAGAGGATGATCAAGTTAAACTTAAATGAAAATAACAAAATTATAAAGTTTAAACTGAATACAAAATAAATGACGATGAAGTTTAAACTGAGGATAAATTAGAAGATGAAGAAGTTTAAACTGAAGATAAGTTATAAGAAGAAAAGTAGTAAATTGAAGAGAAAATAGAAAATAATGAAATTTAAAGTGAAGACAAATTAGAAAATGATGAAGTTTAAATTGAAGATAAATTATAAGATAAAAATTTTGAACTAAAGACGAATTAGAAACTAGTGAAAATTAAAACGAATGCAAATTAAAAGATATTTAAGTTTAAACTTAAAATAATTTACCAGAAGTTTTAAGGTTATACTGAAAACGAACTAGAAATTGAAAAGTTCAACTTAAATCAAATAAAAAGAAGAAACAATTAAAACTGAAAACAAATCATAAGATGATAACTTTTAAAATGAAGACAATTTAAAATATGAAAAAGTTTAAACTAGACTAATGTAGAAGATATATAAGTATAATCAGAAGACAATTTAAATATGATTAAGATGTAATTAAAAATAAATTAGAAGAGTATAGAGTTAAAACTGAGGACGAATTAGGAGACTATAAAATTAAATTTGCAGATAAATTAGAAGACTATAAAGTTAATACTGAAGTTGAAATAAAAAATTATAAACTTAAAATGAAGACAAATAGAAGTAAAAAAATTTAAATTAAAATTCTTAATTAAAAAGAAGACGAAGAAGTTGAAACCAAAAACAAATAAGAAAGTGGTAAAACTTATGCTAAAGACAAATTATGAATTGAAAAAGTTTAAACTGAAGATAAGTTTAAAGATGATTTAGTTTAAACTAAAAATTAATTAAAAGGTAAAGAAGTATAAACTGAATACAAAGCATGCTAGATGAAGTTTCAGCTGAAGATAATTTGTAAAATAACTAACTTTAAACTGAATATAAGTTAAAAAAGATGATGAACTTTAAACTGAATAAAAATAAGAAGAGGATAAAGTTTTAACTGAGTCAAATTAAAAGATGAAGAATTTTGAACTGAAGACATGTTAGAAAATTAAGAAGTTTAACCCGAAAGCAAATTAGTAGAAGAAATAACTTAAACTTAGGACGAAATAGAAGATGAGAGGTTTAAATTGAAGATGAAGAAAAAGTTAAGAAGTTGAAACTGAAGACAAATTAAAAGATGATCAAGTATAAACTTTTGACGAATTAAGAGATAACAAAGTTTTAAAGACATATAAGAAGATGGTTTACTTTAAAATGAAGGCTGTTTAGAAGATGATGAAGTCTAAACTGAATATAAATTAGAGGATGATGAATTTTAAACTGAAAACAAAAGAACAGGAAATTTTAACTGAAGATGTAATAGAAAATAAAGAAGTTTAAATTAAAGATAAATTAGAAGATGATAAAGTTTAAGTTAAAGACAAATTATAGATAGATGAAGTTTAAACTAAAGATAAATCAAATGATGATGAAGTTTAAACTAAAGACGAATTAGTAAACTATAAAATTAAGTTTGAAGACATACTAAAAGATAATAAAGTTTAAACTGATATAAATCAAAAAGATCATGAAGCTTAAACTTTAGACAAATTAGAAGATAATAAAGTTAAAACTAGATACAAGTTAAAGGATTTAGAAATTTTAGCTAAACATAAATTAGAATATAATAAAGTTTCAATTAAAGATAAATTAGAAGATAAAAAAGTTTAAAATGAAGACCAATACAAGATAAAAGAGTTAACCTAATAATAAATTAGAATGTGAAGAAGTTTAAACTGAAAACAAAATAAAAGACAAATTTGAAGATGATTCATTTCGAACTGAAAAATAATAAGAAAAGGGTAAAGTTTAAACTGAAGACGAATAAGATGATTATGACTGGTAGTTCTTACTACATTGAAACCGTAGTCTATTAGAAGTACCATGCCTTGTTTATCCTTTTCAGTTGTACTATGACAACCAATTGAAATACAAAATTAAAAAAAATATTGTAAGCAGGAGTAATTTTATATAACACTAGTCAAGCTTTTTTAAATAAGCACAACTCAATAAAAATCACGATCAATGTTTTCTTAAATGTTTATTTATTTATATTAGTTTTTAGTTATATATACTATGTAATACTATGTAAATTTTCAAGGTACAAGGAAATACAATATATACAAAAAATTGTGGGTCCAATATAAACATAAGTATACATACATATAATTAAATAAGTACTGAGGACTTCTAATATCAACACATATGTTGTATTTTTATGATGATAGTTTTAGTTTTATAGAACTTTGCTTTAACAGTCATTTGTAAGCTTAAGTATAGCTTTTTTACATTTAATGTATTTTTTATATTTTTATCTAAGAGAGGTATTAACACGAAGAGTACAACATAAAGCTAGATACAAGCGTATCTTAGTTATAATGTGTTCTCGGTAATTGATCATTAATAATACTCAATGGCAACTTTATAAATAATTAAAGGTATCAATTATTTAACAACTTTATATCAACACATGTAGAACATTTTTTTCAAATATTCAACTAATACTACTTTGCATTTGAAGTTTGAATTTTTGTACTTGTCATGATTTATTTAAAATATGACTTTTTTAGATTAATAGGACTGCCATTTCAATTAAAACTTTCCATTTGTAATTGTGTAATGATAAATAATAGTTCATTGTATTACATTAATGCTTTAGCTGTTCATTCTTCTTTTAAAAATTATCTATAATTTTTTTTTTAATCATTTAACTCATTGTAAAGTTGAACACAACAAAATAATGTGACGTAATGGTAAGCTTAAAATCTTTATTTACAAGACTCTTAATAATTATTTTTTTTTCAGGTCAAGCTTAGGTTGGTACCAGTGGCGTAGCGTGGTATTTTGGTCAGGGGGTGCGCAAATATTTTTCTCAAAAAATCCTCCAAATTAAAATTTTTGTAATTAGCTATAAAAATTTTTTTATAAGTTATATAATTGAAATAAATTTATTAAGTAAAATAAGTTCGTTAAATATTTTAAAAAATATTCATATATTACAAAATTAAACAATTAAATAAAAGTATAAATTTCATTATAATTACTTATACTTGCAAAAATGTAAACTTACTAAATAAAAATTGTTTTTATTATCTATAGTAAACTTTATATCTTTAAAGATTAATATATTCAATAATACGAAAGTATCCGTTTTATTTACGAAAAAAATATAAATAGCTTTAAACAGTGATAACAACACCTCATTGCACATAATTTTAATAAAGTTACACAGAAGTTAAAATAGACGAACTTTATAACTGTTATTACAGTTTATTACAACTTTTTAAAATAGTTAAAAGTATACTTTTTAAATTTAATTCATTTGATTGTATTTGTTTAAAATAAAAATCACAAACAAAGTTTATTTCTCATAGGCCGACACGCTTATCTTGTATGTTTACAAAAGTAAAGTTCAGAAAACTAGCAGTAGTCTTAACAATGTAGCATAAAAAAAATTTTGTAAAATTGTTTAATTTTTCTTTAAGCGTGACGTATTTTTGTAAACTTTTTGTAGAAAAATAATCTGCCATAAGGTTATACTACAGCAGTGCGCTATATTAATTGCGTGCTTTTAGAGTCTAAAGTATTGTGAAATTAATGAACTTATAAAATTTTTCCCTATGGAGTTTTTCATCAACATCGGTGCGCATTTGCAATTACGCACCGAATCAGTATATTGAATAATAACATGTACTTTCCTAACTTGTCACTAATTGGTATTCAAAATTTCGTTTAACTTTTTGAATACTAGATAAACATACAGTAATCTCTCGGATCTTTACGCACTCGTGACGTTACGCACTCTCGTTTAGTTACGCATTTCAGAATTCTATAAAGTTTAGAAAACAAAAAGTTTATTTTTTTTAATATTGCACAAATTAGGTTTAATGTATATTTTTAAATTAAAATATGTTTTGAATGCTAACACACCTCTCTATATCTTTAGACTTTGTAAATTTATGTTCCTTGACTAATTGATAAACATTTAGTTATACCTCAGTATATCAGAAATTTTGTAAACAATACGAGATTAAATCAAAATTCTGAAATAAACATGACTGTTTTTAATAATGAAAGTATAGTGAAATAATGAGAGTTTAAAACACAAAGAAATAATACAGCAGTCTTGCATTATATATTAATAAACACCATTTTATAATTGTAAAGAAATGCTTAATTATAAATTGAATTTGCTAAGTAGAATAAAATATAAATGTCACATATAAATAAGGATAAAGATAATTTCTACTTGTTATTAAAATAGTAAAATTATTTCTACTCGTAACATTATTTTATAGAAATTAAAATTCTTTTTTTTAATATATGTATAGTTTTATCTGTTGTTTTCATATTTATAAATAAAGTAAACAAATTGTTAAAAGTGGGAAAGTGCCCAGTCTGCTTTTAACTAGAAGCAACATTAAAAAACAGTCATTTTAGTGAGTATATTTGGTACCTCTCGTTTCTTTACGAACTCTCATATCTTTACGCACTTTTTCTGTGGACACAATGTGCGTAAATAAGCGAGAGGTTACTGTAGTTGAAAAAAGGCAAATTAAGCAGAAAAAATAAACTATAAAGGATAAAGATATTAAATTCTTTTTTTTTAATTTTTCTTTTTTTGGGTGGCACGCATGCGCCAGTGTCCCTCCCGACGCTACGCCCCTGGTTGGTACTAAACCTTTTATTTGAACAATGTGTTTATTAAACAATGTTAACCACAAAAACTAACGGCATCCACTTTTTAAACCGTTGGAATTATAACAATTTTTCCAAAAAAAAAATATACTTAAATTTTCAGTTTTAAATCTAAAAGTTTATAAAACTTGTTGTAAACAGTTTATTTAAATTTTTAGTTCACTAAACTTTTCAAACTTAATGCTTTATATCATTAATGTTTAAAATATAAGAAGGTAAAGCATATAAGCTTTATTAGTTTAACACTCGAAAAATTGAATGCTTAATCGAACATTTATTCCCATGACATTGTGTTTTCAAGAAACTTTATTTTAAAATGTAGTTTTTTTCACATTAGAGGAAACTTGCTACAAAGTAACATAAAATGAGAAGAAAATTACAAAAAAAAGTAATACTTTTCCTCCTGCATTACATTGCGCGTTGCAGTTTAAAATGTTTTGCTGGGCGGGCCGCATTTAGCCTGTGGGATCCAGTGTTCCTACCCCTGCTATAAGCTGTAATTTTTCAAAAATAGAAAATATCTTTAGTAAATCAGGTTTAAGCTTCGTTGGTTTGGTTTTAATATTATTAACAATAAGCAAATAGAATTTAACCGTAAGATTACCTCAAAATACTTTATGTATGATAAAGTATTCAAATAACCTTATTATTGAAATTCTAAGTAGTTGAAAATCATTTTAATTTATACATTCTTAAAGTATACTCTCTTTAAACTCAAATTGTGTTTGAATGTTCAAATAACGTTCAAAGTAATTTCTAAAGCATAATTTTTTTATTGTACATGCTTCTTTATACTCGTTAGTGTTTGCAAATGTTCTTTGATATAAAATATAAGCAATAAATTTCATGCTTAGTTTGTATAAGTAGCATAGATAGTAGCTATTCAGAATAATTATGTTCTGAGTTAAGTTCAAGGTTAGTTGTGGGTTATAGTGCTAATGTACATCACATAAAACGAAAATTCTCTCTTAATTAAGTAGCTCACATTATTTGTTGGTTATAGTATGTCTAAAATGGTAGTAAAGATGACAAATAAACTGCTAGTTATTATAACAAAACACGGTCTTTATATTTATAAAGTAAAGTGTACAAACATTATACTTTCTAAATACAGAATTTTTTATCAATAAACTTAAAGGATCAAAAAATACACTTAGATATATAATACACACTAACTAAAGTTGCAAAGTCAAAATAACTACTTTTGCTGATGAAAATTATAATATTGTTTTGTTCTCAATAAATTTACTACTTATTACTATTTAACTGTTGTTAAATGTAGTTAAATAAATATGTATAATTTAGTAGAAAGATAAAAATTAACTCTGCTTTATATTTTATTCGAAATTTAAAACCTTGAGTTTGAAATCCAAAACTATGATAAAACGTATAAACTAGTTTTTCAGACTTTTTAATATAATTAAAGACTGTTAGAATTCCAAAACTGTAAAATAATTGTGATACAACACGAACAGAAAAATAGGAACAAAATAAAACATACAACAAAAAACATTAGAATAACACAATTATTCTGTACTTGAACTGAAAATTATGTTTTCCGGTTTCCATAAAACTTTCTTATCTGATTTTCTTGTGAATTTATTTTATTTTCCCTAAACCACGGGAAATTAAATACTTTATCCTAATTCAATCTGTCTTATACTTCTTTTGAAAGCATTCTTCGTATCAGATCTTTGCGCTCATCGCTTACTTCGACATCAAATATCGATTCGATCTTTCGACTTGTTGGGAAAGGAGTATACAAATCCTCTTGTGCCGCATTTGAAATTTAGTTTTGGGTTTTTTTCTTCTGGCCTGTAGATTAAGTGACCAAAATCTAACAACTTCAACTCCTGCGTATTCAGATTGTAGAGATCATTACTTGGCTCATCCAGATTTCAAACACCATAGTTTTTAGTTAGCTTATCAGATTGACAACTAACTTGAAAACAAGTTTACATTTTTTCAATAGAATGCTCATCAGGTTGATTGATGGTACAATCGTGCAAATATAATAAATTATCTAAAATGTAAACTGTAAATAACAATTTCAATTTGAAAATAGTTGATATTAAATAGCTAGTGCAAAGTCGCACACCGCGCGCTTTAGTGCTAGCCGAAGGAAGCAAATATATAATGTTATAAGTAAAACCATTAGAAAAATTTGGAAAATTTTAAATTTCATCCTTATTTCCAGATACTAAAAAAGAGTTTAAAATATTTGAAAACTGCTTCGACTAAGCATTGAAACAAAATTACTTTCTCAAAAAAAATATTTGATTTTAGGAGGATTACCGTAAATTACTTTCTAGAACAGTTTTTAGGTTAAGTAAACTACTCAGTAAACTGAAAAAAAAACACATTTAGTTACAAAATATTTTAAATTAAATAGCTAAGAGAAAGATCGCTTACCGCGCGCAAAGTGTGCTTTAGTGCTAACCGAAGAAACCAAATAGATAAAATTATAAACATATTCATTAGAAAAATTTGGAAAACTTCCAATTTAGTTCTTATTTCCAAGTACTACAAAACTAATTTTGAATATTTTAAAACTGCTTGTTAAACTAAGCATTTAAACAAAACTACTTTTCAAAAAAAAAAATATATTTGAATTTTATATGGGTTACTATAAATTAGTTTTTAGAGTAGTTGTTAAATTAAGTATATCTATTCAGTTAACTATATAATTATTATCCACTATAAAGCGTATAAAATCAATTTCTATTTGAAACAGTTTATATTAGATAGCTAAGAGCCAGGTCGCCCATAACGCGCAAAGCGCGCTTTAGTGCTAGCCGAAGTTAACAAATAAATAATATTATGAGTAAAATCATATAAAAAAACAATATGTTTTCTTCAAGTCGCAAAAAAACTATTTTCGTTATTGAGTTTTCCGTCTTCATTAGCTGCCCTGTCCCTCTGCCTGCAGTTATGAAAAAAGGTTGAAACTCGGGTCTTGGTCAGGCCAGTGTTTTCTGCCAGGTTTTTCTCTTCGAGGTTGGACGGGTAAGTGTTGGTGTTTGTGTAAAAGTACTTCAACATCACTCGATATTTTTTCTGGATGTATAAAGCAATTACAAAAAACAACATAAGCTAACAAACATTATAAAAACTAGAATTTAAATACTTACAGCATAACTATAATTCATAAAAACAAAAATACAAAACAGTAGTGAAGCTTTAAAAAATTTCGAAGAAAATGAAAAATAAACAGCTATCGAAGCTTTAACTCTGAAAAAACATCCAATTTACATTTAACCAATATTATTTATATCTAAGTTTTTTTTACTAGTTTTCGGATATTGAAAGTGTAACATGTCTCGTCTCCGTCCCAGATGGTTTGAGGCAGGGAATTTCTTTTTCGAACTCGGTACTTTCCCACCGACCCGATGTCCTTCCCCTTTGCCTAGTCCCTTTCCTCGTAGTAGGCTGCAGATCCAGTTACGGGCTCTGCAGCCTCTTGTGGTTCTTTGGGTGGAACTTGAAGGTCTTGATGATGTTCTTCATCTTACTGTAAAGTTACCAAAAAACTTTTTTCTAAGTAGTGCTGCCGCGAGAAAATTATTCCCGGGAAAATTGGCCCGCGAGTTACAGAAGGCAGCTGAGCCCTGCTATAGCTGAATAATAATAAAGTGGTTTCAGAGAAACGGGAGAGACTATAATAATAATAAGACGTTCAGAAACAACCGTTTATGTATACTACCATGGTTTCACTACTAAGCAGCTCTTCAGGTACAACAATAAAACGATGATCTAAAGCGCTTTATACATGTAGAGATAAAAAGGTAGTTAGAGGTTATTATTAACACTTTGATAAGTATTTATTAGTACTTGTAGTTGTTAAGACAAAAACTTAATTAAAATACATCTAAATTAAGCATTTACAAATAATTTAAAATAAAATAATTTAATTAAAAGGTTAGTTCTAAAAACATAAACTATATTAATAATTAAAAAAAGGTTAAATTGAATTAAAAATGGAACAAGTTAGGCACACGGCAGCTAGCTCTGTTCGCTGATTCAAGTATATTTCTCTGTTAGACTCTGCAATACTTTCCAATTTACAAATATTACACGCTTCTGGTTTATAGGGGAGGTGAGTTTGCATGTAGTTTTATACTTGATAGTCCAAGAGGTACTAATGTGATTAAGTTGTTTTTCTTTATATATACCGACAGCGTTGTTTGGGTAAATTCTTTAGGCTTCAGGCTGGATTTGTGCTGGTGGTATCTGGTCTTAAAAGATACACCAGTGATGTATTCTTTAGTTACTTGTATTTTGTGCTTTTTCTGTTCGGTTTTTGGTACAAAAGTAAATAAAATTATGTTTTAACTACAAACTAATTTTTATTAAAGACTTTTCAAACCAAAGTTAAATAGATTTAGTTCTTTTGAAATAAAAATGGTTTCACATTGACCTAGACAAGATATTAAACTGTATCTTTGGTGTATTACTCGATAACCGAAAGGGTTCTTCGTACACCAGGTCCTTTTTAAGCGCTTTTTTGTAAAGTATATTTTAAAGTCATTTTGAGCTGAAAATGTCTGAAAAAAAAGCCTAGTCAACAAATATTTTAAAGCTTTTTTTAGATTTTTTTGCGCATACGATTATATCAAAACCACCTTACCTAACCACGTTAAAAGTTTATTAAAAATAATATATGCCTTTTAATTTAGGCAACAGGTTTTGAGTTTTAATGAATTCATGAATGCATATTTATTATTTTTTTATTTAAAAATTTTGTTAAGTTTATTTATTATAACAAAACCAGCTATTTATAATCTGATCGTTTAGTGAGTTTCATTGTTTTGAAATTTTTTGAATTAAAATTTTTTAGACAGATGTTCTCAACATTAAATAAAAAAATTTCTCATTTTAAATAAATTTAGTAATTTGTCATCTACACATTTTTTTCCACGATTTGATCATTCTGGCTTTGTGTTGATGACATCTGTTTGTGTCAAATTAAACCATTTGTTTTATCATAGTAAGTTTTAATATACGTTATTAATAAAAACACATTGATAAAAGTTATCGATTTTAACATAAAATGATTGACTAATGTTTTCATATCATTTTGAATATAAAATACACTGCATTTAATTCTAAGATTTTTTTTAATTTTAATATATCAAAGCCTGTATATATAATTCATTTTTTTAAATAGATTTATTATACTCTATGCTTAATTATTTCTAGGTAAAAGTGATACATAATTACTTGTAATTTTTGATACTAAAAAAATGTTCAAGGTATTTCTTACTAAGAAAAACCTTATACCATAATACTGTTACGTTTATTGACTTATATTTAAACATATTTGTAGCTTAATTGCACAAATTGCTTGTAATTTTACAACTTTTAAAACTTAATACTGATGTTACTGAAACTCAAATTACTTAAACATCATATTAGCAGCATAATTATTGTCAGCATGAGTTCTAAAAACAAACTGTTGCCTGTTGATGTAGCACAAGTTTTGTATGAAAACAGGTATTGCAACCAAAAAGAATTAACCGTTTTGGTTTGTAAGGACAAAACAGAAGTGATGAGCAAAAGAATCAAGTTTTAGAGGTCTAACTTCCTACTTTTGAATTATTGAGTTTCATTCTATGGCAAAACGTCATAGTCTACTTAAAGTAAATACTTTCGACTCCAAAATATTTGCTAAAGCTGATAATTAACTAGTTGTAAAAAGCTGGGTAGTTCTCTAACATCGGTTAAAACTTCCGAAGAAAGAAAAACTTAGAAGCATAAGTTTATAAAATTAGAAATATTTTTGAATATTGTATTTGTTCTTTTATGCGAAAGTTGTATTAGATTGGTAGATTGATTGCGAGCAGCAATAAAAGTCCTGTTTCGTGTTTTACTTAAGAAATCAATGGTATTAAATGGAACCGAATAGCAGATTTAAATGTAGCGAGAGATATTGATGATTGTATAGTTTTTGAAGGTAAAAGTTTTATTACGGGAGGTGACAAATACTATGATTAATTGAATTCAGTAGAAGCCTATGATTATTATTAAAACAAATAAATTTCTATACCTGAAATGATTAAAAAAAAACAAGTTATCATGATGCAGTTAATTTGGGTAAAAATTTTTTGTTGTTTGTGGATATAGCACTACAAGTTGTGAAATATTTGACAGTTGTTCGAAAACGTTTACAAAAATAAAGTCTGGTTTATACTATATTTAGAAACTATTGTTTACATTTATGATGGTGTTGAGATAAAAATGGTCAAATGTTGAATCAGATTTTACTAAAAATATTTTTTTTCGGGCTACGTTAAGTTTTACACTTAAATGTCAATATGGAATTATAAGTATAATTAAGTAACATATTATCAGTAAACACTAGTTATTGTTGTCCCATTTTTAATAATTTTCTACTTGTAAGTTTTAATTTTCTAAACCCTTTCGAGAAATGTTGAGTTTGATTATTTGTTTTTTTTATATTAGATTTGTTCCTGTTAATAAAGGATGTGTTTAGTACAAACATAGAATTATTTAAAAATTATTTAAAAATGTATTAAATGACAAAAATACAAATATATAACTGTAATTTAAACATCGTTAATACATTTTAATTTAACCTAAAAAGAGAAAACAAATAAAACTACCCTTTCTAAACTCTGTAAAAAGTTTTAGATTGTTCTAAATAAATTATCAAACTTAACACAAACAAATAGTAAATGTTGGATGTATTTTGATAAAAAGAACACTTCGTTGTTTATTAAAAACTAAAACCAAACTTTTAACGTTTTTGAATGTTATAAAATAAGCTTAAAACTAGAATGATATAGAAATACTACATTTAAACTTGAAGAAATGTTTTAACTATTCCATTAATTTCTATTGTTTTCTCGAAGTTTTACTAAGAGAAGTGAAATATATGTTATTCAAAAATTTCAAAACTATTTATGTTTATTTTTAATTTAACGTGGTTTGTTATTTATATCAATTAAAATCAAGATTTACAAAACTTGGATTATACTTTAAAGATTAACAAATACTGTATACATACGGTATTTTCTCGTAAAAATAATATAAGTTTATCAAAAATACTTTCTGTTAGGCAATATGATTTTTTACACTAACAACTTGAGAGCCTACAAGAAGACGGGTACAAAATAAAACCTACTTATATGCGTACTTTAACATTAAGGTGTAATGGGTATTTGATCATTAACAATATTAATAACTTAATAACAACTAAAATGTTTCAAATTATATTGCGTAATACTAACAACTTGTAACAACATTGGAAAAATAAGTTGGTACTAGTTTTTTTTTACTAATGGTAAAAATCAAACATAATCTACATAGAATAATCTAAAATATTAACTGTTTTTATATTTAAAAGTATATCTTTAAATTAAACAAAAAAACTAAGGAATAACTTTTAAGAGTTTTTATATTAGTTCTTTACTATTCTAATATTTTATTAACTACTTTTAACTACAAATACCAAAATTAAGTGAAATTAAAGTAGAAAATATGGAAAAATGTGTAATTGTTGAACTCTATGAATATCACTATTGCTTTTAGTGTATGTTTAAATGTATACTCTTTAAATGATTATTTAAAATAGATATCTTAAAAACAGCATGTAAAACTGAGAAATTTTGTTGCAGTACAATATTTCAATCTAATGGTCATAGTAATTATCAATTTATTAATATATTTAATTAGTTCACATGATTAGATTTTACTATTAAACCAAAATCGTCAATACCTCTGTCATATTTAACCTTCCTTTCGATGAAGTAAAGAAAATATGTTAACAAGTACACACCAAAAATCTATCAAATTATAACTGCTATAATTTCAGAAATTTATCTAAATAAGCAACATTTTGAATTACACATAGCTTTGAATATTTTATTCAGAAAAATTTACAACGAAAAACAGCGATTTTAATTTGAAATTTAAGAAGTTAACTAAGTTAATCTTTTTAAAATAATATTTAAATGATTTTAGTTAAAAACAGGTTTTAGTTTTGTCATATAAAAAAAAACAGCTTTTTAGCGATTATTTTACAAAGAATTTAAAAAAAGTATACTGAGTTGCAGCTTAAATGAAAACAGCTGTTATGATTTCATTTAATAAACAACAATAAACTATCTATTGTTGTTATTATTGTTTCCGTCCTTATTAGCTTCCCTTTCCCTCTGCCTGCGGTTTTTGAACCAGTTCGAAATTTGGACTAGGGTCAAGCCTGTGTTTTCTGCCAGTATCTCCTTTTCGAGGTTAGTCGGGTAACTATTGGTGTTTGTGTAGAAGTACTTCAACACATGTCGTGATTTTTCCTGAATGTATTAAGCAATTACAAAAACAAAATTTAAAACTAACAAACGTTGTGAAAGTTAAAAGTCAAATACATACAGCATTATTATACTTTATAAACACAAAATATACAAAACAGTAATGTAGCTTTAAAACATTTTAGTTAAAAAATTTAGCTCTTTTAGTTTTAACTCTTTAGAGGTAAATTTTAACTAACAGTATTTATATTTAAACTCTTTTTTAACCAATTTTCAAACCTTGAAAGTGTTGCTGGTCTCTTCTCCGTCCCAGATGGTTTGAGGCAGGGGATTTCTTTTTCGAACTCGGAACTTTCCCACCCTCCCAATGTCCTTTCCCTTGGCCTGGTACTTTTCCTCGTAGTGGGCGGCATTCCACAGGTTCTGCAGTCTCTTGTGGTTCTTTGGGTGGAAGTTGAAGCTCTTGATAATGTTTTTCATCTCACTGTAAAGTTAGTTAAAAATTATTTATTTAGAACATCTTTTTCAATGTTTAAAAATTGTTTTAGAACTAGTCTTCTTGGTCATTCTTCAAGTCTAATTGATATTATCATCTGAATATCACCTACATGTAAGATTTGCAATATTTTGAACAACTTGAAATAGAGGGTAGCTGTCAAATTTTCACGAGCGTCGAAATTGCACTAAGAGACAGAATTGCACGAAGCCACTTTTGCACTAAGGGATAAAATTGCACAAAGACACTTTTGCACGAGCAAACAATTTTCCACGGAGATATTTTTGAACGGGCTCATTTTTTTAAATATATTTTTTGTACAATTAGTTTTTTTTTCTTTTTGTTTACTGTTACTGTTACCCCTAACCCTTAACCTCGATCAGTAATTTTTACTTTTTGTTTTTTTTTTTGTATATATTTTTGTTTTGTTTTTGTTTTTACACTCGTGCAAAATTGACCCTTGGTGCAAACTTTTCTTCGTCCAGTTTTATCCCCTCATGCAAATGTGTCTTCATGCAAAAGTATCTTCTTACAATTTTGTCTTCGGGCAATTTAGTCACCTCATGCAATTTTGACGAGTTCACAAAAAAAAAAAAATTAACTATAAAAAACCAACAAAAATTTAAACCAACTTGAAATCACCCTCGTGAAAAGAGCACAGAGCTCTTCCCTTCAGCACCGCTTCATTGTTCTGCCACAAGTCCTGGTGGTGCTCTATGCAGCTTAGGAACAACTTGAGCTGCTCCACACGGTTCTCCTGCTCCAAATGATCGCACACAGTTGTCAGGTAATCTTCTTCTATTTCGTTCCCCGGAGATTCAAAAAACTCTGGAGCCACAGGCTGCTGTATGTCCGCTGAAATTAAAGTAAAATTTATAGAAACTCTTTAAAGACATAAACTTGCACAATCTCGATACATCTTATAAGTACAAAAAAAATTTTTTGTGTTTAAGAAATTTTAATTTATGTTAAATCAACTTATATATATGGTCTAATTGAAAAAATGCGCTCGATCTGGATTTATAGTAGTTTTAGAACTATTAATCTTAAGGCAATAGGTTACCAGAACCAAACACTAAAAAACATTTAGAATATAAAACATACAGACCTCTAAATATAACTACATATACATTTGTTAAAACCAAATTCATAAAAATAAAACTCACGCAGAGGTTTGTTTGAGTTGAAGTAGGCGTCGATGTCATTTGGGGGAATCCTCAATGGGTTCGTAGGCGGCTGATGATGGGGCTTCTTGGCTTCGTGATGCTTCTGGGGGTTGTGCATCCCTGATTGACCATGGTTGGTGCCCATTATGGCCGGATTGTCGATCGGCCCTCCTTCCATGTTGACCATCTGGCTTGGTGTGAGCGTCTTTGTCATTTTTGATAGCTTTAAGTTATAATGACTATAATAATGTTTAAGTGTTTTTTAAAATTTATAAATGTATGTTAAAAACAGAAAAATAAAATGTTAAATTAAACTATTTTAATACTTTATAAAAATTTGTAATTAGCTGTGATTAAGTTACATTTTTTTTTTAAGTGTTTATCTAATTTTTTGTGACTTTTTTAATATAATTCTATATATATTTTTTAGAATTAACATAACAAGCAGTTTACATGTTATTAGGTCAAAATTGTAAATATAAACTATATATTTTTATATAAGCCTAAACTTTGCTTAAACTAAATGTGTGTAAAGAGCATTATAAAAAAATACTTTAAACTTAGCTAAGTAATAAAGTTACTAAACAAGGTAACAAATAAGTATAAACTAAATATGATAGACTATAAAAGTCTCTAGCTGGATAATGATAAAATGCTCACAGACAAACGTGAGCGATTATAATAATAATAAGACGTTCAGAAACAAACGTTTATCTATACTACCACAGTTTAACTGTTATGCAAAACTACAGGTACAACAATAAAACGTTAATCTAAAGCACTTTAAATGTGTAGAGATAGGAAGGTAACTAGAGGTGATTATTAGTACTATGATAAGTATTTGTAAGTAATCATAAGTTTTAGTAGTTATTAGTTATTATGGCAAAAATTTAAGTATAACTTTACCAAAAAACAAATAAATTAAGCATGTACGACAAAAAAAAAAAAAAAAAAATAAATTAAATTAAAAGGACGATTGAAAAATCATAAACTATAACGTAATCATTAAATTAAGGTTAAATTGAATTTAAAACAGTTTGATCTAAAGTGGTGCATAAGGTAATGAGCTCGTGGCCTTGTGCCCTATACTAACGAAGGGTCTTTTTTGCACGAGAATAACAGAATAAATAAAATAAAAAATATATATATATATATATAAAATTACCGACCAATAGTAACGTTTAAAAGTAACAGTGTTAGTAAAATAATAAGAAAAAAAAAATAAAAGCAAAACGAAACATTAATAAGAAAAAACACAACACCGACCAAGTGCAAGGATTAGGGGTAACAATGATATTATAGGTAAATGAATAAAAAAAAATTCAAAAATATATGAATAAAACACAAAAAATAAAGATAAATAAATAAAATATTCAAAAAGAAAAAAAAAAGAAGTTACCGACCGAAGATAAGGTGTTAAAGTGATAGTAAAAAATTATAAATTTAATACATAAATAAATTAAAAAATCAATTAAAAGAAAAACAAAACACTACTGAAAAATAAAACAAAAATAATCATTTTGTGTGAAAGAGTTTTCGTGCGAAGGTGACCCCTTGTGCAAAAGTTATAACTTGTGTCACACTTGACACTCCCCTCTAAAGTTACTTTTATTTAACGTAATAGAAAAAGAAAATTAAAGTTGATTAAATTCTTAAAAAGATAATTAGTTTTTAAACTCTATTACTTGCGTTTATTTTTATCTTTATTTGTTTTAAGAGCAGTTTGATTTTTTTTTGCTAAACAAAAATAACGAAAAAGTAAAAGAAATTATCGAAAAAAATATCAATTTAGTTTTCTTTTTTTATTTTAAATAAGTTTTAATGTGTATAATTCATGCTCATGACTTAGAAAATAATTATTAGTAACCATAAATAGATTATTTCATTGTTAACCTATCCCTTCCTACAATTTTTAACAACTGTTTGTTTTATCTGTCTAAATTTTAATAAGTATTTTAAAGATTTTAAGAAGGAAGCTTTTTATTTCTTATTTAGCAACTGTTTTATTTTTTTATTAGTCTAATCTTCAATACATTTTAAGTTTGTATGAAAAAAAAAAAATTTTAACAATTTGTTTTTTTCGTGAAAAAAAAATTGATTTAATCAAATTTTAGTCATAAACTTTAAAAATGTAATTGTCAAAAGTCTGCTTTCTACAAAATGCTTTTAATATTTAAATAATTAAATCCTAAAGATCATAAATAAAAGCTTTTAAAAAGAAAGAAGAGGTTGATTTTGTATGAGAAAATGGACCTATAGAAATTTACACTTTAGGCATTTGAGACAAAAATTATTACAAAACTGGTTGTATCTTTAAATAAGTTGATTTTTGTTCTACTTTATAAAAAGTCTTTTTTTTTATATAAAATGTTAGATTAAATCAAATCTATATCAGTTAATTCTTTCCCAAGAAAGCAAAGTCTGATTAAACTTTGTGTTTTACTTTTTATTTGATTTCAAAAATATTTTAAATTATTATACAAATACTACATATATTAAATAAATATTTTATGATATATATTATCGATCCTGTATGTTGTTTTACAAATTTTATGCTCATTGTGACTAAAATTTTCTTTTTATTTTTTGATTCATCTAAAAAAAATTCAGGTGATTTATGAAAATATTTTTTGTTATATGACTTTAATAACCTTGAAAATACTTACACTAGATTTGTTTTTTACAAACTGTTGTTTTCTAACTTTATTTAAGTATTAACTTTAAGTTACTGTTTGTGCTAGTATAGAAAATTCTAATGAAAACACAATTTTTTTAAAGTAGCTATAGTTGTTTTAAAAGGGTTATAATATAAGTGTAGTAACTAATTATAGTTTTATAAACAACAAAAAAAAAAAACGCTCAAATTATTTAGTCCTATGACCTGGTGCACACCACGGATACCTTTTAATGTCTTGACGAGGACAGTATTAAAGAGAGTCTGTTGAAAACAATTTAGCTTCAATAATAATCTTAAGTTTTTTTTTGCAAAATAAATTATAAATACCGCTAGGTAGCGGTAGAAAGCGAACATTAAAAAATCTTGAAAATTTTTGAATGACTTTTTAAGTAATGTTTTTTAACGAGTTTAAAATGTTTAAATTGTTATCTGAACATTTATATAATATCTACGAAAATAAAAAAAAAGCGAGCTTTTTCACAGCAAAGTTCATAGAAATTAGTACAATTTGAACACATAAGTTTTAATGAATACTTAGTACTTTCTACAAATATAAACTATTTCTTATCTTAATTTTCAAAGTTTTTTTTCGATAGTTTAAACAATTTATATTACACATTGTTTAATTACAAATACATTTTTTTATATAAATGAATATTTTTGATAATCAAATGTGCACTGATTTTTTTTATTATTGATCTGCTGTATAAAAAAGCGACCCTAAATACATATTCAATTTATATAGTTTTCACATTTTAATGCGAACAAAAATTAAAACCTAGCTCATAATTTCAATTTCGCTTGAAAAAAATTAACAGTGTTGAATAAAAGCTGAAAGGATATTCAATTTTTGTTAAAGTAAAATGAAACTACTTATTGCAATGTAATTACAAACGTATGTCATTTATACTTAGTTGGTCTTACAAACAAAATAAACACAATAATATAATATTTATTTATATCATCTGTTTAAATTAAGATTTCAATATTGTTCTTTGCGACTTAAGTAAACAATAAAGTAAAACTCAAAAAATAATATCAAAAAAGTATTGTTCTAAACATAAACATACTTATAAAAAAAATAAAATAAGGTTATTGTGTTCTAAAAATAGCTTTTAAACTTTCTAATAAGCTTTACCTAAACCTTATTTGATTTAAAGAGTTAAAATATATTTTAAAGTTTGAAGAAGTTAGAAATTCAACAAACAAACCTTTTTCAAAAACAATGCATAGTCACCATTTGTTTATTTATACCAGCGATTCAATTTTAAAACTTTGTCCGTTAGGTGGGACGCGAACGCCGGTGGAAGTGGTACTGCCTGAGAGTCGCCTGCAACTCTAGCAGTTGCAGGTCGTCGGCTAGTTCTATAAATACAAAAAACTTTGTGCTATGGTTTAAAATATATGTTAAAATGAAAAAATATAAAAGAGAAAATTTCAGTTAGGAAGTTTTATAAATTTTGTTTTTTATCGTAACTAGAAACTATAATTTACATTAGCTATACTGGCTGCTAGATTTAGTTTAACTCAGGGATCGGCAGCGTTTCATAAGTCGCGGGCGAATTTTCCTATAAAATGTTGCTCAAGAACGAAGTGTTTAGAAAAAGTTCTTTCGCAACTATCAAAAAAAAAAGAATTAATCAATAAAAAAACTCTTGAATGTACAGCAGTGGTCTTCAAGGTTATCGAAATCTTTGCACAACAAACTGCGAAATCAGTTTCAGTGCACCCAAGTTTAAGTTTAGTCAATTATTATGTTACATTGCTTAACAAACTATAAAACAGAGTAAAAATTTTGTTTTTGGTTTGGAAACTATTTTTTTGTTGAGTGATGGAAGGTCACGTTGTAATTGAAACTGCCGCCCGCGAAGATTTTTGTTTTTCAAAATTTGGCCCCGCAACTACCAAATGCCTGCCGAACCCTGAACTAGATAATGCATTTTTACCTGAAATAGCAAATTTTATTGCAAAAATTGGTCCTGTAGTAAAACTTGTGTAAATATAATTATAGTAGCACAAAAATTTTATGAAATAACTAAATCTACTTAAAAAAGTTTGTAAAATAAACTACTTATGACGTAAATCTGAGGCTGTTATAGTCTGTTACTTTTTGTTATAATAAGCTGTTTTATTTAAAATATAACTTTTTTAACTGGTATTTGGACCAAAAAAACTTTAAATTAGTAAAAGGTCAAGAATGGATTTATTTACCAAGTTCAAGATAAAGATATAGAAAAAACTAAAAAAGTAAGCATTTTCCTTTATACGAGTTTAAGAAAGAATGCTTCTATTCTTTTTTCATATACATTTTTTTTTTCAATAATACACTTTAACAAAGCAAATACTTTTTTAGCCTGTAAAAGCAAATTTTCGTCGAGCTTTGTTAGTACTGTAATTTTACCGATTTAAATACAGTTGAAATCTTATCTACAAAATAACCTTTTTGAAAAATTTTAGTTGAGAAAAAAACTAAAGTTCAGATTGTTGATCATATGCTTGTAATGAGTTTAACAGGAGTGTATAACTAAATAAAAATATTTTAATAAAATATTAGTTTGTGAAAGAAAAGCAAAAGTTTGTTGTTCTTGCAAAGAACTGAAAAAAATACAAACACGGATTGTTAAGTAATTTGAATAACAGACATGCGAAGGTTTTTTTTGCATGTTAAAGTATTTAAACATATTTGTTCAGTATTTGATTTAGTCCTGGAAAAACAATTTTAGGCAAAATTTTACACTCACGGAGTTTTTATAGAATGAAAATTTTGAAAGTTTTAGAACTGAATGGATTACAAATAGAAAGCACAAACGTTTTATACTAACGAAAAATTAATAAAAAACGAAGTCATCCTGAAGCTTATTTAAGCAAACTAATACAAAAACAATGATTTTAAAAGAAAAATTGAGCAAAAGTTAGTTGTTGTGTTTTCTAATTATAACGTTTTTAATCGGAGTACTTTAATATTAAAGAGGTAAAGGTGACATGTTATTTTTCATTCCAGTGTAAGTTTAAACAGTTTTATTTTAATTGGTCTTTTGTTTTTACTTTCTCAAATCATGCCTACCAAACTAAAAATACTAAAAAATTATTTAACATAGACAAATTTGCTTTCTAGATTTGTGCAGTATTAAAAAATTAAATTTAAGAAGGCTTTAAATATTTTTTTCTTTTGTTTTAAAAACAATTTTCTTGTTAGTTTAATAACATTTGGTTCTATATTTATACTTCAAGCAAGCAATTTTTACAACCGCTGTAATCATTGTTTCGAAAAAAATTGTTTTTATTTTGTTACTTTTTATTTTAACTCATTAAATTTTCTTTTGTATGAACATTACTAGTTACCTAAAAATCGTAGATGAAAAGTATCCAAGATATTTGAATATGTTAGGTTATTAACATTTTAAATTAAACATGCTATCTAACTTTATCATTTTTCATAATTCTATTAACAAAGTTTTCTCTGAATTACTATCTTATTTTTATAGTATAAAACTTGGATAAATGAAAATTTGTTATTTTTTTTTTACATAGTTATAGTATTAAAAAGAAAAAGATGCTATACAGCATTTAAATAACACTATAAGCTTCTGCTTTGTAACAATTACTAAACTTTGTAATAAAGTAGTAATGAATAAATAAAAATAAAGACAAAATTTATCATAATGAAAATAAAAACAAATATAAAACTTTATAAAGTTGAAATGAATTTCTACTGAGTACTTTTATGATTCTAGAAATACTACTACAAATAAATTACTTAAAATAAAAATGTGGAAAAGAAAACAAAACTTTTCTTTGTAAATACTTAAAAAGTTCTGCTATTTTAAAAAAACAATCTTAACACTTTAAGAATCAATTTTTTCGTAAAAAACTTTTATGAATTTTGTTTTTTGAAGAAGCCGAATTGTTTCTAGTAGTTCTATAGCTTAAACAAAGAAAGTATGATAGTACTTACCACTAAAGGGTGGCACATTATCATAAAGATTACTTGTACATAATCTGAATAATCTTACATTGAATTTTGTTGTAACCATGTAAACAATTTTATCGTTTTATATTGAAAATGATAGTGAAAGCTATACTAAAAATTAATTAGAAGATGATAAAGTTTAAACTTAAGACAAATAAGAAAATAATGAAGTTTAAGTAGAAAATTAATTGGAAGATGATAAAGTTTAGACTGAAAACAAATTAGAAGATGAAAAAGTTTAAACTGAAGACGAATTAGAGGTGATGAAGTTTAAACTTTAGACAAATAAAAATATAATGCAATTTAATCTTAAGACAAATTTAAAAGACTTAAGTTAAAACTAATGAAGAATACGAAGTTGATTCAGTTCAAACTAAAAAAATTGAAAAATGGTAAAGTTTAAACATACGAAAGACTATAAAATTAAACAGTTTAAACTGAAGACATATTAGAAGATGATAAAGTTAGAACTAAAGATAAATTAAAATATAAAGTAGTTTAAGGTGAAAAAAAAATAAGAAAGCGTTGAAATTTAAACTGAAGACAAATTAAGATAGGAAGAAGTTTAAACTGAAGATAAGTTACAAGGTGATGAAATTTAAACTAAAGATTAATTATAAGATGATTAAGTTTAAACTGAAGATAAATTAAAAAAATACTAAGTTTAAACTGAAGATTAATAGGAAGGTGAAAAAGTTTGAACTTAAGGCAAAACATAATATGATGAAGTTTAAACTAAAGATAATTTTGAAAATAAATGAATTTAAACTGAACATAAATTAGAAGAGGATAAAGTTTAAACTGAAATTAAATAAAAATATTGTAAAGATTAAACTGAAGTCAAACTATAAGATGAAGAAGTTTAAATTGAAGATAAGTGAGAAGTTTAAGAAGAAAAGTAATAAGATGAATAATTTTAATTGAAGACGAATTTCAAGATAAGATAAGAATTTTAAACCCAAGACAAATTAGAGGATGATGAAGTTTAAACTGAACACAAATTTAAAGATGTCCAAGTATGAACTTTTGACAAATAAGAAGATTTCAAAGTTAAAACTAAGGACAAATTGAATGATTTCGAAATTTAAACTGAACAAAAGTGGTAAGATAAAGGAGTATAAATGAAAAAGATTTTAAAATTAAGAAGTTTAGAATAAATACAATTTAGAAGATGTTGTAATGTAAACTGAAAATATATTAGAGGATGATGAAATCTAAATTGAAAACAAATTAAGATATGAAGAAGCTTAAACTGAAAATAAGTTTTAAGATGATAAAGTTTAAACTTATGAAAAGGTAGAAGATGATCCATATTACACTAAAAAGAAATTAAAAGATGATGAAGTTTAAACTTTTTACAAATTAAAAGACTACACGGACAAAACCGAGCACAAACTAAAAGATAATGAAATTTATACTGACTACAAACTAGAAGATGATTTAGTTTAAACTAAGATAAAATAAAAAAATATTACGTTTAAACTGAAGATTAATTGTAAAGTGAAAAAGTTTGAACTTAAGGCAAAACATTATATGATGAAGTTTAAACTAAAGATATTTTGGAAAATAAATATAATTAAACTGAATAAAAATAAGAGGAGGATAAATATCAAACTGTAGTCAAATTAAAAGATTGTAAAGATTGAACTGAAAATAACTGAGAAATTTAAGAAGTTCAAACTGAAGACAAATAAGAAGAAGAAATAATTTAAACCGAAGACCAATTGCTAAATAAGAAGTTTAAATTTTTAGTTAAAATTGAAGAAAAGTAAAAAGTTGATCCAGTTTAAACTGAATAAAAATTGAAAAATGGTAGAGTTTAAACAGACGAAAGACTATAATCTGATGATATTAATCTGATGACCAACTGAAAGATAAAAAAGTTTAAGCTGGATAAATGTTAGAAGATGTACAAGTTTAATCATGAGACAATTTAAATACGATAAAGATGAAATTGAAAATAAATTAGAAGAGTATACAGTTGAAACTAAGGACAAATTTAAAGATGATGAAATTAAAACTGAATATAAATTAGAAGATGAAGATGTTTAAACTGCAAACAAACTTAGAAGATAATAAAGAATAAATTATACACATACTAGAATATAATCTGTTTTAATCTGAGTAAAAATAAGAAAAGGGTAAAGTTTAAACTGATGAAAAATAAGATTATGATGAAGTTTAAACTGAAGACGAATTAAAAGACTATAAAATTAAGTATAAAAACAAATTGAAAGAAGATGAAGTTTAAACTGAAGAAAAAATAGAGAATTATGAAGTTAAAACTAAGGACAAATTTAAAGATGTCGAGATTGAATCGAAGATAAATTAGTAGATGATGAAGTTTAAACTGAATAAAACTTAGAAAACTAAGAAGTTTACAATGAAAACAAGTTAAGAAAATATAAAGTTTAAACTGAAGACAAAATGATAGATGATAAAGTTTAAACAAATTAAAAGATTATGAATATACTTAAAACTGAGAACGATTAAAAGAAAATTATATATATAAAGAAGAAGAATCAGAAGACTAAAAGGTTTATAAAAGATTATAAACAAAAATTATGGAATTTTAACTGAAGATAAGTTAAAATATAATAAAGCTTAAAATGAAGAGAAACTAGAAGATGAAAAAGTTTAAACCGAAGACAAATTAGAAGATGATGAAGTTTAAACTAAAGATAAATTAAAACAAGATGCAAAAGTTTAATTAAGACAAATTTGAAAATACTTAAGTTAAAAGTTAAGAAAAGTAAGAAGTTGATCCAGTTTAAACTGAAGAAAAATTGAAAATGGTAAATTTTAAACAGACGACAGTGTAAAGATGATAAAATGTGTTTTAAAGATAAAGAAGTTTTGAATGAAAACAAAAATAAAGTGTTGAAATTTAAACTGAAGACAAACTAAGAAATAAAGAAGTTTAAACTGAAGATAAGTTACAAGGTAGTGAAGTTTAGACTATAGATGAATTGGAAGATGATTAAGTTAGAACTGAAGAAAAAGTAAAAGATGATCCATATTAATCTGAAGAGAAATCAAAATATGATAAAGTTCAAACTATAGACAAATTAGAAGACTACACAGATGTAACCGAGGACGAATTAAAAGATAGTGAAATTTGAACCGAAGATAAACTAGAAAATGATTTAGTTTGAACTAAAGATTAATTAAAAGGCGATGAAGATATAACAGAAAACAAATAAGAAAGTGTCGAATATTCTAAATTAGTTCAATAGACACATAAAGTTATGAATAAATTCAACCTGAAAATAAGTTAAAAGATGATGAAGTTTTTACCGAAGACAAACTAGAAAGTTAAGAAGTTTAAACTGATGACAAGTCAAAAGATGATCAACTTTATCATAGAAAAAAAATAATTTGATTAAGCTTAAACTGAAGATTAATTGAAATATAATTAAGTTTAAACTGAAAATAAAATGGAAGGTGAAGAAGTTTAAATTTAAGACAAAACATAATATGATGAAATTTTGGGAAAATAAATTCAAACTGAATATAAGTTAGAAGATAATGAACTTTAAACTATATAAAAATAAGAAGAGGTTAAAGTTTAAACCGAAGTCAAATTAGAAGTTTGTAAAGAATAAACTGAAGACAAATTAGAAGGTGATAAAACTAAATGGAAAACAAGTTAGCAAATGATAAAGTTTTAACTGAAGATAAGTGAGAAATTTAAGAAGAAAAAAAAAACAAGAAGTAATTTAAACTGAAGACAAATTTCAAGATAAAATATTCAAACAAAAACTAATTAGAAGATGATAAAGTTTAAACTGAACACAAATTAAAAGATGAACAAGAATAAACCTTTGACAAATAAGAAGATTTTACAGTTAATAATACGGACAAACTGAATGATTTCAAAATTTAAACTGAAAAAAAGTTATTAGATGAGGAAGTTTAAATGAAACCGAATTAAAAAAAATAAGGAGTTTAAAATGAAGACATTTTAGAAGATGCAAACTGAAGATATATTAGACGATGATGACATTTAAATTAAAAACAAATTAGAAGAAAAAGAAGTTTAAACTGAAGACAATTTAGAAGATAAAAAAGTATATTTGAATTAGAGAATGACAATGTTCAAACTAAAAACAAATTAGAGGAAGATCAAGTTAAACTTAATAAAAGTAACAAAATTATAAAATTTAAACAAAAGACAACCTAGATGACGATGAAGTTTAAACTGAAGATAAATAATACTGAAAATAAGTTACGAGAAGATGAAGGATATACTGAAAACGAACTAGAAACTAAAAATTTTAACTTTAAACAAATAAAAAGAAAAAGAAATTTAAAACGAAGATAAATTAGAAGATGATGAAGTTTGAAAAATAGACAATTAAAAGATAAAGAAATATAACTGGATACAAATTAGAGAATGGTAAATTTCAAACTAAAGACAAATTAGATGGTAATTAAGCTCAAACTAAAAATAAAGAAGAAGATGATAGAGTTTAAACTGTACACGAATTAGAAAATCAGCAAGTTTAAATTTTAGACAAGTTAAAATATATTGCAAAAGTTTAATCTTAAGACAAATTAGAGAATACTTAAGTTAAAACTCAAGAAAAATAAGAAGTTGATCTAGTTTAAACTAAAGAAAAACTGGAAAATGGTAGAGTTTAAACAGACGAAAGACTATAAAATTAAACAGTTTAATCTGATGAGAAATTAAAATATGAAAAAAGTTAAACTAAAAAAATGTTAGAAGATGTACAAGTTTATTCATAAGACAACTTAAATATGATTAAGATGAAATTGAAAATTAATTAGAATAGTATACAGTTGAAACTGAGGATAAATTTAAAGTTGATGAAATTAAAACTGAATATAAATTGGAAGATGAAGATGTTTAAACTGCAAACAAACTTAGAAGATAATAAAGACTAAATTATAGACATACTAGAATATGATCTGTTTTAATCTGAGTAAAAATAAGAAAAAGGTTAAAGTTTAAACTGATGACAAATAAGATTATGATGAAGTTTAAACTGAAGACAAATTAAAAGAATATACAATTAAATATAAAGACAAACTGAAAGAGGATGAAGTGTAAACTGAAGAAAAAATAGAGGATTATGAATTTAAAACTAAGGACAAATTAAAAGATGTCGAAAATTAAACTGAAGATAAGTTAGTAGATGACGAAGTTTAAACTGAAGAAAACTTATAAAATTAAGAACTTTCAAATGTAAACAAATTAAGAAAAGATAAAGTTAAAAGTGAAAACAAATTAAAAGATGGAGAAGTTTAAACTGAAGACAAAATGAAAGACGATAATTTTTAAACTTTAAACGAAATAGAAGATTATGAATATACTTAAAACTGAGAACGATTAAAAGATAAAGATATTTCAAAAGAAGAAGAATCAGAAGACTAAAAGTTTTAAACAAAAATAAAAAATAAAATTTTAAAATCCTAAGTGAAGATAAGTTAAAATATAATAAAGTTTAAAATGAAGATAAACTAGAAGATGATAAAGTTTAAACTAAAGACAAATTAAAACGAGATGCATAGTTTAATATTTAGACAAATTAGAAAATACTTAAGTTAAAACTGTAGAAAAATAAGAAGTGGATCCAGATTTAACTGAAGAAACATTAAACAATTGTAGAGTTTAAACAGACGACATATTAGAAGATGAAAGAATGTGAACTAAGGATAAAGAAACTTTAACTGAAAATAAATAAGAAAGTGTTAAAATTTAAACTGAAGATACGTTACAAGGTGATAAAGTTTAGACTAAAGAAGAACTAGAAGATGATAAAGTTTAAGCTTTAGAAAAAGTAAAAGATTACGCTTGTTAAACTGAAGAGAATCTAAAAAATGATAATATTTTAACTAAAGATTGGTAAAAAGATTATGAAGATATAACAGAAAACAAAAAAGAAAGTGTTGAATTTTCTAAATTAGTTCAATAGACACATTAATGAATGAAGAAGTTCAACCTGAAGATAAGTAAAAAGATGATGAAGTTTAAAATAAAGATAAATTAAAAGATGATTTAGTTTAGACTGAAGATTAATTGAAATATAATTAAGTTTAAACTGAAAATAAAATGGAAGGTGAAGAAGTTTAAATTTAAGACAAAACATAATATGATGAAATTTTGGGAAAATAATAAATTTAAACTGAATATAAGTTAGAAGATAATTAACTTTAAACTATATAAAAATAAGAAGAGGTTAAAGTTTAAATTAAAGTCAAATCAAATGATTGGAAAGTTTAATTATTTAGAAGGTAGAACAAATTAGAAGGTGAGAAAATCTAAATGGAAAACGAGTTACCAAATGATAAGGTTTTAACCAAAGTTAAATTAGAAGATGAAGAAGTTTAAACTTAAAATAAGTAGAAATTTAAGAAGAAAAATAATAAGAAGAAATAATTTAAACTGAAGACGAGTTTCAAGACAAGAAGTTTAAACAGAAAACAAATTAGAAGATATTAAAGTTTAAACTGAACACAAAGTAAAAGATGATCAAGAATAAACCTTTGACAAATAAGAATATTTTAAAGTTAAACGATTTCAAAATTTAAACTGAAAAAAAGTTATTAGATGAGGAAGTTTAAATGAAAGCGAATCAAAAATTAAGGAGTTCAAAATAAAGAGATTTTAGAAGATGCAAACTGAAGATATATTAGACGATGATGACATCTAATTTCAAAACAAATTAGAAGAATAAGAAATTTAAACTAAAGACAAATTAGAAGATAACAAAGTTCGAAATAGAGACAACTTAAAAGATGAAAAAGTATAACTGAATACAATTTAGAGGATGAATAAGTTTAAACTGAAGATAAGTTATAAGAAGAAAAGTTGTAAACTGTATACAAAATAGAAAATAATTAAATTTAAAGTGGAGACAAATTAGAAGACGGTGAAGTTTAAACTGAAGATAAGTTATAAGAAAAAAATTTTAAACTAAAGACGAATTAGAAACTAATGAAAATTAAAACGAATGCAAATTAAAAGATGTTTAAGTTTAAACTTAAAATAAGTTACCAGAAGATTTAAGGTTATACAGAAAACGAACTAGAAATTAAAAATTTCAACTTAAAACAAATAAAAAGAAGAAACAAATAAAACTGAAAACAAATCATAAGATGTTAACGTTTAAAATTAAGACAATTTAAAATATGAAAAAGTTTAAACTAAACTAATGTAGAAGATGTATAAGTTTAATCAGAAGACAATTTAAATATGATTAAGATGTAATTAAAATAAATTAGAAGAGTATAGAGTTAAAACTGAGGACGAATTAGGAGATTATAAAATTAAATTTTCAGATAAATTAGAAGATTATAAATTTGATACTGAAGTTGAATTAAAAAATTATAAACTTAAAATGAAAACAAGTAGAAGATAAAAATTTTAAATAAAATGTCTTAATTGAAAAGAAGATGAACAAGTTGAAACTAAAAACAAATAAAAAAGTGGTAAAACTTATGTTAAAGACAAACTAAGATTTGAAAAAGTTTAAACTGAAGATAAGTTTAAAGATGATTTAGTTTTAACTAAAGATTAATCAAAAGGTAAAGAAGTATAAACTGAATACAAATCATACTAGATGAAGTTTCAGCTGAAGATAATTTGGAAAATAACTAATTTTAAACTGAAGATAAGTTAAAAGATGATGAACTTTAAACTGAAAAAAATAAGAAGAGGATAAAGTTTTAACTGCGCAAAATTAAAAGATAATGAATTTTAAACTGAGAACAAGTAAGTAGAAGAAATTATTTAAACATAAGACAAATAAGAACATAAAGCGTTTAAATTGAAGACAAATTAAAAGGCGTCGTATTTTAAACTGAACATAAATTATAAGATAAAGAAATTTAAACTTAAAACAAATTAAAATTTGATTAAGTTTGAAACTAGGACAAATTAGAAGATGATGCAGCTTAAACTGAATAAAATTAAAAATCGATGGAGTTTAAACTGAAGACGAATAAAATGATACCAGATGAAAATAAAACTGAAGTTAAATTGAAAAACTAAAAAATCAATTTGAAGATGATCTTTATCATGAAACTTCATCATCTTTTAGCTTATTTTCAGTTTAATCTTCATCATCATTCAATTCAAGTTAAAAGATGATGAAGTTTGAACTTAAGACAAGTTAAAAGATGATAAAGTTTAAACAGAAGATAATTTAGAAGGTGAAGAAGTATATAATGAATACTGAACATAAAATGATGTAGTTTAAACTGATAATAATTTAGAAACTAAATAAATTTATTCATTATAATTATTCACTTATGATATGTTAGAAGGTGATGAGCTTTAAACCGAATAAAAACAAGAAGAGGATAAAGTTTTAACTGAAGACAAATTAACAGATAAAGAAGTTTGAACTGAAGACATGTAAGAAAATGAAGAAGTTTAATCTGAAAACAAGTTAGTAGAAGAAATAATTTAAACTTAAGACGAATTAGAAGATGAGAAGTTTAAATTGAAGATAAAGAAAGGGTTTAAGTTAAAACTGAAGACAAATTAAAAGATGATCAAGTATAAACTTTTGACGAGTTAAGAGATAATAAAGTTTTACTCAATACAAATTAGAAGATGATGAAGTTTCATCTTAAGACATATAAGAAGATGGTTTAGTTTAAAGTGAAGGCTATTTAGTAGATGATGAAGTCTAAACTGAATATAAATTAGAGGATAATGAATTCTAAAATGAAAACAAACTAGAACAAACAAGTAATTTTAACTGAAGATATAATAGAAAATAAAGAAGTTTAAATTGAAGGCAAATTAGAAGATGATAAAGTTTAAGTTAAAGACAAGTTATAGATAGATGAAGTTTAAACTGAAATGAATTAAAAGATGATGAAGCTTAAACTTTAGACGAATTAGAAGATTATAAAGTTAAAATAAGAGACAAATTAAAAAATTTCGAAGTTTTAACTAAACATAAATTAGAAGATGATAAAGTTTAACTTAAAGATAAATTAGAAGATAAGAAATTTTATACTGAAGACGATATAGAAGATAAATGAGTTTAACCTGATAACAAATTAAAAGGTGAAGAAGTTTTAACTGAAAACAAAATAAAAGATAAATAAGTTAGATTTAAAGACAAATTTGAAGATGATCCATTTTAAACTGTATAATAATAAGAAAAGGGTAAAGTTTAAACTGAAGACGAATAAGACGATTATGATTGGTATTTCCAACCATATGGAAACCGTAGTCCATTAGAAGTACCATGCCTCGTTTATCCTTTACTATTGTACCATGACAACAAATTGAAATACAAAAATTAAAAAAAAATATTATAAGCAGGAGTAAATTTATATAACACTAATCAAGCTTTTTTTAATAAACACAACTCAATAAAAATAACGATCAATGTTTTCATAAATGTTTATTTATTTATATTAGTTTTAAGTTATATATACTATGTAAATACTTTGTAAAATTTTAAGGTACAAGGAAATACAAAATATAAAAAAAAATTGTGGGTCCAATACAAACATAAGTGTACATACATATTATTAAATAAATACTGAGGACTTCTAATATCAACACATATGTTATATTTTTATGACAGTTTTAGTTTAAATAATTTTAAAAGTCATTTGTAAGCCTTAGTATAGCTTTTTAACATGTAATACATTTTATATACTTTTAATTAAGAGAGGTATTAACACGACGAGTACAAAATAAAGCTAGATACAAGCGTATTTTAGTTTTAATGTGTTATGGGTAATTGATCATTAATAATACTTAATGGCAACTTTAATGCTTTAAACTATATAATACAAACATTTGAAGTCATAATTGATTTTAATCAGTACATAAAAGACACTCAGTGCAAAAATCCAGATATATTTCACGCTACTTTCATCAGTGGATACATAGCAATAAACAAAAGATAAATTTGACATGTATATAAATTCTGTAGAAACCATCATAAACAAATACTAATCACATACGAAGTTGATTACACAAAACTAATCAGTAATTTCTAAATTAAAAACTTTAATAATTAATTTAGCGCATAAGCATTAGTAGCTTGTTATAAAATTACTAGCAAATTAAACAAACTTATTCACCTAATTTATTACGAAATGAAAACGACTGGTCAAAAAACAAAAAGTATATATCCAATGCACATAGTTTTCTGAAAACAAAACTTCAATGTTGGTATAACTAAAAATAAAAGTTTAAAACTGTAAATTAACGTAAACCTCCTGAAGACTATATCATTAACGATGTACAGTAACTTTATGAAATTTTATTGTTTGTTACACCTCACACAAACTAGATTATACAAGTGTTTACAAAATTTAGTATCCACCCTCGACCAACTATCATCTTTGGCATCATAATATTGAACATTTGACTTTGATTCATCCGTATAGCGTTTATGTGGGTGTATTTAATTTGTGTGAAACACCAAAACACAATTTCCAATACACATTGCTTTAGTTGACATGATTTGTACTAAAGATAGCTTAGAAGCGGAATTAAGTGTTGTGAGTTTTCCTGAAAAACTGTTAAACACTTCACAGTTTGTAGTACATTTTCCACCAATAACAAACATTTTATAACCCATACTATCTACAGCATGCTCACTTCTTTCATCAATCATATCAGGTAAATAACTCCATTTGTTTTCATAATAGTCATATGCTTCCACTGATCTCAAATTAACATCGTCACCCGTACCTCCAGTAACAACAATTCTACTCTCAAAAACTGTACATGCTGCATCAAATCTTGCCGCATTTAAATCTGACATTTTACTGCTGCTTACACTATTTAAAATGTTTGAAAAACAACTACCAAGAAGATAGCCATTTTGTTCAAGAAATCCTCCAATAACATACAACTACTCATAAAGAAACACGCACAATAACTACATCTATCATCAAACTGAACGTAGTGAAGTCTCCACGTTTTGAAATTTTGAGAAAGAAAATCTACAGATATGAAACTATTATCAAGTGCTGTATCATTAAATGCAAGTAGACCAGTGTTGACAGGAACTAAATTAAACATAAAACGATGTTTCACAACAAGAGAAAATGTATTAACTTCAAAGCTATGCAGCTTTACTTCTAAACAATCGTCGAATTTAATACAACAATTAAAGTTATCAGTTATTTAACAACTTTATATTAACACATGTAGAATATTTTTTCTAATATTCAACTAATACTACTTTGCATTTGAAGTTTGAACTTTTATACTTGTCATGATTAATTTAAAATATTACTTTTTTAGATTAATAGGACTGCCATTTAAATTGAAACTTTCCATTTTTAATTGTGTAATGATAAATAATAGTTCATTGTATTACATTAATGTTTTAGCTGTTCATTTATCTTTTAAAAATTATCTATTATATATTTTTTTTCTTTTATTTAACTCATTGTAAAGTTGAACACAACAAAATAATGTGACGTAATGGTTAGCTTAAAATCTTTATTTACAAGACTCTTAATAATTATTATTTTTTTAGGTCAAACTTAGGTTAATACTAAACCTTTTATTTGAACAACGTGTTTATTAAACAATGTTAACCACAACAACTAACGGCATCCTTATTTTAAACCGTGTTAATTATAACAGTTTTTACCATAAAAAGATAATACTCAAATTTTCAGTTTTATTTTAGTTTTAAATCTAAAAGCTTATAAAGTTCTTTTTAAACAGTTTATTTAAATTCTTAGTTTACAATTTTTTTAAAACTTAATGCTTTATATCATTAATGTTTAAAATGTAAGAAGGTAAAGCATATAAGCTTTATTAGTTTAACACTCGAAAAATTGAATGCTTAATCGAACATTTATTCTCATGCCATTGTAGAAACTTTACTTTAAAATGTAGCTTTTTTCACATAAGAAGAAACTTGCTACAAAGTAACACAAAATGAGCAGCAAATTACTTAAACGCCAAAAAAAAAGTAATAATTTTCCTGCTGAATTACATTGCGCGTTGCAGGTCAAAATGTTTTGCTCGTCGGGCCGCATTTAGCCTTTGGACTGTAGTGTTTCTGACCCTGCTGTAAGCCGTACTTTTTCAAAAACAGAAAATATTTTTAGTAAATCAGGTTTAAGCTTCGTTGGTTTGTTTTTGATATTATTAACAATAAGTAAATAGAATTTGACCGTAAGATTAACTTAAAATACTTTATGTATGATAAAGTATTTTAATAACCTTATTATTGAAATTTTAAGTAGTTGAATCTCATTTTATTTTGTACATGCTTAGAGTACACCCTCTTTAATTCAAACTGTGGTTAAATATTCTAATAACATTCAAAGTAAGTTCTAAAGCATAACAATTTTTTTATTTTACACGGTTCTTTATATTCGTTAGTGTTTTCAAATGTTCTTTGATATAAAATATATATATATGCTTAGTTAAATAATAAATTTCATGCTTAGTTTGTACATGTAGCATAGATAGTAGCTATTCAGAATAATTATGTTCTAAGGTAAGTACAAGGTTAGTTGTTGGTTATAGTGCTGATGTAAAGTACAATAAAAAAACCATTCTCTTTTAATTAAGTAACTCACATTATTTGTTTGAGATAGTATGTCTAAAATGGTAGTAAAGATGACAAATAAACTGCTAGTTGTTATAACTAAATAGGGTTTTTATAACTATAAAGTAAAGTGTACAAACATTATACTTTTTAAATACAAAATGTTTTATCAATAAACTTAAAGGATCAAAAAATACACTTAGATATATAAGACAAACTAACTAAAGTTGCAGAGTCAAAATAGCTACTTTTGCTGATGAAAATTATAATATTGTTTTGCGCTCAATCAATTTACTACTTATTACTATTTAATTGTTGTTAAATGTAGTTAAATAATATGTATAAATTAGTAGAAAAGGTAAAAATTAACTATGCTTTATATTTCATTCGAAATTTAAAACGCTGAGTTTGAAATCCAAAACTATGATAAAACGTATAAACTAGTTTTTTAGACTTTTTGATATAATTAAAGACCGTTAGAATTCCAAAACTGTAAAAAGATTAAGATACAACACGAGCAGAAAAATAGGAAAAAATAAAACAACAACAAAAACATTAAAAAAACACAACTATTTTGTACTTGAACTGAAAATTATGTTTGCTGGTTTCCTTATAACTTTCTTTTCTGTTATTCTTGTGAATTCATTTTATTTTCCCTAAACCACGGGAGATTAAATACTTCATCCTGTTTCGGTCTGTCTTATACTTCTTTTGAAAGCCTTCTTCGTATCAGATCTTTGCGCTCATCGCTTACTTCGACATCAAATATCGATTCGATCTTTCGACTTGTTGGGAAAGGAGTATACGAATCCTCTTGTGCCGCATTTTAAATTTAATTTTGGGTTTTCTTCTTCTGGCCTGTAGATTAAGTGACCAAAATCTAACAACTTCAGCTCCTGCGTATTCAGATTGTAAAGATTATTATTTGGCTCATCCAGATGATAAACACCATATTTTTTAGTTAGTTTATCAGATTGACAACTAACTTGAAAACAAGTTTACATTTCTTCAATAGAATGCTCATCAGGTTGATTGATGGTACAGTCGTGCAAATATATTAAATAATATATTAAGTAAACTGTAAAAAACAATTTCAATTTGAAAATAGTTGATATTCAATAGCTAAGAGCAAAGTCGCACACCGCGCGCTTTAGTGCTAGCCGAAGGAAGCAAATATATAATGTTATAAGTAAAACCATTAAAAAAATTTGGAAAATTTCTATTTTCATCCTTATTTCCAAATACTACAAAAAAGTTTAAAATATTTGAAAACTGCTTCGACTAAGCATTCAAATAAAATTACTTTCTCAAAAAAAATATTTGATTTTAGGAGGATTACCGTAAATTACTTTCTAGAACAGTTTTTAGGTTAAGTAAACTACTCAGTAAACTGAAAAATAAACACATTTAATTTTAAAATATTTTTAATTATATAGCTAAGAGAAAAATCGCTTACCGCGCGCAAAGTGTGTTTTAGTGCTAACCGAAGAAATCAAATAGATAAAATTATAAACATATTCATTAGAAAAATTTAGAAAACTTCCAATTTAGTTCTTATTTCCAAGTACTACAAAACAAATTGAATGTTTGAAAACTGCTTGTTACGCTAAGCATTTAAACAAAACTACTTTTTCAAAATGAAAAAATAATAATATTTGAGTTTTATATGTGTTACTATAAATTAGTTTCTTAGAGTAGTTGTTAAATTAAGTACATCTAACAATTATCTATAATTTATAATATATCTATTATAGTGGATAATATCCACTATAAAACATATAAAATCAAATTCTATTTGAAACAGTTTATATTAGATAGCTAAGAGCCAAGACGCACATAACGCGTAAAGCGCGCTTTAGTGCTAGCCGAAGTTAAAATAATAAATAATATTATGAGTAAAAACATTTCAAAAACCAATATATTTTCATCAAATCGCAAAAAAACTATTATTTCGTTATTGAGGTTTCCGTCTTCATTAGCTTCCCTGTCCCTCTGCCTGCAGTTATGGAAAAAGGTTGAAACTTAGGTCTTGGTCAGGCCAGTGTTTTCTGCCGGGTTTTTCTTTTCGAGGTTGGACGAGTAAGTGTTGGTGTTTGTGTAGAAGTACTTCAACATCACTCGACATTTTTCTGGATGTATAAAACAATTACAAAAAACAACATAAACTAACAAACATTATAAAAACGAAAAATTAAATACTAACAGCATAACTATAATTCATAAACAAAAAAAATACAAAACAGTAATGTAGCTTTTAAATATTTCGGTAAAAATAAAAAATAACAACTATCGAAGCTTGAACTCTGTAAAAACATCAAATTTTAATTTAACTAATATTATTTATATCTAAGTTTTTTTACTAGTTTTCGGACATTGAAAGTGTAACATGTCTCGTCTCCGTCCCAGATGGTTGGAGGCAGGGGATTACTTTTTTGAACTCGGTACTTTCCCAACGACCGATGTCCTTCCCCTTTGTCTAGTCCCTTTCCTCGTAGTGGGCGGCCTGTCACAGGTTCTGCAGCCTCTTGTGGTTCTTTGGGTGAAATTTTGGATGATGTTTTTCACCTCACTGTAAAGTTAACAAAAAAAAATTTTCTAAGTAGTGCTGCCGCGAGAAAATGTTTCCTGGGAAAATTGGCCCGCGAGTTACAGAAGGCTGCTGAGCCCTGCTGTAGCTGAATAATAATAAAGTGGTTTAAGAGAAACGGGAGAGACTATAATAATAAAACGTTCAGAAACAACCGTTTATTTATACTACAATGGTATCACTGCTAAGCAGCTCTTCAGGTACAACAATAAAACGATGATCTAAAGCGCTTTATACATGTAGAGATAAAAAGGTAGTTAGAGGTTATTATTAACACTTTGATAAGTGTTTACTAGTAGTTGTAGTTGTTAGGACAAAAATTTAATTAAAATAAAACTAAATTAAGCATTTAGGAAGAATTTAAAATAAAATAACTTAAATAAAAGGTTAGTTTAAAAAACATAAACTATATTAATAATTAAAAAAAGGTTAAATTGAATTAAAAATGGAACAAGTGAGGCACAGGGCAGCGAGCTCTGTTCGCTGGTTCAAAAATTTTTCTCTGTTAGACTCTGCAATACTTTCCGATTTACAAATATTACACGCTTCTGGTTTATAGGGGAGGTTAGTTTGCATGTAGTTTTATACTTGATAGTCCAAGAGGTACTAATGTGATTAAGTTGTTTTTCTTTATATATACCGACAACGTTGTTTGGGTGAATTCTTTAGGCTTCAGGCTGGATTTGTGCTGGTGGTATTTGGTCTTAAAAGATACACCAGTGATGTATTCTTTAGTTACTTGTATCTTTTGTGCTTTTTATATTCGGTTATTGGTACAAAAGTAAATAAAATTATGTTTTAACTACAAACAACTTTTTATTAAATACTTTTTCAAGCAAAGTAAAGTAGATTTAGTTCTTTTGAAATAAAATGATTTCACATTGTCCTAGACAAGATATTAAACTGTATCTTTGGTGTATTACTCGATAACTGAAAGGGTTTTTTGTACACCAGGTCCTTATTAAGCGCTTTTTTGTAAAGTATATTTTAAAGTCATTTTGAGCTGAAAATTTCTAAAAAAAATGCCTAGTTAAGAAACACTTTTTAAGCTTTTTTTGGATTTTTTTACGCATACGATTATATCAAAACCACCTTACCTAACCACGTTAAAAGTTTATTAAAAAATAATATATGCCTTTTAATTTAGGCAACAGGTTTTAAGTTTTAATGAACTCATGAATGCATTTCTTATTATTTTCTTATTAAATAAATTTTTTAAGTTAATTTATTATAACAAAACCAGCTATTTTTAATCTGATCGTTTAGTAAATTTCATTGTTTTGAAATGTTTAGATAAAAAGTTCATAGACATATGTTCTCAACATTTAATAAAAAAAATTGCACTTTCTAAATAAATTTAGTAATTTGTCATCTAAACATTTTTAATCCACGATTTGATCATTCTGGCTTTGTGTTGATGACATCTGTTTGTGACAAATTAAGCCATTTGTTATGTCATAGTAAGTTTTAATATACATTATTAATAAAAACACATTGATAAAAGTTATCAATTTTAACATAAAATGATTGACTAATGTTTTGATATCATTTTGAATATAAAATACACTGCATTTAATTATTTTTTTTTTTTATATATCACAGCCTGTATATATAATTATTTTTTTAAAATAGATTTATTATACTCTATGCTTAATTATTTCTAGGTAAAAGTGATACATAATTACTTGTAATTTTTGATACTAAAAAAATGTTCAAGGTATTTCTTAATATGAAAAACCTTATACCATAGTACTGTTACGTTTATTGACTTATATTTAAACATATTTGTAGCTTAGTTGCACAAATTGCTTGTAATTTTATAACTTTTAAAACTTAATACTGATGTTACTGAAACTCAAATTAACTAAACATCATATTAGCAGCATAATTATTGTCAGCATGAGTTCTAAAAACAAACTGTTGCCCGTTTATGTACCACACGTTTTGTATGAAAACAGGTATTGCAACCAAAAAGAATTCACCGTTTTGGTTTGTGAGGACAAAACAGAAGTGATGAGCAAAATAATCAAGTTTTAGAGATCTAATTTCCTACTTTTGAAGTTACTGAGTTTCACTTTATGGCAAAACGTCATAGTCTACTTAAAGTAACTACTTTCGACTCAAAAATATTTGCTATTGCTGATAGTTTAACTAGTTGTAAAAAGCTGGGTAGTTCTCTAACATCGGTTAAAACTTCCGAAGAAAGAAAAACTTAGAAGCATAAGTGTATAAAATTAGAAATACTTTTGAATATTGTATTTGTTCTTTCATGCGAAAGTTGTATTTGATCGATAGATGGATTGCGAGCAGCAATAAAAGATCTGTTTCGTGTTTTACTTAAGAAATCAATGGTATTAAATGGGCTACGTTTTTTTTGGGCTACGTTAAGTTCTACACTTAAATGTCAATATGGAAGTATAAGTATAATTAAGTAACATATTCTCAGTAAACACTAGTTATTATTGTCACATTTTTAATATTTTTCTACTTGTAACTTTTAATTTTCTGAATCCTTTTGAGAAATGTTGAGTTTAGTTATTTGTTTTTGTAATATTACATTTGTTTGTGTTAATAAACAATGTGTTTAGTACAAACATAGAATTATTTTAAAATTATTTAAAAATGTATTAAATTACAAAAATACAAAAATATAACTGTAATTTAAACATCTTTAATACATTTTAGTTTAACCTAAAAAGAGAAAACAAATAAAAATATCCTTTCTAAATTCTGTAAAAAGTTTTAGATTGTTCTATATAAATTATAAAACTTGACAAAAACAAATAGTAAATGTAGGATGTATTTTGATAAAAAGAACGCTTCGTTGTTTATTAAAAACTAAAACCAAACATTTAACGTTTTTGAATGTTATAAAATAAGCTTAAAACTAGAATGATATAGAAACACTACATTTACACTTAAAGAAATGTTTTAACTATTCCATTAATTTCTATTGTTTTCTCGAAGTTTTATTAAGAGAAGTGAAATACATGTTATTAAAAATTTTCAAAATTATCCTTGTTTCTTGTTAATTTAACGTGGTTTGTAATCGATATCAATTAAAATCAAGATTTACAAAACTTGGATTATACTTTAAAGATTAATACATACTGTATACATACAGTATTTTCTCGTAAAAATAATATAATTTTATCAAAAATATTTTCTGTTAGGCAATATGATTTTTTACACTATCAACTTGAGAGCCTACAAGAAGACGGGTACAAAATGAAACCTACTTATAAGCGTACTTTAACATTAAGGTGTTATGGGTATGTGATCATTAACAATATTAATAACTTATTAACAACTAAAATGTTTCAAATTAAATTGCATAATACTAACAACTTGTAATAACATTGGAAAAATAAGTTGGTACTAGTTTTTTTTTACTAATGGTAAAAATCAAACATAATCTACATAGAATAATCTAAAATATTAACTGTTTTTATATTTAAAAGTATATCTTTAAATTAAACCAAAAAACTAAGGAATAACTTTTAAGAGTTTTTATTTTAGTTCTTTACTATTCTAATATTTTATTAACTACTTTTAACTACAAATACCAAAATTAAGTGAAATTAAAGTAGAAAATATGGAAAAATGTGTAATTGTTGAACTCGATGAATATCACTATTGCTTTTAGTGTATGTTTAAATGTATACTTGTTAAATGATTATTTAAAATAGATATCTTAAAAACAGCATGTAAAACTGAGAAATTTTGTTGCAGTACAATATTTCAATCGGATGGTCAGAGTAATTATCAATTTATTGATATATTTAGTTAGTTCACATGATTAGATTTTACTATTAAACCAAAATAATCAATACCTCTGTCACAACCTTCCTTTCGATGAAGTAAAGAAAATAAGTTAACAAGTACACACCAAAAATCTATCAAATTATAACTGCTATAATTTCAGAAATTTATCTAAATAAGCAACATTTTGAATTACACATAGCTTTGAATATTTTATTCAGAAAAATTTACAACGAAATACAGCAATTTTAATTTGAAATTTAAGAAGTTAACTAAGTTAATCATTTTAAAATAATATTTAAATGGTTTTAGTCTATAACAGGTTTTAGTTTTGTCATATAAAAAAAACAGCTTTTTAGCGACTATTTTACAAAGAAATTAAAAAAGTATACTGAGTTGCAGCTTTAATGAAAACAGCTGCTCTGGTTTCATTTAATAAACAACAATAAATTATCTATTGTTGTTATTATTGTTTCCGTCCTTATTAGCTTCCCTTTCCCTCTGCCTGCGGTTTTTGAACCAGTTCGAAATTTGGACTAGGGTCAAGCCTGTGTTTTCTGCCAGTATCTCCTTTTCGAGGTTAGTCGGGTAACTATTGGTGTTTGTGTAGAAGTACTTCAACACATGTCGTGATTTTTCCTGAATGTATAAAGCAATTACAAAAACAAAATTTAAAACTAACAAACGTTGTGAAAATTAATAGTAAAATATATACAGCATTATTATACTTTATAAACACAAAATATACAAAACAGTAAAGTAGCTTTCAAACATTATAGTTAAAAAAGTTAGCTCTTTTAGTTTTAACTCTTTAGAGGTAAATTTTAACTAACAGTATTTATATTTAAACTCTTTTTTAACCAATTTTTCAAACCTTGAAAGTGTTGCTGGTCTCTTCTCCGTCCCAGATGGTTTGAGGCAGGGGATTTCTTTTTCGAACTCGGAACTTTCCCACCCTCCCAATGTCCTTTCCCTTGGCCTGGTACTTTTCCTCGTAATGGGCGGCCTGCCACAGGTTCTGCAGCCTCTTATGATTCTTCGGGTGGAAGTTGAAAGTCTGGATAATGTTCTTCATCTCACTGTAAAGTTAGTAAAAATTATCTAGAGCTTTTTTTCGATGTTTAAAAATTGTTTTAGAACTAGTCTTCTTGGTCATTCTTCAAGTCTTATTGATATTATCATCTCAATATCACCTACATAAGATTTACAATATTTAGAACAACTTGAAGTAGAGGGTAGCTGTCAAATTTTCACGAGCGTCGAAATTGCACTAGGGGACAGAATTGCACGAAGCCACTTTTGCACTAAGGGATAAAATTGCACAAAGACACTTTTGTACGAGCAATCAATTTTCCACGGAGACATTTTTGAACGGGCTCATTTTTTTAATATATTTTTTTGTACAATTTAGTTTTTTTTCTTTTTGTTTACTGTTACTGTTACCCCTAACCCTTAACCTCGATCAGTAACTTTTACTTTTTGTTTTCTTTTGTATATATATTTTGTTTTGATTTTACACTCATGCAAAATTGACCCTTGGTGCAAACTTGTCTTCGTCTAGTTTTATCCCCTCATGCAAATGTGTCTTCATGCAAAAGTATCTTCTTACAATTTTTTTTTCGGGCAATTTAGTCACCTCATGAAATTTTGACCAGTTCACAAAAAAAAATGTTAACTATAAAAAACCAACAAAAATTCAAACCAACTTGAAATCACCCTCATGAAAAGAGCACAGAGCTCTTCCCTTCAGCACCGCTTCATTATTCTGCCACAAGTCCTGGTGGTGCTCTATGCAGCTTAGGAACAACTTGAGCTGCTCCACGCGGTTCTCCTGCTCCAAATGATCGCACACAGTCGTTAGGTGATCTTCCTTTATTTCGTTCCCCGAAGATTCAAAAAACTCTGGAGCCACAGGCTGCTGTATGTCCGCTGAAATTAAAGTAAAATTTATAGAAACTCTTTAAAGACATAAACTTGCACAATCTCGATTCATCTTATAAGTCGAAAAAAAATTTTTGTGTTTAAAAAGTTTTTTCAAATTATGTTATATCAACTTATATATTTGGTCTTATTGAAAAAATGCGCTCGAGCTGAATTTATAGTAGTTTTAAAACTATTATTCTTAAGGCAATAGGTTACCAGAACTAAACACTAAAAAACATTTAAAATATAAAACATACAGACCGCTAAATATAATTACTTATATATTTGTTAAAACCAAATTCATAAAAATAAAACTCACGCAGAGGTTTGTTTGAGTTGAAGTAGGCGTCGATGTCATTTGGGGGAATCCTCAATGGGTTCGCAAGCGGTTGATGATGGGGCTTCTTGGCTTCGTGATGCTTCTGGGGGTTGTGCATCCCTGATTGGCCATGGTTGGTGCCCATTATGGCCGGATTCTCGATCAGCTCTCCTTCCATGTTGACCATCTGGCTTGGTGTGAGGTTCTTTGCCATTTTTATTTGCTTTAAGTTATAATGACTATAATAATGTTTAAGTGTTTTTTAAAATTTATAAATGTATGTTGAAAAAGAAAAATAAATGTTAAATTAAACTATTTTAATACTTTATAAAAATTTGTAATTTGCTGTGATTAAGTTACACTTTTGTTTTAAGTATTTATCTTATTTTTAGTGACTTATTTTAGTATAATTCTATATATATTTTTTTAGAATTAACATAACAAGCAGTTTACATATTTTTAGGTCAAACTTTTATATATAAACTATATACTTTTTATATAAGCCTAAACTTTGCTTAAACTAGATGTTTGTAAAGAGCCTTATATCAAAATACTTTAAACTTAGCTAAATAATAAAGTTACTAAACAAGGTAACAAATAAGTATAAACTAAATATGATAGACTATAAAAGTCTCTAGCTTGAAAATGATAAAATGCTCACAGACAAACGTGAGCGAATATAATAATAATCAAACGTTCAGAAACACACGTTTATCTATACTACCACAGTTTAACGTTATGCAAAACTACAGGTACAACAATAAAACGTTAATCTAAAGCACTTTAAATGTGTAGAGATAGGAAGGTAACTAGAGGTGATTATTAGTACTATGATAAGTATTTGTAAGTAATCATAAGTTTTAGTAGTTAGTAGTTATTATGGCAAACATTTAACTATAACTTTACCAAAAAAAAAATAAATTAAGCATGTACGACAAAATAAAAAATAAAACAAGTAAGTTAAATTGAAAGGACGATTGAAAAATCATAAACTCTAACGTAATCATTAAATTAAGGTTAAATTGAATTTAAAACAGCTTGATCTAAAGTGGTGCATAAGGTAATGAGCTCGCGGCCTTGTGCCCTATACTAACGAAGGGTCTTTTTTGCACGAGAATAACAGAATAAATAAAATAAAAGATATATATATGTATATATAAAATTACCGAACAAGGGTAACGTTTAGAAGTAACAGTGTTAGTAAAATAATAAGAAAAGAAATAAAAGGAAAACAAATTAAAAATTAGTTAGTAAGAAAATTATAATAAAAAGCAAAACGAAACATTAATAAGAAAAAACATAGCACCGACCAAGTGCAAGGATTAGGGGTAACAATGATAGTATAGGTAAATGAATATAAAAAAAATTTAAAAATATATAAATAAAACACAAAAAATAAAGATAAATAAATAAAAATTTCAAGAAGAAAAAAAAAGAAGTTACCGACCGAAGGTAAGGTGTTAAAGTGATAGTAAAAAATTATAAATCTAATACATAAATAAATTAAAAATCAATTAATAATAAAACAAAACACAACTAAAAAATGAAATTTTGTGTGAAAGAGTTTTCGTGCGAAAGTGACCCCTTGTGCAAAAGTTATAACTTGTGTCACATTTGACACTCCCCTCTAAAGTTAGTTTTATTGAACGTAATAGAAAAAGAAAATTAAAGTTGATTAAATTCTTAAAAAAGATAATTAGTTTTTAAACTCTATTGCTTGCGTTTATTTTTATCTTTATTTATTTTAAGAGCAGTTTGATTTTTCTTTGCTCAACAAAAATAGCTAAAAAAGTAAAAGAAATTATCGAGAAAAATATCAGTTTAGTATTCTTTTTTTTTAAATAAGTTTTAATGTGTATAATCCATGCTTATGCCTTAGAAAATAATTATTAGGAACCATAAATAGATTATTTCATTTTTAACCTATCCCTTCCTTCAATTTTTAACAACTGTTTGTTTTTTCTGTCTAAATTTTAATAAGTATTTTAAAGATTGTAAGAAGGAAGCTTTTTATTTCTTATTTAGCAACTGATTTTTTTTTATTAGTCTAATCTTCAATACTATTTTAGTTTGTATGAAATTTTTTTTTTTTTTTTTTATCAAATTTTAGTCATAAACTTTAAAAGTGTAATTGTCAAAAGCCTGCTTTTTACAAAATGTTTTTAATATTCAAATAAATAAATCTTAAAGATCATAAATAAAAGCTTTTAAAAAGAAGGAAGAGGTAGATTTTGTATGAGAAAATGGACCTATAGAAATTTACATTTTAGGCATTTGAGACAAAAATTATTGCAAAACTGGTTGTATCTTTCAATAAGTTGATTTTTGTTCTACTTTATAAAAAGTTTTTTTTTATATAAAATGTTAGATTAAATCAAATCTATATTGATTAATTATGTCCCAGGAAAGCAAAGTCTGATTAAACTTTGTGTTTTACTTTTTATTTGAATTAAAAAATATTTTAAATTTTTATACAAATACTACATATATTAGGTAAGTATTTTATGTTAGATATTATCACCCCTGTATGTTGTTTTACAAACTTTATGCTAATTGTGACTAAATTTTTCTTTTTATTTTTTGATTCATCTTAAAAAAAATTAACTGATTTATGAAAAAATTTTTTGTTATATGACTTTAATAACCTTAAAATACTTACACTAGATTGGTTTTTAATACAAACTGTTGTTTTCTACCTTTATTTAAGTATTAACTTTAAGTTACTGTTTGTGCTAGTATAGGAAAGTCTAATGAAAACACAGTTTTTTTAAAGTAGCTACAGTTGTTATAAAAGGGTTATAATAAAATAAGTGTGCAATTTTTTTGTACTTGAACTGAAAATAATGTTTGCCGGTTTCGATATAACTTTCTTATCTGTTATTCTTGTGAATTTATTTTATTTTCCCTAAACCACGGGAGATTAAATACTTCATCCTGTTTCAATCTGTCTTATACTTCTTTTGAAAGCATTCTTCGTATCAGATCTTTGCACTCATCGCTTACTTCGACATCAAATATCGATTCGATCTTTCGACTTGTTGGGAGGGGAGTATACGAATCCTCTTGTGCCGCATTTGAAATTTAATATTGGGTTTTCTTCTTCTGGCCTGTAGATTGAGTGACCAAAATCTAACAACTTCAGCTCCTGCGTATTCAGATTGTAAAGATTATTATTTGGCTCATCCAGATGATAAACACCATATTTTTTAGTTAGTTTATCAGATTGACAACTAACTTGAAAACAAGTTTACATTTCTTCAATAGAATGTTCATCAGGTTGATTGATGGTAAAATCGTGCAAATATATTAAATAATCTTTTATGTAAACTTTAAAAAACAATTTCAATTTGAAAATAGTTGATATTTAATAGCGAAGAGCAAAGTCGCACACCGCGCGCTTTAGTGCTAGCCGAAGGAAGCAAATATATAATATTATAAGTAAAACCATTAGAAAAATTCGGAAAATTTTCAATTTCATCCTTATTTCCAAAAACTACAAAAAAGTTTAAAATATTTAAAAACTGCTTCGACTAAGCATTGAAACAAAATTACTTTATCAAAAAAAAATATTTGATTTTAGGAGGATTACCGTAAATTACTTTCTAGAACAGTTGTTAGGTTAAGTAAACTACTCAGTAAACTGAAAAAAAACACATTTAATTTCAAAATATTTTTAATTAAATAGCTAAGAGGAAGATCGCTTACCGCGCGCAAAGTGTGCTTTAGTGCAAACCGAATAAAGCAAATATATAAAATTATAAACATAGTCATTAGAAAAAGTTGAAAACTTCCAATTTAGTTCTTATTTCCAAGTACTACAAAAAAAAAATTTGAATATTTGAAAACTGCTTGTTAAACTAAGCATTTAAACAAAATTACTGTGTAAAAATGAAAAAATAATAATATTTGAGTTTTATATGTGTTATTATAAATTAGTTTATTAGAGTAGTTGTTGAATTAAGTATATCTATTCAGTTAACTATAATTATTATCCACTATAAAACATATAAAATCAATTTCTATTTGAAACAGTTTATATTAGATAGCTAAGAGCCAGGTCGCACATAACGCGTAAAGCGCGCTTTAGTACTAGCCGAAGTTAAAATAATAAATAATATTATGAGTAAAAACATTTCAAAAATCAATATATTTTTATCAAATTGCAAAAAAACTATTTTCGTTATTGAGGTTTCCGTCTTCATTAGCTGCCCTGTCCCTCTGCCTGCGGTTTTTGAACCAGTTTGATACTTGGGTCTTGGTCAGGCCAGTGTTTTCTGCCAGGTTTTTCTTTTCGAGGTTGGACGAGTAAGTGTTGGTGTTTGTGTAGAAGTACTTCAACATCACTCGACATTTTTTCTGGGTGTATAAAACAATTACAAAAAACAACATAAGCTAACAAACATTATATAAACTAAAATTTAAATACTTACAGCATAACTATAATTCATAAACACAAAAATACAAAACAGTAGTGTAGCTTTAAAAAATTTCGGTGAACATAAAAAATAAACAGCTATCGAAGCTTTAACTCTGTAAAAACATCCAATTTACATTTAACCAATACTATTTATATCTAAGTTTTCTTACTAGTTTTCGGACATTGAAAGTGTAACATGTCTCGTCTCCGTCCCAGATGGTTGGAGGCAGGGGATTTCTTTTTCGAACTCGGTACTTTCCCACCGACCAATGTCCTTCCCTTTGCCTAGTCCCTTTCCTCGTAGTGGGCGGCATTCCACAGGTTCTGCAGCCTCTTGTGGTTCTTTGGGTGAAATTTTGGATGATGTTTTTCACCTCACTATAAAGTTACCAAAAAAAAATTTCTAAGTAGTGCAGCCAGCGAGAAAATGTTTCCTGGGAAAATTGGCCCGCGAGTTACAGAAGGCTGCTGAGCCCTGCTATAGCTGAATAATAATAAAGTGGTTTAAGAGAAACGTGAGATGTTATATTTATAATAAGACGTTCAGAAACAACCGTTTATGTATACTACCATGGTTTCACTACTAAGCAGCTCTTCAGGTACAACAATAAAACGATGATCTAAAGCGCTTTATACATGTAGAGATAAAAGGGTAGTTAGAGGTGATTATTAACACTTTGATAAGTATTTATTAGTAGTTGTAGTTGTTAGGAGAAAAATTTAATTAAAATACAACTAAATTAAGCTTTTACGAAGAAGTAAAAATAAAATAACTTAAATAAAAGGTTAGTTTAAAAAACATAAACTATATTAATAATTAAAAAAAGATTAAATTGAACTAAAAATGGAACAAGTGAGGCACAGGGCAGCGAGCTCTGTTCGCTGGTTCAAAAATCTTTCTCTGTTAGACTCTGCAATTCTTCCCAGTTTACAAATATTACACGCTTCTGGTTTATAGGGGAGGTTAGTTTGCATGTAGTTATATACTTGATAGTCCAAGAGGTACTAATGTGATTAAGTTGTTTTTTCTTTATATATAACGACAACGTTGTTTGGGTAATTTCTTAAGGCTTCAGGCTGGATTTGTGCTGGTGGTATCTGGTCTTAAGAATACACCAGTGATGTATTCTTTAGTTACTTGTATTTTGTGCTTTTTATATTCGGTTTTTGGTACAAAAGTAAATAAAATTATGTTTTAACTACAAACAATTTTTTATTAAATACTTTTTAAACCAAAGTAAAATAGATTTAGTTTTTTTGAAATAAAAATGTTTTCACATTGTCCTAGACAATATATTAAACTGTATCTTTGGTGTATTACTCGATAATTGAAAGGGTATTTTGTACACCAGGTCCTTTTTAAGCGCTTTTTGGGAAAGTATATTTAAAAGTCATTTTGAGCTGGAAATATCTAAAAAAAAAATCCTTGTCAACAAATATTTTAAAGCTTTTTTTAGATTTTTTTACGTATACGATCATATTAAAACCACTTTACCTAACCACGTTAAAAGTTTATTAAAATATAAAACTTTGACAATTGAAAATTAAAAATCAATTAAAAAAGTATTTTTTGCTGACTGAGCAAATTTCTCATTTCAGACTGACTTATATTTATAGGCCGATTTTTTTCGTTTAATAAACTTATTAAAAAAAAAAAACTAAAGTCTATGTAGAAAACTTAATGGTTTTTAGACGTTTAATTATTTTATAAATTTAAATATTTTAAAATATTAGACTAAACTATAGTTATAAACAGTTTTATAGTATTTTCTATGTGTATGGTTAAAACATTGTTATTTAGAGAAAGCTTTTTTTAAATGTTAAGTAACTAGTAGTCCATTTTTTACTTTTGATAAACAAAAAATATTCACTGATAAGGAATTTCAAATCAAGTTTGCGTTTAAAAGTAAAATAACAAAATGACATTGATTAAGCTTTGAATGGTATTAAACTATTTTTAAATCTTTTATAGTTCCTAAAAAATATTAAACAAATACTTTTTTCCGACCCTATAATTCAATTGCAAGGTTTTTCTCTTATTTTATTATTAGCTAAGCTAACATATACTTTGAGTATATTTTTTTTTAAGTTCTAACTAAATTAAGTCAAAACACGACAATTCGATTAAATATAAAATTTATGTGCAAATAAGATTATAACTGTAACTATTAACCTTTTAACAACCTAACGGCATTAAATATCTTCTTACAATTCTAATACGTTTAAAGATCTGTGATCAATAGTACCAAACCAAGTAATGTATAAAACTATTAAAAATATAGTTTAGAAATTTTTAATTGATTGCAAAATTAAATTTTAGGATTTCAATGCTTAAGTATTATAATATATGCCTTTTAATTTAGGCAACAGGTTTTAAGTTTTAATGAACTCATGAATGCATTTCTTATTATTTTCTAATTTAACAAATTTATTAAGTTGATTTATTATAACAAAACCAGCTATTTATAATCTGATCGTTAAGTGAGTTTCATTGTTTTGGAATTTTTTTAATAAAAAGTTTATAGACATATGTTCTCAACATTTAATAAGTAAATTGCTCTTTGTAATTAATTAAGTAATTTCTCATCTACAAGTTTTTTATCCACGATTTGATCATCCTGGCTTTCTGTTGATGACATCTGTTTGTGACAAATTAAACCATTTGTTATATCATAGTAAGTTTTAATATACGTTATTAATAAAAACACATTGATAAAAGTTATCAATTTTAACATAAAATGATTGACTTATGTTTTGATATTATTTTGAATATAAAATACACTGCATTTAAATTAAAGTTTTTTTTTCATTTTTATATATCAGAGCCTGTATATATAATTGTTTTTTTTAATAGATTTATTATACTCTATGCTTAATTATTTCCAGGTAAAAGTGATACATAATTACTTGTAATTTTTGATACTAAAAAAATGTTCAAGGTATTTCTTAATAAGAAAAACCTTATACCATAGTACTGTTACGTTTATTGACTTATATTTAAACATATTTGTAGCTTAGTTGCACAAATTGTTTGTAATTTTATAACTTTTAAAACTTAATACTGGTGTTACTGAAACTCAAATTAACAAAACATCATATTAGCAGCATAATTATTGTCAGCATGAGTTCTAAAAACAAACTGTTGCCCGTTTATGTACCACAAGTTTTGTATGAAAACAGGTATTGCAACCAAAAAGAATTCACTGTTCTGGTTTGTGAGGACAAAACAGAAGTGATGAGCAAAAGAATCAAGTTTTAGATGTCTAATTTCCTACTTTTGAAGTTACGGAGTTTCATTCTATGGCAAAACGTCATATTCTACTTAAAGTAACTACTTTCGACTCAAAAATATTTGCTATTGCTGATAGTTTAACTAGTTGTAAAAAGCTGGGTAGTTCTCTAACATCGGTTAAAACTTCCGAAGAAAGAAAAACTTAGAAGCATAAGTGTATAAAATTAGAAATACTTTTGAATATTGTATTTGTTCTTTCATGCGAAAGTTGTATTTGATCGATAGATGGATTGCGAGCAGCAATAAAAGTCCTGTTTCGTGTTTTACTTAAGAAATCAATGGTATTAAATGGAACCGAATAGCAGATTTAAATGTAGCGAGAGATGTTGCTGATTGAATAGTTTTTGAAGGTAAATTTTTTATTACGGGAGGTGACAAATACTATGATTAATTGTAATCAGTTGAAGCATATGATTATTATTATAACAAATGGATTTCTATACCTGAAATAATTAAAAAAAAGAAGTTATTATGATGCAGTTAATTTGGGTAAAAAAATTTTTTATTGGTTGATATAACATTACTAGTTGTGAAATATTTGAAAATTGTTCGAAAACGTTTACAAAAATAAAGTCTGGTTTATACTATATTTAGAAAATATTGTTTACATTTATGATGGTGTTGAGATAAAAATGGTCAAATGTTGAATGAGATTTTACTAAAAATAATTTTTTTTCGGGCTACGATAAGTTTTACACTTAAATGTTAATATGGAAGTATAAGTACAATTAAGTAACATATTCTCAGTCAACACTAGTTATTATTGTCACATTTTTAATATTTTTCTACTTGTAAGTTTAATTTTTTGAATCCTTATAAGAAATGTAGAGTTTAGTTATTTGTTTTTGTTATATTAGATTTGTTCGTGTGAATAAACAATGTGTTTAGCACAAACATAGAATTATTTAAAAATTATTTAAAAATGTATTAAATGACAAAAATACAAAAATATAACTGTAATTTAAACATCTTTAATACATTTTAATTTAACCTAAAAAGAGAAAATAAATAAAACTATCCTTTCTAAATTATGTAAAAAGTTTTAGATTGTTCTAAATAAATTATAAAACTTGACAAAAACAAATAGTAAATGTAGGATGTATTTTGATAAAAAGAACGCTTCGTTGTTTATTAAAAACTAAAACCAAACATTTAACGTTTTTGAATGTTATAAAATAAGCTTAAAACTAGAGTGATATAGAAACACAACATTTACACTAGAAGAAATGTTTTAACTATTCCATTAATTTCTATTGTTTTCTCGAAGTTTTATTAAGAGAAGTGAAATACATGTTATTAAAAATCTTCAAAATTATTCATTTTTCTTTTTAATCTAACGTGGTTTGTTATTTATATCAATTAAAATCAAGATTTACAAAACTTGGATTATACTTTAAAGATTAATACATACTGTATACATACAGTATTTTCTCGTAAAAATAGTATAAGTTTATCAAAAATACTTTCTATATATAAATAGGCAATATAATTTTTTACACTATCAACTTGAGAGCCTACAAGAAGACGGGTACAAAATAAAACCTACTTATAAGCGTACTTTAACATTAAGGTGTTATGGGTATTTGATCATTAACAATATTAATAACTTATTAACAACTAAAATGTTTCAAATTAAATTGCATAATACTAACAACTTGTAACAACATTAAAAAAATTAGTTGGTACTAGTTTTTTTACTAATGGTATAAGTCCATCAAACATAATCTACATAGAATAATCTAAAATATTAACTGTTTTTATATTAAAAAGTATATCTTTAAATTAAACCAAAAAACTAAGGAATAGTTTTTAAGAGTTTTTATTTTAGTTTTTAGTATTCTAATATTTAATTAACTACTTTTAACTACAAATACCAAAATTAAGTGAAATTGAAGTAGAAAATATGGAAAAATGTGTAATTGTTGAACTCTATGAATATCACTTTTGCTTTTAGTGTATGTTTAAATGTATACTCTTCAAATTATTATTTTAAATAGATATTTTAAAAACAGCATGTAAAACTGAGAAATTTCGTTGAAGTACAATATTTTAATCGGATGGTAAGAGTAATTATCAATTTATTGATATATTTAGTTAGTTCACATGATTAGATTTTACTATTAAACCAAAATAATCAATACCTCTGTCATATTTAACCTTCCTTTCGATGAAGTAAAGAAAATATGTTAACAAGTACACACGAATAATCTATCAAATTATAACTGCTATAATTTCAGAAATTTAACTAAATGAGCAACATTTTAAAGTACACATAGCTTTGAATATTTTATTCAGAAAAATTTACAACGAAAAACAGCGATTTTAATTTGAAATTTAAGATGTTAAGTAAATTAATCTTTTTAAAATTAGATTTAAACGATTTTCAATATTTATATTAAAAATAAATTTTTGTTTTGCCATATAAAAAAAAACAAGATTTTTTTAAAATAAGTATACTGAGTTGCAGCTTAAATTGAAACAGTTGCTCTGGTTTCATTTAATAAACAACAATAAACTATCTATTGTTTTTATTATTGTTTCCGTCCTTATTAGCTTCCCTTTCCCTATGCCTGCGGTTTTTGAACCAGTTTGAAACTTGGACTAGGGTCAAACCTGTGTTTTCTGCCAGGTTTTCCATTTCGAGGTTAGTCGGGTAAGTATTGATGTTTGTGTAGAAGTACTTCAACACATCTCGTGATTTTTCCTGGATGTGTAAAGCAATTACAAAAATGAAATTTAAAACTAGCAAACGTTGTGAAAGTTAAAAGGTAAATACATACAGCATATTAATACTTCATAAACACAAAGTATACAAAACAGTAATGTAGCTTTTAAACATTTTAGTTAAAAAATCTATCTCTTTTAGATTTAACTCTTTAGAGGTAAATTTTAACTAACAAATTTTTTTTTAAAGCTCTTTTTTTACCAGTTTTCAAACCTTGATAGTGTAGTTGATCTCTTCTCCGTCCCAGATGGTTGGAGGCAGGGGATTTCTTTGTCGAACTCGGTACTTTCCCACTGCCCCAATGTCCTTTCCCTTGGCCTGGTACTTTTCCTCGTAGTGGGCGGCATTCCACAGGTTCTGCAGCCTCTTGTGGTTCTTTGGGTGGAAGTTGAAGCTCTTGATAATGTTTTTCATCTCACTGTAAAGTTAGTAAAAAATTATTTGTTTAGAACATCTTTTTCAATGTTTAAAAATTGTTTTAGAACTAGTCTTCTTGGTCATTCTTCAAGTCTTATTGATACTATCATCTGAATATCACCTACATGTAAGATTTAAAAAATTTTAGACAACTTGAAATAGAAGGTTGCTGTAAAATTTGCACGAGCGTCGAAATTGCACTAAGGGACAGAATTGCACGAAGCCACTTTTGCACTAAGGGATAAAATTGCACAAAGAAACTTTTTGCACAAGCAAACAATTTTCCACGGAGACATTTTTAAACGGGCTCATTTTTTTAATAAATTTAGTGTACAATTTAGTTTTTTTTTTCTTTTTGTTACTGTTACTGTTACCCCTAACCCTTAACCTCGATCAGTAACTTTCACTTTGTGTTTTTTTTTGTTTATAAATTTTTTTTGTTTTTGTTTTTACACTCGTGCAAAATTGACCCTTGGTGCAAACTTGTCTTCGTCCAATTTTATTCCCTCATGCAAATTTGTCTTCATGCAAAAGTATCTTCTTACAATTTTGTCTTCGGGCAATTTAGTCACCTCATGCAATTTTGACCAGTTCACAAAAATACATGTAAACTATAAAAAACCAACAAAAATTCAAACCAACTTGAAATCACCCTCATGAAAAGAGCACAGAGCTCTTCCCTTCAGCACCGCTTCATTGTTCTGCCACAAGTCCTGGTTGTGCTCTATGCAGCTTAGGAACAACTTGAGCTGCTCCACGCGGTTCTCCTGCTCCAAATGATCGCACACAGTCGTCAGGTGATCTTCCTTTATTTCGTTTTCCGAAGATTCAAAAAACTCTGGAGCCACAGGCTGCTGTATGTCCGCTGAAATTAAAGTAAAAATTATAAAAACTCTTTAAAGACATAAACTTGCACAATCTCGATACATCTTATAAGTACAAAAAAATATTTTGTGGTTAATAAATATTTTTAATTTATGTTATATCAACTTATATATTTGGTCTAATTGAAAAAATGCGCTTGAGCTGGATTCATAGTAGTTTTAGAACTACTAATCTTAAGGCAATAGGTTACCAGAACTAAACACTAAAAAACATTTTAAAAATAAAACATACAGACCGCTAAATATAATTACTTATATATTTGTTAAAACCAAATTCATAAAAATAAAACTCACGCAGAGGTTTGTTTGAGTTGAAGTAGGCGTCGATGTCATTTGGGGGAGTCCTCAATGGGTTCGCAAGCGGCTGATGATGGGGCTTCTTGGCTTCGTGATGCTTCTGGAGGTTGTGCATCCCTGATTGGCCATGGTTGGTGCCCATTATGGCCGGATTCTCGATCGGCCCTCCTTTCATGTTGACCATCTGGCTTGGTGTAAGGTTCTTTGTCATTTTTGATTGCTTTAAGTTATAATGACTATAATAATGTTTAAGTGTTCTTTTAAATTTATAAATGTATGTTGAAAACAGAAAAATAAATTTTTAAATTAAAGTATTCTAATACTTTATAAAAATTTATAATTAGCTGTGATTAAGTTACACTTTTGATTTAAGTGTTTATCTAATTTTTTGTGACTTTTTTAATATAATTCTGTATATATTTTATAGAATTAACATAACAAGCAGTTTACATGTTATTAGGTCAAACTTTTATATATAAACTATATACTTTTTATATAAGCCTAAACTTTGCTTAAACTAGATGTTTGTAAAGAGCCTTATATCAAAATACTTTAAACTTAGCTAAATAATAAAGTTACTAAACAAGGTAACAAATAAGTATAAACTAAATATGATAGACTATAAAAGTCTCTAGCTGGATAATGATAAAATGCTCACAGACAAACGTGAGCGATTATAATACTAATAAGACGTTCAGAAACAAACGTTTATCTATACTACCACAGTTTAACTGTTATGCAAAACTACAGGTACAACAATAAAACGTTAATCTAAAGCACTTTAAATGTGTAGAGATTTAAAGGTAACTAGAGCTGATTATTAGTACTATGATAAGTGTTTGTAAGTATTTATAAATTTTAGTAGTTAGTAGTTATTATGGCAAAAATTTAACTTTAAATAAATTAAGCATGTACGACAAAATTTAAAAAAACAAATAAGTTAAATTAAAAAAACGATTGAAAAATCATAAACTATAACGTAACCATTAAATTAAGGTTAAATTGAATTTAAAACAGTTTGATCTAAAGTGGGTGCATAAGGTAATGAGCTCGCGGCCTTAAGCCCTATACTAAAGAAGGGTCTTTTTTGCACGAGAATAACAGAATAAATAAAATAAAATAAAAATATATATATATATATAAAATTACCGACCATGGGTAACGTTTAAAAGTAACAGTGTTAGTAAAATAATAAGAAAAGAAATAAAAGGAAACCAAATTGAAATTAGTTAGTAAGAAAATTATAATAAAAAGCAAAACGATACATTAATAAGAAAAAACATAACACCGACCAAGTGCAAGGATTAGGGGTAACAATGATATTATAGGTAAATGAATAAAAAAAAAACTCAAAAATATATGAATAAAACACAAAAAATAAAGATAAATAAATGAAAAATTCAAGAAGAAAAAAAAAGAAGTTACCAACCGAAGGTAAGGTGTTAAAGTGATAGTAAAAAATTATAAATTTAATACATAAATTAATTAAAAAATCAATTAATCAGAAAACTAAACACTACTAAAAAATGAAACAAAAAAATCATTTTGTGTGAAAGAGTTTTCGTGCGAAAGTGACCCTTTGTGCAAAAGTTATAACTTGTGTCACATTTGACACTCCCCTCTAAAGTTAGTTTTATTTAACGTAATAGAAAAAGAAAATTAAAGTTGATTAAATTCTTAAAAAGATAATTAGTTTTTAAACTCTATTGCTTGCGTTTATTTTTATCTTTATTTATTTTAAGAGCAGTTTGATTTTTTCTTTGCTAAACAAAAATAACTAAAAAAGTAAAAGAAATTATCGAGATAAATATCACTTTAGTATTCTTTTTTTTTAAATAAGTTTTAATGTGTATAATCCATGCTTATGCCTTAGAAAATAATTATTAGGAACCATTAATAGATTATTTCATTATTAACCTATCCCTTCCTTCAATTTTTAACAACTGTTTGTTTTTTCTGTCTAAATTTTAATAAATATTTTAAAAATTGTAAGAATGAAGCTTTTTATTTCTTATTTAGCAACTGTTTTACTTTTTTTATTAGTCTAATCTTCAATACATTTTAAATTTGTATGAATAAATTTTTCTTTTAACAATTTGTTTTTTTCTTGAAAAAGAAATCGATTTAATCAAATTTTAGTCATAAACTTTAAAAAAGTAATTTTCAAAAGCCTGCTTTCTAAAAATTTTTTACAATATTTAAATAAATTAGTCCTAAAGATCATAAATAAAAGCTTTTAAAAAGAAGGAAGAGGTAGATTTTGTATGAGAAAATGGACCTATAAAAATTTACATTTCAGGCATTTGAGACAAAATTATTACAAAACTGGTTGTATCTTTAAATAAGTTGATTTTTGTTCTACTTTATAAAAAGTTTATTTTTTCATCTAAAATGTTAGATTAAATCAAATCTATAATATTTAATTATGTCCCAAGAAAGCAAAGTCTGAATAAACTTTGTGTTTTACTTTTTATTTGAATTAAAAAATATTTTAAGTTTTTATACAAATACTACATATATTAGATAAGTATTTTATGTTAGATATTATCACCCCTGTATGTTGTTTTACAAATTTTATGCTAATTGTGACTAAATTTTTCTTTTTATTTTTTGATTCATCTAAAAAAATTCAGCTGATTTATGAAAATATTTTTTGTTTCATTACTTTAATAACCTTGAAAATACTTACACTAGATTTGGTTTTAATACAAACTGTTGTTTTCTACCTTTATTCAAGTATTAACTTTAAGTTACTGTTTGTGCTAGTATAGGAAAGTCTAATGAAAATACAATTTTTTTTAAAGTAGCTATAGTTGTTATAAAAGGGTTTTAATAAAATAAGTGTAGTAACTAATTATAGTTTAATAAACAACAAAAAAAAATGCTCAAATTATTTAGTCCTATGACCTGGTGCACACCACGGATACCTTTTAACGTCTTGACGAGGACAGTATTAAAGGTCTGTTAAAAACAATTTAGCTTCAATTATAATCTTAAGTTTTTTTTGCAAAATAAATTATAAAATCCGCTAGGTAGCGGTAGAAAGCGAACATTTAAAAATCTTGAAAATTTTTGAATGACCTTTTAAGTAATGTTTTTAAACGAGTTTAAAATGTTGTTTTATGTATTATAATAACATAAGTCAGTAAATTAAACTTTTTAAGTCTTTACATAACAATTTATACACTTTTATGTCTACAAGGTATAGTAAGTTTTCAAAAAGAAAATGTTTAATCTTTAATTTAATTTTTAATAGTCAAAATTTATAATTTTTAAATACTTCATAATTATTAATATAACTAATGATACTAATTGATTTTTTTATGAATAAAGTGTTTTATGAGAAACTTTTATTAATTTACAAACATTTACTTTTTCAATTAATTTTATTTCATTATAATAAATTACATTATTTTCGTTTTTAATTTATGACATATTACGATAAGTACTTCTTTGTTTATTATATAGTTTATACAGATTTATTGATTTATTTAAGCACTGACGAGGTCTTTGACCGAATCTTAGTTTGTAAAACAAATTCTTGAAAGAATAAATTCATAGATGTATTAAAATTGATTTAAAACAGACTTATTTTTAACTGTAAATCTTAAATTACTTTAAAAAGATTGATTTTGGTAATATGGGAAAAAAAAACAATTCAGTTTTTATCAATATTTGAAATAAGGTTTTAGATTCGAAATGATACTACTAACTAAACGGTTTAATAGCAACATATCAACCTACAGATCTAATTAAAACATCGTTTCAGCTACTTTATTAAGTTTTTTTTAATAGTTTATCTACATCTTTATTTCAAAATTAATTTGTTGTTATTATTACTTTAAAGCAAGTTACAAATTTATTAAAACGGAGTTAATTTATATTTCTAAAAATTAAACAAATTTTTGAATTAGTTATTTTGTTGTTCTAAAATTATAGGTGGTTTTAGTAAAACCATTGAAATTTTTGAAAACTATAGTTTTATAACCACAAATAATTAGAACCACTCAGCCTAAAACATACTCTAGAAAATTTTCATCAAAAAACTATGTAAAAGCAAAGTATAAATATGTAGTTGTAAAAAAAAAAGCACAAAATAGCTTTTTATTTACAGTATCTAAAAGTAGTAGCAATGATATTCAATATTCATAAAGCTTCTAAACCATTTAAGGTTTGCATTATAAAGCTTTCGATTGATAATATGCAAGATGTGTGTGGGAAACAGAATGCTGTAGATAAGCGACCTTGTAGTACTTAAACCGTTATTACCAGGTATCGAAATTCCGTTTAGAGGTTTCGTCGGCGCTTTATTAGCTCACAGTCGTGAGAAATTGTTTAGTGTTTGTTTCATTTCAACTTGCTCTTTTAGACCACAAACTTAGGATACTAAGTAATAAAGGTCATTTTGGATTTTTTTATTAAGTTTAATGCAAATAACTTTAAAATTAAAACATTAGTTAGTACTTTAAAGTTTAAAGCAAAAAAAAGGGGTTAATTTTGTCTTTGTAATATAAAATCACCCTAGTTAATGTTATAAGTAAAGCTAAAAACGAAATTTGGTTTAAGTTAAGCTTAATATCTTACAAACTTAAATCTACTTTGCCTTTTAGAATTTAAAAAAATTATTATCCAACAAAATTAAATTGAGAGTTACATGCATCTACTACTGACTTCATTTAGTTAAAATAATCTTATTTTTATTAAAACAATTTTTATAATTACTTTAGCAAACTTTGAATTGACTGTTGACTTAATTTAAAGTTGATGAGACTACTTGGACTTTTTATTGTCATAGTTTAAATTAAAAAAAAATAGTTTAAAGTTAAGTAAAAATAAAAAAGCGTAACTATTAAAGTTATTCTTAGTAATTTTTACATCTACAAAAAAGAATACCTATACCTAGAAATTGTTTAAAAATAAACCTTTACAAAACTTTAATCTCTATTATGGTTTAGAAGTTGGATAAACATGAATAACTATCTTTCACAGTCAAATGATTTATTAACTTAATTTAACATATAACTACTGTTTCAAGTCATTTTAATTCTAAACAAAAGGTTTAAAACACTTTAATGCTTTATTTTATAAAAACAATATACATTTACTTACCAGAGTTCATTTTTAAAGGTCAAAACATTTTAGGGTGCAATTTAAAAAAGTGCTGCTTATTATTTAAATAAACGGAGTCACGCCCTACAGAATCGCTTCGTATTTGTGACGTCACAATTGCTATAATTCGATTGTCACGTCACGAACAGTTCAAAAGCAAAAATTGCAGGACAAATTGCTTCCGTTGAAGTTTAAATCACTAAGAACTTAGGCTTAAGATTACATCTTTTGATGTGACAAATTTGCGTTTTAGAATAAATTGTTTGATTGATTTGTTATGTAATTGTTATTTCACCTAAGATAGAATTACTAAATATGAGACGATAAAAGTATAAATTAAAGATAATTCATAAAAAACCATTAATGAAGTTTGAGCAACTACACAGTTTTAAACTGTTGATATATTGTGATTTTACAATTTTTAAAAGTGATGAAAAATTTTAGTTAACACGACTAACTTTACCTTAATAGGATTACTTAAAACTAAATCATTTTCTGATATTTAAATTAATTTTAACTTTCAACATTTGTGATAAATTTTGTTATTTCCAAATAAAAACTTATACAATAGAAAACTACTGTAACTGTTAAAATAGGTAATGTAAAGCAAGTACGTTATTGAAACTGGTTAAATAACTAAAAACACAAACTTAAATTAAAACAAAACCAAAAGACTTAAAAATTAAAATTTAAATAAATTTAAAACTCTAATTAAAAAAAAATGAAAGAGTGGCTGTCAGCTTTAGTCAAGTCTCTCTGACACACTGTTAATGGTTTTAATTAAGATCCTTAGTTGAAAATTTCTTCTATGTTTTCCTAAACTCTTTTGTACAAATGTAAATTTATGAACAAAATTCAGCTTAAATTTTACTGTAGTATCGTTTTAACAACAGTATCTTAAATTTTAGAAAATATTATTAGTATCTAATAAATGTTCTGTCTTATGTTTATAAGTTTGCATATTCTATATTTAAACTTTTATTTTTACTAAAACAGCTGAGAATTAAGTAAAAAAGGATTTAATTAAGAATTGCATTTCAGATAAGTACAAAGTTTAAGTCACTCAATATGAACTAGCGGCTTTATAATCAAAAAAGTTCTACAATTTAAAATAAATTGAGAGTTTGATTACTTGAAGTACTTAATAACAAAACTGAGCTATTTTTGCATTGTTTTTGATAACAAAATTTTTTAAAGTGTTTTTTTAAATATCCAACTGTTTTAAATATTTTTTTTATTTTAAAGTTCCCTAAATCAGAAAAAAAACCTTTACTAACAAATGCATGTAAAGCATTTTAATCAGTCAAAAAAGGTAATGCAAAAATAGTTAGTTTAACTTAAAGTATTTTTTTTTATATTAAGCCAATTTGAAAAATACCGCAAAAGTATAACTTTTTAAAAAAATTTAAGTATTTAAAAGAATATTTCAAATCTAAATAATTATAAAGAAACCTAAAATGCTTTTTGAAAGTTTTATTTTATTTATAACAAGTTAAAACTTATCTAGCATTTTGAAAAACTTAACTGTACAACTAACCGATAATAAAGTTAAGAAGAAAGAGGCTTCGCTTATTACAAAGCAACAATTTGGGGCATAATTTTGAAAACTTTAATTTTTTAAGCACTGTCTGGTGACAAATTAAAGCAATTTTAAATTAGCGGCCACTTCATAACCGCACAATTCAATTTCAATAAAATTTCTTTAACGAGCCGAAGTTGCGTTCACGTGACTTATATGACGTCACAATTTGTCGTCGGAAGCGTTCGATTTTACAACATAGAGTCGAAGTGTGGATTTCCTGTTAATTGATATCCGGACAGCTGTAATTTCATAACTTTTTAGTAATATTACATGCGCAGTTATTATTGTAAAATTAGTGATTACGAGCTTATGGCTAATGGAGTAACAGTTTTGTAAAGTTTACAAGAAGTTGTCGGAAATAGAATTGGCTCGTAGTTTATTGTTTTTGCATCATTGTGCTTGAATTTTTGTTAATTTTACGAAGAAGTTTTACTTAAAGTTAAAGTTGAGTTAGAACTGGCTAAAACACAAAAAATCAGGATGTAACGATAACATTTACAACAAAGCAACAACATAATGTGACACCTTCAGCTTTAATTTTCTGGTTTATTTAAAACACAAAAAAAATTGATAATGAACACATTTTCAACTGATTAATACAATAACTAAACCGGAAAGTATATTTTTAGTTAAAAAGAGCAACAGTATTTTATATTTCCTTATGCTTACAAAACTTTGTTTCGTTAAAGCATATTATTATTGCTTATATTTTAACACTGCAGAAATTTTTTTAGCATCGATATTTTGTAGTTGTTCAAACAATTTGAGTTATTTATCGAAATCACAACAACTTTTAAACCAACAATTTTGTTTCGCATGCACCTGTTTTTTTTGATTTTATCGCTTGAATCAACTCTGAATTATGCTGAAATAACAATTAGTAGCAAAATTGGCTTGAAACTTTAAAAACTTGTTTTTTTTACATTTCTATTTAAAAAAATAGATAAAAACTATGAGATATGATTTTAAATTAAACAAACTATTTCTTTTACCTCTTGAACAGTAATTCGCTATAATTTTAGCGTTTTTTTAAGTTGGTAAATAGTAAATATCTAGCTAAATTTTAGAATTACATAAAGTAAATGTATATTCATATAAATTTAACAAAAAATTAAATTAAAACCTTACTTATTTGAAATTTTATTCAAATTTTTTTTAATTTTTCTTTATTGGTAGTTTTATTAGTCGAAGATACTTTAAAGAATTTTTATTGTGAATTAATATTACTAATAGTCTGAAGATTATTAAGTATTAAAATTATATTTTTGCCATAAGTATATATAAAATCATATAATTAAAACACTTACACTTTATTTACCTTACACCTTAAAGCTTATGATTATTACCTTTACCTCTTTTGAATAATGTGATCATAATGTATATGAAAATTAATAAATCAAAAATTTATTAAACTGTTTGCTGTACAAAAACTAAGCAATAAAATAGACTGTTGCTGTTTAAACTTTGAAAACATTAAACAGGTTAACTAGAAGGTATTAAATTTTCTACAAGTTTCTAAAGTTGAAGAGAACAACTTAAGTTGTTTTGTACATGATAACTTACTGTTGTAAAAAATAATGTATAAAATTTTTCAGTTATAGATAATTAAAAGATGAAAATCAGTTTTTGGATATAAAAAATAAACGTAGAACAAATTCGGGTAATTATTCTTACTCGAGTTTCTAAAATACAATTGAGAAAACTTATTAGTACAACTGAAAAGAAAATCATTAAGTTACATTCTCAGAAATAATTAAAAAGTAGTACGTAAGTTCATAAAAACGTAAGAAAATAAGTGAATATGTATTTCCGAATTTTCCTTAATGATATTCTACTTCTTATTCATCAATTCTTATACCATTGTTTACAAAAATTATATCTTAGTTGTTTTAATTTTAACAAATTTTCTTAAATATTAGTGTACTGTTCAGTAAATCACGCACTACAAACATTATTTTACCTTAATACAAGTTTTTTTTTTATAAGTCACTATAAATTGTACATAATGTAAAAACAAGTACATTTTTGGACAATTAAAATTAAGGTTTTAAATTAATCCTTAATGAAATATTAAAGTTGAATAACACAAAACTATAATTATATATAGTTGCAGCTATAATTCCCAGAATTTCAATTTATTACTTTTAACTACTTTAGCCTAAAAAAACAAGCTCGAAAACTTTAAGCTCTATCATTTTACTTTTAGAAAGCGAAAGAAAAATAAACATTTTCATTAAATATAAAAGTATAACCTAAGAACTACTCTAAGTTTTAATATTTAGGTTTTATTTTAAAGTTAGTTAGAACATTGATTAGAAACAGCACTTTTTTTCTTAGACGTGCATTAAACTAAAAAATGTGAAAACAATTATGTACAAGAAAAAGAAAAATTTTAAAGCTAACTACAATATGGTCGACTGGCTTGTGATAAATCAAAAAACTTTCTCATAAAGCTTAGCACCTTTCAATTATTTTATTTTTTAGTTAAAATAAGCACTATAAATACTAAAAATAAATAAAGTTATAAAACTTGTTTAAAATAGTTGTAATATACCAAATTTAAACCTTCTCTTAAGATATAGAATCTGCATAGCGGTGACAGTTTAAATGATAGATTTATGACTTTTCTATTGACCACATGCACCAATGAAATATGACACCTTGTATAGATGGATTGTGTACCTTCCTTATAACCTGATACCCGTCTATTTTCAGCTTTCCAGTTGGTTAATGCACGTTAATTTTGTTGAAATAAATAAGTAATGGCTTAAGACTTGCTATTAAATCACTTGCTGGTAGAAGACAGAAAAATTGTTTTAGCTTTAAACGATTTAGCAACGTTAGTTTGAATAAACAAAAAGTTTGTATTTGTTGTTATTATTATTGGAGTTTATTGTGCGAAGATGAACTCGGGCATTAAAACCTGAGCCGCTTAAACAATACACACAAAAAAAGAAACAAACAAATTACATTCAATGAAAATTAAAATCTAAACATAACATAGTAAAAAAAATACAAACAAATAGTCCTGTATGATAAATAATAACTTAGTATGCACAAAAAACAAAACGAAATAAATTCTCATATAAAAACTTATGCATAGACAATAAAAGATTACATATTTTCAAAAGTTATATATAACAACTTATAATCTGTAGGGGGAAGGCGTAGGGAAGAAAAATTATTCTTAGTGATACGAATATTTTACAATGAATTTTTATTCGTAAATCACTGTATTTTACTTGTGTTTATATTATTAAAATCGATTTTTTTTAGTTTTAATCGAAATTGTTCCACCCTCCCACACGAAACCACATCTTGCGGTAACCTATTCCACATTTTTATTGTTCTGCAGAAAAAATAATTTTGCCACTGACTGTTATTAAAACTATATTTACATTTTATTTTTTTATCATTTCCTCTCAAATTACAATTGGTCTGAGAAAAAACAAAAAACTGATTGAAAAATTCTTTATATTTACCATTAACAATTTTAAAAAGTTTTATCGAGTCAAACTACCAACGTTTAGATTTAGCAACGTTTGCTAAAAGAACAAAAAGTTTGTATTTTGAATAAAAATTTCGAAATGATTTTGTTTAGAATTATCTAAACTAGATTATAGTTTAAGGTTGTGTTTGGTTATTTTACTTTCACAAAAAAATATACTTCAAACTTATTTTTTAAAACTATAGAAGTTTAACTAAATGTTATCTACTAAACATAAATTTTCACTAAAAAATTACAACTGCTTGTTATGAATGCATTAGTTAATAATTTTATTGTGCTTTAGAAAAACAGCATAGACAAAATTTTTCATTTACTGTTTTTTTACATAGTTATATCGAAATTACTTACATTTTATTACCGAATTAAACTTATAAGCTTTTTCTAAAAGCTAGATAATGCACGGTTGAAGATTTTACGGAGAAAATGAACATGTAATAAAGTCGAGATTATTTCAAATGTCAATGTAACTTTATATTATTAATAAATCGAAAAGCTTCTTAACGACCTATTTAAAAATCCACCAAGATATTTTTCTCACAATATTATTTTGATATTATTTTCATTTTAAGGGTTATTTTTAATACTGTTACTTTGCATTACTATGTACTAAATTGATTTAAGACAACATTTTATTTTGTTTTAATAACCTAAAATTATTACTTACTCCTCGTTTAAAGCCATTTAAATGTAAATATTAGTTAACATAAAGAAATAAATCTTTAACATTTTTTAATCTTCGAGTTCATTGCTTTAAGTAAATCTAGAACTTTAAAACTTATCTAAAACAAGCATCTGCTTTAAAAGCAAAACACTTTGAGCCTTAATTTAATAAAGCTATTGTTGAATAAAATTATTTGTTTTTTAATATAGACGCTTACTAATTAATAAATTTTAAATCTTGTATAAGTTTTAACAACTGAAATCAAAAAGTATATTTATTCCACTACCTACAACTATAAGTTTTTATTTATGTGATATTTATGAAATGAAGAAACATCAAAGATTTTAAAATTAAAGAGGCTTTTATTCTGCAGAAATTTATACAAAATCTTTTCTGTACTGTAAAAGTTAAAAAGACGTACATTTAAAAGATAAAAGTAAGCCTTATCTGCTTAAAGTAACGCATTATTGAAACAACATTTCCTATAAAAACCTCATAGTGACAAACGTTCTAATATCAAAAAACTTCAGGGAAGAAACCTTTTTATTCTTTAGAACTTATCAATGTGTATTTTGAAGTTTCAATGTGTTCAAATTCCGACAATAAAGTTACTCGACTAAAAGGGAAAAATTAGAAATAAGATTAAATTAATAAAATCGTATCTTAATAATACTTAAAAAAATCTCATAGTGACAAATGTATAAACATCAACAACAAAGCAATCTTTATTCTTTTGAACTTACCGATGTGTATTTTGAAGTTTCAAGTATTCTCGTTCTAATCCCGATACTAGACTTAGCCGGTCTCTGTGACGCAACAGTGTCCGGTTACCAACCTTAGAAACCCTGAAATCCCGTGAAAGTCGGAAGTCGGTTGAATTTCATTTGATAATTGCCGCCATGTTGTTTAATTGGTGGGGAGTTGAAAAGTTTCACATGTGACTTTGAACTTTGTACGAAGAAATTTATAAATTTTAAGAGAATAGTTAAAACCTTTTTTTCTTAAGAGAACTATCTGATTAATCAGAAAATAAATGCTATTTGCTTTTTAAGTTATAGTTAATAGTAATGAGATTTAATCTTTTTTTTTTCTACTGAAATCATTGTTGTACATCTTATTCAAACATCATGCTATTCAAAAAGATCGAAAAATGTTTACTATCTATCAAATTAAACTTAATGTTGTTTTAAACTTTTAACAAAATATATATTATACTGATAAAATAATTATTTTTAAAATCTAAGGTTATAAATTGAAACATGTTTTTTTTGAAGCATAAAAGTTTCAATAGTCTACTGTAGTATAAAAAGCAAATGTTTAGTACTCCCTCAGCTAATTAGTGTTTAACAACGTAATAAATGAAGTTAATAAGACATAAAACTTTAGTATTTTTGTTCGGCTACAAACATTAAGTTAGGTTTTTTATTGAACTATTTAGAATAAACATAACTCTCAATCTAGTTTAAAAAAAGGCAGTAAGTTTATATTTAACACTTAGGATACTTGATCATTTTAAAGTTAAAGTCAGAAAATTCACTTTAGTATAAACATTCAAAAAGTAAGTTTTGTTGAAAATAGGGAAAAATATCAGAAATATCTAACGCTAAAGAGATATTATGGCTTACTTTTAGTCATTTATAAATTATAAAAGACAATAAACTTTAGCTTGTTTAAAGTAAATTCCTATAAGAAATATCAGGTTAGTAAACATTATATACTAAATTTGTGATGAAATAAAAGCTAGTGCGTTACATAACTAGTAACTTAATCTTGAGCATTATTTTAATCTTTAACTCAATAAGCACAACTAAAGTTTTGTTGAAACAATAGTTTAAAAGGTGTTCAATTTTGTTTAGTTTGACAAGTATTAAAATAAATTTTATTTTACTTTTTAGGTTGTTGACATTAACTCTTACTGTTACTTTTTATGAAAAGTGCTATGTTAAAAAAACATAAATAAAAAATGTAAATATACGGTTGAGTTACATAGCAGTTTTAAAATGTTAATGATAGATCTATATAAAATTAACTTTATATCAAAACAAGAAGTTTATAATACAAACTAAAACGGCTTTAGAAACAAAACAAGACTTAATACTAATACTTTTAACTAATTTGTTACATTGTATGTTAAGTATTTTACCCAACAAACTTGCTTTTAAAACTTATTTAAAAGAAGGAAATTATAGTTCAAATAAGTTGCACTGGCGTTTAGTTATCAATTATACTCAACGGTAATTGAATTTCGTAAAACGTAACTAATAACATAGTTCATTAAATAAATGTTGGTATTTCTGAAGTTTTCCATTCAAAAATTATAAATGATGTAAAAGGAATTTTGGTCAAAGTTTTGTACTAAAAAATTATAAATGTTTGTTAATACTTCACTATCATTTTGTATTATTTTATCTACAATAAGGCTTAAAAAATATTATTTTTTTTACTTTGCGAGTTTATTGATTTTTTTTTCATCTAGGGTTTTTAGATGCTTTTTAACGACATAAATTGCAAATTGCATAAATTGGTTTTTAGCTCAAACTATTTTTACAAAAGAAAATTGTTATCTGCACATTTATATAATATTTACGACAATAAAAAAAGCGAGCTTTTTCACAGCAAAGTTCATAGAAATTAGTAAAATTTGAACACATAAGTTTTAATGAATACTTAGTATTTGTTACAAATATAAATCATTTTTTATCTTAATTTTCAAGGCTTTTTTTCAATAGTTTAAACAAGATTTATTACACAATACAAATAAATTTTTTTAATATAAATGAATAATTTTGATAATCAAATGTGCACTGATTCTTTTCATTATTGATCTACTGTATAAAAAAGCGACCCTAAATACATATTTAATTTATATAGTTTTCACATTTTAATGCGAACAAAAATTTCACTTGAAAAAAATTAAAAACGTTGAATAAAAGCTGAAAGGATATTCAATTTTTGTTCAAGTAAAATGAAACTACTTGTGGCCATGTAATTACAAACATATGTCATTAATACTTAGTTGGTCTTACGCCAAAATAAACACAATAATATAATATTTAATTATGTCATCTGTTTAAGTTAAGATTTCAATATTGTTCTTTGCGACTTAAGTAAACAATAAAGTAATAGTCAAAAAATAATATCAAAAAAGTATTGTTCTAAACATAAACATACTTATAAAAAAAATAAAATAAGGTTGTTGTGTTCTAAAAATAGCTTTTAAATTTTCTAATAAGCTTCACCTAAAGCTTATTTGATTTAAAGAGTTAAAATATCTTTTAAAGTTTGAAGAAGTTAGAAATTCAACAAATAAACCTTTTTCAAAAACAATGCATAGTCACCATTTGTTTATTTATACCAGCGATTCAAATTTAAAACTTTGTCCGTTAGGTGGGACGCGAACGCCGGTGGAAGTGGTACTGCCTGAGAGTCGCCTGCAACTCTAGCAGTTGCAGGTCGTCGGCTAGTGCTCTTTTCTATAAAATCAAAAAACTTTGTGCTATGGTTTAAAATATATGTTAAAATGAAAAACTATAAAAGAGAAAATTTCAGTTAGGAAGTTTTATAACTTTTGTTTTCTATCGTAACTAGAAACTATAATTTACTTTAGCTATACTGCCTGCTAGATTTAGTTTAACTCAGGGATCGGCAGCGTTTTATAAGTCGCGGGCGAATTTTTCCATAAAAAGTTGCTCAAGAACGAAGTGTTTAGAAAAAGTTCTTTCGCAACTATCAAAAAAAAAGAAGTAATCAATAAAAATACTCTTGAATCTACAGCAGTGGTCTTCAAGGTGATCGAAATCTTTGCACAACAAACTGCGAAATCAATTTCAGTGCACCCTAGTTTAAGTTTAGTCAATTATTATGTTACATTGCTTAACAAACTATAAAACAGAGTAAAAGTTTTGTTTTTGGTTTGGAAACTATTTTTTGTTGAGTGATGGAAGGTCACGTTGTAATTGAAACTGCCGCTCGCGAAGATTTTTGTTTTTCAAAATTTGGTCCCGCAACTACCAAATGCCTGCCGACCCCTGAACTAGATAATGCATTTTTACCTGAAATAGTAAATTTTATTGCAAAAATTGGTGTAAATATAATTATACTAGCACAAAAATTTTATGAAATAACTAAATTTACTTAAAAAAGTTTGTAAAATAAACTACTTATGACGTAAATCTGAGGCTTTTATAGTCTGTTACTTTTTGTTATAATAAGCTGTTTTATTTAAAATATAACTTTTTTAACTGGTATTTGGACCAAAAAAACTTTAAATTAGTAAAAGGTCAAGAATAGATTTATTTACCAAGTTCAAGATAAAGATATAGAAAAAACTAAAAAAGTAAGCATTTTGCTTTATACGAGTTTAAGAAAGAATGCTTCTTTTCATTTTTCATATAGATTTTTTTTTTCAATAAATATACTTTAATAAAGCAAATACTTTTTTAGCTTGTAAAAGCAAATTTTCGTCGAGCTTTGTTAGTACTGTAATTTTACTGATTAAAATACAGTTGAAATCTTATCTACAAAATAACCTTTTTGAAAAATTCTAGTTGAGAAAAAAACTAAAGTTCAGATTGTTGATCAGATGCTTGTAATGAGTTTAACAGGAGTGTATAACTAAATAAAAATATTTTAATAAAAAATGAGTTTGTGAAAGAAAGCAAAAGTTTGTTGTTCTTGCAAAGAATAAAAAAAAAACAAACACGGATTGTTCAGTAATTTGAATTACAAACTGGCGAAGGTATTTTTTGCATGTAAATGTATTTAAAATTCTTTGTTCAGTATTTGATTTAGTCCTGGAAAAACAATTTAAGGCAAAATTTTACACTCACGGAGCTTTTATAGATTGAAAATTTTGAAAGTTTTAGAACTGAATGGGTTAAAAATAGAAATCACGAAAGTTTTATACTAAAAAAAAAGTTAAAAAAAAAAACGAATTAGTCATCCTGAAGCTTGTACTAATAAAACTAATAAACAAACAATGATATTAAAAGAAAAAATGAGCAAAAGGTAGTTGTTGTGTTTTCTAATTATAACGATTATTTTAGGAGTACTTTTAGATTAAAGAGGTAAAGGTATGTTATTTTTTTATTCGCAGTGTAAATTTAAACAGTTTTAATTTAATTGATCTTTTGTTTTTACTTTCTCAAATCATGCCTACCAAACCAATATTTAACACAAACAAAGTTGCTTTCTAGTTTTGTGCAGTATTTTAAAATTTTGTTTAAGAAGACTTTAAAAAAAATTTTCTTTTGTTTTAAAAACAATTTACTTGTTAGTTTAATAACATTTGGTTCTCTATTTATACTTCAAGCAAGCCATTTTTACAACCGCTGTAATCATTGTTTCGAAAAAAATTGTTTTTATTTTGTTACTTTTTATTTTAACTCATTAAATTTCTTTTTGTTTGAACATTACTAGTTACCTAAAAATCAAAGACAAAAGTATCCAATATATTTGAATATGTTAGCTTATCAATGTTTTAAATTAAAAACGCTATCTAAGTTTATCATTTTACATAATGCTATTAACAAAATTTTCTCTGAATTACTATCTAATTTTCATAGTATATAACTTGGATAAAAAAAAACTATTATTTTTTTTACATAGTTATAATGTTGAAAAGAAAAAGATGCAATAAAGCATTTAGATAACATTATAAGTTTCTGCTTTATAAGAATTACTAAATCTTTGAAATAAAGCAGTAATGAATAAATAAAAATAAACAGAAAATTTATCATAGTGAAAATAAAAACAAAGATAAAACTTAATAAAGTTGAAATGACTTTCTACTGATTACTTTTATGATTCTAGAATTACTACTTTAAATAAACTACTTAAAATGAAAATGGGGAAAAGATAAATAATTTTTTCTTTGTAAATATTTAAAAAGTTCTGCCATTTTTAAAAAACAATCCTAACACTTTAAGAATCAATTTTTTCGTATAAAACTTTTATGAATTTTGTTTTTTTAAGAAGCTGAATTGTTTCTAGTAGTATTATAGATTAAATAAAGAAAGTATATATAATACTTACCACTAAACTAAAGGGTGGCACATTATCATAATTATTACTTTGTTGCAGTATTCACGCGATAAATCTATTTAAAAGCGGATGTTGTAAACTGTTTTACGCAGATTTCGTGACGTGCTTCCAGTACTGAAAAACCAAACATTTTTTTATTGTTAGGAGTTAATTTCTTTTCAATGAATACGTAAGAAAAAAAAAGTTTTCTTTGCTTTTGATATAAAATAAACAACATTTTGAAAATTATGAGCATTCGGCAGGGCATTCGACAGTAATTGGTGTGCTTAAGTATGATGCATTTCAAACAAGTTAAATTTAAGATGCTTTCTTGATTAAGCTCTAAGATACTTGTTAGTATTTTATTATCATTTGTGTTTAAATGTAGTTTTAGTATAGTGTGATGTAGTTATATTGTATCTTTGTGTTATTTTAGTTAAAGTAAATAAAATATAAGTTTTGTTTCGATTGTTGTATTAATCTATAGTTTACTATTCCCTATTACCCCTTAAGAACTTCTCTTAACGAGATAACTTGTACATAATCTAAATCTTACATTGAATTATGTTGTAACCATGTAAACAAATTTATCGTTTTATATTGACAATGATAGTGAAAATAATTAAACTCAAGATTAATTAGAAGATGATAAAGTTTAAACTTAAGAGAAATAAGAAAATAATAAAGTTTAAAGTGAAGATTTTTAGAAGATGATGAAGTTAAAACAGGAGACAAATTAGAAGATGATGAAGTTTAAACTGAAAACAAATTAAAATATAATGCAAAAGTTTAATTGTAAGACAAATTTAAAAACACTTGAGTTAAAACTGAAGAAAAATTGAAAAATGGTAGAGTTTAAATTAAACAGACGAATGACTATAAAATTTAACAGTTTAACTATTTGACAAGTTAAAATATGAAAAAGTTTAAACTAAACTAATGTTAGAAGATGTACAAGTTTAATCATAAGACAATTTAAATATGATTAAGATGTAACTAAAAATAAATTAGAAGAGCACACAGTCGAAACTGAAGACAAGTTAGAAGATGATGAAGTTTAAACTGAAAACAAATAAGAAGTGTTGAAATTTAAACTGAAGACAAATTAAGGTATGAAGAAGTTTAAACTGAAAATAAGTTACAAGGTGATGAAGTTTAAACTGAAGACGAATTTGAAGATGATCCAAATTAGACTGAAGAGAAATCAAAAGATAATGGAGTTTAAACTAAAGATTAATTAGAAGATGATTAAGTTTAAACTGAAGATAAATAAAAAAATATAAATATAAACTAAAGAATAATTGGCAGGTGAAAAAGTTTGAACTTAAGGCAAAACATAGTATGTTGAAGTTAAAACTAAAGATAATTTTGAAAGTAAATGAGTTTAAACTAAAGATTTATTAGAAGATGATTAAGGTTAAACTGAAGATAAAGTAAAAATTTTTAAATATAAACTGAAGAATAATAGGAAGGTGAATAAGTTTGAACTTAAGGCAAAACATAATATGTTGAAGTTAAAACTAAAGATAATTTTGAAAGTAAATGAATTTAAACTGAATATAAATAAGAAGATGATAAAGTTTAAACTGGAGTCAAATTAAAAGATTGTAAAGATTAAACTGAATACAAATTAGGAGGTGAAAAAAGTTTAAACTGATGAGAAGTTAGAAAAATAAGAAGTTTAAACTAAAGACAAATAAAAAGAAAAAAATAATTGAAACTGAAGACTAATTTTAAGATAAGAAATTTAGACAAAAAACAAATAAGAGGGTGAAGAAGTTTAAACTGAACACAAATTTAGAACAATCTAAATTTATTTAGAACTATCAAGTATACACTTTTACCAAATAAGAAAACTTTAAACTTAAAACTAAGGACAAATTAAAATATTTCAAAATTTAAACTGAAAAAGAGTTAGAAGATAAGGGAGTTTAAATGAAGACGAATTAAAAATATAAGTAGTTTAAACTGAAGATAAATAAGAAAAGAAATAATTTAAACTGAAGAAGAATTTCAAAATAAGAAGTTTAAACCGAAGACAAAAAAGAGGATGAAGAAGTTTAAACTGAACACAAATTAAAAGATAATCAAGTATAAACTTTTGACAAATAAGTGGATTTTAAAGTTAAAACTAACGACAAACTGAATGGTTTCAAAATTTAAACTGAAAAAAAAGTTATAAGATGAAGGAGTAAAAATGAAAACGAATTAAAAAAACAAGGAGTTTAAAATGAAGAAAATTTAGAAGATGTTGTAATGTAAACTGAAGATATATTAGAAGATGATGAAATTTAAATTGAAAACATATTAAGGTATAAAGAAGTTTAAACTGAAAATAAGTTACAAGGTGATGAAGTTTAAACTGCAGACGAATTAGAAGATGATAAAGTTTAAACTGAAGATAAACTAGAAGATGATTTAGTTTAAACCAAAGATTAATTAAAAGATGATGAAGTTCGAACTGAAAATAAATAAAAAAATTATTAAGTTTAAACTGAAGATTAATTGGAAGGTGAAAAAGTTTGAACTTAAGGTAAAACATAATATGATGAAGTTTAAACTGAATATAATTTGGAAAATAAATATAATTAAACTGAATAAAAATAAGAAGACAAATTATACAGTAATCTTCCTTAATTGTACCAACATATGTTTCTGTGTGTTGATTCGTTAACACACAATACATATGTTGGTACAATAAAGGAAGATTACTGTATAATTTGTTTTTATTTATAATCCGGTGAACTTGTTTCACTAGAATCTTTTGTTAGCAAACGATTAAATTTATATTTTGAACAGTCAAAAATAAAAAGAATTTAAAGTTTAAACTGAAGTCGAATTAAAAGATTGTAAAGATTAAACTGAAGACAAATTAGAACGTGATAAAATTTAAATGGAAGACAAGTTAGCAAATGATGAAGTTTAAATTGAAGTCAAATTAGAAGATGAAGGAGTTTAAATTGAAGATAAGTGAAAAATTTAAGAAGAAAAATAAGAAGAAGAAATAAATTAAACTGAAGAAAAATTTCGAGATAAAAGATTTAAACAGAAGACAAATTAGAGGATGATGAAGTTTAAACTGAACACAAATTAAAAATAATCAAATATAAACTTTTGACGAATAAGAAGATTTTGAAGTTAAAACTAAGGACAAATTGAATGGCTTCGAAATTTTAACTGCAAAAAAATTATAAGATGAAGGAGTATAAATGAAAACGGATTAAAAAAAAAAGAGTTTATAATAAATACAATTTATAAAATGTTGTAATGTAAGTTGAAGATATATTAGAGGATGATGAAATTTAAATTGAAAACAAATTACAAGAAAAAGAAATTTAAACTGAAGGTAAATTAGAAGATAAAGAAGTTTGAAAACTAGACAAATTAGAAGATAAAGAAGTATAACTGGATACAAATTAGAGAAAGATAAAGTTTAAACTAATAACAAATTAGAAGATGATCAATTTAATCTTAAATAATAAAAAAATGATAATGTTTAAACTGAAAACAAATAAGAAGACGATTAAGTTCAAACTGAAAATAAAATAGAAAATGATGAAGTTTAAACTGTAAACGAATTAGAAAATTATCAAGTTTACTCTGTTGACAAATTAGAAAATTATGAAGTTTAAACTAAAGAAAAATAAGAAGTTGATCTAGTTTAAACTGAAGAAAACTGAAAAATGGTAGAGTTTAAACAGACGAAAGATTATAAAACTAAACAGTTTATCTGAAGACAAATTAAAATATGAAAAAGTTTAAACTAAATAAATGCTAGAAGATGTACAATTTTAATCGTAAGACAATTTAAAAACGATTAAGATGTAATTAAAAATAATTTAGAAGAGTATACAGTCGAAACTGAGGATAATTTAAAAATGATGAAATTAAAACTGAATATAAATTAAAAGATGAATAATTTCAAATTGCAAACAAACTTAGAAGATAATAAAGATTAAATTATAGACATACTAGAATATGTTCTATTTTAATCTGAATAAAAATAAGAAAAGGGTAAAGTTTAAAGTAAAGACAAATAAGATTATGATGAAGTTTTAATTGAAGACGAATTAGGAGACTATAAAATTAAATTTGCAGACAAATTAGAAAACTATAAAGTTAAAACTGAAGTGAAATTTAAAAATTATTAATTTAAACTGAAGACAAGTAGAAGATAAACAATTTATATAAAAAATTAAAAAGAAGATGAAGAAATGAAACAAAAACAAATGAGAAAGTGGTAAAACTAATGCTGAAGACGAATTAAGAACTGAAGAAGTTTAAACTGAAGATAAGTTTGAAGATGATTTAGTTTAAACTATAGAATAATTAAAAGTAAAGAAGTATAAGCTGAAGAAAAACCATATTAGATGAAGTTTTGGCTAACGATAATTTGGAAAATATTTAAATTAAAACTGAATATAAATTATAAGATGATAAACTTTAAACTGAATGAAAATAAGAAGAGGATAAAGTTTTAACTGAGTCAAATTAAAAGATAATGAAGTTTAAACTGAAGACAAGTTAGTAGAAGAAATTATTTAAACATAAGACAAATTATAAGATAAAATGTTTAAACTGAAGACAAATTATAAGATGTCGAATTTTAATTTGAACATAAATTAGAAGATAAAGAAGTTTAAACTGAAAACTAATTAAAATTTGATTAAGTTTGAAATAAGGACAAATTAGAAGATGATCCAGCTTAAACTGAATAAAAATAAAAAACGATTGAGTTTAAACTGAAGACGAAAAGGTGATATAAGATGAAATTGAAACTGAAGTTAAATTGAAAGTTTTAAAAAAATGATTTGTAGATGAATTAAAGAATATAAAGTTTAAACTGAAAATAAGTTAATAAATGATGAAGTTTGAACTTAAGACAAATTAAAAGATGATTAACTTTAAACAGAAGATAACTTAGAAGGTAAAGAAGTATAAAATGATAACTGAACTTAATATGATGAAGTTTAAACTGAAGATAATTTAGAAAATTAATAAACTTATACTTTTGATATATTAGAAAATGATGAACCTTAAACCGAATAAAAATAAGAAAGGGATAAAGTTTTAAGTGAAGACAAATTAAAAGATGATGAATTTTGAACTGAAGACATGTAAGAAAATGAAGAAGTTTTACCCGAAAGCAAATTAGTAGAAGAAATAACTTAACCTAAGGACGAATTAGAAGATGAGAGGTTTAAATTGAAGATGAAGAAAAAGTTAAGAAGTTGAAACTGAAGACAAATTAAAAGATGATCAAGTATAAACTTTTGACGAATTAAGAGATAATAAAGTTTTAACTCAATACAAATTAAAAGATGATGAAGTTTAATCTTAAGACATATAAAAAGATGGTTTACTTTAAATTAAAGGCTGTTTAGAAGATGATGAAGTCTAAACTGAATATAAATTAGAGGATGATGAATTTTAAACTGAAAACAAAAGAACAGGAAATTTTAACTGAAGATGTAATAGAAAATAAAGAAGTTTTAATTGAAGATAAATTAGAAGATGATAATGTTTAAGTTAAATACAAATTATAGATAGATGAAGTTTAAACTAAAGACGAATTAGTAGACTATAAAATTAAATTTGAAGACAAACTAAAAGATAATGAAGTTTAAACTGATATAAATCAAAAAGATCATGAAGCGTAAACTTTAGACAAATTAGAAGATTAAAAAGTTAAAACTAGATACAAGTTAAAAGATTTAGAAGTTTTAGCTAAACATAAATTAGAATATGATAAAGTTTAAATTAAAGATAAATTAGAAGATAAAAAAGTTTAAATTGAAGACCAAATACAAGATAAAAGAGTTAACCTAATAATAAATTAAAATGTGAAGAAGTTTAAACTGAAAACAAAATAAAAGATAAATTTGAAGATGATTCATTTAAAACTGAAAAATAATAAGAAAAGGGTAAAATTTAAACTGAAGACGAATAAGATAATTATGACTGGTAGTTCTTACCATATTGAAACCGTAGTCTACTACAAGTACCATGCCTTGTTTATCCTTTACTGTTGTACTATGACAACCAATTGAAATACAAAATTAGAAAACAAGTATTGTAAGCAGGAGTAAATTTATTTAACACTAATCAAGCTTTTTTGAATAAGCTCTACTCAATAAAAATCACAATCAATGTTTTCATAAATGTTTACTTGTTTATATTATTTTCTAGTTATATATACTATGTAAATACTATGTAATTTTTCAAGGTACAAAGAAATACAAAATATACAAAAAAATTGTGGGTCCAATATAAACATAACTATACATACATATAAACAAATAAATACTAAGGACTTCTAATATCAACACATAAGTTGTATTTTTATGATGATAGTTTTAGTTTTATAGAACTTTGCTTTAACAGTCATTTGTAAGCTTAAGTATAGCTTTTTTACATTTAATATATTTTTTATATTTTTATCTAAGAGAGGTATTAACACAAAGAGTACAACATAAAGCTAGATACAAGCGTATCTTAGTTATAATGTGTTCTGGGTAATTGATCATTAATAATACTCAATGGCAACTTTATAAATAATTAAAGGTATCAATTATTTAACAACTTTATATCAACACATGTAGAACATTTTTTTCAAATATTCAACTAATACTACTTTGCATTTGAAGTTTGAATTTTTATACTTGTCATGATTTATTTAAAATATGACTTTTTTAGATTAATAGGACTGCCATTTCAATTAAAACTTTCCATTTGTAATTGTGTAATGATAAATAATAGTTCATTGTATTACATTAATGTTTTAGTTGTTCATTCTTCTTTTAAAAATTATCTATAATTTTTTTTTTAATCATTTAACTCATTGTAAAGTTGAACACAACAAAATAATGTGACGTAATGGTAAGCTTAAAATCTTTATTTACAAGACTCTTAATAATTATTTTTTTTCAGGTCAAACTTAGGTTGGTACCAGTGGCGTAGCGTGGTATTTTGGTCAGGGGGTGCGCAAATATTTTTCTCAAAAAATCCTCCAAATTAAAATTTTTGTACTTAGCTATAAAAAAACTTTTTATAAGTTATATAACTGAAATAAATTTATTAAGTAAAATAAGTTCGTTAAATTTTTTAAAAAATATTTATATATTACAAAATTAAACAATTAAATAAAAGTATAAATTTCATTATAATTACTTATACTTGCAAAAATGTAAACTTACTAAATAAAAATTGTTTTTATTACTTATAGTAAACTTTATATCTTTAAAGATTAATATACTCAATAATACGAAAGTATCTGTTTTATTTACGAAAAAAATATAAATAGCTTTAAACAGTGATAACAACACCTCATTGCACATAATTTTAATAAAGTTACACAGAAGTTAAAATAGACGAACTTTATAACTGTTATTACAGTTTATTACAACTTTTTAAAATAGTTAAAAGTATACTTTTTAAATTTAATTCATTTGATTGTATTTGTTTAAAATAAAAATCACAAACAAAGTTTATTTCTCATAGGCCGACACGCTTATCTTGTATGTTTACAAAAGTAAAGTTCAGAAAACAGGCAGAAGTCTTAACAATTTAGCATAAAAAAAATTTGTAAAATTGTTTAATTTTTCTTTAAGCGTGACGTATTTTGTAAACTTTTTGTAGAAAAATAATCTGCCATAAGGTTATACTACAGCAGTGCGCTATATTAATTGCGTGCTTTTAGAGTGTAAAGTCTTTTGAAGTTAATGAACTTATAAAATTTTTCCCTATGGAGTTTTTCATCAACATCGGTGCGCATTTGCAATTACGCACCGAATCAGTATATTGAGTAATAACATGTACTTTCCTAACTTGTCACTAATTGGTATTCAAAATTTCTTTTAACTTTGAATACTAGATAAACATAGTTGAAAAAAGGCAAATTAAACAGAAAAAATAAACTATAAAGGATAAAGATATTAAATTCTTTTTTTTACATTTTTCTTTTTTTGGGTGGCACGCATGCGCCAGTGTCCCTCCCGACGCTACGCCCCTGGTTGGTACTAAACCTTTTATTTGAACAACGTGTTTATTAAACGATGTTAACCACAAAAACTAACGGCATCCATATTTTTAAACCGTTGGAATTATAATAATTTTTCCAAAAAAAAAACTTAAATTTTCAGTTTTAAATCTAAAAGCTTATAAAACTTGTTGTAAACAGTTTATTTAAATTTTTAGTTTACTAAACTTTTCAAACTTAATGCTTTATATCATTAATGTTTAAAATATAAGAAGGTAAAGCATATAAGCTTTATTAGTTTAACACTCGAAAAATTGAATGCTTAATCGAACATTTATTCCCATGCCATTGTATTTTCAAGAAACTTTATTTTAAAATGTAGCTTTTTTCACATTAGAGGAAACTTGCTACAAAGTAACATAAAATGAGAAGAAAATTACAAAAAAAATGTATTACTTTTCCTCCTGCATTACATTGCGCGTTGCAGTTCAAAATGTTTTGCTGGGCGGGCCGCATTTAGCCTGTGGGCTCCAGTGTTCCTACCCCTGCTGTAAGCTGTAATTTTTCAAAAATAGAAAATATCTTTAGTAAATCAGGTTTAAGCTTCGTTGGTTTGGTTTTGATATTATTAACAATAAGCAAATAGAATTTAACCGTAAGATTACCTCAAAATACTTTATGTATGATAAAGTATTCAAAAAACCTTATTATTGAAATTCTAAGTAGTTGAAAATCATTTTAATTTATACATTCTTATAGTTACTCTCTTTAAACTCAAATTGTGTTTGAATGTTCAAATAACATTCAAAGTAATTTCTAAAGCATAATTTTTTTATTGTACACGCTTCTTTATACTCGTTAGTGTTTGCAAATGTTCTTTGATATAAAATATAAGCAATAAATTTCATGCTTAGTTTGTATAAGTAGCATAGATAGTAGCTATTCAGAATAATTATGTTCTGAGTTTAGTTCAAGGTTAGTTGTGGGCTATAGTGCTAATGTACGTCACATAAAACGACGATTCTCTCATAATTAAGTAGCATTAAGTAACTATTTGTTTGTTATATTATGTCTAAAATGGTAGTAAAGATGACAAACAAACTGCTAGTTTTTATAACAAAATAAGGTCTTTATAATTATAAAGTAAAGTGTACAAACATTGTACTTTTTAATTACAAAATGTTTTATCTATAAACTTAAAGGATCAAAAAGTACACCCAGATATATAATACACACTAACTAAAGTTGCAAAGCCAAAATATCTACTTTTGCTGATAAAAATTATAATATTGTTTTGCGCCCAATTATTTTACTACTCATTAATATTTAATTGTTCTTAGATTTAGTTAAATAATTAAGTATAAATTAGTAGAAAAGGTAAAAATTAACTTTGCTTTATATTTTATTCGAAGTTTAAAACCCTGAGTTTGAAATCCAAAACTATGATAAAACGTATAAACTAGTTATTTAGACTTTTTGATATAATTAAAGACCGTTAGAATTCCAAAACTGTAAAAAAATTGTGAAACAACACGAGCAGAAAAATAGGAACAAAATAAAACAACAAAAAACATTAAAATAACAAAATTATTTTGTACTTGAACTGAAAATAATGTTTGCTGGTTTCCATCAGGGGCGTCGCGTGGGGTGTTGCACTGCCGCAACTGCACCACCTTGAAATTTTGTAAGAAAAAAAAAGTATCTGTAGCGTTTTCGTTATTTTTTAGAACGAAATCTCTTTTAAAACTCCAATTTTGAAAACGACCATTTTGCCCACTTCACTGCCGCAAACTCTTAGCTGACTGCAGCAAATGAACTCAAAAAAGCAAAATTTCTTCAAGAATTACCGCAAAATCAATATCTTGCGGTAAGTAAACTAAGTTGAAATTACCCTAAAACAGGACATGCTTTAGTATCATCTACAAGCTATTGTAAACATAAAATAAAAATAAAGCTAAGCTACTGCAAAGGAATAAACTTGAGTTTATATACCCACATGGTTTTTTTTTTATTTTAACAGATTACTTCTATTAAAACTGGACAATAAAAGAACAAGACTTGTCATGAAATAAATATTTTGAAAAAAAAAAAGATAAGAACCTTTAATCACTAAAGTCTAAGAAATTTGATTTTTTATTTTAATCTGCATACATAAACTTAATTATAACTGATTATTGTTATCATAAAATTAATAAAATATTTAATTAAATTATATTTAAATGTAAAGTTTAAGTTCTGGAAAAAAAATAAGAAGTTTATTATTAACTTCTAGTTCACTCTTACAGAAAAATAATTTAGATTTATATTAAATTAAAATTAGTATTATTGAAACAGTCACATATTTAAATAAAGTAAATAGCCTTAACTTAGAAACTTTGATTACTTAGAGTAGTTTAACATTTTAGGAAAATTTAGTCTACTTTATATGATTTTTGGTTTAATTTTTTCATAAACAAAGCAAAAGTTTTAGATAAAATTGTTGAAACATGGTTGCCTTGCCTCATAATCAGGATAAGTTAGAAATGTTAAAAACACAAGATGACCCAAGGTAAATTAAAACAGACCAAATTATAAAAATGTTCAGGTCGACTAAAGCAGTTTTAGTTTTTTACTCTGAAAATAACAAGCTTATTAAAAATTAAAAAATAAGTGTTTTACCCCTATGGCCACATGAAAACTAACTAACCAATTTTTTACTGCTATAAGGGTTACTTATTTATAAATTATCTTTAAAATTCTTTAAAAGTTCAACAGCCTCACCAACTAAACTTAAAAAATTAAGCTCTTAAAAAAATACTGTCATCAAAATGAAAAACATTAAAATTAAGTAAAGAAAAGATACCCTTTTAAACTATTGAATTTTAAACCTCCAAAAAAAACATTAAAATTAGAAAAAAAGTTAATAAAAATCTTAATGTTTGTAAAAAAATAAGTGCAAAATAGTGAGGGGTAAGGGGGGGGGGAAGGTTTATAGGCACTTTTTTATATGTTGTTCTTATTCTAACTTTTTCAAATAGCTAGTAAACTACTCTTTAATAAACTTGAAATTTCCAATTAAACTTTTAGTTAAAACCGGTCAAAGCCAGAGACTACAATGATTTATTATACAAGGAGCAAATCAAAACACCATGGGTCAGTCAAGGTTAAATTCTTTAAGTGTAATTTCGATTGGTAGGGACTTAATTAAAAATTGTACTAGTTTCAAGGAAGAGGTGATGGAGAAATTTATCAACCAAAAGGAGAAAAGAATGAATTTTAGTTACAAAGGTGAAAAGTAAGAGTCTAAGTATTTATGTTTGCAAAGTTAGAACTTTAGATTTATTTTTTAGGTAGACATTTAGTAGTGACTATTTTCTGTACTAAGCAAGTATAGTTTTTCTTTAAAATGTTGTAGTTTGTACATAAAATTTTCTTTTTTTGTAGACTTTTTGATTTACTTGCCAAGCTTCATTATGCATTCCTTTGTTTGTTTAGTTAAAAAAAAAGTAAAAATATTATTTTAAGTTTGGTATTTAATCCAATATTTTTCAAGTAAAGTTGAAGCTAAAATGAAGTATCATTATAGTTGCTGTGTATTTTATTAAAAAATAAGTTTGTAATATCTAAACTGTAAGCTACATTTAGTTTTAACTTTAGAGCCTTTGTGAAACTTAATATTGTTTAGTTTGCTTGTTTTACTTTTGATTTTTTACTTAGTCAAATTTTTTTTTTTATCTTAATTTTATTTCAAAATGCTGTAAAATTTCTTTACTGTGTAATGTAAGTTATTCTTAAAAAAAAATATTTTGTACACAACATTTTATTTGTTTGTAGACTTTTTAATTTATTGCCAAGTATAATTAGATTTTTTTAAATTAAATATTAGTAAAATAGTTATTTATAGTTTGATGTTTAATTAAAAATATTTTTTAACTAAAGTTGAGGCTAAAAGAAATATTATTGCATTTGCTGTATTTTTTTATTATAATATTAGTCTATTTAATCTAAATTGTAAGTTAGAGACTTCGTAAAATTTATATATGAGCTTGCTTATTTTACTTTTGTGTAATTAACTTAGTAGTCAAGCTGTTTTTTTTTTTTTCAAACATCAAAAGTTTCAATTAGTTATAAGTTGATACTCGTTTATTGTTTTCAATATTCAGCAGTAAATAAGCAATTATTTTCTAGTTAGTGAAATAAATTTTACTTTAAATAAACTTGCAGTTTCTACATGATTTTTTTTTTGTTTGTAGACTTTTTAATTTCCTTGCCAAGTCTAATAAGACGTTTATTTTTTTGTCAAGTTAAATATTAATAAAATATCCTTTCTTAGTATGATGTTTAATCAAATATTTTTTAAATAAAGTTGAGGCAAAATAAAAAAACTATTAAAGTTGCTGTATTTTTGTTATAATAACAATTTGTTTTGTCTAAATTTTTTCTACTGTTAGTTTTAACTTTAAAGCCTTCTTCAAAATTAATACTCATAAGTAAGCTAACATTTTTTGAGTCTTTTAAATTTTTTTTTTTTTTTTAATTCCTATATTTGCTTTAATTTTCAAAGTATTTACTTTTTTTTTTAAAGTTATTTTCTTAAATATTTTTTTTTTGAAAATATAAATGTTTTATTTTTAAACAAAATTTCCCAAGTTACACTAGCAATTTAATGTAATTGTTGTATAAAAAATTCTTTATTTAAGATAAAAAAAGAGTTTTTTAGTAGGGGATTTTTTTTTAATTCTGCACCACCTAAAAAAAATACCACGCGACGCCACTGGTTTCCATATAACTTTATTTCCTGTTATTCTTGTGAATTTTATTTTCCCTAAACCACGAGAAATTAAATACTTCATCCTAATTCAATCTGTCTTATACTTCTTTTGAAAGCTTTCTTCGTGTCAGATCTTTTCACTTATCGCTTACTTCGACATCAAATATCGATTCGATATTTCGACTTGTTGGGAGGTACGAAATCTTGTGCCGCGTTTGAAACTTAACTTTGGGTTTTCTTCTTCTGGCCTGTAGATTGATACAAAGAGTGACAAAAATACATTGAGTGACAAAAATCTAACAACTTCAGCTCCTGCGTATTCAGATTGTAGAGATTATTATTTGGCTCATCCAGATGATAAACACCATATTTTTTAGTTCACTCATCAGATTGACAACTAACTTGAAAACAACTTTACATTTCTTCAATAGAATGCTCATCAGGTTTATTGATGGTACAATCGTGCAAATATATTAAATAATCTAATATGTAAACTGTAAAAAACAATTTCAATTTGAAAATAGTTGATATTTAATAGCGAAGAGCAAAGTCGCACACCGTGCTCTTTAGTGCTAGCCGAAGGAAGCAAATATATAATGTTATAAGTAAAACCATTAGAAAAATTTTGAAAATTTTCAATTTCATCCTTATTTCCAAATACTACAAAAAAGTTTAAAATATTTGAAAACTGCTTCGACTAAGCATTCAAATAAAATTACTTTCTCAAAAAAAATATTTGATTTTAGGAGGATTACCGTAAGTTACTTTCTAGAATAGTTTTTAGGCTAAGTAAACTACTCAGTAAACTGAAAAATAAATACATTTAATTTCAAAATATTTTAAATTAAATAGCTAAGAGAAAGATCGCTTACCGGGCGCAAAGTGTGCTTTAGTGCTAACTGAAGAAATCAAATAGATAAAATTATAAACATAATCATTAGAAAAATTTGGAAAACTTCCAACTTAGTTTTTATTTCCAAGAACTACAAAAAAAAAATTTGAATATTTGAAAACTGCTTGTTAAACTAAGCATTTTAACGAAACTACTTTTTCAAAAAATAAAAATAATATCATTGAGTTTTATATGTGTTACTATAAATTATTTTCTTAGAGTAGTTGTTAAATTAAGTACATCTACCAGTTAACTATAATTATTATTCACTATAAAACATATAAAATCAATTTCTATTTGAAACAGTTTATATTAGATAGCTAAGAGCCAGGTCGCACATAACGCGTAAAGCGCGCTTTAGTACTAGCCGAAGTTAAAATAATAAATAATATTATGAGTAAAAACATTTCAAAAATCAATATATTTTCATCAAATCGCAAAAAAACTATTTTCGTTATTGAGTTTTCCGTCTTCATTAGCTGCCCTGTCCCTCTGCCTGCAGTTATGAAAAAAAGTTGAAACTTGGGTCTTGGTCAGGCCAGTGTTTTCTGCCAGGTTTTTCTTTTCGAGGTTGGACGGGTAAGTATTGGTGTTTGTGTAGAAGTAGTACAAAATCACTCGATATTTTTTCTAGATGTATAAAACAATTACAAAAAAACAATATAAGCTAACAAACATTATAAAAAAATAAAAATTAAATACTTACAGCATAACTATAATTCATAAACACAAAAATACAAAACAGTAGTGTAGCTTTAAAAAGTTTCGCTGAACATAAAAAATAAACTGCTATCGAAGCTTTAACTCTGTAAAAACATCCAATTTACATTTAACCAATACTATTTATATCTGAGTTTTCTTACTAGTTTTCGGACATTGAAAGTGTAAAATGTCTCGTCTCCGTCCCAGATGGTTGGAGGCAGGGAATTTCTTTTTCGAACTCGGTACTTTCCCACCGACCCGATGTCCTTCCCCTTTGCCTAGTCCCTTTCCTCGTAGTAGGCTGCAGATCCTGTTACGGGCTCTGCAGCCTCTTGTGGTTCTTTGGGTGGAACTTGAAGGTCTTGATGATGTTCTTCATCTTACTGTAAAGTTACCAAAAAACTTTTTTCTAAGTAGTGCTGCCGCGAGAAAATTATTCCCGGGAAAATTGGCCCGCGAGTTACAGAAGGCAGCTGAGCCCTGCTATAGCTGAATAATAATAAAGTGGTTTAAGAGAAACGGGAGAGACTATAATAATAATAAGACGTTCAGAAACAACCGTTTATGTATACTACCATGGTTTCACTACTAAGCAGCTCTTCAGGTACAACAATAAAACGATGATCTAAAGCGCTTTATACATGTAGAGATAAAAAGGTAGTTAGAGGTTATTATTAACACTTTGATAAGTATTTATTAGTACTTGTAGTTGTTAAGACAAAAACTTAATTAAAATACATCTAAATTAAGCATTTACAAATAATTTAAAATAAAATAATTTAATTAAAAGGTTAGTTCTAAAAACATAAACTATATTAATAATTAAAAAAAGGTTAAATTGAATTAAAAATGGAACAAGTTAGGCACACGGCAGCTAGCTCTGTTCGCTGATTCAAGTATATTTCTCTGTTAGACTCTGCAATACTTTCCAATTTACAAATATTACACGCTTCTGGTTTATAGGGGAGGTGAGTTTGCATGTAGTTTTATACTTGATAGTCCAAGAGGTACTAATGTGATTAAGTTGTTTTTCTTTATATATACCGACAGCGTTGTTTGGGTAAATTCTTTAGGCTTCAGGCTGGATTTGTGCTGGTGGTATCTGGTCTTAAAAGATACACCAGTGAAGCCTATGTATTCTTTAGTTACTTGTATTTTGTGCTTTTTCTGTTCGGTTTTTGGTACAAAAGTAAATAAAATTATGTTTTAACTACAAACTAATTTTTATTAAAGACTTTTTAAACCAAAGTAAAATATTTAGTTCTTTTGAAATAAAAATAGTATCACATTGTTCTAGACAATATATAAAACTGTATCTTTGGTGTATTACTCGATAACCGAAAGGGTTCTTCGTACACCAAGTCCTTTTTAAGCGCTTTTTTGTAAAGTATATTTTAAAGTCATTTTGAGCTGAAAATGTCTGAAAAAAAAGCCTAGTCAACAAATATTTTAAAGCTTTTTTTAGATTTTTTTGCGCATACGATTATATCAAAACCACCTTACCTAACCACGTTAAAAGTTTATTAAAAATAATATATGCCTTTTAATTTAGGCAACAGGTTTTGAGTTTTAATGAATTCATGAATGCATATTTATTATTTTTTTATTTAAAAATTTTGTTAAGTTTATTTATTATAACAAAACCAGCTATTTATAATCTGATCGTTTAGTGAGTTTCATTGTTTTGAAATTTTTTGAATTAAAATTTTTTAGACAGATGTTCTCAACATTAAATAAAAAAATTTCTCATTTTAAATAAATTTAGTAATTTGTCATCTACACATTTTTATCCACGATTTGATCATTCTGGCTTTGTGTTGATGACATCTGTTTGTGTCAAATTAAACTATTTGTTTTATCATAGTAAGTTTTAATATACGTTATTAATAAAAACACATTGATAAAAGTTATCGATTTTAACATAAAATGACTGACTAATGTTTTCATATCATTTTGAATATAAAATACACTGCATTTAATTCTAAGATTTTTTTTAATTTTAATATATCAAAGCCTGTATATATAATTGTTTTTTTTTTAATAGATTTATTATACTCTATGCTTAATTATTTCTAGGTAAAAGTGATACATAATTACTTGTAATTTTTGATACTAAAAAAATGTTCAAGGTATGTCTTACTAAGAAAAACCTTATACCATAATACTGTTACGTTTATTGACTTATATTTAAACATATTTGTAGCTTAATTGCACAAATTGCTTGTAATTTTACAACTTTTAAAACTTAATACTGATGTTACTGAAACTCAAATTAATAAAACATCATATTAGCAGCATAATTATTGTCAGCATGAGTTCTAAAAACAAACTGTTGCCTGTTGATGTAGCACAAGTTTTGTATGAAAACAGGTATTGCAACCAAAAAGAATTAACCGTTTTGGTTTCTAAGGACAAAACAGAAGTGATGAGCAAAAGAATCAAGTTTTAGAGGTCTAACTTCCTACTTTTGAATTACTGAGTTTCATTCTATGGCAAAACGTCATAGTCTACTTAAAGTAAATACTTTCGACTCAAAAATATTTGCTATAGCTGATAATTAACTAGTTGTAAAAAGCTGGGTAGTTCTCTAACATCGGTTAAAACTTCCGAAGAAAGAAAAACTTAGAAGCATAAGTTTATAAAATTAGAAATATTTTTGAATATTCTATTTGTTCTTTTATGCGAAAGTTGTATTAGATTGGTAGATTAGAGCAGCAATAAAAGTCCTGTTTCGTGTTTTACTTAAGAAATCAATGGTATTAAATGGAACCGAATAGCAGATTTAAATGTAGCGAGAGATATTGCTGATTGTACAGTTTTTGAAGGTAAAAGTTTTATTACGGGAGGTGACAAATACTATGATTAATTGAATTCAGTAGAAGCCTATGATTATTATTAAAACAAATGGATTTCTATACCTGAAATGATTAAAAAAAAACAAGTTATCATGATGCAGTTAATTTGGGTAAAAATTTTTTGTTATTTGTGGATATAGCACTACAAGTTGTGAAATATTTGACAGTTGTTCGAAAACGTTTACAAAAATAAAGTCTGGTTTATACTATATTTAGAAACTATTGTTTACATTTATGATGGTGTTGAGATAAAAATGGTCAAATGTTGAATCAGATTTTACTAAAAATATTTTTTTTCGGGCTACGTTAAGTTTTACACTTAAATGTCAATATGGAATTATAAGTATAATTAAGTAACATATTATCAGTAAACACTAGTTATTGTTGTCCCATTTTTAATAATTTTCTACTTGTAAGTTTTAATTTTCTAAACCCTTTCGAGAAATTTTGAGTTTGATTATTTGTTTTTTTTATATTAGATTTGTTCCTGTTAATAAACAATGTGTTTAGTACAAACATAGAATTATTTAAAAATTATTTAAAAATGTATTAAATGACAAAAATACAAATATATAACTGTAATTTAAACATCGTTAATACATTTTAATTTAACCTAAAAAGAGAAAACAAATAAAACTACCCTTTCTAAACTCTGTAAAAAGTTTTAGATTGTTCTAAATAAATTATCAAACTTAACACAAACAAATAGTAAATGTTGGATGTATTTTGATAAAAAGAACACTTCGTTGTTAATTGTAAACTAAAACCAAACTTTTAACGTTTTTGAATGTTATAAAATAAGCTTAAAACTGGAATGATATAGAAACACTACATTTAAACTTGAAGAAATGTTTTAACTATTCAATTAATTTCTATTGTTTTCTCGAAGTTTTACTAAGAGAAGTGAAATATATGTTATTCAAAAATTTCAAAACTATTTATGTTTATTTTTAATTTAACGTGGTTTGTTATTTATATCAATTAAAATCAAGATTTACAAAACTTGGATTATACTTTAAAGATTAACAAATACTGTATACATACGGTATTTTCTCGTAAAAATAATATAAGTTTATCAAAAATACTTTCTGTTAGGCAATATGATTTTTTACACTAACAACTTGAGAGCCTACAAGAAGACGGGTACAAAATAAAACCTACTTATAAGCGTACTTTAACATTAAGGTGTAATGGGTATTTGATCATTAACAATATTAATAACTTAATAACAACTAAAATGTTTCAAATTATATTGCGTAATACTAACAACTTGTAACAACATTGGAAAAATAAGTTGGTACTAGTTTTTTTTTACTAATGGTAAAAATCAAACATAATCTACATAGAATAATCTAAAATATTAACTGTTTTTATATTTAAAAGTATATCTTTAAATTAAACCAAAAAACTAAGGAATAACTTTTAAGAGTTTTTATATTAGTTCTTTACTATTCTAATATTTTATTAACTACTTTTAACTACAAATACCATAATTAAGTGAAATTAAAGTAGAAAATATGGAAAAATGTGTAATTGTTGAACTCGATGAATATCACTATTGCTTTTAGTGTATGTTTAAATGTATACTCTTTAAATGATTATTTTAAAAATATGTTTAATACAGCATGTAAAACTGAGAAATTTCGTTGAAGTACAATATTTTAATCGGATGGTCAGAGTAATTATCAATTTATTAATATATTTAATTAGTTCACATGGTTAGATTTTACTATTAAACCAAAATAATCAATACCTCTGTCATATTTAACCTTCCTTTCGCTGAAGTAAAGAAAATATGTTAACAAGTACACACGAAAAATCTATCAAATTATAACTGCTTTAATTTCAGAAATTTAACTAAATGAGCACAAATTAAAGCACATATAGCTTTGAATATTTTATTCAGAAAAATTTACAACGAAAAACAGCGATTTTAATTTGAAATTTAAAAAGTTAAGTAGATTAATCTTTTTAAAATTAGATTTAAATGATTTTCAATATTTATTTTAAAAACAAGTTTTAGTTATGCCATATGAAAAAAACAGCTTTTTAGCGATTATTTTACAAAAAATTTAAAAAAGTATACTGAGTTGCAGCTGAAATTAAAACAGCTGCTCAGGTTTCATTTAATAAACAACAATAAACTATCTATTGTTGTTATTATTGTTTCCGTCCTTATTAGCTTCCCTTTCCCTCCGCCTGCGGTTTTTGAACCAATTTGAAATTTGGACTAGGGTCAAGCCTGTGTTTTCTGCCAGTTCTCCAATTCGAGGTTAGTCGGGTAAGTATTGGTGTTTGTGTAGAAGTATTTCAACACATCTCGTGATTTTTCCTAGATGTGTAAAGCAATTACAAAAACAAAATTTAAAACTAACAAACGTTGTGAAAGTTAAAAGTTAAATACATACAGCATATTTATACTTCATAAACACAAAGTATACAAAACAGTAATGTAGCTTTAAAACATTTTAGTTAAAAAATTTATCTCTTTTAGTTTTAACTCTTTAGAGGTAAATTTAAACTAACAGTATTTTTATTTTAAGTTTTTTTTAACCAATTTTCAAACCTTGATAGTGTAGTTGATCTCTTCTCGGTCCCAGATGGTTGGAGGCAGGGGATTTCTTTGTCGAACTCGGTACTTTCCCACTGCCCCAATGTCCTTTCCCTTGGCCTGGTACTTTTCCTCGTAGTGGGCGGCATTCCACAGGTTCTGCAGTCTCTTGTGGTTCTTTGGGTGGAAGTTGAAGCTCTTGATAATGTTTTTCATCTCACTGTAAAGTTAGTAAAAAATTATTTATTTAGAACATCTTTTTTAATGTTTAAAAATTGTTTTAGAACTAGTTTTCTTGGTCTTTCTTTAAGTCTTATTGATACTATCATCTGAATATCACCTACATGTAAGATTTACAATATTTTGAACAACTTGAAATAGAGGGTAGCTGTCAAATTTTCGAGAGCGTCGAAATTGCACTAGGGACAGAATTGCACGAAGCCACTTTTGCACTAAGGGATAAAATTGCACAAAGACACTTTTGCACAAGCAAACAATTTTCCACGGAGACATTTTTAAACGGGCTTTTTTTTTAATAATTTTTTTTGTACTTTTTTTTCTTTTTGTTTACTGTTACTGTTACCCCTAACCCTTAACCTCAATCAGTAACTTTCACTTTGTGTTTTTTTTTGTTTATAAATTTTTTTTGTTTTTGTTTTTACACTCGTGCAAAATTGACCCTTGGTGCAAACTTGTCTTCGTCCAATTTTATTCCCTAATGCAAATGTGTCTTCATGCAAAAGTATCTTCTTACAGTTTTGTCTTTGGGCAATTTAGTCACCTCATGCAATTTTGACCAGTTCACAATAAAAATGTAAACTATAAAAAACCAACAAAAATTCAAACTAACTTCAAATCACCCTCATGAAAAGAGCACAGAGCTCTTCCCTTCAGCACCGCTTCATTGTTCTGCCACAAGTCCTGGTGGTGCTCTATGCAGCTTAGGAACAACTTGAGCTGCTCCACACGGTTCTCATGCTCCAAATGATCGCACACAGTCGTCAGGTGATCTTCCTTTATTTCGTTTTCCGAAGATTCAAAAAACTCTGGAGTCACAGGCTGCTGTATGTCCGCTGAAATTAAAGTAAAATTTATAGAAACTCTTTAAAGACATAAACTTGCACAATCTCGATACATCTTATAAGTACAAAAAAAATTTTTGTGTTTAAAAAACATTTTTAATTTATATTATATCAACTTATATATTTGGTTTAATTGAAAAAATGCGCTCGAGCTGGATTTATAGTAGTTTTAGAACTACTAATCTTAAGGCAATAGGTTACCAGAACTAAACACTAAAAAACATTTAAAATTAGAACATACAGACCGCTAAATATAATTACATATATATATATATGTTAAAACCAAATTCATAAAAATAAAACTCACGCAGAGGTTTGTTTGAGTTGAAGTAGGTGTCGATGTCATTTGGAGGAATCCTAAATGGGTTCGCAAGCGGCTGATGATGGGGCTTCTTGGCTTCGTGATGCTTCTTGGGGTTGTGCATCCCTGATTGGCCATGGTTGGTGCCCATTATGGCCGGATTCTCGATCGGCCCTCCTTCCATGTTGACCATCTGGCTTGGTGTGAGTTTCTTTGTCATTTTTGATTGCTTTAAGTTATAATAACTATAATAATGTTTAAGTGTTTTATAAAATTTAGAAATGTATGTTGAAAACAGAAAAATGATAAATTAAACTATTTTAATACTTTATAAAAATTTGTAATTAGCTGTGATTAAGTTATACTTTTTTTTAAGTGTTTATCTAATTTTTTGTGATTTTTTTAAATATAATTCTGTATATATTTTTTAGAATGAACAAAACAAGCAGTTTACATGTTATTAGATCAAACTTTTAAATATAAACAATATATTTTTTATATAAGCCTAAACTTTGCTTAAACTAGATGTTTGTAAAGAGCATTATAACAAAATACTTTAAACTTAGCTAAATAATAAAGTTACTAAACAAGGTAACAAATAAGTATAAGCTAAATATAATAGACTATAAAAGTCTCTAGCTGGATAATGATAAAATGCTCACAGACAAACGTGAGCGATTATAATAATATTAAGACGTTCAGAAACAAATGTTTATCTATACTACCAAAGTTTAACTGTTATGCAAAACTACAAGTACAACAATAAAACGTTAATCTAAAGCACTTTAAATGTGTAGAGATAGGAAGGTAACTAGAGGTGATTATTAGTACTATGATAAGTATTTGTAAGTAATCATAAGTTTTAGTAGTTAGTAGTTATTATGACAAAAATTTAATTATAACTTTACCAAAAAACAAATAAATTAAGCATGTACGACAAAATAAAAATAAAACAAGTAAGTTAAATTAAAAGGACGATTGAAAAATCATAAACTATAACGTAATCATTAAATTAAGGTTAAGTTGAATTTAAAACAGCTTGATCTAAAGTGGTGCATAAGGTAATGAGCTCGCGGCCTTGTGCCCTATACTAACGAAGGGTCTTTTTTGTACGAGAATAACAGAATAAATAAAATAAAATAAATATATATATATAAAATTACCGACCAATAGTAACGTTTAGAAGTAACAGTGTTAGTAAAATAATAAGAAAAAAATAAAAGGAAAACAAATTAAAAATTAGTTAGTAAGAAAATTATAATAAAAAGCAAAACCAAACATTAATAAGAAAAAACATAACATCGACCATTGCAAGGATTAGGGGTAACAATGATAGTATAGGTAAATGAATAAAAAAAAATCAAAGTTATATGAATAAAACGCAAAAAATAAAGATAAATAAATAAAAAATTCAAGAAGAAAAAAAAAGAAGTTACCGACCGAAGGTAAGGTGTTAAAGTGATAGTAAAAAATTATAAATTTAATACATAAATAAATTAAAAAATCAACTAATAAAAAAACAAAACACTACTAAAAAATTAAACAAAAAAAAAATCAATTTGTGTGAATGAGTTTTCGTGCAAAAGTTATAACTTGTTACACATTTGACACTCCCCTCTAAAGTTAGTTTTATTTAACGTAATAGAAAAAGAAAATTAAAGTTGATTAATTTCTTAAACAGATATTTAGTTTTTAAACTCTATTGCTTGCGTTTATTTTTATCTTTATTTATTTTAAGAGCAGTTTGTTTTTTTCTTTGCTAAACAAAAATAACTAAAAAAGTAAAAGAAATTATCGAGAAAAATATTAATTTAGTATTCTTTTTTTTTTTAAATAAGTTTTAATGTGTATAATCCATGCTCATGCCTTAGAAAATAACTATTAGGAACCATAAATAGATTATTTCATTGTTAACCTATCCCTTCCTTCAATTTTTAACAACTGTTTGTTTTTTCTGTCTAAATTTTAATAAGTATTCTAAAAATTGTAAGAAAGAAGCTTTTTATTTCTTATTTAGCAACTGTTTTATTTTTTTATTAGTCTAATCTTCAATACATTTTAAGTTTGTATGAATAAATTTTTCTTTTAACAATTTGTTTTTTTCTTGAAAAGTAAATCGATTTAATCAAATTTTAGTCATAATTTTTAAAAAACTAATTTTCAAAAGCCTGCTTTCTACAAAATGTTTTTAATATTTAAATAAATAAGTCCTAAAGATCATAAATAAAAGCTTTTAAAAAGAAGGAAGAGGTAGATTTTGTATGAGAAAATGGACCTATAAAAATTTATATTTTAGGCATTTGAGACAAAATTATTACAAAACTGGTTGTATCTTTCAATAAGTTGATTTTTGTTCTACTTTAAAAAAAGTTTTTTTTTATATAAAATGTTAGATTAAATCAAATCTATATTATTTTATTATGTCCCAAGAAAGCAAAGTCTGAATAAACTTTGTGTTTTACTTTTTATTTGAATTAAAAAATATTTTAGATTTTTATACAAATACTACATATATTAGATAAGTATTTTATGTTAGATATTATCACCCCTGTATGTTGTTTTACAAACTTTATGCTAATTGTGACTATTTTTTTCTTTTTATTTTTTGATTCATCTAAAATCTTATTTATTTTTTGATTATCTGATTTATGAAAATATATTTTTTGTTATATGACTTTAATAACCTTAAAAATACTTACACTAGATTTGTTTTTAATACAAACTGTTGTTTTCTACCTTTATTTAAGTATTAACTTTAAGTTACTGTTTGTGCTAGTATAGATAGTCTAATAAAAACACAATTTTTTTAAAGTAGCTACAGTTGTTATAAAAGGGTTTTAATAAATTAAGTGTAGTAACTATTTATAGTTTAATAAACAACAAAAAAGACGCTCAAATTATTTAGTCCTATGACCTGGTGCACACCACGGATACCCTTTAACGTCTTGACGAGGACAGTATTAAAGAGAGTCTGTTAAGAACAATTTAGCTTCACTAAAAATCTTAAGTTTATTTTGCAAAATAAATTATAAAAACCGCTAGGTAACGGTAGAAAGCGAACATTTAAAAATCTTGAAAATTTTTGAATGACTTTATAAATAATGTTTTTTGACGAGTTTTGAATGATCTTTTATGTATTATAATAACATAAGTCAGTTAATTAAACTTTTTAAGTGTTTACATAACAATTTATACACTTTTATGTCTACTAGGTATAGAAAATTTTCAAAAAAAAAATTTTAATCTTTAATTTAATTTTTAATAATCAATATTTATAATTTTTAATAGTTTATAATTGTTAGTATAACTCATGATACTAATTGTTTTTTTTAAGAATAAAAATTTTTATGAGAAACTCTTTATTAATTTACAAACATTTACTTTTTCAATTAATTTTATTTCATTATTATAAATTACATTATTTTTGTTTTTAATTTAAGACATATTACGATAAGTACTCCTTTGTTTATTATATAGTTTATATAGATTTATTGATTTATTTAAGCACTGACGAGGTCTTTGACCAAAATTTAGTTTGAAAAATAAATTCTTGAAAGAATAAATTCATAGATGTATTAAAATTGATTTAAAACAGACTTATTTTTAACTGTAAATGTTGAATTACTTTAAAAAGATTGATTTTGGTAATTTGGAAAAAAAAAAACAATTCAGTTTTTATCAATATTTGAAATAAGGTTTTAGATTCGAAATGATACTACTAACTAAACGGTTTAATAGCAACATATCAACCTACAGATGTAATTAAAACATCGTTTCAGCTACTTTATTAAGTTTTTTTTTTATAGTTTGTCTACCTCTTTATTACAAAATTAATTTGTTGTTTTTATTAATTTATTAAAACGGAGTTACTTTGTATTTCTAAAAATTAAACAAATTTTTAATTTAGTTATTTTGTTGTTCTAAAATTATAGGTGGTTTTAGTAAAACCATTGAAATTTTTGAAAACTATAGTTTTATAACCACAAATAATTAGAACCACTCAGCCTAAAACATACTCTAGAAAATTTTCATCAAAAAACTATGTAAAAGCAAAGTATAAATATGTAGTTGTAAAAAAAAAAGCACAAAATAGCTTCTTATTTACAGTATCTAAAAGTAGTAGCAATGATATTCAATATTCATAAAGCTTCTAAACCATTTAAGGTTTGCATTATAAAGCTTTCGATTGATAATATGCAAGATGTGTGTGGGAAACAGAATGCTGTAGATAAGCGACCTTGTAGTACTTATACCGTTATTACCAGGTATCGAACTTCCGTTTAGAGGTTTCGTTGGCGCTTTATTAGCTCACAGTCTAGGAAATTGTTTAGTGTTTGTTTCATTTCAACTTGCTCTTTTAGACCACAAACTTAGGATACTAAGTAATAAAGTTCATTATTTTAGATTTTTTTATTAAGTTTAATGCAAAAAACTTTAAAATGAAAACATTAGTTAGTACTTTAAAGTTTAAAGCAAAAAAAGGGGTTAATTTTGTCTTTGTAATATAAAATTACCCTAGTTAATGTTATAAGTAAAACTAAAAACGAAATTTGGTTTAAGTTAAGCTTAATATCTTATAAACTTAAATCTACTTTGCCTTTTAGACTTAAAAAATTATTATCCAACAAAATTAAATTGAGAGTTACATGCATATACTACTGACTTCATTTAGTTAAAATAATCTTATTTTTAATAAAACAATTTTTATAACATCTATTTTAGCAAACTTTGAATTGACTGTTGACTTAATTTAAAGTTGATGAAACTACTTGGACTTTTTATTGTCATAGTTTAAAACTTAAAAAATTAGTTTAAAGTTAAGTAAAAATAAAAAAGCGTAACTAACTAAAATTATTCTTAGTAATTTTTACATCTACAAAAAAGAATATCTATACCTAGAAATTGTTTAAAAATAAACCTTTACAAAACTTTAAATTATGGTTTAGAAGTTGGATAAACAATAAATATTTTTCACAATTAAATAATTTATTAACTTAATTTAACATATAACTACTGTTTCAAGTCATTTTAATTCTAAACAAAAGGTTCAAAACAGTTTAATGCTTTATTTTATAAAAACAATAAACATTTACTTATCAGAGTTCATTTTTAAAGGTCGAAATATTTTAGGGTGCAATTAAAAAAAGTGCTGCTTGTTATTTAAATAAATGGAGTCACGCCCTGCAGAATCACTTCGTATTTTTGACGTCACAATTGCTATAATTCGATTGACACGTCACAAACAGTTTAAAAGCAAAAATTGCATGAGAACGTAGGCTTAAGGTTGCATCTTTTGATGTGACAAATTTGCGTTTTAGAATAAATTGTTTGATTGATTTGTTATGTAATTGTTATTTCATTTAAGATAGAATTACTAAGTATGAGACGATAAAAGTAAAGATTAAAGAAAATTCATAAAAAAACCATTAATGAAGTTTGAGCAACTACACAGTTTTAAACTGTTGATATATTGTGATTTTACAATTTTTAAAAGTGATGAAAAATTTTAATTAACACGACTAATTTTACCTTAATAGGATTACTTAAAATTAAATCATTTTTTGATATTTAAATTAATTTTAACTTTTAACATTTCTGATAGTTTTTGTTATTTCCAAATAAAAATTTATACAATAGAAAATTACTGTAACTGTTCAAATAGGTAATGTAAAGCAAGTACGTTATTGAAACTGGTTACATAACTAACAACACAGACTTAAATTAAAACAAAACCAAAAAACTTAAAAATTAAAATTTGAAAAAATTTAAAACTCTAATTTAAAAAAAAATTGAAAGAGTGGCTGTCAGCTTTAGTTAAGTCTCATTGACACACTGTTAAAGGTTTAATTAAGATCCTTAGTTGAAAGTTTCTTCTATGTTTTCCAACACTCTTTTGTACAAATATAGATTTATGAACAAAATACAGCTTAAATTTTACTGTAGTATCGTTTTAACAACAGTATCTTAAATTTTAGAAAATATTATTAGTATCTAATAAATTTTCTGTCTTATGTTTATAAGTTTACATATTCTATACTCTTAAATAACAAGTTAAGGAATTAAGTAAGTAACAGAAAGGATGAAATTAAGAATTGAAATTCAGATAAGTACGATGTTTAAATCACTCAATATGAACTAGCGGCTTTATAATCAAAAAAGTTCTACAATTTAAAATAGATTGAGAGTTTGATTACTTGTACAGGGTTCGTGCGCGAAATTTTTTTCATTTAGTCTGACTGAGACCAATTTAGCCTGACATTTTTTTAAAGTAAGGAAAATCCCTTTTAGAAGTCATTTTAGTTATTGGGGACTTTTATTAGTACTATTATAGTCTCCGACTTCAATCAGCTTTATCTCAAAAATATTTTGAGCTTTAAAAATCTGCAAAAAGCAACTCGTAGCTTAGTTATAACTATATAAGATAAGACTAAATTGTGAAAAAGGTGATTGACCCCCCCCCTATGCCCTTAACATAATAACTTCAGTGTTAAGTTTTAAAATAGGTGTTCTATTTAATCTATTGCTAGTGTAAAAATTTAATATATATTACTAAACACAATTGTTCAATTTAATTAATCAAAAAGTAAAAAAATTATAACCAGAAGATTTATATTAAAACAACGTGCATTGTTGTGTTTAATAAATTTCAAAATGAAACGCTTACACGAGTATTAAAATTCAAACAAACAACTAAGTTGTTGAACTAAACCGTAATTTTTAAACTGTATTTGTTTAATGAATTTTCATAACTATGACTTACATAATCTACTCAAAACAAAAATTAAGGTTCTTAAAAAATTTTTAGAGATTCCACAAACGGTTTTAAGCATTTATTTTTACAAATACTAACTGATTTTGTCTTTAATAACTAAATCTTTATTTTAAAATAAATTCACATCTCAATTTAATTTTAAAAAGATTTCTCAATCTTTTTTAATCATAAATTTCAAGCACTTGAACTAAGAAAAACTGATATTCTCAAATTTTTAAATAAAAAACAGATTTAGCCTGACGTTTTTCAACTTTTTTCAAAAAAACTGATTTAGAATGACTTAGCCTGATTTAGCCTGACGCGCACGAACCCTGCTTGTAGTACTTAATAACAAAACTGAGCTATTTTTGCATTGCTTTTGATAACTAAATTTCTAAAAGTGCTTTTTTAAAGTTATCCAACTGCTTTAATATTTTTTTATTATAAAATTCCCTAAAACAGATAAAAACCTTTATTAAAAAATGCATGTAAAGCATTTAAATCAGTCAAAAAAGGTAATGCAAAGATAGTTAGTTTAACTTAAAGTAAATCTTTTTATATTAAGCCAATTTGAAAAATACCACAAAAGTATAACTTTTTTTAACAAATTTAAGTATTTAAAAGATTATTTCAAATGCAAATAATTATAAATAAACCTAAAATTCTTTTTGAAAGTTTTATTTTATTTATAACAAGTTAAAAATTATCTAGCAATTTGAAAAACTGAACTGTACAACTGACCGATAATAAACGAGGCTTCACTTATTACAAAGCAACAATTTGGGGCATAATTTTGAAAACTTTAATTTTTTTAAGCGTTGTCTGGTGACAAATTAAAGCAATTTTATTTCAGCGGCCGTCTCATTACCGCACAATTCACTTTCAATAAAATGTCTTTAGCGAGCCGAAGTTGCGTTCACGTGACTTATATGACGTCACAATTTGTCGTCGGAAGCGTTCGATTTTACAACATAGAGTCTAAGTGTGGATTTCCTGCTAATTGATATCCGGACAGCTGTAATTTCATAACTTTTTAGTAATATTACATTATTGTAAATTTAATGATTACGAGCTTATGGCAAATGGAGTACCAGTTTTGTAAAGTTTACAAGAAGTTATCAAAAATAAAATTGGCTCGTAGTTTATTGTTTTTGCATCATTGTGCTTAAGTTGTTGTTAACTTTTACGAAGAAGTTTTACTTAAAGTTAAGGTTGAGTTAGAACTGGCTAAAACACAAAAAATCAGGATGTAACGATAACATTTACAACAAAGCAACAACATAATGTCACTCCTTCTGCTTTAAGTTTCTTGTTTATTTAAAACACAAAAAAAAGTCGATAATTAACACATTTTCAACTGATTAATATGATAACTAAACCAAAAAGTATATTTCTTTATTTAAAAAGAGCAACAGTATTTTCTATTTACTTATACTTACAAAACTCTGTTTCGTTAAAGCAAATTATTATTGCTTATATTTTAACACTGCAGAAATTTTTTTAACATCGATATTTTGTAGTTGTTCGAACAATTTAAGTTATTTATCGAAATCAAAACAATTTATAAACCACTAATTTTATTTTGCATGCACTTGTGTTTTTGATTTTATCGCTTGAATCAACTTTGAAATATGCTGAAATAACAATTAGTAGCAAAATTGGCTCGAAACTTTAAAAACTTGTTTTTTTTTACATTTCTATATAAAAAAATAGATATAAACTATAAGATATGATTTTAAATTAAACAAACTATTTCTTGTACCTCTTTAACAGTAATTCGCTATAATTTTAGCGTTTTTTAAGTTGGTAAATAGTAAACATCTAGCTAAATTTTAGAAGTACATAAAGTAAATGTATATACATATAATTTAACAAAAAATTAAATTTAATACCTACTTATTTGAAACTTTATTCAACATTTTTTTAGTTTTTCTTAATTGGTAGTTTTATTAGTCGAAGATATTTTAAAGAATTTTTATTGTGAATTAATATTACTTATAGTCTGAAGATTATTAAGTATTAAAAATATTTTTTGCCATAAGTAATTATAAAATCATCTAATTAAAACACTTACACTTTGTTTACCTTACACCAGGGACGTAGCTAGCTCAAAAAAGTTACGAATCTGCAAAAACTAAAACGTCTGAAATAACACGTCCTAGCTGGAATACAGCAATTTAAACTACCTCTAATATTATTGAATTTAATCTAAAAATATGCAGTTATGTTAATACATCAAAAATTGAATGTTGAAGTACGAGTGATAACTGTATACAAGGCAATTTATTTTGCTCCACACCCCCTATGACTCTTTATGTGTTGCCACTTGTGTAAACCCAGAAAACATTCATTAAAAAATTACAATTTAACTCAAAAACATTAATATTGTTTTCATTCAAACATTTAAACGTATAAAATCAAACATTAAAGTAGTCAATAGTAACAAAAAATTATGCAAATTTTTGTAACATAAAATTGTATGATTTTTATTTTTGAAGCTACAGCTTCCAATAGGTTTAATTTTGCATTGTAGCTTTTTGACAAAATAAAGCTTTAACGCGCTAAATGTTACAATTTGGATGTATTTAATTCGTTCAATTTTTTTACGACACTAAAAATGCTAAAGAGTATATATATATGTCAAAATTATCTCTCAGGAGTGCATAACTAAGCATAAATGAATACTAAAAGCTAAGAAAGCAGAGTCTTTTCAAGCTGAAATAAAATCAAGTTTTTTCGCACCTATGTATACGTTTCTGTAGATTTGCAAAAACGTACCAAGCCACGTCCCTGCCTTACACCTTAAGGCTTATGATTATTACCTTTACCTCTTTTGAATAACGTGATAATAATGTATATGAAAATTAATAAATCAAAAATTTATTAAACTGTTTATTATACAAAAACTGAGCTATAAAATAGACTGTTGCTGTTTAAACTTTGAAAACATTAAACAGGTCAACTAGAAGGTTTTAAATTTTCTATAAGTTTCTAAAGTTGAAGAGAGCAACTTAAATTGTTTTGTACATGATAACTTACTGTTGTAAAACATAATGTATAACATTTTTCAGTTACAGATAATTAAAAGATGAAAATCAGTTTTTGGATACAAAAAATAAACGTAGAACAAATTCGGGTAATTTTTCTTACTCGAGTTTTTAATATACAATTGAGAAAACTTATTAGTACAACTGAAAAGAAAATCATTAAGTTACATTCTTAGAAATAATTAAAATGTAGTACGTAAGTTCATAACAACGTAATAAACTAAGTGAATATGTATTTCCGAATTTTCCTTGAAGATATTCTACTTCTTATTCATCAATTCTTATACCATTATGTACAAAAATAGTATCTTAATTGTTTTAATTTTAACAACTTTTCTTAAATATTAGTGTACTGTTCAGTAAATCACGCACTATAAACATCATTTTACCTTAATACAAGTTTTTTTTATAAGTCACTATAAATTGTATATAATGTATAAACAAGTACATTTTTGGACAATTAAAATTTTAAATTAATCCTTGATGAAATATTAAAGTTGAATAACACAAAACTATAGAGTTGCAGCTATAATTCCAATAAGTTCAATTTATTACTTTGAACTACTTTAGCCAAAAAAAACAAGCTCGAAAAACTTTAAGCTCTATCATTTTACTTTTAGAAAGCGAAAGAAAAACAAAAATTTTCATTACCTATAAAAATATAACCTAAGAACTACTCTAAATTTTAATATGTAGGTTTTATTTTAAAGTTAGTTAGAACATTGATTAGAAACAGCACCTTTTTTTTTAGACGTGCATTAAACTAAAAAATGTGAAAACAATTATGTACAAGAAAAAGAAAAATTTTAAAGCTAACTACAATATGGTCGACTGGCTTGTGATAAATCAAAAAACTTTCTCATAAAGCTCTGTACCTTTCAATTATTTTATTTTTGAGTTAAAATAAGCACTATAAATACTAAAAATAAAAAAAGTTATAAAACTTGTTTAAAATAGTTGTAATATACCAAATTTAAACCTTCTCTTAAGATATAGAATCTGCATAGCGGTGACAGTTTAAATGATAGATTTATGACATTTCTATTGACCACATGCACCAATAAAATATGACACCTTGTATAGATGGATTGTGTACCTTCTTTATAACCTGATACCCGCCTATTTTCAGCTTTCCAGTTGGTTAATGCACTTAAATTTTGTTGAAATAAATAAGTAATGACTTAAGACTTGCTATTAAATCACTTGCTGGCAGAAGACAGAAAAATTGTTTTAGCTTTAAACGATTTAGCAACGTTAGTTTGAATAAACAAAAAGTTTGTATTTGTTATTATTATTATTGGAGTTTATTGTGCGAAGATGGACTTGGGCATTAAAACCTGAGCCGCTTAAACAATACACACGAAAAAAGAAACAAACAAATCACATTCAATGAAAATTAAAATCTAAACATAACATAGTAAAAAAATTACAAACAAATAGTCCTGTATGATAAATAATAACTTAGTATGCACAAAAAACAAAACGAAATAAGTTCTCATATAAAAACTTATGCATAGACAATAAAAGATTACATAATTTCAAAAATTATATATAACAACTTATAATCTGTAGGGGTAAGGCGTAGGGAAGAAAAATTATTCTTAGTGATACGAATATTTTACAATGAATTTTTATTCGTTAATCACTGTATTTTACTTGTGTTTATATTATTGAAATCGATGTTTTTTAGTTTTTATCGAAATTGTTCCACCCTCCCACACGAAACCACATCCTGCGGTAACCTATTCCACATTTTTATTGTTCTGCAGAAAAAAGAATTTTGCCACTGACTGTTATTAAAACTATATTTACATTTTATTTTTTTATCATTTCCTCTCAAATTACAATTGGTCTGAGAAAAACAAAAAACTGATTGAAAAATTCTTTAAACTTACCATTAACAATTTTAAAAAGTGTTATCGAGTCAAACTACTAACGTTAAGATTTAGCAACGTTTGCTAAAAGAACAAAAAGTTTGTATTTTAAATAAAAATTTCGAAATTATTTTGTTTAGAATTATCTAAACTAGATTATAGTTTAAGGTTGTGTTTGGTTATTTTACTTTCACAAAAAAATATACTTCAAACTTATTTTTTAAAACTATAGAAGTTTAACTAAATGTTATCTACTAAACATAAATTTTCACTAAAAAATTACAACTGCTTGTTATGAATGCATTAGTTAATAATTTTATTGTGCTTTAGAAAAACAGCATAGACAAAATTTTTTCATTAACTGTTTTTTTACATAGTTATATCGAAATTACTTACATTTTATTACCGAATTAAACTTATAAGCTTTTTTTAAAAGCTAGATAATGCACGGTTGAAGATTTTACGGAGAAAATGAACATGTAATAAAGTCGAGATTATTTCAATGTCAATGTAACTTTATATTCTTAATAAATCAAAAAGCTTCTTAACGACCTATTTAAAAATCCACCAAGATATTTTTCTCACAATATTATTTTGATATTATTTTCGTTTTAAGGGTTATTTTTGATACTGTTACTTTGCATTACTATGTACTAAATTGATTTAAGACAACATTTTATTTTGTTTTTACAACCTAAAATTATTACTTACTCCTCGTTTAAAGCCATTTAACTGTAAATATTAGTTAACATAAAGAAATACTACTTTAACATTTTTTAATCTTCGAGTTCATTGCTTTAAGTAAAACTAGAACTTTAAAACTTATCTAAAACAAGCATCTGCTTTAAAAGCAAAATACTTTGAGCCTTAATTTAATAAAGCTATAGTTAGATAAGATTATTTGTTTTTTCATAGTGACGCTTACTAAGTAATAAGTTTTCAATCTTGCATAAGTTTTAATAACTGAAATCAAAAAGTATATTTATTCCACTACCTACAACTATAAGTTTTTGTTTATGTGATTTTATGAAATGAAGAAACATCAAAGATTTTAAAATTAAAGAGGCTTTATTCTGCAAAAATGTATACAAACACTTTTTTGTACTGTAAAAGTTAAAAAGACTTACATTTAAAAGACAAAAATAAGCCTTATCTGCTTAAAGTGACGCATTATCGAAACAACATTGCCTATAAAACCCTCATAGTGACAAACGTTTTAACATCAAAATTTTACAAGAAAGCGACCTTATTATTTTTTAGAACTTATCAATGTTTATTATGAAGTTTCAAATTCCGAGGTTAAAGTTACTCGACTAAAAGGTAGAAATTATAATTAAGACTTAATCAATTAAATAGTATCTGAATAATACTTAAAAAAATCTCATAGTGACAAATGTACAAATACCAACAACAAAGCAATCTTTATTCTTTTGAACTTACCGATGTGTATTTTGAAGTTTCAAGTATTATCTCGCTAATCCCGATACTAAAGTTACTCGATTTCAGAAACTTGTGGTTAACTTATCCGGTCTCTGTGACGCAACAGTGTCCTGTTACCAACCTCAGAAACCCTGAAATCCCGTGAAAGTCGGAAGTCGGTTGAATTTCATTTGAAAATTGCCGCCATGTTGTTTATTTGATGGGTAGTTGAAAAGTTTCACATGTGACTTTGAACTTTGTACGAAGAAATTTATAAAACTTAAGAGAATAGTTAAACTAGTTCTAAGTTATAGTTATTAGTAATGAGATTTAATTTTTTTTTCTACTAAAACTATTATTGTACATCTTATTCAAACATCATGCTATTCAAAAAGATCGAAAAATGTTTACTATCTATCAAATTAAACTTAATGTTGTTTTAAACTTTTAACAAAATATATTTTATACTGATAAAATAATCATTTTTAAAATCTAAGGCTATAAATTAAAACAATTTTTTTTTGAAGCACAAAAGTTTCAATAGTCTACTTTAGTATAAAAAGCAAATGTTTAGTACTCCCTCAGCTAATTAGTGTTTAACAACGCAATAAATGAAGTTAATAAGACATAAAACTTTAGTATTTTTGTTCGGCTACAAACATTAAGTTAGGTTTTTTATTGAACTATTTAGAATAAACATAACTCTCAATCTAGTTTAAAAAAAGGCAGTAAGTTTATATTTAACACTTAGGATACTTGATCATTTCAAAGTTAAAGTCAGAAAATTTTACTTTAGTATTAACATTCAAAAAGTAAGTTTTGTTGAAAATAGGAAGAAATATCAAAAGTATCTAACGCTAAAGTGATACTATGGCTTACTTTTAGTCATTCATAAATTATAAAAGACAATAAACTTTATCTTGTTTAAAGTAAATTCCTATAAGAATTATCAGGTTTGTAAACATTATATACTAAATTTGAGATGAAATAAAAGCTAGTGCGTTACATAACTAGTAACTCAATCTTAAGCATAATTTTAATCTTTAACTCAATAAGCACAACTAAAGTTTTGTTGAAACAATAGTTTAACAGGTGTTTAATTTTGTTTAGTTTAACAAGTATTAAAATTAATTTTATTTTACTTTTTAGGTTGTTGACATTAACTCTTACTGTTACTTTTTATGAAAAGTGCTATGTTAATGCTTAAAAAACATAAATAAAAAATGTAAATATAGGGTTTAGTTACATAGCAGTTTTAAAATGTTAATGATAGATCTATATAAAATTAACTTTATATTAAAACAAGAAGTTTATAATACAAACTAAAACGGCTTTAGAAACAAAACAAGACTTAATACTAATACTTTTAACTAATTTGTTACATTGTATGTTAAGTATTTTACCCAACAAACTTGCTTTTAAAACTTATTTAAAAGAAGGAAATTATAGTTGAAATAAGTTACACTCGCGTTTAGCTATCAATTATACTCAACGGTAATTGAATTTCGTAAAACGTAACTAATAACATAGTTCATTAAATAAATGTTGGTATTTCTGAAGTTTTCCATTCAAAAATTATAAATGATGTAAAAGGAATTTTGGTCAAAGTTTTGTACTAAAAAATTATAAATGTTTGTTAATACTTCACTATTATTTTGTATTATTTTATCTACAATAAGGCTTAAAAAATATTATTTTTTTTACTTTGCGAGTTTATTGAATTTTTTTTCATCTAGGGTTTTTAGATGCTTTTTAACGACATAAATTGCAAATTTCATAAATTGGTTTTTAGCTCAAACTATTTTTACAAAAGAAAATTGTTATCTGCACATTTATATAATATTTACGACAATAAAAAAAAGCGAGCTTTTTCACAGCAAAGTTCATAGAAATTAGTAAAATTTGAACACATAAGTTTTAATGAATACTTAGTATTTTTTACAAATATAAATTATTTTTTATCTTAATTTTCAAGGCTTTTTTTCAATAGTTTAAACAAGATTATTACACAATACAAATAATTTTTTTTAATATAAATGAATAATTTTGATAATCAAATGTGCACTGATTTTTTTCATTATTGATCTACTGTATAAAAAAGCGACCCTAAATATATATTCAATTTATATAGTTTTCACATTTTAATGCGAACAAAAATTAAAACTTGACTCATAGTTTCAATTTCGCTGGAAAATAATTAAAAACGTTGAATAAAAGCTGAAAAGATATTTAATTTTTGTTCAAGTAAAATGAAACTACTTGTGGCCATGTAATTACAAACATATGTCATTTATACTTAGTTGGTCTTACGCCAAAATAAACACAATAATATAATATTTGATTATATCATCTGTTTAAATTAAGATTTAAATATTGTTCTTTGCGACTTAAGTAAAAAATGAAGTAATACTCAAAAAATAATATTGTTCTGAACATAAACATACTTATAAAAAAAATAAACAGCTTTTAAACTTTCCAATAAGCTTCACCTAAACCTTATTTGATTTAAAGAGTTAAAGTATTTTTTTAAGTTTGAAAAAGTTAGAAAATTTTACAAATAAACTCTTTTCAAAAACAATGCATAGTCACCATTTGTTTATTTATACCAGCGATTCAAATTAAAAAATTTGTCCGTTAGGTGGGACGCGAACGCCGGTGGAAGTGGTGCTGACTGAGAGTCGCCTGCAACTCTAGCAGTTGCAGGTCGTCGGCTAGTGCTCTTTTCTATAAATACAAAAAACTTTGTGCTATGGTTTAAAATATATGTTAAAATGAAAAACTATAAAAGAGAAAATTTCAGTTAGGAAGTTTTATAGCTTTTGTTTTTTTATCGTAACTAGAAACTATAATTTACTTTAGCTATACTGTCTGCTAGATTTAGTTTAACTCAGGGATCGGCAGCGTTTTATAAGTCGCGGGCGAATTTTCCCATAAAAAGTTGCTCAAGAACGAAGTGTTTAGAAAAAGTTCTTCCGCAACTATTGAAAAAAAAAAAGTAATCAATAAAAATACTCTTAAAATACAGCAGTGATCTTCAAGGTGATCGAAATCTTTGCACAACAAACTGCGAAATCAATTTCAGTGCACCCTAGTTTAAGTTTAGTCAATTATTATGTTACATTGCTTAAAAAACTATAAAACAGAGTAAAAGTTTTATTTTTGGTTTGGAAACTATTTTTTTGTTGAGTGATGAAAGGTCACGTTGTAATTGAAACTGCCGCTCGCGAAGATTTTTGTTTTTCAAAATTTCGCCCCGCAACTACCAAATGCCTGCCGACCCCTGAACTAGATAATGCATTTTTACCTGAAATAGCAAATTTTATTGCAAAAATTGGTCCTGTAGTGAAAATTGTGTAAATATAATTATAGTAGCACAAAAATTTTATGAAATAACTAAATTTACTTAAAAAAGTTTGTAAAATAAACTACTTATGACGTAAATCTGAGGCTTTTATAGTCTGTTACTTTTTGTTATAATAAGCTGTTTTATTTAAAATATAACTTTTTTAACTGGTATTTGGACCCAAAAAACTTTAAATTAGTAAAAGGTCAAGAATGGATTATTTACCAAGTTCAAAATAAAGATATGGAAAAAACTAAAAAGGTAAGTTTTTTGCTTTATTCGAGTTTAAGAAAGAATGCTTCTTTTCATTATTCATATAGATTTTTTTATTTTCAATAAATATATTTTAATAAAGCAAGTAGTTTTTTTGCTTGTAAAAGCAAATTTTCGTCGAGCTTTGTCCATTTTACTGATTAAAAAACAGTTGAAATCTTATTTACAAAATAACCTTTTTGAAAAATTCTAGTTGAGCAAAAAATTTAAGTCCAGATTGTTGATCAGATGCTTGTAATGAGTTTAACAGAAGTGTATAACTAAATAAAAATATTTTAATAAAAAAATGAATTTGTGAAAGAAAAGCAAAAGTTTGTTGTTCTTGCAAAGAACTGAAAAAATACAAACACGGATTGTTAAGTAATTTGAGTTACAAATTTGCGAAGGTTTTTTTTGCATGTAAAAGTATTTAAAAATCTTTGTTCAGTATTTGATTTAGTCCTGGAAAAACAATTTTAGGCAAAGTTTTACACTCACCGAGTTTTTAAAGAATGAAAATTTTTAAGAGAAAAGTTTTAGAGATGAATGGATTACAAATAGAAAGCACAAACGTTTTATACTAACGAAAAATTAATAAAAAACGAAGTCATCCTGAAGCTTATTTAAGCAAATTAATAAACAAACAATGAAATTAAAAGAAAAATTGAGCAAAAGTTAGTTGTTGTGTTTTCTAATTATAACGCTTATTGTAGGAGTACTTTTATATTAAAGAGGTAAAGATGACATGTTATTTTTTATTCGCAGTGTAAGTTTAAACAGTTTTAATTTAATTGGTCTTTTGTTTTTACTTTCTCAAATCATGACATAGACAAATTTGCTTTTTAGATTTGTGCAGTATTAAAAAATGAAATTTAAGAAGGCTTTAAATATTTTTTTCTTTTGTTTTAAAAACAATTTTCTTGTTAGTTTAATAACATTTGGTTCTCTATTTATACTTCAAGCAAGCATTTTTTACAACCGCTGTAATCATTGTTTCGAAAAAAATTGTTTTTATTTTGTTACTTTTTATTTTAACTCATTAAATTTTCTTTTGTTTGAACATTACTAGTTACCTAAAAATCATAGACAAAAATATTCAAGATATTTGAATATGTTAGGTTATTAACGTTTTAAATTAAACATGCTATCTAACTTTATCATTTTTCATAATTCTACTAACAAAGTTTTCTCTGAATTACTATCTTATTTTTATAGTATATAACTTGGATAAAAAAAAACTATTATTTTTTTTACATAGTTATAGTATTAAAAAGAAAAAGATGCTATAAAGCATTTAGATAACATTATAAGCTTCTGCTTTATAACAATTACTAAATCTTTGAAATAAAGTTGTAATGAATAAATAAAAATAAAGATCAAATTTATCATAATGAAAATAAAAACAAAGATAAAACTTTATAAAGTTTAAATGACTTTCTACTGAGTACTTTTATGATTCTAGAAATACTACTACAAATAAATTACTTAAAATAAAAATGTGGAAAAGAAAAACAAAACTTTTCTTTGTAAACACTTAAAAAGTTCTGCTATTAAAAAAAAACAATCTTAACACTTTAAGAATCAACTTTTTCGTAAAAAACTTTTATGAATTTTGTTTTTTAAAAAAGCCGAATTGTTTCTAGTAGTATTATAGCTTAAAGAAAGAAAGTATGATAGTACTTACCACTAAATGATGGCACTGTAACAGTTGACATGGAAGATGTGTGGAGACGAATAAGTTGACATGGAAGATGTGTGGAGACGAATAAGTTGACATGGAAGATGTGTGGAGACGAATAAGTTGACATGGAAGATGTGTGGAGACGAATAAGTTGACATGGAAGATGTGTGGAGACGAATAAGTTGATATGGAAGATGATGTGTGGACGAATAAGTTGATATGGAAGATGATGGGTGGAGACGAAGAAGTTGACGAGGAATTCACAAAAAAAAAAAAACTTACATTGAGTTTATTGCATCAAAAAAATGAATAAAAAAAATATTTAGGTTTTGTTATAAGTTTTTTTATGTAATTTTTTAATTACTTAACCTTAAATAACATTCAATTTTCAAAGTAACATAAACATCAGTTTTTTTAAGATTTAATTATCTTAAAATAAGATTTTTAATTCTACATACACTTTTACTTACATAACTCCTGCTCTGCAAACAGGCAAATAAAAAAATAAATTGTAATATGTATGTTAAACAATGATTGTCTATGTTTATAGTTTTTGTAACACCAAACTTAATTCTTACAAATTATGAATTACTGAATCAATTAATTAGTTTTACTTTAGTTTTTACTTTAGTTTTAGTTTTACTTTAGTTTTACTTTAGTTTTTACTTTTTAAATGTTTTGTTATGGTTTGTAATTTTTTGCCGTGTTTTTAATCCATTACTCACTAATTTTATTCCATTTACTTGTATTTTTATCTTTTTTCTTTTTTTTATTCTACCAATGGTTTCGGAAGGAGTTTTTTGGGTACAGGTACTAAATGATAGACGTAAATGATTATTGATACATTAAAAGGTAATGTTGATATAACAATCTTAAGTATAAAAATTTTGATAGAAACTGATACTAGACAGTAATAGAATTAAAAAAAAAAATCTTAAAATGAAGACAAAATAGAGAGGTAAGGTAAGAGACTAGATTTTGAAAAATATAAAAAAAAAGCAAGAAAAAAGAAAAAAAAATTAAAAAAAAATTAAGCAAAAGAAAATGTAACGAACCAATCATTACATTTTATGTTTCGTTTTATTTCAGAAGAGTTAAAGTTAAAGAATTTCAATGTTTTCAGTGACGTCACAACTAGTATTGAGAATAGAAAATGAGAAAAAGAAGCGTGAAGTAAATTTGAGAGAAAGAGTTTAAAACTTAGCTTGCAGACGCGAGTCGGCGGATTAGTGACGGGAGAGAAGCGAGTCGGCGGATTAGGACGGGAGAGACGCGAGTCGGCGTATTACTACCAGGGGAGAGAACGCACAAAACGACGTGTTGACGATAGGATTGCGAATCGTATGATGAACAATCGAGCAGGGTTTTGTTGATAGAATGTGGATAGAATACTTGATCGTCCAGTCTACTTTCTGTACATTTCAACAACATGTTTAGTAGTTAGTATATGTGCCTACTGGGCTCTTATCAGAAGTCATTGGGTTTAATTTCTTTTCTTTCACTTATTTCACGATGTGTTTATTAATGTTGTATATAAAATCACGTGCACTAATAACTAGTTTTTATATTATTATTTTCATGGTAAGTACTAGCATATCAAATTAAGCCTGCGTTCCATCTGAACGTCTGTAATACTTTAAATAACCGTTTCTTGTTATCTTATTTAAGAGCAGCTAAACCAACCTAACAACAACGTAATTGAGGACGGTTACATGGCGTAACTCCACAACGGCATACAAACCTATCACCTTTAAGATTAACAGTCGAATGCGCCCACGAAGACAAATAACTACGAACCACAAGCAAATGAGAATCAAATTACGCAAAAACTGACAACCTAGAACATAAAAGATGGACAGCGGAACCGCTCAGAGGAGACAACCGACCCGGCCAGGGACTGGACATGGGAACCCAGGACACCAACTGATTCGTGGACGAAGAGATTGTGACTCGGATTTTTTTTAGGTTTGACAAAATATCTTCCACTATAAAGAGATGTTCTTTGAATAATTCAGCTCATTCTGATGTACATCAATCTAACTGTTAGTTACTATTTCAACATTATATACACATTAACTACATTTTTTTGCCATTAATTACAGATTTTTTTATTTTTCAAGCATCACTACTTGTTAGTATATTTACATAAACAAAAAATATTCAATTTTTTACATATTTAAATATTTTATACTATAATAGCTTAAATGTTAACTTATAGATAAGAAATTTATAATTTGCCTGATTTTATTTTATTTAAGTTGATTAAAAATTAAATATATTGATTTTAAAAATAGACAAAACATTTTCAAAACAAATTCTAAAGACACTTAAAGTTAAACCTTCGTTTGAAACAAATCTTATTTTTCGATTGATACTAACAGTTATGACTTCACCTAATAGTTATTTGTTTCAAGATTACAACTTCAATCACTTAAATTAGGTTTTTGATTTTTTTTGATACTTTGTATGTCTTTTACGTTATAACTATAAAACAATAATTTTAAACGAGAAGTATTTAACATAACAATAATTAAACAAGTGAGGTTATAACATGTATAAAATACCTTTTAAGTTAGAATTGACATAATGTGTAGTTTAGTAACTTTCAGAATTGACTTGAGTGCAAATTAAATTTGTTCAAGTGTTTGCGGTTTAGGTTATAAAATTTCCCCGTTTAATTCGGAAACTATTAATATGGATTAATTTGCATAGTTACACTTTAAATTAAGCTAATTTTTTTTTTTTTCAAAACATTGAAACAATTAAAGATTTTTTTGTTTGTTACTACCATATACTAATTTTTAAGTTATTTTATTTCATATGTTTAGTTGGTAAAATAAAAAAAATAATATAAAAAGTACATATAATTAAAAGATATGACAAAAATCCATAAAAATTGCAAATATTAAATAATAAAAAAATAAAAAAAGTTTTATTGTTTACATTTACAAACTAATTAACTATGTCATGTGTATTATTATGTTGCTATTATTTTTGTTAGTGTGGTTTTCATTAAGAATATAAGAAGTGTAGAATGTTTTAGTATATTCTAACTACAACTTATGTATAATAAACTACACAATACTTAATAACTTTAAGAATGTTTATTTTCAAACTTTAAATTATTACGATACAATCTTATAGCCTAACTTTTAATCTTTTTTTAACAACTTGTTTTATTTTAAAGTTTGTGAACAACGGAAGGAGTTTAAATTATTTTAACCGCACCTGTTACTGATAAAATTCCCGTCGTATAAAAAATCGAATTTGTTAACTTAAATTTTAGCAGTAAAATTGTACTTTAATCATAAACAAATAGGAGTACTGGTTGACAGTATTTGAAAATTTTCACATAAAAAAATTGTCAAAAATAAATTTTTCAAACAATAACAAAATAAAACTTGCTATTTTCGTTTTACAAGCATCTGATAATTTTTTATAGTTACTGTCGTAAAAGATAAACTTTCTTATCAATTTAAATTTCAGTTGGATTTTATTTTTTTATCGGTAAAATCTAAAACGTTAGGAGTAAATAACAATTGTTAAATTCTATAACATCTGGCTTTAATTTATTTAGTATGGCGTTAGACTATAAATCGATAACAAAACAGAACCTAAAAATACTATGAAGTTTTTCTTACCAAAACACTTTATTTTATTAATTAATTGTCTTATTGTTCTCTTGTAACATAGCATGAAAAAAATAAAACTTAATTCAAGTTCAATTGATATTACGTTACATTGTACGGCAAACTTGTAGTTTAATAATTAGTTTTCTCTGTAGGTTTAAAATTATTTTAAATACTTATCGTGATTTATATCTATTGATAAAGTTATAATGATAATTCAGTAAAAAGTTAATTAATACATTTAATATTTAACTATTGATTGCTATAATGATACAATAACTATCAAACATATTTCTGTGAACATAGATTAAAAAACTGTTATCATTTAAATATTTTCATTAAATTATCTAAATAATATAATAAATATTTTGCTTTAATAACTAATTAATTTAGTTTATTAAAATGAATTATAAAAAAATATAAAGTATGAGTAGCTTTATCTATTTTTTAACAATCTTACTTAATGTCTAAAAAATTCCACTAATGTTTGCTTAAAAAGTGTATAAACAATAGGTGTATAAACTTTTAATTATAGCTTCACAAGAGGTTGTGATTTGTTGAGGTAACAGTAATGTTGATATTATGCATAAGGCATTTTATGGGTTTGAGCATCGATGGAGGACTTTCGTTGTCTTAAACTACAAATTACTTATTAAGTTTATTCTCATTATGTCATGCTTAGAAGTATATTATGATTTATAGTTACTATATGTATAGTCTGTCTGTTGTAACTACTTAACTCGTAAGCAGCTTCGCATGGCATGTTAACAGTGAATTTTCAGCTTCTCTTAATGCTCGTAAAATGGCAAAAATGAATCTTAAATCTTTGTTACTAAAGTCAATGTCAGGTTCAATTACGATTACGATTGAAGTTTTTCTTTAGAATTTATAAGTATGTAAAGTTTCCTTAAATTTTTGATAGTTTAAATTAAAGCATTAACTGCTTTTGTTTTTAAAAATGTTGTATATTACAAAAAATAACTTACGAGAACAAAAAAACACTCTTTCTAAATTAAAAAATGTATTTTGTAAGTAAATATAATAAAACTATAAAAAATAAAAAAGTTTCAGTATTCATTTAATTTTATTAATCTTAGTGCATTGTATATCAACAAAAAATAATATAAACTTAGTTTTGTTTTTCATTTTAAGCAAGTAGAATAACCACAAATCAAGTGTTTTAAAATTGTCAAGTAATAACATTGTTAAGTTAAATTTCAAAAATTGTAACAGTAAATTAACATCCGAGTTACTCTATGTCTTTGTTACTCTATTAATTTATAGGTCAACTAATTCTAATAAATATTACAAATATTCAACTAATGAAATATATATAGTTTAATACTGTAATTTACATTCAGTCTTATGTAACTTTAATTATTTTAATAAATATTTTAATTTCGAGTGTTAAAGCTCATAAAAAGTAATTATTTATTAGTTAATAAAAACATACAGAAGAATTTTAAAAGATAGTGGTTTGTCAAGTGATTTAGTAGTAATAAGTTTAGAAACTATATTATTTTGAATTCCTAACTTTAAAAACTCTTATTTTCAAATAAAAACTTACGTTTTATGACAAGCAATTGTGTGTATAATTTTTCAAATATAATCAGGTAAAATAATCTACTTTTTGGTACTATTATTTCAAAATCAGCCATTAATCAGCAGCAGGCTTGTTTTCACAAAAATTATTGAATAAGTAAAACTTTAAACAAATAAGAAACTATAAGTTATTAAACAACCAGAGATGAGTGCTATTCTAATACAGTTTTTAAAAAGTCTGGAGATCGCAAATACTTTGTTCAAAACTATAATAAGTGTACTTTCTTTTCGCATAAAAGACATGCAAATTTTAGGGTCAGCAGCACTTTTAATATTTAACTTGTTATTGCGAGAGTTTTTCATTAATTTTTTTATTCAGTAATTGTGGGATACACATTATTAATTTTGTGATCAGAAATCACCTACTACTCCAGTGTCACCAAACAAAGAAAACGAAATGTTCAAGTCAAAGTTACGTATTTATCAATCCTGTGCCATAACATAAAAGTCGTGAAACGCTCACGCATTCTATTCCCGTGACACTACACAATGAAACTTCTCAATTTATCAATATTTTATACGAACTTCGTTGGCTGAACTCAGAAATATTTATTATTTTATGTGAGAAAAAGATTTTTTTTTAAGTTTGGAAAAGTAAACATCTCCAGTAATGTTAACTGAAAGATAGTCGAACTACTTATGTCTAAGTACTAACACAAAAAAAGTAACTTTTAAGAAGCACAACTTGTATATAGAAATTTAAACTTAAGTTTAATGATATAGCCTGCTGTCTGCTAAAGTTCAATTTTATTTTTAAAGTTCTTAACAGTATTTTATTTAATAGAAATGAAATAACCCTTTTTATAAATATATACTAAGAATAATTCATTATCATTGTTATAAGTCAAAACAAGTTCTAATAAAGATATTTTAAAAATATGAGTGCTTAAAGATATTTAAGTTCAAGAATCACGAAGAAAACGGCACAAGCAACAAACTAAATTAACTGAAAATCAAAATAAATCAAAAAAACGAAGAAGTTGATATGGAAGATGATGTGTGGAGACAAAGAAGTTGACATGGAAGATGTGTGGAGACGAATAAGTTGATATGGAAGATGTGTGGAGACGAATAAGTTGATATGGAAGATGTGTGGAGACAAATAAGTTGACATGGAAGATGTGTGGAGACGAATAAGTTGATATGGAAGATGTGTGGAGACGAATAAGTTGATATGGAAGATGTGTGGAGACGAATAAGTTGATATGGAAGATGTGTGGAGACGAATAAGTTGACATGGAAGATGTGTGGAGACGAATAAGTTGATATGGAAGATGTGTGGAGAAGAATAAGTTGATATGGAAGATGTGTGGAGACGAATAAGTTGACATGGAAGATGTGTGGAGACGAATAAGTTGATATGGAAGATGTGTGGAGACGAATAAGTTGACATGGAAGATGTGTGGAGACGAATAAGTTGACATGGAAGATGTGTGGAGACGAATAAGTTGATATGGAAGATGTGTGGAGACGAATAAGTTGACATGGAAAATGTGTGGAGACGAATAAGTTGACATGGAAGATGTGAGGAGACGAATAAGTTGACATGGAAGATGTGTGGAGACGAATAAGTTGACATGGAAGATGTGTGGAGACGAATAAGTTGACATGGAAGATGTGTGGAGACGAATAAGTTGACATGGAAGATGTGTGGAGACGAATAAGTTGATATGGAAGATGATGTGTGGACGAATAAGTTGATATGGAAGATGATGGGTGGAGACGAAGAAGTTGACGAGGAATTCACAAAAAAAAAAAAACTTACATTGAGTTTATTGCATCAAAAAAATGAATAAAAAAAATATTTAGGTTTTGTTATAAGTTTTTTTATGTAATTTTTTAATTACTTAACCTTAAATAACATTCAATTTTCAAAGTAACATAAACATCAGTTTTTTTAAGATTTAATTATCTTAAAATAAGATTTTTAATTCTACATACACTTTTACTTACATAACTCCTGCTCTGCAAACAGGCAAATAAAAAAATAAATTGTAATATGTATGTTAAACAATGATTGTCTATGTTTATAGTTTTTGTAACACCAAACTTAATTCTTACAAATTATGAATTACTGAATCAATTAATTAGTTTTACTTTAGTTTTTACTTTAGTTTTAGTTTTACTTTAGTTTTACTTTAGTTTTTACTTTTTAAATGTTTTGTTATGGTTTGTAATTTTTTGCCGTGTTTTTAATCCATTACTCACTAATTTTATTCCATTTACTTGTATTTTTATCTTTTTTCTTTTTTTTATTCTACCAATGGTTTCGGAAGGAGTTTTTTGGGTACAGGTACTAAATGATAGACGTAAATGATTATTGATACATTAAAAGGTAATGTTGATATAACAATCTTAAGTATAAAAATTTTGATAGAAACTGATACTAGACAGTAATAGAATTAAAAAAAAAAATCTTAAAATGAAGACAAAATAGAGAGGTAAGGTAAGAGACTAGATTTTGAAAAATATAAAAAAAAAGCAAGAAAAAAGAAAAAAAAATTAAAAAAAAATTAAGCAAAAGAAAATGTAACGAACCAATCATTACGTTTTATGTTTCGTTTTATTTCAGAAGAGTTAAAGTTAAAGAATTTCAATGTTTTCAGTGACGTCACAACTAGTATTGAGAATAGAAAATGAGAAAAAGAAGCGTGAAGTAAATTTGAGAGAAAGAGTTTAAAACTTAGCTTGCAGACGCGAGTCGGCGGATTAGTGACGGGAGAGAAGCGAGTCGGCGGATTAGGACGGGAGAGACGCGAGTCGGCGTATTACTACCAGGGGAGAGAACGCACAAAACGACGTGTTGACGATAGGATTGCGAATCGTATGATGAACAATCGAGCAGGGTTTTGTTGATAGAATGTGGATAGAATACTTGATCGTCCAGTCTACTTTCTGTACATTTCAACAACATGTTTAGTAGTTAGTATATGTGCCTACTGGGCTCTTATCAGAAGTCATTGGGTTTAATTTCTTTTCTTTCACTTATTTCACGATGTGTTTATTAATGTTGTATATAAAATCACGTGCACTAATAACTAGTTTTTATATTATTATTTTCATGGTAAGTACTAGCATATCAAATTAAGCCTGCGTTCCATCTGAACGTCTGTAATACTTTAAATAACCGTTTCTTGTTATCTTATTTAAGAGCAGCTAAACCAACCTAACAACAACGTAATTGAGGACGGTTACAGCACATTATCATAACTATTACTTGTACATAATCTGAATAATCTTACATTGAATTTTGTTGTAACCATGTAAACAATTTTATCGTTTTATATTGAAAATGGTAGTGAAAATTAAACTGAAAATTGATAAGAAGGTGATAAAGTTTAAACTTAAGACAAATAAGAAAATAATAAAGTTTAAAGTGAAGATTTTGAGAAGATGATTAATTTTAGACTGAAAACAAATTAGAAGATGAAAAAGTTTAAACTGAAGACGAATTAGAGGTGATGAAGTTTAAACTTTAGACAAATAAAAATATAATGCAATTTAATCTTAAGACAAATTTAAAAGACTTAAGTTAAAACTGATGCAGAATACGAAGTTGATTCAGCTCAAACTATAAAAATTGAAAAATGGTAAAGTTTAAACATACGAAAAACTATAAAATTAAACAGTTTAAACTGAAGACATATTAGAAGATGATAAAGTTAGAACTAAAGATAAATTAAAATATAAAGTAGTTTAAGGTAAAAAAAAAAAAGAAAGTGTTGAAATTTAAACTGAAGACAAATTAAGATATAAAGAAGTTTAAACTGAAGATAAGTTACAAGGTGATGAAATTTAAACTAAAGATTAATTAGAAGATGATTAAGTTTAAACTGAAGATAAATTAAAAAAATACTAAGTTTAAACTGAAGATTAATAGGAAGGTGAAAAAGTTTGAACTTAAGGCAAAACATAATATGATGAAGTTTAAACTAAAGATAATTTTGAAAATAAATGAATTTAAACTGAACATAAATTAGAAGAGGGTAAAGTTTAAACTGAAATTAAATAAAAATATTGTAAAGATTAAACTGAAAACAAGTTAGAAGGTGAAGAAGTTGAAATTGTAGATAAGTGAGAAGTTTAAGAAGAAAAGTAATAAAATGAAATAATTTTATTTGAAGACGAGTTTCAAGATAAGATAAGAATTTTAAACCCAAGACAAATTAGAAGATGATGAAGTTTAAGCTGAACACAAATTAAAAGATGTCCAAGTATGAACTTTTGACAAATAAGAAGATTTCAAAGTTAAAACTAAGGAAAAATTGAATGATTTCAAAATTTAAACTGAACAAAAGTGGTAAGATGAAGGAGTATAAATGAAAACGAATTCAAAAATAAGAAGTTTAAAATAAAGACAATTTAGAAAATGTTGTGGTGTAAACTGAAGATATATTTGAGGATGACGAAATCTAAATTGAAAACAAATTAAGATATGAAGAAGCTTAAACTGAAAATAAGTTTTAAGATGATAAAGTTTAAACTTATGAAAAGGTAGAAGATGATCCATATTACACTAAAAAGAAATTAAAAGATGATGAAGTTTAAACTTTTAACAAATTAAAAGACTACACGGACAAAACCAAACACAAACTAAAAGGTAATGAAATTTATACTGACGACAAACTAGAAGATGATTTAGTTTAAACCATGATAAAATGAAAAAATATTAAGTTTAAACTGAAGATTAATTGTAAAGTGAAAAAGTTTGAACTTAAGGCAAAACATAATATGATGAAGTTTAAACTAAAGATATGTTGGAAAATAAATATAATTAAACTGAATAAAAATAAGAGGAGGATAAATATCAAACTGAAGTCAAATTAAAAGAAGAAATAATTTAAACCGAAGACGAATTGCTAAATAAGAAGTTTAAACTTTTAGTTAAAACTGAAGAAAAGTAAAAAGTTGATCCAGTTTAAACTGAACAAAAATTGAAAAATGGTAGAGTTCAAACAGACGAAAGACTATAATCTGATGATATTAATCTGATGACGAACTAAAAGATAAAAAAGTTTAAGCTGGATAAATGTTAGAAGATGTACAAGTTTAATCATGAGACAATTTAGATATGATAAAGATGAAATTGAAAATAAATTAGAAGAGTATACAGTTGAAACTGAGGATAAATTTAAAGTTGATGAAATTAAAAGTGAATATAAATTGAAAGATGAAGATGTTTAAACTATAAACAAACTTAAAAGATAGTAAAGACTAAATTATAGACAAACTAGATTATGTTCTGTTTTAATCTGAGTAAAAATAAGAAAAGGGTAAAGTTTAAACTGATGATTAATAATAAATAAGATTATGATGAAGTTTAAACTGAAGACGAATTAAAACACTATAAATTAAGTACAAAAACAAATTGAAAGAAGATGAAGTTTAAACTGAAGAAAAAATAGAGAATTATGAAGTTAAAACTAAGGACAAATTTAAAGATGTCGAAAATTGAATCGAAGATAAATTAGTAGATGATGAAGTTTAAACTGAATAAAACTTAGAAAACTAAGAAGTTTACAATGAAAACAAGTTAAGAAAATATAAAGTTTAAACTGAAGACAAAATGAAAGATGATAAAGTTTAAACAAATAAAAAGATTATGAATATACTTAAAACTGAGAACGATTAAAAGATAATTATATTTATAAAGAAGAAGAATCAGAAGACTAAAAGGTTTATAAAAGATTATAAATAAAAATTATGGAATTTTAACTGAAGATAAGTTAAAATATAATAAAGCTTAAAATGAAGAGAAACTAGAAGATGAAAAAGTTTAAAATGAAGATAAACTAGAAGATGATGAAGTTTAAACTAAAGATAAATTAAAACAAGATGCAAAAGTTTAATTAAGACAAATTTGAAAATACTTAAGTTAAAAGTGAAGAAAAGTAAGAAGTTGATCAAGTTTAAACGGAAGAAAAATTGAAAATGGTAAATTTTAAACAGACGACAGTGTTAAGATGATAAAATGTGTTTTAAAGATAAAGAAGTTTTGAATGAAAACAAAAATAAAGTGTTGAAATTTAAACTGAAGAAAAACTAAGAAATAAAGAAGTTTAAACTGAAGATAAGTTACAAGGTAGTGAAGTTTAGACTAAAGATGAATTGGAAGATGATTAAGTTAGAACTGAAGAAAAAGTAAAAGATGATCCATATTAGACTGAAGAGAAATCAAAATATTATAAAGTTCAAACTTTAGACAAATTAGAAGACTACACAGATGAAACCGAGGACGAATTAAAAGATAGTGAAATTTGAACCGAATATAAACTAGAAAATGATTTAGTTTGAACTAAAGAATTAATTAAAAGATGATGAAGATATAACAGAAAACAAATATGAAAGTGTCGAATATTCTAAATTAGTTCAATAGACACATTAAGATATGAATAAATTCAACCTGAAAATAAGTTAAAAGATGATGAAGTTTTTACCGAAGACAAACTAGAAAGTTAAGAAGTTTAAACTGATGACAAATTAAAAGATGATCAACTTTAAAATAGAAATAAAAAAATTTGATTAAGCTTAAACTGAAGGTTAATTGAAAGATAATTAAGTTAAAACTGAAAATAAAATGGAAGGTGAAGAAGTTTAAATTTAAGACAAAACATAATTTGATGAAATTTTGGGAAAATAAATAAATTTAAACTGAATATAAGTTAGAAGATAATGAACTTTAAACTGAATAAAAATAAGAAGAGGTTAAAGTTTAAACCAAAGTCAAATTAAAAGATTGTAAAGATTAAACTGAAGACAAATTAGAAGTTTGTAAAGTTTAAACTAAAGTAAATTAGAAGATGAAGAAGTTTAAACTGAAGAAAAGTGAGAAACTTAAGAAGAAAAAAAGGTTAAGAAGTAATTTAAACTGAAGACAAATTTCAAGATAAAAAATTCAAACAAAAACAAATTAGAAGATTTAAAGTTTAAAATGAACACAAATTAAAAGATGATCAAGAATAAACCTTTGACAAATAAGAAGATTTTACAGTTAATAATAAGGACAAACTGAATGGTTTCAAAATTTAAACTGAAAAAAAGTTATTAGATGAGGAAGTTTAAATGAAAACGAATTAAAAAAATAAGGAGTTTACAATAAACACAATTTAGAAGATGCAAACTGAAGATATATTAGAGGAGGATGACATTAAAATTAAAACAAATTAGAAGAACAAGAAATCTAACCTGATGACAAATTAGAAGATAACGAAGTTCGAAATACAGACAATTTAGAAGATAAAAAATTATAGTACAAATTAGAGAATGACAATGTTCAAACTAAAAACAAATTAGAGGATGATCAAGTTAAACTTAATATAAATAATAAAATTATAAAGTTTAAACTGAAGACAAACTAGATGACGATGAAGTTTAAACTGAAGATAAATTAAAAGATGAAGAAGTTTAAACTGAAGGTAATTTATAAGAAGAAAAGTTATTAACTGAAGACAAAATAGAAAATAATGAAATTTAAAGTGAAAAAAATTTAGAAGACGCTGAAGTTTAAACTGAAGATTAATAATAAAATGATAAAGTTCAAACTGAAGATAATTAATGAGATGAAAAATTTAAACTATAGACGAATTAGAAAATAATGAAATTTAAAGTTAATACAAATCAAAAGATGATAAAATTTAAACTGAAAATAAGCTACGAGAAGATGAAGGCAGACTTGTTAAAATGCTAACAATTACTATGGTAATTCAGCAATGAAGCGTATAAACTTTGGTTTGTTTTAAGTTAGTAATTTCACGCTCGAGTAAACAAAGCAGAGCTTTTTAACATGTCTGGATGAAGGTTATACTGAAAACGAAGTAGAAATTAAAACTTTTAACTTAAAACAAATAAAAAGAAAAATAAATCTAAAATGAAGATAAATTAGAAGATGATGAAGCTTGAAAAATAGACAAATTAGAAGATAAAGAAATATAACTGGATACAAACTAGAGAATGGTAAATTTTAAACTAAAGACAAATTAGAGGATAATTAAGTTCAAATTCAAAATAAAGTAGAAGATAATGAAGTTTAAACTGAAGACAAATTAGAGGATGATTAAGTTTGAACTAAAGACAAATTAGAAGATGATTAAGTTCAAACTGTACACGAATTAGAAAATTATCAAGTTTAAAATTTAGACAAGTTAAAATATAATGCAAAAGTTTAATCTTAAGACAAATTAGAGAATACTTAAGTTAAAACTCAAGAAAAATAAGAAGTTGATCCAGTTTAAACTAAAGAAAAACTGAAAAATGGTGGAGTTTAAACAGAAGAAAGATTATAAAATTAAACAGTTTAATCTGATGACAAATTAAAATATGAAAAAGTTTAAACTAAATAAATGTTAGAAGATGTACAAGTTTAATCATAAGACAATTTAAATATGATTAAGATGTTATTAAAAATAAATTAGAAGAGTATACAGTTGAAACCGAGGACAAATTTAAAGATAATGAAATTAAAACTGAATATATGTTAGAAGATGAAGATGTTTAAACTGCAAACAAAATAAGAAGATAATAAGGAATAAATTATAGACATACTAGAATGAGTTCTGTTTTAATCTGAATAGAAACAAGAAAAGGGTAAAATTTAAACTGAAGACAAATAAGATTATAATGAAGTTTAAATTGTAGACGAATTAGGAGACTATAAAATTAAATTTGCAGACAAATTGGAAGAGGATGAAGTTTAAACTGAAGAAAAAATAGAAGATTATGAATTTAAAATTAAGGACAAATTTAAAGATGTCGAAAATTGAATTGAAGATAAATTAGTAGATGACGAAGTTTAAACTGAAGAAAACTTAGAAATTAAGAAGTTTCTAATGAAAACAAATTAAGAAAAGATAACGTTTAAAGTGAAAACAAATTAAAAGATGAAGAAGTTTAAACTGAAGATAAAATTAAAGATGATAAAGTTTAAACTTTAAACGAATTAGAAGATTATGTAAATACTTAAAACTTAGAACGATTAAAAGATAAAGATATTTCAAAGGAAGAAGAATCAGAAGACTAAAAGGTAAAACAAAAATAAAAATATAATTTTAAAATCCTTAGTGAAGATAAGTTAAAATATAATAAAGTTTAAAATGAAGATAAACTAGAATATGAAAAAGTTAAAAATGAAGACAAATAATAAATTGATGAAGTTTAAACTAAAGACATATTAAAACAAGATGCAAAAGTTTAATATTAAGACAAATTAGAAAATACTTAAGTTAAAACTGAGGAAAAATAAGAAGTGGATCCAGATTTAACTGAAGAAACATTAAAAACGGAAGAGTTTACACAGACGAAAGACTATAAAATTAAACAGTTCGACCTGAACAAACCCTTGGAAGTTTGCGTGCCAGCCTCCTCTGGTTTCAGAGTTTAAACAGACGACAGATTTAAAGATGATAAAATATGAACTAAAGATAATGAAGATATAACTGAAAACAAATAAGAAAGTGTTGAAATCTAAACTGAAGATACGTTACAAGGTGATGAAGTTTAGACTAAAGAAGAACTAGAAGATGATAAAGTTTAAACTTAAGAAAAAGTAAAAGATTATCCTTATTAAACTGAAGATAATCTAAAACATGATAAAATTTTACCTAAAGAATTAATTAAAAGATGATGAAAACATAATAGAAAACAAATAAGAAAGTGTTGAATTTTCTAAATTAGTTCAATAGACACATTAAGATATGAAGAAGTTCAACCTGATGACAAATTTAAAGAAGAAGAAGTTTAAACTGAAGATTAATTGAAAGATAATTAAATTTAAAATAAAGGTTAGTTGAAAGATAATTAAGTTTAAACTGAAAATAAAATGGAAGGTGAAGAAGTTTAAATTTAAGACAAAACATAATTTGATGAAATTTTGGGAAAATAAATAAATTTAAACTGAATATAAGTTAGAAGATAATGAACTTTAAACTGAATAAAAATAAGAAAAGGTTAAAGTTTAAACCAAAGTCAAATTAAAAGATTGTAAAGATTAACCTGTAGACAAATTAGAAGGTGATAAAGTTTAGATGGAAAAGAAGTTAGCAAATGAGAAGGTTTTAAACCAATTTAAATTAGAAGATGAAGAAATTTAAACTGAAGATAATTGAAAAATTTAAGTAGAAAAATAAGAACAAGAAGTAATTTAAACTGAAGACGAATTTCAAGATAAGAAGTTTAAACAGAAAACAAATTAGAAGATGTTAAAGTTTAAACTGAACAAAAAGTAAAAGATGACCAAGAATAAACCTTTGACAAATAAGAAGATTTTAATGTTAAACGATTTCAAAATTTAAAGTGAAAAAAGTATTAGATGGAGTAGTTTGAATGAAAACGAATCAAAAATTAAGGAGTTCAAAATGAAGAAATTTTAGAAGATGCAATCTGAAGATATATTAGACGATGATGACATCTAATTTCAAAACAATTTAGAAGAATAAGAAATTTAAACTGAAGACAAGTTAAAAGATAACAAAGTTCGAATTAGAGACAACTTAAAAGGTGAAGAACTATAACTGAATACAAATTAGAGAATGACAATGTTCAAACTAAAAACAAATTAGAGGATGATCAAGTTAAACTTGAATGAAAATAGCAAAACTATAAAGTTTAAACTGAATACAAACTAGATGACGATGAAGTTTAAACTGAAGATAAATTAGAAGATGAAGAAGTTTGAACTGAAGATAAGTTACAAGAAAAAAAAGTTTAAACTAAAAACGAATTAGAAAATAATGAAATTTAAAGTGAAAACAAATTAAAAGATGATAAAGTTTAAACTGAAGATAAATTAGAAAATGATGAAGTTTAAACTGAAGATAAGTTATAAGATTAAAAATTTTAAACTAAAGACGAATTAGAAAATAATAAAATTAAAACGAATGCAAATTAAAAGATGATAAAGTTGAAACTGAAAATAGGTTACAAATAGATTTAAGGTTAGACTGAAAACGAACTAGAAATTAAAAATTTCAACTTAAAACAAATAAAAAGAAGAAACAATATAAACTGAAAACAAATCAAAAGATGTTAACTTTTAAAATGAAGACAATTTAAAATATGAAAAACATAAGCTGAAGAAATGTAGAAGATGTTTAAGAATAATCAGAAGACAATTTAAATATGATTAAGATGTAATTAAAAATAAATTAGAAGAGTATACAGTTGAAACCGAGGACAAATTAGGAGACTATAAAATTAAATTTGCAGATAAATTAGAAGATTATAAAATTAATACTGAAGTTGAATTAAAAAACTATAAATTTAAAATGAAGACAAGTATAAGATAAAATTTTAAAATAAAAAGTCTTAACTGAAAAGAAGATGAAGAAGTTGAAACTAAAAACAAATAAGAAAGTGGTAAAATTTATTCTAAAGACAAATTAAGATTTGAAGAAGTTTAAACTGAAGATAAGTTTAAAGATGATTTAGTTTAAACTAAAGATTAATTAAAAGGTAAAGAAGTATAAACTGAACACAATACATACTAGATGAAGTTTCAACTGAAGATAATTTGGAAAATAATTAATTTTAAACTGAAGATAAGTTAAAAGATGATGAACTTTAAACTGAATAAAAATAAGAAGAAGATAAAGTTTTAACTGTGTAAAATTAAAAGATAATGATGTTTAAACTGAAGACAAGTAAGTAGAAGAAATTATTTAAACATAAGACAAATTAGAAGATAAAACGTTTAAACTGAAGACAAATTAAAAGACGTCGTATTTTAAACTGAACATAAATTATAAGTTAAAGAAATTTAAACTTGAAACAAATTAAAATTTGATTAAGTTTGAAACTAGGACAAATTAGAAGATGATCCAGATTAAACTAAATAAAAATTAAAAACGATGGAGTTTAAACTGAAGACAAATAAGATGATATCAGATGAAATTAAATCTTAAGTTAAATTGAAAGACTAAAAAATTAATTTGAAGATGAATTGAATGATGATGAAGTTTAAACTAAAAATAAATTAAAAGGTGATGAAGTTTGAACTTAAGACAAGTTAAAAGATGATAAAGTAGAAACAGAGGATAATTTAGAAGGTGAAGAAGTATAATATGAACACTGAACATTATATGATGAAGTTTAAACTGAAGATAATTTAGAAACTAAATTAACTTATACTTATGATATATTAGAAGATGATGAGCTTTAAACCGAATAAAAATAAGAAGAGGATAAAGTTTTAACTGAAGACAAATTAATAGATAATGAACTTAGAACTGAAGACAAATTAAGAGATAAAGAAGTTTGAACTGAAGACATGTAAGAAAATGAAGAATTTTATTCTGAAAACAAATTAGTAGAACAAATAATTTAAATTGAAGACGAATTAGAAGATGAGAAGTTTAAATTGAAGATAAACAAAAGGTTTAGAAATTGAAACTGAAGACAAATTAAAAGGTGATCACGTATAAACTTCTGACGAGTTAAGAGATAATAAAGTTTTACTCAATACAAACTAGAAGATGATAAAGTTTCATCTTAAGACATATAAGAAGATGGTTTAGCTTAAAATGAAAGCTATTTAGTAGATGATGAAGTCTAAACTGAATATAAATTAGAGGATGATGAATTCTAAAATAAAAACAAATTAGAATAGCAAGTAATTTTAACTGAAGATATAATAGAGAATAAAGAAGTTTGAATTAAAGACAAATTAGAAGATGATAAAGTTTAAGTTAAAGACAAGTTATAGATAGATGAAGTTTAAACTTAAGATAAATTAAATGATGATGAAGTTTAAACTGAAATAAATTAAAAGATGATGAAGCTTAAACTTTAGACGAATTAGAAGATTATAAAGTTAAAACTAGAGACAAATTAAAAGATTTCGAAGTTTTAACTAAACATAAATTAGAAGATGATAAAGTTTAATTTAAAGATAAGTTAGAAGATAAGAAACTTTATATTGAAGATGATATAAATAATAAATGAGTTTAGATAACAAATTAGAAGGTGAAGAAGTTTAAACTGAAAACAAAATAAAAGATAAATAAGTTTAACTTAAAGACAAATTTGAAGATGATCCATTTTAAACTGTATAATAATAAGAAAAGAGTAAAGTTTAAACTGAAGACGAATAAGACGATTATGATTGGTAAATCCAACCATATTGAAACCGTAGTCTATTAGAAGTAAAATGCCTTGTTTATTCTTTACTGTTGTACAATGATAACCAATTGAAATACAAAAATTGAAAAAAAATATTGTAAGCAGGAGTAAATTTATATAACACTAATCAAGCTTTTTTGAATAAGCACAACTCAATAAAAATCACGATCAATGTTTTCATAAATGTTTACTTATTTATATTATTTTCTAGTTATATATACTATGAAAATACTTTGTAATTTTTTAGTTACAAGGAAATACAAAATATATAAAAAAAAATGTGGGTCCAATAAAAACGTAAGTATAGATACATATTATTAAATAAATACTGAGGACTTCTAATATCAACACATATGTTATATTTTTATGATTATAGTTTTATAGAATTTTGCATTAAAAGTCATTTGTAAGCTTTAGTACTGCTTTTTTACATTTAATATATTTCATATACTTTTAATTAAGAGAGGTACTAACAGGACGAGTACAAAATAAAGCTAGATATAAGCGTATTTAAGTTATAATGTGTTATGGTTAATTATTATTACTATTATTAAAGTTTATTGTCGGACGAAGGACCTAGGCATTAAAACCCAAGCCACTTAAACTGAAAGACACTAACATAAAAAGAAAAAACAAATTACAGTAATTAAATAAACATAAACATAAAACTTATACAAGGCACAAACTAAATAAACTAAAACTTTCACAACCAAAATATTCAACAATTCTTAAGTCACCAATCTCCAATTGCACATTCCAAAGCAACAAATCCCTGAAACATGCATATCCTGTCAAAATTCTTCAGAACCTAGCTCGAAACTCTAGGAACCATCTTGAAGACCACTTTTCATCAAACACAAACTTTCAAAACAGAATTTATTTTAAACTAGACAGAATTCTTCATCTTGCAGACATTGAAACAACTATTCGCCATTCGTCATATTTTCAAAGTTTCACCACCGCAAATTCAGTCAAAAATCACTTCAAACATGTGGCAGCAACAATTCATAAACCTAGCTTAGGAATCAACTGAGTATCCAATAATTTCAAAATCTAAAGCCCCGAGCACATTGAAAATAGACCGTCCAAATGATCGAAATTTAAAAGTACTTTAGAGCTATAAGGGGAAGGTGTAGCTTACAGATTAAACTACCAATAAACTACATACCACACACCAAATTAATGGTTAAAGAGATGGAAAAAAAATTAATTACTAAAAATTTTACTAGTAAATATTTTATTTAAATCGAATTTCCTTAAGTTTAATCGAAAGTGTTCAAGACTTTTGCACGATACTAGTTATTTGGAAGTTCGTTCCACATTTTTACCGAACGATAGAAAAAAGATTTTTGCCAACCAACATTGTTGAAATGGTCTTTGCATGTATATTTTCTATTATTACATCTGATTGAGTAATTATTTTTATAAGGTTTAAAGAAAGTTTGAGAATCAATAGTAGTTTCATTGTTAATCAGTTTAAAAAAACGTAATAAGATCAAATTCAAGTCTTCTGTACTCTAAAGTTTTTATATTAAGTTTTGTCAGTCTGTCTATGTAAGACGTATATGAAATGTTGCACTGATTAAAGATTGATCTGGTAAAATTTCTTTGAATAGATTCTAGTTGGTTGGTGTCTTTTGTAGAACATGGAGACCATAAAGGTGTGTTGTATTCCATCTTAGGACGGATGTAAACTAGGTACAAATTTTTTCTAATTACCAAATCCGTAGATATAAAGCTTTTTAGAATTTGAAAAGATAAAATTGATGCAGTACGGTAAATATAGTTAATGTGATGGTTCCATTTTAAATTATTTGAAATAAAAATTCCAAGGTCTTTAAATACTTCAGTTTTAGGTAAGATTACATTGTTTATTTTAAAGTCAAACGTTGGAATAGTCGTACTTCTGTGAATATTCAAAACTTGACATTTGCTGGGATTTAGGTTTAATCTCCTTTCTTTTAACCAATGGTAGACTTTATCTAAAGACTTTTGTAAAACTAAGTTAGATTGGCTAAATATTTTTGTGTCGTCTGCAAAAAGCTTAATGTTGCTATTAGAATCAACTTCTGTGGCTATATTATTTATATAAATTATAAATAAAAGTGGGCCAATAACCCCTCCTTGTGGAACTCCACTAAAAATTGGTAACAATTCTGAGAAAGTGTTACTGACAACTACTCTTTGTGTTCTTTCCTGAAGAAATTCTTTAAACCATTCAACTAGATTTCTATTAATTTTGTATTGAGATAAAGTTTTAATTAACTTAAAATGAGAGACAGAGTCAAACGCTTTCTGAATGTCTGTATAAATTACATTGATAGATTTATTGGTAAAAAAAGATATTAACTATTAATGAAGGCAATCCAATAATTGAATACATGATGTTCGTTTAGGAAGAAAACTAAATTGTTTCGGAGAAATAAGTTTATTTAAGAAAAGATGATTAAGTATTTTTAATGAAATTAAATGTTCAAAAGATCTGCAAAAGCTACTAGTTAGTGAAATTGGTCTGTAGTTTAATGGGTTATTTTTGTTTCCTTTTTTGTATATTGGTATAATATAAGATATTTTCCATTGCCTTGGTATGAAAGATTTAGCTAAAAAGCAATTAAAAATTAACGAGATTGGAAAAATGAGAGAGCAAATAGTTCGTTTTAAAAAATACGAAGGTATATTTTCTGCTGTTCTGAGTATTTTATCTTTTAAATGATTTACAGACTCAATTATCTCATTATTAGTAAAAAAAAATCTTGCATTTCAGAACAACTTTTATCAATAAGTTTAAAATGTTCATCTTCATAATCTTTGCTAAATACTGTTTGGGATGATTTGTTAAAATAAGAGGCTTTATCAAAGTCAGAAGTTAATGGTAAGTTATTTTCATCAAGTAAAAGAGGAAAGGAAGGTGATAGATTTAGCTTTGATTTTACAAAAGAGTAAAATTTCTTTGAATTTGTATTTTGACAAAAGCTTTTTTCATGTTGTATGTCGAACTTTTTTACAGCTTTTCGTATGCTTTTGAAACTAGCTTGTGTTTTTCAATAATCTGCTGATCTAACTTGCATTTTTTGTATAGTTTTTGCTTTTTTTTTAGTAGCTTTTTTAAATTAGAAGGATATAACTTACGTTTTCTATTTTCTTTTTTAAGGGTACAAATTTTTTGATTGTAAGATTAATAATATTAAAAAAATTATCATAAAACTCCTGTAAATTCTCTAATTTATTATAAATAAATTTCCAATCTATACTTGACAAACATTCGTTAATACACTTAAAATCCGCTCTGGAAAAATCTGGGTAAAGTGTCACAGTAGCTGATTTCATGCTCTTATTAACATTAATGCCAAAACATATAAGAGAACGGCCATTAGTATTAGTTAAAGGCGAATCCACTGAATGAAATTTAATTCTATCCTACCCCATGCAATTACAAAGCACTAAATCAAGAATACCACCGTCTTTATGTGTAGGTGAATCAATAATTAAAGTTAAATAATTTTCTGAACAAAACTTAATAAAACTTTTATTACATTCATTGAAAGTTGAGCTTGGAATACTCCAATCAATATTGGGAAAATTAAAGTCACCAATAATATAGAAAGAAGATTTTTTTGGGTGAAATGTTTAATAAGGTCAATCATGTTTGATACAATTTTTATAGGTTTGGAAGATTTGGAGGGATATAAATACATAGAAATCTTAACTGTAATCCGTTGAGAATTTAATAAAAGCATATAAATTCAAAACCGTCAAAAGCAATAAATTCACTTTTAACTTCAATGATTTTTAAATAATTTTTAACAAAAACAGCAACGCCTCCCCTCCTGCTCAATCTATCATTGCGAATAACGTTATAGCCATATGGACAAAAAATAGAATTGATAATGTTAGGATTTAACCAAGTGTCAGTAAAGAAAATTACGTCTATGCTGTTTGTGCACATATAAAGCTCAACAAAACTTATTTTGTTTAAGATAGATCTAATATTTTTATAGGAAACTTTTATTAGAAAATTTTTACTAGATTTTGACCCATTAAGAAAATTTGTGCTTGAGGCTTCAGTACACTTAAATTTTAAAGAACTAACATTACTGTTATTAAGAAAAAAATCACTACAATTACTATCAATATTAACAAATTTACTAAATATATTAAATGTATTAGAGATTTTTACAAATTTGTTACAACTAATACTAACCCCTGAGTTCCAGGGTGGTGTAACGAAAGGGCTGTTGTATTTTTTCAACTATTTTGTTGCTTTTTATGACGTATTGTAATTTCAGATTTTTATCATCAGCTAGTTGTTGTTTTATTTTTAATTCTTCTGGCAACTTTTTAAAGCCAATAGCTCTGAAGCCGTTCTATCAGGATAAATATATACTGCGTTTTCTTTTCCTTTGCTAATAACTTTTAAATTTCTCAATTTTAAAAGTCTCTGCTTAGCTTCCAAATTGTTGAGCTTAATTATAATTGGTCTGCATCTATTCTTGATAATTTTTCCAATTCTGTACAATGAGTTGAATTCAGATTTAATAATTTTATGTACTCCCAAAATTTCTTGAATAGTATTTAAATCTTTTTTTTAATTTTCAAGTGAGCTACTAGGATTTTCTGATTTTAAAATATTGAATACAATCACATTGAGTGCCTTTTTTTCTTTTAATTTTTCATCTCTTTGAGCTTCAATTTTTTTGGTAACCAAATTCAATTTTGTATTTATATCTGTGAAAAAATCGACTGGTTTGTTCAATCGAATTGCATCAGCGTAGGTCAGAAACTTTGTTTGAAATTTTTCAAGTTTTGTAGAAATTTCTTTTTTAAACTGAAGGAATGATGTCTGTAGATCACTAATTTTTTCTTCTATTGCAGTATATTTTTTTTGTCAAGGCTAAGACTTTTTTCACATGGGGAATTATCATTTTTCAATTCAACCAACCTTTGTTTAAGACTCAAGCTTTTCTCAGTGTATTTATTTTTTAGTTTGCAAATATCGTTTTGGAGTGAACTAAACTCCATATCCTTTTGAGCTCAAATGCTATAAGTTTCTCTTTCAGTTGCTTTCCAATCTTGGAATTTTCAATCAGAAATTTAATTCCATTTTCATTTGACATTGTATGATTTTTACTTAACATAAACCTTATTCAAATAGAATATTATTATTGATCATTAATAATACTTAATGGCAACTTTAATGCTTTAAACTATATAATACAAACGTTTGAAGTCAAAATTGATTTTAATCACTACATAAAAGACACTCAGTGCAAAAATCCAAATATATTTCACGCTATTTTCATCAGTGGATGCATAGCAATAAATAAAAGATAAGTTTGACGTGTATATAAATTCTGTAGAAACCATCATAAACGAATATAAATCACATACGAAGTTGATTACACAAAACTAATCAGTAATTTTTAAATTAAAACTTAAATAATCAATTTAGTACATAGGCATCAGTAGGTTGTTATAAAATTACTAGCAAAATTCAACAAACTTATTCACCTAATTTATTACAAAATGAAAACTACTGGTCAAAAAACTAAAAAATATATAACCAATGTACATAGTTTTCTGAAAACAAAACTACAATGTTGGTATAACTAAATATAAAAGTTTAAAACTAAAAATTAACATAAACCTCTTTGAGACTGTATCATTATACAGTACCATGTACAGAAACTTTAAAAAGTTTTATTGTTTGTTATACCTCACACAAGCTGGATTATACAAGTGTTTACAAAATTCAATATCCACCCTCGACCAACTATTATCTTTGGCATCATGAAATTGAACAGTTGACTTTGATTCATCCGTATAGTGTTTACGTGGTTGTATTTAATTTGTCTGAAACACCAAAACACCATTTCCAATACACATTGCTTCGGTTGACATGATTTGTACTAAAGATAGCTTAGAAGCGGACTTAAGTGTTGTGAATTTTCTAAAAAAACTGTTAAACACTTCACAGTTTGTACTGCATTTTCCACCAATAACAAACATTTTATAACCCATACTAACTATAGAATGTGCACTTCTTTATTTAATCATATCAGGTAAATAACTCCATTTGTTTTCATAATAGTCATACGCTTCCACTGATCTCAAATTATTACTGTCATCTGTACCTCCAGTAACAACAATTCTACCCTCAAAAATTGTACGTGCTGCATCAAATCTTGCCGCATTTAAATATGATATTTTACTGATGCTTATACTATTTAAACTGTTCGAAAAACAATTACCTAGTAGATTGCCATTTTGTTCAAGAAATCCTCCATTAACATACAATTTACTCATAAAGAAACACGCACAATAACTACATGTATCATCAAACTGAACGTAGTGAAGCCTCCACGTTTTGGAACTTTGGGAAAAAAACTTTCTACAGACATGAAACTATCATCAAGTGCTGTATCACAAAAATTGCAAGTAGACCACTGTTGAGAGGAACTAAATTAGACTCTTAACTATGTTTCACAACAATAGGAAATGTAGTAACTTCAAAGCTAACTTTTACTTCTAAACAATCGTAGTGTTTAGGATCTTTTGATCCACAAACCACAACACTGAAACCTTCTTGATTGCAATACCTACTTTCATACAATACTTTTTGTACAGAGAAGTCTTCCAGTTTCAAATTCTTAGTAACAGGTTTCATTGGGCAAGGACAGATTTCTTACAAGTGCAAAAAATTAGCAAAGCTAAAAAATGTATTTTAAAATATGATAATTTTTCTATGTCGAATATAATACAACAATTAAAGGTATCAACTATTTAGCAACTTTATATTAACACATGTAGAACATTTTTTCTAATATTTAACTAATACTACTTAGAATTTGAAGTTTAAATTTTTATAGTTGTCATGGTTTATTTAAAATATGACTTTTTTAGATTATTAGGACTGTCATTTAAATCAAAATTTTCTATTTGTAATTGTGTAATGATAAATAATAGTTCATTATATTACATTAGTGTTTTAGCTGTTCATTCTTCTTTGAAACATTATCTTTAATAATAATATCTAATGATAAATAATTTAATTTAATTGTAAAGTTGAACACGACAAAATAATGTGACGTAATCGTAAGCTTATAATCTTTATTTACAAGACTCTTAATAATTGTTGTTTTTTAGGTCAAACTCAAGTTGATCTTAAAATTTTAATTTGAACAACGTGTTTATTAAACAATGTTAACCACAACAACTAACGACATCCACATTTTAAACCTTTGGTAATTATAACAGTTTTATTCAAATTTTCAGTATTGTTTAAAATTTAAGTCTAAAAGCTTATAAAATTAGTTGTAAACAGTTTATTAAAATTTTTAGTTCACTAAATTTTCCAAACTTAATGCTTTATATCATTAATGCTTAAAATATAAAAAGGTGAAGCATGTAAGCTATATTAGTTTAACACTTGAAAAATTGAATGCAAAGTCGAACATTTATTCCCATGCCATTGTGTTTTCGAGAAACTTTACTCTAAAATGTAGCTTTTTTCTCAATAGAGGAAACTTGCTACAAAGTAACATAAAATGAAAAGAAATTACAAAAAAAAAAGCAATGCATTACATTGCGCGTTGCAGGTCAAAATGTTTGCTGGGCGGCCGCATTTAGGCTGTGGGCTCCAGTGTTCCTACCCCTGCTGTAAGCTGTACTTTTTAAAAAATAGAAAATATTTTAAGTAAATCAAGTTTAAGTTTCGTTGGTTTGTTTTTGATATTATTAACAATAAGCAAGTAGAATATAACTGTAAGATTAACTCAAAATACTTTATGTATGATAAAGTATTCAAAAAACCTTATTATTGAAATTCTAAGTAGTTAAAACTCATTTTATTTTATACATTCTTAAAGTATACTCTCTTTTATTCAAATTGTGTTTAAATGTTCTAATAACATTCAAAGTAAGTTATAAAGCATATTTTTTTTCATTGTACATGGTTCTTTATACTCGTTAGTGTTTGCAAATGTTCTTTGATATAAAATATAAGCAATAAATTTCATGCTTAGTTTGTATAAGTAGCATAGATAGTAGCTATTCAGAATAATTATGTTCTGAGTTTAGTTCAAGGTTAGTTGTGGGCTATAGTGCTAATGTACGTCACATAAAACGACGATTCTCTCATAATTAAGTAGCATTAAGTAACTATTTGTTTGTTATATTATGTCTAAAATGGTAGTAAAGATGACAAACAAACTGCTAGTTATTATAACAAAATAAGGTCTTTATAATTATAAAGTAAAGTGTACAAACATTGTACTTTTTAATTACAAAATGTTTTATCAATAAACTTAAAGGATCAAAAAGTACACCCAGATATATAATACACACTAACTAAAGTTGCAAAGTCAAAATATCTACTTTTGCTGATAAAAATTATAATATTGTTTTGCGCCCAATTATTTTACTACTCATTAATATTTAATTGTTCTTAGATTTAGTTGAATAATTAAGTATAAATTAGTAGAAAAGGTAAAAATTAACTTTGCTTTATATTTTATTCGAAGTTTAAAACCCTGAGTTTGAAATCCAAAACTATGATAAAACGTATAAACTAGTTTTTTAGACTTTTTGATATAATTAAAGACCGTTAGAATTCCAAAACTGTAAAAAAATTGTGAAACAACACGAGCAGAAAAAAAGGAACAAAATAAAACAACAAAAAACATTAAAATAACAAAATTATTTTGTACTTGAACTGAAAATAATGTTTGCTGGTTTCCATATAACTTTATTTCCTGTTATTCTTGTGAATTTATTTTATTTTCCCTAAACCACGAGAAATTAAATACTTCATCCTAATTCAATCTGTCTTATACTTCTTTTGAAAGCTTTCTTCGTGTCAGATCTTTGCACTCATCGCTTACTTCGACATCAAATATCGATTCGATATTTCGACTTGTTGGGAGGTACGAAATCCTCTTGTGCCGCTTTTGAAACTTAACTTTGGGTTTTCTTCTTCTGGCCTGTAGATTGATACAAAGAGTGACAAAAATACATTGAGTGACAAAAATCTAACAACTTCAGCTCCTGCGTATTCAGATTGTAGAGATTATTATTTGGCTCATCCAGATGATAAACACCATATTTTTTAGTTCACTCATCAGATTGACAACTAACTTGAAAACAACTTTACATTTCTTCAATAGAATGCTCATCAGGTTTATTGATGGTACAATCGTGCAAATATATTAAATAATCTAATATGTAAACTGTAAAAAACAATTTCAATTTGAAAATAGTTGATAGTAAATAGCTAAGAGCAAAGTCGCACACCGTGCTCTTTAGTGCTAGCCGAAGGAAGCAAATATATAATGTTATAAGTAAAACCATTAGAAAAATTTTGAAAATTTTCAATTTCATCCTTATTTCCAAATACTACAAAAAAGTTCAAAATATTTAAAAACTGCTTCGACTAAGCATTCAAATAAAATTACTTTCTCAAAAAAAATATTTGATTTTAGGAGGATTACCGTAAATTACTTTCTAGAATAGTTTTTAGGCTAAGTAAACTACTCAGTAAACTGAAAAATAAATACATTTAATTTCAAAATATTTTAAATTAAATAGCTAAGAGAAAGATCGCTTACCGCGCGCAAAGTGTGCTTTAGTGCTAACTGAAGAAATCAAATAGATAAAATTATAAACATAATCATTAGAAAAATTTGGAAAACTTCCAACTTAGTTTTTATTTCCAAGAACTACAAAAAAAAATTTGAATATTTGAAAACTGCTTGTTAAACTAAGCATTTTAACGAAACTACTTTTTCAAAAAATAAAAATAATATCATTGAGTTTTATATGTGTTACTATAAATTATTTTCTTAGAGTAGTTGTTAAATTAAGTACATCTACCAGTTAACTATAATTATTATTCACTATAAAACATATAAAATCAATTTCTATTTGAAACAGTTTATATTAGATAGCTAAGAGCCAGGTCGCACATAACGCGTAAAGCGCGCTTTAGTACTAGCCAAAGTTAAAATAATAAATAATATTATGAGTAAAAACATTTCAAAAATCAATATATTTTCATCAAATCGCAAAAAAACTATTTTCGTTATTGAGGTTTCCGTCTTCATTAGCTGCCCTGTCCCTCTGCATGCAGTTATGAAAAAAAGTTGAAACTTGGGTCTTGGTCAGGCCAGTGTTTTCTGCCAGGTTTTTCTTTTCGAGGTTGGACGGGTTAGTATTGGTGTTTGTGTAGAAGTAGTACAAAATCACTCGATATTTTTTCTGGATGTATAAAGCAATTACAAAAAAACAACATAAGCTAACAAACAATATAAAAAAATAAAAATAAAATACTTACAGCATAACTATAATTCATAAACACAAAAATACAAAACAGTAGTGTAGCTTTAAAAAATTTCGGTGAACATTAAAAATAAACAGCTATCGAAGCTTTAACTCTGTAAAAACATCCAATTTACATTTAACCAATACTATTTATATCTGAGTTTTCTTACTAGTTTTCGGACATTGAAAGTGTAAAATGTCTCGTCTCCGTCCCAGATGGTTGGAGGCAGGGAATTTCTTTTTCGAACTCGGTACTTTCCCACCGACCCGATGTCCTTCCCCTTTGCCTAGTCCCTTTCCTCGTAGTAGGCTGCAGATCCTGTTACGGGCTCTGCAGCCTCTTGTGGTTCTTTGGGTGGAACTTGAAGGTCTTGATGATGTTCTTCATCTTACTGTAAAGTTACCAAAAAACTTTTTTCTAAGTAGTGCTGCCGCGAGAAAATTATTCCCGGGAAAATTGGCCCGCGAGTTACAGAAGGCAGCTGAGCCCTGCTATAGCTGAATAATAATAAAGTGGTTTAAGAGAAACGGGAGAGACTATAATAATAATAAGACGTTCAGAAACAACCGTTTATGTATACTACCATGGTTTCACTACTAAGCAGCTCTTCAGGTACAACAATAAAACGATGATCTAAAGCGCTTTATACATGTAGAGATAAAAAGGTAGTTAGAGGTTATTATTAACACTTTGATAAGTATTTATTAGTACTTGTAGTTGTTAAGACAAAAACTTAATTAAAATACATCTAAATTAAGCATTTACAAATAATTTAAAATAAAATAATTTAATTAAAAGGTTAGTTCTAAAAACATAAACTATATTAATAATTAAAAAAAGGTTAAATTGAATTAAAAATGGAACAAGTTAGGCACACGGCAGCTAGCTCTGTTCGCTGATTCAAGTATATTTCTCTGTTAGACTCTGCAATACTTTCCAATTTACAAATATTACACGCTTCTGGTTTATAGGGGAGGTGAGTTTGCATGTAGTTTTATACTTGATAGTCCAAGAGGTACTAATGTGATTAAGTTGTTTTTCTTTATATATACCGACAGCGTTGTTTGGGTAAATTCTTTAGGCTTCAGGCTGGATTTGTGCTGGTGGTATCTGGTCTTAAAAGATACACCAGTGAAGCCTATGTATTCTTTAGTTACTTGTATTTTGTGCTTTTTCTGTTCGGTTTTTGGTACAAAAGTAAATAAAATTATGTTTTAACTACAAACTAATTTTTATTAAAGACTTTTCAAACCAAAGTTAAATAGATTTAGTTCTTTTGAAATAAAAATGGTTTCACATTGTCCTAGACAAGATATTAAACTGTATCTTTGGTGTATTACTCGATAACCGAAAGCGTTCTTCGTACACCAGGTCCTTTTTAAGCGCTTTTTTGTAAAGTATATTTTAAAGTCATTTTGAGCTGAAAATGTCTGAAAAAAAAGCCTAGTCAACAAATATTTTAAAGCTTTTTTTAGATTTTTTTGCGCATACGATTATATCAAAACCACCTTACCTAACCACGTTAAAAGTTTATTAAAAATAATATATGCCTTTTAATTTAGGCAACAGGTTTTGAGTTTTAATGAATTCATGAATGCATATTTATTATTTTTTTATTTAAAAATTTTGTTAAGTTTATTTATTATAACAAAACCAGCTATTTATAATCTGATCGTTTAGAAAGTTTTATTGTTTTGAAATTTTTTGAATTAAAATTTTTTAGACAGATGTTCTCAACATTAAATAAAAAAATTTCTCATTTTAAATAAATTTAGTAATTTGTCATCTACACATTTTTATCCACGATTTGATCATTCTGGCTTTGTGTTGATGACATCTGTTTGTGTCAAATTAAACCATTTGTTTTATCATAGTAAGTTTTAATTTACGTTATTAATAAAAACACATTGATAAAAGTTATCGATTTTAACATAAAATGATTGACTAATGTTTTCATATCATTTTGAATATAAAATACACTGCATTTAATTCTAAGATTTTTTTTAATTTTAATATATCAAAGCCTGTATATATAATTGTTTTTTTTTTTAATAGATTTATTATACTCTATGCTTAATTATTTCTAGGTAAAAGTGATACATAATTACTTGTAATTTTTGATACTAAAAAAATGTTCAAGGTATTTCTTACTAAGAAAAACCTTATACCATAATACTGTTACGTTTATTGACTTATATTTAAACATATTTGTAGCTTAATTGCACAAATTGCTTGTAATTTTACAACTTTTAAAACTTAATACTGATGTTACTGAAACTCAAATTAATTAAACATCATATTAGCAGCATAATTATTGTCAGCATGAGTTCTAAAAACAAACTGTTGCCTGTTGATGTAGCACAAGTTTTGTATGAAAACAGGTATTGCAACCAAAAAGAATTAACCGTTTTGGTTTGTAAGGACAAAACAGAAGTGATGAGCAAAAGAATCAAGTTTTAGAGGTCTAACTTCCTACTTTTGAATTACTGAGTTTCATTCTATGGCAAAACGTCATAGTCTACTTAAAGTAACTACTTTCGACTCAAAAATATTTGCTATAGCTGATAATTAACTAGTTGTAAAAAGCTGGGTAGTTCTCTAACATCGGTTAAAACTTCCGAAGAAAGAAAAACTTAGAAGCATAAATTTATAAATTAGAAATAATTTTGAATATTGTATTTGTTCTTTTATGCGAAAGTTGTATTAGATTGGTAGATTGATTGCGAGCAGCAATAAAAGTCCTGTTTCGTGTTTTACTTAAGAAATCAATGGTATTAAATGGAACCGAATAGCAGATTTAAATGTAGCGAGAGATATTGATGATTGTATAGTTTTTGAAGGTAAAAGTTTTATTACGGGAGGTGACAAATACTATGATTAATTGAATTCAGTAGAAGCCTATGATTATTATTAAAACAAATGGATTTCTATACCTGAAATGATTAAAAAAAACAAGTTATCATGATGCAGTTAATTTGGGTAAAATTTTTTTGTTATTTGTGGATATAGCACTACAAGTTGTGAAATATTTGACAGTTGTTCGAAAACGTTTACAAAAATAAAGTCTGGTTTATACTATATTTAGAAACTATTGTTTACATTTATGATGGTGTTGAGATAAAAATGGTCAAATGTTGAATCAGATTTTACTAAAAATATTTTTTTTCGGGCTACGTTAAGTTTTACACTTAAATGTCAATATGGAATTATAAGTATAATTAAGTAACATATTATCAGTAAACACTAGTTATTGTTGTCCCATTTTTAATAATTTTCTACTTGTAAGTTTTAATTTTCTAAACCCTTTCAAGAAATGTTGAGTTTGATTATTTGTTTTTTTTTATATTAGATTTGTTCCTGTTAATAAACAATGTGTTTAGTACAAACATAGAATTATTTAAAAATTATTTAAAAATGTATTAAATAACAAAAATACAAATATATAACTGTAATTTAAACATCGTTAATACATTTTAATTTAACCTAAAAAGAGAAAACAAATAAAACTACCCTTTCTAAACTCTGTAAAAAGTTTTAGATTGTTCTAAATGAATTATCAAACTTAACACAAACAAATAGTAAATGTTGGATGTATTTTGATAAAAAGAACACTTCGTTGTTTATTAAAAACTAAAACCAAACTTTTAACGTTTTTGAATGTTATAAAATAAGCTTAAAAGTGGAATGATATAGAAACACTACATTTAAACTTGAAGAAATGTTTTAACTATTCCATTAATTACTATTGTTTTCTCGAAGTTTTACTAAGAGAAGTGAAATATATGTTATTCAAAAATTTCAAAACTATTTATGTTTATTTTTAATTTAACGTGGTTTGTTATTTATATCAATTAAAATCAAGATTTACAAAACTTGGATTATACTTTAAAGATTAATACATACTGTATACATACAGTATTTTCTCGTAAAAATAGTATAAGTTTATCAAAAATACTTTCTGTTAGGCAATATAATTTTTTACACTATCAACTTGAGAGCCTACAAGAAGACGGGTACAAAATAAAACCTACTTATAAGCGTACTTTAAATTAAGGTGTTATGGGTATTTGATCATTAACAATATTAATAACTTAATAACAACTAAAATGTTTCAAGTTAAATTGCATAACACTAACAACTTGTAACAACATTGAAAAAATAAGTTGGTACTATTTTTTTTTTAATGGTAAAAGTCCACCAAACACAATCTACATAGAATAATCTAAAATATTAACTGTTTTTATATTTAAAAGTATATCTTTAAATTAAACCAAAAAACTAAGGAATAACTTTTAAGAGTTTTTATATTAGTCCTTTACTATTCTAATATTTTATTAACTACTTTTAACTACAAATACCAAAATTAAGTGAAATTAAAGTAGAAAATATGGAAAAATGTGTAATTGTTGAACTCTATGAATATCACTATTGCTTTTAGTGTATGTTTAAATGTATACTTGTTAAATGATTATTTAAAATAGATATCTTAAAAACAGCATGTAAAACTGAGAAATTTTGTTGCAGTACAATATTTCAATCTAATGGTCATAGTAATTATCAATTTATTGATATATTTAGTTAGTTCACATGATTAGATTTTACTATTAAACCAAAATTGTCAATACCTCTGTCATATTTAACCTTCCTTTCGATGAAGTAAAGAAAATATGTTAACAAGTACACACCAAAAATCTATCAAATTATAACTGCTATAATTTCAGAAATTTATCTAAATAAGCAACATTTTGAATTACACATAGCTTTGAATATTTTATTCAGAAAAATTTACAACGAAAAACAGCGATTTTAATTTGAAATTTAAGAAGTTAACTAAGTTAATCTTTTTAAAATAATATTTAAATGATTTTAGTTAAAAACAAGTTTTAGTTTTGTCATATAAAAAAAAAACAGCTTTTTAGCGATTATTTTACAAAGAATTAAAAAAAGTATACTGAGTTGCAGCTTAAATGAAAACAGCTGCTCTGGTTTCATTTAATAAACAACAATAAACTATCTATTGTTGTTATTATTGTTTCCGTCCTTATTAGCTTCCTTTTCCCTCTGCCTGCGGTTTTTGAACCAGTTCGAAATTTGGACTTGGGTCAAGCCTGTGTTTTCTGCCAGTATCTCCTTTTCGAGGTTAGTCGGGTAACTATTGGTGTTTGTGTAGAAGTACTTCAACACATGTCGTGATTTTTCCTGAATGTATTAAGCAATTACAAAAACAAAATTTATAACTAACAAACGTTGTGAAAATTAATAGTAAAATATATACAGCATTATTATACTTTATAAACACAAAATATACAAAACAGTAATGTAGCTTTAAAACATTATAGTTAAAAAAGTTAGCTCTTTTAGTTTTAACTCTTTAGAGGTAAATTTTAACTAACAGTATTTATATTTTAACTCTTTTTTAACCAATTTTCAAACCTTGAAAGTGTTGCTGGTCTCTTCTCCGTCCCAGATGGTTTGAGGCAGGGGATTTCTTTTTCGAACTCGGAACTTTCCCACCCTCCCAATGTCCTTTCCCTTGGCCTGGGACTTTTCCTCGTAGTGGGCGGCATTCCACAGGTTCTGCAGCCTCTTGTGATTCTTTGGATGGAACTTGAAGCTCTTGATAATGTTTTTCATCTCACTGTAAAGTTAGTAAAAAATTATTTATTTAGAACATCTTTTTCAATGTTTAAAAATTGTTTTAGAACTAGTCTTCTTGGTCATTCTTCAAGTCTAATTGATATTATCATCTGAATATCACCTACATGTAAGATTTGCAATACTTTGAACAACTTGAAATAGAGGGTAGCTGTCAAATTTTCACGAGCGTCGAAATTGCACTAAGAGACAGAATTGCACGAAGCCACTTTTGCACTAAGGGATAAAATTGCACAAAGACACTTTTGCACGAGCAAACAATTTTCCACGGAGACATTTTTGAACGGGCTCATTTTTTTTAATATATTTTTTTTGTACAATTTAGTTTTTTTTCTTTTTGTTTACTGTTACTGTTACCCCTAACCCTTAACCTCGAACAGTAACTTTTATTTTGTGTTTTTTTTGTTTATAAATTTTGTTTTGTTTTTGTTTTTACACTCGTGCAAAATTGACCCTTGGTGCAAACTTTTCTTCGTCCAGTTTTATACCCTCATGCAAATGTGTCTTCATGCAAAAGTATCTTCTTACAATTTTGTCTTCGGGCAATTTAGTCACCTCATGCAATTTTGACGAGTTCACAAAAAAAAATTTAACTATAAAAAACCAACAAAAATTTAAACCAACTTGAAATCACCCTCGTGAAAAGAGCACAGAGCTCTTCCCTTCAGCACCGCTTCATTGTTCTGCCACAAGTCCTGGTGGTGCTCTATGCAGCTTAGGAACAACTTGAGCTGCTCCACACGGTTCTCCTGCTCCAAATGATCGCACACAGTTGTCAGGTAATCTTCTTCTATTTCGTTCCCCGGAGATTCAAAAAACTCTGGAGCCACAGGCTGCTGTATGTCCGCTGAAATTAAAGTAAAATTTATAGAAACTCTTTAAAGACATAAACTTGCACAATCTCGATACATCTTATAAGTACAAAAAAAAATTTTTTGTGTTTAAGAAATTTTAATTTATGTTATATCAACTTATACATATGGTCTAATTGAAAAAATGCGCTCGAACTGGATTTATAGTAGTTTTAGAACTATTAATCTTAAGGCAATAGGTTACCAGAACCAAACACTATAAAACATTTAGAATATAAAACATACAGACCTCTAAATATAACTACATATACATTTGTTAAAACCAAATTCATAAAAATAAAACTCACGCAGAGGTTTGTTTGAGTTGAAGTAGGCGTCGATGTCATTTGGGGGAATCCTCAATGGGTTCGTAGGCGGCTGATGATGGGGTTTCTTGGCTTCGTGATGCTTCTTGGGGTTGTGCATCCCTGATTGGCCATGGTTGGTGCCCATTATGGCCGGTTTCTCGATCGGCCCTCCTTCCATGTTGACCATCTGGCTTGGTGTGAGGTTCTTTGTCATTTTTGATTGCTTTAAGTTATAATGACTATAATAATGTTTAAGTGTTTTTTAAAATTTATAAATGTATGTTAAAAACAGAAAAATAAAATGTTAAATTAAACTATTTTAATACTTTATAAAAATTTGTAATTAGCTGTGATTAAGTTACACTTTTTTTTTTAAGTGTTTATCTAATTTTTTGTGACTTTTTTAATAAAATTCTATATATATTTTTTAGAATTAACATAACAAGCAGTTTACATGTTATTAGGTCAAAATTGTAAATATAAACTATATATTTTTATATAAGCCTAAACTTTGCTTAAACTAGATGTGTGTAAAGAGCATTATAAAAAAATACTTTAAACTTAGCTAAGTAATAAAGTTACTAAACAAGGTAACAAATAAGTATAAACTAAATATGATAGACTATAAAAGTCTCTAGCCGGATAATGATAAAATGCTCACAGACAAACGTGAGCGATTATAATAATAATAAGACGTTCAGAAACAAACGTTTATCTATACTACCACAGTTTAACTGTTATGCAAAACTACAGGTACAACAATAAAACGTTAATCTAAAGCACTTTAAATGTGTAGAGATAGGAAGGTAACTAGAGGTGATTATTAGTACTATGATAAGTATTTGTAAGTAATCATAAGTTTTAGTAGTTATTAGTTATTATGGCAAAAATTTAAGTATAACTTTACCAAAAAACAAATAAATTAAGCATGTACGACAAAATAAAAAATAAAAAAAATAAATTAAATTAAAAGGACGATTGAAAAATCATTAAATTAAGGTTAAATTGAATTTAAAACAGTTTGATCTAAAGTGGTGCATAAGGTAATGAGCTCGCGGCCTTGTGCCCTATACTAACGAAGGGTCTTTTTTGCACGAGAATAACAGAATAAATAAAATAAAATAAATATATATATATATATAATTACCGACCAATAGTAACGTTTAAAAGTAACAGTGTTAGTAAAATAATAAGAAAAAAAAATAAAAGCAAAACGAAACATTAATAAGAAAAAACACAACACCGACCAAGTGCAAGGATTAGGGGTAACAATGATATTATAGGTAAATGAATAAAAAAAAATTCAAAAATATATGAATAAAACACAAAAAATAAAGATAAATAAATAAAATATTCAAAAAGAAAAAAAAAAGAAGTTACCGACCGAAGATAAGGTATTAAAGTGATAGTAAAAAATTATAAATTTAATACATAAATAAATTAAAAAATCAATTAAAAGAAAAACAAAACACTACTGAAAAATAAAACAAAAATAATCATTTTGTGTGAAAGAGTTTTCGTGCAAAAGTGACCCCTTGTGCAAAAGTTATAACTTGTGTCACACTTGACACTCCCCTCTAAAGTTACTTTTATTTAACGTAATAGAAAAAGAAAATTAAAGTTGATTAAAATCTTAAAAAGATAATTAGTTTTTAAACTCTATTAGTTGCGTTTATTTTTATCTTTATTTGTTTTAAGAGCAGTTTGATTTTTTTTTTGCTAAACAAAAATAACTAAAAAGTAAAAGAAATTATCGAAAAAAATATCAATTTAGTTTTCTTTTTTTATTTTAAATAAGTTTTAATGTGTATAATTCATCCTCATGACTTAGAAAATAATTATTAGTAACCACAAATAGATTATTTCATTGTTAACCTATCCCTTCCTACAATTTTTAACAACTGTTTGTTTTATCTGTCTAAATTTTAATAAGTATTTTAAAGATTTTAAGAAGGAAGCTTTTTATTTCTTATTTAGCAACTGTTTTATTTTTTTATTAGTCTAATCTTCAATACATTTTAAGTTTGTATGAAAAAAAAAATTTTTAACAATTTGTTTTTTTCGTGAAAAAAAAATTGATTTAATCAAATTTTAGTCATAAACTTTAAAAATGTAATTGTCAAAAGTCTGCTTTCTACAAAATGCTTTTAATATTTAAATAATTAAATCCTAAAGATCATAAATAAAAGCTTTTAAAAAGAAAGAAGAGGTTGATTTTGTATGAGAAAATGGACCTATAGAAATTTACACTTTAGGCATTTGAGACAAAAATTATTACAAAACTTGTTGTATCTTTAAATAAGTTGATTTTTGTTCTACTTTATAAAAAGTCTTTTTTTTTATATAAAATGTTAGATTAAATCAAATCTATATTAGTTAATTCTTTCCCAAGAAAGCAAAGTCTGATTAAACTTTGTGTTTTACTTTTTATTTGATTTCAAAAATATTTTAAATTATTATACAAATACTACATATATTAAATAAATATTTTATGATATATATTATCGACCCTGTATGTTGTTTTACAAATTTTATGCTCATTGTGACTAAAATTTTCTTTTTATTTTTTGATTCATCTAAAAAAAATTTAGGTGATTTATGAAAATATTTTTTGTTATATGACTTTAATAACCTTGAAAATACTTACACTAGATTTGTTTTTTACAAACTGTTGTTTTCTACCTTTATTTAAGTATTAACTTTAAGTTACTGTTTGTGCTAGTATAGAAAATTCTAATGAAAACACAATTTTTTTAAAGTAGCTATAGTTGTTTTAAAAGGGTTATAATAATATAAGTGTAGTAACTAATTATAGTTTTATAAACAACAAAAAAAAAACGCTCAAATTATTTAGTCCTATGACCTGGTGCACACCACGGATACCTTTTAACGTCTTGACGAGGACAGTATTAAAGAGAGTCTGTTAAAAACAATTTAGCTTCAATAATAATCTTAAGTTTTTTTTTGCAAAATAAATTATAAATACCGCTAGGTAGCGGTAGAAAGCAAACATTAAAAAATCTTGAAAATTTTTGAATGACTTTTTAAGTAATGTTTTTTAACGAGTTTAAAATGTTCAAATTGTTATCTGAACATTTATATAATATCTACGACAGTAAAAAAATGCGAGCTTTTTCACAATAAAGTTCATTGAAATTAGTACAATTTGAACACATAAGTTTTAATGAATACTTAATATTTTTTACAAATATAAACTATTTCTTATCTTAATTTTCAAAGTTTTTTTTCGATAGTTTAAACAATTTATATTACACATTGTTTAATTACAAATACATTTTTTTATATAAATGAATATTTTTGATAATCAAATGTGCACTGATTTTTTTTATTATTGATCTGCTGTATAAAAAAGCGACCCTAAATACATATTCAATTTATATAGTTTTCACATTTTAATGCAAACAAAAATTAAAGCTTGACTCATAGTTTCAATTTCGCTTGAAAAAAATTAACAGTGTTGAATAAAAGCTGAAAGGATATTTAATTTTTGTTAAAGTAAAATGAAACTACTTATTGCAATGTAATTACAAACGTATGTCATTTATACTTAGTTGGTCTTACAAACAAAATAAACACAATAATATAATATTTATTTATATCATCTGTTTAAATTAAGATTTCAATATTGTTCTTTGCGACTTAAGTAAACAATAAAGTAAAACTCAAAAAATAATATCAAAAAAGTATTGTTCTGAACATAAACATACTTATAAAAAAAATAAAATAAGGTTATTGTGTTCTAAAAATAGCTTTTAAACTTTCTAATAAGCTTTACCTAAACCTTATTTGATTTAAAGAGTTAAAATATCTTTTAAAGTTTGAAGAAGTTAGAAATTCAACAAACAAACCTTTTTCAAAAACAATGCATAGTCACCATTTGTTTATTTATACCAGCGATTCAATTTTAAAACTTTGTCCGTTAGGTGGGACGCGAACGCCGGTGGAAGTGGTACTGCCTGAGAGTCGCCTGCAACTCTAGCAGTTGCAGGTCGTCGGCTAGTTCTATAAATACAAAAAACTTTGTGCTATGGTTTAAAATATATGTTAAAATGAAAAAATATAAAAGAGAAAATTTCAGTTAGGAAGTTTTATAACTTTTGTTTTTTATCGTAACTAGAAACTATAATTTTCTTTAGCTATACTGCCTGCTAGATTTAGTTTAACTCAGGGATCGGCAGCGTTTTATAAGTCGCGGGCGAATTTTCCTATAAAATGTTGCTCAAGAACGAAGTGTTTAGAAAAAGTTCTTTCGCAACTATCAAAAAAAAAGAATTAATCAATAAAAATACTCTTGAATCTACAGCAGTGGTCTTCAAGGTTATCGAAATCTTTGCACAACAAACTGCGAAATCAGTTTCAGTGCACCCAAGTTTAAGTTTAGTCAATTATTATGTTACATTGCTTAACAAACTATAAAACAGAGTAAAAGTTTTGTTTTTGGTTTGGAAACTATTTTTTTGTTGAGTGATGGAAGGTCACGTTGTAATTGAAACTGCCGCCCGCGAAGATTTTTGTTTTTCAAAATTTGGCCCCGCAACTACCAAATGCCTGCCGAACCCTGAACTAGATAATGCATTTTTACCTGAAATAGTAAATTTTATTGCAAAAATTGGTCCTCTAGTAAAACTTGTGTAAATATAATTATAGTAGCACAAAAATTTTATGAAATAACTAAATCTACTTAAAAAAGTTTGTAAAATAGACTACTTATGACGTAAATCTGAGGCTGTTATAGTCTGTTACTTTTTGTTATAATAAGCTGTTTTATTTAAAATATAACTTTTTTAACTGGTATTTGGACCAAAAAAACTTTAAATTAGTAAAAGGTCAAGAATGGATTTATTTACCAAGTTCAAGATAAAGATATAGAAAAAACTAAAAAAGTAAGCATTTTGCTTTATACGAGTTTAAGAAAGAATGCTTCTTTTCTTTTTTCATATACATTTTTTTTTTCAATAAATACACTTTAACAAAGCAAATACTTTTTTAGCCTGTAAAAGCAAATTTTCGTCGAGCTTTGTTAGTACTGTAATTTTACCGATTTAAATACAGTTGAAATCTTATCTACAAAATAACCTTTTTGAAAAATTTTAGTTGAGAAAAAAATTAAAGTTCAGATTGTTGATCATATGCTTGTAATGAGTTTAACAGGAGTGTATAACTAAATAAAAATATTTTAATAAAATATTAGTTTGTGAAAGAAAAGCAAAAGTTTGTTGTTCTTGCAAAGAACTGAAAAAAATACAAACACGGATTGTTAAGTAATTTGAATAACAGACATGCGAAGGTTTTTTTTGCATGTTAAAGTATTTAAACATATTTGTTCAGTATTTGATTTAGTCCTGGTAAAACAATTTTAGGCAAAATTTTACACTCACGGAGTTTTTATAGAATGAAATTTTTGAAAGTTTTAGAGCTGAATGGATTACAAATAGAAAGCACAAACGTTTTATACTAACGAAAAATTAATAAAAACGAAGTCATCCTGAAGCTTATTTAAGCAAACTAATAAACAAACAATGAAATTAAATGAAAAATTGAGCAAAAGTTAGTTGTTGTGTTTTCTAATTATAACGTTTTTAATCGGAGTACTTTTAGATTAAAGAGGTAAAGGTGACATGTTATTTTTCATTCCAGTGTAAGTTTAAACAGTTTTATTTTAATTGGTCTTTTGTTTTTACTTTCTCAAATCATGCCTACCAAACTAAAAATATTAAAAAATTATTTAACATAGACAAATTTGCTTTCTAGATTTGTGCAGTATATAAAAACTAAATATAAGAAGACTTTAAATATTTTTTTCATTTGTTTTAAAAACAATTTACTTGTTAGTTTAATAACATTTTGTTCTCTATTTATACTTCAAGCAAGCAATTTTTACAACCGCTGTTATCGTTGTTTCGAAAATAATTATTTTTATTTTGTTACTTTTTATTTTAACTCATTAAAATTTCTTTTGTGTGAACATTACTAGTTACCTAAAAATCGTAGATGAAAAATATACAAAATATGTGAATATGTAAGCTTATCATCATTTTAAATTAAAAATGCTATCTAAGTTTATCATTTTTCATAATACTATTAACAAAATTTTCCCTGAATTACTATTTAATTTTTTATAGTATATAACTTTGAAAAAAGATTTTTTTTTACATAGTTATAATGTTGAAAAGAAAAAGATGCAATAAAACATTTAGATAACATTATAAGCTTCTGCTGAGTAACAATTACTAAGTCTTTGAAATAAAGTTGTAATGAATCTGAATGCTATCTTATAAAGAAAAAGAAAATTTATCATAATGAAAATTAAAACAAAGAAAAACTTAATAAAGTTGAAATCGCTTTCTACTGAGTACTTTTATGATTTTAGAATTACTACTAAAAATGATTTAATTAAAATAAAATAAAATCGGAAAAAAAAATTTCCTTGTAAATATTTAAAAAGTTCTGCTATTTAAAAAACCATCTTAACACTTTAAGAATCAATTTTTTCGTATAAAACTTTTATGAACTTTGTTTTCAAAGAAGCCGAATCGTTTCTAGTAGTATTATAGATTAAACAAAGAAAGTATATATAGTACGTATTGATAGTACTTACCATTAAAAGGTGGCACATTATCACAATTATTACTTGTACATAATCTGAATAATCTTACATTGAATTATGTTGTAACCATGTAAACAATTTTTGATTAAAAATGATAATGAAAATTAAACTGAAAGTTCATTAGAATAAAGTTTATACTTAAAACAAATAAGAAAATAACAAATTTTTAGTGAAGATTTGAGAAAGTAATGAAGTTTAAACCGAAGTCAAATTAAAAGATAACGAAGTTTAAATTAAAGATAAATTAAACGATGATAAATTTAAACTAAAGACAAATTAGAAAACAATGACATTTAAATTGAAAATTAATTAGAAGTAATAAAGTTTAAGCTAGAGACAAATTAAAGATGATTGAGGTTAAACTTAAGAAAGATAAGAAAACTAAGAAATTTTAAGTGGAGACAAATTAAAAGGTGATAAAGTTTAAATTTAATAAAAAGATAAAGTTTAAACTGAATACAAATTAGAAGATGGAAAAGTTTAAACTGAAGACAAATTAGAAGATAATGAAGAAGTTTAAACTGAACACAAATTAAAATGCAATGCAAAAGTTTAATCTTAAGACAAATTTAAAAATACTTAAGTTAAAACTTATGTATAGTTAGAACTTAAGTTGAAATTAAACAGTTTAAACTGAAGACAAATTAGAAGATGATGAAATTTGAACTGAAGATAAATTAAAATATGAAGAAGTTTAAAGTGAAAATAAGTTACAAGGTGATGAAGTTTAAACTGAAGACGAATTAGAAAAATATTAAGTTTAAACTGAAGATTAATTGGAATGTGAAAAACTTTGAACTTAAGGCAAAACATAATATGATAAAGTTTAAACTAAAGATAATTTTGGAAATTAATGAATTTAAAATGAATATAAATTAGAAGATGAAGAAGTTTAAACTGATTTCAAATTAAAAGATTGTAAAGTTTAAACCGAAGACAAATTAGAGGATGATGAAGTTTAAACTAAACACAAATTAAAAATGATCAAGTATAAACTTTTGACAAATAAGAAAATTTTAAAGTTAAAACTTCGGACAAATTAAAATATTTCGAAATTTTAACTGAAAAAAAGTAATAAGATGAAAGAGTTTAAATGAAAACGAATTAAAAAAATAAGAAGTTTGAGTAAAGACAATTTAGAAGATGTTGAAATGTAAACTGAATATATATTAGAGGATGATGAAATTTAAATTGAAAACAAATTAAGATATGAAAAAGTTTAAACTGATTATAAGTTACAAGGTGATGAAGTTTAAACTGAAGACGAATTAGAAGATGATAAAGTTTAAACTGAAGATAAATTAAGGATGATAAATTTAAACTAAAGATTAATTAGAAGAAGATAAATTTAAACTAAAGATTAATTAGAAGAAGATAAATTTAAACTAAAGATTAATAAGAAAATGATTTAGTTTAAACTAAAGGTTAATTAGAAGATGATTTAGTTTAAACTAAGATAAATTAAAAAAATATTAATATAAAGTGAAGATTAATTGAAAGGTGAATAGTTTTGAACTTTAGGGAAAACATAATATGATTAAGTTTAAACTGAAGATAATTAGAAAATAAATATAATTAAACTGAATAAAAATAAGAAGAGGATAAGTTTAAACTGAATTCAAATTAAAAGATTGTAAAGATTAAACTGAAGACAAATTAGAAGTTTGTAAAGAATAACTGAAGACAAATTAGAAGGTGATAAAATTTAAATGGAAAACAAGTTAGCAAATGATAAAGTTTCAACTGAAGATAAGTGAGAAATTTAAGAACTTTTAACTAAAGACGAATAAAAAGAAATAGTTAAAACAGAAGAAAAAATTTAAAGATAAGAAGTTTAAACAAAAAACAAATAAGAAGATGATAACGTTTAAACTGAACACAAATTAAAAGATGATCAAGAATAAACCTTTGACAAATAAGAAGATTTTATAGTTGAAACTAAGGACAAACTGAATGGTTTCAAAATTTAAACTGAAAATAAGTTATAAGATGTAGGAGTATAAATGAAAACTGTACACGAATTAGAAAATTATCAAGTTTAATCTGTTGACAAATTAGAAAATTATGAAGTTTAAACTTTAGACAAATTGAAGTATAATGCAAAAGTTTAATCTTAAGACAAAATAGAGAATACTTAAGTTAAAACTTATGAAAAATAAGAAGTTGATCCAGTTTAAACTGAAGAAAAATTGAAAAATGGTAGAGTTTAAACAGACGAAAGACTATAAAATTAAACAGTTTGACCTTTTGACAAATTAGAATATGAAAACGTTTAAACTAAATAAATGTTAGAAGATGTACAAGTTTAATCATAACACAATTTAAATATGATTAAGATGTAATTAAAATAATTAAGAAGAGTATACTGTTTAAACTGAGGACGAATTTTAAGATGATGAAGTTAAAACTGATGGAAATTAGAAGATGAAGATGTTTAAACTGCAAACAAACTTAGAAGATAATAAACATTAAATTAAAGAAGTACTAGAATATATTCTATTTTAATCTGAATAAAAATAAGAAAAGGGTAAAGTTTAAACTGAAGACGAATTAAAAGGTGTCGAAAATTGAATTGACGATAAGTTAGTAGATGACTAATTATTCATCTGTATTGTTATTATTATTATTATTATTATTATTATTATTATTATTATTATTATTATTATTATTATTATTATTATTATTATTATTATTATTATTATTATTATTATTATTATTATTATTATTATTATTATTATTATTATTATTATTATTATTATTATTGTTATTATTATTATTATTATTGTTATTGTTATTGTTATTATTATTATTGTTATTGTTATTGTTATTATTATTATTGTTATTATTATTATTGTTATTATTATTATTGTTATTATTATTATTGTTATTATTATTATTGTTATTATTATTATTGTTATTATTATTATTGTTAATATTATTATTGTTATTATTATTATTGTTATTATTATTATTGTTATTATTATTATTATTATTATTATTATTATTATTATTATTATTATTATTATTATTATTATTATTATTAATTAATTGTCAGCATGAGTTCTAAAAACAAACTGTTGCCCGTTTATGTACCACAAGTTTTGTATGAAAACAGGTATTGTAACCAAAAAGAATTCACCATTTTGATTTGTGACGACAAAACAGAAGTGATGAACAAAAGAATCAAGTTTTAGAGGTCTAATTTCCTAGAAGAAGTTACTGAGTTTCACTTTTGGCAAAACGTCATAGTCTACTTAAAGTAACTACTTTCGACTCAAAAATATTTGCTATTGCTGATAGTTTAATTAGTTGTAAAAAGCTGGGTAGTTCTCTAACATCGGTTAAAACTTCCGAAGAAAGAAAAACTTAGAAGCATAAAAGTATATAAAATAAGAAATATTTTTGAATATTGTATTCGTTCTTTCATGCGAAAGTTGTATTTGATCGATAGATGGATTACGAGCAGCAATAAAAGTCCTGTTTCGTGTTTTACTTAAGAAATCAATGGTATTAAATGAAACCGAATAGCAGATTTAAATGTAGCGAGAGATATTGCTGATTGTACAGTTTTTAAAGGTAAAATTGTTATTACGGCAGGTGACAAATACTATGATTAAATGAGGTCAGTAGAAGCATAGTTGTGAAATATTTGACAGTTGTTCGAAAACGTTTACAAAAATAAAGTCTGGTTTATACTATATTTAGAAACTATTGTTTACATTTATGATGGTGTTGAGATAAAAATGGTCAAATGTTGAATGAGATTTTACTAAAAATAATTTTTTTGGGCTACGTTAAGTTTTACACTTAAATGTCAATATGGAAGTATAAGTATAATTAAGTAACATATTCTCAGTAAACACTAGTTATTAATGTTCCATTTTTGATATTTTTCTACTTGTAAGTTTTAACTTTCTGAATCCTTTTGAGAAATGTTGAGTTTAATTATTTGTTTTTGTTATATTAGATTTGTTCCTGTTAATAAAGGATGTGTTTAGTACAAACATAGAATTATTTAAAAATTATTTAAAAATGTATTAAATGACAAAAATACAAAAATATAACTGTAATTTAAACATCTTTAATACATTTTAATTTAACCTAAAAAGAGTACAAATAAAACTATCAATTCTAAATTCTGTAAAAAGTTTTAGATTACTGTAAATAAATTATAAAACTTGACAAAAACAAATAGTAAATGTAGGATGTATTTTGATAAAAAGAACGCTTCGTTGTTTATTAAAAACAAAAATTAAACATTTGACGTGTTTTAATGTTATAAAATAAGCTTAAAACTAGAATGATATAGAAACACTACATTTACACTTGAAGAAATGTTTTAACTATTCAATTAATTTCTATTGTTTCCTCGAAGTTTTATTAAGAGAAGTGAAATATATGTTATTAAAAATTTTCAAAATTATCCTTGTTTCTTGTTAATTTTACGTGGTTTGTTATTTATATCAATTAAAATCGAGATTTACAAAACTTGGATTATACTTTAAAGATTAATACATACTGTATACATACAGTATTTTCTCGGAAAAATAATATAAGTTTATTAAAACTACTTTCTGTTAGGCAATATGATTTTTTACACTATCAACTTGAGAGCCTACAAGAAGACGGGTACAAAATAAAACTTACTTATAAGCGTATTTTAACATTAAGGTGTTATGCGTTTTTGATCATTAACAAAATTAATAAATTATTAACAACTAAAATGTTTCAAATTAAATTGCATAATACTAACAACCTGTAACAACATTAAAAAAATAAGTTGGTACTAGTTTTTTTTTTCTAATGGTAAAATTCAAACATAATCTACATAGAATAATCTAAAATATTAACTGTTCTTATATTAAAAAGTATATTTTTCAATTAAACTAAAAAACTAAAGAATAACTTTTAAGAGTTTTTATTTTAGTTCTTTAGTATTCTAATATTTAATTAACTACTTTTAACTACAAATATTAAAATCAAGTGAAACTAAAGTAGAAAATATGGAAAAATGTGTAATTGTTGAACTCTATGAATATCACTATTGCTTTTAGTGAATGTTTAAATGTATACTCTTCAAATAATTATTTTAAAAATATTTTTAATACAGCATATAAAACTGAGAAGTTTCGTTGAAGTACAATATTTTAATCGGATGGTCAGAGTAATTATCAATTTATTAATATATTTAATTAGTTCACATGATTAGATTTTACTATTAAACCAAAATAATCAATACCTCTATTATTTAACCTTCCTTTCAATGAAGTAAGGAAAATATGTTAACAAGTACACACGAGAAATCTATCAAATTATAACTGCTATAATTTCAGAAATTAAACTAAATGAGCAACATTTTAAGTACACATAGCTTTAAATATTTTATTCAGAAAAATTTACAACGAAAAACAACGATTTTAATTTAAAATTTAAGAAGTTAAGTAAATTAATCTTTTTAAAATAAGATTTAAATGATTTATTTTAATACTTTTAATATTTATTTTAAAAACAAGTTTTAGTTTTGCCATATAAAAAAAACAGCTTTTTAGCGATTATTTTACAAGAATTAAAAAAAAGTATACTGAGTTGCAGCTTAAATGAAAACAGCTGTTATGATTTCATTTAATAAACAGCAATAAATTATCTATTGTTTTTATTATTGTTTCCGTCTTTATTAGCTTCCCTTTCCCTCCGCCTGCGGTTTTTGAACCAGTTTGAAACTTGGACTAGGGTCAAGCCTGTGTTTTCTGCCAGGTTTTCCATTTCGAGGTTAGTCGGGTAAGTATTGGTGTTTGTGTAGAAGTACTTTAACATCTCTCGTGATTTTTCCTAGATGTGTAAAGCAATTACAAAAATGAAATTTAAAACTAACAAACGTTGAGAAAGTTAAAAATTAAATACATACAGCATATTTATACTTCATAAACACAAAGTATACAAAACAGTAATGTAGCTTTTAAACATTTTAGTTAAAAAATCTATCTCTTTTAGTTTTAACTCTTTAGAGGTCAATTTTAACTAACAAATTTTTTTTTTAAACTCCTTTTTTACCAATTTTCAAACCTTTAAAGTGTAGTTGATCTCTTCTCCGTCCCAGATGGTTGGAGGTAGGGGATTTCTTTGTCGAACTCGGTACTTTCCCACCGCCCCAATGTCCTTTCCCTTGGCCTGGTACTTTTCCTCGTAGTGGGCGGCAGTCCACAGGTTCTGCAGCCTCTTGTGGTTCTTCGGATGGAAGTTGAAGCTCTTGATAATGTTTTTCATCTCACTGTAAAGTTAGTAAAAAATTATTTAGAACATTTTTTTCGATGTTTAAAAATTGTTTTAGAACTAGTCTTCTTGGTCTTTCTTTAAGTCTTATTGATCATTATCATCTCAATATCACCTACATATAAGATTTACAATATTTTGAACAACTTGAAATAGAGGGTAGCTGTCAAATTTTCACGAGCGTCGAAATTGCACTAGGGGACAGAATTGCACGAAGCCACTTTTGCACTAAGAGATAAAATTGCACAAAGACACTTTTGCACGAGCAAACAGTTTTCTACGGAGACATTTTTGAACGGGTTCATTTTTTTTAAATATATCTTTTTGTACAATTTAGTATTTTTCTTTTTGTTTACTGTTACTGTTACCCCTAACCCTTAACTTCGATCAGTAACTTTTACTTTTTGTTTTTTTTGTATATATATTTTGTTTTGTTTTTGTTTTTACACTCGTGCAAAATTGACCCTGGTGCAAACTTGTCTTCGTCCAGTTTTATCCCCTCATGCAAATGTGTCTTCATGCAAAAGTATCTTCTCACAATTTTGTCTTTGGGCAATTTAATCACCTCATGCAATTTTGACCAGTTCTCAAAAAAAACAATGTAAACTATAAAAAACCTACAAAAATTCAAACCAACTTGAAATCACCCTCATGAAAAGAGCACAGAGCTCTTCCCTTCAGCACAGCTTCATTGTTCTGCCACAAGTCCTAGTTGTGCTCTAGGCAGCTTAGGAACAACTTCAGCTGCTCCACGCGGTTCTCCTGCTCCAAATGATCGCACACAGTTGTCAGGTGATCTTCTTCTATTTCGTTCTCCGGAGATTCAAAAAACTCTGGAGCCACAGGCTGCTGTATGTCCGCTGAAATTAAAGTAAAAATTATAGAAACTCTTTAAAGACATAAACTTGCACAATCTCGATACATCTTATAAGTACAAAAAAAAATTTTGTGTTTTAAAAATGTTTTTAATTTATGTTATATCAACTTATATATTTGGTCTAATTAAAAAAATGCGCTCGAGCTGGATTTATAGTAGTTTTAGAACTACTAATCTTAAGGCAATAGGTTACCCGAACTAAACACTAAAAAACATTTAAAATATAAAACATACAGACCGCTAAATATAACTACATATATATTTGTTAAAACCAAATTCACAAAAATAAAACTCACGCAGAGGTTTGTTTGAGTTGAAGTAGGTGTCGATGTCATTTGGGGGAATCCTCAATGGGTTCGCAAGCGGCTGATGATGGGGCTTCTTGGCATCGTGACTTTTCTGGGGGTTGTGCATCCCTGATTGGCCATGGTTGGTGCCCATTATGGCCGGATTCTCGATCGACCCTCCTTCCATTTTGACCATCTGGCTTGGTGTGAGCTTCTTTGTCATTTTTGATTGCTTTAAGTTATAATGACTATAATAATGTTTAAATTTTTTTTTAAATTTATAAATGTATATTGAAAAAAGAAAAACAAAATGCTAAATTAAACTATTCTAATACTTTATAAAAATTTGTAATTAGCTGTGATTAAGTTACATTTTTGTTTTAAGTGTTTATCTAATTTTTTGTGACTTTTTTAATATAATTCTATATATATTTTTTAGAATTAACATAACAAGCAGTTTTCATGTTATAAGGATAAACTTTTATATATAAACTATATACTTTTTATATAAGCCTAAACTTTGCTTAAACTAGATGTTTGTAAAGAGCATTATATCAAAATACTTTAAACTTAGCTGAATAATAAAATTACTAAACAAGGTAACAAATAAGTATAAACTAAATATAATAGACTATAAAAGTCTCTAGCCGGATATTGATAAAATGCTCACAGACAAACGTGAGCGATTATAATAAGAATAATAAGACGTTCAGAAACAAACGTTTATTGATACTACTACAGTTTAACTATTATGCAAAACTACATGTACAACAATAAAACGTTAATCTAAAGCATTTTAAATGTGTAGAGATAGGAAGGTAACTAGAGGTGATTATTAGTACTATGATAAGTATTTGTAAGTATTCAAAAGTTTTAGTAGTTAGTAGTTATTATAGCAAAAATTTAACTATAATTTACAAAAAAAACAAATAAATTAAGCATGTACGACAAAATAAAAAATAAAACAATTAAGTTAAATTGAAAAGACGATTGATAAATCACAAAGTATAACGTAATCATTAAATTAAGGTTAAATTGAATTTAAAACAGTTTGATCTAAAGTGGGTGCATAAGGTAATGAGCTCGCGGCCTTGTGCCCTATACTAACGAAGGGTCTTTTTTGCACGAGAATAACAGAATAAATAAAATAAAAGATTTATATATATATATAAAATTACCGACCAATAGTAACGTTTAGAGTAACAGTGTAGTAAAATAATAATAAAAAAAATAAAAGGAAAACAAATTTAAAATTAGTTAGTAAGAAAATTATAATAAAAAGCAAAACGAAACATTAATAAGAAAAAACATAACACCGACCAAGTGCAAGGGTTAGGGGTAACAATGATATTATAGGTAAATGAATAAAAAAAAGTTCAAAAATATATGAATAAAACACAAAAAATAAAGATAAATAAATAAAAAATTCAAGAAGAAAAAAAAAAGAAGTTACCGACCGAAGGTAAGGTGTTAAAGTGATTGTAAAAAATTATAAATCTAATATATAAATAAATTAAAAAATCAATTAATAATAAAACGAAAAAAAACTAAAAAATGAAACAAAAATAATCATTTTATGTGAAAGAGTTTTCGTGCAAAAGTGACCCCTTGAGCAAAAGTTATAACTTGTGTCACATTTGACACTCCCCTCTAAAGTTAGTTTTATTTAACGTAATAGAAAAAGAAAATTAAAGTTGATTAAATTCTTAAAAAGATAATTACTTTTTAAACTCTATTGCTTGCGTTTATTTTTATCTTTTTTTATTTTAAGAGCAGTTTGATTTTATAACTAAAAAAGTAAAAGAAATTATCGAGAAAAATATCAATTTAGTATTATTTTTTTATTTTAAATAAGTTTTAATGTGTATAATCCATGCTATGCCTTAGAAAATAATTATTAGGAACCATAAATAGATTATTTCATTGTTAACCTATCCCTTCCTACAATTTTTAACAACTGTTTGTTTTTTCTGTCTAAATTTTAATAAGTATTTTAAAGATTGTAAGAAGGAAGCTTTTTATTTCTTATTAAGCAACTGTTTTTTTTTTGTTAGTCTAATCTTCAATACATTTTAAGTTTGTATGAAAAAAAAATTTTTTTACAATTGTTTTTTTCTTGAAAAAAAAAATAGATTTAATCAAATTTTAGTCATAAATTATAAAAATGTAATTGTCAAAAGTCTGCTTTCTACAAAATGTTTTTAATATTAAATGAATAAATCCTAAAGATCATAAATAAAAGCTTTTAAAAAGAAGGAAGAGGTAGATTTTGTATGAGAAAATGGACCTATAGAAATTTACATTTTAGGCATTTGAGATAAAAATTATTACAAAACTGGTTGTATCTTTAGATAAGTTGATTTTTGTTCTATTTATAAAAAGTTTATTTTTTTTTAATGTTAGATTAAATCAAATCTATATTAGTTAATTCTTTCCCAAGAAAGCAAAGTCTGATTAAACTTTGTGTTTTACTTTTTATTTGATTTCAAAAATATTTTAAATTACTATACAAATACTACATATATTAAATAAATATTTTATGTTAGATATTATCACCCCTGTATGTTGTTTTACAAATTTTATGCTAATTGTGACTAAATTTTTCTTTTTATTTTTTGATTCATCTAAAAAAATTCAGCTGATTTATGAAAATAATTTTTGTTATATGACTTTAATAACCTTGAAAATACTTACACTAGATTTGTTTTTTACAAACTGTTGTTTTCTACCTTTATTTAAGTATTAACTTTAAGTTACTGTTTGTGCTAGTATAGGAAAGTCTAATGAAACCACAATTTTTTAAAAGTAGCTATAGTTGTTATAAAAGGGTTTTAATAAAATAAGTGTAGTAACTAATTATAGTTTAATAAACAACAACAAAAAAAAACGCTCAAATTATTTAGTCCTATGACCTGGTGCACACCACGGATACCTTTTAATGTCTTGACGAGGACAGTATTAAAGAGAGTCTGTTGAAAACAATTTAGCTTCAATAATAATCTTAAGTTTTTTTTTGCAAAATAAATTATAAAAACCGCTAGGTAGCGGTAGACAGCGAACATTAAAAAATCTTGAAAATTTTTGAATGACTTTTTAAGTAATGTTTTTTAACGAGTTTAAAATGTTCAAATTGTTATCTGAACATTTATATAATATCTACGACAGTAAAAAAATGCGAGCTTTTTCACAATAAAGTTCATTGAAATTAGTACAATTTGAATACATAAGTTTTAATGAATACTTAATATTTTCTACAAGTATAAACTATTTCTTATCTTAAAATTCAAAGCTTTTTTTCGATAGTTTAAACAAGTTATATTACACATTGTTTAATTACAAATACATTTTTTTATATAAATGAATATTTTTGATAATCAAATGTGCACTGATTTTTTTATTATTGATCTACTGTATAAAAAAGCGACCCTAAATACATATTCAATTTATATAGTTTTCACATTTTAATGCAAACAAAAATTAAAGCTTGACTCATAGTTTCAATTTCGCTTGAAAAAAATTAACAATGTTGAATAAAAGCTGAAAGGATATTCAATTTTTGTTAAAGTAAAATGAAACTACTTATTGCAATGTAATTACAAACGTATTTCATTTATACTTAGTTGGTCTTACAAACAAAATAAACACAATAATATAATATTTATTTATATCATCTGTTTAAATTAAGATTTCAATATTGTTCTTTGCGACTTAAGTAAACAATAAAGTAAAACTCAAAAAATAATATCAAAAAAGTATTGTTCTGAACATAAACATACTTATAAAAAAAATAAAATAAGGTTATTGTGTTCTAAAAATAGCTTTTAAACTTTCTAATAAGCTTTACCTAAACCTTATTTGATTTAAAGAGTTAAAATATCTTTTAAAGTTTGAAGAAGTTAGAAATTCAACAAACAAACCTTTTTCAAAAACAATGCATAGTCACCATTTGTTTATTTATACCAGCGATTCAATTTTAAAACTTTGTCCGTTAGGTGGGACGCGAACGCCGGTGGAAGTGGTACTGCCTGAGAGTCGCCTGCAACTCTAGCAGTTGCAGGTCGTCGGCTAGTTCTATAAATACAAAAAACTTTGTGCTATGGTTTAAAATATATGTTAAAATGAAAAAATATAAAAGAGAAAATTTCAGTTAGGAAGTTTTATAACTTTTGTTTTTTATCGTAACTAGAAACTATAATTTTCTTTAGCTATACTGCCTGCTAGATTTAGTTTAACTCAGGGATCGGCAGCGTTTTATAAGTCGCGGGCGAATTTTCCTATAAAATGTTGCTCAAGAACGAAGTGTTTAGAAAAAGTTCTTTCGCAACTATCAAAAAAAAAGAATTAATCAATAAAAATACTCTTGAATCTACAGCAGTGGTCTTCAAGGTTATCGAAATCTTTGCACAACAAACTGCGAAATCAGTTTCAGTGCACCCAAGTTTAAGTTTAGTCAATTATTATGTTACATTGCTTAACAAACTATAAAACAGAGTAAAAGTTTTGTTTTTGGTTTGGAAACTATTTTTTTGTTGAGTGATGGAAGGTCACGTTGTAATTGAAACTGCCGCCCGCGAAGATTTTTGTTTTTCAAAATTTGGCCCCGCAACTACCAAATGACTGCCGACCCCTGAACAAGATAATGCATTTTTACCTGAAATAGCAAATTTTATTGCAAAAATTGGTCCTGTAGTAAAACTTGTGTAAATATAATTATAGTAGCACAAAAATTTTATGAAATAACTAAATCTACTTAAAAAAGTTTGTAAAATAGACTACTTATGACGTAAATCTGAGGCTTTTAAAGTCTGTTACTTTTTATTATAATAAGATGTTTTATTTAAAATATAATTTTTTAAACTGATATTTGGACCAAAAAAACTTTAAATTAGTAAAAGGTCAAGAATGGATTTATTTACCAAGTTCAAGATAAAGATATGGAAAAAACTAAAAAAGTAAGTATTTTGCTTTATTCGAGTTTAAGAAAGAATGCTTCTTTTCATTTTTCATATACATTTTTTATATTTTCAATAAATATACTTTAATAAAGCAAGTACTTTTTTAGCTTGTAAAAGCAAAAATTCGGCGACCTTTGTCCATTTTACTGATTAAAAAACAGTTGAAATCTTATTTACAAAATAACCTTTTTGAAAAATTCTAGTTGAGCAAAAAATTAAAGTCCAGATTGTCGAACAGATGCTTGTAATGAGTTTAACAGAAGTGTATAACTAAATAAAAATATTTTGATAAAAAATGAGTTTGTGAAAGAAAAGCAAAAGTTTGTTGTTCTTGCAAAGAATTGAAAAAAAAATACAAACACGGACTGTTAAGTAATTTGAATTACAAACTGGCGAAGGTTTTTTTTGCATGTAAAAGTATTTAAAAACCTTTGTTCAGTATTTGATTTAGTCCTGGAAAAACAATTTTAGGCAAAATTTTACACTCACCGAGTTTTTAAAGAATGAAAATTTAAAAGAGAAAAGTTTTAGAGCTGAATGGATTACAAATAGAAAGCACAAACGTTTTATACCAACGAAAAAAAAAACGAAGTCATCCTGAAACTTATTTAAGCAAATTAATAAACAAACAATGAAGTTAAAAGAAAATTTGAACAGAAGTTAGTTGTTGTGTTTTCTAATTATAACGCTTATTGTAGGAGTACTTTTAGATTAAAGAGGTATAGGTGACATGTTATTTTTTATTCGCAGTGTAAGTTTAAACAGTTTTAATTAAATTGGTCTTTTATTTTTACTTTCTCAAATCATGCCTACCAAACTAAAAATATTAAAAAATTATCTAACATAGACAAACTTGCTTTCTAGATTTGTGCAGTAGTTAAAAATTAAATTTAAGAGAACTTTAAATATTTTTTTCTTTTGTTTTAAAAACAATTTACTTTAATTTAATAACATTTGGTTCTCTATTTATACTTCAAGCAAGCCATTTTTGCAACCGCTGTAATCATTGTTTCGAAAAAAATTGTTTTTATTTTGTTAATTTTTATTTTAACTCATTAAATTTTCTTTTGTTTGAACATTACTAGTTACCTTAAAATCGTAGATAAAAAGTATCCAAGATATTTGAATATGTTAGCTTATCAATGTTTTAAATTAAAAACGCTATCTAAGTTTATCATTTTTCATAATATTATTAACAAAATTTTCCCTGAATTACTATCTTATTTCTATAGTATATAACTTGGATAAAAGAAAATTTATTATTTTTTTAAAAGTAGTTATAGTGTTAAAAAGATAAAGATGCATAAAGCATTTAGATAACATTATAAGCTTCTGCTTTGTAACAATTACTAAATCTTTGAAATAAAGTTGTAATGAATAAATAAAAATAAACAGAAAATTTATCTTAGTGAAAATAAAAACAAAGATAAAACTTAATAAAGATGAAATGACTTTCTACTGATTACTTTTATGATTCTAGAATTACTTCTAAAAATAAATTACTTGAATTAAAAATGTAGGAAAGAGAATAAATTTTTTCTTTGTAAATACTTAAAAAGTTCTGCTATTTGTAAAAAAAAATCTTTACATTTAAAGAATCAATTTTTTCGTAAAAAAACTTGTATGAATTTTGTTTTGTTTAGTATATTAAAGGTTAATGAAAGAAAGTATATATAGTACGTATTGATATTACTTACCACTAAAGGGTGGCACATTATCATAATTATTACTTGTACATAATCTGAATAATCTTACATTGAATTATGTTGTATCCATGTAAACAATTTTATAGTTCTGAATCTGATATTAAACTGAAGATTAATTAGAAGATGATAAAGTTTAAACTTAAGACAAATAAGAAAATAAAAAAGTTTAAAGTGAAGATTTTGAGAAGATGATGAAGTTTAAACCAAAGTCAAATTAAAAGATAACGAAGTTTAAATTAAAGATAAATTAGAAGATAATAAAGTTTAAGCTGGAGACAAATTGAAAGATGAAGAAGTTTAAACTGAAGAAAAATAAGAAAATTAAGAAATTTAAAGTGGAGACAAATTAGAAGATGATAAAGTTTAAACTGGAGACAAATTAGAGAATGAGGAAGTTTAAACTTAAGAAAAAGTAGATGATCCATATTAGACTGAAGAGAAATTAAAAGATGATGAATTTTACACTTTAGAAAAGTTAAAAGATTACACGGATGAAACCGAGAACAAATAAAAAGATAATGAAATTTAAACTGAAGATAAACTAAAAAATGATTAAGCTTTAACTAAAGATTAATTAGAAGATGATTAAGTTTAAACTGTAGAAAAATTAAAAAATATTAAGTTTAAACTGATTGAAGATGAATTTGAAGGTTAAAAATTTTGAACTTAAGGCAAAACATAATATGATAAAGTTTAAACCAAAGATAATTTTGAAAATAAATGAATTTAAACTGAAGTCAAATTAAAAGCTGAAGAGGTTTAAACTGATGAGAAGTTAGAAAAAAAAGAAATTTAAACTTAAGACAAATAAAAAGAAAAATTAATTGAAACTGAAACTAATTTCAAGATAAGAAGTTTAAACAAAAAGCAATTTAGAGGATGAAGAAGTTTAATCTGAACAAAAATTAAAAATAATCAAGTATAAACTTTTGACAAAAGTGGTATTAAAGTTAAAACTAACGACAAACTGAATGATTACAAAATGTAAACTGAACAAAAGTAATAATATGAAGGAGCTTAAATGAAAACGAATTAAAAAAACAATGAGTTTAAAATGAAGACAGTTTAGAAGATGTTGTAATGTAAACTGAAGATATGTAAGAGGATGATGAAATCTAAATTGAAAACAAATTAAGATATAAAGAAGTTTAAACTGAAAGTAAGTTACAAGGTGATGAAGTTTAAATTGAAGACGAATTAGAAGATGATAAAGTTTAAACTTAAGAAAAAGTAGAAGATAATCCAAATTATACTGAAGAGAAATTAAAAGATGATGAAGTTTAAACTTTTAACAAATAAAAAGACTACACGGATAAAACCGACTGAAAATTAAAAGATAATGAAACTTAAGCTGAAGATAAACTAAAAGATGATTTAGTTTAAATTAAAGATTAATTAGAAGATGAGCATGTTTAACCTAAAGATTAATTAGAAGATGATGAAGTTTAAACTGAAAATAAAAAAATAAACTATTAAGTTTTAACTGAAGATTAATTAGAAGGTGAAAAAGTTTGAACTTAAGGCAAAACATAATATGATGAAGTTTAAACTGAAGATAGTTTGGAAAATAAATATAATTAAACTGAATAAAAATAAGAAGACAAATTATACAGTAACCTTCCTTAATTGTACGAACATATGTTTCTGTGTGTAAACGAATCAACACACTTCAACTGGGTTTAAAATGGAAAGAATTAGTTAGTCCATTATAAACCCAGTTGAAGTGTGTTGATTCGTTAACACACAATACATATGTTGGTACAATAAAGGAAGTTTACTGTATAGTTTGTTTTGTTTATATTCCAGTGAACTTGCTTCACTAGGATCTTTTGTTAGCAAACGATTAAATCTATATTTTGAACACTTAAAAATAAGAAGAGGATAAAGTTTAAACTTAATTCAAATTAAAAGTATGTAAATAATAAACTGAAGACATATTAGAGGTGATAAAATTGAAATGGAAAACAATCTAGCAAATGAAAAGGTTTTAACTGAAGTCAAATTAGAAGTTGGAGAAGTTTAAACTGAAGATAAGTGAGAAATTTAAGAACTTTAAACCGAAGATAAATAAGAAGAAATAAATTAAACTGAAGACGAATTTCAAGATAAGAAGTTTGAAAAGGAGACAAATTAGAGGATGATGAAGTTTAAACTGAACACAAATTAAAAATTATCAAGTATAAACTTTTGACAAATAAGAAGATTTTAAAGTTAAAACTAGGGCCATATTAAATGATTACAAAATTCAAACTGAAAAAAAGTATTAAGATGAAGGAGTTTAAATGAAAACAATTTAGAAAATGTTGTAATGTAAACTAAAGATAGATTAGAGGGTGATAAAATTTAAATTGAAAACAAATTAAAAAAAAAAAGAAATTTAAACTGAAGCTAAATTAGAAGACAAAGAAGTATGAAAAATAGACAACTTAGAAGATAAAGAAGTATAACTGAATACAAATTAGAGAATGATAAAGTTTAAACAAAAGACAAATTATACGATGATAAATTTCAAACTGTAGACGAATTAGAAAATTATCAAGTTTAATCTGTTGACAAATTAGAAAATTATCAAGTTTATACTTTAGAAAAATTTAAATATAATTAAAAAGTTTAATCTAAAGACAATTTAGAAAATACATAAGTTAAAACTTAAGCAAAATAAGAAGTTAATCCAGTTTAAACTGAAGAAAAATTGAAAAATGGTAGAGTTTAAAAAGACGAAAGACTATAAAACTAAACAATTTAAACTGAAGAAAAATTAGAAGACGATGAAGTTTGAACTAAAAATAAATTAAAAGATAAAGAAGTTTAAAGTGAAAACAAATAAGAAAGTGTTGAAATTTAAAAAGAAGTTAAAATTAAGATATGAAGAAGTTTAAAATGAAAATAATTTACAAGGTGATGAAGTTTAAACTGAAGAAGAATTAAAAGATGATCCAAATTAAACTGAAGATAAGCTAGAAGATGATTTAGTTTAAACTAAAGATTAATTAGAAAATGATTTAGTTTAAACTAAAGATTAATAAGAAAATGATTTAGCTCAAACTAAAGATTAATTAGAAGATAATTAGGTTTAAACTGAATTCAAATTAAAAGATTGTAAAGATTAAACTGAAGACAAATTAGAAGGTGATAAAATTTAAATGGAAAACAAGTTAGCAAATGATAAAGTTTAAACTAAAGTCAAATTAGAGGATGATGAAGTTCAAACTGAACACAAATTAAAAATGATCAAGTATAAACTTTTGACAAATAAGAATATTTTAAAGTTAAAACTAGGGCCACATTAAATGATTACAAAATTCAAACTGAAAAAAAGTATTAAGATGAAGGAGTTTAAATGAAAACAATTTAGAAAATGTTGTAATGTAAACTAAAGATAGATTAGAGGGTGATAAAATTTAAATTGAAAACAAATTAAAAAAAAAAAGAAATTTAAACTGAAGCTAAATTAGAAGACAAAGAAGTTTGAAAAATAGACAACTTAGAAGATAAAGAAGTATAACTGGATACAAATTAGAGAATGATAAAGTTTAAACGAAAGACAAATTATACGATGATAAATTTCAAACTGTAGACGAATTAGAAAATTATCAAGTTTAATCTGTTGACAAATTAGAAAATTATCAAGTTTATACTTTAGAAAAATTTAAATATAATTAAAAAGTTTAATTTAAAGACAATTTAGAAAATACATAAGTTAAAACTTAAGCAAAATAAGAAGTTAATCCAGTTTAAACTGAAGAAAAATTGAAAAATGGTAGAGTTTAAAAAGACGAAAGACTATAAAACTAAACAATTTAAATTTAAGACAAATTAGAAAACGATGAAGTTTGAACTAAAAATAAATTAAAAGATAAAGAAGTTTAAAGTGAAAACAAATAAGAAAGTGTTGAAATTTAAAAAGAAGTTAAAATTAAGATATGAAGAAGTTTAAAATGAAAATAATTTACAAGGTGATGAAGTTTAAACTGAAGAAGAATTAAAAGATGATCCAAATTAAACTGAAGATAAGCTAGAAGATGATTTAGTTTAAACTAAAGATTAATTAGAAAATGATTTAGTTTAAACTAAAGATTAATAAGAAAATGATTTAGCTCAAACTAAAGATTAATTAGAAGATAATTAGGTTTAAACTGAATTCAAATTAAAAGATTGTAAAGATTAAACTGAAGACAAATTAGAAGGTGATAAAATTTAAATGGAAAACAAGTTAGCAAATGATAAAGTTTAAACTAAAGTCAAATTAGAGGATGATGAAGTTCAAACTGAACACAAATTAAAAATGATCAAGTATAAACTTTTGACAAATAAGAATATTTTACAGTTAAAACTAAGGCCAAATTAAATGACTACAAAATTCAAACTGAAAAAAAGTAATAAGATGACGGAGTTTAAATGAAAACAATTTAGAAAATGTTGTAATGTAAACTAAAGATGTATTAGAGGGTGATAAAATTTCAATTGAAAGCAAATTACAACAATAAGAAATTTTAAGTGAAGATGAATTAGAAGATAAAGATGTTTGAAAACTAGACAAATTAGAAGATAAATAAGTATAACTGGATACAAATTAGAAAATGATAAAGTTTAAACTAAAGACAAATTAGAGGATGATCAAATTAAACTTAAAAAAAGAAGAAGATGATGAAGTTTAAACTAAAGACAAAACATAATATGATGAAGTTATTACTAAAGATAATTGGAAAAATAAATGAATATAAACTGAATTAAAATAAGAAGAGGATAATGTTTAAATTGAAGTCAAATTAGAAGATGGAGAAGTTTAAACTGAAAATAAGTGAGAGATTTAAGAACTTTAAACCGAAGATAAATAAGAAGAAATAGTTTAAACTGAAGTGGAATTTAAAAATGATACGTTAAAACAGAAAATAAATTAAAAGATGATAAAGTTTAAACTGAACACAAATTAAAAGACGATCAAGTATAAACTTTTGACAAATAATGAGATTTTAAAGTTAAAACTAAGGAAAAATTAAATGAATTAAAAATTTAAACTGAACAAAAAGTTATAAGGTGAAAGAGTTTAAATGAAGATGAATTATAAAAATAAGGAGTTTAAAATGAAGACAATTTAGAAGATGTTGTAGTGTAAACTGTAGATATAATAGAGGGTGACGAAATTTAAATTGAAAACAAACTAGAAGAATAAGAAATTTAAACTGAAAATAAATTAAAAGATAAAGAAGTATAATTTGAAATAAATTAGAGAATGATAAATTTAAAATAAAGACAAATTAGAAGATGATCAATTTAAACTTCTATAAAAATAACAAATTGATAAAGTTTAAACTGAAGACAAAGTATAAATTGATTAAGTTCAAAATGTAGACGAATTAGAAGATGATTAAATTCAAACTGAAAATAAAATAGAAGAAATGAAGTTTGAACTGCACACGAATTAGAAAATTATCAAGTTTAATCTGTTGACAAATTAGAAGATTATGAATTTAAACTTTAGACACATTGAAATATAATGCAAAAGTTTAATTTAAGACAAATTAGGAAATACCTAAGTTAAAACTGTAGAAAAATAAGAAGTTGATCCAATTTAAACTGAAGAAAAATTGAAAAATGGTAGAGTTTAAACAGATGAAAAACTTTAATATTAAACAGTTTTAATTGAAGACAAATTGGAAGATGATGAAGTTTTAACTAAAAATAAATTAAAAGACAAAAAAGTTCAAAGTGTAAACAAATAATGATAATAACAAATAAGAAATTTAAGGAGAAGTTAAAATTAAGACATAAACAAAGTTAAACTGAAAATAAGTTACAAGGTTATGAAGTTTAATCTGAAGACGAATTAGAAGATGATAAAGTTTAAACTTGTGAAAAGGTAGAAGATGATCCAAATTAGACTGAAAAGAAATTAAAAGATGATGAAGTTTAAACTTATGACGAATTAGAAGATGATAGATTTTAGACTTTTAAGAAGTAAAAACACTACACGGATGAAACCGAACACAAATTAAAAGATAATGAAATTTAAACCGAAGATAAACTAGAAAATAATTAAGTTAAAACTAAAGATTAATTAGAAGATGATGAAGTTCGAACTGAAAATAAATTAAAAAAATATGAAGTTAAAACTGAAGATTAATTGGAAGTTGAAAAATTTCAAAATTAAGGCAAAACATGACAAGATGAAGTTTAAACTGAAGATAATTTATAAAATAAATATAATTAAACTGAATAAAAATAAGAAGAACAAATGTACTGTAATCTTCCTTAATTGTACCAACATATGTTTCTGTGTATTGATTCGTTAACACACAATACATATGTTGGTACAATAAAGGAAGTTTACTGTATAGTTTGTTTTGTTTATATTCCAGTGAACTTGTTTCACTTGGATCTTTTGTTAGCAAACGATTAAATCTATATTTTGAACAGTTAAAAATAAGAAGAATTTAAAGTTTAAACTGAAGTCGAATTAAAAGTTTGTAAAGATTAAACTGAATACAAGTTAAAACGTGATAAAGTTTAAATGCAAAACAATCTAGCAAATGATAAGGTTTAAACATAATTCAAATTAGAAGTTTGTAAAGAATAAACTGAAGACATATTAGAGGTGATAAAATTTAAATGGAAAACAATCTAGCAAATGATAAGGTTTAAACTGAAGTCAAATTAGAAGATGAAGAAGTTTTAACTGAAGATAAGTGAGAAATTTAAGAACTTTAAACCGAAGATAAATAGTAGTAGAAAAAATAAATTAAACTTAAGACGAATTTCAAGATAAGAAGTTTAAACTGAAGACAAATTAGAGGATGATGAAGTTTAAACTGAACACAAATTAAAAATAATCAAATATAAACTTTTGACGAATAAGAAGATTTTGAAGTTAAAACTAAGGACAAATTGAATGGCTTCGAAATTTTAACTGCAAAAAAATTATAAGATGAAGGAGTATAAATGAAGACGAATTAAAAAAATTAGAAGTTTATAAAAATTCAATTTAGAATATATTGTAATGTAAACTGAAGATATTTTAGAGGATGATGAAATTTAAATTGAAAACAAATTAGAAGAAAAGAAATTTAAACTGAAGATAAATTAAAAGATAAAGAAGTTTAAAAAATGGACAACTTAGAAAATAAAGAAGTATAACTGTATACAAATTAGAGAATGATAAAGTTTAAACTAAAGACAAATTAGACGATGATTAATTTCAAACTGTAGACGAATTAGAAAATTATCAAGTTTTATCTGTTGACAAATTAGAAAATTATGAAGTTTATACTTTAGACAAATTTAAATATAATTTAAAAGATTAATCTAAAGACAATTTAGAATATACATAAGTTAAAACTTAAGCAAAATAAGAAGTTAATCCAGTTTAAACTAAAGAAAAATTGAAAAATGGTAGAGTTTAAAAAGACGAAAGACTATTAAACTAAACAATTTAAACTGAAGACAAATTAGAAAACGATGAAGTTTGAACTAAAGATAAATTAAAAGATAAAGTAGTTTAAAGTGAGAGCAAATAAGAAAGTGTTGAAATTTAAACAGAAGTTAAAATTAAGATATGAAGAAGTGTAAAATGAAAATAAGCTAGAAGATGATTTAGTTTAAACTAAAGATTAATCAGAAAATGATTTAGTTTAAACTAAAGATTAATTAGAAAATGATTTAGCTCAAACTAAAGATTAATTAGAAGATGATTAGGTATAAACTGAATTCAAATTAAAAGATTGTAAAGATTAAACTGAAGACAAATTAGAAGGTGATAAAATTTAAATGGAAAGCAAGTTAGCAAATGATAAGGTTTCAATTGAAGTCAAATTAGAAGATGATGAAGTTCAAACTGAACACAAATTAAAAACTATCAAGTATAAACTTTTGACAAATAAGAATATTTTAAAGTTAAAACTAAGGCCAAATTAAATGACTACAAAATTCAAACTGAACAAAAGTAATAAGATGAAGGAGTTTAAATGAAAACAATTTAGAAGATGTTGTAATGTGAACTGAAAATATATTAGAGGGTGATAAAACTTAAATTGAAAGCAAATTACAACAATAAGTAATTTTTAAGTAAAGATGAATTAGAAGATAAAGATGTTTGAAAACTAGACAAATTAGAAGATAAATAAATATAACTGGATACAAATTAGAGAATGATAAAGTTTTTACTAAAGACAAATTAGAGAATAATCAAATTAAACTTAAATAAAAATAAGAAGATGATGAAGTTTAAACTAAAGATAATTGGGAAAATAAATGAATAAAATAGAATTAAAATAAGAAGATTTTAAAGTTAAAACTAGGAAAAAAATTAAATGATTTAAAAATTTAAACTGAAAAAAGTTACAAGATGAAAGAGTTTAAATGGAGATGAATTATAAAAATAAGGAGTTTAAAATGAAGACAATATCAGAACCAAACACTTAACGTTTTTGAATGTTATAAAATAAGCTTAAAACTAGAAAATAGAAACACTACATTTACACTTGAAGAAATGTTTTAACTATTTTATTAATTTCTATTGTTTTCTCGAAGTTTTATTAAGAGAAGTGAAATATATGTTATTAAAAATTTTCAAAATTATCCTTGTTTCTTGTTAATTTAACGTGGTTTGTTATTTATATCAATTGAAATCAAGATTTACAAAACTTGGATTAAACTTTGAAGATATATACATACTGTATACATATATTATTTTTACGAGAAAATACTGTAAGTTTATCAAAAATACTTTCTGTTAGGCAATATGATTTTTTACACTATGAACTTGAGAGCCTACAAGAAGACGGGTACAAAATAAAACCTACTTATAAGCGTACTTTAACATTAAGGTGTAATGGGTATTTGATCATTAACAATTTTAATAACTTATTAACAACTAAAACGTTTCAAATTAAATTGCATAATACTAACAACTTGTAACAACATTAAAAAAATAAGTTGGTACTAGTTTTTTTTTACTAATGGTCAAAGTCCATCAAACATAATCTACATGGAATAAACTAAAATATTAACTGTTTTTATATTAAAAAGTATATCTTAAAATTAAACCAAAAAACTAAGGAATAACTTTTAAGAGTTTTTATTTTAGTTCTTTACTATTCTAATATTTTATTAACTACTTTTAACTACAAATACCAAAATTAAGTGAAATTAAAGTAGAAAATATGGAAAAATGTGTAATTGTTGAACTCTATGAATATCACTATTGCTTTTAGAGTATGTTTAAATGTATACTCTTTAAATGATTATCTTAAAAATATTTTCAATACAGCATGTAAAACTGAGAAATTTCGTTGAAGTACAATATTTTAATCGGATGGTCAGAGTAATTATCAATTTATTAATATATTTAATTAGTTCACATGATTAGATTTTACCATTAAACCAAAATAATCAATACCTCTGTCATATTTAACCTTCCTTTCGATGAAGTAAAGAAAATATGTTAAAAAGTACACACGAAAAATCTATGAAACTATAACTGCTATAATTTCAGAAATTTAACTAAATGAACAACATTTTAAAGTACACAGAGCTTTGAATACTTTATTCAGAAAAATTTACAACGAAAAACAGCGATTTTAATTTGAAATTTAAGAAGTTAAGTAGATTAATCTTTTTAAAATTAGATTTAAATGATTTTCAATATTTATTTTAAAAACAAGTTTTAGTTTTGCCATATAAAAAAACAGCTTTTTAGCGATTATTTTAGAAAGAATTTAAAAAAAGTATACTGAGTTGCAGCTTAAATGAAAACAGCTGCTCTGGTTTCATTTAATAAATAACAATAAATTATCTATTTTTGTTTTTATTGTTTTCGTCCTTATTAGCTTCCCTTTCCCTCCGCCTGCGGTTTTTGAACCAGTTTGAAACTTGGTCTAGGGTCAAGCCTGTGTTTTCTGCCAGGTTTTCCATTTCGAGGTTAGTCGGGTAAGTATTGGTGTTTGTGTAGAAGTACTTCAACACATCTCGTGATTTTTCCTGGATGTATAAAGCAATTACAAAAATAAAATTTAAAACTAACAACTGTTGTGAAAGTTAAAAATTAAATACATAGAGCATATTTATATTTCATAAACACAAAATATACAAAACAGTAATTTAGCTTTTAAAAATTTTAGTTATAAAATATATCTCTTTTAGTTTTAACTCTTTAGAGGTAAATTTAAACTAACAGTATTTTTATTTAAACTCTTTTTTAACCAATTTTCAAACCTTTAAAGTGTAGTTGATCTCTTCTCCGTCCCAGATAGTTGGAGGTAGGGGATTTCTTTGTCGAACTCGGTACTTTCCCACCGCCCCAATGTCCTTTCCCTTGGCCTGGTACTTTTCCTCGTAGTGGGCGGCATTCCACAGGTTCTGCAGCCTCTTGTGGTTCTTTGGGTGGAAGTTGAAGCTCTTGATAATGTTTTTCATCTCACTGTAAAGTTAGTAAAAATTATTTAGAACATCTTTTTCAATGTTTAAAAATTGTTTTAGAACTAGTCTTCTTGGTCTTTCTTCAAGTCTTATTGATACTATCATCTGAATATCACCTACATGTAAGATTTGCAATATTTTGAACAACTTGAAGTAGAGGGTAGCTGTCAAATTTTCACGAGCGTCTAAATTGCACTAGGGGACAGAATTGCACAAAGCCACTTTTGCACTAAGGGATAGAATTGCACAAAGAAACTTTTGCACGAGCAAACAATTTTCCACGGAGACATTTTTAAACGGGCTCATTTTTTTAATAAATTTGTTGTACAATTTTTTTTTTCTTTTTGTTTACTGTTAATGTTACCCCTAACCCTTAACCTCGATCAGTAACTTTCACTTTGTGTTTTTTTTTACATATATTTTGTTTTGTTTTTACACTCGTGCAAAATTGACCCTTCGTGCAAACTTGTCTTCGTCCAGTTTTATCCCCTCATGCAAATGTGTCTTCATGCAAAAGTATCATCTTACAATTTTGTCTTCGGGCAATTTAGTCACCTCATGAAATTTTGACCAGTTCACAAAAAAAAACAATGTAAACTATAAAAAACCAACAAAAATTCAAACTAACTTGAAATCACCCTCATGAAAAGAGCACAGAGCTCTTCCCTTCAGCACCGCTTCATTGTTCTGCCACAAGTCCTGGTTGTGCTCTATGCAGCTTAGGAACAACTTCAGCTGCTCCACACGGTTCTCCTGATCCAAATGATCGCACACAGTTGTCAGGTGATTTTCCTCTATTTTGTTCCCCAGAGATTCAAAAAACTCTGGAGCCACAGGCTGCTGTATGTCCGCTGAAATTAAAGTAAAATTTATAGAAACTCTTTAAAGACATAAACTTGCACAATCTCGATACATCTTATAAGTACAAAAAAAATTCTTGTGTTTTAAAAATGTTTTTAATTTATGTTATATCAACTTATATATTTGGTCTAATTGAAAAAATGTGCTCGAGCTGGATTTATAGTAGTTTTAGAACTACTAATCTTAAGGCAATAGTTTATCCAGAACTAAACACAAAAAAAAAAAACATACAGACCGCTAAATATAACTACATATATATATTTGTTAAAACCAACTTCACAAAAATAAAACTCACGCAGAGGTTTGTTTGAGTTGAAGTAGGCGTCGATGTCATTTGGGGGAATCCTCGATGGGTTCGCAAGCGGCTGATGATGGGACTTCTTGGCTTCATGATGCTTCTCGGAGTTGTGCACCCCTGATTGGCCATGGTTGGTGCCCATTATGGCCGGTTTCTCGATCGACCCTCCTTCTATGTTGACCATCTGGCTTGGTGTGAGCTTCTTTGTCATTTTTGATTGCTTTAAGTTATAATGACTATAATAATGTTTAAGTGTTTTTTAAAATTTATAAATGTATGTTGAAAAAAGAAAAATAAAATGTTAAGTTAAACTATATTAATACTTTATAAAAATTTGTAGTTAGCTGTGATTAAGTTACACTTTTGTTTTAAGTATTTATCTAATTTTTTGTGACTTTTTTAATATAATTCTATATATATTTTTTAGAATTAACATAACAAGCAGTTTACATGTTATTAGGTCAAACTTTTAAATATAAACTATATATTTTTATATAAGCCTAAACTTTGCTTAAACTAGATGTTTGTAAAGAGCATTATAAAAAAATACTTTAAACTTAGCTAAGTAATAAAGTTACTAAACAAGGTAACAAATAAGTATAAACTAAATATGATAGACTATAAAAGTCTCTAGCCGGATAATGATAAAATGCTCACAGACAAACGTGAGCGATTATAATACTAATAAGACGTTCAGAAACAAACGTTTATCTATACTACCACAGTTTAACTGTTATGCAAAACTACAGGTACAACAATAAAACGTTAATCTAAAGCACTTTAAATGTGTAGAGATAGGAAGGTAACTAGAGGTGATTATTAGTACTATGATAAGTATTTGTAAGTAATCATAAGTTTTAGTAGTTAGTAGTTATTAACTATAACTTTACAAAAAAACAAATAAATTAAGCATGTACGACAAAATGAAAAATAAAACAAATAAGTTAAATTAAAAGGACGATTGAAAAATCATAAACTATAACGTAATCATTAGATTAAGGTTAAATTGGATTTAAAACAGTTTGATCTAAAGTGGGTGCATAAGGTAATAAACTCGCGGCCTTGTGCCCTATACTAACAAAGGGTCTTCTTTGCACGAGAATAACAGAATAAATAAAATAAAAGATATATATATATATAAAATTACCGACCAATAGTAACGTTTAGAAGTAACAGTGTTAGTAAAATAATAAGAAAAAAACATAAAAGGAAAACAAATTTAAAATTAGTTAGTAAGAAAATTATAATAAAAAGCGAAACAAAACATTATTAAGAAAAAACATAACACCGACAAGGTGCATGGATTAGGGGTAACAATGATAGTATAGATAAATGGTTAAAAAAAAAATTCAAAAATATATGAATAAAACACAAAAAATAAAGATAAATAAATAAAAAATTCAAGAAGAAAAAAAAAAGAAGTTACTGACCGAATGTAAGGTGTTAAAGTGATAAAAAAAATTATAAATTTAATACATAAATAAATTAAAAAATCAATTAAAAGAAAAACAAAACACTACTAAAAAATGAAACAAAAAAATCAATTTGTGTGAAAGAGTTTTCGTGCAAAAGTGACCCCTTGTGCAAAAGTTATAACTTGTGTCACACTTGACACTCCCCTTAAAAGTTAGTTTTATTTAACGTAATAGAAAAAGAAAATTAAAGTTGATTAAATTCTTAAAAAGATAATTAGTTTTTAAACTCTATTGCTTGCGTTTATTTTTATCTTTACTTGTTTTAAGAGCAGTTTGATTTTTTCTTTGCTAAACAAAAATAACTAAAAAAGTAAAATAATTTATCGAGAAAAATATCAATTTAGTATTCTTTTTTTTTAAATAAGTTTTAATGTGTATAATCCATGCTCATGCCTTAGAAAATAATTATTAGGAACCATAAATAGATTATTTCATTGTTAACCTATCCCTTCCTTCAATTTTAAACAACTGTTTGTTTTTTCTGTCTAAATTTTAATAAGTATTTTAAAAATTGTAAGAAGGAAGCTTTTTATTTCTTATTTAGCAACTGTTTTATTTTTTTTATTAGTCTAATCTTCTATACATTTTAAGTTTGTATGAAAAAAAAAATTTTTAACAATTTGTTTTATTCTTGAAAAAAAATTGATTTAATCAAATTATAGTCATAAATTTTAAAAATGTAATTGTCAAAAGTCTGCTTTCTACAAAATGTTTTTAACATTAAATGAATAAATCCTAAAGATCATAAATAAAAGCTTTTAAAAAGAAGGAAGAGGTAGATTTTGTATGAGAAAATGGACCTATAGAAATTTACATTTTAGGCATTTGAGATAAAAATTATTACAAAACTGGTAGTATCTTTCAATAAGTTGATTTTTGTTCTATTTATAAAAAGTTTTTTTTTTATATAAAATGTTAGATTAAATCAAATCTATATTATTTAATTCTTTCCCAAGAAAGCAAAGTCTGATTAAACTTTGTGTTTTACTTTTTATTTGAATTAAAAAATATTTTAAATTTTTATACAAATACTACATATATTAGATAAGTATTTTATGTTAAATATTATCACCCCTGTATGTTGTTTTACAAACTTTATGCTAATTGTGACTAAATTTTTCTTTTTATTTTTTGATTCATCTGAAAAAAAAAATTAACTGATTTATGAAAATATTTTTTGTTATATGACTTTAATAACCTTGAAAATACTTACACTAGATTTGTTTTAAATACAAACTGTTTTTTTCTACCTTTATTTAAGTATTAACTTTAAGTTACTGTTTGTGCTAGTATAGGAAAGTCTAATGAAAACACAATTTTTATAAAGTAGCTATAGTTGTTATAAAAGGGTTTTAATAAAATAAGTGTAGTAACTAATTATAGTTTAATAAACAACAAAAAAAGACGGTCAAATTATTTAGTCCTATGACCTGGTGCACACCACGGATACCTTTTAACGTCTTGACGAGGACAGTATTAAAGAGAGTATGTTAAAAACAATTTAGCTTCACTAATAATCTTAAGTTTTTTTTGCAAAATAAATTATAAAAACCGCTAGGTAGCGGTAGAAAGCGAACATTTAAAAATCTTGAAAATTTTTGAATGACTTTTTAAGTAATGTTTTTTAACGAGTTTAAAATGTTCTTTTATGTATTATAATAACATAAGTCAGTTAATTAAACTTTTTAAGTCTTTACATAACAATTTATACACTTTTATGTCTACTAGGTATAGAAAGTTTTCAAAAAGAAAATTTCTAATCTTTAATTTAATTTTTAATAATCAACATTTATAATTTTTAATACTTCATAATTATCAATATAACTAATGATACTAATTGATTTTTTTAAGAATAAAGTGTTTTATGAGAAACTTTTATTAATTTACAAACATTTACTTTTTAACTTAAGTTTATTTCATTATAATAAATTACATTATTTTCGTTTTTAATTTATGACATATTACGATAAGTACTCCTTTGCTTATTATATAGTTTATATAGATTTATTGATTTATTTAAGCACTGACGAGGTCTTTGACCGAAACTTAGTTTGTAAAAAAAATTCTTAAAAGAATAAGTTCATAGATGTATTAAAATTGATTTAAAACAGACTAATTTTTAACATTAAATGTTGAATTACTTTAAAAAGATTGATTTTGGTAATTTGGAAAAAAAAAACAATTCAGTTTTTATCAATATTTGAAATAAGGTTTTAGATTCGAAATGATACTACTAACTAAACGGTTTAATAGCAACATATCAACCTACAGATGTAATTAAAACATCGTTTCAGCAACTTTATTAATTTTTTTTTTATAGTTTGTCTACATCTTTATTTCAAAATTAATTTGTTGTTATTATTACTTTAAAGCAAGTTACAAATTCATTAAAACGGAGTTACTTTGTATTTCTAAAAATTAAACAAATTTTTAATTTAGTTATTTTGTTGTTCTAAAATTGTAGGTGGTTTTAGTAACACCATTGAAATTTTTGAAAACTATAGTTTTATAACCACAAATAATTAGAACCACTCAGCTTAAAAACATACTCTAAAAAAATTTTCATCAAAAAACTATATAAAAGCAAAGTATAAATATGTAGTTGTAAAGAAAAAAGCACAACATAGCTTCTTATTTACAGTATCTAAAAGTAGTAGCAATGATATTCAATATTCATAAAGCTTCTAAACCATTTAAGGTTTGCATTATAAAGCTTTCGATTGATAATATGCAAGATGTGTGTGGGAAACAGAATGCTGTAGATAAGCGACCTTGTAGTACTTAAACCGTTATTACCAGGTATCGAAATTCCGTTTAGAGGTTTCGTCGGCGCTTTATTAGCTCACAGTCGTGAGAAATTGTTTAGTGTTTGTTTCATTTAAACTTGCTCTTTTAGACCACAAACTTAGGATACTAAGTAATAAAGGTCATTATTTTGGATTTTTTTATTAAGTTTAATGCAAATAACTTTAAAATGAAAACATTAGTTAGTACTTTAAAGTTTAAAGCAAAAAAAAGGGGTTAATTTTGTCTTTATAATAAAAAATTACCCTAGTTAATGTTATAAGTAAAGCTAAAAACGAAATTTGGTTTAAGTAAAGCTTAATATCTTACAAACTTAAAACTTCTTTGCCTTTTAGAATTTTAAAAAATTATTATCCAACAAAATTAAATTGAGAGTTACATGCATCTACTACTGACTTCATATAGTTAAAATAATCTTATTTTTAATAAAACAATTTTCAAACATCTATTTTAGCAAACTTTGAATTGACTGTTGACTTAATTTAAAGTTGATAAAACTACTTGGACTTTTTATTGTCATAGTTTAAAATTAAAAAAATTGTTTAAAAATAAGTAAAAATAATAAAGCGTAACTATTAAAAACTATTCTTAGTAATTTTTACATCTACAAAAAAGAATATCTATACCTAGAAATTGTTTAAAAATAAACCTTTACAAAACTTTAATCTCTGCTATGGTTTATAAATTGGATAAACATGAATAACTATCTTTCACAGTTTAAAATTTTTTTAACTTAATTTAACATATAACTACTGTTTCAAGTCATTTTAATTCCAAACAAAAGGTTCAAAACAGTTTAATGCTTTACTTTATAAAAACAATATACATATACTTACCACAGTTCATTTTTAAAGTTCGAAACATTTTAGGGTGCAATTTACAAAAGTGCTGCTTATTATTTCAATAAACGGAGTCACGCCCTGCAGAATCGATTCGTATTTGTGACGTCACAATTGCTATAATTCGACTGTCACGTCACAAACAGTTCAAAAGCAAAAATTGCAGGACCAATTGCTTCCGTTGAAGTTTAAATCACTGAGAACTTAGGCTTAAGATTGCAACTTTTGATGTGACAAAACTGCGTTTTAGAATAAATTGTTTAATTGATTTGTTATGTAATTGTTAATTCATTTAAGATAGAATTACTAAATATGAGACGATAAAAGTAAAGATTAAAGATAATTCATGAAAAAAACATTAATGAAGTTTGAGCAACTACACAGTTTTAAACTGTTGATATATTGTGATTTTACAATTTTTAAAATTGATGAAAAATTTTAATTAACACGACTAACTTTACCTTAATAGGATTACTTAAAACTAAATCAAATTTAATTAACTTTAACTTTCAACATTTGTGATAGATTTTGTTATTTCCAAATAAAAATTTATACAATAGAAAATTACTGTAACTGATAAAATAGGTAATGTAAAGCAAGCACGTTATTGAAACTGGTTAGATAACTAAAAACACAAACTTAAAATAAAACAAAACCAAAATACTTAAAAATTAAAATTTAAATAAATTTAAAACTCTAATTAAAGAAAAAATTGAAAGAGTGGCTGTCAGCTTTAGTCAAGTCTCTCTGACACACTGTTAAAGGTTTTAATTAAGATCCTTTGTTGAAAATTTCTTCTATGTTTTCCTACACTCTTTTGTACAGATATAGATTTATGAACAAAATACAGCTTAAATTTTACTGTAGTATCGTTTTAACAACAGTATCTTAAATTCTAAAAATATTATTAGTATCTAATAAATGTTCTGTCTTATGTTTATAAGTTTGCATATTCTATATTTTAACTTTTATTTTTACTAAAACAGCTGGGAATTAAGTAAGTAACAGAAAAGATGTAATTAAAAATTGCAATTCAGATAAGTACAAAGTTTAAGTCACTCAATATGAACTAGCGGCTTTATAATCAAAAAAGTTCTACAAGTTAAAATAAATTGAGAGTTTGATTACTTGAAGTACTTAATAACAAAACTGAGCTATTTTTGCATTGTTTTTGTTAACTAAATTTTTAAAAGTGCTTTTTTAAAGTTATCCAACTGTTTTAAATATGTATTTTATTATAAAATTCCCTAAAACACAGAAAAAACCTTTACTAACAAATGCATGTAAAGCATTTAAATCAGTCAAAAAAGGTAATACAAAGATAATTAGTTTAACTTAAAGTATTTTTTTTTATATTAAGCCAATTTGAAAAATACCGTAAAAGTATAACTTTATTTAACAAATTTAAGTATTTAAAAGAATATTTCAAATGCAAAAAATTATAAAGAAACCTAAAATGCTTTTTGAAAGTTTTATTTTATTTATAACAAGTTAAAAATTATCAAGCAATTTGAAAAACTAAACTGTACAACTAACCGATAACAAACGAGGCTTCGCTTATTACAAAGCAACAATTTGGGGCATAATTTTGAAAACTTTAATTTTTTTAAGCACTGTCTAGTGACAAATTAAAGCATTTTTATTTCAGCGGCCACTTCATAACCGCACAATTCACTTTCAATAAAATGTCTTTAGCGAGCCGAAGTTGCGTTCACGTGACTTATATGACGTCACAATTTGTCGTCGGAAGCGTTCGATTTTACAACATAGAGTCGAAGTGTGGATTTCCTGTTAATTGATATCCGGACAGCTGTAATTTCATAACTTTTTAGTAATATTACATGCGCAGTTATTATTGTAAATTTAATGATTACGAGCTTATGGCAAATGGAGTAACAATTTTGTAAAGTTTACAAGAAGTTATCGAAAATAAAATTGGCTCGTAGTTTATTGTTTTTGCATCATTGTGCTTAAGTTGTTGTTAACTTTTACGAAGAAGTTTTAGTTAAATTTAAGGTTGAGTTAGAACTGGCTAAAACACAAAAAATCAGGATATAACGATAACATTTACAACAAAGCAACAACATAATGTCACTCCTTCTGCTTTAAGTTTCTTGTTTATTTAAAACACAAAAAAAGTCGATAATTAACACATTTTCAATTGATTAATATGATAACTAAACCGAAAAGTATATTTCTTTATTTAAAAACAGCAACAGTATTTTCTATTTACTTATGCTTACAAAACTCTGTTTCGTTAAAGCAAATTATTATTGCTTATATTTTAACACTGCAGAAATTTTTTAGCATCTATATTTTGTAGTTGTTCGAACAATTTAAGTTATTTATCGAAATCTCAACAATTTTTAAACCAACAATTTTATTTTGCATGCACCTGTGTTTTTGATTTTATCGCTTGAATCAACTTTGAAATATGCTGAAATAACAATTAGTAGCAAAATTGGCTTGAAACTTTAAAAACTTGTTTTTTTACATTTCTATTTAAAAAAATAGATAAAAACTATAAGATATGATTTTAAATTAAACAAACTATTTCTTGTACCTCTTGAACAGTGATTCGCTATAATTTTAGCGTTTTTTTAAGTTAGTAAATAGTAAATATCTAGCTAAATTTTAGAATTACATAATGTAAATGTATATTCATATAAATTTAACAAAAAATTTAATTAAAAACTTACTTATTTGAAATTTTATTCAAGATTTTTTTAATTTTTCTTTATTGGTAGTTTTATTAGTCGAAGATACTTTAAAGAATTTTTATTGTGAATTAATATTACTAATAGTCTGAAGATTATTAAGTATTAAAATTATATTTTTGCCATAAGTATATATAAAATCATATAATTAAAACACTTACACTTTATTTACCTTACACCTTAAGGCTTATGATTATTACCTTTACCTCTTTTGAATAATGTGATCATAATGAATATGAAAATTAATAAATCAAAAATTTATTAAACTGTTTGCTGTACAAAAACTAAGCAATAAAATAGACTGTTGCTGTTTAAACTTTGAAAACATTAAACAGGTTAACTAGAAGGTTTTAAATTTTCTACAAGTTTCTAAAGTTGAAGAGAACAACTTAAATTGTTTTGAACATGATAACTTACTGTTGTAAAAAATAATAAATAAAATTTTTCAGTTATAGATAATTAAAAGATGAAAATCAGTTTTGGATATAACAAATAAACGTAGAACAAATTCGGGTAACTTTTCTTACTCGAGTTTTCAAAATACAATTGAGAAAACTTATTAGTACAACTGAAAAGAAAATCATTAAGTTACATTCTTAGAAAAAATAAAAATGTAGTACGTAAGTTCATAAAAACGTAATAAACTAAGTGAATATGTATTTCCGAATTTTCCTTAAAGATATTCTACTTCTTATTCATCAATTCTTATACGATTATTTACAAAAATAATATCTTAATTGTTTTAATTTTAACAACTTTTCTTATATATCAGTGTACTGTTCAGTAAATCACGCACTACAAAATTATTTTACCTTAATACAAGTTTTTTTTTATAAGTCACTATAAATTGTATATAATTTATAAACAAGTACATTTTTGGACAATTAAAATTAAGGTTTTAAATTAATCCTTGATGAAATATTAAAGTTGAATAACACAAAACTATAGAGTTGCAGCTATAATTCCCAGAATTTTAATTTATTACTTTTAACTATTTAAGCCTAAAAAAACAAGCTCGAAAAACTTTAAGCTCTATCATTTTACTTTTAGAAAGGGAATAAAAAAAAAAAAATTTCATTAAATATAAAAGTATAACCTAAGAACTATTCTAAGTTTTAATTTGTAGGTTTTATTTTAAAGTTAGTTAGAACATTGATTAGAAACAGCACTTTTTTTCTTCGACGTGCATTAAACTAAAAATTGTGAAAACAATTATGTATAAGAAAAAGAAAAATTTTAAAGCTAACTACAATATGGTCGACTGGCTTGTGATAAATCAAAAAACTTTCTCATAAAGCTCTGCACCTTTCAATTATTTTATTTTTGAGTTAAAATAAGCACTATAAATACTAAAAATAAATAAAGTTATAAAACTTGTTTAAAATAGTTGTAATATACCAAATTTAAACTTTCTCTTAAGATATAGAGTCTGCATAGCGGTGACAGTTTAAAAGATAGTTTTATGACATTTCTATTGACCACATGTACCAATGAAGTATGACACCTTGTATAGATGCATTGTGTACCTTCCTTATAACCTGATACCTGCCTATTTTCAGCTTTCCAGTTGGTTAATGCACTTAAATTTTGTTGAAATAAATAAGTAATGACTTAAGACTTGCTATTAAATCACTTGCTGGTAGAAGACAGAAAAATTGTTTTAGCTTTAAACGATTTAGCAACGTTAGTTTAAATAAACAAAAAGTTTGTATTTATTATTATTATTATAGGAGTTTATTATGCGAAGATGGACTAGGGCATTAAAACCTGAGCCGCTTAAACAATACACACGAAAAAAAAAACAAATTACATTCAATGAAAACTAAAATCTAAACATAACATAGTAAAACAATTAGAAACAAATAGTCCTGTATGATAAATAATAACTTAGTATGCACAAAAAACAAAACGAAATAAATTCTCATATAAAAACTTATGCATAGACAATAAAAGATTACACATTTACAAAAATTATATATAACAACTTATAATCTGTAGGGGGAAGGCGTAGGGAAGAAAAATTATTCTTAGTGATACCAATATTTTACAATGAATTTTTATTCGTTAATCACTGTATTTTACTTGTGTTTATATTACTTAAATCGATGTTTTTCTTGTTTTAATCGAAATTGTTCCACCCTCCCACACAAAACCACATACTGCGGTAACCTATTCCACATATTTATTGTTCTGCAGAAAAAATAATTTTGCCACTGACTGTTATTAAAACTATATTTACATTTTATTTTTTTATCATTTTCTCTTAAATTATAATTGGTCTAAGAAAAACAAAAAATTTATCGAAAAATTCTTTATATTTACCATAAACAATTGTAAAAAGTGTTATCAAGTCAAACTGCCAACGTTTAGATTTAGCAACGTTTGCTAAAAGAATAAAAAGTTTGTATTTTGAATAAAATCTAAACTAATTATCTTAACTAGATTATAGTTTAAGGTTGTGTTTGGTTATTTTACTTTCACAGAAAAATATACTTAAAAATTATTTTTTTAAATTATAGAAGTTTATTCTAAATGTTATTTACTAAACATAAATTTTCACTAAAAAATTACAACTGCTTGTTATAAAAGCATTATTTAATAATTTTATTATGCTTTAGAAAAACAGTATAGACAAAATTTTTTCATTAACTGTTTTTTTACATAGTTATATCGAAATTACTTACATTTTATTACTGAATTAGACTTATAAGCTTTTTCTAAAAGCTAGATAATGCACGGTTGAAAATTTTGCGGAGAAAATGAACATGTAAAAATGTCGAGACTATTTCAAATGTCAATGTAACTTTATATTTTTAATAAATCAAAAAGTTTCTTAACGATCTATTTCAAAATCCACCAAAATAATTTTCTCACAATATTATTTTGATATTATTTTCGTTTTAAGGGTTATTTTTAATACGGTCACTTTGCATTACTATATACTAAATTGATTTAAGACAACATTTTATTTTGTTTTTACAACCTAAAATTATTACTTACTCCTCGTTTAAAGCCATTTAAATGTAAATATTAGTTAAAATAAGAGAAACACTTCTTTAACATTTTTTAATCTTCGAGTTCATTGCTTTAAGTAAATCTAGAACTTTAAAACTTATCTAAAACAAGCATCTGCTTTAAAAGCAAAACACTTTGAGCCTTAATTTAATAAAGCTATTGTTGAATAAAATTATTTGTTTTTTAATATAGACGCTTACTAATTAATAAATTTTAAATCTTGCATAAGTTTTAACAACTGAAATCAAAAAGTATATTTATTCCACTACCTACAACTATATGTTTTTATTTATGTGATGTTTATGAAATGAAGAAACATCAAAGATTTTAAAATTAAAGAGGCTTTTATTCTGCAGAAATGTATACAAAATTTTTTCTGTACTGTAAAAGTTAAAAAGACGTACATTTAAAAGATAAAAGTAAGCCCTATCTGCTTAAAGTAACGCATTATTGAAACAACATTTCCTATAAAAACCTCATAGTGACAAACGTTCTAATATCTAAAAACTTCAGGGAAGAAACCTTTAGATTCTTTCGAACTTATCAATGTGTTTTATGAAGTTTCAAATTCCGACAATAAAGTTACTCGACTAAAAGGGAAAAATTAGAAATAAGACTAAATTAATAAAATCGTATCTTAATAATACTTAAAAAAAATCTCATAGTGACAAATGTATAAATATCAACAACAAAGCAATCTTTATTCTTTTGAACTTACCGATGTGTATTTAGAAGTATTCTCGTTCTAATCCCGATACTAAAGTTACTCGATTTCAGAAACTTGTGGCCAACTTAGCCGGTCTCTGTGACGCAACAGTGTCCGGTTACCAACCTTAGAAACCCTGAAATCCCGTGAAAGTCGGAAGTCGGTTGAATTTCATTTGAAAATTGCCGCCATGTTGTTTATTTGGTGGGGAGTTGAAAAGTTTCACATGTGACTTTGAACTTTGTACGAAGAAATTTATAAAACTTAAGAGAATAGTTAAAACCTTTTTTTCTTAAGAGAACTATCTGATTAATCAGAAAATAAATGCTATTTGCTTTTTAAGTTATAGTTAATAGTAATGAGATTTAATCTTTTTTTTTCTACTGAAATTATTATTGTACATCTTATTCAAACATCATGCTATTCAAAAAGATCGAAAAATGTTTACTATCTATCAAATTAAACTTAATGTTGTTTTAAACTTTTAACAAAATATATATTATACTGATAAAATAATTATTTTTAAAATCTAAGGTTATAAATTGAAACATGTTTTTTTTGAAGCATAAAAGTTTCAATAGTCTACTGTAGTATAAAAAGCAAATGTTTACTACTCCCTCAGCTATTTAGTGTTTAACAACGCAAAAAATGAAGTTAATAAGACATAAAACTTTAGTGTTTTTTTTTTCGGCTACAAACATTAAGTTAGGTTCTTTATTGAAATATTTAGAAAAACATAACTCTCAATCTAGTTAAAAAAAAAGCAGTAAGTTTATATTTAACACTTAGGATACTTGATCATTTCAAAGTTAAAGTCAGAAAATTTTACTTTAGTATAAACATTCGAAAAGTAAGTTTTGTTGAAAATAGGAAAAGATATCAAAAATATACAACGCTAAAGTGATATTATGGCTTACTTTTAGTCATTCATAAATTATAAAAGACAATAAACTTTAGCTTGTTTAAAGTAAATTCCTATAAGAAATATCAGGTTAGTAAACATTATATACTAAATTTGTGATGAAATAAAAGCTAGTGCGTTACATAACTAGTAACTCAATCATAGCATTATTTTAATCTTTAACTCAATAAGCGCAACTAAAGTTTTGTTGAAACAATAGTTTAACAGGTGTTTAATTTTGTTTAGTTTAACAAAGATTATAATAAACTTATTTTACTTTTTAGGTTGTTGGCATTAACTCTTACTGTTACTTTTTATGAAAAAGGCTATGTGAAAAAAACATAAACAAAAAATGTAAATATACGGTTTAGTTACATAGCAGTTTTAAAATTTTAATGATAGATCTGTATAAAATTAACTTTATATTAAAACAAGAAGTTTATAATACAAAGTAAAACGGCTTTAGAAACAAAACAAGACTTAATACTAATACTTTTAACTAATTTGTTACATTGTATGTCAAGTATTTTACCCAACAAACTGGCTTTTAAAACTTATTTAAAAAAAGGAAAATATAGTTAAAATAAGTTGCACTTGCGTTTAGCTATCAATTATACTCAACGGTAATTGAATTTCGTAAAACGTAACTAATAACATAGTTCATTAAATAAATGTTGGTATTTCTGAAGTTTTCCATTCAAAAATTATAAATGATGTAAAAGGAATTTTGTTCAAAGTTTTGTACTAAAAAATTATAAATGTTTGTCAATACTTCACTATCATTTTGTATTCTTTTATCTACAATAAGGCTTAAAAAATATTTTTTTTTACTTTGCGAGTTTATTGAATTTTTTTTCATCTAGGGTTTTTAAATGCTTTTTAATGACATAAATTGCAAAACTTTAAACTTTTTTTACATAACTTGAGTCTGAAAGTAATTACTTTTTGTTTGTATGGTGGCCTAATTAAAAACGCTTTTAAGAGACATTTTCAATCCATTAAAGATTTTTTTGTTCAAAATTATTTAAAATAAAATAAAAACTAATTCTTTTTCAAGCAAAGTTTCTTTAGATAAAATTTAATCAAAATTTTAGTTTTGCTGCAACTTTTATACATAAAGTTTTTAAGTGAGCTTATAAAGTTTAATAGTTCTTATAAAAAATTTTAACCGTAATATTTTACTTTTTACTGTAAAAATATAAAAACTATGTTTGGCTGTACTTCTACTTTTTTTTAAATATTTTAGAACAAAGCTTTACGCATTCATACCCGGAGTTAAACTAGGGTTTATGCGAGTTTAACTAGATAAATTAGTTTAAATAAAATGTGTAATAAAAGAAACTTAAATCGATTTGACTAAATAAACTTTACTACTTTCAGATTTTAAAACAAAACAATAAAATTAGTTTCTCCCAGGTGCAGATCTGAATCTCATCCCATAAGAAACCCGAGGGTTGTTATGGCAACAAGCTTCAACCCGTGAGAAGGCAGGTGACGTTGCAGCAACCCCGAAATAAAATGACAGTTTTCAGGTGTTAAGTGGATGCTTTTAATCCGTCACGGTTTATTGCACATTCCCACTAACAGCAGCTAGAAACTAGCAACTGAATGATGAGAAACGCCATTGTTGCTAGGGTGAAGCGAACTGTTGCTAGGGTGAAGCGAAATGATCAGACACAATTTTCTTGAACTAATCCGATTTTCGGGGTTAAGTTCGTGAAAGGGTTGTCATAAAATGGAGATTGTTATAATAAAATACACAAATCAAAATCGTTATTTTGAGCGTTTTAAGTTAGTTTTAAAGCAACTTTGATATATAAATTAAGCAAGCATTTTATAAATAATAACTCTTTATTTTGGCGATGTATAAGTAAACTGAAAACAAAATAATCACAAATATTTACGACAAAGGAGTGCTTAGTTATAGAGAAGGAAATTATATAATTTATAAATACCACTTTTTTTTACATGAGTTCAACAAATATTACTTGTTACTTCAGCTGTTTTACACTGCAAAACAAGTAAAAGTTTTAGTTTTCACAAAAATTTTTCATACTGTTTTCATAACAAAACTTCTCAATATAGTTTTGTTTATATGTTTTTTTAGTTCTAGAATTTACAATAAAAATAAAACTTAAGAACTTAACAGCATTTAAACTCTTGTCAACTATCTTTAAGCAGTTGATTTTTATTTTTTTTAAGTATGAAAAAAATCATTTAAAATTTTTTCATGTTTCAGTTAAACACACTAAACATGAAAATCAACTTTTATATCTAGAAGTCTAAATATCGAAAACACTATGTTATTAAACAATTTTAGCAAAAACACATTGTAGCTTGCTGGTTTAAATGTTTCATAGATAAATAAGTAGGCAACATTCACTACAAAGAGTTTGTTTTTATCAGTATTACTTGAAGTTTTTAAAATCTGTAGACAGTAAACTACTTAGAAAAATTTTATGCACAAAGGAAAATTAAGTCAATTTTTTATCAATTAAAATTATATTAAAGACTAATTTTTATATGGTTTGTTTCTTTTTGTCAATTAAAAGAATACAAAAAAAAAATTTAAGGTTAATATTTGAAACATTTATTTTGCAAAGACTTAAACCTGTGCAAAATAAAATAGCTAATGTATGCACAATTAAGAAATATCAATATATACCAAATATATACAAGTAAAGAGACAATAAATTCATAATGAAAACAAGACAACACCGAGCAGCTAAGATTAAAAAAACAGAGACTAAAAGTTTTAAGCTAATATAAAGCATTTATTAAAATAGATACTTTATGTTAAATTTAAAAGTAAAAAACTTAAATTTTATGATATTATTCGGAAAAAAAATTTTAAAAACTAAATTAGAAAACAGCTTGAGCACAACCAGCTGTATCACTTTAAACTGTGAATTTATCGACTTTATTCACCACGTTGACCCCGTACAGTCCATCACCATCACTGATGTTCTGGCCCGAAGCTCTCTGGAACGAGCTGTGACCCGCCGGGCTGATGTCCCGGTTGCTAAGCGACTGCTGGCCGGCCACCACCTGAGCCCCGATCTCCGTCACGTGATTGGACTGTTGGTTTTCGGGACTCGAGTGAAACTGACCCCCGTTCTGGCTGTAGTTGTACGGCTACTGGTTGCTTGGGCTGTGGTAACTGGACTGGGCTGACGTCGACGCCTGGTTGTACTGCGGGAAGTGGTACTGATTACCGTGGTAACCACCTTGCTGGTTGCCGTGGTTGCGGGGCGGAGACGGGCTGTACTGGGTGTAGGACTGGAAGCTCTGGTTGCTATGGATGTTTGAGTGCTGGTATTACTGTTGGTTGTTGCCGTAGTGACCCGGTTGCAGCTGGTGCAAGCTCAAGTCGGAGGGGTAGGACCCGTAGTCGTTTTGCAGGGGCCGGCTGCCGTTGCGCGCCCCAATTGCGTTGTTATAGAGACCGTTTCTGGTGGACTGCAGGTCCGGGTTGTTGAATACGGAGCTGGAAGAGCTGGTGTTTCTGTTGTCCCTGAATATAAAGTTATGTTAATTTTCAGATTAGATCCTGAGATAAGTTTAAAAAACTAACTAGATGTGACAGAGTATGAATAGCTTGCAAAAAAAAAAACTAATTTCACAATATAGGTTATGGTGAAATTTTATACCGTTTAAAAAGTTAGAGGTGCTAAGTTTAAAAACATCATTGCTCCAATTATTGCCAACCAAAATGATAAAAACAGTTTTAACAATTGTGAACAACAAAATGGTAATAGAGGTAATTTACATTACGTGTAGCCAGATAGTTCTAACCCGCAGGCTATACTATTACAATGTCTCGTCCAACGTAGCCAATTTTATACAATATTTCATTATTTGATGTATAAAAAATATCCGTGTCTGTTAAAGTGGCTCCCATTACTTGATTTGCAAAAAAACTTTAAATCATCCAATTTTGCTTAACAATATTTTTGAAAAGTTAGTTATAAAACAATATGAGGACTTCGACTTACTATCCGACTAAAATCCTAAAGTGACTTTTTTATTTTAAAAAAATGTATTGAAAGTTATGTTAAAATATTTTTACTTGATTCGGTTTTTTTTCTATTTCAATGTTTCTAAAACTTAGTACTTAGGTATATTAGTATAACTAAGTTTTGATGTAAAGAAGCAGATTATAGTTTATTAAGGCATACAACTAAAGGAAATAACGTAAAACACACGTTGAAGCTTTTTTTGTACATTGTTATTTTTAAGAGCGTAGCTATTTTTCGCTGATACCTGGCTTACTATAGTTATACAACAAGTTTACATATAGATTTACTAAACATTAAAGTTTTAAGAAATAATTGCATCTAGTGTGATTAAAGTATACAACTAAAAACAAGAGTCTTTTTTTATATATCGTTAACTCCGGATACTTTTCAATCATTTATTAACAATCCCAAGTAGTTTAAAGTTAATAAACTTGTATTAATAACGAATAGTGAGTATATACAGGCTGTATTGGCTTGACTAAGTTAAGTTTATCAATGCAAAATAACAACTATTATTTCCTTAATCAAACTTTATTCAATCTACAAAGTTTTTAAAGACAGTTTAAAACATAAGTAAAGAGTTCTTTAAATGTTTATGAAATCAAATTATAAATAAGACTAGTTTTGAATTTTTAAACAAACTCTTCATTTTAAACAGCTTAAAAGTCATAAAAAATACAGTTTTTATATTTTTTTGCCTATTACACATTTACTTGTTTACATTCAATGAAGTTATTAGTTAAGCAACCAATTAACCACAAAATCCACAACTTAGAGCAAACAAGAGAAACAAAATGGCGTCCTAATTTTCAACTACCAAGGAAGTTCAGCCTTAACAACACGGGCGACAATTAAAACAATACTCAATATTAGAAAAACATCTTTTTAGTTTCGATCTAAGAATTGTGAAGTTAAAACGCATGATCGATGTTCCCGAGGGCATTTCGTTGCAAACTTCATTAAAAAGCTCGTTATTCTAAGGCAACAACGTATATTTTACACGGATAAATAAATTTCCCAAGCCTATGTGACTCTCTCAGTGAAATTTAAATTGCTTTTAGTGTAAAATTGGTACTACATGCATTTTTTGTAAATGTAGATTTCGATTAGTTAATGATGGGAACTTGAGTTAATTGCATATAATCGACTTAATTTAATAGTCAATTGGTCAGATGTTATTTCTAAAAATATTTTGATTGCAAATAAACTACCTGTTGTTGTTATTGTTTTTTCCGTCTTTAATAGCTGCCCTGTCTCCCTCTCTGCCTGCGGTTTTCAAATTGTTTAAAAATTGGTTCTGGGTTAGGCCTTTGTTTTCTGCCATGTTCTTCTATTCGAGGTTGGACGGATAAGTGTTGGTGTTTGTGTAAAAGTACTTCAAAATTTCTCGAGATTTTTTCTACAGAATTAAATTTACTTTAATTTAAAAAAAATATTTAAGTTACTGAAAGGTGCTAAGTAGGAATAGAAAAATAGAAAAAGAAAAAAGAAACTTTGTTAAAAGTGAAAATAAAACTATTAAAGTTTTAACTCTTCAGAAATGTATCATATCTTAATTCTAATTGTTTTTAAGTACTTTTCAAATCTTGAAAGTGAAGCTGGTCTCTTCTCCATCCCAGATGGTTGGATGCAGAAGATGTTTTTTCGAATTCGGTACTTATCCTTGGCTTGGTACCCTTCCTCGTGTAGTGGACGGCCTGCTACAGGTTCTGCAGCCTCTTGTGGTTCTTTTTGCTGAAATTTGAAGGTCTTGGTGATGTTTTTCGTCTCACTGTTAAGTAAATAATGGTTTTAGAAAACTATTTTTAGCAGAATCTTTCAGGTAGTAGTATTTTAATTAAAATCTACAGAGAATAATAAATGACAAAAAAAAAATTACTTTTAAGTTTCTAACAACTTAATTTATTTTAAAGAAGTAAACTTAGTAACAACTTAAGTGAAGTTATAATATTTTTTAAAGTAGTATAGTTAAAAAACTGTATAAACTTTAAAAAACCAACAAAAAAGCAAACTAACTTGAAATCACCCTCATGAAAAGAGCACAGAGCTCTTCCCTTCAGCACCGCTTCATTGTTCTGCCACAAGTCCTGGTGGTGCTCTATGCAGCTTAGGAACAACTTGAGCTGCTCCACACGGTTCTCCTGCTCCAAATGATCGCACACAGTCGTCAGGTGATCCTCTTCTATTTCGTTCCCCAAAAATTCAAAAATTCAGGCACATGTTGCTGGTACAAATGTGTATTCCAGTGAGAAGTAAGAAATAATACTTAACTTCTTGTTTCAATTTTTATGCGTATACTTAATTGTTATCTATATAACAAGTTAAAAACTGTATACATGCTTGCTGTATTGTATAAACAAAGTTTTATGTTTAATATTTTATACAACAATTACATTTTGTACTTATGTGAACAATCAGTTTGTGTGAAATTTTTTTTTGTATATTAAACGACGGTAATTGCTTGTAATAAAACACAAAAAAAATTATCATATCACAACCAAAAAACAAAAATATATAAACTCACGCTTGGTTTTCTGTGAATTTAATCAAACATTATGAATTTATTGTGTCATAGTCACTTTATTTTTTTTATTTTGAAGCATTATGATAAAGTTAAAATGTTAGATTGATAGTTTAAACTGTTTCTAAAAAATTCTTATTCGATTTTTATTCAACGACTGTTGTTGTAAAGATTTCTTTTTGCTTTTAAGACAGTTTAAAATACAACATTACCATTTTTACACAGCTAACATATACAAATAATAACCTTTTTTCGATTCTAATTGTACAAATTTTTTTACGTATTTTAACTTAATTGATAGAATAAAAACACTTTTAGTAACTAAAAAGATTATTTGTTATTGAAATTTTGTTTTTATTTTTATTTTTACAAACAATTTTTACAAACTAATAAATTTGTCAACTTCAAGTTAAATTGTTCTTAAATTTTCTTATTGTACTCAATTTAAGAAAAATTGATTTATTAAAACAGAAACAAATTTTTATTTCAAAATTTTTGGGCTTAGGTTCTTTCCTCTTTCTACTTAACAACTTTTTGTTATATAATTAACAAAATACAACTGTGTAATTAAATTTTCTTTAAGTGTTTTCAAATATTTAAAACGACATATACATCTTGCCTCGCTAGCAGCTCGTATATAATGAAGTGTTCGCACAAGTTTATATGAGAGAACAAAAAAAATATTTTGTTTTACTTTCGGTACTGTTTACTTATTTCGGTTCGTTCAAAAGTAATTTTACCAATAACTAATTATGAAAATTTGTTCAGCAAATTTAAACTACTTTATTAACAAATAAGAACAAAATGCTTGAACTTATGGCATGATTTTAATATTATTTTACTTTAATTAACGAGCCTGATCTTTTTTTAATATACTTTTCATGAATTCGTTTTTGAATAACGAAAACGCTTAACATTTCTTACAAAAAAATTGTTTTCAATAAATAGAAAACTCTGGTTAACACTAATGAGTTTTCTGGCCAACTTATTAAAAATAAAGACTAGCTACGAACATACTTAAACATGTGTTTTATATAATCATTTAATTGTGCTATTTAGTAAAGTAGTTTAACATAAACAAACACTTGAATATAAATTAACATATAATTACTTGAAGTTAATTACTTAATAATCGTTTAAATACTTATATATGAATCTAAACTAAGCAAAAATATATTTACTTGATTAGATTTAACTTTTATTAACTTATACTTTTCATATCAAAAACAGTAGAAAAGTACAAACTGTCTTATTTCCATTATTTTCAATAAATAATAAAGTTAGAGCACTACATTACGTATGCTTTTAGAACTTATTAAATTTTATAATTAAATTTATTTTATAAAACTTAACAATAATTGTAATCATCTTTAACTGTGAAACAAAACCTTATAATCTCAATCAAAAACTACTTTTTCATAATAATTTTTACGTGTTGAAATATGAATTTTATAGAAAACTTTTTCTGTAGTAAAACTCATGCTTTGAGCTTAAAGAAGAGATATCATATTTGAGTTACATTAGAAGTTGTGATTTTGGAATCAGATACTAATTCTTTTGTTTTGAATACTTGTCAAAATATAAAGTTAAAACATCATGTTACTTGTATTTAATACATTTGGCAATGAACTCTTATAAAGTAAGAGTAATCTTACAACCTAGACTTTTCTTTTTATGATTTTTAGGTGTAACTTATAGTTTTTTAACACTATTTTCAAAGTAATTAAGTATCATGTTTTTTTTAATAAATTTATACTTGTTAAAATATTTAATTACTTATTTTACGCAAACATATACATCCTCATACTTTTAAAACTTTAATAAATACTGTAATTATGAATTGAATAAAAAAAACTTCTTTACATGTTAATCACAAAAACATTAAAAAGCTAATAAAGATTAACTTTTACAAACACAGGCGAACTAAAGAAAATTGCATTTCGAAAAACTTCCTGTCAAAAAATATAATAAAACATTACAAATCTACTGTAAATGAAAGCATTTACCACGTGCAAAATATTTCAGGTATTTAACAAATTTGTGGTTTAAACTAAATGCCTTGTTCCAAAAATACTTTCCCACTTTTTACAAAAATTACTTACATCACAAATTTAGACATGAATAATAATTTCTTTTCTTCCTTTCAAGTCTATTGACATTAAAAAGTAGTTAACGTGTTGCTTAGCACCTGTACAAAGATTAAAAGTTTTAGAAAAAATAAAAACAATTGAGTTTTTATATACTTGAAATAAGGATTGTACTTGATTTCCATTTTAAACCGATCTACCAAAATTTAAAGCTTTATAGGAAAAAGTTAAAACCGAAAGTTTCTTGAAATGTTTTACAGTTAAGACAAAGTATTACTTTTTTTTTAATATTCAAGTTAAAACCTAATAATTTTTAATACTGACAGAACAAGTATCGTATTTGAGTTACATTAGAAGTTGCGATTTTGGAATCAGATACTAACTCTTTTACTTTGAATACTTGCCAAAATATAGAGTTAAAACATAACGTTATTTTTATTTCATACATTTGGCAATGACCTCTCATAAAGTGAGAGTAATATTTCAAGCAAGACTTTTCTTTAAATGATTTTTATATGTAATTTGAAGTTTATTTAATACTGTTCACAATGAAAATAAGTATTTGGTTTTTCGTGTAGTTAAACTTCTACTTGTGAAAATACTGAGTTGCATTTTTATGCAGTAATTTATACTTTTTGTAACGTTTATCTTACTTTAATTACTATTTTGATTTAGACTTAACACATATCTAAAAATTTGTTGTTTGTTTTCTTATAAGACCAAAAAAGATTAAGTAATATCTTAAACGACTGATCTAAATTTAAACTACCAAATATTACGATATAAAAATTAAAAAAAAAAAAGATTGTTTATATTATTTTGTTAATGCAAGCATGTACAACATATTTAATACTTAAAGTATTTAAACATTTTTTTGTGGTTTACATTTAATTTCATTTCAAAAAAAAAAAGGTAAAGAGTTCTTTATAAAGTTTGTTCATATTTTTAGTCTAGCAAACATGAATAGTAGTTTTTTTTTTCATCTTTTTACGCCTACTTACAGTAAAAGCTACTTAACATTGTATTTAATACAGGAACAATTACAAAGCTATATAAAGAAAAATTTAGTTTTGATAATTTTTTTTTTAAGTTTTTCATGTTATTATGTTTTTGCTTTTATTGTTGTTGATATATTTTTGTAAAGATTAAAAATTTAAATAGTAAAGTCTTAGTATTAGTTAATTATTATTATCTATAAATTTTAATCAACTTGATATTATGGAATACAATTTTTCTAAAATTATTATGGAATATAATTTTTATACAAAACTTTTGCATGCTTAACCAAAAATAATAAGTTTTTATACTCTTTACATCATTGTACGATATACTTCATAATTTAAAAAAAAAAATTCTCTAAAAAATAGCTTTTCTGACAAATTAAGCTTCATAACCTTGAACATTTTTTAACAAACTAAACCAAAGCAGATATCGAGTTTAAACTAACTCAGATATTTTTTTAATAATCTTAAAGACTAGTTTAAACCTGGGTAAAAGATTTTCGATAGTTCCCGGCATTTGAAACCGCGCCCGACATTTCATTTTATGTTCCCTAAACAAAAGAGTATATTCAAAGGTCATAAAAAGCCCTAATCAAAGTTACATCAGTTTTCACGGTTGAATGAACTTGAATTGGCTGTATGGGAAAGTTGCTGTTTGACGTCTGAAGATGATTTTTCACCGCAAACAAACGAACAGGTGAGAAGTTGGAGCGTTGAAAAGCTGCGAGTTTTGAAATGTGCTGATTGATCAAGCTGGGAGTAGGCGGTGAAAGTTTTGATTTTATGAGATAACAAGATTATATTCTATTGTATGAGTGTATATAAGTATGTTTTTGTTTGTCATTTTAATGCGATTTAAATAAAATAAAAGAAATAAAACTTGAAGGGTTCTAATATATATGTATATACTAATTTATTTACATAGTAAATTTCTAATTGCATAACTACTTTAAAAATGATAAGCTGATAAACAAATACATAATACAGAAAAGATGAAAACCCTGACTGTTCTGTCCCTAACAAAAGTTCTTTCTAAAAACAATATTATTTACTACACATAAGTTAATGCTTGTTTTCATTATTGCTTCTAAACATTGAGTATGTAACATGATAAAAAGCTTAGTAATTATAACAAAGTGCTCATATTTTAGAAGCTTTTATTAAAACTGATATTAAATTATATATTGTGTTTAATAAAATCATATTACTAACAATTAAGCAAAAACATCTCTAGTTATTATCAAAGGTTTATAAACCTTTTGACACTTTACTTAGAGTTTTAAAGACAAACGTTTTATAACTGTCTTTTTCTAATGTGTTCAAATAAAAAACGTGTTACAAAGTGTATAACATGGTATTCCTTGTCATTGAAGTGGGATTAAGTCAAAAGAAATGAAGCAAAAATTGTAAGAAGAATAATGTATAAATTTTAAATCCTTTTAGTTATGTAGTTAAAACCAACAGAATAGCTAAAACAGATATAAATAGACTATAAAAATAATACATTGTAATAAAAAAACATAAATGCTTTTAGGTTTTTTTTTACTTAAATGCGTTTAAAATATGTGTGTTTACAAACCTTTTTTTTTATTCTTTTACAAATCTAAAAACATCTTTATACTTCCAAAACATTATATTTTATATGAATATTTTAAGTTAAAGTACTTAATAATTGATTAAAAATTATTGAATTATCATTTTTTTTATAGTCTTATAATTAAAACTTTTTTATGTTATCATTTATAAAACTACAAAATATTTTTGAAACTATAAATTAAAACCCTAATTTGAAAAAATTATACCTCAATTTAGATTGAGTTTTCTTGTTGTTTTACACATAAAATTAAAAGTTGTAAGTTATTTAAACGACTGTCAAGAAACTAATAACAAGTGTATTACTTACTACTGAGTAAATTATTTACTAACATATTTTATTTGTTTGTGCTTGCATACATCAAAGGTTTACTATTTTATTTCTTTTATTATTTAACTTAGCTTTATTGTGTAACTAATTGTTTATTAAAGAAAATCCAGTAGCAAATAATAATCTTTATAATTTTATTAGTTTTTGTTTATGAACTTATTTTTAGTTTAAGATGTTTAAAATAAAATTATTTTTATAAAAAAAAATGTTTTAGACTTTTTAATTTCGCTATAATTGTATTGCAAAAGTTAGTTTTAGAAACTAAGTTTTAGTTTTTTTTGGTCAATGTTTTTAGTTATATGACTTATAATTTTTGTTTTAAAACAACATTTAAATCTTGAAAATTGATGACTTCTTTGTCTAATTTAACTTTTTAGTTTATTGAAATTGTAGCTAAAAGTTTTAAAAAATGGTAAAAGTTGTTTATTTTGATGACTAAGGAAAAGTATATTTATTAAAACAATAATACTTTTTCTGAGCTGTATAAACATTTACTAAATTTCAAACTGGTTTTACACGATATTTAGGAAAAAATCTTAAAATAAATAATTTAGCCGAAAACAAACAAAATTCGTGAAGTTCGATTTCAGTCTCAGTTTTAAATATTTTATTTGCTTTCTCATAGTATTTATTACAAAACAATTAAAGAAATACCATTTTGAGTTAAATAAGTGTAGGTGTAGTTTAGTTTAAAATTTCGCTAAATACGTTTGAAATCTTACAGAGTTTCAAAAAAGTTGATACTTTATCGCGTAAACAGATTAACTGTCAAGTATTAAGATTGATTAATAAATATGAATATAGAAAGAATAATAAAAAAAAGATTTTTTTTACTCTGCGATGTAAATTAACACTTAAATAACTTAAAAGTAAAGAAAAAATTTGATACTTTCTTTTTGACCAATCTTAGAAATTTTCACATCTTCACTAAAGTTAACGTTGTTAAAAATATACATTTTTATCAATATTAGCCAACCGTAGTTAAAAAACCATTTGGATATTATTCTTTCTGAGAAGTATAACTTTGAAACTAGTAACTTTTAGGAATTGTGTACTATTAAACAACCTAAAAATTACCAAGAAATAAAGTAAATATATCAGAGCAAACAATGTTTTTTGATTAAAAATAACTTTTAAATTTATATAAACTTATGTACAGATATCAAGTAAATGATTTGGTAAACACACAACAATGTAGGTTATTTTCACATTAGCTTTACGGAACTACCCAAGATAAATTTAAAATTTTTAGTATTTATTTTTAAAATTCCCACATTAAGGGTTAAAGGAAGGTCGGAAGCAATTTGACAAATTTCCACTTGAAAATGTCGCCGGTTGTCAAAAATTTTAATTACCTGTGGCTAGTGTAAAAGGCGTTACTAAAATAAAAGTTTGAGATTTTTAGTGATTTTTACGAACCGTATTCGCAGTAACTTTAGCACAAGTAGTTGAAGTCAATGACTTAGTAAAAAATTTTCGTAATCTAAAAAAAACATTTGTGCTTTCAGTATATTCGGCTCTTTTTTGTTAAACAAACACATTTTTAAGGATTCTAACATGTAAGTTATTCACGGCTAACTTATATACTATAGTTTACAAATCTACAATGCATTTTAGCTGAGAAAATAAGTATATAAAGTCATTTAATTTCTCTTTTTTTTAAGGCTTTGTTCTTAATAATAACTTTTACATGCAATTAAACAACTTTTGTTCCTTAAACTTTTAGTGATAATCTACGATGTCAAAACCATCCCTTTTTGTAAATACATTTATACAAAAGTCAACTTCGCTTGATTTTAAAACTCGCTACTCATGCAACCCGAAAAAACCACTTGTCATATACAAATTGCTTTTTTAAGCATTATAAGTCCACAATGTCAAAACTATCCCATTTTACAAACACAGACTTACCCTAGACCTTTACACAAAGAAGTTCTGACAAAAAGGTCACCATCGGTCCAACGTCACAAACCAATGGGTAGCGTGTGAACTGCTCGGTTACCACGGCAACCCATGCATTTAATTTCCCCTCTCAACCGACCCTCCGTCGTCACTGTGACGTGGGTGACGCAAACGTGTTTGTTTTTATAACAACTTGCATGTTTCTAATTGGTCAATCAAGCGTGTTAGGTTAAATCAAGTAGTTTTGGAAACATCAAAAGTTTGTTTGTTTTTTTTGATAATTTTTTTCTGTAGATATTTTTTCGCGGATTTGAGTTTATTAGTAAAAATTTTTTAACTATTTTCTGTAATATATTTAATATTTATCTAGTAAAAATAATAAAAGTATTTATCTTAATTATAAACGCTAGTCTTCTACTAGTTTTATGAAGTTTTATTACGTATTTTTAAATTTAAAATAAAAACATATACTTAATAAAACTTACAAACTTGTAAAAAATTACCTTTCATTATTTACTTTTTAATTTCCACCGATAAAAGTCATAGTCATCCTTAAACTTCACTTTAATTTTTTTTTAAGTTGTTAAAAAAGTTATATAAAAGTGTAATACTCAAACAAATAAACAAGATGTGTGTATAAAACTTTAAAAAAGTTAAATAAATAAATAATGAAATCAAAAACTGATATATCTCAATTAAGACTCCTTTAAAGCCTGTGATAAATGATTTCAATCACTAAAGTCAAAGATCAATCGAAAAAAAGACAACAAATTCACATGACGTGAATAAACGGAAAAAACAACATAACAAAACGAAAGGTCTTGGCATTTGCCAAGTACAATCGTCGCCGAAACACGAAACCGTCAGATTTTCCGGTCAATTGTGTTTCGCGCCATTTTAGGCGGCGTGTGCTGCTAAGGTCATGAGATACGGTGTTGCCAGTTGCGAAATATAAAGTGCCATTAGTGTCAACTGCAGCCTCTTACATAATTTTGCTCTATTGCTCTTTTCTAAGTACATGATAAAAACAAAAGTTTTTTTAATATAAACTTAACAATTGAACTCGTAAATATTTCTAAAGTTTTAAGTTTTGTCCTGTTTGTAGTTTTTTTTTTGTAACCACATTAACATACATTTTTGGCTTTAAACTTATGTTACTTAGTTCAGTTTATCATACAGTAGTTTTTTGGTTCTTTGAAAAGCTAATTAATACACTTTAAAAAGCAAACTTAAGTATCTTAATTATCAATAGATTCAATTACGTTTCAAACATTAAGTAATGCATTTAAATCTGATTTAACGTGTAATACCTTATTTATATGCTGTATTGTAATAATTTTACAGAAGTGATACAGAGTTTGGACTATTAAAAAAAACAGAAATAAAAAAATGTTTAGAAATTAAACGAATGCATTTTTTAACTAGTGAACTAAACAGAATAATGTTATATTTCTAATGACAATAAATAAATTAAAAATTGTAGTTGAGTTAGATATATTTAGACTAAAGTCTTTTTTAATAAAGCTAAAGTCTTTGAAAAAAATGTTTTGTTGAATGAAAGTTAAATATTAATATTAAATAAATAATATTAAAAACCTACCTGTAAGCTAGAAAATGAGATCTAGTTACATAAGAAACGAAGTAAAAATTATTTCAACCATTACGTAACTTCTTTGTATAGAAATCAAATTAATCAAGTTGGCCGCATTTCAACATAATCAATTAGAATCTGATCATCATCTCCTAAAAAACCCATCTTCTGCTGAGAGTCTCTAATTACTACGAATTGTGTCGGTATCAGGTAAATCTTGTTGGCGTAAGTGGATACTGTGATGTCATTAACGAAATTCTCTTCGTCGTCTTAAAGATCTTTTCTAGGTCAGTTTTAATTCGCGTTTCTGCAAACTATACCAACTTCTTTTAACTTTTTTTATTCATAATGGTATTTAGTTTTTGTTATTTTTTTATAACATTAGTTTGCAAAATATTTGTTATGATAAAAACTTAACGCTAAGTCGAATTAAAAATTAATAATTAAAGTCGTGTAGTTTTTTCTACTTAGGCCTTTACAATAGTTGATATTATGTTTACTTTTTATGGCGAATCCCTGTACTTTTAACTGTTGAACTCCTTTCTATAATTTTAAACAATTGCAAATTTAATGTTCGTTCTTGCTTTTTGTAACAATAAAAGTTAAACTTATAACAATTAAACTTAATCTTTAGTTAAACGTAAAAAACTAACTTTGTGTGTATTTTGTTTTTAATTTAAACAGTTGCGAAGGTATGTATTAGATTTTTTTCTTTACAGTAAAAATACAAGCCTGTGGTAAATCTAGTTGTAATCATACCAATAGAAAAACTTAAATATCATGAATGTAGCTTTAATTTTTTTATCTTCTTAGCGAGAAGTATATTTTTGTTTGTTATTTAATAAAGTATTTTAACAATACCAATGGGTTTATTTTTATATTTAAAGTTAAAAAAAATGTTTACTAAAGATTTAAAGCCGTTGAATGAGTACACACTAAAAATCATACTGTCGATTAGAAAGCAGCAGAAATCGATTTATATTTAAAGTCGTTTGAACCATTACGTAATTGTTTTTAGAATCACATCAATCAACTTGGCCGCATTTCAACATAGCCAATTAGAATCTGCCCATTGCCTTTCGAAAACCCTCAGAATCTCTAATTACAACAAACGGGCGAGATCGGGGGTGGGTAAGCGGATACTGTGATGTCATAAGAGGAAATTTCGTCATAATTTCCACGATCTTTTTTATTTCGCATTCCTATTTTGATTTCCAATTTGGAAATGGGATTTTCTTACTCAACGTAACAGCTCGTTTTAGTATTTGTTGTTTTACGTTTCATCAGTCCGTCCCGACATACCTAATGCTTTTAGTTGATACAAATTTAAAGTTGAAAAAAAAACGTTAAACTTTAATACGTAACTAGTTGAGATCAGAAAATTGTAATTAACTTATAATTAGTCTTTTTTATTACTGACATATTACAATTTGAGTCAACTGACCGTTAAGAGTTTGGCTTATTACTTTTTAACAAAATAACACAAAGAAAATATGCTTCTACTTAGTGTTGTGTTGCTTATTAAACTTAGAACTTTTTTCACTAAAAGTATATATTATATATAAAAATATTAAGTAATCTATAAAAAAGTAAAACTGTACAGAATGAATTATTTATATATTTTTGTAAATGTATTTTGTTATGTATGTTTCGTCGAACTTTAAAATATATATTAGGTAATTGTTAGTTTCAAAATTTTTCTCTCATTATAACTATTTATTTTACAAGACAATTTAAATGCTTTGAGTTTTTTTAGAAACTTATTTAAAATGAGTACATAATAAATAACGCAAAATTACAACTATTGTTTTCCGTTTTAAAAGTATGTAAACCAGGAAATTTTTTTTTTTATAATTCTAAATACAAAAAGCTAAATTGATTAAATGGTATTTTTAGATTTAGCCACTTTTTCTGTAACTAATACTTCTAAAACGGCTTAATGATATTAATTAAAAATCAAAATGTCATGTTGCTAAGTTTTTCAACGATTTTTGCATGCTGTAAAAAACTAGCACGTCAAAACAATGAAACCCAGTAGCTTTTCTGGACTGAATCATGTGTATGACTTCATATATTAAAGAAACCTTAAGTTCTTCAAAACTTTTTCATAGTCGCCTTCTTAGCAGAAATTCTAAAGAATTGCACTCTTAGAAAGATATCGACACTTTGTTTAGTTAACTAACGATTAATTTTTCATACCTTACTAGTTGCCCCTAGACAGCAAAAATCGCCCCCAAAATTGAGTTATTGCCTACTTTGGGAATACCAGCCTCTTGATTTAATTAGAATCAAAAGCTAGAACACAAGCTTGAGTGCTTTTATACGTGAGCTTTTATTAATCAAAAATCTTTAAACTTTATATGTATCAATAAAAATGCACCATGTTTTATATAGGATACAAAGAGTGTTAAAATTAGACAAAAAATTAGCAGAAATGGAATCATAAGTTAACGTAGATTCACACAAAAAGATAACAAAAATTTTCTCTTGTGTCATCACAGTATCTACATACATTAAAAGGATTTACAGTCAGCACCTGATGTCGACCCGATCTGTAGTAATTAGAGATTCTCAGCAGAAGATGGGTTTTTGAGGGGTAACGGGCAGATTCTAATTGATTATGTTGAAATGCGGCCAGCTTGAATGGTGACCTTTTCTTACAAAAAACTACGTAATGGTTAAAAAACGTTTCGTCTTCTATTGTTAAGTTTTGTTTTGAAATTAGCTATACACTTTTTACTTTAAATTTTTTTGAAGCTTGATTAAGTTAATTAGTTTTAAAACGTTTTCAAAACTTACTTTTTTACCAAATATATTGTTAATTTTTATGACAAACAAATTTATAAATGAAAGTTAGCGAATCGTCAATATTATAAGAGTAAGTGATTACTCTACTTTCAGATTAAATCATTTAAATAACTTTCTATAAATCTATTAATTAAAACTTAGTTTTATAAAAGTTTGAAATTTAATCAAATGTTTTTATTAACGAATAAAATAAGAAAAAAGAAAAAGAAAACCTTTTATTTTAAACAACATTTGACTACTATACTTTTATACATAGTTTATAATTTTTAACATCACTCTACGCAATTACAACTTGAAAATACTCATAACGGATTTATAAATCTTGTTTTCTCATACTTATATTAAGTATTTTTTGCTAAACGCTTTTTTTTTTTGAAAGCTTTTCTAAAGTTTTTATAATTCGTAGGATGGTGAAAAATTTTAGGACTATATATGAAAAGTTATTTATATCATATATGTGTTTAAATCCATTTATAATTGTAGCTTGAAATCCTCCAACCTTAAAAAGGCATTGTGAAACAGCAAACATAAAAATATCTACAAAGGTTCCCATGTAAAACTTAAACTAGAGGTTTTTTTATTGGCCTATTCATTACGTGCTTGAACAACAAATCAATTATAGAAACTATTTCAAAGGGGCGCAGTCGACACTAATGGGTGCAAATTGTATTTCGCGGGTCAGTTGCTATTGGTAACAAATGTTTGGCATATCACATGACCTTAGCAGCACACGCCACCGAGTCTAAAATGGCGCGAATCGCAATTGACCGGAAAATCTGGCGGTTTCATGTTTCGGCGACAGAGGTGCTGGGCAGATGCCAAGACCTTTTTTCTAGAGAAGCCTTCGCTTTTCGATCACGTCATGTGAATTTTTTATTTATTTTGTTTTTCTTTTTTTCGATTGATCTTTTTGGCTTGAGTGATTGAAATCAGTCAACACAGGCTTTAGAAGAGTTCATAATTGAGAAGAATCAAATCATTTTGTTTTTCATTTGTTGTTTTTTCAACTTTGTTGAACTTTTAATACAGAAATTCTTTAGTAAATCTTAGATAAATAATTATCTTTTTTTATAAGTACTTTTACATAATCAAGTCAAATACAATTGATTATATTTTTTATTCAGTTTAGTAGTTGAAAAATTTCTAGCCATTCAGTAAGAGTAGTAAGCAGTCTTTTAAATATGATAATTGTATTAATTTTTTGAAGCTATACGATTAGTTGCAGAGTTGTTTATTTAAAGTAACATTCAATCTTTTTAATTTTAAGTACTAAAGGTTACATTGACTTATTTTAAATTTATACGTATGCGCTAAGCCAAAAATTAATACTTAAGTATAGTAGTTAGTAACAGATTTGTGGAAATTTTCTGTTAGCGGTAAAACTTTGTATACATTTTGCTTTTAAATTCATAGCTGTCATACTTATGGAATACAAAGTTAAATGTCGTTTTAGCAGAGATTAGGAATCAAGTTTTAATTTATAACTCCAGACAGTATATAGAAAATGTATGTTTTATTAAAAGTTTAAAAAGCATTTTCTACGATTATTACAAAGCATAATGTCTAATCCATGTTTTTATTTAAAAAAAAGCTATTTTTTCATTTTTGAAAATTACATTTTAGACTTAAACAGATACGCGACAAAACCAATCCACAAAAATATATTATTGATAAAGCCTACAATTTTTTGAAATTCTTCCAAAACCACTTGATTTAACCTAACACGCTTGATCGACCAGTTAGAAACCTCCTTGCTGATCGACGTTGTTATGACAACAAACACACGTACGTCACCTGCGTCACATTCCGAGCAGTGACGACGTATTTGGAAGGGGGAAATTAAATGCATGAGTTGCCGTGGTAACCGAGCAGTTCACACGCTGCCCATCGGTTTGTGACGTTGAAAAGTTGCCCGTCGGACCGATGGTGTTGGTGACCTTTTTGTCTGAATTTCTTTGTACAGAATTCGAAGTTTGGTCCGTGTTTATAGTTAGGTATGGTTTTGACATTGTGGATTTATGATGCTTAAAAAAGCAATTTGTAAATGACAAGTGGTTTTTTAGATTGCATAAGTATTATTTTTTAAAGTTAAGCAAAATCGACTTTTTGGCAAAGGTCAAGGGTTGGTCTGTATTTATAATAAGGGATGGTTTTGACAATGAGTTATTTTTTCAAGCTCTTTATTTATGTAATTTGAAAAAACATTGACAATAAAGATCTATGGTCTTTTTTCGCACTGATATAGCGAATATTTAAGCGAATTAAAACTGTAAATTGCTTAGTTAGTAAGTTTTGAAATTAAGCAACAACTTATTTTTAACTGGAATTAAATTATTTTATGTTAAACCTTAGAACTATTTAAGGATAAATACTTTGAGCTTTTTGAGCTAGCCGAACCTTTTTTCATTTTTAAACACCAAAGTTATGCACAAAACAAACACAGTAGTAAATTACATGGCAATTTTTGAAATTTCATATACAAAAAGGTATCATAGACGAAAATTTACCGAAAACTTGTGAATTTTTATTCTAAAGAACTTTCTTTGAGTTACTTAAAGCTATTACAAGTTTGTAGACTTGATAAAAGTAAGCTTAATTCATCAGTTCAAAAATATTTTTATATTAATTAAACTTACTTACTACCAGCAGTTAGCAACTGCTTGGTATTAAACTATATAAAAAAATTGATTGAAAGCTGTAAGTATTTTTATATTAAGCTGATATTTTTTGTTGTAAGCTTTCTGAATCTCAGTTTTTACTTTTTTAAACAAAGATACTTTCATTTGAATGTTTTTATCAAAGCTTTTGCTTTCAATATTTTCTTTATCTTTAATCTAAAGTATTTATAACTACTTTTATGTTCTTTAGTGTACCTTACTGTCGTATACACATTCAAAGGTTTCTTAATAACAAATTTACTGAAAAAACAATGATGAGTTTTGTTCTTTTTATACACTTTGTGACTTTAGGTTAAAAAACTTAATTAGCTTCAAATATTATTTTTATAAGAATTAAAGTATTTGTCTTTTAGTAACATGATCTAATTTAACTTAGTTAGAGTTTAAGGATTCTTTTAAGAAAAGGTGCTTTACTAAGTCTTGTGTAAAGCTTAAAAAGGTGAACCATTTCTTAGTGTTTGTTCTTCAAGTAGATTGTTTTATTTTGAAGATACTGTTTTGTTTTAAAAAAAAGTACTTTTGAATAAAAACATTCCACTCTTTCTTTTAAGATAAAAATTTGTTTTTACATATTTTCTAGAAATTCAAAGCTACGTTGAATCAGTTAAAAGACTATACTTTTTGTTTTTAAAAATATTTAACTTGTACAAGTGTGCATCAGGACACTCACTGAAAAAACTTGTTTGTATTGTTTTGCTTAAAAAAAATTTTGGTAAATAAAAACTGAATTTTATTTTTTGTATTGCTTATTTGATAGCCATTTTATTAGTAGTCATAAAGTTTTGATTACTCTGATTTAATTAAGGGTGTTTTTAGTTTTATTAAAATTATTGAAGCTTAGTTAACTAGAGTCTTTTAGTATTATTTCTAAATTGGTTACTTTGGTATAATCTCTTAACTAGATGTTTCTTGAAATTTGAAATATTATTATCAAAACATTGAAAAAATATAGAGTTGTCATATTTTAAAGTGTTATATGTTGAAATGTTTATTTGATCAAAAACACAGAATAAAATGTGCTGAAATTGTTTTGTGTTTTTATTCAGACTTTATAGAGTTATGGTAAATTAACACTGATGTTTATTTTAGGAGTTTAGACCAGCTTATAGCTAGGTATTAGATGCTAGTAAATACTTTTTTTAATCCTCAGAGTAAGAGTTTTTTATAGAAATGTTAAGAGAAACAAAAACCCTTAAACATATGATTGTTAAGCGGTTTTTTCTTAAGCAACAACATTTCAATTAGTTCTTTTCAGTTAAGCTACTAATTGAATGTTATTTGATCTTTTAACTCATAATCAGAAAAAAAACTTAAAAATAACTAGCTACTAGATACTAGCAACAACCCTAATACAATAATAGCTGAGCGGAAATTCCAGCTAAAACTCTTAAAATTTTCTATTCTTGCGACGCTTCTTACAATAGCCACAGGTAATTAAAAGTTTTGACGACCGGCGACATTTTCAAGTGGAACTTTGTCATTTTGCTTCCGACCTTATTTTAACCCTTAAAGCGGGAATTTTTATACAGTGAACCCGGTAAAAGTTTTGTGAGATACCCCATAAGGTTTGTGCGAAAATAAACTACAATTTTTGTACGTTTGAAGAACAGATTTTCAACGAACAAATTTCCCACGACCCATATATTTTTTATTTGCTCTGATACAATTACTAAATATTTTGATCTTTGTTTAGTATTATCAGAATTCATAAAGCTTGATAGTTTCAGAGAGACTTAAGAAGGTAAAACTCGATATCTTAAAAGTTTATTTAGTTAAGATTATCTGACTTATTTTTTAAAGACTTTTTAGATTGACAAAGTATTTACTATAGCAAGTATGAGAAAATTAACGATTTCAGTCAAAATGAAGTATCAAAAATTGTTTATTTATTTTGAAAGTATCAAGTTATGAGTTTCATAACTGAACTATATGAAACTTTCTTAATTTTAGCCATGTTTATACTTATTAATCAATCTTAATACTTGACAGTTAATCTGTTGACGCGATAAAGTATCAATTTTTTTGAAACTCTGTAAAACTTCAAACGTAACTAGCGAAACTTTAAACTAAAGTACACCTACACTTATTTAACTCAGAATGGTATTTTTTAATTGTTTCATACTAAGTACTATGTGAAAGTAAATAAACCATTTAATGCTGAGACTAAATTTTAAGCTTAAGCATTTTGTTTACTTTCAGCTAAACTACTTACTTTAAATAATACTTTGTTATTTTATAAAATAATTGAAAGCATCTTTTAAAAGTTATTTTATATGATTTGTAAATTTAAACGATAATTAAAAAAGCTTGTTTTGCTTTAAAGTCTTAATGTTTTTATAGTAGATAAATGTAAAAATCTTTTTATCTTGTTTATAATTACCAATAAAGTATTCAATAAAAGTTTAAGAAATAATCAAGTTAAACTGCTGTTTATTTAAGAACAAATAGACAATAATCTAATTGCATCAGCGTTTATTTTAAAGAATCGCTCATAATAGTTTACCATTAATTGCATTCATTATAAACAGCTCTTTCTTTTAAATAATTATAACAATAGGTTCAAATAAGCAAAGAATTCCATTTGATCAAAAAGACTACAAAGTGCTTATGAGCTTGTACGCTTTCTTATTTTTAGGATAATATTTCATTTTATTTCGTTTTTACTTAAGTTACTTGATTCACTTTTTTTAACCATATGTTTAATTAAACATGTCTTTTGAGGATCTTATTTTTAAAGATGCAATCATACTTTAATTAGATCTTTTTTAGAGTTGTTATACTTACAATTAAATACCTTGTTAAAAAATTTAATCAAATTAGATTTCAGAAATTCAAAGCACAATACAAGGGTTAATTTAAAACAATTAAAATACTAAACACCATTGTATGTTGTATAAGTCATCCTTATTGTCTAGATTAAGACCATGTTTATCTGTTCGGGCTAACAAAGTTACAAAAAACTCACGGCTTACTTTTGTTAATGAATTTTCTGTTAAAACAATTAGAAACACAAATGATATTGTAAATAAATATTCATCTGTTGGTATCTACAGAGAAAAACCAAAAGTTTTGGTTTAAAAAACGTTTCTAGTTAAACAAACACGATTAAATCAAACAAATGTTATTAAAAGCTTCAAATAAAGTATAGTTAAAATGAATGTTTAAGAAGTTTGAATGGTAAAAAATAAGTATAAATAGATTTTTTTAAGAAAGTATATACTTTACATTTTTAAGTTAAGTATATACGTTGAATTAGAAAATAAGAACAAATAAAATTTGTGTTTGTTTAACTAAAACCTTAAATTTGTAACTTGAAATTCTTAATCTATAATTGTTCATATCATAAAATAAGTATTCATTTCATCTTCAAAAAATAGATCTTGTTTAATACAATAAAGTATATTAACTAACATGATTAATGTAGTTGTTGTTATTTTTGTTTTAAACATTGTTTACTAGTAAATATTTAGTTTTTAAACTTTTCTGTTGTATAAAATACTTAAGTTTAGAAAAAATAAATACTGTATTGTTTAGTATACAGTACAACTACATTTTAAAAACTTAAGAACGCCTTTTAATTTTAGTTTATATAAAGTTGAATATAACAAAGTAAACTTTCTCTCTATACTAAGATTAACAGCATATTTTTACATGTTTATTTACTATACAAAGTTCTTTGTTTATAGTTTACGTGTCAACAAGTTTAAGCAATTTACTTTTTGGAATTTCAATTTTTTATTTTAAAGTACTAACAAGACATGCAGTTATGAATTCTCAAATATTTTTTTAACATTTTTACGTTTTAAAACTAATGTTTTTTGTAACATTAAAAGCTTAAAGCCTTGAAATGTATATTCAATTTTGACAATTAGAAGTGTAGTAAAGAAATCCGTTTAATTTCATTGAAATATTAAATCAAAAATATAGCAGTGCTAAGTTTTTTTTTAGTTTTATATGTTAGCTATAACCAAAGAAGTATTAAGTTAAGAAAATATTTATATGCCATTTAGTTATTTTTTACCAATCATGTTAAAAAAAATTAATATATTTTATTACACATGAATATAAATCTTCTATACTATTAGAATTCATAGAAAGTTACACTCTAATAAACATGCATAACATAAATATAATCCCTATATATGAACAGTTAGTATAAAACTCTTACTTGCAACTTATTAGTTAAACGAGTTAATAGAGCCTTTGTAGTCTGTTTTTAATCCTTTTTAGAATATACTTACAAATAAGAAGTTATAAAACGTTTGTCTTTAGTCTCTAAGTAAAGGTTCAAAAAGTTTATAAAGCTTTGATAATAACTAGAGATGTTTTTGCTAAGTTGGTAATATGATTCTATTAAATGCAATATATAATATCGTGTCAGTTTTGAAAACAGCTTTTAATATATGATCATTTTGTTATAATTTTTTAATTAGTAATTAGGATTATTCTCAGAACAAGCGTTAGTTAGAGTAAAGGATTTAATTTTTTCTGTGTTATGTATTTGTTTAGCAGCTTATCCTTCAAAAGTAGTCAGTAACTAAAAAGGTACTGAAAATTTAACTACATATATATATTCTTTTTCAGTCAATAGTGCTTGACTAGTTAAATTGGAGTTAAATATTTTTTAAATATATTATAAACAACAGTTTTGTAGAGCTGTTTCGTTTATAAGACATTTCTGTCTCATATATTCCTCAGTAAAGCTTTAGTTTATTAAACGTGTTTTGCAGAAATTTAGATTTTTAAAGATTTTAATTATGACGTAGTAATAAAAGATAGAGTTTATTGTACAGTAAGCTTAATGTACAATAAACTCAATATGTTATTACTACGTCACACTTATAAAAATTTTAGCTTAAAAACTTTCAAATTCTAAATTTTTGTTTAACATTCTTATAAACTTCAGCTTACTGAGGAGTATATGGGGTTCTATATCTCATATACAAAACGGCCGTCAAAACTATTGCTTTTTATATAATCAAATAAATACATATATATATATATATATATATATATATATATATATATATATATTACCATTAAAATGACAAATATAAGCATACGTATACACACTCTAAAACACAACATAATAGAAAATAATCGCGTTATCTCATAAAAATCAAAGTTTTCACCGCCTACTCCCAGCTTGATCAATCAGCACATTTCAAAACTCGCAGCTTTTCAACGCTCCAACTTCTCACCTGTTCGTTTGTTTGCGGTGAAAAATCAGCTTCAGACGTCAAACAGCAACTTTCCCATACAGCCAATTCAAGTTCATTCAACCGTGAAAACTGATGTAACTTTGATTAAGCTATTTGACGCTCGACCTTCCAATGGACTCTATTGTCGGCGATGCATTAAGGTATGATATGAAACAGATGCTTTTTATTTCACGCTCGACTAACAAAGATTAAAGTTGATTCACACAAAAGTAGCTAGTATTCAAAACCCTTTAAAAAAATTTAACGTTTATTGATGATTTTTTTTTTTTCAGTCTGACTCTACAGTTTAATGTTTGGTGTCCAATGTATTCATATCTTAGTTGGAAGGGTAGTTTTAAAGGTTTTGAAAAATGCTTCAAAATATTTAGAACAACGATAAACGAAATATGCAAACAAACAATTTTTATTGTATATTAGTTTTTGTTGCAAGCATAACAAGAGTAAGTGTAAAATATATTGTACATTTTCGTTAGTAATCTTTGAGTGTAAAACTTGATTTTTTAGTAATGTGAAATATTTATGTTTTTAATTTTTAAACACCCTTTTAAAAAACAATTTTTCAATGCAAACTTTAATCTTTCCATAAGACGTTTTCGTGTTTAACCAGGTGTTAAATACCATATTAAGAACTTTTATGTATCACTAGACATTAATAAGAGGATAAAAAAAGACTTTCATTCATGTCTATTGTTCAATACCTGTTATGCAAGCATTGTTTCAAAATAAATTTTTAAAGCTTATATGTAGGAAAAAAGTTTTTAATTAAACTGCGAAAGAAGTGCTTAAACACTTAAAATACTTTTTATTTATTGTCTGCTCAAAAAACGAACGAAGTTTATAATATAGTTTTTAAATAGGCTTGTTTGTAGTATCTACTAAACAGTGTTGTTGTTTAACGCTAAGTATAAAATTACAAGATTAAAATTTGAGTTTTAAAAGAAAACAGTGGTTTTAGTTTGTTTAGTCTTTGGCAAAGTTGTTATTTGTTTATTATGTCAAGAAAAAGTATTTTTTGTATTTTAGGATGATAAATTAAATATGATCTATATTTTTAGCTACAGTAAATACTCAACATATTTGAGTTTTTCCACAAAAATTGTATATTTGTCCAGGTGCTAAACACCATGTTAGCTACTTTTTAATGTCAATTGTCTTGAAAAGAATGGAAAAAAAAGTCTTATTCATGTCAAAATTTTATATTTTCGATGCAAATACTTTTTATAGATCTAAAGAAAATATTTTAGGAACTAAAACTAAATGCTTTGAATAAATTTAAAAAATTCTTTAATATTTGAAATATTCAATACGTGGTACACGATTTTTTTAACAAAAGATTTGTAATGTTTTATTGTATTTTTCAAAAGAAAATTCTTTTAAACGCTTTTTGCACCAGTTTAAGTTTTATATTTATTATCAAGATTGATCTTTTATAACTTATATTAATGTTTATGACTTGAATAAACATTTTTTTTTTAGATTTAATGAGTTTTTGGAAGATTTTTAACTCTTAATCAAAGTAATCATTAAAATTACACAGAGCTACATAAAAAATGAATACCATCTCTTAAAAACTGTTTTAAAGTATTTCCTAGAGTTTAAATTTGGCTAGATGAAAAACTTGATACTTACTTACATTGTAAAATTTATCAAATAAACTTTAAGTTACATTTAAAAACTTTAAAAATAAAAGTACTAGCTTGTAAGACTACTTCCTCTTTATAAGAGGTCATTGCCAAACGTATTAAATACATATAATATGATGTTTTAGCTTTATATTTTTGCAAGTATTAAAAAGAAAAGAAATAGTATCTGATTCCAAAAGTCACAACTTCTAATGTAACTCAAATACGATACCATATATGTCATATAACTCTGTCATATAAACTAGTTCATAGTATGCACTTTATTACACAAAGTCTTCAATAACATTTACATTTAAACTTAGTTGTAGAACACTTTTGCTGTTCAATTTTAAAGCTCTCTTTTAAATCTTTTGAACTTGGTAAACAATTTTTTTAATTGTAATGTCTTTTAACGTTTTTTAAGCGATTTTTACAACGTTTGTAGCGATAAATTTCCTTACTTAAGTTAATTTTGAAATTGTATTAAATTTTTCTTATTTTTGTCTAAGATATAAAATGTAACTTCATCCATATAAAATATTTTACTTTGATTTTTTATTCATTTCTGACAAGCGAAGATTTCGCAATTTTTTTAGCGATGATGTAAATTTCACAGTCAATTTACTTTTTCTCTTCTCTTTTTCTTACGCAATAAAAGCTGAGGTACTGATTTACTTGTGCACTCAAGTTTGGTTGTAGCTAGTGCTAATTAGTTATTGGCAATATAACTTCCAAACATTTCATATTTGTGCAAAGTTGAATTAGTTTTATTATGTTTTGTTAAAAACTAGTATTTAAATGTTTTTTTTTTTGCTTGATTTGCTACCATTTTCTTCTGTTTAAGTTTCAAGAAACTTTAAACTAAACTTTTATAAAAATCTATTCATTTAAAAACCAAACTTTTTATCTTTTTCAGTTTTAATAATACTTTATTTTATAGGTAAAAAATAACTTTAAAATAGTTCTCAATTTATTAAACACAACTAAACTACAAATAAAACAAAAAAATACTTTACATTTTTATTGTAGTTCAGTAGAACATTTTTCAGTATACCCTTATCAATTACTACTTCAATATATTTGTCACTGTTTTTTATATAAAATTTGTAAAAAAAATCTGAAAATTAGTTATCAAATTAATTAAGTTTAAAATAGAATTAAAATAAAGTATTATCTTATATATAGTCAAATTAAAAAATTTATTAATAGGTTTAAACAATTATTTATCGAAAACTAGTTCTTCCGATCGGATATCGAACGAGCGAGAGCAAGCAAAATAGAAGGAAAAAAGTCATTTCTTTTTCTTCTCTCTTCTTCCGACTTTAGTGTGAAACGTCTTTATTTGCAATTTCAGTTGCACAGTGCTGTGCACGTCGCTTGTAGCTTTGCGCTTGAAAAAAGACTTTTAAATAACCTTTTTTCATGAAGTTGTTTGTTTAAATTAGCTCTCAGCTGTAAAAAATATTAACAGAATTAGTCGAGAACAACTAATAGTATGTTGTTAATAAAATGCTCTTGAAATTGCTCAAACGATTCTAGAACAAAGTCGATAAATAAGCTAAATTGGTCGATCATCATCGTAATTCAGTAAAGTTTAATCTGTCTTAAGTGTTACTCAAATAGATTCCGATGCAATTTTGCTTGAGTACCAATACTTATGTTGCTAAGAATTTTAACAAATTGATAATTTTTCATAAGGTTTTTTTTTGATTTAGTTTTTGTAATGTCACTTGAACAGTGTTGAATGTGTCGCTTAAAGTCTTGCGATTTCATAAAATATAGACTTTTAAATAATCTTTTTTTGAATAGTTGCTTGTTTAATTAGTTCTTAATTCAAAAAATCAACAGAATACGTACAACAGTAGTATAGTATATTATTTTTTAATTGTTCTTGAAAGAGTTCGAAGCTTTCTAGGACAATATAACTTTTACAAAATTAGTTTATATTTTGTAATCGAACTACGGCATGATTGTAAAATTTTAGGCGATGTATTGAGCGATGCTCAAATAGATTTTTATGAAATGTTTCATGAAATATTTCATGAAATGCATGTGAAAACATTTTTTGCTTAAAATTTAAACGCTTTGCGAGTTTTTCACAAGAAAATTCAAGTTAATTTGTCAAGTAACCTATATACTTCCTTTGCGTTTCTGAATATACTTCCTTATGAACAAAACTACAAATTTTACTACCGAAAATTATGACTGTTCAGTCACTTTTTTTTTTTTTAAGTTTTAGTTTTTATTGCTTAAGTAAAATTAGAAAGCCCTTTACAATTAAAAATAATCGTTTTAAAAGTTTTTTACTGGAGTTTTAAACTTAATACTGGTTTGAACACATTTATTTTGCTAATAAATTGTTTTTGAGTTTTATAGCTCTAAATGTTTTTAAAACTTTTTTGAATACTTTTATATTCTTTGATAATATAAATGACAATACTAAGGAATTTTATTTATGTCAGTTAGCAACATTAGGAAAAAAATTGAGTTGCGATTTTTGGCTGCTCGGTAATTTTAGTTTTAATTAAAATTCAAACACATCAAAGTTAAAAACCAATCTTGCAAAAAAATTTACCGGTACAAGATTGCTTAATATAAAAACAAAAGTATTTTTCTTATAAACAAGTTAATATTAAAAAGAATTAAATTTGAATAAAAAAACTCTCCGAAACTAAAGTTTGTTATACAATAATTGTTATATATACCTACAGTTTGGAATAAGCTCATTTTTTGTTAAGGCAGTTTTTATTCTCAACACATATATAACTTTTATAGCTGAGTTTGTTCTCACTCTTTTTTCTGGATGTTACTATGGGCTATAAGTATTATTTCATATAGGAAATAGCCTGAAGTCATTTTCATGGAAAAATTATTTGTTAAGCACTTGTTAAGCTTTTTTATATGTAAAATGTTTATTTCAAAGCTCATTTACTTAGGAGCCATAAGGAGCAACACCAGTTTAGTTATTTTTTGATATCTGCTATTTTATTTTTACTTAATTCTTTATCAGCTTGTTAAATGATTTTAAATTTTAGCTCAGTTTAAAGTATTTTGATATAAGGTTTTTTTAAAATAAATAGTTTTAGCAAAGTTTAGGCTTATATAAAAAGTATACTGCATATTTATAAAGGTTTGATTAAATAAAATGTTAGCTGTTTGTATAAGTTAAATCTGTAAAAGTATTTATTGACTTACATTAAAAACAATTGTTGAAAATTAAGTCTATGCTAAAAAGAAGTGTTAGCTTATTCAAAATTAATCACATACTTTCAGAATACATTTGAATATTTAATTTTAAAAATTATGTTGTCTAGTTTAGTTTGTTGATCTAAATTAGTAAACATTTTATGTCAATTTAATACTGACAATAAATACTAGCTCAAAACTAAAATTTAAAAAAATCTAGATACATTAAAAAATTATATTTTAACATTTAATTTTATTTCTAGTCATTATAATTTAAAGCAATTAAAATGACAAAGACGCTCACACCAAGCCAGATGGTCAACATGGGAGGAGGGCCGATCGAGAATCCGGCCATAATGGGCATCAACCATGGCCAACCAGGGATGCAAAATCACGCCTTCATGCACAACCCCCAAATGCACCATGAAACCTACAAGCCCCCTCATCAGCCGCTTGCGAACTCATTGAGGATTCCCCCAAATGACATCGACGCCTACTACAACTCAAATAAGCCTCTGCGTGAGTTTTATTTTGTTTTATCACTTTTTAACAGTGTTTTCGATAACATGTATGTAAAAATAGATACCTGTTTTAATTTGTTATACTAAAAAGTTTTTTTTTGTTTCATTGTAAAAAATTTAATTGTTATAAACTATTAGCAGTCAAATGTTAAGTCTAAAAATGCTATTTTTTCAGCTTTTGCATAACTTTTAAGTTAATACACACTTAAACAAGTTCATATATTTAGAGAAAACTGTATAAGTACAAAAGTATTTTAGTTTTATGTTATTTTTTGATTGTGTAAAGTTTCTAACAGTTTTTATGAAAAATAGTAAACTTTACCACACGACCATCAACAATAGTATCTGAGACAACCTACGACCGGTTTCGTCTATATTAGAACTCATCAGGCAGGCATTGTCGCGAGAAACCGCTGTTGTGATCTTAACAAAACGGGTTTAATTTCATATACACTGAAGCCCGTTTTTGGATAAAGTCCGAAAAATTGACGCAGCCAAATCGTTCACAGCCCAACGTCTCAGAAATTGTCAGCAATTTTTCGAAATTAACCCACAAAAGGTCGCTACGGTGAATGTGCTCTTAAGCCGGCTTGGTTTAGATCTCAACAGCAGTTTCTCGCGACTACGCCTGCCTGATGAGTTCTAAAAAGGACGAAACCGGTCGTAGGGTGTCTCGGATGCTGTTGTTGTTGGTCGTGCGGTGAAGTCCATTATTTGTTATTGATGGCGCGAAGCATCTCAACTTTGTTGATGATGGCCGTAACGAATACTGGTTGTAACAGTTTTCATAAACCTGATTTAATTTCAGCGGACATACAGCAGCCTGTGGTTCCGGAGTTTTTCGAATCTTCGGAAAACGAAATAGAAGAAGATCACCTGACAACTGTGTGCGATCATTTGGAGCAGGAGAACCGCGTGGAGCAGCTCAAGTTGTTCCTAAGCTGCATAGAGCACCACCAGGACTTGTGGCAGAACAATGAAGCGGTGCTGAAGGGAAGAGCTCTGTGCACCTTTCATGAGGGTGATTTCAAGTTGGTTTGAATTTTTGTTGGTTTTTAAAGTGTACTTTTTTTTTTAACTGTTTAAAATGTTTATAATGTTTCACAAAGGTGATCTTTAGTTGATTTTAAAAAAAATTAAACGAACAACATTAATTATAATTTTAAAAACGACTAAGAAAACCATTTTCAAAAGACATTATTATTTGTTTAATATATCTAAAACAACTTTCAAGCATTGTAAAAAAATTTGATGAGAAAAAAATGTTGTGGTAAATTAACAGTGAGATGAAAAACATCATTAAGACCTTCAAGTTCCAGCCGAAGAACCACAAGAGGCTGCAGAACCTGTGGCAGGCCGCCCACTACGAGGAAGGGTACCAGGCCAAGGGAAAGGACATTGGGGCGGTGGGAAAGTACCGAGTTCGAAAAAAACATCCCCTGCCTCCAACCATCTGGGACGGAGAAGAGACCAGCTACACTTTCAAGGTTTGAAAATTGGTTAAAAAAGAGTTTAAATAAAAATATTGTTAGTTAAAATTTACCTCTAAAGAGTTAAAACTAAAAGAGCTAAATTTTTTAACTATAATGTTTGAAATCTACTATACTGTTTTGTATATTTTGTGTTTATGAAGTATAATAATGCTGTATGTATTTAACTTTTAACTTTCACAACGTTTGTTAGCTTTAAATTTTATTTTTGTAATTGCTTTATACATCCAGGAAAAATCGCGAGAGATGTTGAAGTACTTCTACACAAACACCAATACTTACCCGTCTAACCTCGAAAAAAAGAATTTGGCAGAAAACACAGGCTTGACCCCGGTCCAAATTTCAAACTGGTTCAAAAACCGCAGGCAGAGGGACAGGGCAGCTAATAAGGACGGAAACAACAATAATAACAGGTAATTTATTTGCAATTTGAAGAAAATTTATTTTACAAAAATTAATTTTCTGACCAATTGATTACGTATTCAAGTCGATTATACATAATTAACTCAAGTTCCCATCATTAACTAGTTGAAATCTTCATTTACAAAACATGCATTCAGTACCAAGTTAACATTAAAAGCAATTAAATTACACTGAGAGAGTCGCGTACGCTTGGGAAATTTATTTATCCGTGTAAATCTATACGCCGTTGCATTAGAATAACGAGCTTTTTAGTGAAGTTCGCAACGAAATGCCCTCGGGAACATCGATCATGCGTTTTAACTGCACAGTTCTCACGATCGAAACTTGAAAGATGTTTTTCTAATATTGAGTTTTGCTTCACTTGCTCGCCCGTGTTTTTAAAGCTGAATTCCCTGGGGAGTTGCAAATTAGATCGCCATTTTGTTTCTCTTGTTTGCTCTAAGTTGTTGATTTTTTGGCTAAGCAGTTAATTGGTTGATTAGTTGTTAGTATGACTTAATGTAAATAGTAAAAGTGTTTTGTAAAATCCATAAAATTATTATTCTTTAAAATGTGTTGTCCTTTAAATTTAGACAGTCTCCTTTAAAATGTTAAGCTATCAAAAAAACTTCAAACTAATTTTATCAAAAACTTTACATCAAAATTTACAATAAGAATTTGTTAATTATGTTGTAGATTTTCTTTGAAAAACTCTATAAATTAAATCGAGTACAAATAAGAAAATAAAACTTAGTAGTTCAAATAAATAAACTTAATTTGGTCTAGTTTATATAGCTAGCAAATACTGATTAAATGTTTGTATCAACTTATTTCCTTTAAACTACTCGAGTTTGTTTATAAAACATTAAAAAATACGCAAAGCTTTATTTTATAAAAGTAAATTTTCGTTTTGATCTTTGTTTTTAACAATATTTAGTACATGCTAATTATTTAGTAAAACAAACTTTATTTGTCTAAAACTCTTTTTATTTTTAGTACTCCTTCTTTAGTATACTTAGTACACTTTGTTATAGTCTAATTGGTGATTCTTTTATTTGAATGTATAAGCTTAAGTGTATTTGAACTTTTTAGGTGAATTATATAGATAAAAAATTGTTATAATTCATTTAACAAAGTTTTATATTTTGTAAACCTGTTATACTTAAACAATAGGCCTGAAACTCAGCTGAACTGAGCAATGAGTGCTGTGCTAAAATATTGATAATATACGAACACACTAAAAGCAAGACAAACGTAGTGGTGAAATAAAATGGTAATTAAAAATGATAAAAAATAACAGATGAGTAAAATTTTTCATATTGATTGTTTGCTATAGTTAGTTTGCAAAACTTAAAACAGTTAAATGTATTCAAAACTTTTTAATCGTCTTTTACTCAAACGTTTTTAACGAAAATAAAAATACTAGTTCATTCAGAATTACTGTTTTAAACCAAAGGAAAAATTAAGTTGTTGCGCCACTTTAATTTATAATCGGCCATTATAAACGTAGATATACAACTTGGTAAAAAAACATTCGTCAAAACTACTTTTTAAACTGTATGGTTTTTATAACATACTAGAGTTTGTTTATATTAAGGCTACTATGACTTAAAAAGTACCTATATTTTCTTGCTTATTTTTTATATTCTAACTATATTACTAAAAAAACCATAATTAAAAAGAAAATTGTGATACAGTTGTTTTAAGTATGTGTTTCACGTTGCTTTTATCAAATTTTATTTCCTAAGAAACGTGTTACTGCTATTCAACAAGTCTTGTTTGTACTAATACACCAACTTAAAAAATATAAACAGCATTGAAACAGAAAAATATCGAAAAGAATAGAATTCATATCAATTTTAAGCGCCTTAACACTGTTTTTAAAAACGAATAGTATTTTTAAGTTCGATCGTATTACTTACCTTAGGACGAAGTTTTAACATTAGATGGAATTTAAATCGAAGCAATCATACTGTTTTACAAACAGACTTAAATAAACTTGCCCAAAGTAAAAACTAACTATTAAAAACTCTTGTAAATCAATTTACAGGAGCCACTATAACAGACACGGATATTTTATATATATCGAATAATAAAATATTGAACAAACTTGGCTACGTTAAACGCGGTATTGTAATAGTATAGCCTGCGGGTTAGAATTATTTGGCTACACGTAATGTAAATTACCTCTATTACCTTTTTGTTGTTCACAATTGTTAAAACTGTTTTTATCATTTTGGTTGGCAATAATTGGAGCAATGATGTTTTTAAACTTAGCGCCTCTTACTTTTTAAATGGTATAAAATTTCATCGTAACTTATGTTGCGAAAATAGTTTTTTTTGCAAGCTATTCATACTCTGTCACTTTTAGTTAGTTTTTTAAAACTAATCTTAGGATTTAATCTGAATTATAACTGTTTTTTAGTAAACGTAAAAATATCAAAAGTTTTATGAATTATAATTAGTCTCAATATTTTTTATCTTAAATTACTTAACAAGGATTAGTTGGAAAATTTAAGCTAGTTTTTACAAAGCAGCTATACTTTTTTACAGTCTTTTGAAAAAATAACTATTTCTAGATTAAAGTAACATTTAACTTTAAATTCAGGGACAACAGAAACACCAGCTCTTCCAGCTCTGTATCCAACGACCCGGATCTGCAGTCTACCAGAAACGGTCTCTCTGGCAACGCGATTGGGGCGCGCAACGGCAGCCGGCCCCTGCAAAACGACTACGGGTCCTACCCCTCCGACTTCAGCTTGCACCAGCTACAACCGGGTCACTACGTCAACAACCAACAGGGCTACCAGCAGGGCCAGTTCCAACTCGCCTCACCCCAGCCGGGTTCCAACCAAGTGGTGGCGCAACACAGCTACCACCAGAGTCCCTTCCTCCCCACCGCCCATAGGTACCAGCCCGCCAACGGCTACGGCGGCCAGCAGGACACGACCCCGTCCCCGCAACAGTCCAACGTACTTAGCAACCAGAGCTTCCAACCCGGCAACCAGTACAGTCCGTCGCCGCCCCGCAACCACGGCAACCAGCAAGGTGGTTACCACGGTAACCAGTACCACTTCCCACAGTACAACCAGGCGTCGACGTCAGCCCAGTCCAGTTACCACAGCCCGAGCAACCAGCAGCCGTACAACTACAGCCAGAACGGGGGTCAGTTTCACTCGAGTCCCGAAAACCAACTGTCCAATCACGTGACGGAGATCGGGGCTCAGGTGGTGACCGGCCAGCAGTCGCCTAGCAACCGGGAAATCAGCCCGGCGGGTCACAGCTCGTTCCAGGGAGCTGCAGGTCAGAACATCAGTGGTGGCGATAGCATGTATGGGGTCAACGGGGTCAATAAAGTTTTTTGAGACAATCTCGTAACTATAAATTCACATGCAAGTCGTGTGATTAGACAGTTTGTAGTGATGGTTGTGCTCAAGCTGTTTTCTATTTTAGTTGCTTTAAATTTTCTTCCGAAAAATATTATAAAATTTAAGCCTTTTACTTTTACATTTAACATAATGTATCTACTTTAAGAGATGCTTTGTATTAAGCTTAAAACTTTTAGTTTCTGTTTTTTATTTTTTAGCTGCTCGCTAGCCGAGCTGGGTATTGTCTTGTTTTTATTTATACATTCTTGGTACATAAGATTATATCTTAAAGTGTGCATACATCAAATATTTTGTTTTACACAAATATTTCAAAGAGTAGTTAAAGCCTTTGCAAAATAAATATTTTATATACTGATTGTTCTAAAAAACTGATTTTTTGTATTCTATTAACTGACAAAAGGAAACAAACCATATAAAAATTAGTCTTAAATATAAACTTTATTGTCCTGTGTGCACAGACTTTTTCCTCAGTAGTTTACTATCTACAAATTTTTAAAACTTCAAGTACTACTGATAAAAACAAACTCTTTGTAGTGTATATTTGCCTACTTATTTATCTATGAAAAATTTAAATCAGCAAGCTACAATGTGTTTTTACTAAAATTGTTTAACCACATAGTGTTTTCGTCATTTAGACTTCTAGATATAAAAGTTGATTTTCATGTTTAGTGTGTTTAACTCAGGGTTTCCCAAACTGGGCCAAGTACCCCTTTTGGGGTCATTACAGAATTTTAAGAGGTTATTATGTTATTAAGTGAAACTTACACTAGGTATTCTGGAGTTGAAGATGAAGAGCAAAAAAAGGTCTTAAGCATGTTTAATGGTAGTTTTGAAACTTCTACTAAATATCATTGAAAAAACTTAGGAAACTTAGGGGGTTACAAAACCTTAATTTGAAACTTACACTAGATATTCAGATATTTTGAGTTGATTTTAAAGAGCTAAAAAAGAAGATCTTTGGCGTTTTTAATGGCAGTTTTAAAACTTATTCTAGATTATATGGAAAAATTTTAGAAAATTTAGGGGTACACAAGCCGTAAAAGGGGGAGCCACAATCCCGTAACTTGAAACTTACTCTAGATATGCTGAAGTTGATAATGAGGAACAAAAAAAAGGTTTTATGCGTTTTCAATGGTAGCTTTTTGGGTAATCTTTTTGGATATAACCATAGTTTTTTTTTAATTTCTTTAAAAAGGGCTAATTAAAAATAGTTTGGGAAGCACTGGTTTAACTGAAACATGAAAAGTTTTAAAATGATTTTTTTCAGACTTAAATAAATAAAACTCAACTGCTTAAAGTTAGTTGATAAGAATTTAAATGCTGTTAAGTTTTTAAGTTTTAAATCTTAATGTAAGTATTAGAACTTAAAACGCATATAAATACATTGAGAAGTTCTGTTATATAACAATTTGAAAAGTTTTTGTGAAAACTAAGACTTATACTAGTATTGTAGCTTAAAACATTTAAAGTAACTGTTTATTCAACTTGTACATTTTAAGAAAGCAGTTGTATTTATAAGTGATATCCTTTCTTTATAACTTAGCATTCCTTTGTCGTAAATGATTGTAAAATTTTGTTGTCAGTTTACTTATACATCGCCAAAATAAAGAGTTATTATTTATAAATTCTTGCTTTATTTATATATCAAAGTTGCTTTAAAACTAACTTAAAACGTTCAAAAAACCGTTTTAGAAGCGTGTATTTTATTATAACAAATAATAACTCCATTTCATGACAACCCTTTCACGAACTTAACCCCTAAAATTGGTTTAATTCAAGAAAGTTGTTTATCAACTGTTTTTGATCAATTCGCTTCACCCTAGCAACAATGGCGTCTCTCATCATTCAGTTGTCAGTTTCTAGCTGCTGTTGGTGGGAATGTGCAATCAACCGTGACGGATTAAAAGCAACCACTTAACACCTGAAAACTGTCATTTAATTTCGGGGCTGCTGCAATGTCACCTGCCTTCTCACGGGTTGAAGATTGTTGCCATAACAACCCTCGGGTTTCTGATGAGGAAAAATTCACAAATACAGCTGGTAAAACTGATTAGAGTTTTTTTTTTAAGTTCTAAAACTTTTACTTTTTTTTGACAAATATATTTAAGTTGTTAGTATAGCTACTTCTATTTAATATATACATATTTAAATACTACTTGCGTAAAACTTAAATTGATACAGATAATTAAAATGTAAAACTTTGCTAATATTTTTTTGATACTAAAGTAAATTATAAATATATAAAAAACATTTTGTTACATCAAAAAAAAGTAAACTTTCAAACTTCATGAGCTATACTCCGAAAGTTTATAAAAAAGCACTCTGTATAAAGTTTAAAAAAAAAATGTAGGTTAAAGTTCATTAAAAAAAGTTTGTTTGAAATAAATTTGATTTTCATCTTATCACAGTGATTTCAAAATAAAAAAATATCTAATTGAATTGAAAATGTCTCTTAAAAGCGTTTTTAATTAGGCCACCGTACAAACAAAAAGTAATTACTTTCAGACTCAAGTTATGTAAAAAGTTTTAATGTATTTTCAATTTATGTCGTTAAAAAGCGTTTATACCTACCCTTAATGAAGAAAAATTTCAACAAAAAATCGGAAATTATAAAAAAATCTTGTTTTTTATGCCTAAAAAGTTTATTAAAAATTACAAAAATTTAAATAATGGTGTTTTTATATAATCTTTCACTTTAAAACTTTTATCAAAATTCCTTGAACATCAATTACAGCTTTTTAATGGACAACTTCAGAAATGTCAACATTTATTAAATGTATTATGTTATTCATTACGTTTTATGAAATTCAATCGTCATTGATTGAGATTAGTTGATAAATGCCGGTATAACTTGGTTGAACTATGACTGTTTTTTGTGTTTTTTATTATAGTTTAAAAACTATACTTCTTCAGATGAAAAACTTATTTAGTGTTACATTAACTTAAAAGCATCAATATTAAATATTTTTTTAACTACGAATAGATATTAAACATATATACATTAAAGTTTTATTCATATCAAAGGTTTTTTCAAACTGCTAGTTAGTTATTAAAACAAATCTTTTTACCAAATTAATTTGTTTTTCTTCCTGGTTACTAAAAAGTTATCACCATAAAGTTTATAGAAATATTGTTCAGGTTATATTTTTATCAAACAAAAATTTTGCTTTTAGGATCAAATAACCTTATACTTTTAGTTGGTAATACAAAAATAAGCATTAACGTAGAATATACTAAAAGCAAATAAAAAGTAACATTGAATAAAATTTAACATTAAAAACAGTAGTTTAAATTTAAGCATAAAAATGTTAAAATAAACTAATAATAAACACCTGTTTGACTATTGTTTCAACAAAACTTCAGTTGTGCTTATTGAGTTACAGATTAGAACTAATGCATAAGATTGAGTTACTAGTTGTATTATGCGTTAGCTTTTTATTCATTGTAACTTGCTACAATGTTTAATGCTACCTAATCACTTTTGGGAATTAAAGTGAACCTAGCAGATAATTGTTGTATTTTAAAATTGATTAAATGGCTAAAAGTAAGCCATAATAGCACTTGAGCGTATAGTATTTTTATTGTTTATTTAAAACAAAAGTATAGCATTCAAAGTACGATATGAAAAAAATTAAAATCAAATACATTTAGTGACTATAAATTTATTTGAATTTGTAGTGTTTTACAGAAACAAAAAGTCGTTTTAATATTTAAAACGCTTGACTTTACAATTAAAACTTATACAAAGTACCAGGTATAAACTTTTAGTCATTTATGTACAAATTTTTACTTCATAATGTCAGCTCTATTTTACAAAGCATTTTAATATAACCTTCGTAACAAAAAAAAGCAACTATGTAACTTTTACATGTTATTAACAGCATTTTTGCGTTATTAGACTGATAGTAAATGCTCGTAATAACGAGTTTGATTTTTAAATCTTTGATTTTTCAAAATAGATGCAAGCGTTTAAAGTCTTTGTAACTTGTAAACTAATTTTTAACAGTTAAAACTTGATAGTGTTTTTTTTTGGAAATTTTTTGTTACTAAAAGTTTTTTTAATTGTTGAATTGTATTTTTAAACACCTAGATTTTAAAACTTATACTTTTATCAGTTAAGTTGTACAGTGTTTAAAATGTTTTTTAAATGTAATTTTTTACTTAAAGGTAGCAGAGTTTTATTTATTAACATCATGGTAAAATAATGTTAAAATATACATCAACTTTTTTGGTAAAAAATATGAAGTAAATTAACTATTATTAATCAGATGCAGAAAAGCAAAGATTATGTTTTTTTTTGATAAACGTATTAATATTTTACTTTTAATTTCTATAAAAGTAAAAATTAGTCAATTTTAAATTTTATAAATTTCTATGTACATACAATGGTCAAATATACATGGGAACCAACCAATTTTCTAGCTCCCACCAAACATGGCGGCAATTTTTTAAATGAAATTCAATCGACTTACGACTTCCGCGGGATTTCAGTTCAGGGTTTCTCATGTTGGTAACCGGACACTGTTGCGTCACAGAGACCGGTTAAATTGGCCACAAGTTTCTGAAATCGAGTAACTTTAGTATCGGGATTAGAACGAGAATACTTCTAAATACACATCGATAAGTTCAAAAAATATAAAGACTGCTTTGTTGCTGGTATTTATACATTTGTCACTATGAGATTTTTTTAAGTATTATTTATATACGATTTTATTAATTTAGTCTTATTTCTAATTTCTACCTTTTAATCGAGTAACTTTATCATTGGAATTTAAAAATTCGAAATATGATAAGTTCTAAAGAATAAAAAGGTCGCTTTCTTGAAGTTTTTTGATATTAGAACGTTTGTCACTATGAGGTTTTTATAGGAAATGTTGTTTCGATAATGTGTCACTTTAAGCAGGTAAGGCTTATTTTTATCTTTTAGATGTACGTATTTTTAACTTTTACAGTACAAAAAAGTGTTTGTATACACAGGTTTCTGTAGAACAAAGCTCTCTTTATTTAAAATTGTTTTTTATTTTTCTACATTTGTCTTTGTGAATTTGTTCAAAGAAAGTTTCAATCTAAAATGATAACTTGATAACAGTAATCTTCCTAAATTTTAATCTTTTTGTTCTCACTAACTGCGCTGAAGATTTTATTTTTATATGGTTCATATGCTAAACTACACTACTTTATGAGTTTTTATAGACTGCATTATTGCACTCATAATTCTTTGAAACTAAGTTTATAAGTGTATAAACTTTTTGCTTGTATATGATACCTATTACATTCAACTAAAGGCGTTTTGGAAAACAAATACTGTTTTAAAAAGCACTTTTTTTATTAACTTCGAGCCTAAAACACCTCATTTTTTAACATTGTTTTATAGTTTTAGGAGGTGGTAAAACAAACGATTTTTTGTTTCAGATAACAAAACTTGTGAAAGATGAATAACTTACAGCTTTGTAAGCGTTACTATAAAAAAACAACTAGACATATTAAATTACAGTTCTATTTTAAACATTTAGCTCAAAATATTTTGCTTTCAAGGCAACTGCTTGTTTAAGAGAAACTTTAACAATTTATATTAAGTAAAGTAAAGAATTTGACAATTCTAAAAAATCTTAATAAAGTTTTTTTTTTAAGTTTTTCAGTATTTTTATCAAATTTGCTTTTTAGAAACTAGCAATAAATTTAGTATGTCAAAATTTAGAAAAAAGTTTTGTCTTAAATTATTTTAGTACATGCTACTGCTAATTAAGCCTCTCCAAAATTACCGTTAAAACGAAAATAAGATCAAAATAATATTGTGAGAAAAATATCTTGGTGGATTTTGAAAACGGTCGTTAAGAACCTTTTTTGATTTATTAAGAATATAAAGTTACATTGACATTTGAAATAATCTTGACATTTTTACATGTTCAGTTTAACCGCAAAATTTTCAACCATGCATTATCTAGCTTTTAGAAAAAGCTTATGAATTTATTTTAGTAATAAAAATGTATTTAATTTCGTTGTAACTGCGTTAAAAACAGTTAATGAAACAATTTAGTATATGATGTTTTTTTAACAATAAGGCTATTAAAGTATGCACATATATCAAGTTTTTTATGTGAAATAATAAACTTTGTAAAAACGTTTAATTTTTAGTAACCAACTTTGTTTAACTTAGATATAATTAATGGTCACCTTAAACTGAATATAGTCCAGATAATAGTATTTCGGCACTTTCTGTTTATTATAAATTTCGTATTTTTTAGTTTACTTTTAAACAAACGTTGATAACTCGTTTAAATTTTTTTTTTTAATTTCTGTCTCCTACCAGTACAAAGTATTCACAGCAAGTCTTAAGTCATCACTTATTTATTTCAACAAAATTTAAGTGCATTAACCAAATGGGAAGCTGAAAATAGGCGGGTATCAGGTTATAAGGAAGGTACACAATCCATCTATACAAGGTATCTTATTTCATTGGTGCATGTGGTCAATATAAATGTCATAAAACTACCGTTTAAACTGCCACCGCTATGCAGATATTTTACCTGAAGCTTCAGAATTTGTACGTTAATTATTTTCAGTACTCATATTGCTTATTTTAACACAAAAATTGTTTCAATTGGCTGTAGTTGTTAGCGCTAACACTTTTCACTTTTTTTCATGTAATGCATGTCTAATTTATAACAGTTGGTGTTTTTTCTAGTTATTTTCTAACCAATTTTAAAATAATATCTTTTTTTTTTGTTATTTTTTTTTTAATAAAAAACTGTTATCTATGGTTAAACTCAAATAAGTTAGTTGTTTTCAAACTAAAAATAAAGTACAGTTTTTTAAACTTATTTGTATGGTAAAGTGTGTAAAGAAATAAAAATATAAAATCTTGAGAATAAAAATTGTAACACTGATGTATTTTAACTTAAGAGTGTTCTAACTTAAAATTACTTCAATGATTTAGTTTCTGAAATTCTGTATACTGTTTAGTTTATATTTTTTCAATTTAATCATTAAAAAGATGTTTAAAAAAGTTATGTTACTAATGCATGATTTATTGTACACATATGTCTAAGAAAAATGTAAAATCAGACTTGTTAGATATAAGTTTTCGTAAATAATACTAAAAAGGCTTGATGATTACAAAGTAAAGTATTTTGAGTTTTTCTTTAGCAAAATATGCAAATATTTAACTTATTACGTGTTTTCAAACCTATGTATTACATTTTATTATTTCTATATGTTTAAATGAATACTTTTTATTAAACAAACACAAATTTGATTTGTTATTATTTTTTAATTCAATTTATATACTTAACTTAAAAAATGTAAAGTATATACTTTCATAAATCAATCTATTTATACTTATTTTTTACCATTCAAACTTGTTAGATATTCATTTTAACTATACTTTAATTTGAAGTAAAGTAAAGTATTTTGAGTTTTTCTTTAGCAAAATACGCAAATATTTAACTTATTACGTGTTTTCAAACCTATGTATTACATTTTATTATTTCTATATGTTTAAATGAATACTTTTTATTTATATTATTAAGTTTTCTCGTTTGTATTTTTATGCTTTAAAAACTCGATAACATAAGTAAGAAAGTCTATACAATTTTAGTTTTCAGGTTTTTATCGTCTAATAAACTTAATTTAGTCTCAAAAGTTTCTGATAGCTTACACTTATCTTTAGCTTAAATTTTCTATTTTAGCAACTAAGTGCTTTCAAAGCTAAAAATAATCAAGTTTTAATGCTTGTTTAATTTAAATGTTTGATTTTTGTTCATTTAACAATCTTAAAGTTTTGTAACTCATTATTTTTTGTGTATTAAATGATAAGATAAAATAAAAGTTGTATAAGTATTACTCATAAGTTTTTATAATAAATAGCTGTGTCGTGTAAATAAAATTTTATTTTTGAATGTAGCTGTTTTAAAAAGTATTTGTATGAAAAGTACAACTTTAATGCTTAATGGTAGTGATTTTTTTTTAACTATGTGTTTCAAACAACAACAGTAAAAATTATATTACGTATAAACAATTAATGAGTTTCTGTATAATAAAACTGCTAAAAGTTTTTTAATTGATCAGAATTTTTATATAATTAAAAAAATTCAATGTTATTGAACTTTATATACTTATAAAAGCTACAAATATAAGACTTACTAACTTTAAAAAAAATATTTAAATTTTTTGAGAGATAACAAATTACTATTCAAGTTTATATTTAAAATAGGTTTTATTTTAAAAACAATTGTTATAGTTTTTGTCTGTTTTTAAAATGAAAACCAAGTCGCAAACTTGAGCAATTATCAGCGTTTTTGAAATAATTGTGCTACTAATTGTTTACTTTAACATTATGTAAAGTTGATTTCAGTGATAAAATCAAAAACACAGGTGCTTATTTTCTATATTGTTTTTTTAAAGATTGTTGATAAAAAAGCTTAAACTGTGCGAAGGACTATGAATCATATCTGGATGTTTGAAACTAATTAAAAGTTAATAAACTGTTTTGATTTGAAGCAACAACAAGCAATTTAAACAAAACAGAAATTTAAAAGCTAAAGGACGATCATTGCGTTGTTGATTTGTTTAACAATTTGTTATAAATGTTTTAATTATTTTTTTTTTGATAGTTATTTTTAACTTAACCTGAACTTAAACTCGTAAAAACTATTACTAAGTTAAGTATAACAATGGAAAGATAACAAACGCTACTAGCTAAGTTTATTTCCGATAATTACTTGTAGCTTTTAAACAAGTTATTACGAGCTCCATAAATCAGTAATCACCTGTGTCAGTTTACAATCATAATCGTGAATGTAATATTAATAACAGTATATGAAATTACAGCTGTGCGGATACCAATTAATAGGAAATCCACACTTTGACTTTGCGTCGTAAAATCGAACGCTTCCGACGACAAACTTTGACGTCATAAAAGTCACGTGAACGCAATCTATTCTCATTATAGAGACTTTTTTGAAAGATAAGTTTGCGTGGCTGTTGAAAGAAAATTGCATTAATTTGTCACCAGACAGTGCTTAGAAAAATTAAAGTTTTCAAAAACTGCGCCCTAAAGTTGTTTTTTGTAATAAATGAAGTCTTGTTTATTATCTGTTTTTTTTTTTTTTTTTTTTTTTTTTTAATAATATATTACACCACTTCTAATCTGTTATAAATCAGAAAAGACTTACAAACAGTTTTGAACGTTTATTTTTGTTTTGAGTAATTTTAATCTAAAATGTTTTTACGTATTCAATTATGTCTACAAATGTAAATTTTGCTTTTTTTTTTACTTAAAATAAAGTTGTACAACATTTTAAAAGTTAAATTAGTTATCTTACCACCTTATTTATTCTGTTTCAAATTCTTTCCAGTTACTTTTTAGTTAAACTATTTTTATGTCGTAAGAGCTGTACATTTTAACAATAATATTTTTTCCACTAATTGGATAGCTGGTAAACATAAATGTGATATCATAAACTTGTTCAAAACATTTATGCAAAATAATTCAGTCTTGATATAAAAAAAATTTGCTTATTAATTTCTTAATTAGTTTCAAGCTAGTAAATTACTATATATAGCTTATAAAAGCTACTAAATTTTTAATTTTAGGTAACTTAAACTGAAGTTTAATCGAAATATATCGTTTTTTTTTTAAATGAGAACACTTCTTGTTTTTTTGTATTTGACTAATTTTTTCGTTTTAAAATATCAATAAGAAATTAAAATACGCAAACTTATAAACATATGAGAATTTTTTTATATAGGCATGCTTTTTTTACGTTAATATCTCTTAAAGCTTAAACAGATACTGTTAAAAATTACTACTGTAAATTTAATGTAAAATAATTCTGCAAATCAATTTAATTTTCAAAAGAGAATTCAATTTTTAAATATAGAAAATTGTTTTTAAGACAGTAGTGAACACAAAAACCAAAATTTGACGCTTTAGCTTAAGCCCTTATTAGTTTGTCAAAATAATTAGCTAAAACTGATTAACACTTTCATTTTTAATTTATTTTAAGTCTTTTTTTGTTTTAATTTAAGTTAGTGTTTTTTATTTTTTTAAACAGAAAATCTCGGCAATTTTTTGCTACATACCAATTATATTTGTTATTATAATAGTTATGAAGTTTATTTCATTAAAAAAAACTATTTAAAAAAACTGCAATGTATAAAATAATCTAAAGCAAAAAACTTTTAAAATATCAATTTAAGTTTTTGTGTTATTTGAGGAACATAACGTTAGGTGCAAAGTGTTTTTATAAGATTGTAACACTATTTAAAATTGTTGTGAAGAAAATAAATGAAAAATTTAAAACTCTATTGTTGCTTTAATTTTACAACCACGTTCACACACTATTTTATTGATAGTGCTTTTATTGGTTCGTTTTCAATTGCTTTACTTAAAGTAAAACAACAATTACATAACAAATCAATCAAACAATTTATTCTAAAACGCAAATTTGTCACATCAAAAGATGCAATCTTAAGCCTCAGTTCTCAGTGATTTAAACTTCAACGGAAGCAATTTGTCCTGCAATTTTTGGTTCTGAACTGTGTGTGACGTGACAGTCGAATTATGGTAATTGTGACGTCACAAATACGAAGCGATTGGGCAGGGCGTGACTCCGTTTATTAAAGTAATAAGAAGCACTTTTTTAAATTGCACCCTAAAATGTTTCGACCTTTAAAAATGAACTCTATTCAGTAACGTTTTATTTTTTTATATAACTGATAAATACTTAGATGATAAATAGATTTGAACTTTTTATTCAAGGTCAAAATGATTTGTTGGAATAGTTGTATTTTAAATCAAGTTACCGAATTATACTACAGTGAAGGTTAGTTATTCAAGTTTTATTCAATTTGTTAAGCATGTTGGAAGTTTAAACTTTTGTTAAATTTTTTAGGCTTTATTTTGCTGTATACAAATTTTAAAAGTACATTAACACAACTAAAATTATTTTTGACTAGTCACGGTTATTCTTTTACCTTCACTTAACTTTAAACTAAAATTGTTATTTTAAAATTATGCCAATTAAAAGTATAATAAGTTTCATTTACTGAATATAATCAACTATAAAATTAAGCTAGCAGTAATTTCAAACTATACTAAAGTAAGTGTTATGAAAATTATGTTATTTAATTTGAAGTAAAAGCAAAAGTTCGTTTAAAGTTAAACTTAAAATGTTTAATACGGTGATTTTTATACACAGATGAATGTAAAAAACTGTTTTTGTTTTTTTGCTTAAGAACTTTTATACTTACTAACGTTTTCCGCTTTAGAGCTTTTTACATTTAACTAAATAAAAAAGAAATAATAACTTTCATTTCTTAGTAACTTGAATTTGTGATCTAAAAGGGCAATATTAAATGAAACACCAAACCATTTCTCACGACTGTGAGCTAATAAAGCGCCGATGAAACCTCTAAACGGAATTTCGATACCTGGTAATAACGGTTTAAGTGCTACAAGGTCGCTTATCTACAGCATTCTGTTTCCCACACACATCTTGCATGTTATCAATCGAAAGCTTTATAACGCAAAACTTGAATGGGTTAGTAGTTTTATTAGTATTGTGAATCACTGCTACTTTTTTTTTATATAGAAATTATGTTGTGATTTTAACTGTGTATTTGTGCTTGAAGCTTTAAAACTGCACATTTATATTTTTAAATATATATGAGTTTTGAAATAAGGTGTTCAAATTACATAGCTTTTAATCTTAACAATTTTGATCAATAGTTTAATTTGAAAACATATATCTAACGAACTTATCAATAATATAGATTCTTAAATTTATTGATCAAAAATAAACAGACTTTTGTAACAATTAACTACGGTACTATTTAGAAAAATTAAACTCTTTTTTAATCAATATTGCAAATAAAACTTTATTTGACGATAATGCAATATAAATATGACTGAAAAAGAAATTTAATGAGATACTTTGTTATTATTTTAAATATTTCCTGTGTTTTATATTTTCAAAAAGTATATCTTGCAATTTTTTAACGAGCTAAACGTTAAAAATTAAATATACAAACTTATAATTGATATGATTTTCTTGAAAAACGTTCTAATCTTGAATAAAATTAATTAGTAAGTATAATGCCATCGTTTATATCTTTGAAGTGTTGGAAAACATTTGCCGAAAGGTGCTAATTTTTTTTTTGGTTTAAATAAGTGTTCTTTTTATATTTTTTGTATTCATAGAAAGTAAAAAAAATATTTGAAGGTTATATAATGCAGCAACTTAGATGGAAAGAAGAATAAAATGTTATTAAATAAATACATTTTTGTTAAAAAAAATATAGAGTAAGCGCAGTCAATAAAAATAGTAGTAGTAGTAGTAGTAGTAGTCAATTTAAAAATTTTAGTTTTAAGAATTTATTTAATAAATTAAGCAATAATAATCAACTATCAATTCATGAAATAAAAGCCAAACTGTAAGGGTTTACCACAAAAAACATTTTTATTGTTTTAAAAACGTATAATCAACGCTGAAAAGTACATCGCAGGCTGCAGTTTGCCAACCCCTAGTTTAGGCTGACTGCATTTAAACCACAAAATTTAAATACTAATTGTAATTATTATGTAGCGTAAAAATGATAAGTATTAAATTCTATCAAATATTTCTGTGTTATTGAAGGTTTATAGTTTAATAATAACATAAGCCACTAGTTTTGTTAGTTAGTAAAATATAAAATAAGTTGAAATGTGTTTATTACCTTTAATTAAACCGAAACTAAATAAAAAACTCAAAGCAATGTTGATTTTTTAACTATAGCATTCCTACGCTAAAATATTCAGGTTTAATTGAGTCTTGGACTATAAAAAGCATGATTGATAATAACTTTTAGATTTATATTAACGGAACTAAATAATGTTAATTTATAACTATAATAATAAATATATTAATTATAAATAATGAAATGTTGATTTAGTATGATCTTTTGAAATCAACTTATAATATTCAAAACTATTTTACGATCATTTAATAGTTTATAACAATTTTTTTTTAAATGTACTAGCACTAACAAAAAGGATATTATAAATCGACACGGGCTGTTACAACTAAAAGAATTTTAAAAATCCAAACAATAAAAAAATTCTTATACTAAAAAATGTACCAAAAAGGAAAACCGCAAAAGAAGGTCGCACGAAACAGAAGCTGACGTAAGTCGACACAAAAAGATGACGAAATTTACTTCTATGACATCACAGTATCTACTTACCCTAACAAGATTTTTCCGGCACCTGATACCAATCTCCACCCATTTGTCGTAATTAGAGATTCTCAGGGTATTTGAGGGGTAACGGGCAGATTCTAATTGATTATGTTGAAAGTCAGCCAACTTGACTGATGACCTTTTAATACAAATTAATTACGTAATTGTTTAAAAGACCTTTTTTACTTCTTCTGTAGCTAAGTCTTGTTTTCTAGCTTACAGGTGGAGTTTTATCGTTAAACTTTTAAGAATTAAATAACTTACTTAGTTAGGACTAAATTAGTCAAAAACTTTTTGTTTGCTCTTAAATCGTATTTTTTTTTTACTTTATTACACTTTTTGTTTTGTTTTCTCATTACCAGAAATAAGTATAACTACTTTCTGTTAAGTTTGTCAGTAGAAAAAAACTATTTTATTTCCTTAAAATATTTTTTTCTCTGTATTTTGTTGGTATATCAGCTTAAATTATATTTAAATAGATTGCTTAATTTCTAAAGCTTGTAAGGATCAATTTATAAGTAAGACATTTTAACTATACTTTTTCAAAGTATTTAAACTAGCTTCTAAAGAAATAGAAAATTACTTTATGACAAAGTTTTATACTTTTAAAGATAAAACTGTTTCCCAATATGAATGTAAAAAATGTACGAACTAAAAACACAACTAAGTATCAAAAAAATCTACGAGTTCATACGTTAAGACTTAATTCAAAACTTTTTATTTTTACTACGTACTTAAAAACTAGCAAAAAAGTTCAAACAAATTATTTCAGTGACATTAATGGACAGGTTGTATTCTGCGGGTCAGTTGCTATTGGCAACAATTGGCACCCAATGTATCACATGACCTTAGCAGCATACGCCAACTAAAATGGCGCGAATCGCAATTGACCGGAAAGTCTGGCGGTTTCATGTTTCGACTATCTGGGATCTGGGCAGAGGCCAAGACTTTTCGTTTTGTTTTAATGTTTTTTTCCGTTAAGGCTTTTCGATCACGTCATTTGAATTTGTTGTCTTTTTTGTTTTTCTTTCGATTGATCTTTCACTTTAGTGTCTGAAGTCATTTAACACGGGCTTTAGAGGACTTCTTAATTGAAATGAACTAAAGGTTACTTTCATTGATTTTTTATCTGTTACAGTTTTTTATAGAATTCTTGAAATCACATTTTGCAGATTTATTGAACATTAAGTTTTGATATTGCTTGTTAACAAACTTGTACCAAATCTAATGTGAACTTTAAAACTGTTCACTACTTTCATCGGTAGAAAACAGAAAGTAAGTCGTGTAAGTTAAGTTTTTACAAAACTTCAAGTGTTTATTCAGTATGTATCTTTATTAAACGTTAAATGAACCAAAACATGTTTCATAAAACTACTAGAAAACTAGCAACTACAGTTAAGCACAGTTATTTCAGCGATTAAATATATAATAAATGACGAAAAATATGTTACAAAAATTTTTACTACAAAAAATAACACCAACGAGACGAAACCAATCCACAAAAATTTATTACCAGCAAATTTTTAAAACCCTTCCAAAACCACTTGGCTTTACCTAACACGCTTGATTAACCAATTAGAAACATGCAAGTTGTTATGACAACAAACACGTTTGCGTCACCCACGTCACAGTGACGACGGAGGGTCGGTTGAGAGGGGGAAATTAAATGCATGGGTTGCCGTGGTAACCGAGCAGTTCACACGCTGCCCAATGGTTTGTGACGTTGAAAGGTTGCCCGTCGAACCGATGGTGTTGGTGACCTTGTTGTCAAAACTTCTTTGTACAGAATTCGAGGTTTGGTCCGTGTTTATAGCTAGGGATGGTTTTGACATTGTTAGAACATCTTTGTACAAGGTTCAATAGTTCTTGTCTGTGCTTATAAAAAGTGGTGGTTTTGACATTATGGATTTATGATAGTGTTTTAACTGGAATTTATAACTATTTATTTGAACTTTACTAAATGTTAAAACTTTTAAGTCGAAAAAATTTGTTTAATTGCGTGTAAAAGTTATTAAATAACATAAAGGAATTTTTTTTAGAAAATTTAAAATATTTGTGTACTTTTGTAAGTAAAAGTTTGAAGCTAAAAGTTATTAGATTTTTTAAAGAATTAGTTTAAAAAAATATCGTTAGTTGTGCAACTAAGAATATATTTCCTAAAAAATACCTTGAAAATTTTTCCGTTTTAGTAACGCTTCTTACAGTAACCACACAGGTAATTGAAAATTTGACGACCGGCGACATTCTCAAGTGGAAATTTGTCATTTTGCTTCCGACCTTCATTTAACCGTGGAGGTGGAAATTTTTTAAATAACTATGCTGGGTCAAAATTTTGTTATGTACTAAGTTGAGGCTGATACAAAATTAATCCAAATTTGAGCCATATAATTTAATTTAATTAACACTTAACACCCTGCACGTGAAGCACTATTTATATTTAACAGTTTTTTTTTTAATAGAGTTTGCTTTGATAAATTTACTTTACATTTTGGCTATTTTAGGGTATTTCAATATTACACAATTCTTAAAACTTATTAGTTAAAAATTGTTACATTTTAGAAAAATTTATATCATTAAGGTAATTCCACGACTAGCTACTACTGATTAAAAATATATTTTGAAGAAAGTTTACTTTGGTAAGCATGAGAAAAATTTAAAAACTGGTCAAAAACAAATATCAAATTTTTTATTTATTTTTTAATTATTTAGATATGAATTTCATCGCAAAATTTATATAAACTATTTTTCTTTTTTATTGCTATATTGATACCTATTAATCAATCTTAATACTTGACAGTTTATCTATTTAAGCGATAAAGTATCAACTTTTTTGAAACTCTGTAAATTTTCAAACGTATTTAGCGAAATTTTAAGCTAAAGTACACCTACACTTATTTAACTCAGAACATAATATATTTTTTTCTACTTTTATACCAAGTACTATGTGAAAGTAAATAAACCATTTAGTATTATAACTAAATTTGAAGCTTAAGAATTTTGTTTATTTTTGATTATATTACTTACTTAACATTATACACATTTTATTGAAATTTATTTATAAAATACCATTTTAAAGTTTTATGTGTTAATCGGTATACGTTTACAAAAGTTTAAAAAGCATGCATTATTTTTTATTTAAAATTAAAGCTACTGTCATTTTTTCTATGAAAGTTACAATTAAAAGCAAGACAAAAGTTTTATAAAAGTCAACATAATGCTTGTTTTTACCATAAATTGTTTGTAAAATCAAACTTTCCTGGACAAGACGTTGAAAGGTATCCAAGTGGTGTACGACCCGTTAACCTAAAGGTTTTTTTGTGCACTAGGTCCTACTTTCAGCACGTTTTTAGTCGTTCAATAAACAAAACAATTTAAACCTGTTTTTTTTTTTTGAACAATCAATCGTAAAAGTTTAAATTTGTGTTTAGTTTTTGCAATTAGCTTTCCTTATATACTTCAAGTTTATATAGCTGCTGGTGCAATAAAATGATAAGCTCAATTGAAAAATAGTTGTCATTCTTTACTTCTGGAGTTTGATTTAAGTTATTCTATTCAATTTTTTATTCTTAATAATATATTGCAAACAAACTGTACAATTTCTATTCTAAGATTTTTTAAAGTTGTTTTATTGAATTTTACAAGTGAGTAAAAAACAAATGCTTGTTATGAAAAGTACTTATATATATATTCTCAGAACAAACATATTTTATATAGAAGACAAAATAACTTTAATTTGTATAATGATTTATTTTTAGTTTATATTGTTAGTAAGAAGTCATACAATCTAAAAAAAATCATTATTTACATATTATAACACTTTTTTTTCAGCTATATTTTATACCAAATCGTTTTAAAAAGACAGGCATACCTATACACACTCAAACACACAGCCCAACGTAAATATAATCGCGTTATCTCATAAAAATCAAAATTTTCACCGCCTACTCCCAGCTTGATCAATCAGCACATTTCAAAACTCGCAGCTTTTCAACGCTCCAACTTCTCACCTGTTCGTTTGTTTGCGGTGAAAAATCAGCTTCAGACGTCAAACAGCAACTTTCCCATACAACCAATTCAAGTTCATTCGACCGTGAAAACTGATGTAACTTTGATTAGGGCTTTTTATGACCTTTGAATAGACTCTTTTGTTACTGTTGTTAAAAATTTTAATGTCCATTGCGGTCTTATGTACGCGCTTTTAATGAATAGAAAGTAAGTTCTTTAGATATTATGTGCACATTACAAATACAATTTTTAGTTGGATTTATTTTGTTTTCAAACCTTTTTTTCTAAAATGTGCTATATGTTGTTAAGCTATTTTTACAGACTTGTTTTAAAGTAAGGTCGGCAAACTCCGGCCCACTTATTAAATGTTGCCCATTGTAAACATTTAACGAGTGGGCCGGAGTTTGCCTACCTTAATTTAAAACAAGTCTATAAAAATAGGTTAACAACATATAGCACATTTTAGAAAAAAAAAGAGCTGAAAACAAATCTGGTCCGCGACGTACTTTTGGCTAAAAATAACTAATGTAGAATAATAAATAATGAACTTTACTGCATGACAATCGACAACAGCATCTGAGAAAATCTATTAATGTAAAGTAAGAAAGTTTAAGCTTTGAAAGGTATTCTGTCTTTTTTTGATAGGAGTAGATTGTGCTTTCAGGTTTATGTTTGTTGAATTACATAGTGGTTTTCGTAGTATCTTTTTTATTTAAAATTTAACTTTTGAAATATACCCTCGAAGATTATTTACGTCAAAACTATTCTGTTCTTCATTAAAAGGCTGTCGATTCATATCAAAAACTATAAAATACTAAAAAGTACATCGAAATATTTACTCTAAAAATTTAACAAAAGTAATATACAAAAAACGCAGAATCTTCTACAATAGACAAGTTTTTGTTCAAAATTTAAATTTCAGATTTTATGTTTCTAGACAATAACCGTTAGTGAAAGCTATGAATTTATTATTTGACTTTTTTGTCTTTGCATAGCTATGATATTAAAAAAACTTTGTTTTGTTTTTGAACAACAAAAAAAAATATAAGATAAAAATTCAACTTGAAACTAAAATTTTCCATACAACAGTTTTGTAATTGTTTCTGTGTTAAAAACCACGTAAGTAGCTTTTACTGTAAGTTGGCGTAAAAAGATAAAGAAAATTAAATTTCTATTCAATTTGGTGAACTATAAACAACATTAAAAAAATACTTTTAAAGAACATTCAAACCAGCTTTTTTGGAAATAGAATAGAATTTAAGCCACAATAAGATTTAAATACTTTAATTATTATATATGTTGTATACGTTTACATTAACAAAAAAATTTAAATCATCTTTATTTTGACCAAAAAATTTTTTTAATATTTTAAAAATCGAAACATTTGTCACCTTAAGTTTAGATTAGTCGTTGAAAATAAAATTTAACCTTTTTTCGTCTTATAAGTAAACAGCTAAAAATTTTTAGACATATTTTAAAGTCTAAATTAAAGTAGTAATTATAGTAGCATAAAAATTACAAAAGTATAAATTGATGCGTAAAAACTGTAGTTCAGTATTTTAAAAAGTATACGTTTAGCTTAATAAAAAACTTAATACTTACTTACATTGTAAACAGTACAATATAAACTTTAAATTACATCCAAAAATCATAAAAATAAAAGCCTTTCTTGTAAGATTACTCTTATTTTGTGATAGGTCATTGCCAAATGTATTATTTGCAAGTAATATGATGTTTTAACTTTATATTTTGGCAAGTATTCAAAACAAAAAAAATAGTATCTGATTCCAAAATCACAACTTCTAATGAAAGTCAAATATGATATCTGTTATGTAACTAAGTAGCTCATAGCGTGAGTTCTATTACATAAAAGTTTTGAGTGACATATGTTTTAATACGTCATAGTTAGAGTAAAAATGACAATTTTAGTTACTAGTACATAGTTTAGAATCTTATCATTAATATTAGTTTTTAATTAGAACTTTTTATGTTTAATGTTTTAGAAATCACGTTACTAATATATTTAGTATTTACTTAATTTCTTTAAAAAAACATGAAGTTAGGTATGAGTTTTTAACTTTTATACTTTTTCTATTGAGCAAAAAACTAGATGAACTGTATTAAACAACTAAGTTTCTATTTAAACTCTTAAATATGTAAAAATTATATTTTACCGATCTAATGTACAAATAGTATACATTGAATTTGAATAAGTATTAACTAAACTTATTTTACTTAGTAGCATTAAAATAAACTTTTTGAAACAGCTTTAAATTTTTATTATCAGTAAAATAACTTTTTGAACGAATCGATTAAAGTAAACAATATTGAAAGTAAAACAAAACATTTTTTTTTGTTCTCTCATCTAAACTTGTGCGAACACTTCATTATATACGAGCTGCTAGCGAGGCAAGATGTATATATCGTTTTAATTTATTTAAACAAAGTTTAATTACACTGCTATACTTTGTTAAATTTTTGAACGAATGTTTGTTGAGTACAAAAAAAAAGTTAACTATACTCTAATATTATTCGATAAAGTTTAACATTTTGTTACAACAAGTTTTTTTTTAGTTAGTATATTGCTTGCAAACGTAGTTTTAATGATACTTTAATCTTTTTTTTAATAATCCTGCATTTTTATAGTATTAACGAAGCAAAACGTTTAGAATATTTGTAATTTTTAAAGTAGAAAAACTACACTTCTTAAAATTTTTAAAACTAATTTAAAATTAAAACCAAATGTTAAAAATTCACAACCACATAATTTACTTTTTTGTCACTCTGGTTAGTTTTATGGATTATTTATACCACTGAGGTTTTTTGAAGAACCTAAAACTTTTTCAAAAAGAACTTGTATAGGCATTAGTTTACTTTAATTTGTTATCTTTTTTAGTAAATTTAGAAAATATAAAAAGTTAAGGTTAGTTTCAGTTTAAGGTAATTAGTTAGAAAATTCGTAGAAGATTTTGTAATTGTAAAAATAAGAACTGCTTTTTTAACAAACACTCTTTTTCATTATCAAAATAATTTGCTTTTCACCCGTTTACTTCAATTACTTTGAAAAGTTTATATACAGTCATTTGTCTTAACTAAAAATTATTTCTCGATTTACTGAAAATTAAAAAGCTTATTTAAATAATAATGGGCAGTTTATTGTTTTATTAAACTTGAAAGTTTCTTTTTTTATTGCCACCGAAACCTGGTAGTAAATAAAATATTTAATTTGCACATTATTATCGATAAGTTTGTGTAAAAACAACCAAACAAAAGTCTTGTAATTTGCATTAATAAGCATCGTAAAAAGGGTACTTTTGTATTAAAGAACTTTCTTAAATATTAAGCAAGATACCTAGAAAAAATATTGATTAAGTAAAAACTAAATAAATACTTGAAAGAAACAGTACAAATTTTTTTCTTTTATAGTGTTTTATGTTTAAAAGAATCACAACGACAAAGAAACTCACTCTACAATGCTTGCTTCAAGTTACAGAAACCCTTGCGTCAGTTAATAAGTGTTTTTATTTTTAATTTATGTTTAAAAAATCATTAAAGTATAGTATTTTATATTATTATTTTAAACAAAATAATTTTTCCGTTTCAATCTTTGCATTTAGAGTAGTTAAATAACTTTAAAAGAGTTAAACTAACTGGTTGCACGCATAAATATAAAATCTCACTCCAGTATATAAACATTAACAAAAAATTTGACAAAGTAAAAAGATGTTTACAATTTCAAATTAGTATATAAACAAGAAAGTAGATATACATAAACAATGAAACACTAAATTAATATTTCATAGTATTTTATGATATTTCTGAAAAATTTATCTCTCTATCAGAAGACACCAAGTAACATGAATTTTTTTAATCTTCATAGAACGAAACAGAGGAAGATCATATGACGACATTAAACATATGATGTTTTTTTTGTATTTAGATTCAAGCAATTACTGTCGTTTTATAAACAAAGAACAAAGTCTTTTTATACAAACTGAGTGTTCGCATAATTATAAAATTTTATTGTATTACATAGATACTAAACATAAAAGTTTACAGATACAATCTAGTAAGCATGTATAGAGTTTTTACAATAGTACATAAATAACAAGTATATATATATAATAAAAAGGTTTATTTAAAGATGCAAAACTCAAAGGACTCGAGTTTCGTGACTATTCACTCATCAGCTTCAAAACAAAAAAAAAAGTTTAAAACTTGTTTGAAGCTGATGAGTGAATAGTCACGAAACTCGAGTCCTTTGAGTTTTGCATCCTTAAATAAACCTTTTTAATAATAAAGCCCTCAAGGTGGGCTCAGTGAGATAAATTTAATTTATTAAGTTAAATAACCTAATTCTAATTATATATATATATGTATTAATTTAAATTAACTACAATTTTTTATCTTTTACTGAAATACACATTTCCACCAGCGACATAACGCCAATGTGCCTGATTTTTTTAGTTTTTAGAGAACAAATAGAGGAAGATCACCTGACGACTGTGTGCGATCATTTGGAGCAGGAGAACCGCGTGGAGCAGCTCAAGTTGTTCCTAAGCTGCATAGAGCACCACCAGGACTTGTGGCAGAACAATGAAGCGGTGCTGAAGGGAAGAGCTCTGTGCACCTTTCATGAGGGTGATTTCAAGTTGGTTTGAATTTTTGTTGGTTTTTAAAGTGTACTTTTTTTTTTAACTGTTTAAAATGTTTATAATGTTTCACAAAGGTGATCTTTAGTTGATTTTAAAAAAAATTAAACGAACAACATTAATTATAATTTTAAAAACGACTAAGAAAACCATTTTCAAAAGACATTATTATTTGTTTAATATATCTAAAACAACTTTCAAGCATTGTAAAAAAATTTGATGAGAAAAAAATGTTGTGGTAAATTAACAGTGAGATGAAAAACATCATTAAGACCTTCAAGTTCCAGCCGAAGAACCACAAGAGGCTGCAGAACCTGTGGCAGGCCGCCCACTACGAGGAAGGGTACCAGGCCAAGAGGCAGTGAGAAAGTACCGAATTCGAAAAAACATCCCCTTCCGAACACCATTTGGGACGGTGAAGAGACCAACAACATTTACAAGGTTTGAAAAGTAGTGAAAATAGCAAATTGTAGACAAAACTATCATTATCTTAAGTTTTCTTTGCAAGAATAAGTACATTTTTACCAACGTGTTCAAAAGTTACGTTACTGTTTCGTAAATTTGCACTAATCAATTAGTTTATGCTGAAAGTAATTTATTTTTTACAACGTTTGATAGCTTTAAAAGCAACGTTTGAATTCAACAATAGTTTGATTGCCGTATTTCTAGGAAAAATATCGAGAGATGTTGAAGTACTTCTACACAAACACCAACATTTACCCGTCCAACCTCGAAAAGAAGAACCTGGCTGAAAAAAAGGCCTGACCCAGACCCAAATCTCAAACTGATTCAAAAATGGATGGAAATAACAATAACAACAAGTAACTTTTTTTTCAATTAAAACAACTACTATACAAAAACATTTTCTGACTAATTGACTATTAAATTAAGTGTATTATATGTAGTTAACCCAAGTTCCAATCATTAACTAATAGAAATCTAAATTTACAAAACACGAATTCAAAACCAAGTTAACATTAAAAGCAGTTAAATTTCACTGAGAGATCCACATACGCACGTTTGGAAAATTTATTTATCCGTGTAAATTTAGCTTTTTAGTGAAGTTTGCAATGAAATGTCCCCGGAACATCGATCATGCGTTTTAAATGCACAATTCTCACGATCGAAACTAGAAAGATGTTTTTCTAAATATTGAGTAATTGCCCGTGTTTTTAAAGCTGAATTCCCTGGGGAGTTGCAAATTAGATCGCCATTTTGTTTCTCTTGTTTGCTCTAAGTTGTTGATTTTTTGGCCAAGCGGTTAATTTGTTGATTAACTAATAACTTGACTAAATGTAAATAGGTAAAGTGTGTGATAAGTAAAAAAACATATAACCGTACTTTTTTATTTTTTTAAGCTGTTTTAATTGAAACAGTTGGTTTAAAAGTTCAAAGCTAGTCTAGACTAATTATTTACAATTATTTTTTTTTATCTTTAAGAATTTTTCAGTTATGTTTCAAATTTTCTTTAAAAAACTCTACAGATTAAATAAAATTTAGTTTAAAAATTAAAAGTTGTTACTAATACTGCAAATACTGACTAATTATTATAATTATTAGCTTATTTACTTTAAATTATTCGAGATTGTTAATAAATGATAAAAATGTATCCAAAGTTTATGATATATAATACGCTTTTGTTCACAGTTAATTATTTTTTATTATACAAGATGCTTTTTATTTTTAAAGTAAACTTTTTGGTAAAACTTTACGTGTATTATTATGTTGTTGTATAACTATAATAAGCCAGCTATCAGCCAAAACAGGCTACGCTTGATGTTTTCAAAAAATTAATCATGTACAAAACAAGCTTTAAAGTAATTTTTATATTATTTTTTTAGTTGGCTGCCATAATAAATGATAAGCTGCTTCTTTACATAAAAATCTTGTAATACTAATATACCAAATTAATAAATTTAAGAAGTGTTGAGGTAGAAAAAAAAACGTATAAATATAGGTGTTTTAACATGATTTTCAAAACAATTTTTTTAAATAAAAATAACACTTTAGGATACAAGTCATCGTATTGTTTTACAAACAACCTTTAAAAACTAGTTTAAAGTAAAAAATGATTATCAAAAACTCTTGTAAATCAAGTTATAGGAGCCACTTTAACAGACACGGCTATTTTTCTTACATCGAATAATAAAATGTTGAACAAAATTGGCTACGTTGGACGCGATATTGTAATAGTATAGCCTGCGGGTTAGAATTATCTGGCTACACGTAATGTAAATTACCTCTATTACCTTTTTGTTGTCATACTTGTTAAAACTGTTTTTTTTTTTTTATTGGTTGACAGTAAATGGAGCAATGATTTTTTTTTAAACTTAGCGCCTATACTTTTTTTAAAGTATATTGTTTCACCAAAACCATTTCTTTTACGGTCTGCCTCTTTTCAGACACTTTTATTTACTTTTTAAGATAAATAATTATTAGTACATTTTTTTAAATAAAGTAAAACAAATAGGTGTCCGATTAAGCCTCGAAGTATTTTATTTTCAGCTTAATTAGTATAGATTTCTAAGATATATTTTAAAATTAAAAGTAGTCTTTGAATTAATCTGTACTTACTTAACAATCTTTCATTTGCTAATTTTAATTTAAAACTCAAAAAATACTTTATATTCAGGGACAACAAAAACACCAGCTCTTCCAGCTCCGTATCCAATGACCCGGACCTGCAGTCCGCCAGAAACGGTCTTTATAACAACGCAATTGGTGCGCGCAACGGCAGCCGGCCTCTGCAAAACGACTACGGGTCCTACCCCTTCGACTTCAGCTTGCACCAGCTGCAACCGGGTCACTACGGCAACAACCAGCAGAGTTATCAGCAGGGCCAGTTCCAACTCGCCTCACCCCAACCAGGTGGTGGCACTGCACAGCTACCACCAGAGTCCCTTCCTCCCCACCGCCCATATGTACCAGCCAACCAGCAAGGTGGTTACCACGGTAACCAGTACAGTCCGTCTCCGCCCCGCAACCACGGCAACCAGCAAGGTGGTTACCACGGTAACCAGTACCACTTCCCACAGTACAACCAGGCGTCGACGTCAGCCCAGTCCAGTTACCACAGCCCGAGCAACCAGCAGCCGTACAACTACAGCCAGAACGGGGTCAGTTTCACTCGAGTCCCGAAAACCAAATGTCCAATCACGTGACGGAGACCGGGGCTCAGGTGGTGACCGGTCAGCAGTCGCCTAGCAACCGGGAAATCAGCCCGGCGGGTCACAGCTCGTTCCAGGGAGCTGCAGGTCAGAACATCAGTGGTGGCGATAGCATGTATGGGGTCAACGGGGTCAATTAAGTTTTTTGAAACAATCCCGTAACTATAAATTCACATGCAACCCTTGTGAACGAACGGTTTGAAGTGGCAATAATAGCTTGTAATTTATAAACTTTTTTCTAATGTAATTGCTTAGTTTTTTCTAAGATAATGTTGTTTAAGTAAAGTGCTTTACTTATAACAATTTTCATAACATGTCTGTTTTAAGAAACGTTTTATTTTTGTATTGTTTTTATTTACTTCTTAGCTGCTCGCTAGCCGAGCTGGGCATTGTCTTGCTTTTATTGTGGTGTTATTGTATCTTTAACTATATGTTTTTTTTATATAAATATACTTCATAAAGTGTACTTTCTATAACTATTTTAATTGGAACTTATTTTTTATATATACAACTTGTCAACCAGCAAGCTGCGACGACGTTTTCTCTCAGATAAACTAACAACATAGCATTTTCGTATATTTAGACTTATAGATATACATTTTATTTTATTTTTTAAAATGTTTAAATGAAACATTTAAAGTTTTAAAATAATATTTTTGTTTTTACTTCAAGTAAAGAAAACAAATAAAAACTCAACTGCCAAAAGTTATTTGATAACAATTTAAGTTATGTCTAGTTTCTAAGTTTTATTTTTCTTGTAAACACCAGAACTTAAAACGCGTAAAAACAAAACTACATTAAGAGGTTTTGTCATAAAAATAGTATAAAAAAACTTTCTGAAAACTAAGACTTTTACTTACGTTGCAGTGTAAAATAAGTGAAGTAACTATTTGTTGAATTTTTACATTTCAAGAAAGTAGTTGTATTTATAAAGTGTACCCTTTGTCGTAAGTGATTGTAATATTTTGTTGTCAGTTTATTTATACATCGCCAAAATAAAGATTTGTCATTTATAAAGCTTACTTCGTTTATGCTTCAGTTATGTTACTTCAAATCTAACTTTAAATTCTAGTTCATTTGCACATATCAAATAATAACTCCTTTTCATGACAACCCTTTCACAAACTAAGCCCCCTAAAAATCGGATTAATTTTAGAAATTTGTTCTTCAATTGTGTTTCATCATTTCGCTTCACCCTAGCAACAATGGCGACTCTCATCATTCAGTTGCCAGTTTCTAGCTGCTGTTGGTGGGAATATGCAATCAACCGTGCCGGATTAAAAGCAGCCACTTAACAGCTGAAAACTGTCATTTCATTTCGGGGTTGCTGCAATGTCACCTGCCTTCTCACGGGTTGAAGCTTGTTGCCATAACAACCCTTGGGTTTCTGATGGGATGACATTCAGATTTACAGCTGGAAAAAAAAATTGAAGTCGAACGTATTAAGGTTTATTTTTTCGAGTAAACCTTTTATTTTTTATTATTGCACTCATACTTCAGTTCAACTTTTTTTATATTACTTGTGTAAAACCTAAATTAGTTCAGGCCCTTTACCAAAAATTATATATATATATATATAAATATATACATTTCACACTGAGCCCACCTTAAGGGCTTTATTAATAAAGCTTTGAGTTTTACATCTTTAAATATACATATATATATTTATAATATAAAAAACAACTAGTTTTCAAATCGTTTACTTAGTTTCGATGCTTTATGCATCTCCTCAGAACGATAATAAAGAACAAAGTAAGATTTTTAAAGAATAAAACAAAAAAAACATTGTGACGTTTCAACTAAAATTGAATAACTTTAGTTAGCCTATTTTAAAAACAACTTATGTACAAGTTAACTTATCTTTGCTTTGTTTGTTCTTGTTTTTAGATTTATTTTGTTGTTATTTAGTGGTTGTTGTTCTTCTGAAATACATATTTTGATTATGTAGGCAGGGTTGCTGCCTTTCTTTTCTTTTATTTAATGATAAATCTTTTTTAATTTTTTCAATCTCGTATATATACATATATATACATATATATATATATGTATATATATAAAATAAGTGAATGTTCAAACTTGAACACCTTCTACTGAGCCCACTTGAAGGGCTTTTAAAATATATGTTTAAATAAGAGGAGCGAATTCATATCGTCTTGTCGACATATGAAAAAGCTCCTCTTAAAATACAACAAATTTTGAAGTATTTTACAGTCAATTAACTGTTGTTTTCGTTAATTTTAGTGGTTTGATTAGTTAGATGGTAGATCGATTTTTGTACTGAATATTTGTAATGTACAATTTTCAATTCTTAGGTCATATTGTTTTTGTTTTTTTGTAAACTTTTGCATCTTTGTTTACCAAAGTGCTTTTTATTTTAAATTTGAACTGTCTGAAGATTAGAGACAATCTTTTTTGTCTTTATGAAACATATTTTCCAGCATTTTTAAAATCGTCATTTCAATAAATTATATATATATATACACATATAAATACTTTATAAATAACTGTAAGATAATGTTTGTCACACAAAAATAAAATACTAAAACTTTAAAAATTTTAAAACCCAAACTTTAACAAAATTCGGTACAAAAGTTATGAAAACACTAAAATGTATATCAGAGTTCAATATTTAAAATAAAATGAATTTTCATCTTATCACAGTAAGTTTTAAATCAAAAATCTCAAATTGAATTTAAAATTTCTCTTAAAAGCGTTTTTAATTAGGCCGCCGTATAAACAAAAAGTAATTACTTTCAAACTCAAATTATGTAAAAAGTTTTAATGTTTCTGCAATTTATGTCATTAAAAAACATTTAGGCCTGCCCTTAATGAAAAAATTTTCAACAGAAATCGAAAATTATAAACATCCATATTTTTTAAGCTAATAAAGTTTATTGAGTAATACAAGGCAAATTTCAAGTAATGAACAACGTATTTATGTATGAGTTGTCAGTACAAACTTTTTATCAAAATTTCTTCTATATCACTTATAATATTTCAATGGAAACTTTCAGAACTATAGACATTTATTTAATGTATTATGTTATTCATTAATTTTTATGAAATTCAATCATCGCTAAGTATAATTGATAGCTAAATGCCAGTATAACTTAGTTGAACTATAACGTTTATAAGTCTAAAAATTATGTTTTTTGGTTTAATATTTTAAATACAATTCAACAATGTTAATTATTCGTGTCATATAAAAATAAAACTATATAAATAATTTTGTATTTTTTGATTTTACCGTTGTAAACCAATTTTTATACAGTTCTATCAACATTTTTAAAAACTACGAAACAGTTAAAAAGTAGTTCTTTTTATAATTAAACTTTTATTTTCCTAATAGTTAACAATCTTAGAACCATCACTTTAACATGCAGAATCAATTTTATAATTTAATTTTTTTTTTAATAAAATATTTTATGCATTTATCTTAAAAATCGCTATATTTGTTAGTTATGTCTATTTAAAGCAAAGTCTGATTAAACTCTGCCTTTTTTTCTTATTTGTATTAAGAGTTGTTTTGAGTTTGAAAAATTAAATTAAATGTTTTAGAGAAATACTTTTGTCATTCGTGTTATTACATCTAGTTTGTTTTACAAATTTTTTGCTAGCCTGACTAAACTTAATTTTTTATTTTGCTACTTATCTTTGAAATGTTTAACTGTTTTATACAAAACCTTTTTATACAAAATATTAATAAGTTTGGTAATGTTTTCCTAGTTACTAGCAAAAGATTTTATTTCAATATAAGAGTTGTTGTTTATTAATAATTAATTAAGTATTAACTTTATGTTAGTTAGTTTATTTTTGTGCAAGTATAGAAAACTATAATCGAATATTAGTTATAGAAATTTAGCTATAGTTGTTTAAAAAATGCTAAACTTTAAAATAAATAAGTATTTTTTAAACAGTAACTTAGACTTTTTTATGTAGTAAAATTATTTTAATTTTAGTACTTGTATAGTTATTTGCCTTAACTAAAAAAGAATGCTCAATTTACTGGGATGTAAAGAGTTTATTCAAATAGATTTATGCAAATTGTATATTTTATTCGCGACCGGTTTCGGTGGCAACAGATTGCGACCTTTTAAGCAAAAAATAAAATATGAAACTGCATATAACAATGTTAGTTACTTATACTGTTATTTAAAATGTTATTCATGCGTGAAGAATATAAACAAAAACATAAACATTTTTATTTTTTATTTTTTTTTCTTTGACTCATTACATTAATATTAATTCAATTCGTTTTTTTTTTTGTTTTAAACTAGTACCAACTTTACCTAAATATACTCTGATATACTTGAATATTCGAATTTGCAACATTTTTGTTTTTGTTTATATTCTACAAGGTTTTTATATAGCTTATAAAAAAAAGTTTTAAGTTAGGGGATTTGTTTTGAAATCATTAAATTTTGCGCACCCCCTAACAAAAACACCACGCTACGCCACTGCTTGAAACTATACTTTTTTTTTTCGAGACAGTTTATTAGTATTTTTAAACACATTAGAGTTTAAAGGTTATGTTTTTATCAGCTTAAAATGTTTCATGTTAAAAACTTTTAACTACTTAAAAATTACTCTAAAAGGTAGTAAAATTCATATCATGGTATAATAATAGTAAGATATACGGCAACTTTTTTGTTAAAAATAGAAAAAATTAAAGCTATTTACTATTAAGCAGATGTAGGAAGTTAAAGATTATGCAAATTTTTGATTAACAAATTCGTACATAACTTTTTTTCTATAAACAAATGAAAAAATAGATAATTTAAGTTTTAAAAATTACTTTATTCAAACAAATGTCGTATATACATGGGATATTTAGACTTTTTTAAGTCTTACAAAAAACATGACGACACACGAAATTCGATCGGGTCGACTTCCGACTTTCACGGGATTTTGGTTGAGGATTTCTCAGGTTGGTAACCAGACACTATTGCGTCAAAGAGACCGAACTGGCCACAAGTTTCTGAAGTCGAGTAACATTACCGTTGGGATTTGAGCGCGGATGTTTGAAACGTTGAAACACACATCAGTAAGTTCTTTGTTGTTGATATTTATAAATTTGATCACTATGAGGTTTTTATGACTCTTTGAACACTATAATTTAAGCAGGCTAGTCTTATTAGAATTTAGATTTAAGTCCTTCTTACTTGTTTGATACAAAAGTGTGTTTTTATACTCAGATTTCTGTAGAATAAAGCTCCCTTTATTTTAAAGGCTTCAGTATTTCTGCATTTGTCGCTGTTAGTTTATTCAAAAAAAAATCAATTAAAAATGATAACTTGATTGCGGTAATCCTTTCTAAATTTTAATTTTATTCATTTTTGTTGTTTTTCTTAAACTAAAAATAGTAGTGTAATTTTTTTTAATTAAAATGGTTCATATGCTAAAGGATAATACTTTATGAATTTCTATTTTCTAATTTCTTATTGCTTGTATATGATACATGTTACGTTCAATTAATTGCAAATAAAATAAATATTTTAAGTTGTTTATTTTATCAATTTTAAAAAAACACCTCATTTTTTAGCATGTTTTTATAGCTATAGTTTATGGAATAAACATAGTTTTTGATTTCAGGTGTTAAAACTATACAAGATGAATAACTTATAACTTAGTTAATTTTACAAGGCAAAAAGCAATTAAGATTCACTAAATAACAGCTGTTTTATCCAAATAATGAAGGCTTAAATTGTTTGCTTTTAAGGCAGTTTTTATTACGTAAATTTTATAGTTTATTTTATTTAAAGCAATGAATTTGAAGTCTAACAAATCATAATGAAACATTTTTATTGTTATCTTGTACTTTTATCAAAATGGCTTTTAAAGAATTAGTAATAAAAAAATAAGTCAAAATAAGATTTAGCTTAGTATTGATGCCAGTTAAGCGTATTTAAAATTACCCTTAAAACGAAAATAATATTAAAATAATAATGTGAGAAAAATATCTTGGTGGATTTTGAGATCGGTCGTTAAGAACCTTAAGAATATAAAGTTACATTGACATTTGAAATAATCTCGACATTTTTACATGTTCATTTTCACCGCAAAATTTTCAACCGTGCATTATCTAGCTTTTAGAAAAAGCTTATAAACTTATTTTACTAATAAAAATGTAAGTAATTTCGTTGTAACTGCCTCAAAAATTGTTAATGGAATATTTTTGTCTCTACTTATTTTAAAGCAAAGTAAAGTTACTTTTAAACAGTGCATGTATAAAAAAAATTATCATTTTTAAAGTTAAATAAATCGTTTTTAGTCTTAGTATGTAATATTGTTTAATTTAAAAATAGTCAAACAGCTTCTTATAATAATTAATAGTCTCGAAAATAATATTTTTGACTTTTAATTCATAGTAGTTTGTATTTTTGTAGCTGATTTATAGACTAACTTTGCTAATTCGTTTTTAGTTTCAATAGTTTTTTCTGTCTACTACCAAACGAAGTATTAACAGTGAGTCTTAAGTCATTACTTATTTACTTCAACAAAATTAACGTGCATTAACCAAATGGGAAGCTGAAAATAGGCGGGTATCAGGTTATAAGGAAGGTACACAATCCATCTTTACAAGGTTTCATATTTCATTGGTGCATGTGGTCAATAGAAATGTCCATTTAAACTGTCACCGCTTTGCAGATATTTTACCTGAAGCTTCAGAGTTTGTACGTTAATTATTTTCAGTACTCATATTGCTCATTTTGACAGAAAAGTGTTGAACATAAATGAGTGAGGCAAAACTTTATGGCAATTATTTCAATTGATCGTAGTTGTTAGCGTTTACTTTTTTTTCTTTGCATTACAAAACTGTTTTCACTTTTTTTAGTTGTAGCATGTCTAATTAATAAAAACTTGATGCTATTTCTAGTTATTTTTTCGATCAAGTTTTAAAAAAAACCTGTTAGTTAAAAATTGAAGGTATTTTTTGATATTTATTTTTGATAAAAGTTTGTTTTTGGTGGTGAAATTTAAATAAGTTAGTTGCTTTCAAATTAAAAATAAATTACAGTTTTTTAAATTTACTTGTATGCTAAAGTGAGTAAAGTAGGAAAAACAAAAAAAAATAAGAACAATAGATGTAACACTGTAGTGTTTTAACTTAAGATTACTTTAATAATTTAGTTTTTTGAAATTTTATAGTTTATCTTTTGCTAGTTTATCTTTTTTTTTTAATACAATTATTAAAAAGTGTTTAAATAAAGTTACGTTTATAATGCATAATTTATTGTATACTAATGTATAAGAAAAAATGTAAAATATAATAAATTATAACTCGTTAATAATAATTTGAAAACTTGATGATTAAGGAATAAAGTATTTTGAGTTTTGGTTTAGCAAAATGTGTAAATACTTAATTTATTAACTTTGGAACCTACGTATTACATTTTATTATTTCTAAGAATTTAATTTAATGCTTTTTTGTTTGAATTAACGCATTTTCTCATTTGTATTATTATCAGAAACTCGATGACGTAAGTAAGAAAGTTAAAACAATTTTAGTTTTCAGGTTTTTAATTTACTTAATTTAGTCTTTAAAGTTTCTGATAACTTAAACTTATCTTTAACTTAAAATTCCTATTTTATTAATCGAGTGCTTTTAAAGCTACAAATAATAAAGTTTTAATGTTTGTTTAATTTAAATGTTTGATTTTTGTACATTTAACAGTCTTAGAGTTTTTTAATTCATTATTTTTAATTACTGAAAAATTAAATAAAATCAAAGTTGCATAAGTATTACTTATAAGTTTTAATAATAAACAGCTGTGTCGTATAAATAAACTTTTAGTTTTGTATGTAGTTATTTTAAGTATTTATTTGTATGAAAAATACAACTTTAATGCTTAATGGTAGTGAAATTTTTTAAACTAAAACTTTCAAATAAAAACAGTAAAAATCCTATTAATTACAAACGATTAATAAATTTATTTTTAATAAAATTGTTAAAAGGTTATACGTTCAAGTCAATTTAATTGCTCAGAAGTTTAATAAATTTATCTAAATTAAGTTTTTTTCTACTTACAAAAGTTACACATTTAAGATTTACGAACTTTATAAAAGGCTTAATTTTTCTTAAAGTATAACGAATTACTATTCAAGTTTAATTTAAAATAAGTGAATCTTTTAGAAAAAAAAATTTATAATTATTATCTGTTTCTAAAAATAAAACTTTAGCGTCGTAAACTTTAGCAATTACTTGGGTTTTTCAGCTAATTGAGCTAATATTTTTTTATTTTAACATTCTATAAAGTTGACTTCAGTGAAGAGGTCAAAAAATAATAACTTAATTTGTGCGAAGGACTGTGAATGATATATCGGTGTTTGAAATTATTTAACAATTTATAAACTATATTGAAATTAAGTAACAGCAAGCAATTTAAACGAACCATAATTTTAAAAGCTAAATAAAAATCGTTGTGTTGATGCTTTGTTTAACAATTAGTTGTAAATGTGTTAAATATATAATTTTTTTGTGTTTTAATTAGTAATAAGTTGACCTGAAATTAAGTTAAAGCCTGTAAAAATTATTACTCAATTAAGTAAAACAATGAAAAGATAATAAACACTACTAGCTAAGTTTTTTCTTCCGATAATTATTTGTAGCTTATAAACATTTTTTTACTGCATTAACCTTAAGCCAGTATTCATCGGCGTAAACTTTTAATAACAAAAGTAATATTGCTAACAAGTTATGAAATTACAGCTGTGCGGAAATCAATTAAATGGAAATCCACGCTTCAACTTTTGTCGTAAAGTCGAACGCTTCCGACGACAAACTGTGACGTCATAAAAGTCACGTGAACTCAATCTATTCTCATTACAGGGACTTTTTTAAAAGATAAGTTTGCGGTTACAAAGTGGTTGTTGAAAGCAAATTGCTTCAATTTGTCACCCGACAGAGCTTCAAAAGAGCTTCAAAAACTTCGAATGTTGCGCCCTAAAATATCTTTTGTTATATATGAAGCCTCATTTGTCATCTGCTTTTTTTATTTAAGTTTTTTTTTAAACTAAAGTAGTTTTAAATAGTTATAAATCAAGTAAGAAAAATCTTTCAAAAAGCTTTGAAAAACTTTTTTCGGTTAGGTTTATCTAAAACATATTTTACGAATTTAACGATGTTTGCAGAATTATTTTTTGCTGTTTTATCAAATTTGCTCAAAACAAAACAACAGTTTAAAAGTTATACTAGTTATTTTTTAGCACCATATGAAGTTTATTTCAAATTTATTTTAGTTCTCTTTTAAATTAGCAGATTTTACGTTGTAAAAACTTTGCATTTTAAGAAAAATGTAATCTTCACTTATTAGATATCTTGTTATAATAAAGATAATATATTAAACTTGATTAGAACATTTTTACAGAAGTTAATCCAGTTTGAAAGTAAAAAATTTCGATTTTAAGTAAATTTTTAATTTTTAAGCTGTTGAACTAGCTGATATAAACCGCTAAGCTTTTGACTGTATTGATTTTGGCTTAAATTTATTTAAAATGCAATGTTTATTTTACTCACATCAATTCTTATTTTTTTGTGTATGATACGTTATTTCATCTTAGAATATCGATTAAAGAGTAGAACACCAAACTTATCAAATATACAATGAATTTTTATACAAGTATAGATGATTTATCATTGTGTTTACTTTATTTCTTAAACTTATTATTAAAAATACTACTGTATACTCTTTGTTAAAAACTTCTTCAAAAGAGTTAAATTTTCCATAGAAAACTGTTTATAGAAAAATAGTTAAACATTTTAATTTTACGTTTTAACTTAAGCCCTTAATAGTTTTTCAAGATACGAAAAATACTAAAACTGACAAACGCTCTTTTAAACTAAGTTTACTTTAAGTCTTTCTTTCGTTCTAAACTGAGTTTGTGTTTTTATTTATCAACGAACGATTTCGAAAGTTTACTTGTACATACCAATCATTTTTTATATTATTACAGTTATAGAAATTTTTATTGAAAAAAGTGTTTACCAGAAAAATTTTCTGAAGCTAAAATAGTTAAAATTTATAAAAAAAAAATTTAATTTTTGTAATCGTATAAACGTAACGTTGTTTGTTCTCTTAAAAAAATTATCACTGTTTCAAACTGAAGTGAAATCATTAAAAAAATATTAAAGTTTAAAATTCTGTATTTGATTATATTTTACATTTTTTAATATTTATATTAACACTTAAAAAAAAACTACATAACACTTTAATTAAACAATTTATTCTAAAACTCAATTTTGTCACATCAAAAGATGCAATCTTAAGCCTCAGTTCTCAGTGATTTATATTTCAACGGAAGCAATTTGTCATGCAATTTTTGGTTTTGAACTGCTTGTGATGTGACAGTCGAATTATGGCAATTGTGACGTCACAAATACGAAGCGATTCTAAAGGGCGTGACTCAGTTTATTTAAATAATAAGCAGCACTGTTTTAAATTGCACCCTAAAATGTTTCGACCTTTAAAAATGAACTCTGTTCAATAAAAGTATATTATTTTTACAAATTTTGTGTACTTAAACATTAAATTGTTTTGAAGTTTTACTCTTAAGCTGTTTTAATAAAGTATAAAAATTTAAATTATGTTTATACAACAACTTGTATAACAATTGAGAATAAGTAAGTATATATATATCGAAATTGTAAAGCGTTGTAGAAATTGTTTTTTTTTTAGAAAGAGTAAACAATTTTAAGGTGTATGTTTTCTTATTTGTAGATCCTTACGTCTATTGCAAAGGTTGATAATCAGTTAGCCTTTTTTCTTTTACATAAAATTTTATTTTTTAAACTATAACATTTTAAAGTTTAACTAGTTTTATTTGTCTGATACCATTATTGTTTATTGAAGAAAAAAAAAACGCTCAATTATTTGGTCGAAGGACCTGGTGTACGAAAAAACCTTTCGGTTATCGAGTCATACACCAGGATACAGTTTAAAGTCATGTCCAGGACAATTACTTATATAAATCAGTTAAAAAAAATAAAAACATGAAAGAAAATAAAATGCATAAAATAAAACTGAACAAAACTTTTTTTTTCTTTAAGTTTTTTTTTAATTAAGTCAACAGTCTAACTACACTATACTAATAAAATGTTTAGAACATCTGTTTCCACTAAAAACAAGATCATTACATATTGTACAGAAAACAGTATTTTGTACATTTAAAAGATTTCTCAACTTCGTTTTGTTAAATAATATTTTCTTCCCAAGTTATAAAAATAGAGACAACAAAATAAAGTTGATTATAAGTTGTTAATAATTTAAACATAAATAAGTAAAATGTAAGGGTAGGACAAACATAAAGTTTTCATCTAAACTTAAAGTAGTAATTGTGTGAATTTAAAAGTACGTCTACACATTGAAAACATTTTTACAGCACTTTATAATCTTTTACTGGTATATTTTTATTGGAAAAATTTTTCAAACTAAGTTTAATGAAAAAATGGAAATACTTACTTTCATTTCTTAGTAACTTGAACTTGTGGTTTAAAAGGGCAACATTAAATGAAACACCAAACCATTTCTCACGACTGTGAGCTAATAAAGCGCCGATGAAACCTCTAAACGGAATTTCGATACCTGGTAATAACGGTTTAAGTACTACAAGGTCGCTTATCTACAGCATTCTGTTTCCCACACACATCTTGCATATTATTAATCGAATGCTTTATTACGCAAAACTTAAACGGTTTAGCAGCTTTATGAATATTAAGTATCACTGCTACTACTTTTTAAAAAAATTTATAAAGAAGTTTATTGTGATTGATGCTTTACAACTACAAACTTGCTTGCTTTTACTTAGCCTTAAACGAACATATTCAAAGTGTAAATTTTTTAAGCTTAAGAATTCCAATGACTGGTTGTATTTGAAATAAAGTTTTGTATTTTAACTACCACTACCTAGAAGTATAGAAAATCATATCAATTAGCTTAAGCACTAACTATCCTGGACAAGACATTAATAGGTATCTGTGGTGTACGACTCGATAACCAAAAAGTTTTTCATGCACCAGGTCCTAGAACTAAATATTTTAAGCGTTTTTTTATCGTTCAATACTTTATATACTTGAGCAATATACTTTATGCATTAAATTTCAAAAACAACGATAAAAAGTGAACCGTTTTTTGCAAACTAAATAACTCTTAAACTAGTTAGTTTATTTTAAGTTTATAAGTTATTATTTTTGGACAAAACTTAATTAATTGACGACAATACAACATTATTTTAGGCTAAAAACGTCTTATAAAAAATGCTTTTAAAGTTGAGGTTCTTTATAATAAATTAAAAGATTTCTTGTTTTTTTTTTAATTCAAAGTACTGCAATTTTTAACGAGGTAAACACTAGATTGAAAATAAAAAGTTTTATAGGTAATTTAGATTTTTCCCATTAAATATTTCATTTCTATAACTTCTTATGTTTATAAGTTTTAGCTATAATTTTACTTCGTATGTTTTTTTTAAACTTGCTTGAAAAATACATGTTTTGCGAGGACTTTAAATTACAAATAGAAGTAAAAAAAAAGTTTTCTGTTTTCTTTATATGTTTGCTTTTAACTAAATATTTAGATATTTTACTAAATCTCTAAAAATAAACCTAGTAAAGACAATTTTCTAGCCATACAAAACCCTTCAAACAAAAAAACGTAAAATTTCATTTTGACAATCTATTAAGCTTATAAGTTTGTCAGAGGTTTGTTGGATTTCCTTTTCAAGTTTTCTAAATTTATTCCTGGTTTTTTTAAAAAACAGTTAGTTTTTTGGTGTAATTATAGTATGAAACTCAATCTAAAGTTAAAAACTGTCTTAAGAAAATCTTAAAACATTAAAGAGTTATTGTAAAATACTTTAAATATGTTTTTTGATAAATAAAATAATAAATGATACAAAAGAGTTATATACAAATGATAGATTTTTTGTTTTAAACTTCATTACTTTGCATTTGAAAATAGTTTAAGATTCCTGCTTTTTATATTAATTTTATTCCTAATTTCAGGTTTTTTCAAAATTTCTCCGGTTTTTCGCATTTATTTTCAAATTCCAGGTTTTTGGCAATCCTGTTAAGTGATCGAAAAAAAATTTACTTAACTTACTATGTAAAACATAACAATAATTTTTCAGCTTCTTAGAACATATTTCTAAATTTCTGTTCGCTATCGCTGTCTAGCGGTTTAAACAAAGTATTTCAATTTAAAACATTTCACTATATTGTTAAAATCAGTTTTTAATATTTACAATAACTATTTTAAAATCAATAGTATACCGTTATTTAAACAACCTGAAAATATTAAGCACAACTACAGTAAAATTTTAGTTTAATGAATACAAAGCAAGAAGACTGTTAGTACTTTGTAGATTATGCTGTTGTTAATTCACAAATTTCAAGAAAAAAAACCGTTGTTGTTGACTTGGTTTTAAATATAATGAAAGATCAAAAAGAAATAAACCCTTTACTTTATTTATACAAAGTTTAGTTACAACGTCAAAAGTGATGAAAAACTAAAGTATTAAGTTGTACTTTAAAATGTTTTAATTTTACCCTTATTCAAGAATTTCAACATTATTTTTTATTTATTTTATCCATGTAATTTTCATTATAACTTTATTTGGGTATTCTACCTTGATCATTATGAAAGAAAAAAAAGATTAGTGTTTTAGATGATTAATTTTTAAACAAATAAAACTTAATACTCATCAAGATTATTACTAAATGCAAAATGAAACTTATTATATGGACGAGCTATGTGAACGTGCGTGTTAAAAGATGTAGAACTGAAAATTAATTATGTGTTCTTAATCAAAGGATTTTTTTGTATGCTTTACTACATGTAGTTCTATACTATACTACATAAATTATAATACTATTGAAAAACATTAAGTACTTAAACGAGCAAAAAAATAATGTTTCTTATGATAAAATAAACAAACATTTAATAGTAGAACTTACACTAATTAAAAAGCAACAAAGTGTTTAAAATATTTCTTAATAAAAAAGTTTATCTATTTTTTTACACATTAGATTTATTCAAAGTAAGTTGTAACCTTATTTTTAAATACTCAGGGTTTTACTTTGGCTAGTACATGGCTAAGAAACCTTGAAAATAATTTTTTTCAAGCATGATGCTTTATGTATAGTTTTTGTGGGTACTTTAGATCTTGAAATCAAGCTAATTTGCCTAAGAACTACGAGTTTTCCTTAAGGATCCCAGGCTAACTTAATCAGCGTTCTTTTCAAAAAATATTAACAATAAAGCGGCTTTTAATAAGCTCTTGCTACTAACGCTACTATTTTTTAGCATTTTTTAAAGTGACTAAAAAAAATTTCGTCTAGACGTCTCCAAATTTTATTTATGTTCAATACCGAAGCACCTTAACTTAGCATATTTAAAACCTTTATTTATCTTGTTGATGAATCTGTTATTATATCTGTCATTCTCTTTATATAGTAATAAATAAATAAACAATACTTGCACAGAAATGTAAGAACTGAAGTGTTGGAGTACCGTATACAGTCTTAAAATATTTTTCCTTACTAATATCGAGCTAGGGCTTTGCTTTGTAAGGTTTTTATTTTTGAATGAAAACAACATTAACAAAAAAACTTTATTAAGCCAACTATTATACACAATCAAAATAAAATCAAACACAATATTTATGGTTAGCAAGTTGAAACACTAAAACACTATATATACTTAAACTTCTGAAACTAAAAACATATTTATATCATCAAAAGTAACAAAACTTCGCATGCATAAAATTATAACACAAAAACTTTAATAACCGTTTCAATGATCCTATACATAATGAAAAAAAGAAAAATTAACTTAACATAATATATGTCTTTTTTTTTTGTTTTTACACACTCCTACTTTTAAGTTTACAGTTTTCAAACTGAAAACGTCTATTTGGACTTTCTATTTTAAAAAAAATATATTAACTCTATCTTGAGTTATTAACAAAAAATAAGTTCTTTATTGTTTTTAAGTATGTTTTAGTATCAAAATAAAAACCAAAATATACTTAGAAACAGGCAATTTCTATACATCAGTTTTGGTTTAAAATCAAGGGGCAATTATATTAAGCTCAACTCTTAGTTTTTTAATACAAAACATTTCAGCCATTTCTAAGTATGTTTTGTTGTATAACTTCAAACAAAAACACACTATTAAATTACCCGCCAAATTAATTGTGGTTGTTTTTGTAGTACTGTGAATGCTGCTGCATGTAGTGGTGCTGCAATAAGTACTGCTGCTGCAATGAGTTGTGCTGCTGCAATTGGTTCTGGCTTCTCATTGGTTGGATTTTGTTTGGAGCTTCAACTAGTTGCACCAGTATATCTCCCACCGTTTTCTCAAGAATCTTTAGTTTTATTTAATGTTTAATATTATTTTACTTGTGCATCTTTTCATTAAGTAAATGTAAACAGTAGAAATACTTACTCATTTTTAAATATGATCAAACTTAACAGATTAACAAAAAATAGTATTTTTTATCAAATTTTTAACTTAAATCAAATAAAATAAAAAGTTAATATTAAATAATAATATAAACAAACAATAATGTCTTCAGTGATCTTGGTGTTCTTCCCGTTATGCCACAATCTTTTCACGGGTTGATTTTGGGTCCTACTTTGTTGCAACCATCTCATTTGGAAGGAGTTTTCCTGATTACTTTCCAATTTCACTATGTCCTGTGAAAACAATGCGATAGTATTTGGGAGAAGATTCAATCTCAAGTGTATTAAAAACATTTAAATTTTCATAAATTGCTCTTTGATTGAAAAGATAAGCATACTGCTGTTTAGATGTCTTGCTAAACTCTTAACACTACAAATAACTTTTATGTTTAAAATTGCTACTACTACAAAAACAGCTTTTTTATGCTCCCTAGATAAAAAAGGCACTAAAAGCAGTTTTTAATTTCAATATTTTTAATTTCCCAAAAGTTTTTTCCTAGAAACATTAAAAACTTTTTTTTATTTACAAAAATAGTATTTAAAAAAAATTATTTACTATTTAAAATTTCTAAAGTTAACCTTAAACAAACAAAAAGAATAAATATGACTTTTACAACTTAATATTGTGTACAAAACATTGAACTCTTCCTAACAAATTCGTTGTAATGTCAAATCTTAATTTGACTACATGTTTACTATTAGTTTATGCAGTATTTAAAACAATTAATTTACTAAGTTGTTAAAATCTAAACATGAGAACTTATGGCATTATCTTTATGATGTTTCGCCTTAGATAAAGTTATAACTTATTCTGTGTTAAAGAAAGTACAATCAGTTAAAATATATAAATCAACATAGTACGTTTAAGTATATAAAGTTTATTCTAACGCATAGTTGTTTAAAACTTTATACCTGTAAAACTTCAGATCTATCAAGAACAAAGAAAATATAAACGTTTTCGTGTTTCAACTTCTCAACAAAAGTGTTTCTCAAGTCTTTGGACACCGTCCATTTGCCAGTTTGCTGTTTGATCAAAATTAAATTTATATCTTGAAATATTCCCTAAGCAATAAACTTGTATTTGTCTGTATAAACACGGCAATACTTTCTAACACAATTATGTCACATTTGCGGTGCGAATTTTAAATCATACTGTGGTATAATTTATGCTTAAAATCTACAAAAAAATCGAACTAACAAAAACAATTTTATTTGTTTACCAAAAACTTTCAAATTGTAATTATTTAAAAACTCTTTATCAAATTGCGCAACAAATAACTTTTTTTTAGTAACATTTATTTAACAAACCTTGAGTATTTGAATATCGTACAGTTGTTTAATTGTGTAGACAAAACAGCAATTAGAATCGTGACTGGTCAACTGCGCCAAGCTGCTTGAATCTGTAACAATTTGAAATGTTAAATAAACTTTATTATTTTTTATAAATATATTTCAAATGTAATTAAATATTCAAAAAATATAAATATTCGTATTAATTGATTTAATACACTGTAATATTTACAATATTTTTTTAGTGGTAGACTTTTAAAATTTATTATAAATAGATGAAGCAGTAGGTACTTGTAAAATTCATACAATTTAACATGTTAAGTTCAGATTAAGAAAATTTAAGCTTACTTGTAAGAAAAACTTATTACTGCTTATCGTGAAGAGTTAGTACTCTTTACAACTATTTTTTGGTTATTGATCTGAATTGTACACAATCATTAGATTAAAAAATGCTTTTTAGCTTTACACAACATTTACTAAGTAATAAACTAACAAGAAGACAAATCATTGATGGAGTTGAAACTCATTGTGCAGTATTTAGTAGTTTTATCACAATTATTTGTAGAATATTTGCTTTCCATCTTCTTTGACATAGATGCGTCCCCTGAACTGTATAAAAATTTGTACACACTTTTTGATGTTAGAATTTACTAAAAATATTTAGCTATATGTTAATTACAAAAGCTAGTAGTAATGTATAAAATAATGCACTGATTTTAAAGCAGTATTAAAATTGATTACTTTTTTTTTTTTTTAATTTCCAAAAATAGGTTAGATGCTTTAATATTCAAACTTTGTAATTTTGTTGAATATATTTATGTCCAAACAAATAAAGTATTAAGTTTTTTAAACTCCATATTTTTAAATGTTACAACATACTTGTGATTTAATTTGAAATACAAGTAACTAAGAGATAGAAACTTAGTTAATTAAATACTGTAAATACATTTTTAGAAGTTTTTTGTTTGCTATAATGTCAATAACTTATAATAATTCCTAGAAATTTAAGCATTTCAATGCAAAGTATTTAGATGTAAATGACTTTGAACTTTTTTTTTCATAAATATTTATCATAGCAATTATTAAAACTCATGAACATTATAATTTTTTTGACTGTGTGTTAACATCTTTAAAAAGTCTTAAACTTAAAATGTATACTTTTAATGATTTCTGTCCACATAAAAACTTCAATATTTATCAAAAACAAAACTATTTAGTTAGTTAAAAATAATATTTCACCCTAACTTAAGTGATTTAGGCACCAAAATAAAATCCAAGCATTTTACTTTCACAAACATTGTCATTTTTAACAGCTTATTACTTGTTTTTGTCAATTTTAATTTTAACTTGTAAAGTCTAAGTGTAACTTACCCAAACTTCAAAGATTTAGGAACAGTATTCCTCTGAATATTCTGAAAGTTCTTACTACTTTCCTCCTTTTTCTTGTTACTGTTTGTTGGTGTCTTTGGAATGAAACACGATGATTTCTTGCCTAGTTTATATATAAGTTTATATTTTATCTCCTTTTAAATACTTGTTAGTGTTCTTAATACAACTTTACTTGTGATTTCTTACCAAATGGTACAAAAGATTAAAAGTTTTCATTAAATTTTATATCTATTTATTTATATTATAAATATTAAAGTACTTAATTTATATAGAAACTTATACATATTTATCAAATAAATTCTTTGTACATATAACTTTTCATAAAATCTCTAAGAGTATTTGACATAAATTATGTTGTTTTACATGCAAACTAAATAATTTATATAAAATATTTTTTACCATGGTCGTCCTGATTAACCAGTTTCGGACGCTGGCCAATTCCTGATGGTTGCTGTAAATATTTATTTAATTATTGTTTATTATAACTCTGTGCCAATAGATGCAAATGTTTTGAAAGATTTTTTTAGTTCCATTTTTAGAAAGCTTAAAGTTGGTTAATTTCATTTAGTTACAATTTAAAACTTACTGCTCGTGCTTAATTTTATAATCGAAACAAACTTTCTTTTTATTAACTGAAAACATTCAATAAAAATTAATTAGCTGAGCACCTGCACTATAAGACAAACACAGATAATTCAACTACAATGTTTTTTATACAACTAAAAGTCAATTAATTTTAAACTAAACGGATAAACATAATTCTAACAGTCAATCTTGCAAGTTGATCTTCCGAGCTCAATATGTTGATTATCGTGCTCAACACGGCTTCATCTTCATTCTGCCAACTCTTGCTGGCGTTGTGAATTCTTCTGTAGAACAGAGAGTACCATTTAGTGCGGAGCTGCATCAATAGGTGGGCCAACTGTAAATAATTTATTTTGTAAAAAAGATTGTTGATTTATTTTTAGATTTATTCTAAGAGGCAAAGAAGTTTTTTTTTGGTCTTTGCAGCCAGATTTTTTTTAAGAAACAAGTAAAGACATAAAAAAAATATAAAAAACACCTGAAACTTTGTATATTTCAATACTTTAAGCAAAAACGATGAAATTTTATTTTTATTTCTAGTTATTAAAAACTAAATTTGAAATAATAAAATAAGCTAATAGTCAATTTAATCTAATCAACTGGATATACAAAACACTCACAGAGGGGTCCATTTGCAGTTGTATCCAATCGGATATGTGAACTTTGCACGAATTTGATTGGTCCTCGGTGTCCGAATCGCTGCAGCGATCATCCAATGACATGTCCGGACCCACTATTGTCTCTGATTTCTATTGGACGAATGTTTTTATTGTGTAAAAGCAGTTAACTATACAATTTAAAAATTGACAAGTAAGCAAAAAATAACAAAAAGTTTTCCCATTACATTCTTTTAACTCTAATAGATATAGTTGAGATTAATAAAAACATTTTTTCATTGTAAAATAAAAAACAAGTTTAACTTTAACAAAATACTAAACTTTAAACCTTTTATTTTTCTTTGCGTATTTTATTTTAAAATAAAATGTTCTAATGAACCATAACAACTACCTAGTTTTAAAAAAATATCAAAAATTAAGATGTTTATTTTCTATTAAACAGTAAATGCTTATTTTAAAAAATAACACATATGTGAACATGAAAGCAAGTAATTATCAAATAAAACCAATAAATCTAACAAACTTCAGAAATGAACGAGCTTCCGGCGAACAACGCGATGCAAGCGCTCGACAGCGAAGTGCAACATCTTGCAAGTGAAATACTCGACCTGTCATTGGTCGGTTTCCACATCTCGTCATAAACCATCCAATCAGAAGGCAGACATTCCAGCGCGCATTGATGGGTTTTGTTCTGATTAAAAATTTATCAATATTTGTTTATATTCAAAAATATAAATTCAATCGTTTGTTAACAAAGATGCGAGCGAAACAAGTTCACTGGAATATATAACAATAACAAATTGAACAGTATTCTTTCTTTATTACACTAACACACGTTTCTGTATGTTAACAGGTTAACACACTTCAACGGAGCTATTAAAATCAAGAAACTTGTTCTAAATTGGCGTTAATTAACCGATCAGAAGGTCATTTGAGTTGGCGAGTGAGCTTTTGGTTCTGATAAAATTAAGCTTGCTTCTTAGTCTACTATTAATTATCATTATATTTAGCAAATAATTTTTTTTTTCTTATATTATACATTGATCAGGAGACAGGTATTCAATGCAAATGCGTGCGTCTTGTTCTACATTAAAAATACGAAACTCTAATACTTCTGACTTTTCAAACTCGAAAGGTTTTATTTGATAAACGAAATGTCCAAAAAATAAAAGCTCATTGCTTATACTAGTTGCCAACCCATTTTAAACAATTAGAACATTTTTATCTACCAGATTGAAAAATTATAATCTTGACGAGTCAAGATTTAGTTCTTATACTTTTTTTTTGTATGGACTCTATGTACTTTTTATTCTTGAAATTTTACTACATGGTTACTCTATAGAAGCTATTTTTTTAACTTAAGTTTAACTTTACGTTATATAATTATAACAAATTTAAAGAACTTAACGGGTTAACACACTTCAACGGTACTCTGTAAAAAAATAATTACTGTAAGGAAAAAATAAAAGAGAAGCTAAAGAAGGTATATATATATATATATATATATATAAGATGTAACGTTAAAAGGCGTTAAATCCTGGAGATCCTGATAAGCTAAGCTTATCGGAATAAATACCACATATGTTCTTGTGCTAAAACTTTATTTCAACTAACGGCGTTTCACTGCTCTCAAATAAATTTAAGAACAGATCTACGGAGTCTATAAAATATTAACACACATTAGAAAAAAAGCAGAAAAAGCATGTATAATTATGTATAGTGTTTATGTAGGTAGTAACTATAAATGAACTTTATGGTTTAAAAACAAAGTTTGGGATAAAAACATAAAATTATAAAATTGTCTACAAAAAATATAAATTTAATAAAAGTAGGCACTAACCTCAAAAAGCTCTAAAAATAGGCAAGTTTTTAGATTGAAAATTAAATTGAGTTGTGCAGAAATGTTACGTCATAAAAAATTTAACAAATTGGTCAATAATTTATACAGCTTGAAAACATGAAGTATTAAGCTTGCAAGTGTATGTAATTGTAATGTGAGTGTTGTGAAATAAATTAGTACATAAAAAGACAGAGTTATTTAAAGTAGAATCGTCGGTTGTGGGGACAAATATTCGATAAATCTTGCTGCTTATTCAGAAGTAGGTCTTTATCTTCTGCTGAAGTTACTGCTCTTTCTGTATTGCAAGTTAGGCAAATTCTACTTACTCCGTTGGATGCATGTTTGATCTTTGAAACAATACTCCACTCCATGTTTGGCCTTTTACCGTACCTGTGAAAAAAGCTCCAGACATAATCCGATAAACGCGTGCTTTGTTTTTTATTTATATTTTTAAAAGTATGTTTATGGTTAGCATATCTATCCTTGAAACTACCTGCTGTACTTCCGATATAAATTTTATCTGGGCCCTTACTTTCAACTTTAACTTTATAAATTACATTTTTAATTAAAAAATTACCTTTTAATGGGCAGTTATCTTTGTTTAGTTTACGGCAATTACATGTTTTAGGCATTTTACTTAACTTATTACTATTAGGGTTAGTTGGTTTTGAATATTTATTTATAGTTTTATTGTTATGCATTTTGCTTATACTTTTAGCGCTATTATCACTTACTTGTTCTAAGTTTTCTTTTATCAATTTAGAAATACTTCTAGTTATACGTTGATTATTATAATCTACACTATTATTAGTACTATTGATATGGATATTTTCATTATCATTAATATAAAAGTTATCACTACAGCTTATATCTTTAATGTTTAAAGTTTTAATATGTTTTACATTATTGTTACCATAAATAAAGTTTTTACTATTAGGATTATCATTATTATTACTGTTATTATTACTATTATTAAGATTATTATTTTTATTATTACTGTTATTATTAATATGATTAGTATAATTAGAAATATTGTACATATCTACGTTATTACTAACTTTATTACTAGAATTATTATTTGTATTAGCTTTGATATGTCTATTTTTAAAGAAGAAAAATGATACCGATAGTTTTTTTGATTTACCAATGGGTAGTTTTCATGGAGCGGAGGTATGCGATCTTGTAGGGTTATACATCCTAGATAAACTCAAAAGTATTTTTGATAATTGTGGACTGTATAGAGATGATGGACTCGGTGTCATTGATCTTTCAAAACCTCTTGTTTACGGAAAAATTAAAAAGTCAACGTTTAGATTGATGTCTGATATCGGTTTTAAAATAACTTTAGAAATAAAGAGCACAAATAACGAATTTTTTAGATGTTACTTTAAATTTATCTAATAATACTTACCGTCCGTACCGTAAACCGAATTCTTTATTAAACTTTATTAATATTAATTCTGACCACCCTTATCATGTAAAAAAATGCCTCCCGGTAATGACACAAAAACGTTTAAGTACCCTCTCTTCGAATGAAAATATATTTAACGAAATAAAAGCACCGTACGAAAATTAATTAAAAAATCGAAGTTTTAAATGTAAATTAAAGTATGAAAAATTAGATGTAAATAAATAACGCAAAAAACCGCGTAACTGACATATAATGTGGTATAATCCTCCATATTGCTCTTCAGTTAATATAAACTTAGGTAAAGAATTTTTAAAGCTAGTCGATAAACACTTCCCCGAAAGCCACTTTTATAACAAAATTTTTAATAGAAAGACAGTTAAAATTTCTTATAGTTGCATGAGTAATGCTAAAACTTTAATACAATCGCACAACAAAACAGTAACTTCAAACTTTAAAAATAGACATATCAAAGCTAATACATATAATAATTCTAGTAATAAAGTCAGTAACAACGTAGATATGTACAATATTTCTAATTATACTAATCATATTAATAATAACAGTAATAATAAAAATAATAATCTTAATAATAGTAATAATAACAGTAATAATAATGATAATCCTAATAGTAAAAATTTTAATTATGGTAACAATAATGTAAAACATATTAAAACTATAAACATCAAAGATATAAGCTGTAACGATAACTTTAATATTAATGATAATGAAAATATCCATATCAATAGTACTAATAATAGTGTAGATTATAATAATCAACGTATAACTAGAAGTATTTCTAAAATGATAAAAGAAAACTTAGAACAAGTAAGTGATAATAGCGCTAAAAGTATAAGCAAAATGCATAACAATAAAACTATAAATAAATATTCAAAAACAACTAACCCTAATAGTAATAAGTTAAGCAATATGACTAAAAAATGTAATTGCCGTAAACTAAACAAAGATAACTGCCCATTAAAAGGTAATTGTTTAATTAAAAATGTAATTTATAAAGTTAAAGTTGAAAGTAAGGGCCCAGATAAAATTTATATCGGAAGTACAGCAGGTAGTTTCAAGGATAGATATGCTAACCATAAACATACTTTTAAAAATATAAATAAAAAACAAAGCACGCGTTTATCGGATTATGTCTGGAGCTTTTTTCACAGGTACGGTAAAAGGCCAAACATGGAGTGGAGTATTGTTTCAAAGATCAAACATGCATCCAACGGAGTAAGTAGAATTTGCCTAACTTGCAATACAGAAAGAGCAGTAACTTCAGCAGAAGATAAAGACCTACTTCTGAATAAGCGGCAAGATTTATCGAATATTTGTCCCCACAACCGACGATTCTACTTTAAATAACTCTGTCTACTTATGTACTAATTTATTTCACAACACTCACATTACAATTACATACACTTGCAAGCTTAATACTTCATGTTTTTAAGCTGTATAAATTATTGACCAATTTGTTAAATTTATTATGACGTAACATTTCTGCACAACTCTATTTAATTTTCAATCTAAAAACTTGCCTATTCTTAGAGATTTTTGAGGTTAGTGCCTACTTTTATTAAATTTATATTTTTTGTAGACAATTTTATAATTTTATGTTTTTATCCCAAACTTTGTTTTTAAACCATAAAGTTCATTTATAGTTACTACCTACATAAACACTATACATAATTATACATGCTTTTTCTGCTTTTTTTCTAATGTGTGTTAATATTTTATAGACTCCGTAGATCTGTTCTTAAATTTATTTGAGAGCAGTGAAACGCCGTTAGTTGAAATAAAGTTTTAGCACAAGAACATCTGTGGTATATATATATATATATATATATATATGTGTGTGTTTATTAAAAATAAATTATAGACTATTAGTTAATATTAGATACATTACATAATGTTAAATCCAACTGTTACAAAACTATATAATATTTGTAATTATTAAGTCTAAATTAGATAAACTAAAGTAAAACTACAAAATAAAATAACAAATCATAATATAAAGCAACTCACATGAAGATAAAGAAATACTGATCCAAAATATTTAAGTATCGTACTTTATATAGCTATTTTTATTTTCCAAAAATCTTTTTTTTTTTCAATAAAGCAGTGTGTTATTGATAAAGTTTTAATTTAACTATGTGAAAACCATGCCAAAGCACACAATATTGTGCATTAACTAATCAGAATTATATAAATAATCATGTTTGTTAAGGTTGAAACGAAATGGACTACTAAGAAATACAAAAACCACGCCCAACGTGGGGCTCGAACCCACGACCGTTGGATTAAGAGTCCAACGCTCTACCGACTGAGCTAGCCGGGCGCTTGTCGCACTAGTAATTGTGAAGTTTATATACTAACACGTTTAGTACTTAATTACGCCACAATTATACTTTATACGTCATAATATAAAGGGTTGTCAAAAAAATTAGAACAAAACGCGCAGTTGAAAGGTATAACTCTAAGCGCGTTTTGTTGTAAAGTATTTAAAATATCGTTTTTTATTTAAAAGTCTTATAAAAATGAAATGAATAATATTACAATTTAGTGAATTCTGACTAAATGTTCAAATATTAAACCAAGTCATAAGTGGGATGTATGTAATAGAAAATTCAAAATTTATATGTTTTAAATAAAGCATTAAACTCTTAAGTACAAAAATTACTAACAATAACAAACCTTAAAGTAATAATTTAAGTACATCACATTTAAACTATTGATTTAAATAAAATTTGAATTATTAATGACAAACAGAATACCATGATAGTGTTTTCATTAATTTAGTTTTTTAGATAAATTTACTAACATACCTTAATAATGTAAATATAAACATAAACAAACTAATAAAAATAATACCAAATTTAAACAAACCATGTTAGTATTGCATCTACTCAGCACAGAAGTGTGATCAAGCCACACATTTTTTTCATTTGAAGTGAACAGTCGGTTTGACTTTCTGTCCAGGTGAATTATGTTGGGAAATGAACTTGCACATATTGCAGCCTATTTTTTTTTTTTTTGAAAAAACTTACAAGCTTTGCTTTAACGCACAAACTTGTGTTTGCAATTTTTTAAATCTAATAAAGTAAAGGCATCTATTAGCAAAAACCTTCAGAAAATAAATAAGGCTATATTTTTTATAGCCAACTTTTAGTAGAGTTTAATAAAAATATAATTTTTCCATTACTTCGTAATTACTTTTGTACCTTTTATTAGAAACATACTACTGAAGAAAAATAACTAAAACATAAGTTGTTTTAGTTTATAAAACTTGTTATTAAATACACTTTTAGTCACAGTAAAAAAAAAACTAAATTTTCTCTTTTTTAGTTCACTTTATAAAAAACAAAGCTTTAAAAACATTTAAAAACTTTTAGTATATTGTTTTTAAATATATAGTAAGTATACTTTGAATTAAAAAAGTAAATAATTTTTTATTCTTACTTATTCCTAAAACTGATTTTTAAGTACATAAATGTTATCATTTTGTTCTACTTAAACCTTAACGACAGACTTAAAATTTTTTTTAAAGTATATGTATATAACATAAATTTATTTAACTACAAATAACAAACGCTCTATTTTAGTCTTGAAATTTAAAACATATAAACTTTAGAAAAACATACTATCGTAAAAAAAAATTAAGTTTACTTTCTTCAAACCTTAACGACAGCCCAATTTTCTGAATTGGTGTTCAGATCTCTAATATCGTTGCCACCTCTTGCCCTCACAAAACCTGTTGCTCTTAATTGTCCTAACAACTGGGAACGCATTGCTGTTTGAAATTTATATTTATTAAACTAATAACTTTGATATTTTAATTTATAACTCATCTTGAACACAGTATTAATTAATTTATTAATATTCTATTTTGACTAGTTAAAATTGTTTATATTGTTTACATTTTAAGTTAAAAATCATTTTCCTTCGTTGTCTAAGTGTTATTTTTTTAACTGTTATTACTATTGTTATTTTCAAACAACTAAGAATAAATTAATTTTAAAATGTAGGTAGCTGTTATACTATTGTTTGTATTAAATTTTTGCTTGTAACCAATGTTCTAAATGTTTTCAATGAATAAATTTATTTACCGTTATTACACAACTTAAATTTACTTAGAGCGTTTTAATTAAAGCTTGAATTTTAAAATAAAATTTTGGATACTTTTGTATAACTAAACCATAATTTTAGAAAACTATAATAACACTTATTTCAATGAAAATTTGATAGATTGTACAATTTATAAATTAGAATGCTAATTTGAAAAAACAATTAAACTTTTATTCAACTTAAAAAAACTAGTTTCTTTTTTTTATAGTTGTTGTTCGACATTTAAAGTCTTGTATGTAGTAAAACTGTTTATTTAGTTAGAATAATATTAGAATTTAAATACTATATATAAACAAAAGACTTTTTATTATTAACCTTTTCTTAAAATTAGATTTATAGTTATTTAAAAAACTATTATTTAATTTTTTCAAATGATCAGTAAAATAAAAATGTTCAACTTTTAAAAGTTACTAACCGACGATGGTTTCCATAGTGGCTTGACTCATGAAATTCTTCTCACAAAAAACTTGTTCCCATCCATCGGTGCGAGCTTTCTGCCAAGCTTGAAATGCCCGCAACAAACACATGTGGTCGCTGAATGTTCCTTTCAAAATATTTATGTTTTATTGTAAATTTTGAAACGCGTTCAAATTTCTTGTAGTTCGTTATATTTTTCATATATAGGCTGACTTGTACAAAGTCTAACAACTTGATTAAATAAAATAATTATTTTATAAATTTTTAAATCAAAAGCAATAAACTCTACAGGCTGCAAACTAAACATAGTTATATATGCTAATTTGTATTAAATCAAACTTAATAAAAATTTTGAGTATCAAGTATTTAAGCTCTTTGGTAAAGCTGTTTTTATGAATTTTAAGATAATTTGAATAAAATAAAGTATAAAAAAGTTTCTATCATTAGTATTTAAATTTTTGTTGTACTATATAAGCTAATGTTATAATTCAAATTCTTTAAATAAAATTTTAAAGTAATAATAAATATTTGAGTTGTTTGGTAAACTGCATTTTTTGATAACTTTAAGCTGTTTTGTATAGTTATTGTATTTAAAAAAGACTTAATCATTACATGTTCATACTAAATACGTAATCAAGTATAAGTGCTATTGCAAAAGTAATCATTTCAAAACTCACGACAGAAAAATAAACATTAGTCACTTGTCAAACATTTCAAGTAGCTAATGAAAACCGCCGCGCGAAAGTGATCAATTTTCAAGTATAAATACGATCATTGAGCGGACTTAAACGTGGCCTGTTGGTCTAGGGGTATGATTCGCGCTTCGGGTGCGCGAGGTCCCGGGTTCAATTCCCGGACAGGCCCACTTTTTTAATATATATTTTCAAACAGTTTTTATGAAAATATAAAACTTGCTTATATTAAAATATATATGTTTATTTTGTTCAAACTTTATGTTTTATTACAATTTCTATGTCAGCATTTTGTTTTCTAAAACTTTTATTTAATTCTTTTAGGCACTTATTAATAGTTTAAAGTTAGTTTATAAAAAACTTTTCGCTCTAAACTATTTATAACAACTTTAAGTTTTAATGTTTTATAAAAAAAACTATTATTAGCAGTAGATAGATATATGCTTTGTTTTTATTTTTAAAAGTATAATTATAAATGGACTAAACATAAGTTAAACTATTTTATCTAAACACTTAAATATTTAAAAATATCAGAGTATAATTTATCAATACTGTTTTTTTTTTTAATTTCTTTGTTTTTAATAACGGAAACTTAAATCTTAAATACTATTTATAAGCAACATGCTTTACTGTTATAAAACAAGTATAAAAATACCAGCGTTTTATATTATAGAAATAAAAAAAATATTTATGTTAATTTACTTCAATTTGAAAATGTTATAAACTAATTACAACAGTGATAAAAACAAAATATTATGTGATTTTTTTATTTGTACGATTTGTACCAACTCTGTTTTATTTCAATCTTTTAGTGAAATTTTTCATTAATTTTAATGTTTAATCTAACATGTATACGATGTGTTAGAAAAACTTTAATTGTAGTACAGTGTCAGTAAAAAATCAAAGATTTGAATTTGTTCTCGTTGTTAAGACATAAAAGAATAAAAAGTAAACAAAATTTTTTTTTAATAAATTAATAACAGTTACTCAGTTTATTTTAAGTAGTAGAAGCGATTTAACTATTAAATTAATTAAACCTATATATAATGATTTTTTATAATTAAACATTTTATAAAATTGTTACTTATTCGGTTAAAACATTGACCATACAAATGATAGTTCAAGTATATCTAAATAACTAAGCTTGACTTTGATGTGAATAGCTTTTCAAAATTTCCAAGTTTAAAATTATTTGGTACTGTTTTTTAAGATTTACTAAAAAATACATTACTATGTATATTAACTATTCTAAAACTATACTTAATTCTTATTGCATATTGAAATATATGGTTAGTAAGTTAACGTTATATGTTCTAAAACACTTTTTATTGTAACTTTAAAGCTTTTAACTATTTAAACGTGTTTTTTATCAGACTATTGATATAAAATCAACCTTTTTAATTTTTAATATTTAACTTCGTACTTAAAATTTACTGACTTTTATACATAGTTTTTACTAAACCCGTTTTCAAGCATATTTATGAGGAAAACTTAAATCCTTCGCTAATAAAAAAGTTCAAAAATGAATTTAATATTTTTTACTTTTTTTTACAGTTCTTTCAAAAGTACGATTTATCTAACTTTTGTTAAACACAAAATTTTAAAGACAATCATGTGATAAATCTGCAAAAAACTTCGGGTATCAAATAAATAACAGAACTTTTATTAATTTCAAACTTTTAAACAAACTGTTTTACGTCCTCTACAATTATCAACCAGCGATTTTATTAAAAAACGCATCAATGAAAATTTAAATAAAATCAATTGAAAACCTGCAGAGAACTTGAGCCTGCTGTCAATAGCTTTCTGTTTCAAGTTGGCTTGTGTCGGGTTGATGAACGGATGGTTGTGAGCTAGTGAGCAAGATATTGTCAGTATCGGGTCCAAACATTTCAGCACCACGCCACATAACACCATCTTGCCTGTTGTATTTTTGTTTAATAATTACGCAGTTGAATTTATAAGTGACTGGTTTTATCAGTAATTGTTTTAACATATTAAACAAAGTACAACTAACTAGTTAATAGAAATAAACTTATAAAAAAAATATTTTAATTACTTAAACTCCTCAATAGACCATTTTGTCTGTTGTACTATTAGTAAATATTTTAATTTATTAAGAATTACATTAAAGTTAAAGTAAAATTAAAGTTATAAACTACAAAACAAACTGAATGATTGTACTGTTTGTTGTTATGAAAATATATAAATAAGTAACAATTATTTTTACTATAATTCAAAGATTTCAGGGTTCATATACAAAATTTTGAAGTTTTAAACTGACTTTTTACCTAAAACTTGTTGGTGGGGTTTCAACCGGGCTTATAAACAGATGAAACTAAATAGTCTATTAGTTTGGTTTTAATGGCGTAGCCTATTAATAATTTGTTTTTTTTTTTTACAATTTCAAAATTACTTTACTAGATATGACCCTGCAAAACACCATAGTAATTTGAGAAGTCAAAACTTAAACTGTCATATATCCACTACAAACTTATTTCTAGCAAATTTATTACTTTGAAGGTGCTAGATCACTTAATCTTGAATTTATGAAATAACTTGAATTAGAGCAACTTTTTAAGTTTAAAATAAGTTTTTTTTTAATTAAATGCATAAAATAATTTCAAAGCTACTACTTTAAGCCTGATGACTTTTCTTCCAATAAGAATAATTTTTAAGCATCTGTTGTGGCTAACCCTGAAATTTTGGCAATGTTGTTTTAGACAAATTTTTACTAGAAAAACAAAATTTAATTGAGAAAGATACTCACAGCTAAATTATTAACTCAAAAAAATTATTTTCGTATAAAAATTTAAAAAAATTTAAGCATTTCTATTGACGTTTTGCCATTATTAAATAAAAACTGATTTAGCCTAAAGCTTAAAAATCCTGATATTAATTAGCATGTCCGATTGTGGTCTTCCACAACAAATGTTATGAGAATAATTTATAGCACATTAAATGCTTTACAAATATCATCAAAATAGGCAATATCCAAACAAAGGTTAATACTTAGAGCTAAATGTAGCATAATATACTCTTGTAAGAAATAAAATTAAGTTCAAATTATTATTCATTACGTCACTATTAGTCTCATGAGCAAGAAAAATTGATAAAAATAAATGTACTATAAAAATGATATAATAAGAATGATTTAATGGTAGAAGTAGTTTGACATTAGTCAATGTAAACTCATTTTAAAACAGGGGTCGTCAAACTGCGGCCCGCAAGCATGTTTCTGTTTTTTTGATGGGATGCGGCCCATGAAAGGTAAAACCTGCGGCCCGCAGAAGAAAATTTTGAAACTTATACTACATATTCTGGGATTCGAAATAATGAACAAAAAACGTCTTTGGTAAATTTCACCGGAAGTTTACTTTAAATATTTTCAAAACTTTGCTCGCGATCGCCAAATGTCTGCCGACCCCTGATATAAACAAATAAGATTTAAAATGTGTGTCTCATGCAATATTCTGAAGTAGAAGTGGGGCGAACTGCAACTCACAGGAATTTGTGGTCCGCGACGTAGTTTAAGATCGATAACAGCATGTAGTATATAAGCAAGACTTTAATAATAAACTGTAATGAACCTGCTGCGTTTACATGCATTTCATATTTTGATGATTGAATATGTGGTTTTAGTAAACAAAATGATCGCTTTAAAAACGAAGGATTGAGTTAGATTTCAAGGATTTTTTTTTTAATCATCCTTAAAAACTTTTGATTCCATGCGGTTGTATCGGAATTTTTTTACAGGACTTGTTATATCTCAAAAATAATTGATTTTTTTTTTGTTTTACAAAAAGAAACTTGTAGTATATACTCTTTGCTTTGAAAAATAAGTCAATGTTAATTTTTTGAAGAAAATAGTGTTGGACTACCCTATGCCCTTAACACACTTGAAAGCAAACTTAAAACAAATTATAGCAAACAGATTTACTTATAAAATGACATTTAATAAAATTTCATATTTAGACAATGCTTTAAAAAAGTGCTAAAAATATCATTAATATTTAGTTTAAAATCCATATTTTTATTTAAAGTAATTGTAAGAATTTCGTTATAAGTTTTTAAAACTTTTAAGTATTTCAACTGACACTTTGCCACTATTTCAAAAAAAAAGATTTAGCCTAACGCGTATGAACCCTTTACGTTACAATAATTTAAACTTGTGAAACATTGTTTTGGTGATAATACTTAAAAATTTGAAGTGATATTATAATTTCTATTTACAATTGGAGAACTTTTGTTGTAATCCAAAAAGTTAAAAGTACACAATGTCGTTTTAGTGGAGCAAAAGTTGTTTGTCATTGGTGAGAAAAATTCAATCTGAAACAAATAAGATTTGAAATTTATATATTATACAATATTCTGAAGCAGCGGTCAGCAAACTGCAACACAATAAGCAAAAAATTGTGGCCCGCGACATTTATTTTTTTGCTTAATAAAAATTAAATCATAGATGCTTCAAACAAATGTTTTCAAGTTGATCTTAAGATAACTATCTAATTTTTAAACAGTTTCAATACTTGCATGAATTTTTTATTCCTATTTATTAGTACAGTTTTTTTAAACTGAAAAATTGCTAGTATTTATAAAAAAAGGTTTAATCTAACGCATTTGAACCCTGTTCTAATTATTTAACATGTCCAACTGTGATCTAAAGAAACTTGTTTATAATGTATAGAGTAGTAGCACTTTAAATGCTTTAAAAAAGTGACATTAAACCCGACAACGTACTAATCAAAGTAGACATTCTTAATACAAATATACCGTAAAAAATATGCGTAAGAAATAAAATCCAGTTCAAGTTATTATGCACTACGTCACTATTAGTTTTATGTGCAACAAAACTTGACAAAATAAAAATAATTAGTTTTGATAGCAAAAATTGCATAATATTGGTGAAAGAAAACTCAATTTAAACCAAATAAGAACTGAAATACGAGTTTTATACAATATTTTGAAGCAGTGGCCGGCAAACTTATTCGTGACCGTACTTTTAACTCGATACCAGCACGTACTCTGCAAGCAAGTCTAAGAATTTTTAAACAAACATTTTAGAAATAGCTTTAAAATAATCATGAGTTAGGCTTATTTTTGGCTTATTCGCTTACAGCCTTTTTTTTTTATATCTATTAGTATAGTTTTTTTTATTTTTAAGGTGGCTTGCAAAGGACTTTTTCTAGTGAAACAGGCCCATTAGCTGGAAAATACTACAACTAGAAAAATTGAAGTATTACGATGTTTTAATTCATAAACACGGTTTTTCATTCTCAAAAAAAATTCCCAAAGCATTTACAAACATAATTGTAAAGCGGCTTATTGTAATCAGTTAAATTTTATTTAAAAATTCAGACAAAATTACACAAAATAAATCATACTACATACTTAACTCTTCAAAGTAATTTAGAAATATTTTTAAAAAGTCTCTTATTGGTAATACCTTAAATTTAAGATGTTTAGGGAAGAAAACAAGAATTTTCAGTTTTGCAATTAGTTAAATTTTATCAAAAGAAAACAATAACACACAATAAATATCCTATTACATCATAAAATAATAAATTGTAATGAAAAAAACTGTAACTGAGAAGTACCAGTTAATATATTAGCAATTTTAGGTTATTTAATCAATTTTTAAAGGTGAATATTTTATCGATGCGTACTTAAGTAGCTTCAAACAAAAACATTGATCTAAACATTACAAACACAGTTAGTTATTTAACTACATTACATGAAGTTTCAAACTTGGATAATGCTTTTAAAATAGTAATAATATTGATGAAAAATGTTGCTTTCATAACTTATATTGTTATATGCATCAATTATAAGAATTTCGTTTGGAAATTTAAAAGCTTTCAAGCTATTGAACTGACAAATTTCCGTATTTCCAAAAAAAAATATTTTGCCTGACGCGTATGAACCTCGTTTCTAATTATTTAACATGTCTATATTGGAAGGTGAAAAAAAAAATTAAACTCAGTAAAAGCAATTAAGGTGCTTCAGAAATTAAAAATTAACTAGCGAACGTCTCAAAGTTCAGCAGGTACATCAAGCAAAATATATATTTATAAAAAATAAAATTCACTTCAAATTATCGACTAACTACGTCACTATTAGTTTCATGTGCAACGAAAATTGATAAAACATAATCCTTTTGCTTTGATAGAAAAAGTTGTGTGTTATTGGTGAAAAAACAATTGATCTATAACTAAGTAGATTTGAAACATGTGTTTCATAAAATATTCTGAATAGCTGAGTTCGGCAAATCGAAAGCCACATAGGGAGTTTTCCGCAAACAGGAACTTGCGGCCCGCGACGTATTTTACAAGAATGTAATACACAAGCAAATCTAAGGTTTTTATGACAAATATTTTCAAGTTTGTTCTTAACATAGTTATCTTATTTTGTAACAGTTTTAATACTTGCATGTAATGAGTTTCCTATTCCTTTTTACTAGAGTAGTTTTTCTTTTTTAGTTTACGGTGGCATGCCAAAGACCTTTTCTAGTAAATCCGTTTTTTTTGTCGGTTGCAAAATACTCTAGGTATAAAACATGCATTATTACGATTTTTGAAATCTAAAAATTCAAAAAAAACAAGATTAACGGTTTAAGAAACACAAATATAAAGTAGCTTAATATATTTGTTTAACTTTATACACTAATCATTAAAATAAAATATTATACAAATAAGAAAAAAAATGATACGAATATTTAAAACTTATTAGATTTAAAGATTATTTTTTAAACTCCTTGATTCAGTAATCATTCTCTAGAGTCATACGGAATATTTTTATAGCTGTTTTTTAAAGTCTTTTATTATTGTTTAAACTTTAACTCATATTATTAGAAAAACAAGCAATGTTCATTGTTGTAATTAGTTAAACTTAAAAAGCAACAACAATCATGCTAATCAATTAAAAATATTATATTTTGTTAGATCATAAAAAAAACAACTGTTGATAAACTAGTGTGCTAAAAAGTATCAAAAAATATTTTGAAACTTCAGGTTATTTAATCAACCTTTTTAAAGTGAGCAATTAACCAATGCGCATTTAAGAGTGTACAAATATTTTTAAATGCCTTCAAAATAAAATCCAAAATATAATATTACAAACAGAGAAATTTATTTAATTACATTTAATAGATTTTTAAACTTCAAAAATGCTTTAAAAATTGTAATAGAATCGATAATTGTTATGTTAAATGCAATAACTATAAAGAGATAGAAGTTTTTATTAGGTATTATTTACTAAATAATTTTTTTTTTAATTTATTTGAGAGCAGTGAAACGCCGTTAGTCGGAATAAAGTTTTGACACAAAAACATCTGTGGTATATATACCGATAAGCTTATCTTATCAGGATCTCCAGAATTTAACGCCTTATAAGGTTACATCTTATACATTTTACAAAGTATATATAAACATCTGCCTCAATTATAATTGATATAACTTACGTTTCTGTGGCTCTATTCTGTACTTATTTTGTTAAGAAAAAATTGAAAAGCAGTGGATTGGAATGAACAAAATATAGTTTTTATAAAATTAACGACGAAGAAATATAAAAAGTACAATTTTATGCTGGAAAACTAAATAAAAAACAAACTTCAAAACTTTATAAACATCACTTTTAATACTTTATTACTGGGTAGAGCAATTTGTAAATAAAAATATAACGACACTTCAATATTCTTAAAACAGTTAATATACTTTTTATTATTATAAACAAACATAAATTTTAATTATACGTAAACTTTCAATAAATTTTATGTTTTTGATTAATGTTTTATAATAAAAATTGTTAAAAAGTGTATATCTATTCAACAAACCGAGTCTAGGCTCAATAGGAAGATCAATGAGGTGTTTTCCCAACTCTGTTACGTTCGCCAGCGAGTCCAATGCTTCTATTTCCTACAAAACTTGATAAATATATATTCAAATTAATTGAGTAGTTCACATAAAAAACTGTATTTGAACTATGGTTATTTTAAAAACACTAGCCACGAAAAAAATCCAAATATTTCAGGTTTTGAGTCTTTTTGATTAATATCCTGTTGTATTAATACTTCAAGCATTGGTATCAATAAATAAAGCTTTATTTATTTTGGAAATCTCAAAAAAGCTGATTGCTTCCACGACGTTACGACGTTTAAACAAAAAAATAACAATAAAAAAGTTTTTCTAAATATAAAATTATTCTGTCTTTCATGACAACTGTATGTCGCTTGCAGATGGCTCTTATGTTTTTAAACACAAAAAAATAGGTTTTCACATATGCAACACATCTTTGACTTTCATGTCAATAAAGCAGCAACCCCGACTAATCGCCAAGTACTAATTTAAAGTGCACTTATCATAGCTTTTATTATTTATCTACAAACCTTCAAATTAGTGATTGCTCTTGTAATATTCTCAACGGGCGGCTTCACCGGCGCCTCCATGAAGTAGCTCACAATCGACCTTTATAAAAAACACAAATTGTTACGCATGAATATTTCATATACAAATGTTTTAATATAAATGTAACCTCTCGTTTGAGTTCGCCGACGTCTGTTCCCCCGCGTAGTTGTGACTGTTTGTTGAAACCATCCTCACCTGTTGACAGTTTATTAGAGCTAAAAGTTAAAAAAAGATTTGAAAGCTTTAGTCAGGCTACAAACGTATTGCTAGATGGTATACTACAAATAAAAACTCTAAGAATATCGTGAGTCAAAGTATAAAGATTTTTTTTTAAATCCTCACTTGCAAGCACAGGTCGTGCAGTGATCTTCTTGTCAGCTGGGCTTTGGCGTGGTCGGTCATGCGTGAGTTCATCAGTGATTTGGTGAACAAGTGGTAGCAAGTTCCCGGGTCGCTGTGTGAAGGTTTGTTGTTGAGAGCCAGGCTTTAGTTTAGTACTTTATACTGTTGTGAGTAAAAAGCAAGCAACGTGCAAAAAAATCAATTAAGTTGATAAATTCTATTTTTCTCCTGTAAGAAAGAGCTTTAATACCAAAAACAAAATTTACGACAAAGCTTTTACTAAAGAACCATCACTATTGGCTGTACAATTTACTTATTACAGAGAAAACTTTTATAATTACAGAATCTTTAAATACATAAAGAACATTCTTCATTTAGTTGTCACAGAAGAAAGATGAACTGAACAGTTATTAATACCTCGATCTTCCGGCCAACCCTGCTCTCAACCGTACATTTTCCCGCGAAACCCACTCGACACTCTTGACCGAGCACGACGACTTGGAGCAGTATGACGTCACTGTGTGCAATCCGCTGTCTATGACGTAGCTGACGTCATCGACCGTCACCGCGCTCTCCGCTATGCTGTCCGCTAATACCTGGTGGGAAAAGTTTTTATACAAAATTACAAACTTTCACCTGTGTGAGAAAAAATATTGTGGATATTATAAAACTTAACATTGTTGAATTATACTTCGTGCAATGAAAATAGTTAACTATTGTCGAAAACCTGGCAAAAAAAGCTTTTAAATTGACCACCCTTTATTTTGATATTAAGTTAAAATGAGTTATTCCTTTTAAAAGTATACATTTCAAGCATTTTTTAAGGATAATTATACATACCTATCCAAACTAACAAAAAAATATGGGTCAACAATCTAGTTTATTTTCTAACAATTAAAAAAAGTTTCTTCTAACAAATGACTTTTCATTTTTAAAAAATCTTATTAGTTTTTATCTAAAACTGTGGTTGAAAAATCTTTTTAAAAACAACAAAAATTCATAAATAACAAAACATAATTTATACAAAATTCTCACAATTTTCCTGGTTCCTGCGGGGGCTGGCTGGAAAGCTTGCTTCTGATCGCTGGAAGTTTGCAGCACACCCAGCAATATGAATATCCACATCGACGAGTTGTCAGACAGTCTGGAGTGGGACTTGATGAAGTCGCGAAGTTGGATTATGTCGTCGTAAGTTGGAAGCAGGATCAACACCGTGCCTGGAGATTTGTTAAGTAGTTGATTATTACATAATAACTAAATGAGGTGAAATTATACAACAATATAGTTAAATATTATAACTAACAATATAAACGACCTTATAATTATTCTCAATATGTACTGTACATTAAAAAATTTAACTTTTATCAAAATTTATTTATTCATAAGTTGGAAGCAGGATCAACACTGTGCCTGTTTCATGTGGAATTAGTGTATATGGAAAAATTTAATTTATATTTAAAATATAAATTATAGTAAATATGGAGTTGAAACGTGCTTTTTGATTATATATAATGATAAAAAATTCAAAGGTCTGATAGCTCACACCTAAAACTTTTTTTTTGTTTTGGTAAAACTAATATAACAATAGTATAAACTATATAACGATAAATAATTAAATTTGATAGCTTTAGTTAAGTGCAACGTTAAAAAGTTTAATTTTTCTTTGTTAAAAAAATAGATCAATTTATTTGGCAACTTTTTTTTCTGCATTGAATTACAAATTACTTTTCTATTCAACTAAACTATGCTGTATTCTACTTAAAAATATCGAAACGACAACAACTAATTTTGTCCATTTACCATTTAAAAACTATTGTTTTACATAACATTTTATACTCGACTATAAATATCACAACAAACCTTGTCCGGGCTGCATGCAAATATCTTCCAGTATTCTGATGACCAGGTCAAAATCAACATTTTTTCCCGGCTTTTTCGTGTTGTACAAACTTATAACGTCCTTTTCTTCTGAACTTTCACAAGAGGATTGCTTTGTAATGCTGTTAAATAATTTATTAATACGAGCACAGAAACATGTGTAAAATTGTTTTTAATTTGCGAAAAAAGTCTAGAGAGAAAAAGTTTAAAATAGTATTTATTTCGTTACATTATCTAAAAACTATTAAAAAATTCTCAATTGCAAGTATTCAGAAAAAAACACATCTTAATCTTTAATAAGCATGATGTAGTAGCTATAACCTTCTCATTACTTTTTAGATCTTTTTTAGCTTTTAACTGTTACTTCAGGAAAATTTTTTAGTAAGTTTGAAAAACTATTTATATTAATTTCAACAAAATAAGCATTTGAGAAATGAGCATTGTATTTATAACGTTCTTTTTGCATAATGTCTCTGGTAGTCTGAAAAGTTTGTCGTAATTTATACAAGTCCAACAAAACAAACTTTTTGAGAAAAACACAGAGGTCCTTGTGGTTGTTCTTCTGCGCAAAATCGAAACTGACCATTTTGTTCGGCGCTTTCAAGTTGGGGTCGGCCCCGCACTGCAACAGCTTGTCGACCGATTCCGCGTCGCCATGCCAACTGGCCACCATCAGCGCCGTCACGCCCGACTTGCTGTGACGCGTGTCCGCTGTGTCGTCATAATTACGATCAAAACAACTTCTATATTGATACTGCTTACGTCATGATCAACAAAAAATTACTCAGTTACAAGATAAAGAGTTCATAATGTGTTCATAAACATTTGTCTAACTATATTAGCAAAGATTTTTTTAATTTAATCTGAAAAAAATCTTCAAAACAAATATTTTGAAAAACTAGAGATAAGTTATTTTAAAACAAAAGTACAAAGTTTTAAAAAGTCTTGTTCTGAATATACTCATTCAATTTTTTTTTTAATTTTTTTTTAAATTACTATGCTCATAACTTTAGATGAAATAAAACATAAAATTATACACAGATTACATAAAAATCAAATAACCAAATATTTTGTTACAAGTGAACAAAAATTCTTCAAAAGTTTTCGCTAAAAAATTCTAAAACAAAAAAGTCTTGATTGAACCATTTTTTCTGATACAAACTCTGTCAAATTTCATCCTCATCATTTGACAAAAATCATATAAAAAATTGAAAATAATATTTTTTAAGACATACAAACCAGAAATTTTGTTGCAAGTTATCATCTTGTAAACTTCATCAAGCGATTGGAGGTTTTTATTGAACCAGGCGTTTTGAATCAATTTCTCAAACTTGCTCAAATTTCCATCCAGTAAATCTCTGTCTCTGCATAAGATGTATTCTTTAATTAACCTACTGATATGACAAATTGTTTGCAAAGGTTTATAAAATGTTTATTTGGGTTTAGAAATTACGAAGAATAACATAAAATAAGTTGACTTAACTTTGAACTCAGAAAAAAGGGTTCTAACAAATATAAGGAGGAGGTTTTAAGATAAAGGCATTAACAAAACTCATTTTATACAAGTAATTTTTAGTTTAAAAACATATGAAATTTTTGAATAATTATTCCACTATTTAATATTTTTTAAATTAATGTTATATTTAGTAACAATTTAAAAAACAAGATAATCTTATTTTAATTATATTTTTTAATTGCTTACTGAATTTACAAGTTAATGTAAAGTGAATTTTATTAATTTTCTATTTTCACGTAGTAATTACTTTTTATATTAAAATACAAATATTCGAAAATAAAGCAACACATTTAAGTTTAAAAATCAAAAGCTTTAAAACATTGCTTAATCTACTAACCCTGAGTTTTTCATAGTTATGTTTTGCACTTCATGATCCAAAGAATCATCCTTATAAGAAGATTCATGCTAGAAAAAATTATAACTACTGTCTATTACCTTGTCACACAAAAATTTTAATACGCATTATTCTTAAAAAAGATTTATTCTTAGTTAGTTGATTAGGTAAAAAAGCTATAATTACGTGAAGACTTTCCTTTGTTTTTACAAACTTTCAAGACATAAAATTTTTAGTGTTTAATGTATAAGAATATGCGTTTGAAAAACAAGCATCCAGATTGGTTTAAAATAAAAGTATCAAAATTTAAGTAATAACAAAAAGATTCGTTAAATTATACATTATCCTACATTATTAAACTTGTACGTATGATTAATTTAAAGAAAAAAACTTTATGTACTTTATATTTTATTACAAACATTAAAACACTTGACATATTACCAGAACAAATAAAAGTTTAATAACTTTTTACGGATTTAAAAACACTTGTATCATAAAATAACTAAAACTCCACAAACCAAACTGTCATTAGATATCAGTCCGTTTTCTTTAGTGAGCCATTCCTTCAATTTAGATGCTTGGCTTAAAACTAAAATGCAATATTTAAACGTTCAAATAGTTTAATAAAAAACATAAGTATTGTAGAACCTTAGATGAAAAATGTTCAACCGTGAAAATGATTATGGGTTTATTTTATTTACAGTTGCTCATTTTACATTTAATTAATTAAACAGTTTTTAAATGACACAAAAGCTTTACAAATAAAAGAGTAGCAACCACGTTTCAGCTTTGTACTAAGAAAAATATAATTTACAGGTTTTTAATTATGTATTTTATTTAAAATATGCTTTACGGTATTAAATATATAGAATACATTGTACTGCAAAATTGAAAAAAAATGTTTTGTTTAATAACCAATCAATAAATTAAATAATTTCTGGTCATTTATTTACTATTACAAAAATTGTCTTTTTTTAATGTACTGATTATGAAGTACTTGATATATTCATCAAAAAATATTTTCACCACTACACATTGTAAACTAAATGGTAATTCAATGAAGTCATTAATATATTACAAACGTCTAAAAACTTATTCAAATGACCTTTTTGATTTTCCTGTCGCAAATGACTGACTTCTCTGTCAAGAAATCCAGTGCTAAAAAATACTTGTTTAAATATAAATCAATAGAAACTTGATTTTAATAGTATTTTTTACCTGTTTAAAATGTCATCCAAAAACAACTCTTTCACTTCTTGCGAATTGTTTGATACTGAAATAGATTTGAAGTATTTAATTAATTTAAAAATTTCTGAGTTTACAAATAATTTAGTCAAAACTTAGTATTTTTGTTTAGTAAAAAAAGATAAAACCTTATTACAATTTATTTTACTTTTACTTAAAAAACACATCCTGAAGATTCAAAATATTATTTAAGAACAAGGCAATTACTGTTTTGTAATTAGAAAAGCTTTTTTTGGTTAATAGACAAACAAACATTTTACAACGGCGGCATCTTTGAAATACTGCTGGTAAACGTGAATGTTCTGGCTAGAAGTCAGCAAAATAAGTTTGAAGTTTTTGTTGTTTTCATTTGCAAGCAAGTGGCGCAATTTAACCAGCACAAAGTCGCTGTAGTGGTCTCTTTCGTTCACTTCATCCTTTGTTTTAGTTTTTATTTTCTTATTTTATACTTACTTAGCACAAGTAAAAATGACTTTGCTGTTTTTTTTTTTCTTAAAGCTACAATTCTAATTGATAAGTGTATAGTAAGTAAATTTTAAAAGTGGTCAACTTTTCCATATTATTTTTTAACTTTAATCTATGTAAACATTTTAGTTTTTAAAATCAATAGCAAAAAAATGTTCACAAGTCGTATTTTCAGGATAAAGGCTAAAGATTTGTATTATCAAATAACCTTTTTTTTAACTTTGAAGAAAAAGCGTAACAATTCAAGTGAAAAAAAATTCTACATAATTATTTTTTGTGTCTTATTGAAGCAAATTATAAACAATCTAATATTTACGATAATAATGTGAGTAATGCTCTTCATGAGGTTTCCTTTCGACATCAAAGTTCTCAGTAAAACTCCGTTCGTGCAAAAAGTCAGTAGAGTTCTTGGTGAAGCCCTGAAAAAACAGAAAATGTGTTATTTTGTATAGACATAACCATTCATTTGAAACAGTTTAACCTGCTCTCAAGTCATAACTGATACCAAATTATCTGCCCGACTTTTTGTTTATGCTTATATCAATTATTCTATAAATTACTTTTCATTGTTCCAACCTGCTTTAAAGCCCGATCTGAAACTCTATGGTGTACCAAATTTTTCTATTTTTTATACTAATTATTATATTTTACTACTTTTCATTATACAAATCTGCTCTCAAGCCTGATCTGATACTCTATTATCTGCTTGACTTATTATTTAAAGTTGTATTAAAACTTAATTTTTCATTAAACCTGCTTTCAAGCCTGATCTGGTACCCAATCGTCTGCCCGACACACTCCCCCCTCTCAATGGCCACCCTCTCAGCCATGCTCACTGCTGATATACGGTGAGGTTGACTGGATATTATCCTGCAAGCCTCCTTCGTTTGCATGCACTCGTCCAATATAAACTGGGGTACCTTTTGAGTAAGGATTAATTTAGCAAATGTTTCAGTTTGACTCAGTCAGTGAGAAATAGTTTGATAAAAAGATTATTTTTATTTAATTTAATGCTATTGAAAAAAAAATATAAATAACAAACTTGACTTTTAAAAATCAACAAACTTAATATAAATATCAGTTTTGCTCTTAAACTAATGATGTTTTCAAGTTGTTTGGACTCGACAATACTGAAACAAGTTGAAAATTATTGTAAAGTTTGGCAAAACATATAAACAAAACTGTAATATTCAATGGAGAGTATGTTGTAAAGTTAACGAATATGTAAAAAATCGTACTTTAGTATACAAATAACAATATAGTTTATTGACAGAATAATTTCCCACCTGAGTAGTCTTACCAACACCGGCGCTTCCCTGTATGATCAGCACCTTCTTTCTCCTTATCTTATTTAGTATTTCTTCCCTGCTCATCATTATGGGAAGATTATTACGGTGAATGTCGAACTTTGAACTCTGTCTTTTGGCGGGAACCTGGGGAATTCCATCGGGTAATCTGCCGCTTGGTTTGTTGATGTCTGACCTGAAGTCTGCAGACAAACATTTGTTTTACTTGCATTTCTTAGTTTTACAACATAAAAAAATATATATTCTAATTAAATTTATTATATTAATGATTTAATAAGTTTAAAGCGTAAATTTTATCAATATCTTAACACTATTTTAACATAAACAAGTAACAATAGAATATATATGAGATTAGAAACTAGCTGAATTCAAAGACTTAAGCATCAAAGAATTAAAACAGATATAAATGGAATCTTTTTATACTCCTTTTTATAATTTTTATCGAGAAAAATAGGAACATATTTTCAATTTATAGTTCAGTTTTCCTGCTCTTTAAAAAAAGTATAATAACTGTTAGTGCATTCAAATCAAAACCATTAAATTATAAATTAAATAATAAATACAAATGCTAAACATATTTAACAAGTCATAAATCGAATTAACAAAATTTAGTAGTTTTGATACATTTATATAACAAAAACCTGTCACTTGGTTATACATTGACTTTTCACTGCTAAAATAAACATCTTGCTTTTCTTTTTGCCTGACTGGCCATCTAAATAAAGTTTTATAAATAAAAATTAAGCTAAAGTATTTTGTTCTTCTTTTGTCAAAACAAAAATCTAAAACAAAATGCTTAAATTTTCTGACAACTTTAATTAAAAACCTATTAGAAAACTTTCTAAGCTATTTAAAAACTGGTCTACTTAATTTATATAAATTCAGCAAAATATAAACAACATTAATAGTATTTTTTATTTTTATTGGCTAAAATATTTTTACAAGCTTTGAAATTAAATTCTATAATTTCCAACTACCTGTGCAATAAAGAGTGCAAAACTCTTCTGGAATTCGGGCTGCAATAAAATATCATGGGACTCTGTATGACCTCTTTGTACTTTTTCTTTCTGACAGTTACATACCTACTAGAACTTCTCCTGTAAAGTTAAACTTATTTTAGTTAAAATAAAAGTCTAAACTTTACGATGTTTTACCTACAGGGTTTGGTAAAGCAAGAAAAACAACATAATGAGTTGTCATGAGTTTACAAAATCAATTAGAAACATGGCAAAATAAACACTATTTTTAAAAATAATTAAGTATAACACTAGACAGTTTTAAACACAAAAATAAGAAGTTTAAACTATGTTTACAATTTTTATTTTCTATGTTATACTATGTAAATTATATAAACACTTTAAATACAGTTAATAACTATTACCACTAGATATCTTTGTTATAATTTCACATAAAAATAAACACAAATTTTAACTTCAACATACTTTGAATTGGATAAAAGCTTGTTATCATTTATCGAATTATATGAATTATAAATGTAACCTTTAAGCTGGTTTTAAAAAGTATCTTCAAAACTACACAAGTTGTCAGAAATAGTTGTTAAAAAAAAAGTTTCCAAAGTGCTAAAAAATAAGAACTTTACATAAAGAACTCAAAATTAAAATTGAAATGTTTATTTAAACTAAAATTTAGCTGACAACTATCATTTTCAATACAAAATTAAACTTTGTGATATAGTTTTAAAGAAATATAATTCAAGTACTTTTACAGATTGAAACAAATAGTAAAATTAGTTTTATAAAAGCAGGAAAGTATACAAACTTAAATCAAGCAATAAAAACTTCAAAAATATCATATATAAAAAAATAGAATAAAAGTGCTAAACAAAATAAACATCAAGCTTTTTAAAGTAAACTTTTGTTGTAATTTATAAAAATATATTTTTTTAAATATCAAAGTTTTATTTAATCTACTAAAAACAAACATACCCAATACTTCTAGAAACCAGACCATGTTGAGTTGCTTTCTGATGCACAAAAGCTCTTTCTGTTGTTGTGAATGAAGATGGAAAATCCAACTCTGTGATATAAAAAACATTTAGTCTTATAACTATTAATACTAAGTGAAAAACTTCTTAAACAAATAAAAATTGAAACTTAACTATTTTTATACTCAAAATAAAGTTATGCAGTTTTTATAAAAAAGTTTGTTAATTTTATACATTTTATAAAATAAAAACTACTGAAATTTTCACTTAAAAGTTTACTGGTTAGAGTTTATTTGTAATTTTATTTACAGATTTTTTGAAACCAACTCAATTTTTAAGATATGAATACAGGTAACAAGTCAAAATTGCACGAAGACAAAATTGCACAAGGGGAATAAATTGTACGAGAACAAAATTGCACAAAGATACTTTTGCAAGAGGGCACAAACTGCACAAGGAGACAAAATTGCACGCAGACAATTTTGCACCAAGGGTCAATTTTGCTTGAGTTACAAATTGCACAGAGGATCATTTTTGCATGAGAGTAAAAAACAGAAAAAAATAAACTAACAGATAAATTAATAAAAAAACAAAAAGAAAAAAAAAAGTTATTATAAAATAAAAACAAAATTCAAATCATGCAAAAATGTCTCCATGCAAAATTGTCTACTTGTGCAAAAATGTCTTTGTGCAATTTTATCTTTGTGCAATATTGTCCCCTTGTGCAAAAGTATCTTTGTGCAACTTTGTCCCCTCGTGCAATTTTGTAGTGCAAATTGGATAGCTACCCATGAATAGAAGCTTAAAATATATAGTTTTTGAACCCACTTTAGTCAAAACAAAAGATTTAAATTTTCTATAAAAATTCACCTAAATCTAAAATTATACATTGTTTTAGTTTATACACTAAAAGCTAGTGATATTTTATTTATCTAAGTTGTTTCACTTCCGCTACAATTTATAAATTATGGAGATTTTTATTTTTATTTTAGTCAACTTTTTTAATCAACTTTAGTTTTTTAATAACTTAATTAAGTTATAGTGTAGGAAGAGATACATTTTAGTTTTTTGTAACTTCTTCATCAATAACAAAATAAGAAAGCTACCAACTACTTAAAACTTGTATCATTTCTATTTTTTATGCTATTTTAACAAAAACTTTTAAGGTTGTTTCATTTAAAAATATCATAGATTTTTCATCTTTAAAAAAAATTATTTACTGAAATAAAATCTACAAATTAATATCTGCAATTATCTCTCTGTGTGGGTTATATCAATAAAAATAAGTAAAGTAAACAAGTAAAATTGTTGATTGATATATTTACTTACCTAAACTAGTTTCATTTAAAATAAATCTTTTGAAAGCTATCAAAATGGCTGTCTCAACGAGTTCATCTACTCCTTGTTTGGAAACAGATGTCATGTTTATTAGATCTTGTCAAAAATTTTATTTTTTATTCAATCAAATGCTGCAATGTTAAACTAATTTTAGTTTATTATATTTTAAAATATATTAGTGTATTCTAGTCTATAAGCTACTTATATATTTACTTGAAATAATTCTAAAAAACAACTATAAACTTTACTTTCTAATTTTTTTTTCAATAAATTCAAAAGATAAAAACGTTAAAGAGTGAACAAGCAGAACTTATAACAAGCAGTAGCAACACTGACGAGTCATAGGGGATATAAGCAGACAGAGCAACATAAACCAACTGAAATACATTATCTTTCATGCATAAATGTTCTTTTATTAGTTTGAATATAATAATCATTGTAAACTAAAAAATATCTTAAATAGTTTAAGTTGCCCATACCCATATGACATTGCCCCTGATAAGATTAAAAGTACACTTTTTAATGAAAATAGTAGTTTGAGTATAATTAAATAAATTCACATCTATTTAAGGCCATAGGGGTGTCCAACATTTGTTTACAAAACTTGACATTGGCACTTATTTGAACTTTTAAACTATGTACTATAAAACAAATAAATGGTCAGCAAGGTGAAAAATTATATAAACAAGAATAAAGAGATTTTTTATTACAGATTTTCTCTGAGTTTTACAAAAACTCTTCAAATCTATTTTATTTTTTGTTTTGAACTAATCTCAATTTTTTATGTTACAGCAGTAAATGTAGTACTGTAAATGGTACTTACAGTATTAGAAGAAATCCTATGGTAAAAATTAGAAAAAATTCAAAATTTAGTACTTTATGACCGAAGATTAAAAAAATATTTATTTTTTATTCAAAAAAATCTTATTTTTATTTGTAATTAAACAAATTCTACAATACTATTCATTCTTTATTTTATTAAAGTAAAAGTTTATCATTAAGGTCAAAAGGAAGTGGAGGTAAAAGACTCTTTTCACAATTTAATCTTATTTTGATCAGGTTTTTTGTGAGAGGCTTTAATAAAATGTGAAAAAAAAATGAGTTAACTAAAAATCTATCTAAAATTTTGTCAACATAACTGTAAATTATTTTTCTATTATAATTTCTTCAATATTGCAAGAAACATTTCCTGAAAGTTTAAAGTTATTATGAAAATAACGTAGAAGATAGAAGTCTTTTAGTGATTTCTAGTTATTTGCAGTTTTAGTTTTCTCCTCCCATAAGAAACCTATAGTACTCTCCAAAATTAACCACACCGGCTAGATTTTTTGATTAGAAAGGAAGATTTTTACTGAAGTTGTATTTTTGGTTTTTGATTTAGTACTTCAACAAGGAACTTGCTGAACTCTATGAATATTTTAACTTAAAAATAAATTTGAATTTTGAGAAAACAGTGAAATGCAACTTATAACTAAGTATTGAATTTTATGAGACTTACTTCTAAAGTTTCCTTACCCATTTGGCTTTAACTTAGGTTGCAGAAAAATAACTAGAATTATACATTTTATTTTTCAATTACTCATTAAGCTAAAAAAAAAGAAATTAAAGTAACTAATAAGTTCAAATATAAATTTTATTTCAATTTTACAGTTTTTTTATTTTTATTTACTTGTTCTTTTCCAACAATTGTTAAAATTGTTGATTTTTTTTTTCAGAACTTATTATAATACTTAAAACAAGTGATAATAATTTTGTATCAGATATTGTTTATAAAAACATAAGGTTTGTTTTAAAAAATTTAAAAATTTGTTTCAAAAAAATTTGGAAAATGTACACAGCTCTGAAAGTTAACATCAAAAAAATATTAAAAGCATTTTCTGAAGACAAAGTGAGAGTCTGGAACAAGGTTTCCTAAAGGGGGCAGTTTTGGCTATCAGGGTAGAAAAATAAATGGGTTATTAACTATAATAACCTGTTAATACTCAAGAGTCAAGATCTAAAACAATAAGGCAATTGTTTCTATAACTTTTTATAAGTGGTCGATTCTCAGAATGAGTTTTGAAAAACTCGATTTAGTTACATAACTATTATAAAACAGTATAATAATAAAACCAACAAACATTCCAAGAAAACATTTTTTCATAAAAAACTTTCGTAAACAAACTACTTTAATGCGTAGTTTAGATAAGTCTGTGTTGCTTATTTTATAAATAACAAAGTTTAAATATATCATAGAATTTAATAAACACTATGTAGTATGTACTGAATTATGTTATTCTAGTAATATGAAAGCAAAAATGTTACAATATATATTTAAAAATTTTTAACTTATAAGCAGCGCTTGTAGCGTAACGATAGACGAGACTCGAGAGATTTTGATATATGTATATATAATTTAAAACTTTTATTTAAGATGTTTTTCTCTTGTCCACTTTAAATTTACTACTGTCAAAGTCCTTATAGGCAAATTAAATGTATGTTTTACTTTTAAAGTCATAACAAATAATAACAGTTTACGATTGTACTATATAAAATCACTTTTTCTTTCTTCCAAATTTTTTTATTTATTGCAAAACTTCCTTTAAGTTACAAAAATATCTAGAAATATTTAGATCTATGTTTACTTTTCTTCTGATTCCATTATTTTTTGTTTGTTCGATTCGAACACTTATTTAAAACCTTTGGTATTTAGAAAATGTTGATTGATTTTACTTATCAGTTTCATTGAGTTTTCTCAATTTTCATTCGTGATTTTTAAAAATGTTTATTTCTTTTATTGTAAAATTAAAACGTTAAAAGTTTAAAAATTAATGTTTGTTTGAGTTTTTATTTTTTTTCACTTCTTAACTACTTATCACTTAATTCTTTGAATTTTTACTTCTGCACTATTTTATTTATAAAATATTTACATAAAACAATTAAGTAATACATAAAAAAGGGGACCTTAAACTTTATATAGATGAATAATAAAATTCATAAACTTTAACTATCATAAGAACAAAGTTGATTTTAACTTAAAATGGGTTACAAAAATATATTTAGTAGGATTTATAAAAGTTAAGTTTAAAGGTAAAAATATAGTTAGCTGCTGAATTTTACTATGAGTTGTTGTATGACTAACTTTTATTTTGAAGTAACCACAATATTGTAACTAACAGTTTTTAGGTAAATAATATAACTGTCAATTAATTCTTTAATATTTGTCATTTTTTGATGCCGTGTCGCCACCAATTAGTTTTTAAAGCAGGGAAATTATAGGGACAATACCTATTACAGAGAGCCTCTCTAAATGGGCTATTATGAAAATCGAATACTTATTAAAAAAAATTATTTCAAAATGTCTTATAGAGAACCACGAAAAGTAATATAAAATATATTTAGTTTTTTATGTGTTTTTCCGTGTAACCAATCAGCTTTCAATAGTTCTAGTTATCGAATTATTTTTTTTTAAGTTTTAATCTATTTATAACTATTACTTTAACTTCTAAACTATTTAGTATTTTATAAAAGTAATTAACTGTTTTTAATAGTAACTATAACAAATTTTTAATATAAAATGTTGTTGTTTAACACATTTGTACAAATAGTTATTGTTGTACAATACAAAAATAAAAACATTATTTAATTAAATAAAACTAATATAAAATTATTTAGTCCGCTCTTATCAACAGTTACAAGTGATCTAGCATAATGCGTACTTTTATTTTTAAATTTATTTTGTATAAACAATATTTTTGACGAAAGTTTTTAAAGAAAGTTTATTACAAAATAAAGTTTAATTTAAAGTTATAGAATTGTTTCTAAAAGTTTTCTTTTTTCAGCTAAGATTCAATAAGATATAAAATAAATTTCAGAATATTTAACTATAAATGTTACACTTTATAACAAACCACAGTTTTATACAGCTGTTTCATATATGAAACATTTTTATCTCATATAATCCTCAGTAAAACTTTAGTTTATTTATGTTTTATAAACTGTATCAAAAGCAATTTTTATTCCAGCAAAAGATACGTTTTGTTCAAGAATAGTTAATACATGCCAGCTAGAAAAGTTTAAAAATAAACAATTAAAATAAAATTGTTGAAAAGTTTTTTTCTCATACAAAAGCAGATTTCAACAGTTATTTTTTTAAATGGTTTTTATTATATTAGTTTACATAAGATAGTATTTTAATTTAAATGTTGGTTCATTACTTATATAAGTAATTTTTAATAAAAATTCATACTGTTAAACTTTTCTCAGTTTAAAAAATAAATCTGATTACGTTGCTTAATCATCTATCATCTCCTGATTTTTTAACTCACAATATATTGCTTTATATGGTGATAAAAGTCATACTTTTTACTATAATTTTAACATAGAAATATTTCACAATAACTATATATATAAAGTTTGTTTTTATCTTAAACTTTTTAAGCTTCTATGAGTGAATGTTAAATAGCATAGTTTTAGATGTTTATGACTTGAAAAGCTATTTTTAACTGTAGCCTCAAATATGTTATTTATCTTATAAAAACTATTTCAGTTGCCAATTTTTTTTTGTTTAAGAAGTTTAGTTACTTAACAGGTTACACATATAAGCTACTATTTAATGCAATAAATAAGTTATTAAATTATATAATTTAAATTAACGTCTAAGGAAATAATACTTTTTGAGAAAAAACTATTTACTGTAGCTGTCTTAGTAATACATTTTTGTTTTTTGTTTTTGAATAAGTGTAACTTAACTATGAGTAAACTACTAATCTTAAACAAAAATTTTTAAACTTGTTTAATTTTATTTAAAACTTCCTTCGTTGCTTAATTTAATATATTTTTAAATATATAAGAATAAAAAATGAATAAAACAATAAGCTTTAATAGTAATTATTCAGATTGTTTTTTTTTTTTTTTGATTATGAGTCTACTAGATGTTTGGTTAAAGTAAAGAACAATTTTTTATCACTTGTTTTAATTTTTTTGTATTTAAGGGTTAGGAAAAATTAAGTAAAAACATAAATTTATGTTTCCACTTAAATATTAATAGTATAACTACAATGTCGTTCTTTTTTATTTAGTGGTTATAGTTTTTATGTTTAAGTCTTTTGCTTTATTGCTGAATTTAATACATTTACAAATTAAAACTTAAATTAACATAAGAAACTGTACTTATTTGATTGTTTTAGAGCCACTTAGCTAATACGATAGTATTAAATTATGTGTCATATGAAGTATGATGAATGCTGATTATAATATAATTAGCCTAATTTATTGATAATTGATCAAGAAGTATGTGCTTTAAAAAGCTTTTACTTGATATAGAAACAATAAAATAAGTTGTTATAAAGTATGTTTAACATATTTAGTTTTTTGAAATTGAAGTTTATTAAAGAAAAAATTGGTTAGCTTTAAAGAATTTAAAAGCTTCAAAAATTAAAAGCTATCTCTCAAATGTTGAATAAAACAACTTTGTTTTAGTAAAATATAATATAATAAGGATTATTTTTCCAACATAACAAGCTAGTTTATTTTAAATTTTTAATAAAGCTTAAAAACTACAATTTGTATAAGTAAGTAGAACAATTATCGAAGTATAATTATAAAAAAATTACTTTACAATTATTTTATGTTTTTATATGCGTATAAATAATGCAATAAGCACAAAAACAAAATCAGAAAAAAAGTCATTGAAAATATTTACTCAAACTTTGGATACATCGAATCTAGTTATGAGCTACATTAGTTTTCTGATATCAAATAATTTTGAGATATTCATTTAGCGCATTATGTATGCAAATGAGATTATTATCGTAAAAGTTGAGAAACAAAAGAAAGCATTTTAAAAAAATACTGATTAAAAGTAATTTTTAACACAAAAACACTTGAAAAACTTTAAATTCAAAATAATAAATAGTAGTTAAACAAGAAAATATATTAATTGAAACTAATTAAAGCTACACAAAACTATAAAAATGTTTTAGTAAAATCATGTTAAAAAATTAGTGTGTTAACAATAAACCAAATCTTTATTTTTGTATTTAAAAGAATATACTAACTATATTTCCAATTTATAAGGTTAAAGTTTATTTTTAATAACTTTTAATCTTAATAAATATTAGACTTAAAGTAGGTCAGAATAGAACGTTTTATTTTGTTTTTATAGTAAAGTACTTCTGACGAGAAAAAAAAACTTTCTAACAATTATTTCGTGGCCATTGAAGCAGTTAGGAGCTAACAAAACGCCTTTTTTAATCAATCTCGCTTAGAAATGATCAGAACATCAAAGCAAAATTTCTGTCGAATGTTTCACAGGAAACAGCTCAAATTGTTTACAGACGCTTAAACGTGAACCAGTATTTCAGCCTTAAGTGTTTTTTTCAGTTTTGAAAGTTTTATTTGAATTGCGCGTTGTGTTTACAACGTGCTTAGAACTTAAACTAAGTTGGAGTTAATGCAGTGAGTTTTGAGGCTTTCAATATAATCATTTGAATTTCTAAATGACTTGAATGTAGCTTTAAAAACAAGTTTTGTTCCAATGCAGATTACAGAGTATAAACAAATCATATTCAGTACAATGAATTACCTAGTTACTTAAAATTTACAATATTCTAATATTAAAATAGTTTAATCTTTTTCTGTTATTAGTTTGCTTTATAGGGAGTTTTAGTTAATTACTGAGCAAGATATGAACAAAAGGTCATTGCTGTTACAAAATAAATTGAATTTAACGTTATAAAAAACAAAACTACTGAATTAAACACCTAGTGTTAGCTTTTAGACAGAATTTGGGAGAAGTTACGATTAGTAGGCAAAAATTGCTTTGATTTAAAAATTTTTATGGTTTAATTTAAAGCCTTTTGAGTTTTTTTTACTTAAATTACATTGACTGAACTTGACTGAACTATTGAAAGTTTACAAAAAAAAAGCATTAACATAAAAGTAACTACTTATCTTTTTGTAGTTAAACATATAGCTTTAAAAATGGAAAAATCTGACAAAAGAGAACAAGTTAATTTAGACCTGGACGATCTTCAGGAGAAGTTGGGAGGCATCAGCAATTATCAGATACTTGTTATATTTATATCTTCAGCCATCGCTTTCGCTTGCGGACCGGCATCTCAAATCGCTCCATTTATTGCTGGGACACCTCAATTCATGTTGGTTTATACTTATAAAATAAAAAATTCAAATAACTAAACCAAATACATTAAGAAATACAACAAGCTTCATATGTTTATACTTTATCTTTTTGCTTTGTATCATATAAAAATGTTCTTATATTACTCAGCTGTAAAATGTACCTGTAGCTTTAATTAGAAAATTTTAGAGCTTATTAGAAATATACATAATGCACCTTTGTTTACAAACATTTTTACAAACAAAAATAGTTTTTTTATAAACCATTTGAAATCTTTTATTTATTAAATGTTGTCAAGTCAAAAGGTTAAGATTTTAAAAGTATTTCGAATTATTTAAAGCTTTGTAATAAAGCTTTGTAATAAAAGATAACAATTAAAAAGTTTTTTGATTATTTTGGAATTTGCATATTAGAATTGACTTAATATAGATGCTAATAAAAATTATAAGTTTAAAGTATTTAATAAAAATATGTGCATCAATCAAACGATATATAACTTATATATAATAGATAACAACTCTTTAACCTTAGTAATTTCAAAAAATTAAAACTTATAAATAAAAAGTGTTTTAACGCGCTTACACTAACCATCTAATCAGATTAGCAAAATCAATCTTCATAAAGTTTTGTGGTAATTTACTATAAATTAAAATACGCCCTTTTACTTAATGTTTTAGTTTTATACATCAAACAAACTTAAGCTAACTTTGTTTGAATAAAAATAATTTCTTACATGAGTAATGTAAGGCTTTTCATCAAACAAGAATAAATTTACTTAAATTTTATGCTAACCACATAAACTTAAAATTATTTGCGTTGTTTATAACTTACATCATAACCTTTGTTAATATATAACTAAAACTAACTTATGTTTTTTTTTAATCTTAATACTTATTAATAACAAATAATTTCTTTAAAAAATAAGCTTTGAAAAGTAGAAAAGTTGGTACAATTTATCTAAATAAAATACTCATTTTCATTGCTTATCAAAATTATTTTTCTTATTTCAACAGGTCAATCTAATTAATTACTTTTTCTTTTTCCATAAAGTTTATAACATTGAAAGCCTCTCAGTCTTAAATTGTAATTCAAGTTTTATAACACAATAACGAACTAACTATCGTAGCTTCTTAAAAAAGTTGCATGTCCGTCTAGTTTTTACAATAAAATCTTAAAGTTTACAGCTTTAAGTTTAAAGCTTGGTAATTTTTTTTTTGTTAAATGAAAGAAACTAAACTAGTTACCAGTTGTTACGATTGCAGCATTATGATTTAAGATACATATTCTCACTTGTATCCGTAAAAAAACAGGCTAAAACCTTGTTACAATAAAAAAGTCATTAGTAACTTATTTTTTAACAAAATTAAAACTAATGAAAGCTGACAGTTTTTATTTTTTGCCTTTTACTCAGTGGTTCTCAAATTTTAGAAAGAACAGTGCAAGTTTAATGCACACTAGTTATTTATTATATTCTTTTTTATTACGTTTCCTATACTAAACAAGTTTTAGTAGTTTTTTTAATAATTTACTAAAGCTTGTAAATAAGCATCTAATCTAGATATGTTAAACACATAACTTGAAAACATTTCTATTGCTTTTGAATGCTTCTGTACATGAGGAGTAATTTATAGATATAATACACTAAAAACACTGCTTTAACTAATTAGAATAAAATTATAAAAGCGCTTTTATCTGTTGATACAATTAAATCAAAGTATATGATCTATTCTAAAATAAAAATTGTAGTCAAATGAACTTATTAGTTTAACTTTTGTAGTTGCAACATTGCAAAACCGTTTTGTTTATTCCAATAATTTTTTACTATCACTTTTAACTAATTTTTAAAAAAGTTTGTAGATTTGTTTTGAAAGTTTAGTTTCGTCGATGTAATACTATTAGCTTGTATCAGCCTGAATTAACATTTTTGTTATCTGTATATATTTTGCGGTAAATCTTAAACTAAGTCAAGAAAAAAAATCAAAAGTTCTAAACTTTTAAACATATATATTAAATTAGGTGTTCAGATTACAACATAGACCTTAACAGAACAAATGTAAATTGGACAGCAGTAGAATCAACTTCCGTAAGTTTAAGTAAATTATTTCAGTAAAAGTAAAAAAAATATTAAAAATCAGTTGAAAAACAGGCTTTTGATCGCTGTAAAAAGTACAGTTTAATAAGCGGAAAAAAATGCAAAAACTCCATATTATTAAATCAAAATGAGACAAGTTGCATTGATTTATCAAGCACTAGTGACTGCAAAGACAATTTTCTGTTCAAAAATGACGTGTTTAAAAATTCTGTCATTACTGAGGTTGTTACGTTAACTTTGTTATACTACAAATAGTTAAACTAGCTTGTATAAAAATAAGTTCAGTCCTTTCTGTTTTTTACATTTTCTTAAAACTATTCTAGATATGTATAGATAGAGTGTAAGCCTTTAAATTTTAGAGTTGAGCATTATGTTTTAACAATTTTGTTCTATGTCTGCGTGCTTTAAAAAAATATTAAATCGTTTCATACAACAACATTCCTTTTTTTAGTTTTAATAAGGTGTTCTCGAACAGTGACTAATATCATAAGTTTATGCTATTTATTAAAATTTTTCTTTTATAAGATCTAAAACTTGTTTTAATGTAAAATATCTTAATTACTTTTATAAGCTAAAACTTATTCAAAACTTTAAAAAATATTAAAAAGAATATAACTAATTAAGTTATTTTTTACTCCAAACACTTCTATTCTATATTTTTTAAATGCATGTTCATTTATATATACTGTTGGTTGAACGATAGAAAAAAGTGCTCAAAAAGTTTAGTCTAAAGACCTGGTGTACGAAAAAACTTTTCGGTTATCGAGTCGTACACCACATATATAAAACGGTCTAGTTTAAAAAGTTGCATTTGTAAATTTTATTCTATCGTTTTTTAACCAGCATTGTAATATCAAAATAAATATTGTGTTACAGGGGCGTAGCGTGGGGAGGGACACTGGCGCATGCGTGCCACCCAAAAAAAAAACGAAAGAAAAAAAAGAATGTAATACCTTTATTCTTATTGTTTATTTTTTATGCTTAATTTTCCTTTTTTCAACTATATTTATCTAGTGTTCGAAAAGTTAAACGAAATTTTGAATACCAATTAGTCACAAGTTAGGGAAATTACTCAGTATACTGATTCGGTTCGCAAGCGAAAATGCGCACCGATGTTGATTAAAACTCCATAAGGAAAAATTTTATAACTTCATGAACTTCATAAGAATTTAGACTCAAAAAGCACGCAATTAATGTAGTGCACCGCTGTAGTATAGCCTTATGACAGATTTTTCTACAAAAAGTTTACAAAAATACGTCACGCTTAAAGGAAAACTAAAAAATTTTAAAAGTTTTTTTTTATGCTACAATAAATGTTTAGACTACTGCTAGTTTTCTGATCTTTACTTTTGTAAACATACAAAAAAAGCGTGTCGCCCTATGAGAAATAAACTTTGTTTGTGATTTTTATTTCAAACAAATACAATCAGATAAATTAAATTTAAAAAGTATACTTTTAACTTAAAAACTTTAAAGTAACAAACAGTTACTTCGAACTTATTTTACTTAATGAATTTATTACTTATTAAAAGATTCATAGCTAATTACAAAAGGGGATTTTTTTAGAAAAAGTTTGCGCACCCCCTGACCAAAATACCACGCTACGCCACTGTTGTGTTACATAAACATTTTTGTTATCTTTATGCGTGATTTCAGTTCAATGTCGTGTGCGACAAAGAAATTTGGAACACGTTGGCCAACAGTTTGTTTTTTATCGGCTACATGATTGGCTCTGCGGCAACAGGACCCATCTGTGATTGGTTAGTTTTTTAGGTGATGTGGTTTGAATAGGCTAAAATTTGTATAGCACTGTTATTATTGTTGAATAAATATTATTGTAAAGTAATTTCACTAAAGCGTTTTTATTATTTTTATTTCATTATCTTTGACATCTAATCTCACACCGTTTTACATGTCTTTATTTTTCAAGAAAGCTAACAATTTACAAATGATTTCATTAATACTGACTAAATTATTTACTAAACACTTTATTGGTAAAAAAATTAAAAATAAAAATATTTTTTATTTCACACGGCTTATCAGTAGGCTGAAATTTTAACCTTTTTTAATTAAAATTATTTTTTTGATCTAACATTGATAACTTTAAACTAAAATGCGAACTATTTAAGTTTGAAATAGTTAAAGTTTTTTTGACCAGTTAAAATCAAACAAGTAGTTATAAAACAAATAAAAACTTAATTAGTTTTCTCAAACATAAGATGTAAACAAAAGTCTTTACTTTTGATTTTTTGTTAAAATTTTATAATCATTAATGACAAATTTACCTTGTATTAACTATAGTTGAGTTATTAGCTTTAAAAAAAGAATTAAGTAAGATAACTTAGATCAAACATTTATTACCATTATAAATAGTATATCGGGCAAAAAAGAAGATTTGTGCAAAATTGTCACCTGTGCAAAAATGACGATTGTGCAAAAGTGACACTCTGTGAAAAAGTTTCATCAGTTCTATTTTCCAGTATTTAATATTATATATTACAACTATTTTAAACTAAATTATGATAAAAGATTGATTTAAGTTATAATGTGTTTTAAATAAGTAAAGTTTTACGCCTTAAGTTCTAGAACATTTAAGTGTAAAATTATTTAAACTTTTTTATACAAAATGTTTAAAACTAGCTTTAATTGTTTACGTTATCTCTATGTTTAACTGTTATAACTAAAAACATAATCGATATATCTTTGCTAAATTAAAAGGACTAGTGGTTGATCAATTTCTTTTGAGTTTTGTTATAGTTTGGACTTTATATTGCTTGGAAACAAAAAATATTAATCTAGAAGTCAATTAAAAGAATAATAATAATAAGTTTTATAAATTTGGTACGTTTTTTTGATGAGTGTTAGCTTAATTACTTTTTTCTCAAAGTTGTTTGTTGTTTATATAATAGCATCATGTTAATCATCTTAAATCAAACTCACTATATTTAGTGTATTTTTATAAACGATATAGTTATAAATTTGTTTCGTTTTTTATTTTTTAACACAATAGCATAGAAGTAAGACTTTTTTTAAATGGTAGAAAACTTTGAACGCACTGTAAAAGGTTGATTTAAGTCTTTTGAAAAATCTTAAATTTACTTTTCTACAAAAAATGTCAACTTAAAGCTTAAAAACTTTTTTGGTTTAATTTTTAAAAACAGTTGTTTGGATAGACATTCAAAAGTTTATTTATTTTAATTTGCTTAAAGGTTCGGTCGTAAGAAAGGAATATTTTTGTGGTGGGCCCTTTACTGCATATTCCAATGTGCAATTGCTACAGCTCCTAACTTCCTGGTGTACACAATTTTGAGAATTTGTGTTGGTGCACCCTACGTGGCAGTCTACATATCCATCATTACTCACAGTTTGTTTGCTGTTGATATGTACAATACTATTTTTTAGTTCGCAGTATAAAGTTAGTTCAATTTTAAATGCTTACAAACTGAATGAACTATATCATGGCTCATATATTTTTTAGATAATTGCTTTTTCGTAACTTTTAATTTATATTTGAAACTGTTTTAATTTCTAGTGATTAAAATGTATAAAAGCTTATGATTACTTATATGGTTTATCTTATCCTTGCACTACAAAAGTACTTTTAAAGTAGCACACTAAAATGTCTAAATTATAAATAAATTTATTCTTTGAAGCAAGTTAAATATCAATAGCAAAAACTAAATTAAAAAATACTAAATGTTTGTTTATTTTTTAACGTTAGGATTACAATTTTAGAGAGATCGTTTACGACGAAAAATTCATAATTGGTTATCGCTACACCTAGTCTATATTATAAGTAATAATTATCTTAAAAAACTAAACCAAAACTAATAAACTTAATGTGTAAAATATAATAGAAAATTTCAATAAAGTAAACTTTAAATCAAATTGTTTACTAACACATTTTCATAAAAAGTAAATACAATTGTTTTAAAAAACTTCACATTGTAGAACATTAAATTTGTTTAATGAGTAAAAAAAATTAAAAAAAAATTTGTCTTAAAGGAATTCCATCAAATATTCATTGTGTATAAATTTCTGATTAGATTGAATTTAGACTAATCAAATAAATAAATAAATGAATATATAAAAAACTTGCTTTGTTGCAAGTGTTTTTTCAAATGTGACATTGTCAAAAAGTCTGCATTAATTGTATTAAAACTTATTTATAACAAAAAAAAGCCCTTTGTTTATGGTATAAATTAGTTTGAAGAAATGAGTACAAAGTTTCCAAAACAGTTATTTTTAAATGTACAGAATACCTTTAGGCGGAAAAAAGTTGAAAACTTTCAACCACTAAAACAAAACTGTATTGTAATTAAAATTTTTAGAATATTATTTACCGCAAAACCTACCTTCTTAATTATTCGATGCTTGTAGTCATTTTTTTATAAGACGATTTTAAAGGATGTTTAAAAACAAAATTAGAAAAAAATCTAAACTTTTATTTTAATTTTAAAGTATACATTTTTGAGGTTATTAATATTCTTAGTTAGACATTTATTTTTGACATAAACATTTTAAAACTACGTATATGTTTCATATTTATGCCTTTGTCTATTTAATTCCTATATTTTTACTTTAAAATTGCTACTCTTGAAACAGTTGAACCGTTTATAACCGGGTGAAACAATTGTACAACTACTGAAACAACAAAAACTCTGAAAAATTAACTAAATTTACTACGTGTTTTTTATTAATGAAACTATTTATATTAAAAAGACGAAAAGTCAAACCAGCAAGGAACTTAAATCATAAAAAACACAACAGTTCCTCTAAGAGTAAAATTTGAAAAACTAATATAATAAAAAATTCCAAAACAGTGATTGAGATGTCACTCACAAAGTATCAAACTTACCAGGCCATAAAAAAAACAAAAATAAATAAATAATAAAGATACTGAAACAAAAAATATAACTAACTGGTAATAAAACAAAAGCTACCAATTAGAACAAGATAATCGTTGTTTAAAAATTAATGAAAAATATCCAACAGTGATTGAGATGTCACCTACAAAGTACCGAACCTACCAAGCGATGTGGATCTCTCTGATGGCCACATTTTCCCACACTGCACTCCCATTGGCTGCCTACTTCTTCAGGGAGTGGAGACAGCTAGAATTAGTGACGGGTCTCTTCGTACTACCCTGCTTGGTTCTGTTCTTCTTCATTCCAGAGTCTCCGAGGTTATTTTCATTTTATACCTAAGTTTAATATTTTAAAATACTTTTTAAATTTGGTTAGAATTTAAGTCCCAAAATTTTTTTTAAAGCTATCAAATTTTGTAATAAAAAAATGCAACTATAGTTAAATTTTATTGTTTTAAGGCTAGTTTGAAGTTTTGTATCTATTTGCTTATTTATGATTGTGAAAAAAATAAATTTGTCTAGATCGCAACAAAATTTTAAGTTCTCCACGATTTTTGTGTTTTAAGGTTAAAAAAAAGTTACTTACCTAATGTTTTCAAATTATTTATAGTTTATTTATTTATAAAGATGGCTTCTATCTGTCGGAAGAAACACAGAGGCAAGAAAAATAGTTGAAAGATATGCAAAATCAAACAAAACTGTTTTAAACGATTTAGATTGGGAAAATGTTGTTGAAACTGAACGTAAAAAGGTAAAAAACATTCTTTTAAACTTGTTTATATACTTTAACCTGTTTATTGATTTGAACTTTTTAGGTATTCTTCTGCTAATTTATACGACAGTTTAAAATAAACTAACTACCCACACATGTTTTAATTATTTCTTTATTTTCACCAACAGTGTTTTTTTATTTTGTCATTTAAACTTAAGGTTTGAATTTTATGATTTAATTTTTTTTTAATTGAATGAATGTCTTATGTATTCATTGCTTCAAAGATTATAGTCTACGTGAAATACTATTTTATTATAGTTAGAAAGTATTTTGTGTCTATAAATTCAATCAAACTATAAAAACAAGCAAAAAACAAACTCTAACAAACTTGGATTATTTAATCGAGACTACATTAGTAAACTTAGATTTTTTTTCTACAGTTTTAATTGTTTATATTTTGTTTTCATTAAAAGTTATTAGAAACTATGAAATGCTAAGCAAAAGTATTTAACTAATAATCTTAATTATTGATTATTAAATTAAGCATTTAATTTATAGAAAACAGGCATCTGAAAACAATTAATAAACTTGTACAAAACGATTAAACATAACTAAATTCCAGAGAAACAAAGAAAAGTTTGGACAAAAATACTCAATGTTGGACCTTTTCAAGCGCCCGAGAACAAGAGTGATATCAATAGCGGTTTCATTCGCTTGGTTCACAGTCTGCCTTGTGTTTTACGGTCTCATACTAAACGTACATAACCTTGCTGGTTCGTATAATGAGTTTTCATGCATAGTTTATATAAAGTTGTAACAGTACGGTGGTAAAAGTTTTTTTCAAGTTTTGACTAAATAAAATAAAATTAGCTTGCATTCCAGAACAAACTGTTTAACAACTTTTTAAAACTATACTTTAAATAAATTATAATTCAATGTTTTTAGAACTTTGGTTTTGTATTTTTAACACGTTCACACAAACCTTATCAAATGTTTATCTACCATCAAAAAATATCTTAATTATTAAACAATAGCTATTGTATAATTAAACATTTCGAACTAAAAAAGTTTCCTTTTTGTTATGAGTTAAAGCAATTATAAATTTCGTTTTACACAAACTGTAATCATCACAACAGTTTAAGTAATTTAAAACTAAAAACAATGCTACTAAGCTGTTATATTATGTACAAAATTTTTATTTTTATTGACGAAACTGAACTGTACTTGTATGAGATAGAAAGCATACTTAATTTTTAAAGTATTTAAAACAAAAAAAGCAGTTACAAGTTTTTTAACTAAATAACTAAACCTACTACGTTTTTAACGAAAATGTTTCATAGAAAAACAAAAAATAATAATTCTTCATATATGTACAAAAAAAATTTTTTTTTTAATAATTTTAGCACTTATTTTAGGTGATATTTTCATCAACGGCCTGTTGAACGCGGGAATCGAAGTAATTGGTAACCTGTTGGTTCTCTTCGTTAAATACACAGGAAAGAGGAACCTGACCACATTTTCCTACCTCCTGTCAGGATTCGCTTGTCTTGGATCAACATTGATCACCACTATATCACCATCTAGCGGTTAGTTTGAAAAAAAAGTTTAAAAGTTATGTATCAATATTAAGTCTGGTATAATAAATTATAAGGTTAAGTTTCGATATTTAGTTTTTCATGACAACTTGGTTAATCTTGAAAAATTATACTCGTTCTTCAAAGTACGTTTCAACTTTATGGCCAAAATTTTAAACAAAGTTTATTAAACAGCTGCTAAACAACTAAGTAGAATTTTTGCCATCATTGGAAAAATGGGAGCTCAAACTTCATTCGCAATTATATACAGTTTGACTGCAGATGTGTACCCCACTATATTGAGGTTTTATACTTGGTTGTTATTTTATTTTTAAACTTAAGTATTTATAATAGTTTGTTTAAAAAGTTATACTTGAGCTCTAGTTTAACTTTGAGTTAAGTATTTCAAGTATACGTTATAAGTTTTATGTAGTATTTTTTTCGAGTATTTTGATGATTAAACTGGTAATATGGATAGAAAAACTTTAACTAACTTTACTATTTGTTGCAAAACTATTGCTAGTAAACAATAAAAACTTTAAACTTATAAGCACCTAATAAATAACTTAAACTGTTTTATTTTCTGATCAAACTGAATACCTTTTATTTCCTTCCAAGGAGCACAGGTATTGGTTTAGGGTCAATGATGGCTCGCATTGGTGGAATAGCGACGCCGTTCACCATTCAACTGCAAAATTCTGTTCCCTGGCTAACTGGGGTTTGTATTTGAAATTTAATTTTTAAGCATTAATTTAGTTTTTTGTTTTTTAGTAAACACAATCACTAAAATACTTTCACGAAATTTTTTTAATGAATATCTCCAAGCATTTCTTAGAGGCCTAGATTTTTTGGTCGTCGTAACTACAGGAAATATAAGTACAAAAGTATTAAACCAATAGAAGAATATATAAAAGTTTTGTAAGATATAATTATATGAGTATACAAAACTAAACTTTTGTTCCATTGTAGTTCTAAATACTTCATATTTGTTGACATTTGTTTCATAATATGATAGTATTATCTAGAGAATTTAACAGTAAAGCTAAGATTATATACCAGAAGACATATTGTCATCAGTATTAATCGAAACAAAAAAGAAACTTTTAAAACAATTTGGTTACAAACAGTTAAATTAAACCAGCTACTGAACTTACTTATCACAACTCATTGTAAAAAACCAACGGATAGTTTTACAAAATAAACAACTGTGTATTAATAAACTGACAAGGTTATAAACCCTTCATTCAGTTAGAAATAAATGTAATTAAATAAACATGTAACAAAAATTAAACAGGTAATATTTGGAATAATGGGATTGTTGGCGGGAATAGTTTGCATGTTCTTCCCCGAAACTGAAAATTCTGTTTGTTTGAGCACACTTGACGAAGCTGAAGAATTCTTTGTGGAGAAAATGACCCTTTACAACAAAGTTTTTAAGTTAGTAGATATCTTAAATAAGTTTATACTTAAAAAAAATATACTTTGATTAAAGTAAATATCAATTTTAAGTTAACCTAAGCTTCTAAAATAGTTAAGAGTTTATAAAAGAACTGATTAGAATTAACTTCATTTTCTAAAGGATTTTGAATGTTTATGCACTTGTTTAAATATTTTTCAATATACTAAAACTAACTTTTTAAACATCTTTACATAAATAAAATGTTTATAAATAATTTTTAACATAGCAATCAGGTCTTAAAAACTTACATAATTTATTTGATCTATTGTTTCACTAATATTTCAATCTATATAATACTATCATAGAGTAGAAATTAATGACATCAAAAAATAAGCATTTAGATAAGTGGGTCACAACTATATCTACTTAACTATTTTTTTAAAGTAAAAGGACAAAGTCTGAACTAGAAATGGAAGATATCAAGGAAACAAAAAAAGCTCTACTGCCTTGATTTTTAAAATCTGTTTATTTATTTATTACAATTTTATATTCTTTTTAAGGTTTGAAAATGAAAGTATTTTTTTTTTACTTTCAAAGTATATATTTGAAATGTTTATAGTTTTTTTTTTAGTTATTTATAGAAAACTGCCTTCTGTAGAACACTAAATTACAAAAGTGCTCTTGTTTTTTAAGATTTTTTAATTTATTAATTTAAAACCTTAAAAGTTACTTTGACGATGAATAAGTATAATATACATTTATTTGTTACTAAAAATGTCTAACTTAATTTCCAACTGATGTATAATGTATATGGAATAAAGACTTAAATCTACTACTTTTAGAGCATTAATTAATTTTTAACTCATTTTTTTACTTTGAGAGTAACTGTTTAAAATAACATTAGTCTTAAATAAAATAGGAATTCCTTAAATTTATCTACATAGTTTTTGTGCAACTAGTATATTTTTTTAACTCAAATTTTTAAGAAGCAAAAAAGTTGTATTAATAGGTTCAAAACTATATTACTGCATATTTTTATGCAAAAAAGAATGAATGTGTATCATTTTTTTTAAATCGCTTAAACTTTTATTCAATTTTTTAAAGTTTAAATGCATTTAGTAAGTAAAGACTAATGCCACAATTGCTTTAAATATTTTCGAAGTATATTTAGACATTTAGAAGTTTAACAAGCTTTTTTTTTTGATTTCTTAAAAACAAATTTGCTTTTTAAACTTTTTTAAACAAAAAAAAAGTTAGATTTTACTTTATTATTTTCTGTAAATAAGAAACTCTAGTAACTAAAAAGATTTTATAGTTAGTATAACTATTCATTTTTGAATAATCTTTATTATTTTGGTCTATCCTTGTGATTACTTATAAAAACTTATGTATAAAGATTAAACAGCATTCTAATTTTCTTTTTCAAAAATATACAATGAAAACTTTCAATAATACATAATTTCCTATGCTACTTTACGCTGTAAAAAGTTTCTGAAATTAAAAGATTCTTTTTAATCCTGTCTTTAGTTTTAAGTCTTTTCATAAAAACTAAGTGTAATAGTCGTTTGTAGTAAAATATTTATTATAGAATTTAGAGCTTAACAATTCTAAACGGAAATTAAAGTTCTAAACATTATAAAAAATATTTTGTCTAAACGAACCGTACTTTAAAAAAAAATTGTTCGACTACTAATCAACCGAATTACAAAAATTTTGTTTACTTAAACTTAATATCATTTGAGATAAAAGGATTTAATACTATTCAGCATTAAAATAAAAAATATTTTGTTACTTTTTTAGTATTCGATGAATTAAATAATCTTATTTACTGTTACAATAATATCACAAAAAAACGTTTTAATCAAAGTTTAAAAAAATATCTTGAAAGTTTTCATCGCTCAAGTCTACTAAAACTAAAATAGTTAATAAATTATGTTATATATTATAGAAATTTTTGAAAACAGTTTTAATAAATATAACAAAACTATGAGTCTGCATAATCAGTTTTTGAATTTGATAAGTCAATGCTGTTGAAATTTTTAAAAACATTGTTAAGCATTTAAGATTCCAACCAGTTGAAAGTAACTCTTATTAAAATAAACAAACGTTTGAATATTATTATTCTGGCAACTATGCTATTAAGCAAGGTACATAATTCAAGTTTTTGTAAAACTAATAGTTGTAACTTCTTTACTTTTTTTAAATGGCTTGAACTTAAATGTTTACTGAACCATAATTGAACAATCTATGCGTACTTCGCTTGGCAACTTTAAATTAAAAGTTATTTATTTTTTCTGCTTGTTTTCAATAATAACAAAAACTAAGTAACGTTTTTAACACTTTCTAAACAAAAAAAAAACAAAAAATAATAATAGTTTAAAAATGTTTTTTCTTGTATAATAATATTCATATATAATGTCTATATATATACTTTTTTTCTAAACGGGTGTCCAAGATAAATGTGAACTAACTGTTAAAACAGCAAACTAATTTTTTGGTAAAGAACAAAGTGATTTAATAATTCAATTTCACTGTCGTATATATTGTAACGAAAAAACACTACTTTTCCATAAGTACTTTCGTTTTATTTACATGACATTTTCGAATGAAAACGATTTATACAAATAAAAATAAAAATACAATTTCTCCTAAGAGTTTTAAATTGTTTGTGATTTAATAATTGTGAGCAGAAAACAGTTTGTACATAAAAGATCCTCAATGGTTTCAGAAACCCTTGTTATCTCTAAGTACTAATCTAAATTTTATTCAAAAAATGATAATGTACTATATTTGAGTACCTACAACTATTGATACTATAAGCGTGAACAAAAAACATCTTAATGTAAAAAAAACACAACTAAATGTATCTGCAAAGTACAGAAAGAAGAAACTTTTACCTACAACTTTTTTTAACTATTTTTATACATGTTGAGTAAATTATGCTTTTTTTAAGCAAGCGCAATACAGTTTTTAATATTTAAAAAAAAAATTTGTTTACTACTTGATACTTTTATTAAAGAAGTTTTTATAGTTTTACGTCGTACCTTTAAATGTGGTATACAAGGTGCAATAAAACAATAACAATTTATTATTTTGCCATAAAAATACTTTACTTACTAAATAAATAAAGTATTCTAACATGCATATGCTCTTTTTACTTGTACAAAACTATAAATTTGATTAGCCAAATATAACATTAAGAAAACTTTAATTCAAGAAATTAAAGAAAAAAGCACAGAAATTTAATAATAAACTGTTTATGACTTTTGAGGACCCTGGCAAACAAAATAGTTGATGTTGGTGCAGTCCACAACGCTGGCGTTCGTTTTAAAGTCATACTCAACGCAATGGTCTTGATCCTCCGGCCGATCACCTACATGCTTGTAAACCCAGAACTTGAAGTTGTGTCCTTTTTTTGCCAGACCACCAGTGGTTTCAACGCTTCTCTGAAAGTAAGAAATTAATAAAGTGATTTAAAGAAAGTTAGTTTTGTGAGTGCTTCGAAAATACTTAATATTAGCTAAATATTTTCTTTTGTACAATATAAATAACTTTAAACTTTGTACTAAACAGTATTGGTACCAATGAAAATAAAAACTATTTATAAGACGTGTCTGGTAACCCTGAATTACAGAAAGATAAGGCAATTACTATCAAAGACATGAAACCTGATATTATCCCAAGATTTCTGGTCGGTAACTTGCCAATTGTGTGCGACAACCTGCGTGTAACCCTCATTGAACACCGAAGTGTACTGGAAGTAGTTCCCGAAATCGACCACATACGAAAAAGGGGTTCGAGAGCAAGTGTATATCTGATAAGTTTGTGTTTACTGTTTTTTTTTTAAACACAGTTGTAAATATGTATGCTTTTTGGTAAAGTTGTTAACATTGAAGCTTGCTTAAAATGTTAAGAAACTTTGCTTAAAAAAACAATGTAACTGATTAGTTAAAAAAAATCATTATGGCTTAGTTGTTAACAATGGATTCAGATTAAACGACAACAAAACTTTATTAAAAAACAAAACATTCAAACCATTTACCATAAAACTTCTTATGTATGGCAATGGTGTTACTGCTTTACACAAAGTAAGTTTTTACAACTGTTACTTGTTAAAAGAAAAACTCCAAAGCAACCGACTATCGCAATAGTTCCATCTCCCTTCTACCTCCTCGGTGGGACACCACGGCAGAACGGAAACAGCCTCTGACTTCTTCACTTCCCGTCCCAGGTGATCGGGAGTCGTCAGGTTGGAATGTTTCCTGGTGCAGGTGTCGCGGTTACGGACGCCGACGACTTCCACTAGCTCCCACTTGTGGAGGTCGCACCTTTCGGTGTTCATAATCCATACTTTGAGGTCTTTGGCCGCTGAAAATTAAAATAATTCTTGTTTCTTAATTAGACATGGCAACGAAATTGAAGCTGAAGAATTTGATGTTTAAAAAACCCACTCGGTCATTGAGATACACTTCACTTTTTTTTTCAGTTCTAGAAATTTTTTATGTTTTTGTCGTTGTTCAAATTCAAATTTTTTTTATTTTATTATGTTTTTTTCTCATTTTATTTATAGTGGTTTAAGATATACTAAGAGTTGACTTACGTTTTTACACTACCTGTTAATACTGCTGTGTAAAACAAACAATTTATTTTTAACTCTATGAACTTACTTACAATCTCAACTTGACATTCAGTACTTGAAATCCACTCCATTAAGACCTGTCAAAATACAATAAAAAATAAACTAAAAATTACTTACCATAATTTTTAAATTTTTGTGTTAGTGAAAGCTAATACAATTGAGTACTTGACATGTTTTTTAGCTGTTTTAAGTGTTGTAACTAACAAATAAATTCATTTAGATTAAAAAATTGCTTATCTACAACTTATAAGCACAATTTACAATTAATAAATGAAATATTGATTAAGCACAATACTTAAAACTAACAAAAAGTGCCAACAACTTTACCGGAGTTTTTAATTTTTTTAGTATTGCTTTTATTTATAAATAACTATTAAAATCTTTAACAACATATCCGTCACAAAATTAAATCATTTAAAAACATAAGCTTCAGTTTTTGTTTAGTATATGCACAGTATTTTTTTTTTTTAATTATCACTTTTAAAGTATGATTAAATGTAACAACGTAAGTTAATATTCAAAAACAAAAACTTTTATTTTAAGCAACATTTTTAATGTATACTTCGACACTTTTATGTAAATTAAAACTGTTGCTGTTATTTTGTTAAATAGAAAAAAAAAAACTTGAAGAAGCATTTACTACCAGAGAAAAGTCTTGAAGTAAATTACACCAAGTAATACAATTAAAACTTTAGCTGAGTTAAAGAAACATAAAATAGGTGTTTTTTATTAATATTTACTATTTTGTTTTATTATATTATTTAGTTTAAAAACTTATTTAAAGAATAAAAAAGTATTTAATTTGATGTTTTTACAAACGATAAGTTAAAAATGTACTTGTTACTTAATTATGTTTATTATAAATCTACTTTTTTTAACGAGTTATTGTTAACTAATAATTATTAGTACCTTATTCAAGTATAATCTAATAAAATTTAAACAATAACTATTTTTAAATGTATCGAATATTCTAAGCAGGATTTTTTTGTCAAGCTCTATGTTTATATTTTTACCATCAAAAATCATTAATCAAGACTTGTTTTAAATGTTTTTTATGGGCAAACATTGATACGTAACAGATATTAATTATTTGAAACAAAGTTTTTACTGGTTTTTATAATGGGTATATAAAACACTTTTAATAGTAATAAAAACATAATAATAAATAAATAAATAAATTTAGCATCGTTAAATTTAGCCTAAAGTTATGAGTAGTCTCAATTTTGAATTATTCAACAGTTTTGAAAATATTGACTTAAACTTTCGTTTTTCAAAAAAAAATCTAAACAAACTTAAAGTAACTAAAAATGTTAAAATTTTTGTAATCGCATTACTATTTTAAAGCTTCTATGGCCTAATAAAAAGAAATATAAAATGTTTGATTCAAGAACGTATTTAAAACGAATGTTATTATCAGAGTAAAAGATTCAAAAACTAATTTTCGTTAATCTAACTACTAACATTACTAAATATTTTTAGTTAAATTTTAAAACTATTATATCTAGATAGAATTACTTGCACAAAAACTAGTACAACTATAAACTAGTTACTAGAATTATAAAAATTTATGTGTTTTAGAATTTGTGTTAATTGAAGACTAGTGAAACATATAGTTTGATATATGAAGACAAGTGTTTATTCAAAGCACTTAATTTTTTGAATTTGTATTATACAACAACAAAAAGTTAATAAAAACGAGCAATCTTTTTAATTTAAGATATAATAGAAACTAGTATACAAACTTTTTGCATAATGCACAGATAAAAATAAAATAAAAAATACAATAACTTTTTTCATCAATAATTAAGCTAATAAAGTTTGCTAACTAAAGCAATCAAAACATGACTAAAAAACATTGTTTTTGACAACTTGAATAAGTATAGCATTCTTTTTTTTATTTTTTTAAACTACAAGTATAAGCGCTTCTACAATATTCAAACTACCATAAACATCTTTAACTTATTTATACAGATGTTTTACTCTTGGTTAGTAAGTTAGAACAAGTAATAAACAAGTTTACCTAGTTTAATATCTGTATGTAGGCTACAATAATAAATAAACTCATTTTTGCTAAGTACCGGCCAAAAATCTTAAACTCTGTAAGCATCTGTAATTTTTAAGATTTTTTATCAGATAAAGTATAATACATGTTTATACTATTTAAGATTTATTTATCCCTGCTGATTACTTTTTATTTGTTTATAAACTTCTTTTAATATATCAATATCTAAAAGTCACAGTCAGAAATTTTTTAAAACTCTTAAATATTTTATACTTTTTAAATAGTTTTACAATTCATTTATATTAAACTTCTGTTTTTATAACTAAAACAAATTAGGTAAAACTGTAACAACTTAAAAGACATCAGTTTGTAGTTATACCACATATTTGAACGTTATAAAAAAACAGATAAAAATGAAATTATTATAACTTAACCTTTAAATTCTATTTTCAAAGATTAGAACAGATAAAAAAAAACTAAAACGTTTTTTTCTTAATTGTAATTTCCTTTAACTTGTGCCTGAATCTTCCTTCTTGCCAATCAAACACAATCGTGAGGCCGGCTTTCGTGACTGCAAATTTTACATGATCGTTTCTTCATTACTTTTGGAGAGATAAGATAATCGATTTATTCTTTGAAATACCGATAATAAAGATTGAAAACTTTTATTAAGTTTAATAGCAAAGAGAAAAACTGTTGAAAACTTGATTGTGCACTAATAATATGTAGATTATTTTCAAAGAATCATTCGATTGTTTTTTATATTTGAAGCCGTGAAAAAAAATAATAAACGAACGTTGACTGTGGATAGGATTCCAGATTTTTTGGTTACAATAATGAAAGAAATATTTCAAAGAATTTTACAAAAATATTTTTTTAAATATGGGTATAGATAGATATCTAATAAATTTAATATTATTGCATTTCTTGTTTCTGCCATCATCATTCAAAAACATATGGAACTCTATGGCTGTGCTTTATACTTTAGGTGTCTTAGCCCTCCTTTATACATTTAAAAAACTAGATAAATGTTCGATTTTTTATAATATTTATGCCATAAACAGGGCAGCCACTTATTTTCTCAAAATTTTCTACAGGTTAACAAATTTTCTTCCGGGTTTTTTAAGAATACACATTTTTGGGTCTATTTTCAGTTAAATGTTAAGTTTAAGGTAAAACTGTTTAAACAGTATAAAAACATTGAAAAGGTACTCTAAAGCTTCTTTGAATGTGTTTTTTAAGGACAAAAATTTGATAATGACAAGAACTTTTATCTATATGATGGAATTTTTATTTCAAATAGAAATTTTACTACTGAACGTGTTGAAATTATTAAAAATCTTAAATTAAATTTATTTAGTGGTGTTTGTTCAAACTGCAAGGTATTTTTCAAAGTTTCCAGGTAAAGTGGCAACCCTGGCCATTAAGTTTCATATCCATTTAATAAATTTTTAAGTAAGTTGTTCCTTTGCCATTTAAGTATGATTAAACGTATATTGCATAGTAATAAGACAAGGATAATTCTCTAAAATCGTGCAAGAAAAGTTTTGTCTTAGGTGGGCAAGAAACAAAGAAAAAAGCCTTGTATACGAAAAACAAATGTTATTAAATTAATTTTAATATATATGTACGAACTAAATTAAAATATGCTCTTGTATACAAAAAGATAGTTAAGTTACGCTACTGTATTTAATCAAATGCATTGAAAACAGCCAACATTATAGATATTTGCTATTTCTCGCTTAGTTACGCATTTTTGCTATGTCTTAGTTCGCAAGGCATATTTGATTGTGTAAACTGTGCTGTCTATTAATTTGTTCGTAGTTCAAAGCTATGAAAGGTTTGCTCAAAAGTTTATCTGTACGTCACCTTTTAACTATAAAAAATAACTGGAGAGATAATAATTGTCCTGAAGTTCAGTTCTAGAGCTTATAACATGAACTATTAAATTAAGTTTGTTAAGTCTACAAATTCTTCTTTTGGGGGCAGGAATATTTCAAAGATATATTCCATTCAGCTCAGAGAAAACATTCAAATGTAACGTACTTTTAAAATATTGGGTAAACAAAAACTGTTCTCAAAACTTGTTAGGTTTAAAGTAAGAAACTGTGTTAAAGAGTATGAAAACATTTAAAAGATACTCTTTCTACTTTAAAATATTTATTATTTAAACAAGATATTGATGACAATTTCTTTTTATTTATGTGGTAGATTTTTTAAATCAAATTGAATATATGAAAACTGTTAAAATTCCGGGTTTTATGAAGTGTTAAGTTCGATTTTCCAGGTTCTTTTCGAAATTTCTCATTTTTTCTACCTAAATTGTCAAAATCCAAGTGAAGAAGCAACCCTGGGTTAGTTATTTACTTAAATGCTGCCTTTTCGATAAGTATTGATTTAAAAAACATATATAAGTTAACCATAAAAACATCATTGAATACTCTTACAAACAAAAGCTATGTCAAAGTTCTTTAATTTATTAGATGCTTCAATCAGGATTACCAAATGTTTAGGGCAAGTTTTAAATGTAGACATTTTCTGGTTTGTATTTAGTTTAAAGTTAAGTTCAAAACTGGGCTAAATAGTGTAGAAATACTAGCAACTTCATGTGTTTTACAATTAAAGTTTTCATGGCAAGAAATTATCTGTATGAATTATTTATTGTGTCTATTCAATATTTTCCTATTAGCCTTAATTGTCAATTTCAAGAAACCCTGTTCAATTTATAAATAGCCGGTCAACTTCACACCAAACTGGCGTTTTAATTAATAACAATTTGTAAATGCAGTCAGGTTTAACCAGATTTTAGGATGTACAGTCCCTTTCATGACAGCAAGGTTAACTTCTTCCAGTTTTTCGTTTATTGAAATATAAATACTCTTAGAATATATTTAGTTTCAATAAATTTGCTTATATTTTTATATCTTTAAGTTTAGAGGGATATCAGTAAATTGAAAAACTATACTCAGCATGTAATTTAATGAATAGTGCAGTTTAATCAAGAGTGCAGCTAGGGACAATGATTGATTACAAGTGCCAAAACTTTATTTTTTATAGATCATAGATTTTATTTAATATAACTTTATCTGATCATTTAAATTTACTTAACGCTAAAATCATTTAACATGATTTGACTTTGTGCCATTCATATTCTGCTTTGGTTGTCAATTTAAGGTATATAGATCTATTAATGTAACATTTAGATAACTTTATCTTACAAACCTTAACTATTTAAATAAAACTGGCGAAGTTCGAGAAGTTTTATTGCAGTGGCAGTAAATCAAAACGGCTTATAGGACAACAGCAAATAATTATTATAAATATACTACTGTCACCTTCGCACTATATTTTATTTACTATTAAGTACAACAACAAATGTAATTTTTCATAATTTATTAAGCGAATTGACTAAATAAAAACTAATTAGTTTATTTCTGCTCAGCTGATGGCATGCTCCTGATGATATCACTGTCACCTGTAAAAGAAAGTGTTTATGATTTTGTATGAAACATTATTCATATACATTTACCTTTAAAAACATTGCAAGAAATAGTGTATTTAAATGTATATAAATATATTAATTAAACAGAGTGAAAAACTTAATTCAAATTTTTCATATTGAAAGAGAATTTAAGTAGTATCTGAAATGTCTTAAAATTTAAATATATAATTTGTTATCTTTCAAATTTTAAATTAGGTTTTGAAACTTGATAAAAAAAATAATTATGGTTGCATAGTTTTTATACATCAGAATAAAAGATTAATCTAGTTTTAAACCTTTTCATAATACTAATTATCATTTAATTGTTTATTACTTAGTACAAATACTTGATTAGTTCTTAAAATTAAAATAACCATAGAATGTATTTTTAGCAATAAATGTTTTCTTGAATAAGTGACAATTCATTAATATATAAAACAGGTCGCCACCAGACAGTTAAAAGTAATTTTTAAGCAATAGCATTTAAGTTGTTTATAAAATGGAAAAAATAAAAGGTCATGGTAGAAAACATTTAACTTATTCTTATAAATACATATGAAAACTTGAATTAATAATTTTATCTCAGCAACTATAAACAAATCAACCAAATTAAAAAAAATTAAATATATCACCTGAAACAATGTAATCAAAGTGTTGATAAACCATAACAAAATCTTAATGTCAGCAACAAACTTATTAATAATCAACTGCAACAACTTACCGGGGTCGGTGATGGCAAGGGTGCACACCCTAAAGTATTTACCGCAGGCGGTTCCCAACTCGATGTTGTTGCCGGTGTAGTGGTGCACTCCGGTCTTGGCCAGCATGGCGTAGTACTCGATCTCTGACCTCCTGTTGGTTGAAAAACATTGGTTAGTATATGCATACAGATTGTTTTTGTTGGCGTATAGTCAATGAGAGGTTGCAGTAAGTTTAAATATTATCAGCTCTTTGATTAGTTGACTTAACAAAACATGTAAGCTAAATTCGTTATAATATGTGACATAAGTTTGTTTGAACAATATTTTAGGATTTCACTATCCACAAGGTTATTATTTGATGGGTAATAAGGTGAGTAATCATTTTAAGTGGTTGCAAAATAGTTGCCATTGTTTTGAAAATTGGCAAAAAAAACTTGTGATAGTATGTGAAGCTTTGAAAACTTCAGAACTTAAATTAAACTTTTTTCAAAAAATATGGTAAATGTTTAGCACTAGACCATTCTCGGTTAATGCCACATGAAATAAAAATATAATTTGTCATTGAGGCAAAAATGTTGAAATAAAGTTTTAAAGTTTAATAACATGAATGTATCATACAGCTAAAAACACTTGCAACAGAAAATAGCAAATGAAAATTAGAGTATTGAATTTAATTTACCTCACTTTTTTACCAAACTGCAACATATATACAACCTGGTCTTATTCTAGAGGAACATATTTGAACAAGTTATGTGTTAGATAATTTCTGGTCAAGTGGTAAGTTAAGTTAATTTTTAATATTGAAGACCTTATTTGACTATTTAAAACTTATTAATAAGACTAATGCATCCCTGGTGGTGGCCCTGAGTAATAAGTCTCCAGAGGTTGCACAATTAAATAGTTAAATCTTTGTCCTTTGACATTACTAATTTTGCTGAGGTTGTTTTCCAACAATTAGTAAATAATTTATTGGTGAGTTTGAGTTGTGGTAAAATGAATAAAAATTTCTTTTTGAACAATTAGTGGTTCAAACATTCATTTATTATTTCAACTGAAATGTATTAATTAACCTTCTTTTTATTCTCATTTTACAAGTATTTTTCAATGCTTTTAAATTTCCAAATGTGGATCACACAAAAACATAGCTGCTGCAAGAAAATTGACTTCAAGTTAAAATATCTTAGTGATGTGTCTCAGATTTCTCTCAACATCATATATAAACAAATATTTTAGTAATTTAAAATTAAAACAAAGAAAATAAACAAATATTAAATTGTTTTTAAGATAGCTTGATTCTTATTAATGCTTAGTGTCTAACAACATTTAGTTAATATTATTTTTAAAGAAACATATTTGTAAATTACACCTAAATATTATATTATTATTTATAGCAGTAATATTAAACAATGAATAACTTAATTACACCTCACAAAAAAAAATTAAATACCTAAATAAGAGGTATTAATCAAAAACCCAAAATTAATAACAAATTAAATACCTGATGGCGGGGATGTTGTTGGCAAGGATGATCAACTTGGCTTTTCCATTCCTCAGATCCTTGATGGTCTGGCGGAAGCCCAAGTGGTACTTTCCACTCTTCATGACCAGGCGGAGGCGGGAGTTGATGTTGTCAGCTGACTTCTTCTGCAATAATGGAATAATACTTGTTAGAATGGTCATCAATAATAAATATTAGCATTAACCAAATATCAGATTGGTCAAGATGATCATTGAACATTATCATACAATTAAATTTGTTAAATATCTGCATAATCTAACTATTTACTTGAAAACTGAATGCTCTCACATAATTGATTATTAAAGACTATGGAGTATAAATTACAAGCAGCTAGCTAATCTAATAACTAAGCTAAATTTTAGATTTGAAATACTGATTAAGGAATGCTGATGAATATTATAATACTTAGAGATTCAGGTTCATAAAACCATTTACTACAGAATTTCATTTATTTAATACCTATTAGTAACTATTTTTGAATTTAAATTGGTTTCATTTTACCATTTAAATAACAGCATAATTTGCAAGAGTCATTAAAGAATTTTTTTAAGCCCTGCTTGAATACTTATATTTATACACAATTTTTCTTTGTATTTTATTTAAGCGCCATTATTCTGGCATTAATTTGCAATCTGGACATTTCAGTCTATTATTTTGGTGTGAAAACTACCAGTAACACTAGATTTACTTATTTATACTATCTTTGTATATGAACTATATTAACAATTATCATACTAGATGGGACTTTCGTGAATTAACATGGAGTTACAAAATAGAGCAAACAAAAACTTAAACACTATGGCAATTGTTCATTTACAAGTAATACATAATCTATGTTTTTAACAATAACAACTTTATTAAGCATTACATTAGTTTGACTTCTTAGTTCCATCAGACCAAACAACCATTTAGTATATGGCAAAAATATCAGGTAAGATGGTTTAACTAATAGTAATCTAAGTAAATATGAAGAATGATAAAACAAATTATTTTTTCATCATATAACATTTTGGTACTTTAATTCTAATATCTTATAGTTTTTATTTAAAACTTCTCAGAGACTTTAATCACAATATATTCTTTGAGTTCACTGATTAGTAATACAAATGTTGTCCAAACTTTATTTCTATATTATTCACATACTATATAAACATTATTTTACAAACTTTATCTTTAGAAACATTTAATAGTCTGGAATTAAATTACAAAGGACAATGTCTATTTATATAGATTTACTAAAAGCAGATAAAATAATCACAACTGACCCTGGGACATCACCAGAATTAAATTTTACTGAATAGTTTATATCCTTTTATATTTTACAATATTTTGAGTAACTACTGCAAATTTTTCATATTATTGTCATAACAAATTTCATAATTCCTACAATATACACAACTATAATATTATATAGATAAAAATTTACTAAATAAGAAATAGTTTTATAAAAATGATAGATAATATTGCTCATTGACAGTTATAAAATTAAATTATGTAATTTTTTAATTTGAATTTAAAATCAATAATTGGTACTCAAAATATACTGAAGATTCATTAAGAAACTAATTATGTAACATATTCTTTTGAGATTTACTAATCAACTAGTAATTTTAAAGAAAACCCTGTATTATATTAAATCTAAGGCTTGTAAAGCACATCACATATTAGTATCATACATATTTTTCTTGTAATTAATTTGCATATGAAAAAAACTTAAAATAGATAACTACTATGTTATATTTGTTTTATTTAAAGACATATTTATGTTGAAAATGAAGATAACAATTGTTCTTATTATCATGAACCTCATGCTTCTCTTGGAAATAAGTTAGAATTAGTCTACAATTAGTTAAATAACAAAAAACTTACTTGCTTCTTGACTGCCATTTTAATTTTCTTCAATACAAGGATCACAGCTCCACAAAATTGTAAGAAATTTTTTGTATAACTTTTTGGTGTTTTAATTTATTTTCACAATGACTCAAGTACAATTAACATTCATAAGCTGCATCATAGATTATCACTACCAAGGGCTTAATTAAAGGTATTGTAAGATTAATTTATAAACGTTATATAAACACATAAAAAAGCTATACTCATAGTAATAAAATAATACATTTTAAATTTTCCTTATAAATTTTTATTTAAATTTTATTTCAAGTAATTTTTTTTACCTACAAATTGTATCATTTTATCTAATTTGTATAAAAGTATAACAAAAAAAAAATTTTATTACTAGTCATTTTTAGTTTACTAACAGTATAAATCCATTTCTACAAATTCTAAAAATTATTATAATTAATCTTTTTTTGACCGATTATGCTATAACTCAAATATTACTTATAAATATCTTTGTAATTTTTTTTTTGTTTTAATATTAAAATTATACACGTAACTATACTAATTTAATTTTGACTGAAATATGCTTATAAGCAGTCTACATTATAAATATTTTTACAAAAATACTTTACATACATAATAGCCATATATGCCATAGTTTTAGTATAGCGTAAATCTCGCGGTTATCAATACTATATAGCTACTGAAACTTATATCTTAAAGCATTTAATCAAGACAAACTAAGATCGAATTAAAATAAGTTTTAAACAGCTGTATTTAATGAATAATAACGACTCTGCTTTTTAAAATATGATTGGAGAAAACACTAGCAATTTTTTTTCGCTTTGGCGTACAAAAAATTAATTAAGCTTTATACTAACTGTAGAATAAAGATTTATCTACCAAATATTATGCAAATAATTGTTAAATTAAGGTCAACTATTTAGTTTAAACAATTAGCAATAATTTTTAAACATAAAAGATATAAAGATTTGTCAACACTCAACACTGAATAAACATTTGTTTAATTAAAATTAAACCCTAGTGCTTAAAACTATGTTGCGATTTTCTTATATTAATCTTGAATCTGTGCTTAGCAACATATCGCCACACAATAAATCAGGCATAAGTTTTTAAGTTAGACAAACGAATGTTTCTGTATTTATGGTTAAACCAGTGGTATTCACAGTCCGTGCAAAGAATTTGTCTTACTGTGCACGTAAATATTAGTAAGGTGATGTTTTTTTATGAATTTTTTGGTTTTTTAAAGGAAAAGGAGACATAAAAAAAAAAAAGTTTTTTGTCACATTATTTTCGCATAAAAAAAATGAAAATTAATAAATAGCTATTTTTCTGATATAAATAGTTTATTTAGTTATACTATAGTGGGCAAAGAATTTGTCTTCATAATTGTTTACTACGCAAAACTTTTGAAAAGGTTGAAGACAACTCGGTTAGGCATGTGAAAAATACATTGGCAACCTTTTGCTTGCGACATAGACCTTTGTGGACTGCTGTACTATTGTAAGCTTATACTAAAAAGGTATTTAATTTGTTAAATCTCAGAATGGAAATAAAAACATAAGAATAGCACAAAAGTTTACTATGAATTAAGTTGATGGCATATCTTTGAAATTTTATTAAAGTTCTTATTTGAATACATAAAAAAAAATTTAACTTAAAACAACTCAAAGGCCGGATCCGATGCTACATATCTCTAAGTTTTTTTAAATTAAATTGAACTTTTATTTTTAGTTTTTATACATTTAATGTTTTTAAGCAGTTGATATATTAATATGTTTTACCATAATCCTTGCATATCACCAAAAAAAGCAAAGTATAATATACTTTTAAGTTAGCTTATTGTTTGGTTATCTTTTGAAATAGTAAAAAAAATATTTTTACAAATTTTACTTTAAGTGTAGAAATTGTGTAAACAAATATTTTTTCTTACTTTAAGTAAATCAATAAAATAGAGCTGAAGCAAAAAATTCTTAAAGTAAATTAAACAGCCTAGCTTAATTTTGGTCAACACAAAAGTTTGATTGATAAGTGTTAATAATGTTTAAGAACATACACTTAAAAATCAAACAGATATAAATACTTAAATCTCATTTAAAAATAAAGTTAGTAAATTGCATAAAATGGTTTAATGTATATAGTTGATTTTGGTGTAAGCACAAATTTAAGTTTAAATTAAAGTATAAATAAATTAAACTAGATATGAATTAACAAATTTTGATAGCATTTAAAATAAAGTAAAAAAGTTAAACTTCATCAAATTAGATATATAAACAAAAGCTTATGACGATTCTCTATGTAAGAGAAACGTATAAAAATAAAATAATATAAGCACTATAAAACTGCTATTATTTATAACCGAGTTAAACGATATTATTTATAAACAAGTTTTTGAAATTCTATGAATTAGAAACTAAAGAGCATTAATAAAATTAGATCATAAACTTTAATAAATTACTTAAACTACTGTTCCTTATTTTGATTTATCTAAGATCTAAGTCAAAGGTATTCACTTTTATAAAAGCGCTGCACAGTGCATTTTTGGAAAATAAGTTATGTGCACACTAAACTATCACGAACTAGTTTCTTTAGCGCTACTTTTTTTTCTTAAATGTCGTAAAATATAAATAACGTGTTAATACTATTAAGTTTCGTTTAAGTTAGCTTTTCCAATAGAAAAAAGACAAAATAAACGTAAAAAAAATTCATCTTAATTTCTTTTTTAGTTAACAGAAGAATAAATTTTATGCGCATTACTATGCACAAGGGCACACTGTGATGACAAAGTTTTAAAAATTTTGCAGAACTAACTTGACTATAAAGTTATTATAATAAGAACTGTAAATGTTGTTTCTGTTGGCACAAGTTCATGTTGCTGAATTCTTTTTCGTTAAATATAGTAGTTAAAAGTAAGACCGAATAATATTGCATAGAAATTTATAATAAAAACAGTACTTAGGTCTAAATCTTTAACTATAGAATGTTTGTGATTCATAGACAAAAAACTTATAGCCATAAAAATATTATTTTGGTTAATCGTCGAATCGAATGAATTGAACACATTTTTTTCAAAAACTGCTGTTACAAGCTAAATACAAAATGTATTTGACGACGTAATAGTTCTGATTGATAGCTGCTAATGTTAGAATGTCATTTTTAAAGGTGATACATTGTACAGACTAAAATCCTAGTATAATTCTTATGATCTCAGGAAGTTGAAAGCTTGCAAAGAAATAGAGTTTATATTTATTAATCTTGAGCTGTGTACATATAGCACAGTGGGCTGGCAAGTGGCCATTGAATATTTTCGCGACTAAACAGTTAAAGCAAGATTTTTATTTAGTTGTTTAGAGCGGGGTTTCGTCTTTTAAAAACTGGGTTTGTTTCTGTTCTGCTTAAAGTATACTAAAAGTTATGTAAGCTTAAATGTAGCCAAAGTTTGCTTTTTTTAAGTTTAAAAAAGCCTCAAAAAATGCTTAAATTTTTGTCAAAATTAAGGTCTACATCTACTGTTAAAAAACACCTCATAAGCTTTTATACAAATACTTTTTTTTAAGTTTTTTCATTTCTTTGGTTTAATGTTAATTAAAAAAAGTCAAAATTCTTTAAATATTTAAATGTAAAAGTATATTATTTCTTATTTAAAAAATCTTCTATTCTCGCCGAAAATTCATTGATGATTTCTGGTAATTTAGGGTATTCTTCAGGGTTAATTTTCTCAATTCGCCACCGTAGAACCACCATAATTTTTTTTATAAATAATTTAGTAAAAATGACAAGGAATCTATATACAAATTTACAGACAAATCTATTATGTGGAATATAACTATTTTTTTAGGTTTTGACAAGCGATATTTCTGTTAAAAAAATTGATATAATATCCTATTCCTGGTTTTTTACTGTGACAAAAAAGACCATTTTGTATGTTCTAGAAGGTTCTTAATGTGTATAGATTCACTTACTTTTGTTTACAAACCATATAAGCTCCAAGAATGATGAGAACAGTTAGTATTGGTCAAAACATGGTAGCTTAGTATATGTTTTCGTTATTAAAATAGTTTTTTTTTACCCTTTTATAGCAAATTAAATGTTTTCTTGAAAAACCGTATCCCACAGGCCATGGTGGAACTTCTACAACAGGTAACGTAGTCAAAACTTTGCTAAACACCAATAATAGGACTCTGCTGACGAAGAATATTTCTGATGTTAGTTTAAAAGAAAACATTTACAAAATTATTATGTATGTTTCCATTATTTTATGGCCTATAAATTCTAACAGAAAGATTAATGTAGAGAAATACTCAGTTTTATTTCAAAAAACAATGATGCTGGTCAAGTCGGTTAAATAGATTCGCTTTACTCCAACTGCGCATACTGTTCTTGCACATAGTGCTGAACTAATTGAGCAAAACAACGGTAGAGGTTTGCTAAATTACACCGAAAGTGGATTGGAAGCTAACAACAAGTTTCTAAGACAGTACAGAAAGAACTTTTCAAAGAAAACTTCTCAGTATGAAAATTTAACAGACTGTTTAAAACGATTATGGGACAAGAGTGACTACGATGTTAACAACACTTTAGACAGACTGAATTGAACTTATTGTAAAAAAATCGGACATACTGCGCGAAGTTGTTTGCAGCTAAATGAAAAAATTTCATCATGTAGTTCAGAATGGGAAACTGTGTTACATATGCTTTGTGCTACTGAATAGAGTGTTTTATTTATTGGAGAAACTTAATTTCAAAAAAGGTTAAAGAACTTACTGTTTGACTTATATTTTCTAGTAAATTTAAAGTGCTTTTTTTAATCACAGGCTAAATTATTTTGTTTTTTGGACTGTTTTGCAACGAATAAATGTTTTTATTGTTCAAAATGTTCACGGTTTTTTTCTTTTGATAAACTAGTACAAATGTAACGTTATTAATAATACAAACTTTGATATACAAAGATCAGCCTTAAATTAAAAACAAACTGTATTTAGAGTATAGTTTCACCTGGCTTGATATTGAAAATTCATTCATATTTAAACTAAAATGGAAGTAAATGTGACTCTCTTGAGGTAGCCAATTATAATTTTCTTTTTTTTCTAAATTTCTTTATTTAAAGTTTCATTAAAAATTAAAATTTAACCTATTTTTTAAATAAAAACAAACATCATTATTATTGTAACACTAAGTGTAACTTTAAATTGTATTATAGTGCTTCTTATGACAGTTTTATGTCAATGGCCGCTTGATCCCCGTTTTCAGCCCACTGTGTATAGCCAGCAAGTATTTTAATGCTATAGCTTTGAAGATAACGCTTTTAATAACTTATTTTTTTAAAATATTTGAATCGATAAAATATTCTTTAACGTCTACTTCAAATACTTTTATTTAAACAAATTTTTCCTAAAGAACACTTGAGAAAAGTTTTTCTTTGTTAAAAAGTATATTCCTTTAGCAAGTATGTTAGAGTTAACTAAAACATTTTTTTATAACATTTATAACCATGTTCTTACTTTAAAGTCGCTAAATATCGAAATATAGTTTATGTTTAAACTTTTATTCAAAATGAAAATACTTTGTTTGTTTTTATTTGTATTGTACGTTTGTTTTTTTATTATTTTAAGATACAAATACTAAACACAAAAAAAGTTCGGCATTTTAAACCTAAATTTTTATTAAAAAAATAATTTAAATCTATGTTGAACTCGTTAAGATATCGTAATGTTAAACGTAATATCGTTTCATATTTTTAATAATTGGTTTAAATTTTTTATTAATCAATTTATAATTTTCAAATAAATAATATTGAAAGCTATGTTTACTAGTAATACAAAGTTGTATATGTAAATATATTTTCGATGGTTAATAATTTTTTTATTTACATTAAAGAATACTGAGTTTATATATTTTTACAACTTGTTATAGTTTGAAAATAAAAGGTTCAAGTTTTGAAGATACACCAAATAACGAATAAGTTTGTGAACAAAGTATGAAGAACGATTTAACAATATTTGTAAGTGTTTTAAATTTTGCTTTAAATTACAAATAAACCAATAAAAATCGATTTTTGTTAGCTTGAATTTAAACTATTAATTCATTAAGAGCGTTTTCTTATGATAGTAAGAAATTTGATCTTTATGGATAACCAATGGAATGACTACTATATATTTCAGCGTTAATTTGTGCTGAAATTTTATATTAAAATATTTCAGCAGTTGATTTTTGTAACTGTATTCACTGCTCATTTTTAAGCTTAATACACCTCCTATTGTTTTTTAGTTAAGAATTAAAGCTCATAATATTTAATTTTTTATTGTTTAAAATTTTATAACTCATTTTAGACGCGTTGACACAATACATCGTATAAATATATATTATATTATTTTAAATAAAGATGTTATAAATTTATCTCTAAAAGCACTTGATTTTTCAAGTACAAGCAGTGAATTTTTTTAATTTAGAACTATGATAAATGTTCTATGTACTTGTTAAATGTGAAGATTAAGTAATTTTTTACCTGTATTTATTGGTTACGCTGTAATTTACTTTAACTGCATTTGCTCGTTTTTTACTTTTGTTTAGAATATTTAAAATTTTGAAAAAGTAATGAAACTTTTTGCTTATAGTTACATCTTACAGCTTGAAATATAAAAACTCGTTAAAAGATAAGCGAATTTAAAACTGTTTACTTACAAAAACTTTGAATAAATAGATAATTCACTTTACGTACAAACAACTTCATCTAGTCATTTTTTATGTTATAAAATTTAATAAACACTTGCTAGTAAAACTAAATTCCATGACAAACTTTTAAAATCTAAAATTTTATTCGTCTTAAAAATGATATTTTAACTCCAATTTAAAGCCTGAAAGAGTAAAAAACTACAAAACCTTTTTAAATAATTTCGTATTTAAACGCAAATATTAAGTATTCTTAAACTCTTAAAGACTAAAAACTAAAAATGCAAACAACTTCGATATTTTGAAAGTTTTATATAAATTATCTATATTTTACCGTTGGTTTTATAAATGCTTTCAAAAAATATATACATACATACAAATGTGATTGATATTTAACTAATATAATTTCTTTGATAAAAAATTACAGTATGTATTCCCTTAAAGTTAAAATATGACTTGTTATTTATTTTATTTGATAAAACGATTTACTTCAATATAATATGTTTATCTATGTAAAAACTTTTTATCATATGTTACTTTTTAATGTTAAATTTTAAAATTATAGAAAGAAAACTAAGCTTTGTGTAATAAAGGATCAAGCTTATTAAACTTAAAATAAGTATATTCGAAAAAAAAAAAAAAAAACTAATCTGAAATCTAAATCAACGGAGTATTTTCTAAAAACAAAATTTCTTGTTGTCTGGAATGGTACAAGCAGAACAATTAGTTGTTAGGTTGTGAGAAGGCTAACTTGTACATAAATTTAAGAAAAAAGTTCAATTAAAGTTTTTAAAATACAAGTAGTTGAAATTTTCAAAGTATTATGTTATTAAGCAGAAAAGCAAAAAGAAAAAAAAAAGTATTTACTGATTTAAAATCAAATCTAAAAAATAAAAGTTCACATTTTTCAGTGTCAAGCAGCAGGTCTAACCATTAATTGTGTTTTTGTTATTGAAACAGAATTACTCAAATGTCCCCACCATATAAATTTTTCATGATCACGAAATAATTTTACGTAAGGTCCATTAACGTTTTCCCAGTCACATTTATTCCACCAATTGCCACCTCCACCATCAGCAGCACAGTTATTTTGCCGACTGCTGTGATCAGCATCATATGTGCTAAACTTCATATGGTTTGAATTTTTCAGTGCGTCACCTTACGGATAAAATTATTTTTAGAGACATATCCATTTAAAAACTTTATTTAATTTTTCTTATAAAAGTTTTTGACATTATATAAGCACTATGAATATAGCTAAGTTGGTAAGCTATTGCTGTTTTTAATTTTAATTTTTATGTTTACACTTGAAACCTCTAAAATTTATTTATATTTTGGTTAGTATATTTAAATTTTATTTCCTTTAAAAACAAATTCATACTTTTAAAACTTCAAATTTTGAAATAACTTTGAAAACAACTAAGTATATACTTCCATTTCCAGAGTAAGATCCTTCTTTAAGTGAAAGTCTGTAATATTCCTCTGACCCAGCTACACGAAAGTTTCTGAAAAAAAAAACTACTCTTTAGTATTTCAATTTCGACTTAGTAAATGTTCTGTACATATTTACAAACTTTTACACAATTTTAGCTGCTACTCGAAGCATTTTCAAATAAGTAATTTACAAAAATAGTTAAACTCACTTGTATTCTGTGTAGATGTTTTCACCATAAATTGAACTCATTTCCACTCTCAAGTCACAATCTGAGTCTTTGGTCAACTTATTTAGATGTTTCAGGCCTAAAAAGTATTAGGTTGACAGAAAACTTTTTGTGATAACATTTTAATGGTTTTCCAAGGAATCTTTTTAACAAAAACAAACTCACCCAACCAAAATTCGCCATTAACGCAGCCAAATCCCTGTTCGTAATCATTCCAGTTTCTATCAAAGTCCACTGTTCCGCCAAATCTCCTTTGAAAAACCTGCAAAAAGTTTTTATCACTTAGAAACACCAATAGCCTTAATAATAACATATCACTTTTAAAAATAGCTAATTTGATAGTTTTTCTTATATTTTAACTTTTTTATATATGTTTTAAATACAAATTTAGTAATTACAAACTGTGTATAAAACACTTTAATACTTAGATTTATGAGATTTACAGTTATAAAAAATATATTATTTGAATAGAATGTTTTAAGCTAATAAAATTAAGTCACCAAACATTTTTACAACAAACTTACGGTCCATCCACCTGCGGAACTTTTCATTTCACATCGAACTTCCAAAATTTCCCCGTCAATTTCAATCATGTAACTGCCGCTTGTTAAGCTCGGGTACAAATCTTTTAAGTCTTTGCAACTCTTTATTTTAATCGAATTCCTTACCGAATAAACTAAAAAAAAACACGTATGTATTTATTTTAAATTACATTTAAATAATAGTATTTAATAAACCTAAAACTTTGTTTTGTAAATCGTCTATTTTCTTTGATTGATCCACTTTGATTGATTGAATTTTTGCTATTGCTTTATCTTGTTCCGCTAATTTATTCATTTGGGCATTCATGGTTTTTTTCTGATCGTCTATCGTCTTGTTCAGCATCTGCGTGTATAAAAATATCATAAAATATTTAATTAATAAACTGTATAAGCTAAAAATATTTACCTTTTCAAAATTCATTTGCCCTGATATAGTTTTGTTTTGCTCACTATTTTTTTTATTCAAAACATAATATTTTCCTGCACAATGTACTGCTAGGCAAGAAAAGCAAATAATCATAAAAACATTAAATACTGCAGATGCTATTATTATCTTTTTCGATTGAAATACCATTTTCATCTTTTTTACGAAAAATTTCTGATAAAAAAAGAACTTTACTTTTTGCAGATTGAACTATTTAACAACAATTCAATTATTATTTCTTATATCCAGTTTTACTGTTTGATAAATGAAAAAAGTTTTAAAAATATTTATTCCAAAAATTTTTTGAAAATAAAAAAGAATATATATTTAAGAACTAAATAGTTAAAGATTTTTATTGAATGCACACATGTGCACACTTAGGTTAACATTTAAATTTTAGTGAAGTTAAAAAGGTTTACAGTTAAAAAATGGTCAATATTCTTGTAAATAAGGGCTTATTTTTTAGTTTTTTACAAACAGATGAAATCTATTAAAATAATGTTCTAATAGTTATGATTTCAACTAAAACAATTTTGTAATAATTACGCATTAGAATAATAAACTTTTTTTATTCAAAAAACTTCTAAAAAATCAAAAATAAGCAATAAAAAACTTGTTTAGTACGACTATACTTATATTTAAAAACTAATTTAAAAAAAAATATTTTTAAGAAAATTCAACAAAATTAACTGTTAAAAGCTATAAACCTTCAATTCATTTGATACCTAAAGATATATTTTTTCAGTTTATATAGTTGCTTTTAAAAAACATGAGGTTTAGTTTTAAGATCATACAAGTTCAATCAGAAAAAAGCAAATATTATTACTCAATTTCTTTTTTCTTAATCTGTTAGAAGGGTTGTTAAACTAAGTTTAAATTTAAAAACCTACTGCGGTTTAAGCAACGGTTTGTCATTAAGAAATATATGTTAATATTCTTCAACAAAACATAACTTATTTTCTATAAATAAAACAACTTCTTTATTCATAAAAAAAAAGCTTTACTGGTTGCAGTGATTTTAATTAAACTACAGTGTTTAAAAAGTTGCAACAATGCTAAGCATCTAGTCGTAAAATACAAGTCTACTTTAATATAAGTTATAGTTAAACTTGTATAATTATAAACTTATGTTTTATAACTGAAATGATAAAAAAAAAGCTGTTTTGAAAAAAAAAAACATTTAAATAAACAAAACAAACAAATCTAAAGATATTGAAAAAGTTTAAATGATCTTGTTTTTTGAAACTTGTTACTAACTACATTTTGAAGGATGATTAAAAAGCAACAAGTATAAATAAAACAAAAAAACTTGTTCTTTTGAAAACTATCTTTTTTTATAACGAGAGAGAGGAAAATTACTAAACAGCATAAAAGTTTTTGTAAAACTACAGTAAATTTATTTAACCATTAGAAGAAGGTAATAAAAATCAAATTAAAAAACAACTGGCATTACTGACTTAACTTAAAGATACTTAAAGTATTTTGCATATTCACATAAAAATACACAATTAAAAACTATAAAGTTTAAACGAGCTTTACAAAAAAATATTTCAATAAATAACTAAATTATCTTTTTATTACTTTATGATGCTTTTTGTTCGATTGTATTTTTTAATTGTTGTTTTAACTAAAGTTGTATATTGTTTTTTTCTTTATTCTTACTAAGTGTTAAAACATTAATGTCAAGTGTTTTATTATTATTCTTAACGGATATTCATTACAATTAATTTGTTAAATTAAACGTATGACTTTTATTTAATAAAGCATTTTTTATCTTAATTGTAAGGTTTTGAAGAACTTAAATGAATGAAATAATTAAAGAACTTTTGCTTAATAAAATAAGTATCCTTTGTATAAATTAAAATAAGTATCCTTTGTATAAATTAAACACCTTTAGAATTCTTTTTTTTTGCTTGTTATACAGTGTTTGTAAAACAATATTTATAATATTGTTAAGGACATATATTTCGAAGATACATTGCTTAAGTTAACATTAAACAAATTAAAAATTAAAAATCCTTACGAATTTCAACTTAAAAATATTTTTTCAGTAAAATATGTTTGAAACTTATATTTTAATGTAGTTTGTAGGGCTTACTACTTGTTTATAATTTTGTTAAGTTTTATTTTTGTTTGTACAAACTATTAATGAATTTATTTAATTTAACGGTGTTAGTCATACTTTTACTTGTATTTTCCACCTACTTTTCCTGATTACAAATAATTTTACTATAACTTTACAGTGAAAGTTTTATTTTTTCTGCTTATTTTCCACTCTGTCGATATAAATGAAATATTTTACTTATTTTCTTGTTTTTATAAATATACTAAAGTATATAAAAAATTTAACTACCAACAAATGTACTGTAATTTTCAATTTTTTAATGTAATCTTACAATTAAAATTAAAAATAGTTTTGGTGATTTTCCACTTTCTCAAAATTAATGAAAAAAACTTTTTACTCTTGTTTTAATAAGTCTTTTAAAGTATTTCAAAAATTTTAAATACCAACAAATTTATGTAAATTTAAAATTTTTAGTGTAATTTTACAGTAAGAATTCAAAAATTTTTTGGTGATTTTCCACTATCTCGATATAAGAAAAAAACTTTCCATTGTTGTTTCATTTATGAGAAATTCGCAGTTTTTAAATTATTTAAATTGTATATGCTATTCAAGTTTTAATTTTAAATAAAATATCATTTTATTTCATCCGTTATATTATTATTAAAAGACCGTAAAAAAAGTTTGATTACAAATATACCAATGTTGTAAACTTCTTCATACCTTCCTATTTAAAACTGAATTTATAAAAAGCTGTTTCTAGGAGTTCAAAGCTTTGTTGAAAAAAGAGTTTTATGTTTTTTAGTTTAAATGGTACGAGTTGTTTCTCTAGTACTTATATCAAATTAAACAAATTATGTCGAAAAGATTAAACTACTTAACAGTAATGACTTACTGCATAAAAGTTTGCAACTTAAACATACAGACTAACTTAAAGATTCGATACAACTTAAAAAATCCGTCACTAGTACTAATTGTTTTCATTTTGACTGTTAAAAAAAAAGAGCTGTTAATAGTTACTAAACTATACAAATAAAATTGTTTCATATCAACCAAAGTAATGGTTGATCATGCCAATTCGATCATCAGACAACAATTTTGTTAAACTTGAGCTTGTCTCACGGCAAACGAAAGTCCAGGCTTCTGCTCTGCTGACTATCCCCGAAGTTTTTTGTTGATCGTACTAAAACGAGCGTACCAGATGTCTTGCCTTGTGGACAATGTTTTAAACGTTGCACGGCAAAGACAACGCTGACGTCACTGATCATTGCCAACAAATGGTTGCTTCATGTGAAAGCATGATAAACCGTTTGTAAATTGACGACTGCAAGTTTTACGGTTGAGACTGACTGATGAGTCCTAATAAGGACGAAACCGGTCTCAGTCTACCAAAACTTGTGGTCTGATGATCGAATTGGCATGATCAATCATTTTCTTAAACTTGAGCTTGTCTCACGGCAAACGAAAGTCCAGGCTTCTGCTCTGCTGACTTTCGCCGATGTTTTTTGTTAACCTAAATAATGGTTAGAGTAAGAATGTAAAACTAGCTTTTGATATATACTTGTAAAAGCGTTTTATTTAGTAAATTAATTTGAAACTGACATTATAAAAAGTTATATAACTAGTTAATGTCGTATAGTTCTTATTTAAAAGCTTAACAAAAACAAAGAGCTTTAAAAAAATTGTAACTGGACTAACTAAAAAAAAGTATAAAAAATTTTTTTCTACCGTTTCTGTTAAAATAAACTTATTCTTATACATTTAATTTACAAATTGTACTAAAAAAGCCACTAAATGCAAATAGTTAGCTTACTTGTTTACAGTTTTTGAGTCTAATAACACAACGTATTATTTAAAAATATATATAATGTTAAATAAGATTGTTTAAAATTAAAAAAATTAATTCATGCCTACAGCTTTAAATGAAAAATATATTTAGTAGAATATGTTAAAAGCGTGTATTTTTAAAAGTTTATAGAGTTTACTGCTTCTTTATATTTTTCTTAAGTTTTATATTTTTGTATATATTTAGAATATTTTAGTAAAATAAGCTGATCAAGTCAAGTTTTTACTTGTATTTCTACCTAATTTTTATGATTACAAACAATTTTGTTGTAGTTTTTCAACTTTTTAGTGTAATCTTAAAGTAAAAATTGTAAATTTCTAGATGGTTTTCCACTTTCTCAAAATAAGAAAAAAAAAACTTTCCACTGTTGTTTTTAAGGAGTCATTTAAAGCTTTTAATAATATTAAAAAATTATATCTTTTACTCATATTTCAATTTTAAGTAAAATCCATTATGTTTTTCTAAGAAGTGTTATCAGTAACAAATCATAAAAAAAAGTTTAGTTAAAATTAAATCATTTTCTTAAAGTTATTTAACCTTTATGCTGATTAAAACAAAACTTTTACAAACCTTTGCTAGGAGTTCAAAAATTTGTAATGATAGTTTAAGTACTCAAGTTTAAAGGATAATTAAATTAGTTTCAAATTAATTAAGTTTTGACGGAAAACGTTAATGACAAACTGAATAAAAGGTTATAAACAAAACATTACATAAATGTATAAACTCAATACTATTTTTGAAAATTGGTATATAATAAATTTGAGTAGTGAATAAATAGATACTTTAATATTATTCTTAGTAATCGACTAAAATGTATAAACAACTTTTTGTAACTCTTAAAAGTATAACAAGTATAAAAATTTATCAAATGAGTTTCTTCCTACTGTCTGTGTTAAACAAAGTATATTTATAGTACTTAACATTTAAAGCAAATATTAAATCAAACAAAAAAGTACAAGTTTAATGGTTTTTTTTTCATTAATCTAACTGAATGAACCTTCATATTCTTAAAAAATAATTAGCAATGTATAAAATTCTACTGGTCACAACGTCAAAACCAAAAATTTAAATAAATTTGAGTAAAAATTTTTTAATGGTAATTCACAGAAAGTTTTTAAAGCTAGTTTAAAGCACTAGTAAGTTTTTATTTCAAAATAAAGACAGTTTTTTTTATAATAATTGAATCCCTCGTTAAATTTTTAAATAATTATTTTGAATAATATTAAAATAACTCGTTAAAGTGTTTTTTTTAAATCTTTGAAGTAGAAGCAAACTAAGTATATCAAGAGTCTACTTTAATTATAGCAGCGTTTTAAACATTTTAAGATAAACAAAGTAATTTCTATTTAATTATTATAAAAAATGCTTAATAATTGTCATCGGGAATTTGTGCATTTTATTATTTAATTTTTTATACAGTTTCTACTTACTGTTTAAAAACTTACTATTATAACTTTTAAAACTACTAAGAACAGATATAAGTTTATAAAAAAAAGCTTTAATTATATATCTTAATTTATATATATAATTGTTTATTTTTTTCACTTTGAAATGCTGTTATTTGATAATTTTTAATACTTTTTCTATGTATTATACAATAAAAACAGCAGGTAATCAATGATAAATTTATTTTAAAATTCAAAGTAAAAACTAATAGTTTATTTTACTAGATACTACTTTAGTTTTACCGTTTAAAGAACTCGGTTAAACCAATTTTTTATAAAAGAAATATAACAAAAATATTGACATTTATGATTTATAGCAGCGTAATAGATTATGTTTTCTTTGAGTAAGCTTGTACAATATTTAAAACAAAAACTTGTGTTTACTGAAAACAAATTAAATAAACTTAAACAAGTTTAACTTTTCAAAACAAAACTTTAATAGCTATTTGCAGGTATCTTTGTTAGAAATACTTTACAGGTTTCGTTTAAAAAAGGTAAATACAAGCCTTTAAAATTTAAATAAGATTTTTTGAAGAGTATAGCAAAGTAACTAATTGTTTTGTTGTACTTTTACTTTAACTGATAGATTTATAGACAATTTCAAGTTTAATTAACTATTGTCTAACACACTGCTTAGTTTAAGCCATAAAACAATACCTTTAAAATGGTTTGAAGGCAAAAATGTTAACATACCAACTACTTAGAAAAATAATACAAAAATTTTTTTAAGTTTAAATTGTTTGCTATTTAGACGCTTTACTTATGATTTTCATTAGATTTGTTTTATCTTGTTTTAATTTTTTTAAGTTTGAAAAAAATTGTGTAGCCAATGTAAATTCTTACACACAGTAATCTAGTTTTTTTTTGTTTTTTTAAATTACCAAGTTTCCTTAAAATGTATAAATATCAATTTTTTAAAAGTACTACTATATAAATTAAAGTAAAAAGTTACATAAACTTGAATTTAAATTGTTTTTATTCAATTTGCTAAAAAGAATAAAATTCTACATGAATAAGATTTTATTCAACTGGTGATCTCGTTTGATTAGGTTCAAGCGAGTAAAACATTGTATCCTTAATAACATTTAAATATTTGGATTGAAAAAAATAAATGACTAATAAAACTAAAATGCAACTCAGAAACAGTTAACCAATTAAATAAACAAGTATTACTTAAAATTAAACTAATCGCATTTTAAAGTTAATTACAAGCTATAAAAAAACAGTTGTTTTCAGTAAACAATCTTTTTATATATTCCATTTAAATTAAAAAAGTACAATTACAATAATTTCTAAAAATAACTTATATATACACCTTTATTTATTACCAAAAACGATGTTTCAATTTTTAAACACACTTACCTTAAGTTTTGTTGAATAATTAATACTAAAATATTAAAATTTTGACACATAAAAATGACTATACATTTATATAACTAAGTTCAAAACAAAAATATTTTTGATACAACAGCACTTTTTAAAGTTAAGAAGAACAAAATATTTTAAGTATAAGATAAAGTAAGCCTTTGTAAAATACTTTGCTGTATACTAGTTAGGGTGCTTATAAGAGCTCGAGTTTCAACTTAGAAGAATTTTAAATAAAGAAAAAAACACAAAAAGCCTTTTCGTAAACTTAAAGACCGTCGAATAAACATTCTGAGCGGCATTTATAACTTAATAAAAAACTCCTTTTTGCTGTAATTTGTAACACAAGGTATCATGATAACCGAATTATTTCTTTTTATTCATAGCAAATTTATGCTTAAGACTATTTATGAAGTTTTTATAGACCTAAAAAAAAATCAATAAACAGCTATAACAAAATACTTAATACAGTGGTTATATGAAAATCAAAAATTTGAACAAGTTTAGTTGAAATTTTCATTGAAACCTTCGTAAGGTCGTTAAGTTTTATTATTGGTTAAGTTGGTTTTTATTATTTTTTTTTTACATAGTGATTTTTTTGTAAATATAGAATATATTTTATCTCTCTAAAGCTTAATCAATTATATCAGTCGCATTTTACTTAGAATTTCTTATCTACTATTTATAGTTTTAAAACTTTACTGTAATTTTACAAAAAATTTTTTTTATGTTTTGTATTTTTCCACTCTCTCGTTAAAAAAAAAATACCTTTTTGCTTTGAAAAATATGATTATACTTTAGTTTTGTGTCTTGGTTTTTTTTCAATTTCCTTCATAGTTCAAATAGTTTTGTTAGTGATTGAGTACAATAAAAAAAAGTTTATTTTTGCTTAGTTCAGCGACTTTTAGATTATGTTGCTTTGTTTTTCAAATTATAAAGTATTTCTAAACACTTAAAATGTTATATCATTTAAAAAAAGTTTTGTTTTTAAAGTAGTAGTTTTTACAGTAGATCTAGTAATAAAAACTTATAATAAGTATTTTAGTTATGTTTTTAATCATTGTAGTGAAAAAAATTTCATTTAGTTAAACCTTATTTAATGTTTCAGTTTTGTTTTTCACTTGTACTAACAAACAATAGTTGTCATCTCATTGTATTGTATGTTTACTACTGTTTTACTACAGATTTTAAACATAGTTTTTAAATTTACAAACGCTTTTTAAACTGAAATTGTTATTAAGTTTAAAAGTCGTAAAACGTACTTAATATTAGTCTGAACAACATCTTTAAACAACTAAAGTAAATTTTAATGATTATACTTTCATGGAGCGTAATAACATTTTTTTAAAAGAACTGATACAAACTAAATATAAAAAGTATTGTTTGAAAACTAGTAAAGATGAGCTAAATTAATTTAAAAAACAAACGAACTCAAGCTTTGATAACTATTATCAGGTAAGACTTTGTCCTTAAGTTTATAAAAAACAAAATAATTAAGCATGTTTGTACGAAATTAATACAAAAAAAGTTGTAAAATTAAAATGCATTCCTAGTTAACAAGGCTTTATAAAGTTTTAAAATGTTTCACTGTACTTTTTGTATAAGTTAAATGATTTTGAAAAAATATTTAAAGTTTGTTATAACAGTACTTAAGAAAATTGATTTTTTAAAAGTGAAAAAAAAATAATGAACAGCTTTTTTAACACATGAAAAAAAACTATCATTTTCTATAAAGTATAACAGTATTTATTTGTAAATTTACTTTCTTTTAAATGATGCTTTAAATTTTAACCAAAAAGTGCATCTATACGTAGAGGTGTTCATTTAATTTAGTTTTAAAGTTATGTTTTTCTGATAGGTTTAAAAATTTATATTTACTTTTAAAGCGTTTTTTGGTATAAATAATTGAAAAAAAAAACAGTTTTTACGGATTGAGTTGTAAACACTAAGGCTTAGCAATAATACTCGTGTTGTCGTATTACAATTGTCTTAAAACTTACTTTTAATTTGACTTTTATTTAGTGATTTATCGTGCACAGCATTTTGAAATTGAGGAGCATCTGTTTATCCAACTACAACTTTTATTGATAGAAAACATAATGTTTGCAATCAAATAAGAACTTTTTTTTGATAGTACAATTAGTAAAAACATTTTTTTTTGTAGAAATTTCTTAATAAAATAATAATGGTATTTGAATCGAAAAAGATACTAATTGCATCTGCAATATTTAATGTATTTGTAATAATATGCTTTTCTTGCTTAGCAGTACATTGTTCAGGAAAGTATTATGCATTGAATAAGGTGATAAGTGAAAAAAACAAAACTATATCAAAACAAACGAATTTTGAAAAGGTAAGTATATTTTAAGTTTAAACAATTTAATAATAAAATTTTAAAATTTAATTTTGCAGATGCTGAACAAGACGATATTAATGCAAATGAGTAAATTAGCGGACCGGAATAAAACAATAACAAAAATTCAATCAATTAAAGAGATTCAATCAAAGAAAATAGACGATTTAAAAAACCTACTTCTAGGTTAATAATATTGATTGATTTTTAGTTTAAAAAAAATATTTATGTGCTTTTTCAGGTAAGTCAAGAAGTTGCGGAGACATCAAAGATGTTGACCCGAGCTTACCAAGCGGCACTTACAAGATTGATATTGAAGGGGAAACTTTAGATGTTTACTGTGAAATGAGCTTTTATGGATGGACCGTAAGTTTGTTTTCTAAATATTTGGTAACTTACTTTCAGTAAGTTAAAATGCATTTGTAATTAACATTAAAAACGAGATATAAAAGCATTTGTTAAGTCGACTGATTCAATAAACTAGTAGATGTCGGTGTTACTAAGTGAAAAAACTTTTTGCAGGTTTTTCAGAGGAGATTTGATGGAACAGTGGACTTTTATAGAAATTGGAATTCGTACGAGCAAGGATTTGGCTGCGTTAATGGCGAATTTTGGTTGGGTGAGTTTGTTTTTATAGAAAGAACCTTTAAAGACACCACAAAAAATACTTTCTATCAAAATTTTTTGATCTATCTAACTGAAATTTTCAGGTCTTAAATACATAAACAAGTTGACCAAACACTCAGCATGTGACTTAAGGGTTGAATACACTGATTTTGGTGGTAAAAACGGATACGCACAATATAAGTGAGTTTATTTATGCTTTATAGATGGCTAAAAAAAGTTCTTTTTGCTTTGAAACTTACAAACTTGGTTATATGACAATTCAAAATAAAAATATTCAAATAAAAAAAAACTGTTAAAGAGACTTCACCTCAAAAAGTAATATACATTAAAAACACCTATGTAGGTCCTGTTTATATCTATTGTATACAAGCTATTATTTTAAGTTTCAAGAATTTTTTAGGTATTTAAATATGCTAAAAATTACTATTATTTAAAACTATACTACTATATTTTCGCACTATTTGTAAAACACTTAAAATTTTGAAAAAATTAAAAATGGCTTGTAGTTATTAATAAGACCTCCTACATATTTTTTTTTTAAATATATTTTAAGTTTTTAGATATGGTATTTTGATTATTTTTAAAGTGTTTGTATTGGGGAATTTGAATAGTCCGAATTTGAAGAGTCGTGCACCCATCAAAATTATGAAGCAGTAACGTTCAAAATTTTATAAATATATCTACAGAACATTAAGTAGAATTTAAAACACTAAATTAATTGTTTTTAGGAATTTTCGTGTGGCTGGTCCAGAGGACAATTACAAGCTTTCATACAAAGAAGGATCTTATTGGAGTACAGCAGGTATATAATGAGTTGTTTTCAAAGTTGTTACAAAATTTAAGGTTTTATAACTTTAGCTTTGGTTTTAAAAAAATAAAGAGTCAATGGAAAAATAAAACAAATCTTTTTTATTAAACTTTGAAGTGAAAGTATCAAAGTAAATATTTAAAACAGCAAATTTTTTAATTACAACTATATTTAAAGTACTAACAGAAATTCAAAGAGTTGTACTACTTTTTTTTTATAAAATCAAACTACTAATTTATGAAGTTTGCAATTTAATGTTTTTTCAAAATACTTTATCCTTTAGGACACAGCTTGTCTTATTCAAACAATATGGAATTCAGTACCTTTGATAATGATCACGACACAAGTAGTGGTAACTGTGCTGAGTATTTTCGTGGAGCTAATTGGTGGGGTTATTGTGGAGCTCAAAACGTTAACGGGCCCTACGAGGAAAATATTGAAAATATAAACAAATTTCGATATATATGGTGGGCAACTCACCAAAATAAAAATAATCCTCTGAAAAAAATACAACTAATGGTTAGACCTGCTGCTTGATACTAAAAAAATGTAAACTCTTTTTTTGAAAATTCCAGTTTAAATCAGTATAATTTTTTTAAATTTGCTTTTTTGGTTTTTGTCTCAAAAACATAATATTTTAAAGATAACTTTTACTTGAATTGTTATAAAATTTTATGCTTAAAAAAAAAGCATTCTCATAGCCGATTGTATAGTTTGTAACACTAAAGCTAACATTTTTTTTTCACCATTTTTGTGAGTATTTTGTTAATTTTGATTTTAGTTTATTTAGTTCTTTTTAGAACCAAAATAATAAGTTTTTTATCTTGATAAGGTTGAAATGCTTGATAAAATAATAAATTTAGTTTTGCTTCTATAAATTATAAATACTAACAATAAAGCAACATATGTATTTTTTTGTAAATAAAACATTTTAAATTTTAACTAATCCTGCTCACAAATTTTAAGTAGCAAATCAAATTCTAATTAAAAATAAAACATATTAAGTTATTATTTAAACTGTAAAAGAATTACGTTAGCTAAGTTTGAATTAAGTTTGCTAGTTTGCACACTTTTTTAAGTAGCACTTACATATCTAATGGTAAAATGTAGCTAATTATTTTAAGACTATCAACATATTTAAGCTGCTTACACTTTGAATTTTTAGTCAATAGATGTTTTTTTAAAAAAAGTTTGTCGCTTACTACTTGATTTTCAATGCAAAAAATTATTTTAAAGACTTGTTCAATTGAAAAAAAATTAGGCAAATAAATTTTTGAATATCATCAAAAAGTAATATTTATTGATATCATTATTACGTTATCTACTGTTAACTTTATTTGTTTGTTAAACTTTGTAATATATATATTTAATGTTATTGAAAGTAAATTAGTTTTATTAACAAACACTGGTAGAAAAAACTGCATATTTTAACTAATAAAAATAAGTTTAAGCAAAAAGTTTAGTTTAGGATAAAAAAGTAGTTAAAAAAGTGACAGTTTTTTTTTCTCCAAATAATTATCTTTTAAAAACTTTAAACATTATAAACGTTAATGAAAATAAACTAAAGCAGTTAGTTTAAAAAAAATACTCAAAATTTAAATGATTAAGAAAAGTTATATATAATCATATTGATTTTAATTCATGTTAATGTTACACTACAAAAAATACCTAAAACAAAGTAATATCTTATGAAATATCATTATAAATTTACTAAACAAACTAATTTCTTTACAAACTTTAAATTTTCTGCTTTGTACTTGTGTTGTGAAATTGACAATTAGTAAAAACTTATTTTTAAAGAAAAAATAAAATCTAATGCTAAATAATTAGATTTAAAACTGATTATTGCTAAAGAATAATTTGGAAAGTTTTTCAAATGAGGTTTCAATAAAAGTTAAATATTAATTTTTATAAATCTGTAAATATTTGTTTACTTACTTAGTTTTCTTTAAAATTTTTCTAATTTAAGTCTCATTTAAACTATATATTTCTGTTTTCAGAAAATTTGAGGGCACTTATTTTAAATTTAGATTAAATTTAGTTATCTTATTACTATTTTTAAGCTTATTAACTCTCATGTTTATGTTAGTACTTACTAAAACAAAATGTTTTAAAATTTTAGATAAACACTTTATAAATTTGAAAAAAAGAGTGCTTTTTTCTGAACTTTCATTTGCTTTAAACATTTTGATTGAAAACTAAAATACAATTAAAGTTTGATATGTTTTTTAGAAAAATTATTAGCAAAACATTTTTGAGGACTGAACAAATAAATTAAAAAAAATACTCTAGATTTCTTTAATTGTAGTTAATATGTTGATTTGTCTTTTATAAATTAACTCTAATTATGCTTTTTTCACTTAAACTAGAACAGTTTGATAAGCATGTCGAATTAGTTGAATAAACTTATAAACTTTATGAACTTTATCTAGTTTGTTTAAAAAGTACAACATAGCAATTAAAGTCTGTATAACGTCTTAACAAGCATTGTTTCTACTTTGTGCTGAAATAAATTTGTATTTTAACCAAAGCCGTTAAAAATAAAGTTTTATTAAATCTAGCTAGAATGTTTTTTAATAATTTTTGTTTTCAGTCCATTAATACTACAAGGAAAACAACTAAAGTATTAGAAACTAAGGTATTTACTACCTCAGAATAAAAACAAAACTCATATTTTGGTAAACTTGTTCACAACTACTTAAGTATAAATTATAAGTCATGTACGACTTTGGTATATAAGTTTACAATTTTTACAAAAAACTATCTGCGTATGCTGCTTAAGCTTTAATTATTTTTTTTAAGAAAGACAAATTGTTGTTACATTTTTAAGTAGTTTTCTTTAAACACAAGTTTTTTATTTCATTATTAAGTAGTATAATTTCACTTAAGAAAAAAAAATCTATTGTATTAGATTAAACTACGCTGATTTTGAATTAAACCATTAACTCTAATTTCTAATGCTTTTTATACAAACTGAGCTCTTAAATTTTTATATACTAAATTCTTATGTCAATTCTATTCTTCAAGTAAAAATGTTATATTTATCGTATTGTAATTTTTTTAATATATAATAATATAACTTTGAACTTCTTAAACTACATTTTAAGTTTATAAACAATTGTTTAAATTTATCTAGTAAGAGCTTTAGAAAAATTAAAAAATATTGTTGAAGCCTGTTTTCATTAACTTAATGTATGTTTTTAGCAGTTGAAAGGTTATCACTATAACGTTTTTTTTTTCAAGTAATTTTTTAATTAGAAAGTCAGTAATTAATTGCTTTGATAATAAAAAATGATATATACTTAATAAATTTCAAATTGAATATCTATAGCAATTTAAGTAGAACTTAGCTTGTTTAATTTAAAATACATCTTACTCTACTAAGTTGAGTTTTAGTAATTATAATCAAAAACTCCAACAAATTTTATTTTAGTTATTTAAATGTACTTTTAAAATTAAGCTTTAAACTAGCACAAAACCTTTGTTTCAAATTGACTAACAAAAATCTGTGTACTTACAAAAAAGGTATTTAATAGAACATTTTGTTGGTAACTGCTAAGAATTTAAAAAACGATCGACGGTTCAATTTAAGCGTAATAACTATTTATATAATTTTATGTTTGATGTTAAGCAAATTTAATACAATATGTTGTTTTGTGAAAAGCTAAATAATAAAAAAATAAATTAAACTACTGTTTTTTTTATGTGCTTCAACTTTATTTTTAAAACTTTTAGTCTTTTTAGAGTTAGTTCAGCAAAACCAGTACGATAATAAAATATTTTTAAACCATTTTTTTGTAGTTTAACAATTTTTAAATTAAAACAAGTTATATACTTTACTATGGTTTAAAACTACATTTAAATTTTTTTTCGAAAATTTAAAATACTTTAAAAAAACATAACGTAAAACTGCTTTGGCATGTTATTACTTTTAGAAACGTTTCATTAGTAAGTATAACCGTTTTTGATTAATTTTGATGCAGTTAAATAATCTTAACGATATAAGTAAATAGACTAACAACAACTGTTTTTATAAATAGTTTAACATTAATAAAAAAAGTCCCAATAATAGATTAGAAAATCTAAAACAATATTAAGGTTCAAAATATTGAAATATTTTTTCGTTAAACTTTGATGAAGTAAGTTATTACTGTTACCTAATTTACAATTTCACTAAAAATAAACTATTAGTGACAACTGAATTACTAAAACTGAAATGCTTTAAACGTAATTTGCAAGTCAATGAAATTTCTAAAGTATTTGTTTTTATGTACAAAACAATCTAAGTAATATGATTCAGTTGTAAACAATGTATGTTTTTACCGCTGTTTACTACTATCACAGCTGAGTAAAACAAAATGGGTTTTATATAATAATATAACATTAACATAAAATATTAAAAAAAGAATTTATAAACTGAAAAGGACTTATTTAAACGATGGTATATTTTTTCTTTTGTAGATAAAATGGGTATTAGTTAAAAACGTAACGATGATAAAACTTTTTTTGAAAACAGTTTTAAAATTAAAAATGACTTATTTAAACAATGCTAGTTATCTTTTATCGATAAAATTGAAAATGATTATAATAGATTATAATAAAATTTTAAATGTTAAATTTAGTAAAAATTAGATAGTCAAGAAAAGTAGGAATGAAAAACAAATGAAAATTTAAATAAGATATTGTAAATTTATAAGAAAACTAAACAACAAATTAAAAGAAACTGAAAAGTATTAATCACAATAAACTACACAAAACTAAAAGTCATCGACATATTTTATTAGAAAAATAATATTAAAGAAAATTTGTCTTAGATTTTTACTATGTATTTCAGTCTGGAATTTTGGAAAAATTACGTAATTAAAGTCGTACAAAGACATGTTTAAAAAATATTGGTCAAGTTTAAGAAATTAGTTATGATGAAATCTGTATACAGTTATAACAAATAATTTTTAAATAGTGTATTGCACAAACAAATAACAACCACACTAGTTTATCTAAAACTTGAGTAAAAAAAAAAATTACTAAAATTTTTTGCTGAAATAACGCTAATAAAGTTTGTTTAAATGTTTATTTTTTATTTCTGTACAAGTATGTTTAAACTTTTTAGTTTTGTATATTTGATAAGGTTTACTGTTTATTATTGTATTTTTGATATCTTTCTATTGTGCTATTTGTGTGAATTTACAACATATGTTATCTATTTTAAAGTTTAATCAATGATATCAGTCGTATTTTACTTAGAATTGCTTAGGTTTTGATTGTTTTGTAACTTCACTGTAATTCTACAAATTATAAATTTTTTAATAACTTTCCACTATCTCGTTATAGAGAGAAAATTTTTTTATCAAAAACTGTTATTTGCTTTCTGTATTAATTGATTTTTGTAGTGTCCTTCAAAAGTTTGTTAAAACAGTTTTGTTAGTGATGTAGTAGAAAGCAAAGTCTAATTTCACTTAGTTCGGTGTCTTTTAGATTTAGACTATGTTGATTTTGATTTTTCAAACTCTAAAAACCATACCTAACAACTTAAAGTTCTCTCCCAATCAAAATATTTTATTAAACTGTCAATTCTCAAAACAGAGCTAGTACTAAGTTTTAAGTGATTTGTTTCTTTGACAAGTAAAGATTAACTGTTGAAGAAATTCTTTAAGGCACTGTAGTTTAATTGAAAACAACTCATGTAGTTTAACCTCAACAAATATTTTCGTTTTGTTTTTTGTTTGTATTTGCTAGAAAAGCTTCATTTGTTTTTTTTAATAAAAAATAGGTTTTGTTCTGTTTTATTGCAGCTTATTTATAAAGTTTTTAATGCGCAATCGTAGTTTCAATTGCTGTCGTGTTAAGTTTTAAGCTATTAAAATTATAAATAATCTTAGTTTTAACAACAGGTTTTAATAGAACAAATTTTTAATAGAATAGCAAAACCAACAATACTTTTTGTTTAGACTGAACTTACTTGTAGTAAATCAAAAGTTCAACTAATTTACACAATAGTGTAGTAAACTTGTTAAAGGAAGTTTTAGTTTTTTAAATATGTTTTGAATATTAAATAAACTGCGCATTTATTTACAGTAAATTGAATAAACCTTTAACATATAAATTAAAAAAAAAATGTAATAGTTTTTACTTTTAAAACCTGGTTTTGAAAAAAAAACTGCATTTATGTATTAAAAAGTAAAAACTAGAGCTATTCAGTAAAACTTGTACAACTTTATAAAAAAACTAATAATTTAGTACGAACAAAACGTTTTCGTAAGTAAATTGCTAAAAAACTGAAAGCTGTATTCTGTACACTGCATTTTTGAAACTTGCATTCAAATAATTTGCATAACTGCTGCTTTTAGAAGTCTAAAATATAAAGTTTTAACAAAAATGAAATTTTCCATTAGTTATTGTAAGTTACAAAGAATTTTTTTTTCCAGAAGTATTTTAATAGAATAACAACGGTGTTCGAATCAAAAAAAAATTTAATTGCATCTGCAATACTTAATGTTTTTATGATTATCTCCTGTTCTTATCTAGCGGTACATTGTACCTGAAAATATTATGCCTTAAACAAAACTATACCAGGCCACACGGATTATGAAAAGGTAGAGATTGTATTTAAAATAAGTTTAAAAACAATAATAAATGTGCAAACTAACTATTATGTTTATTACCAGGTTTTAGTGGGAAAAAATCCGACCGTGTGAAATATTAAAAGAACAGTTAACTTGCACATTTATTATTATTAAAATAAGCTGTTTACTTACAGAAAATTGAAAAGTTTTTTTAATTAAAACAAATAAGTATAAAAATCTTTGTATAAAAATTTTCAAATGAAATTTATATACCCAGATATTGAACAAAACTATATCAGGGCAATTGGACAAATTAGCAGACCGGTATGAAAAATTAATGATTCTAGCAAAGAAAATAGAGGATTTGTAAAACAAGCTTATAGGTAAATTAATTTTTAGTTTTTCATGTAGCTTGTTTTAAAAAATATAAATGATTTTTTTAGCAAAGTCAAGGAATTGAAATGACATCAAAGATAAGATTTCGACCCAAGCTTACCAAGTGGCACTTACATGATTGAAATTGACGGAGAAACTTTTAGGGTTCGATGTGAAATGAATTAAAGTTCTTTATCAGCACATTTAAAGCTGACGCTCAGTACATTTGTGATCGTTTCTGTCTTTGCTAATGCGTTTTATAAATAAAAAAATAGATTTATATTAAACTTAAAAGAGAAATGTTAAACTTGTAGATGCTAAACATTAAGTTTTGATAATGAAAACAGCTTAAAATTAGTCAATGAAGATTACACAATAGAATTGTTTTTTGGTAAAAACATCAAAAAATACTCCTTAATGCTATTAGAAAAAAAAAATCTTAATAGCTAAATGAATCAACTTTAAGAACTAAAGGTTTAAAATTTGATTTATGCAAAACCAGTTCAAATCTAGCGCTATCTGACAAATTTATAGATAGACGTATCTTTTAAAGTTGGTTTGAAACTCTAAATGCGCTAGAGTCTTTTTTTCTAGCGTATACTTATAAAAAAAACTATACGTATCTTTTTTTGACCACTTTATACAAATTTTTGTAACTGAGTTTTTCTCAAACAAGTTTATTCATTAGGAGACGGCTTGTGACAGACTCGACTATGAATAATTATGAGTTTAATACTTTTGATGCTGATCACGGCAATTATCAAGCTGCTAACTTTGCTAAAGAAATGAACGGCGGTAATTGGTGGGGTCCTTACGGCTGGCAAAACATCAACGGAGATTACGATGGAAACGGTTTAGATTCATGGAAAGTGTTATCGTGGCTTCACTAGAAATACTTGAAAAAAATACAGCTAATGGTTAGGGCAGCTGCTGGAAACTAAACAAGATAAGTGCATCAAACAAAATCAATAAATGATAGATAAAGTTTTTTTTCTTTTGCTGAAAACTTTGTACTTCAGAAAATTACTGTTTGATATTTTTGGTAATTTTCAATAAAATGCCTAAATTTTTTCCTTACCTTTGTGAATAAATAAGAAATTTCATCATAAATATTTTGCATCACATCAGCTTTTGGAGGTTCGTATCATTATAGATTTTTGTCTATGTTGCTTTTATTTTGGTATTTATAGTATTATTTCTATAACAAGATAACTTCAAATTAAACAATGTTGATATGTTTTACTTATTATAAACAAGCTTATATTTTTATCTAAAATTTGTAAATGAATCTTTTTAAACTAACATATGACAAGAACAATTTTCATAAAAACTAAGATATATTCCATTGGAGCTTTTTTTGGAAATAAAACAAAAAATCAATGGTGTTTATTTTCGTTAATAAAAGCCTTAGTTAAAACTTAAGAAAGAATATTTACGATAGTTTTTATGTTTAAAAGATTATGATAGTTAAACAAAATATTGTTTTGTTACTTAGAACATATTTATTAATTATTGTTTACGTAACAAAAGGTAAAACAAGTCTGAATGAGACAAAACTTAAAACATATATTAATTTAAAGTATATTAAACATTAACCTAAAAGAAAATTTCAATTAAATAACATTCTACTGCTTATAGCCTATAAGTTATAGATTGATTTTGGACGTGAAAAATAAGTTTTACAAAGTTGTCAATTTTTATGCTTTTGTAAATTTCAATTAAATTTTAACTGATTATTTTATATAAAACAAAAGTTTAAACTTATAAAAGAAACTTGTTTTTAATTTAATAGTTTTTCTTGAATAAATTTTACGCAGAAAGTAATATTAACCAATGTTGTTTACAGGTGAACTGTTGCATTCTTTTTTTCTTTTTTAATTTAAACAATGATTTATAAAAATTTTTTGTAAGTTTTATAAATTAAATTTCATAAACAGAGATCAACGGCACATAAGTTTTTATAATTTAAGCAATAAAATTCGCTAAAAGCGTAAGGTTTTAATACAAAAACTTGTAATTAGAATAAGCTGTTAGTTTTGTTTTCCTACAATTTATTAGCGCATAAAACATTAAAAAACTATTAGAAAAAGTCAAAACAAACAAAAGCAGTTGAATCAAGTTAGTCTGAATCAAAAGTATTTTATATTTTATTAATAATAAAACAGGACGTTTTACAATAAAAAAAGTAGTATTATCTTACTTATCATTAAGAATTAACTTTATTGTTTTGTTGTGAAATTTAGCTTTGCTTTTTTGTGTTTGTATTATAAAGTAAGTTGTTATTAATTTTTTTTTTTTAATAATAGCTAGAATAAACTAAATTTGATGATGAAGTAGAAAATAAAACAACTAAAACTATAAAATATTTTCAAAACAACATTTTGTTGTTCGCATGAGAATGCAAGTAATCTACTTTTTTTTTTTTTTTTTAATTTTAATAAATCTATTAATACTTGCTTACTTACTAAGTTTTTTGAACTATTTTTGGTTATGGGTATTATTAGACTAATATAACTATTTTTAGCAAACTAGCTAGCACTTATTTCAAATTTGTTTTAAAATAGTTATTGCTTAAAATTACTTTTAAGTCTTTTAACTCTCGTGATTATGAATTAACTTTCAACGACAAAATCTTTAACATTAATTGAAAAATTTATAGATTACAGCTATTTGGTATTAAAATATTATTATACATCTGAAACTACCAAAATTAATAAGTTTTTAACGAAATTTTAAAGTCAATTAAATATTTTTAGATAAATCTTAATCGTAGCTGACTTTTTTTCCAATTGAAGCATGACCTTGGATTTTACTGGAAAAAACCTTTAAATTATTTATTAGAGCTGCCATTAATGAGTAAATACTATGATTTTAATGATATCACAGTCAAAAAAATATATGAAGTACTATGTAGAATTTAGAAAAATGTTCAAAAGCTAATTAAATTTGGCGTAACAAAAAATTGACCATTTAAAGCTTAATAAAAATAAATTATGTACAACAATATTAACTAAAACTATTTATATAATGGTCACATGCTTGCTTTCTCATCAGTTTTAGAGTTAGGTTGCAAAACTGATAAAATCTTGTCAACGTGCTAATGTGGTCTTTTTTTAAAAATGGTCCATGAGTATCAGTGAACTATGTATTAATTAGTATTCAAACCTAATATTAAAAGTAGATCGTACTCAAGCTGCACGATGACCTTACTTTTCAAATTAAACTAACTTGTTTAGCGTTGAAACTTTTTGCATAAGATTCTGTTTAAAAAAAATTCAAAATAAAAACAATATTTTCAGTTAATTTTATTAGCTTATAAATTATACGGATTAAAAAGGGTCCATCACGTTCAATCTCTTAAAGACCTCCCGTTGATAAGACCCAGTTGATGTATCCAATGGGTGAGCGCTCGTTCGGCTTCTCTCCTCCCAGTTTCGTCCTCGGAACGCTTCTCAGCCGAACAGCTTTGGAGGCGGCCAAGCGGAACTGAAACTCATCACCGCCACTTTCCAAGAACTCGCCGCAATAGTGGCAATGTCTAAGACCGACGTAATCTGAAAGTGTCACCAGCACTCTGTGCTCGCCGCCCTTCAAGTTCACTCTCAACGAGTAAGTGGACCAGTTGTGTTTTTCACCGTTTTTGTTGGATTGGTGGAACACCGAAGCGAAAGTCACTTTTTTGTCAGAGTTGCCTATAAAAATTTGCGGTTCCACCTTGAAATCGTGTGTTGTGATCAAGTTTATCAGCACCTCCGTGTCGTCTTCATCAACAACCAGGTCGTAGTCTAATGTATTTTATTTTGCGATTTCAGCGCAGGCCAAGTTTCGTTGAACTCTACACAAGTTTTAATACGCGGTACTTTGAGTATGTTTTTTTTTAGTCATAAGAATGTACAGCGCTTTCGTAGAAATGACTTTCGGTCATGAGATGGTAACTTCCATGCGATCGTAAACCACCGCTGAACCGCCACGCACGCCGAGCAGAACGTAACAATGGTAATCGCGTGATAATTGAAACCTCTTGAAGTTAACCACCATCTGAGAATTGGTCTTCACACCGTGGTCGACCACGTCGCTCACTTTGAACGGCACGTCGGTTCTAAAAACTGGAAACTCTTCGAAACAACCGTTTGTGAGGCTGGTCAGCACAGTGGTGGCCGGCACCTCTTTACAAGACTCGTACTCGCCTTCAAAGTGCAGATCGACCAGGGCTTTTTCGAGCATTGGGCCGACAACAACGTCGTTCGCGCTCGTCGAGTAAACCAACTTTGAGTTTTTCCACGGCAAACTGTCAACGTCGACCGCGACCCGGTGAAGTTTTTCGATCTTGTGAATGTTGAGTTCAGTATGTCCACTGCCTCGTCCGAGGTTTTGATTGGGCGGCACCACTTTGTTGTATAACTCACTATGCTTGCCAACGTGGCCATCGCGGCAACGAGACAGCAATTTCCTAAAACTTTGCTTTGCACGGAGCTTTTTTCGCTGATAACGTCATCAAAGTTTGTGACATTTTGACGTTGTGACATTTTGACGTTGTGACATTTCAACGTCCATTGCAAGAACTCCGTTGTAGCTGAAGCTATTTGACAACGACAGTGACAAAATTGAGTAAGCTAGAAGTAGTTTTACTATGTAAGGCTTAAACATTTCTGAAAAAATAAATTTTATTAAATTGTTTAGCTGGTTTTCTATCTATTTATGCATACAAATTTACTTACTTAACATTTATAAATTCTATGAATAATAAAAAAGTTAAATAAAGGTAAAACTGATTTAGATACCGGTAAGAAAGTTTTCGATTGAAAGCTGCTAACAAGTTTTTAATTGTGAGATACAAAGTAAATATAAAAAATATTGAATAATTATTATGAAACAAACACTAAAAGAAAAATTATTTAGAAACTGGTGAAAGTACTTTTTTGAATACTTGACAATAAATCCAAGTCAAATATTTTAAGTGTTGAAAAATATTTCCAAAGGGTAATTTTGATAAATACTTTTTTTCATTAATATAGTAGAAAAAGTATAAAATTGTTCTTAACTCAGATCGTTTATAAACATTTTATAAAAATGTTTAACATTTTAAACGATAAAAAAATCTTTTATGTTGAACTCACACAAATTATATACGAAAATGTAGTAAAAATTAATATTATAGCTTATTAAAGACTAACTATATAAGCTTTAATCTGAAACTATTAATTTAATTCTTTAATTTAAAGAATTCAGTGTACAAATGTAGTAAATTTGAAAACTTTAGGTGTTACAAGTGCTAAAGTAATTTTATATCCATCACTTTTGAATTGCTTTAGTATTTTTGAGCGTTTAAAACTAAATACATGATATTGTTTATTAATATTTTATTTTAGTAATTTTAATATCCTAGTATTAACTTCTATACTAACCAGTGTTATCTTAAAAAGTATGCATAACAAAATAATAGTACCTCTACATATAAAACTTCTTAAACTAAAATCTTAAGGAACAAATTCACAAAATAACGTACTAGTACTAGAATCTATATGCATATGATTTTTCACTACTTAAAATATATATTAAATCTTGTTTTAAAAACAGTTACCAACAAACCATAAAACTAGAATAAGCAAATGTATAAATTCAGTTTACTTAATTTTTAACAAAGTTAAGTTGAAGTATACTTTATAAAACTTAGAAAATTTTAACTGTAAGTTTTTTCAAGTCTTTATCTTTTTAATCTAATGTATAGAATTACTGAAATAGCACTTTTGTGAACGAAAAAACTTTTAAAATTGTTTTCATTATAAAAAAAATTAAAATGGTATTTTTAAAACAAACATCAGTTAGTTTGTTACAAAAGCATTTTTATATATTTGAAAAATAGGTTGCTTTTAAAATATAAGAACATATTTAAACTCTTGTTTGCTTACAATGAAATTTCAACTAGTTTATTAGCTCAAGTACACAGTAAGTTTTTTCAATAAAATAAAATAATATACTTTTGGTGTAATAAAACTGTAAATTGTAAGATTTCATAACAACCCAGAAAAGCTTGAACGGATAACAACGAGAATTTAATGATTTTTACACGATAAAGTTCAAATAAGTTTTTTTCACATTAAATTGCGGTTTCATAATGCGCTTTGCCATATACTTTTTGAAATTTCTTTTTAAATTTAGTTTTAGCTCCCGTAGTCAATAGTCATCTAAATAAAGAAAGTCATGCTTATGTCAGTTTTGTTTAGTCATATTAGTTTTTTAAATCTTCAAAAAAAAAACTAATAACGACTTGATTTTTTTTTGTTTTTTATAAAAAGCATGTTTTGTATGATGAATGATGTTTTCTATAAAAGCCGCATCATTATCATAGAACACATTAAAAATGCATAAACGACGTAATACTACACCAAAACCAGCGTAATTTCTTCTAATCTAATTTTAAATTAACCTTTTAAACCACCATATTGCATTAAAAGAACTTTTTTATTATTTTTAAGCTTTTAAAGTCACTCGTGATTTTTTTCGGTATTTTTCTGATATTTCAACACACTTTTGTTTAACTTGAACTCGAATACACTACAACAGAATTTAAAAGGTAAAAAAAGAAGTTTTTATTAGTTTTAATGCTATATAAATCCAAATGCAGCTAAATATATAACAAATTTTACTTACTGTTAGTGTAACTTTAAAAATAACAACTAGATAGACTGATTTTTAACTTACTTAGAGAATTTTCTACAGGCACAAAAATTATCTAAAGTGTTTTTGAATTAATATTACAAGACTTTAGTTTTATGTTTTAAAAGTCATTGTTTTCATTCTTTATTACACCCGATATAAAATTTAAAAACTGATTTTTCTACAACAAAACGTATCGTAAAGTTCGATATAATAACTAAGTCATACAGTTAATTATTTCTAATGCAATAATAATAACAGCACAATAAAGTTTCAAATCGCATTTTATTAAGTTTAAATATAGATGTTAAATACAATTAAATAAAAAAAATACACTAAAAATGTAATATTTTTAATAACGCAAAAGTGATATTGTTACTTTTATTTGTTCTAAAAGTTAAATTAAAGAGCAGCTCTTTCTATTTAAACTTTTTCAGTCAATTAAAGAAACGCATTATTAAAGTATTTTTTCTAAGGCTTTATATTTTTAATGTATAGAATTACTGAAATAGCACTATTGTAAAAAAAAAATCAAAATAATTTTTCTTAAGAATATTTTAAATATTATTCTGGAAAATAAACATCAGTTAGTTTAACACAAAAGTATTTTTATATATTTGGAAAACAGGTTGTATTTAAAGTATAAGAGCATATTTAAACTCTTACTACGTTTGCTTACAATGAAATTGCAACTAGTTTATTAGCTCAAGTATACAGTAAGTTCTTTCAATTAAGTAAAATAATATATTTTTTTTGTAATAAAACTGAAAACTACGTATTAGTATTCACAATAACCCAGAAAAGCTTGAACGAATAATATCGAGAATTTAATAAACTCTTGCACGTCAAAGTTTAAACAAGTTTTTATCAAAGTAAACTGCAGTTTCATAATGAGCTTTGCGATATACTTTTTGAAATTCTTTTTAAATTTAGTTTTAGCTCTCGTAATCGATAGTTGTCTCAATAAAAAAATCATATTAATGTCAGTTTGATTTAGCCATATTTTTTTAAAAATATTCAAAAAAACTTATTACGCCTTGGTTTTTTTTTGTTTTTTATACAAAGCTTATTTTGTATAATGAATGATGTTTTCTATTAAAGCCGCATCATTTTCATAGAATACATAAAAAATGCATTAACAACTTAATGCTACACCAAAATCAGCGTAATTTTTTTAATCTAAGTTTAATCTAACCTTTTAAACCACCATACTGCGTTAAAACAACTTTTTTATTATTTCCAGACACTATTTCCATGTTTTTCAAAGTCATCGGTTGTCTTTTGTGGTTTTTTTCCGATATTTCAACACATTTTCGTTCAACTTGAATTCGAACACACAAAAACAGAATTAAAAAAGGTAAAAAAAAGAAGTTTTTATTAGTTTTAATGCTATATAACTCCAAATGCAGCTAAATATATAACAAATTTTACTTACTGTGAGTGTAATTTAAAAAATAACAATTAGATAGACTGATTTTTAACTTACTTAGAGAATTTTTTACAAGCACAAAAATTATCTAAAGTGTTTTTGAATTATCATTACAAGACTTTAGTTTTATGTTTTGAAATTCATTGTTTTCATTCTTTATTACACCCGATATAAAATTTAAAAACTGATTTTTCTACAACAAAACGTATCGTAAAGTTCGATATAATAACTAAGTCATACAGTTAATTATTTCTAATGCAATAATAATAACAGCACAATAAAGTTTCAAATCGCATTTTATTAAGTTTAAATATAGATGTTAAATACAATTAAATAAAAAAAAAACACTAAAAATGTAATATTTTTAATAACCGAAAAGTGATATTGTTACTTTTATTTGTTCTAAAAGTTAAATTGAAAGAAACAGCTCTTTCTATTTAAACTTTTTCAGTCAATTAAAGAAACGCTTTATTAAACTATTTTTACTATGTTTAATATTGTTAAAACGTAAAGCAGTTTAACGTAGAAAAATAGAAGCAAACACTTGCTGCATGATTTTCTAATTGAGGAAAGTTCAAGGTTTTTTAATTTTAATTTATAATCAGCAGGAGGTTTCAATTACCACCCGAATTTAACTGCGTTGGTTACCAATCTTCAGGAAACTTGTGAAAAACAGTAAGTTAAAATTGTATTTTATAATATTACACATTAAAGGTAACAACTCGGTAGAAATATTGATGAGTATAGCTAAAACACGAAATAAAAAATAAATTAATACTCGATAAAAATAAATATAAAGCTTTAAAAAAACTATGCAAATTTTGATGGAATTTAAATTCTTAAAAAAAAAAAAAAACACTTTAATATAATAAAAGAAAACAACATTTGATTACAAATAAGTTAATTATAATTATAATGCAGATAAATATTTAGTAGCTTGGTCCTAACGATCAGATTTTTTGTTACCTTCTGGAGTAGCCATTATTTCTAAATTAAAAATCGAACATTCATCAGGTTTCTTTTGTATATTCGGCCTTAATTCATAAAAATTCACCATTTGATATCTTTGAATATGCTTTTGGTTATGTTTATAAAACTAAACAAACTTGTCTAAGACCTTTATACTGCAACATTATATTTGGCATTGAATTTTACTCCTGTAAAGCCAATGTATTCCTTTTTTTCGTCGGCGCAGTAAACTGAAAGTACACAAAGAAACTAAAGTTATTAAAAATTTTTAGACAATACTCAAGCATACTCTTAGGTTTTTAAAATTTTTGTTTATTTCGGAATTGTCTATTTCTAATGGCAAACCTAACGCACAAGCTTTATCTTGGTATAAAAAAAGTACATTGAACGTTACTAAATAAATCTGAACTTAATTTAACGTATTTTTTATAGTCTAAAAATAAAGTAACCAACGTTTGTACGGAAAACAAAAACTTTTTTTAGTCATATTTTTTAAAGCTTGATGACAGTTACAGCGAGCAACTGCTTCGTACTTGTTATGCTAGTCTACATATACAGCTTGTTTAACTTTTTCCACTACTTTAAATGTTAACGTTTTAGCTACGTGAATTTTGGTCGTGCTTTGTAGAAAAACTAATACTTAAAATTGCCAATTTGGTTCATCTAACAAAACTGTTTTTATGGTTGAAACTTTTATATCAGTTATGTACAATGTACGAAAAAAAGTTTATCTTAATTATGCTGTATAAAAAATGTCAATTAGAGTATGAAAAATACTCAAAAATAATTTTTGACGCTAAATTTTTTACCGACGTAGTGTTTGCATTTTAAATTAACCGACTGTCCACTAACATTGAAAACTGTTAATCTATTGAAGCTTTTTCTTAACTTATTTAAGTATCTAATTATAACCATTGTTAGCTTTCTTATATACTTTATGACGGCTTTTATCAAGTTTTAGTCTAAGTTTTGCAGTCTTTGTTTTTTAATTAAATTTTTTTACAATAAATTTTACTTTTTAAATTAATTTACTTTGTAACAATATACGAAAGATTAAATAATAACTTGTAAGGTAATAACAACATAAAAAAGTTTTGAATTGCATTTGCTGTGTCCTATTGTTTTCATACAATTGTAAAAGAAAGTTAGACAACTTAAAAATATTAAATAATAACAGTTCGAAAAACTACTAAATTTATTGAAAATTAACGCAATTTTCTATGTTAAATTACAGTTTTCTAAATGTATAAATAGTTTAGAGAATATAAAATAAAAAGATAAAGACTTATGTGTATATTTTATAGATATTAGTAAATAAAAACCACATTTTTAAGCAAATAATCATGAATTATAAACTTAAACTTCAGCAAGTAATAATTCTACAAACAATAGTTAATAAAACTCTTTTATAGTGATAAAACTGTTAAAATAGTTACGTGTAGTCCTTAAAAGCTTTTAAAATTACGAATAGTCTACAACTAAATAGAGTTTTGTAAAAGTTCATACTTGTAAAGTATATATCTTTCACTCTTGATCTTCTATTCTTTACAGTACAGTAACCTCTCGCTTATTTACGCACATGGTGTCCACACAATAATTGCGTAAAGATACGAGAGATCGTAAAGATACGAGAGGTACCAACTAAACTTACTATAATGCCTGTTTTTCGATATTGCTTCTAGTTAAAAGCAGACTGGGAACTTTTCCACTTTTAACAATTTGTTTACTTTTTTTCCAAATATGAAGAGAAAAAATTAAACTATACATATTTAAAAAAAAAAGGATTTAAACTTTTATAAAACAATAATTCTTGCAGAAAAATTTTACTAATTTTAATAATAAGAACATTTATCTTTATCTCTATTTATATGTGACTCGTGTGGTACTTAACAGATTTCTATTTTATATGTTTATTCATATATAGGGCAAGATTGCTGTAAAATTTATTTATGTTTTAAACTCTCATTATTTCAATACACTTTCGTTATTTAACACAGTCTTATTTCTTTCAGATTTTCAATTCAATCTCTTTTTGCTAACAAAACTTCTGATATACTGATGTATAACTAAATTTTTATCAATCAGTCAAGGAACATAAGTTTACAAAGTCTAAAGATATAATGAGGTGAAAAAGTATTAAAAAAAAAATTAAAAATTAAAAATATAAAGTAAACCTAATTTGTGCAATATTAAAAAAAAACGAATTTTTTATTTTATGAATTTTTTAGAATTCTAAAATGCGTAACTAAACGAGAGTGCGTAACGTCACGAGTGCGTAAAGATGCGAGAGGTTACTGTACATCGTATTTGCAAATTTAGGTAGTTCTGTGCTATTGGCTTAATATAAAAAAACATCATTAGTTTTCACAAAATAGACTGCCTTTTTAAGTTTTGCTCAATCAAACTTTTTTTATTTTACCAACATTAGTAACAACTTAAAATATTGAAAAAAAGTTGTTTTGATTACGCAAAACAATCGCAAAGCTTTATTTAGTTGTTTCTAAATCTTTAGTTTCAAGAAAAACCTTGTTTTATTGTTAAATAAGTTTCAGTCAGTAAATATCGAAATGAGAACACTTAGAAATTATGACGTCATATAAAGCAAGTTCGAAAGATTAAAATTAAAGCTTAAAAGACTACACAGTTTGTAAATGAACTTTATACTGCACAAAACTAATAAAACTAAAGAACAAAAGTAAACAAATACGAAAAAAAATTTAGAGACATATACACTTGAAAACAAAAAAAAACATCTAAATTTATAAAGAGGGCAAAAGCTGTTAATTTCCCTTTAATCTTGACAACTTAATCTTTATGGTATTTTGCTATAAGCAATAACTTTAATTTACAGTTTATTCTTTTTGTGCATTATATATATACATAAAAACATCAAACACGTATACAAAGTATTTTAAACAAGTCGATCCTAAAGCAAATTTGTTTATTTTAGACTCTTTTTATATAATAAAGTGCATTACTTTTAAAAGTACAAAGTCTCAAGATTTTTTTGAAGATAATATTTGCTTTAACTTTTTTTAATATAACTTGTGACTTACTTTTAGTACTAATTGTGATTTTCAATTACGTTTCAACACTTCAAAAACCATTAGTCTTTGTACTAAAGGTTTAAACTTACTGAAGTTTTAAGAAGTTTATTGAATAACACTAATAGTCGTATACGTTTTATATTTTTTACGTAGACAGACAACCAAACATGTTGCAAATAATTTAATATAATAAACGCATTTAACTTTATAACAAATGTTAATGTTACTAATAAAATCTAAGTGTTTTTTTTCATTAAAAATCAGTTATTTGATACAAGGTTTTACACATTCTTACATTACAGACACCGAACATGCTGCAAAGAATCTTCACTCTCGTACTCACCTCTGTCGAAACTGTGCTCATGGGCGGAACGTTCTTCGGCTGGAGCAACCTGCAGAACGTGTTCATCGAAGAAAACTTCTTCTTGATTCACGAAGGAAACTCCACACTTCAAGTTGAACAGCTGAACCTGGTCAGCACCCTATCGACCACCATTGGCGCTCTCATATCGCTGCTGTTCGGTTTCCTGATGGACGCCAAGGGCTTCTGGTTTGCAAGAACCGTCATACTGGCGACTGTTGCGTTCTCGTACATCTTATTCAGCCTGTCCAACATTTTCAACAACTACATCATTTTTGCAGGCGGGATCATTCTTTTGGCAAGCAACTTAGGTCTCTGGACGGCCAACTGCAAGATAAGCGGGTTGTTTCCCGGCTACGAGCTGTTCTACGGGTACCTGATAAACGGGTGCGGCCAGTCTTCCTACGGCACCTTCTACCTGTTCAACAGGCTCTACTTTCAACTGGGCTTGAGCTTCGAGGTGATATTTTACCTGGCCGCCGCGTTCACAATTTTCAGTCACGTGCACACGTTTGTGCTGTTTCCGAGTGACAGTGTTAAAAAATCGGCTAATGGGAAGTTTAGATACGGGTATAAAGAGTTACCTTGCTTCAGCTCTAGCGAAGATGTGGGTCAGAAAACGAAAGCCGAAGAAGGCAAAAGAAAAGACTTTTGTGTCGACTCGAGTGAGGACGGAGGTTCGGAGGTCAACAGCGAGTCGACAAAAAAATATTTTGGCACGGACGAGAACAAAAACGTGAAATTTAGCGACGACGAAAGATCTACGATGGAGTGCCTGAAGAGCAGGGAGTACAAGGTGATAGTGGCCAGCAACTCGTACCACCGCTTCAGCGTGGCCTTCTTCTTCTGGGGCAACCTCCAGAACTGGATCGACTCTGTGAGCGGGGATAATGAAGAATTATCGGAAAACCTGCTCTCCTTCTACTCGACTTTAATATTCTGTTCGGTGCTCGTCTCGCCGGTCATTGGTTTAAGCTTCGACAAGCTCAAGTTGAAGTTCAAAATAAGATACGGACAAAAAGCAGCGCAGGCGAGAATCACCTCTCTGATCTTCTTCCTCTCCGACTTCTCCTTGCTGGTCTTCTACGCCTCCGCCTGCGTCCCCTACAAACCGTTTTTCTACCTCACCTTCGTCGTCTCGCTCTTCCACATCTCCCTCTTCTACGGCCACGTCTCCTGCTATCTAGTCAGCACTTTTCCCGCCAAAAACTTTGGAAAATTGTTCACAATAGTTTTGTGTTTGAGTTCAATTCCCAGCTTGTTGGTGTTTCCCGCCACCATCGTCACCGTGAGGTTCGTCGGCTTCTTCAACGCGTGCCTGTTCATGGTGGTGGTGAGTTTCGCGGTGGTTTTGTTATCAACCAGGAACCTTTTGAGGGTGTTCAGGGGCACTAGTAGGAAGGGGGAGGGTGGTAAGAGTGGCGAGGAGAACCCGGCGTACTGTGAAGGAAGTTTTTGAATGTTGCTGTTTTAGACATAGTTAAAATCAACTTACAAATTTATAAACTGTTATTTAGCTTTTGGAATAATTTTAGGAGTAAATTGAACTTTATAGTAACCTTGTATGAAAATTTGTTTACCTGACTTTTAGAGAATTTAGTAAACAGTACCTTGATAAATTTTGTCTAATTGGTAAGTTTTTATCAGTTTTAGTTAGGTTTATTTTTAAGTTAAATAATTTTACTAGTTTAAAAAGAATTATATTAATTTAGATTACGTGTTGTATACGTAAAAAAAAGAATTATTAAATAAAAAAACAGTTTCATATGTTTTACAGTTGTACAATTTGTTCAAAAAGTGTTTTTAGAATTTGACTACAAATAAAACAAAATTTTAAGTTTAAAGAAAAAATAATTTTGAAGTTTTTATGTAAATTGTTTGTCTTTAGTACATGAGTTTATGCACGAAATTAACTATAAAAACTTTAAAAAACATAATCAAATATGCTTTAAGTACATGATTATTATATTTGCTTTCTATTATATGTAAATTAACAGTTTTTTTTATTAAAATTTGTCTAAATTTAAATATTTTTTTGCTTCTTCTAAGTATTTAATTTTGAACGAGTTTTTAATAATAAAGAAAATATATGCGTTTGATATTTTGTTCTTTAAATATAATAACATTTAGCTAAATTTTTTACTGATACTTTTTATTTACTACAGTTTGTTTAAATTTCACTTTTATAAAATTTATTTGCACTGCTCTAGTTATCTAAACTATACTTTAATACTATTAAAAACAACTGAAATAAGTGTTGATGTTTTTGACGTTAGTTTTAAATAAAAGACTATAATTTTTATTTGTTGTAAAAAACTTTTAGTGCAGTGTTGTATGTTATAAATAAATAGCTTAATTTGTTATGGTTTACAAATTTAACTAAATAAAACTTTTCTTTTTTTCATATAATAATTTAATTAGTTAGTTTAGAAAAATCTAAAAAGGAAAATTAGCTTGAAAGAGTTCCAAACCTTTTAAAAGTGCCAAAATTATTATTAAGCAATTAAAATACATTTATTAACCAAAAACCATTAAAACACAAAAATAATGTATTAAATTTTTTTTCATTCAATAGTTCAATTTTTAACCTTTAAGTGTTTTGAAAAATATTTAGCATACACAAGAAAAATGATAATATTGCAAACATATTGTAAATTTTTGTGAAAGTTTATAGTACTTTACTAGATTGATCATGTTTAGCAGCTTTTTACCTGTAAAGGTTAAACAAGTTGCAACGCTATGTGTTGATAGCTATAAACATAATTAACAAAAGTTTTTTTCATCTACTTTATCTAACTAAACAAAGATTCTAAATGATTTTGAAGTATTTAAACACTAAATTCTAAAGTAACGTTTTTTAAGTTAGACAAGTTAGTTCTGTGTTCAATTCATACTTCATAAAAATCTTATTTTGTTATTAAAAACAAACTAAAAAGTTTTAATTAAAAAAAATTAAAAACATACACAGTTTTGTTTGATAAATGTATAGTTATTAAGTATGTATTTTTGTAGCTATTCAATGTGTTAGTTTTATTTTCTGCTTAAGTAACTCAAAAACCTAAATTTTTACAGTAGTAACTGGTTTTATAATTTAAAACCTATGTATAACAATCAACAAGATGCTATGAATGACTTTTTAGATGACCATGCTTCACAACTATCTTTAGTTTTCACAAACTGTTTTATTATTTTAATTCGCCATACGCTATAAAAATTTAATATGTGTTTCCTAAAAACTTTTGAAAGCTGTATTTTTTACAGCTTTAATGTAGTAGTACAATTAAAACGATTTTTTTGCAAAAGTATACTAAATAAAATTTAGAATAATTTGTATTATAGTATTTAGCTTAGCTGAAACAATACATCTGTGTATAAAGAAGAAATAAGATTTAATTACTCAGAATGTAAATAAGAAATACTTATAAAATTAACACTAATAAAAAAACACTTTTTAAAACACAAGAAAAAATATAAATGTCTATTCTTCATTATCACGTTTACTGCAGCAGGTTGTGGCTAGAATCCTCCAAAACTTTCTGTGGCTGATTTATATAGCTGCGTTCTTAACTTTTTGCAACATTTTATCAGTAATATCTTGTCTGCACTTTACTTTCTCCTTTTGTCAACTGTATTAAACTTGCATCAGTATAAAACTTGACCTTGCGAGCTTTCTCTTAACCGCTTGAATGAATTTTTAGCTCAAAAATTAAAACCAAATCTAAACAGTAATCAAGTGCAACTTGATATCCTGTTACAGACTATCTAATATTTAAAAAATAGTTATTATATTTATAGCTCAGCTTTTTTATTGCGTCTTTCATATTTTATTAATACCTTGCTAAATTTATGTGTTTCTGAGTTGTTTTTAGAATTGCTTAAAACTATTATAATTGTGCTAAGTTATTCATTAACAATCTGAACTATGTGCTTAAAAAAAAGAAACTTTTATATTTGTTTAATGTTTCCACTAATGTAAATATTTTAGAATGAATCAAACACATAGTTTTTATCATTATATAATTTCAAACTAAATTACTGTAATTTTTTTTTAACAAAATTTAAATTTGTTTTAAACAAAATTTAAATTCGTTTTAAATGTTTCAACGGAACAATATAGTTTCTATTGTAACTGGGTTTTGGGGCTTTTTCCTATTTACTTAAAAATTATATCTTGTTATAATAACTTGTCTACATTGAAGAAAGCCTCTATCAATTAAATCATCTGATGTTGTTAGACGTGTACTATAATTCTTAAGTTCTTTATCCAAGGAAAAATATCCTTTACTTCATTGAAAACATGTTTGACTTTAACGACAAGTAACAAATGCGTTATGGACCGGTGATAAACAAGACAGCAGATTCAAACTTTATAACAACATGTTTAAATAAAAAAAATTTAAAATGTAAAAGTATTAAAATAATAAATATAACTAAGGCTCAATATTTTTTCAAGATGGAGGTTATATTTTAAAACCACGTTTTAAATAAATACTGAAACTTAATTTAATTTCAAAGTGGGTTGAATTTTTTTAAAACGTTTTAGAAATTGTGAAGTTTCCTTATAGTTTCTTGTTAAAATTCTTCCTACTAATAAACATACTCAAAATCAATATTAATTTAGTTATATTAACAAATTTCTTAATTAAAGTTGTTAAATGTACTTAGAAGTTTAAAAATATAACAATATAGAAGTTCTTAACACAACCACATATCAGTAAACTCTGTTGTTGAAGAAATTGTTTATAGCTCGTTAAAAAAACTTTTAGATAACAAAACAAATACACTTCGATGTTTCTTAAACAGTTTGAAAATGTTAATGCACAAAAATATTTAAAACAAGTTAAAAAAAAAATTAATACTAAATCAGTTAAGGGTTATAAAACAATATATATAAAACAATTTTAAGTTAATAAACAGACAATCAAAAATGTTTCAAGATTGTTCAGATTTTTTTGCGTAAGCATATTATTCGAGAAATTAACAAAAACGTCTTATGTGCATTTTTATTTAACATTATATTTCTAACCTAGTATTTTATTTTTAAACTACTAATTGTTTTTCAAAAGTATATATAATTTCAATGACTAAAGTTTAACACAACTAAGTTTACCTTTAGGAAAATTGTTATTTGTATTCTTTAATACTTTAAAAAGTATAAAAATTCTAATAACTCTGCCTAAAATGATAAACTAAAATGTTAAGAGCAAAATTAACCAATTAAAAACCATTTATAGTTGTTATGACTGAGATTATAATTATTATAAGCAGCTTTTTACATTTCAGGCATTTTCAAACAACCAAGTTATGTAAAATCTTTCGAAACTTCACACGATTCTACACAGAACAAACAAAGAGTAAATATCATATAATAGTTCACTATTTGTAAACTTACAAAACTAAACTTTGTTAAAAACCTATACAAATTAAGATATAAAAAAAAAAGAAACATCTAATAACCATTTTAAACCAAAAGAAAAAATTTAAATTTTTTAATTTATATTGTTTTTTAGAAGAAATAAATAAAAAACTTGTTTTAATTGACTTTTTTTAATTTTATATGTGAAGTAAACTAAAAAGGCATGTTTGACAATGAAAAAGACATATATTTTTCTAACAGCCTAGCTAAAACTAGCGACTAATGAATTTTATTTGTTTTAACTGTTTGCTTAACAACTCTTAAAATAAAAATTATTTTTGTTAGTCATAAACTCTTAATTTATTTTAAGATTTGAAATAAGCTGTTTATTTCAAAGTTAAAACAAATATATTGTTAATTTAGTTTAGAACAGCTGAGTTTTCATTAGTTAATATATAAATATAACAGAACCCAAATAGTGGTTTCTAATTAGTCGGTTATTTAGTATATTACTTAAGAAAAAAAAAAAAAATTTGAACATTGTTAACAAATTGTTATTTGTGTTGTTAAATTCTTGTAATATTATCCTTTTTTATTAGACTTCACGTGCTTTATATATACAGTTAACAAAGTAAAAGCAAGTTCAAGATTTTTCACAATAAATGTTTTAAAATGATTTAGAAATTTTATCTTTAAAAAAAAAAGCAAACTGCTATGTGTCTTATGTCTATTTCTTTCCAATTCCGTTTTAACATGTACTTATCTTTTAATTTTAGAGCAAAATCTAAAAAACATAAAATTGCCCACATAGGAATTTTTTCTTTTAAGATTGCCATCAAAATACTTTTTTAACTAAAGTCGGCTAGTACTTTATAGAATACTTCCGGCCCTGGACTACATTAAAGTGAATTTTTTTTAATAAATATCACAATATGTACTAATTTGCAAAAACTTTGAAAATGGGAGGAAAAATGTATTTTTAGAATATTTACCAGAATTAAATCAAAAAATTGTATATTTTTAATACACAAGTTATTATGACGTTGAAATTTTTTAAGCTTTAAAAAATTTAGCTTACAAAAAACTTAATAATATTATTTTCAGATGCAGAGTATGAATCAGAGATATATTTTATTAATTGCTGTGTTGAGTATTCCGAGTTGGAATTCTTGGTACAAGACTCAACCGAAAGTAAATCAACCCGTACTAGTGAAAAAACCCGTTCAAAAAAGCTATGAAACTTTAAGAGCATATTTGGAATCTCAACTAAATGAAGAAGCTATTGAAGTAGAGAAACCGTTTTACGGTAGATTTTTAAAAGACCTCGTGAATGTATTTGGTAAAAAGGAAAAGCCAAAACCAAAGCAATCGCTCCTAACTTTGGTTTTCAAAGTGTTCGTACTGAAATTGAGTCAGTTTATCAAAAGTTTCGACACCAATGGAGATTTGGACTCAGAATTGATCGAGATGGCTGTAAAACTGTTTATTTTTCAAATTGCTGCGATAGTGTAAGATTTAGTTTATAAAATTATTAAAAATCATTAAAGACTGATTTTTATAATTATTTTTTTCCTTAGTTTAAAGTTATTTAAAACTATAATACAACAACAAATGAAAGTATAAAACAGTTATAAGAAAAGTACAATACTTTTCAGGTTGAATTCGCTAATAAATTATCTGGTAATGTCAGTTTTAGTAACAATAAAGACAACAATGAAAAATATTTGGAAACTTGTCAAAAATTTGTTTAAACTTATTATCCAAAAAGTAAAGAATGCTGCATTTAATTTTGTAGTCTCTATCGGAATTATACAATTTTTGTCCGTTTTGGTAAGCATGGTTTTTTCAGATAATGAGTTTAGTTGTGAAATGGGTGTTTTAAGCTTTTTATTAAAACGAACAAGTAATACAAAAAAATCTTGTTGACCAACCTATAGATGACAATAAAGCTTTATTAACATGTAAAAACTTATACAACTTATAAATTTTTTTTAATGTTTCTAATATATAATATTTTTTTGTTTAACACCACAGGTAAATCTTGTCAAAATGGAGAGTGTTTACATGAATGGTAAGTTAATTGTTTTTTTCGTAATTTGTTCAAGAAACATTAAGTTGAAAAAAAATTTAGCATTATTAAAAAAATTAAAGTTACTCTTATTGCAAATATAAAACATAAAAACTAAATGAAAGTGTCTGAACATTTGTAAAGTTTTAAGTTGTGTTTTAGTTAGTACTTTTCTTTTTGTTTGAAACGTGTTTTGAAAATTCTTTATTAGAAATTCAGTTTAAAAAAATTATTAATGTTTTCTGAGTGTAAATCGTAAATTGTGATCGAGTCTTAGAGTGTAAACTCTAGTCAATTAAAAAAACGGTCTTATTTTTATTTTATACAGCTAAATAAACTGACCCAGCAAAGTACAACTTTTTTTACATTAGTGTCTCAATATTTATTTTAACTAAAGTTTCAAATTAGTTCTTAAAGTTTTGTATTAATTTACTACGTAACTCTATAATTGAAGGAGCACTGATCGACTCTAGCTATTTACCACATATTTCGACTTTTACCATTTTCTCAATGATCGTTTTGCTCGGCTATCTTCTCTACAAAAGCAAATACTCCAATAGAAAAAGTGCTGCAAAAGACTTAAGTAAAATCGTGGTGAGTTTTTATGCCTAAATAGTTTTATATGTTTACTGTAACAATACATTTGTTTTATCTTAGTTATATTAAGTTATTTAGAACGAGTTTTCTATTGTTTCTCAATCTGTTTAAAATATAAAGTTTTAACAAATAATAGCTTTAACATATGAGTAGTAGAAAAATCCACTCATTGTTTAATTTTTAGACTTTTTTATTACTAAAATCGATTTTAAAAGTTTTTTTTTGTCAGACACCGGAAAACGTTACTACGAAAAAAGAAGAGATGTCTTCAAGATCATTCAGAGATCAAGCGGCATATATATTAAGATCTACGCATCGCAGAGGGATGAACGGGGAAATTGTTTTAAGAGACTACTTGGTCAAGTTAGGGGAATCCCAAAAAATTAAAGGAGGTGATGATTTTGAAAAGGTAGTTTCCTCGCTTGAGATTTTGGATCAAAATAAAATAGACGGAATGAAAGTTGTGAGTGACTACATAACCAAATCAGAACCGAAAGTGGAGAAGCCGAAGAAATCTACTAACAACTGGTGGGATCAGTAGAAGTTGTCAGAAATTTTACTGACACTGCATATATGTTTTATTAATGTTTTGTTTGCAATAAAAATAAATATTTGTCCAATTCATTTTTTATTTTCTAAAAGAGTATAAAATATCATTTACTGGGTGTCGGCAAAATTGTGAATTGTAGGTCACATGGACTACACTACCAGCGGCCCGCGAGCATGCGAATCGGGCCCGTTAATAAAAAAATGTGAAAACTAGAAATTCTGAAGTTCGAGTAATAAGCAAAAAAAAGTCACAAGTACGGTTTCGGGAATTTCAAAACTTACACTAGATGTTTTAGGCTGTAATATGAAAAGTAATAACTTAAACTACGCAAATATACTTTGTTAAAAATTACCGGCGATCACCTTATGCCTGCTGACTTCTGCTTTATAAAAAACTAAAACATTTAAATTTAATAGTTTTTATAGACTTATTAAGTACAGGCTTGTTTTTTTTTATGATTATCTTTCCAACCATTGAAAATAAATAACAAATTGTTTAATTAAAAGCTCATTGCAAACAAGAACTATTATAACCAAGTGTTGATTTTCTGCAAAATTAGAGGCAGTTGTATATACGTATAAGTTTAGCATCCAAAAAGAGTTCAATGAAATATAATATTCTAGTTTTTACTCTTTTTTACTAGTTATTAAAAGGAGAAAGTTCTTTATCATACTCTACAAACTGGTTTTTTTATTGTTTTTTATTTAATCTTTTAAGGATCTCTAAAATTCGAAAAAAATTAAGATAGAATTATTTTCATATATCTTTGTGAATCATGAATACTTTTTATAATTTTACTAATAATAATATTCTACAAATAAAAACTAAATGTTTTTTAAGCATAATTTTTAAATATATCTGTTGATTACACAATAGAAAAAAATTCCAAATAACATATCAATTATACTTGATGCTGAAATACCATGATGCTTGTAAAATCCAATTTTCATACAAAATAATCATATTCAATTAATTTTATTGGCTACAGAAAACGTATAGTTTTGATTTAGCAATTTTTGTATCGAAATATTAATGGAATTGCAATGAGGTCTTTATTAGGAATTACATTGTTGCTTAAACAGCTATCGAGATCAAAAATTGTCGAAAATTTTTTCGGTCTAACAAAATCTGAACCTAATTTTATTCGTATTTAAAAAATTAAGTTGTGCAATTAAAAAACTTTATGACGCTGTTCATAATTGTTCTTTATTGTTAGACAAAATTCTTAAGAGTTAAAATTTTAATTATTAGCAAACAAGTTCAAATATGCTTTTAAGTAAACTTTATTTTAACACTAAGTTTATAAGGAAGTTAAGCTAATACCTTATAAATAAAAGTTAATGATACTACACATTGTTTTAATGGAACTTCTTTATCTAAAACTTAAGTAGCTAAGCTTAAAACAAATTTTAACTATTTTTAAACAACTAATTTAGTCGACTTGTGATAACTTAGTAACTTTCATGTATAACAAAATATAATCAATTAAATAGGTACCGTTTATTTTTGTTACTTAAAAATTGATAATGGGAGAAAGGAGCAGTTACACGGAGGAAATAAGTTACTTAGCATTTACTACTAAATGTCCGAAATTCGTTATATCAGAGATTATTATAATGTCAGGTTTAAGTTAAGATTTCAGATGGGTAACGTACGGTCCAGATCCAGTAAAATTTTGGCCCGCTAAGTAACTTGAAAATTACTTGTGCAAAACAAATAAAATTTAGTTTTTTTATACTTAATATTTTGAAATACGCTTATAATTTGGTTTTCAGTTCACAATAGCACTTCCTAGATCACAATAATACTAGATAATTTTATTACAATTTGCACGAGTTTTTTAAAATTTCTTATGTGTTAGTTTTTTATATAAAGCAGCCCGTAAGTAAATTTGTTTAACAAGTCGAAACGATAAAGGATTTTTTAGTAAACATGACCTGGTGTTTAGGTTAAGTTTATTTTGAATTTAATATATTTTGCACTAAATAAATTAAAGTTTTTGTTAGATGAAAAAAACTCAGGACAACTCAAGCTAGTTTTTTTTGAAATAGTCTTTTTTGTATATTTTTTAAATAACAGGCTATTTTTTTTAGCTTTAACTTTTTTTTTCTAAAACGTTATTTTTAATCGAGTATTTTTTTAAGGGTCACCAAAAAACCTGGAATCCTGTAAAAACCTTAAATTTTAAAAGTTAGGCTAAAAACATCTGTAAAAACCTTGATTTTGAGAAATTTTGAAAAAAAAAACCTTGAAAATCCTGGAGTTCCGAAAAAAAACAGTAACACCTGGAATTTTTACATGTAAATTTAAGATTTTTTTTTAAATACAAAGTACTTTTCTTGTATCTAAAAAAATTATCATTACAATCTATTTTAACCAAAAAAAACTAATTTAAAGTAGCTTTACAGTATACTTTCAATGTTGTTATACTATTTAAGAATTTTTTTTTACCTTAAACTTAAACTGAACACAGTAATAGACCGAAAAACTTGTTTTCTTAAGCACCTGGAGATCTTATTTTAAGCCTTTGGCAACCTATATTTAAGTATTTAATAGAAATTCTTGGACACTGATTATTATGTATTGTGTTATTTAAATGATTAGTGTGATATGCTTATGTTTTTATAATAGTAATAAAATTATAAGTTTGGTTGTTTAAAGAAACAATGAAAGATCTCTACTTTTAACAGGAGAGCAGTTATACTATTTATTTTTTGTAAAGTTTGTTCTTCAAGTTTAATTAACCTTAGAAAAAATAAATAGTATAGTAACTTTTATATTAAAATTTACAGTTACGTCATCTTACATGTCACTGTTAGTTAGAATTGCATAACAAAGAAAATTTGTTAACTGAATTACTTCATAGTTTAGAACTTATTTGTGCAGTTGGTAGTGTTGCTATATACTCAATAATTGATAATTTAGGATATTTTGAAGTAATTGAAAATATCAGGATGACTCAAACCGTCTCATTATATATCAGCATATTTATAATAATCTTTTTAAACTTAGGATATATTTGTTTTTTTTTATAAAAAGCTCAGGATAGTTTTAGGTTTTTATTTTATAATCTCAGAATTTTTTTTTTCAAGATTTTAACGATATTTAATTGACTTAACTTCTATATTTGATTATTTTAAACCATTTTTGTTTATGAATTAGACTTTATTAACTTTGAAACGTAAGAAAAAATTTAAGACTTTGAAAACTCAAGATGTTTCAAGACGGTTTTTGTTCACTAAACATAGTTTTTTTTACACAAATAGTAGCAAACCTGTTTTGAAGTTACTTATCCAGTACACTGAATTAAGAAAAAAAAAAACTGAAGAGCTTTTTAACATTCAAGTTGCTAGGAAATAAACTAGGACTTGTAAAAACTGTTTAAAATGTCTTTTATAGTATTTTAAGTATTGTATTGATCTACTAGAATCATTTTAAAGATTTGTATCATCGAGAACTTTTTAATAAATGTTAAGATCTTGTTATTTTACATTTTGAAATTTCATTGATGATCTGTTTCTTATTTTAAATGGTGTGTGTAACATAAAAATTAGTTGTCCAACTATATTTTAACGTCTAAATTTTCAAATACTAATTACTTAATTTTCTTATTAAGAATCCTATACTAATTACTTGTAAGTTTTTAAACAAAACCCTGTTACTAGATTAAAAAGCAAATATAGTTTAATGTCTTATAAAAACTAAACTTATAGAATTTATCAATAAGATGACACCTCAAATAGACAGACTTTATTTTAATTAATGCTTGCGTGCTTGAATGTTAAAATATAAATTAAAAAAGCTCTTTTACTAAGTTTAGTAATTATTATTTTTATTCATTTAATAAACAATAACAATAATAATAGTGTTAGAGAAGGCTGTGAAACCATAAATCAAATAAAAAGATGTATTATGATTTTAATTACTGTCAAAATGTTTTTCGAACAATAATTTTAGTAAAGAGTTCTAAACACTAAATAAAAGTTTGTTTGTTTTAACTTTGAATGTCATGCTTATGTAACTTGTCAATAATCTGCCAACTATGAATACTGAAGACAACTACTTTTTGTCATTCATTAGAATTTATGTAACACGAGCGTGAACTTAGCTTGAGAGCGTTTTTTAGGAATTTCATAAAAAGTCCAAACTTAAAACTCAATTATTTTCCTTATCTTAATAGCTAATTAATTTTTTTTTATTCTAGAGAAAGGTCCTTTGTCTTTAATTAAAAAAAAATCCATTAAATTGGGGTTTGACTTTTTGAGTGGGGCCCATTTAAAATTTTGTGTTTTTTTCTATTTTTTATTTATACAACCTTTTCTTAAAAAATAATAATATTTTAACAATCGACCGAAAAGAAAATTTTTACGCGAAGCTGGTTATTATCTGACTCCGTGAGTTATAACTTTATCGGTGATGTTATTTAAATGTTTAGAAATGACTTAGCTAAATTGTTTAGCTAAGTCAACTTAATGAATTGCGAACTAAACTTAGACTATATTTTAAGCTTAGCCTAATTAAATAGTTAGATTGTTAGAATGCTTTAACTAATTATATATAAAGAAATCGAGTTCTAGAAATAAAAGCTGTATTACGATGAATATAAACTGCGATAGACATAAAGCAAACTATACAAATAACTACTTCAATTCAAAGGTTAATATAAAAAACAGTTGCCTTCGTACAAGAAGTACGAGGCGAACACAACCTTTTAAGCAATATAAGTTATTATTACAAGCTAAAAACTAACTGGCCAAAAAACTGGCGCTTTACTGAATTTAAACGTTTTTAACTTTGAGAGAAAAGGAAGAAAAGAACAATGCTAGCTGTTAGAATTTTTTTTCAAATTTTTTTTTAAAACATATTTATTAAAATGATTTTAATGATGTTTTAAACTTTTTTTTAAAATATATTTTTAATTTCTTTTTTTATACCATAGCCTAAATAAACTTTTCAAAAAAATTCCAATTTTACACGATTTTTGTTTTTCAGATATACAACCTTTTATGCAAAAATAAAACATTTTTTTATGAACTTTTATTTTTAACAGATTTGTATAGTTATGTTTTATGATGTTGTGATATTTTTCCCAGTTTATTATTGCTTTTAAAATATATGACCCATACAAGTTTTACCTAAACTCTAAGCACTTGAGCAAGAAATCCCTCAAATAGGGTTGCTAAGAGTTTAGGTAAAACTTGTATGGGTCATATACTTCAAAAGCAATAATAAACTAGGAAAACATATATGCAATGATAATAGCCTTGTAACCCATAATATAATAAACTAGTTTATTTTTCAACACTTTTTGATTTTGTTCATAGAGCGTACTTAAATGGAAGATTACTGTATTCTTTATTATTTTTTTCTTGGAAGTATTTAAGAAACTATACTATGCATCAGGATGCATCAGGCACGTAGCTTGGTATGTTTCTGCAAATTTGCGGAAACGTAAACAAGACTGCAAAAAGAAAACGTGCTTTTGTTTTAACTCTTTAGCTTAAAAACTCTGCTTTATTAGCTTTTAGTATTTTTTTATACATAATTTTGCCCTCCTGTTACTTAATTTTTAAATATAAACACTCTTTAGAACTTGTAGTGTCTAAAAATTTAAAAAATTAAATACATTTAAACTATATACATTTAACTCAGTTCAGATTCTTTTTATCAAAATCCAAAGCATTGTAAAATAATATTTTTAAAAGATACATATTTATTTATTGTAAAAGAATGTGAATTAAAAATCACGAACTGCGTTGTTAAAAAGTTCAATACAACGCGAGAACAAAAAGACTGGTAGTGACAAGTTAAACTCGCGCAGGACCAGAGTAGATTTAGCTAAATAAGTCGTTACATCTATTAAGAAAACGTAGATTGCTATGTATCCCCCATTACGTCATCATACCTCATCCCTTTTGTTTTTATGTGTTTTGCAGATTCATAACTTTTTGAGCTAGCTACCTTTCTGCTTTACATGTTTTGTGATGTGTATGTTTTAAAACAATATTTTACAAAATTATGAAAGTAATTAATTTTTTAACAAAATTATGAAAACTTTCAATTGTATAACTAAATTTTTGTTTTTATTATGATAACGTTTCTAATTACAATTAAAAACTTAAATAAAGTTAATTATGTTAAATATTTTGAAGTTTACTTTAAATAATAAGTATAAAATTAAGAACTTTGTTAAAATATTGCATTATAAATAGCTATTAAAAAATTGATGTTTATGGAATGCTCAAAAATAGTTCAAAAATGATACTGTATTATATTATAAGACACTTTAAAATTTTATTTGAGCTAAGAGTAACATCTTTTGATATATATTTGAAATAAGTTATAAACATATGAAAAAAAATCTTATACTTTTAAAGGTTTTATAACAAAATTTTATCAAAAGTGAACCAGAAGAAACAACATGGACATCAAAAGACTAAGCAGCATCAAAAAAAGCAAATTTGTCCCAAAAAAGTCAAGTAAGCTCACAATGAGCAAACTTGGTGCTGTAAAAAATCCTAGTATGTTCAAAACCGGCATGCCGAGTGCGACTGCTTCAAGCAAAAACATCAGATGTCAATGCGGCTCGGCGGAGTGCATCGAGAATGAAAAAACCGGAGAGGTGGTGTGCAGCCAGTGCGGCATGGTGGTCGGGACACAGCGAATCGCAAACACGGTGTCCTTCCAAGAAATGAACGACGGAAGCACCAGGCTGGCGGGAAGAACCGTCGGCGCAGAAGGGCACGTCCCGGCGTACGACTCTAACCTGAGAATGGGAGGCAGGAGCAGTTACAAGAAGGAAATTTTAAAAGTGGCCGAGTCAAAGACCAGGGGGGCTTGTATAAAGCTCAAGATAGCCGATAGCAACGTGTTGAAGGCGATGAGGTTGTTCAAACTGTGCGGAACTCACGGTATAAGTAGGAGCATGGATGTCAAAATAGCGGTGTGCCTTTACATCGTGTGCAAGCAATCCTTCGCGTCGCCTGAAGATCCAAATTATCACCAGTCGCCGTACATGCTCTTGGACTTTAGCGATTACTTCAAGATCAACCTCTTCACGCTGGGTAAAATCTACCTGCTTGTCATGGAGAATTTATGCTTTCAACAATCCATTTTGGAACCCTCGCTTCTGATCGACAGATACGCCGAGATGCTTGATTTCGGCAAGTACCGACAAGTTGTTACATTGACCGCCAGCAGAATTGTGCGCAGAATGAAAATAGACTGGATTACTTACGGAAGAAAGCCGAACGGTATCTGCGGTGCTGCATTGATTTTAGCCGGTAGGTCGCATGGTTTCTACATAAAGCCGAGCGACATCGTTGGTGTGGTAAAAATTGGCGAAGTTACCATCAAAAAGAGGATGAAAGAGTTTGGGAGGACGGAGTCGTCACAGCTGAGCATCGAAGATTTCATGAATGAAGCAGATTTAGAAAAAGAACACGATCCTCCATCTTTTACCGTTAAACTAGAAGACAAGGAACTGAAGGAAATTAATGAAAATTCTTGCATAATACAAAACGAGATACTACAGTTACATAGTAAAAAAAATGTCAATAAAGAAAAACGACACAAAAAGCTCCTACGGCAGTTATGTAATTCTGAAAATTCTAACGCTGTTGCAGATAAAGTTTTTAAGAAAAAAAGTAATTTTTTAGCGTTCGCATCTCAGACTATTCCTACAGATGCTACTGTAGTTGAGACTGAGGAGCAATTTTGGAACTCTATAATGAACATGAAGTGTGGAATGTCGGATGAAATGATCGGAATAGGGAAACCACCACAAAAGAAACAAGTTTCAGATGTTGACAAGCTGGATGGCAAGCTTGACTTGGACGGTATTGATGAAGATGAAATCGATCAGATGATACTTTCTAGGGAACAGATCAAGCAAAGAACTAAAATATGGGAGGAAAACAATCCCGATTACGGAGAGCATTTAAAGAGATTAGAAATTATAGCGAAGAAAAATGAGCAACAAGGAAAAGTAAAGAGGAAAAGAAGGAAACCCGTTGACTACAGTGCCAGCAGAAGCGCTGCAGAAAGCCTAAGCATTTACCAGAAAACTGCTAAAAGCAACAAAGTCGACTATGACGTTCTGAATAGGATGTTCTTGCCGTACGCTTTAGGTGACACAAAAGAAACAGGAAATTCATCTGTGAAGCCAACTGTTGAAGAAAAAGCATCAAGTTTAAAAACATCTAGCAGCTCCAGTTGTCAGAAAGTTTCCTCGCAAATAAAAGGTATTGTTTACAACAGGAAGAGGACCTTCGCGCCAATAAGAAACATAAACAAGAAGTCCTCTTCGCGCAAGAAACCCAGATCTTCTTCGCTTGAAGGAGATCAAATATCCGAGGATATGAACCAAAATTCTCTTAAGAAAAATCGTGAAAAAGTTTCCTTTTTTGGTGAAAACTCTCTGATTGAGGGACATTTTGATGATATCCTTGACGATTATTCTTATGAAAACAACGACGATCTTGGACTTGAGAACTACGGATGTGCACAAGACGAATTTTATGAAGATTATTAATAATTTTAAATTCAAGTATATAGTATTCACAATAGTTAAAACAAAACATTTTGACCTCACTTCTCTATATTAAAATATTTTATTTTTCACAAACCTTCCTTTATTGTCTTTTATGTTTTAAACACGCTCATTAAAAAAAAATCGAATAAATTTAAGTTTATGGTTTCTTTTTTGTTAATATAAATTAAGTTAATTACTATTTTATTTTTACTAACACAATACTTTTAAATTTCATTTGTTTTCTTAACAAAATTAAAAAAAAGTTGTCAAAAAATGCTTTCGATAACTGAAAGATTTTTTCGTACACCAGATCCATAGACCTAAGTTTTTGGGGTAGGTTTCAGTAAAGCACGGGTCATCACTTTTTTTTGACCATTTGAAACATTGCAATGTATGTGCGTTACAATTTGTTTTAGAGTGTTATTGGCAAATTTAATTTGATATGAAAAAAATCCCTAAAATAATATTCATTTAATTTTTTATAAAAAACATATTTGACTTAAGTTTCACATATTAAAACTAGTTTTTTTTGTTACATTTAAAAATTACTGGAAGTAGTCTAACTTGTAACAAGCAATACAGTACAGGTGCCGCCAGTTCTCTTTTTTTGGCTATGGCTACAGCTACTTGTGAAAATTTTGGCGGAGAAAGCTTAAAGGTTTCATCGATAAACAAGCGTTCACTTTCCACTAGAATATCAAGTAAAGTTTCTCCAAAACAGGATATTAGTTGCTAAAAAGCAAACTACACTTTAGTTAATTTTAATGAAAGATAAAACTTTACCTCCCAAAAATTAATATTTTGTTTGGGACATTCCCACTGTTAGGAGTTAAAACTTGTTGAGTCCTATGAAAATATATTTTCATTACATGAAACCTCAAGAATTTTGGGTGCATGACAAATCAAACTCGGACAATTCTAGTACTTAAAAGATATTCAAGGGACCTTAACTTCAATATTAGTGTATATTTTGAACAAAAAAAAGTATACACGTATGTAGGTCTTTTAAATATCTACACGTTTTTTTTCTACTTTTGCAGAACTTTAAATGTTTTATGAAAACATATGGATGAAAAAAGCTTACAAATAAAGTTATTTTTAGTAGTTTTTGAATATTTGTAATTAAATAAAAACTTCGAAAAAAAATGGCCTGTAGACAAACAAACGTCTTTTTTATTTTTCAAAAGTACAACATTTTTTTTAGATATAGTCTTTAATTATTTTTAAAAGAACTATTTTTTGCATTTTAGTGTATAAAGGTTTTGATCAGCGTGCCGACTACTGATCTAAATGATATTCAAGTTTTTATATTAATTAAGCTTAAAAACTAAAAAATGCAAACATGAGTCATAAAGCTTTTGAAACTATCGTTTTAAAATAATCAAATAAAAGTTTTACTAGTAAAACTTAAAGTTATGATGTTTCTTGAAACTTTAAAAGAATAAAAAGGCTAAACAGATAGAAAAGGTAACAGTCTATATATAAATTCTATAACACATACATACTTATTAAAAAGTTGCGACACACATAGATGTAGAAATAAAAGGAACTTAACATATTTTTTATTGCGATATTCAAATCAATGTGTGTTTTGAAAACTAATTAGGTAAATTTTAAATAATCTATTAAGTTAATGGAGCTTTAGAAAAAAGGCAATTTATTTATCAGTATTTATAAATATCTATACTTTACTAACTAAAAGTAATTTAAGCTTAACAAAAATTTTATAAAAGCCTGGAGCTCATTTATGTTGCTAGATTTATACAAACAGTTTTATGTTGAATATATAAAAGTTAAAGTTTTTACCTTCGTTAAAATGTTATGTAAAATGAGTTAAAAGTATTTTTAAAATTACTTTTATACTATTATTACAAAGTTAAGGTTTGCTTTAAAATGAAACACTAGTATTTTATATTAAACACGAAGTCTTATAAAAACTTTAGCTTGTAACATATTAAAAGCTTGTTAACTATAGTCTACATATTGCATAGTTTGTTTTTAGAATTTTAAACATAAAGGTAAAAATAATATGTAAGCATAAAAAGAGTGTCAGCATTCAGCAACTAGATATGCAATCTGACAACTGACTTACCGCGCAAAAAATAAAACTAATAAACAAAAAATTACAATTTTCTTACAATTTTATAAAGTTTCTATTCGATAAGTAGTACTATAGCGCCACAAGCGATCGTTTAAAAACCAAAAAACTGTATTTACTTGGTTACAGTCCTTGTATTTTTAAACCAAGGAAACATAAAATATAATCCAAATATTTTGAAAACCACTACCCTTTACGAATGATAGTTACATAAAAATACTCTCAAACAAATATAAAATTTCAATACAAATAAATTTTGAGTAAAGCTAAAAGAAACATTTTATAAAGGTTAAAGTTTTTTTTAAGATTTACTTTTTGAATAATATAATTTTTATTATTTTTTATGCAGTCAATTTTCTATAAATACAGATGAATGAAAATATAATATACAAAATTTTCTATGCTTTATAGTTTTTAGTTTTTACCAATACAAAATATTTTTCTGCTTATTTTGTCTTCACTTTGTCGTTTTTTGCTCTTTACCATCAGCTCTATAAGTGAGTTTTTAAAAAGCTTTATGGCCCCTTAAATAGTTATTTCCTCCCTCTTTGACCCCTTTGCACCTTGTGTTTTAAAGCTTGGAAAAACTTTTCTAGAGATTTGACAAACTTATGAGAAAACTTGACAAGCGCAACTTAGTATTAGTTATATATATTTATTGAACGGTATCCATACATTAAGTTTTAATTAGTTTCAATCTTTTAAAACAATATAATTAAAGCGTAATATAATAAACGATAAAAAATGATTTATAATCTTAGATATAGTAAAATACTATCACATTAATTAAAACTACATCTTTTTTCTACCTGACTTATTTTAAGTGAACTGATTCTATATTTTAAAAGTTAAATTTAAGTTTATAAATCACTGTTTCTTATATTAATACTATTTGGTAAATTATTTTTACTAATACGTTACATGCTACGTATAAGCCATAATAACTCAACAATTTAAACCAGAGTTTCTCAAATTCATTTTTTTTGCATAGTTGCCCACTTGGCAAAAATTTATCAAATGTTCGCCCATTTTTTTTAGATAGCACCCCTTTACAAGTAATTCATCCAGTTATTCTTTAGTCTCCTTATAGTTAATTCTTCCTTATTGAAAAATTCAAAATTTTTAGTTTATTTTAGCTACTTACACTTTCATTACACCTTCTACGGTGATAACGTTTATGTTGTTGATATTGAAGTTAGTATTAATAACTTTTTCAATTCAAAAAAACGTTAAATATTTCGTGTCTAACTTACTTCATTACAAATTGAAAAAAAGATTTATTTAAACTTAAAAAGATAACATACATAGCACTTTTATGTAAAAACTTTAATAAAATAAACATACACTTAAGAAAGTTGATACTATATAAAAAAACACTTGCACATTTTGAATTATGTTCATACAAAAACATAGTTTTAGCGTATTTTTAGTAATATAAATATTTTTATCAATTTTTTTTTCTTTTGAACTATAAATAGTTGATATTAAGTTACAAAGCTTTGGTTTTTAAAGTTTATTTGTGCTTAATAATGATTACCAAAAATACTACTTTAAAACAATATAGAAAGTATATAAACCTAAGTACATAAGAAAAATTACTATCGTTTATTTTTAATCGATTTTAAAACTTTAAGTATCTATGTAACAGCCTTACAACACTTTAAGGTTCATTGTTTATGACAATGTAACATGAGTAGTGATTAGTTTTAAATTTAATCACTAGTTTCTATATTACTTATAATAATCCACCAACAATTACTAATAATTATAAAAATTTAATATTAAGATTAATTTTAGTTATAAATAATGTCATAATATTAAAGGTGTGATTCTAAGTTGTTCAAACCTTCATATCATTATTAATATAACATTGTAACATTTAAATTAAAAAAAAATCAAATTGAAGTCAAACTCTTAAATTAAGTTATAAAAATAAAGTTTTTTAAGTGTTTAGTAAGAGTATATTAAAGTTATTTTTTCAAATAATCAACAATTTTTGTTTTTTAAAACTAAATGACATCTACCTTATTATTCGGTTATCTTTTTTGAAAGTGGTAGCTACGCAGATGTTATAATCATTTAAAATTTTAAGCAACTAGTAAACTAGTAAGAAAATCTACCACAGTTTTTATTTTTAGCATTAAGAGTTAAATAGACGTTTGAACAAAGAAGAACATGTTTAACCACATACTGTTTTTATTTCTTGTGGTAACTTCATTGAAAGCTAACCCAGTTTTTACCAATAAAAATCAGAGGCAATTTGGCTACAACTCAGTTAGTTTTCTTTGTTCTAGGATTTTCATTGCATTTTAGTTAATAAAATAAATATTAGCAATAAAGTAAATAAATCGTTTTAAAAAAGTTTTCATTGCATATTTAACTGCAAGAAATAGCTATATTTTTTTTATCTACGTGAGAAATAATATGTGTAAACACACTACAAGTTAAATATTTTATAATAAAGTTAGTTGCTGAATTTACTTATATTTCATGAAGTTTAAATACTTCTTTAATATAAAGCACTTAGAGCTTTAAAAAAAAATTCTCTTACAGAATGAAATTACTCATGTACAAAATGATTTTGTGAATGTGAGGGTTGAAAATTCAGGAAAATCTTCAGTAGTGACCAGATTTTCCGTCTACTTAGATGAAAACACGGAATTGACAAGCTTTAATTCTATTAAAAGCAAAGAAACAAGTAACAAGATGCAATCAAACATGAGGAAATCGTCGATTTTTTCTGGTAAGTAAAGAATGTAGTTTAGTATTGAAAAATATTTTTGGAAGATTTTTTGTAAACCCTTTTCTATAGTGTTACATAAGTTTAATGGTATATGGTATACTTAATCAGAGACAAAGTTTATCTTAAAACGGTAATTACTTTTTATAATTGAGATTTATCTAAACTTTTTGGCACTTAATTATGTTTGAAAAGCTGCAAAAAGTGGTAGTTGTTGACATGTTGTAAAGATAGAATAATTAAAGTTTATAAACTTGACAAAGTTTTCGCAATTTACAATAATCAGTTTTAAACTAGGGTAAAATATAATTCAATACTTATGATAATCAACTAGTTTAAAAAAATATGAAAAATAGTTATACAAGTTAATTTTATAAGTATACTTTCTCTAATTGTTAAAGTAATTTTGAGGGAAATTACAACAATAAATTAATAAAAGTTTAAATAAAATTAGACTAAAAGTTTCTTTTTACACCCACTATGTTTTAGTAATTGCAACAAGCGTTATATAAACTAATCACTTGAAAATTAGTTTTGAGTTTTCCCATATGTAAAACAAATTTAAAAACAGTGTTTACTGTCGAAAATAGAACAAAATAAACCTTATTTGATGTTTAAAATATTAAAGTTTAGTTTGAAAGAAGAAATATAAACTTTATTGGTAATTCATTAACATGTTCATTTCTTCTGTTCAGTGATGCTTTTTTAAACATATTTAAGTCTTTTAAGGTCACATAATGAGCAGGTAAATTCATATTGTTTGCTATCGCTTTGGAGTTTTCAAAATATATTGGCGATTTCTGTGAAATTCTTTAGTTTATATTTTCCCTTTTTACTGGTCAATAAAGTACCACGTTGATAATATTTATATCTGTGAAATCTACTGGTAGAGCCAACATAGTATATTATAATGTTATATTATATTATAATGTTTGATCACTGTTTACATAAGGAAAAAGTCAAAAATCTAACTCAAGTAGTTAGTTTTTATAAAAAAAAATTCTATCAAAAATAAATAGCAGATGTAAAAACAAACTCATAATTGAAATAAATTTAATTCTAACTAATATGTTACTGTTATATCCTCTGCTTTTACTTTTAATAACTTTACTAAAGTTTTTGTTTTTTCTGTTTAATCAATTAGTGTGAAGGTTTGTTTAGAACTTCATAATATTATTATGTTTTTCTCAGTTTATGTCATGTTTTCCTCAGTTTGAAATGCTTTACTATATATTTATACTAAAGTTTTGCAATTTTTTGTAAATTTTTGTTTAGTTTAAAGATTTGTGTTCTTATATTTTTCTTTTACTTTACTTTACGTTAAGCATTGTCACTTGTATTTTGTTTTTCAGCTTTTTATACATGATTAGGTGCGTATTACCGAAACATAGTTATGTATGTATGTAAATAAACCTCAATTATGTTATATAAACGTTATTATAACTTAATCATTTATAACTTGGTTTTAGCTTTTTAAGTCAATGCTGCTGATTTATATAAAAAGTGCAAGCTCAGCTGTTTTTAAAGCTTCATATACGTTATTCTCCGTCATTACCAAAATACTTTTTATTACACTTTAAATCGAGAAAAAAACTCGAATTCTACTTATTTTGTACTTTACCTAAATTTTATGACAATAATTTTCCAGATGAACTTTTCAAGGACGAAAATAAAGCTGCTTTGGCAAAGATGTCGCTTTCAACAGACGAAGAAGCAACGTTTGGTTTTAGCTACAGCGTCATTGGAGGTAATTATAACAGAAAAAAGATGAATAAGTTTTCGAGCGAACTTTTCTTGGACACTGAAGATCCTCAGAAAGTAGAAGTGATTATTTCTTCCGCCAACTTCAATGTAACAAACTATCCGAGCAATTCAAAACATCTGTAAGTTTTTTTTTTCTTAAAATAATTACCTATAGTTTTTTTCAACACATTATAGTGATACCAGATTATTTGAAAAATTTATAAAGAAATGACAAGCTTTGATGTTATAGTTTTTAATATTAAAGTATAGATAACACTTAAAGTTAACTTTAATTTAAACATTATATATTATAATTAAATTATATTATATATTAACTCCGTTTTATTTGGAATAAAGTGAAAAATGTCGACTAATAAACAAAATTTTAAAGTTTTGTCATATATATATCATTTAGGTGGTTTGTTCGATGCCACCACGACTTTACTTTCAACCTTAAAGTCACTCATTTTGACATTGAAAAGGAGTTTGACAACCTCAACTTGTTTGACGTTTCATCTGAATCTCGCCGTCTTATAACCGAGATATCCGGTTTTGGAACGATTGAAACCAAAACTAACGACCTTCTACTCCAGTTTCAGTCAGATAGTGACTCAACGTTTTCTGGGTTTAGTGCAGTACTGTCAGCCACTAAAAAATATAATTTCCCTGAAACGCCATCACCGGACTCTACGACTAATCTTCCAAAAAATATTGGTTAGTGAAATTTATTTAAAATAGTAGTTGCAACTTACAAACTACAGAAAAGAATGCTTAAAGCAATACAAATTTTAAGTAGCAATTTTTTATGTATTTTTTGACTTATTTAGCTAATGGCCTTTAAGACACTGTATCATCTGTAGACACTGCAATTTATTCTCTTGGAAAAACAACATTATATAACAAAGCTTAAGGGAACATCACAACTTTACAAGAAACTAGTCAAATGAATAATTTTTCTATTAGAACTTAAACTTTTTTTTAGTTTATTTTTCTTAAAATCACTTTTCTTTTAGTAATATTGTTAAATTAAACTAAATTAAACGGTAAAGGTATTTACTTATTGGTTTCAAAATACATAATTTGATTAATTTACTCAAAAGTAGTATGAAAGGTAGAAACTAGTGTTTTTATTGTTTACAACTTAAAACGAACTTAAGGTACTGAAATAAAACATAATACGAAAAAAAATTAAATAATTTTAGGTAAATAAGGTACTGGAATAAATATTAAAAAAATTATATGTTGTATTCGCTTAACACTATTTTTAAGTATAAGCTAAAACTAGTACTGTCTTAAAGGAACACCAAAGAGTTGCAAGGAGATTAAAAATTTTGATCTGAGTGCAGTAAGTGGAGTATACGAGGTAGAAATCCAAGGTGTAAAAATTGAGCTTTTTTGCGATATGGAGACTTCTCTTGGTGGCTGGACAGTAAGTATTAAGCTATAAATACTTTTTGTATTTGATTAAACTTTAATACTATTACACAGCTTCTTAAACTTATTCAATATTTTTAATAAATAAATTATACAAAGTGTCTTGCTTATAAAAAGAAATATTTTTATTTAGTTATGTGGTTAAAAACCAACGACTTATCATTATATGAAACTTTTCAAATTCCTTGTAACCTATAATTTCCCTGAATTTAATTTAAGTTTTTACTAAGTTTTGTTTAGTATGTTAAAAACAAAATCTAAGTTTCTAAAACTGTAGCTAAAAGATTATTTTTTGAAACGAAATTTTTGCATTTGTATTTTGTATGAAATAATTTCTTTAATTTTATAATTACAGTATCATGTTAAAAAAATTATAAGCAGATTTCAACTAAAGTATAGTTTAATATATTTTACAATATTTTCAAACTGTTTATTCATTAAGCTGCTCCAGAATCGAATAGATGGTTCTACTGATTTTGCACGAAACTGGACTTCTTATGAAGAGGGCTTCGGCCAGTTAAATAAAGAGTTCTGGTTGGGTTAGTTTGCTTAAAATTAGGTCAAAATTAAAACTAAACAGGCGATTAATAATTTGATAATTAAAATTATTAGATTTTATTGATTTTTGGTTGGGTTAAAAAATACAATGTTTTACTCAAATAAACATTTTTAATGATGAGATTCTCAGTTTAAAAAAATTGAGTATAAATCTATAACACTATAATAGTTCAGTTAGAGTATTAGAAATTTTTAATTTATCATTTTGATGCAATTAGAAACTTTTATTTTTAATCATAAAAGATAAATTAGAATTATATAAGTAAAACTTTATTAGTAACTACGATTACATTAGTAGACTAATAAAACAAAAACTTGAGCCTTATCGAGAAATTCCAGCACAATGTTCTTAATTTCCGTTTTTTTTTTGTTTCTTTTTTTTCTGACCTATGCTGTGAATGCGTTAAACATTAAATTAGAAACCAACTAAGATATTAAAACGCTTTAAATTTCAAACTCAATATCCTATAATGCACATAAACACTCCCGTTTGCATTATCTTACACTATATTAGTGCGTATTATATCACAGGTCTTAAGAACATCCACAAGCTAACAAGCGCAGGATCTGTCGACCTTCGTGTAGAGATGTCCTCATTTGATGGTAGAAACAAGTTTGCTGAATACAAGTTAGTTTGTTAAATGTATAATTAATTAAAATATAACAAGTGTATTTAAACTTAGCTAGAAGTTTTGAACCCTATTAAAAAACTTAAGCAGTACTATTTTTGAAAGAATTGTTAATTATATTTAACATCTCTATTTATATGTAATAACAAATTTTAGGGAATTTACTGTTTCTGATGCTGCAGACAATTATAGAATGTCTTTCAAGGAAAACTCGTACTTCGGCAATGCAGGTTCTTGGTTTTATTTTATATAGTTATAGAAAAAACAACAAATGTATTTCGTGTTTTAGAGTGAACGTATGTGTTTTATTTTTCAAATTCATTGAAGTGTTTCATATTTCAAATTAAACTAAAACAATAGTTACGAGTTTGTCAATTTAAAAATGCGCATTAAGTTAAAAATCCTACAAACTATAAAAATACAAACGTTGTGTGCTGTTTAAAATATTATGATAACAGGACAAAAATTGTTAAAACAATATTTTAAAATGTAGTCCACATACAGTTTTAAAAGTTAATTGTCCCTAATAAAAAAAACAGAAACTAAAATTTAATACAAATGAAAAAAAGGTTTTTTAACTCAAACATATTCAAAAAAAATTTATTGGTCTAAACGTACAGTTAAAATAAAAAACTTTAGACATTTTTCTAACCTGATATATTTTTAGCTGAAACTAAAGTAAATAGTAAAATGAATATAGATCCTAAACAAAGCGTAAAGAACTGATCAACACAAAAGAAAACCAGCTAAAATAAAACTAAAATGGCTTAACTGAATAATGAAAAAAAGTCTTAAGCTTTTGAGTTTGCAAAACTTATACTTTTAAGTATATTTTCGGTTTTTATTGAACCAAAACCAGTGGCCTTAAGGGTTTATATTATTTGTTGTATGAGCAACAATGTAGGTCCTAGAAAAGACCTAATAGTGTAGGTCCTAATATTGCAACGTGTGACTCTTGTTTTAGAGAATTTTAGTTAGATTCTATACATATTACAGTAAACTAATTATAATATATGTAAATATAATTTCAACAATTAAACAATAAACATTGAACAATCTAAAAACAATTATGTTGAGTTTTTATAGACTACAAATCAGTAAAAATACTTCATTTACAATGTTTTATTTTAAGTATAACCGTTTTTTTTTCTTAAATGTATTCACATTTTTTATTGAACTGCCTTAATACATTTTAAAACTTTATTTTACAGGTAGTGAAGCACTCGAGTACCACAGAAACATGCAATTTTCCACCTATGACGTGGACAACGATATGAGCGATGAAAATTGTGCTGCCCACTACGCGAATGCAGGCAACTGGTACAACGACTGTCTCGCACAAAACATGAACGGAATGTACAGAAGAGATGGGGGTGAAGGTGGGGTATTTTGGATTGATTTCGACTACAACGATCCTTTCATGGCCTTGAAAAAGATGAGGTGGATGGTACGTTAAAGCGTTTGAAGTTTTTACTATCGTCAATTTATTTCTTAGACTGTTAAAATAAAGTTTTACTTTCTTTAAGTTTATTAGCTTTTATGGTATTTAAAAATTATAAGTGTAGTTTATTGGACGACAAAAAATACGCTCAAAAAGTTATAATTAATTGTTTTTTAATGTACATTGTTTCATTTTATTTTTAAAGCACTTTACAAAAAAGTTTGAAACTGACTCTTACAGAGTTTTTTGAATGTAGTTAGTATAAACTCATGTACTCACATTTACTTATGTAGTTAGTTATTTAAATGTTTCCTTGTTTAGATTTTATTTATCGATGCTTTTATTAATAATTTTAATAAACAGTTTATTGCATGGAATGTCAATTTTGCGTACAATATTTAAATAAAATTGATTTTTCATTGCTTTTTATCTATATTGTATAATTTTTAGAAGTAGTTAAAAGTTATTTTTAAATGAATTTAGTTTTTATCAGAAGAATATTATTATTGGTATTGTTATAAACAACTTACAAGTTTAACAGAGGTATTTTGAAAAGAATATCTTTGATTTTTTTAAATGTAAATATCCTTAAAAGTTTATTTAAAAAACATCAAAAAAAAAACTCTGTTTTTGGAGTATGATAAAAAGCTTTCTGTTTTTATAAGCGGTACAAAGAAGTGAAAACTAGAATAAAAAAATACTATTGAACTTGTTAAGCATACTTAACTTATACGTATATACATCTTTATCTAATTTGAGAAAAATTAACACTTGATTATAATAATTCTTGCTTGCAATGAGCTTTTAATTAAACAGTTTATTGTTAATTTTTATTTGTTAGAAAGATAATCGTAAAATGACAAGCCTGTACTCAATAAGTCTATAAAAACTATTAAATTTAAATGTTTTAGTTTTTTATAAAGCAGAAGTCAGCAGGAATAAGGTGATCGACGGTCAATTTTTAACAAAGTATATTTGCGTAGTTTCAGCTATTACTTTTCATATCACGCCCTAAAACATCTAGTGTAAGTTTCAAAATTCCCGAAAATTTTACTCAATACTTCATTTTTTGCTCTTCACTCAAACTTTGGAATTTCTAGTGCAAGTTTCACATTTTTTAAATTAAGGGCTTGATTCGCATTCTCGCGGGCCGCTGGTAGTGTAGTCCATGTGACCTACGATTCAGAATTTTGCCGACCCCCGTTAAATAATATTTTATACTATTTCAGAAATCAAAAAATAAATTGGACAAATATTTATTTTTATTGCAAACAAAACATAGATAAAACATATATCCAGTGTCAATAAAATTTCTGAAAATTTCTACTGATCCACCAGTTGTTAGCAGATTTGCTCGTCTTATCCACTTTCGGTTCTGATCTGGTTATGTAGTCACTCACAACTTTCATTCCGTCTATTTTGTTTTGATCCAAAATCTCAAGCGAAGAAACTACCCTTTCAAAATCATCACCTCCTTTAATTTTTTGGGGTTCCCCCAATTTGATCAAGTAGTCCCTTAAAATAATTTCCCCACTCATCCCTCTGCGATGCGTAGACCTTAATATACATGCCGCTTGATCTCTGAATGATCCTGATGACGTCTCTTCTTTTTTCGCAGTAACGTTACCCGGTATCTTATAAAAAACAAAGTTTTTTAAAATTTTTAGAATCAAATTAGATAAAAAAAAATTAATGAATTTTTCTTCAACTAACATGTTAAAAGTTCTATTTGCTTAGTTTTTTTTTAATCTAGATTGAGAGTCAATAGAAAACATTAGAAACATTTAAAAATAAGTTAGTAAAGCAAAAATAAGACGAATGAAACTTTCTTACAGTAAACATATAAAACTATTTAGACTTAAAAACTCACCACGATTTTACTTAAGTCTTTTGAAGCTTTTTTTCTGTTGGAGTACTTGCCTTTTTAGAGAATATAGCTGAGCGAAACGATTATTGATAAGATGGTAAAAGTCGAAACATATGGTAGGTAATTAGGGTCGATCATTGTACCTTCAATCATATAGTTACCTGATATATGAAATTAAAGTCTCAAGAATTAATTTAAAATTTTATTAAAGTAAATATTAAGCCAATGTAAAAAAAAGTACTTTGTTTAGTAATTTCTTTTTCGTAAATGAATAATAATCCTGTTTAATTAGCTAAAGTTTACATTCTGAGACTCGATTATAATTTAAGATTAACACTCAGAAAACAAATTTTAAAAAATTAATTTGTAATAATTAATTTCCAAAACAAGTTCCTTACTAACTAATACACTCCTTAAAGTTTTACAAATGTTCAGACGCTTTCATTAAGTTTTTATGTTAAAGACTAGTTATAAGAGTAATTTTTTTTTTACTGGTAACGTTTTTTTCAACTTAATGTTTCTTTAGCAAAACACGAAAAAAAACTATTTGAAACAAGCTAACTATTCATGTAGATACCCTCCATTTTGACAAAGCTTACCTGTGGCGTCGCGTAGTATTTTTCATAGGTGATGCAGAAAAAAAAATCCCAGTTGCCGGTGCTTCAATTGCCCCTACTCTAGTTGTACCTACTCAAGTTGCGCCTGCTCGAATTGCCTCTGCTCGAGTTGCCGGTGCTCAAGTTGCTTCTGCTCGAATCGCCTCTGCTTGAGTAGCTTCTGCTCGAGTTTGCCTCTGCTCGAGTTGCTAGTGCTCGACTTGCCTCTGCTCAAGTTGCTTCTGCTCGAATTTCCCCTGATCAAGTTGCCTCTGCTCGAATTGCCTCAGCTCGAGTTGTCCCTGCTCAAATTGCCTCTCCTCGAATTGCCTCTACTTGAGTTGCTTCTGCTCGAGTCGTCTCTGCTCTGCTTAGCTTTGTTTTCATATTTTGTTTACAATCGCTTTTGGAATGGTACTTAAACCCGTACTGTTTTAGGCAATTTTCAACTTAACTTACTTACTGCAAGATATTGATTTTGCGGTAATTCTTGAAGAAATTTTGCTTTTTAGAGTACATTTACAGCAGTCAGCTAAGAGTTTGCGGCATTGTAGTGAGCAAAATGGACGTAGTTTAAATTGGATTTTTATAAGATTTTGTTCTTAAAGATAACTAAAACGTTGTAGATACTTAATTTCTTCTAACAAAATTTTAAGGTGGTGCAATTGCGGCAGTACAACACCCGACGCGACTCCCCTGGTACATACAAAAACACTTTAAACCTCAGTTGTAAAATAAAACTTCTTAAAGAACTACATGTTGATTTCACTCGAACAAAATAATTTCGCAAACCTGAAGCTGCCAAAAATGCAATGAAATAAAGCAATGGAAACACGACGAACGCATTTATGCAAAATGTGAGCAACCAGTCTCCTGCTGTTTCTTTGTAAGCATCTAAAAAACGTTTGTTGCAATATAAAAGTTAATGATAAAACGGTGAAATTGAAATTTTCACTAAAAAACCTCGAGTTTTAAGATTGAAAATTTTAGCTAGAAGTCTGTGTTGAAAAATGTTTTATTGTTGTTTTTAAATGCTTATCGAGTTTTTTATTTTATAAAAAATAAATTTCATACAGGTTTCTTTATATAATCTGCAGGTATTAGTTATTCATTAGCACATCACTTTTAAATGTTCCTTTCTAAGCGATGTTTTGGCAAGATATATACAAAACATATGATTTTGGTTTAATTTGTGCGAACATTTAAAGTTAATGTTTTGGCAATAGTCTAAACCTTATAATATACATACTAATTTTGCCTTAAAATAAGTCCATTGAGACTTAGTTTAAATTTAATAAATTATATTAAACTTTCAGGTAAAGTTCTAAAAAATGTATTACACACTGTGTGACATTGACTTTTGTGTTTATATAGTTTTAAATTAATTATTTTCTACTGCGGCATATATATATTATTGATTATATACTTATATATATATATTTAATTATAAGATGTAACGTTAAAAGGCGTTAAATCCTGGAGATCCTGATATGCTAAGCTTATCGGAATATATACCACAAATGTTTTTGTGTCAAAACTTTATTCCGACTAACGGCGTTTCACTGCTCTCAAATAAGTTGAAGAACGGATCTACAGAGTCTCAAAATAGCTCTAAGAATAGCTAAGACTTAATAATTGTACGATTGTCGCGTTACGATTTACCGTAATGCGATTGGTTTAATAATAACTTCAGCTGGGCACCTTTTATAAACATTTAAATTTGTTTACTTTCATGTCAAATGAAGAAAATTTCAAGTTGAAAATGCTTATATCGTCATTAGGAGCTGAAAAGTACGAAAGTATATCTGAAGTTGAAAGAATACAAGAGTTAAGCGCACGAACTTAATAGTAAAATGTTGTTAACATTTAGTCAGCTACTAAAAATTATTACAAAAGTTATTAAAGTACTTGATAACAACTCTTGATGTTTTTAATTAACATAGTACAACATATGTACTTATATAGTCTTCAATAAACAAGAAAATAATCTAAACTGAGAAAAATAGTTTTGTATCAATAAGTTTGAAACAAGTTTGGTGAAAGTGAAAATAATCAAGTTTTAACTAAGTACAAACTTATAAATGTCATTTAAGTATCTTATTTTGTTGTTGTATATTTCTAATTTTTCTTTAGTTATTTAAGTACTTAATACTCATGTAGTTTGCAATGTGGTAAAAAAAAAGAAAAAATCATTTATACACTGTTTTTAAGCTTATTTAGTATAAAAGCGAGTTCTACACTATCATTTAAATCCTTTTAAATTATAATATCTTGTTCATTAAAAATAAGTTTTATCTAAAAATGTATCATACACTAAAACATAGTTTTTAATTGCATAAATTGTTAAAAGAAAAAGAGCTATTTAAACATTTTTTTCACAATATATGAAGTAAAATGCTAAAGTTACAGGAACAACTACAACGATTTGTATAAAAAAGATTAAAATAAAATGGAGTGCAATAAATAAAAGCTTGAAGTGTATAAATTTTCAGAATTTTAATTTTAATTGGCAGTTTATTCTTCAGCAAAGCATGTAGTCAAAAACAAAATTAAACCCAGGATTAAGCCACACTTCAAGTTTGATGCTGAACCTGTATAATTTTTTTTTTAATTTGTCTTCAAGTTAATTAAAACATTATATAACTTAAATAAAAATATTTATTGTTGTGTTGATATATGTAATGGGCTTGTTTATTGAAATTTGATTACATAATAAGCAGTTGTTTAATAACTGTTAATTATTCATACAATAAACGTTAAAGGAAACAAATTCTAATTGTTGAAGCTTTGTAAGCTTTCACTTATTAAGATTATCATAAATATTTTGGTACACTTTAAAACTGTTTAAATGGTGTTGTTTTAAAAGGTTGAATTTTTGAATAATAGAGTTTTTTGTCAAAATAAAAAAAACTAGAAATTTTAATTATTTTTATAAATAATAAGTTTATATTATACTTAAAAATTCGAAATAATGAATGTATTTTTTTTAAGTTAAGTGAGTTGCTGATTTGAAAAACTTGAAAATTTTTACACGAAATTACTAACTTTTTCAAATAAAAAGTAAACTGTCAGTAGATATGTATAACTTGCTTTTAATTGTTATTAACTTGTTTTGATGTATTTCTTCTTAATTTAAATTTGAAACATATTAAAATTATCAAAAAATAAAAACTCACAACTAATCTTTAATTTAGTTTTATAGCGTTTTATCTCATTACTTTTCATATACAAACAATTACTTTCACATTTGGGTGGATCTACATAGCCCTCATTACATTCACACTTGTAACTTCCAGGTGAGTTTACACATGAAGCTCTCGTTACATTTCCCTCTCCACAATTTCCGTTGTCAATTAAACACTCATCTATGTCTGTAAATTATTGGTTACATGAAAATTCAAATTCGGACAACTCAAGTTCCGACAATTCAAATTCTTAAAACAATATATAAAAGACCATATCTCAAAAAAGTAAAATAAATTTGAAAAAAATAAGAATGCGTATGTAGATCTTATTAATATCTACGAGCCACTTTTATCCTTTTTAAAATATTTAAAATACTTTTAAAGATATTTTAATATTACAAAAAGTAACTATATTTTTTTACTTTTATAAAGCTATATTCAAAAAATATTTAATTTTTTGCAAAAAGAAAAAATGGCCTATAGATATTAATATGATTTACATATAAAATTTTTGTTTTAGACAAATATACATTACTTTTTTATTTTTAGTTGTTTAATTATTTTATTTAGTATTTGAATTGTCGGAATTTGAATTTCCGAATTAGAATAGTCGCGCACCTAAATTATTGCACTTTTAAAATCAGCTACTAATACTAAGTAGTTTTTAATAACCAAACTAACAAAATTCTATGTAATGTTTATAAGTTTAGATTGACAATAAATATTGAGCCAAAAAACGTGTTCGCTTTTTTATTTAAATTATTTTACTTTGAAACTAATTTAATTACTTTTAAAACACAGCATGAAATTAAAGTGTGATTTATTAAATTGAGTTATTAGAAGATACTTTATGTTTACATTTTTGTTGTATAAATGTTGTCGACAAAAATTTTCAATAATTTTAAAATGAATAATAAACCTTACCACACGACCATCAACAACAGTATCCGAGAAAACCTACTGCCGGTTTCGTCCTTATTAGGACTCATCAGTTAGGCATAGTCGCAAAAAACCGCTGTTGAGATCTAAACCAAGCGGGATTAAACTATATGCACTGAAGCCACCGTTTGTGGGCAATGTCCGAAAATCGATTTTAAACAATCGTTTTTAAATCAAATAATGTTTTATATACCGACTGAATAAGTAAAACTCAAGCTTTGCTCAACAATTTTAAGATTGAATTTATCAATACAGTTAGATGCTGTATCGTTGTATCCTTGAATAATGTGAACTAAATATGTTAACTAGAATACCATAAAATATCTTAAACTACCTTCGCAAAAAGTTCCAGTTCCATTAAACCCATCTTTACAAGTACAAGTAAAACTTCCATAAGTATTTTGACAACTGGCATCAACTGAACACGGGTTTGAAAAGCATTCGTTTGTATCTACATAATGTTTTATTTTTAAAAAACAGTTTAGCAAATTTATTACTTCTAAATTTTTTTTCAGGAAGATTTTTTCATCAAAAATCAAGTATTAAAATGACTTTAGAAACTTATCATTATAAAAAAACTAATATCAAATGCAACACTATTGAATTATTTTTACCGCCTGCCTTTTCCATGATCCAGTCACGATAGAAGTGGACATCAGTGAAGACACCAGGTCTGCCCGAAGCCCCACAAGAAGTCGCGTAATACGAAACAATTCCGAACTCAACCCACGAACCACCTTTCAAACAAATGAGCGGTCCACCGGAATCCCCCTTTAGTTTGATTGATTCAAAGCCAAGTATATTTTATAATAAAAATAATTTTAAACATAAATTGAAACAAAACATGTTAGTGCTTGCAATAGTTTTTTGTTTGTATTAATAAAACTAACCAATAGACCTTTTATAAGTTAAGCCACTCATCAAAGCAAAGTAGAATTAAATTTTCAACAAGTTTTTTTTTTTGTTATTCTTATTCCTAACTTTATGTAAAAGGTTCTTAAAAGTTTTAGTTTTCTATAATGACATCTAAGCTAACTTTTAGTGGAAAAAAAAAGTCTGGTTACATACATTGCAAAAACCAATTCCGCCATTTTCTACGCTACCCGCACATAAAGTTCCTCTGTAATCGACTCTGACGTTTGAATAAGCCTCTTCGCAAATATTATTGTCAACTATGGGCAAGCGAACTTGGTACAATTGTGTCGGACTTAAGCTACCAGTAGCTGTAAAACAGAAACATATTTACTTTTTGATACATATTTTACTTAAAAAAATTATCATGACTCTTTAATAAATATACACAGTCTCGGTTTGTAACTATTTTGTTTTTACGTACTTCAGTATAAAGAAAACTTAAAAAAATTTTTTGTAAGAAATAAATACGCAGTCTTTAAAGCAAAGTGGAATACTAGGCTTGGTTTTAGTTTCGAGTACCAACTAAAATCTAAAAGTATACTTAGCATTCTATTTAAAAATATATCATAAGTTAAAAATAATTATTTGATATAAAACGTCTAAATTACCTAATCTTCCCCAGCCACTATTAATACAAATATCACCAGCTACCGGTGAGTTTTCTTCAGAAGGTAAGCAGATTGGTGAAATATTATCAGTGAATATTATTTCTTCCGTTGTATGTAGTAGTGCCAAATCTCCTACTATAAGCAAACTGTAATGTTTAATTTAAAGTTCAACACAAATAGAAAAGTTCAAAATTTGTTTTTGTTGTATTTGTTTTTTTTTGAGTTTTACTAATTATTAGAAATTGAACCTAGTAAGAAATCAAGACTTCAAAATATTCTGATATAGTCTATTACAACAAAAATTTTTTTTTGCAAGTTTAAAAATTTTTAGAATAAAGACTTTTTGGTAACATAAAATAAAATTATAATATGCCATGTACGCATTTATTAGAAATTAAAAATAAACAGTCTTCTTACAAATACAATAATGAGAGTGCTAACACTACAAACAGTTTTGTAATGTATGTTTAATTGTATACATTTTTAAGTTTTAGTTTTTAACGAACAGTGATAAAAAACTTGCACGTTGTATTATTTATACTACTACGTTAATATTCACTTAGACAATAAAACTCTTGCTGCGATAATGAACCCAATAACACCTTGAGCAATAAAAATAAACGATAAAAGTAGTATTTAACAAAACTTTACGTAAGCTAGAAGACAAAAAAGGTTAAACTTTAACTTTAAGATTTAGTTATTTACCTATCTGTTTACGAAATCGACTAATTACATAATTTTTAAATTATAAACTTGAGTTTTAAAAACAAAAACTTATTTTCCATTTTATGAACAAAAAATTCTTACTCGTCCCATCCGGGGTAGATAATTACGTCATCAAAAAATATTCTGTTAGAATTATCCAGTTTGTTGTTTGTTCCAACTATTCCTATCAGCTCACTAAATATGTTTTTTATACTTTTAAATCTTAAATCAATATCTCGACTTTATTTTTTTTCTAAATTTTGTAGCTTTTCAATACTAAAAGTGAAATAATGTTCAAAAAGTTCTTTACTCCAAAAGTAGTGAGAATTTTTTGTATTTACTAGTAAAGCTATTTAGAAAACTTGGAACAAAATGTTTATGAGTAAAAGTTAAATGAAAGTTAAATGTTAACTTCTAAATGTAACACATAATTTATAATTCAGTAGAAAATATAAGGACATACTTTCTCAATTGTAGATTATAAGTAAACCTCTATACTTAAAGAAATTTTGGTTAAAACTTACACAGAGCAAATTCAAAAAGAAAAATAAATGATAAAAAACTTAATGTACAAATTTTCAAATAGACTCGCATTGTTAAAACTTAAAAAAAAGTTAAAAATCAAAATGTTTTAAAAGAACGAACTACAAAAATGACACAAGTTTTTCAAACAATCAAAATAAAAACTAACTCTGGATTGTCAATTACTTCACTGTAAACACAATGTGCAGCAGTTAAAATCCAATTAGAACTTATTATGGATCCACCACAAGTGAATTGGTACGTAGATTCAACACTTCTGTGCAACGCCACCATCCAAGGATACGAGTTGTTTGCAGCCAAGTTACCGCCAATAATTCTGTTGTCCTGTGTGTTGATTTGGCAATTAGGTTTTGGATTTCACTGATAAACTAACTCCTTAAAGGTGCTTAGAAACTTAAAAGCCAACGTTTTAGTTTTTAGTTTAGCATGTATTTTTAATTTAAAGAGTATTATTGAAAATACTTAAATGCAATTAATACAGTTTTTGGTTTAAAAGATTTAAAAGAAAACAACCCAAGTAAATTGGATGCTGTTTCGATTTTTTCCACATTGACCATAGGTATTCGAAATTCTTTCTATAAACCATTATAAAACTTTATATTTCTAGTTATATTTACAACTAACGAATAGAAAAAATACATAAAAACGCTTTTTTTTTAAGTTATGAACGACTAACTTAACGAAAGACTTAGCTTCTATTTTACTCTTTTAAAACTATACTAAGTTGTGTTTTTAAATAAACAAAAGTATGCAATTTAACTTAAATAAAACGAACCACATTCAACTTCATCAGAATTGTCGTTTGGACAATCTACTTTTCCATCACATTTATTTATTTTTGAAACACAAGACCCATCCCAGCATCTAAAGTTGTTTTCATCAGCACAGTCTGTAATAAGTTTATAATAAGTATTAAGTAGTACTAAAATGTGATTTAAGAATGAAAAAATTCCTTTTAATATAATTTAGTAACATTATTTAAACAGTGACTTCTATTAAATTTAATACGTTTCATAAAGTTCAAAGTTGTATTTTCTAACCGTAATTATTTTAGTTTGAATTTTTCAGTTGATCTAAGTTCATTGCATAATTTAAGCATAGTTTTATAGAAGAATTAAAACTTTAATAGTTTGTGAAAAAGTTTCTACTTAACTTTTTGTTAGTATTATTAAAACTTGTTTTATTTTTCTTCTGTAATGTTCTAAAGCTCTTAGTTACAAACTATTTAGTTTTTACTTGCAGTTAACATGTTTTATGATAAACTAAACTAAATGTCAAAACAATTTAGTTTAACAACAATGTATAAAAAAAATTAGTGATAAATTATTTATTTTTTGTTAAACTTAAAATAACTTTTTATTTTTTATATTAGTTAAACCATTAGTCTGTTAGGTCAAAAAAAAAAAGCCGAAAACATTATAATCATAGAATTACCATAAATACCATCATCATAAAAAACATAAAATTATTGTACCTTCAATAAACTTCCATTTTATAACAAATCCGCCTTTTTGTGCTGATTCATCGCTTGTGAAAATAATTTCTACTTTTTCATCTGTAACAAAATTTCTTGCTGGCGTTGTAGAGCAAAACTTGTGTCCAGCGTACTAGTTTTTTGATAGTAGCAAATAAATAGATTTAGATAATTTATATATTTCTAAATAAACATACAAACTTTTAAGATATAAAAAAGTTTCACTATCTCAAAAAAACTAAAAAAAGTATGTCGATTAGATATGATTGTCTTAATTTGTTTTAAAAACTTTTCACTTACTACTTCGTTTCCAACATTTAGTTGCAACGCATCGTAGCTGCATTTTCGACTTTTTTCGATATCAGTTTCAACGAAACTTATTTCAAGTAACTGTAGAATGTTGTTTGTTAAAATTAAAAACCTTAATCGTACGACAAAACTATAACAAAAGTTAAGTTGCTCTTATTTTTGAAGTTTCATAGGATAATAACAAAATTGCAGGAACATTTAATTCATACTTTTTCGTTAAACTAATTCTTTGCTAGATTCAAAATCATCATAACATAGTAAATTTTTTTAGTTTACGAAAAATTTTGAATAACAGCTATACATCATTATTATAGTAATAGTTCCTTTAGATTATAACATATGTTATAGTTGACTTAGATATTAAAATATCGATTTTAAGTGTTGTTTGTGTGTAATAAAAAAAATAGACTTACATAAGCTTGGTGTAAAATATTAAAATAAGACGAATAAAAGTGTATAATTATAATTTAATTTTTTTTTCACTTACCATCCCCAGATGTGAGTTTATTGTTGTATTGCAAGCAACATTATTATTGTAAGGCAATGGGTAATTAGGAGAAACTAAATATCCAGAACTTTTCAAGATATTGTTAACTTCACAAATGTCCGTTGTTTCTATTTAAACACACATATTAAAAATAAAACAAAAAACAAGCTTGAAAACCCAGACTTAAATTATTAATAAAAAAATAAGTACAGAAGCATGAAAACAAAATGTTGTCTCTTTTTAAATAGTGTTAGCTTCTATTTTTTCAAACTACTAAACTTTCTACCAACCAACACAAGCAGATCCATTGTAATATAGTTCATTACTGCAAGTACAACTGTACCCTTCAAAAGTTGTAACACAGGTAGAATCTGGTGGGCAAACTGTTGTACTATTACAGTTGTTGGCTGATAAAATTGTGAAATTACAAACTTTACAAACTATAACATTTTTACTAAATAGGAAAAATTAAACCTTAGATTTATTTTTCACAAAAAACTATTTAGTAAAATTTATTTCAACACTGAAGTTGTTGAAAACTAACATTATGTTTGCTGTAGTTTTTGTTATAAATCATAATCATAGATTAGATCATGTATTGATCGGAAACCTAATTAAGGACAATTATTCTTTTTAATTATTATAAACAAAAAATAAAAAGTTCTAATTTCTTTGTTTCTAAACTCAAAGTAAATTGTCGATCATTCTAAGCTCATTACTATTAAAATTTAATATATAGTAAAATTTTAAAATAAAGAAATTAAAGATTTACATTTCAAATAGAATTTTATCCAACCACTGTACTCTGAAACTCGAGTGTAGACCCCAGGCAACTCCAGTAGAGCGCACCCGATACCGAAACTGGTGATCCCGTGAAGGTACGAAGTTGCCCCATCCGGACAAACCAACGGTCCTCCGCTGTCACCTTGACAACTGTCCACTCCTCCTTCTTCTATTCTGAGTTTTCAGTTAGTTCATAAAATTATGATTGTTATCGTATTTTTAACTATTAACTTATTGATTATACTTTCAATTTTAGTTGTCCTGCTTGTTCAGTTTATTGTTATATTTTACGTTTAGTTTTAAGTACTTTAATTTATCAAAATAATCAACAAAAATATTGGCGGAAGTCTACAGAACCTAAGTCTAGATTTTCACATGCCGTGAGACAAGCTCAAGTTTACAAGCGTTGATTATACCAATTCGATCATAAGACCACAAGCTTTCGGTAGGCTGAGACCGATTTCGTCTTTATTAGGACTCATCAGTCAATCAGTCTGATTTTTGGTTTCGACTGACTGATGAAAGCTAATCATAAAAAGTCGGTCAGAGTCTAACGAAAGCTTGTGGTCTGATGATCGAATAGGTTTGATCAAACCTTGTTTTACTAAATAATTGATTTTAAACGAAACAAAAAAGTTTTTTTAATATTTTTTCTACCTACTTTCAGTAGCATAAATTGTATCAATTTTATTAAAAAAAAAACTGTACTTCAAATAACTCAATACTAACCCAGCGCATAACATAGAATCAAGTATTTCAATTGTGGGTCTTTCTACTTTTAAGTAGTCTTCGCACTGATCATTACTATAAACTTTTACATCTGCTTTTTGAAGTTGAGACGGTAGATCTCCTCCTAAATGTTATACTTTTTTTGAAAGTTATAACATTTTATCGTTTTTATACACTTTATACAAATTTTAAAATATAAACGACAAAAACTATTATTATAAGTTTAGACTTAAAGAGAAATGATGTTACGTGGTTTTTTTAAACACAACAAATTTCAAAAAACATATAGTTTGGTTAAGTAGTTCCTTCTTGGAATTTTCAGTTACAAAAAACAAATATCAACTTAATCTAAAGTTATACTCTATGTTTAGTTTTATTCTATATCTAAAAAAGTTTAGCTAGTTTTTTTTATTATAAAAATAAAAGATACACAAAATTTACTTTTTTTAATGTATTACTAAATAAAAACAAACAATACGAAATTCAATTTAAAATAAATAAGGAATAGTTTTTTAATGAACAGAAAATTCTAATTTAGATTCAATTTCAAATAAACTTGCTTAATACATTAATTACAAACCTTTTTACATTTAATTAATAATATAATAACAAAATTTTTCATCACCAAACATTTACCTTCTGAAAGCCTTCCAAGTCCAGTTATAACACAAATTGTATTGACAGGAATATTTGCACCTTGAGTGGGAATGGCAACTGGTTGAACGAAATCATTGAAAATAATGTTTGTATTCAGTTCAAGCAAGCTGATGTCATTTTCATTTGTTAATTGTTCGTAACCTAAAACCAGTTGATTATAGCAGTTCGGTAAAAACAGATAATACGATATGATGTTTTGAGTAAAAAGTATGATTGAAATATACATATCTTAAATCTGATTCTTAATATATTTTGGTTTGTATTAAGTAATTCACTTTTATTACTACATTTAAGAGTTAAGTATAATTTAAGTTGTTTTTGTTACGAATCTTTGTTACAATTAAAAAAAGTCATCGTAAAAATAATAAAGAAATCACTAAACAAACGAACTTAATTCTTATTTAAGTATCCTAGAAATACCTATTTTTTAATTTTTCTTTAAAAGTTTTAATTAAACTTAAAAGCTGCTTTAAAACTAGAACACAAGTTTTTACAAAAAATAATATACTAAGTTAATGTTTATAATTTACTTTAAATAATAATTGTAATAGAAAGCAAAAGTTTTTTAATTAATTTTTGTAAACGTTGTTTGTTAAAAACAGCTGGTACTTTTTTTGTTAAAATGTAGTTTAACGTCGTATCATTAAATAGGCAACTAACAAACTATTTTTTTGATACTTTTGTTTAAAAACACTTATATTTCGAAAAAAACTTTTTCCAAAAAAATATTAACTAATTTTTACAGTTAGTTTTATATGCTATTATTTGTAAAAAACTTAACGTACTTTTAAAAGCATGAAAAGTTTCATTTAGGTTTGCATTTTAAAAGTTAAAAAACAACAGCAAATTGAAATAACCAGGATATTCCAGTTTTCTTTTAAGAGTGAACTCTTGAATGTTGGTTGTATCACTTTTATTTGTAACTCCAGCAACAACTATTAAGTCAGAAAAAGAAAATCTGTTAATAATAATAGAAAATTAAAAATTTACTGAGTAAACACGATTGAGATTGAAAAAATTATAACAATTGTTAAACAAAAGATTAAATTGCTACTGACAACTTCTGTATAAAATTTGTTAGGTTTTACTAAAAAGCTGTTTAAAACAAGATTTATTATCTATTTAAGTAAATATATTTAGTAGTTTTTACAAAAAGCAAAGTTAAAAAAAATTAAACCAAACAAAGTCTGTTAAGCTTATTTTTAAGTGCCGCGGAAATTAGTGCACTACTATTGAAATTCTGACAAATCACATTGCAAAAGTTAAAACTCTTATATTTTTTTAAAAAGCCATATGTTAATGAGTTTTTGAAAATAATCGTATGTAGGTCTACCTAATACATACATTAACTTTTTAATTTTAAAATATTTTTTTAATGTTCTTTAGATGTGGCCTAAAGAAGTCTAAAAATATAGTAATTTTTAGTTTTCAAAAAACACTTTTACCATAAAGTCCTTTTTTACTATGATTGTCATAACAATTAGATCTCAAACCGCTTTTTAAATTTTTTAAAAGTTGTGGCCCTTTAAAACAATTTAAAGTATTTGAAATGTAATGTATAATTTTAAATTATTGTTTATATAATTTTTAAACTAAATACTTAAGATTTATCTTTGACTAAAAGTATTAAAGTTTTTTTTGAAAAATAAGTTTATAGAGATTACTAAATGTACAATACTTTTTGAGACTAAGTATCTACATATCAAACTATAAAAATTTTAAGAAAGTATTCTTTTCTTTTTATGATTTTTATCAATAATAAAGTTTTTAACTAAATGAACTTAGTGTGTATTTTATCCATAGTCTTTTATTTATATTTTTCGAAATAACTCAAAAAGAGTAAAACATACAACACTACATACTCTTAAATATTTATTAAGAACTTTAAGTTTATGATGATAAATAAAATCTGTTTAATTATGCACTAAATTTAAGTTAGGTATTGTTTTTAAAAATAAGTATCACACAAATTAAGTTTTATTTAAGTAATAGATTGTAAATAAGTTTACATAAAATTTTTTATCTAAGAATATTAGTATCAATAATTCAGAGAAAATAGGAACTGATCTTACTCAAAAGTGCAGTGCGTAGCTGTTAAAACCCATTTCTCCGATAAAATTGAACATCCGCAAAAATAATTGGAATTTTTGAGTCGCAGGTAGCACTGGTAGGGAAAATCTCCTTCATTAGCATTAGTTCCTCCTACTATTCGGCTGTTCTCTACAAAATAGAATGTTCATTGTTATTTTTGTGAATTTAAAAAAGAAAAACGTTTTGTTATTATTTTAATTGTTTGTTTAAACCTGTTTAAACTTTATAACGACAAACGTCAAGAAATGCTCCTTGAACAATGTAAGGAGTTTTAGAATAGCACGTAGTTAATGTGTTGTAAAATTACTGCGAAGTGTAAACAATTAGGAAATAATAACAACCAGTCATGGTAGCAAGAACAGCCTAACGATAAACTGAATGGCTTAAAACTGCGATAGCAAGTTAATTAATTTCGACAAACAAACATATACGTAATAAATTTAGGTACAAGTTTGAAATGTCCAACCCACGGCCCACTCAATGTTTTAATGCGAACCATTTTTACTCATAAAATTTCTAACAGCTAGTGTGTTAGAACTAGTTTAAACTGATTATTTTTTTAATAAACAAGTTTTTTGCATTAGATAGCTTTAATTTTTCTAGTTCTCATCAATGACATTGTGTTGTTTATTATTATTATAGTGTTATAGTGTATTATATTATCAAGCAGAGTTGTGGCCAAGCTAACCTTTTTGTTTACAATGTGATCCAGCCAGTTATAAAATTTAATATCGTTACAAATTTACAACTAATAATGAAAACCAAACCAGGTGCCTAAGGCATAAAATGAGCCGGGTACTATAAACTACTTCAAATAATATAAATTTTCTCTAAAAAATTATAGTGTATAAAATCAAATAACAGCAAAAAAACAAACAGACTTTTAATAGTTTCTTTCTATTTGTTTTTTTGTTTTTTATGTTATAATGAAATTAACTGCTTCAAATTAACTGCTTTTACGTCAGTTATAATAGGTAAAGTTTTATGTTGTAAATACGTGCTTTTCTGTCATATAATACTGTTAAGTTATATTATAATTACTATATAAAACTTTTAAGATGTAATTTGATATTTCATAACCAGTTTTTCATCTTAATTTTACGCTTGGAATTTACGATACGTGAATAAAAATATTAATTAATTGTTATTGAAAAACGAACAACTTGACATTCATCATTTTAAAAGTTATTACAATACTGGCTAAAACTTTAAAGTAGTTCTTTTAAAATATTGTGCAATGAAGAAAAGTACTTTTTTATTTTAAATAACAACATTGTGCACTAAAAGTTAAAGATACTTTTTTTGCGTTAATTATTACGTATTAAGATAAAATTAAAAGACTTAATTGAAGTTTAAAGTTTAGCCGTTAGCAATAACAGTTAAGAAAAAAATGAAAAATAAAATGACTCATTTCGTAAACTTTATCATAATTTAAGCTTTATTTTTAACGTATAATCAATAATATAATTTATTGTACCGTAAAATAGTCTAAACTAACCGTTATAGTTAAATTGCTTTTCCACATTAAACGTTTTCGAATGGAAACATGGAAATAAAAAAAGTACTACTAAAAGTTTAATACTTTTTCTACTCATTTTAGCTAAAATAAAGTTTTTGAGTACTAAAAAGTTGTAAATTTTGTAAAGAAAGTAACTTTTTCTGTTTAAAGTAAACATTATAAAATTTTAAGTATGGTGAAACAACTAGATTACTTTTTGGTTATTTTTTTTAAATTTAACTATGACATTACTAAAAACAGTAATATTTATTGTACAATTGTTACCACTATAAACTGAAAACTTTTTTTAACTTTATTTTAAACGCAAAAACTTAAAAACTTTTTTATAACTAAGTAGTTTTACTTGCTTACTGAAATAATAAAAAAAGATTGAAATTTTAAAGTCTTACAAAGCTTCTTAAGCTAAACAAAAGTTTGTTTAAACAAACCTTTAAGCTTAATCATAAAATGTCTCAAATGAAATAATAAAAACTGTTATAGTTAAAAAGCCTTATGTTCTTTTTTTTACTGCTGCTCACAAACATTTTTAAAACTTTCTAAACTAAAACAGTATTAAGTAAATTTTTTAAATTATTTTAGTGTTTTATTGTTTAAACCATAAACTGATTAAAATTATCCAAAGAAGCACTTGAGCTAAATAATAAAAATAGTTTTTTACAACCTTCTTAAAAGCTTTTTTTTATAACCTTTTAAAAACTGATATTTTTTTAATACTTTATGAATGAATGTTTTAACTACATAATAAATCAAATTTTTTTAACATCGATTGAACATAATTCATTCTCAACAAAAGTAATAAGGGTGTTTCGTGAAAACCTAACAAAATTTGAAACATAACGAATTTGGTCGGATTATAAAAAATCATATTAATTAATCTTGTAATTCTAAAAGTGTAACTACTTACAGTAACTAAGAAGTAAACAAAGTATATAACTTTACTCTGCAAAACTAGTAAATATATTTGTAACTTAATATAAACCTAGTTATTTAAATATTAGCCTCAGCTATTTAAAATGCTATTCTCAACTATTCACAACAGTTTTAAATAATTTTTTGTTTAAAAAAATTAGCACTGTGTTTACAAAAAGTTCAAAACGTTCTACATAGTATACACAAAATTATTAATATTTGTGCGAAATACTTTGAAATTTTCAAAAGTAGTTAAAGCATTTTTTTTTTCATAAAACTTTTTTCACATGTCACTTTCTTTTTAATCCAATTAATCAATTTTTCCTACTGCACATAGAACAAATATTCGTAACAAAAGCATAAGGCGTGTGTTTCACCAAAAAAAAATCGCCTTGCAATTTTTTAGTAATTAATCAAAGCAACAAGAGTTAACAATTTAGCTTAAACTCAAACATACCTAAAAATGATATCTCAAAAAAAAAAAAAGAATAAAATGCAAATCATTAAATTGTTTACATAAGGAAAACTCACCTTAATTTTTTTATTGGTTGTAGTTTGAATAAATTTACAAACTAGGAATGTTTAATTTTTAACAAGAAAGTAAGTCATCTTTTCGTAAACTTGAATTTTTTAGTTTAGTGAACAATAGGCTATGATTAATCTTCTTTGACTAGAGCTTTAAACAGATAGAAACAAATCTACATCATTTGTAGTAAAAAATTACACTTTTCTCCGAAGATATATTAACTATTACCCTTCCATATAAAATGATATCAACAAAATACTAATCTAGCGATGTTGTTAAACTAATATAAAATATAAAATGTGAAGTGCATTGAAAAGCTTTTAATTTCACCTCATTTATTGTTTTAGATGTTGTATATTTAAAAAAAGTTAGCGATCAAAAACCTTAAAAATTAATTTAAAAATCAGATGTGTTTTGTTTTACTTTTACTATTTAAAAGCACAATTTTTCTAATAAATTTTTTTTTTAAGTTAAACAAATTTTAAATGTTTAACTAATATTTTACTTTTAAATGAATATAAAAAAGTGCAAAGAATAAAATTTTAAATTAACTGTTCATTACTTAAGTTATTGTAACTGTAAAGTTCGAGAACTTATGGTAAATATGGTAAGTATTCTAAAATAACTTGGTATTACGAAAGTTTAAAACAAATGGAAAATCATTGGTAGTACTATAAAAGTTTGAACAAATGTTAACGCTAGCTTTGATAAATTGATACAAAATAAAAACAAAACAATAACAAAATAAGTACGCTTTGCACAATAGTTTTTTTTCTCTAAACAAAAGCTCGTGATATTATTATTGTTATTATTATATTATTATTATTTTTATTATTATCATTATTTTTTTATTACAATATAATTTATGTATATAAATTTATATATTTTCATTAAAAAGCATTTTTTTTAACAACAAAATTATATTTATTTACGCTTTGATGTAAAACGATCAATCATGAAAAATCTAGATGCATTGACTACCTACAAAAAAAAAACCTAAAGCCCTAAGCACATTAAAATAGACTGGCCAGATTACTAGTCATTTAACATATTGAGTAATGACTGATCATTAATGACTTATACAGGAAAGGCGCTGCTTTAAAAATTGAACTATGGATTAAGTTAAATCTCAAAGTTAAATCAACGGTTGATAAAAAACTACTTATAAATTTTATTAAAAAATATTTTATATAAATCAAACTTTTTTAACTTAGATCGAAATTCTGCAACTTTTTTGCAAGAAACTTATTGACTTACATAGACTATTTTTGTAACTTAATCGGTTATTTATCACTAGTGTGTAAAATTTTATCATTTCTTATTAATTTAGCCTTGCATAACGGTATATTTTATGTATATATAAAAGCTTTGAAGCTGTTTCAATTACTACTTAATTTTATTAACATTTATATTAACCACGGTATAAACACTGATACGCCTAGCAAAAACAAATCCAGTATTTCAGCTTAGCTTATATGCAGTGATCAAAATACTTAATGAACTTATGTGGTATTTTAATGATTAAAGCATGATTTCTAAACATGCATAAATTTTTACTTGTACACCGTGCTTTTTTATATTTAAATTTATATATTAACTGTTAATATTATTCTTTTGTAGTACTAATATAAGCTTGGTGCCTTATAGTATCTTGGTAATAAAAAATGCAAGTAGTAAAAATATTTTTATGTTTTTCAATTGCAATAGTTGTAAAAATTATGTCTGCTGGAAGCAAAAAATCAATAATTCTTTATTTATTATTTCATAGTTTATTTTGATAAACGAGCCAGTTTTAATTCTATGATCGAAACAAGCAGAAGTTTTAACAAAAAAAGTTTTAATTACTTATAAATTTTACTTCACTTTACTTTTGGTAAATACTTTTTTATGTTATGATAAGTTTAATTTTTGTTACAAAAAAAAGTGTACGTTTAACGGGAGAACACTAGGTTAAGAGTTCTAACCTGTCAGAACTCACTAATAATCTTTTTTTAATTTTAAGTGTTCCTTGAAAAAAGATTAACTATTTGATAAAACATGATGCAAAACATGTTTTTACAAATAAAAATAATATAAACACATTTATAAGTACAAATTTAATATTAACTTTTTTTAAACCAAAGCTCGTGGTACTAAAATTTGAATTTGAAACTTTGTTATGGTTTTTTAAACGTTTTTATTTCTTTAAACTTATATTACCTTAGCTTTAGCTTATTTCAAAAAAAAATTAAAGAGGTTGTATTTTCATAATATTTTTTCATTAAATCAAACTGTGTTAAAACCTTAAGTAAACCACAAAGGTACTTATTAAAACTTCACGTACAAATAATTTATAAACAAATAAAAAAACATACCGTTATTAACTTAAAAACTTGTAATTAATTATCTTAGTCAAGTTAAATTTTAGAAAGTAACTATTTGTTTTTGTTTTCAATTTAAAAATATGAGTAGAATAATTCCAAATATTCTAAAATAAAAGTAATCAAAAAGTATTTCTAAAAATATGAAAACTACCTTTTAAGATTTTTTTATATGCTGTCTAAGTATGACGATTTTATGTAAAAGAGTAGTTGTTAGTAATTGGAGTTTCTTGACAGAGCACTTTTATGATATAAAAATTTAACAAGAAATTTGGAGGGTATAAATAGTAGTATGTACTACACTGTTGAGCAAAAAAATATTATAGGTTAGAAATATTTATAGAATTTTTATAGATTTTAAATTTTTTTACATGTTAATTAAGCTTTATTGTCAACTATAAGGTCGGTAAACAAGAATTTTATTTTGTAATACATGTTCGTTTTTATAAAAAGATTAAGACACCCAATTTCTAACTAAACTCATTATCTGAAAAACCATGCTTACCAAAACGCACAAAAAATATACAATTCCGACAGACACTACAAAATTAAATGCAGCAGTATTTACTTTTTAGACAATAAGTTTCATCAAGTTTTTGGCAAGCTTCCAAATTTTTTTCATTGTTGTCTTTATTGTTACCAAAACTGTCATTACCAGATAATTTATTAGTGAATTCAACCTAAAAAGTGTTTTAATTTTCATTTTTTATATTTGTTTTAGAATATTAATTATGAGTTTAAAATATGGAAAAAAGAGTAAAAAAGTCAGTTTTTGCAAAAATATTGTCAATCTTTAAATATTTTTATGAATAAACTCTTACACTATTGCAGCAATTTGAAGAACAAACCGTTTTACAGCCATCTCAATCAATTCTGAGTCCAAATCTCCATTGGTGTCGAAACTTTTGATAAACTGACTCAATTTCAGTACGAACACTTTAAAAACCAAAGTTAGGAGCGATCGCTTTGGTTTTGGCTGCTCCTTTTTACCAAATATTTTGACGAGATATTTTAAAAATTTACCGTAAAACGGTTTCTCTACTTCGATAATTTCTTCATTTAGTTGAGATTCCTGATAAGCTCTAAAAGTTTCATAGCTTTTTTGAACGGGTCTTTCCACTAGTTCGGGTTGAGTTACTTTCTGTTGAGTCTTTACCGAGAATTCCAACTCGGAATACTCATCACAGCAATTAATAAGATATATCTCTGATTCATACTCTGCATCTGAAAATTTTATTCAAAAAGTTTTTTGTGAGTATAATTTTTTTCTAGGATAAAAAATTTCAACGTCATCATCATTTTTATCCCAAAAACTAACCAACTTTTTTTAATAACTTTAACTCTAAACTAAAACTACTTCATTTAGCTATTGCTTATATATAATAAAGAGAACTAACTAATTGTTAACGACAAAATTTCCATCACAAACAATCGTAAATTCGTTTTTACATGCTCTCCTTCTCTTATCTCTTTTTCAAAGATGAGCCATCTTAAATATAAAATTATTAAATCTATCTGTTTACCGATAATTACTTGGAATGGAGTTTCTTTTTTTAACCTTAGTTTATCAAGACTAGAAACTTTACGATTTTAGTTTAAAAATTTTTAGTTTTTACAACAGGGGCGTGTTTTGACTGGTTTCCTGTGCGACAAGTGAAAAAACAAAACTGAATAAACGTAACAATACAGTGATTGAACATGGTTTTTGTTGAAAAGTTTTCTTAAAAACTTACAATTGCATTTGAACTTTTTTTATATCAAGTAAAGATAAGTTTATATTTTCTAAAGAACTACGTCAAAAAATACAAAGTCTATATATTTTGAAAAAGTGTACAAGCGAAAAGACAAAATTAGAATTACGAAAGTTGCACATTGGAAAAAATAGGTTTTTGTTTAAGATAAGCCATTCAAAAGAGTTTAAAATAAACTATTTTTGAATAGTTTTACAACTTTTAGTGTATTTTATCTAACAAGGAGACTTTTTACCAAATCACATTTTGTTTTTATTTTTACATCATTAAAAAAACAGTAGTTTTACATTTATTTTTTTTTTATCAAGTTGTAAAGTAATTGGTAACGTCTGCTATTAATTTTTTTCAAATAAAAGTATGCTTTTGATCTTAACTTGATTTAGGCTAAATTATTAAAACTGGAACTGTTTGACTAACTAATTTATTTACATCTTATTAAATATGGTTTTCTATTATTAATACTAGTTAATTTCTAATTTTGAATAGTTCTTCGTTTTTAGTTTTTTATGTATAAAATATTTCGTTGTTTGTGTAAGCTTTACAATGTAAGGCAAAATATTAAGTTATTCTACTATTCGTTTAAGAACTATGACTTATACAAAATACACATTCTGTTTTACTGGTGATTTAAAATATTTTAGTTTAAATATTTTAGCTTAAATATTTTTATGTACCTGACAAATTTTAGACAGTTATGTAATAGACGGTCATTTAATTATCTTAAATGTATTATTAAAAGCTAAGCTAGTATGCTTTAAAGTTAGTATGGTCTGCATATTTGCTGAGTCAGTGAAAAATAGTATTTTTCTTTATTGTCATTTATAATTTTGATTATTAAAACTTTATTTTTTAATTAAATTTTAATACGTTTGGGTAAGGTGGGTTAGGGATAAAGGTTTAAAAAAGTAATAATACAACACATAATAATCTATTATTAAACAGAAAAACGTGTAACCCAAATGAAAAAGTCTAGACACGCCCTTGTTTTACAACCGGAAGATTTTCGATATGCTAAGATTCTTACAATACTTTGGCTTTAACTTCTTTATTAGACATTTTTTAAACGGCTTAGACTATTACTGCTTGATAGCACCAATTTCTTTAAGAAAAAAGTACTAAATGAACCTTACCTAGAGACTTTTGATTTAGTATTTTCACGTACCAAATTTAAAAAAGGCATCTACAATGTTTTATATTTACTTAAACATTCATTAAGTATTTTAAGCAAAGTGCGGTTACAACTAAAAGTTTTTGTTTTAAAATAATTAAAGTTATTACGATATCATATCAACATCTCAAAAAAATCTTTAGCATGTCTACGACACCTTGACCAATTTGCCTCGGTCACTCAACTTGCCAAACTTAAACCCCCAAGTTTTAATTTGTGGAAATACCGTAGAAGTTATTGTCGACAACCATAGAGAAAAGTTGCCAGATTTCAATAAGCTATAAGCCACGCATATTTAAAAAAATAAATATTCTGCACAAAAACATAAGCATTCTGGCAATTCTTCCCTAAAGTATCTCTAAGCTAAAAAGAAATCATACAACCTCTATAAGAGCGATCGTGAAGGAAAAATATTGAAAAACTATCGAGAGTTTTGCTTACAAGACTTAAATGTTTAATGATTTTTTGATAAATTTTACCGTTAAATTTGTCTCATTATTTTTACTTGATCCAAAATGATCAAACATGAAGATAACCGTATACTATTTTTCCCTTAACCTAAAATTAGTTGCTGATTAAACCTCTTTTTGCTTTTACGACTTATAATATGTAAATAAAAAAATAAAAAAAAAAAAATTTACCTAAAAACAAAAAAAAAATTATCTTTTAAGAAAGTTAAACTTCTGAAGTAAATTAGATGTAACATTGTGTAATTTTTTTGAAATTCTACTTAACTAACAAAACAAAATATTTCTAAAAAGGTTTGGTAACGTTAAAAAATAAAAATACCGTAAACTTAGGATGTAGGTTATACTTTTAAAGTCTAATATTTTATCTGCTACAAAATTATTAAGCCATTATCATTTTATTGATATTAATATATGCAAGCACCGAGTTTAACACTTTAACTTAATTAAATATTATATGCGTTTTATCTTTTTTTTTAACTTAAAATTTTCAAAACGTTTTTAATTAAATCTATTAATTAAAATATTTTAGCTTATAAAACAAATAAAAAAGTATCTATTTTAGTAATGGTGAATTGCTTACAAGCTTTGTAAGTTTTAGTAATGAAGTATAAGTAAAAAATAAAAATTTTAAAATAAGATTTAAACTTTATTAAAATAAGCCAGAAAAAAAATTGTTTAAACAAAAAGTATAATAACAACATAGCACTTAAAAAAAGTTAGTTGTTTAAATCTGTAACAACGTGTACAACGTTGTAACTTACAAAGACTTCACATAAACCAAATATATAGAGGCTTTTAACAAAATGATTTAAACAGTCATATTTATTACAATAAACTTTTATGATAATCAAGAAACATGTGGATATAAAAAAAAAAAAAGATCAGGTTGTCTTTTTGATGACCAAGTAGTGGGAAGCTAAGACAACGGAAGTAGTTTCAATTTTATTTCTCAAGGATCAATTTGAAAACTTGACATTTAATTTTTAAGCCATTTCACTATCATAAGTGACATACTGTAGCCCATGAACAAAAATCCTCCCAAAACGTAGAAATACGCCTATAAAAACAGTAAATATTTAAACAAAGAATTAAAAAAACAATAAGTAAAAAAAACTAGACAATGGGCAATCAATTAAGTTTAGTTTTACATTCAAAATAATTCAATTAAACAAGTTTGGAAAAATGCAATAGTAGCCCAAGTTTACACATGAATTTAGCTATTTTTAAAAGTTGATTAAAACAAATTGTGCCACTGTTAAAAGGTCAAAGACTAACGAGTATCTTTTTAGGGGAAGTTCTCTGAGTAGGCATCAACTTGACGAAGAAGAGGGAGGGGAGTATGATGACAAGGAGGGATGCAGCTGACGCTCCTGCGATCCCGAAAACATCCCGGATTGACGGCAGAAAGATAACAAGCAGATTCGCTTCAATGAGTTTGGTTATTGTTTATCATAACAAGGAACTTTTAGTTTAATTTATCTTATAAGATCTTTATGTATATTATCTATAAAAACACTTATGTGCGGTTTACAAAGTTTTACTTTAAAAAAACAAAGTTTAAAGTTTTTTGCTGATAATTCTTTGAAAATATTTTCGCACGAAAATATAAACCATTTATTAGTACTGTTTTTGTTATATGGGTCACTATAAGTTGAATTACGTAAAAAAGTATAAAAAGGTAAATACTTGTCACCAGAAGTATAATCATGACAGATATGTGCCTCGACCAAGAAAACGGTTTCTTTCCAAAGAATATTTCGTTGAAAGCTTTTCTTGCCTTTGCAATTATTGTTAATATTAAATTTAAACCTTAAATAAGTGTGAAATTTTTAAATTTAGAAATGTTGATAAAATAACTAGTTTCTATTTATGAAATTAAGTTTGTCAAAAAACAAAAAATATTTTTTGTTTTATTTTTTATAAATACTATGTATAAAACAAACTACTTTTTATTCTCTTTGCTTCAGCATCATAAAAATACATTTTTTAACGAATGAAATACAAACAAACCACTCCTTATAATTTTTACTTCATTTGTTTTAAAATAGATTGCGGTTGGAGTCAAGTTATAAAGTACATAAAGTTTTCAAATTTATATTCTATTTGGTATGTTAAAATACATTGTTTGTTATAAAAAGACTCACTGGAAAGTGGTTCAGAGGAACGGTGAATATAGCCATCAGTATGACCATCAACCTGGCAATGACAACAACCACCTTGTCCGGGTCGTCCGCGCTGTACATAAACAGTAGTTCCGCTCCTGTTGCGTCTGTAGTATATGTATTTACATATAGAAGTAGATAAAATAGTTTTTTTTTAATAATCTTTCATATTAAAAAATCTCTAAAACGAAAAGTACGTAGAGTATGACATTTTTTAATTTTATTGCTGTTGTTTAATAATTGTCCCTGTATTAATTTAATTAGATGTTTTAGAATATTGTTAAAAAATTGTCATAAAAAATTAACTTACTTATTCTTTTAAGCAACGTAGTATATTAATTGAACTGATTTTTTAAATAGTTGTAGACTAGAATTCATATTTTTTTGATTCAAGGTACCTGATACATTTAAAAATGACTGTGCATTCTAGAAAAGGTTTATCTTTTCAGTAAATTTAAATTCTATCTCTTCCTTAATTTTTATGGCTTGTTAGTGTTGTATAAATATTTTGAGTGACAGTTTATTTTGCTTAAAAGACTTAATAAAAAAGAAAACAATTTAGAATATTGTAATTTACCCTTAAATAACTTAAAAAAGCACTTTTATATGCATCCTTGATAATACAGTTAAACAGTAGTTTAGTAAAACCGACTGTAGAACGTGAGGTAGCCGAAAATGGCAGCCAGCATGTACGACGCGAGGCAGGCAAGAAGGGAAATCCCCACAACCGATTTCATTCGCCGCACGGTGGGGTTGCGGAGGTCGGAGTAGATGTGGAGGAGGGAGGAGTGGCACTGGAAGGAGAAAATCATCGTCGGCACCGCGTACACGCTCTGTTGTTATTGGATAAAAAAAAATTTTGGTAAAGTTTTTAAGTTTATAGTAAATATTAATAAGATATTAGTAATAACATTGAAGTTTTCATGGCGGATAAGGTTTGTGTTTAGTTCAAAGTCACTAAAGGTTAACCTGGAGTATTAAAAGTGTTTAATTTTATTAAGATACTAATAATTTAATAATTTTTAAAATAATTAAGAAAATTATTTTTTTTGTGTTGTAGGTTTTAGAAGTTTTGACTCTAAAATTAAGTTATTTGTGCAAATGCTTTGATGGTCGTTAGTAGTTCATTGATTTATATGAGTATTTAGTAGTTTTTAGTTTGTTTACAAAATAGGTAATTAACATTAATATGTACAATGTTATAATTTACGAAAATAAAGAACTAAGATCTTTATATAACAATTTTTTAATCTATTTTCTATAAAAAAAGATAAGTTAGAAGTTTGCATACACAGAGTCATCTAACTTTTTTTTTAATCATTACGTGTTAAGTTATAAAAGAAATCAAATACAAAGAACACTAGTAAGTTAATTTTAAATGTTTAGTACAAAATCTTTTTGCAAACTGACATTATAATTCCACACGAAAGGTTCAATTTTGCAAGTTTGTGTCTTGAGAGAAGACTTAAGTTCTTCTAATATCATGTCATTTGACATTGTTGCATTACATTCTTCTGATGTGTGGTTTGTTGCTGTAATTATTTTATTGTTTTATTCGTAGGTTTGCTTTAAAAAAAGGAGATAGTTATAGTTTATTTCTAAAATTAAACTTTTAATAACTATTTAACTTTTAAAACTGCTAACGTTTATTTCAGTTGATAAGCGTTGAATAAAAAGTTATAAAGTATTTTTCCAATAATATGAATTAGGCGTAGTTTTACTTTATTGTGATTATTTTAGAATAGTAATATTTATTTATTTTTCATTCTAAAATGTTTTTATATAACTTTTTGCTATTTTAACAAAACATGTTTGTACTAAAACATAAAGTTCTAATAGATTATCATTTGAGTATATGAAGATGTTTACGTGCTAAAAAAAATTGAAAGCACTTTTGCTTTTAAGTTGTTCGTGAAAAACTTATTTCAAGTGCTCGTTTAATTATTGCGGACAGAAGTAAAACAAGCTAACTAGTTTCTAGTTTTAAAACTAATACAATAGTAAAAATTATTTGTTTAGTTTTTCTTTTGTTGTCTCGTCTTTAATTAATATGACGTAAGCAAATACTTTCTAAATGAAGAAATATATAAAATAACTAACACCTCCATTCTGTAGATGAGTTATAACTAGCTCGTTCGTTTATTTTTATTGTATAGTTTGAATTAATAACATCGTCACTTAATATAGGACAAGGTATGTAAAACTTTTTCACAATCACCTGTAGGATTTTTATAAAGTTAAAAGTAAATTGCTTCATGATTTTTCGGTTGTTTATGTACTTAGAATATTTTCCAAAATTATTTTAATAAAGCAATTACAATAGTTAAACTATGATTTATAAATGTTTAGTTAATTTGATAAATATTTATAAGTACAATTAAAAAATAATTTAGTTTTTTGTAACTAAGTTAAACAACAAGTTTTTCAGACACCAGAATATATAAGATTGGTGTGACTTAAAAAATTGTCTTGACCGTTAAGTAGTTAAAAGTTTTAGAAATTATATAAAATTTTTTATATGAAGACTACAATATTTATACGGCTCAATTAGATTTATTTAAGTAAAAACTTAATTTTACCTAGGTGTAAAAATATTCAACAGTTTCAAAGTATTTCTAAATGAAATATCTGAATAGCGAATTTACCAACTAATAAAAAATAAACTCTGTGCAAATAATAATCAAAATTAGTTTCTAACTTAAAAGATATAAGTTACAACGTCCGTACAACATAAAGTACTTAAATAACTAATAAGTATGTTAATATATACACAAAATAAGCTTTTAAGCATTAAAAACTTACCATGACAGTGAAGAATAACATGCATGCTTGAGCGAAAGCGCTCGTGTAAGACAATTTACCAATATTTCTCAAACTGGCAAGCGGTACAACTATGGTAACGGTTATCAGTATTACTAGATAGTCTCCATTCAAATACCATGCACTATAGTAGAATAATTTTCATTAAGTTCTATGTGTAAGTTTCTTAAAAAAATTTTAATATTTAGTAAATGTTTTAAACTTTACTTTTCATTTTTGAATGGAATAAAAAAACGGAAATTAACAATAAAAAGTAGTACTTATAACATGTGTGTAAATTAACTATTTAAAGTTACTTTGTTTATTAATTTACAAACAGTCGTTTTTGCAAAAGTCATTTAAGTCTATAACAATATGCTTAGAATTCAAAACTTATTGTTTGGGTTTATGAAGCTATCTCATAATTTTATCTTTTAGATTTTATGAAAACATTTGTACATAACAATAAGTAATAGTTTTTATAGTCATATGATACCGTATAACGTAACAAATAGTGTGATATACGCTAAAAACAACTTTAATTAAGTTTAGAAAAAAGTTTTTGTTTACTTAACTGAACTCTAAACAACAAAAAATACAGCAAAACTGACTCATAACAGTCATTTATATCGGCGAGAGACCTTATTACCCCTGGAAGATTGTACTTTACTATAAACAGGAAGCTACAACAGCCTGTAAAATTTTTACAGATTCTACTAACAAGTAACAATAATTTTAACAGTTTTTAATAATAAGTTGAAGAACAAAAAGTGGCAATTATTAGTGAGTATAAGACAAAAAAGCCATCAACAAAATATTAACGAAAAATAAAAACAATTTTTTTCTAGTTATTGTTGAGCTTGAATTTTTTAAATTTCTAATAAATTAGTTTACGAAAATGAACAAAAAACTTTGACTTTCTTCTCTACTATGTCATATAGATATGGCAATATCTAACATAACCTCCAACACATTGCACAAGAATGCTGCATGCAGTCACCAGTTTGCCAACTTTTCCGAACGCGCGCCTGCCTATCTTCTCGTACGAAGTGCAGTTGGTTTGTTGGCTCAATTCCAACAAAAATGCTATCGTTGTGTACGCCAACACTGCAACTCCAACTAAAAACACCCTGAAAGATTTGTTTAATTTTAATTTTCAAATCCTTCTGAATATGTTATTAATCCTAAAGAGACTCTTACAAAAACTAACGTAATCATTATATTAATTGCATAGTTTGATAATTCTTAATGCTATATAATAGGCTATGTTTGAAAAGTAATTTAATAAAAAAATAAAATTAAAACTGCAAATAAGCAGTTGTACAGTTAATTAATTAGAATGTTTTCTAGGTTCTTTAGCTAAAACAACGACTTTAAACAGCTTAAAAAGTTTATGGTACATTCTAAACGTTTACGTTTCTAATTGTTAAAGAAATTTAGAAGAGCATCTTTAAATACATTGAAACTAACGTGAACAGAACGATTCCGATGTTAGCAACTGCGTTAGCGAGACCCAGTATCCCGCTCCCCAAGACCGCGTTCATCACGTTGAACACGCTCATCGGAGCGTTGAACGACCTGCTTTTATCCGCTCCTGAAGTTTTTCTCTCCTTCGCCACCCCTTGTTTGTATTCCATTTTTCAGTGTGCTTTTTTTCAAACTGATCTACCGTAAGTTTTTTATTTATTTAAAATTTTGTAAAAAAAAGAGTTATGATTTTCGTTAATATTATTTAGTTATTAGTTTGAAATTGTTTATAACTTTAACGAAGCAGCTGGACCTTGTTGAAACTTATATGAAAAGTTTTTATTGTTTATTTCAATTAATCATTGAAAGCTGTTTTTGTTTGAGTTTAAAAAATTTATTCTGTTTAACTTAAAATTTATTAATAACTTTTGTGTTATGGACTCATAAATGTAGGTTTTTTTTTGATTATGCTAAAGAAGTTTCCACATTTTAATAAATTAGTAGACAATTACTGAAATAGAAATATTACAAAAACATAATCAATGATTCCTTTATTATTTTTACTTAAATGTTATAAAATGTTTTTCTTAAAGCTTACATACTTTTAAAATTAAAAAAAAAACTTTTTACGTTTTGATTTTTCTTAACGTTTACAGCTCAATTTAATTTTACGACTAATATATGTATGTATAAAACTTAACTTTACTTGAAGTTTAATCTTATAAAACAACTTTTTATAAGCAAGTACTGATAGATACTTAGACAACACTAATATAAATAAATTCACTATCTAAACAACACAACTAGAAACTTTTCATTTCTAAATATATTTGTTTATACAACATTACTTTTTTTTTGAAACATTTATATATGGTTTATAAGCAGTTTTTTTCGATGAAACCTTATTAGTTAAACAGAAAGTTAAATCAGTTACTGTTGTAGAAATACTAATTGTTAAAAAAGAAATCAATTTTTATTAAATATATAAAGTTTATAAACATATGCAATCAAGCTTTTGCTTTTTATGAATTTAATATAAGTATACTGTCATATTAATAAATAATAGCATTCTTAATGAGTCTTTTTCATTTTTTTACAAATTTTTTTAATGTTAACTAATAAATGTTTGAAACTTATAAGAAAACTTTAATTACTGCTTAAAATACGTTCTTTGAAAAAAAAAACTAAACTTAAAAATAAACAAGTAATGTTTTTAGAACTCAGTTTATTTAAACTTTCTAAACGACAAAACATTCCAATTTTGTTACAGATACGCTGTAGTTTACGTATGAAAAAATTAATTTTATTTTCATCTTTAAGTGCTTATATAGCTAAGAAATAACCATGTGATTACTTAAACTTGTTGTTAAAACATGTATTTCTAAGCTATAAACAAATCTAAGCATAACAAGTACAAAGTTTATTACGTAGAAAATATTTTATTGCTTATTTTAAAATTAGTCTTTAAATCTTTTTATTTTGTAATTTCTAATTAGTACTTCATGGGCTAACAAAAATACACATTCCAATTCGTTTGTGTATCTTAATTAACTAATATGATATTTAAACGTAAATTTTAAACTATTCTCACATAAGTCATTATGATTTTACCAAGTACATTGGTAGTTTATATTATTTATGTTTTATTCGCTCTCAGTTCTTTCAAATGTTAAATTATATTTTAACTACTTCTTTTTTAAAAACGTAGAGTAGAGAACTTAAAAAACTCTTTTGTTTCGTAAAAATATTAAAAAAAACTATTAAAAAAATGTGAGTATTAGGAAAAGTAAAATTCAAATTAAAATAATAGTATATACAACTACTGAACTAAATATCATACAAACGAACCAAAACGATCTATTCAACTAAAAAAGACTCTTTATGATAAATTATTCTTGTTCGCCTAATTCTGATCGAAAAAAAAAAAGTTTCTAAGCTAACTTGGTTGAATAAATACTATGAATGTTTAATAACTTTAAGTCTAGGTAGTTTACAACTTTCTAGTACCACCAATGTTCAATAAATATAAATGTTCGGCTTTAGATAATTTTTTCTAATCATTGGTAACTGTTTATACTTGAAAAAATGTTTTTATATGTTTAAGTTTTAAGACAATTTTTAAGGTTCCTATCAAACTTATTTTAATTTTGAAAATACAAGATATTCTATACACATACACTTCAGTTTTGTTTTAAAAACAAGTGCTAAACTAAAACTAGTAAAAAAACTAGTCAAAAATATATAAAACACTTTAAAAGTTTTATACTTACCCGTTTAAACGTGTCAAAAATGAAAATGAAACTTTGAGAAACAACAGAAAACTTCACCTACTTTTTAGGCTTTTATTTTGACGGAACGAAGACTTTCTATTAAGTATTTTTATTTACTTTATTAGTGTTTAAAGCAAAAAAAAGCGCTCAAGAAGTTTGGTATAAGGACCGGTGTACGAAATTTTCTTTCGGTTATCGAGTCGCACAACATCATCACACAAATTTATTTAATCAAAATGAGTATCATTAGTTTTATTTTTACAAAGTTTATACAAACTAGTTTTCAGTTTAAAAAATTAAGTTTTGTATCTAAAACTATTATCTTAATTTATTTTTTTCTTGTTATTTTTTTAGTAACATTGGTCAGTAACAAGTGTTTTTTTTTTGTGTAATCATTTTGAATAGAAACAAGCTTCGATATATAGTTTTAATAGAGACTACTTAAAAATTCATTGTAACTCGTGTAAATTACTTTTTCTGTAGACTTGGTCGCCTAGTAGAATCAATAGTTTAATGCATTTTTTCAAAATATTCTCGGTTTATGCGAACTGGAAACCAATAAAAACTACAATAAAACTTTAAAGGCGACCAAATTTAAACTTACTGTTTCTGCTTTAGTCTGAATTTCTGTTCTTACAGTTACTATTTTGCTTGCTTGCTGATGAAGTTATTTATAGTGCTTAAAGCAATAATAACTAATTAGAAATAAAAGTTTTGTTGATTTTATAAATATATTTAACCTTAAAACTAGTATAACATACATATATTTACATACATTTTACATACATTAACATACAATTTAAAAAATTTACATAAACATACATACTTTTAACATAAAAATAGTTAATATATATATTTTTCAAAGACTTTAAATAGTAAACTAAGTTTCAATCAAAGTCCTCGTCACTCGTCAGTACTTATATAAAATCATAACAAATAGATGATTTTCTATTCAAAGTTCCATTTGGATAAGATTTTATATAAGTACTGACGAGGTCCTTGACCGAAACTTAGTTTTCTAATTAAAGTCTTTAAAAGATAAACTACACTAATTCTCCTATAGAAGTTGAAATCTTGTTTAGAAAAAATCAAAACATGTAACATAACTAGTTAACTGACATTTTTATAAAACTTTTATAGTAAAAATACGTCATATTCAAAATTATTCAAAAGTATTCTGCTCGTAAAAAAAGGTAAAGTTTTTAGTTTCACAACGGAAAAGAAATGTCAGATGTCGGCTACGATTATTCTAAAGAGGCGGGGAAAAAGGGAATAGTCAGCTACCCCTGTGTTGTGGCAGGAGCAATTGCTGCTGCTCTTATTATTATCGGAGGTGCAGTTGCCGCAGCCGTGGTGCTAAGCGGTGGCGATACACGGAGTAATAGTACGATAATAGATGGTCCGAATAATGGTACGATCACAGATGGTCCGAATAATGGTACGATCACAGATGGTCCGAATAATGGTACGATCACAGATGGTCCTAATAATGTTACGATCACAGATGGTTCGAATAATGGTACGAATAATGTTACGATCACGATTCAAACACGGATTAATGGAGGTTAGTTGTTTGAGAAACTTTTCTTGGCAAATCAACTTATATAATTAAAGCAATGATTTATACATAATTCTTAGACAAGAAGCATTTAGCTATAACTATAGATTTTATTGAGTGAAATATTGTTTTATAATGCTTTAAACAAATATATTTTGTTAAAAAAGTATTTATAAGTATTTGTTTAACTTTTTTTATTATAGCAAAAAAAAAATGAATAGTTTAAATTTTCATTTTTTATTTGCTGGCAGGACTTGTTGAAAAATCTTAGCAGGCCGCAAATTTTTGAAAATTTGTACAAATAAAACTTCTTAAAAGTAAATTTCAATCAAAAATTTGTTTATATGTGTGGTAAAACAAAATTTGTAATGTTTTTAATTTAAAGATTATTTTATTTGGTTTGCACAAGATGTTTACAATTCAACCTAAATAATACGTTGCGAGCGCGATCCGGCTCGCGGGAAGTACGTTGCCCACCGCTTACTCACAAGGTGGATAAAATATTACGGAAGTGGTTTTATAAATTTAAATTATATTCAAGTCTCATGTTCCAGAACACATCGTAATATATACTAACTGTGTTGCTAAAATCTGTTTCAAGAAAACTGTATAAAATAACTTTCACTACAGTTTTCTGTGCAAAAACGACTAAGTGTGATATCACTATTAGATTTTTTCCTTTTTGCACTTGGGAAAGCCCATATAAAAATCTAATGAAGATGCTTAAAGTTTATTATGATGCAGTGGGGCTGACCTCAAGCTTTCTTCCTTAAAAACTAAAGAAGCGTCGTCATCTTACTTGAAAATGCAAAATTTTATAAATTGGAAAGTGAGGTCTTACGCTCAAGACACACAACTGTAGCATTTTCAAAACAGTGTTTGTTTACATCTTGGGCAAAAATACCGGAATAGAATCCTGAGAGTTTCAAAGAACGATTAAGCGAGTGATTGCTGCTGAAGAAAGGAAATTGAAAAACATATTGCGTTATTATTCTAATGAGGCTTAAGTTATATATAAAGCGTAGAACTTTTGTTTTTCTCTGGTATTAGAACAAAACAATGGTGTCTTATTTTTCGGGGAACGCTCACCCGAGCCCCAGTTAACTTCGTAAAAACAATTTTAAAACCGCAGTTTGCGAGCCGGGCGAACCGCTCCACACGAACTTGCTGCTGCTAGTAGACGGGTCGGTATCCGTGAGCGACATCGAGTGGCCGAAGCAAAACGCCTTCATCAGGTCGGTGATCGACAGTCTGGATGTTGACCGGTTCTCCGTTGGCTACATCCAGTTCGCTCGCGAGTTAGTGGCTTTGCAGTGCTTTGAAGAGTAGTACGCTTTTTTAATTCTGTTTCAATATTTTTTTCCTACAAAGTCATGTTTAAACAAAAAGCTACTTTTTGACCACTGAACCGTTTTCTTATGAGTGATGACGTTTCTAATACAACATACTACTAATTTTAAATCTAATTAAAACGTTGTACTTTTTATATACTTAAACTTTACATGGAAGGTAATTTTACTGCCTTGTTCATTTTATCAGATTACTATGAGATGTTTTTAGTATTAGTAACCACAGTAGAAAAATAAGATTTAGTATTTTTTGCTTCTCTATGAAAGTTCTTTTTTATTGTAGTATAATTTCTGAAACTAGTAAAGCTTAACAATTTGCAAAATCTAGTCGGAATCTAAAATCGGTAGTAGACAGTTTTGAAAAAAAAACAGTATGTTGTGTTACAAACTTTACCATTCATGCAAAACGGCCCAGTGGCCGAAAAATTATTTTTTTGTTTAAATAAGACTTTAAAGGACACAAAAATAAGTTTCAAGATTCTAAGTAGATAAAAATTTTCAATTTGTTATAATGAAATTTTATAGTGTTTTAACAAACAAAATTTTTAATTAGAAAGTATGTTTTCGCTTATGTTTAATTACGAGTACTTGAATTTAATGCGTTTAATTATTATTTGCGTTTTTTATTTTTAAACTTAATTTTTGTTCCAAAAACTAATTAATTTCAGTTTGCAGAACTAAAACTCAAGCAGACACAAAAGTATTTAAAATACGTTTATATTTTTAAGTACTTAAAGCAAACATACTTTTGTATTTTTATAAAAGTTAAAAATTTTATACAATTAAGTGTTTCAACAAATTGATTTTTTTTTAACGATTTATATAAAGCTTAATGAACTTATTAATATGAAAAATCTTAAAAAATTTTTATAAAAACTTTTTACAAATATTAAAAAATTATAATTTTTTACCTATTGTATATATGTAAAAACTTGTTAGTTAAACTTGATTAGCTATAAACTTACGCTTACTATAAATTTAACTTGTTTTAAGTAGTAAAAACCAAACCGAAACAAATGTTATATGAAGCTGCATCATACACTTTTTTATAGAGCACGCACTGAGTTTCCAATAGAAAAAGGGCGAACAAAAGAAGAACTAAAAGTTTTTTTTTTTTCTAGTTCAAAAGCTTATAGCTTATACCCTTAGAATGTTAATTTTTACCAGAGGTTTAAATAGCATTAAATTGTGGTAGATATTCTGTTTATAGCATTTACTGATATCTTTTGACTTACTCACTAAAACAACGAAATACTTTTACATGCTGATACTTAAAAATTATTATACTATGTTTTTTTTTGTAAAAGACTGCTGTTATTAGTTGTATATATTCTTTTTAAATAAATTAAATGTCTCAGCCTACATTAAGATAAAAAATGTTATAGAAGTTGTATAATTTAAACTCCTCATTTGACTCATAACTAAATAGTTTTAACTGTTTTACTTTTTTTCGCTTTAAAATAATTTGACAGCCAGCTTTCTATGTCTAGATCCAGCGTTAGACAATAAACAAACAACAATAAAAATAGCTGTATAATTTTTATAATTAACCGTTTTATATTAAGTTATGCATTCAATAAGTTCCTCCAGAAACTTGTCGACGACGTGGTACAGATAAAAGCGGGAACAACACATCTCAATGCGATCAAGGCGAGCTTAGAACTTTTTAAAGGTTAGAAAAGATGCTTTTGCATTTGTAACGTTTATTTTTCAATTCAATGTTCGCAGGTCTCACGTACGATTTGAGCAAGGACCAGAACGTGCTGTTATACATTACCGACGCCAGGTATTTTTGTTACCAACTAAAATTAATCGCTTTTTGAACTGTAAACAAAATATTTCACATATGGCTTTAATATGTTAGAATAACTTTGATCAAACAACAACGAATTAATATAAAAAGTTTTAATAAGCAACTAAACTATTTATTTCATTCATTACAGACATTATATGTAAAAAGTACACTTAAAAAAATATCTTTAAATAAAAAATAATTATGGAAGATAATTTCATCAAAACTTTACTTGTGAACTGTAAAGCTAAGAGCATAAGGGGCTAAGGGAAGTTATTTGAAAAAAATCTCTACTGTGTGAAATATCGAAATAATTACTGTAATTCTGATTTAAAGAACAGAATCATTTTAATTAACATTTTAGATATAACTGTTCAAAATATAGTTTTAATTGTTAGCTAACAAAAGATCCTAGTGAAGTAACTTCACTGGAATATAAATAAAAACAAATTATACAGTAATCTTCCTTTATTCTACCAACATATGTTTCTGTGTGTCAACGAATCAACACACTTCAACTGAGTTGTTTTCTTTCCTATTAACAACCCAGTTGAAGTGTGTTGATTCGTTGACACACAGAAACATATGTTGGTAGAATAAAGGAAGATTACTGTATAATTTGTTTTCATTTTAGATATAGTAATTTTTCTAAAAACAAATTCAATACAAACGTTCAGACCGATTTTCACTGTCATTTTACTTTGAAGTTCAAACATTTTTATCTCCAATTTTTAGAAAGTTAGCCTCAGGTTTTTTTGAAAATATTTCTTTCATTATAAGAAGAAAATGTGTTGTAACGAGTATAAAAGTATAAATAAGCATTTTATAAGCAGAAACATCAAGAAAAGATAATTCTTTTTTGTTTTAATTAAAGTTAAAGTGTTTCTACTTATTTTTAATTGTTAATACTATACGAAATTAAAAGAAACGTTGAGAAAGAGTGCTTAACAATTGTAGAAATTTATATCGACCATCTGTTAAAAGTCTAAGTCAGGCTTATTTCTTTTTATCTCAAAAACTGATTTGAATTTTTAAAAAACGGTAAACGGCAACTGTTAGCTAAATATTTCAACAACGAAATCAACAAGGCCGTAACCCCTACACCCCTAACTTAACAAAATAAACTGAATAAAACTTAAACTGAATAAAACATGGTTTTTTGTATTTTGTGACAAACGCTGCAGATTTTATCCTTCAGCAGCGAACTAATATTTTTTTTAAGTCACCGAGGCTTGGATAAAGTAAAAATTCAAGAAGAGCTGGTCAAAATGGACTCGCAAGTCCCGGTTCCAGTCACCAGGTACGCAGTAGGAATAGACGAAGCGGACATAGACGACCTCAAGGTTCTGTAATGTTTTGAAAAAGTGAAAATAAAATTAATTTGAACTAAAGTAAGTGCAAGGTTTGTTTTAATGTTTTTTTAAAACTTTCAGTCTTTCTAAGATGTATTACACCTGTCTTGTTCGCAAGTGAGCGTTTTATCTTAGTAGAGCTTAGACTTATATTGAAAATTAATTATATTCAAGAAAAAACTTTAAATTTATAAAAAGCATTAACTAAAAAAAGTTTCAAAACTAATTCAGATATTTAATTTTTATAATGGTTTTTGACTAAAGCTCATTAAAAGCATTCAAAAACGCTTATATATGAAAATACGAAATGTGAAAGCAGTTTGTAGCTTGTTGTTACTACAACCTTGTTTTCACCGTCACTCCTCACTGAAATAACAAATACTCCTCAACAGCAAGTGGCTTCAACTCCCGACAAAGCGTACTACGGCGCTAACTTCGATGTTCTACCTAACTTCCTTTCCCACCTCACCGCCATCAATTCCATTGGATGCTAGAAGGTTGGCTAATAATTAATAATTGAGAATATATTTTGAAAATGTTTTCATGAGTAAAAGAGGTTAAAATGTAAAACTGGTTGTGAAAAGAAAGTTTGAACTTTACAGCTATTTTTAATGTTTACTTTGATTGTGCATCTTTTTATCGAACAATATAAACGTTTAATTTTAAACAGATTTTCAAGAGAACGAATTCATTACCTGAAAATAAAAGAGATATATTTTTCAAGAAAAAAAATTTATGTATTGTAATAACTTAATAAATATTAAAGCATAACGTTTGTCAAATACTAATTAAACTATATTTATTATTAGTCTACAAGTTTGAAACATTTATATAAAAAATAGTTTTAATTTTTATAGTGTATAGTAGAGTAAACATATTTTTTATGTATTGAAAAAAAATAAACAAATGTTTTTGCTTTGTGAACAAACTAAAAGTATTTATCAAAGTATTAATTAAGTTTCTATAATAAGGTCAAAAAGTCTTCTTTTTTTTAAAATTGTCTTTTTTATTTATTTTTTCTTTTATACTAAATACTTTTTATTAACAGATCAGAGTATTAACAATTATACCTTTTAATTTTTTGTATGATTTATGTACAATTAATTCACCATAAAAACTAAGATTACTACACAATAAACATTCAGCTTTTGTTTATTTGTTAAAACGTATCTAGTAATGTCTTAAATTTTTTTAGACTTTATGCAAAATAGGATAACGCAAAATAAAATATACTTTAATATTGTACATTATAAGTTTTTCAGAAACTAGCTCATTATAGTTTTTTAAAAGTAAGATAAACAAAAAAAATTATCATAAAACCTTGTTTTTGTTTATTTATTTTACTACAACAAAAAATAACATGAAGTAATATCAATTATTCTTGTAATACGACGTTTAATGCCAGCGGCTAGAGTCCTTCTAAATAAAAATGAACAAAGTCAAGTCTTTATGTATCAACCCTTATGTTAGAATCGTTGTTGTCAGTTTTATTGTTCTTGCGCGCTGAAGACATTCTAGTCACTGGCTCAGGAACATCAAGGTAAAGGGGTTGTTCATAGATTGCATCCATAATTCAACGCTTAAAATACACAAATATATATATATAACTTATATATATAACTTATATATATGTATAAGAAAGAGCTTGCGAGTTAAGATAAACATGTGATTAAATCAGCTCAACTTATTTACATTTACTCAATTTATTATCAAATGACTGCAACTTGTATCAATTGCAGTAACTAATAATGATAAATTGTTTAAAGAAGTGAATTTTGTATTTTTTTTTGACATTACCCTTTTATGGTAACACGAGGAATCATAAAAAAAATATGCTTATAGTTAGTTTTTTGAACTTTGTTTTTGTAAAATTCAATAACACCAAAATGGTAGTGAATCAGCAACACCGGTGATTGTGTAACAACAAACTTTGTTCAACAACTTTTTACCCACAAAATTTATGCCTAAAAATTGCTTACGAGTAAGGTTTGCGTTCAGTTTGTAGAATTAAAATTTAAACAGATACAAAAGTAAATAGAATAGTACATTTATTTTCAAGTACTTAAAGCAAACATGCTTTTGTATCTTTACAAAAGTTAAATAATTTTGTATATAATAAAGTGTTTCAACAAGTTAATTCTTTTAACGATTTATATAAAGCAATGCTAATAATATTAACAGTAAGAAAAAGCTTAATTTTTTTTTATAAAACTACCTAAATATGAATTCAAGTCCTGTTTTTATTGTCTATGTAAAATTAATGCTTTACATTGTAAAGCTTACACAAACAACAAAATATTTCATACATAAAAGACTAAAAACGAAGAACTAATCAAAATTAATATTTAACTATTCTTGATCCCAAAAAAAAAATATTTAATAAAATGTTAATAAATAAGCTAGTCAGTTACAGTTTAAATAAATTAACTAAAATCAAATTAAGATCAATTATATTTTATACGAAAAAATTTAATAACAGACGTAAACAGCTATTTTACAACTCGATAAAATTAAATGTAAAACTACGGTTTTTCTAATAATGTAAATATAAAAATATTATGTAATTTGGTCAAAAGTTTCCTCGTTAAATTTGAAACACTTAGTGTTGTAAAATCACTCAAAATAATTTTTTTTGATCACTAATGATTGGCTTACTTTCAACAAAAAATTTCCGTTTTCCAGTTGTAAAACTTCCGTAATTATATATATTTTTGTTAATATGTGCAGTTTTTTTGAAAAAATTAGAAAACTTCGTATTTTTATAGTAGTTCTTTAAAAAATGTAACTATAAGTTTAGTTGATATAAAAAAGTTAAAATAAAACTTTAGAGAAACTTTTTTAACAAAAACCATATTCAGTCGCTGTTTTGTTACTTTTATTCCAATTTTTTTTCTTGTCGCACAAGAAACAAGTTAATACACGCCTCTGTTGTAAATACTAAAGATTTTTAAACTAAGATCGTAAAGCGTTAAGTTTTGATAAACTAAGTTAAAAAAAGAAGATTCCATTCTAAGTATTGTGAGAAACAGCTAGATATAGTGACTTTATATTTAAAACGACTCCTCTTTAAAAAAAAGAATTAGGAGATTGGAAGCATGTAACAACGAATTAAAAATTGTTCGTAAGGAAACTTAGTTGTAAACAACTAGTAAGTTTATTTAATTATATAAATATCATTTACTAAATGAAGTAGTATAAAGCTCTCGAGTCTCGTAGACTCTGATTTTACTAGACCTTAAAGTTGTTTTCTTAATGCCAAATACTTAAATATTTCAAAAAAGGTGAATCCCATATTATATTTTGATCTGGACTTTTTAGTATCTTAGTCTATTAATTTAAATCTGAAATTCTAATCATTGTAATGTGTGTTGCTAGTTTTTACCACTTTTCAATTTTACTTTTTATTTAAAGTTAAGCCTTAATGTTTTTAAATTTCTGATAGTTTAGATTTTCTGATTCTATTTATTACTGAAAATCTTTAATTAAGGCCATAGGGGGGGGGGGTCCAACATTTTTTTTTACAAAAATTAACATTGGGTTTTATATGAAAGTTTTAAGTACAAACTACGAGCCAGTTTTTATAGAAATCAAAAATATCATTTAACTTTTGAGATATTTAATTTTTTGTAAAAATTTTCTAATATAAACGTATGAACCGCAAATTTTTTGAGGTCAATTTTCTCGGAAATTTTAAAATTCACTAAAAATCTATCTCCTCCTTCATTTTTCAAGCAATCTTCTTCAAATTTTCAGGAAATAATCCTTATAATAAAAGAAAAAAACTTTATTTTACAATTTTAATAATTTTAAAAATAAAAATTTTATCACAAATATTTAAAAAAATATATTTTTACAATTTTTTTTTTTAATTCCAAAGTAACAATTTTTGTTGTTGTATAAAGGTTAGACTGTGAAAGTTTGAAGAAGATTGCTTGAAAAATGTAGGAGGAGATAGATTTTAAATGAAATAGTCTTTTTTTGCTGTTTTAGTTTTCCCTTTCCATAGGGAACCTATTATGCGGCCTGACTTTGACTGATCATATTAGAATTAACTCTATAAAATAAGATCAACTTGTAAAAAACATGGTTTACCCCCCCCATATGGCCTTAAGTCAAACATTATTTTATAAAAAAATTATAGGTAATTACCTAGCATGATTTTGCACCAATATCAAAATGAAATTATTTTATATATATTATATACATATAAAATTATATTTGATGTTTATTTTAACCATAATTTTAGGCTAAAAATATATTTTTAAAGCTTATATGTTTAGTCTAAACAGATACTTTGTTTCAAACAAACTTTATAAATACATAATAGTTAAATTTGTATAATATAAACTAATAAAACTTAAACATTTAATCGCTTTATATTTACACTACTGTAGTAGATATAAAATGTTGAATTTATATAAACGATTTATATTGTAAAAAGAAAACAATTTTATATTCAAGTTTTATTTTTTATAATAAATAAGTTTTATTTTATTATTTTTGTATTTATAAAATGTCATTTTTAGCCTAAAATAATTGTTAAAATAGACCTTAAAATAAAACTTCAGTTTGATATTGGTGCAACATCATGTTAAGTAATTACCAAATGATATGTAGTCTGATGGTGTAGGTATTCTAATACTGGTTTTGAAAACTCTATTGGTTGAATGTTTAAATATTAAAACCCAATGGTTAACAAATGTACAATTACAAAAAGTGTGCTCTATTAAGTTTTATTACCATCAATGAATAAAAATTACTATAAAATTTCTCTTTCTTCTGGGTCCAATCTACACTATTGCTGAACACCAATCCCAAATATTCAGCTAACAATATAAATTTATTGGTTTATATTTAAACATCAGCTAGCATCAACTTCTAATAAAAGTAAATATTCGTTACACTTATTAAATACTGAACACAAGAAAAAATTACAAAGGAATTTTGTTTTCAATTTTTTAACTAAAAGTTCAGTTGATTGTTATGATATTAATATATCTATGTTCACAAATTCAATAGTTTACTATAGGTTTTCAGAAAATACAAATTTCAATAATAATTTGTTTATCATGCTCAAGTGTAAACCCTCAAAAGTGTTTAGTAAAATGTATACAATACTTTTTTAAAATTATTTCAAAGAATTTATAAACAGAGAAATAAAAAGTTACCACTAGATGTTCATTTTTATATTTGAAGCATAAGTTTGTTTATGTAAATTTTTATACAGACTTATAAATTAATATTTAAAATGTACAGCTAAATTAATCATTAGATTTATATGTGTTTTAAATCATAAGAAAATATTTAAAAAAATAATGTCTAAACCACTTCTTTTTCATTTTAAAAGTTGTATATCATAATTTTATGTGTTTTTATAAAGTTATTTTAATATATTATTCGTAAAATTTTAGATTAAACTACTAAATAATTAAGTATTTTAAAGAAGGAACTAAATAAAAAAAATTATATTATGGTTTTTATGAAATTTTATAATGTTTTCACATATTTGATTAAGTATTGTTTTTTACAAAGTATGGTGCATTTTGAAAATTTTATATATCAAACTTTAGTATGTAATTTAAGTTGTTTTTTGTTTAAAATAGTTGTTTAACTTTACAACTTTTAAGTTGCATACAACTCAAAGTATTAACAAGTTTTTCCACAGTAGATTATTTAGTTTAAAAATTTTTTTTATACAAAAAGCGAATTTAAAGTTTAAATGTTTATATAGTTCAGGGTTTCTCTAAGTGGGCCATGATAGATACTCAGGGGGACCATGAGGTCATAGTTTGAAACTAACTCTAGATATTCTTGAATTGCAGATGAAGAGAAGAATAAAGGTCTTAGGTTTTTTCATGTTAGTTTAGAAACTTACACTAGAAGTAGACATTCTCGAGTTGCATATGAAGAGCAAAAAAAAAGGTCTTAAGTGATTTTTATGTTAGTTTATGAGTACTTGTATGAAGGGGGCCATTTGCAAAAAAGTTTGGGAAATCCTGATATGGTTGCATTAAATACTAAAAAGTTATAAACAGTTATTAAAAACAAAATAGACTGACTTTGCATGCATTATACTTCAGGGTTGCCACACACTCAGGATATTTTAGAAAATCTTAAGATAAATCAGGATAGCTTAGGATAAATCAGGATATTTTGATTTTTTTAAAAACTCAGCTTGTTTTATTTTATTTATATAAAAACTCAGGATATTTTAAAGTTTCTTTAAAATCACAAGAGAGATTCTGAAATTTCTAGATTTCATTTCTAGATTTTGAATGAGATTTAGTTTTTTTAGTTTCAGTATTTTGTTCTTTTTAACAAATTTTGTTGAAGATCTTAGTAATTTAGAAAAAAAAGTTTTTTACTGATTTGAAAACACTTAAATTGACTCAGGACAGTGTTTTTGATTTAAAGACTGGCAGCCTAGTAGTGTAGAATAAAAATACAAAAAAAAAAAAATCAAAAAGTTGTTCAATAAAATTTTGAACTTTGAAGAACAACTTTTTGATTTTTTTGTAAAAAATTCTTTAAAGAAAAGTTGTTCTTCAAAGTTCAAAATTTTATTGAACAACTTTTTGATTTTTTTTTTGTATTTTTATTTTATTTGATTTTGTATTTTATTTTATTGAACAACTGATTTCTTAAATATGTTCAAAATAAATCATGTTGTGAAAAAAGTTAAAAAAAATCACCTTGTATTTTTGTCTTCCATGCGTTAATTTGAAACAGTTTATAACCCTGATCCATTAGTGAAGAGTCTTTGAAAATAGCTTTCTTAAAAAAGATTTGTAAAATTATTTTAACTGAATGACCATTTTACCTGGATACTTGGAAATTTAAAATCTATGCAAAAACACAGAAAATCAGAAACATTGTGAAAAACTCAGGCTAGTTTAAAATTTTTAAGTTACTCCGGACAGCTCAATAGCAATTAATAGTAAAACTGTAAAAATATCTATTTATTACTTGGATAAAGATATCGCTAACAAAGTGTTTATAAAGAAAAACAATTTTGAAAATACACATTAAAAAATATTAAAACTATGTTGATTAATATTTTAGTTTTTTTTTAAAGTTGGCTAAATTGAGGTCTGTTAAATATTTAGAATATAGACATAGTATAAGTTTTGTTTAGATATTGTTTTAGTTAGTTTAGAAGAGATCTATTAAATATTTTCAATTGTTTAAACTAATTAATTTTGAATTGAACAAAATTCTATACTGTTATAAATTATATTTAAGGGCATAGGGGGGGATAAACATGCTTTTTTGGTTTTTGATCTTATTTTATATAATTTTTACTAAGCTACAAGATGCTTTTTACAGATTTTAAAATTATCAAAATAATTTTTGAAATACAGCCGGTCAAAGTCGGGGGCAACAATAGGTTCCTTATGGGAGGCGCAAACTAAAATGGCAAAAATAGACTATTTCACTAAAAATCTATCTTCTCCTACGTTTTTTTAGATAACTACCTCAAATTTTAGGAAATGTTCCTTGATATATTTAGAAAGTTCTGTCGGAAGGAATTTTAAAAAAATTTAAAAATAAAAATTTTATATAAAAAATAAACAAAAATAAACAGGTTTTATTTATTTTTTTTGGTATAAAATTTTTATTTTTTTATTTGTGTAAATTCTGTTCCGACATAATTTTTTAAATATATCAAAAAACATTTCCTAAAAATTTGAGGTAATTATCTCAAAAAACGTAGGAGGAGATAGATTTTTAGTGATTTCTAGTTATTTGCTGTTTTAGTTTGCGCCTCCCATAAGGATCCTATTGTTGCCTCCGACTTTGACCTGCTATATCTCAAAAGTTATTTTGAATTTTTAAAATATGTAAAAAGTATCTTGTAGCTTAGTAAAAACTACATAAAATAAGATCAAAAACCAAAAAAGGGTGTTTACCCCCCCTATGCCCTTAAGTAAGATTTGATTAAAACTGAACATTTCTTACAGATCACTATAGTAGTTAAGCACTATATTGCTTTTGTTGATCTGTTGAAAAAAAAATTCTTATTATATGTACTGTACATAAGTTGAGAACTTTTTTATTCAACTTGAAAACAAATTACTTTATCATTATCATTATTATTAAAAAAGCTATTAAAAAAGTTAAAACACACTCAGAATAAATCAGGTTAGTTCAAAAAGTTTTAAGAACTGAGGCTGACTCGGACTAGTTTTTTAATTTTGAAGAATATAATACAAAAAAAATTAATAAAACACCAAAAAGGAAATTAATTTCTTAGTTATTGAAACCAAAAAAAGTTTATTTGTTATAGGTTAGACTGAGAAAGTTTAAACGATTGCTTGGAAACTTTAGGAGCAGATAGATTTTTAGTTTGACTGCCTTTTTTAGTTGTTGCTTTCTTTAAGGTACATATTAGTTTTAAATTTAATTATAGTTTATTTGTACTTAAAACTATAAATTGATTAAAGTTAAAAACTAGAAAAGACCAATTGTTTACATATAAAAGAGTCCTTTATTTTTTTTGTTTCTTAAGGCCATAAAGGGGATCCAACTCTTACAAAAATTAACTTTGGCTTTTATATGAAATATTTTAGTACAAACTACAAGCAAGTTTTTATAGAATTCAAAAATATCATTTAACTTTTGAGATATTTTATTTTTTTGTAAAAAGTTTCTGATACCAATTAATTAAACACAATTTTTTTGGGGTTTTAAAATTCAATAAAAGTCTATATTCTCCTTCATTTTTCAAGTATTTTTCTTCAAATTTTCAGGAAATGCTCCTTATATCAAAAGAAAAACATGTTATTTATGAATTTTGATAATTTAAAAAAATTAAAATTTTATCATAAAAATAAAGTAAATAAGTCTTAAAAAAAAAAAAAAAAAATTACAAGTGTTTTTTAAAGTCTAAAATTACCTTCTTTTGGTTTTTGTATTAGAATTAGACTGTGAAAGTTTAAAGAAGATTTCTTGAATTATGTAGAAGAAGATAGATTTGAAATAAAATAGTCTTTTTTTGCTTTTTTGTTTTTCCTTCCCATAGGGAACCCATTATGCGTCCTGACTTTGACTGGTCATATCTCAAAAAATAATGCAAATATTTTAAAACGATAAAAAGCATCTTGAAGCTAAGAAAAAACTCAATAAAATAAGATCAAGTTGTAAGAAACATGGTTTACCCCCCTATGGCCTTAATCTATTAAATTTCTGTGCACACTAGAGCCATATGGAGGTTAATGCATTATATAATAAATATTTAATTAGCTGTTATATAAAATCTAAAAATTTATTAGTTAGTTTTTATAGAATATAAAATTTTTAGTTTTATTTTAAAATGTAGTTATATTTGTTAAGATACTAACTTTATGACTACAACTTATTGAATGAAATGTTTATTTTAAACACAAAATTTAACTAAAAAACCAGTCTATTACTTTTTTTTCTACTATAGATCTTAATTTTTTTGGAAACTTTGCAACAAAATCAACATTTCATTTTATAGTTTTAAAGCGTGTGAATAAATACAAAATTTTTTGTAACAATAAAATCAATGATAAGCTTTCTCAAAACAATTTTCTCAATTTCTCAAAACAAAATTGTTTACTTAAAGGAGTTAATTTCTTTCCAATGAATGCGTAAAAAAAGAAGTTTTCTTTCCTTTTTACATAAAATAAACAACATTTTGAAATTTATGAGCATTCGGCAGCAATTGGTGTGCTAATGTTTTGCTTTAAACTCGTTAGATTTAAAAACGAATGTTTTCTACTTAAGTTTTAAGATATTTATTAGTATTTCATGATCATATGTGTTTAACTGTAGTTTTAGTATAGTGTAATGTAGTTATAATCTACTTTTAGTTTTTTGAGTTCATGTTTATAAAAAATAAAAATTGTTTTGGATTTTGTTACAATCTTCTATACAATTACTATTCCCTACTACCCATAAACTATTCTATATTGAGATTACATTACTGAAAGAAATGACAAGTTTGACTTTTAAAATGTTTAAGAACATTGTTTTTCGATAAAATAGCATAAATACCTTTTAAATAAAATTAGTTTAAAATTTATTTTACTTACAACATTCAAATATTAGTTATGGACTTATAGAAAATAATACTAAAATGAAGAAAAATTGAATGTTTAGAAAATATATTTAATTTTCCATTTAGTTTATGCCTTCCATAAAAAACCTATTTTCTTTCTGAATTTGATCATATATATTTGGGTTGCCACACGCTCAGGGTAACTCAAGATATTGTGATTTTATTAAAAACTCTGGCTAGCTTAAGATATTGTTTTTAAACTCTAAATAGTTAAAAGATTTAAAAAATCTTAGGTCAGATTTTTTCCAGATCTTGAATGAGATTTAGTTGATCTTATTTCAATAATTTGTAATTTTGAATTATTTGTTGTAGGATTTGGTTTTTATTGATTTTGATATGCTTGTTTAATCTGTTTTAGCTCTGCGCCTAGCATTGTGGTTTCTGTTTAAAATCGGAAACTATATTTATCATGATTTGAATTCATTTTAATAAAAACATGTTGAGATATAAAAGTTCAACGATGCACTATAAAGTTTTAAAAGCTTTATAACTTATAACATACTTTTCTTATTAATATTTAAAAAATAGAGGTATAAGTGTAGTTGTTGTTTAACTGGACAAAATCAGACAAAGTTCATAAACATTTCTTTATAAAAGCATTTTAAATTTTGCAGACACGTTATTAAAAACACATTACCGTACTCTTTTATGTTTTATTGTTATAACTAATGTATTAAAAACTAAAAAAACATTTTACCTTAAAAAAAAAAACTATGTTTTCTTTTTCAAAACATGGGTCATTACTTCAAGCAGTTTGACACAAATAATACTTTCAAAAAACCTTTCAAGTTTTGCAGACATGTTCTTAAATGTATAGTTATGAATTCATTAGTGTTTTATTGTTCTATCTATGAATTAAACTATAGATATTATAAAAACATGTGTTGAAGGCAAAAAACCCAAGGATTTTAAAATGTAAGGATGACTCAGAATAATTTTGACTTATAAAGTAGCAACTCTGACTGTGCTACTCTGTTGAAAAAAATAACACAAGTTGTTAAATTTTTTAAGGTTTTGTATATGTACTATTTACCTAGATTTTTCTGTATTTATCTAGATAATTGCAGTATTACAAAAAAAAAACACCTGATTTCCCTAATTAAAATCAAAAAAAAAATTTTGCTAGGTTTCCTTTTTTCTTTGTGATAGACCAATTTTATTTATTTACATACAATTTTTATGATGATTAGAAAAAATTGAATAAAAAATGAGATTAAGCATTTTAAAAGCATTTAGAAGGCCTGTGATATATTATCAAATTATATTAGTCTACTTAAGTTAAACCTGCTCTTAGCTAAACAGTGTTTACCTTAAGAATAATTGCATTTCTTTGTTTTATTATAGACACTGAAAATATAACTGTTCAAAATATAGGTTTAATCGCTGCTAACAAAAGATCCTAGTGAAATAACTTCACTGGAATATAAATAAAAACAAATTGTACAGTAATCTTCCTTTATTGTGCCAACATATGTTTCTGTGTGTTAACGAATCAACTCACTTCAACTGGGTTCTGTAAAAAAAAATACTGTAGTGAAAGAATAGAAGCATAGAATAAAGTGGGTGTATACATGGTTTTTATTAAAATAAAATAATTACTACAGATAATAGTTAAAAATAGGTAAATTACTTAATATTAAATCCGACTGTTATAAAACTATATAATATTTGTAATTGTTAAGTCTAAAACGTCTTTGATAAAGTAATTGTTTACTATCTTCTGCTAAAATTGCCATTCGTTCAAGGTTGCATATTTGGCAGATCTTACTTGCGTTACTGATGTTATTGTTTGCGTGGTGAAAGATGCTCCATTCCATTTCTGGTTTGGTTCCATACCTGCCAAAATAATGCCAAAAGAAATCTGACGATCTTGTGCTATTCTTTTTATTTACATGCTTAAAAGTATACTTATGCCGGTGTACCTATCTTTAAAGTGACCAAATATGCAACCTTGAACGAATGGCAGTTTTAGCAGAAGATAGTAAACAATTACTAAATAAAAGACGTGATATTTCAAACAACTGTGCACACAACCGACGGTTCTTCTTCAAACAACACTTTGGTGCTTTCTCACCTTCTATATTTTTCATGCTTTCTCACCTTCTATATTTTTCATTCACCTTTCACATACACACACATTTACTTAAGGGCATAGGGGGGGTAAACACCCTTTTTTGGTTTTTGATCTTATTTTATGTAGTTTTTACTAAGCTACAAGATGCTTTTTACAGATTTAAAAAATTCAAAATGATTTTTGAGATATAGCCGGTCAAAGTCGGAGGCAACAATAGGATCCTTATGGGAGGCGCAAACTAAAACAGCAAATAACTAGAAATCACTAAAAATCTATCTACTCCTACGTTTTTTGAGATAACTACCTCAAATTTTCAGGAAATGTTCCTTGCAGTATTTAGAAAATTCTGTCGGAAGGAATTTTGAAAAAATTAAAAAATAAAAATTTTATAACAAAAAAACAAAAAAAAAACTGTTTTTTTTGTTTATTTTTTATATAAAATTTTTATTTTTTATTTTTTTCAAAATTCCTTCCGACAGAATTTTCTAAATATATCAAGGAACATTTCCTGAAAATTTGAGGTAGTTATCTCAAAAAACGTAGGAGAAGATAGATTTTTAGTAAAATAGTCTATTTTGCTGTTTTTGTTTGCGCCTCCCATAAGGAACCTATTGTTGGCTCCGACTTTGACCGGCTATATCTCAAAAAATATTTTGAATTTTTAAAATCTGTAAAAAGTATCTTGTAGCTTAGTAAAAACTATATAAGATAAGATCAAAAACCAAAAAAGGGTGTTTACCCCCCCCCCCCTCTATGCCCTTAATAACATATGTTAATATAATTGTATATCCTAAGTAATATATAGTTTTATTCATTTATTATTTATATACCTATTTCACACAAGTCACTTTCTATTCTCCGACATTTCATATATTCACTTTACCCTCCTACTATAATTCTTCACACCTTTATGTGAAGTTTATGTTCCAAGTTTAATTGGAAGTCTGTATTCAAATCACATATAAACTGTGCTTTTTTACCTACTACACCCAAGAGAGCTAGTAGGTTTTTTACTGCAGGTTTATACTTAGCATATGACCACCTTGTTATTTTACATTTTAACTTTCATATATAACATAGTTTACTCATTAAATATTTAGAATATCTGTATGGTATATTTAATTTAAACACCTGTCTGCTACTTTAGCGATCAATTATATATTTAAATTTAGCATTGTTTTATGAAAGTAAACTTAAAATCTATGCTAAAGAAAATACACTAACTTCAGCTTTACTAAACTACTATTTAAAGTAAGATGAAAATTTTTATGACACTTGCTTTTGTCAGTAGTTCTTTTTCTCTTAAACAAATTATTGTGTACAGATGTTTAAGAATAAGTCATGTGCACACCAAATTATTTAGTAATTCTTATATACAAGTTTTACTTTTAATAAAAACTTAACAAAATTAAGTATATATTAGGGCAGCCAAAAAACCTAGAATTATACATGTTAGACAAAAAAAACCTTAAAAACAATTAAGTTTGAAAAGTTAAAAAAAAAACCTGTAATTTTACATCTTATATGCTTGTTATCTATTTTTACATGTTAAGTATTTAATGAAAAAAGAAAAGAAATCTATTTAATGAAATTAAAAGGGATAACAATGATTTAATAAAGTTAAGTGGTTACAATTACAAAATAAGTTTAAAAGCAAAGGTGAAGAGAAGAAACGGTCTAGAAAAAGAAAAATAATATGGTTTAACTCACCACACTGCAAATCCGTAAGAACAAATATTTGCAAATATTTTCCAAATAATAAACAAACACTTTGGAATTTACACAAATCAAAAAATACTTGAATAAGAACAAAATCAAGTTAAGTTTCAACTGTTTGCTAAACATTGAGACCATCATAAAGAATCATAACAAGAAGCTCACAAATGGCAACAAGAATAGTGGAGATGAAACATGTAAGTGTTGAAATAAAGAGAAATGCCCTTTGAAAGGTGGAATCTGTAGAGCAAAAAATGTTACATACCAAGCTACAATAAAAACTGACAATGAAACTAGTCATATTTTGGTCTAAGCCAACCACAGAACAACAATGAACAGCAAACCTAAAGATCACAATTACTTGCAATACAAACAGGCAACTGTGTTAAAATTAATTCACAAATTGAAAAATGAAAATAATAACTACAAATTAATTTGGAAAATACTAGGAATAGAATATAAATCAAGACCCAAGATAGAAACGTGCAGATTGTGTTGAAGGAAGCACTACTAATTTTCAAGCGGATCAAAATTTCATAATTTAAAGATCAGAAGTAATTAGTTCATGCAGACATAGGAATAATTTTTTATTGTTCTATTGGAATGAAACAAAAACCTAGGAATTTAAAAATAAATATTATTTGAACTTTCTGTTAGCCTTTTTAAACTTTTATGTTAAGAATTTGTTTTGTTTCTGTTCATATTGCATTTAGTTTTTTATTTATCTTTATTTTTTCTTTTTCATTAACTACTGCCAATATTAATTTTACCCAACTAAGCATTTTTTATTAAATTTGAATACCAAATATCGAAATTCTTTTGTTTATGTTTTTACGGACTAATGAGTTCAAATTCACTTTACTGCCATTGTAAGATGTTATTTACTGCTTTGTTGTTATTTTACAAGGTCAGCTCACGCTCACCAAAACATTGTAATTAAACAAAGCAGTGCATCAATGTTTGTAACATTATACATGTTCAGTACAAAAACTTAAATAACACACAAAAATTTGTCATGCAAAAAAAAAAACCATTCCATATTTTTTTTTTACTATAAATCAATTTTCAATGTTTTTATACTAACAATATAAGTCAGTTTTTTACCTTAATCTTATACTAAAATGGATTAAAAAACTTGATCTTTAATTGACCTGGAAGAAACTTAATAAATCTGGAATGAAAAAACAAAAAACCCTTAGCAACTCTTGTTAACTGTCAACAAAAGAAAAATATATGAAAATGAGATTAAAAAAAATCAGGCACCTGTGAAATTAGCACCCCTGTATTTATAAATAATTTTATATTAATTAATGCAAATTAAACTTTTTGAACTAAACTATGAAGTTTCAAATATATTCATATTAAAGCTTTTTTATGCTTATACTTTTAGTTTAAAAAGTTTTCAAAGTTTATAAAGTTCTTTCCTAAAATTGAATTAATTTAAATTGAGAGAAAAATTTAACAAAAGTATGATAAAGTTTGATAAAGATAATGATAGCTAATAAAAAGTACTGAAAGTATACTTAAAAAGTCAGTTTCAATTTGTTATATTAAAAAACAAAATTTATGTATCTTATTTCTTTAATAAAAAAAATAAGAGAAGTTAAATTAAAACTAAATAAAGAATGTATTATTTAACAAAATAGTATTTTAACTTGTTATAAACAGCTTCATAATAATTTAGTTTTTTTCTTACTTTTAAAAATTCACCATATATTTATCATAAGTAGAAAAATTAAATTAAAGTCAGAGTATTGTTTAAAAGCTAAGAAATTGTTATAGAAATTAAAAAAACAAGTTGTTAAGCGCGATTTACTTTATTATATTTTGTTTTAGCTACTTAGTATTTTTAGTTGAATTTTAAATTTTCAAACAGCACATAAAAAATATATAAGTAAAATTTATAATTATTTTAAACAATGTTTAAATTTCCAACAGATACTTTTATAACTAATCAAAATGGCAAACAAAAGACTGTTGTACGTCGGTGGCCTCTCAGAGGAAGTGGACGAGAAAGTGCTCCAGAAGACCTTCATCCCGTTTGGAGACATCGTGGACATCAACCTCCCCCTTGACTACGAAACTGAGAAGCACAGGGGGTTTGCCTTTTTAGAATTCGAGTACGAAGAGGACGCCAGGGCGGCCATGGACAACATGCACGAGTCGGAGATATTCGGCAGGACGCTGAGGGTCAACGTGGCCAGGCCCATGAGCATGAAGAAGGAGGGGTTGAGCCACAGGCCGGTGTGGGCGGACGAGGACTGGCTGAAGAAGTACGCCATGAGGGAGGAGGAGGAAGCCAAGGAGGAGACGGCGGCAGCCATGAAGGAGATTGGGGGCAAGATGATTAGGAAGGAGGATAACCCCAAGGTGTACTTTGACATAAAGATTGGCAGCCAGTTTGTGGGCAGGATCACCATGGTGCTGAGGAGGGACGTTGTGCCCAAAACTGCTGAGAACTTCAGGCAGCTGTGCACCCACGAGAAGGGGTTCGGGTACAGGGGCTCCCAGTTCCACAGGATCATACCCCAGTTCATGTGCCAGGGCGGGGACTTTTTGAACCACAATGGCACGGGGGGAAAGTCAATCTACGGGAGGAAGTTTGAGGATGAGAACTTCAAGCTGAGGCACACGGGATCGGGCATCCTGTCCATGGCAAACAGCGGGCCCAACACCAACGGCAGCCAGTTCTTCATCTGCACTGAGAAGACAGAGTGGCTGGATGACAAGCACGTGGTGTTTGGCAGCGTGGTGGAAGGACTTGAAATTGTGAAGAAGGTCGAGTCGATGGGGTCGAAAGATGGCAAGCCGCGCGAGAAGGTGGTCATCAGTGACTGTGGGCAAGTGTGAAAAAGATAATTCAACATCTGCAGTTTCTAGACTTGAACATTTTAATGGTTAAGTATGATGTTAAGTTTTTACGTTTTGTAATGTAAAAATAGCATTGTTGTTCGGTTTCTTTTGAAAATTTAGACAAATGTAAAATATTTATCTGAATTTAATATCAGAAACTTTTGACTAAAAGTGTAGTGATGGCTAAGTGTAACTTGAACAATTGTTTTTATTATTTTTTGACGTAGTTATTTTACTTGAGATAATTTTACTACACATTCTTATTTATTTTGATCACTATTTAAATGCTTAAACGTGGTAGTCTTGTTTTCTTTATTTTAATTTTGTATATATTAAACATTGTTATTTCATAATTATACAAAGAATAGTATTTAAATATATAGTGAAATGCTTTAGATAATTACAGTACTTTGAATTAACTTTATTCCATTTACTAAAATTAAAAGTTTAGAATTAAACAGTAATTCAAATATAAACATGTCTACTAATGTTAAAACTTGATACGATTATTGACTGTAAAGATGAAGCTGAAAAGATGTAGCTTTTACCAAAAACTTTTGAAAGTTATCAGCATGTGTTGGTCCAATGACAATTTTATGCTGGTTGGGTGTTGATGATTGTAGTGGTTAGTTATTTTACAGCTAATTTGTTTAAATGCAACTTATAACCAAACTGTACAAAAAAAAATTTATTTAATTGATTTTTAATAAAAACAAAACATGTTTTTATACATTAACTAAATATTTTTTATTTGATCCAAAGTTTGTCAACATAAATAACTGAAATGCGTATTTTTTTTATACATATTTACTCTTTTATTTCTAAAAACTCTTAAACTAGTAAAATATAAGTTTTAAATATGTACACACATTATAATTATTCAAAGTCTTTACGGGCTAAAATACTTAATAACTCACACATACTAAAACTTTATTTTATTTTTTACAGCTTTGAAAGCTTGCAGAACAAAAAGACAAAGTTACAAAGTTGAACTGCAGTACAAAAACTTTATAATATAGAACTTAAAGTTATTTTGTTTAGTTTTAATAAAGGTGCTTTACTCTTTTATTTATTTGATATGAAATATAATAAAATGATTACAAAGTTTATTTAAAAGTGCTCGTTTTTAGTAAATATAGTTTCAAAAATTTTAAAGAAAAGAAACATGTATTGTCTGACTAAACTGTTATATAAATGCTTTGATTTCGTCAAGTTATGTGTTTGAAAGTTATAAAATATTTTTATAAATACTTATTAAACTTTAAAATACAATACGTATTGTATTGTTAAGAACTAAAAAAAATACTGGAGTAAAAATTTTGATTAAAAGTTTTAGTCTTTTTTGATTGAAAATCACTTGTTGATCAATTAAGAATTCTTGTTGCTTCTGAATGTAGAACTATTTTTTATCATAAGCAAATCTCTAAACTAGACTAGTTGTTGAAGGACAATATTTAACATCATGTGGTTTATGTATAAGAATATATACTTCAAAAATTCTTAAAAACTAATATCATTTAGCTTTACTTTCGAAGCTGTTGTAATTTACTTTTAGTTTTGAATTAACTAGAAGTTGTAATATTTTTTGAGCTTAAAATAAAATATTTGCTTAGGAAGTTTATATAAAAATGTGGCGGACTGCAGCTACTTTAATTCTTACGTCACCAGCAAAAAACTTGAAACTGAAACCAACAAAAACCAATGGAAAAACTGTACATGAATGTTAGTTTGTATCTTAATCAAAGTTTTCATCCTTATTTATTGGTCCAATAAAACAAATTCAATTGTATCGTTATTTTTTTTAATTAAATATTTTTAATATAATTGAAAACAAATTTCTAACTATTTCAACTACTTTCAGAAAAGCTTTCTTCTTTTGGAAATAAACATTTAGTTGAAGAAAAAAATTATTAAAACATTTGTAGATTGAAAGCTTTTTTTATTTGTATTCTATAAAAAGGCTTCTAAGTTTAAAAAATAGGTCAATTTGTTAATTCGAAGTGATGCTTTAAATTAAAGCGTAAAGTCTTTTCTTACAAATATTTGCACATACAATTTACTATAACCATACAATTAATTACACCAACTTATTTTATTAATTTATAAAGTTGACTTCATATTTAAACACCAACAGGTTACAAGTCAAATTATGAGGTTTTGATGTTGCTGAGAAGCTCCAAGAACAAATTCTTTCCAAATTCCTACGTATTTCCTGGTGGTGGTTTAGATAAGGTAAATTTTACCATTTCTTTTTAATTTTTTATAAATTTTTCACATTTCTTGACATATATAATTGTTTATCTATTATTTTTTTTCAGTTTTTTATCAACAAAACTATGTTTCACTCCTATATTGGCATATAGGAGATCATCAGTTGTTATAAACAAATCTGAAAAAAGTTTATTATTATTTAATTTTTTTTTTTTAAGTCGATAACTTTGAATTGATTGATTTAAAACAAATTATAATATACAATTGTTTGACTTTTTTGTTGATGTAGTTTATTGAAATCTTGTCAAACAGGCAGACGAGACGACAGAGTGGTTGCGGGTGTTCAACGTTGACAGCATGACGAGCAACACGGACAGAAGCAGGTGCCCCATGCTGGTGCAACGCAACAACGATGTTCTCCCGCCCGACGTTTCTTACAGGATATGCGCCATCCGGGAGTGCTTCGAAGAAACCGGCCTGCTGCTTGCCACGCAAGCTGGTCAGAACAATACCAAGTTGGCTTTCCATTATATAGTGGTTTAGTTATAAATAGTTTTTTTGTAATATGGTTAATCATTATTTTTGTTCTTTTGGTTATGTTTATATGTTTCATTTCGATTGAGTTTGATGGCTTATACTCAGCTAAACACCATTTTAAGAACAATTTGATATGAGAAATAATAGTTTAGTTACTCAAATTTAAGAAATAATTTTTTACAATTATTTTACAATTGTTTTTATTATTCTTGAAATTATGAATGATCAAACTTGCTCGAAGTAGAATCATTTTTTAATCATACTTGCTTAAACTTTCAATTTGATAACAGAAAGGAATATTCGACTGTGTACAAGTTCAAAGATGCGTCATCAGCAGACTATTGGCGGAACAAAGTTTATAAAAATGCTGAAAACTTTCTTGAGTTATGTCTTGAGCTCAAGTTAGTTGTACTAAAGTTTTATATAATGTTTAAAGTTATTTTGTGATATATTTATTTCATAAGTATATAGTACAATTTAGTGTTTTTGGAACTGTCAAGTTTTATGTAACAAGATATTATTTTGTATGAAAAAGTTTAAATTTATTTTACACAAGAGCTTATATTTATTACAGCTTTTCACTACTAAACTGATAAACAGTTTTTAGTAACATTTAGTAAATAAAACATAAAATATTGATCAAAATAATATTTGTTGGAGTAAAAAGTTTGTTTGACATCAAATAAGTTTTTGACTGTTATAACAGGAAAATTTTAATCACAAAAAAATAGCTTTTTGTTAAATCATTTTTGTTTTATTTATCAAGATTTATGATTTTTATAATAAACACATTTTTTTAGATTAGAATTTTCAAATTTATTTTACAAAAAAAAATATACTACGTTTTGTCCAAAAGTATGTTATCTTTAATTGGTTACAAATATTTATTTCTATTGAATTTAATTAGAAAATATTAAATTGTTTTATAAATAAAAATTCTAATAGTTAATCATTTAAAGTCATATACACACAAATTAATAGTTTGTTTGTACAATTATTTTAATAAAAGCGTAATAAAAGTTTTTATAAACTATTAGAACAATTAAGAAAAATTGTGAATTGAATTGTGTAACTCTGGTAAACCTTTTTTAATATATATTAACAAGAATGCACATTCTGACATTCTGATTTCACCAACCAAAGTTATAATAATTTTCTGTTATCTCTTTTTTAATTACTTATTTTTTAATTATGAATTTTGAAATTAGATGTACATAATTTTTTAAAGTTTTAAAGACTAAAGAATCTTTTAAAGCTCTCTTAATTATTAGTAATTCATGTTAATTTAAGTTTTATATTTTAATAAATAATTTGTTATATTTTTTACAATAATAATCTTATTAACTTGACCCATTGGTACTTTTTTTTTACTATTATTTCAAGTTACATTTGGAGATGTGGTATTTAGCTTTTCTACAAGAACTTGAATTGTCATTTTTAGTTTATACTATTTATAGGCTGAGTTGATATAAAGTTTCTTGATTATGTGTTTTTACAGCAAGTCTTATGAGATCTTTAAAAAATAAAACTGAGTATTTTTAATTTATAAGGTAAAATTTAAAAATAACTTAATATAAGTACTACAAGTATTTTACACAGCTTATTTCTTTAATAAAGAGGTTTTTTTGTTCATTTTTTCAATACTCAAACAAGCTAACTACTAAGTTGTTATATGTTGATATCATACTAAAAAAAATGATCCGAATAATAGTTATAGACATAGATTTTTTTGCAAACTACTATGTTAGATTAATATTTTTCTTCATTTCAAGATGCACACCGGACATCTGGTCTCTCCACGAGTGGGCGTGCTGGCTCACCCCAACCTGCGCCCTGATGAAGCCCACCAGGAGGTACGACACCATATTCTACCAGTGTCACGTCGGGGAAATCCCCTTGGACGATCTGCAGCAGGACGGAGTTGAGATATCGGGGCTGAAAGTCGACACCCCGTCCGGCTTCGTCGAGAGTTTGTTCAGCAACGAGTGCAAGATGGGGAATCCCCAGATATACGAACTGCTGAGGATGGTGAACTTCGCCGACCACCAGGACCTTGTCAGGTTTGTTGTTGTGTGTCAAATTATTAACAATACAAATATCAGATTGTATGAAAAAGGTTAATTTTTTTTCTAAGTTTTACATAATGATAACACAATGTAGCTTAAAAGATTTTTTTTTTAATTCAGAGAATACTTGTCTTTGATGAAATTATGATTTTCATTATATAAAACTGTTTAGTATAAAGTTTAACTTAATTCTTACTGATTTAAAGCTCTAACATTCTTTTGAGATTAAATTTTTTCTTTGAAGCCTTGAATAAGCCTGTGATCAATAGTTTTTAATATTTTCTCAAAATTTAAAAACTTTTTTTTTTAAGTTGTAAGCTAAAAATGTCTTATTTATAAATAATTAAGGAATAAAGACAAATAATATAATACTAAGACATAAAGTTTAAAAAAGTCTTGGGTTTGTGAAACAATTGCTTTTCGAAATGATCAGTGTCCTAATTACAACTTTTTATGAAATTAATAACAGGAGAGTTTTTGAAAATAACTGCTTTAAACCTGTGTAAGAAAATAAACTATTAATTAAATAATCCTTTTCACCTCGTACCCTTTTATAACGTTCATCTATTAAGTCTTATTTCTTAGAAGTAATTTTAATTTTCAATGTACAATAAAAAACATCTATTAGATTAGCTTGAAATCTAAAAAAATAAGACCAGCATAAAAAATGACCTTAAACTTAGGATTTTAATTATTTTAATTATTTAGTTTTATAATACTTCTTAATTTTTGTAACTTGCTGTTATGTCTTTAAACAATTTTTTTTAATAGAAAAAATCTTATTTATTTAAACTTTAACAATAGTTCTAACTTTCAAGTTTGCATATCTTCAGTTTTTTTGCATGACTTAGAACTAATCATTACTGTCCAAGTAATTCCTAATTGTTAAAATTTAAAAGTAAGCTTCACTCTAAATATTAAAAAAAAGTATTTTTATTGATAACAGTCTGGTTTACAACGAATTAGCAAGTTTGTCACATGGCTATATTTACTATTCTCTTTTATTTATTATTTTAATGCTAAACACACCCATAACAAATTTGTATGGGAGTTTGATGTATTATGCATTAATACAGTCTTAAACTGTTTAGCTTGTTTATAATTGTAGTTTATTTTAATATTAAAAATCAGATTTAACATTGAGAGATCCGCTGAAGGTGTTGAAAGATATTTGCCACTCATTGCGCTCACTGAAGAAAAAATACCAGTTGCATTGTACCCAGGTAAATTAAGTTAGATATTTACGAGTCAATTGGTTAATATGAAGAATTTATTCAACCAAAATATTCAGTAAAAGTTTATTGAAGTATTTTTTTACAAGTTTTAATTTGTTTAAAAATTAGTTTTGCAAATATAGCTTAGGTCAATGAACACTAGTTTGTTAATTGTTAATTGTTAAATATTAATTTACTTAAAGGGCACGCTTCAAATAAGTTAGAATTTATCTTTAAAGTTAACTGATAAGTAAATGTTTTTGAGAAGCTTGTTGACGACAAAAGTTTTTAGTAATGTTGTTATTAAAAAAAAAAACTCCAGGAGATGACGATTATCCAATAGGAACGGAGCAAACAGGTGAATGCCCTCCAATAGAACTAAAAGTAAATATCAAACAAATGAACAACGAATATCCAACTAGAAATTATAACAGGTCGCTTGATGTGAATATAACGATTTCATTTAAAAATATGTACATTGTTTTAAAGCGATTGAAATAATTTATGTATATGGTATTGTCTAATACAGTGCTTCTGAACCTTTTTCTAGTGGCGGAACACTTTTCCAAAGTTCAACTTTTCCGCGGAACCCCTAGTTTTAATTTTAAATAAAATATTTAATATAATAAAAGTTCTTTTTTAAATTTCGAAAGGCTTCGCGGAACCCCTGAGAGGCGTCGCGGAACCCTAGGGTTCCGCGGAACCCTATTTCAGAAGCACTGGTCTAATAAAAGATTCGAGCGAAACAAGGTTCTTTGGAACAATAGCAACAATTAAAAAAATAGCTTGTTAACTTTTCTCTTTACTAAACTAATCCTACAGAGTTTTTATACGATTACTCCTGTAACCTATTTGTTTTTGAAAAAGTTTAATTTTTATTAAGTATTTTTAATTATGATATTTTTCAACGTAGATAAAACTTTGAAAGACACTTTAAATAAAAAACAACTTTTAGTCAAATTAATATGTATTTAAATGAAGTGTAACTTTTATAAAAATAAAAATGCTGTCATAAATAATATTTTGTTCACTTAGATAACTAAACTTTAAAAAAAAATTGGAAAATTTAGATCAAAAGTTTTATGAAAAAAACCTTAAATTACTTTTAATGCTTAAAAAAATACAGACTATCATTTTGGACAAAGTGTAATTCATAATTTGATGGTGTGTAAGCATTGAAAGTTTTGTATGGTTGATGTACTTATTGAATACCTTGATGTTTGAAAATTGTGTTTTAACAGATGTTTATCACTGAATTTATGAAATAGAGAATGAAATATAATATATTTCTACTTAAAAAACTGTTTTGGTTTTTGTTTTCAGTTCATGAGTTAAACAGATTGTAATAGGAATATAACTTTATAAAGTTCTATGAAATAAAAACTTGATTTTTTTTCTTCATCTGTTTCGAACAGTTTTATAGCTTTATACTCATGTTTAAAACTTATAAATTTTTGTCTTTCAAACTAATTACATTTTAAACTTACTCATAATTAATAATATAATTTCACAGTTTACTTCCATAGGTAACTTGTGTTCTAAAAGCATTTTTAATAAATAAAATACAATCGAAATGTGATGTATACTATTTTATTTAACATTAGTTGTAGATTGAGTATAAGTAAAGGTTAAGTTTTAATAGTGTTTGGTTGACCAAAAGTTTTTATTATATATTTAATATATAAATAATGTTATACAATTTAAAAATTATTAAGTTAATAGTATAATACAATGTTTTATCATGAAGTTTTTGATATATGAATTAAACAATAGTTATAACAGAATTTAAATTTAGCAACTATGGAAATTAAAGTTGAAAATTACACCTTCAATTTGACTTTTTATTTTATTTTATTTCACAGGATAGTGATGGGTGGATATTCAGATAATGGAAACGGAGTTCTAATGAGCAATTGTAAGATGCCGTACAACCACATAAACCCCGTTGACACTAACATGCTGTTTACCAACTCTTATCTGTAATGTTTTTTTTTTTTGATTTTTATTAGGATTTACTGCAAATAATTTACATGAAATTTTTAGTATTTATACAAAAAGACTGTTAAAATATTATTTTTTGTATGAAAAAGTTGAATAGTTAGTTAATTTTTTTTTAAATTCATTTTTAATGCTTTAATTTGTTAAAACTGTGACTTTCATACGACTTATCATGATTTTAGTCGGTATTCAAACTTACCAGCAATTATTATAATAAAAGTTATAGAAAAGTTTTATACGTATTTAATGTTCTTGTTTTTTATATTTTTCTAGTGCTTTACTATTGTTATTAAGATTTAAGTAGTTTTATTTACATTTTTACCCCAACTATAAATCAATTTTAGAGAATTTTTGTCAGTTTACTAATAAGAACTTTTTTTAACTTGATGTATATTTTAGGTTGTTTACTCTCTACAATTGAATAAGTATTTTTGTTTTAAGTTCATAACTAGGACAAAATAACAACTAAAATTTTTGATTAATTTATTATAATAAATCAGTTTATGGAACAAATATATGCGTGTTAATATGCAAAATTTACATGAACTTTCAAGTGCCTTTTAGAACTGAAATGTGTTACTTGATCGCTCAGCAACGTTTACTATGTTGCCAATAACAAGTCGGCTAACTACGGCAGCTGATTTTTGCTTGAAAACAACTGATTAAAGGAAAACAAAGCGAAGCTATCGATATTTTTTTCCGAATTTGAACTACAGTAAAAATTAAAAAAATATCACGTCACCTAAATTTTCCTTTAAAAAATATTTACTGTAATATGTTTAAATATACAGTAAAAATTAATGCGTCCCGTGAAGAGTTTTTTTTAACAAAATAGGCAATCAAATAACATTTTGAATAAATTGTTTAGAAAAGTCTGTTAGCCCGGTCCAAGATTAACAAACTTTTGCTTGTATTTTCTGATAATAAAAGTGGGCAGATAGCTTTAAATACTCTCCAGAGTAGGGGTCGGCAAACTGCGTCCCGCGGGCCAAATGCGGCCCTCAAAGTGAAAACTGCGGCCAGCGAGCTCCTTTTCAGCCAAAAATTTACAGTTAGGCTCTTAGTTCAATAAATACTACGTATTAGTGTTCTATTATATTTTCGATCTTAGTAATTTTTTTACTGATTAGTAGAACTTTTTTTATATAATGTGGTCCTCAAAGGTTTTTTTTTCTAAATAATGCGGTCCGCGAGCAATTTTTTTAGGAAAATTGGCCCGCAAGTTACATAAGGCTGCCGACACCTGCTCTAGAGTAAAAGTTGCAAAATTGAAATCCAGTGGTCGATACATGTATTAAAAGTGATATATTTCCAATATATTTTAGTTACAGCTTTTTTTAGATTTTAAATTAGTAATAACATATTCATTATGACTAAGTATGTCTTACTCGTTAAGAAAACCAAATTATTTTTCTTATTTTAAGTAAAAGTTTAGCTGCTAAAAGTTATACAGTATTTTATTAATTTGAAACAACTCTCTTGTTATTAACATAAAAAGACTTAGAACTTTCGATACAAATATTCTCTTTGTATCAGGGTGGCCACAAAACCTGGAGTTTGACAGTTTAAGCCAAAAAACATGGATTTTGAACAAAATCCTGAAAGTTCACACAAAAACTTAATTTGAAACACAACATATATTATATAAACAAATATTTTTTGTCATTATCAAAATTCTTTCATTAAAAAACACATTACAGTACCCTTTCAATGTTGTTATACTATTTTACACAAATTTTTACTTCAAGCTTATTTTTCAACTAAAAATAGACCTAAAAACGTGTACTTTTTAAAACCTGAAAGTAATTCAGAAAAGCTAAGAAAATTTTTAAAACTAGTGTCCATCCCTGTTATGCGTTCCAATAGAAAACAGCTTAATCTTACCCTTGGTATCTGTTATATCTTAATTATTAAACTTCATTAAGATCCTTCTAAAGTCAGCTCTTTCGTTTCGTAAGTTTAAAAAATTAAATTAAACTCAATAAGACTAATATTTACAACAACTATGTTTATACATTATTTACCTCAACATTTAAATTTCAAGTGGTTTACTGCGCATCTGGTGCCCGACATCGGAATCCAGCTTTGTAAAACTTAAGGGTTGCAAATCATATAAATACGAAGCATAAATTAAAACTTGAACTCATTTTTAGTTTTTACTGTACTAATAATTTAAATTAGAAAAAAGGGGATAACCGTTGATTTAGATCTTTTAAAATTTAGTTTTATTTTGTAAACTTTTATCAAAGCCAGGGTTTCCTTTTGTTTTAAATGACCCCCTTTAAAGAAACTAAAAAAGCTATGCCCTCTACCAACAAAACTACTCAAAATCTACCACTAAAAGCACCCAAGATCTTTTTTTTTGCTCTTCATTAACAACTCCAGAATATTTATTGTAAGTTTCAAATTATGACCACATGTTCCCACCTCTGCCCCCTGAGTATCTGTCATTGCCCCCTTCGGGAAATCCTGATGTAAAGGATGTTTATTTGCAACATAAAACAAAAGAGTTAAGTATATTATTTTGCTTTTCATGGATGAATTGTGAAAAACTTGGGTGGAACGTTTGGTTTGAGGAAATTTGTAGAAATGTTCTTGTTAGACCATCTTTGTCTGATGTTATATTTTCAAAAAGGATCATAACCATTTGATGCGATGAAAAATTCCGTCTACCCTATACCAATTCCGTCACACTTGTTTACATCAGATGAATTTGTTTATATAAAGCAACGTTCACTTTTATACAGCTTTGGTGAACAGACAAACTAAAATTCCAAAAACCATATTGGCATCTATAAGAAGAAATGCTGCGTTCAGATGGTTGCTTAGTAAAATTTTCTTTAACTAAAGAACATGTGCTTCATAATAAAGTATAATAGAAAATATTCTGATAGTTTTTTTTAAAAACTCACAGGAAAATGCTGGAAGTGCGGTTATTTTTATTTCACAAAACACAGCAATCAACTTGATTCACTATTTATCAAATCATTGGGAGACCTTCTTTAGGGTATAAGATCTATGAATATAAGCCCAACAACCTAGGATAGGAGTATTTTTTCGAATAATTCAGAGAACTTCTCGCGTTTGGTAAAACTTTTTTTCCTTTATGTTATTTATGCAAGCATTTTTGTTTATATCAAAAAAGCTTAAAAAATATCTAAATCTACAAACAGGTATTATTGTAGTGTAGTGTTTAAAGTGTTTAAAATCATTTTGTACTGTTCGATTTTTTTTTTACAAAGTCTTGACATTTTACTTGACAGCGTTGACCATGAAAGTTTTCGGTATAAAAAATACTTTTTGTAACCTTTTGGTATATATTTAATAACCATAAACAAAATATATTATTTAGCATGAATTATTTAATCCTAGTCTGACGATTTTCGTTTAAACACACACCATTCCTGTCCACAAGGGAGGTATAAATATGACAAGAGTTTTTCATGAAACAGGTAAAAAGTACGAATTATGACGTTTGCCATTACTTTTAGTTCTTCAAGACTTTTTTGAGTACTTGCAAAAAAGCTGAACTACCTGCCATTGCCTTTTCCTCCCTTTGATCGCATTCCAACCAAAACTTTTTTCTTTTCTACAACAAGTTTTGTTATTGAGATGCTTTAACGCCCTCTTAAAACAAGTACTAGTTTAGTTTGGTTGCGTTTATTTTTGAGAACTGCATTTACAAGCACATTATTATGTTTTAACACTTTAAAAGAGTTACAATAAAATAACAATTTTATTTATTTTTGTTTAAATAAAAACAACACCTTTTGGTCGTCTCCAAATTTAACTAATAACAAGGCGTATAGTTTACTGAATGCTTAGTTCACTTTTATTCTGCTTTTTAAATCAATCATCCTAGCAAATATTATAGTTCAAATTAGAAATAAAATATGAGCTGTATAATTTGTGATGCATATGATATTATACTAATTTAGTAATGAGATTTCATTGTGATTAGTAACTATGGTATTATAATGTTTCTTTCTAGATATCTTCCTTATCAAGTAAACAACTTTCCAAAACTATTAAAGACTGTTGTTTTATATAAAAAAATACAGTAATAATTGATCTTTACTAAAGTTACTTTTATTCCAACTTCTTTGGAAACCAGCAAACTCTTTTTATGATTCTCAAGTCAGAAATTTGACCAAAATTAATCTAGATTTTTGTGTTTTTGTGTGAAAAATGTTCAAACATTTACTGTACTTAAAAATATAATTTGATCAGACTTACATAATTATGAAAAATACTTTACATATATTTTAGATTTTTTTTGAATAATCTAAAACATAGATAATATTTTTATTTTGAAACATGCATGTAGTTTTTCTATTTCGTAACAAAGCATTCTGACAACTATGATAAAACGAACAAACTTGTAATCTTTTAGTATTTCCAGACTCTATTTCTTTTCTTCCACATTACAAAACAGACGAACCAAGTAATTTAAAGCGAATGTTTCTTAAAAAATCTAGACAATTTATTTGGAAAAAATTACAAAGCAAGTTTTCTGTAAAACATTAATGCTATACAATTAGCTAAGTATTCTTTTTTTTCATGTTGGTGTATTTTTTAAAAATAACTAGTTTTTAGGTAACTAATTTTTAAATAGTTCCTGAGCTTAATCATGATAATAATACTAAATATTTAGATAATAACTTTCATAAAGAGTTTGATGAAATTGATTATTATTTCTTCTTACTAGTTCTTTTTTTTTTAGCATTTTAATATATATTATACAATACTTTCCAATTTTTTATCTATATAAAATCTATACTATATATCATCTATGCACTATTATCTATACTAATATATTCTTGTCCTGGACAAAATGTTAAAAGGTATACAAGTGGTGTGCAACTCAATACCGAAAGGTTCTTAAAGGTCCTAGGACCAAGTGTTTTGAGCGTAATTCTTTGTCGTTCAATAAATTAAAAATTATAACTATAAAATTCATTTTATGTATTGCAAAAAAGAAAGCAAGGTAATTAAACACACATAAAATTTTGGCTAACATTTAATTCGTTTACGAAATTGCATTTATAAAATATGAACTAAATCTTTGCATTTTATAAGAAATAGAACCATAGTATCAATTAAATTACTGCTTATAAATAAGTCTAAAAAGCTTTTCCAATATTGTAAATACAGGTACCATTTGCACCTTTCAAAAACCCAGTCTTGAAAAGACTTTCTACCGTTGATCGAAACGTTTTAGCTGAATAGCGTTTATCTTTAAAAGTAATGATGAATCACATCGTTTATAAAATAGTGTTTAAAAAAAATATTTTTTAAATTTCATTAAAAAAGGACATCTGTACACTTACAAGATACAAGTTAATTCCTTTAGCTAAAAATTGATAATAATGTTTGGAGCACTTCGAATTATTTAACAGATGATCTGTAATTGCCGAGAGACTTTTATTAATTTTATCAAACCAGTTTCTAACGGTTGTTTTATATAAACTTTTAAAGAAATACGATGTTTTGTTTTTACCCTGCTAAGGGCCAATCCAGCCATAATTACAAAAAGGCATAGCCTGATCATTAAGAAAGCACTGCACCACCAAATTCTTCAAGAATGTATTAAAAGCCTTTTTTGAACTATAAAAATAATTTAGAAAAAACTAATGAAAAATTTTAGAAACTTAAAAGTTATATAACTGAGTTAAACTGTTAACATCGTTAAGAATAAATTTTTAGCGTGTTTCAATAATAAAACAACTACTTGAAACAGAAAAGAAAAAAAGTTTAATTGGCTGAATTTATGTATTTTTGTTTATATTTGATGTGTTTTACAGTCAAAAAATGTGTATAATACTTAAAAGCATCGAAAAAAAAAATTAGATATGTTTTTTAATTGATATTTATTAGTCAGAAAAGTTAAAATTGAAAATAGGCGCAATGTTGCAATTTAATTGTAATTTGTTACAAATAATATACAACTCATTTCTCTTAAAAGCAAGTTCATAATTCATATCATAAACTATATCAAAGTTCAAAAAAACAACTAAGTTATAAAATTTAGAAAATCGTAAAACTTACAACGAAACGATTTAAAGCTAAACGATTCTCAGATGAAAAACAGCTTTCTTTAATATCTAATTCATAATTGTTTACTATTTTAAGTTCAGACTATGATTTTTTTAATATGTTTGACAAGTTTTAAACTTAAGTATTTTGTTAGTAAGCGAAGTCTAAAAACAAAAAGATATTCGGAATTAAAAAATAATATTAGCAGTTTTGTAAACTATGTTTATTACTAATAAATATATATCATTTTTAAAAATATTTATACAATTTAAAGTGAAAATGCAAATAGAATCTGCAAAAGTAATAATTTAGATATCATTTTCTATTGATTAAACGTTTTTGATTAATACAGTACAACAGTAATTAAGAAATTATAAGTATAACAGTTTTAATTATTTGTTTTTGTATCAATATGACTGAAATTATATATCGACTCTTAATTTATTTTCAGATGCTACTTTTTTTGGTTGCACGACAAATCAAATTCCGACAATTTGAATTCTTTAAAAGAAACTTAAAGGGTCACAACTCTGAAAGTAAAATAAATTTGAAAAAATAAATGATATTTATATAGGTCTAAATGTTACCTACTATTTTTTTTTGTATTTTAATTTGTTTTTAAATATCTTTTGATATACAGCTAAAGTATTTTTAAGATATGGTATTTTTTAGTAACTTTTAAAATCATTTAATAAATTTTGTTTTTCTGTTAAATATAACAATTTTATTAGTAAAATCTACAAGAGATTTTTTATTTGAAAATAAAACTTATTAATTTTTGAGATTTAACCATAAAACTATCTTTTAAGAGTTTGAATTGTCATGTAACCACTTTTTAATTCAACAAAACTCAATGTTACTCAATTGAATGGTTGTTTTTACCTTTATTTAATATTTCTATCATTCTTAGATATGGAGTCAAATTTTTATATTTAAGTTCAAAATTAATTAGTTTAGGTAGAGATAACCTAATTTTTTATTAAGCTTTATATAATTTTCAGAAAAACTACATATAAAGTTTTTAACAAGGAAAGTGTTTGAACTAACTATTTTTATTAAAAGTAAACAAAATAATGTTTATTCTTTTAGGAATATACAGTATTTTATTAATGTTATTTAGATTTATACTTCAGTTTTAGGATACAACTTATTAAAATTATTTTAAAAACAATCACAACAAATAATTTATTATTTATTTTATCTAAAACGTACATAAAATAAACATAAACAATTTTAGTCATTATTGTAACTGTTTTGTATTTTAAGTTTTGCATACTTAATTTTTTATTGTTAAGATCTAATCGATGATACGGGTCTTCTCTAAAAACAAAAAACATTGTTTAGAATGTTAAACTTTGCTCCCATAATCTTATACTGAACTTCAACAATAATATAGGATGCTTAGTCTATTAAATTTTACACTTAAGTGATCAGTTGCAGTTTAGCTAGTTTTTATTTAGGCATGAAGGGACTGGAGGGATAAAAGTGATTTTGTAGTTATTTACAAGTAATAAAACTCGTTTAACATTTTACTAGTTCATTTACAAGTCAATAGTTTTGTTTTTTCACTTCAAAAGCTTTGTAGACTTATAAAATAACGTTGTGTCCTGTTAACTTTTTTTTAATTATTGAAGAATTTTTGATTGAATTATTGAAAATTATTTAATGAATTTATTAGACTGTGTATCTCAAACTTATAAGCTCTTTCCCTAATGTTAAAATGATGAAATATTATTTATCAATAATTTGATAAAGCTGATTGTATTGACAATCTACTTGAGACAATCAACTTTGCATTTAAAATTTCTAATCAAGTAATTAGAAACTTACATGTAATTCAGTATATAGTTACTTATGTTTATGTACACTTTTATAATGTTAATCTATTGGTTAACTCATGATTGTTAAAAAGTTCATGCAAGTGTGAAGCTGTGTGGTGTGAAAAGAACTATTTGAACTATCAATATCAGTAAACATAGAATAAAACGTTTTGCTTTCAGCTTTACAGTTTATACCATTTTTAAAGTATGCTAACTAAGTAGTTATGTAATTTAATTATAACATACTGTAATAACATACTTAGCTTTTGTTTATGTTTATACAAAAATTTTTGAAACTTAGATAGATTTAAACTATATGACTATGTTTTAAATTGTTTTTATTGAAATAAAATTTATCCTTTCTATAATAATATTGTACCTGTGTTTTTAATTACTTGATAAAAATAAGTTAGAAACGTTGCTTTTTTCATGTCTACTAAAATCTGAGCATTTGCTTAGATTATGTATATTAAATTATCAAATTTTAGTAATGACTTTACTACAATGTGATTTTTAATTTATCAAACTATATTTTAGTTTAAAAATAATTCATCAACAAATTATTACACAGAAAAAAAATTTATGTGCGAAACCAAATTTTGATTGTTATGATAAAAACGACCTACATAACTATCCTAGAGCATTTGCTTTAGATCTGTTAAAACATACAAACAAAACAAAAAAAGTATATACAATTAGTTTATGACTTAACAAAAATCAATATTACTTTTATAGATTTATTGTTGTACACATCTTTACAAAATTAAATTAATTTTTTAATAGTATATTACTCCTTAGAATGATTTATTTGCTCTCCAGTTAATTTTAAAAGTAGTTTTTCTGAAAACATGGAACACAATGATAAAAAGATTGAAAAAGTTCTGGGTGAGAAAACATCACACTATGGATGCAATTCATACAAAGTAAAATATGTAGGATTACCAAGGTTAGTCGCCTGGTTACAAGCATCCACAACATAATAAGTTTGCACAACCTAAAATGCGTAGGATAGCTTGAGTGCACATTTAATTTTTAGGCCACTTTTTGTTCATTTACTTTATCAGGCAGCAGAAGTGTTTTATTTTCAATGTTATTGTTTGTTATTGTTAGTTTATCATTACTTTTTTTATAGCGACGACAATGAATGGGTCAAAGAAGACAATGTGGACATACCAGAAGATTTGATTGAAAAATACAAAAATAAAGAAAAGCGTAAAAGTAGAAAAAAAAGCTCGAGAAAAAAAATGACCAAAAGCAGAAGTTTTAAGCCAACTAAAAGTAATAAAAGCTCAAAACAACCAGAACAGAGTGTACTGATTGCTGTTGATAAAAATAAAAACGACCAAAATGAACCAGAACAAAATTTAGTTAGTGATGTTAAATGTAAGAAAAGCTCAAAACAACCAGAACAGAGTGTACCGATTACTGTTGATGAGAATAAAAACGACCAAAATGAACCAGAACAAAATTTAGTTAGTGATGTTAAATGTAAGAAAAGCTCAAAACAAACAGAACAGAGTGTACTGATTGCTGTTGATGAAAATAAAAACGACCAAAATGAACCAGAACAAAATTTAGTTAGTGATGTTAAATGTAAGAAAAGCTCAAAACAACCAGAACAGAGTGAACCGATTACTGTTGATGAGAATAAAAACGACAAAAATGAACCAGAACAAAATTTAGTTAGTGATGATAAATGTAAGAAAAGCTCAAAACAAACAGAACAGAGTTTACCGATTGCTGTTGATGAGAATAAAAACGACCAAAATGAACCTGAACAAAATTTAGTTAGTGATGATAAATGTAAGAAAAGATCAAAACAAACAGAACAGAGTGTACCGATTGCTGTTGATGAGAATAAAAACGACCAAAATGAACCTGAACAAAATTTAGTTAGTGATGATAAAAGTAAAAGTTCAAAACAACCAGAACAAAGTGCACCGATTGCTGTTGATGAGAATAAAAACGAAGAAAATAAAACAGAACAAAATTTAGTTAGTGATTTAACAACAGAAGGAACTGATATTTTTGAAAAAGCCCTTGAATGTGGAAAAAATGATTTCTCAGGGCCCGTTGAATCTTTTGATGATCTCTTGAACGAGTATTCTTCTTCAAAAAACGACTTTAAAGAATGTCTGAAAATGATTTTAAAGCCGAACACCCTTCTTGGTCCACTTGGTTTATCTTTTACAGCTGTGAGCAAGTCTGAAAGAAGGAAAGTTCACGTTAAACTGTTCAAATTGAAGATGGAAAACGAAGAAAACTGTAATAAGGTTAACGAAATAAAATATTTTTACAAACAAATCAAAAAACAAAGTGAAGACAATGTGGTCGGCTTGATAAGTTGTTTCGCCGAAGGAAACGTTTGCGCCGTGATAACTGAGCACGCGGACAACTTTGTGAGTCTTGAGGCGTGCGTGAGGGAGCGTGGAGCTCAGCGAAGACAGGTGCAGGAGCTTAAACCAGGAGCTGAACCGCGTTCTGAACACGATGCACGCTCACGGCTTGTTCGTCTGCGACCTGAGCCCGGCCACAGTCTTGTACAACTGGGACAGCCGGCGAGTGAAACTGTTCGATTTTGAAAAAGGTTTCAGGGAGAGCTACACGGCGTACGAGTCCGTCGTTTATCGTGGGATCGCGGGACCGGCAGAACTTTGGAGACCCGAGCAAGTTTCACTGCGAGCAGGCGGAGTGCCGCCCAAAGCCAGGGACGTGGACATGTGGCACAAGGCGAACGTTGTTTATTATTGTCTCTACGGTGAGCACGCGTTCAATGATATTGAAGATGTCGAAAAAGCTGAGATACGAATGAGCTCTGCCAAAGTGATTAGCGGAGAATTCGAGCGGCTTCTGTTGGACATGTTCGACAAGAACGTAGAAAAGAGACCGCACCGTAAAAAAAGGCTCCGTCGACTGATAAAATAAAAATGAATGGCATTCTGAAGCTTACGTGCTACTTGGGGTGTACTGTATTGTTTTCAGTAAAAGTATAAGGTCAACGTTTTTTTTTCAATTTTATAAGTTTTGCTTTTGGGTTATTAATGATATATAAATTGATTAATAAATTTTTATATAAGAATTAATTTTTTCCTACTTCTCATTTATAAAGTTAGTAAAGAAATCTTTTAAAAGTCATTTTATTTGTATAGTGTTTTATTAAGCGCTTAATCTTATTGAATTTAGGTATCTGTTTTTCTAAAGCTCATCTTTTAAATATCAAAATCTGCACGTAATCTTCCTTTACAAAATGTTTGTGCAGTTTATTAAAAGTGCTTGTACTTTGAAAAATTAACTTGTTGAAATTATTTATAAAGTTAGGTTTTAACATTTAAATATGTAAAATTAACTCGACTTAAGTAAAAACAATGTTCAAAAACCTAATAACTTCATCAAAATAAAAACTAAAGACGAGAAGTAGTGTTTAAGAAAAAATCTTACCTTGATATCTATTTTATTTGACCTTTGTCTGCTATGAAATATAAAGTTAAAGATATCAGATGTTTACAAATATATTAAAAAGTTTTTGGTTAAAAGGTAGACTTAAATCAATTTTTTAAGTATACATTACCTCTTACCAATTATCAAATAAAAATTGCAATGTTATCTAACGGGTAACCACGATAAGCTTCAGTGAAAATCATTAAAATAAAACTTTTTACTGACGACTAAAACATTTAAACATCGCTGAAGCATCTCGTTTAATAACTACAAAGTGTTAGAATTAATCTTTTCATTTTTACAAACGTCAAAAAGTCGTTAATGTATTATAAATTAATATTATTCTTATTAATTAGTTCTTCCAACGTTTTTACGTTTTAGACAAGCTTTTATGATATAAGTTTTTGACAAATTCAAAGTTAACGACCAAATTAAAAGGTATCAATCAAATTGTTCTCAGACTTGATTTCAATCCTTCTTGAAGCGTTTATAGGCTTCTACTGTTTTTTTTTTTAATTTGCAGAGAACAATTTAACTGATATACTAAGTTCTATTACATGATGCCTAAACCTACAAGCTAGCTTGAAAACTTTATTACCAACACACCGTTTAAATTTTACACAACACATGGTATGTAACCTTTATTGAAGCTTCTGGTGTTGAAACCTAACCGTATATGCTGTTAAACAGTTCGATTTATTAATGAAATTCATCATTTTTAAAACTCATTAGCTTTAAAACTTTTTCAAATTGCTATTTGACTTGCCACAACAAAAGACTTTCTTGCGTACCTGAAGTTTGTGTTTTTTAACTCTACTGACGTTGTGTTTATCTAATGGTTATAACTTATTATTTTCTCAGCTTTTACGCTTTTAAGAAACTAAAACTTAACTTTAACTATGTTTACTTTATTTTGTGATAAATCAGGTTTTTCCGGATTTTCACGCTCTTTTTAATTGTATTTTCAGTAACAGATGGCCAAAACGAAATTATTTTGTCTAAGTATATTCATTTGTCTTTATTACCCTTCACTAGTTAGTTGTGATCCTCTAATAGCTTCTCCGAGTCATATTTAAGTCCTGTAGCTTTTTTGATGAAAACCAGACTTTTTTTAAAGAACTTTTTGCAAATTTTCATTTCAAGGGGCACCAGAAACACCCTATTGTGCAGTGCATCCATTGGAAAGATTTTGCAAAAGTTTAAAGCAGAGGTTCTATATGGTCACAATTTGATTTTCAAAGCAGACCATTTATAAATCAGGTGCATTAAAGTCTAGCAGCTTTAAGACTTATACTTTTTTTGCACTTAATTTGTGAAAACTAGATGTATGTTGATCTAAGTAAAAATCCAATAGCATTTACTTCGCTACAGAAAACAATTTATAATCAGTTTCAGTTTAATTTGTATATTATATTACTATTACTATATTACTAATTAATAATCTTCATTTGTAGTTGTTTTATGACTACACGCTACAAGTATTTTCGAAGTATTCAATACAATTAAGCTTTGCAAAAGAAATGAAGAAATATTTTATTTTTAAGTATAACAGCTATATCTTATACTAGGGGTGGGCAACGTTTTTCAATCAACGGGCCGGATCTAAAAGATCTTTTGCGGGCCGGAGCATTTCGAATTAGTGAGATCCGGGTACTAATTTTAAGTCGAGATCCGGATCCGGATCCGGTCGAATTTTAATTTAAATAAAAGTTTCGGATCCGGCCGGAATCTAATTTTATGGATACAATTGATCACTTTTTTTAAATTCTTCAAAATCACAAAACTTTCTTAAGTCTGACAAAATAAGATGCAGATTGAGACATGTCAGATGTTTAAATAATGGCTATAAATAGAATTGACATTGTAATTGACAAAGTTACGTATGTAAATATCGTACTTAAAAAAAAAACGTTTCTAGGCATAATTTTGCAAAAAGATATTCAACTAAGTTAAAACAACATAAAATTTTAGGACAAAGTGGTGTATTTACTAGTACACATAAATTTATAAAGTAATTTTTTTGCATCTTTAAAAAAAAAAAAAATTACATTTTTGTGTAGTAAATGTATTATAAAAAGTTTTATAAAAATTTTGTAATATTGACTCTTCGCGGGCATATCACTTCGCTCGCGGGTCGGTCATTTTCATTTGCGGGCCGGATCCCATTAAAGTTTAAAAAAACGGTCGGGACCGGTTATTTTCACTCTGCGGGCCGTACGTTGTCCACCTCTATCTTATACTCTTTATATAAATCATTTTGATAACATCTAAGTACGTAATAGAAAGTATTTGCACATTTAAAGAAGAAAATTCTAAACAAATCCTTTTTTAAAATAAATCTTAGCAACAGAGTTGTTCATTTGAAAAAAGGTTAAAAACTGCAAGGTAAGAATTGTGGACCACTAAATGAAAATAAATAAGTTCAAGCCAAAAATGTGTAATCTTTATAATCTTAAAATACGACAGTTTATTGATTTTTACAGTAGTAAAAACTATTTATTTCCACAAGATCTTTGTATCTTTTCCATTGTTAAGCTTTTGAGTGTATAACAAATTTTATTATATAAATGAAATAGAACAGAATTATGTAAATAAAACAAAAGTAAATTAAGCACAATAAAACAGTTAATCCTTAAAAATTTAATTAAAAGGACATGGTAGTAATAGAGCCTTTTAATTATCAAGCTACACACCAACTATATACTTTATCTAAAATGCTAGTTTCTAAAATAAAAAAAGTATTATTTAATATTAGAAAAAACTGTACTTTGATAAAGTAAAAAGAAGAAAAGCATACATTATAAAATAGAAACAAACAAAACGCAGTATGTCATTTAACTCAGAACAATTTAATATGGAAGGTAAGTGGTATTTAAGTGGCAGAACAATTTTAGTTTGGAACAATAAGCTTAGGCCTATTGATTTGTCTGAAACTGTATATAAACGTTGATATAAATATTTACCTATAGATTAAATTACTACAAGACAAACCACGTTAACAAACAGCAAAAGACAAACAATAAAATTGTTTACTAGAATGATTTCTTTATAAAACAAGAAAACACTGTATTTAATTTCTTATGATTTTATTAAAAAAAAAGGTTTTTTGTTATTTCAAAAAGAAATATCTGATCTAGCGATGAAGTATACAATTATTTGTCTTGCACATTTGACAAATTGTAAGTCTATGAATATAGCTGAATAAAATTAAGCGAATAAGTCAATGTATCTATTTTAAAGTAAGTAATGGAGAAGCTTATTGATAATTTTGAGAATAAAAAGATTAGCCACAGATCAACTAAAAACTTAACACCAATTATTTTTTGTATTCCAAAACAATCAAATAAACTTCTGTATAACTTCACTTTCAAAATTTCATGCAACTTCAGACTTCTCATTGCGCAAACAAATTCGAAACTCTTAAACGCGATTTAAACCGCGGCGCCACTAATACTAACACTAAGCTAGAAATATCCATCTTATTCAACCCGCTGTTACGTCATAATGCTTGGCAACATTGTAAATAATCGCCCCAGTTAAGATCTCGGGAGGCTGTTGTAATTGATAATAATCCCAAGGCGCCACAACAGATAATTTGTTGAAAAGTTTTACATCATCGAAGTGTTAAGAGATTAAAACCGTTTTTTGTTGAAAATTCATTTGGGTATTTTATTTAAATTCTTTTCATTCAGTTTCTTTTTACATATTTTTTGTTTAATGCTAATTCAAGCGTGTGACGGAAGTGGTTGTTGTCACTTGCACACCATGACGTATTAGCAGTGTTACGTCATAGTTAAGGGTTTTTACATTTTGTTTAAACTTTATTGTGTTTTTATTGTTATTGTTGTTATCTTCAAGTTTTTCTGTAAAGTCTTGGACTACAATAAAAAAAAAGTGTTTTGAAGAATTTAATCGTCAGTTTTTTGGTGTTATTGAAATTTGTAAAAGTAAAGTATTATTCCAATTTATGTGTTTGATTTTTCGGAGCCTTATGTAATATTAAAAGTTCTCAATATTAATATCCATTTTAAGCTGTAATCATTGTTTGACCAAAAACACTTTTTTTTTGTTTCAACATTGTTTTACATTGCTCCTGTTGACCACGTAGATTATGATTCATAAAAGACGTAAAAAAAAAACTGATTGCAGGAACACACAAAAAATAAATCAGTTCTATTTGTTACAGAAATGCAAATTAAAAAAAAAAGTCTCACACATTGATTGAATTATTTTACTCTACCGATAAGTTACTGTAATAAATTTAGTTAGTTTTAGGTTAATCAAGATAGGTGATTTGTTTTATTCAAGTAACAAGAACAAATAGCTAAAGGCATTGAAATCAAAAACTATAAAGTTTTCAACAGATATACGTAAGTTTTTGTCAAAATCTTTGAATATAGTAAAAAAGCTTAACATTTTTTTTATTAAGCGCAAGTTTTTGGTTACCTAACATTTTGGTTTTCTTATTAGGTTTAAACGGAAAACAAGCTAGTGAATTAAGAATAAGGTAGTACATAGCTTTGACATAACTTAAAGCAAATCCTTTTAAAGTTGATTTTGTTTCAATAATAAAACTTTAATAATGCATTTCATTAAAATTTTAAATAGTTTAAAGTCTTTAAAAGGTATAATTTTTTGTAAAAAGAATAAAAGTAAGTTACAGTATTCTATATTTGTTATAATTACTGTCAAACTTTGTCCATTAATTAAAATGTTATGGTTTTGATACATAATATAAAGTTTGAATTACTCAACTCTTAGAAAGATTTAAAGACTAATTCGAAAGACCTAATTAGTATTTGCCTAAACGTTTAATACTTGTAAAAATAATGCTTAGTTGTTGGGTTATAAGATGTTCCTAAAAATATATTATGTTCTTTTTTTTAATATATTTTAGACATAAAACATGACTAATTTGTGTTATGCAGGTAATAGATTATTTTTTAAAGAATTTTCACTTTATTTTGCAATAATTTATACTACTGGAATATTAATTTATATACAAAAAAAAAGAAAACACTGTGTTTAAGGATTTAAGAAAGTTTTCAAAACTAACTAGTGCTTTTAAAAAATATTTTTTTTTTTTTTAATGAAATATAATTAACATAAAACTTTTGTTTATAGTTATGTTACTTTAACTTATCATAAAAATTAAAACATAGCAGAAATCTAGCTTGAAACGATTACTAATTTTTGCTGATTTTGTTTTATTCTAAATATTTAAGCATACTTGCACATCCAAAAATAAGTAAATACCATTTCAAAACGTTTATTTATCGCAATACAACAAACTATTTTCAACACCGTATATACACTTAATAACAAAAAAAAAGGTTGTAATAAAAAAAAAACATTACTTTTTTTGAAAAATCTTTACTAAATACTAACTATTTAAACATAGACTTTTTGTCGTATTGTACTTGCCTACCATTCATTACACATGATATTGAATTTAGACAAATCTGCTTATGCATGACATTAGAAATTAAAATCTTTTTTAATGGGTATATTTTTCAAATGTAGCTTAAAAAGCATGAAATACATAAGGTTTACATTTTTAACATAAAAGCGACGTTTTCGACAGTTTACTTATACTTTTAAAAATTTCACAGGTATTTGCAATTAAACTGTAAGCATTAAATATTTATGTTAAAAATTTTAGATAAATTTATTTTATCTTTTACTGATGTTTTAATACATGTTTTATTTTTGCAAAAAGAAAATCTAAAAAACAAATTAGATAAATATTTAATTTTTATTGCTACAACTTTACTACAAATAGTTTTATGTTTGTCATTTTGTCAATATTAACTTTTCTTTTTTTTTGATGTAAGTTTTATTTTTAGATCTTTATCAAAAAACTTAAAATAAGTTAAAGTTTTTTTGAACAGTTTCACGTTAGTTTAATTTGTAGTCTTAAAACTATAAGTTACACTGGGGACTAAAATACTCATGTTATTTTCACTATTGTTATTCATAGAACAACCTATAATTTCAAAAAGAAAAAAATGTTTATATTTTTAAAATTACTTTAGTAATTTTCAGCGTATAATTAAAATAAGATTTCGACTATATTTCAACTTATTTGTTTTTAAAATTAACACAGTTTGAAATTGAACAATAGTGTTCAAATAAAAACATTTTAACAGTTAAGTTTGTTTAGCAATAGTTCTACTATATAACTTTGTGCTTATTTATTGTTTTTAAACACCTATATAAGTTTAAATATTTATAAATGTTTTTTTTTATGTTTTAAGAAAAGTTTTTATTCTTTTTACATATACTATTAATTTTTTTAAGCGTGAATTTGTATTGAGGTTTGGCTTATAAAACAGTGTAGAAAAGTATTAAGTTACATTTTAATAAACTTAATTTAAAGTTCATTGGTTAAAGTTAATTCTGTTCAGATTTGAATTTAAACTTTTTGTTCGGATAAGTTTAAACAAACAAAACACATTACCTTTAGAACTTAACAGTTTTTCAACCAACTAAAGAAAACTGAATCACTGCTTTAATTGTTTAAGAATTATCGCTTGTAACTAAATTAATGAGATTTTGTTTTAGAAAACATGCATAAAAAATAAAGCTACCAAAGTTTTGTTAATTTTTCAATGTTAAACCTTTTATAGTAAAAGTTTAGAAACAAGGAAGAAGGTAAAAAAAAACCAATTTGTTTTTCCTAATTAGGAGTCATTTTGTGGAAATTCCGGAAATCCCCTACTATTATTAGTTGATTAAAAATTAATATCAGGGACAAAACAAGTTCAAAAAATTCAAATCAGTGACAAAACTTCAAATGTTTAAATAGTAAATTATAACTGAACAATCAGAGACAAAAAAATAGTTATTATCTATTGTAATTTTTATCATAATATTGCAAATTCTAATCTGAATACCGCTTATCGACCGAGAAAAAAATAAATTCGAAAGGTTAAATATACAAACCGATAATACAAAAATTTTGCATATTTCACCTATATTAAGTTCATCCTATGATACAAAAATATTTTACTATTTTTTAGGGTTGAATTTTTAAAATAAGTTTAACTTAAATTAAAAAAAATATATGTATAACTAAACAAAATTATATATTATTAGTTTGATCAGATAATAAGGATGAGTAAAAATTATATTTTAGTTTTAAAGTAAAATTGCAATTGACAAACAAATTTTAATTCAACGATATTTTTTTAAAGCAAATTTTATGACATAGACTTAACATTTTTATTAAAGATATAAACTGACGTCTAGAAATTAAAATTCGGTTATAGTACAAAATTTAGAAGAAAACCATTGGTATTTACGTTATAAAATCGATTTTCATCAATAAAAACTTTTTTATAGTAAGAACTTAAGAATTAAGATTATATTTTTTTTTAATTATAGAGCTAATTAAATCAATTTTGTTTTAAATTAAACAAAAATCTTAAAATTCAATATACAGTCTAAAATTTACTAAAATTTAGACTTTTATTATAGTTTTACTTATTTTCTATAACTAAACCTGTATAGTTTATGAAATAAATAGCCTAGTCAACTTAAGCATATAAAAATACAAGCCAGGCTAACTATTGAACATATAAATTATCATAAAACTACAAATTTTTAGTATTTTTTTTATAGAATTTGTAAAATTTGTTTTAATTATTTTTAAAATCATTATAATTCTTGAACTATACTTAACATTTACACTTTTTACACTATACTTTTTATTTATTACATAAAAAACTTTATATAAAGTTAATTTTAATATATTAATAAAAAGAAAAATTTAGGTTTCATTTTGGCCGTAATAATTGTATAATGATTAAAATTTTTAATTTATAGGTTGCAGCTTGATAGAAAAAAAAAACAATTTATTTTCAAATAGTCCTAACCGGTTTTTTTTTTGGAATTTTGACACTGAGATCAATGGTTATCGAACGATTTACATTGTAAAAGGGTAAAATTTTGTCTTCCTTTTTTCAAAAGCTAGTTTTTTGTTAACATAAAAAAATTATAACATTAATTTTGAAAGAAGTAACTAGCAAATATAAATTATTAAATTTTTTAAATTTTAAGGGCTTAAGGGGTTCTAACATTTTAAATAAATAAATAAGCCTTACATTTCAAAGCTTAAGTTATATACTACGAGATAGTTTTTACAAAACTAACAACTAATTACTTTTGAGATATAACAATTTTTGTAAGATATACGGATACAACCATAAAGAATTTAAAGGCCATTTTCTTTAATAACCAAATTTTTCTCATAAATAAAACAAATTCATTGAAAACCTATCTCGTCCTTCATTTTAAAAGCAATATAATTTAAAATATCATGAAATGTATTTTAGAACAAACTTGGTTAAAATTTGATCAGTAATTTTTTTGGTTTAATGACCTGGATAGCAAAGATACCTCTCGGTCATCGAGTTGCATACCCAAACTTAATAAAAATTATAATGAGCTAAAAATGAAAAAGAAATTTAAACTCTAAAACGAAGAGCTCTATGAAAAATGAGACTATTAAACTTTACAACCAACATTTAATATTTTTCTAAAAAAGAAAAAAAAATAAATAAATAAAAATGTTTGATGTTTTTATTTTTTTTAATGTGTGTTATTTTACTGTTAAATTATCAAAAAATAATTAACAGTAAAATAAAGCTATAACATTGAAAACAAAGAAATATAAAAAATAAAGCTGCAATACTTAAAATAAAGTAAAATAAAGCTGTTTTCATAAAAAAAATGCTTAAACTAAAAAATAGTATAAAACAAATTTATCATTTTAATCTTTTTTTTTACAAACTTGAATAAATGTCTAAATATATGAGTTTAACTATACCAAAATAATAATGTAAACAACCACAAAAAACACTGAAAATAGTAAATAACTTTTTCCTTTTTGAAAAAAAAATAAGTAAATAGTAAAAATAACAACATTATTAAGATAAAAAACACTAATAATCATAAATTAAGTCAACCTATTACTAGTTTAAAATTTTATCAGTGATTTTAGCTCATAATTTAAATTTTTAACTTTCTTTGTTTAAAACAAAATGGCATTAAAAATTTTATGATAGAAATTATTTAAAAGGAAATATTATTTATTATACTCTAATCTACTCTGAATCTAACTTTGGTCCCTTATATCATATTAGCTATTTTTAATCTAACAAGCGGTAAAGTGTAACACTATTACTTTTTTTTTGAAATATCCCATGGTGGGAACGTTATTCTGTAGATAATCCTTGGTTAAAATTTCAAAATTAAAATCTACTAAGTGTGGAAAAATCATTAAGCCCAAAACTAAAAGTCAAAATAGAATTTTGGTAGAAAAACTTCAGTCTCATTGTTCCTTCTACAACGATAAACGTATTTTGAAGTGAGTTGTCATCACCTGTAATTCTACCTTCCCCTTTAAATTAACATTAAACTAACCAAAAAAACTATCTATTTAACTGAAATAAAAATTCCTTGGTGACACGTCATTTGGCAAACACTCACAAGTTTATAAACTCAACATTAAAACCACAAAGTGTGGGAAAATCATGAAGATTAAATTCCCAAGCAAGTATATGCAGACGCTGAAACAAAAAAATACATCAACAATCCAATTGTGTGGTCACTGCCACCAATGTGAACTCACAATCAGCTGTTGCAACTTTAAACCAACAAATATCTAACTAAAACTATTAAAAACTCTACAAAAATATTTTTAAATTCTAAAATACTAACAAATATCAACATTTGTTTTTATTTTTAACAAATAAAAATAAGACATATGACAAGGTGACAGTGGCCCACAGATTTCAGTGGAATTAGCCAAATTAGGTACCAAACCTTCCTTAATCAAAACTGAACCTGAGACATTTATTTCAAATGGACCTAGACCGCTCCTACTTAAAGCATTCAGTGGCTTAAAGACATTAGAAGAGTTGACTAAATTTGGTACCAACCCTTTCTTAACCGAAATTGGCCCTGGGACATTTATTTGACTATTTGATGTACCTAGAACCCTCTTATCCAGAATATTCAGTGGTTCAAAAACTTTAGAAGAGGTTGGAAAATTTGGTACCATCCCTTTCTTAACCAATTTTAATGGAACAAAAAAAAAGTTTTTCCAGAACACATATTTAAAAAAATGTTACTGCTTTGTAAAATCTAAGCTTAACATAGCACCAGCTTTTTCTATTGGATGATGATAACAATTTACCAATGGTATTTGATTTTGATAAAGAACTCTTTTTTTGGTAAGGTCTTTCAAAAAGTATTTGTTAAAGATGATGAAAACAAAAATTTCTAACTTATTGATGAAGAATTTTTAGAAGTGCAAAGAATCTTTCATAAACAATGATGAAATAAATAAATCTGACAATCATTTAAAAGATAAAATAACAAGAACAACGGATAATATTCCTACGTTTTTTATTGTTATTATAATTGTTTATTAAACAATAAAAAAAAAAGATCAAAAATTCTGGTTTAAGGACCTTGTTTACAAAGAAACCTTTCGATTATCGAGTCGTCAATACGTGTTTTTACAATTTCTTACGGGCTATTTAAAATCCTTAGTTATAAAACAATCAATCGAAATGAAAGAAAACAAAATTGAACGAAAATTAACTAAATTTTGTGTTTAAAAATGTAGTTGTCTGATAACTCATAATAGACTACTATAAAGATTATAAAACTTGTATAATAATGATATGAACGATAGGTTACACCTTTTAAAAAGATAGTAAATATGTAATAGCTGAAACTATTTTTACGATAAAGTTTATCATTATTTTGTTTTAAAAAAGTAGTTTTTTATTTTTTATTTCATAATTTTACTTGAATATTAAAACTAATTTGACACTTAAAATGATAAATAAACTAATGTTTATTTTTTTAATAGTTTTAAAGTTATAATTCTACCATAACTGAGCTTAACTTTTATAAATGAAAACATAAAGATAAGTACTGTAAAAATTAAGCACTTAATGAGAAATTGAAAAACAATTTTAATGAATAATAATAAGAACAACGAATTTCCTTCCATTTTAAACTATAATTTTTTAAACTTTGAATACTTGTCTAAATTTAGAGCTGTAATAATAGAAAGCAAACAATACTCGGAAACATAAAAAAGAAGATTTTTTCTTTTTGTTTTCTTTAGACAAAGAGATTTTTAAAATAAAATTGCTTAAAATAGTTATCTCAGCTTACTATTTAAACAAATAATTTTCTGTTAAAGTATATACATCTATAACAATTTTTTTAAATTAGCATGCTATAAAAAACAAAAAAAAATTGAATAAGTTTTCTGAATTAAATTAAAAATAGTAGTTTAGAAACACAATCTAAAGAATAATTTGATAATAAATGTTAAAGAAAATGTTAAAGAAAAAAGAACAAGAAATTATATATAAGAGTGAAATTACAGTTTTAATAACAGTTGTATTTTGTCAAGTTACAAATCTAATTGAAGATATTTCAACGAGCAAATCAAATCATAAGCCATGGTTAGTTATTTTATTAAGATATAAAATGTATAAAGCTTTATTAAGGTCATAACTTGTAAAATATTAACTTAAATTTCATAAAAAAACGCTTTGTACAATTTATAATGTAGACGCTTTATGACATCATATGTACAAACATTAACTACTTTAAATCAAATTTATCATTGTTTTCACTGAACATTTATGTATATTTTTAATTTCTATAGCATCTTACTGTAACAACTTATCAACATTGTTAACATCTCATGCAATTTAATAAAAATAACAATCACGCTTAATCTGATATACGCTTTTCAATTGTTTGTCATAAGTTTTTTTTAAACTTATTAATGCTTGTTATTGGGATAAAATATAATAATTAAAAATAAGTGTTAGATAACTAAGTAAAAAAAAAAGTTATTTATTGTAATCAAGAACTAAAACGTTAATCGCAATTCAAAAAATAAAAAAAATATTACACCGTCAAAAATAGATCGTTTTTTTTTAAGATAAAGAAAATGACAAAGCAAAGATTAACATAAACTACTTGGGTCCTGATTTTTTTCATACACTACAAAGAAACATAGAAAATTTTATTTATAAAGTCAAAATAGTTGTAAATATTAAAATTACGATATTTGTATTGGTAATAAATAAAAAGTATACTACATGTTATGTTTAGGAGAAAAATATTTAATTAAAACAGTATAGTATGTTTCAATCGAGATCACATTACTATTACCTCTTTTATTTTAGGACAAGACTTAAATAAGTAAAAACTATTTAATTAAAAACTAAAAAAAGATTATTAACTAAAGTTTGAGTTTTCAGCTTTAATGTTATTGATTTTATTTTTATTTAACTGCATTAGTTTTGTATACAGAATTAATTATAGTAAGTCCGTATTTTAGCAAAATTAATTTAGTTAAGAACAAAGAACTATACTACTTTATAACAAAAGTATTTAGAACTTAAAGTTAATTATTTTCAGAAACTGTTTTTCATCACAATTTCTTTCATGGTTTTAATTTTGGAATTCACTGAAATTGTCTGCAGTCATTCTTCATACAAGTAAGAAGTAAACACAGTAAATTTTAAGAAATAACTTGTTTATTTTTATTATTAATTTTACAGAGTATATGTTGAATACCCGAGAATCAACAGGAGAAACAACAATGTTAACGAACGAAAAGTAAGTAAAAGTTATTTAAGTATTTTCTATATTAATTAATTAAAAAAATAAAAAACAAATATTCAAGTAATTTATTAACATGTTAGTTATGATTAACTTTTTTTATAAATATATCAAAAATAATTGCGGATATTTATCGTTTTATGATTAAATGTAAAACAAAATTGCAAATTTTATTAATATATAGGCACAAATGTTACTTATTTTATTACCTTTATTATTTATGCATATTTATGCTTTCTAAAAAAATAGTAAAAATATTTTATACAGGAAGAATTATGTAAAAAAGACGGTAAAATGTGTCCTTATTCAAACTATTTTATGAAAGAAAATTGGCAAGGTTCTAGTTATTACAGACTTCCGTTAAACAAAAGGAGTTCTTCACCTTGGTCTTACTAGTATGTATTTTTTAGTGTTTCAGTAAAAACAAAATATTTAAGTAGCTGAAAATCATTAGGAATAAAAAACAAAGTCTTATAGTTAAAAAAGTCACGCTTTTTTATCTCAGTTTGAATAGACTTTAAGTAAAAATTGTTTAAAATTGTTTTGATTTATAATTAAAATATTAATATATATGTTTTTTTTTATTCAGTTACGATTACGACTATGATCGGATTCCAGTCAGAATAGCAATGACCTGTTGTAACTGCAGGAGTTGCGTTGAAAGAGACAGCTTTGGCTCGTTTGTAAAGGACAGCAACCGAAGGTACTCTTTTCAGGTGACAGTACACATGGATGTGAAGAAAAGAAGCTTTGCTAATGGTAGTGAAGTTTGGATAACGACCAGATTGGACGTTCCGGTTGGTTGCACATGCAGTGTCGCATCAATGGTGTAAAATAAATCTAATTAAAACTTTATAAAATTTTTATATGTTTACTGTATGGCGTTTGGTTTCTTAACTTTACTTTCTTTTTATGAATTTTTAAATAAATTAAAAAGTTTTTATAACATTGAGATAAAATTTTCTAAAGCTTGCAAGTGTTAAAAATATTACATTGGAATTTTAAGACTAAACATGATCATAAAAGTACCATTAATTACATTTAGCTTTTAAAACTGTATCAGTAACAGTATTTTAGTTCCATAAACACTTTGATATAAACAAAATAATTTTACAACATTAATTGTTATTGATTGTGAATTTTGTTTTGAATTTGTATATTTTATTCCTTCTACAATGTTTCTCAAAATATGTATAAGTTTAGTTACCGATATTTTAATTTTGTTGCTATCGATTATTGTGAACCATAGTATTTATTACATTTGTAACTTTTTAAAAACTTTTTTTCCATTCAAATAAATATTTATTTCATCAATCATGACTGTTGCATACCTAGCTAATTAAAATTTTAAAAACACAGCATTGAATCTTTTTCCTTTAACTTTGAAAGCTTACGTGAAAGAAAAAGGAGATGATAATATATTTTTGTTTGAGAACTAAAAGATAAATTTAAACAGAAAGACAAAAGATATAAATAGTAACTTTAGTTTATAAAGTAGTAATCAAACTAGATTATTAAAGTAAAGTCATATTTATTTTGGTCGTTATCAAATGTTATTAGATTCGACTGTATCTGGATTCTGGAATTAGTCAGAAAAGTATATACTCAAGTTAATAAAAAAACCTATAAAATAATTATACGGAAAAAACAACACAGTGTACTTATATGCAAATTAGGTGCACATTTTAAAATTTCTAATATAGTTAATAAAAATAAAAAATATGCATGCGTAAAAAGTATGTTAAAACTTGAGAGTTGTAAAGATAAAAATACTCAAGCCAAAAAATATTTTTATAACATAAAAAAATTTAATTTAGAAATTTTTCAAAGGAAGTAAATTCTACACCACAAACCTGATACTTATAGTGTGAGTCATTTTGTAGAAATTCCGGAAATCCCCTACTATCATTAGTTGATTAAAATTTAATATCAGGGACAAAACAAGCTCAAAAAATTCAAATCAGTAACAAAACTTCAAACGTTTAAATAGTAAATTATAACTGAACAATCAGAGACAAAAAAAAAAATTATTATCTATTGTAACATTTATCATCATATCACAAAATCTAATCTGAAAACCACTTATCGACCGCTTATTGAGCGTTAAATGAAGAAAAAAATAAGTTCGAAAGGTTAAATATACAAACCGATAATACAATCAGTTTGCATATTTCACCTATATTAAGTTCATAATATTATACAAAAATATTTACTATTTTTTTAGGGTTAAATTTTTAAAATAAATTTAACTTAAATTTAAAAAAAATAAATATATAACTACACAAAATTAAATATTAATAGTTTGATCAGATATTAAGGATGAGTAGAAATTATATTTTAGTTTTAAAGTAAAATTGCAATTGACAAACAAATTTTAAATCAACGATATTTTTTAAAGCAAATGTTATGACATAGACTTAACATTTTTATAAAAGAAATAAACTGACGTTTAGAAATTAAAATTTTGGTTATAATACAAGATTTAGAAGAAAATTATTGGTAATTACGTTATAAAATCGATTTTCATCAATAAGAACTTTTTTATAGTAAGAACTTAAGAATTAAGATTAAGTTTATTTTTAATCATAAAGCTAATTAAATCAAGTTTCTATTAAATTAAACAAAAATCTTAAAATTTAATATACAGTCTAAAATTTACTAAAATTTAGACTTTTACTATTATTTTACTTATTTTCTATAACTAAAATTGTATAGTTTGTGAAATAAATAGCCTAGTCAACTTAAGCATATAAGATACAAGCAAGGCTAACTATTGAACATATAAATTATCATATAACTACAAATTTTAAGTATTTTTTGTATAGAATTTGAAAAATTTGTTTTAATTATTTTTAAAATCATTATAATACTTGAACTATACTTAACATTTACACTTTTTCCACTATACTTTATATTTTTTACATAAACAAGTTTATATAAAGTTAATTTTAATATATTAATAAAAAGAAAAATTTAGGTTTCATTTTGGCCGTAATAATTGTATAATGATTAAAATTTTTAATTTATAGGTTGCAGCTTGATAGAAAGAAAAGCATTTAATTTTTAAATAGTCCTAACCGGTTTTTTTTTGGAATTTTGACACTAAGATCAGTCGTTATTGAACGATTTACATTGTAAAAGGTTAAAGTTTTGTCTTCTTTTTTTCAAAAGCTAGTTTTTTGTTATCATGAAAAATTTATAACATTAATTTTGAAAGAAGTAACTAGCAAATATAAATTATTAAATTTTTAAAATGTTAAGGGGATAAGGGGTTCTAACATTTTAAATAAATAAATAAACCTTACATTTCAAAGCTTAAGTTATATGCTATAAGATAGTTTTTACAAAACTAATAACTAATTAATTTTGAGATATAACAATTTTTGTAAAATAATTAGGATACAACCATATAGAATTAAAAATTTTAAGGGCAATTTTCTCATAAATAAAACAAATTCATCGAAAACCTATCTCGTCCTTCATTTTAAAAGCAATATAATTTAAAATATCATAAAATGTATTTTAGAACAAACTTGGTTAAAATTTGATCAACAATTTTTTTGGTTTAATGACCTGAATAGCAAAAATACCTCTCGGTCATCGAGTTGCATACCCAAACTTAATAAAAATTATAATGAGCTAAAAATTAAAAAGAAATTTAAACTCTAAAACAAAGAGCTCTTTGAAAAATGAGATTATTAAACTTTACAACCAACATTTAATATTTTTCTCAAAAAGAAAAAAATAAAATAAAGATATTTGATGTTTTTATTTTTTTTATGTGTGTTTAAGAATTTCGACTCTACTACCAACTTATTTTAAATTATCCAAAAATAATTAACAGTAAAATAAAGCTATAACATTGAAAAAAAAAAATAAATAAAGCTGCAATATTTAAAAAAAAAAGTAAAATAAAGCTGTTTCCATAAAAATAAATGCTTAAACTAAGAAATATTATAAAACAAATATATCATTTTAATTAAAACTATCTTTTTTTTACAAACTTAAATAAATGTTTAAATATATGAGTTTAACTATACCAAAATAATAATGTATACAACCACAAAAAACACTGAAAATAGTAAATAATTTTTTTCTCTTTGAAAAAAATAAATAAATAGTAAAAATGAATAAATAACAATAATATTAAGATAAAAAACACTAATAATCATAAAATATGTCAACCTATTGCTAGTTTAAAATTTTATCAGTGATTTTAGCTCATAATTTAAATTTTTAACTTTCTTTGTTTAAAAAAAAATGGCATTAAAAATTTTATGATAGAAATTATTAAAAAAAGAAATATTATTTATTAAAAAAAAAAATTAAAAATCTGTTTCTAACAAGTTGTTTAAAATTTATAAACAACTACTCTGAATCTAACTTTGGTCCCTTATATCTTGTTAGCTACTTTAATCTAACAAGCGGTAAAGTGTAACAAGTATATTATCTGATTATAAACAAAAAAGGACAAAATTTGAAAAAAAAGTTTTAGTCCCCCTATGCCCTTAAATTAGTTTATTGGAAATTTATAAAATATTTGATAATATTTTTAAATTCTATGAGTCTATTATACAATTCAGTTTTGTTTAACATAAAAATGTAACAAGGTTGAAAAGCGACCCTTTAAAAATATGAATCATATTTTATAAATTAAAACAGTAGGGGTGGGGGATCCACTATTAGTTTATCAAATTTTAAGAGTTTCAACTTAGCTACCAGAATTTTTAAAGACTTAAGAAAATTCAAAGTAATTTTTGAGTTATGAGCGATCAAAGTTAGTGAACTCGATAGGTTCTAATGGAGTTAATACCATACCTTATAAAACTTTTAATTAAGGAAAAAATGTAGTACTCCGATTCAAGAAAAAATATAACAAAAATCACAAACATAATGACTTAAAAAAAAAGTAATTCATATTAAAAAAATACAGAAAATCCTTTTAGTTAAATAAATATGCACTGTAGTTTATAGTTAAATTTTGCATATTATAACCAATATTATTTTATATTAAAAAAAATGTTAGACTACTCTATGACCATAAGAAAAGCTTGCTTTACAAGTTTAAAAATAAAGACAAAAAATTTTATTAAATATTGTAAGTTACTAATCAAGTAAACGAGAAAACTTTCTAGAAAATAATTAACATGCATAGTCTTTTCAAATAAATATAATTTTTTGATAAAAAAAAATTAATAAATACCATTGTTTTGATTAAAACTATGTTAAAACAAAATTGTATTTACAAAATGAATGAAATATTTTTGTTAAGTAATCTCAACTGTTCATTTGTTCAGAAAAATAACTATAAATTTAAAAAAATATATATTTAATGATCTACAACTTAGTAAATTTTTCAAAATAAAACATAAATAAACAAAATTATAATTCTTAAACTTTTAGATGACAAACAACATGAAAATAAAAACTTATCTATCATTTATAATTGTCTTACACTTTTTTTGAAAATTACTTATTATATCATTATATTAATAATTAAAAAAAAAAAAAATTGAAACAAATAATACATATTGAACATTTTTTGTATCATTGTCAATGAATATAGTTATTTTTGATCCTCTGTATGTGTCAAAGATTTGATTCTATAGGCTCCCAAATTGTGATGGCAAATGCTGTCTGTACTCTGTATTCCATGAGTTGCTCTGGTGTTTTAGTCATGTCCATTTGTTTTATACTACAATTAATTAGTATAAATCTGAAAAACATTGAAGTATAAAATATGGTGCATGTCTGTTATTAAAGTTATTACTTTTTTTTTTAAATCCCATGGTGGGAACGTTATTCTGTAGATAATCCTTGGTTAAAATATCAAAATTAAAATCTACTAAGTGTGGGAAAATCATTAAGCCCAAAACTAAAAGTCAAAATAGAATTTTGGTAGAAAAACATCAGTCTCATTGTTCCTTCTACAACAATAAACGTATTTTGAAGTGAGTTGTCATCACCTGTAATTCTACCTTCCCCTTTAAAATTAACATTAAACTAACCAAAAAAAAACTATCTATTTAACTGAAATAAAAATCCCTTGGTGACATGTCATTTGGCAAACACTCACAAGGTTATAAACTCAACATTAAAACCACAAAGTGTGGGAAAATCATAAAGATTAAATTCCCAAGCAAGTATATGCAGACGCTGAAACAAAAAAATACATCAACAATCCAATTGTGTGGTCACTGCCACCAATGTGAACTCACAATCAGCTGTTGCAACTTTAAACCAACAAATATCTAACTAAAACTATTAAAAACTGTACAAAAATATTTTTAAATTCTAAAATACTAACAAAAATCAACATTTGTTATTATTTTTAACAAATAAATATAACAAATAAAAAACTCTTATAAAAAAGTCACAGGAGAATTTGTCTTAAACTATTTTAAAAAGGGTAATCTGCAAATTTATGCTAAATAATCTAAAAACAAAATTAATATCATCCAAAAAATATCATTTATTAAATATAATTAAATTAAAATTTATTAAATATATTAATTTATATCAAAAATATATTTTTATTAATATCATCCAATTTAAAATAACAGTTACTAACAATTACATTATTAATTTGTGCATTAGGTATATCAGAATTAATTAAGATGTTAGCTACAAAAAGATTATCTAATTTATATTTTTTAGCAAGTGAATTCATATCTTTTTTCAAATCTACTTCATTAAATTTAAACACTGTTACGCCAATACCATTAGAAGCAGTATTAGTTGATGACTCAGGAGAAGACACTAACCTAGTTGTTCTATTATGACAAGGTGACAGTGGCCCACAGATTTCAGTGGAATTAGCTAAATTAGGTACCAAACCTTCCTTAATCAAAACTGGACCTGAGACATTTATTTTAAATGGACCTAGACCGCTCCTACCTAAAGCATTCAGTGGCTCAAAGACATTAGAAGAGTTGACTAAATTTGGTACCAACCCTTTCTTAACCGAAATTGGCCCTGGGACATTTATTTGACTATTTGATGTACCTAGAACCCTCTTACCCAGAATATTCAGTGGTTCAAAAACTTTAGAAGAGGTTGGAAAATTTGGTACCATCCCTTTCTTAACCAATTTTAATGGACCTGAAACATGACCACCATGTGTACTAGGTAAACTATTTGTTGAGTCCTGGTGAGGGAAAAATGAATAATCTTTAGTAAAATCTAAATGAAGTGTATTTCAAGATTTTTAACTATTTTTTTTATAAAAAGAAAAGATTCATTATTTTTTAACAATAATTTTTCAAAATCATTATTTGAAATACCTTCTGGAAATTTTTCTTTAATTTCAATTATAAATTTAATGAAGTTGTTGGCCATTTTTAATTCTAAACAAAATCTGAAAATAAACAAAGCTATGTTAAAATTTTCTATTTAATCATAGCTTAAAAATATAAATGTATAATCTTGTATAGAAGATAAATAGTATGAGGGTTAATCTCACATTTATATTTGTTTGATTAGTGTTTATTTTTAAATTTTTCATTATATCACCCTGTTGTTACTAGGATAACTAGTTAATACTTCTTGTTTTTGTTTATATTATTTTGTTGTTACTAAGAACAATTTGTTGAAAGTTTTAAAGTTGAAAGTCGAAAGTCAGCAAAAAACTGGGAATTCCGGAACATGTACAATCGGACCCCCTAATTAGTACACAAACTTCAAAATTTTTCTAATTGCGTCTAAAACTCCCAAAATAAAAACACAAAGGCGGCAACTTAACTTTAAAGACATGTTTATAACGTCACAAAGGCTAATTTGGTTGTATTCTTTATCATCAAAATAAAAGCTTTATGTATGTTGTTAACAAATCAAACGCCCATAAAATGCGGACAAATGTTTACAATAAGTATTAAAGTCTTCCACCCCCCATTGTTTAGACCTAATTCAACTTTTCCTGATTACTCTCTACCAACAAAACTAGGCTCGTTTTAAAGTCATTCAAGCACAAAGTTTAATTGTCATTGCTGTCACTGCAAATGTCGAGCTCAATTAACCACCAGGGCCGAGAATTTCAACTGGTCCCTGGAAAAGAAAAAAATTAGTTTGGATTTTGACAGGCAATTAAGTTGAAGTCGTCCCAAAATGACCGGGTCATTTGGAAACTGAACAAATGAGTTTAAATGATGAAAATGAATAATTTCAAAACCATGACAATGTAAGACCGTGATATAAAAACACGCATTTTTTTGTTGGTAATTCATATAAAATTAAAACAATGATTTTTTATGATCAAAATTAAACTTATGTCGCAAAAATAGCTGTCCCTGTCATACCAAACATCGAATGTTTAACATGTGCAATATAACTTGCAGAAATTTGCACTAAATTGAAATATTTATACCAATTGAAAGGATGGTGAGAGCACCCATTTACAATTGACGTTTGCAATGTTTTAAAAATGCACTCGACACATCTCAAGATAAGTATTTTCAATTACGTTTTTGATATTAAATTATTACTCATCAAACGAATCAACTGTTGAGCTGTTTGCATAGAAAGTCAAAAGTTTTTAAGTTATTTTGTCGAAAAACAAAGTTATATTACTTTGTGTAAAGTTGTTTAATGACGTAGATGACTTGATCAAAATAAATAATAAAGTTTTGTAAATATTAAGTAAATACATTTTTACTGTTGCTTTCCAATTTAGTTGTTTTGGTGACTCAGCTAAAAAACTAAGTAAAAAACACAAACTATTACCGCACAAAAAATGTACCTACTAGCATTTAATAAAAATATGTGTATTTACGTCTTACTTCTAAACTATACAAAGTACAATTGTACAAAACTTTATCCGTATTAAACTAAACAAAAACATAAGTAAAATAAGTATTACAAAAGTCTTTTTACTATGGAACACTGTATGACAATCAAAAGAGTATAAAAAATTTACCGAACAAAAATCATAAGTTTAATTGAACCGCTTTTATATCTGTGCGGCCCGAAATCCTGTACAATTAGAATTTTTCCCACGAACGAGAAAGACTCTCTGTTTTTATATTAAGCGTAGCAACTTTACATAATTTTTTGTTTGAACAGGGCTTAATGGTATGTTGCAATTATAAGAAGCTTGTTTGTATTGCAAACTATTTGTAATCAATTGCGTGCCGTTGTTAGTTGCTTTCACTACAGATTATACAAAGTATCATTAGTTTAAAAAAGGGTTGTTTTCAACTGTATCAAAAAGTTTAAAAAACAAAAACATAAAATAAAACAATTAGTTAAAATTAACGGCTCTGATTTTAGTTGTATTAAAAAACATCAACAAAATAACAACAGCGAAAACAACGAAATTTGCTTAAACAAAAATTAATGCTATTAAGTGTATCAAAACGTATAAAAATAGTTAGTTGAACTCTGTAACCCTGCATTTCAGCGTATAAAAGCATATCAGCTTAAATAACAACAATTAATTAACTCAGTTGTTTTTGTTTCAACTGTATCAAAAAAAAAAAAAAGTAAACAATGATAAATGATAATATTCAGGAGTCCTAGTTTTGGATGTTTCAAAAAAATTAACAGCAATAAAAACAAGATCAAAAAATCATCAACAGCTATTAGTTAAAATAAAAGTTGTGGTTTTAATTTTATCAATTTCTTTAGAATTTTTACAGTGAAAACAATAATAATTGGTCGAACTCAGTATCCCTTCTTTTAAGGACTCAAAAATTATCAGATATAAAAGAAATAGTAACAAAAACAATTATTTTAACCAAGTAGTGCTTTGTTGTTGAATATTAAGAACAATAAAAAAAACAATTAGTTAAACTCCGTAGTATTTTTTCTAAATATACATAAAGTATTAACAACAAAAAATTAAATTAAACCAAATAGGAAACAACAACAGCGTTAGTAAATTAAGTGTATATGGAGACGGGTCACTTTTGCACAAGTGACAATTTGCCCTAAGAGTAATAAAATACCGACCAAGGGTAAGATAAAGTAATAACAGTGATAGTGAAAAAAACACATAAAAAAATTAATTTGATAAAAAAACTACTGACCAAGGGTTAGGTGTATCAGAAGAAGTTAAAAAAAAAAATAATAAAATAAAAAAAAGTTTCAACCCGTACAAAAGTATCTTCGTGCATTTTTAACACCTACCAACATATGTGTATATTAAGCAACTAAGAACAATAGTTATGTATTAAGCTTTATAATATTCAATTTTCAGTTTAAGTTACAATTTAAAGTTCAAGAAGCTTAAAAAATTCTTAGTAAACAAAATTTTAATTAGTTAATAATTTAGTATAATGTAAAAAAAAAAAGTAAAGTTGATTTATAATACATAAGAAACAAAACAAATTTCAGCACCATATTTAGTCAAAAACCTAAATCTTACTAAAATAAAAAAGAACTAGTGATTTGCATGAGAAACAATCTAAGAATACAGTAACTGTTCGCGACGCAGAATAAGAAAACTACACAAAAAAAGATGAATTAATGAGATTTATTGTGACGTATGAATAGAAAGGTGAAGGTTGTGCATGATACGAAATCTTTTGTTTCAACAATCAGCTCACATGCAAGTAGAATAACAAAAGCTTTTTGAAAATCGTCACATACAGTAACTTCTCGCATCTTTACGCACTCGTGACGTTACGCACTCTCGTTTAGTTACGCATTTAAGAATTCTTAAAAATTCAAAAAATATTTTTTTTAATTTTGCACAAATTAGGTTTTTTGTATATTTTTAATTTGAAATATGATTTTAAATGCTTAACTCACCACTCTAAATCTTTAGTCAAAAAAAAGTTGTAGTAACATAAACAGTTGTTATTAAAAGTTTTTCTTAAATTTTATATATTTTTGTTCCAAAGAAGAAATCCATTACAGCAATAAATGAATATTTTTGTCAAAGGCTATAGAAACAAATTTTAATATAGACACCACACCATTTCTTAATTGTAAATAAATGCTTAACTATAATTAAATTTGCTAGGTAAAACAGAATATAAATCTTAAGTATCAAATAAGTCACATATAAATAAAGATAAAATCTATTTATAAATTAATTAGTAGAATTTTTCTACAAGTATCATTATTTTATATAATTTTAAATCCTTTTTTTAAAATATATCTATGTATAGTTTTATCTTTTGTTTTCACATTTATAAATAAAGTAAACAAATTGTTAAAAGTTTGAAAGTTCTCAGTCTGCTTTTAACTAGAAGCAATATCAAAAAATAGCCAATATAGTAAGTATGTTTGGTATCTCTCATATCTTTACGATCTCTCGTATCTTTACGCATTTTTTCTGTAGACACAATGTGCGTAAATAAGCGAGAGGTTACTGTAGTTTATTTTTGTTTTAAAACTGTGGCTGTAAAATGCATATGTGTTAATTTTATTAAAATTTGTATATTTTATAACTTAGTAAACTACAAAACGTATTGAAGGATAGCAAAATATATTTGCAAGTTCAATATTTTTATTGTCGTTTAGTATTTTTGTTGAGTAATATATGTAGTGTAGTTCAACACAAAATTAAAAATCAGATAAAGTAAAAAATTGAATATTTCGAATTTTTATTAAGTCACTATTTTCAAAATTCATTAAGTCACTATCTTTTTACTTGATTTTTATATAAAGTTTAATTAAAAAAATATGTGTACACACATTTATAATTAAAAAAAAAACTATTTTTTAATATGCAGTCTAAAATTTAATCAAAAAAGTAAAAAAAAAAAGTTGAAATCTTACGTGTGTAAAATATTTGAAGCAAAAACAAATAAAAGCTTAAACAGAGTAAAAAAACGTTGGCAAGTTTTGATTTAGTAAGTGTGCACTACGTGTTTTATGTTGAAATTTATATTACAGCTTTACTTACGCGGTGTTCATTAACTAAATATTCGTCGTTCAAATCGCTTCGATATTAATTTCTTACATTCATACTAAAATTGCTTCTTTATTGTTTGTGTATAAAAACTTTTGCTGTTTCAAATTTTTTTTTAAATTTAAAATTCAAACTAAAAATTTTATTTACTTTAATATAGTGTTTTAAAATTTCCAACAACATTTAAAGTATTTTTCTAATACTGCTTATTTATAGCGCTTGCTTTTATAAACTTTTCAAACTTAATGTTTTTTTCGTAGATAATATTCTTAACAAAAATATTTTTAAACTACAGTCATACAGTAAACTAACTTTTTAACTTTATTAGAGCTTATAAATGATGTAAGTTCTTGAATCGAACGCACCTGTTTCTTTTACGTAAAACCTTTGTTTAATGGAAACAAAATAACTCTTGATTAACAAACAAATGGGTTAAATTTTGTAATAAAACCCCGCTTTTCCTGTGGAAACACACAAAACAGGTGCACAGTTACACGAACCGATCTCTTCCGCTTCTCAAATAATATTTGTTACGTGAATCAGGCGGTGAAAATTGCAACAAGTTGACCACCCAAGAAGTTGCAGAATAGACAGGATTTGTTTATTTTGCTATCAACCAATCATCAGCAGGAAGACACCTCTCCACGGGCCATTGACTCCCTAAACGCAATCCCTTTAGTAACATTCTACCATGACAACAATAAAAATTGAGATTCTTGTTGTTTGATGTTTGTGTCTAATGTAACTCTATTGTGAGGTCATGCGCGGGATTCAGAATTGTAATATTTATGAGCATTGTTTAAATGTTTCTGTTTTGACAGGAAAATCAAATTATTATCTACTATTTCCGGATGTTTTAACAAAATAATTTATTCAAATTTACATCTTAAAAAAAGTTTTTGTGTAAAAGTAAACTCTTATTTATTAATTTAAACGCAAGGAATATTGAAATGGAGTAAAAAATTATTGAAATTTGCTTAAATACCAAATTAAAATTATGTTAAAAGCTTATTTATCTAAAAACACCATTAACGCTTTGAACAGTGTAAGAAACAACCACACCGACTTTTGCTTAATAAACTAGACCTTTGGATATTTTAAAGTAATATTACAACAAAACAAATTTTAGCTTTTATTTACTTACAGGAAACACTAAAATTCATATTTCTATGCTTCAAATCGTCGTTCCTAGGATTTTTTTCTCCATAATACAAGCCATCAACATAACTTACTTCGAACCCACAGGAAACATAGAAAGGATAAATTTTGTTTTATTTAGGATTAAACTAATGGGACCTACCCAAATTGTTGATTTTAGTACATTTATTACTATTTCTTTTCCTTGATCTTTTAGGATTAACTTGTCGTCGCTTGTGTAATGATATTTTTGTAAATAATCTTTTTATACGTTTGACTTTGTTTTGAATAATGGTTTTATTTAGGTTTAAAATAGGTGTACATTTAAGTACTTTTGTGTTGTAAAAATGGAAAAGTTTATTGATAAAAACAAAGCTAAACTTTAAACAAATAAATAAATACTTTAATATTTTTTTATAGTTCTAATTAATCTTTATGGAAACCCACTTTTATATATTTTATGTATCATCAAGTGAACACAGTTATTATAAGGATTTTTTTTTCTTCGTTTTTGTTGTAAACAACTTGAATTTTTTTTTTATATGAAAATAACAAAGCATTAAAGGATATAAACGAAACGTCTATAAACACGAATTAAAAAATAAAACAAACATTTTCCATTGGTTGTACTATTTTTGTCTTGGTTTTTGTTGTTTTTTATTAGAACATCAAACACATTTTTAAACTTAATTGTATGTATACCAATGATGTATAAATTTTTATATAATTTTTATAAACATTTAGCTTGTTTACTACTTTAAAATAAAGCATAATTTTTAGTTTAATACCTAAACATATTTTTTTATCCTTGTGTACTTTAAGTGAGCACATATTCAAGCTGTTGCTTTGATCACCAAACTATTGAAAGTAGTTATTTAAATGATTTTTAATAATTTAGGTTTCTTACATCAAACTGTTATTAGCAATTTAAAAGATTTAGCTGCTAAATAAACTGAAGTATATTTCTAAATTTTTTTTTCTTCGTATTGTAGTTTCATAAGCATTTAGTTTTATCATAAAACAGTAGTAAATAATGAGTTATAAATGTACAATGTATACTTAGGAGAAAAAATTATACTTTATTTATGTAAAATTAGTTTATAGAACTTTGTTATTTATTTGTATTTAACACTTGTGACGATCACGAGTTTATTTTTTAGAACATTTTCTGTTTCGCTTAGAATTAAAATCAAAATATAAAACATAGTTATATAAAAAAAAATCTAAAATATTTAAAAATTGTAACACAATTAGCTTTCAAGAAAAATAAGTACTATATCAATTATAGATTTTGAAACTACTTGCTTAAAAGCTAAAAATAAAGATAATAAATTTAAAATAAGTTTTATACAAAACGTTTAAACACTTGAGATGTTGAAAATGTTGTTAAAAAAAAATTATCAATTTATTTCTAGACTTTAATTCTTTAAAACTTACGAACTTTGTTCAAGGTGCTTTAATTTAAAAAAAAAATCTTTTACAGTAAGTAACATGTAAGTTTAGTAATTTAATAAATAAAAACTCGCTGAACATTACCAGCCAAAATAAATAAGAGTTCCATTATCACAAAAAATAAAGATTATGTTCTTTTTTGCTAAAAAATGTTTAACTTGGTTTACAAAATAAAATATTAGCTTGTATATCTACTTTTCATTTGATATACTTAATAAACATTCAAAATACCAGAAGTCAATATAAAATAACTGGAAAGCTTAAAGGCAGTTTCGAATTTAACCAAAATATATTTTGTTGTTATACCTTATAAGACAAATAAGCTTATCAATGATTTATTTTCAATCTAATTAATTATTTAAGTAAGTGAAAAATTTACACGATATGTATGATAAAAATCTACGTATGTAAAAACCTTCTTTGTAAATAACATTAGTTCAATTGTTGTGGAGACTTTTTGTTTAGCATACAGTTTAAAATATTTTTTTTAGGTCTGATAATGTATATAACAACATAAAAATATCAGAGTTGTCTAGTTATATAACTGATCATACTCAGTTTTGAATAATTATCAATATATATAATTTTTTTATCCGAAAATTTCAAACAATTTTATGACTTAAGACAGCAAACAATAACTTACTTTTTGAGATTTTTTAGTAGTAATCACCAATTATAATAATCATATAACTGTAATTTTGTCAAGTTTTAAATTTAATAGCTTAATTTAAGCTAAAAACTTAAAATATTGTACATGAAGCTGCTATTAGTCTACGTCTACGTAAACATTTGAATAAAACTGTTTGAACAAATCTTATATTTTCGACAACTAGATTATTACTTTTTTATAAAAAAAAAGAAAAAAAAAAGAAATATCAGCAAAAAAACATGAATCTTACAACATAAAATAGTTTGAAAATTTATTTGACTTGCAACAAAATCCAACTAAAAACAAGTTACAACTTAAAATAACAATTAAATATGTTTCAAGTTTATGTGCAAACTCAAATTATATTAAGTAACTTTTCCAGTAATAAGAAATATCTAATTCTCACATCAAGCATAAGTGTGAACGGATTGAAACCAAAAATTTCACCAATTAGCTCTTTTTTACAAAACAACCTTTACAAATTTTTTTTTTTACAAAATCGCAACTCAAACACTCAATAAAAAATTCGAAGTCGTTCGTTTTTATCGACTTTTAAAACAACTGTTGTTTTAATTTGCGTCTAAAACATGCATGTAAGCAAACAGAAAGTTTAACTTTCGTTTCCTTTCCACTGAAAAACTTTTACTAAGAAGAAACAAGCAGAATAATTAAATTCGAGCTCAATGTCGTTGTTTTGATTAAACCCGTGTCGGTTTTTTTTTCTTTTGGTGAAAAGGCGCTAATCAAAGTTCTTTCTTAAATTAACTAAACGAACAATGTTTTGCTGTCGGTCTAATTAAGTTTTTATAAAATAAACTTGTGTACAATAAGTTTAATTCTTGTGTTTTCATAAAACTTTTAAATAAACTTGAATTCTTTTGCTCATTTTATTGGGCCAAGTATATTAACAAACTTTCTTATTTTAAGAGTAAAAATTCATCAAATTCATATTTTTGCAATATTTTAAAGTTTTTTCTTAGATTTTTTTAAAACAAAAAAAAATATTTCAATTAAAAGACAGGCTTATTTAAAACTCTAAAAAACAATAAAGCTATAATTTGTTATGTGAAGTTTGTACTAAAAATTTAAAAACTCAAGTGGTTTCGTTGCAAATCAGAAATTTTTAGTACATTTTAAAACAAAATTGCATTTTCTTGACATTTTAATCTTTGCAAACTGTATAAATATTTAAGTAGTTTTTTAAACTTTTTCTCATCTTTATAAAAAAGAAACTTTCGTTTAGTAAAATGACACTTAGTCTCGATACAAACTTTCAAAAAATCTCGTTAATTAATAATAAGCTCAACACATAAGCACTTAGAAACACTTCTAGCTGACTCAAATATTTTACTCGCTTTTTAATATTGAAGAAGGGTTTTATGGTTGCTATGCAGCGTTGTTAGGGAGCAGCTGGGAAAATTTCTTAAGTGAAAATTATTAAATGGTCACGGGTAAAAACAATGGCCTATTAAAAATTAAACTTCTACTAACATTTCATATTAAAGAACTTCAATGCTTGTTTTTAAAGGGCAGTTTTGTAGAGCTCATTGTTAGTTTCTTTTTGAATTCGTTCGAAGCAGAACTTGGGCAAAAGAAAATATCTTGAGAGGTGCTTACATGACACAATAAGTAGAAATAAAATGTAGTCTAACCGCATCATTGTGCACAAAGCTATTTATCTCGATATCAAACGAAGAAAGCTTATTTGAGTGCAAGTATTAATATTTTCAATATTTCAACCAAACCCGAATATTTTAGTATTAAACCGTTTCAGATATTAAATAAACAGGTTGCAACCGCAAAATGTGAAAACTAAAATTATACACTTTAAATCAGAATATGTCTTTTTAATCGAAGTAACTGTAATGCATGTGACGCTAGCCGCAGTTATTATGACGTCACAAACGCGTAGTCAGGTGGCCGGCGACCAATTCAGCGGATTTCGGCGATTGGGCGATTGCAATTTTGCACTTTTGTGAGACATGTGACATATGTTGTTAAAATGGTGTCAAATTAATTGGTGGCACAATGGAACGTGTCACAAGTGTAAGAAATAACTTCATGTATTTCTATAGATTGAGTTGTATGAGAGCAATTTTGTTGTGTCGGGCAGATTGCTTTATGTTTAAACTAGAAGAAATCTTTTTGTTTATAGGTTTATTTATTTTTTATTTTTTATATTTATGAGTTCATAAATACTAGTAGAGTAATGCACAAACTTAAACTGAATATTAAACAGATCACTTCTTAAAAATAAACATGTCATTTTTTTATTCTAATTAATCAACAATGGTTTAAGTTTTTGAAAACATATAAAACTTATTTTATTTTAAAGAACAAACATTGTTAGTAAAAACTATCAAATTTTCATTCTTTATAATATAAGAAAGTTTAAGTTAAAAATATAACATAACCTTCGAGTATTACTTTAGTAATAATTGTAAAAAAAAAAAAACATTTTAGTTTTTTTTCATGCCGACTATTCCCGAAAATAAAATAAAAACTTTCGATAATTCAAAAAAAAAAAAATATAAACATGATTATCTTTAATTAAAACAAATGTATCTAATCTTTTGAAATCCAAATAAAATGCCGTCTTATCTTCACTTGTATCTTTAGTTTATTATAAATACTAGAGTCTTCAATCATACTTAAAACAAACATTCTAGTTGTAAATACAACAGCTAGAAATCAAACATTTTGGGAGATAAAAACTTTTAAACTGCTTATTTGTACATAACTTAATTATTAATTTTTATTAATTTTACAGTTTCTCTTTTTTTTTCGAAGTATGCTGGTATGAACTTAGTTAACTTATCTTCTTTAAAATTTTGCATATAAATTTCGTATATAGTTTGTTTGCAATTTGAAATGTTTATTACATCAATAAATTCAAAATTAACATTTTTAATTTTTAAACCGCTTTACATGATTAGGTGTTTAACGCATTTTACAGAATACTTTTACTAAAAGTTTAGTCTTGTCTTTTTGCTTTTTTTCATTAGTCTTTATTATTTGAACTTGTGTAGAACAAAAAAAAAACATATATCTAACAACACTTTCAAAATCTTTTTACTCTTATTATTGTTTTCTAATACTGTTACATTTGGAACCAGATACATAATTTATTTTTAGCTATTATAAACTTATATAAAAGTTTAACACTATATCAATTTTTACTTTACAACTGGTTTTAATTTATATTTCATAACTATAAACAACAATCCTGAGCTATCTTGTTTGTACTATTAGTTATTGTAATTTATAATTAGCTTTTAAATTTTAAGTCAGGTAATATTGTTAAGAATTTTCATTTGTAATTAAAAAAAATGTTCACTCTATTGATTTTTTTTATTAAAAAAAAAGGGTTCATTTAACATAAATGAAATTAAAATAAGAAACACAAAAGATATTTCAAACATCAGAATTACTAAAATATGTAAATACTAGAGTAAAGTATTTGTTATTACAGTATCAAGCTATTCAAAGTCTTTAGCCTTTTTTATTAAGAATTTAGTCTAAATTATCAATTTATATTTATAGTTTTGAAAAGAAAATGAAAAAAACGAATTTTTAGATAAAGCGCTACTTACAATTGAGTCAAGCAAAATGGCGAAACGCATAAAGAGCCTTAAAAATATATTAAAAAACAAAAACGACTAGAAAAAAAAAGACATTTAAATTTTAAGTAAAAAAAGTTATTCAAATTATACATAGCGACAATAACAGAACGGCAGTTTAAAACATTGAAATTTAATTTAAATCTTTCAGCAAATTAACTTATTTTTTGTATTAATTGTAAAGCAGCTTTTACTGTTTTTTTAACTATTATAAATTTAGGCTCAAATTGAGTTAGTTCAAATATTTTCTTAACTCTGTTTTCGACTTTCATAAGTATGATTAGCTTTTATTGTACTGACTAGAGACAGGCAACTTTGTTTATAAAATGGCTGTAGACTTTTAAAGTGTAAAAAGGAAATAAGTAAGTGTTGAATTAATTAATTATAGAATAAATTATTAAAATTCGTATTATTTAAAAGGACCAATTTGATTATTTTTAAACGTTAATAAAACAAAACAGCTGCATCAAATGAACAGAATGCACCTATCAAAACAAATTTCAGTACTATCAAAAAACATTGATGCATCTAAATTAATATCTCTCTGTTTGTGATGAAAACTTTGTAATTGTTAAACACGATTTACTGCAAACTACACATCTCTAGTCTTTTTTTTCTTACATTATATATCAATGTTTCCCAAAAAAAATTATATACCATTCGCATAAATTGTTTTCCTATACACAGAAAAATGCATAGCTAAATGGTAACTTAAACATTCCAGAATAGGTATACACCTAATTTTATTGCAAAACACTTTTTATATAATTCTTATCAAGATTTTTTGTTGTTTAAAATGAACATTATCATAAATATTTGTAACAAATAAAAAAAAGCCGTTCATTGTTTACATCTTTTTTTTTTAGTTACTGTGCTTGGCTATTGATATTCGGGAAACACTGGTAGATGCTATACACGAATAAAATCGAAAAAAAAATTCAGTCTTGTAGTTCATAATAAAAAATTAAAGTTATTTTATTAATTTATAAAATAGTTAACTATTGACTTTTTTAACATCGGTTTCGGGTTTTTCCTGTTTCTGAATTTGCCTGTACATCTGCATCATCAGCTCGTTTATGGAAAGTATCTTGTTGCTTGGCAACTTGTCACCGTTGTTGGGGCTATACCCCTGCGGACCCTCGTACCCCGCGAAACTTTGCTGCTGCTGGGGCCGCTGGATCTGGTTGTAGGCGCTGGGAATAAAGGGGGAGATGTTGAAAGGGAGTTTCCCTTTGTTGAAACTCGGCACACTTATTTGATGGGACGTTGTGGCAGGAAAGTTTTTGGGGAATCCTCTGCTGACTTTATGGTAATTCCCCTGAATGGCGGCGTGCATGGCGGCTATTTGCTGCTGGGCCATCAGCGCGTAGTTTTGATTGAATTTTGATTGACTGAACAACTGGCCGGTTGAAAGGGGATTACCCTGAATCGGCATGTTGTAGTAGGGATGAGTTGGATAATCTGATGGAATATGTAATATTAACAAAAATTCATTAAAGTTGATTAAAACAATATTTCAAAATAATGTCAGTTTGTTTTCCTGTGTAAGCTTAATTAGAACTTTTTTAGATATAAACAAATAAAATGATATGCTTCTATAGTTAGTAGTTAGTTTAAGCAAAACAATAAAAGTTTTCAAGAATGATCTATCTTTTAAAATTTAGTTTAAAAAAAATTATATGCTTTTTGCAGTTGGTAGTTAGTTTAACCTACAAGATAAGTTTTTAGTGTTAATATTTTTTATGATACATAGCTTAACTAACTTTGTTTGGATTTCACATGTGATGATTGTTTCTGCACTTTTCTGCTGACTTCCCTCTCAGTGTCAGGTGACAATTTTCTTTTTAAGTTTCGCGGGTGACTGATATTCGGTGGCACCCCATTGTTCTCCGTGTTTTTATGACTTAACATCTACAAAATAGAAAATATTATAGTTTTGTATGCTTCGTTTAAACTATTAAATGTATCAGAAAAAGAAATATTTCATAGCCATATTGGATTGACTTCGAAAAAAAAATTAAGTTCAAAATTATTGAAAAAAACATTTCAACTTAATATGAATTAATTAAACATTTAGAGAAACTAATAAGATAAAAAAGAGGTTTGTGCTCATTTAGGATTGTATATTTAAAATAACTAAAGTTTACCTGCTTAATAGTGTCCATCACATTGCAATTTTGTTCCTGATAAATTTTCGCGAGATAATTCTTGTCGCTTTTAGGGAAAAGCTTGTGAAGCATTGCGAAGTCTTGTGTCTCGCTTTAAAATAAGTAAAGTACATTAAAAAGTAACAAATTTGATTTAAGCTGTCTAGATTTAAAAGTCGATCGAAAATTAAGATATTCTTGATTAAAAGTCTAAATTAAGTGTGAGCGTAGCTTGTAAATAAAAATAATTAACAAGCTTGTACTTTTTTTGTACATCCCTGTGCTTTTCTGACAGGTTAACATCAAATTCAGCATGATTTTGAGCTTCATTGTTGCAAATATCTGAACTTTGAGACAGAGATTTTGAGCTTTCGTCAATAATGGAACTAATTGTTTTCTTTCCTTCTATAATTTTTTTAAAACCAAGTTAAACAAGCTTCAATGCAAATAAATTAAAAGTTGAACTACGATTTCTAAAGTCTAATAAAATAAATAAAAAAATATTTTTCACTTTTAACTAACTTTTAAGCGATACGTTTAAATTCAAACTTTATTCTTTACAATAACTTAATACTTACATAAATAGTACATTTTTATTTATCATTTTCTAACTAACCTGAATCGCTGCCGGACATCGAAGCAATCAACGGCTTCGCTTCAAACTCGTCGACGTTTTCCTGCTTTTCCGCGGAAATTTTCTCCTCCGAGCTTGACACTGGTGACTTCACCGATGACGTCACTAGCAAGCTTCCGGTTGGCGAGCTGCTGGCTGAACTGTGGTGATTCAGGTATCCGTTGCTAGTGGCAACCTCGGGCAACAGGGGGTTAAAAGGGTTCTTGTTGATGTTGTACATCAGCTGCAACTCTCTCGCTTCGTTTTCTTCCTGCGCCTGCTGCCTTCTGAGGGCTACCTGTATTTTAAAAGCAAAACTTAAAAGCAAACAGTTAGTTTTGAACTATTTGTAGCATAAAGTTAAAATAACTAAAGAAGCAAATTAGATAAAAAAAGAATCAAAAGCTGAAAGAAGTTGTCGATACTAATTAAGTTAGTTTTCGAACATATCTTTTATATATTCTAAATAATCTAACCAAATAATTTTTGAGTTTTTAACCTGCGCTGCCATGACCCTCTGCCTCTCTGCAATCAAGGTGCACTTTGCACACATGCAGTTCTTCCACTTGCAGTACCTCTTGTGGCCCTTCAGAGGGGAAACCACCCCGTGGTTGCGGCACCTGGCGCATTTGGGGGCGCGCAGGTACTTTTCCATGTTGGCAATCGTTGTCCGTAGCAACGCAGGGTGGCGGTGGTGATTTTGGGGTTCTCCCTGCTGTTAGATCATCTGTTGGGTTGATTCGAGGTTGAAGACGGAGGAGGTGGGAGTCTGCATCAGTTGGTTTGAAATGTTCATATTATTTTGATATTCACTTAAACTAGCTGCAATTTTTTTCATATTTTAGTTAGGTTACTTAGTATAAAACATTTAAATAATCAAATAAAAACTATAAAAACGTGTTAATTAAAAGTAGTATCAGTCAAGCATATTGCTGGTAATGTTGGTATAGTAAGTTAATCAGAAGTAGCTGACTAATTGTAATACATTTTTTCTTAATTTTGTATAAGCAGCTCAGATTGAACGATAAAATATAAAATAAAATAAAATTGACGGCAGTTTACATTCTACAAATACCCTATGCGTACCTTCTGGTATACTTTTAAGAAGCTATAACTATTTTGTTTTCAATAAAAAAAAAAAGTTGTTATTGTATCTGCAACTAAACATATTTTAGCTTCGAAATAAACAAAAACCTTTAAACATAAAAATAAAATGTAATTTACTTTTGATAGCAAAACACTACTAATGCTTCTCGTCCGGCTTCTAAAAATAAACAAGTTTACGCCTTTCCACTGAACTAAAAGTAAAAGATATACATGTGTTGAATTTTTGTTTCTTCTCACAATATCTTTCTCTCATATTATTATTTCTTTTCTTAATTTATCTCTCATTTTGTATTACTTCTCTCGTAAAAATTCGTACCTGCGTGACACAACTTGTAACCTATTATTTTACCTTTTAATATAATAATACCTTTTTTGTACTAATTTCAATCTAAAAGGATATTATTACTGATTTGTAAGGTTATTGTAAATGTTGTTAAATAAAAACAAAAACATAAAAATTGTTGAGTTATCTTAATAAGAACTAAAGTTGTTTGGGGATTGTAAGTATAAAACATTACATTTAAAAAACTTTGATATCCTGAATGTATGAATTACCAAAGTATACTTCGTTTAACTTTTATAAGTAATAAATATTAAAATCGTTTATCTGTTTTTTTGCATTAGTACTTTTAAAAAATATAAAAGTCATTGTACTATTTTTAATTACAAAAAATTATTTTAGGCATAACTTATAAAAAAAAGATTTTATTGTTAATCACTTTATAATTTTCATTTTAGAAATAAACAAAATATGTCTATTTGCTACTTGATCAATTTATCAAAATGACGAACTTACTATTTATTTTTATAAACAAAAAAAAGTTGTCTGCCTCAAAGTTATAACACAATTGAAACTTTATGTATACAGATTAAATATGAAATCATTTAATTTACCTTTACAATATATTTGAAAAAAAAAAAAAACGTTAAAGAAATTGCAATATAAAAAAATTCAACCTACAATATCTTTCGTTATCATAAAAATTCTCAGTATCTAACAATAGGGCAGTATTCAAACAAAGATTAACAAATTAAACAAAGGGGTAGCACACAATGTAACAGAGGTAAAAATAGTTTTGTAGGTGGTCCAGTCTGGAGGTTTTAACAATTAAAGCGAAGTGTCAGCTTTTGAATGCTTCATTTCAAATGAGGTTGAAAATCTTCCAAATAAAGTTTTTCCGGCGCTGTTGAAAAATTTTAATTGAGCGTTGTTACAATGAAGTAATATTTACAAATATAATTAATACATTTCAGTAATTTTTTTTTGTTTTATTAACAATACATTTTTATTACAAGTTTACAGTTCAAGTAACTATGTTTTTACATTTAAAACTTTCTTTAAGCTACAAAATATATTTATATACCTTCATTGCTAATAACAAAAACTAATTTTAAAATTAGTACAAAATTTGAAAAAAAAAGCTTGTTCAAAACTTTTCTTAACCTTTTATTGTTTCAACAGTAAGTTTTGAATTTTAATTACTTTTGCTTTGTTTTTGAAATAACTCTTTAAAAACTTAAGAAAGCATGCTTTGTTTAAACTTTATAAAAAAAAATAGAATTATTGTGTTGTTAAATATCATTTAGTAAGTTTAGATAACTTAAAATAAAATTAAAGCAAACATTTTTTAAAGTTTAAACATACAATAATAATAACATATAAAAATACAATAATTGTTTCATCTAAGGACTTTATTGTTACTGTATTACAAAATAGCAATTGAATAATTAAGGATAGCTAAGAAACTTGTTAAAAAAAAACGAGTATAATAAAGTACCTAATTTAATACAATCAAGTTTTTTTTTTCCAATTTTTATTGATTAAGAATAAATTTTAATGGAAAATACCGCAAACAACAAAATTGGATGGTTTATTACGTAATAATGAGAAAGGGGCGGAAACTCAATTGAATCGTTTTGTTTATTTGTTTTTGATCTCAAATTTCAGCACCGTTATGGGTAAGAACGATTTTATACGCATAAGACGACAATTTGTGCACACGTATAAAGTTACAAAGATGTTAATTGAAACAAGTTGACTTAACCGTCATTTTGATAAGTGCTGTATTTGAATATAAAAGTTTTTACAAAGTTGCTTATTAGTTACGTATTACAGCAAAGAGACATTTTTTTCAATTAAACTCTTCGTTTAATCCGGCTGCACTTTTTAAAGCGCAATGAAAAACTTATCACATTTGAAAATTATTTTGCAGGAATAAAAGTAATAAATGTAATTTTTAATCTTCTCTTAAATTACAACACAATTATAAAAATTTTCAAAATGCTATTTTTTAAGATCTTTAAAATGTTTTTCCGACTTATTTCGTTTTTAAAAGTTTAATTATCTCAACTTTAAATATACTTTAAGTTGTCAGCCAAAACAAATTGTATCTTCAGTTATACATGAAATAATTACTTACACTAAAATATAGAAAAAATTGACTCTGCAAGACATAATGTCTGGTTTTAATAAATTAAAATAAAATTCAGTTAATAAATAAAAGTACATAAGTTTACTGTCTCACTAGGTGTAAATAAGTTTTCTTTTTTTCGACAATCAGAGAAGTGTTGATGCAAATGTTCTTTGTCCTTGTGAAATGTGAAAACTTACTTGGTCTTTCTAAACAAAAGGAGTAAGACAATAATGTTTAAGTTTGAAATTTTAAAAATTACAATTAGGTCAAGCAATTGAACGCAACTTTTTAGCAACTCAATATCTATTTTGTGCGACATGATTTTTGCAAAAGTGCTTCTTTTGTTTACACTTACTAGAAAAAGTTTACAACAACAAAATTTACTTTTTTACAATTTTGTTCACACACTTTACATTTAAAAGTTTAAAACTCATCTTATAAACAAATACAATAACTGTATAAACATCTATGTAAGCCAGGTGTTGATTACAATTATTACAAGCAGTCTTTATATGTAAATTATTTTTTATTTTACCAACTAAAATCCATACTAGATCTAAAAACTTTTATTTACATATTTTTTTCAAAAATCATTTAAAATAACTACCTAATTAACCTATTAATTTGTTTTTTAGAAATAATATATTGGTTAACTTAAACATTTTTTACCTATAAAAATAACAATCCGATGTTTTTTATAAAAGTTTTAATATATTTTCACTCAACTCGTTAGAATTTTATTGTAGACATTTGAAATAATACAATAGTTTTTTAATTAAAAACAAAAAAACCACTTAAGTGATTAATTAGATTGCTGTTAAATAATCAACAAAATCTTTAAAATGATGTAAAGTAGTAATTAATGCAAAAATAAACATTTCAAATTACAAAACAAAACTAAATGGTTAAAACCAACAAAGATATGTTTAAGTAAAATAAATATTCAAAGACAATTTTAAATAAATAAAGAAACCTTATAGTCAAACTCTTTCTGTTTACATATTTCAAGTTTATTTGAAAATGACTTAAATTTTGTCATTACGATTTAAAAAATTAGCAATTGGAAGACAATCTATAAACGCGTATAACAAGTAAAGTAAAAGTACTTGCTTTTGTTCAAATATGACAATAAGTGGTTAATTTAAAACTTAAGAAACTACTATTAAATAAAATTTCCAAAACTCCTATCATAAACACTTTGATGTTTTGTATTCTACTTCTTTCAAGTAGAAGTATTTGTTGAACTTCTTTGTGTTCAAGTTTATGTTACGTATAAACTAGGATATGCTAAACAATAATTCGAACAGTACAAATAAAACTTTTCACTTAGCTTTATCCAAAAAGAGTGCTAGTTCATACATGTTTTCTAACATACTTGTGAGCTTTTTTAAAAGATATTCCAAAACGTTTTGAAAGTAGAATACTCAAAACCTACAAAACAAATTACAGATTTCTTGGCAAACTAATTAACCAAACAACTTCATCAACAAATGAATTCTTTTATTGTACACGGTTGAATTAAGCTGAATGCAATATTTGAATTAATCAACTTTAAAACAAAATAACTGAAAAGCCAATTGAAACAATATTTTATTTATCATGTGAATACGATTTAATCCCGTCTTAGTCAAATAGCTTCTAAAACTTAATGACGCCATAAATTAAGTAAACTTAGAAAGTATTTCCTTTTTATGGTAGTTATTTTGTTTTTATAACAATTAAAACTTTAAAAGTATTTTCAGTGCTAAGTAACTTTAAAGTAACGCTAAAACATAGTTATAAAATAAAAAAGTTTAAAAAACAACTTAATTATAATTATTGAAACATAACTTCTATCTAAACTTAAGGAAATACATAGTTGTTATTACAAATATACTTTATTATTCATTATTGCAATTTTACACGTTGTACAAAATGATTTAATTTTGAAACTAAAACAACTAAAGTAAAAAGTTAATGTTTTTGTTTTAGTTTTTTCCAACGCAGAACAGTTACTAATTTTAAAACTAAAATCACTGAGACATAAAAACCATTTCACTCGTTCATCATTGCAAAATTACATTTAAAACAAACACAAGTATTTTGGAAAGTTAAAAAATCACCTAACAACTGCTGGTTCGACCTTCTAACTATTAACAGGTGTGCTCCAAGGTTCAACATTAACGAAATGATTCTATTTAAACCAGCAATATTGATGGATTAAACCCCTTTTGTCATAACAACTATTAATATGTCAGTTCGTTGTACCGTTTGTGGGCCTGGGTGGTTTTTTGAAGTTTCGAGATGCAACATAAACAACTGTCACATGTTTCATTTTAAACGTCTTTTCTGTTTTTGCTTTGAAAAGGACCACACGTGCAAGGGATTAGAGGGTTGAATTTTGGTAAGTTATGTATCTTAAACTCTGAACTTTTTTTTCGTGTTTGTTTTGAAATATTTAAGTTTAATTTTTGTACGGTTAAAAAGTGCAGGTTATCTATTTAAATATTTAAAGTTTTTGTTACTTAGCAATGAAAATCTTTTTTTTTTTGGTAAATAGACTTATTTAAATTTAATTTGTTAGTTTTATTTGTTATTTTCCAAAGACTGCTATTCATACCTAACTTAATAAAAAATTTAAGTGTTTTTATAACAAAAGTGTTACAACTTGATTTCATAAATACTCACAATAAGACAAGAACTTTTAAAATTTGTAACAAATAATTATAGCAAGTTGGTTTTTGTGAATTTAATTTTCATGTTACATTAAAAAGTTTATAGTTCAGTATTTTAAATTAGAACGTTAAGAACTTATTTTAAAATCTAGTTTTTGCTTCAGCTCAAGCTTGTTTGATTAATATTGGGTAAAACTTTACGGGTAAAACACTAAACTTCTTATGAATATGTAAATTTTATGTCAAAATAACAGTTTTATATTTATATATTCATTAAATTTGCTCAGTATTAAAAGTTATTTAAAAACGGTAGATTACAAAAACACTTATGTTTTATTTTGTTAATATTTGTTTTTTTAATTATCTCGTAAAATATTAGTCGCACCTTTTAAAAACTTTTACATAAAACACTTTTTTACACTATTTTTTCCAGGTGTTATGTTCTTATATATTCATCCACTTAGAACTTGTTGGAAATAAAAATAAAAGTAGCTTTTCTATCGATAAAGCAGTTGTTTTAAAATGATAGTTCGTAAAAAATTACAAAAGCAAAGATAATGGTAGAAAAAATCTGTTTAAAAAAGTTTAAAAGAGAATACAGTTGTTTTATCAATTTAGAATACTTTTTTAAACATCAAAAACTTCGTGTTGATTAATTTAATTTATAATATAATTAATTAAAAAAAAAAATAACTCTACTACAATACAAAACAAAACGGCAGCGTAGTTTATAAGTCTACAAGCAAAAATACTACATTTTAAAACATCATTCAAAAGTAAACAGTTTTTTTTTTGTTGTTTTGTAATATTTAGTATAATAAAGCAGTAGTAAATCTTAATAAAGCAAATGATAAATAGTACTGTAATTATTACAATTTTCAAAAACAAAATAGAAACATTTATTATGGTTGTTTTAGCTTTTGCTTAATTAAGATTGTTTAATTACATTTAGTTAAACTTTATATTGAATTTATTATTTTTTTGCTTAACGTAACAAACTTAACTTTGAAAAGATTAAATTTATCATTTTGATCTACAAATGATTTTTGTTTTTTTATAAAGCGTATATTAACCTTTTTTTGTAACTTGAACTATTTTCTAAAATTTATTCTTTTTTTTTAAATGAAACAAAATTTTACTCTGACTAATTTAACGTTGACTTTGTTACAAGTAAGTAAAACGCCATAACGATTTTTTTTTTGTTAAAAGAAATAGATTAAACAAAAAACTTATTTTAAAAGTTAGTTTTAAAATAGTGTAATGTAATTAAAGAATAAAAATGCAATAAAAAAAACGAAGCTAATAAACTCTGAAAATCCTTAGTTTCTAACTTAACAATTTTCATTGGAATCTTTTGCAAGCTACTTCTGTCGAAGTCAATCTTACTTTATTCCTTGTACTATGAGCTTCTTAATAATGTTTCTCAATTTCTTAAAGTCTTAATTTTAAGTTATTTGTTTTTTTAGATTATCCATGTTTTGTTGTGTTTTTAAACGTAATTATGTATATTTTTTCAAACAAAAGTCAGTAAACCAGGTCCATATAACCGAAAGGTTTTTCGTGCACCAGATCCAAGGACCAAATATTTTGATATTCAATAAACTAGACCAACTAAATAATGCTATTACAAACGCACTCTCTGTAAGATAAAAACAAAAAGTAATTGATTTTTTAGATTTGTTATTTCAAATGATGTAAAAGACTACTTCATGTTCTTTTATAGCTCTACAACTGAAAAATAAACTTTAAATAAGAAAGATAAAATGCAAAACTAATTATTTTAAATAGCGATTTATGTTCATTTTAAATATAAATTTACAGTTAAAAATTTACAAAACATGTTTTATAAAAGAAGTATTTATTTTTAAATTACATATTTTTATACTTTTGTTTTATAACCTTAAAATCATAGTGTTTAAGAAGTAATTGCATCTTACATTTACAAAACTATTTATACGTTTAAATTTTTACCAGTTCAGAGGACATTAATTAATAACCAAAGCTCTATACGATTTCTTTTTAAGTGTGTAAAATGTTTTATTATTTATATTGCATGTTTGACAAATTTTAAGAATACGAATAAACGAGATACAATAAAGAAAATTCTTATAATTAATTGGTTTGAAAAGAATTCTGAATGTTTTAGAAAGAATTTTTTGAATGCAACCGATTATTTATAAATTAATTATTAGTTTCCTATGAAAACCAAATCAACAAAATTAGCTAATAAGTCATTTTAGTTTAGAAGATAAATTGATGTATTTGACTAGTTACAAATTTGTTTTATTTTACTTTACATTTAGTGTTTTAAAACTTTTCCGGGCACAAAAATTTTAAAAATAAGTATTCCAGTCTCTGACATTATTTGCCGACTTACGAAACAATCAAATAGGCTACTGTGCACTTTCACTTTCAAAACTTAATTCAACTTCAGACTACTAGTCGCGTAAACAAAATTTTGCAACTATTTTGCGCGACTTAAACCGTGGCGCAGTTAGTGCTAACTCTAAACTTGAAGCATCCATCCATCTCAACGCTAAACAAATTAATAAAGTAAATAAAAGTATAAATGTGAAAAAAATTAAACTACTTTATGGTCTGTGATTAAAACTAAAACCTACAGATTATTCAAGTGTGACTAAAATTAAAACTGCGGCGCACGAACATTTAAAAACTGGAATTTTAGCCCGCGAATACCAATTGCTTGCTGACTCTTGTTCTACACAATATAGAAACTTTTAAACTTAAGCAATTAAAATTTAGTTTATACCCAGAAAGATAAAAAAACATTTCGTAGTACTTAATAAAATTTTTGATTTTAAATTGAATGTAGCATTAAACTAACAGTTATTTGCACATCTAAAATAAGAAAATGCCTTCTTTGAAAAAAAGTTAAAGCAATAGAACTGTATATTTGGCAATATGTTAAAAATCGCACGATGACAACTGTTGATCATTTAATGAAAATAAAAAAAATCAAACTATATAACATATAAGCTTTAATATCTGATATGAACGTAGTTTAAAGACCTTCACAGTAGATAAAACTATTTATCTTCACAAAATCTTTGTATCTTTTCTGTTTTTAAACTTTTAAGTTTTCAACAATTGTTACTACATAACTAAAAAAGAAAATAGTTGAGTAAATAAAATATAAAACTTACATTCTTATTATATATTGCACAATAAAACTTTAAAGCTTTATATTTTTTTAAAATGACACATTTGCTATCAATCAAGTAAACCATTATTCGTATTTCATATTTGACAAAGTGTAAGAGCTATCTGAAAACAATCAAGCAGATAAGTCATTCTTTCATTTTTCGTATAAGTTATTCTAAAGAGCTTATGGATAATTTTGAATAGATGTGATTAAGCCCTAGTATTCAACTAAAGATTTAACACCATTCATCCTTTGTAAATTTAAACAAATAAATATCCTACTATTTTATTTCACTTTGAAAAGTAAAATGCTTAATCTATTTACAATTTGTTGTAATATGTTTATTAAGAGTATATTAAAACTTTTTAGCGCCATGATAGTTTTGAATACAAATGTTTCAGTATCAATAACTATTCATCGCTGATTTACGAAACAATCAAATCGGCTACTTCTCAATTTCATTTTAAAAACTTCATTCAATTTCAGACTATTAGTCGCGTAAACAATCTCGACACTTTTATGCGTGACTTAAACCACGGCGCCACTAATACTAACACAGAAACATCCATCTTGCTCAACCCGGTGTTACGTCATTATGCTTGGCAACAATGTAAATAATCGCCTAGATTGAGATTGCAGCGGAATAAATGATATTTACAAGGCGCCACGGCAGAGAATTTTTAGAAAGTTTAAACACCATCGAGGTGTTGAGAGATTAAAATTTTTGTTTTTGTTAAAACTTTATTCGGGGTGGTATATTTCAACTTTTATGTTCCTGTTTCTACTTAAATTAGTTTATTACTTCATGCCTACTCGAGCTTTCATCGGAAGTTATTTTTTAAACGTTAACACCTTGACGTATTAGCAGTATTACGTCATACTTGACAATAAGATACAGTCGAGTTCTTTTCTCTTTCGCGTAATTTGCATCGTACTTTTAGTAAACTTCTAATTTATTTAATTTTTAGTGACCTTTAAGTTTTTCGATTGAGTTTAGGATAATAAGAAAAAGTGTGCTTTGAAAAATTGGTGTTTGATATTTTTACGGTTAAATTAATCGTCAACTTTTGAAAAAAAAATTGTTAAGTTAATATGTTCAAAAGTAAAGTATTTTAGTCATTTTATATTGTTTTTTTAAGTCTTAAATAATAATAAAAGATATTAACATGAATATACATTTTTGTCTGCTATCATTGTTTAATCAAATTTTTTTTGTATAAACATGGTTTTACAAATATATTGTTAACTACATTCATTATGATTAATTCATACAAGATTTAAAAAAGGTATCAATTGTAGCAACAAAAATATTTTTATTTGTTCCAGATATAGACAGTTTGAGAGAGCAAAACAGTATCACTTTTTGATCTAAGCAAAACTATTTTACTTAACCCTCAGCAAATACAAGTGTTTTTTTTAAATTTTTTCTCACGCAAAAATGTCGCCAATTGGGATTTTGGCAACAATACCCCAAACTCTCCGGATTACTATAATAGCGAGTTTTTCATCAAGTTTCTGATTCAGTTGTTTTTTAAATTCTTTGGTATGCTTATTAGAAACATATTTACGTTGTATTACGTTTAACATTACAAAATATTTATAGAAAAAGGTTTGAAAAAAAAATTTAAACAGTTTTTTCAATAATCAACTTAGATATTTATAATAACAAAAAATACGAAGTTTAGCCAACTTTATCAATATAAGCAATAAGTTATGGAGCTACTAAAATTATTATTAAACTACATAAACCTCTCCCAAACCTACGCACATTGTGTCTGCAGCGTTAGAAAGTAAAAGATATAACGTAATTAAACGAGAAGTAGCAAATTTAACTTCAATATTGGCCGGTTTTAAATAATTCATTTGATTACAAACAGTTTGGGGACAAACAAGTTTTACAGAAAATATATTGTATTATATTAAGTAAAAAAAGTAATAACATACACTCTAACAATTTTAATTGAAATTAATTAGTATACTTAATTCTGTGCAAGTTATGTGGTTTTGAGTTTTAGTAAGTTTGGAACAAGTAGAAAACATACTTAACAACTATATAAATATTTCAAAAGCAGTTAAAGTAAACTCACGTACAGCTTTTAAATCTTTAAGAGTTATCGCAGTTAATCAAAAGTTTACGAGTATTTAATTTTACAATATATGCAAAAAATAGGAAATTTAAAGAAAATTAATGGCTTTTCATATTAATTTATTTTTCAAACTAAAAAAAAATGGTAGTTTAAAAATAAATAGCAGACTTTAATATTTTTTTCTAATTAAAACAAAAATTTTAAAATGTTTTTAACTGCGCCTAAAATACCAAAAACAAGGGTGGAAAAAAAAAACAAAAGGTACAATTTATATTCAAAAACATGTTTATGACGTCACAAAGGCTAGTTAAATAGTGTTTTTCATCTTCTAATTAATTTTTTTAATATTTTTTTCTGAAATTAATTTTTCTTAAGTCTGCTGTTTACATATCAAATCCCCATAAAAAGCGGGCGAATGTATGCAACAACTACTAAAAGTCAATTCCGTATTGTAGACCTACTTTAACTTCTTCTGATTACTTTCTACTAACAAAACCGTTTTAAAGTCACTCCATCAAAAAGTTTAGCTGCCATTGTTGTCATCGTAAATTTCGAGCTCAGTTAATCACTAGGACTGAGAACTTCTGCTAGTCCCCAGATTTTTTTAAAACTTTGACAGGCAAATAAGTTGAAGTCGTCGCAAAATGACCGCGTCATTTGGAAGCTGAACAATTCAAACAATTAACTTGAATAATTTCAAACTCATGACAATGTACCACCGTGATATAGAAGTATTCCCTTTTTTATTGGTTAAAAAATATTTTAAATGATCAATAAAGTCAAACTTGCATCGCAAAAACAGATGTTTATGCTCGATCATCAAGTGTCTAATAATTGCAATTTTAAGAGTAAAAATTGCAATAAATTGAATATTTTAACATCTTGAAAGATGCAATTAAGTTTTTTATTGTTGAGAACTCATTTAAAGTTGACGTTGATGTTAGAAATGCTGTAAAAATGCACTCAACACGTCTTAAGGAAAACATTTTCAATTATTTTCTCTCATATGAAAATATTACAATGCAAAAAAAAAGTAACTCTTGAGCTGTTTGCTTAGAAAGTCAAGTGTTTTAAAGTTTTTCTTTGCTTGAGAGTGAATTATAATTATAAAAAAAAATACTTAATGAAAAAGTTGAATTTAATTATAACTAAATAAAATATACTACATACTACCATTTAAAAGATAAATATTCCAAAAATTGAGGAAAAAGCACAAACAATTATCGCGCAAAAAGCTTTATTTAGTTATATCTTTCGTCTAAACTGTACAACGTCAAAACTTTTTACCTGGTACTAACCAAACAAGAGGACAACATTTAATTTATGAAAAACAAACATATAAAAAACTAATTTGATAAACCCTTGTTTAAAGCAATACAAAAGTCATTAAAACTATGGGACATTGTATGACAATCACAAAAGAACTTATAACAAATATTTGCCGAACAAAAAAGCTAGTTTTTATTTGTGTGCGGCCCGAAATCCTGTACATTTAAAATGTTTCCCACGAACGAGAAAGAATTTCTAGTTCTCTTTTTATATTAAGCGTAGCAACTTTACATAATTTTTTGTTTGAACAGGGCTTAATGGTGTGTTGCAATTATAAGAAGCTTGTTTGTATTGCAAGCTATTTGTAATCAATTGCGTGCCGTTGTTAGTTGCTTTCGCTACAGCTTATACAAAATACCATTAGTTGAAATGAGTAGGGCTGTTTTTAACTGTATAAAAGAGTATCAAAAACACCAGCAAAAAATAATATTCAGTTAACTTCAACGGCTCTGATTTTAGTTGTAATAACAAACATCAACAACAACAAAATAACAACAACGGAAAAAACAAAAGTTGCATAAACGAAAATTAATTCCTCTTTGGCGTATCAAACCGTATAAAAATAGTTAGTTGAACTCTGTAACCCAGCCTTTCAGCGTATAAAAACATATCAGCTTAAACAACAACAGTTAAATAAACCAAGTTGTTTTCTTTTCAACTGTTTCAAAACAAAAAAATGTGAACAATGATAAGTGATAATATTCAGGAGTCCTAATTTTGGATGTTTCAAAAAAATTAACAGCAATAAAAACAAGATCAAAACATCAACAACAGCTATTAGTTAAAATAAAAGTTGTGTTTTTAATTTTATCAATGCTTTTAGAAGTTTTACAGTGAAAAGAATATTAATTAGTCGAACTCAGTATCCCTTATTATAAGGGCCTCAAAATTATCAGATACAAAAAAGCAACAATAACAATTAGTTGAACCAAGTAGTGCCTTTTTGTGTCGTTGAATACCAAGAACAATACAAAAAAACGACCAGTTAAACTTTGTAGTCTCGTATCTAAATATACAAAAGTATTAATAACAACAAAACTAAAATTAAACTAAATAGGAAACAACAGCACAAGTAGTGAATAAAGTGTATATGGAAACGGGTCACTTTTGCACAAAGAGTTATTTTTGCAAAAGTGACAATTTTCCACAAGAGTAAAAAAAAAATGAGGAAAAAGTTACTGACCAAGGGTTAGGGGTATTAGTAGAAGTTAAAAAAAATAATTTTAAAAAAAATCAACACGCACTAAAGTATCTTCTGTACATTTTTAACAGCTATCTACATATGTATATAAAGCAACTTTGAACAAAAGTTATGAGTTAGGATTAATAATTTTCTTAAATTTTAATTTACACTCTTTTGTTAGTATTCAATTAAGTTACAAAATTTTAAGCCTATTATGTTTTGATTGTTTGAAGTTAAAATACAAATACATTTTTATAAAATGTCATTACTTAAAACTACCTTAAATGTTTATAATTATTTTTATAACTAAACGACTGAACTGTTATTTTATTAAAATAAAATTAACTTTTATTTTTGTAGCGTTAAGAAACAAGTTCAATATAACAAAGCCAAAGGGAAAAAATTTATGAGTTTGTACTTACAAAATTTATAGAGATTAGTTGAGTTTAGGTGAAGACAGCTACTAATTTTTATTTTTAATATTAAAAATTTCAATTATGTTAAAAAGTATTAAAACAATATATTTTTTTAATTACTTAAATTTTTTTGGTTAACAGTTAAAAAATAATACTTTTATGATCACTTAAATCTCAAAATTATTTAAAAACATACTTTCGTTTTGCTTTACTCTTTAAATGTTCAATGCTTGACATTCGTTTAACTGATGTATTTTAACGACTTCGTTTGATATCGTAAATATTTTAAATCGTTTTACAAGTAATCGTTGGTTTTGAAATTTTATTAGGTTGTAAAAAGCTAAAAATTCATAGTTGTTAACTCAGTTGATTTTTTTTAAGTAGTAGAATTGGTTTTTAGTTAACAAAATATTTATTAATTAAAAATTTAATGTCGTATTATTCAAAAAAACAAAATGTCACGTTGCTTTATAATACATAAGAAACAAAACAAAGTACATTTTTAAAGTTCAGCACCATATTTAGTCAAAAACCTAAGTTATAATAAAATAAAAACGAACTAGTGATTTGCATGAGAAACAAATCAGAATAACGTAACTGTTTGCGACGCAGAATAAGAAAATGCCACAAAAATAAATCCATTAACGAGATTTATTGTGACGTATGAGTACAAAGGTGAAGGTTGTGCATGATACAAAATCTTTTGTTTCAATAATCAGCTCACATGCAAGTAGAACAGGGGTCGGCAGGCAGTTGGTGGTCGCGGGCCAAATTTTAAGTTTTCAAAGTCTTCGCGGGCCGCAGTTTTAGTTTTAGTGACATTTGAATAATCTTTTAATTTTAGTTTTAGTCACACTAGAGAAAAGTTTTACTTTTATTCACCTTATCATTTTAAATAACTTTTAGCTATACATAAAATGACTATTTAAATTAAATTAAATAAAATTTACATTGACTAATATACTTAAGTGTTAATAAACTATGTACTTTCATAAGCACTTACTAAGTTAAATTTAATACTTTTGTAATTTTACGTACAATTTAACTCTCTATAAAAACCAAACTTGAAAGACAATTTATTAGTTACTTTTATATTTTTGTTATATTATCAACCCCTTTTTTCATATTTCTAAGAATATTAACTTCAAAAAAAAAGTTTTTACGTGTTAAATAGTTTACATTCATTAAAAAATTTATTAATTAGTTAATTTAATAAAATTAATACCTATTTGTATTATAGAAAGCTAGAACAAACTCTTTAACATAATTTATCCTCGAATACTTAAATAAAATATCTTGTTAGTAGCTAGTATTTTACATGGTTGTCACTTAAAAAGCAAAAATGTCTGAGTTGTATCAAACCAGCCTAAGTTCATTAAAAGTTTAAAAAGCTAGTAAATCGTTGTAAATCAAGCTAAGTACCTAGTAAAAATATCATCATCATTAAAAAGAACACAAAGTGTAAAAAAACAAGAAAAAACTACAATTAGTAAACTACACTACAGTCATAAAAACTATTCTGAGAATTCTAAGATTTATTTAAAATGTTTGAAATAAAAGTTTCACATACATCTGAGTTTTCAAGCTTTTAAAATAGCCTGTTTGTGTAGCAATCCAGTTAAAACAAAGTTCACAACATAAAGAAATAACGAAACTTATTAACAGTAAACAAATTACATGCCAAAAAAACATATTCAGCTGGAATAGACAATTAACTTTCTTAAACATTTTTAACAAAAGTATAAAACTTAATTGAGTCATTAGCGAAGAGAAAAACCTCTTTTTTATTAAGCATTACAGCAATTCTTTATCTGCAATAAGAATTAAAAAATATTAGTTTTAAAATATAGGAAGAGCAACAATAAAAAAAACGTTAGTTAGGAGTTATTGCGAGAAACGATAAAAAACAAATCACCAAAGTCAGTTCCAACAATGCACATGATTATCTTTAGAGCTACAGAATTATCAGAAAAAAAGTTGTCAAGGCAAGTTATAAAGTAGCAAAACTTATTATTAATAATGAGATACTGTTTACAATTGAACACTTTTTAAAAAAAATTTTGTTGGCAGTAATGGGAAAACTTTTGTTTATTTCTTCAATGACAACAAAAAGTCCTATTTAGGAAATGCATTAAGGTTATAAAGTCGCAATAATCAAATTATGACTTTAATCAATATGTTAAGATGAGAGCACTGATAGAAAAATTATTGCTCATCTGAGAATTTTTATTAGAGATGTTTTTTTAACTTTGACACTTTAGTATAATTTCTTGGTTTAGTTCAAACACGAAGCACAACAATCGGTGAAATTTTACAAGTAAAGGTGCAATGCACCAAAAGTTTTTAGAAGTACAATTCCTTCATTTATTTTTAGTATAAAGTTTAATTAAAGTTTATAAAGTGTCTTATAAAGTATATCAGTATTAAAAAAAACTGTTAAGCTACTTTAGTATATCTTTTAATAAAGAAATGTTTATTTGCTAAATTTTTTGTGTCAAATCGAAATTTCACTACTTTACATAAAAAAATGTTTGAAACTCAAGGCTTTTTCAAAAATTCTCAAATTCAAGTTTTTTTCAAAAATTTTTAAGCATAAATTTTCATGTTCAAAGCTTGAATTTGATATATTATAACATATATTATAACTGAAACTAACACTTTGGGTTGGGCAAAACTTACATCATAAGTTTAATTTGCCACTCTTTTAATCAAAAGAGCCAGCCTGAATTAACAAAAACATTCCTGATATTTTTGTATACAAAAAACAATTCTAGCCAAAAACTTATAAAATGACTTAGTTGGCCTGAGATTAAAAGTCTTCAAAAAGTGATAGTCTGAGTGTGTGTAAATGTTTATAAACTATCCCTAAGTCTAGTTTATATTAGATAGGTAGCTCCAAAAAACAGCAAATGTGTGTATTGATATGCAAAGCATAAAAGTCAACTTAGTTTGACAAAATCAATGTTTGAAAAATGAAAATGTATACCTAACAAAAACTATATTAGTTTATGTCATATATATTGTTTTAATTGTGTCTGTACAAATTTTGATTCTACATGTAGAAAAAACAAACTTCGAAAATTATGCATAAACTACACTTAAACTAACTATAGTATTTTATAAAAAGTTGTTTAAAATATGAGCATTTTTTTAAGTTGGTGTGCATATGAATTAGTTCAAGTGCAAAGAAAACTTCTAAAAAATTAAAATGTGTCAAAACAAAACTTAAATAAACCTTTTTTTCATTACTATGTTATTTTAAATGTTTTTACACTAAAAGATAACATTTACAAATAAAAAATATATAAAAGAAACTTAGGTATAAAAAATATTGGAAAGAATATCTAAGCTATAAAGAAATGACACTTTAGTTAATTACTGTGCATTACTTTTGTACAAAATGGAAAACATTTGCATTTAGTTTATTTGATAAAAAGGTATAATATAACTATTTTATTAAATAAAAGCACTCTTTTTTCAGAAATTACTTGCTGTTGTAAAATAGAAGTTATTATGAAACTCAGAAAAATATATTGTTAGAATGCTAATCTGTCTTTTTCACATTTTTAAATTAAACTAGTAACTTCTTCTAATTATTTTTAAATGTTATACAGAGACTTAAGACCAAACTAAACAAATTAAATCGAATTACCGAAAAAATTTTTATTTGAATTATATTTTTGCTCAGCGGGCCACTTTTACATGCTCGCGGGCCAAAAAATTTTCTTTCGCGGGCCACATTCCATTCAAAAAAATAACGTGCTCGCGGGCCGCAGATTTACCCTTCGCGGGCCGCAATTGGCCCGCCGGCCGCAGTTTGCCGACCCCTGAAGTAGAATAACAAAAGCTGATTGAAATTCGTAACATAGTTTATTTTTGTTTTAAAACTATGCCTGTTTAATGCATGTGTCTTAATTTTATTAAAATTTGCTTTTTATATTACTTAGTAAACTACAAAACGTACTGAAGGATAGCAAAATATATTTGCAAGTTCAATATTTTCATTGTCGTTTAATATTTTTGTTATGTAATAAATGTAGTGTTGTACAACACAAGATTAGATACCTTAAAAATTTGAATTTTATGAAAGTTTATCAAGTGATATCAAGTTTATCTTCAAAAGCAATTTTTAGCTAATTTTCTTATAAAGTTTATTTAAAAAAATTATGTGCACACATTTATAAATTATTTTTAGAAACTTCTTTTTTATATGCAGCCTAAATTATAACCAAAACTTTTTAAAAAAAATTAGGTAAAATCTTAGCAAAAACAAATGAAAATTTAAAATAAGTAAAAAAAACACTAACAAGTTTTGATTTAATAAGTGTGCTGTACGTGATTTATGCTGAAATTTATAATCCTATTTTATGTTTACTTACGTAGATAGCATTAACTTTAATATACAAATCGCTCTAGCATTATTGTCTTATGTTTGGTATGTTTAGCTGAAACACTTGTACATGTTTTATTTTCAAAACCTTTTATTAATTAACTTTTTTTAATATTACTCAAAGTAAAATTTTTATTCATAATCTAACAACATTTTTATGTAATGATTATTTAAAGCGGTCGTTTTTTCAAACTTTTTAAACTTAGTATTTGTTTCAATAGTTTAAAAGTTCCCTATATTTTTTTTGTAAAACTTCAGTCATACAAGGCAGACCAACCTTCTAAATAACTCTTTAATTTAAAAAAAATTTACAAACAATGGGAGTAACTTTAACCGAACACGTCTACTTTAAAATAAATAGCTTAATTGAAAAGAGGGGTTATAATTTGTAAAGGTATGTATTTTTTTTTTTAATAGCAAAACTATTTAAACCAAAAGACAAATAAGGACTTATTTATTTAAACAGAGTAGAAAACACTGACAAGTTTTGATTTAATAAGTGTGCACTACGTGATTTATGTTTAAATTTATAATCCAGCTTTATTTACGCGGTGTACATGAACTAAATATTCGTCATTCAAATCGCTTCGACATTACTTTTTTACGAGTGATAAGTTTACGAAAATAATTTTATATTGTTTGTGTATAACAACTTTCACTATGACAAATAATTTATTTTCATTAGATATTCAAACTATATTTTTTATTTGTTTTAATATAAGTTTTATAAAATTTACAACCACATTTAAAGTTTTTTTTGTAATACGGCTTATTTATAGCGCTTTTTTTATAAACTTTTGAAACTTAATATTTGTTTTCTTTGTTAAAACATTAAAAAAAATATTTTAAACTACAGTCATACAGTAAACTAACTTTTTAACTTTATGAGAGCTTATAAATAATGTCAGTTCTTGAACCGAACGCACCTGTTTCTTTTACGTAAAACTTTTTTGCTTAATGGACACAAGGGGGTTAAATTTTGTAAATAAAACCCGCTTTTCCTGTGGAAACACACAAAACAGGTGCACAGTAACACGAACCGATCTCTTCCGCTTCTCAAATAATATTTGTTACGTGAATCAGGCGGTGAAAATTGCAACAAGTTGACCACCCAAGAAGTCGCACAATAGATAAGACTTTTTTGTTTGGCTATCAACCAATCATCAGCAGGAAGATGCCCCTTCACGGGTCATCTATTCCCAAAACGCATTCCTCATAGCAACATTCTCTCATGGCAACAGTCATCATGGAGATTCGTGATGTCTGATATTTTTATTTAATGTAGTTCGATTGTGAGGTCATGTGCGGGGTTCAGAATTGAAACGTTTAAAAGCTCTGTATAAATTTGTTAAAAATTTTTTTTGACAAGAGAAACAAATTATGATTGGTTATTTCAGGACGTTTATCACAAAAAGTTATTTAAATTTACAATTTAAAAAAAGTATTTGAGTAAAAATATTTTTTTATTTTTTAACTAAAACGTAAGAATTATTAAAATGAAGGAAAAATTTATTAAAAATGTTAATAACCAAACAAAAATTATGCTTAAAGCAGAGCTTTTCAGATTTAGCTATTATTATTTAATATAAATCTGTACTAATTAAATACTCCATACTATCTAAATACTATGTGTTAAGTTAGTTTAACTGTAATAGTTTTTAATCTAATATATAGTACATTATATTTACATTTAAAAACTTAATTTTTATTATTATTAATATTATATAATTTTAAACAAAATTTGCTTATTTTTTTTGTAAAAGCAGTTAAGTTGATTTAAAAGGCTTAAAAACTAAAATGTTTCAAAATCTAATAACACTATTAAAACTTTAAACAGTTTAAGAAACAATCGTATCGACTTTTACTTAAAAAACAAGACCTCTAGATATTTTAAAGTATTATTACATCAAAATAAATTTTAGCTTGTAATTACTTACAGGAAAAACTAAAAACACATTTATATGTTTTAAATCGTCGTTCTTAAGCTTTTTTATCAATTATAAAAGTCTTCAACACAACTTACATAGGACCCACAGGAACATAGAAAGGACAAATTTTGTTTAATTTAGGATTAAACTAATGGGACCCACCCAAATGGTTGATTTAAGTACATTTATTACTTTTTTTACTTGATCTTTTAGGATAAACTTGTCGTCGCCAATGTAATGATATTTGTGTAAATAACCTTTTTTTAGGTTTGACGTTTTTTTGAATAATAGATTTATTTAGGTTTAAAAATAGATGTACTTTTAGGTACAATTGTGTTGTTATAATGGAAAAAATGTTTGATAAAAATAAAGCTAAACTTTAAGCAAACAATTAAATACTTTAACATTTTTATTCAATCTTTATGGAAACCCACTTTCATACATTTTATATGTAATCATGTGAACACAGTTATTACAATTATTATGATGGTTTTTTTTTTCATATTTTTTTGTAAATAACCTGAAATTTTTTTCTTTGTATCAAAATAACAAAGCATTAAAGGATATAAACGAAAAGTCTATAGAAAAAACTGAAAAATAAAAGAAAAATTATCGTTTATTTGTACTATTTTTGGTCTTGGTTTTTGTAGTTTTTTATAAAAAAAATCAAACATATTTTTAAACTTAATTGTAATTATACTAATCATGAATAAGCACTTTAATATAACTTTGATTACAATCAAACTTGTTTACTACTTTAAAACCAAGCAAAGTTTTTAGTTTAAAACCTAAATATTTTTTTATATTCTTGTGTACTTTAAATAACCGCAACTTTAAGCTGTTGCTTTTGTCAACAAACTATCAAAAGTAATTTTTTATAATTTAGGTTTGTTTAACTTAAACTGTTGTTAGCAATACATAGTTTTAAAGATTTATCTGCTAAACAAATTGAAGTATATTTCTAATTTTTTTTTCTTATGTTAGTTTCATAAGTTTATAATTTCATCATAAAACAGTAGTAAAAAAAAAGTTATAAATGTACAATGTCCACTTTAAAGCAAAACTTATATATGAAAATTTACGTAAAATGAGCTAATAAAACTTGGTATCTACCACTTGCAACAATCACGAGTATATTTTTTAGAACAGTTTTTTGTTTCAATTGAAGTTAAAATCGAAATATAAAGCAAAGTTATATAGAAAAATAAATCTAAAATATTTAAATAATTGTAACACAATTAGCTTTCAAGTTAAATAAGTATTATATCTATCACCACTTTTTAAAACTACTTCCTTAAGTGCTAAAAATAAAGATAACAAATTCAAAATGAGTTATACAAAAAACATTTAAACACTTGAAATCGTGAAAAATTTATTTTTAAAAACAGCTTTTAACTCATTTCAAGACACTAATTCCTTAAGAAATTTATTAACTTCGCTTAAGGTGCTTTAGTTTAAAAATATTTTTTTTATAAAATAACATGCAAATTTTGTAATTTGAAAAATAAAAATCCGCTTAGCATTACCAGCCAAAATGAATAAGAGTTGCTTTATAGAAAAAAAAAAACAAAGGTTTTGCTAAAAAATGTTTAACTTGGTTCACAAAATAAAGTATTAGTTTAGTATATCTACTTTTAATACAATATACTTAATAAATTATCAAAAACTCTGAAGTCAATATAAAAAAACTGGAAAGCTCAAAGGTAGTTTTGAATTTAGCCAAAATATTTTTTTTCGTTTTGACTTATAAGACAAGGAAGCTTATCAATGATTCATTTTCAACCTACTGAATGATTTAAGCAAGTTAAAAATATGATAAAATCTACGTAAGTAAAAACCATTTCTTACAAGTAGTTTGTAAATAACATTATTTCAGTTTAATGTAGAAATTTTTTGTAAAGTTACTATATTCTTATATAGTAATCTTATATAGTTTAGTATACTTATATTTATATTATAGATTCTTTCAGGTTTAATAATATGTATAATAACATTAAAAAATCAGAGTCGTCTAATTAAGTAGTCTTACTCAGTTTTAGATAAATATTAATTTAATAAGTGTAAAAAAGTAAAATTATATAGTTATTAAGTAAGCTGTCCTTCAGCCTAATACTATAAAATATAATTATTTAAATAAATTAAATTAAAATATCAATTTGAAAATTTGGTTGACTTGCATCAAAAGCCAGCTCCAAAATAACTTACAACTTAAAGTAACATTTTGTAAATTTTAAGTTTATGTGCATACTTTAAATTGTATTAAATAACTTTTCAGTTTTCACTCAACAGAAACAACAAAAATTTCGTTGTTACATCAAACATAAGTTTGAACGGATTGACACCGAAAATAACCAATTTGCGATTTTTTACAAAACAACTTTTCCGAAGAAATTTTAAATTAAAGTGCAATGCGAACAATCTATAAAATATTCGAAAGCGTTCGTTTTTATCGACTTCTAAAACAACTGTTGTTTTACTTTTGCGTCTAAAACATGCATGTAAGCAAACAGAAAGTCTAACTTTCGTTTCCTTTCCGCTGAAAAACTTTTACTAAGAAGAAACAAGCAGAATAATTGAAGTCAAGCTTAATGTCGTTGTTTTGATTAAACACGTGTCTAGTTTTTTCTTTTGGTGAAAAAGGCGCTAATTAAAGTTGCTTTTCAAGCTAACTGAAACGAACAATGTTTTGCTGATGGTTTAATTCAGTTTGTATAAAATAAACTTGTGTACACAAAGTTTAATTCTCGTGTTTTAAGAAAACTTTAGAATAAATAAGACCTTCTTCGCTCATTTTAGTTGGCCAAGTATATTAACAAACTTTCTTATTTAAAGACTAAAAATTCATCAAATTCATGTTTTTGCAATATTTTTAAGTTTATTTCTTAGATTTTTGTAAAAGATTTTAGCTTTTCAAATTAGAAGATTTAATTACAACTCCAGAAAACAGTAGTATGTATCAGTGGCGTAGCGTGGTATTTTGGTCAGGGGATGCGCAATTTTTTTTCTCAAAAAATCCCCTAAATTAAAACTTTTGTAATTGGCTGTAAAAAGATCTTTTTATAAGTAATACAATTGAAATAAATTCATTAAGTAAAATAATTTCGAAGTAACTGTTTTAAAAAATACTTATATATTACAAAATTAAACAATTAAAACAAAGTATAAATTTCATTAGATTTACTTATACTTGCACAAATGTAAACTTACTAAATGAAAGTTGTTTTTACTACTTACAGTAAACTTTGTATCTTTGAAAATGAAATATTTAATAAAACAAAAGTATCTGTTTTATTTACGAAAAAAATATCAGTCTCTTTAATATACAATACAACAGTGATAACAACACCTCATTACACATAATTTAAATAAAGTTACACAGAAGTTAAAATAGACCAACTTTATAACTGTTATTACAATTTATTACAACTTTATAAAATAGTTAAATTTATACTTTTAAAATTTGATTTATCTGATTGTATTTGTTTAAAATAAAAATCGCAAACAAAGTTTATTTCTCATAGGCCGACACGCTTTTTCTTGCATTTTTTCAAAAGTAAAAACTAGCAATAGTCTTAACATTTATTGTAGCATAAAAAAAACTTGTAAAATTGTTTAATTTTTTTTTAAGCGTGACGTATTTTTGTAAAATTTTTGTAGAAAAATCTGCAATAAGGTTATACTACAGCGGTGCATTACATTAAGTGCGTGCTTTTTGAGTCTAAATTCTTATGAAGTTAATCAATTTATAAAATTTTTCCTTATTGAGCTTTTCATCAACTTCGGTGCGTACTTTCGTTTGCGCACCGAATCAATATACTGGGTAATTTTCCTAACTTGTCACTAATTGGTATTTAAAATTTCGTTTAACTTTTTGAATACTAGATTAAAATAGTTGAAAAAAGGCAAGTTAAGCAGAAAAAAAAGATAAAGATATTACATTTTTTTTTTACTTCCTTTTTTTTTGGGTGGCACGCATGCGCCAGTGTCCCTCCCCACGATACGCCCCTGGTATGTATGTATGTACTATAATTTGTTATGTGAAATTTGTGCTGAAAATCTAATAACTCATCGGTTTGTTCTAACTTTGAAATTTATACCACATTTTAAATCAAAACTGCATTTTCTTGACTTTTAATGTTCACAAACTTTAAAAATATTCAAGTCGATTTTTATAGTATTACTCATTTTTTTGAAAGCAACTTTTGTTGTGCAAAATAATGCTTAGTCTCGATACAATCTTTCAAAAAATCTCGAAAATATATTATAAGCTCAACACATAAGCACTTAGAAACACTTCTTAGCTGATTCAAATATTTCTATTCGCTGTTTAACTTTTAAGAACGGTTTTATGGTTGCTATGCAGCGTTGTTAGGGAGCAGCTGTGTAAATTCCTTAAGTGAAAGTTATTAAATGGTCACGGGTAACAACAATGGCCGATAAAAAATTGAACCGCTAATAACGTTTCATATTAAAGAACTTCAAAGCTTGTTTCAAAAGGCAGTTTTGTAGAGATCATTGTTCGATTTTTTTTTGAAGATGTTCGAAGCAAAACTTGGGCAGAAGAAAATTACTAAAGTGGTGCTTGGATGACACAATTAATAGAAATAAAATGTAGTCTTACCGCATCATCGTGCACAAAGCTGTTTCGTTATCTTGACATCAAACGAAAGTAGCTTTAAAGTTTTTTTGAGAGCAAGTATTAATATTTTCAATATTTCAACCAAACCCGAATATTTTAGTATGAAACCATTTCAGATATCAAATCAACAGGTTGCAATTGCAAAATATGAAAATTAAGGTTATCCATTTTAAATCAAAGTGTGGTTTTTAATCCAAATCACTGTACTGCATGTGACACAAGCCGCGTGCAGTTATTATGACGTCACAAACGCGTAGTCAGGTGGCCGGCGAAGAATTCAGCGGATTTCGGCGATCGCAATTTTGCACTTTTGTTGAGCATGTGGCAGATATTGTTAAAATGGTGACAAATTAATTGGTGGCACAACGAAACACGTCACAAGTGAAAGAAGTAATTTCATTGTAATTTATATACAAAACATTCACTTAATTGATATTTTTATTATTGATAAAACATGTATATCGAACATAGAAACTTATTTGCTAATTAAAAAACTGGCTACATTTAACATTAAAAAAAAGAAACACAAAAGATATGTCAAATATCAGAACTACTAAAATAATAAAATATTAAAGTAAACTTCTTATTGTTACAGTACCAAACAACTTAAAACTTTTAGTCCTTTTTATTAAAAATTTAACTCAAAATATCATTTTTTCGACAAAAAAATTAAAAATCAGTATCAGTAAAAATGCTGCTTACAATGTAGTCAAGCAAAATGGCGAAACGCATAAAGCGCATGAGAAAAAAAAGCGACTAGAAATAAAATAAAATAATTGAAATTTTAAATCAAACTAATCAATAAAATTTTACTCAGCGAAAATAACTGACATGGCAGTTTAAAACAATAATACTCAATTAACTCTTTTAGCAAGTTAACTTCACTTTTTTTGTTAATTTCAAAGCAGCTTTTACTGTTTTTTAACTATTATAAATTTAGGCTCACATTGAATAAGTTCAAGTATTTTTTAACTCTGTCTAAGACTGTTATAAGTATGACAAAAGACAGACAACTTTGTTTATGAAATGGCTGTAGACTTCTAAAGTGTAAGAAAAATTTAAATAAGTGTTTAATTTTTTAATTATAGTTTATTTTATTAAAAGTCGTTTTATTTAAAAGGACCAATTTGGTTATTTTCGAACGTTATTAAAACAAAACAGCTGTATAAAATAAATAGAATGCACCTATCAAAACAAATTTCAGTACTATTAAAAGAAATATCAATGCATTTAAATTTCTATCTCTCTGTTTGTAATAGAAACTATGTAATTGTTATACACGATAAAGTGCTAATTGCACATTTCTAATATTTTTTTTTCTGTTATATTATATATTAATGTTTCCCAAAAAGAGCATATATCGTTCGTAGAAATTCTTTTCCTGTGCACAGATAAATGCGTAGATAAACCTTTGATGAGTACCTAAAACATTCCAAAATAGGTATACACTTAAAATTAATTGGAAAAATGTTTTTCAAGTAACTGTTATTAGGTTTTTTGTTGTTGTTTAAAATGAGCATTATTGAAATATATTTATAAGAATTTATTTAAATAAAAAAGCACTCATTGTCTACATCTTTGTTTTTAGCTACTGTGGACGGCTATTGAAGTTCGGGAAACTTTGTTAGATACTGTACATAAATAAAATTAAAAAAAAAATTTGGTTTTGCATTTCAAAATGAATGAAAAGTTAAATCTACTTTAGTAAAATATAAAAATAGTTAATTATATTTTTTTCTTAATATCAGTTTCGGTTTTTTCCTGTTTCTGAATCTGCTTCTTCACCTGCTTCATCAGCTCGTCTACGGAAATCCCCTTGTTGCCTGGCAACTTTCCGCCGTTGCTAGGACTGAACTTTTGCGGACCCTCGGATCCCGCGAATTTTTGCTGCTGATGGGGCCGCTGGATTTGGTTATAGGCGGCGGTCATGAAGTGAGAGTTGTTAAAAGGGAAGTTCCCTCTGTTGAAACTCGATGCCCTCATGTGGTGGAACCTTGTGGCGCCAAAGTTGTTGGGGACACCCCTGCTGATTTGATGGGAGTTCCCCTGAATGGCGGCGTGCATGGCGGCTATTTGCTGCTGGGCCATCAGCGCGTAGTTCTGATTGAAGTTTGATTGGCAGAAAAATTGGCTGGTTGAAAGGGGATTACCCTGAATCGGCATGTTGTAGTAGGGATGAGTTGGATAATCTGATGGAATATGTAAAACTAACAAAAATTCATTAAAGTTGACCAAAACGTTATTTCAAAATAAATTCAGTTTGTTTTCTTGAGTAAGCTTAATTAGATTTATTTAGATAAAATAAAATAAAATGGTATGCGTAACAATTAGTAGTTAGTTTGATAAAACAAGTAAAAGTTTATAAGAATGATCTATCTTTTGAAAGATAGTTTAACTAACTTTGCATAGCTTTTGCATGAGATGATTGTTTCTGAACTTTTTTGCTAATTTCCATCTCACTGTCAGGTGACAGTTTTCTTTTTAAGTTTTGCGGGTGATTGAAATTCGGTGGCACCCCATAGTTCTCCGTGTTCTTTTGATTTAACATCTACAAAAAATAGAAAAATAGAGTTTTATATGATTTGGTAACCTTTTAAAAGTATCAGAAATAAAATACTTCAAAGCCATAATGGATTAATAAAAATTCCAACATCTACAAAAACGTATTAAAATTTGTTATGCTTCAATAAATTTTGAAACAAACTAATAATACAATAAAGAGTTTTAAGTACATAAAGGATTCTTTGTGAAAAATTTTAAAATTTTACCTGCTTAATAGTGTCCATCACATTGCAATTGTGTTCCTGATAAACTTTGGCGAGATAATTCTTGTCGCTTTCAGCAAAAAGCTTGTAAAGAATTGCGAAGTCTTGTTGCTCGCTTAAAAATAAATAAAGTAATTTAAAAAATAGAAAAAATTGATTTAAAGTGCCAAAAATTTGAACTGCCAATAAAATAAAATTCCAAAAACTAATATTAAAATATTCTTGTTTGAATGTTTAAATCCAATATAAGCAAAGCTTGTAAATAAAAAGTATTAAAACGTTTGTACCTTATTTGTACATCCCTGTGCTTTTCTGACAAGTTAACATCAAAGTCCGCAGCTTTTTGAGCTTCATTGTTGCAAATATCTGAACTTTGAGACGGAGATTTTGAGCTTTCGTCAATAATGGAACTACTTGTTTTGTTTCCTTATTAAGTTTTTAAAACCAAGTTAAACAAGCTTCAATGCAAATAAATCAAAATTAACACTAAAGTATATAAAGTTTAATGTAATAAAAAAAAACCTGTATTACTAATTTTTAAGAAATACGTTTAATCTAAAGAAATATTTTGAACAATAACTTAATAGTTACATAAAAAGTATGTTTTTATTTATCATTTTCTAACTAACCTGATTCGCTGCCGGACATCGAAGCAATCGACGGCTTCGCTTCAAACTCGTCGACATTTTCCTCCTTTTCCGTGGGAGCTTTCTCCTCCTGGCTTGACGCTGGTGACTTCACCGATGACGTCACTAGCAAGCTTCCGGTGGGCGAGCTGCTGGTAGAGCTGTGGTAGTTCAGGTACCCGTTGCTAGTGGCAACTTCGGGTAACGGAGGGTTGAAAGGGGTCTTGTTGACGTTGTACATCAGCTGCAGCTCTCTTGCTTCGTTTTCCTCTTGCGCCTGCTGCCTTCTGAGGGCTACCTGTGTTTGAAGAGCTCAAATTAAAACAAATAACTAGCAGTTGAAGTATTTTTAGCACAAAGTGCTCAAATGCAGTAAAACAACTAAAGCAACTGTATGAAAAACAAAAACGTTTGCATAAAAATCAAAAATAAAAAAGTTGTCAAAACTGATTAAATTGAATTATGAAATTAATATTTAATTTTCAAAATCATTAGACCATTAAACTATCTAAATTACTTAACTTATCGAACAAGTTATTTAGTTCTAATTTTCAAACCTGCGCCGCCATGACCCTCTGCCTTTCTGCAATCAAGGTGCACTTTGCGCACATGCAGTCCTTCCACTTGCAGTACCTCTTGTGGCCCTTCAGAGGGGAAACCACCCCGTGGTTGCGGCACCTGGCGCACTTGGGTGCGCGCGGATACTTGTCCGCCAAGTTGGAAACTGTTGTCCGTAGCAACGCCGGGTGGCGGTGATGGTTTGGGGGTTCTCCCTGATTTGAGATCATCTGTTGGGTGGATTGAAGATTGAAGACGGAGGAAGTGGGAGTATGCATCAGTTGGTTTGAAAAGTTCATATATTTTGATATTCAGTTAAACTAGCTGCATTTTTTTTATAATTTAGGTAGTTTACTAAATAAAATCTACTTAAATATATCAAATTAAATCAATAAAAGTATATTAGATAAAAAGAAGTATCATCCAGGCCTTTTGCTGGGAATGTTGGTATAGTAAGTTAACCAGAAATAGCTGATTAATTGTAATACATTTTTTATTAATTTTGTAAAAGCAGCTCAGATTGAAAGATAAAATATAAAATACATTGAAACTGATGGTAGTTTACATTCTACAATTACCCGACGCGTACCATCTGGTATTCTTTTCACAAGCTAAAACTTTTTTATATAAGTTGTTATTGTATCTGCAACTAAACAATTTTCAGCTTCGAAATAAACAAAAAACTGTAAAAAAAATGTAATTTACTTTTGATAGCAAAACATTACCAATGCTTCTCGTCGGGCTTCTAAAAATAAATAAGTTTACGCCTTTCCTTTTGCTGAAATCATTTTTTTCTCAAAACGTTTCTCTCTCATATTATATTTGTTCTCTTAATTTTTCTCTCATATTTATATTACTTCTCTCGTTGAAAATTCGTACCTGTGTTTCACAACTTGTAAACAGATATTTTAACTATTTATTTAGTTTTTGCAAAACTTATAGAAAATTTTTTAAACTTTTAATACAATTTTCTTTGAAGAATATATAATCACATACCTTTTATGTACTAACTTTAGTTCTAAATGTTATTATAAATGATTTGTACGGTTATTGTAAATGTATAAAATTTCAAAAACTGTTGAGTTTTCTTAATAAGAACTCAAGTTGTTTGGGGATTGTAATTATAAAACATTACACTTTAAAACTTTGATATCCTTATGTATGAATTACCAAAACATATTTCGTTTAGATAAAAAAAAATTTAAATTAACTAAAAAACGTATATCTGTTTTATTTGTATCAGACGAGCTTACAATTAGTTTATATAAAGCTTCTATAAACAAAATAAAAAGGTTGTCAGCCTTAAAGTTATAATATATTTAAAAAGATAATAGTATGAAATCATTTATTCTACCTTTACAATATGTTTACAAAATAAAATAACGTTAAAAAAGTTGCAATATAAAAAAGGATTCAACTTATAGTATCTTTCATTATTATAAAAATTTTTAGTATCTAATAATAAGGTAGTATTTAAACAAAGATTAAGATATTAAACAAAGGGAAAGTACACAATGTAACAGAGGTAAAATATAAGTTTGTAGGTGGTCCGGCCTGAAGGTTTAAACAATTAAAGCGAATTGTCAGCTTTTAAATATTCAGTTATGCTTCATTTCAAATTAGATTGAAAATCTTCCAAATAAAACTTTTTCGGCGTTCTATAGATAAGCAGCGCTGTTAAAAAAAATTTTTAATTGGTTATTGTTACAATGAGGTAATACTTACAAATCTTAATATCAGTGATTTTTTTTTGTTTTATTAATAATACATTTTTTATTACCAGTTTGCAATTCAAGTAACTGTGTTTTTATATTTAAAACTTTGTTTCAGTCGTAAAATATATTGCTAATAACAAACACTAATTTAAAAGTTAGAACAAAAAAAACTTGTTAAAAATATTTACAATACAACAATTGAATAATTATGAATAGCTAAAAACGCTTGTATAAAAATTAAAAGTATAAAGTGTACTAAAGTACTTAACTTAATACAATCAAGTTTTTTTTCTTTCAATTTTTAGTGATTGAATAAATATTACTTGAAAAGTACGGAAACAACAAAATCGGATGGTTTATTACGCAATAATTAGAAAGGGGCGGAAACGCAACTGAATTGTTTTGTTTATTTTGATTTTGATCTCAAGTTTCAGCACCGTTATGGGTAAGAGCGATTCTATTCGCATAAGACGACAATTTGTGCACGCGTATAGAGTTACAAAGATGTGAATTGAAACAAATTGACTTAATTCTCATTTTTCTAAATGCTTTATATTATCATGAAAGATTTTTTTTGACAAAACAGCTTATTGCTTACCGCAAACAGACATGTTTTTCTAAACTCAAAGATTATTTTATTTATACAGCTATTACCTTCACTTTTCGAATTGAAATAAACAAGTTAATATTTTACAGGTATATAGTAAGAGATTATAATTTATAATCTTCTGTTTAATTAGAAAGTAAAAATAGAAATATTTAAAATAGTATTTTTTAAGAGCTTAAAAATGTCTTTCCGTCTTATTTAGTTAAAAAAGTTCAATTATCTCAGCTTATAATATACTAAACGTTGTTACCCAAAACAAATTATATCCTCAGTTTTACATGAAATAAAAACTTACACCAGAATATAGAAACTTTGACTCTGTCAGACATAGTGTCTAGTTTTATAAATTTAAAAAAAGCTTAAGTTATAAAGTAAAAATACATAAGTATACTGTCTCATTAGGTATAAATAATATTTTTTTATTTTGACACACAGAGAACAGTTGATGCAAATAGTCTTTGTCGTCGTGAATCGCAAAATTTTGCACGAACTTTTTAAACAAAAGGAGTAAGACAATGATGTTTAAGTTTGAAGTTTAAAAAAATTAATAATAAACTCAAGCAGTTGACCGCAACTTTTTAGCAACTCAATAGCTATTTTCTGCGACATGATTTTTGCAAAAGTGCCTCTTTTGTTAACAGCTGAAATGAAAAAGTTTACAACAATAAAATTTACTTTTTTGCAGTTATGTTCACACACTTTACATTGAAAATTTAAAACGCATTCTTTTAACAAATATAAAAATTGTTTAGATCATTATGTAAGTCAGGTGTTGATTATTATTAGATAATGTTAATAAAATATAATCATTATTTATATAGTTATTATAGATGTTTATTGTCAAACGAAGGACCTAGGCATTAAAACCTAAGCCACTTAAACTGAAAGACACTAAAATAAAAAGAAAAAAAACAAATTACAGTGTTAAAACAAACATAAAACCCATACAAGGCACAAACTGAAAAACTAAAACTTTTACAGCCAAAATATAGAACAATTACAAAGTCACCAATCTCCAATTATACATTCCAAAGCAGCAAATCTTTGAAACAAGCATCTCTTGTCAAAATTCTTCAAACCTGGCTCGAAATTCATTATATTCAAATTCAAATTATGTACATATTTTTTTGTTTTTTATTTAACTTTTTCAAATTGGAATTGATATTATTAACAACTAAAATCCATACTAGATCTAAAAATTTTTTATTTTCAAAATCAAATTAAAATAACTACAAAATAAACTTGATTTTAAAAAGTTATAATTTATAATTTTATTTCTTAAGAAATAACTTTTTAGTTAGTCCAAACATTGTCACTACGTGTTAAAAAATAAGCAATAAATAGGAAAACAGTCTATAAACAGTCGTTAAATGCGTACAAAAAGTAAAGTAAAACTACTTGCTGTTCTTCAAATATTACTTTCAAAATTAAAAAACTACTATCAAAAACACTTAGATCTATTGTATTCCACTTCTTTCAAGTAGAAGTATTTGATAAACTTCTTTGTTCTCAAGTTTATGTTAAGTACAAACAACGATATGCTAAGCAATAATCCGAACAGTATTAATAAAAATGTTTACTTAGCTTTATCTGAAAAAGGTTGGTAGCTCATACATGTTTTTTTAACATACTTGTGGGCTTTTCTTGAAAATAATACAAAACGTTTTGATAGTAGAATACTTAAAACCTACAAAACAAATTTCAGATTTTTTTGGCTAATTATTTAACGAAACAACTTCATCAACAAATGAATTTTTGTAATGTGCACGGTTCAATTAAACTGAATGAGATATCTTAACTAATGAGTTTAAAAATAGAAACTGTGATAAGTCTATTGAAACAGTATTTTATTTATCATGTGAATGCGATTTAATCCCGTCTTAATCAAATAGTTTTTAAAATTTAACGACGCCTTAAATTAAGTAAATTTAGAAAGTAATTTTTATCTTTTTTTGGTAGTTTTTTTGTTTTCATAACAATAAAAACTTAAACAAGTTGTTTAGTGTTTAATAACTTTAAAGTAACGCTAAAACAAAATTATAAAATACAAAAGTCTAAAAATCAGTTTAATTATACTTGTTTAAATATAATTAAAAAGAAACAACTCTGTTTCTTTATAAACTTAAAACACTCTGTTTTAGAAAAAAAATAAAATATATATTTCATTATTGCAGTTTTACACGCTCTAAAAAATGATTTAGTTTTAAAATTAGAGCAACTAAAGTAAAAAGTTAAAGTTTTAGTTTTAGTTTATTCCAACGCACAACAGTAATTATTTTGAAATATTTATCTACTGAGACACAAAAAACAATTTAGTTATTTATCATTGCAAAATTACATTTAAAAAAAATACAAGCTTTTCGTAAAATTAAAAAATCACCTAACAATTGCTGGTTCGACTTTCTAACTATTTACAGGTGTGCTCCAAGGTTCAATATCAACGAAATATTTAAACCAGCAATATTGATAGGTTTCAACCCCTTTTGTCATAACAACTATTAATATGTCAGTTCGAAGTACCGTGTGTGGGCCTGGGTGGTTTTTTTAGTTTCGAGATGCAACATAAACAACTGTCACATGTTTCATTTTAAACGTTTTTTCTGGTCTTTTTCGAAAATACTTCACGTGCAGGGATTAGGGGTTAAGTTTTGTTAGGTTAAATTTGTTAATTTCTGAACTTTTTCTATCGCGTTTGCTTTGAAGTGTTATAGGTTTATTTTTTGAACGGCGCAAAAGTGCAGCTAATATACTTAAATGCTGAAAATTTTGGTTTCTGATTGCTGATTCACTGCAGAAAACAACTTTTCACTTCTAAAACATTCATTAAGTTACTTTGTTTGTTCTGTACTAGAGTAGTCATCAGTTGAATATTAATTTGATTTATATTTATTCTCTCCCTGGACATCTAAAAATATTTTATAAGTACTCAATAAATTTGACATCTCAAAATGGTTGAAACATTAAGACAGAGTTTCAACTAAAATAGTTACAACTGTGACAATTATTATATAAATATCGTTTTATTAACTTTTTAGCAAATACTACAAATTATTAGCACATATTAAGTATAAAATTGTCTTCTTTATATACAATTTTAGCAATCAACTTTTTGTTTTGTAAAAAGGTTAAAAAAACACACAATAACAACTACTAATCATTTAATGAAAACAAGTTAAAGTTCAATCTTATTCATAGAAAAATATATAATCTGATAAGAATGCAGTTAAAACATTATTAATCTGAAAGTACCAAAGTTTAATGATATTTACTGTAGATAAAACTATTTATTTTTACAAGATCTTTGCATCTTTTTCATTCTTAAGCTTTTAAGTGTTTGACGATTTTATTATATATAAACATACTTCCTTTTTCCTTTTAAATGCAAAATATAAAAGTATAAATTTATAGTTTTGAAAAGAAATACCTAAGATAGCGAATAAGTAAATCACTTTTTATATCGCATGTTTGATAAATTGTAAGTATACGAACTGAAATAAATACAACTAAGCGAAAACTTAGATGTATTTTTGTTTTCGAATAGTTATTCAATCTTAAAATAATTCCAAATACTTTTGAAGGGAAACATTTTGCATCCAATTATTTATAAATTTATTAATAGTATCTTTTATAAACCGAAGCAATAAGTTTAAAAAGTTATTTTGGTTTATAAAACAAAATACTGTATCTTGTTTTTTATAACTTTGATTTATTTAACTTTATATTTAGTCGTTTAATACTTTTCGTATCATAAGAATTTGAAAAAGAATAGTTTCAGTCTCCATCTATATTTATCATCGATCAACAAAACAATCAAATCGGCTACTGTTTCAATTTTAATTTCAAAACTTCATGCAAATTCAGACTGTTTGTTGCGCAAACAATCTCGACATTTTTATGCGTGACTTAAACCACGGCGCCACCAATACTAACACAGAAACATCTATCTTGCTCAACCCGGTGTTACGTCATAATGCTTGGCAACAATGTAGATGATCAACTAGGTCGAGATTGCAGCGGAATCGAGGCGCCACGGCAGAGAATTTTTAGAAAGTTTAAACACCATCGAGGTGTTGACAGATTAAAACTTTTTTTTTGTTAAAACTTTATTCGGGGTGGTATATTTCAACTTTTCAACACCGTGACGTATTAGCATTATTAAGTCATACTTGACAATAAGATACAGTCGAGGTCTTTCTGTTTTGCGTAATCTTCATTGTGTTTTTAATAAACTTCTAACTTATTTTATTTTTAGTGGTCTCCCGGTTTTTTGTTGAGTCTAGGAAAACAAGAAAAGTGTGCTTTGAAGAACGGATGGTTAATAACTATACGGTTAAATTGATCGTCAACTTAAAAAAATTGTTCAAAAGTAAAGTATTTTAGCAATTTTATATTGTTGCCTTTTTAAGTCTTAAATAAAAGTAATAAATATCTATATGAATATACTTTTTGGTCTACTATCATTGCTTGATCAAATTTTTTTTGTTTCAACATGGTTTTACAATGATATTATTAAATACGTACATTATGAATCATACAAGATTTAAAAAACAAATTATCAATTATAGCAACAAAAAAATTTCTATTTGTTCCAAATAACGACAGTTTTAGAAAACAGAAAATTCTCATACTTTGATTGAAGCAAAACTGTTTCACTTTACCCTCAACAAATACATTTTGTCTCCTATGCAACCTTTTCTCACAGAAAAATGTCGCCAATAGGATTTTGGCAACAATGCCCAAAATTCTTCGGATTACTATAACAGAAAGTTTTTCATAAAGTTTCTATTTTTAATTTTTGTAAAATCATTTGGTCTGCCTATTAAGACTATACTTTACGTTGTATTACGTTTAAGATTATTAAATATTTGCAGGAAAATGTTGAAAAAATAAAAGCTTAACAGTATTTTAATGATTAAATTAGATATTTATAACAACAAAAATGTTAAATTTAGCCAGCTTTAAAAATAAGCAATAAGTTATAGAGCTACTAAAATTATCATTAAACTACATACACCTCTCGCGAATCTACGCACATTGTGTCTGCAGAAAAAGTGCGCAGTTAAACGATATAACGTAATTAAACGAGAAGTAGCTAATATAACTATTGTAATGGGCGTTTTCTGATAGTGCATCTAAATAAAACTTAGTTTGTATAATGTTAAAGAATTTTCAAACTGTCTATTTTTGCATATCTGTGAATTCTAAAATACGTTAATACACGTGAATGCGTAACCAAACAAGCGTAGATTGGCGATAGGTTACTGTAATAACTGTGTTTAAAAAATATAAATAATGTGTTTTACTCAAGTAAACAAGTAAAAAATTCAAGAACATTTAAACCATAAATTAAAAAGATTTTAATAAATATACATAAATCTTTTTAAAGACTATTAAGTAGATTTAAAAAGCTTCAAACACTTTTCATTACGTTTTTGGTTACCTAGCATTTTGGTTTTTAAATTTTTTTTAAACTGAAAAAAAATGTAAACTAAAAATAAGATAGTCCATAGCGTTAACATAACTTGAATCGATTTCTTTCAAAGATAACTTTATTTTAAAAATAATATTTTAACAACGTACTTCATTAAAATTTTTTACATTTAAAGTCTTTTAAGAGATATAAGTTTAAAAAGTAAGAGTAAAAATTGATAAATTTTGACAGCCAGTTATGTTAATATCGTCGCAATATGACCGGGTCATTTGGAAACCGAACTATTTAAACAAAGAACATGAATAATATCGAAATCATGAAAATGATATTATAACCGTGATATGGATAATTAAAAAAAATTTTTTAACATTCAATATAATCAAACTTTTATCGCAAAAACAGCTGCTGCTGCTTGAATACAACAATTCAAATACCGAATGTCTAATATCTGAAATGTGACGAGCAAAAGTGTGCTATAAATTGAAATACTTATACAACTTGAGAGGTGCAATGAGTTTTTTATCGTTGAGAGCTCATTTATAACTGACTTTGATGTTTAATATATTGTAAAGATACAGTCGAAACTTCTCAAGAAAATTGTTTTCAGTTATTTTTTTCTTATATTAAATTATTACATTGTGAAAGAAGTGAATGTTTAGCTATTTGCTTGGAAAGTCAAGTGTTTTTAAGTTTTTCTTTCTTGTCTAAAAACAAAACATTATTACTTTATTTGAAGCTTTTTTATGCATAGTTGTCTGAAAGGGGGGGTTTAAGCGGCCATTGATTATAAAAAAGAATTGCTGAATTAAAATAAAACTAAGTTTTAATTAAAGTTAGATAAAACTTGATTTCTTTGTTTAAAAATTCATTAAATTATTTTTCAGCTTTAGTGTTTAAAAAGCTACGTAAGTTTAAATCCTATTTGTTTTTGCCTTTTACAGTGTAAACTAAATAAAATCATAACGTTTATTTTTTGCAAGACCAACAAACAAAAAACCAATAAGTTAAACCCTTCGTTATTCTACAAAAGTCATTAAAACTATGGGACACTGTATGATAATTTAAAAATAGTTTAAAAATATTTGCCGAAAAAAAAAAATTATAGTTTACTTAAACAGATTTTATATCTGTGCGGCCCGAAATCCTGTACAGTTAAAATTTATCCCACGAACGAGAAAGACTCTCTGTTTTTATATTAAGCGTAGCAACTTTACATGATATTAGTTTGAACAGGGCTTAATGGTGTGTTGCAATTATAAGAAGCTTGTTTGTATTGCAAGCTATTAGTAATCAATTGCGTGCCGTTGTTAGTTGCTTTCACTACATCTTATACAAAGTACCATTAGTTGAAATAAGTAGGGTTGTTTTCAACTGTATCAAAAACTTTAAAAACAACAACTTAAATTTATAAACTCAAAATTCAGTTCTATCAAAAATACTAACAACAACAACACAAGATCAACAAAGTTTTTTAATCAAAACGTTTTACTCTCAACAGTATCAAAGAATATCCGCAACAATAAAAACGATTATTGTTTTTTGAACGACAAAAAACGCTCAAAAAATTTGGTCCAAGGACTTGGTACACAAAAAAAACCTTTCGGTTATTGTTTCATACACCATAACAGTTTAACGTCATGTCCAGGACTAGTTAAGGTAAGTAAACTAGTTTAGTGATATAAGTAATGTTAAAATACTCATCAAACACCAAAATAATAACAAAATCAACAACAGTTGGTTATAGTTGAATAATCTGCTTATAAAAGTTTAGAAAGTATCAGCAAATATAACTATTATTAAACAAACTTAAATGTATTGTTTTCATCTGTATTGAAAACAACTTAGTTTTTCCACATATCAATAGAAACAACTTATTAAATTCAGGGATCTTAATTTTGGATGCTTATAATTTTTATAACAGCAATAAACAACATAAATACAACAACAGTAGCTTTTTATAAATGTAAAAAGTCGTGTTTTCAAATTAAAAGAAAAAGCTTAACAGCAAAAAGAACTAACACTTAAAACAACAATAACTAGTAAAAATTTGTAATCATTCTTCTAAGTACATCGAAGTATATCAAAAACAGCAAAAAAGGACTAATAATAATTAATTAATCCAAGATGTGCTGTTTTCTATCTTAACATATTAACTTTAATTAAATACTTTTTATTATAATAAAAAGTTTTAACAGCAAAAAAAAAACTAAAATTAAATCTAATAGAACAACAGCAATAGTAATAGTTAATTATATATGTTTGTATATATTTAAAAATCGACAAAGATTAATAGTAGTAAACCTAGCTAATTATTTTTTAAAAGTTCAAATTTGCACTCTTTTGCGTAAATCCAAAAGTTAAAAAGTTTTAAGCCGATTTTGTTTTGGTTGCTTCAAAACTTAATCACCAATTAATTTTTACAAAAAGTCAAAAATTTAGACTATTTTTCATTGTTAACAAATGTTGTTTAACTCGGTCTATGAAATATTTTGTTACTAAAATGCAATTAAGTTTTAACTTTGTAGCTTTTAAAAACAAGTTTAAATCTAAACAAGCTAAAGCATAAGTTTAACGAGTTTGTTTTTATAAAGTTTATATTGATTAATTCGGTTTTACGGTCAAAAAATTTTCGATCCTCATGAATAACAAAATAGTTTGTTTGAAATTTTATTAAAACACTTTTTTAGAAAAATGTTATTTAGTAAATTGGCTTCAGTTAAACGTCAAATGACCTAAGGAATTTATTTTTGGTTTGTTTCACTCATTAAAAATTCAATGTTTGGCATTAACTTAACTGATGTATTTTAATGGCTTCGTTTGATGTCGTTAATAATTAAAACAGTTTCTATAAGTAATTTTTTGGTCAGGCTATCTTATTAGGTTAAAAAAAGTGGAAAATTTATAATTTTTATCTTTTTTTTTACGAACTGATTTTAAAAATTATTTGTAAAACGAAGTTTACAATAATAAAAAGTTTATTGAAGAGAAAAAAAAATTAAACACTTAAGCAATAAAATAATTCTAAATTTCAAGTTAGGCACCATAATTCACAAAACAGCTGTTAGTAAAATACAAAAGAACCAGTAATTTGCGTGAGAAACAAATCAGAATAACGTAACTATTAGCGACACCGTAATAATAAATTTTCACAAATAATAAATCCATTAACGAGATTTATTGTGACGTATGAGTAGAAAGGTAAAGGTTGTGCATGATACGAATTCTTTTGTTTCAACAATCAGCTCACATGAAAGTAGAACAACAAAAGTTGAAATTTGTCACATAATTTGTTTTCTACTTCTTTTTAAAACTGTGCCTATTTATTGTATGTATTTAAAGTGTATTACCATTTGATGTTTTATACTTTATTATTAATGTGTAAATTACATAAAGTTTTAAATGTGGTACAATGTATTTTAAATTTTTGTTTTTTTATTAAGCGTAGCAACTTTACATGATATTAGTTTGAACAGGGCTTAATGGTATGTAGCAATTATAAGAAGCTTGTTTTTATTACAAGTTATTTGTAATCAATAGCGTGCCGTTGTTAGTTGCTTTCACTACATCTTATACAAAGTACCATTAGTTGGAATGATTAGGGTTGCTTTTGACTGTATCATAAAATATCATAACAATACAAAAACAACATCTATTTAAATATAGTAGTCTTGTTTTTAAGTAATTTAAACATTATCAGCAACAAAAAAACAACAGTTAATAAAACTCAAATGCCTTGGTTTTCATTGTATCAAAAAACTTCAAAAAGAAAATAAAAGCATCGAAAACAAAAAAATTATTTAAACGAAAATATCTTACTTTTAATTGTATCAAACAATACTAACAACAATAGCTAAACTATTGATCTAACTCAGTAATCATGTTTTTAGTTTTATTTAAAAACGTCAAAAAAATCATAAAAGATAATAAAAAAGGCCGCAGTTGGCTAAAATTTATAGCCCTACTTAAAATGTATCAAAAAGCATCAGCAGAACAACATGAATTAATTAATTTCAGTTTTTTGTTTTTAATTTTATCAAAACACCAAAAGTATAAACAAAAATTATTTAATAATTTCAAGAGTTTTCATTTCGATGATTTAAAAAGGTCAACGGCAATAAAAACAATGGCAAAACGATAATATTAGCCATTAACTAAACTAAAAAAACTATAATTTGAATGTTATTGATTATAAGGAACAACGAAAATTAGCCAAACCAAAAATGTAGTTCTTTTTTTAAGATAAATTAAAGCATACCAAGAACAAAATAAAAAACAAAGATTAGTTAAACATAATATTTATAAATGTAGTAAAATAAAATAAAAAAGTTATCTAACGACAACAACAATAGTAATAGCTAAATATGTAAATACATATATACAAATTGACAAAGAATAGTAGTATTCAATTGAGCTTTTAAATTTTCTAAAGTCAAAACTTGCACTCTTTATTCTATGTTCAATTTAAATTATAAAGTGTTTAACCTGTCTTTTTAGTAGTTTCAAAACTAAATAACTAATGGATTTTTATAAAAGGTTATAACTCTAAACTACTTTTCATTGTCAAGAAATTTTGTTTAAGTTAAATAAATCAAATATTTTGCAAATTATAATGCAGTTAAGTTTGAGCTTTGTAGCGTTTAGAAATAAGTTCAAATTAAAAATTCAAAGGGAAATTATAAAGAGTTTACACATACTAAAACTTTATATTGATAAATTGAGTTTTATGGTCAAGATAGCTACTTAATTTGAACTTCATGAACGTTTAGTACAGTACAATGCTTTATTTGAAAGTTATTTTGTTATTTTAAAACATTTCAATTATGTGAAATATAATACAATTATTCATTTAATTTCTTACATTATTAAAAAAAAAACTTTTGTCAAACAACAAATAGACAAAATAATTTATTTCTGATTTGCTCTAATCATTAAAAATTCAATCCTTAACTGTTGTATTTTAACGACTTCATTTGATATCGTTAGTATTTTAAACCGTTTTATATCTTTTAAGGTTATAAAAACTTCTAGTTGTTAACTCACTTATTTTTTTACGAATTAGCTTAAAAATTTTTAGTAAACAAAATTTTCCTTAATGAAAAAGTTAATATAGTCAATAAAAAAAATTAATATTTTTTAAGCAATAAACAAAAAACATTTTTTTTGAGTTTAGCACCTTATTTATCAAAGAAAAAAAAAACGATTCTATGTAAATAACAAACTATGTTCAGTTCAAACCCGCGCACAATCTCACTCGGATGGGAATTGATCGAGTGGGAATCGTGCGGGTGTGAATTGCGTGCAGGTGGGAAAGTCAGTATACCAAAACAAAAAAACAAACAAGTACTTTGCATGAGAAACAAAATCAGAATACAGTAACTATTCGCGACGCAGAAATGTAGAATTTCACAAAAAACAAATTGATTAACGAGATTTATTGTGACGTATGAATACAGATGTGAAGGTTGTGCAAGATACGAAATCTTTTGTTTCAACAATCAGCTCACATGCAAGTAGAATAACAAAAGCTGATTGAAATTCGTCATATATATTGGTATTTGGTATTTGGTTTTAAAAGTTAGTTTATTTCATCTGTCTGAAATTTATTTAAAATCGCAAATTTTATAGCTTTTTAATTTATAAATTTTATTTTAAAAACTGTTCAAACAAAAAAAACGTCTTTAAAATTCATAAAACTTTAGGAGTGTAAAATAAAACAGACTACGAAAATTATAAAATTTTAAAGCAGAAACTAACAAAAACTTTTTTTTAAGCGTTTATTTTTTAAACATATTAGAAAACACTGTCAAGTTTTGATTTCATAAGTGTGAACTACGTGATTTATGTTGAAATTTATAATCTAGCTGTGTGTTTACTTACGTGGTTTGCAGGAACTAAATATTTTGTATTCAGATTGCTTCAGCATTACTTTCTTACATCTAATAGATTTAAAAAAAACTATTTGTACATATTTATTCTTAAAACTATCTAAGAATAAAAATATACTTTTTTCATTTTTAAATTCAATGTAGAGTTTTTTTATTACTATATATATGAGAAAATAACCAACAACAAATTTTTAAAATGTTTAAATTCAGCATTAATGTCTTACATTTGATATGTTTAACAAAAATACTTGTAACTATTTTTTTAACCCATTTTATACAAATTATTTTAAAACATTTATTGAAATCTCAAACTAAAGTTTGTACCTATTTTTGTTCACTTATTATTGTTTTAGACCAAAAGTTTTTAATTTTTTTTACTAAGTTGTTTATAGCGCAAACGTTTTAGATACTTTATAAACTTTTTAAACTCTATTTGTCCTAAAATTAATCAAATTTCCTACAACTTGATTAAAAATACACTATTAAAATTAATATTTTAAATATTTGATAAGTAAGTTGTGTTATATATGAAAGTTAAAATGTAAAATAACAAGGTAGTTATATGCTAAGTATAAACCTGCATATATAACACAATTTTCACAACTTTCATATATAACACAATTTACTTATTAAATATTTAAAATATCTGTATGGGATATTTAAATTAAACAGCCGACTGCTACTTTACCAATTAATTATTTTAATAATTATTAAATACAATATATGTTCAATTCAAGTCATTGTGATTTCATGTATGTCGCTGTAAATTAATTATCGGTCAGTACATTGTAAGCTCAATAAAGATTTTTTTTGTGTTTCGTTTTCTTAAAGTTTAATTTTTTCACATTTGATTTTTACATTTGAACTAAATCTGCTTCCTAATTGTATATAACTTTGATTCAATCATTACAAACATTCAATATATAATAAACATATTACATCGAGTGTCTGTGACTTTTATTGCCTTCACCGTTGTTAAGTTTTATTAAATTTTATTGTTACACTAACTAATGGTTAATGTTTTATTTTTGTTCAAAATAGATTGCATAAAGACTAAATTAATATAATTTGCAATACAAATTAAATAGTTTAAATAACCTCATCTATATTGTGACGTAATTATTAGTTGTAATGAATGTATTTGTTTCATTAGTTAACAACGATAAAATTTGAATCAGTTATCTTTCCCATTAACGTGAGTTGTTTGTTTATATTAGTTTTGTTGTGTAATTTAGCTTACTTTACTTATTTTAGACTTAATAATCACAAATATTATATATTTTTATAAAAATCGGATTTAATATTAATTATTTTACCTATTATTAACTATTATCTGTAGAAAATATTTTATTTTAATGAAAACATGTATACACCTACTTTATTCTATGCTTCTATTCTCTCATTACAGTAATTGTTTTTTACAGAACCCAGTTGAAGTGTGTTGATTAGTTAACACACAGAAACATATGTTGGTACAATAAAGATTGATTACTGAATAATTTGTTTTTATTTATATTCCAGTGAAGTTGCTTCATTAGGATTTTTTGTTAACAAACGATTAAACCTATACAGTAGACTACCGCTTAAGTACGCAAATTGAACCCAACCAAAAAGTGCGTACTTAGCACGGGTAGTACGTACTTTTTTACGACATAGTATAATTTGAAATTTAGTTGTTTGTTTTCTTTCTTACAACTAGCAACCAAATAATTAAGCCAAATAAACAAGTCTTTTTGTTTTAAATAACATTTAATACATAATTCTAATCTGCAAAATTATTTGTAGATTTTAAAATGATTTATTTAAAAAAAAAAAGTTCTACATAGTTGATTACATAATACATACATTTAATATAGTAAGTCAATGTCAGTCAATGATATAAAAAAGAATATTAAGCTATATTTTCCATATTTTGTTTTGTTAGAGTAAAAATACCAAACTACATTGTGTTTACCTTACATTTTCAGAACATCAATGTGCGGACATTTAAATTAAATTATAATTTAACTATGTTGTATTTGTAGGTTTTTTTAATTTTGTCTTCTAGATTTATTTATTTTATAGCATTACAGCTCAAATATCATTATTCTTTTCACTTTTCTGCAACCACTACATAAGTATTTAGTTTATTAATATTTAATAACAGGACTGTCACAGTATCAGGCCTTTTAGACTACTCAGGATTACTGACCCTAGTTTAAAAGTTGTGAAAGTCTCAGGCTAACTTAGCAGGTTGGCCATTCTACCTCGAAACATAAAATAATCTGGAAAAACTTCATGATTGAAAATTTAGGCAAAAGTGCGTACTTAAGGTGGGGTGCGTACCAAAAAAAGTGCGTACTTAAGCGGTAGTCTACTGTATTTTTAAACAATTATCTATATTTTAGAATAAAATTTTTATTTTATACTTTAAATATGTAAATGTTTTTTAAGATTTTCTTCATATTGGTTATTCAAAGTGCTGGTTTCTTAAACTTTTAAACTTAATATTTGTTTTCATTATTAATAATACTCTGAACAATTTTTCAAACTACAGTCATACAAGTCAACTAACTTTGTAAATAACTTTAAACCAGAAAACAATAAAGACATTAATATTTAAACAGAGTAGAAAATACTGATAAGTTTTGATTTAATAAGTTTTGCACTACGTGATTTATGTTAAAACTTATAATCCATATGTGTATTGACTTACCAAGTTTGCATTAACTAGATACTATGTTCAGACTTTAGCATTATACTTCACGGTTGATAGGTTTAGCGAAAATACTTTTAATTTATCTGTTCAAAAAAATTAATGCATATAGTTTAAGAATTTAATTAAAATTAACTTTATATTTAAAGAGCTTTGTAACTAAACATTTCACTTTATGAAAATTTATAAATGACTGGAGTAACTTAAACCGAACGCATCTGTTTTCATTCAAAAAACTTGTATAACGGAAAGGAAAAGTTAAAAATTGTTTCCCTTTTTCCTGTTAAAACACACAAAACAGGTGCACAGTAACACGAACCAATCTCTTCCGCTTCTCAAATAATATTTGTTACGTGAATCAGGCGGTGAAAAATGCAACAAGTTGACCACCCAAGAAATTGCACAATAGACAAAATTTGTTTATTTTGCTCTCAGCCAATCATCAGCAGGAAGACGCCCCTCGACGGGCCATTGACTTTTCAAACGCGTACCCCTAGCAACATTCTCTCATGGCAACAGTCATCATGGAGATTCTTGTTGTTTGATGTTTTTTATTTAATGTAACTCTATTGTGAGGTCGTGCGCAAAAATCAGAATTGAAATGTTTAAAAGCTCTTCATAAGTGTCTGTGTTTTTGACAAGAAAAATGTTATTATAGTTTTTGAGGTTTAAATAGTTTTGAATCTTTTTTAGTTAAAAAACTTTTTTGTTCAAACACGAAAAGTTGTTCAAACTTATAAGTGACAAAAAACGTAAAATTACGTTATTAAATATAAATGTGATATCAACTTTTTTAACACATATTTTTTTATAATAAATGGTTACTAATATTAAAATGAAAAAAAAATGTTTAGTACTGTTAAATAAGACAGTTAAAAATATCGTTAACGTGAAATTGTAATTTTTTGCTATCTATTAAAATCTTAATGTTCTTATATAACCAGTGTAAAAGAGTTAAGTTAGTTAAACAGTATGCTATTTTTCTTGTGTATAAAGCGTTATAGTTTCATTAAAAAATTAATATTCAATAAGATTTAAGTCCCATAAAATTAAATTTAGATAAAAACAATTGTGTTGGTTTTAAAATTTTATTATTATTAAAGTTTTCAAAAATGACATTAAAGCGTAAAAAATTTAAGAAACAATCACTCAGACTTTGACAAGGAAAACAATACCTTTATATGTTTATAAATTGTACTGTAACAAAAACATTTTACATTTACTTACAAACAGGAAATATTAAAGCGAATTTTTATTTTTAAATTCTCAAGTTGTTTTCCCAACAATACAACTGCTCAACACAACTTACTTCGGACCAACAGGAAACATATAAGGATAAGTTCTGTATACTTTAGGATCAAACTAATGGGACCCACCCTCAATTGTTGATTTAAGTACATTTATTACTATTTCTTTTCTTTGGTATTTCTGGTTAATTTGTCGTCGTCTGTGTAATGATATTTGTGTAAATAACCTTTTATAAGTTTGATTATTTTTCAAATGTTGAAAGTGTTTTATTCTAGAAAAAATTAGTAAAATTAAAACCAACTAGTGTTCTTATAATAAAAAAATTTACTGCTATAAAAATTAATCAAGTTCCTAAATATTTTAATAAAAAAATATTTATTCTTTATTCTTTAAATTTAGTTATATTTTAAAGAAGACAGTAAGAAGTAAAATACTTTATGTTTTTCTTTGGTATTTTACTTCAAATTATCCTCTAAAATAAAAAAAAATACGTTTAAAATGCAAAGCATTAAATGATAAAACTTAATATAAAAATTTATAAAATGTAAAACCAAATTTGTTTCATTACTATTTTTCGTTTTTGACGTGTTTTAGCAAATATTTATAGAAAACATGTATTTTTAAAAGCCAAGTTGTAATTATACCACTCATGCATATGCTAACTTTAAGCGTTTTTAATAAATAGTTAGTTGTTAAAGTATTTTAAGTTATTTTAAATCAGAGTTTAATAAAAACTTAAATCCTAAAAATATTTGTATCATATCGATATATATCTTAAATTAACACAGTTTTCTCATTTTGTTTTTGTTAACTTATTAACAAAAGTGAGCTTCAGATAGTTTTATCTTTATACAACTGCGAAAAAAAGTTCTTTTAGAGGTTTAATTAATAATGCAATTAAAATTTATTGCTAACAAAATTTTTTTTTGATGATGTTTTTTTTGTTGTTAGTTTTTAAACCAAGCATCAAAAGTAGAACTAAAAACAGAATTTATATCAATTACGATATTAGTTTTTTAAAAACTTATGCTTTAAATATTTATATTCAATGAATTTAGAACGATTAAATATTTAATTATAGTATACACAATATGTGTCAATCAGAAATTGGTTTAAAAATATATTCGTTTATTTAAAGCAATTGGCAATTATAAAGCGCATTTAAAAATTGCTTTTGAATTGTGACCAAGTAAAGTTTTATAAAAATAAAGTTTGATAACTTTTATAACTGTTTAAAATTGGTTGCTTTGAGTGTTACAAAAAATTATAAGTTTAAAATAAGTATTATAAAATCGTTGAAACACTTTACTTTTGAGTAAAATCGTAAAAAACTCATTTAAAAACTTTTATAAACTCATTTCTAGACACTTGTGGCTAATCCTCTAAGAATTTTACGAATGTCGCTGAAAGAGCTAAAGTTAAAAAACTGTGTTTAGTTATAAAGTAACATGTAAATTTAGCGAACTGACAAAAAAGCTACTTAGTTTTACCAGTCACAAACAAAGAAATTAAATAAATTGAAAAATAACAGAAATTTTATAGTTTTTATTTTAAAAAATCTCTAAATTTTGCTTATCAAAATAGAATATTAGCTTAGTACATACACTTGTTTTTACATAACATAAATAAACACAAAAAATTAAAAAAAAAATTAAGAATTTGGAAAGCTAGAAGATAGATTTTAGTTTTAATTAAAACTTATTTTGATGTTATGAATTATTGAAAAATAGCAGCTTATCAATTATTAATTTTTTTCAACTGAATATACAATTTAAGCAAGGGAAAATTATGATAAAAACCTACTTAAGTAAAAAAAATATATTAAAATAACGTTATTCAAATTTAATATAGAAACTATTTATTTAGTACACTATTTTTTTCATGCATACGAAACGTAAATTATAGCACTAAAAAATTCAAGTTGGAAATTTCACAAGTGTACACACTCAAATTTAATTAATTATTTATATATATATAAAACTCTTAATTTTTTAGTTAAAAATTTCAAATAATTTTTTAAAACTTTTTGATATTATTTTTTATAGTAATCACCTGTAAACTAAAGCTTATCATATAACTGCATTTTTGTTTAGTTTTGAACTTCATAATAAACTATTTATATAATTTCCTAAGATGTTGTTTACAATGCTGTTATTAATATACATAAATATTTAAATAAAATGTTAAAATATTTTAATTTTAACAACAAAATTTTAAGTTTTTTATCAAATCTTTAATTATTTTAAATAAAATTTATAAGAAAAACATTTCTAGCAAATACTTAAAAAGTATCATTAAAAACAACAAGTCTTTACACCTAAATAAACTATTAAAACGTTTGACCAGAAACAAAAGCCAGCTACAAAAAAAAAAAAAATTTTAAAGATACAATTTGTTTTGCTAGCTTAAAATAATATTAAGCAGTTTTTCACTCATCAGTAACGACATGCATTTCATTGTTACATCAAGCGTAAGTGTAAACAGATTAACAACAAAAATCACTAACTTGGGCTTTTTACAAAACAATTTTTCCGGAATAAATTTATATAAAATCGCAATGCAAACATTTGACAAAAATTTCGAAGGGGTTTGCTTTTATAGAGTTTTAAAACAACTGTTGTTTTACTTTTGCGTCTAAATCATGCATGTAAGCAAACAGAAAGTCTAACTTTCGTTTCCTTTTTGCAGAATAATTAAATTCGAACTTAATGTCGTTGTTTTGATTAAGCACGTGTTGACTTCTTTTTGCTTTTCTTATTCTGGTGAAAAGGCGCTAATTAAAGTTGCTTCTTAAGCTAACTAAAACGAACAATGCTTCGTTGACGGTTTAATTCATTTTGTATAAAATAAACTTTTGGACATAAAGTTTAATTCTTGTGTTTCATAAAAACTTTTAATAAGTTAAAGTTTGTTTGCCAATTTTTATTAGCCGAGTTACCAGTTAACTAATATTGTAGAAGACTAAAGGATTATTAAATTGATAATTTAGCATTAATACTTCGAATTTTTATTCTGATATTTTATGAAAAAAAGTACAAATTTAAATGGCTATAAATAGTAAGCTTATTATTTAATGTTTGAAGTTTGTATTACAAAGCAATCAACTAAAACAATTTTATTGCAACTTTGTAATTCTTACTATAGTTTTGTGACAAAAATTGTATTCTCTTGGTCTTTTAAACTCTACAAACTGTAATAATTTCATGTAAATTTTTAAAGTCTTATTTTTGCAAAAACAACTTTAATTGTGCAAAATGATATTTAGACTCGATACAAACTTTCACAAAATCTCGAAAATAGATATTAGGCTTATCACATAAGTACTTTAAAACACTTATAGGCTGATTTAAAAACTTATACTCGCCGTTTAACTTTGAAAAAGAGTTTTATAGTTGCTATGCAGCGTTGTTAGGAAGCATCTGGGCAAATTTGTTAAGTGAGAATTATTAGATGGTCATGGGTAACAACAATAGCCGATTAAAAATTGAACTTATAATAACGTTTTATATCAAATAATTTAATGCTTGTTCTTAAAGTAAAGTTTTATAAATTTACTGTTCTTTTTGTTTGAAGTCGTTCGAAGTTAAACTAAGGCAAGAATAAAGTTGCTTAAAAGCTGTTTAGATGTCGCATTTAGTTTATAATGAAATAAGTAGAAAGGAAAAGTAATTTAACTTCATTATTGTGCGCATAGCTATTTGACCCAACACCAAACAAATAATGTTTTCAAGTGCATTCATCTAAGACAAAACAAGAACCAAACCCGACTATTTTAATAAATAAACGTTTGAGACATTATATATGCGCAGGTTGCATCCACAAGCAAAACTATTAAAATTATACACTTCAGTTCAAAGTGTGATTTTTTAATCCAAATCACTGTACTGCATGTGATACGAGCCGCGTGCAGTTATTATGACGTCACAAACGCGTAGTCAGGTGGCCGGCGACAAATTCAGCGGACTTCGGCGATTGGGCGGTGGCAATTTTGCTCTTTTGTTGAGCATGTGGCAGATATTGTTAAAATGGTGACAAATTAATTGGTATCAAAATGGAACATGTCACAAGTGTAAGAAATATTTTTATTGTTTTATCCTAAATTGAGTTATATAAATGCAATTTTGTTGTGTCGGGCAGATTGCTATAGGTTAAATTTTTAACGTTTATGAATACTTATGAGTTTAGAAATACCGGTTAAGTAATGCACACGACTGAATTAATCATAAAATAACAATAATAAACTGCATCTGAAAAAGATATTCAAATCAAAAGCTTTCGGTTAATTTACAATACTTAAAGTTTTTGAGTGCTCATTTTGAAAATAATGAAGTGTGTTTTAGTTTATGAAAAAATATTATTGATAGAAACTTACAATTTTAGATTTTAATAATTTAAAAAGTTTTGGTTTTCATACTTGTTTTGATTTTTATAAACGATTTTTAAGTAAGCTAATATATATTTTTTAATAACATATAAAAACTTCAAGTATAGCACTAAATTAATATTTAAAAAAATTATAAAACTAAAATTTTAATCACGTCATTACTCTTTTTATTTTCTACGATGGATAGTACTGGAGTTGAAATAAATAAGTTTAAATTTGATCAAAACAAAAAAAATCTTTGTTAAATATGTTTGTTAAAAATTTTGATGTGTTTAATCCTTAATTTTTTAAAGTTTTACATTTTTTAATTATGATTGTCCTCGTTTATAATCCAAATAAAATACTGTTAAAGTTTAATTTATTCGTTGGTTTATTTTCAGATACTTAAGTTTTTATTCTTACTTATTAAAAACACTATATTTTTAAAAGCAACAATTATGTAACAAAAAAACATTAATTGTTGTTTAGTCTTTTTTCTTATTATCTTTAGCGTTAGATTTTCAGTTTTATTACTTTTAATTATTATCTTTTAATTTGTGTTTGATATTAAAACTTTATGTATAAAAACACTTACTTTCTTTTTTTATTGTCGTGTTTTCTAGTACTGTTTAACTTGAAATTAAATGTGTATGTTACTTTAAGCTTTTAATATTTCGTAAAAAAATCAAAACTTTCGAAAAACTTTAAATTTACATCTTATTTAAGTTTATAAATACTTTTTTTTGTATTTACCGAAAATATTAAAGCAGAATTTCTGAGCTATATTACTTGTACTATTTTTTGTAGTTTAAAAATGAGTTAATATATATATGTATATATATCATCATAAATTCCAACTAATGTTAACTTTATTTATATTCAATTTGAAAAAAAAAAGTATATCGAGTTTAAAAACTTAAATGCAAATGGTAGTCAAAAAGAAAAAACTAACTTGGTATCTTTTGGTTCTTTTTTTTTAAATACAATAAAAAATGTTGATAATAAGTTATTTTAAAAATGTATTAAACACAATAATCTAATTAATTTATATTTAGAAACTTTAATTTTGTATCTTAATTTGGGTAATATAGTTTAGTATTTAAACTATATTTAATTGCTAGAACTCAAAAGACGAACAATATACAGAAAAAAAAAGACGCGTGTTATAAAATTAAACAGTTTATAAGACAACTAATTTATTTCTAAATTAAACTAACTTAATTATAAGTAAGTTATAAAGCAGATACATAAAGCTTTCAAAAAGCCTTTTTTATTTTAGAAAAACTTTGCTTAGTTTTAATTGTAATAACAACAAAAACATGTATTGAAGTTTGACGCCTGAGGCTTTTTAATAATTTTATTTTCACTATTTCACTAGACAAAACTTTGTTAAGCAGAACAAAAAATATTGATAAAAAACAGAAAAAAAAAGATTGTACTGTTTTATTAAACTTTAGAAGTTTGTAAATCTAAAAAGAGCTTAGTTTTAATTTAATACGAAATTGAAATATTGAAATAGAAAAATTGTAGCTTTATCTTTTTATTTTAGCTAAGCTTTTAACTTTTAGTTCGTAGAAGTGGTTTTGTTTGTAGGAGCTTTAGTTATTTAAGTAAAGTTATGTAACTAATTTAGAACTTTATGTTGTTTTCATGAAGATTTTTTAAACTGACAAATAAAATTTCAAAGTTGTTTTTATATTATTTTAGCTCATAATTTATTGAAGAAGGTAAAAGTTTAGTAATAAAGAATATAAACATAGCATGTTTTCGAAATACTAGCTAATTTGTTAAACATAATCAAACGAATTTTAGCTTAAGTTTACTTTCAATTTTTCGTTTTGTTGTGTTTACTTAAAAGCGATATAAAAGTTATAATTATAAATGAAAAATAATAAAATCGACATTCTACCGGAGTCATAAAAATATGCAACAATTAAGTTCCAAGTGATGCTAAAGCTTTTGATAATTTTGCAAAGTACTACCCATTCACTAGTAAAGAAAGTTTATCAAAGACAATTGTAGTAGTATTTGAAATTTTACCAACTACAGTAAAAATTAGTAATATTAAATCAATCAATACAAAAGTTCTATTTAGTTTGTTGCTTTACATTTCTTTCTTGCTTACGCGGTGATCACAAGCAAATAAACTAATAAGTGGCAATGGATGAACACTTTATATAGATTAGCTAAGTAATTAGATGATTTGGTAGTTATTTAATTGAATGAATTTAAGTAAGTTGCAGCAAAGTTAATTAGCATTAAAATAAAAAAACTATAAAAACAAAAAACAGTATGAAATTAAATAATGAGTTATACAATGAATGTATTCATTTAAGTCTAATTTATTAAGAATTATCTGAGTTTTGTTGATACTTTTTCATGCATATTTAATTATTAGTAAACCGATTAGCTGTAAAAGATAGCCAAATAGTTTTTTTTTCAAACCTACTTTTTTTTGTTTCTGTGCTATTAAACAGGTTTAGCAAATGTAGTTATATCACCATTTTAATTTGTTTAAGTAAGAAGATAGGCGATAAATAGTGAGGTAACAACTAAATACCAGAATGTTCTATAGTTTGTAGTGGAGTGCTGAAAAAAGGTTTGAATTACAAATGACAAAAAAATGTAAATTTATACTATACATTCTAGTATTTGTAATAAAGTGTGGCGTTTATAACAGTTAGTTCTATAAAAATAGGAAGTTCTTCTTTTAATATGTTGTGATTTTGAACCATATTTTTAAAATGTTTATGAAAAACTTTAAACACGTGTATTACGAGTTTAAAGCTTACTTAAGTAACTTTTTTCGTAATGTCAAAAATCTTGCTTAGTTTCTTACTTATTGTTTAACAATATTAAACATGTCGTCAATGATTGACTAGTATTGTTATTTATCAATAAAACATAATCAAATAACTAAAATCAGTAGTTAATCAGTTTTATACATAAACACTATGAAAACAACTAAAAAAATTAGTGCTTAAAGTATAAAATTAACGTGAAAACAATCAATTGAACTTTTTGTCAAAAAAGTACTTAAAGATAAAACCTCGCGCTGTAAAAAACTTGAGTACATAAATTAAGTTTTATTTCGTACTTTTTGTTTGTATTAAGGTCAATTTTCAGTTTCAGCTGAAAATTACTTTAGTCATAAATTTATTGTTGATTTACTGTATAAAGGTTAACTACATTTTAAAATACGTTGTTATGTGTGTGTTTCATAAGGAAGTTCCGCAATATACTTTTTATTTTATAGATTTGACTTTTATTTGTATTAAAGATAGTTTAAAGTAAATTTTTATAGTGTTCACAGCATCAAAGTAATTTTTCGAAAACAATATTTGATAAAATAAATATTAAAACTAAAATAACTGTTAATCAGTTTTGTTAGTTTGAAATTTTTAGTTTACAATAATAGTTATACTTTTTTTTTTAGTTTATATATGTTAAAAAAAAGATAATAATAATAATAATAAATAGTTTTTTGAAGAGTTTTGTCTAAAGCTTAAATAAATGTTATGTTATAAATATTTATTCTTAAGTTTAACACTACCAAAACAAAACTTAAAATGTTTTTCAAAACTTTTTCAGTTAAAGGTTTCTAAAGACTTAAAAATAAAAACTTAGCTTACTTAATTAAATATATGAACTGTAGGTAGAACGATTGTATAAGTAAAGGTTTCAATTTAATCACACGAAATGTTGTTTTTGACTTCATTTAATAAGTTAACGTTATTAGTTATACTGGCTACATTAGTATCAAGCAAGACAAACACAACTAACTCAAATATCGAACATTTTATCTCAACTGTTGATTACAATAATCTCTCAACTGATACGCATTTGATCTCTGAAAAAAGTTTCCATGTAACAGAAATTTTTAAGGCTTACGACTGTATAAACTACCAGGTAAACTGCCCGTATGTTGACGTTTGTGACGTAATGCCTCAACACAAATCATGTTGTACAAACCTGACACAAATGTTTGAATGTTCGTATATGAAGAAAATGCAGTTGTTGAGGTACCTGAACTTGCTCAAGTCGTGGAACTGCACTGAACAGCTTCAAATGGAATGCAGCTCGAAGAATTTTAATTTCAACGAACTTTCTGATAAAATGTATTTATCCGTTTGTGATCCTACAGCGTTCAATGACACATGTGAAATTCAAAACTCTGAAAATTTTATTTCAAACACAACTTCTGAAAAATACTATGACGAGCATGAAGTTGTAAAAGATCCTTGCAGATCAGTGCGACAATTTTATAGCTCCAATCCTGAAAGTTATGCGGAAATTTTCAATATGCAGCTCATCATGTGCTCTGTTGTATGGTGCGGAGTTCAATATAACACAATAAAAAATGTTACATTGTGGGATTGCGCGCCTCAAAGGTTGGTTGAATTGTTTTAAATTTAGAAAAAGATTTTATAGTGTTTTAAATTACTATTTAAATTTTGATTTATCTTTCACTGTTATCCTTTTAAAACTAAAAAATGACACACAATCTACAAAATAAAAAAAAATCTTAAGTTAGTATTTTAACATTGTAAAAGTTCATAAGTTCAATTGTTTTCTTACTGAGTTATATATATATGTTTATCATGAAACGAATGCTTATTTACATATGTACGAGATTTAATGCATAAGACGTAACTTACTCAATGAAATTACCTTGTAATAAACTTAACATTTTTTTAATTTAGGAACTCTAAAAAATGTTTAATAATTTGAAAACTAGATTTGTAAAATTATATAATTAATTTACTAGTTTGGTTAAGAACGAGCTACAATATCAACATAAAACATTAAAAGTAAAAGTTTTAGAGTGTATATTTAATCAAAGTTTTAAAAATAATATTTGAGATCATAATAAGGTATTTAAAACAACATTTGATATTTTAGCTGTGAGTCGTTGAATGTTGTGCTGTCTGTATTTCAAGCAACAGTAGGAATGGCTTCATTTTTTCTGAACACACTTATAATAGTTGTAACAATCAAATACAAGCCTTTACACAACAGCCAATCATCATACAGAGTTTCGCTTGCACTTGCCGACTTGTTATATGCAGTTGTAGTAATACCAGAATCGTTGATAAGCTTGCTGGATTTAAACGATATTCTATATCATGAACGGGTAATTACCTACAATGAAAACAAGAATTTTTCTTTTGCGGAAAGGAACTTCAGCAGTTACGATTACGAATTATTTCCACCTGTCATATTTGTTGCTTTGTTGGTGTCACTTTACACGTTGCTTGCTGCTTCAGTAGACCGACTTTTTGCCGTTTTTCGTCCAATTACGTACCGTACAATGAACATGAGAAGAATATCAAAGGTGGTTTGTGTCGCAGTTTGGATGGTATGCATAACTGCAGCGTGCTTGCCAGTTTTCAACTTCGGTTTTATGGTTTTGTTCAGAGTTCATTTAATTCCAATGCTAAAATACGAACACAACCTTGGTGCGATCTACGGTTTACTTCTTGGTGCGCCTTTTATACTCATGTTTTTAACGAGCTCCGCAACGTACTTTTACGTAAGAAAACACACGAGGAAGGCAAAACGCCTTCATCTTGAACGAAAGGAAAAGAAGTCAGGAAACACACAGGCGAAATTGGCTAGAACATTGGCGCAGATGGTTGCAGGTTTCAGCTTAATGACTTTACCGACGATGATTTCTATAATGGTTGTCATAATGTTGCCGAACATAAACCCAGCAAATCCACGTTCGTTCAACTTGCATTTTTACAATGTGATTGATTTGATAGGAATTGCGGGTTATTTGTGTTTGACTTGCACGACAATATTAAACTTTGTCATTTACTACACAACAAGTGATATTTTCCGAAAATGCGTTGTTGAATTTATGTACGTGTTTCAAAGAAGCTTGGGTGTTTAACTGGAAAAATTAGCAGACTAAGGGCTGCAACAAGAGCAACTTTTGTTTCTAAAACAAATGAAGAAAGTTTTGCTAAAACTTCAACGATTCAAAAAGAAAAACTTGCATTAGGTTCGCTAAACAAAATTGAAAAATCAACTTAACACCCAGTTTCTTAAAAAAAATTAAAAGAAAATCAAAATGAATTAACGAGTATTTAATAATTAAAGAAAACGACTAGCTATAATGCAAAATAATTATGATTTAGTTAGACCGTCAGTAGACTATCTTAGACTAAAGCTGAATTTATAACTTTACTTTTTCTATGTATTTCCTAAACCTTTATTAAATGAATTATTTAAGTTTACGAAACAAAAAAATCTTAATACTTGGTTTAAGCTTTATTTGTTAAATTATACACCACTTGGCAAATTCAGTTAATGGTTACATCTTTCACAAAGCATCTACAGTTTCTGGCATTAAACAATTTTTTAAAATATAAAGTTAAAAACCGTTTATTAACAGTTTTATAGTTGTTTTTTTGTTTTATTTTGGTTATAAAACATTGTGCATTCGATTTTTGAATAGATAAAACTTATTTAAACATTTTTTTGAGATAAAACCATCATTTTTTTATTGTTATATTACTTTAATAATTTCAACATTTTGTCGTTGTTGAGTAACTCTTATAACAGTTTTTTACTTAATACTTTTATATTTGTTTAAAAAGACATTTGATTAACTATTTTAAATTATCTATTTTGATACAAATCAAATTTTGTAAAACACTTTATCACTTTTATTGTTAACTTCTAGCTTAAATTAAAACATAAGTTTTGTACTTATAATATAGTTTCTATATTTTAAGTACTTGTTTGAAGCGTTTATAAACTACATTAAAATCTTTAAAAAGTATAGCTTTGTTTTTGTAGTTATTTTATTTATAAATAATATGACAACATATACTAAGACAAGTAAATTTAACCAAAAGTACTACAAAGAATCCAAATAAAATACAAAAATTTAATTTATAAAAAGTAAAAGCTAGTTTGATCCTGAATTTCTAAGTTTTTGTTAGTTTAGAGACAAAATAAAACAAATAGTTTTAATTTAATACATTATATAAGTAAAACTGTAATAACTGTGAAAGTTTATTTTAACAATCATTTTGATAACGTATAAGCACATAAGAGAAAAAAATTCACACATCCAAGTAGGAAAATGCCTTTTTAGGAAATAGTTTAAGCATTAGAATTGTTTACTTTTTAAAAAGGTTAAAGTATCTACAAAATAAAAACTATTGATCATTCAGTGAAATTGAAACAAGTCAAAAAATAAACGAATACTCTAATCTGATAAAAACAAAGTTTAACGATTTTTACTCTAGATAAAACTTTTTTTTTTTTAATTTTTGTGTCTTTTATATTGTTAAGCTTTTGAGTGTTTAACGATTTTTATTTTACGAATAAAACATTGTATCAAGTTTTAAATTATTTTTTTAAGAAAAGTTTTATAAGCTTTATAGTTTTTTAAAAGAAAAACCTAAGATAGCAACCAATTAAATAATTATTTATAAATCATGTTTGATAAATTTTAAGTTTATATATATAGCTGAATACAATTAAATAAATATGTCAATGCATCTTTTTCATGTAAGTTATTCTAAGAAACTTAAATATATTTTTTAAAGAAATGAATTAACCATGTATCAACTAAATTTTTTTAATCATTTATCTTTCAAAAACTAAAATAATTAATTCAGGTACTCCATTTTTCTTACTGGAAAATAAAATACTGCATCTGATTTTTACAAGCTTGTTATATTTAAGAACTATTTAAGATTCAATAACTATTCATCGCCAACATACAAAACAATCAACAACTTCTGACTTCTCATTTCGCAAACAGGCAGGACACTCTTATGCGCGATTTAAACCGCGGCGCCACTAAAACTAGAAGCACCCATTTTGCTTAACCTGCTGTTACGTCATAATGTTCGGCAACATTGTGACGTTGTTTAATTTTAAACTTCACCGAGGTGTTGATAGATTATTATTTTTTCAATTTAAAAACTACTGATTAAAACAAAACTGTTTAGCTCAACCCCTTCAACATGTATACTTTGCCTACTTTGAAACTATATCTCACTATGTCGCTAATGAGATTTCAGAAACAAGGTCCCAAACTCCACGGATTAATATTAAAACAAGTTTTTTTAAGTAATTTTTAGTATTTTATAAAATTTTTAATATTAACTACACTTTATTAATGTGTATTACATTACTATATTACACTTAAAATTACAAAAAATATACATAAAAAAATTTGTTAAAGTTTAAACTTTTATATATATTTTAATCAATTAAACCTATTTATAATAATAAAAAGTGTAAAGTTCAATTTACTTATCAAAATAGTCAACAAGTTTTAGAGCAACTGAAACTGTTTTTAAACAAATATAATAGTTGTTTTTCGGTTGAAAAAGATATCTGTATATTTTTATTAAAGTAAACAAGAACATAACATCAAACGCATTTAAGCAATAAATCAAAAAATATATTACAAGTTTATATAAGTTTTTGTAAAAAATGTTAATATCTTGAAAATACTTTTAAATTTTTAAACGCATAATTTTTCTTACCTAACACTTTCGTTTTCTAGCTTGTTTCAAACTGAAAAAAAAGTTAGTTAGCTAAGAATAAGATACTCAATACCGTTAACTAAACTTAAGGCATTTCTTTCTAAGATAGTTTTGTTTTGATAATAAATAATTGTTAAAATTTGTCGAAAATTTTAAGCCTGTTGTTGTTATATAAAATCCCCATAAAAAGCGAGCAAATGTGTACAAAAAAAACAAAAGTTTGTCTTCCGTTGTTTAGATCTAATTCAATTTTTCCTGATTGCTTTCTGTGACGAAACCGCACACGTTTTAAAATCGCTCAAGCGCCGAGTTTGACTGTTATTATTGTTAATGCGAATTTCGAGCTCAATTAATCACAAGGGCTTGATTTTAGCTGGTCCCCGGCAAAGAATTTTTTTTGACTTTTGACAGGCAATTAAGTTGAAATGTCGCAAAATTACCGGGACATTTGAAAGCTAGACTACTCGAACAATGAACATGAATTATTTGGTAATATTGACAACATACCACCGTGACATAAAAACATGCAAATTTCTGTCGGTCAATTAAAATTAATTCATGTCGCCAAAACAACTTTTCCTGCTTAAAAGCAAACAATTTGAACTTCGAATGTTTAATATCTGCAACGTGACGAACATAAATTTTCAATTAATTGAAATATTCATACAATTTGAGAGGTGATTGAGGTTTTTATAGTTGAGAGCTCATTTACAACTGACGTCGATGTTTGAAATGATGTAGGAATGCACTCAACACATGACAAGAAATATATTTCAGTTATTTTCTTCTGATAAGAAATCATTACATTGCAAAGCAAGTAACTGTTAAGCTGTATACTTGGAATGTCAGTGTTTTTAAGTTTTTCTTTGTCTAAAAACTAAGTATTTTTTTTATATAGAATGTTTTAGTGTCAAAGATTAGCATATCTAAACTTATTAAAACAAACTACATATTTGAATTTTAAAGTTAATAAATAAAAAAAAACTTTTACAGTTGCTTTTTATTTCAGTTGTTTAGTGATTCAGATATAAAATTAAAAACAATAAACTATTACCACAAAAAAATCAGTATTCAATGACATCAATGATATATGTAAATATTATATCTTTAATCTAATCTATACAAACTACAAAGGCAAAACATTTTATCTGTACTTAACCAAATAAGCATAACATTTACTTTATGCAAGACCGACAAATAAAATACTAATAAGATAAACCCTTCGTCTAAAGTAGTGCAAATGAAACACTGTATAACAATTCTATAATAGTTTTTAAAAAGTATTTGCCAAACAAAAACAAGATTTTATTTGTGTGCGTTCCGAAATCCTGTACAATTAAAATGTTTCCCACGAACGAGAAAGACTTTCTGTTTCTATTTTTATATTTAGCGTAGCAACTTTACATGATATTAGTTTGAACAGGGCTTAATGGTTTGTTGTAATTATAAGAAGCTTGTTTGTATTTCAAATATAGTTGCTTTCACTACAGATTATACAAAATACCATTAGTTGAAACAATTAGGGTTGTTTTTAACTGTATCATAAAAATAAGAAAAACACCAAAAAAAAAAAACAACAAAATTTGTTTAAACTAAAATGCCTTACTCTTAATTGTATCAAACGATATCTACAGCAACAAAAACTGTTAATAAAACTCAGCAGGCGTTTTTTAAATAAACCAAAATCTAACACCAACAAAAAAAAGTAACAACTAATTAAACTAAAAAAGTGTTACTGTTTTTAAATGTATCAAAAAATATCAAAAAATACAACAAATTTAGTTAAATTCATATCCCCTGATTGAAAGTTTATCAAAAATGCCTTTAAAAATAAAAAAATGTTAAAATAGAAATTACATGTTTTAAGCGTGTCAAAAAGTATCAGCAACAACCTCAGCAAAAACAACAACGATTAAGCTGTTTTTTTATAAATGTATCTAAACTAGTGATGTACCGGACTCACTATCCGGGTCCGGCCGGATATTGCCATTTTTGTCTGATATCCGGATCCGGCCGGATTCTAATTTGAAAAAAAAGTCCGGATCCGGTTCCGGCCGGATTCTAATTTGAAAAAAACGTCCAGATCCGGGTCCGGCCGGATCCTAACAGAGATCCGGCCGGACCCGGATCTAGTTAGTAAAAAAGAGCATACTGAAAAGTATTTTTTCAAAAACAAACCCTGTGTAAATTAATAAGAGTCATTTTCGTCAGTTAAAATTAAACACCTACCGTGATTGGCTCATTTTGTACACGTGACTAATTTACATTTGTATACATTTAAACTATGAAATAAACATTTCAGAAATGCAACTCTTTACATATGTTGTAAAATTGAAAACTTTGGAATGAATACTTGCATTATTTACTGTTTAATGTTGAGCTCAGAGAATATTTAGAGTTAATACGGTTGAATGTACGAGCCAATGAGAATAATATGTCGAAATGTCTTAAACTAAATACTGATGCAACAAAACATCAGAACATGACAGGCAGTTTATATGTAAGCAGTTAGTTAGTTTGGTGTGCAGCTTGAAGCAACAAAATATCTTGAACTTTTTTGTGAATATTTATTGTAAGTAGTGTTTTGTTTTTAAAGTGAATATTTCAACTGATGTTTAATTGTTTAAATATTTGAGCCAGGTTTATAGTTTAATAGTCTATTAAAAATTTTACAGTTTCTTGTTTACTGAAAGTTTTATTTAATTTTTAGTTTATTGTTTTAAGTCCTTTGATATAGATTTAAATAGCTTCCAGTTTTTAAAGTGTAACCAAAGTATTTAATAATTTTGTATATGCTTAGATTTCTTGTTGTGTTTTATATAAAAGATTCATCACTCAAAACTGTCGTGTCTGATTTTAGAAAGTAGTCTCAGTTAGAATTTAGTATTTGTTAAATATTAATTAAATATGGTAGGATTTAATTATGATGGGCAGTACTAATAAGTTAAATGTACCACAATCAGTCCACAACTTTACTACCAAATTGTCAATCTTTGCTAGCTGTTCTACTGATTATTAGATTAAATTCATTTTTTCAGTTTTTAAAAACCTCATTCTGACTCAGGCTTGTTTATACTCACTCTAGCTAGTTTTATTGACTTAAACAGTGGCAACCCTGCTAGTTTGAAAATTTTTGGGAATTTTAGAAAATCTTGGACTGCCTCAGACTAGTTATGTTTTTCATAAAAACTCAGGCTAGTTTTCTTTTAGATTTTGAATGATTTTGAGCTGATCCAGTTTTCAATATTTTGTAATTTTCTAGTGTATTTTCTTCAAGAACTTGATTTCAGATTTTTAATTGTAAATAACACCTAAATTTGTAAACCTTGTGGCTAGCTGTTCTACTTATTATTAGATTAAAGTTCTTTTTTTTTCAGTTTTTAAAAACCTCATTCTGACTCAGACTAGTTTATAGTCTAGTGATGTACCGGACTCACTATCCGGGTCCGGCCGGATATTGCCATTTTTGTCTGATATCCGGATCCGGCCGGATTCTAATTTGAAAAAAAAGTCCGGATCCGGGTCCGGCCGGACTCGAAATTGTGGGTCCGGTACATCACTAATCTAAACATAAACTATATGAACAAAAATATATGGAGTCTTAATTTTGAATTTTTCAAGAACTTTTAACAGCAATTTAATGAAACCAGTAGCCATTATGTAAACTAAAGTCTGATATCTTTTCAGTGTTACCACAAAAAAAAACAAAATAAAAAAATAGGAGTTAAACCAACAGTAATTAGTAAAACTCAGTAACTTTTTTCTGAAGTGCATTAATACATATATACATAATGTACTTATTTGTGTTATCTGGTAGAAAAATATCAGATTTACCCTTTCCTCTACAACGATAAGAGTTTTATCAGTAAATTTAATTTAAATTGATATATCAATTTAAAAAAAAAAAACATAAAATATTAGTCGTAAATGAGCTCATAAAGCTTTTAAAGTTCAATTTAGTACTTTTTAGTTCAAGCTTGTTATAAGTTTTAAGCCAGTTTTGTTTTTATTGTTTTAAAACTTCATCACCGATTAGTTTTTTATCTAGTCATAAATTAAAACTTGTTTTCATTGTTGATATGTATTACTTTAAACACATCAATAAACTACTTTGTTATTAAAACACAATTTACTTTTTATTGTAGCGTTTAGATATAAATGAGTATGATAAAGTCAAAGGGACAGTATTTTTAGTTTAAATTTTCAGAGTTTGTATTGATTAATTTTATTTAACGGTCAAATAAGTTACTAATTTTCAATTTTTATTAACAAATTGTTCAAGCACAAGGCTTTGTTTTGTTTTTGTTATATTAGAATACTTTAATTATGTTAAAAACTAATTATACATTTTATTATTTAATTACCATTATTTACATTACACTTAAAAACAAACAATAATAAATTAAAAAACTTTAGTTACTTAATCAAAAGATTTTACTTTCGTTTTGCTTTACTCGTTAAAATTTTAATACTTGGCATTCACTTAACTGAAGTATTATAACAACTTCGTTTGATATCGTTAATAATTCAAACCAATTTTATAAGTAATCATTGGCTAAAATATCCCTTTAGATTATAAAAAGTTAAAAGTTAATAATTTTAAACTCAGTTATTTTTTGGTGAAACATCTTAGTTTTAGTAAGAAAAGTTTCAATTAACGAAAATTTTTTTTATTTAAAAACTAAAAAGGGTCCAAAAATAAGTTTCATAACTTTTAAGCAACAAAACAAAGTTTTTTTTTTAAAGTTATGCACTATAGGTAGCAAAATACGAGTTCTAAATAATTTACAAACGAACCAGTAAATTGCATGAGAAATTAAATCAAAATAACGCAACTATTCGCGACGCAGAAATTTTATGTTTCACAAAATAACAAATTCATTAACGGTATTTATTGTGACGTATGAATACAAAGGTGAAGGTTGTGCATGATACGAAATATTTTGCTTCAATAATCAGCTCACATGCAAGTAGAATAACAAAAGCTAATTAAAATTTGTCATATAACATGGTATATTTATTTGTTTTAAAAGTTTCGTTTATTGCATCTGTTCGGGCTTTATTACAATTTGCGAATTTTGTTATTTATGATTATGTCTAAATTTAAAAAAAAAGACAGGCACAATATACTTGCCAATATATCTTGTATAATGTTTAATGATATAAGTGCAATTTAAAACAAATATTAAAGTCAGAAATTTATTTTATTAAAATGAATTTTTATTAAATTAAGATTTAGCTGATTTTCAGATAAAATTATTATGAGTAAAATAAGAATATATATACACTTGTTGTGTTTTGATTTAGAGCCTAAAATATTTTAAATAAAAATGTTCTTAAAATAATTTTAAATCTTAGACGTTTAAAACAAAAACGTTTAAAAAGGTTAGCAAAACTACTCAACTAAAACAAATAAATAATCTATTACTTTAAATAAGTAGAAGACACTGACAAGTTTTGATTTAGTAAGTGTGCACTACGTGATATATGCTGAAGTTTATAATCCAGCTGTATGCTTACATACGTGGTTTGCACTAACGTAATGTTTAGTATTCAACTAAGTTTAGCATTATTATCTTACGGTTGATAGATTTAACAAAAATACTTGTACATGATTTATTCTCTAAAACAGGTCAAACTTGTAAGTTGTTTTCTTTAAAGCATACTTGATATCTAATTTTAAAGCTTTTTGTTTAATTTTTTTTTGCTTTTGCTCACTTATTAGTATACTAAAGCAAAAGTTTTAACTTTTTTTTACCAAGTTATTTTTAGCGCAGACTTTTATAAAAATTTTTATACTTAATACATGTTTAATACTTTTACATTTAATACTTAATACTTTCAACAAAAAATTAACTCTTGGTTAACAAACAAAAGGGTTAAACTTTGTAAATAAAACCCCTTTTTCCTGTGAAAACACACAAAACAGGTGCACAGTAACACGAACCGATCTCTTCCGCTTCTCAAATAATATTTGTTACGTGAATCAGGCGGTGAAAAATGCAACAAGTTGACCACCCAAGAAGTTGCACAATAGACAAGAATTGTTTATTTTGCTATCAGCCAATCATTAGCAGGAAGAAACTCCACGGGCCATCAACTCTACAAACGCAATCCCTCTAGTAACATTCTTCCATGAAAACGATAAAAATTGAGATTCTAGTTGTTTGATGTTTGCATCTAATGTAACTCTATTGTGAGGTCATGCGCGGGGCTCTGAATTGAAACTGTTTAATGTTTTTATTGAGTGTCTGTGTTTGGAAGGGGAAAATAATTACTTTAGCTTTTTTGAGGTTTAAATTATTTTTAAGCCTTTTTAAATAAAACTTTCTGACTAACATGAAAAAATTATAAATTTACAATATTCTAAAACAATTTATTGATTTTAGTGTAAATATATATTTTAAGTAAAATTTAAAAAACTACAACAATGAGAAAAAAGTTTAATTAAGGAAGTAGATTAATTTTTAACGTAGAACTTTAAGTTTTTGCTATTAACTTAAATATTTTAGTTTTAGTTACCAAATCTGTATAAATAACTGATTCTTTTTTAGTAAAATACTTGCATTAAAAAATTCAAGTTTTATTAGTTTAATTATCTAAGACATACAAAGCTTAAACTAGTTTAAAAAACAACTGTGTTGTTTAGTCGTCTTAAGCTGTGAAAGTTTAAGTTTATAAAAACAGCATTAAAGTTTTAAACAAACCAAAAAACAATCACACAGACTTTAATAATCAAAATGAACCTATGGATGATTGCAGCTGTTTTTATAGCTAAAAAAAATTCATCGTGTTATCACAAGCAGGAAACATTAAAACACATTTTTGTATTCAAAATCGTCGCTTTTAAGGTTTTTTTCTCGACAAAACAAGTGTTCAACATAACTTACATTGGAACTATAAGAAATATAGAAACGATAAATGTTGTATACTTTATGATCAAACTAATGGGACCCACCCTATTTGTTGGTTTTAGAACATATATAACTATTTATTTTCTTTTATATTTCGGAATTAACTTGTCATCGCCTGTGTAATTATATTTGGGTAAAAAATACTTTTATAGGTTTGACTTTTTTTTGGTCGTCAAATGTGCTTTATTTTAGTTTAAAAAGTAGTAAAGATAAAAGTAAACTGGTGTGTTTATTGTGAAAAGTTTTGTTATTTATAATAAATCCAAAGTGCAAGCAAGTTCTTAATTATTTAGATTTTTTTTGCATTTAATTTAATTAATTCTAAAAACTTTCTTTTATTCTTTTAAATCTAGATATATTATAATGAAAACAGTAAGTAGATGAATATTTTACATTTTTCATTAATATTACACTACAAATTGTCTTTAAAAGGGTTTTCTATTTGCTTGAATAACAAAGCATTAAACTTTTATAAGTATTATTTTTACTATTTAAAAAAACCTGTTGTCTAATCGAGCTACATTTTTGCCGTGATATAGAACGTATTTTAAAAAATCATCAAACTTGTTTTCAATACAAAGTTGTAATTATATCATTCGAGCTTAGAATATGTTGTAAAATTATTAATATAAAGCTAAGTGTAAAAATGCGACTATTTTTACTCAAAGTTTAAGAAGGTTTAGATTTAACAAAAAAAAAAATTAAACATTCATGTATAATTGTTTAGCTACTTTTATTCAATTCCTACTTGTAACTTAACTAATATGTAGCATTAAAAACTGTTGCTAGCATTAAAATATATTTATTTTTTTGATAATATTTTTCTTTATTATTAGATTTAAACTTAAAATTAAAAATAGCTTTAAATATTTATATAAAAAACTTAACAGGCTAAACAACTTGATAATAGTAAATATAATTTGTGTTAATTAAAAGATGACTTTAAAATTATTTTAATTAAAAGATATAGCAAGTAAAAGGTTATTATATTAAAACTCATTCTAAACAATTCCTTAAAAGATAAAACTGATAACTATTGCAGCTTTTCAAAACATAAAAAAATGATACACCAATTTAGTATATTAACTTTTGGTTTAATAAATTTAGTTGTCATTAAACAAAATCTCAATTCAAAAAAGAAAACAATAAACTTATAAGATGGTTGCAAGTTTTTATTAAAATATTTGTTTCGTTCATTTAAACTAAACGACAAATAGGTTATTAATGATTCATTTTTAAATGTACTAAATGAATGATTTAAGCAAGTGAAAAATATGACAAAAACCTACGTAAATAAAAATCATTTTTGTAAATAACGTAATTTCAATTTATTGTAGAAACTGTTTGTTTAGTATACTGTTTTTAAAATATTATTTACTTTACAGGGAATACATAATGAATATGATAACACTAAAAAACCTGACTGGTCTAAATTTTTAACTGAAAATACTCAATTTAATTAATTATTTATTCATATCAAATTATTTTTCTCCACTAAATTCTCTAACAAATTTTAGACTAAGAAAAGCTAACGCTTAAACTTTTAGATATTTTTGTTTCACAGCAGAACAAAAACATTAATAGCTATCATAAAACTTTTTTTTAATCTTTGACATTATACTGACATTTCAAAATGAAGTAACTAAGAAAGTATTAATAAAACTGTTAGTAATCTGGGTATATATAAAATAAAATGGTTCGTATTTTTTGTAATGTTTTTCAATAATTAGATTATAACTTTAGCAGCTCTAATGCCTCTAGTTTTCATAAAAAAGTTTATTTTTTTATTGTAAAGTAAATAAGTACGGTTTTAATTGTAAAACACAATATTTAAGTAATTTCAACACTTGAAACAAAAGCCAGCTAAAAATCTAGTTTCAGTATAAAGTAGCAATTAAATAAACTTTAACTTTTTGTGCAAATTTCAAATTACATTAAGTAAATTTTTAATCACCAGTAACAACATAAGTTTAATTGTTACAAGCATATGTGTGAACAGATTGACATCAAAAAACACCAACTCGCACTTTTTACATAAATTTACTTTTCAATAGAAATTTTATACAAAATCGCAATGCAAACATATGAAATAATCTTCGAATGCGTTCGTTTTTATCGACTTTAAAAACAACTGTTGTTTTACTTTTGCGTCTAAAACATGCATGTAAGCAAACATAAAAGTCTAATCTTTGTTTCCTTTCTGCTGAAAAACTTTTACTAAGAAGAAATAAGCAGAACAATTAAAGTCGAACTTAATATCATTGTTTTGGTAAACACGTGTTGACTTCTTTTTGCTATTCTTTATTTTGGTGTAATGATATTAAACAACGTTGCTTCTTAAGCTAACTAAAACAAACAATGCTTCGCTAATGGTCTAGTTAATTTTTTATATAAAAAACTTGTGTACACAAAGTTAAACTTTTGTGTTTTAAGAAAACTGTAGAATAGATTAGAAATTTTTGTCTATTTTTATCTTGTCTATTACAAAATTTTAAGACTAAACATTTGTCTAATTGTTTATTGTGTATTACCTTTATAGTTTAAATAAATAATTATTTAAAACAAGTTTCCTTTAACCACCTATGTTTAGAATTGTATAAACGGTTAGTCTATATTCGAAATTTGACATTTTATTACAAAGCAATTAAATAAACAGGCTTTATAGGAACTTAAAAATTCATACTTCAGTGATGAAACGAAATTGCGGTCTCTTGACCTTTTAAACTCTGCAAACTGTAATAAGTTTTAAAACAATTTTTAAAGTCTTACTCAGCATCGCGAAAGAAGCTTTGATTGTGCGAAATGATACTTAGTCTCGACAAAAATATTTTAAAAGTTACTACTAAACTGAACACATAAGCACTTAAAAACACTTGTTAGCTGATTCAAATATTTCTACTCGCTGTTCAACTTTGAAGAAATGTTTTATGGTTGCTATGCAGTGTTGTTAGGGAGCAGCTGGGCAAATTTCTTAAGTGAAAATTATTAAACGGTCACGGGTAACAACAATGGCCGATTATTAGTAAACTTCTAATAACGTTCCATATAAAAGAATTTAAGTGCTTGCTCTTAAAGGACCATTTCTTAAAAGTCATTGTTCTTTTCTTTTTGAAGTCGTTCGAAACCAAACTGAGGCAAGAATAAAGTTGCTTGATAGGTGCTTAGATGACGCAGTTATTTTATGATGAAATAAGTAGAAAGAAAAAGTAATTTAACTGCATCATTGTTCGCAAAGCTATTTATCTTGAAGTCAAACACATAATGTTTTCAAGTGCATTTATCTAAAAGCAAGACAAGAACTAAACCCGACTGTTTTTATAAATAAATGTTTGAGACATTAAATATGTGCAGGTTGCATCCACAAGCAAAAAAGTTAAAATTATAATCTTCAGTTCAAAGTGTGGCTTTTTAATCCAAATCACTGTACTGCATGTGACACGAGCTGCTTGCAGTTATTATGACGTCACAAACGCGTAGTCTGGTGGCCAGCGACGAATTCAGCGGATTTCAGCAATTTTTAGATTACAAAATTGCACTTTTATGAGATATGAGGCAGATAAAATTCAAGTAGTGACAAATTAGTTAGTGGCACAACTGAAATTTTATACTTGTATATATATATTTAGTTGTATGAATACAGTTATGTTGTATCGGGCAGATTGCTTTAGATTTGTGATAGAGAAGGTATTTCTATTTATTTTGTTTAATACTCAATGTTTATTGAAAATTTAAGTAACGTAATATACAAGAATAAAACATTAAAAAAAATTATTTTTGATGATTTCAGCTAATATGTGTTTTCGAGGTAATTTGAAAAAAAAAATGACCATTTTTAATTGCAAGAACAAAAACTATCTGTAAAACCTTATGACTTTTAATTTTTAGTAATACGAAAAATATTTTTAGATAACTTAAGATGACCTAAAACTATTATTTAATTAGATTTCAAATATAAAATTTAAGCACTAAATGTTTTTTATCATGCTGACTACTGAAAGTATAATTAATTCAAAAAAGTTAAAAGTTTTTAAAATAATTGATATATTACATTTTACTTAAAGGAATTATTTTTATTTCATATTTTACATTCCAAATAACATCCTGTCAAAATTTAACTTATTTCGTTAGTTTAACCTAAGATGCTAAAGTTGTTGATCATACTTAATTCAAATATTTTCTTTTTAAATACAACAACTATAATTTAGAGTTCTTGAGTAATAAAATGATTTAAACTACAAGTTTGTAAAAAAAAACTTTATGTAGTATTTTCTATTGGTTAAGTTTTGTGAGGTTATAATTTTTGAAGTATTTTAAACAAAAAAAAAACATTTATCTATAAATTTTGCATTCAACAGTTATAAAAAGTTTAAATTGTAATTTTTATTGCTTTTCAAGTTTAAAACGCTTTACATGATAAAATATTTAACGCATGAAACAGAATGTTTTTAAACTAAAATTAGTTTGGTTTCTTTGCCTTTTTACTAGCCTTAAACATGCTAGATTTAATAGTTTTTGTTTTTGTTTTATTTTGTGTAAAAAATAACTTAAAATTTATAAACACTTTTAAATCGCTTTACTTTTAGTGTTGTTTTCTAATATTATTTAATTTGAAATATAAATACATTTTTTATTGCTATATAAAAGTCAAAGCATTATATCAACTTTTGTTTTTCAAATGATTTTATATCTACCGGAAAACTGTTTTTTAGCAAAATCGCTTTAAGCAGTATTTCTGAGTTATTTTTTGTACTTTATATTTTTGTACTTTATAACAAACTTAAAAAATTCGATTTAGAAAATATTAGTATAAATTGTATAAAAATAACAAAACGTTGACTCTATTTATTGATAAAAAAAGACATACATATTGAATCAAAAATTGTATATGCAAAATGTTGTCAAAAAAAAAAAACTAACTACATTGAATATCAACAAAATAAAAACAAGTAAAAAAAAAATATTTCAAACATCAAAAACACTAAAGTAGTTAAGTATTAAAGTAAACTACAGTATCAAACAACTCAAAGTATTTAATCTTTTTGCTAAAGTTTTGTTTAAATTGTCGATTTTTTTTTAAATTAAGAAGTATTATTGAAAAATACTTCTTAAAATGTAGTCCAAAAAATGGCGGAACGTATGAAGCGCCTGAGAAAATGTCTTCAAAAATAACATTCATTAGAAACAAAATAAAACAAAGAAAAATTCCAAAATAAATAAAGTATTAACGATTTACTCAGCAACAATGCCCAACATAGCAAATTAAAACAGTAAAGTATAGTTTATTCATTATGCAAATAAACTTAAAACATTTTTTATCGATTTCAAAGCAGCTCATAATGTTTATTAATACCATAAACTTAGACTTTAAATTAATTAACGAGATTTATAATTTTATATCTCGTTCTAAAACTTTCAAAAGTATGACTAATTTTTGTTTAACCAATCAAAGATAGGCAACTTTGTCTATTAGATGGCTATAAATTCGTAAAATGCATTTAGCAGTTAATTAAATTTTGACTTTATTTGTTAAAATGAATTATTAAACTTCGTATAGTTTAAAAGCACCAATTTAATTAATTTCAAACGTTAAAAAAACATAACAGCTGCACAATCTGAATAGCAGGCACCTATCAAAACAATTTTCAGTTTTATCTTAAATAAAACAAAAACATCAATGCATCTAAATTTATACTTTTCTGTTTGTGATTAAAATTTAGGTATTATTATAGATAATATAATTCTTATTACACATTATATATTTATATTTTTCGATTGTATGGTTTTATATACGTTCTTTATTAGCTTTTTTTTATTTTTTATCTTAATAATGATCAAATCATAGAGGTAATAAGTACTTTGAAATAAAAAAGTATTTGCTTAAAGAAATTGTTTACATATGTATTATGTGATTTACTTTTTACGGCTAATAAAATTCTGATAACACTGGTACCATGTTTAAATAAACAGAAACATTAAAAAAAAAAAGTTTTATAATTTATAACTTAAGTTCAATTGTCGACTTTTTGAACATCGGTTTCGGGTTTTTCCCTTTCCTGAATTTGCCTGTTCACCTGCTTTATCAGCTCGTCTACGGAAGTACCTTTATTGCCTGGTAAGTTGCCGCCGTTGCTGGGGTTGTGACTCTGCCGCAACCAACCCTCGGACCCCGCAAAACTTTGCTGCTGCTTGGGCAGCTGGATCTGATTGTAGGCGGCGTCAATGAAGGGTACAAACTTGAAAGGGAGTTTACCTTTATTAAAACTCGACGCCCTCATGTGATGAAACCTTATGGCGGGATAGTTTTTGGGTAATCCCCTGCTGATTTGATGGGAGTTCCCCTGAAAGGCGGCGTGCATGGCGGCTATTTGCTGCTGGGCCATCAGCGCGTAGTTCTGATTGAAGTTTGATTGGCCGAACAACTGGCCGGTTGAAAGGGGATTACCCTGAATCGGCATATTGTAGTAGGGGTGAGTTGGATAATCTAAAAAGATGTATATTATTAACAAATGTTCAAAAGTTTTTGTAAAATCTTGTTTATTATATCAAAATAAATAAAACTTGTTCTTATGTAAGTTTAGTTTTTTTTTTTTTTTGAAAATAAAAATTAAAAATTAAAAAAAAATGCTTCAAACAGTTTGTAATAAGTTTAAATCTAATTAGAAAAAAATTTTAGTGTTAATAATTCTCATGATATATAGCTTAACTGACTTTGTTTAGGTTTCACATGTGATGATTGTTTCTGCATTTTTCTGCTGACTTCTCTCTCAGTGTCAGGTGACAATTTTCTTTTTAAGTTTTGCGGGTGACTCAAACTAGGTGGCACTCCATTGCTATCCTTGTTGTTTTGGTTTAACATCTACAAAAATAATAGAATTTAATTGGATTTTCATTATAAATTAAAAAAAAATAATTAGATAAAGGAAAATTTGGGCCAAATTTGTAGAAAAAATATTAAATTTTACCTGCTTAATAGTGTCCATGAAATTGCAATTATGGTCCTGATAAATTTTCACTAGATAGTTCTTGTTGCATTCAGGGAAAAGCTTGTAAAGCATTGCGAAGTGTTGTGGCTCGCTAAAAATTAATTAAATTAAATTCAAAAATCAAACTACTTAAAAAAATTAGTAAGACTTGACTTGAAATGTCGCTAAAATCGACTTGAAATTAAAAAATTCTTGACTAAAATATACAATCAAACAGTAGTTAATGCTTGCTTAGAAAAATGTTTGACCATATTTGTACACCCCTGTACTTTCTTGGCAAGTTAACATCGAAATCCGCATGATATTGAAATTCATTGTTACAAACATCTGAAATTTGAGACGGAGATTTTAAAATTTCGTCATTGAAGGAACTACTTGCTTTGTTTTCTTCTATAAAAAGTTTTAGACTATTTTTTAAATTTTCACTATGACAAATTATTAGTAGCACTACGATACTCAACGAAGTATAGAAAAGTTTTGTAGACAAACAAACTGTTAACTAACAGTTAAGCAATCTGTTTGTTGCCTAATTAAATTTCAAACATTGATTAAAATAATCACGTAACTAACATAGTTTTATTTATTTTTTAACAAACCGTTGTATTAAATTTTAATTATTTCAATGATCTAGTTTTTACTTATCACAGCATAAAAATTGTCACAAACATGATTATTGATATTTAACCAATTTAAGAGGCTAACTTTTATTTTTATCACCTACCTGATTCGCTGCTGGATACCGAAGCAATCAACGGCTTCGCTTCCAACTTGTCGATGTTTTCCTGCTTTTCCGCGGGAACGTTTTCTTCCGAGCTTGACGCTGGTGACATCACCGATGACGTCACCAGAAAGCTTCCGGTGGGCGAGCTGCTGGCGGAACTGTGGTGGTTCAGGTACCCGTTGCTAAGGGAAACCTCGGGCAACGGGGGGTTGAAAGGGGTCTTGTTGATGTTGTACATCATCTGCAGCTCTCTCGCTTCGTTTTCTTCCTGCGCCTGCTGCCGTCTTAAAGCTACCTGTGTTTTAAGAGCTCAACAGTTAGTTTTTGAACATTTGTAGCATAAAGTTCTAAATCATAATAAAATAACTAAATAAGCAAATTAGATAAAAAAAGAATCAAAAGCTGAAAGAAGTTGTCGATACTTAGTAAGTTAGAACATATCTTTTATATATTCTAAATAATCTAATCAAATAATTTTTGAGTTTTAAACCTGCGCTGCCATGACCCTCTGCCTCTCTGCAATCAAGGTGCACTTTGAGCACATGCAGTCCTTCCACTTGCAGTACCTCTTGTGGCCCTTCAGAGGGGAAACCACCCCGTGGTTGCGGCACCTGGCGCATTTGGGGGCGCGCGGGTACTTGTCCGTCAAATTGGAAACTGTTGTCCGTAGCAACGCCGGGTGGCGGTGGTGGTTTGGGGGTTCTCCCTGATGTGAGATCATCTGTTGGGTGGATTGGAGGTTAAAGACGGAGGAAGTGGGAGTCTGCATCAGTTGGTTTGAAAAGTTCATAATATTTTGATGTTCAACCAAACCTGAATATAAAAAAAAATCGTTTTTGTTTCGTTACTAAAAAATAATATCAAATATAAATACATTAAATTATAATAGATAAAAAATCATGATAGTCAGGCCCTTTGCGTTGGGTAATTGGGTATGATAAATAATCATAAAATAACTGTTTAATTGTTATAAATCTTTTAAGTTTTGTTAATAGCAGATATAATCGAACGTAAAAATTAAAAATTTAACAAGTTTGTAATATTTTTCCGTCTACAGTTAATTCTCGCATACCTATTAGTATTGTTGTAACAAGTTATACTTTTTAAAATGTTATAATTATATCTAAAATGTATTACCTTTAAAATAAAAACAGAATCATAAATGGATTTACATATAAATATTTTTTACCTACAAACTAAACGGAAACCTGTAAACATATCAATCTTAAAACTAAATTTTATAAATCACTACTACTGCTTCTAAAAATAAAAATATTTAAGCTGTTTCACTGAATGATAGATAAGTAGATTTGATACCGGTTCTGATATTTATTTCTTCTCTTAACTTCTCTCTCTTATTAATTAAAAAAAGTTCTCTCTCATAATGATATAACTTCTCTCGTAAAAATTTTGTACTTAAGTAGCAAAATATATGAGAAAAGATTTAAATTTTTTTTTTATAATTATAACACTTGTAAAATTTTTTTAAATATCGTTCAATCAATTTTTATTGATTATAAATAATTACGTACAGTTTTTTTTGCTCTAAATTATATTTTAATAATAATATCATTTATAATTTGTAAGTTTATTGTAATTCCATAAAGTGAAATTTTATAAAATGTTGAGTTATTTCAAAAAGAATACAAGTTGCTAACGAGTTTGATTACTTAACATTGTAAGTAATAAGTATAACACTTAATTTCCTTTGAATTGTAGCACAAATGAACTACTAAAACATATATCTTTTAAATATTGAAGATTATAAAAACGTACATATTTCTTACTTGTATTAGTATGGTTTAGATATTATTTAAGTTTATTAGTATTTTTGTTGGTTTAAAACTCAATGTATTTTGTTTATTTTTTAACTTACAAAATAGCTTTAAATATTTAACATTAACTAAATAGTCTTTTTTGGTTAATAAGTTTATTTAAATAGATAAACACAATAAATGAAATTTTACTTGATCAGTTTTATTAAATTTCGTATTTAAAAAGTATTACACATAATAAAAAAGTCTCTTCAATCTTAAAAAGAAAAATTACCGAGATAGATACATTACATCATTCAATCTACATATACACTCTTTTCTCAGAAAAACACATTAAGAAAATGAAACATAAAAACATTTAATCTAAAGTATCTTTTATTATTATCTGAATTCTCAGTATATAACAATAGTGCATTATTTAAACAAAGATTAACAAATTAAACAAAGGGACAGCACACATGGTAACAGAGGTAAAAGTATAAGTTTGTAGGTGGTCCAGCCTGGGAGGTTTAAACAATTAAAGCGAGTTGTCAGCTTTTAAATATTCAGTTATGCTTCATTTCAAATAAGGTTGAAAATCTTCCAAATAAAAATTTTCCGGCGTTCTAAAGGTAAAGCGACGCTGTTGAAAAATTTTAATTGAACGTTGTTACAATGAGGTAATACTTACAAATTTTATTTATACGTTTCAGTAAATTTGCATTTTCTCTTTATAACACATTTCATTATCTAAATATATATTTTTTTTATAAACCTTTGGAGCTAATATTAAGAGGTTTTTAAAATTGTTTTAAAAGATGGTTTTGAGGTTTAATTATTTTACTTTGGTTTGTAAATTCAAAATTAAAAAAGTTATAAAAATCTGTAGGTATTTAACTGTTTACAAACTTTTAAAGCAAATTTATTTGTAAGTAAATTTTAATCAATTTTTATAACTTATAATTTAGATAAAGCTAAAACATTCTTTTCAAAGTTTAAACATAATTTGTTTTATTTATCGACTTTATTGTTACTTTATTGCAATCATAATGTAACAGAAGAACAACTAAGATTAAGTAAAACAATTAAGTAACACTTAAGAGTTTCAAGTGTTTTTAATATTTTCTTTTTACAATAACTATTAGTGATTAAAATATTTTTTTACTAGAAAATGCCACAACAACGGAATCAAAAATATTACGTAATAATGAAAAAGGGGCGGAAAAGCAATCGAATTGTTTTGTTTATTTGTTTTTTAGTCTCAAATTTTAGCATTGTTATGGGTAACAAAGAATTTATACGAATTAGACGACAATTTGTGCACGCGTATAGAGTTACGCAGATATGAATTGAAAAAGTTTGACTAAGTTGTCATTTTGCTAAACACTTTATTTTGTTATGAAACATTTATTTATACACTAAGTAGCTTTTTGCTTTCGCTTGACGAATAGGAAATTTTTCTTTTTAGTGTTATCCCTATGCTTTTTTAAATCGGCTGCACTTTGTAAAGTGAAATAAAACTTCTGGTAAATTTAATAAAGTGTTTTGCAAGAAATAGGGTAATGAAATTTTATTTTAAATCTTCTGTTTAAATACAACGCACACACAGTCATCTAAATATACTAATCTGTAAGAACTTTGAAAATTTGTTTCTGTCTTGTTAGGTTTATTTCTATTTGTAATAAATCTAATACCGAAAACAAGTTAAGTCTTTAGAATAACATAAAATAGCTACTTATACTTTTAAAAAAGTAAAAAAAAACAACCTCTGTCAGACATATAGTCTAGTTTAAACAGCTTTGAATTAGACTTAAGTTGCAAAGTCCGAATACATAGGCTTACTGTCTCGCTTGATATATATAAACTATATTTTATCCTCATTTAAATTTAAGTGTTTATGCAAACAAACTTTTGTCGTCGTGAATCGTGAAATTTTGCAAGGACTTATTAAATAAAAGAGTAGGAAAATGGTCTTTAAGTTTAAAACTACGTAAAGATTACATTTAATTCAAGCGATTGACCGCAACGTTTTTACACTCAATAGCTATTTTGTGCGACATGAATTTTGCAAAAGTACTTCTGTTGTTAACAGCTGAAAAAAAAAAAAAAAAAAAGTTTATTTTTATGCAAAATATTCACACACTATGATTTTTAAACTAAAAGAACATCTTTAAAACAAATTGTATAAATCAATATGTAAGAAAGATGTGGACTAAAATTATATAATGTTAATAAAATTCATGCAGTCTTTTAAAGTTAACTTTTGTCATGTAAAAAAGTTTTTAAAGAAGTTTTTGTTTTTTCTGTTTACTTAAACACAGCTTTATTTATAAGTTTCTTTCAATTTTTTTTTTTACAGAAAAACCTAATTAATTTAATTTTAGAAACTTTGATATAATCTTTGAAATTTTTATGAAGTATATTAGTAAATAACTTAAACTTTATTATTATGATAAAAAAAACAATAAATAAGAAAACTATAAATAAACGCGTATAAGAAGAAAAATAAAAGAATTTTCTGTTGCTTAATATGATAATAAGTGTTTAATTTCAAACTTGAGAAACTTTTAATAGATCAAGTTTTAATACCATCAGAATACTTGGATCTTTTGTATTCCACTTATTGTAAATAAAAGTATTTGGTGAAATTCTTTGTACTCAAGTTTTTTTTTATGTATAGACTAAGAAATTCTCAACGATAATACGAACAGTTTTAATAAAAATATTCACTTAGCTTTATCAAAAAAAAGTGCTAGTTCATACATGTTATTTAACATCAAAAATCTTCAAAGGACTTTAAATGAACAACAACAAAAACTTGAAAATCAATGAAGTGTGTATTGAATAAGTTTAAACTTACAAAAAACATTTTTTTTTTTTAAATTAATTATTAGTTAGTCAGGTTAAAAAAAAGAAACTTTTAAAAACTTAACGAAGCAATTTTTTTTTATTATGTGACAGCGATTTAATTCCATCTTAATTAAACGGGTTTTAAAACTAAATAACGCCTGATTTTAAAAGAGTTCACGAAGTTTTTTTTGCTTTTTGTAACAACCTTTTTGCTTTTCGAGCTGTAAAGTATTAAAACTATATGCTTAACAATTTCAAAGTAAGGTGAAACAAATATTATAACTACTAAACTAATTGTTTATGTTAGTTTTTTCGTAGACTAACTTTCTAAAAGCCTTTTTTTTGCGTTGGAATAAATAAAAATTTTAATTTTTTTACTTAAAAACTTTTACAACATATTAGCATTATAAAGTTAGAAAAAATACTTAATTCCTGTAAAAATTAACTATTACTTTAATTGTTGCAAATTAACTTAATATACAAGTTAGGTTAAATTTGAAAATAAAGTATTTTATGTAAAAAATTTAAAGTTTTTATTTATTCCAACACAAAAAAAAGGCTTTTAAAAAGTTAGTCTACGAAAAAACTAAAACAAACAATTTAGTTGTCTACCATTGCAAAGTTACTTAAAGAAAAAACATATTGAGAAAAAAAGTTAAAAACTTTCGGTTTGACCTTATAACTGCTAACAGGTGTGCTTCAAGGTTGATCATTAACAGAATGATTCTGTTCAAATTAAAACCCATTTTGTCTTAACAAATATTAATCTATCAGTTCGATGTACCGTGTGTGGGCCTGGGTGGTTTTTAGTAGTTTCGAGATGCAACATAAACAACTGTCACATGTTTCATTTTAACCGTCTTTTTTGGCCTTTTTCGAAAGTACTGCACGTGCAGGGATTAGGGGTTGAATTTTGATAATTTATATTTGCTAATCTCTAAAAAAATATATTTTTTTCTTGTCCTTGCTTTGAAATATTTTGAATTTATTTTTCGAACGGTTCAAAGGTATGGGTTTTAAATTTTAATGTTGAAACTATTAGCTTTTTGTTTTTTGAACAGAAATGTTTATGAAGTTAATAAATAAGTTTTAACTTCATATCTAAAAAAGATTCTTAATTCTATTTGTTGTTTTATAAACTTTACTAGTTGTCGTTCCAAATTTTGTTACTAAATCTTTTAAGCAAAAAATAATGCATCTAACTATATATTAATATTAAGAAGTACTTTGTCTAGATAATAATAACAAAAAATGCTTGGTTTTATAACAATGTATAAGAGATAAAGTTATACTTCATGGATATAAAAAGAATAACTGTAATGATATCTCGAGATAACATAATGTCAAAAACCTTTATAGCTCTATAACTACAAAAAATTTGAGAATAATTTGAAAAAAAGAATAAATGTAACATTTAAGTTTTTTAAATAGCTTTTTTGTTTTTTTATCTTTATGGTTTTAAGAATCATAAATTTCTAAAAGATTTTTTTCTTAAAAGGTTTTCAACTTTTAATTACATATTTAAAAATATTTTTCCGTAATCTCAAAACTAAAATTGTTAAGGAATAATCAAAGCTTTTTATAATTTTTTTAAGTGTGAGAAACATTTTGTTTTAATCCTTAAGTTTATTTTTAAATATAAATTATAGATAAAATAACGTTTGACTTTAGAAATTTACTGTTATTCAAGGTAGTTTGCTTAATATATATTAAGATATCAAATTCTTTATATACTAATAACTAAAATGTTATTATAATGTAAAAAGATACCTATTATTAATGATTATTGTTGTAAAAGGCTTTTGTTCAAAAAAAAACTTAGATTTCGTTTAAGATAAAAACAAAACAAACTTGTTAAGCGTATAAACGAAACACCTAAAAAATATTTCTATAAAGAAATAAGCTTTTTTTCAGAAAAAAGATAGGGTTTTATTTTTATTTAAACTTTCCAGTTTAGCTTAAAATATATATTATTCTGAATCAGTGTTTTTTGATACCTTTACTTAACTTAAAAGTATTATAAAAAGCAGATTACTGCTTAACTGCAGAAAACAATTTTATCTTAAAAATACTTTTTTATTTACTTTGTATGCTGTATGCAGAATCATCAATTAAGTTAAAGCGATTATACAACAAGAAACTTTAAGTACTGTATGTTATGTTTTCAAATTAAACTTATAATTGAATTTAAATTTTTATGTACAACAGCCATAGCTGTGATCTGATAGATACATATATTTTTCTGATAGCAGATAAGAGCATAATAAAAAGTATTTGCATATCTGAAAAGGTAAATGCCTTCTATTAAAAACATTTCAGCAATATAACTGTTTATTTAGTAAAAATATTCAAACTGTATAATAATAACTATTTATCGTTTTAAGAATTACAAAGTAAATATATTTTTTAACCTAATAAACGCGCAGTTCACTATCTATCGCTGGATTACAAAACAATCGAATGTGCCACTATGCAAATTTCATTTCAAAATTTATACAAATTCCGACTATTACTCGCGCAAACAAAACCGCGGCGCCACTAATACTAAAACTAAACTCGAAGCATTTATCTTGCTCAACCCGGTGTTACGTCATAATACTTGGCAACATTGTAAATAATCGCCCCAGTTGAGATCTCGGCGGCAAAATAATTGATAATAATTCCGAGGCGCCACGGCAGAGAGTTTGTTGAAAACTTAAAAGCCATCGAGGCGTGGAGAGATTAAAACTTTTTCCGTTAAAGTTTTATTAGGGAGGTCTATTTAAACTCATTTGCTTCAGTTTCTATTTTCTTTACTTGATGCCAGCTCGAGCGTGCGACGGAAGCAGTTGTTGTCACGTGCATGTTACATATACAAACCGTGACGTACTAGCAGTGTTACGTCATAGTTGACAACAAGATACAGTCGAAGAACTTTATACTTTGCACAAAATTTAATGTTTTTCTATTTAACTTTTCATAATTTACATTGTGTGTGTGCTCTTAAAATTCTTCTTATTAGTAAAACATAATAGAAAAGTGTTCTTTGAAAAGTTGATGTAAAAGTTTTTCGATGAAAGTGTTTGTCGAGATTGTCAATTAATTTTTGTTAAATTTATATAATTTAGTTTTTTACAGTTTAAAAAACATACTAAAAATGTTTCTTTAGTTTAAAATTATTACATGAGGTGAGATTTTCCTGACTTTTATTATATATACTAACAATAAAAGCAAGTTTACATGCAAAAATAAAGCAAACAATATTAATTTTATAAGTAATAAACATTTACTAGCAAAGCAGATAGTTGTTTTAAACATCGTATTTGACTAAAAAACAAATAAACGGCTTTATCAAGCAAAAACATTTCAGTTATGTTTTAACTTTTTCATAAAATGCTATTAACTGTTTACATGTACTTCTTTTGTTACACTCTTTTACTTGCCTACTACAAATTTAATTGTACGACTTCAGACAAATCTGCTTACCGATGTTTTGTGGTGTTAAAGTTTTCTTTTTTAAGAAAATATTTTTTAAGTTAGGTTAAAAGCCATGAAAAACATAAGCGTGAATTTTTTAAATTAAGAGTAAGTAACTTTGATAGTTTACATATTCTTTTAAAAATTTCACAGTTGTTTGAAATTTAATTATAAGAATAAAGTAAATGTTTATTTTAAAGTCGTAAACGGACTTATTTTCAATGTACTTGAAGTTTAAACACAAACTTTTATTTTGTAAAAGAGTATTTAAAAATTCATAAGACAAAACAAATTTCTTATTTTATTGCTTCAATTTTACTACTTATAGTTCAATATTATTTATAAATCACACTTTTCTTTTCTTTTTCTTTTAGTTATAAATTATTTTTTCGATTTAAAGTTCTTATAAAAAATATAATAAAATCAACAAAATATATAAGACATGTTTATAAGTGAGTTTAACTTGTAAATTTTAAACTATTGGTTACACTGGCTGTTAAAATACGGTTTGTATTTATATATTTTGTTATTAAAAGGACAAATTATTAAAGAATAAAGATTTTGTTGTGCTTACTTTAGTTGAACAATCTTTTGTAAAAAATAAAGAAGAAACTAATTTAGTTCTAATTAATCGATATATTTTTAAAATAGCTGCAATTTCAAGTTTAAATATATTAATTATCATGATTCCCTTATTAGCTGAATTTGTTAAACAGTAGCTTTATTTTATAACTTTGTACCATATAAAGTTTGTCTGGCACTTTTAATAGTTTAATCTAAAACAGTTAAACAATAGAATTTTTATCTAAGTATGTAATAACAATAAGTTAAATCTTGTTATCGGCAATTTCTATTCTCAGTACACATACTGTTAAATTTAGTTAAGCGAGAATTTTTATTAATTAATAAATTGAATAGAAAGTGTTTTATTAGTTATTATTGTTTTTAGTTTAGAGTAAATGAGCTTATAATTTTATAGAACATGCATAAAGTATAAAGTATAAGAACTTGAGTATTTTTTCAAAATAGATTGTTTGAAATAAGAAAAATATCATTATAGTTTCAAATAAGCACGAAAAAAATAAATAAAAGCAAACTGTTATGGTTAAAAGATTAATATTTCCTAATTAATAAAACAAACTTTATAAATATGCTTTAAGCTACTAAAAAAAGGGGCTGATAAAAAATTATTTTCAATAAATCTTTATAATGTCACTAAATTTATTGTCACAAAGGCATTTTGTCACATGTTAAATCATCAAATTAAAAGTTATAAGTCCGCTGTTGTCATATGAAATCCCTATAAAACTCGATCAAATATATACAAATTTACAAAAACTTTAATTCTGTCGTTTAGACCTAGTTCAATTTCTCCTGATTACTTACAGTGAACAAAACCGTTTTTAAAAGTAATTTAAGCGCAAAATTTTGTTGTCATTGTTTTCATTGCGAATGTCCAGCTCAGTTAATCACCAGTGCCAACAATTTTTAATAGTTCCCGGAAAAAATGTTTTTGTTAGAACTTTGACGAGAAAATAAGCTTAAATCATTGCAAAATATCATATTCGAAGTCTTGAAAATCTACCATCGTGCTACAGAAATATGTTCTTTTTATGAATCGATAAAGTCAAACTTTTGTCGCAAAAACAGCTGGTCTTTCTTAAATACGAACAATTAAAATACTAAATGTCTAATATATGCTATTTGAAGAGCAAAAATTTTCAATATATTTACACGACTAGAGAGAGTTGAATGAGGTTTTTTATCGTTGAGAGCTCATTTACAACTGACGTTGATGTTTGAAATGTTGAAAAAATGTACTCGACAGTCGACACGTCTCAAGAAAAATTGTTTTCACTTATTTTCTTCTGATGCAAAATCATTACATTGAAAAAGAAGTAACTGTTGAGCTGTTTGCTTGTAAAGTCAAGTGCTTTTAAGTATTTTTTGTCTAACAACAAGTTTTTTTTGTGTAAATTGTTTTAATGTCAAAGATAAAACTATTAAAAATTCTAATCAAAACTTAAATTAAAAACATGAAAATACTAAAAAAGTTAAGCTAAATAATCATATTTTAAGTGTATAAAAAAATTTCTGAAACAACGACAGCAAAAACAACAGCAATTAATTTTTCAGTTTATTTTTTCTCAATTGTATCAAAACGTTAACAATGATTGATTCGGTTCAAGAGTTTTAATTTTTGATAATTTAAATAACAGCAATGAAAACAAAAGCAAAAACAACATCGATATCGATTAGTTTAACTAAAGTTTCGTATTCTTCACATTGTCACAAAAAATTCAACAAAATTAAGCAGGAGTTACATAACAAATATAACTATAAATTAGTAACTATTATCTTAAGTGCAATAAAATAAATCAAAAGTAACAAGAGAAATTATTCTAAACAATTTAGGTTGTTTTTTATTGCAACTGGAAATATTAAAAACGACAAAATTTACCAAGTTTTACTTAAATTCAATAGACTTTTTAACTGTACCATGTATTACCAAAAAAACTTTACCAAATACGACAACAAAATTTATTGTCATAATATAAACATATAGACACGAAACTAAAATTCGTAAATGAGCTCATAATTTTGTTAAAGTTAAATTTTTAACTGTGTTGTTTAAAAATGATTAATTACAAAGTTTTAAACCGGTTTTGTTTTAGCTGTTTTGAAAACAAATCACAAATTAGTTTTTGTAAATGTTCATAATTTAAAACTACTTTATATTGTTATGACTATTGTTTTAACTTAATCAGTGAAATATTTCGTTACTACAATGGAATCAACTTTAAAATTTGTAGCATTTGAAATTAACTTGAATATGAAAAAGTCAAAGGTACAGTTTTATAAGTTTGTATTTAAAAAGATTATTTTGATTAATTTGGTTTTACGGTCAAAGACGCTACTAATTATCTATTCTTTCGTATAACACAATGCTTTATCTAAAACTTCTTTTAGTAAATAAAACATTTAATTTGTGTTTAAGACTAAATTACTTGAAATTCGAATGAATGTAGTTAAATAAAAAATAGGAATTTACTTTTGTTTTGCTATACTTATTAAAAATTTAATGCTTGACATTCACTCAACTGATTTCACGACTTCGTTTGATATCGTTGATAATTTAAATCGTTTCTACAAGTAATCGTTGGTAATAATGTCTCTTTAAGTACAAAAAAATTCTTTTTTATAGTTATTAACTCCATTAAAATTTTTTAATATTATTTGAAACTTAAGAGTAAAAATCTAAAATCTAATGATAAGGTTAAGTTGTAAAAAAAAAGTAAGTAATTTATTTGATACCTTTTAGGTCATAAGGTAGCAGGATTTAGCAGATCAATTTTTTTTTATTTTTGGCGCAAACTAAAAGAAAAGACTTAATTACTTAAACAAATTAAAGTAACATAGAAAAAACTGACAAGTTTTGGTTTAATGAGTGTGCACTACGTGATTTATGTTGAAATTTACAATCCAGTTGTTTATTTACTTACGTGGTTTGCATTAAATATATATTTTTTATCTAAAACACTAAAGCATAATTTTCTTACGGATGATAGGTTTGGCAAAAATACTTATAAACTTTTATTCTTTAATTTAGAAATTGTATTTATTTATATTCAATTTTCGTCTTATAATTTCAAAACAAAACTTTAAAAAACTTTAAAAACAACACCTTTAACATTTTGTTTATATCGCTGTCATTTAAATAAAATCTTAAGCTTAATCTTAGTTAGTTAACAATTTTTCAAAAAACTCTTTTAAACTACAGTCATACAATTTAAACTAATCTGATAATTAACTACATAACTTTATGAATATACAAACAATAGCAGTAAGTTGTACCGAATGCATGTGTTTGAGGTTCATTAAAAATATTTTAAACGGAAACAATGTTGCTACAGTTACTACATAAAACCCCTTGTTCCTGTGAAAAAACACAAAACAGGTGCATAGTAACACGAACTTATCTCTTCCACTTCTCAAATAAAGTAATATAACCAGGCGGTGAAGAATGCAAAAAGTTGACCACCCAAGAAGTTGCAGAATTGGCGTTTTTCCATTGCAACAGTCACTATGGAAATTCGTGCGATTACATATGTGTATCTAGCTTAACACTATTGTGAGTTCATGCGCGGGATTCAGAATTGAAACTTTTGAAAGTTTATACAAGTGTCTGTGTTTTTGAAAGGGCTTATATAGCTTTTTCGAGTTTTGATTAGTTTTGCGATTTTTTTTAATTTTTTTCTTAAGACAAAAATTGTTTAAGCTTACAAGTGAAAAATAACTATATATCTATTTTTTTTATGGAGTTTGTGATATCAATTTTTTATTACAAAATTAACTTTTTTAACAAATGGTAAGAAATGTTAAAATCGATAAGAAATATCTAAGTACTGTAAAAAGTTTCAACGAAGAACTTTAATTTCTGTTATTTCTCAAATCTTTATATTGTTACAAAACCAATATAAAAGAATTAAGTTTGTTAAGTATTACTTGATATGTAGTAACAGTGGCGTCGCGTAGGGTGTTGCACTGCCGCAATTGCACCACCTTAAAATTTTGTAACAAAAAGTTAAGTATCTATAACGTTTTCTTTATTTTTTAGAACAAAATCTCTTTATTAAACTCCAATTTAGAAAACGACCATTTCGATCACTTCACTACCGCAAACTCTTAGCTGACTGCCGCAAATGAACTCAAGGCAGCAAAATGTCTTCAAGAATTACCGCAAAATCAATATCTTGCGGTAAGTAAGCTAAGTTGAAAATTCCCTGAAACAGTAGAGGTTTAAGTATCATTCCACAAGTTATTGTAAATAAAAAATGAAAACAAATCTAACCAGAGCACAGGCAATTCAAGCAGATGCAGCTCGAGCAAAAGCAACTTGAGCAGAAGCAACTCGAGCAAAAGCATCTCAAGCAGAGGCAACTCGAGAAGAAGCAACTTGAGAAGAAGCAACTCGAGAAGAAGCAACTCGAGAAGAAGCAACTCGAAAATAGGCAACTCGAGAAGAAGCAACTCGAGAAGAAGCAACTAGAGAAGAAGCAACTCGAGATGAAGCAACTCGAAAATAGGCAACTATAGAAGAAGCAACTCGAAAATAGGCAACTCGAGAAGAAGCAACTCGAGAAGAGGCAACTCGAGCAGAAGCAACTCGAGCAAAAGCATCTCAAGCAGAGGCAGCTCGAGAAGAAGCAACTCGAGAAGAGGCAACTAGAGAAGAAGCAACTCGAAAATAGGCAACTCGAGCAGAACCAACTCGAGCAGAAGCAACTCGAGCAGAGGCAACTCGAGCAGAGACAACTCAAGTAGGGGCAAATCGATCACCTTTAACTCGGATTTTTTCTTTTCTGCACCACCTAAGAAAAATACCACGCGACGCCACTGATGTAGTTGTATTGTATATATAACGTTACACTTTCGGTAAAAAACTTAAATTCTAAAAGTTTTAAGTCACATATAATCTAAGTAGATTTAAAAAAGTTGTGATGATATAAAGTTCTTTTAATGTAAAAGTTTAAAGCTCTGAAAAATTTAAAAACCACCATTTGCAGTTTTATAATTAAAAAAAGACTTTGGACTTTATAAAGACTTATAAACAAAATCGTTATAAAAAAAATGTTTCTACATTTATTTACAAACAGGACAAACCAAACACATTCTAATTTTTAAATTGTCAAGTTTTTTTACCGACAACTCAAGTGTTTAACATAATTTACATTGGAGCTACAGGAAACATATAAAGGATAAGTTTTGTATATTTTAGAATTAAAAAAATGGGGCCCACCCTCAATTGTTGATTTTAGTACATTTATTACGATTTCTTGGTCTTTCGGGATTAACATGTCGTCATATGTTTTATGATAATTGTGTAAATAGCATTTTTTAAAGTTTGACTTTGTCTTTATGTGGACTATTTGTTATTTTTGTTTTAAACAGGCAAAATTTAAAATTAATTAATGTTATTCTAGTGGATTGTTTTTTTGTTTAAAATAAAACCAAACTCTAAAAAAATTATTAACTTTATAAAAAACCACTTTGTATTTTTCACCCTAATTAAAGCTTACTTTTAAACTCTTTTAATATTGAAGATGCTAAATTGAAAACAGTTAGTACAAGAATATTTGTTGTTTTGTTGTATTTTTTGTTAAAAATTATACTTAATAATATTTCTTTATGTTATAATAACAAAACGTTTAATGATAACTAAACATAAAAAGTCTATAAAAAAAGTTTTTGTTTAATGTAAAGCCATGTTTGTCGTTGAACTGTTCAATTTATTGTCTTGATTTTAGCAGTTGTTTATATGAAACAGCAGACATTTTTTTGAACTTAATTGTCAGAATACCATTGATGTATAAAATTCACAAAGTTTATTTAATACCAATAAAGTTTTTTTTTTCATTTTTTTACTTAAAAAGTGTTTAAACTTATTTTTATATCAACTTATAAGATGAGTAACTGCAACTTTAAGCGATATCATTTTAGTTAAAGACAGTAATTTTAAATAAGTTTTGTTAATTTAGTTTTATTTAATATAAATATCTAGTAACCAAAAATCAAGAGATTTAATGCTATTGCTAGTGCTTTTTTTATCATATGATGTTTTCTATTAATACAAAGTTTTAATTTTTAACTAAAACTGTAAAAATGAATTAAAAATATGAAATTTAATTTAAAAAAAAAGTTATGTCTCAAGAACTTATGTGGAATGAGTGGAAAATTTGGGTATTTATTATTAAATTCGATTTTTGTCAACCAAAACATTATTTTTGAAAGTAAAATAATTTTTAAATTGAAATAAAAGCAAAATGTAAAAAAAAACTTTAAACTGTTTTTGAATTTTAACATAAGTAAGCATTTATAAAAAAAAAGTTTCAATAACTTTACAGCCTTTAAAAAAACTTTGTTTTGAGTTTTGAAATTAAATAAAACTAGTTTAAAACTAGTTTTTGAAAAAAAAAAGGGTAAATGTTTGTTTATAAATAAGTCCTGGACAAGACGTTAAAAGGTATCCGTGGTGTGCGACTCGATAACCAAAAGGTTCTTCGTGCACCAGGTCCTAGGACTAAATATTTTGAGCGTTATTTTTTGTCGTTCAATAAACTTTATAATGTTTGAGTACAATCGTAGAAAAGTTGTTTTTCTAATCATTTCTAAACTCACTTATTGACAACTGTGGCTAATATGTTAAGAATTTTATAAAATAAAAAAGATCCTTTAGTAAAAAAAAATATTCATTTATAATGTCATATGTGAATAAATAAATAAAAAGTGCTTAAAGATTTACCAGTTTAAAAAAGGAAGAACTAAATTTAAATGAAAACATTTTTTTAAGGTTTTTGATAAAGAAAAAATTCTTAATTTTCGCTCACAAAATAAAACATTAGCTTAAATATTTTTACTTGTAGATTCATAAACTAAATGAACATGTTTGAGATAACACAAAAACCAACTACGAAACAAATAAGAAATTAAAAAAACAATCCTTAATTTTTATTAAAAACTTCGAATTACATTAAGTAACTACTCACTCACTAATGATAACCGACATTGCATTGTTACATCAAGCATAAGTGTGAACGGATCAACACCGAAAAATCACAAATTTGCGCTTTTACAAAACAACTTTTCCGAAAATTTTATAAATAAAATTTAAGTATAAACATCCGATAAAATATTCGAAAGCGTTTGTTATAATCGACTTTTAAAACAAATGTTGTTTTACTTTTGTGTTTAAACCATGCATGTAAACCAAGTCTAACTTTTGTTTCCTTTCTGCTGAAAACTTTTACTAAGAAGAAACTAGCGGAATTTTAATATCGAACTTAATGTCGTTGTTGTGATTAAACACGTGTCGATTTCTTTTTGCTATTTTTGTTACGGTGAAAAGGCGCTAATTAACGTTGCCTCTTAAGCTAACTAAAACAAAACATATTTCTCTGTCGGTCTAATTCAGTTTGCATAAAATAAACTTGTGTACACAACGTAAAATTCTTGTGTTTTAAGAAAATTTTAGAATAAGTTTAACTTTTTTTGCCCATTTGAAATGTTCGAGTATATGACGAACTAGCATATTTGAAGACGTAATTTTTTTTTTGGCAGTATTTTAAACACTATTTTTAAGTATTTTTAAGAACATAGTATCTTTCAAAATTACATAGTTAAATTGAAATTAAAGTAGTAGTAAGGTTAAAATTTAATATATAAAGTTTGTATTACAAAACAAACAACTAAAGTGGCACCAATGCAAATTTGAAATTCTTGCTACAGTTTAGAAACAAATTTGAGTTCTTTTAACCTTTTAAACTCTGCAAACTGTAAAAATTTCAAATAAATTATAAAGTTCTTAGTCATTTTGCAAATATAATTTTCTTTGTGCAAAATGATACTTAGCCTCGACACAAACTTTCAAAAGATCTCGAAGATAAGTATTAAAGTCAACACATAAGCACTTAGAAACACTTGTAAGCTGATTGAAAAAAATATACTAGGTTTTTAACTTTGAAGAAGGGTTTTATAGTTGCTATGCAATGTTTTTAGGGATAAGCTGGGCAAATTTCTTAAGTGAGAGTTATTAAATGGTCACAGGTAAGAACAATAGCCGATTGAAATTCGAACTGAGAATAACGTTTAATATTAAATAATTTCAGTGCTTGTTCTTAAAAGGGCCTTTTTGTACAAAAATATTAATCGTTTCTCTTTGAAGTCGTTTTAAGTCAAACTTAAAGATGCTTGAGAGATGCTTAGATGACATTATAAATTGTGTTTCATGATGAAATGAGCAGAAAGCAATTTAGCTGCATCATTGTGCCCACAGCTACTTATCGTGACATTAAACGACTAGAGTTTTCAAGTGCATTCATGAAACAACACAACAACTAAACAATGATAAATTTAATATTTACACCAGAACAGAATACGTTTTAAAAAAACCGTTTCAGGTCTTAAAAACGCCAAAGTTGCAACAACAAGGTATGGTTATCAAAATGTGGCATTTTAATCCAAATCATTGTACTATATGTGACGCGAGGCAAACGCAGTTATTATGACGTCACAAACGCGTCGTCAGGTGGCCGGCGACGAATTTAGCGGATTTCGACGATTGGGCGATCGAAAATTTGCATTTTGTGAGACATGAGGCAGATATTGTTAAAATTGTAACAAATTAATTGGTAGCATAACGGAACAAGTCACAAGTGAGAAAAACTATTTTATTGTTATATGAATTTAATTGTTTCGTGTCAGCCACTTTAAGTTTGCAATAGAAAATATTTTCTAATTATATGAATTTCAATGAAATTACAAACACCGGTAATTCAATGCACATCGCACACTACAGAGAAGAATATTTAGATAATGTAATAATAAATCACAACTGACGAAAACTATATGAAAACAAATGCTTTTGACCATTCTACTATCATATAAGCTTGAAACCTTAAAAAAATGTTTTTAATAGTTATTGTACAGTTGTGCCATTTTTGTACGAAAGTACATTTCAAAAGTGAAAACTAATATTGTTTGTAAAAATTTTATACTTTTTGTCGTAAAAATACAAAATAAATTATGGTTTAAACTGTTATAAAATGTTTGTATGTGAATTTTGTAAACGGTTTTGATGTAGTATAACATTAAAGTAATCTTAAAATAAGCAAAAATAAATTTTATGTATACTATTATCTGTTAGCTTTTATGAAACTGACTAAAACTTGATATTGAGACAAAATAAACACTTGAAATATTTTAAAGTATAAAACAAAACAATTATTATAATTAAAATAGTTTTCTTAAAACTTCATATGTTTAAGCTTAAGTTTTTTTTTAAATTGAAACTTTCTTTTTAATTCTTTTCATAATCAAATACATTGCTGTCGAAACTTTATTTCTTCTATTATTTTATTTTTAGATGCTTAAGTCTTTAATCATATTTAATACAAACGTTTTCTTTCTGAATACAACAACTATGGTTCAGAGCTGTACAGTGGTTAAAAATTTGACTGCTTTGAAGCTTACCACAACATTATTTTGTTTAATATTTTTGTAGTTGATTAAACATTTTTGAAGTTTGTTAATTTATTTCAAGATATTCTAGTACAGTTTATATGAACTTAGTTATTTTAAAAGTTTGCATATAATTGTAGTATAATAAAATATAAGTTTATATATTAGTTTGCAAAAAATAATTAAAAAACTTGTTTTTCTCTTTTTTTTTTAACATTACATAACAAATTATTTAACACTTACAATTGAATACTTTTCAACAATAATAAATGTACTACTTGTTCAGTCTTTTAGCGTTCAGTATTTAATTTTTGCTATTTTTCTTTTTTTAATGTTAAATAAGTACACAAAAATACCTATAACCATCTTAAAAATATTTTTATTTTCATTATCGCTTTCTCAATACTGTTTAATTAAAAACAAGTATTGAAATTATTTTTAGCTTTAAAAAAATTATATAGAATTTTAGCCTCATAACAATTTATGGTTTTACTACACCTTTAATTTATTTTATTTTTTATCTACCAGTAGTTTGTATTTTAGTAAAAACTTTTTAATACAGTCGTTTTACCAGCTACTGTGTTTCTACTATTTAATTTTGAATTAGTTTATAAAACTCAAATGACTTAACATAGGGAAATTTAAAAAAAAGTTACTTATCATCAAATTGCTGTTTTTTTTTTCTGCTGTTTTTATTAATGAAAATTTATATTTATTGAATGAAACGGTTATATGCAAATTTAAATTAAGAAAAAAACTACATTCAATTAAATAAAAAAATAGAAAGTAAAACAATTAGCATGTAAAATATCAAAAAAAAAAGAAAAAATATAAACACTAATGTACACAATTTATTATTACAGTATCAAATAATTCAAAGAATTCAATATTTCTATAAAGTATTTGAACTAAATAATTTTTTTTTACAAGAAAGTTGATGAAAATAACATCAGAATAAAATATAATTAGAGGTACAACAAAATGGCGAAACGCAGAAGGCGATTAAAAAATAACTTCAAAAACAAAACCGACAATATCAACAAATATTAACAAAAGTTTTAAATGCAGTAAATATTAATAATTTTTTCTACAACAATAACTAATAAGGCAGTTTAAAATAGTGAAATGCAATTTAGTTAATTCAGCAAGTTAATTTAAATACTTTTCAAAGCAGCTGTTTGTTAATGTTAATAATCATCGGCTCGAATGAGCTGACAATTTAATATGTCTTTCAAAAATTTATAAGTATGATAAACATTTATTTTAGTGACTAAAGACAGGCAACTTCATGTATTAGATGGCTATAAACTTATAGTTGTTGTATAATAAAATAATATTTTATATATTAGTTTGCAAAAAATAATTAAAAAACTTAATTGAAATAAGTCTTGACTTACTTGCTTAGAAAGAAATCTTTAAAACTTATATTATTAAAAGCACAAAGCACCAATTTAATTATTTTTAAACCTTAATAAAACATAACAGCTGCACAAAATAAGTACAATGCACCTATCAAAACATATTTAATAATTAACTTAAATTAAAAAAAACACCTCTGTTATTTTGATAAAAATTATATAGTTGTTATACACGATATACTGCTAAGTTCATATTTTTTAAATCTTATTTGTTTTTAACCATATATAAGTAATTTAAAAAAGAGTACAGTAATTTGTACATTGTAATATTCTTAACATAAATTTTTATAAGTATTTATAACATTTCTAAACAGGTAAATAATCATACTTTTTAAGATAACTCAGTTTTTGGAAAAACTGCTAGATACCGTGTATAAATAAGAATCTTGGTATTTTTCCCGTCCCTGATTTTGGCTGTTTACCTGTTTCATCAGCTCGTCTATGGAAAGCCCCTTGTTGCCTGGCAACTTGCTGCCGTTGCTAAGGCTGAACTTCTGCGGACCCTCGGACCCGGCAAAACTTTGTTGCTGCTGGGGCCGATGGGTTTTGTTGTAGGCGGCGGCCACAAAGGGGGCAATGTTGAAGGGGAGTTTCCCTCCGTTAAAACTCAAAGCCCTCATGTGGTGGAACCTTGTGGCGGGAAAGTTGTTGGGGAATTCCCTGCTGATTTGATGGGAATTCCCCTGAATGGCGGCGTGCATGGCGGCTTTTTGCTGCTGGGCTATCAGCGCGTAGTTCTGATTGAAGTTTGATTGGCCGAACAACTGGCCGGTTGAAAGGGGATTACCCTGAATCGGCATGTTGTAGTAGGGATTAGTTGGATATTCTGAAGGGATATATGATATCAATAAATGTTTTATAATATTACATACAAGTTTGTTAGATATTATTAAGACTTATATAGAGTAAAGAAAGATTGTAATTGTTATGAGTTTAATTTATTATCTTTTTCAACATAAATTTTAACTGACTGCTTTTGGGTTTCACATGAGATGATTGTTTCTCTACAATTCTGCTGATTTCCCTCTTAGTGTCAGGTGAAAATTTTCTTTTCAAGTTTTTCGGGTGACTCACGTTTAGTCGCACCCCATTGCTAACCTTATTTTTCAAATTCAACATCTACAAAAATAAAGTGTTTTAATTTGTTGTGAAGAAAATAAGTTGAACAAATGTAGTTTTTAAACAATCTAAATATTGTTTGAATGACACCAACTAAATTTAACGTTCTTAATTGTGTCCATCACATTGCAATTGCGTTCCTCATAAACTTTTGCGAGATAATTCTTGTCGCATTCAGGGAAAAGCTTGTAAAGCATTGCGAAGTCTTGTTGTTCTCTGAAATATAATTTAATTAGGTTTAAAAAGTTAAAAAACCTTGAATTAAGATGTCGCTAAAACTAACTGAAAATCAAGGTATTGTTTTTTATAATATTAAACTAAACAAAACTTACTGCTTGTTAAAATAATAGTTTTAAAAGTTTATACCTTTTTTGTGCATCCATGTGCTTTTTTGGCAAGTTTACATCAAAATCTAAAGTCTTTTGAACTTCATTGTTGTAAATAATTGAATTTTGAGATGGAGATTTTGAACTTTCTTCAATAATGGAATTAGTTTTTTCGTTTCCTTAATTAAAATGTTTTAAGTTAAAACTTAAATCTAATGTACTCAAATATTAAATGTTATAATGTATAATTTAAAAACTTTTTTGTAAACAAACTAACTTGTAATTAACTTTTAAACAATACTTTAAAAAAACATTTTAACAAAAATAATAAAAGTAACGTAAAAATTTGTTTTTTATATTTTTCTCAAACCTGATTCGCTGCTGAACATCATAGCAATCGACGGCTTCGCTTCGAACTCGTCAACATTTTCCGGCTTCTCCGCGGGAAGTTTCTCCGCCGAGCTTTCCGCGGGTGACTTTACTGACGACGTCACCAACAAGCTTTCGGTAGGCGAGCTACTGGCGGAACTGTGGTGGTTCAGGTACCCGTTGCTAGTGGAAACCTCGGGCAACGGGGGGTTGAAAGGGGTCTTGTTGATGTTGTACATCAGCTGCAGCTCTTTCGCTTCGTTTTCTTCCTGCGCCTGCTGCCTTCTTAGTGCTACCTGAGTATGAAAACAAATATAAGTTTGTTAAGAACAACTGTATTATCCGTGATGTCTCAAAGTTTTTTCAAGTAGTTAAAAGCAATTAGAGCTAAATAGTTATAATATTCACGCGATTTTTCTCCACTATAGCTATAAATCTTTTAAACATTTGAAATAGTTTCTTTTTATTGCCTCAAATAATAACAAAAAAAATTCAAACCTGCGCCGCCATGACCCTCTGCCTCTCTGCAATCAAGGTGCACTTTGCGCACATGCAGTCTTTCCACTTGCAGTACCTCTTGTGGCCCTTCAGAGGGGAAACCACCCCGTGGTTGCGGCATCTGGCGCACTTGGGGGCGCGCGGGTACTTATCTCCCAAGTTGGCAACCGTCGTTCGTAGCAACGCAGGGTGGTGGTGGTGGTTTGGGGGTTTTCCCTGATTTGAGATCATCTGTTGGGTAGGATGGAGGTTGAATACAGAGGAGGTGGGAGTCTGCATCAGTTGGTTTGAAAAATTCATGTTATTTTAAATTGAAATTAAAATTGTCTGAATACACTTTGGTTTTGTTTCGGTTATATAATACAAAATACTAGAATGTATTAAACAAAACATTATAAGATTGTTATATACAAAACCTAGTCAGGCCTGGCGCCTGGCAAATTTGACAATAATTAATTGTTTAGAAATAAATGTTTATTTGCAATAGCTTTTTAGCTTGGGAAAGACAGAAAACAAATTGAAAATTGAAATATAAAATTTATTCTACAGTAGGGTGCGGCGACCTTTGAGTATAAATACGGCGACCTTTGAATTTTCAGCTAACTTGTTTTCAACACTTGGTAAACATCACAAAATCACCCTTTTGCCTGAGGTAATTTTAGCTTATTTAGAGGCTATTTTAAACTATTTTAAAACCTACCCAATGCAAACTGTATTGGAACCAACAAGTTCAACCTTAGTGTTTTTAGCTGATTTAATTTTACATGGGGCCAATTGTCACAGAAACACATTGCGCATAATTTAAACAAATAATTTTTTTTATAGAAGTGTGTCTTTATTTTATGTAGTTCGTGATTGTTTTTGAAATTTTTTTTGAAAGTCAAGAAGCGACTCTACAAAACTTTCTCTAGATCGTTTTGAAATGTGCACAAATCATTTAAGTGGTAATTGGCCACATGTAAAAAAAAAATTCAGCTAAAAACTTTAAGGTCGAATGTTTTAGGTCTCATACAGTTTGCATTGGAAAAATTTACAGAAAATATAAAAAAATATCTAAAAAAAAATTGTTCAGATAAAATTTTGCACAGGGTGACTATGTGGTATTTGCCAAATGTAAAAAAAATAAGCTGAATACTCAAAGTTTGCCGTATTTATAGGCACCCTATTCAACAATTACCCTACTAGTACACACTTGTCTTTTTGTCAAAATCTAAAACTTTCCTCTAAAACTAATACATGTTCAATGAAAGTTAAATTATATTTAGATAAGCATCTAAACAAATGTTACCTTTAAAATAAACGAAACACTGTAAAAAATCAATGTGCAAACTAAGTTTTATAACTGTTACCACAAATCTATAAAGTTTAATTTGATTTTGAAAGCAAGTCAATACTAATACTTACATTGGGCTTTTAGAATCAAACACATATAAGCCTTTCTACTGAATGATAAGATTTATTTCTTTTCTTAATCTCTCTCTCATAATTGTATTTCTTCTTTTGCGAAAACTTCGGAGCTGTGCAGCACTACTTGTGATAAAACATTTTAGTTTGCATTTTTAACTTTCATAACACTTGAAGAAAATTTCTCAAATATCTACCACCAATTTTAATCAATGATTTATAAGTACTTTAGTTTTATTTTTGTACTAATTTTGTTTTTAAGTGATATTATAAATGATTTATGAGTTTATTGTAAGTCTACAATTTTATTTTAATAAACTGTTGAGTTATCTTAAAAAAATTTAAGTTGATAATAATTATGGTTACCTGATTTTGTAAGTAGTAATTATAACACTAAAAACCAAACTCTACATAAATACGCCTTTCTATTAACGATCAGAAATATTAAAAAGGTTTATCCTTTTTGCTTTCATAAGTACGCTTAAAAAATTATTTAAAGTTGTTTAATATTTGTGATGTTTTATAAATAAATGTATTCTAGTTGTTTTTTAACTTTATGAAACCTTTTTCAGAATTAGTTAAACTTTTTTTTTTAATGATTTCTCTAAACAAACACAATATATGTAGCTGTATATGACCAACGTGTCAAATGTCGTATTTAAAAATATATTTTTTTTTTTTTTAAACAACTTATCTCTCTCAGTCTTAAAGTAAAAGTAAAACTTTTAAACCGGATTAGTTGTATGAAATCATTAAACCTAATTTTAAACATTTTTTTATATAAAAATACAAATTTTCTGATTTACAACAGAAAAAAATTCAGCCTACAGTATCTTTCATTATTATAAAGCAAGTAACAATAAGGTAGTATTTAAACAAAGACTAACAAATTAAACAAAGGGGCAGCACACTATGTAACGGAGGTAAATATAAGTTTGTAGGTGGTCCGGTCTAGAAGTTTAAACACTTAAAGCGAGTTGTCAGCTTTTAAATATTCAGTTATGCTCCATTTCAAAAGAGGTTGAAAATCTTCCAAATAAAACTTTTCCGGCGTTTTGTAAGTAAAGCGGCGCTGTTGAAAAATTTTAATTGAGCGTTGTTACAATGAAGTAATACTTACAAATCTTATTAATACATTTCAGTAAATTTGCATTGTTCTATTAAAGAAATATTTTTTAATACAAGTTTAGTTCAAGTAACTGTGTTTTCAGTTTACAACTTTGTTGCAAGCATAAAAACTATTTATAAACCTTAACCGCTAAAATAAACATTAATTTTAAAATTTATACAAGGTGTTATGAACAAAAGCTTTTTTTTAATTCTCCTTACCATTAATTTTTTTGACAAGTAGTTTTAAGCTTTGTAAATTTTTGTTTTAATTAAAAAAAAACACTTTAGAAACTATGTTTTGTTAACGTTTTTATATGCTTTAACAACCATTTTTTTATAATTATCATTTACTCAGTTTTTACAACTTATAATTAAATTAAGGTTAAACGTTTATTTCAAAGTTCAATACTAAGTTACTAGTTTTAATTATAATGTAACAGCTAAGCAATTAATAATAATCAAAAAATTTGTACAACATTACAATAGTTAAGTATATATAAGTAATTAATTAAAAAACTCTCATTTTTTCTTAATTTGATTGAATAAGATCATATTTAACGAAAAATAACACAATAACACAATCTAATGGTTTATTACGTAATAATGAGAAAGGGACGGAAACGCAATTAGATCGTTTTGTTTATTTGGTTTTGATCTAAAATTTCAGCACCGTTATGGGTAAGAACGATTCTGTTCGCATAAGACGACAACTTGTGCACGCGTATAAAATTACAAAGATGTGAATTGAAACAATTTGACGTAATTGTTACTTTGCTAAATTCTCTATCTTATTAAAAATGATTTATCTACAAACTAGCTTAGTGCGTACGTACTACTGAAAGAAAAAATGTTTCTTTATTTAATTTTAATTTTTTATGATTTTTTTAATCGCTTTAACCTTTTAAAATGAAAACAAAAGACCAGCATTTAAAAGTTTATTGAGGTCTAAATAAATAAAATAAAAGTTTTGGTCTTCTCTTTAAATACAACTCAGATTACAAAAGTATTTAAAATACTAATTGTTAAGTGGTTTAAAAAAGCTTACGTCTTATTTGCCTGAACAGTTATAACTACCTCATTCTGAAATTTGTTAAACGTGTCAACTCAAAACAAGTTTAACCTTCAAAGTTATATAAAATTATTACATATACTAAAAAATCAAAAAAATGCTTCTGTTTAGTTTTAATAACTTTTGAAACAATTAAGTCACAAAGGCCAAATAATAGGCTTACTATCCCGATAGATTTAAAAAGCTTCTGTATTTTTTTGAGATACAGAGAAGTGTAAGTAGAAGCAACATACAGAGAAATAAAAGTATTCTTTTGTCGTCGTGAATTGTGAAATTTTACTTTTTGAATTTAAAGAGTAAGACAATGATTTTTGAAATCACTTAGAATTACAATTAAATCAAGCGATTGACCGCAAATTTTTAGCAAATCAACAATTATTTTGTGCGACATGATTTTTGCAAATGTGTTCGTTTTGTTAACAGCTGAAATAAAAAATATTGACAACAATAAAGTCTACTTTTGCGCAATTATATTCACACACTTTACTTTTTACACACCAAACGGCATCTATTTGACAAAAAGAAAAATTGTATAGATCAACATGTAAGACAGGTGTTAGTTATAATTAGAAATTGTTTGCAAAGTTTAATTAGTTTTTAAATTTATTTCGTTTTGGCTTCTTAATAATATTTTTATTCTGTCAAAGACACTACGTACTAAAGCTTAAAACTTTGTTTATAAGTTATTTTAATAGGTAAGTTAATAGAATAACATAATTAATACAATTTTAAAAACTTTATGTTTATTTTTTAAACCTTATCAAGCACTTTGGTCGTTTATTAGCACATTGTAGTTATGACTATAAAAAACTGATAACTAATAGGAAAAAATATCTATAAACGAGTATAAGATGTATAATAAAAGGCACATGTTTTTGTTAAAAAGTAATAACAAGTGGTCAATTTTGAATTTATAAAACTACTAATAGATCAAATATTCAAAAACCTTATCATATATATTTGGATCTTTTGTATTCTAGTTCTTGTGAGTAGAAGTATTTAATAAACTTACTTGTGTAAAAGTTTATGTAAAGTATAAACTAGGATATGCTAAAAAATAATCCAAGAATGCTAGTTTAAACATGTTTTATAATATACTTATGACTTTTCCTCAAAAATTATTTGAAAAAATTTGTTGATAGTACAATACCGCACATGGTTATTTTAAATTAAGAAAACAAACTTTGAGTTTTCTCTTTAACTAATTAACTATATAACTTTGTTAACAAAAAATTGTTGTAAGTTGCACTGTTATATAAGGGTAGTTGTCAAAATTGCACGAGGACACAAAATTGCACGATGATACTTTTGTACTTTTTTTTACTATCACTGTTAATCCTAACCCTTACCCTCGGTCAGTGACTTTTTTTCTGTTTTTTTTTTACTCTTGTGCAAAACTGTAGCTCGTGCAAAACTGACCCTTGGTGCAAAATTGTCTGCGTGCAATTTTCTTCTGTCTTGCAAATATGTCTTTGTGAAAAAGTACCTTTGTGCAATTGTGTCTTCGTGAAATTTTGACTCGTTCCTGTTATATTAAACTAAAAGCGATATCTGAGTTGTTCAGTTTAAAAATAGAGAATTTAAGTAGCTTATTGAAACAATATTTTTTATGATGTAACAGCGATATCATCCTGTCTTAATCATATGGGTTTTCTAAATTTGACGACGCAATAAACTAAGTAACAAAGTCTATTTTATATTTAATGTTGTTGTTTTAGTTAAAAACATTATAGGATCAAATGACTTAAACGTAACGTTAAACTTAAATTATAATTCAATCAACAGTCACTTTAATCGAAAGTTATATCAGTATAACTTTTAATAGTTCTTTACTTAATTTAAAAAAAAGAAAACTGTTATACTCATTTTTGGAACTTTACAGGTTATAAAGTATTATTTAAATTAGTAAACTAAACAACTAAAGTATATAGCTAAATATTTTATAGTATATTCTAATATAAAAATAAAAAACTTTTAAAAACTTTTTCTACTGAGATATATAAAAAAATAAGAATTCAATTGTTAATTACTGCAAAATTACATTTAAAACAAACACATGTTATCAAAATAAGAAAGTTTAAAAATCAACTAGCAATTGCAGGCTTGACCTCTTAACTGTTAACAGGTGTGCTTCATGGTCAAAATTGAGCATTAACGGAATGGTTCTGTTTAAACCAGCAATATTGATAGATTTTAACCCCTTTTGTCATAACAAATATTAATATGTCAGTTCGAAGTACCGTGTGTGGGCCTGGGTGGTTTTTTGTAGTTTCAAGATGCAACATAAACAACTGTCACATGTTTCATTTTAAACGTCTTTTCTGGCCTTTTTTGCAAAGGACAACACGTGCTAGGGATTAGAGGTTTAAATTTTGATAGTCTTCAATTGGTCATCTCTGAAAACTGAAATTTTTCTTTTGTTTGCTATAAAATATTTTTAAACAGTTTTTCGAACAGTTCAAAGATGAAGGTTATCAATCTTAATGTTAAAAATTGTGGTTTTATTGGTATATTTAAATTGGTATACATAAAGGTCAGTCTGAATTGCATATATGTTGAGTTTTTAAACTTTTTTTAAAGCAATTTTTTTAAAGTATGACCTTATCCCTAACCCACCTTACCCATTTACATTAGAATGTAATCAAAAAAATAAAGTTTTAAAAATTAAAATAAAAATATCATAAAAAAGGCTTTTTTGCTGACTCAGCAGTTATGCAAACCAGACAGATCGTTAAGTATATTAGCCGTTTTAAAGTCAACAAAGTAAAATGTTTAAAACTAATGTATAGATTTAAACATCACTTATAAAGAACTTATAGTTTATTTGTTTTCTGGAGACTGCTATATAAATACAGCTGAATAGAATACTCTACTAATTTAATTTTAAAGCTATTTTGATTCATTTCTAAATATACTCAAGGAAAAACCAGAACTTTTAACAACTGTATTAAACTTGTAAACACTAAGAATTTTTTAATTAAATTGTTATATTATAAAAATTTGAATACAGCTCATTTAAATATTTGTTTGCTTTTTAAAGAAAATTATTCACAGGTAAATTTACTTTAAGTAAAAAAGGAGTTTTTGAAGATTATCTTACAGTGTACGATACTCTTATATAGTAAATTCTGTGAATTGTTAGGATATAAAGCGTAAAAAAAAAAGCGTGGTTTTTATAAAAAAAAACGTTTACGTGTAGATAACTAAACTTCTTATTTATACATGATTATTATTTATTTAAGTTACCGTAATTTTATATATTATATCAAAAAGTTTTAAAAGCTTTTTTGTAACAAGAAAAAAAAAGATTACGATGATTAAGCGTTTTTTATAGCAAATTTACACAATAAAATTAAAAATAAACTTGCATTAGAAATCACTAAAACGTTCAATTAGTTTAAATATGTAAGAATTTATCAGAATAAATATGTTGGAAAAATAAACACTTTCCTCTCACGAACAGTAAGTGAGCACGGAAGTCTGGTTTCCGCGGATGAGCACGACGGGAGGCAGGTCTTTGGTGATCTCGTCCAGCCACGCCAGGTACAAAGAAGAGCTGACGTCTTTGAACAGCGGGAGCGTGACGAAGATCAGCGCCGCTTCCTTAGACTTCTCCCGGAGCAGCTCCTGCAGCCTGACGAAGCTGAAAGTCTTTTCCTTTTTCCTACTGTACTCCTCGTTTGATATCTGGTGTTCATTTTTATTTCGTTAAACTAAATGTGCTTGTTTAAGACAAATATCATATTTCTTATACAAAAACAAAACTCAATACATTTTTTATTTTTAAGTAGAATAACTTTGTGTTTTGTTAAGCATTTTAACAGCTAACCTTCCGACGAGCTATTAGACGAACTATCGACGAGCTACTTTGAACGAATCAGCACCAAAAAAATTTACATTTTTCTAAAAACATCAATTATACATTTTTTTATAAATAACTTGCAACCTGCCACGGTTCCGCATCAGCTCGGTCCGTTCTGAACCTGCTCACTTTCTCTTCGAACTTTCTCACGCTCGCCTCGCTCGGCCTGCTCTGCCTCACGTCATCGATGACCTGCACGTCCTCGCAATCGATCCGGAATTTGCTTATCATCCTCGCCATGTTGACGTCCGATCGACTGTCCGACTGTGACGTCATAGTTTGTTTTTTAAATTGTTTTTTTTAAAGAAAATCTTTGAAAAACATTATTATTAAAATGAAAACATTTTCCTAATAAATTAGTGAAAAAAAAAGTAAATTATATTTTGTTGTTGATCCAAAAAAAAGTTAGAGTAGACTAACTTTAGAAAGCTTGAACAAAAATTGAAAACTTTTGACACCACACAAAGTCTTTGAACAAACAAAATACACTCAAACTCATACCTTCATAGTGAAGACTCTCAACTTGCAGCCGCTCCACTGCTGCCTGCTCGCGATTATTTGCGGCAGCAGAACGGTCAGCCCCCCGTCCTCCGTCAGCCACCAAACGTCAATACATTTGCCTTGATGATCTCCTTGCAGTTGGGCGAGGGCGGATACGATCGAGTCTTTCTTCTTTTTCAGCTCCTCAGCTTCGTTGGGGTTCATCCTGATTTGCTCCAACGATCTGAAGCTCGCCTGGGTAAATTTCTTATTAATTTTTTAGCAGCAGAGGTTTTTAGAATACTAAAACCTTTAAAAGTAGTACGCGGAAGTTTAATGTAAAAAATATCTATCTATACAACATTATATAGTTCAAATTTTAATTTTTATAAGTTATAATTGTTGTGATTATAATACATTTAAATGGGAATTTTATTTTAATGTTTTTACATGGGTGTGTCAAGACTTTTTTCAATAGGGTTGCACTTTTTTTTTTGTTAAATAATACAATATTTTCTGTAGTAGCTTATGTTGTAACACCTAGACAACTTTACAACTGTCTATTGCATAACCGCCTATAACTTCTACGGTATATAATAATGTTCATACTTTAAACAGTTTAAAAATACTAGTATAACAAAATGCAAAATTCTAATAAGTAATCAAGATATTTAGTTTTTTGTAAGATAATTGAGATATAAATTTAAGTCCTCTTATAATTGTCAATTTGAAACTTTGCCTTACCTTGTAAAGCTAACATGTATAACAAAAAAATTTGTACATAAGAAACTAAAAACAAAGAACTAGTCAAAATTAGAAATCAAGTTGCCTTAATAAGAGAAAAAAATATTCAATATAATTTAAATAAATTACTTTTTCAAACATTTACAGTAAAAAAATTTAGTGGAAAATTAAAATGTTTATCAAAAAATATATTATACTATTGAATACAAATTAGTAGCAAACGTGAACAATTGTTTTACAACTTGATTTTTCAAACAGTAAAACTACGGTTTTTCTAATGTTGTAAAACTAAAAACAAGATGCAATGAAGTCAAAAGTTTCCCAGTTAAAAATAAACCTTTTGTTGTGTAAAATTATTCAAAAATAGTTTTATAAAACAATTTTGTTAAGCTAATTTTGAACGAAAATTTTCCTTTTCAATATGTGTTTCGTTGGTAGTTATTGAACTTTTATATCGTATATACTTTTTTAACGGTAGGACTTTTTATGTGTACTATTTTATGGGCACTATTTTATGTGTAGAATTGCTGCAATCAATTCTGCCTATAATTTGATGTGATGTCATTAACATTATGTGTAGTATTTACATGTTGCTGCAATTTAATGAAAAATAAAATACAAAAATATAAATTACATAAACAAACACTTTTAAATCAAACAATTGGTTTAGTGTATTCAAGTTTTTTTTTTCTTTATTAAATCTTAAATGAAAAAAATATCCATATTCTTTTAATAAGTCTAGCCTATAATTCTGTTAATTTACAAAATATAATTTAAATAAATGTACAAAAAAATCAAACTATTGGTTTATGTGTATTGAAGTTATTTTTTATTTGTTTGTTTATAAATTTGAAACTACAAAAACTATCCATAATATCTATATAAGGCCTGGACAGTATTTTATTTCTCATTTAATTGCAGCAACTTAATTGCAGCAACATGTAAATACTACACATAATATTTAATGACATCACATCAAATTATGGGCAGAATTGATTGCAGCAATTCTACACATAAAAGAGTGCCCATAAAATACTACACATAAAAAGACCTACCCCTTTTTTAACTATAAAAAAACTTAAAAAATTACGTCATTATTGAATTTTAGTTCAAAGTTAGAAGCTAAATTTTAATTTTTATAAAAAAAATTACAAAAGATATGTGTTTTTGCGCAAACTATTTTGAAAGTTAATTCCAGTTTTTTCCTGGGTGGCACAGAAAACATAAAACCAGTCAAAACACGCCCCTGTTTTTGACCATTTAAGTTTTTTATTGACATTTTTTGTAACTTAATATTTTATCCATGAAATTGTCATACAAAAAAAAAGGGAATTGCCTGCTACTATGTTTAACTCATAACTACCTTACAAACAATAAATTTTGTTTTTAAAGTTGTTATGTAATAGTTTATAAGAAAATTATCTTTTTTTTTTTTAAATAATACACTACAAAAACAAAAAAAAAAAGCTTTTAGAGTCAATTATAGCATCAACCAATAGCTGTAATTAAATATTAATGTTTGTGCGTTTGCTCTACAAAAAACTTTCTTCTTTTTCAAAACAGAAACACTACTTGTATAAATATTCCAATTATAGACGAAATTGTTTTGTTCATATGATATTAAAACAAATATTTATTTTACAAAATTCCAATCTCATTAATTATTATACTTGTTTAATAATTAATAAAAACAAACAAACACCTAACCATTGATCCGTTCTCGCTTTCTTTCTGCTCGACGTCGAAGCTCAAGTTTACCACTTCCTCCGAAAACTCCGACACGTCCAGTCCCATGCCGATCCTCAGCACGCAAACCCCGAACTTCATGTCGAAGGCGGACTTGATCGTCTGCGTGTAGCCCTGCGCGTCCCTGCAACTTTCCCAGTCGTGCTTGAACCCCATCATGAGCACGTTGGTCCTCATCTTGCCGAGGCCCGCCGACTGCATCAGGCTCAGCGCGCCGACGTCGAGCCTCGGCGCGGTCACGCAGCAGTAGAAGCCCTTGTACTTTTCGTTGTTGAGAAATTCCTGCTCGTCGCGGACCTCGGCGAACGAGTAGCTGTCGCTCACGTTGCCGCAAACCATCAGCGAGGTTTTCTTGGTCACCAGCGCCGCCAAGTGGCAGAGGGCCGGCCGGTGGCTCGGCTCGCCGGTGAGGACGAGCACCGACGGCCGGAAGTTCTTCACGTGCTCCTCCACCCGCCTGAGCTTGAGGCAGTACTTGAGCGCCTGCTTGTACGCGTACGCCTGCGCCGAGCTGCCCCAGTTCACCTTGGGCTTGGAAAACTCGACGTACTTGTAGATGGCGGCGACGCAGACGATGGTGACCAGCGCCGTGTACCAGCTGATGAGGAACATCATGGCGAAGCACATGGCCGACGCCAGCAAAGACACGTGCATGTTGTAGTACTTGTAGGAGGGCCGCCATCCGGGACTTTTGCACAGCGAAGACGAGAAGCAGCTGAAGTTGATCAGCGTGTAGGAGGTAAGAAAAAAGTTGGTTGAAATCAGCGCGATCATGTCCAGCTTTCCGATCAAAACGAACCCGAGCGAGATTAAGAAGGCCAATGCGTACGCTCTTCTCGGCTCGTTGTTCACCCCATAGCCTTTAGCGAAATAGTTAAAAACAGGGAATATTTCGTCCTTGCACACAGCTTGGAAAATTTTCGGCGCGCTCACCAGACTAATAAGCGACGACGAAAGAGTTGAGGAAAAAATTCCGGCCGTTATGATGTAATAAACCAAACTGATCCTGGCCATCGCCTGGTTGTCGTTGATCAGGCCATTAGGACACTTGTTTTTAACATAACCAGCTTCCTGATTAGCTGGAGGAGCAGTTAATCTGCAACCTCCTTCCCTGTAAAAGTTCCAGCCAAGCGCGCACGCGGCTTCGTTGCAAAGCTTGGTTGAGTTTTGGACGCCGACGAAATCTGTTTCGAGTCCGGTGGCGTCCCTAAGTTGAACCGCTCCCAGCATCAGCACCACTCCCGCGTACACGCTTGTGGTAATTGCAATCGCCAAGAACGTGCCTTTCGGAATTGCCTTTTGCGCGTCCTTCAAATCTCCCGAGATGTTGCAGCCCGCAAGGATGCCGGCCGCCGCGGGAAAATACAGCGCGAACATGGTCATAAAAGTCTCTTTCCTGTAAGAAGAGCTCCAGTTTTCAACGAATATCCGGCCGCTGTAGCCGTGAAAACCTGTTTTCTGCTTCTCCCCGCCCCCGACTACGAACGTTCCGATCACAAAGTTCAGAATTGACACGATCATGAGCAGCAGAAGGACGAGCTGCGCTTTCGCCTCCCACGCCATTCCCAGCTGGGTGATTCCCAAACAAACCACTAAAGTGATCGCTCCGATGATCCTCACGTCCCAGACCCCTTCCTCGTCGCAAACGATGCACGACCCTCCCTCCCTCATCAGGTCCCTCACCGTTTCCGCGAAGCCCACGACGAACAGCGCCACCGCTATGGCGTTTGCCAGGCTAAATATTATGCCGATGGCCCCGCCGAACTCCGGCCCCAGCGTCCTCGAGATGAGGTAGTAGGCCCCGCCGCCCTTTATCAGCCCGTTGGTGCATATTGCGGACATGGAAGTGGTAGTCAAGGTGGTTATCAGGGTGGACAACGCGATGATGACCACCGTTTGCAGGATCCCCGCCTCTCCCACTATGTAAGACAGCCTAAAGTTAAAAAGTTTACGAAACTACCTTAACTTTAAAGAAATTTTTTTAGCAAACTTAAATTTAATTTTTATGTTACTAATTATAGGACCAAATAAAAGTGATGTTTTAAAGTTTTTGTTTTTTTACTGTCAACTTTAATTATTTTTTGCATACAAAGTGATTTTTGTAACACACTAACTCAAATAAAACTGTCATATATGTGGTTGCAACCAACCTAATAAAGAGCATGACACCCCAAATGTTCAAGGTGCTCCTGATAAGTACTCCGACTATCCACCCGAACTTGACCGGGTTGCCACCAGCAACCGACCCCCTGTTTTTCCCGTCGTCAACCTGCCTCGAGTACCCGACCTGAGAGTCGATTGGCGGCCGCTCCCTCGGATTGGTCATCCTGTAGTACTCGGTCTTTGGTTGGACGAAGTCTGCAGTCATGCAGTTGGCCTGGAGGATGGTGTCCCGGGAAGACACGGAGGAGGATACGGTTGTTACGGACGCGGTTGTCGTTGATATTCCGACCTGCGAAACGCTCGACTTGAGCTGGACTTCGTTCGAAGTAGTTGATGTTGACATTGTAAATTTTCATAGATTTTTATATAAACTTAATATACTTGTTAGCTCAGTCTTAAAACGCACTTTTTAACTTTTATCTGCAGTGATTAAAATTGATTATATTTTATAGCATATTATTGCAACGAGCGTATAACACAACTTTAAGCACATTTAGAAATTTTCTTAGAGCTTTTATATTTGATTATGAAACAATTGAAAAAATAATTATGACAACGATTTTAAAAATAATTCTATTCAGAGTGATTACAGAACCTCATAAATTACTTTCACAGTTTAAAAATTATGGTCACGTTTGTAATTTAGAACATTTTGTTGCAGTTTATTTAGAAAAACTATCAGATTCAAGTCTGAACTGAAATTAATTATAGTACTTTTGTAATTTAAAATAGCGTATTTTTAAATTATTTTTTTAGTCTTGTCGTAAATAACAAACACTTTAAAGCTAGATTTTAAACATATTATATACATATTCTATTAATGATATGATATTGAACGACAAACAAAAAACGCTCAAAATATTTGGTTGCACGAAGAACCTTTCGGTTACCAGGTCGTACACCACAGATACCTTTTATCGTCTTGTCCAGGACATTAAATCTATTTTCACAATACATTTATTTCAAGTAATAACTAGTTAGCCTTTAAAACTCTTGCTGTGTAAACTGATAGTGGTTTTTCTTTCTTCTTATTTAATTGTATTTTAATAGTTATTTTAGGTAGATAAGATAAGTAAAAAAAAAATCTAAAAACAGTAAAACTTCAAGAGAGCTTAAACTAATAAACACTACTGAACAAAAAACATATTTCGAATTATAACAATAATTATTGTATTTTTAAAAATAATTTGTTGTGGAGATTTTATTAAGTACATCAACATAAAATTTAGATTAGAACAAAAACAACTTTTTGTAAAGATACTTTACTGAATATTTAAAATTTACTGTTTATTTTTGATAACTTTTTGATACAAGTAGGTATGAAATCAATGTAACAAAATAATTGTTCTATTATCTTGTAGTAAATTTAATCTATTATGTAAAAGTCTAAGTAAAAGTATATCTCGATTTACTCTTTAAAAACAAATTGCAGAATTTTTTATAATTATGGCATATAAACAAAAATATTGATTTAAAAACTTATAACTAAAAACTATAACTACAAACAAATATAATACACCAAGCAAAATAAATAAAGTGTAACTTCAATCAAATAGTAGCGTGATTAATAAATTTGTCATGCTACTTTAAAAATTCAAGCAACTTGTATTTGAAATATAGTAAACTAGGTTTATTTTATACTTTACAATTACTAACTGTATATTTTTTATCAAGTCGAAAAATAACTTTTGCCTATACTAGTTGTAAGAAATTTTATTGATCTAAATTCTAAAATGTTTTAATTTAATCTTATATTTATGTATTAAGGTATAAAATTTTAAGATAAATTCAAAGATGAAATATAATATACATTTCTACTTTTTACTTTAAAACGTGCTTCACGAATGTTTACATTTAGTCATAATACCTATAATGTTCAGATTTTTAAGACAAAATCTAAACACAGTTACTCAAACTTTAATTTTAACATGAAAAAAATAAGTTAATTCAAAATTTTTAAGTCTTTATGTTATGAAGTTTGCAATTTGGCAATTAGAAATAGTTGTAGTAGTTTTAATTATTTATAAAATTAGTTATATTATTTTATAAGAAAATACTGTTGCCAACTCATAAGATAACAGTATTACTATAATGAATATAAACAAAGCTTAAGTTCAAAAGTTATATACTAATATATACAAAACTCATAATAAATATTTTATACTTAAATAGTTGAAAACATTAGTTTTATCAATAATTATTTGAGTTATAGAACATTATGTCTTACGAAAATCCGCTTATTTAAAAAATGAAAAAAAAAAATTAATTTTATAAACAATCTAAACAACAGCTAAAAAAACTTTAAAAAAAAGTGTATACATATTGTTAAAAACAAAAACACAAATGACACATTTCAACAACATATACACTTTGAGCGTGTTAGCTTTGCTCTGTAGGCGTATAACGTTATAGATTTTAGTCATTTATACAATCAAAGTTGAAATATTTTTGTATACAGCGTGACCAACCAGATGCATAGAATTTCTTAAAGCAAAACTTGTTTTGTTTAGTTTTACAATTTAACGCAAACAAAAATATTAAACTAAATAAAACTTTTAAGATTTTTTTTGCTGTTTTAATTAGCTACACATGTTAATAAGATTATTGCTAAAAATTTCGAAATTATATCCTAATAATGTAGCAATCTCGTAAAAATTTAAAGAAGCTGCAAAAAAAAAACACCAGTGACGACGCGTGATGATGTCATAGAGGGGTGCAGAATAATTTAAAGTACTTCAAGTTTTGTTGAATCTTACGTTTAGTAACACTTACTAACTTTAACATTAAAACTTAAAGATTTTATAAGTATATATATGATTGAATTAAAGTCAGTAATTTATGTATTTGGAAATAGAATATTATATATAATATCTTAACAATATCTCAAGACATTAATTAAGTGTAATAATAGAAATATTCTTCTTATTAGTAAATGTTTTCTATTTATAGTTTCATTTTATGTGATTAAGAATATTTTGCTAATTTGATAATTAAAAAAAAAAAGTTTGTCGTCAAAAACTTACAAGTCATTTAAGTAAGTTTGCTTTGTAAATAATTAAAGGTTTAACTTTTTTTATACTTATCAATCAAATCTAAATATATTGTATAAATATTGCTATTGTTAATAGTTATTTTACGTAAAAGATTTATACAAAACAAATTCAGATTTTATTTTAGATAAAAGCAAAATAAACTATTTTAGCACTCAGTCAAAATAAAAAAAGTTACTTTTATAAAGAAGTAAGCTAAATATGCTCTTAAAAAACATTAGTGTTTTGTTCTTTAACTTTTCAGTTATCCTTAAATAAATATAATTCTTATTTGGTTTTAGTTTATATCTTTAGGATGCTTAAAATTATTATATAGAGCTGAACGCTACTTTAATATAAAAAACAATATTTATTTTTTATGTGTGTCATCATATATAACTCGCTTTTTATATTTTATACAATATTATTTGTATTAAATCTAAGCGATTAATAGTTATTCTACGTCCAAAAAACTAAAAGTGCTTTCTAAGTACTCCTTAGTCTAATGTTTTTTAAACAGATAAAAAAGTAGAAATATATCTTAAGTGTAAAAGTTATAGTTCTGGCAACTTATCTATTGTATATATCGTTTAGACAACACACAAGCACATATAGAAAATATTTACATATATAAAGTAAGAAAAAACCTATTTAAAATAGAGTTTTAGCAATAAAATTGTTTATTTAATAAAAAGGTTTAAAAATTGCACGATAACAATTATTGATTAAAAAAAAAAAAAATCAAAAAAAAATTTAAATCTCATAAATATGCAGTTTAAAACTTTTACTGTAAATAAAATAATTCATTTTCGTATGATCTTTGTATCTTTTCTATTGTTAAGCTTTTGAAATTTAAACGATTGAAACTACATATAAATACAATAGTGAACTGAATAAATAAAGCATTGTATTTAGTTAGTTATTGTTTCTTTTAGAATAAGAATAAAGAATCTTAAACTTTTGTTTTATTTTTATAAGCTAGCGAAAAAGTAAATCATTATTTATATCATTTGTTCGACAAACTGTTAGTATATGAAAAAAGCTGAATCGATGTTTTTTTTCCTAATAAGTAATTTCAAAAAGGTTATGAATATTTTGAAAGAAATTTTTAAAGTTACCGATTAACTATAAGTTTAATATCATTATCCCTTGAAACAAATGCAATCAAATCAGCCACTGTTTTAATTGGTTTTAAATTAAATTACTATTTCTGATTTTTCACAACTTTTTTTTTTTACTTCACATTACTAGTGTTTGAAATATTATCATGCTATAATAATTTTGAAAATGAATATTTAGTCATCAATCTCTATTAATCGCCGATATAAGAAACAACTAAATGTGCCACTATGCAAATTTCACTTTAAAACTTCATACAACTTCAGACTATTACTCGCGCAAACACGATTTAAACCGCGGCGCCACTAATACTAAAACTAAACTAGAATCATCAATCTTGCTCAACCCGGTGTTACGTTATAGTGCTTGGCAACAATGTAAACAATCGCCCGGTAAAAATCTCAGCGGCGAAAATGGTATCATTGATAGTAATTCCGAGGCGCCATGGTAGATAATTTATTGAAAAGTTTTACACAATCGAAGTGTTAAGAGATTAATCTTTATTTTTTTTAGTAATTTGGTTGGTGTTTTTAAACTATTTTTGTTCAGTATCTTTTTAATTTGTTGTTTATTGCCAATTTGAGAGTGCGACAGAATCGATTGTTGTCACGTGAACACCGTTACTTATTAGCAGTAATACGTCATAATTGACAATATAATACAGTCAGGGCATAAATTTTTCGTAATCTTGTTTTTTTAGATAATTTTTCAGGAGTTACACAGTAAGCCTAAGAATATCACAAAAAGATAATTTAAAGAATTAATGTATATAGTTTTACAATTAAATTAATCGTCGAAACAGCTTAAAATTTAATTCTTTTAAATGTTGAAAAGTTAACCTTTTAGCAAATTTACATATATTTTTATATGAGCCCAAAAAAAACATAAAAAGACTCAATATTTGTATATATTACAATATGCTTTCATTGTTTAATCCTAAATACTTACATATATATAATGCTTGTGTTAACTACGTACATGATGTTTTGTGTACGATAAAAAAAACAAATCATTATTTTTAGCAACGCTTAAGAAAGTTGTTTTTAGTTCTTAATCGTCGAGAATATAGACAATATATGATTAAAAAGCATAACTGTTTCACTTCAGGCTCAGGAAACATACTTGGTCACTTTATTATGACACTTAAAAAATTTTGACACTAAAATGTCGCCAATGGGATTTTGGCAGCAATTTCCAAAATCACCTGAGTTACAACATAAATAACTTAATCATCAAATTTCTACTTTTAATTTTTTAACAAATTTCTAGGTCAAATTAAATTTTGAACTTTTATTTTTGTTAATTTTAGTCAACTAACTATTAAGCATTTTGGTTTTTGACTATTCTACTTTAAATGTGTATTGTAAAACAAAGGTGCTGCAAAATTTCGTTATAATTTACATGATAATGCTTTTATTGCTTGTTTCTTGTAAATTTAATAAATATAACATTAATAATTTTTTTTAAAGCTAGCTTAAAAAGCATCAAAAAATTATATAAGCCTTACATTTCAATATCAAAAAAAATATTTTTGACAACTTACTTAATATTTTAAAATTTTTGTACATGTTGCATTAAAATTTCATATGAATATCTTAAATAATTTTTTAACCTATAAATATATTGCGATACACTTTTTTGTTTTGTGAAGGTAATGTATATCTATATCTTTCATATGATAATTTATTTTAAATCTTATTTTATATAACTGTAGTAAGAATACATAGAGTTTTAATTTTTTTTACTGTACCTTTAGTGTTAGGATCTAGAAATAAATTTCATTTTCAAATTTATGATTTAGTTTTATTTTATAAATGTAAACTTACTCGTAATAAAAAAAGATAATTTTTAAATTATTTTTAAAAACTTCGTTATGACTTCAAAAAAGCGTTTTTTCGCATTTTTTATCATCAAATGAAAACTTTTAAGTCCGCTGTTGTCACATCAAATCCCCGTGAAATGTATACAAAAAATGTAAGGTTTTCCTACCGCTGTTTAAAACTAATTCAACTTTTCCTGATTACTTTCTACTAAAAAACTAGGCTCGTTTTAAAGTCAGTCAAGCGCAAAGTTTTGTTGTCATTGTTGTCACTGCAAATGTCGAGCTAAATTGACCACCTTGGTCAAAAACTTCCACAAACTGGTTGCTGAAAAAGAAATTATTTTTGTTTAAATTTTGCCAAGCCATTAAATTGAAATCGTCCCAAAATGATCGGGTCATTTGAAAGCCGAACAATTAACTTGAATAACTTCGAAATCATGAAAATGTACCACCATGAATTAGAAATATGCACTTTTTGTTGGTTAATAACAAAAAGTTGGTTTTATGGTCAATATAGTCAAAATTGTGTCGCAAAGACAGCTGTTTCTGCTTGAAAGCGAACAATTCGAATATCCAGTGTTTAATATCTGCAATTTTTAGAGCTAAAATTTGCAATAAATTGAAACATTTTTAAGGCGAGAGAGGGTGCCATGAGGTTTTTATTGTTGAGAACTCATTTACATCTTTAACGTTTATGTTTAAAATGTTGTAAAAAATTCACTCGACACATCTCAAGAAAAATATTCTCATTTATTTTCTTCTGATAAGAAATCATTACATTGCAACAGAAGTAACTGTTGAGCTGTATGCTTTGCATTTAAGTGTGTTTAAGTTTTCTTTGTCTAAAAATAAAGTAATATTATTTTGTATAGTGTGTTTTAATAGCGAAGATGAACATATCTAAAAATAAATTAAATAAGCTATCACTAAAATTTTACAAATAATAAGTTAATAAATTTTAGATTTCACTTAGGTTTAAGATTTTTTATTGACTTAAATATAAGTAAGATCACAAACTATTATCACACAAAAAACTATATTCATTTTCATTAATCACAACACATATAATTATATCTTTCGTCTAAGCTACACAAAATACATTAGCAAAACATTTTATCTGTACTTAGCCAAACAAGAGCATAACGTTTACTTTATGCAAGACCGACAAGTAAAACACTAATAAAGTAAACCCTTCATTTTAAGTCACATAAAAGTCATTAAAGCTATGGGACATTGTTGAAAGTTCCCTAAATATCTATAACAAATATTTGCCGAACAAAAAAGCAAATTTTTAAATGTGTGCGGCCCGAAATCCTTTACAATTAAAACTTTCCCACGAACGAGAAAGACTTTCTGTTTCTGTTTTTATATTAAGCGTAGCAACTTTACATGATATTAGTTTGAATAAGGCTTAATGGTGTGTTGCAGGTGTAAGAAGGTTGTTTGTATTGTAAGCTATTTGTAATCAATTGCGTACTGTTCTTAGTTGCTTTCACTGCAGCTTATACAAATTACATCTAGCATAATTCTAAACAGATTGATACTAAAATAACCAACTCTAGATTTTTAAGAAATTTTTTTGAAGATTTATATACAAAACCGCAAAGCAAACATATGAAAAAAACTTTAAATATGTTCGTCTTTGTCGACTTTAAAAACAACTGTTGTTTTACTTTTGCGTCTAAAACATGCATGTAAGCAAACAGAAAGTCTAACTTTCGTTTCCTTTCCACTGAAAACTTTTTAATGGCTAATAAGAAACAAGTAAAACAATTAACGACAAAATTAAGCCCATTGTTTAGATTAAACACGTGTCGATTTCAATTAACTTTTATTATTTTGGTTTTTGGAAAAAAGCCGCTAATTTACTATGCTTTTTTAGTTTACTTGACGATTTAAATCAGATTACATAAATAAACTTGTGTACAAAAAAAATAGTTATAGTGTTCTAAGAAAACTTTAGAATATATTAGAATATTTTAAGCCCATTTTTAATTTGTCGAGAATACTAAAAGTCTAATATATTTTAAGACTGAAAATTTATCAAAATTTTTTTTTGGCATTACTTTAGAGCTTATTTCTGAAAATTATTTAAACAACTTATCTTTTAAAACTACTTAATTGAAATAAAAATTTTTAAATATTAAACTTATAATTTAATATGGAAGTTTGCATTACAAATCGAACAACTCAAGCAATTTTAAAATTCACACTAAAATTTTGAAACAAAATTGTGCTTTTATGACCTTTTAAACTATGCAAACTATAAAAACTTTAAGTGAATGTTAAAGTTCTTAGTCATTTCGCAAAAGCAACTTTCTTTGTGCAAAATGATACTTAGTCACGACATAAATATTTAAAAAAATTACTACTAAACTGAACACATAAGCACTTAGAAACACTTGTTAGCTGATTAAAATATTTCTACTCGCTTTTCAACTTTGAAGAAGGGTTTTATGGTTGCTATGCAGTGTTGTTAGGGAGCAGCTGGGCAAATTTTTTAAGTGAAAATTATTAAATGGTCACGGGTAACAACAATGGCCGATTCAAAATTGAACTTCTAATAACGTTTCATATTTAAGAACTTCAGTGCTTGCTCTTAAAGGGCAGTTTGTAAAAATCATTGTTCATTTCTTTTTGAAATCGTTTGAAGTCGAAATTAGGCAAAAGACATTCTCTTAGGAGGTACTTGGATGACACAGTTGTATTTGTTTTATGATGATATAAGTAGAAATATAAAGTAATTTAACTGCATCAGTGTGCGCAAAGCATTTTTTCCTTAAATCAAACAAATAATGTTTTCAAGTGTGTTTATGAAACAACACACCGTTTAAATAGAAATAATTCTAATATCTGTACGAAACCCGAATACTTTAATAAAATACCGTTTCAATTATTAAATATGCGCAGCTTGTAACCGCGAGATATGAAAATTAAAATTATACACTTTAGTTCAAAATATGTCTTTTTAATCCAAATCACTGTACTGCATGTGACACGAGCCGCGTGCAGTTATTATGACGTCACAAACGCGTAGTCAGGTGGCCGGCGACGAATTCAGCGGGTTTCGGCGATTGGGCGATTGCAAATTTGAACTTTTGTGAGACACGTGGCAAATATTGTTAAAATAATGAAAAAATAATTGGTGACACAATGGAACATGTCACAAGTGTAATAAATTTTTTTATTGTTCTTTTATATAAATTGAGTTGTATAGATGCACTTATGTTATATCGTGTAGATAGTTTTAGGTTTGCAATAAAAATGATGTCTTATTTTATGAATATTTACGACTTCATAAATTCTGGTAAAATAATACACACGATTGAAATAAATATTAAAACCTACCACATTAATAATTTGCATATGATCAAATCAGACTGACAGAACTGACGTAACTTGAGCTGAACCTGAACCTCTGCAGAACAACGGACCCCGCAGAACTTTGCTGCTGCTCGGGCCGCTGAATTGTAGACGGCAGCCACAACCAATTCTTAATTATCAAATTTTTTTTTTAATGTACTATAAACTTAAGTACAATGTTATAATCAAAATTCATAAATATAAAATACTAACGAGTATTTGTTACAGTTATAAAATTACTAATTTTTTTCGAGTAAAAATAGAATAAAAAAATCTTAGATACTTTGAATATGCAAACACAAAAAAAAAGGTTTTAGAGTCTTTTGAACAAACAAGCAAAAACTAAAAAATTCCCTAGCAAATGAAACTTTAACTAATCTATTAATTTAAAAATATTTTATTTTGATAACTAAAGATCACCATTTAAAATCTTAAACTGATAACCTGCATCCTTTAACATAAAAACAAACACAATAAAATTTTTATTTTCGTTAGCAATTGAAACCTGTCAAAGTTATCCCTTAATCCTTAGCACGTGTGGTCCTTTGCAAAAAATATCAAGAAAAGGCGTTTAAAATGAAACATGTGACAGTTGTTTATGTTGCATCTTGAAACTACAAAAAACCAACCAGGCCCACACACGGTACAACGAACTTACAAGTTAAAAGTTGTTATGACAAAAGGGGTTAAAGTTCATCAACATTGTTGGTTTGAACAGAATTATTTCGTTAATGTTGAACCTTGAAGCACACCTGTTTAAAGTCAGAATGTCAAACCAGCAATTGTTAGGTGATTTTTTAAACTTTGTTTTATCAAAATTTGTTTTTTTTTAATCTAGTAGTGCAACAATGAACAATTGAATTATTTTTATATCCAATGTTTCCGTAGAAAATATTTTCAAAAGTACTATTGTTTTGCGTTGAAATGATACAAAACAAAAACACTTTTTACTTTAACTTTGTGGTTTTCAAATTTAAAATATCTTGTATACTGTGTAATATAATAATTCAATCATGAATATGATGCTTATATTCTAAAACAACTAAGTGTTTAAAAAAAATTAAAACTAATTTAAAAGTTTTCTTAATTAGCGTTACTTTAAAGTTATTTCAGCACAAAAAAACTTTAAAAATTTTTATTGTTATACAAACAAAAAATGGCTAAAAAAATAAAAAAACTTTGTACGTTCTCTTAACTTCAGGGTTTGTTAAGTTTAAGTAACAATTTGATTAGGACGCATTTAGATCGCTGGCACATTATAATGAAATTATCCTAATGATTTAATAAGCTATTTAAAGTTTTTATTTTTAAACTTACTAATTTATATATTGTATCGAGCTTAACCTAAGGTATACATTTTTGCACGGGTTATTTTTTTTGTTTTAATAACTTTTTTTAAATTTAATTTTAATAATTTTTTTTTTACTGTCACTGTTACCCCCAACCCTTATCCTCGGTCGGAAACTTACTATTCTATTTTATAATATCTTTTTTTTTAATTGCTGTTTTTAAACATTTTTTTTGCTTTCACTGTTACCCCTAACCCTTACCCTCGGTCAGCAATTTTCTTTTTATTTTTGTTTTTTTATTAAATTATATACTTTTTTTTTGTTTTTAATTTTACTTTTGTGCAAAAATAACCCTCGGTGCAAGTTTGTCATCGTGCGGTTTTAATTTCTCGTGCAATTTTGTAGCCTCGTGCAATATTGTCTTCGTGCAATTTTGACCGGTTCCTGTTAATTAGGTGAAAACCTGTGATTTTGTAATGGAATACAAGTTTCACTTGCTGTTCCGTTTACTATAACACTGAAAAATATAAAATAAGTCAGCTGCAAAGCAATTTTTCCTGATGTAATATTAAATACAATTGAGAACAGAGCTATGTAAACCAGCCACAGAGACTGTGTGGAGATATTTTAGTCAAGACCTTTAAGATGTAGTTTCATAATTGAAGTTAATTATTGTTGATATTGTTTATTTTAAAGTTAATTGTCTAAACAATGTTTTTTTCTTCTTAGATGTATTTCTTGATATATATTCTAAATAGTTAAATGTCGTTTTGTTTTATACATTCTTAAATATGTTTCTCCTAAATACAAATAAAGTTTTATTTATTTGATAACATTCAAAGTAATGTCTAAAGCATATATTGTTTGATACTATTATTTTGAGCACTGTATACAGTACACTACCGCTTAAGTACGCAAATTGAACCCGACCAAAAAGTATGTACTTAGCACGGGTAGTGCGTACTTTTTAAAGACATAGTATAATATGAACTTAAGTTGTTTTTTTTCTTTCTTACAACTAGCCACCAAATAATTAAACCAAATAAACAAGTCTTTTTATTTCAAATAACATTTAATACATAATTCTAATCTGCAAAACTTTTTATTAGATTTTAAAATGATTTATTTTGTCTAATAAAAGTTTCTACATAATTAATACATACTATTAATATAGAAAGTCAATGTCAGTCAATGGTATAGAAAAGAATATTAAGCCATATTTTGTTTTGTTAGAGGTAAAGTACTAAAGTACCAAACTACATTGTGTTTACCAAACATTTTGAAAACATCAATGTGTGTACATCTAAATTAAGTTATGACTTGACTATGTTGTATTTGTAGATTTTTTAGCTTTTTCATGTAGATTTATTTATTTAATAGCATTACAGCTCAAATATCATCATTCTTTTCACTTTTCTGCAACCACTACATAAGTATTTAGTTTATTAACATTTAATAACAGGACTGTCACAATTTCATACCACTTAGACTACTCAGGATTATTCACCCTAGTTTAAAATTTGTGAAAGTCTTACGCTAACTCAGCAGGTTGGCCATTCTACCTTTGTCGATAAGTGCGTACTTAAGGCGTGATGCGTACCAAAAAAAGTGCGTACTTAAGCGGTAGTCTACTGTACATTGTTAGGTTATGTATTTGTCTTTTAATGATAAATCCACTCAATGTTAAGTCTAGTTTATACAGTTTAGTTTACAAAGAAGCTTTAAGTACTTTTAGTAAAATGAAATTTAATTTTTTATTAGGTCAATAATAAGGAACTTTAAATAAATTATAACTACATAAGTTTATTTATTAAGGTAACCTGCAACTTGTGTTGTAAGTTTAAGCTTATTCAAAACAGTGTTTATTGGTTTTAAAACTGGCAGTATTTTTACATCAAAACATTTTTAAAATTTTAAATTTATGAACAAAAGTTATAAGTATGTTAAAAAAGCATGTATAAATCAGTACACTTTTTAAATAGACCCAAGTAAATACTTTTATTAATGCTGTTCGGATTATTGTTTAGCATATCGTAGTTTATACTTAGCAAAAACTTGAATAAAATAAGTTTGTCAAATACTTCTACTTACATGAAGTTGAATACAAAAAGTTTAAGTATTAATATTTTTATTTTTCAAGATTCAAAGTGTTTTTGAAGATCTATTAGAAGTTTCTTAAGCTTGAAATTAACCACTTATTATCATATTTGAACAAAAGCAAGTACTTACACTTTACTTCTAGTACGCGTTTTTTTTTTCTATTTGTTGTTCGTCTTTTAAAGTCCAGTGATTAAGTATAGTTTAACTACTAAATTATATTAAACATTTTGAAATAAAAATTTAAATTTCTTATATAAGTTTATTAGGTTATTCTGTTAATGCATTTTGATACTACTTTATTTTCAAATCTGTTAGTATGTATTAAATGTTACAAACCATTAAAAAAAATGTTCCAAAACTAGAAAACTTTACTTATTTGCACTTCGGTAACAGTATCTAATTATAACACATGGCTTACATATTGATCTATGTAATATTTACATTTATTTAAAAATGCGTGTAAAAGTTAAAGAACAGTAAACTGTGTGAATTAAATTGTAAAAAAGTAATTTTTATTGTTGTAAAGTTTTTTACATTTCAATTGTTAACAAAAGAAGCACTCTTGCAAAACTCTTGTCTCACAAAACAGCTATTGAGTTGTAAAAAAGTAGTGGTCAACTGCTTGATTTAATTGTATTTTTTATAACTTCAAACAAGCTTTATTGTATTTCTCTTTTTATATAAAATATTGTGCATAATTTCCCAATTCACAAAAACAAATGAATATTTGCATAAACACTCCTCTTTGTGTCAAAAAAAAAAAAAAACTTACTTATATCGTACGAGACTGAAAGCATATGTATTCGGACTTTGTAACTGAGGTCTTTAGTAAAAGTTATTAAACCTAGACACTATGTCTGGTATAGTAAACTGTTTCTATTGTTTTTAGTATAAGTAATAACTTATTGTAATTCTGATGATTTATCTTGTTTTAGGTCACAACGTTAAGATACTTAAACTTTTTAAAACCAAATAAGAGGTAAGTAGATTTTTAAAGTTCTTAAAGATTACAGTAATTTAGTTTTTTCTGTTTTAAATTGTAATTAAACAGAAGATTTAATTTAGTCTTGTAAATAATTTTCAAATGTTGACCAATTATTTGTCTCACTTTGATAAGTGCAGCCGATTCGAAAACAAACGCATAAAGTTAAAAAAAATATTTTATTTAGGAATACGTAAGCAATAATCTACTTTGTGTAAAAATTCTTTAATATCAAGATAGAGCATTCAGAAAATTGACAGTTAAGTCAAACTGTTTCAATTCCACCTTTGTAATTCTATACGTGTGCACAAAATGTCGTCTTATGCGAATAGAATCGTTCTTACCCATAACGGGGCTGAAATTTGAGACCGAAGCTAAAATAAACAAAACGATTTAATTAAATTTTACCCCTTTCTCATTATTACGTAATAAACTATTTAATTTTCTTGTTTGTGGAAATTTCCAGTAAAAATTATCTCAATCACTTATGGTCGGAAAAAATCAAGATTGTATTAATTTATTTAAACAGACTTTAAATTTTATATGTTAAACAAATGATTTGGTTATTCTTAATTATTCATATGTTACACTGTGATTACATTACAGTAATAATTAACTTACTAAAAAAAAAAGATGCTTGAACTTTTAAATGAGTATTTAGTTTTAAATTTACTACATGTCATGATTACTAACTAAATAGTATTTAAGAATAAAATGGTTCTATATCAGTGGCGTTGCGTGATATTTTTCTTAGGTGGTGCAGAAAATTAAATAAAAACATTTTCCGAGTCGCCCGTGCTCAAGTTGCTGGTGCTCGAGTTGCTCATACTCGATTTGCCGTGCTCGAGTTGTTACTGCTCGAGTTGTCCCTGCTTGAGTTGCCTCTACTCTGCAAAGCTTTGTTTTATTTTTTGTTTACATAAGTACTAATTTCAATAGTTAATGATACTTCAGCCTGTACTGTTTTAGGGAAATTTCATCTTTGCTCACTTACCGCAGAATATTGGTTTTGTGGTAATTCTGGGAGAAACTTTGCTTTTTTGACTTATTTGGCGGCAGGCAGCTAAGAGTTTGCGGCAGCGTAAAGAGCAAAACGGTCGTTGTCTAAGTTGTAGTTTTATAAAAAAATTTATTCTAAAACTTTAATTTAGACAACGACCGTTAAATACCAAATTTTTTCTTACAAAATTTTAAGTTGGTGCAATTGCAGCAGTGAAGCACCCCACGCGAACCCCCTGTTCTATAAATATTTCAAAAACAAAATAATACTTAAACAATAAAATGTTAAGAAAAGTTTTGAACAAAATTTTTCCATAAAAATGTTTAACAATTTTAAACTAGTTTTTATTATTAACTGTATGGTATATAATCTACTTTTGTATATATGAAATAAAACTGTTTAGTAAAAACAACGTTACTAAATCTAATCTTATAATATAAAGTTTATCATTAAGAAAACAATGCAAATTTACTGAAACTTATCAATTAGATTTGCAAGTATTACCTCATTGTAACAAAGCTCAATTAAAATTTTTCAACAGCACGGCTTTACCTTTAGAACGCCGGAAAAGTTTTATTTGGAAGATTTTCAACCTCATTTGAAATGAAGCACAACTGAATATTTAAAAGCTGACAAATCGCTTTAAATGTTTAAACATTTAAGCCAGACCACCTACAAACTTATTTTACCTCTGTTACGTTGTGTTACTGCCCCTTTTTTAATTTGTTAATCTTTGTATAAATAATGCCCTATTGTTACATGCTGAGAATTTCAATATTAATAAAAAATGCTGTAGGTTGAAACTTTTTATGTGTTACGATTTACTTAATGCATACTTCTTCAATTAGATTAGATAAAAAGTAGATTAAATTATGTCATGCAATTATCTCGATTTAAAATTTTTTAATAGTAATTTAACATTGAAAGATATAATTTATTTAAATTAAAAAAGCTTAACGATTTTTAAATAATTAAAGACGAAATTTTCATTTTTTGGTTAGCTATCATTTTTATAAACTCTGTTTATTTGTTTAAAAACTACGCATTTATTTGATCTTAATCAAAAAAGAGTTTTCGTAAAAAAAAAAAAAAGAAGAAACAAACTACTTTAAAATAACAAAAAAAAAAAACAAACTTTGATAATAGTATGTACTTTAAGCGTATTTATTCAGGTGAAAAAAAATACTTTAATACTTAAAAAAACTGTTTTAGTTTGTTTTATATGCAGGACTACATTGTTTTTTAATTGTTTAATTTTTACTAACAATGTTAGGTAAACCAAGTTATTAAGACTTTGGATTCTCATTAAGATATCTAAATAGTTTATAAAACTTAGACTTAAAGATATATAACAAAAACCAATTGAGTTATATTATCACATAATACTACAAATAGTACACAATAAAAAGTACGTATGTAACTATGTATCACTTATAAAAATTAATGGAGCAATGATTAAAAATCATTTAGGAATGTTTTAAAAAATAAAATGATTTAACAAAATGTTTTATTAAAGGTCGTCTTACACAGCTCCAAAGTTTTCGCGAGAGAAGTAATATGAGAGAGAAAAAAATATTGTAAGATGAGAGAGATCTTGAGAAGAAATAAATTTCATCGCCAGTAAAAATTTATTTATTATTCAGTGAAAAGGCTTAAAATTATTTGTTTTTAGAACGTGTTGTGTAGCATTAATCTTTACTCGATTTAAAAAAATTAAACACTTTTTTTGATTTTTGGTTATAGCTATAAGATTTTGTTTCAGTACTCAGTTTTTTATGTGTTTTTGTTTATTATAAAGGTAAAACAAGTTTAGGTACAGGTACGGTTTTTTATTTAATAAATTTCAGTAATTTTTATTTAGCAAAAAAATAAACCCAAAAGACAAATTACAGCCAGATTTGATTAAACATTTGATATATGAATTTTTCAAACCAACTGATGCAGACTCCCACTTCCTCCGTCTTCAACCTCGAATCAACCCAACAGATGATCTCAAATCAGGGAGAACCCCCAAACCATCACCGCCACCCGGCGTTGCTACGGACAACAGTTTCCAACTTGGCGGACAAGTACCCCCGCGCCCCTAAGTGCGCCAGATGCCGCAACCACGGGGTGGTTTCCCCTCTGAAGGGCCACAAGAGGTATTGCAAGTGGAAGGACTGCATGTGCGCAAAGTGCACCTTGATTGCAGAGAGGCAGAGGGTCATGGCTGCGCAGGTTTGAGAATTAAAATAAATAAATAGTTTGATACTTTTTTCTGATGTGTAGCATTTAAAGCTTAGAACTTTTTTGTATATTAACAATATTTTTTTATGTTTTGAGATTTTAGTTGAGAAAAACGTCGCATGAATTTTAAATGCTAAGCTCTGGTTGGTAGAGAAATTTTACAAACACCTTTTAACAGTACAGTTAACACGGTTATATTTCATGAAACTTATATTTTAAATTTGATAGGTAGCCCTCAGAAGGCAGCAGGCGCAGGAAGAAAACGAAGCGAGAGATATGCAGTTGATGTACAACGTCAACAAGACCCCTTTCAACCCCCTGTTGCCCGAGGTTATCACTAGCAACGGGTACCTGAATCACCACAGTTCAGCAAGCAGCTCGCCCACCGGAAGCTTGCTGGTGACGTCATCGGTGAAGTCACCAGCAGCATGCTCGGAGGAGAAATTTTCCGCGGAAAAGCAGGTAAATGTCGACGAGTTTGAAGCGAAGCCGTTGATTGCTTCGATGTCTAGTAGCAAATCAGGTTTGTGAAAGAAATATAAAAATATTTTACTTATGTTACGATTTTAACTCTTATTCAAAATATAAATCAAAATTAAATGCTCTTCCTAAAAATTAGTTGTAAGTTTGTTGGTGAACAGAAATGTTTTTTAACACTACAACACATTATTTTTGCTTTATTAAATTTCAATTATTTAATTTTTCTGTAAATTTATTTGAATATAAATTTTCAGGTTTTAGCATAAAGTATTTTACAGAAGGGAGCAAAACAAATAGTTCAGTAAATGACGATAGCTCAAAATTTCCGTCTCAAAACAACAATGAAACTCAAAAGATGTTAGATTGGGATGTTAATCTGCCAGAAAAGCACAGGGATGTACAAAAAAGGTAAAAAAAATATATTTATTGTTTTAATAAGCTTTAAGTTATTTTTAGTTGAACACTATATTCAACGATTCATTAACTTTTAGTCGATTCAATAAACGGTTTAAATGAGGTTTTGATAAATTTTTAAACTAATTTAATTAATTTCAAGCAAGCCACAAGACTTTGCAATGCTTTACAAGCTTTTTCCTGAAAGCAACAAGAACTATCTCGTAAAAATCTATCACGAACACAACTGTAATATGATGGAAACAATTAAGCAGGTAAATTATTTTTTGAATAATAGTTCATTAAGGTTCTAAAATGTTATTTTTTTTCTTATTATTTTTTAAGTTAACTGGAATCGATGAATGTCTAATATTTTATTTTTTTAGATGTTAAACCAAAAGAACAAGGGTATCAATGGGGTGCCACTAAATATCAGTCTACAGCAAAACTTGAAAAGAAAACTCTTACCTGACACTGAAATCGAAGTCAGTAGAAAAGTTCAGAAACAATCATTACATTTGAAATCAAAACAAAGTTAGTTAAACAATATATAAAAAAATATCAATACTAAAAACTTTTAGTTATTAGATAAAAATAAATAACTACTATTTGAAGCAAACCTTATAGTTTGTTTTTTTGAAAGTCTAATTTAAGATAAACTCATAACAATCACAAAAAACTTACTTTACCATATAAAAAGTATACCTTTAAATAACTTAACAATCTCTTTGATAATAGCATATTCTACCAGATTATCCAATTAACCCCTACTACAACATGCCCATTCAGGGTAATCCCCTTTCAACCGGCCAGTTGTTAGGCCAATCAAACTTCAACCACAACTACTCTCAGCTGATGGCCCAGCAGCGAATTGCCGCCATGAACGCCGTCATTCAGGGAAATTCCAATCAAATTAGCGGGAGATTCCCTAATAACTTTCCCGCCACAAGGTTTCATCACATAGGAGCGTCGAGTTTCCATGGAGGGAAACTCACTTTTAATATTACCCCTTTCATGGCTGCCGCCTACAACCAGATCCAGCAACCCCAGCAAAGTTTTGCAGGGTCCGACGGTCCGCAGAAATTCAGCCCCAGTAACGGCGGAAATTTACGAGGCAACAAAAGGCTTTCCATAGACGAGCTGATAAAGCAGGTGAACAGGCAAATTCAAGGACAGAAAAAACCCGAAACAGATATTCAAAACATCGTTAATTGAACTCCAGTTTTTTAATTATATATAAAACCATATTTTATGTTTTATGTCTTAATTTACTTGTGCAAATTATTTACCAATGTTTCTAAGCACTTTAATAGCCGTACAAAGTAACTCATATCAAAATATGTAGACTGTTTATTTAAGTATACTTTTGTGGTAAGAATACTTGATATTAATATATTTTAATCAAATTTACAGCGAGTTATTTAAAGTTATATATAATATATTTTTTAAGAAAAATAATTGCATACTTATTTTAAATGTTTTAGCTACTCATAAAGTTTCTGTGTACATAAAAACAATTTCTACGCACACTACTTTGCTCCTTTTGGGAAAAACTTAAATGTAATGTAAAAAAATATAAGTTTAAAATATGTAATTAGTATTATGTGTTATATATAATGTGTTATTATACGTTCATTAAAAGCGGAAAAGTAGAAATTAAGATGCATTTATTTTTTTTGTTCAATGTAGAAATGAAATTTGTTTTGATAGGTGCATTCTGATTATTTTATGCAGTTATTTTATTTTATTAACGTTTAAAAATAACTAAATTGGTCTTTTTTATAAATATGAATTATGATAATTTATTTCAATGAAAATAAAAGCAAGATTTACTTCATTGCGAACTACACTTTACAATTTTACAGCCATTTAATAAATAAAATTGCCTATCTTTAGTCAGTAAAATAAATGTAAATCATAATTATATAAATCTTAAAAAGCCGTATGAAATTATACAACTATAATATTAACTTTATTCAAGCCTAACTTTGAAGTACTTAGTAAGCAGTATGAGCTGCTTTGAAACTAAAAAAAATATTTTAAGATAATTTTACAGAGTTAGTTAACTAAAATTTAAAACTCCTATGTCGCTTATTGTTGCTGAGTAACGTTTTAATATTATAATATTATAAACACTTGTTTATCACAAAACTTAGATTTGGTTTAATTTTTCAAGTCATTGTTCTTTTTGAGTATTTTTTCGCAGGCGCTTCATCCTTTACGCCATTTTTTTGACTACATTCGAAGTAGCATTTTTCTCATACTTTTTTTTTTTTGTTCTTTAAAAATATATAATCTAAAATAAATAGTTTAGAGAAAATATTAAATAATTTGAGTTGTTTGATACAGTAGTATACTTTGATATAGTTAAAACTACCGTCTAACTGAAATCATAATTTACCTATTTTACTTTTTTCGGTATTTGCAAACTTTTTGTTACTTGTTTTTATTATGTTGATATCTACGTAGATAGTTTTTTTTTTGACTTAATTTGCACATAATTTTTTGATTCGATAAATATATGTTTTTTCAATAAAAAATAAAGTCAACGTTTTTGTAATTTTAATACAATTTTTCTACCAATATTAACTAATTCGTTTTTGAAAGTTTTAAAAGTTTTTGCTAGAAATTTCTGATAGTTGTAGAATTATTAAAGAAAATTTATATTATGATTAAACTTTAATATAACTAAAAAAATTAAAAGCTAGTTCAACAGCTAGTTTTAGATTAAATATTAAAAAGTAACGAGATTAAAAATAAAAATATTGTAAAAGTGTTTTAAAATAAAAAGCAACTTTGTTATAGAGAAATTAAAACAATAACAAAAATATTAATAATAAAATTATTATATTTTAGGGTAATAAAAAAACAAAAGGATTAGACTAAATTTAGATAAAAAGTTTACTGTTCCATGCATCAAATAATTAATCATGTGTAGCGGTTTAAAGATTAAAAAAAAAAATATAGTTGTTGCAATTAACGTTTAAATTAACATCTTATACTTTATTGCATTTAAAAAGATAATATTTGAATTAAATATGATGAAAGACTTTAGCATCACAAGTAATCTAACGAATGAAGTTTAATTTTGACAGCATTTTATTCGGATTGCAAAAAATTAAATCCGATATTTTTAAAGTATATTTTTATAAATCAAGACAATAAAAACTTTTTTTTTTTTGAAACATTTTAAAGTGTATGTTTTGTTCACAGTATTAGTAAACTTAAAAAACAATAATTACTTTTATTTTAAATATTTAATTAAGAAATACTTTAGGATTACCTTAACATATAAACTAAAACGTTTTTTGTTATCGTAAAAAATAAAAAACTTTAAATTTATGCAAGGTGTATTTGTTCTTACGTTAAAAATGCTTCATTTGTTTAAAAGTCATCTTAAAAACTCAAGTCAGTCTGAATTTTTGAGAATCATTTATTTTAATGTTTTTTTTTTGTTCAAATGTAATCTATAGTTGTGATCTTTCTGTTATTACTTTATTCGTGTCCATTACTTTACCAAAATTTTCAACAAATGTCCATAAACATACAAATAAAAAGATCTTTTCTATTGCCAAACTAAAGCAGTCTGTCTGATACAATATAATTGCATTTATACGACTCTATGTATAAAAACAATAAATGTCATATTGTGTCACCAAATAATTTCTCACCATTTTAAAAACATTTGCACATGAAACACAAAAGTGCAAATTTGCAACCGCTCAATCGCCGAAATTCACTAAATTCGTCGCCGACCACCTGACTACGCGTTTGTGACGTCATAATAACTGCACGCGGTTCGCGTAACATGCAGTGCAGTGATTTGGATTAAAAAACCACACTTTGAATTAAAATGCATTGGTTTAATTTTTGTATCTGTCGGTTGCAATCTGCGTGGCTTTAACATCTGAAACGGTTTTTTATTTTAAATATATTTAAGATATTATTGTTTAGTTGATGTGTTGTGTTCTTATAAATGCACTTGAAACATTGCTTGTTAAACGTTAGACTAGATAAATAGCTTTTATTTAATTCAATCATTTTTCTTTCTACTTATATCTTAATTAAACTAGTTGTGTCATCTGAAAACCTCTGAAACAACTTTATTTTTGACAATGTTTAATTTTAAACGACTTCAAAAAGTTATCATAAATAATATTTACAAAAAAATCTTTTAAAAACAAGCACTGAAATTTCTTTAATGTGAAACGTTATTAGTAGTTCAAAATTTAATCGGCCATTGTTGTTAAGCCGTGACCATTTAATAGTTTTCACTTAAGAAATTTTCCCAGCTGCTCCCTAACAACGCTGCATAGCAACCATAAAACCCTTCTTCAAAGTTAACAGCGAGTAGAAATTTTTGATCACCCAAAAACTGTTTCTAAGTGCTTATGTGTTGACTTTAGTATTTATAATCAAAAAACTTAGAAAGTTTATGACGAGACTAAGTATCATTTTGCACAATAAAAGTTCCTTTCAAAAAATGACTAAGACTTGAGGTTTTTACAGTTTGCAGAGTTAAGAAGGTCAAAGAACGCAATTTTGTTCAACATTGTAGTAAGAATTCAAAAATAGCAACAAAATCATTTTAGTTGTTTGCTTTCTAATAAAATCATCATTTATTATATATAAGCTCACTACTTATAAAGTTTTAACTTAATTGTGTAACTTTGTAATACAATTTGTTTAAATAAACTCTTGGAAATAAACTTAGTATAATCCCAAAAAATTAATTTGTTAAGATTTTAGTCTTCAATTATGTTAGTTAGCATACTCGACTGATTAAAAATGGATAGAAATTCAACTTATTTTAAATTGTTGTTAAAAACGTCAATTAAACTTTGTGTACACAAGCTTATTTTATACAAACTGAATTAGACTGTCAGCGAAACATTTTTCGTTTCAGTTAGCTTAAGAAGCAACGTTAATTAGTGCCTATGCACCGAAGTAAGAAAAGCAAAAAGAAATCAACACGTGTTTAATCAAAACAATGAACTTAAGGTTGACTTGAATTTTTCTGTTTGTTTCTATTGGTAAAAAGTTTTCAGCGGAAAGGAAACGAAAGTTAGACTTTCTGTTTGCTGACATGCATGTTTTAGACGCAAATTAAAACAACAGTTGTTTCAAAAGTTGATAAAAACAAAAGCCTTCGAATTTTTTATTATATGTTTGCATTGCGATTTGATTTAAAAGTTCTTTGGAAAAGTTGTTTTGTAAAAAGGCAAATTGATGGTTTTTGGTGTCAATCCCTTCACACTTATGCTTGATGTAACGATGAAATATCTGTTCTTACTGGTGAGTGAAAAGAGTGAAGTTTTCAAAAAAGTTAAAGTTTATTTAATTGCTTCTTTAAATTGTAATTTGTTTTGTAGCTGGCTTTTGTTTGTAAAGTCAAAATTATTGAAACATTAAATTAATTTTAAACACTTATTTTAAGACAATTAAAACTGTACTCATTTAATTCACGCTAAAAGCTTTAAGCTTTTTCTTATGAAAATTAGAGGTATTAGAACTGCTAGAACGATAATCTAATTATTAAAAACATAAGAATTTTTTTAACCGTTTTATTATTATGTTTATTGAGAATACAAGCAGCTTTGTTAATATTTCATTAAGTACATCAGTTCAATATTTCAGTATAAAATTAAACATTAAAATAAATACTTTGATAATTTTTAAGTTATTGGTACCTACAATAAAATACAAGTATTGAGAATATTAAGCATTTGCATTTTTAGACAAAAAATTTAAAAAAATGCTTAACGAAGAAAATAATTTTGATATTAATGAATAATTAATTATAGTTGAATATGTTCAGTTATCAATTTAGACAACTCAGATTTTTTAGTGTTATCATATACATTATGTATTGCCTGTAAAATAAAATAATATTTTAAAAACAATATACTAAACAAACAATTTCTACATTGAATTAAATTGCCGTTATTTACAAAGATGGTTTTTATTTACGTAGGTTTTTGTCATGTTTTTTACTTGCTTTTATCATTCATTTTGTACATTAATAATAAATCATTGATAAGCTTTTTGTTATTTGATTTTGAACAACAAAAACCATATTAAATTAACACTTAGAGATTTATATTTGTATTCTAAACTTAAATTTCATTTAAAGACCATCAAATTTGTTAAACTAAAACTACCTATACTTTGCTAATGTATTATTTTGTAAAACAAAATTAAAAAATTTCTAACAAAAGTTACAAATAAATTATTTTTGAAATTCTTAACACTTACTTTTTGTGGCTAATAAAACTAAATAGGTAAAAATTTAAAAATATTAAATTTACATGACTTTCTACAAAATGTTATTTATTTCTAAATGAAGCACTTTCAGCGAAATTCGTAAAATTCTTAACGGATTAGTTACAAGTGTCTTGAAACAAGGTAATAAAGGTTTTTTTTTAAATAAAATTTTTTCAATTGTACTCAAGTGTTAAACGTCTTTTTAAAACTAATTTTAGAAATATTCTATTTTTTTTACTTTCAAACCATTTGTTTTGAAAGCTGTGATAACTAGCATAATCATTGTTTAACTAAAGTTTACTCGACGACTTAAAAACAGTTAAGAATGAGTCCTAATAACATTGCCTTTGTTTGCTATTTCTTTCAATTGAAACAGAAAAATTTTATAAATAATTGTTCAATTTACACAAACTTTATCCACTATTAATAAATAGATTAGCCTTCCGAGTTCTTTTTATTTCTTTATTTTTTTATTTAAAAAGCAATTTTCAATATTGTGTTTAAAATTTAATAATAGAGAAAACTATTATCAAATAAAATCAAATATTGTTTAATGATAGCAATAGTTTTTAATGGCATTGTAGTTAGTTTACAAGTACAAATTAAGTAAAAGTAACTGTACCACTATATTGATATCAGTTAAAAAATGCAACAGCTTAAGATTGCGCTCATCTAAATAACACATGAATAATTTTATTATTGATTATAAAATTTAAATCTTGCTAAAGTTTGAATGAAAATTGTTGAATTATCACATTAATATTTTATATAAGATATGCGTATAAACTTTATGCATAAATGATATACTAACTACTTTGCTTTTAAAGAAGTTTGATGTTTTACTTAAACATCTCACGGAAAAAACATAACAGAATTAAAAACAAATTTTTTCATTAAAATAAAACTTTTAAAACTTTTCCTTTATATTTTTTAATGCTTTGTTATTTTAACATACAAAAAAAATTTCAAGAATAGTTTACAGTAAAATATAAATGAAAGACATAAAGTGTTCTTCTGCTTATTGTTTTCTTTGTTCTATATTTAAAATCAAAAGGATAAAAAAGAAGTTTTCACATATACTTTAAATCAACACAAACACTTTTTTTCTAAATAATTAAGATCTTTAGATTTATTTCAAAAAACAAAATTTTGCACTACAGAAACGTCAGTTTACTTTAATGTTTACTCTTTTTTCAACCAAAATAAATAAAGTAAAATTAACATCAAAAAAAATTCAAACCTAAAATATATTATTTACACAAACATTAATAAACAGGCGACGACAAGTTAATATAGAAATATCGAGAAAAAGAAACATTTATAAATGTACTAAAATCAACAATTGAGGGTGGGTCCCATTAGTTTGATCCTAAAGTATACAAAAGTTATCATATCTATTTTTATTGTGGGTCTGATGTAAATGATGGAAAACATTGCATTGTCTGGAAAGAATGCTTGAAAAGGCTATTTGAAACGTAAAAATATGTTTTAATATAGTGTTTCCTGTTTGTAAATAAACGATGAAATCATTTTTTTAACTATAATGACGCTTATATCCATACAAATAGTAAGAGTAAGTATGATTGTTTTTTAATTTGTTCAAAATTTTAATGCAGATTTTATGAATTTAAACTTTTACAGTTTAAGACTTTTGAAAACACAGTTGTTTTTTTAAATAGCTTAAACTAGATGTGTGTTAAAAGTAAAAAGGATGAAGTATAAATTTCTTAATGCCAGAATAACGTTCATACGTTTTAAACGAAATACAAATTAAATAACTTAAATTTTTGTTTATCGGTTTGAAATAACTAAAATTTTTAAGTTATCAGCAAAAACTTGAAGTTATACTTTAAAAAAATATTAACTACCTTACTCAAAAGTATGTACTTAAACATTTTTATTCGATTTTATTATTTGTAAAGTTTTACTAAAATTATATATCTAAATCAAATCTATAAAAAAATTGTTGTCAGTTGTAAATTAAAGTAATTTTTCATGTTAAGTCACAAAGCTATATACTTTAAAAAGGCTTTAAAACTATTTAAACCTTAAAAAAGCTGTGAAAACTTTTTTCTTCTACAAAAACACAGACACTTATACAAAGCTTTTAAACGTTTAAATTCTGAATTCCGGCGCATGACCACAATGGAGTTACATCAGATGCAAACATCAAACAGCATGAATCACCATGGTAACTGTTGCCATGGAAGAACGTTGCTAGGGGAATTGCGTTAGAGGAGTAGATACCCCGTGGAGGGGCGTTTTCCTGCGGATGATTGGCTGATAGCAAAATAAACAAGTCTTGTCTATTGTGCAGCTTCTCTGGTGGTCAACTTGTTGCATTTTTCACCGCCTGATTCACGTAACAAATATTCTTTGAGAAGCGGAAGAGATCGGTTCGTGTTACTGTGCATCTGTTTTGTGTGTTTTAACAGAAAAAGGAGATTTATTTACAAAATTTAACCCCTTTGTTTGTTAAGCAAGAGTTATTTTATGTTGAACGCATAACCAATGTATTCGGTTCAAATTACTGCCATTGACTTTAAACAGACAAAAAGTCAAGTAGATAAACACAAAGTTAGTTTGACTTCAATAACTGTAGTTTAAAAGAGTAATTGAGAATATTTTTTTTTATGAAAACAAGTTTTATAACCTTATAAAAGTTTAAATTACAATGGATATAAATAACCAGTTAAAAGAAAATTCAAAAAAAAAATTGAAAATATTCTAACATTTATAGAAAAATTAAAAAAAAGTTCTGAACGAAATCATAAAAATAAAAAAAATATTGTTTATAGGTCTAAATGATTTAAAAACAAAACATGAGCAAGTAAATTTGCTGTATTTTTCAACCGTAAAAAAATAATGTTGAGGTGATTATAAACTATTTAGTTAATGCAACCACGTAAGTAAACACACAGCTAAGTTATAAATTTCACCATAAATAACGTAGAGCACACTAATTAAATCAAAACTTGTCAGAGTTTACTACTTTTTTTTGTCTAAAAATAAAATTTGTTTATAACATTATTTGTTTTTTAGCGATAGTAATTTTGGCAATGTTCATAATATTTAAATTTATTCTATTAAGAATTTAAAGTTTATTTTAAATTGCACCTCATTCATTTTTCGCGATAAATTACTTATAAACAAGAAAAACCTCAATATGTAAATGTATTGAGCCACCTTTAATACAATAATTAATACAATAACTTACACGTTAGTCATAAACTATAAACAAAATAGAGGACCAAGTTATGTGACAAATTTCAGCTTTTGTTATTCTACTTGCATGTGAGTTGACTGTTGAAACAAAATATTTCGTATTATGCACAACCTTCACATTTGTATTAATACGTCACAATAAAAACATCGTTAATCAATCTGTATTTTTTGTTAAATTTTATTATTTCTGCGTCGCGAATAGTTACTGTATTCCGGTTCTATTTCTTTTGCAAATTACTTGGTTTTTTAGTCAAAATATTGTGCTGAACTAAAAAAAATGTATTTCTTTTTTATTTCAAGTATATTATTTTCAAACTCATAATCTTTTTTTCAAACTCTATAAGTTTTTTTTTTTTTGTTTTTTAATTTTGGTATACAGAAAATTTTTAAAATATTTTACAGAAAACTAACTGAGCAACAAAAAACATCGGCGAAAGTCTGCAGAGCAGAAGTCCGGACTTTCGTTTGCCGTGAGACAAGCTCAATTTTAACCATAAAACTAACTGAGTTAACAACTATAAATTTTCAACTTCATTGACCTAATATGATATTTTAACTAACGAATTTCTCATAAAATGATTTAAATTATTAACGATATCAAACAAAATCGTAAAAACACATAAGGTAAGGGAGTGCCAAACACTGAATTTTTAATGCAAATTAAAGTATAACGAAAGTAAATTTTGAACTATATCTATTGTTTAACTATCTTTCAAATAATGTTAAAAAATTAAATGAGTATTTCTATTAGTTTTTAACATAATAAAATGTTTTGATATAACAAATTAAGTTATAAACAAAGCATTATTTTGTAAAACTTGGTCATGAGAATTGAAAATTAGTAGCTTTTTTGACCTTAACACCCAATTAATCAAAATAAAATTTTAAGTGCAAACTCATAAAACTGTACCTTTGACTTTTTCAAGTTGAACTTGTTTCTAAAAGCTACAAAGCTAAGACTTAATTGCATCTTTGTTACAAGTTGTTTCATTGACTTATTTAAAACAAAAAATTTTAATCGTGAAAAATTGTTTTAAGTTATGACCATTTACAAAATTTAGTTAGTGATTTATTTTTGTAACAGCCAAAACAAAACCGACTTAAAATTTTTTAACTAAATAGGTTTAAACAAACGAATACGAAATTTAGTTTTACGCTTGCTTACGACTATTAGTTTTTTACTAAACTTACATATATTCACATATATAGCAGCTAATGTTGTTGTTGTCCTACTTTATTTAGTTTAATTTTCTGTAAATGCTTTCAACATAGTTAAAAACAAATATACTAAATTCAAGCAAAACTTGGTGTTTTTTGTCGTTTCTGTTATTATTTGATCCAAAAAAACAAGACTACCGTGTTTAACTAATTGTTTTTTTCGTTGTAGTTGATATTCTTTGATCCATTTAAAAGAAGGATTACTGAGTTTATTTTTGTTTTAATCGTTTTTTTTTGTGTTGAACTTTTTTGGTAATGTTAAAAAACCGGCTTTTAAATTTAACTAATGATTGTTGTTTTCTTTCGTTTTAATTGCTTTTAAATTTTTTAATTCATCTAAAATTAAGACTAACAAAAATTGATTAATCATTGTTGTTTATATTGTTGATGTTTTAGACACAACTGAAAATATATAAACTGAGTGAAATTAATTACTGTTATTTTAACTAATGTTGCTGATAATTTTTAACACTTTTTGTTGTAGTTAGTATTGTCTAAAATAGTTGGTAGTAAAACTTTTTCGTTTAAATTTGTTTTTGTTTTTTATGTTTTACTGTGTTTGTTGTTCTTTTTCATATTTTTAATGTTTTTGATCGTTAGTTTTATTTTGATAACTTTTGATACAGTTAAAAACAGCTCTACTCTAATCAACTAATAGAACTTTGTATAAGATGTAGTGAAAGCAACTAACAACGGCACGCAATTGATTACAAATAGCTTACAATACAAACAAGCTTCTTATAATTGCAAGACACCATTAAGCCCTGTTCAAACAAAACTTATGTAAAGTTGCTACGCTTAATATAAAAACACAAACAGAAAGTATTTTATGTCTAACAGAAAAATTTAGTTTTAAAGGATTTCAGGCCGCACAAAAATAAAAACTTGATCGGCAAGTTTTTGTTATAAATTCGTTTCGAATTGTCATACAGTGTTGCTTAATAAATTTACAAAGTATCACTACAAGTATAAACGAAGGGTTTATCTTATTAGTATTTTATTTTTCCGTCTTGCTTGAAGTAAACGTTATGCTCTTGTTTAGTTAAGTACAAATAAAAATGTGGCAGTTTTACCTTGTATAGCTTAGACGAAAGATACAATTACAAATGATATTAATGTAATTAAAAATAGAATTTTATGCGAAAGTTATTTTTGTCTTTTACTTAATTTTATTTCTAAGTCACTTGAACAATTAAAACTAATTCAATTGTAAACCGTATTTAGTTTTTTATCTCTAGAGTATTTAATTTGTTTTAATATCTATAACATTTCATCGTTGCTCACAAAAAACTTTTATACAAAGAAAAACTTAGAATCAATTGACTTTTCAAATTTTAGCTCAACAGTTACTTTTTTTGCAATGTAATAATTTAGTATCATAGAAAATATATTAAAGTATGTTTTTCAAAAAGTGTTGAGTGCATTTTTACAACATTTCAAGCATCAACGTCAGTTGTAAATGAGCTCTCAACGATAAAAAACCTCATTGCACCCTCTCTAGTCATATGAATATTTCAATTTATTGCAAATTTTTGCTCTTCAGATAGCATATGTTAGACATTCGATATTTCAATTGATGGCTTTCAAGTGATTTGGCAGGAACAGCTTTTTTTTTTGCAACAAGAATCTGAATATAATGACCACTAAAAATATTTTTTAACCAAGGGCATACTTTTATACCACGGTAATACATTGTAATGATTTTGAAATTATTCATGTTAATTGTTTGACATTCAGCTTCCAAATGACCCGGTCATTTTGCAACGATTTAAGTTTAATTATCCGTCAAAATTAAACGATTATTTTACGGGACCAGTTTAAAATCTGGGCCCTGGTGATTAATTAAGCTCGACATTCGCAATGACAACAATGACAATTATATTTTGCGGTTGAGTTGCTTTATAAATTAAAATTAATCAGGAGGAGTTTTATTAGGTCTAAACAACAGAAGGGAATTTTTTGTAAACATTCTTTTGCTTTTATGGGGATTAAATTCAAAAACGGAAAACTTAAAAATTTACTTTTATGATAAAAATTACCAGTGACGTAAATAGTATTAGTGACGCCAGAAAGAACATTTTACTTATCATGTTTAATTTTTTTATAATATTTTATAAACTTTACTTAAAACCATCTGCATCAAAATTTAAAAGTAGTATTTGTTTATTAAAAAAAGTTTTTTGTCGACAATTATAGAAATAAAGCTATAGTAAAAACTAAAATTAAACTTAAATTATAAGCCTTATTATACAAACTAGACATTAAAAGAGTATTTAACTGTATGAAGTGTTTAAATATTAAGATACGTTTACCAAATTAAAACATGTATTGAAATAAAGTTGTTCTTTAAATAAACCATATTAAAGATTAAATAGTGATCTACTGGATCCAGAATCCGGATCTGCCCTTTTTAGATCCAGATCCGGTCAGATCCTATTTTAAAAATAGCACCCGGATTTGACCGGATACCACAAAATAAAATCTGGACCTGGCAAGATCCCTATGTTATGAATCTGGTAGATAACTGAGTTTACTTTACTCGTGTCAGCTCATTTTAGTTTTTATATCCAAGTTCTTATTATGCTTATTATAAAAAAAATTTAGTGTAGAAGTGTTTTCAGCTTTTAAAAATGTTATTTGTTTGAAACAAAGCGTTTTAGATAATTGTATCTTTTAGTTTTAAAATCGAAAAATTTATAATATTTACTAAATAATAATATCTTTTTGCACAACGTCCTTCTGTAATCTGAACGATTGTTTCGACTGTTGTTTTTGACAAAAAATCGATTTCTTCAAGAGACCGGAAAATTATTTTTATCCACAACAACTTCAAAAATCTTGAACCTTTTTGTTCGGAATTTTAGAGTGTGAAGATGTCTTTTGAAACTTCAATCTGTTTTGAAACTTTAAACAGTTGCAAAATTTAGTGTTTTTATTTCCTTTTTGTAGCTAGCTGTCATGAAATTTGTCAGGGATGCGCTCAGCTAGGGAAACTGTATGGAGTGGTTAAAAATAACGAAAACGTCTATCGAAATGCTTTAACTTTGGTTAAAGGTATGAAGTATCTTTTTCTTTGTTTACTAGTTTATAATCAAAGTTAGAGAAGTTATATGCCAAAAAATGTGCGCTAAACAAAATGTAATATTAAAAAGTACGTTTACACAATTTCTATATCTTCTTACATTATTTTAAACAAAACTTAATAAACATTACAAATTTATAAATTGTTATACAATGCTCTTAAATTTCTTTAGAGAAAACAGAATGGAAAATAAAGAAAAGCCCTCTACTGTATCTTGTTATCAAAAATTACGTTACAATTTTGTTTCATTGTTCTATGGTTTTTGAAGCAATAAATTTCAAAGTTTAGTCTAACCGTTAGACTTTAGCAGTTGAGTAAATATACATAAGTTAAGAAGTTAAAAGAACACTTGAAACTTATATAAGTATTATACATTTTATCTTTAAGTAGGTAGATTATGACAAAACCAAAAACTTAAACTTACAACATTTTTTGCTCCAATATAAGTTTTTAAGTTCTAAATCTGTTTAGGTTGTTTAAAACAGTAATTATGTACTTTATTAAAGTCTTTAGTATCGTAATAAAACAACATTTGAAAGTTTAAAATTTTGTTAACGGTGTGGAGTATCTTTTTTTCTGATTTTCTATTTTATTTCATGTTTTAGACAAATTAGATCTTAAAAAAAAAGAGGTAAACAATATTTAATTTAAAAAGTATACTCAATATTCAAAAATTTCATATAAAAACAAACAAACCAGTTTATAGGTTTTTTGTTGGTTTATGAGTTAAATGAGCTTGAACGTATTTCCTTGTTACTTAAATAAAACAGCTCAGCTGTCTTTCTTAACTAATAGCAATTAGAGTTGTTTGTTTGAAAATATTACTATCCGTAATATGATTTCTAGATTCATTTACTTGCTTACTGTATAACTTATTGCCTATTTTATAAAAGTTGAGTGAACTTAAAGTTCTTTAGTATTGAAAAATAATAGTTCATGTTTTTGAAACTAAATAAATTTAATACTTAAAACTTATTATGTAGCTAGTTTATATCGTTAAACGTTTAACTTAAACAAAAAATTTTTTTTTTAATTAGCAGACCAAAGATTTTGATGAAAAAGTAAAAATAGAAACTGGATAAACAAATTTCTTTTATGTAATCAGGATAATCTCGTCATTGTTGCCAAAATCCCATTGGCGACATTTTGATCTGAGAAAAAATTAAAAGACAAAGTGTATTTGTTGAGGGTGGAGTAAAATTTAAAACATTTATAAATACAATACATATATGTGTATGGGTATGAAACTGTTTTGTATTTTCATGATGTATTTTTACTCGATCAATTAGAACTAAAAATAACTTTTTTTAAGTGTAGCTAAAAATAATGATTTCTTTTTACATTGTATATAAATCATCATGCACGTAGTAAACAAGGGTATTATACAACAATGTTTAAAAAAAAGCTATTTTCGATCAAATAATGAAGCACTTTGAAATATGTATTTAGATTTGAGTTATATTTATTGTCTTTAAGAGCTCTTATGACAACAAAAAAAAAACTGCTAAAATATTTTCATTTATCAACTTATTTTTAATTAATTTTTAACAGTTTGGACGCTTTAACCCACAGTAAAATTATTAAACATCATTTCTTTAAAGCACGCTTTTATGATATTCCTAGACTCAATAAAGTTAGAAATCACGCATAGTTTAATTCCTGAGAAATTTACGGAAAAAAAGAATAAAGATTACGCAAGAAAAAATGCCTCGACTGTATTTTGTAGTCAAGTATGACGTAACACTGCCAATACGTCACGGTGGGCACGTGATAACAATCACTTCTGTCGCACGCTTAAGTTGGCATCAAACAAAATTACAATAAGTAGACCCTAAAGGTAAAAAGTTTAATTACACCATCCAAATGAGTTTTAAAAAAAGCTTTAATCTCGATGATGTAAAACTTTTCAACAAGCTTTCTGCCGTGGCGCCTCGGACTTGTTATCAAATACACTATTAGCCACCGCTCTCATAAAACGGGAAATCTTTTACAATGTTACCAAGCATTATGACGTAACACCGGGTTGAGCAAGATGGATGCTTCTAGTTTAGTGTTAGTGTTAGTGGCGCCGCGATTTAAATCGCGCATAAGAGTGGCAAGTGTGTTTGCGCAGATAATATTCAGAAGTTGTTGAAGTTTTTAATGTAAAATTGCACAGCAACCGATTTGGTTGTTTCATAAATCGGTAATAAATTGTGATTGATACTTTAATATTTGTTTTCAAAGTTATCATGGTGCTAAAAAAGAATTTGTTACACTCTAAAAAATAAATTACACGAGTCTTTTATTGTCAATTTAAAGTTTCTGAATAAGTTAAAACTAAAACCTATTTATAGTTTTGTAAATTTGTGGTGTAATGATTACTTAAAGTTTTTAATTTTAAGGTTATAAAACGAAAGTATGAAAATAAGTGATAAATTACCTTTAGTTAAAACATGCTTTACTATTTTACAGTTGTAGAAATAACATTTAAAATAATTAAAATGTTATTAAAAACCTTAAATATAATATTTAATTTTCTCCTTATAATCATGTTCTTCTGCATTTTTAGAGCCATTAAAGTGTTAAATATAGTATTATCTTTAGATGTTATTGTAATACAAAATTATCTATTATAAATCATTAATTAATAAACAAATCTATCATCTTTCATGATCATCGTTATAGAGTGCGTCTGTATTAGTTGTAGTTACTATGACTGAATTTGTTAAAATTAAAACGGTAACTATGTTTACAAACATATAGAAATATGAATAATTTCAAAAGTATAAAGAGTTACAGTTTAAAAACTTTTAAAAGAAGTTCGCCATTGAATTTCAAAATAAATAGTTCAGTAGTATCATTAAAAAGATAAAATATTAAAAAGATAGCTATCGGTATCGTTGCTTTTGTAAGTTTTTTACGAACTATTATTCTTAAATGACTGTTTCATTGCTATAGTTACTTCTTCTTTTAATTTCTAACAAGTTTTAAGTACTTAAAAAAATATTTAAAAAAGAGTATACAAAACATTTTTGATGAAAAACTTTTTTAAAGGTTGAACAAAGATTTAACTGGATGAGATGAGCGATTGAAATTGATCAAAGTTCAATCCTCTAAACGTGTGGTCACTTTTGAAAAAAATTCAGAAAGGCGTTTAAAACGAAACATGTGACAGCTGTTTATATTGATGCTCGTAACTACAAAATACTACCCAGGCCCACACATGGTACACTGAATCGTCAAATAAATAGTTTTTATGACAAAAGGGGTTAAAGTTCATCAATATTGTTGGTTTGAACAGAATCATTCCGTTAGTGTTGAACCTTGAAGCACACCTGTTAGCAGTTAAAAGGTCAAACCAGCAGTTGTTAGGTGATTTTTTTTCTGACAGCTTTTATTTATTTCAAGTATTTGCATTAAGCAATTAATTTTCTTATTGTCTCCGTAGATAAAGTTTTCAAAAGTATTTTGTTTGCAATTAAATAACTTTAAACTTATAACTTAAATAGAATTGTATAACGTTTAAGTTTACGAAAACGTTTATCATAGCTTTTTCTTTAATAAATTTGTTAATAAACATTCAAAACAGTGATTATTTTGAATCGTAATGACTATCAAAAAATAATAAATATTGTTTTGAATAACCAAAACTTATCGTAAAATTATTCTAAAATTATTTTTAAATTATTTAGCAGCTGTATTGAATTATTTTTCAACTTAAGTAACTGTTTTTTGTTTTATAATTTCAACTAAGAACGACTTTAAGTTATTTTAGCAACTTTTATTCTTTTATAAAAACAAATAAGTTGTTAAAAAAACTTTGTAAAATTACTTAATCTCGGGCGTCGTTAAGTTTTACAAAGCAATTGATTAAGATTGCTGTCACTTGATAAAAAGAATGCTGTTACAAAAAGATTTTCAAAGCTTTTATTTTTAAACTGACCAATTCAGATATTGCATTGAGCTTTATTTAACCGTGTACATTACAAGAATTAATGAAGTTGTTTAGTTGAGTAATTAGCCGAAAAGCCTATTTTTTAAATTCTAAGTTCAAAACAATACTACTTGGTTTCAATATTGGCAATGTTGTTAAAAGTATTTTGAACAATTTTGAAGAAAACTTGTAAGTATTAAAAAACATTTACAAACTAGCAGACATATGAATAAAAATAAAAAGATATTTTATTAAATCGTTTGGATTATTGTTTACCGTGTTTTGGCTCACACGTAACACAAGCTTGAGTACGAAAAAGGTAAACAAACACTTGTAAAAAGTGAAAAAAAAAAAGATCCAAATTTTAATATAGATTTTGAAGATTTTATTTATTTGTAGTTTCTTCAGTTTGAAATTAACCACTGATTATCATTTATAAACAAAAGCAAGTACTTATAAACGTATAAATGCTGGTTAAAAAAACTACTAAATTATGTTATAAAAAATTTACAAATAAGTTCAAAGTTTTTAAATCTATATTAGTTCGGTAAATCTGTTAAACGATTTTAACAAATAGTTTGTTTTCAACGCTCTTAGTATGTATTTAAGCTCACCAAGAAAATAAAAACATTTTTGTAAAATTTAAGATCCAGAAATAGTTCACATATAAAGACTGCCTTTACCTTGTTATTTTTCTCTAAGTATAATCAATACCTGTCTTGAATATTGGTTTAAACAGTTTTTACTTTTGTTTATGATACTAGTTTTTGAGTTTAAAAAGTAAAGTGTTAATATAATTGCATATATATAAGTTTTTTTTTTCTACTCAGCTGTTAACAAAAGAAGCACTTTTTCAAAAACCATGTCAAAAACCAATACAGCTATTGAGTTGCTAAAAAATTGCGGTAAATTAATTTATTTAGTTGTAATTTTAATAATTCTAAACTTAATCATCAATGTCTTACTCATTTAATTAAAAATCTCGTGCAAAATTTTACGATTTAAGACGACACAGAAAATCTGCATCAACACTAATGTGTGTGTAAAAAAAAAAGATAACCTATTTAATCTAGCAAGACCTTTAAAATTTGTAACTCAAGTACTTTTAACTTCCGAGGGGTTTACTAAAACTACGGTACAGATTAGGCAAAAAAGAAACTCACTCGATCGTATCTTGTAGTCAATTATGACGTAACAATGCTTATACGTCACGGCGCGCAAGTGACAACATTACTTCCATTTCACGATTGAGTTTGCATCAAAGAAAAGAAAACAGAAACTGAATCAAACGAGTTTAATAGACCCATGCATAAATTTTAAACAGAAAAAAGTTATAATTTCCCAACACCTTGATGGCGTCAAAGATTTTAAAAAACTCTCTACCTTGGCACTTCAGAATTATTATTAGTTAGACTATTTTGCCGAGATCTCAACTGGGACGGTTATTTACAATGTTGCCAAGCATTATGACGTGGCATCGGGTTGAATAAGATGGATATTTCTCTTAGTGTTAGTGGCGCCGCGGTTTAAATCGCGTATAAAAGTTTGCACAAGTAATAGTCTGAAGTTGCATAAAGTTTTATAAGTGAAATTGCATTGTAGCCGATTCTACTGTTTCGTAAATCAACGACATATAGTAATGAATGATTTAATCTGTTGCTTAAATATTTTGTTTCAAAAATATAAAGTATTTTTAGAAGTACATATTCATAAAAAATAATTCATCCACTTATTCGCTTAGTTGTTTTCAGCTTTATTCATACACTGAAAGTTTATTTATACAAGCGAAGTAATTATTAATTTACTTCATCGCAAACTAATATATATATTCTTTTTATTTTAAAATTTCAATTATTTCTGCAACAAATACAAAAGTTTGACTAAGCTTTATGTTTACTTTATTCTGTTTTAAATAATAAAAATCGTTAAACACTTAATGAAAACGATACAAAGATCTTGTGAAAATAAATAATTTTATCTACAGTAAAAATGTGTTAACTGTGTTCTTAACAGATTGTAAGAGTTATTTGTTTAGTCTAGTAATTTTTTTTTTATTTTCACTAACTTATCAATAGTTGTTGTCGTGCAATTTTTTTATCATTTTGCTAAATAAATAAATGTATTGGTTAAATTTTTATAACTAAATTTATGTAATTTTGATGTGCAAACACTTCCAATTGCTTGTAAGTTATTAAAAAGATATATAATAACAAGTTAGCATAGTTATAAATGTTTTTCTTAAAATACTTTTAATATTTTATTATGCTTTGTTTTCAAGTTTAATTTTGTTTATACAACGTTTAATTCCTCAATAGTTACTGAAATAATAAATTTTCAAAAGTTGTTTTATAATTTTATTGAAACGAATGTTAACTAAAACTTTTTTTTTTACTTTTATTAAGCGGTACTTTAATATTTCAAAAATATATAATATTAATACTAAAACTAAAACAAGAATTAATTTCAAGCGTCGTTAAGTTTTCAAAATCATTTGATTAAGATGGGATGGATCGCTATCACATGTTTAAGAAAATATTTTATTTAAAGTTTCTATTTTTCAACTAAGTAATTCAGAACGCATGCAGCTAAACTTAACCATGTACACTAAAAAAATCACTTGTCAATAAAACTGTATAGTTGAATAATTAGCCAAAAAGCTCAAAATTATTTATAAAACTAGAATTGTTTGCCTAAAAGTTTGCAGAAATTAACTGTGTTATCAAAAGTATTTAAACATTTTCGAGAAAAAATGATAACTGTGTTAAATAAACATGTATGAATTAGCATCCTTTTTTAATAAAGCTAAGTAAGTGTTCATATTATTGCTTAGCATATCCTAGTTTATACGTAAAATAAACTTGAATACAAAGAATTTTATCAAACACTTTTACTTAAATGTAGTGGAATACAAAAGATCAAAGTGTTTATGATAATGTTTTTGAGCATTTGATCCATTAGTAGTTTCTTAAGTTTTAAATTAACCACTTATTGTCATATTTGAAGAAAGGCAAGTCCTTTCACTTTACTCCTAATACGTGTTTGTAGATGGTTTTCTTATTTATTGTTCATTTTTTAAATCGTTGTGACAAATTACTAAACTATTTCTTAAAAATTTCTAATATAAGCTATAAGTTTTTAAACTTAAATTAATTAGGTAGTTGTTCTAAATTAATTTAAAAATAAACTTTTTGATAAATGTTTTAAGATCTTTTGTGTACTTTACTTTACATTAAAATAAAAACACATTTAAAAATATTCTTACAAAGCCTAAAACATTATTTGTAATAAGTGCTGGAACTCTGTTAACGTTATCTAATTGTAACTAGCACCTGTCTTACATATTGATATAAACTGGTTTTATAATTGTTTAAGAAGATGATTATTTGAGTTTAAAATGTAAACTTTGTTAATATAATTGCAAAAAAGTATTCCTTATTGTTCTATTAATCTATTTAATATCAGCTCTTAACAAAAGAAGTACTTTTACAAAAATCATGTCGCACAAAATAGCTATTTTATTGCTTAAAAATTGCGGTTAATTGCTTGATTTATTGTTATGTTTGAATATTTTAAAGGTTAAAAATAATTTTCTTACTCTTTTATTTTAAAAATTTAACCGTTATTTTACGATTCGCCTCTAAAATGGAATACTTCCATCTAAATGTCTTTGTGTGCCAAAGAAAAAGAAACTTTTTATACTAAGCGAGACAGTAATCTTATGTAATCGGACTTTGTAACTTTAGTATTTCAAAGTTATCAAAACTAGACACTATGTCTGGTAGAGTCTAATATTTCTCTTTTTTCAAGTGTAAGCTATATTTTCATACAATTTTGACGATTTATCTTGTATTGGGTCACAGCGTTAAGTATATTTAAAATGAAATATTTCAACTTTTTAAAACCAATTAAGACGGGAACAAACTTTTAATTTTCTTAAAGATGAGTATTTAGTATATTTATTTCTTCTGAGTTGTAGTATTAAAAATCAAGCTTTATTATTCTTAGTATAGCAAAATAAATCTCAAAATTAAACTAGCTATTTTTAATTTACTTTAAAAAGTGCAGCCGAAAATGCATAAAACTGAAAAAAAGTCTATTTTTTTAAGTACTTAAGTAATAAGCTACTTTCTGTAAAAAACTCTTTTCTAATAAAATAAAATAGAACACTTAGCAATATGACAGTTAAATCAAATAGTTTCAATTAACATCTTTGTAACTTTATACGTGTGCACAAATTGTCGTCTTATGCGTATAAAATCGTTCTTACCCATAACGGTGCTGAAGTTTGAGATCAAAACCACTATAAACAAAACGATTTAATTGCGTATCCGCCCCTTTCTCATTATTACGTAATAAACGGTTTAACAGTGTTGTTTGCGGAACTTTCCAGTAAAATTAAGCTTAATCACTATAATGAAGATAAATGTAAATCGTTTAAACTAATTAACTTAAAATACTTGAACATTTGTAATGTTTAACAAATGTTTCAATTCTTAATTTTTTATTTTTTACACAATTATTACACTACAATACAGTAAGAATAAAGTTCTTAGATAAAAAATATGTTTGAAATTTGAAAAGAGTACTTAGAATTTACTTATATTTATTTATAAGATTTGTAAGTATTACTTCATTGTAACAAACCTCAATCTAAAATTTTCAACAGCGCCGCTTAACCTGTAAAACGCCGGAAAAGTTTTATTTGGAAGATTTTCAACCTGAGCATTTAAAATCTGACAACTTGCTTTTATTGTTTAAACTTCTAATTCAGACCACTTACAAATTTTTACTTTTACCTCTGTTACCATGTGTGCTGTCCCTTTGTTTAATTTGTTAATATTTTTTTTAATTACTGCTCTATTGTTACATACGGAGAATTTCGATAATAATAAAAGATACTGTAGATTGATTCTTTATTGTGTTTTTCTGTAAGTAGTTTGTAAATATAGATCGAATGAGGTCATAAAAATATTTCGATTTAAAAGTTTTATTTTTAGTATAATATTCTAACAAAATTTATTTTTATTAAACAAATTTTAAACGTATTAAAACAGTATAATCGTTGTTTTGATAAGTTGGTGTGTAACAGTAACATATTTAATGTTTATTTGTTAAAACTTTTTTTTTTTTGTAATTGAGTATTTCTAAAATAGAAACTAAATTAAAGTAAAAAATTTAAAAGATGTTTAAAATTAACACTTTTCAAAACATATAGAAAAAACATTTTTCTTTATAGTATTTCAAGCTTACCTAAGCAAAATGTTTTTTTTGAAATATGTTTTATTTCGTATTTAAGCAGATTTATATATTTTTTTTAAGTATTTTGTTTTTACTTAAAGTTTTAGGTAACCGAACTTATTAACAACTTGAGTTCTCAATGATATCTTAATAATATGTTAATAATATAGATACTACATATGGTTTTTTTATTTACAATAAACCTACAAATTAGTTATTAAATAACCTAAATTTAAAGTAAGTAAAAATTAAAACAATACGTATGTAAAATTTTTTTATTAATTTAAATTAATTGAGCTATATCTAAAAGCTATTTAGTTATAGAAATTAAAGAGATTTATTTAAATATTTGTTTATAAATTGTGCTACTGAGGTACGAATTTTTTCACGAGAGAAGTAGGATCAATATGAGAGAAAGATTAGAAGAAGAAATATAAGTGTGAGAGAGAGATTGTAAAAAGAAATTCTTAAAACAAATGTAAAATTTACTTATCTTTCAGTTAAAAGGCTTAAAGGTAAGGTTTTAGCAGCCCGATGTGAAGTACATTATTCATGGTTCACTTTGAAAAGCGAAACATTTTTTTGTTGAGTTGTCGTAATAATTATTTGTTTTAGTTGAAGACTTGTTTATTTATATTTTTATATTAAAGTTAAGTCATATTTAGGTACAGGCAGATACAATTACAACTCTGTTTTTGTATTGAAGGTAAAAAGGTATAAAAGTTGTAGCTTGTTATAATAATACCAGTAGATACGCGTAGGGTAATTATAGAATGTAAACTACTACAATTTTCACTATAGTTTATATTTTACTCTTTAATCTACTTTTACTAGACTAAAAAATATTGATCACAGTTATTTCTATTAAACTTACTTTTCGGTAACTAATAACCCTTTGCGTCAGACTATTGCTGCTACTATTTGATATATCTTAGTAGTTCTTATTAGGTAACCAAACCAAAACCAAATATTCTTTTCAATTAGTTTTTGTTTAATAAAAAAAAAGGTATGAGTTTTTCAAATCAACTTATGCAGACTCCCACTATCTCCGGCTTCAACCTCCAATCCACCCAACAGATGATCTCAAATCAAGGAGAACCCCCAAACCACCACCGCTACCCGGCGTTGCTACGGACGACGGTTTCCAATGCAGACAAATACCCGCGCGCCCCCAAGTACGCCAGATGCCGCAACCACGGGGTTGTTTCCCCTCTGAAGGGCCACAAGAGGTACTGCAAGTAGAAGGACTGCATGTGCGCAAAGTGCACCTTGATAGCAGAAAGGCAGAGGGTCATGGCGGCGCAGGTTTGAAAGTTAGAATTAAATAAAAAAAGTTTTATGTTTTTATTGGTAGGATTTAAACATTAGAACTTTTATTAATATGTTTTATTTTGAAGCTTTAGTTAAGAAGATGGCGAATAAATTTTAAATATTGAGCTCAGATTGGTAAAAAAATTACATACTATTTTTATCAGTACAGCTAAATTAATTTAGATTTTATAGACTTTTATTTCTTTAAATGTTTCAGGTAGCACTAAGACGGCAACAGGCACAGGAAGAAAACGAAGCGAAAGAGCTGCAGCTGATGTACAACATCAACAAGACCCCTTTCAACCCCCGTGCCCGAGGTTGCCACTAGCAACAGTCACCTGAACTACCACAGCTCTGCCAGCAGTTCGCCCACCGGAAGCTTACTGGTGACGTCGTCGGTGAAATCACCTGTGGAAAGCCTGGAGGAAAAAGCTCCCATGGAAGAGGAGGAAAATGTCAACGAGTTTGAAGCCGTCGATTGCTTCGATGTCCGGCAGGGAATCAGGTTTGTAAATATAAAAAAGTAGCCCATTAAAATATTTAAAACTAATAAGCACGTTTTATAATATATAAAACTGTAATAACTACAATTATATGTTTTTTTGTTATTAATAAGCTAGTTAATCTGTAAATGTATTGAAAAAAAAAAACAGTGATACGTTTGTTTGTCTACTAATAATATATTTTTTATTAATGTTTAAAAATTTACACAAACCTTTTTATAGAAAGTAACAACACAAGTAATTCTGTTATTGACGAAAGCTCAAAATCACCGTCTAAAAGCTCAGATATTTGTAAAAATGAAGCTCGGAGTTCAGCAGATTTTGATGTTAACCTGCCAGTAAACTACAGGGATGTACAAAAAAAGTAGTAGCTTAACAAAAAATTATATTATAACAAAGTTTAAAAGATTTTACTTAAACTCTTAATTTATTATTTCTTAATTTTCAGTCAACTTTATTGGTAGGTTTTATTGGCAAGACAAATATTACTACTTTAAAATTACTTCAATTTTTTCAGCGAACAAGAAGACTTCGCTGTACTTTACAACAGGGTTTCCCAAACTCATTTGCTAAATCGCCCCCTTTTCAGAAATTTGAAAAAAATCGCCCCCCCCCCCCCCCATGATTTTATAAAGTATTTTTTTCTCTTGAGTACGCAATTTTGAGCCAAAAAAGTTGTATTCGAAATGTAATTTAGTCTGGAACTTCATATGCACGCACTTTTGGGCTGTGTTCAAAGTAATTTACAGAGCTTGAAAAAATATTTATAGTTTCATCCGCCCAGTAAAGTGTATTAAAATACTTAACTACCAAAATGCCTTGTATAATTTGTAATCAATTCTGTTTAAACATAACTTTTTTTGAAACCATTGAAAACTTTAAGTTAGTTGTGAACAAATTTTGTAGTCAGCAAGTCGTTTTTACTAAGAAATCCTTTCTAGTGTCGACTTGTTAAAAAAATGTACATATAGGTTGCAGAATTGCAAAACCTAACATATAAAAAAATTAAAAAACTCGAGCAAAATTGTAATAAATTGATTTACTATTATTGTGATTTAGGAAGTACTATTGTGAACTGAAAACCGAATTGAAGGCGTAATTCAAAACATTAAGTATCGAAAAAATAAATGTTATTTGATTCGCATAAGTAGTTTTCAAGTTACTTAGTGGGCCGAAATTTGACTTGACCTGGACCGTACTTTACTTATGTAAAATCTTAACTGAAACCTGAAATTATAATAATCTCTTATATAAAGAATTGGACATTTAGATGCGAATGCTACGTAATTTATTCAAGTTGCATTAATATACTCAAATCATTTTATAAATAGGCATACTCTAAAATTACTTTACCATAGATTAAAAACATCAAAAGAATAAACAGCTTATTTTACACTTAATGAAACAAATATTAAAACACCATTGCTGATCTAGTTTGAGGAAATTTGACCGACTGGTTGATTATCTCACATGAAAAGTGGTTTTATCAATAGTTTCTGTTAATGCAGTAAAATTATTAATTTCAATGTAAAAGTTATTGTAAGCAAGTTAGTTGTAAAGTTAAAAATTTAAGTCTAAATTTTTCAAACTGTGTGTTTCGTAGTGAATACCATGAAATAGTATTTGACTTGTAATAACCTTTAAAAAACTAAACCTCAATCCTAACAATAATTTTCTTCTTTATTTAAATTAAAAAAAATAAACATTAAAGGTTTTACAGTTAATTTGTAAACAGAAAGTAATCAAAAAAAATTAGATTAAAACTTTGAATTAGATTTTAACTGTAGCAGTCTTTTCGATGGCTTGTTTAATTCTGTCCGGAAATGAATTTGTTTTCTAGCGATCAACATATAATAATTTAACAGAGTAAAACAGTGAAAGATTAAAAGCTAGGGTTGAACTATTAAAATAAACAACACACTTTAATTGTCAAAATATTTTGAATTAACATCATAAAAACAGTTGTACTAATAGTTTAAAATTCCTTAGTATATAGATTTTTAAACAATGTATGTAGTCATTTCAAAAAGAGACCTCAAATCTCTACTCTTTTAAAGTCTTTTTTTTTAATAAAAACTTTAATGGTTCTCAAGATCTTTTTATTTATACAGACCAATCAAATTATAACTAAAATCTGTCAGATAAACATCGTTCACACATATATTTTATTCACTATGCTATAAAAAATTTTAGTGTAACTTAAAACGACAAATATAAACTACAAAATTAACCAAGTCAAAACACAATTTTTAATAACTTTAAAATATAAACCACTCAACAAATACAGTAGACTTCCGCTTGAGTCTGCATTTTGAACAAAATCAAAAAATGCAAACTCAAAAATGCATTATAATATTTTTTACAAAACGGCAAATTTCGATATGTTATAATGCAATAATGTTATGAACAATCGTAAAATCTACTAAAATCTAAACATTCACTAAAAAAGATAGATCTATATAAGCTGTTAAGTATAATAACTTTTTTTGTTAATACTTAAGTTAGTAATATACTTTATTTAAGTTAAATGTGAGAAAATAAGTTTTCATATTAATTTTGGGTAAAAAGTGCGAACTCAAAAGAAAGTCTACCGTAATTAATATTCATAAGGCTTTAAGCAAACCTGTTGTAGAATAAATAACTTAATAAAATTGTTAATATAAAAAGAATACTTAAATACAACACAAACCAGGTTAGATAAGAAGTATTTTTAAAATTTAACAAAAAAAACTTACATAAGATAATTTCTGCTACTGAAGTCTAATCTAATGTGAATGATGAGCTTCATGAAAGTTTTTCTATGTTCTGAATCACTCAAATAAATCTTCAAGACACCCCCTTAACAAATCTCAAGATTAGATCTTTTACTCAAGATGTTGATAACTGAGCTGAAAGCTTTCTAAACAACATAGCAGGAAGGGAAAGCTATAAACAACAATCTAACTTCCTCCCATAGTAGAAATACTTTTATTTTGAATACTTTAATACTTTGATTTATTTCAAAAATTTACTTTAAATTCAAGGTCAGTTTGTAAGTCTGAGAAAGTTTCCTGTAAGTCAACGATACTTAAAAAATGTCTGCTTCGAAGGGATCCATAATCCACTTCCGGACGTTTAATTAAAAAACTTTAGTAAATCGTTTATCAATATCACATTTAAGCTGTTCCTGTTGAGATGAAAATACTTCTACTTCACCTTCGATCATTTGAAGTTTTAAGTTTTCCAAACTTGCAAAATGTGAAAAATTGTTTGTTTTTTTTCTATACAGTTCAAGTTGATTTCTGAAACTGGTTATCTTACTTTTGACTTTTACAAGATTCAAGTTTTTTCCTGGTAAAGTTTTGTTCAGATTGTTGATCTTACCATATAAGTGTGACATGTAAGCAATGTCTATTTTTCTTTTGACAAGATTGTTTGCCAATACCTTATCCTTTTCAGAAAAAAATCAATAACTAAATTAAAGATAGTCAAAAACTTTCTAAACAGTTTTATTTTAATAACCATCTCACTTTTGTATGCATTATCAACTTATCAAAAACCTCATCATTGTCATTGCACAGCTGTTTAAACAGACGAGTTTGTAAAGCATGCCCTTAATTTGTTGACAGTTTTTATCACTAAGTTTAATAAGTCATTTAAACGGACGCTCAAATTTTTTTGCAACTAAATGTTGGCGATGTATAACGCACAACTAATAGTGTAAATATATCAGGGTTTAACTTTTCGTAATATATGATTAATCCCCGATATTTTCCTATCATAGACGGAGAACCGTATGTTGCAACTCCTATAAAACGTTTCAAAGGTACTTTATTAACTTCAAAAAATATTTTAAAAATTAAAACAGAAGTCTTCCTGTGACATGCGTTTCCATTAGTTGGGAGAACGCTAGTTCTTCGTATGATGTATCATCAACTATTATACGCACGCAAACAAGAAAAAGAAATTTATTCTCCGGCAAAGTGGACTCGTCAACCTGCATCGAAATAAAATTATTGCACATCATTCGAACTAACTATTGTTCAACACATTCTGACACTTCATCTATACGTCTTTTCACAGTGTGTTGCTTAAATGAATTGAACGTACTGGTGTTTTTATAATGAATGATTTTTTCCAGAACTGTTTTTAAGACAACAATAATTTTTATTTTCCCCCAGTGGTGTGAGGCAGTCCTTGTTTAGCAACTATGAGAGACATATACTAACAGGCTAATTTTCCATCTTCAACTCTTTGTGTAGATTTCTTGAACATGTTTGTTATTTCACACTGTTTTGTTTTCTCATTTCGAAGTTTTCTGAAAAACTCTACATTCTTATCTACATGTTTGGAATGAAATCTACACTAACGTAAACAAAATGGACTTTTTTTGTTAAAGTTTCACCTCAGGGTCAAATATTTAATGAAATGCTTTAGTTAGTAAAATAACAAGATATAAAGTAAAAATTTTATAACTGAACAAAAATTCTAAAATCGCTCCCCATTCGCCCCCTTACTAGTTATGACCCCCCGTTTCGCCCCTTTACTAAAATTCGCCCCCTGACTTACTAAAATCGATATCGCCCACTTTGGGAAACCCTGCTTTACAAGCTTTTCCCTGAAAGCTACAAGAATTATATCTCAAAAGTTTATTAAGAAAACAATAGCAATGCGATGCACACAATAAAGCAGGTAAATTTTATTTGTTTTTGTTAAAATATATAATATTACTCTAGTTTTTTTAGTTAATTAATTTTATCAAAAGTCTAACTAAATCATAATAAATTTCAATGTTTTTTAAAGATTTTAAATCGAAATAACACGGAGAACAATGGGGTGCCACCGAATATCAGTCACCCGCGAAACTTGAAAAGAAAATTGTCACCTGACACTGAGAGAGAAGTCAGGAGAAAAGTGCAATCGACTTATGTGAAACCTAGACAAAGTCAGTTAAGCTATATATCAAAAGAAATATTAACACTAAAAAATTTCTTTTATAAGTTAAACTAACTGCCAACTGCAAAAAGCATATAGTTTTAAAACCTTTTACATGTTATAGTGCAAAAAAAAGCTAGTAAACATGCTTTATTTTTATATACAAACAATTATTTACACAATTTTAGTGATCGTCTGTTAGTTATATATATCCCTACAGGTTATCCAACTCACCCCTACTACAACATGCCGATTCAGAGTAATCCCCTTTCAACCGGTCAGTTGTTCGGCCAATCAAACTTCAATCAGAACTACGTGCTGATGGCCCAGCAGCAAATAGCCGCCATGCAGGCCGCCATTTAGGGGAATTCCCAGCAAATCAATAGGAGACTCACAAACAACTTTCTAGCCACAAGGTTCAGCCAAATGAGGGCGTCTAGTTTTAACGGAGGGAAATATAGTTCTCCCTTTAACATCGCCCCCTTTGTGGCTGCAGCTTACAACCAGATCCAGCGGCCCTCCCATCAGCAAAGTTTTGCAGGGTCCGAGGGCCCACATAGGTTAAGCTCTAGCAACGATATTAAGTTGCCAGGCAACAAGGGACTTTCCATAGACGAGCAAGCAGGTGAACAAGCAGATTCTAGAACGGGAAAAACCCGAAACAGATATTTGAAGTTATATAAATATTTTATATTCTAGGTTTGAATTTACATATGCATGATGATTACCGTTGTTTCCAAAAACTTAAATAAACGTACAATATTATAAATAACAGTTACATAAAAACGTTTACTTTCAGATTATGAAATGTATAATTACTTTAAATGTTTTTGCTACTCATAAAACTTCTGCGCTCAGAAAAACAATTTCTATGCACATTACTGTTCTCTTATTAATAAAAATTGATATATAATATTAAACAACAAACAAAATTTTACTGACGTTATATTACGTATAAAAATAACATAATTTTCATCGAAAACAGAGGAGTGGAAAATTACATCTATATTTTTGTTTTGATAGGTGCATTATAATCATTTATATAGCTGTTATGTTTTATTAACGTTTAAAAATATCTAAATTGGTGCTTTTAAACAAAACGAACTTTAAAAAACAATATAAAATGTAAAAATGTAATATCAAGACTTACTAAATTGCTAAATATACTTTAGAAGTTTACAGCCATCTAACAAACAAAGTTGCCTATCTCTAGAAGTAATACAAAAGGTAATCATTTTTTTGTAAGTCTTAAAAAGCCGTATAAAAGTATAAGACTTCTTAAATTAATTCAATTTGAGCCTACCTTTATAGTACTTTAAAACAATATAAGCTGCTTTGAAAATAAGAAAAAAAATGTATTACGTCAACCTTGCTGAATGAACTAAATTGTATTTTGTTGTTTCAAACTGCCATGTCGATTATTGTCGCTGAGTAAATTGTTAATAACTTGTTTATTTTAAAATTTTTATTTATTTTTTTCATTTCTAGTCATTGCTCTATTTAAAGATTATATCTTAAACGTTTTGTTCGTTACGCCATTTTTTTTGACTTCATTCTAAGTAGCATTTTTTTCATAATTTTTATTTTTTATTTTCTTATTTATTTATTTTGTTAAGAATTTGTTGTGTTTTCGTTTATATTACTGCATTTAGTTTTTTAATTTCTTTTATTTTTATTTATTAATTAATACCAATATTTAGTTCACCTAATTATGCATTTTTCATTAAAATTTGAATAGTTAATATTTATTTATTTTTTACGCATCAATGAGTTCAGATTCACATTACTGCCAATGTCTAAATGTTATTTACTGTTTTGAAATTATTTGAAAAGGTCGGCCAAGGCTCACCGAAACCGGTAATAAACCAAAGCAGTGCTTAAACATTTGTTTTATTATATTTTCTTATTTAAAAAATGATTGTTATAATGAGTATTACATTAGATAAAAAAATAAATATTTTGAGTTGTTTGATACCGTAATTTGTTAACATTTAGTCGTTTTTTATGACATTTGACAAATTATCTTTTTACTTGTTTATATTTTGTTGGTATTTTAAGTAGTAATTTTTTTCTTTTTGTGAGAATACATTTTGCATATAAGTATTTTAATTCGATATGTATGTTTTTTCAAAAATAATAAGTTGCATTTTTTTTTTGATTTTGCTACAACATTTCTACAAATATTATTTTATTTGAGTTTTGTAAACAAAAAATACTACAAAAAAATTATATCACAAAAAAATGACTTGTAAAAAGTGCTTAAAATTTTTTGTTTAAAAAACGATTTCCCCGTAGGTATAAAATCATTTCTATAATAAAAGTTAGTATACTGCTCAAAATTTTATAAACTTTAAATATAAGTTATTCATATATCAAGTTTCAAGTTAAACAGTATTAGAAAACGACAGTAAGAGTAACGATTTAAAAGTGGCTTTAGATAGTAAGTTATTTTATTATACAGAAATTAAAACAAGAATAAAAATATTAATATAAAATCTAATTATTTAAGGCTAATAAAAAAGAAAAAGACTAGACTATTTTTTCCAAGTATTGCAATCTTTAAATAATTGAAAAAAATACTAAACCAAGTTATGTTTCGATATAGGAGTTTAAACTTTTTTCGCTCATAATCCCTAAATTGTAGTTTTTAAATCAGAAAAAGAATGTTTGTATTAAATATTAAAAAAAAAAAAATTGTCCAAATATACACTATTAAAACAAGTAAAAGTTTGACAGCATTCCATTTGCACTAAAAGATTTTATACAAAGTTTTTCAGAGTAAATTGCTATGTATCAAGTTTTTTTTTTAATTTTTTGTCATCTAAAACATATAAATTGTTTTTTTAATTTACAGTATTAGTTAGTGTGAAAAAAAGTGCTTAAAACCTTTGTTTAATAGTTACTTAAAAAATATTTTAAGGTTCTTTTAAATTTTAAACCAGAAATTTTTTCGTATTACTAGAAAAATTAAAACTATATGTTTAAAACATAAATTTTTTGTTTTTAAATCTAAAATATGATTCTTTTTTTTTTAAATAGTCTTAACACTTAAATCAGCATAAATTATTAAAGGCCTTTATTTTAATATTTTTTGTTCAGATGTAATTTATAGTTGTGATCTTTTTGTTGGTTACTTTAGTAGTGTAGATTACTTCAACCAAATTTTCAATGAATATTCATAAGTATAGAAACTAAGTAAAGTGATAATTTATTTTACCACTCTAAAGTAACCTATCTATAACAATGTAACAAGCATTCCATTTGCACTAAAAGATTTTATACAAAGTTTTTCAGAGTAAATTGCTATGTATCAAGTTTTTTTTTTAATTTTTTGTCATCTAAAACATAATTTATTTTACCACTCTAAAGTAACCTATCTATAACAATGTAACTGTATTCATAGAACACAATCTATAACCACGAGAAAAAAATATTTCTTACGTTTTTGACATGTTTCATTGTGCCACCAATTAATTTGTCACCATTTTAACAATATCTGCAAAATGTCTCACAAAGATGCAAATTTGCAATCTCTAAATAGCCGAAACTTGCAGAGTTCGTCGCCGGCCACCTGACTACGTGTTTGTGACGTCATAATAACTGCACTCGGCTCGCGTCTCATTCAATACAGTGATTTGGATTAAAAATACATATTTTTAATTAAAAGGTAAAATAATTTTTTATTAAAAAGTTCGGCTTGACCTGAATATTAAATCATTATTGCTTAGTTGTAGTGTTAGTTCATTAATGCACTTGAAAACATTATTTCTTTGATGTCAAGATAAGTAGCTTTGCGCACAATGATGAAGTTAATTTCTTTTTCTTCTTTTTTCATCATTAAAGATTTGCGTCATCTAATCACCTCTCAAGCAACTTTATTCTTGTCTAAGTTTGGCTGCAAACGGCTTCAAAAAGAAAACAACTATAAATTTATATAGCTTTTCTTTAAGAACAAGCACTGTAATTTTTTAATATGAAACGTTATTAGAATTAAATTTTTAATCAGCCATTGTTGTTACCCGTGACCATTTAAAATTTTAACTTAAAAAATTTACTCAGCTGCACCTTAACAACACTGCATAGCAACCATAAAACCCTTCTTCAAAGTGTTTATTGTTAAACAGCGAATACAAATATTCGAATCAATTAAGAAGTTTTTCTAAGTTTTTATGTGTTGAGTTTAACATATATTTTCGAAGTTTTTCAAAAGCTTATGTCGAAACTAAACAGTGTTTTGCAAAACGAGAGTTTCTTTTATGAAGATGAGTAAGAATTGAGAAACTTGTTTTAAACTTTTAACAGTTTTTAGATTTTCAAAATTCAAGAGAACACAATTTTGTTTAAAACTGTAGTAGAAATTTAAAATTGTATTTTTATCACTTCACTTTTGTTTCGCAATAAAAACTTTGTATATCAACTTTAAGTTTAGCAGTTATAAAACTTCAATTGATTTTTGTAATTTTATAACGCAAATTATTTTTATAAGTATCAAAAACAAACTTTAAATAATGCCAAAAAAATGAATTTTAAGTTTTCAAGTTTACTGGTTTTAAAGTATACTTGATTAATTAAAATTGATTAAAAAGTTCTAAATCATTCTAAAATTTTCAAAAAACACGAGAATTAAACTTTTTGTACACAAGTTTTTTTTTATACAAACTGAATTAGACCATCAGCGAAACATTGTTCGTTTTAGCTAACTTAAGAAGCAACTTTGATTAGCGCCTTTTAAAGAAATCGACACGTGTTTAATCAAAACAATGACATTAAATTCGACTTTAATTATTTTGTTTGTTTCTTCTTAGTAAAAGTTTTTCAGCGGAAAGGAAACTTAAGTCAGACTTTCTGTTTGCTTACATACATGTTTTAAGACGCAAAAGTAAAACAACAATTGTTTTAAAAGCCGATAAAAACTTCGAATTTTTTATCAGATGTTTGCATTGCGATTTGATATAAAAATTTCTTCTGAAAAATTGTTTTGTAAAAACGTGCTAATTGGTGTTTTTGTTGTCAATCCGTTCACACTAATGCTTGATTTAACAAAGAAAGTTCTGTTGTTACTGGTGTGTGAAAAATTAATGTAATTTGAAGTTTTCACAAAAAGTTGAAGTTTATTAAGTTGTTTCATTAAATTGTATTTAGTTTTTTAGCTTATTAACGTTTTTATTTACAGAAATTCAAATCTAAGTTAAGCGTTAAGACGTGTGTTTCTTAATTGAAAATAGAATTTTAATTTCTGCTAAACAAGTTTTTCTTTTAATTAATTATTTAATGTATGATAAAAAGTTGTATGCTAGTTGTCAAAAAAAAACTTATTTAAACAGTTTTATTCACACAATTACGTAAATTGGTGGCAGCTTTGTATATAAAATTCAAATATTTTAATAAGTAGTTCACTGTAAAATCCAAAATAAAATAAAGTTACAGTTTTATGATGACTTTTAATTTTTGGTGATGACTATAAAAAATAAACAAATATCTCTAAAACTAAAATGTTAAACTCTAGATAAAGAAAATAAGTATTTTTATTTAAATAAATAGTTGACTAAATTCAGTATTTTTGGTTATAAAATTATACATCTGGATTTTTAGTGTTTTTATGTAAATTATTATTGCAAGTAAAATAATTTTTTCTTAACTAATTTACTAAACTAACAGTTTCTTCATTAAATTGAAATAACGTTATTTACAAAGATGGTTTTTACATACGTAGATTTTTGTCATATTTTTCACTTCCTAAAATAATTCATTCAGTAGAAAAAAAACAAATCATTAATAATTTTTTTCTTATAAATCAAAATATGAAGAAATATTTTAAATAAACTAAAATGTGTCTTTTAGCTTTTCAACTTCTGTATATCGAACTCAATTTTTATCATGTTCATCTAGTTTATGAAAGTGCAAGTAAATGTACTAAGCTAATGTTTTACTTTGTAAGCCAAAATTGAGCACTTTTTCATTAATAAAACCACAAGTTTTATTTATTTTATATAGTTTTATTTTATTTTCTTCCGTGATAAAGCTAAGAAGTTTTTTTTTTCAATAGCTTAATTTACATATTAGCTTATAAACGAATATATTTTTTCAATTAAAGCATTTTTCGCAACATTCGTGAAATTCTTAACGTATTACCCACAGTTGTCGAGAAGTGACTTATTAAAAGTAAAAACAACTTTTTTACGATAGTTCTCAAATATTTTAACGTTTTTTCTGAAACTAGTTTTAAGCTAACTTTATTTGATTACAAAACTCAAAGCAAAAGAATTTAAGAAGCTATAAACTTATTGAACTATTTTTTCTGTAAAAGCTTACTTGTGCCACAATTTAAAAACAATCTAAAATGATTTTTCTTAAAAATTGTGTTTTATGTTTAGCTTTTTATTTCAATTTAAAAAAAAATCGGAAACAATTTTTTGTTTGACAAAAATCGTGTATACTAATAAATGATAAAGCTTTTTAAACTTATTCTACAAAAATATTTAAAGTACTTTTTATCTTATCGATTTTTATATTTTCAGTTTACTTTTGCTATTTAGTTTAAAATCAAAACTTTAAAATTTTATTGTTAAGAACATTATAAAATATTTTTCTACAGCGATAGCAGTAGCATTTTATAAGTAGTTAAATTTATAAAAGTTTTGCCTACTAAATATTTAGATAAAATACAACTAAATTTTTAAAACTTACTTAAACCTACCAATTTGTTCAATAAAGTAAACATCTTATAACTTTGGTTATTGATTAAAAAAACTTAAAATTGAAAATTACAAGTTATAAAAAAACTATCAGTGTTTTGCATAGGAAATACCTAAAAAAAACTTTGCAAAATTTCTATCATTGGTATGCTGACAATTTAAATATCAAAAATATTTATTTTTCAAATAAATTAATACTAAAAGGACGATAACAAATCTAACAGTTAAATGATAATCATAGTTTAACGTTAACTAAAACTATTTTTATAGACTATATACTTTAATGCTTTGTTATTTTAACACAATGAAAAATGTCTAAAGTTTGTATTTTGTAAAACGTGAAATAAAACAATAAATATCCTTATACTAATTGCGTTTAACTCGTTATATTTAAAACTAAAAAGAGTTTAAAAGTAAAAATTATAAATACAAAACAATAAAGTTATTTTTTACTATGTTTAATAACTTGTTTAGTTTGATTTTATCTCAAAGAAAAACATTTCACAATAAACACTAATTTAGTTCAAACCTTACCTGTTTTAAATCAAAATAGTAATCAATCCACATAAAGACAAAGTCGTACCTAAAATTAAGGTGTTATTTATATAAATATCATAACACAGGCGACAACAAGTTAATCCAGAAATATCAAGGAAAAGAAATCGTAATAAACGTACTAAAACCAACAATTGAGAAGGGTCCCATTAGTTTGATTCTAAAGTATAAATAATTTATCCTTTATATGTTTCCTTTAGGTCCAACGTAAATTGTATTGAAAATTTGTACGTTTAAGATGTGTTTTATTCAAATATCACTTATTATGATTAACTAAAGTGTTTTTATTTTGTAAAAAATATTGTGTCATCCTTAATTTTATTTTAAGACTTTAAATTTTTACAACATCACGGTTTTTAATGTAAACTAATGTAAATAATTAGCTGTTTTAGAATTTATTTAAACTACTTCATTGAACACTTACGGACTTAGCTTGTGTTTAAATATGTGACATGAAACATTAAAGCATGTAACTGTTCAAAGGAAAATATAACGTATCATACTTCAATAAAACTTATCACGATAATCTAACTAAACTTTAAAAGCATTAAGGAAATTTAGCGTTTAAATGGTTTTACAATAGCAAAAAAATATGAAATATCAATAAAAACAAAAAATTATACGTACAAAAACTATTACTTTATATATTGAATTCTTTTAAAAACGTTAACTGCATTTTAATTTTAACTTTTGTAAAAATTTTTATAATAAAGTATATACAAAGAAAATATAAAACAGTCATTTTATTGGTCATTAACACTTTTAAGTTAAAATAACTTTTAGTTTAAAGTCACAAAGTTTTATACTCAAAAAAAGCTATAAAATCATTTTACCTGTCAAAAACACAAACAATTATAATATCTACTTAAAGTCTCATTTCTGATTCCCATTTAAACCTTTCAATTCTGAATTCCACGCATGACCTCATAATAGAGTTACATTAGATACAAACATCAAACAATAAGAATCTCCATGGTGACTGTTGTCATGGAAGGACGTTTCTAAGGGGTTCACGTTTGGGAAGTAGATGACCCGTTGAAAGGCGTCTTCCTACTGATGATTGGCTGATAGTAAAAAAACAAGTCTTGTCTATTGTTTAACTTCTTGGGTGGTCAACTTGTTCCATTTTACATGAAAATGGGAAAAATTCTATGTTTCTGTTTATAAAGAGGCTTTTTGTTGAAAATAGAACAGATGCGTTTGGTTCAATTACTGTTTGTAAACTATCATAAAGTTGATTAGTAAATTATAAAGTTAGTTTGACTTAATTTTTGTAGTTTAAAATATAGTTTCTTGTAATTAACTAGCTACTAGATAAAAATATTAAGTTCAAAATGTTATAAAAAATGCGATTTAAATACCCAATACACGAAAAAATTAAAAGTTATGTTTAGAATTTCATTTTTTTGCAGCAAAAGCTACTTTAATTTAAAATATTTAGTTCATAATAGTAAATTGAATACAAAGAATTTATTAGTTTTATTGTTAAACCTATCGACCATAAGAAAGTAGTCTTAAATTTAAATAAAATACCATAAATATATTCTTAATGCAAACCACGTAAGTAAACACACAGCTGGATTATAAATTTCACCATAAATCACGTAGAGCACACTTACTAAATCAAAACTTGACAGTAATTTCTAGTATGTTTAAATAATCAAGTCTCTATTTGGTTTTGCTTCAAATAGTTTTGTTAATTTTAACAAATTTTGTTTACTTAAATATACCTAAAATGTAGCTAATTTTAAAGATTTGTTTTAACTACTAAAAACTTTATGTTATTAATTGATTTATGAAAAATAATAAAGTCATATTAATTGTACTACTTATTTTAAAACTAAGTTTACCTAAAAATCAGATTATTTAAAAAGTAGTTATTTAACAAATTTTCATTTTGTTTAAACTATATCTTAAAATACTAAGATAAGCTTTTAAACTTGAAAACTGTTACTTGATATTATTTTTGGCTAAGATGAAAAAAAAAATTAACAACAAAAATTCTCAACTTGCAAAGGTTTAAAGTTGCAATCTATAAGCAAATTTTGTAATTTACTAATTAAACTATTCAATCTGCAAATTGTAATAAAGTTGAGGCATATGCATTAAATAACATTATATAACAAGATAGAAGATTAATCATCTCGATAAACAAAATATTTTTCGTGCACCAGGTCTTAGGACCAAATATTCAATAAAAATATCTGGTGTATTTCAACTTTTGTTATTCTACTTGCATGTGAGCTGATTATTGAAACAAAAGATTTTGTATAATGCACAATCTTCACCTTTGTATTCATACGTCACAATAAATCTAATTAATCTCTAATTTTGTGAAATTTTCTTATTTCTGCGTCGCAAACAGTTATTACGATTTTGTTTCTCATGCAAATTACTCGTCCGTTTGTAATTTGCTAGAGATGGTTTTTATCTAAATACGGTTTTTGTCGTAGAGTCTACTTTTTCTACTACTTAAACTAAATTGTTTTTATACAGTCATTATTAGTATTGTACTACTTCAGGTCTTTATTTATAAAATTTCACTTATATCTGAGTTAGCATCTATTAAATAAAAGTTATTTATACGTAAAGGTATGTTAAAACCACGATTATTTGTAGAAACGGTTTAAATTATTAACGATATCAAACAAAGTCTTAAAATACATCAGTTAAGTGAATGCCAAGCATTAAATTTTTTAAAAGTAAAGCAAACCAAAGTAAATTATTTAACACTTTAAATGTAAAAGAGTCATCTGGATAAATTTTAGCAGCTACATCAATATTCAAATTATCACTTAGCTTTTAGAAACATTTTAATATAAAAATAAATTTCAAACAAAGCATTGTGCGTTATTACTCGTTCATAAAAATTGAAAATTAGTAGCTCTTTTAACCGTAAAACCCAATTAACCAATATAAACTTTCCAAGTACAAACTCACAAAATTGTCCTTTTGACTTTTCAAGTTGAACTTAATTCTATTAGCTATAAAGTTAAAACTTGATTAAATTTTAGTAACAAAACAGGTTATTGATTGAGAAAAACAATAATTGTTTAGTATGATAATTAATGTTAAGTTATGATAAGTTACAAAAATAATTTGTGATTAACTTCTGAAACAATCGAAACTAAACCGGCTTAAAACTTTGTAAATTATCAAAGTAGTACAAACTTGAACTTACGAAAAATTATGAGCTAGTGTAGGAAATTATTTATTTCTATCTGTGTATATATATGAAAATTATTATTGTTGTTGTCGTATTTGGTTTTGCGTTTTTTTTCTGAATATATTTTTTGATACAGTTAAAAACAACACTACTGAGTTCAACTAACGTTGGTTTTTGTTACTGTTTTTATATTTTTTGATTCAACAAAAACAGCACTACTTTGTTTAATTAATTATCATTGTTGCTTTTTTTTTTATTATTCAAAATGTTTTTTGATGCAATCAAAAGAAAGGTTACTGAATTTAAACAAAGTTGGTGTTTTAAGTGTTAACTATTTTCTGTTAAACTTCTTTTGTATTGTTGAAAGCGCAATTCTAATTTGTAAATAATGGCTATTAATGTTGATTTAGCTTTAGTCTTTCAAGATCTTAAGACATTATGAAACAGTCAAAATTAAGACTACTGAACTTATTCAGTATTCAGTTTTTATATTGTTGATGCTTTTGAGTCGTTGCTGATATTTTTTAAAAAATATTATATTTAGCTTTAACTTTTTTTATTTTTGTTTTTAGATAATTTTTACGGTATGATACAGTATAAAACATCACTACTTTAAGTTTAACTAATTGTTTCTGTTTTTTGTTTTGTTGATTTTTTTCTGGTTTATTGAGCTTAATTAACCGTTTATGTTGTTGTTAATGTTGTTTAATACAGTTGGTAGTAAAACAATTTTGTTTAAAAAAATGTGTTGTTTTTATTCTTATTGTTTTATTGTTTTTGTTATTGTTTTTCATATTTTTTGAAAGCAACTAACAACGGCTCCCAGTTGATTACAAAAATCGCAATACAAATAAGCTTGCAATATAAACAAGATTCTTATAATTGCAACATACCATTAAGCCCTATTCAAACAAATATCATGTATAGTTGCTTCGCTTAAGATAAAAACATAAACAGAAAGTCTTTCTTGTTCGTGGAAAACATTTTAATTATAAAGGATTTCGAGCCACACACAAATAAAATCTTTCATTTTTGTTTAGCCATAAGTTGTTTTTTTGTTTTTCAATTGTAATACAATGTCCCTTAGTATAAAGACTTTTGTATAATTTTAAACGGGGGGTTTATCTTAATAGTTTTTTAGTTGTTAGTCTTGCATAAAGTAAGAGTTATGCTTTTGTCGGGTTAAGTACGAATACAAATTTTTGACGTTGTTTATTGTATAGTTAAGATAAAAATATTATTTAAACTAATATTAATTTTAAACTAATTTTAACTAAAAAAATATATTGTTATAATTACTATAGAGTATGGGTATAGCTTTCTAAGAGGGCATTGATTTTCCTTGTTACATAACTTCATTATATCACTTAGACAAGAACAACTAATATTATTTTTGAAGTTTAATTAACTTGTAATCTCTAAAATTTTGGTATGTATTTTATTTTCTTTAATAATAAACAAGATCTTCTTGGTCATGGAAAAACTTTATACATTTTTATTTTTTATAGAAAATTAGAAACTTAAAACCACTTGACGTTTCAGGCAAACAGTTCAACAGTTACATTTTTTTGCGGTGTAATAATTTCATATCAGAAGAAAATAATTGAAAATACTTTTCTTGAGATGTGTCGAGTGCATTTTTACAACATTTAAAACATCAACGTCAACTGTAAATGAACTCTCAACAATAAAAACCTCACTGCACCTCTCAAGTTGTATAAGTATTTCAATTTATTGCATATTTCTGATCGTCACATTGCATATATCAGACATTTGGTATTAAAAGTTTTCGCTTTTACGTGTAATGGCAGTAACATATGTTTTTCGATAACAATTTAATTTTGTTTACCATCAAAAAATTCATGTTTATTTAAAATTTTCACCAACAAAAAAGAGCATACTTCTACATCACAGTGGTAAACATAGTAGATATTTTGCAAAATCAAACGTAAAATAATAAAAAGAGTAGCTTACCATCGATAACCAAAAGCTTCCTACTTACCCCAAGTCCTAAGACTAAACTATTTGAGTGCTTTTTTATCGTTGAATAAACAATAATAAGCAAACCCAAGAATTTGGTGAAAAATAGAAAATGGATGAAAATACTCGATTTTATGTAACCAGAGTAGCTTTGGCCATTGTTACGAAAATCCCATTGGCGACAGTTAGATGTGAGAAAACACCAAAAAAAAGAGTTTTTGTCGAGGCTAAAGTGAAATAGTTTTGCTTTAATCAGCTATAACCATTCATAAATATAATACATATATGTATGTGTATGAAATTGTTCTCTTCTCTCAACTTGTTTATTTATCGAACAATAAGAACTAAGAATAACTTTTTTAAGTGTTACTAAAAATGGTGGTTTGTTTTTTACGTCGTATATAAACCATCATGTACCTATGTAGTAAACACAAGCATTGTAAAACCATAAGTTATTTTATTGTTTTATAAGAACTCTAAAGACAAAAAAAAAACTGCTAAAATATTAAAAAATTAAACTCTGACAGATATTTCATCGGTAAACTAAATTCGTGAATTTTTGAAGCATACTTTTCCTATATTCCCAGTCTAGACAAAAAATTTAGAGATCACACATATTGTTACTTCTGAGTAATTTAATAATAAAAAAAACAATAAAATGTACGTAAAAGATAAGATTACTCGACTGTATCTTGTTGCCATCTATGACGTAAAACTGCTAATACGTCACGGTCTGCAGGTGACAACGATCGCTTACTTAGTACGCTCGAGTTGGCATCAAACAAAAAATTAAATTAAATAGTAACTGAAGCTAAGCAGTTTAGATAGACCACCAGTGGTTATTCAGCAAAAAACAGTTTTAATCTCTCGACACCTCGATAGTGTTCGATAAATAGTGTTTAATTTTTCAACAAATTCTCTGCCGTGGAGCCTTGGAATTATTATCAGTTACACAATTCCGTCAAGATCTAAACTGGGGCGATTATTTACAATGTTGCCAAGCATTATGACGAAACAGTGGGTTGAGCAAGATGGATGCTTCTAGTTTAGTGTTAGTATTAGTGGCGCCGCTCTTTAAATCGAGCATAAGAGTAGCTTGTTTGCGCAGGTAATGTAGTTTCATGAAGTTATGTAAGTAGAATTGCACAGTAGCCGATTTGATTGTTCTGTAAATTGGGGATGAAAAGTTTGTGAAGTAGCAATGTGAAGTAAAGTAAAACAAAATTGTCAAAAATTAGACAATACTTTTTATTTTCTGAAGTAAAATACAAGAGTTGCTGATTTAATTGTTTGGGCTTTTAAATAAAGTATGGTTATCAATTTTTAGTTGACTGTGGCTTAATCATAGCTATTCAAAGTTATCCATAACTTTTTTACACTAATTTATACAAAAAAAAACATACATCGAATTATTCGCCTAACTTTATTTAGCTCTATTTATATACTTACAACTTGTCAAACAAAAGGTATACATAATGAATTACTTGATCGCTAGCTTACATATTTCTTTCAAAAAACTTAAAGCCTTTAAACTTTTCCTGCGACAAACAATAAGAAAGAAGTTGTAGATACAGTGTTTAATTTACTTAAATCATTTCTTGTTTAACTAAGTAGTAACAATCGTTTAATACTAAAAGCTTAATAACGGAAAAGATACAAAGATCGTATGAAAGTAATTATTTTTATCTACAGTAAAAATCATTTTACTGCCTTTCTATCACATTAAAAAACTTATTTATTTTTTTCTCTAGTATTTTAACTTTCATTAAGTAATCAAAAACTATTTTCTGGAAATTTTTAAGTTTTTAATGGAATAAGAAACTCTATTACTCTTTTTTTCAAAAAAAAGGCATGTTCGAATTTCAGATGTGCAAATAAATTATATTTTAATACTATATTCATTTTGCCAACTTAAAATGTATAAGTACTAAGAAAATACTTTTATCTCTCAAGGCTTGGAATAACTTTTGATCGCTTATAGTTAATTTTTTTAATACTGTATAGAACATAGAATTAAACTAAAACTTATTTAAATTAGAAGTTTATTTCTGCAGTGTAGTAGTAATGAACTTTTTACAAATAATTTAAAGGCTCGGTTAAAAAAGAATTTATTCTAGGCTAAATGAAAAGTTTTAAGTTAAACAGAAACACTTATATTTTCTCAAACAAACCTTTATTCTTTTTACAAATGTATTTTAGTTATTTTGACTGATTGCTTGCAATGCAAAGTTTGTTTTGTTTTTATCTAAAACAAAATCTGATTTTGTTTTGTACTATAACTTTTACGACAATAAGTATTAACAATAGCAACATTTACACAACGTATTAAATTTTATTGATAAGTTTAAAAACAATTAATCTTAAAAATATTTACCAAGCAAATTTACTTAAATTGCATGTATTTTTAATAATCAAACTTTTCTTTTGATATTCGTCTTTAAAATAAAATTAAAGTGTTAACTCAAAATGTTGTTAAAATCTAAAAATAAACTATACAAAACTTTGATTATTAATTAAAAATGTTTGAACTATCGTAAATAAAAACCTAATTATAGTTTCATAAGGCAAGGTTTAATATCTACTTTAACTTTGGTTTTAAGGTTGTTTGAAAAAAGTATAAAATAATGTAGTTTAAAAGTTTTAGGTAAATCATATTTACTAATTAACAATTGCAATATTTGCATTAAAAGTAAATAAAATAATATTGAAAAAAGTTAATTGCTACACTTGTTTTTCCTTTTTTTTTAATTATATACCAGTTATCCAGCAGTCTTAGAGCTATAAAAGTATTCAACATAGTATTGTCTTTAAATTACATTGAAATGTATTGTTATCTGTAAAAAAATGTTATAAAATCTAAAACTTTTTATTTTATGTTTACAGAGTGTAGATTGTACAAAGTAATTTGTTGTATGTCCCACTAATTTTTTTTTAACAAGACTATAATTAACTTAACAAACACAACAAAACGTATATAATTTAAATAGTATAAATAAGTATAGTAAAAAAAGACTAAAAGAACTTTTATAAAAATTTTCTTTTAAACTTTTAAACTAATCTAAACTGTCATCAGTAACTTTGCTTTCGTAATTTTTCAACTATAAATAATATATTTTTATCTCTATAGTTTATTCTTTTTTTATTTTCTAACAAGTTTTACGTAGTTGAAAAAAGTTAAACAAATATCGGAGAAAGTATATAAAACATTTTTGATGAAATTTCTTAAAAGGTTTAACTATGATTTTGTTGGATATTATAAAAACACACAGTAATAAAATTAAACTTAAGTGCTTATGTAGTCTAACATTTACTGTCTGTAGCATAAAAATATACAGTAATAAAATTAAACTTAAGTGCTTATGTAGTCTAATATTTTTAGATAAAATTTAATAAATAAAAACTTTTTTTCTTCTAGATATAATAACTTAATTTCAACAAAAGTTAAACAAGTTAATCTCAAGTTAAATATTTTAGAAAAATTATTTTTATAATTAATTTTTTTTTATTCAAAAGCATTCAAAAGTGTAAGCTAGTATTAATAAAAATTCTAAATGTTCCTAATTTAACAAAAAAATTTAGTTTATAAACTTAAATACTTTAACATTTAGATTTTACAAATATTTACTAAAAAAGAATATTTCTTACAGTTCTTAAAAGTATTAGTTTTCTATAATTATGGGTATATTTTCAAAATTCTAAATAAATGTGCTCGATTTTCTCTACGTGTATTTATATATATATATATATATAATATAAGTACTTTTATAAAAAAATACTTGTAAATTTTATCATGTACTATACATTTCATTTTAAACAAAATATAAAAATACAAATTTAATTGACAACTGAAACTCAAATTATTAAACTAATTTAAAGACATTTTATTTTTATAGCTAACAATTCACCATTTAAGCATTAAAGCTAACAAGCTGCACCTTTAAACCGTTTAAAATAAATACTTGAAAGCAAACAAAAGAAAAATTTAAGTTTTCAGAAATGACCAATTGAAGACTATCAAAATTCAAACCTCTAATTCCTAGCACGTGTTGTCCTTTGCAAAAAAAGACCAGAAAAGGCGTTTAAAATGAAACATGTGACAGTTGTTTATGTTGCATCTCGAAACTAAAAAAAACAACCCAGGCCCACACACGGTACATCGAACTTACATATTAATAGTTGTTATGACAAAAGGGGTTAAAGTTCATCAATATTGTTGGTTTCAACAGAATTATTCCGTTAGTGTTGAACCTTGAAGCACACCTGTTAATAGTTAGGAGGTCAAATTAACAATAGTCAGGTGATTCAAAAAATAAAATAAAAACCTGTGTTTGTTTTGAATTAGACTTCGCGATGATAAAAAATTGAATGGTTTTTTAATGTTACCGTAAATTGATTTTTCAAAAGATCTGTTTTTCATCACTTGAAAAATGACAACAAAATTTAAACTAATGCAACTTTTTAAAATGACAAAAACTTGTCTTATCTATGTTGTTAGACTATTTTTTTAATTTATTATGCAGTTTACTCAAATAATTCACAAAATGGAATAAATTTCGATTTATATATTTAATTTAGCGATAATTTTAGTTATTTAATTTAATTTTATTTAAAGAAAAAAAAAATCTTGATAAAGAGTTATATTTATGTAGTAGTAATCGTTAATCACTCAAACTTTTAACAATGAAAAGTATAAAAATATCTTAGGAAAGTAAACAGTTTTATCTACAGTAAAAAATCATGAAACTGTGTTCTCATCATATATATCAAAGTTTTTGCCCTGAATTTCATTTTTCTTTTCATAAGATTATCAACATTTCTATGGTGCAAGTTTTAAAGTTAAAATAAAAATTTTACAAAATAAACCACTCTGTTGATAGATATTTTTTACATTTTTTCTACAATAAATGTGAAAATAATTTCTACTATGTACTTATATTTAAAAATGAAATAAAAATACAAATTCTTCCAGTTGTAAGTTTTTTACTTTCCATTAGTCTTTATCATCCATTCATTTAACTTAAATCAAATGTATTCATTTCTTACAAAAAAAAATTATTTTTAGGGCATAGAAATAGTATTAACCTCTTTAATTTATAACTAATAATACTGCATAGAGCATAGAAAGTTAGTTAAAAAAGGTGAAAAAATTAAAAATTGTTGTGCAATTAAGTAGCAACACGCTTTTTGTAATTTTCTAAAGTTTGCTAACGATATAAAACAACGATCAATCAAAGCAAAATTTATTTTAAGCTACACTAAAACTCTAATAGTTTCTCAAATTAAGCTTATCCTTTTATATTAATATGTTTTCGTTTTTTGACTAAACGCTTTTAAAATTTATTCTGTCTTTATATAGAACAAAATTTGAGTTTGTTTTTTGATAAACCTTTTACGACAATAGCAACATTTATGAAATATATTATAATTAGATTAAGTAGTAAAAGATAAGAAATTTTACAAAGCGAACTTACTTTAATGACACGTGTTTATAAGGACAAACTTTGATTTTTCTTTAATTTTGTCTTTTAATAGAAACTAAAGTATCACAAAATGTTTAAAGTAAGTTACAAAGATTCGTTTATTACTAAATTACGATTAACTGGCTAAAATTAGTGGTTTTTAGATCAAAAAAGTTGTGATCAGGCCGGAATCGGGTCTGGGAATGTTTTCTAAACTGTGATCCAGCCGAGTCCGGAAAGTAGCGTAAAAAATCAGCTTAATAGCTATAACTCTAACAAATATGTAAATTTATTTAATGCATAAGTGCACTTAAAGGATCAAAACGTTCATCAATATTCTTATTGTTTTCTAAGTCATTGCATTTTAATCTTGTTTATTTTTTTATTTTTAGGAAGAATAATTTAGATTTAGTTAAAGAAATAAGTGTTTTGCCAAACACTAAATTTTAACTAAATTTATTTTAACTAATAAACACTAGTATATGTAACATTTAATTAATTTTTATTAAAACAGCGTCTTAATCTAGATTAATACTTTAAACGTACTTTAAAAAGCTTTATAAAATATTTTAATTGTAAGCGTTTATTTTAGAGTAACGAGTACTTTTCTTAATATTTAAATAATAATATGACTTCTTTAATTATTATAAAGCTTTACACTATTTTGCTCGTAAACTTTTTATTGCAAAGTTGTATCATACCTAATATTCAATAACAAATGTTTAACATAAAGATATCATTTAAAATTTATACTGTTTTTTGTAACTACATATTAAAATATTAGATGGAAAAAAGGCATAATATCAGCATAAAAAATTAATATAAAACTTTTATGTAGGACATATAAAGTCTTATTTGTTGTAAGGTTTTATAAAATAAGGAACTAAAACTTGATGAGGTATTTAGAATTACAAGATAAATAAACTTTATTAAAGAAATTAAATCAAGTGCTTTTTTAATATAACATTTAAAGATATTATCTTTAAATAATATGTATTTGTCTATTTATATACTGTTAACCAAATTTCACACAAAATTGTAAAACTTTCACTGAAGATGAATTTTATTAGAACTTTTTTTACATTATAAGCTGTTTTTTTGAAATATATTTTTATGAAGTTATAAAAAGTATACTTTTTGATAAAATTTCTAAACTTTAGAAGTCTTTATTTCATAAAACAAAAGTATAATATTTGCCAAACATTACACTTGGATATCATAAATGTCCTTGTTATTAACTCTACTGTTTAAAATTGCTAAGTAGTTATAAGTATTTAATTATTAAAAAAGTTACAATGAAATACTTTACAAGTGAGGACTAAAAAAGTATGAAATAGTTTATAGCAGAGCTTTAAAATTAAAAAAAATCCAAAATGGCTAAATAATTACAACTTAATATAGTAATTTAATCTTTAACTTATTTGGTAATTAAAAATCAACATTTTCAGTACATAATTTTTAACAGGCACTATTTAACCGTTCAAAAAATAATTTAAAATATTCCAAAGCAAACAAAAGAAAACTATCAGTTTCAAGATTTAAGCAATCAAAATTCAACCCTCTAATCCTTAGCACGTGTGGTCCTTTTCAAAAAAAGACCAGAAAAGGCGTTTAAAATGAAACATGTAACAGCTGTTTATGTTGCATCTCGAAACTACAAAAACAACCCAGGCCCACAAACGGTACAACGAACTTACATATTAATAGTTGTTATGACAAAAGGGGTTTAAATTTATCAACATTGCTGGCTTTAATAGAATTATTCCGTTAGTGTTGAACCTTGGAGCAAATCTGTTAATAGTTAGAAGGTCGAACCAGCAGTAGATAGGTGATCTTAAAACTTGGTTTTTCTGAAGGACTGCGTTTGTTTTAATTTTAGTTTTGTAATGATAAGCAACTAAACTGTTTTTCTATTTTCCGTGTGTTTCCGAAAAAAAATATTTCAAAAAAGTATAGTTTTGCATGTAAATAAATTGAAAATAAGTATTAGAATTTTCTTTTAGTTTTTAGCTCTTTTTTTAAAACGTGTTAGTTTGTAAAAAACGAATACAGTAGCTTTAAAATAAATAAATATTTTATAATCTATGTAGGAATTGTTTTGCATTATTATAAATTAAAATAACTATTTTGGATTTATAATATTCCTTAAGTGTTACTTTTGAAGTTATTTAAGCTTGAAAAAGAAAACGAAGTTTTTTCAGTTTTTAAAACAAAATTGACTATAAATTGCAAAAAAAAAACAACAACTTTGCTTTTTAATAAAATGCATCGTCAAGCTTACAACCATATTTGATTTTGACAAGATTAAACCGCTGTCACATCATAAATAAAAAAATTTTTCAATAAGTTTTTTAAAGGTTCTATTTTTAAACTGACCAATTCCGATATTGAATTGAGATTAATTTAACCGTGCACATTAAAATAACTCATTTGTAAATGAAGTTATATACTTAAATAACTAGCCTAAAAGTTAAAAAAAAATTGTGAATAAACATGTATGAACTAGCACCCTTTTTTGATAAAGCTAAGAAAACATTTTTGTTTGTACTGTTCGGATTATTTTTTACCATATCATAGTTTAAAAGTAACATATACTTGAACACAAATAAGTTTATCAATTACTTCTACTTTTAGGTGGAATTCAAAAGCTATAAGTGTTTATGAGGGTGTATCTGAAGATTTGATCTATTAGTAGTTTAAAGTTAACCTCTTATTATCATATTCTAATAAAAGCAAGTAATTTTACTTTACTTCTTAACGCGTTTAGAAGATTGTTTTCCTATTTTTAATTTATTTTTATACTTCTTAGTGACATAATCTGACTTAACAACTAAATTAGAATTAATTAAAAGATGCTTTATCGAGTTTAAAAAGTAAAGTGTGTGAATATAACTGCAAAAAAGTAAACTTTTTCATGTTAGCTGTTAACAAAAAAAGCATTTTTGCAAAAATCATGTCACACAAAATAAATAAATTTTTGATATAAAGTACATAAACAGTTTTTGTATATAAAACAAAGCTGTAAAGTTAAAACACAGTTACTTCGAATAAAATCGTAACAAAATATGTTATCAAAAGAACGATGCAAATTTACAGAAACGTATTAATAAATATTGTAAGTATTACCTCATTGTAACAACGCTCAATTAAAGTTTTTCAATAGCGCCGCTTTACCTGTAGAACGCCGGAAAAGTTGTATTTGGAAGATTTTCAACCTCATTTGAAATGAAGCATAAAAAGCTGGCAACTTACAAATACATTAATTGATTTTATACTATTATCTCGACTCAAAAAATTTTATATGTATTGTAACTTAGTCGCAGAAAACTTTTCTTTGTTTATAAAAGCTTTATAGAAATAAATAGTTAGTTCGTCATTTTGATAAGTTTATCATGTAACAACTGTACATATTCGGTATATTTCTTAAAAAAATTTTTTTACCAAAATTGCTTTTTTTTATGTTATGCCTAAATTTTTAAATTAAAGAAAATAATACAATGAATTTTAAATATTGTAAAAATCAAAAATCAAAAGTAGTTGAAATTTTGGTTTATAACTTGTGCTACTTAGCTACGAATTTTTCATGAGAAAAGTAATATTAACAAGAAAGAGAAATTGAGAGAAGAAATAATAATATGAGAGAAAGACATTATGAGAAGTGAAATTTCAGCACCAGTATGAAATTTATTTATCATTCAGTGGAAAAGCGTAAAACTTATTTATTTTTAAAAGCCCGGTGTGAGCATTAGTAATGTTTTGCTGGCAATAGCAAATTTTTTTTTACAGCTTTTTATTTATTTGGAAGCTAAAATATGTTTAGTTGCAGATACCAGAAGGTACGCATACGGTAAATGTAGAATGTAAACTACCATAAATATTGATATATTTTATCGTTCAATCTGAGGTGCTTTTACAAAACTAAGTAAAAGTGTAAAACAATTAATCAGCTACTTCTGGTTAACTTACTATACCAACATTCTCAGCAACAAGCTTGAATAACACTGCTTTTTATTCATTATATTTTTATTGCGTTTTTATTTAATAAATTTAAATATTTTCTATTTAATAACCTAACTAAGATTAGAAGAAATTGCAGCCAGTTTAATTGAGTATCAAAACAATATGAACATTTCAAACCAACTGATGCATACTCCCACTTCCTCCGTCTTCGACCTCCAATCCACCCAACAGATGATATCACATCAGGGAGAACCCCCACACAACCACCGCTATCCCACGTTACTACGGAAGACGGCTGCCAACTTGGGAGATAAGTACCAGCGCGCCCCAGAGTGCGCCAGATGCCGCAACCACGGGGTGGTTTCCCCTCTGAAGGGCCACAAGAGGTACTGCAAATGGAAGGACTGCATGTGTGCAAAGTGCACCTTGATTGCAGAGAGGCAGAGGGTCATGGCGGCGCAGGTTTGATTTTTTTGTTTTTATGTGAGGCAATAAAAAGAAAGTATTTCGTATGTTTAAAACATGCTTATTTGTGATTTTATAGCTATAGTTGAGAAAATGGTATATTGTTATAATTAAGCTCTGATTGGTTTTAAATGTTTCAAAAAACTTTGAAACATCACGGATAATACAGTTGTTTTTAAAAACTTATATTTATTATAATACTCAGGTTGCACTAAGAAGGCAACAGGCGCAGGAAGAAAACGAAGCGAGAGAGCTGCAGCTGATGTACAACATCAACAAGACCCCTTTTAACCCCCCGTTGCCCGAGGTTGCCACTAGCAACGGGTACCTGAACATCCACAGCTCCGCCAGCAGCTCGCCCATCGGAAGCTTGCTGGTGACGTCATCGGTGAGATCATCCGTGGCAAGCCTGGAGGAGATAGTTCCCGCGGAAAAGCCGGAAACTGTCGACGAGTTTAAAGCGAAGCCGTCAATTGCTTCGATATCCGGCAGCAAATCAGGTTTGTAAAAATAATTAAAAAATAAACAGTTTTACGTTGGTTTTATTATTTTTATTTAAAATATTTTTTTAATGAAGTGTTTTAAAGTTAATTACAAGTTTATATGTTTACAAACCATATTTGTAAAAAGCAAAGATTTTTTTTTAAATTACACATTATAATATATCATATTTAAATACATTAGACTTAAGTTTATTTAGTGATCTACAAGCATTGAAAGTTTTAAGTTTTAACCTATATAATTTTATATAAGGAAACAAAACAACTAATTCCGAAATTGACGAAAGCTCAAAATCTCCATCTCAAAATTCAATTATTTACAACAATGAAGTTCAAAAGACTTTAGATTTTGGTGTAAACTTGTCAAAAAAGCACATGGATGCACAAAAAAGGTATAAACTTTTAAAACTATTATTTTAACAATCTGTAAGTTTTGTTTAATTTAACCATACTTTAATTTTCTTTTGATATTAGCGACAACTCTAGTCAAGGTTTTCTAACTTTTTAAACTTAATTAAATTAATTTTCAGCGAGCCACAAGACTGCACAATGCTTTACAAGCTTTTCCCTGAAAGCGACAAGAATTATCTCGCGAAAATGTATCAGGAACACAATTGCAATGTGATGGACACAATTAAGAAGGTTAATTTAGTTGCTTCCATTCAAACAATTTAAATTGGTTTTAAAAACAATTTTTATCTATATTATTTTCTTCATAACAAATCTAAACACTTTATTTTTGTAGATGTTGAACTTGAAAAATAAGGTTAGCAATGGGTTGCGACTAAACATGAGTCACCCGAAAAACTTAAAACGAAAATTGTCACCTAACACTCAGAGGGAAATCAGCAGAAAAGTAGAGAAACAATCATCAGATGTGAAACCCAAACAAAGTCAGTAAAATTATATGTCGAAATGGATGTTAGATTCAACTCATAACAATCACAGTCTTTCTTAACTGTATATAAGTCTTTATATTATTTAACAAACTTGTATGTAATTTATAATAACAATTTATTGATATAATATATTCCTTCAGATTATCCAACTCATCCCTACTACAATATGCCGATTCAGGGTAATCCCCTTTCAACCGGCCAGTTGTTCGGCCAATCAAACTTCAATCAGAACTACGCGCTGATGGCCCAGCAGCAAATAGCCGCAATTCACGCCGCCATTCATCGGAATTCTCCTCACATCAGCAGAGGATTACCCAAAAACTTTCCCGCCACAAAGTTCCGCAACGTGAGGGCGTCGAGTTTCAACGGAGGGAAACTCCCCTTCAACATTGCCCCATTTGTGGCCGCCGCCTACAACAAAACCCAGCGGCCGCAGCAGCATAACAGTTTTGCCGGGTCCGAGGGTCGGCAGAGTTTCAGCCCCACCAACGGCTGCAAGTTGCCAAGCAAGAAGGGACTTTCCATTGACGAGTTGATGAAGCAAGTAAACAGCCAAATTCAGGAACAGGGAAAACCCGAAGCTGATATTTAAACTGTTAATAAATAAATATTAAGATGCTTATTTATAAATGGTATCTAGCAGTTTTTCCGAAAACTGAGTTATCTTTAAAAATATAAATCTTTACCTGTTTAGAAATGTTATAAATACTCATAAAAAATTATTTGGAGAATATTTTTATGTACAAATTATTGTACTCTTTTTTAACTACTTATATATGATTAAAAAAAAAGATTTTAGAAAATATGCACGTAGAAATATGTCTTGTACAACAATTATATAGTTTTTATCAAAATAATAGAGGAAGTTTTTTATTTAATAAACATAGCTAAAGAATAATTAAAGTGCAGTCTACATATTTTTTGCAGCTTTTATGTTTTATTAAGGTTTAAAAATAGCTAAATTGGTGTTTTGATAATACAACTTTTAATAATTTATTTCATAACATATAGAGTCAAGAATTTTTTAATTGCTAACTACACTTTGTAAGTTTATAGCCATCTAATAAATAACTTGCCTGTTTTTAGTCACTAAAATAAAAGTTAATCATACTTATAAAATAATAGAAAGACATATAAAATTGTAAATTTACGTCAACTCATTCGAGCCGATGTTTATAAACGTTAATAATTAGCTGCTTTGAAACTAATAAAAAGTATTTAAGTTAACTTGCTGAATTAATTAAAATTGTGTTTCACTGTGTTAAACTGCCTTATCAGATAATATTGGATGCATTTGAAATGTTTGTTAATATTTGCTAATACTACCGGTTTTGATTTTGAAGTTATTTTCTTAATCGCTTTATGCGTTTCGCCATTTTGTTCTACTTCTAATTAGACTTTATTTTGATGGCTTTTTTTAAACTTTTTTGTAAAAAACAGTTATTTAATTCAAATACTTTATAAAAACGTTAAAGTTTTTGAACAATTTTATTCTGTAATAGTAAACTTTGTACATTAATGTTTACTTTATTTTTGTTTTGATATTTTACATGCTAACTGTTATACTATCTTTTATTTTAATTTATTGGATGAAGTTTTTTTTTTTTAATTTTAATTTTGCAAAGAGTCGTTTGATTTAATCTATAAAATTTTTCATGAATAAAAACAGCAGAAAATAAAAGGTTAGTTTGATAGTAAATAATTATATGTTTTATTTACCAGTGTTTTGTCATTTGAGTTTTATAAACTAATTGAATTTATCGAAAACGAATATAAGAAACAAAGTAGCTGAAAAACACTGTTTATAAAAGTTTTTGCTAAAATACAAATTCCCAGTAGGTGTAAAACAATTAAACTAAAAGCAGTTGTAAAACTAAAATTGATATGAGGCTATTCTATATAAATTTAATAAGCTAGAAATAATTTTGCATCTTATTTCAAATAAAACATTAGTAGAAAACAATGATACAAAGAAATATGTTTTTAAGGTGGTTATAGATATTATCGTTTACATATTTAACCTACAAAAAACAGCAAAAGTTTAATACTGAACGCTAAAATAGTGAATTTTAATTGAAAATATTTCTTTGTATCATCGTTTTCTACTAATGTTTTATTTAAAATAAGATGCAAAATTATTTCTAGCTTATTAAATTTATATAGAATAGCCTCATATAGTGAACAAATAGTGTGTAATTTTTTCTTGAAAAGTATTCTATTATAATTGTTAAATAATTTCTTATGTAATGTCAAGCAAAAATGAGAAAAACAAGTTTTTTAATTACTTGTTGCAAAGTTATATCAACTAATATATTAAATATGCAACAGTCATATGCAATTTTTTATAATAAATTAATTAATTTATTCTGTAGTAAAATATTTCAAAATAAATTAACAAACTTCAAAAATGTTTTATCATTTATAAAGATATTAAACAAAACTATGTTGTGGTAAACTTCAAAGCAGTAAAATTTTTAACCACTAAAAAGCTCTGAACCATAGTTGTTGTATTTAGAAAGAAAACGTTTGTATTAAGTATGATTAAAGACATAAGCATCCAAAAATAAACTTATGATAGAAATAAAGTTTCGACAGCAATTTATTTAATTATGAAAAGGACTTAAATGGGTTTTAATTTTTTTGAAAGCTTAAACATATGAAGTTTTAAAAAAACGAATTTAGTTATAATATTTTTTTTTGTTTCGTACTTTTAAACATTTCAAATGTTTATTTTGTTTCCAGTATTAAATTTTAGTCAGCTTCATAAAAGTTAACAAATAATAGCATAAAAAAAGGTTGTTATTGTATATTTTAAATTACTTTAAAGTTATACTAGCGTCAAAACCGTTTACAAAAATTACTTACAAAAATTTTATAATACTTTAAATCATAATTTCTTTTCTATTTTTACGACAAAAAGTATGAAAAAAATTTACCAACAATATTAGTTTTCACAATTAAGAAATACTCTGTACACAATATAATACAACTGTAAAATAACAATTAAACACATTTTTTTTAAGGTTTCAGCTTATATAATAGTAGAATGATCAAAAGCATTTGTTTTCGTATTGTTTTCGTCAGTTGTGATTTATTATTATCATTATCTAAATGTTCTTCTCTGTAGTGTGCGATGTGCATTGAAGTACTGGTGTTTATAATTTTATAAAAATTCATATATTAAGAAAATTTCTAATAAAAACCTCAAGCAATCTTCCTGACACAATATAATTGCACTCATGCAACTCAATTTATATAAAAGAAAAACAAAAGTATTTCTTACACTTGTGATATGTTCCATTGTTGCATTTATCAATTTGACACCATTTTAACAATATCTGCACATATCTCACAAAAGTGCGAATTTGCAATCTAAAAACCGTTGAAATCCACTGAATTCGTCGCCGGCCACCTGACTACACATTTGTGACGTCATAATAACTGCACGCGCTTCGTGTCACATGAAGTACATTGATTTGGATTAAAAAGCCACATTTTGAATTGAAGTGTATAATTTTAATTTTCATATCTTCCGGTATCAACCTGTGTATGTTATATATCTAAACTGGTTTTATGTTAAATATTATGTTCTGGTGTGAATATTAAATTTACGATTGTTTAGTTGTTGTGTTGTTTTATGAATGCATTTGAAAACATTAGTAGTTTTAATGTCACGATAAGTAGCTGTAGGCACAATGATGCAGCTAAATTATTTTCTGCTTATTTCATCATGAAACGCAATTTATAACTGCATCATCTAAGCATCTCTCAAGCATTTTTCTTTCTGTCCAAGTTTGACTTTAAACGACTTCAAGGAAAAAAAATAAATTTTACAAAAAGGCCCTTTGAGAACGAGCACTGAAATTATTTCATATGAAACATTGTTCACATTCGAATTTCAATCAGCCATTGTTGTTACCCGTGACCATTTAACAATTTTCACTTGAGAAATTTACGCAGCTGCTCCCTAACAACGCTGCATAGCAACCATAAACCCCTTCTTCAAAGTTAAACATAGTCTATAAACTTTATAATCAGCTAATAAAATTTCAAGTACTTATGCGTTAAGTTAAATACTTATCTTCGAGATTTTTGAAAGTTTGGGTCGAGACTAAGTATCATTTTGCGAAAGGAAAGGTGCTTTTGCAAAATGACTAAGAACTTTAAAATCGAATTTTAACCTTAACTACTTGTATAACTTAAACTGAACTATGTAATTTTGAAAGATTTTTTGTTTAAAAAAAAAAATAGTCTTTAAAATAATTTGAAAAAAATTCTTCAAATATACTATTTCGTCTCTATACTCGAAAACTTTAAGCGGGCAAAAAAAGTCTAATTTATTCTAAAATTTTCTTAAAACACGAGAATCAAACGTTGTGTACACAAGTTTATTTTATGCAAACTGAATTAGACCATCAGCAAAACATTTTCCGTTTAAGTTAACTTTAGAAGCAACTTTAATTAGCGCCTTTTTCACCAAAACAAAAAGAAATCGACACGAGTTTAATTAAAACAACGACATTAAGTTCGAATTTAATTATTCTGCTTGTTTCTTCTTAGTAAAAGTTTTTCAGCGGAAAGGAAACGAAAGTTAGACTTTCTGTTTGCTTACATGCATGTTTTAGACGCAAATGTAAAACAACAGTTGTTTTAAAAGTCGATAAAAACGAACGCTTTCGATATTTTTATCGGATGTTTGTATTGTAATTTGATATAAAAAAATTTCAGAAAAGTTGTTTTGTAAAAGCGCAAGTTTGTGATTTTTGGTGTTAATCCGTTCACACTTATGCTTAATGTAACAATGAAATGTTTGTTGTTACTGGTGAGTGAAAAGTTACTTAATGTAATTCGAAGTTTGTACAATAAATTGAGGCATTGTTTTTTTTTTTTTTGTTTTTTTGTTGCTGGTTTTAGTTTATCTCAAAACATTTTAAAATATTTAACTAGCTGTAAAGTTTTATGTTTTTTAATTTTAAAGATACTATTTGAATTAATGCTAAATATGTTTTTCTTTTAATTCATAATTGAATGTTTGATGTAAAAGTGATAATTTTACCGTAGAAAATATAAAACTTGTTTAAAAAATTTATTCATACATTACGTAGATTAAAAACTATTTTGTATATAGTATCCAAAGTTATTCAAGAAATATTTTACTATAAATTTAGAACTAAAAACTGGAATTTTAAAATGACTTTTAACTTGTTGGTGATTAATTTAAAATAAAAAATCTAGAAGATCTTTTCATTTTGCATAATTCTTAACATATTAGCCACATTTGTCAAGAAGTGAGTTATTAAAAGTTAAAAAAAAAGTCCGATTGTCATCAAGCATTATAAAATTTTATTGAACGACAAAAAAGACGCTCAAAATATTAGGTCCTGGGATCTCGTGAGCTAAAAAACCTTCAGTTATTGAGTCGCACACCACGGATACCCTTTAAAGTCATGTCCAGGACTTATTTGTATATAAACGTTTTTATCTAAGAATAATTTCAAACTAATTTATTTAATTTTTTCAAAACTCAAAGCAACATTTTTTTAAAGGTTAAAAAGTTATTGAACTTGTTTCCTATAAAAGCTTACTTATAATTTAATTTAAAAACAGTTTAAAGTGTTTTTTTTTTGTATTTTACATTTTGCTTTTATTTCAGTTAAAAAATGATTTTACTTTCAAAAATAATCTGTTAGTGGACAAAAATCGCATATAATAATAAATATCTAAACCTTTTACACTCATTCTACGTAAGTTTTTAAGTCATAACTTTTATTTTAAATTAAATTTCTTATTTCTAATTTATTTTCACTGTTTTAGTTTAAAGTTAAAACTTTATATTAGTAAATACATCATATGATAAAAATTTTTAATAGTGATAGCAATAGCATAAAATCTCTAATTTTTTGCTTATGTATATTAAATGAAACTAAATTAACAAAACTTACTTAAAATTACTGTTTGTCAACTAAAATAATACAGCTTAAAGCTGCATTATTCATCTTATAAGTTGATTAAAAAAAAGTTTGGATATTTTTTAAGTTAAATAATAAAAAAAAACTAGATAGACTTTGTTAGTAATATGCATAATAACTTTGTGAATTTTATACATCATTGGTTTTAGACAATTTAGTTTAAAAAAATGTTTGCTGTTTCATATAAACAACTGCTAAAACCACAACGATAAATTGAACATTTCAACGACAAACTTGGCTTAACATTAACAAAAGAAATTTTTATGGACTCTTCGTTTTTATCATTAAACGTTTTGTTAGTATAACATAAAGAAATATTTTCGAGGATAATTTAAAACAAAATACACAAGGATATCAACAAATATTCTTATACCAACTGTTTTTTATTTAGCGTATTCTATATCAAAAAGAGTTTAAAAGTAAGCTTCAATAAAGGTTAAAGTTTTAAAACTACAAAATTATTTTTTCTAAAGTTAATTATTTATTTATAGTTTGGTTTTGTTTTAAACAAAAAAAATTCCACTAAAATAACATTAATTTAATAAAATTTTACCCTATTTAACAAAATAGTACACATCACGCACAAAGAAAAAGTCAAACCATGAAAAAGGAAAAATTGAGGGTGGGTCCCATTAGTTTGATCCTGATGTATACAAAAGTTATCCTTTATATGTTTCCTGTAGGTCGAATGTTAAAGTTTAATGTTAAAAAGTGAAGTATTAAACACTTCAATTGTTCGTAAAATACTTAAGAAGTTGAAAATTAAATTGTATTTGATATATCATTTTTGTAAATAAATGTATAAAAAAAAAATTTTTTACTACGATTTTATTTATAAGTTTTTATAAAATTCAAGAGTTTTTTTTTCTTGTAAAACTCAAATGGATGTTTTTTAAATTTTTCAAAGTTTTAAACTATAACAATAAAAACCTTTTATATCCTCACAACTTTTTTAAACTTAGTTAAATTATATGTGATATAAAACTTTTAATATTTAATTTTTTTACCGAAAGTTTAACGTGTTATATACAATACAATTACATGTCAAATAATATTTAACACACTTAATTCTATTATATTGGTTTCATAACAATATAAAGATTTAAATGAATAGCAAAAACTAAAGTTCTACGTTAGCACAAATTTCATAAAAATATATAGTTCTTTGTACTATGTAAGTTTGAACAACTTTTTGTGTAAAGACAAAAAAAATTAAATAAAAAAATTGGCAATACTGTTCAAAACTTGAAAAAGCTATAAAAACATTTTTACCTGACAAAAACAAAGACACTTATATAAAGTTTTTAAACGTTTCAATTTTTAATTCCGCGCTGACCTCATAATCGAGTTATATTAGATAAAAAATGTCTAATAGCGCGAATCTCCATAGTTATTGTTACCATGGAAGAACGTTGCTAGGAGGAATGCGTTTTGGGAGTAGTTGATCCGTGAAGGGGAATTTTTCTGCTGATGATTGGCTGATAGCAAAATAAACAAATCTTGTCTATTGTGCAACTTCTTGGGTGGTCAACTTGTTGCATTTTTCACCGCCTGATTCACGTAACAAATATTATTTGAGAAGCGGTAGAGATCGGTTCGTGTTACTGTGCACCTGTTTTGTGTGTTTTCACAGGAAAAAGGGGCTTTATATCGTAATTGTAGCAAAATTTTTCTCGTTAATTTTTTATTTTTTTTGAACGTCAAACACATGCGTTCGGTTCAATTTACTGCTATTGTTTGTATATCCATAAAGTTATATATTTAACTACAAAGTTAGCTTATCAGATTAGTTTAAGTTGCACGACTGTAGATTAAAGTAGTTTTTTTTTCAATTATCGACTACTGATACTAAGATTAAGCTTAAAAAGTTTTCAAAATGGCAACGCTATAAACAATCTGTTAAAATTATTTTTTTACAATTGTTGAAATTTTTGTTTTGAAATTATAAAATAAAGATTAAGTATAAATAAATACAAATTTTAACTTGAACATTGAATATAATTAAAAAAAAAATTATCAAGTAGTTTCAAAGAATAAAAGTTTACAATTATTTTTGCCAAACCTATCATCTGTAAGAAAATTATGCTGTGTTTTAAAAAAAGTGTTTTGATTAAAAAACATTTAGTTAATGCAAACCACGTAAGTAAAAACACAGCTGGATTATAAATTTCAACATAAGTCACGTAGTGCACACTTATTAAATCAAAATTTTTAGTGTTTTCTATGTTACTTTAATTTTTTTAAGCAATAAGTCTTTTTTTTGTTTGCGCCAAAAAAAAAAAAAAAAAAAAAAATTAATCTGTAAAATCCTGCTACCTTATGATCTAAAAGGTATTATAACTAATAAAATACTAACTTTTTTTTTACAGCTTAACCTTATCATTAGATTTTAGCTATTTACTCTTAAAATTTCAAAAAATATTAAAAATGTTAATGGAGTTAATAACTATAAAAAATAATTTTTTTGTACCTAAAGAGACATTATAACCAACAATTACTTGTAGAAACGATTTAAATTATTAATGATATCAAACGAAGTCGTGAAATCAGTTGAGTGAATGTCAAGCATTAAATTTTTAATGAGTATAGCAAAACAAAAGTAAATTCCTATTTTATATTTAACTGCATTCATTCGATTTTATACTAATTTAGTTTTTAACACAAATTATATGTTTTTATTTACTAAAAGAAGTTTAAGATAAAGCATTATGTTATACGAGAGAATAGATAATTAGTAGCGTTTTTGAACGTAAAACCCAATTAATCAATATAATCTTTTTAAATACAAACTTATAAAAATGTCCCTTTGACTTTTTCATATTCAGTTAATTTCGAATGCTACAAATTTTAAAGTTGATTCCATTGTAGTAAAGAAATATTTCACTAATTAAGTCTAAACAATAGTCATAACAATATAAAGTAGTTTTAAACTATTAAAATTTACAAAAACTAATTGGTGATTTATTTTCAAAACAGCTAAAACAATACCGGCTGAAAACTTTGTAATTAATCATGTTTAAACAAAAAAGTTCAAAATTTAACTTTAACAAAATTATGAGCTCATTTACGACTTTTAGTTTCGTGTCTACATGTTTATATTATGACAATAAATTTTGTTGTCGTATTTAGTAAAAATTTTTTGGTAATACATGGTACAGTTAAAAACAAAGTCTATTGAATTTAAGTAAAACTTAGTAATTTTTTTCGTTTTTAATACTTCCAATTGCAATAAAAAACAACCTAAATTGTTTAGAATAATTTCTCTTGTTACTTTTGATTTATTTTATTGCACTTAAGATTTTAGTTACTGATTTTTAGTTATAATTGTTATGTAACTCTTGCTTCATTTTGTTGAATTTTTTGTGACAATGTGAAGAACACGAAATTTTAGTTAAACTAATCGCTATCGATGTTGTTTTTGCTTTTGTTTTCATTGCTGTTATTTAAATTATCAAAAATTAAAACTGTTGAACCAAATCAATCATTCTTAATGATTTGATACAATTGAGAAAAAATAAACTGAGAAAAAATAATTGCTGTTGTTTTTGCTGTCGATGTTTCAGAGATTTTTTGTACACTTAAAACATGATTATTTAGCTTAAATTTTTTGGTATTTTTATATTTTTAACTTAAGTTTTGATTAAAATTTTTAATAGTTTTATCTTTGACATTAAAACACTTTGAGAAAAAAAATTGTTGTTAGACAAAAAATACTTAAAAGCACTTGACTTTACAAGCAAACAGCTCAACATTTAATTATTTTGCAATGTAATAATTTCGCATCAGAAGAAAATAACTGAAAACAATTTTTCTTGAGACGTATCGACTGTCGAGTATATTTTTACAACATTTCAAGCATCAACGTCAGTTGTAAATGAGCTCTCAACGATAAAAAACCTCATTGCACCCTCTCTAGTCATATGAATATTTCAATTTATTGCAAATTTTTGCTCTTCAGATAGCATATGTTAGACATTCAATATTTTAATTGTTCGTATTCAAGAAAAACCAGCTGTTTTTGCGACAAAAGTTTGATTTTATCGATCCATAAAAAAGAGCATATTTCTGTAGCACGATGGTAGATTTTCAAGGTTTCGAATATAACATATTATGACAATATATGAATATGATTTAAGCTTATTTTCTCGTAAAGTTCTAACAAAAACATTTTTTCCGGGAACTATTAGAAATTTTTGGCACTGGTGATTAACTGAGCTGGACATTCGCAATGAAAACAATGACAACAAAATTTTGCGCTTAAATTACTTTTAAACAGTTTTGTTCACTGAAAGTAACCAGGAGAAATTGAATTAGGTCTAAACGACAGAATTAAAGTTTTTGTAAATTTTATACACTTGATCAAGTTTTATAGGGATTTCATATGACAACAGCGGACTTATAACTTTTAATTTGATGATTTAACATGTGACATAATGCCTTTGTGACAATAAATTTGGTGACATTATAAAGACTTATTGAAAATAATTTTTTATCAGCCCCTTTTTTTAGTAGCTTATTTATAAAGTTTGTTTTATTAATAAGGAAATATTAATCTTTTAACCATAAAAGTTTGCTTTTATTTTTGTCGTGCTTATTTAAAACTATATTAATATTTTTTTTTCAAATAAGCTATTATGAAAAAATACTCAAGTTGTTATACTTTATACTTTATGCATGTTCTATAAAATTATAAAATGATTTACTCTAAATTAAAAACAATAATAACTAATGAAACACCTTCTATTCAATTTAATAATTAATAAAAATTCTCGTTTAACTAAATTTAACAGCATGTGTACTGACAATAGAAATTACCGATAATAAGATTTAACTAATTGTTATTACGTACTTAGAAAAATTCCAATTGTTTAAATGTTTTAGATTAAACTATTAAAAGTGCCAGGCAAACTTTATATAGTACAAAGTTATAAAATAAAGCTACTGTTTAACAAATTTAGCTAATAAGGGAATCATTTTTAATAATATATTTAAACTTGAAGTTGCAGCTATTTTCAAAATATATCGATTAATTAGAACTAAATGAGTTTTTTCTTTATTTTTTAAAAAAGATTGTTCAACTAAAGTAAACACAAAAAAATCTTTATTCTTTAATAATTTGTCCTTTTAATAACAAAATCTACAAATATAAAAGGTACTTTAACAGCCAGTGTAACCAGTAGTTTAAAATTTACAAGTTAAACTCACTTATAAACATATCTTAGATATTTTGTTGATTTCATTATATTTTTGATAAGAACTTTAAATCAAAAAAATAATTTATAACTAAAATTAAAAGAAAAAAAAAAGTGTGATCTATAATTAACATTGAACTATAAGTAGTAAAACTGCAGAAATAAAAAAAGAAATTTGTTTTATCTTTTAAATTTTTAATTACTCTTTTACAAAGTAAAAATTTGTGTTTAAACTTCAACTACATTGAAAATAAGTCCGTTTACGATTTTAAAATAAACATTTATTTTGCTTTTATAGTTAAATTTCAAACAACTGTGAAATTTTAAAAAGAATAAGTAAACTATGAAAGTCACTTATTCTTAGTTAAAAAATTTCAAGCTTATGTTTTTCATGGCTTTTAACTTCACTTAACGTTTTATTTAGCTTTAAATTTTAGTTATTATTTATTAAATTAATATTTTTTGCTTTATTTTCGCATGTAAAACTTGCTTTTATTGTTAGTATATATAATAAGAGTCAGAAAAATCTCACTCATGTAATAATTTTAAACTAAAGAAACATTTTTTATTATGTTTTTTACTCTAAAAAGCTAAATTATATAACTTTAACAAAAATTAATTAACAATTTCGACAAACACTTTCATCGAAAAACTTTTACATTAACTTTTTAAAGAATACTTTTCTATTCTTTTTTACTAATAAGAAGAACTTTAAAAGCACACACAATGTTAATCATGAAAAGTTAACTAGAAAATCATTTAATTTTGTGCAAAGTATAAAAGCCCACGACTTTACGTGTTGTCAGCTATGACGTAACAATCGTAGAACGTCACGGTTTGTATATGTAAAATGCTCGTGACAACAATCGCTTCCGTCGCACGCTCGAGCTGGCATCAAGAAAAGAAAATAGAAACTGAAGCATCTGAGTTTAAATAGACCTCCCTAATAAAACTTTAAAAGAAAAAGTTTTTATCTCTCCACGCCTCGATAGCGTTTAAGTTTTCAACAAATTCTCTTCCGTGGCGCCTTGGGATTATTATCAATTATTTTGCCGCCGAGGTCTCAACTGGGGCGATTATTTACAATGTTGCGAAGTATTATGACGTAACACCGGGTTGAACAAGATAGATGCTTCTAGTTTAGTTTTAGTATTAGTGGCGCCGCGGTTTAAATCGTGTTGCGCGAGTAATAGTCTGAGTTTGTATGAAGTTTTGAAATGAGATTTGCATAGTGGCACATTCGATTGTTTTGTAAATCAGCGATAGATAATGAACTACGCGTTTATTAGGTTAAAGAATATACTTACTTCATATTTTCTTAAAACGATAAATAGTTATTATTATACCGTTTGAATATCTTTACTAAATACAGTTATATTGCTAAAATATTTTAACAGAAGGCTTTTACCTTTTTAGATATTCAAATACTTTTTATTTTGTTCTTACCCGCTATCAGAAAAATATATGTATAAATGATCACAGCTATTGCTGTTGTACATAAAAATTTAAATTCAATTGTAAGTTTAATTTGAAAACATAACATATAGTACTTTAAGTTTCTTGGTGTACAATAACTACCAATCGCTTTAACTTAAATTGATAATTCTGCATACAACATAAAAGTAAATAAAAGAGTATTTTGAATATAAAATTGTTTTCTGCAGTAAAGCAGCAATCAGCTTTTTATAATACTTTTAAGTTAAGTAAAGGTATCAAAAAACACTGATTCAGAATAATATATATTTTAAGCTAAACTGGAACATTTAAATAAAAATAAAACACTATCTTTTTTCTGAAAAAAAGCTTATTTCTTTATATAATTTTTTTTTTTGGTGTTTCGTTTATATGCTTAATAAGTTTGTTTTGTTTTTGTTTTAAACTAAATCTAATTTTTTTTTTTACAAAAGACTTTTATAACAATAATCATTAATGATAGTAATCACTTTACAATATAATAACATTTTATTTATTAGTATATAAAGAATTAAATATCTTAATATATACACAGCAAACTAGCTTGAATGAAAGTATTTTTCTAAGTTCAAACTTTATTTTATCTATAATTTATACTTAAACATAAACTTAAGGATTAAAACAAAATGTTTGTCACACTTAAAAAGAATTTATAAAAAGCTTTGATTATTCTTTGACAACTTTAGTTTTGAGATTACGGAAAAATGTTTTTAAATATGTAATTAAAAGTTAAAAACTTTTTAAGAAAAAAATCTTTTAGAAATTTATGATTGTTAAAACCATAAAGATAAATAAACAAAAAAGCTATTTAAAAAGTTTAAATGTTACATTTATTCTTTTTTGTAAGTTGTTCTCAAATTTTTTGTAGTTATAGAGCTATAAAGGTTTTTAACATTATGTTATCTCGAGATATCATTACAGTTATTCTTTTTATATCCATGAAGTATAATTTTATCTCTTATACATTGTTATAAAACCAAGCATTTTTTGTTATTATTATCTTGACAGAGTACTTCTTAACATTAATATATAGTTAGATGCATTAATTTTTGCTTTAAAGATTTAGTAACAAAATTTGGATTGACAACTAGTAAAGTTTAAAAAACAAAAAAAAGAACTAAGAATCTTTTTTAGATATGAAGTTAAAACTTATTTATCAACTTAAAAACATTTCAGTTCAATAAACAAAAAGCTAATAGTTTAACATTAAAATTGATAACTCATACCTTTGAACCGTTTGAAAAATAAATTCAACATATTTCAAAGCAAGGACAAGAAAAAATAGATTTTTTTAGAGATTAGCAAATGTAAATCATCAAAATTCAACCCCTAATCCCTGCACGTGCAGTACTTTCGAAAAAGGCCAAAAATAAAAAGTTAAAATGAAACAAATGACAGTTGTTTATGTTGCATCTCAAAACTACTAAAAACCACCAAGGCCGTCACACGGTATATCGAACTGATAGATTAATAGTTGTTATGACAAAAGGGGTTTAATTTGAACAGAATCATTCTGTTAATGATCAACCTTGAAGCACACCTGTTAGCAGTTATAAGGTCAAACCGAAAGTTTTTAACTTTTTTTCTCAATATGTTTTTTCAAGTAACTTTGCAATGGTAGACAACTAAATTGTTTATTTTAGTTTTTTTGTGGATTAACTTTTTAAAAGCCTTTTTTTTGCATTGGAATAAATAAAAACTTTAACTTTTTACTTTAAATACTTCCTTTTCAAATTTAAACTAATTTGTATATTAAGTTGATTTGCAATTATAAAAGTAATAGTTAATTTTTAAAGGATTTAAGTACTTTTTCTAAATTTATAAGACTAATATGTTTCAAAAGTTTTTAAGTAAAAAAGTTAAAGTTTTTATTTATTCCAACGCAAAAAAAAGGCTTTTAAAAAGTTAGTCTACAAAATAACTAAAATAAACAATTAATTTAATAATTATAATATTTATTTCACCTTATTTTGAAATTGTTAAGCACATATTTTTAATACTTTACAGCTCGAAAAGCAAAAAGTTTGTTACAAAAAGCAAAAAAAAACTTCGTGAACTTTTTTAATTTCAGGCGTTATTAAGTTTTAAAACCCGTTTAATTAAGATGGAATTAAATCGCTGTCACATAATAAAGAAAATATTGCTTCGTTAAGTATTTAAAAATTTCTTTTTTTTCAACCTGATTAACTCAGATCGCATTTAGCTTAATTCAACCGCGCATATTACAAAATTTCACTTGTTAATAGATTGTATAAAGAATTAAATTACAAAAAAATTAGATTTTTTTTGTAAATTTCAACTTATTCAATACACACTTCATTGATTTTCAAGTTTTTGTTGTTGTTCATTTAAAGTCCTTTGAAGATTTTTGATGTTAAATAACATGCATGAACTAGCACTTTTTTTTGATAAAGCTAAGTGAATATTTTTATTAAAACTTTTCGAGTTATCGTTTAGAATTTCTTAGTCTATACATAAGGAAAATTTGAATACAAAGAATTTCATCAAATACATTTATCTAAAATAAGTGGAATACAAAAGATCCAAGTATTCTGATGGTGTTAAAATTTGATCCATTAGAAGTTTCTCAAGTTTGAATTTAACACTTATTATCATATTAAGCAAAAGAAAGTTCTTTTATTTTACTTCTTATACACGTTTAATTATAGTTTTCTAATTTATTGTTTTTTTTTGTCATAGTAATAAAGTTTAACTTATTTACTAAAGTAGTCCAAAGGAATTTGAAATATTATATCAAAGTTTCTAAAATTAAAATAATTATGTTTTTCTGTAAAAAAAAAAATTTGAAAGAATTTTATAAATAAAACTTTCTAGATCTAGCATTTGTTTAAGTAAACAGAAAAAACAAAAACTTCTTTAAAGACTTTTTACATGACAAAAATTAGTTTTAAAAGACTGCATGAACTTCATTAACATTATCTAATTTTAGTCCACATCTGTCTTACATATTGATTTATACAATTTCTTTTAAAGATGTGTCTAAGTTTAAAAACCAAAGTTTGTGAATATTTTTGCATAAAAAAAAACTTTATTGTTTTTTTTTCAGCTGTTAACAAAAGAGGTACTTTTGCAAAATTCATGTCGCACAAAATAGCTATTGAGTTGCAAAAACGTTGCGGTCAATCGCTTAAATTAAATGTAATCTTTACGTAGTTTTAAACTTAAAGATCATTTTCTTACTCTTTTATTTAATAAGTCTTTGCAAAATTTCACGATCCACGACGACAAAAGTATATTTGCATCAACACTTATATGTAAATGAGGAAGAAATATAGTTTAAAGATATCAAGCGAGTCAGTAAGCCTATGTATTCGGACTTTTCAACTTAAGTCTAATTTAAAGCTGTTTAAACTAGACTCTATGTCTGACAGAGGTTGTTTTTTTACTTTTTTAAATTATAAGTAGCTATTTTATGTTATTCTAAAGACTTGACTTGTTTTCGGTATTAGATGTATTACAAATAGAGATAAACATTTTCAAACCTAACAAGACAGAAACAAATTTTCAAAGTTCTTACAGATTAGTATCTAGATGACTGTTTGTGCGTTGTATTTAAACAGAAGATTTAAAATTAAATTTCATTACTTTATTTCTTGCAAAACACTTTATTAAATTTACCGTAATTTTTATTTCACTTTACAAAGTGCAGCCGATTTAACAAAGCATAAGGATATTACTAAAAAGAAAAATCTCCTATTGGTCAAGCGATTGCAAAAAGCTACTTAGTGTATAAATAAATGTTTCATAATAAAATGGAGTGTTAAACAAAGTAACAATTAAGTCAAATTGTTTCAATTCACATCTTTGTAACTCTATACGCGTGCACAAATTGTCGTCTAATTCGTAGAAATTCGTTCTTACCCAAAAAGATGCTAAAATTTGAGACTAAAATACAAATAAACAAAACAATTCGATTGCGTTTCCACCCCTTTTTAATTATTACGTAATAAATGTTTCAATCCTGTTGTTGTAGCATTTTCTAGTAAAAAAATATTTTAATCACTAATAGTTATTGTAAAAAAATATTAAAAACACTTGAAACTCATAAGTGTTACTTAAATGTTTTACTTAACCTTAGTTGTTCTTCTGTTACATTGTGATTGCAATAAAGTAACAATAAAGTCGATAAATAAAACATATTATATTTAAACTTTGATAAAATGTTTTAGCTTTAATTAGATTATAAGTTATAAAAATTGACTAAAATTTACTTAGTAATAAATTGGCTCTAAAAGTTTATAAGCAATTAAATATCTACAGATTTTTATAACTTTTTTAATTTTTAATTTACAAACCAAAGTAAAATAACTAAACCTCAAAACCATCTTTTAAAACAATTAAAAAAAACTCTTAATATTAGCTCCAAAGGTTTATAAAAAAAATTATATTTAGATAATATAATGTATTATAGAGAGAAAATGCAAATTTACCAAAACGTATCAATAAAATTTGTAAGTATTACCTCATTGTAACAACGTTCAATTAAAATTTTTCAACAGCGCCGCTTTACCTGTAGAACGCCGGAAAAGATTTACTATGAATATTTTCAACTTTATTTGAAATGAAGCATAACTGAATATTTAAAAGCTGACAACTCGTTTTAATTATTAAAACCTCCCAGGCCGGACCACCTACAAACTGATTTTTACCTCTATTACATTGTGTGAGCTGTCCCTTTGTTTAATTTGTTAATCTTGGTTTAAATACTGCCTATTGTTATATACTGAGAATTCAGATTATTTCAAAAGGTACTTTAGATTAATTTTTTTTATGTTTCTATTTTCTTAATGTGTTTTTCTGTGAAAAGAGCGTATATGTAGATTAGAGATGTAATGTATCTATCTCGGTTTTTTTTTTTAAGATTGAAGAGACTTTTTTATTATGTTTAATACTTTTTAATACTAAATTTTTAAAAAATGATCAAGTAAAATTACATCATTATGTTTATCTATTTAAATAAACTTATTAACCAAAAAAACTATTTTATCAATATTAAATATTTTAAGTTATTTCGTAAGTTAAAAAACAACTAAAATACATTGACTTTTAAACCAACAAAAAAATTAATAAATTTAAATAATATCTAAACCGTACTAATACAAGTAAGAAATATGTACGTTTTTATAATCTTAAATAATTTAAAGATATAGGTTTTAGTAGTTCATTTGTGCTACAATTCAAAGGAAATTAAGTATTATACTTATTACTTACAATGTTAAGTAATCAAACTCGTTAACAACTTGTATTCTTTTTGAAATAACTCAACAGTTTATAGAATTTTACTTAATGGAATTACAATAAACTTACAAATTATAAGTAATATTATTATCAAAATGTAATTTAGAGCAAAAAAAACTGTATGTAATTATTTACAATCAATAATAATTGATTGAACAATATTTTAAAATTTTTTTACAAGTGTTATAAAAATAAAAATTTAAATTTAAATCTTTTCTCATATGTTGTGCTACTAAAGTACAAAATTTTTACGAGAGAAGTTATATCAATATGAGAGAGATTTTTTTTTAATTGATAAAAGAGAGAAATTAAGAGAAGAAATAAATCTCAGAACCGGTATTAAATCTACTTATCTATCATTCAGTGAAACAGCTTAAATATTTTTATTTTAGAAGCAATAGTAGTGATTAATAAAATTTAGTTTTAAGATTGATTTATTTACAGGTTTCCGTTTAGTTTGTAGGTAAAAAATATTTATATGTAAATCCATTTATGATTTTGTTCTTATTTTAAAGGTAATACATTTTAAATATAGTTTTAACACTTTAAAAACATAGCTTGTTACAACAATACTAGTAGGTTTGCGAGAAGTAACTGTAGACGGAAAAATATTACAAAATTGAACATATTTTTAATTTTTACGTTCAATTTCAGCTGCTTTTAACAAAACTTAAAAGATGTATAATAATTGTACAGTTATTTAATGATCATTTATCATACCCAATTACCCAACTCAAAGGGCCTGACTATCATGATTTTTTATCTATTATAATTTAATGTATTTTTATTTGATAAAATGTTTTTTGAGTAACAAAACAAAAACTATTTTTTTTATTCAGATTTGGTTGAACACCAAAATATTATGAATTTTTCAAACAAACTGATGCAGACTCCCACTTCCTCCGTCTTCAACCCCCAATCCACCCAACAGATGATCTCACATCAGGGAGAACCCCCAAACCACCATCGCAACTCCGCGTTGCTACGGACAACAGTTTCCAACTTGGCGGACAAGTACCCGCGCGCCCCAGAGTGCGCCAGATGCCGCAACCACGGGGTGGTTTCCCCTCTGAAGGGCCACAAGAGGTACTGCAAGTGGAAGGACTGCATGTGCGCAAAGTGCACCTTGATTGCAGAGAGGCAGAGGGTCATGGCGGCGCAGGTTTAAAACTCAAAAATTATTTGGTTAGATTATTTAGAATATATAAAAATATGTTCGGAAACTAAATTAATAAGTATCGACAACTTCTTTCAGCTTTTGATTCTTTTTTTATCTAATTTGCTTCTTTAGTTGTTTTATTATGATTAAGAACTTTATGCTACAAATAGTTTAAGAACTAACTGTTTGTTTTTAAGTTTTGCCTTTGAAACACAGGTAGCCCTAAGAAGGCAGCAGGCTCAGGAAGAAAACGAATCAAAAGAGTTGCAGCTGATGTGCAACATCAACAAGACCCCTTTTAACCCCCTGTTGCCCGAGGTTGCCACTAGCAACGGGTACCTGAATCACCACAGTTCCGCCAGCAGCTCGCCCACCGGAAGCTTGCTAGTGACATCATCGGTGAAATCACCAGCGTCAAGCCTGGAGGAGAAAGTTCCCGCCGACGAGTTTCCCGTCGACAAGTTGGAAGCGAAGCCGTTGATTGCTTCGGTAGCCAGCAGCGAATCAGGTTTGTGATAAAAAAAAAGCTGGCCTCTTAAATTAGTTAAGTATCAATAATCATGTTTGTGACAGTTTTTATACTATGAAAAGTAAAAACTAGATCATTAAAGTAATTAAAATTTAATACAATGGTTTGTTAAAAAATAAATAAAACTATATTAGTTACCTGATTATTTTAATCAATGTTTGAAATTTAGTTAGGCAGCAAACAGATTGCTTAATTGTTAGTTAACAGTTTGTTTGTCTACGAAAATTTTCTATACTTTGTTGAATATCGTAGTGCTACTACTAATTTGTCTTATTGAAAATTTAAAAAATGCTTTAAAACTTTTTATAGAAGAAAACAAAGCAAGTAGTTCCGTCAATGACGAAATTTCAAAATCTCCGTCTCAAATTTCAGATGTTTGCAACAATGAAGTTCAATATCTTGCGGATTTTGATGTTAACTTGCAAAAAAAGTACAGGGGTGTACAAAAAAGGTCAAACATTTTTCTAAACAAGCATTAACTACTGTTTGATTGAATATTTTAGTCAACAATTTTTTAATTTCAAGTCGATTTTAGCGACATTTCAAGTCAAGTCTTACTAATTTTTTAAGTAATTTGATTTTTGAACTTAATTTAATTAATTTTTAGCGAGCTACAAGACTTCGCAATGCTTTACAAGCTTTTCCCTGAATGCAACAAGAACTATCTAGTAAAAATTTATCAGGAACATAATTGCAATTTCATGGACACTATTAAGCAGGTAAAATTTAATATTTTTTCTACAAATATGGCCCAAGTTTTCCTTTATCTAGTTATTTTTTTTTAATTTATAATATAAATCCAATTAGATTCTAACATTTTTGTAGATGTTAAACCAAAACAACAAGGATAGCAATAGATTGCCACCTAGTTGGAGTTGCCCGCAAAACTTAAAAAGAAATTGTCACCTGACACTGAGAAAGAAGTTAGCAGAAAGGTCCAGAAACAATCTTCACATATGAAATTTAAACAAAGTCAGTTTAACTATATATCATAAAAAAGAATAACACTAAATTATTTTCAAATTAGATTTAAACCTACTACAAACTGTTTGAAGCAATTTTTTTTTAACTTTTGATTTTTATCTTCAAAAAAAAAACTAAACTTACATAAGAACAAGTTTTATTTATTTTGATAAATAAACAAGATTTTATAAAAAATTTTAGAACATTTGTTAATAATATACATCTTTTCAGATTATCCAACTCACCCCTACTACAATATGCCAATTCAGGGTAATCCCCTTTTAAGCGGCCAGTTGTTCGGCCAATCAAACTTCAACCAGAACTACGCGCTGATGGCCAAGCAGCAAATAACCGCCATGCACACCGCCATTCAGGGGAATTCCAATCAAATCAGCAGAGGATTACCCAAAAACTATCCCGCCACAAGATTTCATCACATGTGGGCGTCAAGTTTTAATAAAGGTAAACTCCCTTACAACTTTGTACCCTTCATTGACGCCGCCTACAATCAGATCCAGCTGCCCAAGCAGCAGCAAAGTTTTGCGAGGTCCGAGGGTTGGTTGCGGCAGAGTCACATCCCCAGCAACGGCGGCAACTTACCAGGCAATAAGGATATTTGCGTAGACGATCTGATAAAGCGGTTGAACAGGCAGATTCAGGAAAGAGAAAAACCAGAAACCGATGTCCAAAAAGTTGACAATTGAATTTAAGTTATAAAACTTTTTTTAATTCTATGTTTCTATTTATTTAAACATGGTATCTACCAGTGTTTTCAGAATTTTATTAGCCGTAAAAAGTAAAACATATAATAAATATGTAAACAATTTCTTTAAGAAAATAATTTTTTATTTCAATGAAAACACTTATTACCTCTATGATTTGATCATTATTAAAATAATAAATAAAAAAAGCTAAAAAAGAACGTATATAAAACCATACAGTAGAAAAATATAAATATATAATGTGTAATAAGAATTATATTATCTATAATAATAACTAAATTTTCATCACAAACAGAAAAGTATAAATTTAGGTGCATTGATGTTTTTGTTTTATTTAAGATAAAACTGAAATTTGTTTTGATAGGTGCCTTCTATTCAGATTGTGCAGCTGTTATGTTTTTTTAACGTTTGAAATTAATTAAATTGGTGCTTTTAAACTATACGAAGTTTAATAATTCATTTTAACAAAAAAAAAAAAGATTTAATTAACAGCTAAATGCATTTTACGAATTTATAGCCATCTAATAAACAAAGTTGCTATTTTTAATTGATGAAACAAAAAGTAGTCATTTTTTTAAAAGTTTTAGAAAGAGATACAAAATAATAAAATCTCTTTAATTAATTCATTTTAAGTCTAAGTTTATGGTATTAATAAACATTATGAGCTGCTTTGAAATCGATAAAAAATGTTTTAAGTTAGTTTGTAGAATGAATAATTTATACTTTGCTGTTTTAATTTGCTATGTTGGGCATTGTTGCTGGGTAAGTCGTTAATACTTTATTTATTTTGGAATTTTCGTTTGTTTTATTTTGTTTCTTGTGAATGTTATTTTTGAAGACATTTTCTCAGGCGCTTCATACGTTCCGCCATTTTTTGGACTACAATTTAAGAAGTATTTTTTAATAATACTTCTTAATTTAAAAAAAATCGACAATTTAAACAAAACTTTAGCAAAAAGATTAAATACTTTGAGTTGCTTGATACTGTAGTTTACTTTAATACTTAACTACTTTAGTGTTTTTGATGTTTGAGATATTATTTTTTTACTTGTTTTTATTTTGTTGATATTCAATGTAGTTAGTTTTTTTTTTGGAAACATTTTGCATATACATTTTTGATTCAATATGTATGTTTTTTTTATCAATAAATAGAGTCAACGTTTTGTTATTTTTTTACAATTTATACTAATATTTTCCTAATCGATTTTTTTAAGTTATTTATAAAGTACAAAAATATAATGTACAAAAAATAACTCAGAAATACTGCTTAAAGCGATTTTGCAAAAAAAACAGATTCCCGGTAGATATAAAATTATTTGAAGAACTAAAGTTGATATAATGCTTTAACTTTTATAAAAGAATAAAAAATGTATTTATATTTCTAGTTTCAAATTAAATAATATTAGAAAACAACAGTAAAAGTAAAGCGATTTGAAAGTGTTTATAAATTTTAAGTTATTTTTTACACAAAAAAAAAACAAAAACAAAAACTATTAAATTTAGCATGTTTAAGGCTAGTAAAAAAGCAAAGAAACCAAACTAATTTTAGTTTAAAAACATTCTGTTTCATGCGTTAAATATTTTATCATGTAAAGCGTTTTAAATTTAAAAAGCCATAAAAATTACAGTTTAAAATTTTTATAATTGTTGAATGTAAGATTTTTAGATAAATGTTTTTTTTTTGTTTAGTTTACCTCAAAAAATAAAACCTCACAAAACTTAACCAATAAAAAATACTACATAAAGTTTGTTTTACAAACTAGCAGTTTAAAACATTTTATTATTCAAAAGCTCTAAACCATAGTTGTTGTATTTAGACAGAAAATATTTGAATTAAGTATGATCAACAACTTTGGCATCTTAGGTTAAACTAACGAAATAAGTTAAAGTTTGACAAGATTTTATTTGGAATGTAAAAAATAAAATAAAAACTACTCTAAGTGCAATGTAATATATTAACTATTTAAAAAATTTTTAACTTTTTTGAATTATATATACTTCAGTAGTCAGCATGATAAAAAACATTTAGTGCTTAAATTTTATATTTGAAATCTAATTTAATAATAGTTTTAGGTCATCTTAAGTTATCTAAAAAAATTTTCGTATTACTAAAAATTAAAAGTCATAAGGTTTTATAGATAGTTTTTGTTCTTGCAATTAAAAATGCTCGTTTTTTTCTTTAAAATTACCTCTAAAACAAATATTAGCTGAAATCATCAAAATAATTTATTGTAATGTTTTATTGTTGATCACTTTATTATTGTATATAAAATTACTTAACTCTATATTTATATATATGTACACACAAGTATAAAATTTCAGTTGCGCCACTAACTAATTTGTTAGTATTTAAATTTTATCTGCCTCATATAGCATAAAGGTGCAATTTTGTAATCTAAAAATCGCTGAAATCCGCTGAATTTGTCGCTGGCCACCAGACTACGCGTTTGTGACGTCATAATAACAGCAAGCAGGTTGTGTCACATGCAGTACAGTGATTTGGATTAAAAAGCCACACTTTGAATTGAAGAGTGTAATTCGTATTGTTTTGCTTGTGGATGCAACCTACGCATACTTAATATCTCAAACGTTTATTTATAAAAATAGTCGGGTTTAGTTCTTGTCTTCCTTTTCATAAATGCACTTGAAAACATTATTTCTTTGACTTCAAGATAAATAGCTTTGCGCACAATGATGCAGTTAAATTACTTTTTCTTTCTACTTATTACATCATAAAATAATTGCGTCATCTAAGCACCTATAAAGCAATTTTATTCTTGCCTCAGTTTGGTTTCAAACGACTTCAAAAAGAAAAGAACAATGACTTTTAAAAAGTGGTCCTTTAAGAGCAAGCACTGAAATTCTTTTATATGGAACGTTATTAGAAGATAACTTTTAATCGGCCATTGTTGTCACCCGTGACCATTTAATAATTTTCACTTAAGAAATTTGCCCAGCTGCTCTCTAACAACACTGCATAGCAACCATAAAACCCTTCTTCAAAGTTGAACTGCGAGTAGAGATATTTAAACCAGCTAACAAGTGTTTTTAAGTGCTTATATGTTCAGTTTAGTAGTAAGTTTTAAAATATTTATGTCGAGACTAAGTATCATTTCGCACATATAAAGCTTCTTTCGCGATGCTGAGTAAGACTTTAAAAATTGTTTTAAAACTTATTACAGTTTGCAGAGTTTAAAAGGTCAAGAGACCGCAATTTCGTTTCATCACTGAAGTATAAATTTTTAAGTTCCTTTAAAGCCTGTTTATTTAATTTCTTTGTAATATAAATGTCAAATTTCGAATATAGACTAACCGTTTATACAATTCTAAGCATTTAATATCATTACACCAAAATAAAGAATAGCAAAAAGAAGTCAACACGTGTTTAATCAAAACAACGACATTAAGTTCGACTTTAATTGTTCTGCTTATTTCTTCTTAGTAAAAGTTTTCCAGCGGAAAGGAAACGAAAGTTAGACTTTCTGTTTGCTTACATGCATGTTTTGGACGCAAAGGTAAAACAACAGTTGTTTTAAAGTCGACAAAGACGAACGCATTCGAATTTTTTTTCATACGTTTGCCTTGCGATTTTGTATAAAATTTCTATTGAAAAGTAAATTTATGTAAAAAGTGCGAGTTAGTGATTTTAGATGTCAATCTGTTCACACATATGCTTGTAACAATAAAACTTATGTTGTTATTGGTGAGTAAAAATTTGCTGAATGTAATTTGAAATTTGCACAAAAAGTTAAAGTTTATTTAATTGTATTTTTGATTTGTAATTACCTTTTTAGCTGGCTTTTGTTTCAAGTGTTGAAATTACTTAAACATTGTGTTTTACAATTAAAACCGTACTTATTTACTTTACGATAAAAATTTAAACTTTTTTATGAAAACTAGAGGCATAAGGGCTGCTAAAGTTATAATCTAATTATTGAAAAACATTACAAAAAATACGAACCATTTTATTTTTATATATACCCAGATTACTAACAGTTTTATTAATACTTTCTTAGTTACTTCATTTTGAAATGTCAGTATAATGTCAAACACTAAAAAAAGTTTTATGATAACTATTAATGTTTTTGTTCTGCTGTGAAACAAAAATATCTAAAAGTTTAAGCGTTAGCTTTTCTTAGTCTAAAATTTGTTAGAGAATTTAGTGGAGAAAAATAATTTGATATGAATAAATAATTAATTAAATTGAGTATTTTCAGTTATAAATTTAGGCAACTCAGATTTTTTAGTGTTATCATATTAATTATTTATTCCCTGTAAAGTAAATAACATTTTGAAAACAGTATAATAAACAAACAGTTTCTACAATAAATTGAAATTACGTTATATACAAATATTGTTTTTACTTACGTAGGTTTTTGTCATATTTTTCACTTGCTTAAATCATTCATTTAGTACATTAAAAATGAATCATTAATAACCATATTTGTCGTTTTGTTTAAATTAAAAAAAAAAATATCTTAATAAAAACTTGCAACCATCATATAAGTTTATTGTTTTCTTTTTTGAATTGAGATTATGTTTAGTGACAACTAAATTTATTAAACCAAAAGTTAATATACTAAATTGATGTATCATTTTTTTATGTTTTGAAAAGCTGCAATAGTTATCAGTCTTATCTTTTAAGGAATAAGAATGAATTTAATAAAATAACCTTTTATTTGCTATATCTTTTAATTAAAACTGAAACAATTTTAAAGTCATCTTTTAATTAAAACAAATCATATTTACTATTATCAACGTGTTTAGCCTGCTAAGTTTTTTATATAAATGTTTAAAGCTATTTTTAATTTTAGGTTTAAATCTAATAATAAAGATAAATATTATCAAAAAAATGAAATATCTTTTAATGCTAGCAACAATTTTTAATGCTACATATTAGTTAAGTTACAAGTAGGAATTGAATAAAAGTAACTAAACAATTATACATAAATGTTTAAATTTTTTTTTGTTAAATCTAAATCTTCTTAACTTTTGAGTAAAAATAGTCGCATTTTTACACTTAGCTTTATATTAATAATTTTATAACATATTTTAAGCTCTAATGATATAATTACAACTTGGTTTAAAAATAAGTTTGATGATTTTTAAAAATACGTTCTATATCACGGCTAAAATGTAGCTCGACTAGACAACAGGTTTTTTTGAATAGCAAATATAATATTTATAAAAGTTTAATGCTTTGTTATTTAAGCAAATAGAAAACCCTTTTAAAGACAATTTGTAGTGTAATATTAATAAAAATGTAACATATTCTTCTACTTACTGTTTTCATTATAATATATCTAGATTTAACAGAATAAAAGGGAGTTTTTGAAATTAATTTAATTAAATTCAAAAAAAATCTAAATAATTAAGAACTTGCATGCACTTTGGATTTATTCTAAATAACAAAACTTTTCACAATAACAACATCAGTTTATTTTTATCTTTACTTCTTTTTAAACTAAAATAAAGCACATTTGACGACCAAAAAAAAAGTCAAACCTATAAAAGTATTTTTTTACCCAAATATAATTACACAGGCGATGACAAGTTAATTCCGAAATATAAAAGAAAATAAATAGTTATATATGTACTAAAACCAACAAATAGGTGGGGTCTCATTAGTTTGATCCTAAAGTATACAAAATTTATCGTTTCTATATTTCTTATACTTCCAATGTAAGTTGTGTTAAAAACTTGTTTTGTCGAGAAAAAAACCTTAAAAGCGACGATTTTGAATACAAAAATGTGTTTTAATCTTTCCTGCTTTTGAGTACACGATGATTTTTTTTTAGCTATAAAAACAGCTGCAATCATCCATAAGTTCATTTTGATTATTAAAGTCTGTGTGATTGTTTCTCGGTTTGTTCAAAACTTTAATGCTGTTTTTATAAACTTAAACTTTCACAGTTTAAGACGATTAAACAACACAGTTGTTTTTTAAACTAGTTTAAGCTTTGTGTGTCTTAAAAATTAGACTAATAAAACTTGAATTTTTTATTGCAAGTATTTTACTAAAAAAGAATCAGTTATTTATACAGATTTGGTAACAAAAACTAAAATATTTATTAAATAGCAAAAACTTAAAGTTCTACGTTAAAGATTAATTTACTTCCTTCCTTAAACTTTTTTCTTAGTGTTATAGTTTTTTTAAATTTTACTTAAAATATATATTTACACTAAAATCAATGAATCGTTTTAGAATATTGTAAATTTATAATTTTTCCATGTTAGTCAGAAAGTTTATATTTAAAAAGGCTTAAAAATAATTTAAACCTCAAAAAAGCTAAAGTAATTGTTTTCCCCTTCAAAACACAGACACTCATTAAAAACATTAAACAGTTTTAATTCAGAGCCCCGCGCATGACCTCACAATAGAGTTACATTAGATACAAATATCAAACAACATGAATCTCCATTGTTATTGTTTTCATGGAAGAATGTTACTAAAGGGGTTGCTTTTAGAAAGTAGATGGCCCGTGGAGGGTGTCTTCCTGCGGATGGTTGGCTGATAGCAAAATAAACAAGTCTTGTCTATTGTGCAGCTTCTCTGGTGGTCAACTTGTTGCATTTTTCACCGCCTGATTCACGTAACAAATATTATTTGAGAAGCGGAAGAGATCGGTTCGTGTTACTGTGCACCTGTTTCGTGTGTTTTCACAGGAAAAAGGGGTTTTATTTACAAAGTTTTACCCCTTTGTTGTTAACCAAGAGTTAATTTTTGTTGAACGTAATAGGTATTAAATGTAAAAGTGTTAAACATGTATTTAGTATTAGAATTTTTATAAAAGTCTGCGCTAAAAACAACTTGGTAAAAAAAGTTAAAACTTTTGCTTTAATATACTAATAAGTGAGCAAAAGCAAAAAAAAATTAAACAAAAAGCTTTAAAATTAGATATTAAGTGTGCTTTAAAGAAAACAACTTACAAGTTTGACCTGTTTTAGATAATAATTCATGTACAAGTATTTTTGTTAAATCTATCAACCGTAAGATAATAATGCTCAACTTATTTGAATATTAAACAGTTAGTGCAAACCACGTATGTAAGCACACAGCTGGATTAAAAATATCAGCATAAATCACGTAGTGCACACTTACTAAATCAAAACTTGTCAGTGTCTTCTACTTATTTATAGTAATATATTATTTATTTGTTTTAGTTGAGTAGTTTTGCTAACCTTTTTAAACGTTTGTTTTAAACGCCTAATGTTTTAAATTATTTTAAGAACATTTTTGTTTAAAATATTTTAGGCTGTAAATTAAAACACAACAAGTGTATATATATTTTTATTTTACTCTAATAATTTTATCTGAAAACCAGCTAAATCTTAATTTAATAAAATTTCATATAAATAAAAAAAAATTCTGACTTTAAAATTTGTTTTAAATTGCACTTATATCATTACACATTAAAAGATATATTGGCAAGTATAAGTGCCTTTCTTTTTTTTAATTTAGACATAATCATAAATAACAAAATTCGCAAATTGTAATAAAGCCCGAACAGATGCAATAAACAAAACTTTTAGAACAAATAAAAATACCATATTATATGACAAACTTTTTTCTGCTTTTGTTATTCTACTTGCATGTGAGCTGATTGTTGTAACAAAAGATTTCGTATCATGCACAATCTTCACCTTTGTATTCATACGTCACAATAAATCTCATTAGTCAATTTGTTATTTTGTGAAATATAAAATTTCTGCGTCGCAAATAGTTGCGTTATTTTGATTTAATTTCTCATGCGATTTACTGGTTCGTTTGTAAATTATTTATAACTCGTATTTTGCTACCTATAGTGCTTAATTAAAAAAAAAACTTTGTTTTGTTGCTTAAAAGTTATGAAACTTATTTTAGGACCCTTTTTAGTTTTTAAATAAAAAAAAATTTCATTAATCGAAAATTTTCTTACTAAAACTAAGATGTTTCACCAAAAAATAACTGAGTTTAAAAGTATTAATTTTTAACTTTTTATAATCTAAAGGGATATTTTAGCCAATGATTACTTATAAAATTGGTTTAAAATATTAACGATATCAAACGAAATCGTTAAAAAACTTCAGATAAGTGTATGCCAAGTATTAAATTTTTAACGAGTAAAGCAAAACGAAAGTAAAATCTTTTGATTAAGTAACTAAAGTTTTTAAATTTATTATTGTTTGTTTTTAACTGTAATGTTGATAATGGTAATTAAATAATAAAATGTATAATTAGTTTTTAACATAATAAAGGTATTCTAACATAACAAAAACAAAACAAAGCTTTGTGCTTGAACAAGTCGTCGATAAAAATTGAAAATTAGTAAGTTATTTGACCGTTAGATAAAATTAATCAATACAAACTTTGAAAGTTTAAACTAAGAATACTATCCCTTTGACTTTATCATACTCATTTATATCTAAACGCTACAATAAAAAGTAAACTGTGTTTTAATAACAAAATAGTTTATTGATATGTTTAAAGTAATACATATCAACAATGAAAACTAGTTTTAAATTATGACTATATATAAAAACTAATCGGTGATTTAGTTTTAAAATAACAAACACAAAACTGGCTTAAAACTTATAACAAGCTTAAACTAAAAAGTACTAAATTGAACTTTCATTTACGACTAATATTTTGTGTGTTTTTTTAATTTGATATATCAACTTGAATTAAATTTACTTCATAAAACTTTTATCGTTGTAGAGGAAAGGGTAAGTCTGATTTTCTTCTACCATATAACACAAATAAATACATAAATACATATATATATATATATATAAAATAAGGTTAATATTCAAACTTGAACACCTTCTACTGAGCCCACTTGAAGGGCTTTTAAATAATTTATTAAAATGACGATTTTAAAAATGCTGGAACATATGTTTCATAAAGACAAAAAAGATTGTCTCTAATCTTCAGCCTTAAGTTGTTTGATTAATTAGATGGTAGATCGATTTTTGTGCTGAATATTTGTAATGTACAGTGTTCGATTCTTACGTCATATTGTTTTTGTTTTTTTGTGAACTTTTGCATCTTTGTTTACCAAAGTGCTTTTTATTTTAAATTTGAACTGACTGAAGGTTAGATACAATCTTTTTTGTCTTTATGAAACATATGTTCCAGCATTTTTAAAATCGTCATTTCAATAAGTTATATATATATATATATATATATATATATATATATATATATATGTATTAATGCACTTCAGAGAATAGTTACTGAGTTTTACTAATTACTGTTGGTTTAACCTTTATTTTTTTATTTTAATTTTTTTTCGGTAACACTGAAAAGATATCAGACTAAAGTTTACGTAATGGCTATTGGTTTTGTTTAAATTGCTTTTGAAAATTCTTAAAAAATTCAAAATTAAGACTACATATATTTTTGTTTATATTGTTTATGTTTAGATACATTTATAAAAAAAAACAGCTTAATCGTTGTTGTTTTCGTTGAGGTTGTTGCTGATACTTTTTGACACGCTTAAAGCATGTAATTTTTATTTTAACATTTTTTATATTTCTAACGACATTTTTAATAAACTTTTAATCAGGGAATATGAATTTAACTAAATTTGTTGTATTTTTTGATATTTTTTGATACATTTAAAATCAATAACACTTTTTAGTTTAATTAGTTGTCTTTTTTTTTTCTGTTGTTAGTTTTTGGTTTATTTAAAAAACGCCGGCTGAGTTTTATTAACAGTTTTTGTTGCTGTAGATATCGTTTGATACAATTAAGAGTAAGACATTTTAATTTAAACAAATTTTGTTGTTTTTTTTTTATTATTTTGTGTTTTAATGATACAGTTAAAAACAGCCCTAATCATTTCAACTAATGGTATTTTGTATAATCTGTAGTGAAGGCAACTAACAACGGCACGCAATTGATCACAAGTTGCTTAAAATACAACCAAGCTTCTTACAATTGCAACATACCATTAAGCCCTGTTCAAACTAATATCATGTAAAGTTGCTACGCTTAATGTAAAAACAGATACAGAAAGTCTTTCTTGTTCGTGGGAAACATTTTAAATTGTACAGGATTTCGAGCCACATACAAATAAAATCTTGGTTTTTGTTTGGCAAATACTTTTTATAAATTTTTATAGAATTGTTATACAGTGTTTCATTTGCACTACTTTAAACGAAGGGTTTATCTTGTTAGTATTTTATTTGTCGGTCTTGCATAAAGTAAAGGTTATGCTCTTGTTTGGTTAAGTACGGATAAAATGATTTAATTTTATATCTGAATCACTAAAATAACTAAAATAGAAAGCAACTGTAAAATTTTTTTTATTTATTCATTTTTGAATTCTCATATGTAGTTTGTTTTAACAAGCTTAGATATGCTAATCTTTTACACTAAAACATTCTATATAAAAAAATACTTTGTTTTTAGACAAAGAAAAATTTCAAAACACTGACGTTGCAAGCATACAGCTCAGGAGTTACGTCTTTTGGAATGTAATGATTTCTTATCAGAAGAAAATAACTGTTATATATTTCTTTTCATGTGTTGAGTGCATTCCTACATCATTTTAAACATCGACGTCAGTTGTAAATGAGCTATCAACAATAAAAACCTCAATGCACCTCTCAAATTGAAAAAATATTTCAATTAATTGAAAATTTCTGTTCGTCACATTGCAGATATTAATTATTCGAAGTTTAAATTGTTTGCTTTCAAGCAGGAACAGTTGTTTTGGCGACATGAATTAATTCTAATTGACCGACTGAAAAGTGCATGTTTTTATGTCACGGTGGTATGTTGTCAATATTACCAAATAATTCATGTTCATTGTTCGAGTAGTCTAGCTTCCAAATGTCCCGGTAATTTTGCGACATTTCAACTTAATTGCCTGTCAAAAGTCAAAAAAAAATTCTTTGCCGGGGACCAGCTAAAATCCAAGCCCTGGTGATTAATTGAGCTCGAAATTCGCATTAACAATAATAACAATCAAACTTGGCGCTTGAGCGATTTTAAAACACAAGCGGTTTCAACACAGAAAGCAATCAGGAGAAGTTGAATTAGGTGAAAACAACGGAAGACAAACTTTTGTATTTTTGTATTTATGTATTTTTTCGCTCGCTTTTTATGGGGATTTTATATAACAACAGCAAGCTTAAAATTTTCAACAAATTTTAACAATATTTTATTATCAAAACAAAACTATCTTAGAAAGAAATGCCTTAAGTTTAGTTAACGGTATTGGGTATCTTATTCTTAGCTAACTAACTTTTTTTCAGTTTATAACAAGCTAGAAAACGAAAGTGTTAGGTAAGAAAAACTTGCGTTTAAAAATTTTAAAATATTTTTAAGATATTAATATTTTTCTACAAAAACTTATTTAAACTTGTCTTATATTTTTTGATTTATTGCTTAAATGCGTTTGACGTTTTCTTCTTGTTTACTTTAATAAAAATTTTCAGATATCTTTCTCAATTTAAAACCAACTATTATATTTGTTTAAACATAGTTTCACTTATTCCAAAACTTATTGCTTATTTTGATAAGTAAATTGAATTTTACACTTATTGTTAAAATAAATAGGTTAAATTGATAAAAAAATATATATACAAGTTTATACTTTTTTAATTTTTTTTTATTTATATATTTTGTAATTTTAAGTTTAATATATTAATGTAATATACAATAAATAAAGTGTAGTTTATATTAAAAGCTTTATAAAATACTAAAAATTACTTAACAAAAAACTTGTTTTAATGTTAACCCGTGGCGTTTGGGACCTTGTTTCTGAAATCTCATTAGCGACATAGAGATGTGAGATAAAGTTTCAAAGTAAACAAAGTATACTTGTTGAGGTTTGAGCTAAATAGTTTTGTTTAGTAAGTAGTTTTCAAATAGAAAAAAAGTTTTAATCTCTCAACACCTCTGTGACGTTTGAAATTAAACATATTCTCTGCCTTGGCGCCTCAGAATTATTTTCAGTTATTTCGCCGCCGAGATCTCAAATGGGGCGATTATTTACAATGTTTCCGAACATTATGACGTAACAGCAGGTTGAATAAGATGGATGCTTCTAGTTTAGTGTTAGTATTAGTGGCGCCGTGAATGAAATCCTGCTTAAGAGTTTCGAGCTTGTTTGCGCAATTAGAAGTCTGAAGTTATTAATTGTTTTGTATGTTGGCGATGAATAGTGATTGAATCTTAAATATTTCTTAAATAAAACAAGCTTCTAAAAATCAGATACAGTATTTTATTTTGAATTAAGAAAAAATGGAGTACCTGAATTAATTGTTTTGGTTTTTGAAAGATAAATGATTAAAAAAATTAGTTGATATATGGTTACATCATTTCTTTAAAAAAGTATATTTAAGTTTTTTAGAATAACTTAAATGAAAAAATGCATTGACATATTTACTTAATTTTATTCAGCTCTAAGCGTAAACTTACATTTTATCAAACATGAGATATTAATAATGATTTACTTGGTTGCTATCTTAGGTTTTTATTTTTAAAAAACTACAAAGCTTATAAAACTTTTCTTCAAAAAATAATTGAAAAATTGATACAATGTTTTATTTATAAAATAAAAATTGTTAAACACTTAAAAGCTTAATAATATAAAAGACACAAAGGTTTTGTGAAAATAAACAGTTTTATCTAAAATAAAAAACGTTAAACTGTGTTTTTATCAGATTAAAGTATTCATTTATTTTTTGACTTGTTTTAATTTCACTGAATGATCAATAGTTTTCATCTTATCAATACTTTAACCTTTTTACAAAGTAAACAATTCTATTGCTTAAACTTTTTCCTTAAAAGGCATTTTCCTACTTTGGATGTGCGATTTTTTTCTTTTATGTGCTTATACATTATCAAAATGATTTTTAAAATAAACTTTCACAGATATTACAGTTTTACGTATATAATGTATTAAAATAAAAGTATTTGTAAAAATTTGTCTAAATAAACAAAAACTAAGAATTAAGGATCAAATTAGCTTATAATTTTTATACTGTATTTTCCAGTTATTAATACATAAAGTACTATATAATTGTAAATCTTTTCGATTCAATGTAGTACTATTGGTTAAATTTACTTGTCTTAGTATATGTTGTCAAAATATTTTTAAATAAAATAACTACAAAAACAAAGCTATACTTTTTATGGATTTTAATGTAGTTTATAAACGCTTCAAACAAGTACTTAAAATCTAGAAACTATATTATAAGTACAAAACTTATGTTTTAATATAAGCTATAAGTTAACAATAAAAGTGATAAAGTGTTTTATAAATATTGTTTGTATCAAATTTAGATAATATAAAATAGTTAATCAAATATCTTTTCAAACAAACATAAAAGTTTTAAGTAAAAGACTGTTATAAGAGTTAATCAACAACGACAAAATGTTGAAATTATTCAAGAAATATAACAATAAAAAAATAATGGTTTTATCTCAAATAAATGTTTAAATAAGTTTTATCTATCCAAAAATTAAATGTACAATGTTTTATAACCAAAATAAAACAAAACAACAACTATAAAACTGTTTATAAATGATTTCTAAATTTAAATTTAATAAAATTGTTCAATGCCAGAAATTGTGGAGGCTTTGTAAAAGATGTAACCATTAACTGAATTTAGCAAGTGTATAATTTAAGAAATACAGTTTGGACAAAGTATTAAGTTTTTTTTTGTTTCGTAAACTTAAATAATTCATTTAATAAAATGTTTAGGAAATACATAGAAAAATTAAAATTATAAAGTCAGCTTTAGTCTAAGATAGTCTACTGACAGTCTAACTAAATCATAATTATTTTGCATTATACCTAGTCGTTTTCGTTAGTTATTAAACACTCGTTAATTCATTTTGATTTTCTTTTATTTTTTATTTTTAGAAACTGGGTGTAAAGTTGATTTTTCAACTTTTTTTAGCGAACCTAATTCAAGTTTTTCGTTTTGAATCGTTGAAGTTTTAGCAAAACTTTCTTCATTTGTTTTAGAAACAAAAGTTTCTCTTGTTGCAGCCCTTAATCTGCTAACTTTGCCAGTTAAACACCCAAACTTCTTTGAAACACGTACAGAAAATTCAATAACGCATTTTCGGAAAATATCGCTCGTTGTGTAGTAAATGACAAAGTTTAGTATTGTCGAGCAAGTCAAGCACAAATAACCCGCAATTCCTATCAAGTCAATCACATTGTAAGAGTGCAAGTTGAACAAACGTGGATTTGCTGGGTTTATGTTCGGCAACATTATGACAACCATTATAGTGATCATCGTCGGCAAAGTCATTAAGCTGAAAGCTGCAACCATCTGCGCCAATGTTCTAGCCAATTTCGCCTGTGTGTTTCCTGACTTATTTTCCTTTCGTTCGGAATGAAGGCGCTTTGCCTTCCTCTTGTGTTTTCTTACGTAGAAGTACGTTGCGGTGCTCGTTAAAAGCATGAGAATAAAAGGCGCACCAAGAAGTAAACCGTAGATCGCACCAAAGTTGTGTTCGTGTTTCAGCATTGGAATCGAATGAACTCTGAACAAAACCATAAATCCGAAGTTGAAAACTGGCAAGCATGCTGCAGTTATGCATACCATCCAAACTGCGACACAAACCACCTTTGATATTCTTCTCATGTTCATTGTACGGTACGTAATTGGACGAAAAACGGCAAACAGTCGGTCTACTGAAGCAGCAAGCAACGTGTAAAGTGACACCAACAAAGCAACAAATATGACAGGTGGAAATATTTCGTAGTCGTAACTGCTGTAGTTCCTTTCCGCAAAAGAAAACTTCTTGTTTTCATTGTAGGTAATTACCCGTTCATGATATAGAGTATCGTTTAAATCCAGCAAGCTTATCAACGATTCTGGTATTACTACAACTGCATATAACAAGTCGGCAAGTGCAAGCGAAACTCTGTATGACGATTGACTGTTGTGTAAAGGCTTGTATTTGATTGTTACAACTATTATAAGTGTGTTCAGAAAAAATGAAGCCATTCCTACTGTTGCTTGAAATGCAGACAGCACAACATTCAACGACTCACAGCTAAAATATTAGATTTTTGTTTTAAATAATTTACTATGATTTTAAATACAAATTTTAAAAACTTTGTTTAAATATACACTCTATAACTTTTACTTTTTATGTTTTATGTTGATATTGTAGCTCGTTCTTAACCAAATTAGTAAACTAATTGTCTAATTTTACAAATCTAGTTTTAAAGTTATTAAACATGTTTTGAAGCTTCTGAATTAGAAATTTTAAGTTTATTACAAGGTAAACTTATTTTTTTACAATCACTGAGTAAGTTACGTCTTATGCATTAAATCTCGTTCATTTGTAAGTAAGGATTCGTTTCATGTTAAACATTTATACTTTATACTTAGTTAGAAAACAATTGAACTTATGAACTTTCACAATGTTAAAATTCTAACTTAGGTTTTTTTTTATCTCGTAGATTGTATGTCATTTTTTTTAATTTTAAAAGGATAACACTGAAAGGTAAAACAAAATTTGAATAGTGATTTAAACACTATGAAATCTTTTTCTAAATTTAAAACAATTCAACCAACCTTTGAGGCGCGCAATACCACAATGAAATATTTCTTATTGTGTTATACTGAACTCCGCACCATACAACAGAGCACATGATAAGCTGCATATTGAAAATTTCCGCATAACTTTCAGGATTAAAAGTATAAAACTGTCGCACTGATCTGCACGGATCTTTCACAACATCATGCTCATCATAATAGGTTTCAGAAGTTGATTTTCAAATAAATTGTTTCGAGTTTTGAACTTCACATGTTTCATTGAACTTTCCAGGATCACACACGGATAAATACATTTTATCAGAAAGTTCGTTGAAGTTAAAAGTTTTCAAGCCGCATTCCATTTGAAGCTGTTCAGAACAGTTCCATGACTTGAGCAAGTTCAGGTATCTCAACAGCTGCATTTTCTTCATATACGAACATTCGAACATTTGTGTCAGGTTTGTACAACATGCTTTGTGTTGAGGAATGACGTCATAAACGTCAACATACGGGCAGTTTACCTGATAGTTTTCATAGTCGTAAGTTTTAAATATTTCTGTTACATGGAAACTTAAATGTTCGATACTTGAGCAAGTTGTGTTTTCCTTGCTTGATACTAATGTGACCAGTATAACTAACAACGTTAACTTGTTGAATGATGTAAAAAATAACATTTCTAGTAACTAAGTTGAAACTTTTACTTATACAATCGTTCTACCTACAGTTCATATGTTTAATTAAGTAAGCTAAGTTTTTTTTTATAAAGTCCTTAGAAACCTTTAACTGAAAAAGTTTTGAAAAACATTTCAAGTTTTGTTTTGGTAGTTATAAACTTAAGAATAAATTATTTATAACATAACATTTATTTAAGCTTTAGACAAAACTCTTTAATAAACTAATTATTATTATTATCTTTTTTTCTTTTTACATGTATAAACCAAAAAAAAGTATAATTATTATTGTAAACTAAAAATTTCAAACTAACAAAGCTGATTAACAGTTATTTTATTCATAATATTTACTTTATCAAATGTTGTGTGCAAAAAAATTACTTTGATGCTGTGAACACTAAGAAATTTACTTTAATCTAACTTAAATAAAAATGAAAGTCAACTCTATAAAATAAAAAATATATTGCGGAACGTCCTTATGAAACACACACATAACAACGTATTTTAAAATGTAGTTAATCTTTATACGGTAAATTAGCAATAGTTTTATGACTAAAGTAATTTTCAGCTGAAACTGAAAATTGACCTTAATACAAATAAAAATTACAAAATAAAACTTAATTTATGTACTCAAGTTTTTTACAGCGCGAGGTTTATCTTTAAGTTTTTTTTTTTTGACAATAAGTGTTCAATTGGTTTTATCACATTAATTTCATACTTTAAGCACTAGTTTCTAGTTATTTGCATAGATGTATAAAACTGATCAACTATTGATTTTGGCTATTTGATTTTGTTTTATTGATTAATAACAATACTAGTCAGTTATTGAATTCATGTTTAATAATTTTTAACAATAAGTAAGAAACTAAGCAAGATGATTGTTGACATTGCGAAAAAAGTTACTTAAGTAAGCTTTTAACTCTTAATACACGTGTTTAAAGATTTTCTTAAACATTTAAAAACTATGGTTCAAAATCACAACATATTAAAAGAAGAACTTCCTATTTTTATAGAACTAACTGTCATAAACGCCTTACTTTATTACAAATACTAGAATGTAAAGTATAAATTTACATTTTTTGTCACTTGTATATTCAAACCTTTTTTCAGCACTCCACTACAAACTATAGAACATTATGGTATTTAGTTTTTACCTCAGTATTTATCGCCTATCTTCTTACTAAAACAAACTAATATGGTGAAATAACTACACTTCCTAAACCTGTTTTAATGCACTGAAACAAAAAACAAGTAGGTTTGAAAAAAACTATTTGGCTAACTTTTACAGCTAATCGGTTTACTAAGACTTAAATATGCATGAAAAAAGTATCAACAAAACTCAAATAATTCTTAATAAATAAGACTTAAATAAATACATTCATTGTATAACTCATTGTTTAATTTCATACTGTTTTTTGTTGTTATTGTTTTTTATGTTAAATGTTAATCAACTTTGCTGCAACTTACTTAAACTCATTTAATTAACCAACTACCTAATCATCTAATTACTTAGCTAATCTATATAAAGTGTTTATCCATTGCCACTTGTTAGTTTATTTGCTTGTGATCATGGCGTAAGCAAGAAGGAAATGTAAAGCAATAAACTAAATAGAACTTTTGTATTGATTGATTAAATACTACTAATTTTAACTGTAGTTGGTAAAAATTCAAATACTACTACAATCGTCTTTGATAAATTTTTTTTACTAGTGAATGGGTAGTACTTTGCAAAATTATAAAAAGCTTTAGCATCATTTGGAACTTTATTGTTACATATTTTTATGAGTCCGGTAAAATGTCAATTTTATTATTTTTATTTATAGTTATAATTTTTATATCAGCTTTAAGTAAACTCAACAAAACCAAAAATTGAAAATAACTCAGGCTAAAGTTCGTTTGATTATGTTTAACAAGCTAGCTAGTCTTTCAAAAACACGTTTTGTTTTAATTCTTTATTACTAAAATTTTACCTCATTCTATATTTTATGAGCTAAAATCATATTGAAATAACTTCGATTTTTTATTTTCTTAGTTTAACAATCATTGATGAAAACAATATAAAGTTCTAAATTAAATTACATCACTTTACCTAAATAACTAAAGCTACTTTAAACAAATCCACTTTTACAAACTAAAAGTTTAAAGCTTAGCTGTATTAGAAATATAAAACTACAATTTTTCTATTTTAATTAATATTAAATTCAAACAAAGCTCATTTAAGATTGACACACTTCTAAAGTTTAATAAAACAGTACAATATTTTTTTTTCTGTTTTTTATCAATATGTTTTGTTCTGCATAACAAAGTTTTGTCAAGTGATTAAGTGAAAATAAAATTGTCAAAAAGCCTCAGGCGTCAAACTTCAATACATGTTTTTGTTGTTACTACAATTAAAACTAAGCAAAGTATTAAAAAAGGCTTTTTATAAGCTTTATGTATCTGCTTTATAACTTACTTATAATTAAGTTAGTTTAATTTAGAAATAAATTAGTTGTCTTATAATTTGTTTAATTTTCTAACACGCGTCTTTTTTTCTGTATATTGTTCGTCTTTTGAGTACTAGCGATTAAAAATAGTTTAAATACTATAAATACCCAAATTAATATACAAAATTAAAGTTTCTAAATATAAGTTAATAAGATTATTGTGTTTAATACATTTTGATAACAACTTATTATCAAAATTTTAATTGTATTTAAAAAAAATAAGAACCAAAAGATACCAAGTTAGTTTTTTTTTGACTACCATTTGCATTTAATTTTTTAACTCGATATACTTTTTTTTCAAATTAAATATAAATAAAGTTAACATTAGTTGGAATTTATGATGATATATATATTAACTCATTTTAAAACTACAAAAAATAGTACAATTAAAATAGCTCAGAAATTCTGCTTTAATATTTTCGGTAAATACAAAAAAAAAAGATGTTAATAAACTTAAAGAAGATGTAAATTTAAAGTTTTTTGGAAGTTTTGATTTTTTTACGAAGTATTAAACGCTTAAAGTAAGATACACATTTGATTTCAAGTTAAACAGTATTAGACAACGACAATAAAAAAAAGAAAGTAAGTGTTTTTATACATAAAGTTTTAATATCAAACACAAATTAAAAGATGCTAATTGAAGTCATAAAAACTGAATATCTAACGCTAAAGATAATAAGCAAAAAGACTAAACAACAATTAATGTTTTTTTTGTTACAAAATTGTTTCTTTTAAAAATATACTGTTTTTATTGAGTAAGATTAAAAACTTAAGTATCTAACAATAAATCAACAAATAAATTAAACTTTAACAGTATTTCATTTGAATTAAAAACGATTACAAAAATAATTAAAAAAAGGTAAAACTTTAAAAAGTTAAGGATTAAACACATCAAAATTTTTAACAAACATATTTAACAAAGAAATTTTTTTGTTTTGATCAACTTTAAACTTATTTATTTAAACTCTACTACTATTCATCGTAGAAAATAAAAAGAGTAATAACGTGATTGAAATTTTTGTTTTATAACTCCTTGAATATTACTTAAGTGTTATTCTTAAAGGTTTTATATGTTATTGAAAAATATATTAGCTTAATTAAAGACTGTTTTTAAAAATCAAAACAAGTTTGGAAACCACATCTTTTTTCAATAACTAAAATCTAATAAAATCTAAAATTTTAAGTTTCTATCAATAATATTTTTTCATACAATTAAAACACACTTCATTTGTTTTTAAAAGGAGCACTCAAAAACTTAAAGTATTGTAAATCAACCAAAAGCTTTTTATTTGAATATCTTTTTCAGATGCAGTTTATTATTGTTATATTATGTTTAATTCAGTCGTGTGCATTACTTAACCGGTATTTCTAAACTCATAAGTATTCATAAACTTAAAAAATTTAACCTATAGCAATCTGCCCGACACAACAAAATTGCATTTATACAACTCAATATAGGATAAAACAATAAAAATAGTTCTTACACTTGTGACATGTTCCATTATGAAACCAATTAATTTGTCACCATTTTAACAATATCTGCCACATGTACACAAAAGTGCAAAATTGCCACTGCCCAATCGTCGAAGTCCGCTGAATTCGTCGCCGGCCACCTGACTACGCGTTTGTGACGTCATAATAACTGCACGCGGCTCATAACATGCAGTACAGTGATTTGGATTAAAAAGCCACACTTTAAATTGAAGTGTATAGTTTAAATACAATTTGCTTGTGGATGCAACCTGCGCATATTAATTGTCTCAAACGTTTATTTATTAAAATAGTCGGGTTTGGTTCTTGTTTTGTCTTAGATGAATGCACTTGAAAACATTATTTGTTTGGTGTTGGGTCAAATAGCTATGCGCATAATAATGTAGTTAAATTACTTTTCCTTTCTACTTATTTCATTATAAACTAAATGCGACATCTAAGCAGCTCTCAAGCAACTTTATTCTTGCCTAGGTTTAACTTCGAACGACTTCAAACAAAAAGAACAGTAAAATTATAAAACTTTCCTTTAAGAACAAGCATTAAACTTTTTGATATAAAACGTTATTAAAAGTTCAATTTTTAATCGGCTATTGTTGTTATCCATGACCATTTAATAATTCTCACTTAACAAATTTGCCCAGATGCTTCCTAACAACGCTGCATAGCAACTATAAAACTCTTTTTCAAAGTTAAACGGCGAGTAAAAGTTTTTAAATTAGCCAATAAGTGTTTTAAAGTACTTATGTGACAAGCCTAATATCTATTTTCGAGATTTTGTGAAAGTTTGTATCGAGACTAAATATCATTTTGCACAATTAAAGTTGTTTTTGCAAAAGTAAGACTTTAAAAATTTACAAGAAATTATTACAGTTTGTAGAGTCTAAAAGACCAAGAGAATACAATTTTTGTCACAAAACTATAGTAAGAATTACAAAGTTGCAATAACATTGTTTTAGTTGATTACTTTGTAATACAAACTTCAAACATTAAATAATAAACTTACTATTTATAGCCATTTAAATTTGTACTTTTTTTAATAAAATATCAGAATAAAAATTCGAAGTATTAATGGTAAATTATCAATTTAATAATCCTTTAGTCTTCTACCATAAAGTTAATAGGTTACTCGGCTAATAAAAATTGGCAAACAAACTTTAACTTATTAAAAGTTTTTATGAAACACAAGAATTAAACTTTATGTCCAAAGGTTTATTTTATACTAAATGAATTAAACCGTCAGCGTAGCATTGTTCGTTTAAGTCAGCTTAAGAAGCAACTTTAATTAGCGCCTTTTCACCAAAATAAAAAAGCAAATAGAAATCGACACCAGTTTAACAAAACAACGACATGAAATTATACTTTAATTATTTTGCTTGTTTCTTCTTAGTAAAAGTTTTTCAGCGGAAAGGAAACGAAAGTTAGACTTTCTGTTTGCTCACATGCACGTTTTAGACGCAAAAGTAAAACAACAGTTGTTTTAAAACTCTATAAAAGCGAACCCCTTCGAAATTTTTTGTCAAATGTTTGCATTGCGATTTTATATAAATTTATTCGGAAAAATTGTTTTGTAAACAGCCCAAGCTGGTGATTTTTGTTGTCAATCTGTTTACACTTACGCTTGATGTAACATTGAAATTTATGTCGTTATTGATGAGTGAAAAACTGCTTAATGTTATCTTAAGCTAGCACAACAAATTGTTTGTTTAAGTTTTAATTTGTTTTGTAGGTGGCTTTTGTTTCTAGTCAAACGTTTTAAAAGTTTATTTAGGTGTATAGACTACTTGAATACTTGCTAGAATTTTTTTTATAAATTTATCTAAAATAATTAAAGATTAGATGAAAAACTTAAAATTTTGTTGTTAAAATTGAAAGACTTGAACATTTTTATTTATATATTTATGTATATTAGTAACAGCATTGTAAACAACTTCTTAGGAAATTAGATAAATAGTTTATTATGAAGTTCAAAACTAAACAAAAATGCAGTTATATGATGAGTTTTAGTTTACTGGTGATTACTATAAAAAATTGTTTGAAATAATTAATCAAAAAATTAAGATTTTTATATATATGAACAATTAATTCGAATTGATTATGTACACTTGTGAAATTTCCAACTTGAATTTTTTAGTGATATATTACGTTACGTATGCATGAAAAAAAATTGGGTACTAAATGAATAGTTTCTATATTAAATTTTAATAACGTTATTTACAAATATGGTTATTACTTAAGTAGGTTTTTATCATAATTTTCACTTGCTTAAATTGTATATTCAGTTGACTAAAAATGAATAATTGTTAAGCTGCTATTTTTTAAAAATTCATAACATAAAAATAAGTGTTAATTAAAACTAAAATCTATCTTTTAGCTTTCAAATTTCTTTATATTATTTTTAAATTGTTTGTGTTTATTTATGTTATGTAAAAACAAGTATATGTACAAAGCTAATGTTTTATTTTAACAAGCAAAATTTAGAGATTTTTTAAAATAAAGACTATAAAAGTTCTGTTATTTTTTAAATTAAATTTTTGATTTGTTTGTGACTGGTAAAACTAATTAGCTTTTTTGTCAGTTCGATAAATTTACATGTTACTTTATAAGCAAACACAGTTTTTTAACTTTAGCTCTTTCAGCGACATTCGTAAAATTCTTAGAGGATTAGCCACAAGTGTCTAGAAATGAGTTTATAAAAGTTTTTTAAATGAGTTTTTTACGATTTCACTCAAAAGTAAAGTGTTTCAACGATTTTATAATACTTATTTTAAACTTATAATTTTTTGTAACACTCGAAGCAACCAATTTTAAACAGTTATAAAAGTTATCAAACTTTATTTTTATAAAACTTTACTTGGTCACAATTCAAAAGCAATTTAATTTTTATTTTCAAAATGCGCTTTATAATTGCCAACTGCTTTAAATAAACGAAAATATTTTTAAACCAATTTTTGTTTGACACATATTGTATATACTATAATTAAATGTTTAATCGTTCTAAATTCGTTGTATATAAATATTTAAAGCATAAGTTTTTAAAAAACTAATATCGTAATTGATATAAGTTCTGTTTTTAGTTCTACTTTTGATGTTTGGTTTAAAAACTAACAACAAAAAAAAACATCATCAAAAAACAAAAATTGTATTAGCAATAAATTTCAATTGCATTATTAATTAAACCTCTAAAAGAACTATATTTCGCAAGTTTATAAAAATAAAACTATCTGAAGCTCACTTTTGTTAATAAGTTAACAAAAACAAAAGGAGAAAACTGTGTTAATTTAAGATATACACCAATATGATACAAATATTTTTAGGATTAAAGTTTTTGTTAAACTCTGATGTAGAATAATTTAAAATACTTTAACAACTAACTACATATTAAAAACGCTTAAAATTAGCTTATGTATATTTACAACTTGGCTTTTAAAAATATATGTTTTCTATAAATATTTGCTAAACACGTCAAAAACGAAAAACAGTAAAGTGACAAATTTGGTTTTACATTTAATACATTTTCTTTTTAAGTTTTATCATTCAATACTTTGCATTTTTAAACGTAATTATTTATTTTAGAGGATAATTTGAAGTAAAATACCAAAGTAAAACATAAAACATTCTACTGCTTACTGTCTTCTTTAAAATATAACTAAATTTAAAGAATAAAGAATAAATATTTTTTTATTAAAATATTAAGGAACTTGATTAATTTTTATAGCAGTAAATTTTTTTATTATAAGAACACTAGTTGGTTTTAATTTTACTATTTTTTTCTAGAATAAAACACTTTCAACATTTGAAAAATAATCAAACTTATAAAAGGTTATTTACACAAATATCATTACACAGGCGACGACAAATTAACCCAGAAATATCAAAGAAAAGAAACATTTATAAATGTACTAAAATCAACAATTGAGGGTGGGTCCCATTAGTTTGATCCTAAAGTATACAGAACTTATCCTTATATGTTTCCTGTTGGTCCGAAGTAAGTTGTGTTGAGCAGTTGTATTGTTGGGAAAACAACTTGAGAATTTAAAAATGAAAATGCGCTTTTATATTTCCTGTTTGTAAATAAATGCAAACATTTATTCTTTTTGTTACAATACAATTTAAAAACATATAAAGATATTGTTATGCTTGTCAAAGTCTGAATGATTGTTTCTTAAACTGTTTAAAGTTTTATTGCCATTTTTAAAACTTTAACAATAAAAAAATCTAAAACCAACACAACTAATTTTTAACTAAATTTAATTTTATGTTACTTAAAACTTATTGAATTTAATTTTTTTAATGAAACTATAACGCTTTATACACAAGAAAAATAGAAAACTGTATAACTAACTTAACTCTTTTACACTGGTTGTATAAGAACATAACGATTTTAATAGATAGCAAAAAATTACATTTCAACGTTAACGATATTTCTAACTGTCTTATTTAACAGTACTAAGACATTTTTATTCCATTTTTATATTAGTTACCATTTATTATAAAAAAATGTGTTTAAAAAAATTAATATCACAAATACATTAAATAAAATAATTTTACAGTTTTTGTCGCTTATTAGTTTGAACAACTTTTCGTGTTTAGGATAAAAAGTTTTTTAACTAAAAAAGGTTCAAAATCATTTAAACCTCAAAAGCTATAATAACTATTTTTCTTGTCAGAAACACAGACACTTATGAAAAGCTTTCAAACATTTCAATTACATAGAGTTACTTTAGATACAAACATCAAACAACAAGAATTTCCATGGTAACTGTTGCCATGGAAGTACGTTAATAAGGGGATTGCGTTTGGAGAGTCGATGGCCCGTGGAGGGTGTCTTCCTGCTGATGATTGGTTGATAGCAAAATAAACAAGTTTTGTCTGTTATGCATTTTCTTGGATGGTCAACTTGTTGCATTTTTCACCGCCTGATTCACGTAACAAATATTATTTGAGAAGCCGGAAGAGATCGGTTCGTGTTACTGTGCACCTGTTTCGTGTGTTTTCACAGGAAAAAGGGGAAACAATTTTTAACCCTTCCTTTCCGTTATACAAGTTTTTTGAATGAAAACAGATGCGTTCGGTTTAAGTTACTCCTGTCATTTATAAATTTTCATAAAGTGAAATGTTTAGTTACAAATCTCTTTAAATATTAAGTTAGTTTTTAAATTAAATTCTTAAACCATATGCATTAATTTTTTCTAATTAAAAAATTAAAAGTATTTTCGCTAAACCTATCAACCGTAAGAAAACAGTGCTAAAGCGATCTGAACATAGTATTACTTAATTCAAGCTTCGTAAGTCAATACTTATATGGATTATAAGTTTTAGCATAAGTCACGTAGTGAAAAACTTATTAAATCAAAACTTATCAGTGTTTTCTACTCTGTTTAAATATTCATGTCTTTATTGTTTTTTGGTTTAAAGTTATTTACAAAAATTCAGAATCGTATGACATTATTATTATTGTATTATTTATTATTATTAATTATGAATAAATATGTATTATTATTATACATTATTATTATTGTATTACATTGAAAAATTGTTTAGAGTATTATTAATAATGAAAACAAATATTAAGTCTGAAAGTTTTAGAAACCAGCACTTTGAATAACCAATATGAAGAAAATCTTAAAAAACATTTACATATTTAAAGTATAAAATAAAAGTTTTAGTCTAAAATATAGAAAAGAATTCATTATTCATAATTTCAAATGGTTTTAAACAAAAACATGTTCAAGTACTTTCGCTAAACCTATCAACCGAAAAAAAATGTTTTGTGTTTTATAGGAAAAAGGGGGTTATATTTAATAATTGTAACCTGATCGTTTCCGTTAAACAAGAGTGTTGAACGTAAAACAGATGTGTTCGCTTAAATTTACTGCCGATTATTGGTAGTTTTCATAAAATTAAAAAGATAATTACAAAGTTAGTTTATTTTAATAGTTTATTGGACGATAAAAAAGACACTTAAAATATTTGGTCCTAGGACCTAGAGCACAAAGAACCTTTCGGACTTCGGGTCGCACACAACGGATACCCTTTAACTCCTTGTCCAGGACAATATAACTTGTATGACTGAATTTTTAATCAGATTGTAGGAAATTTTTTTACTTTTAGAACAAACATTAAGTTTATAAAGTATCTAAAACGTTTGCGCTATAAACAACTTAGTAAAAATATTTAAAACTTTTGGTCTAACAATAATAAGTAAACAAAAATAAGTACAAACTTTAGTTTGAGATTTCAATAAATGTTTAAAAATAATTTGTATTAAATGGGTTAAAAAAATAGTTACAAGTATTTTCTTTAAACATATCAAATGTAAGACATTGATGCTGAAATTAAACATTTTAAAAATTTGTTGTTGGTAATTTTCTCATATATATAGTAATAAAAAAACTCTACATTGAATTAAAAAATGAAAAAAGTATATTTTTATTTTTAAATGGTTTTAAGAATAAATATATACAAATTATTTTCTTAAATCTATTAGATGTAAGAAAATAATGCTGAAGCAATCTGAATACAAAATATTTAGTAAATGCAAACCACGTAAGTAAACACACAGCTGTATTATAAATTTCAGCATAAATTACGTAGTTCACACTTCTTCAATCAAAACTTGTCAGTGTTTTCTAATGTTTTTAAAAAATAAACGCTTAAAAAATAAAGTTTTTGTTAGTTTTTGCTTTAAATTCTATAATTTTCATAGTCTGTTTTATTTTACACTCCTAAAATTTTCTAAACTTTAAACGACGTTTTTTCGTTTGAACAGTTTTCAAAATAAGTTCATAAATTAAAAAACTATAAAATCTGCAATTTTTATTAAAGTTCAAACAGATGAAATAAATTAACTTTTAAAACAAAATAGAATACTAAAATATATGACAAGTTTTAGCTTTTGTTGTTTTTCTTGCATGTGAACTGATTATTGAAACAAAAGATTTTGTATCGTGCACAACCTTCACCTTTGTATTCATACGTCACAATAAATCTAATCAATCTGTTATTTTGTGAAATTCTTCATTTCTGCGTCGCGAATAGTTACTGTATTCTGATTTTGTTTCTCATGCAAAGTACTTGTTTGTTTGTTTTGGTATACTGACTTTCCCACCTGCACGCAATTCACACCCGCACGATTCCCACTCGATCAATTCCCATCCGAGTGAGATTGTGCGCAGGTTTGAACTGAACGGTTCCCGTTTGTTATTTACATAGAATCGTTTTTTTTTCTTTGCTAAATAAGGTGCTAAACTTGTTTTTAGCCTAAAGAATATAATTTTTTATTGTTTGACTATATTCAGTTTTTCATTAAAGAAAATTTTGTTTACTAAAAATTTTTAAGCTACTTCGTAAAAACTAAGTGAGTTAACAACTAGAAATTTTAAAGTTTTTATAAGCTTAAAAGGGGAACGGGTCACTTTTGCACGAGCGTCACTTTTGCACGAAGACACTTTTGCACGAAGGGACACTTTTGCACAAGCGTCACTTTTGCACGGAGGGTCACTTTTGCACGAGGGGACACTTTTGCACGGCGACTCTTTTGCACGAGCGACACTTTATCACGAGGGGACACTTTTGCACGGCGACTCTTTTGCACGAGCGTCACTTTAGCACGAGGTGACACTTTTGCACGGCGTCACTTTTGCACGGAGGGTCACTTTTGCACGAGGGGACACTTTTGCACGGCGACACTTTTGCACGAGGGACACTTTTGCACGGCGTTACTTTTGCACTGTCGTCACTTTTGCACGCAGGGTTATTTTTTGCACGGCGTCACTTTTACACGGCGACATTTTTACACGTCAAAACTTTTGCACAACGTTACATTTGTATGGCGAAAATTTTGCTTAGCGTCACTTTTGCACGGCGTTATATTTTCACGGATATACTTATGATCTGCGAAAATTTTAAACAATCAGTCAGTTTTGAACGGAACTTCACTTTTGCACGCTTCTAATTTTTGTTTTTCAAATAAAAATTTAAATAGAACATTTAATTTCGTCAACTTAAATAATATTCGCTTTTAAACGCAAGTTGTTTTGAATGAACAAAATGTGGTAGTTTTTTAATGAAATTTTAATGTAAAGTTTTTATGAATTTATTCTTGCAAAAATTTATTTTACAAACTAAGTTTCGGTCAAAGAACTCGTCAGTGCTTAAACAAAGTTCTTGAAAAAAGGTTTTTATTTGAAGTTTTACGGAGAACAATATAATTACGTACCCCAATTCATCAATTCATATTTATTATCTTAATTAAAATAAACTAGATGATTAACTAAAATAAACTAAAGTTTCTAATTCTAAATAAAAACAATTTTGAATACTCTAAATAAAAATGATCTGAATGTCGTTAATTTTTAAACAGAAACATAAACTTAATAGAAATGAAATAATCCAAGTCTAAGTCATTAAAAATGCGCTCTTTTTTTAATGCTCTTTTTATTATCGCGCTAAATTAAAAAATAAACTGAAATATAAACATCAAATAAAATCTGATTAACCTTTCAATTAGCATTATATAGTTGTTAAACAAACATTTTAAATTTACTTAAATTTTAAACAATTGTTAAGTTAAAATTAAAATTAGGTAATTTATGAAGTGTAAAGGTATTTCAAATTTTACTTGATGTTTATTTTTTAGTTTTTTTATTTGCTCGGTGTGAGAATAAAAATATTAATAACATAGCGCATTTTTCATGATTTAAACTAGGATTATTTCATTTCTACAATGTTGCATGATCATGATAAGCCAATGAGATAGTAACATTTGGAAGTTTAAACTTATGTTCAAAGAAAATATACCATATAAGTCTTTAACCGCTGCAACATTTCAATAATGAGGCTTGGCAGAATTCTTTTTTTTATCGGTCAGTTGAAGTATGGAACAAACTCACAAATGAATTAGTTTCTTGCAAGAATTTTAAAGAATTCCGATTAAAGTTAAAATATTTAATCAGAATTATGTTTGTGTTTGTAATATTAATAAGTAACTTTTATCAACCGTTAATTTAAGTTTAATGTTTAGGTTAGTTTATAGTTCAATTTAATTAGCAGCACCTCTACTCTATTAATAATAAGTCTTTTTTCAATAGATTTAATGATTATTCATCTGGCCAGTCTATTGTTAATGTCCTTGAAGCGTTAGGTTTGTACTTTTGTTGTTAGTTAATGCTTTCAAATATTTGACGTTGATCGTTCTATATCAAAGCGTAAATAAGTATAAGTTTGTGGTTAAAAGTTTGATTTATATGTTAACGTATGAATTTTATATCAAATTATGTTTTTACCTTTGTTTTAATAAATAAACTACTTGTGTCAGTTTTTTTTTTATGTGTCTTCAGTTTAAGTGGTCTAGGTTTTGATGCCTAGGTCAATCATATTGACAATAAACTTGTAACCGTATAGTAAAATATAAAAAAAGACATAGTTAATCAATAACATATTAAAGTTCAAAATAAACTAAAACAATTTACTTACACTTAAAGTTTTTTTATCCTGTTTCTAAATAAATTAAATTTTTGTTCCTGATATGATTCATTTATAAATAATTTCATTTATCTTTCTTTAGTTTGTTTCTAACATTAACTTTTACAGTTTATTATTTTTAATCTTTCATTTTTTGCCTTTAATATAAATGTGTTATAGAATTTTAGTTTTCAGTTTCTTTTTATATCAAAAATTTAGTACTAGCTAAAAAACATTCTACCAAAATGCAAAATTGATGTTCCATGCGAAAAAGTCATCGTGCCAAAATGTCGCTTTGCAAAAATTTTATCGTAAAAATGTGACGTTGTGCAAAAGTATCGTTATGCAACAATGCTACCGTGAAAAAATGTCGCCGTGCAAAAATGACCCTGCGTGCAAAAGTGACGCCGTGCAAAAGTATCCCCTCGTGCAAAAGTGACCCTCCGTGCAAAAGTGTTGCCGTGCAAAAGTGTCCCCTCGTGCAAAAGTGACCCTCCGTGCAAAAGTGACGCCGTGCAAAAGTGTCACCTCGTGCTAAAGTGACGCTCGTGCAAAAGAGTCGCCGTGCAAAAGTGTCCCCTCGTGCAAAAGTGACCCTCCGTGCAAAAGTGACGCCGTGCAAAAGTGTCACCTCGTGCTAAAGTGACGCTCGTGCAAAAGAGTCGTCGTGCAAAAGTGTCCCCTCGTGCAAAAGTGACCCTTCGTGCAAAAGTGACGCTCGTGCAAAAGTGTCCCCTCGTGCAAAAGTGACGCTCGTGCAAAAGTGACGCTCGTGCAAAAGTGACACCCACCCGCTTAAAAGATATAAAAACGGGTTGATCATGCCAATTCGATCATCAGACCACAAGTTTCGGTAGACTGAGACACAGTGTGACTGACTGATGAGTCCTATGAGTCCTAATAAGTACAAAACCGGTCTCAGTCTACCGAAACTTGTGGTCTGATGATCGAATTGGCATGATCAACCGTTTTGTTAAATATGATCTTGTCTCACGGCAAACGAAAGTCCGGACTTCTGTTCTGTAGACTTTTGCCGATGTTTTTTGTTGATAGATATAAAAACGGTTTAAATTATTAACGATATCAAATGAAGTCGTTAGAATACAACAGTTAAGGGAATGCTAAGCGTTGAATTTTTAATGAGTAGAGCGAATCAAAAATAAATTATTTTGTTTATTTATTGTTTAACAAAAGTTTTTCAAAATAATGTAAGAAATTAAATGAACACTTGTATTATATTTCACATAATTGAAATGTTTTAATATAACAAAATAACTTTCAAACAAAGCATTGTACTGTACTAAACATTTATGAAGTTCAAATTAAGTAGCTTTCTTGACCATAAAACTCAATTAATCAATATAAAGTTTTAGTATGTAAACTCATTATAAAATCCCTTTTAATTTTTTAATTTGAACTTATTTTTAAACGCTACAAAGCTAAAACTTAACTGCATTATAATTTGCAAAATAATTGATTTGTTTAACTTAAACAAAATTCGTTGACAATGAAAAGTAGTTTAGAGTTATAACCTTTTATAAAAATCCATTGGTTATTTAATTTCGAAACTACTAAAAAATAGGTTAAACACTTTGTAATTAAAATTTAACATAAAATAAAGAGTGCAATTTTGGACTTTAGAAAATTAATAAGCTCAATTGAATACTACTCTTCTTTGTCGATTTATATATATGTATTTACATATATAACTGTAACTATTTTTGTTGTCGTTAGATAACTTTTATTTTTAATTTTACTACATTTATAAATATTATGTTTAACAAATTTTTTTTTTTTTCTTGGTATGCTTTAATTTATTTTTTTAAAAAGAACTACATTTTTGTTCAGCTAATTTTCGTTGTTCCTTATAATCGATAACATTCAAAATATAGTTTTTTTAGTTTAGTTAATGGCTAATATTAACGCTTTTGCCATTGTTTTTATTGCGGTTGAACTTTTTCAAATCATCGAAATGAAAACTCTTGAAATTATTAAATAATTGTTGTTTATACTTTTGGTGTTTTGATAAAATTAAAAACAAAAAACTGAGATTAATTAATTCATGTTGTTCTGCTGATCCTTTTTGATACACTTTTTGTAAGGCTATAAAAGTTTAGCTAACTGCGGCCTTTTTTATTATTATTTCTGATTTTGTTGACGTTTTTAAATAAAACTAAACACATGATTACTGAGTTAGATTAATAGTTTAGCTATTGTTGTTAGTATTGTTTGATACAATTAAAAGTAAGATATTTTCGTTTAAATAATTATTTGTTTTCGATGCTTTTATTTTCTTTTTGATGTTTTTGATACAATGAAAACCAAGGCATTTGAGTTTTATTAACTGTTGTTTTTTTTGTTGCTGATAATGTTTAAATCACTTAAAAACAAGACTACTATTTTTAAATAGATGTTGTTTTTGATTTGTTATGATATTTTATGATACAGTCGAAAGCAACCCTAGTCATTCCAACTAATGGTACTTTGTATAAGATGTAGTGAAAGCAACTGACAACGGCACGCAATTGATTACAAATAACTTACAATACAAACAAGCTTCTTACAATGGCAACACACCATTAAGCCCTGTTCAAACAAAAATCATGTAAAGTTGCTACGCTTAATATAAAAACAGAAGATTTAAAATACATTGTACCACATTTAAAACTTTATGTAATTTACACATTAATTATAAAATATAAAATATCAAATGGTAATACACTTCAAATACATGCAATATATAGGCACAGTTTTAAAATGAAGTAGAAAACAAATTATGTTACAAATTTCAATTAGCTTTTGTTATTCTACTTGCATGTGAGCTGATTATTGAAACAAAAGATTTCGTATCATGCACAACCTTTCTACACATACGTCACAATAAATCTCGTTAATGGGTTTATTTTTGGTGAAAACTTTTTATTTCTGTGTCGCGAATAGTTACGTTATTCTGATTTGTTTCTCATGCAAATTACTGGTTCTTTTGTACTTTACTAACAGCTGTTTTGTCAATTATGGTACCTAACTCAAAATGGAATTGTTTTATTTCTAAAATGTATTTTTTTTTTCTTCAATACACTTTTTATTATTGTAAACTTCGTTTTACAAATAATTTTTAAAACTAGTTCGTAAAACAAAAGAAAAAAATTATAAATTTTCCACTTATTTTAACCTAATAAGGTAGCCTGACCAAAAAATTACTTATAGAAACTGTTTAAATTATTAACGACATAAAACGAAGCCATTAAAATACATCAGTTAAGTTAATGCCAAACATTGAATTTTTAATGAGTGAAGCAAACCAAAAATAAATTCCTTTGGTCATTTGACGTTTAACTGAAGTCATTTGAATAGTTTTAACCAATTTACTAAATAAATTTTTTCTAACAAAGTGTTTTAATATAAAAACTTAAATTTCAAACAAAAAATTTTGTTATTCATGAGGATCGAAAATCATTAGCTTTTTTGACCGTAAAACCGAATTAATCAATATAAACTTTATAAATACAAACTCGTTAAACTTACGCTTTAACTTATTTAGATTTAAACTTGTTTTTAATAGCTAGAAAGTTAAAATTTAATTGCATTTTAGTAACAAAATATTTCATAGACCGAGTTAAACAACATTTGTTAACAATGAAAAATAGTCTAAATTTTTGACTTTTTGTAAAAATTAATTGGTCATTAAGTTTTGAAGCAACCAAAACAAAATCGGCTTAAAACTTTTTAACTAATTGGATTTACGCAAAAGAGTGCACATTTGAACTTTTAAGAAATAATTAGCTAGGTTTACGACTATTAATCTTTGTCGATTTTTAAATATATACAAACATATATAATTAACTATTACTATTGTTTTTGTTCTATTAGATTTAGTTTTAGTTTTTATTTGTTGTTAAAACTTTTTAATATAATAAAATGTTTTGAAGTAAAAATTAATATGTTAAGATAGAAAACAGCACATCTTGGATTAATTAATTATTATTAGTCCTTTTTTGTTGTTTTTGGTATACTTCGATGTACTTAAAAGAATGATTACAAAATTTTACTAGTTATTCTTGTTTTAAGTGTTAGTTCTTTTTGCTGTTAAGCTTTTTCTATTAAGTTAAAAACACGACTTTTTACATTTATTAATAGCTACTGTTGTTGTATTTATGTTGTTTAATGCTGTTATAAAAATTATAAACATCCAAAATTAAGATTCCTGAAACTAATAAGTTGTTTCTATTGATATGTTGTTAAACTAAGTTAAACATTTAAGTTTGTTTAATAATGGTTATATTTGCTGATACTTTCTAAACACTTATAAGCAGGTTATTCAATTTTAACCAACTGTTGTTGATTTTGTTATTATTTTAGTTTTTGTTGAGTATTTTAACATTACTTATATCACTAAACTAGTTTACTTACCTTAACTAGTCCTGGACATGACGTTAAACTGTTCTGGTGTAAGGCTAAACAACCGAAAGGTTTTTTTGTGCACCAGGTCCTTGGACCAAATTTTTTGAGCGTTTTTTTTTCATTTAATAAACAATAATCGTTTTTATTGTTGCTGAAATTCTTTGATACTGTTGAGAGTAAAAAGTTTTAATTAAAAAACTTTGTTGTTCTTGTTTTGTTGTTGTTAGTATTTTTGATAGAACTGAATTTTGAGCTTACAAATTTAAGTAACTGTTGTTGTTAAATAAACTTTTGATACAGTAAAAAACAGCTCTACTCTAATCAACTAACAGTATTTTTTATAAGATGTAGTGAAAGCAACTAAGAACGGCACGCAATTGATTACATTTAGCTTGAAATACAAACAAGCGTCTTATAATTGCAACATAGCATTAAGCCCTGTTTAAACTAAAACCATGTAAAGTTGCTACGCTTAATATAAAAATAGAAACAGAAAGTCTTTCTTGTTCGAAGGAAACATTTTAAGTGTACAGGATTTCAGGCCGCACAGATGTAAAAACTGTTTAAATAAACTATTAATTTTTTTAGGCAAATATTTTTAAACTATTTTTAAATTATCATACAGTGTCCCATAGTTTTAATGACTTTTGTAGAATAACGAAGGGTTTAACTTATTGGTTTTTTGTTTGTTGGTCTTGCAAAAAATAAACGTTATAATTTTACTTAGTTTACTCTGTAAAAGGCAAAAACAGACGGGATTTAAACTTACGTAGCTTTTTAAACACTTAAGCTGAAAACCAGCTTAATCAATTTTTAAACAAAGAAATCAGGTTTTAACTAACTATAATTAAAAATTAGTTTTATTTTTAATTCAACAATTCATGTTTATAATCAATGGCCGCTTAAACTCCCCTTTCAGACGACTATGTATAAAAAAATCTTCAAATAAAGTAATAATGTTTTGTTTTTAGATAAGAAATAAAAACTTTAAAACACTTGACTTTCCAAGCAAACTGCTCATGAGTTACTTCTTTGGCAATGTAATAATTTAATATTAGAAGAAAATAACTGAAAACAATTTTCTTGAGATGTTTCGAGTGCATTTTTACAACATTTCAAACACCAACATCAATTGTAAATGAGCTCTCAACAATAAAATACTCATTGCACCTCTCAAGTTGTATAAATATTTCATTTTATGGCAAATTTTTGCTCGTCACGTTGCAGATATTAGACATTCGATATTTGAGTTGTTGTATTCAAGCAGCAACATATAAAAGTTTGATTATATTGTATATTAAAAGTTTGTTTTAAATTATCTATATACGGTTTCAATATCATTTTCATGATTTCGGTATTATTCATGTTCATCGTTTAAATAGTTCGGTTTCCAAATGACCCGGTCATATTGCGACGATATTAACTTAACTGGCTGTCAAAATTCATCAATTTTTGCTCTTACTTTATAAATTTATATCTTTTAAAAAACTTTAAATGTAAAAAAATTGAATGAAGTACGTTGTTAGAATATTATTTTAAAAATAAAGTTATCTTTGAAAGGAATCGATTCACGTTATGTTAACGCTATGGACTATCTTATTCGTTTACTAGTTTTTTTTTTCAGTTTAAAAAAAATTCAAAAACCAAAATGCTAGGTAACCAAAAAAGTAATGAAAAATAATTAAAGCTTTTTAAATCTAATTAATATTCTTTTAAAAAATTCATGTATATTTATTAAAATCTTTTTAATTTATGGTTTAAATGTTCTTGACTTTTTTACTTGTCTACTTGAGTAAAACACATTATTTATGTTTCTTAACACAGTTATTATAGTAACCTGTCGCCAATCTACGCTTGTTTGGTTACGCATTTACGTGTATTAACGTATTTTAGAATTCACAAATATGCAAAAATAAACAGTTTGAAAAACCTTTAACATTATACAAACTAAGTTTTATGTTCGTACAATATTAAAATTAATTTAAAGTCATCATATAAATTTCTCTACACCTTTGGACTCTGTAAAGTTATGGTCCTTGACCGATGTATCAACATTTAATTGTGCCTTTAGTGTAATATAAATTTTTATAATAAACAACAGTTTAAGATTATAAAAATACATAACTACAAACTTACAATAATGAAAATTCCAAACTCAAACATATGATCTATGAATGGATAATTATTTAATGGAACGGCTTATAAGAAATTTCCCAGCAACATGTGGCAATGATTTTAAATAAAAACATGAATACACAGTAACAAGTTTAATTCTTTTTGTAAGTAGAATATCAAATATTGTCATTTGTCGTTTTTTTAGTTTTATCATTCTGCAGCATTTGCTTGTCCCCAAGCTGTTTTTATTTAGATGCATTATCAGAAAACACCCATTACAGTAGTTATATTAGCTAATTCTGGTTTAATTACGTTATATCGTTTAACTACGCACTTTTTCTGCAGACACAATGTGCGTAGATTCGCGAGAGGTGTATGTAGTTTAATAATGATTTAAGTAGCTCTATAAATTATTGCTTATTTTTAAAGCTGGCTAAATTTAACATTTTTTTGTTATTAGAAATATCTAATTTGATTATTTAAAAAACTATTTTGCTTTTATTTTTTAAAACCTTTTTCTAGAAGTATTTAATAATCTTAAACGTAATACAACGTAAAGTATAGTTTTATTAGGCAGACCAAAAAATTTAACAAAAATTTAAAATAGAAACTAGATGAAAAACTTTCTGTTATAGTAATCCGAAGAATTTTGGGCATTGTTTCCAATATCCTATTGGCGACATTTTTGTGTGAGAAAAGGTTGCATAGGAGACAAAGTGTATTTGTTGAGGGTGAAGTGAAATATTTTTACTTCAATCAAAGTATGAGACTTTTTTGTTTTCTTAAACTGTCGTTATTTGGAACAAGAAGAAATTTTTTTGTTGCTATAATTGATAACTTGTTTTTTATATCATGTATGAATCATATTGTACGTAGTTTGTTTATATTATCATTGTAAAACCATGTTTAAACAAAAAAAAATTTGATCAAGCAATGATAGCAGACCAAAAAGTATATTCATAAAAATATTTATTATTATTATAATTTTAGACTTAAAAAGGCAACAATATAAAATTGCTAAAATACTTTACTTTTGAAAACTTTTTTTTAAATTGACGATTAATTTAACCGTATAGTTATTAAACATCAGTTCTTCAAAACAAACTTTTTCTTGTTTTCCTAGACTCAACAAAAAAAAACTGGGAGACCACTAAAAATGAAATAATTTAGAAGTTTATTAAAAACACAATGAAGATTACGCAAAACAGAAAAAAACTTCGACTGTATCTTATTGTCAAGTATGATGTAATAATGATAATACGTCACGGTGTTGACAAGTTGAAATATACCACCCCGAATAAAGTTTTAACAATAAAAAGTTTTAATCTCTCAACACCTCGATGGTGTTTAAACTTTCTAAAAATTCCGTGGCGCCTCGTAAATATCATCGATTCTGCTGCAATCTCGACCTAGTTGATTATCTGCACTGTTGCCAAGCATTATGACGTAACACCGGGTTGAGCAAGATGGATGCTTCTGCGTTAGTATTGGTGGCGCCGTGGTTTAAGTCACACATAAGAGTGTCGAATTCGTTGCGCAACTAATAGTTTGAAGTTGAATGAAGTTTTGAAATTAAATTGAAACAGTAGCCGATTTGATTGTTTTGTTAATCGGTGATAAATATAGATGGAGACTGGAACACCTCTATTTGAAATTCTTATGATACGAAAAGTATTAAACGACTAAATATAAAGTTGAATAAATCAAAGTTATAAAAAATCAGATATAGTATTTTATCTTATAAACCAAAATAACTTATTAAATAGTTTTATTGCTTCGGTTTTTAAAAGATACTAGTAATGAATTTATAAATAATTGGATGCAAAATGTTTCCCTTCATAAGTATTCGGAGTTATTTTAAGATTGAATAATTATTTGAAAACAAAAATACATCTATGTTTTCGCTTAGTTGTATTTATTTTAGTTCGAACATGCGATATAAAAAGTGATTTACTAATTCGCTATCTTTGGTATTACTTTTAAAAACTATAAATTTCCACTTTTTTTTTTGCATTAAGAAGGAAAAAGTATATATGCTTAAATATAATAAAATCGTCAAACACTTAAAAGCTTAACAATGCAAAAGATGCAAAGATCTTGTAAAAATAAATAGTTTTATCTACAGTAAAAATCATTAAACTTTGGTACTTTCAGATTAATAATGTTTTTACAGCATTCTTATCAGATTATATATTTTTCGACATATAAGATTGAACTTTAATTTGTTTTCATTAAATGATTAGTAGTTGTCATTGTGTGTTTTTTAACCTTTTTACAAAACAAAAAGGTTATTGCTAAAACTTTATATAAAGAAGACAATTTTATACTTAATATGTGCTAATAATTTGTAGTATTTGCTGAAATGTTAATAAATCAATATTTATATAATAATTGTCACAGTTGTAACTGTTTTAGTTAAAACTCTGTTTTAATGCTTCAACCATTTTGAGACGTCAAATTTATTGAGTACTTATAAAATATTTTTAGATGTCCAGAGATAGAATAGCCATAAATAAAATTTATTTTCAACTGATAATTACTCTAGTACATTACAAATAAAGTAACTTAATGAACGATTTAAAAGTGAAAAATTGTTTTCTGCAGTGAATCAGCAATCAGTAACCAACATTTTTAACATTTAAGTAGATAAGCTGCACTTTTCAACCGTTCAAAAAAAAAAAACTATAACACTTCAAAGCAAACGCGATAGAAAATGTTCACAGATTAACAAACATAACCTAACAAAACTAAACCTCTAATCCCTGCACGTGAAGTATTTTCGAAAAAGACCAGAAAAAACGTTTAAAATGAAACATGTGACAGTTGTTTATGTTGCATCTTGAAACTACAAAAAACCACCCAGGCCCACACACGGTACAACGAACTGACATATTAATAGTTGTTATGACAAAAGGGGCTCAAATTTATCAATATTGCTGGTTTAAATATTTCGTTGATATTGAACCTTGAAGCACACCTGTTAATAGTTAGAAAGTCGAACCAGCAATTGTTAGGTGATTTTTTAATTTTACAAAAAGCTTGTATTTTTTTTAAATGTAATTTTGCAATGATAAATAACTAAATTGTTTTTTGTGTCTCAGTAGATAAATACTTCAAAATAGTTACTGTTGTGCGTTGGAATAAACTAAAACAAAAACGTTAACTTTTTACTTTAGTTGCTCTGTTTTTAAAACTAAATCATTTTTTAGAACGTGTAAAACTGCAATAATGAAATTTTTTTTTTTGTAAAACAGAGTTTTTTAAGTTTATAAAGAAACAGTATTGTTTCTTTATAATTATATTTTAACAAGTATAATTAAACTGATTTTTAGACTTTTCTATTTTATAATTCTGTTAACTAAAGCGTTAATCTAAAGTTATTAAACACTGAAAAACTTGTTTAAGTTTTTATTGTTATGAAAACAAAAAACTACCAAAAGAAGATAAAAATTACTTTCTAAATTTACTTAATTTAAGGCGTCGTTAAATTTTAGAAACTATTTGATTAAGACGGGATAAATCGCATTCACATGATAAATAAAATACTGTTTCAATAGACTTGTTATAGTTTCTATTTTAAACTCATTAACTAAGATATCGCATTCAGCTTAATTGAACCGTGCACATTTCAAGAATTCATTTGTTGATGAAGTTGTTTCGTTAAATAATTAGTCAAAAAAATCTGAAATTTGTTTTGTAGGTTTTAAGTATTCTACTATCAAAACGTTTTGTTTTATTTTCAAGAAAAGCCCACAAGTATGTTAAAAAAACATGTCTGAGCTAACACCCTTTTTCAGATAATACTAAGTAAATTTTTTTATTGATAATGTTCGGATTATTGCTTAGCATATCGTTGTTTGTACTTAACATAAACTTGAGAACAAAGAAGTTTATCAGATACTTCTACTTGAAAGAAGTGGAATACAATAAATCTCAGTGTTTTTGATAGTAGTTTCTTAATTTTGAAATTAACCACTTATCATCATACTTGAAGAACAGCAAGTAGTTTTACTTTACTTTTTGTACGCATTTAACAATTGTTTATAGACTGTTTTCTTATTAATTGTTTATTTCTAAACACGTAGTGACAATTTTTGGATTAACTAAAAAGTTATTTCTTAAGAAATAAAAATATAAACTAAAATTTTTTGAAATCAAGTCAATTATGTATTATGTAGTTATCTTAATTTAATTTTGAAAAAAATAGTTTCCAGATCTAGTATAGATTTTAGTTGTTAATAATATCTATTACAATTTGAAAAAGTTGAATGAAAAACAAAAATTAATGTACATAATTTGAATTTGAATATAATGAATTTTGAGCCAGGTTCTGAAGAATTTTGACAAGAGATGCTTGTTTCAAAGATTTGCTGTTTTGGAATGTATAATTTGAGATTGGTGACTTTGGAATCGTTTTATATTTTGGTTGTGAAAATTTTAGTTTTTTCAGTTTGTGCTTTGTATGGGTTTTATGTTTGTTTTGAAACTGTAATTTGTTTTTTCTTTTTATGTTAGTGTCTTTCAGTTTAAGTGGCTTAGGTTTTAATGCATAGGTCCTTCGTTTGACAATAAACTTTTAAAAAAATAATATAAATAATGATTATATTTTATTAACATTATCTAATAATAATCAACACCTGACTTACATAATAATCTATAAAGTTTTTATATTTGTTTAAAAAATGCGTTTTTAATTTTTTAATGTAAAGTGTGTGAACATAACTGCAAAAAAGTAATTTTTTTTGTTGTAAACTTTTTAATTTCAGCTGTTAACAAAAGAAGCACTTTTGCAAAAATTATGTCGCAGAAAATAGCTATTGAATTGCTAAAAAGTTGCAGTCAACTGCTTGAGTTTATTATTAATTTTTTAAAACTAGAAACTTAAACATCATTGTCTTACTCCTTTTGTTTAGAAAGTTCGTGCAAAATTTCGCGATTCACGACGACAAAGAATATTTGCATCAACTGTTCTTTGTGTGTCAAAATAAAAAAATCTTATTTATATCTAATGAGACAGTTAACTTATGTATTTTTAATTTATAACTTAAGCTTTTTTTAAATTTATAAAACTAGACACTATGTCTGACAGAGTCAAAGTTTCTATATTCTGGTGTAAGTTTTTATTTCTTGTAAAACTGAAGTAATAATTTGTTTTGGGTGACAACGTTTAGTATATTATAAGCTGAGATAATTGAACTTTTTAAACTAAATAAGACGGAAAGACATTTTTAAGCTTTTAAAAAATACTATTTTAAATATTTCTATATTTACTTTTTAATTAAACAGAAGATTATAAATTATAATCTCTTACTATATACCTGTAAAATATTCACTTTTTTTATTCAATTCACATCTGCGTAACTCTATACGCGTGCACAAATAGTCGTCTTATGCGAACAGAATCTTTCTTACCCATAACGGTGCTGAAACTTGAGATCAAAATCAAAATAAACAAAACGATTTAATTGCGTTTCCGTCCCTTTTTCATTATTACGTAATAAACTATCCGAACTTGTTGTTTCTGCACTTTTCAAGTAATATTAATTCAATAACTAAAAATTGGAATAAAAAAACTTGATTGTATTGAGTTAGGTAATTTAGTACACTTTATAGTTTTAATTTTTATACAAGTTTTTTTAGCTATTCATAATTATTTAATTGCTATATTGTTATACAGTAACAATAAAGCCCTTAGATGATATTTATGTTTGAACTTTAAAGGAAAATTTTTGCTTAAATTTTATTTTAAGTTGTCTAAACTAAATAAATGATGTTTAATAAAAAAATAATTCTAAAACTGTTTTAAAAAGTTTAAAACAAAACATACTTTCTTTTAAAGCTTTTAAAGAATTATTTCAAAAACAAAGCAAAAGTAGTTTAAACTAAAAACTTACTGTTTAAACAATAAAAGTTTAACAAAAGTTTTGAACAGATTTTTTTTTGTACTAACTTTAAAATTAGTGTTTGTTATTAGCAATAAAGGTTTATGAATATATTTTACGACTTAGAAAAAGTTTTAAATGTTAAAACACAATAACTTGAACTGTAATAATGTGTTGTTAATAGAACAAAAAAAAATTACTGATATTAAGATATGTAAGTATTACCTCATTGTAGCAATAAGCAATTAATTTTTTATAACAGCGCTGCTTTATCTATAGAACGCCGGAAAAGTTTAATTTGTATGATTTTCAACCTAATTTGAAATAGAGCATAACTTAATATTTAAAAGCTGACAACTTGCTTTAATTTTTTAAACTTCCAAGCCGGACCACCTACAAACCTATCATTTATCTCTGTTACATTGTGTATGCTGTCCCTTTGTTTAATTTGTTAATTGTTGTTTGAATACTGCCCTATTATTAGATACTAAAATTTTTTATAATAATGAAAGATACTATAAGTTGAATTCTTTTTTATGTTGCAATTTTTTAACGTTTTTTTTTTTGTAAATAGATTGTAAAGGTAGATTAAATGATTTCATACTATTATCTTGATTTAAAAAGTTTTAATTATATTATAATTTTAAGGCAGACAAACTTTTTTTTTGTTTATAAGAGCTTTATACAAATTAATAGTAAGTTCGTCCAATGAAAATAAAACAGGTATACGTTATTTAGTTAACTTTAACTTTTTTTTTTTAATCGAAATATATTTTGGTAATTTATACATCAGGATATCAAAGTTTTTTAAGTGTAATGTTTTATAATTACAATCCCCAAACAACTTGCCTTCTTATTAAGAAAACTAAACAGTTTTTGAAATTTTTTACATTTACAATAACCGTACAAATCATTTATAATTTCATTGAAAACTAATTAGTACATAAAAGGTAATTGATAATATATTCTTCAAGAAAATTATATTAAAAGTTTGAAAAATTTTCAATTAGTTTTGCAAAAACTAAATAAACAGTTAAAATATCTGTTTACAAGTTGTGCTACACGGGTACGAATTTTTAACGAGAGAAGTAATATAAATATGAGAGAAAAATTAAGAGAACAAATATAGTATGAAAGAGAGACATTTTGAGAAGAAAAATAATTTCAGCACAAGGAAAGGCGTAAAACTTATTTATCATTAGAAGCCCGACTAGAAGTATTCGTAATGTTTTACTATCAAAAGCAAACTAATTTTGTTTTTTACAGTTTTTTGTTTATTTCGAAGCTGAAAATAGTTTAGTTGCAGATACAATAACAACTTATGTTCTATATTGAAAATAAAAAAGTTTTAGCTTGTGAAAAGAATACCAGATGGTACGCGTCGGGTAATTGTAGAATGTTAACTACCATCAGTTTCAATGTATTTTATATTTTATCTTTCAGTCTGACCTGCTTTTACAAAATGAATAAAAAATGTATTACAATTAATCAGCTCAGCTATTTCTGTTAACTTACTATACCAACATTCCCAGCAAAAGGCCTGACTGATACTGCTTTTTATCTATTATACTTTTATTGTTTTTATTTGATATGATTAAGTAGATTTTATTTAGTAAACTACCTAAAATATAAAAAATTGCAGCTAGTTTAATTGAATATCAAAATATATGAATTTTTCAAACCAACTGATGCAGACTCCCACCTCCTCCGTCTTCGACCTTCAATCAACCCAACAGATGATCTTAAACCAGGGAGAACCCCCAAACGACCACCGCCACCCGGCGTTGCTACGGACAACAGTTTCCAATGCAGATAAATACCCGCGCGCCCCCAAATGCGCCAGATGCCGCAACCACGGGGTGGTTTCCCCTCTGAAGGGCCACAAGAGGTACTGCAAGTGGAAGGACTGCATGTGCGCAAAGTGCACCTTGATTGCAGAGAGGCAGAGGGTCATGGCGGCTCAGGTTTGAAAATTAGAATAATATAACTTGTTTGATAAGTTTAGTAATTTAGATAGTTTAATCGGTCTAAAATTTTTGAAAATTGAAAATCAATTTCATAAATCAATTTAATCAGTTTTGAAAACTTTTTTATTTTTGATTCTTATGCAAACGTTTTTGTATTTCATACAGTTGCTTTAGTTGTTTTACTGCATTTGAGCACTTTGTCCTAAGAATACTTCAACTGCTAGTTATTTGTTTTAATTTGAGTTCTTTAAACACAGGTAGCCCTCAGAAGGCAACAGGCGCAGGAAGAAAACGAAGCGAAAGAGCTGCAGCTGATGTACAACATCAACAAGACCCCTTTTAACCCCCCGTTCCCCGAGGTTGCCACTAGCAACGGGTACCTGAATCACCACAGTTCCGCCGGCAGCTCGCCCACCGGAAGCTTGCTAGTGACGTCATCGGTGAAGTCACCTGTGGCAAGCTCGGAGGAGAAAGTTCCCACGGAAAAGGAGGAAAATGTCGACGAGTTCAAAGCAAAGCCGTCGATTGCTTCGGTGTCCGGCAGCAAATCAGGTTAGTTAGAAAATATTAAATAAAAATGTACTTTTTATGTAACTATTCAAGTTATTGTTCAAAATATTTTTTAGATTAAACGTATTTCTGAAAAATTACTAATAACAAATAAACTTTATATACCAAAGTGTTACTTTTAATTTATGTTCATTAAAGCTTGTTTAACTTGGTTTTAAAAACTTATAGAAGGAAACAAAACAAGTAGTTCCATTATTAACGAAGGCTCAAAATCTCCTTTTCAAAGTTCAGATGTTTGCAATAATGAAGCTCTAAATTATGCGGATTTTGATGTTAAATTGTCAGAAAAGCACGGGGTTGTACAAAAAAGGTACAAACTTTTCAATACTTTTTATTTACAAGCTTTGCTTATATTGGATTTAAACATTCAATCAAGCTTATTTTAATACTAGTTTTTGGAATTTTATTTTATTGGCAGTTTAAATTTTTAGCATTTTAAATCTTTTTTTTTAATTACTTTATTTATTTTAAAGCAAGCAACAAGACTCCGCAATTCTTTACAAGCTTTTCCCTGAAAGCGACAAGAATTATCTCTCCAAAGTTTATCAGGAACACAATTGCAATGTGATGGACACTATAAAGCAGGTATGATTTAATAATTTTTCATAAAGAATCCTTTATGTACTTAAAACTCTTTATTGTATTATTAGTTTGTTTAAAAATTTATTAAAGCATAACAAGTTTTAATACGTTTTTGTAGATGTTGAACTTTTTAACACTCCATTATGGCTTTGAAGTATTTAATTTCTGATACTTTTAAAAGTTTACCAAATCATATAAAACTCTATTTTTTATTTTTTGTAGATGTTAAATCAAAAGAACACGGAGAACTATGGGGTGCCACCGAATTTCAATCACCCGAAAAACTTAAAAAGAAAATTGTCACCTGACAGTGAGATGGAAATTAGCAAAAAAGTTCAGAAACAATCATCTCATGCAAAAGCTATGGAAAGTCAGTTAAACTATGTTTCAAAAGATATTATCATTCTTATAAACTTTTACTTGTTTTATTAAACTAGCTACTAATTGTAACGCATACCATTTTATTTTATTTTATCTAAATAAATCTAATTAAGCTTACTCAAGAAAACAAACTGACTTTATTTTGAAATAATGTTTTAGTCAACTTTAACGATTTTTTGTTAGTTTTAAATATTCCATCAGATTATCCAAATCATCCCTACTACAACATGCCGATTCAGGGTAATCCCCTTTCAACCGGCCAGTTGTTCTGTCAATCAAACTTCAATCAGAACTACGCGCTGATGGCCCAGCAGCAAATAGCCGCCATGCAAGCCGCTATTCAGGGGAATTCCCATCAAATCAGCAGGGGTATCCCCAACAACTTTGGCGCCACAAGGTTCCACCACATGAGGGCGTCGAGTTTCAACAGAGGGAACTTCCCTTTTAACAACTCTCACTTCATGACCGCCGCCTATAATCAGATCCAGCGGCCCCATCAGCAGCAAAGTTTCGCGGGGTCCGAGGGTCCGCAAAGGTTCAGTCCTAGCAACGGCGGAAAGTTGCCAAGCAACAAGGGGGTTTCCGTAGACGAGCTGATGAAGCAGGTGAAGAAGCAGATTCAGAAACAGGGAAAACCCGAAACCAATATTAAGAATCGATAATTAACTATTTTTATATTTTAATAAAATAGATTTAACTTTTCATTTATGCTGAATTGCAAGACCATTTAGTTTATTTTTATTTAGTTTATTTATGTACAGTATCTAAAAAAGTTTACCGAACTTCAATAGCCGTGCAAAGTAGCTAAAAAAAAGATGAAGACAATGAATGCTTTTTTATTTAAATAAATTCTTACAAATATATTTCAATAATGCTCATTTTAAACAACAACAAAAAACCTAATAACAGTTACTTGAAAAACATTTTTCCAATTAAAATTAGGTGTATACTTATTTTGGAATGTTTTAGATACTCATCAAAGTTTTATTTACGCATTTATCTGTGCACAGGAAAACAATTTCTTCGAACGATATATACTCTTTTTGGGAAACATTAATATATAGTATAACAGAAATAAAACACTTGAAATGTGCAATTAGCACCTTATCGTGTATAACAATTACATAATTTCTATCACAAACAGAGAGATAGAAGTTTAAATATATTGATTTCTTTTTAATAGTACTGAAATTTGTTTTGGTAGGTACATTCTATTCATTTTATGCAGCTGTTTTGTTTTACTAACGTTTAAAAATAACCAAATTGGTCCTTTTAAATAAAACGATTTTTAATAAAATAAACTATAGTTAAAAAAGTGAACACTTACTTAAATTTTTCTTATACTTTAAAAATCTAGAGCCATTTTATAAACAAAGTTGCCTGTCTTTTGTCAGTAGAATAAAAGCTAATCATACTTATAACAGTCTTAAACAGAGTTAAAAAATACTTGAACTTATTCAATGTGAGCCTAAATTTATAATCGGTAAAAAACAGTAAAAGCTGCTTTAAAATTAACAAAAATAAGTTAAGTTAACTTGCTAAAAGAGTTAATTGTGTATTATTGTTTTAAACTGCCATGTCAGTTATTTTTGCTAAGTAAAATTTTATTGATTAGTTTGATTTAAAATTTCAATTATTTTATTTCTAGTCGCTTTTATTTACTCATGCGCTTTATGCGTTTCGCCATTTTGCTTGACTACATTGTTAGCAGCACTTTTACTACTGATTTTTTTTTTGTCAAAAAAATTATATTTTGAGTTAAATTTTTAATAAAAAGGACTAAAAATTTTAAGTTGTTTGGTACTGTAACAATAAGAAGTTTACTTTGATATTTAATTATTTTAGTAGTTCTGATATTTGACATATCTTTTGCGTTTCTTTTTTAAAATGCTAAATGTAGCCAGTTATTTTAATTAGCAAATAAGTTTCTATGTTGGCTATACATGTTTTATCAATAATAAAAATATCAATAAAATGAATGTTTTGTATATAAAAAAACAATGAAGTTATTTCTTACACTTGTGACATGTTTCATTGTGTCACCAATTAATTTGTCACCATTTTAATAATATCTGCCACATGTCTTACAAAAATGCAATTTTGTAATCGCCCAATCACCGAAATTCACTAAGTTCGTCGTCGGCCACCTGACTACGCGTTTGTGACGTCATAATGACTGAACGCGGCTCGCGTCACATGCAGTAGAGTGATATGGATTTAAAAGCCACGCTTTGATTTAAAATGGATAATCTTAACTGTCATGTTTTGCAATTGCAACCTGTTTACTTAATATCTGAAACGGCTTTATATTAAAATGTTCGGGTTTGGTCGAAATATTGAAATTGCTATCGCTTGCTCTCAAATAAACTTTAAAGCTACTTTCGTTTGATGTCAAGATAACCAAACAGCTTTGCGCACAATGATGCGGATAGACTACATTTTATTTCTAATAATTGTGTCATCTAAGCACCACTATGGTAATTTCTTTTTCCCAAGTTTTGCTTTAAACATCTAAAAAAAAAATCGAACAATGATCTCTACAAAACTGCCCTTTGAAACAAGCTTTGAACTTCTTTAATATAAAACGTTATTAGCGGTTCAATTTTTAATCGGCCATTGTTGTTACCCGTGACCATTTATTAACTTTCACTTTAGGAATTTACACAGCTGCTCCCTAACAACGCTGCATAACAACCATAAAACCCTTCTTAAAAGTTAAACAGCAAGTAAAATATTTGAATCAGCTAAGAAGTGTTTCTAAGTGCTTATGTGTTGAGCTTATAATATATTTTCGAGATTTTTTGAAAGATTGTATCGAGACTAAGCATTGTTTTGCACAACGAAAGTTGCTTTCAAAAAAATGAGTAATACTATAAAAATTTACTTGAATATTTTTAAAGTTTATCAAGATTAAAAGTCAAGAAAATGCATTTTTGATTTAAAATATGGTATAAATTTCAAAGTTAGAACAAACCACTTGAGTTATTAGATTTTTAGCACAAATTTCACATAACAAATTATAGTACATACATACTACTGTTTTCTGGAGTTCTAATTAAATTTTCTAACTTTAAAAGCTAAGATCTTCTTAGAAATCAACTTTAAAATATTGCAAAAATATAAATGATGAATTTTTAGTCTTCAAATAAGAAAGTTTGTTAATATACTTGGCCAACTAAAATGAGCGAAGAAGGTCTTATTTATTCTAAAGTTTTCTTAAACCACGAGAATTAAACTTTGTGTACACAACTTTGTTTTATACAAACTGAATTAAACCATCAGCAAAACATTGTTCGTTTTAGTTAGCTGGAAAAGCAACTTTAATTAGCGCCTTTTTCACCAAAAGAAAAAGAAACCGACACGTGTTTAATCAAAACAACGACATTAAGCTCGAATTAAATTGTTCTGCTTGTTTCTTCTTAGTAAAAGTTTTTCAGCGCAAAGGAAACGAAAGTTAGACTTTCTGTTTGCTTACATGCACGTTTTAGAGGCAAAAGTAAAACAACAGTTGTTTTAGATGTCGATCATAACAAACGCTTTAAAATATTTTATAGATAATTCGCATTGCAATTTGGTTAAAATTTTCTTCGGAAAAGTTGTTTTGTAAAAAATCGCAAATTGGTTATTTTCGGTGTCAATCCGTTCAAACTTATGTTTGATGTTACAATGAAATTTTTCTTGTTACTGTTGAGTGAAAACTGAAAAATTATTTAATACAATTTATAGTATGCACATAAAATTCAATTTTATTTAATGTTACTTTAAGTTGTAAGTTATTTTGGAGCTGGATTTTGATGCAAGTCAAACAAATTTTCAAATTAAAATATTAATTTAAATAATCAAATACTTATATTTTATAGTATTAGGTTGAAGGACAGTTTATGTAACTAGTAGCAGTTTCGTGTATAACATCTTAAGTATTTAGATGTTATTTAAAATTGAATTAAATTTTATTAAATTAATAATTATTTTAAACTGAGTATGACTACTTAATTAGACAACTCTGATTTTTTAATGTTTTTATACATATTATCAAACCTGAAAGAATATATAAACAGTATACTAAACAAAAACTTTCTACATTAAACTGAAATGATGTTATTTACAAACTACTTTTAAAAAACGGTTTTTACTTACGTAGATTTTATCATATTTTTCACTTGCTTAAATCATTCAGTAGATTTAAGATGAATCATTGATAAGCTTCCCTGTCTTATAAGTCAAAACAAAAAAAACATTTTGACTAAATTTAAAACTACCTTTGAGCTTTCCAATTTTTTTTAATATTGACTTCGGATTTTTTGATATTTTATTAATTATATTGTATTGAAAGTAGATCTAAGCTAATACTTTATTTTGTGAACCAAGTTAAACATTTTTCAGCATAAAAAAAAAAAAAAACCTTTGTTTTTTTTTTCTATAAAGCAACTCTTATTTATTTTGGCTGGTAATGCTAAGCAGATTTTAATTTTTTAATTTATGAAATTTGCATGTTACTTTATAAAAAAAAATATTTTTTAAACTAAAGCACCTAAAATGAAGTTAGTAAATTTCTTAAGGGATTAGTGTCTTGAAATGAGTTAATAGTTGTTTTTTTAAACAACTTTTTCACTGTCTCAAGTGTTTAAACGTATTTTATATAACTCATTTTGAATATGTTATCTTTATTTTTAGCACTTAGGTAAGTAGTTTTAAAAAGCGGTAATAGATATAATACTTATTTTTCATGAAAGCTAATTGTGTTACAATTGATTATTTGACAAAGAAACTCGTGATTGTCACAAGTGGTAAATATAAATGAATAACAAAGTTTTGTTAACTCACTTTACGTAAAATAAGTATAAGTTTTCTCTTAAGTATACATTGTACTTTATAGTTCATTTTTTATTACTGTTTTATGATTAAATTATAAACTTATGAAAATAACATAATTAGAAACAAACTAATCGTTTTAAAAATATACTTCAATTTGTTCAGCAGCTAAATCTTAAAAACTATTGCTAACAACAATTTAAGTTAAACAAACCAATATTATAAAAATTTACCTAAACTTACTTTTGATAGTTTGTTGATAAAAGCAATAGCTTAAAGTTGCAATTATTTAAAGTGCACAAGAATATTAAAAAAAATCTTTAGGTTATAAACTAAAAATTTTGCTTGGTTTTAAAGTAGTAAACAAGTTAGATTGTAATCAAGGTTATATTAAAATGCTTATTCATTATTAGTATACTTACAATTAAGTTTAAAAATATGTTTGATTTTTCATATTAAAAACTACAAAAACCAAGACCAAAAATAGTACAACTAGGCGACAATTTTTGTTTTATTTTTTAGTTTTTTTCTATAGAATTTTCGTTTATATCTTTTAATGCTTTGTTATTTTGATATAAAGAAAAATATTCCAAATTATTTACAATAAATATGAAAAAAAAACCATTATAAAAATTGTAATAACTGTGTTTATATGATTACATACAAAATGTATAAAAGTGGGTTTCCATAAAGATTGAATATAAATGTTTAAAGTATTTAATTATTTGCTCAAAGTTTAGCTTTATTTTTATCAAAAAATTTTTCCATTATAACAACACAATTGTACTTAAAAGTACACCTATTTTTAAACCTAAATTAATCCATTATTCAAAAAAAACGTCAAACCTAAAAAAAGGTTATTTACATAAACATCATTACATAGGCGACGACAAGTTTATCCTAAAAGATCAACTAAAAAAAGTAATAAATGTACTTAAATCAACCATTTGGGTGGGTCCCATTAGTTTAATCCTAAATAAAACAAAATTTGTCCTTTCTATGTTCCTGTGGGTCCTATGTAAGTTGTGTTGAAGACTTGTATAATTGATAAAAAAAGCTTAAGAACGACGATTTAAAACATATAAATGTGTTTTTAGTTTTTCCTGTAAGTAATTACAGGCTAAAATTTATTTTGATGTAATAATACTTTAAAATATCCAAAGGTCTTGTTTTTAAGTAAAAGTCGATACGATTGTTTCTTAAACTGTTTAAAGTTTTAATGGTGTTATTAGATTTTGAAACATTTCAGTTTCAGTTTAAGTCTTTGAAATCAATTTAACTGTTTTTACAAAAACATAAACAAATTTTATTTAAATTACATAATAATAATATTAATAAAAATAAGGTTTTTAGATATAAGTATAATGTACTATATATTAGATAAAAAAACTATTACAGTTTAACTGACTTTACACTTAGAATTTAGATAGTATGGAGTATTTAGTTAGTACAGATTTATAATAAATAATAATAGCTAAATCTGAAAAGCTCTGCTTTAAGCATAATTTTTATTTGGTTACTAACATAGTAAATAATTTTTTCCTCCATTTTAGTATTTCTTACGTTTTAATTAAAAAATAAAAAAATATTTTTACACAAATAACTTTTTTAAATTGTAAATTAAAATAACTTTTTGTGATAAAACGTCCTGAAACAATCAATAATAATTTGTTTCTCTTGTCAAAACAAATTTTTAACAAATTTATACAAAGCTTTTAAACGTTTCAATTCTGAACCCCGCGCATGACCTCACAAAAGAGTTACATTAAATAAAATATCAAACATCACAAATCTCCATGATGACTGTTGCCATGAGAGAATGTTGGTAGGGGGTACGCGTTTGAAAAGTCAATGGCCCGTCGAGGGGCGTCTTCCTGCTGATGATTGGCTGATAGCAAAATAAACAACTCTTGTCTATTATGCAACTTCTTGGGTGGTCAACTTGTTGCATTTTTCACCGCCTGATTCACGTAACAAATACTATTTGAGAAGCGGAAGAAATCGGTTCGTGTTACTGTGCACCTGTTTTGTAGGTTTTCACAGGAAAAAGGGGCTTTATTTACAAAATTTGACCCCCTTGTGTCCGTTAAACAAAAAAATATTACGTAAAAGAAACAGGTGCATTCGGTTCAAGAACTGACATTATTTATAAGCTCTAATAAAATTAAAAACTTTGTTTACTGTATGACTGTAGTTTAAAAATATTTTTTTTAAGAATATTATTTACGAAAAAAACATTAAGTTTGAAAAGTTTATAAAAAAGCGCTATAAATAAGCCGTATTACAAAAATAACTTTAAATGTTGTTGTAAATTTTAAAAACTTATATTAAAACAAATAAAAACTTTAGTTTGAATTTTTAATGAGAATCAATTATTTGTCACAGTGAAAGTTGTTATACACAAACAATATAGAATTATTTTCGTAAACTTATCACTCGTAAGAAAGTAATGTCGAAGCCATTTGAATGATGAATATTTAGTTCATGAACACCGCGTAAATAAAGCTGTAATATAAATTTCAACATAAATCACGTAGTGCACACTTATTAAATCAAAACTTGTCAGTGTTTTCTACTCTGATTAAATAAATAAGTCCTTATTTGTCTTTTGGTTTAAATAGTTTTTCTATTTAAAAAAAACTTTACATACCTTAATAAATTATAACCCCTCGTTTCAATTAAGCTATTTATTTTAAAGTAGACGTGTTCGATTAAAGTTACTTCCATTGTTTGTAAACTTTCATAAAATTAAAAAATATATATATATAGGGAACTTTTAAACTATTGAAACAAATATTTAGTTTATAAAGTTTGAAAAAACAACCGCTTTAAATAGTCATTACATAAAAATGTTGTTAGATTATGCATAAAAAATTTACTTTGAATAATATTAAAAAAAAGTTAATTAATAAAAGGTTTTGAAAATAAAACATTTACAAGTGTTTCATCTAAACATACCAAACATAAGACAATAATGCTAGAGCGATTTGAATATTTAGTTAGTGCAAACCACGTAACTTAACACACAGCTGGATTATAAATTTCAGCATAAATCACGTAGTGCACACTTATTAAATCAAAACTTGTCAGTGTTTTTATTACTTATTTCAAATTTTCATTTGTTTTTGCTAATATTTTACCTAATTTTTTTAAACACTTTTGGTTATAGTTTAGGCTGCATATAAAAAAGAAGTTTCTAAAAATAACTTATAAATGTGTGCATATAATTTTTTTAAAATAAACTTCATAAGAAAATTAGCTAAAATTTGTTTTTGAAGATAAACTTGATATCACTTGATAATCTTTCATAAAATTCAAATTTTAAGGTATCTAATTTTGTGTTAAACTACACTTCATTTAGTACTCAACAAAAATACTAAACGACAATAAAAATATTGAACTTGCAAATATATTTTGCTATCCTTCAATACGTTTTGTAGTTTACTAAAGCAAATTTTAATAAAATTAAGACATATGCATTAAACAGGCACAGTTTTAAAACAAAAATAAACTATGTTACGAATTTCAATCAGCTTTTGTTATTTTACTTGCATGTGAGCTGATTGTTGAAACAAAAGATTTCGTATCACGCCTTTGTATTCATACGTCACAATAAATCTCGTTAATCAATCTTTTTTTTGTGAAATTTTCTTATTCTGCGTCGCAAACAGTTACTGTATTCTAATTTTGTTTCTCATGCAAATCACTAGTTTGTTTTTATTTCAGTAAGACTTAGGTTTTTAAATAAATATGGTGCTGAACTTTAAAAATGTACTTTGTTTTGTTTCTTATGCATTATAAAGCAACCTTACATTTTGTTTTTTTGATTTATACGACATTAAATTTTTTATTAATCAAAGTTCTGTTTACTTAAAACAAATACTACTACTTAAAAATAATTATTTGAGTTATGAACTATGAATTTTTAGCTTTTTACAACCTAATTAATTTTCAAAACCAAGGATTACTTGTAAAACGATTTGAAATATTTACGATATCAAACGAAGTCGTTAAAATACATCAGTTAAGTGAATGTCAAGCATTGAAAATTTAAAGAGTAAAGCAAAACGAAAGTATGTTTTTAAATAATTTTAAGATTTAAGTGATTATCATTTTTAAAAGTATTATTTTTAAACTGTTAACCAAAAAAATTTAAGTAAACAAAAAAATATATTGTTTTAATATTTTTTAACATTATTGAAATTTTTAATATTAAAAATAAAAATTAGTAGCTGTCTTCACCTAAACTCAATTAATCATTATAAACTTTATAAGAACAAACTCATAAAATTTTCCCTTTGGCTTTGTTATATTGAACTTGTTTCTTAACGCTACAAAAATAAAAGTTATTTTTATTTTAATAACAAAACAGTTCAGTCGTATAGTTATAAAAATAATTATTAACATTTAAAGGTAGTTTTAAGTATAGACATTTTATAAAAATGTATTTGTATTTTAACTTTAAACAATCAAAACAAACAGGCTTAAAATTTTGTAATTTAATTGAATACTAACAAAAGAATATAAATTAAAACTTAAGATAATTATTAATCTTAATTCATAACTTTTGTTCAAAGTTGATTTATATACATATGTGGATAGCTGTTAAAAATTTACAGAAGATACTTTAGTGCTGGTTGAAATTTTTACTATTTTTTTTTTACTTTTACTAATACCCCTAACCCTTGGTCAGTAAGTTTTCCTTATTATTTTTTTACTCTTGTGGAAAATTGTGGTTTTTGCAAAAATAACCCTTTGTGCAAAAGTGACCCGTCTCCAGAGACACTTTATTTACTACTTGTGCTGTTGTTTCCTACTTTGTTTAATTTCATTTTTGTTGTTGTTAAAACTTTTGTATATTTAGAAAAGAGACTACAGAGTTTAACTGGTCGTGTTTTTGTATGGTTCTTGGTATTCAACGACACAAAAAAGCACTCCTTGGTTCAACTAATTGTTATTGTTTTCACTGTAAAACCTCTAATAGCATTGATAAAATTGAAATCACAACTTTTATTTTAACTAACAGCTGTAGATGATGTTTTGATCTTGTTTTTATTGCTGTTAATTTTTTTTTTAAACATCCAAAATTAGGACTCCTGAATATTATCACTTATTATTGTTTACATTTTTTTGTTTTCGAAACAGTTGAAAAGTATACAACTGAGTTAATTAATTGTTGTTATTTAAGCTGATATGTTTTTATACGCTGAAAGTTAGGGTTACAGAGTTCAACTAATTATTTTTATACGGTTTGATACGCTTAAGAGCAATTAATTTTCGTTTAAGCAACTTTTGTTGTTTCCGTTGTTGTTATTTTGTTGTTGTTGTTGTTGTTGTTGATGTTTGTTATTACAACTAAAATCAGAGCCGTTGAAGTGAACTGAATGTTATATTTTTTGCTGTTGTTTTTGATACTTTTTTATACAGTTAAGAACAGCCCTACTCATTTCAACTAATTGTATTCTTTATAAGCTGTAGTGAAAGCAAATAACAACGGCACGCAATTGATAACAAATAGCTTGCAATACAAACAAGCTTCTTATAATTGCAACATACCATTAAGCCTTGTTCAAACTAATATCATGTAAAGTTGCTACGCTTAATACAAAAACAGAAACAGAAAGTCTTTCTCGTTCGTGGGAAACATTTTAATTGTAAAAGATTTCGAGCCACACACGAATAAAAACTAGCTTTTTTGTTTGGCAAATATTTGTTATAAGTTCTTTCGTGATTGTCATACATTGTCCCATAGTTTTAATGACTTTTGTATTGCTTTAAACAAGGGTTTATCAAATTAGTTTTTTATATGTTTGTTTTGCATAAATTAAATGTTGTCCTCTTGTTTGGTTAGTACCAGGTAAAAAAATTTGACGTTGTACAGTTGAGACGAAAGATATAATTAAATAAAGCTTTTTGCGTGATAATAGTTTGTGCTTTTTTCTCAATTCTTTGGAATATTTATCTTTTAATTGTAGTATATATCATTTAGTTATAATTAAATTCAACTTTTTCATTAAGTATTTTTTTTAATAATAATACTTTACTCTCAAACAAAGAAAAACTTTAAAACACTTGACTTTCTAAGCAAACAGCACAAGAGTTACTTTTTTTTGCATTGTAATAACTTCACATCAGAAGAAAATAAGTGAAAACAATGTGTCAAGTGCATTTTGACAACATTTCAAACATCAACGTCAACTTTAAATGAGCTCTCAACAATAAAAAACTTAATTGCACCTTTCGAGATGTATAAAATATTCAATTTATTGCAATTTTTGCTCTTCAAATTGCAATTATTAGACACTTGATGATCGAGCATCTGTTTTTGCGATGCAAGTTTGACTTTATTGACCATTTAAAATATTTTTTAACCAATAAAAAAGGGAATACTTCTATATCACGGTGGTTCATTGTCATAGTTTGAAATTATTCAAGTTCATTGTTTGAATTGTTCAGCTTCCAAATGACCTGGTCATTTTGCGACGAATTCAACATATTTGCCTGTCAAATTTTAAAAATAATCTGGGGACCAGCATAAGTTCTCAGTCCTAGTGATTAATTGAGCTGGAAATTTACAATGACAACAATGACAGTTAAACTTTAGCTTGAGTGACTTTGAAACAGTTTTGTTAGTAGAAAGTAATCAGAGGAAGTTAAACTAGGTCTAAAAGACGGAATTAAAATTTAGTAGTTGTTGCATACATTCGCCCACTTTTTATGGGGATTTGATAATACAACAGCAGACTTAAAAAAAAATAATTTTCTGATGAAAAATATTATCTAACTAGCCTTTGTGACGTCATAAACATGTTTTTCAATATCAATTATACCTTTTGTGTGTTTTTTTTCACCCCTTTTTTGGGTATTTTAGGCGCAGATAGAAGCATTTTAAAGTTTTTGTTTTACTTAGAAAACAATATAAAAGTCTGCTATTTATTTTTAAACTAAATTTTTTATTCTAATTTGAAAGATAAATTAATAAGAAAAGTCAATAATTTTCTTTAAATATCTTATTTTCTGCATATATTGTAAAATTAAATACTCGTATATTTTTGATTAACTGCCATAACTCTTAAAGATTTAAAAGCTGTACGTGAGCTTGCTAAAATTGCTTTTGAAATATATATAGTTTTTAAATATGTTTTGTGCTTGTTCCAAACATACTAAGACTAAAAACCACATAATTTGCACTGAATTAAGTATACTAATTAATTTTAATCAAAATTGTTTGAATGTATGTTATTACTTTTTTACTTAATTTAATACAACATACTTTCCGTAGAACTTGTTTGTTCCCAAACTGTTTGTAATCAAATGAACTATTTAAAACCGGCCATTATTGAAGTTAATTAGCTACTTCTCGTTTAATTACGTTGTATCGTTTACTTTCTAACGCTGCAGACACAATGTGCGTAGGTTAGGGAGAGGTTTATGTAGTTTAATAATAATTTTAGTACCTCCGTAACTTATTGCTTATCTTAATAAAGTTGGCTAAACTTCGTATTTTTTGCTATTATAAATTTCTAAGTTGATTATTGAACAACTTTTTTAGTTTCTATTTTTTCAAACCTTTTTCTTTATATATTTTGTAATGTTTTACGTAATACAACGTAAAAGTATGTTTATAATAAGCATACCAAATAATTTAAAAAATAACTGAATCAGAAACTTGATGAAAAACTCGCTTTTATAGTAATCCGGAGAGTTTGGGGCATTATCAGTATCATTGTAAAAGAGTGTTAAAACAAAAAAAAAAATACTTTGATTAAACAATGATAGCAGATTAAAATGTATATTCATGTTAATATCTTTTATTATTATTTAAGACTTTAAAAAACAAAAATATAAAATGGCTAAAATACTTTACTTTTGAACATATTGACTTAACAATTTTTTTCAAAAGTTGACGATTAATTTAACCGTAAAAATATAAAACACCAATTCTTCAAAGCACACTTTTTATTATTTTCCTAAACTCAACCCGAAAAACTTGAAGACCTCTAAAAATTAAATAAGGTTGAGTTTACTAAAAACACAATGCAAATTACGCGAAAGAGAAAAGAACTCGACTGTATCTTATTGTCAATTATGACGTAATACTGCTAATACGTCAAGGTGTTAACGTTTTAAAAATAACTTCCGTTGAAAGCTCGAGTAGGCATGAAGTAATAAAATAATTTAAGTAGAAACAGGAACATAAAAATTGATATATACCACCCCGAATGCATTTTTAACAAAAAAAAGTTTTAGTCTCTCAAAGTCTCGATGGTGTTTAAACTTTCTAAAATTTCTCTGACGTGGCGCCTCGTAAATATCATCGATTCCGCCGCAATCTCAATCTAGTTGATTATCTACATTGTTGCCAAGCATTATGACGTAACACCGGGTTAAGCAAGATGGATGCTTTTAGTTTAGTATTGGTGGCGCCGTGGTTTAAGTCACGCATAAAAGTGTCGAGATTGTTTACACGACTAATAGTCTGAAGTTGAATGAAGTTTTGAAAGTGAAATTGAAACAGTAGCCGATTTGATTGTTTCGTAAATCTGCGATGAATGGTTATTGACACTTAAACACTTGTATTAAAAATTACCATGGCGCTAAAATGTTTTAATCTACTCTTAATAAACAAATTACAAAAAATTGTAAAAAATAAATAGATTAAGCATTTTATTTTTCAAAGTGAATTAAAATAGTAGGATATTTAAATGTTTAAATTTTCAAAGGATAAATGGTGTTAAATCTTTAGTTGAATTCTGTGGCTTAACCACATCTATTCAAAATTTTTCATTAGCTATTTAGAATAACTTATACAAAAAAAAAACAATGACTTATCTGCTTTGTTGTATTCAGATAGCTCTTATATTTTGTCAACTATGAAATATGAATAATGGTTTACTTGATTAATAGCAAATATGTCATTTTTAAAAAATATAGGGCTTTAAATTTTTATTGTGCAAGATATAATAAGAATGATGGTTTTATATTTTATTTTCTCAACTATTTACTTTTTTAGTTATGTAGTAACAATAGTTAAACACTTAAAAGCTTAAAAACGGAAAAGATACAAAGATCTTGTGAAATAAATAGTTTTATCTACTGTAAAAATATTTAAACTACGTTCTTATCAGATTTTAAAGCTTATATAATATTTAGTTTGAATTTTTTTATTTTCATTAAATGTTCAACAGTTGTTATCGTGCAATTTTTAACATATTGCTAAATATACAGTTCTATTGCTTTAACTTTTTTTTCAAAAAATGCATTTTCCTATTTTAGATGTGCAAATAATTGTTAGTTTAATGCTACATTCAATTTAAAACCAAACATTTTATTAAGTACTAAGAAATATTTTTTATCTTTCTGGGCACAGATTAAGTATTAATCACTTAAGTTTAAAAGTTTCTATATTGTGTAGAACAGGAGTCAGCAAGAAATTGGTACTCGCGGGCCAAATTTCGAGTTTTAAAATCTTCGTGGGCAGCAGTTTTAATTTTAGTCACACTTGAATAACCTGTAGATTTTAGTTTTAATCACAGACCATAAAATAATTTCATTTTTTTCACATTTATACTTTTGTTTACTTTATTAATTTGTTTAGCGTTGAGCAAGATAGATGCTTCAAGTTTAGAGTTAGCACTAACTGCGCTACGGTTTAAATCGCGAAAAATAGTTGCAAAATTTGGTTTACGCGACTAATAGTCTGAAGTTGAATTAAGTTTTGAAAGTGAAATTGCACAGTAGTTGATTTGATTGCTTCGTAATTCGACAAATAATGTTAAAGACTGGAATACTTATTTTTAAAGTTTTTATGCCCAGAAAAATTTTAAACCACTAAATATAAAGTAAATTAAAACAAATTTGTAACAAGTCAGATACAGCATTTCATCTTCTAAACTAAAATGAATTATTAACTAACTTGGTTGATTCGGTTTTCAAAGTATACTAATAATGAATTTATAAATAATCGGTTGCTTTCATATTTCCCTTCAAAAACATTCAGAATTCTTTTAAAACCAATTAGTTATTAGTATTTTCTTAATTGTATCTAGTTTATTCGTATTCTTATAATTTGTCAAACATGCAATATAAATAATAAAACATATTACACACTTAAAAAGAAATCGTATAAACCTTTGATTATTAATTAATGCCCTCTGAAATGGTAAAAATTTAAATGTATAAATATTTTTGAAAATATAAGATGCAATTACTTCTTAAACTCTATGATTTTAAGGTTATACAACAAATGTATAAAAATATATATTTAAAAAATAAATACTTCTTTTATAAAACATGTTTTGTAAATTTTTAACTGTAAATTTATATTTGAAATGAACATAAATCGCTATTTGAAATAATTAGTTTTGCATTTTATCTTTCTCATTTAAAGTTTATTTTTAGTTGTAGAGCTATAAAATAACATGAAGTAGTCTTTTACATCATTTAAAATAACAAATCTAAAAAATCAATTACTTTTTATTTTTATCTTACAGAGAGTGCGTTTGTAATAGCATTAATTAGTTGGTCTAGTTTATTGAATATCAAAACATTTGGTCCTTGGACCTTGTGCACGAAAAACCTTTCGGTTATATGGACCTGGTTTACTGACTTTTGTTTGAAAAAATATACGTAATTACGTTTAAAAACACAAAAAAAAACATGGATAATCTAAAAAAAAAACAAATAACTTAAATTTAAGACTTAAAGAAATTGAGAAACATTATTCAGAAGCTCATAGTACAAGGAATAAAATAAGATTGACTTCGACAGAAGTACCTTGCAAAAGCTTCTAATGAAAATGTTAAGTGAAAAACTAAGGATCGTCAGAGTTTATTAGCTTTTTTTTTAATTTATTGCTTTTTTTATTCTTTAATTACATTATCTATTTTGAAACTAATTTTTAAAATAAGTTTTTTTGATTAATCTATTTCTTTTAACAAAAAAAATCGTTTTGGCGTTTTACTTACTTGTAACAAAGTCAACGTTAAATTAGTCAGAGTAAAATTTTGTTTCATTTAAAAGAAAGAAGCAAATAAATTTTAGAAAGTAGTTCGAGTTACAAAAATAAAGGTTTATGTACGTCTAATAAAAAAACTAAAATCATTTGTAAATCAAAATGATAAATTCAAGATTTTCAAAATTAAGTTTGTTACGTTAAACAAAAAAAAACAAATTCAATATCAAGTTTAACTAAATGCAATTAAACAATCTTAATTAAGCAAAAGCTAAAACAACCATAATAAATGTTTTTATTTTGTTGTTGAAAATCGTAATAATTCCAGTACTATTTACTATTTGCTATATTAAGATTTACTACTGCTTTATTATACTGAATATTACAAAAAAACAAAAAAAAAACAATTTACTTTTGGATGATGTTTTAAAATCTAATATTTTTGCCTGTAGACTTATAAACTTATGCCGTTTTGGTTTTGTATTGTAGTAGAGTTAATTTTCTTTTTAATTAATTATATCATAAAACCAACACGAAGTTTTTGATGTTTAAAAAAAAGTAATCTAAATGGATACATCAAGCGTATTCGCTTTTAAACTTTTTTTTAACATTTTTATACCATTATCTTTGCTTTAGTAATTTTTTACGAACTATCATTTTAAAATAACTGCTTTATCGATAGAAAAGCTACATTTTTTTATTTCTAACAAGTTCTAAGTGGATAAAAATATAAGAACATAACATCTGGAAAAAATAGTATAAAAAAGTTTTTTATGTAAAAGTTTTCAAAAAGTGCGACTAATATTTTACGAGATAATCAAAAAAAAATATATATTAACAAAATAAAACATAAGTTTTTTTGTAATCTAACGTTTTTAGATAACTTTTAATAGTTAGCAAGTTTTCTAAATTATTGAATATTTAACTCTTATTTTAACGTAAAATTTACATTTTCATAAGAAGTTTAGTATTTACCTATAAAGTGGTTTTTAACAAAACAAGCTTGTGCTGAAGCAAAGACTAGATTTTGAAATAAGTTATTAATGTTCTAATTAAAAAAAACTGAACTATAAACTTTTTAATGTAACATAAAAACTAGATTTACAAAAACCAACATGCTATAATTATTTGTTACAAATTTAAAAGTTCTAGTCTTATTGTGAGTATATATCGAATCAAGTTGTAACACTTTTGTTATAAAAACACTTAAAATTTTTATTAAGTTAGGTTTGAATAGCAGTATTTAGAAAATAACAAATAAAACTAACAAATTAAACTTAAATAAGTCTATTTACCAAAAAAAAGTTATTTGCATTGCTAAGTAACAAAAACTTTAAACATTTAAATAGATAACCAGCACTTTTTAACCGTACAAAAATTAAATTTAGATATTTCTAAACAAACACGAAAAAAAAAATTCAGAGTTTAAGATATATAAATTATCAAAATTTAAACCTCGTGTTGTCCTTTGCAAAAAAGGCCAGAAAACACGTTTAAAATGAAACATGTGACAGTTGTTTATGTTGCATCTTGAAACTACAAAAAACAACCCAGGCCCACACACGGTACATCGAACTGACATATTAATAGTTGTTATGAAAAAAGGGGTTAGAATCTATGAATATTTCTATTCAAAACAGAATCACTCCGTTAATGTTCAACCTTTAAGCACACCTATTAATAGTTAAAAGATCGAACTAGCAGTTGTTAGGTGATTTTTTAATTTTACGAAATGCTTGTGTTTGTTTTAAATGTAATTTTGCAATGATGAACGAGTGAAATAATTTTTATGTCTCAGTGATTAAAGTTTTCAAATTAGTCACTGTTTTGCGTTTGAAAAAACTAAAACAAACACATTAACTTTTTACTTTAGTTTTTTTATTTTCAAAATTAAATCATTTTGTATAACGTGTAAAATTGCAATAATGAATTATAAAGTATATTTGTAATAACAATTATGTATTTCCTACGTATATATAGAAATTATGTTTTGTTAGTTATAATAACTTTTCTATTTTATAACTTTGTTTTAGCTTTACTTTAAAGTTACTTAGCACTTAAAATATTTTTAAAGCTTTAATTGTTATAAAAACAAAATAACTACCATAAAAAGGAAATACTTTCTAAGTTTACTTAATTTAAGGCGTCGTTAAGTTTTAGAAGCTACTTGAAGAAGACAGGATTAAATCGCATTCACATGATAAATAAAAAATTGTTTTACCTGACTTTTAAATTTTTTTGTTTTCAAATTGATTAATTCAAATATTGCATTTAGCTTAATTCAACCATGTACAATACAAGAATTCATTTGTTGATGAAGTTGTTTGGTTAAATAGTTTGCCAAAAAAAATCTTTAATTAGTTTTGTAGGTTTTGAGCATTCTACTATCAAAAAGTTTTGGAATATCTTTTAGAAAAGCTCACAAGTATGTTAGAAAACATGTATGAACTAGCACTCTTTTTAGATAAAGCTAAGTGAAAAATTTTATTTGTACTCTTCGAATTATTGTTTAGCATATCCTAGTTTATACGTAACATAAAATTGAATACAAAGAAGTTTAACAAATACTTCTACTTGAAAGAAGTAGAATACAAAACATCAAAGTGTTTATGGTAGGAGTTTTGGAAATTTTATTTAATAGAAGTTTCTTAAGTTTTAAACTAACCACTTATTTTTCATATTTGAACAAAAGCAAGTACTTACACTTTACTTCTTATACGCGTTTATAGATTTTCTTCCTATCTATTGCTTATTCTTTAAATCGTAATGACAAAGTTTAAGTCATTTTTAAGTAAACTTGAAATATGTAAACAGAAAGAGTTTGACTATAAGATTTCTTTATTTATTTAAAATTGTCTTTAAACATTTATTTTACTTAAAAGTGTTTTTGTTGGTTTTAACCATTTAGTTTTGTTTTGTAATTTAAAATGTTTATTTTTGCATTAATTACTACTTTACATCATTTTATAGATTTTGTTGATTGTTTTATACAGAAATTTGATTAATCACTTAAGTGGTTTTCTAAAGACTTTTGTTTTTAATTAAAAAACTATTGTATTATTTTAAATGTCTACAATAAATTTCTGACGAGTTGAGTGAAAACATATTAAAACTTTTATAAAAAAACATCGGATTGCTATTTATATAGGTAAAAAATGTTTAAGTCAACCAATAAATTATTTCTTAAAAATTTAAGAAATAAATTAAATTTTTTTTAAATCAAGTTAATTAGGTAGTTATTTTAAATGGTTTTTGAAAAAAATATGTAAATAAAAGTTTTTAGCTCTAGTATGGATTTTAGTTGTTGAAAGAAATAAATGTTAAATAAAAAATAATGTACATATAACGACTGCTTGTAATAATTGTTATCAACACCTGGCTTACATATTTATTTATACAGTTATTTTATTTGTTTAAAAAATGAGTTTTTAACTGTTAAATGTAAAGTGTGTGAACAAAATTGAAAAAAAGTAAATTTTATTGTTGTAAACTTTTTCTAGTAAGTGTAAACAAAAGAAGCACTTTTGCAAAAATCATTACGCAAAAAATAGCTATTTAGTTGCTAAAAAGTTGCGGTCAATTGCTTGACCTAACTTTTTAAATTACAAACTTAAACATTATTGTCTTACTCCTTTTGTTTTAAAAGAACAAGTAAGTTTTCACATTTCACAACAACAAAGAATATTTGCTTCAACACTTCTCTGATTGTCGAAATAAAGAAAATTATTTACATCTAGTGAGACATTAAACTTATGTACTTTTATTTATTAACTGAATTTTTGTTTAATTTATTAAAACCAGACATTATGTCTGGCAGAGTCAATTTAGTGTAAGTAATTATTTCATATATAACTGAAGATATAATTTGTTTTAGCTGACAACTTAAAGTATATTTAAAGTTGAGATAATTGAACTTTTAAAAACAAAATAAGTCGGAAAACATTTTAAAGCTCTTAAAAAATAGCATCTCGAAAATTTCTATAATTACGTTGTAATTTAAGAGAAGATTAAAAATTTTATTTATTACTTTTAGTCCTGCAAAATAATTTTCAAATGTGATAAGTTTTTTATTTCACTTTAAAAAGTGCAGCTGGATTTGAAATTCTTTAAGTTTATAAAAAATGTTTCTTTGCGGTAATACGTAAGCAATAAGCTGCTTTGTCAATAAAAAAATCATAAATTGATAGAGCGTTTAGCAAAGTAACAATTAAGTTAAATAGTTTCAATTCACATCTTTGTAACTCTATACGCGTGCACAAATTGTCGTCTTATGCGAACAGAATCGCTCTTACCCATAACGGTGCTGAAATTTGAGATCAAAATCAAAATAAACAAAACGATTTAATTGATCTTCCGCACGTTTCTTAATATTACGTAATAAACCATCCAATTTTGTTGTTTGCGGAATTTTCCATTGAAATTTATTCTTAATCAATAAAAATTGAAAAAAAAAAATTGATTGTATTAAATTAGGTACTTTATAATACTCGTTATTTTTAACAAGTTTCTTAGCTATTCTTAATCATCCAATTGTTATTTTGTAATACAGTAACATTAAAGTCCTTAGATGAAACAATTTATTTTTAAACCTTAAAAAAATGTTTGCTCTAATTTTATTTTAAGTTATCTAATCTTAATAAATTAAATTTAACAACAAAATAATTCTAAAACTCTTTTTAAAAGTTTAAAACAAAACATACTTTCTTAAGTTTTTAAAGAGTTATTTCAAAAACAAAGCAAAAGTGTTTAGAATTCAAAACTTACTGTTGAAACAATAAAAGGTCAAGAAAAGTTTTGAACTAGCTTTTTTTTTAATTTTGTACTAACTTTAAAATTAGTTTTTGTTATTAGCAATGATCGTATATTAATATTTTTTATGGCTTAAAGAAAGTTTTAAGTGTGAAAACACAATTACTTGAACTGTAAACTTATAATAAAAATGTATTGTTAATAAAACAAACAAAAAAATACTGAAATATATTAATTATATTTGTAAATATTACTTCATTGTAACATCGCTCAATTAAAATTTTTCAACAGCGCCGGAAAAACTTTATTTAGAAGATTTGAAATGAATATCTAAAATCTGACCACTCGCTTTAGTTGTTAAAACCTCTACACTGAACCACCTACAAAATATTTTTACCTCTGTTACATTGTTTGCTGTTTCTTTGTTTAATTTGTAAATCTATGTTTGAACACTGCCCTATTATTAGGTACTGAGAATTTTTATGATAACGAAAGATATTGTAGGTTGAATTTATTTATATTGCAATTTACTTAACGTTTTTTTTTTTTGTAAATAGATTGTAAAGGTGGATTAAATGATTTCATATTTAATCTGGATACATAAGGTTTCAATTGTGTTATAACTTTGAGGCAGACAACTTTTTTTTAAAAGTACTAATGCAAATAAATTAGATAAACGTTTTTTTATACTTATTACTCATAAAAGTTAAACGAAATATGTTTTGGTGAATTACATATTCAGGATATCAAAGTTTTCTAAGTGTAATGTTTTATACTTACAATCCCCAAACAACTTGAGTTCATATTAAGAAAACTCAACAGTTTTATATTTTTATTTTATACGTTTACAATAACCTTACAAACCAGTTATTTTAAGATTAAAATTAGTGCAAAAAAAGTTATTATTATATTAAAAGGTAAAATAATAGATTACAAGTTGTGTCACGCAGGTACGAATTTTTACGAGAGAAGTAGTACAAAATGAGAGATAAATTAGAAAAAGAAATAATAATATGAGAGAAAGATATTGTGAGAAGAAAAAAAAATCAGCCCATGTATAACTTTTACTTTTAGTTCAAAGGAAAGGCGTAAACTTGTTTATCATTAGAAGCCGACGAGAATTATTAGCAGTGTTTTGCAATCAATAGCAAATTACATTTTATTTATTTTTTATAGTTTTTTGTTTATTTCGAAGCTGAAAAATGTTTAGTTGCAGATACAATAACAACTTATGTTCTATATTGAAAATAAAAAAGTTTTAGCTTGTGAAAAGAATACCAGAAGGTACGCGTCGGGTATTTGTAGAATGTAAACTACCATCAGTTTCAATGTTTTTAAATTTTATTTTTCAATCTTTCGTGCTTTTAAAAAATTAAGAAAAAATATATTACAATTAGTCACCTATTTCTGATTAACTTACTATACCAACATTATTAGCAACAGGCTTGAATGATACTACTTTTGGTTAATACGTTTTTATAGTTTTTATTTGATTATTTAAATGTTTTATACTAAGTAACCTAACTAAAACATAAAAAATTTGCAGCTAGTTTAATTGAATATCAAAATATATGAATTTTTCAAACCAACTGATGCAGACTCCCACCTCCTCCGTCTTCGACCTTCAATCCACCCAACAGATGATCTAACAGCAGGGAGAACCCCCAAACCACCACCGCTAACCCGTGTTGCTACGGACGACGATTGCCAACATGGAAAAGTACCTGCGCGCCCCCAAATGCGCCAGGTGCCGCAACCACGGGGTGGTTTCCCCTCTGAAGGGCCACAAGAGGTACTGCAAGTGGAAGGACTGCATGTGTGCAAAGTGCACCTTGATTGCAGAGCGGCAGAGGGTCATGACGGCTAAGGTTTGAAAACTAGAATATTAAAATTCGTTAGATAAATATGAGCATATAAAAGAAATGTTCGAAAACTAACTTAGTAGGTATCAACAACTTCTTAAAGCTTTTGATTCTGTTTTATTATTTAATTAGCTGCTTTAGTGGTTTTATTGCAATTAAGCACTGTATGCTTCAAATACTTCAACTGCTAGTTATTTGTTTTAATTTGAGTTCTTTAAACACAGGTAGCCCTCAGAAGGCAGCAGGCGCAGGAAGAAAACGAAGCGAGAGAGCTGCAGCTGATGTACAACATCAACAAGACCCCTTTCAGCCCCCCGTTGCCCGAGGTTGCCACTAGCAACGGGTACCTGAACCACCGCAGTTCAGCCAGCAGCTCGCCAACCGTAAGCTTGCTGGTGACGTCATCGGTGAAATCACCCGTAGCAAGCCTGGAGGAGAAAGCTCCCATGGAAAAGGAGGTCAATGTCGACGAGTTCAAAGCAAAGCCGTCGATTGCTTCGATGTCCGGCAGCGATTCAGGTTTGTTAGAAAATGATAAATAATTTTTTTTATTTTGTGTAGCTATTCAAGTTATTGTTAATAATAAAGTTTGAAATTAAACGTATTGCTTAAAAAATAGTTAAAAGTGAAAAATATTTTTTTTTTATTAAACTTTAAATCGTAGTTCAACTGTTAATTTATTTGTATAAGAGTTTGTTTAGTTTGGTTTTAAAAAAAATTATAGAAGAAAATAAAAGAAATTGTTCCGTTATTGACGAAAGCTTAAAATCTCCGTCTCAAAGTTCAGATATTAGCAACAATGAAGCTCTAAAGGCTGTGGATTTTGATGTTAACCTGTCAGAAAAGAACGGGGATGTACAAAAAAGGTACAAATTTTTTAATGATTTTTTTACAAGCTATGCTCACACTTGATTTAAACTACTAAAACTTGTAGTTTTAATCGATAACATCTTAAATTTCAATCAATTTTATTGGCAGTTTAAATCGTAATTTATTATCTTTTAAATGAATTTAATTATTTTGAAGCGAGCAACAAGACTTTGCAATGCTTTACAAGCTTTTTCCTGAAGACGACAAGAACTATCTCGCGAAAATTTATCAGAATAACAATTGTAATGTGATGTACACAATTAAGCAGGTAAACTTTAGTTATTTTTTATATACAATCCTGAATGAGCACAAAACTCTTTTTTATCTTATTAGTTTCTCTAAAAGTTTAATTAATTCATATTAAGTTGAAATGTTTTTTTAAAGATTATGAACTTGGTTTTTTTTTCGAAGTCAATTCAATATGGCTATGAAATATTTCTTTTTCTGATACTTTTAAAAGTTTAACCGAAGCATACAAAACTATAATATTTCCTATTTTGTAGATGTTAAGTCATAAAAACACGGAGAACAATGTGGTGCCACCGAATATCAGTCACCCGCGAAACTTGAAAAGAAAAGTGTCACCTGACATTGAGAGGGAAGTCAGCAGAAAAGTGCAGAAACAATCATTACATGTGAAACCTAGACAAAGTCAGTTAAGCTATATTTCTAAAAATAGACCATTCTTATAAACTTTTACTCGTTTGATAAAACTAACTACCAATTGTTAAGCATTACATTTTATTTATTTTTATCTTAAGAAATCTAATAAAGTTTACACAAGAAAAAAAACTGACTTTATTTTGAAATAATGTTTTAAACAACTGTAATGAACTTTTTTAATATTACATATTCCATCAGATTATCCAACTTACGCCTACTACAACATGCCGATTCAGCGTAATCCCCTTTCAACCGGCCAGTTGTTCAGCCAATCAAACTTCAATCATAACTACGCGCTGATGGCCCAGCAGCAAATAGCCGCCATGCACGCCGCCATTCAGGGGAATTACCATAAAATCAGCAGAGGGTTCCCCAAAAACTTTCCTGCCACAACGTCCCATCAAATGAGGGCGTCGAGTTTCAACGAAGGAAAACTCCCTTTCAACATCTCCCCCTTCATTCCCAGCGCCTACAACCAGATCCAGCGGCCCCAGCAGCAGCAAAGTTTTGCGGGGTCCGAGGGTCCGCAGGGGTATAGCCTCAACAACGGCAACAAGTTGCCAAGCAACAAGATACTTTCCATAAACGAGCTGATGATGCAGATGAACAGGCAAATTTAAAAACAGGAAAAACCCGAAACCGATGTTAAAAAAGTCAATAGTTAACTATTTTATTGTTTAATAAAATAACTTTAATTTTTTCGAATGAACTACAGAACTGAATATTTTTTTTGATTTTATTCATGCATAGCATCTACCAGTGTTTCCCGAATATCAATAGCCAAGCACAGTAACTAAAAATAAAGATGTAAACAATGTACGGTTTTTTTTTATTTGTTTCAAATATTTTTAATAATGTTCATTTAAACAACAAAAATCTTGATAAGAGTTACATAAAAAGTGTTTTGCAATAAGATTAGGTGTATACCTATTCTTGAATGTTTAAGTTACCATTTAGCTATGCATTTTTCTGTGTATAGGAAAACAGTCTATACGAATGGTATATGCTTTTTTTTGGGAAACATTGATATATAATGTAAGAAAAAAAATACTAGAAATGTGTAGTTTGCAGTAAATTGTGTATAACAATTACAAAGTTTTCATCACAAACAGAGAGATATCAATTTAGATGCATCAATGTTTTTTGATAGTACTGAAATTTGTTTTGATAGGTGCATTCTGTTCATTTGATGCAGCTGCTTTGTTTTGTTAAAGTTTAAAAATAACCAAGTTAGTCCTTTAAATAGTACGACTTTAATAGTTTATTCTATAAATAATTAAGTCAACACTTACTTATCTTTTTATTACACTTTAAAAGTCTACAGCCATTTAATAAACAAAGTTGCCTGTCTCTAGTCAGTACAATAAAAGTTAATCATACTTATAAAAGTCTAAAACAGAGTTAAGAAAATACTTGAACTAACTCAATTTGAGCCTAAATTTATAATAGTTAAAAAACAGTAAAAGCTGATTTACAATTAATACAAAAAATAAGTTAACTTGCTGAAAGAATTAAATTAAATTTCAATGTTTTTAACTGCCGTTCTTTTATTGTCGCTGAGTAAAATTTGAATAACTTTTTTCACTTAAAATTTCAATGTCTTTTTTTTCTAGTCGTTTTTGTTTTTTAATATATTTTTAAGGCTTTACGCGTTTCGCCATTTTGCTTGACTATATTGTAAGTAGCGCTTTTTATAATACTTCATTCTTTTCATTTACTTGTCAAAACTATAAATACAAACTGATAGTTTAGAACAAATTCTTGATAAAAAAGGCTAAATACTTTAAATAGCTTAATACTGTAATAACAAATACTTAATTTTAGTTTTTCATTATTTTAGTAATTCTGATTTTTTAAATATATTTTGTGTTTCTTATTTTAATTTCATTTAATGTTAAATGTAGCCAGTTTTTTTTAATAAAAAAAAATCGATAGAGTGAACGTTTTTTTAATTCAAATAAATATTCTTAACAGTATTACCTCACTTAAATTTTAAAAGTTAATTATAGATTACAATAACTAATAGTACAAAAAATATAGCTCAGGAATATTGTTCAAGAAAGTTTTAGTTAATAAACCGAACTCCAGGTAGTTATGAAATATAAATTAAAACCAGTTGTAAAGTAATAATTAATATAGTGTTTAAACTTTTATATAAGCTTATAAAAGCTAAAAGTTTATTATGTATCTGGTTCCAAATGTAACAGTATTAGAAAACAATAATAAGAGTAAAAAGATTTTGGAAGTGTTGTTAGATATATGTTTTTTTGTTCTACACAAAATCAAATAATAAAGACTAATGAAAAAAAGCAAAAAGACAAGACTAAACTTTTAGTAAAAGTATTCTGTAAAATGCGTTTATCATGTAAAGCGGTTTAAAAAGTAAAAATGTTAATTTTTAATTTATTGTTGTAATAAACATTTCAAATTGCAAACTCAACTATATACGAAATTTATATGCAAAATTTTAAAGAACATAAGTTAATTAAGTTCATATCAGCATACTTCGAAAAAAAAAGAAACTGTTAAATAAATAAAAATTACTAATTAAAGTTATGTACAAATAAGCAGTTTAAAAGTTTTTATTTCCCAAAATGTTTGATTTCTAGCTGTTGTATTTACAACTAGAATGTTTGTTTTAAGTATGATTGAAGACTCTAGCATTTATAATAAACTTTAGATACAAGTGAAAATATGACGGCATTTTATTTGGATTTCAAAAGATTAGATAAATTTGTTTTAATTTAAGATGATCAAGTTTTTATTTTTATTTTTCCTTTGAATTATCGAGAGTTTTTATTTTATTTTCGGGAATAGTCGGCGTGAAAAAAAACTAAACTGCTTATTTTTTTTACAATTGTTACTAAAGTAATACTCAAAGGTTATGTTATATTTTAAACTAAAACCTTTCTTATATAATAAAGAATGAAAAATTGATAGTTTTTACTAACAATGTTTGTTCTTTAAAATAAAGTAAGTTTTATATATTTTCAAAAACTTAAACCATTGTTGATTAATTAAAATTAAAAAATGACATGCTTATTTTTAAGAAATGATCTGTTAAATATTCACTTTAAGTTTGTGCATTACTCTACTGGTATTTATGAACTCATAAATACTAAAAAATGAATAAATGAACTTATTAACAAAAAGATATTTTCTAGTTCAAACATAAAGCAATCTGCCCGACACGACAAAATTGCCCTCATACAACTTAATCTATAGAAATACAATGAAGTTATTTCTTACACTTGTGACATGTTCCATTGTGCCACCAATTAATTTGTCACCATTTTAACAACATCTGTAACATGTCTCACAAAAGTGCAAAATTGCAATCGCCCAATCGCCGAAACCCCCTGAAATCGTCGCCGACCACCTGACTACGCGTTTGTGACGTCATAATAACTGCGGCTAGCGTCACATGCATTACAGTTACTTCGATTTTAAAGACATATTCTGATTTAAAGTGTATAATTTTTATTTTCACATTTTGCGGTAGCAACCTGTTTATTTAATATCTGAAACGGCTTTGTACTAAAATATTCGGGTTTGGTTGAAATATTGAAAATATTAATACTTGCACTCAAATAAGCTTTCTTCATTTGATATCGAGATAAATAGCTTTGTGCGCTATGATGCGGTTAGACTAAATTTTATTTCTACTTATTGTGTCATGTAAGCACCTTTCAAGATATTTTCTTTTGCCCAAGATTTGCTTCGAACGAATTCAAAAAGAAACTAACAATAGCTCGACAAAACTGCCCTTTAAAAACAAGCATTGAAGTTCTTTAATATGAAAAGTTATTAGAAGTTTTATTTTTAATCGGCCATTGTTTTTACCCGTGACCATTTAATAATTTTCACTTAAGAAATTTTCCCAGCTGCTCCCTAACAACGCTGCATAGCAACCATAAAACCCTTCTTAAATGTTAAAAAGCGAGTAAAATATTTGAGTCAGCCAAGGTGTGTTTCTAAGTGCTTATGTGTTTAGCTTATTATTAATTAACGAGAATTTTTGAAAGTTTGTATCGAGACTAAGTATCATTTTAATAAACGAAAGTTTCTTTCATAAAGATGAGAAAAAGTTTAAAAAGCTACTTAAATATTTATACAGTTTGCAAAGATTGAAATGTCAAGAAAATGCAATTTTGTTTTAAAATGTAGTAAACATTTCTGATTTGCAACGAAACCACTTGAGTTTTTAAAATTTTAGTACAAACTTCTCATAAAAATTACAGATTTATTGTTTTTTAGAATTTTAAATAAGTCTGTCTTTTAATTGAAATAAGTTTTTTGTTTTAAAAAAATCTAAAGAAAAACTTTAAAATATTGCAAAAGTATGAATTTGATGAATTTTTAGTCTTCAAATAAGAAAGTTTGTTAATATACTTGGCCAACTAAAATGAGCGAAGAAGGTCTTATTTATTCTAAAGTTCTCTTAAAACACGAGAATTAAACTTAATGTACACAAGTTTGTTTTATAAAAACTTAATAAGACCGACAGCGAAACATTGTTCGTTTAGTTAATTTAAGAAAGAACTTTGATTAGCGCCTTTTTCACTAAAAGAAAAAATAGACACGTGTTTAATCAAAACAACGACATTAAGCTTGACTTTAACTATTCTGCTTGTTTCTTCTTTGTAAAAGTTTTTCAGCGCAAAGGAAACGAAAATTAGACTTTCCGTTTGCTTACATGCATGCTTTAGACGCAAAAGTAAAATAACTGTTGTTTTAAAAAGTCGATAAAAACGAACGACTTCGAATTTTTTATTGAGTTTTTGAGTTGCGACTTTGTAAAAAACAAGTTTTTAAAGGTTGTTTTGTAAAAAAGAGCTAATTAGTAAAATTTTTGGTTTCAATCCGTTCACACTTATGCTTGATGTAAGAATTAGATATTTATTATTTTAGGAAAAGTTACTTAATATAATTTGAGTTTGCACATAAACTTGAAACATACTTAATTGCTATTTTAAGTTGTAATTTGTTTTAAGTTGGATTTTGTTGCAAGTCAAATAAATTTTCAAACTATTTTATGTTGTAAGATTCATGTTATTTGTGCTAATAATTCTTTTTTTTCTTTTTATTTATAATTGAAAACTTGATAAAAAAGTTATAATCTAGTTGTCGAAAATATAACATTTGTTCAAACAGTTTTATTCAAATGTTTACGTAGACGTAGACTAATAGCAGCATCATATTTAATATTTCAAGTTTTTAGCTTAAATTAAGCTATTAAATTTAAAACTTGACAAAATTACAGTTTTATGATTATTAAAATTGGTAACTACTACTAAGAAATCTTTAAAAGTAGTGTTATTGTTTGCTGACTTAAGTCATAAAATTGTTTGAAATTTTCGGATAAAAAATTATATATATTGATAATTATATAAAACTGAGTACGATCAGTTATATAACTAGACAACTCTGATATTTTAATGTTGTTATATACATTATCAAACCTTAAAAAAGTATTTTAAACAGCATGCTAAACAAACAGTCTCCACAACAATTGAACTAATGTTATTTACAAAGAAGGTTTTTACATACGTAGATTTTTATCATACATATCGTGTAAATTTTTGGTTAAGGAAATAATTTCTGAAACACTGTCCAGTCCACTTTATATATATATTACTTATTTTGAAAAATATATTTCGCGTAGATATTAAAGTGTTTAATAAGCTAAAGAAATAGGAATTGTATGTTTTACTAAGGTGTAAGCAAATGTATTTTGGGACAACACTATAATTAGCGCAGACATGTATATCTTTACTGAGTGAATAATAAGTTTTATATACTACTACTGAGACTAGCTGTTTAGTTTTTAAATTATTTATCTTAGTTAAACTGGACAAATATATTGTGTATAATAACGTAAAAATTAAGTTTTAAATGAACTAGGAGTAACTTGTGATGGTAATTAATAGTTACTGATAAAGAATTGTTTTGTTAAAAGTTATGTTTGGTCAACAAACAACTGTTAACACTTAATTATTAACATGACTAACTAATATTACAACCAGTTAATTTATAAACTTTTAAAATATAGTACCAATTAGCAATAAAAAATATATTTTGAATGCGTAAGCTTTTTAATAAATAACCTAAACAGTAGCTGTAATATGTCCTGTTATTAAAAGGATTACAAACAACTTATAAGCATTGAAATATGTAATAAAGTCACAGCCACATTAAATGTGCATTATAAAAATCAAAGCTCTTTAAGCAAATGGGTATACTAAGGACACTCATAGCATAACCTGCCCTAAATCAAAAGCTATGTTTTCGATATACCCAATTAGTGGGTGTAATATGTTCTGTTAATAATGTATTTTGTAAACAACTTGTGTGCTTTAAGATGCTGTCACATTTAAAAAGCATTGAAGATGACAGCATAACCTGCCCTAAATAAAATCAAAAACTTAAAATTTTATTTTAAAAATTGTTTTCGATTTAGGGGAAATTCCCGAATTGGCCGGCACCTTCCCAAAATCCAATCCCAAATAAAAATTTCAGGTAGTTGGCAAATAAACACAACCTGCTAAAATTCCAAAAATCTTATTGCAATTCTGGCTTTCTTGTTAAGGAATACAATAAACTTTATTATTTTCATTCACACAGTGTTATGCATGAAAAGAACACTTCAGTCTTGTATAACATTTAACTATTATATTGTAGGCTACAATAAAAAGGGTTCCAAAAAGACATAGTGTACATATTGAAAGTCTACAATTTATAGACTTTTAATTAATATATAGTATTACTTAATTATAAATGACAGATAAAACTGGTTTTTAGCGTAATTAAAACTTATTAAATACCTAATTAAGACAAAAAATCAGTCTATAAAAGCTGTGCACATCTTGTTTGAAAAGACTTGAGTGTTTTATGAAAGAAATAGTACCAAAAGAATATATAAAGAAAGACTTGTAACTTTTATAAACTTAACATTTTTCTACTTATAAGAGATTAACTACTGCAAAAAATATCAAATTATGAAAGATTAACTTTTTGTCGACATAGTTTTGATTTTTCATGATAATGTCTAATTTGTTCAAAAGTTTCCTTCATAAAAGATGATTTTATAAAAACTGTTTGTAAACTATTCCTATCAAGATAGTAAGATATTACAACTACAAATAAAAAAGCTTGTTTGCTAAGCTGAATGACTAAGTGTAAGATTATGTAAACATCTGACAAAAGAGTTAAATGAAAGAAAATATAAATTTAGAGTAAGCTTCTTATGAAAAATACACAGCTAGCTACTTATAACTCTAAATGATTATGTTCGAAAACGATTACAATCGGTAGACCTATTTCCTTATCATAAAAAAACTGTTCTGACTACCTCCATGCCTGCCTGAGAAGAATGGTAAGATTAATTTTTCTAAATAAGTGCATGCTAACTGTTACGTCATTGTCAAAAGTAAGTATGTCCAGTTAACCTTTTCTCACAAAAAACATACACATAAATTTGCATAACTTGATATTTTTTGCTCATTTCACTTCATTTTCTTTATTCCTGCTGTTGTTGATGTTATGTGATGTATAAGTGTTGGACCTTGCAATATTTCATTCAATTCACAATTGCTATGTAGTTTAAAATTATATGGTTTGTTTAACAAATAACTAATATATATTAAAGTAAGTGTAATTACACCTTAGTAACTACATTGAAAATTTTTGAAGTTAAATTGTACTTGCTAGTTGAAAAACAATAATAATAATAATAATAATATATTTTCATTAAATAGCATATTATAATGGAAGTTTTAAGCAATTTAGAATAAAATTTGTGAATTTGTATTTTGTTTCTTAATTTGCTCAATATGATTTATTTTTAAATTTTATTTTTTTTGTGTGTCAAGTTTAAGTGGCCCAGGTTTTGATGCCTGAATCTAACATAGCACAACAAACAATACAACAACAATAAACAAATGATTTGTGTCTCTAATTTATTAAAAAAAAAAACGAACAAGCATGAATTTTGTACAAATATCTTGTAATGCATGCAACACCTTTACTCATATGAGTCAAGATTTATATACTGCCCGAAAACAACCAACAGCGCAGTAAGAAGAAAGGATAAAGCAGCTGCATGCAACTAAGTTATAGTATTTAGCAAACGTAATAAGTTATGTTTGACAGATTTTACGTCATGCTAAATATCCCGCGTTAAAACTGCGTATGCGGCATTTTCGAGCAGAAACTAAATCCGCCGGGACAAGGATCGCGCGGCTGCTCGCACCATTCGTCCTTTTCCATATCGTAGAACACCACTTCCCCATCTTGCCTTCCGAAAACAACTATTTTGCTTCCCACCGAAGTGGCCACGACCGCGGGATTCTCTTCGCATCGAAACCCGCGTTTGATGACGGCGAACTTGTTTGAAATATTGTCAAAAACTTCACAAGACGCGTAACAGCTTGCGATCGCGAACAGCTTGCTCTTCACGGCAACCACGTCGTGGCAGGATTTCGGGTGCACCATGCTCGGCATGCAGGACCACTCGTCGGCAACGTGGTCGTAGACCTCGCAGGTGTTCGTGGAAACAAACTCGCCGTCGCGTTCAACTGCGCCGCCGCAAACCGCCAATTTTCCTTGGTAAACGGCGCTGGCCGCCAACGCCCTCGCTTCCAACATCATCGCGATCTCCGTCACCCGGTCGCTTTCGGCAGGGTCGTACTTAATGCAGGAACGTTGAACGTCGTAAGAGCTGTTATAGCCGCATAACACGTATATCTTGTCAATGAGAACGCAAGCACAGAACTTGAAGCGATAACTGATTTCGGTCACCCTCTGCCAAGCGTTGCAAGCTCGCGAATATTATTTTATCTTCGTTTCCGTATCCTTACCGAAACCCTTGTTCACAAAAGCATAAACTTCACCTTTCAAACAAATTCCATTAGCAACATGTTCGTTTTCCAATAATAACCCGTTCACCGGCGAACGTTGGACTTTTTTCAAGTCTTTACCGTCCACTTGCGTCAATTCTACACAACCTTGACATCGTCCGCTGTAGGCGAAAACGTCAAACAAGAGTTGATCGCAGTGCCTCGTTTCGAAACTTTTCTTCGGCAGTTTGTCTAAACTTTCTTTGTTTTTAATCAAAACATTGCTTGCTAAAAGCTTACACTCAACAACTTTGCAAATAGAAGATTCCCCGTTCACGAGAAAACTCAAAGCAGGTTCCGACAACAACGGAAGCCGTGTTGCTAGCAAAAGATATTTTGCAAACTTGCTTCTTTTTTCAGTATTGTAACTAATCCAGTCGTCTGCAGCATTAAACACTTGGAGTTCTGAAGTAATGTGCAGTTTGGAAGAAGATAGAATCCTTTTAGTGAGCGCAAAATCCAACTGGCGGAAGTTGTTGGTTTTGCAAACTGAGGTGAACCATCGCTCCGTGCAAGCCATGATTTTCAACCGAACATCATTTGGCAAATTAAAGAAGTAAGCTAACTTGAAATAAAGTATGTTGTTTTTTACAGAAATAGTGTCTTGTATGAAGGTGCAAAAATTCTTTATTAGTCTTTCATTGAGAAAAGCACTGTTTGTTTTGAGTAATGGTAAAATTTCCTTCGGTCCTTTCGGTAAGCTGGCTGAAAAATGTTTATAGATTCATTATAAAAACTTGTATAAGTATTTATGTTAAATGCTCAAATTACTGAGTAAAAAGCTTATTTAAGTAACAATAATAAAGTTGTTAGTTAAACCAGTGGTCGTCAACGTGTGCACTTTTTCACACTAGTGTGAATAAAAAATTTTGTACTGTGCACGGTAAACTTAGTAAGGTGAATAAAATAATTTTTAGATGACGCTTGTTTTGTCTACCTTTATGAGAAAAAGATAATTAAAACACAAATTAACAATTTTTTAACCGTTATTTCTACTTTAAGGCCCTCAACAAATGAAAAATAGTATTACTTATTTTAAAAACGGTATTAAGTTTTAGTAAAACATTTTATTAAGTCTAAAGTGTACAGAATCTGTTCTCCAACGTTTTAGTGTGCGTAGTTTTTGAAAAGGTTGAAGACCACTAAATTAAACGACAATTTATAGACATTTTAAGGCTTCTCGCAGCAAACAAAAAAAAAATAAAATAACCATTTTTTAAAAGTTTACCATAAATATATTTATTAGTCAGTGAGTTCAGCTTTTTTTGAGAAAGATTCTTTTTGACTAACCAAGAAAACCAAAATTAAAGACCAAAACTTGAAAACAAAATGGTCTTTATTTCAAAAAGTATATAGTTTATATAAAAAACAAAACACTGACAAACTAAGTTAGTTTAGTAGAAAATATTTAAGAAGTATCATTTAAATAGTTGTATATATTTATGTGATAAACTTCAAGGACTATAAAAAACTTTTAAATAATCTTAATTTTTTACAAAATATTTAAAAGAACAATTTTAGATATTACATGGTTTTTTTTTCCGATACGCGTCGAGGACTCATAAAAAAACATAGTGTCCCAATTTTTCTATGAAATTTAGCACCGACCCAATATACCCAAGTTAAAAAAAATCATACTTTATTTTAGCTCTATGTTTAAGCTATTAAACTTTTTAGAAGGATCGTCGTGTTAACTAACTAATTTATTTGTAACTGTTAACAAATAGACTAGTTAGTTAGCACCTTTACCATTATGTTATTGTTTTCATTGTTACTATTATAATGACATTGTAGTTTATCAGGTTATTAAAATCAAGTACAACTTTTTTATACAGTAGTAATTTATAAGAGATTTTCAGTACTAAATTAATCATATTCAAATGCAAAAAAATATAAACGTTAATAATTTTATAAAGTACTGTAAACAGTTAAAATTATATTTTTATATATTAAATATATTTGTAATAAAATAGCAAATTTAGTAATAAATAAGTTTTCTACTATTCAAAAGCAGTTTAATCAACTAAAAAAACTTGAAACTCAACCACGATAAATATTTTATAAAACAAAGAAACTGACATATTTTAGTTGAAATCATAAAATCATCGAAAGATTGTGAAATGTAAGCAAATTTGCGTTCGAATGAAACTTTCTTGCAAAACTTTACAAAACTTCTTTGTTCATCATGAAACTTAAAAGATTTTCCATTAAGTTTTTCAACTTTTTCTTTTATTTCGATGGATTTACTCTCAGTACTTTTCACTAGCATTATGATATTATGTGTTTTTTTTATAAACAAACCTAAAATTAAAAATAATATATAGTTACAATTAAATTAAAAAGATGAAAGAGTCTTGAAAAATAATAACAACTTTAACTAGGGTACCTCAAAAGCAGCATATCTTAGACTTTTTTTCAAATGACTTTTCGAAGAAATTTGATAAAAATTTCTCAAAATCTAAGTAAACATTAAAAAGAACTCTGCGCCTTTTTTATGCATATAAACGTGTATTGGTACACACTAATAAGTACAGCGTGACGCTACTATTACTAAAATTATGTTTTAAAATATTCTTAACAAAATTTGGCTATAAATGGTGTTTCAAAACTAAAGTTTAACAATGAATTTGTATAGAAAATAGCTAAATTTTATAAAAAAAATAACTACATTTCATACTTTTAATAAAAAGCAGTTTATATATCGATATAAACTAATAAATATAAAAAAAAACAGTTTGTACATTTAAAGATTTTTAAAAAATTCAGATTCTTTTAATATTGTCTTACTTCTTTCTTTTGTAATTCCAGGTTATTAATTTTCATTTAAAAAATTAAAAACTTCACGTTTTTCTAGAACTTTGACAATTCTTTAATTATTTTAGTATTTTTATATAAGTTTAATTGTATTGATTATATATTGTTTATAATTCCTTATTATTAAGAAAAACACCGGTTAGAAAAATAACAGATTACAGAAGATAACTTAATTAAAATTCTATATTTATTGAGGTATTTATAAGTATTATCTAAAAACAGGTTACATGAGTATGACTACTCAAATTAGAAAACATGTCGAAAAGGCTGGATTTCTAAAACTAATACACATCCGAAAATAATAAACAATGTTGTTGTAGGTCTTATGTAATTGATAAAACTGTACTAGTAAAAAACAGTGAAAAAATAAATAGTTTTTATAAAATATTTAAAAAAATAGTATTATTCAAAATCTATTTCGGCCATATATCAAACAATATTTAATTTTTTGTAAAAGAATGAAAATGGCCATAGGTATTTAAGAGTTTTAAAAGAGATTATTTTATTTTAAAATTTTTTCAAGATAAGTCATCATCAATTTGTTTTTAAGAGTTTAAAGTAACTCTTAATTTTAAAATACAATAGCTAAAAGCTATAGTATACTAAACGTAAAATTAAACTGTATAGTACCTAGATTGATCAAAAAGAGCCAACACATACTAATTTACATACATTTTTTCTAAAGAAAGACTATTGAAGGGTAGCCATTTAAAGTTAAATCAAGATGGTCTGATTCGGGTTAAGTAAATAAAAAAACAGTAATGGCTAAAAATGGAAGAAATAAAAAATTAATAAACTCAGAGTTCTCTCTCTTTTTTAATAAAAAAACTGTTCTAAGTGACCTTTAAGCATCTTGACAGTCATCCTATGTTATTTAAAACCCTTTAAAATTTATATTTTAAACTTTTCAAGAATAAAAAAAAATGATCTATAAGAAACCTGGCAATAAAAAAGAAATAATAATACTATATTGCATCAAAAATCTGGAAAAAGATCTATTTTTAGATTTTCAAAACTTTTAAATCATCCTGATTAATTTTGAGTGTTTTGAGTATGTAGCAACCCTTTAAGTGTAAACCAAGTTACAGTACAGAAAAAGTATTAAATTATACCATATGATTTGTTAAAAAAAAAAATTCTAACTCAAATTTATTGCTTAATTTACTGTAAAATAAAAAGCTTATTTAAATAATAATAAAATCCAAATAAATTATTTTAATTATTACCAGGTATTAATGAAAAAATAATTCCAATCTTTTCAAACACAAATAAAATTAGTTTGTTATTCAATTATTTTATCTATAATTATTCTGTTGGGAATTGCTTTTCATTACGAGACTGTCTGGTTGACATGATGATTCAAAAAAGATAAGAAAGTGCTTAGAATTTTAATGAAAATATAAGTTTTGTTAGTTCCAAATACCTTGTAGAAGTCAGACCGTTTCAAAATTAAAAACTAAACAGCTGATGGTGTTTTTGCAATTTTTTGCAAAAAAAATATTGATTTAGATTAATTATATTAAGAATTTTTTTTTACACAGTTTATTTGACTTATGTATAAACTGAGTATAAATATAGTTAATAGAAATTTAAACTTTACGTAGAAATGTATAAGATTTACTCTAAAATTAACTTGTGAAAAATACATTTTTAATCTAAAACCAGGGCCAAAATATAAATAGTAAACTTACTGATGCAAAAAACTTAAGTAATATTTACTGACTGCCAGCAAATTAAATGCCCTACTTATGGCCCCTTTCCGGCTTATGACCCCATGTTGTCCCTTTGCCCACTTTAAAAAAACCCAGCTCTACAGGATGTTAGGGGCGTTAATTAGTACATAACCCTTTCTGATATTATTAATTAAATTTAGGAACTTTTATGGTTGTATAAAAGATTGTATCCACATAACACACTATAAAACATAACTAGTTTTAATCCTAGCTAATACTTGATAAGGCTTAATATATTTATATAAACTATGCACATCAGGCTATATTTTGTTACAAACATAAAATGATAATATAAACAGCCACATATTTTAGAAACTTTATTAAATTAAATCAAAACCTTCACACAAGTACAAAGTCTGAAAAAAACATTATGTTTAATCTAAAACAAGAATTAACTACATTAAATCAAAAAAAAAAAAGCTTTTACAATTTATCAATGGCCAATTAGAAAGTTCAAACGTTTCAGCTTCAAATTGACACTAAAACTGTCCTCTGGATGGTTTTGACTCAAACATCCACTGCAGCTGGTTTATATACCTATGTTACGCATGACTACACTTTTGGTCAACTCCATGCAATTGATGTGTTATTTCAACAGAAATTTCTGGTTGACTGAGTTCACATACTTGCCATTTAAAACAAAAAAAGAACAAGTAAACAGCATTAGTTTCATTACACTTCCTTTTATTTTAAATTTTCGGGAGAGGAATTGTATTTTATTCCTTTTTGCTGGCAAAATGTAAAGGATATGTGTTTTAATCATTAGCACAAGCGTTTAGAATTTCGCTTCAGCTTGCTCACATTGAAAAAGTTATCGAATAGATACAAAACAAAAACATTGTTATGTTTATAGTAATTTTTACAATCCACTTAAAAGCTCCTAAGTTTAATATAAAAATGTTAACTCTTTATTTGTTTTTATTAATTAAAAGTTTGATTTTTGTCCAATATTTAACAATTTGTTTTTTTAAAAACTTTTTGAAACTAGAAGTATATTTCATCAAAAACATTAAATGAGATTAGAAAGTCCAAAAAAACTATTTCAACTCTATTAAGCTGATGTTCAAAAATTCAGTTCTGCATATTTAAGCATTTATATATTGATAATGAATAAATTATTAAATTTCACAGAACGAAACTTGCCTTTTTAATTTTAACGTTTGATGTTTAGATCATAGTTTAATATTATAAAAAAAAGCTCATTTTTATTTTTCGGTCATTTTAAATTGGTATTATTTCGTTATGTACTACATATTTTAAAGATAACACATGTTTACTTGTTTAGTTTAGTTTTATCTACCTTTGAAGTAATTTGTATCTAATTTTACCAAACTTAAGCAGATATTTTTATACAGCGTTGCAGGTCTAGAGTTTAAAAATGTTATAGTTTTAAACAATTTAAGATTATTATGTATAAGATTTTAGTTTCTTAAATTTAGAAATTATTATCAAAAACATCTTTTATTTATAATACTAAGTGCAGCTTGCTAAAACTGAAAAAATTTTATTTTTAACTTTAAACAAAGAAATAAATAAGAACTGAATTTATATTACGTATTCTTTTAAATTTACTTAAAGGCTTATAATTAAAAGTTTCATCTTTCGTTTATTATACTTCCAAAGGGGTATTTAATTATTAATCTTTTATTTTGTTTATTTATATAACACATTCTTCCTCAAGTCATGTATTTAATACTAAAAGTTACCCTGTTTTGTTCATTTACCTTCAAAATTAACAAATTATATTTTGGTAACAATAGAAGCTTATTTCATCTAAAAATCTTTTCTAAAATTATTAGAACTTTACTAAGTTAATGCCAAAATATGTTATACTATGTTTGTTTTGAAGTTTTTTAATACACATTTGTATCAGATACAAAGGAAAAAAAAAAGATGTGCACTTACAGAGTCTGTCAAAAATTAATAATAAGCTAAAATATATATAGTTGTAAATTAATAATTTTAATATAATAAATGAGAATTTGAGATTGTAAAAGCTATGTATATGTACTACAACCTCTTTATTATTTAAAGTATTGATAAGCATTTCTTTAATTGTGGATTGAAATATAAAGCTAGACTTATTATCAATCTTAAATGGTCTAAAATTATAAAACACAACAAACAACAACTAATTCTTTTAGTAGCACTTAAAATTAAATTATTTTTGTAAAGCAAAATAATTTAGTATCTTAATTTAAAACAAGTTTTATGTTGAAAGTAGTTCTACATAGTTGAATTAATTTCAAGCTAGTCTAAATACATAAAATAAATAGATATTCCTTAAAGTAAGTAATATTTCTGCATATTTTCAGGATAGTTTTTTTTTCTTGATGATATAGACTTTTCAAGTTCTCATTATTTTATTAATTATCTGATAATCCCATTTAAAACTAAGATTTTCTTGATATTACATTTCAATTGTTTATTAAAACTAATTTGTTTTGTTAAATTATTTTGATTTAAATATCTATTTTGTCATCAAATTTTGTCATAATGAAATTTCAACTAAACTATAAAATATGTTATAAAAATACAACAAAATTGAATAATGTTTTAATATTTGTATTATAGTATACTTGGGTATTGGCATAGAATAACATACCTTAAGAAAAGTCAGGCTAGTTTGAATTTTTGTTTAAATACTGAGCAAGTTTTAATTTTTTTTAATCTCAGTCCTTTTTTTTATAATTCTTGAATATTTTAGATCCTATACTTTGTTATTTTCAGCCAATTTTATTTAAAAACTAGATTTTTGTTCTACTCCAATAACTATTTGAATTGAAAATGTACATATTTTTGAGATTTTTAAAAGCACAGTTTTTGGTCACACAGGAACATTTTTACTCAAAGAGTGACATCCATGATATTAATTTAATTGTTTAATAAAGTTGTAAGCTTAAAGTTAATGGTTGACAAAAAAAGTTAGAAATTTAACATTGACTCTAAAACAAAACCTTTTAGTAAAATATTTTTATAATTTTTTTAACTTAGTGGCAATTCAACCTAGAATTTGATACTGTTTGAAAAAACTGGAAAAATTTATAGTTAAAAAAAAAAGAAGTTTAATACCTAAAGACTTGAAGGTTTTTTATTATAGGACAAAAATATACACATTATTGCCACTTTACCTGGAATCTGAAAAAACCTGTAAAAACCAGGAATTTGACAATTTATACAAAAAAAAAATCTGTAAAAACCTGGAATTTAAAAAATTTTGAAAAAAAAGAAAAAACATGAAATTAAAAAAAAAACCTGTAAAAATCTTAAATTTTAAAAAATTTCACACGTTCAGTAGTAAAATTCAAAAAATCTATCATACAAATAAAAAAAAATTGTCATCATCAAATTTTGTTTTATTGAAAAACATATTTAAAGTAGCTTTATTGTATCTTTTCAATGTTTGTAGGCTATTTAACACAGTTTTTTACCTTAAACTTAATTTAAACTAAAAATAGACTCAAAAATGTGTCCTTTTAAAAACCTGGCAGAAATCTAGAAAACCTGGAGAAACTTTGAAAAAACGTCTGGCAACCCTGTATATAATACAAACTGAGGAATAAAATAGTGTCTAAAATATATATTTGCAGGGAACTCAGTATAACTCTCAGATGTTTTAAATTTGTTTTTTAAATTCAGACTGACTCTGGATGTTTTTTTAAATAATATCAGGATAGTTTTAGGATTTCTGAAAATCTCAGGCCAGTTTATTTCGAGATTTTGAATGAGGCTCAGTTGATCAAAGGTATAATCAATTTTATTAAAACAATTCATTTTTTTAAATTTAAAATTAGAAAGAAAATTTCAAAGTTTAAGAAAAATCTCATGATGGCCCATGAAAGTTTGTTGTCACTCACAACAGGTTTTATGACTCAAAGAGTGGCAACCTTGTATTTAGAACTTTATTTAGAAACACATCTGAAATAGCTTGACAGTATATTCTAATCTTTGTCAATTGTAAAGTACTTTTAAGTTTAATTTTTGCCACTGATACAGATAAAAAATTACTACGAAATATAATGGTTTAGAAAGAATAAGGTTGATATTTAGAATAAGGTTTTAAAAATAAATCACAAAATCTTAAAGAAAAAAAATTAGCCTTTAGGTTACTTTAATTAAGCCAAGTTTTTATATTTCATTTAAATAGCATAAAAAAAAGTTAAACTTAAATAGTGAGTACAAAATTATTTTAATATTTTTAAGCTAAAATGGTGATTTATTTATTTAGGATTACCACACACTTTTGTTTAAGGAAAAGTGAGGTTAGTTTTTAATTTTTATTTTGATTATTTAAAAAAATTGATGCTGTAAGTCAGCCAGTTTTTGGTCTCTCAGGGTGGCTTAATTTTTTGTAATAGTTGCAATTCTGTAAATGATGATGTCAAACAGGGGCGTCGCGTGGGGTGGCACACTGGAGCTGCAGTCCCACCTATTCAAAAAAAAAAAAGAAAAAAAAAGAAAATTTCACTTTGTTTCAGTTTTCCTGCTTTTTTTTAATTGAACTTAACGATAAATTTGTTAGTTTTTCAAATTTTACATTCAATTTTTAAATATTCGTTAAATGGCTGGCGCTGCAAGATAAAACTGTGTGTGCTGCATTTTAAACATATACAAATATCCTATACAAAAAGTTGTTAAAAAGCTTATTTTTGGAGCTGCATTCAATGCAGCGCTATGTGAATTAAACTGAATATAAAGAATATAGTGAATATGAATATACTGCTAATTAGTTTTTGAACATTGTACATTGAAAAAACTACTAAATGTAAACAACTTGAATACAGTCAAAGCAAAGTTTAGTTTTTGAGGTGAAAGTTGCAAGATCAAAACCCAGTGGTCAACACATATACAAAAAAATCTATATAAGCCAAAAGTTCTAACAAGTTTTTAAAGGATATTATTAAAAAAAATTCAAAACTCAATAAATTTGTGTGTGTTTTATTGATAATTCTTTAAAAAATGGTCATTAAGTTTTTTTTTATATATCTTAATTTTTTATTCCAGATTACCTTAAAGTCAAAGAAAACAAAGACTACCTATCTTATTTACATAAAATGATTGAATTTCTTTTAAATATAATTAACTTTGTTTTTTGATAATTTTTAGTATTGAAATAAGCAATATGTAGCTAACAAGTTACATGCAAGTTTTAAATGTAACTGCCTTATATTGATAATAAAATTTGTGTAAAAAATAAAAATTTTCAAGTTTAGATCTACAACCTAAAGTTTTCTCAACTTAATGTAAAAATATTTAGAACAAGATTATGATTAAAGATATAAAGAAATTATTTTAAACTAAATACCGCTCAAAAATTGAAAACTCTATTCTTAAAAAATTTCAAAAAATCTTAATTATTTTGCTAAAAACTTTGTTAACAATTGCTGAAAATAAAGGAAAAGGTAAGATATAGTTAAATAGTTTTTTTTTCTGTAAAATTGCTTACATAAAGAACCTGTTGTTGCCCTAGTTTTATTTTAAGCATCTATTTGATTCTGATCAAAATAACAAAAATTTTTTTAAAAAGAACTCTGATACCACTCCATGATTTCTGTATGGTTTGACATGAAATTTAAATTGATAACAAAGCATTTATAAAATAGGTTAATACAGCTTGAGCTTACTTTGTAGACTTTTAAGTAAACTATAAATTGTTTTGAATTGCTCTTTGAATCGAATTTTGACATATAGTTAATTAAAGTTGGAGAGCACTAAAATTTTATAAAAAGAGGAAAGTACAAACTGACTTAACAAAAGAAAAACTAATTGTTTATCTCCAATTTGATTTTTTAGGCAAATACATTAAAGTTTTTAGATAAACTTACTTACACAACAAAAGACAATTCTCATAGTTAAACTTATGTCAACCTGTTTTAAAACTAACAAGTTTCATCTATTTAATTTAAATGAAAAAATTGTTTAATACAAAGGACATAGGGGGTCTATCATATTTTTATAACAAAAATTAGCATTAGAAATTGTATTAAAGCGTTACTTATATATTACAAGATAGTTTTCAGATTAAAAAAAATAATTAGCTTTGAAATATCAGTACCGTGTAAAGATTTTCACAAATAGTTCAACACGGGCATAATTAATTTTTTAGGTTGTTTTAAAAAATAACAACATGCAAACTACAAATTATAAAGAATGGACTGTGGATCAGCTTAAACGCCTTGATATAAATGCTTTGTATGAGGTTGAAAAGCTTAAGTTAAAAAACAGCAGACCAACACCAGGTATTTCAATTACCCAAGAGTGTACATCAAGAGGTTTGAAGTTTATTATGTGACTAAGCTAAAAGTTTGAACTATATGAAAAAAAATATTTTATTTTATATATGTGTTTGTTACTTTAAAAAGAAAATATATTATGAGGAAAAAGTTATTATGTTTACAAAGATTGTTGCAGTTTTAACTAAAATATTAGCTTTATAACTGTCTTTAGAGCTAAGGTATATTTGAAACATTGTTTCATCCTAATATATTTTTTAGCTGAGATTAATTAAGATTATTTTGTTTTGTGTTTTTGATTAATATTTATTGTTATTAAGTATTAAAGTTTATATGTTACTTTCAAACTTTTAATTTTTATAGTTTGCAAATAGGAACTACCTAAAATATTTTATTTTTAATTCTCTGTACTGAATGCTACTTTTGACTAAACTTTATATTTTATTTTTTTTCAGATACATTATATGTTTTTAGTTAGTATTTCATTAAATAGATGCTAATGCTTGTAGGTTATTTTACAAATTTTATTTTTTTAGTCAACAAATTAAGAACTAACACATAGATTTTGCTTTGATTATTAATTTTGTATATGAAAACTAATTCTGACTTAACTTCAATTATGTTTTTAGTAAAAGTTAGTTGTTTTAGATAATTATTTTTTGATCCTAGATATAAACTTTTAAAGGTTATTTTACAACTTGTAGTTATTTAATTTGCAAACAAAGACCTTTTAAACAAATTTTGCTTCATTTGTTTATTATCTATATGAAAGCTAATTCTGACTAAATTTTTCTTTTTAGTTTTTTATAAATGATATTAAAATTATATATGTTTCAAAACGTATGTAGAATTTTATTTAATTTTTTAGTGTATAAAACTATTTTAATAATAAAGTCAATTTTTTTTTACTGCTGTAATAATTATAACTTTTTCAAGACCTTTGTGTTGCATTGTAAAAGTTTTAATAGAAAATTCCTTCTCGTGTGATTTTTTTTTCAATTTTAATGTTTTTTTTACTGTTAAAAAATAAGTAAGTAACTCAAAAGAAACAAAGTTACTGTTTAAAGCAATTTGTTTTTATTTGCTTTAAAAGTTACTTTACTTTTTGAGTTAACTTTATAATCTACAAAAAAGTTATTAATAAAACTTTTTGATCCTTAATTTTAATTTTTTAAACATGTTTTCTTCTTTTTGTTAATGAAAGCATTGATACTTAAATAGTTAAATACGTAGTTTTTAATTTTTTTTAAAGTTGTATTGTAAGAAGTTATTTAAACACGAAAAATAAATATTTTTTTAATCTGTAAAAAAAACTTATTTTGCTCTTATAATTAAGTTATGTTAATTCATACAAACTTTTTATCAATGTATGATATATTGTAAATTTATGTACTGTATTATGATAAACTTTTTTAGCAACATAGTAATCTATTTCCTTCATTAAGTACTTTTAAACAAATTTCTCGTATATTACAAATTAAGTATAAAATATATGTTTTTAAGTATGTATATCATGTTTTTTTTATATTCATATTAAGAAGTATTTAAGCTAATATCTTAAAGACTTTTAGCTTGCAAATTTCCCTATTTCTCTCTAACTCCTTGAGCTTTATTTTAGTGTTTCAAATTAGGGGATTTTTTTAAGTTGACAACTCAATCTGCAGCACCCCCTAACAAAAATACCACGCGACGCCACTGATGTCAAATGATAGGGTTGCCAAAAAACCTGGATTCCTGGAATTTGACAATTTAGGCTTAAAAAACCTGGAACTTGAGAAATTTTGAACAAAACCTCAAGTTTTGAACAAAAATCTCTATAAAACATTGAATTTTGAACATTTATTACCAAAAAAGTTGGAAAACCTTGAATTTTAAACAGTTTTTACATTTTAGTAGTAAGATTTTGATTTAAAAAGAAAAATTTGCATATAGTTGAAAAATTCTTGTCATCATAAAAAAAAAATTATTCAAAACCACATTTAAAGTAACTAACTGTTTTAAGTAATTGACACAGTTTAAAATAAGTACCTTACACCATTCTTAAAATAATATTGTCAGTCATAATCATATACTAAAATATTGATACTAATCAAATCAAAAGTAATGATTCCTTTAAAAATAAATCTTAACTAAATGTTTACTTATGTATAAAAACATGATTCATATATAAAAAGATGAGCAAAAATGTTTTCTATAGAGTTTAAAGTTTACACAACCTTAAACAAGTTGCCTTTATGTTAAAACATTTAATGATTTTACAGTGCTTTATAACAAATTTTGCCAATTTTGTATGTAAAATAAAAGTTTTATTTTAAATTTATTTTTTTAAGTGTTGTGTACAGTTTGAGATTTAACATATTTTTCAATGTTTAATAAAACTTTAATTACATTTTTTAGTGTTAAGTTGATTAGAAATCCTAAAAGTTGATTTTCAAAATGGGATTTCTGGCAAAAAGACTACTTTTATTAGTCAATATACTACTATTAGTAAGTTTAAATTGTTTAATTAGAAATAAAACTATTTATTTTATGTTTTAAAAGTGCTTTAAAATAAGTGTTTGTATTTTTCAAAATGTTATTAAAACTTTTGTTATTAATGTTTTCATTTATTTATTTAAAACTAACTTTTAATGTAACTTTATTAATTAATAGATTAGTAAGTTTATAGGGGACATAATGATTTCGGAATTTGTTTTTTTAGCTTTTATAATTAAGCTACCAGAAACTTGATATACCTAAAAAAAATACTCAGTTTAAAAAAATATAGTGAAACAAACTTATATTTAGAATTTCTTAAAAAGATAAAGCAAAGACTAAACTAGTTTTATCAACTTTCCTAAAATTTAGCATATTTTTCTTCAAATTTTTATAGTTTAAAATTTACTGACTAATTTATTAATTTTATTAAAATATAAGTTTAAGTTGAACAAGAAATTTTTTTTAAAGAAATTTTAAGAGCTTTTGTCACAAAACTAAGAGATATACAACCTTTAACAAATTAAAATTTGAAACTTAAAACATTTAGTTGAAATAAGAATTTTTGTTCAAACAATACAGTAGATTGAGTTTTTTTATGAAATCAAAAACAAATAGTAGAAGCTTTAACTTTATAAAACCTGAATTAATAATCCAATGTTCAAAAGCAATTCTTAAACTAAGGTAAAATCCTTTGTTTAAGGAGGTTAATTTTTTTGATTATAAGTAATGTAAGTTAATGTTTATTATAAGTCTAACAAAATTTTAAGTTAGTATTTAACTGTAAATTTTCATTGCTTCAAAAAACTGTTTAAAGTTACGAATTTTAATATTTTGCTATCTAAACTTTCAAAAAATCTAGTTTTTTTATCAAATTTTATTAAAATATTTTTGCTTGGGGTAAATTTTGTAATTACCCTCTATAAAAGGGTAAAATATAATAAAAAGGTTAAGAACCGCTGGTTTAAGCTAAATAAATTAACTTTTATAATTAACCTTTTTTAATAGCCAGTTTAATCATATGTTAACAAAATACTTATTATATAGCAGTTGTTCTCAAAATATGTAGTAACATCCCAAAATAAAAAACCCTGATCAATATTTGAAATATAAGTTTGAAATTTTTACTTATATATATATATAATATTTGAGTTAAGAAGAATATAACAAAGTTAATGAAAAAAAGTTTACGCAAATACTTATTTAATCATCTTTTTAGTATACCTTAAGAAAAGTTTTTTAGTTTATTAATTAAACATATTATGTATAGTGCAAAAAATATTAGTTCGTTAGGTTTCAAATAGCTTTACGATTTAGGCGATAAATATCATTATTAACTAAAAACAATAAAAATTAATAACTAATATACTTATAAATACTTAGTATATAACCAGCAATAACAAATATATTTTATTCAATATTTACTTATTTTAGACTGATTTTTATTCTGTGATCCTAATTTAATTTAAAATCTTTTGTGTAGGCACAATAATGTACTATAATACATGGTTGTCGAAAAAACTTGAATTTGAGAATTTTGAAATAAAGTCTAGAAAACCTGGTAACTTAAAACAATTTTTACATTATTAGTATGTATTTAAAATTTTTGCTTTATACGAAAATCTACCATATAAAGTAACTTTTTATGTATCATTTAGAATATTATTTATTAAGAGACACATTTATAGTAGCTTTACACGTAGCTTTAAAGCAGATTTCAAAATTACCTTGAATCCTCGAAAAACCTAAAAATAACTTGGAATTAAAAGTTTTAGACTAAAAAAACTTGAATATAAGAAATTTTGAAAAAATACTTGGAATTTTGAACAAAACACTGAAAAACCTGGAATTTTGAATAAAAATGACTAAAAAACCTAGATTCGAAAAAAAAATTACATGTAGAGTAATAAGTTTCTGTTTTAACACAAAAAATCAATCATAGACACAAATTTCGTTTTGCTATCCTTAATTATTTTTACTAAAAAAAAAATTAAAGTTGTATTCTAGCGTCTTACCAATATTGTTTTACTATTTGAAACATTTTTTTTCCAAAACTTCATATTAAACTAAAAATAGACCCAAAAACTTGTATACTTAAAAACCATAACTGTTCAAAATAAAACAAAACTATACACTTAGCTACAACTAATTGACATGTATCTTATTTCCAGCTGTGCAGTTTGTCATTAGTAGGTATCAGCATCCGCTCAAGACAATATGCTGCAAAATGCCTTGTCAACGCAAAAACTACCGATGGCATTACCATGATTATCAGTTCAGGCGTTCTGTCAACTGTAATAGGAATACTTGGATTTATCAACAACATCAAAAAAGACAAGAGTATGCTAGGAGTGGTGAGTTTTAATATTTTCAACAAATTTTTCAAAACGTTTTTGTATTCTAGTTTTTATTTACTTTTTTAACAAGTTGCGGTTCTTCAGCTTGAATGATATAGTTTAAATCATTTTTTTTGTTAGCCACGTAGTACTGGTCATTTTTTATTAATTTTTTTAAAGTTCATAAAGTAAAACTTAATTTTTAAATTATTTACTTAAAAGCTCATCTTTTTCCCTTCTAATAAAATCAGTAATCTAAAAACTTTAGCAAAATTTAACATTTCTAAATTTTAAAGTATCCCTTTTCTGACTCACCAAATATTAAGGTAAGCACCGTAGCTATTCAATAAGACTCTTTAAAGTTAAATAATTTTGAAATATAATTCAATTGATATTTGCATCTTTTGAAATAAATGCTTATAAATGACTAAATATAAAACTTTTTAAAACATCAATCTTAACTGATTTATAAACAGTTTAAAAGCCGCTATGAGCACCAAGTGTATTTATGTATTTATAAATAGGGGTATAATTAAATGTATAGTTGTAATCTTGATATGTAGTCTCCAATTCTTTAAGCAAAATGCGTGCAAAAGTTTGTTTGTTAGAAATAGTTGAGTTCTCCTCAATGAATATATGTCGGCCTTTTTTTTAATATACGTTACTTTGTTTATTTGTTACAATGTTTATTTGGAAAATCATCTTAAAAATCTTCAGAGAATGTCAGTTTTTACATGTGCTTTTAGTGCTATGTTAAATTATAAATCATAAATTACAAAATTACTTGCGCGTTGCGCTAAATTGCTAAAGGTCAGTGAAAATTTCTAATGTTGGAAAATTCTTTCCAATAAACTAGATCCGGCCGATTCCGGATCCAAGCAAAAAATGTCCAGATCCGGTCAAATATTGGACCGTGTAGTCCACTGGTATACTCACTAATACTATTTTTCTTATTTGTTTAAAATTTAATTATTTTTCAACAGCTTCTCATTCTGATGTTGATCAACTTCTTTGTGTTATTGATCGGAGTAATTTTCAATCTAAGAGTTCAATATGAACTTGAAGGTAATTAGTACTTTTATATGTGAAGTGTATTTCATGTTTTTATCTTATACTAAGTCATATGTGGAAGCTATTTCAATTGATATACAATAATTTTGTAAACAAAACTATCTTGTAGCCATATAAAATGTTTCAATGCTATTGTTAATTAAAAATAACAAGGCTGCCAAGAAACCTGGAATTTGAAAATTTTTTCTAAAAAATCTGGAATTTGAGAAGTTTTGAGAAAAAAAAACTAAAAAAACCTGAATTTTGAAAAAAAAAACATAAAAAAGCCTGGAATATAAACAACTTTAACATGTTTAGTAGTAAAAGTTTGATTTGACTCAAAATAGCTATTATGTTGATAATATTTCTTTGTTATTATCATTTTTTATTTAAATTTAAAACAACAAATAAAGTAACTTCAAAGTATGTTTTTTTTTACTTTGCTATTTATTGCAGATTCTTAAATTGAACTTAAATTAAAACTAAAAATAGACCCAAAAATGTGTACTTTTAAAAACCGGAGGAAATTTTAAAACCTCGAAAAAATTTGCTAAAAACATTTTGCAACCCTAAAATAAACAACTCTGTTTACATCTTATAATGTTTAAAGGTTGTTATTAATTTAAATATTTAACTACAACTACAATCGAATTTTGATTCTTAAGCAATTAAAATTTACTATATATAACAAGTATAAAAGGCTGATAACCTAGAATAATAAATATTTAAAGCTCTATTCAACAAATCGATGATACCCCAATATGTAGATGAAATGGAGAAAATCACGTGTGAAAAAATATTTCCGACATACTGTTTTGGTTCAGCCGGTGTGGCAATCAGTCTTTTATTTGTCAAAGTGAGAATTATTTAGTATTAAATTTGAAAGTATTTATTAATATAAAGAGTGGGTAAATTAATAATATTTGCGGAGTCAGTTTTTTAATTTTTACTCCAACCTCTAACTAACCTTACCCGAACATATTAAAAATTATTAAAAAATAGAATTTTTATTACCATATTTAAAATATAAAGCTATATTCATAAAATAAAATTCAAAATTACACGGAAATAAGCTTATTTTATTGCTGACTTAGCAAGTATTAAGGTAAACACCGTAGCTATTCAATAAGACTCTTTAAAGTTAACTAATTTTAAATATAAGTAGTTATATTTTTGATCAATTTTTAATGTTTAGTAAGGTGGGTAAGGGATATAGGTATAAATTAAAAAAAAAACTTCTCATCAAGTATAATGGGAAACACCGTATTGTTTCAATAGGACGCATAACGTTTTGAGTTTAAGTGGTTCTATTTTTTTTATGAGTGGTTTAAAATGGGTTTAAAATTCTCTTTATTGTAACCAAAATTAATTTTTTTAGGTTTTTTACGCAACATTACTCATCTTAAATTTCAATAAAAACAATAAAAAAATAAACAAAGTGGAAAATCAATTATGTATGCTAAAAAATTATAGCAATGAAATTGGTGAATATACTGCAGTGAACTCATCAAGAATAAGGTATCTTTTATTGAAATACTTGTCATTATTATTTAAATTAGAATATATTAATATATAATAATATATTTTAAAATATATTTAACAAAATATATAAAATAAGAATCCGGCCAGGTCCTATAAAACATGCTATTTTTCTCGTAATATCCAGTACAATTTAAAGTTGTCTTGTATTTCTAGTTTAAGTTGTATAACTAACTTTAAAAGCACTAAACTTTTTCTTATTGATTCTCATCTTTAACTCTAGAGTATATGGTTTCTTAATTGATATATCAGACTTATAACATTAGAATCCTACCGAATCCGGATACTTTGGAATTAGAATTTGGATACTTTTAAATAAAAATCCAGATAAAATTTTCTAAATAGGATCTGTTCGGATACGGTGCTTTTTTAGATTTTGATCCAACCGGATACTAAGACCTCGTAGATCACTAATACTAAAAACAGATAAACTCTAAATTATAATATTTTATCTAGTCTAGGACAAAGTATGCGTGCACTACAGCAAAATGATGTGTATTGTGATATAGAATTTTCGTATCAAACCCAAAAAATTCCTGAACACAAATGCGTTTTGGCTACAATTTGCGCCTATGATTTTAACCAAAAAGTAATTAAATGTGATGAACAGCAATTTAAGGCAGTCAAACCATTTTTAGTGTTTGCTTATTTAGATCATTTAGGCAACACTTGTAGTGACACTGATTTGTTAAAACTCGCAAAATACTTGAACTGCAGCCAACTGATTAAAAAGATCCAAGCTCGTAAACCAGAATGGCCCAAAACGAGCTTAAAGCCTACTATTCCAAAAAAAGAACCAGAGAAAAAGGTAAAACTGTGTTTTAACAATACAACAATTCTAAAGTAGTAGACAAAAAAAATAAGATTCAAAAATTATTACTAGTTTTCTTATTACATTTTTCTAAAGTTTTCTTTGCTCTATCTTAAAATTTGTGTTTTTAAAAATCTAGTTTATATTCATACGTCGTAATACTTTAAACCAATTTATAAACTTTCTACATACTAGAAAAAAAATTAAAATTAATTGTTACTTGAATAAGAAGTTTTGTGCAGTTTCGAAAACATGTATAATTAAAAAGAAAATGAGTAACCTAAATTCATTAGGTTCTATTTTAGATTTTATATGAAAACTTACAAATACATGCCTATAATAGTACTGGCATTATAGATTTATGTTTTGTAAAGTAATAAAAATTCCTGTATTTTGTTTATAAGTTACAGGTCAAAAAACTTTCGTTCGACCCAAAACCCAATCAGAAGAAGCATAGCCAAAAGACAGTGACCTGGAAAAGAATAATCAAAGAACTGGGACCTGAACAGTAGCAGGAGAAAATTTTGAGCGCAAACATTAAAGATAGATACTTCAATTCCATCGATCAAGTTTGTATTAAAATATAATATCTATCTATTATATAGAAAAAATTATTCAGTAGTTTTTTGACAGCTAAAAAAGTATGCTAACTAAAGTTTAAAAGTTTTTTGAAGATTATTAATTTTTATCTCTTAGCTCGTTTTATTAGTTTTGCACGTGAGAACTATTTTTTTTTGCTTAGGTTGAGAGTTTAAAATTGTTAATAGAAGCATTAAAATTTTACTATCCAAGTTTGAAGACAGTCAATTTGTTTACAACTTTAAGTTTACCAGATGATCAACAGAACAATTTTAAAGAACTAACGAATCTGCGTAAAAGTTTTTTAAACAAAGGTACCAACGTTTTAACTAACGCAAACATTGTTTTTTTATATTAACTAGTTATCTTATATTATCATAAATATAAATATTTATTTAAAAATTTAAATGCTAGGTACGATTGTAATTATTGTTAAATTTACTCTAACCTAGTTTTTGGAAACTAGGTGTAAAAGTGGAGATCTACAGTAACAGAGATTCATACCCAACAAATCAGCCGTACACTAATCATGATAGATCAATTTAGTTAGTAATGTTGTAATACATAATGAGCCAAATAAATAAATTTAATAACTTTATAATATGTAAAAAATTATATTAAGTTTTGAATTCTTTATCAGCCTTGTGGAAGTGAATTATGTCTTCATCCTCGGCCGCGGCGTGCATTTTTGGGATAATGAACGAAAAGATCCTCTGCCCTGCAATTTTTGGGCTTTTCCAGGAGAAATAGTGGTTGACAAAAGAGACAAGTTTAATCACACAGTTTACGAGATTGCTTAACTGCTTTAATGTTTTTTGTTTTTTATTGAAGGTTTTTTGTTGATGTTGTGCTTTTATGTTGTTTTTATTGCTATTGTTTTTTGAGATTTTTCAACGTTCTGTTTAGACTTGCTATTTTAAGTTCACATATAGTGTTTTTAAAACAAAATTAATTTATCATTAATTTATTTTTCTAACATTCTAATTTAAAACTGAACTTTTTTTAAACGTTTTATGATTATTTCTTAAAATTTGAAACAATTAATACTGAAATTACTATGTTTAAACATTTACAAACTGTTTAATTTATCTTTTGATTATATTTAAGTCATTAATAATGTTTTTATTCATTTTGTTCAATTTATCACTTTTTTTTTGTCGTTTTCAAATAAACTCAACAAAACCAACTTTAATTTATATATTAATCTCAAAATTGATTAATATAAAATTAGTTGACAGTTTTGTTGATTATACAATCATCAAAATTTAACACTGTTTTACACGTATTTACATGGACTATACTTTCTTTGAAGTACGTATATCATGCTTATGTATCTACTATTTAATCGTTATTCAAACTGATTTGTTTGCGTAAGACTTTTGTTGAGTTCTATATAATACCAAAGTTATGAAAAAACACACATAACAATTAGTTGTTTTAATCACAAGTAAACTATAGTTGATGTTGTATAATCTTTACTTTTTAAAGAGAAAATTAAAACACTTACTTTTTATTTCGACTAACCAATTACAATTCATAATTTTTTCGTTTTTGAAAAGAAGCATTTATCGTTCATTTATGATTCAAAACTTAAACTTAAATCCGAAGTATAATGAGATAAAGAAGGCAAGCTACGCGCATACAAAATACGTCACAATGATTCAGTACTTTTTTCAATTTAATTTTTTTTAACAAAACAATGCTTCTCTCGTTTGAAGTGAATCAAACGAGATAATCAGTTGTAAACAAGCTTTACAAATAGAATTTCACTTTATTTATACTTTTACAAAACTTTTTCTCATCAATTTTTACGGTTTCAATTACTTTGAAGTATTAACTCATTGGTTGTTTTAATGTTTTTGTTTGTACTAATTTTTATGTAGTTAAAAAATAACATCCAATATAAACTAAGTTAATTCATAAAACTAATTGGCACATCTTATGTTTATAGTTTTCCAGTTTGCTTATTTAAGAGTTGGTTTTTGAATTGAACTTTTCTTTTTTAGGTTAAAAGTCATTTGTCTTAACTAAAAAATGTAGCTCGTTTCACTGTAAATAAAGAGCTTATTTAGATATAATAATATCTTAATAAATATAATAAATAAATTCGTTTAGATCAATTACTTTACTCACTACCCGGTTTCAGTCCTAAAAATTCCGACTGTGTCAAATATAGCAAAATAGTATATTAAACTTAATTGTTTATGGGTTTAAGAATACCAGTTACCGTGAAAATGAAACAAAACAAGAGAAAATAAACAACTGTGAATCATGCTTATTTAATAAAAATGAAATCAAAAAATAATTAGTATAAAAGCGTTTCTATTCAATAGAATTTGAAAAAATAGATCTTTATGAATAAAATAATTAACACAACTGAGAATCTCAGTAATATTGATTATAAATTAAGTGAAGCATTGTTATATAAATAAATTTACGATTCAATAAACTTGTAAATAAGTAATTTAGTTTTCGGTGCACAGTTACAAAATGCACACTAGTTTGCGCACTGCTTTACAAAACTGAACTCAAAAAGCAACAAAATTCTTGAAACGTAAGTGCAATTCAACTCTTAGATTACCTCATCATAATTCGTGATAAAATAAATACCAGCCAAGAAATGACCTGATACGTAAAGCATTAAGGCGGAAACACGTGTTTAACATGTAGTTTAACACATAATTAACATTTAGTGGTGTGTTACATTTTTTAGATAATTTGAGCTAATGGCGTTAATTAGTTTTTAAAAATAAACTTTAACTTTTTTCTTAGTTGGAATTACAGTTTATAAGTAAGCTTCAAACTTTGTAACTTTAATTTTGAAAGATCAGCTCTAATATTGAAATTGTTTTAAACATGAGAGTTAAACTTTAAAAATAAAATTACCGTTACTTAAGAAAAATATTACTATTTTCTATATGTTTCATCTATATTAATAATAAACATAAGAATTTTAATTCTAACTGTAAAGAATTATATTTATACTGTATTCGTAACAAATATTATTATTTGACATATAACTTTTTATAAAAACTAAAATTAAACGAATTAATAGACTTCTAACTGAGCCTGTATATGTTCATCTGAATTCATAGATCTTGTTTGGCTCATTTAAATGACCATTTTGGTGACTTTTAATAGTGCTTTATGTATATAATTTTCAAACTATGTGTTAAAATTAATTTATGAGACTATTAAATTTTAAATATTATATAGTTCATGAAACTACTTAAAATTAAATAACTTATATTGATAATCAAATTAAAGCGTTTCCTCTTGTATCGATAGTTTTTTCTATTCGATTAAAAAAAAAAAGTATTCTAAGAAAAAACTACTACATACAATTCCAAAAATAAAACAAAAACATTGAAAACAATCAATACTACAGTTTTAATTAATTACAGTATACGTTCATAAAAAGTTTAGATTTTATTAAGTAACTTTTTTTTTACATTAGGTTATTATAGAAAAATGTTTATTACCAAAAAAGCTCAGTAATGTAGCTTAATAATATGTAATTAATAAATTATAAAAGTTTTTTTTTTAAACTTAAACAATATTTAATAAATTAATTAGCTACAACATATTATATTGTTTTATTAAAAGTTTATTTATATTCAATTACAAACACTTTAAAGCTAAAAAACTATTTCAATAATTTAAAATTAAAAAATAACATAGTTAACGTAAGTTTATACTTCGTAAAAAAAACTTTTTAGTTAGTTTTCTTCATAATAAAAAAAATAATTTTTAAGTTGTTATAAAAAGTTTTTGTCTCAAACAGATTGATCAAAAATAAAATTTGTTTATTGTAAGCGAAAACAAAATTTTAAATTTATTACTTTATCTTATCTAAATTAAATGAAAAATTTTCTCCTAACTTACCAAATGTTTATTAAATTGCTATAAGTTTGTTGTTTTCAATTCTAAAATAGTTATAGTTTGTAATAATAAGTTTTGATCAATTATATATTAGGAAAAGTTTTTGTGAAATTATAATATATTCAAAATGATACTAAGTCAGAAGATAGATACTGAATGAGAAAAAACACTGAAATTACTCTAAAAAAAGATTTTGTTTCTGCTAATCCATTTTTTTTGTTAAAATAGATTACTTTAAATCAAATACATAAATAAAAACTACAATTAACAAAAACTAATTAAAAAAACGCGTAAAAAAGCACTAAATATTGAACTTAATAATTTTAATTTTAGAACTTTGTCTTAGCATTGTACATTTATTCATAAGCTTTCTACGTTTGAAAAAAAAAACAAAATAACAACTAAGTTTAATGTTTATTCAAACCACTAAAGTCATGAAACGTCGTTTACTTGAATAGAAAAGTAATATTCAACAATAAGCTTTTCATGATTTTCTCAATGCTGCTAAAAGTTCATGCAAATGATATTCAAAAAAATATGTTATTGTAAAAGTTGTACCAAAAGTGCTGATTTTAATAGAACAAATAAATATTTTGTCTTTAGTATCCTGTAATTCTTTTTGTTTTAAAATACTATACATGGAATTTTTTGAAAAAAAATTTTTATGATTAGCACAAAATTTAATTTTTGTTCATCGAACAAACGATTAACAGTAAAAAGAAAATTAAACGACATGCACTTAAAAGTAAAAAGTAATACTTTTTTTTATATTAATATAAGCTTGTCGGTTTTTAAAATTTAACTTAGAGTTTTTTCAGAAGTATATAATTTTCAGTGAACAGGTCACTAAAATAGTACTTGATGTTATTAATAGGAATTTATTTTGATTTTTACAAATAAAAGAATACAAATAACAAGATCATTTTACATAAGTTCATTAATGTTTTTTGCCATAGTATTTTTGTAAACAGTGAGCTAAGATATTGACATTAAGTAACAAAAAGTGTAAAATATATAAATGGTTTTAAAAAAGTTAAGCAATCAATTGAATAAACAAACAAAACTATACTTATAAATAAATAAGTGTACTAAAATCAACAATTGAGGGTGGGTCCCATTAGTTTGATCCTAAAGTATACAAAACTTATCCCTATATGTTTCCTGTTGGTCCGAAGTAAGTTGTGTTGAGCAGTTGTATTGTTGGGAAAACAACTTGAGAATTTAAAAATGAAAATGCGTTATTTGTAAACAAATGAAAAAAAAAGTTCTTTTTGTTAAAGTACAATTTAAAAACATATAAAGATATGGTTTTGCTTGTCAAAGTCTGAATGATTGTTTCTTAAATTATTTAAAGCTTTAATGCCATTTTTAAAACTTTAACAATAAAAAACTTTTAAATCAACACAACTGTTTTTAAATCAAATTTATTTTTATGTGACTTAAAACTTATTGAATTTAATTCTTTTAATGAAACTATAACGCTTTATACAAAACAAATTTTTATTGGATATATTTAAAGTATGATACAATTTTGCAATAAAAAGTTTACAAGCAAAATAGTTTAAAGCTTTAAAATATTTTAAGAAGTCATATTATTATTTCAATATTGAGAAAAGTACTCGTTACTCTAAAATAATCGCTTACAATTAAAATATTTCATAAACCTTATTTAAGTACGTTTAAAGTATTAATCTAGATTAAGACACTGTTTTGATAATGATTAATTAAAGGTTGCACATACTAGTGTTTTCTAGTTAAAATAAATTTAATTGAAATTTAGTGTTTGGCAAAACACTTATTTCTTTAACTAAATCTAAATTATTCTTCCTAAAAATAGAAATAAAATAAGATTAAAATACAATAACTTAGAATACAATAAGAATACTGATGAACGTTTTGATCCTTTAAGTGCACTTATGCATTAAACAAGTTTACACATTTGTTAGATTTATAACTATTAAGCTGATTTTATACGCTACTTTCCGGATTCGGCTGGATCACAGTTTAGAAAACAGACCCAGATCCGATTCCGGCCTGATCACAACTTTTTTGATCTGAAAAATTACTAATTTTAACTAGTATAACGTAATTTAATAATTAACAAAAATATGTATAAACTTACTTTAAGCATGTAAAAATATTTTGTGTTAATACTTGAGTTTCTTTTAAAAGACAAATTTAAAGAAAAATCAAAGTTTGTCCTTATAAACACGTGTCATTAAAGTAAGTTCGCTTTGTAAAATTTATTTTCTTTTACTACTTAATCTAATTATAATGTATTTCAAAAATGAAGCTATTGTCGTAAGAGGTTTATCACAAAACAAACTCAATTTTGTTTTATATAAAGTCAGAATAAATTTTGAAAGCGTTTAGTCAAAAAAAAAACATATCAATATAAAAGGATTAGCTTAAATTGAAAAAATATTAGAGTTTTAGTGTAGCTTAAAATAAATTTTGCTTTGATTGATTGTTGTTTTATATCGTTAGTATATTTAAAATTACTAAAAGCTTGTTGCTACTTAATTGCACAACAATTTTTAAACTTTTAACCAATTTTAATTAACTTTCTATGTTCTATACAGTATTATTAGTTATAAATAAAAGAGGTTAATACTGTTTCTATGCCTTAAAATTTTTTTTTTGTAAGAACTGATTACATTTTATTTAAATAAAACGAATGGATGATAAAAACTAATGAAAAATAAAAAACTTATAACTGTAAGAATTTATATTTTTATTTCATTTTTAAATATAAGTACATAGTAGTAATTATTTTCACATCTATTATAGAAAAATTTTAAAAAGATTTATTAACAGAGTTGTTTATTTTGTTAAATTTTTATTTTAATTTAGAAACTTGCACAACTTAAAAATTGATAATTTTATGAATAGAAAAATGAAGTTCAGGCCAAAGACTTTTTTATATCTGATGAGAACACAGTTTCATGATTTTTTACTGTAGGTAAAACTGTTTATTTTCTTAAGATATTTTATATTTTTCATTGTTAAAAGTTTGAGTGATTAACGATTACTACTACATAAATAAAGCACTTTATCAAGCTTTTTTTTCTGTTTAAGTAAAATTAAGTTAAATAACTAAATTATTGCTAAATTAAATATATAAATCAAAATTTAGTCCATTTTGTGAATTATTTCAGTAAAACTGCACAATAAATTTAAAAATAGTCTAACAACATAGATAAGACAAGTTTTTGTCATTTTAAAAAGGTGTATTAGTTTAAATTTTGTTGTAGTTTATCAAATGATGAATAACAGATCCTTTGAAAAATTTATCTACGGTAACGCTAAAAAAACTATTCAATTTTTCATCATCGCAAAGTCTAATTTAAAACAAACACAGGCTTTTATTTATTTTTTGAATCACCTGACCATTTTTAATTTGACCTCCTAACTATTAACAGGTGTGATCCAACGTTAAACATTAACAGAATAATTCCAGCAATATTATTTAAATTCAACCCCTTTTGTCATAACAACTATTATTTTTTCAGTTCGATGTGCCGTGTGTGGGCCTGGGTGGTTTTTGTAGTTTCAAGATGCAACTTAAACAACTGTCACATGTTTCATTTTAAACTTCTTTTCTGGCCTTTTTTGCAAAGGACAACACGTGCTAGGAATTAGAGGTTTGAATTTTGTTAGTCTTCAACTGATCATCTCTGAAAACTGAAATTTTTCCTTTGTTTGCTTTCAAGTATTTATTTTAAACGGTCTAAGATGCAGCTTGTTAGCTCTAATGCTTAAATGGTGAATTGTTAGCTATAAAAATAAAATGTCTTTAAATTAGTTTAATAATTTTAGTTTCAGTTGTCAATTAAATTTGTATTTTTACATGTTGTTTAAAATAAAATGTATTGTACATGATAAAATTTACAAGTATTTTTTTAATAAAAGTACTTATATTATATATATATATATATATATATATAGATACACGTAGAGAAAATCGAGCACACTTATTTGGAAGTTTGAAAATATACCCATAATTATAGAAAACTAATACTTTTAAGAACTGTAAGAAATATTCTTTATAGTAAATATTGTAAAAATTAAATGTTAAAGCATTTAAGTTTATAAACTAAATTTGTTTGTCAGAGTAGGAACATTTAGAATTTTTATTAATGCTTGCTTACACTTTTGAATAAAAATAATTTAATTATAAAAATACCTTTTCTAAAACATTTAACTTGAAATTAACTTGTTTAACTTTTGTTGAAATTAAGTTATTATATCTAGAAAAAAAAAAGTTTTTATCCATCAAATTTTATCAAAAAATATTAGACTACATAAGCACTTAAGTTTAATTTTATTACTTTATATTTTTATGAATGTTAGACTACAGAAGCACTTAAGTTTAATTTGATCATAGTTCAACCTTTTAAGAAATTTCATCAAAAATGTTTTATATACTTTCTCCGATATTTGTTTAACTTTTTTCAACTACGCAAAACTTGTTAGAAAATAAAAAAAGAATAAACTATAGAAATAAAAATATATTATTGATCGTTGAAAAATTACGAAAGCAACGTTACTGATGACAGTTTAGATTAGTTTAAAAGTTTAAAAGAAAATTTTATAAAAGTTCTTTTAGTCTTTTTTTACTATATTTATTTATACTATTTCAATTATATACCTCTTGTTATGTTTGTAAACTTAATTATAGTCTTTAAAAAAAATAGTAGGACATACAACAAATCACTTTGTACAATTTACACTCTGTAACCATAAAATAAAAAAGTTTAAGGTTTTATAACATTTTTTTACAGATAACAATACATTTCAATGTAATTCAAAGACAATACTATGTTGAGTACTTTCATAGCTCTAAGACTGCTGGATAACTGGTATATAATTAAAAAAAAGGAAAAACAAATGTAGCAATTAATTTTTTTAATATTATTTTATTTACTTTTAATGCAAATATTGCAATTGTTAATTAGTAAATATGAACTTTTTAACTACATTATTTTATACTTTTTCAAACAACTTTAAAACCAAAGTTTAAGTAGGTATTAAACCTTGCCTTATGAAACTATAATTAGATTTTTATTTACGATAGTTCAAACATTTTTAACTAATAATCAAAGTTTTATATAGTTTAATTTTAGAGTGTAACAATACTTTGAGTTAACACTTAAGTTTTAATTGAAAGACGAATATCAAAAAAAAAAGTTTGGTTATAAAAAATACATGCAATTCAAGTAAATTTACTATGTAAATATTAAGATCAATTGTTTTTAAACATATCAATCAAATTTAATACATTGTGTAAATGTTACTATTGTTAATACTTATCGTCGTAAAAGTTAGAGTACAAAACAAACTCAGATTTTGTTTTAGATAAAACAAAACAAACTTTGCATTGTAAGCAATCAGTCAAAATAAATTAAATATATTTGTAAAAAGAACAAAGGTTTGTTTGAGATACTATTAGTGTTTCTGTTTAACTTAAAAAAAATCATCTAGTATAAAATAAATTCTATTTGACCGAGCCTTTAAATTATTTGTAAAAAGTTCATTACACTGCAGAAATTAACTTCTAATTTAAATAAGTTTTTGTTCAATTCTATGTTCTATACAGTATAAAAAAATTTAACTATATGCGAATAAAAGTTGTTCCATGTCGTGATATATAAAATTATTTTCTTAGTACTTATACATTTTAAGTTGGCAAAATGTATATAGCATTAAAATAGAATTTATTTGCACATCTAAAATTCGAACATGCCTTTTTTTGAAAAACAGAGCAATAGAATTTCTTATTCAATTAAAAAGTTAAAAATTTCGAGAAAATAGTTTTTGATTATTTAATGAAAGTTAAAAAACTAGAGCAAAAAATAAATTAGTTTCTTAATCTGATAGAAAGGCAGTAAAATGATTTTTACTGTAAATAAAAATACTTACTTTCATGCGATCTTTGTATCTTTTCCGTGATTAAGCTTTTAGTATTAAACGATTGTTACTACATAATTAAGCAAGAAAAGATTTAAGTAATTAAAACACTGTATCTACAACTTCTTTCTTATTGTTTGTCGCAGGAAAGGTTTAAAGGCTTTAAGTTTTTTGAAAGAAATATGTAAGCTAGCGATCAAGCAATTCATTATGTATACCTTATGTTTGACAAGTTGTAAGTATATAAATAGAGCTAAATAAAGTTAAGCGAATAAGTCGATGTATGTTTTTTTGAATAAATTAGTGTAAAAAAGTTATGGATAATTTTGAATAGCTATGATTAAGCCACAGTCAACTAAAATTTGATAACCATTCATCATTTAAAAACCTAAACTATCAAATCAGCTACTGCTTTATTTTACTTCGGAAAATGAAACGTATTGTCTAATTTTTGACAACTTTGTTTTACTTTACTTCAAATTTCTAGTGTTTAAAACTTTTCATACCCGATTTACGGAACAATCAAATCGGCTACTAAGTAATTTTACTTTCATAACTTCATGAAATTACATTACCTGCGCAAACAAGCTACTCTTATGCTCGATTTAAAGAGCGGCGCCACTAATACTAATCTAAAACCACCCATTTTGCTCAACCCAGTGTTACGCCATAATGCTTGGAAACATTGTACATAATCGCCCCAATTTAGATCTCTACGGAGTTGTGTGACTGATAATAATTCCGAGGCGCCACGGTAAAGAATCGGTTGAAAACTCGAATACTATCGAGGTGTTGAGAGATTAAAACTGTTTTCTGCTGAATAACCACTGGTGAACTATCTAAACATTTTAGCTTCAGTTTCTTTTTAATTAATTATTTGTTTGATGCCAACTCGAGCGTGAGACGAAACGATTGTTGTCACTTGCTTACCGTGACGTATTGGTAGTTTTACGTTAAGATGGCAACAAGTAGTTATATTTTTTTGCGTACATTTTATTGTTTTTTTTTTGTTAACTTACTCAGAAGTAACAATGTGTGTGATCTCTAATTTTTTTGTTAAGACTGAGAATATAGGAAAAGTATGCTTTAAAATTCACGCTTTTTAGTTTACAGATGAATTATCTGTCAAATTAGTTTTTTTTTTTTTAATGTTGAGAAGTAAACATTTTAGTTTTTTTTTGCCTTTAGAGTTCTTATAAAACAATTTGATGGTAAACAAAATTAAATTGTTGTCGCAAAAACAAATGCTACTGCCATTACACTTGAAAGCGATAAATTTTAATATCAAATGAATGTCTAATATATGCAATGTGACGATCAGAAATATGCAATAAATTGAAATATTTATACAACTTGAGAAGTGCAATGGGGTTTTAATGGTTGAGAGCTCATTTACAACTGACGTTGATGTTTAATATATTGTAAAGATACACTCGAAACTTCTCAAGAAAATAGTTTTCAGTTATTTTCTTCTGATACGAAATTATTACATTGCAAAAAAAGTAACTGTTGAACTGTTTGCCTGAAAAGTCAAGTGTTTTTAAGTTTATAATTTTCTATAAAAAAAATAATAACTTTGTATAAAGTATTTTAATGCCCAAGAAGATCTTCCTTATTATATAAGATAATAAACTACATATTAAGATTTTAGAGATTATAAGTTAACTAACTTTCACAGATACTATTAGATGTACTTGTTTAAGTGATGAAATAAAATTATTTAACAAAGAAAATCAAAGCCCTCACAGAAAGCTATACCTATACTCTATAGTATTTACAACAATATATAAAATTATATTTTTATCTTAACTATACAATATACAACGCCAAAAATTTGTATCCGTATTTAACCAAGCAAATGCACAACGTTTACTTTATGCAAGACTATCAAATAAAAAACTGTTAAGATAAACCCTTCGTTAAAATTATACATAAGTCTGTATACTATGGGACATTGTATTACAATTGAAAACAAAATTAACAACTAATTGCCAAACAAAAATGAAAGCTTTTATTTGTGTGTGGCTCGAAATCCTTTACAATTAAAATGTTTCCCTCGAACGAGAAAGACTTTCTGTTTCTGTTTTTATATTAAGCGTAGCAACTTTACATGATATTAGTTTGAACAGGGCTTAATGGTGTGTTGCAATTATAAGAAGCTTGTTTGTATTGCAAATTATTTGTGGTCAATTGCGTGTTGTTGTTAGTTGCTTTCAAAAAATATGAAAAACAATAACAAAAACTATAAGATAATAACAATAACAACAATTTAAACAAAAAAACTAAACGAAAATGTTTTACTACTAACTGTATTATGCAGTAATAAAAACAACAAAAACGATTAATAAGCTCAGTAACCCTGTAAAAATAACAACATAAAAAAAAACAATTAGTTGAACTAATAAGTAGTGCTGTTTTACACTGTATTAAAAACTATTTGAAAAAACCAAAAAAGTGTTAAAGCTAAATATACTTTTTTATAAGTTTAAAAATAATGTCAGCGACAACACAAAAACATCAACAATATAAACAACAATAACTGATTAAGTTCAATAGTCTTAGTTTCGACTGTTTCAAAATGTCTTAAGATCAAGAAAGACTAAAGCTAAATCAAAATTAATATAATATAAAACGATAAATAGATAAAGCAAAAATTAAATTCAGTAACCCTTCTTGTATTTGAATCAAAAAACAACTAGAACTATAAAAAAGCAACAATAACAATTAATTAAACCAAGGAGTGATGTTTTTGTTGCATCAAAAAATATAATTAACAATAACAAAAATCAATGTCAGATAAAACAAATGTTATTGTTTATAACTGTATCAACAAAATATTTATAAAAAAAACGCAAAACCAAATACGACAACAACAATATTGATTTTCATATATATATACACAAATAGACAAAAATGTTAGTCGTAAACTAGCTCATAGATTTTCTTAAGTTCAAGTTTGTAACACTTTGATAATTTACAAAGTTCTAAGCCGGTTTTGTTTAGATTGTTTCAAAAGTGAATCAAAAGTTATTTTTTGTAAGTTATCATAACTTAAAATTATTTATCATTCTCGATTATTATTGTTTTTCAGAATTAATGATCTATTTTGTTACTAAAATGCAATAAAGTTTTATAACTTTATAGCTTTTAGAATTAAGTTAAACTTGAAAAGTCATGAGAAAATTTTGTGAGTTTGTACTTGTAAAGTTTATTTTGGTTAATTAGGTTTTACGGTTAAAAAAAAGCTACTAACTTTTTTTTTATGAACGAGTATTTAAGCACAATGCTTTGTTTAAAATTTATTTTGTTATATTAAAACGTTTTAATAAAGCTAAGTGATAATTAAAATATTGATTTACTTGCTAAAATTTATCCAGATGACTTCAACTCTTTTACATTTGAAGTGTTAAATAATTTACTTTGGTTTGCTTTACTCTTTAAAAATTTAATGCTTGCCATACACTTAACTGATGCATTTTAACGACTTCGTTTGATACCGTTAATAATTTAAATCATCTTTGTGCATGTTTTTACAAGTGGTCGTTAGTCTTTACATACCTCGAGGTATAAATAACTTTTATTTAATATATTTTAAGTCAGATACAACTGAAGTTTAATAAATATAGATCTGAAGTAGTACAATACTAATAATAACTGTATAAAAACAATTTAGTTTAAGTTGTAGAAAAAGTAAACTCTACGATAAAAACCGTATTTAGATAAAAGCCATCTTTAAGCAAATTACAAAGGAACCAGTAATTTGCATGAAAAACAAAATCGGAATAATTGTTTGCGACGCAGAAAAAAGAAAATTTCACAAAAAACAGATTGATTAACATGATTTAATATGACGTATGAATACAAAGGTGAAGGTTGTGCATGATACGAAATCATTTGTTTCAACAATCAGCTCACAAGCAAGTAGAATAACAAAAGCAGGTTGAAACTCACCAGATATTTTATATTTAATATTTGGTCCTAAGAACTGCTGCACGACAAAATATTTTGTTTATCGAGATGATTGGTGTTCTATCTTTTTATATATTGTTATTTAATGCATATACCTCAACTTTACTACAATTTGCAGATTGAATAGATTAACTAGTAATTTACAAAATTTGCTTATAGATTGCAACTTTAAACCTTTGCAAGCTGATAATTTTTGTTGTTAATTTTTTTTCATTTTAGCCAAAAATAATATCATTAACAGTTTTCTAGTTTTCTAACAGTTTAAAAGCATATCTCAGTGTTTTAAGATATAGTTTAAACAAAATGAAAATTTGTTTAATAACTACTTTTAAAATAATCTGATTTTTAGGTAAAGTTTGTTTTAAAAAAAGTAGCACAATTAAAATAACTCAACTGTTTATAAAATGCTACTACTATCGCTGTAAAAAAAACTATTCTTATGATTTTTTCTATTATTATTAAGTTTTAATTTAAAACTTAATAGCAAAAGTAAACTAAAAATTAAAAAAATTGATAAAAAACAAAGTACTTTAAAAATTTTTGTAGAATGAGTTTAAAAAGCTTTATTATTTATTAGTATACACGCTTGTTGTCAATTGAAAAATTATTTCTAATTTTTTTTTTTATTGTTCTATCAAGCATTAGTGTGAACGGATTGACGAAAAATCACCAATTAGCACGTTTTTACAAAAGAAATTTTCAGAAGAAATTTTATATCAAATCGCAATGCAAACATATAGTAAAAAATTCGGAGTCGTTCGTTTTTATCGAGTTTTAAAACAACTGTTGTTTTACTTTTGCGTCTAAAACATGCATGTCAGCAAACAGAAAGTCTAACTTTCGTTTCCTTTCCGCTGAAAAACTTTTACTAAGAAGAAACAAGCAAAACAATTAAAGTCGAGCTTAATGTCATTGTTTTGATTAAACACGTGTCGATTTCTTTTTGCTTATTTTAATTGGTAAAAGGCGCTAATTAAAGTTGCTTCTTAAGCTAACTAAAACGAACAATGTTTCACTGAAGGTCAGCTTGTATAAAATAAACTTGTGTACACAAAGTTTAGTTATTGTGTTTTAAGAAAACTTTAGAATGATTTAGAACTTTTTAAGTCTATTTTCAAATAATCAAATATACTAAAAAACCAGCAAACTTGTAAACTTAAAATTATTTTTTTTGGCATTATTTAAAGTTTATTTCCGATATTTGTAAAAATAATTTTTGTTATAAAATTACAAAACTCAATTATAATTTTATAACTTAAAGTCTATATATGAAGTTTTTATTGCGAAACAAAATTGAAGTTATAAAAATACAATTTGAAATTTCTACTACAGTTTTAAACAAAATTGTGTTCTCTTGAATTTTGAAACTCTGAAAACTGTTAAAAGTTTATAACAAGTTTCTCAATTCTTACTCATCTTCATAAAAGAAACTCTCGTTTTGCAAAATAATGCTTAGTCTCGACATAAGCTTTTGAAGAACTTCGAAAATATATGTTAAACTTAACACATAAACACTTATAAAAACTTCTTAACTGATACAAGTATTTGTATTCGCTGTTTAACAATAAAAACTTTGAAAAGGGGTTTTATGGTTGTTATGCAGCGTTGTTAGGGAGTAGCTGAGTAAATTTCTTAAGTGAAACTATTAAATGGTCACGGGTAAAAACTATGGCCGATTAAAAATTGAACTTCTAATAACGTTTTATATTAAAGAATTACAATGCTTGCTTTTAAAGGAATTTTTTTTAAATTTACGGTTCTTTTCTTTTTGAAGCCGTTTGCAGCTAAACTTAGGAAAGAATAAAGTTGCTTGAAAGGTGATTAGATGACGCAATTCGTTTATGATGAAATAAGAAGAAAAAAAATTAACTTCATCATTGTGCGCAAAGCTATTTATCTTGACATCAAATAAATAATGTTTTCAAGTGCATTAATGAAACAACACAACAACTAAGCAATAATGATTTAATATTCATGTCAAACCGAACTTTTTAATAAAAAATCGTTTTAACTTAGAATTCAAAATATTATTTTTAATCCAAATTACTGTACTAAATGTGACGCGAGCCGCGTGCAGTTATTATGACGTCACAAACGCGTAGTCAGGTGGCCGGCGACGAACTCTACAAGTTTCGGCTATTTAGAGAGTGCAAACTTGCATCTTTGAGAGACACTTGGCAGATATTATTAAAATGGTGATAAATTAATTTGTGGCACAATGAAACTAATTAAAACGTACAAATAATTTTTTCTTGTGGTTATAGATTGTGTTGTATGAATACATTTACATTGTAACAGATAGGTTACTTTAGAGTGGTAAAATAAATTATAACTTTACTTAGTTTCTATATTTTTGAATATTTATTGAAAATTTAGTTGAAGTAAACCTCACTATTAAAGTAACCAACAAAAAGATCACAACTATAAATTATATCTGAACAAAAAAATATTAAAATAAAGACCTTTGATAATTTATGCTGATATAAGTGTTGAGACTATTTTAAAATAAATGAATCATATTTTAGTTGTAAAAACAAACAAATTATGTTTTAAACTTATAGTTTTAATTTTTCTAGTAATACGAAAAAGTTTTTGGTTTAAAATTTAAAAAAAACCCTAAAATATTATTTAAGTTACTATTAAAGAAAAGTTTTAAGTACTTTTTTTCACGCTGACTAATACTGTAAATTAAATAAACAATTTAGAATGCTTTAGATTATAAAAAAATTAAAAAAAAAACTAGATACATAGCAATTTACTTTGAAAAACTTTTGTATTTAATCTTTTAGTGCAAATGGAATGCTGTCAAACTTTTACTTCTTCTTTTAGTGTATATTTAGACAAAAATGTCGTTTTTAGTATTTAATACAAACATTCACTTTCTGATTTAAAAACTGCAATTTAGAGATTATGAGCGAAAAAAGTTTAAACTGCCTTATTGAAACATAACTTAGTTTAGTATTTTTTTCAATTGTTTAAAGATTGGAATACTTAAAAAAAAAACAGTCTTTTTCTTTTTTATTAGCCATTTTTAGCCATTTAGACATTTTTTGTGATTTTATATTTTTGTAGTGTTTTTTGTTTACAAAACCCAAATAAATAAATATCTATAAAAATGTTGTAGCAAAATCAAAAAAAATGCAACTTATTTATTTTTGAGAAACATACATATCGAATTAAAATACTCATATGCAAAATGTAATCTCACAAAAAGAAAACAATTAATTACTTAAAATACCAACAAAATATAAACAAGTAAAAAGATAATTTGTCAAATGTCATAAAAAAACGACTAAATGTTAACAAATTACGGTATCAAACAACTCAAAATATCTAATTTGTTTTCTAAAGTAATACCCATTATAACAAACATTTTTTTAATAAGAAAATAAAAAATAAAAATTATGAAAAAAATGCTACTTAGAATGAAGTCAAAAAATATGTCGTAACGAACAAAACGTTTAAGATATAATCTTTAAATAGAGCAATGACTAGAAACGAAATAAAATAAATAAAAATTTTAGAAAAAACAAGTTATTAACAATTTACTCAGCGACAATAATCGACATGGCAGTTTGAAACAACAAAATACAGTTTAGTTCAGCAAGGTTGACGTAATACATTTTTTTTTTCAAAGCAGCTTATATTGTTATAAAATACTATAAAGGTAGACTCAAATTGAGTTAATTAAAGAAGTTTTATACTTTTATAAGGCTTTTTAAGACTTACATAAGAATGATTACCTTTTGTATTACTTCTAAAGATAGGCAACTTTGTTTGTAAGATGGCTGTAAACCTCTAAAGTGTAGTCAGCAATTAACTAAGTCTTGATTTTACATTTTTGTATTTTATAAAGTTTTTTAAAGTTCGTTTTGTTTAAAAGCACCAATTTAGTTATTTTCAAACGTAAATAAAACATAACAGCTGTACAAAATGATTATGATACACCTATCAAAACAAAAACATCAATGTAGTTTTCTACTCCTCTATTTTCGATGAAAATTACGTTATTTATAAAGTAATATAACGGCACCAAAAATTTATTTGTTTTTAAATATTATATATCAATTTTTACAAATGAGAGAACAGTCATGTGCATAGAAATTGTTTTTTTTTGTAGCACAGAAACTTTATGAGTAGCCAAAACATTAAAAGTAATTTTACATTTCATATTCTGAAATAAAACTTTTTTATGTAACTGTTATTTATATTACTGTACGGTTATTTAAGTTTTTGGAAACAACGGTAATCATTATACATATGTAAATTCAAACCTAGAATATAAAGTACAGTTTAATGCTTTAAAAACAGAACTTCAAATATCTGTTTCGGGTTTTTCCTGTTTCTGAATCTGCTTGTCACCTGCTTCATCAGCTCGTCTACGGAAATCCCCTTGTTGTCTGGCAATTTAATGTCGTTGCTAGGGGCCCTATGTGGGCCCTCGGATCCTGCGAAAGTATGCTGATAGTAGGGCCGCTGAATCTGGTTGTAAGCTGCAGCCACAAAGGGTGCGATGTTGAAAGAAAGTTTACATCCGTTAAAACTAGACGCTCTCATTTGGTTGAAGCTTGTGGCTGGAAATTCGTTTGTGAATCTCCTATTGGTTTGATGGGAATTCCCCAGAATGGCGGCCTGCATGGCGGTTATTTGCTGCTGGGCCATCATCTCGTAGTTCTGATTGAAATTTGATTGGCTGAACAACTGGCCGGTTGTAAGGGGATTACCTTGAATTGGCATGTTGTAGTAGGGGTGAGTTGGATAATCTGTAGAGACATATATAATTAACAGAAGAACAATAAAATTGTCTAAATAGTTCTATATTATATAAAAATAAAATATGTTTACTAGCTTATTTTTGCACTATAACATATAAAAAGTTTTAAAAATATATGCACCTTGCAGTTGATAGTTAGTTTTACTTATAAAAAAAGTATTTAGTGTTAATATTTCTCATGATATATAGCTTAACTGACTTTGTTTAGGTTTCACATATAATGATTGTTTGTGCACTTTTCTGCTGACTTCTCTCTCAGTGTCAGGTGACAATTTTCTTTTCAAGTTTCGCGGGTGACTCAAATTCGGTGTCACCCCACTGTTCTCCGTGTTATTTTGATTTAAAAACTATAAAAATAAAATATCAAAAGTGATTATGCTTTAGTTTGACTTTTGATAAAATTAGTTGAATAAAAAACTAAAGTATTATTATATATTTTAATAAAAACAAATAAAGTTTACCTGCTTTATAGTTTGCATCACATTGCTATTGTTTTCTTGATAAATTTTTAAGATAGAATTCTTGTCGCTTTCAGGAAAAAGTTTGTAAAGCATTGCAAAGTCTTGTGGTTCGCTGGAAGTTTATTCAACTTATTTTTAAAAAGTAGTTAAACTTGTCTTAACCTGCCAATAAAGTTGACTGAAATTTAATTTAGGAATAATAAATTAAGAGTTTATGTAAAATGTTTCATACTTGGTCAAAATATAAATTTTTAATTAGTAAGTACCTTTTCTGTACATCACTATAGTTTACTGGCAAGTTAACATCAAAACCCGCTGAATTTTGAGCTTCATTGTTGCAAATATTTGAGCTTTGAGACGGTGATTTTGAGTTTTCGTCAATAACAGAACTACTTGTTTTGTTACTTTCTATAAAAAGTTTTGTGTAAATCTTTAAACATTAATAAAAAATATATTATTAGTAGACAAACAAACGTATCACTGTTTTTTTTTTAATACGTTTAAAGCCTAACTAGCTTATTAATAAGAAATAAAATAGAATTGTAATTATCATAGTTTTTTATTTTATAAAACCTGTTTATTAGTTTAAAATATTTCAACGGGGTAGCTTTTTTATTTTTACAAACCTGATTCCCTGCCGGACATCGAAACAATCGACGGCTTTGCTTCGAACTCGACGACATTTTCCTGCTTTTCCGCTGGAACTTTCTCATCCAAGCTTGTCGCGGGTGACTTCACCGATGACGTCACCAGCAAGCTTCCGGTGGGCGAGCTGCTAGCGGAGCTGTGGTGGTTCAGGTACCCGTTGCTAGTGGCAACCTCGGTGGGCAACGGGGGGTTGAAAGAGGTTTTGTTGATGTTGTGCATCAGCTGCAGCTCTCTCGCTTCGTTTTCTTCCTGCGCCTGCTGCCTTCTGAGGGCTACCTGAAACATTTAAAGAAATAAAAGTCTATAAAATTTAAATTAATTTAGCTGTACTGATAAAAATAGTCTGTAATTTTTACCAATCTGAGCTCAATATTTAAAATATATGCGCCATCTTCTTAATTAAAGCCTCAAAATAAAACATATTAATAAAAGTTCTAATGTTTAAATCCTACACATAAAAACATAAAACAATTTTTTTTAATTCTAATTTTCAAACCTGAGCTGCCATGACCCTCTGCCTCTCTGCAATCAAGGTGCACTTTGCGCACATGCAGTCCTAACACTTGCAGTACCTCTTGTGGCCCTTCAGAGGGGAAACCACCCCGTGGTTGCGGCACCTGGCGCACTTGGGGGCGCGCGGGTACTTGTCCGTCTTGGCAACCGTCGTCCGTAGCAACGCAGAGTAGCGATTAAATTTCGGGGGTTCTCCCTGGTGTGAGATCATCTGTTGGGTAGATTGGATGTTGAAGACGTAGGAGGTGGGAGTCTGCATCAGTTGATTTTAAAAACTCATAATTTTTTTTTATTAAACAAAAACTAATTGAAAAAAATATTTGGTTTTGGTTTGGTTACCTAATAAGAACTACTAAGATATATCAAATAGTAACAGCAATAGTCTGACGCAAAGGGTTATTAGTTACCAAAAAGTAAGTTTAATAAAAATAACTCTGATAAACATTTTTTAGTCTAGTAAAAGCGGATTAAACAGTAAAATATAAACTAAAGTGAAAATTTTAGTAGTTTATATTCTATATTTACCCTAAGCGTATCTACTGGTATTGTTATAACAAGCTACAGCTTTTGTACCTTTTTACCTTCAAAATAAACACAAAGTTGTAATCGTATCTGCCTGTACCTAAATATGACTTACCTTTAAAATTTAAAATATATACAACAAGTCTCTAACTAAAACAAATAATTATTACGACAACTCAATAAAAAAATGTTTTGCTTTTCAAAGTGAGCCATGAGTAATGGACTTCACATCGGGCTGCTAAAACCGTACATTTAAGCCTTCTTACTGAAAGATAAGTAAATTTTACACTTTTTTTAAGATTTTTTTTTTACAATCTCTCTCTCACACTTATATTTCTTCTCCTAATCTTTCTCTCATATTGATCCTGCTTCTCTCGTGAAAAATTTCGTACCTCAGTAGCACAATTTATAAACAAATATTTAAATAAACCTCATTAATTTCTATAACTAAATAGCTTTTAGATATAGCTCAATTAGTTTCAATTAATGAAAAATGTTTAAATACGTATTGTTTACTTTAATTTTAGTTTATATAATAAATAATTTGTAGGTTTATTTTAAATAAAAAAACCCGAACGTAGTATCTATTTTATTAATATATTATTAAGATATTATTGAGAACTCAAGTTGTTAATAAGTACGGTTACCTAAAATTGTAAGTAAAAACAAAATACTTAAAAAAAATTATTCAATTCTGCTTAAATACAAAATAAAATCTATTTGAAAAAAAAAACATTTTGCTTAGGTAAGCTTAATGTACTATAGAGAAAAACTGTTTTTTCTTTATGTTTTGAAAGCTGTCAATTTTAAACATCTTTTAACTTTTTTTACTTTAATTTAGTTTTTATTCTATAAATACTCAATTACAAGAAAAAATAAGTTTTAACAAATAAACATTAAAAATGTTATTGTTACATACCAACTTATCAAAACAACGATTATACTGTTTTAATACCTTTAAAATTTGTTTAATAAAGATGAATACTTTAAAATACTATACTAAAATAAAACTTTCAAATCTAAATAATTCTATGAACTCATTCAATCTATATCTACAATCTACTTACAGAAAAACACAATAAAAAAATCAATCTACAGTATCTTTTATTATTATCAAAATTCTCTATGTAACAATAGGGCAGTATTTAAAAAAAGATTAACAAATTAAGCAAAGGGACAGCACACACAATGTAACAGAGGTAAAAGTATAAGTTTGTAGGTGGTCCGGCCTGGGAGGTTTTAATAATTAAAGCGAGTTGTCAGCTTTTAAATATTCAGTTATGCTTCATTTCAAATAAAGTTGAAAATATTCATAGTAAATCTTTTCCGGCGTTCTACAGGTAAAGCGGCGCTGTTGAAAAATTTAAATTGAGCGTTGTTACAATGAAGTATTACTTACAAAGCTAATTAATAAATATCAGTAAATTCTAAGTATTCTTTTCAAAGTTCAAACATATTTTTTATCTAAGAACTTTATTCTTACTGTATTGTAATGTAACTATTGTGTCAAAAATAAAACATGAAGAATTGAAACATTTGGTAAACAAAACAAAGTAAATTCAAGTATTTTTAGTAAATTAGTTTAAACGATTTACATTTATCTTCATTTTAGTGATTAAGCTTAAGTTTACTGGAAAGTTCCGCAAACAACACATTTAAACAGTTTATTACGTAATAATGAGAAAGGGGCGGAAACGCAATTAAATTGTTTTGTTTATTTTGATTTTGATCTCAAGTTTCAGCACCGTTATGAGGAAGAACGATTCTATTCGCATAAGACGACAATTTTTGCACTCGTATAGAGTTACAAAGATGTGAATTGAAATATTTTGTCTTAATTTTCATTTTGCTTAATGTTCTACCTTATTTTATTATGAAAAAGTTTTTTACAGAAAGTAGTTTATTACTTAAGTACCCAAAAGAATAGATTTTTTTTAGTTTTATGCATTTTCTACTGCACGTTTTAAAGTAAAATAAAAAAAGCTAGTTAAAATTTTAGATTTGTTTCGCTATACTAAGAATAATAAAGTTTGATTTTTAATCCTATGTTTAATTACAACTCAGAAGAGATAAATATGCAAAACACTCATCTTTAAGAAAATTTAAAGTTTGTTTCCGTCTTAATTGGTTTTAAAAAATTTAAACATTTTATTTTTAAATATACTTAACGCTGTGACCCAAAACAAGATAAATCTACATAACTACATTAAAATGTAACTTACACTTAAAAAAAGAGAAAAATTAGATACTACCAGACAGAGTGTCTAGTTTTGATAACTTTAAAAATTACCAAAGTTACAAAGTCCGTTTACATAAGATTACTGTCTCGCTTAGTAAAAAAGTTTCTTTTTTTTCTTTGACACACAAAGAAGTTTTGATGCAAGTATTTCTTTTTAGACGTGACCCGTGAAATAACGGTTAATTTTTTAAATAAAAGAATAATAAAAATGTTTTCTAAGCTTTAAAATATTCAAACATAACAATTAAATCAAGCAATTGACCGCAATTTTTTAGCTGCTCAATAGCTATTTTGTGCGACATGATTTTTGCGTAAGTGCTTCTTTTGTTAACAGCTGAGATTATATAGATTGAGAACAATAAGGATTACTTTTTTCAATTATATTAAGAAAGTTTACATTTTAGACTCAAATAATCATCTTCTTAAACAATTATAAAAACAGTTTATATCAATATGTAAGACAGGTGCTAGTTACAATTAGATAACGTTAACAAAGTTCCAGCACTTTTTACAAATAATATTTTAGGATTTGTAAGAAATATTTTTGAATGTGTTTTTATTTTAATGTAAAATAAAGCACACAAAAGATCTTAAAACATTTATTAAAAAATTTTTAAAATTAATTTAGAACAACTGGCTAATTAATTTAAGTATAAAAACTTATAGCTTACATTAGAAATAAAAAAAAAATAGTAATTTGTCACAACGATTTAAAAAATGAACAATAAATAAGAAAACCATCTACAAACACGTAATAGGAGTAAAGTGAAAGGACTTGCCTTTCTTCAAATATGACAATAAGTGGTTAATTTAAAACTTAAGAAACTACTAATAAATAAATTGCTCAAAAACATTATCATAAACACTTTGATCTTTGGTATTCCACTACATTTAAGTAAAAGTGTTTGATAAAATTCTTTGTATTAAAGTTTATTTTACGTATAAACTAGGATATGCTGAGCAATAATCCGAACATTTACTTAACTTTATTAAAAAAGGGTGCTAGTTCATACATGTTTATTTAACACAGTTATCATTTTTCCTCGAAAGTGTTTACATACTTTTTGATAACACAGTTAATTTCTGCAAACTTTTAGTCAAAAAATTCTAGTCTTATAAATAAATTTTGAGCTTTTTGGCTAGTTATTCAACTATACCGCTTTATTAACAAGTGATTTTTTTAGTATACATGGTTAAGTTTAGCTGAATGCGTTCTGAATTACTTAGTTGAAAAATAGAAATTTTAAATAAAATATTTTCTTAAACATATGATAGCGATCTCATCCTGTCGTAATCAAGTGATTTTGAAAACTTAACGACGCTTGAAATAAATTCTTTTTTTTTTGTTTTAGTATTAATACTATATTTTTTTTGTAATATTAAAGTACCGCTGAATAAAAGAAAAAAAAAGGTTTAGTTAACATTTGTTTCAATAAAATTATAAAACAACTTTTGAAAATTTATTATTTGAGTAACTATTTAGAAATTAAACGTTGTATAAGTAAAATTGAATTTGAAAACAAAACAACTTAAAACATTAAAAGCATTTTAAGAAAAACAGTTATAATTATGACAACTTGTTATTATATATCTTTTTAATAACTTACAAGCAATTGGGAGTGTTTGCACATTAAAAGTATATAAATGTAGTTATAAAAATTTAAGCAGTAGAATTGTTTATTTAGCAAAATGATAAAAAAATTGCACAATAGCAACTATTGATAATTTAGTAAAAATAAATAAAAAATTACTAGACTAAACAAATAACTCTTACAAACTGATAAGAACACAGTTAACACATTTTCACTGTAGATAAAATTATTTATTTTCACAAGATCTTTGTATCGTTTTCATTGTTAAGCCTTTAAGTGTTTAACAATTTTCATTATATAAAACAGAATAAAGTAAACATAAAGCTTAATATAACTTTTGTATTTGTTGCAGAAATAATTAAAGTTTTAAAATAAAAAGAATATATATATTAATTTGCGATGAAGTAAATTCATAATTACTTGGCTTGTATAAATAAACTTTAAGTGTATGAATAAAGCTGAAAACAACTAAGCGAATAAGTGGATGAATTATTCTTTTTGAATATGTATTTCTAAAAATACTTTATATTTTGAAACGAAATATTTAAGCAGCAGATTAAATCATTCATTACTATATATCGTTGATTTACGAAGCAGTAGAATCGGCTACAATGCAATTTCACTTATAAAACTTCATGCAACTTCAGACTATTACTTGTGCAAACAAGCTCGACACTTTTGTACGCGATTTAAACCGCGGCGCCACTAATACTAAAAGAATCATCCATCTTGTTCAACCCGCTACCACGTCATAATACTTGGCAACATTGTAAATAATCGTCCCAGTTGAGATCTCCGCAAAAAAGTCTAACTAATAATAATTCTGAAGTGCCGAGATAGAGAGTTTTTAAAAATCTTTAACGCCATTAAGGTGTTGGGAAATTATAACTTTTTTCTCTTTGAAATTTATGCATGGGTTTATTAAACTTGTCTGATTCAGTTTCTGTTTTCTATTCTTTGATGCCAACTCAATCGTGAAAAGGAAGTAATGTTGTCACTTGCGCGCCGTGAAGTAAAAGCATTGTTACGTCATAATTGACTACAATATACAATCGAGTGGCTTTCTTCTTTGCCTAATCTGTACGGTGGTTTTAGTAAACCCCTCGGAAGTTAAAAGTACTTGAGTTACAAATTTTAAAGGTCTTGCGAAATAAAAATGGGTTATCTTTTTTTTTGACACACACACGTTAGTGTTGATGCAGATTTTCAGTGTCGTCTTGAATCGTAAAATTTTGCACGAGATTTTTAATTAAACGAGTAAGACATTGATGTTAAAGTTTAGAATTATTAAAATTACAATTAAATAAGTTAATTGACCGCAATTTTTTTGGAACTCAATAGCTGTATTGTGCGACATAATTTTTGAAAAAGTGCTTCTTTTGTTAACAGCTGAGTAAAAAAAAAACTTACATATTTGCAATTATATTAACACTTTACTTTTTAAACTCAAAAACTAGTATCATAAACAAAAGTAAAAACTATTAAAACCAATATTTAAAACAGGTATTGATTATACTTAGAGAAAAATAACAAGGTACAAGCAGTCTTTATATGTGAACTATTTCTGGATTTTTAGTAAATACTACAAAAATGTTTTTACTTTGTTGGTGAGCTTAAATACATACTAAGAGCGTTGAAAACAAACTATTTGTTAAAATCGTTTAACAGATTTACCGAACTATTATAGATTTAAAAACTTTGAACTTATTTGTAAATTTTTTATAACATAATTTAGTAGTTAAACTTTATTTGACCAGCATTTATAAAAAGCAAAACAAAAGTACTTGCTTTTGTTTATAAAATGATAATCAGTGGTTAATTTCAAACTGAAGAAACTACAAATAAATAAAATCTTCAAAAACAATATCAAAATTTGGATCTTTTTTATTTAACTTTTTACAAGTGTTTGTTTACCTTTTTCGTACTCAAGCTTGTGTTACGTGTGAGCCAAAATACGATAAACAAATAATCCAAACGATTTAATAAAATATATATTTATTTTTATTCATATGTCTGCTACTTAGTACATGTTTTTTTAAATACTTACAAGTTTACTTCAAAATTGTTCAACACACTTTTAAGAACATTGCCAATATTGAAACCAAGTAGTATTGTTTTGAATTTATAATTTAAAAAAATAGGCTTTTCGGCTAATTACTCAACTAAAAAACTTCATTAATTCTTGTAAAGTACACGGTAAAATAAAGCTCAATGCAATATCTGAAATAATCAGTTTAAAAAAAAGCTTTGAAAAGCTTTTTGTAACAGCATTCTTTTTATCAAGTGACAACAATCTTAATCAATTGCTTTGTAAAACTTAACGACGCCCGAGATTAACAAATTTTACAAAAATTTTTTAACAGCTTATTTGTTTTTATAAAAGGATAAAAGTTGCTAAAATAACTTAAAGTCATGCTGAGTTGAAATTATAAAACAAAAAACAGTTACTTAAGTTGAAAATAATCAGTTTTTTTTTTTCATTTTTACTGTACAATTTTGTTTTATTTTTGTCTTTTTGTCTTTTTATTGTATGTCTTTCAGTATAAGTGGCCTAGGTTTTGATGCCTGGGTCCTTCGTATGACAATAAACTTACAATAATAATAATACAGCTGCTAAATAATTTAAAAATAATTTTAGAAAAATTTTACGATAAGTTTTGGTTATTCAAAACTTTATTTATCATTTTTTGATAGTCATTACGATTCAGAATAATCACTATTTTGAATGTTTATTAACAAATTTATTTAAAAAAAAGACTATAGTAACCGTTTTCGTAAACTTAAACGTTATACAATTCTATTTAAATTATAAATTGAAAGTTATCTAATTACAAACAAAATACTTTTGAAAACTTTATCTACGGAGACAATAAAAAAACCAATTGCTTAAAGCAAATACTTAAAATAAATAAAAGCTGTCACAAAAAAAATCACCTAACCATTGGTAATTTGACCTTCTAACTATTAACAGGTGTTCTTCAACGTTCAACATTAATAGAATAATTCTGTTCAAACCAGCAACGTTTATTAATTTTAAACCCTTATATCATAACAACTATTTATTTGGCGATTCATTGTACCATGTGTGGGCCCTGGTATTTTTTTGTAGTTTCGAGCTTCAATATAAACAGCTGTCACATGTTTCATTTTAAATGCCTTTCTGAACTTTTTTTTAAAAGTGACCACACGTTTAAAGGATTGAACATTGATCAATTTCAATCGCTCATCTCTTAAAACTGATATTTTTCCTTTGTTTGTGTTAAAGTAGTTTTGAATTTATTTTTCAACAGTTCAAAGATGCAGGTAAGTAATTTTAATGTTTTGTATGGTGGTTTTTTAGTTATCGAAATAAGTACCTTTAAATTTTTAGAAAAGTTGTACCTTCAGTGCCGTATAAATTTGTAATTTTTTTTTTTCTAAAGAATGTATAAAAACATAACTCATTGAAATTTTATGGTTTTTTCATATAAAAGATTTTGTTTTTAATCTATACCTACAAAAGCTAGTATTATCTATTCGTAGAAAGTAGATATTTGTAAAATTTAGCTGTTATGTTGTATTTAAGTTTATTTAGCAGTTTTAATTTTAAAATTAAGAACATTTAGAATTTATCGATACTTAGTTTTTAAAATTTTGAATGCTTTTGAATAAAATCTCTTTAGTTGTAATTTTTTTTAAAGGTCAAACTTGTGATAATGCTGTTTTATTTTGTATTAAAGTTAGATAAATATTCCTAGACAGAAAAACATTATTTGTAGAAAGTTATCCAACAACTTTAGATTTCATATGCACTTAGGTTTAATTCTATTAATGTATTTTTTTTAACTGCCAGTTAAATCTTTGTTCAACCTTTAAAGAAGTTTTTGATCAAAATTTTTTTGTATACTCTTTTTTGAATGTATTTTTTTAAGTACTTAAAACTTGTTAGAAATTAAAAGAATAAGTAAATATAGCATTGAAACAGTCATTTTAGAACAATAGTTTGTAAAAAACTTACAAAAGCAACGATACTGATAGCTATCTGTTTAATATTTTATCTATTTAATGATACTGAACTATTTAATTTGAAATTCAATGGCGAACTTCCTTTTAAAGTTTTTAAACTGTAACTCTTTATAATTTTGAAATTATTTATACTTTTATATGTTTGTAAACATACTTATAGTTTTAATTTTAAGAAATTCAGTCAAAGTAGCTACATAACGCTAATACAGACGCACTCTATAACGATGATCATGAAAAATGATAGACTTGTTTATTAATTATAAATTTATAATAGATAACTTTGCACTTTAATAACATCTAAAGGTAATACTATGTTGAACACTTTTATGGCTCTAAAAATGCAGAAGAACATGATTATAAGGAGAAAAATTAAATATTATATTTAAGTTTTTTTAATAACATTTTAATTATTTTAAATGTAATTCTTACAACTGTAAATTAGTAAAGCATGTTTTAACTAAAGGTAGTTATTTTCATACTTTCGTTTAATAACCTTAAAATTAAAACTTTCAGTAGTTATTACACCACAAATTTACAAAACTATAAATAGGTTTTAGTTTTAACTTATTCAGAAACTTTTAATTAACAATAAAAGACTCGTATAATTTATTTTTTAGAGTGTAACAGATTCTTTTTAAGCACCATAATAACTTTGAAAACAATAATTAATGTATCAATCACAATTTATTACCGATTTATGAAACAACCAAATCGGTTGCTGTGCAATATTACTTTAAAAACTTCATGCAACTTTAGACTTCTACTCGCGCAAACAAACTTGCCACTCTTATGCAGGATTTTATTCATGGTGCCACTAATATTAAAACTAAACTAGAAGTATCCATCTTGTTCAACCCGGTGTTACGTCATAATGCTTGGTAACATTGTAAAAGATTTCCTGTTTTATGAGAGCGGTGGCTGATAGTGTAATTGATAACAAGTAAAGCGCCACAGTAGATAATTTGTTGAAAATCTTTAACGCCATCGAGATCAAAACTTTTTTTTAAAACTCATTTGGATGGTGTATTAAAACTTTATAGCTTCAGTTTCTATTTATTGTAATTTTGTTTGATGCCAACTCGAGCGTGCGACAAAAGTGATTGTTGTCACGTGCTTACCGTGACGTATTGGCAGTGTTACATCATACTTGACTACAAAATACAGTCGAGGCATTTTTTCTTGCGTAATCTTTATTCGTTTTTCCGTAAACTTTTTAGGAATAAAACTATGCGTGATCTCTAACTTTATTGAGTCTAGGAACATCATAAAAACGTGCTTTAAAGAAAAAATGTTTAATAATTTTACTGTGAATTAAAGCGTCCAAACTGTTATAAATTAATTAGAAATAAGCTGAAGAATGTAAATATTTTAGCAGTTTTTTTTTTGTTGTCTTTAGAGCTCTTAAAAACAATAAATATAACTCAAATCTAAATGCATATTTTAAATTGCTTCATTGTTTGATCGAAAATAGCTTTTTTTAACATTGTTTTATAATTCCCTTGTTTACTACGTGCATGATGATTTATATACAATGTAAAAAGAAATAATTATTTTTAGCTACACTTAAAAAAAAGTTATTTTTAGTTCTAATTGATCGAGAAATAAACATCATGAAAATACAAAACAGTTTCATACCCACACACATTATGTATTTTTTATAAAAATGTTTACAACTGAATGAAGCAAAACTATTTTACTCCACCCTCAACAAATATACTTTGTCTTTTATTTTTTTTCTCAGATCAAAATGTCGCCAATGGGATTTTGGCAACAATGACGAGATTATCCAGATTACATTAAGAATTTTTTTTTTCTATTTTTGTAATTTCATCAAAATCTTTGGTCTGCTTATTTTAAGATACTTTTTTGTTTAAGTTAAACGTTTGACGATATAAACTAACTACATAATAAGTTTTAAATATTAAATTTAAATAGTTTTAAAGACATGAATTATAATTGTTAATACTAAAGAAGGTTAAGTTCACTCAACTTTAATAAAATAGGCAATAAATTATACAGTAAGCAAGTAAATGAATCTAGAAATCATATTACGGTTAGTAATATTTTTAAACAAACAAATCTAATTGCTATTAGTTAAGAAACACAGCTGAGCTGTTTTATTGAAGTAACAAAGAAATACGTTCAAGCTCATTTAACTCATGAACCAACAAACAACCTATAAACTGGTTTTATTTACTTTTTTATATGAAACTTTTGAATATTGAGTGTACTTTTTAAATGAAATATTGGCTACCTCATATTTTTGGCATCTAATTTGTCTAAAAAATGAAGTAAAATAGTAAACCAAAAAAAAAAGGTACTTCACACCGTTAACAAAATATTAACTTTCAAATACTGTTTTATTACGATAATAAAGATTTTAATAGAGTACATAATTACTGTTTTAATCAACCTAAACAGATTTAGAACTTTAAAACTTGTAAAGGAGCTAAAAAATGTTGTAAGTTTAAGTTTTTGGTTTTGTCATAATCTATGTTAAACTTAAAGATAAAATGTATAATACTTATACAAGTTTTAAGTCTTCTTTTAACTCCTTAACTTATGTTATTTAATATCTACCCAACTGCTAAAGTCTAACGGTTAGACTAAACTTTAAAATTTATTGCTTCAAAACCATAGAACAATAAAACAAAATTGGCACATAGTTTTTGACAACAAGATACAGTCGAGGGCTTTTCTTTATTTTTTTTATTTATAACGTTTTTAAAAGCTGTAAACACTTTTACACTAAATTTTTTTTATAATCAGCATAATAAGAACTTGGATATAAAAACTTAAATGAGCTGACACGAGTAAAGTAAACTCAGTTATCTACCAGATCAATAACAGAGGAATCTGGGCAGGTCAAGATCTTATTTTAAATTGGTATCCGGTTATTTCAAAAGTAGAATTTTAACGGATCTAAAAAGGCCAGATCCGGATTCTGGATCCAGTAGACTAGTTAATCTTTAATATGCTTTATTCAAAGAGTAACTTTATTTCAAAACATGTTTTAATTTGGTGAACGTATCTTAATATCTAAACACTTCATACAATTAAATTTTAATGTCTAGTTTGTATAATAATGCTTATAATTTTAGTTAAATTTTAGTTTTTACTATAACTTTATTTCTAAGATTGTTGACAATAAAACATTTTTTAATAAACAAATACTACTTTTAAATTTTGATATATATGGTTTTAAGTAAAGTTTATAAAATATTATAAAAAAATTAAACATAATAAGTAAAATGTTCTTTCTGACGTCACTAATACTATTTACGTCACTGGTAATTTTTATAATAAAAGTAAAATTTTTAAGTTCTCCGTTTTTGAATTTAATCCCCATAAAAGCAAAAGAATGTTAACAAAAATTTCCCTTTTGTTGTTTAGACCTAATGAAACTTCTCCTGATTAATTTTATTTTATAAAGCAACTCGAGCGCAAAATTTAATTGTCATTGTTGTCATTGCGAATATCGAGCTTAATTAATCACCAGGGCACAGGTTTTAAACTGGTCCCCTAAACTAATCGTTTAATTTTGACGGATAATTAAACTTAAATCGTTGCAAAATGACCGGGTGTACTTTAATTTATTTTCTATGATACTAAATCATTACATTACAAAAAAAGTAACTGTTGAACTATTATTTGAAAAGTCAATTGATTATAGTTTTTTCTTTATATAAAAGTTTTTTATGAGCAACGATGAAATGTTATAGATTATTAAAATAAACTATATACTCTAGAGATAAAAAGTAAAATACGTTTTACAGTTGAATCAGTTTTAATTGTTCAAGTGACTTAGAAATAAAATTAAGTAAAAGACAAAAACAACATAAAATTAAATTTTTGAATAAAATTCTATTTTTAATTACATTAAAATCATTTGTAATTGCATCTTTCATCTAAGCTATACAAAGTACAACTGCCAAAATTTTTATTTGTACTCAACTAAACAAAAGCATAACGTTTACTTTATGCAAGACCGAAAAATAAAAAAAAAATAATAAGATAAACCCTTCGTTTATACTTATAGTGATACTATGTAATTTTAATATGCAACACTGTATGACAATTCGAAACGAATTTATAACAAAAACTTGCCGATCAAGTTTTTATTTTTGTGCGGCCTGAAATCCTTTAAAACTAAATTTTTCTGCTAGACAGAAATACTTTCTGTTTCTGCTTTTATATTAAGCGTAGCAACTTAACATGATTTTTTGTTTGAACAGGGCTTAATGGTATGTTGCAGGTGTAAGAAGCTTGTTTGTATTGCAAGCTATTTGTAGTCAATTGCGTGCCATTGTTAGTTGCTTTCACTACAGCTTATACAAATTATTATTAGTTGATTAGAGCTGTTTTTAACTGTATCAAAAATTATCAAAACAAAACTAACGATCAAAAACATTAAAAACATGAGAAAGAACAACAAACACAGTAAAACATAAAAAACAAAAACAAATTAAAACGAAAAATTTTTACTACCAACTATTTTAGACAATACTAACTACAACAAAAAGTGTCAAAAATTATCAGAAACATTAGCTAAAATAACAGTGATTAATTTCACTCAGTTTATATATTTATAGTATTGTCTAAAACATCAACAATATAAAAAACAATGATCAATCAGTTTTAATAGTCTTAATTTTAGATGAATTAAAAAAATTTAAAAGCAATTAAAACGAAAGAGAACAAGAATCATTTGTTAAACTTAAATACCGGTTTTTTAACATTACCAAAAAAGTTCAACACAAAAAAAACAATTAAAACAAAAATGAACTCAGTAGCCCTTCTTTTAAATGGATCAAAGAATATCAAATACAACGAAAAAAAAACAATTAGTTAAACACGGTAGTCTTGCAGAAACGACAAAAAACACCAAGTTTTGCTTGAATTTAGTGTATTTGTTTTTAACTATGTTGAAAGCATTTACAGAAAATTAAACTAAAATAGGACAACAACAACATTAGTTGCAATATATGTGAATATATGTAAGTTTAGGAAAAAACTAACAGTCGTAAGCTAGCGTAAAACTAGATTTTGTTTTCTTTTGTTTAAACCTATTTAGTTAAAAGGTTTTAAGTCGGTTTTGTTTTGGCTGTTACAAAAATAAATTACCAACTAAATTTTGTAAATGGTCATAACTTAAAACAATTTTTCACTATTAAAAACTATTGTTTTAACTCAGTCAATAAACGACTTGTAACAAAGATGGAATTAAGTTTTAACTTTGTAGCTTTTAGAAACAATTTTTACTTGAAAAAGTCAAAGGGACAATTTTATGAGTTTGCACTTAAAAGTTTATTTTGATTAATTGGGTGTTAAGGTCAAAAAAGCTACTAATTTTCAATTCTCATGACCAAGTTTTACAAAATAATGCTTTGTTTACAACTTATTTTGTTGTATCAAAACATTTTATTATGTTAAAAACTAATAGAATTACTCGTTTAATTTTTCAACATTACTTGAAAGATAGTTAAACAAGAAATATAGTTCAAAGTTTACTTTCGTTATACTATAATTATAGCATTAAAAATTCAGTGTTTGGCACTCCCTTACCTTATGTGTTTTTACGATTTTGATTTATCGTTAATAATTTAAATCATTTTATGAGAAATGCGTTAGTTAAAATATCATATTAGGTTAATGAAGTTGAAAACTTTCGCCGATGTTTTTTGCTGCTTAGTTAGTTTTCTGTAAAATATTTTAAAAATCTTCGGTATACCAAAACTAAAAAAAAAAAAAATAAATAATAATGTAGTTTGAAATAAAAGATTGTGAGACTGAATTTATATACTTGAAATAAAAAAGAAATACATTTTTTGAGTTCAGCACCATATTTTGACTAAAAAACTTAGTAATTTGCAAAAGAAATAGAACCGGAATACAGTAACTATTCGCGACGCATAAATAATAAAATTTCACAGAAAATACAGATTGATTAACGATGTTTGGTGTGACGTATTAATACAAATGTGAAGGTTGTGCATAATACGAAATATTTTGTTTTAACAATCAGCTCACATCAAGTATAATAACAACAGCTGAAATTTGTCACGTAACTTGGTCTTCTATTTTGTTTATAGTTTATGACTAACATGTAAGTTACAAAGTGTATTAAAGGTGGCTCAATACATTTACATGTTGAGATTTTTCTTGTTAATAAGTAATTCATCTCGAGAAATGAATGAGGTGGAATTTGAAATAAACTTTAAATTCTTAACAGAATAAATTTAAATATTATTAAAATTGACAAAATTACTATCTCTAAAAAACAATTAAATTTTATAAATAAATTATTATTTTAAGACGAAAAAAAAGTAGTAAACTCTGGCAATTTTTGATTTAATAAGTGTGCTCTACGTGATTTATGGTGAAATTTATAACTTAGCTGTGTGTTTACTTACGTGGTTTGCATTAACTAAATAGTTTATAATCATTTCAAAATTATTTTTTTTACGGTTGAAAAATACAGCAAATGTACATGCTCATGTTTTGTTTTTAAATCATTTAGAACTATGAACAAAATCTTTATACTTTTGTAATTTCATTTACAACTTTTATTAATTTTTCTATAAATGTTTGAATGTTTTCAAATTTTTTTTTGAATTTTCTTTTAACTGGTTATTTATAGCCATTGTAATTTAAACCTTTATAAGCTTAAAAAACTTGTTTTCATAATAAAAAATATTCTCAATTACTCTTTTAAACTACAGTAATTGAATTCAAACTAACTTTGTGATTATCTACTAGACTTTTTGTCAGTTTAAAGTCAATGTCAGTAATTTAAACCGAATGCATCGGTTATACAATCAACAAAAATTAACTCTTGGTTAACAAATAAAGGGGTTAAATTTTGTAAATAAAACCCTATGTTTCCTGTGAAAACACACAAAACAGGTGCAGAGTAACACGAACCGATCTCTTCCGCTTCACAAATAATATTTGTTACGTGAATCAGGCGATGAAAAATGCAACAAGTTGACCACCCAAGAAGTTGCACAATAGACAAGAGTTTTTTTTTTGCTATCAGCCAATCATCAGCAGGAAGACGCTTCTCCACGGGCCATTGACTCCCTAAACACATCCCTCTAGTAACATTCTCTCAAGGCAACAGTCATCATGGAAATTCTAGTTGTTTGATGTTTGCATCTAATGTAACTCTATTGTGAGGTCATGCGCCGGAATTCAGAATTATAATGTTTAAAACCTTTTTATAAGTGTCTGTGTTTTTGTAGAAAAAAAAAGTTTTCACAGCTTTTTTAAGGTTTAAATAGTTTTTTAGCTTTGTGACTTAACATGAAAAATTACTTAAATTTACAACTGACAAAAACATTTTTAGATATATAAATTTAGTAAAACTTTACAAGTAATAAAATCAAGAAAAAATGTTTGAGTACATACATACTTTTGAATAAGGTGGTTAATAATTTTTTGAAGTATAGCTTTAAGTTTTTGCTGTTAACTTAATCATTTTAGTTATTTCAAAACACATGTACAAAAATTAAGTTATTTAATTTGTATTACGTTTATAAAGTATGAACGTTATTCCGGCGTTAAAAAATTTATACTTCATCCTTTTTACTTTTAACACACGTATAGTTTAAGCTAGTTTAAAAAACAATTGTGTTTTTAAAAGTCTGAAACTGTAAAGGTTTAAGGTTATAAAATCTGTATTAAAGTTTTGAACAAATTAAAAAAAAATCATACTGACTTTTACCATTTGGATGATTATAAGTTTCATTATAGTTAAAAAAGACTTCATCGTGTATTTACAAACAGGAAACACTAAATTAAAACATATTTTTACGTTTCAAATAATCGCTTTCAAGCATTCTTTCCAGACAATGCAATGTTTTCAATCATTTACATCAGACCCACAATAAAAATAGATATGATAACTTTTGTATACTTTAGGATCTAACTAATGGGAGTCACCCTTAATTGTTGATTTAAGTATATTTATTAATGTTTCTTTTTCTCGATATTTCTGGATTAACTTGTCGTCGCTTGTTTAATGATGTTTGTGCAAATAATATTTTTTAGTTTGACATTTTTTGATTATACTTGTACTCTATTTATTTTGGTTTAAAAACGAGTAAAGATTAAAGTAAAAAATTTTGTTTTTTGAAATAATTCTAAAGATCTTAATTGTTAAGAAAAAAGTGTTTGTGTCAATTTAAAGTATATTTAAACTTTTTTTTTATTCTTTTAACATAAAATATATAAAAAAAGAAAACAGTAAGCGGAAGAATGCTTTATTTTTTACTTAAATTTTACTATAAATTATCCTTGAAAATATTTTTATATATTAAAACAACAAAGCATTAAAAATTGTAAAGGAAAAATTTTTTTTTTCTTAATTATTAAATACTTTATGTTTAAATGTATTATGTTTTTACCGTGATAATATAAGGTGTTTATGTAAAACATCAAACTTTTTTTTAAAACAAAGTAATTAGTGTATCATTTATGCATAAAACTTATACGCATTTTAAGTATAAAATATAAGTGTTAAAATGCAAAAACTTTTATTCAAACTTTAGCAAGATTTAAGTTTTATAATCAATTGTAAAATTTTTCATGTGTTATTTAGTTGCGTGCAATCTTAAGCTGTTGTATTTTTTTAGCTGATAACAATACAGTGGTATAATTACTTTTACTTCATTTGTACTTGTAAATTAAACACAATGCCATTAAAAACTAATGCTATCATTAAACAATATTTCATTTTATTTGATAACATTTTTCTGTATGATTAAATTTTTAACTTAACATTGAAAATTGCTTTAAAAACAAGAAAATAAAGAAATAAAAAGAACTTAGAAGGCTAAATTATTTATTAATAGTGAAAAAATTTGTGTAAGTTGAACAATTATTTATAAAAATATTTCTGTTTCAATTGAAAGAAAAAGCAAATAAAGACAATCTTATTAAGACTCATTGCTAAATATTTCTTATTTGTCGAGTAAACTTTAGTTAAACAATGATAATGATAGCTATCACAGCTTTTCAAAACCAACTGATTGAATGAAAAAAAAAAAAGAATATTTTTAACCTAGTTTTAAAAAAACGTTTAACACTTGAGTACAATTAAAAAAATATTATTTAAAAAAAATCTTTATTACCTTATTTCAAGACACTTGTAACTAATCCGTAAAGAATTTTACGAATGTCGCTGAAAGTGCTTCACTTAGAAATAAATAACATTTTGCAGAAAGTCATGTAATTTTAATAGTTTTAAAAACTATTTAGTTTTACCAGCCACAAAACGTAAGAGTAAAGAACAACAAAAATAATTTATTTGTAATTTTTGTTAGAAATTTTTTAACTTTGTTTTACAAAATAATACATTAGCAAAGTATAAGTACTTTGAGATAACAAATTTAATTGTCTTTAAATGAAAATTAATTTTAGAATACAAATATAAATCTGTAAGTGTTAATTTATTATGTTTTTTGTTGTTCAAAGTTAAATAACACGAAGCTTATCAATGATTCATTTTTAATGTACAAAATGAATGATTAAAGCAAGTGAAAAATATGACAAAAACCTACGTAAGTAAAAATCATCTTTGTAAATAATGTTATTTCAATTTTATGTAGAAAATATTTGTTTAGTATACTGTTTTTAACATTTTATTCATTTTACAGGGAACACATAATGTATATCATAACACTTAAAAACCCGAGTTGTCTAAATTCATAAGTGAACATATTCAACTATAATTAATTATTCATTTTTATCAAAATAATTTTCTTTGTTAAGCATTTTTTTAATTTTTTTGTCTAAAAATGCAAATGCTTAATACTCTCGATACTTGTATTTTATTGTAGGTACCAATAAATTAAAAATTAATAAAATATTTTTTAATGTTTAATATTATACTGAAATATTAAACCGATGTACTTAAAAAAATATTAACAAAGCTGCTTGTATTCTCAATAAACATAATAATAAAACGTTTAAAAAATTCTTATGATTTTTGATAATTAGATTATCGTTCTAACAGTTCTAATGCTTCTAATTTTCATAAAAAAAAGCTTAAAGCTTTTAGCGTTAATTAAATAAGTACGGTTTTATATGTCTTAAAATAAGTCTTTAAACTTAATTTAATGTTTCAATAGTTTTGATTTTACAAACAAAAGCCAGGTACAAAACAAATTACAATTTAAAGAAGCAATTAAGTAAACTTTAACTTTTTTTGAAAACTTCAAATTGCATTAAATAACTTTTCACTCACCCGTAACGACAGACATTTTATTGTTACATCAAGCATAAGTAAGAAGGGATTGACACCAAAAACCATCGATTTGCCTTTTTACAAAACAAATTTTCCAAGGAACTTTTATATCAAATCGCAATGCAAACATATGATAAGAATTCGAAGGCGTTCGTTTTTATCAAGTTTTAAAACAACTGTTGTTTTACATTTACGTCTAAAACATGCATGTAAGAAAACAGAAAGTCTAACTTTCGTTTCCTTTCCAGCGAAAACTTTTTACCAATAAAAACAATCAGAAAAATTCAAGTCCACCTAAATGTCATTGTTTTGATTAAACACGTGTCGATTTCTTTTTGCTTTTCTTACTTTGGTGCAAAGGCACTAATTAACGTTGCTTCTTAAGCTAACTAAAACGAAAAATGTTTTGCTGACAGTCTAACTCAGTTTGTATAAAATAAACTTGTGTACACAAAGTTTAATTGTCTTTTTAAGAAAAATTTAGAACAAGTTGAATTTTTATCCAAATTTAATTAGTCGAGTATGCTAACTAACATAGTTCAAGACTAAAATCTTAACAAATTAATTTTTTGGGATTATACTAAAGGTTATTTCCAAAAGTTTTTTTAAACAAGTTGTATTACAAAGTTACACAATTAAGTTAAAATTTTATAAGTAGTGAGCTTATATATAATAAATGACGACTTTATTAGAAAGAAAACAACTAAAATGATCTTATTGCAATTTTTGAATTCTTACTACAATTTTGAACAAAATTGCGTTCTTTGACCTTCTTAACTCTGCAAACTGTAAAATCCTCAAGTAAATTTTAAAAGTCATAGTCATTTTTCAAAAGCAACTTTTATTGTGCGAAATGATACTTAGTCTCGTCATAAACTTTTTAAGTTTTTCGATTATAAATACTAAAGTCAGCATAAAAACTTTAGAAACACTTGTTAGCTGATTCAAAACTTTTTATCCCTATCTAACTTTATAGAAGGGTTTTGTAGTTGCTATGCAGCGTTGGTAGGGAGCTGCTGGGTAATTTCCTTAAGTGAAAATTATTAAATGATCACGGGTAATAACAGTGGCTGACTAAAATTTAAACCGCTAATAACATTTCATATTAAAGAAATTTCAGTGCTTGTTTTTAAAAGGTCTTTTTTTTGAATATTATTTTGGATAACTTTTTGAAGTCGTTTGAAATTAAACATTGTCAAGAATAAAGTTGTTTGAGAGGTTTTCAGATGACACAACTAGTTTTATTAAGATATAAGTAGAAAGAAAAATAATTGAATTAAATAAAATCTCTTTATCTTGTGTACACGTGTTCTGGTCTAACAAGCAATGTTTCAAGTGCATTTGTAAGAACACAACAAATCAACTAAACAATAATATCTTAAATACTTTAACCGAACCCGAATATTTAAATAAAAAACCGTTTCAGATGATAAAGACACGCAGGTTGCAACCGACAGATACAAAATTAAACCAATACAATTTAATTCAAAGTGTGGCTTTTTAATCCAAATCACTGTACTGCATGTGACGCGAGCTGCGTGCAGTTATTATGACATCACAAACGCGTAGTCAGGTGGCCGGCGACGAATTCAGTGGATTTCGGCGATTGAGCGGTTGCAAATTTGCACTTTTGTGTTACATGTGCAAATGTTTTTATATTGGTGGCAAATTTTTTGGTGACACAATGGGACATTTATTATTTTTATACATAGAGTCGTATAAACATAAATAAAAATGGTAAGAACCATTAAAAAAAATCAGTCACAGTCTTTTACAACCACTTAGAATAGATCTTTCGTTTATTAAAAAACAAACATTTTCAATTCTGTAGAAAACAAAAAAATATACTAGCAACTAGAGAAAAATTAAGTACCGTAAATTAAATATTTTTAGCAAAATTTAAAATAAAACTAAAAACTACCATATTATTAAAATACTGAATTTCATACTATTACTTTAAAATTAATGGAACACTTATATTTGAGATTAGTCAGTAAAATTTGATATAATTTTTCAATTTGAGAAACTGAAAAAAGACACTTTGGAAAATTATTTTTGTTTACTGTAACTAAGAAAAACTATTTCTATAAACAACAAACAATTAAAAAATTCTCTAGTATTGTACTTGATAAAAAAAATATTTTTTGATGACATTTTCAATTTTTTATCATAATTATGATAAAAAATTGAAAATGTCATCAAAAAATATTTTTTTTTTCAAGTACAATACTAGAGAATTTTTTAATTGTTTGTTGTTTATAGAAATAGTTTTTCTTAGTTACAGTAAACAAAAATAATTTTCCAAAGTGTCTTTTTTCAGTTTCTCAAATTGAAAAATTATATCAAATTTTACTGACTAATCTCAAATATAAGTGTTCCATTAATTTTAAAGTAATAGTATGAAATTCAGTATTTTAATAATATGGTAGTTTTTAGTTTTATTTTAAATTTTGCTAAAAATATTTAATTTACGGTACTTAATTTTTCTCTAGTTGCTAGTATATTTTTTTGTTTTCTACAGAATTGAAAATGTTTGTTTTTTAATAAACGAAAGATCTATTCTAAGTGGTTGTAAAAGACTGTGACTGATTTTTTTTAATGGTTCTTACCATTTTTATTTATGTTTATCTAAAATTCAATCCTGTCCGGTCTTTAAAATCAAAAGAGGAAGACTACCTTCATCCCATTTTAATTTCTAGAGTCGTATAAATGCAATTATGTTGTATCAGACAGACTGCTTTAGTTTGGCAATAGAAAAGATCTTTTTATTTGTAGATTTATGGACATTTGTTGAAAACTTTGGTAAAGTAATAACAGAAAGATCACAACTATAGATTACATTTGAAAAAAAAAATTAAAATAAATGCTTTTTATTAACTTAGACTGACTTAAGTTTTTAAGATGACTTTAAAACAAATGAAGCATTTTTAACGTAAGAACAAATACACCTTGTATAAATTTAAAGTTTTTTTATTTTTTAGGATTATAAAAAAACGTTTTAGTTTATATGTTAAGAAAATCCTAAAGAATTTCTTAATTAATTATTTAAAATAAAAATAATCATTGTTTTTTAAGTTTACTAATACTGTGAATAAAACATACACTTTAAAATGTTTCAAAATAAAAAAAAAAGTTTTTATTGTCTTGATTTATTAAAATAAACTTTAAAAATATCGGATTAAACTTTTTGCAATCCGAATAAAATGCTGTCAAAATTTAACTTCATTCGTTAGATTATTTGTGATGTTAAAGTCTTTCATCATATATAATTCAAATATTATCTCTTTTAATTTAATAAAGTATAGGATGTGATTTTAAACGTTAATTGCAACAACTAACTTTAATTTTTTTTTAAACTGCTTCACATGATTAATTATTTAATGCATGGAACGATAAACTTTTTATCAAAATTTAGTCTAATCCTTTTGTTTTTTTATTACCCTAAAATATAATAGTTTCATTATTAATATTCTTGTTATTGTTTTAATTTGTCTATAATAAACTTTCTTTTTATCTTAAAACATGTAAAAAAAATTTTACTCCTAGTCTCGTTACTTTTTAATATTTAATCTAAAATTAGCTGTATAACTAACTTTTAGTTTTTTTTAATTATATTTAAGTTTAATCTACATATAAATTTTTTTTAATGATTCTACAACTATCAGAAATTTTTATCAAAAACTTTTAAAACTTTTAAAAACGAATTAGTTAATATTGGTAGAAATATTGTATTTAAATCACAAAAACGTTAACTTTATTTTTTATTGAAAAAACATACATTTATCGAATCTAAAAGTTATATGCAAATGAAGTCAAAAAAAAAAAGTAAATACTATCTACGTAGATATCAACAAAATAAAAACAAGTAACAAAAAGTTTGCAAATACCAAAAAAACTAAAATAGGTAAATTATGATTTTAATTAGACGGTAGTTTGATTTTAATTATATCAAAGTATACTACTGTATCAAACAACTCAAAGTATTTAATATTTTCTCTAAATTATTTATTTTAAATTATAAGTTTTTAAAGAACAAAACAAAACAAAAGTATGAGAAAATGCTACTTCGAATGTATTCAAAAAAATGGCGTAAAGGATAAAGCGCCTGTGAAAAAATACTCAAAAAGAACAATGACTAGAATAAAATAAACTAAATCTAAGTTTTGTAATAAACAAGTGTTTATAATATTATAATATTAAAAAGTTACTCAGCAACAATAACCGACATAGCAGTTAAAATTTTAGTTAACTAACTCTGTAAAATTACCTCAAAAGATTTTTTTAGTTTCAAAGCAGCTCATACTGCTTACTAAGTACTACAAAGTTAGGCTTGAATAAAATTAACATTATAGTTGTATAATTTCATACGGCTTTTTAAGATTTTTATAAGTATGATTTACATTTATTTTCCTGACTAAAGATAGGCAATTTTATTTATTGAATGACTGTAAAATTCTAAAGTGTAGTTCGCAATGAAATAAATCTTGCTTTTTTTTTTTATTGAAATAAATTATTAAAATTCATATTTATAAAGAAGGCCAATTTAGTTATTTTTAAACGTTAATAAAACAATATAGCTGCATAAAATGATCAGAATGCACCTATCAAAACAAATTTCATTTCTACCTTGAACAAAAACAATGAATGCATCAAATTTTTATTTTTATGCTTTTGATGAACGTTATGTTCTTATTATATAACACATAATGCTAATTACATATTTTAACTTTATATTTTTTTTACATTACATTGAAATTTTTCCCAAAAAGAGCAAAGTAGTGTGCATAGAAATTGTTTTCCTGTACACAGAAATTTTATGAGTAGCTAAAACTTTTAAAAAAAGTAAGCAATTTTTTTTCTTAAAAATATTTTTTATATAACTCGCTGTAAATTTGATTAAAACATATTAATATCAAGTATTCTTACCACAAAAGTACTCACTTAAATAAACTGTCTACATATTTTGATGTGAGTTACTTCGTACGGCTATTAAAGTGCTTAGAAACATTGGTAAATAATTTGCTTAAGTAAATTAAGACTAAGAATATAATATGTAGTTTTATAATTTAAACACTGGAGTTTAATTAACGACGTTTTGAATATCTGTTTCGGGTTTTTTCTGTCCTTGAATCTGCCTGTTCACCTGCTTCATTAGCTCGTCTATGGAAAGCCTCTTGTTGCCTGGTAAATTTCCGCCGTTACTGGGGCTGAATTTCTGCGGACCGTCGGATTCTGGAAAACTTTGCTGGGGTTGCTGGATCTGATTGTAGGCGGCAGCCATGAAAGGGGTAATGTTGAAAGGGAGTTTCCCACCATGGAAACTCGACGCTCCTATGTGGTGAAACCTTGTGGCGGGAAAGTTGTTAGGGAATCTCCCGCTAAATTGATTGGAATTCCCCTGAATGACGGCGTTCATGGCGGCAATTCGCCGCTGGGCCATCAGCTGAGAGTAGTTGTGGTTGAAGTTTGATTGGCCTAACAACTGGCCGGTTGAAAGGGGATTACCCTGAATAGGCATGTTGTAGTAGGGGTGAGTTGGATAATCTGATAGAATATGCTATTATCAAAAAGATTGTTAAGTTATTTAAAGGTGTACTCTTTATATGGCAAAGTAAGTTTTTTGTGATTGTTATGAGTTTATTATAGATTAGACTTTCAAAAAAACAAACTATAAGGTTTGCTTCAAATAGTAGTTATTTATTTTTATCTAATAAATAAAAGTTTTTAGTATTAATATTTTTTTCATATATTGTTTAACTAACTTTGTTTTGATTTCAAATGTAATGTTTGTTTCTGAACTTTTCTACTGACTTCGATTTCAGAGTCAGGTAAGAATTTTCTTTTCAAGTTTTGCTGTAGACTGATATTTGGTGGCACCCCATTGATACCCTTGTTGTTTTGGTTTAACATCTAAAAAAAATAAAATATTAGACATTCATCGATTCCAGTTAAACTTTAAAAAATAATAAGAAGAAAAATAAAACTTTAGAACCTTAATCAATTATTAAAAAAATAATTTACCTGCTTAATAGTGTCCATCACATTGAAATTGTGATCCTGATAAATTTTTACGAGATAGTTCTTGTCGCTTTCAGGAAAAAGCTTGTAAAGCATTGCAAAGTCTTGTGGCTCGCTTTTAATTAATTAAATTAGTTTAAATATTTATTAAAACTTCATTTAAATCGTTAATTGAATCGACTAAAATTTAATGAATCGTTGAATATAGTGTTGAACTAAAAATAACTTAAAGCTTGTTAAAAAAATATATATATTTTTTTTACCTTTTTTGTACATCCCTGTGCTTTTCTGGAAGATTAACATCCCAATCTAACGTGTTTTGAGTTTCATTGTTGTTTTGAGACGGAGATTTTGAGCTTTCGTTATTTACTGAACTACTTATTTTGCTCCCTTCTGTAAAATACTTTAGACTAAAACCTAAAAATTTAAACTCAAATAAATTTACAAAAAAATTAGATAACTAAAATTTAATGAAGCAAAAATAATGTATTGTAGTGTTGTAACATTTGTATTCACCAACAAACTTACAACTAATTTTTAGGAATAGCATTTAACTTTGATTTATATTTTGAATAATAGTTAAAATCGTAACATAACTATTATATTCTTATATTTTTTACACAAACCTGATTCGCTACCAGACATCGAAGCAATCAACGGCTTCGCTTCAAACTCGTCGACATTTTCCTGCTTTTCCGCGGAAAATTTCTCCTCCGAGCATGCTGCTGGTGACTTCACCGATGACGTCACCAGCAAGCTTCTAGTAAGTGAGCTGCTGGCGGAACTGTGGTGATTCAGGTACCCGTTGCTAGTGGCAACCTCGGGCAACAGGGGGTTGAAAGGGGTCTTGTTGATGTTGTACATCAGCTGCAGCTCTCTCGCTTCGTTTTCTTCCTGCGCCTGCTGCCTTCTGAGGGCTACCTATCAAATTTAAAAGATAAGTTTTATGAAATATAACCGTGTTAACTGTACTGTTAAAAGGTGTTTGTAAAATTTTTATACCAATCAGAGCTTAGCATTTAAAATTCATGCGCCATTTTTCTCAACTAAAGTCTTAAAACATAAAAAAATATTGTTTAATATAAAAAAAAGTTCTAAGCTTTAAATGCTACACATGAAAAAAAAATCAAACTGTTTATTTATTTTAGATTTAAAAACCTGCGCCGCCATGACCCTCTGCCTTTCTGCAATCAAGGTGCACTTTGCGCACATGCAGTCCTTCCACTTGCAGTACCTCTTGTGGCCCTTCAGAGGGGAAACCACCCCGTGGTTGCGGCACCTGGCGCATTTGGGGGCGCGCGGGTACTTGTCAGCCAAAATGGAGACCGTCGTCCGTAGCAACGCGGGGTTGTGATGGTGGTTCGGGGGTTTTTCTTGATGTGAGATCATCTCTTGTGTTGATTGGAGGTTAAAGACGGAGGAAGTGGGAGTCTGCATCAGTTGATTTGAAAAATTCATATATTTAATGTTTAATCAACTCTGGCTGTAATTCATCTTTTGGTTTTATTTTTGCTTAATGAAAATTACTTAAATTTATTAAATAAAAAACCTTACCTATACCTAAACATGTTTTACTTTTATAATAAACAAAAACACATAAAAATCTCAGTACTGAAACAAAATCTTATAGCTATAACCACAAATCAAAAAAGTTGTTTAGTTTTTTTTAAATCGAGTAATGACTAATGCTACACAACAGGTTTCTAAAAACAAATAAATTTAAGCCTTTTCACTGAATAATAAATAAATTTTTACTGGCGATTAACTTTAGTTCTTCTCAAGATCTCTCTCATCTTACAATATTTTTTTCTCTCTCATATTACTTCTCTCGCGAAAACTTTGGAGCTGTGTAAGACAACTTTTAATAAAACATTTTAACAAATAGTTTTAATTTTTACAACAATCCCAAATTTCCCATGTTTCCTAAATAACTTTTAAATACTATTTTATTAATTTTTATAAGTGATACATAGTTACATACGTACTTTTTATTGTGTAGTATTTGTAGTTTTAAGTGATAATGTAACTTAATTGGTTTACACTATATACCTTTAAGTCTAAGTTTTATAAACTATTTAGGTATTTTAATGATAATTCAAAATGTTATTAAGTTAGTTTACCTAGCATTGTTAGTAATAATGAAACAATTAAATAACAACATAATCGTGCATACAAAACAAACTAAATTAGTGTTTTTAAGTAATTAAAGTTTATTTTTTTCACCAAAATAAATGCGCTTAAAGTACATACTATTATCAAAGTTTGTTAGTATTTTTTTTATTTTAAAGTAAATTGTTTATTTTTTTTTTTTTACCTACGAAAACCCTTTTTAGATTAAGATTAACTAAATGCGTATTTTTTAAACAAATAAACACAGTTTATAAAAATAATAGCTAACCAACAAATGAAAATTTCGTCTTTAATTATTTAAAAATCGTTAAGCTTTTTAAGATAAATAAATTATATCTCTCAATGTTAAATTACTATTAAAAAATTTTAAATCGAGATAGTTGCATGACATAATTTAATCTACTTTTTATTTAATCTAATTGAAGAAATATGCATTAAGTAAACCGTAACACATAAAAAGTTTCAACCTACAGCATTTTTCATTAATATTGAAATTCTCAGCATGTAACAATAGGGCTTCATTTATACAAAGATTAACAAATTAAACAAAGAAGAGTACACACAATGTAACAGAGGTAAAATAAGTTTGTAGGTGGTCTGGCTTAAATGTTTAAACATTTAAAGCGAGTTGTCAGCTTTTAAATATTCAGTTTTGCTTCATTTCAAATGAGGTAGAAAATCTTCTAAAAAAAACTTTTCCGGCGTTCTAAAGGTAAAGCGGCGCTGTTGAAAAATTTTAATTGAGCGTTGTTACAATGAGGTAATACTTACAAATCTAATTGATACATTTCAGTAAATTTGCATTGCTTTCTTGATAACAAACTTTATATTACGAAATTATATTTAGTAACGTTGTTTTTACTATACAGTTTTATTTCATATATATAATTACTGACCATATACCATAGAGCTAATAATAAAAACTAGTTTAAAATTGTTAAAAAGTTTTATGGAAAAATTATGTTCGAAACTTTTCTTAACATTTTATTGTTTCAACAGGTAGTATTTTCCTTTAAACAATTTTGCTTTGTTTCAGAAATTTAGAGTTTAAAAATTTTAAAAGTATTATTTTGTTTTTAAAATATTTATAGAACATGGGGTCGCGCTGCAATTGCACCAACTTAAAATTGTGTGAGAAAAAGTTAGGTATCTATAACGTTTTACTTTTTTATAAGAATAAAATTTCTTATAAAACTCCAATTTAGACAACGACCGTTTTGCTCTTTACGCTGCCGCAAACTCTTAGCTGCCTGCTGCAAAATAAGTAAAAAAAGCAAAATTTCTTCAATAGTTACCACAAAATCAATATTCTGCGGTAAGTGAGCAAAGATGAAATTTCCCTAAAATAGTACAGGCTGAAGTATCATTAACTATTGAAATTAGTACTTATGTAAACAAAAAATAAAACAAGACTTTGCAGAGTAGAGGCAACTCGAGCAGTAACAACTCGAGCACGGGGAATCGAGTACGAGCAACTCGAGCAGAGGCAACTCGAGCACCAGCAACTTGAGCACGGGCAACTCGGAAAATGTTTTTATTTAAATTTCTGCACCACCTAAGAAAAATATCACGCAACGCCACTGATATAGAACCATTTTATTGTTAAATATTATTTAGTTAGTAATTATGATATGTAATAAATTTAAAGCTATATATTCATTTAAAAGTTCAAACATCTTTTTTATTTAGTAAGTTTATTATTACTGTAATGTAATCACAGTGTAACATATGAATAATTAAGAATAACCAAAACATTTGTTTAACATATAAAATTTAAGTATGTTTAAACAACTAAGTTAATACAATCTTGATTTTTTTCCGACTATAAGTGATTGAGATAATTTTTACTAGAAATTTCCACAAACAAAAAGATTAAATAGTTTATTACGTAATAATGAGAAAGGGGTGAAAATTCAATTAAATCGTTTTGTTTATTTGAGCTTCGGTCTCAAATTTCAACCCCGTTATGGGTAAGAAAGATTCTGTTCGCATAAGACGACAATTTGTGCACGCGTATAGAGTTACAAAGATGTGAATTGAAATAAATTGACTTAATTGTCAATTTTCTGAATGCTCTATCTTGAAATAAAAGAATTTTCACACAAAGTAGCTTATTGCTTACGTATTCCTAATTAAAACATCTTTTTTAAACGTTGTGCTTTTGTTTTCGAATCGGCTGCACTTTTTAAAGTGAGACAAATAATTGGTCAACATTTGAAAACTATTTTACAAGATTAAATTGCATCTTCTGTTTAATTACAATTTAAAACAGAAAAAACTAAAATACTGTAATCTTTAAAAACTTGAAAAATCTACTTCCTTCTTATTTGGTTTTAAAAGGTTTAAGTATCTTAACTTTGTGACCTAAAACAGGATAAATCATCAGAATTACAATAAGTTATTACTTATACTAAAAATAATAGAAGCACTTTACTATACCAGACATAGTGTCTAGGTTTAATAACTTTAATTAAAGAACTCAGTTACAAAGTCCGAATACATATGCTTTCAGTCTCGTTCGATATAAATAACTTTTCTTTTTTTTTGACACAAAGAGGAGTGTTTATGCAAATAATCATTTGTTTTTGTGAATTGTGAAATTTTGCACAACTTTTTATATAAAAAGAGAAATAAAATAATGCTTAAGTTTGAAGTTATAAAAAATACAATTAAATCCAGCAGTTGACCACAACTTTTTTACAGCTCAATAGCTGTTTTGTGAGACAAGAGTTTTGCAAGAGTGCTTCTTTTGTTAACAACTGAAATGTAAAAAGTTTACAACAATAAAAATTACTTTTTTTACAATTTAATTCACACAATTTACTTTTTATAACTTTTACACGCATTTTTAAATGAATATAAATATTACATAGATCAATATGTAAGCTATGTGTTATAATTAGATACTGTTACCGAAGTGCAAATAAGTAAAGTTTTCTAGTTTTGGAACATTTTTTTTAATCGTTTATATATATTTGGTGAATTTAAATACATACTAACAGATTTGAAAATAAAGTAGTATCAAAATGCATTAACAGAATAACTTAATAAACTTATATTAGGAAATTTAAATTTTTATTTCAAAGTGTTTAATATAATTTAGTAGTTAAACTATACTTAATCACTATACTTTAAAAGACGAACAATAAATAGAAAAAAACGCGTACTAGAAGTAAAGTGTAAGTACTTGCTTTTGTTAAAATATGATAATAAGTGGTTAATTTCAAGCTTAAGAAACTTCTAATAGATCTTCAAAAACACTTTGAATCTTGAAAAATAAAAATATAAATACTTAAATTTTTTGTATTCAACTTCATGTAAGTAGAAGTATTTGATAAATTTATTTTATTTAAGTTTTTGCTACGTATAAACTACGATATGCTAAACAATAATCCGAACAGCATTAATAAAAACATTTACTTGGGTCTATTTAAAAAGTGTACTGATTGATACATGTTTTTTAACATACTTATAAATTTTGTTCATTAATTTTTAAAACTGTTTTGATGTAAAAATACTGCCAGTTTTAAAACCAATAAACACTGTTTTGAATAAGCTTAAACTTACAACACAAGTTGCATGTTACCTTAATAAATAAACTTGTGTGATTATAATTTATTTTAATTTCCTTATTATTAACCTATTAAAAAATTAAATTTCATTTCACTAAACAGTACTTAAAGCTTTTTTGTAAACTAAACTGTATAAACTAGACTTAACATTGAGTGGATTTATCATTAAAAGACAAATACATAACCTAACAATGTATACAGTGCTCAAAATAATAGTATCAAACAATATATGCTTTAGACATTACTTTCAATGTTATTAAATAATTAAAACTTTATTTGTATTTAAGAGAAATATATTTAAGAATGTATAAAACGAAACGACATTTAACTATTTAGGTTATATATCAAGAAATACATGTAAGAAGAAAAAAAACATTGTTTAGACAATAACTTTCAAATAAACAATATCAACAATAATTAAGTTCAATTATGGAACTAAATCTTGAAAGTCTTGACTCAAATATCTCCACACAGTCTCTGTGGCTGGTTTACATAGCTCTATTCTCAATTGTATTTAACATTACATCAGGAAAAATTGCTTTGCAGCTGACTTATTTTATATTTTTCAGTGTTATAGTAAACGGAACAACAAGTGAAACTTGTATTCCATTACAAAATCTCAGGTTTTCACCTAATTAACAGGAACCGGTCAAAATTGCACGAAGACAATATTGCAAGAAAATACAAAATTGCACGAGGAAACAAAATCGCACGATGACAAATTTGCACAGAGGGTTATTTTTTCACGAAAGTAAAATAAAAAACAGAAAAAAAAAGTATATAAATTAATAAAAAAACAAAAATAAAAAGAAAAGTTGCTGACCGAGGGTAAGGGTTAGGGGTAACAGTGATAGTAGAAATTAAAAAAATAATTACCAACTCAGGGTAAAAGTTAGGATCAACAGTGAAAGCAAAAAAAAAATGTTAAAAAACGACAATTAAAAAAAATATATATATAAAATAGAATAGTAAGTTTCCGACCGAGGATAAGGGTTTTGGGTAACAGAGATAGTAAAAAAAAAAATTTGTTAAAATTAAATTTAAAAAAAGTTACAAAAACAAAAAAATAACCCGCGCAAAAATGTCTCCGTGTAAGATTGTCTGCTCGTGCAAAAGTGTCTTCGTGAAAAAGTGACCCTTTGTACAAAAGTGTCTTAGTGTTATTTTATCTTCGTGCAGATAATCCCCTCGTGCAAAAGTGTATTCGGGGAAAATTATCTTCGTGAAATTTTGTATGTCGTGCAAATTTGACAGATACAATTTCATTAACAAGTGAATTCTTGTAATGTATACCTTAGGTTAAGCTCGATACAATATCTAAATTAGTAAGTTTAAAAATGTAAACTTTAAATAGCTTATTAAAACATTAGGATAATTTCTTTATTATGTGCCAGCGATCTAAATGCGTCCTAATCAAATTGTTACTTAAACTTAACAAACCCTGAAATTAAGAGAACTTACAAAGTTTTTTTATTTTTTTTAGCCATTTTTTGTTTGTATAACTGTAAAAATTTAAAAATTACTTTGTGTTGAAATAACTTTAAAGAAACGCTAAATAAGAAAACTTTCAAATTAGTTTCAATTTTTTCTAAACACTTAGTTGTTTTAGAATTTAAGCATCATATTCATTATTTAAATATTACACATTATACAAAATATTTTAAATTTGAAAACCACGAAGTTAAAGTAACAAGTTAACTGTTTTTGTTTTGTATCATTTCAACGTAAAACAATAGTACTTTTAAAAATATTTTCTACGGAAACATTGGATATAAAAACAATTCAATTGTTCATCGTTGCACAACTGGATTTAAAAAACACAATTTTTGATAAAACAAAGTTAAAAAAATCACCTAACAATTACTGATTTGACATTCTGACTTTAAACAGGTGTGCTTCAAGGTTTAACATTAACGAAATAATTCTGTTCAAACCAATAATATTGATGAACTTTAACCCCTTTTGTCATAACAACAGTTTACTTGTAAGTTCGATGTACTGTGTGTGGGCCTGGGTGGTTTTTTGTAGTTTCAAGATGCAACATAAACAACTGTCACATGTTTCATTTTAAACGCCTTTTCTGGCCTTTTTTGCAAAGGACCACACGTGCTAAGGATTAAGGGATAACTTTGATAGGTTTCAATTGCTAACGAAATTAAAATTTTTATTGTGTTTGTTTTTAAGTTAAAGGGTGCAGGTTATCAGTTTAAGATTTTAAATGGTGGTCTTTAGTTATCAAAATAAAATGTTTTCAAATTTATAAATTAGTTAAAGTTTCATTTGCTAGGGAACTTTTTAGTTTTTGCTTGTTTTTTCAAAAGACTCTAAAAACTTTTTTTTTGTGTTTGCATACTCAAAGGATCTCAGATTTTTTAATTTTATTTTTTACTCGAAAAAAATTAGTAATTTTATAACAGTAACAATACTCGTTAGTATTTTATATTTATGAATTTTGATTATAACATTGTATTTATGTTTATAGTACATTTAAAAAAAAAGGATAATTAAGAATTGGTTGTGGCTGCCGTCTACAATTCAGTGGCCTGAGCAGCAGCAAAGTTTTGCGGGGTCCGTTGTTCTGCAGAGGTTCAGGTTCAGCCCAAGTTACGTCAGTTCTGTCAGTCTGATTTTATCATATACAGATTATTAATGTGGTAGGTTTTAATATTTTTTTCAATCGTGTGTATTGTTTTACCAATAATTATGAAGTCATAAGTGTTCATAAAACCTCTGAATCTCTGAAAAACATCATTTCTTTGCAAACCTAAAGCAATCTACGCGACATAACATAAGTGTATTTATACAACTCAATTTATATAAAAGAACAAAAAAAAAACACTTTTGACATGTTTAATTGTGCCATCAATTAATTTGTCACCATTTTAACAATATTTGACACATGTTTCACAAAAGTTCAAGTTTGCAATTGCCCGATCGTCGTAATCCGCTGAATTCGTCGCCGGCCACCTGACTAGGCGTTTGTGACGTCATAATAACTGCACGCGGCTCGTGTCACATGCAGTACAGTGATTTGGATTGAAAAGACATACTTTGAACTAAAGTGTATAATTTTAATTTTCATATCTCGCGGTTACAAGCTGCGCATACTTAATAACTGAAACGGTTTTTTATTAAAGTATTCGGGTTTCGTATAGATATTAGAATTATTTCTATTTAAAACGGTGTGTTGTTTCATAAACACACTTGAAAAAATTATTTGTTTGATTTAAGGAAAAAATGCTTTGTGTACACTGAAGCAGTTAAATTACTTTATATTTCTACTTATATCATCATAAAACAAATATAACTGTGTCATCCAAGTACCTCCTAAGAGAATGTCTTTTGCTTAATTTTGACTTCAAACGATTTCAAAAAGAAATGAACAATGATTTTTACAAACTGCCCATTAGGAGCAAGCGCTGAAATTCTTAAATATGAAACGTTATTAGAAGTTCAATTTTAAATCGGCCATTGTTGTTACCCGTGACCATTTAATAACTTTAACTTAAGAAATTTACCCAGCTGCTCCCTAACAACACTGCATAGCAACCATAAAACCCTTCTTTAAAGTTAAGTAGCGAGTATAAATATTTGAATCAGCTAACAAGTGTTTCTAAGTGCTTATGTGTTCAGTTCAATTTTTTTTTTTCAATATTTATGTCGAGACTAAGTATTATTTTGCACAAAGAAAGTTGCTTTTGCGAAATGACTAAGAACTTTAAAGTTTACTCGAAAGTTTTTATAGTTTGTATAGTTTAAAAGGTCAAGAAAACACAATTTTGTTTCAAAATTTTAGTGTGAATTTTAAAATTGCGTGAGTTGTTCGATTTGTAATGCAAACTTCCATATTAAATTATAAGTTTGTTATTTATAGATTTCATTTAAATTAAGTAGTTTTAAAAGATAAGTTGTTTAGATAAATTTCAGAAATAAGCTCTAAAGTAATGCCAAAAAAAATTTTTGATAAATTTTCAGTCATAAAGTATATTAGATCTTAGTATTCTTGACTAAATAAAAAAGGGCTGAAAATATTCTAATATATTCTAAATCTTTCTTAAAACGCTATAACTAAACTTTTTGTACACAAGTTTATTTATGTAATCTGATTTAATTCGTCAAGTAAACTAAAAAAGCATAGTAAATTAGCGGCTTTTTCCAAAAACCAAAATAATAAAAGCAAATTGAAATCGACATATGTTTAATCTAAACACCGGGCTTAATTTTGTCGTTAATTGTTTTACTTGTTTCTTATTAGACATAAAAAAGTTTTTCATAAATAATAAATAAATAAAGAAAAGTAAGATTTTCTGTTTTCTTACATGTATGTTTTAGACGCAAAAGTAAAACAACAGTTGTTTTTAAACTCGATAAAAACGAACACCTTTGAATTTTTTATAGAGTGTTTGCATTGCGCTTTTGTAAAAAAATCTTTAAAAAATTTGTTTTCTTAAAATTCTTGAGTTGGTTATTTTAGTATCAATCTGTTTACAATAATGCTTGATGTACTTTGTATAAGATGTAGTGAAAGCAACTAAGAACAGTACGCAATTGATTACAAATAGCTTGCAATACAAACAACCTTCTTATAGTTGCTACACTCCATTAAGCCTTATTCAAACTAATATCTTGTAAAGTTGCTACGCTTAATATAAAAACAGAAACAGAAAGTCTTTCTCGTTCGTGAGAAACATTTTAATTGTAAAGGATTTCGGGCCGCACACAAAAAAAAAATTGTCTTTTTGTTTGGCAAATATTTGTTATAGATATTTAGGGAACTTTCGTGTAGTGTCCCATAGCTTTAATGACTTTTATGTGACTTAAAATGAAGGGTTTACTTTATTAGTGTTTTACTTGTCGGTCTTGCATAAAGTAAACGTTATGCTCTTGTTTGGTTAAGTACAGATAAAATGTTTTGCCGTTGTATTTTGTATAGCTTAGACGAAAGATATAATTATATGTGTTGTGATTAATGAAAATGAATATAGTTTTTTGTGTGGTAATAGTTTGTAATCTTACTTGTATTTAAGTCAATAAAAAATCTTAAACCTAAGTTTATTATCTTATTATTTGTAAAATTATAGTGATAGCTTATTTAATTTATTTTTGGATATGTTCATCTTAACTATTAAAACACACTATACAAAATACTATTACTTTATATTAGACAAAGAAAAACTTAAACACACTTCAATTCCAAGCATACAGCTCAACAGTTACTTCTGTTGCAATGAAATTATTTCTTATAAGAAGAAAATAAATGAGAATATTTTTCTTGAGATGTGTCGAGTGCATTTTTTACAACATTTTAAACATAAACGCTAAAGATGTAAATGAGCTCTCAACAATAAAAACCTCATGGCACCCTCTCTCGTTTTAGAAATATTTCAATTTATTGCAAATTTTAGCTCTTCAAATTGCAGATATTAGACATTGGATATTTGAATTGTTCGCTTTCAAGCAGAAACAGCTGTCTTTGCGACACAATTTTGACTTATATTGACCATAAAAACAACTTTTTGTTATTAACCAACAAAAATGGCATATTTCTAATTCATGGTGGTACATTGTCATGATTTCGAAGTTATTCAAGTTAATTGTTCGGCTTCCAAATGACCCGATCATTTTGGGACGATTTCAATTTAATTGCTTGTCAAAATTTAAACAAAAAAATTTTCTTTTCCAGCAACCAGTTTGTGGAAGTTTTTGACCAAGGTGGTCAATTAAGCTCGACATTTGCAGTGACAACAATGACAACAAAACTTTGCGCTTAACTGACTTTAAAACGAGCCTAGTTTTTTAGTAGAAAGTAATCAGGAAAAGTTGAATTAGTTCTAAACAGCGGAAGGAAAACCTTGTGTTTTTTGTATACATTCGCCTAATTTTACGGGGATTTGATGTGACAACAGCGGACTTAAAAGTTTTCATTTGATGATAAAAAATGCGAACAAACGCTTTTATGAAGTCATAAAAAAGTTTTTAAAAGTAATTTAAAAAATATCTTTTTTTAATACGAGTTAGTTAACATTTATAAAATAAAATAAAATCATAAATTTGGAAATGAAATTTATTTCTAGATCTTAACACTGAAGGTACAGTAAAAAAAATCTAAAACTCTATGTATTCTTACTACAGTTATATAAAATAAGATTTAAAATAAATTATCATATGAAAGATATAAATATACATTACCTTCACAAAATAAAAAAGTGTATCGCAATATATTTATAGGTTAAAAAATTTATTTGAGATATTCATATGAATATTTTATGCAACATGTACAAAAACTTTAAAATATTAAGTAAGTTGTCAAAAATATTCTTTTTGATATTGAAATGTAAGGCTTATATAATTTTTTGATGCTTTTAAAGCTAGCTTTAAGAAAAAATTATTAATGTTATATTTGTTAAATTTACAAGCAACAAGCAATAAAAGCAATATCATGTAAATTATAACAAAATTTTGCAGCACCTTTGTTTTACAATACACAATCAAAGTAGAATAGACAAAAATCAAAATGCTAAACAGTTAGTTGACTAAAATTAACAAAAATAAAAGTTCAAAATTTAATTAGACCTAGAAATTTGTAAAAAAATTAAAAGTAGAATCTTGATGATTAAGTTGTTTACGTTGTAACTCAAGTGATTTTGGAAATTGCTGCCAAAATCCCTTTGGCGACATTTTGGTGTCAAAATTTTTTATGTGTCAAAATAAAGTGACCAAGTATGTTTCCTTAGCCTGAAGTGAAACAGTTATGCTTTTGTATATCATATATTTTCTATATTCTCAAAGATTAAGAACTAAAAACAACTTTCTTAAGCGTTGCTAAAAATAATGATTTGTTTTTTTTTTATCGTACACAAAACATCATGTACGTAGTTAACACAAGCAATTATATAACAGATTTATAAAACGTAAGTATTTACGATTAAACAATGAAAGCGTATTGTAATATATACAAATATTGAGTCTTTATGTTTTTTTTGGGCTCATAGAAAAGTTATGTAAATTTGCTAAAAGTTTTACTTTTCAACATTTAAAAGAATTAAATTTTAAGCTGTTTCAACGATTAATTTAATTGTAAAACTATATACATTAATTCTTTAAATTATCTTTTTGTGATATTCTTAGGCTTAAAGAAATGAAGATCACCTACTGTGTAACTCCTGAAAAATTATCTAAAAAAACAAGATTACGAAAAATTTATGCCCTGACTGTGTTATATTGTCAATTATGACGTATTACTGCTAATAAGTAACGGTGTTCACGTGACAACAATAGATTCTGTCGCACTCTCAAATTGGCAATAAACAACAAATTAAAAAGAAACTGAACAAAAATAGTTTAAAAACACCAACCAAATTATTTAAAAAAAGACATTAATCTCTTAACACTTCGATTGTGTAAAACTTTTCAATAAATTATCTACCATGGCGCCTCGGAATTATTATCAATGATACCATTTTCGCCGCCGAGATTTTTACCGGGCGATTGTTTACATTGTTGCCAAGCATTATAACGTAACACCGGGTTGATCAAGATTGATGATTCTAGTTTAGTTTTAGTATTAGTGGCGCCGCGGTTTAAATCGTGTTTGCGCGACTAATATAGTCTGAAGTTGTTTGAAGTTTTGAAATGAAATTTGCACAGTGGCACATTCGATTGTTTCGTATATCGGCGATTAGTAGTATTTGATGACTAAATATTCATTTTCAAAATTGTTATAGCATGACAACTTTTTAAACACTAGTAATGTGAAGTAAAATAAAATAAAGTTGTGAAAAATCAGATATAGTAATTTAGTTTTAAAGTTAATTAAAACAGTAGCTGATTTGATTGCTTTTGTTTCAAGGGATAATGATGTTAAACTTATAGTTAATTGGTAACTTTAAAACTTTTATTCAAAATATTTATAAGCTTTTTAAAATTACTTATTAGAAAAAAAAACATCGATTTTTTCGCTTAATTATATTCAGCTTTTTTCATATACTAACAGTTTGTCAAACAAATGATATAAATAATGATTTACTCTTTCGCTAGCTTATATAAATAAAAAAAAGTTTAAAATTCTTTATTCTTATTCTAAAAGAAACAATAAATAACTAAATACAATGCTTTATTTATTCAGTTGATTATTGTATTTATATGTAGTTGCAATCGTTTAAATTTCAAAAGCTTAACAATAGAAAAGATACAAAGATTATACGAAAATGAATAATTTTATATACAATAAAAGTTTTAAGCTGCATATTTATGAGATTTAAAAACTTTTTTTTGATTATTATTTTTTTTTATCGATAATTGTTATCGTGCAATTTTTAAACCTTGTTATTAAATAAACAATTTTATTGCAAAAACTCTATTTTAAATAGGTTTTTTCTTACTTTATATGTGTAACTATTTTCCATATGTGCTTGTGTGTTGTCAAAACATTATATATACAATAGATAAGTTGCCAGAACTATAACTTTTACACTTAAGATATATTTCTACTTTTTTATCTGTTTTAAAAACATTAAACTAAGGAATACTTAGAAAGCACTTTTAGTTTTTTGGACGTAGAATAACTATTAAGCGCTTAGATTTAATACAAATAATATTGTATAAAACATAAAAAGCAAGTTATATATGATGACACACATAAAAATAGATATTGTTCTTTATATTAAAGTAGCGTTCAGCTATATATAATAATTTTAAGCATACTAAAGATATAAAATAAAACCAAATAAGAATTATATTTATTTAAGGTTAACTGAAAAGTTAAAAAACAAAACACTAATGTTTTTTAAGAGCATATAAAGCTTACTTCTTTATAAAAGTAACTTTTTGTTATTTTAACTAAGTGCTTAAATAGTTTATTTTGCTTTTATCTAAAATAAAATCTGAATTTGTTTTGTATAAATATTTTACGTAAAAAAACTATTAACAATAGCAATATTATACAATGTATTTAGATTTGATTAATAAGTATAAAAAAAAGTTAAACATTCAATTATTTACAAAGCAAACTTACTTAAATGACTTGTAATTTTTTGACGACAAACTTTTTTTTATTAACTATCAAATTGACAAAAGTATTCTTAATCACGTAAAAGGAAACTATAAATAGAAAACATTTACTAATAAGAGCAATATTTCTATTACTACACTTAATTAATGTCTTGATATATTGTTAAGATATGATTTCTAATATTCTATTTCCAAATACATAAATTACTGACTTTAATTCAATGATATATATACTTATAAAATCTTTAAGTTTTAACAATAAAGTTAGTAGGTGTTACTTACCGTAAGATTCAACAATACTCGAAGTATTATAAATTATTCTGCACTCCTCTATGACATCATCACGCGTCGTCACCGGTTTTTTTTTTTGCAGCTTCTTTAACTTTTTTCGAGATTGCTACATTTATTGGAAATAATTTCAAAACTTTTAGCAATAGTCTTATTAACATGTGTACCTAATTTGAACGACAGAAAAATCTTAAAAATTTTATATAGTTTAATATTTTTGTTTGCGTTAAATTGTATAACTAAACAAAACAAGTTTTGCTTTAAGAAATTCTATGCATCTGGTTGGTCACGCTGTATACAAAAATATTTCAACTTGGATTGTATAAATGACTAACATCTATAACGTTATACGCCTACAGAGTAAAGCTAACACGCTCAAAGTGTATAAGTTGTTGAAATGTGTCATTTGTGTTTTTGTTTTTAGCAATATGTATACACTTTTTTTAAAGTTTTTTCAGCTGTTGTTTAGATTGTTTATTTATTTTTAAATAAGCGGATTTTCGTAAGACATAATGTTGTACAACTCAAATAACTATTGATAAAATAAAAGTTTTCAACTATTTAAGTATAAAATATTTATTATGAGTTTTGTTTATTTTAATATATAACTTTTGAACTTAGCTTTGTTTAAAATCATTATAGTAACGCTTTTATGTTATGAGTTGACAACAGTTTTTTCTTATAAAATATTATAATTGACTACAAGTACTAAAATTATTTCTAATTGCCAATTTGCAAACTTCATAATATAAAGACTTAAAAATTTTGAAATAACTTATTTTTTTCATATTAAAATTAAAGTTTGAGTAACTGTTTTGAGATTTTGTCTTAAAAATTTGAATATTATAGGTATTATGACTAAATTAAACATTTGTGAAGCACGTTTTAAAGTAAAAAGTAGAAATGTATTTTATGCTTTATCTTTGAACTTATCTTAAAAAAAAATTATGCCTTAATACATATATATATATATATATATATAATTAAATTAAAACATTTTAGATAAATAAAATTTCTTACAACTAGTATAGGCAAAAGTTATTTTTCGACTTAATAAAAAATTTATAATATAAAGTAAACATAGTTTACTACACTTCAAATACAAGTTGCTTAAAAATGTTAAAGTAGCATGGCAAACTTGTTAACCACGCTACTATTTGATTGAAGTTACACTTTATTTATTTTGCTTGGTGTATTATATTTGTTTGTAGTTGCAGTTTAATTATCAGTTTTTAAATCGATAGTTTTGTTTATATGCAATAAACATATAAAATTCTGCAATTTGTTTTTAAAGAGTAAATAGAGATATACTTTTACTTAGCCTTTTATATAATAGATTAAATTTACTACAAGATAATATAAAAATAATTTTGTTTAATTAATTTTATACCTACTTGTATCAAAAAAGTACCAAAAATAAACCGTAAGTTTTAATTACTTAATAAATTTTCTTTACAAAAAATTGTTTTTGTTCTAATCTAAATTTTATGTTGCTGTACTTTATAAAAACCCAACAAAAAATAGTTTAAAAAATACAATAATTATTATTATGATTCAAAATACGTATTTTTGTTCAGTCGTGTTTATTGTTTAAGCTTTCTTGAAGTTTTACTGTTTTTAGATTTTTTTTTAACTTCTCTTATCTACCTTAGATATCCATTAAAATACAAATATATAAGAAGAAAGAAAAACCACTGTCAGTTTACACAGAAAAAGTTTTAAAAGCTAAATAGTAATTACTTGAAATGAATGTATTGTCAAAGTAGATTTAATGTCCTGGACAAGACGATAAAAGATATCTGTGGTGTGCGACCTGATAACCAAAAAGTTCTTCGTGCAACAGGTCCTAGGACTAAATATTTTGAGCCTTTTTTGATTGTCGTTCAATATCATATCATTAATATAATATATTGATAATCTAGTTTTAAAGTGTTTGTTACTTACGACAAAACTAAAAAATAATTTTAAATCTTATTTTTAAAAATAAGCCTTTTTAAATTAAAATAGTACTATAATTAATTTCAGTTCAGAGTTGAATCTGATAGTTTTTCTAAATAAACTGCAATAACATTTTCTAAATTACAAACGAGACCATAGTTTTTAAACTGTGAAAGTAGTTTATGAGGTTCTGCAATCAACTCTAAATAAAATTATTTTTAAATCGTTGCATTAATTTATTTTTTCAATTGTTTCATAATCAAATATAATAGCTTTTAGGAAATTTCTAAATGTGCTAAAAGTTATGTTATACGCTCGTTGCAGTAATATGCTATAAAATATAGCCACTTATAATCTCTGCCGATAAAAGTTAAAAAGTGCGTTTAATACTGAGTTAACAAGTGTATTAAGTTTATATAATAACTTATGAAAATTTACAATGTCAACATCAACTACTTCGAACGAAGTCCAGCACAAGTCGAGCGTTTCACAGGTCGGAGCACCAACGACAACCGCGTCCGTAACGACCGTATCCTCCTCCGTGTCTTCCCGGGACACCACCCTCCGGGCCAACTGCATGACTGCTGACTTTGTCCAACCGAAGACCGAATACTACAGGATGACCAATCCGAGGGAGCGGCCGCCAATCGACTCTCAGGTCGGGTACTCGAGGCAGGTTGACGACGGGAAAAACAGGGAGTCAGTTGCCGGTAGCAACCCGGTCAAGTTCGGGTGGATCATCGGAGTACTTATCAGGAGCACCTTGAACATTTGGGGTGTCATGCTCTTTATTAGGTTGGTTGCAACAATACATACGACAGTTTTTATTTAAGTTAGTGCGTTACAAAAATTACTTTGTTTGCAAAAATAATTAAAGTTGAGTGGTGCGACAGTAAAAAAACAAAATCTTTAAAACATCACTTTTATTTGGTCCTTTAATTTGTAATATAAAAACTTAATTTAAGTTTGCTAAAAAAATTCTTTAAAGTTAAGGTAGTTTCGTAAAGTTTTTAACTTTAGGCTGTCTTACATAGTGGGAGAGGCGGGGATCCTGCAAACGGTGGTCATCATCGCGTTGTCCGCCCTGATAACCACCTTGACTACCACTTCCATGTCCGCAATATGCACCAACGGGATAATAAAAGGCGGCGGGGCCTACTACCTCATCTCAAGGACGCTGGGGCCGGAGTTCGGCGGGGCCATCGGCATAATATTCAGCCTGGCAAACGCCATAGCGGTGGCGCTGTTCGTCGTGGGCTTCTCGGAAACGGTGAGGGACCTGATGAGGGAGGGAGGGTCGTGCATCGTTTGCGACGAGGAAGGGGTCTGGGACGTGAGGATCATCGGAGCGATCACTCTCGTGGTTTGTTTGGGAATCACCCAGCTGGGAATGGCGTGGGAGGCGAAAGCGCAGCTCGTCCTTCTGCTGCTCATGATCGTGTCAATTCTGAACTTTGTGATCGGAACGTTCGTAGTCGGGGGCGGGGAGAAGCAGAAAACAGGGTTTCACGGCTACAGCGGCCGGATATTCGTCGAAAACTGGAGTTCTTCTTACAGGAAAGAAACTTTTATGACCATGTTCGCGCTGTATTTTCCCGCGGCGGCCGGCATCCTTGCGGGCTGCAACATCTCGGGAGATCTGAAGGACGCGCAAAAGGCTATTCCGAAAGGCACATTCTTGGCGATCGCAATTACCACAAGCGTGTACGCGGGAGTGGTGCTGATGCTGGGAGCGGTTCAACTTAGGGACGCCACCGGACTCGAAACAGATTTCGTCGGCGTCCAAAATTCAACCAAGCTTTGCAACGAAACCGCGTGCGCGCTTGGCTGGAACTTTTACAGGGAAGGAGGTTGCAGATTAATTGCTCCTCCAGAAGATCAGGAAGCTGGTTATGTTAAAAACAAGTGTCCTAATGGCCTGATCAACGACAACCAGGCGATGGCCAGGATAAGTTTGGTTTATTACATCATAACGGCCGGAATTTTTTCCTCAACTCTTTCGTCGTCGCTTATCAGTCTGGTGAGCGCGCCTAAAATTTTCCAAGCTGTGTGCAAGGACGAAATATTCCCAGTTTTCAACTATTTCGCCAAAGGCTATGGGGTGAACAACGAGCCGAGAAGAGCGTACGCATTGGCCTTCTTAATCTCGCTCGGGTTCGTTTTGATCGGAAAGCTTGATATGATCGCGCTGATTTCAACCAACTTTTTTCTCACCTCCTACACGCTAATCAACTTCAGCTGCTTCTCGTCGTCGCTGTGCAAAAGTCCCGGATGGCGGCCCTCCTACAAGTACTACAACATGCACGTGTCTTTGCTGGCGTCGGCCATGTGCTTCGCCATGATGTTCCTCATCAGCTGGTACACGGCGCTGGTCACCATCGTCTGCGTCGCCGCCATCTACAAGTACGTCGAGTTTTCCAAGCCCAAGGTGAACTGGGGCAGCTCGGCGCAGGCGTACGCGTACAAGCAGGCGCTCAAGTACTGCCTCAAGCTGAGGCGCGTCGAGGAGCACGTGAAGAACTTCCGGCCGTCGGTGCTCGTCCTCACAGGCGAGCCGAGCCACCGGCCGGCCCTCTGCCACTTGGCGGCGCTGGTGACCAAGAAGACCTCGCTGATGGTTTGCGGCAACGTGAGCGACACCTACTCGTTCGCCGAGGTCCGCAACGAGCAGGACTTTCTCAACAACGAAAAGTACAAGGGCTTCTACTGCTGCGTGACCGCGCAAAGGCTCGACGTCGGCGCGCTGAGCCTTATGCAGTCGGCGGGCCTCGGCAAGATGAGGACCAACGTGCTCATGATGGGGTTCAAGAACGACTGGGAAAGTTGCAGGGACGCGCGGGGCTACACGCAGACGATCAAGTCCGCTTTCGACATGAAGTTCGGAGTTTGCGTGCTGAGGATCGGCATGGGACTGGACGTGTCGGAGTTTTCGGAGGAAGTGGTGAACTTGAGCTTCGACGTCGAGCAGAAAGAAAGCGAGAACGGATCAATGGTTAGGTGTTTGTTTGTTTTTTTTATAGGTATAATATTTAACAATCTTGGAGTTTTGTAGCAAATTTATTTTTTTCAATATCATATGTACAAAACATGTTCGTAAACTATTAAAATATTTATACAATTAGTTTTTCTGTTTTGAAAAGGAAGAAAGTTTTTTGTAGAGCAAACATACAAACGTTAATATCTAATGACAGCTACTGGTTAAAGCTATACTTGACTCTAAAAGGTTTTGTTTTTGTTTTTAGTAAATGAGCTTAAAATAAAAAAAAATTATAAACTGTTACTTACCAACTTTGAAAACAAAATTTATTATTTGTAAGGTAGTGATGAGTTAAAATTAGTAGCAGGCAATTCTCTTTTTCAGTTTGTATGAAAACTTCATGTATAAAACATTAAGTTACTAAAAAAAGTCAATGAAAAACTTAGATGGTCAAAAACAGGAGCGCGTTTTGACTGGTTTAATGTTTTCTGTGCCACCCAGGAAAAGCAAACTGGTATAAACTTTTAAAATAGTTTGCGAAAAACACATACCTTATGTAACTTTTATAAAAATTAAAATTAAGTTTATATCTTTTCAAAGAACAACGTCAATAATGACGTAGGTCTCCAAGTTTTTTATAGAAAAAAAAATATTTACTATATAATAGTTCAATAACTACCAACGAAGCACATATTTCAATTTTCAGCCAAACGAAAAATTTTCAGTCAAAATTAGCTAAACAAAATTGTTTATAAAACTATTTTTGAATGAAAGGAAACTTTTGACATAATTCCATCTTGTTTTTAGTTTTACAACATCAGAAAAACCGTAGTTGTTTTGGATTAAGTTGTAAAACAAATATTCATGTCTGCTACTAGTTTGTAATCAATGATATAATTAATTTATGGATAAACATTTGATTTTTCACTAAGTCGTTTTTACTGGAATTGTTTTACTAAGTAATTCATTTACATAGTATTGAGTATTGTTTTCTGTTATTAAGACAACTTGATTACTAATTTTGATTAGTACTTTGTTTTTAGTTTCTTATGTATAAAAATTTTTGTTATACAATGTATTACAATGCTTTACAATGTAAGGCAAAATTTTTAAACTGACAATAATAACAGGACTTAGGTTTATATCTAAATTATCTTACTAAATGTTAAATATCCGGATTACTTATAGGACATTGCAGTTTGTTATACTGGCATTTTTAATCTGTTTAAAGTTTGATCATTATTATATACCGTAGAAATTTTAGACAGTTATGCAGTAGACAATTGTTAAATTTTCTAGTTGTTACAACATAAGCTACTACAGAAAATATTTTATTATTTAACAGAAAAAAAGTACAACCCTCTTGAAAAAATTCTAGACACGCCCCTGGTAAAAACATTGAAATCAAATTACCATTTAGCACAATAATTATAACTTATAAAAACAAAAATTTGAACTATATTTAGTTTTTAGATAGATATTTTTTGCATTAAACTTTCGCGTACTACTTTTAAAGGTTTTAGTAGTCTAAAAACCTCTGCTGCTAAAAAATTAATAAGAAATTTGCCCAGGCGAGCTTCAGATCGTTGGAGCAAGTCAGGATGAACCCCAACGAAGCTGAGGAGCTGAAAAAGAAGAAAGACTCGATCGTATCCGCCCTCACCCAACTGCAAGGAGATCATCGAGACAAATGCATTGATGTTTGGTGGCTGACGGAGGACGGGGGGCTGACCGTTCTGCTGCCACAAATAATCGCGAGCAGGCAGCAGTGGAGCGGCTGCAAGTTGAGAGTCTTCACTATGAAGGTACAAGCTTGAGTTTATTTCATTTGTTCAAAGATTTTGACTAGTGCTGTGTGCGGTCAAAGGTTGTCAACTTTTGTTCAAGCTTTGTAAAGTTAGTTTACTCTAACTTTTTTTGGATCAACATTAAAATATAATATACTTTTTGTATTCACTAATTTATTAAGAAAATGTATTAATTCTAAACAAATGTAACAATGTTTGTCTTTCAAAGATTTACTTTAAAATAATTATAAAAACAAACTATGACGTCACAGTCGGACAGTCGATCGGACGTCAACATGGCGAGGATGATCAGCAAGTTTCGGATCGATTGCGAGGACGTGCAGGTCATCGATGACGTGAGGCAGAGCAGGCCGAGCGAGGCGAGCGTGAGAAAGTTCGAAGACAAAGTGAGCAGGTTCAGAACGGACCGAGCTGATGCGGAACCGTGGCAGGTTGCAAGTTGTTTATAAAAACAAGTATAACTGATGTTTTTAGAAAAATATAAAAAATTTTGGGGCTGATTCATTCAGCTCGTCGATAGTTTGTCTAATAGCTCGTCGGAAGGTTAGCTGTAATAATGCCTAACAAAACAAAAAGTTATTCTCTTTAAAAATGAACTCTGTATTGAATTTTGTTCTGTATAAGGAATATGAAATTTAACTTGAACAAGCACATTTAATTTAACTAAATAAAAATGAACACCAGATATCAAACGAGGAGTACGATAGGAAAAAGGAGAAAACTCTCAGCTTCGTCAGGCTGCAGGAGCTGCTCCAGGAGAAGTCGAAGGAAGCGGCGCTGATCTTCGTCACGCTCCCGCTGTTCAAAGACGTCAGCTCTTCTTTGTACCTGGCGTGGCTGGACGAGATCACCAAAGACCTGCCTCCCGTCGTGCTCATCCGCGGAAACCAGACTTCCGTGCTCACTTACTGCTCGTGAGAGGAAAATGTTTATTTTTCCAACGTATTTATTCTGATAAATTCTTACATATTTAAACTATTTGGACGTTTTTGTGATTTTTAATGTAAGTTTTTATTTAATATTATTATGTTAATTTGTTATAAAAAAACGCTTAAGCATCGTAATCTTTCTTTTTTTTTATGACAAAAAAGGTTTTACAGTTTTTGATATAAGATATAAAATTACGGTAACTTGAATAAATTAAGAATCATGTATAAATAAGAAGTTTAGTTATCTACAATTTAACGTTTTTTTATAAAAACCACGCTTTTTTTTTATTTTTATTTATGCTTTATATCCTTACAATTCACAGAATTAATTTTATAAGAGTATCGTACACTGTAAGACAACTTTTACTTAATTTATTAAGAACTACCTGTGAATAATTTTCTTTAAAAAGCAAACAAATATTTAAATGAGCTGTATTCAAATTTTTACAGTATAACAATTAAATTAAAAAATGTTTAGTGTTTACAAATTTAATACAGTTGTTAAAAGTTCTGGTTTTTCCTTGAGTATATTTAAAAATAAATCAAAATAGTTTTAAAATGAAATTAGTAGAGTATTCTATTCAGCTGTATTTGTATAGCAGTCTCCAGAAAACAAATAAGTTATAATTTCTTTAAAAGTGATGCTTATATTAGTATATTAGTTTTAAGCATTTTACTTTGTTGACTTTAAAACTGCTAGTAAACTTGACAATCTGTCTGGTTTGCAGAACTGCTGAGTCAGCAAAAAAATCTTTTTTATGTTATTTTTTTGTTTTAGTTTTAAAAACTTTATATCTTTGATTACATTTTAATGTAAATAAGTAAGGTGGGTTAGAGAAAAGGGTATACTTTAAAAAAATAGCTATAAAAAAAGTTTAAAAACTCAACATATATGCAATTCAGACTGACCTTTAATTATACCAATCTAAATATGCTAATAAAACCACAATTTTCAACATTAAAATTGATAACCTTCACCTTTGAACTGTTCGAAAAACTATTTAAAAATATTTCAAAGCAAACAAAGAAAAAACTTCAGTTTTGAGAGATGACCAATTGAAGACTGTCAAAATTTAAACCTCTAATACCTAGCACGTGTTGTTCTTTGCAAAAAAGGCCAGAAAAGACGTTTAAAATGAAACATGTGACAGTTGTTTATGTTGCATCTTAAAACTACAAAAAACCACCCAGGCCCACACACGGTACATCGAACTGACATATTAATAGTTGTTATGACAAAAGGGGTCAAAATCCATCAATATTGCTGGTTTAAACAGAACCATTCCGTTAATGCTCAATTTTGACCATGAAGCACACCTGTTAACAGTTAGAAGGTCAAGCCTGCAATTGCTAGTTGATTTTTAAACTTTCTTATTTTGATAACTTGTGTTTTTTTTAAATGTAATTTTGCAGTAATGAACCATTGAATTCTTATTTTTTTATATATCTCAGTAAAAAAACTTTTTAAAGATTTTTTTTTATTGGAATATACTATAAAATATTTAGCTATATACTTTAGTTGTTTAGTTTACTGATTTAAATAATATTTTATAACCTGTAAAGTTGCAAAAATGAGTATAACAGTTTTCTTTTTTTTTTAATTAAGTAAAGAAATATTAAAAGTTATACTAATATAACTTTCGATTAAAGTGACTGTTGATTGAATTATAATTTAAGTTTAACGTTACGTTTAAGTTATTTCAGCCTATAATGTATTTAATTAAAAAAAACAACACTAAATATAAAAAAGGCTTTGTTACTTAATTTATTGCGTCGTCAAAATTAGAAAACCAAAATGATCAAGACGGGATTATATCGCTGTCACATCATAAAAAATATAGTTTCAATAAGCTACTTAAAATCTCTATTTTTAAACTGAACAACTCAGATATCGCTTTTAGTTTAATATAAAAGGAACGGGTCAAAATTTCACGAAGACACAATTGCACGAAGGTACTTTTGCACAAAGACAAATTTGCAAGACAGAACAAAATTGCACGCAGACAATTTTGCACGAGCTACAGCTTTGCACAAGAGTAAAAAAAACAGAAAAAAAACTAAAAGATAGACTAATAAGAAAAAAAGGAAAAAAAAAGTCACTGACCGAGGGTAAGGGTTAGGATTAACGGTGTTAGTAAAAAAAAAAATAGTAAAAAAAATTAAAAAAATCAACCCGTGCAAAAGTATCATGGTACAATTTTGTGTCCTCGTGCAATTTTGACAACTACCCTAATATAACAGTGCAAGTTACAACAATTTTTTGTTAACAAAGTTATGTAGTTGATTAGTTAAAGAAAAAAGCCAAAGTTTGTTTTCTAAATTTAAAATAACCAAGTGTGCGGTATTGTACTCTCAAAACATTTTTAAAATAATTGTTGAGCAAAAGTCATAAGTATATTAAACAAGCATGTTTAAACTAGCATTCTTGGATTATGGTTTAGCATATCCTAGTTTATACTTTACATAAACTTTTACACAAGTAAGTTTATTAAATACTTCTACTCAGAAGAACTAGAATACAAAAGATCTAAATATATATGATAAAGTTTTTGAAGATTGTCATTACTTTTTAACAAAAACATGTGCCTTTTATTATACATCTTATACGCGTTTATAGATTTTTTTTCCTATTAGTTATCAGTTTTTGAAGTCATAACTACAATGTGCTAATTAATGACTGAAGTGTTTGATAAGCCTTGAAAAATAAACATAAAGTGCTTAAAATTGTATTAATTAGGTTATTCTATTAACTAGATTATTAAAATAACTAATAAACAAAGTTTTAACTTTTAGTACTTAGTGTTTTTGACAGAAAAAAAAATTATTAAGAAGTCAAAACGAAATAAATTTAAAAACTAAATGAAATTTACAAACAATTTCTAGTTGTAACTAACACCTGTCTTACATGTGATCTATACAGTAATTTCTTTTGTCTTATAGATGCCGTTTTGAGTTTAAAAAGTAAAGTGTGTGAATATAATTGCGTAAAAGTAGACTTTATTGTTCTTAATATTTTTTATTTCAGCTGTTAACAAAACTAACACATTTGCAAAAACTATGTCGCACAAAATAATTGTTGATTTGCTCAAAAGTTGCGGTCAATTAGTTGATTTAATTGTAATTCTAAGTGATTTTAAATATCATTGTCTTACTCTTTAACTTCAAATAGTAAAATTTCACAAATCACGACGACAAAAGATGTATGTTGCTTCTCTTTACATTTCTCTGTATCTCAATAAAAATACAGAAGCTTTTTAATTCGAGCGGGATAGTAAGCCTTTTTTTTTGGCCTTTGTGACTTAATTATCTTTAAAGTTATTAAAACTAAACAAAAGCATTTTTTAGTTTTTTAGTGTATGTAATAATTTTATATAACTTTGAAGGTTTAACTTGTTTTGAGTTGACACGTTTAATAAATTTCTGAATAAGGTAATTATAACTTTTCAAGCAAATAAGACGTAAACTTTTTTAAAGTACTAAATATTAGTAATTTAAATACTATTCTAATCTGAGTTGTATTTAAAAAGAGGATCAAAAGTTTATTTGTTTTTTTCAGACCTAAATAACCTTTTAAATAATGGTCTTTTGTTTTCAATTTAAAAGGTTAAATCGATTAAAAAAATCATAAAAAAATAAAAAATAAAGAAAAAATATTTCTTTCTGGTAGTACGTACGCACTAAGCTAGTTTGTAGATAAATCCTTCATAATAAGATAGAGAAATTAGCAAAGTAACAATTAAGTCGAACTATTTCAATTCACATCTGCGTAACTCTATACGCGTGCACAAATTGTCGTCTTATGCGAACAGAATCGCTCTTACCCATAACGGTGCTGAAATTTGAGATCAAAATCAAAATAAACAAAACAATTCAGTTGCGTTTCCGCCCCTTTCTCATTATTACGTAATAAACCATTAAATTATGTTATTGTGTTATTTTTCGTTAAATATGATCTTATTCATTAAAAATAAGAAAAAATGAGACTTTTTTAATTAGTTACTTATATGTATATACTTGACTATTGTAATGCTGTACAAATTTTTTGATTATTAATAATTGTTTAGCTGTTACATGATAATTAAAACTAGTAACTTAGTATTGAATTTGAAATAAACGTTTAACCTTAATTTGATTATAAGTTGTGAAAACTGACTAAATGATAATTATAAAAAAATGGTTGTTAAAGCATATAAAAACGTTAACAAAACATAGTTTCTAAAGTTTTTTTTTTAATTAAAACAAAAACTTACAAAGCTTAAAACTACTTGTCAAAAAAATTAACGGTAAAGAAAATTCAAAAAAAAGCTTTTGTTCATAACACCTTGTATAAATTTTAAAATTAATGTTTATTTTAGCGGTTAAGGTTTATAAATAGTTTTTATGCTTGCAACAAAGTTGTAAACTAAAAACACAGTTACTTGAACTAAACTTGTACTAAAAAATATTTCTTTAATAGAACAATGCAAATTTACTGAAACGTATTAATAAGATTTGTAAGTATTACCTCATTGTAACAACGCTCAATTAAAATTTTTCAACAGCGCCGCTTTACCTACAAAACGCCGGAAAAGTTTTATTTGGAAGATTTTCAACCTCATTTGAAATGGAGCATAACTGAATATTTAAAAGCTGAAAACTCGCTTTAAGTGTTTAAACTTTTAGACCGGACCACCTACAAACTTATATTTACCTCCGTTACATTGTGTGCTGCCCCTTTGTTTAATTTGTTAATCTTTGTTTAAATACTACCTTATTGTTACTTGCTTTATAATAATGAAAGATACTGTAGGCTGGATTTTTTTCTGTTGTAAATCAGAAAGTTTGTATTTTTATATAAAAAAATGTTTAAAATTAGGTTGAATGATTTCATACAACTATTCCGGTTTAAATGTTTTATTTTTACTTTAAGACTGAGAGAGATAAGTTGTTTTAACAAAAAATATAAATTATTTTTAAATACGACATTTGACACGTTGGTCATATACAGCTAGATATACTGTGTTTGTTTAGAGAAATCATTAAAAAAAAAAGTTTAACTAATTCTGAAAAAGGTTTCATAAAGTTAAAAAACAACTAAAATACATTTATTTATAAAACATTACAAATATTAAACAACTTTAAATAATGTTTTAACCGTACTTATGAAAGCAAAAAGGATAAACGCTTTTAATATTTCTGATTAATATAGAAAGGCGTATTTATGTATAGTTTGGTTTTTAGTGTTATAATTACTACTTACAAAATCAGGTAACCATAATTATTATCAACTTAAATTTTTTTTAAGATAACTCAACAGTTTATTAAAATAAAATTGTAGACTTTCAATAAACTCACAAATCATTCATAATATCACTTAAAAACAAAATTAGTACAAAAATAAAACTAAAGTACTTATAAATCTTTGATTAAAATTGGTGGTAGATATTTGAGAAATTTTCTTCAAGTGTAATGAAAGTAAAAAATGCAAATTAAAATGTTTTATCACAAGTAGTGCTACACAGCTCCGAAGTTTTCGCGAAAGAAGAAATACAATTATGAGAGAGAGATTAAGAAAAGAAATACATCTTATCATTCAGTAGAAATGCTTATATGTGTCTGATTCTAAAAGCCCGATGTAAGTATTAGTATTGACTTGCTTTCAAAATAAAATTAAACTTTATAGATTTGTGGTAACAGTTATAAAACTTAGTTTGCACATTGATTTTTTACAGTGTTTCGTTTATTTTAAAGGTAACATTTGTTTAGATGCTTATCTAAATATAATTTAACTTTCATTTAAAAGGTATTAGTTTTAGAGGAAAGTTTTAGATTTTGACAAAAATACAAGTGTGTACTAGTAGGGTAGTTGTTGAATAGGGTGCCTATAGTTACGGCAAACTTTAAGTTTTCAGCTTATTTTTTTACATTTGGCAAATACCAATTAGTCACCCTGTGCAAAATTTTATCTGAACAATTTTTTTTTTAGATATTTTTTTATATTTTCTGAAATTTTTTCCAATGCAAACTGTATGAGACCTAAAACATTCGACCTTAAAGTTTTTAGCTGATTTTTTTTTACATGTGGCCAATTACCACTTTTCACATTGTGCACATTTCAAAACGATCTAGAGAAAGTTTTGTAGAGTCGCTTCTTGACTTTCAAAAAAACTTTCAAAAACAATTAAGAACTACATAAAATAAAGATACACTTCTATAAAAAATATTTTTTGTCTAATTATGCGCAATGTGTTTCTGTGACAATTGGGGTTACATGACAATTCAAATTCGGACAACTCAAATTCCGACAATTCAAATTCTTAAAAAAATGTTTAAAGGACTATATCTAAAAAAGTAATATAAATTTGAAAAAACATAAAAAATGCTTATGTAGATCTTATTAATATCTAAAAGTCACTTTATTTTTTTATAAAAATCTTAAATATTTTTCAAGATATTTTAAATTTTATATAAAATAACTAATTTTTTCTTTAATAAAGCCATATCTCAAAAAGTATTTAATTTTTTGCAAAAAGAAAAAAATGGTCTGTAGGTATTTATATGATTTATATATGCATTTTTTTATTTTAGACAAATATACATTACTTTTTTATTTTAAGCAGTTTCAATTTTTTATTAAGAATTTGAATTGTCGGAATTTGAATTGTCCGAATTTGAATAGTCGTGCACCCGACAATTGGCCCCATGTAAAATTAAATCAGCTAAAAACACAAAGGTTGAACTTATTGGTTCCCATACAGTTTGCGTTGGGTAGGTTTTAAAAATGTTTAAAATAGCCTCTAAATTAGCTAAAATTACCTCAGGCAACAGGGTGATTTTGTGACGTTTACCAAGTGTTGAAAACAAGTTAGCTGAAAATTTAAAGGTCGCCGTATTTATACTCAAAGGTCGCCGCACCCTACAGTAGAATAAATTTTATATTTCAATTTTCAATTTGTTTTCTGACTTTCCGAAGCTAAAAAGCTATTGCAAATAAACATTTATTTCTAAACAATTAATTATTGTCAAATTTCCCAGGCGCCAGGCCTGACTAGGTTTTGTATATAACAATCTTAAAATGCTTTGTTTAATACATTCTAGTATTTTGTATTATATAACCGAAACAAAACCAAAATGTTTTCAGACAATTTTCTTCATTTCAATTTAAAATAATATGAATTTTTCAAACCAACTGATGCATACTCCCACCTCCTCTGTATTCAACCTTCAATCTACCCGACAGATGATCTCAAATCAGGGAGAACCCCCAAATCATCAACACCATCCTGCGTTGCTACGGACGACGGTTGCCAACTTGGGAGATAAGTACCTGCGCGCCCCAAAATGTGCCAGGTGCCGTAACCACGGGGTGGTTTCCCCTCTTAAGGGCCACAAGAGATACTGCAAGTGGAAGGACTGCATGTGCGCAAAGTGCACCTTGATTGCAGAGAGGCAGAGGGTCATGGCGGCGCAAGTTTTAATTTTTTTTTGTTATTATTTGAGGCAATAAAAAGAAACGATTTCAATTGTTTAAAAGATTTATAGTGGAGAAAAATCGCGTGAATATTATAACTGTATAGCTCTAATTGCTTTTAACTACTTAAAAAAACTTTGAGACATTACGGATAATACAGTTGTTCTTAACAAACTTATATTTGTTGTCATATTCAGGTAGCACTAAGACGGCAGCAGGCGCAGGAAGAAAACGAAGCGAGAGAGCTGCAGCTGATGTACAACACCAACAAGAACCCTTTTAACCCCCCGTTGCCCGAGGTTGCCACTAGCAACAGGTACCTGAACCACAGCAGTTCAGCAAGCAGCTCGCCTACCGAAAGCTTGTTGGTGACGTCTTCAGTAAAGTCACCCGCGGAAAGCTCGGCGGAGAAAGTTCCCGCGGAGAAGCCGGAAAATGTTGACGAGTTCGAAGCGAAGCCGTCGATTGCTATGATGTTCAGCAGCGAATCAGGTTTGAGAAAATAATAAAAAACAAATTTTTACGTTACTTTTATTGTTTTTGTTTAAAATATTTTTTTTAATGTATTGTTTAAAAGTTAATTACAAGTTAGTTTGTTTACAAAAAAGTTTTTTTATTTATATATTATAATATTTAATATTTGAGTACATTAGATTTAAGTTTTAACCTAAAACATTTTATTTAAGGAAACGAAAAAACTAATTCCATTAATGACGAAAGTTCAAAACCTCCATCTCAAAATTCAGATGTTGACAACAATGAAGTTCAAAAGACTTTAAAATTCGATGTAAACTTGCCAAAAAAGCACATGGATGCACTAAATAGGTATAAACTTTTAAAATTATTATTTTAACAAGCAGTAAGTTTTGTTTAATTTAATATTTTAAAAAACAATACATTGATTTTCAGTTAATTTTAGCGACAGCTTAATTCAAGGTTTTCTAACTTTTTAAGCCTAATTAAATTAATATTCAGAGAGCCACAAGACTTCGCAATGCTTTACAAGCTTTTCCCTGAATACGACAAGAATTATCTCGCAAAAATTTATCAGGATCACAACTGCAATGTGATGGACACAATTAAGAAGGTTAATTTTAGTTGGTTTCATTCAAACAATTTTTAAATTGTTTAAAAACTACTTTTGTTCAATTTATTTTCTTCACAACTAATTTAAACACTTTATTTTTATAGATGTTGAGTTTGAAAAATAAGATTAGCAATGGGGTGCGACTAAACGTGAGTCACCCGAAAATCTTGAAAATAAAAGTGTCACCTGACACTGAGAGGGAAATCAGCAGAAAAGTAGAGAAACAATCATCACATGTGAAACCCAAAAACAGTTAGTTAAATTTCAAGTCAAAAAAGATAATAAATTTAACTCATAACAATTACAATCCTTTTTTACTCTATATAAGTCTTTATATTATTTAACAAACTTGTATGTAATATTATTAAATATTTATTAATATCATATATCCCTTCAGATTATCCAACTCACCCCTACTACAACATGCCGATTCAGGGTAATCCCCTTTCAATTGGTCAGTTGTTCGGCCAATCAAACTTCAATCAGAACTACGCGCTGGTGGCCCAGCAGCAAATAGCCTCCATGCACGCCGCCATTCAGCGGAATTCCCATCACATCAGCAAGGGATTCCCCAACAACTTTCCCGCCGAAAGGTTCCACCACATGAGGGCTTTGAGTTTTAACGGAGGGAAACTCCCCTTCAACATTGCCCCCTTTGTGGCCGCCGCCTACAACCATACCCAGCGGACCCAGCAGCAACAAAGTTTTGCGGGGTCCGAGGGTCCGCAGAAGTTCAGCCCCAGCAACGGCAGCAAGTTGCCAGGCAACAAGGGGCTTTCCATTGACGAGCTGATGAAACAGGTAAACAGCCATATTCAGGGACGGGAAAAACCCGAAACTGATATTCAAACTGTCAATAAATAAATACTAAGATGCTTATTTATACATGGTATCTAGCAGTTTTTCCAAAAACTGAGTTATCTTAAAAAGTATAAATGTTTACCTGTTTAGAAATGTTATAAATACTTATAAAAATTTATGTTAAGAATATTACAATGTACAAATTACTGTACTCTTTTTTAAATTACTTATATATGGTTAAAAACGAATAAGACTTAAAAAATATGAACTTAGCAGTATATCGTGTATAACAACTATATAGTTTTTATCAAAATAATAAAGGTGTTTTTTAATTAAAGTTAATTATTATATATGTTTTGATAGGTGCATTCTACTTATTTTTTGCAGCTGTTATGTTTTATTAAGGTTTAAAAATAACTAAATTGGTGCTTTTAATAATATAAGTTTTAAAAATTTCTTTCAAAGCAAATAAGTCAAGACTGATTTCAATTAAGTTTTCGAATTATTTTTTGCAAACTAATATATAAAATATTATTTTATTATACAACAACTATAAGTTTATAGCCATCTAATACATGAAGTTGCCTGTCTCTAGTCACTAAAATAAATGTAATCATACTTATAAAATTTTTCAAAGACATATTAAATTGTCAGCTCATTCGAGCCGATGATTATAAACATTAACAAACAGCTGCTTTGAAAAGTATTTCAGTCAAATTGCTGAATTAATTAAATTATATTTCACTATCTTAAACTGCCTTATTATTTAATGTTGCAGAATAAATTGTTAATGTTTGATGCATTTTTATTTTTGTTGATATTTGTTAATATTATCGGTTTTGTTTTTGAAGTTATTTTATAATCGCTTTATGCGTTTCGCCATTTTGTTGTACTTCTAATTAAATTTTATTCTGATGTTATTTTTATAAACTTTCTTGTAAAAAAAAAAGAGTTATTTAGTTCAAATACTTTATAAAAATACTAAATTTTTTGAATTATTTGATACTGTAATAATAAACTGTACATTAGTTCTTATCTTCTTATTTTGTTTTTATGATATTTTACATGCTAATTGTTTTACTTTTTATTATTTTATTTAATTGAATGTAGTTTTTTTCATAACTTTAATTTGCATATAATCGTTTGATTCAATAAATATAAATTTTCATGAATAAAAACAGCAGAAAAAAAAACATTAACTTGATACTAAATATGCTTTTTTTATTTACCAATGTTAAGTCATTTGAGTTTTATAAAGTAATTAAAAATTACGAAAACGATTAGTAGAAACACAGTAGCTGAAAAAAAAAACTGTTTAAAAAAGGTATTACTAAAATATAAACTACTGGTAATTATAAAATATTTAAATTAAAGGAGTAGTAAAACCATAAACTAATGTGAGGCTAAAATTCTATATAATTTTTTTAAGCTAAAAATAATTCCAATACTTGTTTTCAAATAAACAGTATAGAGAAAACGATAGTAAAAATATTTCTAAGATGGTTATAGATATTATTGTGTACTTATTTAACATTAAAAAAAAGAAAAATGGCAAAAATTAAATATTGAACGCTAAAAGACTGAACAAATAGTACATTTATTATTGTTGAAAAGTATTCAATTGTAAGTGTTAAATAATTTGTTGTGTAATGTTAAGTAAAAATGAGAAAAACAAGTTCTTTATTTTTTTTTGCAAACTAATATATAAACAAATATTTTATTATACAACAATTATATGCAAATCTTTAAAATAATTAAGTTCATATATTCTGTACTAGAATATTTTGAAATAAATTAACAACCTTAAAAAATGTTTAATCAACTACAAAAATATTAAACAAAATAATGTAGTGTTAAGCTTCAAAGCAGTCAAACTTTTAACCACTAAAAAGCTCTGAACCATAGTTTTTGTATTCAGAAAGAAAATGTATATATTAAGTATAATCAAAGACTTAAGCATCTAAAAATAAAATAATAGAAGAAATAAAGTTTCGACAGCAATGTATTTGATTATGAAAAGGATTAAAGAATAAATTTTAATTTTTTTTAAACTTAAGCTTAAACATATTAAGTTTTAAATAAACTATTTTATTTATAAAAAATATTTTGTTTTGTACTTCTAAATATTTCAAGTGTTTATTTTGTTCTGAATATTAAATTTTAGTCAGTTTCATAAAAGTTAACAAATAATAGTATACATAAAGTTTATTTTTGCTTTTTTAAGATTACTTTAATGTTATACTACCGTTAAAACCGTTTACAAAAATAACATACGAAAATTTCATAACACTTTAAACCGTAACTTCTTTTGTATTTTTAAGACAAAAAGTATAAAAGTTTTACAAACAATATTAGTTTTCACTTTTAAAATGTACTTTCGTAAAAAAAATAGCACAACTGTAAAATAACAACTAAATAAATTTTTGAAGGTTTCAAGCTTATATAATAGTAGAATGATCAAAAGCATTTGTTATCATATTGTTTTCGTCAGTTGTGGTTTATTATTATCATTATCTAAATATTCTTTTCTGTAGTGTACAATGTACATTGAGTTACCAGTGTTTATAATTTCATTAAAATTCATATAATAAGAACATATTTTCTATTAATAACCTAAAGCAATCTAGCTGACACCAAACAATTACGTTCATATAACAATAAAATAGTTTTTCTAACTTGTGACTCCGTTATGATACCAATTAATTTGTCACCATTTTAACAATATCTGCCACATGTCTCACAAAAGTGCAAAATTGCAACCGCTTAATCGTCGAAATCCGCTGAATTCGTCGCCGGCCACCTGACTACGCGTTTGTGACGTCATAATAACTGCGTTTGCCTCGCGTCACATACAGTACAAGGATTTGGATTAAAATGCCACATTTTGATAATAAATACCTTGCTGTTGCAACTTTCGCGTTTTTAATACCTGAAACGGTTAAAAAAGTATTCTGTTTTGGTGTAAATATTAAATTTACTATTGTTTAGTTGTTGTGTTGTTTCATGAACGCACTTGAAAACTTTAGTCGTTTAATGTCACGATAAGTAGCTGTAGGCACAATGATGCAGCTAAATTGCTTTCTGCTCATTTCATCATGAAACACAATTTATAATGTCATCTAAGCATCTTTCAAGCATCTTTAAGTTTGACTTTAAACGACTTCAAAGAGAAACGATTAATATTTTTGTACAAAAAGGCCCTCTTAAGAACAAGCACTGAAATTATTTAATATGAAATGTTATTCTCAGTTCGAATTTCAATCGGCTAATGTTCTTACTCGTGACCATTTGATAGCTCTCACTTAAAAAATTTGCCCAGTTTCTCCCTAACAACACTGCATAGCAACCATAAAACCCTTCTTCAAAGTTAAAAACCTAGTATAATTTTTTAATAAGCTTACAAGTGTTTCTAAGTGCTTATGTGTTGACTTAAATACTTATCTTCGAGATCTTTTGAAAGTTTTTGTCGAGACTAAGTATCATTGTGCACAAAGAAAGTTGCTTTTGCAAAATGACTAAGACTTTATAATTTACATGAAGTTTTTACAGTTTGCAGAGTTTAAAAGGTTAAAAGAACTCAATTTTGTTTCTAAATTGTAGCAATAATTTCAAATTTGCATTAAAACCACTTTAGTTGTTTGTTTTGTAATACAATCTTTATATAATAAATTTTGATCTTACTACTACTTTAATTTTAATTTAACTATGTAATTTTGAAAGATATTATGTTCTTAAAAAAATAAAAAATAGTCTTTAAAATATTGCCAAAAAACATTATGTCTTCAAATATGCTAGTTCGTCATTACACTCGAAAATTTTAAATGGGCCAAAAAAGTTAAACATAATCTAAAATTTTCTTAAAACACGACGATTAAACTTTGTGTACACAAGTTTATTTTATGCAAACTGAATTAGACCATCAGCGAAACATTGTTCGTTTTAGTTAGCTTAAGAGGCAACGTTAATTAGCGCCTTTTCACCATAACAAAAATAGCAAAAAGATATCGACACGTGTTTAATCACAACAACGACATTAAGTTCGATATTAAAACTCCGCTAGTTTCTTCTTAGTAAAAGTTTTCAGCAGAAAGGAAACAAAAGTTAGACTTTCTGTTTTCTTACATGCATGGTTTAAAAACAAAAGTAAAACAACAGTTGTTTTTAAAGTCGATAAAAACTAATGCCTTCAATTTTTTTATCGGATGTTTATATTAAAATTTGATTTATAAAATTATCGGAAAAGTTGTTTTGTAAAAGCGCAAATTTGTGATTTTTCGGTGTTGATCCGTTCACTCTTATGCTTGATGTAACAATGCAATGTCGGTTATTATTAGTAAGTGAGTAGTTACTTAATGTAATTCGAAGTTTGTAATAAAAATTAAGGATTGTTTTTTTAATTTCTTATTTGTTTCGTAGCTGGTTTTTGTGTTATCTCAAACATGTTCATTTAGTTTATGAATCTACAAGTAAAAATATTTAAGGTAATGTTTTATTTTGTGAGCGAAAATTAAGAATTTTTTCTTCATCAAAAACCTTAAAAAAATGTTTTCATTTAAATGTAGTTCCTCCTTTTTTAAACTGGTAAACCTTTAAGCACTTTTTTTTTATTTATTTACATATGACATTATAAATGAATATTTTTTTTTTACTAAAGGATCTTTTTTATTTTATAAAATTCTTAACATTTTAGCCACAGTTGTCAGTAAGTGAGTTTAGAAATGATTAGAAAAACAACTTTTCTACGATTGTACTCAAACATTATAAAGTTTATTGAACGACAAAAAATGACGCTCAAAATATTTAGTCCTAGGACCTGGTGCACGAAGAACCTTTTGGTTATCGAGTCGCACACCACGGATACCTTTTAACGTCTTGTCCAGGACTTATTTATAACCAAACATTTAAACCTTTTTTTTTTCAAAAACTAGTTTTATTTAATTTCAAAACTCAAAACAAAGTTTTTTTTAAAGGCTATAAAGTTATTGAAACTTTTTTTTATAAATGCTTACTTATGTTAAAATTCAAAAACAGTTTAAAGTTTTTTTTTTACATTTTGCTTTTATTTCAATTTAAAAATGATTTTGCTTTCAAAAATAATGTTTTGGTTGACAAAAATCGAATTTAATAATAAATACCGAAGATTTTTCCACTATTTCACATAAGTTCTTGAGACATAACTTTTTTTTAAAATTAAATTTCATATTTTTAATTCATTTTCACAGTTTTAGTTAAAAATTAAAACTTTGTATTAATAGAAAACATCATATGATAAAAAATGTTTTAAAGCATTAGCAATAGCATTAAATCTCTAGATTTTTGGTTACTAGATATTTATATTAAATAAAACTAAATTAACAAAAGTTATTTAAAATTACTGTTTTTAACTAAAATGATATCGCTTAAAGTTGCAGTTACTCATCTTATAAGTTGATATAAAAATAAGTTTGAATACTGTTTAAGTTAAAAAATGAAAAAAAAAGGTTTATTGGTATTAAATAAACTTTGTGAATTTTATACATCAATGGTATTCTGACAACTAAGTTCAAAAAAATGTCTGCTGTTTCATATAAACAACTGCTAAAACCAAGACAATAAATTGAACAGTTCAACGACAAACATGGCTTTACATTAACAAAAACTTTTTTTATAGACTTTTTATGTTTAGTTATCATTAAACGTTTTGTTATTATAACATAAAGAAATATCTTTAAGTATAATTTTTAACAAAATATACAAGAAAAACAACAAATATTCTTGTACTAACACTGTTTTCAATTTAGCATCTTCAATAATAAAAAGAGTTTAAAAGTACGCTTTGATAAGGGTTAAAAATACAAAATGGTTTTTTATAAAGTTAATATTTTTTTTAGAGTTTGGTTTTATTTTAAACAAAAAAAAATCCACTAGAATAACATAACTTAATTCTAAATTTTGCCTGTTTTTAACAAAAATAACAAACAATCCACATAAAAACAAATTCAAGCTTTAAAAAATGCTATTTACACAATTATCATAAAGCAGATGACGACAAGTTAATCCCGAAAGACCAAGTAAAAGTAATAAATGTACTGAAATCAACAATTGAGGGTGGACCCCATTTGTTTAACTCTAAAGTATACAAAACTTATCCTTTATATGTTTCCTGTGGATCCAATGTAAATTATGTTAAACACTTGAGTTGTCGGTAAAAAAACTTGACAATTTAAAAATTAGAATGTTTTATTTGTCCTGTTTGTAAATAAATGTAGAAACATTTTATAAGTTTTTATAAAGTTCAAAGTCTTTTTTTAATTATAAAACTCCAAATGGTGGTTTTTAAATTTTTCAGAGCTTTAAACTTTTACAATAAAAGAACTCTATATGATCACAACTTTTTTAAACTTACTTAAATTATATGTGACTTAAAACTTTTAAAATTTAAGTTTTTTACCGAAAGAGTAACGTTTTATATACAATACAACTACATATCAAATAATACTTAACAAACTTAATTCTTTTATATTGGTCTTATAACAATATAAAGATTTAAATAAATAACAAAAATTAAAGTTCTACATTAAAACTTTTTACAGTACTTAGATATTTCTTATCCATTTTAACATTTGTTACCATTTGTTAAAAAAATTAACTGTGTAATAAAAAATTGATATCACAAACTCCATAAAAAATTAGACATATAGCTATTTGTCACTTGTAAGCTTAAACAATTTTTTGTGTTAAGAAAAAAGTTTTAAAAAATCGCAAAACTAATTAAAGCTCGAAAAAGCTATAAAAGCCCTTTCAAAAACACAGACACTTGTATAAACTTTCAACAGTTTCAATTCTGAATCCCGCGCATGAACTCACAATATTGTTAAGCTAGATACACGAATTTCCATAGTGACTGTTGCAATGGAAAAACGCCAATTCTGCATGGTGGTCAACTTTTTGCATTCTTCATCGCCTGGTTATATTACTAAATATTATTTGAGAAGTGGAAGAGATAAGTTCAAGTTACTATGCACCTGTTTTGTGTATTTTCACAGGAACAAGGGGTTTTATGTAGTAACTGTAGCAACATTGTTTCCGTTTAAAATATTTTTTAATGAACCTCAAACACATGCATTCGGTACAATTTACTGCTATTGTTTGTATATCTATAAAGTTATATAGTTAATTATCAGATTAGTTTAAATTGTATGACTGTAGTTTAAAAGAGTTTTTTGAAAATTGTTAACTAACTAAGATTAAGCTTAAGATTTTATTTAAATGACAGCGATATAAACAAAATGTTAAAATGTTGTTTTTAAAGTTTTTTAAAGTTCTGTTTTGAAATTATAAGACGAAAATTGAATATAAATAAATACAATTTCTAAATTAAAGAATAAAAGTTTATAAGTATTTAAGCCAAACCTATAATCCGTAAGAAAATTATGCTTTAGTGTTTTAGATAAAAAATATATATTTAATGCAAACCACGTAAGTAAATAAACAACTGGATTGTAAATTTTAACATAAATCACGTAGTGCACACTCATTAAACCAAAACTTGTCAGTTTTTTCTATGTTACTTTAATTTGTTTAAGTAATTAAGTCTCTTTTTTTTGTTTGCGCCAAAAAAAAAAAATTGATCTGCTAAATCTGCTAAATTACGCTTATGACCTAAAAGGTATCAAATAAATTACTTACTTTTTTTTTTACAACTTAACCTTATCATTAGATTTTAGAGTTTTACTCTTAAGTTTCAAATAATATTAAAAAAAGTAAATGAAGTTAATAACTATCAAAAAGAAATTTTTTGTACCTAAAGAGACATTATAACCAACGATTACTTGTAGGAACGATTTAAATCATCAACGATATCAAACGAAGTCGTGAAATCAGTTGAGTGAATGTCAAGCATTAAATTTTTAATGAGTATAGCAAAACAAAAGTAAATTCCTATTTTTTATTTAACTGCATTCATTCAAATTTCAAGTAATTTAGTCTTAAACACAAATTAAATGTTTTATTTACTAAAAGAAGTTTTAGATAAAGCATTATGTTACACGAGAGAATAGATAATTAGTAGCGTCTTTGACCGTAAAATCCAATTAATCAAAATATTCTTTTTAAATAGAAACTTATAAAACTGTCCTTTTGACTTTTTCATATTGAACTTAATTTTAAATGCTACAAATTTTAAAGTTGATTGCATTGTAGTAACGAAATATTTCACTGATTGAGTTATAACAATAGTCATAACAATATAAAGTAGTTTTAAATTATGAACATTTACAAAAACTAATTGGTGATTTGTTTTCAAAACAGCTAAAACAAAACCGGCTTAAAACTTTGTAATTAATCATTTTTAAACAAAAAAGTTCAAAATTTAACTTTAACAAAATTATGAGCTCATTTACGAATTTTAGTTTCATGTCTATATGTTTATATTATGACAATAAATTTTGTTGTCGTATTTGGTAAAATTTTTTTGGTAATACATGGTACAGTTAAAAACAAAGTCTATTGAATTTAAGTAAAACTTGGTATTTTTTTTCGTTTTTAATACTTCCAGTTGCAATAAAAAACAACCTAAATTGGTTTCAATAATTTCTCTTGTTACTTTTGATTTATTTTATTGCACTTAAGATAATAGTTACTGATTTTTAGTTATAATTGTTATGTAACGCTGAATTTTTTGTGACAATGTGAAAAACAAGAAATTTTTGTTCATCTAATCGCTATTGTTGTTTTTGCTTTTGTTTTCATTGCTGTTATTTAAATTATCAAAAATTAAAACTCTCGAACCGAATCAATCATTGTTAACGTTTTGATACAATTGAGAAAAAATAAACTGAGAAAACTTAATTTCTGTTGTTTTTGTTGTGGTTGTTTCAGAAATTTTTTGATACACTTAAAATATGATTATTTAGCTTAATTTTTTTGGTATTTTTATATTCTTAAATTAAGTTTTAATCAAAATTTTTGATAATTTTATTTTGACATTAAACCACTTTACACACAAAAAAAAACTTGTTGTTACTTAAAAAAAACTTAAAAGCACTTGACTTTACAAGCAAACAGCTCAACAGTTACTTATTTTGCAATGTAATAATTTCGCATCAGAAGAAAATAAGTAGAAAATAAGAAACAATTTTTCTCGAGACGTGTCGACTGTCGAGTACATTTTTACAACATTTCAAACATCAACGTCAGTTTTAAATGGGTGCTCTCATCAAGAAAAAACCTCATTGAACCTCTCAAGTTGTATAAATATTTCAATTTATTGCATATTTCTGATCGTCACATTGCAGATATTAGACATTCAATATTTTAATTGTTCGTATTCCAGAAGGACCAGCTGTTTTTGCGACAAAAGTTTGATTTTATCGACCCATAAAAGATAAAGATTAGCCAATAAAAAAGAGCACATTTCTGTAGCACGATGGTAGATTTTTAAGACTTCGAATTTGACATTTTGCAATGATTTAAGCTTATTTTCTCGTCAAAGTTCTAACAAAAACATTTTTTCTGGGAACTATCAGAAATTTTTGGCACTGGTGATTAACTGAGCTGGACATTCGCAATGAAAACAATGACAAAAAAATTTTGCGCTTAAATTACTTTTAAAAACGGGTTTGTTCACTGTAAGTAACCAGGAGAAACTTAACTTGGTCTAAACGAAAGAATTAAAGTTTTTGTAAATTTGTATACACTTGATCGAATTTTATAGGAGTTCTATATGACAACAGCGGACTTATAACTTTTAATTTGATTATTTAACATGTGACAAAATGCCTTTGTGACAATAAATTTGGTGATATTGTAAAGATTTATTGAAAATATTTTTTATCGGCCCCTTTTTTAGTAGCTTAAGGCGTATTTATAAAGTTTATTTTATTAATTAGGAAAAACTAATCTTTTAACCATAACAGTTTGCTTTTTTTTTCGTGCTTATTTAAAACTATAATGATATTTTTCTTATTTCAAACAATCTATTTTGAAAAAATAATCAAGTTCTTATACTTTATACTTTATGCATGTTATATAAAACTATAAATTCATTTACTCTAAATTAAAAGCAATCATAACTAATAAAACACCTCTTATTCAATTTAATAATCAACAAAAGTTCTCTATTAACTAAATTAAATAGCATGTGTACTGACAATAGAAATTGACGATTATAAGATTTAACTAATTGAACATTAGTTTAAAAAATATTCTATTGTTTAACTGTTTTATTCTAAACTATTAAAAGTGCCAGACAAACTTTATATAGTACAAAGTTATAAAATAAAGCTAAAGTGAAACAAATTTAGCTGATAAGGAATCATTTTTAATAATTTATTTAAACTTGAAATTGCAGCTATTTTAAAAATACTTCAATTAATTAGAACTAAATGAGTTTCTTTTTTATTTTTTTACAAACGATTGTTTAATTAAAGTAAACACGAAAAATCTTTATTTTTTAATAATTTGTCCTTTTAATAACACATGTATAAACACAAACGCTATTTTAACAGCCAGTGTAACCAATAGTTTAAATTATACAAGTTAAACTCACTTCTAAATATATCATAGATATTTTGTTGACTTCATTATATTTTTGATAAAGAACTTTAAACCAAAAAAATAATGAAAAACAAAAGAAAAGTGTGATTTATAAATAACATTGAACTATAATTAGTAAAACTGCAGCAATAAAATAATAAATTTGTTTTATCTTATAAATTTTTAAATACTCTTTAACAAAATAAAAAGTTGTGTTTAAACTTCAACTACATTGAAAATAAGTCCGTTTACGATTTTAAAATAAACATTTATTTTATTCTTATAGTTTAATATCAAACAACTGTGAAATTTTTAAAAGAATAAGTAAACTATTAAAGTTACTTACTCTTATTTTAAAAATTTCACGCTTATGTTTTTCATGGCTTTTAACCTTACTTAAAAAATCTTTTCTTAAAATAGAAAACCTTTGAAATCACAAACCATCGATAAGCAGATCTATTTAAAGTTGTACAATTAAATTTATTATATGCAAGTAAAAAAGTGTAGCAATAAAAAAATAGATGTAAACAGTTAACTGCATTTTATAAGAAAATTTAAAACATAACAGAAACGTTTTTGCTTGAGAAAGCCGTTTATTTGTTGTTTAGTCAAATACAATGTTTAAAACAACTATCTGCTTTGCTAGTAAATGTATATTATTTATTAAATTAATATTATTTACTTTAATTTCGCATGTAAAATTTGCTTTTATTGTTAGTATATATAATAAAAGTCTGAAAAATCTCACCTCATGTAATAATTTTAAACTAGAGAAACATTTTTTAGTATGTTTTTGTTACTGTAAAAAGTTAAAACTATATAACTTTGAACAAAAAAAATTACAATTGAGACAAACACTTTCATCGAAAAACTTTTACATCAATTCTTTAACAACACTTTTCAAGTATTTTTAACTAAACAAAAGAACTTTAAGAGCACACACAATATTAATCATGAAAAGTTAAGTAGAAAATCATTTAATTTTGTGCAAAATATAAAAGCCCACGACTTTACTTGTTGTCAGCTATGACGTAACAATGCTAGAACGTCACGGTTTAAATATGTAAAATGCTCGTGACAACAATCGCTTCCGTCGCACGCTCGAGCTGGCATCAAGGATATAAAATAGAAACTGAAGCAAATGAGTTTAAATAGACCTCCCTAATGAAAATTCAATAGAAAAAGTTTTTATTTCTCCACACCTCGATGGCTTTTAAGTTTTCAACAAATTCTCTGCCGTGGCGCCTCGGAATTATTATCAATTATTTCGCCGCCGAGAGCTTAACTGGGGCGATTATTACAATGTTACCAAGCATTATGACGTAACACCGGGTTGAACAAGATGGATGCTTCTAGTTTAGTTTTAGTATTAGTGGCGCCGCGGTTTAACCAGTGTGTGCGCGAGTAATAGTCTGAAGTTGTATGAAGTTTAGAAAGTGAGCTTGCACAGTGGCCGATTCGATTGTTTTGTAAATCGGTGATGGAAAGTGAACTGCACGTTTATCAGACTATAAACTTTTTTACTTAATATTTTTGTTAAACGATAAATAGTTATTATTGTACAGTTTTAAATATATTTAGTAAATAAACAGTTCTATTACTGAACTTTTTTTTAAAGAGCCATTTACCTTTTTAGATATGCAAATACTTTCTATTATGTTCATATCTGTTGTCAAAAAAATATATGTATAAATGATCACAGCTATGGCTGTTGTACATAAAAGTTTAAATTTAATTATAAGTTCATTTTGAAAACATAACATGTATAAGTACTTTAGATTTCTTGGTATATAAGAACTATCAATCGCTTTAACTTAAATTGATAATTCTGCACAGAACATACAAAGTAGATAAAAAATTATTTTGATGTTAAAATAAATAGTTTTCTGCAGTTTAGCAGCAATTAGCTTCTTATAATACTTTTAAGTTAAGTAAAGGCACAAAAAACATTGATTCAGAATAGTATTTATTTTAGGCTAAACTGGAAAGTTTAGGTAAAAATAAATACTATCTTTTTTCTAAAAAAAAACTTTTTTTTGAAATAATTTTTTGGTATTTCGTTTAGATGCTTAAAAAGTTAGTTTTGTTTTTACCTAAAATAAAATCTAAGTTTATTTTGTTCAAAAAGCTTTTTTATATCAATAATCATTAACAATAGCAACATTTATACAGTGTATTAAAATTCAATTTATTAGTTTATAAAAAATTAGATATCTTAATATTTACGAAGCAAACTAGCTTGAATGACAGTAATTTTTTAATGTCAAACTTTGCGTTGTCTATAATTTATGTTCAAAAATAAATTAAAAGATTAAAGCAAAACGTGTTTTTCACACTTAAAAAGAATTTATAAAAAGCTTTGATTACTTTTTAACATTTTTAGTTTTGAGATTACATAAAAAGGTTTTTAAATATATATTTAAAAGTTAAAAACCTTTGGAGAAAAACACTTATTAGAAATTCATGATTGTGGAAACCCAAAAAAAAAACTATTTAAAAAATTTAAATGTCTCATTAACTATTTTTATTTTAAGTTTGTTTTAAACTTTTGTAGTTTTGTAGTTAAAGAGCTATAAAAGTTTTTAAAACTATGTTGTCTCTAGATATTATTACAGTTATTCTTTTTATATCCGTGAAGTATAATTTTATATCTTATACATTGTTATAAAACCAAGTATTTTTTATTATTATTATTATCTTGACACAGTGTTATAAGATTTAGCAATAAAGTTTACCAAGACAACTAGCAAAGTTTAAAAACAACAAAAAGAATTAATAGTTTTCTTAACATATAAAGTTTTAACTTATCTAACAACTTAAAAACATTTCACTTCAATAAACAAAAAGCTAATAGTTTCAACATTGAAATTGATAACCCGTACCCTTAAACCAGGGGCGTCGCGTGGGGTGTTGCACTGCCGCAACTGCACCACCTTGAAATTTTATAAGAAAAAAAAAGTATCTGTAGCATTTTCGTTATTTTTTAGAACGAAATCTCTTTAAAAACTTCAATTTTGAAAACGACCATTTTGCCCACTTCACTGCCGCAAACTCTTAGCTGACTGCCGCAAATGAACTCAAAAAAGCAAAATTTCTTCAAGAATTACCGCAAAATCAATATCTTGCTTGCGGTAAGTAAACTAAATTGAAAATTCCCTAAAACAGGACATGCTTAAGGATCATCTACAAGCTATTGTACACATGAAATAAAAACAAAGCTAAGCTACTGCAAAGGATTAAACTTGAGTTTATGTACCCACATGATTTTTTAAATTTAACAGATCACTTCTATTAAAACTGGACAATAAAAGAACAAAACTTGTCATGAATGAAATATTAAAAAAAAAAAGATAAGAACCTTAAATCACTAAAGTCTAAGAAATTCGATTTTTTATTTTAATCTGCATACATAAACTTAATTATTACTGATTATTGTTATCATAAAATTAATAAAATATTTAATTAAATTATTTTTAAATGTAAAGTTTAAGTTCTGAAAAAAAAAAGAACTTTAATATAAACTTCTAGTTCACTCTTACAGAAAAATAATTTAGATTTATATTTAATGAAAATTAGTATTATTGAAACAGTCACATATTTAAATAAAGTAAATAGCCTTAACTTAGAAACTTTGATTACTTAGAGTAGTTTAACATTTTATGAAAATTTAGTCTACTTTATATGACTTTTGGTTTATTTTTTTCATAAACAAAGCAAAAGTTTTAGATAAAATTGTTGAAACATGGTTGCCTTGCCTCATAATCAGGATAACTTAGAAATTTTAAAAATTCAAGATGACCCAAGATAAATTAAAACAGACCAAATTATAAAAATATTCAGGCTGACTAAAGCAGTTTTAGTTTATTACTCTGAAAATAACAAGCTTATTTAAAATTAAAAAATAAGTGTTTTACCCCTATGGCCACATGAAAACTAACTAACCAATTTTTTACTGCTATAAGGGTTACTTATTTATAAATTATCTTTAAAATTCTTTAAAAATTCAAAAGCCTCACCAACTAAACTTAAAAAAGTTGAGCTCCTGAGAAAAATACTGTCATCAAAATGAAAAACATATTAAAATTAAATAAAGAAAAGATACCCTTAAAAACTATTGAATTTTAAACCTCCAAAAAAAAAAACATTAAAATTAGAAAAAAAAATTATAAAAATCTTAATGTTTGGAAAAAAAAAAGTGCAAAATAGTGAGGGGTAAGGGGGGGGGGAAGGTTTATAGGCACTTTTTTACATGTTGTTCTTATTTTAACTTTTTCAAAAAGCTAATAGTTACTCTTTAATAAACTTGAAATTTCCAATTGAACTTTTAGTTACAACCGGTCAAAGCCAGAGAGTACAATGATTTATTATACAAGGAGCAAATCAAAACAGCAAAAGTATATAATTTTACTGAAAACCTATATTCTCCATCATTCTTAAAGCAATTTTTATCAAACTTTTTCATCCTAAGTTTTATAAAATTTGTTTACTTTTGTTAAAAAGACATTTAAATTTTTAAGTATCAATATATATTTTTATATATACAAAAAAAAAAACTTTTGTTATTTTTTTTTTCTTAGTGTTTCAAATATCTATTTCAGCAATTTGTTTTTTTTATAAAAGAAACATCTAAAGATTTTGAGGCCAACTTATAAAAAAAAAAGATATGATTTTAGTGATTTGATTTATTTGTTGTTTGAGTATATAATATATTATTAAGGATTCTTTTGTACCTCTGACTGTGAGTTACCATATCCCAAAAGTTAATATGAATTTTTTATATTTATAAAAGATGAGTTGAAGTAAAATTAAAACTTTATAAAATAATTTTTGTCAAATAATTATAAAGTAGATGTTAAGGGCATAAAAGGGGGGGGGGGGGTAAAACACTTTTTTTTAAGCGCTGATTTAGTTTATGCCTCCCATAAGGAACCTTTTATTGCCTTTGACTTTGACCAGCTATATCTAAAAAAATATATTGAATTTTTAAAATCTGTAAAAAGCATCTTGTAGGTTTGTAAAAACTACATAAAATAAGATTAAATTGTGAAGAAAGTGTTTCTTTTTTTGTCGTGAAGAATTTTTTTTTGTTTGTAGACTTTTTAATTTCCTTGCCAAGTCTTATAAGACATTTATTTTTTTGTTAAGTTAAATATTAATGAAATAACCATTCTTATTATGATGTTTAATCAAATATTTTTTAAATAAAGTTGAGGCAAAATAACAAAAAACTATTAAAGTTGCTGTATTTTCATTATAATAACAATTTGTTTTGTCTAAATTTTTTCTACTGTTAGTTTTAACTTTAAAGCCTTCTTAAAAATCAATAGTCATAAGTAAGCTAAAATTTTTTGAATCTTTTAAATTAACTAATTTTTTTTTTAATATTCCTATACTTGCTTTAATTTTCAAAGTATTTACATTTTTTTTTAAGTTGTTTTCTTAAATAATTTTTTTTTTGAAAAAATAAATATTTTATTTTTAAACAAAATTTCCCAAGTTACATTAGCAATTTAATGTAATTGTTGTAGAAAAAAGTCTTTATTTAAGATAAAAAAAGAGTTATAAAGTTAAGGATTTTTTTTTTAAATTCTGCACCACCTAAAAAAAATACCACGCGACGCCACTGCCTTAAACCGTTCGAAAAATAAATTTAATATTTTTCAAAGCAAGGAAGAGAAAAATTTGTTTTTCCTAGAGATTAGCAACTAAAACTTATCAAAATGTATCCTCTTAATATCTAGCACGTGTGGTCCTTTTCAATAAAAACCAAAAATAGATGTTTAAAATGAAAGAAGTGACAATTGTTTATGTTGCATCATAAAACTCAAATAACCTACCAGGCCCACACACGGTACATCGAGCTGACATATTAATAGTTATTATGACAAAAAGGTTAAAATTCATCATTATTGCTGGTTTAAACAGAATCATTCCGTTATATTGAACCTTGAAGCACACCTGTTAGCAGTTTTAAGGCAAAACCGAAAGTTTTTATTTTCTTTAAGTAATTTTGCAATGGTAGACAACTAAATTGTTTACTTTAACATTTTATTAGGCTAATTTTCTAAAAGACTTTTTTTTGCGTTAGAATTAAGAAAAAACTTTAACTTTTTACTTTAATTACTTCGTGTTCAAACTTTATTAAGTTGTATATCGTTTTAATTGCCAAAAAAAAGTAACATTATAAGTAATAGTTAATTTTTAAAATAATTAAGTATATTTTTAAGTTTAAAAGGCTATGCTTTGTTGTAAGAGTATATTGTGCATTGAACGATAAAAAAAGCGCTCAAAAAGTTTATTCTAAGAACTTGTTGTACAAAAGAACCTTTCGGTTATCGAGTCGTACACCATAGTAAACTAAACTTTTTTAGTTATATTTTACGTTGCTTTAAAGTTGTTTTAGCACAATTTTGTTTTTAATAGTTACAGTTCGGAAAACAAAAAGATGGTTATAAAAAGAAAAAAGAAAACTTTGTGAGCTCTTTTAATTTCAGTTGTCATTAAGTTTAAGACTAAGATGGAACTAAACCGCTATCACATAATAAAGAAAATATTGTCAAAAAAAGCTTTTAAAAATTTCTATTTTCAACCTGACTAACTCAGGTCACATTCAGCTTAATTTAACCGTGTATATTACAGATTTTCATTTGTTAATATATAGCATAGTTAAATAATTAACAAAATTGTTGATTTTTTTTGTAAGTTTAAGAGAATACAAAACAGATATTATTGATTTTTAAGTTTTCATTATCGTTTATTCAAAGTACTTATCTTTGTGGAAAACTTATAAGTATGTTAAATAATATGTATGAACTAGCACCCTTTTTAAATTAAGCTAAGTGAATGTTTTTATTAAAACTGTTCAAATTATCATTTAAAATATCCTAGTCTACACATATTAAAAACTTGAACAACAAAGAAGTTTATCAAATACTTTTACTTCCAATAAGTGGAACACAAAAGATCCAAGTATTTTGATGGTGTTTAAACTTGATCTATTAGAGGTTTCTCTTAATCTCAAATTTAACCCTGTTATTATCATATTTGAACAAAAGCAAGTACTTTTATTTTACTTCCTTCACGCGTTTAATTATAGTTTTCTTACTTATTGTTTGTTTTTTTATGTCATAGTAATAAAGTTGAAGTTATTCACTATAGTATTTCATAAGAGGTTGAAAAATTATATCAAAGTTTCTAAAATTAAATTAATTAGGTTGTTCTGTAAGGTGAATTTTAAAACAAACTTATAAATAAAGCTTTCTAAATCTAGCATGTGTTTTAGTTGACAGAAAAAACAAAAACTTCCTTGAAAACTTTTCACACAGTTTTTTTTTATAACTCATAAATTTTATTAACATTATTAAGTTGTAGTAAACATCTGTCTTGTTGATTGATTTATACAATTTGTTTTAAAGATGTTATTTAAGTTTAAAAACCAAAAGGTGTGAATAGTTTAACAATAGAGTAAACTTTATTGTTTTTATTTTCACTTCAGCTGTTAACAAAATAAGCACTTTTGCAAGAGTTATGTCGCAAAAATATAGCTATTTATATAGCTTGAGTCGCAAAAAAGTTGCGGTCAACTGCTTGATTTAATTGTATTTTTTTTAATGATTATAAACTTAAACACCATTGTCTAACTCTTTTATTTAAAATTATTTGCAAAATTTCACGATTCACGACGACAAATGTGTGTTTGCAGCAACAATTCTTTGTAACTGAGGAAGAAATATAGTTTATATATATCAAGCGAGACAGTAAGCCTATGTATTCGGACTTTGCAACTTAAGTCTAATTTAAAGCTGTTTAAACTAGACTCTATGTCTGACAGAGGTTGTTTTTACTTTTTTTAAAGTACAAGTAATTATTTCATGTTATTCTAAAGACTTAACTTGTTTTGGGTATTACATGTATTCAAGTTAAGATAAACTTTTTGAAACCTAAGACAGAATCAAATTTTCAAAGTTCTTACAGATTAGTATTTAGATGACTGTTTGTGCGTTGTATTTATACAGAAGATTTAAAGTTAAATTTCATTACTTTATTTCTTGCAAAATACTTTATTAAATTTAACCGGTAATTTTGTTTCACTTAAAAAAAAGCAGCCGATTTTAAAAAGCATAAGGATGAGACTAAAAAAAATAAAAATGTTCATATTGGTCAAGCAATGGCAAAAAGCTACTTTGTGTATAAATAAATGTTTCATAATAAAATAGAGTGTTTAGAAAAATGACAACTTAGTCAAATTTTTTCAATTCACATCTTTGTAACTCAATACGCGTGCACAAATTGTCGTCTTATTCGTATAAATTTGTTCTTACCCATAACGACGCTGAAATTTGAGACTAAATAACAAATAAACGAAACGATTCAATTGCGTTTCCGCCCCTTTTTCATTACTACGTAATAAATTTTTGATTCTGTTGTTGTGGCATTTTCTAGAAAAAAAATATTTTAATCACTAACACTTATTGTAGAAAAAAATATTAAAAATACTTAAAACTCTTAAGTGTTATTTAAATGTTTTACAGTAACCTCTCGCTTATTTACGCACATTGTGTCCACAGAAAAAATGCGTAAAAATACTAGAGGTACCAAATATACTTACTATAATGGCTGTTTTTTTGGTATTGCTTCTAAATAAAAGCAGACTGGGGACTTTTTCACTTTTAACAATTTGTTTACTTTATTTATAAATATGAAAATATAATATAAATATTATATTGGAATATAAATATTTATATTCCAGTGAAATTACTTCACTAGGATGTTTTGTTAGCAAACAATTTGAACAGTTATACATTCCCCACTACTTCACTGCAAGTACCTGGAGGATCTTTTAATGATGTTTGTTGATACGAAGAGTAGAAGCAACATTTTAGAACTCATTAAATTCGAAGGCTCGCTCAAGAACATCCCAATAGCCAGCCAAAAATATCTTATTTTAATGAAAACATGTATACACCTACTTTATTCTATGCTTCTATTCTCTCATTACAGTAATTATTTTTTTACAGAACCCAGTTGAAGTGTGTTGATTCGTTAACACACAGAAACATATGTTGGTAGTATAAAGGAAGATTACTGTATAATTTATTTTTATTAAATATGAAAACAAAAAATAAAACTATACACATATTAAAAAAGGGATTTAAGTTTATATAAAGTAATAATACGTGTAGAAAAATTTTACTAATTTTGATAACAAGTAAATTTTGTCTTTATCTTTATTTATATGTGACTTATTTGATACATATCATTTATATTCTATTTCACTTAGCAAATTCAATTTAAAATTAAGCATTTGTTTACAATTAAGAAATGGTGTGGTATCTATATTAATTTTTTTTCGTTAGCCTTTTACAAAAATATGCATTAGGTGCTGTAATAGATTTCATCTTTTAAGCAAAAATGTATTTCAAAATTCTAATTTAATCTTTTATTGTTAACAAAATTTCTGATATACTAGATATAACTAAATGTTTATCATTTATTCAAGGAACACAAGTTTACAAAGTCTAAAGATATAGAGAGGTGAGTTAGTATTTAAAAACATATTTTAAATAAAAAATATACAATAAACCTAATTTGTGCAATACTAAAAAAAATATTTGTTTTTTTTTTGAATGTTTTAGAATTATAAAATGCGTAACTAAACGAGAGTGCGTAACGTCAGAAGTACATAAAGAAGCGAGAGGTAATTGTACTTAATCTTAGTTGTTCTTCTGTTACGTTATGATTGCAAGAAAGTCGATAAATAAAACAAATTATGTTTAAACTTTGAAAAAAATGTTTAGCTCTAACTGAAATTTAAGTTATAAAAACTAACTAAAGTGTATTTAGAAATAAATTGGCTCTAAAAGTTTGTAAGCAATTAAATATCTACAGATTTTTTAAATTTTTAATTTACAAACCAAAGCACAATAATTGAACTTTAAAATTATCTTTTAAAACGAGTTAAAAAAAATCTTGTTATTAGCTCCTAAGGTTTATAAAAATTTTTAATATCTTGATAACAATATGTATTATGAAACGAAAATGTAAATTTCATGAAGCATAACGATTAGAATTCTAAATATTACCTCATTGTAACAACATTCAATTAAAATTTTTCAACAGCGCCGCCTTACCTGTAAAACGCCGGAAAAGTTTAATTTGTATGATTTTCAACCTCATTTGAAATGAAGCATAACTTAATATTTAAAGCTGACAACTCGCTTAAACTGTTTAACTTCCTAGCCGGACCACCTACAAACTTATTTTTACCTCTGTTACATTGTGTGCTGCCCCTTTGTTTAATTTGTTAATCTTTGTTTAAATACTGCCCTATTGTTAGATACTGAGAATTCAGACTATTATAAAAGATACTTTAGATTATTTTTTTTTATATTTCTATTTTCTTAATGTTTTTTTCTGTGGAAAGAAAGTATATGTAGATTGAATGATGTAATGTATCTATCTCGGTTATTTTTTTTATAAGATTGAGAGAGACTTTTTTATTATGTTTAACAACTTTTTAAATACGAAATTTTAAAAAACTGATCAAGTAAAATTACATTATTATGTTTATTTATTTAAATAAACTTATTAACCAAAGAAACTACTTTATGAATATTAAATATTTAAAACATTTCGTAAGTAAAAAAAACAACTTAAACACATTGACTTTTAAAACAACAAAATACTAATAAACTAAAATAATATTAAAACCGTACTTATACAAGTAAAAAATATATATATACGTTTTTATAATCTTTAATAATTAAAAGATATATGTTTTAGTAATTAATTTGTGCTACAATTTAAAGGAAATTAAGTGTTATACTTGTTACTTACAATGCTAAGTAATCAAACTCGTTAACAACTTGTATTCTTTTTGAGATAACTCAACAATTTAGAAAATTTTACTTTATGGAATTACAATAAACTTACAAATCAGTAATATTGTTATTAAAAATAAAACTTAGAGCAAAAAAAAACTGTACGTAATTATTTATATCAATAAAAGTTGATTAAACAATATTTTAAAACTTTTTTGCAAGTATTATAAAAATTAAAAATTATTTTAAATCTTTGCTCATATGTTGTGCTAGTAAAGTACAAGATTTTACAAGAGAAGTAATACCAATATGTTAGAGAATTTTTTTAATTAATAAGAGAGAGAAATTAAGAGAAGAAATAAATCTCAGAACCGGTATAAAATCTACTTATTTATCAATCAGTGAAACAGCTTAAATGTATTTATTTTTAAAAGCAATAGTATTGATTTGCTTCTAAAAGCGAAATAGTTTTTAATTCTTTGTGATAACATGTACAAAATTTAGTTTTAGGTATAGTTTGTTTACAGTTTTACGTTTAGTTTGTAGGTAAAACATACTTATATATACGTCTAATTATGATTCTAATTATATTTTAAAGGTTATCCATTTCAAATATAGTTTTGACACTTAAGAAAATATAGCTTGTTACAACAGTACTAATAGGTATGCGAGAAGTACCTGTAGACGGAAAAATATTACAAACTTGAATATGTTTTTAATTTCTATGTTCAATTTTAGCTGCTAATAACAAAACTTAAAAGATGTATAACAATTGAACAGTTATTAAATAATCATTTATTATACCTAATTACCCAACGCAAAGGGCCTGACTATCATAATTTTTATTTATTATGATTTAGTGCATTCATATTTGATTTTTTTTATTTTTGAGTAACAAAACAAATACATTTTTTTTTGTATTCAGATTTATTTGAACACCAAAATATTATGAATTTTTCAAACCAACTGAAGCAGACTCCCATTTCCTCCGTCTTCGACCTACAATCCACTTAACAGATGATCTCACATCAGGGAGAACCCCAAAACTACCACGACCATGATCCCGTGTTGCTACGGACAACAGTTGCTAACTTAGCGGACAAGTACCCGCGCGCCCCCAAGTGCGCCAGGTGCCGCAACCACGGGGTGGTTTCCCCTCTGAAGGGCCACAAGAAGTACTGCAAGTGGAAGGACTGCATGTGCGCAAAGTGCACCTTGATTGCAGAGAGGCAGAGGGTCATGGCGGCGCAGGTTTAAAACTCAAAAATTATTTGGTTAGATTATTTATAATATATAAAAGATTTGTTCGAAAACTAACTTAATAAGTATCGACAACTTCTTTCAGCTTTTGATTCTTTTTTTATCAAATTTGCTTCTTTAGTTATTTTATTATGATTAAGAACTTTATTGTTTGTTTAACTGTTTGTTTTTCAGTTGAGTTCTTAAAACACAGGTAGCCCTCAGAAGGCAGCAGGCGCAGGAAGAAAACGAGTCAAGAGAGCTGCAGCTGATGTACAACATCAACAAGACCCCTTACAACCCCCCGTTGCCCACCGAGGTTGCTATTAGCAACAGGTCCCTGAACCACCACAGCTCTGCCAGCAGCTCGCCCACTGGAAGCTTTCTGGTGACGTCATCGGTGATGTCACCAGCGTCAAGCTCGGAGGAAAAAGTTCCCGCGGAAAAGCAGGTAAACGTCGACGAGTTGGAAGCGAAGCCGTTGATTGCTTCGGTATCCAGCAGCAAATCAGGTAGGTGATAAAAAAAAAGCTAGCCTCTTAAATTAGTTAAGTATCAATAATCATGTTTGTGGCAATTATTAAGCTGTTAAAAGTAAAAACTAGATCATTAAAATTATTAAAATTTAATACAACGGTTTGTTAAAAAGTAAATAAAACTATATTAGTTAAGTGATTGTTTTAATCAATGTTTGAAATTTATTTAGGCAACAAACAGATTGCTTAATTGTTAGAAAATAGTTTGTTTGTCAACGAAAATTTTCTATACTTCGTTGAGTATCGAATAGCTACTACTAATTAGTTTTATTGTATATTAAAAAATATTCTAAAACTTTTTATCGAAGAAAACAAAACAAGTAGTTCCGTCAATTACGAAATTTCAAAATCTCCCTCTCAAATTTCAGATGTTTGCAACAATGAAGCTCAAAAGAAGTTAGATTTTGCTGTTAACTTCCCAAAAAAGTACAGGGGTGTACAAATAAGGTACAAATTTTTCTAAACAAGCTTTAACTATTGTTTGATTGAATATTTTAGTTAACAACTCTTTTATTGCAAGTCGATTTTAGCGTCATTTCAAGTCAAGTCTTACCAATTTTTTTTAATAATTTGATTAATTTTTAGCGAGCCACAAGACTTCGCTGTGCTTTACAAATTTTTCCCTGAATGCGACAAGAACTATCTCGCAAAAATTTATGAAGAACACAATTGCAACTTTATGGATACAATTGAGCAGGTAAAATTTAATAGTTTTTCCACAAATTTGGCCCAAATTTTCCTTTATCTAGCTAATTTATTTTTAATTTGTAATATAAATCCTATTAAATTCTACAACTTTTGTAGATGTTAACCAAAAAGAACAAGGATAGCAATGTAGTGTCACCAAGTTTGAGTCACCCGCAAAACTTGAAAAGATAATTGTCACCTGACAGTAAGAAAGAAGTTAGCAGAAAAGTCCAGAAACAATCATCACATATTAAATTTAAACAAAGTTAGTTTAAATATATATCATAAGAAAGAATAATACTAAAAACTTTTTAAATTGGATTTAAACTAACTACAAACTGTTTAAAGCAATTTTTTTTTCAAATTGTTGATTTTTTATCTTCAAAAAAAACTAAACTTACATAAGAACAAGTTTTATATATTTTGATATAGTTAACTAGATTTTATAAAAAATTTTGATATATTTGCTAACAATATATATACTTTCAGATTATCCAACTCACCCCTCCTACAACATGCCGATTCTGGGTAATCCCCTATCAACCTGCCAGTTGTTCGGCCAATCAAACTTCAACCAGAATTACGCGCTGATGGCCCAACAGCAAATAGCCGCCATTCAGGGGAATTCCCATCAAATCAGCAGGAAAACACCCAAAAAATATCCCGCAACAAGGTTCCACCACATGAGGGCGTCGATTTTCAACGGAGGGAAACTCCCTTTCAACTTTGTACCCTTCATTGACGCCGCCTACAAACAGATCCATCCGCCCAAGCAGCAGCATAGTTTTGCGGGGTCCGAGGATTGGTTGCGGCAGAGTCACATCCTCAGCAACGGCGGCAACTTACACCAGGCAACAAGGGGATTTCCATTGACGAGCTGATAAAGCAGGTGAACAGGCAGATTCAGGAAAGGGAAAAACCCAAAACCGATGTTCAAAAAGTCGACAATTAAACTTAAGTTATAAATTATAAAACTAATTTTTTTATTCTATGTTTCTATTTATTTAAACATGATGTCTACCAGTGTTTTCAGAATTTTATTTGCCGTAAAAAGTAAATCACATAATGAATATGTAAACAATTTCTTTAAACATATACTTTTTTATTTCAAAGTAATTATTACCTCTATGATTTGGTCATTATTAAAACAAATAATAAACAAAAGCAATAAAGAATATGTATAAAACCGTACTATAGAAAAATATAAATTCATAGTGTGTATTAAGCTTTATATTATGTATAATAATAACTAAATTTTCATCACAAACAGAAAAGTATAAATTTAGATGCATTGATGTTTTTGTTTTATTTAAGACAAAACTGAAAATTGTTTTGATAGGTGCCTTCTATTCAGATTGTGCAGCTGTTATGTTTTGTTAACTTTTAAAAATAACTAAATTGGTGCTTTTAAACTATACGAAGTTTAATAATTCGTTTTAACAAACAAAGTCAAGATTTAATCAACTGCTAAATGCACTATAAGAATTTATAGTGCATTTAGCAGTTAAACAAAGTTTAACAAACATAAGTCTAATAAACAAAGTTGTCTATCTTTAATTGGTTAAACAAAAATTAGTCATGCTTTTGAAAGTTTTAGAAAGAGATACAAAATTATAAAACTTTTTTATTTTAAAGTCAAAGTTTATGGTTTTAATAAACATTATGAGCTGCTTTGAAATTGATAAGAAATGTTTTAAGTTTATTTGCAGAATGAATAAACTATACTTTACTGTTTTAATTTGCTATGTTGGGCATTGTTGCTGAGTAAATCTTTAATACATAATATATTTTAGAATTTTTTGTTTGTTTTATTTTGTTTCTAGCGAATGTTAGTTTTGAAGACATTTTCTCAGGCGCTTCATACGTTCCACCATTTTTTGGACTACATTTTAAGAAGTATTTTTCAGTAATACTTGTTAATTTAAAAAAAAATCGACAATTTAAACTAAACTTTAGCAAAAAGATTAAATACTTTGAGTGTTTGATACTGTAGTTTTCTTTAATACTTAACTATTTTAGTGTTTTTGATGTTTGAAATACTTTTTATTGCTTGTTTTTATTTTGTTGATATTCAATGTAATTAGTTTTTGTTATGAAAACTTTTGCATATAAAGGATTTGATTCGATATGTGTATTTTTTTATCAATAAACAAAGTAAACGTTTTCTTATTATTATACTAATATTTTCTTAGGCGAGCTTTTTAAGCTAATTATAAAATACAAAATAATAAACTACAAAAAAAAAAAAACTCAGAAATACTGCTTAAAGGGTTTTGCTAAAAAAAAAGTTCCCGGTTGTTATAAAATCATATGTAAAATAAAAGGTGATATGATACTTAAACTTTGTATAAAAATTAATAAAAAAATTATCTATATTTCTAGTTTAAAATTAAACAATATTAGAAAACAACAATAAAAGTGAAAAGATTCAAAAGCGTTCTTAAATGTTAAGCTATTTTTTTAAAACAAAAAAGAAAAAAAAAGTATGTTTAAGGCTAATAGAAAAAGCTAAAAGACCAGACTATATTTAATTTACAAAGATTCCCTTTCATGCATATACTACTTTATCATGTAAAGCTATTTAAAATAAAAAAATAGTTTTAAAATTAGTTGTTGCAATATCCATTAAGATTTAAGTTTGAACATTTTACAGTTGTTAAATGCCAGATTTTTAGGTAAAAGATTTTTTTGTTTAGCATACTTCATAAAATAAAACTTCACAAAACTTAATCAATAAAAACGCTACAAAAAGTTGTTTTACAAATTAGCAGTTTAAAAAATTTTACCGCTTAAAAGCTCTGAGCCATAGTTGTTGTATTTAGAAAGAAAATATGCGAATTAAGTATGATAAACAGCTTTAGCATCTCAGAATCAACCATAAAATCCTTTTTCAAAGTTTAATAGCTAATAAAAGTTTTTAAATCAGCTAACAAGAGTTTTTAAGTGCTTATTTAATAAGGTTAATATTTGTTTTCGAATTCTTTAAAATCTTGTGTCAAAACGAAGTATCATTTTTCACAATGAAATCTGCTTTTTAGAAGCTAATTAAGACTTAAAAATTGTTTTAAAATTTTAATAGTTGGCAGAGTTTAAAAAGTCAAGAAAACGCAATTTTGTTTCAGAATTGTAGTAAGAACTTTAAAATTCCTATAGAATTTATTTAGTTGTTTGCTTTGTAATGAAAATTTCAAATATAAGCTTACCGTTTATACAATTTTAAGCCATACGTGTTTAAAGGAAACTTTAAAATAAATATTCAAAACATTTATAAATAAAACTATCAACAAACAATTCCACAAATTTTTAGCTTTAAAATTAGATTTCCGACCAGATATAAAAAGAGCAAAAAAATATAATTCACTCTACAGTATCCTTAAAACACGAAAATCTTATTTTGTGTACACATTTTTATTTTATACAAACTGAATTAAACCGTCAGCGAAACATTGTTCGTTTTAGTTAGCTTAAGAAGCAACTTTAATTAGCGCCTTTTACCAATTAAAATAAGCAAAAAGAAATCGACACCAGTTTAATCAAAACAATGATATTAAGCTCGACTTTAATTATTCTGCTTGTTTCTTCTTAGTAAAAGTTTTTCAGCGAAAAGGAAACGAAAGTTAGACTTTCTGTTTGCTTACATGCATGTTTTAAACGCAAAATTAAAACAACAGTTGTTTTAAAAGTCTATAAAAACGAACGACGTCTAATTTTTTTATCGGGTGTTTGCATTGCGGTTTGATATAAAATTTCTTCGGAAAAGTTGTATTTTAAAAAATCTCAATTTGGTGGCTTTTGGTTAACCCGTTCACACTTATGCTTGATGTTACAGTAAAATTTTTGTTGCTGCTGATGAATGAAAAGTTACTTATGTAGTTTGAAGTTTGAACAAAAATTTAAAGTTAACCTAATTATATTTTTAATTTGTAATTACCTTTTAAGCTGGCTTTTGTTTCAAGTCTTGAAATTACTCAAACACTAAATTAAGTATGAAGTCTTCTTTTTTACACTTAAAACTGTAGTTATTTACTTCACGCTAGTTTTTTAACTTTTTTAAGAAAACTATAGGCACTAGAGCTGATAAAGTTATGATATAATTATTGAAAAAAAAATCTAGCCGTTTTATTTTAATAAATACTAAGATTGCAAGCAGCTCTGTTAATATTTTCTTAGTTACTTCATTTCAATATTTTATTATGATATTAAACATTATAATAATTTTTTATTATATTTGTTAGTTTTTTAGTTCTGCATTAAAATCAAAATACCTAAAAGATTAAGTGTTTGCTTTTCCTAGTCTAAATTTTTTTAGAAATTTCCTAAAGAATTTTTTTTTTGATATAAATGAATAATTAATTATAATTGAGTATGTTCAGTTATAAATTTAGACAACTCGGGTTTTAAAGTGTTATGATATACATTATGTATTCCCTGTAAAATGAATAAAATGTTAAAAACAGTATACTAAACAAATATTTTCTACATAAAATTGAAATAACGTTATTTACAAATATTGTTTTTACTTACGTAGGTTTTTGTCATATTTTTCACTTGCTTAAATCATTCATTTAGTACTTTAAACATGAATCATTGATAAGCTTATTTGCCGTTTAGTTTAATTTAACAAAAAATATATTTTAAATAAAACTTGTGACCGTCTTTTAAATTTCGTTTATTTTTTACTTTAAATTTAGTTTATATTAAATAATAAATAAATTTATTGATTTAAAAGTTAAAGTACTAAACTTAAGTATTATTTTAAAAAACATAGTTTAGAACGTAAACCACAAACTAATTGTTTTTTATTCAAACCTAACTTTTACTTTTGTGGTTGGTAAAACTAAAGAGTTACTACAAAATACTTCTAAAAGTTTGTAGAAAAAAGTACATGGTTTTTCATAAAAAAGTTTTTTTTTAATTGTACAACTTTCAGCAACATTGGTAAAAATCTTTTAAAATTGTTCACAAGTGTCTAGAAATAAGATAATAAAAAATGAATATGTTAATTTAGACGACTTTACTGAAGTGTTGAAACGTTTTTTAAAACTGACATTTTAACTTGTTTAATTTATTTTGTTCATTAAAACGTTTTGATAAGCTGTACTAGTTATCATTCTTGTTTTTTAAGGAAAGTTTACTCCAAAATTTGAAATAGTTTAGAATGAAATTTAATAAAATTATCTTTTATTTGCTATTTCTTTTAATCAAAACAGATATACTTTTTCACATGATCTTTTAGTTGACACAAATTATGTTTACTACTATTAAATTGTTAAGCTAAGTTTTTAATATATATATTTAAAGTATGTGTTTTTCAAAAAGTATCCATTATTAATTTTCTATTCACTCATTTTTAAAGCTGGTTAAAACTTTAGGCTTGAAATCTATTAATAAAGAAAAATCTTATCAATTAAAATTTTGAAAAATTTAATGATAGCAATAGTCTTTAATATTTAAATTAGTTTTATTACAAGTATGAATTAAAAAAATTAATTAAAAAATTATATTTCTATTAGATTAAAAATCAATAGCTTACAAATGCGCTCAACTAATTTGTATAAATTGTTTTAAACAATTTTGTTAAATTTAAATCGTGTTAAACTTTGAATAAAAATAGTTTCATTTTTTCAACTAGCTTTATATTAATAATTATATAATAAATTTCAAGCATGAATGGTATACTTACAACTTGGTATAGTTTGAGTATAGTTTGATGTTTTTTAAAAATACCTTCTATATCACGGCAAAAAAAATAGCATGATTAGACAAAAGGTTTTTTTAAATAGTAAAAATGATAGTTCTATAAGTTTAATACTATGTTATTTTAGCAAATAGAAACACACTTAAGGAAAACTTATAGTAAAACTTATATGAAAAACTAAAAACATTCTTCTGCTTACTACTTTCTTTATAATACATTTTAAGTCAAAATAGTAAAATAAGTTTTACAATTATATTAAATCAAATCGAAAGAAACATTTTTTCTTAATAATTAAGAACTTGCTTAACCTTTATACTTTTTCTAAACAACAAAACTTTGCATTATAATAACACCAGTTTACTTATATCTTTCCTTTTTTTTGAACCAAAATAAAGCACATTTTACGTCGAAAAAACCAAGTCAAACATAAAGAGCATTTTTTACCCGTATATCAACACACAGGCGACGACAAGTTAATCCCTAAGTATCAAGGAAAAAAAATCGTAATAAATGTATTAAGATCAACAATTGAGGGTGGGTCCCATTAGTTTGATCCTAAAGTATAAATAATTTATCTTTTCTATGTTTCCTGTGGTAAATTGTGTTGAACACTTGATATGTCTGGAAAAAACTTAAAAGCGACGATTTTGAATATAAAAATGTGTTTTTTAATGTTTCCTGTTTGTAAGTACACAATGATTTTTTTACTAAATAACACTTGTAATCATCCAAAGGTTTATTTTGATGGTAAAAGTTTGTGCGGTTGTTTCTCGATTAGTTCAAAACTTTAATGCTTATTTTATAAACTTTTATTACTTTATAACTTTTATAACTTATATTACTTTTTCAGTTTAAGACAGCTAAAGAACACAAGTGTTTTTTAAACTAGTTTAAGCTAGGTATAACTTCAAAGTAAAAATAATAAAATTTACTATTTTTAATCGAAGTATAATGTTTTATGCACTAAAAATATACTTATATAGATTCGGTAACAGTATCTAAAATGTTTAAGTTAATAGCAAAAACGTAAAGTTCTACGTTAAATATTAATTTCCCACCTTACTTAAACATTTTTTCTTATTTTTATAGTTGTTTAAGTTTGATAAAATATGTATATTTACACCAATATCAAAAAACTGGTTTTGTATATTGTAAATTTAGAATTTTGACATGTTAGGTCCCAAATTTTTATATTTCAAAAAGGCTTTAAAGTTATTTAAACCTCGAAAAAGTTATAATAACATTTTTATCTGTCAAAACACAAACACTTACACAAAGCTTTTGAACGTTTAAATTCTGAATCCCGCGCATGACCTCACAATAGAGTTACATTAGATAAAACATCACACATCACGAATCTCCATGGTGACTGTTGCCATGAGAGAATGTTGCTTGAGGAATCGCGTTTTGGGAGTCAATGACCCGTCGAGGGGTGTCTTCCTGCTGATGATTGGCTGATAGCAAAACAAACAAGTCTTGTCTATTGTGCAACTTCTTGGGTGGTCAACTTGTTGCATTTTTCATCACCTGATTCACGTAACAAATATTATTTGAGAACCGGAAGAGATCGGTTCGTGTTACTCTGCACCTGTTTTGTGTATTTTCACAGGAAAAAGTTTTTTTTTTTACAAATTGTATCTTAGTTGTTTCCGTTAAATAGAGTTTTTTTCTAATAGGTTCGTTTGGTTTAAGTTACTCCTACTGTTTGTAAATTTACATAAAAATAAGTTAGATAATTACAAAGTTAGTTTAACTTCAATAACTGTAGCTTAAATAGGTTTTGATCTTGTTTTTATTTTTTATCTAAACATGTATTAAGTTATAAAAAGTTAAAACTTTTACTTAATATATTAAAAATCGAACAAAAAGAATCAATAAAATGTTTTAAAATTAGATATATTAAATATGCTTTAAAAAACAACTTGAAAGTTTGACCTGTTTTAGAGAATATATCATATACCAGCAATTTTTCTAAATCTATAAACCGTAAGACAAAAATGCTAAAACGATTTAAATGTAAAACATTAAGTTTATGCAAACCACGTAAGTAAACACACAGCTGTATTATAAATTTCAACATAAATCACGTAGTGCACACTTATTAGATCAAAACTTCTCACTGTTTTCTACTTTGTTTGAGTAATAAATTGTTTATTTGTTTTATTTAAATAATTTTGCTAATTTTATTATACGTTTTTTATTTAGACTTTTAATTTTTTTAAGAACATTTTTAGGTTCAAATATTTAAGGTTGTAAATTAAGAAACAAGTTTTTAAAAACAGAAAATTCACAAGTGCATATATATTCTTATTTTACCTATATAAACTTTATCTAAAAACCAAATCAAGATGTTTTTCTTTTAATCTTTATTTGATAAAATTTAATATTAAAAAAATGCTCACTTTAAAATTGCACTTAATTCAATACACTCATAAAAAATATCAATTGGCAAGTGTATTGTGCCTATCATTTTTAAAATTTATACATAGTCATAAATAATAAAATCCGCAAATTATAATAAAGCCCGAACAGATGCAATGAAGAAAATTGTAAAACGAATAAGAAGACCACATTATATGACAAACTTTAATCCGCCTTAGTTGTTCTACTTGCATGTGAGCTGGTTTTTGTAACAAACGATTTCTTTACCTCTGTATTAACACGTCACATTAAATCTCGTTAATGAATCTGTTTTTTGGGAAATTTTTATTTCTGCGTCGCAAATAGTTGCATTATTCTGATTTAATTTCTCATGCAAATTACTGGTTCGTTTGTTATTTATTTAGACTTCTATTTTTGATACCTATAGTGGGTAACTCACAAAAAATTTTTTTTTGTTGCTTAAAAGTTATAAAACTATTTTTAGGACTCTTTTATTTGTTACATTTTAGTTTTCGTTAATTAAAAATTTATTATTTTAGACTTTTTAAAAATAGTTTATTAATAAATAACTGATTTTAAAAGTACGAATTTCTGACTTTTTATAATCCAAAGGGATATTATAGCCGATGATTACTTATAAAAATGGTTTAAATTATTAACGATATCAAACGAAGTCGTTAAAATACATCAGTTAAGTGCATGCCAAGCACTAAATTTTTAATGAGTAAAGCAAAACGAAAGTAAGTTTGTTTGTTAGCTACCTAAAAATTCTTAAGTTTATTATGGTTTGTCCTAATTGTTTTTCCAGTAATAATGTTAACTCAATATTGTCAACTAATTTAACGAATATATTATTAGTTTTCAACATAATTAAAGTATTTTGATATAAGAAAAAAAGTTACAAAGCCTTGTGCTTGAACAACTCATTAATAAAAATTGAAATTTAATAGCTTTTTTGACCTTAAAGTCAAATTGGTTAATACTAACTTTATGAGTGTAAACTCAGTAAACTATCCTATCAAATTTTTCATACTCAACTGATATCTAAACGCTACAATTAAAAATAAATTGTTTTTTTTTCACATAATAGTTATTGATAATGAATACTAGTTTTAAATTATGACTATATATAAAAATTAATCGTTGATTTAGTTTTAAAACAACAAAAACAAAACTGACTTAAATCTTATAACAAGCTTAAACTAAAAATTACCGAATTGAACCTTAAAAACTTTATTAGCTCATTTACGACTATTATTTTTGTTGTATTTATGTGTATAACTTGACAATAAATTTTGTTGTTGTCCTATTTAGTTTTTTTTTTTTGAACATTCTTTTAATACAGCTAAAAACGAAGTCTAACAAACTTAATTAAAATTTTGTACTTTCTGTCGTTCTTAGTATTTTCTGTTGTAACAAGAAACAACACTACTTAAGTGCATGATATGTTGGTTTTTTTCTTTTATTTGATATGAATTATAAACTTAGATTAAGTACACTTGATAAGAAATTTATCGTTGTAGGTCAATGAGTAAGTCTGATATTTTTTTACCATATAACACAAATAAATATATAAATATTAATGCACTTAAGGAAAAATTTATTAAATTTTACAAATCATTGTTGTATAACTCCTTTTTTTTCTGTCGAAATTTTGTTTTTGGTAACATTGAAAAGACATCAGACTTTAGTTTACATAATGGCTATTGGTTTTGTTTAAGCTATCGTTTTAATTTCTATTAAAAATCTTTGAAAATTTCGAAATTAAGACTCCACATATATATGTTCATATTGTTTGTGTTTTGATACTTAGAAAAAACTTTAATCGTTGCTGATTGTGCTGAAGTTGTTGCTGATAGTTTTTGCCACGCTTAAATGTAAATTTTATTTTAACATTTTTTTAATTTCTAAGGACATTTTTAATAAACTTTCAATCAGGGCACATAAATTTTACTAAATTTGTTTTATCTTCTATAATTTTAGTTACTAATAGTAGTTACTTTTTATTTTCTGTTGTTAGTTTTTAGTTTATTTTAAAAATGCCTGCTGAGTTTAATTAAAAGTTTTTGTTGCTGTAGATATCGTCTGATACAATTAAGAGAAAAACATTTTCGTTTAAACAAATTTTGTTGTTATTTTTTTAAACTATTTGGTGTTTTTCTCATTTTTATGATACAGTTAAAAACAGCCTTACTCAACTAATAGTATTTTGTATAAGCTGTAGTGAAAGCAACTAACAACGGCACGTAATTGATTACAAATAGCTTGCAATACAAACAAGCTTCTTATAATTGCAACATATCATTAAGCCCTGTTCAAACAACAATCATAATGCTACGCTTAATATAAAAATAGAAACATAAATTCTTTTTTGTTCGTGGGAAAAATTTTAATTGTAAAAGATTTCGAGCCACATACAAATAAAATCTTGTTTTTTGTTTGGCATATATTTTTTATAAATTCTCGTAGAATTGTTATACAGTGTTTCATTTACACTTAAACGAAGGGTTTATCATATTAGTATTTCATTTGTTGTTCTTGCATAAAGTAAACGTTATGCTCTTATTTTTTTAACTACGGATATAATGTTTTGCCTTTGTAGTTTGTATAGATTAGACGAAAGATATAATAATCACATAAACTATTGATGTCATTGAATACAGTATTTAAGGTAGTAATAGTTTTTTTTTATATCTGAATCACTAAAATAAGTAAAATAGAAAACAACTGTAAAAGTTTTTTTTATCTATTATCCTTAAAATTCTAATATGTAGTTTGTTTTAATAAATTTAGATTGCTAATCTTTGACAATAAAACATTCTATACAAATAAATAAAACTTTGTTTTTAGACAAGGAAAAACTTAAAAACACTGACGTTGCAAGCATACAGCTCAACAGTTACTTCTTTTGCAATGTAATGATTTCTTATCAGAAGAAAATACTTAAAAAATACTTATCTTGAGATGTGTCGAGTGCATTTTTACGACATTTCAAACATCAACGTCATTTGTAAATGAGCTCTCATCGATGAAAAACTCATTGCCTCTCTCAAGTTGTATATATATTTCATTTTGTTGCATATTTCTGATCGTCACATTGCAGATATTAGAAACTCAATATTTAATATCGCTTTCAAGGAGAAACACTGTTTTTGTGACACAAACTGAATTTAATTGACCCACAGAAAAGTACATGTTTTTATATAACGGTGGTACCTTGTGAACATTTCAAAAATCATTCATGTTCATTGTTCGAACAGTATAGCTTCCAAATTACCCGGTTATTTTGCGACGACTTTAACTTAATTACCTGTCAAAATTCAAACCGAACCTTTTTTAATTTATTGGGACGAGTTAAAATTCTCGGCCCTGGTGATTAATTTAGCTCGACATTCGCATTAAGAATAATAACAATTAAACTTGGCGCTTGAGCGATTTTAAAACACGCGCGGTTTCAACACAGAAAGTAATCAAGAGAAGTTGAATTAGGTCTAAACAACTGAAGGCAAACTTCTTATTTTTTGTATACTTTCGCCCGCTTTTTATTGGGATTTGATATAATAACAGCGGGCTTTAAACTTTTTAACTTGTTTTCATCTGATAAGAAGTGCCATTGTAACGTCATAAACATGTTTTTCAAAACCAAGTCGCCGTTTTTATTGGGTGATTCAATACGAAATTAGAAAATTGTTTTATAAGTTCCTATAATTATTAGAAAAAAACAAACTAATTTCAAAATGTTTGCTTTTTTTTCCTTCATTCTTATTTTTAAACTAACAAAGCTATTTTTAAGTTAAAAATTTTAACTTGAAAGTATATATAATATTTTGATAGTTTATATTTTATGTTCTATAAAATTAAAAACTCATTAGTTTTTAGTTACAAGCAATAATTGTTTAATATTTTATATTAGTAAATCCATTTGCTTTATTTAATTGAAAAAATATTAAGTACTAAAAATGATATGTTTTGCTTAGTTTACCATACTACTCAAGACAAATTAGTAAAAATTTGTGTTCATTAAATACAAAAAACCAAACTATTCGTATCACTGAAAAATTACGCACAATTTATAATAAGTATTAAAAGTTTTACCATACGTAATAGTTATGGCTTTTGAATTAGTTATTAAATTTCAAAAAGTTGAGAAATTCTAAGAAAATATAAAAACTATGAAAGAATTATTTATGAAGAAACTTTTACAGAATTTCCTAATCATGCTACACAAACTTTATACCTTATAAAAACTCTGAATAATGTACATTACTAACATTTAATTATCAAAACAAAACAATCTTAAAAAAAATGCCTTAAGTTTCGTTAACGTTATTGAGTATCTTATAATAGTTTACTAGCTTTTTATTAGTTTAAAACAAGCTAGAAAACGAAAATATTAGAAAAGAAAAATATGCGTTTAAATTTTTTTTTAAGATATTTAAATTTGTGTACAAAAACTTACATAAACATTTCTTATACTTTTTGATTTATTGCTTAAATGCGTCTGACTATTTGTTGTTGTTTACTTTAATAAAAATATTCAGATATCTTTCTCAACATAAAACCAGCTAACTTTTTTAGTTTCAAAACAATTTCAGTTGCTCTAAAGCGTATTGCTTATTTTGATAGGTGAATTGAACTTTAAACTTTTTGTTATTATAAATAACTTCAATTGATTAAAAAAACATTAAAAGTTTAAACTTTTTTTAATTTTTTATGTATATATTTTGTAACGTTAAATGTAATATAGTAATGTAATATATAACACATAAAAAATTATAATAAACATTTTATAAAACACTAAAAAACTTTCTTTTATTTTAACCCGTGGAATTTGGGGCATTGTTTTTGAAATCCCGTTAGCGACATATTGATGTGAGATAAAGTTTCAAAATAGACAAAGTATACTTGTTGAGAGGGTTGAGATAAACAGTTTTGTTATAATCAGTAGTTTTCAAATAGAAAAAAGTTTTAATCTGTCATCACCTCGGTGACGTTTAAGTTTTATTCTAAGTTTAAGTAATTCTCTGCTGTGTTGCCTCACAACTATCATCAGTTATTTTGCTGCCGAAAGCTAAACTAGAGCGGTTATTTACAGTGCTGCCGAGTATTATGACGTAACGCTGGGTTGATCAAATTGGATGATTCTAGTTTATTGCTAGTTTTAGTGGCGCCGTGGTTTAAACCGCCTATAAGAGTGTCGAGCTTGTTTGCGCAAGTAATAGTCTGAAATTGTTAATTTTTTTCTATGTTGGCGATGAATAGTGATTGGATCTTAAATATTTCTTAAATAAAACAAGCTTGTAAAAATCAGATACAGTATTTTATTTTCAAGTAAGAAAAAATGGAGAACCTGAATTAATTGTTTTAGTTTTTGAAAGATAAATGATGAAAAAAATATGATATATGGTTAGTTTATTTCTTTAAAAAATATCCATAAGTTTTTAGAATAACTTACATTAAAAAGATGCATTGATTTATTTACTTAATTGTATTCATCTCTAAACGTAAATTTACAATTTATCATACATGAGATAAAAATAAAGATTTACTTGATTGCTACTTAGGTTTTTCTTTTTCAAAACTATAAAGCTTATAAAACTTTTCTTCAAAAAATAATTGAAAACTAGATAAAATGTTTTATTTGTAAAATAAAAATCGTTTAACATTCAAAAGCTTAACAATAAAAAAGACACAAAGGTCTTGTGAAAATAAATAGCTTTATCTAAAATAGAAATCGCTAAACTGTGTTTTTATCAGATTAAAGTATTCATTTATTTTTTGACTTGTTTTAATTTCACTGAATGATCAATAGCTTTTATCTTGAAAATACTTTAACCTTTTTACAAAGTAAACAATTCTATTGCTTAAACTTTTTCCTTAAAAGGCATTTTCCTACTTTGGATGCGCGATTTTTTTCTTATATGTGCCTATACGTTATCAAAATGGTTTTTAAAATAAACTTTCACAGTTATTACTGTTTTACTTATATAATGTATTAAATTAAAAGTATTTGTAAAATTTTGTTTAAGTTAACAAAAATTAAGAAATTCAGGATCAAATTAGCTTATACTTTTTATACTGTATTTTCCAGTTATTAATACATAAAGTACTATATAATTGTAAATCTTTTGGATTCAATGTAATACTTTTAGTTAAATTTACTTGTCTTAGTATTTATTTATTATATGTCGTCATAATATTTTTAAACTAGATAAATAAATAAAAAAGTTATACTTTTTATATATTTTAATGTAGTTAATAAACGCTTCAAACAAGTACTTAAAATCTAGAAACTATATTATAAGTACAAAATTTATGTTTTAATTTAAGCTATAAGTTAATAATAAAAGTGATAAATTGTTTTACAAAATTTCGTTTGTATCAAAACAGATAATTTGATATAGTTAATCAAATGTCTTTTTAAACAAACATAAAAGCATTAAGTAAAAAACCGTTATAAGAGTTAGTCAACAACGACAAAATATTGAAATAATTAAAACAATATAACAATAAAAAAATAATGGTTTTACCTCAAAAAAAAGTTTAAAGAAGTTTTATCTATCGAAAAAATAAATGTACAATGTTTTATAACCAAAATAAAACAAAACAAAATTTTCATCAAAATAAAACAATGACTTTAAATTTAGTAAAGTTGTTCAATGCCAGAAATTGTGGAGGCTTTGTGAAAGAGGTAACCATTAACCGAATTTAGCAAAAGTATAATTTAAAAAATAAAGTTTAAACCAAGTATTAAGTTTTTTTCTGTTTCGTAAACTTATATAGTTTATTTAATATAAGGTTTAGGAAATACCTAAAAAAATTAAAGTTATAAAATCAGCTATAGTCAAAAACAGTCTACTGACGGTCTAACTAAATCATAACTTTTTGAATTTTAGCTTTTTATTTAATTATTAAACACTCGTAACTTCATTTTGACTATCTTTGGTTTTTAATTCTTCAGAAACTGGGTGTAAAATTGAGGTATTAATTTTGTTTAGCAAACCTATTTCAAGTTTTTCGTTTGGAATCGTTGAAGTTTTAGCAAAACTTTCTTCATTTGTTTTAGAAACAAAAGTTGCTCTTGTTGCAGCCCTTTGTCTGCTAATTTTGCCAGTTAAACACCCAAGCTTCTTTGAAACACGTACAGAAAATTCAACAGAGCATTTCCGGAAAATATCGCTTGTTGTATAGTAAATGACAAAGTTTAGTATTGTCGAGCAAGTCAAACACAAATAACCCGCAATCCCTATCAAGTCAATCACATTGTAAGTGTGCAAGCTGAACGAGCGCGGACTTGCTGGGTTTATGTTCGGCAACATTATGACAACCATTATAGAAATAATCGTCGGCAAAGTCATAAGGCTGAAACCTGCAACCATCTGCGCCAAGGTTCTAGCCAATTTCGCCTGTGTGTTTCCTGACTTATTTTCCTTTCGTTCGGAATGAAGGCGCTTTGCCTTCTCCGTGTGTTTTCTTACGTAGAAGTACGTTGCGGCGCTCGTTAAAAGCATGAATATAAAAGACGCACCAAGAAGTAAACCATAGATCGCACCAAAGTTGTGTTCGTATTTCAGCATTGGAATTAAATGAACTCTGAACGAAATATTAAAACCGAAGTTGAAAACTGGCAAGCACGCTGCAGTTATGCATACCATCCAAACTGCGACACAAACCACCTTTGATATTCTTCTCATGTTCATTGTACGGTACGTAATTGGACGAACCACGGCAAACAGTCGGTCTACTGAAGCAGCAAGCAACGTGTAAAGTGACACCAACAAAGCAACAAATATGACAGGTTGAAATATTTCGTAGTTGTAACTGCTTATTTTTTTTTCCGCAAACGAAAAGTTCTTGTTTTCATTGTAGGTAATTACCCGTTCATGATAGAGAATATCGTTTAAATCCAGCAAGCTTATCAACGATTCTGGTATTACTACAACTGCATATAACAAGTCGGCAAGTGCAAGCGAAACTCTGTATGATGATTGGCTGTTGTGTAAAGGCTTGTATATGATGGTTACAACTATTATAAGTGTGTTCAGAAAAAATGAAGCCATTCCTACTGTTGCTTGAAATACAGACAGCACAACATTCAACGACTCACAACTAAAATATCAAAATGTTGTTTTAAATACTGTACTATGACTTTAAATGTTAGCTTAAAAACTTTGTTTAAATATACAGCCTAAAATTTTTACTTTTTATGTTTTATGTTGATATTGTGGCTCGTTCTTAACAAAACTAGTAAATTAATTATCTAATTTTACAAATCTAGTTTTATAACTATACATGTTTTGAAGCTCCTGAATCTAAAAATGTTAAGTTTATTACAATTCAAACATAATTTTTTACAATATTAGAGTAAGTTATATCTTATTCATTAAATCTGAGATATATATATATGTAAAATAAGCATTTGTTTTATGATAAACACTTGTACTTTACTATATTTTTTACTTAGTAAGAAAACAATTGAACTAATGAACTTTTACAAAATTAAGAAACTAATTTTAGTTTATTTAACATTTTATCTCGTAGATTGTATGCCTTTTTTAGTTTAAAAAGGATAACTGTGACTGAATAAACAAAATTTAAATAACTATTTAAAACAATTCAACCAACCTTTGAGGCGCGCAATTCAACAATGAAGTATTTTTTGTTGTGTTGTACTGAACTCTGCACCATACAACAGAGCACATGGTGAGCTGCATATTAAAAATTTCCGCATAACTTTCAGGATTGGAGCTATAAAATTGTCTCACTGATCTGCACGAATCTTTTACAACTTCATGCTCGTCATGATATTTTTCAGAAGTTGTGTTTAAAATAAAACTTTCGGATTTTTGAACTTCGCATGTTTCATTGAACTTTGCAGGATCACAAACGGATAAATACATTTTATCAGAAAGTTTGTTGAAGTTAAAAGTTTTCAAGCTGCATTCCATTTGAAGCTGTTCAGTGCAGTTCCACGACTTAAGCAAGTTCAGGTACCTCAACAGCTGCATTTTGAAAAAGTACGAACATTCGAACATTTGTGTCAGGTTTGTACAACATGATTTGTGTTGAGGCATTACGTCATAAACGTCAACATACGGGCAGTTTACCTGGTAGTTTTTACAGCCGAGAGTTTTAAAAATTTTTGTTACATGGAAACTTTTTTCAGAGATCAAATGCGTATCAGTTGAGAGATTATTGTAATCAACGGTTGAGATAAAATGTTCTATATTTGAGTTAGTTGTGTTTTCCTTGCTTGATACTAATGTGATCAGTATAACTAACAACGTTAACTTGTTGAATGAAGTAAAAAATAACATTTCCTGCTATTAAATAAAAAAAACTTTACTTATACATTCGTTATACCTACAGTTCATATTTTTAATTTAGTAAGCAAATTTTTTATTTAGATTCTTTAAAAACGTTTAAGTGAAATACTTTTGAAAAAAATTAAAGTTCATTAAGATAGTTTCAAACTTTAGAATAAAATATTTATAACATAAATTTTAGTTAGACTTAAAACAAAACATTTTAAAGAACTGTTTACTATGTTTTTAATATTTTTTATTTTAACATGCATAAACCAAAAATAACATACCTACTTTTGTTAACTAAAAATTTCAAACCAACAAAGCTAATAAACATTTATTTTTAGTTATACGAAAAATAACAGTACTTCATCAAATGCTGTGTTAAACAAATTACTTTGATGCTGTGAACACTAAGAAATTTACTTCAAACTAACTTTAATATAAATAAAAGTCAATTCTATAAAATAGAAAGTATATTGCGGAACTTCCTTGTGGAACAAACACAAACAACGTATTTTGAAAATTCAAGTTGACCTTTATACAGTAATTAGCAATAATTTTATTACTAATACTAAATTTAGCTTAAACTGAAAATTGACCTATGTACAAACAAAAAATAGAAAATAAAACAAAGTTGATTTGCTCAAGTTTTTTTTATTCTACACAGTGTTTTATGCAAACGAAATGCTCACTATTTAAAAACTCTACAAAGTTCGACAGATAAAGCCATATATACAGTGCTTATTCACTTATCCGGATGCTCACTTATCCGGACAGTTTTGGTCAGAAGTAATTTCAAAAAAAATTCAATAGTAAACACAAAAATTCATTCAAAAAATTTCGCAACATTTTAAATTCCACGAGTTTTCTGCTAAAAAACTTTGAAAAACTATAAAACAAACGTCTATTATTTTCAATTTTATTAAAACTTCCAATAAAAACTAGTTAGTTAGGAGTGACATGTTACCGTTAAATTGACTTTAAACTTAGTCAAAGTTTCCCGTTTTCTTTCTGTCTGTTATTTTTAAATAAAAAATAAGTCTTTCATTTCATTCAAATAGATAGTTTTCATTATATTTTGTTTTTAAAGATAAATTTAGTTTATATTTTCTCTTAAACAAGAACTAATATTTTGTTAAAATTGATATTTAGGGCAGGTGGAATTACAAATGATGAATTTTACTTGCTTGACCCATAAAAAATGTATATAATTGCAGAGGGTTAGTAAGTCTGATGTTTTCTACCGTATAAAAAAAAAGCTAAGTAACCTTAAGTTTAGCTTTTATTATTTATCATTTAACATTTATTACTTACAATTACTATGTTTTTGTTTTTACCATAACACTTTTATTATGCATTGCATTATATGCAGCAGTTATATTATTGTATAAAAAAATGCTTTTTTGTAGTTATCCGGACACGTTTACAGAAAAATCTTGCCCAACGTGTCCGGATAAGTGAATAAGCACTGTACTGCTATTAAGTGCTAACAATCAGCACTAATTATATTCTAATTTAAACTGATTAAATTAAATGAGTATGCTAAACTAACGAAAAATTCTAAAATGCGTAATGGCCGATTAAATAACTTTTAAAGAGTTATCATTCAAGTAATAATGGTAGTAAAATAAAAGTTATATGTAAAAAAAATATTAGATATGGTATACAAAATAATAAAAAAATAGAAATAAATTAAGAAGTAGAAACCACAAATACGATAAAACAATAGAAACGCAAATGCAATAAACTTATAAAATTTGCAAATACGGACATGACAATTTTACGATTTTAAAAAAATTTAGCGAAGTGCCTGCACTTACAAGTTATCTCAGTTCTGGAGTTAAGGGATGATTTTTTGTCAGCGAATGCTATTTTTTAATCTTTCTACATTGCACAGAGAGCAAACTTTGTTCAGATTGCGTTGATTAGTTTAATGGATTATCTTCCATTTAACGTTTTTCTTGATCATCTCTTTGTTGAACTTGGCGGCCTGAATGGAAGTACTCAGTTTCGTCGATTCTCTCAAAACTAATTACCATACACGCCCCACTTCATTTCAAACACTAGAATGTGTAGTGAAAATTTTATTTTTTTTGTCTATTAAAACTTTGTACCTCAAAACTTTTATTTTCATTTCATTACAAACCCCGGAATATCTGTGTATTTAGTTGTAGCCACCGTAATTATCGACCACATTCTTACTAAAACAAATTAAATTGGTGATATCCCTCCATTTGCTATTCCTTGTTCTAAAGCACTGAAACAAAAATTAAACTATTTGGCTAACCTTCAAAGCTAATTGGTTTACTAAAATTTAAATATGCATGAAAAAAGTATCGACAAAACTCAGTTAGTTCTAAACAAACCAGATTTAATTTCATACTACTAATTTCAACTGTAGTAGGTGAATATTTTTGCTGATAATACAGTTTTTGCTAAATTTTCTTTATTTCTAAATGGACTGTATTTTGCAAAATTATCAAAAGCTTAAACAATATATTGTAAATAAATTGCTACATATTTTTTATGAGTCCGGAAGAATGTCAACAATGTCATTAATTTTTTTTCAAATTATAGTTTTGTATTACTTTTAAGTTAACATAACAAAACAAGAAACTGAAGTAAATTAAAGCTAAACTTTATTAGATTATGTTTAGTTAAAAAGTTAATATTTCGATAATATTTTTTTTTATTGGTTGTTGGAGATTTTTTACCTTATCCAATGCTTTAAAGTTTTTGGTAGATAAAATAAAATATAATATATATAAGAAATATATATATTTCTTATATATATATAAGAAATTCTAAAACTCAAATCTTTTTAAAGATTTGACTTTTTTATGAAAAAATAAAAACTTAAAGTAAGATACACATCTGATTTAAAATTAAACAGTATTAGAAAACGACAACAAAATATGAAAAGAAAGTAAGTATTTTATATATAAAGTTTTTATATCAAACACAAATTAAAGTATATTAAATAAAATTGATAAAAATTGAATATTTAACGCTAAAAAAATAAGCAAAAAGACTAAACAACAAGTACTTTTTTGTTACATAAATGTTGCTTTAAAAAAGAAAATGTTTTTACTAAGAATGATCAAAAACTTTAGCATCTAAAATTAGACTAACGAAGTAAATTTAATTATAACAATATTAATTTAGATTAAAAAGAAGATAGTAATGACTTTTAAAAAATTTAAGGCTTAGATATATCAAGCATTTTAACAAGGTAATTTTTTTTTTGCACAATACTAAGTATGTTTATTTTATTCGTGTATTATTCACCGTAAATTATAAAAAGATTAATAACGTGCTTATAAATTTATTTACATAGCTACTTAAATGTTTCTTTAATGTTATACTTGAAAATTTTTTACGTTTTTCAAAGATATGTTAATTTACGTCAAAGCTTTTTACAAATTCACAAAAAAATTGAAACAGAGTTTAAAAAAAAACTTTAATTATGTTTTTAAAATCTAAAAAATTTAAGTTTTTATTAATAATATTTGTTCTTATAATTAAAATACGGTTCATTTGTTTTCAAAGAAGCACCCAAAAACTTTTAGTATTGTTAATTAGCCAAACGCTTTTGATTTGAATATCTTTGTCAGATGTAATTTATTATTGTGATTATGTGTTCATGTCAGTCGTGTGGATTACTTTACCAGTATTTATAAACTCAAAAATGTTCATAAAGTTAAAAAGTTTAAAACAAAAACCTAAAGCAATCTGCCCGACACAACAAAATTGTATTTATACAACTTAATGTATAAAAAGCAAGAAGATCATTTTTTACATTTGTGACATGTTCCATTGTGACACCAATTTATTTGACACCAATTTAACAATATCTGTCACATGTTCGACAAAAGTGCAAAATTACAATCGACCAATCGCTGAAACCAGCTGAATTGGTCACCGGCCACCAGACTACGCTTTGTGACGTCATGGTAATTTCACGCAGCTTGCATCAAACGCAGTACAGTGATTTGGATTGAAAAGCCACATTTTGATTTAAAGTGTATAATTTATTTTTTTTTGGTTGTGGATGCAACCTGCGCATATTTAATATCTCAAACGTTTTTTTATAAAACAGTCGGGTTTGGTTCTAGTTTTGTTTTCAGATGATGAACTTGAAAACATTTTTTGTTTGATGTCAAGATAAGTAGCTTAGCGCACAATGATGCAGTCAAAATACGTTTTTTTCTACTTATTTCATCATAAACTAACTGCGTCATCTAAGCACCTCTTAAGCAACTTTATTCTTGCCTAAGTTTGGCTTCAAGCGACTTCAACACAAAAGAACAATGATTTAAAAAAATTGTCCATGAAAAACAAGGACTGAAACTCTTTAATGTGAAGCGTTATTAAAGGTACAACTTTTAATCGGCCATTATTATTACCCGTGACCATTTAATAATTTTCACTTAAGAAATTTGCCCAGATGCTCCCTAACAACGCTGCATAGCAACTATAACACCCTTAAACAGCGTGTAAAGAAAATAAACTAAGATAGAACAGCTTATTATTTATTTTCGAGATCTTTTGAAAGTTTGTATTGAGACTAAGTATCATTTTGCACAACTAAAGTTGCTTTTTCGAAGTGAATAAGACTTTATAAAATTTACTTGAAGCTTTTAAAGTTTGCAGAGTTTAAAAGACCAAGAAAATGCAATTTATGTCCTAAAACTATTGTAAGAATTTAAAAGTTGCAATAAAATTACTTTAGTAGTTTGCTTCGTAATACAAATTTCAACTATTAAATCATAAGATTACTATTAACAGAATTTTAATTGTGTGGTTTTTTATATAAAGTTCTCAGAATAAAATTTAAAGTAATACTAAATTATCAGTTTGATAAACCTTATTCTTCTACCATATTAGTTAGTTGAATACTTGGCTAATAAAAAATGGGCGAACAAATTCTAACTTATTATTATTTTTCTTAAAACACAAGAATTAAACTTTATGACACAAGTTTTTTTTATAAAAACTTAATTAGACCGTCAGCAAAACATTGTTTGTTTTAGCTTGCTTAAGAAGCAACGTTAGTTAGCGCCTTTTCATCAAAAGCAAAAAGAAATCGACACGTGTTTAACTAAAACAACGACATGAAGTTCTACTTTAATTGTTCTGCTTGTTTCTTCTTAATTAAAGTTTTTCAGCGCAAAGAAAACAAAAGTTAGACTTTCTGTTTTTTATACGCATGCTTTAGACGCAAAAGTAAAACAACAGTTGTTTTAAAACCCTATAAACCTCCCTCCAGTTTAGATTTAGTTTTTGCTACCCACCTGAAAACATTCACCGCGGTTTAACATTACCACTAATGTGACCACATCTCCGGGGCATCCCCCCAATAGTTTCAAAGTTAAACATTTTATAATATCAAAATAAATGTAGAGACATTAGTTTTTTAATTTAAACGATACAATTTGAATTTATACATGAATGTCAATTTTTAAATCAATGCTTATAAGAATTAAGTATTGATGAACAAGTTATAACCTCATTTTCAAAAATATGAGATTTTTCAAATATTTGTTTTCATATATTTATGTAGATTAGTAGAAGCTTAGTAAGGTATGTTAGGAAATTTGAAAAATAACTAACAATAAAATTAAACACCAAACAAAATTAGTTTTATGATGAGCTTTTGTTTAACAAAATACTTAAAAGTTTTATTTAATTATAACTCAAAAATTGCTTAAAGGCTGTTTTAGATTTTAAACCAAAACATTTTTTGTATTATTAAAAATAGAAAAATTGTAAGTTTTTACTAACAATATTTGTCCTTACAATCAAAATACGCTTCAATTGTTTTCTAAGGAGCACTCAAATACTTAAATAATCGTAAATTAATCAAAAGCAGGTCTTTTTGATTTTTTTTTAGTCTAATACAACTTATTATAGTCATCCGTTTTTGTCATTACAGTCGTGCTCATTACTTTAATAATATTTTTGAACTCGTAAATTTTCATAAAAAACAAAAAGATCTTTGCTATTGTAAACATAGATTAATCTGCCGACACAATATAATTGAATTCACTAAACTCAACGTACAAAAAACAATAAAATTAGTTAATTCGTTTGTTACATATTACATTGTGCCACTAAATAATTTGCCACTGTTTTAACAATTTCAGCCACATGTCTTTTAAACTTGCAAGTTTGTAATCGCCCAATTACCAAAATCCGCTGAATTCGTCGCCGACTACGCGTTTGTGACGTCAAAATAACTGCATGCGGCACACACAAATGCAATACAGTTTCTACATTAAACTAAAATAATGTTATTTACAAAGATAATTTTATTCAAATATCACTTACATTTAACTATAAGATTTTTTTGTGCAAAACATTTGTGATTATTAAAGTTCCCAAAGCTTTAATCTTACTTAATGACTTCAAGTTTTTACAGTTTAAAACTTTTACATCAAGATGGTTGTTCTGTAAACTAATGTAAAACAATTTAAGTTATTTTAAGAATTTAATAAAACTGCTTCATTAAAGACTTACTGACTTGGCTTGTGTTTAAATATGTGACTTAAACAGTAAAACATGTAATTGTTTAAATGAAAACATAACATTTCATACTTCAGTAAAACTTATTACGAATTATCCAACTAAACTTTTGAAAAAGCATTAAGAAGAACTAACGTTTTTCGGTTTTATAATAACTAAATAATTTAAACGATTAATAAAAACTAAATGCTTTTACTTGGTATACTCAACATTTTTAAGATACTTTATCTGCATTGTTATTTGAACTTTTGTATCAATTTTTGGAAAAAAAAACATATATACATAAAAACATTAAAAAAATCATTTTATAGATTATTTGCGTATTTGAGCTAAAATAACGTTTAGTGTATAGTCAAAAAAGTTTTATACTCAAAAAAGTTTTAAAATTATTTACACTTCGAAAAAGCTAAAATAATATTTTTCTTCTTTCAAACATAGACGATTATACAAAGCTTTTAAACATTTCAACTCTGAATCCCGCACATGACCTCACAATCGAACTACATTAGATACAAACATCAAACAACACGAATCTCCATGGTAATTGTTGCTATGGAAGTACGTTGGTAGGGGGGATTGCGTTTTGGGAGTAGGTAGCTCATGGAGGTTGGACGTAAAACAAATTGCTTAAAATTACTGCCATTGTTTGAAGTTTTCAAGAAGTTAAAAAGTTAATTACATAGTTATTTACATATAAAGTTAGTTTTTAATAAAATTCTTAATTTTTATTGTATTAAATTTTTTCTAATAAATTAAAACATTTCGCTAAACTTATCAACCGAAAAAAAAATAATGCAAAATACTTAGTTAATGAACACCGCAAGTAAACACACAGCTGGATTATAAATTTCAGCATAAATCACGTAGTGCACACTTATTAAATCAAAACTTGACAGTACTTTCTAGTATGTTTAAAAAATAAAGTGTTGTTAAATTTTTGCTTAAAAACTGTTGTAACTTTCACAGTTTGTTTTGTTTTACATTCCTAAACTTTTAATAATTTTAAAGGACGTTTTTAATTTAACATTTCATAAATACAAAAACTATAAAATCTGCAAATTATAATAAAGTTAAGACAGATGCAATAAACAGAAGTTTAAAACAAAATAGAAGACCAAGTTATGTGACAAACTTTTATCCGCTTTTGTTATTCTACTTGCATGTGAGCTGATTGTTGAAACAAAAGATTTCGTATCATGCACAAACTTCACCTTTGTATTCATACGTCACAATAAACATCGTTAGTCAGTCTGTTTTTTTGTGAAATTCTATAACTACATTGTCGCGAACACTTACTGTATTTGTTTCTCATGTAATTTACTGGTTCGTTTGTATTTTACTAAGAGTATAATTAAGAACTCGAAAAATGTATTTTGTTTTGTAGCTTAAGCAATACATTACAATTTTTTTTTTTGTTTTTATTTATTTACTTTTTCATTTATGACAATTTCGTTTACTAAAATTTATTAAACTAGTTTGTAAAAAATAACTGAGTTAACAACTAGAATTTTTTAAGTTTTTATTACCTTAAAATATATTCAAACCAACAGATGTAATTTAGAAATAATTAAAAATATTAACCATATCAAACGAAATCGTGAAAATACATCAGTTAATTGAATGCCAAGCATTAATCGTTTTAATGAGAAAAGCAAAACGAAATTAATATTTTGTTCATTTAATGTTTAATTGAAGTCATTTAAATTATGTAAGCAATTTAATTAATACTCGTACTGTATAATAAATAATTAAAATGTTTTAATGTACCAAAACAATTTTCAATATAAAGCATTGTACTTTACTAACTGTTAGTTAGAATTGATATTAAGTAGCTTTTTGACCGTAAACCCAATTAATCAATATAAATTTTATAAGTGCAAACTCACAAGATTGTCTCTTTGACTTTTCAAGTTAAACTTAATTCTAAACACTACAAAGTTAAAATTTAGTTACATTTTTAAGGCAAAATAAATCATTCATTTAATTTAAACAACATTTGTTAAATTTAAAAAGTTTAAAGTTATAACGTTTTAAAAAAATCAATTGGTGATTTAGTTTCAAAATTATCAAAACAAAACACGCTAAATACTTTGTAACTAAAATTTAATACTAACTAAAAAGTGTAAATTTAAACTTTATAAAATTAATAAGCTTAATTTGTTACTAACATATATTGTAGACATATATGTATATATAATTTTTTTTTGTTTATTATTAAATATAACTATTTTTGTTGTCGTAGTTGTGTTAGATAACTAATTTTAAACTATTTTGTTTAACAGACCTTTGTTTTTCTTTGTTTTTGGTATGCTTTAATTTAATAAAAAAAGAACTACATACTTCGTTTAAGTAATTTTCGTTGTGCTTTTTATCATTATATTTGAAAACGAAGTTTTATAATTTTATTACGGTTAAAAATTTCTCAAACATCGAAATTTAAACACTTAAAACTTTTTTAATCTTTGTTGTTTGTACTTTTGGTGTTTTGATACAATTAAAAACAAAAAAACTGAGATTGATTAATTGCTGTTGTTTTGCTGATGCTTTTTGATACACTTGAAAGTAGGGCTGTAAAAATGTAGCCAACTGGGGTCTTTTTGATTAAAATTAAAAACAGGACTACTGAGTTAAATAAATATTGTTATTGTTCTTAGTATTGTTTGACACAATTAAGAGTAGGGTATTTTCGTTTGAAAAACTTTTTTACTTGATGTTTTTAATTAGTTTTTGGTTTATTTTTGATACAATTATATCACGTCATTTGAATTTAACTAATTGTTCCTTTTTTGTTGCTGATAGTGTTTAATTAATTTAAAACAAAACTACTATGTTTAAAAAGCTGTTTTTTTGCTTTATTATGATATTTTATGATACAGATGGAAACATCCATACTAATTTCAACTAACAGTACTTTATATAATCTCTAGTGAAAGTAACTAACAACGGCACGCAATTGATTACAAATAGCTTGCAATACAAACAAGCTTCTTATAATTGCAACACACCATTAAGCCCTGTTCAAACAACAATCATAATAACACGCGTAATATAAAAACAGAAACAGAAAGTCTTTTCCGTTCGTGGGAAACATTTTAATAATAAATAATTTCAGGCCGCACAGAAATAAAACTAGCTTTTTTGTTCGGCAAATATTTGTTATACTTTGTTTATGAATTATCATACAGTATCTCATAGAATAAAGACTTTTGTATTACTTTAAACAAAAAATTTAATCTTAACAGTTTTAAATATTTGTTGTTCTTGCATAAATAAACGTTATGCTCTTGTTTGGTTAAATACAGATGTTTTTTTGCCGTTGTACTTTGAATAGTTTTTGCAAAAGATATAATTATTTATGTTATCAATTAATGCTGTTAGCTATAGCTTCTATTTTTATTTTTAATTTCATGTCTGAGTTGCTAAAACAATTAAAATTGAAAGCAACTGAAAAAGTTTACTAGCTTATTATCTACAAGTTGAAAGTATGTAGTTTGTTTTAATAGTTAAAAAATATCACTTTATACAATATAATTATACTTTGTTGTTATACAAAGAATAATATAAAACACTTGACTTTTCAAGCAAATATCTCAAGAGTAAATTTATTTGCAATGTAATAATTTCATATCAGAAGAAAATAATTAAAAATACTTTTCTTGAGATATGTCGAGTGCACTTTTACAACATTACAAACATCAACGTCAATTTTAAATGAGCTCTCAACAATAAAAACCTCATTGCACCTCTCAACTTGTATAAAGTATTCAATTTATTGCAAATTTCTGCTCGTCACACTGCAGATATTAGACACTCGATGATCGTTCATAAACAGCTGTTTTTGCGACTCAAGTTTGACTTTATTGACCATTAAAAATATTGTTTAAGCAATAAAAAAGTGCATACTTCGATGTCACGGTGGTACATTATCATGATTTTGAAATTTTACTCATGTTCATTGTTTGAATTATTCAGCTTCCATATGATCTTGTCATTTTGCGACGAATTCAACTTTTTCCCTATGAAAATTAAAAAAAAATTCCGGAGGCCAATAGAATTTCTCGGTTTTGGTGATTAATTAAGCTTGAAATTCACAATAACAGCAATGACAACAATGACAGTTAAACTTTTTGCTTGAGTGACTTTAAAACGGTTTTGTTAGTAGAAAGTATTCAGGAGAAATTATTCAAGGTCTAAAATGAGGAATTAAATTCAGTATTTGTTGCATACATTCGCCCTCTTTTTCAAAATTATTCAAACTTGATTAATTAGTATAAAAATTTTAGACTTTGAAATATTTGCAAAGTAAACTTACTTAAATAACAGGTAGTTTTCAAAATAAAACTATGTTTTTCTATAACCTTTGTCTTGGAAAAAAAATACCGGTTTAAACTAGTGGTTTACCAGATCCAAAAAGATATGATCCAGCCGGAATCGGATTCGTATCCATGTTTTTAAATTAAAACCTGCCCGGATCCAGATAATAGGGAACAAATGCAAGTGAAAAACTCTATTAGTAAATAAATTTTTCTTTTATTTGTATAAGTGCACTTAAAGCACTATAAAAGTGTTTTAGTATTTATATAGTTTTATAAGTCATTGTTTTTTATCTGTTTACAGAAGCCAACTTCAGATTTAATTTATATAAATAAGAGTTTAATGTTTACCTAATTTCTTTTAACAAATAAACACAAAAATGCGTAATAGTTATTTTAGTTATTTTTTAAAGTGTTATCCTTAACAAGATTATACCTTTAAACGTACTTAAAATAGTTTTACGGAGTATATTTAGTAAACGAGTGTTTTATTGTTAACGAGTACTTTTTTCAATGTTAAAATTCAAATATAATATTTAAACCGATTTGAACCTTTAGACTATTTAGTTCGTAAACTTTGTATTGCATAAAACTTACTTTATCTGATTTGATAAGTATTTAACAAAAAAGTCGCAAGGAAGCATTTATTTGATAACTTTTATGATTATATGATAGATTACTAGATAGACAAACGCATGATATGAGCATCAAAAAATTAAGAAGAAAAAAGTTCGTACCGTATATTTTACTGCTATTTATTTTAAGAGTTTATTAAAATGATAAACTAAGACTTAATTAGGTATTTAAAGACAGTAAAACAAAAATAATACTTTGTAGAAAGTAATAAAAGTTATCAAGTGCTTATGTAATCTACCATTTTATAATACTTTCTACAAATGATATACATATGTCCATTTAGATATTGTAATCCATGTTCAAGACAAGTTTATAAATTTTAGATTAGAACAAAATCTTAATAAAAAAATTTGTTTCGACATTATAGAGGTTTTATTTGAAATACACTGTTATGTAGTTTTGAACATACTTAGTTTTTATATTTTGTTAAAGATTTTTAGGCATTATTTCATAAAACAAACTCTACTATTCGCTAAACTTTACACTTTAGTATGATTTTAGTATATTTAATAATTTAAATACTTTATATATATATATAAGTTTTAGTATTAAATTACTAGGAAATGTTATAGTGAAAAACTTTTAAAAGTGAGAACTTAAAATAAAGTATTTAAATTTCGGCTTTATAGAATATTTCTAAAATTAAAAAAAACCAAAACGGCACACATTTTTAACTTTTAAAATGATAATCTGCCCCTTTGAAGCGTTTAAAAACAAATTTAAAATATTTTAAAGAAAAAATACTAAGTTTTAATTTCCAAAGATGAGCAATTGAAACTTGTCAAAATTCAAACCTCTAGTCCCTAGCACGTGTTGTCCTTTGCAAAAATATCTAGAAAATACATTTAAAATGAAACATGTGACAGTTGTTTATGTTGCATCTTGAAAGTAGAAAAAACCACCCAGGCCCACACATGGTACATTGAACTGACATATTAATAGTTGTTATGACAAAAGTTAATTTATCAATATTTCTGGTTTTAAACAGAATCATTCCGTTGATATCGAACCTTGAAGTACATCTTGTTAAAAGTTAGAAGTTCAAGCCCGCAATTGTTTGGTAGTATTTAAACTTATTTTTACTAAAGGCTTGTGTTTATTTCAAACTCTTGCAATGACCAATAAAATTTTTAAATGTCCGTAGATAAAGTTATTTTTTAAGTTTTAGATTTGTGTTTGTAAATACATAAACTATAAATGACCTAACTTTTTTATAAGCTGCTTAGTTTTCAAAATTTAGTTCAGAGTACAACTAGAAATTGCAATAATGAATACAATAGTTTGTTATTTCATAACTTTGTAAATAATATTTTTAGAAAAATGTGTTATTTCAAATCGAAATGATTATAAAAAGTGTTGCATGTGTTAAAAGAACCAAAAATTATCATATAAATATTTTTTTTTAGCTTGTTTAGCAGTTATACTGAACCAACTTTTAACTTAAAAAACTAGTGTTTGATTTATAGTTCTAGTTTAGCATCACTTTAAGATATTTTGCACAGCAATAAAACTCTTAAATTTTTTCAGTCATTAAAACAAAAAGATGGTTATAAAAAGAAAAAAAAAACTTTGTAAATTCATTTAGTTTCGTTAAGTTTTAGAAACTATTATATTAAAAAAATCATTTGATTTTGAAAGGATTAAATCGCTGTCACATTAAATAAAAATATTTTTTCAATAAGCTTTATAAAGTTTCTTTTTTTAACCTGACTTACTCGGATCACATTCAGCTAAATTTAACATTATCATTACAATAATTCACTCGTTAATGAAGTTGCATAGTTAAGCAATTAGCCGAAAAGCTTAAACTTGTTTTGTAATTCTAAATGCATCTAATAATAAAATTGTTTTTATTGTTTTAATATTGGCAGTATTTTTCGATCAAATTATTTTTGAATATTAAAAAAAAAACTGATTAGTATGTTAAACAAACATGTATAAACTAGCAGCCTTTTTTATTAAAGCAATTTTTTTTTATTAGAACTGTTTGGATTGATTTTTAGCATATACTAGTTTGTACGGAACACAAACTTTTATACAAAGAATTGATATATACTTCTACTTGAAATAAATGGAATCCAAAAGACTAAAGTATTTGTGATGATGTTTTTGAAAATTTGATCTATTAATAGTTTCTCAAGTTTTGCAAAATTAACCACTTATTAATATACTTAAGTAGAAGCAAGTATTTTTACTATACTTCTTATACGCATTTAATAATTGTTTTGTAATTTATTTTTGTCTTTTTACTTCTGCTGATAAAGTAAAGTTTAACTGTTTAACTACTAAACCATTATAACTAAAAGGGATCTTAATATAAATTAATTAGGTGTATCTGTTAAAAAACTAAACAAAAAAATTATCAAAGTTTTTAGTATGTATTTAAGTTCATCAACGAAATAAAAACCCTTTTAAATGTTTATTACGCACCAAAAATGATTTACATATAAAGAGTGCTTGACTTCTTTGACATTCTAAATAGTAATAATCAACACCTAGCTTACATATTTCTCTATACAACTTTAGTTTTATTTCAAATGTAAGTTTTTCAATTTAAAAAGTAAAGTGTGTGAACATAATTACAAAATATTCAACTTTATTGTTGTTTTTTCTGCTGTTAACAAAAGAAGCACTTGTGCAAAAATCATGTCGCTAAAATAGCTATTGAGTTGGTATAAAGTTGCGGTTTTTTTCAAGAATTTATATTTCTTATTTACCTTCAAAATGAAACCTTATTGTCTTTCTACTTTTATTTTAAAAAATCGTACAAAATTTCACGATTCACGAAGACAAAGGAATATTTGCATCAAAACTTCTTTGTGATTTAAAAAAAGTACTTATTTATATCGAGCAAAACAGTAAGCTTATGTATTCGGATCTTGTTGGTTAAGTATTTTTAACATTTATCAAAACTAGACACTATGTCTGGCAAATCAATTTTTATCTTTTGATAAGGTAAATATTTTATGTAATACTGAGGTTTAACTTGTTTTAGGTCATAACGTTAATTATAATTCAAGTCGAGATGCTTAATTTTTTTTTAAATTCAATAAGACAGAAAGACTTTTTCTAAATTCTTACAGATTAGTATTTGTAAAAATTTCCGTTCTGAGATGTGAATAAACAGAAACTAAAAAAATAATTATAGTCTGGCAAAACATTTTTAAAATTTAACAGTTTTTGTTTTACTTCGAAGTACATCCCATAAAAAAAACATTAATATTAAAAAAAATGATCTCGTTTTGGTAATCCGTAAACAATAAAATACTTTGTAAATATTTTATAGTAAGATAGAGCGTTTTTTCATAATAAGATAGATAAGAATGACGATTAAGCCAATTTGTTTCAATTCACATCTGCGTAACTCTATACGCGTGCACAAATTGTCGTCTTATGCGAACAAAATCTTTCTTACCCATAACGGTGCTGAAATTTGAGATTAGAGAACAAATATACAAAACGATTCAATTGCGTTTCCGCACGTTTCTTAATATTACGTAATAAACCCTTTGGTTTTGTTGTTTGCGGAGTTTTCCATTAAAAACCTCAATCATTAAAAATTGAAACAAAAACTAAATTTCATTAATTTGTAAGCGCTTAAAACATATATTTTAGAGTTTTCAAACTCTATAGCTCCAAAGCAAAGCAGAAATGTTTAAAGGAAAATACTACCAGTTGAAACAATAAAAGATTAAAAAAATCTTTGAACGATATATTTTTCATAAAACTTTTTATTGATTTTACACTAGTTTTTATTATTAGCTTTAAGGTATATAAACAGTTTTTATATTTGAAAGAAACTTGTTTAGTAAAAACAAAGTTACTTAAACTAATCTCATAATATAAAATGGATTATTAAGAGAGCAATGCAAATTTATAGAAACATATTAATCAGATTTGTAAGTATTACCTTATTGTAACAACATTCAATTAAAATTTTTCAACAACGCCGCTTTACCTTTTGAACGCCGGAAAAGTTTTATTTGGAAGATTTTCAACCTCATTTGAAATGAAGCATAACTTTATATTTAAAAGCTGACAACTCGCTTAAATTCTTTAAACATTTCAAGCTGGACCACCTACAAAATTGTATTTTACCTCCGTTACATTGTGTGTGCTGTCCCTTTGTTTAATATCTTAATCTTTGTTTAAATACTACCTTATTGTTATATAATGAGAAACTTTTTGATGGTAATGAAGATATTATATTTTGAACTTTTATGTTGCGATTTTCTTAATGTTTTTTGTTAATTGAGTGAAATGTAAATTAAATGGTGTATTACAATTATCTCGATTTCATAAAAAATAATTTCTATTTTAACATTAAGAGATAAGTTTTTGTTTTTTATAAAAACAACAAGTCTAAACTACAATTCTAAAACAACTCTTATTTAACTACAAGTCTAAAACAGGTTAAAATACAACTAAAATAGAATGAAATTAAAACGAAATAAATGTTAAGAAGACTTTGATAATACTATAAGCCTATTTTTGTAGGAAAAACAAGTATAAATATTTAATTTTATTAATAGTTATTAGAAACATGTTTTAACATGTGATCTAGCAGGATTAAATAATTTTCTAATTCTTAATTTTATACCTACAGTTTTACGTAACCCAATTTATTAAAAACTTTAATTCTTATATTTAATTTCTTGATTTTAAGATAACTCACTAGTTAATAAAATTTTAAAAGTATAAACAAAAAGTGTTTAACTGTTTACTACTAATTTATATTGATGAGATAATGTTTAAAACATATTTTTCAATGCTATAAAAAAAGGTCTGTTGTATGGATAACCAAAAGATTTTTTCGTACACCAGCTCCTTAGACCAAACTTAGACTGAGCGCTTTATTTATCGTTCAATAAACAATATATTGAAAAGTATGCAATTTGTGCTGCACAGCTCCGAAAATTTAACGAGAGAAACAATACCAATATGAGATTAATACTTTTTGAAATAATAAAATCATTAGAGAGAGGTTAAGAAAAGAAAAAAAATCTCAGCGCCAGTATTAAACTTACTTGTCATTCAGTGGTAAGGCTTAAATAAATTTATTTTTAGAAATTCGATGTGAAGTATTAGTTATGGTGTGCTTTTTATTGACTTCTTGTGTAAGTTATATTTTCTAACTTCAAGATTGATTTGTTTTTAGTAACTGTTTATTTTGAAGGTCAAATCTGCTTTGATGCAGATATAATTGTTACTTTGTTGTTTTTTTGGAGGTAATAAGTTATAAAAGTTTTATTTAAGTAAGTTTTAAGCACTTTTTTTCTTTAAATCTTTGTACTGAGTATAAACTTCCCTTTTTTATTTGCGTTCGTAAATAGTTTTTAGATCTATAAAAAACTTGAATAGTAAAAACATAGTTACTTTAATTAAACTTGTAATAAAAAAGGTATCATTAAAATAACAATGCAAATTTACTAAAACGTATCTGTAAGTATTACTTCATTGTAACAAGGCTCAATGAAATTTTTTCAACAGCGCCGTTTCATCTATAAAACTCCGTAAAAGTTTTATTTGGAAGATTTTCAACCTCATTTGAAATGGAGTAAAACTTAATATTTAAAAGCAGACCACCTACAAACTTATATTTTACCTCCGTTAAATTATTTGTGTTGCACCTTTGTTTAATTTGTTAATCTTTGTTTAAATACTGTCCTATTGTTAGATACTGAGAATTTCGATAATAATAAATGATACAGTAGGTTGATTTTTTTGCTGTGTTTTTCTGTAAGTAGATTGTAGATATAGATTGTATGAGGTAAAAAATAGCTCGATTTAAAATTTTAATTTATATTATAGTACTTTAAAGATTTTTTTTAATAAAGTTTAAAGGTATTTAAATATTAAAATTTTTATTTTGATAAGTTGGTCATGTAACAATAATATATGTTTTACTTATTTGTTTAATCTTGTTTTTTTTTTGTAACAAAGTAACTAAATATAAACCTAAACTAAAGTAACCAAAGTTAAAAAATATTTTAAAAAGATATGCAAAAAAAAAACTTTTCCTTATAATACTTTAAGCGTACTTATGCAATATTTTTTACTTGAACTATGTGTTGTTTTGTACTTAAAGACAATAGATAAATTTTTTTAAGTATTTTGTTATTACTTACAATTTTAGGTAACCGAACTTATTAAGAACTTGAGTTCTCATCAATATTTAGTATTATACAAGGGTTTAGTTTTATTTACACTAAATCTACAAATTAGTTATTATATCACCTAAAATTAAAGTAAGTAAAAAATATAACGAAACCTATGTAAATATGTTTATATAATCAAAATTGATTGAACTTTATAAAAAAACAACTTTTTGAGACTTGTTGAAATATTTTTTTTATTAGTTGTTCTACTGAGGTACAAAATGTTTAACGAGAGAAGTAATATAAACATAAGAGAAAAATTGGGAAAGGAAATATAAATGTGAGAGAGAGATTGTAAAAGTAAATAAATCTCAGAAAAATTGTAAAACTTACTTATCATTGAGTTGAAAAGCTTAATTGTATTTATTTTTAGCAGACCGATCTGAAGTCCATTATTCATGGTTCACTTTAAAAAGCAAAACATATTTTTATTGATTTGTCGTAACAATTATTAATTTTTGTTTGAAGATTTGTTCGCATTTTTTGTTTATTTCAAAGGTAAGTCATGTTTAGGTACAAGCAGATACAATTACAACTTTGTGTTTATTTTAAAAGTAAAAAGGTATAAAAGTTGTAGCTTGTTGTAACAATACCAGTGAGTACGCGTAGGGAAAGTGTAGAATGTAAACTGCAACAAGTTTGAATGTAATTAATATTTTACTGTTAAATCTGTTTTAACTGTCTTAAAAAAATATTAATCACAATAATTTTTATTAGACCTACTTCTGGGTAACTAATAACCCTTTGCTCCAAACTATTTCTGCTCTTATTTGATATATTTTAATGATTTTTTATTTGATATATTTCAGCAATTCTTATTAGGTAATCATAATAAAACCAAATATTCTTTTCAGTCAGTTTTTATTTAATAGGAAAATTAATGAATTTTTCAAACCAACTGATGCAGACTCCAAAGTCCTCCGTCTTCAACCTCCAATCCACCCAACAGATGATCTCACATAAGGGAGAACCTCCCAACCTACACCGCCACCCGGCGTTGCTACGGACGACGGTTGCCAACGCGGACAAGTACCCGCGCGCCCCCAAGTGCGCCAGGTGCCGCAACCACGGGGTGGTTTCCCCTCTGAAGGGCCACAAGAGGTACTGCAAGTGGAAGGACTGCATGTGCGCAAAGTGCACCTTGATTGCAGAGAGGCAGAGGGTCATGGCTGCGCAAGTTTGAAAAATTGCTTTTTTTTTATGTTTTTATTTGTGGAATTTGAATATTAGGGTTTTTATAAAAATATGTTTTTTTTTTGAAACTTTAGTTAAAAAGATGGCGCATAAGTTTTAAATATTATGCTCTGATTCGAAAAAATACAAACATTTTTTATCAGTTCAGCTAAATAAATTTATTTTATATAGACTTTTATTTAAATGTTTTAGGTAGCCCTCAGAAGGCAGCAGGCGCAGGAAGAAAACGAAGCGAGAGAGCTGCAGCTGATGTACAACGTCAACAAGACCCCTTTCAATCCCCCGATGCCCATCGAGGTTGCCACTAGCAACGGGTACCTGAACAGCCACAGTTCTGCCAGCAGCTCGCCAAACGGAAACTTGCTGGTGACGTCATCGGTGAAGTCACCCGCGACAAGCTTGGATGAGAAAGTTCCAGCGGAAAAGCAGGAAGATGTCGACGAGTTCGAAGCAAAGCCGTCGATTGTTTTGATGTCCAGCAGCGAATCAGGTTTGTAAAAATAAAAAAGCTACCCAATTAACATATTTAAAAATTGATAATTAGATTTTAAAATATCTAAAACTATAATAACTACATTACTGTTTTATTTCTTATTTATAAACTAGTAAGGCTCTAAACTTATTGGAAGAAAACAATTTCTTATTCACAAATTATTTGGGCATTAAATGCATTGGAAAAAAAATTATTGATACGTTTGTTTGTCTAAATTTAGTTTGTCTACTAATAATATATTTTCTATTAAGTTCAAATGTTTTATACAATACTGTTTACAGAAAATAACAACACACGTAATTCTGTTATTGACGAAAGCTCAAAATCACCTGCTGAAAGCTCAGATATTTGCAACAATGAAGCTCGAAATCTAGCAGATTTTGATGTTAATTTGCCAGTAAACTACAGGGATGTACAACAAAGGTACTAACTTATTAAAAATTTACATTTTAACAAAGTTTGAAACATTTTACTGAAAATCTTAATTTGTTTTTTTCTTAATTTTCAGTCATTTCAATCGGTAGGTTAAAACAAGTGTTGTTACTTTTTGATTAACTTCAATTTATTTCCAGCGAACCACAAGACTTTGCAATGCTTTACAAGCTTTTTCCTGAATGCGACAAGAACTGTATAGCAAAAGTTTATCAGGAAAACAATAGCAATATGATTAACACTATAAAACAGGTAAATTATATTTGTTTTAATCAAAATATCTAATACTACTTTAGTTTCTTTATATAATTAATCTCATCGAAAGTTTAACTAAAGCATAATAATTTTTAATCTTTTATTTTTTATAGGTCTTAAATCAAAATAACAATGGTATCAATGGGGTGCCATCAAATTTCAGTCACCTTCAAAACTTGAAAAGAAAAGTGTCACCTGACACTGAGAGGGAAGTCAGCAGAAAAGTGCACAAACAATCATCACATGTGAAACCTAGACAAAGTCAGTTAAGCTATATTTAATAAGAAATATTAACACTAAAAACTTATCTTATAGGTTAAACTAACTACCAACTAGAAGAAGCAAACAATATTAAAACTTTTTCTGTTATAGTCCGAAAAAGGTCAGTAAACTTACACAAAAAAAAACTTACTTTATTTTCTAGTAATAAACATTTATTTAATCATTTATATTGATCGTTTGTTATTTATATATATCCCTACAGATTATCCAACTCAACCCTACTACAACATGCCGATTCAGGGTAATCCACTTTCATCCGGCTCGTTGTTCGGCCAATCAAACTTCAACAAGAACTACGCGCTGATGGCCCAACAGCAAATAACCGCCATGCACGCCGCCATTTTGGGGAATTCCCACCAAAGCAGCAGGGGATTTCCAAACAACTTTCCAATCACTAAGTTAAACCAAATAAGGGCGTCTAGTTTCAACGGAGGGAAACTCCCTTTTAACATCGCCCCCTTTGTGGCTGCCGCTTACAAACAGACCCAGCGGCCAAAGCAACATCAACGTTTTGCAGGGTCCGTGGGTCTGCAGAGGTTCAGCCCTAGCAACGGTGTCAAGTTGCCAAACAACAAGGGGATTTCCATAGACGAGCTGATGAAGCAGGTGAACAGGCAGATTCAGGGACGGGAAAAACCCGAAACTGATATTTGAACTTCAGTTTTTAAATTATCAAACTATATTTTATACTCTAGGTTTTAATTTACCTATGCATGACGTTTACGGTTGTTTCCAAAAAGTTTAATAGCCGTACATAATAATTCACATACAAAAGATCTAGATGGTTTCTTTAAAATAATTCTTTTTTTAAAAGAATCTTTATTACCTATATATTTTAATAAAGTTGATAGCAAAACATTAACAAAAGCTAAACAAGAGTTACATAAAAAAGTATTATTTTAGAATATGAAACGTAAAATTATTTTAAATGTTTTTGCTACTCATAAAAATTCTGTGCTCAGAAAAACAATTTCTATGCACATCACTGTTGTTTTTTTAATAAAAAAACTATATATAAAACAAAAATAAAACAAACAAAGTTTTACTGGCATTATATTATATATAATAACATATTTTTCATCAAAAACAGAGGAGAAGAAAATTACATCGATGTTTTTGTTTTGATAGGTGCATTATATTCATTTTATGCAGCTGTTATGTTTTATTAACGTTTAAAAATAACTAAATTGGTGCTTTTAAGCAAAACGAACTTTAAAAAACAATATAAAATATAAAAATGTAAAATCAAAACTTACTTAATTGCTAACTACACTTTAGAGGTTTACAGCCATCTAACAAACAAAGTTACCTATCTTAAGAAGTAATACAAAAGGTAATCATTCTTATGTAAGTCTTTAAAAGCCGTATAAAAGTATAAGACTTCTTTAATTAACTCAATTTGAGCCAACCTTTATAGTACTTTGAAACAATATAAGCTGCTTTGAAAATAAGAAAAAGATGATTTATGTAATTTTTCTGAATGAACTAAATTGTATTTTGTTGATCGATGCATGTATTTTAAACTGCTGTGTCAGTTATCGTCGCTTAATAAATAGTTATTAATTTGTTTATTTTAAAATTTTGACTTATTCTGTTTCTTTTTTTTGACATTGTTTTAATTAAAGTTTTTTTCTCAGGCATTTTATGCGTTAAGCCATTTTTTGACTTCATTCTAAGTAGTTTTTTTTAAATTTTTTGGTAAAAAATTGTTAAATTAAATTAATTAATACTTTAGTTAACAAACTAAATACTTTAAGTTGTTTGATACCGTAGTTTATTTAACATTTAATCTTTTTTTTTTTGACATTTGAAAAATTATTTTCTTACTTGATTTTATTTACTTGATATTTAAAATAGCTTTTTTTTTTTTTTTGACAAAATTTTGCAAATAAAATTTTTGATTAGATATTTATGTTTTTTAAAAATAAAAAACTACTTTTTTGTATTGCCTTACAATGTTTCTACAACTATTAGTGCTTTAAGTTTTATAAACTAATTAAAAATAACAAAAAATAATAGTACAAAAAATGACTTATAAATATTGCTTAAAACTTTTTTGCCTTAAAAACAAATTCCCGGTAGTTATTAAATCTTTTGTAAAATAAGATTTGGTATAATGCTCAAACTTTTATAAAGTTAAAATATAATCAATTATATACCAAGTTTTAAATTAAACAGTATAAGAAAGCGACAGTAAGAGTAAACATACTTTAAAAGATGTTGAAGATAATAATTTATTTTATTGAACACAAATTAAAACTTTAACAAAAATAGTAATATAACAACTAGTTATATAAGGTTAGTAAAATAAAGCAAAATACTATATTTTTTTTAAGTATTCGGTTCCATGCATTAAATACTCTCTTATGTAAAGCGTTTTAAAATTATAAAAATTAATTTTAAAATCAATTGTTGCAATCAACCATTGAAACTACAGTTCAAACTTTTAACAAATGTTATATGCTGCGTTTTTAGGTAGATGAATTAACTTGTTTCGTTTTAGCATACTATTAAAATAATTAAACAATCAAAAAACGCTAGTTCAAATTATGTTTCAATCAAACAGTTTAAACTTTTTAACGCTCAAAATCTTTTAATCGTAGTTTATAAATTAGAAACAGAATGTTTGTGCTAAGTATGATTAAAGACTTTTGTGTCTAATTCTAAAGTAATTGAACAATTAATAATTTGACTGCGATTTATTTGCACTAAAAGATTAAACACAAAAATATTTTAAAGTATAACTTTATTTATCAAGCTTTTTAAATTCTTTTTTTTATTATTTAAACTATTCTAGTATTTTTATTTTGTTTACAGTATTAGTCTGCGTGAAAAAAAAAAAAAAGCTTAAAATTTTTATTTAACAACTGCTTAAAAAATACTTTAAGGTTATTTTTAATATGTACCTAAACCTTTTTCGAATTGCTAGAAAACTAAACAATACATTTGTAAAAATTGTATTTGTTCTTACAATTGAAAATTCTTCACTTGTTTAAAATGATCTCAAAACTTAAATCAGCTAAAATTACCAAAAGCATTTATTTCAATGTTAAATGGTTAAATGTAATTTATAGTTGTGCTCTTTTTGTTGTTTACTTTAGTCGTGTTTACTTTACGGAAATTTTCAATAAATATTCACAAGTATGGAAGTTAAATAAAATGATAATTCGTTTACTACCCTAAAGTAATCTATCTGTTACAATAAAACTGTATTCATACATTAATATATATACAAAAAAAAAAATTTTTACACTTTTGACATATTCCATTGTGCCACCAATTAATTTGCCACCATTTTATCATTATCTGCCACATGTCTCACAAAAGTGAAAATTCGAAAACGACAATCGCCGAAGTCGGCTAAACTCGTCGCCGGCCACCTGACTACGCATTTGTGACGTCATAATAACTGCACGCGGCTCGCGTCACATTCAGTACAGTGATTTCAATTAAAATGTATAATTTTATTTTTCTTATCTTGCGGTTGCGCATATGTTATATGTAAAAAAAATTAATTAAAAACTTTGGGTTTGATCTGAATATTAAATCATTGCTTAGTTGATGTGTTGTTTATGAATGCAGTTGAAAACATTATTTTTCTGATTTCAAGATAAATAGCTTTGCGCACAATGATGAAGTTAATTTATTATTATTTTTTTCAACTTATTTCATCATTAAACAAATCGCGTCATCTAAGCACCTCTCAAACAACTTTATTCTTGCCTAAGTTTGTCCTCGAACGACTGCAAAAAGTAAAAACAATAATTTTTAGAAAATTGTCCTTCAAGAGCGAGCACTGAAGTTCTTTAATATGAAACGTTATTAAAAGTTCAATTCTTAATCGGCCATTGTTGTTACCCGTGACCATTTAACAATTTTTACTTAAGAAATTTACACAGCTGCTCCCTAACAACGCTGCATAGCAACCAAAAACCCTTCTTTAAAGTTAAAAAGCGAGAATAAATATTTGAATCAGCTAAGAAGTGTTTCTAAGTGCTTATGTTTTGAGTTTAATATATATATTTGAAGTTCTTTAAAAGCTGTCAAGACTACGTTTATTTAGCAAAACGACACTTCGAAAGCTTCTTTCATGAAGATGAGTAAGAGTTGAGAAATTCGTTTAAAATTTTTAACAGTTTTCAGAGTTTCTAAAGTCAATAGAACACAATTTTGTTTCAAATTTGTAGTAGAAATTTTAAGTTATATTTTTATCACTTTACTTTTGTTTCGTAATAAAAACTTCATATATCAAATTAGAAGCTTAGGAGTTATAAAATTTTAGTTGAGTTTTGTTATTTTAAAACAAATCCTTTTTTTTTTTAATTTTAGGAACAAACTTTATATAATGCCAAATGAAAATTTATTTTAAGTTTTCAAGTTTGCTAGTTTTTTAGTATACTTGATTAACTAAAAATGGACTGAAACAGTTTTAAATCATACTAAAGTTTTCTCAAAACACGAAAATTAAACTTTTTGTGCACAAGTTTTCTTATACAAACTCAATTAGACCATCAGCGAAGTATTATTCGTTTTAGTTAGCTTAAGAAACAACGTTAATTAGCGCCTTTTCATCAAATCTAAACAAAATCGACACGTGTTTAATCAAAACAACAGCATTAATTTCGGCTTTAATTATTCTGCTTGTTTGGTTAAAGTTTTTCAACTGTAAAGAAACGAAAGTTAGACTTTCTGTTTGCTTACATGCATGTTTTAGAAGTAAAAGTAAAACAACAGTTGTTTTAAAACTCGATAAAAACTTCAAATTTTTTATAAGCTAGTTGTCAAAAAAAAATTATTTAATAAGTTTTATTCACATAATTACGTAAATTGATGGCAGCTTTGTATATAAAATTCGAACATTCCAATAAGTAGTTCACTGAAAAATCAAAAATAAAACAAAATTACAGTTTTATAATGAGTTTGAAGTTTTGGTGATTACTATTAAAAATAAACAATTATCTCTAAAACCGGAATGTTAAATTCTAGATAACGAAAAGTATTTATTTTGATTTAAATGAATAAGTAATTAAATTCAGTATTTTCGGTTATAAAACTAGACATTTGGATTTTAGTGTTTTCATGTACATTATTATTGCAAGTAACCAATTTACTAAACTAACAGTTTCTACACTAAATTGAAGAAACGTTATTTACAAAGATGGTTTTTACATTCGTAAATTTTTGTCATATTTTCCTTAAATAACTCATTCAGTAAAAAAAATCAAATCAATAATTTTTTTTTCTTATTACTCAAAACATGAAGAAATATTTTAAATAAAACTAAATTATGTCTTTTAGCTTTAAAGTTCTGTATATCGAACTCAATTTTTATCATGTTCATCTAGTTTATGAAAGTGCAAGTAAATGTACTAAGCTAATGTTTTACTTTGTAAGCAAAAATTGAGCACTTTTTTCATTAATGAAACCACAAGTTTTATTTATTTATTTTATTTTTTTTTCGGTGATAAAGCTAAGAAGTTTTTTCTTTCAAAAGCTTAATTTACATATTAGCTTATAAACGAATATATGTTTTCAACTAAAGTATTTTTAGAAACATTCGTAAAATTCTTAACGTATTAGCCATATCTGTCAAGAAGTGAGTTTATAAAAATTAAAAAACAACTTTTTTACGATTGTTCTCGAATTGATTAACGTTTTTTTTATAAAACTAGTTTTAAACTAACTTAATTTGATTTCAAAACTCAAAGCAATAGTTTTTAATAAGCTTTAAAATTATTGAAATTTATTGTTTATAAAAGCTTACTTGTGTCACAATTTTAAAACATTAAAAAAAAAATTCTTTTGTTTTGCTTTTTATTTCAATTAAAAACAAAAGTTTAGCAATAATTTTTTGGTTGAATAACTTGTGTATACTAATAAATAATGTAGCTTTTTAAACTCATTCTACAAAAATTTTTAAAGTTTGTTTTTTATCGATTTTTTTGTTTTAAGTTTACTTTTGATATTTAGTTTAAAACTAAAACTTAATATTAATAGAAAACATCATAAGATTTTTTTTTACAGCGATAGCATTAGTATTTTATAAGCAGTTGAATTTATAAAATGCTTGCTTACTAGATATTTAGATTATACAAAACTGAATTATTAAATTTTACTTAAATCTAATGATTTTTTAAATAAAATAAAAAGCTTAAAATTTCGGTTACTAATAAAAAAAACTTAAATTTGAAAATTACAAGTTATAAAAAAAATTATAAGTATACTTCATCGGAAATATATAATAAAAACTTTGTCAAGTTTCTATCATTGGTTTGCTGACAATCTAGTTATCAAAAATATTTAACTTTTCAAATAAATAAATACTAAAATGACGATAACAAATCTTACAGTTAAATGAGAATCAAAGTTTTACAAAAACTAAAATTATTTTTATAGTCTTTTTTTGTTTTTATCCATGAATTCTTTGCTATTTTAGCATAATGAAATATTCTCAAAAATTATACATTGTAAAACGTGAAATAAAAACAACAAATATCCGTATATTAGTTGCGTTTAACTTAGCATACTTAAAACTGAAAAGAATTTAAAAGTTAGCTTAAATAAAGATTAGAAATAAAAAACAACAAAACTATTTTCACAATATCTAACAAATTGTTTAGAGTTTGGTTTTATCTTAAAGAAAAATATTCCGCTAAATAATTAGCACTAATTTAATTTAAACTTTACCTGTTAAACAACCAAAATGCTAAACAATCCACATGAAGACAAAGTCATACTTTAAGAAAACGTTTTTTACATAGTTATCATTACACAAGCGACGACAAGTCAATCCAGAAATATCAAGAAATACAAATAGTAATAAATGTACTAAAATATAAAATTGAGGGTGAGTCCCATTAGTACAAAAATTTTATTTTTTCTATGTTTCCTGTTGGTTTGATGTAAGTTGTATTGATCACTTGTATTGTCTGGAATAACCTTAAAGTTTGAAATTCAAAACGTTTTTAAATGTTTCTTCATTTTAAAAACACTTTTAAGATGTGTTGTATTCAAATGTCACTTATTATGAATAACTAAAGTGTTTTTATGTTGTAAAAATATTTGTATGATCCTTAAAGTTATCAAAGCTTCAATCTTTTTAATAATATAAACTTTTACAGTTTGTAACTTTTACAATATCACAGTTTTTATTGTAAGCTAATTTAAAAGATTAGCTGTTTTTAGAATTTAATTAAATTGCTACATTTAACACTTATTGACTTAGCTTGTGTTTAAATATATGACTTAAAGCATCAAACAGCATGAATCTCCATGGTAACTGTTTCCATGGAAGGACGTTGCTAGGGGTGCTCGCGTTTGGGAAGTAGTAGGCCCGTGGAGGTCTATTCTTGTCCATTGTGCAACTTCTTTTGTGGTAAACTTGTTGCATTTGACATTCAAAGGGGGTTATATTAGAGAAATTCAACTTCAATGTTTCACTTAATAAAGAGATTGTTTTTGTTGAAAATAAAACAGATGCGTTTGGTTAAATCACTGTTTGTAAACTATCATAAAGTTGAATAGTAAATTATAAAGTTAGTTTGACTTGAACTATTGTAGTTTAGAATAGCTTTTTGAAACTATTTAGTCACTAGAAAAAATTATAAGTTTATAATGTTGTGAAAATACGATTTAAATACCCAATACACGAAAAAGTTAAAAGTTATGTTTAAAATTTTAATTTTTTGTTGGAACAAAAAACTTTAGTTTAAATTATTTAGTTCATAGTTGTAAATTTAAAGCAAAGAATATACTAATTTCATTTTTAAATCTATCAACTATAAGAAAGTAGTGTTAAAAACATATAAAATATCTATTTAATGCTAAACACGTAAGTGAATAAACAGTTTGATTATAAATTTCAGCATAAATCACGTCGAGCACACTTATTAAATCAAAAATTGTCAGTGTTTTTTAATATGTGTAAATAACAAGGTCTCTATTAGTTTTTGAATCGAATGATTTAGTTAAATTTATATATTTTTTGTTTACTTAAACATACCTAAGATGTTAGCTAGTTTCAAAGATTTGTTTAAAATACTAAAAGCTATAAATTATAATCGATTTATGAAAAATAATAAAGTCATATTAAGTGTTTTACTTTTTTCAAAACTAATTTTACCTAATAATCAGAGTTTTATATAAGTGTAATAATTTTTTATTTTGTTTAAACTTTATCTTGAAATACCTAAGATAAGCTTTTAAACTTGAAAACTTTTACCTGATTTAGTTTTTGGCTAAAATAAAACATTTTTTTACAACAAAAAATCTCAATTTGCAAAGGTTTTGTGCAATCTATAAATAAATTTTATTTTTCTAGTTAGTTATAAGCTATACAATCTGGAAATTGTAGTAAAGTTGAGACATATAAATTAAAAAAACATTATATAACAAAATAAAAGACCAATCATCTCGATAAACAAAATATTTTTCGTGCACCACGTCTTAGGACCAAATATTCAATAAAAAATATCTGATTAATTTCAACAAGCTTTTGTTATTCTACTTGAATGTGAGCTGGTTATTGAAACAAAATAAATTGTATCATGCACAACCTTCACCTTTGTATTCATACGTCACAATAAATCTCGTTAATCAATCTGTTATTTGTGAAATTTTCTTGTTTCTGTGTCGCAAACAATTATTCCGATTTTGTTTCTCATGCAAATTACTGGTTCGATTTTAGTTTTCTTAAAGATGTTTTTTTTTATCTAATACGGTTTTATACTTGTTAAGCTTACTTTTTCTATTACTTAATTTTTTTTGTACAGTTATGATTAGTATTGTACTATTTCAACTCTTTACTTATTAAACATCAGTTATATCTGACTTAGTATCTATTATATAAAATTGTTTATACCTAAAGGGCTATTATAACCATCAAATACTTATAAAAATTGTTTAAATTATTAAATATATCAAACAAAGTCTTAAAACACATCAGTTAAGTGAATACCAAGCATTAAATTTAAAAAAAATAAGCAAAACAAAATTAAATTATTTAACACTTTTAATGTAATGGATTTGAATTCATCTAGATATAGTTTAGCAGTTAAATTAATACTTTTATTACCATTTAGCTTTATAAAACCATTTAATATAGCAAAACAAGTTTCAGACAAATCATTGTGTTATTCATGAGAATAGAAATGTTCTAGCTTTTTTGACCGTAAAACCCGATTAATCAATATAACCTTTTTAAGTGCAAAAATTGTCCCTTTGACTTTTTCAAAGTGAACTTAATTCTAAAATCTATAAATTTAAAAATTAAATTCATTTCAGTAACAAATTAGATCATTCATTGAGATAAAAAACAATTATCAACAATGATGAATAATTATAAGTTATGTCAACTTATAAAAAATAATTTGTGATTCACTTTTGAAACAATCAAAACAAAACTGGCTTAAAACTTTGTAATTTAACAAAGTAGTACAAACTTGAACTTTATAAAATTTGTGAGCTGGTTTACGACTGTTTCTTTTGTCGTCTGTGTATGTATATGAAAATTAATATTCTTGTCGTCGTATTTGGTGTCGCTTTTTTTTTTTTGTAAAAATTGTTTTTGATAAAGTTAAATACAATACTATCGAGTTCAACTAATGTTTTTTTTTTTAGTCTTTTTTATACTTTATGATGCAATAAAATTAGCACTATCTGATTTAGTCAATTGTTATTGTTTTTGTTAATTGTTTTTTTTTATGGTTTTAGATGTTTTTTGATGCAATTAAAAAAAGGGTTACTGAGTTTTAACAAAAAAAATTGTTTAACTGTGAATATTTTCTGTTAAACTATTTTTTTTCATGTAAAAATTACAATTTTTAATTGTAAGTAATGGCTATAAATATTTTAGCTCTAGCTTTTCATGATCTTAAGATATTTTAAAATAGTTGACTATTGAACTTAATCAGTTATCTTTTTTATATTAATGATGCTTTTGCGTTGTTGCTGGTATTTATTTAAAACACTTGAAAAAATTAATACTTAGCTTTAAATCTTTTTAGTGTTTTTTCAGATGGTTTTGATACAGTATAAAACATCACTACTTATAAGTTCAACTAATTGTTTTAATTTTTTGTTATGTTGGTATTTTAGAGGATTTTTGAGCTTAATTAATCGGATTTTTTTAGTAATGTTTAATACTGTTGGTAGTAAAACATTTTCGTTTAATTTTTTTTGTTGTTTCTAATGTTATTATTTTATTGTTTTTGTTATTGTCTATCAATTTTTTTTAAAACAATTAATAACGGCACGCAATTGATTACAAATAGCTTGCAATACAAACAAGCTTCTTATAACTGCAAGACACCATTAAGACCTGTTCAAACAAAAATAATGTAAAGTTGCTACGCTTAATATAAAAACAGAAACAGAAAGTCTTTCTCGTTAGGTGAGAAACAATTTAATTGTACAGGATTTCGGGCCGAACACAAATAAAAAATTGATTTTTTGTTCGGGAAATATTTGTTGTAAATAATTTTTAGAGTTGTCATACAATGTCCCATAGTATAAAGACTTTTGTGCTACTTTAAACCAAGGGTTTATCTTAATAGTATTTTATTGTTCCTTCATAAAGTAAACGTTATGCTCTTGTTTGGTTAAATACGGATAAAAGTTGTTGACGTTGTATATTGTATAGACGAAAAATATAATTGTATATATTCTTATTAGTACTGTAGAGTATACGTATCGCTTTTTGTGTGGTAATTGATTATCTTTATTACTTAATTTAAGAATATCTTTTAAACAAGTACAACTAAATATATCTGTAAAAGTTTATTAACTTATACTTTAAAAATGTTTAGTATATAGTTTATTTATCTGTTTATAATCAAGATCTTTTTAGACATTAAGAATTTTTATAGAAAATCAAAATTAGTTAAATAACAAAATTAGAAACATAAAAACACTTGACTTTCCAAGCAAACAGCTAAACATTCACTTCTTTTTCAGCGTAATAATTTCATATCAGAAGAAAGTAATTGAAAAAACTTTTCTTGAGATGTGTCGAGTGTATCTTTATAATATATCAAGCATCAACTTCAGTTGTAAATGATCTTTCAACAATAAAAACCTCATTGCACCTCTCAAAATGTATAAATATTTCAATTTATTGCACGCTTTTGCTTGTCACATAGCACATATTAAATATTGGGATTGTTTGCTTTCGGGTAATATGGCAGTGACATCTGTTTTTTAACTTTATTTACCATCAAAAAATCAGTTTTTTTTTATCAACAAAAAAAAATCATACTTCACCATTACAGTGGTAAATTGTCTTGATTTTGAATTTTGTTCATATTCATTGTTGAGCTTCCAAATGATCTGGTCATTTTTGAACGATTTAAACTATATAGCCGGTAAAAATTCAAACAAAAACATTTTATTTTTATTTTTAGGAAGAACAATTTAGATTTAGTTTAAAGAAATAAGTGTTTTGCCAAACACTAAACTTTTAACTAAATTTCTTTTAACTAATAAACACTAGTATATGTAACATTTAATTATTTTTTACCAAAACAGCGTCTTAATCTAGATTAATACTTAAAACGTACTTAAAACAATTTTATAAAATATTTCATTAGCTAACGATTGTTTTAGAGTAACGAGTACTTTTCTAAATGTTGAAATAATAATATGACTTCTTAAATTATTATAAAGCTTTAAACTATTTAACTTTTAACTTTAAACTTTTAATTGCAAAATTGTTACTTACTTTATATTCAATAACAAATGTTTAACTAAGTGGAAGCATTTAAAATTTTTACTGTTTTTTGTAAGTATTTGTATTTTTTGTAAGATTATTAGATGGAAAAAAGTCATAATATCAGCATGTAAAATTAATATAAAACATTTATGTAGGAAATATAAAGTTTTATTTATTTCAAGGTTTTAAAAAATAAGGAACTAAAAATTGATGAGATATTGAAAATTATAAAATAAATAAACTTTATTAAAGAAATTAAACCAAGTGCTTATGTAATCTAATATTTAAAGATATTATCTTTAAACAATATGTATTTGTCTATTTATATAATGTTAACCAAATTTCATACAAAATTGTAAAACTTTTACTAAAGATGAATTTTATTAGAGCATTTTTACATTATAAGCTTTTTTTTTGGAATACATCGTTATGAAGTTATAAAAAGTATACTTTTTAATAAAATTTCTAAACTTTAGAAGTATTTATTTCATAAAACAAAAGTATAATATTTGCCAAACACTACACTTGGATATAATAAAAATCCACTTATTAACTTAACTGCTTAAAATTGCTAAGTAATTATAAGTATTTAATTATTTAAAAAGATATAATGAAATATTACACAAGTGAGGACTAAAAAAGTATTAAATAGTTTATAGCAGCGTTTTTAAAGTTAAAAAATACAAAATGGCTAAATAATTGCAACTTAATATACTAATATAAACTTAAACCTATCTGATAATTAAAAATCAACATTTTCAGTATTTAGTTTTTAACTTGCATTATTTAACCGTTCAAAAAATAATTCAATATATTTCAAAGCAAAAAAAGAAAATTTTCAGTTTCAAGATTTAAGCAATCAAAATTACACCCTCTTATCCTTAGCATGTGTGGTACTTTTCAAAGATATCTAGAAAAAACGTTTAAAATGAAACATGTGACAGTTGTTTATGTTGCATCTTGAAACTACGAAAAACTACCCAGGCCCACACATGGTACATTGAACTGACATATTAATAGTTGTTATTACAAAAGGGATTAAAATCTATCAATATTGCTGGTTTAAACAGAACCATTTCGTTAATGTTGAACCTTGAAGCACACCTGTTAATAGTTAAAAGGTCGAACCAGCAATTGTTAAGTGATTTTAAAACTTTGTTTTTCTTAAGGATTGCGTTTGTTTTAATTTCAATTTTGCAATGTTAAGCAGCTAAACTATTTTTTATTGTTTCCGAAGGAAAATTTTTCAAAAAAAATATAGTTTTGCATGTAAACAAATTCAAAATAAATATTAGGATTTTTTTAGTTTTTAGCCCTTTTTTCAAACGTGTTAGTTTGCAAAAAACGAATAAAGTAGCATTTAAAATGAATAAGTATTTTATAATCTATGTAGGAATTGTTTTACATTACTATTAATTTAAAATATTTATTTTAGATTTAGAATATTAATTAAGTGTTACTTTGAAGTTACTTAAGCTCGAAAAAAAACGAAATTTTTTCGGTTTTAAAACAAAATTGACTATAAATTACAAAAAAAAAACAACTTTGCTTCTTAATAAAATGCGTCGTCAAGCTTGAACTATATTTGATTTTGATGGGATTAAACCGCTGTCACATCATAAAGAAAGTATTTTTTCAATAAGCTTTTCAAAGTTTCTATTTTTAAACTGACTAATTCCGATATGTAATTGATATTAATTCAACCGTGCACATTACAAGAATTTATTTGTAAATGAAGTTATATAATTAAATCACTAGCCTAAAAGTTAAAAAAAAAAAATTGTAAGTATAAGTTTAATTGCTTTTAAGTATACAGTCTAGTACTATCAAAAAAGTTTCGAACATTTTTGATTAAAACTCATAATACGTATTGTGGTTAAACATGTATGAACTAGCACCCTTTTTTTAATAAACCTAAGAAAACATTTTTATTTGTACTGTTCGGATTATTTCTTAGCATATCCTAGTTTATGCGTAACATAAACTTGAACACAAAAAAGTTTATCAATTACTTCTACTTATAAGTGGAATACAAAAGCTCAAAGTGTATCTTAAGATTTGATCTATTAGTAGTTTAAAGTTAACCTCTTATTATCATATTCTAATAAAAGCAAGTAATTTTATTTTACTTCTTAACGCGTTTAGAAGATTATTTTTCTAATCTTAATTTGTTTTTATACTTCTTAGTGACAGAGTCTGACTTAAGAATTAAATTAGAATAAATTAAAAGATGCATGTTTGAGTTTTAAAAGTAAAGTGTGTGAATATAATTGCAAAAAAGTAAAATATATTGTTGTAAACCTTTTCATCTCAGCTGTTAAAAAAAGAAACACTTTTGCAAAAATCATGTCGCACAAAATAAATAAGTTTTTAATAAAAAGTACATAATTAGTTTTTGTATGTAAAACAAAGCTGTAAAGTTAAAAACGTTTATTTTAAACAAAATCATAACAAAATATATTTTCATGAGGACAATACAATTTTTTATTGTTATTTAACTTGTTTAGCTACTCTAAATTAATCTTTTGCTACATTGTAATTGCAATACCGTAACAATAAAGACCTTAGATGACACAATTTATTTTTGAACTTTAAAACAAAAATTTTGCTTTAACTTTATTTTAAGTTATCTAATTTTACCAAAGGATTTTTAACAAAAAAGTGATTCTAAAACTCTTTTTAAGGGTTTAAAACAAAACTTACTTTCTTTAGTTTATTTTTATTTTTTGAAAAACGAAACAAAAATACTTAAAACTTAAAACTTATTGTTGAAACAACAAAAATTAAACAAAAGTTTTAAATAGTTTTTTGTTTTTTGTATTAACTTTTAAATTAGTTTTTATTACTAGCAATAAAGATATATAAATTTATTTTATGCCTTTAAAAAGGTGTAATGTAAAAACATATTTACTTGAACTGTAAACTGGTAATAAAAATGTATTATTTATAAAACAAAAAAAAACAACTGAATTGTATCAATCAGATTTGTAAGTATCACCTCATTGTAACAACGCTCAATTAAAATTTTTCAACAGCGCCGCTTTACCTGTAGAACGCCGGAAAAGTTTTATTTGGAAGATTTACAACCTCATTTGAAATGGAACATAGCTGAATATAAGCTGACAACTCGCTTAAATTGTTTAAACATTTCAAGCCGGACCACCTACAAAGTTTTATTATACCTCTGTTACATTGTTAGTGATGCTCCTTTGTTTAATTTGTTAATCTTTTTTTAAATAATGCACTATTGTTACATACTGAGAATTATAACAATAATAATAATGAAAGATACAGTCAGTTGAAATGTTTTTATGTTGCAAAGTTCTTAAATGTGTTTTACTACAAACAGAATGAAAACATACATTAAATGATTTTATACTATTATCTCGAATCAAAAATTTTATTTGTATTATAACTTTGTGGCAGAAAACTTTTTTTGTTTATAAAGGCCTTATATAAATAAAAAGTAACTTTGTCATTTTAATAAATCAATCTAGTAAAATCTGCACATATTTGGTTTATTTCTTAAAAAAATTGTTTTATCAAAATTGCCTTTTTTTATGTTCTGCCTAAATAAGATTTTAAATTAAAGAAAAAATTACATTGAATTTTAAGTACTGTAAAATTTAGAATATATATTTGGAATATTTGTTTACAACTTGTCCTACTTAAGTACGAATTTCTCACGAGAGAAGTAATATAAGTATGAGAGAGAAATAAAGAAAAGAAATAATGATATGAGAGAAAGACATTGTGAGAAGTAAAATTTCAGCACCGGTATAAAATTTATTTGTCATTCAGTGGAAAAGCGTAAAACTTATTTATCTTAGAAGCCCGTTGTGAGCATTAGTAATGTTTTGCTGGCAATAGCAAATTTTTTTTTACAGCTTTTTATTTATTTGGAAGCTAAAATATGTTTAGTTGCAGATACCAGAAGGTACGCATACGGTAATTGTAGAATGTAAACTACCATAAATATTAATATATTTGTATATATCGTTCGATCTGAGGTGCTTTTATAAAATTAAGAAAAAGTGTATAATAATTAATCAGCTAATTCTGATTAACTTACTATACCAACATTCCTAGCAACAGGCCTGACTGACACTGCTTTTTGTTTATTATGTTTTTTTAACTTTTTTATTTGGTATGTTTAAATATTTTTTATTTAGTAACCTAACTAAGATTAGAAAAAAATTGTAGCTAGTTTAACTGAATATCAAAATATATGAATTTTTCAAACCAACTGATGCAGACTCCCACCTCCTCCATCCTCAACTTCCAATCAACCCAACAGATGATCTCACATCAGGGAGAACCCCCAAACCACCACCGCCACCCGGCGTTGCTACGGACAACAGTTTCCAACTTGGCGGACAAGTACCCGCGCGCCCCTAAGTGTGCCAGGTGCCGTAACCACGGGGTGGTTTCCCCTCTGAAGGGCCACAAGAGGTACTGCAAGTGGAAGGACTGCATGTGCGCAAAGTGCACCTTGATTGCAGAGAGGCAGAGGGTCATGGCGGCACAGGTTGGAAAATTAAATTAGATAAATAGTTTGATAAGTTTGGAAACTTGAACAATATTTTCGGTCTGATTGTTTTGAACATATAAAAATTAATGACAAAAATAAAGTTAATCAAGTTTGATAATTTTCATATTTTATGAATTTTGTATAAGCTTTATGATATGATACTTATGTTTTCTTATTCAGCTGCTTTACTCGTTTTATTGCATTAAAGCACTTTGTGCTATAAATACTTCAGCTGCTAACTATTTGTATTTAATTTGAGCTCTTAAAACACAGGTAGCACTAAGAAGGCAGCAGGCGCAGGAAGAAAACGAAGCGAGAGAGCTGCAGCTGATGTACAACATCAATAAGACCCCTTTCAACCCACCGTTGCACGAGGCTGCCACTAGCAACGGGTACCTGAACAACCACAGCTCCGCCAGTAGCTCGCCCACCGGAAGCTTGTTGGTGACATCATCGGTTAAATCATCCGCGTCATTTTCGGAGGAGAAAGTTCCTGCAGAAAAGCAGGAAAGTGTCGACGAGTTCGAAGCGAAGCCGTCGATTGCTTCGGTGTCTGGTAGCGAATCAGGTTTGTGTAAAAACAATACATAAACATGCACTTTTTATGTAACTATTTAAGTCTGTTCAAAATAAATTTTTAAATGAGACGTATTGCTTAAAAATTACTAAAAAGTGAAAACTAAATTACTATTTTACATTAAAGTTTCGATATCGTAGTTCTATTTTTAATTTATGTGCATTGAAATTCTCTTAATTTGGTTAGTAAAAAATTATAGAAGGAAACAAAACAACTAATTCCATTGTTGACGAAAGTTCAAAATCTTCGTCTCAATGTTCAGATATTTGCAACAATGAAGTTCTAAATTATGCGGATTTTGATGTTAACTTGGCAGAAAAGCACAGGGATTTAAAAAAAAGGTACAAAAGTTTTATTAGTTGTTTAGTACAAGCTTTGCTAAGATTTAATTTGAACATTTAACCAAGAAAATCTTAACTTTCAACCAATTTTATTAGCAGTTTAAATCAAGTTGTGTTACTTTTAAATTTATTTCAATTAATTTTCAGCAAGCCACAAGACTTTGCAATGCTTTACAAGCTTTTCCCTGAATGCGACAAGAATTATCTCGCGAAAGTTTATCAGGAACACAATTGCAATGTAAAGGAAACAATTAAACAGGTAAAGTTTAATTTTTTCTAATAAACACTTTTTTATGAGCAAAAAAAACTTTTTATATCATTAGTTTATTTAAAATTTTAATTGATGCATATTATGTCTTGATATATTTTGTAGGTAATAAACTAAAGTATAACTTTTTTTTTGGAAATCAATCAAATATGGCTTTGAAATATTTCTATTTCTGATATTTTCAAAAGTTAAACGAAGAGTATCAAACTCTCATACTTTATTTTTTTGTAGATGTTGAATCAAAAGAATAAGGTTAACAATGGGTTGCCACCGAACTTCAGCCACCCGCAATACTTAAAAAGAAAATTGACACCAGACAATGAGAAAGATATGAGCAGAAAAGTTCAGAAACATTTACTACATGCAAAACCCAAACGAAGTCATTTAAAACTATAGTTCAAAAGATAGATCATTCTAAAAACTATTATTTGTTTGATTAAACTGACTACCAACTGTTAAAGCATATCATTTTGTTTGTTTAAATCTAAAAAAGTTCTTATTATGCTTACTTGATTAACAACTGAATTTGTTTTGAAATAACTAAGTGAAGTTTTAGTAAACTTTACTAAATTTTTGTTAATATTATGTATTCCTTCAGATTATCCAACTCATCCCTACTACAATATGCCGATTCAGGGTAATCCCCTTTCCGCCGGCAAGTTGTTCGGCCAATCAAACTTCAACCAGAACTACGCGCTGATGGCCCAGCAGCAAATATCTGCCACGCACGCCGCCATTCATCGGAACTCTCATCAAATTAGCAGGGGATTCCCCAACAACTTTCCCGCCGCTAAGTTGCACCACATGATGGCGTCGAGTTTCAATGGAGGTAAACTCCCTTTCAACATGACCCCCTTCATGGCCGCCGCCTATAACCAGATCCAGCGGCCCCAGCAGCAGAATCAGAGTTTCGCTGGGTCCGAGGGTCTGCAGAGGTTCAGCCCCAGCAACAAAGAGCTTTCCATAAACGAGCTGATGAATCAGGTGAATAGACAGATTCAGCAACGGGAAAAACCCGAAACAGATACTAAAAGTGTTGATAACTAACTATTTTTGTAGTTTAAAAAATAACTTTAACTTTTTGTTTCAAAATATAAAACTGTATTATAACTTTTTTATACATAGCCGTGCACAGTAACTGAAAAAAAAGAGTTAAACATTGAATCCTTTTTTATCTAACAACAATTGTTACCAATACATTATAATAATGTTTATTTAAACAACAAAAAAGTCCAAAAAGAGTTATTTAAAAAAACATTTTTTTAATTAAAACTAATACACCTATTCTAAAATATTTTAGCTACTTACCAATGGTTTAGCTCAGCATTTTTCTGTGCATGGGAAATCCATTTCTACGCACGATACTGTGCTTCTTTTTGAAAGTATTAGTATATAGTGTTACAGAATAAAAAAAATAAAAATGTGAAATTAGCCTTTTATCGTGTATAACAATTACATAATTTTCATCACAAACATATAAATTGAAATTTAGATGCATCAATGGTTTTTTTAATAGTATTGAAATTTGTTTTGATAGGTGTATTTTATTTATTTTATGCAGCTTTTATGTATTTTTAGCGTTTAATAATAACCAAATTGGTCCTTTTAAACAATAAGAATTTCAATAATTTGTTCTATGACTAAGAAAGTAAACACTTACTTAATTGAAAACTACACTTTACAAGTCTACAGCCATTTTATAAACAAAGTTGCCTGTCTTAAGTCAGTAGAGTAAAAGCTAATCATTAAAAGTCTTAGACAGAGTTAAAAAATACTTAAATTAACTTTCTTCTAGCCTTACTTTTAACAGTTTATTTACAGTATGAGCTGCTTTAAAATGAATATACTAAATTGAATTTTACTGTTTTCAACTGCCATATCAGTTATTGTCGCTGAGTAAAATTTTAATATTAGTTTTTTTTAAAGTTTTAATGAGTTTTGTCACTTTATGCGTCCCGCCATTTTGTTTGACTTCATTTCAAGTATAACTTTTACTAATACTATTTTTTCATTTTCTTTCGAATAAACTTATGATTTAGACTAAATTATTTAATAAAAAAGAGTATATACTAAGAGTTATTTAATACTTTAGCGATAAATAGTTTACTATGTTATTTTGTTATTTTAGTATTTCTAATATTTGACTTTTTGTGTTACTTTTTCGAGTTTTTTATATCAAATGTAGTCAGTTTTTTTTCTTTTGTTTTGACCAAAATTTTCCTTTTTTTTATACGATATAAATGTTTTTTCAATAATTAATGTATCAATAGAGTAGACATTATTTTTTATTTTAACATAATATTGTTACAATTTTACCTTACTAAAATTTCACAAGCTAATTATAAAATACAAAAATTAATAGCACGAATATAGTAGCTTAGGATTGCTTAAAAAAATTTTCGTTTAAATTGTAGAAAAATTACTAGTCAAAATTATGTACCAATTAGCAGTTTAAAAGTTTTATGGCCCAAAATCACTGAGTCTTAGTTGTTGTATTTACAACGAGAATGTTTTAAAAAAGAATGATTAAAGATTTTAGCATCTAAAATTTAACTAACCCAAAATGTAAAAGTTTGACAGTATTTTATTTGGATTGTAAAAGATTAAATTTAATAACCATTAAATAAAGCTTAAATTTTTCAAGGTTTTAAGTTATTTTCATGTTTTATTTTGTTTTCTTTTTGTTATTCATTTTAATCGTGTTAATGTAATTCCGCTTATTATAAACTCATTTGTACTAACACAAAATTTACAAAAAAGTCAATGGAAAACATAAAGCAATCTGCTCAACACAATAAAATTGCACTCATACAACTCAATGTATAAACATTTTTCTTACATTTGTAACACGTTCCATTGTGTAACCAATTAATTTGCCACCATTTTTATTAGTATCTGCCACATGTCTCACAAAAGTGCAAAATTTCTATCGCCCAATCAGCGAAATCCACTGAATTCGTCGTCGGCCACCTGACTACGCGTTTGTGACGTCATAATAACTGCACGCGGCTCGTGTCATATGTAGTACAGTGATTTGGATTTAAAAGCTACGCTTTGAATTAAAGTGTATAGTTTTGATTTACATATCTTGCAGTTTCAACTTGTGTGCAATTAACACATGAAACGGTTTATTATTTAAATGTTTGGGTTTGGTTAAATATTGACGATATTATTGTTTAGTTGCTGTGTTGTGTGCTAACAAATGCACTTGAAACCTTGTTTGTTTGATGTTAGGCCAGATAAATTGCTTTGATGCCGTTAAATTACTTTTTCTTTTTAGTTATATCATTATTAAACTAATTTTGTCATCTGAGCACCTCTCAAGCAATTTTCTTCTTTCCGAAGTTTGACTTCAAATAGAAACCATCTATAATGTTTACAAAACAACCTTTTAAGAACAAGCACTGAAATTTCTTTTATATGAAATGTTATTAGAAGTTCAATTTTTAATCGGCCATTGTTGTTACCCGTGACCATTTAATAGTTTTCACTTAAGAAATTTGCCCATTTGCTCCTAACAACGCTGCACAGCAACCATAAAATACTTCTTAAATGTTTTATAGCAAATAAAAAGTTTGAATCAGCTAATAAGTGTTTCTAAGTGGTTATATGTTGAGTTCAATATTTAATTTCGAGATTTTTTGAAAGTTTGTGTCGAGACTAAGTTTCATTTTGCACAATGAAAGTCGCTTTTGCGAAATGACTAAGACATTTAATATTTACTTGAAACTTTTACAGTTTATAAAGTTTAAAAGGTCAAAAAACTAAATCTTGTTTCAAAATTGATGTAAGAATTTTAAAAATGTAATAAAATCACGTTAGTTGTTTGCTTTGTAATACAAGTTTCATATATCATATATAAGCTTACCACTTATAAAATTTTAATTTGATTTTGTAACTTTTTAATACAATTTGTTTGAAAAAATCTGACAAATAAATTTTAGTATAGTACATAAAACCCAATCTGATAGACTTTCAGTCTTCAAGTTTGAAAGAGGGTTATTACTCGAACTCGACTATTTAAAAATTGGTAAAAATTTCAAATTTACTCTAAAGTTTTCTTAAAACACGAGAATTAAACTTTGTGTATACAAGTTTTTTTTTTTGGAAACTAAATTATACCGTCGACGAAACATTGTTCGTTTTAGTTAGATTAAAAAACAACATTAATTAAAGCCTTTTCACAAAATATAAAAAAGCGAAAAAAGTCGACACGTGTGTTATCACAATAACCCAATTAATTTAGACTTTAATTATTCTGCTTGGTCTTCTTAGTAAAAGTTTTTCAGCGGAAAGGAAACGAAAGTTAGACTTTCTGTTTTCTTACATGCATGCTTTAGACGCAAAAATAAAACAACAGTTGTTTTAAAAGTCGATAAAATCGAACACCTTCACATTTTTTTATCGGATGTTAGCATTGCGATTTGATGTAAAAATTTTCGGAAAATTGTTTTATAAAAAAGTGCGAGTTGGGTATTTTTGTTCACACTTATGTTTAATGAAGCAATGAAATGTTTGTTGTATGCGTAAAGTAACTCAATGTAATTTGAAGTTTGCATAGGTATTCTAAGTCTATATAGATATATTTTTTAAATTTTAAGTTGTTTTTTAGTTCAGCTTATTATCTGAACTATTTCAATGTTAAATTAGGTGTTAAGACTTGCATTTTACAAATTAAACCGTACTGGCTCACTTTAAGTTAAAGCTTTCAAGCTTTTTCTTATTAATATTAAATGTACTGATAGCACTGATAAGTAAATAACTTAGTTGTTGAAAACAAATAAGAATTTTCGAACCGTTTTGTTAAATATTTTCTTAAATACTTCAGTTTAACATTTCAGTATTATATTATATGTTTTGGTTTTAAGAGAGCAAATAAAGAGATCTCAACTACTGGAGAAGAAATAATGAATTATTCTTTCAAAAATTTATTTTACAAACTAAGTTTCGGTCAAAGACCTCGTCAGTGCTTAAATAAATTTGAAAATATATGTAACAGTAATGGAGAATCGCATTTAAACAAATAAATTTAAATAATAACAAATTTTTACTCAAAATTTTTACATAAAAAACTAAACCAATTAAATTTTAATATTAAGATTAGATTTAGGTAAATTTTAAATTTTAGTTAACTTCTAAAATCAATATAACAACAATAACAAAAATAAAAGCTGTATGTAACTTTCCTTTTCTTTCTAGTTGTTTGCTTTTAGGTAAAATTTGTTTTAACTATAAGTTTTTATACAAACATTCGGGCGGGATTTTAAATTTTCATAGCTATTACAAGCATAAGATTGTTTAAATTTTCAATAGTTACGTCACAATTAAAATAAACTACATTAAAATGCATCTCAACTTTAAGCTCACTTTATTAATAACATTTTTGCTTAAGCAGTGTTTACTTCGAATATTAACTAGAAGAAAAGAGTAAAAATTTGTTTTTATTTTAATTTAGTTGTTTAAATGCGATTTTCCATGACTTTTACATATATTTTTAGATTTGTTTAAGCACTGAAGAGGTCTTTGACCGAAACTTAGTTTGTAAAAAAAGTTCTTGAAAGAATAAATTCATTTTAGTATAATGTTAAACAGTAAAAAAACAGTTTTATGATAACGCTTAATTTACTTGTATTTTCAATATAACAATGCAAAAATTTTAGTAATTTGTTTTTATGGGCAAAGAATTTTAGAATTTTTAAACGGAAAAAACTGTCTTTTATGAATGAATAATTTATCAAAATTGGCTATGTTCTGTTATAAATTTAAACAACTCATATGCTTTACTGTTATCATGTACACTATGTATTGCCTGTAAAACTAAATAATATTTTAATAACAGTGTACTCAACAAACAGTTTCTACATTAAATTGAATTACCGTTATTTACAAATATTGTTTTTACTTACGTAGGTTTTTGTCATATTTTTCACTTGCTTTTATCATTTATTTTGTACATTAATAATAAATCATTGATAAGCTTTTTGTCTTATAACTTAAAATAACAAAAATAATATTGACCAAAACTTAAAATTGTATTTTCGGTTTGTTTTTTACTTGATATACAGTTTTTTTTATGGTTTATTGAAATAAAATTAGATATACTAGATTAATGCATCATTTTGTAAAACAGAGTTTATAATTTTCGAAAAAAAACGACGAAAACAATGTTTTGTTTAAAGACAATTCTTATTTTTATTGCTCGTGAAACTACATAGGTTTTATAAACATCAAATTTTTTGTGTTACTTTAAAAACTTTTTTTTTTCAATTGAAGCACTTTCAGCGAAATTTGTAAAATTCTTAAGGGATTAGCCACAAGTGTCTAGATTTAGTTAATAAAAGTTTTCTAAAAACTTTTTTTTACTATTGTTTTTAATTGTTCAAACATTTTTTATAATATTATTTTTCTATATGTTTTAATTATTTTAACATTTAACAAGTGGTTTAAAAATGCTGTAGTAGTCATCAAATACATAAAAAAAAACTACTTGTGTCACAATTTAAAACAATTTATAACTGTTTTTATAAAAACTGAACTTAATCTGCTATTTCTTTTAATTCAAATACATTGATTTTGTTGATAATCTTAAAATTGACAAAATTTAAATACAGTTTTAATAAAAATAATGCCTTCTAACTCAAAACAAGTTAGGCTTTGGACAAATCAATAAACATTATCAGTTATGTATGACTCGATAACCGAAAGGTTGTCGGATGAAACCATTTCCCGGATGAAAAATGTTGAGCGTTTTTTTTTGTCGAATAAGATACTCTAAATTTTTTTAATTTAATTTTTTTTTTTCATATTAAAATATCTATTTAAAGTGTTATTTTTATAAAACCAATGATTTTAAAGCTATTTTTAACGTTAGGTTCAAATTTTAATGACAGAAAAAATATAAACAGATAAAAATATTATACTAAAATGATAGAAACAGTTTTCAATTGTGTTACTATTTAAATCTCTATGGTATTACTAGTTACTAGCCACGAGTTTTAATTAAACGAAACTAACTAAGTTATGCCTTTATTGAAATGTTAAATATAGAATATTTTGTTAAACTTTGAATAGTAATGATTGTAGTTTAATTCCTAACTTATATTAAAAATACTTATATATGGTTTATGTATGAGTGGTATACTAACAACTTGTTTTTTTTTAATTTTGATGTTTCATATGAATACTTGCTAAACTACGTCAAAAACATAATAGAGTAAGACAACAAAATTAGTTTTACTTTTATTTTAAATATATTTAATAAACTTTTTATTACATTATTCAGTACTTTGTTATTTCAACGTAAAAAATCAACGATAATTTCTACTAAAAAACGAAAGAAAAACATAAAATATTCTCGGTTTACTACTTTTTGTATAATATTTTTAAAGTTGAAAGAGCTTAAAAAATTACTTAAAGATTTAAAATAAAAGCAAAAAAACACTCTTTTTCAATAATTATGAATTTTCTAGAACATTGTCTTTATGTTAAACCATAAACTTTTAAAATGAAACTAATACTAGTTTAATTTAAACCAGGGGCGTGTTTTGACTGGTTTCCTGTTTGCTGTGAACCCCCTGAAAAAAATATATTCTTAGAATATTACTTAAAAGCGTTGTTTGATGACTTTGTTTTGGTTGTTTGGTAAACTTTTAATAATGAACGTTGAACTTATAACACTGAAAGATTATAAGTTTCCGTAACAAAAAACGCTCGTTTTTGCCCAGCTGAAATAGATTTCAAATAAAATTTTAATTGTGACGTGATAATAAGTAAAAGTTTTAAAGTAGCAATTTTTTTTTGGGAAACATATTACTGAGATGCTCTCAGTTCCCATTATAAATTGTTACTTAGTGTAAATAACTTTTGATTAAGTATTGTTTTTCAACTAGTTAGTACAATTTTACTTTAAAAGTGTTCAATCTAATCACTAAAGTTTTGTTTTATTTAGTTGATTGTAAATGATAATGTTGTGTGAAGCTTTTAAACCTTGAAAAGTTCAATTCAAAGAGTTTTCAAAATCATCTTTAGAATCCCTGCACCATCAGGCAAACATTTAATTATAATTTAAAAATATTTTAACTTAATTGTATATATCTAAAAAAATGTTTAATAAAATTCAAATATTTGTTTACGTTGTTTTATTTTTATATATGCGTTTGCCACAAAGTTTATTTATGATTTTTTGATTTTTTCTATTCAAAGAGATTTCAAGACCATCACTAGAATCCCTGTACCATCAGGCAGACATTTAATTATAATTTAAAGATTTTTTTTTTAGTTGTAGAATTCTGAACATTTTTCAGTAAAATTCTAATTTTTATAGATTAAATTACTTGAAAAATTTTTTTTATTATAAATAGATATATAAATGTAAGAAGTTTAAAAATTAAAAAAAAAATTGTAAGAATTCCATCTATAATAACATTTAAATCAAAATTTGTAAGTTTATAACTTTCTTCTGGTTCTTTTAGTTTTAAGTCATCTAAATTTAATACAGTATAACAAATAAATAAGCATAATACTTTACTATTACTACTTATATGTTTTTCTTTATTTTTAAGCAGAAAAAAAGCATTTTAAATACAGAGTTTTTCAGCTAAGTATTGCGTACTTAACTGGAAGTGCATACCTAAGAAATGCGTACTTGAGCGGCAAATTAAGAAAAAAATTGTGAATCCTCTTTGAAAAAAGTCTAGACACGTCCCTGCTTTAAACTATACCAAAGTAAAACAATTCCACAATAAAAAAAATACTTTACGCAAATATCATTACACAGGCGACGACAAGTTAATCCAGAAATATCAAGCAAAAGAAATCGTTATAAATGTACTTAAATCAACAATTAAGGGTGGGTCCCATTAGATTGATCCTAAAGTAAACAAATTTTATCCTTTCTATGTTTCGTGTAGGTTAAGTTAAAAACTTGAATTTTCGGTAAAAAAACTTGACAATGAAAGAATTAAAATATGTTTTTATGTTTCCTGTTGGTAATACCACCTTTAATTTTTGTTTCATTCACATATCACTTATAAATTGCCGTTAAAGTTTTTCTCATTATTTGTAAATTTTCAAAAGAATTATATATTTAGAAAGTTAGTTTGTCTTATAGGCTGTAGTTTAAAATAAAAATGTAGGGAATTTTTAAACTACTGAAACAACAACTAAGTTTAGAAAGTATAAAAAACGACTGCTTTAAATAATCAGTACATAAAAACTTTGTTAGGTTATAAAGAAAAAACCCATACTTTGATTAAAAAATAAAAGACATTATTTACTAAAAAATTGTAACATAAAACAAATACAAGTATTTCAGCTAAACATACCAAGCATAAGACAATAATGCTAAAACGTAATGATTATCAAATTCTACAACTGTAAACTGTAAGTAAACACACGGCTGGATTATAAATTTCAGCATAAATCACGTAATGCACCTTTATTAGATCAAAACTTGTCAGTGTCTTCTACTTATTTAAATTATGAAGCCTTTTATTTTGTTTAAATATTTTTGTCAGTTTTTCTTTTTATAATTAAAGTTAAAACTAATTTTAAAGGTGTATTTTTTATTTAAACTTTTCAAAGCTTTGAATTAAAAACTGATTTTTGAAAGTTAAAAAAGATATCATGTATTTATACATTGTTCTATTTTGATCCAAACGAACTTAATTAAAAATAAACAACGAAATACTTTTTTAGGAATATAGTTTGATAAGTGTTTGTTGTATTCAAATTGTGACTAAAATTGAAATATTATATTTATTGCTTTTATTTTATTAAAATATAATGGTTTTAAATAATAAAAATTCTTAGTTTTCAAGTATATTAGTTATGCATTTTACAATTTACATGTTAAAGGTAAAATACTCGATCTAAAAATTGTAAAGAAGTTGCAATAGTAAAAACATTTGGTTATTAAATTATGTGACGAATTTCAGTTTTTGTTATTCTACTTGCATTTTGAGCTGATTGTTGAAACAAAATTTTTCATATCATGCACAACCTTCACTTTTGTGTTCCTACGTCACATCGTTAATCAATCTTTTTTTTTTTGTTAAATTTTCTTATTATTTTTCGTCGCAATTAGTTTCTGCATCTTGTTTTGTTTCTCATAAAAGTTACTGGTTCGTTTGTATTTTACTAAGATATACTTTTTGTCTAAATATGATTTCAATCTAAAAAAAAAATTTTTTTTTTTGTTGTTTAATTATATATTTTTTTTTATTCAATAACTTTTTGTATTCTTCTTCTTTAAGTATTTTTTTATTAAACTTTAGTTTATTAAACTGTACTTGATCAAAGTAAACAATACTTTTAATGTTAACAAAAAATTACTATTTTATGATCTAAAAAGTAATTAAAATTATTAAGCTACTTGTATTTTTTATAGTTTTACTTTATTATTAGTTTTCAAAATTTTACACTTAAGTCAAAAAAAAAGTTATAAAATACCTGAGTTTTTTTCTACAAAAGTAAAGGTATTTTATCTTAAAGAATTTTATAACCAACGATAGCCTGTAAAAATATCTAAATTATTAACGATATCAAATTAATTCGTTAAAAAACATCAGTTTAGTGATTGTGAAGCAATGAATTTGTAATGAGTAAAGCAAAGAAATAAGAACTCTTTAACTACTTGTAATGTTTAAATGTAGTCAATTATACAGTAAAATAATTCGATGAATAATTTTTTTAGTTTTTATCATAACTGAAATGCTCTAACATAATTAAATAAATTCAAAAAAGCATTGTGTCGCATTACTCATTCATGAGAATTGAAATTAAGTAGCTTTTTTGACCATAAAACCCAATCAATCAAAATAAACTTTACAAGTGCAAACTCATAAAGTTGTCCCTTTGACTTTTTAAATTGAACTTATTTATAAACGCTACAAAGTTAAAAGTAATTTGCTATTCTACTAATAAAACTGTTCATTGATTGAGTTTAAACAATAGCTGTTAATAATGAAAAAAAAAGTTGTAATGTAAAAATAAGGTTACTTAAATTAAACTTTTAATAAAAAAATTATTATAAATTTACTTAAACGTGTTAATAAAATTTGTAAGTATTATTTCATTGTAAGAACGTTCAATTAAAATTTTTCAACAGCGCCGCTTTACCTTTAGTACGCCGGAAAAGTTTTATTTGGAAGATTTTCAACCTCATTTGAAATGAAGCATTCAAAAGCTGACACTTCGCTTTAATTGTTAAAACCTCAAGACTGAACCACCTACAAACTTATATTTTACCTCTGCTACATTGTGTGCTGTCCCTTTGTTTAATTTGTTAATCTTTGTTTGAACACTGCCCTATTATTCGATATTGAGATTTTTTTTTTTAATAATGAAAGATGCAGTAAGTTGATATTTTTTAGTGTTGGAAGTTAAATGTGTCTTCTATAAACAGAATGAAAACATATATAAAATGATTTTATACTATTGTTTCGACTCAAAAAGTTTTAATTGTATTCTAAATTTTGTTGCAGACAACCTTTTTTTTTGTTTATAAAAACTTATTAAAAATAAATAGTTAGTTCGTCTTTTTGATAAATTGATCAAGTAACAACTGTTAATATTTGGTTTTTTTCTTAAAAATAAAAAATTCTTACCAAACTTGATTTTTTTAAGTTATGCCTAAATAAGTATTTTGTTTAAAAAAAATTACAACGACTTTCGAGTATTGTAAAAATTAGAAAAAATACTGAAATATTTGTTTACAACTTGTGCTACTTATGTACAAATTTTTCATAAGAGAGTAATATAAATATGAGGAAGAAATTAAGAGAAAAAAACAAAAATATAAGAGAAAGACATTATGAGAAGTAAAATTTCAGCACCAATAAAAAACTTATTTATCATTTAGTGGAAAGGCGTTAACATTTTTTCATTAGAAGCCCGATGTGAGCATTAGTAATGTTTTGCAATTAATAACAAATTAATTTTTTTCTATGTTTACAATTTATTATTTATTTCGAAGCTAAAATATGTTTAGTTGCAGATACCAGAAGGTACGCATAGGGTATTTGTAGAATGTAAATTACCATCAATATTAATATATTTTATATTTTATCGTTCAATTTAAGCTGCTTTTACAAAATTAAGAAAAAGTGTTTTAAGATTAATTATTCATTTCTGGTTACCTTACTATACCAACATTCCCAGCAACAGATTTGATTAACACTGCTTTTTATTTGATATATGTATGTTTTTTTTTAATATTTATATTTTTTAAAATTTAGTAATCTTACTAAAACTAGAAAAAATTGCAGCTTGTTTAATTGAATAAATATCAAAAAAATATTAATTTTTCAAACCAACTGATGCAGACTCCCACCTCCTCCGTCTTCGACCTTCAATCCACCCAACAGATGATCTAACAGCAGGGAGAACCCCCAAACCACCACCGCCAACCCATGTTGCTACGGACGACGATTGCCAACATGGAAAAGTACCTGCGCGCCCCCAAATGCGCCAGGTGCCGTAACCACGGGGTGGTTTCCCCTCTTAAGGGCCACAAGAGGTACTGCAAGTGGAAGGACTGCATGTGTGCAAAGTGCACCTTAATTGCAGAGAGGCAGCAAATGTAAATCTGTTGGTAAAGCAGATTAATTTTATTATTTACAGTTTTTTATTTATTTCGAAGCTGAGAATTGTTTAGTTGCAGATACAATAACAAATTTGTTTTTTTATTTTATAAATAAAATAGTTATAGCTTGTTAAAAAAATACCAGAAGGTACGCATAGGGTATTTGTAGAATGTAAACTACCGTTAGTTTTAATGTATTTTATAGTTTACGTTCAATTTGAGCTGCTTTAAAAAATTAAGAAAAAGTGTAATACAATTAGTCAGTTATTTCTAGTCAACTTATTATACTAACATTTCCAGAATCAAGCCTGACTGGTACTGCTTTTTGTTTAATAGATTTTTATGGTTTTTTATTTGATATACTTAATTTTTTTTTCAATTTAATAAACTACCTAAAAGATAAAAAATTGCAGCTAGTTTAATTCAATATCAAAACAATATGAACTTTTCAAACCAATTGATGCAGACTCCAAAGTCCTCTGTCTTCAACTTTCAATCCACTCAACAGATGATCTCAAATCAGGGAAAACCCCCAAACCACCACCGCCACCCTGCGTTGCTACGAACGACGGTTGCCAACTTGACGGACAAGTACCCGCGCGCCCCCAAGTGCGCCAGGTGCCGCAACCACGGGGTGGTTTCCCCTCTGAAGGGCCACAAGAGGTACTGCAAGTGGAAGGACTGCATGTGCGCAAAGTGCACCTTGATTGCAGAGAGGCAGAGGGTCATGGCTGCACAGGTTGGAAAATTAAAAATTAATAACTTGTTAGACAATTTAGGAAAATTAAAGATTTAGTTGGTCTGATGATTTTGAACATATAAAAATTAATTACAAAAATAAAATTAATCAAGTTTGACAATTTTTTTTTTAGAATTTTAAGCAAACGATTTTGTTTTTTTATTCAGCTGCTTTAGTTGGTTTATTGCATTTAAGTACTTTGTGCTACAAATACTTAATCTGCTAATTTTTTGCTCTAATTTGAGCTCATCAAACACAGGTAGCCCTCAGAAGGCAGCAGGCGTAGGAAGAAAACGAAGCGAGAGAGCTGCAGATGATGTACAGCATCAACAAGACCCCTTACAACCCCCCGTTGCCCGAGGTTTCCACAAGCAACGAGCACCTGAACCACCACAGCTCTACCAACAGTTCGCCCACCGGAAGCTTGCTGGTGACGTCATCAGTGAAGTCACCCGCAGCATGCTCAGAGGAGAAATTTTCCGCGGAAAAGCCGGAAAACGTCGACAAGTTTGAAGCGAAGCCGTCGATGGCTTTGATGTCCGGCAGCGAATCACGTTTGTGTAAAAAACATATTTATAAAAATATACTATTTATGTGAAAATCTAAGGTTTTATTCAAAATAAATTTTTTAATGAAACGTATTGCTTAAAATTTAGTTAAAAGATGAAACTGAAAATATTTTATTACATTAAAATTTCAATATCGTAGTTCCACTTATAATTTATATTCATTGAAAACTGTTTAATTTGATTAAAAAATATTATAGAAGGAAACAAAACAATTAGTCCCGTTATTGACGAAAGCTCAAAATCTCCGTCTCAAAGTTCAGATATTTGCAACAATGAAGCTCAAAAGGCTGCGGATTTTGATGTTAACTTGTCAGAAAAGAACAGGGATTTACAAAAAAGGTACAAAAGTTTTATTTTACAAGATTTTTTAAGATTTAATTCAAACATTCAATCAAGAATATTTTAACTTTCAACCGATTTTATTGGCAGTTTTGTATCAAGTTTTGTTACTTTTTGTTTAATTTCAACTAATTTCCAGCGAGCCACAAGACTTCAAAATGCTTTACAAGCTTTTCCCTGGAAGCGACAAGAGTTATCTCGTGAAAGTTTATCAGGAACACAATTGCAATGTGATGGACACAATCAATTAGGTAAAGTTTAATTATTTTAAATAAACAATATTTATTAAGCCCAAAACTCGTTTATATCATTAGTTTCTTTAAAAGTTTAATTGACACATATTATGGTTCATTATTTTTTTTATAAACAAAAAATAAATACAATAAACTTAAATATTATTTTTTCTTTAAAATCAATCCAATATGGCTTTAAAATATTTCTATTTCTGATGTTTTAAAAAGTTTAACCAAAGCGTATCAAACTCTTATACTTTAATTTGTGTAGACGTTAAATCAAAAGAATAAGGTTAACTATGGGGTGCTACCAAATTTCAGTCACCCGCAAAACTTAAAAAGAAAACTGTCACCTGACACTGAGAAGAAAATTAGCAGAAAACTGCAGAAACAATCGTCTCATGCTAAACCCATACAAAGTACGTTAAGCAATATATAAAATGAATTATTACTATCAAAAACTATTTTACAATAGATTAAACTAACTACTAACTAGTGAAGCATGTCATTCTATTTGTTTTTATCTAAAAATGTTATAATTAATCTTACACAAGAAAACAGACTGACTTTGTTTTAAAATAACTAAATAAAGTTTTAGTAAACTTCACTTAGTTTTTTGTTAAAATTACATATTCCAATAGATTATCCAGCTCACCCTACTACAATATTCCGATTCAGGGTAATCCCCTTTCAACCGGCCAATTGTTTGGCCAATCAAGCTTCAACCATAACTACGTGCTGATGGCCCAGCAGCAAATAGCCGCCATGCACGCCAAAATTCATCAGACTTCCCATCAAATTAGGAGGGGATTTCCTAACAATTTTCCCGCTACAAGATCCACCACATGAGGGCGTCCAGTTTTAACGGAGGGAAACTCCCTTTTAACATATCCCCTTCTTAGCCGCCGCCTACAACAAGATACAACGGCCCCAGCAGTAGGAGAGTTTCGCGGGGTCCGAGGGTCCGCAGAGGCTCAGCCCCATCAACGGCGGCAATTTGCCAGGCAACAAGGGGATTTCCATAGACGAGCTGATGAAGCAGGTGAACAGGCAGATTCAGGAACGGGAAAAAGATGAAACCGGTATTAAAAGTATGAAGAATTAAACTTTTTTTTTATTATAAGTTAAATAGTTTTTTTTTATGATTAGTATACACCAGTGTTTCTTTGAACTTCATTAATACTAACTTGAATTATATAGTTTTTTTCAAAAAACTGAAATGCATACTTATTTTGAATGTCTTAGCTGCTAAAAATTTCTGTGCACAGGAAATAAATTTATATGCACACTAATGTGCTTTTTTATTTAATAGAAAGCTAATTGAGACAAAACTAAAATTTTGCAATTACCAATATACCATTGATAATAATTACAGAATTTTCTTCAAATTATGGTTGGTATAAAGTTAGAGGCACTGGTTTTGTTTGTCTTAAGATAAAGTTTAAATTTGTTTGATATGTGTTTTCAATTTATTTTATGCAGCTGTTGTGTTTTATTATCGTTGAAAAATAAGCAAACTGGTGTTTAAAAAAAAAGTATCAATCTGCATCATATTAAATAACATCAAGACTTTAGTAATTGCTTACTACACTTAACAATTTTACAGCCATCTAATAAAAAAAGTTGCCTATATTTTTTCAGTCAAATAAAATTAACCATATTTTAAACTTTTCAAAAAGACGTATGAAATTATAAACAGACTTTAACTAACTCAACTCGAGCTTACATTAATAACAGTTATTAAACAGTATAAGCTGATTTGAAACAAATAATTTATATCTTAAATTAATTTCTGAAAGAATTAAATTGTAGTTTAATGTATAAACATGTCGGTTATTGTTGCTGAGAAAGTTGTCAATAATTTGTTTCGTTTGAAGTTTTTATCTAAATTATTTTTTTCTAGTCATTATATTTGATTTTTTTCAGGCGCTTTAAGCGTTTTGCCATTTTGTTTAGTTACATTATAAAAAGTACTTCTCCTGATATCATTTAATTTAACTTTCTGGAAAAACAATTGATAACTTAAACTAAATACGTTATAAAAAATACTTGGAGATTTTTGAAACTGTAACAATAAAAAGCTTATTTTAGTAATTTATTGTTTTGATATTTTACTTGCCATTTGTGTTCCTTACTTTTATATAATTGGTTTTGAATGAAGCTTTTTTATTTTTGTTATTGGCTACATTTATAACTTTTTTGACTCTTTATATACATATTTTTATAATAAAATCAATAAAATAAATGTTATTTTAACATTTTAATAGAATTTATTTTTATATTTACTCATTTGAGTTTTAGTCGCTAATTATAAAATACCAAAAAAAACAGTACAAACTTTTGGCTAAAGTTAAACCGCTTAAAAAAATTGCTAAAAAATCAAATTCCCGTCAATTATAAAATTTTTGAACAATTGAAAGCTATTGTAAAATGTGTTGATATTTCTTTTGAAAAATTTTGATGTAAATTAAAAGGTATTTAAAAGAAATATTAAAACTTATTTCAAATTAAGTATTAGAAAACGATGATACGAAGAAGAATATTTCAGACAGTGATTTAAAATTTTTACTGTTTAATATAATCACATAAAAAATTAAAACAAAGTTATGCACCTTTTTTTTTATTATAAAATATTTCAAGCTATCATTTATCATTATTCTTTGTTTTTACAGTTAGAATGTGCTTCAACTGCTAACTGCTATTAAAGAAGTACTTAAAATAATAAATAATAGTAGATTAACCGAAACCAGCTATTTATATATTTTATGATTAGATATAAATAATTAATGCGTTCTTATTAATATTTACTTCAGTCGTGTGCCACACTTTACTGGTAATTATTAACTTATAAATATTCGAAGAACAAAACGTCTTTACAACTGCAAACTTTAATTTAGGCAATCTACGCGACACAATATAATTGCACTCATACAACTCAATTTATATAAAAAACAATATAAATATTTCATACACTTGTGACATGTTCCAATAAGCTACAAATTAATTTGTCACCATTTTAACAATATCTGTCACATGTCTCACAAAAGTGCAAAATTTCTACCGCCCAAATTACCGAAATCCGCTGAATTCGTCGCCGGCCACCTGACTACGCGTTTGTGACGTCATAATAACTGCACGCAGCTTGCGTCAAACCCAGTACAGTGATTTCGATTAAAAAGACATATTTTGAATTAAAGTGTACATAGTTTAAATTATCATATCTTGCAGTTGCAACCTGCGCGTACTTTCTATCTAAAACGTTTTTTACTAAAGTTCAAGTTTAATTGAATTATCAAAATTATTATTGTTTGCATACCTGTTTGCTCACAACATGAAAACATTATTCGTTTTATGTCAAGATAAAGGGATTTGATGTGGTTAAATTACTTCTCTTTCTACTTATATCCTCATAAAACTAGTTTTGTCGATCTGAGAACCTCTCAAGTATATGCCTTTTACTTGATTTTGTATTCAAGACTACAAAAACAATCAAACAAACAATTATTTTTACAATAAGGATCTTTAAAAAACCAATGAAAGTTCCTTAACGTGAAAGGTTATTAAAAGTCCGACGTTTAATTGGTCATTGTTGTTACCCATGACCATTAAATAATTTTCACTTAAGAAATTTGCCCAGCTGCTTCCTAACAACGCTGCATAGCAATCATAAAACCCTTCTTCAAAGTTGAATTGCGAGTAAATTTTTAAATTATTTAACAAGTGTTTCTAAGTGCTTATGTGTTAAGTTTAATACTATTTTTTAAGTTATTTGTGTCGAGACTAAGTATCATTTTGCACAATGAAAGTTGTTTTTGCAAAATGAGAAAGAGTTTAGAAATTTAATTGAAATTAGTTATAGTATGCAGAGTTTAAAGGTCAAGAGAACACAATTTAGTTTAAACAATGCTAGAATTTAAAAATTGCACTAAAACCACTTTACGTGTTTGTTTTATAATACAAACTTAATATATTAAATTATAAATTTACCATTTATTTTCAATTTAAATGTGTTAATTCGAAAGTTAGATTATTATATTCTTATCTAGTAAATAGTTTCAAAAAATGAGTTTAATAAACTTTTAGTTTTCAAATATGCTAGATTTCAAGTAAACTCTACTAGTTGAAAATGGGCAGAAAAACTCTTATTTATTCTTGAAATTTTTAAGAACACAAAAATTTAACTTTGTGTACACTAGTTTTTTTAAACAAAATGAATTAGACCATCAACAAAGTATTGTTTGATTTATTTAGCTTAAAAAGCAACGTTAATTAACGCTTTTTGACCAATAAAAATGCAAAAAGAAATCGACACGTGTTTAATCAAAACAACGACATAAAGCTCAAATTTAATTATTCTGCTTGTTTCTTATAAGTAAAAGTTTTTCAGCGAAAAAAAAAACAAAAGTTAGACTATCTGTTTGCTTACATGCATGTTTTAGACACAAAAACAAAACAAAAGTCGATAAAAACGAACGTCTTCGAAATCTTTTATCGGCTGTTTGCATTGCAATTTTATATAGGATTTTTTGGAAAAGTTGTTTTGTACTAAAGCGCTAGTTGGTGGTTTTTTGGTGTCAACTATTCACATTTATGCTTGATATAACAATTAAACTTCTCTTGTTACTGATGAGTTAAAGTTTAGTTTATTTAGTTCGGAGTTTGAATCAAAAGCTAAGAGACATACTCGATTGTTTTTTTAAACTGTAATTTGTTTTTTATCTTAATTTTGTTTTTACTAAAACATTTTATTATAATAACTAGGTGTAAAAACTTGTTTTTCTTTGTTTAGATGAAACTATTTTATTTGCTAAAAACACTTCTTTTTGATTAATATTTTTAAATTAATTTAACAATTAATAAAAAATTATAACTTAAATGTCAAAAATAACACTTTTTTTTTAACTTATATTGATATATTTATGTAGATAAATAAAAGCTTAGTACACAACATCTTAGAAATTTAAGTATATAGTTTACTTTGAAAAAAAAACTAAACAAAAATAAAGTTTTATGATGATATTTAGTTTACTGGTGATTACTATTAGAAAAACATTAAAAAGTTTAAACGTTCGCTTCTCTAGATCAGAAAATTCTTTGAAATGTTTAAGAAATGAAATTATTTTTATACTTATGAATTGCGTTTGTAGAGTTGTAAAATATAGTCAATTTGGATTTTTTAGTGCTAGCATTTACATGATGTACGCCTGAGTAAAAAAATAACAGTGTACTAAATAAACAGTTTTTACATTTAATTGAAATACCGTTATTCACAAAAATTCACTTACGTAAGTATTGTCATATTTTCCAGTTGCTTAAATCATTTATTCCGTAGATTTCATAATGAATCATCGATAGAATTTTTTGTCTTATAGTCATAACAACACAACAAATGTTGATTGAAACTAAAATCTGTACTTCAGCTTTCCTATATATTTACATTTTATCCAGTTAATGTACCTTTATTTAGATTTTGGAAGTACAAGTAGGTATACTAAGCTAATTTTCCATTTTGTAAATCAAAATTTAGAAATTTTTTAAGAGATAAACCACAAAAATATTAATATGACTGGTAAGACTAAGCAGTTTATTTTTCAAATTATGTAATTTACATGCTAATTTATAAACAAATACAAATTTTTAAGTGAAGCACTTTCTGCGGCAATTGTGAAACTTTTAACGGATTATGCACAAGTGTCTAGAAGTAAGTTAATGAATGTTTGAAAAAAAATACTTTTTTACGATTGACTTAAGTGTTTAAACGATTTTATAAAACTAGTTTCAAAAATGTTTTAATGTTTTTATCCTTCAAAGCAAACAATTTTAAATAGCTATAAAAGTTTCATACTTATTTTTCAAACCAGTTTATCGTGTCACAATTCAAAATAAGTTTATAATTATTTTTTAGAAAATTGTGTCTTATAATTGCTACTTGCTTCAATTTAAACGGGAATTTTCTTTAAGTAAACTTTTGATTAACTAAAATTGTTTTCATAATAAATATTACTTGAGCATTCTAAATTCGTTACATATAAACATTTAAAGCATAATTTAAAAAAAAAAAGAAATTTTGTTGTAGTTTGTTGATATTCTCTTTTTTACTTCTTTTTTTAATCCTTGGTTTGAAAACTAACAACAGAGAATAACATTATCAGAAAAAATGAAAAAACTCTATTGTTAGCAATGGTTTAAAATAACATTATTAGTTAAGCCTCTACAATAATTGCTAGTCGCAAGTTTTAATCAAATAGTAGTAAATAAACAAAATTACTAAAACTCACTTTTGTTAATAAGTTAACTAAAACAAAATGTTAAAATTGTGTTTAAGTTATATATGGATTTAATATTTTTTTTCAAGATTTAAATTATAGCTAATATCTGATTAAAAATAATTTTTAATGTTTTAAAAATTTACAATATTTTTTTAAATCTTAGATACAGCTTTAGATGAGTGGTATAACTAACAACTTGGCTTTAAATAAAAATTGATGTTTCTTATAAATCACGTCAAAATAGTAAAACAAAAACATGTTTTACTTTTCATGAAAAAGTTATTATATTTTTTTTTTTCTTAATATCCTAAAATACTTTGTTGTTTAATCAAAAAAGTATTTTTAAGGATAATTTATAATTAAATTCGAATAAAAAACATAAAAAAAAATTCTGCTTATTGTTTTCTTTATAACATATTTAAAGATTAAAGAGTAATAAAACTAAGTAAGTTTTTATTAAAATATTAAGGAATTTGACTAAACTTCGGTTTTATTTTTAACAAAAACATTTCTATTATTATTACTATTATTATTATTACAAACCTCAAGTTTTCTATCATAACATAATTAGTTTACTTTAAACGTTCAACATTTTTAACCTAAATAAAACAGTTTCTATATTAAAATAAAACTCAAATCAAAATAAAATATTCATGGAAATATAATTACACAGGTGACGAAAATTAAATCCCAAAAGACCAAGTAAAAGAAGTTGCAATAAATGTAGTAAAACCAACAACTTGGGTGGATCCCATTAGTTTGATTCTAAAGTATACAAAGCTTGTCCTTTGTAAGTTTCCTGTAGGTCCAGTTTAGGCTGTGCTGAATATTTTATGTCAATAAAAAACTTGTGGTTTTAACTTAAAATGTGTTTTAATATTTTCTGTTTTTAAAAAATTAAAAGTTTTTTTTAAATATAATACAATTTAAGTTTTTTCCAGAGAAGTTTTGTTTTTTTTGCAAATGTCTGAATGTTTTTTTCTAAATCTTTTTAAAGTTTTAATGCTACGTTTAGAACTTTAAGTTTTTACAATAAAAGACGTTTCAATCACCACAACTGTTTTTGTATCAAATAAAACTATATGTGAATTAAAACTTTTAAAATTTAAGTTTTTAAATGAAAGTATACCTCTTATACACAAAAAATAAAATAAAAAGGCATTTAACCTAACTGTTTTATATAAGTTTTATAACAACATAATGATTATAATGAATAGCAAAAAGTTACAGCAAATTAAATTAAAAGGTATTTAAAAGTATTTATAACTATCTTATTCAACAGTATTTAAAATATTTTCTTTATTTTGATATTTGTTACCATTTATTAAAAAAAAAGTGTACTAAAAGATTGATATCGCAAATATCGTAATAAAATTTTGTTTAATATTTTGTTTGTAAACAAGTTTTTTTTTTGTAACTTTGAAAAATTTTTCCTATTAACGACAAACATATTTTAATTAAAAAAATTGCAAACCCATATAAAAATCTAAAGTATAAAAAAAATACTGTCAAAAACACAAACACTTATATTAACGTTTAAACATTTCAATTCTGAATCCCGCGCATGACCTCACAATAGAGTTACATTAGGAACAAACATCAAATAGCACGAATCTACATGGTAACTGTTGTCACGTAAGACGGTTCCTATGACTTGCTTTTAGACAGTAGATGGCCCGTCGAGAGGTGTCTTCCTGCTGATGATTGGTTGATAGCAAAACAAAAAAGTCTTGTCTATTGTGCAACTTATTGGATGGTCAACTTGTTGCATTTTTCACCGCCTGATTCACGTAACAAATATTATTTGAGAAGCGGAAGAGATCGGTTCGTGTTACTGTGTACCTGTTTTGTGTGTTTCCACAGGAAATATGGGGTCTTATTTACAAACTGTAACCTAATCGTTTTCTTTAAACAAAAGTGTTGAACGTAAAACCGATAGGTTCGGTTCTAGTTACTGTCATTGTTTATAAGGTCGCATAAAATTAAAAAGTTACTTACAAAGTTAGTTTCAGTTGTACGACTGTAGGTTTAAAGAAATTGTTAAGAGATTCCTAAATAATGAATACAAATATTAAGTTTGAAAATTTTAAAAACCAACCTTTGAATAACCAATGTAAAGAATTTTTTTTTTAACAGCATTGTTGGAATCATTAACATGTTTAGAGTAAAAAAAAAAAACATTAGTCTGATTTGTAAATGAGAATTTGTTATTTATAAAATTAAACGTTTTCAAACAAAAACAACTTCAAGTACTTTCGCTAAATCTATCAACCGTAAGAAAAAAGCGTTAACGCGATCTGAATATAAACTATTTAGTTAGTGCAAACAACGTAAATAAACACATAGTTGGATTTAATATTTCAGCGTAAATTACGTAATGAACTTATTAAATCAAAACTTGACATTGTTTTCTAGTCTGTTTAAAAAATTAAGATTTGTTGTTTTTATATCAAATAATATTTTGTTTAGTTTAGCTTAAATTTAAATTTTTTTAAGAATATTTATATTTTAAATTATATTAAGCTGTTAACTAAAGAATAGTTTTAGAAATTAAAAAGATTCTCAATTATACAGAAGTTCAACTTTTTTTTCAAAATAGTTGTTATTTGGCAATAATATAAACGAATTTTTAGGTAGTAATTTGGTAAATTTTCATTTTATTAAAATTTACATGTTTCTAACTTTAAATTTTGTTTTGAATTGCACTTCATTCATTATTCAATATAAAACACTTTACAACAACAAAAGTTTTCAAAATGCAGTTACATTGTCCCCCCTTTAAAACTTGACATAATTTACACATTAATTATAAATTATAAAGTATCAAATGGTATTACACTTCAGTTATATGCAACAAATAGGCTCAGTTTTAAAATTTAGAAGAAAACAAATTATGTGACGAATTTCAATAAGCTTTTACTATTTTACTTGCATGTGAAATAATTATTGAAACAAAAGAATTCATATCATGCACAACCTTCACTTTTCTATTCATACGTCACAATAAATCTCGTTAATGGATTTATTTTTGGTGAAAATTTCTTATTTCGGTGTCGCTAATAGTTACGTTATTCTGATTTGTTTCTCACGCAAATTACTGGTTCTTTTGTATTTTACTAACAGCTGTTTTGTCTAATTATGGTGCCTAACTCAAAAATTTACTTGTTTTAATGCTTAAGTGTTTAATTTTTTTTTCTTCGTTACACTTTTGATTAATGCAAACTTTGTTAAATTTTTTTTTTTTTAGTTCTTAAAAAAAAAACTATACATTCTCCACATTTTATAACCTAATAAGATATTCTGACCAAGAAATTACTTATAGAAACTATTTGAATTATTAACGATATCAAACGAAGCTATTAAAATACATCAGTTAAGTTAATGCCAAACATTGAATTTTTGATGAGTGAAACAAAACAAAAATAAATTCTTTAAGTCATTTAATGTTTTATTAAGCCATTCAAATATCATTAACCTATTAACTAAATATTTTTTTTCTAACAACAATGACTTTTTAATAAAAAATAAATAAATTTCAACAAATCATTGTGTGATTTAGGAGAATTGGAAGTTAGTAGCTTTTTTGACCGTAAAACCGAATTAATCATTATAAACTTTATAAATACAAACTCGTTAAACTTATCTTTTCGCTATTTTAAAGTTAAATTTGTTATTAAAAGCTACAAAGTTAAAACTTAATTGCAATTTAGTTACTAAATATTTCATTGAATGAGTTAAATAAATAGTTGTTGACAATGATAAATATTCTTAATTTATGACCTTTTCTAAAAATTAATTGGTGATTTAGCTTTGAAGCAACCAAAACAAAACTGGCTTAAGTTTTTTTAACTAGTTAGATTAACGCAAAATTAAAAAAATGAACTTTTAAAAATTTATTAGAAAGGTTTACGACTATTAATAATTGTCGATTTTTAAATGTATGTAAATAAACATACATAAGTAAATATTATTATTGTTGTTGTTCTATTTGAATTAGTTTTAGTTTTTTTTTTTGTTGTTAAAACATTTTAATACAAAATTAAAACTATCGAGGAATTTTTTTTTTTCAATATTTTAATATGATAGAAAACAGCACTACTTAGATTTTTTAACTATTAATAGTGCTGTTTTTTTGTTGTTTTTTACACATTTTGATGGATATAAAAGAATGGCTAAAAAATTTTACAAGTTACTGTTGTTTTAACTTTTTTTCTTGCTTTTAGCTTTTTTCATAACTTGAAAACACGACTTTGTAGATAGATTAATACATATTGTTGTTTTTATTATTTATTTTTTTAAGTTGGAATTTTAAAAACACCCAAAATTAAAACTCCTGAACTTTATAAGTTTTTTCTATTGATTTGTTGTTAAACTATTTTTTTGATCCAGATAAAAAGAAAAACAAGTAAATTTGATTGATCATGGTTATATTTGCTGGTGCTTTCTAAACATTTATTCTTAGATTATTTAAGGGAATTATTAAAGGATTATTTAAGTTTAACCAGCTGTTGTTGATTTTGTTATTATTTTGGTTTTTGTTGAGTATTTAAAAATATTTTGAAACATTAAAAATGTTTACTTATCTTAACTCATTGTTTTTATTGTTGCTGATACTGTTTGGTACATTTGAGAGTATAAAAGTTTGGTTAAAAATTCTTTTGTTTTAGTTTTCTTTCTGTTAGTGTTTTTCATTAAATTTTAAGTACTAATTTAATGAAAATTAGAGATTATAAGTTTAAGTAACTGTTGTTGTTTTTAATTTTTTTTTAATACATTTGAAAACAGCCCTACTCAAGTCAACTAATGGTATTTTGTATAAGATGTAGTGAAAGCAACTAACAACGGCACACAATTGATTACAAATAGCTTGTAATAAAAACAAGCTTCTTATAATTGCAACATACCATTAAGCCTTGTTCAAATAAAAATTATTTAAAGTTGCTACGCTTAATATAAAAACAGAAAGTTTTTCTCATTCGTGGGAAACATATTAAATGTACAGGATTTCGGGCCGCACACAAATAAAAACTTGCTTATTTGTTCGGCAAATATTTGTTGTAAATGCTTTTGATATTGTCATAAAGTGTCCCATAGTTTTATTGACTTTTGCAGCACTTTACACGGAGGGTTTATTTCAATAATTCTTTTATTTGTTAGTCTTGCATAAAATAAGCGTTATGCTCTTGTTTGGTTAAGTACGGATACAAATTTTTGACGTCGTATATTTTATAAATTAGTTTTAGAGTTTACACGAAAGATATAATTACATTAAGTTTTTTGTGTGGTAATAATTTGTGTTTGTTACTTAATTTTTTGCAATATTGATCTATTAAATTGTAGTATGTAGTTTGTCATACTTAGTTATAAAAAAACTCAATTTTTCATTAAATTACTTTCTTCAAAATGATAATACTTTGTTTTTAGACAAAAAAACTAAAAACACTTGACTTTCCAAAAAAACAGCACATCAGCTACTTCTTTTGCAATGTAATAATTTCATATCAGAAGAAAAAAATTGAAAATACTTTTCTTGGGTTGTGTCAGGTGCATTTTTACAACATTTAAAACATCAACGTCAATCGTAAATGAGCTAACAACAATAAAAACCTTATTAAATCTCTCAAGTTGTATAAACATTTTAATTTATTGCCCATTTTTGATCATTACATTGCACATATAAGAAATTCGATATTTGAAATGTTTGCTTTAAAGTGATATAGAAGGGACATCTACTTTTGCGACACAAATTTAATTTTGACCAGTAAAAAAGTCATTGTCTTATTTTAAAATGAAATAATTAACAAAAAAGTGCATATTTCTATATCAAGATAGTTTATTGTGATTATTTCGTAATTATTCATGTTAATTATTCGAATTATTCGGCTTCCAAATGACCCGGTTATTTTGCGACGATTTTAACTTAATTCAAACAAAACTTTTTCTTCTCTGGGGACCAGTTGTAATACTTGGCCCTGGTAATTAATTTAGGTTGACATTACAGTGACAACAATGACAGTTAAACTTTTTGCTTCAGTGACTTTAAAATGGTTTTGTTAGTAGAAAGTAATCAGAAAAGCTTGAATTAGGTCTAAAAAACGGAAGGAAATTTTCGTAATTTTGTATACCTTTGATCGCTCTTTATGGGTATTTGATATGACAATTACGGGTTTAAAACTTTTATCTTTAAAAAATCATTAAAATTCTGGTAGTTTCATACTTTATGCAAATTTTATAAAGTTAGAAACTCAACAATTATTAGTTACAAGAGATAACACCTAATGATTTAAAAGCAGTGAACTAGTTCCTTATAATTGAATAAAAAACTGTTAAGTTCTGAAAGTTGTGTCTTGCTTGTTAGAAATGAGAATTATTTTTAACTGTTTAGAATTAACTTTTACAAACCAAGTTAAAGTTACATTTACAAGAATGTATCTAAATACTTTTTTTACATTATTTTATACACCATATCTCAATAAAAATTTACGCTGAACTAAAATTACCAGCATGTGCACTAACAATAAGATTTCTCTTAAAACAAAAGTAAAAAATTATTCATCAAAAACTAAACTTATATAGGTGAATAAACTTTTGAATTTTTTACTGTTCCAACATAAACTTATACCTTCTAAAGTGTTTAAGCTATTTAAAATTTGAATGATGTAAACTAATAAAGTTTATTTATTAAAATAAAGTTATCTTTGAAAGGAAATTATTTAAGCTATTTTAACACTATAAATGCTAAAAGGTATAAACACCACCGGTATTTTATTAGCTACTGCAACTTTTAATTTGAAATTTACCAAATAAGCTTTCTTAATAAAATTTTAAAGAACTTTTACTTCTTTATTTTTTTTGATAAAGATCTCAAAGTTAAAAACTAAGTTAAAAACAAAAGGTAAGTTTATAAATGCGAAATGACAAACTTAAAATTATATGTAGTAAAGTTGCAGTAACAAAAGTAAGATGCTTATCTTATCAGTTTTGAGGATTTTTGTATATAATAATATATGATAAATATGTATGAAAATATTAATTTTAGTTAAAAACTCGTCTAAGATTTTAGCACTAATATTTTATGCTCACAGTTTAATTGTAAGTAGCTGTAAATTTTTAAAAGTATAAGTAAATTACCGAAAATATTCGCTTTTGTATTGAAAATTTAAAAGCCGATGAATTTCATAATTTTAAGCTACATTTTAAAAATCTATCCATTAAAATAAGTCTTAGTATCACAAAAAATTGTATGCATATTTATTCTAATTTCTGCAGTTTAGTTGATTGTAACCTGTAAGCAAGAACAAAATCACAAAATTTTTCGGTTAAATAGTTAATAGTATTTTAAAGAAATTTTTAAAAACAAAAAAAGAATATTTTTCTATTATTAAGTGTATGTACGGTGATGAAAGTAATTAATTTTATTGATAAAAAATATATTTGAAATTAAGTTTACTTAATTTTCGGATGTAAAAGTTTGCTTTTATATTTAGAATACAAAAAAGTCACCAAAGACTAGCGTTAATTTCAAACTAAACGATTTTTTTTACTTTGTTCTTATTTTTGTAAAAAGTCAAAGTAACATAAGTTTTAACAAAAATTTAATATTAATTTTATCTTTGTATTTCTTTTAATATTTGTTTGGCAGCACTTAATAGTTTTAAAGACTTGTTTAAATCTTTGAATATAGTGTTTTCTGTTTTGTTTTTCTATAATTTAAAATTCCAGTCGTATTTGATATTGTAAAATAAAGTTAGAATTTATTGATAAGATAATTTATAAACTGTAAAACACAAAAAATTCATATTTTATGTTTAAAAAGTACAAAACAACATTCTCAAGAATTCTATATTACTTTACAATTACGCAGTTTTTATATGTAAGTATTGAAATTTTTGTCAAATAATAACTAGGTATTTTGAATTTGTCTTAAAGCTTTCGAAGAGCTTGGTAACTCAAAGAAAGTTTAAAAATGATTCGCAAAAAGTTTATGTAATTTAATAATAATTTTAGTAGCTCTGTAACTTATGGTTTTGTTCAACTTGGCTAAACTTAACATTTGTTGTTATTATAAATACAAACATTTATTATTGAAAAAACTGTTTTTGTTTTTATCTTTTCAAACTTTTTTCTATAATTATTTTGTAGTGTTAATCAAAATACAACATAACGTATAGTTTATAAAAACCAAACCAAAAATTTAAACAAAAATTAAAAGTAGAAACTTGATTAAAATAATTCTTTTTATGTAATCCAGATAATTTGGGCATTGTTGCCAAAATCCCCATTGGCGACATTTTGATGTGACAAAACATTTCAAAAGAGAAAGTATTTTTTGAGGGTTTAGTAAAATAGTTTTGCGTTAATCAAAGTGTAAAGACTGTTTTGTATGAATCATAATGTACGTAGTTAACAGGAGCATTGTAAAACAATGCTGTAATAATTACAAAAGTGTTTTGATCAAACAATAAAAATAAAGTTAAATGTATACTAATATTGAGATTTTTCAATACTATGTAAGGCTCCAAAAATTCAAACACATAAAATGGCTAAAATACTTAACTTTTGAATACTTTTTAAAACAAAACTAAAAAAAAAATTGACAGTTAATTTAAACCGTAAGATCATAAATACCAATTCTTCAAAGCACACTTTTTGTTGTACTCCTAGATTCAACAGAAAAACAGATCAGTAAAAGTGTTATTGGTTAGAAGTTTACTTAAAACATAATGAATATTACGCAGAATAGAAACAAATCTGACTGATTGTCAACTATGACGTAGTACTAGTAACACGTCACGGTTTGCACGTGACAACATTTACATCCGTTGCACGATCGAGTTGGGTTCAAGTAATAAAATGAATTAAATAGAAACTGGAGCAGAAAAGGTTAAGTAGACCACGGCAAAAGATTCTCAACAGATAAAAGTTTTTATCTCTCAAATAGATAGTGTTTAATTTTTCAACCAATTCTTTGCCGTGGCGCCTCGGAATTATTATCAGTTACACAATTGCGCCATTATCTTGACTGGGGCGATTGTTTACAATGTTGCCAAGCATTATGACGTAACACCGGGTTGAACAAGATGGATGCTTCTAGTTTAGTGTTAGTATTAGTATTAGTGGCGCCGTGAATAAAATCCTGCATAAGAGTGTCAAACTTGTTTGCGCAAGAAGTTCCATGAAGTTTTGAAAGTGAAACTATACAGAAGCCGATTTGGCTGTTGTGAAAAAAGGTGACAAATATTAATGGATGCTGAAATACTTGTTTTTAAAATTCTTATGGCACGAAAAGTTTTAATCGACTAAAAATTAAGTAAAATAGAAAAAAAATATAAAAATTCAGATACAGTATTTAGTTTTCTAAACTAATTATAACATCCAAAAGATAAACAATGAAACGACACAAAAATCTTGTGAATATAACTAGTTTTATCTACAGTAAAATTTTTTAAGTGCAGTCTTATCACAATATAATTTTTTCTATTTATAATATTGAACTTTTAATTATTTTCGTTAAGTGATCAATAGTTGTTATTGTGCAATTTCTTAATATTTTTAAAAATAAAAAAGTTATACTACTAAAACTTTTACAATAACAAGACACTTTTATACTTAATACGTGTTAATAGTTTGTAATATTTGCTTAATATAAATTGAACGATTTTCATACATAATTTGTCACAGCTATAACTGTTTTTGTTGAAATTGTGTTTTAATTATCGGTTTATTTTGAAAAGACAAAATCTATTGAGTAATATTTGAAAAATATTTTGAAACTTTTGAGGATTGAATAGTTATTGTTCAATTTAATATTTAACTGATAACTACTGTAGCACAGGACAAGTAAAGTAACTTAAAACATTAAATTAAAATAATTAAATTCTTTTCTGCAGTGAAGCAGCAATTTACTTTTAATTGTAGTTTTAAGTTTGTGAAAGGTAAACAAAAAAATTTAATGGGAAAGTGGCTACATGGAAAAATTTAAGTAAAGTTGAAGTACAAATTTATTAGCTATTAAAGCTAATTTCAACATACAAGTACATTATTATTATTCTTACTAAGCGCTTACAAAGTTTGTTTTGTTTTTATCTAAAACACAATCTGAGTTTGTTTTGTACTAAACCTTATACCACAACAAGTGTTATCAACAGCAACATTTGTACATTGAATCAAAATTTGATTGATTAGTATAAAAAAGTTAAAGTCTTAAATATTTACAAAGCAAAACTACTTCAATGTATTTTAATTTTTTAAGGACAAACTTTGTTTTTTAAGTAGCTTTTGTCTTTGAAAATTATAACAAAAATAATAACACAAAACATTGTTACACACTTAAGTTAAAGTCATCAAAAGCTTTATAAAAAATTTAAAGTATTTTAAGTTTAACAATTACTTACTTTTTAAACTTAAACAAAAGTATAAAGATATGCAATTTAAAGATTAATGCTTTTTGTATATAACATTTTTTAAACACTTGTAATTGTAATTTTATATTTAAAATATTCAAAAGTCTTTAATTAACATAATTAAAATTTCATTTTATCATTTAGTTCTTTTTAAGTTGTAAAGCTATAAAAGATGATAAAAATATCTTTAACATCATTTGAAATAACATAAATCAAAAAATAAGTTGTTTTTATTATTATGGTTACAGAGAGTGCGTTTGTAATAGCATTATTTAGATTGTCCACTGACTTTTATTTAAAAAAATATATTTACATTTGAAAACGAATAATAAAATGTACAATCTATATAAAACAAATGACTAAAGATTAAAAACTTAAAGAATTCAAGAAACATTACTGAGTAGCTCATATTACAAGTACCAAAAAAAAAGTTGACTTTGACAGATGCAGCTTGCAAAAGCTTCGATTGAAAATATTGAGTTAAAACCTAACAATTATCAGAGTTTATTAGCATTTTTGTTTCAAAGTTTATTACTTTTTTATATTCTAATTACTTTAACCTATTTTAAAAGTACTTTTGAAAACAAGTGTTTTTTGCTTAGTGTATATGGTTTTGGCGCTTTACTTACTTAAAACAAAATTAGTCAACAGTTTTCTAATTATAAAAAGACAAATATTTTTTTTTTTATAATTCAATTTACAATAAAAAACTTATTTATTTACGTTTATATAAAAATAATAAAAAAGTTAAAAATACATTTGTAAAAAACAACGCACTGCGTAATAATAAACTCATATCTTATTTAGATGAAACCAAAATGATACAATCACGCTTTTCAAAAATAAGTTTGTAAAATTCAGCAGAAAAAATTAAATCAATATAATATGTAGAACTAAATGCAATTAAACAATCTTTTGATTTTTTAAATGATTGACTTGTTACAACTTCATATTAATGTTATATATATTTTATGAAATTTTATTAAACTAAAAAATACTACCCTTATCATAATTAATACATCGTATTTGTAAATTAAAGATTAATTCAAACAAGATAATTCAGCTAAATAACTGCAAAATTTAATACAACTATATTAAGCGTTTCTAGTTTGTTGTGAAAAACAAGCTTAAATCAAACACTGTTTAAATCTTTGTAATTACTGCATCATTATTTAATAATGCTTTGTTAAACTAATTTTTACAAAACCAAAAAGAATAAACATTTAAAAACCTTTAAAAATTGTTTAGAAATCTAAATTTTTGCTTGTAGATTTATAAACTTATGCCGTTTAGATTTTGTGTTTTAGTAGAGTTAGAATGTTATTTTCTAAGTAATTACTTTTTAAAAAATTACATGAAGTTTTCGGTATTTTAAAAATAATATTTTGAATGAATAAAACCATCGTATTCGCTTTTAAACTTTCTAAAATAGATTATTTTTTTCTACCAGTATCTTTGCTTTTGTAATTTTTACCAACTATCATTTTATAACAACTGCTTTATTGCTTAAAGAATAGTTGTTTTTTACTTTTATTAAGTTTTAAGTAGTAATAAGAACCTAAATTAATAAAATTGTCTAATATTTTCATAACAAAACTGTTCCAACTTTATTTGTTTTATACTTACAAAAAGACTACTACTATTAAATTTGTAATACATATTTTTAGATTACAAAAGTACTTATATTTAATTTTAATAAAGTTAGTTTTTTCAGCAATCTGGTTAAATATTTTTCGCACCTTTTAAAAAAAATTACATTACTTTTTTTTTTACGACTTTATGTTCTTATTTTTTTAGTATGCATGAAATCAAGTTGGAATACTTTTTTTATGAAAATAATAGAACCTTAATTAAGTTAGGTCTAAATAGCAGTCTTCAGAAAAAAACAAATAAAATGTTACAACTTTTTCGACGAATGATTTATACTATATACTTAAAGGCATTTTAGTTTCATAGCTAAAAACACAAAGTTTTCAACATTGTAATTGATAATCTGCATTTTTAAACCGGTCAAAAATCAATTTAAAATATTTCAAAACCAACACGAAAATACAAGTTTACAGATTAACAAATATAACTTTAAAAAATTCAACCCCTAATCCCTGCACGTGCATTTTTTTCGAAAAAGGCCAGAAAAGACGTTTAAAATGAAACAAGTGACAGTTGTTTATGTTGCATCTTGAAACTACAAAAAACCACCCAGGCCCACACACGGTACAACGGACTGACATATAATAGTTGTTATGACAAAAGGGGTTAAAATCTATCAATATTACTGGTTTAAACAGAATCATTTCGTTAATGTTGAACCTTGAAGCACACCTGTTAATATTTAGAAGGATAGAACTGTAATTGTTAGGTGATGTTTTGAGTTTACGAAAAGCTTGTGTTTGTTTTAAATGTATTTTTTTAATGATGAACAGTTTAGTTGTATTTTGTGTCTCAGCAGATAAAATTTTCAAAATAGTTATTGTTTTGTATATCGTGTAAAATTATATATTATAGTTTATTTTTTCTAAGAAGTATTTTTTTCATTAAGTTTGGATAGAAATGATATATAATTAATTATAGTTAAACTGTTTTTTAAACTTTTTTATTTTTAAACTTATTTTAGCTTTACTTTAAAGTTGTTTAATACTTAAATTTTTTTTAAATTTTTATCTTTTTAATAAAAATAACTGCCATGAAAAGTAAATAAAAAATACTTTTTAGGTTTACTTAATTTAAGGCGTTGTTAAGTTTTAGATATTATTTGTTTAAAACGTGATTAAATCCCATTCATATGATAAATAAAATATTGTTTCAATTGGCTTTTCAAAATTTCTATTTTTAAATTGACTAATTAAGATATCTTATTCAGCTTAATTCAACCGTGTACAATACAAGAATTCATTTGTTGATGAAGTTGTTTGGTTAAATAATTAGCCAAAAAATCTGAAATTTGTTTTGTAGGTTTCACGTATTCTACCAAAAAACACTTTGGAATATTTTTGACAAAAGCTCACAAGTATGTTAAAAAAACATGTATGAACTAGCACCCTTCTTAGATAAAACTAAATAAATAGTTTTATTTGTACTGTTCGGATTATTGCTTAGCATACCCTAGTTTATGCGTACATAAACTTGAATACAAAGAAGTTTGTCAAATACTTCTACTTACAAGAAGTGGAATACAATAGATCTAAGTGTTTTTAAAAATGTTTAGAAATATGGTTTAATAGTAGTTTCTTAAATTAAAAAAAACTACTTATTTTCATATTTAAACAAAAGCAAGTAGATTTACTCTATTTCTTACACGCATTTATAGATTGTTTTAGTGTTAATATTAAATAATAAAATTGTAGTAAAAAGGTTTGAGTTAACTAATATTTTCCTTTTAATAAAATCTAAAAGAGTTAAACATCAAGTAGTTCTTTTAAATGGATTTTTTAAAAAGGATGTAAACAATTGTTTCTAGATATAGAATGGATTTTAGTTGTTAGAAGTAACAGTTACCATTTGGAATTGTTAAATAAAAATGTACATATAAAGAATGCTTGTTTTTATTAACATTACTTAATTGTAATCAACACCTGGCTTACATGTTGATTTATACAATTTTTATATTTGTTTATAAAACGCGTTTCTGAGCCTTTAATGTAAAGTGTGTGAACATAATTGCAAAAAAGAAAAATTTATTTTTGTAAACTTTTTCTTTTTCAGCTGTTAACAAAAGAAGCAATTTTGCAAAAATCTTGTCGCAAAAAACAGCTATAGAGTTGCTAAAAAGTTGCGTAAAATAGTTTGACCAATTGTAACTTTTTAATAACTTTAAACTTAAACATCATTCTTACTCTTTTTTATTTATAAAGCTCGTGCGAAACTTCACAATTCACGACGACAAAGAATATTTGCATCAATACTTATATGTGTGTCAAAAGAAAGAAAACTTATTTATATCTATTGAGACAGTAAAATTATGTGCTTTGACTTATTAAATGAAAAATATGTTAAGTTACTAAAACTAGACATTATGTCTGGCAGAGTCAAATTTTAGTATACCTTAGTGCGAGTAATTATTTCATGTTGAACTCAGGATATAATTCAATTTGGGTAACATTAAATGTATTTTAAGTTGAGTTAATTGAAGTTTTTAAGACTAAATAATTCGGAAAAATATTTTAAAGCTCTTTAAAATAGCGTCTTAGATACTTGTATATTTGCGTTGTAATTAAACATACAACTATAATTTTAAATTTATTACTTAGTCTTGCAAAATACGTTTTAAATGTGATGAGTTTTTCATTGCGCTTTAAAAAGTGCAGCCGGATTAAACGAAGAGTTTAATTGAAAAAAAATGTCTCTTTGCTGTAATACGTAACTAATAAGCAACTTTTTAAAAACTTTTATATTCAAATACAGCACTTATCAAAATGAGAATTATGTCAATTTGTTTCAATTAACATCTTTGTAACTCTATACGCGTGCACAAATTGTCGTCTAATTCGTATTGAATCTTTCTTACCCATAACGGTGCTGAAACTTGAGATCAAAATCAAAATAAACAAAACGATTTAATTGCGTTTCCGTCCCTTTCTAATTATTACGTAATAAATAAATAAATCCTTCGATTTAGTTTTTTGCGGAATTTTTCATTAAATCATTAAAAATTGGAAAAAAATAATCGTTGTAATAAACTAGGTATTTTAATGTAATCCTTTTTTTTATTGTTATACAAGTTTTTTAGCTATTCATAATTATACAATTGCTACATTTCAATACAATTACAATAAAGTCCATTGATAAAAAAATTTACGTTTGAACTTTAGAAAGAATATTTGGCGTTTAACTTATTTTAAATTACCTAAAATTACAAAACGATGTTTAATAATAAAGTAATTCTAAAATTCTTTTTAAGAGTTTAAAACAAAACTTACTTTCTTAAGTTTGAAAAAAAAAATTCAAAAATAAAGCAAAACATTTTAAACTCAAAACTTACTGTTGAAACAATAAAAGGTTAAAAAAAGATTTTAACAAGGTTTTTTCTTCAAATTTTATATTAACTTCAAAATTAGTGTTTGTTATTAGCAGTAAAAGTATTTAACTATATTTTATGACTTAAACAAAGTTTTAAATGTAAAATCACAGTTACTTGAACTGTAAACTATTAATAAAAAAATTATTATTAATAAAACAACAAAAAAATACTGAAATGTATTAATTATATTTGCAAGTATTACCTCATTGTAACAAAGCTCAATTAAAATATTTCAACAGCGCCGCTTTACCTGTAGAACGCCGGAAAAGTTTTATTTGGAATATTTTCAACCTCATTTGAAATGGAGCATTTAAAAGCTGACAACTTGCTTAAATTCTTTAAACATTTCAAGCCGGACCACCTACAAAATTGTATTTTATCTCTGTTACATTGTGTGTGCTGTCCCTTTGTTTAATTTGTTAATCTTTGTTTAAATAATGCCCTATTATTAGATACTAAACATTTTTATAATAACGAAAGATACTGTAAGTTTTTTTTTTTATGTTGCAAGTTTTTTAACGTCTTATTTATTTGAATAGATTGTAAAGGTATATTAAATGATTCATACTATTATCTGGATTCGAAAAATTTTAGTTATATTATAACTTTAAGGTAGACAACTTATTTTTTGTTTTTAAAATATTTATATAAATAAACTTTAAGCTTAGGCATTTTAATTATTTGATCAAGTATCAATTTGGTTTATTTCTTAAAAAAATCTAAAAAGTGATTTACCAAAAGTACTTTTTTTATAAGTTATGCTGAAAGAAACGTTTTTGTAATTAAAAAAAACAATGACTTTTATAATATTTTGAGGTACTAATGCAAATAAAATAGTTTTTTTTATAAGTTAAACAAAATATGTTTTGATACTTCATATTGTCAGAATATCAAAGTTTTTTAAGTGTACTGTTTTATAATTACAATCCCCAAACAACTTAAGTTCTTATTAAGATAACTCAATAGTTTTGAATTTTTTTTATACATTTACAATAACCTTACAAATCAATTATGATATCCTTTAAAATCAAAGTTAGTACAGGAAACGTATTTAATTATTTATTCTTATAGAAAATTATGTAATAAAAATTGAATTTTTTTTACAAGTTATGTAAAAATTAAAAGAAGTAGTTGAAATATCAATTTACAAGTTGTGCTACACAGGTACAAATTTTTTCGAGAGAAGTAATATAAGTATGAGAGAGAAATTAAGAGAACAAATAATGATATGAGAGAGAGAGACATTTTGAGAAGAATAAATTTCAGCACCGGCAGAAATTTACTTATCATTCAGTGGAAAGGCGTAAACTTATTTATTTTTAGAAGCCCGATGAGAAATATTAGTAATGTTTGGCTATCAAAAGCAAATTAATTTTATTATTTACAGGTTTTTGCTTATTTCGAAGCTTAAAATTGTTTAGTTGCAGATACAATAACAACTCAGTTTTTTTATTTTATAAATAAAATAGTTATAGCTTGTTAAAAAAATACCAGAAGGTACGCATAGGGTATTTGTAGTATGTAAACTACCGTTAGTTTTAATGAATTTCATAGTTTACGTTCAATTTGAGCTGCTTTAAAAAATTAAGAAAAAGTGTAATACAATTAGTCATTTATTTCTAGTCAACTTATTATACTAACATTTCCAGAATCAGGCCTGACTAGTACTGCTTTTTGTTTAATAGATTTTTATGGTTTTTTATTAGATATACTTGTTTTTTTTTTAATTTAGTAAACTACCTAAAATATAAAAAATTGCAGCTAGTTTAATTGAATATCAAAACAATATGAACTTTTCAAACCAATTGATGCAGACTCCAAAGTCCTCTGTCTTCAACTTTCAATCCACTCAACAGATGATCTCACATCAGGGAGAACCCCCAAACCACCACCATCGTCATCCCGTGTTGATACGAACGACGGTTGCCAACGCGGACAAGTACCCGCGCGCCCCCAAATGCGCCAGGTGCCGTAACCACGGGGTGGTTTCCCCTCTTAAGGGCCACAAGAGGTACTGCAAGTGGAAGGACTGCATGTGCGCAAAGTGCACCTTGATTGCAGAGAGGCAGAGGGTCATGGCTGCACAGGTTTGAAAATTAAAATTAAATGGCTTTTTCAATAACTATAGTAATTTAAATAGTTTAATCGGTCTAATGGTTTTGAACTTATAAAAGTTAATTTCAATGATCAAATTAATCAAGTTTGACAATTTTTATGCAAACGATTTTGTTTTTTGTTCAGCTGCTTTAGTTGGTTTATTGCATTTAAGTACTTTGTGCTACAAATACTTCAGCTGCTAACTATTTGTATTTAACTTCAGCTCTCCAAACACAGGTAGCCCTCAGAAGGCAGCAGGCGCAGGAAGAAAACGAAGCGAAAGAGCTGCAGCTGATGTACAACATCAACAAGACCCCTTTCAACCCCCCGTTGCCCGAGGTTGCCACTAGCAACGGGTACCTGAACCACCACAGTACCACCAACAGTTCGCCCACCGGAAGCTTGCTGGTGACGTCATCCGTGAAGTCACCCGCAGCATGCTCGGAGGAGAAATTTTCCGCGGAAAAGCAGGAAAACGTCGACGAGTTTGAAGCTAAGCCGTCAATTGCTTTGATGTCTGGTTGCTCATCAGGTTAGTTAGAAAACGATAAATAAAAATGAACTATTTATGTAACTATTGAAGTTATTCTTCAAAAATAAAGTTTAAAATTAAGCGTATTTCTTAAAGGTTAAAAATAAAGATGTTTTTTATTACAATAAACTTTATATATCCTAACTGTACTTTTAATTTATTTGCATTGAAGTTTGTTTAACTTGGTTTTAAAAAAATTATAGAAGGAAAGAAAATAATTAGTTCCGTTATTGACGAAAGCTCAAAATTTCCGTCTCAAAGTTCAGATATTTGCAACAATGAAGCTCAAAAAGCTGCGAACTTTGATGTTAACATGTCAGAAAATTACGGGGATGTACAAAAAAGGTACAAACTTTTTAATGTTTTTTTTTTACAAGCTATGCTCACACTTGATTTAAACTTTAAATCAAGAACATCTTAAACTTCAATCAATTTTATTGGCAGTTTAAATCGAAGTTTGTTATTTTTTAAATAAATTGAATTATTTTGAAGCGAGCCACAAGACTTCGCAATGCTTTACAAGCTTTTTCCTGAAGAAGACAAGAACTATCTCGCGAAAATTTATCAGAATAACAATTGCAATGTGATGGATACAATTAAGCAGGTAAATTTTATTCTTTTAATAAATAATTATTTATTAGCACAAAACCTTTTTTTAATGTTTTTAGTTACTTTAAAGGCTTAATTATATCATTTTAATTAGAAATATTTATTTTGTAGGTTTTATACTTTTTTTTTTGGAAATCAATCCAATACGCCTTTGAAATATTTTTATCTGATACATTTAAAAGTTTAACCGAAGCATATAAAACTATAATATTTTATTTTTGTAGATGTTGAATCAAAATAACAAAGGTAACAATGGGGTGCCCTCGAATTCCAGTCATCCTCGAAACTTGAAAAGAAAATTGCCACCTGACACTGAGAGAGAAGTCAGCAGAAAAATGCACAAACAATCATTACACGTGAAACCTAGACAAAGTTAGTTAAACCATATATGAAAAGAAACATTAATATTAAAAACTTTTTTTTAACAGACTAAAACAACTAACTACTGTTTGAAGCAAACCTTATAGTTTGTTTTCATCAAAATCTAATTTAAAATTAACTCATAACAACCACAAAAAAATTACTCTCCCATACAAAGAGTATACATTTAAATAACTTAACAATCTTTTTGGTAATTTACTGAACTTTTGATAATAGCATGTATCCTAACAGATTATCCAACTCACCCCTACTACAATCTTCCGATTCAGGGTAATCCCCTATCAACCTGCCAGTTGTTCGGCCAATCAAACTTCAACCACAACTACGCGCTTATGGCCCAGCAGCAAATAGCCGCCATGCACGCCGCCATTCAGGGAAACTCCCATCAAATCAGCGGGAGACTCCGCAACAACTTTCCTGTCACAAGGTTCCACCACGAGAGAGCATCGAGTTTCAACGGAGGGAAACTACCTATCAATATTACCCCCTTTATGGCTGCCGCCTACAACCAGATCCAGCGAACCCAGCAAAGTTTCGCGGGGTCCGAGGGTCGGCAGAAATTCAGCCCTAGTAACGGCGGCAAGTTACCAGACAACAAAGGGCTTTTTATAGACGAGCTGATAAAGCAGGTGAACAGGCAGATTCAGAAACAGGAAAAACCCTAAGTCGATACTAAAAAAGTCGATAATTAACTTTTTTTTAATTACTAAAATAAATTTAACTTTGCATTTTGAACTGCAGAACTAAATTGATTAATAATTTTTAATTTACTTATGTATAGTATCTACCAATGTTTCCCGAATTACAAAAGCCGTGCACAGTAGCTAAAAACAAAGATGTAAACAATGAATGCGGTTTGATTTAAATAAATTCTTACAAATATATTTTAATAATGTTCATTTTAAACAACAACAAAAAACCTAATAAAAGTTACTGAAAAAACAGTTTTTTAATTAAAATTAAGTATATACCAGTTTTGGAATGTTTTAATTACTCATCAAAGGCTTAGCTACGCATTTATCTGTGCACGGGTAAACAAATTCTACGCACGTAACTGTGCTCCTTTTAAGAAATATTAATATATAATGTAACAGAAAAAATATATATACTAGAAATGTGCAATCAGCAATTTATGGTGTATAACAATTACATAACTTCTATCACAAATTTTAAATGCATTGATGTTTTTCTTTTAGTAGTATTGAAATTTGTTTTGATAGGTGCATTCTATTCATATTTTACACCTTTTTTGTTTTATGAACGTTTAAAAATAATCAAATTGGTCATTTTAAATAATACGAATTTTAATAATTTATTTTATAATTAATAAAGTGAACGCTTACTTAATTGCCTACTACACTTTAAAAGTCTACAGCCATTTCATAAACAAAGTTGCCTGTTTTTAGTCAGTAAAATAAAAGCTAATCATACTTATAAAAATCTTAGACAGAGTTGAAAAAATACTTAAACTTACTCAATTTGAGCCTAAATTTATAATAGTTAATAAACAATAAGAGCTGCTTTGAAATTAACAAAACAAAGTTAGGTTAACTTGCTGAAAGAGTTTATGGTGTATTACTGTTTTAAACTGCTATGCCAGTTATTTTCGCTGAGTAAAATTTTATTAATTAGTTTGATTTAAAATTTCAATTATTTTATTTTATTTCTAGTCGCTTTTCTTTTTGAAAGTATTTTCTTAAGCGCTTTATTCGTTTCGCCATTTTGCTTACCTACATTGTAAGTAGCTTTATTATTTATACTATTTTTTAATTTTCTTTTCAAAAAGTGTATAGTTTAGACAAAAGTTTTAATAAAAAAGAGTGAATACTTTGAAGCGTTAGAAACTGTAACAATAAATAATTTTAACTTTTAATTTTTTAGTAACTCTTATATTTGACATGTTTCTTGTTTTTATTTCATTCATGTTAAACGTAGCCAGTTTTTTTTTTTCAACAACAATTTGCAAATAGATTCTAATATTCGATATACATGTATTTTCAATAATAAAATTATCAATACAATGAATGTTTTTTATATTTAAATTAATTTTTTTAAGAATATTACCTCAATTAAATTTTAAAAGCTAATTATAAATTACAATATTTAATAGTACAAACACGATAGCTCAGAAAAAAATTTAAAGAAAGTTTTTGTAAATAAACCAAATTCCAGGTAGCTATGAAATATAAACTAAAAACTGTTGTAAATTATAAAAATACGTGATGTTTAAACTTTAAATAAATTTATAAAGCTAAAAGTAAATTAATAATCCGGGTCTAAATCTAACAGTAGTAGAAAATGACAAATAAAAACATTTAAAAAGTGCTTTTAGATATATGGTTATTTGATTAAACAGAAGTTCGAATAACAGTGAAAAAACTTAAAAATTTAAGGCAAAGGAAAATAAGGAAAACGCCCACATAAAATTTTTGATATGGAGTATTCCGTAACATGCATTAAACACATTATCATATAAGGCGATTTGTAATAAAAATAAAAATTTCGAATCTTTTTGTTATAATCAACATTTTAAGTTGCAAACTAAACTATATACGAAGGTTATATGCAAGATTTTTGATAAGATAAGTTAAGTAAACTTGTATCAGATTACTTCAAAAAAAAAAACTTTAGAAAATAGAAAAAGTACCAACTAAAATTATGTATAAGTAAGCAGTTTTAAATTTTTATCTCCCAAAATTTTTGATTTGCAGCTGGTGTATTTACAACTAGAATGTTTGTTTTAAGTATGATTGAAGACTCTAGCATTTATAATAAACTGACGAAACAGTTTTAAATATAACGGTATTTTATTTGAATTATAAAAGGTTAGATACAACTATCTTAAGTATAGAATATCGATTTTTTATTTTGTTTTTCTTTTTTTTTTTCATATAAATAAAATTACTTCAGAGTTTTTATTTTTTTTCGAGAATAGTCAGCGTTATATACACTTAATTTTTTTTTTACAATAATTATTTTAGGAGTATTCGAATTTTATATTTTAGGCTAAAATATTTAATTTATTATTAAAAACTATAAGTTTTTACTTATAATATTTGTTCTTACAATTAAAACATGTTTAGTATGTTTTTGAAAACTTTAATCATTGTTGATTAATCAAAATTAGTATTTTTTTGTTCAAAAGTGAAGTATCACTGTGATCTGGTTTATAATCTATTCAAGTTTGTGCATTACTTTACGGGTATTTAGGAACTCATAAATGTTTTAAACTAAATGATATATAACTTATAGATAAAAAGATATTTTCTAATTTGAACATAAAGCAACCTGCCCGGCACAATATAATTGCATTCATACAAGACAATATAACCCAGGGAAAAAAAAATATTTTTTACATTTTTGACATGTTCCATTGTGCCACCAGATAATTTGTCACCATTTAACAATATCTACCACATGTCTCACAAAAGTGCAAAATTATATTCGTCTAGTTGCTGAAAGTCGCTAAATTTTTCGCCAGCCACCTGACTACGCGTTTGTGACGTCTTAATAACTGCACGCGGCTCGCATCACATGCAGTACAGTTATTTGGATTAAAAAGACATATTCTGATTTTAAGTGTATAATTTTAATTTTCACTTTTTGCGGTTACAACCTGTTTATTAAATATCTGAGACGGCCTTATATTAAAATGTTCGGGTATGGTTTAAATATTAAAATTATTATCGCTTGCTCTCAAAAAATCTTGAAAACTTTCTTCGTTTGATGTCAAGATAAATAGCTTTTCGCACAGTGATGCGTTTATATTACATTTATTTCTACTAATTGTGTCATCTAAGCACCTTTCAAGTTATTTTCTTTTGCCCAAGTTTTGCCTCAAACGACTTCAAAAAGAAACGAACAATGATCTCTACAAATCTGCCCTTTTATAACAAGCACTGAAATTCTTTATTATGAAATGTTATTAGAAGTTCAAATTTTTAATAGGCCATTGTTGTTACCCGTGACCATTTAAAAAAATCTACTTTAGAAGTTTATCCAGCTGCTCCCTAACAACGCTACATAGCAACCATAAAACTCTTCTTCAAAGTTAAACAGCGAATAAAATATTTGAATCAGCTAAGAAGTGTTTCTAAGTGCTTATGTGTTGAGATTCTTATATAATTTTCGAGTTTTTTTGAAAGTTTGTATTGAGACGAAATATCATTTTGCACAACGAAAATTGATTTTCTAAAGATGAGTAAGACTTTAATATTATTCTTTTATTGATACTAATACTTTTAAAGTTTGCAAAGATTAAAAGGTCAAGAAAATGCAGTTTTGTTTCAAAATGTAGTAAGAACTTTAAAATTGCAACAAAACCACTAGAGACATTAGATTTTTACCATAAAATTCACATAAAAAAAATAGTACTATTGTTTTTTAGACCTAGTAATACTTTTAATTTGAAAAAGCAAATTATTTTAGAAAAATATAAGAAATAAACTTTAAAGTAAGACAAAAATATGAATTTGGTTAATTTTTAGTCTTTAATATAAAAGTTTGTTAGTATTTTTGGCTAACTAAAATGAGCGAAAAAACTCTAACTTATTCTTAAGTTTTCTTAAAACACGAGAATTAAATTTTGGGTACACAAGTTTACTTTATACAAGTTAAATTAGACCATTAGCGAAACATTGTTCGTTTTAGTTAGCTTAGGAAGCAACTTTGATTAGCGCCTTTTACACCAAAAGAAAAAAAACCAACACGTGTTTAATCAAAACAACGACATTAAGCTCGAATTTAATTATTCTGCTTGTTTCTTCTTAGTAAAAGTTTTGGAGCGGAAAGGAAACGAAAGTTAGACTTTCTGTTTGCTGACATGCATGTTTTAGAGGCAAAAGTAAAACAACAGTTGTTTTAAAACTCGATAAAAACGAACCCCTTCGAATTTTTTACTATATGTTTGCATTGCGATTTGATATAAAATTTCTTCGGAAATTTCTTTTTGTAAAAAATCACAAATTGGTGATTCTCGGTGTCAATCCGTTTACACTTATGCTTGATGTAACAGTGAAATGTTTGTTGTTACTGTTAAGTGAAAACTGAAAAGTTTTTTTATACAAATTAAAGTATGCACATAAACTTGAAATTTATTTAATGTTACTTTAAGTTGTAAGTTATTTTGGAGCTAGCTTTCGTTGCAAGTCAAACAAACTTTTATATTAACTTATTAGAATAAAAATTTTAATTAAGTTCAAAACAAATGAAAATTAGATGAATAAAATATAACTTAATTTTCGAAAATATAAGACTTGTTCAAACAGTGTTATCAATATATTTACGTAGACTAATAGCAGTTTCGTATATAACATCTAAAGTTTTTAGATAAAAATTAACTATCAAATTAAAAACTTAACGAAAATACAGTTATATGATTGTTATAATCGGTGATTACTATTAAAAAAATAATTATCAAAAAGTAGTATTGTATGCTTCTTTAGATCATAATTTTTTTGAAAATTTAAACGGTGAAAATTTGTTTTTATATAAATTAATAATTATTTAATATTGAGTATGATCAGTTAATAAACTAGGCAACTCTGAACTTTTATGTCATTATACATATTGTTAAACCTAAAAGAATTTTTAAATAGTATACTAAATAAACAGTTCTACATTAAATTTGAATGACGTTATTTTCAAAGATGGTTTTTACTGACATAGACTTATATTATATTTTTCACTTGCTTAAATCATTCAGTAGATTAAAAATGAATCATTGATAAGATTCTTTGTCTTATAAGTCAAAACAACAAACAATATTTTGGCTAAATTTAGAACTGCCTTTAAAGCCTTTTAGTTTATTTATATTGAATTCAGGCTTTTTAAATGTTTATTAAGTATATTAAAGTAAAAGTAGATATACTAATCTAATATTCTATTTTATAAACCAAGTTAAATACTTTTAGCAAAAAAGAAGAAAACCTCTGTTTTTTGCTATAGAGCAACTCTTATTTATTTTGGCTGGTAGTGCTAAGCAGGTTTTTATTTCTGAAATTACTAAATTACATGTTTCTTTTAAAAAAAGTATCTTTTTAAACTAAAACACCTTAAGCGAAGTTCGTGAATTTCTTAAGGGATTAGTGTCTAGAAATAAATCGATCATTTTTTTTAATAACTTTTCCACAATTTCAAGTGTTTAAACGTTTTTTATATAACTTATTTTAATTTTATCATCTTTATTTTTAGCACTTAAGCAAGTGGTTTTTAAAAGCGGTAGTAGAGATATAATACTTATTTTTCTTGGAAGCTAATTGTGTTACAATTTTATATCATTTTAGATATATTTTTCTTTTATATTTTGATTTTAATTTTTTTTTTTTGTTTTCAATTGAAACAGAAACAGTTCTAAAAAATATTTTTTTGATGGTCTCAAGTGGTAAATACAAATATATAACAAATTTTTATAAACTCGTTTTACATAAACTAAGTATAAGTTTTTCTTTAAAGTGGACATTGTACATTTATAACTCATTTTTTACTAATATTTTATGATGAAATTATAAACTTTTGAAAATAAGATAAGAAGAAAAACATTTAATTTAAAAATATATATATTTCAATTCAATTAGCAATTAAATATTTAAAACTATCGCTAACAACAGTTTTAATGTAACAAACCTAAATATTAAAACTTACTTTTCATAGTTTGTTGATCAAAGCTACAGCCTAAAGTTGCGTTCATTTAAAGTAGACAAGAATAAAAAATTGTTAAAGATTTTAACCCGAAGTTTTGCTTGGTTTTAAAGTAGTAAACAAGTTAACTGGTTATCAAAATTATATTAAAACGTTTATACTTCTTTGGTATACTTACAGTTAAGTTTTCAAACATGTTTCGTATAAAAAACTAAAAAAACAAAAACAACAATAGAACAACTAAACGACAAATTTATTTTTATACTCTAGTTTGATTTAATAGACTTTTCGTTTATATATTTTAATGCTTTGTTATTTTGATATAAAGAAAAAATTTCCAGGTCATTTACAACAAAAAATTAAAAATAAACAACAATTATCCTTACAATAACTGTGTTCACCTGATGAAACATAAAAGGTATAAAAGTTGGTTTCCATAAAGTTTGAATAAAACTATAAAAATTGATTAAAGTATTTAATTATTTGTTTAAAGCTTAGCTTTAATTTTATTAATAAACATTTTCATTCTTATAAGACATATATACTTAAAAGTAAACCTATTTTTAAACCTAAATAAATCTAATATTCAAAACAAGCCAAACCTAGAAAAAGGTTATTTACACAAATATCATTACACAAGCGACGACAAGTTAATCCTAAAAGATCAAGAAAAAATAGTAATAAATGTATTAAAATCAACAATTTGGGTGGGTCCCATTAGTTTAATCCTAAATTAAACAAAATTTGTCCTTTTTATGTTTCCTGTAAGTTCGAGGTAAACTATATTGATGACTTGTATTGTCGAGAAAAAAGCTTAAGAACGACAATTTGAAACATAGAAATGTGTTTGTTGTTTTTCCTATAATTAAATACAAGCTAATATTTAATTTGCTGTATTATTATTCTAAAATATCCGAAAGTCTAGTTTTATATGTAAAAGTCGGTGTGGTTGTTTCTTAAACTTTTCAAATGTTTATTAGTGTTTTCAGAATTTGAAACTTTTTTAGTTACAGTTTAAGACTTATAAACCAATTTAACAGATTAAAAAAATATATTTTAATTACAATTAAATGATATTGATACTAATAAAATTAACCTTTTTAATTGTAAATATCATTGTAATTCTCCGCAGTGGCGCCTCGCAATTATTATCAATTACACCTTTTTAGCCCTTGGTTTTAACTAAGGCGATTATTTACAATGTTGCCAAGCATTATGACGTAACAGCAGGTTGATCAAGATGGATGCTTCTAGTTTAGTGTTAGAATTAGTGGCGCCGTGAATGAAATCCTGCATAAGAGTGTCGAGCTTGTTTGCGCAAGAAACAAGTGAAACTCGACAAGTGAAACTATACAGAAGCCGATTTGGTTGTTTTGCAAATCGGTGATAAATGTTGATGGAGACTGGACTAGTTATTCTTAAAATTCTAATGGCACGAAAAGTTTTAATCGACTAAATATAAAGTAAAATAAAAAGAATTATAAAAATTCAGATACAGTATTTAATTTTCTAAACTAATTATAAAACCCAACATTTTTATAATGAAAATGATACAAAGATGATGTGAATAATAAATAGTTTTACTAGTGTAAAAATATTTTAAAAGCATTCTTATCGGACTATATATTTTTCTATATATAATTGAACTTTGTTTATTTTCATTAAAAGATCAATAGTTGTTTTCGTGCAATTTCTTGTCCTCTTTAAAAAACAAAAAGTTATACAATTTAGAAAATATTTTTAAAAATTTAACGATAAAATAAATATTAATAAATTTAATGTTAAACCGATAACTACTGTATTACTAAACAAATAAAGTAACTTAAAGAATGATATAATAGTAATTAGATATTTTTTGCAGTGAAGCAGCAATTAACTTTTAATTGTAATTTTAATTTCACTAAAGATATACGACAAATTTTAATCAGAAAGAGGCTACATGGAAAAGTTGAAGTCAAACTGAAATACTAATGTATTCTCAAATAAAGCTAATTTCATTATAAAAATAAGTTTTTGTTATTTTGACTAATTGCTTACAAAGTTTGTTTTGTTTTTATCTCAAACACAATCTGAGTTTGTTTTTTACTAAACCTTGTACCACAATAAGTGTTATCAACAGCAACATTTATACATTGTATTAAAATTTGATTGATTAGTATAAAAATAACAACTTTTAAATATTTACAAAGCAAACTAACTTAAATGACATGTAATTTTTTAAGGACAACTATGTTTTTTCTATAGCTTTTGTCTTTGAAAATAAAAACTAAAATATTAAAATAAAATATTTTTTCACACTTAGATTAAAATCATCCAAAGCTTTTTAAAAAATAAAACTAAAATTAATTTATATTTTTGTAAATATAACATGTACTTACTTTTAAACTTAAACAAAAGTATAAAAATATGTAAATGAAAACTTTTGAATGCTTTTTGTATAAAACATGTTTTACAAAGTTGTAACTGTAAATTTAAGATATTCAAAAAACTTTACTTAAAATATTTAATATTACATTTTATCTTTCTAATTTGAAGTTATGTTTTATTTCTTTTTCGGTTGTTCTATAAAAGATCATAAAATCATCTTTAACATCATTTGAAATAAAATAAACCTAAAACTAAGTTATCTTTATTATTATGATTACAGAGAGTGTGTTTGTAATAGAATTATTTAGTTGGTCCTTTGATTTTTGTTTGAAAATTATATATAACTTGGTTTCAAAATACAACAAAATACAAGTAACTAAAGTTTAGAAACTAAAAACCTTAACTTGTACTTAGTAGTTTAGAAACTTGTACTGAGTAGCTCATAGTACAAGAAATAAAATAAGATTGAGTTCGACAGAAGTAGCTTGCAAAAGCTTCGATTGAAAGTTATTAAGTTAAAAACTAAGGATTGTCAGAGTTTATTAGCATTTTTGTTTTAAGGTCCATTGCATTTTTTTATTTTTTAATTACGGTAACCTATTTTAAAATTAGTTAATAAAATAATTTTTTTAGCTTAGTCTATTTCTTTTAACAAACAAAAAAGTTTCGACGTTTTACTTACTTAAAACGAAATTAGTCAACATTTAATTTTCATCTAAAAGAAGCAAAGAAAGTTTGTAAAAAAAATCAAGTAACAAAGCAAAACAGCTTAATGTACGTTTATTTAGAATTAAAAAAAAAATTAAAAATTTCATTTGTAACAAATCAACGCACTGCCTTATAATAAACTAACACTTTTTATTTAATTAAATTTAAGTTACAAAATCAAGCTTAACAAAAATAAAATTGTAAATTTAAACAAAAAAAATAAACTAAATATATCAAGTTGAACTCAATGCAATTAAAAAATCTTTAATTTTTTTTAAATGATTGACTTGTTACAACTTCAAATTAGTGTTATATTTATTTATAAAACTTGGTTAAAAAAAATACTACCTTTATCAATATAAATTTTTGGTATTTTAAATAAAACATTAATTCAAACTAGATAATTCAGTTTAATAATTGCAAAACTAAATACAACTACATTTAACGGTGTATTTGGTTGTTGAAAACAAGTATAAATCAAATACTATTTAAATCGTTATAATTACAGTATCAAGACTTCATAATGCTTAGAAAACTACATATTATAAGACAAAAAATAAAAACAGTTTACTTTTGAAATCTAAATTTTTTCTTGTACATTTATAAATTTATGACGTTTGATTTTGTGTTGTAGTAGAACTAGGGTGTTTTTTAAGTAACTATATCATGAAAACAACATGAAGTTTTTAATATTAAAAAAAAAATATTTTGAATGAATAAAACCATCGTATTCGCTTTTGAAATTTCTAAAATGAGTTTTTTCAATCAGTATATTTGCTTTTGTAATTATTTACAAACTATCATTATTAAAACAACTGCTTTATCGCTAAAAAGTTATATGTTTACATTCCTTAAAGGTTTTAAGTGAATAAAAAAGAGAAAAAAAAACATTTCTTATGTAAATTTTTGAAAGGTGCGACTAATATTTTACGAAGTACTTGAAAAATAAACATTAACAAAACTCAACGCAAGTCCCATGTAATCTAACATTTTAAGATAACTTTTACTAATTATCAAATTTTATAAATATTTAGATATATACTTAATCTGTTGATTAAAAAATACACATTTTATTAAAAAGTAGAGTGTTTTAAAGTTTTTGTTTTATTTTCAAGCTATTTATATTCAAACAAATTTGAGCTAGACCAAATGTTAAGTTTTAAGATAAGTTCTTAACGTGTTTATTAAAAAATCATACTAAAAATGTTAATGCAATGTATAGATCAAATTTCACAAAAATCAACGAGCAAAAAATATTTATTTTAATTTCTAAAAGTACTAGTGTCTTTGAAAGTGTATACAAAATCGATTTGGAACACTTTTATTGTGAATAAACTAGAAAGTTTCATTACGTAAGGTTTAAAAAGCAGTCTTTAGAAAAAAAACAAATAATAATCTAAAAAAATTTAAGAATTAAAATTACAATTAATCTATTTTATTTTAATAGATAAAAAACCACAAAACTTTTAATATTGAAATTGATAGCTATTTTGGACTATTTAAAATATAAGTTTAAAATAATTCCAAGCAAACACGAAAAAAAAAAGTTCAGATATAAGAAAATACAACTTATCAAAATTCCACCCCTAACCCCTGCAAGTGACAGTTGAGACACAGTCCTGCTAATGAGACAAGTGACAGTTGTTTATGTTGCATTTTAAAACAACAAAAAACAACCAGGCCCACACACGGTACATCGAACTGACACATTAATAGTTGATATGACAAAAGGGATTAAAATCAATCAATATTGCTGGTTTAACAGAATCATTACGATGATGTTGAGCCTTTGTTTTTAGTAAGAATGACTGAAGATTTTAGCATCTATAATTAAACTAACGTAACAAGTAAAAGTTTGTCAGTATTTTATTTGGATTGTAAAAGATTGAATTCATTAACCATTAAATAAGGGTTAAATAGTTTAAGTTTTAAAGTTATTTTCATAACTTTGTTTATAAAGTTTTGTGTTCTTTTTGTCATTCATTTTAATCGTGTTAATATAATTCTGGTGTTTATAAACTCATTTGCATGAATACTAAATTTATGAAAAAAATCAATGGAAAACATAAAGCAATCTACCCGACACAGTATAATTGCACTCATACAACTCAATGTGGATAAAACAATACAAATATTTCTTACATTTGTAAAATGTTCAATTAAGCTACCAATTAGTTTGTCTATATTTTAACAACATCTGTCACATGTCTCACAAAGTGCAAAATTGTAATCGCCCAATCGCCGAAACCCACTTCGTCGCCGGCTACCTGACTACACGTCTGTGACGTCATAATAACTGCAAGCGACTCGCATCAAATGCACTACAGTGATTTGGATTTAAAAGCAACGCTTTGAATTAAAGTGTATAGGTTTAATTTTCATATTTTGCTGTCGCAACCTGCGTGTATTTAGTATCTGAAATAGTTTTTTATTAAACATTCGGGTTTGGTTAAAATATTGACAATATTATTGTTTAGTTGCTGTGTTTTGTGCTAACAAATGCACTTGAAAACATTGTTCGTTCGATGTTAGACCAGATGGTTTTGATGCTGTTAAATTACTTTTTCTTTTTACTTATGTCATAATTAAGCTAGTTGTGTCATCTAAGCACCTCTCAAGCAATTTATTCTTGCCGAAATTTGACCTCAAAAAGAAACCATCTATAATGTTTATAAAACAACCTTTTAAGAACAAGCACTGAAATTTCTTTTATATGAAATGTTATATTATTATATGTTATAAATATGTTATAAAAATATTAAATTATATAATAGCAGTTCAATTTTTAATCGGCCATTGTTGTTACCCGTGACCATTTAATAATTTTCACTTGAGAAATTTGCCCAGCTGCTCTCTGACAACGCTACATAGCAACCATAAAACCCTTCTTTAAAGTTAAATAGCGAGTATAAATATTTTGAATCAGCTAACAAGTGTTTCTAAGTGGTTATGTGCTGAGTTCAATATTTATTTCATGATGTTTAGAAAGTTTATGTCGAGACTAAGTATCCTTTGAACAATGAAAGTCGCTTTCACAAAACGACTAAGACATTTAATATTTACTTGAAACTTTTACAGTTTATAGAGTTTAAAAGGTCAAGAAAACCCAATTTTGTTTCATAATTGATATGAGAATTTAAAAATTGTAATAAAATCACTTTAGTTGTTTGCTTTATAATACAAATTTCATATGCTGTGTATAAGCTTACCACTTATAAAATTTTAATTTGATTGTGTTACTTTTTTATACAATTTATTTTTAAAAAATTCAGAAATAAACTTTAGTATAATACAGAAGGATGAATTTGATAAACTTTTAGTCTTCAATTTCTTTAGTTTGTTACGTACTCGAACTCGACTACTTAGAAATGAGTGAAAAAAGTAATTTGTTCTAAAGTTTACTCAAAACACAAGAATTAAACTTTGTTTACTTAAGTTTTTTTATACAAACTAAACTAGATCATCAGCAAAACGTTCTTCGTTTTAGTTAGCTTAGAAGCAACGTTAAATAGCGCCTTTTTACCAAAGTAAAAAGCAAAAAGAAATCGACACGTGTTTAATCAAAACAACGAAATTATTTTAGACTTTATTTATTCTGCTTGTACTTAAACCGTCTTAATGAAAGTTTTTCAGCGGAAAGGAAACGAAAGTTAGACTTTCTGTTTGCTTGTATTCATGCTTTAGAGGCAAAATTAAAACAACAGTTGTTTTAAAATTCGATAAAAACGAACGCCTTCGAAATTTTTATCAGATGTTTACATTGCGATTTGATATAAAATTTCTTCGGAAAAGTTTGTTTTTAAAAAACCGCAAATTGGTTATTTTTGTTGTCAATCCATTAACACTTATGCTTGATGAAGCAAAGAAATGTCTGTTGTTATTGGTAAATGAAGTTTGCATAAGTAATCTAAGTCTATTTAAATACTTTTTTTTAATTTCAAGTTGTTGTTAAGAATGTCTAAATTGGTTTTATATTAAAATAGGTGTAAAGACTTGCACTTTACAAACTAAACCGTAATTTGTTTAAATTAAGCTAAAACTTTCAAGCTTTTTCTTATGAATGTTATAAGTATTAACACTGTTAAAAAAATAACTTAGTTGTCGAAAAAAATAAGAACTTTTCGAACTGTTTTGTTTAATACTTTCTTAAATACTTCAGTTTAATATTTCAGTATATTAATTTTTATATATGATAACGTTTAATTTACTGATATCTGAAATAAAACACAAGTATCAAAATTTTTGTTGTTTGTTTTTATGGGCAAAAATTTTTAGAAATTTTAAACGGAGAATTTTCTTTTATAAATGAATAATTTATTAAAAGTGGGTATGTTCTGCTATAAGTTTAAACGAATCAAATATTTTATTATTATCATGTACACTATGTATTCCCAGTAATATAAAAAAAAAATTTTAAATCAATATACTAAACAAACAGTTTCTACATTAAATTAAAATTTTTTATTGTTATCATGTACATTATGTATTCCCAGTAATATAAAATAATATTTTAAAAACTATATACTAAACAAACAGTTTCTACATTAAATTTAAATACCGTTATTCACTAAGATGATTTTTACTTACGTAGATTTTTGTCATATATTTCATTTGCTTTTTCATTCATTTAGTAAGTTAAAAATTAATAATTGATAATCCTTTTTGTCTTTTAACTTAAAATTACAAAAATGATATTGATTAAAACTTAAAATTGTTTTTTAGTTTTTTACTTGAAGTATAGATATTTTTAATTATTACATATTTTATTGGAATAAAAGTAGACATACTAAATTAGTGTATCATTTTGTAAAACAGAGTTTAGAATTTTCGAAAAAAAACGACTAAAAAAATGTTTTGTTTAAAGACAATTCTTATTTTTATTGCTCGTGAAACTACATAGGTTTTATAAACATCAAATTTTTTGTGTTACTTTAAAAACTTTTTTTTTCAATTGAAGCACTTTCAGCGACATTTGTAAAATTCTTAACAGAATAGCCACAAATGTCTAGATTTAGTTAATATAAACTTTTTTTAACATTTTTTTTACAATTGTTCTTAAGTGTCCGAACGTTTTTTTATAATAATAGTTTTTTTAACTGTTTTAATATTCTTTAATAAGATTTTATTTGTGCACAATTCAAAACAATTTACAACAGTTTTTATAAAAACTGAACTTAATCTGCGATTATTTTTAATTCAAATACATTGATTTTTTAGACAACCTTTAAATTGACAGAATTCAAATACACTTTTAGTAAATAGTAAATCCTTTTAACTCAAATCAAGTTAGGCTCTGGACAAGTCAATAAACTTTATCATTTATGTATGACTCGATAACCGAAAGGTTTTTTCGTTCACTAGATCATTTGACAAAAATTTTGAGTGTTTTTTTTATTGTTCAATAAATATATTTTGAATTTTTAAATGCAAGTTTTTGGTTTTTTTTTATATTTAAATGCCTTTCTAAACTACTATTTTTATAATAATAATAATTTCTTAGCTATTCCCAACTTTAGGTCTAAAATTTAATAAAAAAACAAATATAATCAGATAAAATAAATATTTTAAAATGGTAGCAACAGTTTTCAATTGTGTTAATACTTTAATGTCTACGGGTATTGCTAGCCACAAGTTTTAATTAAACAAAACTAAATAATTTATACCTTTGTTAACATGTTAAATAAAAAGATTTTGTTAAATTTTGAATAATAATAGTTTTAGTTTGATTTTTAACTATATCAAAAACGCTTATATATGGTTTATGTACGAGTGGTATACTAACGACTTAGCTTTTTTTAAATTTTGATGTTTCATATGAATACTTGCTAAATCACGTCATAAAAATGTTAGAATAAAACGACAAATTTAGTTTTACATTTATAAAAAGTTTATTTATAAACTTTTCATTACATCCTTTAATAGTTTGTTGTTTCAACATAAAATAAAATGTTCAATGATAATTTGTTTCTAAAAAACGAAAGAAAAATATAAAATTTATTAGGCTCACTGTTTTTTGTATATTATTCTTAAAGATTTAAAATTAAAGAAACAGAACTTTTTTTTTTATAAATTAGGAATTTTCTAAAACATTGTCTCTATGTTGAACAATAAACTTTTAAAATAAATTAATACTAGTTTAATTAAAATTTTACCAAAATAAAACACTTCCCACATAAAAAATTCGAACCGAAAAAAATTTACTTTACACAAACATCATTATACAGAAGACGACAAAATAATCCAGAAATATCAAAGAATAAAAAACGTAATAAATTTACTAAAATTAACAATTCGGGTGGGTGCCATTAGTTTAATCCTAAAGTATACAAAATTTATTGTTTCTATGTTTCCTGTAGGTCCGATGTAAACTATGTTAAACACTTGAATTGTCGGTAAAAAAACTTGACAATGTGAAAATTAAAACGTGTTTCAATGTTTCCTGTTCGTAAAAAAACCTTTAATTGTTATTTTATTCACTTATCACTTATGAATAACCAAAAGAGTTTTTTAAATGTGTGATCCTTAAAGTGCAGCTTTAAGGTAGTTTTAATAATTTTTATTTTAATATTGTTGTACTGTAAACTAACTTGAAAAATTTAAGCTATTCATAGTATTTTGTTACTTACTGACTTGGCTTGTGTTTAGGTATTTGACTTTAAACAGATAAAATATAACTTATTAAATGTAAAAAAATGTATTGTACTTTAGACAAACTAATCAGGATTAATCTAACTAAATTTTGAAAGCATTAAGAGAAAATATTGTTTTAATAACTGATAAATATAAATAATAATACAAACTAAAAATTTTATATTTGACAATTTCTTTATACTCAATAAATTTTAGTTACAGTATCTGTGTTGTAATTTTAATTTTTTTTATATTTTGTTTGATGTAAATAGTTTCTTAAACGACAAAATTAATACGCTCAAAAGATTTGGTTCTAGGACCTGGTGTACCAAAAACCGTTCAGTTATCGAGTCTTACATAACGGATACATTTTAACGTGTTGTCCAGGACATTGTCCAGGATAAAAAATAAATAAACAAGAAGCGAAAGAAAATCATTTTATTGAAAAAATAATAATTATCACTTGAATTCGATAGTTTTAATTTTATATTAAAAAGTTTTAACAATAACAATGTCTAAAACTAAATGAAATAGAACAAAAACATTAGTAACAGTGAATTATATATGTTTATATACATACATTAAAAAATAGACAAATATTAATAGTCGTAAATATAGCTATTAAATTTTTAAAAGTTCAAATTTGCACTCTTTTGTGTAAACCCAATTAAATAAGAAGTTAAAAACCGGTTTTGTTTAGGTTGCTTCAAAACTAAATCACCAACTAATCTTTATAACATGCCTTAGTTTAAGACTTTCTTCATTGTTAACAACTCTTTTTTATCTCAGTCAAAGAAATGTTTTGTTACTAGATAGCAATTAAGTTTCACCTTTTTAGCTTTAGAAACAATTTCCTATCGAAAAAGCTACAGGGTAAGTTTAACAAGTTTGTTTTATAAATTTTATACTGATCAATTCGATTTTACGGTCAAAAAAGCTACTGATTTTAAATTTTCAAGAATAACACAACTCTTTGTTTTAAATCTAACTTTCTATATTAAAAAAATTCAATTTTGTTATAAAAATTATTTAGTTAATTGGCTAAAACTATTCAAACGACTTCAGTTAAACGTTAAATGACCTCAAGAATTTATTTTTGTTTAGCTTCACTCATTAAAAATTCAATGTTTGGCATTCACTTAACTGATGTGTTTTAATGACTTCGTTTGATATCGTTAATAATTTAAATAGTGTTTATAAGTAATTTTTTGGTTAGAATATCTTATTAGGTTATAAAAAGTTGAAAACTTATAGTTATCTTTTGTTTTACGAATTACTTTAAAAACTTTTAGTAAACAAAACTTGCATTAATGAAAATTGTAATGTAGTAAGAAAAAAAGTTTTTTTTTAAATACTTAAGCAATAAAACAAGTACACTTTTCGAGTTCAACACAATATTTAGACAGAAAATAAACTCTCAGTAAAATACAACGATCAGTAAACTGCATGAGAAACATATCAGAAGAGCATTTTGCGACGAAGAAAATTTCACAAATAACAGATTGATTAACGAGATTTATTGTGACGTGTGAACACAAAGGTGAAGGTTGTGCATGTAACGAAATCTTTTGTTTCAACAATCAGCTCACATGCAAGTAGAATAACAAAAGCTTGTTGAAATTTGTCACATGGTATCAAGTGTGTTTATTCCACACTTCAGCTTCTTCACAATTTTTAAATCGAGTATTTTAATACTAACATGTAACTGTAAAATGCATAACTAAAGTTGGAATAATGTATTTTTAATTTAAAACTCTTATTGTTAAAAACCATTTTATCTTATTAAAAAAATCAATCAAACAAAATTTTTCAACTTGAAACACAATTCAAATACAATAAAAACTATCAAACTACTAGCTGATAAAATTATTTCTTTGTTTATTTTTGATTAAGTATGTTTGGAAAAAAGTAGAACATTGTATAAATATATGATATCTTTTTTAACTGTTAAAAACCAGTTTTTAATTCAAAGCTTTAAAAAATTTAAATCATAGATACATCTTTAATTAAGTTTTAATTTTAAGAATGTAAAACAAAAATAAATAAATAAAACCGTTTAAAGCAAAAACAAATAAACACTTAATTTTTTAAACAAAGTATAAAACACTGACAAGTTTTGATTTAGAAAGTGTGCACTATGTGATTTATGCTGAAATTTATAATCCAGCTGTGTGTTTACTTACGTGGTTCACATTAACTTTGATATTCATAACGTTTTAACATTATTGTCTTCGGTTGAAAATGTTCTAAAACATTTTTGTTTACTTGATATTTTAAGCAGTAGTTTATAAAAAACTTAAAACTAATTGTTTATATCTAGAGCAGGGTTTCCCAAACTAATTTTCTAAATCGCCCACTTTTCAGAAATTTGAAAAATAATTGCCCCCCCCCATGATTCTATAAAGTATTTTTTCTCTTGAGTACAAACTTTTGAGCCGAAAAAGTTGTGTTCGAAATGTAATTTAGTCTGGTACTTCTTAGGCACGCACTTTTGGGCTGTGTTCAAAGTAGTTTACAGGGCTTGAGAAAATAAGTTACATTTGTTTTCTTATAAGCCCAGTAAAGTGTATTGAAATACTAAATTATTAAAAAAACCTGTGTAATCTGTAATCATTCCTGTTTAGATATGAATTGTTTTTAAACTAATGAAACTTTTAAGTTAGTGTTGGACAACTTTGGTAGTCAGCAATTCATATTTACTAAAAAATATTTTCTAGTTTCAACTCATTAAAAAAGTGTAATTGCAGGCTGCATAATATACAAAATTAACATATAAGAAAATTTAAAAAATCGAGCAGAATTGTAATAAAATGATTTAGTATTATTGTGACCTAGGAAATACTATTGTGAACTGAAAACCAAATTGAAAGTGTATTTCAAGATATTAAGTATCAAAAAACTAAATTTTGTTTATTTTGCACAAGTAGTTTTCAAGTTACTTAGCGGGTCGAAATTTGACTAGATCTTAACCGTACGTTACCCATCTAACATCTTAACTGAAACCTGACATCATAATAATCTCTCATATAACGAATTTCGGACATTTAGAAGTTAATACTAAGTAACTTTTTTAAGCCGCACAAAATACTTAAATCATTTTATAAATGGGCATATTCTAAAATTACTATACTAGAGATTAAAGAACTATAAAAGAATGTACAGTTTATTTTGATAAGATAGAAAACAGCACTACTTAGATTAATTAAATATTGTTTGTACTGTTTTTTTTTTGTTGTTTTAAACATATTTCGATTGTCTTAAAAGAATGGTTACAAAGTTTTACCAGTTACTGTTGTTTTAACTTTTATTTTTTTTTTTCCTTTTGATCTTTTCTAACAACTTGAAAACACGACTTTGTAGATTGATTAATACATATTGTTGTTGTTTTTATGTTGTTTATTGCTGATAAAAATTCACAAACATCCAAAATTAAGATTCCTGAAATTGATAAGTTGTTTCAATTGATATGCTGTTAATCTAAGTTTTTTTGATCCATATTAAAACAAATCAACTAAATTTAAAAAACCGTGGTTATAATTGCTAATACTTTCTAAACATTTAAAGGTAGTTTATTCAACTTTAACCAGCTGTTGTTGATTTTGTTTTTATTTAAGTTTTTGTTGATTTTTTTAACATAACTTATAACATTAAAACTATTTACTTATCTTAAATTATCGTTTTTATTGGTGCTGATATTGTTTGATACAATTTATAATAAGAAATTTTTGTTAAAAACCTTTGTTGTTTTTGTCGTTAGTATTTTTGATACAACTAAATTTAGATTTTAACAAACTGATTTTAAGTAACTGTTCTTTTTTTAGTTTTTTTATGATACAGTTGGAAACAGCCCTACTCATTTTAACTAATAGTACAATGTATAAGCTGTAGTGAAAGCAACTAACAACGGCACGCAATTGATTACAAATAGCTTACAAAACAAACAAGCTTCTTACAATTGCAACACACCATTAAGCCCTGTTCAAACAAAAAATTATGTAAAGTTGCTACGCTTAATATAAAAACAGAAACAGAAAGTCTTTCTTGTTCGTGGGAAACCTTTTAAATGTACAGGATTTCGGGCCGCACACAAATAAAAACTTGTTTATTTGTTCGGCAAATTTTTGTTGTAAATTTTTTTGTGATTGTCATTCAATGTCCCATTGTTTTAATGACTTTTGTATTACTTTAAACCGAGGAATTATTAAATTAGTTTTTATTTGTTTGACTTGCATAAATTAAATGTTGTGCTCTTGTTTGGTTAGTTGCAGATAAAAAATTTTTAACGTTCTATAGTTTAGACGAAAAATATAATTTCATAAAGCTTTTTGTGTGATATCAGTTTGTGTTTTTTCCTTAGTTTTTTGTAATATTTATCTATTAAATTGCAGTATGTATTATATCTTATATTCCTTTAAGTAATCTTTTTAAAATAATAATACTTTGCTCTTCAACAAAGAAAAACTTAAAAACACTTTACTTTCCAAGCAAACAGCTCAAAAGTTACTTCTTTTGCAGTTTAATGACTTCGCATCAGAAGAAAATGAATGAAAAATACTTTTTTTTAGAAATGTCGAGTGTATTTCTACAACATTTTAAACATCAACGTCAATTGTAAATGGGTGCTCTCACCATCCTTTCCAGTGGTATAAACATTTTAATTTATTGCAAAACAAAATATCTTGTTTCAATTATACTATGTATTTACAGTATTAGAAAACGATGATACGAAAAAAAAGTATTTTAGATAGAGATATAAAATTTTTGTTTTAAATTTATATAAAAATAAAGTTTAATAAAAATAAAATAATATATAAGGCTAAAGAAGATACGAAAAAATACTAATCAACCAGTAATTATATCATGATAAAAAGCAATATTAATTAAGAAAATAGTAAAACTTCAAAAAGCTTAAATATTGAAAATTACCAAACCAAGTTATGTTCAAACTAGCTGTTTAAAAGCTTGTTATTGATTAAAAACTTTAAATCATAGCTTTTATTTTTGGAATGAGAATGGTTTTATGAAGTATGATTAAAGACTTAAGCATCTGAAAATTAAGTAGAAGAAAAAACTAAGTTTTGAAAAAAAATTATATAACAATAAAAGATTATAACAGTAAAAAAAAAAGTTTTTTATACTTAAGCGTAATATATAAGGTCATAAAACTTTTGTAAAGTAATATTTTTAGTTTTAAGAATTCTAAAGTTTATAATTTGTTTACATAATTGGTCAGCTTTATAAATTTAAAATTGTAGCAGTTTGTTTTAGTTTTCATTTAATAACTAATTCATAAATACTTTAATGTTATAGTTAAAAATTTATGTATGCTTTTAAATAAAAAAGCTTGCGTTAAAACTGTTTATACTATTTAATAAAAAGTTAAAACAAATTTATCCACAATTTTTTTATTATTATTAAAAACTTCAAAACTATATATATTTTTTTTTATTATAACAGTTAGAATGTGCTTCAACTGCTTTAAAAGGAGTACTCAAAAACATAATTATTAGTAGATTAACCAAAACCAGCTATTTTTATATTTTTTGATCAGATATAAATTTTTAATGTTTTCTTTTAATACTTATTTCAGTCGTGTGCCGTAAAAAAATTTACTGGTAGTTATTAACTTATAAATATTCAAAGAACAAACGTCCTTACAACTGCAAACCTAAGGCACAATATAGTTGCACTCATGCAACTCTACTTATATAAAAGAACAATATAATTTTTTCTTACACTTTTGATATGTTCCATTGTGCCGTTTATTAATTTGATAAAATTTTAACAAACAATATCTGCCACATGTCTCACAAAGTGCAGTTTTGTAATCTGAATATCGTTGAAATTCGCTGAATTTGTCGCCGGCCACCTGACTACGCGTTTGTGACGTAATAATAATTGCACGCGACTCACGCAAATGCAGTACAGTGATTTAAAATTAAAAGCCACGCTTTAAATTAAAGTGTGTAATTTTAACTTTCATATCTTGCAGTTGCAACCTGCCCGTTTAATATCTGGAACATTTTTTCAACTGAAGTTTATTTTTAGTTGAATTATAAAAACTATTATTGTTTGCTCACAATTTGAAAACATTATTCTGTTAATTTCAAGATAAATAACTTTGTTCATAGTTATGTAGTTGAGTTACGTTTTACTTTTACTTATTGTGTTACTTAGCACCTTTCAAGTAACTTTTATTTGATCATTTTTTGCTTCAAAAAACATTTAAAAACAAACAAACAACGATTTTTACAAAAAAGATCTCAAAGAAAAAACACTAAAAGTTCTTTAGTATGAAAGTAATTAGAAGTTCAAATTTTAATCGGTCATTGTTGTTACCCGTAAACATTTAATAATTTTCACTTAAGAAATTTACCCAGCTGCTCCCTAACAACGCTGCATAGCAACCATAAAACTCTTCTTCAAAGCTAAACAGCGTGTATAAACATTTGAATCAGCTAAGAAAATCTTCTAAGTGCTTATGTGTTGAGTTCAATATTATTTTTTTAAATATTTATGTCGAGACTAAGTACCATTCTACACAATGAAAGTTGATTTTGCAACATGAGTAAGAATTTAAAGATTTATTCGAAAATAGTCAAGTTTGCACAGTTTAAATGTCTGGATAACGCAATTTTGTTTTAATCATGTAAGAATTTCAAAATTGTAATAAAATCACTTTACTTATTTTTTTTATAATATAATTTTCATATTTACATTATAATCTTACCACTAAATTTAAACCTGTTATTTTAAAAGGTAGTTGATTATATTTTTATCTAAGAAATAAATTTTAATATAGTGCAAAAAAGTAAATTTTATAAACTTTTAATCTTCAGATATGCTAGATTTTAAGTAAACTCCACTAATTGAAAATGGGCAGAAAAACTCTATGTCATTCTTTAATTTTTTTCAAACACAAAAATGTAACTTTCTGTACACAAGTTTTTTTATACAAACTGAAATAGACTGTCAGTGAAACATTTTTAGTTTTAGTTAGCTTAAAAGCAACCTTTTGAAATAAAGCAACGTTAATTAGCGCCTTTTCCATTAAAATAAAAAATCAAAAAAAGTCGACACGTGTTTAATCAAAACAACGACATTAAGCTCGACTTTAATTATTCTGCTTGTTTCTTCTTAGTAAAAGTTTTTGAGCGGAAAGGAAACGAAAGTTAGACTTTCTGTTTGCTTACATGCATGTTTTAGAGGCAAAATTAAAACAACTGTTGTTTTAAAAGTCGATAACAACAAACATTTTAAAAGTTTTTTAAAGATATTTGAATTGCGATTTGATATAAAAATTTTTGGGAATAATTGAAAAAAATTTAATACGTTCACACTAATGCTTGATGTAACAATAAAATTTCTCTTGTTGCTGATGAGTTGAAATTTAAATTATTTATTTACAAGTTTGCATAAGAAGTTGAGATATACTTGATTGTTTCTTTAAATTGTAATTAGTTTTGTATCTGGATTTGGTTTCAAGTTAAACATTTTAAAATATTATTTAGGTGTGAAGACTAGTTTTTTTTCATTTAAATAAAATTACTTGATTTTCTAAAAAATAAATTTTCTAACTAATGTTGTTTAATAAAACTTATGTCTTAAGAAAAACCTATAATGTCAAAATTAAAACATATTTTTGAAAACTTATATTCATATATTTATGTAGATTAATAGAAGCTTAGTACACAAAATCATAGGAAATTAGGTGTACAGTTTATTTTGAAAAAAAAAACTATACAAAAATAAAGTTTTATGATGACTTATAATTTACTGGAGATTACTATTTGAAAAGATATCAAAAATTTTAAATGTTTGCTTCTTTAGATCATAAAACTGTTTAAAATGTTGAACGAAAAAAAAAATTGTATAAAAGAATAACTAATTTGTAGAATTGTAAAATACATATAACTCGGAAATTTTATGTGCTATCATTTACTTTATGTATGCCTAAAAAAAATTTTAAACAAAGTACTAAATAAATACTTTCTACATTAAATTGAAATTAAGTTATTTACAAAGATACTTTTTAATTACGTATATTTTTGTCAGATTTTCCAGTAGCTTAAATCATTCATTCCGTAGATTCTAAAATGAATCATTGATAAACCTTTTTTCAGTCTTAAAATCATAACAATAAAGCAAATGTTGATTGAAACTAAAATCTGTGTTTAAGCTTTCCTATTTATTTACATTTTATCCAGTTAATGTATGTTTATTTAGATAATAGAAGTATAAGTAGGTATACTAAGATAATGTTTCATTTTACACATAATAAAATAGAAACTTTTTTAGAGAAAAACTAAAAAAATATTGTTATTTTTTAAATTCATTTTTTTATCTTTTTATGACTCGTAAGACTAAGCAGTTTTTCTTAAATTACTTTATAAACAAATACAAATTTTTAACTGAAGCATGTTTGCGACATTCGTGAAATTTTTAAAGGATTAGACACAAGTGTCTAGAAATGAGTTAAAGAAATTTTTAAAAAAATTCTTTTTCGCGATTGTACTCAAGTGTTTAAACTTTTTTTAAAAAACTATTTTGATATTTCAAACTTTAAAAGTAAGTAACTTTAAAAAGCTATAAAAATTTTTAAACTCGTTTTTTAAAACAGTTTACTTGTGTCAGAATTTAAAAACACTTTAAAATTATTCTTTTAGAAAATTGTGTCTTATATTTGCTACTTGTTCCGGTTAAAACAAAAATTTTCTTTTGGTTGACTTCAATTATATTCACTGTAATTAGTACTTAAGCATTCTAAATTCGTTACATAAAATGATTTAAAGATTTTTTTTTTCAAAACCTTTATTGTAGTTGGTTCTTTTTTGTAGTAATTTCTGTTTTTACTTCTATTCTTAATGCCTGGTTTCAAAACTAACAAAAGAGAATAAAAACATTAGAAAAAATTAAATATTTTTTAGTGTAAGCAATAGTTTTAATTTTCATTATTAGTTAAACCTCTAAAATAATTATTAAACGCAAGTTTTAATCAAATAATACTAAATAAATATAACTATCTGAAACTTATTTTTCTTAATAAGTTAACTAAAAAGCTTAAAATTATGTTCATTATAGTTATATAAAAATTTAATATTTCTTTTTAAGATTTAAATAAAGCTAGTTTTTGATTAAAAATAATTTTTAATATTTTAAAAATCAAACATATATTTAAGAATCTTAAATAAAGCTTTACATGTGTGGTATACTAATAACTTAGCTTTAAAAAAAATGTTTTTTCATATAAATGCCTTCCAAATGACATCCAAAACAAAAAAAAAGTGATACGAAAAAAATTGTTTTACATTTAATGAAAAAGTTATTAAAGTGATTTTTTTTTTCTTTATATCCTTTACACTTTGTTGTTTATACAAAAAAGTATTTTTAATTATAGTTTATAATTAAATCCGAATGAAGAAAATAAAACATTCTTCTGCTTATTGTTTTCTTTATTACAAATTTAAAGATTAAAGAACAATAAAACTGTATAATTTTTTGTTAAAATATTTAGAAATTTGACTAAATTTCGGTTTATTTTTAAGAACAAATTTTTCTAATATAACATTACTAGTTTACTTTAAATGTTCAACATTTTTAACCTAAATAGAACAATTTCAATATTAAAATAAGATCTAAAACTAAAACAAAATACTTATGGGAAATAACATTACACAGTTGACGAAAAGTTAATCCCGAAAGACCTAGTAAAAGTAATAAATGTACTAAAATCAACAACTGAGGGTGGGTCCCATTTGTTTAATTCTAAAGTATACAAAGTTTATTGTTTATATGTATCATGTGGATCCAATTTAAGCTTAGCTGAATACTTTTGTGCCAAGAAAAAACTTGAGGTTAGACTTAAAATATGTTTTAATATTTCCTGTTTGTAAATAAATGTAGAAATACTTTTTTATTAAAATATAATTTATTTTTATCCAGAGATTTTGTTGTCTTGCAAAAGTCTGAATGTTTCTTTTTTGATTGTTCAAAGTTTTGATGCTATTTTTAGAACTTTAAGCTTTTACAATAAAGAAAATTTAATCAACACAACTTTTTTGAAACTAAATTAAACTATATGTGACTTAAAAGTTTAAAATTTAAGTTTTTTAATTAAAGTATATCTTTCTACGCACAAGAAAAATAAAATGGTATTTAACTAATGTAACTTTATTGATTTTATTAGAACAAACATACTATAATGAGTAGCAAAAAGTTATACTTAATTATATTTAAAGGTATTAAAAGCTATTTTTAACTATGTTGTTAAACATTAATTGACATTTTTATTCATTTTATTGTTTGCTACCACTTATTAAAAAAATGTTTATTAAAAGACTGATATCGTAAATGTCATAATAAAAGTAGATTTATAATTTAGTCTTCCTTTGTAACTTTAAAAATATTTCGTGTAAAGGACAAAAATTTGTTTGATTATAAAAATGTCCAAATCATTTAAACCTCGAAAAGGCTATAAAAACATATTTCCCTGTCAAAAACACAGAGGCTTATACAAAACTTTTAAACGTTTAAATTCTGAATCCCGCGCATGACCTCACAATAGAGTTACATTGGACACAAACATCAAACATTACGAATCTCCATTGTTATTGTTGCCATACAAGAATGTTGCTAGAGGGGCTCACGTTTGGGGAGATCCCCGTGGAGGGGCGATTTCCTGCTGAGAGCAAAATAAATAATTCTTGGCTATTGTGCAACTTCTTGGGTGGTCAACTTGTTGCATTTTTCACCGCCTGATTCACGTAACAAATATTATTTGAGAAGCGGAAGAGATCGGTTCGTGTTACTGTGCACCTGTTTTGTGTGTTTTCATAGGAAATATGGGGTTTTTATTTACTAATTGTAACCTAATCGTTTCCGTTAAACAAAAGTGTTGAACGTGAAGTATTTTAGTTCCATTCAACTTACTGCCACTGTTTGTAAACTCCTATAAAGTTAACAAGTTATTTACAAAGTTAATTTGACTTGTATAACTATAATTTATAAAAAATTATCAGTGTTTTATTAAAAATCAAAACAAATACTAAGTTTCAAAGTTTTTAAAACCAGCGCTTTGAGTAACCAATGTAAAGAAGATCTTTAAAAAAAAAGCATTGTTAAAAACATTAACATGTTAGGGTAATAAATAAAAATTTTAGTCTGGTTTATAGATAAATGTATATTATTTATACTATTGAATGGTTTCAAATAAAAACATCTTCAAGTACTTTCGCTAAGTCTATCAACCGTAAAACAATAATGCTGAAGCTTTCTGAACGTAAATTATTTAGTTAATGCAAACCACGTAAGTAAACACTCAGCTGAAATATAAATTTCAGCATAAACATAACTTATTTTAATCTTTTACTTATTTCACGTAGTGCACACTTATTAAATCTAAAGTTGTCAGTGTTTTCAAATATATTTAAATAATCAAGTTTTTGTTGTATTTATTTTTAATAGTATTTTGTTTAGTTTAGCATACCTAAAGTTTTAACTTCTTAAAAAAATATTTATGGTTTAAATTATTTTAAGCTGCAAACTAAAGAATAGTTTTCGAGATGTTTCAAAATTATATACAAGTTCAACTTTTTTTCAAAGTAAACACTATTCTAAAAATCAGGTAAAATATTTTTTAAGGTATTATTTTGGTAAATTTTCATGTTTCTGACTTTAAATTTTGTTTTGAATCGCACTTCATTCATTATTTAAGATGAAACACTTTACAACAACAAACTTTCGAAAATTTTAAATACATTGTACAACATTTAAAACTTTTAGTAATTTACCCATTTATTATAAAGTATAACATATCAAATGGTAATACACTTCAAATACATTCAATAAATAGGCACAGTTTTATGATAAAGTAGAAAACAAATTATGTGACAAATTTCAACCAGCTTTTGTTATTCTACTTGCATGTGAGCTGATTGTTGAAACAAAAGATTTCGTATCATGCACAACCTTCACCTTTGTATTCATACGTCACAATAAATATCGTTAATGAATTTATTTTTTGTTAATGTTTTTTATTACTGTGTCGCGAATAGTTACGTTATTCTGGTTTGTTTCTCATGCAAAGTACTAACAGCTGTTTTGCCTAAATATGGTGCCTAACTTGAAAAATGGAATTGTTTTATTGCTTAAGTGTTTAATTTTTTTTTCTTCATTGCACTTTTTATTATTGCAAACTTCGATTTACAAATATTTTTTGTATTTAGTTCGTAAAAAACAAGACAAAAAATATAAATTTTTCACTTTTTTTAACCTAATAAGATATTCTGACCAAAAAGTTACTTATAGAAACTATTTAGATTATTAACGATATCAAACGAAGCCTTAAAAATACATCAGTTAATTTAATGCCAAACATTGAATTTTTAATGAGTGAAGCAAACCAAAAATTAATTCCTTTGGTCATTTAACGTTTAACTGAAGTCGTTTGAATAATTTTAACCAATTAACTAAATAACACTTTTCGAACAAAGTCTAATTGTTTTAATATAAAAGCTTAAATTTCAAACAAAGCATTTTGTTATTCATGAGGATCAAAAATCATTAGCTTTTTTGACTGTAAAACCGAATTAATCAATATAAACTTTATAAATACAAACTCGTTAAACTTACGCTTTAACTGATTTATATTTAAACTTGTTTCTAAAAGCTATAAAATTAAAACTTAATTGCATTTTAGTAACAAAATATTTCATAGACCGAGTTAAACAATATTTGTATAAATGAAAAATAGTCTAAATTTTTGTCCTTTTATAAAAATGAATTGGTGATTTAGTTTTGAAGCAATCATAACAAAATCGGCTTAAAACTTTTTAACTAATTGGATTTACGCAAAAGAGTGCTAATTTGAACTTTTAAAAAATAATTTGCTAGGTTTACGACTATTAATCTTTGTCGATTTTTAAATGTATGTATACAAACATATATTATTAACTATAACTATTGTTGTTGTTCTATTAGATTTAGTTTTAGTTTTTTTTTTGTTATCAAAACTTTTTATTATTATAAAAAGTATTGAAGTAAAAGTTAATATGTTAAAATAGAAAATATCACATCTTGGATTAATTAACTATTATTAGTCCTTTTTTGTTGTTTTTGATATACTTCGATATACTTAAAAGAATGATTACAAAGTTTTACTAGTTATTGTTGTTTTACGTGTTAGTTCTTTTTGCTGCTAAGCTTTTTCTATTAATTTGAAAACACGACTTTTTACATTTATTAATAGCTACTGTTGTTGTATTTATGTTGTTTGTTGCTGTTACAAAAAAAAGTTATAAACATTCAAAATTAAGATCCCTGAATTTAATAAGTTGTTTCTATTGATATGTTGTTAAACTAAGTTGTTTTTAATCCAGATGATACAAAACATTTAAGTTTGTTTAATAATGGTTATATTTCCTGATACTTTCTAAACACTTATAAGCGAATTATTCAACTATAACCAACTGTTGTTGTTTTTGTTATTATTTTAGTTTTTGTTGAGTATTTTAACATTACTTATATCACTAAACTAGTTTACTTACCTTAACTAATCCTGGACATGACGTTAAACTGTTCTGGTGTAAGGCTCAACAACCGAAAGGTTTTTTTGTGTACCAAGTCCTTGGACCAAATTTTTTGAGCGTTTTTTGTCATTCAATAAACAATAATCGTTTTTATTGTTGCTGATATTCTTTGATACTGTTGAGAGTAAAAAGTTTTGATTAAAAAACTTTGTTGATCTTGTTTAGTTGTTGTTAGTATTTTTGATAGAACTGAATTTTGAGCTTATAAATTTTAGTAACTATTTTTGTTTTTAAATTTTTTGATACACTTAAAAACAGCCCTACTCATTTCAACCAATGGTGTTTTGTATAATCTGTTGCGAAAGCAACTAACAACGGCACGCAATTGATTACAAATAGCTTACAAAACAAACAAGCTTCTTATAACTGCAACACACCATTAAGCCATGTTGAAACAAAAACCATGTAAAGTTGCTACGCTTAATACAAAACCAGAAACAGAAAGTCTTTCTCGTTCGTGGGAAACATTTTAATTGTACAGGATATGGGCCGCACAGAAATAAAAACTTGCTTTTTTGTTCAGCAAATATTTATTATAAATTCTTTTTAATTATTATACAGTGTCCCATAGTTTTAATGAACTTTGTGCTATTTTAAATGAAGGGTTTATCTTATTAGTTTTTCATTTGTTGATCTTGCATAAAGTAAACTTTATGCTCGTATTTAGTTTGACACGGATAAAATATTTTACTGTTGTTCTTTGTTTAGTTTAAAAAAGATTTAATTACATAAAGTTTTTTGTGTGATAATATTTTGCGTGTTTTACTTAATTTTTTGTAATACTGATCTATTAAATGGTAGTATGTACTATGTAGTATGTTTTACTTAGTTATATATAAATTTAACTTTTCAATTAAAATATTTTTTCTAAATAAAAGCACTTTGTTTTAGACCAAAAAAAAACTTAAAAACACTTGACTTTCAAAGCAAACTGCTCAACAGTTACTTATGTTGCAATGTAATTATTTCATATCAAAAACGTAAGTGAGAATATTTTTCTTGAGTAGTGTTGAGTGCATTTTTACAACATTTCAAGCATCAACGTCAATTGTAAATGAGCTATCAACAATAAAAACCTCATTGAACCTCTCAAGTTGTATAAATATTTCATTTTATTGCATATTTCTGCTCTTCTAAATGCAAATATGATTGAATTTATCGATTTCAAGCAGAAACATCTGGTTTTGCGTCAAAAAAATTAGTTTTATTGAGCATCAAAAAAAAAATCTTTTTTATTTTCTACTAAAAAGTGCATATTTTTTCATCACGGTGGTACATTGTTTTAATTTTGAAGTATTTCATGTTCGTTGTATTTTTCAGCCCACAAATTACCTGATTAACTTACGACAATTAAAATTGAATTAACTTTTATAGTTCAATCGTTTCTTTAGGGCCAGTTGAAATCCTGGTTATTTTTTGAGGTCAACATTCGCAATGACAACAACGACAACAAAACTTTGCGCTTGAGTGACTTCAAAACGCTGTTTTGCCAGTAGAAAGCAACCAGGAGTAGTTGAATTAGGTGTAATCAACGAATGAGAAGTTTTTATATTTTTGTAAACATTTGTCCGCTTTGTATGGGGATTTGATATGACAACAGCGTGCTTGAAATTTTTATTTGATGATAAAAATGCCACCAAATTAGTCTTAGTGACGTCGTAAAGAAGTTTTTTAAAAGATTTTAAAATAATCATAACTATTCAATTTTTAATGTGTTTTAGATTAGACTTTAAAAAAGAGCTACATTGCAATTGAAAAGTAAAAGCTATTTACACTAAATAATTTTGTTTTTGACATTTTGAAAATAAACAAAATTGTTTAAAGTATTTTTATATCATATCACTTTCAAAAATAAAAACATGTATTGAGATGAAATTATAGTTTAAGTAAAGCCGGTTGAGGCTCTGTCATAAATATTTCATTCTTACAGTTTAATTGCAAATACCTGTGAAACTTTTAAAGTACAAGTAAAATTTTAAAAACTTTTCGCTTTGTTATTGAAAATGTTTAGCTTATATATATAATGCTTTTCAAGCTACATTTGAAAAATCTACCCAATAAAAAAAGCTTTTAATTTCAAATTTCATGTATAAGCAGATTCGTCTAAATGCAATGTTATGTGTAATGATGTCATAAAACTGTACAACAAATTTGATTATTGTTGACAAGTACAAGACAAAAAACTAAAAAGTTTAAATAAAAAGTAGGATCTGGTAGAAGAATTTCAAAAAATAACTTTTATTTTTTGTTTGTAAGTTTGGTTTATTTTTTTGTTTTTTTTTCAAGATGTATAGACCATGTGATTTTATTGCTTGAAAAAAGAGTTTTGTAATATAATTAACTAATTAATACTCAAATGTTTAGAATTAAAAAAAATCAGCAAAAACTCACATCCGGTAATGATTTTAAACTAAAGTATAAAATGTTATGTTTATATTCTCAATTTTGTTAAAAAACTAACGCAATATAACTTCAGAATTAGTTTAGTACTATTTAAATTTCTATACTTTTATTTAAAATACTTTATTAAGATTTTACTACTTTAAAGGAATTTTTCAGGCTTTTTAAAAACTGTGTTTATACCTCTTATAATTTAAAATTACTCATATGTAAAAAAAGAATTAATATTCTAAATAGACCACCCTATAGAATTTTCAACAGAAAACAGTTTTTATTTTCCACATCTCTATAGCGATTAAGTTTTCAGCAAATTCTTTGCCGTGGCGCCTCAGAGTTATTATCAATTACACAATTCATCCAAGATGTCAACATGGGCGATTATTTACAATGTTGCAAAGCATTATGACGCAACAGCGGGTTAAGCAAAATGGATGCTTCTAGTTTAAAGTTAGTACTAAGTGGCGCCGCTGCTAATCGCGCATGTAAGTGTCGAATTTGTTTGCACAAGCAATGTTCTAAAGCTACATGAACTTATGAAATTGAAACAGTACAGTAGCCGAATCGATTGTTTAGTAAATCAGTGATGAGTGTTGCTAGATACGTTGTATACGAGCGATGAGTAGTGCTAGGTGCTTTAATATTTATTCAAATTTATCATGGAATAAAACATTTTTAAGAAAAACAATGTTAAGTAAAATAAAACAACTTGTAAATGACGAATACAGCTTTTTTTAGTATAATATTTTATTTTAAAGAATAATGATGATAACTTGTTATTTAATCTTTGACAAAATAATTTCGTTTTAAAAATATTAATAAAACATTTTGAAAAACTTCTAAAAAAAAGATACATCTAACACGTTTTCAATACATTTACATCAATTTATTTTCTTAGTTGTATTCAGCTCTATTCGTATAATTACATTTTATTAAATTTTACTTTAGAATAAAAATCGTTAATTTGTGTTCTTATTAAGACTCTTTTATTTATTTTTTGGACAGAATCTTACTAATGATCAATAGTTGTTATCGTGCGACTTTATAATATTTTTATTATATAAACAACTGTATTAAATAAAAATATTTAAAGAACGTATTTTTTATACTTCAGATGTGCAAATGCTTTTATACCATGTGTTTATCTGTCATCAAAAAAATATGTACACGTTGACACAGATTTAACAACTTCATTTAAATTTAAATTTTTGTACTAGATTTAATTGAAAACTTTAAACATATAAGGTACTAAGATAACATATATAGCTTTCTAAGCATAGAAGAACTTAAATCGTTTAAATTCAAATTTTATAACATTGTTCAAAACATACAAAGTAAGTTAAACAAAAATTTAATTTTTGGATTTTTTGTAGCAAAGTAGCATTCAGATTTTTAAATTAACTTTGAGATTACTAAAGGTATACAAGAACGTTCAGTCAGAAAATATATTTTTAGACTAAGTCAAAAGTTTTAAGTGAAAATAAATCACTAATGTTTTCTCATTTTAAAATAAGTTTTTGCCATGTTGACTAAGTGCTTACAAAGTTTAATTTTTTTTATCTAAATCAAAATCTGAGTTCTTTTTATACTAAATATTCTACGATTATAAGTATCAAAAATAGAAATAAGTTTGAATTTGACGAATTAGTTTGAAAAAAATAAACTTTTTAATAATTACATAGCTAACTTATTTAAATGACATGAATTAAAAAACATATTTTTCAAAGTTATTATTTTGAAAAAATAAAACTAAAATATTAACAAATAACATTTCTATAACTTGAAACAAGTTATAACAAGCTTAGATTGCTAACAAAAACGTCTGAGCTGATAGAAGTTAAAATGCATTTATAGTTAAATAAATGTAATATGTAACAACTACTTATTTTTTTTAGTTACAGGTTATATAACAAAAGTTTAAAGTATATAGTTGAAACTAAATACCTTTCGATAAAACTTGATTTATAAATTTACAACTGTAAAATCTATTTTGAAGATTAACAAAAAAATTTATTAAGAAAAAGTTCAATATTATCTCTAATCTTTCTCTTTTAAAATTAAGTATGTTTTTTTTTTGTAGTTCTATAGCTTTAAAAGTTTTTAATACAATGTTGTGTATAGATACCATTTAATTTAATGTTATCTGTTATATGATGGTATACAATCCAAAGTTTTAATCTTTATAGTTCCAAAGCTCGTGTATAGCAGCATTATATAGTTTCTGCCACTTAATTTTATTTGATATAAAAGTATAATTAAATTAACAAACACAACAAAATTGAGATAACTTAAATGATTTAAACAACTTAAGTTTATTAAAATCTAAAAGTATATGAGAAACATAACTAAAGATTTCTTACTAAAAAATCATAGACTCAGACAGAAGTAGGTTGCAAAAGCTTTCGGTTAATATGTTATAGTAAAAACAATGAAAAATTAAAAAACAAACCGTTTATAAACTATGGACAATATAAATTTTTAACTATTTTGTAAAAAAATAATTCTGCAAAAATTTACTTTTACAAACATTCTTTTTTTTTAATTGTTTATGTGCAGTGAACAAAACGTCAAAAATCAATGATTAAAACAATGTTTTCATATAAATCATAGATCGGAAAACTGCAGACCGTGGACCAAAGATGGCCTGATAAGCAAATTTTTGCCCGCGACCTGCTTCTTTACCCAAAAATAAAACGCAGAAACAAAAGTTGAAGTTGTTTTTTAAAAGAAAATTTTGTTATTTTGTTGCTTGTGAGTAGATTGTTGCTTTTACTATAAAAGGTGCAACTTTTTTACATAGATATTTTGATTAAAGAAAATTAATACGATAATTTAAAAACCACAGTTTATACCATTGAAATATGTATTTTGTACCTTTGAACTGTTTGAAATAGAAATTCAAAATATTTCAAAGCAAAAAAAAAACAGTTTCAAGAACTAAACAATCAAAATTATACTCTCTTATCCCTAGCACGTGCGGTTTTTATTTTTCAAAAATACCAGAAAAGAAGTTTAAAATGAAACATGTGACAGTTGTTTATATTGAATCTTGAAACTAGAAAAAACCACCCAGGCCCACACACGGTACAACGAACTGACATATTAGTATTTGTTAATACAAAAGGGGCTGAGTTTAATTAATATTGCTGGTTTGAACAGAATTATTCTCTTAATGTTGAACCTTGAAGCACACCTGTTAGCAGTTAGAAGGTCAAACCAGCAGTTGTTAGATGATTTTTAAACTTTTTTTTCTAAAGTGTTGCGTTTTTTCTAATTTTAATTTCGCAATGATAAGCACCTAAGCTGTTTTTTTTTAATATTGTTTCCGAAGATAAACTTTTTAAAAATAATGTTTTGAATGTAGATAAATTACAAATATCATTAAAATTTATTTAGTATTTAATTATTTTTTTTTCAAATGTGTTAATTTGCGAAAACGTATACAGTAGCTTTAAAAATAAACAAATATTTTATAATCTATATATTATTTAAATAAATCTACGAATTGTTTTGCATTAATATAAAATTAAAATAACTATTTTTTAATTTATAATTTTCATTAAGTTTTACTTTAAAGTTATTTAAGCACGTAAAAAACGAAGTTTTTTCAATTTTTAAAACAAAATGACTATAAAATGAAAAAAAAAAACTACGCTATTTAATAAAATGCGTCGTCAAGCTTGAACCATATTTGATTTTGACGGGATTAAACCGCTGTCACATCATAAAAAATATATTTTTTTAATAAGCTTTTCAAAGTTTCTATTTTTAAACTGACTAATTCCGATATTGAATTGAGATTAATTTAACCGTGCATATTACGAGAATTCACTTGTAAATGAAATTTAAATCTTTTGTAAATTTAAGTTGAACTGCTTTTAAGTATACAGTCTTGTACTATCAAAAAAATCGAGCATTTTTGAGGAAAATTCAGAAGTATGATAATAAAGATGTGTGAACTAGCAGACTTGTTAAATAATACTAAGTAAACAATTTTATTAATACTGGATTATTGCTTAGCATATCCTAGTTTATACGTAAAATAAACTTGAACACAAAGAAGTTTATCAAATACTTCTACTTTTAAGTGTAATAAAAAGATTTAAGTATTTATTAGGGTGTTTCTGAAGATTTGGTTCATTAGTAATTTAGAATTAACCACGTAATATCATATTCTAATAAAAGCAAATACTTTTACTTTACTTCTTAACGCGTTTAGAAGATTGTTTTCCTTCTACTTGTAGTTTACTTTTATACTTATTAGTGACAAAGTTCGACTTAAGTATTATATTAGTTTAAAAAGAAACGAATTAAAAACTAAAAATAAATTAATTAGATATTTTTATGAAATAAATTTTGAAAAAAAACTTATTAAGAAAAGTTTATAGACATTAGTATGTTTTAATGTTGGCAAAAGAAAATTATTTGAATACTTATTAAAAAAAAACCTTTTAAATTCAAAAACTATTTGCACATTATTAACATTGTCTAATTATAACTAACACCTGTCTTATATATTGATCTAAACATACTATTGTTTAAAAGATGCATTTTTGAGTTTAAAAAGTAAAGTGTGTGAACATAAACTCGAAAAGGCAAACTTTATTGTTGTAAACCTTATCATTTCAGCTGTTAGCAAAAGAAGCACTTTTTCAAAGTTTTTGTCGCAGAAAATAGCTATTGAGGTGCTAAAAAGATGCGGTTAATTGCTTGTTTTAATTGTAAATTTTACGTAGTTTTAAACTTGAACATCATTTTCTTACTCGTTTAGTTTGAAAAGTTTATGCAAAGTCTCACGATTTATGTAGACAAAGAAATTTGTTCACTAACATTTCTCTTTGGGTCAAATGAAAACCGATAAAGTACTTATTTATATCTAGCGAGACAGTAAGCCTATGTATTCGGACTTTGTAACTTTAGTCCTTTTTAGTTATAAAAACTAGACACCATGTCTGGCAGAGTCAATATTTTCTATTCTGTTTTTATAAGAAATAACTTCATGTAATTCTGAAGAATTAACTTGTTTTGAGTTACAACGTTGAGTGTATTTAAAGTTGAGATACTTAAATAATTAAAAACCAAATAAGACGGAAACACTTATTTAAAGTTGTTAAAGATTAGTATTTAAATATTTGCCTATTTTACGATGTAGTTAAAAAGTAGTTGTAGATTTATATTTAAATTTATTTTCTTCTAGTCTTGCGCAATACTTTTCAAGTGTTGACCAAATTTTCATTTTACTTTAAGTGCAGCCGACTAATCAATACATTAAAAAAAAGTATATAAAAAATATCTATTTATAGTAATATGTGAGCAATAAACTACTTTGTGTAAAAACATGTTTCATTATAAGATAAAACTTTTAGTAAAATGGCAATTAAGTCGAACTGTTTCAATTCACATCTTTGTAACTTTATACGCGTGCACAAATTGTCGTCTTATTTGTATAGAATCTTTCTTACCCATAACGGTGCTGAAGTTTGAGATCAAAATCAAAATAAACAAAACAATTCAGTTGCGTATCCGCCCCTTCCTCATTATTACGTAACAAACCCTTCGATTTTGTTGGTTGTGGAAATTTCCTGTAAAAACTATCTATATATATTAAAATTTAAAAAATTAAACTGTTTTAACTCTATTATTTAAAAATACTTAAAGTATTTTTTTACAAATATTTAAATTATTTTAAATTAATAATTTGTTACATTGTAACTGCAATACAGTAACAATAAAGTTCTTTGGCAAAACAGTCTATTATAAAACTTTAAAATAAATATTTAAAATACAACTACAAGTTTTAAGAACTGACTTGACGATATATAACAACAAAATAGTTGTAAAACTGTTTGTAAACTTTAATTTTAAAACAACTCAAAAATATCAAAAAGTCAAAGCTATCTGTTGAAACAGTAAAAAACTAATAAACGTTTTAAACAAGTTTTTTTTTCATCAAAATTTTATCAAATTTTAAAGTTAGTCATAATTATTAGCCTTTTTAAGGACATAAACAGTTTCTGTATATAAAACAAAGCTGTAAAGTTAAAACACATTTACTTTAAATAAAATCATAACAAAACTTACTTTCAAGAGAACAATACAACTTTTCAGAAATATATTAATAAGATTTGTAAGTATTACTTCACTGTAACAACGCTTAATTAAAATTTTTCAACAGCGCCGTTTTACCTTTAGAACGCCGGAAAAGTTTTATTCGGAAGATTTTCAATCTCATTTGAAATGGAGCATAGCTGAATATTTTAAAGCTGACAACTCGCTTTAATTGCTTAAACATTCAAGCCGGACCACCTACAAAATTGTATTTCGCCTCTGTTACCATGTGTGCTGCTCCTTTGTTTAATTTGTTAATCTTTGTTTGAATAATGCCCGATTGTTACATACTGACAATTTTGATGATATAAAAAGATGCAGTAAGTTGAAATGTTATTATGTTGCGAAGTTCTTAAATGTGTTTTTTATAAACAGAATGAAAATATATATTTAATATTTTTATATTATTATCTCGAATCAAAAAGTTTTATTTGTATTATAACTTTATGACAGACAACCTTTTTTTGTTTATAGTAGCTTTATATCAATAAATAGTAAGTTAGTCTTTTTGGTAAACTGATCAAGTAACAACCACACATATTCGGTTTATTTCTTAAACAATATGTTTAACCAAAATTGCTTTTTTTTAAAGTTATAAAACACGTTTTTTAATTTAAAGAAAAAATACAATGTCTTTTAAGTATTGTAAAATAAATTAAAAAAAGGGATGTATCTGTTTACAACTTGTGCTACACAGGTACGAATTTCTCACGAGAGAAGTCATATAAATGTGAGAGAGAAATTAAGAGAACAAATAATAATATGAGAGAAAGAAACTTTTTAAGAAAAAAAAAATTCAGCACCGTTAAAAAGTTATTTATTAGTCAGTGAAAAGGCATAATCTTACTTTTATTAGAAGTCTGATGTAAAGTAGTAGTAATTTATTGGAACCAAAAGCAAATTAAATTTTATTTTTATGTTTACAGTTTTATTTAATCAGTTCTTTTATTGAGAAGAAGTAATAATATGAGAGAAAGACATTGTGAGAAGTAAAATTAACTTATAACTTAATGTAAAGACGTAAACTTATTTATTTTTATAAGCTCGATGTAAGCATTAGTAATGTTTTGCTATCAATAGCAAACTACATTTTATTTTTTTTTTCACAGTTTTTTTTTTCAAGCTAAAATATGTTTAGTTGCAGATTCCAGAAAGTACGCATAGGGTAATTGTAACATTGAAACTACCATCAATTTTAATAAACGTTATATTATATTGTTCAACCTTAGCTGCTTTTACAAAAATAGAAAAAAGTGTATAACAATTAATCAGCTAATTCTGCCTAACTTACTATACCAACATTCCCAGCAATATAGCTTGACTAATACTATTTTTTATCTAAGCAACTTTTTTTTTTTTTTTTTTTTTTATAATTAAGCCTTTTTATTTAGTAACCTAACTAAAATTAAAAAATTGCAGCTTTTTTAATTAAAAGTCTAACTAATATGAATTTTTCAAACCAACTGATGCAGACTCCCACCTCCACCGTCTTCGACCTTCAATCTACTCGACAGATGATCTCACATCAGGGAGAACCCCCCGACCACAATCAACACCCTGCGTTGCTACAGACGACGGTTGCCAACTTGGCGGACAAGTACCCACGCGCTCCCAAGTGCGCCAGGTGCCGCAACCACGGGGTGGTTTCCCCTCTGAAGGGCCACAAGAGGTACTGCAAGTGGAAGGACTGCATGTGCGCAAAGTGCACCTTGATTGCAGAGAGGCAGAGGGTCATGGCAGCGCAAGTTTGTAAATTTAAAATAAATAAAAAGTTTGATTTTTTTTCATGTGTAGCATTTAAAGCTTAGAACTTTTTTGTATATTAAACAATATTTTTTTATGTTTTAAGACTTTAGTTGAGAAAAATGATGCAAGAATTTTAAATGCTAAGCTCTGATTGGTATAAAAATTTTACAAACACCTTTTAACAGTACAGTTAACACGGTTATATTTCATAAAACTTATCTTTTAAATTTGATAGGTAGCCCTCAGAAGGCAGCAAGCGCAGGAAGAAAACGAAGCGAGAGAGCTGCAGCTGATGTACAACATCAACAAGACCCCTTTCAATCCCCCGATGCCAAAGGTTGCCACTAGCAACGGGTACATGAACTATCACAGCTCAACCAGCAGCTCGCCCATAGGCAGCTTGCTAGTGACGTCATCGGTGAAGTCACCCGCGACAAGCTTGGATGAGAAAGTTTCCGCGGAAAAGCCGGAAAGTGTCGACGAATTTGAAGCAAAGCCGTCGATTGCTTCGATGTCCGGCAGCGAATCAGGTTAGTTAGAAAATGATAAATAAAAATATACTTTTTATGTAGCTATTTAAGTTATTGTTCAAAATATTTTTAAAATTTAAACATATGCATAACTCTTAAAAGTTGAAATTATTTTTTTTTTTACATTAAACTTTAGATACCGTAGTGCTACTTTTAATTTATTTGCATTGAAGTTTGTTTAACTTGGTTTTAAATAATTCTCAGAAGGAAACAAAAAAATTAGTTTCGTTTTTGACGAAAGCTTAAAATCTCCGTCTCAAAGTTCAGATATTTGCAACAATGAAGCTAAAAATCATGCTGAATTTGATGTTAACTTGTCAGAAAAGCACAGGGATGTACAAAAAAGGTACAAACTTTTTAATGATTTCTTTTTACAAGCTGTGCTGACATTTAATTTAAACTTTTGTCCAAGAATATCTTAATTTTCAATCGATTTTATTGGCAGTTCAAATCAAAGTTTGTTATTTTTTAAAATAGTTAATTTATTTTAAAGCGAGCCACAAGACTTCGCAATGCTTTACAAGCTTTTCCCTGAAAGCAACAAGAATTATCTCGCAAAAGTTTATGAGGAACGCAATTGCAATGTGATGGACACAATAAAGCAGGTAAACTTTATTTGTTTTTAATAAAATGTATATTTTTTTTAAATATATATTTTGTTAAAGAATGCTTTATGAGCACCATACTCTTTTTTATCTTATTAGTTTGTTTCAAAAATTAATTGAAGCATAGTAAGTTTTTACTTTTTTGTAGATATTGAACTTTTTTTTTGGAAATCAATCCAATATGGCTTTGAAATATTTCTTTTCTGATACTTTTAAAAGTTCAACCAAATCATTAAAAACTTTTTTTTTTTTTGTAGGTGTTAAGTCAAAAGAACACGGGGAACTATGGAGTGCCATCAAATTTCTGTCACCCGCAAAACTTAAAAAGAAAATTGTCACCTGACAGTGAGAGGGGAATCAGCAGAAAAGTGCACAAACAATCATTACATGTGAAACCTAGACAAAGTCAGTTAAGCTATATTTCTAAAAATAGATCATTCTTATAAACTTTTACTGTTTGATAAACTAACTACCAATTGTTAAGCATTACATTTTATTTGTATTTATCTTAAGAAATCTAATTAAGTTTACACAAGAAAACAAACTGACCTTTTTTTGAAATAATGTTTTAAACAACTTTAATGATTTTTTGTTAATATTACGTATTCCATCAGATTATCCAACTCACCCCTGCTACAACATGCCGATTCAGGGTAATCCCCTTTCAACCGGCCAGTGGTTCGGCCAATCAAACTTCAACCAGAACTACGCGCTGATGGCCCAGCAGCAAATATCCGCCATGCACGCCGCCATTCATCGGAATTCTCATCAAATTAGCAGAGGATTCCCCAACAACTTTCCCGCCACAAGATTCCATCACATAATGGCGTCGAGTTTCAACGGAGCAAAACTCCCTTTCAATATGGCCCCCTTCATGGCCGCCGCCTACAACCAGATACAGCGGCCCCAGCAGAATCAGAGTTTCGCTGGATCCGAGGGTCCGCAGAGGCTCAGCCCCAGCAACAAGGAGCTTTCCATAAACGAGCTGATGAATCAGGTGAATAGACAGATTCAGCAACGGGAAAAACCCGAAACAGATACTAAAAATGTTGATAACTAACTATTTTTATAGTTAAATAAAAAAACTTTAATTTTTTGTTTCAAATTATAAAACTGTATTACCAGTGTTTCCCAGAATTTCTATAGCCGTGCACAGTAACTGAAAAAAATGTAAACAGTGAATGATTTTTTATTTAAAAATAACTATTAACAATTTATTATAATAATGTTCATATCAAACAACAACAAAAAAGCCTAATAAGAGCTACTTTATTTTGTTTTAGCTACTCATCAAAGACTTAGCCAAACATTTTTCTGTGCTCAGGAAATCAATTTCTACGCACGATACTGTGCTTCTTTTCGGAAACACTGATATATAGTGTAACAGATAAAAAATATACTAGAAATGTGCAATAAGCATTTTATCGTGTATAAAAATTGCATAACTTTGATTACAAACAGAGAGATAGGAATTTAGATGCATCAAAGTCTTTTTTTGTGTACTAAAACTTGTTTTGATAGGTGCATGCTATTCATTTTATGCAGCTTTTATGTTTTATTAACGTTTAAAAATAACTAAATTGGTCCGTTTAAAATAATACGAACTTTAATAATTTATTCTATGACTAAGAAAGTAAACACTTACTTAATTGCTCACTATTTTTTACTAGTCAATAGCAATTTCATGAACAAAGTTGCTTGTCTTTATTCACTAAAATAAAAGTTAATCATACTTATAAAAGTCTTAGACAGAGTAGAAAAATACTAAAATAAACTCATTTCTAGCCTAACTTTTAACAGTTTTTTTTACAGTATGAGCTGCTTTAAAATTAAAAATATGAGAAAATTAAGTTAACTTGCTGAAAGAATTAAATTATTTTTACTGTTTTAAACTGCCATGTCAGTTATTGTTGCTGAGTAAATTTAAAGTAACTTGTTTTATTAGAAGTTTTAATGAGTTTTATCACTTTATGCGTTTCGCCTTGACTTCATTTTAAGTAGCACTTTTTTTAATACTTTTTTCATTTTCTATTTAAAAAACTGATAGTTTAGACTTAGTTTTTTAAAAAAGACTAAATACTTTGAGCTGTTTAATACTGTAGGAATGAATAATTTACTTTGATATTTAGTTATTTTAATAATTCTAATACTTTACTTTTTGTGTAACTTTTTTTCAGTTTTTTATATTGAATGTAGTCAGATTTTTTTTTCTTTGTTTTGACTACAATTTTCTAACATTTTTTTATGCGATATAAATGTTTTTTTAATAATTAAAATATCAATAGAGTGATTTTGTTTTTATTATAATATTTTTAACAATGTTGCCTCACTTAAATTTTTAAAGCTAGTTATAAAATATAAAAAATAATAACACGAATACGAAAGCTCAAAAATATTTCTTAAACAATTTTCGTTTATATAATTGAAAAATTACTAGTCATAATTATTTACAGATTAGCAGTTTAAAAGTTTTATGGCCCAAAATATCTGAATCTTAGTTGTTGTATTTACAAGGAGAATGATTAAAGATTTTAGCATCTAAAATTAAACTAACGCAACAAGTAAAAATTTGACAGTATTTTATTTGTATTGTAAAAGAAAATAATATACAATTATATAAATAAAGGTTAAATTTTTCAAGTTTTAAAGTTAATTACATGTTTATTTTTGTCTCTTTTTGATTTTGATTTTTATCGTGTTAATATAGTTCCGGTATTTATAAACTCATTTGTATTAATACTAAATTTATAAAAAAGAACTAATGGAAAACATAAATCAATCTGCTCAAAACAATATAATTGCATTTATACAACTCAATGTACAAAAAACAATGAAATTATTTCATACACTTATGACATGTTTCATTGTGACACCAATTAATTTGTCACCATTTTAACAATATCTGCCACATGTTTAATAAAAGTGCAAGTTTTCAATCGCCCAATCGCCGAAATCCGCTGAATTCGTCGCCGGCCACCTGACTACGCGTTTGTGACGTCATAATAACTGCACCTCTCATTACATGCAGTACAGTAAAGCCACACTTTAAATTAAAGTGTTTAATTTTATTCTTCATATCTTGCAGTTGCAACCTGCGTGTATTTAATATCTAAAACGGTTTTTTATTTAAGTATTCGGCTTTGGTTAAAATATTGACGATATTATTGTTTAGTTGCTGTGTTGTGTGCTAACAAATGCACTTGAAAGCATTGCTTGTTTGATGTTAGACCAGATAAACAGCTTCGATGGTGTTAAATTGCTTTTTCTTTTTACTTATGTCATCATTAAGCTAGTTGTGTCATCTAAGCACCTCTCAAGCAACTTTCTTCTTGCCAAAGTTTGACTTCAACAAAAAACCATCTATAATATTTACCAAACGACAATTTTTATTAAGCTCAATTAAGAACAAGCACTAAAAATTCTATAGTATGAAACGGGATTAGCAGCTTAACTTTAAATCGGTCATTGTTGTTACCCGTGACCATTTGATAATGTTGACTTAAGAAATTTGCCCAGCTGCTCCCTAACAACGCTGCATTGCAACCATAAAACCCTTCTTTGAATTTGAAAAGCGAGTAGAAATATTTGAATCAGTTAACAAGTGTTTCTAAGTGCTTATGTGTTCAGTTCAATATTAATTTCTTGATGTTTAGAAAGTTTATGTCGAGACTAAGTATCCTTTGAACAATGAAAGTCACTTTTGCAAAATGATTGAGACATTCAAAGTTTACTTAAAGTATTTCACTGTTACAGTTGAAAAGGTCAGGAGAACTCAATTTTGTTTCAAAGTTGATGTAAGAATTTCAAAATTGTAATAAAATCACTTTAGACGTTGGCTTTGTAGTACAAACTTCTTGTGTTATATATAAGCTTACCACTTATAAAATTTTAGTTTAGTTGCTTAACTTTTCAATACAATTTGCTTGAAAAAATCTCGGAAATAAACTTTATGTAATACCATAGAAAGAACTTGATAAACTTTTAATCTTCAACTTCGTTAGTTTGTTATTACTCGAACTCGACTACTTAAAAATAGGTAAAAACTTAAATTTATTGTAAAATTTTCAAAAAACACAAGAATTAAACTTTGAGTACAGAAGTTTTTTTATGCAAACTGAATTAGACCATCAGCGAAACATTGTTCGTTTTAGTTAGCTTAAGAAGCAACTTTAATTAGCGCCCTTTCAACAAAACAAAACGAAGTCGACACGTGTTTAATCAAAACAATGACATTAAGATCGACTTTAATTGTTCTGCTTGTTTCTTCTTGGTAAAAGTTTTTCAGCGGAAAGGAAACTAAAGTTAGACTTTCTGTTTTCTTACATGCATGTTTTAGACGCAAAAGTAAAACAACAATTATTTTAAAACTTGATAAAAACGAACGCATTCGAAGTTTTTTATCAGATGTTTGCATTGCGATTTAATATAAAGTTTCTTTGGAAACTTATTTTGTAAAAAAGCTCGAATTGGTTATTTTTGTTGTCAATCCGTTGATGCAACAATAAAGTGTATGATGTTACTGGTAACTGTTTTAATGTTTGCATAGATATCTAAGGTAATTTAAATATTTTTTAAATTTTAAGTTGTATTTTAGCTTAGCTTATTATCTGAATTATTTCAATATTAAATTAGGTGTTAAGACCTGCATTTTACAAATTAAACTGTACTGGTTTACTTTGAGCTAAAACTTTCAAGCTTTTTCTTATGAATATTAAAGGTATTAGCGCTATTAAAATAATGATTTAATTGTAGAAAAACATATGAATTTTTTCAAGCTGTTTTATTAGTTATTTTCCTAAATACTTCAGTATAATATTTTAGTATGGTGTTAAACAGTAAAAAAAACTTTTAAAAATAGTTTAATTAACGTTTAATTTACTGGTGTCTGTAATAAAATACAAGTATCAAAAATTTTTGTTACTTTTTTTTTATGGGTAAAGATCTTTAAAAATTTGAAACGGATTTTTTCTTTTTGTTAATGAATAGTTTATTAAAACTGGGAATGTTTTTTTATAAATTTAAACAACACAAATTTTCTACTGTTATCATGTACACTATGTATTGCCTGTAAATTTAAATAATATTTTAAAAACAGTATACTAAACAATCAGTTTCTACATTAAAATAAAATACCGTTATGGTTATTACTTACGTAGGTTTTTGTCATATTTTTCACTAGATTTTTTCATTCACTCAGTAAGTTAAAAACTAATCATTGATAAAACTTTTTTGTCTCATAGTTGTAAATAACAAAAATAGTTTTGATTAAAACTTAGAATTGTCTTTTAGAATTTAATTTTTTACTTGAATTTAAGTATATATACACATCTTTTTAATTATCTCGTACTTTATTGGAATAAAAATAGATATACTAAATTAATGTATCGTTTTGTTAAACATAGTTTAAAATTTTCGAAGAAAAACGACAAAAAACATATCTGTTTAAATACAACATTTTATTTTTATGGCTCGTGAAACTACATATTTTTCATAAATAATAAACTTTATTTTTCATAAATATTTTTTTTTTTTGATTGAAACGTTTATCAGCAACATTTACGGATTAGCCACAAGTGTCTAAAATTAGTTTATAAATATATTTTAAACAATTTTTTCAAAATTGTTCCTTAGTGTTCGAACGTTTTTCGATAATAATAATTTTACAAATGTTTTAGTTATTTCTACACTGAAACAAGTGGTTTTCAAAAGCTGTATTAGTTATAGTGTATGTTTTTAATAAATTTTTATTTACTTCACCACTCAAAAAAGTTTATAACTGTTTTTATAAAAACTGAACTTAAGCTGATATTTGTTTTTATTAGAATATATTGATTTTTTAGATAATATTCAAATTACCAAAATTTAAATACACTACTAGTAAATAATAAAGCCTTCTAACTCAAAACAAGTTTGGCTTTGGACAAAGTCAATAAACTTTATCAGTTATGTATGACTCGATAACCGAAAAGTTTTTTTGTTACCAGGTCCTTGGATGAAAAGTTTGAGCGTTTTTTTCTTAAATAAACATATTCTAAATTTTTATAAATGTAAGTTTTTGGTGATTTTTTATATTAAAATATCTATCTAAACGGTAATTTGTGTAATAATAATGGTTTTAAATCTATTGCTAACGTTAGGTTCACAATTTAACAATAGAAAAAAATATAGACAGATAAAATAAATACTTTAAAATAATAGCAATAGTTTTCAATTGTGTTACTACTAAAACCTCTATAGGTATTGCTAGCCACAAGTTTTAATTAAAAAAAATAAACTATATATTGTTAAAATGTTTAATACAAACAAATTGTTCAATTTTGAATAATAATAATTGTAGTTCAATTCCTAACTAAATATTACAAACACTTATAAATGGTTTATGTATGAGTGGTATACTAACTACTTGGCTTCAAGAAAATTTCATGTTTAATATGAATAATTGCTAAATCACGTCAAAAACATAATAGATTAAAACGACAAATTTAGTTTTACATTTATAATAAAAATATTTTATAAACTTTTCATTACATCTTTTAGTATTTTGTTATTTCAGCATAAAAAATCAAGGATAATTTATATCAAAAAACGAAAAAAAAACATAAAATATTTTCAAATGTTTTTATATACTATTGTAAAGTTAAAAAATCTTTAAAAAATTACTTAAAGATTTAAAATTAAAACAACAAAACTTTTTTTTTAAACTAGGAATTTTCTAGAACGTTATTTCTATGTTGAACAAAAAACTTTGAAATAAAACAACACTAGTTTAAAACATTAATATAAAAAAATCAAACCTAAAAATATATTTTTACGCAAACACTTAAAACAGAGGCGATGACAAGTTAATCCCGAAATATCAAGGAAAAGATATCGTAATAAATGTACTAAAATCAACAATTCGGGTGGGTTCCATTAGTTTAATCCTAAAGTATACAAATTTTATCCTTTCTATGTTTCCTGTAGGTCCGATGTTAACTATGTTTTACACTTGAATTGTCGGTAAAAAAAAACTGGACAATTTAAAAATTAAAACGTGGTTCAATGTTTCCTGTTCGTAAAAACACCTTTTATGTTTTTATTCACTTATCACTTATAAAAAACCAAAAGGTAAAAAACATATGTGATCGTTAAACTGCTCTGATTTTAATGGTGTTTAAAAGACTTTTATATCAACACTATTGTACTGTAAATAAGCTTAAAAATGTTTAAGCTATTCTTAGTATTTTGTTAAACTGCTAACACTTACATACTAACTTGGCTTGTGTTTAAGTATAACTGTTTAAACGTAAACAAAATGTAGTGTACCTAAGCAAAACTTATCACGACTAATCTAACTAAATTTTCAACACAGTAATAATAATGTTTTAATAACTAAAAGATATAACTAATGACACAAACTAAAAATTATTTATTTAACAGATTCTTGCTCAATAACTTTTATATACATTATGTGCGTTCTAATTTTACTTTTTTTTATTTTGTTTGGTGTAAATAGTTTATTAAATGATAAAATAAAGACGCTCAAAATATTTGGTTCTACGATCAGGTGCACAAAAAACCATTCAGTTATCGACTTGCACACCACGGGTATCATTTAACGTGTTGTCCAGGATAAAAATAAATACACAATAAGCGAAAGAAGATCATTTGATAGCTTATTTTATTTTATTAATTTAAAAAAGTCAAGTCACGAAGTGATATATCATAAAAAGACTTTGAAGTTATTAAAACCTAGAATAAGCTATGAAAATATTTTTTCTGTCAAAACCAAGTTACATAAAAATATTAAACATTTAAATTCTGAATCCAGCGCATGAACTCACAATAGAGTTGTACAAATATCAAATAGCGCAATCTCCATTGTTATTGTTGCCATGGAAGAACGTTATTAAGGGGCTTGCGTTTGGGGAGTAGCTGACATGTAAAAAAGCTTCTTCCTGCTGATGATTGGCTGATAGCGAAATAAACAAATCTTGTTTATTGTGCAACTTCTTGGGTGTTCAACTTGTTGCATTTTTAACCGCCTGATACACGTAACAAATATTATTTGAGAAGCGGAAGAGATCGGTTCGTGTTACTGTGCATCTGTTTTGTGTGTTTTCACAGGAAAAGAGGGGTTTTATATAAAAATTGTAACCCCTTTTTCCGTCATACAAGATTTTTGAATGTCAATCAGATACGTTCGGTTCAAGTTACTGTCATTGTTTGTAAATTTTCATTAAAAATAAAACTTATTTAGGAAGTTAGTCTGACTTGTACGACTAGAGTTTTATTATAATTCGTAGAGAGTTTTCAAATGTTTGAAACAAATACTAAGTTAATATAGTTTTCATAAATAACCACATTAAATAATCAGCACATAATTTTTTTTTTTAATATAAGCAAAAACTTTACTTTAAATTATAAATAAATTTTTTTAGCTAAAACGTTTTAAACATAAAACATACACAAGTATTTTAGCTAAACATACCAAACATAAGACAATAACGCTAAAACTTTATAAATATTTAGTTAATGCAAACCACGTAAGTAAACACACAGCTGGATTATAAATTTCAGCATAAATCACGTAGAGCACACTTATTAAATCATAACGTGTCAGTGATTTCTACTCAGTTGAAAGAGTCAAGTCTCTATTTGTTTTTGCTTTAAGTATTTATGTCAATTTAATTTTTTTCTACCTAAGTTTAAGGCATAATTTTAAGATATATTTTATTCAAACTTTTTGAAGCTTTGAATTAGATACTGATTTCTAAAAGTTAAAAAAGATATTGTGCATGTATACATTGTTCTACTTTTTTTCGAATTAAACTTATTTAAAAAACAACAAAGAAACACTTGTTAATAAATTTATTATTTATTAGTTTATTAGTTAAGTTTTTGTTGTATTTCAAACTGAAAATAAGGATCAATTAATTTTTTTTTACTAAAATGAAATGGTTTTCATCAATAAAATATTTTTATCTGCAATATATTATACCATCTTCAATTATGGATTTAATAATTTATGAGTAATAAAATACTCTATCTAAAAATCGTGAAGAAGTTGTAATGTGAGTAAACACATTTGATTACTAAAATATGTGACGATTTTCAATCAACTTTTGTTATTCTACTTGCATGTGAGCTGATTGTTGAAACAAAATATTTCGTATCATGCACAACCTTCGCATTTGTATTTATACGTCACAATAAATCTCGTTAATAACCTGTTTTTTTTGTTTGTTAAATTTTATCATTTCTTCGTCGTGAACAGTTGCTGTATCCATACTTTGTTTCTCATACAAGTTACTGGTTCGTTTGTATTTTACTAGGAATTAGTTTTTTTTAACTAAATACGAATTTAAACTTAAAAAAAACGTTTTTTGATGTTAAATATAAATATTTTTTATACAATAACTTTTTGTACTCTTCTAGATTAAGTATTTTATTAAACTTTAGATTACTAAACTGTAGTTAAAAAAAATAAAAAATAATTTTGATATTAAAAAAATTACTGTGTCATGGTCTAAAAAGTAATTATAGTTATGAAGTAACTTATATTTTTTTACAATTTTACAGTTTTACACTTAAGTCAAAAAAATATAAAATACGTGAGTTTTTTACTATAAAAGTAAAGTTACTTTACCTCAAAGGATATCATAACCAACGATAACCTGTACAAAGATTTAAATTATTAACGATATCAAACGAAGTCGTTAAAATGCATCAGTTAAGTGAATGCCAAGCATTGAATTTTTAATGAGTAAATTAAAACAAAAACCAATTCTTCAACTACTTTTAATGTTTAAATGTAGTCATTTAAATACAATAAAGTAATTCAATGAACAACTTTATTAGTTTTTAACATAACTGAAATTCTTTAACATATTTAGATAAGTTTCAAAAAAGTCATTGTGTTGTATTACTCTTTCATGAGAAGTGAAATTAAATAGCTTTTTTGACCAGAAAACCCAATTTATCAAAATAAACTTTACAAGTGCAAACTCATAAAATTGTCCCTTTGACTTTTAAATATGAACTTATTTATAAACGCTATAAAATCAAAAGTAATGTGCTATTCTATTAATAAAATTGCTCATTGATTGAGTTTAAACAATAGCTATTAACAATGAAAATTAGCTTTAAGTTTTGACTATTTATATAAATTAGTCGGTGATTTAGTTTTAAAACAACCAAAACAAAACCGGTTTAAAGGCTTGTAATGAAATTAAACAAAAGATTACAAATTCGATTTTTATATACGACTATGATTTTTTGTCTATATGTGTATATATATATATATATATATGGCAATTAATATTGTTGTTGTGGTATTTGGTTTGGTATTTTTTCTGTTAATAATTTTAGATATAGCTAAAAACAACTTTTTTAATCTAAAGTAAAACTTGGTATAACCAATTGTAAATTTTGCGTTTTATTCGTTGTATTTGATATTTTCAACGTACTCAAAAAAATAATTACTTAGTTTTCATAATTATAACTGCTGAATTATATTTTCTGTTGATTTTTGTTCTGCTTAATTTGAAACCACAACTTTAAAATTTAACTAATGACTATTGTTGTTGTTTTTGCTCTCGTTCTCATTGCTGATTAGTTTTTTTTACAACATCTAAATTAAGATTCTTAAGCTCATTTAACCATTATTGTTCATATTATTGTTGTTTATGTTCAGAATTGAATTATAGAATTAAAAATAAAACAACAGAAAAAAATTGTTTGTTGTTGTTTTTGTCGTGGTAGCTGCTGATATTATAAATACACTTTAAACATGACTTTAAAGCTTTAACTTTTTTTTTTTAGGTTTTCTTAAGTACTTTGATACACTTTTAATCAGAGGTACACATTTTAACAAACGTTATTTTCCTTATAAGGTATTTTTTGATAAAATTGAAAACAGGACGACTTTTTATTTAATTAGTTGTTACTTGTTACTGTTTTACTTACTCTGTTTTAGTTTTTCATACATTACATAACAAGGTTACTTAAAAGATACTGTGATATAAGTTTATTGATCAAAAAAAATCCGAAAAACTTTTTGGTCGAAAAAAATAAGTGTTTAGAAAGACCTCACAATTATCAAGAGTTTAATTAAATAATTTTTGTTGTTGTTTATATTGTTTAATACAATTTTGAAAGGTACATTTTCATTTAAATAAACTTTGTTTTTTTTTGCTGTTGTTACTATACTATTTTTGTTATACTTTGATGCACTTAAAATCAGCCTACTCATTCAAACTAATAGAACTTTGTATAAGCTATTATAAAAGCAGCTAACAACGGCACGCAATTTATTTTAATAATTTGCCATAAAAACAAGCTTTTTACAATTTCTTACCATTAAACTATGTTCAAACAAAAATTATGTAAAGTTGCTACGCTTAATATAAAAAGAGAAACAGAAAGTCTTTCTCGTTCGTGGAAAACAATTAATTGTAAAGAATTTTGGGATGGATGTAAAATAAAAACTTGCATATTTGTTCGACAAATATTTGTTTTAAATAATTTTTGATTGTCGTGCAATGTTCCATAGTATGAAGACTTGTGTACTGCTTTAAATAAAAGGTTTATTTTATTAGTTTAAATTTTATTTTGCTGTTCTTGTTTAAAACAAACGTTATGTTTCTTTTTTGTTAGGTATGAATAAAATTATGCCGTAATACTGTGTACAGTTTAGATAAAAAATTATAAATACATATGTTTATTAATTTAATTCAATAAAAGCTTTATGTGTAATAAAATTATATACTTTTCTCTTAACTTTATATTCGAGTCCCTTAAACAGCTAAAACTAAAAGCAACTGTGAACGTAAACTAACTAATTATCTATAAAATTTTAGTATGTATTTTGTTTTAATCATTCCAAAACAAGTTAAACTTTAACATTTAAATACTTTACATAAAGTAACAAAACTTTGTTTTTAGACAAAAAAACTTTAAAAGACTTCTCTTTCCAGGTAAACAACTCAAGAGTTACTTCTTTTGCAATGTAATAATTTCATATCAGATGAAAATAATTAAAAATACTTTTCTTGTTTTGGGTGCAATTCAAGATAGTTCAAACATCGTCAATTGTAAATGAGCTCTCAACGATAAAAAACCTCATTGAACCTCTCAAGTTGTATAAATATTTCAATTTATTGCATATTTCTGATCGTCACAATCCACACGTTGTATATTCGATATTGGAATTATTTTCTTTTAAGCAGAACAGCTGTTTTTGCGACAAAAGTTTAGTTTTAGTTTAGTTTAGACCATCAAAAAAATCATTTTGTTTTAATTTACCACTAAAAATGTGCAAATTTTTCATCACGGTGGTACATTGTTGTGATTTCGAATTAATTCATGTTCATTGTTTTAATTATTCAGCTTACAAATGACCTGATTAACTTGCAACGATTTAAACCAAATTACCTGTCATAGTCCAATCGTTCCTTTAGAACACCAGTTGAAATCCTTGTTATTTAATTGAGCTCGACATTTGCAATGACAACAATGACAATATATTTTTGCGCTTGAACGATTTCAAACGCGCACAGTTTAGTCATAAGAAATTAATCAGGAGATTTAGAATTAGGTCTAAACAACGAGAGCTCTTTTTTTTTAATTTTTGTTTACATTTATCAACATCTAATGGAGATTTGATATGAAAATAGCGGACTTGGAATTTTTACATCATAATGAAAATGCCACCTAAAGCCTTTGTAACTTCATTAAAATGCTATTAAAGCTTGTTAAAAAGAACCATAACTATTTTAGTTTTAGTGTGTTTCAAAATTTAGATTATACTTTAAAAACGGAGCTACATTAGATGTAAACGTAAAAGGTGTTTTTTGAATTAATTTCATGGTTGAAGATCTTAAAATTAACGCTATAGTAAAAACAAAATCGTATTTTTTTGTTGTACTACTTTTAAAAATAAAATAATGTATTGAGATGAAGTTATAGTCTAAGTAAATTTGATTAAAAACTCAAATAAGCGTTTTGTGTTTACAGTTTAATTGCAAATACCTGTGAAATTTTTAAAAGTATGATTAAAATGTCAAAAACGTTCGCTTTTATTTTAAAAATGTAAACCTTGTGTATTTCATGCTTTTCAAGCTACATTTGAAAAATTTACCCTTTATTTAATGTGTTTAGTTTGACGTGTAAATGTAAAAGGAGGTGAGTGCAAGTGCAATATCATGTGTAATCTTTTCATGAAGCTGTGCAACAAATTTGATTAATTACAAGTACAAAAATAAGATAAAAAGCTGAAAATCATGAGTAGATAATACTACTGTGTGGGTTTTCTCGTGCACCGTTGTCCTAGGATCATATAGTTTTGCCCTTTTTTGTCGCAAATAAACAGTAGTATATTTAGAAAACTTTTGAAAGATAACGAGAATTTTTTGTTTATATTAACTAAATTTCGTATTTTGATTTAAATACGATGTATAAGAGAGTGATTCTATTGCTTGAAATAAGTTTATGAAATATAATTAACTTTATATTTAAACGTAAAAGTTTGCTTTTATGTTAAGAATCTAAAACAAAAGTCAGCAAAAACTCACATCCCATAACAATTTAAAACAAAAGGAAATAACGTTTATGTCTCTGATCTCAATTGTGTTAAAAAGTTAAAGCAATACAACTTTTAATATTGTTTTAACGTTATTTTTTTTTCTTTACTTTCTATTAAAATACTTTTTTAATTATTTATTATCTTAGAAGAATCATTTAAAGTTTTAAACACAATGTTTATACTTACACAAACTGAATGCTAAAAAATAAGAGGTAGTTAAAAAGATCCGTTTAAAAAGCAAATTGACTGTTTTGAATGTTCTAATGAAAGCTAAAACAAATTTGTTTACAAATTTATTTTTTATCTTTTTTTTTATCGCACTTAATTTCATTCTTTTTACTTCAGTCGCACAACTCTGTTAACATTTTCATTTATTAAAACAGAGTTGTTTGTTTTAAATGAATTTACTAACATATTTAAAATATGATTTCTACATTTATTTACGTTACATACGACTCATTGCTTATTTTTAGATAGTTTATAAAAATCAGATTTTGGTAAAAATGTTAAAATAGAAACTGTATGAAAAATTAAAACTGTATAAAAAATAATAGTTTTATATTTTATATTCTTATAAATAAACTAGCTAAAAAAATTAAATTATTGTTTTAATGTTCTTTATTTGTATTTAGTTTTTACTTTAGTAAAATAACTTGGTTTCTTTCTTCAAATTTTAAATTAAATAGATAAGGCTATTTGTTTAAAAATAAGTTCAATCAAGATTATTTTTAATACATTTATCTATTTACTTTTTAGAAAACTAAATGAACTCTTATGTTTTATATTAGTTAAAAGTATAAATGTGTTGTATTAATTTTTTTTAGACTTTATATTAAGTTATTGTTTGTTAATATCTTAAAAACATTCAAGTTTATAATGTTCAAACTAATAAAATCGATAAAAAGTAAAATAAAAATTTTGTGAAAAAATTGGCTTTTATGTAATCCCATTGGCGACATTTTGGTTTGAGAAAAATTCAACGAAGACAAGGTATATTTGTTAAGTGTTAAGTTAAATAAGTTTGCCTCACTCACTTGTTGTATATGTAAATATAAATATGTTAGCGATTTTTTTAATTCTTACGAGTTGTTCATTTCTTGATCAATTAAAATTAAAATCATATTTCTAGATGTTAATACACAAAATAATTTGGTGCTTTGTCGTTTACAAATTATGTTATACGTATTACACACGTATATCAAAAAAATATATTACGAAAATTAGCTGTTTTACATCAAACAAAATAAGAAAATCAAAACATTGATTAACTTTGAGTTTTTTTTTATATTTTAAGCTTAAAAGATAAAAAAAGTATTAATCTGCTTAGGAGTTATTTTTTATTTTTTTTATTTTTAACAATTTTGACGATTAATTTAATCTCAAAAATACTTAACATTATTTCTTTAGAGCTCAATCTGCAGTTTTTTTATACTCAAAAGAAAACTTAGTTTTTACTTACAATGTAAATCTTGAGAAGTTAAGTTAAAACACAAAGAGAGATTAGACAAAATACAAAAGTCCTCGACTGTATCTTGTTGTCAATTATGATGTAATAATGTAAATGCTAATACGTTACGGTGTGCAAGTGAAAATATGGCTTTAGTCGCACGCTCGAGATGACATCAAAGAAAATAATAAAATAGAAACTGCAGTGTAAATCTAAGGGTTTAGATAGACAACCCCAATGAATTTTAAACTGAAAAGACACATCAATGGTATTTTAATTTCAACAAGTTCTCTGTCGCGGCGCCTCAGGATTATTTTTTCGCTGAGTCTCAACCGGGGCGATTGTTTACAATGTTGCCAAGCATTATGACGAAACACTGGGTTGAGCAAGATTGATGCTTCTAGTTTAGTTTTTGTATTAGTGCCACTTGTACTTGTGTTTAAATCTTATATAAAGTATAGAGCTTGTTTCCGCAAATAACTGTCTGAAGTTGCATGAGTTTATGTAAGTAAAATTGCGCAGTGTCAGATTCGATTGTTTTGCAATTCAGCGATTAATGTGGTTGATGCTAATTATTTTTTTTTTTAAACTATTAAGGCACGAAAAGTTTTAAAACTAATAATACGATGTAATACATAACATGCTCGTCAAAATGAGATATGGTGATTTTTTTAAGATATAATAAAGTAGCTGATTTGATTCTTTCGGTTTTTAAATAGTTGATGATGTCAGGTTCTAGTTGCTCTGTAGCTCAATCATGTTTTTTGAAATAACCCAAAACATTTGAGAATAAATTACACGAAAAAAGATACATTGACTTGATCGATTAGTTGTGTTCAGTTTTGTCCGTAAACTGAAATCTGTCAAACATGCGATATAAGTAAAGATTCATTTATCGCTAGCTAAGTAATATTTTTCTTTATTAAAAAGCTTTTAATTGTTTTTTAATAAATAATAATGAACATAGATACAATGTTCAGTTTATATAGTACAATTCTTTAAACATTTAAAAGCTAACAATGGAAAAGATACAAAGATCCGTTTTGGATTTTATTTTTGTAATTTTTAGAAAACTGCAAAAAAAATTCCTGTACTTTTTTTTTCTATCATAGTAAAAATGTTTCACTGAAACATTTCTTAATAGTTAATTATTGATATCTACTTTTAACACCTTAATAAATATTATTAATTTGTAGAAATTATGAAGTTTAACTATAATAGTTTAGCAAAAAGTAGATTTTTAAATTATGAAAATAACTATATCTAAAGTTTAAAAACTTTATCAAAATTTAATTTCTTAATAACTCTAAAACATTGCATTTGAATTAAACCAATTAAAATGTGAAAAAGGAGTTTATTAATTTTGATAAAATTATATAAGGTTGTATATAATATAGATAACGAGATTAAGTATAAAAAGTACTTTTCATTTATATAAATTATATATAAATTGCACTTGACTAAACTTTAAAAATAAAATTATGCAATCAATTTTGTTTTATAAACACCTCAGTAAATTTTTGTTTATAATTTTATGAAACATTTGGAATAAATAGAACAATTTAATAAAAATTAAAAATCTTTAAAGTGTTAGTATTTTTTTTTTTTTTGCTTACATTATGTTTTATTCCATCTAATCTACTAATACACAATTTTAAATAAATTAAAAAGTATTAGTTTCTGACTTTTTTTTAGTATATATAGAGTAAGTTTTACTTAATACAAAGTTAAGAAGCAAAATTTTTAACCGTTTAAAGATAAACTTTTTTTAATTACTAAAAATAAACTGTTAAAATACCAGCATACAAACTCTTTAAAGTGTTTAAAACATATAGTTTAAAGCTTATAATACTGCTCTTTTTCTAAGTCTAAAAACTGTTATAAATAATATTTAAGTTTAACATTGATATAAACACTTATCTACTCAGTTATCAATAATTCACAAAACTTTGTTATTTTTAATTGTGCTTACAATTAAACGCTCTTTCATTGATTTGTTGAAACAGGTAATGTTTTTGACAACCAACATTTTCGTCACCTCGGCTGCTTCGTGCGAATACTGAAAGCTGCGACTGACTGCAAACTGTTTTCTCGATCATGATAAACTGTTGTTGTTTCCAAAAAGATAGTTTTTTTACATCGAGTCAAAACTTGACCTAAAATTGAACAAAGTATTCTAAGTGGGTTATAATTTTTTATTACTTCGTACCTTAAAGCCTAAACAAAAAAAAATTATGAAAGTGCAGGTTTTGAAGACAAATTAAAAAGTTAAATTGGTATTTGTATACAAAAGTTTGCTGAATACTATAAATGATGTTTACAGTATAAACTAAATTTTGCTTCACTTTATTAAGTAGCAGATACCTAAAGAAGCTAAAAATTTAAATTAAATGAAATGAATAAAACTTTTTTTGAATAAGTCATATAGTTTAAAAGCTGTTGAAAAATTATAAAAGTTCATGATAAAACAAAACATCTGACATTTGACAATAAAAATAATTTACATAAACGAGCTATTAATATTATTAAATATTACTTTTTGCCTAATTTGTTTCTTTTAACTATTTATATATTTTTATACACAAACTAATACAAGTTAAGATACAAAATTTAAAACAAAAGTGACTGTTTAAAATTATATGACTAACACGTTTTGAAATTTTTCACAATGATATAAAAACAAATGTAATATTTTAAACTTAAATCGATGAAAGCTGCTTTTTTGATTATGTAACAAAAAACCTTTAACTTGAGAGAAGATAATATTTATCAGTATTAAAAAGATACATCGTGTTTTAAGTATAGTAAACTAACTATTTAAAGTATATTTCAATTAAAATTATTTCTATTATAATCTATTAAAATCGATAAAGCAATCACTTTTTTTAAATGACTTTTTACCTTAAATTGGAGTATTTTTTAGCTTTTTCATTTTACTTCTAATTTGTTTAAACTTGCATTTAGTCGATAAAAAAGTTTTTTGGTTTGTAGAACTTCAATAACGAAAAGATAAGTACACTTACCGTTTTCAGCTACTTTTCAAAATTTAATTTTCGTTGGATTTATGATTTTTGTCTTTGGTGCATTTCATGTTTTTTAAATATAACTACCAAAAAAAATCAACATCTGTTTAAACATAATAATTTATCTATTCAATAATTTAAAAAAATATTTATCTGTTTTTACCTAGTTTTTTAAAAGTTTTCTAACAACTTTGTTTTTTATGATTACTTTTATAAAGTAGTTAGAAACAACATTACAAAATTTTAAACTTATAAAAACTTATTAACAAAGTTGTTAGAGCTTTTGATTAACGACACTAAAAAAGTAAACATCAAAATAACCATCGAGCTTTTTAAAGACCTTATAACACTGTGAAGGAGTTTTAAACAACTATAGTTAGATATTAAGCAATTACATTATTTCTGTGTGATGTAAAAATGAGCCAATAACTACACAATCTGTTGAAATTTAACTTTCTGGAAGAAATAAAAATAACTGTAACGTTTTTTTTTTTTAAATCATTGGTCATTTATAAATATTAAAATGTTAAATTAAAAAATTATCTATTTCTAACATAGTAAAGTTTACAGCTATTAATCACTTAATAGATGTAGTTTATGTAACTATAAATTCATTTTCTCCAAAAACATTTTATACCGCAAGCAAGCTCAAAATTTTTTGGTAGCTGCAACTGCTTGAAGCAGTTTCGTTTGATGTTATATATTAAAGCTACCTTAGTTTAATATTTAGTTTGAAATTTAAACGTTACACTCATTTTTGAATTAAAATGTCTTACTTTACTTATAAGATATTTTTAGCACTGACTTTAGCTGCATTATGCGTTTCGATGAAATTAAGCTCAAGCGAAATAGGTAAGTAAAAAGTAGTTGGACTATATGTGAATTTTCTTTAAATTGTTTAACTTTATAAAATATTTTTATGTTTATTTATTTTTATGTTTTAAATGAAACTCAAATTAACAAAAAAAATCTGTGCATTAGAATATGATTTAATATATTCCAGATGAGAAAAATGCAACTTTAAAAGATTCGACTGAAGGTTAGTTGTAACTTTTAACAGTTGTATAAAATACAAGTATAAACTATGTCTAGACTTTTTTAAAAACTTAACTTTTTTGTTTTGTATTAAATAAAAGATAAATGTAACATTGTTTTGTGTTTTTTTATTGTGTTTTTGTACACAACATTAAAACATTAACTTTGATAGGCAACTTTGTCAATGAGAAAGAAGCAAAACAGTTTTTAGGAAAACAAATAACGAAAAGATCTATTTGGGAAGATATTTCTGACTGGGCTAGTGAAAAAAGTGAAGACATTTCAGATTGGGTTGACGAAACTGGTGAAGAAGTTAGCTACTGGATGATGATGCAATGTCGTTATTGTTAAATTTAGTTGTTCATTCATTTTCTTATTCAGTGTCAACAGTATGTTTTACTTTTTTGAAAACGCTTTAGTTAACCAAAAAGACTAGAATAGTTTTTAGATGTAAAAACAAATATTTAAATATTTTTTAAACTCGATTTCAAAATTTTTTATACTTCCTTTCTTTAAAATTTTAAGTGTTTTAAATCTGTACTAAGTAATGTTTTTTTTTGTTCAAACATATTAACTTGTCGTTGTTAATTTGAAAACCTTTTTACTGCTTAAGTAAAAATTAATGTATGTAAAAATAAATTTTAACCGAAGTTGTTTATTAGCAAATATCAACAATATAAAATGTTTAACCAAGTTTACTCAAAAATGCCAAGTCCAAAATTTTTGTCATAAAAAGACATCAAAGTTTCAGTATTTTGTTTAAAAATATTTTTATAATACAGCTATTTTTTTTACTTTTATCTTTTAAATTAGTGTTTTATTAAACCACCTTTAGGTTTTAAATTTTTTTACAACGATTTAGAATATTATTTTGTTATTCTATATATTTTGAGGTTATAAAAGACACAAAGTAATTTTGATGGTTTTTTGGTCTCATTCCAAGCTAAAAGTTTACCTATTAATTTTCATTAAAATGTTTGATTTTTTATTTAACTTTTACAAAATAGTTTGACTAATACTAGTAATAATGTAATACTGTAGTATGAAAAGCTGTTGGTTTTTTTTATTATTTTTTTAAAGATTTGAGAAACTACTCATTGGAGCGAAAAACGACTTTTGAAATATAGTAATAAACTGTCAAAGCATTTTTGATTATGTTTATACTAACATTTTCATTTTTTATTTGTTTACACTTTAAAAGTGTGTTAATGTGTATATAGTTATGTATGAGTACAGCTTATGTTTAATTATTTAACTTTAAGTACTCTCACCTCGTAATAAAATTATTTTATTTTATTTAAAATAAGTACAAATTATCGCATAATTTTTCAAAACTTTTGATTTAATATTTACAAAGTATTTGTTTAATGAAATAAAATGGGTAGATGTTTATTTTCACAATTTCTAATCTATATGATACTTTACTGATTACAGTACTTATTCATTTATCCGGATAAGTGAATAAGCACTGTACTCTCAAACTATTATAGTTCGTAAGTACATTGAAACAAACAAATTAGTTTTCTTAATTTTTTAAAGTTTACTAGTATGTATCCAATTTTATAAGTAATAACTTAAGTATTACGTTTTTTATTTGTTACAAACTTAATTTTGCGAAATTTACCGTATTTAAATTCAAACTTTTCTTTTATCAAAGAAAGTAACTAGTAAGCAAAAAGAAAATGCTATTACCTGTAAATAGATGGACATTTTGAAACAAACTTAAATCAAGTGTATCAATCCAAAGGTTTATATTTTTATTATACGTATAAAAATTTAAATTTGTTTTAATCTTTAAAAACAAAATAAGTTTTCAGATAAAGGGTGTTTATAAGTAATTAGATATAACAACTTTAGTTCATAAACATAATACAGCATTTAACTTATTAATTACATTCTTTATACTAAGTATTTAAATAATCTACATAATATGCAAAAAATAAAACTAACCATAATTATTTTAACTCAAATTGAACCATAGTGATTTAAGTTAGTTATGGTTTGTATATAAAAATAAATACACTAAGTTTTAAGTTATTTACGAAAGTTTTTGCTCGTTTCAAGTTTTATCATAACATTTATAAAGTTTTTTTTTTAAATTAATCATACTAAAGAGATAGGCAATGAAATTTAACCAAGAAAACGTTTGATAACTTTAATAAACTAAGCATCAGTCTTTAGAAAAAAATTACTGTTATTTCTTATTTAATTAAGTACAATACTTATAACCAAGTTAAAATTGTTTGAGTCACTTGCTAGAGTGTAGATTTTTATTTATCAAAAATTTATATTTCAAAGTTTAAACAAAGAAAACATTAGGGAAAAGTTTATATATATAAAAAACGTTTATTTTAATTTGATTTAATTAATTATAAAGCAAATTTTATAGCTTAAGTTTTAGTAGAGTTGAAGATTTTTACATTTTTTTTGTCTTGGTGTCTGTTAGAAATACTGAGTTGTTACTTTTGCACAAGTAGTCGTTTTTGCACAGATTCAAATTATTTCAAAAGTACTATCTTTTGCACGTCGTCGCTTTTACACGAATAGTAACTTTTACATGGTGTCACTTTTGCACAACTAAGCATTACATATTTAACTTGTGTTACTCTACATGGAATCAGTTTTGCACGAATCGTCAATTTTGCACAAAAAGTCACTTTAAAACTATTTTAATTTTTTTTATTTCAAACCAGTCTTTTTTAATTAACTTTTCTATTTCCACCTTAACATTCAAACTTTTTAAAACCAGGTCCAAATATCCACGCTTTGGTGTAAAATACAAAGTTTTTTTAAAAGGTAGTAATTACTTCTTAAAAAATATTAACTGTTAAGTTTTAACCCAAAAACTTAAATACAAACATTACTCTAAGTTTAGTATTGTTCTAAACTTTTAAATTATTTTTTTTAACATTCATAATAAAAAAAACGTGCATGTAAACATTTTTTACAAAATTCTCAAAACATTAGCTTGTTTGAAAGGTCTATTTATTTTCTCTATTTTATTTTTTTTAAATTAATTATATTTACATTATTAATTATATATTTGATTAATTGCATTGTCAAAAAACTTTGTTAAAAGTTTAAAACTACTATTACATACCTATTATCAAAATCAAATAATATATCAAGTTTATAGTTTATATCTTTATAATATACTAGTGTAATTTTATTTAAAATATAAAAATAGTATAGCGTTTTTTCTTTTAAAAAATATACGTTCAATATTAATGCTTCGTTATAAATAAAATAATATTAGTGATAATAATTTATAACATCTAGTATTTAACACAATTCTAATAATAATAAACAAAAGGTATACTTTAGGACGGTTATAAATAATATGATTATTAACAGTAATTATGTGGATAAAACACAAAACCCGCTAAACTTATATACGACTAAGGAAAAGACATGTTTAACTTCTATAACAAAACTTCTTAATTTTTTAAGCAAGCAAGTTAGAAACAAGTGGTGCAAACAATTACTGTACAAACTGCATATCATACATAACCACTTCGTTAATCCCCAATGCAACGTTTGCCTTGATAATTTGAAGGTGGACAGTAATAAAAACTTGGTGCTCGTTAATGTTTTTGAAAACCTAACTAACGACACAAAACCGGGGATAGATACTAAGTTTAAGGCACCTGAACTGCTGAACTGTAATGAAGGAAATAAATCAGGTGATATATGGGCAGCTGGAATATGTATTTATTACATCATAAACTCGAGCTTTCCTTGGCAAATAGCTGATGAAAAGGATGCCGAGTTTCGCATGTGGAAATCCAAAGGTAAATTAGCATCAACTGCAGAAAGCTCGTTTGTGCCAATGTTGACGCAGATGCTTTGCATTGATCCTAGTATAAGAGCAAGTACAACAGAAGTTTTGAAATACTGTTGGGACAACAAAGCAGATTCAGTGGTTTTGAGTAAGTTTTATTTGTTTTGTACTTGACAAATATCAAAAAAAACAGCATATCTTATAGGTCAAATTGACTTACTGGCTTTTTTTTTATTGTGCTTTTCAAAAAAAAATATTTCTCTTTGAAAGTTTTATCTACCTTGTTTGTACGTATAAGTACAATGATTTAGTTTTAAAGGTAAAGTATGAAGCTTAAAGTAAATTCAATTTTTTTAAGGTAAAATAGTCTTAATGATGGCAACTGACTACATAAAATCGCTTTATCACAATCGGGATAACATCGAAAGCAAGAAACAACATTTATTGCAAATTAAACAAAGGAAACAAAATTATAAAACTGTCATACCGACAAAAGGTTTCTATAAATGAAAATAAAAAATATGTTTAACAACTTTTAGTATACACAAAAAGTTTAACTCTTTTTCAAATATGTTTTAGAAATCTCTGACTAGTATAATTGTTTTAATTTGACTAATTCATGCTTTTAAAATAGCCGCAGTTGAATGCAACCCTGGTGAAGCTACTGAAGAAGAAATGCACAAAATAGAAAGCGATTTTCTCAGCAACAAAATCAAACTGAACCCTCAGCTCGTCAACCAAGTTCAGATGAGGACGCCCAAGTACAGGTATGCCAGGTTTGCAAATCCCTGTGACGTAACAAACACTTTTCCGATGACGATCAACGAAGCGGAACTACTTCTCAACAGTCACGTGAGCGATTTCACTCTGGACGCCCTTGACAACCTCGACAACCTTCGGGACGTTGACTTCACCCACCTCCTGCTGACCGCCAGGCACAGGTTCCACCAGTTCGTTCCGATTCCCCTCCACTCGGATCTGAGGCGGTGCACTCCGTGGCTGAACAAGGAGAGGCCTGCGAGCGTGGAGAGCTCAACAAACAACATGCTTGTTGGCAAGATATACGCCGGAGTGGTCGCCACTCACAGTTCGGACGACGACTTTGTGGTCGTGCAGGAAACGGAGCGTCGGTTCGGCTACATGCCTCCGGTTTTTGGCGCCAAAGCCACGGTGGCTTTCCCGCCAATTTGCCAGGGCGAAGTGTGGACGGTCGGGTGGGTTCAGGCGCTGACCGGATCGTCGCAAATGATCGCTTACGAGAACGACTTTGTGTTGGTGCTTGTTTTTATACTTTTATATTTTAATTGATGTATATTTTAATTAAAAATAAGAGATTTCGATTGTAATATTATTTGTTTTAGTTATCTTGTGATCGTTAGTGCAATAAGACGTGTTTAATAGTGATTTGTTGTTTAAATTCTGAACTATTTTAAAAGCTATGATTTTTTGGTTAAATCTTGAATACAGTTATAACTTTTAAATCATTCTTTAATCTTTAATTAAAGCAATTAAAAATTATAATTAAACTTTTATTCCAAGCAACAGTTAAGTTTTTTGTTAACATTTTAATAAATTTAGTATAAAAACATATAAAACATTAAAACTATAACTATATCCTTTTTAAATTTTATAAAAATAGTAAAAAAAATATATTTTTTGAAATAAACTTTGCAACGATACATTAGTAAAATTTAAAAAGTTATTAATATTCAAACACTCTTCTCTAAAACTATTTTTATTATTACCCTTACTAAGTACGATAAAGATTTTATTTTGTTGTTAAACTGTAAATAAATTAATTTAAAAAAAATTTTCACAGAATACACTCACTCCTCAATGGACTCGATCAAGGAAACAAGTATTGTAATGACGGCGTAGGCGATACTTTTCCTTGGTATTCGTTCGATTCGTTCGTCACAATAGAAGGTCCAACTGAACAGTACTCCATTGTTCAAGTCTTGGTGAGTGCAGTGTTGTAATGCTGTTTGTATAGAATGCTCCACTGCTCACAAAAATGCATAGTTATTCAAAGTTTATTCTCTTTCTAGTTTTCTAAGTAAATCTGATGTGTTTGATAACATGTTTTAGAAATATCAGAATAAACTTGATATTTAGAAACTGTTACTACTTTAACTCGACATTCATACCATTCGCTAAACTAATATTAATGTATCTATTGTTTCTAAGTTTAAGTCAGTAAAGTTTATTCTTACTACATTTAAATTAAAAATCTAAGTTATTTTTGTTTATGAATAACGATTAAAAAGAAAACCTCATAACTTTAGACAACAAAATACATATACAGCTTCAAGACTATCCAAGCGCTGAAATTAACTACAACCAAAAAGGTAACCAAATAAAAAAATTCGAAAGAGAAGACAAATTTGAACTGATGTTGGTCGCAATTGAAGAAAATTCCGGCCACATGATCGTCCTGAAGACTATCGAGTGGGAAAAGTCAATAAACTTGCAGTACGATTGCACAAAAAACATGCATGAAAGGTTGAAGCTGAACCACCTCAAAACTCGCTGCAAAGTTAAACACAGTTAGTTTATTAGAATTCTAAGTAACATAATCGATACTGAATTGTCTCTGAAACTGTTGTTGATGGTAGTGCGGTGCTGTTTTATTTTAAAGAAACTTTTCTTTAGACTTTATCATTAATTTTACGTATGCTCCTGCAGACAAACACTTTTCGGAGCATTTGCCGTCTGAGAAGCCCGTTTACGCGACCAGCAAGCTTTCAAAGGCCATTGAAAGGCCGTACTACAAGCACCCCCTGTACACCGCGTTGCACGGCCCGACTGCCAACAACTCGAATTACACGTGGTACAACTCACTAGAGGGCGGTGTTGTACGTAAAATATTCTTATCCAACGCCAGACTGCGGCAAGTCACAATGCCTTTGTATCTTTATCACGGTGAGATTTTTTTATTTAGTCTGTAAACTGATTTAAAAAAAAACTTTTCTGGTAAGGAGCTTAGATAAATGTAAAAAGTAAGACTTATTGAAAATTGAAGTAAACTTGATTTAAATTTTTACTTTTCAGGCAGGAGATACTGTGCGGAAAAACAAAGTTTGAATTTAATTAGTTTGTTCAATTATGTTCACGATGCCACGCTAGGAACCTACGATCATCTGAAGAAGTACGAAGCCGATGGCAAGACGCTTGAAGCCGTGGTGTTCACCCTGAGAAAAAATTTAGGTACCCTGGATGCGAAGCACATTCCTGTGAAATTTTTAAAATGAAAATATGTATTTATTTAAGCACGAATAATGTTGTAGCCGTCATGGTGATTTATAGTTTTTAGAGCTTTAGGATTCATAAGTAAGACAAAAAATTTACTTGGATTAAGACTTTGTTATGTATATAGCTTGAAATATATGTTTTTAGGGTGTTTTTTAGATGTTTTTTGACTGTTATTTGTACAACTTACTACTTAAGAAAATAAACCTTAAATAGATATTGCTTAACCATTTTGATAACAGTTTTCAAAAACTTAAACTAGTCATGCAAAACTTTTTCATAGTAAAAACTTTTAAGTTCTTTAATTTAAACATAACATTTTTTCTTTCATTTCTGACCGTAATATTAAAAGAACAATTTTAAGATTAAAATGCTGTGTTTATTATTTTTGCATTGTACTAACTTTGTTCTTGGTTTATTTTCTAGACTTTATATATTATAAGTAAATAAGTGTTATCGTTAGTTCTGTAATTGATGCTGAATCTAAAATGTTTCTAATACTAACAGGTTAAGTTTATTTTATGGTTATTTGATTTATAAGATAAACTATTTTAAACTTATACTAATTTTATATTGGACACGTTCTACTATCCTAGATACTTAAAGCAAACAAAAATCATATTTATTAGTTTAGTTTAATCTTTGATAAAATCGATATATAATTTAAACTTATACTACAATTCTGTTTTAATCAAGCTATGTATATAAAAACAATTTCTTATCTATTAAATTCGATTAATAAATTTGTAGCGTCAACGTTTCTTTTTAGATATAAGCAATATCAAAAATATTAAAACAGCAAAACTATTTCGAATTTTTCATGGATTTAAAGTTCTATATTTAGGACTATTACAGTTATAGTATCGTCTGATTCAATTCAGTGATTTATCTTATTTCAGTCGGTCAAAATTTTAAGTTTGGTTCAAGGTCTTAAAAACAAAACTCAACTGCAGCAACTTTGTTTACTTTACTCGGCTTGTTTGTTTTCAACAACTTGATTTAACGCTTGTTTTTACTTATTTAGCCCTATAAGAGCATAAAGTTTCAAACGTTTTTCAGATAAGGCTAAAACAAGTTTTTAAATTTACTGAAATGTAGTAATTTTAATATTTTAAGCAATTTCTGATTTCTTTTTTCTTTTAAATTTTTTTATTTGGATTTTTAAATACCATTGTAATCTTATTTTAGAAAACTACATTAGCATTTTTTCCTATATATATCACTTTTAAAGATGGGGCTTTATGAATTTTTTTATAACATTATAATTTGAAATGTCATGTAACCTAGTACAATGTTATAATCAAATTTAGACTCATAAAAAATTGATCTGTAGCCAGTTTAAATCTTTAACAATATTATTTAACATAAACAAACATCTTTGAACTTTAAAGCTTATAACATCTGCAAAACTATTTTAGTTGTATTAAACATACTCAGCTAAATTTACAAAGTAAAATAGTTTAAACTTTAAAGCTTAGTAGTATAAAGCTCTGTCAATAAACACACTAAACATAACTGTTTTTGATGGGCTATGTGCTGTACAGCTATGTATAAGCATAAGTTTTCGAAAAAAGTTACGAGAAATACGCTTTTCTTAAATCTATTTTATTCTGTTTGCGGGTGTTCTCTTTAACGCTTGAAAAACGCGAGAAAAATCAAAACTGTTTACCAAGTATAATTTAATACCCGTTACAACGAAATTTTACCACATATGTAAGTTTGTTTTATAAAGTATTTTACATTTAAAAACTTTTGTATAAAAATTTTAAGCTTATACTTTACTATCTATTATATTCTTATTTAAGCTTTTACCAGCTTTTTATTATTTTAAACACAGTTAGACATAGCATTTTTATTTCAAACATAAAACTAAAGTTTTGTTCAGTAAATTTGAAAATTAGTTATGTTGACTTAATAATTCAGCTAATAATCTACCGGATTCAGATCTAAACATTTTTTTCCAAACTAAGATCAGGCTAGATCCAAAACCAAATATATTTTATAAATTGAGATCCGGATAGTGTATCTGGTAGATCACTATTTTTTTTTGTAGTTAAGGTAAACAGCTTTTTATGGCTTAAGTGATAAAGTTGTTAAGTCATCTAAAAACAGATTTAAAAATATATAGAGTTAGTTATGTAAATTTTAACATTTAGTTTTGAAAATATATGTATAACTAAAGTAGCTTATCTATTTTAGTTATCTTAACTAACTAGTTTTAAAACGCTTTTTTTAGTGTTAAAAGTTTGTTGACTCATTTTTTCAGTTTAAAAATAAAAAAATTAATTTAAGTCACACCCAGGTTTAAACTTTTATGTTTATACAAGTTTAGCAGCAGTGAGTTAATAAGCTGGTTGAAATTTTGTCACCTTTGACAAGCTATTTTTTTGGTATAGAAACTTTAAAGAGTTTTTATACTATTCTTTAAAAGTTCGAATAATTTAAGAATATCCATTACTTTGCTTATTCTGTATCGTAGTATTCCGGACGCTATAAAATGAGTTATTAAATTAGTTTAAACAAAACTTTTCAAGATGTTTCAATATAAAATTAACTAAAATAAATAAAAAGTTTTGTCATTATATTTAGACTAAAATTTAAAAATAGTTGTGTAAATAAGTATATTGTTAGCTTAATAAAATCACGAAACCCTTCAGATAGTTTTTGTTTTATTACAAGTTGAAAGTTAACCTTGAAGTTTTCTTTAAACATTTGTGTAGGCATAATCAATAAGTTTGTAAACGTTTTAAACTTATAAGATTTGATAATAACTATTGTGAAAGTATAAAATAATACACATATATTTATAAATTTTGTTTTTGGTTTAAGCTAGTTTTACTGTTTTAAATGTTTAAATAAATATTTCTACACCGAAGTATTAAGCAACTCTCAAAATTCAGCAAAAAATGTTAAACAACTTGTTATGCAATTATATCAGTAGTTATGTATATATAATTAAATGGTGTACAAGTGTGTAAGTAAATATTTTATTTTACTAGTTAAGAGCTTTATATTTTAGTTTGTTTAAATTTGAAAATATAACATTCTACTTTGCACATAAATATTATAACAAGAAATATAAATCACCAAAAGTTTAATGAAAATATTGCCTTTTTTATGAATATACATAAGATTACATATATTTCTATCTATGAACTTTTTGCTGGTCTTAAACTTCCATAGCTGAGAATATGTAATAGTTTTGTTTTTCTGTTTGTTTATTAGATCTTAACAAGAAGTTTATTTAAAATAAGTTAATTAAAAAAATTCTTTAATAAAATGATTTATAAGCATGTTTTTTTGAACTTGTACCTTAAAGGTAACAATTGTATGTTTTTATTTTTTAAAAGAATGAAAGTAATCGATGAAAAATATTATTGAGCATCATAAAATTATTTTATTAAATTTAATGTTTAATTTAATAAATAAATTGTCTATATGCGAACTAAATTTCGACAGCTAGTGTGTATTTAGTCCGATATTTACTTAGTCTATCAAAACTATATTTAAAAATGTTATTAACTAAGACAGTTTTATTTAATATAAGTTGTATTTCTAAACAAGAAGCGTCAAGTTCTAAACAAAACCTTTAATTATACCTTTTTAAAAAAAAATCATGTGATTATATACAATCTTTATCAAAATAATGTTAAAAATAACCTGTTTTTTAACGAAACAAACTTTAAGAAGATCTAAATTGTGTAACACCAGATTGCTTTTAAACACTTTTTTTTAATTAATACCGCAAAACACGTTCAATACACTTAGTAGCTGAAACTGCCCGAAGCATTTTTGTTTTGTTTGATACATTAAAGATATATTCGTTGAAGTTTAATTTGTGTTACGCACAGCTTTGAACTAAAATGTTTAACTTTACTTTTAAGATAATATTAATGCTAGCTGTAGCTTCATTTTGCAGCTCGATGAAATTAGGCTCAGTCAAAACAGGTTAGTTTGAAAATATGTGCTTTTTTTATTAAGTGATAATCTTACAAAGTTTTGTTTTATAGAAGATGAAGTAAAACTAACTTCAATAGAAAAACATGCAGCTTTGAAAAGATTGTTTGAAGGTAAGTGGGAATTTAAACTGTTTTAAATAAAAACAGTTTAGAATATTTTTTATATTTTCGATATGAATATCAAAGTTCAACTTTGGAAAACAAAAGTATATTTAAAACGATTTATATATTGCTCTTCTGTTAAAACTTATTTGTAAAAATCTCTATTAAAACGTCATCTTTTACAGAGAATTTTGCCAGTGAACAAGAAGCAAAAGAGTTTTTATCAGATCAAAATAATTTGATGAAATCATCTATTTGGGATGATATTTCAGATTAAATTGATGAAACTGGTGAAGAAATTAGCTACTGGATGATGATGCAAGTGTAATTTGTAATTTAGTATTTTGTTTTCGTTTTAACTCAGCTTGTATTCTATACTCTCATATGGCTAAAGCGATTAAAAACAATAAAAATTAATGCATTAAGTTCTTTTATTTTAACTTTTTGTATGAAGTTGTGTTAATTGATTTCTTTAAAACTTTTTAACTTAATGTTTTGAATGTGTAATAAACAATACTTTTACAACTTCATTTTGTCGTGGTTTATTTGATTACTTTTTTACTGTTTTGTTAATAGATAACATATTCCAAAACAGATATATTTTCTATTGATCCAGCAATGACCTTTAAAAGTGTTTTGCTAAACTAGCTCGACGAAACAATTTTAAAAGTACTATCACTTAAAGTTATAAAAGTTGATTTATTTAGGTTTAAAATTTTCAAATAAGTAACCTTTTACTTTAAAGCTAGTTCTTACAAATATTTTTAGGTTTATCACTTATGTGTCTTTATTACTTAGTTTTTTAAGTTCTTCTACTCAACAAGTTGTACAATAACACAATTAATGAATTCTAACATATTTTGACTATTTATGCTATAAAAAAGTTCAGTAGCAATTAATTTTTAAGTTGCACTTTTGCACTTTTTCGTATTTTAGCAACCCGAAAGTCAAGTTTTCTTCAGTAAATAAACTTTTAGGGTTTTGTATCAATTTTTAAAACTTTAAGAGTTAATACTTTTAAACTAATATTTGGTTACTCATTACCTTGCTTAATTCAATACATATTCTTTTAAGTATTCTCAAGTTTTCAAAAACAATATGTTAAACTAATTATAACCGAATTTTTAAAGATAAAAATAACTAAAACTTTTAAACAATTTGATCGTTTTTATTGGTATGAAATTTAATTATCTTTTTGTAAATAAGTATGTTGTAACTTATTATAAACATGAAACGATACAGATAAAATATTTTTATCATATTCAAATTTGAAAGTTTACACTTTATTTTTATTAAACATTTGTTTAAACAACAATAAAAGACTTATAAAATTTTGTGAACCTTAACAAGATAGATCAATTACTACTTACAATTTTTTTTTTCTACGTTTCTTCAATTCCTGTTAAAAAATGAACATGGATAGAGGAATTGCGTTTATCGCAGCTCCTAAATTCATTAAGCCATCAAGTAATTTATTACTATTTTTAACTGTAATTATATCACTATTTATATCTATACTATTAAATGGTGTACAAGTGTGTAAACGAATATTTATTGTATAAACAAAACTACTTGTGCTTAGTTATTTGTTTTAAACTTTTTAAAAGAGTTAACATAGAAAGTATTGAACTGTATAAGATCAACGATTTATAGTAAGTTAAAATTGTTTAAACTGACTATAAAACTTAAAAAATAATCTTTTTTTCTTTGATAGTTCAAAGCATATATAAACTCTAATATTCAATAATAAACTGTTTTTAATTATAATTTAGATTAAACTTTCTATTGAATTAACTTGGCAGACTTTGCAAATTTTTTTTTTTCAGACTTTTTACTTATAGTTTTGTTAAAAAAAACTTCATACCATAACAACAATAATATCATAAAACTAAAACATTGAAAAAATCAGAATAGTGTTTCTCTTCTTTCAAAAACGAATAAACTTAACTGGTTATGAAAATTTCCGGTCCATCCATTTTTGTAAAATTAGCTACATCTTTTTCTCATCACTAGCCTGTGTGAACATTATAATTATAGTTCTTATAACAGCAATAAACGTTTGTATAAAACTGAGATATATAATCATTAATGTTATAATCAAACATCTATATACTTAAAATCAGTTGATACGGAGTGTATAGCTTAAAATAAATAAAAAAACAAGCAAACCAAATATTTCTAAAGTGGCAAGACTTTATAAAATTAACGAAAAACTGTTGAGTACTATTAGCTACGAGAAATTATGTGTAATTTGGTAAAACTTAAAAGTTAGTTATAAAAAATGTGCAGCTTTTTTCTTTGCAGTTTTTAGTTTAGGTTTTTAGAAACTATTTAGGCTTCAGTCCTCGAAACTGTGTACAATATATTTATGCTACGCAAGTTTCATGTTTCCTTGCAAGACGCAACAACCAAAATAAGAGGATTTGATAAATAGTTATCTTTAGTTTTGCTTATAGTATCCTGTAGTATCTTATTAATATGGGTAATAAAATTAAAAAATTAAGCCACAAAGATTATTTAAATTTTTGAAAGTGCATGCATTTAAATCTTTAAATTTCTATAATTCATCCATTAAGCATTTAAAGCAATCAATCAAGGCATTACAAGCTACATTTGAAAATTTTGTTTTATCTATTTCCCTAGAGAAAAAAAAAAGTTACTTTAAAATTGATGTACAAGCGTATAAACGAGGGGTGGACAACCTGCAGACCAAATATGTTACTTAAAGCTGAAATTTTTAAACATCAACGTAATATTTAGCTTAAAAACGACTTACGCAAACAAATGAAGATAAGTTTCTGTGTACAAATGTTTTTAAATTCCTTCTAAAATTGATTTACAGTAAAAAGTAGTGTTTTTTAAATGTTTTTTTTAATTACGCAGGAAATGAAAAACGTCTGGCCTACCCCTAACAATTATGAATACATGATACTTTTTTAGATTAACCTGCTGAAAATAAAGCACTAGTATAGAAAACAACTGTTCTTGTATAAATGTTTGTAGAGGATAAAAACGTATCTTGTACTAAATATTTAAATGCAATTAACTAACTTTAGGTGCACCACAAGAAGCTTATAAACTTTACGACACAATTTTTATTCTTCTAACTTTTACAAAAATAGTTTTTTAGGAAACTTATTAAGTTTTATACAAGTTTATACTATAAGTCATTTATATATTTAAAAACAACTTTTTATTACAATACTAAACTTAGTACGAGTAAACCAGTAAACTTCTTTAAAACAAAACTAAAATTAATAATGTAATTTATAATGCTACCCGTTTAATAAAGTTTATTATATCTATTGAGCTAGGTTCTATATACGGTAACCTCTCGCATCTTTACGCAGTCTCGTTTAGTTACGCATTTTAGAATTCTGAAAATTTTAGTTTTTTTAATACTGCACAAATTAGGTTTATTGTATGTTTTTATTTTAAAATATAATTTTAAATGCTAGTTCACCTCTCTATATCTTTAGACTTTGTAAACTTATGTTCCTTGACTAATTGATAAACATTTAGTTACACCTCAGTAACTAAATCAACTATGTTAACAATAAGAGATTAAATTAAAATTCTGAAAGAAATATGACTGTGTTAAATAATGAAAGTATAATGAAAAAAAGAGAGTTTAAAACACAAATAAATAATACAGCACTCTTGCCTAATATAGGATAAAGCAACAGAAAATTTAAAATAGACACCACATCATTTCTTAATTGTAAACAAATGCTTAATTAAAAATTGAATATAGAATATAAACATTAAGTATCAAACAAGTCACATTTAAATAAAGATAAAAATAAATTCTACTTATTATAAAATTTAGTGAAGTTCTTCTAAAAGTATTATTAATTTAAATAGTTTTAATTATTTTTTTTTGATATATGTATAGTTTTATCCTTTGTTTTCATATTTATTATCAAAATAAACAAATTGTTAAAAGTGGGAAAGTCCTCAGTCTGCTTTTCAGTAAAAGCAATATAAAAAAACAGTCATTATAGTAAGTATATTTGGTACCTCTCGTATCTTTACGATCTCTCGTATCATTAAACATACACTATTAATAAATGTATATACAAATAATGTATCTGAGCAGTTTTGAATCATAATTAATAATATATAAATAAAAAAACTAAGTTATCATTTTAATCTAATCTAAGCTATCATCAACGTTTGTTTACAACAAAGTTTCCTAAAGGGGCGATTTAGCAAATCGGAGGCAATAACAAGTAAGGGACAATTTTAGAATTTTTGTCAACAAAGGGGCGATACCGTGTAAAGCTGCAACAACTAACTTATACTAGGTAAGCTGGTGTGGTGATGAAGAGTAGAAAAAATGTCTTAGGGATAATTGATGAGAAATTCGAAATTAAATTTAAAAACTCTTAGGTTTTTATAAAGAAAGTGATTATTTTATATTTTCTAAAAAAGGAAGGTATCAAAAATATTTTTAGAATCTTTGTATTTGATATCAGATTTTCAAAAGCAACGTAGACTTCTCAAATACTTTTTGCATGAAATACAAATCAGTATATACTTAACAGTTATCTTTTTAAAAGAAAAATAATTTCAAAAATAGTACACTGTTTATGACATTTAATTTTTTTAAATTAAGCTAAGTTTCAACTAAAAATAAACCCTAAACTTTTTAAATTACAGCATGTACAGTACATTTATTAAAAATAAATTTTGCAAAAATTTTGAATCATAGTTTTTAAAACATAAAAAAACTAAGACATAAGTCATAAAACAGCTTTTAAAATTTATATAGTTCTAAATGAAATAATATTCGTACAGCTTTAATTAAATACCGACTATGTTCAGCTTTTAATTGACAATGGTTTGAAACACAGTAAAAAACTAAGAATTGAAAGTAAACAACCTTGTTGAATGTTTAGTTGCTGTTTAAAGCAAGTTTAAATATTAAAATAAAATAAAACTATGTAAGTTAATTGTAATGAAATTAAAGATAAAACTCAATACAGCTTTTATTTATGATTAAGTTGATTATTATCAAGAATCATTAAAACAAAAAAATGCAAATTGCAGCAAAAAAATATAGATAGATTAATAAAAATTTTACAAAAAGAAAAATCTAAGTTCTTCAACTCTTAACTTTAAACTTTTATGGTTAAAATACTTTTAATCTAAAAGTAAATTTTCTTAATAAAACTTAATTCAGATTAATTGGTGAACATATAACTTCAATTAATAGTGTAAATACTTTCTACTTACAAAAAAATAAACTTTACTCTTTTGACTTAAACAATACTTTATTTTTTATACGGAAATTGATAATTAATGTTCAAGCAACTAATTCTTTTTTTATTATGATTATTTAACTATCATTCTATATAAGCACTGAAAAAGATGCTTATTACACTATTATTAAACAATAAAAGTATTTATCTATGTGGAACTTTGATTTTTAAAAGCATCGACAATAACTTAAGTAGCAAATGTTAAACTTGTTCTTTTTAACTTCAAATAAACTTTTATATAGTGTTTTAGATTATATTATACTAATCAAAATCATGTATTAGAGTTTTTAAAAAGTGTTATAAATAAAACTTTGGTTGTAACTGAGCATTTTTAACCTTAATAAATTTAATAAAAAAAGTCCTTATTTTAATATTGGCTCAAGTTATCTTTTTAGGTTAAATGTTTATTGAATAAGTCATTACACTTTAATTTTACCACATTTATAAACAAAATATTTTAAGGTATGTAGTTTTCACAAAAAGCTTAAGGTATAAAGTGAAAACGACTGGCTCCCAAAGTTAAATAAATGATAAAAACTTTTAATAATTCTACTACTACCAGTTTAAAACTAAATTTTCTTCTTCCACTTATCTTCTTTTTCGCAACTCATGAAACTATGACGTCACACCACTTCTATTTCGTATTTTGGGGGAGGAGGTCCTGGATAAGGAGGCGGGGGATCGTCATCGGTTATTGTGTTAACAGTGCTTCGGTGTCGCGATGGAAACGAACTGTTCACTGTGACGTAACAATTATTTCTTGAAAATTTAAAATTTAACGAATTTCAAAAACTTCAACAAAAAAGCTTCTAACAATATTTAAGTGATGTACATACACTGAAAAATCAAAATAAAACTTTGTAGAGTAAAGTTTTAAAATAAAGAATGTTCGATTTATCCGACTCTAAATGTTAACTAGTTAAAGTATATATTTTGCTTGTAAGTTAATTAAAGTTTTAAGTTTAAAAAAATGTAATTTTTATACTTTTACGGTTTTAATAATATATTTATGTTTAAATTTTTAAGTTTTGAGTGTGCTAAAACATTAATTTAAAACCTTCAAACCTTCAACCTTAAAGACTAATATTTACTATCAATTAAGAAAACATCTCTTCTTATATTTAGAATTGTAGTTTAGTTACTTGAATCATACGTTTAGTACATGCGTTGTTTGTGGTTTATTGTACTTTATTTAAAAAAAATTATATTGTTTAAAACAACACGTGTTGACGATAGCTGTAGATTGGACATGTGTACTTTTAGTATATTAATTTTAATTTTCACTTGATTTAAAATCGTATGACAAAATTTATTAAAATATTTATATGTTTTAAACTTAAAACATTAAAAAAAAATTATTCATACTTATTTGCATTACTGTGTTAAAATACAAAGTTTCATTTTAAATAAGTAAGTTATCTCTTAATAAACAAACTAACTAGTACTTATTCGATTCACTGCGACGAAATGTATGAAGTCATTTGAAATATTTCCGCTGCAACACTTGAACTCGGGCAGCATCGATGACGTTGCTGATGACGTGATAATCGAACAAATCAATGTGATAAACGAACAAAGGCAAATTACTGACGTCAGCAGTTTGTATGGAATGTAGTGCTGAAAGAACAGTAGATACTTAATAATGCCATTTGAAGTTAAGAATTTCAACTATACTTTTGGTTGGTTATTTGAAAAGTATATTAAAACTTAATGTTTTTCAAAATACTTTAAAACAGAATATTTTAATTGAGAAACGTTTTTAAAAAGCTAAAGTATTAGATTAACTGAACATATGCTGTGTGATTTTTTTTCAGCTGTATACAATTGTTTCAGTATTATAATGTTTGCAGCTGCTTATGGTTGCGTCAACTTAGTCTTTTATATTTTGATTCTATTTTACTGTTTACTGTTTAAAAAAGTTGTGAAATCGCTAAAATTTTTATAAGTAAGATTGAAACTAGCTATACTTTAACTATGCTTAAAAGTTTAATTTCTAAAAACAATTTATACTCTATGCTACTAACAACATGATAGCAAACTATAAACGAGTAAAAACTAAATTCTAAAATAAAAACAAATAGATACTAGTAACTGTTAAAAACTTATAAACTCATATTAAACAAACTTAAAACATTAATAACTTTATAACCTTTGTAAGAAATAGTTATTCTCATAATTTTCATAATGTTTACAGAAAAACTTTAAATACAATTGGCTAGTTTTACTCAATAATAAATACTCTAAGGTTTTTACCAAATAAACTTGTATACTTTTCAATTTTGTTTTCTAAGTTTTCAAGTTTTCAACATTCAGAAAACTTTATTAATTTAAAAGTTTTTAAGCAGATATAAGCTTGTTTTTGAAAACATTAAAAAAATACAATTAAAATCTTTGTATAACGTAAAATCAAAATTATGAATGTATTTCAAAAATTTTTACTCACAAACCTTTCCAAAGTATACGACTAAGAAAAACGTTTCGACAATCAGAAAGCAGAAACAAACTAAAGATGTGAACACTGAAACCATCAAACAGTTTCTTATCTAAAAGTTTTTTTTTTCAATATGAATCGATTATTTTCATTGAATAAATAGTGATGTCACTTAGTCTCAGATATTACGTTTACTAATTTGATTACTATTTAAGATGATTTTTTATGTAAATTTGTTGTTAGTTTAGTATGAAAAGTATTTATATATACATACTAAATTATATAGTTTATCTTTCTCATTTAAGTTAAACTGTTAGAAAAAATATTTTTTTATTACTTAAAAAAAAAGAAACAATTAAATTGCCATTGCCTTTTTTTATTATTTATGAGAGAAAATACAATTTAAGCTCCAGTTTTTTGATAAAAATAAAATTATATTGTTTTACTGTAAATACTTTTTAGTAAACGAAAAATACAACGCTCAAAAATTTTGGTCCAAGGACCAGGTGTACGAAAAAAACTTTCGGTTATCGAGTCATACACCAGGATACAGTTTAGTGTCATGTCAAGGACAAATAAAAGTAAACAGTTTTTTTTACAAACTTTAATGTTTACAAAATTATAAATTTTGGTTATTTTTTAGAAAAAAACAATTAGCAAATAAATCTATTTATATTTAGGAAAAAAAAAAGAACTAAAATGGTAAAAAGATTTTTCCCTATAATAAATGTTAAAAATATGTTAGTCTTTTTTGAACAAAACACTTAAACTAGATTGTAAGTATGATAATCTAAATTGATATTGTCTTAAAATATCTTTATATAGTTTAAAGTCTATAAATAAAATTTACTTGGTAACACTTATAACGTGTTCATGTGATATATAAAAGTATTTGACTGTTTCAAACCGCAATTAACAACATAACAAATTGTGGTATACATCATCCTAATTTCTTTAAAGAAAACACATCATTCCTAATAAACTAATTATATTCATATTGATTTGACTTAGATTTGTAAATCAATCACTTCAAACATGAACTTTTGATATAGTTATAATCATACAAAAAAATACTGTAAAAAAAAAGTTTCAACTTTATGTTTGTTCTACTTACAAAGTAATAAACAAATTAAGATATTTCAAAAACTAATTGTAACAGCCCATTAAGAATTATTACATAAACATTCTGTTATTGCAATGTATCAAATAATTAAGGTATAAAGCAATGTTAAAAGAAATTAAAATTTTAAGTAAATATAAGAAAAAAAAACAAATGTGAACAATTGTAATACAGCATCTAATATATTTTACGATAAAATATAAACAAAACAAACTTTGTTTATTGTAAGTGTAGCTCCTCTAGGCAAGTTGTAAACTCTACTTGTAATAATTATCTGTTTGATTTTTAGTTTTAAAGATTTTGTTTTTTATTCTATTGATTATAATCAATTGAAATAAAATAGATAATTTTTATCATATCTTTTTAGAGCTGGAAGTAACTTCTGAAATAAGTATTTTAGTATTTAGAAATAAGCTTACAAAAATTGTATACAAGCAGATATTCAAAATGAATAGATGTCGTATGTATTAATTGTCCAGTTTTAAAGTGTTTATAATAAACAGTTTTTGAAACTCTGTTTATATCAGTTAATAAATTATAATCAATTAATGAAAATATATTTTCGACGCCAGTTATGAACTAAATATTTTGAGTTCTTTTTTTTTGTCGTATAATAAACAAATATAGTGCATGACCAAATATACAAATTTAATGCCAATAAAAATGCTAAAACCCAATCAGAAGGAATATCTTAAACTAAGTTTTTTCTCCTGTAGTATCTTTAAATACTTTAGTTTTCAATAAAATTTACCTCCTTATATTTTTTTCATTACAATGAAGTTTTAAAAGCTTGCAACAAAGTTGTACAGACACAACAATCAAAAGTTTATGTTTAGCTCAACTAAAAACGAAAGTTAAAGACATGTTTATTTTTTACTAGTCGTAAAATATAAACTTAAAATGATTTTAACAAACATACAACTCAAAAATTACTTTTGTGTATTTTTAATATAAATCTTTAAGATTTTAAACCTCTCATATATTTTCCAGTAAATTTGAAAAACATTTTATCTCATACCAAAATAAGAGTCAACACAATTTATTTGAAAGTTTATTTATCTCAATGTTAATAAATGAGACGATAAACATAATTAAAAATTTTGAAAAGAGCATGAGTAAATTCTATTAAAGATAAAATATCTCTTTAGTTCTACTCAACTACTTTTGGTAATATAAATAGAAAGTCCACTAATATAATGTTGTGTTGATGTTTAACAAAATTTATTATTTTAGTAGTACAGTTGGTAGATAATTATTCGAATTTAATTGTACTTATTTTTACAGGAATATACTCACTGCAACAACTCTGATAAAGTTGTTCGAACGAGTAAATTTTGGTTAACTTTTGTTGAAACATGCACTTAGTAAAATTTTTTAATGAATAAATACATTGCATAAAAACTCACACCGCTTATTCAGAAAGCAATATTTTATACTATTATATGTAACAAAAATTAGGCAAAGATTAAATTTTCTATAGACATTAATAAATTGCAGGAGCCAAAACCAATATATTTTGGTTAAAATCAATAGGTTGTTTCATTAGAAATCTTTTCAAAGGTCATTTTGCGTTTTATAGATTACAAAAAAAACTTAAATAAGCATAATCCACATTTACTTTATGACTGTAAATAATCTTCAAAATAATAACTAATACAATTATTTCAAACGAAGCATTTTTACCTATCCGTACAGTGCTTATTTTTACCTTTTTTAATGTAATGTAGATGTAAATAAAAAATAACCAACCAGAAAAGGAATCCATATTTGCTCGCCTATCAAAGGTGGGTTGTTGTCATCCTGGTGTTCCTGGTTGCTATGGTGACTCTTGTTACTGATTAGTGTAACGTCAATAGGTTTTTCCTCATGTGTCTGACTCAACAGTATAAAAGTTGCCATGCCAACAGCAAACGTAAAAGATTGAAGCGAGACAACGGCTACCTGTTGTGACGTCACAATTGTTTTCAAGATTCTTGTTAAAAACACTTTTAAATTTAAATTTAGTAAAGTTAGCAAAAAAACCAACTTAACAATAAAAATTTGTAATAATGAAAGTTTAGTTTTTTGCTAAAAAACATTTTGCTGCTATAAATTGGTATAGTTAAAGGTAGCAAAATGTTTATGACTTTCCTAAACTAAAAATTTTCTTGCACTCAACTTAGTAAGAGCTTCTAAAAAGTTTAAATAAAGATTTGCCTTATAAGTTTATAAAAAAGTTTTTTTTATTTGTTAGAACTAACACCGAGACTTTTTATATTTCTTCTTTTTTCTTCTATATTTTCAAAACCGATTTCCATCATTTAGTTTATATAAATTACCTGTATAAAAGTTATACTTAATAAGTTTAACTGTTGATTTTGAATTATACTTTAAGTATACAAAATTAATTTAAAAAAGAAGTTTTTTAAGTAGTTTTGTTCAAAAAGTCATTAAATACCTGTTTTGTAACATCAGTTTGTAACTTCTTTAAAAGTTGATAACTATAAAAAAGTAAATTAACAATCTCTTTAGTAAAAGAAATGTCTAAAATATTCAAAAATTTCGGATATGAGACTTGAAAATACTTCTTACATATCTAAAAAGTGGCTAATGTAAACTATCATACTATCAGTTTGAAAATTCAAATGTAATACTTTTTATGTTTCTCAATATAATTTATTTGAACTTAACTACTGCATTTACTAAGAAATCAAAAGCACTAAGCTTTTGAGAGTGTTTAAAAAGTTTTAGTAATGAAATTTTTTGTTAACACGGGTTTTTCGTATACCATAAAAGTAAATTTAAAAATGACTTTTAAAATTATTCTTTGAAATCTTCATAAACATAATTTTTTTTATAAACTTGAACAAATATGTAACTGTCTAAAGCTCAATTAAGTCAATGCAAGTAATTTCTATTGAAATGCGTGTAGAAAGGAAACTTCTTTAACGTGTTTATGACATCACTATGCGAAAGGAAACGTGGTGTGACGTCACAAATGTGTTTGCATGCGAGTTGAACTTGGAAGTTGATATATGAGTGAGATAAGCGTACAAAACATTATTTCACCCACACATCTGACTTTTTTTAATTTTAAGAATTTAGTCTGCTACGGTTTTTCGTTTATAAATAACTATCGAATAAGCAAAAAATGTAAAAAAAGAAATGCTACTAGTTTACTTATATTAATAAGTTTTGTTGTACTACAACAAAAATATAAAAACTTCTAATAAACTGTAAAAATATATTTTGTTGAAAGTCGTATAAATGAAAAGCTTTAATAAAATAGTTTTGTTAAGATACTTCAGTACAAGTAGAAACGAATATATAAATGTATATATGTATATAATGTACAAAACATGTATAATGTATAAATGTATAAAATTACATATATAACGTATAAAAAGGCTTTTAAAGCTAAATTTAAGAAAATTCAAAGCAATAATCTTAAACATTTACTATAATACTCTGTCGATTTTAAAATTACTTTGATAAATTAAAAGAAATAAATAGTAAAAAAAATACAAACCACGAAGCTTATTCCAAGAAAATAAATTTTTAGAATAAAATTCTTATAACTCAGCTAGCGATAGAAAATAAATCAGGACTAGTTTCTAAGAAGCTTTTCTCCATTTAAAATTAACAGCTCTGGTAAGTGAAAACAAAAAAGTAATAAAACTTGAAATTCAAACATAAGCAATATATTATACTATAAAGAGACTTATTAACTACAAAAATGTTTTTACGATTTGAAAAATCTTTGAAAAATACATACAAGTTTATAATACTTAAGAAGTGAAGAGATAATAAAACTCTAAAAAAATAATGAAACTTTTAAAAACTAATAACAACGGTATTTCTTAATTGTATTGGGTGATCTAGTTTTACCTCGCTTTTAGTAATAAAGTTACACTCCAGTTATTAAGAACATTTTTAGTTTATACTTTTTTGTTTCGCATGCATACGCACGTTTAGCGACTCATTAAACTAAAACTTAAAATACTTAAGAATTTTTTTTTCAATGAAAATAAAACTTTTAAGTATTTATGTAAACGAAAGTTAATTTCATAATGTTTGAAATTAACGTCTAGCAAATTTTAAACTATGTTTTTATTTTTTAAAACTAAACTGTTACAAGTTTTTTTTTTATTTAAAGATTAAAAAATACATTACTAATAACTTAGCTTTGAATTATATACTTAAGAATAGAATTAAAAACACGAAAAAATGCATTTTAAGTATTAATAAGCTTTATACAGGAACTAATGACAGTTAATATTGAAACTGTATTTTAAAAAAATATCAATAAAGTACAGCAATACTTATTTAAGCTCTTTTTTTTATATATAATTTATATACAGCTTAAGCTTAATAAGGTTACATAATATTTTGTTAAGTCCAATTAAAAAAGATTTACTATATTCTACTTAGTTTAAATTAATACAGAAAAAATATTTATTTATTTCTTTATATTTTAATTAAATATTTAAGTATCTAAGTGTAAATAAATCTTATAAAGCTAAGCAAATTAAATAGTTTTTCAGCTTAACACTTATTATAAACTAAAATGTTTAGAGTTTTTTAACGATTGCAACATAACTTTAACAAAATTAAAACTTACAGCTAATATTTAACATTTAAACAAAGTTTACATCGCTAAGTATTTACGTAAAAAGAAGCAAATTTAAAAATTAAACTCCATAATCTGTCAGTAAAACTAGAGTTTTTTAGAGTTTTCGACAATCTAGCAAGAAAATTAAAATCTTTAAGACTATATTAAACGAAGCCTTTTTAACTTTTGTTGTTTTCTTAAGTAGGTTGCTGGTTCGTTCTTAATCACAAATATGTTTATTTAGAGAAAAGGTTATTAAATGCAAAAACTTATTAACTAAACAATAAAAACTTAAACAACTTAACTAATACAAATTGTCTTTTTTATATTAAAGTTCTGTAAAAGTTTATCTTTAATAATTTTGTGGCATAGTTAATTTGCTTAGTTCCATTTTTTTATAGTTTTAATTAGCAACTAAATATTTTTATAACTAATTTTATTTTTATTGTTTTTATAGATTTCAATAACATTGTTTTTAAAAAGTTCATAAGTATATAAAATATCACGTTACATCATAATATTGTTTTCAAGAAAAAAAAACTAAGTAGTCGTGACTAAATATTCTTAAATTACAATAACGTGTTTGATTACAGAATTAAGAAAAAAACATAACATAAACAAATTGGAACAAATTATTTGCTGATTTTAAATTATCCAACAGCTGGTTATAGCATAAAAGAAGAATAAATTTTAATGTTAGTACCTAAATTCTCAAGGTTTAGTTTAAAAATAATACTTTACATTTAATTATATTTAATTGTAATGTTTAAAAAAAATACAAAATTACATATAATCTACTTATGTGCGATTTAATGTTGAAAAATTAGTTACTAACGTTATTTAAAACAAAAATTTTACGTGTTTAACGTCATTTTTTGATTAATTGAGAAATGTGTAATCTTATATTGTTTTTTACGAAAAACAAAAAATTGAAGAAGTGTGGCATAATCAATTGAAAATATTTGAAATTTTATTTAATTTTTTCAACTTTAATGACTTAATAAAATTTAAAAAGTTAAAGAAGAAGTGCATATTAAGGCTTGAATTGCTTCTTAAGTAATTATGTAAAACACTGAGTTTAAAAAAAAAAAAATATTTATTTATTTTAGTTTGCGCTTTAAATAATGTACTATATATTTGATGAAATCACTTCAGTAACACTTTAATTCGTTAAACTCTATTATATAAACATAAAATAGTTTTGGTATAACTTTTAAAAAGTTAAAAAAAACAAGTAGTTAAACTTTTTGATTTTTTTATTGTTTTTTCTACATTTTTAGTGTCTACTTTATTATATAGAGAATCATAAAAACATTTAAAGTTTTATAAGATAAATATTATAGTTCTTCAAACAAGTAGTAGGTTTTGTTATTATTTATAACATTTTTTTAAGTTTTTAGTGAATTTTTAAAACTGAATTAAAATATTTGTTTTTTTTTTAATGTTCGTACAAGCTTAACTTTTATATGCTCCCCTCAAGAATATGCTGCTAAAATCAAACTTGAAACAACATATACATTAAAAGTAACTAACAAAATTTTAGCTTATATTCAAAAACTATATAAAGACTGGTTTTTCACTTAAAATAATTTAGATGAAAAGCGTAGTTAAAATCTTCAGAAAAAATTATTAATAAACTTTACAAAAATGTTTTTTATAAAGTTTACAAATGAGACTATAATAAAGGTGCTGTTAAAGAAAAATAACAAAAATTGTTCTAAAAATGATTATATATAAAAATAATAACTAAGAAAATAAAGAGAGGTTTATAGGTTTTTCTGTTCTTTTTTTTTAATTTTAAAACATTCTTATTTTCTGAAGGTTTTAAGAACTACTTTTTGTTGAGGTATGTATACAGACATATTTTCTTTGTTAGTAAATTAAAATTCTAAGTTATTTTATAGTGTCTTTATTAATTTACAGGATTTAGTAAAACATAACTATGACTTTTCCTAACAATATAAGAATATTTGCAACTAAATTAACTATCTCTAAAATTACTTATACATAATGTTTTATCATACCAATTCGATAATCAGACCACAAGCTTTCGGTAGACTGAAACCGGTTTTGTTCTTGTAAAAACTCGTCAGCTAGCCGCAATCAACAAATCTGTCGTCATCAATCTACAAACGGTTGATGAAATAAAATCTAACAATATTATGACTTATTTTTTTTAGCATTTAAAGACAACCGTATAAATCTAGTACATTTGGTATTTAAATAGTTATTTATAGAAATAACCTAAACAAGTTCTTGGTATACATTTGCAATGTTAAACGCAGTAAACAATTTTTATAGATCTACCTAGATACTGAAAAAAATCCTAGTTTTACAGGAGTATAATTTAGAGACTTGTTTTAGTAATTGTTTATCATTACTATTTTGTCATTTATTGCTACTAAAAGTTTTTTTTTACAATTTATAAAATATACAATACGTTGATATCTTTAAATCAGTCTGTTCAAGTGTACCAACAGTTTAACCATGATATTTAGCTTACTTATTATTTCTCATTCAGTAGTTGAGATCTCTCTATAAGCTTTCTTAAAGCCAAAACATATAACATTTAGCTTATAAAAAAGTTTATCATTTTACCTTTTACACATAAAAATAAATTTTATACTTTAAGCATAGAGAGACTTCTACTTATACTTTTTAATTTTTAGTATTTGGTATTTTACTTTAAAAAAACTAAATAGTCAACCAAAACTAACTTTATTTAGACATAAGATCATAAAACATTTAATTTCAGTTTTGTAAACAGCTAATATAAAATTTTAAATCGCTGAATCTACAAGCTGTATTAAATCAAAAAGTTTTTAGAAGACTCAACAAACGATTTACAAATTAATTAATAATTAAAATTAAATTAATAACAAATGTGTATTTCGTTGTGACTATCATTTTTTAAACAAACAAGTTTTAAGTTCGAAAGATAATTTAAAAAAACTTAATAGTTTATTGCAAATTCTAATATATAAATTAAACGAACTACAATTACAAACTAAATACATTTTAATTTTCAATTATATTTTATTTGGTAAAACTTTTATTTAACAAGAAATTTAAAAACTTTATAAGTACCAATGTCACAAAGGTAGCTGTACTCTGACGAACTATACTTTTTCTAAACTGAATAAGAAATGTTTTGTTATGTTGTATTTTGTTTTTTTCAGCTATATAAGTCTTAATTTGTTTTCATATATTATAAAGTATAAATCAGGACAGTTGATAAAGGCATTTTAAAAACCGGTAGAGATATAGAATAAGAGGAAAAAGTTAAAAAATCATTGCAAAATCGTTTAGTAAAACAATAAAGCATTAAATAAAACATTTTTTTACATGCGAATTTTCAAAACAAAGGATATAAAACTATTACAATGAAATAAGTGAGGAAGTTGAAAAAAAAAAACCATTTAAAAAACACGTAGCTTAAAGTAAAATAAAATTAAACTTGAGAGTAATTCAAAAGTTAATATTTTGAACAGCAAAAAATTGTATTTCTCATTGAATTAGCTGTCGAAGGATTAACTACATAGGCTTTAACACAGCAATTTGTTTACTACGTCGTTATAATCGATATATAAACGTTTTTAAAGTACGTAATTTCAAAGAAAACTTAGCTTAACAACAGATTGAGTTTCTTAATTTCATCAAGTACAACAAATGATTTTAAAAAATTGAACAACTAAAAATAATCACCTTAAAAAAGTTATTTAAACAATTAAAATTATAAAAAAAAAAGTATTGATCCTAACCTTAAATTAAAAAAAAATATTTTTAAGTCATAAATTTTTTTGTAACATTGTTTTCTTAACATTAAGTATAATAAAGCTTTTTTTAGACTTCATAATATTAATTCAAAACAAAACAAAGGGTGACATTTTTGGACATAACTATGGACATGGAGAAAGACGTGTACTTCCATTTAAAAAAAAATGCTAAAAATTTTTATATGAACTTGAATTCAAATCACCCATATCCAATAAAAAAAAAATTTCATCAATGATACAAAAAAGGTCATCATCACTATCCAAAACAAACGACAAATTTGACAATATAAAAGATCCGAATGAAAAGACCTTAAAAAATAGTGGCTTTAAAACAACACTATCATATGTTCAAAATAAGCCTACCGGAAAAAATAGAAAAAAATTAAGGAAAAGTAAGTTTTTTACTCCTTTCAGTAACTGTACAAAACAAATATAGGGAAGGAATTTCTAAAATTAGTATCAAAACATTTTCCAAAATCAGGCTTTTATGGTTCTATATTTTATAGAAATACAATTAAGATTTCATATTCCTGCATGCCTAATTTGGAAAAGGAATTGTCCAATCACAACCAAAAATTACTTCAAAACTCAAATGAAACAACTGAGAAAAACTGCAAATTATGCAATTGTAAATCAAAAACTAATTGTCCAGTTAATGGTAAATGTCTTACTAAATGAGTCATTTATAAAAAACAGTTATGCATAACAAAAAGGAACATATTTACATTGGTTCAACTGAAAGACCATTAAAAAGTAGATTTTACGAACATACGCAATCCTTTAGAAATGTAAAAAAGAAAGAAAGTAAACGACTAAGTAGATCTATTCACAAAATCTAAAATTGCAACGCTAATTTGAGAAAAATTATAAAATTGGAGATTATTCATAGCAATTACCAAAATAAGCCTAGTAAAATTTGCACCCTCTGTAATTTGGAGAGACTCGAAGTTGCATTTGCAGATAACAACAAACTTTTCAACTTGAGATCAGAATTGGTGGGAAAATGAAGACATTTAAAAAAAATTTATTTGAAGTCTTAATTTACTAGATTTAAGTTAATTTTCTTGTTTTCATTATGTAATTTTGTTTTGTCGTTTGATTTTTGTTATAATTGTGTTTTACGTTAATGATAATTTATCTTGCTGAAAATTACTAAAATTTAATTAATTAACTAACAACCTAATCAACTAATTACTTATCTAAAACAATATAATATTTGTCCGTTGCAACTTGTTAGTTTTTTTACTTTTTTACTTGTGATCATCGCTCTAGCGTTAAACAATTGTTAAGTAATAAACTCAATTTAAATTTTGTCATAATTGTATTAATTCAAAACATGTTTATAAATTTCAAAAAAAAAATTCGATTTTTTTTTTTTGTACCAACAAAAACAAATTTATCAAGTAAATGTTTTTAACCTTAAGTAATTCACGTTAAATCGTGTACAAACAAGTAATTGTACAATTTTGTATTCAGTTGTCTTAAAAAAACAACTTGCAAGATACTAAGTTTGAGGTATTTTAAAACAAGAAGGATACATTCCATATTTTAAACTTGTACATGATTTCTCTTGCCACGACTTTCTGTATCAAAAAATAGAATTTTCTTCTCCTTTATCCAAAATATGACAATTTTGTTTCCTATCGTAGTTGTCCTAGCCTAATTCTTCGGGCAGCAGAAGCGTTGAGAACTTGTTGACGAATTGGTCAGAAATTCCGCACGTACCACTACCTCTCCCAGCTAGAATCAGTTCGCTTTTAACCAAGTTGTGAAAAACTTCACTTCATCCATATTCGGCATGTTGTCTGCTATGTGGACGTACCCTTCTACGGTATTTGTTACCACAAGAGGTATGTTTTGTTGAACAACACCACCGCCAAGCACAATTTTTTCTTCGAAAGTTGCACAAGCGGTAAGACAACTCCGCAACTTCGGTGTTTTTGCTGTTTTTCGTTTTGGTATCGTATTGAATGCAGCAATCGCAAAGATTTTGTCTGTCTCGGCCATCAATCAAAAATATATTGCCCCTTGGTGCACAGGAACTAAATTCATCACGAAGTTCAAAGTTAACTTCATTTTTTTAGTTATTGTTGGTATCATTGTAATTAAGTCTGACAGATTCATTATATTTAAAAAGTATGTAAAAATTACCTTTAAAAGAAAGTGTGTTGTACTTTTTTCTTATGACAGGAACTGACTTAACACTTTCAAAATTAGTTTCATTAATCAACAGTTAATTACAGTCACCACTCGTGAATCTATGCACTTGTTCGGTTACACACTTTCGTTTAGTAACGCATTTAAGAATTTTCAAAAAAAGATAATTTCAAAAGTATTTTATACTGAAAATGTTTCGTTTGTATTGAAGAGTAATGTATTTCACTTATTATATATATTTTTAAATGCTAATAAAACTGGAGATGGTTTTTCAACAGGATTAGGATTATTTTAATTTTATTTTTTGCTTTTTATAAAAACCTATTAAACTCTAGAACTTGCTATATATTTATTAGGTGTCTTGGCCCCTTTGTATCTTTAATTCAAAAATAGTACACTTTTTTAATTTACTATCAATGGCATAAATTTTCTTTTAACTCAATAAATCTCTAATTTTTAGCTAAATTGTTTCTTGCCCAAGTAAAAATAAACTTGTTTTGTATGGTGTTATAGAATGATCTTTTTCTCTAATACCATGAGATACAAGCTTACACTTAGATGGACAAGGAACTCAGTAAAAAAATAACTTTTTATACACTTTAACAACTTTTGTTATTTTCTCGACATATATGTACAACTTAAACGAAAACTATTTTGTAAACAAAAAAAGTTGAAAGTCCATAAACTTTATCTATTCAAATATATTAAAATAAAACAGCCAATATATTAGGTATATTTACTACATCTCGTTTATTTACGTTCTCTTAGTTAGTTGCGCACTTTTGCTGTGAGCACAGTATGCGTAGATTCGCGAGAGATGACTGTAACTTTATTTAGGTTAATCATAACTGCAACCTAACTAAACTGTTTTTATCTACCATAAATTTTTTTTTGAAGTCCTTTTATTAAATTAATGTTTTTCTGCGAAGCACTTGGTAAAAAAAAGTTAAAACTCGAAATCTAAAGTGATGTTGTTTTTCAACTATTAAAACTTATTATCTTAAAAAATACTACTTAACTTACTATTTTTTTACTTCTTAGCTTTATTACTGGTTATGTACTTTTTTGTTTTTAAGAAAAATATTTTATATTTTGTACTTTACGTGTGCAAGTATTATTACTAGTACTAAGCACATAGTAAAAAAACATTACATTTACTTTTTACCACTTGTTCAAGGTACTTCTTTTTTTGTAACATACACAATAACTTGACTTTAAAAAGCAGAATCATCTCGATGTTATTTCTAAAATGAGATAGTTTTACAAGTGTTACTTTTTGTAGGACTGGTTTTAAAAAGGTAGTTAAGCTTTTGGATGACGGATGACGCTATTGTTAAGTTTTGAATTTTTGTAAAAATGTAGAGTTTTAAATTGTTAGTAACGGTTACAAGTCAGTCTGAGCTAAATATTTACTTTTCCAATAAAAAAATTGATTTTTAGCTTTAATTATCAATTTTATTTATTTTATTAATTTTAAGTTTAAGTTTGTAAAACTGTTTGGTAAGTTTATGTTAGGTTGGTTAAGAATAGGAGTTTAAAAAAAGGTTTAAAAAAATTCCGGACTCGGCTTTTTTCAGCTCAGCTCAGACTCACTTTTAAATATACTTATAAAGTTTTTGGTACTTACTTATTTGTCTTATACTCAAGCTTTAAATTAAACGATAAGTTTAGAAAAAAAAACTAAAAAAAAACTTACGTAACACAAATTTTATTCACTGAATGTTTTTAAGCTAATTACAAAGATTTAATTAAAAACTTAAAGTTTGTAGTTTATTTAGACTTCTTAAAGAAATTAAAATTTTCAAAGATGGAGGAGAAGAGACTGTAAATTCCAAAAATATTATTAAGGACTTATATTAATAAATTAAGACTTCAGAAATATTCTTTTTGTTTAAAAATTAAGTTTTTTTTTAAGTTATTATTTTTATAATTTTTATGTCCTGGAAAAGACGTTAAATGGTATTCCAAAGGAGTACGACTCGATAACCAAAATGTTCTTCATGTACCAGGTTTAGAACTAATTACTTTGAGTTTTTTTTTGTCATTCAATAAAATATCAACTGTTTTAAAATATATATAAATAAGTCAAAAATAAAAGTATCTGCTATCAGTATCTGCCGACTTCACTTTAAAATAGAAAATATGTATGAAAGTTTAGTAAGTTATATGATATGCTTAATTTCTTAAGTTAGTTTGTATTTTCGACCCTGGTGTTGATTTAGTTAGTAATGTAAATATTAAGTTTTGAAACAAAACTTGTCTAGTTACTATCACAAGCTAGTTTAAAAAAGCAATTAGATATATCCTATTAATGGTTTTTGAAATTTGTTCCTGTTCTCAGTAACTGAATAAAATATTAACTCTTATAAAAAGTTTTGATAAAAAAGAAAACTTAATTCTATGTTTGTAAAGTAATTTTTTCAAAGTTAAATATATTTTTAAATGAAAATTTATAATTAAACTATCTTATCATCAACTAAACATTTCCCAAGAATTTATTTGCAATGGGTGGAGTTTAAGATAATTTTTACCATAAAATAAAAAAAACATCTACTCTAAATATTAGTTGCAAATACAATTAAACAACTATTATTGTTTTTATGTGTAAAAGAAAAAAAAAAAAACTATAGAGGCATAAATAGTTTACACTCTCTGAACCTCTTCTTAAAAGTATTAAAACTGTTTGTTTGTGCAATTTTAAGTTCACTAAAATGGATCTCTACTTCTTATTATAACAATAGCATAGTAGTTTCATAAACAATTAAAAAAGTACTGTGTGTAGTAATTTGTATAAATATTTTACTTCTAAAAATTTAATTTCTTTTAGAAAAGAAACTTGTCACAGATAATAGATTTATGTTTTGTTTAAGGCCTTGGGGTGGTCTACCTTGTTTTTAATATATTGATCTAATGTTGTAGAGTTTTATCTAAGCTATCAGAAGTTTAAACTAATTAACAATATTTAAAGTAGTTTTAAAGATATTAGCAATCAAAGTCAGTTAGCCTTATATGTTCCTTATAGAAGAAGCTAACCAAAAACCTTAAAAAGACTTCTTTTTAAAATTATATCTACACCTAAATTTTTTAACCAAACTTCTTCAACTATTTTGTACAACTAAAATAAAGTTTTTTTTTTCAGTTTAGGATTTCTTAGTTTAAAAAACTTTAATTTAGTTAAGAATGTAGTTAAAAGGTTTAATAAAAGAAAATAAATCTAAGCACATACAAGGAAAATTTACAGATTTTATTAATGTATAGTATGATTTACAGTTTTTTTTTAATACTTATGTTAATTCTTATTTATATATTTAAAGATGAGATATATGTTTTTCTTTTTCACAGCATTTTAACCAATTTTCCAACTTTATGTTATTATAGAACTTTATATTGCATTTTTTGTGGTTGTTCTTGTAAATAGCGCAACAAAAAAAAAAAGAGAATGTACATGATCGTTAAAATTAAGATCTAAGGGGAGGAGATGGTGTGGTGCTCATGGTAGACTTTTCAATGTCAATATTGGCAGAAATGGGTATAAGAAATAGTGCACACCAATTTTTTCTTTTAAGAACAATTTAGTTTTGAGTTAATTTAAATAATAACACTTAAAAAAAAGTCTGTTACTTAAGGTCATAGGGGAGGGGGTCCACCTTAATTTTCACAAGTTGATCTTATTTTATAGAGTTTTATCTGAGCTGTTAAAAATTTTTAAGCGCTTAAAAAAAATCAAATTAAATTTTGAGATATGAGTCGGTGACTTCAATAGGTTCCTAATAGAAAGTGCAAACTAAAAAACATGGAATTTGACAATTTAGGTTAAAGATACCTGAAATTTGAATAAAAAAACAGGAAAAACCTGGAATTTTAAACGAATTTTACATTTTAATGACTAAAATTTTGGACACAAAAAGTAAATCATATAGATTTAATATTTTATTCATCATCAATTCTTTTTTTTTAATTTTTATATAGCCTCTAATCTTGGCGTTGTTGGCAGGATCCTGCTGAATCATTATCAAAAATGCATTTGAAGTAGCTTTACACTATCTTTTGAATGTTGTTATACTACTTACATACATCTTTAAACCTTAAACTTACTTTAAATTAAAAACCGACTCAAAAATGTGTACTTTTGAAAACCTTGAAGAAATTTCTCAAAAACTATTGGCAACCCTGACCACTTTTTTATCATTACCATGTTAAATTAGAACAGTTAATAAAGTTCTCTTTTAAAAATAATAAATCAAAAATAACATTTTACAGTATATAAAATGATTTGACTTTTAAAGGCAAATAAAGAGATCTTAACTACTAGAGGAGAAATAATGAGTTTACTCTCACAATTTTTTTTTTACAAATTAAGTTTCAGTAAAAGACCTTGTCAGTGCTTAAATAAATCTAAAAAGATATGTAACAATCATGGAAAATAGTTTCTAAACAATTAAATAAAAACAAATTTACTCAAAGTTTTTACTTAAAAACAAAACTAACTAAATTTTTATATTGAGATTGAATTTAAGATAAAGCTAAAAAGTTAGTTAAGTTTCAAAATCAATATAACAAAAATAATAACAAAAAGCTGTATGTAGCTTTTTTTTTCTTCTAATTTATTTTCAAAGTAAACATTGCTTAAATAATAATGTAGTTAATAGTACTAATGCTTTATTTGAGATGCATTTTAATAAAGCTAATTTTAGTTGTGACGTAACTATTGAAAGTTTAAACAATTTTGTACTTGTAATAGCTATGAAAATTTTAAATTTTGCTTGAATGATTTTTATAAAAACTTTTAGTTTCAAATATAGTAGCTACATAAAAACTGTTTAATGCATGCATAAACCTGTATTACGGACAACTTAAGACTTAAGTTTTGAAGTGAAGTTTTTTGAAGTGCGGGCAGGAATTAAAGAGCTTGTACCGTTTATTTAAGTTATCCTTTCTGTTGGCTTTAGTAATTTCGACCTTTTCTAGTATGCAAGTACTGCAAATGCATTGTAGGTTTTTGGCTTTGCGAATGAGGTGGATTATTTTCTAGTCTATTTTATAATCAATTTTGTTATTTTTAAGTTTCCATATGTATTTTAATATGTATGTGCTGTTTTCTTTGTAGTTTTTAAATCTCTGATATGGTTGTACCATCTTCTTTTGAAAGTTCCACCCGTTGATCCCAAAAGAAAACGCCACAGAAATATCAAAATACATATTGAAACTTTAAAATAACAACATTTATATTAAATGTTTTGGTTTTAAGAAAACAAATAGAGAGATCTCAACTGCTGGAGGAGAAGTAATATATTTATTCTCAAATTCTTTTTTATAACAACATTTATTATAAAAAAGAGTAGGAAATAATCCACCACATTGGCAAAGCCAAAAACCCACAAATCATTTGCAGTAACTAGAAAAGGTTGCAATTTCCAAAGCCAACAGAAGGGATAACTTAAATAAATGGTACAAGCTCTTTTATTCATACCTGCGCTTCGAAAAACTCACATTCAAAACTTTAGTCTTAAGTTGTCCATAATACAGGTTTTATGCATGCTCTTAAAAAGTTTTTATGAATTTCATTCAAGCAAAATTTAAAATTTTTAGTAGCTATTACATGTACAAAATTGTTTAAATTTTCAATAGTTACGTCACAACTAAAATTAGCTTTATTAAAATGCATCTCATATAAAGCTCACTTAGTACTATAAACTAAATTTTTATTTAATCAATGTTTACTTTGAAAAAAAAACAAGAAGAGAAAAGAAAGCTACATACAGCTTTTTATTATTATTTTTGTTATATTGATTTTGAAACTTAACTAGTTTTGAGCTTTACCTTATATTCAATCTAAATATAAAATTTAATTTGTTTTTAGTAATTTAAACATCAGACTTTATTTTATAACTTTTAGTGAATAGATGAACACTTTTTTTTTTTCTTTCCAATGTATTTTGTCAAATTCTCTTCAGGGAAATTACAGTTGAAACAATACAATAAAACACAACAAGTATATGTACAAAAAAAATTACAAATTAATCAATTACAGTAGACTACCGCTTAAGTACGCACTTATCCAGAAAGACAAAAAAATCTAAAAGGTTCCAGGTAGAATGGCCAACTTGCTGAGTTAGCCTGAGACTTCAACAACTTTTAAACTAGGATGAGTAATCTTGAGTAGTCTAAGTGGCCTAAGATTGTGACAGTCCTGTTATTAAATGTTAATAAACTAAATACTTATGTAGTGGTTGCAGAAAAGTGTAAAAATAATGATATTTGAGCTGTAATGCTATAAAATAAATAAATCTAGATGAAAAAGTTAAAAAAACCTACATATACAACATAGTTAAGTCATAATTTACTTTAAATGTACACATATTGATGTTTTGAAAATGTTTGGTAAACACAATGTAGTTTAGTACTTTCCCTCTAACAAAACAAAATATTGAAATATGGCTTAATATTCTTTTTTATATCATTGACTGACATTGACTTGCTATATTAAATGTATGTATTAATTATGAAGAGACTTTTTAAAGAAAAAATAAATCATTTTAAAATCTATTAAAAATTTTTGCAGATTAGCATTATGTATTAATGTTATTTAAAATAAAAAGACTTGTTTATTTGGCTTAATTATTTGGTGGTTAGTTGAAAAAATAAGACAAACAATTAAATTTCATTTTATACTAATTTGTCAAAAAGTACGCACTACCCGTGCTAAGTACGCACTTTTTGGTCGCACTTTTTGGTCGGGTTCAATTTGGTATTAAGCGGTAGTCTACTGTAATGGATTAAGTAAACGTAAATGTAATCAACAAAAATGTAATCAATCAAAACTTTAAAAATCAACACAAAATGGTCTTAACTAAATAGGTCTAAGGTGTAGTCAAATTCTTTCTTTTTACATAAATTTGGTTTATTTAAATGTATTAAAATGGCTTCAAGTCTAATTAATTCAAATGTATTTGAACATTGTTGCATTACACTGAAATTAGTTAATGCAAACTTTTTTCCACAACTTGGATTATTCAAAAGGTGTTCTGCTATCGCAGATTTTTTTATTGCATTTTTTACTGCAACACTCTTTTTGTCTTTTTTGTCTTTAATATACAAAGTGATACACATGGGAACATTTTCCTTTATTCTAGTTATGAGGTGTCGAGAAGTTTGACCAATGTAGCTGCTGTCACAGCAGCATTTAAACTTGTAAACTACAAAACTTTTTTCTTGAAGTGTCATTAGGTCTTTTCTCGAACGTTGAAGTATTGGCTTGGGCATGAATAGAACCCTAGGATTCACAGCATGATATGTTTTACTTGTTATACCCACTATTTTCTTCTCAATTAATTTAGATTCAACACCAATAAATGGAAGTTTCAATAATATTGGGCATTTATCTGGTCCATAAGGTTTAGCTATATTTGAGTTGGTAGATTGTGACTTTATTACTCGGTTTACTAGCATTTCAGAATACCAATTGAGTTTAAGAATTGACTTTATATTGTTAAATTCCTCAGCCAAGTATTCTAGTTAGCAGATTTTTCTACTGTATAGAGTCTTAATCAGACCAATTTTTCTACGTTTACTACAAAATGATTGGAAGTTTAAGTAGTTGTTGTTGAAGGTAGGCTTTCTGTATACTTTTGTTGTAAATTTTTCATCTTTTTTAACAATCAGAACATCGAGAAAAGCTAATTGGTTACTTGTTTCAGATTCTTTGGTAAACTTAATGGATCGATGTGCTTAGTTTTGTTTTAAGTAAAAAATTTTGAGTAAAATTTGTTTTTATTTAATTGTTTAGAAATTATTTTTCATGACTGTTACATATCTTTTTAGATTTATTTAAGCACTGACAAGGTCTTTGACCAAAACTTAGTTGGTAAAATAAAGTCTTAAAAGAATAAATTCATTCTACAGTATAATGTAATTACTTAAACCACATAAATTATTGCAGTTAATTTCATTATTTTTCATAGCTTTGAGTATAAAATATCCTGCTTTTTTTCAAAGATAAACTTTTATTGATTTTAATAAAGATTAATATATTAACAAAATCTTTTTTCTTTTACCCATCTACCTATTAGCTTTCATCATTAATTTTTTTAAAATATATATTTTATAAAGATCAGTTGCTTTAAGTATTGTTAAGTATAATTGTTTGAGCTGTTTAGTATTTACTTTAAATTTTATACACAATAAAACTTAAAATAATAACTTCTATAGATCATATCATAACATTTTTTTATTAGTAAAAAAGCATAAAATAAGTATAAAACCTTGTAAAATAATATTTTTAGTCTTTTTTTTCTTAAATTTCAGTTAGTTTTTTTAACGAGATTATTAACTTTATTCTGCAGATTACATAAGCCAAAAAAAACTTAAAGTTAAGCAAGAAACTAACCTTTTACAAATCAAAGTTATTAGCCTAAATTGTATCATGAGTGAAAAAACAGGTAAATAGTTATAAATATGTACCTGAGTGATTTAGCAAAACCTAAGTGCACAAAAACCAATAAAACTAAATTTAAGTATTTAAACCAATTTAATTTTTGATATTTTAAATTTAATTTTGTTAATTCTCTGTAAAATCTTAAGCTACCTACACTACCATGAGTATGCTTTAAATTAAGTCAAGGTTTTTGGAAAATTATTGCAAACTATTTGGCAAAAAGAATTGGCTCCAGGGGTCTTATTTGTCAGCCATATGAATATTAGCATTCTTCTTATAACCGCAGCCTACTTAAGCTGTAAAGCTGACAGCTAATATAGTGCTGTTTTAATAACAATTTAATACAGAGTTTAAATTTCCTATTGGGTAAATAGGGATAGCTGAAGTACAAAAATAAAAAGAGACACACTTCTAAACTTCAAGTTTGGAGCATCATTGCCATGACTCATTCCATCAGTTTAGCCACATATTCTTCTGACTTGGTCATCAGCCTAGGATCATTTGCCAGCATAAGATCGCCAAGCTTGTCATGCCCTCATTGAAAAAAGCTGTATGCTTGCATTTTGGCTGCTTATGTTTGACCTGCAAATAAAGGCAAGCCATGTTTTTTGGCTGATCCTTAGATCAACTCTTGACTTAATCAGTTGAGGTGCATTTGGCATTATAAAAGCTTTTAAAAACCCAGAATTCTTCTCATGTTTTACCTGTGAAGGTCAAAGTCTGCAAGTAATATCACATGGGTGATTTGGCGTTTTTTAGTTGCATCCATGTATTAGACACTTTATTACAACTTTTATAAGTTTAAAATATTCTTATAAAGAAAAACTCTTTGTGTTTAAATACTATATTAAAGCTGAAGTATCTGAAACGGTAATAATTATAAATATAAACACTCATATATAATATAAACACTGATGTAAAATGAGCTATAATTCAATTATGCTACACATGTAAACAACAAACTTCTTTGTCTTAAGGTTGATATTGCAGCCTTGTTCATGAAACACACACCTTGCTGGTCAAGGCTTAATTAAATAAAAGGATTATGATTTATTTGTGTGTTTATTCTTTTGGTAAGTAAGGAGCGTGATATAGAATTTGTTGTCTAGAACACTTTTGTAATATGTGAAAGTTAGTTCTGACAGTAACAAACATATTGCCACTATTCATTTACACACCAGAAAAGGAATATCAATTCTCATTAGTGTATATGCACACATGGTTTTCTTGGGTGAGCAAGTAAAGTAATCATTTTGTGAGAAGTGTAGTGAAAGTACCCAAAAATGTTTAATATTTAATATTTGAATGCATAGTTTAGATCTTATAACAACTTTTAGGATACCTGTCTATGAAATTCTGATTTTGGAAAATAAGTTACAACGGTCAATGCATAATGTTTTGAGTCTTGTCATAAACATATATTTCTATGTAACCAAATGTTTGCAACCAAACAGCAGCCACAATTATCTCATAATGTATCCCGTTCTAAAAACTCCCATCAGCTAGAAGTAGTTTTTGAACTAGGTCTTATTACAGTGCAAAATGTAACAGTAATGACTCATTAGTAACTATTATTTGCATATTTCAAAAATTTTCTTGCATACATCAAAAGATTTGTCTTGTCAAGTAAAATTAGATATTGTAGCTATACATGATAAGGATGATATTAATAAACTATTAATTCTGAAGCTGTCTGTTTCTTTAACAAATGTTAACAACCCTGTAATAAAAAGTTTGCTCAACATAAATAATAGTTTAAAGAAATAAAAGTTTGAACTTAGTATTTTGAAGTATAAATAAACTTTCTATTTTTAGCTATTTTCAAGATTAGCAAAGTTATATTGTTTTAAGTATACACATTTTTTTAAGTCTTAAATAATTTAAACTTTTAACGTTGAATCTTCAAAGAAAATTTCTTAATTTTTTAGTAAATTTCAAATAAAGAACAATGTATACATATAAAGCTTTTTTTACATTATTTAGAAGAAAAACAAACATGAAGTATAAGTACTTTGCGCCAGAGGCAAACAACTGTCTTGAAGAACTTTAAAAACTCAGGATAAATCAGGACAGTGTAGTTTTACTCACAATATCTTTTTGACTCAAGGAGTTGCAACCCTGTAACTAAAAAGCAACTAATTTCCTCATCAGAATCATCAGGCAGCAAAATGTTAATTTAGTCAAATCAAATCTACTTAAGTATTTTCGCACTAAAGATTCTGTTTTGTGGGTCAGTATTTAAAAACAAAATACTTTGGCTGTAGCAGCTATGAGTTTAGAAAAAAAGTTAAAACTTTGATTTTTAAATTTTACAGTTGTTTTTAAATATTATTATTTTTTTTTCAGATGAGTTTGATGAAGTTAGTTACAAGAGACTTGCTGCTCTTCATTATTGCTTTGTGTAAGTTTTTAAGATTTTAGATAGTCACCTTAAACTTATAGATTGTGTTATACCAAGTATACAAAGTATTGTTTTGTGTCTGTTTTGTCAAAGTCATCTAAAGTTATTGGAGTATTTAGTACCTACTTAATTAAAAAAAGATTTTTAGTTTTTTGCTAAAAATTTTAAGGTAATTAATTTTTAGTTGATGATTTTCATTCAAAAATATGTTTTTCTGTGTTAAGAAAGTCTTTGATTTTTTTTTCTGTAGATTTAAAAAGTTAGAGCAATGTTTCTAAAAAGTTTATTCTAAAAGTTTTACTAAGGTAATAAGTTAAGCCTAATTATAAAATAGCTTTTAATTAGTATTATAGAAAATTATATTATTTTTTGTTTACTAAAAGTATAAAAACTTTTGAGAAGTTGTTTTGAGTTTACTAAAAGTTTTAAAAACTAAAACTTTAAGTAGTCTTAAACTAATTGTCTTTTTTTTTCGAATGTGAACGTTGTTATCTAGTCATCTAATATTAAATTCTTAAAAATTAAAATCAATGAAATAATAGTTTTATTGTTACTAAAACATTCAATAAATACTTAGTAAGTTAGTATTTGTAATATTTTTATCATATAACAATTTATTTAATACATAGTTTGTATCAATATAAAAAGAAGAAAAACTCATTGTTCAGTTAATTTAGTTTAAGCATAAACAATGAGCAATCTGTGAAGATAAAAAACTGAATGAAGAATTATTTCCTCATTTGTTACAAAATTATTTTTATTTAAGGGATTAGAAAAGTAATAAATTTGATAAAACAGAATTGCACTCTATAAATATTAAACAAGTTTCTAATAGATTAATAGATTTAAGGGCATAGGAGAGAATAAATCACTTTTTTTATAACTTCATTATAGTTTGTAGAGTTTTAGCAAAGCTATAGTTAGTTTTTAACACCTTTTGAAATTTAAACTAGTTTTCGAAATGTAGCAGTAAATGTAACAGGTAACAAGTTCCTTATGGAAGAAGGAAGCTAAATCTACGAATAAATAAAAATCATTACTAGGGGTAGGAAGCAGACTTGTTAAAATGCTAAGAATCAGGGGCGTGTATAGACTTTTTTCAAAGGGGGTTCACAATTTTTTTGTTCTTAATTTCTCGCTAAAGTACTCACTTCTTAGGTATGCACTGCCAGTTAAGTACGCAATATTCAGCCGAAAAACTCTGTGTTTAAAATGCTTAGAAATAAAAAAAACATATAACTAGTAATAATTTTTTTTGTGTATGTTTTTATTTATTATACTGTATTAAATTTAGATAAATTAAAACTAAAAGAGCCGGAAAAAATTATATTTATAATTAAAACATTTTTTCAAGTTATTTAATCTATAAAACTGAAATTTCACTAAAAACATGGGTAGTTACCTAGGATGATGTTGCACCAATTTCAAGCTGAAATTATATTAAATTCAATGTTGATTTTTACCATAATTATAGGCTTTAAAATTATTTTTTATAATTACATAAATAAAACTTATTTATCATAAATCAATAAAACTTATATATTTAATTGCTTTTATTTTTAAAATAAAGCAAATGAAACAACTTATACATTCCTATACTGTAAAATAAAATAAAATCAAATCTGTACTTTAGTTTATAACAAATGAATTTAATCTTAACTATGTATTTACATAAATTGTTTAAAACGAAGAATAATTTTAGATCAATCATATAAAGCTTAAAATATTGATTTTAAGCCTAAAATTATGGTTCAAAAAGATATTAAACACAAACAATTTCAGCAAAATATTGGTGCGACATCGTTCTAAGTAATTACCAAAAAATGTTTAGACTTTTACAACAAAATTAAAATACCTTTAAATTGTAATTAAATGTTTGCCTGATGGTGCAGAAATTCTAATAATGATTTTTAAATCTCTCTGAGTTAAAAATTTCAAAAAATTAAGAACCAACTTTGTGGCCGACAGATATACAAAAATAAGACAACTTAAATAAAATTTATCAAAATGCCATTTAATGATAAAAGAATAAATTGCCAGATGGTGGAGTGGTCTATAAATAATTTTTAAAACTCTTTAAACTGAACTTTTCAAGGTTTAAACCCAGTTGGTTGACACATAAACAAAAAATATATAGTTTAAAATACAAAAGTTTCACACAAAATTATTATAAACAACCAACTTGGTAAAACAAAACTTTAGTGATTATATTGGACATTTTTAAAGTAAAATTGTACTTACTAGTTCAAAAACAATACTGTATCGAAAGTTATTTACACTATGTAACAATTTATAGTGGAAACTAAGAGCATCTTAGTAAAAAGTTTCCTAGAAAAAATGCTACTTTAAAACTTTTACCTATTATGACGTCACAATTAAGATTTTATTCTAAATCTTTTTCAGCTGGGCAAAAATGAGCATTTTTTGTTAAGGAAACTTTTTAATCTTTCAGTGTTATAAATTCAACATTCATTATTCAAAGTTTTTCAAATAACCAAAACAAAGTCAATAAACAACGTTTTTAGTGATATTCTAAGAATCTTTTTATCTTTTTTATTTTTTTCAGGGGGTTCACAGGAAACAGCAAACCAGTCAAAACACGCCCCTGCTAAGAATTACTATGGTAATTCAGCAATGAAGCGTATAACCTTTGATTTGTTTTAAGATAGTAATATTACGCTCGAGTAAACAAAGCAGTGCTTTAAACATGTTCGGTAGGGAGTATTTGGGTGATGTTTGCTGGACTTATGAGTCCATATGATTTAGATGTGTTTTTACTCTGTTAAAAAGAATCTAAAAAAACAAATTTTTTGCAAAAAAAAATGTATGCCGCCCAAAAAACTAATTTCAACCCCAAAAATCACATATTTTTAATTTTTAGACTTTAACAGTAATAAAATCAATTATACATGTCGTAGACTTATAATTTATATCTTAAATAAAAGCTTATACTTATTGACATAGATTAAAAAACATATTAACTGCTTTTGATGTACTATGGCGTCATAATCACCCTAAATACGCAAATTTTGTCTGTAAAATTGTGCTTTTTGCAAAATTAAAAATTATAGCTTGTTAGAAGTCTTAATAAAAAAAAAATATTTTAAAACTAAACTTTTTAGGTATACTTACCAACCTTTAAAAGTTTAGGTGATGTGGTATGTGTATTAGCGGGATGTTTGATGTCATATTTTATTTAGGTTTAAGTGTTTTAGAAACCCTTAAAAAAATATTCAATCAGATATAGATAGACCTTTTAATGTAATTAAAATACCACTTTAGTGCAAGACACAATACTTTTTCCATTATAACTTTTATTAAGAATTTAAGCGCTTTCGGAATTCACAAACTCCCTTGACAAAAATACTAGACACTCACAAATTAACTAAACATAATATAAATAGAGTGAAACAAAAAAAACAAAATGGATTATTAAAAAATATTGGTAGTTACTCTTGACCCTTTATCAGGACCAAGCTGATTATTTAAACTTGGTTGAAGTTTTTTAATTAGTAAAGCTTCTGTAGATAAAAGAATATTATACAAACTGCACGTTTTAATAATTTCAAAACAATTATAAATGTTGATGTTACTAGTACAAAATGCACAATTTTCGATATGTTTAAATACCCACTATTAGTTAGAGTCACATGCTCTTTAATTCTTACGAAAAGTTGTCTTTCAGTCTCATCAATATATTGTGCATTTTGTACTAGTCACATCAACATTTATAATTGTTTTGAAATTATTAAAACATGCAGTTTGTATAACATTCTTTTATCTACAGAAGCTTTACTAATTAAAAAACTTCAACCAAATTTAAATAATCAGCATGGTCCTGATAAAGGATCAAGAGTAACTATCAACATATTTAAATAATCCTTTTTTTTTGTTTCACTCTATTTATATTATGTTTAGTTAATTTGTGAGTGTTTAGTATTTTTGACAAGGGAGTTTGTTCAGTATTGTGCCTTGCAATAAAGTGGTATTTAATTATTCAATCAGCATTACAACAAATTAACGAAATATTAAAAAGTTATAATTTATTATAGGCATGATAATGTTGTATGACTTAAAGCATTACGTTAATGATTGACAAATAAAGACTTACACAAAGAAATAAAGAACATTACAAAATAAAGCGAAAATTGTACTGTATCATTTCGGATTAAAACTTAACATTATTGCAAAATGACTTATACTTTTAGAAAATTTAATAAAAAAACTGTGACATGATTGATAAAATGTAATGGATTATCTGTTTGAAATAATTAGGTAAACATAATACTCTTAAAGATTGTAAAATCCATCTATTCTACAAAAAAATATATTTGGATACGGTTTTTTAGTGAAAAAGGTCTTTCACTAGAAGCGTTCCATTCCACTTCAATTTTACAATCAAGAATAGAATCTATATGCAAGTTCAGCAAATCACATTTAGGTGGGTGTTTCCACTTCAAATTTTATCAATCTTGGACTCCCATGAAGTGGTTCATCTTGTAAGTCCCTTCATCACTTTTACCTTCACAAGTAGCAATATACCCTATGTCTGATGATCCTTCACTAATTAATGTGGCATAATAATGCCCTACCAAAATATCTTCATATTTTTCTTTCTGTACATTGGGGGAAGAAGCCCCTACAATTAATACTGCATTAGCGTTTGTTGGTAATGAAAACAGAGACTGAGAGCACTCATCATCTTCTGCAACAAAAGCTCATGAATTTAGGAGTCTTTCCTTGTGGGTATTACCATTTGCTTTGAAAAGTTCTGGATTGTTTAACTTTTCAGATTTGTGTGACTCATTAAAGTAAATCAACTTAGTACGAACAATAACTTTATTTTGTTCAAGATAGGTAATCTAGAACTTTTCAAAGTAAATGTTAAATTTTAGTAGAACAAATGTTTTTTACAGAAAGTTAAATGATAGTTTTTTTTTCAAGTTTTTAAGAGTATTATGTTAACCTAATTGCTTTAAACATATAATCTATTATATTCTATCAATCATGTGACAGTTTTTTATACAAAATCTTTTAAAAGTATCAGTTATCTGCAATAATGTTAAGTGTTAATCTTAAATGATATAGTACAATTTTCTTTTTATTTTGCAATGTTTTTTATTTCATTGTGAAGTCTTTATTTTGCAATCATTTTGATGTTTAATGCCATACAAAATTATCTTGCCTATAATAAATTATAACTCTTTAATATTTCATTAATTTGTTGTAATGCTAAGTGAATAATTATTTAAGGGTTTTGTAAACACTTAAAGCTAAATGAACTATGACATCAAGTACCCCGCTAATATACATACAACATCGCCTAAACTTTTTAAGGTAAGTAAATATTCCTAAAAAAGTTTTTTTTTACAATATTTTTTTTAATTAAAATCACTAACAATCTATGCTTTTAAATATTCCAAAAATCACAGTTTTACAGACAAAGTTTCATATTTAGGGTGATAATGACGTCATAATACATCAAAAGCAATTATTATGTCTTTAAGTCTATGTCAATAAGTATAAGCTTTCAATTAATATATGAACTATAAGTCTAGGATAAGTGATTTTATTACTGTTTAAGTCAAAAAATCGAAAAATATGTGATTTTTGTAGTTGAAATTAGTTTTTTGGGCGGCATACCTTTTTATTTGTAACATTTGTTTCTTTAGATCCTCTTAATGAAGAAAAAACACATCCAAATCATATGGACTCATATGAATTTTACAATATGATTAAAAAATGTGCTGTACTCCCTACCCCTACATTAACATTTTTTCTTCTCCTACATTTTTGAGAAAAAAAAAGTACCTCAAATTTCCAGGAAACGTTCCTTGCAACATTAAAAAAAAGTATTTTTTCATGGAATTTCAAAATTTTACATAATAAAATTTATTTTTATAATCATTATAATATAAACTTTTATTTGGTAACAAAATTTTTACTTTTAATTTTTTATTTTAATCACAGAACAGGCAATAAATTCTAATTAACTTCAGTAAACAAGCTACAAAATAGCTATGTACAGTATTTCACTTCAATTTAGTTAACAATTTAAGCAAAATGTAAACTAATAAAATCATGTTTGTATCCATGAATCCAAAAGTATTTCAGATAACAAATAAGTGACCAATTCACATCTCAACAACAAATATGATGTCAGCTTACATGATTAGTGCTCTATTAACCATAGCAATTTTAAAGTGGATTTCAAAATGTTTTGGTTTGAAACTAAAAAAAATTTGCTAGTTTAAATGATCATATTAGCTATCCAACTAATCTGAGCACTTTGAACTTCAGCCTTCCTGGTTAACTGTCTTCGAATTTTCACATATTTATCCTCCAATGGTCTCCATATATTTTAATTTTGTTTGTCTAAGTTTTAATGCATCAACACAGTAAACATTTTGTTTGTTTGAAAGCCACAAAATTGCAATTTCAAACTTTACTTTTGGATTAAACTGATTTTATGTCTATGTGATATTTGTTCAAAAACAAACTTTAAACACAATTAGCATTGGCATCACCCCTTGATGTTTGGAATGCAACTTTTTGAGAACTCTTAATTATACTAGTCTGTCCCTGAAGATTAGGGATGGACAACGTATGGCTTAACAAAAATATTTGGTCTGGGATGTAATTTTTAGGTTAATCACATGTTGTGAAAATCATTAAAAAAAATATAGATATAGTGTTTATGAAATAATGGCAGTTTCATTAATTAAAACTAAATAATTAGATGTTTATCTTGTATTTTGTTTTATAACATCAGTATATGTTCGTTTTATAATAAGATAGGGTTTGAAAATCATTAGATTACTATTGCTTAAAAACCATAGATGAATATATAGTTTTAATAAAACAGTGTTGTTTACCTTCTTTTGGAACCTTTAAACTCATAATTTTTAGCCCCTTTTTATTTAAAAATTACCTCAACGTTAAGGAATCTGTTAACAGCTGTTAGTTGCTTTGATATATTTTGTTAACTCTCCTCGTAACTTTTACCTTGGTTTTTATAGTTGATTAACATTTTAATTAAGCAAGAAAATATGTAAATTAAAAAATAAGTAAAACAACAAAAAAAGAACTTCCTTAGTTGCTTGTACTTAAGTGAGTAATTTTTTATTCTTTAATAATCAAAACAACATAATTTTTTTGTAATAAATCTAGATATTTTATGTGATTATTAGAGTCTTATAAACATTTTAGATATGTATTGAAGCAACTTGAACCAAAAGCAAAAGAAAAAATGAAAGAAATTTTACAAGTCCTAAAAAAAGATTTCAATTACAATCCACAATACCCAGGAACAGATGTAGAAGCTGCCATAAATTTTAAATTGAATAATCCTAGGTTTGTATACAACATGCTATTGACATGAAATATTTTAGTTATACTATGAGCTTAAAAGCATGTTTTTCATAGATGTGAAAAACTTAAATAGTATATAGAATTCTTTTTAAACTATCAAACAAATTATAAATTTTTAAAACAAATAAAGAAATAATTTGCTAGTGTCTTATGGGATCCAAATTCCGGATCATGCTATAGCTTGCCAGTATTTAGATCTGATCAGATTTTAATTTTAAAGACTCAAATCTACTTATGGCTAAATTTTAGTTAAAAAAGGACCTATCTAGTTCTAGTTTGAGCTCAATTAAGATTAATCTGATAAGCTTTTGGATCTGGTTGAACACTGATTTTTACTATATATATAAAAGGTTTATTTCAAGATGTAAAACTCAAAGGACTCGAGTTTCGTGCCTATGCACTCATCAGCTTCAAAGCAAGTTTAAAATAAAGCACAAAACAAAACACACAAATGAAAGTTAAAAAATTTAGCATAAATAGATTATGACGTAATTTTGAAACTATCAAAAATCATGCAAAACGGCTTGTGCAAAAATTAATTTACCAATCGACAATAAACTAGCAAAAATTCATAAAACTTCAATAAGTAACTATATATTACGACAGATAATTGAAAGAGATAAAGATAAAATTAAGATACAAATTGAAATTTAGATTATTTTAAGTGAAATTAAAACTTGTTAAACTTTAAAAGCGTTTTTTTTATACGTCTACAAGACGATACAAACTCGCTTCTTTTATTTAGGAATCTCTTGTCTTTCAGTGCATATACAACGGCTGTTGCTTCTTTGAGACACAGCCTACATATTGGGCTATTGCCGTCAGCTATAGACTGTGCTCTTTTTATGACTTCCCAGGATATTTCAAAGTCAATGCCACTGCGCTTTAAGTCACAAACATACTTCGAAAGTTTAGTGTCATTTTCATATATGCCGCCTTTAAAAGGTTTTTTATGATTGGCATAAAAAACATGAAATTAAGCAAAAGCTTTAAGGATTGTTCCGTCACTAAATAAGTTATTAAAAAGTATAAGACACACTAAGATAGCATATTTGTTCAAAACTATTTAAAATAAAAGCTTGAAAAGTGTTTACAATTACTAAAAAGTTCATTTCGTTTATTTAAAGCTAGATTTGAGTTTAATTTTGAGATATCGTGTTTTTCTATATTGCAGAGAGTGCAGCCATGTTTTAAATTGAAATCGTTTTTGTTCGTGCTAAGACTTCCCAATAAATGCTAAAATCTTTATTTCTATCCTTCAAATCCCAGATATATTTTAAAAGCGTAGTTTTTAGTCTGTATTTACTGTTGTTAAAAGAACATTTATGCCGTGTGTACCTACTTTTAAACGATTAACCTGATGAGCCAACATACTGCTTATTTTTCTCTGATGTTATTACCGTCGCTCTATAGATGAAATTTGTTAATAAACAATTCAGGGTTCGTGCGCGTCAGGCTAAATCAGGCTAAGTCAGGCTAAATCAGTTTTTTTGAAAAAAGTTGAAAAACGTCAGGCTAAATCAGTTTTTTTATTTAAAAGTTTGAGAATCTCAGTTTTTCTTAGTTCAAATGCTTCAATATTTTTGATTAAAAAAAGTTGAGAAATTTTTTTAAGGTTAAATTGAGATGTGAATTTATTTCTAAATAATGATTTAGTTATTAAAGACAAAATCAGTCAGTACTTGTAAAAATAAATGCCCAAAACCTTTTGTTGAATCTCTAAAAAAATATAAGAATCTTCATTATTTTGTTTTGAGTAGATTATATTCGTCATAACTATGAAAATTCATTAAAAAATACAGTTTAAACATTACAGTTTAGTTCAACAACTTAGCCGTTTGTTCGAATTTTAATACTCGTATAAGCGTTTCTTTTTAAGTTTTAATAAAACACGACAATGCATGTCGTTTTATTATAAATCTATTATAATTAATTTGAACAATTGTGTTAAGTAATATTTTTACACTGTTGATAGATTAGATATAACTTATTTTAAAACTTATCACTGAATTTGTTATGTTAAGGGCATAGAGGGTCAATCACTTTTTTCACAATTTATTGAGTCTTATTTTATTGAGTTGTAACTAGCTATGAGTTGCTTTTTGCATATTTTTAAAGCTCTAAATATTTTTGAGATAAAGCTAGTTGAAGTCGGAGACTACAATAGTACTAATTAAGACCCACCAATATCTAAAATGACTTCTTAAGGGGATTTTCCTTACTTTGAAAAAATGTCAGGCTAAATTGGTCCCAGTCAGTCTAAATGAAAAAAATTTCGCGCACGAACCCTGACAATTGCTATCCACCATGCGTTTATAGTATATAAACAACTGTGTAAAGAGTGTTTGAAAAAGTATATAACCATAGATGATCTTCCGTATCAGCAATAAGAAATTAGAATAAAAAAAAACTTATTTGTAGCTATAAATGTATGTAACTAAAAAAAAACTCTAATCAACAATCATTTCTAAAAAATGTTTTTGTTGTAGTTCTTTAAAAAATATTTTTTTCTTTTTTTTTAAGTTAGTAGCTTCAAAATTGTATAAGACATAAAATTATTCTTAAGGTTTTAATTTTTCTCGACATTTCATACGAAGTCAATTTAAATATATAGTTTAAATGTTTTCTTTTTCATAAGTTTGTTTAGAAAATATGTAGTTATTAAAACAAAATTCTTCAATAAGCAGTTAGTTAATTAAAAACGAAGTACAGTTTATGTGCTTAATTTGATTTTTAAATTTTTGCACTTTATTTTCATATTTTGTAGTGTATGTGAGTTTTTTACAAAAATCCTTGTTTTTGTTTGATAACATATTTTAGTCTTATAATGTTTTTTCAAATAATTTTTTTAAGCTTCATTGAAAACTCAGTTAGAGTTTTAAATTTTTATAAGATATAAACAAGAACAAAGTTAGTTTTCTTTTTTCTTTATTAATTATAATACAGTTTTAATTTTTAAATAGTATGCACTTTTAAAATGTTGTTAACAAACACTTTTTGTATTTATAGTAGTTTTAGTCTGTTTATTTATTTAGCTAAATTGTATTAGTTATATAAATGCTGAGCTAAATTGTTTTTAAATAATAGTATTTACCCTATAAAATTAATATAAATGTCATGAGTTGGTTTTTATGTTAATTTAAGTATGCTATGCTTCAAGATTTGCAACCGAAACTTTGCAAGAAAAAAACACTGTTTTCATAATACTTAAAAGTGAGTTTTTTTAGTAGTATTTAGAGAATTAAAAGAGAATAGCTCTTATTTTTAAACAGATCAAATAGCTGGGAAATGAATGCCGAATGGATACAGTACATACGGTCTACAATTAGCAAATATTATCATCAGGGAAAGAGTATTTCAATTGAAAAATTTAAAAATATGGAGACTTATCCTGATATTTTAAAAGCCAAGTACTTAGATTATATTCAAGAACTAAATATACTAACAGTTAGTTTATTTCTTTAAGTATTTTTTAAGGTTAGCTGTTTTGGTTTACTGAAAAAAAAAATTTGGCTTTTGATATACGTAGTATAATTATAGTAAGTAAACTTAATATAACTTATTCCAATTATTAAAGGTTTTTTTATTTCACTTTATTAATTTAAAACTTATATAAAGTAAAGTTGTTTTGTGTATAATTTATAAATATAGTTTTATGTGTTTAGTTTTATAATAAAGGTATAAATAAGTGAATATTCATTTACAAGATAATCTTAGAGAATACAACCTTGAAATACTGTTACTTTAATTTACAAAACAATTATTACTGCATAGGCGTATTTCAATGACCAATTTCGACATAGCATAGTTATTGCACAAGAAGCACCAAGTACTTTAGTTTTGAGTAAAAGGCCTAGAACTATTGATGAGCTAGAGCCGCAAAACATTATAAGTTTTGCTACTAAATTCGGACGATTTGATAAAGATAGAATTCTTAATTACAGTACTGGTTGTGGTTTAACAGATGTTTGTTATCTTCTTACTATAGTAGCTGTTTTAACAAATAGTTCCAGTTTTTTAAAAGAACCTATTTAGAAAAATTTTTATGTTCTGTGTGTTTTGTTTATTTCTTTGTAAAATTTTGTTTGTTCTACTATTAAAGAATGTTAAAGCATTTTATTATGAAAGATTTTTTTGTAAACAGTCTGAAACAGCGATTCTTAAACTGGAGTAAATTACCTTATTTTAGGAAGTAAATTTACTTTATTACAAGTTATGTAAATCAATGTTTTTAATTGTTATTTTAATTTATAAATTAATACTTAACTGTATTTTTTTTTAATTAGATAAATTCTTTAAATTTTAATATTTTTTAGATTTTATAAGCTTAAAGTTCAAATAATCTATTACTTTTCCTCAAATTAAATACTATTTTGTATATTGGGGGTAAATTTGGTAATAATCTTCCAAAAAGGGGTAAAAAACGAAAAAAAAAGATTAAGAACCGCTGGTCTAAAACATTTTTAACATTTTTTTATTATTTAATATAAACATACTTGCTTAATTTACTGATTATTGTTGTTGGTTTTAAAGATTTTGCTCTAATGTAGTCTTTAATAAAAATGATGTAATATTAAGTTTTTTGTATCCTTTTTGATATTGACAGTTTACAGTTTATCTATAAAATTTTCTATTTAAAAGGTCAGAAATGGAGTTGCTCACTACGTAATAAAAAATAATATTGAAGAAAAACTGTTCAAATATTACATGGGAGTGATGAGAGATGTTGTCAATGAAACAAATATTAATGTTCCTTTTAAAACGGAGTTAAACGAGGTGTATATTCATGCTTTATCACATTAAAACCATAATAACTAAATTTTAATTTATAAGTTTGTAAATTTTTAGAGGTTGTAAATTATTTGTAAAACGTATATCAACTAAAGCTTAAAGTAATGTTAAAAAATTGTTTAACAGTTAAATCAAAATATTTTGAAACATTACTGACCTTTAACTAAACAGTTAGATAAATAAGACACATAGTTTAACAAGCTAAATATATTTCGATGAATTTTCCTCGGTAGAATACAAAGCTACCAAAAGATAAATTTATTAAACATATTAATAACAAAGTAACTACAAAGTGGTCAAAAGAGTATATAAAAAAAAACAGTTGGTAACAACTAAAAAATTTTAAACGTACTTACAAGTATTATCTTTAGTAGAACTTTAGATTAACATAATTACTATTATATGTTTTGTTTTTAAGATCTAAATTATTTTTATTTTATTCTAATTTAATTGATTAAATGCTATTTTCCAAGACTGTTACATATTTTTTTAGATTTATTTAAGCACTGACGAGGTCTTTGACCGAAACTTAGTTAGTAAAATAAATTTATGAACGAATAAATTCATTAGTATAATTACGATAACACGAAATAAAGTGAAAGGTATTACGAAAGTAAAGTTTTATAAAAAATATTTTTTTGTAATACCTCATATTGTATTGTGTATCTTGTTATATTATTGTATTATCAAAATTATCACAGTTTTTTAAAGTTTACAATTGAAAATTTATGAAACCTAACTATCAAAATTGATTATCTCAAACATGCGCCTTAGCAAGTAGTATGTATTACTTTTTAACACATTCAAGTGTTTATAAACAGTTTAAAATCGATGTATTTTTGAATATTTGTATTGCATTTATAACTGTTTAAAACGAAAGCAATCTATTTTCTTCAGTCTCATAGTACAAAAAAATACAAAACCTTATGGAGACATAAAATAAACTTTGAAATGAACTAAGTCATTTTAAGTGCACATATCTGTGATCAGCTTAACAAACTTTATTTTTGTCCCAGCCCTTTACTTTTCAATAAGCAGTTGTACAAAAAGTGAAAAATAAAACTCAAGTATACCGAATTTAAGCTGGTATCTGGTTTTGCATTTGAAAAGATTATTAAATGAACTCGACTGACTCAGACCAGTTTTTGGTTTTCCTTTAAAACAGGAGTTCTCAAAAGAAGCGATGTCGCTTTTTTCGGGCAACGACCATTGATGCAGAACCAATTTATCATACAAAATTAATTTTGTGCATATGTAAGATAATAAAACTTTATGCAGGTTGCAAAAAGAAAAGGCGAACGTTTAAACGAAACAGTCAACAGCATTTGTTACATGATGCTTGGATTAAAAAATCCTCAGCGCGAATCCCTACTTCCCCACCATCAACAGATAAACAAGATGTCTTTTGAGCAACTGAAGAAGCTTGCAGTCGAAGAAGCTGGAAAGCTTCTGGAGAATTTTGACTCACAACTTCAGCGCGTTTGGACTCTGCGCGCAAACTTGACAGGAAATCTAAACGACTGCATTGAAAAGGCGATTACAATTAAGCAAAATGATTTTCTTGAAAGTACTAATTTGAATGAAAAAGGTCGTGTTAACAGTAGTGAGCAACTTAGCAGATTCAAAACAGAGTTTTTGCTGTACAAGAAAAACATGAAGATAGCAATTTTAACAATTGAACGCCTCTCAGAAGATCAGCTTCTAGGGCACGAAAAACCAAAGCTTTCTTTTGATTGTAAGTTGCAAAAAGGTTATACCATTACCAGAATAAGCAGTTTTTTGTATTGTAGTATAAAAAATGTAGTTTTTGATACTGTTCGTAGTTACAAAAAAATATTTTTTTGTATTGAAAACTTCATTAGATTTTTTTTATGTAATTTTAATTTTTGAAGCTCATAGTTATATAATGTTTGTTAAGTTGTAATTAGTTTAAAGTTTTATATTTGTAAATAAAAAAATTGTTAGTAAAAAAAATGTTTTACCAGTTATTTTTAAACCTGCTGCTTTATTTTGTTAAATAAAAGTTAGTTAATGAAAAGTGTTTATAAAAATTATTGTGCCATAAAGACCTTTTATTGAGAATTTAATTGCTTAGCTTACAGTTGTATTTCAAGGTTTTGTAATTTATTGATAGTTTTAGAGATACCATAGTAGTAAAAAGAGTTATACTAAACACATGATCGTTGATCTATTTAAGTTTGGTATTGTATTTTACTTTATCTCTCTCATATGTTTTGTAAAGCTATTTTTATAAGGAAATCCTTGTTTAGTTCTTATTTAAGTAATTCTTTTATACCTCGAATTTTGGTACATGCAATATTAAAATAGTTTTGATCCCTTTTCGACTCGTACTGTAAAAATAGTCGAGGCTTAGCATTAATGTGTCACTACTTGTTTACAATAGTGAATCAATGTAAATGTATATGCATAACTGTCTATACGTTTTTTTTGCAGTCATCAAAAAATATTGCCTAAAAGACGGAAACAAAGTTTTTCCTACGTCAAGCCTTGGGATAGACAACAATGTGAGTTGATTTTTTTTTGTTAAAAACTTCTTAGTTATTCAAGTTAGCACCAAAAGTTGAATGGTTTTTATTTTCACTGTACATTTTATTCATAACAATTCTCAAACCCAGTACCTGAGCCTAGTTGTTTTGTTTCATGAAATAAAAAGTGTCTTTTTTTTGTTTGAAGTAGTTCTAAGTTTCAGTTAGATTATTTTGTAGTTATTGTTTTGTTTAAAGTTATTTTTTACAAAAAAAAAATGTAGTACATAACTTTGTTGGTTAAGTTTTTTAATTTTTTCCAAGAATATGTTGTCTACTGCATATTCTCTATTATATTATTAAATATTAAAGACTTTAGTCATCATTATAGTGTTTTATTATCTTAAAATAAAAATGACTTGTTTGCTAAAATTTTATATAAAAATTTGTTAATTAATTCATAGCTTGTCTTCCCAAACTTGATATATTATTAGATTTACAGTTTTAAGCTCAGTTTTGCAGATTTATTAATTTTTTATAAATTTGATTTAAGATAAACTTACTTTTTAAGTTGTTTAATTAAATTCAGAAAAAATAAAACTACTAGTATTTTAAGGGGGTGCCGAATCAAAACAAGGATGAAAAAGAAACCAATAAATGCGAGAAAGACTCAACCGCTGACACGACAAACAAGAATGTTGGGGAAACATCAAATGTGCAGCAAAACAGCGTTCTAAACTCACTGGAGTTGTTTGTAAAAGAGCAACCGGCTGGCTTGACAAAGCTCAGTGATATGGGATTTTTTGACCGAAAAGTTGTGGACTTGTTGATGAATAAGATCATGGAGATGTTAGCCAACAATTTTCTCAAGGAAAACCTTTTTGACGAATATAAACTGTGCAATCAAAATAAGAATAGGTTTTGTGAAGCTTTTAACATGAAATATAAGCAGACATTGGATAAAAGCAGACATTTTTGCATGCATTTGCAAGAAATTGTTAGTTACAAGTTTTTTCAAGTATTTTAAACAAATATATAGTTCCTAGTGCAAGAAAATGATCAAGCATTTTCCTAAAGTTTTGATATAATAAATAATGACCACTGTAAAGTTGTTTCAAACATAATTCTTTCCCCTTGATTTTAACATTAGTATGATATAAAACTGTCATGTCTCTGTAGGTTGACAGAACGTATGAGTACATAATCAATAAAATCGACGATAGCTTACGATTCGATTGCGGTGGAAAAGGGATTATATTGGGAGTTTTCTGTGTGATTAAGAGCTGGACGGAAAAGTTGTTCCTAAAATCCAAAATACTCAAAACAAAAGAAGAAAATTGGCCGTTTGTCCGTGCTGCTGACTTGAAATTGTTGTTTGACTTATCCAAACAATCATCGGTTAGTTGTTTCTTGAGACAGCCAGAAAGGTTGCTGTAGCAGAAATAATTTTCCAAACGTTGTTTTAAACAGCGTGAAAGTTAAGGGCATAGTGGTGTTTAAGCTTTCTTTTGTGTACACACTGACTCGTGTTTTTAAGCAAGTTAAGGTCATAGGGGGGGGGGAGGGGTCCAACTTTTTTTTTTACAAAAAATAACTTTGGATTTTATATGAAAGCTTTAAATACAAACTACAAGCCTGTTTTCACAGAATTCAAAAATATAATTTAACTTTTAAGATATTTTATTTTTTGTAAAAAGTTTCCAATACAAACGTATGAACCGCGAATTTTTCGGGGTAAATTATCTCGGCAATTTAAAAATTTACTAAAAACCTATCTCCTCCTTCATTTTTTGACCTAGAGACTTCAAATTTTCAGGAAATGTTCCTTTTAATATTTTGAAGAATCTGAATGTTGGAATTTTTGAAATTTTGAAAAATAAAAATTTTATCCACAAAAAACTAAAAAAAAGGGTAGCTTTTTGACAATAATTTTTTTTTACTCAAAATTAAAAAATTCCTACAATAGATCTTTTTAAAGTTTAATGATACACATTCTGTAAAAATTTGAGAAAGATTACTCAAAAAATGAAGGAGGAGATAGATTTTTAGTGAAGTAGTCTTTTTTCGCATTTTTAGTTTTCGCCTTCCATAAGGTACCTATTGAACGCCCTTTCTTTGATTGCTTATATCTCAAAAGTTACTTTGAGTTTTTTTAAGCGGTTAAAAGTGTCTGATAGCTCAGATTAAATTCTACAAAATAAGATCAAGTTGTAAAAAACAAAGTGGACCCCCCCCCCCCCTATGGCCTTAAATAGTCTTTCAGATGCTGATTTTTACATAAGATGTTATTTATTAATAAATAACTTTAGCTGATAATATTATAAGCTCTAAATTCCTTAAATTGTCCTATAATGTCAACAGTTTGTTGTTGAAGTTTTTGTGTTGATCTTTTATTTGTATTAATATTAAAATATTTCAAAAAGTCTACAACTGTAATGGTTTAGTTCATCGTTTTCGCTTGCTAAAGACAAAAATCACAACTACTTCCAAGGAAAACAGTAAGCTAAATTAAAAATTTTGTGGACTTTTTGACGTGTTACTATATATCTCAAATACAACATTATTTATATTTAGTAGATAAAATGTTATTTATTAAGCTCTGAAGTTTTAAATAGTATTGCGAGATATTTATGATTAAGTAAATATGTAATAATATTTTGAAAATTAAGTTTATATTGTTTCCTAATTTCTTGAATATAAAAAAAATCCTACATTAATTTATTTATTACATAATAAAAATTGCTATAAAAATTTTAAAAAAGATTTGAAAAAACTCTATTATAAAGTAGGATTTTAGTAATAAGTATTTTTTACACCATCTTAGTTTGCTAATTCTGTAATACAGGGTTGTCGCACACTCCGACTAGTTCAATAGTTAAAAAGTCTCTGTTTTACTCAAGCTAGTTTGGTTGTAGTAAAAACTTTAAAATAAAAAATTTTAAAGTAATCATAATAACAAAGTAAAAAGTTTGTTTTTAGTTTGAACCACTTCAAAAATACATAAATTTCCTGAAGTATTCTAGTTAAATTTAATAAAAAATTGAACAACTGAAATTTTCAAGATAATTATAAAATTTTAGTACTTGATGTTTTAACTTTTAGAACATTAAAAAGTTAGAAACTCTTCTTTCCCAACTTATAAGCTGTGCAGTTTTGTCTGTTTAACTTTAAAACCAACCTCAATTTATTCATCAGCTGAAAGACGCACTAGAATCTTCAGATGAGTTTCATAGCGTAGTAGATGAAATAATGGAGGACTTTTATGCCAGAAAGTTAAAAAATGAAAAAAGTAACAACCAAAAAAAACTCATTGAAGAGGAACGTGAAGAACTTACTCGGCTACTCAAGGAAAAGCTTGCGGACCCAGATAAGGCTGCTCATGAAAAATTGCAAAAATTAGAAAACGTCATCGAAGATTTTCACCCAAACCAGGTGAGTGTCAATTTGTTGCTATTTTGTGGCTTTTAGTTAGTAAAAATCAATATTTCACTTGTTATTTGGACAAGTTTAAAAGCCAAAGCTTGTTTCGTTTTCCTACTTGGTATTACTATATATAATTTTATTTGTCTTAAGGGCATAGGGGGGGGGTAAACACCCTTTTTTGGTTTTTGATCTTATTTATATAGTTTTTAATAAGCTACAAATAGCTTTTTACAGATTTTAAAAATTCAAAACAATTTTTGAGATATAGCCGGTCAAAGTCGGAGGCAACAATAGGATCCTTATGGGAGGCGCAAACTAAAACAGAAAATAACTAAAAATCTATCTCCTCCTACGTTTTTTGAGATAACTACCTCAATTTTTCAGGAAATGTTCCTTGCAATATTTAACAAATTCTGTCGGAACAGAATTTAAAAAAATTTAAAAATAAAAAATTTATAACAAAAAAACTAAAAAAACTTTTTTTTGTTTATGTTTTATATAAAATTTTTAATTTTTAATTTTTTTAAATTCTGTTCCAACAGAATTTTCTAAATATATCAAGGAACATTTCCTAAAAGTTTGAGGTAGTTATCTCAAAAAATGTAGGAGAAGATAGATTTTTAGTGAAATAGTCTATTTTTGCCGTTTTAGTTTGCGCCTTCCATAAGGAACCAATTGCTGCCTTTGACTTTGCCCGGCTATATCTCAAAATTTATTTTGAATCTTTTAAATCTGTAAAAAGCAACTTATAGCTTAGTAAAAACTATATAAAATAAGATCAAAAACCAAAAAAGGGTGTTTACCCCTCCTATGCCCTTAATGAAAATCTCAGACTTATTTACTTGGATATAAACTTTTTTAACTTGTTTTAATTGAAATAAGTGTTGTATTTTTACTATATGAAATTCTGGTAATTTAGTTTATGAAAATTGAAGGTGTAAATTTTTTGTTTTAATTTAGTACAATTTAATTTATGTTTGTAGTCATTCGGAAAACGTAAAATGTTTCAACTTAGTTATTTATACATCAAAAGTAGCAGCTTCATTAGTTTTTATCACTAATATTCTATTTTTTAAATACAAGTATTCAATGCAGATCTTGGAAAACTATTTGCAAGATTTTAAAGCTGAACTTGGAACATTCTATCAGGAGACGTACAAAAATCAAAATAGCAATTTAAAAGCTGTATTAGAAAAGAAAAAATTTATTGATATAGGAATGTCGGAACTTAAAGGGCAGTTAGGACTTCCGCGAAAAGAAGTTTGAACTTTTGTAAAATTCATTTTAGCTTAATGTGTACATTTTATATCCTTAAGGCTTTTAAATGTGGCTGTTTTATGACCGTCCTTTTTTATGAAAGTACTTTTTTTGACCTTTAGGTTTTACACTAAAATGTTGTCATCTGGTAATAGTTTGTCGTTTACTTAAGTACTGGAAGTAGCTGTTAAATTAGTTTGAAAATGTAAGCAGAGTGTTCTATAAAACTTAATATTTAGTAGAATGAGCATTCTGTAACTAAATGACTAAAAAGTATGTTTTACAATCAAAGTGATACGGGATTAAAGTTTGTTCATTAAAAGTAGATTTTCTTCTGGTGTATATTATTTAAGCTGCAACAAAAGTTTACAGCTTAATGAGACACATAGAACCCTTCTAAATTGTTTTAAGTCAATTTTGGATAGCTCAAAACAATAGTTCGAACCAAAAAAAGACTCATTTGATTAAAGTAATATTCATTCTCAGTTTATAGCTTTTTAAAAAATAATATTTCAACTTTTACTTCTTATTTATTTTTATAAATAAAATATGCATAAAAAAAAGATTTTGACTTAACATAAACTCTTGTTTAAGTTTTTTTAAGTCAAACAAGTGACATTTCGTTAGAGTTATGTTTTTATTTTATTTAAAAAGTTACCTTATTTTCTATTAAAAAATTTAATATCAAGCCGTACTGTTAAGGGTATAGGTGGTTAATTCTTTTTTCACAATTAGATCTTATTTAATGGAGTTTTAACTAAGCTACATGATGCTTTTTACAGATTTATAAGTTCAAACTAATTTTTGAGATATAGCAAGTCAAAGTCGGAGGCAACAATAGGTTCCTTATGGGAGGCGCAAGCTAAAACGGCAAAAAAAGACTATTTCACTAAAAATCTATTTTCTCCTACGTTGTTTGAGATAAATACTTCAAACTTTTAGAAAATTTTCCTTAAATATTTAGAAAATTCCGTCGGAAAGAATTTTAAAAAGATAAAAAATAAACAGAAAAAAACTTTTTTTTTGGTTTTTTATCACAAACTTTTATTTTTTAATTTTCTTATATTTTGTTCTGACAGAATTTTTTTAAATTTGCAAGTAACATTTCCTGAAATTTTTCGGCAGTTATCTCAAAAAACGTAAGAGAAGATAGATTTTTAGTGATTACTAGTTATTTGCCGTTTTAGTCTGGGCCTCCCATAATGAAATTGTAGTCTACGAGTTCGACCGGCAATATCTCAATAAATATTTTGATTTTTAAAATTTTTTAAATGCAACTTAGTGCTTACTTAAAACTCAATAAAATAAAACTATATTGTGAAAACTTACCTTAGCTATCATATGCCCTTAATTTTCTTTGTTGATAAATCACAATTTTAAATGGGGAGTAAATATTATTTCGCAGGTAAGTTCAACTGAGCAAGAAAGAGAGCTGCTGTCAGCCGCTCTTTCCATTGTTGCCATTCAAAAGTTCAAAATTAGAAAAGGAGTTTGTTTGAAGCATATTCATATGAACGCGTTTCAATTCGCTTGGAAATGTTTCGCCGCGTACAATGTTAATTTGATTCCTAAAAGCCTGAACTTTGAGTTTAAAGCATCAACTGTGGTAAGCGTTTTGTGTAAATGAGAATTTTTTTTTGCTCAAGTTTTGTTTGAGATATATTGTTTTGGCAAAAGAACGATTTCGCTTTGTTTTATTCTTACTTCTATTACTTTTTGACTATTCATTGATTCTACCCTGTAATTCAACTAAATAGTTATCAATTCAAACCAATGATTTAGCTTCAAATGTTAAGAGTAGAGAAACAAGCATACGACAAATATTTTCGTGACTGCAAAATTCTATCTGCAAAGGTTAGTTTGATTAAGTATTTTGCAATAAGAAGATTTCAACTTTTTTTCTCAGATATGTAGCTTTTTACAATAATTTTTTTTTGAGTTTTAACCATTTTTATACTGAATTTTCACATGTCTTTTTGTTTAGCATGTAAGAATAACAATGTTTTCCTTTTAACTACTTATGCTTTGACTTTATAGAGCTACATGTAGTGCTAATTTACTACCTGTGTAAGATTAGTTTTATGTCAGTATTTATATGTTTCAAATAATATAATAAAAAGCACTTAGTTTTACTGTATTTAATACATTTCCTTTGTAGTAGAAATGCTTAAAATGAATGTTTTATAAGGAATAAAAACTTATCCTACAACATGTCTAAAGCTCTTAAAAATAAATTAAATGCTTACTATCTCTATTTTGTTCTGTTGCCTTTACTCAAGTGCGTAAAAGTTTTTATTAATTTTTAATTTTAAAATGCAGTAGTCATTTTGAAATTTTATCAAAAAATTAATCTATTTGCAGAAGTGTACTTTCAGCCCAAAACGTTTGATAACTATTACTAATTTTTTCAATGACGAAATGTTCAATCTTGATGGTAAATTGGCGGGGTTACGTGACATTTTGAAAAAATACATTTTCAGATTTAACAGAAATTCTAAGTATCTTACAATTGAGAAAAAAGAATTAGGCAGTGTCTCTGAAGAATTAAATAATTTATACTCTGAATTTACAATTGAAACTAATGAAGGAGTAAGTTGGTTTATAAATAAAATAATAAAAGTTCAAGTATCTTTTTTTAGGTAGATTTCAGAAAAGTTTAGTTTTTTATGTAATTAATTAAACATAAAGTTGGAATTGTACTCAATAATTTAAAAAATAGCTAGAATATAATGATAATAAACGCTAATACTAAACATTTTATATATTTGTGACAATCTAAAGGATGCACTAGAACTAAACTTTTATTTTCGACTATATTTAAACCAAAAACAGCTATTTTATTAACCTATATTTCAAAAATTTTAAGTTTTAAATTTAGTTAATATATACATATAAATAGGGTGTTTATACTAATTGTAACCTTTGGATATTTAGTGGATAATTTTTATTTTTAGTAGTACATACCACAAAAATAACTTACGCAAAGTTTTAAATAGTTTAAAGAAGTATTTATGGAGGAGAGCTCAATTTTCTGAGAAAAGTTTAAAACAAACTACATTTTAGTGCAATCCGTCCTGAGACTACGTAACTCTGGCCCACTAAACCAAATTTTGAAGTATTACGCTAGATATAATAAAAAAAAAGATCACATAGAAATAGTTCTTTGTTGAAACAATTAAATAATTTTCGTGAATTTTATAAAATTGAAAAGCTCCGTTACGCTAAAAACAGATTTTTTTTTCACGTTTGGCCTGCCGACTAGAAACGTTGCCCACCTCTATTCTTTAAAATAATTTTTTTTCAGGAGTTTTTTTTTGCAGAAAATATTAAATGCCTACATGAAAAATTCTTTAAATTATCTAAAATTTTGCACAAAGTGACTTTTTAAATTTAGAAAGTGTGTATTTTTCTAGCTAAAAACTCAAAGATCGCTTTTTTATAAACCTATTTCATAGTTTTCTGTTTGAGTTTTAGTTAATTTCTTAATAGTTCAACCGTTAATTATTTAACTTATAAACTTTTGGCTACAACTACTTCATTATGTTAAGAATTTTACTATTTCTACCTTACCCACAAGGTCAGCCTAGTTTGAAGTGACAAGTTTTTACTTCAAAGATTTACGACCTAATTTCAGAACTAAATTTAGTTTTTATTCAGATAAATATTTACTAAAATCTGTATTTTTAAGAAGTAATATCAATTTTTTCTATGAGAAATGATTACAGACGTATTAAAAATTTTAACAATATTTATCTTGACAACTTGTTTACATTACAGTAACCCTCTTACAAACCAACATATGTGATTTGCAGGTGTCTGACACAAACGAGCTAGTCTTCGTTCTAAAGTCTTGGGTGAGTTTTATTGAAGCATCTAGTTTTTACTTTTCCAAAGGTGCTCCAAGCCATGCTGATTACAGGATTCTTCTCAAAAACGTATTCAGAATTGCATCCATTCACCTTCTGTTAAAAATATTCTTTTGCGACGAAATTCATAAATTTGATATAAAAAAAATTGTAACCAAAATCCAGCAGTACTTCCCCGTTCCACCAAAGCAAATTAAAAAGGGTAAGAAAACCAAGCTGAAAACTGCAAGTAATGAAACAACTACAGATGGAGACGTCTACCATGTTTGTTCTATAGATATATTACTTTACTTGTGTGACTTATTATTAAAGTCTTAAGTAGTTTGTCTCATAGCTTCGGCTAAAATTACGAATAATCATTTTATAATGTTTAGACCTTAATTATGAAGTGTATAAAATAAGCATTTAGTTCATCAGTAAATTATTTTATCATTTATTAAAAAATAATTCTAGACTAAAGCTTACTTTACCACAAATAATAAAGTAAAATCAAACATATACTACAGACTTATCAATTAAAAAATAAAGTTCAAGAATGATTTAACCTTTTTTTAGTCTTCTAATATATCTCGTTTACTACAAACTGCAGGAATTCCGCGCCATCTGCTTCAACTGCTACTACTTTTGGTTGGCGAAGGGCAAGTACTTTCGTTCCTTCACAAGCGGCAAGGTTCCCTTTGGTAAAGGCGATTCTGAGAACAGGTACTACCTGCCGTTTTACAACGATCTCACAAGAAAGGTGTTGCTAGACGAATACGTGATAATGAAACCTTCAAGATCGCTCATAGCTGCGCAGAAAGTTTTTAGTTTTTGTTTATTTATAAAGTTTGGTGGTTCCCGAGTGATTTTGTTGCAGTTGTTTTGTGTTGAAAAGCAAAATGCTCTGTATAAATGAGTTGCTTTTAAAATTTGTTTGAACGCCATAAACTCTACATTGGTTTGCTTCTAAAGCTAAATGATATTTTTGAAATAATAAAATTCAAGAAGGTTTTTTTTTCTAGATTTGAAAATTTGTACCCAAAAACGCGTATTTTGCTTGGAATCTCTATAAGTAATTGCATCTTAAAGGGGCTAAGTCATAAAAAATAAAAAACTTTGGCTATTACATGAAAGCTTATAGAATAAACTACAATTTAGTTTTTATAGATTATAAAGCTTTAAATTATATTTTTCGATGCAAACTTATTGACTGAAAATGTTTAATTATCAATTTTCTAGAAAGTTAGTAAATTTTTAATTTTTTAAGTAATTAACAAGAAGTGTTTTCTTTTAAATTAGGAAATAAGTATTTTGTAAATATTATTAAAAAAAAGTTTTACGAGCTGAAGATTAAATAAGTTGATTAAAAAAAATAGGAAAGTTCTATTTTTACTGAAATTATAAAAAATCTTGCAATAGCATTTTTATTATTAAGACAAAATTATGCTGAGAAAATCTGAGAACGATTGCTTCAAAACTGAAGGTAAACATAGATTTTTAATTAAATAGTGTTTTTCAATTTTTTTAATTTGGTTATTCCATTTAATTTGGAACCTGTTGAAATATCCATGTTTGTTCTTTTATATATACTAGTATTAATAATTGAAATAGTAAAAAACAGCTGCTAGTTAAGTTAAAGGTCTTTAAAATGAGACCGAATTGTGAAAAAAAATCTTTACTGTATTACCCTTCATAGATTTTATTTATGCATTTTCACATTACTTTAAAAATGAAATTTTATGAAAACAAAATTTTTTATTTGTATATACACAAGAAAAATTAAAATAACCCTAAGTCTTTCAATTCCACTGTAGAGAGTTGTCTAAATTTAAAGTATTGCAAATTTAATCTATATGTTTCAGATAAAATTTAGGATATGATATTTCTAAATTAGGACTGCTAGATTATCATAAAACTTGATTTTGATTTTGAATGAACTATTAACAAGTAAAAAAGTATCAATGAGCTGGATCTGTCGACTAATAATTACTTAAAATCTTTTAATTTTTTAATAAATGTTTTGTCTATGATCTCATGTTCTATCATAAGCTATCAATAAAATTTTAACCCACAGCTAAATTTTACACTTTTTCAAGCATAAACTAAAACCATTCGATGCTTTTTCCATTCCTATCTATTGAATACATTTTCACAATTGTTTCAGGCCTCCATACTAGCAAACTACGATGCTCAAATACACAAAAAGGTCGTCGACGAAATAAAAAGCTTCTACAAGGAAAACTTCCGCTTAAAAAATCTCATTGAAAATCACGAGCGCTTTGTGGACGACTTGTTTGAGGAGTTCGAGGAACGTGGAAGCTTGCAGATGTTCACGGAAGAAGAAGGGCAAAGCGTCGCTGGATGTTTGCTGAATAGTTTTGCGGTATTTTTGATGTTTCGATCGTTATAAAGTTTTATTGCCGCTCAAACTACTCCGGGTAGTATATTTTTCTATGAAGTTCAGTCAAGTTAATACATTATTCTTAATTATTCATAGTTAGATAGCGTCAAAAACTAACTATATATTTTAGGTTATTTTATGATTAAAGACTATATTTTTTGCTAGTGGCTAATATTATATCCTTTTTTGTTTTAAAACTAAATTATCAAATAGTTTCTTATCTTTGTGACTACCATTACTTGTGTACTACCATTTTCAACCTGTTATACAATTATTCAAGTTCCTTATAAATTCCTTTAACTTAAAAACCATTGCCCTCTGCAAAATGCAAGCCTATCAAGCTTAGTATGAACTGTAAATTACCTTTTAAAGGTTGATAAATTTTAGTTCAGTTTTGTGGTATGCTCAGTTTTTTGAAAATTATATTCATGTACAAACTGAAATTGAGAACAAGTTTTATAGAAATTTAAAGCATCTGTATGCTTCCAAGTCAACATATCTTTAGTTGTAAACAGTTTATGAAAACTTATCAAAGCTTGAATAGAACTGCTTAAAATTAATGAAGTATATATATATATACATATAAAATAATATTTATAATACAAAAAGACAACTAATTTTCTTATCGTTTACTCAGTTTCATTGTTTAACACGTATCTTCAGAACGAAATAAAGAACATAGCAAAATTTTTAAAAAATCACACAAAAAAAAAACACATTAAGACGTTTCAAATAAAATTAAATAATTTTAGTGAGCTTATCTTGAAAACAACTTATGTACAAGTCAACTTAATTTTTGCTCTGGTTGTCCTTGTTTTTGGTTTTATTTTATTTTTATTGCTATTTTTTGTTATTTATTGTTGTTTTTGTTCTTTTAAAATACATGTTTTGATTGTGGAGGCAGGGTTGCTGCCTTTCTTTTATTTGATGATGAATCTTTTTTAATTTTTTCGATTTCGTACTTTTCTGGCAACATAAATGGCATGTTTTGTTGTTTTTCGGTTTTGTTTAAGTTCTGCAGAGTATTTGCCATTTTGAATTGTAGTCTTTGTTTGCGTCTTTTAACTCACATATATAGTTCGATAATTCGGTATTGTGTCTTTTTAATCTGTTAGTCAAGCTTGCCTTATGGTTGCTATATCTGTTTTTAAAAGTTTTACTAGTTGAACCCACGTAAAATTGTGTTATATTATCTGTTTTTATAGTAGCTCGGTAGATTATATTTTTTGAAAGGCAGTTATCGTTAAAGGGCATTTTTCTTTCCTGCAGTTGCAGGTTTTTTCTTGTTGTTTGAAGTTTAGGTAGTTTAATATTACGTATTGCGTTTAAGAATTTTTGTTTTGAAATTTTCTATACAGCTATAAGAAATTTTGAGTGTGTTTCTCTTAAAAATGTTGTGGTATGGGTGGTTTGTGTATAAGTGTTTATTTACCAAGTCTAAGTTTTTTTTTTGCCTATTTTAGTTGCTACAGTAAGGGAAAAAGGTGGGTTGAAATAGTTTTTGTTTTTCTTTGCTTTTTTGTTGTTTTAATTGTTTTTTAGTATGTTAGATTGAATTTGTAGTTGGCGGATTTTAGTTCTGATTGATAATTATGTTTTATACAGTTAAATAATTCTTCGTTACTTGATAAATTGTTTAGTCTTTCGTTAATAATTATAGGTAATTGTTTTAGTATTTTAGGGTGGTTTGATTAATTGCTCACATAAAGGATATCCGAATTTGGTTTTCTAAATGGGACGTATGTTCTGTTGGGTAAGTTTAACTCGATATCTAAAAATTTCGTTTGGATCAGGCCTGCATTTACTGTTATTTAAAAACCCCATTTGTTAAAAGTTTTGTGTAATTCTTTTGTTGTGTTTTCTGTAGTTCTCGGCGATTTAGATTGGATGAACGCAAGGCCATCGTCTATATAGATACCGAATTCTTCTTCATTAGATATATAAGTATTTTTAATTTCGCTTAGCATGAAGAGTCCTACCATGTTGCACACTTCGGCTCCATTGTAGGATCCCATGCTAACGTCAAAGAGGTCAGAGGTGTTTATTTTTTCCCATGTTTTATGTTCGTGAAAGGTCGTAGACTTGCAGAAATGTAATATTAATTTTTAGTCGTTGTCTATTATGATTGGTGTGGATTTTTCAGCAATTTTTAATGATTTAGTTAAAGTTGTTTTTGTTATGGATGGGTAAAATTTAGTGATGTCGAACTTTATGAATCGGGTTTTAGGGGTTAATTTCAATATATTGAACCAGTTTATAACGTTGTCAGTGTTTTTCCATTGATTTAGTTTTGAGCCTATTATTGTTCTTTTATTTATTGTGTCTAGTTTAGTTTTTGTAAACTTGTTGAAAGGGGATTTGGAGGGGTTGAAAACTCTACAGTTTAGTTTGTTTGGAGAATGTTTTTTGTGGTCTTTGATTGTAATGAATGAAGGTTTTTGTTCTATTTTTTGATTTTGCCTTTTATGTTGTATTTGTTGATGTATTGGTTGGTTTCTTCATTTACTTTTTCGATTATTCCTGGTTCTGAATTTTTGTAGTCTGATGTGATATTCAAAAGCTCATTGTAAGTGTTAAATAATGTAAAATAATATATATTTCATGACTTTCATAAAAATACATCTTGAATAAAACTTTCATCTTCAAACTATTTACTTTTGAATATAAAGGGGAAATCTTTTGAGCACTTCAACCGAAATTCCTAATATCTTAAAAGCTACTTCTTTTGAAGCTGTAAAAGTTACTTAGTAAAAATACAATGAGACAAACATATTGTATTTTTGTATATCAATTGTTAATAAATAAGTCCTCAAATGTTTTATAAAATATATTACATTTTCTCTACTTTGCGTCAGAGACCTACAATAGAACAAGGTTAAAATGCAAGTTAAATTGTATGCAAAAAAACCAAAAGGTTTTAAACTGTAAGTAGTTGATGAGATAAAAACTTCAAATATGTAATACTAATAAATAACTTAATTATAAATTATTCTAAGAAAACTTTATTTCACACACAGAGTTGCAAGAGCTTCGAGCAGCGAGAAAAGAAGTTTTTGTTCGACTTGTTCAAAGAAATTTTGTGGACTTCGGAATACGACTCTTATAAATCGATTCGGGACAGGTTGAATGTTCACGAGCTCGACAGCAACAACATGCCCGCCTTCGATGTTTTGTTCTCGCGACAGAAAGCTTTCGAGTACGACCGGCAGATCCGGGAGGCGTTCGAATCGGTGACCTGGCCCGCAATCAAGGCAAGTGGTATCGTTGTTTTCAAGTTATGTTTATTTTTAGGTCTTCACGACTATAGGGGAAGAAATTTTTGTTTAAACCATATTTTTATTATCACCTCTAGAATTTCTAATGTAAGTTATGAATTATGATTTCACGCCCCTCTCCTTTTATTCCTCCTTTGCGGACCATGGTCCCCTAAATTTCTGATATGTCCTCCTGCTTTCAATGAATCATTGTTTGCTAACAAATTAAAACTTAATGTACGAACTATCAGTGTTGTTCAATAGAATAAAAAAATAAAATTAAACTTTGAGATAAACTTGTGTTTTCTTAAACTTGGCCCGTGGTCTTAAAAAGTTTCCCAGCCCAACACTAATGTCTACAACAAATTTGCTATACGCGCTCATTCTATTACGGTATTAGTTCTATAAATTAAGTATTTTCAGTTTAGGTTTGTTATCTGCATTCTTACTAACTTTATAATAAACTTCTGTTTATTTATTTTTGTATTTAGTTTATTTCAGACTGTTTAGTATATATATTAGGGTGCTTATTTTTTCTGCCACTTTTGATTTTCCGGCTTAAAAAAATCTTGTATTTAAAAAATATCAAAAAAACACCCTGTGTAAAATTTTAAAGGATTTAAAAAATTTTTCATCTCGGCTAAATCAATTAAAAAAAACCACCTTATTGCAAAATGTATGGGAACCCAAAAAATTCGACCTTGGTGTTTTTAGCTGACATTTTTTTATATGTTGAAAATTATCACACAAACACATTGTGAAAAATTTAAAACGATTTAAAGAAAGTTTTATGCTAGCATTTTATGTTTAAAAATAAAAACTGTAATTTCAATAAATCTTTCATAAAATCAAGAAATTCCGTAATAAATTTATACATATATATACTAATCTGACCAAAATTAACTAAATAAAAAATATTTTGCTAAAACAGTTTATTTTGGCTATTAGGGAGACAACAACTAGTTATGCGGTAAAAAAATATAATGGTCAATCAACTAGTAAAAGAGCAATATCTAATAAAGTGGTAGATTATTTCTAAATTTCTGCCAATGGCAATAATGAAAATAAGGTTAAGGAACTGTGTTCGAAGATTTAAATAACTTAGTAAAAAATGTTATTGAATAAAAATAAAGGTTTCTTAGAAACTGTTTTAAAATATCAGTTTTTAATTTACTTAATGCTTAAATTTTTTTCCAGATAAGGTCTTTCAGCGAAGGCAAAATACTGATGGCTTTACTGGACAGCCTGGATATTTTCAAGGTGCCAGACACGACAGAAGCGAGACCAATGGACCACAAGACTTTCCTTGCCATCGCCAACAAAGGAAAGTATTTTGAACAAAAGCAAAATGAACAAAACCAACGGAGCGTGTCGACAAGCTTGACCAAGCACGCGCTGGTCTACCTGAGTTCTACCGAGCGTCATCCTTCGCACGCGCACCTCTTCAACAACCTGGTAGTTCCGAACCTCGACGAAGGCAAACTTCAAAGCTTCTTTCGGCTTTTGAGCCCGGATGCGGCAAGCCTGGCTTCGAACAAAATGAAAGAGATAAGCGAAGAGCAGTACTCGAAAGAAACGCCCGAGGCTGAACGCGAGAAAGAGATTGTTGCGAAGGAGAAAGAGAAGCTGAAACTTCAAGTTGAAAATGATACTGCAACGGCGAAGAAAGATGCATTATCAAAACTTACTCCTGAACAGCTAGATATTCGAAATCAGCTAATTAGTCGAATTCAAGCGAAGAAACAGAAAAACTCTGAACTTAGAGCTGAAATAGCTTCTCTAGAGGCACAAAATGAAGCTTTGGAAAAATTTAAACTTAATTCTCAACGAGAAAAAATAGAAAATAAAAGAAAAAATCGTGAAGTTGAAGAAAATAAATTGAAAGGTTCTGCAAAAGAACTTATTAGCCGTCAAGTTGATAAAATTGAACAAGATGGAAATAAGAACAATGAAGAAAGCGTCAAACAAACAAATAATTCCAATCAAGGTGATAGTCGTTCTAGCAAAAAAAGAAAAAGTGTTGACAATCAGTCTGATGAAATCGGCGGTTCCAAGTTGGCAAAGACGAATAAAAAAAACATCAAAATAAAACTCAATATTAAAAAAAAAAAAAAAGTATCCGAGAGGACGCAAGCAGAGAAATATAAAGATGCTGGGTTAAAAAATGAAAATTTCATCCCGGCGAATAAAACTAATAAACGTGTTTCAAGCCCGAAGAAAAGAAAAAATCTTGTTAACAATGGCGAGCCTGAGGAAAAGATTTTCAAACCCAAAGAAATCCAGCCCAGCACTACGATTAAGAAAAAACTCACTGGTAAAAGTAAGTTTGATGAAAGTAAAAAACCTGCTGGTAAAGGTGAGTTTGATGAAAGTAAAAAACCTGCTGGTAAAAGTAAGTTTGATGAAAGTAAAAAACCTGCTGGTAAAAGTAAGTTTGATGAAAGTAAAAAACCTGCTGGTAAAGGTGAGTTTGATGAAAGTAAAAAACCTGCTGGTAAAAGAGAGTTTGATGAAAATAAAAAGACAGCTAAGAAGCTCCAAACAGGCGCAAACAAAGAAAAAGAGCCGCTTGAGGAAGAAAAGGCGGTTGAGGAAAAGAACGTATCAACCGAATTTGATGCCGCAGAAACAGCCAAAAAAATCAGCGATGAAGACTTGATAACGAACACTGACAAACTGCTGTCGTCGGATGCGCTGAACAAATGCTTGCAAGATTTCGAAATAAACCCGAAGAAGTTTGAACGAGCCAACTTCGTGGCAAGCAGAAGCCACGTTCAGGAGGCAAGTAGGAAGGTGACCGAATCAGCGAACCAACTGGAAGCCAACCTGAACGAGCTGAGAGGGCATTTTGATTCGGTGAAACAGCAAGCTGGCATCATCACCGGTCAGGCGCCTCATGATCGAGAGGAGCTGTTCCGCAAAATACTGGACGAAGTGTGTTTGTTCTACAAGGACCACGTGATCGGTGTGGGCACGGACGCGAGCGAATTCGGTGGAAAGTTTTCGCTTTTGCGCGAGAAGATGAGCGACGTTATTAAAAACTTTATTTATAAGCCTTTGCCAATGCGCTCTGTTAAATAAAATCTTCAATAGAAAAATAAAGTTTAATGTTATTGTATATATCATCTAAATAAGCTTAAACAGTTTGATGATAGTAATTTTAAAAAAATTAGTGCACTTATAAAACAAAAGTATAATTTTTAAAAGTTGTATGAGTTCTTATTAGATATTCAAATAAATCATAAGTGATTCATATAGCTTTTATCTTAATTTAGATTTCATTAATTCATTCAGGTGTTTAATTTAAAAGTACTAGAATAACGGAAAAGCGAGGTAATGATGAATAATAGCTAAAAATCTCACCTTACCTTAAGAAAGTTCAGCAATATTTAATTTTTTCTTTGTTAGAAAAGTGATTATAGAACTTCACATAAGGTGAAGGCAGCTTTATCTCTTACATTAATTATTTATTTAAGTTTTAAAAACGTATAAGCGTATATATATAATTGTAATTAGAATTCAATAACAAACATAAACATTTTTTTTTTAGTTTGCATCCTTGATATTTTAGAGCATCTATACAATGTACATATGATATTTATAAGAAATCAGGTCCAGACAAAAAAACACTAAAAACTATTTATCTCAACTTGTAATTTATTGTAAACTAATAATATTTTTTTAACATTTTACCTACCTTTTTAAAGATTATTCATTAAAGTAACTTAAATGTTGTAGTTCGTGCAAAAACACAGTATAAAACAAGTTTTAACTTCTTCAAGCTAAACAACACGCAAATCAAACAAAAATAATATCTTTAAAGCTCAATAAAGTGTTAATTTGCCACTTCTTCTATAAATTCCCAACGAAATATTTTCCGCTTTATCGAAACCTCCAATGCTTTCCGCATCACATCTGTCGTCTAAGAAATAAGTCTTCACAAAAGCGGCCCTGTACCGCGCTAATCCACAACTCCAACTCTTTAAGGTAATACCCTAAACGCAAACCATAGCGCCAAATTGGATCTATTCGGTTGTAATGCGACTTGTCTATTTTCAGCTGCATATTCTGAAATCTTATATTCCTTTGTATACAGTCCTTATAAGCAGTTATGTAAAAGAAGAAGTTTTTTTATCCAAAAAGACTTTAAGTCCCTATTTAATTTTCTTTAATTATAGTTTTTTTATATAACGTATAATGTTTATTTTGTCTCGTTGTAATTCTACTTATTGTTATGTAACCTTAGTGAGATATAAAGTTCAATAACTTCAACCAGTTTACATTAGCGCTATTCAAACTCTTAATATAAATTTGAATTGTACAATCAGTTATAACGTCGTTTTGTCAACCTTAATTTTACATGTATTGCTTAAAACGTACTAAAGTTTTGTTTTATCAAGATATTGTATCGAAAAGGCGAAAAAGTTAAAATGACTCACAATGAATAGTTAGTTTTACAATGTTTTGTGTTAAATGTTTTATCTAAACGTATTAAAAAACACAATTTTATTTTTAAGATAATAAACAGCTATTTAAGCAGTAAAGTATTTTTATTTAACTTTATATATTGATTATTAATAATTATTTGTTTAAAATTATAAAGCGTTATGTGTTGAAGTTTTAGTAGCTCGTTAAATCGTATTCAATCAATGTATCACTTGTAAAAAAAATAAGGACACATTAAAAATACCTTGTTGTTTATTTTTATTTCATAGTTTGTTTTTATAAACAAAATTGTTTTACTACTAACCTACTTACGCAATTTTATTATTTTTAACACACATGTTAAAAAAAAACAAGTTTGCATAAAAGTTGAAAATCATTGCAAAGTTACTATTATACTATATGTTGTAAAAGTAGTATTTTGGGTGGAATTTATTTTTTTACAAAAATAAAACATTTCAGAAGTGTTAATGTATATGTTTTAAATGTAGCATTAATTTTTGTAGAAAGTTATGAACTAGCAAATGATATACGTTTTTTATTTAAAACTACTTTAGAAAAAACTTCTATAAATTTTATAATTATACTATGAATTATCTCAAGCATACAATGTATGTGCTAAATTAAGTTTATGTTTACAATTAAGTTATAGAACTATCAGCTTTTTTTAATTGGTAAAGGTTTTTAGAATTTTGCTTGTTTTTAACTTAGATAAGATTTTACAAAGTAACTAATCGCTTAACTTTAACTTAGTAAAAAGGCTTTAATACAGTTTTCAAAAACAATAAAAGACTAAGTACTATAAATTACAAAAATCAAGCTAATAGATTTATTAAGTAATGCAATCAGATTTTACTATTATGTTTATTAGATCAAAATAAATCTTTGTTTTTCGAAGGATACCTTTAATAAAGCTCATTAAAAATCAGAGAGTGAAGAAAATTGGTAAAAAAAGCAAAAACTTCTTCTTCGGGAGTAATTTTTTTTAGCTTGTCATAAAAATTTATTAGTCTGTGTATTTTGTAGTAGTATTTACGAGTATATAGAGCTTCAATTTAGGTTAATTTAAACTTTCTAAAAACAGTATAAAATTTTAAAAGAAGTTAAAAAAATATTTAAATTTACCAGAATAAAAACAAGTTACCTTTATTTCGAAACATGTACTAGAAATATCAAACTCTATTTTTTAGAATTAAACTGAAAAACGAACAACTTCTAAACATCAGCAATTTTTTAGTAGATACATTTTAAAGCAATTAAATTAAAAAACCTAGGAAAAAGCAGAATTGTTATGACATATAAACTTATACAAACATTTAACTACTAAATTTAAAACAGGTGGAAAAATAATTCGTTTTTTATAATATTAGACTATCATAGTGTATTTTCTTCTTTTCTAGCTTTTCGTAAAAAAGTAAATTTTAAAGTTTTAAAAGTTTTTTTTTACCTTGGTTTTAAATAGTTTTACTTGGTTGCATAACATGTAAGTAGAGAAAAGAGACTTTTAATAAGAAAATCAATTCAACTTCGACGTTTAATACAAAAATGAAAGTAACAATTATCTATAACATATAATAAGTAGTTTACAAATTCTTTTTTTTTTTAATTTTGTTAATAATCTTAGTCACACATTTAAATAATTCAAAAATTTAAATTAAATTCAAAAAGATGATTTTGTTTGTACAAAAACTAAGACTATACTTGTGCTTTAGAAATAAAATTAACCTTGAAATTTTTGTTTCATCTCTTTCATGTTAATAAGAAATATGTACTTAAATGAGTTTACATGTAAGTTATAGTACTTGAAAAAACAACACTCTTTCAATTTATGATTATTTGGTTTCACATAAAAATTATTTCAGAATGAAAACTTTCATGTCTTTTGAAAGTTTTAATTATTATAAAGTAGTATTTTATTTTTGTTAAAGCTGTTTAAACATCTTTTTTGAAATTTAAAAGACTTAAGAGGTCAATTACTTTTATTGATTTTTTTAAAAATTTATAAACTTTAACAAAGTTATCTGCAAAACTAAGTTGCGTACACAAGGATACTTGTTTATAACCGTTTGTTCAACAGTTTAAAAAAAATTGAGTTTGCACAAACAGTTTTAACACAGACAAAAAATACTAATACTTTTAAATGAAAGTTATAATTTTTTTGCACAATAGGCTCTCTCGAAAGAGAAACTAATGACTAAAGTTTAAAACTTTCACTCAAACAAATTTAATAAGGATTAAGAATTAAATTATCAATATAACGGTTTCAGCAGTCTCCTTTCTAACATTATTCTTATGTTGGACTAAAGTTGGAAGTTTTAGGTAGTAAAAGGTCAATTCAAAATTTTATTTTGAAATTAAAATAAGTCGTACAAGGATGTTGTGCGTAATATAAAGTTTAATATTTGAAATAATATTATTTGTATAAAGGTCAACTTTTACTTTAGTATATAGTCAACGTTATTTTGGTGTGAGTCATTCAAGGAAATTTTTATTTATTTTTATCGTTTTTTGTAAAAGAGATTTTATTTGAAATGTTTTTGCAATATAAACAGACGCTGAAATTAATAAATATGTTTATTTTTAAAACCTCACAGGTCAGAATAAGTTACAGTAGTAAATGTTTTACGAGTTTTAAAAACCATATTTACTTTCAAAAACAAACAAATGCGAAAAATTACTTCAGTTTGTTTTTGTTGATTTTAAAGCTCTTAAAATGTAAGTACTGTTTTTTGAAAATTCTCTATTCAGAAGTTAGGAGCTAAATGTAAACCAAATAAATAAATTTAAATTCAAGTACATTTTGCACTTTAGAAAAGATTTATTTTTAAATTTTTAACTAAGATCTTTGTTTTTTTCTTTAGTTATATATAATAATTACAATATTACATTTTTAAAGCAAACTTACTGAATGTAGGCTCATATTTTGTGACAAATTTTATAAAAGAAAATAAATATAGATGACATTTTAATAACTTATATGAAACTGTACTTGAAATTTGGTCTGCTAAATAAAGTAATCAGACATTTCTGTTTAGATAAACTTCTTATTGTAAATCTTGTTTTTTGAAAACACATGACCAATAAATATTTGTATATAAACATTTTTAAAACTATAAAGTTCGTTTACAAAGATACTATTTAAATCAATAATAACACAAACTTATTTTCTTCAGATAAAATACAAACAATGAATTTAATTTTCACATTTAAAATTACAATATCGTTGTTCTTTTTTGCTAAATTAGCCTCGAGCGATAAAAACACGACTAGTTTGAACTTTGAACACTCATTCCCGAATTATATTAACAACAACCACAAAATAAATGGCTTCACTGAAAACTCGGTTCACAAGGAAGATTTTAACGTAACAGATCTTTTCAGAGCAACCTACTGTGATCATTACAAAGTTAAATGCCCGTATGTTAGCATCAACAAGGTGATCCCCCAAAATCAAGACTGCTGTAAAAATTTAACAAAGGTGTTTGAATGCTCCTACAAACACAGAATGCAGCTGTTGAGGTACCTGAACTTGCTCAAGTCGTGGAACTGCACTGAACAGCTTCAAATGGAATGCGGCTTGAAAACTTTAAACTTCAACGAACTTTCTGATAAAATGTATTTATCCGTTTGTGATCCTGCAAAGTTCAATGAAACATGTGAAGTTCAAAACTCCGAAAACAGTAATTTAATATTTAATACATATTCGAACAAAATTAACAACATTAAAAATCCTTGCAGCACAGTAAAAGAATTTTACCACACTGGTTCTGAAACTTTTGTAGAAATATTTTTATATTCTCTAGCTTCATGTCCAATAACTTTGTATGCCTATCAAAGTGACAATTCAAAAAACTTTACAAAAAATATTTTGGATATTGCTCCTAAAAGGTCGGTTGTTTGTTTTAGTCTATCTTATTGATTTGGTAACTTTTAAGATACATAAATACTTTATTTTAAACTTGTCTAACAAACAAAAGCAAGAGCAACAGTATTTTCTTAATTATAAAAGTTAAGTGACAGACTTAAATAAATACTTTAGTTTCTATGATGCTTAGTAATATCAGAAACATAAAAGATACAACTTCTCTTCTTGTTTATAGTAAACAAATATTTTTCTGTTTTAAAAGTACCAGTTATAAAAACAAATTAAAATAGATAAAATCTTTTAACTTAAACCGGATTTATATTTTTTTAGCAAGTTTTCTATCACTTCAGTTGTTTAAAATTTTTTACCAATTATTATTACCGTTATTTAAATGTTTTATATAAAAAATTGAGATAATAGAAAACTATGTGTGTGCAAAAGTTAAAAAAAAATATGTTACATAATATATTTAATACTTTGTTTTTAAAACTTAAACTTCTGTTTAAGTTTAAAACTTTATTGATTTATTCCTATAAATTTATTTCTATAAATATAACAAAAGTCTTTTATTTTGTATTTTTAAAAGTAGATGTAAATACGTATATATATACGTATATACGTATTATATTTAGCTCATTTGGTATATGTGACCTTCGGTACTTTTGATACTAAATATTTAAAACAAATTACAGAAAAAACTATTTAAACTTTTAAGTATTTAACTAAAAATAGTAGAACATTTTATAAAAAGGTCAACTTTTAATTTCAGTTGTCAGGTATCGAATACTTTGCTAGCAGCTTTTCAAACAACAGTCGGGGCCGCTTCAGTTTTGGTGAACACGATCGTATTAGTAGTGATCTGCAAACACAAGTCGTTGCAAAACAGTCAATCTTCTTACAAAGCTTCGCTTGCAGTTGCTGATATTCTGTATGCGCTTATGATCATACCCTTTACAATCGGAAACCGTATCTCTTACAAAGAAGTGTTCTTTAGGGAAGACTTTTACTATAGCGGGAACAGAAGATTTTTATTTTCAAAACTTCACGCTAGCTTGTGGTATGATAGTAACTTTAAAAAGCATTTTCTCGAACCCGTAATTTTTATTGTTTTGTTGGTGTCACTGTACACATTGCTTTTTGCTTCAGCCGACCGGCTATTTGCCGTAGTTCGTCCTTTTACGTACCGCACAAAGAACATGAAAAAGATATCGAAGATAGTTTGTGTTGCAGTTTGGTTGTTTTGTATATTTGTAGCGTTCCTACCAAAGACTAGCTTTTACGGATTCTGGGTGTATTTCAATGTACTTATTGTTGCACAAAATGCGGAGTTCGAACTTGCTATACTTTACAGTTTGATACTTTTTGTGCCTCTTATGCTTATGTCGATATCAAGTATCGCAACTTACTACTATGTTAAAAAACATGCACGAACCGCAAAGCTACTTGGTTCTAGAAGAAAAGAAAATAAGTCAAAAAACGCCGAAGCAAGATTGGCTAAAACTTTGACACAAATGGTTGCAGCTTTTTGCTTCATGACGTTACCATCAATGACCGCTTTAATAATTGTCATTGTATTACCAAGCGTAAATCTAAATGAACCGCGTGAACTTAATATAAGTGCTTATAACGCGATTGATTGGTTGGGCATTGTGGGGTATTTATGTTTGACTTGCTCAACAATCTTGAACTTTTTGATATACATCAAAAGTAATAAAGTTTTTAGAAAAAGCGTTGTTGAACTTATGGTAGAAACTTCAAACAAGCTCAACTGCTTTCGTTTGAATGACAAAATTCCTAGGTTAAGGGTCTCTACAAAAACAGCTTTTGTTAATGAAAAAATTGAAATAAGAGGTTTAAATACACAAGAATTTCAAACTGTCCCATCAAACAGCACTAAAGTTTCAGCTTTCCATCTAGATTATGCTGAACTAAACAACAAAGAAAGTACAATTGAAGAATCTAGTTTTTAAAAGTATGAATATTTAACCAGAAGGTAATATATCAAAACTGTACTTGCTTAAATAACTTTTTCACTTAAATTGAGAATTTGATAAAAATCTAGCATAAGAAGATTTACTTTTTTTTTTTAATTTAAAATACAAAAAAAAAACTTACACCCAAAGCTTATTTGAAATGAAAATATAAAAGTAAGCACATTAATTTATTAATTTTACTTTTCGTAAATAACACTTACATTTATAAGAAACATCTAGGTTTTTTAAAGTTATTATGATTAAAAAAATCTTCTAACTTGTTATACAATTTTAATTTAACAAATCTTGATCTTTGTTTTAAGCATTAACTTAAATTGATATTGAATTGGTAACATGAATACTATTAGCATATAATTTGTTTTTATTCAATTTATACAATGCGTAATGTTAAAGTTAAAGCTGTTTAATTTTGTTTAATTATATTTTTCTATAAAACATTATGTAATGTGCTTGTTAATTAATGTATTGTGCAAAACAATTTTACTTGTTAAAAGTTTTTAATACTCCAATAACAGAGACATACATTATTTTTGATTTTTAAAAACATAAAACAACTTTTATTGGTACCCCATAGTTATTTTGGCGTCATATTTAATCTTTTTTAAATAATGTCGTTTTGTGTTATAATAACATAAAAAGCTTTGATTAAAATTGATTTGTAAACGTTATCAAATAAAAAAACCACTTACAGAAATTATTTGTTTTGAAACATTAATATATAAAATAATTTTAATATTTTCTAGGTAAACTAGTATAAAGGTAAGTAAAGTTTATAGCAAACAACTAAACTACTTTTTAAGCTTATAATAAGGAAGAAGCGTGACATGTAGTAATATTGCAGCAAAATTGTGTCATAGTTAAAACGCAAAAGGAAGTTTGTTTCACACAACCTTTTACAGGTATAAATCAAATAAAAATCTACACTAGCCTTTGAATATATTTTAACCTTTTTTTTATCAATTTACGCTTTTTTATCAAATAAATGGTTTTGAGGTATGCTTTTAAAGTGCAATCAAGTAAAATAGTTAAGTAAAAATTTTAGATGTTATAGTTAAAATAAATTTATTATAACTTTATTATAATATACCAAAAAGTTACACCCTTTATAAAAGAAATATACTAATGGTTTCATTCTTTTATTAAATTATGGTTAGCGAAAAGTTTTAATTTGTAGAAGTTGTTGTTTAAAAAGATACATCTTTCATTTTTAGCAGTAAGCATATGTTTTTTGTTAATTTAATCTATTTAATAAAATAGTGTTCTTGATAATACTTTAAAAGGTATTTGTGGTGTGCATTTCGATAGTTCTTCGTGCACCAGGTCCTAGGATCAAATAATTTCAGCTTTTTTTTTGTCGATGAATAAACTATAATACAAAACTAGAGATAAAATGTTTAAATTAAACTTAATTTAACAAATATAATTAAAAATGTTATTTAAAAAAAACTTAAAAATAAGTTAAAAAATTTAAAATTAATTAAATATTTTAATTCTTAGCTTTAGTTTTAGTAAAAAATTTAAACTAAAATATTTACAAGCTTTTAAAATGTTTACATTTTTTTTTAAATCGAAGGTTTCGTATAACAACAAAACCGCCAAGAAAAGATATTACATAACTATTAAAAAAATTATTAACTATTTATAGTAACTATTGTAAATATTTTCCAAAAGTGCATCAAATTTTTTCTGGCAGTAAAGCTATTGATAACCAGGTGTCAGATTTTTTACAACCTCACGAGACCTCAATGGTTCATCTTTGGGGTCATAACCACCAAATCAATAAAATTTGGAGCCAATTACATTTCTTTGTACTAACATTTTACTAGTTGTACCAACTTTCTTCAAAAAATTTCGAATTCCAATCCAGTTTGTTGAAATTATCATAATTACAGGGTTGCCACTCGTTTTTTCAAAAATTTCTCCAAAGTACACATTTTTAGATCTATTTATAGTTTAGAGTTAAGTTAAAGGTAAGAAACTGTGTTAAATAGTATAAAAACATTGAAAAGATACTGTAAAGCTACTTTAAATGTGGTTTTTGATGATGAAAAATTTTTTTTATTTATATGATAGACTTTTTGAGTCAAATCGAAATTTTACTACTAAACATAAAAAAGGTTACAATTCCTGGTTTTTTTAGTGATTTTTGTTCCAGGTTTAACAAAAATACAAATTAAAAAAAAGTTTAAACTTACTTAACAGTTCTATAAATTTCAACCCTACCAATAAATCATTCGAAAACAAAATAAAACAAATATCTGTTTTTAAAATATTCTAAACAAACAAAACAATTTAATAATTTTTCAAAAATAATTTCAACTCGTGGATCATTAACGTGCCTTATTATTTATTGAATTGGTTTTCAAAACTACTTAGATCATAATCGTTATATGAAAAAACACTTTAACGTTCAAATTGTTTGTTTCAAAATACGATTTACTAGGTTTTATAAAAAAATGAAAATTTTTAGTAACTCAATTGTTTTATCTTTAATCTTCGTTTAGAATTAGGTATTCCGTTAATAATTTTTTGAAACTAAACTAATTTTGGAGCTTAAATAAAATTATTTTAATTGAAATGTATAATTTTTTTCTCTATAGTATAGTTCAAACTGATAAAACAAGGCTATAAAAAAAAATCTAGAAAATATAAAGTAGTGAAATAAACTAGCGGACAAAAATTTAATTTCAAAATATAAAGATGTTTATATACCTGTTCATGTAAGTTTAAATTACTATTTCAAATATGGTCCATTAAAATGATATCAGCAAATAAATGAGAAATAAATTGTGTAAAGTGTGGTATGAAAAGATAACAAACAAAATTGTTGTAAATTGTTTAAACAAATTTTCCCTGAGGTAGTTTACTTACACACAGAAGCTAAACTTAAACTAACTTAAGTTTAATTGGGTTTGTACGCTTTTATACTTTTCCTTTCGGCATATTTTTATTAAATTCTTTAGCTTTAAAACAGCACTAAGCGTTTTCAAGTTCGTTGAAATAAACTAGTATTTGAAAAATAAAACTAATTATAAAGACAAAGCAAACATTTTTATTTTATACATCCACTTAGGCTTAAAAGTGTAATTCGTGAACTTTAATTCTAATTAGGTCAAAAAAGTGTATTAAAAATTTTTTCAACAAATAAAGAGCTAGCAAATTATACTATGGTTAAATTCTTATATTTCTATTTCAGTCATTTAATTTTAGAAACTGTTGCAATAGTTTAAAGCTTCGCTTCTCAAAGATTTTTAATTTTAGTGATGTTATGAAAATATGAAGTTGTAAAAAGATATTAAAAGTTGTTCAAAATACTAGTTATCAGTTAACAAAAGGATTTCTTTTGGGTAAACTCCTTTTATGAAAGGTAATGATTTTTTATCAAGCTGTACTTTTAAAGTGATTTTTTTCAGTTAGTATTTGTAATATAGCTACGATTATTAACAGATCAAATTTTCTATATATTTTTTTTTTATTGTTTTTCTACATTTAAATTAAAATGAACTTAAATAAGTTTATAAAATAATTAGCTCGTATCTGAAACCGTTAAGTAAATAAAAATAGGATTTTTTATTAGATTTAAATATTTAAATAACATATGTGGGTATAAAAGGTAAAAATTAAACAAAATACTTACTAGCTTGTGCGAATTATAAGCAATATTTGGATTTAAAAAATTGTTTTAAAAGTTTTTAAAAAATACAAGTTGACCTATTGACATAATAAGATAGTAAATATTTTTAACTTGAGTTTTGCGTTTTGTATCAAATGTTTTTTTTATAAGTAAAAATCTCTTTGTTTTAAACAAAACTTGGAATTTAGTTTTTTTTACTTTATAAAAACCAATATAAAATTAGCTTACTATTTCTAAGTTTTTAGCAACTCAATCATTTTATGAATAATATATAAGAACATTTAAATTGACTCTAGTGTTTATAAACGTTTATGTTTGTTTTTCCATGAAGGTATTTTAACCAAAATATTAGTATTTAGCTTTACAAACGTTTATTGATATTTAGTAAAAACATTAATATTATATAAATAAATATAATTATTTCAAATACGATATTTGACGACAACTAAATGCACTAATAATGTATTATGTTAATAAGTTTCGTTTTAAACATACTTTTAAGTAAAATCAAACAGTAGGCACAATGATTAAAAGTTGTACATAGTCAGCTTAAATTTAGAAAAAACGAAATTAAAAACTACTTATCTTTGAGCAGTTTAATAGCACAAAGTATCTTAGGTATTATGTATGTACGTACGTAAGTCTAAATAAAATGTAAATAAATACAGTTTGTATAACTAGACTATTTTATTTTTAATTTTTTTAATAATGTTTTTGAGTTATAAAGGACTCATTAGTACTATAGAAATTTGACAACTACATTTATAAAATTAAAAAAAAACATTAAAAAAAAAAAAAATTAAATGATTCTTTGTAATAATGCGGCCTAAAAAACTTTGATAATTTTATTTATTTTCAAAATATTACGGGGTTGTGTTTTTATACCAAGTTATAATTCTCTAAATTTCCTAGAGTTTAATGTTCTATAAAAAATCTTTTAGTATAGTAAAGCTGATTTGGTTTGTTTGAAACGACTTTTTTAGATCTACAAAATTTCTATGGTTCAATAAAATTTAAACATCCTAAAAGCTTAAAAACATATATTTAAGTTTATAAACTTTTTTTAATTTATTTGTTTATAACAAAGTAAATAGTGGCTTAAGAAACAAAACACTTATTAAAAAACTTAAAAGTTTGTAAAACATTCACTTCTGCTGACTTTCTTTAAGTTTATTAAATAATTTGAGTTTTTAATTGTTGTAGAATGTAAACTAATCCTAACAAAACAAATTAAATATTAATAACTTCTTGGTACTAACTTTTTATAAAAATTGGAGACAGAAATTCATTTTGCAATTTATTTTCTATTAACTTAAAACTTTTCTACCTACGCTTTTTAAAAGTTAAAGTAGATAACTAAGCATACTTGTGTAAAAAAGTAAACTTTATAAAATTATAAGATCATGCGTCATAATAGGTAAATAAAATTATATGTACAATGCAATACTATTAAAAAATAATTGTAAACTATCAATGAAAAACTTTTAAACTTAAATCTTAGTTATCAGATACAAAATAAATTATAAAGTTAAGACAATTTTAAAAAATCTATTTTAATTTTATGGTAATATCAGCTTTAAAAAGGTTTTGTACTACGTCCTAAAAAAAACTTATTTAACAAAATTTAAATTGTAAAGCTAAAGTACTAGAAATTAAAAGCATTTTATTGTTTAACTTTAATTATAAAGTAAGTTTGAATAAATTTGTAAATTCTAGTACTTTAATTTACGCTTGAAACTTTGTTAAATAAGTTTTTTTTTTCGCCATATAAAACTTGAAAAAGTAGAAACAAAATTTATATGTTAATATTTTAGTTTTTAAATATCTACAAAATTGACAATTTTTTTTATTTGTTGTTAGAATGTTTGCAACTTTTTGCTCAAACAAATTTAATTAGATGCTCAAAAGTTTAACAGACAAACCTTAAAAAAAAGCCTTTTTCCTTAATTCTAGTTTTTGTTTAAATCTGTATAAATTTTGTTTATATTCATTAAGATCTTAAATGTATAAGTTTATAAAAGTATAGCATTTACGACCGCTTAATCAAAAATTTAAATAGTGGCAACGCTGATTGTAATCTTAGTCTTTATTTTCTTTTGGTTAAAAAAAGATTGCATTTGATCTACAGAAGCTATTGAGAATAAACAATATTTGAGATTTTTTTTGTTACAAAGTGATGATTATATAAACCTTACTTTAAGCATGGAGGTAGTCGTAGTGATAGACTAAAGATGCTCCTTAAAACATTACAAGGTTTACGAGATTAAAAACTTAAATTGTTACTAACCTATTATATATGTTATTAAATAATAAATAAATTATTTATAAAAAAGCATACGTCACAACCTACTTATAAATATTTTTTTCGATTTAAAAAAAAGTTAAAAACAACTATTACACTCTTTTACAGTTTAACAATTGTTATTTCTATCAAATAATGCATGTTAGTTGAGAGTTTTTAAGATGGGGAATTTTAATTTGAGATGGAGTAAGTTCTTTGTCTTCCTAATAGGAATATAAACAATAAAAGCACTTGAACAAGTAGGCATAATGTGTAAGGTGTAAACTAAAGTTAACAAAGCTATTAGGTAAGAATAAAAGAGCCATAACATTTACCAAATCTATATTTGATTTGAAAGTCAATATAATTTGATGTATATAAATCTTTGAAGCTTAGTAAACTCTTATTAACTAAAAGTTTAAAATGACAAAAAATCAAAAAAGTAAAGATTCTAAAAAGTCTATGTCAGAAAAAGTTTTGGAATTCAAAGAAAAAGAAAGGATAAAAAATGAAGTAGAAGTTAAAAAACAAGAACAGAGAAAAAAGATTCATGCCTTGAACAAACTAATGACATTACTTGAAAATCAATTGGTTAAATAACTTGTAAATTTATTTTTTATATAGTTTTAAGTATTGAACATGTTTTTGTATGTTGACCTTCAGAACTATTAATTTTTTTTTGCAAAGCCGTTTTCTTAAATGCAACATAAAATTTATTTAAATTTTTTTTAATGAGAAAATAACTATTAACTCATCATACAAAGTGTTTCATCATTGAATTTTACTATTAGTTTATTTTTAAACTGTTACCTTTTTGAAACACGGTTGAAATGTTTTTGTGTCCCTGTATATATAATTTTCTGTATATTGTTATTTAAATGATATATTTTTAAATTAAATGAATGATATTTAATTAAATGTTTTATAAACAGATTCTTTAAGAACATAGTTAAGTGTATTTTTGTTTTTTATATAAATATAATATGAACTACTAAACAATTTTTAGCTCATTAAAATCACTGTGTTTATTTATGAGAGTTACTGTGCTTTGTATAATACACAAAATTGAGTTTAGTATGTTTATAATACTTACTTCTTCTTTGTTAAATGAATTAAAATAAACTAAAAATTTGAAATTTTTTATCAATTTCTATTAAGAAAATAACATTTTTGCCATTGTCTTTAAAAAAACTAACTAAGAAAAATAATGGTATAAAAAATTTTAATAAGTTTTAAAATTTTATAAGAAGTAACAATGTTCTAGAGTTATTCTATTTGATAGTGTTTGTTAAAATGCAAATTTAAAATAAGCGCAAATAAATTTTTTTTAGCTAATCATTTTTTACTATGGTATCTCAAAGATATACTTGCAATTTAAGCACTGAAGTTTTGCAGAAAGCTCACAATGAACTTTTGGAACCTTTAAACAATAATGAGAGGTTAGACTTGTTTTATGTACTTAAATATCTTATGTACAATATAACTAACAGTACAGCTCATAAAACTTCAGTTATTATTTATTTTTATGCGTTAAATGTATTGAATTTATATACCTAAATTAGGGCATAGGGATAGTTAAATCTCTTTTTTCACAATTTGATCTTATTTTATGAAATTCTAAATAAGCTACAAGATGCTTTTTACTTATTTAAAAAAATCACAATAATTTTTGAGATATAGCAAGTTAAAATTGAAGGCATCAATAGGTTCCTTATGGGAGGCTCAAACTAAAACCCGAAAAAAAGACAATTTTACTAAAAATCTATATCCTCCTATGTTTTTTGAGATAAGTAACAAAAGCTTTCATGAAATGTTCCTTGCAAAATTTAGAAATTTAACTAAAATTTAAATAATCACAATAACTAAAAATGAATAAAATATCTATAGGTTATCAAAAATAGATGAACTGATCCATTCATACAATTCAAAATATCCTGAAAATCAGCTGAATGAAGATCAAAAAAGTGATCAGTTTCTTTTGAAATTTCTCCGAGCAAGAAAGTTTGATATGAAGAGAAGTGTTCAACTGTTGAAAAACTACTTGAACAAGGAGAAAATATTCCCTGAAGTTTTTGAAAAAATAAAGCATCCTCATTTGTTGAAGAGTTTTCTTGAAACAAGGTTTAGTTGGATGAAAAGTTTGTAATTTTAAAAGGTTTCATTCAAGGTCTGAAAAGAAATAAACTTGTATATTTTTACTTTACAGAAATTTAGTAATTATTAGTTATATTTATTTTGCAGAACTTTAAAAACTTAAAGTATAAAAAGAAAGAAAGGCAATAAAATTTATCAATTATAAGACCTTGTAATATTTTTTCATACATATGTTTTTTAATAATCTCTAAAGAAAATACTAAAATTTATAAATATAGTATGATCAGTTAGTTGATATAATTTTTAAGTTTCACTTTTAACAAGTTTTTATAATACTTTAAAAATATGTGGTAAAGTTTGCTTATAAATAAGTTATACAATGAAATAAGTTTTTGTATAAAAGTATATGTGTATAAATGATTTCTTCTCTTTAAAAATGTTTTGTAAAAATCTGATATATTTGAAAGCTGTTCCATGAAAATTCAATTTAAATTTTACTGAGACTTTATTAGCTATGATTGAAAACATTAATAAACTTTCTGGTTAAAAAAGTTAACACACTTTATAAAACAACTATTTAAAAAACATGATATAACAAAATAACTTGTTTTAAAAGTACAATTTTGTTTTGATTACTAGTAAAAATGTAAGAAATAAAAGATGGTTTTGTAACTCTTCTAATTATTAATCTACCTTTAAATAGGTTCATCACTGTGTTGAATGGCCGCGCAAAGAATTCCTCAGCAATAGTCTTCCTGAGACCTTGTCACAACTGTGAGGACACACAAATATTTGACTTATTCTCAGCCGCATTTCTCACTTTTGAAACACTGATAAATGATGAAGTTAATCAGGTTTGAATTGTAGAATTTATTAAGGCCATAGGGGGGGTAGACCATGTTTTTTACAAGTTGATCTTATTTTATAGAGTTTTTACTAAGCTTCAAGATGCTTTTTACCGTTTTTAAAAATTCGAATTAGTTTTTGAGATATGACCGGCCAAAGTTGGGCCGCATAACAGGTTCCTTATGGGGAAGGAAAACTAAAACGGCGAAAAAAGACTAATGCATTCAAAATCTATCTCCTCCTTCATTTTTTAAGCAATCTTCTTCAAACTTTCACAGTCTATTCTTTATACAATAACAAAAAAACTTTATTTGTGACTTTAAAAAATTTTAAGTAAAAATACCTTTTTTTTGTAAAAAAAAATTTTTTTTGATGAAAATTCACTTTTTTTTTTAATTTTTGTCATAAAATTACAAAAAAAAGGTATTTTTACTTGAAATTTTTTAAAGTCACAAATAACGTTTTTTTGTTATTGTATAAAGAATAGACTGTGAAAGTTTGAAGAAGATTGCTTAAAAAATGAAGGAGGAGATAGATTTTGAATGCATTAGTCTTTTTTTGCCGTTTTAGTTTTCCTTCCCCATAAGGAACCTGTTATGCGGCCCAACTTTGGCCGGTCATATCTCAAAAACTAATTCGAATTTTTAAAAACGGTAAAAAGCATCTTGAAGCTTAGTAAAAACTCTATAAAATAAGATCAACTTGTAAAAAACATGGTCTACCCCCCCTATGGCCTTAACTTTAATTTGGTAATTTGTTCTAAAAATCTTTAAAAAGGCTCAACTTTTAAGTAAAATAAATCTGTTTCTATGTCAAAGTTTAAAAAGGAATTAGTCTTAGCTGCTATTTGATAAAACAAAGAAATAATTTATTAACTAAAGCTAATTTAATGTCATTGGTAGAGGCTGTCCAACATTTTTATTATACAAAAGTTGGTGTAAGACGTTATATGAAAGTTATAGTTTTATACTTTAAGATACTGTTCAAAGAATAAAAATATTAATTGACTTTTAAGATATTGTCAGCTGTGTAAAAAGTCAACAAAAGAAGTTAAGTTTTGGAGGAAAAACGTCTATTCCTCAGAATTTTAAAGTCTACTGAAAATCTATTTTCTCATTAATTTTTCTGTCAATTAATCTCATATTATGATTAAATGTTACTTGCATTAATAGAAAAGATCCTATTGTAACAATTAAAAAAAGTTTAAATTATGAATTTTAAGACAAAAAACACTTTTATTAAAATTAAAAAGAATCCTACATTAGAAATATAATAATAAGATTAAGATTATACTTAATAAGTTTCAGAAGATTACTTAAAAACTGTATGAGAAAATATATTTTTGATGAAATAGTCTTTTTTTGCTTTTTTTATTTGGACATTTTATATGGAACGTATTAAGCTCTTTGATTTTGTATCCTTATATCTTAAAAACTAGTTAGATTTTTACAAAACAGTAAAAAGTAAAATAAGAACAACATGTATAAAAGTGCCTTACTCCCCTATGGCCTCAAGTAATTAAGAAAACTAAATACTCTTTAGTATTCAATTTGGTTATTTGTAGGTATAAATAGTGTTTAAGGGCATGAAGGTGCCCACCTTGATTTTTACAAGTTGGTCTAATTTTTTTAGAATTTTATCTTAGCTATCATACATTTTTAACTGCTTGAAAAAATTCAAAGTAATTTTTGAGATATTAGCGATCAAAGTTGGTGATCTCAATAGGTTCCTAATGAAGCAATCTAAAAACGCGAAAAAAGACCATTTTACTAAAAATCTGTCTCCTCCTTCATTTTTTAAGCAACCTTGCTCAAATTTTCACATAAAATGTATTATTAAATTTTAATAAGATTGAATGCAGGATTTTTTGTAACTTTATAAAATAAATACTTTATTTGAAAAAAAACCACCTATATTTTTTTGTTTTTTTTATATGAAATTTTGATTTTTAATATTTTTTAAACACCAACATTAAAATTCTTTTAAACTATAAAATGAACGTTTTCTGAAAGTTTGAGGTCTCTAGCTCAAAAAACAAAGGAGAAGATAGATTTTTGGTGTTTTTTGAAATTTCTGAGAAAATTGATCTTAAAAAATTTGCGGTCCATACGTTTGTATCCGAAACTTTTTATACAAATTATAAAATCTCAAAAATTAAATAAGAATTTTTAATTCTATAAAAACTGGCTTATAGTTCGTACTTAAAGCTTTCATATAAGATCCAATTCTATATTTAGTAAAAAAAAATGTTGGACCCCCTATGCCCTTAAATACAAAAGTTTAAAGTTATAAAAATCAAGTCATTCACTACTTTTATACTAATTTTTTGTTTTAATAATATTAATCAATCTGTTTAATTAAGTTGTGATGTTTGAAATCGTATATGCACATTAAACTGAAAGATTAGTTTAAAAAAATGTATTTTCTTTCTTTATAAGGATTTAGACATTTTGTAACAGTAATGCTATTGCATTAAAAAAAAACTAGTTATCTATAACCACATATACAACAAGCAATTAAAGATGTAAAAATTATTGTTTCTTCAACCTAAAAGTTTTGTTTTTTTAAATATTATTTCTATGAGCTAGTTAATGTGCAGAATGTTTACTTTAAAAATTTATTGTACATGTTTTTTATGTTTTGAAGTCTGTAAAGAAATTGTCTTTTTATGCAAATAATGAAAGTACTTTATAGTATTGCTTACAAGTTTTCTTGAAACAAAAAATAGTTTTAAATTTAAACAATTTATAATATCAACCAAAGTTTAAATTTTTTTTTTTAATTTTAAAATTTAGAATTTTTATTTTATATTAGTCAAGTTTTTTAATTATCTAAAGTACAAAAAAATCAGCATGTGTTTTTAGATTCATGGTGTAACAGTTATTGAGGATTTTTTCCATGCTAACAGAAATATTGTGAAACAAATGGGTCCGATTATTGGTAAAAAATTCACCACTATCATACAGGACTGCCTACCAATCAGGTGAAATTTTTAGATGTATATGTATATTTTAAAAATAGTTATTTGATAGGAAAAATCCATAGTAAACTTAGAGAAAGTTTTTTGTTTAGAAATAAATTTGTGATATACATCATTTAAAGGTATAATCTTTGTTACTAATAAATCCAAATAAAGTTTTTAGAACAGTTTGTTAACCTTTTAAATAGTCTAATTTGTGTTCTGAAAAAATCTAGAGTACCATCTATGGTTTTAGTTTGAGATTTTAACATACTTATATTCATATTTATCACTAAAAATTTTCTTTTTATCACTATTTTTTATATTAGTATAAGTTATGTTTCAGCAAAGAAACAAACCCGTACTAAAGTCATGTTCTATTTTAGGAGTTATGTAGTTTGTTTCAATACATTAATGCTTAAGTTAAGCTGTTTATATGTATTTATTTTTGAACATATATTGTTGTATTTATAAATGATTCAAAATTTATCTTGACCTGTTCTCAAAAGTTTTTTTTTTCTTTTTAATTGAAGATATTGTTTGAAAATTACTTTTGTTACATGTTAATATAGAGTATAAAAGTTTACCTTATATGTAGAATATAATGTTTTCACATCAAATATACTATTTAAATTGTATAAATATATTTTCCACTAGGAGTATTAACATGTTGTATTACAAAGACTTTTGTTTCTTTATCTTTGGACTTTTTAAATTCAATTTTCTTAAATTTAAAAAAATACTGTGAAAATTATAAAAAGCTGTTTACTATAAATAATTTTGGGAATTATTATTTGACAAAACTGTTTGAACTGTAATATATATACATATATGTATTTTAATTAAGAATAATTAATTTATGAAAAAAAAAGAAGAGTTTTATAAATAACATAATATACAACATTGATGTGTTTTAAAACATATTGATTAAGGCCAAAGGGGGGGGGGGGATAAAACACTTTTTTTTTCCAAAAATTAACTTTGGCTTTTATATGAAAGCTTTAAGTACAAACTACAAGCTAGTTTTTATAGAATTCAAAAATATCATTCAACTTTTGAGATATTTTATTTTTTGTAAAAAGTTTCCGATACAAATGTATGGACCACACATTTTTTAGGGTCAATTTTCTCGGAGATTTTTTAAATAACTAAAATCTATCTCCTCCTTCATCTTTCAAGCAACCTTTTTCAAACTTTTATGAAATTTTCCTTATATTAAAAGTAAAAAACGTTTCTTATGAATTTAAAAAATTTAAAATTAAAATATTTGATGAAAAAAAAAGTCTTTAAAAAAAAACATATTTTGCTTGAAATTTTTTAAATTCCAAAGTAACGTTTTTTTGTAATTGTATAAAGATTAGACTGTGAAAGTTTGAAGAAGATTGCTTATAAATGTAGGAGAAGATATATTTTAAATAAAATAGTCTTTTTTCGCTGTTTTAGGTTTTCCTTCCCATAAGAAACCTATTATGCGGCTCGACTTTGACTGGTCATATCTCAAAAAATAATTTGAATTTTTTAAAACGATTAAAAGCATATTGAAGCTTATAATAAACTCTATAAAATAAGATCAACTTGTAAAAAAACATGGCTAACCCCCCATGGCCTTAAATACTAATAATTAACCTAATATTAACTCATCAAAAATTAATAAAATATTGTTCTAGAAAAAATAAATAGTGACGCCCGAAAAACTTTTAGAGTGTTTTTGATAAGTTTTAGAATATGAAAAACTTTCTTTTAACTTCAAATTGATAAATTATTTCATGCTTGAACTTGCAATTACAAAAAAAGTTTGTCAAGTGTTTTAATACAAGTACAATCTTTATGTTTTTGTGCATATATCACGTAAAATAACATTACATAAAAGTTTTTAAAAATTTAGCTTTTTTGAAAGCTTTGTCTGTCCATTACAATTTTGTTTTGTATCTATCGATTAACAATTTTTCACATTTAATCTATCAGTTTTTACTTTTTTATAACTAGTGTTTTACAATTATTATTTTTACCATAGTTTTAATCTTTATTTAGTAAATTTGTTGACTGTGTTAAAACTTCTTAGATATTTTTTTATTTTATTAGCACTATATTTAAGAATAAAAATATTCAATAAATATTTTGTCGTGTAAGTTTAATATGTTATAACCAACATGAAAATGTGGATTGCTTAACTTAATAAACAGTATGATTATAATATATTTACAAACCACACTATAAACTATAATAAGAACATTAACCTAACATTAAATAAAATAATAATATTAATTTTGATTTTAAATAGTACTTAGGGCTCCTCTATATAGAACTAGGCATGACATGAATGAAAATATTGTAATTATGATCAATTACAACACTAATAACTATAAGTTTATGAATGTTTTCAATAAAGTTTCATGTACAATTTATTAATTTGTTTTAAAGCAACGGCTTCTTGAAATTGAAATACTTGTTATTACATTTTGTTATAAAAAGTTTTAAATTCAATAACTGCATTGTAATAATAAAGTTATATATATTTTTAATACTTAAACTGTTAATTTTTTAATCCCCTTACTTTTTTAAGTTTAAGAACTTATTTAGTTTTTAAACATCGCATCTTTTAAGCGTTTAAACTACTTAAAAGTATCAGTTTATCAATTGTGTGTTTGTATAACTTTATTTCAAATGTAACAACTAAACTAACTTATCGCACCTTAAATTTTTTTTTGAGCTTTTTTATTTTTTTTTGTAGTTATTTGGGTTATATGACAGTTTAAATTCTTTAAAAATGTATGAAGGGCCGCAACTAAAAAAATAGTATACAGTTGAAATTAATAGATAACGTGTATGTTGGTATAATTAATAAAGCTATAATTGTAAAAAAAATAAAAAAAAAAAATATTTCAAAAACTAAGGATTACTATATAGTTTAAAACAATTTTTTCCCTATATCAAAAAATAATAAAAAATTTGCAAAAAAAGTTTTTGTAGGTGATAGTTTTACATACAAACGCTTCACACTTTTAATTTTTTAAAGATATATAGATTTTTAAGTTGTGTACCTTTAAACGTTTTTTAAAGAACTTGAATAGTTCGAATTTATATAGTCGTGCCCCCGATTATTTATTACCAACTAAAAGTCTTCGTATAAAAATACACATTTTAAATATAAAATCAATAATTTAAAAGCTCCAATAGTGTCTTAAGCTAAGCTCATCAAATCAAATGATGTCTTAAATGCAACTTTGTTTAAACTAGCCGCTTTTTGATTATAAAAATCTAGTTTTCATGAAAAAATCCTAATTTAACAAAAAACATTTATTTTTAGAGTGTACCATTAAAAAAAAACAAAAAAGTGAAAATTAATAATTCGATTTTAATTAATTTTTATATTTTGTTTCTGTTTTATATCAAACACTGTTTCGTTTAGAAATTAAATCAATTGTGTTCACAAATTTTTAAAATGAAACATTATTTTCTTTTATAATTGTGATGTTAATTGTAACATATCTCGAACAGACTGAAGAACATGTGTTTCGTACATGAAAACTTCATGGTAACTTTGGTGTTCACCATAGTAAAGCCTTTTCTCAAACAAAAAACAAGAGACAGAATCGTCATGGTTGGCGACAAACACGAAAGGTTTGCTTCATTGTTTCTCGTTACTAAATTGTTTCTCATGGTTACTTGGCTATTTTATAGTTTATACTTGCTGTGTTTGCAAGTTTTTTTGTATGAATACAGCATTTGTCCAATTTACGTTAGTGTAATGTAATTAAAATTGAAAATTAATATTGTTTTAGTATAAATATAATTTTGTTTATTTTATCAGAATTACTTATCTTTAGTCAACTTCGGTGCTGTAGATGTGCAGAATGATACTTTTAAAAAGTTGTGTATCACACATATATAAATGTATATGGATATAATACATTTGATTATTACAAATTAATACATTTTCAGTATGTTAAACTTTCCTATTACTTTTGAGATTATTTAACTTCTTAAATTTTAATATTTTTTAAGCAGACTGTTCTTTGTCTATTGTTATTAAGGATAAAAAGTGAGTTTATATTTATTCAACTAAATGTACTTAAAATAAGTTAACATCTATATAACTGAGTTGTTAAACAAGTTATACTTTTACTACGAGCGTAAACTTTTAGAAAATATATTTAGTGAATCTAATTGTATAGTATTTTTTTCTTAACTCCATAACTTATACAGTAGTTTTTTTACATATATTTACGGTATTTTATGAATCAAGTTTTTTATTTAATCAAGTTACTTTATTTTGATACTTACTTTTAAACTGATAATTTAGTTATTAGTTTTATATAAAAGTCTACTTCAATAATTTTTATTACTTATGTAGATAGATGATAAGCTAAAAAGTAAAACCATAAAATTTAACTAAAAACTTTTCACAGTAGGAATAGAATAAATTAAATATAACTTTAATTACCTGGTTATTAAAACAAAAGTTGAATTTAAAGATGAACTAGTTAACAGTTTTGAATTTAAAAAGCTGTATTGTAACATAATTCCGGTTGTCATTACAAGTTAGCTTTAACAAAATACCTTTTTATTTATGCATAAGTTCTAAAGTAAACATTGTTGAAAATTACATATAGTTTTGCTAAATTTGTATTCCAAATAGTTACAAATACCTTAAAAAAGATCGATAATTTATAATTTGAAAATATACTATTTAGATACGTCAAAAGTACGGTGCTTATAGAGATGTAACGTTTTCAGCTAGAAATGTTTATTCTTTTTGATACATGTCACAAACACTACTTGTGCAAAGTTTTAGGTGATTTTAAAATTTTTTATAAAGACTTTTTTATATTTTCTAAAAGTAACCCCAAAATAAACTATAAGGGGCCCAAAAAGTTGCGAGCCTAAATTTCTTGAATTTATGTATTTTTTTTGGGTTTCAAGTTGAAAAAAAAGAAGTCCTTCCGCAAAACTTATTTCAAACCATATAAAATTTTACACTGGTTATTTTTGTGATAATTGCCACATGTTAAACAATTTTCAACTTAAAATTTTTAAGGTCACATCTGTTGTTCCTATTCAGTGGGGTTGTTTTCAGAAAAGCGAAAATAGCCTGAACTAAAACATTTTAAGGTCAGCTAAAATTTTTCACAAGTGTTTTTTTAATGTTTGCCAAATAAAATAAGTTCTCAAACTGAACACCCAAAGGTCGCATTTATTATAAGCAATTTCAGCAATAATGTCAAATTCATATTTGAAATACGTCAAACAGGTTAGCAGCAATAGTGGACGTGAGCAACCTACCAGCGGCAATCGGAGGTGTTTTGAATGAGGATCAGCTTCAGTACAACGAGTGGAAAGATAAACTACTTGGTGGCAGTGGCGTTTGATGTTGTATTCCACTTGACTTTTAAGGTGGAATTTGCGAGAATTTGTATTTGCAAATCTCAAAACATGAGAATCCAGTTTTTACTCTTGAGGTGTTTTAGGTAGTCGTAAGGTTTATTTATAGTGTATTTGGGTATTTCTTAAATTACTTTTATTTATTGTTTAGTATATTTGAGGTTGTTTTAGATATTATATTATACAAAGCTAATGCTTGAAATAAATAACTGCACAAATAAGTTATTTTTTGTTTAATTTTTCTAGATTTTAAGAAATTTAGTTTACAATGTTAACTTAATGACACTTGTATGCAAAACAGATCTATTTTTTGTTATTTATATATTTTATCATATTCTTCATACACATACTTTATTGCACATCGCTGTATTTGAACTGCTTATAAAGTTTTGATAACTGAATACTTTTAAATAATTTAAATCTTTTTTATAAAGTTTTTTTAAAAGAAAAATTGCCAGTCTTGGTTTATACTAAATTATTAACTTACACTGCATTATGAATAAGTGTCTGATTTTTATTGCTTTTTTAAAGATTTTCTTCGTTTTTATTATTTGTTTTACTTTTTTTTTTTTTTTTTGAAACTGATATTGTTTTTTTTTTGGTGAAATTTTTTGTTAATAAGAACTTATTTATATTTACATATTTTTTTATAAACTTGACAATTATTTGATTTAAGTCTGATTTAAGTCTGTATTAAAATATCTTTCTCAAGTTATTATAGTTTAACCTTTATAACAACACAACATGCTTTTTATGTTGGAAAGTCAAAAACTTTATAATTCTTTAAATTAACGTTTCGTTGTGTTTAAATTATTTGAAACAATTTTTTTTATGTAATGTCAATAATTTAAACACTATACACTAGGACTAGGGTATCCTAAAACTATGGTTAAAGAACAGGAAAAAAAAAACTTATTGAGTAGAATTTAAGTTTTTTTAATTTGGCACTCACTGTTAAAGAATTGTTTACTTAAAACTTTGATGTAAAGCTAAAATTTTTGTTAGAAAAAATCATAACTTTGTAAAATTAAAGATGCATGGTAAAACACAGTTGCCCCCCAACTGAAAATGTGATAAAATGTAAACATTTTTTGAGAAATAGTGATCAGAAAGCTTATTGCCTGATTAAGTTTGTATTTCAGAATATCAAATTATTACTAACTGAAGCTATGCCTTTTAGGAAGTGTTGAAAAAGCATTTTTTAACAAAATTTAACGTTAGCTACATAAAAGAACCTTAAAGCAAGGTTTACCAAACTTATTTCATAAGTCAACCTACGACAATATTTCTTAAAAAACTATTATTAAATTATATAATTGTTATTATTAAATACGCCTAAGACCGTTTTTTTTTTTCCTTTTTGCTGTTTATCATCAATTCTAGAATATCTAGTGTAAGTTTAAAATTATGTCCTTGTGGCTCCCCCCTTTTACACCTCGTAGCTCTAGATTTAATTTCAAAACTGGAAACGGGTTAAAATTGCACTAAGACAAATTTGCACGAAGATACTGTTGTACGAGTGATAGTTTTGCACGGAGGGTCATTTTTGCACGAGAGTAAAAAAAAAATAGAAAAAAAATTCCCGGCCGAGGGTTAGGGTAACATTGAAAACAAATAATAACTAATATAAAAGATTATTTTTTAAAAAGCAAAAATAAGTTACCGACCAAGGGTTGGTGGTAACAGTAATTGTAAAACTAAAAAAAAAAAATTCCAATCTGTGCAAAAATGTTTTCGTGCAATTTGTCACCTACCTTTAAACACTTCTATGACTTTTGCTTTTTATCATTAACACCAAAATATCCAGGAAAAGTATCAAGTTATGACCCCCTGTGGCCTATTACTACTCACGGTCCCCTTTACTGCTTATGGCCCACTTTAGGAAACTCTGCCTTAAAGTATGAAAGTTTATAAAGATAACAAAAGTTTTCAATATATATTTTAGATATAAAAACAAATTGTACAATAATCTTCCTTTTTTGTACCAACATATGTTTCTTTGTTTTAACGAATCAACACACTTCAACTGGGTACTGTAAAGTAAATAATTACTGTAATGAAAGAATAGAAGCATATAATAAAGTAGGTGTATACATGTTTTCATTAAAATAAGATAACTTCTACAGATAATAGTTAATAATAGGTAAAATACTTAATGTGAAATCCGACTGTTATAAAACTATATAATATTTGTAATTATTAAGTGAAATAAGTAAATTAAACTAAAATACACAACAAATCATAATATAAACAAACCACTCATTTTAATAGAAAGAATAACTGGTTCAAATTTTGTCGTTGTCAATGAATTAACAAATACATTCAATACACCCAATAATTACGTCACAATATAAATGGATATTGTTTTAACTATTTAATTTGTGTAGCAAAGTTTGTTAATTTAGTCTTTATGTTTGTAATCTATTTTGAACAAAAATGAAACAACAACCATTAATTAGTTAATCAAAAAACTTTAATAAAACTTAACAACGATGAAGACAATAAAAGTCACAGAAACTCGATATAACGTGTGTTTTGTATATTAAACGCTTGTAATGATTAAATCAAAGTTAGATACAATTAGGGAGCAGATTTAGCTTAAATGTAAAAATTTAAGAACACAAAGCACAAAATAAACTTGTTGTTAAGCTTACTAAGTACTGGCCGATAATTAAGAAACTGCGTCATACATAAAATCAAAATGACTTAAATTACATATATGTTGTATTTAATAATTATTAAAATAAATGATTGTTATTTATAAAATAGCAGTCGGGTGTTAAAATTAAAGATCCCTTACGGATATTTTAAATGTTTAATAATTAAACTATGCTATATATGAGAGTTAAAATGTAAAACATCAAGGTGGTCATATGCTAAGTGTAAACCTGCGGTAAAAAACCTACTAGCTCTCTTGGGCGTAGTAGGAAAAAATTTAGGCCATCATCAACGAAGTTGAGATGTTTCACTTAAGTAAAACATCTCAACTTCGTTGATGATGGCCGAAATAAATACTGGCTAAAACTGATCAAACGAGCGCAGACTACAATCTCACAACAAGCTGACAATGTCTGAGACGTTGGGCTGTGAATGATTTAGCTGTGTCATTTTTTCAACTTTACCCACAAACGATCGCTTCAGTACTTCGTACTTAAGCCGCTTGTTTAAGATCACAATAGCGGTTTCTCGCGACTATTCCTGCCTGATGAGTCCTAATAAGGACGAAACCGGTCGTAGCATTGACTCGGATGCTGTTGTTGTTGATCTTGCGGTAAAGTTCATTGTTTATTATCGATTGCATAAAACATCTCAACTTCGTTGATGATGGCCGAAATAAATACAGTCTAATAATAATAATGATAAAATCATATAAACAAATAGTTACTTTTACCTTACAACATTCGCTTATAACTAATTTAACACATTGTGTTCAAAAATTGATATCTTTTCAACAATAATTATAAAATTAAAAAAAGTAGTGACTAGCAAAAGATTCCTTAAAGTTTTACAGATTTATATAAAAAATCCGCAAAGTTTTTTTTATTAAAACAAATTTATTATCAGATTGTTGAAAAACTGCAGGCATTTAAACTTGTTAATATATTAATAACAAAAAAATTAAAAGTTTGTTTAACTTGACTGTTTTTCTTTTTGATTATCTTTAATTTGAGTAAGTTAATTGATAAAGGCGATTTTATAAATCACTAAAAACTTATTATAAGTTAAAACATAATTACTTAAAAAAATGATTGTAAGCTTAAGTAAAATAGTTTATAAGATTTTTAGTGATAATGCTTTTAATTCTGCCTCGTCGAGTTTATTTAGTTTAATAGTTTTATAGGTCTTAAATGGATGAAAAATAAATAGTTGTCCTGTTATTAAATTTGTAATTTAATAATAAAGCAGTAAAATCTCTTCAAATAAACCATGATAAAATAAAACTTTTGAAAACCAAAAGTACTATTTTCTTCATATTCGAAACATCCGCGTGTAAAGTTAAATGGAAAACAACCAGCATAATTTAAAATAAACATATTTTAAAATAAGAGTCTTGAGTATTAATTTTGTATAGTTTCTAGTTGCTTTAAACAGTTAATAATAATGAATAAGCTTTGTAACTGAGTTTAACCAAAAAAGGGAAAAAATAAGTTAACAAAAACGACTTTGAATCATCATCCAGTAGCTAATTTCTTCACCAGTTTCATCAATCCAATCAGAAAATTCTTCCCATATAGATGTCTTCATCAAATTTCGATCTGATAAAAACTCTTTTGCTTCTTGTTCGGTGGAAAACTTCTCTATCAAAGATGGTGTTTAAACAGAGATTTTGAACAAACTAATTTAAGCGAGATATAAAATGAGTAAAACTTATATTATTTATTCTACTTACCTCAATAAAGTTTTCAAATGTATAAATTTACCTAATTATCAAAAAATAAACGAGAAATATTAAACTTTTGTTTTTTGACATAGTCATTAAAAATTCCAACTAACCTTCAAACAAAGTTTTCAAAGCTTCGTTTCTCTCCAATGAAGATAGTTTTACTTTATCTTCTGGAAAAAAAAATTTAGTTACTTGATATAGAAAGCCGTTTTTTTATAGCTTACCTGTTTTTGCTAAGCCTAATTTAAACGAAGCGCAAAATGAAGCTACAGTTAGTGTTGGGACTATTTTAAAAGTAAAATTAAACATCTTAATACAAATGCTCATAAACTTCTATCAAACAAAGTAAATTTTAATACAAATATTGCTTTAATATAACAAATAAAACAAAACTGATTCAGGCAGTTGCAACTACTAATTATTAAGATTATTTTGCGGTTCAAATGTTTTTCAAATTAAGTGCTTAAGGTTAATTTGATTGTTGCATAATTTAGATCTTTTTCAAATTTATAGTTCATTATAAATGTTTTGTTAAAAAGTAGATTTATTTAAATTTTTTTATCAAGTTTTGTTCGTCTAAAATCTAAATACAGAAAATAGGTTTTATTAAGAGCTGAACATGTTCTGTGAACTTTTTAAAATAAATAATTTATAAATTATACAAACTGCTGAACCCATTAGTTTATGCTTCTTCGAAAATCTGAAGTTACGACAGATTGTGTAGCTTTTGGCTTAAATTTACATTGCATACAAGCAGTTTAATCAATTAATTGCATGTTTAAGTTAATAAAGCAAAAATTATAGTGTAGTACAATGTTTTTGGAAAATTACTTTGATTTATTTTTTTAAATTTTGTAACAATAAAATAATCTTTTTCTACTGCTTAGTGACAAGCCTAGAGAGTATATTGTTAAGCCTCTTCGTTTAAAAATAAAAATTTTTAAGTTAAATTAAAACTCGTATTGAACTAGTTGTTAAAAACTGAAGTATACACAAACTGAGCGGAAGTTTTTGATCAGCAAGTATAGTATAAGCAAAAGGCTCTTAATGATATGAAACGATATAAAAAGATATGGAACAGTCTTGATGGGGAAATACATTTTAGAACCATTTAATGTTAGTGATACAAATAAAAAAGTTTGACAATCTTCTAAATACATTGAATTTGACAATTTTAAAAAGTATTTATTTTTTAATGTGTAAATGTAATAGAAAACTGAATTTAAAAATAAAAAAACACTAAACAAGTTTCAAAACTAAGTTTTGTTGAGTTTATTTTACAAGTAGCTTCGTTATCATTTTCAAAGTAAAATTTACTATTAAAATTTTTATTAAAAATTTTTTTATAATAAATAATTAAATTTGTTGAACGTTTATGCAATAAGTTAAAGTAATTTATAATTGTTACAATTTGTTTAAACTAAGTAACTCAGTGTTTATATTACTAAATGTTTAAAACATATTAAAGCTAAGTAAAAAGTACATGTTTAATTTTTGTATAGTTAAAAATATATTTGCACAAATAAAAAAGTATAAATATTAAGATAAACACAAAAGTACTTTAACAGTTTTTTACTAAACTTTAGTAGTTGCTTCTCGCTCCCATGAGTAGTTTCTCAAATCATATTCTCTCTTTAAAGAATAAACTTAAAACAGTAACATGTTTAAGCAAATGTACTGTACAGTAACCTGCCGTTTAGAAACGAACTTTCAACACAGCACAAAATTATGTACCCAATCGACAGTGCGTACCAAAGAAACTTTAAAATTTTGTTACCTACATTAAGCATAATATATGTTCATATCCATAAGTAACACAACTTATTACAAGTTTTATATTTAGTTTTCAAACATAAGGTATGTAATGGTATAGCTTTTTTCGTGAAACATGCAAATTTAAATCGCCCTATACATTATTTTTGTTAAAAAAGCAAACTGTGGTAAGTTTGTTTAATACATTTGGTTTGGCTTACAATCTGTAAGTTATTTTTTTTTCTAGCTATAAATAGTTTTAAAATACAATTATTTTGTATTACTACATCTAGGTTTTTCTTATTAAATTTTAAAGTAAAAAATCCATTGGAACATATGTTTTCTGGCTAATAAAAGCGTAGCCAAGAAATGCGTACTTATACGATAGGTAACTGTATTTTGCTATAATAACTAGTAGTTAAACTATAATTTAAAGGTTTAAAAAAAATATTAAACATTTTATGGTTGTTTACTTATATGCTTAAAAGAAAATTTTCAGCCTAAAATGAAACCAAAAAAGTTATGAAAAAAACTTTGTGTCTTTAATAAACTCATGCTATTATTTGTTTACAAAAAGATATTTTCAATGGTAATCTAAAAACAATGTTTAAACAGCTTTTAAACAATTATATATGACAGCTTAAACAAACTAGTGTATAAACTAAATTTGTAAAGTTTAATTATTGATAAAAAAAATCTACTTAAAAAAAAAGTTATTTTAGTTTATTCAACACGGAAAATAAATTCAAGCAAAAAATAATTCATAGCTACTAACACTTGTAAAAACAAGAACAGTCAAAACTGAATTAAGTTTTTAGTTATACACTAAATAAAAAGTCAATAAACTTTATAAACTGAGCAACAAGTTGGTTTTAAAAAAGTCTGATTTAAATGATAGAAGTATAAAAGATAAATTAAGCTTTTAAAAATATTTTTGAACCTAAATACTATTATTTTGACGTTTTTGTGTGAAAAAACTTTTAAACTAGCGTTATTTGAGTTAATTTAGGTAAATATTACATACTTTTGACATTAGTTAATGAATTCTTTGTTTAAAACTTGTTTTGACATACATTAAATTACAAAAACAAAGAGAAGTTATAAGCATGAAAGTGTAGTATAGTTTCTTTAGTCGCTTTAACCAAATGAAAATGTTGATTACATTGAAAAGTTGAATAAAAACAAAAAACTAAATTACAAATTACACTTGCATCATCATCCAGTAGCTAATTTCTTCACCAGTTTCATCAATCCAATCTGAAATATCATTATTTTTATCTGATAAAAACTCTTTGCTTCTTGTTCACTGGCAAAATTCTCTGTCAAATATGACATTTAGTAGGGATTTTATACAAAATAGTTTAAACAGAAGAGTGAAAAGTATTTTTTTTATATATTTTTGCATTTCAAAGTTGGACTTTGATATTTATATTGTAAAAATAAAGTATATAATTAACTATTTTATTTAAAACTGTTAAAAATTCCCACTTACCTTCAAACAAACTTTTTAAAGCTGCATGTTTTTCTAACGAAAACGGTTTCACTTCATCTTCTAAAAAACAAAATTTTAAAAGAAAATTACTTTATAAAGAAATATTTTTTTTGAACAAACCTGTTTTGACTGAGCCTAATTTCATCGAGCTGCAAAGTGAAGCTACAGCTAGCATTAATATTATCTTAAAAGTAAAGTTAAACATTTTAGTTCAAATCTATGCGTAACACAAACTAAATTTCAACGAATATATCTTTAATGTATCAAACAAAACAAAATGCTTCGGGCAGTTTCAGCTACTAAGTGTATTGAACGTGTTTTGCGGTGTAATTTTGAAAATTAGTGTCTAAAATTAATATATATTACACAATTTATATAGTTTTAAACTTGTTTTTGTTATATAAGACATAAATTTTTATTTTTTTTTGTAAAAATTGTTAGTATTCACATAAAAAGTTCAAACAAAAGTAAATTACTTTAAATTAATTACTTTAGTTATTTAAATAGCTTATGAAGCTCGACAACATTTTCTACCAAAATGTTTAATAATAGTTTCAAAACAATCATAGTTAAATGTTTACTTGTTACTTTTTGTTTTTACTAAATATTTTTGAACTTTTTTTTTCTTTTTATTTATTTTCTGTGTGTTCTTACTCTCGTGCAAAAATGTAACTCGTGCAAAATTGACCCTTGGTGCAAAATCGTCTTCGTGCAATTTTGTTCCTTTGTACAATTTTGCGCCCTCGTGAAATTTTGGGTCCGTGCAAGTTTGGCTTCGTGCAATTTTGTGCACTCGTGCAATTTTTTTCTCGTGTAATTTAGTGCCCTCTGCCAATATACTAATCTAATGCAATTTTGTCTTCGTGCAATTGAGACCCGTTCCAATGAAATAAAGCTCATAAATATATACAAAAAAAACTGTTATAAAATTTTAGATCAGGAAGTTTAAAAACAGCAAACAGTTCCTAGTAGAAGTATATGTAGTCCCTTGTACATCAATTGAAAAGGCAATTTTTTTTTTGTTGATTAATCTTAAAGGGTAAAATAGTCAAGGTTCTTTGAATTTAGAAATTTTGAACTCTATTTCTTTTATATTTTTTAATTTCTAATTATAAAAAATCTAAAGTTCAAAGTTTAAAAATACAAAAATTTTTTTACATTTATTAAGCTTATTATCCTCTTAAAAGAACAAAGCAAAAAAAAATTCTTATTGGAAGTACGTCTTGAACTAATAAATAAAATCAAAGTGTTTAAAATTTAAACGGTAATCTATTGCATTTTAAATAAATGCAAACCGTTAAACTTAAAATGTGTTTATTTTTTTTTAACGTTTTATAAATATTTTAAACTAAACAACTAAACAGAACTACTAGTTTTATGAAATAAAAAAACTTTGTACATTTGAAACTATTTAAATACTAAAATAGAGAAAGAAGTAAAAAAAAAATTTTAATCAATTAACTTCTTTTGCTAAATTTTAATAGCTGCTTATTGCTTTTATGTAAAAATACTTACTGAAAATCATAAAAGTAGAATAAACTTAAATAAAAAAAAAACAGTTGCAGTTTTATACACTTTCACAATAGTTTTTATAATGTCTTATAATTTCAAAACGTTTAAAAAAATTCACAAACCTTTTAATTATGATTTTATTTATTTTTAAAAAATTTAAAGGTTAATTCTTAAATTTTAGTAAAACAGAAAACCATATTTAAAGTGTTTTGTATCTTAATTAAGCTTAAAACATACTTAAAAACAAAATTAAGTCAAATTACAATTTAAAAATAATGAAAGAGTTAGTTTTTAACTTAAGCTATTTTAATATTTTATTAAAATTAAAGCCTTTTGTTGCAATATTTTTATTTTTTTTAAAAATTTAAAATAACTTAAGTACTTAAATTATCTTATTTTAAAAGAGTCCGGGACACTACGACACAGCTTAAACAAAGTAATGGCTGTTATTTAACTATTTAAAGTTTTAAAGACAAATACGAAAAGTATTAAAAACATACTAAAATAACATTTAGCTTGAAAAATAAAAAATTGCTACCAGCTTAATAACTCACTGCTATTAAACTTGTATAAACATAAATATTTAAATCATATCAAATCTTGTAGAATCATATAAGTTTTACAGTCAGTTTTACAGTCAATAAACTTTAAAAGTAAATTACTGAGTTAAAATTACTAAAAATTCAGAATGTTTTTTTTTGTTTTGAATCAGTTAATTAATTTATTTTCACATTGTTCACACTAATAGTTATTACTTAGCTAGTTATTACTTTGGCATACATTATTTACTACTAAAACAGTTAAAAGCTACTTAACTTAACTACGAGAAATAAAATGTTAAAAATAGTGATCTACCGTATTCAGCATCCGAATATCGTTTTGAAAAAAAAACCTGATCTGAATTAAAAAAAAAAAAAACGATTTCGGATCTGTCCGGATCTTAGTTTGAATAAAGTATACGAACCCGGTATATCACTAGCTAAATGAAATTAAAATTGTTAACTTTAACAATTTTTAAACAAAACTTTAGTGTTATGTTTAAAAAAAGTTTATCGCATCTTACTTATAGTGTTAAAAACATATTAGGCTTTTAAAAGCCAAAAATGATACATGATAATAAACTAGAAGTCTTTAAGTTTCATTCAAAACTTTATAGGCGTAATTTACTGTATAAAATAACTTTTCATTCGTGAAAAAATTTCGGTATGTTTATTGAGTTAGTTGATAAGATTATGTTTTAATTTTTTTATATTCGTAAACTAGTTAGGTATATTTAACATCAAAAGTAGCTAAGTAGAGACTTGCAGAGTTTATAAGGACTAAATTTTACCTTTACTTGTCAAGTTGACTAGTCGTATTAAAAACTTATATTGGCTAACCGTTAAAGACTTGTCTAAATTTGGCAGAAACGAGTTTATAAGGTTACACGACAATTGAAATTCTTAAAGTAATTGTAGGCCATATAATAATATATAGTTTTAAAAATGCTCACGTAGGTCTAGATCTAGATACTAAGACTATAATAGTACTTTAAAAAATATGAAAAACTAAGTTGAATAAAAAATAAAATAGATAGTTGCTTAAAGTTACTATATTTTAGTAAATTTAAAAACTTGATTTAGCCTTATCTGAACATTTTTTTTTAAATAAAATATGCTCTTTTAATTCTTAGCCAGGGGTCGGCAGGCATATGGTGGTCGCCGGCTAAACTTCAAAAATAAAAGTGTTCGCGGGCCGCAGTCGTAGTTTCAGTTTTTGCTCTACACTTAAACCTCAGAAAATCAAATATCCTGTAAAATTTATCAAATTTTCGTTTTCTCCTTACTTCTTACAACATCTAGTGTAAAGTTCAAAAATTCAAACCACATTTACATCTTTGCGGGCGGCACTTTTACCCTTCACAGGCTGCATATTACACGCAGGCAACAGTTTGGCGTTTCTTGAAATAAGTAAAACCAAACGAAAACAATTTATTGAAAAAAAACAGGCTAGGTAATGTACACAAAGTTGCTGCAGTTGTATTTTCTTTTGAGACCTTAAACCGAGCTTAAACATTTTGACAGACTGAAATAAGATAATTCACTGAATTTAATAAGACGATATTATACATGTAACAGTACTAAAGATAGCACTTATAACCTAAACTATTTTGTTGTTTTAAGTTTTTTATTTGCTTATTATCTAAAAACGCTATCTATCTATTAATCGAACCTAATAGTAAATAAAAACATTTTTTTGAAATATCTTTAGTTAATTTAAGTAAGACTTTAGTATAACCTTCATGTAAATACTGAAGTTGTTTAAGGTTTTACAAAATACTTTTCGATTTTTGTTTGAGTTAAGTACCTATCAATGTATAAAATATAGTCTATGTTACGTAAACTTTCAAAATTTAAGTTTAAATTAATGTAACTCGATCTATTAGAATTAAAATAATATTAGATTTTATGTCAACTATACAATAAACGTATAGCTTTTGTTTATTTATAATATAAAACATATGGTAAAAAAATAGTTAGTACAATGCTTAAAAAAAAAATTATCAGCAAAAAATTTCAGCCTTAAAATTATACTTAAATAATACAGTATGAAATTAAAAAAAAAAATTGTTACGTCTAATTAATAGAACTTGAAACTTTTTATTTTAAATAAAACTGAAAGTAATTAGGTTTTTCAAAAATGTTGTTCAATTTTAAAACAGTTTCTGTTTAAAGTTTAGTTTTTGAAATAGTAAGTTATACAAGTAACAATATAGTACAACTAAAAAATAGCCTAAAAAATGTTTTTCAAGCTATATATATAACAAAATATAAATCCAAGCAATTTTTTTGTACTACTTATAGATCTTAAAACTCTGAAAATCACCATGACGTTGCAATACAACTTTATTCGTGCTTAAATAAATACTTTTTTTCAATTTAAAAATTTTACTGGAACGTGTTTCGCATCAAGGGTACCTAATTTTTTTCTCAGGGTGACCACCACGGCTTCAATTGTCTTGCCTTCGGCTTCGTACTTCTTCAGATGATCGTTGGTTTCTAGCGTTGCGTCGTGAACATAATTGAACAGACTAATGAAATTCAAATTTTGCTTTTCCGCACAATATCTCCTGCCTGAAAAGTAAAAACTGAAATCAAGTTCACTTCTATTTTCAATAAGTCTTACTTTTTACATTTATTTAAGCTCCTTATCAGAATAGTTTTTTTAAAATAATTTTACAGACTAAATAAAAAATTTCACCGTGATAAAGGTACAAAGGCATTGTGATTAGCCGCAGTCTGGCGTTGGACAACAATTTTTTACGTACAACACCGCCCTCTAGTGAGTTGTACCACGTGTAATCCGAGTTGTTGGCAGTCGGGCCGTGCAACGCGGTGTACAGGGGGTGCTTGTAGTACGGCCTTTCAATGGCCTTTGATAGCTTGCTGGTCGCGTAAACGGGCTTCTCAGACGGCAAATGCTTTGAAAAGTGTTTGTCTGCAGGTGCATACATATAATTAATGATAAAGTCTAAAGAAAAGTGTCCTTAAAATAAAACAGCACCACACTAACATCAACAACAGTTTCAGAGATAATCAATATCGATTATGTTACGTAGAATTCTAATAAAACTAACTGTGTTTAACTTTGCAGCGAGTTTTGAGATGGTTCAGCTTCAACCTTTCATGCATGTTTTTTGTGCTATCGTACTGCAAGTTTATTGACTTTTCCCACTCGATAGTCTTCAGGACGATCTTGTGGCCGGAATTTTCTTCAATTGCGACCAACATCAGTTCAAATTTGTCTTCTCTTTCGAATTGTTTTATTTGGTTACCTTTGTGGTTGTAGTTAATTTCAGCGCTAGGATAGTCTTGAAGCTGTATATGTATTTTGTTTTCTAAAATTATCAGGTTTTCTTTTAATCGTTGTTAATAAGTACAAGAATAACTTAGATTTTTAAGTTTAAGTGTAGTAACAATATCAAGTCTGTTTTTAAAATCTCTAAAACATGTTATCGAACGCATCAGTATTAATTAGAAACCCAAAAAGAGAATAATCATTAAAAAGATATGGTACTTCCTTTTTCTCATAGCTACATTTGTTAAAAGCTAGAGGTACTTAGACCTTGGCTTAAAATAAATACAAACCGCAGTTGCTAAAGTCACTATGCACTTTTGTAAGCAGCGGAGCATTCTATAAATATTCAACACAACAGCACTGCACTCACCAAGACTTGAACAATGGAGTACTGTTCAGTTGGACCTTCTACTGTGACAAACGAATCGAACGAATACCAAGGAAAAGTATCGCCTACGCCGTCATTACAATACTTGTTTCCTTGATCGAGTCCATTGAGGCGTGAAAGTATTCTGTAAAAATTTTTTTAAATTAATTTATTTACAGTTTAACAATAAAATAAATCTTTATCGAATTTAGTGGGGCAACTAATAAAATCTGTTTTAGAGAGTAATAGTTAATGACTAATGACTATTTAAATTTTACTAATTTTTTTGTTGCAAAGTTTGTTTTAGAAAATATATTTTTTTCAATACCTTTAAGAAATTAAAAACTCAAAAGGATATAGTTATAGTTTTAAGACATACACTATGCATTTTTTATATTTAATTTATTTAGTTTTTAACAAAAAACAAAACTATTGCTAGAAATAAAATTGTAACTATAATTTTTTACGATTTGATTAATTTTTATTGACTGATAAAGATCAAAGAATTAATTTAAAAAATTAAATCGTATATAAGATTTAACCTAAACTATCATAGATTTTAAATAGTTCAGAATGTAAACAACAAATCACTATTAAACACGTCTTATTGCACTAACGATAACAAGATAACTAAAACAAATAATATTACTATCGAAATCTATTATTTTTAGTTAAAATATACATCAATTAAAAAAATAAAAGTATACAAACAAACACCAACACAAAGTCGTTCTCGTAAGCAATCATTTGCGACGATCCGGTCAGCGCCTGAACCCAACCGACCGTCCACACTTCGCCCTGGCAAATTGGCGGGAAAGCCACCGTGGCTTTGGCGCCAAAAACCGGAGGCATGTAGCCGAACCGACGCTCCGTTTCCTGCACGACCACAAAGTCGTCGTTCGAACTGTGAGTGGCGACCACTCCGGCGTATATCTTGCCAACAAGCATGTTGTTTGTTGAGCTCTCCACGCTCGCAGGCCTCTCCTTGCTCAGCCACGGAGTGCACCGCCTCAGATCCGAGTGGAGGGGAATCGGAACGAACTGGTGGAACCTGTGCCTGACGGTCAGCAGGAGGTGGGTGAAGTCAACGTCCCGAAGGTTGTCGAGGTTGTCAAGGGCGTCCAGAGTGAAATCGCTCACGTGACTGTTGAGAAGTAGTTCCGCTTCGTTGATCGTCATCGGAAAAGTGTTTGTTACGTCACAGGGATTTGCGAACCTGGCATACCTGTACTTGGGCGTCCTCATCTGAACTTGGTTGACGAGCTGAGGGTTCAGTTTGATTTTGTTGCTGAGAAAATCGCTTTCTACTTTGTGCATTTCTTCTTCAGTAGCTTCACCAGGGTTGCATTCAACTGCGGCTGTTTCAAAAGCATGAATTAGTCAAATTAAAACAATTATACTAGTCAGAGATTTCTTAAACATATTTGAAAAAGAGCTAGACTTTTTGTGTATACTACAGATTTCAAACTCCTGTAAACAAAATTAAAAAAAAAAATTGTTTTAACATATTTTTATTTTCATTTATAGAAACCTTTTGTCGGTATGACATTGTTATAATTTTGTTTCCTTTGTTTAATTTGCAATAAGTGTTGTTTCTTGTTTTCGATTTTTTCCTGATTGTGATAAAACGATTTTATGTAGTCAGTTGCCATCATTAAGACTATTTTACCTATAACAAAAAGTTGAATCTAATTTTAGCTTTATACTTTACCTTAAGTACTAAATTATTGTATGTATACGTATAAACAAGGTAGATAAAACTTTGAGAAAGCAAATGTTTTTTTAAGTGCACAATATAAAAACAAGCAGTAAGTCAGTTAGTCCTAGAAGATATGCTGTTTTTTTAATAATTTTTCAAGTACAAAACAAATAAAACTTACTCAAAACCACTGCATCTGCCTTGCTGTCCCACCAATATTTCAAAACTTCTTTTGTACTTGCTCTTATACTAGGTTCAATGCAAAGCATCTGCGTCAACATTGGCACAAACGAGCTTTCTACAGTTGATGAAAATTTACTTTTTGATTTCCACATGTGAAATTCGGCATCCTTTTCATCAGCTATTTGCCAAGGAAAACTCAAGCTTATGATGTAATAAATACATATTCCAGCTGCCCATATATCACCTGCTTTATTTCCTTCATTACAGTTCAGCAGTTCAGGTGCCTTAAACTTAGTATCTATCTCCAGTTTTGTGTCGTTAATTAGGTTTTCAAACACATTAACGAGCACCAAGTTTTTGTTACTGTCCACCTTCAAATTGTCAAGGCAATCGTTGCATTGGGGATTAACGAAGTGGTTATGTATGATATGCAGTTTGTACAGTAGTTGTCTGCACCACTTGTTTCTAACTTGCTTGCTTGAAAAATTAAGAAGTTTTGTTATAGAAGTTAAATACGTCTTGTCCTTAATAGTATATAAGGTTAGCGGGTTTTGTGTTTTATCCACATAATTACTGTTAATTATTATATTATTCATAACTGGCCGAAAGTATACTTTTTGTTTATTATTATTAGAGTGAGTTAGAAACTAACATTAATAAATTAATATTACTAATATTTAAAGACTATTATTAGGTACTAACATTGAACGTTAGTTTCAAAACAGATAACTGTTGTATTTTTGTTATATATTATAAGAGTAAAAATTAATGGTTAATAATAATATTAACAAACTACACTGCAGCATATTTTAAAGAAGTAGACGTCAAAAAATACAAAGGGAATTTTTCGCACGGAGGAACAGTTTTGTAAAAAAATCCTTTGACACAAATAGTCACTTTTTCACGAAGACACTTTTGCACACGTTATAACTTTATTTAGTTATTATTTACTTTATCTTTTTCATTTTTCTTTAAGTATCACTGTTACCGCTAAGCCTTTCCCTTCGTCAGTACTAATAATATTTTTTTTCTTATCACTGTTTAATTTGTTTAATTTATTTTTACTACAGCTCTTACTCTTATGTGTTACTCTTTTTAGGTTTCTTAATTTTCTTATTAAATCATACATTTATTGATTTATTTATTTTTGAAATTATTATTATTTTTTTACTAACACTATTACTCCTATTTCCTTTCCTCGATTATTTTTTTTATAAGTATTTAGGTTATTTAAACATTTTATTTATATTTTTTTAAACTTGACCTTTTTTATTCTCGTGCAAAATTTACCTTTTTTGCAAGAGTGTTTTTGTGCAAAAGTCACCCTTCGTGCATTATTTTTTCGTGTAGAAGTGTCTTCATACGAAAATTTTCCATCGTGCAAAAGTGTCTTAGTACATATTTAACCGGTACCTATTTTAAAGATGTGAACTATAAACATAATTTTATTATTTGTGTTTGATGTTAAGCATACAATAGCAGTTTCTTAGCTTTAACAAAGTTCTTAGACAGTGCAGTTAAATTTATATGCAATTAATAAATAAAAGTTAATTAATCTTAAAAGTATAAAATGTAAAAGTTAGCTATTTAAAAAGGTTACTGTTTACATAAAGTTTCTAAAAAAGTCTAATGCACGTTCTCATTTTGAAATGAATATTGTAATAAGAAATAGTTCAAAAATCTAAAACAATACTAAACTAAATTTTATTTCTAGTAAAATATTTAAGTAAAAAAAAAAACATTAAGTTATTTTGAAGAGTAATTACTGCATCTTAAAAATTACTTTGCGTTTTACAACAAAGTGTAAATTCATATTCGAACCTTGCTAGATATTCCCTTAATGTGTAGATTCGGATGTGGTTGTCATCAAATATGAGTGTCGAAGTGAAAAAATAAAAGTTAGTTTAATTTTGAAAAATAAACTTTTAAAATCGTTTAAAAGTGACTCTTTGTGCAAAGTTCACGATTCGTGCAAAAGTGATAATTCATACATTTTTAACAATTACCAAGACAAAAAAGTATGTTAAAAATGCTCAACAAACCTCAACTCTACTAAAACTTAAGTTACAATATTCACTATTTAATTAAATAAATCAGATTAAAATAAAAGTATAGTTTTTGAGTAAAATATTTTTTTAATAAACCTTTTTCCCTGACGTTTCGTTTGTTCAAACTTTGAAATAAATACTTTGAATGATTAAAAATCTTCACTGCAACAGTTTTTATTTTGGTATAAAAATGGTCAAATCTAACTAAACAAAACTAAACCTAGGTTTAAATTAAATTAACAATTTGTTTTTATTCTTTGCCTATCTTTAAAGTATAGAATAAAACTTTTAAATGCTAAGATGACATTTGAAGTAAAATTTACTTAAATATCTTTTAAAACTTAGTGTATCTAGTTTAATGTATAAACTAAAAGTAATTTGAGTCACTTTGGTTTATTATAAGTAAATATAATTCTGCTTAGTTTTATTTTATATTTTATGTAGACTATTCAAATACTTAGTATCAAAAATATAACTAATAAATCAAATCTAGTATTATGTTTATGTACTAAAGTTGTTATAGCTAATTAGTTATAAACACCCTTTATCTGAAAAATTATTTTGTTTTAAAAGATTATACGTATAATGATAATATAAATCTTTTATTTGATACACTTGATTTAAGTTTGTTTTATAATGCTAATCCGAGAATATTTTTTTGTGACCTACTTACTTTCTTTTAAAATGTAAAGTTTTGATTTTAAGTATGGTAGATTTCGAAAAATTATGTTTGTAAGAAATACAAAACGCAAAACTTAATTTATTTATTACTAATAAATTTGGATACATACTAGTATACTTGAAAAAAAAGAAAAACTATATTTGTTTGATTTTATGTACTTAGTACTTACGAATTGTAGTAGTTTGAGAGTATTTAGCAAAATATCATATAGATTAAATAATGTGAAAATAAACATATATTCCTCTTTTATTTATAAAACATACACTCCTTAAATACTAAATCAAAAGTATTGAAATTTTATGCGATAATCTGTGTTTATTTTAGTTAAAATAAAATAATTTTTTAAGACGTTTAGAATATTTAAAGGTAAATAACTAAACATAAGCTCTATTAACATATAACTACTTATTTACACACCTCTGAGTGTACAAAAATATTAAAATAAAGATATTAAGATAAACATAATTAAAAGTACTTTGACAATTTATTATTATATTAAAAATTTTTTTAGCTCCGATGAGTAGTTTCTCAAAATCCAAAAAAAAAAACTAAGCTTAAAAAAGCAACATATATAAATAGTAAGTATTAAATTATTACTAGTAGTAGTAAAACTATTTTGTAAAAATTTAAAAAAAAATCAGACATTTTATTGTTGCTTACTCAAGTGCAGGGGTAGGCAAGCTGCGGCCCGCTGGCCAACTGCGACCCGTAAATGGTAAATCTGCGGCCCGCGAGCACGCTTATTTTTTGAATTGAATGCAGCCCGCGAAAAAAAAAAGTTTGCGCCTCGCGAGTATGTAAATATTGCCCCGTGAAAAAAGATACATTTTAAGTTGTTTTATTTTTTATTAACTTGCTGTAATAAGTTTAATTTCGTTTTAAGTCCCTGTTAGAATATCAAAACCATTAGAATTTTTCACTGTTTAGGCTTAAAATGTGAAAAAAAAACAGATTAGCATTCTAGCAGTGTTTTTTGTCAGTTTTGATATATTGTCAGTTTTTGCCAGTTTAGATTCAGTAGCAACTGGTGAACTAGAACAAAAGTTTAAAAGTAATTTAATTAGTTGTTTATGTAACACTTATTAAAAAAATAGACTAAATGCATTTTTTTTCCATTCTGTACAAAAATAATTCACAGTAGTTAATTAAAATATTAATTTTTTACAATTAAGGTGTTTTTTAATATATTTACACTTAAGTTTCTCTTATAGATGTTTTATTAATATATGGAATATTGGAGATTACTCAAAAACATTTGAAGCAACATAATAAAAAAATGTCAGGTATAATAATTTATTTTGTTTGATTTTGAAACGTTTTTAATTTTCTAATAGATTATCTGTGCATTACAAATTATCTATTAAATTCTATACATACCAATGTACTGCACAAAGATGCTCATTTTTAGAACGACTTTTTTAACTATCATCTAATTTTGATTGAGTGTAATTAAGAATAGTTTTCATGACAACTATGTTACTATTTTATTCTTAATCTAAGTGTGTAAAGATACATTTCAAAAAAGTATGAATATGACATAAGGTAAAATAGTTTTTTTTCAGAATAAAATTTATTTATTTTAATGAAGTTTTCTGTGCACGTTTAATTAATTTTCGATGCACGTTTAATTAATTTTCGATGCACACTAATATACACAGATGCTTGTTTTAAGAACAACTCTTTTAAGTAAAACCCAAGGTAGATTAATAGTAAATTAGATAAAAATTCTATTATGACTGTTTCTACATACAATATTCAAGTGTGCACAGACAAATTTAAGATATACAGTAACCTCTCGCTTATTTACGCACATTGTGTCCACAGAAAAAGTGCGTAAAGATCGTAAAGAAACGAGTATGAGAGATCGTAAAGAAACGTGAGGTACCAAATATACTCACTATAATGGCTGTTTTTTAATATCGCTTCTAGTTAAAAGCAGACTGGGCACTTTCCCACTTTTATTTATTTGTTTACTTCATTTATAAATATGAAAACGACAGATAAAACTATACATATATTAAAAAAAAGGATTTGAATTTCTATAAAATAATAATAATACGAGTAAAAATAATTTTAATATTTTAATAATAAGTAGAAATTATCCCAATCTTTATTTATATGTGACATTTATATTCTAATGTACTTAGCAAATTCAATTTATAATTAAGCATTTCTTTACAATTATAAAATGGTGTTTATTAATATATAGGGCAAGACTGCTGTATTATTTCTTTGTGTTTTAAACTCTCGTTATTTCATTATACTTTCATTATTAAACACAGTCATATTTATTTCAGAATTTAGATTTAATCTCTTATTGTTTACAAAATTTCTGGTATACTTAGGTATAACTAAATGTTTATCAATTAGTCAAGGAACATAAATTTACAAAGCCTAAAGATATAGAGAGGTGTGTTAGCATTCAAAAACATATTTTAATTTAAAAATATACATTAAACCTAATTTGTGCAATATTAAAAAAAAAATTAAAATTTTTATTTTCCGAGTTTTATAGAATTCTGAAATGCGTAATTAAACGAGAGTGCGTAACGTCACGAGTGCGTAAAGATCCGAGAGGTTACTGTACGACATTAGCTAGAATAGTTTTTTGTTAGTATACATTTTCATTTTTAAGAACAATATTTCTTTGTAAATTAATATATATCTAATGCATTGCTTACTAAAATACATACATGTTCTTTTTTGGAACTACCTATTTATTGTACGCTTAATTTAGAGATGTTAAACTTAATTAGTATGTAAATTGTTAATCAAAATGTTTTAAATATAAGCAATTAAAAAACTATAATTTCTACATACTCAGACTAAGTCAAGCTAGTATTTTAGAAATCTCATGCCAGTTCAGGATATTTTTTTTAGTTTTCGGCTTTATTTTTTTCTATTTGAAAATATTAGACTAGTCTTTGGTCATTCAGGCTGGCGTTTTTTCTTTGAAGAGTGGCAAAGTAAACTTATGAAGTATGGTTTGTTCAATTAACAGTTTTGGTTTTAATTTTTTGTAAATCTTTAAGTGTTGCAGCTTCTAGACTTTTATAATATTTAAATTATTTGTTAACATATATGTGTGAACATATCTCACTTGCCTAAAAGTAATTGAATATTATGGAAAAACCTGTTTTTTCTTTCGGTGTAAGATATACTAAAAGTGCTAAAAATAGTATCAAGTTTTTATCTTCATTAACAGTAATATTTATACTTTTACATTTAAAAAGTAACCCAATTTCATTCTATAATTCAAAGACTCGTGATGTCATTAAACCAAGACTTAACAAGCAAACAGGGCAAAAGTACACTAGGTCAACGTATTGAGTTTTCACTTCTTCTAGTATTTTTCCAGTGATTGAACTTTCTTGAAAAAATTGTGTTTACTACTTTATGTGTTATGTTCTTAAAATATTTTAGCCGTGTTGTCTTCGCACATAATGCTTGCTGGTGTATTAGAAAGTGAAGTTAATTCAAAAAACAAGATTGCCTATTATCTGATTTTAAGTTTAACCATAACGCTACCATGTTTTTAGCAAAAATTGCAGAAGCAACATTGCTTGTGATTATCTTTTTAAGACCAACATCCATTAAGTTGGTAAATTGCAACATTGATTTTAGATTTTCGTTACCTGTTGTTGAACTTTGCAACCTAATATTATTCGTATTTATCAAAGTTAGTAAAACTATCTCAAATAACTGTTCCCAGATGAGCAATATTTGTGTATCAGTGCTCTCATTTAATTAGATCGATGAATGTCCTAAATTTGTTTTTTGAGGCTTTGTAATTTTCATAAAATTCCTAAACACGTCTTTTTATTGTCACTGAAGTAGCAAACTAAATGCTTTTACTACCGTCATCAAAAATTTTAATTATATTGTAATAGAAGTAGTTGTAGTATAATAAAAATGATAGACAGTAATGGTAATATATTAATAATTTTAAATGATGTTTCTAATTCTAAACAGACTCTTCTTTTTATTGATAACTTTTGCTACTTTATAACTTGCCTTGATACATGTTTCTGACTAGTTTTGTAGTTATTGAAGATAATCATGTACTTTATTAAAATCGTCTTAAGCAATTTGAATTTTCCAATAACTCTTAACTTAGCATTTTTTATACTTAATTTGATTAAAATTTCACATTTAATTTTTTTTAAACTTAATATTTTAATTGCAGATAAAGCAGTAAAGAATTGCCATGATGCTCAGTAAAGATAAAGATTCTATTTCATAAATGGCTTAATAAAGTGTTATACTTAAAAAAAAGTATTTTAGAAATTTATCCTACGTTTCAAAGCTGACTTATGATAATTTTATTTTCGCTTTTTTTTTTGCTGTTTATATTTGTTTTACTATTACCAAAATTCGATATTCATTGTTTTATAAACTATGTTTAAACAGGGTTAAAAAATAAACGGACTAATTAAAACCTGTATAAAACACTTTGAAAAACTAAGGTGTGTGAATTTTTATATCAACTTCTTTAAATAAATCTTCAAACATTCAGAATAGTTTTTAAGACTGTAATTATTTAATTGTTTTTTTTTTCTAGTCTAGTTACATATTACGCACTTTTTATGACGATGATATTTTAGGTATTTAAGCTCGATTTTAGAAAATTTCCAAGTTTTTGAAATTTTAAACTCTTAATAAACTTAAGCTGATTTGATGTAACTCAAGCATTTTCTTTTGTAGACTGGCAACCCTGTTTGATTTTCAAAGAAATTATTTTATAATGTTGTTTAAGCATTTATTACATTAAACAATTTATTTTAGATTTTTAAAATACAAATAGATATAAATTTATTTTAATTAACAAATTTAGATAACTGATTTTGTTTTGAAAAATTTAAGTTCTTTAATACGCAGATATTATTTTCAACAGTTAAATGAAAGCATAAAAATGTTGTTGATTGTATAAAAAATATATGAAAGTTATCTATTAATTTTTCTAAAGCTTATTTTTTATTGAGTGTTCGGTAGTAACTAAAAAAACTATTAAGTTAAAGTTATCTAATGTTTTACGTAGTAGATAGTTTATTAATACTTAACTATATCAGTCCATGTATATTTTAGACAAATAAGTATGTCTAATTTAAATAGGCCATCTATTTGTAGTTAAAGTCATTTAAGTTAATAAATTAAATAAAAGTAAAGCTCTTTATTTTGTTAATGACTGAAACTAAACGCTTATAAAAAAGCCACTATAACTTAAATTGCGGCCCCTGAAGATTTCAAAAACTTTAAATTTGGCCTGCGAGCACAACTGCTTGCCGATCCCTGCTTTAGTTACATAAAAGTATTTTTTTAATAGACTTTCCTCATACTAAATATTGATTTCTCGAACTAATTTCATGTCACTCTGGAAACGTTTTAATAACTTTAGATTGTTTAAAAAGATACAAGTTTTTTTTTTGTAAACTAGAATAGCTTTCTTTATGTAATGAAGTTTGCAAGCCATTTAATTTTAGTAAACTTACGGTTCTTTTTTAGAAAAGTTTGCTTAAAAAACATATTATGTAGATATGAAAATAATCGTTTGTAATTTATTCGATGACGAAAAGTTGAAGTCTAAAATAGGTTTACCGTTTAATGTTAAATAAATGCAGAAGAGTTCAAAAATATTACTTGTATCCTTTTTAATGGCAATAAAAACTTTGTAAAATTGTTTTCAACGTTTTAATAGTAGTTTTTTACATAAAAATTTAAAACCAAATCGAAAATCTACACAGTTTACTTATTTAAAGTATAATTGTTTAATGTAAAAGTCTAATCACAAATTATAAAAATTTTATTTATATAGTTTAAAAAAAAATATTTATAAAAAAAGTTTTCTATATATACCTTAAAATATTTAATTATCTTGAGAATTAAATGTATTTTAAAACAAACACTTTAACCTATCTAAACATTAGAAAGTAAGTAGTACTAGGAAAAATTGCTTAGTTTTTAATGCTTTTTTACTGCTTGAAACATTTAAACAACGAAACCTTTTTCAGCTATATTAAATCCTTTAAATGTAAATTATATTCATCAAATACTATCAATACTTGTATGTTACGGTTATAAGGAATAAAATAACGTCATGTTTATATCATTATAGTACAAAAAACAACTTGTAACTAAACTTATATTCACACCAGTAAAAATTTAAATTTGTTTCTAAATTTTTAGTACCTGAAGCTTAAATCTGCTAAATTATTATAATGAAGTTATTTTAAATATGTAGCATGTTTGTATACATCACCAAAATTACATGAAAGTTTGAAATTCATTTATTTTAGTTATAATTAAAACAATCATTAATGAACAGCAAATTCACAAAAACCCTAAGGGTAATATCATAAAAAATTAGATACATGAAATTTTAATGTCTCTCGTAAAATGCTTATCTTTTTTTCTTTTTTTAAGTTTGTTATAGAATTTTAGCTCAGTTTTAATCAGCAGTCAGTGTATAAACACGAATGTACGGTAGATCATTTGTGTACCAAAATATTGAATCATTTTGAACTAAAACTACAACTGAACAGAATGGTATTTAAAAGGTACACATAAGACTAAGAAAAGTTGTTTATGTGAAGTTTTATAAACATTTATCATATTTTGTAATAAAATGCAAAGTTCTATTTTTAATTATATTTTTTTCAACAACAAGTGTAATATAAAATTGTTCTAAATAGTATTAGCTTTATTTTTCAAGCTTATGTAATTTATGTATATTTTTTTTAACCTTTAGCTAGATAAAAGTTTAACACAGACAAAACATATACATTAATACTACATAAGTAGTAATATACAAATGATTGAATACCAAAAGCATTATAAATTAATACTTTTCGCCATAGAAAGATATGTAGACAACATTCTAGTTTGAATCATTAAGTTTAATATCAAATAAAATTAACTAGTCAAGCAGAAAGAATTTTATTTCTATCTTTTGTGTTCAAAAGTGCATAAACTTGTGAGATTACATTTAGTCTCTCTTTTTGAAAAAGTTTTGTGCATATGATATAATGTTTGCACAAAAGTCGACATGCAGTGTTTAGTTTAAAACCTTAAACTGTTTATTATACAAAATGTAAGTTGTAGTTTTTAACAAACAAAATTAAAAAATGCCAGAATTATCAAAAAATATAAAAGTTAATGTTTATACTATTTTTAAACTATTTGAAACACCTTGAGGTATCTATATCAATTACCACTTTAGTATAAAAAACCAGTTAAAAAAAAACTGTTAAAAGTTAGTAGATATAAAAAATACACTTAGAAGAAGAACTAATATTCTTTTTTTATAGTGTTTATACACTTAGATTTTTGCAATTGTTAACTTTAAATTGAGTAATGAACAGTTAATGTTTTTATTCATTTTTTTGCTAATGGTGTTTTTTAGAAAACTACTTGAGAGATAAAATGGTAAAATACTTCAAAAACCTTATATAAATAAGAAAAATGTTTATACTTGATTTTAAATAACGAATTACAGCAGTAAGTCGTTTATTAAAAATATTTAATGATATGTTTAGAACTCAACTTTGATGTTAATTATAAATAGACTTTGTAAATTATTATAAGCTTTATTTGCATCATGTAAATTAAAAAACTATTTTATTAAGGTTTTATAATACTAATACTATGAAAGTTTATACATTTCTCGCTGTATTGAGTCTTTTGATGTGTTCTGAAGCAAAACAAACACCAAGTAAGCTGATAGTTACAGTTATTTATATTTTTAGATACTTATTAGTTTTAAGTTTTTTTCCAATAAAAGTATTTTTATATTAGTTAGTTTATTTTAATATATACACAACTTATTTTTTTAAATCTTTCATTATATTTTTCAATATTGTATTCTAAAAAAAAAATTGAAAAAAATTTAAAACAAAAACTAATGCAAGTTAGAAAAATATGACTTAAAAGAAAAAATAAATGGCTTCAAAAAGTATTATTTTATAATAAATTTAAAAAATTATCCTAGCCTTAAAAAATCGCAAGGATTAAAAAAAATTAAACGCTTTAAACAGTTTAGGGCAATTTCTTTATGTTGTAGTTATTAAAATTTTTTTTAGAATTTTCCAACGCTTTAAGTAAATTAGCAATGTATGTTACACTAAGGAATACTCAGTAACACTTTTTTCTTTAACTTATTCAAAGCTGATTGTGGAAAGAATGGTGACAATACAACTGTGCGAATCGTAGGAAACGTCATTAATGACACTTTGGTTAGAAGACACGAAGGACCCATTATAAGAGGAATCATCAAAGTAGATGAAGTGTTCAGTAAAACTGAAATATATGGGATTGTTGACAAAAAGTTTTTCGAGTTCAAACTTTTTGTCGTCTGTAACTTGGTTCGTTTAATTATTTTTACTTAGGACTTAATTAAGATTTTTAGTGCAGAAGAACATATTTGACCAAATAAACTACTTTGAGGATTTAATTACCTATCAAAAACTATGATTCAATCTCGTTTTTTGTTTTACGAGTGGTTACAATTTTTTTGTTAAACTGTAGTGTTCATAAAGTTTGGCACCATACTTTTAAAATGAATTGGTTTAATTACTTTTGCGTGAATTTGTTGTATAAAATAAAAAAATGTTTATTTCGTTTTAGTACCTAATTGGCATAACAACATTAGCATTTTGACAGCTTTGCTAGACAAAACTGGTTTTAAATGTTTATGTTTTGCAGAATTTAAAAAGTTAATTGTTTATAGTCTTAGCAAGTTTCAAATTTGTTCTTTTTAAAGGAAAAATTCAAACCGTAAGACATACTTTTTTATACAGTATTTATTTAATTAGTAATCTTGTTAGTTCTTTTTTTTTTTAACTAGATGTAGTGTCGTAAGCTTTTGAAAAAGTTGATATCTTATTTAGTTTAATACTTGACTCACACTTTTGACTGATTTGAAATAAGTTTAGTTTGCTTCATGTATTAAATAGTCAGTAATGAAGTTTAGCTAAACGTTCAACAACGTAACACTTTTACACAATTTTAAATATTTGTATAAAACTATTTTTACAAAATTTTTAGCTTGGTTTTTTGGAATCTTATAAACCCCTTGCAATACGGTGGATTTAATAAAATACAAATACTAACCATTATAGTTTAATTTAAGTTTAAATTGTTTTGAAGACATTAGTCTAACAAAATACTTTTTAAAGGATTGTACTCCTTCAATAGGCAACCTAACATACGACTTTGTCAGTTTATCAGCAACAGCTCATATTGGATATGTTTCTTATGAGTTATCATTAACAGACACTTCAAATCACAATAAAGTTGAAGTTACAGTTTCAAACGATAAAGATGGACCTTGCACTGTATCTTTTGACAAGTTACTATGTAAATTTTGTTTTTGTTTTGTTAAAGTTTTCGATTAGATTTTATTTAAGCTTATTTCATGTTTATTTATAAAAGTTAATAAATAAAACTGCTGACACAAAACAGTTTTTTAAGCTGTCAAATAAAAGTTATCTGAGGTAACTCTAATAAATTACATATAAAATTACAGATAATTTAGTAAAAAAGAGTCTAAAAATATCTTTAAACAATTTATCGGAGGCTTAGTTTATAATCAGATTGTATTAATAATATACTAAAAACATATCAAAGTTATATTTTATAAGAAATGTTCTACATATTAGAATGTCAATATATTTGTTTAAAAATAACTGACAAAACAAGTTCTTTTTAGTAGAATAAAAATGTAACTAGTATAGTATTGAATAGTACTAAAAACTTCTAGAAAAAAGTTCGTTGACCAGTGTTACTAGTCTAACACAGAAAAACGGAGGTCAATTTTTAATTGAGCAAGTATTTCACAATTTGTTAACAATATGTATTTTAACCTATAAAACAATTGATGCTCATAGCTTTTTGTAAGTTATAAATTCATTTTAATTTAGTTATAGATAAGGTAGTTTAGACATTGTAAATTATAAATAATGTAAAATATACCATATAAACTATTCATTAAACCTCTAACTTTTTTAGATGTGTTTTGCAACATTCCTGAAAAGTTTACTCCTTTTTACGAAACAAACAAAACTGAGTATGGTTACAATTCAGAAGTTGCATTGAAATGCAAAGATAAAAACTCGTTTTTAAACTATGAAGGTGAATTTGTTCACCATTTTAGCTCTACATGCTCACCTGACAATACTTGGTCTAACTTGGACAATGCAAGATGTTTTATCGGTTAGAAAACTTGTTATACTGTTAACATACATAAGTTTATCATGTTTTAGAATATTTAACGGAGTATCACTTATGTAAAAAAGAATACTTTACATTTTTTAAACATCGTTTTATTTCTAATAACGCTAATTTTTTTATGAGATATTATAGCCAGCTTGTAATATATTATAAACCAAATTTCAAACTTATCTCGTAAAAAAATAAAATATTTGGTTTAAAACTTAAAACAATTAACAAATTAGTTATTTGTAAATTTTTACTTACTAACTTTCAATTATTTTTAGTTTAAATTTTAATATCAAACGTTGTAAAAATGCTAATCTTTTAAGTAATATGTTTAATATAGTTTTATGTTGAACGAAATGTTTAAGAAAGAGCTTTTAATTAATTTTAAATATAAAAATAGTTTTTACAATGGTATTTGTACTGCAAACTACTTTAATTATAAATAAATTTTTAACTAACAGCTCCAACAAATGTGAATATTGAAGGAAACTTGTCAGTAAATGAAGGAGATATGTTGTATTTGAAGTGCAGTTACAAAGAAGGCAACCCACCAGCTAAGTTGATCAGATATAATTTTGGAGAAGGTGATGTCAAAATATTAGGCGTTGTTAGTTGTTAAAAATTTTCAAATTGTTTAATACTATGTTTAGTAAAATGTTTATACGATACAAACATATACTTACATCTAAAAAGAATATAAATTTCGCCTAAAAATTAAATATTTAAATATCAAAAACATTGAATAAAAATAGCTTCGTATTTAAATTAGGAGAGTTTTATTTTATAATAGGTTTTATATAAATTAAAAATCAATTATGTTTATTTAACCACTACTTTTTTAATATAGAGATTTCAATATAAGGTTTATCTAACTTAGAGTAGCACTTAATTAAAGTTTCAAGTATTTTTGTTCATTTTAAAATGATACAAGTCTTTCATACAGCCGTTTTATTTGTCTTGTTTACTTTACCAGTATCCAAATAAAAAAAAATTTAGCATTTTGAAGTTGCTAAAAAATTTTTTTTTTTTAAGAGCTAAAATGGATGTTTGGTTTTTTTCTTCAGGTAAGAAAATAAACACGATAAAATGCTTCTTCTCAAAATTATAATGTTGTTAAAACTTGTTAATCATTTTCAAATTTACAATTAAATTATTTTAGCAAGCAAATTTCACACACGTTGTCAGAAGAACTGATTACGGTAAACAAGTTAGTTGTGACGTCATAAATGAGGTTTCAGAACACTTTATAAATATAAGCCAATCACCATCGAAGAAAATTAAAGTTTTTTGTTAGTTTAACTGTTGTGATAGTTTAAATTGATCGTTCAAATTTTGAAGAAATAGTAGTAGTTTATCTGTACTTAAATTAACATCTTTTTATACCTTCTGTTTTCTTTTTTATTAATCACAATTAACTAATAATTTAGTTTATTGACGTTTAAAATATTCGATACTAGGATCCGGTGCACAAAAAGCCTTTCGGTTATTGAGTCGCACACCACAGATACACTTTAACGTCTTGTTAAAAGTTAAAAACCTAAGTTTTTTATAGCTTGGAAGTACATAAAAATAAGAGAATTAAAGATTATATATTCTACATAAAAAGTTACTCTTAAAAGTTCCAAACCTAAACGTCAATTGTCAAATACTTAGTTTAAACATTCAGTATTATTTAACACGATTAATATACAAACAGCATAACTTATAAAAATTTCAAAATAAATAATAAAATAGAAATAATTTAGAAAAAACTAGGTTTCAAGTTTTACAACGCTGACGGAGTTTTTTAAACTAAAATAATTATCGTTTTTTCGTAAGTTATTAAATAGACTTCTAACTTAGATTTTATAAAACCTTACTTATTTTATGCTAAACTTTATTAGAATTTTAAGGATTTTAAGGTTCAAATTAAAACAAAAAAAAAAGCTACAACGTAGTATTAGTTGTCAGTTATTGAAAAGTGTTTACGTTTTACTAAACATTATTAGTATTATGCATGTACTTTTTTGTACGATTTTAACAATCATTTAGATTTTTGAAAGCTTTTGAAAACGTCTAAAACATAACAGTTGTATAAGTAAGGACGTGTTTAAATTACAGCTTGTTAATAGAGCTTAAATTAAAATTAATAAAAAAAAAGTTACAGGTCTTTCGGTTTTATTTCAGTATCTAATTCTTATCTTTTTTGAATAAAACTTAAATATAAACACATTTTATAATGATAAGTCTTTTTTTCTGTTTAAAAGGTATATTTTAAGATTGTTAGCTTTTAACTTTTGGTAATAGTTTAAAAAGCTTATTTTCTTTGTTTAAACAATGATTGTATTTTTTAGACAAACTTAAAAATGCTTCAATTCCAAGTTATTGCATATTTGACAATTTTGTGAGTCAAAATAGATCTTGCCAGTTTAGTTTTAACACTAACCCACAAATACCTGATGGAAAGTTATATGGTAAGCTTTTTTGATAAATGCTGTTAATTATACTAAAATTCCACAGCAACATGGCATTTAAGAATGATAAGTTTTTTACAAACGAAATATTTTATATGTACTAAAAAAAAAGACTTTAAGGAAAATTTTAAACTTTTATAACTTTAAAAGTTTATCTATATAGTATTATGTACTGATTACTTATATTCAACAAAAATTGTGAAATATAAAGATTTGACCTGTACTTCTATTTAAATAGCGCGTAATCTTAGCTAAACAGAAAATAAATAAAAAAATTAACTTAACAAAAACGTGCTTCATTATTATGTTATGAACACAAATAACAAGTTTAAGAAAGAACAAAATTAAAGATTTCTATTTAATAGCAAACTTTATCGTTTATATACTCTGTGCGTAGTTAGACTGTTCACAGATGCCACTGTTTTTCGTGACTACTAAATATAAATATGTCTAAAGAAAAAAAAAACATAGATTGGTTGGCTAAGTTTTTTAACTTTTACAATTGATATCAAGTGCATTATGTTATAAAACAGTTCGTTTTTAAAGTATATGGTTTTATGGGTGCGGGTCAAATATCCACAAAGATACTTTTGCACGAAGGGACTTTTTTTTACGATAGTATAAATCAAAAAGCAAAGTTACCGACAAAGGATAAAGTTGAGGGGTAACAATGATAGAAAAAAAAATTATAAAAAACTTTACATATGCAAAAGTGTCTTCGTCAAAATTATCTTTGTGCAAAAACAACCCTTTGTGTACATTTAGCACTTAACTGTTTTCTATACAACGTAAAAATTGAGTGGTGTAAATGGTTTTTTTGGTGTTTTAACGTATAGTAAAGGTATTGTTGTTATGCACATTTTTATTCTGAAGCTTATACAGTTTTTTGTATATTTATTTTCAACACTAACTTCACTTTTTAATCGACCTTATAATTCTTAATCCCATTCAGTAATCGTTATTTTGATACTTTGTTAACATATTTTGATAGTTAATTTAAAATGTTATTAAATATCAGTAAATTTTAAAGTTTTTACTTATCCCAATACAACCTTTTTGAGCTTTAAAAATTTTAAGTTTATTATATTTCTTGATAAACAGAACTAGTAATGTTAGTATTTGTTTAAATAAATCAAGTTAACTTAAATGCTTGACATAAATTATTTTTTCTAGTATCCTTGTACAACAAACAAGATGAAAAGGTAGAATGTCTTGAAGCAGTCACGACGAAATGGGATTCAAATAATACTCAATTTGTTGACGTTAAACCAACAAAATCAAAAGTAATTTCCTCTTTTCGATATTAGTTTTACGTACTTTCTGAAAACTTCGTTTATTATAAATTTTCAATATTTTAATTGATAACCTTTACCAATCAATTAACGTATCGAAAAAGTAAAAAAATGACTAAATAAAAACCGTAAAATGTAATAATTAGTTAGTATTTATCATCGTTTAAAAGTTTCAACACTTTTTTTTTTAAGTAAAACTTTAGAAAACTTTGTAAAACTCTTAAGGATCTACCACACGGTGAACAATACTTATGCCTAATCGTGGATAATACCTGTTACAAATTCAATGCAATATTTCAAAATTTCCTCAATTCCAACACCAATAGAATATCACCAGCGCTAATAATTGTTATCGTTTTGTTGGTCATTTTGCTGGGTATTAGCTGCATGGTGGGATATTATTTCTACAAAAAATCTAAAGGAGGAGGTGAGTAGATTTTCTATAAAAAGTAGATAAGGGTGAGCAAGTTAAAACCCGCGACAAACACTTGAAATTGAAAAAAATGTAAAATAAATAGAGTACTTTAATATACGTTTTAAAGTGTATTCCTAAAAGTATATTACTCTACAACTAAACGGTACTTTTAGTTAAATTCTAGCTACGCTACAATGTTTTTAAAAATAATACAATAACAAAAACAAGTGTCTAAATGAATTTAGTTATCATCTTACAACAACAAGTCGGAGAAATAGAAAATAAGAAAGAAAATTTAAAACACAGCAGCAACATAAGTTCTGAGAAAAACTCAAAACAACTTCAAGGTCATGAAAATTTTGCTGTTGAAATTTTAATTTGATTAAATATTTATCTAAGAGCGTGTGCATGACAATTGTTTGGTTAAAATAACTATTTATTTACATTATTAAACACTTATTTATATGTTTAATTAGCCTAAAAAAATAATGCATACATAAATATTTGAAAATAAGCTTAACACAAGTAGAGTTGTAAATTTTTATATCAAATTGTGTAAATTTACTTTTATGTTCAGACACGTAAATGGGTAATTATTACTTTTTAATTTAGACTAATTGTCTTATTATTTTAAAAATTGAAGCAAAACTTTTAAACACAAGTGTTTCATTTATGAATATTATTTTTTAATGATTAAACTAACTAATTTTTTGTAATAAATGTTGTTTACATAACATGTTTTACGTTGAATATTGCCCATTATAATTGATAATAGTATTTATAATAAAAAATTGATTTCTTTGTAAGTTGATTTTATTAAACTAACGAATATGATATTTTTTGTTATTAAAACACATTTTATAGTTGAAATAATATAAAATTTTTAAAGTATTTGCTATCTTCGCGATTTTTAGATGTTCTACCTTAACATACTATTTAAAAATAAAAATTATAAAAAGTAGTGATCTACCGAATCCTTATTTCTAAAACGGATTTGGTTACGACCAGATCCTATTTTTTTGAATCCGGTAGATTGATAGTTTTGGCATACGTTATCTGAAAAAAAGATAAAAATCAATTTGTTGAAAATGGACGACAGTAGTTTTAATTTGTAAAATTTAATTATATGAAGAAACAACAACATTAAACTTACATAGGGTTGGTACGAAAAGTTTTTCAAACTTAGTAAGAAAATATTTGACTGACACTCTCCTAAGGTAGAGAATATTGCCCTTTATGGAGGATTTAGTCTATCGTGGGGCGGAACGGGTCAAAATTGCACGTAGGGTCAATTTTACACGAAGATACTTTTGCATGAAGATACAAAAATGCGCGAAGACATTTTCGCAATAAGGGTAAATTTTGCAAGAGTTACAATTTTGCATGAGAGTAAACAAAACAGAAAAAAATATAAATGTGAAAAAATGAAAAAAAAAAACTAAAAGATAAATTAATAAAAAAAGAGAAAAAAACTGATTGAGGGTAAGGGGTAACAGTGGTAGTAAAATAAAGATAAAATAAAAATGATAAAAACTACTACTAAAAAATTAAAGTTAAGGAACTATTTGTCATTTGAGTGATCTACTTAAAAGAAGATTATAAAAACTCTCAAACTTTTTTATTGATATATTTAGAAAATTTTCAATCATTTGTGCTTACATATATTGACACTTTGCCTTCAAAAGTCAAAAATTTGTTTTAAGAGAAAATTACTATTTAATAATCTACTCAAAAAGATTAAAAGATACGTTTCTTAAAAAAATAAAAGTAAACTTTTTGCGTAAGAAAGTTGACAGTATCCGTGCTTTTGAAGATTGTAATTGATGTATACTGTAGGTTTACAAAAATTAGTTTGTGCTATGTCGTTGATACCATAAAAACATTAATGAAAAAAGCAAAAGTATTTTCTAGTTGCATTTATTGGCACACCAAACCATAACCTTGTCAAAAAAAGAATGTTTGTAGATTAATAAGTGTCTGTGTTAGAAATTTTGCTCCCTTCCTTGTATGACAAACCATAACTTTTTTATATGTAGTTTTATGTATAATATGTAGCAGTCTTAAATTTAATAGTTCCTTTTTACCCTTAATAAATCAGTTTTAGTTAACTTATAAAACTTTCTGTATTAAAGTTAAGTAACTTTTCTAGTCAGTTTATTGACATGGCAGCGTTTTGTATTTCACGAGTGAGACTTATTCGACATAAATCTATGAGATACTCTTGAAGTTTTATTCAGATAGAGCTATACTAACAGGAAACGAAAGAGAGCAAAGTTCAATCTACACTTAGAGTTTGTTGAAATACTTTAAGCATAGTTAAAAATAACCAAAAATACATAACACAATAAACAGGACTACTTAAGTCAGACGATAGTTAAAAAATATTAAGCTTAATCATAATAATTTGTTTTTTATAACTTATAGTTAATTTTTTTATTTGAAAGCTAAATCCGGATACGGCCTAATTTTACTAATGTACGGCCCCGGTTGAATCCTAACTTTAAAACATAGTTCCAGATCCAACTCTGGCCGGATCCTAATTTTGTTGGTCGAGTAGATCACTAGTTTTAAGATAACAAACTTAAGCTGTTTGATCAAATAAACCTAAAGTATGTATACTCTAATTAACTTAATTTCTATGCATGATAAATTTAACCTTTAAAACTACTTCTAGCATACATTCAAATAAGATAAATATAAATAAAGCTTATCTAAGACTTACATAACCCAGTTTTTTGGCAAACGAAGAATATTTTTTGTCGCAAATAATTATGTTTTACGCAAGTTTAAATATAATTTTTGTTTTTAAGCTGTTTTGTAAAAGACTGACTCTAGCGCATATAATATATCATGTTTTTAATTAGTATGATTAAGGTCTAAAATTATTGCATATATGAAACATATCTAAACGACTTTAAAATGTTTCAGAAATGTATAATGAGTTTACGTTAGGTATATTTAGTAGCTTAATTTAAACATTTGAGTTAAAATGTTATTCTGGTTTGTAAAGCTCTATTAATAATAATAAATAACCAATTGTTATACAAACATTTAATTAAAAAATGTTATTTACAAGATAGAAAGCTTATGACTTAATTGAAAAACTATAACAAAAAATAATCAACTTTAAAGTTGTTACTAATAAAAAACATCTATAAATAAGTAAGAAAGTCAAAAGGCAACAATTAATTAAGGTAGATATTACAACATATTCATATTTTATTTAAAGTACGCTATCATTAAAGTTTATTGAACGAAAAAAAAAACTCTCAAAACATTTGGTACTAGGACCTGATGCACAAAAAAAATTTTTGGTCGTCGTGTAGCATTTCATTTTATATTTCAAGAAAGGAAAGGTTAAAAAAGTTATTTGTTATGAGTTTCAAACAAAAGGTTATCTCCTATAGTTTAAATAAAGTTCACTGAATTAAGTTAACTAGAATTTCATAATTAATGACTTAAAAAAATTAAAGGTAAAATTTTTTTAACATAGTTGATGAAGCTTATGATTAAAGCTAATATTCACGTATTAATTCTACGTTCTTAATAAAAGAAAGGGTTTATGTTAAGTAAAAAACTTAAAATGTCAAATGAAAATGGAATTAAAATGCTAATTGAAAATTCCAAGATTGGAAATAAAAGATAAAAACAATTGAAAGAGAAACTTATAGCATTCGGAGCTCAAAAGGATATGGAGTTTAGTTCACTCCGAAATGATATTTGCTAATTAAAAATTGATTACACTGAGAAAAGCTTGAGTCTAGAACAAAGATTGGTTGAGTTGAAAAATGATGATTGTACATGTGGAAAAAGTTTTAACCTTGACAAAAAATATACTGTAATCGAACAAAAAATTAGTGATCTACAGACATCATTCCTACAGTTTAAACAAGAATTTTCTACAAATTTGATAAGTTCCAAACAAAGTTTCTGACCTACGCTGATACAGTAAGATTGAACAAACCAGCTGAGTTTTTTACAGATATAAGTACAAAATTGAGTTTGGTTACCAAAAAAATTGAAGCTCAAAGTGATGAAAAATTAAAAGAAAAAAAGGCACTCAATGTAATTGTATTCAATATTCCAGAATCAGAAAATCCTAGTAGCTCACTGGAAAATTCAAAAAAAGATTTAAATACTATTCAAGAAATTTTGGAAGTACATAAAATTATTAAATCTGAATTCAAATCATTGTACAGAATTGGAAAAATTATCAAGAATAGATGCAGACCAATTATAATTAAGCTCAACAGTTTGGAAGCTAAGCAGAGACTTTTAAAGTTGAGAAATTTAAAAGTTATTAGGAAAGGAAAAGAAAACGCAATATGTATTAATCCTGATAGAACGGCTTCAGAGCTATTGGCTTTTAAAAAATTGCGAGAAGAGTTAAAAATAAAACAAAAACTAGCTGATGATAAAAATCTGAGAGTACAATATGTAATAAGAAACAACAAAATAGTTGAGAAAATACAGCAGCCCTTTCGTTACACCACCCTGGAACTCTAGGGTTAGTGTTAGTTGTAACAACTTTGTTAAAAAGTTTAATATATTTAGTCATACTGTTAATTCTGATAGTAATTGTAGTGACTTTTTTCTTAATAATAGTACTGTTAGTTCTTTAAAAAATAAGTGTACTGAAGCCTTAAACACAAATTTTCTCAATAGGTCAAAGTCTAGTAAAAATTTTATAATAAAAATTTCCTATACAAATATTAGATCTATCTTAAACAAAATAAGTTTTGTTGAGTTTCATATGTGCACAAACAACATAGACTTATTTTTCTTTACTGAAACTTGGTTAAATCCTAACATTATCAATTCTATTTTTTGTCCATCTGGTTATAACGTTATTCGTAATGATAGATTGAGCAGGGGGGAGGCGTTGCTGTCTTTGTTAAAAATTATTTAAAAATTATTGAAGTTAAAAGTGAATTTATTGCTTTTGACGGTTTTGAATTTATATGCTTTGATTTAATTCTCAAAGGATTAAAAGTAAGATTTTTATGTATTTATATTCCTCAAAATCTTTCTAAATCTATAAAAATTGTATCAAACATGGTTGACCTTATTAAACATTTCACACCAAAAAATTTTTCTTTCTATATTATTGGTGACTTTAATTTTCCCAATATTGATTGGAGTATTCCGAGCTCAACTTTCAATGAATGTAATAAAATTTTTATTAAGTTTTGTTCAGAAAACTATTTAACTCAAATTATTGATTCACCATAAATACACATAAAGACGGTGGTATTCTTGATTTAGTGCTTTGTTATTGCATGGGGTTGGATAGAATTAAATTTCATTCAGTAGATTCACCTTTAACTAATACTAATGACTATTCCCTTATATCTTTTGGCATTAGTGTTAAAAAGAGCATGAAATCAGCTACTGTGACACATTACCAATATTTTTCCAGAGCGGATTTTAAGTCTATCAACGAATATTTGTCAAGTATAGATTGGAAATTTATTTATAATAAATCAGAGAATTTACAGGAGTTTTATGATAAATTTGTTAACATTATTAATTTTACAATCAAAAAATTTGTACCCTTGAAGAAGAAAAATAGAAAACGTAAGATATATCCTTCTAATTTAAAAAAGCTACTAAAAGAAAAGCAAAAACTATACAAAAAATGCAAGTTAGATCAGCAGATTACTGAAAAATACAAGCTAGTTTCAAAAGCATACGAAAAAGCTGTAAAAAATTTCGACATACAACATGAAAAAAGCTTCTGTCAAAATACTAGTTCAAAAAAATTTTATTCTTTTGTAAAATCAAAGCTAAATCTATCACCTTCCTTTCCTCTTTTACTTGATGAAAATAACTTACCATTAATTTCTGACTTTGATAAAGCCTCTTATTTTAACAAATCATTCCAAAAAGTATTTAGTAAAGATTATGAAGATGAACATTTTATACTTATTGATAAGAGTTGTCCTGAAATGCAGGATTTTTTTATTAGTAATAATGAAATAATTGAATCTGTAAATCATTTAAAAGATAAAATACTCAGAACAGCAGAAAATATACCTTCGTATTTTTTAAAACGAACTTTTAGCTCTCTCAATTTCCCAATCTCGTTAATTTTTAATTGCTCTTTAGCAATATCTTTTATACCAAGGCAATGGAAAATATCTTATATTATACCAATATTCAAAAAAGGAAACAAAAATAATCCATTAAACTATAGACCAATTTCACTAACTAGTAGCTTTTGCAGATCTTTTGAACATATAATTTCATTAAAAATACTTAATCATCTTTTCTTAAATAATCATATTTCTCCGAAACAATTTGGTTTTCTTCCTAAACGAACTTCATGTATTCAGTTATTAGATTGCCTTCATTCATGGTTAGTATCTTTTTTTACCAATAAATCTATCGATGTAATTTATACAGACATTCAGAAAGCGTTTGACTCTGTCTCTCATTTTAAGTTAATTAAAACTTTATCTCAATACAAAGTCAATAGAAATCTAGTTGAATGGTTCAAAGAATTTCTTCAGGAAAGAACACAAAGAGTAGTTATCGGTAACACGTTCTCAGAATCCTTACCAATTTTTAGTGGAGTTCCGCAAGGAGGGGTTATAGGTCCAGACAGCTTCTGAAGATTTGACAGAAATGCTTGTTACAGGGATTTGTTGCTTTGGAACGTATAATTGGAGATTGGTGACTTTGGAATTGTTGAATATTTGGTTGTGAAAGTTTTAATTTATTCAGTTTTTGCCTTGTATAAGTTTTATGTTTATGTTTATTTAATCACTGTAATTTGTTTTTCTTTTTATGTTAATGTCTTTCAGTTTAAGTGGCTTAGGTTTTAATGCCTAGGTCCTTCGTTTGGCAATAAACTTAATAATAATAATGATAATAATAATAACAATAATATTCACGTATTAATTCTACGTTCTGAGTTTGTAGCTGAACTGGCAGTTATATAAAACGTTATAACTAATTGATTTTAAAAGATATATACATTAAGACAGCACAGATTAGTTAGTAGCGGAGACATGTTTTGACTGGTTTACTGCGCGACCCCTGAATAAACTGGATTAAACGTAATTAAACAGAATCGATTTTAGTATTTATTTCAGATAAATTATTAAAAATCCGTATCAATCTGCTAACTTTTTGGTATCTGCAAAACATAGATCACATTTTTTTGCATAAATGACGTAGTTTTATTAGATTTTTCTTAAAAAATAGCAAGCTATTGACGTACATTAAGTTTTTTATTTTAAAATAATGTATTTTCTGTGTATAAACATAAACTAGGAAAGTTTTAAATTTTGGAAACTTTTATTCAAATAACTAACTATTGATTCAATAATAGCCGATCAAAATGTTTTAAGAACCAATTTTGAATAATTTACAGCCTAATAGTTTTTATATCTAAAAATGCAAATTTTGTAATTATAAAAATTTTAACAAAGTATATTTTTCTTTGACTAAGTAATTTATTTACATATCGTTGAATATGTTTTGCAATTTTTAATACAAGATAATTTATCATTTTGATCAGTACTTTGTTTTCAGTTTATTGTGTATAAAAGTTTTCTTTATACGTAGTATTTTCACAGGCAAAATTTATCAGCTTTTCAGGAATTTTTATAAGGACTTGGCTAACATTTTAACTAATTTACTAATAATTTAAGAGCTTGTCTACTTCTTAAGATTTAACATTAAGTCTTGCTGATTTTTAAAATTATTTAAAATTAAAAAAAAAACTATCTAATTAAGAAAGTTTTTAATATTTATGTAGTAGAGAGTAATGAAAATTTTCAAAGTGTTTCATTGAATGCTACTACAAAAAATATTGTTTCAATGTCAAATGTAAAATATCTACCACATCGCTTAGAAAAGTCTGGACACGCCCTTGATAAGTAATAATGCTTAATGCTGGTAAATTTGTATATTGTTTTTTGATACTAATAAAACATCAAACTCCTTATATTTATTAATAATGCTTATAAGAATGATAATACAAATTCAGGTCAAAAAACTTCAACTTGTTAAATAATAGTTTTTACTGCTCTGTAAAAAGTTGTCAAACACATTCTAATACTTAACATTATTTCCAAACTTTTTGTATCCATTTAATATCAAAAGTAAAGTTAAAAATTTTATTAAGGAATTTCTAAAAAAGTAGCTCAGTAGGTCTAGTAGTTTGTTACTAAAAGTGTCAGTGTCATGAATAAAATATATAGTTTTTGTAAGCATTTGAAGTTTAAGTTTCTATCTGATTATTTGTATACTTATCTCGCCAATTTTTTTTGAATCTTAAATTATTCTGTCGTATGATAGTTTCAAACAAACTTTAAGCACAAGTTCAGTGTTTATATCATATGATCCCTTTGTGTGAAAGCAACAAATATGGAACAAAATTTATCGTATATTATCTTCTTTAATTTTTATTTAATTGCCAAAAGTTTTTAGCCTTAGCACTTAAGATATAATTTATCGCAGTAAATGAATATTATGTTTCATTTAATGAGAAGTGTTTAATACTGTAAATAGTTTAAAAATTCTAATCTGTATTAAATATTAAAAATTCATAGCTGATTTTATTATTTATTAACTATTATAAAACAGACAACAAATAAGATTTTTTTTTTTTTTGAGCGATAATTTTTAAAACAGTAAATACATCTTAGTTAACCAATAAAAATTTCACAATATTTTTCATTATGTCTTTATCATTTTCTGTTGTAATAAGGACGGAATCTACTTCTTCTCCGATCATTAGTAGGTGAACGTCTTCTACGATCATTAGTAGATTCACGTCTTCTACATTTATTAGTAGGTGAACGTCTTCTACGATCATTAGTAGGTGAACGTCTTTTACGATCATTAGTAGGTGAACGTCTTTTACGATCATTAGTAGGTGAACGTCTTCTACGATCATTAGTAGATGAACGTCTTCTACATTCATTAGTAGGTGAACATCTTCTACGATCATTAGTAGGTGAACGTCTTTTACGATCATTAGTAGGTGAACGTCTTTTACGATCATTAATAGGTGAACGTCTTTTACGATCATTAGTAGGTGAACGTGTTCTACGATCATTAGTAGGTGAATTTCTTCTACGATCATTAGTAGGTGAACGTCTTCTACTTTGTTGATAGTTACAATTCATAACATGTTTTTGATTCGCAGCATAATTTTGTGCATTCATATAAGCAGGTGCAGTGTTGTACATGGCGTAATTCTGATTTATTTGAGCGTAATATTGCGAAGAAACGCCTCCATAGTTGTTATAGCTTTGTTGTAAGTACAACTGTTGGTAGTAGGCTAACTGTTGCTGGTATGCTAACTGCTGCTGCTGGCTTAACTGCTGTGTTGCTAAATGCTGATGAAGAATAGCTAAATTCTGTTGTTGTCTTAAACAAACTTGGTTTGAACTCAAACCACTGTTAGGAGCTTGTACAATATTTTTTACCACAACTGGTTTTGAATTTGTTTCCATTCTAATACAACTCTCAGGTATTTCATCAGGTGAACTACCCTGTTGAGATGATTGCGTTTCTGTGAAACTTGTGTTTAGTTTTTCTGATTCGCTAGATTGTAGTTGACTAGGCAAAGAAATTGAAGTTTTCTGTTCAACTTTGACATCGTTCTTAACTTTGACAGTTTTTGCAATTTCTTCAGGTAGATGCTGTGTAATTTGTTGACGTTTACAATAAGTGCATTCTACACCAAAGAAGTTTCTGTCTTTGTGTTCAACTGATGAATTTTTATCAATAAGGTCCAAAAATGATTTAGTTTCAGCTCCTAGGCTAACTTTCTGTTTAACGCCTTCAAATTTCTTGAATTTCGTTCCTATAAACCACTTCTTTGAACACCATTCACTTTTGTCATTATCATTTGTTGGACTACAGTTCAAGTTTATATGTAGTTCATCAGTAACTTCTTTGTTTTCAATTTTTTCTACAAACTTTTTAATCTTTGATTCAACATACCCTTTCCAAGAGTTAAACTTTTTTTCATCTGTTGCGTATATACTGACCACGAAAAAATGATGGTATTTGTTGAAGAATTCGGCTTTGTCAAACAATCTTTTCCATTCAGCTTTATTTTCACAAATATCTTGCATAATTTTAACACCACGCTTTAACTCTTTGCAAATAACTTGTTTTGATGAGTAACTGATGCTGTAAGTTGAATTGAACTGTGGATATGATGGGGTTATAATGGGCATTACACTTCCTTCTGACTCTGGTTTCCAAACATCAAGGCCTGGAAATTTCTCGTCTTTAACTTCCTTCAATGTAACAGGTTCCGGCCAGTTCCTTTAATTTAGAATTTTAATATTTTAGTTCACTTTTTTAAACTGTTAAAATCGTGTCATTGTTTTATTTCAAAAACAATATTGTATGAAATTATTTAAAACTGATGTAAATAATTAAGTTTATCCAAATTTTAATGAATGTATTAGATCGTAATAGCGCAAAACAAGTACAAAGTAATATTCTTACCATGTGCTAAAAGTTTTGAAAAATTGATGAAGAAGTAAATTAGAAGAAGCATTTGGAAATTTTTGACAAATTTTGACTACTAAAAATGCACATTGAACACCTCCAAAATATCCCATCATATTGCTGTATATTCCTCTATCTATAAATATTTAAGTTAATTACGTATTATAATCATATTTTAAAATACAGGAAAACATGCTTAATTTACTGATTAGAATATTAAAAAAAAAAAAATTTCTAGTAACCTATGAAGCTCATTTTTGGTGATTGTGTCAAATAAATGTTGCTTAAAAAACATGTATAAGTTTCGTAAACTTTATTTTAACTAGTAATTCGATTTGCTACTAAGTTTTGATAAAATTTATCTTACTGTAAGTTAAACTTTAACCACAAAGTTCTAGAATAAAATAACTTAATTCTTTTTTAATTCAAGAAATTAGTTTAAGTGACTAGTTGTTGGTCAAACAGTAACAACTCTAAAAAATATATTAAAAAACTTGTAAAAACTATTGAGTTGATTTCATTAAAATATTATTAAGCAACACAAACTTTTAGCCCACAGCTTAATAGCTCTTAGAGTGGTTCTAAATTGTTCTTTGTTCGGAATTAAACTCAGTACTTCTTTAGTGTTTCTGAGACCGCTAAGACTTCTAAAACACTTTGTTTTCATATTTCTTATTACTTCGTTATTAGTAATTTTGATTACATTTGATAGTATTGAACCTAACTGCACGTTGACAATTCGCGCAAACGATATATCCACCTGTAAAATTTAAATACATAATAAAATTTCTTACTTGTGAAAATTTTAATACGTTGCAACTGTATAAAAGCAAAGACTAAACTGTTTGTAGACAAATGATTAAAACGATAGTTTTATTGTTTGTTTTTTGTTTTTAATTTTACTTTGCTAGCCAAGTTATATAATAAAAAATAACGTATTTCAATCCAAAAACAAGTATCGTTGCTTAATTTAACTGTAGCACATTTATATATGATTATGAAGCTAAAGTTTACCTCAATTTTGTTGAAGACTGTTTTTATAACTGGTACGGCTGTGGCAGTTACAAAATTAATCGAGCTTATTTCAGGTCTTTTTCTGAGCATCTCATAGAATATGTTGTTAAAATGACTTCTATAGATAGGTCCCGATACCACAAGAACAGCATCAATGTCAGATTTTTTTCCTGAAACACCAAGCGTATAAGAACCATATTCTATCAATTTTCCTTCAGCTTTTTCATTGAACTTATCCGCTGCTTTCTGTATTAAGTATGTATGTATTTTTATAGCTGTAACATTATAAACCACTATAATTTAATAATTTATAAGTGTACGACAAAAAATATATAAAACTTTTATTGATTGGTTTAAATTGATAACAAATTGGGCACGATTGTATTTAGTAAAAAGATAAATACTATTCACTTAGATATGTATTCTAAGAGATCTTATTTAATCAGAAGTTAGTTTTAGTTTTAAATGTTATGAAAACTAGATAAGCTTATGTAAAAATTTCATTTGCATTAGTAATTGGTAGTAAGCAACAACCACTTAAGATACTAATTAAACTTAAAATCATAGTAATATTAGTAACTACCTTGCACTTTGAGATATTATATACAAATGGCTTCACTATGGATTCATTAAGAATTTCTATTACAGCCTTTCTAGCTATACTTGCTTCTTCATTTTCAAATGCTGAAGTTGTACTCAAGAACTTTGATAATTCTCTAGTCTGTTGAAGGTCTTTTTCTGTATTTTAAAATTCATTATTAAGTTATATAAATTAGAAACAACTAATTTCAGTTCATACACAAGTAATGTAAAATATATTTTAAATTTTTCTTCAGGTATCAAAATAAATTTTTTAGTTATATTTAAGCAATGAGTTTTGAAATTTGAAGGTTAAAAATCATAATTTAAATTTGTAATTAATAGACGAACTAAACAGTTAACAAACCTGTTTGACCATTAGACATCATTTGCTTAGACATTTCTATACCTTTGTTTAGTTGATTTAGGCTTTTGCTCATTTTTAACTTTATTATTTATCAAATTCTGAAACATGTTTAAAAATGAATAAGCTGAATTATTGAAAAATATTTACACTAACCGGAGACTGTAAAAGAAAAGTATCTCTAAAGCAGTAAGTTTTTTTTTTAATCTAATATAATTAGTAAAAATAGATTAAACATTATTAAAGTATTTTAACATTTAAAAAAATACTTTTTGTTACATAATAACAATGACAAACACTAAAACATATTAATAAAAATTTATTTTAATTTAAATTACAGTAATTTGTAAAAGCTACTACAAAAAGATATTATATAATTAAATTTAAATACTTTGCTACACGTTATAGTTTAGCTGTTGCTCTTAGCTTACCAGCTAAAATGATTGATTAGAACGTCTACTGCAGTTTGTATACAGTTTCATTTCAGCAATCTCTGATTAAAAATGCTGATTAGATTTATTCTAAGAGTAGTTTAAAAAACCTAACAAGTTTTTTATTGTATTTTGATTATACTTTATATATGTTGCCTTACTTAAAATAAAACTATCAGCCTAAATAACTTGTTTCATCTTGAAGTGCCTGAAACCAAACAAAATACTTTTGAACAAGCTTAAAGACTAGAAAGGTGAATTTAAGAAAACTAGTCATTAAAGGTAGAATTATTTTCTATGTAGCCAGAGTTTCGAAGGGAAAATTAAAAAAAAAAAAAAAGTTTATAACAATGAAACAAATTCAAATATTTAACAGTAAGACAGTAAATTAATAAAGTCAGGCTTTATATAGAGTGTTCCGTCTAAGAACAATCAAACCAATTACTTTTAAAAGGAATTTATCAAATTTTCTGTCTGGAAAAATATTATGATAGAATTGAATAAAATAATTGAATCAAGTAAAACATAAGTAACCTTAAAAATAAAACACTGAAGGACTTCTTGGTTTTTTCGAAAACACTAAAAAATGATGAGAAATAATAAAAATTACAGAAAATTGAAAAATGCCTCTATAAAACAGTTTTCAAATCGTAATAAATTTCGCACAATACTTTTTTGTGAAAACTGTCATTTGCAGAATTTTTCAGCTAAAATCTAAAACTTTAAAACTTTACCGTCCCATACAATCAACATTGAGGTTGTTCTCAAAAATTATAACTGGATTTTATTTTCAAAACTTTAAATCATCTGAAACTCTAGATAAATTTTTTGTATTATAGATATTAAACAGATATTTGAGACTTAATTCATTTAAAAACATTTTTCTATTGCAAACAAGTAAAATATACTTTAGCTAACCCTTATCAAATACTTTTGTTAGCAACCGATTTAAAGATAAATAATTATTAAAATTATCGTTAAAGGTTTCATCTGAAATTCTCAATTAAAACTAAGCAAAGTTAATAAAATTAACATTAACAATTGTTAAGTTAGTAAATAGTTTTAGGTATCATCAGAAAAAACTCAATTTAAATTAAGCAAATAGTTTATGACTTCGAGGTGTTTACTTGAGCTTGTTCAATCCTTAACTAAAAACTAATTTTATGTAACTTACTTATATTGATTTGTTACACATGATGAAACACGAAATTCTCTTTTTCTGGTTGACTGGTTCTGTTTTCTCAAGAGTTGAAAAAATTGAATAGCAAATGAATCTGAGATTCCGTTGCAAAGTAATAATTGACAAGAATTTTTAAACACCATGTATATTGAGAAGTGTAAAATAAAAAGGTGATCATTTTCTAACTTTTATCAAACAACATGATTATAAAATTGAGTTTCTTCTTTATAGGTCTAAATACTTTCAAATACTGTCGTCGATTCTAAACAATTTTTTTGTAGAAGATTCTTTAAAATATTTATTTATTTAAAAACTAAAGTTGTTTCTTTTTTTATGGTTGTTTATTTTAATGAATATTACAGGTATTTAATCAGTTTTATTTTTAAAATAAATTTGGTCTACTAAAAGTTTAAAATTATACTGCTAGGTTGTTTTATTGTTATTATACTTGAGCTTTACTAACCTATGTTTCTCAATTAAATTCTAATGAAATTTAGTTTTTTACTTTTGTTCTAAATTCTTACAAGTGTTTATCTTTTGTGCAACTTTTTCAAATTTATCATTCTTATTATTCAATAAAAAAAGATGTTGTTATGTTTTATTTATTTCAGAACTTTTAAGCTATTACAAAAAATTTTAAATAGCACAGTTTTAGTGTTTTAACATTTTCAAAAAAAATCACGATAAAAGTTTAAAAAATCCCATACATTTTACATGTAAAACAATAAAATTTTGGTAAGATGAGAAAAATTACAATTTACAATAACTATTTTTTTAAACTTTCAGAATTTTACTTATGATAAAACAGATTCAAAATAGCATTACAATCTTTTAATGTTTTTATAGTTTTTTATGACAGTTTTGTAAATTAAAATTAATATATTACTAAAAGCAACCGAAAAACTTAAACTTTCAAAAAGCAGGACATTAATTGAAAAAAACCTTTTGCCAGCCTCCTTTAAATAATTGCTATCTCATAAATACTGGTTGCTACTTTTTTATAAAGTAGACTCGACAACTTAGTGGATGTATGGTCTTTAAAAAAACAACTTTAAAAGAATATTGTAAAACTATAATTTAACTATTAGATTTAGGCAGAATGAAATTAATATTATAAATTTTAATTTGATCCTTGAAAAATACTAAAGTTCACTAAAATAAATAAGCTAAATTAACTTGTAATTAATATATAAAATTCTAAAAAAACTTTTTTTTTTGACTTCAAGGTGTTCACTTGAGCTTGTTCAATCCACAACTGAAAATAATTTTATGAAATTTACTTATATTGATTTGTTACACATGATGGAACATGAAATTCTCTTTTTCTGGTTGACTGGTTCTGTTTACTCAAGAGTTAAAAAAATTAAATAGCAAATGAATCTGAGATTCCTTTGCAAAGTGTTAATTGACGAGAATTTTGAGACACCATTTATTCTGAAAATTGTGATAGAAATGGCGATCTTTTTCTAAGTTTTATAAAACAAGATCATTTTAAAATAAGTTTTTCTTTCATATATCTATATCGTTTTAAATTCTATCGTGGATTCTGAATTTTTTTATATGTAGAAGATACTTTAAAAATTTTGAATAATTTTAAAATAAGAGTTTTTTGGTTCTTTATTTAAGTTAACATTACAGGTATATAATCAGTTTTCATTGCAATCTTATTTTAGGCTATTAAAAGTTTTAATTTTAAACTGCTTAGTAATTTTATTAATTTTACACATGAGCTCTACTAACCAATGTCTCTCAAGTAAAACTTAATTTTATACTTATGTAACAAATTCTTACAAGTGTGTATCTTTTGTATATTTTTTTCTAAATTACCTTTGATTTTGTTCTTTTTATAAAAAAGATCTTGTTGTGTTTATTCATTTCAAAATTTTTTAAAGCTACCACAAAAAATGTTAAATAACACAGTTTTAGAGTTTTAAAAACTTTAACAAAAGTCACTAAAATTTTAAAATAACAAATTAACTTAAATTTTAGTATCCAACATTTATATATAATTGCAAGCAATTTATTATTTCTCGTTCAGGAATTTTCTAGAAACGCCACTTGGACCTTAAAAGATTACATTCTCGTCTGACTTGAACTATAAAGAATTACTTGTCACTGCTATGCTAAAATTATTACACGTCACGGTCGAATTGAAGTTTAAAATTACATTGACTCGAGAATTAACACTAAGCCCCTTTAAGTAACTTTGCTGTCTTCAAAGAGTAAATGCAATGTTGTATTAAAGTTTAGTCTAAAAACTTTTTCTTAAAAATTAAGGTTGTTCTGAATCCAACTGATGTCCTAAATTTTATCCAATCGAGAGTCTCTAAACTTAATATGTTGTGTTGAACTTCAACCCTTAAATCACTCTTAAAAGCTACAATTTTTAATTCTACCCACATGTTCTTTCGCATTTTTCTTAATAAATGAGGTTAGAAGTTAACGTTTTTTCCAAAGTCATCTCCAAATTCTTCTTGAGTGCTAAAGTTGTATAAGACTTACTCTCAAGTTTATTAAAACTAGAAAAATGTTCTTTATAGATGGAGTTTTAAAGGAAAGTTAAAAAACATTTTAACTTTCAAAATTAAAACAAATTCTACTATTAAAGAGTTAGCCCGTAAATTTATAAGGTAAGGCTTTGTATAGAGTGTTTTGTTTTAGAACAATCTAACCAAATATTTTTTTAAGGAATTTATTAAATTTTCTTTCTAGAAAAATATTATTATGAAATTTGACAAAATTAACTGAATCATGTGGAACATAAGTAAAGTTAAAAAGTAAAACACGGAAGGACTTCTTGGTTTTGTCAAAAAAACTTAAATATGGTAAAAATGATAAAATTTACAGAATATTAACAAAAGCTTTCGTAAAACTTTCTTAAAACCGTATTAAGTTCCGTACAATTTTGTTTGTTGTGATGACTGTCACTTGCAAAATGATTTCAGCTAAAAACTCAAAATTCCAAATTTTTTAGTCCTATTAATATTGAGTTTATTTTAAAACTTCAAAAATAGCCTTAACTTTCAAGTGTTTAAATCTTCTAAAAAAAATTTGACGTTTTAGTACAACAAATATTAAACAAAAATTGGAGACATGTTTCATTCCAAAACATTTTTATTACAAAAAAAAGTAAAAAATATTTCAGCTAACCTTAGCAACGGATTTTAAAATAAATGTTTAGTAAGTAAAAAGTTAAAGATTTGATCAGAAAATGTTCAAATAAAATTACCATAATTAATTAAATTAACAGTAACAGAAGTTGAATAAATAAAAAGTTATAGGTTTAATTAAAAAATACTCAATCAAAATTGAGCTTAATTGAATTAACATAAAAACTCAGTTAATTAGATTAACATTATCAGATGTTGAGTATGTAAACAGTTATGGGTTTCATCAGAAAAAAAAACTATTAAATTTAGCAAAACTAATTACGTTAACATTAACAAATTACCATATACAAAAAACTCAAGTAATTAGATTACTAAAATCAGATGATGAGTATGTAAACAGTTATAGGTTTCATCAGAAAATACCTAATTAAAATTAAGCAATATTAATTACATTAAAATTAACAGATTAACATTAAAGTTATCATATAATCTCAGTTAATTAGATTAACTGAGTTTCTTCTTTTTAAATATTTCCTAAATGTAAATTGAAAAGTTAGCCATTTTTTAAACACCCTAACATGCATATGCATTTCTAAAAATTTTGTACTGCTTTTTGAGGCCCTTCAAATATTTTTTTGAATTAGAATTTAAATAGTTGATATCTTTTTATTTACCTTTTAATAAACAATTTCTGTAACATAATTTTTAATCTTATTTTTCGGTGGTGGTTTATAAAAAGCAGTTAAAAGTAAACATGGTAAGTAAATATGTACTGAGCTTCTAAAAAAATGTCTAAAAACGTCCCTTTTTAGGTGTTACTCTTAGCTTTTTAGTTTAAGAATAATATGTTAGATTGCCTTTTACAGTTTATATACAGTTTTATGTTCAATAATTTTATCATTAAAGTTATTAAGTAGTTTTAGCTAATAAATAATAAAAAACACTGCATAGTACTTAGAAACTAAATTAGAAAAATTAAGAAAACTACTAATTTAATTTAAAAGTATTTATCATCAAACTTTATAACTTGTAATTTATAAAAACTTTGAACTTGAAAAACAATGCAAGAAAAACCTAAAAACGTCGAAATTGAGAAATTTTGAAATAAACAACGAACTTTTACACAAAAATCACCAAAATAGTTTAAAAAATCCCGGAACCTTTAAATAATTTATATATGTATAATAATTATAATAATTGTCAGAAGAGAAAAAATTATCATACACCAAAACTTTTTTTGTATATTTTAGAATTTTATTTATGATACTACACATTTAAAGTAGCATTACAGTCTTTTTAATGGTTATAAAGTATTTTAGATCGTTTTCTAATTTAACTCAATTTAATATTGCAACCAAACGAAAATACTTGTACTTTAAAAACCCAGATTTTTTTAAATTTAAAACTTATGGCAACACATTTTTTACATAATTGCTTTCTTATAAATACTAGTTGCTACTTCATGTAAACCAGACTGGACAAATTAGTGGATGAATATTTATTAAATTACCACAATAAAGATAATCATAACATCATAATTACATAATGTTATAAAACTGTACTTTAATTATTATACTTACTTAGAACTCAAACAAATAATATTAGAATTTAATAAATATTTAAGCAAAGTAAAAAGTATCTTGAGGATTTGTTTCAGGAAAAGGTTTCAGGATTTTATAAGCTATTATAGTTCGAGGTTTATTTCAAAATTTATCAATTTCGACGTTTTCTAGGCTTTGTTTGCATTGTTTTTCAAGCTCTAAGCTTTTCTTAATTTACAAGTTATAAAGTTGGATGATAAATACTTTTAAATTAAATTAGTATTTTTTTTCTAATTTAGTTTCTAAGTACTATGCAGTGTTTTTAATTATTTATTAGCTGAAACAACTTAATAACTTTAATCGTAAATTATTTGAAAATAGAACTGTATACAAACTGTAATAGGCAATCTAAAATCTTATTCTTAAACTAATAAGCTAAGAGTAACACCTAAGCAGGGACGTTTTTAGACATTTTTAGTAGCTCAGTACATATTTACTTACCATGTTTACTTGTAGCTGCTTTTTATAAACCACCACCGAAAAATAAGATTAAGAATTATGATACAGAAATTGTTTATTAAAAGGTAAATAAAAAGATACCAATTACTTAAATTCTAATTTACAAAATTATTTAAAGGGCCTCAAAAAGTAAAACATATTTTTCAAAAATGCATATGCAGGTTAGGGTGTTTAAAAAAATGGCTACCTTTGATTTTACAATATTGAAAAAAGAAGAAACTCAGTTAATCTAATTAACTGAGATTATATGATAATTTAAATGTTAATCTGTTAATTTTAATGTAATTAATATTGGTTAATTTTAATTAGGTATTTTCTGATGAAACCTATAACTGTTCACTTACTCAACATCTGATAATATTAATCTAATTAATCGATTTTTTTGTATATGGTAATTTGTTAATGTGAACGTAATTAGTTTTGCTAAATTCTAATAGATTTTTTCTGATGAAACCCATAACTGTTTACATACTCAACATCTAATAAATTTAATCTAATTAACTGAGTTTTTATGTAAATTTAATTAAAATTACTCAATTTTAATTGATTATTTTATGATTAAACCTATAACTTTTTACTTACTCAACTTCTGTTACTATTAATTTATTAATTTTGATAATTTTATTTGAACATTTTCTGATCAAATCTTTAACTGTTTACTTACTAAACATTTAATTTAAAATCCGTTGCTAAGGTTAGCTGAAATATTTTTTACTTGTTTTTGTATAAAAAATGTTTCTGAATGAAACATGTCTCCAATTTTTGTTTAATATTTGTTGTACTAAAACATTTAAAATTTTTAGAAGATTTAAACATTTGAAAGTAAAGGCAATTTTAGGATTTTAAAATAAACTCAATATTAATAGAACCAAAAAATTTGGAATTTTGAGTTTTTAGCTGAAATCTTTTTGCAAGTGACAGTCATCACAGCAAACAAAATGTACGGAACTTAATACGATTTTAAGAAAGTTTTATGAAAGCTTTTGTTCACATTCTGTAAATTTTATCATTTTTAATCATTTTTAAGTGTTTTTGACAAAACCAAGAAGTCCTTCCGTGTTTTACTTTTGACCTTACTTATGTTCCACATGATTCAGTTAATTTAGTCAGATTTTATAATAGTATTTTTCTAGAAAGAAAACTTAATAAATTCCTTAAAAAAATATTTGGTTAGATTGTTCTAAAACGAAACACTCTATACAAAGCCTTATCTTATAAATTTACGGGCTAACTCTTTAATATTTGAATTTGTTTTAGTTTTAAAAGTTAAAATGTTTTTTAACTTTCTTTTAAAACTCCAGCTATAAAGAACATTTTTCTAGTTATAATGAACTTGAGAGAAAGTCTTAAACAACTTAAAAACTCAAGAAGAATTTGGTTATGACTTTGAAAAAAACATTGACTTTTAACCTCATTCATTAAAAAAAATGCCGAAGAATATGTGGGTAAGAATCAAAAATTTTAGCTTTTAAGAGTGATTTAAGGGTTGAAGTTCAACACAACATATTAAGTTTAGAGACTCTCGGTTGGATAAAATTGTGGACATGAGTGGGATTCAGAACAACCTTAATTTTTAAGAAAAAGTTTAAAGACTAAACTTTAATACAACATTGCATTTACTCTTTGATGATAGCAAAGTTTCTTATTATACTTCAAGGGGCTTAGTGTTAATTCTCGAGTCAGTGTAATTTTAAACTTCAACTCGACTGTGACGTGTAATAATTGTAACATATTAGTGAAATGTAATTCTTAAGAGTTCAAGTCAACCGAGACTTGTAATCTTTTAAGCTCTAAGTGGCGTTTCTAGAAAAGTTTTGAAATAGATAAAATAAACTCCTTGCAATTCTATATAAATGTTGGATATTCAAGTTTAAGTTAGTTTGTTATTTTAAAATTTTAGTGACTTTTGTTAGAATTCTTAAAACTTTAAAATTGTTTATTCAACTTTTTTTTGTGATAGCTTTAAAATACTTTGAAAAATATAAAACAAACAAGATTAAATTTTTTCAAATTGAATAAAATCAAAAGTAATTTTGAAAAAAATGTACAAAAGATACACACTTGTAAGAATTTGTTACGTAAGTATGAAATTAAGTTTTACTTGAGAGACATTGGTTAGAAGAGCTCATGTATAAAATCAATAAAATTACTAAGCAGTTTAAAATTAAAACTTTTAATAGACCAAACTAAGATTGCAATGAAAACTGATTATATACCTGTAATATAAACTTAAATAAAGAACCAAAATAAAACTCTTGTTTTAAAATAAGTCAAAATTTTTAAAGTATTTTCTACATAAAAAAATAAAGAATCCACGATAGTATCAAAAAAAAATTAGATATATAAAGGAAAAACTTATTTTTAAAAAGATTATGTTTTATAAAACTTAGAAAATGATCGCTATTTTGTATCAAAATTTTCAGAATAAATGGTGTTTCAAAGTTCTCGTCAATTAATACTTTGCTAGGGAATTTCAGATTCATTTGCTATTTAATTTTTTTTTAACTCTTGAGAAAACAGAACCAGTCAACCAAAAAAAGAGAATTTCATGTTCAATCATGTGGAACAAATCAATATAAGTAAATTTCATAAAGTTATTTTTAGTTGTGGAATGAAAAAGCTCAAGTGAACACCTTGTAGTCAAAAATAATTTTTTGTCAATTTTTTTTAGAATTTTATTTATTAATTACAACTTAACTTAGCTTATTTATTTTGGTGAACTTAAGTTTTTTTCAAGGTTAAAATTTAAATTTATCATATTACTTTTAATTCTACTTAGATCTAATAATCAAAGTATAGTTTTATAATATTGTTTTAAAGTTGTTTGTTTAAAGACCATTCATCCACTAGGTTGTCGAGTCTACTTAATAAAAAAGTAGCAACCAGTGTTTATAAGATAGCAATTATGTAAAGGAGGGTGGCAAAAGGTTTTTTACAATTAATGTCCTGGTTTTTGAAAACAAGTTTTTCGCTTGCTTTTAGTAATATATTAATTTTAAGTTACAAAACTGTCATAAAAAACTATAAAAACAGTAAAAAGATTGTTATGCTACTTTGAATCTGTTTTATCATAAATAAAATTCAGATAGTTACAAAAAATAGTTATTGTTTGTTGTAGTTTTCCTCATCTTACCAAAATTTTATTATTTTACATGTAAAATGTATGGGATTTTTAAACTTTTTTCGTGATTTTAGTTGAAAGTGTTAAAACACTAAAACTGTGTTATTTAAAAATTTTTTTAATAGCTTAAAAGTTCTGAAATAAATAAAACATAACAAGATTTTTTTTTTTTGAATAAAATGAATGATAATTTTTAAAAAGTTTCACAAAAGATACAAACTTGTAAAATTTTAAAACAAAAGTATAAAACTAAATTTCATTATAATTTAATTTAGAAACATGGGTTAGTAGAGCTCAAGTATAAAATCAATCAAACAACCTAGCAGTATAATTTTAAACTTTTAGTAGACCAAATTTATTTTAAAAATAAAACTGATTAAATACCTGTAATATTCATTGAAATAAAGAACCGAAAAAAAAGAAACAAATTTTGTTTTGAAATAATTAAACATTTTAAAAGACCTCCACAATAAACTGTTTAGAATCGACGACAGTATTTAAAAGTATTTAGACCCACAAATATGTAACTCTTTTTTATAATCATCTTGTTTGACAAAACTTAGAAAATGATCGCCGTTTTATTTTACACTTCTCATTATACATGATGTTTAAAAATTCTTGTCAATTATTACTTTGCAACGGAATCTCAGATTCATTTGCTATTTAATTTTTTTAACTCTTGAGAAAACAGAACCAGTCAACCAGAAAAAGAGAATTCAATGTTTAATCATGTGTAACGAATCAATATAACTAAATTTCATAAAATTAGTTTTTAGTTGTGGATTGAACAAGCTCAAGTGAACACCTTGGAGTCACCTTGAAGTTATGAACAATTTGCTTAAAAAAATAGAGTATTTTTTGATGATTCCTAAAACTGTTTACTTGCTCAACATTTGTTAATGTTAATTTTATTAACTTTGCTTAGTTTTGATTGAGAATTTCAGATGAAACCTTTAACGATATTTTTAATTATCATTTATTTTTAAATCGGTTGCTAACAAAAGTATTTGATAAGGGTTAGCTATAAAATATTTCACTTGTTCGCTAAAGAAAAATGTTTTTGAATGAATCATGTCTCAAATTTCTATTTAATATCTGTAATTCAAAAAATTTATCAAGAGCTTTAGATGATTTAAAGATTTGAAAATAAAATCCAATTATAATTTTTGAGAATAACCTCAATGTTGATTGTATGGGACGCTAAAGTTTTAAAGTTTTATATTTTAGCTGAAATATTTTGCAAATGACAGTTTTCACAAAAAATATTGTGCGGAATTAAATACGATTTGAAAACAGTTTTATAAAGGCTTTTTTCGATTTTTACTATTTCTAATTATTTTTTAGTGTTTTTGAAAAAACCAAGAAGTCTTTCCGTGTTTTATTTATTAAGCTTACTTATGTTTTACTTGATTCAATTATTTTATTAAAGTCTAAAAAAATAATTTCCAGACAGAAAACTTGATAAATTGCTTTAAAAAGTATTTGGTTTGATTGTTCTAACACGGAAAACTGTATATTAAGCCTAACTTTATAAATTTACGGGCAACTCTTAAATATTTGAATTTGTTTCAATGTTTTAAACATTTTTTTTAATTTTTTTGGAAACTCTGGCTATATAGAAAATAATTCTACTTTTAATGACTAGTTTTCTTAAATTCAAATTTCTAGTATTTAAGCTTGTTCAAAAGTATTTTGTTCAGTTTCAGGCACTTCTAGACGAAACAAATTATCTCAGGCTTATAGTTTTATTTTAAGTGAGGAAACATTTATAAAGTATAATGAAAATACAATAAAAAATTGTTAGGGTTTTTAAATTACTCATAGAATGAAACTAATCAGCGTTTTTAATCAGAGATTGCTGAAATGAAACTGTTTATAAACTGCAGTTGACGTTCTAATCAATCATTTTAGCTGGTAAGCTAAGAGCAACAGCTAAACTAGAACGTGTAGCAAAGTATTTAAAATTAATAATATAATATCTTTTTGTAGTAGCTTTTACAAAATTTCTGTAAAGATTAAAATAAGTGTTTATTAAAATGTTTTAGTATTTTTTATTGTTATGTATGTAACATAAAGTATTTTTTAAAATGTTACAACACTTTAATAATTTTTAACTTATTTTTTCTAAGTTTATTAGATTATTAGAAAAAAACTTACTGCTTTAGAGATACTTTTCATTTACAGTCTCCGTAAGTGTAAATATTTTTCAATAATTAAGCTTATTTATTTTCAAACATGTTTCAGAAATTGATAAATAATAAAGTCTAAAATGAGCAAAAACCAAAATCAACTAAACAAAGTTATAGAAATGTCTAAGCAAATGATGTCTAATGGTCAAACAGGTTTGTTAACTGTTTAGTTTGTCTATTAATAACAAATTTAAATTATAGTTTTTAACGTTCAAATTTCAAAACTCATAGCTAAATTATAACTAAAAAATTATTTTGATACCTGAAAAAAAAAATCAAAATGAACATTACATTACTTGTGTATAAACTGAAACTAGTTGTTTCTAATTTATATAACTTAGTAATGAATTTTAAAATACAGAGAAAGACTATCAACAGACTAAAGAACTATCAAAGTTCTTAAGTACAACTTCAGCATTTGAAAATGAAGAAGCAACTGTAGCTAGAAAGGCTGTAATAGAAATTCTTAATGAATCCATAGTGAAGCCATTTGTATATAACATCACAAAGTACAAGGTAGTTACTTATACTACTATAATCTTAAGTTTAATTAGTACCTTAAGTAATTATTACTTACTGCCAATTAATAAAGCGAATGAAGTTTTTACACAAATTGATCTGGTTTTCATAACATTCAAAACAAAAAATAAGTTCTGATTAAAAATGATCTCTTAGACTACATATCTAAGTAAATAGTATTTAACTTTTTACTAAATACAATCTTGCTCAATTAGTTAACAATTTAAACCAATCAATAAAAGTTTTATATATATTTTGTCGTACACTTATAAACTATTAAATTATAGTGGTTTGTAATGTTACAGCTATAAAAATACATATATACTTAAATACAGAAAGCAGCGGATAAATTCAATGAAAAAGCTGAAGGAAAATTGATAGAATATGGTTCTTATACGCTTGGTGTTTCAGGAAAAAAATCTGACATTGATGCTGTTCTTGTGGTATCGGGACCTATCTATAGAAGTCATTTTAACAACATATTCTATGAAATGCTCAGAAAAAGACCTGAAATAAGCTCGATTAATTTTGTAACTGCCACAGCCGTACCAGTTATAAAAACAGTCTTCAACAAAATTGAGGTTAACTTTAGCTTTATAATCATATATAAATGTGCTTCAGTTAAATTAAACAACAATATATCTACTTTGAATAAAAATACGTTATCTTTATTTATATAACTTTTGTTATCAAAGTAAAATTAAAAACAAAAACCAAACAATAAAATTATCGTTTTAATCATTTGTGTACAAACAGTAGAGTCTTTGCTTTTTTACAGTAGTAACATTTTAAAATTTAACAAATAAGTAAAATTTTATTATGTATTTAAATTTTACAGGTGGATATATCGTTTGCGCGAATTGTCAACGTGCAGTTAGGTTCAATACTATCAAATGAAATCAAAATCACTAATAATGAAGTAATAAGAAATATGAAAACAAAGTGTTTTAGAAGTCTTAGCGGTCTCAGAAACACTGAAGAAGTACTGAGTTTAATTCCGAACAAAGAACAATTTAGAACCACTCTAAGAGCTATTAAGCTTTGGGCTAAAAGTTTGTGTTGCTTAATAATATTTTAATGAAATCAACTCAATAGTTTTTACAAGTTTTTTAATATATTTTTTAGAGTTGTTACTGTTTGACTAACAACTAGTCGCTTAAACTAATTTCTTGAATTAAAAAGTAATTTAGTTATTTTATTCTAGAACTTTGGGGTCAAAGTTTAACTTACAGTAAGATAAATTTTATCAAAGCTTAGTAGCAGATCGAATTAGTAGTTAAAATAAAGTATACGTAACTTATACATGTTTTTTAAGCAACATATATTTTACACAATCACCAAAAATGAGCTTCATAGCTTACTAAAAAAGTTTTTATTTAAATATTCTAATCAGTAATTTAAGCATGTTTTTCTGTATTTCAAAATATGATTATAATACGTAATTAACTTAAATATTTATAGATAGAGGAATATACAGCAATATGATGGGATATTTGGGAGGTGTTCAATGTGCATTTTTAGTAGTCAAAATTTGTCAAAAATTTCCAAATGCTTCTTCTAATTTACTCCTTCATCAATTTTTCAAAATTTTTAGCACATGGTAAGAATATTATTTTGTATTTGTTTTGCGTTATTACGATCTAATACATTTATTAAAATTTGGATAAACTTAATTATTTACATCAGTTTTAAATAATTTCATAAGGTATCTTTTTTGAAATAAAACAATGACACGATTTTAACAGTTGAAAAAAAAGAACTAAAATATTAAAATTCTAATTTAAAGGAACTGGCCAGAACCTGTTACATTGAAGGAAATTAAAGACGAGAAATTTCCAGGCCTTGATGTTTGGAAACCAGAGTCAGAAGGAAGTGTAATGCCCATTATAACCCCATCATATCCACAGTTCAATTCAACTTACAGCATCAGTCACTCATCAAAACAAGTTATTTGCAAAGAGTTAAAGCGTGGTGTTAAAATTATGCAAGATATTCTTGAAAATAAAGATGAATGGAAAAAATTGTTTGACAAAGCCGAATTCTTTAACAGATACTATCATTTTTTTGTAGTCAGTATATACGCAAAAGATGAAAAAAAGTTTAACTCTTGGAAAGGGTATGTTGAATCAAAGATTAAAAAGTTTGTAGAAAAAATTGAAAACAAAGAAGTCACTGATGAACTACATATAAACTTGAACTGTAGTCCTACAAATGATAATGACAAAAATGAATGGTGTTCAAAGAAGTGGTTTATAGGAACAAAATTCAAGAAATTTGAAGGCGTTAAACAGAAAGTTAGCCTAGGAGCTGAAACTAAATCATTTATGGATCTTATTGATAAAAATTCATCAGTTGAACACAAAGACAGAAACTTCTTTGATGTAGAATGCACTTATTGTAAACGTCAACAAATTGTACAGCATCTACCTGAAGAAATTGCAAAAACTATCAAAGTTAAGAACGATGTCAAAGTTGAAATTAAAACTTCAATTTCTTTGCCTAGTCAACTACAATCTAGCGAATCAGAAAAACTAAACACGAGTTTCACAGAAACTCAATCATCTCAACAGGATAGTTTACCTGATGAAACACCTGAGAGACCCAGTAGTTGTACTGCAATGGAAATAAACTCAATACCTGTTGTTGCAGATAATAATGTACAAGCTCCTAACAGTGACTTGAGTACAAACCAAAATTTAAGACAACAACAAAATTTTGCTATTCTTCATCAGCATTTAGCAAAACAGCAGTTAGGTACACAGCAATTAGAAGCACAGCAGTTAAGCCAGCAGCAGCAGTTAGCTTACCAGCAACAGTTAGCCTACTACCAACATTTGTACTTACAACAAAGCTATAACAACTATGGAGGCGCTTCTTCGCAATATTACGCTCAAATGAATCAGAATTACGCCATGTACAACACTGCACCTGCTTATATGAATGCACAAAAATTTGCTGCGAGTCTAAAACATGTTACGAATTGTAACAATCAACAAAGTAGAAAACGTTCAACTGCTAATGATCTTAGAAGAAATTCACCTACTAATGATCGTAGAAGACGTTCACCTACTAACGATCGTAGAAGACGTTTACCTACAAATGATTGTAGAAGACGTTCACCTACTAATGATCGTAGAAGACGTTCACCTACTATTGATCGTAGAAGAAGTTCACCTACTAATGATCGTAAAAGACGTTCACCTACTAATGATCGTAGAAGATATTCACCTACTAATGATCGTAGAAGAAGTAGATTCCGTCCTTATGACAACAGAAGACGATAAAAATGTAATAAAAAGCTATCATGAAACTTAATGCTTGAACTAAAATGTATTTACTGCATAAAAAAACGTAACTATTATTTTTTAAGTTTAGCTCAAATAAACAAAATGAAAATAACCTATTTTTTGTTATTTTTTCTTTATAGTTAAAGTTGTCATAATGAAACTTTTAAATCAAGAAAGTTATAAGTACAGTGCTTCCTCGCTAATCCGGTCCTCGCTAATCCGGTTCCTCGCTAATCCGGCCGGTTTTAGTTGAGAAGTCGACTTATTTACTTTAGCGTTTTTAGCGTATAATTTCATTTTACTTCGAAAAAGTATTCAATTTACGTTTTATAAGTATGCAAGCAATATATGGTTACGTCATAATAAAGTATCATTTGTATAATCTTAAGTTTTTTTCATACTTTTCCCGCTCAGTTATAACAAACTTGTTTATTACTCATTTGGAATTTTTCTGTCTTTGCTAAGTAAGTTACACTTTGATATACTACAATCAACATATTTGGTTAAAAAATGGATAAGACAGCAAAGAAACGAAAACGCGTTCAACTAACAATTGAAAACAAGTTAAAAGTTTGCGAAATGGCAAACAATAATGTGCCTAAAGCTGTTATAATAAGCCAGTTTAACATTGGTAAGTCAACTTTAAATGGCATTTTGTGAGGCGAAGAAAAGTTCAAAAAGTTTAAAGCCGAAAAGGAGGAGCTGGGAATAATTGGAGCTGCTAAAACGGCAAAAAAAGTAGAGGGAGGCGTCTTTGACAAGCTAGACAGCGCCCTTTACATTTGGTTTTGTCAGGAACGTGAAAAGGGTTGTCCAATAACTAGCCCAATACTATTAGAAAAAGCCTCCGAGTTCCATCGTTTAATTTACTATCGTTACTATCGTTGCCAACCAGAAGCCACACCTGAAGATGAGTCAAAACTCATCCAATTTCGTGAGTTTTCTGCTAAGAAACGAGAAAGCACTGTAAAACAATATTCCATTCTTTCTTTTTTCAAAAAAAATCTTAATTTAGTTAAAGTGTTAACATTGTAGTTTTTTTTCCAATAATTTTAACTTATAAAATTTTGTTTCGTTTAGTTTTGTCAGTTTTAATTCTTTTTTCTTTGAATAAAGTAAATTAAATTAACAGAAATTTTATAGTACGTTTTGTTATATACATTCATAATATAACTAAGGTAGATAATTTGTAAAAAAAGCGATACTTTGTTCTTATTCGGCCAAAGGTAAATCCGGCCGTGTTTTCAAAAAAATCTTGCCCAACTTGGCCGGTTTAGCGAGGAAGCACTGTATATACAAAAATAATTATGATAAAGAAAATTAAATAAAGTTAGGTATATTATGAAAATTTCTAATTATTTGCCAAATTACACACCGCTTGTTAAATTTAACGAAATATTTTCATTTACTGAGGTAATATCTTTAGTGCAAGGTTAAACAATTTTTGTACTCAACTATAAATTAAAAAAGAAAATATAGGATAATTTATGCTTCATATTTGTTGCTTTTACACAAAGGGAATCTTTGATGTAAATATAGAATTGGTGCTTAAAGTTTGTGATATTTAAACTATCATACGCCAGATTAACTTAAGATTCAAAATAGTAATAATACTTTGAAAAGAAAAGCATACAAGGAATCAGACTTAAACTAAATTACTTCATATGCATTAGAAATTTAAATCATTTTTTCATATTACTGACAGATGTTAGTAACCAACTTACAAAAGCCTACTGAGCTATTTTTCAGAAAATTCCTATTAAAGTTTTAAAACTCACTTCTAATATTAAATGGATACAAGAAGATTTTGAAACTGTGTTGAGTATTAGAATAAGTTAAACATTTTTTTTACAGAGCAATAATGATTATCTAAATAGTAAAAGTTTTTTGACTTGAATTTATACTCTCATTCTTGTAAACATTATTAATAAATTTAAGCAGGTTGATGTTTTATAAGTAAGATATGACAATCTACAAGTTAAGGAGCATTAACCATGATTACTTATCAGGGGCGTATCTAAACTTTTCTCAGTGAGGTATCAGAATTTCTACTATTTATTAAATAGGATATTTTCCGTAGTAGCTTTTAATAATACACTTTTAATATATATAATAATGTCTACTACATAACTGCTTAAAATTTTCTGGATTATATAAATTATTTTAAACTTTAAACACTTTTTAAAGAGCACTAAACCTTAATGTTAAATTTTAATAAATAGTCCAGTTTTAAATTCATTAGTAAAACATTTTAAATTTAAACCCTAAGTCGTGTTTAGATTAGAAATATAGAAAATTTTGTCTTACATTGTGAAGATACCACCTTTGACGCAAGTATACATAATAAACTAATAAAAAAGTACGAAAATATTCCTAGGAAACCTTTGCAAAATTTGCAACTTTTTTATTTTAATATTTTTACAAAGTGTATATACCTTTCAAAAAAAAGTCAAACATAAATAAATCATTAAAGGTAAATAAAGAAATAACAAATTTTTGAAGTATACAAAACACAATAAAAAATTGATAGAAATCTAGTTGAATGGTTTAAAGAATTTTTTAGGATAGAACACAAATAATTTTTTACTAAATTTGCCGTGATAAAATTTTAAAAACATTATATTAACTGTTGAAAATAATATTCTACAGCATAAAAACTTCTATCTAAAGTTAAAAATAAATGCCTTTTTGAAAATTCTTGTTTAATGAATAATAGTTGACTTATATCTTCAAGATAGTTCCTAGAATTTCGAGCCAAGTTCGGAAAAAGGTTGACAAAAGGGGCCTATTTCAAAAAAATGTTGTTTATGAATATATAATTGGAAATTAATAGCTTTCGAATTGTTTGAATATTTTAGTTTATGAGTTTTTTTAGTTTGTACCTTGTATAAGTTTTATGTTTATTTTAACACTGTAATTTGTTTTTTTGTTTTATACTAGTGTCTATCAGTTTAAGTGGCTTAAAATTTAATGCCTAGGTCCTTCGTTTGACAATAAACTTCAATAAAAATAATAATAATAATAATAATATATCTTTTAAATCATACAAACAAAATATAGTTGAATTGTGATTTGACTACTTTTAGATTAAATCATTATACTTAAAAAAGTAAATTGTGATATATTTGAATTTGGTATTGAAATTTTTTGTAAAATTCTACTGTTTAAACTTTAACAGTTTCAAAAAATTATTATTGCCATTAAAAAAGATTCAAGTTATATTTATGAATTATCTTCTGCATTGACTTAACATTTAACGTAAAAGCTATTTTTAGTTGTAATATAAGTTACAAACAATTATTCTTATATCTGCATAACATGTTGTTTGAGAAAACTTTTCTAAAGAAGAGCTGTATTTTTACATAAAACTAACTCGCGTGCAGACTTTATTTTAGTTTACGAAAACAAAATATGTGTCTTTCTAAATAATCTTAAGTTGTTAAAACAATTCCAGAGTGACAAGAAATTTTATCTAAGAATTTGAATTAATCTAAAAACTTTTTTTTTAAACTAAGATTACCCTTCGTCACTTTAAACCTTTAAAAATTACATATGTTTGTTAAGTTATTGATTTTCCGTAAATTTAAACTTTACTATTGTTAAAATTATAAAAAATTATAATAAATTCAATTTATATGAAAAATTATTTATTTAAATTAAATTTAACAAAAATGTGCAATTTCTTATGTCAAGGTTTGTAACAAGATAGTGTTTTCTTTAAATTAAAAAAGACCAGGTTTCTTAAACATCTTTTGAAAAAAGAGTAATTTTTTATTGTAAATATTTTAAGAAAAATAAGCTAAATATTTTAAAACATTTTTAAACTTAGTTTTGAATAGTTTTTAGGATTAATTTTTGTTTATTTTTGAGTACAGTTTTAAAATTATAATTCGTAAATATGCGTAAGTAGTCTAGTAAATTTAGCAAAAACTTATTTTTAATATAACTTTTGTTTTACAAAGTGTTCTCAAACATGAACTTGTTTTTGTTACGTTCTTGTAAAAATACCCTTATAATTGCTTTGCCCTTAGTTTTATATATAAAACATCATTCCTGGACAAGACGTTAGAAGGTATCCGTGGTGTACGATCGATAACTGAAGGGTATTTGTGCAACAGGTCCTAGGACCAAATATTTTAGGCGTCTTTTTTTTGTCGTTCAATAAACTATAATATTATATATAATGAGTGTTAAAAAACTTGCAGCAATGTGTTGTAATTTTAATTGGGGCAAAATTACATAGATATGAAAAACACAAACTATAAAAAGAAATTGACGTTAAACATACTACACTAAAAATGGTATTAAACCAAAATCTTTTTTTTTAATTTCATCTTACTCTATATTATGGTTTAATGTTAAACAATTAGTTATATCCAGTTATAAAACATAAATTATAAAGTTCTGTTTTGCAGATTATACGTCTGAGTTTGTAGAAATTAACTAGTAACACTAAAAATGGTGTTCTAACAAATTATAAATTTTCAACTTCCTCTAATTTTGTATTATGTTTAAATGTTAAACAGTTAGTTATAAACAGTTATATAATGTAAATTACAAAATTTTGTTATGCAGGTTATGAGTCAATTAAAGTAAACATACCAGTGAGTTTTGATAAGTTTTAAAAAGTCATAGACCGTATAAGTACTGATGTGGTTGATGTAAGTGATAATTGTATCTTTCAATTGGTTAAAGTTTATTATTTTCAAATTGATTGTTTATATCGTAGAATCTTTTTTTTTTTTTAATCGTGAAGCTATGTAACTAGACATACATGCCTTTTCACAATAAGACTTGCTAATTATGATTATGCTAAGGTTACAAAGAATATTATCACAAAAAATAATGTAATTAAAATTGAATTTACGAAAGTAATTCTGAATCGACAGAAGTATAGTCAAATTCTATTTTAATAGTTATCAAAATTTATTTTCAATAACTATTAGAGATAGACTATCTAATTACAAAAGTTATTAAAATTATAGATAAAATGCTTTATAGGTTGAAAATTTATAGGTCAAAATAATCTATTTAGTGCACAAAGAAAGACTTAATAGTTAAATGTTTCAAACAAAAAATAATTTTTCTTAAAAAAACTAAATTTCTTGAACACCAAAAAAGTATTTGTAAAGATCAAAATCGCTCCTTTTTCCACCTTCTAACGATTCATTCAGCTTACTTTCTAATTCATCCTGAAACAAATAATGTATAGATAAAAACTTAAAAACATAAAACATTACACATATAAAGTTAGCTTCACTAAACCTTATAAAAGCATTTAACAAAATTACTGCACAAAAATTGTTTAAAAACATTTCCTTACCTTGCTAGACGTTTTCTCTTCTTTGTTGTCGATACTCTTCTCATTACTTGCATCACTTTCACATTTGTTGTTTTTATTTTCACGAAAAGTCTTGGCGTATATTCTACCTTTTAGAAGTCTTCTTCTTTTTCTAACACGTTCAAGATCGTCTCGACTATAATAATAAGATATTTTTAGATTAATAACTTTCTTATTTAACAGTAATTAGCTCAAGTAGCTCAAGTTTAAGGAGACGAAATATGATACTCTGATAACCCTATTTCAGAAAAAAAATCATTTGATTAAAAAACTTATCTAAAATATTTGCTATTGTACCTTATTTTGACTTCGATAATTTTAAAAAAGACAAAAATATTAATCAAATATTTTTATGAATAAAATATGGTTTTCATAGTACTAAATTTCTTTTAAGTTTTAAAACTTATTTACAAAAATTACTTACGACTGTAAACTACTGTATTTTACATGTTGTTTTATTGTTTCAAATATCGAATTTCTATTTACAAGTGGAAATAATTATATAATGAAATGAATTCTTGTGCAGTGAAGCTTAATATTTATTAACTGATTTCAGTTAAATTTATTTGATGTGTGTAAAACACCTGATTTTCTGATTTTGTTAAAATATAAAATTATTACTTAAATCACATTTAGTTCTTATAAATTCTCGGAGTTAGATTTTAGTAAGTAATAACTCTTTTACTGTTTTATAGTTTATTGCTCACTAAAACTTGGATATAAACTATTTCAAGTGTTTATAAAAACTATATAAATAGTTTTTTTTGAAATATAATTGTTGTAATGTTTTACTGTGGTTATTTTATTTAGAATACGTTCATTACTCAATTTGTATTGTCTGATTTATATAGATTAGACTAAAATAGAATTTAATACTTATAAATAACTAATTATATAAGGTAGTATTAATTTTTGACTAGCAGTCTCAACATAGTATACCAACATTTATTGGATACAAGACATCAAATATAAATCTCAGAAAAATATCACAACATAACTAACCTTACATTTCGAAGTCTTTCGTTTAATTGTTTAATGGGAAGGTTTTTTAAAACATCATCTTCCAATACAAAAGTGTTTCCGTTTTTCAAATCTAATACTTTTACACACCCGTCCGATTTTTTCGATTTTGCTGGTACATTAGTCACGTGGGTGTTGTAAGTGACCATTGTATCGAAATTGCCTTGATGTAGCAGCTGATTGAAGCTTGATTGAGACTGCAGACTATCACCAACAATAACTTGTGTTGGATCAGTTTTCTTTGTGTTAGTAACTTCTTTAGTTGGTTTTCTCTCTCGGTTACTTTGAACTGCGTAGTTTTGTTGATATTTCTGTCCATGTACAATGTAACTTTGTGCGGGTTCATTCATTTGATAATTACTTGTTTGTCCACTTTGTGTATCATGACAAAAGCGTGGAACATTTGAAGCATAATTACAATGAGTAGCTTGTACATTGTTTACACAATACGCACAATTATAACCAGTTTGCTGAGGGTAGTTATACTTCACTTGATCGGGAAAAAGGTCCCAGTTAGGATTAGTATTTGCAGTGTTCGAAATTTGCTGCTGGTGTTGAATTTTAGAAACCAGGTTTTGTCCGTTGTTATAGTAAGAACGATCAAAACTAATATTATTAGAAAGATTCGGCGTCCCTATACTTGGCTGTTTGCGGAAAGTGTGTTGGCTGTGAAGTGGCGGAAAACTTCCATAAGTCATTGCTAATTCGTATTTATCCGTCATAGTTTGTTTTAACTAGTAAAATCTTTTGAAAGAATTTGCTCTTGCTACGTAATTTTGATATTTCCAAAAACAAATTAAAAAAAAAATCTTAAAGCAACTAAATATGTATTTTTTAAAGTTAAGCTATCTTTATTTTATAACACTATATTTAAGATTTTATTTGTTTTTTCAACATTAGTAAATTTTAAGTTTACTACTACATGAAGTACTTAATTTTTTGCTTCTAACAAAAAAAGCTTTAAAGTAAGCATATCTAACAAGAAATAAACAATTGACAAAGAAAATTATAGAAATTTAAAAAAAATTAACAAAAACTGCATAAATCATTGAATAAATGTGTTTCATCTGTACTCAGGTAAAATAAGTATGTATTAGTTGTTCTATTTTAAGTGTATATATGTTCATTATAATACTTATTTTTTTTAAACTTTTAACCTATTCTATAATATTCATTTTGACCTAAAATGACCGGTTTACACTGATCAAAATAAGTTTAGTATTTCATTATTTTTTAGGCCAGATAGTTATTCAAAATAATCTTAATAGTACTTTTTGAAGATTTTTGTGTTAATTAGAATTCAAATTACTTGTGTGGACATTACTTTTCTAAAAAGTAAATTTAGTTTTCTGTATCAATATGCATTAAATCAATGAAAAGAGTTATAGAAACCTAAAGACAAGGATAAATTACATTTAGTTAGTCTAGGTCAATTTATAAAAACCAATATCTAAAGAATAAATAACTAGCCTAAAAAAATGTATAACATATTTGTTCACCTTTTATAAAACTAGATAAAGCCAAACAAAAACTTTTCATGGTTTTTAATATTGTAAAGAAAAATCTAAACTAAATGAAGTAAATATTTTATATTTATTAAGTGTTCTCTCTAACAGTTCTGCTTTCTTAACTATCTTCATTACCTTTGTACATTAATAAAACAATGTTTTAGATAGAAGATGAATAGGTTTGTAGTTGTTAAGTTTTTATAAAATTTTTATTTATTTAAACTCTTAACCTTCTTTGTAAGCACTTTTTTGACCGAAAAGTGACCAAAAGTTAAATGACCTTTAATAAGTTTAAAAAAGGGATTAAGATTAAAAATGACCTTTTAGAGTTCAAATTTTTTGTCAATTTAAACAAATGTTCGAAACTTTTTTTAATTTTTTTACTTTAACTATTTTTAAATAAGTTAAAAATTCATTTAAAAATTTTTTGAATATTTTATAAATAAACTATTCAATTTAAAACATATAATTTTAACCAAGGTTTTGATTTACTAACATTTTGAGTTACCTAGCCCTTTGTTATAAATATACGGCCTAAGATAAAAGATATGTTTTATGTTAATTATCTTTCTTTAACACTCTTTAAATTTAAATCGTTTTTACAAAAGTTTGTTAACAATTTTTATTTAAAATAGTTGTGAGTAAGAAATGAAGCGAGTCTAATTATTATTCATAACAATTATAAACGTTATAGTTATGTATCTGTCTAATCCAATTTAAAAGAAAAAAATAAATGTCGTTCTGCGAGACATTCAATAATTTTAAATTAAACTTTAATCAAAACATAGTACATTTTATTTAAACAAAATAAAATATTTGATTATTTTTATTCTTCCGTTCTTTGTTATGTGTCTTTTTGTTCAAAATGCTTAGGATTTGTTGCTTGGGTCTATCGTATTGACAAAAAACTTGCAGTAACAATAAACCAGCAAACAGAATGTTTTGTTACATAATTTAGTCCCTTACTTTCATCTCTAGCTCTTACCATTTTAATAATTTACAGAAATTGAGTTAAAACTTAAGTGCAAACGTCATTTTTTAATATTAAGGAGTAAGAAGAAATGTCCTCTTTCATTACCGGACTTGAATCAATTATATTTTTCGATTCAGTCGAAATTGGATGTGTTTGCTGTTGCTCACCAAATCATTGATAAGAGTTTCTCTTGCGCGATTGAAAGCCAGAATACCTCAGAAAACATTGCGTTCCTTTGTTTTAATTAAAAAAAAAAAAAATTAACTATTTTTGATAATAAGAGACAGTTTATAATTATTAGTCGCGCTAATCATAGTTTCTAATATTGTTTAACTTAACTTGTGAATGTTCCGCACATAATTCGTTTTTTAACTAGTCTGAGTTTATTTAGTCCACCTTGTGTTTCTAAATACATTTTTGAGTTAAAATAATCAAAAAAAAGTGTTTAAGTATGCGTTATTTGATAAACAAAAAAAAAACACTTCTTTAGTACTATTTACTGTACGGTTTTCAACATTAAACAGTTTACAGAATTTTGTCTCTAACGACTATACTTATTATTTATCAAATATAACAAGTTGAACTTTAGTTTAAAAAATTAAAGTATTTATAAGTATGCATAGTATGTCTGAAAAAATTTTAAATTTTTATAGTCGTGATTAAAATTAAAATTTATTTCACATCCAATTTTTTTTTTTTTAATTTTGTTCTACTTATGACTGTTTTAAGTTTTGATGACTAATATCTTATGAAGTATCAACAATAGTATTGTTTATTGAACGACAAAAAATACGCTCGAAAACTTTGGTCCAGGTTTAAAGTTACTATGTGACCAAATACACTGTTTATCTAATTGAAGATAAATTTAAAAAAAGAAAACAACTATTTTGCTACAGCTTCGTGTTTTTAACTTTAGAAATTCTTTTTAAAATCAAAATTTTGATTTTTATGCGGGTAAAAATTTTAGCTACGCTTTTAAATTAAATTACAAAACTATTCTGAATTCTAATTTACAATTAGTTTAAATTAAAAATTAAATTAAATTAGGTAGTATAAAATTTGTATCAAAATGTTTTTTTCTTTAATCTACCTTTATTGTTTTAGAAATCTAATTTTTGTTTCGTATGAACTAATATTTTTACTTTATAGTATAAAAAACATTCAGTTTTAACATTAGTTGAATTTTTTTCTGCACTTTATTTTTAATTTTACTTTATCTTAAAAATAAACAAAAATAAATATGTTAGAACGTTAAACGATTATTCAAAATTACCTTAAGCTGCAATATATTTGTTTGTTTTTTTTTTATGGAAAAGCGATTTCAGAAATAATAACTATTTTTATAAGTTTTTATGTTTGTTTATATGTTTAATTCGAATCAAAATCTGTTAAGACAATATTCTAATGAACAAAATAATTGCTTATTTGTATCTAATTTTTATTTGTTAAGTTTGTAGCAACAAAAGTTATGATTTAAACGTGATGAAAATTTGTTTACTGTGGTTAATTTAAAGTTTTTTATTTATTTAAAAGCGTTCAGAAAACATTTAAAGTATGTTTTGTAAATAACTCACAATTGGGCTTTTTATTTGATAATTAAAAATACTCGTACTTCATTTTTGTAAATTTTATCATACTTCTGACTTAAAAAAGTTTTATTTTGTTTATTATTGATTTTGTTTAAATAACAGCTGTTCAAAAAATCTTTATACAGGTTGAATAACTATTTTTACTAAACTAGTCTGTAAAGAGATATTAAAAAGTTTTCAAAAGTCAGTCGATCCATTTTAAAGTGTTTAATGCTATTTTCTTTTATTATAGCAGTCATTTAACTCAAAACATGTAAGTTGCAAGTGTATTTGACTCGAATATAACACTAAAGTTTCTTTAACAAATCTTTGATATAATTTACTAAGTTCTTTTGTTAAAAAACTGTTAGAAAACTAAATCTTAACAAATTTTGTTGCTTTTCTTGTTAAAATTTGTAAATTTAACTGTTAAAGTTTTTGTTTTTAAGAATAATATTCAAAAATACACATAAAGTTTTATAAAACCTAAAATGACTGCATGACATTGTTTCATTATTTTAATAACCTACTATTGTTTTTGTTAAAGCTCGATGAAACTACTGATTCAAATATAACAAATGAAGTTATGTTCTGGACAAGGCGATAAAACGTATCCATGGTGTGCGACTCAATAAAAGAAAGGTTCTACGTGCATTTGGTCCAAGGTCCGAATTTATTGAGCGCCTTTTTTTTTTGTCAATGAACTCTACAAAAATTAAAATGTACTTCAAAGTAGATTTATAACATGCATTAAAATTGTTCATAAGATTGTAGTTTTGTTGCGTACAAATAAATAAATAACCCTAATGATGATTTGCAAAAAAAATAAAATAATGTTAAAAAACTATCGAATATTAAGTTAGTGAACTTTAAACAGTTAAAGTAAAGCTGCACGTAAATAGAAAATAAAACCTTATTCAATCAAGTGTATTCTTACGTTAGGTTAATTCCAAACTTTACTAAATCTTGTATAAGTTTTCATATTCTAAAGATAAAAATGCCATGCAAAACTTATAAAAAAAATGATGCAACTTAACATGTTATATTGCAAAACTTACAACTTAGCTTAAAAATTGTTGAAGTAAAACAAAAATAAAAGTACTAAAATGTAATTGAAGTTGTAAGTGGTTGGTATTTTTAAGTTTTACTTTTTAACCTATATACATCATTCTTTCTTCTAAATTGTTTTTATTAGAGAACAGCTAGAGTGCACTTCTGAAAAAGAAACTTTTTTTGTGGCAAAGTTAGTGCAAATATAGTCAAGAAAATCTTATACAACATATTCAGGGTTTTCACCTTTCAAGATAAAACAGTTTTTTGAAAATTTTGTCATAATGTCAGTTTATCACAGATCAAGTAATTAAAAGTTTCTGTATTAAAAAAAAGGTCCAAGAATATAACATTTTCAAAGTATATTATTAGATTGTGAATATCCTTTTAAAAAACATTTAGTTTGCATTTAGTATTGTTTATATTATACTAAAGTTAAAACAATACTGACATAAGTCTGAGGCTGGTGAAAAAAAAAAAGATAAATTGCTCTGTATCTGTATTCTGGATTTGGCTAAGAAATTAACAAGGTTTATTATAAAATTTTAATATCAAAATTATAGAGTTATAATTATAAATGCATTCATTCTATTTGAATAAGACCTGTTTACAACAACTGAGGATCTCCTATAGGAGTGAAACATTGTTTTGATAGTAATAAACTGTAAAAATAAATATTGTAGTAATTTAAGTTTAAAGTAAAAATACTGATTTTAACTGAATTGTTTAAAACTTTTTTTCAACTGAAACCAACTGAATGTACTTAACCTCAAGTAATTAGGAAATGTACGTTGGAATTATAAGACTAAAAAGTAAAAATTTTATGTATAGTGACGTTCAAAATTATCTAGCAGTTGAAAAAATATCAATATTTTGTTTATTTTTAAAGAAAAAGCATAATAGTCATTTGATTTTTTTTCATCTTTTGATGAAGATTATAATATGAAAGTTTAAAAACCATTGTTCAAAAATTGTAGGTAGAAGGAGTTATATTTTTGCTGAAATATTCATTTTGTTCTCTTTGTTTTAGCATTTATTAAGGAAAACCTATTTGCAGTGTTCCCTCTTAAGTTCTATGGATAATTGCAGTTTTACAAAAATGCCAAAGAAGGCTTTGACATTATTTTAAAAATCATCAAGTACACTGCTTTTCAATTGATTTTTTCTGAAGTGCTTGTATCAATTTTTAGTAAGAGTTATTTATGATGTTGTTTATTTAAAAAAATAATGCTAAGCTAATAAATTAATAAGCAAAGCAGTTGGAGTTTTAAACTTAACCAACTTTCAGGAGATCATATACAAAAATAACTTATAGTAATTTAATATAGTACTAAGTATCTCATAATATAATCTTAATAAATTTTCTCTTTATTTTATAGCATGTCAAGGAGTCAAAGATTAAAAAGTACTATATTTGATGTTGTTGAACTTAAAACTTTTTATGTTGTTTGTAAATGTAACACTAAATTAGAATTTCAATCAAATATTGTTTTGGTTTAATTTAAAATATATAGAATAGAACTATTTATTAGTATTAGAAAAGGAATAAAGTTAAGTTAGAAAAAGTTTTTTTTTAAATACTTAATGACTTAAACTTAAAAATATTTAATTTCTTAGCGTTTATAACATATAATTTTCAAATGTAATTATATAGTTTAATAGTAGTTGTTCTTTGAAAATTTTCTGGTCTTACAAGCTACCAAACAAATACATATTTTAAGCTGAAAACAGCTTTCCCGAAATAACTTAAATTGAGTTTTTTTATAACAATATTTCAGAAAAAAAAAAATTAAAATACATAGTAATTATTTTAAATGATTGATTCAATAAAATTGTGCTATAAAAGAATAAAAGTCTGTTTCATAACTTTTCAAAACCCTTTGACACAAGGTTTATATTTTGATAAATAAAAAAACTTTTCTTGTAAAATGACCTGCCAGCTAGGAAATTTTTTGAGCCTAACTTAGGAATATACAAACAGGGTGGCCACTAAACCTGGAATCCTTGGAAAACCTGGAAATTGACATTTTAGAATAAAAACAAAAAAAAACCTGGAATTTTTTAATTTAAAAAGAATGAAAAAACCTGAAATTTTAAACAAAAATCAGTAAAAAACCTGGAAATTTAAATAGTTTATACAATTTTAGTGAAATTTCAATTTGACACAAAAAATCTATAATGTAGACAAAAATTTTTTGTCATCATCAAAAATTATTTTACTAAAAAAACAGTTAAAGTAGCTTTAACGTATCTTTTTAAGGTTGTTAAACTATTTAACACAGTATTTTACCTAAGCTTCATTCTAAACTAAAAATAGACCCAAAAACATGTACTTTCAAAAACCTTGAAGAAATTTCCAAAAATCTTATAGCAACCCTGATACAAAACTTTGTTAAGATTTTTTTTAAAGCAGTTTTCATCTACAGAAGTCGTAAAAAAATATATGATGAAAAAAACACAAATAATCAACTAATAAATGGCTAAAAAAAGTAACTCACAGAAGAGATAAACAGTAGCTTGAGTCAGTGATCCTCTATGCACAGTAGATAATCTTGCAACTCTTTAAAATCTGTGCTGAGTAGATAATTGACAAAAAATTCCTGCACACCTAACTCTTAAGCTCATACATGTTAAGAGTTTTATTTTAATTAATTTGTGACTTAACAATAATTATTTTAATTTTTTTTTTAAACTATAAAAAAAATTGTTAAAAATATTTCCAGATAAAAAATGTGTTAAAATCAGGGTGTTTCAAGAATTTTATTTTGTAAAATCTTTACTGGATTTTTGTTTTACAAACGGCTTTCTTTTTGTAATTTAAATATTTTAAGAGCTTGCATTTTAGATATATAAATAAGCATGTGTAAAGAAAATTTGTTATGGTCAATCAATAGTTTTAAGAATCTTTTTAGCTAAAAAAATTTGTTTAATGTTAAAATGTTTTTTACATTTTTGACAAAAAGATTATTTATACAAGTTGTTAACTTATACATTCTAGCTATTTAGAAAATTATTCTTGCATTTCTTAAAATTTTGAGTTTTTAATACTTGATAAGATAATTTAATTTAGAAAGTTAAGATTTAACATTTGATTCAATTTCTCTGGAACATTTATTTTTCAGAATATCAGTTGAAATTAATTTAATGAACTAATATGAGAGAATAATTGATGTGCACAGTTTCTGTGCTGTCTGTGAAGTTTCAAGCTCCAAATAAGAACATGTTATTGAGTAGTTTACATTTTAGCAGAAGGTTTTCAAACAACAAACTCTACAAGAACATACCAAAGGTTACATACTTGAATAATTAAAAAAAAAATTGTTTTCTAGACACTAAAACAGCATATTTTATAAAGTGTTAATAAAATATTCTAAATTTGGTTTTTTGTTAGTACTAAAATTTAATTCTGATACTTTTGGCATTATGATTAGTTCTGAAAAGTACCTGTAATCAAAAGTGTAGTTTAGTTTATATTTTTTCTTTTTTAACAAACTTATAATTTGGCTTTTTTAATTTTATTAACAATAATTTTTAAAAGCCAAGCTAAAAAAGCAAAAAAAAAACTACTTTGTTAAAAATCTATCTTTTTTTACAGTTTTTACACAATCTTTCTCAAGTTTTATGACTGTGATTATACCTAGATAATAAACAAGCCTATTGTAAAATTCTTAAAATTTTTCTTAGAGCTATATTTTTCCTAAAGAAATTAAGTAATTGTTGTTTATTGCTTATAAAGCTAGTTCTTCAGTTTTAAATTGGTATAATAAGATATATTCTTTTAATACAAGCTAATTTTAAAGTTCCTAGTAAACTAGCAGTGAAAAATTAATATCTGTGCATTTGTATTGGAAACTTTTTGCAAAAATGACCACATCTTGTTTTTTTTTCAATTGATAAAAATTTGACTTTAAGGGCATAGGGGGGTAAAACACCTTTTTTCACAATTTTATTTTATATAGTTTTTACTAAGCTACAGGATGCTTTTTACAGATTTAAAAAATTCCAAATCATTTTGAGATATAGCCGGTCAAAGTCGGAGGCAACAGTAGGTTCTTTATAAGAGGTGCAAACTAAAACAACAAAAATAAACTATTTGACTAAAAATCTATGTTCTCTACGTTTTTTGAGAGAACTACCTCAAACTCTCAGGAAATGTTTCTTGCAATATTTAGAAAATTCTCTCACTATGATTTTTTTTTTAATTTGTTAAAAACATTTTTCTAAATATTGCAAGGATTATTTACTGAAAAATTGAGGTAGTTATCTTAAAAAACGTAGGAGGAGATATATTTTTTGTGATTTCTAGTTATATGCAGTTTTAGTTTGTGCCTCCCATAAGGAACCTAATGTTGCCTCCGACCCTTAGATTCATAAAATGAAGATGAAATACATTAGTAAAACTTAGTTAAAACTTTTAATATGTTATACTTTTAGACGACAAGCAGATACAGCTTTTTACAAGACAAAGAATACATTTAGAATAAGAATTATTTATATATTTTAGTTAACTTATAAATCATTTATAATGCAGTTCAGGAATCTTGCTTCAAGTTTTTCTAATAACTGTTATATGTCTTTTAAATTTTGAAGTTGTAAACTATACTGTTTATTGGTATAATATTGTAATTTTAAATTAAAACAACTCTGTAGCAGTAGATTTTAAGTAAGAAGCCTCTATTGCCAAATTTGAAAACACTTGTTTTTAAAGTGTATCTTGTTAAAATTAGTTTTAAATTATACACCAGGGGTAAGCAAACTTCAGCCTACACAGGTAGGTGTCAAATATGAATGAAGGGTCACTTTTTCACAAAGACACTTTTCCAGGAAGGGTCACTTTTGCTCAAAGACACTTTTTCATGGTGTTACTTGTGCACAAATATTCTTCTGCACAGTTTAAAAACTTGAAAATTTGCTATCACTTTTACCACTTACCCTTGGTCTAAACTTTTTAAAAAAAATTTTTTATATTTTTTTTTATTGTTTCTTGGTTTTAATAAACTTTCCTTTTTTACTACCACTGTTACTCCTAACTCTTACCCTTGATCTGTATATATATTTGTTTTTTAGTATTATTTTTGTTTATATTATATTTTTTTATCATGTTATCGTTTTTTCAATCAATGTTACCCTTGGACAAAGTTTTTTTTTCTCATTCTTGTTGTTATTATAATTTTTTTTTTTTTTTTTTTTACTATTTTGCAAAATGACCCTTTGTAAAAGAGTGAATATTTGTTTATGTTTGACCATTTACACAAAAAGTCTTATGTATATGCAGGCTACATTTAGCCTCTAATAGGTATAGTTGGAAAACAAGCATGCAATTTTACATAAAAAAGAATTTTTTCAAAGTTACTTAGATGTTCTAATGTTTGAAGTGAAGAGCATAAACAAAAAGCCAAATAAATAAATATTAGGTAAAGTTTACAGGAAATTTAAAACTTATTCTAGATATTTTCTGAGAGTAAAAGCTGAAACTTTACATATGTGGCCAATAATTTTTTTATTTACAAAGTTTGGTCCACAACCTTTAAATTCCCAACTTGTGTTACATACATTTTTTTGTAGCTGTAAAAGTAGAATTGTACAAAAAATGTATTTTTAGAACTTTTAAGCAGAGGTCAGCCAATAGTCATCAACGGCCCAATGCAGTCTACAAAGCATAAATCTTGGGGCCGCAATATACTGTCAGTTAAAAAATATTCTTTTTTTGTAGTAACAAGGTTGCCATATGAAAATCACAGGATATTTTTTAAACTTATAATAATCTTAAGCCAGTTGTTTTCTAGATTTTAAATGAGATTTATTTAATTTAGATTCAATATTTTGTACTTTTATATCTAATTTTGTTTAAGAACTTGATTTTTATTGGTTTTGAAAAGTTTTCAATTTATTTAAATTATTTGAATTAAATTCAGATTGACATAGGACAGTTTAAAGTCACTCAGAACAGATTTTTTAACACTTATAGATCTTATTAACTCACAGAGTGGAAACCTTGTTGCAAAAACTTATTTTAAGTTCTTTATTTAAAATTAATAGTTAATATTGTTTTATAACTATTAATTTATAAACATTTTTGGTTTGTAGTTCTATATAATTTTTTAAAATTACAAAAAATACTTTTAATAGTTATAGCCAGCACAATCCTATACAGTGCGGCTTGCTTGCAACTATTTATAGTATAACTGGCGTATTACTTATAAAAGGCTGCTGACCCCTTTACTAAAGTAACATAGTGATACAAGTATTAGTAGTATCTTTGTTTTGTTTTTTATTTTGGTTATATCTGTTATCATTTAGTTAAGAAAAATTAATTTGGAAAATATAAAAAAGCAAAACTGAATTTAAATGAAAATTTAAATGTGTTTTTTAAAGTGCAGTTGTAAATTGTATCAAGTGTTTTTCAATAACACTGATAGTAACTCCAGTGTTCCACAAACAAATTTAAAAATTAAAAAAATTAAGTATGAAAGATTAAACTGAATTATAATTAAACCCAATAAAAATTCCAAATACATGTAGATACATTACACATAAATAGTACTATTTAGTTCAAAAACTAATCACTTACTACATTTTACATTTTTTGACCACAAAAAACTTTAATCTTTATCTAATATTTAAAATTAATATTTTACGAGTGTAAGCTTGTGTGACTTATTAAAAAGTACACTTTAGCTAGTACATTTTAGAATTTTTTTTTATTTTGTATTGTTTGCTTTAATCCAATTTACACACTATTTTACAAAAACAATGGTATAAAATTATTTATTTAAAAATTCTATATACAAAAGCTGTATAATTTATAAATGCATTCATATAACAATAAAAACAAATTATACAGTAATCTTCCTTTATTGGACCAGATTATGTTTCTAGGTGTTAACGGATTAACACACTTCAACTGGGTTCTGTAAAAAATAAATACTGTAATGAAAGAATATAAGCTGAAGTAGTTGTGTATATGTTTTCATTAAATTAAAAATAGTTCCTAAAGGTTTTTAGAGGTTAATAAGTTATAATAGGTAAAATACTTGATGTTAAATCCGACTGTTATAAAACTCTATAATATTAGTAATTATTAAGTCTAAATTAAGTAAAGTAAACTAAAACACACAACAAAACAGCAAAATGTAATATAAACCACTTACTTGAATGGAAAGAATAACTGATTCAAATTTATTTACCATGGTTAATGATTATGTTGTGTATTTTAGTTTACTTTACTTAATTTAGACTTAATAATTACAAATATCATATAGTTTTATAACAGTCGGATTTAACATTAAGTATTTTACCTATTATTAAGGGCATAGGGGGGGGGGGTAAAACACTTTTTTAAAATTTGGTATAATTTTATATAGTTTTTACTAAGCTACAAGAGGTTTTTTACAGATTTTAAAAATTCAATGTAAATTTTCAGATATAGCCTGTCAAAGTCTGAGGCAACAATAGGATCCTTATGGGAGGCGCAAACTAAAACGTCAAATTACTAGAAATAATTAAAAATCTATATTCTCCTACAATTTTTAAGATAACTACCTTAAATTTTCAGTAAAAGTTTTCTGCAATATTTGAAAAATTCTGTTGGAACAAAATTTGAAAAAAAAAACTTTTTTTTGTTTATTTTTTACACAAAAATTTTATTTTTTTATTTAAAAAAAAATTCTTTTCAACAAGAGGTAGTTATTTCAAAAACGTCGGAGAAGATAGATTGTTTCAGTTTGCGCCTCCCATAAGGAAACTATCATTGCCTTTGACCGGCTATATCTCAAAAATTATTTTGAATTTTTATAACCTGTAAAAAGCATCATGTAGCTGAGTAAAAACTATATCAAATAAAATTTCAAAAAAAGTGTTTTATCCCCCCTATGCCCTTAACTATTAAACTCTAAAAGTCTGTATAACTTATTTTTATTTTAATAAAAAATTGTATACACCTACTTGAGCTTCTATTCTTTCATTACAGTATTTATTTTATTACAGAACCCAGTTGAAGTGAACACACAGAAGATTACTGTATAATTTGTTTTTATTGTATTCCAGTGAACTTGTTTCACCAGGTTCCTTTGTTAAGAAACACTTAAATTTATACTTCGAATAGTTACATATAACAATATAAATAAATTTTAATGAGAATCACCTTAGTTTTAAATATAGCTTAGTTTACATTATTAAAAAGAAAAGCGTAAATGTAGTTTTAATGTAATTGAAATTAAATGAATAATAAAAAAAGGTTTCTATATAAGACTTATATCTTTTGTATACGGATTGTGTTAATAACAGAACATTGTCAGGCCAGACTACTCTGCATTTGGCTTGTTCAATTTCAAAGGATACCAATACATTGAAAATGATTCTGAGCTGCAAAAACTAACTGAGGCATGTAAAATAGCTAAGCATGTACTTCAAGTTGCTAGAGGCTCAATCAAAGTTGGTGTACTAGTTTTATTAACCTTTTATGATGAATGTTGTCTAAATACGCTAATGAAATTACTTTATTTTTTGATGTAAAAGCTAGTTTGTTAAATCAAAAAAGTTTATGTTAGAACTTAAAATTTAGACAATTGATAAATATTGTCTATGTGTATTCATCAATATACGAATTTTTTATTTAATTTTGTTTTACAATTCATTTCTAAATTAAATTGTTTAATAGTATATTTAAACATTAGTTTTGGAACGATTATTAATTTCTTTAACAAATAAGCTTTTAATACAAAATTTAGACTGTATTTATAATAACATGTATTTTTACTTATACTAAAACCTATTATTAGATTGCATGTGTTCGTGTATCACTATTTGTAACAATTTAGCATACAATCCTGTGTTAGTAATAAGTTCTGCTAAAATTTTCAATGCATTATCTTAATTTTTTTACAAAATAATTTTTTAAAATAAAACAGTACTTCTTATTAAAAATAGTATTCTGATTTTTAAAATTTAACCTATTTACTAGTCTACTAAAATTATGTTACCAGTTTATATTTAAAAATATTTCAACAGTATTTTGACTTTTATTTTAAATATTTAGGGAAGATTCTGTTTTTTTGACCTAGGACTTTATATTGCTATACATGTAGTTCTGACCATAATTAAAAATACAATTTGAAAAGGTATATATAAGCTATAAGAAAAATCGATGAATTAATTTCTAATAAAAATATTTCCAACTGACTTCTTTGTCACTTATCAAAAAGTTTTCTTACAAATTTATGTTAGTAGTTATTCCATAACTATTTTCCTTATAAGTTGAAAATTACATCTTTTAAGATTTTTTTAGGTGTGAAAAACTATTTTTTAAGGGTAATCTTCCTAAAGTTGTAATCTATTTATTCTTATACTGAGGTGTTTGAAATTTAAAAAATATAATATAAAACATAATAGCTTGAAAAAAAAAACATTTTTTTTTTAAATTTTGTAAATATCTTATGTTAATCTAACAAAACTGAGATTAGGCTATTGCTTCAATGGGTAGGTGTCAAATATACACAAAGACACTTTTGCACAGGTTGAATTTTTTTTCGATTTGTTTTATTTTTGTTATCACTGTTACCCCTAACCGTTATCCACGGTCGGTAACTATTTTTACTTCTTTTTTGTTTTCTATCTCTTTGTTTTATATTGTATTATTTTTTATTCTTGTTATTTTTTATTCAAAATTTTTATTAGTTATTTATTAGTTGTTCTCTAAGTTTTACCCCTTACCCTCGGTCGGAAACTTTTTTTTGATTTTATTTGTTTTTAAGAATTTATTTTTGTTTTTTTGAATAATTTTTTTTTTGTTTTGTTTTATCTTTTTCTATTTTTACTATCACTGTTACTCTTAACTCTTACCCTCGATTGGTTACTTATTTTTCATATTTTTAATTTTTAATTAATTTGTTGTATGGTTTTTTTTTCCTTTTTATGTATAAATTTTTTTATTTAAAGTTTTTTATTCTATTGCAAAAAGGACCCTCCGTGCAAAAGTAACCCCTTGTACATAAATACCCTTTATGCCAAAGTTTCTTGTTGCAAAAATGTTTTTGTGTAAGAATACCCCTTCGTGGAAATATCCCTTCGTGCAAAATTGTCTCTTCGTGCAAATTTGACCCTTCGTACAAATGTCTTCGTGCATATTTTTCCCTTTCCCTGCTTAAATAGTTAAGATAAGAGAAATTATTTATGTTAGAAGTATTATAAATACTGCTTAAGTTGTTTATTGCTTAAAATTTACATTACTTTAATGTTTAGTTTCAGTTATTTATGCTCAATTTTTTTTTAGTATTTAGTTCATCTGTTACTTTGTTGAAAAACTGTACTAATGATTAAAATAATAAAGCTTAAGCGCATAGGGGGGGGGGGGTAAATACCCTTTTTTGGTTTTGATCTTATTTTATATAGTTTTAACTAAGCTACAAAATGATTTCTACAGATTTAAAAATATTTAAAATAATTCTTGAGATATAGCCGGTCAAAGTCGGAGGTAACAATAGGTTCCTTATGGGAGGCGCAAACTAAAAAGGAAAAAATAGACTATTTCACTAAAAATCTATCTTCTCCTAGGTTTTTTGAGATAACTACCTCAAATTTTCAGGAAATGTTCCTTGATATATTTAGAAAATTCTGTCAGAACAGAATAAAATATGAAATAGTCTATTTTTGCCATTTTAGTTTGCGCCTCCCATAAGGATCCTATTGTTGCCTCCGACTTTAACCGGCTATATCTCAAAAATTATTTTGAATTTGTTAAATCACCCCCCTCCCCTATGCCCTTAATGTCATATGGGACTACAACATTTTTATTTTCAAAAACTAACATTAGCCCTTACTTAAAAGCTAGAATTATAAACTATAAATTAATTTAAATCACCATAAAAATTTTAGTTTTCCTTAAAATAGTCAGTTGAATGAAATAGTTGCTATACAAACGATGTAGAAGAAAATATTAACATTGTAAAAATCAACTTCTTAATTCTATCTTCCAAATTTTTTGTTAGAAATAATACCTTAGTTCCTTTGTCTTTAAACCATACAGAGTTCCATAGCAACTTTTGCAAAATATTAATCAGTTCAATGTACAAAAGTTTTAAACATTCAAAAGTCATTTTAATAACTTCCTAATTATTTGTAATGTTGGCTTATAAAATTATGCTAGATTAGTCTTTGGTAATTAGTTAAAACTTGAATTTTATCTTAAACTTACATACACAACATTTATATTTTGTAACTATTACAACACAAAATAATTTATTTTTTCAAGCCACTAATCTAGAATATGTTTTAATTTAACATTGATGGTAAACATATTTAAAGCAAGAAATGAAAAGCTCACTTGCCTTATTCAGTCAGCCAAGCAAATAAATCTAGCCTCAACGTTCTTTTAGCTTAAAACTACTTGTGCAAACCAAAATATAAAAATTAAAGTTAAAGAAATATGTTCTTTAACCTTTTCATGATTAAACTGGCAAAGATACTGAAAATGTAACCTACCCTTAAAGAACATCATACTAAAGTATTATGGTTAAATAAAAGAAAGTAAAGTTATGATAACTTTATCTTTAAACTTGAGGACATTAAAATGCTAATTTAATACCTGTATTTCACATGTAATAAAATTTAAATTTTCTATTTTGATAAGAATTTATTATAACTGAACAGTCGTACAGGGCGAAACATCGTTTTATAAATATTTTTTTGAAATATTAATTTTATTAAAACTAAAACTCAAAAAAATCAATAAAATTTGTAGTTAAAACTTTTTAATAAGGGCATAGGGGGGGTAAACACCCTTTTTTGGTTTTCGATCTTATTTTATATAGTTTTTACTAAGCTGAAAAATGCTTTTTACAGATTTAAAAAATTCAAAATAATTTTTGAGATATAGCCGTTCAAAGTTGGAGGCAACAACTGGATCCTTATATGAGGCGCAAACTAAAACAGCAAATAAGTTGAAATTACTAAAAATCTATCTCCTCCTAGGTTTTTTGAGATAACTACCTCAAATTTTCAGGAAATGCTCCTTGCAGTATTTAAAAAATTCTGTCGGAACAGAATTTAAAAAAATTATAAAATTAAAATTTTATAACAAAAAAAAAAAAAAAACTGTTTTTTTTGTTTATTTTTTATATAAAATTTTTATTTTTTATTTTTTTTTTAATTCCTTCCGACAGAATTTTCTAAATATATCAAGATACATTTCCTTAAAGTTTGAGGTAGTTATCTCAAAATACCTAGGAGAAGATAGATTTTTAGTGAAATAGTCTATTTTTGCTGTTTTAGTTTGCGCCTTCCATAAGGAACCTATTGTTGGCTCTGACTTTGACCGGCTATATCTCAAAAACTATTTTGAAATTTTTAAATCTGTAAAAAGCATTTTTCAGCTTAGTAAAAACTATATAAAATAAGATCAAAAACCAAAAAAGGGTGTTTACCCCCCCCTATGCCCTTAATTAAAAGTTATCATAATTGATAAGAACAGGTAGTTATAAACATGATCTTGTTATCAAAATTCAATTAAAAAACAAAACTTATTGTGCATAGAAGTAATTTTTTCACAACCAAATATTGTTGTTAGTTTTTTTTTTACTTATTAATTTGCTGCATCATTATATAGCAGTTTAAGGTAATTGCATGTAAAAAAAAGTAACCAAAAACAAAAAGACTAAACCGAATTACCCAAGACCTCAGATAAGTTTTAGGACGTGTCCGGTGTATCATAGTTTAGTGGAACTTAAATTGCCTCTTGTACTAAGATGTTCGATTATCTTTATTACTTGCAAATAATTATTTAAAACTGATCATTAAATCAACTAAATTAATATTAATAGTTGAAATTGCTCTGCACCACCACTATGACGTTTATATGTTTATAGTACTTGGATGTGATTAGTGATTACTTGTAGTAAAAGCAGTTTGTTTTGTCAATATTTGTTATTGTTAAATAAATTGTTCTAAATTTAAAATAATATAGAATATAATGTTCTTATTGTATATAATAGTTTTTGCTGTTTTTTAAGTGATCAAGTACCATAAAGTTTACCTAAAACTTCTACTTTCTTTTTAAGTTTTTGTACAAATGTATTGTTAGCTGTAACAGTTTACTTGCTGAAAAAATCACTAGCTATTATTTTTAACTTTATTATATGTTAAATATGTTATATTTATAATTTGAATGACGAATTATGCTTATAAAGAGTATAATTACTTGCAGTTAAACAGTTATTGTAACTTTTTTTTTCAAGTTTGTTTGACTTGACTGAATTTGTTTGTACTCAATCTCAATTATTGATATTTATTATTTAGTTTTATTTTTTGTAAAAGTCGACCACTGGGATTCCTTGTAGTAACTTTAAACTCATAAAGTTTTCAAAGTCCCTTTTTAAACCCGTATTTCACCAGGTCACACAATTACATATTATCAATTAAAAAAACTAAACATTTCTTTAGATTGGAATATAAATAAAGATAAAATGTATATAGATTATGTATGTAATATTTTTTGTTTTGTTTATTTGTAATTCATTATTTTTTTGCTTACTAATATGTTAGTGAATTTATTTGCTTAAATTGTGTTATATATAACTATAAACTAACTACGAACAGAAGTTTTATTATTTGTACAATATAGTTCTTTTTTTAACAAATATCTTGCGATGAGCTGAAGATTTGTATTTACAAAAGTAAAGTTGTATCATTGCATTAACTTTTTAACAATTTTTCTGTTAGTATTGTAACTGTTTTTGTTTTGTTAGAAATAATTTAGCAGACAACATGTTAAGTTTTAATAACTTCGTAAAAAATTGATTTTTTTTTCAATATCTACTTGAGACAGACAACATATTTAAGCTTTTCGATTCTAAAAGTTCTACAAAAATACAGTGAAAAAAATATATGCTAGGACGTCTACATAGTAATTTGTTTCAGTGTTTAAAACTGTACTTAAATATTTTTTATTTTAGTAATTTTTTATGGTTTAAATTTAAATATTTTTTATGTAATAATATTTAAACACGTTTTACAGCCGGGATTCACCACAAACGAGATAAACTCAATCGTACATGACGAAACCATCAAACTAGGGGCTTTCCCATCGCCGCTCGGATATCGGGGATTCCCCAAATCTTGCTGCACCTCCGTCAACCACGTCTGTTGCCACGGAATCCCCGACGACACGGAGCTGCGCGACGGTGACGTAATAAACGTTGACGTCAGCGTCTTCCACCGCGGCTACCACGGCGACACCTCGGACACCTTCCCCGTCGGCAACGTGGACCCCGTCGGCAATTTATTGATCAGTACAGCTCGAGACTGCCTCCAAGCGGCAATTGAATGCTGCGGGCACGGACAGCTGCTGAGCGAGATCGGAAACAGAGTGCAGGGATTGGCTCACAAAAGGGGATTCACCGTTTCCAAGAAGTTTGTGGGTCATGGCATCGGTCGCCACTTCCACTGCCTGCCGCAGGTGAGGCACTATGTTAACCAATCAGAAGAGCGCATGCTGGATGGGATGGTGATGACGGTGGAGCCGATAGTGATGGAGGGCGGATGCGAGTCGAGGACGACGGGCGACGGTTGGACGGAAGTTTCGGTGGACGGTCTGCGGTCCTCGCAAGCAGAACACACCCTTGTGGTGACCAGAGACTCCTGCCTGGTACTTACTTGAAAAGTTTTTCAAATATATATTTGAATAATCTTAGTAAAAACTGTAAATTCAATTTTTTTAAAATTTTTTACTTTTTCTTTTACAACCTATTTTCGATTCTTTTATATGCTTTATATACTTAATATACTTAATGGTTATTTTCAATTGGAAGTTTTTCAAATATCCATTTAAATAATCTCAGTAAAAAGTGTGAGTTCAATTTTTTTTTATAGTTTTTTACTTTTTCTTAAACAACAAACTCTTTATTCTTTTAAATGCTTATATACTTAAATATACTTAATCACATATTTTGTGAATGCAAAAACAACTATCTTCAATATTTTATTGATTTTTATGCAACTGTTTTTATACTTTACCTGTCGTTATTAGCTTTATACAATAATCATTATTATTTCACTGTTTCTAAGCTTTATATATTCTAAAAGTACCTTTCTATTATTTTTATATGCACTCTGATTTGGTACTTTTAAATATTACATATGCATTTTGAGACTTTATATATTGTTGTTTTTAACTGTAGTTTCATATTCCTGATTTAGATTTTAATCGTTTGTTTTCCTGATTTCGAGTTTTAAAATTAGTAGTACTTTACACTCATATATGCATTTTGAATTTAGTTCGGCTTGAATATTATTATCTGTGTTAATACTTATCATAATTACATTATAGAAAAAATAAAAAAATGTTTGAACATATTCTTAAGAACTATATATGAACTCTTTGAGTTTTGTTTACATTCAAAACATTAATAGTATACAATTTTCATGCTAGTTTATAAGCATGTAAGAAAAATTGGTTTATTATTTATTTAAAATATTAAGCATCCATTTAGATTTTAAACAAGTACTGAAGCTTTCTTTTAATTTAAATAAATGTTTGACTCTTTTAAAATGAACACTATTCGCCTAAACAATTTTTCAATTGATTTGTTTTATAGAAACAGTAACAAACAAAACAATCAATGGTAGTCTGCTTTAATTAAAGAGTAACTAGATTTAGTAGTAGATAAATACGGTATAAGTATATTTTTGCAACGACGTCTCTGCACCTTAAAATTAAAAAGTAGTATGCTATTTTACAAATAATATATTATGTAAATTAAAAAATGTTTTTTTTTTTTTCATATTTAATTTAAGCACAGTTATTTTAACTTTTTGAATAAAATAAACTAAAAAACTTTAAAAGGCGGTATATTCATACAAACAAAAGTTTTTTTACGGGTTTAAAATTTAGTCAATGCCTAATTTATAAGTAATCTTTAGTTGCTTTAATATACCGTTGTAATAATATATCAAAAATTTTTTTATGCTAGAAGCATATCTAGGACAACTATTTCGATAACTTAAAGTCTAATCATTTTGTTTTATATAGATACATTTTTATAATTTTAAGTTTTTATTTCGACAGCCAAAGAATTTTACAGTATGGTAAGTTAAGGTACTTACAGTAAGTATCTTCAACAGTATGAAGAATTTAGCATAGTTCAATTCAAAGGAAACGATATGTTTTTATTAACGTAGTTTCAATGCGGTAGTTAAAGTGCCAACAAAAACGTACTGATGGAAATATTTTATTATTGATTTGATTTATTTACAAAATAAAGTATTGTTAACTGAGTTGTAAGTAAATGGTATAGCTAATTTTATAATGTATTCCTTATAGTAACAGCTATATTAAAGTTATACTACAATTAGCAAAATAAATGTAACAACACTGACAACTTTTGCTAAAACAGGAGATTTTGTTTATCTAAGCTAAATTAAAGAAGTATTTAATTAAAAGTATATTATCTCAATAAAATTAGGTTTTCGAAGACTACTCATAGCAATTTTTTTAAACTGTTTTAAATTATAAATGAATAGGTCGTCAAGATTCTAAGATCTTTCCTACTCTAAAGTTTATTATGTTTTTATTATAAGTTTTGACAAAAAAATAAGTGAAAAAATACAATTCTGACTATTTTTGTTATTTAAATAGTTAACAGTAATCTAAGTCAGAGTGATATAGTACAAATATGCTAAAAATAAAAGCTTTAAATACATTAGCTTTTTTTATACATATAAAGTTTTTTTAACAACTATTGATTATATTTCTCTAAATTAAAACTATATTTTTTAACTTAATTTGGTAAACTTCTTTAAAATTAATAGAAATAACTTAACTCATTGTAAATAGTTTATTGAACAACAAAAAAAAACGCTTAAAATTTTTCGTCCTACGACCTGGTGCACAAAGAACCTTACGGTTATCGAGTCTCACACTACTTAGATACCTATAAAAGTCTTGTCCAGGACAGAGATTAGGTATAGATGTCTCATTTTGACTCAAATTTGTTTCATATCTAAGGCACATAAGTGTTCTGCATAGCTGTTAAAATACAATAGAAGAAATAACACTTGGAAAATTTTCAATTTATGACAGATTTTCTCAAAAAGGCGACTTCGCTTATTTTTAGGCATTTTATTAAGCTAGTAAGCAAAAAATTAAACTTCTAGTACAGATGTGTTGTTATAGCTGTTGGGTTTTTTCTTTTTTTAGCCTGTAATTATAATATGTTGTCACTACTTAACTTTTATTTTTGAGATAATTAACAAAACCGTAAGTTTTAATTATTCCACAGTCAAAAGTACTAAATGTATAAAAGCTAATTGAATTTATAACAGTTTAGAAAATTTTTAGCGTCGTCATCTATTTAGCATCTACCAAACTCGAAGCTTTTCTTTTAGTTGTTCTAAATGTTTTGAGTATTTTCAAAAATTTTTAAATGTTCCAACATATAAAATAGTTTTCATGCTATTAAGATTGCCAATCATTCAGAATGTTAATCTTTACTAAGCAGTCAAGTAATATAAATAGTAAGCATGTGTGCTTATTTCACGTGCAAAGCTGGTTTAAAAAATATAGGTTCGTCTTTTACACTTTAAAGTTTATAAAATTTTTGCTTTTCGATTCTCTCTTAAAAAATTTTTAGTTGTTTAAAAGTGTCTTATGGATTAAAACTATGTAGTTCATGTTGAAACAATGTCTGTATTTAAAATAAAAATTGTAGAATATAAGGATAAACTCAAATGTCCCGAACATGACTTTAAACTGTATCCTGGTGTATGACTCAATAACCGAAAGGTTTTTTCGTACACCAGGTCCTTGGACCAAATATTTTCGCGCTTTTTTTTTTTCTTTCAATAAACATGTTAGTCATAAAAATATCAAGGGAAACAATCATTTTATAGTTTTAAAGTGGGGGATTTAACTGACGAATTTGGAAACCTTTATCTATGTATTTTTTGTTTATTTAGAGTATATTACAGTTTAAGTTTTAAGTAGATTTTAAATGAAATCAAAAATAACTTTGTTATAAAAGTCTTCTTAACCGTACAAAGTTGTTCAATAACAATAAATGTCGAAAATTAGCTATGAAAACTTTTGTTAAAAAGCGTTGTGGACGTTATATTTAATAACCCACCTACAGTCAAAAACTGCTGGATTTTATGTTTAGTAATTAATTCTGAAGCTAAGTGTTTGTTAACCAAAATTTATTATTCAAAATGAGTGTATATCTAGATTCTAACTGTTTGTTTATTATTTTAAACTTAATAAAGTTTTAAAAGGATACATAAACAACTAACTTTTTAACAACTAAAAAAAATTTCAATTAGGTATAATTAAAACCATAATATCAAGATTATTTTAACGAACAGACTTGCTTTTGTTTTTTTCATTAACACCATAATAAAATATTATGTAGTTTAACATAAAAATTAAAATACTCAGAGAAACTTCTCCCAAAATTATTTATATTATTGCTATTTAAATAGATTTATGCAAACTATATAATTTATTCGCGACCGGTTTCGGTGGCAAGAGATTGCGACCTTTTCAAGCAAAAAATGAAATATTAAACTGCATATAACAATGTTAGTTATTTATACTTATTTATTGTTGCTTTTTAAAATTAAATAACTTTTTTGTTTTTAAACATTAATTTTTTGATAAAAACCAATAGTGTAAAAAAAAATTAACGCGTGAGAAGTTGTATAAAACAATAAGTAGATTTTAGATTCTGGTGGAAAACTGAAGATAATTTGTACTTAATTTCAGTAAAAATTTCAATTTATAGAAATAAACTATACAAACAGATTTAAGCTTTTAAAGTAAACTTAAATTTACATATCTCAAACAGTTTAATTTTTGAAAACTATTTATTCAGATTTTTAATATTAAAAAAAATGTTCGACCCTGTTTAAAACAATTAATAAAATAATAAAATATACGATTTTCAATTTAAGTCTTTTTCTTTTATTTTTGTTTTTTAAGTTTCGTAAAAGTATTTGTTTAAATGATTAAAGTAAACAAATAAATTAGTTTGAGCCATAATTATCCATAAAAAAATTACTTTGAAAAGATATATTACTAGCATTTATTTTTGGTTTATATGGATTTGATATAAAAATTTAAGATAAGTTGTAATTAACTAGCTAAAAATGTGTCAATGTTGTGTATTAAAAAATTTAAAAATAATATGACAATATATTAACATTTTTTTAACATTCTTTATAAAAAATAGACTAAAACAAAAAAAAATGTTTTTAACAAAAACTTAAGTTATATAGTAATATGATAAGCAATATAAATTAAAAGCATTTGGCATGGCATAAATTTGTTATTCAGTAAAGAAATAAGTTTTTCTAGTACCTCTTTTTACTTAATTAATGCATTTTTATCTATAGAATTACAATCTTCAAACGAATTAAGTTAATTTTTATTCGACGGCTGTAAAGAATATTCTACTGTGGAAATGTCTTGACTTTCTTTTAGTAGCAGTATCCTTCTTTTACGATTATCTTCACTTTTAGTTTCTGTTGGCTGACTACTACTATTATTATTTGATTGATATTTAGAGACCCTCTTGAAAGGAAAGAGCCTTTTTCCATAGTCTTTGTACGAACACACCAACGAAAAAACATCTATAAACAGGTAAACAATGTGCACTATCGGCGCGGGTAACAGCTCTTTGTTTATTGCAGCATAAGCTATCGCCACACTGATATCGCCAACAGTAAGGATCATTGCGCACCACGAAACCCTGTACACGGTGCTTTCTATTTTTCTATCAAAGCTGTTCAAAACCGTCGAGTTCAAGTAGTGCTCGTATATCGGTTTTATAATTTGAGCGAGGATAGCCGTTTGCAGAACTAGCTTGATGAACAAGCATACGCCGGAAAAACAAATGTACCAGCTGCTTTTGTACATGAGCAGCTTGTCGTAAAGACACTCGTCCGATGTCGAAGTGACGTTGTCTATTGTGAAGTTGACTGCGTGACACACTAAATGAACCACCGAGATGCACACGTAGAGAGCTGGTAGAAAATTTGATGCTTCCGGAGCGGCCAACCGTTTCCGCTGTTGCATAAGCTCGTACCTGTACACGAAAACCAAGCCGCTCAGCACTTTGACTTCTGCGATCGAAGTTTTGTATGTTAGAGGTATCACTGTGCACAACAGTTTGCTCTTTAGAGAAAAGTCGTCTCCGTCTCTTAAAAGTTCAAACACTAAATAGAGTGCTGACAACACAAAAGTTACCAAAGTGCACAAAAATACAAAAACGTTTTCCTTTCTCTTTTTTCCTTTGTAGTGTTGAAGCAAGTAGATGAAACTTGCTATGCTCAAGTACATTGATAAGAGAAATACGAAAACTGCATTTACCGGTATCGTAGGTATCTCCATCATGATCATAAATTATAAATCTAAAAACTATATTTGTTGGCGTTTTGTACTAAAAAAAGTTACTACTAGTCTTAAGTTAAAATATTTATAAAACATCAAGCTTAAAAAATTTTAATTTACAAATAACTTTTATTATTGAAATTAATTTTGTTTTCATTTAATAGATCAGCTCAAAGTTTCAAACTTTTTCATAAAAATTTAATCAACTGTAGTTTAAATAAAAATAACGTTTAAGCACTTTTTGTGTTAACTTTTATAAACTAACTTTTTTTTTGATTTTAGCACTAGCAAATTCCGTATTATAAATTTACTCAATTAACATTGCTTAGCTTGCGTTTTTGTGTTTAATAAACCTTTTTCTTAGCAAAGAAAAACAAGTTTGCATTTAAATAGCACAGTCAGCAATAAATTTATTATAAGCAAATGACTGTTTATAACTGAGTTATCTATTTTTTATACTAATTTTGAAACAAAAATGATTATGTAGGTGTGGACATATTTTGTTTTAAAGCAAAATATTAAGATCAAATGCTACCGATAAAATCATTCATAGTAATGTAAACTGATGATTCTTAAACTATGCAAACTTGTTTATGAGTAGCACTAGTATAAGAAAGATTACTAGCAAGTGGTAGAGAAGATAACAAAAAACTATACTTTTAAAATACGTTTATAAAGTCACAAAAATATTAAAAAAACCCTAAAAGTAGTAGAACTATGCTGAACAACTGAAAAAAAGGATAAAAAAGAAGATTAGTTTTAGAAACGAAAACCATTATAACAATCTTTTAAACTTTTATATAACTATCCTACAGCTATTAGCCAAATTATTGTTGATAATTTTCATTAAACTGTAAGTATATTTATTTATTTTTCTTTAGTAGATAACCGTATTCTTTTCAAGTGTTTAGTTATCTAACACTTTATGACGTTATAAATCTTTTATATTCAACGTTTATACCAATGGTTTAGCTCATAAATTTTTACAAGTTAAAAAATACAACTTAAAAAATTGTTTAATTATTTTTCATTACATATAGGAACAAAGTTAAATTATTCTGGAATTAATGGGTCTCGTTGTTTTAAACCTTGTCAAAATGAATTTAGTTTCTATTTAACCAAAATATTTATAATATAAACTTGTAAACATTTTTAACGAAAATAAAATAAGTTGTTGCAAAATTTACCAAGATATCGTGTATTTTTAAAACTGGCTTACAACTATTTTTATAGAATAACATAAAAACTAATGCAAACACAAACTGCTTTTACAAAACAAATTTCTTTACGAATCAAAACTATCGTTAACAAAATAGTCAAACAAAAGTAACTGAAAAACAAACTAGTCTGTTTCATTGCAACGGAAGAATAAGTTTACACTTTTTACGTTAAGTAAAAAATTCTAAAAACGAGAGAAACTGTTGCTACTGTAAAAAAAGTCAATTTTTATAAAATTTATTAAAAGTTAACATTTATTAGTTTTTGTAATTTACATGAAATAATGATTTTAGTTATACTTTATAATGATTGTAGTAAGAAAACTACGTATATATTAAAAATAATGTTCATAAGCTATGATAAGTAATTTATAATAGTAATAGATTAAAAGTTTAAGTTTAAAAAAATTATCATAAGTATATTCTACTTTTACTACACAAAGTAGTTATTTCAAAAATAAAACATTATCAACAAATTTAAGTTCAACAAAAAAAAAAAAACAAAGTTAAAGTTATCTTTTTAGTTATACTTTGAACTTCATAGTATTTTTTTGTTAATTTCGTTTCTTAAAATATCCTCTTTATTTTAAATCATTGCATTATACAGTATACATACTTTTTTAACTATACATATGACAAATAATGTACTAATTTACACTTACAAAAAATAAAACGTGATAAAAGTTATGAAAAAAGCTTAAAATTATTTGTATATATTGTTTAAAATAAAAACTGTTTGCTTGTTTCAAATATATTACCCTTAACAGTAAATACATGTTTTTTATCATTTTTTATTGCTAAAACCATATTTATCAAGCATTGAAAGAAATCTTTAAAAGTTTAATGGGAGATATAAAAAGCCTACTAAATTTGTGTAAAATGATACTGTTATTTACCGGTAAGCAAAAAATGCTTATACTTTTTCCAACTGCTGACTCTAATGTTTATTGACCCATAAACTTTGTTTCAAGATAATTTTCTTTAATAAGCATGTAGCAACAATAAAGTTCAGTACTTTATTTGCTTAACATATTTATAATGCAGGTTTTGAAAATTTCTGTAAACATTGTAAAAAAGTATAAACTAATTATTTTTAAATAAGTTGCAATAACTTTAAGCAGCTAATAAACAACAGTACTTAAATGATAAAGTTAGATGTTTTTACTGTATATTTATCAATTATAATCCTTTATTGAAATAACGAGTAGTGGTACTTAAAAACAATTAGACTAAGGTGATTTAAAGTAGAAAAAAAATCAAACATTAATATTTCAATAAGCTTTAAAATATTAAAAATAACACATGTCGCAAACTTTGTAAGATTATGCCTTTCGTATATGTTTTTTTTTGTTATCTCATAAATATTTTGTTAATATATTTTGACGCATTCAACTAAGTAAAAAAAAAACTCAATTCCTGATACTAATAAGTTTTTTTTTATATAATTATATTCGTGAAATGGCATGGTGTTTATTTTTAAAATTAACCAAGATTGTTAAAGTTTTTTTTTTTAGTTTTGTTTCATACTTGAATATACAAGCAAACTCAATTGTTCGACTGTAGTGTACGACTCGATAACAAAAAGGTTCTTTCGTCAACCAGGTCCTTAAAATAAACTTTTTTAGCCCTTTGTTTCGTTCAAAAATGATATATTGTGAAATTCTATTAAAACAGTGAAATTATTAGTAAAACATTGTTTATTTTTTGTTGAATGCTTATTTTTATTTAGTGCAGTAAAATACAAGTCCCTATTTTAATTAAGAAAATATATATAACTTTTTTAATATTTTTTTTTGAATACCTTTATTTTTTTTTAGTTAAAGTTTTTGAAACAAAAATTTTTTGGTACCACGTGAGTTTCAAAGTAATCGAATTTATTTGCTAGTTTGACAGTACTAGATAGAAAAATTAAAGCATTGAGTTTTAAAAACGGACTATGTGGTAGAACAGTAGTTTTGCTTATTCTCTTAGTGTTAACTTAAGAATAAATTGTGCTTTTAAAAAAGTAGAAAGAAAACTGGTGTTGATTTTTAGATTTCCAACTACTAATTACTACGGTGAGGAGAGTAACGTTTGCTTGCCGAACAGAGAGCTAAATCATATCCTCTTAAGCGCACTCATTAGTTTGTTATATACTACAACTTTTTGTTGTCAAAATATTGATTTTTTTTTTCATTGAAATTACTAATATAGTCTTGTTATTACATTCTTAATTTCAAAGAGTTCAGCAATCTTTTTTTAAGGGAGACAAAATATTTTTTTTTACTTTAAATGCAAACAATTTCAGTTTTTCGAAAGCTCTTTTAATACTTGTACAGCATAGAACAAAATTTAATATCTGTATTATTTTGTTGAACAATTTCTTAAGAAGTATATTTTAGATACCTTAAATTTGCCTTGAAAATAATACCTACTATCAGCCACTAAAGTCATTACCTTTTAATGTTTTAACTCAATATAATGTTTTCTAAGTTTTATAATAATTAATACAATACACAAATCATTATTTATGATGCTTTCTTAAAGATTTAAAGTATATAGACTTATTATGAAAAATTATCATAAGTATTACTAAATATGATACATTTGTAATAAGTTTGTTTATATTGAAATTATTTGCCATACTTTTTTCAAAGCTATATTTAAGTAAGTGGTCGGCAAACTGATGCCTACCAAACAAAAAAGTACCTGGATATTCAAAACTTTATTAGTTTAAAAACAACGTTTCAAAAACAATCGAAGCCATGCTAATACTTAGACTTAGAAATATCCATATTTGTTTGAGAGTAAACAACAGTACTTGTTTAATTTTTAAAAAGTTTAATTGCAACAGTTGTTTATCAGCTAAAATGCACCTTACAGGATCGAGACATTTTTGATAGACAACATTAAACACGCAGTTTAACAAATTTTGTCATAGAAAACGAATGAAAATTCTAGAAAATAGACACTTTTTATTTAGAGTTCACGTTTTGTTAATATTACTTTTAGTGTTACATCAAAATTACACTAAAATAATTTTTGGTTTAATATAAAAAAGTTTAGCGTGATTCATTCACATTCAAAACAAGAAATGAACTCGATGTTTGCTTGTACTTACTAGTTTATTCTTTATTATTTTAAATTTCTTATTTGCGTGGAAATTATTTAAACGGTTAAAAAATCTCTTCAACATAAATGTAAACTTCATTGCAAACTAAGCTCTGAGTCCTACTTTTACATATAAATGATTATTTTATAAAAATACAAAATCTTTTGTAATCTTTTAAGAACTTGTTTTTATTAAGCCTTGTAAAACTGATCTCACGACTCTCTTTAATATTTTTATGCTAGATTGACAAACATAAAAAAAAAATTCTTTGGATCTAGAAATATTTTCAGCAAAATAGAAAATTAACTAATTAGCAAACAAGAAAAAAAAACAGTACACAGGCCTTAAACAAAACAAAAGTTGCAAATTTTTAAATAGCAGGACTTTAGTTAGTTTTATAAGTTAAAACATAGTCAATACGTTCTTTAACTGTGTTATTGTTTACATTAACCTATGTCTTTTTAATTAGAAATGAACTTATATACAAAACTTTTTGGTACACTTTTTATTTTAAAACTTTATATAAATATATTCTTTCACTTTTTACCAAAAAAGTATTCATAGCTTTTGAAATGAATTTAGCAGTTTATCTTTTAATTTATACATAAACTACTAACTAATAGAAAATTTAGTCAGTTCCTCACTCCGTTTGTAGACCATTTTTTAATATAAGTTTGTTAGATTAAACTATATTTCTAGAAAAGCTCAGTAAAACCAATAATTTTAAATAAAACTTTATATGGTTATTATAATATATAGTTACTCTAATTACTATTATAAGGTAGTATTTTATCGTGATCTACCAGATCCAATAACAAGGACCCGGTTCTTTTTTTTAGCAAGTTAAGTTTTCTGCTAAAACTGTTAGACTTTCGGTTTATCGATTGTTAAAATATTTAATAGTAAAACTTAATCGTTCATTTTCCCAAACAATTGTCCCATACCACGTAAAATAATTTTAAAGTAATCCACCGTACCATTTTTTTATCAAAGACCATTCGGATCTAAATCTAAGCATAAATTCCATAATTGATAGAAATATTAGCAATTTTAAGAGGAATTGACGTTTGATTAATTTAAACAATATATGTTAATTATATATTGATAATTAACTAAGTCATTAACAAAATTTACGATTATACTTTCTAAAACTAGCTTTAGAATGTCGGTTTTTAAAACTTTAATTCTTGTATTTCTCTTTAGAATACAGTAGGTAAAAACCTCAGACTATCTGTATGCATCCACATAATGAAAAATTAGTCATTAAATAGCTCAAAAAAAGGTAAAATAACTTAGTGTAACGGAAAACCCTTTTGGTTATCAAGCAGCACACTACTCGGATATAGTTTAAAATCTTGTCTAAGAGATCAAGTCAAGCAAAGTATTTATTAAAACTAAAAGGTAGAACCATTTTCTTCAATGGTAATAAATTCTATACCAGGGCTTGCGACACTTTTTCTTAAATAGGCCCCTTAAAAAAAACTACTGCCGCCTCCGACAAGACTTCACAAAAAATACTCTTGAATACCTTTAAGACCTGTTTTGTTTTCTTTTTATTCTTCATAACCAACTCCAGAATATCTAATAAAAGTTTCAAATTATTCCATCATAACCCCCCTTGGGGACTTTGCTGATTATTGCCCCCTAAATTTCTAAAATTTCCACTAAGGAGGCCATATAGCCAATTTAGGTAAATCGGGTACTCTATAATACTAGTATGTTAATATACTAATAAATAAATACTAACTATACTAACTACAACTACTAATATATAATAAATGGCCCCCTACAACAAGATTACTTGAAAAACTACCATTAAAAACACGTAAGACCTTTTTTTGCTCTTTTAAACAACTCCAGAGTATCTAGTTTAAATTTCAAAAATACTATTAAAAGCATCTCAGACCTTTTTTTTTTGCTTTTTATCAAGAATACCAGAATATTTAGTGTAAGTTTCGAATTATGACCTCATGCCCCCCTGTGGCTACTTAACTGCACATGCCCACCCTTAGTTGCTCATGGCTCACGGAGTATCTGTCAGGGTCCTCTAAGAGCCACTAGGCCCACTTTGGAAAACAATGATTTATACTGAATACTTTTCAATATTTTGCATGATGATTATTAAAGTCTTTTTAAATCATTTTAAAAATCAACTAAAGAAGTTGTTTTTAAAACATGTTCATTTTAGGAATAGAAAATTAATACGGGGTTAAAATCGTTTATGTATAAAAACTTGTATTTTACAAGTGTTTTAGAAATGTCTAAGACTTATTAACAAACAAAATGCTTTAGTTTTATATAAAAATGTAAAAATTCCATATAAAACCATCAATTATTTTTCTTAATTTTGTTTAAACATCATCATTTTATTTCCAGCATTTTTTTGTAGAAATTGTTTATTGAAAACCATTATATTAACAATTAAAAACATTTTCAATACATCTCAAAAAGTATTCAACAACAACATCATCTACTTCTTAGAAATCGTATTAAATTTATTAATTTAATAACTTTAATTCAAATAAACACAACTTTTGTATAAAAATATTCGTTTTGGCTATGTTTATATATAACAAAGTTCTTTATAAATTACTTAATCTAGAACAAACTAATTTTTTTTTAATTTTATCTACCCTTACAAAAATTCAAAAAAATTTACATTTTAAGCTTCTTCTTCATCTTGGCAAGCATCACCTCAATATGACTCAAAGATTTGTGAATCCTCTTCTTATTTATCCTAACATCACTTTCTCCTCTTCTCTTACCGGCTTCTTCCTCGCGGGTACACACAGGCTTCACCTCTTCCTCTCCAAAGTCCATCTCAAACATGCTGTCTCCTAGAAACGAGCTCGGGGGAGGAGCGGATCCCAAAAGATGGGCCGAATCCCTGGGGCCCCTGGGAACGTTCACAGCATTTGATCTCTGCATTGAGTAACTGCTACTTGGAAAACCCCCTGATTGAAACTCTTGTCTAGATGGACCAGGTCCGTTTTCCTCCTCGTCGTCGAAAGTCCTCATGTTTCGGCTCTGGGGGTTCCTGTCCCTCCACCTCAGCGCCGGGTGCTCGTAGGGGTCGTTAGGGGGCCGAAAGTCCTTGAAGAAGTACAAAAACTCCTGCGGGTTGCCGTCGTACTGCCTCAGCATCTCCCGTTGCCACGGAAACAACCATTCTGGTCGGTCGAAGGGATTCTTCCATGCGGCGGGGAGTAACTTGTACCCGGGGCGATGGGTCACCTCGGGTTCTTGGGGTTCCTCCGAGGCTCTCTCTAGCGCCATGTAACGACGGTTAACTTTGTAAGGATTTCTTACCATGACTTATAAGTAAGCTGTAACAACCAGTTTCATTATAATAGCTTTTGTATTTGTTATCATGTTATTAAAATATTTTTTTGTTATTTTCTCAAAAGGTTGTCATGCAAACTAGTTTTCGCTCAAAAAGTTCGTGAGTGCATTAAGCAAACATTTTTTTTAAATAGAATTTAAATTAATAAAATACAACAATAAAAGAATATATTATTTTTAATAACTTTTGAAAAGTTATTCCGCAATGTTTTGATTTTTTTTGCAACGTATAAAACAGTTTAAGAAATTTGGGGAAACAAGTTTAAAAACTTTCCTTTGTAAGCGGGTGCTTCAAGTTGTTTACTAAATATAAAAGAACTTATTCAAAAGCTATATTATAGTTGATTGTTGTAATAGAAAATTAGGATCAATTTAAATTTTGCACATTACAAAGTGTTACTTTGAAAACTTTTTTGTATTTAAAATTTTTTTTTTAATAACGTACAGACTTTTTTTCTTTTATAAAGTTGTAATTAAAAGTTTGAAATTTAATTCTAGACAAAAATACCAGGAAAAACACTTAAAACATTGTAAAAACTAGAATTTATCAAATAAAGTATTAGAAGATTTAAACACCATTAACTGAAAAAAATTAACAACAATTTATAGAAGCTTGCATTTTTCATTTAAACAACCAAAATTTACATATGCTGAAATTTTATTTCATAAAAACATAGCAATTATGTTATATCAAAAACATTCAATTAAATACATACTAACTGTTTTAGTAATAGAAGTATGGTAAGCTTTTTCTAGAAAAATGGTTTCCAAAACCTACTTGTGTAGTTTTTGAAATGCAATTTAGATAATATCCACATTTATAACACTCATGTAAATAATAAACTATGTACTTTTGAAATAACAGCTGATTTTGAGCACATTTTAAATGCTATAACAGAATAACTCCCCTTAGTTCTTTACTAGAACTTCTTTTCTCTACCTTTCTCACATTTAAAAATAAATAAGTAAAAAACATAGAAATTGTTTAACCGTTCGTTCGAATTTAATTAATTTATGTTTTACTAAGTTTGATCCTAAGATGCCTACCTTGTTAAAATAAATGTAAGTTTGTAAGTTTTAAAAAGTTAGTCTGAAGAGATTACAAAATAGCAAAAGTTTGGTAGAAAAATGAGCCACATTATTTTTTGGTAGTAATGTTGTTTAAAACTTGCTTAGGAGCCCAGGATACCGGTTACTTTTAATTTAAGATGTCTTAATTAAACTTTACTAATTTTGCTTAATTATGAGCAGAGATACTTTATTTTAACAAATTTTAATTTATAGTTAAGTAAAATACAAACTATTTTAGAAACAGGTAATTCTACATATAATTTACTCACTTGACTCTTAGAATAAAAAAAAAAGTATAACAATGTTTTTCTATAGATTTGTCTAACTTTGTTTTAAATATTTTCTCTATAACATATTTATAAACAAAATATAAAACAGCTAGCTTAAATACTGATGAGAAATGCTTTTAACATTTTTTTTTATACTATAAAAAAAAGCTTAACTGCTAAATTTATAAAATTATATTAAGTATGTTCAAGCTATGATTTTTTAAATAATGCTTTAAATTTAAGTACAAACAGCTTGCTAATATTGCATAATTGTATTAGGCATTTTAATAATGGCTAGTAACCAAGTATTAAAAAGCTATGTAAAATCAGGGTCGACTAAAGTAGTACTGTTTTGTGAAAAAATAGTCATGTATAAATAATAATGAGAAACAGTAATGTGAATGCAATTCGTTACTAAAACTTTACCTATTTAACCCAAAAATATAACAAAGTACTTTAATTTATAAAAAATTATACAATAGTTAAATTTAAAATATTCATATATCGAATTTAGACAATTAATTTTAAATAGTTGATTTACAGCTGGCAAGTAAGTTAAACGTTTGGGTTTTTTAAATGTAGATTTTTAAGAATATACATTTATTCTAAACACATGAAAATTTATAGAACTAAGTAAGAGTTAAAAGGTTTTGGCAACAGTGGCAAAAAAAAATCGGGACACGTTTTTTTTTATACAATAGACGTTTTGCATAGGAACTTGTAATATGGTATTTTATAATTAAATACACAAAAATTTTTTTTTATTACTTTACAAACACTTAAATGTATCTTGATTTTAATTAATGTATATCAAAATGGTTTTTACATATGATTAACTAACTTGTATATAGGTTTAAAGCTAAAGAAAATTATTATTTTTGAAAGTTTTAAGGGTTTGCACTAAGTAGAACATTATAAACTCACACAATAAAGTAAATTTCTTTTTTCTCAAAAGATCATGTAAATACTGCTAATAGTTTTTTGTTAATATTTTTAGACATACTTTTAAGTAAAAAAACTCTACACGGTAATAAGAAACTATCTCTTTTATAAATATTAAGCAAAAAGTTAATTGATGAGGTTTAAGTTTAAAAAAACAACATCATTTTATTCAGTCTGCGCTAAAAACATAAAAACAATAAAAGTACTGTTCTGAAAACATTAAACATTTCCAATCTAAATTAATGCAAAGTTAATAGACACACCATAGTTCAATAAAAATCTATACATTTTGTCATTTTGAATTAAAATACCGATAACAAACATTATTTTCTGAAAATTGAGCTATAACTAAAAGCATTGATTTGCATTTTAAACATAAACTCACTTATTAAAATAATCACAGCAACTGTTTGCAAACTGGTTTGATAATTTTTCATAGCATAATTAATTTGTTTAAAATAATTCAAAAATGGTTCCATAATTTAAGTTTTATTGTTTTCTAATTTGTTTTATTTTGTTTAATAAGTACTAAATACAAACTAAACTGTTATAGTGAATGGTTTTTAATTACTTTATTAAATAATTTATTTATAATTTTTGTGATAAACAAATATGTAATAAATAGCTTAGATTCTACACTTGAAAGACTACTGTATATATTTTAAAGTCTTGAAAAAACAAATGAAGGAGAAACTTATATCAGAAAGTAAATCGTTTAAAACCTAACCCAAAAACCGTACTTACCTATTAAACCATTTTAAGCCATTTAAATGCATAAGTTTAATAAAAAGACAGTTTTAAATTAATTTTTATTTAGTAAGTAACACAACTATTACGTCTTCCATAAGTAAAATTAGATTAGAAAAATAAAAATCTAGTGCATTTTTTTTTAAATTTCGTTAGGGTAAGTATTTAACCCTTAAAGTATAAAAATCATGATTTTGCTACTTAAAAAGCTAACATAATTTCTTTTTAGAACTAAAGTAAAAAGTTAGTTGCTAAGACATTAAACTATTTATCAATCATTTATGTAATTTGCTTTGTTAGCAGTTACACAAAATGTCATTGATTTAGTTTTGTTACAACAAATTGAAGACAATATTACTACTACAAGTTTATGGTTTAATTAGATTAGAAACATTTTAGTATAACACTTTTGACTTTAAGTTAAATGTGTATGATTATTTTTTTAATTGATAACAAGTAAAAATATTAGCTACTGTTATATTTAGTTTGTGCACATTAATGTAATAATTTGTTATTTTTTGTAAAAAAATCATTTGTAAAACACTCTAGTCAGTTCCTTGTTTAAATATATTTCACGTAAGGTAGTTAACTAACTTATAATTTTACAGAACCAATACTTTTACATGCAAGTATATGTTAAAAATATCATAAAATAAAAACTTTTTCTACAAGTAATTATAGCTCAATTGCACCATAAAAAACTGTTTTGATTACTACTTGTATCTTTTTTTTGACTGCTTTTACAAAAATTTTCTAACCTTTCTTTTATATACTTTTTTACAATGCAAAACAAACAATATACTACTAAGTAAAGATGTTTTCAACAATAGTAAGCACATGACAAACTTAAGTGAACTATTAATTACTTTTAGATTATAGTTGCACTTTGCATAACAAAAAACACACAACAGAAAAGAATACTGAAACGCAATAATAACTTACTTTTAAACTTTAAAAATTGCTGATTTTGCAATAAACTTTTAGTGAATATACTATAGCAAAAATTCTCAAAATAGTTTTGAACAACTGTATATATACTTGTAACAACTTTGTTATGCTAAAACGTATTCAAATAACTATTAAACAGATAAAAAGTTATTGTTTATGTTCAGTTTAATTTTAACAATGGTTATATTAAGTAGACCAAAACTTTTAGTTTGAAACGGCATAGTATACTCAATATTGTGTACAAAGTATTCTGTATACAAAATAAACTGTATACAAAATATACTGTGCAAAACATTACATCAGTATGTTAACGCTTCGTGTAATAAAAAAAAAAAGGATTATACTGAGTTCTTAACTTTTCTAGCCACTCATAATTTTATATTATAATCATTTAAATTGTGACTGGATTAAAAAATAATAAGTTGTGCACTTACTTTTTATTGTAATAATATTTTAAAAATTTTACCAAATATCTTAAGAAATCTTATGAATATTTTAGATGATAAAAAGATTACACCTAAAAACAGTTTTTATTATTAAATATATAGAAGTATAATTTAAATTATATTGTTACTATGTGAAAAACACAGTAAAAAAAAGTAATCAAATTAACTTAATCTTAAAATAAAGTATAAGTCTTAACTAGATTATGAGAAGGTTTTAAACTCAAAACGAAAATAATTTTATATTGTTAATAAACAGTTAAATAAATATTGAACTTAAAATCTTCTTAAGCTAGGAAGTTGTTTGTTTTATTTAACGACCGCTTTTAACCATTTATTTACTGAAAAAAACTTTTAGCATTAACAAAAACTTTACATTTAAGTTTTATTGTTTAAATATCATTTCCATGTTAACAAAAATGTTTTTAATCAACAACACTTTTTTTGAGATTATTAAAACAATTTTAATTCCCATAACAAGCTTTTTATAATTGTTTTGTGAATTTTTAAAACAATAGACTAATGATTTATAGTTAATATTTTCCAAGTTAAACTAGTGTACGAAATTTATTTGTGTTTAATTTCTTTGCAATCCAAAAATTTTTTGTCTAGCATGTTTTTTATGCAGTGTATACTTCATATAATCTTCTCTTGTTTAACTTCGTATTAAATAAACTGACCTATCTCATTCGCATTAAACTAATATAAGATGATTTGTTTATACAAGGGCGTGCAGATCACATAAAACTTGTAGTTATTCAGGTAATAATATGTTGTCCCTGTGTTACGAGGGCGACAAATGCAATCAAAAATATTTAAAAAAATTAATTTTACTTATTTGAAAGTTAGTAGTTAAAAAGCTGCTAATAGCTTCATTCGTCACGTATACAGCTGATGTAAGTAAAACTAATAAAAAAAACTCCAGCAAATATTAAGTTTACTATGAAGAACTTTTTGACTTGCATTAATCTACAATGCGAATAAAGTCTATAATAATGTTAAAGTACTAACTTTAAACAATACTTATGAGTTAGAATGATATTTTTAAATTATAGTAAAAACATTTTCGTAAGTGTAATTATTTTTATTTTAGAAACTTTGAAACTGAAAAAATTTGATTTTCTTAAAACTTAAAATGATAATCTAATAGATTTCGATTAACAGGAAAGGAATAAACTTTTTTAACATTCTAATTTTGATTCTTTAAAGATTCGTTGTTATTATTTTCCTGAAGTTAATAATAAAAACAAATTTAAGTTTGTGCATACTCACCAAAACTACAAAGCAATTTTTTCCATAAGCAAGTAAAAAAAATAATTTTAGAATTTAAACGAAACTAAGTCATCATAATAATCTAAAACTATTACTTCCAGATATAATGCAAACTTTACTGACTTTTGTAAAACAGTACTTTTAATACTATGAATAAAGGATAATAAACTTTACTTAAGCAACAATTCATTTTTTGTCAAAGTGTTGACCGATACTTCAAGGCCATCCAGCACTTATTTTACTTTCTCTATCTAAAATAGTTTACATTTAGTTTAACCTTTGTTATGTAAAAAATAAAAAAACTAATTTAGGGCTTATGTAAATGAAACAAAATGCATAACGACTTTACAATTTTTTCTAATTCTCTAACAGTGAATATTAACAAACGTTTTTAAATAGTTCAAAACTAAAAGTAGTTTCACAGTAGTAGTTCATTAAAAGTAATTTTTTGAAATAATTATTAACAATAAAACTGTTTTAGTAGTATGTATAATGTATTAAAACCTTTTATTACCGTCCATTCTGGAAACAACAAGTAACATAATAGTTTGCAAGAACCAACTTAGGAGTTAGGTATAAGTTATACCTAAATATAAAAAGAATGTTAATTATATATAAATAAATAATATAAATAATATAAAAAATTAAACACATTTATTTCCATAACAAGCAATGTACGTTTTTACTATAGAAAATAAAAAAGTATGCCACGGAGTTTCACATTTTTTAATTCTTTGTATTTTTATTTATGTCTTATACGTTTTTAATTTATTTGTGATCATACTCATATACATACACTGAAAAAGACAACTTAAACTCTAACTGTTTGAAACGTTGTAAAGCGCACAGAATCAATTAATTTTAAACTAAAAAGGTTAAAAAAGTGGGTTTTTAAAAACTAGAATTGTTAAGTTTTTTCGAGTAAAAAAAAATTTAAATAGCATGAACATTAATATATGTAACAAGTAAATAAAACATAGTTGGCAAGTACTAAAAAAATCTTTATTAGTTTTTCTTTTACAAGTTATAAACTGCAACTTGCCATAATTTAAGATTTTGTAAATCCAGTTGCTTTAATTAGTATATTTTTTGGCATTAATGTTTTTAAGAATTTATTCTCAACAAAATAATGGAAAAGTCTATAAAATAAAAACTCTTTACTTACAAAAGGTTTAAACATAACATTCATGCTTTAAAAAGTCAGCTGCTAATCTTTATACTTGCAAATGAAAAATGGTTAGAAGGTGTTGTCCAACAAACGACTCGCATTTATATTCAAAGATGTCATAAAGGTCAAGTGATGATGTCATATTGGTAACACCAACGTCGTTAGTGACTTAAGGGCAATGGATAAAATTCCAAACTCGTTAAAGTAGTACAATACATTAAAAATTTTGTTTATAAATAGGAGGAGGGGCTTGTGTAGGGTTGAGCCTTGGAGCAGATGTTCAACATAAAAAAATTGAAAAATATTATAATGTTATAGAAATGTTATAATTGATGTTCTTTGACAACCTTTTAAAAAAGTTTTCATATCATACTAAGTTATCTTTAATTTATATATTATTAAGTGCACTTAAAACATTTATAAAATTTCAGCACCCCTAGAAAGTATAACGCGTCGCCACTGTTACATAGTAATAGAAAAAAAAAACAACAATAAATAAATATTGATGAATATAGTGGTTTTAAATGATTAATCAGAAAGAAAACTTGTTTTAAAAACTGAGAATAAATGTTTTTCGAAAAAACCATAGAAATTTTTTTTTAAACTTATAATGTAAATATTTACATAACTTTTATTTACATACTATTTATTGTTACCGGCAAAAGACTTTAAACAAATAGCTACATCGCTCGTAAACTGTTAGAAATGTTTATTTTGTTATGTATTAGAAATAACAATTATTATAAAAGTACAAGGATAAATTAACTATCAAAGTACAAAATAAAGATTTTAAAATTAGTTCTAACCAACTTAAAGATAATCTTTTAAAGTTACTTGTAAACATAAATTTTTGTACTTTGTAACTAGGTAAGCATTTAAGAAAGTCAAAATTAAGAAAATAATCAAGTAAAAACAATAATAACTACATGTTTATTACATTAAAAACTAAATGTTTAAAAAGCATGCACTATTTAATTGAGGTTGAACATAATAAAAATGCTTTTGGTAAAACATTATACTTTTTTTCACAGACTTTATAAATGTGTCTATTTTGAGAACTGACATATGCTGTATTTTCATAAACTACTAATAAAATACTAACATTGTTACTAATAAAAAAATTAATTAAAATAAATCCGCCTGAGTTTTGGTTATTTTTAACCTAATATGAAATATTTTGTTATTTCTTATAAACGACATAGTTCAAGTTAACTTTCTTTGTACAAATAGTTTATTTTATTAGATAATATAACACTATTACTTTTCATACAAGTTACGATAAATGATACAAACAATTTATAAGAATTATTTTATCACAGTTACATAGTATTTAGTTGCTTAAAATTGTAATATCCATGACTTTAGTAAAATCCATAACTAGTACTTTCTTCTTAAGTATTGTATTTGAAGAATGTTTTTATAATAAAAAGTAAGAAACTTTTTTATTAGCTGAAAGAAATATTAAAAATTATCATTTTGAAGTAGTATTAAAAGCTTTATTATTCTCTGAAAATTATGTTTTGGTTAAGTTAGCTTTAAAAACGTTTTTAAGTTTGTTGGCTACCATTTACTACTAAATAAAATCAACAATTTAGACTTTATATCTATTTTTATACTAAATAACTAACAAAAGAAGATAATCTGTCAAGGTAAATAAACATTGCAAACATTATTTCTTGTAATACCAGATAAGCTGATACTGTTTATTTTTAGCACTTCGTTACGAAAACATAATAAACTTATTAGTAAAGTAAACATTGAAAGCAATTTAGCATCGATTATTTTTAATACTCAGTATTTGCTTAAGATCGCTATTGATTATAAATCATACGATCATGGTTTTGTAAGTATGAAAAACACTATTGAATAAAAAAAAATTTTAGGATAGTTTTAACTTGCAAATTGAACTAAAATCATATATAACCTGAAGAAAACATTCAAGACAATTAAAGTTGAAAAATTTCAATATTCTTTACAGGTATTTAGCATTCTTTCCTTGAGTGAAACATGTGTTTAGAGTGCTTACACATACGACGACGTTCTAGCTTTCAGACAAAACATTTAAAAAATTTAAAAGAACTTTCAACATGGCACCATTCGATTTTCTGAAGACTAACTCAATGGAAAATGTATGGGACCAAAACACTGCGACTTTGGAGTTTTATCTGAAAAACTTCTACATGTAACAATTATCACAAAAGTCTTTTGTGCAAAATTTAAGACGATTTAAAATAAGTTTTATAAATAGACTTCTTGATTTTATGTAATTTTTATCACCTTTTTAAAATTTTCAATTAATTTCTTTTTTTATCAAGAAATGCCTCAATAATTTTTTTTTCAAATCGTCTTAGATTAAACTAATACATTGAGTTAGTTATAGGAAATCGAAATCCGCCGAGATAAAAGTTTTTTAAAAGTCATCTAAAATTTTGCCAGTCAAGTCAATTAGTCAAGTGTATGTAAATATGTAAAACGTTGTTCATTATAGTGAAATATATGTTTAGTTGTTTTAAAATTTTCGAAAACTTTTCTAAAAATGTTTTATTTTCTATCTTTAGTAATAATTTCTGTAAAGAGCTTGTTTTTGCATTATTTCTAACATAAACAACTTCCATAAATAACTTTAATACTAATGTAAACAAAATATCAAATTCGTGCAAAGCAGATTATCACAATCTATTATTAGATTTGTTATAAATCGCTTCACTTAAAGCAAACAATTAATATAAACTTCTAAAATTACTATAAATTTCTAGTGTTTGCTTAAACTTGGTAGTATTTATAATAAATCATGCAACTATCGATACATCTGTAAGTACGGCAAGAAATCATTTATAAAAATAATAATTTGATAATTTAAAATTGATCAATAAATGTAAACTGTAAAACTGCTTAAAAATACAAAACTTTAAAATTTAAGTTAGACAACTCTTAAAACAAACAATTTTTGAGGGACTTCAAAATAATATACAACATTATACAAAATACTTAGAAGCGAGGGCTTGTTTTAACAACTAAGACTTTTCTTAACTGATCAACAATATACTTTTTATTTTGTAACATTTATAAATAGTTAACATCAACCTTGGAATAAATATATTATTAGTGAAATAGACTTTAGACATTTAATTTTGTATTTATGTAATAGTTTGTTGCAATTTACTCTCTCGTAAAAATTAAAGTCGTAAACTTTAAAGTTTTGGACTTTACGCTTAAAATTTTATAGAACTTGATTGAATAAATACACGCCTATGTTCAAAAAAAAGTTTAAATATAAAAAAATATGCATGTTTGAAATGAAATAAATATTGTTTAAAATATTAAACTAACTTATTTTAATAACAAATTGTTTATAGGTTTAAAAAAACTTATGATAAACAAATTAAACTAAGATTTTTGATAAATAACAACTTCATGTGTGCTTCTTGTATACACTTTAGTGCATAATTTTTAGTGCTTAACAAATAGCTGTTTGATTACAACTTTGCCTTTATTTTGTTTTTTTAATTGTTTTTTTTTCAAATAAACGGTTAATAAAAGACTTTATTAGTCAAATCTCGCAAGGACATTAAAGATGTGCCAACACCTATTTAACTAGTTTCGAAATTTAAATTTTAGGTACTAATATATATGTGCTGTGATAGTAAAATAAACTAAACACAACATCAAAGTATAAAAAGATCAAAGTGTAAAAGTAAATAAAGAAAAGAGCATTATTAATATGAAAATGTCTTTACAATTATGATTCCAAAAGCTTTCAGTTTAACTTCATTTTTACTTGCATGACTTTATGTTGTATATATTTGTTTAACACTTTACACATGAAGTTTAAAACACAATATGACAAACTGTCTCATTACTTATACAAAATATATTTACTGTTATATATATTGCAAGTGATTTAGTAAATGTTTACGAAGTTTACGAGAAATAATAGCATTGGAGAACATACTATAAAACTAAAAGTTAAAACTTTAAACACCATGAAAGAAATAAATATGCTTTAAAAGGAAACAACTTGTTAGTTTACTATTTTCTTAAACACTGCAAAGTTAATTTTTAAAGATAACGTTGTGCATAGGAAAAGTCTATTGAATACAATTTAAAAGTTGGTCAAAGGAACCTAGTATATAGAAAGACCTTTGGTCATCGAGCTACACACCAATAGAATAAGAATTATTCATAAAAACAAAATTACTATACTTACTTTTTATAATTTTCTTTAATGTAAATGATATTGATAAATGCTGTATTTAAATCGATTAAAATCTTGATTATGGCTAAGATTATGATTTGGTACAATAATTACATAAACAAAATATTCATAAAAACTTCAATTTTTTTTTGTCAGTAATTGTTTTTAAATTTTACGGTGTAATTTAAATTTAAATAATATAATTTTCATAGATTGCTTAAACTTTAGTACTTATATGCTAATTGTTATAAAAGTCAATTTAGAATTAGTAAATGCAGCTTTTTTATTAGTTAAAACATTGCAAAACAAAGATAAAGTTATAAGTTTTCTTTTCAATGTAAACTAAAAGAAGTTAAAAATAATTATATCACACTAAACTAACTTAAACTTATTTAATCAAACTTCTTTTATTATATATTTATTTTATTACATTTAGTACTAACCTTGATATAATAACTAGACTTTATACATTTAGCTTTGTTATTACGTAATGTTTTATTTCTTCAGAAAATCTCTTAAAAAAGAATACTTTTACTTTTGGACTTTACACTTTATTTTGTGTAATTACTCAAAATAAATCTTTACAAGAAACTTTACAATAAAATTACATATTTATCTTGTCAGTTCGTTTAAAATAGAAAATACGGATAGAGTAAAATTGTATAATATGTTTTTCTATTAGAAATAATTGTATAAAACTAAGTTTTATTATGTTCTACAAAAAACAAACTTTTAAACCTTGTTTTCTAATAGTCGAAAATTTAAATTTAAAAGACACATTTAGTATGTTCTTTTAAACTATGAAAACACACACAACCTTAACACTTTATGTCTAAAAAATACTGACTTTAAAGTTTTGAAAAATAAATGCTCAGTATTACCGAATTGTAATACTGTAATTTCAGTTTATCTTTTACTAATTTTTTATATAAATCAGAAGTCTAATACAACACAATGTAACTCCCTAATTGGATTGTTAGTTATTGAAAAATATGTTCATTAAAAGTATTAAGGCTTAAGTTAAGTTTACAAACTAATATTTAAATGATAACTAATAAACATAAAAACCTGTATGAAAGTTGTAATACAATTATTAGTTATTAATTACTTTTAATTCCAGTATAGTAACGTTTTTTTTTTTACTTTTGGTTCATAAGAACAACATGTAGTTGTAGGTACGGACAAAATTCTTAAAACTATTAAAATTTAACTTTAAAAATAAAGCCGTAGTGCCTTATTATTAACATCGTTTAAAGATATAGTGCGACAAATAAATACGAAAAAAAGCTCATTGTTTAAAACTACTGTAGAAACTATTAATTTAGTATTTAGTAAGATAAATGTATTTAGTTATGTTCAATTTATTACACTTTAATTTTTGATAGAACATTAGTTTACATACTGTATATAAAAAAGTTAAAAAAAACTAAACTTAAGGTTCTCAGTTTTGTATTTACAGATGTATTTTATGATAAAGGCAACAAAAATGGGATTGACCTTTATCAATGTACTAAACATAACTCATTTAAATCTAAATTAGAATAAATGAAAACGAATGGTTGTGTTTCAAAGTTTTTACACAAATTTTTTTATTTTACTTAAGCTTTAATTTACAATTATGAATTGATTTTAACCTAACCAGTGTTTTATTTAACTTTTTCAATTTATTCATTTCATAAAAAAGATACTTACAATAATTTATATTAAAAAAAATACTATTACAAAGAATAAAACAAAATATGGATTAAGTTCGTAATAACTAAAATTAAAGCAATAAATCTATTTACTAAAATATTGCAAAATATCGTGTTAATTTGTTTTCGGTGTTTCTAATTAATAAACTTTGTTTACTTTAATTGTTTGCTGCTTTATGGCAAGTTTAAACAAATTATAAAACTTAACAAACAATTGACGGGAATTGTTTACTAGCTGTAAAATTATCAGTAAAGCGCTGATTTTTTTTCTCTCCCAACAGAAAGTATATATATTGGGTCAACAGGCTTTAAATTTAAAACAAAATTTTCTTGTCAATTGACAATAGAGCTTGAACAGAAATATATCCCAAAAAAAAAGATGCTTGCAAAGGTAATTTAGTTTAAAAACAGAATAATTGTAAGTTTTATTTAGTTGAAAGAGTTACTAGTTTAGCCTTTTAGTTTTACAAATTAGAGAAGTAAAAATATTCACTACTAGTTCCAAACATTAAAAGACTAGAAAAATCAAACTTCGAAAAACATGTTAAGTATTTTATTTAAAAAATTTCAGTAAATATATATAATAACTACCAACTTTTGGATACGAAATTCGATGATGTTAAACATTAAATTAGTTTTAAACTAATTAGTGTGTCTGCATTTACTATTTTTATGAAGATTTATTTAATTGTTAGTTTACCAAATTTTCTTTAAACCTTTTATGAGGTTTAAAAAGTATTAACAGCTGCTCATTTTTTCGTCAATAATTTTTAAGTATTGAGGAAACTCCATTAATATCATGTTGTTTTTTTTAAACAGAACCAAATTACAGCGTATCCGTCGATCGCTGAATTTTACGCGGGAAAAACCGTGGCGCTGACGGGAGGCACCGGATTCCTGGGTCAGGGGATTATTGAGAAACTGCTGTACAGTTGCCCCGATGTGAAAAAGATAATTTTGTTGATCAGGAACAAGAGAGGAGTGAGTCCCGAAGATCGCCTCAAGTCGCTCGCTGATAAACCTGTTTGTTTTTAAATTATTACGAATAAATAATTTAAAAACAAAATAATTTGCTGTTTTATAGTAAAAAAAAAACAGTTGTAGAATAAAAAAAGGTTTTTATTCTCGCAAACAACTTTAATTATAAAACGTAAATATAATAAAGTAGTTTAGATAGGTAAAAAATAGCTTAGTTTGGTTCTACATGTCTAAGTTTTGTAAAAAATATCTACAAGCTAATATTTTACTAATCTTGAATACATAAGTTTTATTTTTCACAATAAGACATTTTTTACAGTGTTTTGATAGAGTGAGGAAGGTCTACCCGAATTTCATGGAAAAACTTGCATACGTCAATTGCGATTTGGAGGCTGAAGATCTCGGTATAAGTCGCCAATCGAAAAAATTATTCAGAAACGAAGTCAACATTTTCATTCACTGCGCTGCTACTTTGAAATTTAACGAAATTATCAGGTAATTATATTGATTATTTAGTGTTTTTTAATTTTTTTCTCTGACCAAAAACAAATAAATCTTTTTTTTTTTAAATTTTTATATTATTATAAGTTATATTAACTTTAACTTTTTATTAAAAACACTGTTTAACTTGCGTATCAACATTTTATCGAGATAACTTTTATGTTACTATAAATATTTGTAAATAATAACTAGAGTGTTAGCATACGAGACAAACTTTCAGTGCAGCCTTCATTAAATAATAAAAAATACTGTATAGAAAATAGTCTAAAGTTATAAAAACTATTATCTTTTCAAACAGAACTGCTTTCGAGATGAACGTCCAGTGTACCAGGAGAATCCTGAAAATCCTGAGAAGGTGCCGGCAATTGGAATCGTTCGTTCACGTCAGCACCGCCTTCGTCAACTCCCACAACCACTGTGACGTCATAGAGGAGAAAATATACAAAAGGAAGATCGACTACAGGGACGTGGAAAAGTCTTTGAAGTTTTTGAATGACAAGCAGCTGGCCGGAATGCTGAACGAAATACTCGATGGATTGTCAGTTTTTTTTGATATTTTGTTTAATAAAAAAGATAAAAAAATATTTTTATTCAGTATTTATTTACACCCTGGAAGATTATTGTTTGAAAAAGTATTTTATTTATAGTTGGTTTTTAAACCAGCTTTAAACATTTTACGAGTACCAGTAAAAAAGCTTTTTTTGTTCATCAGACCCAACACTTACACCTTAACAAAAGCTTGGGCGGAGGACGCGATAGTGGCTGAATGCGGGCAGATTCCCACCTGCATCGTTCGACCCGGGATGATAACTCCGGCCCTCTTTCACCCCCAGCCCGGTTGGATCACCAACGTGTACGGACCAACCGCCTTCGTGTCGGCCAGCATGAAGGGAATATGCAAGCTGGCCAACGCCGACCGTCAAATAAACGCCGATCTCGTTCCGGTTGACTTCGTCGTGAACGGATGCATTTGCGCGGCGATGAAGACGGCCGTCGACGCCAAAACTGAACAAAAGTTTGTTGTTACGATTTGTTGAAATATACTTTCATACTTATCATCTTTTATAGTATGTATTACGAAGTTTAAAGTTAATACCTTTTATAAGTTTTATTAATTATCTTTGCGCTACTTTTTTCAAATAAATTTGTTTGTTTTAGAAACTAGCTTGTATTAAAAAACTTTTAGCCGTTGAACTTTTCATATCTGTTTGACTGTTTAAAGGTTTTATTAGTTTTAGCTGTTCAACTATTATTAATTGAATTTTTTTACTTAACAGGTTAAAAGCTGGATTGAGATTAGGATTGCAAGCTTCTTCTATGGATGAGATCAGCTCCGAAGGATACTCCTCCCACGAATCAACCTTATCTGAAGAAACTGACTCTTCTGTTTTATCAGGTAGAATCTTAAAAATTATACAGCTTGTTTTAAGTTATGTTAGAAAATATTAAGATTTCTGCATGTTCAGACTTAATTAAGTTGTAAGATAATTCAAAAACAACTAGGCAATAATAAATATTTTTGAAGCTCATCCAAAGAAATTGACTTATCTGTCCTTCAAGTATTTTTGTATGTTTACTAATTAACTAAACCGTAAATTAGTAAGCACAGCTAGGCATTATAGAAAAAAATAAAGTATAAGTTTTCAACATTCTTTTTAAGGTGTAAGGCTATATACAAATTTTTTACCTATTTTTATCTTTTAACAGATTCGCTTACCTCTGAATTGGAAAGTTTTGTTGAAAAAAGAAAACAAGTACCTTGCTATCACATAACAACATGCGCACAAAATCCTTTTCCTATTCAACATATAGGTAATTTTAGTTTACACCATGAAAATCAACCAAACGTATAACGCTGTAAATTGTATTCAAAGAATTTTAAACTTTAGCAGTTTTTCAATTGATGAATCTTTTTCTTTTGCTTTTAAAATTATAAATGACTTTTGTTTAAGTTTGTTCACAACAATTTAAATGCTATTTTAAATCACTGAACAGTGAACGGTGTACAAATCTGGGGTAAAAAGGAGCCTGCAGACATGATCATACCCAATGACATTGGCGTAACTTACAACAAAACTGTATATGAAGTGAGATCTTTCTTCAAAGAATACATCCCAAGTTTCATTGTTGACATTCTAGCTCGTTTGAGTGGACAAACACCAAGGTAATTGATATTAAAAAGTTTACAATGGTAGCATAAAAAGTTTTGGAACCAGTTTTTTGTATTAATTTCAAAGCAATTTAAAACATTACGTAAAAATTTTTAATTGCAAACCTAGTTTTCTGCCTCGAAGATAGTTTGCTTATAGCATAACTTTGTTTTGAAAAGTCCTTTATATTACTGATTAGCCTGAAACATAAATAAAAAAAGTTTAAACTTCTAAAATACTGCTTTGTTAAACTAATTACTGTTATTCATTTTTCGTTTGTTAGAAAACGTATTTAAATATGTATCATAACTTTTGATAAAAAACTATCTTTTTAGAGCTGTTATGATATACAAAAAGTTGCGAGCCGGTATGGAGGTTATGGAGCCTTTCTTCATGTATTGCCACGATTTTCAGTGGAAAAAATCAAAACATCTTTTGATGTCCTTGAATGAAGAAGATCAAAAAGTTTTTTTTTTTATCAATCAAAACTTCCTTTTACATGCAAATATTATCTAAAACAAAACTTTTACCTGCTTAAATGTGTTTGTTATTATTATGTTTTTACATTTTAAAAACCTTGTTTTAGGCCTCTGATATTTTTTTCAACTAAAATAATTAATATACTTAATATTATTTAGACGTTCAATTTCAATCCGAATAGTTTCACTTGGGAAAAATACATGCGTCTGTATTGCAGGGGTGCGAGAAAATTCATTCTTAGAGAAAAAACTACTGAAGCCCAAAACAAGAAGAAACAATTCATGTAAGTTTAAGAAAGGTTTTTTTTTTCGGATAAGACTAAAATAGTATAATATTACAGAACTGTTAACTAAGTATTTAAGCGCAAAATTCATTTACGAAAATTCTGTAATTTTTAGATCTAACTATTTATATTTATTTTAAGTGTTGGAACGTTCTTCCATTGTCTCGGAGTGACGCGTGAAGTTTGTGTTTCCGCTATGACGTCATCAGTCGGATATACGAGTTGTTTGTGGGATAACACATCGTATTACTACAGATAAAACGAAGTGTAATAAAACAGAGTTGCTACTAACACTTTTTTATTTTATGATAATCATTCCTTGTTCCTGGCTTATTTTCGAAAGTCGATTTTTTTATACTAACTGTAACATTGTTTTCTCATTTTAAACTTTATTATAGTACTTGTTTTTTAGTTTTCTTTTTTAATTTATTTTACAGAACTAATTGAAGTACGTAGTGTAAAACTACAATGCATTTTACACAGCAGTATTGCTCTTTTTGAAAACTTTATTCTAAGTGTATTAGATACAGTTTTAGAGTACTATATTTTTAAACGTTTAACCTTAATATGTGCTTTTTTAATTATGCTTGAAAAATAATAGTCAATAGTAATGTTTTGTGATTTATTTTTTTTACTGTATTTAGTTTTTTTTTTTTGTTTTTAGTTTACAAAATACATAGTGTAAAACTACAATATATTTCACACTGCAGTATTGCTTTTTTTCATTTGTTTTTAAATGTGTTTGATACTGTTTTTAGAGTACTAAACTTTTAAACGTTTGACCTTAATATGAGTGTTTTTAATTATGCTTGAAAAAAATTATTCAAGAGTAAAGTTTTGTGATTTGCTTAACTTACTGTACTTAGTTTTTTTTTGCGGTACACAATAAACACTACCATTGTTTTCGATTCAAAAGAAAACTAAAAACTTCTACAAATTACTACAAAACTGAAATTAGAATAAACAATACTTCTTTAATGAAAGTCAGCAAGTAAAAAAAAATATAAGCAAAAGAACTTCAAAATTTTTAAAAATGTATATTTACGAATGCTGCATAAATTGGTAGTTTAGATAAAAACAAACGAAGTTTGTTACTTAAATCCGCGTTTGCTCTCAAATATTCTTCTTAACATTTTTTAAGATTAATAGAAAAAATATTGTTTTGTAATATTTAAATTTTTTTGATATTATTTAAAAATTCCTGGTAATATAAAATAGAAACTTCTTAACAAGTCTACTGGTCTATAACAATCTATCAGAATGAAAAACTAGTAATGTTTGTTTTCCAAAAACAGCACAGATAAAATAAACTTCAAAATTTTGGTGTATATATTTACATACCTTTTGTTTACATACTACTTATTACCACCGGCGAAAGATTTAAAATAAATAGATACATCACTCGCAGACTGTTACAAATGTTTATTTTGGTATATACTAGGAAAAACAATTAATCTAAAAGGTTAAAGGGCAAATTAACTTCGAAGTACAAAATAAAGATTTTAAAATTTTCTGTTAACGAAATTAAAAAACGTATTTCTAAAACTTACTTATGGCCATATATTATCTAAGTTCTAACCAGTTAAGCGTTTTAATAAGACAAAACTAAAACAACGTTCAAATAAAACAATATTAAGTATATCTATTACAAGTTTCAAACTAAAAAATTCACAAGCAAAGGCATTTTTTAGAGGATAAAAAAATTGTAAGCTATAAAATTTTTTTTTGAAGATTCTATAGATGTGTTTGTTTTAAGAATTGATACATGTCGTTTTTTTCAATAGTATTAGTTTGTTGAACGAAAAAAAATACGCTAAAATACTTTGTTTTAGGACCTGGTTCACGAAGAACCTTTCAGCTATCGAGTCATACACCATACATACCTTTTAACGTATTGTCCAGGACAACATAGGCATTCCATTACTAAAAAGAGGTATAATAAAAATAAATATCTAACACTTTCAATTATTTTCAACAAAAAATTTATTTTTTTCTACAGATAAATTTTAACATTATTTTTATTATTAGTTATGCTACTTATTTAGATTGTAAAACTGAATCTTTACTAAAACTATAAAACGTCAACGTAGACAAACTAAATGGTTAGAACAAAGAAAAACAAAATTAGTAACACTTAATTGAAATTTAATTTATTTAAAATTGCTAGTATTAACTGCAACTTTTATATTAAAAATTTATTTAATTTAGTAAAATTTGTTTTTAATTATTTTTGAATATTCTAAAACTGTTCTAAAAATATTTTATACGCGATTTTTTGTAGTAATTTCTAAAAAAAAAGCTGTAGCAGCATTTGTTTGCATTATTTCTAACATAAACATCTTAAAAAAATAACTAGAATACTAATGTAAATAAAACATTAAATTCTTGTAAAAAGATTGGATTATTACAATCTATATTTAGATATAGGTTTATTAAAATAAATTGCTTCTCTTAAAGCAAACATTTAAAGCAAACATCTAAAATTATTTTAAATCTATGGTGTTTGCTTAAACTTGGTTTTCATAATAAAGCATGTAATTATCGATATTTTTGTGAGTACTGCAAGTAAACGTTTACAAAACAACAGTTTGTTAGTGTAACTTTGATCGATAAAACTAAACTGTATAACTAATTCAAAACAAAAAACATTAAAGTTTAAACTAAATAACTTTTCAAACATAAATTACTTGAAGGACTTTTAAATAAAGTACGTCATTAAACAAAAAACTTTATAGCAACGGTTTAATTTAAAATTTAAGATTCTTGTTCATTAAAAAAAAAATATTCTATTAATTGTGTAACATTTAAAAAAACTAATACCAAATTTGGAAAAACTAAATTATAAATAAATCAGACTTTAGACAAATTAACTTTCAAACTATAAAATATTTTATTACAATTTTCTTTCGCTTAAAAATTAACGTTGTAAACTTTATAGTTTTGGACTTTACGCTTAACTTTTTATATAACTTGATTAATTAATTACACGCATACGTCCCAAGAATAGTTAAAAAAAAAAAAAATTTAAGGATGCTTCACAAATTAATATTTATTTTCTATTTCGTCTTTATTTTATTGATATATATTTGTTTTTGAGTACACGGCCAGCAAAGTACTTGTTTATTAAATCTTGCCCGCCCATAAAAATTGTTGACCACACCTAATTGAACTAGTTTCAAAGTTTAAATTTTTGGGTAGTTGTATATATGTGTTATGATGTTAAAATAATCTAAACACAACATTGAATATGGATTTCTTATAGTAGTAATACTAATTTTACGATATTATTTTATTTCATATAAGTTTACTAAGTATACTGTTTAAACAAACAGTAAAAGTAATATTTCAACAACTATTTTAAGTGTCAGTGTTTGCTGCTTAAACTGGACATTGGTAATAAGTTAACCTTTTAAGATTAATTTGTAATCATTGGAACAACAAATAAAAAAAACTGTAACTTATAAGTATATAGATTATGTTTAGAATTCAATTACAAAGAAACAAACTACTTACAAAGCACTTAAAACATTTTAATTGATTTTTAGAAGCTAAAAAACATTAAAATATCAAAAAAAAATAGAGAATAGAACAACTTCGATATAAAGTTTTATTTAATCAATTATTAATTAAAAAACTTTTAACATAATTACTTTTTTACTTGCATGTAATCATGATATTTTTTTAAATACTTTACATTTTAAGTTTAATAATTTATATAACAAAATGTTTGATTACTTATATAAAAACTGTATAATATTATCAACATTGCAAAATATTTAAGTAAATAATTACGAATTTTATAAGTAATGGTAGCTTCAAAAAACAGACTACAGATTTGAAAATTTAAACTTTCAACACCGTAAAATAAGAATTTATGCTTTATAAGAAACTAAACTGTATGTTTTCTATTTTCATTTAAACCCATCAAAATTAATCTCCTAAAAAAAGCTTTAGATAGAAAAAGTTTGTTGAACACGATAAAAAATGGACAAAGGACCTAGTGTATAGAAAAAAGAACCTTTTAAATATTAAGCTACACACCGATATATTACAAATTGTTTGATTAAATTAAAAATATGTATCTTCGTTTTATAGTTTCTTAATCTAAAGTGCAAAAGTTATTGCTGCATATATTTAAATTAATATTTTTATTATTGCTGAAGAATTAAAACTGGTACAATAGTTACATAAATAAACGACTATATTATCAATAAGAGCTTCGATTTTTTTTTCGTCACTAAGTTATTTTTTTTAAGTTTTACAGTATAGTTAAAACTTAAAAAATATTATTTTCATAATTTGCTTTAATTTTAGCATTTTTGTTTTAATTCGTGATTAAAGTAATTTTAGAATTAGTAAATGCTACTTTATTTTAATTGATATTGAAGCATTTATTTCCAGTGTAAACAACAATAAACTTAGAATATTTATATCACAGAGTTTGAATAAACTTATTCAATCAACCTTGTTTTATTATATATATATTCTACTACAGTTAATACTATCCTTGATATAAAATTTGGGAACGGGTCAAAATTGCACGAAGACAAAGTTGCACTAGGGGACTAAATTGCACGAAGGGTATATTTTGCAAGGTAATAAATTTGCACGAGGGCACAAAATTATTCTTTTCAGTGTATGTACATGAGTGTATACACAAGTAAATTTCAAATCACATAAGACATAGATTAAAACCAAAATATATTAAAAAAAAAAAATTTGGCATACATTTGAACTTTATTTTAGTGCAAAAGTACATCGTTTATTATGGATATAAATGTGTTAAACTTCTCAATATTATTTATATTTTTTGTTTATACATATATATATATATATATGTATTAAAGGTTTTATACAAAGTTCTGATCGATAGTGCTCGACAAATCAAATTGGAGCTTAATATTTATTTATTTAATTATATAAAAACTATAATTCAAACAGCTGTTTCACACATTGAAATGTAAAATTTCATGTGATCTTCAGTGAGTTGTAGTTTATTATAATAGTAAACAGAAATTTCGATTTTAGAATTTTTTATGGTAATTATGACGTAGTAATGGTACAGTTTATTGTACGATTAGTTGAATTTGAAATACGCTGTAAATGTTATTCTATGAAATAAAATCGAAGCGGCAAACACGAGTATTTTATAGCATTTTATAACATTTTTCCCAACAGCCTAAAAAATTTTTCTAATAGCTTAAAACATTTTTTCCAAAATAACCTTTTTAAACTTTCCTAAAAAGCATAGAATAACATTTACAGCGTATTTCAAATTCAACTAATCGTACAATAAACTGTACCATTACTACGTCATAATTACCATAAAAAATTCTAAAATCGAAATTTCTGTTTACTATTATAATAAACTACAACTCACTGAAGATCACATGAAATTTTACATTTCAATGTGTGAAACAGCTGTTTGAATTATAGTTTTTATATAATTAAATAAATAAATATATATATATGTAGATATATATATATAAAATTTTTGTTTATAATACAAAAAAAATAATTTTCGTGTTGTTTACTAAGTTTTTATAACATTTTTGTATAATTTATCGTTCTTTTTAAACTTTAACCTTCTCTTGATACTTGTTATACTTACCAATTATATTTTCTTTACTTGTAACATATAATATTGTATTTATCTTTTAATTTTTTTTTACTTATGAAAGACTTAACAACTTTTGTTAAAAAAAAGTAACCTTTTTAGTTACAAACCAATTAGTTCAGTACGCTTTTCAATGTTATAAACGATTAGAGTTTAAGTTGTCTTTCTCAAAAATTAATTTCTTATATCAAAAAAGGTAATGTTTCAGTGTAAGAAAATCTAAAAATATACGTTTTTACTATTTTAAAAATAAATGTAGTGAAAAAATACTATCACTTAGCAAAACTTGTATACGTTTAAGCAACTTATATGAAGTAGTAATTAATTTTAATTGTAATATTTTAAGATAGTTAAACTTTTTCAAACTATTTCTTACTTATTTTTTAGAACTATCATTCTTACTCAAAAACATGGGTTAAAGTTAAAACATTAACACTGTTAAAGACGTTTATCTGTTCGTAGTTTAAAGTTAAAGTGGATTGTAAACTTGCTGGATTTGCTTTTGTTAGCTTTACTTACATCAGCTGTATATGTGATAACTAAAGCTATTAACAGCTTTTTATGTTCATACTGAGTAAAATACTATTAACTTTGAAATAATTACAATTTTTTCTTCCAATTTTCTGAGTTGCACTTTTGCCCTTGCAACACGGGGAACACGTCTTATTACCTGACTCATTACAAGCGTTATGTGATCTGCACGCCCTTGTATAAACCAAGCACTTTACAAACAAGTTTAGTATATTACAAACAAGCTAAATTGCCGAAAATTAAACACAAATAAATATTGTACCATAGTTTAAGTTTGAAAGTGTTAACTATAAATTCTTCTAATTTAATCTTAAATTAATAACTTTGTTTGTTTTTATCAAAACCACCAACTTATGCAGCATTTTTAAATTAACACTTTTAAAAATTTTCAAGATCTGTTGCTGATGTTTGTTTGTATTGCTGACTTTTATTAAAGTATCATTGTTTATTCTACTTTCAGTTTTTAAATAGTTTATAAAATTTTCTAGTTTTCTTTTAAAGTGAAAACAATGCTAAATGGTAATGTTTATTGTGATTTGGAAAAAATAATAGATACAGTGAATAAAACTTAAGACACTAAACTTTACTCTTGAGTAATATTGTTCATGCGTGATTAAAAAAGCGTTATATTAAGGTTAAACGTTTTAAAGTTTATTACTTTATAACAGTATCAAACAGATTTTAAATCAAAATTTAAAAAAAAGCAATACTGCAGTGTAAAATTTATTGTAGTTTTACAATATGTATTTTGTAAACTAAAAACAAAAAGACTAAAAACTAATAGGCGAGTATTAAAAAAAAGTTTAAAAAAATAAAACAATATTACACTTAATATAAAAACTTTGACTTTTGAAAACAAGCCAGGATAAAGGAATGATTGTCAAAAAACAAAAAAGTGTTAGTAACAACTCTATATTATTATAATTCGTTTTATCTGTAGTAATACGAAGTGTTATCCCACAAACAACTCGTATATCCGATTGATGACGTCATAGCGGAAAAAAAAACTTCACGCGTCACTCCAAGACAATGGAAAAATGTTCCAACACTAAAAGTTAATATAAATAGTTAGAACTAAAAATTATATAATTGAAGTATGGAAGAATGCGCTGAAATTTTAGTTAAGAGTTCTTTAATATGAGAACTATTTTTATCATGTTTAAATAAAAAACCTTTCTTAAACTTACATGAATTGTTTCTTTTTGTTTTGTGCTTCAGTAGTTTTTTCTCTAAGAATGAATTTTCTCGCACCCCTGCAATACAGACGCATGTATTTTTCCCAAGTAAAACTTTTCGGATTGATATTGAACGTCTATGAAATATTAAGTATACTGGTTATTTTAATTGATAAAGGTATCAGATTATTAAAACGAGATTTTAAAAATGTAAAAACATATTAAAAACAAACACATTTAAGCCGGTAAAAGTTTTGATGTTAGATAATATTTGCAAGTGAAAGGAAGTTTTGATTGATAAAAAAACCTTTTGATCTTCTTCATTTAAGGACATCAAAAGATGTTTTGATTTTTTCCACTGAAAATCGTGGCAATACATGAAGAAAGGCTCCATAACCTCCATACCGGCTCGCAACTTTTTGTATATCATAACAGCTCTAAAAAGATAGTTTTTATAGAATACTTTCATACATACTTAAATACTTTATCTGACAAACCAATACTAAGTAAAAGTTAGTACTTTAACAAATCAGAATTTTAGAAGTTTAAACTTTTTTTAGTTATGTTTCATGCCAATCAGTAACAAAAATAACTTTCCAAAACAAAATTTTACTGTAAGCAAACTATCTTTACGAGAAAAAACTTTGATTGAGTTTATATTTTTTTACACTATGTTTAACACTGTTTTATTAATATCAAAAAACTTATTCAAAACTTTTTTCTGCTATCATTGTAAACATTTTACCAATTACCTTGGTGTCTGTCCACTCAAACGAGCTAGAATGTCAACAATGAAACTTGGGATGTATTCTTTGAAGAAGGATCTCATTTCATATAGTGTTTTGTTGTAAGTTACGCTAATGCCATGGGGTATGATCATGTCTGCAGGCTCCTTTTTACCCCAGATTTGTATACCGTTTACTGTTCAGAAATTCAAACTTACATTTGAAAGCTTTTGTTATGGAAAAATTAAGATAAAAGTCAATTATATTTATAAAAGCAAAAAAAAAGTAGACACTTCATCAATTGAAAAACTGCTGAAATATAAAGTTTATTGAAGCGACTTATTTTGTATATAAGTTTGTATAGACATTCACAACATTAACGTTTAGTTGATTTACATGATACAAACTACACTTACCTATATGCTGAATTGGAAATGGATTTTGTGCGCATGTTGTTATGTGATAGCAAGGTACTTGTTTTCTTTTTTCTACAAAACTTTTTAATTCAGAGGTAAGCGAATCTGTTAAAAAATAAAAATAGGTAAAATATTTGTATATAGCCTTACATTTGAAAAGGTTGTTAAAACCTTGAAATTCAAATGAGTTTTTATCCTGCGTAGCTGTGGTTACTATTTTACGGTCTAGTTAAGAAATATACATACAAAATATTATGAAAGGATATTTAAGTCAATTTCTTTTGATGAGATTGAGAAGTATTTACTATTGCCTAGTTGTTTTTGAATTATCTTACAACCTAACTAAGTCGACACATGCAGAAATCTTTATATTTTGTAACATAACTTAAAACAAATTTAATAATTTTAAAAATTCTACCTGATAAAACAGAAGAGTCAGTTTCTTCGGATAAGGTTGATTCGTGAGAGGAGTATCCTTCAGAGCTGATCTCATCCATAGAAGAAGCTTGCAATCCTAATCTCAAATCAACTTTTGACCTGTTAAATATAAACTTTTAAGTAATAGTACTTAGGTTGCTAAACTCCATAAACCTTAAAACAGATAGACATATGCAAAGTTTAACGGCTAAATTTTTTTTCAAACAAACTGGTTTTTAAAACAAACCAATTAATTTTTATCAAAATTTTGCTAAGATAATTTAAAAAACTTATGAAAAGCATTAACTTTAAATTTCGTTATAAAACTTTATCAGTAGCATATTATAAAAAATGAAAACAATAGAAATATATTTCAACAAATCGTAACAACAAACTTTTGTTCAGTTTTGGCGTCGACGGCCGTCTTCATTGCCGCGCAAACGCATCCGTTCACGACGAAGTCAACCGGAACGAGATCGGCGTTTATTAGGCGGTCGGCGTTGGCCAGCTTGCATATTCCCTTCATGCTGGCCGACACGAAGGCGGTTGGTCCGTACACGTTGGTTATCCAACCGGGCTGGGGGTGAAAGAGGGCCGGAGTTATCATCCCGGGTCGTACGATGCAGGTGGGAATCTGTCCGCATTCAGCCACTATCGCGTCCTCCGCCCAAGCTTTTGTTAAAGTGTACGTGTTGGGTCTAATGAACGAAAAAACGTTTTTTTTACTGTTACTTGTAAAATTATTAAAGCTGGTTTAAAAACAAACTATAAATAAAATACATTTTAAAACAATAATCTTCCAGGGTTTTAAGTGATATTGAATATTTATTTTTTTTTAATTTAAACAAAATATTAAATTAAACTGACAATCCATCGAGTATTTCGTTCAGCATTCCAGCCAGCTGCTTGTCACTCAAAAACTTCAATGACTTTTCCACGTCCCTGTAGTCGATCTTCCTCTTGTATATTTTCTCCTCTATGACGTCACAGTGGTTTTGCGAGTTGACGAAGGCGGTGCTGACGTGAACAAACGATTCCAACTGCCTACTCCTTCTCAAGATTTTCAGAATTCTCCTGGTACACTGGACATTCATCTCGTATGCAGTTCTGTTTGAAAACATAATAGTTTTTATTACTTTAGACTACTTTCTATACAATATTTTATATCATTCGGTGACCAGAAGTTTAATTCGTATGCTATCATTCTAGTTATTCTTTGCAAACATTTATAGTGATATAAAGTTTTCTAGATAAAATGTTAATACGCCAGTTATCTCGTGTTGTTGCTAAAATTTTTTACCTAATATTACTAAAATTAGTTTTTAAAATAACATATTTCAAAAAAATTATTCTATGTGTATTTGGACTGTAAAAACAAATCAAAACATAAAATTAAAACAATAATCATTTAATAAAAATTAGATATTACAAAAAAAAAATCTATCAAGTTAAAACTTTAAAAACACTAATTAATTAAAATAAATACCTGATAATTTCGTTGAACTTCAAAGTAGCAGCACAGTGAATGAAAATGTTGACTTCGTTTCTTAATAATTTTTTCGATTGGCGACTTACACCAAGATCTTCAGCCTCCAAATCGCAATTGACATATGCAAGTTTTTCCATGAAATTCGGGTAGACCTTCCTCACTCTATCAAAACACTGTAAAAAAATATTTTATTGTGAAAAACTAATACTTATGTATTTTTAAAATAATATTAATTCACTGAGTAAAAAATATTTTTTTTTTAATTTTCTTTTAATGATTGTATTCACAAAAAATGGACAATAAAAACACTTTAAACTATTTCTTACTTATTTAAACACAATATCTACGTTTTATAAATAAAGTTGTTTGCCAGAACAAAAACTTTTTGTCCCAGCATTTATTTCTTTCAATTTAAAACAACAAATTATTTTGTTTTTAAATTATCTATAAGTAGCAACTTAAAAACAAACAGGTTTATCAGCGAGCGACTTGAGGCGATCTTCAGGACTCACTCCTCTCTTGTTCCTGATCAACAAAATTATCTTTTTTACATCCGGGCAACTGTACAGCAATTTCTCAATAATCCCCTGACCCAGGAATCCGGTGCCTCCCGTCAGCGCCACGGTTTTTCCCGCGTAAAATTCAGCGATCGACGGATACGTTGTAGTTTGGTTCTGTTTAAAATAAGTACATGATATTAATGGCATTGTGTCAACATTTAGTAACTATTAAAGAAAAAATGAGCAGCTGTTAATACTTTTTAAAACTCATAAAAAGTTAAAAGAAAAATTGAAAAACTAACAATTAAATAAATTTTCATAAAAGTATTAAATGCAGACACACTAATTAGTTTAAAACTAATTAAAAACTTAACACTATCAAATTTCATATCCAAAAGCTAGTATTTATCATATGTTTTCACAGATATTCATAACATAAAAAACGTTATTCGTTTTTCAAAATTTGATTATTTTTAGTTTTAAAATGTTCGGAAGTAGTAGTGAATATTTTTACTTCTCTAAATTGTAATTAAAAAAATACTAAATTAGTAATTTTTTCTATTAAATATACCTTATATTTATTCTCCAATAAAAATTAAATTACCTTTGCAAGCATCTTTTTTTTTTGTGACTTACTTCTGTTCAAGCTTTATTAACAACTAACAAAAATATTATGTTTTAAATTTAAAGCTTGTTGACCCATTATATATACTCTCTGTTGGGAGAGAAAAAAAATCAGCGCTTTACTGAAAACTTTACAGCTAGTAAACAATTCACGTCAGTTGTTTTTTAAGTATTTTTAATTTTTAAACTGGCCACAAAGCAGCAAACATTTAAAGTAAATAAAGTTTATTAATTATAAACACGCAAAATAAATTAACTCGATTTGTTGCCACATTTTAGTAAAATTTAACTCTTTAATTCTTTAATGCATTAAAAATTAGCTGTTATAAAATTTTCTCAGTTTATTTTCTTCCATGTAGTACTAAAATTTTTCTCAAAAATTATATGAACTACCTTTTTTATAAAACAAAAAGCTAAAGCATTAAAAAAAAATAGTGTAGTTTAAATCAATATACAATTGCAATTCAAGCTTAAATTTCATATAATTTTGTTGTTTTATAACTTTCAAACTTAACCATGAGTTTTTGTTTATTCTAACTTAGGTATAAATAAAATATGCATAGTAGATTAAGAAAAGTGTTTCCTTTTTTTTGTTGCCTTTATCATAAAATTTATAACTTTAAGTTTAGGTATTAACTTCTTATATACAGTATATAAACTAGTAGTCTGGCACATATTTAAGCGTAGTAATTATAATTACATAAAAATATCTTACTAAAAGCTGAATAGACAGTTTGTATTGTAATTTTAAACAATGAATTATCTAACGATTTATTTGACGCGCTATAACGTTAAAATCATGTTAACACTAAGTTAGAGCATTTTTTTTTTCAAAGTTAAGTTTTAATAGGTTTAAGATTTTTGTTTATATCTAAAACTAATTATTGTCTTTATAAACTAAAAGTTAAAAGATTATTACTACACTTAGATTAAGGTATGTAATTAATAGTTAATAAATGTATTACAGTTTTCCCTTTTTTTTTTTTTATAATTCTTTTTAGCTTTCTTCGTTATAATTTAAATAAATAGTTTGTAAAGTTAACTTAAGCCTTAATACATTTATGAACTTTTTATCTTTGAAACTTTTTTTTATTTAACAAGCCGATTAGGGAGCAACGTTGTATTAGATTAAACTTCTGATTATCAAAATAATTATAAGTCAGTAAAGGATAAACTGAAATTGAAGTATAACAATTTGGTAATGCTAAATATTTATGTTTCAAAACTTTATAGCCAATATTTTAATAAATACATAGTTTTAAGGTGAAGTTTAATTTCATAAAAAACATACTTAATCTGTATTTTATATTTAAGTGCTTAAGTATTAAAAAAACAAAAATTAAAAGTTTGTACTTAGGTTTGTACAACTATTTCTATTTAAAAAAAATGTTATAGTACTTTTTTTAATCAGTATTTTCTATTTTAAATAAATAATTGAGAAAAAATTGTAACTTCATAGTAAACTTTCTTAAAAAGATTTTTATGATTAATTACAAACATTAAAGTGTTAAGTCCAAAAGTAAAAGTTTTACGACGTTCGTTTTTCAGAGATTTCCTGAAGTAATAAAACATTACGTAATAACAAAGCTGAATGTATAAATTATAACTTTTATATCAAGGTTAGTATTAAATTTAATAAAATAAATATATAACAAAACAAGGTTTATTGAACTTAAATTATAAAGTATTATAAAATATATATCATAAAGAAATACAGCAAAAAAAAAATTAAATTAAAAGTTTTAAAATTCACATCTGCTAAAGCACAATTTTACATCAAAATTGTTCTATTCTCTATTTTCTTTTGATACTTTAATGTTTTTTTGCTTCTAAAAAATCAATTAAAATGTTTTAAGTGCTTTTTAAAATAGTTTGTTTCTTTGTAATTGAATTCTAAACATGTTCAATATACTGATAAGTTACATTTTTTTTTTATTTGTGGTTCCAATGATTACAAATTAGTCTTAAAAGGTTGATTCATTATCTATGTCGAGTTTAGGCAACAAACACTGAAACTTAAAATAATTGTTATAAAATTACCATTATTGTTTGTTTAAACAGTAAACTTAGTAAATTAATATTAATTAAAAATTAAAATTCATTGTAAAAACTTATCATTTTTATAAGAAATCCATATTCAACGTAATGTTTCGTTTATTTTATAAACATAACACATATATACTACTTTATTCTATCGAAAATTTAAATTTTGAAACTAGTTAAATTAGGTGTGGTCAACAATTTTTATGCGCGGGCAAGACTAAATAAATAAGTACATTACTGGCCGTTTACTTGAAAATAAGCATAGTTAAATATAAAATAAAGGCAAAGTTGAAATGAAATAGAAATTTTTTAAGCACTTTTAAACTTTTTTATTTTAACTGTTCTTATGACGTATGCATGTAATTAAATAATCAAGTTCTATAAAAAGTTAAGCGTAAAATCCGAAATTATAAAGTTTACAACGTTAATTTTTAAGTGAAAAAATTGAAATAAAAGATTACATAGTTGGAAAGTTAATTTGTCTGAAGTCTGATTTATCTATAATTTAGCTATTCCAAGGTTGATTTTATTTTTTTAAATGTTATACATCTAATAGTATTATTTATTTAATTAATAAAAATCTTAGTTTTTAAATTAACTCTTGCTACAATGGTTTTTGTATAATGACGTACTTTATTTTAAAAGTCCTTCAAGTAATTTTTGTTTGAAAAGTTATTTAGTTTAAACTTTATTGTTTTTTGTTTATAAGCACTTATACAGTTTAAGTTTATTGCTCAAATTTACACTATCTAGCTATTATTTTTATAAATGTTTACCTGCAGTACTCACATATATATCGATAACTGCATGATTTATTATCAATACCAAGTTTAAGCAAACACTAGAAATTTATAGTAATTTTAGAAGTTTGCACTAATTGTTTGCTTAAAGAGAAGCAATTAATTTTAATAAACCTATATCTAAATATAGATTGTGATAATCCAATCTGTTTTACAAGAATTTAATACTTTGTTTACATTAGTACTCTAGTTATTTGTTTAAGATGTTTATGTTAGAAATAATGCAACCATAATCTGTTGCAGCTTTTTTAGAAATTAATACCAAAAAATGCGTTTACAACATTTCTAGAACAGTTGTAAAATAAATAAAAATGATTAAGAATATATTTTATTAAAATAAATAAACTTTTGATATAAAGGTTGCAGATGATACTAGCAAATTAAGTAAATTAAAATTGTTCAAAGTGTTACTAAATTAGTTTTTCTATGTTCTAACCACTTATTTTTTCTACGTTGACGTTGTATGGTTTTAGTAAAGATTAAGTTTTACAATTTAGATATCTAACACAAGATAAGACAACTTTTTTTCTCCATAACCCAATTAAATTTTGAATTTTTTTTTATAGTTTTGTACAATTCAAATAATAAATAAACTTTGACTTAAATTGCTTTCTAATACAATTAACACCAAAAAATAGTCAAAGTTAAATCAAGAGTAAACTATTAAATAATTAAGTAAATAGTTGATTGTATAAGAAAGCATCAAATGTTGAAATTCATTTACTTATTATTGAAATTAAGCAAAATTGGAATAAAAAACTGTAAAAATATAATTGTGTTTTTGGTAATAAAATTTGTTGTTCTGTATTTTACCAATAAATATAAATAACAGATGTCTGTTCAAAAAAATTAAAAAACTTTAAGAACATATTTAACATTTAGTACAGTAATCTGTGAACTAGGTACGAAGTTTCTAGGCACGCATTCTCAGCAGAAAAACGCTGTATTGAAAATACAATTTGATCATACTTTGAAATAAAAAACAAACCAAAAGTAATAATACAACAACACTATATTTGAAAATAAATCATACAGTATTAAATTTGTACTAGTAAAAATTAACACAGCCAGAAAATAAACTATAAACTGACAAATTGTGAATCAATTCTAATATTTAAAACAAACACATTATATATTTTTTTATTTAAAGTAAATATCGAACAATACAATTGAAATTTGATTAAGACTAAAACATAGGAATAAACATAATTAAAATCATAGTAATTACATACAAAATTTAGATAGAAATAAATATTGAAAATGTCATTCAAATTTATGCGACCTGAGATTATGGCAATTGTGTAAAATATGTTATAAAATAACTCATAAAATTAATAAAATTGTTAGAAACTTTTTGTTAAATCCATTACTGCCAATATTGCCTATATAAACTACAGTCTACCATGAGAACCACACCATTTTCTTCTAAGAGTATAACACCATTTAATACTTAACTGTTCTATTTTAAACCAATAAACTATTTTAGATACAATAATTTCTAAAAAATAAGTAAGCAGTAGTAAAATTCTAATCCCTTAAATAACTTTTTTTTGATTAAACAAAGTTTAATAAAAGCTTGAAAATAAGTTATTAAAAAATAATTACTATGTACAATTTTTTACAGAAAAGGAAATACAAGGTAGACTAAAAAATGTTGTTGTTTGAATATAAACGAAACATATACAAGAGTATACTTACATATCGATACATATACATTAATTTAATACTCAAAAATTATAAGAAACATTTTTACCATGAAAACAAATATGTATTGCTTTTATACTGGAAACATTTTGCTTTTGGGTATTTTGTTTTAAAATAATTTGTAAATTTTAGTGGTTTTAAACATTTTTGTGTGTACTAAATATAAGTAATTAAAGACCAAGGGTGGCAGGTCATTATATTACGTAGTATACAAGCGTTTAACACGAATAAAATTGCTTTTGAAAAGTAAAATACTTACATATGCACTACTATGCACATATTTTGATCAAGGAAGTTTACTAAAAGTGTCTACAAAATGATAAAACATACACATTTTATTATTGATCTTGATTTTGTACTTTAAGTTATTTATGTTTTTAATACAACTTCCAAATTTAAGCTATCAAAATAACTATTTTTAATAGAAAATAGTATTTTTAATACTTACAAAAACAAAACTATGATCGTATGATTCAAAATCATTCTGTGTTCGTAACGAGGTGTAAAATAACTGTATAAGCTTGTACGGTATTACAAGAAATAATTTTTGCAATGTTTATTTACATTGACAGATTATTTTGCTTTGTTAGTTATTTAGCATAAAATTAGATCTAAAGCTTAAATTGTTAATTTTATTTAGTCATAATTGCTAGCCGAAATATGTTTAAAAAAGTTTTCAAACTAAAGTCTTCAACACGAAATATGAGGAAAATATATAAGTTTTCTGGGCATGACGTTAAACTGTTCTGGTGTATGACTCGATAACCGAAAGGTTATTGTACACCAGGTCCTCAGACCAAACCTTTTGAGCGTATTTTTTTGTCGTTCAATAAACAATAATAATGTTCTATTTAGAGAAATAAAAAGTGCTCGAAGTACTTTTCTAACCTTATTTTTGAACTTTTTTACTTTTTATGATAAAATTACTTTTCGATTACACCACTTTAGAAGAAAGTTTTATTTATGCTTCTTAGTTAAGTTTCAGTTTTAAGCTATAATACAATTGTCCTTATAGAAAGTTGTTATGTTTTGTAGTAATTTATATGAAAAAAAATTGTGTTTGGTTAATTGAAAATACTGTTTGAATAAATAAGACTAACTTTAACTGCATCGTTTGTGTGAAATAGTATCACATAATAAACTATAATATAGTTTTGTTTAATTATAAATAATTAATCTTTTAACAGGCAAAACTTTCAATTATTATTTTAACAATTTTGTATGATTACAAGTAGTAATTTGATATTAAAGTAAGTAACAAGATAATTTTTGATTTTCAAAGTTTTTATATAATACTAGAAACTTAAGAAAACTCTACTTAAAAATGTTAAATTAGTTTAATTTATTGTTATTGAAATGTAGCAGTGCTAATAATGAAAAACAGAAACACGACATTTGTTTAAAATTAGAAAACAAATCTAATAATTGAGTAAATTTAGACAAATATATTTTTGATATAGGAATAATTAGTTTTGAAAATAGAAAAATTGTTCTCGAAAATTGTTTTGAATGAGCAGCATAAGTAGTAATAGAAATAATTTTAAAAGTGTATTTAGAAAAACTGTATTTTGAGTTAAAAATAATTAGAATCTTAGTAGAATTCTGATATTCTTTTGTAGCTTTTATTAGTAATAAAATACGTATATTTTCCGAAAACGACATATTTTAGCTTTTGAAACAGACACATCTACAAATTCTGCAGAATTTTCTTTTTAACAGCTCACAATTTTTATTTACCTTCAAAACATGTTTTTTATTTGATTTTTTTTTTGTTTTAATCTATCTAAAGACGAACTTTAAATACGTAATTCTAAAACTCACTTAGGATGGCCATAAGCTCTTTAATTTATGACTAGCTAAGCGTTATAAATAAGACAGAACTAAGACAACAATCAAATTAAACAACAATAAGTTCCGTTATTGCACTTATTGTTATGTAGGAACTTATTATTGTTTTATTTGATCGTTGTTTTAGTTTTGTCTTGTTTATAACGCTTAAATAGTCACCAATTACAAAGTTTATGGCCATAAATAATTCATAGAAATGCGTTTTTAAAGTTCGTTTATAGGTAACTTTAAAAACTTTTCTTTTTATTTCGATAGTTAACTTACCCTTGAGCCTTTTAGAAAATTTGTTTGTTTTTTAAATTTAACAATGTAAACATTTCTAACTTTTTACGAGCGATGCGTCTATTTATTTTAAGTCTTTTGCCGGTAATGATAAATATTATGTAAACAAGAAGCGTGTAAATTTTGCACCAAAGGTTTTAAAAACTATTTAACTCTTCTTTTTATGAAAAACATACAGTTTTAGTATTTAGAGCTAGTTTTCTTTTTGATGAATTGTTTTAAACCACTAAATTAATCATTATTTATTTGTTGTTGTTTTCTTTTATTCTCTCTAACAGTGGCGATGCATGGTATTTTTTTTCTAGTGCAAAAACTTTTACTTATATAAAAGATATTTAAAGATAACACTTATGTTGGTATTTAAAATAAAATACTTTTTGACAAAAGTCTGTACATAGAGTATAGATTTTTATGGTGTGTAAAATTGTTAAAAAAAAATTTTTAGGTAGAATATTTGCTCCAATGCTCTACTCCACGCTAGCCATTATTTAATAAACAAAATTTTAAACATCTTGTTTAACTTTTACGAGTTTGGACTTTTTTTCCATTGCCGATAATTGGCTAATCAAGTTGGTTTTGCGAATATGACATCATCACTTGACCTTTATGAAATCATCAATTGTCGACTATAGGACAACAGCTATTAACATAGTTGCCATTTGCGGATAAAATAGACTCTCAGGTTACTTTTTTATGCATGTTCGTTTGAACCTTTTAAACTCTAGAGCAGGGTTTCCCAAAGTGGACGATATCGCCCCCCTGGGGGCGATTTTAGTAAGTCGGGGGGCGATAATTAGTAAGGGGGCGAAAGGGTGGGCGATAACTAGTAAGGGGGCGAAAAGGGGGCAATTTTAAAGTTTTGGGCTGTCATAAAATTTTTACTTTTTATATTGCTATTTTACTAATTTTAGCTTGCTATTAAGTATTTGACCCTGAGGTAAAACTTAAACATAAAAAAGTTTATTTTGTTTATGTAAAATAAAGAGAAAAAAATCAGGTACTTATAACTCCTACTTTTAAGTAAATTACATATTTTCGTTCATATGTTTTCTTATTTAACAATTACATAGATCATAGACGATCGGAATCCCTCTCACCATTTTATAACCTGACATAAATGCTATTTGGGATCATAAAGTGTTTGTAAAAATCTATGTTATATATTATTAAATTTCTAGGTAAACTGGCAACCCTGTATACTTTTATTTCCAATTGTTTTTTTGAAGAGTCACTAAGTTAGACTAAGAAATAAAACTATACAGGGTTGCTTATTTACCTAGAAACCTGGAAAAACCTTGAATTTGACAGATTAGGCAAAAAAAAAAAACCTAAAAAATCTGGAATCTTTAACAATTTTAACATATTAAGAAGTAAAATTTCGATTTGACACAAAAAAGCTATCATATAGATAAAAATATAGATCTCTTCGAGGCAGATCTTTTTGAAGTAAATGACTTACAGGAAACCTTCTCAGACTTACAAACTGACCTTGAACTTAAAGTAAATTTTTCCAAATAACGATATTAAAGCTTTTGGACTCAACAAAAATTAAGGCAAAAGTATCCAATCATTTGAGAGAAATTTAGATTGCTGTTTATAGTTTTTCCTTCTAGCTATGTTGTTGAGAAAGCTTTCAGTTCAGTTATCAACATCTTGAGCAAAAGATCTAATCTAGATATTTGTAAAGGAGACTTTATTTTACGGATTAAGAATCAGATTAGAAAAACTTGCAAGCAGTCTTAAAACTCATCCTTCACATTATATTAGACTTCAGTAGCAGACATTATTTTTGGAAAGTTTATTTTGTTTTATTCGATCTTTTAAAATACTTCTTATTTAACCTGGTTTGTATTGTATTTAAGTAGTCTTTTTATAATAAAAGTTTTATTAAGTTATTAATTTTACAACAGGTTTGCATAATGCCTTATAAATATAAATTACGGTAGAGTTCCTCTTGAGTTCGCACTTTTTACCCAAAAAAAAGTGCAAATTTATATTTTCTAAAATTTAACTTAAATAAAGTCTATTACTAACTAAGTATTAATAAAACAAAAAATACATAATATTTAATAGCTTATATAGATCTGTTTTTTAATGAATGTTTGTTTTATGTTTTAGTTGATTTCATGTTTATGCATAACGTTATTGCATATAACATATTTAAAATTATCATTTTGTAAAAAAAATGGTAGTAATTTTTGAGTTTGCACTTTTTGATTTTGTTCAAAGTGTGAACTCAAGCGGAAGTCTACTGTATTTATTAAATGGTTTATGTTTTAAATCTGTTAATAGTTTTATTTTGACCTGTATAACTTTTTAGTTTATATTTGTCGTTAAACATTACACTAAAATTTTTATAGCATAGTGATTAAAGTATTTGTTTTAAATAAATTTATTTGACATATTTTTTTTTTATTACTTGTTTAATCTGTATAAATAAAAAAAAAGATAACTATTAAAGTCTTTATTTCAAAATTTTATTTTTTGGTTTTAAAAGAGTATAGATTTGAGGTCTCTGTTTGAAATGACTTCAAATTTTTCATTTAAAAGATTCTTAAACTCAATTTTATTTTCTTACTTGATTTATTATTGTTAAAAAATCTATATATTAAGGAATTTTAAACTATTAATACAACTGTTTTTTGTTTTATCTTAATTTTTAATATATTAGCAATTAGATTGTGTTGTTTATTTTAATAGTTCTAAACTAGCTTTTAGTTTTTCACTATTTTCTTCTTGTAAATTATTATTGGCTAATAACTAGAGAAAAAATAAATTTAAACAGTATTAAATAAGCCATCAAAAAGAATGCTACAGTTACAAAAAAAATGTTAACCTAATTAAAAGATTTTTTTAATCGATTACTTTCTGTTCACAGAATTAACTGTAAAACTTTTTAATTTTTTTTTTTGAATTTAAGTTAATAAAAAAGAAATTGTTAAAATTAAGGTTTAGTTTCCTAAAGGTTATTCCAAGTCAAAAACTGTTTAATGGTATTCTACTACAAAACATATAGTTATAAACTTTAAAATTAAGTTTTTAATTTTACAACTAACTTGTTTATAATATATCTTAGCATTGAAATTAATAATTTTACTACATTAACTGAAGCTGTTGATGAAACCACTTTTCATGTGAGATAATCAACCAGTCGGTCAAACTTCCTCAAACTAGATTAGAAATTATATTTTAATATTTATTTTATTATATGTAAAATAAACTGTTCATTCTTTTATAGGTTTTTAATCTCTGGTATAGTAATTTTAGAATATACCTATTTATAAAATAATTTAAGTATATTGTGCGGCTTAAATAAGTTACTTAGTATTAACTTCTAATTGTCCAAATATGAGAGATTATTATAATGTCAAGTTTAAGTTAAGATTTCAGATAGGTAACGTACGGTTAAGATCCAGTCAAATTTTGACCCACTAATTAACTTGAAAACTACTTGTGTAAAATAAACAAAATTTAGTTTTTTGATACTTAGTATTTTGAAATACACTTTCAATTTGGTTTCCAGTTCACAATAGTATTTCCTATATCACAATAATACTAAATAATTTTATTACAATTCTGCTCGAGTTTTTTAATTTTCATATACGTTTTTTTTTTTTAAATTATGCAGCCCGCAATTACATTTTTTTAACAAGTTAAAACTAGAAAAGATTTTATAGTAAATATGAATTGCTGACTACAAAAGTTGTCCAATACTATCCTAAAAGTTTCATTAGTTTCAAAACATTTCATATTTAAACAGGATTGATTACAGAATACACAAGGCTTTTTAATAATTAAGTATTTTAATACACTTTATTGGGCTTATACGAAAACAAATGTAACTTATTTTCTCAAGCCCTATAAACTACTTTGAACACAGCCCAAAAAGGCGTGCATAAGAAGTACCAGACTAAATTACATTTCGAACACAACTTTTTCGGCTCAAAAATTTGTACTCAATAGAAAAACTACTTTGTAAAATCGTGGGGGGCGATTATTTTTCAAATTTCTAAAAAGGGGGCGATTTAGAAAATGAGTTTGGGAAACTCTGCTCTAGAGTTTTTATTTTATAGACTCTTGCATTTAATTTGTTGAGACTAAATTCTTACAAAAATAAATGAAAAAAATAAATTACCTAAAACAACTAGATTTACAAAGTCTTAAATAATGGCAAGTTGCAGTAACTTATGGCTTATAAAAAACGAGCAATAAAGAATTTTAAGTACTTGCCGACTACTTGGTTTTACTTGTAACACATAATATTGTTTATGTTACTATAAAAAAATTGTCTTGCTCAAAAAAGATATAATTTTTTTTTTTTTTCTGTCTGATTTTATTAAAAATAAATCAATTCTGTCTTTTCAATGTTTAAATTAAACTGTTCGAGTTTAAGCTTTCTTTTTCAATGTTTGTACATGATTATGTACACAAATAAATCCAAAGTGTATAAGACATAGATGAAAACCAAAAAGTATTTAAAAATTTTAAAATTTATTGGAAAAATTTTTAATTTTATTTTAGTGCTAAAGTATATTGTTCATTATGGAAATAAATGTGTTTAACTCAATAACATTATTTTTATTTTTCATTTATACATTCATAAACTATTTATGCAATTTATCGTTCTTTTTAAACTTTAACCTTCTCTATATATTAACTAAACTTAATTCCAAAGTTAATTCTTGCAAATTTTATGTTACGTGTTGTTTTAAAACTTGACATTGATAAAAGACTTTAATAAAAGAAATGACGAAATGAATATTACTAAAACAGTTTTTATTGTTAAGCTTGAATGAAATTTTGTGACATTTTTCTTTATTATAACTATCATTTACTGGTATTCATTGTTGAAAGGTCAAAAAAAATGTAAAAACGTCTATGCATTTTGTTAAAATGGGTAACATAAGCCCTAATTTTCTTTTTAGTCTCTATGTAATTTAGGATAAACTAAAAGTAAAGAAATTCCGATAGAAAAAGTAAAATAAATGCAGAATGACTTTAATATATCGGTCAACAAAAAGAAAAAAATAAATTGTTGCTTAAGTAAAGTTTCTTATTTTATACTTTAAGTATTTAACATACTGTGTTATAAAATACAGTTAACTTCGCATTGTTAATTGTTGTATTAATTTCAAAATTGTTTTATTGACTTAGTTTCTTTTATATTAGATATATCCTTCTTTACTTATTTTCTAAGAATTTTTTTTTGTAGTGTTGGTAAATATGTACAAATTTAAATTTGTTTATAGGATTAATTTTTTGAATGACCAACAACAATCTTTATAAGAGTTAAATTTATAATACTAAAAAAAACTTGAAACAAAAAAAGGTAGTTTAGTTTATTCCCATACATCAAAACTAAAATTGTTTAAAGTTATAAAAAATTAAATTTTATTTAGTTTTATAGTTGCTAAAATATAAATAACTTTACATACGGAAAAGATAATATAAAGCATGCGAAAATTATCTATTGTTTGAAAATCAGAAAAGCAATTTAATTATTAGAAACTTAAATTGTTGATAGGTATATTTTTGACTCAAGAAAAAATTAATGTTTTAGTGTAAGAAAATCAAAAAAAAAACGTTTAGACTGTTTTTACAATGTAGTGAAAAAATACTATGACTTACCAAAACTTATATACAGTTAGGCAACTTATATGAAGTAGTACTTAAATTCAAATAAAATATTTTAAGTTAATTAAACATTTTCAAACTACTATTTACTATTTTTTTTAAATATCATTCTTACTCCAAAATATGGGTTAAAGTTAAAACTTTAACACTGTTAAAAACGTTTATCTGTTCGTAGTTTAAAGCAAGTCAAAAAATTAAAGTTAACTGTAAACTTGCTGGGTTTGTTTTTGTTAGCTTTAATTACATCAGCTGTATAAGTATAAGGAGATTTTGTATTTTACTATTAATTTTAAAACAGTTACAATTTTTTTTTCTAAATTTTGTAGTTGCACTTTTTGCCCTTGCAACACGGGGAACACGTCTTATTACCTGACTAATTACAAGCGTTATGTGATCTGCACGCCCTTGTATAAACCAATCATCTTATATTAGTTTAATGCGAATGAGATAATTCAGTTTACTTAATACGAAGTTAAACAAGTGAAGATTAAATGAAGTATACAATTCTAACAAACAAGCTAGTTTGCTAATAAATTGAACACAAACAAATTTAATTTAATAATTTAAACATTAGTTTATAAAATTAGCAAACTACCAATTTATGCTGCTTTTGTAAATTAACTTTTTTTAAATTTCAAAGTAATGCTGCTGATGATTGTTTTACTTGCTGACTTTAATTAAAGTATCATTGTTTATTCTATTTTCAGTTTTGTAGTAGTTTATAAAAGACTCTAGTTTATTTTTAAAGTGAAAACAATGCTAAATGGTATTGATTATTTTGTGTTGCAAAAAAACAAACAATAAATACAGTAAATGAAACTTAAATTACGAAACTTTACTGTTGAATAATAATTTCAAAACATAATTAAAAGTTTAGTACTCTAAAAACAATATAAAACAAATTTCAATATATATTTTTTTTAAAGCAATACTGCAATGTAAAATATATTTACACAATATTTTCGTAAAATAAAAATAATAAAAAAGAGCAACTATAAGGCAATTGTAATAATAAAGTTTAAAATGAGAAAACAAAGTTAAAATGAGTATAAAAAAGTTGACTTTTTAAAATAAGCCAGGAAGATGGAATGATTATCATAAAGTAAAAAAGTGTTAGTAGCGACTCTATATTATTATACTACGTTCTATCTGTAGTAATACGAAGTGTTGTCCCACAAACAACTCGTATATCCGACTGATGACGTCATAGCGGAAACACAAACATCACGCGTAACTCCGAGACAGTGGAAGAATGTTCCAACACTAAAATTTAATACAAAAAGTTAGATCTAAAACTTACAAAACTATAGTAAATGGAAGGATGAGCTGAAAATATTATATTTAAATATAATTAAATAAGACCTTTCTTAAAACTTACATGAATTGTTTCTTTTTGTTTTGTGCTTCAGTTGTTTTTTCTCTAAGAATGAATTTTCTCACACCCCTGCAATACAGACGCATGTATTTTTCCCAAGTGAAACAATTCGGATTGAAATTGAACGTCTAAGAAGTATTAAGTATATTCGTTATTTAATTAAAGTAAGAGATCAGAAGACTAAAATGAGGTTGTTAAATAGTTTAAAAGTATTAATAACAAACACATTTAAGCCAGTGTTAGATAATTATTGCAAGTAAAAGGAAGACTCTACTTAATTTAGAAAAAAAAAACTTTTTGATCTTTTTCGTTCAAAGACATCAAAAGATGTTTTGATTTTTTCCACTGAAAATCGTGGCAATACATGAAGAAAGGCTCCATAACCTCCATACCGGCTCGCAACTTTTTGTATATCATAACAGCTCTAAAAATATAGTTTTTATAGAAATTTACCATACATATATAAATACTTTTTCAAACAAACGAACATTAAGTAACAGTTTATACTTTAACAAAGCAGAATTTTAAAAGTTGAAACTTTTTTAAATTATGTTTCATGCTAATCAGTAATATAAAGAACTTTTCAAAACAAAATTATGCTATAAGCAAACTATCTTTGTAGCAGAAAACTGTGTTTTTTAAATTTCTTTACATTAAGTTCAACACTGTTTTATTAATAAATAAAAATGTTATTAATAAACTTGTTCTGCTACAATAGTAATTTTTTAATATCATTTACCTTGGTGTCTGTCCACTCAAACGAGCTAGAATGTCAACAATAAAACTCGGAATGTATTCTTTGAAGAAGGATCTCACTTCATATACAGTTTTGTTGTAAGTTACGCCAATGTCATGGGGTATGATCATGTCTGCAGGCTCCTTTTTACCCCAGATTTGTACACCGTTCACTGTTCAGTGATTTAAAACTACATTTAAAAGGTTTTGGAAAAACTTTTTTTAAAAGTCAATTATACTTATAAAAGCAAAAATATTAGTTAGAAACTTCATCAATTAGAAAACTGCTAAAATGTTAAGTTTATTGAAGCGACATATTTTGTATATAAATTAGTGAAGACAATTTACAGCTTTATACGTTTAGTTGATTTTCATGGTGTAAACTAAATTTACCTATATGTTGAATTGGTAAAGGGTTTTGTGCGCATGTTGTTATGTGATAGCAAGGTAGTTGTGTTCTTTTTTCAACACAACTTTCCAAATCAGAGGTAAACAACTCTGTTAAAAAATAAAAGAGGATAACAGATTTGTAAATAGCCTTACACCTTAAAAATGTTGTTGAAAACTTAAACTTTAAATTTATTTTTATCCTGCCTTGTTGTGTTTATTATTTTACAGTCTAGTTAAGTAATATGCATACAAAAGTACTTGAAATGATAGTTAAGTCAATATCATTGGATGAAAATGAAAATAATAATTATTGCCTAGTTGTTTTTAAATCATCTTACAACCTAACTAAGTCTACACATGCAGAAATCTTAATATTTTATTACATAACTTATAAAAAGTTTTAGTGTTTATAAAATTATACCTGATAAAACAGAAGAGTTAGTTTCTTCGGAAGAGGTTGATTCGTGGGAGGAGTATCCTTTGGAGCTGATTTCATCCATAGAAGAAGCTTTCAATCCTAATCTCAATCCAACTTTTGATCTGTTAAGTAAAAACTATCAAGTAAAATAGTTTAACTGTTAAGATCAAAAAAAATTTTGAACAGATAGACATAGATGCAAAGTTCAACGGCTAAATTTTTTTTAAACAAGCTAGTTCTAAAGCAAAAAACATTGTAACGAACCAATCATTACATTTTATGTTTCGTTATATTTCAGAAGAGTTAAAGTTAAAGAATTTCAATGTTTTCAGTGACGTCACAACTGGTATTGAGAATAGAAAATGAGAAAAAGAAGCGTGAAATAAATTTGAGAGAAAGAGTTTAAAACTTAGCTTGCAGACGCCAGTCGGGCGGATTAGTGACGGGAAAGACGCGAGTCGGGGGATAACTGCCGGGGTAGAGAACGCACACAACGCGTGTTGACGATAGGATTGCGAATCGTATGATGAACAATCGAGAAGGGTTTTGTTGATATAATGTGGATAGAAGAATTGATCGTCCAGTCTATTTTCTGTACATTTCAACAACATGTTTAGTAGTTAGTATATGTGCCTACTGGACTCTTATCAGAAGTCATTGGTTTTAGTTTCTTTTCTTTCACTTATTTCACGATGTGTTTATTAATGTTGTATATAAAATCACGTGCACTAATAACTAGTTTTTATTATTTTCATGGTAAGTACTATTATATCAAATAAAGTCTGCGTTCCATCTGAACGTCTGTAATACTTTAAATAACCTTTCTTGTTATCTTATTTAAGAGCAGCTAAACCAACCTAACAACATCGAAATTGATGACGGTTACAACATTATAAAAAAAAAATTTCTAAGATAGTTAACAAAAATCATCAATTAAAGTAACTTTAATTTTCGTAATATACCTTTATCATTAGCATACTATAAAAGATGAAAAATATAAAAATATATTTCAACAAATCGTAACAACAAACTTTTGTTCAGTTTTGGCGTCGACGGCCGTCTTCATTGCCGCGCAAATGCATCCGTTCACGACGAAGTCAACCGGAACGAGATCGGCGTTTATTTGGTGGTCGGCGTTGGCCAGCTTGCATATTCCCTTCATGCTGGCCGACACGAAGGCGGTTGGTCCGTACACGTTGGTGATCCAACCGGGCTTGGGGTGAAAGAGGTCCGGAGTTATCATCCCGGGTCGTACGATGCAGGTGGGAATCTGTCCGCATTCAGCCACTATCGCGTCCTCCGCCCAAGCTTTCGTTAAAGTGTACGTGTTGGGTCTAATGAACGAAAAAACGTTTTTTTTACTGTTACTCGTAAAATATTTGAAGCTGGTTTAAAAACAAACTATAAATAAAATACTTTTTAAAACAATAATTTTCCAGGGTTTTAAGTGATATTGAATTTTTTTTTTGTTTTCATTTTAACAAAATATTAAATTAAACTGACAATCCATCGAGTATTTCGTTCAGCATTCCGGCCAGCTGCTTGTCACTCAAAAACTTCAAAGACTTTTCCACGTCCCTGTAGTCGATCTTCCTTTTGTATATTTTCTCCTCTATGACGTCACAGTGGTTGTGCGAGTTGACGAAGGCGGTGCTGACGTGGACGAACGATTCCAACTGCCGGCACCTTCTCAGTATTTTCAGGATTCTCCTGGTACACTGGACGTTCATCTCGTATGCAGTTCTGTTTGAAAACATAATAGTTTTTATCTCTTTAGATTATTTTCTATATAGTATTTTTTGTTATTCGGTGACTAGAAGTTTATTTCGTATGCTAACATTCTAGTTATTCTTTGCAAACATTTAAAGTGATATAAAGTTATCTCGATAAAATGTTAATACGCCACTTATGTCGTGTTGTTGCTAAAAGTTTATACTTAATATTAATAAAATTAGTTTTAAAAATAAAATATTTATAAAAATTATTCTATGAGTATTTGAACTGTAAATCAAATTCAAAACATAAGATAAAAAACAATAAACATTTAAAAACAAAAAAAGTGTAACAAAGAAAAACTTATAAAGTCAAAATTTCAAAAACACTAAATAATTAATATAATTACCTGATAATTTCGTTGAATTTCAAAGTAGCAGCACAGTGTATGAAAATATTGACTTCATTTCTTAACAATTTTTTCGATTGGCGGCTTATACCAAGATCTTCAGCCTCCAAATCGCAATTGACATATGCAAGTTTTTCCATAAAATTCGGGTAGACCTTCCTCACTCTATCAAAACACTGTAAAAAAAAATCTTATTGTAAAAATTAATTTTCGTGTATATTAGATTAGTAAAATATAAGTTTGTAGAACTTTTAAATGATTTTTTTCACAAAATTTGGACATTTAAAAACAAACTAAGCTATTATTCACTTATCTAAACTACGTTTTAAAATTAAAGTTTTTTTTTGAAACCATTTTTTCCTACACTTGTTTTCTTAACTACAAAAAAACAGTTTATTTTGTTTTTAAAATATTTATTAGTAACAATTTTAAAACATACAGGTTTATCAGCGAGCGACTTGAGGCGATCTTCGGGACTCACTCCTCTCTTGTTCCTGATCAACAAAATTATCTTTTTCACATTCGGGCAACTGTGCAGCAGTTTCTCAATAATCCCCTGACCCAGGAATCCGGTGCCTCCCGTCAGCCCCACGGTTTTTCCCGCGTAAAATTCAGCGATCGACGGATACATTGTAGTTTGGTTCTGTTTGAAATAAGTACATGATATTAATGGCATTTCCTCAATACTTAGTAATTATTAAAGAAAAAATGAGCAGCTGTTAATACCTTTAAAACCTCATAAAGGGATGAAAAACAATTTTGAAAAATTTTCTATTGAAATATATCTTCATAATAATAGTAAATGTGAGAAAGCCAGTTAGTTTAAAACTAATTTAATAACTAAGTACAATCGGATTTCAAATTCACAATCTGGTAGTTGTCATACTTTTTTATTGGTATTTACAACATAAAAAAATTAATTAATTTTTTTGTTATTTGATTACTTTTACTTTTAAAGTATTTTGAACAAGCTGGAAAGACTTTCCATCTCAAGTGTATAAAAACAAATGTTTAAAACAGTAATTTTTTCTCCTAAATATAACTTGCCATTATTATCTATTTTATTGAAAATTAAATTACCTTTGCAAGCATCTTTTTTTTGTGATTTACTTTGTTCCAGCTCTATTGTCAACTGACAAGAAGATTTTTGTTTTAAATTTAAAGTTTGTTGACCCATTATATATGCTTTCAATTGAGAGAGAAAAGAATCAGCGCTTTACTGAAACTTTTGAGGCTAGTAAACAATTCCCGTCAATTACTTGTAAAGTTTAATAATTTGTTTAAACCATTGGCCATAAAGCAGCAAACATTTAAAGTAAACAAATTTTATTAATTAGAAACAAGTAAAAGAAATTAACTCGATTTTTTGCCATATTTTAGTAAAATTTAACCATTTAATGCTTTAATTTTAGTTGTTAAAAACTTTTTCCTCAGTTTACTTTCATCCATGTATTACTACATTTTTTCTTATAGTTTATTAGAAATATCTTTTTAATAATATAAACAATTCAAGCAGTTAAAAAACCACTAGTTTGTTTTAAATCAACATACAATTGCAATTTTAAGCTTAAGTTAAATATAATTTGTTGTTTAAAAATATTCAAACACAATCATGAGTTTTTTTTATTCTAATTTAAATATAAATAAAATATGTTTAAAAGATTAAGAAAAGTGTTACCTTTTTTTTTTTGTTGCCTTTGTAAAATTTCATCAGTAAGTATAAAGCTTATAGCCTTGAGTTTAATTATTCTAACTTCTTATATTAAAGTATTTAAACTAGTATTCTTACACATATTAATCGTTTCTTACTAAGTACTAAATAAATAGTTTGTATAGAAATTTTAAACAAAGAGTTTTTTTCGTATCTATTTGACGGGCTATAACTTTAAACGATATTAACACTAAGGTACAACAGTTTTATTTTAATATCTAAATTTTAAGAGTTTTGTTTATATCTATAACTACATATCTATAACTTTTTTTTTTGACACATTATATTAATATTAATTCAATTCGTTTTTTTTTTAAACTAGTACTAATTTTACTTAATGATATGCTTGAATTTTCGAATATGCAACATTTTTGTTTTTTTTATATGCTTCATGCGTGAATAAGTTTTTTAATAACAGTATAATCAACTAACATTGTTATATGCAGTTTCATATTTTATTTTTTGCTTGAAAAGGTCGCAATCTCTTGCCAGATAAACCGGTCGCGAATAAAATATAAAATTTGCATAAATCAATTTAAATAAGCTCTTTACATTTCAGTAAATTGAGCATTCTTTTTTAGTTAAGGCAAATAACTATCTATAACTAAAAAAATATTCTGTATGAACCAAAGTTTAAAAGAGCATTACTATACTTGAATTAAGGTAATTAATAGTTAATGAATGTAATATAATTTTGTTTAGCTTTTTAGCTTTCTTGGTTATCATTTAAATAAATAGTTGGTAAACTTAACTTAAGCTTTAATACTTTATGGGCTTTTTATTTTTAAAACTTTTTTTATTTAACAATCCGATTAGGGAAAAACGTTGTATTGTATTAAACTTCTGATTTATTAAAATAACAATAAGTCAGTAAAAATTTAAACTGAAACTGAAGTATAACAATTTTGAAATGCTAAGTATTTATGCTTCAAAACTTTGTAGTCACTATTTTAATAAAAACATAGTGTTAAGGTTGAGTGTACTTTCATAATACAAAAGAACTTACTTAATCTGAAATATATATTTAAGTGCTGGAGTATTAACAAAAAATAAACTGAAGTTTGTTTTGTAGAAAACAGAACAAAAATTTAGGTTTATACAATTGTTTCTCTTGAAAAATATATTATAGCATTTTGTTTACACAGCATTTTTTATTTGGAATAAATTAACGAGAACAATTTGTAATTTTTTATTGTAAAATTATGTATAGAATTAATATGATTAATCACACAAAATAAATCGTAAAGTCCAAATGTAAAAGTTTTACGACGTTCGGTTTTTAGAGATTTCCTGAAGTTGTAGAAAATTACGTACTAATAAAGCTAAAAGTATAAAGTCTAACTTTTAAATCAAGATTAGTATTAAATGTAATAAAATAAATGTATAACAAAACAAGGTCGGAGGAATAAGTGTAATCAAACTCTGTGATATAATTATTTTTGTTTACATTGAAAATAAAATTTTCAGCTCATCTTTATTTTTCATTGTTTTGACTTAGAGGGACTCTTAGTGAAAGTTAATATTTATTAAGTCTAAATTGACTCCAAACACAAATTAAAATAAAAGTACTAAGAATTAATCAATGTATGAAAATAGTATTATTTAAATTTAAATTATACCGTAAAACTTAAGAAAAATAATTTATTTATAAAAAAATTTGAAGGTCTAATGAATATTTTTATGGCTTTTTTATGTAATTGTTGTACTAAATTTAATTTTATTGCCATAATCCAAATCTTAATCGACATAAACACAGCAACTAAAAATATATTCTGTAATAAAGAAAACTTAAACAGTAAAAATAGTAATATTATTTTTATAAGTAATTAGTAGTCTATTGGTGTATAGCTCGATGACCAAAGGTCTATTTATATACCAGGTTCCTTTGACCAATTTTTAATTTGTTTTCAAAAAACTTGTCCCATGTACAACGTTGTTCTAAAATATCAACTTTGCAGGGATTCGAAAAACTAGAAAAAAAAAAGTTTTTTCATTATAAAGCGACTTTATTACTTTTATGGTGTTTGAAGTTTCAACTTTTAATTTTATAGTCTATTTTTTAAAAGTACTATTTCTCGTTAAATTCGTAAATATTTACTTAAGTCACTTGCAATATCTATGACTTTAAACAGTTTTTTTTATAATCAGCGAATTTTTTTGTCATATTGTGTATTAAACTTTAAACGTAAAGTATTGAAAAACGAACTTAAAATGAAAGTTTTCAAATTAATAGTTGTAAAATAAATTTTCACATCAAAAATGTTTTTTTTCTGTATTTACTTAAATACTTTGATGTTCTTAAGCTTTTAAAAAAGCAATAGAAAAATTTTTGTGTTTTTAAAAATTTTGTTTTATTGTAACTGAACTTTTTACACGTTCGATTTACTTATAAGCTATAGTTTTTTTTAATTGTAGTTTCAATGATTACGAATTAATGATAAAAGCTTTATTTATTACCAACGTCGAGTTTAAGCAAATACTGAAACTTTAAATAATTGTTGAAATATTACTTTTACTGTTTGTTTAAACAATAGACTTATTAAATTCATATGAAATAAAAATCAAAACATTTCGTAAAAGTTTTATCCTTTTTATAAGAAATCCATATTCAATGTGGTGTTTAGTTTGTTTTATTATCATAACACATATATACTACTACCGAAAATTTAAACTTTAAAACTAGTTCAATTAGATCTGGGTAACATTTTTATGCCCGGGCAAGATTAAATAAAAAAGCCTTATTTTGGCCGTGTACTTATAAAAAAAATGTAACAGTTAAAAAAAATAAACGCAAAGTTGGAATCAAATACATAGTTACTTGTTAAGCAATAAAAATCCTGAACTAAAATTCATACTAGAAGCACATTTAAAATTATCATTTGTCAAATACATTGATTCAGTTTATTTATGCTAGGTTTTTTTAACCTAAAAAATGATTTGTTACAAAAGTTAATTAGTTGAATATGTTAAACAATACTTGTTTTATAGCATACATATTTATAAACTGTTTTTAATTTAAACTGTTTTTTGAACATAGATGTGTGATTATCTAATCAAGATCTATAAAAATTAAAGTGTAAAGTCAAAAACTATAAAGTTTTCGACGTTAATTTTACGAGAGAGTAAGTTGTAATAAACTATTACATAGTTACAAAATGAAATGTCTAAAGTTTATTTTACTAGTAATTTAGTTATTCAAAAGTTGATGTTAATTTTTTTTTATATGTTACAACAATTATAAGTATATTGTTGATTAGTTAAGAAACATCTTAGTTGTTAAATTAAACCCTTGTTCCCAAGTATTTCGTAAAATGATGTATCTAATTTTAAAAGTCCTTCAAGAATTATTTGTTTTAAAAGTTGTCTAACTTAAATTTTGATGTTTTGTATTTTTAAGTAGTTATACAGTTTAGTTATATTGACCAAATTTACATTATCAAACTATTAAAAAATCAAATGTTTATTTCCAGTACTCACAGATATATCGATAATAGCAAGATTTATTATCAATACTAAGTTTAAGCAAACACTATAGACTTAAAATAATTTTAGATGTTTGCACTAATTGTTTGCTTTAAGAGAAGCGATTTATTTTAACAAGACTATTTCTAAATATAGGTTACGATAATCTAGTATGTTTTAAAATAATTTGGTATTTTTTTTATATTCCTTTTTTAATTATTTATATAAATTTTTTATGTTAGAAATAATGCAAACATAAGCTGCAACAGCTTTTTTTAGAAATTACTATCAAAAATTGCGTATACAATATTTTTAGAACAGTTCTAGAATATTTAAAAATAATTGAAAACTAATTTCACTAAACTAAACAAACCTTTGATATAAAAGTTGCAGTTGATACTAGCAATTTAAGTAAAATAACTTTCTTTTAAGTGTTACTAATTTTGTTTTTCTATGTTCTAACCACTTAGATTTTTACGTTGACGTTGTATGGTTTTACTTAAGTTTCTGTTTTATTATTTAGATAACTAACACAGCTTTATTTTCCACAACACAAAAAAATTTAAAAAAATTTCAAAAGTTTAGTACAACCGCAATAATAAATAAACTTTGACTTGGATAGCTTTCTAATACAATTAATAACAAAAAATAGTCAAAGTTAAATCAAGAGTAAACAAATTAGTAACTAAGTAAATAGTTGATTGTATAAGAAAGCAACAAAAGTAGAAATTCATTTACTTAGTATTGCCGTTGTGTTGAATTTTAAAAATGTGTTAAAATAAATTTGTGTTCTTGGTATTATACATTTGTTTTTCTATATTGTTTACTATATTGTTCTATATTATAAATATATTTGAAAAAAACAGTAAACTCATTAAATTAATAAAGTTGTTAGAATTTTTTTTGTTAAATCCATTACTGCCAATATTGACTATTAAAACTACAGTCTACCATGAGCACCACACCATTTTCTTCTAAGAGTATCACACCACTTAATACTTAACTGTATTATAAACCAAGACGATCAGTTAGAATGCAATAGTTTCTAAATAATAAGTATGCAGAAGTAAAATTTTATTCCCTTGACTAATTTTTTTGAATAAAATAATTTTAATATAAGCTTGATCGATGTTTTTAAAAAGATTTTTTTATTTTAAGTTACTAATCAACCATAAATACTGTGTAAATGTTATAAGGACAAATAATACAATATAAAATAAAAAGCTTTGTTGGTTGTATATAAACATAACACACAAAAATTGATACTTAAATATTAATATTTATAACCAGAATATAGCAAGGTGTTTACATGATTTTATGTACCAATTAATTGCTAAAAATAAAATGTTATCCATTTAAACAGTTTATTGAGCAATGCTTTCAAAATTTAACTAATTTGCTTTTCAAAACAAAATAAATAATCACAGAAATTAATTAATCAAAGAAATTACGAGTAAACTAAAGAAACAATCAATATAAAACTAATCACATTAATCATAAATAATAAAATAGATAATTAGAACAAAAATGGACTACTTAAAAATGTTTGGTGTAACTCTAGATCCTTTATCACGACCTAGTTAAAGTAGGTCCTGATAAAGGATCTAGAATTACACTTAACATTTTTAAATAGTCCATGTTTGTTCTAAATATTCATTTTAATTTTTTTGATTAATTATCATTAGTAGATGAATTTCTTTTACGATCATTAGTAGGTGAAGTTCTTCTATGACCATTAGGTGAACGTCTTCTACGATCATTAGTAGGTTAACGTCTTCTACGATCATTAGTGGGTGAAAGTCTTCTAAGATCATCAGTAGACGAATTTCTTTACGACCATTAGGTGAACGTTTTCTACGATCAATAGTAGTCGAATTTCTTCTACGACCATTAGGTGAACTTCTTCTACGACCATTAGGTGAACTTCTTTTACGACCATTAGGTGAACTTCTTCTACGACCATTAGTGGGTGAATGTCTTCTACGATCATTAGTGGGTTAATGTCTTCTACGATCATTGGGTAAACGTCTCCTACGATCATTATTGGGTGAATTTCTTCTACGATCATTAGGTGAAAGTCTTCTTCGATAGTTAGGTGAACGTTTTCTACGATAGTTAGGTGAACGTCTTCTACGATGATTAGTAAGTGAACGTCTTCTACGATCATTAATAGGTGAATGTCTTCTACGATCATTAACAGGTGAATGTCTTCTACGATCATTAGTGGGTGAGAGTCTTCTACGATCATTAGGTGAACGTCTTCTACGATCATTATTGGGTGAAAGTCTTTTTCGATTATTAGTGGGTGAAAGTCTTCTACGACTGTTTTGAGCTTGACTACTATCAGTTGCCACAGCTGGTACTAAATTTGTTTCCGGCTTAGCAAAATTTGTGTCTAGCTCTTCGAATTCGCTAGTTTTTGTTTGACTAGGAAAAATAGTTTTTTGTACAACTTTGACAGTTTTCTGTTCAGTTTTGACGATTTTCTGTTTAGCTTTGACAGTTTTTGCAATTTCTTCAGGTAGATACTGTGCAATTTGTTGATGTGTACAATGAGTGCATTTTACATCAAATAATTTTTTGTCTTTGTGTTCACCTTTTGATTTTCTTAAAATGAGATCCAAAAATGATTTGGTTTCAGCTTCTAGGCTAACTTTCTGCTTAACGCCTTCAAACTTCTTGAATTTTATTCCTATAAACCATTTCTTTGAACACCATTCATTTTCGTCATTATCATTTGTAGGACTACAGTTCAAGTTTATATGTAATTCATCAGTAACTTCTTTCTTTTCAATATTTCTTACAAGTCTTTTCATCTTTGATTCAACAAATCCTTCCCAAGAACTATTCTTTTCTTTGTCTTTTGCGAATATACTGACTACCAAAAAATGATCGTATTTGTTGAAGAATTTGGCTTTATAAAACAATGATTTCCATTCAGCTTTATTTGCCGAAATATGTTGCATTATTTCAAACCCACGCTTCAATTCTTTGCAAATAACTTGTTTTGATGAGTGACTGATGCTGAAAGTTGAATTAAACTGTGGATATGATGGAGTTATGATGGGCATCACATTCCACTCGGACTCTCGATTCCAGATACAAACACCTGGAAATTTTTCGTCTTTGACTTCCTTCAATGTAACAGGTTCAGGCCAATTCCTTTAAATTAAAAATTGTTCGTTTGAACAAGAAAAATCTTTAACTGTTTTATTTCCAAAACAAAAGTTTTTTTGAAATTTTTAAATTTACTATACCAATAAAATTATCGAAAAATTTTAGTATAAAAATGTACTTTTTTGTAATATTTTGAAAAAAATCAAAATTTTACCATGTGCTGAAAGTTTTGAAAAGCAAATTAGAAGAAGCATTTGGAAATTTTTGACAAATTTTGACTACTAAAAATGCACATTGAACACCTCCCAAATATCCCATCATATTGCTGTATATTCCTCTATCTGCAAAAATTTATGCTATAATATGTATACTATTTTTAAAAGAGTTGCATAAAAACTTATCAGTTTTTCTAAAGAAAATAATACTTTTAGTGATTATATTATACGTTTTGTTTTTAAAAAAACAATTTAAGAAATCTCAACTACAAGGGAAATATAAAATATTCATTTATTAGTAGTTATGTAAAATATAGTGTTATGTAAATTATTAAAATTCATATATCGATTTTGTAAACTTTTTTATAACCTAAATTATTTTTAAGTAACCTTAAAAAACTTATTATCAAAATCTATTTTTTAGATATTGGAACATAACTGACCAGTAATTATACAACAAAATATACAAAACACACAAAGTTCAATAAAAGTTCATGTATTTCGAGCAACTCTCATCAGTAGAGTACAAAACTAACAAGAGATAAAATTTTACCAACTTTAATAATAACCAAGTAATTATAGGTAATCAAAATATTTATATAAGACAAAACCAATTAGTAACAACTAAAATCATTTAATTAATTTACGTTGTAATTAATCTACAATAAAATTATACATCAATACAATGAATATAACACTTATAAAGTGTTACGAAAATAAACAAACAGTATATAAAAAATATTTTTGCAAAAACATGAAACAGTTTTCCTTAAAATATGCCAATAGCTTCTAGTTTAATCAGATCGAAAATATTACTAGAGGATTCAATAATTTAAATTTTTTTTAGATTGTAACTGTTTGCACATGTTGAATGAATTAACCAAATGTCTGCCAAGGATGAACGTTTAGATGCATTTGAAACATTGACTGGCATATCATCCTTCTTTTCTGAAAAGTAAAAGTTTGCTACACTCTTTGGGACATGCTCCTTAATCCTTTTCCTTTGATATTTCGTTGTCAATCCAATATAGCTTTCTTTACAACAGCAGCTGTATTGGTAAATTATCGTACTTTTATTTAAGATTGATATTAGATCTTTACCGGCTGGTGTTTACAATGGTTTTGAGGTGAAGAGGATTCTAGGGTTTGCTTCATAATAAGTATTTTTTATCAATTGTCTGTTTTTTTTTAACTTTTCTGAGCTTTTATTTATGTCTGGGAGTTTTAAATTACTACACATTTTTCAGGTCTTATCTTTATTTTATTCAAATTTTTCAAATTTAATTTAGTTATTTCGTTAACTAACTCCTGTATGTACCCTATTTCGATTAATAGTAACTTGATTTGTTTGATTTCACTTAGTAGCTACTCTGAGGGACAATTTTTATGTGCACGATAACACAGAGTTCTGAATAGATTCACTTTTCTCTTTAAACTACAGTTTCGTTGAAAGTTCAAAAACAACCTGTAAAAGTTTTCTTTTCATACACTGATGCTAAAAATATTTTTTTCTCGTTTAACTTTACGTTTCCTTGTTTTCTTCTGTTCTTATCTAAAAAATCTTTTGAAACTTGCAACATCTGGCGTTAATTCTAGTTTTATTTCTGTAATTTACTTTTAACAAGGCGAAATAGCCGTGGTACCCCGTCTTGGGGCCAACATTATCTAAGATATTTATGGGTTAAATTCTATTTGGTACCTATTAAGTTAATATTATTCCTGTTTTCAATATAAATCATTGTACCTCAAGTATGTTGATGATTGCTTTGTGCTGGTTAAAAGCAAGAAAATTATGGATAAATTTTTCATTATTTTTAATAATGCACATAACTCTATCAGTTCACAATGGAAAAAGTGAATAATAATTAATAATAAACTTGCTTATTCAGATGTACAAGTTAAACATAAAGGAAATAGATTTTTAACATCGGTGTATAGAAAGTAACACCTTTACAGGTTGGTTTTTGAATTTTTAACAAAACTGAAGTTTAAAGAGAAAAGTGAAACTAATCAGAACTCTGTGACCACTATTAACACAAGCCGGAAAAGATCCAATATCAATCCTAAATAAAAGTATGGTATTTTACCAAAACAGCTGCTGTTGTAAAGAAAGCTACATTGGATTGACAACAAAACATCTAAGGAAAAGGATAAAAAATCATGTCCCAAAGAATGTAGAAAACTTTTGCTTTTCAGAAAAGAAGGATGATATACCGGTCAATGTTTCAAATGCATCTAAACGTTCATCCTTAACAAAACATTTTGTTAATAACTCAACATGTACAAACAGTTATAATCTAAAAATCTTTAAAATTATTAAAACGTGTAGTAATGTTTTCAATTCGATTTAACTAGAAGCTATTTGTAATTTATTAAGGAAACCTGTTTTATATAAACAAAAATACTTTGATTACACTGATTGCTTATTTTCGTTAAACTTTATAAGTGTTGTTTTAATTATATTGATTTAGATTAATTAAAACGTAAGTAAACTTTAGTGATTTTAATTATTACTAATTGGTTTTGTCTTTTATTAAATTTCTTATTACTTAGTTACTATTTATGTTTGTAGAATATTGTCTCTCGTTAGCTTTGTACTCTACTGATGAGAGTTGCTCGAAAAGTATATTGTCTTGTAGAATTTTGTGTGTCTTGTATATCTTATTGTACAGCTATTTTTACCAAAAAAGTTTTAGGTTACAGTATTTAGTACAGTCTGTTAAAATGTTTGTACTAAAAGTTTAATGTTACTGAATGTTTGAATATTAAAAATAATTTAACTGTAAAATATAAACTAAGTTGTTAGGCAGCCAATAAAATTTTTTTACAACTACTTCATATATTTCAACCAATATTAAATTTATTTTATTTGACAATTTTCTAAACAACACCAACTTTTAGCCCAAATCTTGATAGCTCTAAGAGTGGTTTTAAATTGTTCTTTGTTCGCAACTAAACTCAGTATTTCTCTAATGTTTCTGAGACCGCTTATACTTCTATAACACTTTTGTTTCATATTTCTTACTACTTCATTATTAGTTATATCGACTTTCCCTGATAGTATGGAGTCTAGTTGCACGTTGACTATTCGCGCAAACGATATATCCAGCTGTAAAACTTATTATTCTATCATAAGTTATTGAAATTAACTTCAAAGTAGTAATTTTTTTATAATTTAAATTTTAATGATGATTTATTTAAATCAGCGTTTCTAAAAATTATCATAACGCCAGCTTTAAAGAAATATAAAAGGCTATGGCCCATTATAGCAAGATTTCTGAAAAAACTAATGTTAAACACGCCTAAGAACTTAATATTTTTACTCTGCATCATCATTTACTCTTTATCATCAACTTCAGAATATCTAGTGTAATTTTTAAAGAATGGTATTAAGTCTCCACTCTATTTTATAGCTTATAACAACTTAAACTTCTAAAAAGCTCCAGTAGTATATAGAATATGCTTCAAAACTACCCTTTTATAGAAATAAGATTATTTTCTTCTTATTAAACTCCCGAATAGTTGGTGTATGTTTCAGATAACGGCCTTATGGGCCTTTTTTTGACCCCTTAGCAGGTTGTGACCCCTTAAACTTTTGAAATGACGCCAAACTTTCTGAAACTTTAAATCAAATAAATATAGAATTAAAGTATTATTAAAAATACCCGTAACAAGTCTTAAAGAACCATGAGTGTTTTTAAATATGATTTAAAACGAAAAGTAACCTTAATGCCGTTGAAGACTGTCTTTATAATTGGTACGGTTGTCTCACTAACAAACCTAATCGAACTTATTTCCGGTCTTTTTATCAGCATTCCATAGAATATATAAAAATGATCTCTGTAGATAGGTCCCGAAACCACAAGAATCGCATCAATGTCAGAATTTTTTCCTGAAACACCAAGCGAAGAGGAACCAAATGCTATTAGTTTACCCTCTGCTTTTCCATTGTTTTCATCTGATATTTTCTGTAAATTACTTAATGTTTATTCAGTACACACCAGTGGCGTCGCGTGGTATTTTTTTTAGGTGGTGCAGAATTCAAAAAAAAATCCCTAACTTTAAAACTCTTTTTTTATCTTAAATAAAGACTTTTTTCTACAACAATTACATTAAATTGCTAATGTAACTTAGGAAATTTTGTTTAAAAATAAAACATTTATTTTTTCAAAAAAAAAATATTTAAGAATACAACTCAAAAAAAAATGTAAATACTTTGAAAATTAAAGCAAATATAGGAATATTAAAAAAAAAAGTTAATTAATTTAAATAACTCAAAAATTTTTAGCTTACTTATGAGTATTGATTTTTAAGAAGGCTTGAAAGTTAAAACTAACAGTAGAAAAAATTTAGACTAAACAAATTGTTATTATAATGAAAATACAGCAACTTTAATATTTTTTTTTATTTTGCCTCAACTTTATTTAAAAAATATTTGATTAAACATCATACTATAAATGGTTATTTCATTAATATTTAACTTAACAAAAAAATAAATGTCTTATCAGACTTGGCAAGGAAATTAAAAAGTCTACAAACAAAAAAAATTTCTTCACTACAAAAAAAGAAACATTTTCTTCACAATTTGATCTCATTTTATGTAGTTTTTACAAAGCTACAAGATGCTTTTTACAGATTTTAAAAATTCAATATATTTTTTTTAGATATAGCTGGTCAAAGTCAAAGGCAATAAAATGTTCCTTATGGGAGGCACAAACTAAATCAGCGCTTAAAAAGAGTGTTCCCCCCCCCCCCTTTAATGCCCTTAACATCTACTTTAGAATTATTTGACTGAAATTATTTTATAAAGTTTAAATTTACTACAACTCATCTTTTATAAATATAAAAAATTCATATTAACTTTTGAGATATGGTAACTCACAGTCAGAGGTACAAAAGAATCCTTATTAATATATTATAAACTCAAACAACAAATAAATCAAATCACTAAAATCATATCTTTTTTTTTTATAAGTTGGCCTCAAAATCTTTAGATGTTTCTTTTATAAAAAAAACAAATTGCTGAAATAGATATTTGAAACACTAAGAAAAAAAAAAAAAAGTTTTTTTTTTGTGTATATAAAAATATATATTGATACTTAAAAATTTAAATTTATTTTTAACAAAAGTAAACAAATTTTATAAAACTTAAGATGAAAAAGTTTGATAAAAATTGCTTCAAGAATGATGGAGAATATAGGTTTTCAGTAAAATTGTATTCTTTTGCTGTTTTGATTTGCTCCTTGTATAATAAATCTTTGTACTCTCTGGCTTTGACCGGTTGTAACTAAAAGTTCAATTGGAAATTTCAAGTTTATTAAAGAGTAACTTTAAGCTTTTTGAAAAAGTTAAAATAAGAACAACATGTAAAAAAGTGCCTATAAACCTTCCCCCCCCCCTTACCCCTCACTATTTTGCACTTTTTTTTTTTACAAACATTAAGATTTTTATAAACTTTTTTTTTGGAGGTTTAAAATTCAATAGTTTTTAAGGGTATCTTTTCTTTATTTAATTTTAATATGTTTTTCATTTTGATGACAGTATTTTTCTCAGGCGCTCAACTTTTTTAAGTTTAATTTCTTATTTTGAATCTTTAAAGAATTTTAAAGATAATTTATAAATAAGTAACCCTTATAGCAGTAAAAAATTGGTTAGTTAGTTTTCATGTAGCCATAGGGGTAAAACACTTATTTTTTAATTTTAAATAAGCTTGTTATTTTCAGAGTAATAAACTAAAACTGCTTTAGTCAGCCTGAATATTTTATAATTTGGTCTGTTTTAATTTATCTTGGGTCATCTTGAGTTTTTAACATTTCTAAGTTATCCTGATTATGAGGCAAGGCAACCATGTTTCAACAATTTTATCTAAAACTTTTGCTTTCTTTATGAAAAAATTAAACCAAAAGTCATATAAAGTAGACTAAATTTTCCTAAAATGTTAAACTACTTTAAGTAATCAAAGTTTCTAAGTTAAGGCTATTTACTTTATTTAAATATGTGACTGTTTCAATGTTACTAATTTTCATTTAATATAAATCTAAATTATTTTTCTGTAAGTGTGAACTAGAAGTTTATATTAAACTTCTTTTTTTTTCAGAACTTAAACTTTACATTTAAAAATAATTTAATTAAATATTTTATTAATTTTATGATAACAATAATCAGTTATAATTAAGTTTATGTATGCAGATTAAAATAAAAAATTGAATTTCTTGGACTTTAGCGATTTAAGGTTCTTATCTTTTTTATTTTTAAATATTTCATTCATGACAAGTTTTGTTCTTTTATTGTCCAGTTTTAATAGAAGTGATCTGTTAAATTTAAAAATTCATGTGGGTACATAAACTCAAGTTTAATCCTTTGCAGTAGCTTAGCTTTGTTTTTATTTCATGTTTACAATAGCTTGTAGATGATACTTAAGCATGTCCTGTTTTAGGGAATTTTCAATTTAGTTTACTTACCGCAAGATATTGATTTTGCGGTAATTCTTGAAGAAATTTTGCTTTTTTGAGTTCATTTGCGGCAGTCAGCTAAGAGTTTGCGGCAGTGAAGTGGGCAAAATGGTCGTTTTCAAAATTGAAGTTTTTAAAGAGATTTCGTTCTAAAAAATAACGAAAACGCTACAGATACTTTTTTTTTCTTATAAAATTTTAAGGTGGTGCAGTTGCGGCAGTGCAACACCCCACGCGACGCCCCTGGTACACACTAAACAATTTAAATGTTAATTTGAACTATTAAGATAAGTTTTTTAACTATGACACTTTATATAACAATAATTTATGGAACCTTAAAAAGAACTAAATAATTTACAAAAGAAAATTGATTGAACAAAATAACGATATGTAATACAAGATTATGGACTACAAGTGTTCTAGTAATGTTTTTATATTTAGAAATGCACTGTAGTATCTTGTCCGATCAGATTTTTGTTTTTATTTAGTTTATTATAATATACAGTTTTTTTTTTTTTAAAGATTACAACTGATTCATTTCAAAAAAAACTTAACTTATATTTCATATACTTGAAAAACGACTAAGCGTAATTTATCCTAACCTTGTCATTATTTTAACTTGTTTAGAAAATCCTCTACCAAGGTTGCATTAAGATGTTCAATCACAGCTTTTCTAGCTTCAACTGCTTTTTCTTCTTCGTATGCTGAAGTTTTACTCAAAAACTTGGATAGTTCCTTAGTTTGCTTAAGATCTGCCTCTGTGTTTTTAAATTTTCTATTGAATAACATAAAACATACAAATGCTTAAAACTCTATACATAAAAGTAGAACGAAACATGTTATAAATTTTTCTATAGATTTAATTACTATTAGTTATCCTTTTATTAAATCTTGATAAAAGTTAATCAACTAACTAAGGATTTCACAAACCTGTTGGACTATTATGCATCGTTTTGTTTGACACTTCTACTTCTCTCTTTACTTGATTCTCAATTTCGCTTCTTTTTAACATTATTACTTATATCCTGAAATTTTTGAAATTCGTTTTATATTGACATACAGTAGGTAGGCACATTTATGATGGTTTTATTAGAGAAGGTTTAAACAAAAAAATAAAAGGAATAGTGTATTTAAGGAAAATTTTAGTAAAAATGTACTCGGCGTAAATTTATTTTATCTAAAATACTAATTTTTAATTGAAAATCATTTACTATTTTTCTTTATAAAATAAACAATCAGAAATTTTCTGAGAGATATATAATATCTTTACAAAACAAAATTCAATAATATAGTAATACTGACTCTATATAACACAATTTGAACTACAAAGTTCAATTTAAATCAATTTTTGTATCTTGAACTCTGACAGTTTTTTCAATGTAGAGAAACATATTTAATATTCAAAACGTATAAAAAGATTAAAATTTTAATGTAATTTAAATTTAAGCAATAAAAAATAAGAACGGGTCAAATATGCACGAAGGTCATTTTTGCAGAGAGTAAAAATAAAACAAAAAATAAAAAATAAATAAATAACATTTAAAAAATTAAACAAACAAAAAAAATAGTTCAAAGAAAAAATAATAATAGCAATATTAACATAGAAACTAAGTTACTTACTAAAGGTAAGGATTAGGGGTAACAGTGAAAATTAATATGAAATTATTAAAAGAACTTGTGCAAAAGTGACCCTTCATGCAAAGTTCCTTCATGCAAAAGTTTCTTCATGCAAAAATGAACTCTCGTGCAAATATAACTCTTTGACAAATAGTGACTCTCTGTACAAAATTTTCTTGGTAAAAAAGTGTCCCTTTATGCATACTTGAAATATACCCATAAAAAACATATCTAAATTTTCTAACCATTTGTACTTAATTCGACTAATTAATTTTTCAGAAAGCTTTGATATGATCTTAATTAATGGGAAACTTATTATAGTTTTACATAATAAACTTTTATTTACAATATTAATTAAATAAAATTCCATTGCTTCATGCAGTTTAATTTCCGGAGTTTATATAGTTACACTTTACTGACTAATAACAACTAATAAATACTTCAAAACACCTAATAAAACTAAATAAAATATAAATTATAACACTTTTATCATTATTTATCAAAATGCCACTCTTTAAATCAAAGTGAGCAATATAAGATTACTTTTATTTTTATTTTTTCTTAGTTTTCTACTTAAGATCTGCAACAATTTTTTCTTTTATTAAAAAAATACAAATGAATTTCAACTGATAACCGACTAATACTAAAATTAAAACTTCTTTTTGAATAAGACACCTTTTTATCCTTAAAGATAATAATTAACCAAATGATACTAAATTAAATTGTAAAAAAAAAATTACACAACGTTTCTTATAACTAGAGGTGAATGATGTACAGCGTAGCTGTTAATATTCTAAATCTTTACAATAAAGAATTAAAACAGTTTTTTTATTCAGTGAACCTTATATAAGCATGACATACATGGTATCGGGCTTGAGCTTTTGAGCCAGAAATCTTCTGTATTAGCCAATTTAGTTTTCATTCATCATTCTTTTGTAGAATTAAAAAATTAGGTTAAATTTAAAGAGAAACTTAAAAATTTTGTACAGATGTTTGTGAACTAAAAGTTACATAGTAATAAGTTAAAGTAACGTATAATGTATTCCATCAAGTATAATAAATTGTAAAATATTTGATAATAAATACCGATTTTGATTCATTTAAGATGCAGCTTAATCATCAGAGTTATTAAAAATATGTACATTTTAAATTTTTTCGTAAGAACTTTTAAAAAGTTTTAATAAACTGGTAAAAATATTTTATACATCTAACAACTTCATACTCACAATGTATAAATAAATATTTATGTAAAGTTGTCAATTATCAATGATTTCTATCACTTTTTTTTAAAACTAAAATGAATATGACATGGCTGCCACACATTCTGGTTAACTCAAACACTTCTTTTCATTTAACAGTTCTGGATGGAAACAAAAACCTGATTTTTAACAAAGCTGCAGCACATCTAGTTACAAGGTAGCTGTTTTACTTGAAAGTACCTGGAGAAACAAGAAATTATGAACAACAAAAAATAAATTTAAGATTAAATAAGGAATTTTAGATAAACTAAAAATAATTCTATAAATTTCTGAGTTTTTTTATTATAAAACAAAAATAAAGCATAGTTAAAGTGTAATTTCCACCATATCTTAACTTTAATTCCTTCTACTAAAAAGAGACAAAAAACTTATACTTTAAAAAACCTAGAAGAAATTTATAATTAATAGATATTTTTTTTCTTTTTTAAATAACTTCGTTATTTTTAACTAATCGATTCAGTACTTTTGGTTTCACAGTATAAAATCCTAGTTGTATAAATCTACAAAATAAAAATGCATTTACTTAAGGAGAAAAATTAAGTTAAAAAACTTATTTTTTTTTATCTTGAATAGTATACATATAAGTTTTTATTACACTATTATCAGTAAGTTTTCCACATTTAAGGTTACTTTTTTAACCTGCACTCTGTCTTTTAAAAATAGGTGGGTTAATTCTAATTTGTTAAAAGTTACAAATACCAGCTTTTCAAAGTTATCATTTTCAAACTCAGGTAAGTCAAATATTTTCCTAAATCTCACACTAAAAACTTTATGGACTTTTACAAAATATAATTTTCAAGATATCATGTCCAAGTTTATTGTTATAATGTATTTTAAATTTAAAGCTTTATTTATTCTTTTGTTTAGTTTTGTATTCATACTATTGTTTTGAGTTTTTTAGACTGGTATTTTTGCTTTATAAAATCTATTCAAAAATTTTATGCAAAGAATTAATATCAAAGTCTGATTAATAATTTATTTGAAGTCAGTAGTTTTTTAATATGGGGACAAGGGTATCATATAATTTTCGTTGTAAAATTACATTAAAAGATTTTATAGTACTAGACATCGGTAAAATATTTCTTGTTAAGTTGTGTGTATAAAAATTTTCGTTTCTATTTTCTGATAAAAGAAAAATATAAATTATAAATGTACTTATTTAAATTATTAAGGTTTTGTAGAGTAATGTTTTTTTAGTTATTCATATTAATTAAACTCACAAATAAGCTACTGTTTACTGTTTAAAACATTCAAAGTAATTTTTGATGTATAAGTAAAAAAGCTATATTTAATATTGATATAATGACTTACAAACTTTTATTTGGAAGGTAACATTTTGCTAGTCTCTAGTTTAATTATATCTTAAATTCTTAATACACAAAAAATATTGACTTTTGCTTTGTTAGTTTTTTATAATATACTTATTTTTTTAAATAGTTATTTTTTTTCTAGAACCTGCTTTTGTTTTAGATGTTTATATTCTAGTTTATATTTTTTAAGGTTCAAAAATAGATTATAAATTAAATGTGTTTAATTAGTTTTAAAAAGCATTAGAAAAGTATAAGTTATCTCTATTCTAAAGATTAAATATTAAGTTTTTATAGTCGTCAATGTAAGAAACATAATGACTATTGCAGCGGTTTAAGACTATGCTATACTTTTTCTTTGAAGAGATTCTATACGGTTAATATATAGTACGAGCCACGAGGACTAGATTGGCAAGTTACATTCAAATATAGAGCGAATTTATATGAAATGAATTTTTTTAAGATGGTTTATATTAGTATATAAAACAGTAAATATGTTTCATGTAATAAACGAATAAAAAAGTAGTTGATTAAAGGAAACTAAAACTTGATTGAGTTTTTTCTACTAGTTATACTTTAATTATGTATAATTTATTTATTATTCTGTTAAAATGTTTTTTTAGTACTTATTTCGTTTTTACTAACGTTATTTCAACTCATCATAATAATAAAAACTTTAAAGAAATATTTGTCAATTAAAGTACTAATTTAAGTCGTAATTGATTAATTTCTTATATTATATATATTTAACTTAAGGTTGTTTTAAAGAAGAAAACCTACGCGAGATTAAATTACTCTTGGACTTGTTATACAAATAAAGATGTCTGTTCGATTATTAGTGACTTTTTTTGATCTGGGACTAAGTACGAATTTATAAACGATGTTAAATCAAGACGGTCAATCGACGTAATACACTTTTGCGGTTTGTTATATGACATAACTATTTTGTGAGGTAGGTTATATCTAAAAATCATGCTTTTCCACTTAATATAACACAAGTATTAATGCTTTTTTTGAATTCCATTATCTTAAAAGGTCTATGAAAGTTGTATAACAATTTGTTCTAGTTATCATGTTAAAAATTAAAATTATCCTCCTTTAGTACGTTAATATATTAGTCAGCAATAATTAAACATTAACGTCAGACTTACAATGTAGTTTTTAAACCGTAATATAAAGGTATTGTATCTTAATATTGTAGTTGTAAAGGTTTATTTTTTAATTTGTTTATGTTAAAATTATTGTAGTCACTGAATTAGAATAATATCTAACTTAGATATAGTTATAACTGCTTACTTTAAAATCCTACAAAGAAGAGTTCAAAGTATTGTAAAGTAAACGATTTAGTAAACTGTATATGATTAAAAAAAAAGCGTCTGTTATAGTAAATTGAAAAAACAAATAAATATAAAACAATATTAAACATAAGTTGGAATTATTTGTAGGATGAAAAATCATAAAATGAGGTTATAAAAATAAATCAAAATTATGTTATATTAATACTAAAATTAAAATTTATACTACAAATATATTTTACGTAACACATTAAAGTCATTATGTTTTAAAGTAACTAAAAGTTATTTTTTTTTTAAAGTTTCAATAAATTTATTAAGACTAGTTTGTTTTTGAATGAAACCAAGATTAAAACTTAAAATAAAATAAACAAGTAAAATAGGTTAGAAACGATCAGGCTAGAAGTGATCGGGTTAGAAGTGATCGGGTTAGAAATGACCGGGTTAGAAATGATCGGGTTAGAAGTGATCGGGTTAGAAGTGATCGGGTTAGAAGTGATTGGGTTAGAAATGATCGGGTTAGAAGTGATCGGGTTAGAAGTGATTGGGTTAGAAGTGATCGGGTTAGAAGTGATTGGGTTAGAAGTGATCGGGTTAGAAATGATCGGGTTAGAAATTATCGGGTTAGAAGTGATCAGGTTAGAAATTATCAGATTAGAAATTGTAGCGAATTAGAAGATATCGAATCCCTAAAAAAATTTTTGCATCCAAAAGGTACAGAAGTTATTTTTGTATTGCGAATAAAACTATACCTGCTGTCTATCAATTTTTATCTAAACCATCACTAGATTTCTACATTTTATTACTTTATTCATTAAAAGGTTGTAGTTAATAGAAAAACCAAACTTAAACTTTTATCTGTATTTTTCCTAATTTTACAAAAAAAAACTTTTGAAATACTTTTTGGGTCTCAAAAATAAACTTATAAAAAACTAAACAACTATTTACACTGAAATTTAAAGCTTGCTAATATTGTTAAGTTTTTTGTGAAAAAATACAAAACAATTAAATAAAAATGTTTGTAATATTCTTTATACTAACTCGAAAACATACATTGAAGAATACTTCGAAAAATTAAAATGAAATATTTAATAAAAAACTTTTGTTTTTGAAAGAATGCTTTTTATTGTTCGAAATAAAACGTTTTGTTTAAGCTTTGCTAACACATGTCTTAATATACTATATAACAAAAAGCTAAGTTGAGCTAGCTGTATTTAGTAGCAAACAAGTTTATTAGTGTGCATGCCCAGTGGGCAGTGTCTACGGTGTTAAGTAAAAATCGGCTCACAAAATGGCAACAATCAGTAATTCTAATCAAGTTCTGCTTTTTAGGTATTCTTGCTTTATTAAAAACAGTGAAAAAACTAGTTCTGTAAATAACTTTTTTTTTCTGATTAATTTTAGCTGTAGTTATTTTGTTGCTTGACGGTATTTAACTGAGAATAAAAGTTATAAGAAAATGTATGAGCAAATTCGAGGAAATTATTACAAAAGTAATCGTATGATATATGACTATATACGATAGGTGTTATTACAAAATAAAACAAAGGCAGTTTACATTAGATTTCATTAATAATAATTTATATATATATTTTTTTAATAAAAATTTTGATTTAAGACATTTTCGTATTAAACAAAACTATTCTGACTTTACATAATACTTAAATACAGTTTCTTTTTTAATGATATGCAACTTATTAGTTATACTTCTGTAAGTTTAGCATGTATTAAGTTCATAAGGCTTTTAGTAGTTTTACACACAATTTTCTTAGGATTTAAAAAAAAACTTTTAAGTAAATCTAACACTATTTAAAACTTTTTAAAGTTTATGTCCTTAGTCAAAGTATACTTTAAAAGTTTGTGTTTGAAATCAAACAATAGCTAATTTACCTAATTTTAGTTTTACTACAAATTTTGAACTATAAATGTTGCTAAAAATTAAAAAGTTTTTTTTTTTAATTTATCTACAAAACTACATTCAGAAATACTAAAAACATTAACAAACTTAAAAACTCTTGTAAATTAACGTTTTTTAGGGATTTTTTAACTAAAACTACTTTTTACAACTTTAACTTAAGTTTAGTCTTGGTCTGAAAGTTTTTTTCTTCTTTTAAACTACTTATATATCTTGTTTAAGGTTTTACGTAATTACAAAAAAATAAAAACTACAAGTAAAATATACTTAACCTTAAGAGTTCAATTTTTGTTTTTATTAAATACAACTTTATTTTAATTATTATATCAATGCAGTTCAAGTGCAGATTTTATGTAAATAATAAGATTAGTAACTATGAGCAAAACATTAAAAAGTATTGAAAAAAATAATTTATTTTTTTGTCTGTTTTTAACAACATTTTTAACTAATAAAAAATTATCGTTTTTTTTCGTCTTCTTTTTCCATTAATGTTTGTTCATTAACCTCCTGACGAGTGTGAATGTTTCAAAAGGTTTTTCAGCTGGAGCCATGTGACCTGCACCCTGTGAAATTTAAAACTTTATAAAAATTTTAACCTAATTATAAAAAATCATAACATATTTTTGCAAAATAATCTTACCCGCTTGTTATAAGTTTAAAAGTCCTATAAAATGTTTATTATTTATTTTTATAACTTTAGAGCTAAAATGAGAAATATTTACAATCTACAAATATAATAAGCTAGTATAATTTTTTTTACAGTTAGTTTATATAATTTCTAAATTTGTTGAACCTTAACAGTTGCGAACCAAAGATTGCCGAATTTTTCGAGAAACCCAGCAATATTTTGTGAATTGTTTTTCGTCACATACCAAGGAGATCTGTCTTTTGTTCTCTGCAACAAAATGTTTAACTTATAAAATTTAGTAAGTTTAAAAACTATACAAAAGTTGTGAGAATTATACAAAGTCACAATTAAAAATAGTAAAGTGATAAAGTTAAAAGAATACAAAAAACTGATGACATGTTCTTAAAAGAACATTGAAGAATTTTTTAGTGGTTGCTCGCTATTAACAAATTTTTAGTATAAAGTTTTGTATTAGTAAATTAACAAATGTACTAAAGATTTAAATAGATAACATAAAAATTCCTTCATATCTAATTTTTGAAAATAAAAAAGTTTATAAAGCCTATCTAACAAATTATAAAACATATAAAGCTACATTAATAACTTAAATAAAATTTATATAGGAAAAAAAAAACTAATTTAGACATTAAAGTATTCAAGTTGATAAGTTGTATTTATGAAGTTTTTAAACTAATTGCTTTTTTTTTCTGTAATAGCATTAACGAAAACTAACTTTTATTCCTGTTTTTGATATAAAAGTTTCTCCAGACAAAAATGGGCAGACTAAATCAAGATCACCAAAATAAAGTAGAACATCAACTCCCTGGACAAAAAAAAAGTTAAGACTTTTATCATGGCACTTAATCTTTTTTAATTATACAAAATCGTAAGTTATAATAACAAAATAAAACTAAATAACTTTAATAATAGTTAAATGTGACAATTTTTTACGCTTTATTGAACCGTTAATAACTTCAACTAACAGCTTTATTAATAGTCTTTACTTGATCTGAAACATCTGAAACATCTGAGACTGTGCGATTATACTTCATATTGATATAACTTCTGTATGTAAAAATGAAACATTGAAATATTTAAAAGGAGTTTTTTCAACACTACTTATTTAGCTATAAAACTGTAGGTTACTACAATATAAGTTTAGCTTTATTAGAGATTTTTCACTTTATATGCTAAAAGTTTACGAAATAAAGCAGTCCTTTAAACATATAAGTTTGAATATAGAACTTATAGAAATTGTTTTTCAAACCTGCATGCTTCGAATTTTATATTTTCAGCATGAATTGCTTTCTTAACGTCGTCACGTTGAAAATACTCTTGGTATTTTATATTTGCAAGTTGGCATGTTGAATAACTCTGTTTTGCAGTAAAAATTTTTTAATAAAATAAGTTTATGTATACTATAAAGTCTAGAATCAAGCGTCACACACTTTTAACTATAATTTTTTGAAGTATTTGTTTACGTACTAAGTTTACGTAAAAGACCTCGTCAGTGCTTAAAAAATCTAAAAAGATATGAAACAGTCATGGAAAGTAGCATTTAAACAATTAAATTAAAATAAAAAACTACTTTTTTACTTAAAATTTTCTATTAAAAAACTAAAAGAATAAGTTTTAATATTAAGGTTGAATTAAAAGTAGAGTTTATACTTTAGTTAAGTTTTAAAATCAACTTAACAACAATGATAATAATGAAAGCTGTATCTAGCTTATTTTATTTTAGTTAATGTTTAAAGTAAACATTGCTTAAGCAAAAATGTAGCTAATAAATTGAGCTTAAAGTTGAGATGCATTTTAACGCACTTATAACTATGCATCTAATATAGTATATTCAAATAATAATATGAAAATAGTTTAGATATTTATTATAACCTTATAGAAGAACATATACGGTTAAATGATTAAGTATGAACAAAAAATATACCAAAACTTTTTATAAATCACCAATATCTATACCAGGATTAATGTAAACAATTAGAAAAAAATTTACTATTAATATTTTTTGCATATCATAATAGTTTTGGTGCTTAGTACTAAAATTAAATTCTCTAATAGTAGTTAAAGTAGTTAGAGAGTTTATTTTTTACATATAAAACTTGTTTTATGACGAAAACAGTATATAGTATATGGTAGGTACTTACTGTTTCAATATTAAAATAGTTATCCCCAGATTTTTTTTATTTTAATTGTAGTTTTTTTTGTTTCATCAGATTGCTTTAGTAACTTCAAATATTTTTCTCCTGGTAACTTTCCATTTTTAATGTTTTCAACGGTTAGTGCCTTTTTGAAAATTTTAATTGTTGAAAAACTAAATTTATAAAATTGTTCGTAATCATTTAAATGCAAACCCGTATACAAGAAATATTATGTATTTAAATATCTTACGGGCTCTTTTGCTAATAAGTCCAATCGTACTTTAGCTGCATCCATCATAGTTTTAGGTTCTACGTCTTCATTATCTTCGTGCACATTATCATCCACCAAACCGAAATCAATCAGGTCATTGTAATCATAACGGTCAGATGGAGAATTGTCGTCATAATTTGTCTAAAGTTTATACAACGAGTTTTATTTGAAAAAGCTTAAATATTTTATTTGCTTGCAATTAAAGTGTTAAATAAATGATTTCGTGGTTGTTCGACTAAATTGTTGATTATCTTATCTTACGATTCTTTATTTAGATTATTATAACAGGTTCTGCAAAGCTAACAAACAGTTACTATAACTTAACAGTATTTAAGCACAACAGTCAAAGACCATGTTGATCAACAAGTACGCTTAATGAATTATAATACTTAATCACAACTAAATGCAACTACAGCTGGAAAAATGGAAGACAACAACTATTTGTTATTTACTCATATATAAATCATCTGTTTACAATAATTTGAAGTTTTGACATTTATGCTATGGCTAAGTTTATGATGTTTTTAGTGCGGGTGTCTAGTTTAAAAAAAACCACATAATTGTTTAAAGTGTTTTTTTCGGGTTAATAGAGTTTTAAGCAACTATTAAGATGTCATTTGTTCTTTATTAATATGTCTAATGAATGACTTATGATGTGAATAGGATTGAAAGAGCTATATATTTTATATTTTATCCCTATTTATAAACTAATGTGGAAGTTTTTAGTAATCTCAGTTTTATTTTGACTTTTTTTATTATTTTATACAAAGTTACAATTTTCAAAAATAAGTAAAATAATAAATTCTAACAGTTAATTATTTTTCAAATACAAAATATTAAAGTAGAATTTCGTATTCTTTTAGCCTTTACTTTTACGAGGTTATAAATTAAAATCATTACTAGTTTTCTAGAGTAAGAATTTATTTTCTTTTAATTTGTACCTTGTTTTACAGTTTAAAACTATTGCAAAAGTTAATATTCTGTTATGTTTTTATGTAGCAGTAAAGTTTAATCTTAAGTTTAACGTATGTTTTATTTTTGTTTGTATTCTATTTTGTATTTTAAGCCTATATTTAATTTTTCTTGAACATAGAATATAACGTTTAATTTTTTAAAAGTTATTAGTATCCTAAAAAATAATTAGCATGTCTAAACCTCTTTTCTATTCAAGTTACAAGCTTTTTAAGACCTTGAGAATTCGGATCCTAATTTGAAAATATGATCTGGACTAGAGTAATGTGATAAATGTATAGTTTATTCTTGAACGATATATTTACTGTGTAGTTTTAGCATTATTCTTCGTTTTATCTTTTCAGTAGGTGCAAAGGTCAAGACAAACCACTCAAACAAAAATCTTATTAAAAGCTTTTACTGCTGCATGTTCGAGCAGATAGTAATTTTATTTTATTGAAATATACAACGTTTTTTTAGTATTTTAAAATAGCTTATAATTAAGATATTTCAATGAAATTTTAGTTTTAAACAAATTTACCAACGTAATTTTGTTTCAAATTAACTTAGTTATTTTAAGAAAGATTTAGTTTGCTAACATACTAATCTAAAGCATTAGAATACCACAATATATTTAATTTTGCATATAAACTATTCACTCAATTATTTTGTTTTTTAGGCAACGATCAAAAAACTCTTTTATACTTCACAAAACTCAAAAATATTCTTATAAAAAGTTTATTTTTAAAGATTACTAATTTAAAAAAATATTTATTAAAGCAACAAAAATGATGAAGTCACGTGTTTTGTTGGTGCTTTTTATTGCAGCTTTGTTTGCGAAGAAAATAAGTTCCAGAACAATAAATCCCGAAACAACATTCACGAATGACAGAATATCCTGGCTTCCAGGCGTTCAAAAGATGCCAGAATTTAACATGTACTCTGGGTACTTGGACAGCGGTAACGGAGACCAGCTGTTCTACTGGTAATTATTTACGCAAAAAAAATATATGAATATTACAATTTCGAACCTAAGTACTGATTAGAATTTAATAGTTTGTATTTTTTATACTTTTTGGTTTACTTTATCATTCAAAACAAAGAATGGAAAAACTAAATATGTATGCAACTGTAGGTTTTTAAATAATAACAACGATAAAAAAATACCTAGATTTTTTTCTTTATTTCCTAACTTTCAGCTAATATGTTTCCTTCAATCTTTAAATTGAGCAAAAATCAATTTTTTTAGGCACTTTATCAAAATTAATTTTCATTGGAAAGAATAAAAACCTAAAGAAGCTTTTCAAATTAACTAAAACCTAATTCAAATCAACTATGACAACACACAGGTTAAACGAAGCGGAAAGCGGAAGTGAGGAAAAACTCATTTTGTGGCTGAATGGTGGTCCAGGTTGTAGCTCCTTGTACGGTCTCATGAAAGAAAACGGTCCATTTAATGTTGGTGTTAATTTTTGTTTATTATTACAAAGGCTTTAACTTTTGTTAAAGTTTAAAACGAAAAAAGTTTAAATTTATTTATTGTTTGTGTTTTTTGGGTATTCAAGCGTTAATTTTTTAGCTATTTCATGTTTTTTTGTTTCAGTAACTTAGTCTAACTATAAAGATTTTTAAAGTAATACTTAAGGGGAATCTTTTTTAAAATTTTATTGACTGGTAAGATAAAGCTTAATTTCTATATGTGTCGGCCATGGGTTTCGATCTTGTAAAGTTCAAATCAGATAATTTTCAAAGCTGACATTGGGAATCTTACGCCGTCAGGCCATACAATTACTCCTACTATTAATTTTACTTTTCTTGAAAACTTAAATGACATATAATACATACATTACAAATTACACAGTACAACTCAGAAAAGGAGGCATTGGAACCTAACAAGCACAGTTGGAACCGACTGGGTGCCACTTTGTATTTTGATTCCCCCGTTGGTACTGGCTTCTCATACACGAAAGGAAACACTAAAGCTAGTGATCTCAATGATGAGAGGGTTAATTATTTGAATTTTTAAATTATATTAAAATGTTTTGGAAGTATTGTAAGCAATAAATAATGTTGCTAAGCTAATAAAGGTTATAAAGTAGTTGAAACCATTAAAATGTGTTTTGTAGTATAATTAATAATTCTAAATACATTATCTCTTTATTCTAAAAAAGAGTTCTAGAAAAAAAAAGTCAAACAATAAAACCGGTTATAACAGGTTTTATAAATTCACAACCAAACAACAACTTACTTAGGTTGTTTATAAAAAAAAATGTTTTAATTTTAAGTGTTTAGAACTAAACTTTAACTAAAAACCTTGTTGTTTTACGTAAGTTTAAGCAACTATAAGCAGTCTTATTGAGCATTAGCTATAAAATCAATGTATATCTGATTTGCTAATTAAATTAAAAAAACACAACTTGTAACATTTACGTACTGTACTTTCTATTTAAGAACGTGAAAACCTTGACGTAAAATAAACTGACCTTCTAAATATTGTACAGCATAAAATTTCAACCTCACAGACAGCGGAATCTTTATTAAAAGCTCTAAAGCACTTTTTTACGTTTTACCCGAGATTTGAAAATGCTGAATTGTATTTGAGCGGAGAAAGTTATGCTGGTATTTATCTACCCATACTGGCTGCTGAAATAATAAAAGAAAATGGAATTATAGCAAAAAACTTAAAGGTATAGTTTTATATTATACTGTTAAAATGTTATATTGTACTGTTTATCGAAAATATGCAATTATTATATATCAATTGTTTGTATCGCTTTTTTTAAAAGAAGGCTTAAAAAGTATTAAGCAAACCAATGAAAATTTCACCAATTACGAAAAAAAACAAATATAAATTTTATTAATTTTAAATTACATAACATTTTACAAAATAACCAAGTTATGCAATATGTAAAAACTCACAGTTTACATCTTTCTAAAATTAAACTATTACCTAATTTGATTGAAACAGTTTTACACAAAAAACAAAACCGTTTAAATGCAGGGCGTTCTTCTTGGAAATCCGTTATTAGGCATGAAAGTTGCGGACGAATCGAGATACGACTATTTTTATTACCACGGGTTCATTAATCAACCACTTTACGAAAAACTAAAGAGTTGCAGCTCAGGACAAAAACAGCATGATTGTTATAGAGCAGTGAGTTTTGATATATATGTATACAGCTCTTTCAATTGCTTATCACATTAATATTTTAGAACATAAGTGCACATGAAATTAGTCAAAATATCTTTAAGAATTGTTACGTAATTAAAAAAAATTATTCAAAGAAATAATACAGAGTAAACTTGCTTTAACAATCAGAATTTTAGGAATAATAGATAGAGAAGTGTATCACTAAACAGTTTTTTTCGTTTATTTAAGGCTAGGATTAAGTTTAAATTTTCGATCACATGCTTTTCAAAATTACAAAGAGTACATTCATGTTGTTTAAGTAAATAAATAGATATACATGTTTATATTTATATTAATAAAATATACAAAATAAACTTTTGCTTGGAACAGCTGTTTCTGCGTTTAATATGCGTCTTCAGCCAAGTATTTTATTCAATGATAAGAAAATTTGTAGCGACATCAACAAAATTATACAAAGTTATGTATTACGTAATATTAGAATTTTATTTGATTTGCTATAATTCCATTTTCTTTTATTATTTCAGCAGCCAGTATGGGTAGATAAATACCAGCATAACTTTCTCCGCTCAAATACAATTCAGCATTTTCAAATCTCGGGTAAAACGTAAAAAAGTGCTTTAGAGCTTTTAATAAAAATTCCGCTGTCTGTGAGGTTGAAATTTTATGCTGTACAATATTTAGAAGGTCAGTTTATTTTACGTCAAGGTTTTCACGTTCTTAAATAGAAAGTACAGTACGTAAATGTTACAAGTTGTGTTTTTTTAATTTAATTAGCAAATCAGATATACATTGATTTTATAGCTAATGCTCAATAAGACTGCTTATAGTTGCTTAAACTTACGTAAAACAACAAGGTTTTTAGTTAAAGTTTAGTTCTAAACACTTAAAATTAAAACATTTTTTTTTATAAACAACCTAAGTAAGTTGTTGTTTGGTTGTGAATTTATAAAACCTGTTATAACCGGTTTTATTGTTTGGCTTTTTTTTTCTAGAACTCTTTTTTAGAATAAAGAGATAATGTATTTAGAATTATTAATTATACTACAAAACACATTTTAATGGTTTCAACTACTTTATAACCTTTATTAGCTTAGCAACATTATTTATTGCTTACAATACTTCCAAAACATTTTAATATAATTTAAAAATTCAAATAATTAACCCTCTCATCATTGAGATCACTAGCTTTAGTGTTTCCTTTCGTGTATGAGAAGCCAGTACCAACGGGGGAATCAAAATACAAAGTGGCACCCAGTCGGTTCCAACTGTGCTTGTTAGGTTCCAATGCCTTCTTTTCTGAGTTGTACTGTGTAATTTGTAATGTATGTATTATATATCATTTAAGTTTTCAAGAAAAGTAAAATTAATAGTAGGAGTAATTGTATGGCCTGACGGCGTAAGATTCCCAATGTCAGCTTTGAAAATTATCTGATTTGAACTTTACAAGATCGAAACCCATGGCCGACACATATAGAAATTAAGCTTTATCTTACCAGTCAATAAAATTTTAAAAAGGATTCCCCTTAAGTATTACTTTAAAAATCTTTATAGTTAGACTAAGTTACTGAAACAAAAAAACATGAAATAGCTAAAAAATTAACGCTTGAATACCCAAAAAACACAAACAATAAATAAATTTAAACTTTTTTCGTTTTAAACTTTAACAAAAGTTAAAGCCTTTGTAATAATAAACAAAAATTAACACCAACATTAAATGGACCGTTTTCTTTCATGAGACCGTACAAGGAGCTACAACCTGGACCACCATTCAGCCACAAAATGAGTTTTTCCTCACTTCCGCTTTCCGCTTCGTTTAACCTGTGTGTTGTCATAGTTGATTTGAATTAGGTTTTAGTTAATTTGAAAAGCTTCTTTAGGTTTTTATTCTTTCCAATGAAAATTAATTTTGATAAAGTGCCTAAAAAAATTGATTTTTGCTCAATTTAAAGATTGAAGGAAACATATTAGCTGAAAGTTAGGAAATAAAGAAAAAATCTAGGTATTTTTTTATCGTTGTTATTATTTAAAAACCTACAGTTGCATACATATTTAGTTTTTCCATTCTTTGTTTTGAATGATAAAGTAAACCAAAAAGTATAAAAAATACAAACTATTAAATTCTAATCAGTACTTAGGTTCGAAATTGTAATATTCATATATTTTTTTTGCGTAAACAATTACCAGTAGAACAGCTGGTCTCCGTTACCGCTGTCCAAGTACCCAGAGTACATGTTAAATTCTGGCATCTTTTGAACGCCTGGAAGCCAGGATATTCTGTCATTCATGAATGTTGTTTCGGGATTTATTGTTCTGGAACTTATTTTCTTCGCAAACAAAGCTGCAATAAAAAGCACCAACAAAACACGTGACTTCGTCATTTTTGTTGCTTTAATAAATATTTTTTTAAATTAGTAATCTTTAAAAATAAACTTTTTATAAGAATATTTTTGAGTTTTGTGAAGTATAAAAGAGTTTTTTGATCGTTGCCTAAAAAACAAAATAATTGAGTGAATAGTTTATATGCAAAATTAAATATATTGTGGTATTCTAATGCTTTAGATTAGTATGTTAGCAAACTAAATCTTTCTTAAAATAACTAAGTTAATTTGAAACAAAATTACGTTGGTAAATTTGTTTAAAACTAAAATTTCATTGAAATATCTTAATTATAAGCTATTTTAAAATACTAAAAAAACGTTGTATATTTCAATAAAATAAAATTACTATCTGCTCGAACATGCAGCAGTAAAAGCTTTTAATAAGATTTTTGTTTGAGTGGTTTGTTCTGACCTTTGCACCTACTGAAAAGATAAAACGAAGAATAATGCTAAAACTACACAGTAAATATATCGTTCAAGAATAAACTATACATTTATCACATTACTCTAGTCCAGATCATATTTTCAAATTAGGATCCGAATTCTCAAGGTCTTAAAAAGCTTGTAGTTTAAATAGAAAAGAAGTTTCGACATGCTAATTATTTTTAGGATACTTATAACTTTTAAAAAATTAAACGTTATATTCTATGTTCAAGAAAAAATAAATATAGGCTTAAAATACAAAATAAAATACAAACAAAAATAAAACATACGTTATACTTAAGATTAAACTTTACTGCTACATAAAAATATAACAGAATATTAACTTTCGCAATAGTTTTAAACTGTAAAACTAAGTACAAACTAAAATAAAATAAACTTATCATAAAATACAAATAAATTCTAACTCTGGAAAACTAGTAATGGTTTTAATTTATAACCTCGTAAAAGTAAAGGCTAAAAGCATACGAATTTCTACTTTAATATTTTGTATTTATAAAATAATTAACTATTAGAATTTAATTTTTTTTACTTATTTTTGGAAACTGTAACTTTGTATGAAAAAATAAAAAAAGCCAAAATAAAACTGAGATTACTAAAAGCTTTCCACATTAATTAATAAATAGGGATAAAATATATAGCTCTTTAAATCCTATTCACATCAAAAGTCATTCATTAGACATATTAATAAAGAACAAATGACATCTTAATAGTTGCTGAAAACTGTATTAACCCGAAAAACCCACTTTAAACAATTACGTGGTTATTTTAAACTAGACACCCGCACTAAAAACATCATAAACTAAGCCATAGCATAAATGTCAAAACTTCAAATTAAGATTACCAAACCAAATATCAAGCTGAACCAAGGACGTGTTTTGACTGGCTTCCTATTTTCTATAAGTCCCTATAAAAAAAATAAAAACAAGAAAAATCTTTAATAATTTCATTAAAAATTTAATTTGATCAGAATTTTTACATGTGCTAGCAGTTAGAAATGTGCTTTGTTGCCAATTTTAAATAAATTACTAATACTGTATTTATAAGATTGAAAGATAAAGAAAGTTTCAAGTTTTGCAGATCCAGTTCTTAGAATCAGCTAAAACATTTTTAAAAATTTAAATGTAATGTCATTAAAGAATTTAAACTTTAAACAAGCCTATTTTAAACTGGTCTTTTTAACCAACTTGTTCAGAAGTTTTCATTTAGATATGCTTAAATAAGTAATAATGTTTACTGTGCGTTATTTTTTATTTATAAAATTATTTAAACTTCAAAAACATTTACGCCAATTAAACTACGCCAACTTACTTGAAGAAAATAAATTTGTGTGAAGCCAATTTTTAAGAAATTTAAATATATACAGAGTTGCCACTCGTTTTTTAACATTTTTTCCAGATTTTTCAAATTTCTTCCAGGTTTTTATAAGTACACATTTTTTGGTTTATTTTTATTACAAAGTTAAATTTAAGGTAAGAAACTGTGTTAAATAGTATAAAAGATTAAAAAAAGGTACTGTTAAGTTAATTCAAAATCAAAATGTGTTTTTTAATAAAAAAATTTTTGGTGATGACAAAAATTTTTATCTATATGATAACGTTTTGAGTCAAACCAAAATTTTACTACTGAACATGTTAAAATTTTTAAAAATTCCAGGTTTTTCTAGGTTTTTTGTTCAAAATTCCAGGTTTTTCCAGGATTTTCTCAAAGTTTCTTAAATTCCACGTTTTTCCAGGTTTTTTTTGCCTAAATTGTCAAGTTCCAGATTTTTCCAGAATTCCAGGTAAAGTGGCAACCCTGTATATAGCAATTAAATAATGGGTTTAATAAAGCAGATTTCCCAAAAAATTTTACTATGAAGTCTTCATAAAAATTAAAAAAAAAAATTTAATATTTCACGTTTTGGTTCTTGAGTTCACTAAATACTGTCCATGGCATTAGTATATTAACATTTCAAAGTTTATTTTAAAATTTTATTGAATTAAAAATAAAACAAGTTTATAAACTAAATAAAATTAACAACTAAAAAAAAAATTAAAAAAATTCTAATTTTAAATAGAAATTCCATAGGACACTATTATAATATTGAAATGTTATTCTTAGATTACATATAGTTTATAATTAATTGTTACTCTTTTAACTATGATTTTTTAAATAAATTGCTAGTATTTTACAGTAAGTTATATCAAATAAAAAATCTTTTTTTTTTCTTTTTAAGCATTATTTTTGAGAAAATCTATTTTAATAAAATTAAAAGGAAGGGTAACTCTAAATCTTTTTATTAATAGTTATAAAAATATAATTTAATTTTTCATTAAAATTAACAATTTTTGCTTCATAGTATATTAATTACATAAATATTTCATTTTCTATGTATTTTTTTATTTAGAACTAATTTAGAAAAAAAAAAATTATTTGTCAACAAAAATAAAAGCTACCCCTTTTTTAAAAGCCTAGGCACGCTTCTGAGCTGAAATAACTTTAAAGTGATCTTACTAAAATTAATTTAAACATCTACAAAGGAATTTTGAATGTTCTCGTAGGAAAAATCCAAAATGTTACAGAAATAGGTTTTTGGGCAAAGATACAAGGAAACAGGTGAAATGTGCACGAAGACAATTTCATACTTCGTAAAATGCACGAAGGGACACTTTTACCAGAAGGCATATTTGCACGGAGGGTCACTTTTGCACGAAGAGTCAATTTTGCACGAGAGTAAAAAATAAAGTAATAAGAGAAAAAGATAAGTTGATAAAAAAGTCAAACAGAAAACAAATTTACCGATCGAGGGTAAGAGTTAGGGGTAACAGTGTAAGTAAAAAAAAATAAATAAAAATAAAAAGTAAAAAAAAGCTATTGACCGAGGGTAAAGGTTAGAATAAAAATACCTTTTAAAAGTTACAAAAAAAAAGTTTAAGAATAAAAAACAAATTATAAAAGAAACAAAAGAGAAGCAAAAAAAGTTACCGACCGAGGGTAAAGGTTATGGGTAATAGCGATAGTAAAAAAAAACTATTTGTATAAAATTTGTAACAAAAATAAATAATTTGATTTTTTATAAGCCCTGCAAGTACGACCACTCGTGCAAAATTGACACCATGCAAAAGTGTCTTCGTACAAAAATATCCCTTCGTGCAAAAACTTTTAGTGATCTTTTAGTGACAAGGTGATAATAATTGAAAAGACAATAAAAACTCTACTGAAAAAAATAGAGATGAGACTCAAAACATAGTTAGTAAAAACCTTAAACTAAACAGAATCTAAATGAAAATATTATGCTAAAAATATGCTGTAATATCTTAATATAACCTTTTTCTAAATTGTAATAATATCAAAAGCTGTATAATTAATTATATAGAATAGACATAATGTTTAATAATTATTAACAATAGTATAATATAAAATAATTATACAATCTGACCTCTGGCCATAGAATACAAAAGTAGCTTAAACGCTGAACTTTTTTCTAGAATTAGCTTTATTTCACAGCAGCTGTAAGATTATTGTAAGCATTTTGTTACATTATTTTTAACAAAATGCCGACCAAAAAATCTCTTAACTTACAAAATTTTGTAAAATAAGTCAGCAAAAGTTTGTAAGCTTTAGTCAAAATGGTAAATATGGCTATTGATATTCTAAAATTTCATTATAGATCTAGGGTAAATGGTAAACTGGTTAAATGACACTTTTAGTTCAAAAAAATATAGATAAAAACATGATTTCATATTTTAGAAACAACATTATCTAAAAAACTAAAGTTTTTTTCATCAAAAAAATATATCACAAGTAGGTATAATTTTAATATTTTCAAGTTGATTTTAAAATACTTAAAAAAAAAAGGTCCATCTATAGGATTGTATAAACTTTATACTATAAAGTACTATTTACAAGTTTAAATACACATCACAAGTTTATTGAAAATTTTATAATCTATTTAAACAGACTTGTTCATACATAATGCTTCTATTAAAAATCCAATGTTAACTTTTGTAAAAAAAAATTGTATTTTTTAAAATTATCATTATTCATATTTTAAAAATGAACAATAATATCATTTACAGTAACCTCTCACATGTTACGCACTTGTGACGTTATGCACTCTCGTTTAGTTACGCATTTTAGAATTCTAAAAAATACAAAAAATAAAAATTTTAATTATCTTTAATATTACACAAATTGGGTTTATTGTATACTTTTAATTTAAAATATGTTTTTAAATGCTAACGCACCTCTCTTTATCTTTAGAACTTGTAAACTTATGTTGCTTGACTAATTAGTAAACATTTAGTTATACCTCAGTATATCAGAAATTTTGTTAAAAACAAGAGATTAGATTAAAATTCTGAAAGAAGTATGAATGTGTTAAATAATGAAAGTATAATGAAATAATGAGAGTTTGAAACACAAATAAGTTATACAGCAGTCTTATCCTATGTATGAATAAACATCTAAAAAAGAAATTTAATGAAACTTCTCAGCAAAAAGTAGCAGTGATACTTAATAAATATAGAGCATACATATAACACAAATCTCAATTGTTTTTTTTTGTAAACATATCACTAACTTCATTTGACGTTTTTTTAGTTTAAGTTCTTCTGTAACACTTGCTTTGCACAGCAAGCGTTGTAAAAACATAAACAATTTTTACTAAACATTTCTTTTTTCAAAAAAAGAAATTCATTACAGCACCAAATGCATATTTTTGAAAAAGGCTATAGAAACAAATTTAATATAGACTCCACACCATTTCTTAATTGTAGTAAACAAATGCTTAATTATAAATTGAGTTTGCTAAGTAGAATAGAATATAAATATTAAATATCAAATAAGTCGCATATAAATAAACATAGAAATTATTTATTATAAAAACTAGTAAAATTTTTCTACGAGTAATATTATTTTATATAGATTTAAATCCTTTTTTTAGTATATATACAGTTTTATCTTTTGTTTTCATATTTAGAAATAAAGTAAACAAATTGTTAAAAGTGGGAAAGTCCCTAGTCTGCATTTAACTAGAAGCAATATCATAAAATTGCCATTATAGTAAGTATGTTTGGTACCTCTCGTATCTTTACGATCTCTCGTATCTTTACGCACTTTTTCTGTGAACACAATGTGTGTAAATAAGCGAGAAGTTACTGTAATAACATATTTTACAAAACTATTTATATATTTTTAGTTTTTTGAAAATATTTTCCTTTTCTACTCAGAAAAAATCTCAAAAACAAATTTTATATTGACAAACAAATGATTGAAAACATCTCTTTTTAAAACTGCAGTATACGCCAACAATACTATATATAACTATACTATAAATGCTATCTTTTCAAAGAGTTTTATGTTAAAAGAGTAAAAGTTTCAATAGAAAGTTTCTTCTCGTGTTATTTATTTTTCTGTTTTAGTATTACTTTTTAACCAGGAAATAAATTAAGTAACTTCAAAAAATAAATTTACTTGTAAAAGCATTATATTTTTTAATTTCTTTTCAAGTATCTTTACATTTTAAGTTAATTCTAAAATCTACAAAAATTTTTACTGATATTTTTTTTTCTAGTTATTTTTATTAAATAAATCTTTATATAACTTAAGTTTTTCATAGTCTACAGTTTTACTTTTATAGAGTTAACTAACTTTATTACAATGTTCAGTATACATTTTTTTTTAAATGTGGCAACACAGAAACCTGTCCTAATGTACTTAAAATAAATATTAGTTTGAAAAGTAACTTAAATTTTATTAAGTATACAATTTTTAATTCAAAAGTTTTGTTTATAAGATTTTTTACTCCTTTGATCACATATGTACTAGTTAAATTATAACTTATTTATTGTTCGTTTCGTAAAAACTTATTTGTCATATTTATTTTCTTATTTACTATTTTTTAATATGTTTAAACAAAGCAGTTGTATAAACACATCTCATGTGAAATTTGAAAATAATTTTTATTCAAATTTTAATAAACCTCTATTTTTGGTAAGATAATTAGTAATATGTGAATGCTTGAAACTATTGTAGATTATTATGATCTACTTAGAAGTTTTATTTAAAGTAGAAGATTATATTGTTACTTTTGATATATTATTTTGAGCTTAAAATGCACACTTAATGCTGCATCTTTCCATCAAAAATTTAAGTTATTAGTAAGTTTAATATCACAAAAGCTTTTGTAGAATTGAAATTTATTAAACTATAGATGTAAGCTCTATCTTTATGTGAAAATAACCTTTTATGAGAACTAGTGTAAAAAATATTTTTAATCAATTTGATTAGTCATTTTAGTTTCACAGTTGATTAACTGATGTTGTTTACGTTTTTTTTACCAGTTATAAACTTATTTTTTAATTATTGACAAAAAATAGTTAGATAAAGAGCTTAAATAATATTTTCTTTTATAAATTAGTTTTAAGAAGTACCCGTGGGAGCTTTTTTTTTTAAGCTTTTTTTTAGTATAACGATTACCAAAGAATATTGTAAGATCAGCTAAATTTGAAAAACAAAGTTCTTCTGTGTATTTATTATTGTGAAAATAAATTAATTTTACTCTTTACATAATTACATTTTTTTTATTATGATAGATTTTAAATAATAAAATTTCTATAACTCTCGAAATAAATATACAAACTTTTATTCTTTTTTTTATATTATGCATTTTTTATACTATAAGTACAGAGATGAAACTTTAATTTTGTATATTTTTTTTTTCATAAATAAAGTTTTTGTAAGCAATTTTAGTAGATAAAAAGATATTGTTTGATCATGTTTTTTAAATTGATCTGAATTAAGCTAAATTACTGACAAACAACTTAAGTTAAACAAACGACAAATAAATAAAGTTTTATTAAAAATAGTACAGTGACATTAAGTATATTAGCATCTGAGGCAATGCAAAACTATATTACAGTGATTTAAAGACAGTGAAAAATACTATGTTTGCAATTTCTGATTAAAAAAGCAATAGCTTAACCAGTTAAGTACATAAAAAACACTTGGATACTTAACAATTTGAAAACAAACAAATTCACACTATTAAAAGTTTCCAAAGATTAAAAAAATACTTTGTAATACTCGGCTTTCAATACTTTGCTATAAAATAAACTTTTAAGAAATTATTAGATTTTGCTATAGTTTTTTTAAAAAAATAAGCTAATTTAAAAAAAATGTTATTTATACTGAAAAATATAACATACTAAAATCCAGCAAACATGTGTCTGGGTGGAATCGGGTTTCTTCTGCAGTCATCAGGTTCCGGCTGATACCTGATTCTGTATTCAGAAGCTTGTTTGCTGATGTCTTCAGATTCCTTCTGTCTGACCATTACTGCCCTTCTCATCTGTTAAAAAAAGTTCAGGGTACTGTATTAAAACAATTTTAATTCCGTGTACTACTTAAGCATACTTATGAGTAAATAGTTACTTCATTTAATAATAATGTAAACAATGTTACAAATGCGAGTTAACTATTCTATGTATAACAAGGTTTCATAAGAAAAAATTCCGACCATATCGTATAATAATATAATATTTAAGACGCACTATACAATATTGTTTATGTAATGAGAATTAAAATCTACTCATATATAAAAATAAAACTAAGAAGTTACACATTGAAATTTTTCAAAAAATAACTAGGTAAATTGTTTACTATTTATAATACTAAATTAGTGCATCATGTCACAATCTAATATAAAAAATATCTAAAGCTTATCTAAAAAATCAATTTCAATCAAATATAGTGTATAGATAAAAAGTCTAAGAATACTATAATAAAAACAATTACAAATATATAAATTAATACCAGTTCGTGTGATTGCTCAGAACTACTAAAGGTTTTCTCATTTGAAAACTGTGGAAAGTCTTGTAATCCATGTTTTATTTGAAAACCTCTCGTCAAAACCTCGTTGTTAGCAAATATTAACCTGTATCAGAAAGTTATAGATTAACTTATTAAATGCTATCTTTAATACATACTGTAGCAAAAAAAAACAATTTTTTATTACTATAAATTGAATTTTTTTAAGCATACTATTAAAGTAAGTTTAGGAACATTTTTAATATACAAACTATTATTTATGTACATTGTAAGGGCAAGATACATTTTTAAAATCTTTTATAGTATAAAACTTAAGTTAAATGACTTTGTAAATAAATCCAGTTATTTAAAAAAATATTATTGAACATAAACTACGATAAAATATAAAAGACTAGTTATAAAACGAAATCAATTACTAATGTTACGAAAAGATCACGAATCCCTAGAACATTAATAATGATTGCGCTAATAGATATAATTCATTGAGATTTAGAGTTATAAACCATTGTACTTATTTAACTGATGTTGCTAGATTATAAGTTTCTTTTCAATAAACTGAAAATATTTAAACAAAATGAACTAGATTATAAACTTCATTTATTTATTTAACCATTTTGTATTATAATTATTATTTGGATTGATTACATTTTTACTTGTATTAATCTAATTTCAAAATACACGGTTTCTAAAGTTTTTAGTTGAAAAACTTTTTTTTTTGTTTTTATGAGTCTGCAAAACCTTTCTGATATAAAGCAATGAAAGTGTATAAAAACTTATTACAAAATAAAATAATTTTTACATTCATATATTGTTAAATAGAAAGTATGTTTCAAATAAGTTTATCAACTGACTAAGTTATTTCAACTTCATTAATTAAAAATTAAGTAAAATTTCAGTTCAAAAACAGTGCACATACTTCATTTATTTACTTGTACTATGCACTTTCTATTAGAAACTATAATCATATCAAAAATGTTTTCAATTACAAACAGGTTCCTAAAAGTTATAAAACCATTATGACATTAAAATTAATTCAAAACTAAAAACAGCTGATTGATAGTATCGCACCAGAAGAATACCGCAGTATTATAAAATTGTTATATGATATACCAATTTCTAATGTTTACATATTGTGAGTTTAACATTCATTACTTGAAATTTAATAAAAAAAGCACCAGAAAATTTATTCGTTTCAGCAATATTTTAGGTCTAACAACGTTATTATTAATTAATTTAAACTTTTTTATTTGTTTCTTTTTACTCTTATTTATTTTTTCAGGGGTCGCACAGGCTTTAGGAAACACTACAAACACACCTTTGTCTTATAAAAGTAAATTTGATGAAACAACCAATGGCTTGCATTTAAAACAAATTGAAATCTAGTAGAGAAATATAATGACAGTAAAAGTAACTTAAATATAAAATAAGTTGCTTGTTTTATTAACTATAATGCAATTATGTATAAGTTCTTAAATTTTAGCAGCCTGTCCCTAGTGACCAAAATTTTCAAAAAATAAAAACCTAAAGTGCAAACGTCTCATCGAAGTTTTCAAAAACAAATTTATCTGCAAAATTGTTGACATAAAAAAAGAGTTAAAACTTGTTGCTTCAAATGTTAAGAGTCTAATGAGGAAAGAAATGAATGTCAAAAGTTTCAAGTTGTACACAAAAAAGAACCAAACTAAAGTAATTTTACTCGAGTAAATTAAAGCAATCTTAGTACAATTACAAACTGAAAAAATTCTAAACTTTTTACAAAAGTGAAAAAAAAGTTCTAGAATATATGAATGAGAAGTAGCAAATTAAGTGTTATTCTATTATAAAAATTATACCCTGTGTTAGGTATCTCAATGTAAAATAACCATTTCCGGGTAAACTTGTACAAAATGGTATGTATGCTATCAAAAAACATAAGTCATTTTTAAAATTTGACCAAAAAACTCTAAATTGTTATATCTTTCGAAAATAAAAAACAATGTTTTTCAATGTTTTTAAGTTTAAATTTTAAACAACTTAAACAATTTGATATAATTAGTATTCTACTGTATATAAAAATATGTTATTGTAGCTACGTAATGTTATTTATAGTATGTGAAACAAATCGTAGTAAAACCATAAAATATATTTTTTTCCGACAAAAAGTTCAAAATAAGTTAAACTAAATGTACAAACTTGACTCAACATTTACTGCAAATATTCAAACTACTTAACTTATAAATAATAATTTTTGAATAAAAACCCAGCACTGAAACATTCTTATAATTTAGTAAACTTAAAAAAAACTAGACGTGATCAATAACCAACTAATATTTTATTTTGCTTTTCTGTAAATAAAAATTTAAACTCATCTGTACCAAAAAACTACTGTATTTTTACCTTATATTTAAAATAACACTAAAAACTTTCAAAAAAATATTTTTTCTGCATCTGTTTATTTTCAAATGGTGTTGCTAATCGCTTTTTTTCTTCTGGTCATTCTTTCAAATGCAACGTGATTTTCTTTTTGATAACTGTAATAAAATAAAAAGTATAAAGAAATTGTTTTTTTTAAATATCATCTGCAAAATGCAAAACGTGTTCCATCTAATACTAACTAAACACTTGCAAAATTTTACTACTGATAATTCATCAATTACTCGAATAAACTTTATTGCCTTGAGAGAAATAAAAATAGAATTTTAACATAGTTTCCTTGACAAGAATCTTTAGCTTTTTAAATAAAATTAAAACTTCCTTGTTCAATTGTACTTTCTAAAAGGCAACATGTTGTTTTGTGATAAAAGTATAAAAAACTAAAATATGCTTATTGAATAGTAATTTGTCAAAAGATACACATAAACTGATTGTTAAAAATAAAAACAAACCTCATGGGAGGTTGATGCTTGGTTACCATGGGAATAGGGAGGTGGTTGCCAGGTAATTCCGCCGGGATGTCGTTACGCGGACCAATCGTGTACCCGGAATTTGGCGGGGATTTTTTCTTGTCTCCGTCGAACGTAGTGTTAATCTGATTTATGTTGTTACTGGTTTGGCAGTATTTTGATCATTTAATTGATATTTTTTACTTGTATAAATTATTTATTTTTTAAATTCACAAACACAATTAGTTTACATCGTAGAAGCTTATTATGAGAAAATAAATTATTTTAGTCTTAAAAATTAAAAACATAAATTTAATAGTATTTAGCGAGAAAGAAATATAGATGTGACGTATCAGAATATTTGTTGTACAATATTTACTTATTAATATATAGTATTTTGTAATCTAAAGTCACAAAAATAAGTGCAGTTACCTGTCACATAATTAAAAAGAAAAATTTTAACTTTCACATTATAAAGTATTTTTTTATATGAGAGATTTAATTTGATAAAAAAGACGTTAACGTTTTTTAAATTGAAATGGCAATTGCTATAGTTTTGTTGTTTTTTATTTTGAAGGATTTTTTGTACAAATAATTATTTAAACTTAAATGTTTTTAAACTACTCTTTGGTGTTAAAGTAATTAATTACAAAAAACTTTATATATCCTAATGTTTAAATATAGTTTTTTTTGTCACTGCTCGGAACTGTTTTTTTTAAATTTTATATCAGTTTTTTGCAGAAAAAAATTCAAAAAATCATTTATTTGAAAAACAGTTTAAGGACCAAGTTGCAACAGTACATCTCAGGACTTTCACCTGGGTGCAACAAGCGAGATCACGCAGTGGTGTTTGTAACAGTATAAAGTGCTTAACTTTTTGTAAGGTAAAAAATCGAAATAAGAAAATCGACAGAAACTAACGATGCTGATGGGGGGAAGGGTGACGGCCGGATACTTCTTGAGGGACGCGGTCATCGGCTCGTCCTTCAGTATTTGCTCCAGTTTGTCGGCGTGCCTCGCTCGTTTCTGCTTGTTCTTCAGGTAGAACTGCATGCGCGGGTTGTCCACTACGAACTTGCTTTCATCTTTCCTGGAAAATTGTTAATTATGTTTGTGTTATAAAATAACTTCAACTCTTTGGTTGCATAGCTAATGTGTACATGCTTTAAAAATACTATTTTAAAACATTGTTAATATAAAGTTTTTTAGACAATATATTGTTAGGCAGAAGTCAAATGTATTGTTTATTTTAAGTGCATCAAGTATATATACTTAAAATTTAACTTCAAAATGCATAAAACTATAGCACAAGAAAAAGCCAAACGTTGAAAAAAAATTTAAGCAAAAAGTTATAACTTATAAAATAAAACTTTCTAAATACATTTAAAACAACCTCTAAAAGACACAAAAGAAATTTCGTACAATAAAATCTAAACTGTTTAAAAAATTTGTATGAATTTTCTTAAGTATCTGATATTTTTAATACTTAATAACATCTTTAAAAAGATATAGCTTATATTGCTGAGATTTTGACGCTAAGTAATATTTAATTTAGTAATTTGTTGATACGAACAAAACGAACTTTTCATTTTTACTTTTTTCAATATAAGGTTCATCACCAAACAATGACTTCTGGTGTTTGTGTTTTGTCTTTCCTACATACTTTTTCATTTCTTTAGATTTGTTCCATCTGTTTTGTAATAATTAGATCAGTTATATTAGTTTTAAGGTGAAAAAACGTCTTACAAAACAATTTCGTAGATTTTTAAAACACAATTTAGATATTTTTTATCAAGACTTCAAATTAAAATTTCTTCAACAGGCTAAAAAATTAAACTTATCGAAAATTAATATTACTAATAATAAGTAAAAAATAATTAATAATTCTCAATTGTGTTTCATTTTAACTTTCAACCAACTCGTTGTGGCTCCTCCATAGCAACGTGGGTTGCAGCTTGTTGCTATGCAGCAAGTTGTCCCTGAACGCCAACTTCAGCTCCTCCAACCGGCTCTCGTGCAACTGGGGCTTCCCCTCCAACTTCAGAGGGATTTTGAACCCGTCCTGGGTCCTCCACCTCCTCCTGGCAGCCTCCTCCGTAACACTCCTCATTTCGTCGTGGTCGTCCGGTTCGACGATGGACGAGTTGAAGTCCTTGCTGTACGCGAACCTGAACGTTTTCAACTTTTTATCGCATAATTTTGTGTTGCAGAGAAATTGAAACTTCAATCAATATTTTTAATACAATATCACAATACCTGCAGTTGTAATTTTATTGAACACTTTAAAATTGGAGGTTTTTATTAAATTATTTTCATTTGTGAAACTGTAAAAAAAAAATTAAGCTACTTTCGGTTTTGAAAAGAGAATTACTGACACTTGATTTGTGCTGACTGTTCTTGACCATTTTGAAAGCTTAACTTAAAGAAAAAAAAAATCGAAGCGTCACTTTTGCGCAAGTAACTCACAAAAAGCTGGTGTCTATTATTCTTAGGCTTAGAGAGCGACTAAGGATAAAATGAGTTATTAAAACAATATCTTGGTTGATTTAAAAATTAAAAAGTTTAGTTAAGAGCAATAAAAAACAAAAACATTCCTATAACACTTTATTACAAAAAAAATTAATTTCCATAAGTTTACGGGATACACAGAAAAAAATATTTAAAAAATACTTAAAAAGAAACAAAAATCATATATTTGAAAAAAAAAGTTTTAGCTTTTTTTACTAGATTACTTTTATCGTGCAAGCAAAAGCTATTTAAATTTTAATAGCATAAATTTTTCAAGCCCTAGTAAAAAAATTAAATCACATATTTTATAAAATTCTACGTAGAGTAACTTTACAATAACTTAAATCTACCATTAAAACTTTATTAACAAAAAGGAGTTTGCAAAATCAAAGTAGCACCTTAAATGTTCTACAAAGCGACAAACCTGGAATTAGGATCAAGGTTTTTAAGGAACTTCTTCATCATATTTTTTGAAAGTTCATTTGTATTTCGTTTCTGAGAGCTGTAAATGTGACTACCACCGTCATGAATAAATCCCAATTTATTTTTAAATTTTGTACTCTTCAGTGAATTTTCAATAGAAATTCGACGCACTTCGTTCTAGAAGACAAGTAATTTTCAAACTAACTTTTTCAAGTTTAAAATAATTTAAAGTACAAACATATTTCAGTTAATACTAAAATTATTCAGGGAACTTCAAAAATTTTCTAGCCACTATGGGAACCTTCATAAAAAATTTGAAAAAAAAGGTTAAAACTGAACATTAATATTCACAAACAAGGATTTAATAAAAGTTGAAACTTTTTTGAAAGATCTCGAGGTAGTTTTGGGAAACTAACAATGTTGTTTTCAATGTGGTTCAGCGCTGGCTTGTTCATTTGGAAGTGGGCGAGCGACTTCTGCATTTCCACGGAATACTCGTAATCCGTGCTCTTCTTCAAAATTGACTTCAAATGAACTTCCTCGTAACTCGTTTTGCTTTCACCTTGAGTTTATACAAGTCATTGCAAAATGTTTTTCGCTACTTGGTTATTAAAAGCAGAGTTTAGAATTTTTTTACTTATTCAAACTTTATGCACGTTTACTTCAACTTGAGTAGCTAGTTCAGTCGTTTGCCAAGTTTTTGTTGGAATAAAAATAGATACTTTTGTTTGTTCGTATATTTAGAAAATCAAAGTTGTAAAAAAATTATTGCTCAGACAGGTGAAACTGTTGTAAGTTTTTAAGAAACCTTTAAAATAAGAAACAATTAAGAGTTTGAGTACATTTTTTAATAGATAAATCTTCTGTAAGAAACCAAGACCTTTATATATATCGTTTTACTCAAAGATGGTTAATAAAACTTGAGGAAAAGGTAAAAATTTACGACACAGAGCCATATTTCAATCAGAGGGATTAGGCTAGTAATTATAGATATAAAGTTTAGTACAAGGTATAAATAAGAGTAAAGTATTGAGATTTAGGAGTTAAGGATTAGGGTAAACACTTTAAATTTTTAGGTAATGAAATATCACAGTCTGAGGGATGAGAAATTAAGTACAATTAAGTCTGTAAAGCTAAAATTTATGAGGTTTATTATATTGGGGTCAAGGCCTACGGTATGAGGTTAATTGTTAGGTTAAAGTAAGAGTTTAAAATTTTGGATTGGAGGGTAGATGTTTGGATTATTTGAACTTAATTTTATATATATGAATTTGCCAACTTAACCAAAACAAATATAAATATCGACAGAAACTAGATTAAAATATGTATTGTGGCAAAAAAAAAACTATGTAAGTATAAAAATGTAAAATGTAAATATACAATCTTTTAATAAGGTGAAAAAAAAATCTATTGTAAAACCTAATTAATAAACTTGTTCATGGCATTTATGGGTAAAAATATTTATATTTTTTGTTATTTTAATTTACTATTTATATTCTGCACACAAAAAAAAAAAATTAAAGCTCCCAAAAATTAGTTTCTACATATAAAATATATATTTCAGAATAAAATAAAATAAGTTTAGAATAAAGTTTTTTTTATTCAAGTTTAAAAAACAAAGTCATATTATTTTTTCAACACATATAAAAACAAACTAGAGTTTGCCAACTTGACCAAATAAATATTTATACTGACAGAAACTAGATTAACATATGTTTTGTGATACGATAAAAACTTTAAAATGTAAACTTTAAAACTTTTTTAGGTCAAATAAACAGTTGATCTATCGTAGATCTAACTAATTATTTAAATAAATCAAAACACTTGTGCGTATAGATAAACATATTTTTTAAATTATTTCATTTTATTCACAATCTTTTGTTTTGCAAACTAGATAAAACAAATTAATGTTCCAAAAGGTTTGTTTCTAATTAAAACAAATATTTCAGATAAAAAGGATAGAAATAAGTATATCAACCATACTCATATATATTCAACATATAATACCAACTAGTGCCGGTGTCGTCAACTTGGTGATCTTCGAAGTCTTCATACGTCACCGCCACTCCCAGCTCCTCGTTCAAACTGTGTATCATCTCGTATGAGGGAAATACCCCAGATGACGTCATGTTGCGCAACCGGTGCATCTTCGTCATCTGAAATGTGGAAGTAGTTAGAAAGGAGGCTTTTTAGTGTTTAATAACGAAAATATAGTGGTCTGAGTTTTGAAAACCAAGTAAAAATCACTTTAAACCAAACGAACTGTTTTCGATCTTAAAATCGTATATTAGAAAAAAAAGTCTTGTCTGTCAAAAGTATATACGGTAAAAATAAACTTATTGCTCTGGCGGGATAAAAGTTTTAGTTGCTGATTCAATAAAAACTTATTAAGTTTAAAAGTGAACGAACATTTATAACTGTAATTTTAAGACTGCTGATAAAAAAGAAGGTATCAGTTACAGTTCTAGTAAGCAGACATTTAATAGTTAATAGTTTGAAATAAATAATATATTTTATTAAAACTTTTCAATGTAAAAAATGGTCAAAGGGCTACTTTTGAAATAAATATACAAACTTGATCGAGTTTCAACAAGCAGTCAAGGCACGGTTTCGGCAGGATGTCCCTGACGTACAGAAGCGGTTGACGGACCACACTCGACAGCGACTGGTACAACCTGATCCTGGTCAAGTTGACGTCCAGTTTCTCGTATATCCGTTTGTTGTAAGTTATCGAGCTGTCGTGCACCTCGATCATCCGTTCATTTTCTGTTTGGATAAAAATTATATATATATTTGTCTAATATTTTTGATGACTTTTAGTAATTTATCTACTTATACCCGGTAAAAGTAAAGATCAAAGAAACTAAGTTAACACAAAATTTGACCTTGTTGTCAAAGATTTGATCAGACTAATTTGACCATAACCTTTCAGTAGATTGAGACACGGGTTTTGGTCTTATTGAAACTCATGAGAAATTTATTCAATGTTGTGAGGCAAAAGACAAAGCTAACGTCACTGATTTTACCAGCAAACGGCAAACTCATCGTAAAACAATGATAAACCCTTTGTAGTTTGAAAACTGCAAGTTTAAATTATAAACGGATTATACTGACCGATGGGCTTGAATAAGAACGAAGTCCAGGTCTCAGTCTACCAAAATGTTGTGGTATTGTGATCGAAGTAATGTTTATACCTTTATGCAAATGAAGTAAATTGGTAAAAATAAAGCATGTGTTTTTGTTGATATTCAGAATATTGCTACCAAGCTTTGATACATTCGTAGAGCTTGCATTCTTTGAGTGAACAAAAGTACATACTAGCTAAAGTTAAAACTAATTTGGCACAACTCAAGCCTCTATTTAATACATACTTATGTACTAAGTGAAAGACAAACTGTATTCTTAAAGCAATTAGAGTTTTTAACTTGTTGAAGTATAAGGTCGAATGAAAGAAACGATTAGAAGGCCACAACTCAAAAAGTAACAGATATTTGAATTATTAAAAAAAATACGGTTGTAGATGTATTAAATAAGATTATGATATTTCAAAAAATACAAAAGTATACATTAAAGAAAATTTTTTAAATTTCTAAAAATTAATTAGTTTTAAAACTTTTTTTAGTCATATTTCAAAATATACTTAAAGTTTCGCAACAAAAAAAGCCTTTGTTGGTAATTAAAATGGTTACAACTGTTTTTTTTTTTCCAAAAATAAACTTTAATTTTTGAGACATGCCTCTTAAAATATTTTATTATTGAACTTTAATTGTCCAAACTTGAACAGTCGTGCATCGAGGTTGAAATAATAAACCAGGGTGCAATTAGTAGTTTATACATTAAATTTCAATCGGTCAGCACATCGTTAGTAATAAAGCTCTTATTTACCAAACTTACTTTGTAGCTCTTTTTAAATTATAGTAAAGTATTAAACTTTGCATCACAAGATTTGTTCATGGCAGCTCATATAAATAGGCTTTATTACGTAATACTATAAAAAACTATCAGTAAAAATATCAAGAAAAATAAAAACTAAGTAAAAGTAGTCTTAAAAACAATAAAACATACTTGAGAAGTAGTTGTTAGTACTTCAAACTAACTTAAAGCAAAATGATATAGTTATAAAGAATAAAGTATTTTTAAAAACATCTTTAACATAAATTAGCCCGAGTGAGTACCCTACATAACATAGAATTAAATATACTGATAGCTTTGTATTAATCGATGTTTTTAAAACAATATGGTGCAATTTGATACGTTTATAAAGTTTTCTAAACAATTATACTAACCATTACTTTTCTCTCTAGGCACATCCGACAGGAGATTTTTTATAGCAAAGTTTTGCAATCCTTCCAGCACAAACAAGTGAATTTGCCCATCTATCAAGTGGAAGCCAGTCAGTATATCCAGTGTCTTGCTCGCTTTCTCTTCACTGTTAAGTTTATATAAAGTTAAAAAAATTTATAATGTATATTGAAACTTTGTCAAAGTTATGATAATAGAAAAAAGTTTGAAATAAAAACTTTTGAAAAAGTTTTAAGTTTAAAATTTTCTTTTTCATTAGGTGTTAAAAACGGGAACGGGTCTAAATTGCGCGAAGACAAAAGTGCGCGAGGTTACTAAATTGCACGCGGGGACTAAATTGCACGAGAACAAAATTGTACGAGTGTACAAAATTGCACGAAGATACTTTTGCACGAAGACTAATTTGCACGCGGGCACAAAATTGCACGAGGGGACAAAATTGCACGAAGACTATTTTGCACGGAAGGTCGAATTTGCACGAGTTACAATTTTGCACGGAAGGTCAATTTTGCACGACAGACAGTTTTGCACGGAGGGTCAATTTTGCACAAAAAATATCAACTTAAAATAACTAAATAAAAATTATAATAAAACCTTTATGTTTTATAAAGAAAATAATAAGCATGTGCTAGTGTAGTTCATTCTAATTTAACCAGGTTTAAATTAATTTTATTTAATTTTTTTTCAATATGTAAAACCTTTTTTTTATTTAAACTAAGTTAATGTGTTTAAAAACTATTATAAATTAAAATTTTATTTTAATAAAAATAAAACTAGAATTTTATCATACTTAAAATAATCCTTATTTAAAAATAGACATGTATTGATGTAAACATAAATTATATTTTAATTATACTAAATTGAAATATGAAATAAAACAAGATTAAAAAAAAAATTAATAAATAAAATTTTACATGGGTAGGTGTTAAAATTGCGCGAGTGTACAAAATTGCACGAGGGGACAAAATTGCACGAAGATACTTTTGTACAGAAAAAACGAGCATGCGAAATAGTGAAACAATTAAATAAATTTAGAAAAGAGAAAATCCGTCTTTTGAAATTTTTATTATGCATTGTACTAAAAGTTCTGTTACGGCTTTGTAATTCCATAAATTATACTTAAAATTGTACTTTTTTGTTTTATATAAAAGTTTTAACCCTAATTTATATATCATTATTTTATATTTTTCTAAACTTTATCTTAGTTGCATCAGTATTTGCACGCGTTTTAGTCTAATTAGCTCTTAAGTTTCTCCTGCTCTGTATTTTCTCTTTATCTAACTAAGACTTGCGAAAAAGCACTGTCAGAAGCAATTTTATTTTTACATTTTTAAAAGAAAAAGGAAATATAAGCTTTAGACTTAAATGAAACAAACAAAATAATACAACAGCTACAATTAGTTAATTTCTATTTTTAACAATAAAAAAGGTTTAAACAAAACTCTTTTTTTGGTAATTGTATTTTAATAACGGTTAGAATCTAATTTTATAATCTAGTTTTTATTCTTATTTATATAAATTTTTTTGATAGATTTTTGTTTATTATTTAAGTTGTTTATTTTGACTTTTATATTTATTATTATTTCATTCAAATTTATTTAGTTATTTATTTCATTTAATTTGACTTTTTATATTAATCTTATTAACTTTAGTTTTGGACTTTTATTTAATGTATTTATTATTTAATTTTTAGTTTTTGTAAATCTTAAATATTTTTTGATTTTTTAAAACTTATTTATTATTAAGTTAGTTGAGTTTTTATATTCTAACTTTTTATATTATTTAAAAGAATCTAATTAACATTTAATTTTTTTTTACTGGAAAATATTTTTTTTTACTTAAAAGTACTATATAAATTTTTTTATTCACTTAAATTTTTCACTATTTTATTTTTTACTTAATATTTTTTTCTTAGTTTTTCTTTATTTAGTTATTAAATTTTATAATTAAGATTTTTTTATTTTTTTGAATAATATGTAATTTTGTTTCGTATTTTTTATTATTAAGTTATAAAATTTTTAACTCTGTTTTTTTTTTAATTTTTTTAATTTTTTGTTATTTAGTTATTAAATTTAATAATTCAGATTTTTTTATTTTTTTGAACAATATATAATTTTGTTTTGTATTTTTTATTATTAAGTTATAACTTTTTTAATTCTGATTTTTATTTTTCGTTATTTAGTTATTAAATATTATAATTCAGATTTTTTTTTTGAATATTATATAGTTTTGTTTTGTATTTTTTATTATTAAGTTATAAATTTTTTAATTCTTATTTTTTTATTTTTTAAATATAGTGCAAATATCGTGCAATTTTGTCCCCTCGTGCAAAAATGTCTACGCGCAATTTTGACCCGTCCCTGGGAAGGAAACAAAACCCGTGCAAAATTGACCCTCCGTGCTAAGTTGTCACTCGTGCAAAAATGACCCTTCGTGCAAAATTGTCTGCGTGCAAAATTGTCTGCTCGTGCAAAAATATACCCTCGTGCAAAAGTGTCTTCGTGCAAAAGTGAGCCTTCGTGCAATTTTGTCTGCGTGCAATTTTATCTTCGTGCAGTTTTGTGCTCTCGTGCAAATTAGTCTTCGTGCAAAAGTATCTTCGTGCAATTTTGTGTTTTCGTGCAATTTTGTCCCCTCGTGCAATTTTGTACGCTCGTGCAATTTAGACACCTACCCGTTAAAAACAGTTGTATAAAAATAAGCGATAATTAACAAATCCTAAACAAATAAGTAATTTATGATGAATAAAACTTTATTACAAAACATACATAAATTAGATTTTTTGACGATTATTAGACTAAATTTGATTTTTTTACGTACCAAATTTTTTTCAAGGCTAAATACTTTTTAAGAATCGTTTTTATTTTAATGAGTATCGTTAAAATTTAATAAAAAATCACACGTTTTACATAGTGATTCTTCAAAGACTTCTTAAAACCTCTTAGGTAACAAGAAATATAGGGGAAAAATTTTATCAATTAAAACACTTTTTTATTGGTAATAAATATTGTAAACTCTATGTATCTATGGATCAAACACATACAAACAATTTTTTTCATAATTAATTAACATCAATGCACCATAAAAAAATAATTTAAAACAAACTCAGTCAGTTTATAAGTGTTAAGTGCAGCTTCTGCTATATTATAATCAAACTGGTGTAAGTTTAAAGCTCGGGCATTGACATTTGTAATATATTTGTCCAATTTGTTGAGAAATTGCTTGTTGTTGTACTCAAACATCAACACAATTCGACCAAATACATCTTCCTGAAAGTATTTATGAAAGGATAATTAAAATTAGCTCATAGATTAATATGTAGAAACTATATAAAATACATAGGATTTTTATGCTTCAAAAAACAATTCACAACATATAAAAATTAAACTAATGCATTACAAGTATAAACAGCAATAAATAACTTATAAGTAACAAATACATTTTAAGTAGTAAGATTTGTTTTTTAACTAAAACCTTTAATAACTATGTAGACTAGGGTTTCCAAAACCTTTTTTCATAAGGTCCCCTTTGAAGAAAATAAAAGCTTTGGCCCCCTCCGACAAGATTTCTCAAAAACTACCCTTAAGTACGCCTAAGATCTTTTTTATGTTTTCATCATCAACTCCAGATTATCTAGTGTAGTTTTAAATTATGGCCTTGTGGCCCCATTACTACTCACGGTCCCTAAATTTGGCCCCTAAATTTCTGAAATGGCCATTTTGGGAAGCCCTAATGTAGACTATGCTTTGAAGCCAATTAAACAGTTTTATAATTTGCTAACTACTAGGAAAAAGAATCTTTGGATCTTCATCTTTGAAAAACAATACAAAGTTTTTGTAACAAAAATAAAAACAATTAACTATTTTGAAAGTTAACAGTTTCGACAACTTCCACGAACCTGTTCTTTCTCGGGCAGCATTCTCTGCGCTTTCTCCCACCCGGTCACCAGGGGGCGACAAACTTTTATCTGCACCTTAACGTGAGTCCCACTTGAAATGAACTCGCCGCAAGGTAGCGGCATGGAGGCGAGTTTCCGCTCCATCGCGCACAGCTTCATGCTCGTGACGTCACAGCCTGCTGACGCAGACTGCACCTTGCTCTTCTCCCTCCTGAAGTTGCGCGTCATTTTTCCCGTGAACTCCGGCGAGCCGCTCGGGTGGACTGTAGTCTGGTGGGTGACATTTTTACCGATTAAAAAAAAAAAAACCTTTGTGTTAAATTATTGTTTTATTTTATGGGTAGATTTGATTTTGCAGAACTTAAATTTTGCTAATAAGTTCTGCTGCAAGCTAAACAAAATCTAATTACTTTTGAGATATTAGGGACTTAAATAAGCTAATTAAATAGGCACTAAAAGAAAAGGTGTTGTATGCAATTTTTTTCTTATAAAAACAATTTGGTGTTTTTATCAACCTTAATTAAGATTCTAGACTTTAACCTTTACTTATTCTTTAATCTTGAACGCGTCAATTTAGTTTCAAATTATGGCCTCGTGCCTACCCCCCATTACAGCTTATGGCCCCTTATATTTTTAAAATTTTCCCATACTTTCTAGTGTAAGCTTAAAAACTACCTAAATATACGCCAAGACCATTTTTGTTCTTGCAGTGGTATTCAGTGGTGTGCACGGTTTTTTTTTTATGTGCACAAAACTCATGTAGGGGTGCATGAAATTATTTAAAAACTTACACTATATATTCTAGGGTTTCTGATGCAATAAAAAGTTTCAAGAAAAAGAAATGATTAACCTAGTATAGTAATTGAAAAACAAGCATTATACTTTTTTAAACTCTTGAGACATTTAAGTTGGTATTGTTCAAAAAAATGTGTTTATACACTTAAAATATTACAAATGAAACGCATTAAAGTTTAAGTTGATATAACCGTTCAAACTTTACATTTAAAATTTTCAAAAACATAAGTACAACAATAAATTGTTTTTAATTTCAAACCTCACAGTAGAGCTTAGTTCTTCCCTGCAGCAATTCATTGAGTCTTACAGTAGCAACTCCATGGTAGGCGAAAAAATTTAAATCTGGCATTAGACTCTCTACAGCTGAAGATTTATCAATAGACGAATCTGATATGTAAATATTATTTAGATAATTTTAAAATATAGTTAAACTTTTCAGCTTCGTAAAAAAATTGTATTTTTTTAATGAATTAATTACACTAGCAGTATTTCAACTTGTTTGTTATAAAAAAAATTACTCTTGTTGTAATTAGTATCAATACATTACGATTGCTTTTAAAGGCTACGTTTTGTACCTAATTTGTATTTAACTACGCTTTTAGCTTGTATTCAAAGTTTATAAAATGTTTTTATAACTTTAAACCTTTTTTTTCATTGACTTTACTCAACTTTTGTGTTTTTTTCGTATTTTTTGCTCTTTTTTTACCGCCACTTACGTTGTAATCCGTGTATTCCTCGCCGAACAAACAAGCTTCTCTGTTGGTTTCGTATATATCAGTAACTTAAAATGTTTGTAAAATAAATATTAGTAACTCATGTAAAACTTTAGCAAATTTTGTAACTTTAGACTATAAAACCAAGAATATACAATATTTAATTTTCATATTAACCAATTATAAAACACTTAAATTTTTTAACACCTTAATCTCTAATTTTTTTCAATTCATGGAATAGTATTAAAAGTATTAGAAAAATAAATTTTAATATGCTTATACTTTGGTAGTTAAAACTTGAAAAAACTATATGACATTAACCTTCTAAGTTTTATTAAACTTTTGTCAATCTGGACTGACAGCGTTTTGAAAGTGTAAGTTATTTTTGTAAATTTGGATAGTTGAGAGTATTCAAACTATGTCAATTTATGTGTAAACTAAACCTTGTAAGATAGCTTAGAATTTTTTGTAAAGAAAATATTGAAAAAACTAAACAAACTTTTTTATTTCCTTTTCTCTTTGGTCTCTGTCATGGACATATATTTTAAACTTGTTTTGTTGAATGTACTGTCTCAACTCAGCTTGGTCGTACTTACCTTAACAAATTATTAATTTGTCACTTTAAAGTACTTGGAAAGACAATTTACTATAATTAGTATCTTATCAAAAAGCTCATCTATCAGCATCTGTTGTCTACAAAAAAATATATTTCAAGCTATCAAAGATTTCTAGTGTTAAATTAATTAGTTGTACGTGTAAACTTTTATAGGTACTATTAAAAACATTCAAAAAGTATAGTTGAATGAGCAGACAACAAACCAAGAAAGAAGACTTTTGTGTCATCAAAATACACGTTAGGGGAATGATCGTATCCGGTAGTTGTTATGAAATAACTGTCCATGAAGTTATATTTACAGTAAACTGGCAAGCATTCCTCATCTAATCTGTTTTAATATTGGATATAAAATTATTGTTATTACTTTTTACTAGTTACTTATAAACTAATATAACGTAGCCAACGTTAATCTAATAACTTTTTCATAAGGTAATAAAAGGTAACAAGAAAATTAACTATCATATGTTTAAAACTAATGATTTCAAAAAAATGTCGAAATGTTTTTCAAAGTATTAAATTTAGGAATTTTTATAAATACTAATTAGTTAAATAAACATTAATATCAATAACACTATATTATAGATTAGGGGTGGACAACGTTTTTCAATCAACGGGCCGGATCCGGAAAAATGTAGTCTTTTGCGGGCCGGAGCATTTCGAATTACTAATTTACCGGATCCAGTATCCGTATCCAGCCGAATAATGACTTTTAAGTCCGAATCTGACTGGAATCTAATTTTATGGATACAGTTATTCACTTTTTTAGTTAAAAATCAAAAAACTTTCTCAAGTCTGACAACTTAAGATGCAGATTGAGACATGTCAAATGTATAAGTAATTTCTATAAATAGAATTGACATTGTAACTGACAAAGGTTGGTATGCAAAATATCGTTCTTGAAATAACAATTTGCTTGGGAAAATTTTACAAAAAGATATTCCAACTAAGTTAGAACAACACAAAATATTAGGACAAAATTATGTATTTATTAGTACACATTAATTTATAAAGTAATTTTTTAGCATGTTTTTGAAGTTAAATTCTTACAGTTTTGGTTTGTAAAATATGATACATAATTTTATAAAAAACTTTTAATAGTGACCCTTTGCAGGCCTGTAAATTTGCTCGCGGGCCGGTCATTTTCACTCTGCGGGCATTCTTATTTCATATTTTAAAACATTTTTAGGTCATTCATGTTTTTATACCCTTGTGGCAAATGTTACTTTGATACGTGCAACCAATACTTTTATCATTACGTCTTCCCATAAATGTTTTTTTTAGTTATTTGCTGTATTGAAGAATTTATTTTCAGTTAAAACTACCAGGTATTTTTGGTACCATTTTAAATTAAACTTAACTACAGCACAATCTAATTTGTAAAAAAAATGTTTATTAAGCTCGTCAACAATACTATTCAAATCCTTTACACCGCGCAGCCCTTCAACTTACTTCTCGTAGGACGACGGGTTGCAAGGCAGGTTTTTCACGCTTCTCAGGGTGACGACCATGGGGTTGAGCTTGCGTTCCAAGCCGCTCGGCAGCAGGTTCTTGTCGAGGGAAACTTGCACGTACGCGTCGCACATCGGCCTGAACGGGGAATAGCATCTGAACGTGACGCTCCTTTCACCTGCAACGACCTCTAGTGGTTAGGATGTGTGTGTGTGTAGAAGTTTATACTCGAATGCTATTCAAACATGAGTTAAGACTCAGTCAAGTTAAACATACATAATTGTTTAACTTATTGTTAGGTTTTACTATCAAAAAAAGTCCTTTCTTTTTATTCTAAACATTCGTACGCAAGATATTTTACTACCAAAAAACCGATTAGAACCAATTTGCTATCATAAATTGGTTTGAGATAAATAACTTAGTTAAATGTTAAATAGTTGTGTGTTTTTCGGTCAATTAATTTTGTTAAAAAATCCCTAAATTTAAAACTAAAATCTCAGTTTTTAACGACAATACTATTTTTACGCATAACCATATTGTCTTAGAAGAGTGAAAAACATGATTAAACATTTACATATATATTTATTTCTATATAAGCATAAAACGATCATTAAGAATTCAAATTCGTTCACACTGGTTAAAACTTTTATAGAGAAAATTGAAAATTAAAAAATCATTTAAAGTATATAAATTTTAACCTGTGAAAAGATGTTCATATTTGACATTTATTTCAATGTGACCAAACTGTTCCACTTCTGTTTCAGGTAACAACGGGTCTGTCAGAGACCTGATTTTTTTTTAGTTTTATATCTAATACTACTACTGTACTCACTTTTGAAAAGTTCTTAATAATTCATACCAGTGCGGCAAGAATTTTTCACAATTAAAAAATAATAAAAATTTTACCCATGTTAAATTATTTTAACATTTTGTGTGCAAACTAGATGACAATGAGTAGCTAACAACAATCGAATTAAAAGTATTGTTTTACTCCTTTCTCTAATTTTGATTTTTTTTTTAGTATAACATTAGGTAATATAATACAAAAGCTTAAATTAGAAAAAAACTAATAATAATTTTATTACCATTATGAGTTACTTTTGTTATCATTATACAAGATTATTTAAATAAACACAACAAATTTAGTCTACATTTTACGTAAAGTTTATTTCAACTATGTAATTCTGTATGAACCATGTTTTATATCAAATTTATTGGTTTTAACAATGTACTTAATAGTTTTTATAAACTTCAAAAGTTTAATATTATAAGATCAAAATTTAAATATCAAAAATAGTTTTATGAAATATTACATTTTACTTATGCTTTTTAATAAGGTACCAAAAAAGTAAAACTCTAATCATATAACCTAAGGAAAACTTTTTACTTTTAGAAAAAAATCATCTAAAACACATAGAACAAACTATTAGTACTATATTTAACTTTGTAATCCTTAAATTTCAGTACCAAAAAAATTTTATTGATTATTTGAAAAGATAGTAAAAAAATTAAGCGTTCTATTGAAAAAAAATAAACCAAGTATAAAAATTAACTTTACTTTATTGCATGGAAAACTATTATTAAAAGTTGTGTGTTAGCAGCCTTCAGCTAGTAATATAAATCAAGTGTAACATAAGTTCAAATTTTTAAAACTAAAAGTCAACAATTATAAAACACAAGTTTTATTTTGGGTATAATTTTTGAAGTATAACTGATTTTGTGAAACAAAAATCACATAGGTAAAAAAAATAAACTAAAAATTTAAAACAACTGTTTTTTTTTTTAGTTTATATGTTAAATGACATTAGAATAAAGTACTTTAAAGAGTTTTTTTCATTATTCAAGGACAATAGGTACGAAAAAATAGTTAAGGACATAGTTTAAAAACATTAAAAAAATAAAAACAATTAAACTTTATGTTAACATAAAGTTATAGTTTAAAAATAAAAAAGTTTTCTTACGTTTTTGAAGTTTTGGATGTTTTCATTTTAGAGTTCTTTTGTGTGTGAGCCTTACTCAGTTGCATTTTTAAAGCTTCCTAAAACGACAATTTTAATAAAAACTTTTTCTTTTCAAATTTTATTAAATGAATTAAAAAAGATCAATATATGTTTGCATAAAAATGTAGTTTGATGTTTAAAAAAAAAAGCAAAAATATTTGTTAAAATTTTGTATAAATTTTGTATTTGTATTTCAATTTTTTTTTTGCAAATTCTTGCTCAACTAGGTAACTAACTGTTTTTTGTAGTTAAAAGTTTTTTTAACCTTTACTAAAGCTGTTATTGTTGTTTGAAATAAATATGTTAAAAAAAGTAATAAAATAAAACAAATTAAAATTAAATATTGAATATTTATTAATTGACCACAAGTATAACTCTTAATATCTTTTTTTTTATAAACAAATATTACATCAATCTGTGTTGAAATAAAACTGTACTATTTTATAACTATATGAGGACCTCGTTGTGTATTCTCAATAAAAAACATTGAGTTGAAAATAAAATTCCCAGAGATTATGTAAATTCAAATTTAGTTAAGTATATTTTGGTTATTCTAAATGCTACTAAAAGATTATAAAGTTATTTAGAATAAGTTTTTATCTTCTGTTTTTAAGCAAGTTTATTAAAAAATTGGTTCTATAACTTTATTATATTACTTAGAATAAAATCTACATAGTAGTATACAAAATCAGAAATAGTTTGACGCAAAAAATCTATATTACTATTTTTATACTGACTATAATTTCCGACACTAATGTTAATAAAAATGTCATTCATACCTAGTTTCTTTCAAAATTTCAGTGCACACTGAAATTTTTGAAAATTATGCAAACATTTAGCTGGAAAAGTTTTCAAATATTCTGGTTTAGGTTATTGTATTTTTAGTTTTTTGTTAATAAATATTAATTGTAAATTTTGTATAATTAACAAAAATAAAAAGCCTTAAATGTGCAATAACACTACAAGAAGAACAAGGCAGCGTATGTCATGTTGGTCAGATCAGAGCGTCAAACGAAATGTACTACTCAGCTTAAAAAAAATAAGGGCAAAACAAGAAAATCTGACCATGGTTGCCACTCTCTGAGTCAAAAAACCTTCCCTAAGTTTCCCTGAGTTTTTTCAAATCCTTAAAATTATTTTTTGCTTCTGGCGAAAATCACTAATACCTCATGCTCCTTTTTTTCTTTAACAATAAAATGAAGGTTGTACGCGTATGCTTCTGCATTAGATGCTTACAAAACTTATGAAAAAAAAACTTATGAAAAAATGTTAAAGTCAAATAATATGTCATAAAGTACAACATAGTTTTAGTAAACTACATATGTAATTAAAAATAAAAAGTTTACTGGAACTTTCCACTGCATTGTTAACCACAACTTTCATTTCTATAAATGTTTGTTTTTGTTTAACTTTAGTCATGATACATATTAGTTTAAAACTTAAAAAAACTACAACGTTAATTCTAAGAACTAGCCGCAAGACTAAACAATTTCTAAATAAGCACTCAAAAATAAATATTTTTTTTTTGAACAAAATATTGAAACTGGATCTGAATCTTATTCTGGATCTAAATAAAAATTTCCCTGAGATTTTCTAAAAAGTCCTGAAAACTTCCCTGTAACTTTTAGAAAAAATCAAAACTGCCCTGACTTAAAAGAAAATCAAAACTCCCTGAGTTTCCCTGAAACTTTCTATAATTTGAAAATCTTTTGAGTTCCCTGAGCGTATGGCAACTCTGTAATGTACATTTTGGAATAAGCTCTTAACTCGACCTAAGTACATAGTAGCGCTTGATAAATTACCATTGACCATTTTATTGAAAATTTTTAGTTTTAGGTGCTTCAAATTTCCGCAAGTATTTTTCTGGAAAATATGACCCGCCAAATAGAATAACTTACCACTTTTAAAACACCCAGTTTTTTACAGAACTTTATGAAAATCAACGATATTTCTTATAAAACCAGTTTGTGAACTAAATCTTGTATTACATCCAAAGACTTAGTGATCATAATACAATTTTAAAAATGATAAACATATATTATGTTTAGAAATTTTTAGGAAACAACTAGCATAAGAATTAACTGGACAACAGTTCGCAAATTTTAAAATGTGACCTATTTATGTTATTTATTAACTTACAAATGTGATTTATCATTTTTACATAATAAATTAGTTTTAACACTGCTTCAAAAAATACTGAAAAATAAATTTTATTAATATCAACCAAGTTGTTAAATTTTGCTTGTCAAAAGTAAATAAGCTGATAAATAAACTCAGTGAGTAAACCTACCTGTTCAAATCTGAGTTTGCTGTTGCTTTTATCATTTTTCCTTTTCATATCAGGGGAATAATTTTCGTTATGACTGATTCCCGCCAAAAGGGCAAGTGATCTTTGGTATCTGTTCCGGTTTAAATACTTAAATCCAGCAAGTTTTCATAAGGACTTCTTATAAATATTTACCAATAAGTCTGGCAGTTTGTGATTTTTTTTCTTTTAAGAAGAAAAGAGTCATATATAATTGATGTGAATTTTATATACTTATAATTACTGCAAAACTATTTTACCTATTATTTAAAATGTTGAGTGCATACTTTTATTTTTAATATATATTACTTGCACCCAAAAAAAATTGAAACTTATACTAGATACTCTGAAGTTCATAATGAAGAGCAAAAAATTAAACATAAAGGTCTGAGCTACAATTAAAGCTAATTTAGAAACTTACACCAGCTCAGTGGTCTTCAAAGTGTGCACGTGTGCTTATAATAAACTAAGATAAACTAAACTTACCTTAGAGTGAAAAAATGCTAAATTGAAAAATTATCCTCAAGTTTGAAACTTACACTAGATATTCTGAAGTTTGTGATGAAGAGCAAAAAAATAAAGATATCACGTGTACTTAAGGCTGTTTTTGAACATTACACCATATACTACTAGAACTTTTTTGAAAGCTACAGTAGATATTACAGGAAAATTAGCATACATGACAACTAAAACTCGGACAATTCGAATTCATAAAAAAATGTTTAAAGGTCTACAACTCAAAAAGTAATATACATTCAAAATGAGTTTAGAAAATCCTACTCTACATTGATAGTATTCTTTTTTTTAGTTTCATCTATAAAAGTGGGTGTTCTATTAAATTAAAAACAACTTTTATAAATAAATTTATCGTTGTAGCCGTTTTATTCAAAAAAAACATGTCACCTTATTGTTTAAAAAACTTTCTACCGTTTATACTTGTCTTTATTTTAAAACATAAACAGGAAAATAAAATTTTAAAAATAGCTCTTTTGTTGCACTAATTTTTGTCAGACTTATTTTAAAAAGATTTTTTTTTATTTCAAACCAAAAGTCTATTTAGCACATATTATCTCAATTCTTTAAAAGCCTTTGTAATAATTTACATTGCATATTATACTTTTAACTAAAGAAAAACGACAGTTTAAAGTACTTATTAGAAATCATAAAATTTTCACGAACTTTGTAGGTTCATCTTCAGACTCTCCGGAATTGTCAGCCAAAACCTGTTCGCTCGCGTAATACGAAAGACCCATACTTGACTTTTGCTTCGGTTGATTGTTCAGCCATGTGCTAGATATCTTACTAACAAGCCCTTTCACCTTTGTTGTTATTGTATTGGTTTATTGCATAAAAAATAAATGAACAAGCTTGTCAAGCTATCAGTTAGTTAAAAATTAGTGGAGCTTTAAACGAACGATATTATTTTATGAAAGACAAACAGAATATAAAACAAAATATGAAATGCCTTTCAAATATAGAGTAATAGAAATTAAATTATCAAGAAAACATAGACTGACAAGCCTTTATAGATTAATTTGTTCAAGTTATTTATCTTTAAATGTAATGCAATTTTTTAAGCTTTTTCAAATTCAATTGTACAAAAAAGTTTTTAGTCTTCGTAACAAATCATAAGAAAATGATAATAAGTTAAGTTCATTAACATTAAACTAATTCGATAATATTAAAAGTTAACAATATTGTATAATTTGTTTGTAAGCTCCACTTAAACTTAAGTATAGTAGTTTAGTTGTATACTTGTAGTAAAATATGCTTGCTATACAAAGAAAACAACTTTAGATTCTTAAAATTGTTCAAAGACAACCCACAACCACTCACAGAGTCAGAATCAGCAGGTCCAGGAATCCTGAAAGCCTTGGGTTTATCGTTGAGGGCTTTTTTTGAGATGGTATCTTTGCCGTTGCAAATTTTCACTAGCACTTTGTGGTCGTGGAGCAATGCAGCTACTTGCTCTGAAACTTCCAAAGTGTGTCTGTTGGAACAAAATTTGATGGTGCATAAATTGTTTGTTTTGTAAATTTTTGCTAAATGTGTTAAAAGCAAAAAATTTTAGTGTTCTAACAATCCTAGATACATTTTTTAAAACCACAGCAGTCAGGGTTGTCATAAGTTTTTTGTATATATTTCCACTTTTATAAAGTTCTTTCAGGTTTTTGGAAGTACACAAGTTATTTTGGCTATTTTTTTAAACTTAAACTTATGTTTAGGGTAGAAAACTTTCTCAAGGTAAATAGTATAAAAATATCAAAAAGATAATACAATGCTACTTTAAATGTGTTTTATAGTTAAAAAATCTAAATGATATAAAAAAATGGTTGTTTAATAAATTTTTCCATAACTAATTAAACTTCATCAGTTTACATTTAAAATTATTAAAAATTCAGCGTTTTTCCAAGTTTTTTTTTTAGTAAGTTGTCAAATTTCAGGTTTTTTCAGAATTCCAGATTTTTTACAACCCTGAGTAATACTAAAACATAGATTCTGTATACTTTTCTAACATTAAATTTCATTGTAACATGATATAAAACAAGTTTAGTTGTATAGAAACTTCTAAATGTTATTACATATAAACAAAACTAACTCCATTTCCCAAGTAACCCACATCATGCTTCCGTCGAACCAGGTTCTTACTACTTTGGAGTCATCTTCTGTGAAAACCTGGCAAAATTTTGTTATACACAAGTTATTTAAAAATATTAGTTAGCAGGTTTATTTTACGAAACAATTTATAATTATTTGTTATAAAAAACCTGCTCATGTTTGTGTATGTAAAGCATTTTCGTAATTAAAAACTGAAGTCTGAAGTTACACATTAATGATACATAAAACATTTTAAATTAAGGTCCTCATTAAATTATTATAGGTACTTATGTAGAACACTAAAAATAATATTAAATTTTAATAATATAACAATACGCATTAAAAAATTAAAACTACACCTTGGCTCCTATAGCATATGTAACAATATCACATTCAGCAAGACCCATTGTAGGTAGAAGTTCATATTCAACATGAAAATAATAAACTGGCTTTGGTGCATCTAATGTTTTCTTTCCTTTTTTGATAAGCTCATCCAAAATTCGTAAATTTGCAGGAGATGCTGCATAGTTAAAAAAACTTGAAATAAAATAATGAAGTTAATATTTCCTACTAAAAAAAAATAAATATTTTGCTTACAATTTCAACCATTTTGTTGCAAAAGTTTACTTTTGTGCTAAAAGATATCATGCAAATATATTAAAGTATAGCAAAAGGTATAAGTTACATTACATAATTGGAATGTTGTATATAGAAAAATTTATTTGGTGGATACAAAACTATAAGTAATATGATTTTGTTAAGTAAAAGTAGATTTTAAAATTTAAAACTCATAACAACTTATCGGCTCTATTACTTTAAAATTTTAAAAAATTGTCTTGTTCTTTAGCTGTTATCTATTCACAGAAGGTTATAAAGTTTACAGAGTATATAGTCAAAATTATATTAAAATTTATTTTACAATTACTAGCTCATTACTTAACAATATCTATATGAATTAATACATTTCTTACTAAAGCAACAAAATTGTAGTTTTTATTTTTTATTTTTCGTTAATGAAAGCTCACTTTACTCAATAGTTTACTGAAAAAAAAAATATATTAATAAATTTTAAAGTGAACAAACGAGGAGGGAATGCAAGTGCGAGTGAGATGCTTAAAGTGACATTGTGGGACATCTCTTCATCTTGGGATTCTCCATTTTCAAAACTTTTCATTTTTTCATCCTCTTTCAAAGTTGATTTCCCCTCAGCATCATAAGTTTGCTTTCCTCCCAATGAAGATGTGTCTTCCGATTCAGTCTTTGTCAATCTATGTTTCTGGTGAAATAAAGTTGTCACATGATAACAAAAACATATAGATACAAGAGATTAAACCACTACTGGAATTGTCAAAAAATCACAATAGAAAATATTTTATAAATATTTTCCATGGGTAGAGTTTTAATTTATTTTCTACAAAACAGCTGTTAAAATTACAGTATACTTCCTACAAAGCTAACTTTTTCAGGAGACTTTGAAAGCTGTTCAAGCAACTTGAGATTGCTGACTTGTTCATACTCAACATTATTGTTACCTTCATCAAATGGCATTTTATTTAACTAAATCATGTTTCTGTGCTGAAAATCTGAAATATTTTATTTTTTCTATAAAACTTTTGAATATTTTATAAGAATAAGGTCTTAACATAAGCTACTATGAAAATTATAAAAAAGGTTTTAGGATTAATATAAATTTTTATTCCTTGTATTAAATTATAACTTAAGTTGTTAGGTTAAATAAAACTAAAAAATTGTATTTTTTTTAGTTTTATATTTATAAAAAGTAATTTATCCAACTTATAAAAACTATTAATGAAATAGAAGTCTACACTACATAACAAAAACGTTTATACCCTATAATAAAATTTCAAAAATTAAATTAAAAATTTCAAAAATAATGTTTTAAGTACTAAAAAAATTTCAAGTATAAAAAAAAACACAAAATAAGAAAACATGCATCAAGATAGAAAGTTATAAAAATCATTTTTAAAGTATTGTTTGAAGAATTTTTTTTAAACTGAGTAACACCATTTAAACATAAAATCATGTAAGGTAAGGCCACAGTGAAGTCTTATCTTTTTCAAAAAGTTGGTTTTATTTTGTAAATTTTTGTAATTGTTTACAATACTATGATAAAAGATATTGTCTTTAAGTAAAATTTAATTTAAACTTCAAGATACTATTTACAGTATAAATTGCATTTAAATTTGAAATGTTTAAACTGAAAACAAGAAAAAAAAAAGTTAAAAAAAGTATTCAGTACTTTTCAAAACTAATCAAACATTTGTTTTAGGCAAAGTACTTTGTTTTTGGTAGAGAAACTGTACATAATATAAGAAGCTTTCTTTATATACATTATCTTTAAGTTTGTTTATAATAAAGTTGCTAAGTAATTGTAACTAAAAAAGTTTATTTTAATCTTATTTTTGGCTCAATACTTTATTTTGATTTCGTAATTACTGAACATATCAAATTAAAATTAAACTAGCTTTAAACATGTCTTTTTTGGAAGATGAATAAATTTTCAACTTTTTCAAAAATAAGGATTTCATTTGAAACTAAAGTCTTTATATTATCTAATCAGAGTTTGTATGCAAAGTTTGCAATTGTAGAATGACATTCCACAATTATAACCAAATCAGACTGACATTTTTCCTAACCTTTGTCAGTTTAAGTTTTGACTGTAAAGCATCTTAGTAACAATAGTTTTAGAATTGTTTTTATTTTTTATTTTAAAATATGTACTTAATTAAATATGTCCTCCAAAGAAACATAAAAATTTAGTTTTCAGAAGCTGAATTGTTGTTGTGGCTCAGACATACTTTAGATTTCAGTTTGAAGTGTTCTTAAATTTTTCAAACAACTTACACAGCAATATTGATTGACAAACTTTATGACATAGTTGTCTCACTGATAAAAATATTCTTTTTGCAAAAATAATTGAATAAGTCAATTTTTAAAAACCTGAAGTTTCTTTTAGAAATTTAGAAACTTTAATGCATTTGTACTGACAAATACTAACATGTAGCCTACATAAAAGCTTTTTAAAACTAAGTTTTGTCTCTTATATTTTGTGATTGTTTGGTTAAAGACAGAATGTTTGTTTTATATTATTGAAGTCTACTACATACACTTTAATATTTTAAACTTTTTTTTTTCTGTAATATATATTAAGATAGTTGACTTTTTAAAAATATTTTATTATTAACTTTTAGCGTTAAATAATTTTAGTTAGATATTGGTTTATGTATTTTGCAAAGCTAATTGTGAATTTACACTAGTGTCAGTGATCGCACAATTAGTTTGTTGAGGACTGTTTTTTGCAGCATTTGCAGATAGCTATAGCCACATTTTGCAAATCCAGGGGCAAAAGTGTGTAACTAAAGAAGAGAACGTAAATAAACAAGAGATTTTTTGTAGTTTTTAAAGATGAAATCAAAATGGTGCATAACAAAACAATAGTTCTTAAGTAATCATGTGAATAGATTTGCAAGAGATTACTGTACTTGTAAATTTGAGCTTTATGATTTTCACTCACTTAGTTATTTTTTTGTTGAGATTTTAACCTTATGAGTATTGGCCAAATGACTGTCACTAAGAATCTTTTTCAGCTAAACAAAATAGAACTTCATTTTTAGTTAGTTTAATGCTAAATTTTCACACAGGTGAAATCACACAGGGTGTAATTTAACTTCAAACACTAAAAAGCTATTTATAACTGTATAATAAGAGTAGGGCAGATGTTTAAACCATAAAAACTTTGTTTTTAAATCATAGATAATTTTCTCTATAAAAAAAAATCAATTAAGTGCATAGGGGAGTAAATCACTTTTTTCACAATTTAATCTTATTTTATAAAGTTTTAACTAAGCTAAAATATACTTTTTACAAATTTTATGAATTTATAATAATTTGAGATATAGCAGGTCCAAGTCAGAGGCAACAATAGGTTCCTTATGGGAGTTTGAGATAACTACCTCAAACTAAAAGGAAATGTTCCTTGCAGTATTTAGAAAACTCTGTCAGAAAGAATATTCTTTAAACAAAAAATACAATTGAAAAAAATTAAACAAAAAAAATGTTTTTTTTTGTTTTTTTGTCATAAAAATTTTGTTACTTCTTACGTATGATTTCTAGTTATTTGCCATTTTAGTTTGCGCCTCTTATAAGGAACATATTGTAGTCTCCGACTTTGATTGGCTACATCTCAAAAATTCATTTTGGGTTAAAATAATCTATAAAAGCAACTTGTAGCTTAGTTAAAACTCAATAAGATGATACAAAATTGTGAAAAAGATGATTTACCCCCTTATGCCCTTAACTTTGCTTTTTGTGACTTGAACAACTTTGTTCTATTTAAAAAAATTAAAGGGGTAGTGTAAAGAAAAATAACTGTAGCAAACTTTATGGTTTAAAAAGAATTAGGTTTTTAAAATTCAGAAAATTTTAAGCATTTGAAGCAACTATAACTGGTATTTTTCTAATATCAAGGTTGCCACTCTTTGAGTCAAAAACTACCTTAAGTGACCCAAAAACTGTTATGAGTTACCTTAAACAAACCTAAGTCATCCAGAATTTTTTTAAATCCTTAAATAAGTATTTTGCCTTTGGCGCAAACTACTTGCACTTCATGTTCATTTTTCTTCTTAATAATAAAAAGAAAAGCTGCTTATGTATATATATATCTTCAACGTTTGACCTTTAATAAAATAAAGAGAAACAATGTTTTCAAATTTTAAAAGCTTAAATTTTAAATCTTTAAGAATAAAAGTAAGTTTGTAGATAACATAATGTGACCATGGTAGCTAATTTCATACAGTTATGACAAAAGTTAAATTGTTAAAAAGTTTATTACTTAACAATTGTTTCACGCTAATAATCAAATTAGTTAATTTCATATACATATATATATACAAAAGGAATTTGTTTACTTTTTATTTTGATATTTTATTTGACTTCCTTTAATCTTACCATTTTAAATACTCATTTGAATGCATTACCTTTTTCAACAACTGCTCTGGTAGTATTAATTAAATTTAGATTCTAAGCATTAACATTTAAGAACAATCTACTATATTTTTTTTGCTCTGATCACCAAAAAAAAATTAGTAATCTACAACAACAATTTTATCTATAAAATAAGGACTTATAAAATAATATAGAGTAGTCTACTTTGATTTTTACAACTTAATCTTATTCTATAGAGTTTTATCTGAACTATCAGAAACTTTTAACCACTGAAAATTCAAAGTAACCTATGAGACATAAGTGATCAAAATTGGTGTGGTTAATAGGTTTTTAATGGAAAAAACAAACCAAAAACGAAAATAATGCTATTTCAATAAAAATATATCTACTCATTCATTTTTTAACCAGTCTTCTTAAGATATTTACAGAAGGTCACTAATATTTTAATTGATTTAATTGAGAATTTTTTAGTATTGAAAAATTAAATAATATTATATAACAACACCTATTTTTTTATTCTTTTATCTAACTTTTTTTTTAATACTCTTTTTAAAATTACAACATTCAAAGTCTTTTAAACTATAGAAATAATGTTTACAGAACTATTGAGGTCTCTAGTTTAAAAACAACTTATACTGATTTTCTACATTTCCAAGAAAAATGGCCACATGAAAAAATTAATGTATTTATTAGAAATTGTTTACAAAAATCATAATTTCTCAAAAAGTAAACTAAGTTATTTATTTCTATAAAAACTGGCATGCAGTTTATACTTAAACTTTTTTATAAGAGCAAATGTTATTTTTCATTGAAAAAATATTTTGTCTAATTTGGCCTGATTTAAGCTGATGAGTATGAACACTGTTTGAGTGTCCTTTAAAAGAAGAGTATCCAACTTTTATTCTTTAAACATCTCTTTAGTTTTATGAAAATAAACTATTTGGGCCTAGAGTTGTGGTCTAGTGTTCCAGAAATTTTTAAAACCTTAAAAAAGATCAGTTTAAATATAGTTACAAAAAATTCTTGTTGAGCCAGTATACTGAGTAGGTTTAGAGTGCTGTGGTTGAGTATTTTGTGTTGCATGCAGATTTTGATTAATTGCTTTTGGTTGTTATTTTTATCTGTTTCTCTTAATATATGTATGGTCAATTTTGTTTGTGTCTACTCTGATAGATCATGATTGGCTGGTTTTGGTCTGTTGATGGGGAAATATATTGTATGGTTGTGCGTGATTGTTTATTTGCTACTATCCAGTTTTTATTATATTTTTGTTTTATTTATTTGTTAGCTGTATATATTAATTATTATTGCATAAATATAAGTTTTTTTTTTTTTCTTACTTTTAATAGACTAAAATTAATTCCACCAATACAAGTTTCAGAAACTACATTTTTCTTAATAGTTTTTTTTTTTCTAATTTAGCTTAATCTCTAGATTTTTTTTCTGAGTACCATTTCAGTAAATTAGTTAGTTATCAAGTTTTAAGATAGATATTTAATGCTAATGTATTCATTATAATACTAGTTTTATGCATTTGCTCAACAACTGATTGCGAGTTCACTATGGTGGCGGTGATCACATGATTGGATTGTTGGTGTGATTTTTTTGTTGTAGCGCCAGTGAACACTTACTTGGGGATTTGAGCTTCATGATTTTCCCACACTTTGTGGTTCTAAGTGTTGAGATTTTAGCCTTGTGACTGTTCTCCAAATGGCGTGTCACCAAGGGTTTTTTTTAATTGTTTAAAAGATAGTTTTTTGTTTATTTTATTTTTGGATAGTTAAAGTTAAATATTAATGGGGCCGGTAAAATTACATATGATGTAACACACTCACTTTTCCCCAGAAAACGTTTATTGTTGCAAGGGGTAGAGTTTGAGACTGATGTTTTTTTTTACCAATATTTTAGAAATTAGTTTATAATTATTAAATTAATTTTATGGGCTTTTGCTAAGTGCCAAGCTAATACAAAAATTATATTTAAAAGTATTTAATAAATTGTTTTTATATACACGAGAGTTTATAATTAAAAAAGGTGAATTATAGATTATAAAACTTCATTGCTTGACAGACACTTTTTTTTCAACAGCAAGACCAATGGCTATTTTAAAAGTTTGCATAAAAAGTGTGATTTCTAAAATTTAAATACATTAAAATATATTTGGTTTTATTATTTGTCAATAGATGTATTCAGTTTTTTTGAGAAGTTAAAAAATAATTTGTGGTTACTAAATTTTAATGATTATTATATCTATTTTGAAGCTTATAGTAAAAAGTTTTTGAATGTGGGGGTTTTATTTGGTACTAATAGCAACTAAATTTCTAATGTGGTGCTACTAAATAAACTACAGAAAGAAAGTACTACCAAGGGTGTACAAAAATATTTTGTAAACTATTGAAATATCAAAAAAAGAAACATAAACCTGCAAAAAAAAATTTACCATCGTAATTAGTTTTATTTATTACAGATAAAAAAAATTTTAAGTTATTGGTAATTACTAGAAAAATGATTAAAGGGTGTACAAAATTCCAAAATATTTTTAATATTTTTTGATATTTTAAGCTTTATTAATTGTAATCTCTAACTTAATAAGATTAAGTTTTACAATTAATATAATTTTTTTTTTTTACTTTTTAATTAAACCTACAGTATATATATTTTTTGGAAATTACTGAAAAAGCTAATAGAGTTTAAAAAAACATTGATAACCTCAGTATTTAAGTGTTTATAAACTTTTTAATTACAAATATAATGTCTAAAATGTTTTTAATTAAATATAAAAGCTTTTGTTCTGTTGAGTTTTACACCGAAATTTAAGCATTTGTTTATGGGTACTAAATTTATAAATACATCTATTTAAAAAAACACATTCATATTTTTTAGCGATTCTAAAAATGATTTTAAAACTATTTTTAACCATTTAAAAACATTAATTATAAGTCATTTTTGTCTCTTAATAAACAATATTTTTAAAAAAAGTTTATTTTAACAAAATTTCATAAATTACTTGATCTATTAAAACTTATTTAATTAAGACAAGATGTTTCTTTTTTATCTATAGTAAAAATGACAAGTTGAGCTTTAATTTAAAACATAAACAAAAAACGCTGTTTTAAAGTATAATTTTAATTAAATAATTGTTTTAATATATAAGGCCTTTTTATAGTTCTTTTTTAAAAATCTTCAAAAGCTAAAAAAATCATTGTAACTTTTCCATTTTTTATTTGTACTGATAAGTTAGCCTTTTTTTTTAGTTGTTTTAGATGCATTTAACATTCTATACAAGGTGATGTGAATGTTGTTTAAGAACATGAAACATTTACTGTTAAGTTTTGACATTTCTAAAAGTATTATTATTTAGTAAATATTAAAAAACGCTTAAAAAGTGTGGTCTAAGGTTCTGAAGTACAAAGAATTTTTTCGGTAATTGAGATTTATCAGATAAAAACCTCACACCATTTCAAGTCAAGAATTTTTTCACTTCCTAGTGTTTTTAAACTTTCGGTATTCAAAAGTTTAAGAATTGATAAATATATATAATCAATTAAAAAAGTATGTGCTTTTATAAAATAAAAAGTAATACTAGCCAAATTTGCTTGAATAAGAGTAAAGTTAAATTTAAAACGCTATACAAATACTCAAAAAATACGATTTATGTCAAAACACTTAAGCTTATTCATGCAACATTGTTTAGTACTTTATTTTATTATAAACTTTATGATGCATTGTCGTAGTAATCTTAAACCCTGATAAAAAACGAGCAACAAATTTAAACTCTCTACTTTTGATACTAAATAACTTAAGAGGCCATAACCCTTACCCTCGGTCAATAACTTTATTTATTTATTTCTAATTTTAATTTATCTTTAAACTTTTTTTCTTGTTTTTTTTTATATACTTTTTAAATTTTATTTTTACTATCACTGTTACCCCTTAACCCTTACCCTCAGTCGGTAAGTTTTTTTATTAATTTTGGTTTTCTAAATAAGTTTTTTTTTTTCTTTTTTTTCTTATATTTTTTTGTACTGTCGTGCAAAAGTGACCTTCCATGCAAATATGTCTTCGTTCAAAAATGTCCCTTCGTGCAAATTTGACCTGTTCCTTTGTGTCTTTGCCCAAAAACCTATTTCAGTAACATTTTGGCTTTTCTACTACGAAAACTTTTAAAATTACTTTGTAGGTATTATATTTTATTTAGATCACTTTAAATTTACTTCAGCTCAGCTCAGAGGCGTGTCTAGGCTTTTTTAAGAGGGGTAGCTTTTTTTTGTTGACAAAAAAGGTTTTTATTTTCTAAACAAAAAAGCCTTAGAAAATCAAAAGTGAGTGTAATTTAATTTTATGTAGCATAAACTGTTAACTATAATATAAATTAAAGTATATTTTCAAAAGTTTTTAAAAAAAGATTTAGAGTTACCCTTCCTTTTAATTTTGTTATAGATGTTTTTTCTAAATATTAAGGTTTAAAAAGAAAACAGTTCTAGTTTTTTAAGTAATACACACATTATGATAACTTACTGTAAAATATAGCTTTTTATCTAAAAAATCATAATTATAACAATAACAATAAATTATATACAATCTATGAACAATATTTTAATATTATTATAGTGTCCTTTGGAATTGTTATTTAAAATTAGAATTTTAATAATTTTTTTTTAGTTGAAAAAAACCTCTACTTATTTTGATCAATTTTTATTTAACATTATAGTTTAATTTTATAAAAGATCAAATTCACTATAAAAAGCATTGATTAATGATAAGAAAACATATTTTGTTATTAGTTTAATAAAACTTTAAAGAAAACTTTGAAATGTTAATATACTAATACCATGGACATTATTTAGTGAACTCAAGAACCAAAACTTGAAAATTTAAATTCTGTTTTTTATAATTTTATGAAGACTTTTATAGTTACAATTTATGGTAAATCTGCTTTATATATCCCAAATTTCAATAATAAATTTACTACAAACTGACTTCACACAAATTTATTTTTTACAAACAACTAAGTGTAGTAAACTTTTTTTAATTGACATGAGTGTTTTTGAAGTATAGATAATTAAAATCATAAACAATGCGTAACAACCATAAATTACTTATTTCAGCATTTCTAAATGAAGCTTTTGTACTAATTTGGTAAAAAAGTCCATTTTAATATATGCTTGTTTAAAGTTTAAATTCTTTAATGACATTACACTAAAATCTTTAAAAATGTTTCAGCTGATTGTAAGAATTGCATTTGCAAAACTGGAAACTTTTTTAGTTTTTCAATCTTATAAACACAGTATTTATATTTATTATTTTGATTAGCTACAGAGCACAATTTTATTGCTTAGCATATGCAGAGACTCAAGATAAATTATGTTTTTAGTTAAATTATTTAAGATTTTTTTTCTTTGTAATTTTTTCATAGAAAATGTACAGGAAACAGGAAACTAGTCAAAACTTGTCCCTGGTTCAGCTTGAAATTTTGTTTAGTAATCTTAATCTAAAGTTTTGACATTTATGTTATGTCTAAGTTTATGATGATTTTAGTGCGGATGTCTAGTTTACAATAACCACGTATACGTTTAAAATGTTTTTGTCGGGTTAATTTAGCTATCAGCAACTATCAAAATGTCTTTTTTTTTATTCATGACTTATGATGTGAATAGGATTTAAAAAACTTATATATATATTTTTTTTCTCAACTTTTAAATAAATGTGGAGAGCCTGTTATTGGCTTAAAAATTTCTCATTTTTATTTTGACTGTTTTTTTTAGTATTAATAAAGATTATGATTTATGAAATAAAATCAGTTATTTTTATTTTTCAAATAGAAATATTAATGTAAATTATTGTATACTTTTAGCTTTTTAGTTTTACGAGGTAATAAATTATAATTATTACTAGTTTTGTAGAGTTAGACTTTATTTGTATATTATGATGAGTTTATGTTATTTTAGTTTGTACTTTGTTTTATAGTCTAAAACTAATGCGAAAATTAATGTTTTATCATGTTTTATGTAAAAGTAAAATTTAAACTTAAGTATAACGTGTAATGTTTCAACTTTGTTTGTATTTCCTTTTATATTTCAAGCTTGTATCTAATTTTTTTTTGAACATGGAAAATAAAGCTTAATTTTTTTAAAGTTAGAAGTATTCTATAAATAATTTGTATGTTAAAGCTTGTATTCGCTATATGTTACAAGCACTTTAAAACCTTCAGGATTCAGATCCTAATTTGAAAATAATATCTAGTCCCGGATATTGTGATAGATGTAAAGTGTTTTTTTTAAACAAGATTACTTAGTGTGTAATTTAAGAATTTTTTACCTTTATTTTTACATTAGGTGCAAAGGTTTTGAGAAACCAGTCGAAACAAAACCTTATTTAAAACTTTTAGTGCCGCTTATTTGATCAGAAAGTGCTTTTAGATCAAGTCCTTGTTTTTAAATTATACAAATTCTTTTTTAATATTTAAAAATAGCTTAGAATTAAGATATTACAATAAAATTTTAGTATAAACAAATTTACCAATGTAATTATGTTTATAATTAATTTAGTTGTTTTGAGCAACAAATATTTTAAGTAAGAATTTGTTTAAATGTTATTTTCCATGACTGTCACATATATAAATTTATATATATATATATTTTTTATAATAATAATTTTTAGATTAATTTAAGCACTGGAGAGGTTTTTGACAGAAAGTTAGTTTGTAAAATAAGTTCTTGAAAGAATATTTTCATTATTTCACTTGCAGTAGTTGAGATCTCTATTTCTTTTCTTAAACCAAAACATATAATACTAACTTAGTTGTTTTTAGAAAGAAGTAATTTGTTAACATACTAATCAAAAGTATTTGATTACTTTAACGTATTTAATTTTGTAGATATAAACTAATAATTAAAATACAGTTATTTTTATTTAATTATTTTGTTGTTTTTAACAACAATTTAAAAAAAATTGCTTTTAATCTACAAAACTCAAAAACGTTTTAATAAAAATTAATTACAAAGAGTCACAGTTTTTAAAATAAAAATTAACATCAAAAATGATGAAGTCACGTGTTTTGTTGGTGGTTCTTGTCATTGCAGCTTTGTTTGCGAACAAAACAAGTTGCAGAACAATAAATTCCGAAACAACATTGAGTAATGACAGAATATCCTGGCTTCCAGGCGTTCAAAAGATGCCAGAATTTAACATGTACTCTGGGTACTTGGACAGCGGTAACGGAGACCAGCTGTTTTACTGGTAATTTTTTATACATAATAAATGTATTATTATAACTTTGAACTGAAGAACTGATTAAAATTCAATATTTTGTAATTTATGTACTTGTTTGATTAAAAAGAAAATGTACAGCACATTGCCAACTGTAGATAAAAAAAAAACAATAAAAAAACTACGTAGAGTTTTCTCTTTATTTCCTGACTTTAAGCTAATGTGTTTCCTTCAATCTTTGAATTGAATAAAAATCAACTTTTTTTTAAGCACTGAGATAAATAATTTATCAATGTAAATTATTATTGGATAATAAAAATACTAAGAAAAGCTTTTTGAATTAACTCAAACCTTTTTCAATAAAAACAATCAATTTTGACGTCACACAGGTTAAACGAAGCGGAAAGCGGAAGCGAGGAAAAGCTCATTTTGTGGCTGAATGGTGGTCCGGGTTGTAGCTCCTTGTACGGTCTCATGAAAGAAAATGGTCCTTTTAATGTTGGTGTTAATTTTTAGTTACTAGTATTGAGGCTTTAAATTTTAGTAAGTACGAAAAAAACACTTCCAAATAGTTTTTTTAGTTTTATTTGGATGTACATACTTTAAGTTTTTAACTATTACGTTTTGTTTATTTGTTTATATACTAAAACTTTAATCTAAGTCTATCGATTTGTAAATTCAAGCTATATTTTAATCCTTTTAACACTTATAATGACTTATTATACTTACATTAAACAGTACAACTCAGAAAAGAAGGCATTGGAACCTAACAAGCACAGTTGGAACCGACTGGGTGCCACTTTGTATTTTGATTCCCCCGTTGGTACTGGCTTCTCATACACGAAAGGAAACACTAAAGCTAGTGATCTCAATGATAAGAGGGTTAATTATTTGAGTTTTTAAATTATAATAAAATGTTTTGGAAGTATCGTAAGTAATAAATAATGTTGTTAAGCTTGAAAAGGTTATAAACAAATCGAAACCATTAAAAGTGTGTTTCGTAGTATAAATAACAATTCTAAATACAATATCTCTTCATTAGTTAAAACAAATTACAAAAAATAATATAAAAAGTCAAACGATAATAACGGTAATGTAAGGTTTTATAAACTCACAACGAAACAACAAAACACCAACTTAATTAGGTTGTTTATTTATTTAAAAAAAAATACAATTAGTATTTTAAAAATGAAGCTTTAACTGAAAATCCTGTAGTTTTACGTAAGTTTAACCAACTATAAGCATTCTTACTCGAGTAATAGCAACAAAATGAATATGCATATATATATATATCTTATTCACTTTAAAATTGTAATTAAAAAGTAAAACATCAGTTGTAATATCAATGTGCAGCACTTTCTATTAAGCAACGTGAAAACCTAAAATAGACTGATCACTTTAAGCCAAAAATTAAAATACTGTACAACGTAAACATTTTAATTACCTCACAGACAGCGGAATCTTTACTAAAAGCTCTAAAGCACTTTTTAACGCTCTACCCGAGATTTAAAAATGCTGAATTGTATTTGAGCGGAGAAAGTTATGCTGGTATTTATCTACCCATACTGGCAGAGAAAATAATAAAAGAAAATGGAGTTATAGCAAAAAATCTAAAGGTATAGTTTTAGAGAAAACTTTTAAAATATTTTATTGTACTGTTTAATGAAAGTATGCAAACAAGTTTATATAGCACTTATATATATCGCTTTTTTAAAACGAAAGCTTAAAAAGTGTTAAGCAAATCAATAAAAAAAAATACCATTTACTAAAAACAAACAAGTATAAAAGTTTAATTTAGTTAATATTTAACTACAATTTTTTTACAAAATAAACAAGTTAAGCAATATAAGAAAACTCACTGTTTACATATTTCTAAAATTAAACTTTTGCCTAATTTGTTTTACACAATAAATTGAAGGGCGTTATTCTTGGAAATCCGTCTTTGGGTCAAAAAATTATGGAAGAATCGAGAGTGGACTACTATTATTACCACGGGTTTATTAATCAACCGCTTCACGAAAAATTAAAAAGTTGTATATCAGAACAAAGACCACTTTATTGTTATAGAGCAGTGAGTTTATATATATGTATATAATCTTGGCTGAAGACGCTTATTAAACGCAGAGACAGCTGTCCCAAGCAAAAATTTATTTTGTGTATTTTAATTTTATATATATATATATATATATAAGTTTTTACTGTTACATATAGTTCACTGTTGTGTTAGAAAGAACATCTCTTAACTCAATTTATAACAATAATATTTTAAAACATAAGTGTATACGAGTTGAGTAAAAGAAACTTGAAGGATCATAACTTCACTAAAAAATCATTTAAAAAATAATAAAAACTGAACTTGCATTAACGTTTAAAAGTTTTGAATGAAAGGTAGAGAAGTGTACAACTAAAAAGTTCTGTTCGTTTATTTAAAGCTAAATTAAGTTTAAATTTTCTTTCTCATGTTTTACAAAATTAGAAAGAGTACATTCATGTTATATATAGATATATAATATATAAATAACATATATGTATATAAACATGTATAATGTGTATAGAAAACTAAAATGCGTACGGTTTTAAACTAAAACGTTTTTTATTTATAACCTTGTTGAACGAAAAAAGGTTTGAGTTTCTTTAATTACTTTAACTAAAGTTTTATTAAAAGAACTAAAAAAAAACTTACTATCACATACTAACTATATATATATATTTTGCTATTGTTTGTTTACATTAATAATTTTTTTTGTTATCGTTTAGCGTTGGAAAATATTCCTAGACCACTTAAGCTTTAAAAAGAACGTCATATCTTTCCATAGTTGATTTTAATTATTTGAATGTAAAATAATTTTTGTAAAACAAAAGTCAGTTCTGTGTTCTTTCACAAACATTTCATTCTACTTAGGAAAAAAAGTTTTATTCACTTTTTCACAATCCATCCCTTTCAATTTATGATTATGCCCAAGACAGTCCATGCGAAGTAAACTTTGAAGGACCATCGTATGCAACGGTTTGTTTCAATAATTTAGTTTTAGTCTTTATTTTTATGATTAGCTTTGATTGATCATTATTTACTTTGTTGTACTGAATGGCGAAATAACATATATATTTAAAAGCACAATGATTATTATTTTATAGTCTTATAAAATGATAAATTATGTATTTTTACAAATCTATAAAGAGGTACGTTTTTAACTTTTTGTAAACAGGTCATGTTAAGATGAGTGAATAACAAATAGTTGTTGTCTTCCATTTTTTCAATTGTAATTGCATTTAGTTGTAACTAAGTATTAATACTTTATTAGGCGATCAATATGGTCTTAAATTATCTTGCTTCAATACTGTTTGACTGCATTTTGTGAGCTCTGCAGCACCTGTTATAATAACCTGAACAAAAAATCGTAAGATCAACAAAAATTTAGTCGCACAACCACCATAAAATTTTATTAAAAAGTTTAATTTGCAAGCAAAAAAGTGTTTTTAAGCTTACTCAAATGAAACAAGTCATGTAAATTTTAGAAATATCATGACGACAATTCACCACTTGACCATTTCGATTACGATGACCTGATTGATTTCGGTTTGGTGGACGATAATGAGCACGAAGATACTGAAGACGTAGATCCTAAAACTATGATGGATGAAGTTGAACTACTTGAACACTTTTTAGCAGAAGAGCCCGTAAGATGTTTTAAAACATAAGTATTTCTTTTATACTGTATTAGGTAATAATAAATAATTTTACCAATTTAGTTTTTCAACTAATTAAGTTTTAAATAGGCACTTACCGTTGAAAACATTAACAATGGAACGTTACCGGGAGAAAAATATTTGAAGAAACTAAAGCAATCTGGTAAAACAAAGAAAACTGCAATAAAAATTAGAAATTCCTGGAATAACTATTTTAATATTGAATTAGTAAGTACCTATGATATATTAAATACTGTTTGGATCATAATACGTAATAACATGTATAAAATAAATTCTCTAACTACTTTAGACAATTATTTATCAAGCCTTTAGATAATCTAATCTTATTAATATGCACGAAAACTATTATGCTGTACAAAAAAAATAATAGTTGATTTTATTTTAAACTGTTAATTTCCATCCTGGTATAGGTTTTGATGATTTATAATGAGTTTTGGCATGTTTTTTATTCATAGTTAATCATTTAACCTTAAATTTTATTTCTTTAAATTTTTAACAAATACTTAAACTGTTTTTAAATAAATATATATATATATATATATACATATTGTGCATAGTTACAAGTTTGCGACGCTTTATTCTAGCATTATAGTATACCATGTTTACTTAAACTTGTTTTATTAAAAACTATCTACTACCAAACAGGAAGATTCAACTTGCCACCTTGCAAATATAAAATACCATGAGTATTTTCAACGTGACGATGTTAAGAAAGCGATTCATGCTGAAAATATAAACTACGATTTATGCAGGTTACACTTACTATATATTCTATAAGCAATTTTTTTTTGTTGAAAATAAACTGTTTTGTTTCATAAGTTTTTAGCACATAAAATAAAAAACTTCTAACAAAGCTAAACTTTTATTTAATATAGTTACGTACAGTTTTATAGCTAAATAAATACTGTTAAAAAATTACTGTTAAATATTTCAATCGTTTATTTTTGCATACAGAGGTTATATCAAAAGAAAGTATAATCGCACAGTCTCAGATGTTTCAGATGTTTCGGATCAAGTAAAGACTATCAATAAAGCTGTTAGTTTAAAACTTAAGTTATTAACGGTTTAATAAAGCGTTATAAAAATAAACAACTTTCACATTTAACTATTATTGGAAATATTTATTTTTCTTTTAATTATTTTAGTTTATATTTTAAACGATTTTATATAACTTAAAAAAAAAACTAAGTGTCGAGATAAAAATTTTAACGTCTTTTTTGTAATATAAAAAAACATCGTTTTATTTTTTGTCAAGGGAGTTGCTGTTCTACTTTATTTTGGTGATCTTGATTTAGTGTGCCCTTTTTTATCTGGAGAAAAAATTATATCAAAAACTGGAATAAAAGTTAGTTTTGTTTAATGCTAATACAGAAAAAAAGTATTTATTATAAAAACTTTAATCTGGTACATAAGTACAATTTATCAACTTGAATACTTTATTGTATAAATTAGCTGTTTTTTATCCTGATAAAATTTGTATTTAAGTAATAAATGTAGCTTTCATTCATACTTTATACAAGTTCTTAGATAAGTTTTATCAACTTTTTTGTTTTAAAAAACTAAATATGAAGATCATTTTAGGTTATCTAGTTAAATCGAATCGTACAGTTATTAATTAACTAATACAAACCTTTGTACTAAAAATTTGTTAAAAGCGAGCAACCACTAAAAAAATGTTAATGTTCTTTTAAGAACATATTATCATTTTTCTTTAATTTTTTTCACTTTATCACTTAACTGTTTTTTTTAACTGTGAATCTATTAAATGTTCAAAACTTCTGTATAGTTTCTAATTTAACTAAATTAATTTATTTAAACAACTTCTTGTAGAGATCAAAAGACAGATCTCCTTGGTATGTGAAGAAAAACAATTCTCAAAATATTGCTGGGTTTCTTGAAAAATTCGGCAATCTTTGGTTCGCAACTGTTAAGGTTCAACAAATTTAAAATTATATAAACTAACTGTAACATAAATTAAACTTGCTTATTACATTTGTAGGTTGCAAATTTGTTTCAATTGAGCTTTAAACTTATATAAAATAAATAACAACCATATAAAAAAAGACGTTCAAACTTATAACGAGTAATTAACAAATGTTTTCAAAATAGATTTCAAAATTATAACAAAGTAATAAATTTTAAACTAATAATAATTGAGTTACAATTATTTTATAATTTACTAATTTCACAGGGCGCAGGTCACATGGCTCCAGCTGACAAACCTTTTGAAACATTCACACTCGTCAGGAGGTTTATTAACAAACATTAATGGAAAATGGAGACAAATAAAAATACAAATTGAACAAACAAAAACAAATACTTAGAATTAGTTAAGAAGTTTCGATTAATTATGTTTTATAGATATTATGAATTTATTAGCTGTAAGTGTTGTTAAATACAGACAAAAAATAAATTCCTTTTTTAATACTTTTTAATGTTTTGCTTATAGCTACTAATCTTATTGTTCATATAAAATCTGCACTTGAACTGCATTGATATAAAAATAATTTAAAAATTTTATTTAATAAAAACAAAAGTTAAACTTTAAGTTTATTTTATTTGTAATTTTAAGTTTTATAAATACTTAAAATCTTTAACAAGATAGTAAAGCAGTTAAAAACAAAAACAGACAAAGACTAAACTTTAGTTAAAATTGTAAAAACTTTAGTAGTTTTAGTTAAAAATACTTAAACCTTAATTTATAAGAGTTTTTAAGTATATTAATGTATTTAGCTTTTGTATATGCAATTTTGAAGATAAATCTTAAGAAAGCATTTTAATTTTTAGCAACTTTTAAATTTCAAAATTTATAGTAAAACTAAAACTAGGTAATTTAGCTATTGTTTAGTTTTCAAACACAAACTTCAAAGTATATTTTGATTAAGGACTTTAAAAAGTTTACAAAAGTGTTAGATTTACTAATAAGTAATTTTTAAGTAAAGTTGTTTAAAACCTTAACAAAATCGTGTGTAAAACTACAAAAACATTATGAACTTAAAATAAATATAACTTACAGAAATATATTTTGAAAAAAGTAAGAAGTTGCATATCATTAAAGTAGAAACCATATTTAAGTATAATGTAGAGTCAGATTAATTTTGTTTGATTTCTATCAATTTTTGTTTTAGCTCTACTGTATAGTTTTCAAACTTTATTAGCTATTTATTTCAGAAACATTATATTTATACTATTATTTATAAATTAAAAGCAGATTATATTAGTTTAAATGTGTTTTGAATAAAATATTTAAATATGCATTGCTTAAAATTATCTTACTTCAATATAAAAGTAATAAAATTAAAAAAAAAAAAATAATAAACAAAATTATTAACTCTCACAACTATATAAATACAAAAAAGCTAAAAAATAGCCTCAAAATAGTTGTCTAATGAAACAATAACCAAACACACTAATTGCAAAGCTTTCGTCCTTTTTTTAGAACATTTTCAATGCAAAAATACGGCTGTAAAAACAAAAAAAAAAAAAAAAGTATATATATAAAAGTTTTTAATTAATAAAATGACATCTATTAACAATAAGCAAAAAACTTTAAAAAAAAAATTATTAAAAAAAAAAACACACATATAATTTATGCTTATAATATTAAAAAGAGTTTTGTTTTATAAAATTACATATGTACATATAAAAATATATGTTAAGATCTACTAAATAACACAAAAACATACAAAAAGATATACATAAGAGATGCATCTAACAAAATGTACTTTAACTATTCTACCCTAACTCTAACAACTATATATTATAGTTGTTAATTTAGAGCGTTTTAATATTTATCTTGTTATATTATTACATTAAATATTTTTAAATCCAATATTAGCTTTAAAAAACTTGTATACTACTTTTAAACTGATTACAAATTGTACACTATAGTTTTTGTTGACTTAGCTTAGAAATTACTTAACTTACTATGCTTTATCATTATTATACTCCATGTAAGTAGTATAACATTACATTTGAAGTTAACAAAAATATTTTCAAAAATATAAAGCTTCAAGTCAACACTGTAGACATTATATTAATAATTCGTTTTAAAAACAAACACTCTTTTATTTTTCTTCTTATCTTATTTCTTTCTTTATCGTAACTTTTTAATTAATGTATAAAAAAAACTAATTCTTTTAACTTCTTATAACTTTTTATAATTTTCCTGACACCTAGAAGTTTTTAGTATTTAGTTTTTATAATACAAAACCCTATTAGAACTTTATTCTTAATCTAACTCGGTTTAATTAGGTAAATTATTTCAAACAATATAAATAAGACTCAATTTTTCAGAACAAAATATATTTCATGCTTCTTTCGTCAGTTGTATACTAAGCAATAAAAATAGAATTTCAAATATAGCTTATATAGTGAAAATGCAATCAACGTAATTAAAAATAAAGCAAAGAGTAATTAACAATAAGTACTTCTAATTACTATGCAAGTAAAAAAAATTATAAAACAGAGCAACAACTAATAAAACAATTTAAGAAAACAACGTAACAGTATAATCAAAATCTTTATGTTTTCACAACTTAGGTTTTCTTAACAAAATACAAATAGCTTCAAGTTTAATTAAATAAAAATAGTGAAAGCAATTTTTGATAGTTTAAAATCTTTTTAAATTATAATTACTATCACAATCAAGGTTATTTACTAAGTGTTCAGCAATAGCATATCTTTTTGAAGATTTATTACTCTAATAGATTTAATTTTCTTATTACTCATACAAAACTTATCGACACTTTTTGGAATATGTTCCTTTATTCTTTTTCCAAATTGTCTTGAGGTCATCCCGACATAACTAGCTTCACAGAAGCAGTTAAACTGGTAAACTACCATACTTTGTTTAAATTCTGCTATCGGATCTTTTTCCGCAGGTCTAAACATTGGTTTGGATTTGAAAATAACGATCGGCTTTGCCAAATGATAAGTCCTACTTACTAATTGACAAATATCTCTTTCTAAAACTCCTAAGTTCTTATTGACATAAGGCAGTACTAAAGGAATCAAGCATTTCTCCGGCCCTGCTGGCTTTATTTTGTTTAAACTATTAAGATGTAAATTTATTATTTTATTAACAAGTTTTTTGTGGATAGCCATTTTTATTTAGTATCAATTTTATTTGTTGTATTTCGTCAGCAAATAATTCTCTTGAACAGATTTTATGTGCAATTAGGTAAAATAACGTTAAAAATGTTTTGTGGTTCTTTTTTTATTATTTAGTTTTAGATTTTTTCGGTTTTAAATCTTTAAAACAATCAAACTTGTGTTCTCAACCAATTAGTGAACGACTTCAAAACATTTAAACATTTATTTCTAGCCTTTTATTTATTTACAAACAAGATTTAAATTAACAGCAAGCCCGTAGCTATAGATACAGAAAAATTTCATTCCAGGTTATTTTTAGAACTGATGATTCTAAAGTCAAACTTGTAGTTGGTTAAAAAAAATTAAGAATTTTACAACCGAAGTTGTGCTAGTTGCTGCAGAGTCGTTTAAAGAACTTTGGCTTTAAACAAATTTCATATATTAACTAAAACTAATTCATAAACTGAAACCTGTAAAGTAAAACTTTTTAAAACATAATTTTTCTGAAAATAAGTTTCATAGTTTTTGAAAACATACAACAAATTTTTTTAACAACTACATTTATCTACTTATTAAATATTTTTTAAGTTTTTTGAAAAAAACATAAAGTTTTTGTTTATAGTATTTTGCTTGTTTTAGCCTGAGAATTAAATAAAAACTAAGAAAAAGCGGCTGTTAAATACTGATTGAAATTTTTACTTTAGTGTATTTAAAAAACCTAAACTTTTATTGACTCCAAATATCACTTCTTAGTAAAAAATATTTTTGTCGGTAAAGGATAAGAATTAAGTTAAGTTAAAAATAATATCTTAAAAAATTAAATTTTCGTTGATAAAAAATCAAAATTATTGAGAAATTATTGAGTTATGGAAGAATGAAAAAGTCATTTTAACTTTCATCTAAAGTTTATCAACTGTAATAAAACTGCATGTATTTTATGATATTTCAATCATAGCAGTTTAATATAACTATTATAAACTAATTTAATAACGAAAATTAAAAGTAATATATCGCAAGTTTAAATTAACCGTACTCTACATTATTCTTTTTACACAATATATTTGTACTTATTTGATCCTTCAACGAAAAATGTAATAACAAAATTTCAAAATATGCTTAAAACAGGCTCATTTATCAAGTTGATAATACTATTTAAAAACACTCAAATCTACCTGAAACATTCAGGCTGTACACAGCTAACACTTAGAAATAATTAGCAGTTTGAAACAAGGCGGTCAACTACTGGGTAAACTAGGGATCTTTCTCTTGTGACGCCTCAAGTGGGGGGTTCACCAAACAGTGAAAAGGTAAGCCGTGAAAAGGAAGATCGGCAGGTCCAGCAGGTGACCAACCCCGGCAAGGTCTGTTCGCATTTCTGCGTTCACTCGCGCTCACGACCATTGAGCCACTGCGCTTGTTATTAAATTTCACGTGTTATTTTGAGTAAGTATGTTCAAGTAGCCCTCTTCGCTGTTTTATGTGATTTTGATTGGTATGTTCATAACAGCTAAACTACTTTTTTATAAAATTAGATATCAAGAGACACAGTGTTAATAAATCCTTCCGTGTTTTGTATATCTTATTGTATAATTACTGGTCACTTATGTTCCAAACTTTTTTTGCAATCTAGACAATGAAATGTATGGTTTATTTTTAGTTTTTGCTAAGGAGGTTTAATGTGCAGTTGTTAAATTTATATAATATGTTTTGAAGTTATATAAAACGTCTTAGACAGTTTTAAAGTTTGTAGTTCTATTATAAATTTTTTTTCATAAAATAAAGTTTGTTAATAATAACTTTTAACATCTTATAGTTAGCATTACTAAGTAAATTATTTTTAAATGTTATAAACAAAGTTTACTAGTACTTTTTGTTATTTTGTTTGTTTTCTTTAAATTTGTCATCTACTGATAATAGACAGTAATAAGTCTAAAACCTATAAAATAAAATTTTTTCAACGCATATATAAAACGGAACTAAAGATTTAATATATTTATTTTTATACAGTTAGTTCTAAAAATTATATAAAAAACAATAAGTAAGTTTAATTGTTTTTGTAAAACTGATAGACTCATCGTTAGTTTTAAAACATTTTAAAATTCATTATTTTACATTTAAAAAACAAATTTTTAAAGAAAGTCAATTTTAAATTGAGTGCAATACTAAAATTTATCTCAAATACTACTTAGTTTTTTAAACCTTTATGTAAATCGAGTTATTAAAGATTAATATTAATAAAGTCAAAACTTCATAATTTAAACAATTTTTAATCTCCGGTGTCCATGACAATGCTAACCCCTTTGTTCAGACAGTGAAATATTAAATTTTTCGTAAGAAGAAAAGTGTTGTAATATAGCAATACTACTTCTACTATCTTTGAGCTGAATAAATGCACGCTTTTTATTAAACAAGTACTTTCGTTTTATGAAAACAATTTCAAACGAAAAACGGCTGAAAATATATGTAATTAAAAGTAGCCTATTTATAAAGTGAACAAAATAAAAGTTAAAAGTTTAACTTTTTGGAATATATAAAAATTATAAAATATTAATTCAATAATAAAAAAATAATACAAATAAATATCAAAATTATAATTTAAAAAACTAACAACTCAAAAACGCATACAAGTAAACAAGCTAAAAATCATGTACAAAAATGCTGTTTTCACAATAACCAAAAATAACAAGATCTAAAATATTAAACCTTCATTTTTTTTAAAGTTAGTTTTTGCATTTAATCTTTTTATCCATGAACTATTTTGTACTCTAAGATTTTAAATTCATTTTGTTCTAAAAAAATTATCTTGTAAGTACTGTCCATTCTTCTACTTTCAATATCAGCATGATGATCTCTATTTAATGTTGAAATAAAGCAGATTTTTCTCCCTTACTAATTGAGCTAAAATTTCTTTGAATTTTTTCCAAGATATTTTTAAATGCGTACCATAACATTTTAAAGCTATTTTAGTCTGGCCTGGCCTACATAGATCTCTTTTCATTTTGAACATTAATCAGAATACAATCAACAACTTTCATAGTTTAACTTCATCTACAATGTTTTTATAAATGCTGTACTTCACACAAAGTGCATAATTTTTACATATAATTTTTACATATGAGCGCTGTTATTTAGAAGTACGTTACTTCCCTTTTTAGCTATACAACTAAATCTGTTGAGCAATTGACCCATAATTCTTGGTTTAGTGAAAGATTTTTTTACAAGTTGGAACAGATACTTTTCTTCTTTTGTAAACTTAATAAAATCTTAAATTTTGATGATCACTAATTATTCTAAGATTTTTGATTTTTCAGACAAGTTTAATAAACGATATGTAATATATTCTGCTCAATGTTCAAAATGAAAAGAGATCTATGTACGCCAGTCCAGACTAAAAATAGTATTAATGTAAGATGGAACGTACATAGAAGCAACTGGAAAAAATTCCTAAGAAATTTTAGCTTTATTAGTAACGGAGAAGAATCTGTCTTATTCAAACACTACTTTCAGAATCATCATGCTGATATTGAATATAGAAGAATGGAAAGTGCTTATGAGATAATGTATTTAGAAAATTGAAATTAAAATCTTAGAGTACAAAAAAGGTTATGGATAAAAAATATTAAATGCAGAAATTAACTTAAATAAAAACTTTTGTAAAGATTAATAGTTAAATTTTAACTTTTACTTTTACTTTGTTTACTATATATATTTGTTACTATTTATTGTATATATATATTCATTTTTTTTCGCTTGAAAAAGTTTTCAACATAACAAAAGTACTTATGAAGTAAAAAAGCGTGCATTTGTACCTTTTTTTAAAGGTAGTATAAGTAGTATTGTTTTATTACAGTTGTTTTTATCTTAATTAATATAAAACCGTTATTTTTATTCTTTATTTTAAAACAGAACTACTTAGTTTAAAGCTAAAATCATTGTTACAATTTAATATTTCTCTTATGTCATTTTAAAGCGTCCAAAACAAGACTACTTTCAAACTTTTTCTCTCCTTAAGCACTATAAATGATAAAAAAAAGTTCATAAGCTTAATTTTATTTGTTTTCCAATAACTTGATTATTTTACTTGGTAATGCAAATTAAGCTAAATGTTATTAATATTTTTTGATACTTTTTTTTGATTTTTGAAAAATTGATTTCAGATCTTACTTTTCTAAACTAAAAATAATTGTATTGTGTTATTTAATTTGAATATTCGTTTTTATTAAAGTTCACCACAAAATTCTGCGGCAGCTAAAATACAATACTGTAAAATACTGTGGACACAATGTTCACAATCATAAAAAACATCATAATACGAATCGACACTTTTAAAAGAGATTAAATTGTTTGAAATTAAGTATCAAACTACAAAAAAAAAATTATAAGAAAAGTGAACTTGAACTGTAAAACGTAAGTAAGTAGATGTTTATAAAAGTATGAGATAAGAAACTATTAGAACAGTAACATCTCACGAATCTGCACACATTGTGTCCACAGCAAAAGTGCGTAATTAAAAAAATGTTTACCTACTATGTATTTTCAGGAGGAACGGGTCACTTTTGCACGAGCGTCACTTTTGCACGAGCGTCACTTTTGCACGAAGGGACACTTTTGCACGAGCGTCACTTTTGCACGAGGGGTCACTTTTGCACGAGAGGACACTTTTGCACGGAGACACCTTTGCACGAGCGTCACTTTTGCACGAGGGGACACTTTTGCACGGCGTCACTTTTGCACGCAGGGTCACTTTATCACGAGGTGACACTTTTGCACGAGGGGTCACTTTTGCACGGTCGTCACTTTTGCACGAGGGGACACTTTTGCACGAAGGGACACTTTTGCACGGCGACACCTTTGCACGAGCGTCACTTTTGCACGGCGTCACTTTTGCACGCAGGGTCACTTTTGCACGAGGGGACACTTTTGCACGGGTTCACTTTTGCACGAGGAGACATATTTTCACGGCGACATTTTTACACGATGACAATTTTTTATGGCAGGTTTCTTGCACAACGACACTTTTGCACGGAGAGTCACATTTGCACGAGGTGACACTACTGCACTTTCCTCATTTTTGCACGAGGAGACATTTTTGCACGGCGACATTTTTTCACGATGACAATTTTTACGGCAGCTTTCTTGCACAACGACACTTTTGAACGGAGAGTTACTTTTGCACAAGGGGACTCTTTTGCACGGCTTCTTTTTTTCACGAGGAGACACTTATGCACGCAGTCATTTTTCCAAGAGGAGACACTTTTTCTAGGCGACATGTTTTTAAAATGACAAATTTTTACGGCAGCTTTGTTGCACAACGACACTTTTGCACAACGTCACTTTTTTAAGATCAATTTTTACACAGCGACATTTTGGCACTATGACTTTTCCGCACGGAACATCAATTTTGCATGCAGGCTAATTAAAATTTTTTTTTTAGCTAGTACCAAATCTGTAACATAAAAAGAAACTGAAAACTAAAGTTTTATAATATACCTATATTTAAGGAAAAAACTCCCTTATCCATGTCAAACTCTGCAGTTTTGTTGTTAAGTTTAAATATTTTTTGAAATATTTAACACAAAATATTTGTAAAAATTGTTTATAATAAGTTTAGCACTATACAGTTTTTAATTGAATTATCACATTAATTCATAAGTTTATAATTGTGTTTTCAATTAGTTGTTGTTAAGTGCTTGAGTAAATTGTTTTGTTTTTACAATTTTAACCATTTTTATATTTCTCAGAAATTTGCAAGTTTTCTACTACAGTTTTATAAAACTTTCATAAAAGCAGGGTTGCCACTTTACCTGCAAACCTAAAAAAACTTGAAAATATCTGAATTTGACAGTTAAAGGAAAAAAAAACTGGTAAAACTTAGAAATTGATAAACTTTAAAAATAACATGGAAATACATGAAGTTTTAGCAAAAAACCTTGGATAAAAATTTTATTTTAAATATTTTTATATCAGTTCTTTTTATAACAATGCTTGAAACTATATATATAAATTTTAGACAAATCTAAATAAAAGCTGTTAATCAAAGTAAATGTTCATCTTTAGTTGAACACCAATAACTCCCCTAGCAGGGGAATAAAATGAAATCTCAATTTCAAAACGAAATTTAACTAAGTCATGTAGTTAAATTGTTAGGGTACATGTTTTAGGAAATTTTGAATAGACAATTTAAGTCTCCACTCATTTGAGAACAATAAAGTTTTTTTTTTATTAGCAGAATTGTAAGCTCATTTAAATAAATTTTATCCATTAAATTTTTACTTAATCTAAAATCACAACAGGTGCCTTTGAACAAAAACATTTTTCGCTTAATAATATTTCTAAAACAACTTACATTACCTATGTCTTAAAAACATATGCAAAATTTTAGTTGGTTTGAAAAGACTTGCACTTTGGCACCAACCGATTTTCTTAAAACTACTCAAATGCAAAATATATAAGATTTAAAAAATGTATTTTTTACATGTGGCCAACAGTAGCATTAAAAATAAGCATCCTAATGTATATAGAAATAATTGACTTAGCTTGAGTTTTTTTAGCTGATTTTGAAGTAATATTTTTGTGTTAATATATTAATAGATAGTATCAGATTTTTTTAAATTTTTATTCTTTGTTTCAAAGCTCTATTATTGATTTATTTATATACGTTTAAGTGAAAGTTAGTTTTATATAATTAAAGCTTTTGTTTTTAAATTTGTTCATTATGAAAAATTTTTTTGTTATGTAAAATTAATTGTTGACAGATTTAAGTTATCTAATCAAGTTATTTATATGTATGTAGGTACTTTTTATTTAGTTTATTTTAAAAAATATTAGTGCTAGTGCCAAGTGCAAGCCCAAAAGGTCTTGTTAGTACAGTCATAAATGGAGTACCACTTAGTGTAAAAGGATCTCTTCCAAAAGAGAAATCTTTAAAAAGAACAGCTAAGTAAGTTAAGTTAAGGTCAATATTAAAATGCAGTTTTTTTTTATTAAATATTTTTAAATAAATAAATTGCTTCAGTTTTTGTATATAGAATTTGAAATGTTAAATAAATAAACTTTTATTATAGTTTTAAGTTTTTTATTTTAAAACTTAACTAAAATTTATACTTTACCATCAATTAAATCTTAATATTAAAATTTGTTTAGTTTTTGAGTAAAAAATTTTAATAAAATTAGTTTTTATTTAATTGTTTAAATGCTATTTACCATGTCTGTTACATATATTTTTAGATTTATTTAAGCACTGACGAGGTCTTTGACTGAAACTTAGTTTGTAAAATAAAGTTTTTTGAAAACAAATTATTATCTTAGTCGAGAGAGAAAAGCAAATCAGCTTCACTGGCCGATCGCTGACAATGTCGAAGACATTGTCATCCCATATTATTTGACAAGATATATGGGCAATGATGTTGACGAAAAGTTTTTGCTCGCTGATAGTGGAAACGTACCAAATCGAATCTTAATATTTGGAAGGTTTATGTTTTAGTTGAATACTTTTTTACTCTAAAAACTAAAATGTATCAAGCTTTAAAAAGTTTCTTAAACATTTTTTCTTTTAGAGAAGCCCTGTTAAATATTCTACAAGAAACTAGCTGCGTTTTTCTTGATGGCACATTTAAGCTCGCACCACCAATGTTTGCTCAAGTTTTTGTTCTAATTGGAAAGAAGAACGAACTTGCAGTGCCTGTATTATACTGTTTATTGCAAGTTAGTTAGAATTTATTAGTTTTAAATTAATGTTTTAAATTATTATAAATATTTTATAAAAATATGTTAATGTTTACATATGTACATTACTTAATTTTATTCATATTATAGTTTCTTTTTTTGTTTTAAAGTTGTATTTTTGAACTAATCTTTTTCTTCTTAGAAGAAAGCCCAACAAACATATTCACAAATGTTTCAACTAATCAAAGGGATAATACCTAATTTTCAACCGCCAGCTATATCAAGCGACTTTGAGTTAGCATTGATTAACGCTGTAAACGTTAGTTTTTATATACTTGATAATATGTGAGATAATGTGAAGTTTTTCCATTTGTAACATTAATTTCCATACGCCTGCCCGTGACAGAATATTAATATATTAATTTTTTTTTAATTAATTTTGTACAAAAGTGTTCGTATAAACTAAGTTGTCGCGTTCTATATAAAGCAAATAAGTTTAAACATAGTAATGATTTTTTATAATTTTAATTTTGTTAATATTTTGTCTCTGTTAACTTTTTGTTGAATATAAATGTTTTTTAATTTTATTTTTCTAGTTATTTGTCCTGTTTTAGTGACACAGGTTTTGGTGCCTGAGTCAAACATTGCACAATAAACAAAATAATAACAAATAGTAATAATAAATTATATAAGACCTTATTTACTTCAGAATGAATTTCCGAGTTGCACTATAAGAGGTTGTCTCTTTCATTTAGGACAGAACATTCTTAGAAAAATACAAAGATGTGGACTACAGACTAGGTTAATTTTTACTTTCTTTTTTTAATATAGAAGGCTATTATCAAAAAGTCTTAAATTGCTTCGATTTAGGTTTCGGTCAGATGTTAATTTTAATAAAGATGCCAAAATGATAATTTCTCTGGCTTTCCTACCCCTTCAAAAGGTTGCAGATGGTCTTCAAGCCTTACTTGCTGCTGTTTGCGATGAACTGGTGCCCATTGTTACCTGGTTCAGAGACACCTACATTGTCAGCCAAGCAGGAGGTTTGAAGCCTTTAAATAATTTCAAAAAAATACAGCCATACTTTTTTCAATAAATAATGATTATAATACTTAAGTATTTTTCATTTGTGGTACATATTTTTGTAAAATGTTACGATTGCATAAAGTGTATGTAACATTCTAAAGCAACTTTAAAAACATGTTTTCCGGTTTTTTTAATAATTATTTGATTAAATTAACTTCAATTTTTAGCAATAAACATCTTTATTAAAAATCATCTTGAAAAACAATAAAGGTGCAAGAAATCAGCCTAACTTCCCTCCTCATCTTTGGAGTCAACACGAAAGGATTTTGACTGGTGGAGACAGAACAAATAATTATGCCGAGGCTGCACATCGGGCTCTGTATAGTGTTCTGTCAGGCAACCACCCTCATCTGTGGAGCTTCATTGAGTTGCTTAAATCAACCCAAAACTCTCGCGACCTGAATATTGAACACATTGTCTCGGGAATAAAGCCTGCTGGTAAACAGTTAAAGTATAAACAGACAGATGAGAGAATTCATCGGCTCGTTTCTAACTTTAATGATAACAGCAACATAGTAGAATTTTTGAGAGGGATCTATCATAACTTTACTTTAGAATAATTCTAAATATTTTTTTTTTCGTTATTTTTCTTTTTGTTCGTTTATTGAGGATCTTTTAAATTGTAAACAATAAATAAATGATGACTGGGTATAGAATAAACTGCTTAGTTGTTTTTTTCTATAATTAAAAAAATATTCTATATTAAAATATAACGTAATCTTTAAATTTATAAACTGATTTATTATTAATAGTTTTGATAGTTAATATTTAACTTTTACAAAAATGTAGAAGTTAGCGCATGATTATAATTAACAATTAGAATTTAAAGACTACTAAAAAAACAATTTTTTCGATTTTTGTATTGTACACTGTTTTTAAATTGAGATTTTTAGGAAAAAATTGATACAAAAGATTTTATTTAAAAGTTAGAAATAGGTTTCAATTTATATAATCAATCTTTAAAAAAATGTAGTTCAATACATTAAAATTTATAATTTTATCTGAGTACATTTTTTAAATATAATAAAAAAACGCACGCAATAGAATTATGTTTTTATATATGTTATAAATCTAAAAAAGGCGTTTAATTGGTCTTCATGCAAAATTGATGTTCCGTGCGAAAAATTCATAGTGCCAAAATGTCGCTGTGTAAAAATTGATCTTAAAAAAGTGACGTTGTGCAAAAGTGTCGTTGTGCAACAAAGCTGCCGTAAAAGATTGTCATTTTGAAAAATTGTGGCCTAGAGAAAGTGTCTCCTTTTAGAAAAATTACTGCGTGCATAAGTGTCTCCTCGTGCAAAAAAGACGCCGTGCAAAAGAGTCCCCCCGTGCAAAACGTCCCCTCGTGCAATAGTGACTCTCCGTGCAAAAGTGTCGTTGTGCAACAAAGCTGCAATAAAAGTTGTCATCGTGAAAAAATGTCGCCGTGCAAAAGTGTCTCCTCGTGCAAAAATAACTCGCATGCAGAAAAGTCTCCTAGTGCAAGAATGACGCCGTGCAAAAGAGTCATCTCGTGCAAATGTGACTCTCAGTGCAAAATATCGTTGTGCAACAAAGCTGCCGTAAAAAAATTGTCATCGTGAAAAAATGTCGCCGTGCAAAAATGTCTCCTCGTGCAAAAGTGACGCCGTGGAAAATTGTCTCCTCGTGCAAAAGTGACCCTCCGTGCAATAGAGTCGCCGTGCAAAAGTGTCCCCTCGTGCAAAAGTGACCCTCCGTGCAAAAGAGTCGCCGTGCAAAAGTGTCCCCGCGTGCAAAAGTGACCCTCCGTGCATAAGAGTCGCCGTGCAAAAGTGTCCCCTCGTGCAAAAGTGACGACCGTGCAAAAGTGACGCCGTGCAAATGTGTCCCCTCGTGCAAAAGTGACCCTGCGTGCAAAAGTGACGCCGTGCAAAAGTGACGCTCGTGCAAAGGTGTCGCCGTGCAAAAGTGTCCCTTCGTGCAAAAGTGACCCCTCGTGCAAAAGTGACGCTCGTGCAAAAGTGTCCCTTCGTGCAAAAGTGACGCTCGTGCAAAAGTGACGCTCGTGCAAAAGTGACACCCACCCATTTTCAGGATATTCAGAATTTTCTTTCATTATTCAAAGATTTCTGTTGTAAGAATTAAAAAGAAAGGTATTTTGTAAATCGTTATTTATAAGTTACTTTTCTTTGATTTTTTATTAACATTTTGAAAATTCTAAAAGAGGAAATAAAACGATATTGCGTAACCAAACAATAGCGTAAATACGCGAGAGGTTACTTTAAGTATTAAAGACCAAACTAAGATTTATAAATACTAGTTCCCTTATATAAGTAGACACATGATAAAAAAAACAAAGGTTTTTATTAACCAAAACAACTTTAAATGTTTAATGGTGTTTTGCATACAATAAAATAATTTTATAGTGAAATATATAAAAGAATATTATATAACTTTTATTGTGTATCACAACTTATGAAACAATTTTTTTGACCGTTGATGGCCCTTCAACTTATTCATTTTTCAATGAACATCAAAAGTCTTTGAATAAAAAAAAACCCTTAGTTTCATATAAAAAATAGCTTTTTTTACATTTCATTTGTTTATTTGACTACGTTGAAAACTTAACTAATAAAAAACCTTAATTTAACATAACTTTATTTTCTACTAATTGAAAAGTTTCTATTTCTTATAAAAAGTATCGCTTTAATCAGTTCATAATTAATTTTTTGCTTTAAATATGTATAATATTGTAGTTTGTTTTAATTCAAACATTTCAAAGTTTGTTTTTTCATTTTGTTTTATTTTATATTTTTACATAACTTCCATTTATTTTGTTCAAAATATTTTTTCAGATTTATATTACAACTAATGATCTCCTTTATGCCAATATAGGAGTGAAACATTGTTTTGTTGATAATAAACTGTGAAAACAAACAATAGTTTAAATGGGACACGTTCAAAATCCAACCGCGATCAAAATCCATCGGTCAAATTCGAGAACCGCTTACCGAACGAGGGTAAGGGTTTGGGGTTACATTGATAGTGAAAATTGAACAAAAAATAACTAAAATATTTTATAAAATATATAAAATAAGTTAATAAATAAAGAAAATGTAAAAAAAAAAAAACTGGGTGGATTTTGAACGCTGGTGGATTTTGATAGTATACCAGTTTAAATATGTATTTAAGTCTAGTTCTAATTTGAAAAGAAGTAGTATAAAACAATACCTCATCTTTAGTTTTAAGTATATCGAGTTTGAGCTACTTTGGCATATACTGTTATAGAAATAAAAATGTTTGCTTTAGTTTCATAAACATATTTAACATAAACATTTAAGTCTAATAAAAAGTTCAAACATGTGAAATTTTATGTCCTTGAGAGGATCAATAATAACATTTAGAAACATACTCTTTTTTTAAAGATCTGACTTTTTGTTAAAAATCTTCAAACAAGTCAATTTTTTTTTAAAGTTATTTAGAAATTCACATTAGTAAATCTTCATTTTCAATTTGAAATAATAAAGCAACGTTTAAGTATCATACAAAATACAGTTATACGTTAGTACTTTAAAGTAGTATAGTTATTAGCACCATTTCGATTCACAAAAAATCAATTATGCTAAATTCTAAGACACTTTCAATCTAAAAAATAACTTAAAAATTTTTGTTGGAATAAGCAATTATTAAATACTTTTAGAATTTGATAATAACTATTCTAAATCAAAAAATTACTTGTTTGCATACAAATAGACAAAAGTAGGATAAAACATTACGACAACAAGGATTATATTTCATTAATTTTACAGTTGTTTTGAGTAATTGATTTAAATTAAAACAAAGTGTGTTTGCCAGATAACTGAATAAATGTTTAAAAAAAATTTTTTTTTCATCGATCTGGTGCTCTGAGCAATTTTTTAAAGAAATTTAAACTGTATAAAAAGAGCTTCCGTAAGTTGCAAAGTAATTAAAACTTTCGAGTTTTTCTTAAATCAAAAAGATACAAAACTGATGTATCTGAAACTAATGAACGTAATGATTTCTTCTTACATTAAAACAAAATTTCAAATGCTTAGCTTCTTTTATGATTGTGATATAAAATCACTTATTGTTTGTTAAAAAATTATAATTAAAGCGAAAGATTGTTCACTCTATAACTTTTAAAACCGGCTAGAAACGTTTAAAATACAAATTCCGAAAAACTGAAAAAGTTGCGCAAATACGCTGAAAACCGCGGTTTTTTCTTTTGATTGTGACGTAATGTGCACTTGCTATAAACGCTGCAAAAAATTGAAAACAAACAATAATGCTGCTGCTAAAGTTGGCGGCGGTTTTTCTTCTGTCTTCGTGCCTGTCCCAGGGCCAAGTGCACAACGAAGTGCGCAAAGCCAGGCACAAGCGCTACCCGCACCAAGTGCTGATATACGCGACCTTGGGGGATGAGGATGGGTACGCGAGGAGAACACAAGGATCCGGAACGCTGGTAGGCGCACGATGGGTTCTCACGGCAGCCCACACCTTCAACAACAAGTTGGTGGACGACGTCATTTACACTTACGAGGGCGAGGCGGAGGTGCACCAGTACTACGGGAACGTCCATTACGAAGCGCAAGTTCGGCGTTTTATCCCGCACCCCAACTGGGACAGGAACTATGGTGTACCTCGCGAAGATTATGCGAGGTACCGCCTAATGGTCGACATTTGCCTCCTCCGCTTGGAAGCGCCCCTGGAAGGCGTCCGGGAAGACGGGAGGAGAGTTCAGGCCCAAGTCCGACCCGCCGCCCTGCCGCCCCCGCGCATGCGCGCCATCCAGGACTTTACCGAGCTGAGGTACGCGGGCTACGGGAGAAACGACCGGAAGGAACGGAAGCTTGGCGCCATCGACTTTAAGGACAAGTACCCGTGGGGAAAGGTCGATGGCGGATTGCAGCCGTGGGCCGAGGCACACAATGGGAAAGGGAGGCTTCCCCTTTTGGAGGGCGAGACCACGAAGCTGCCGTGGTACTACTGCGGCATGTTCCGGGATCACTACGAAAATTACGGCGATACTATTTACACGGAGGGAATGGCAAGGGCTTTTCACAATTACATCAACAACCCCAACCGTGGTAGGCGGTACAATCTCAACAGGATGTACAACGACCCTTGGAAATCTTGCATGGGAAACACCAACCTTGAGGCGCGGCGGGCAAGCATTGACTATGGAGATTCCGGTTGCGGGGTCTTCACGGGTCCGTTCAACGGTCCCGACGCGAACACGGTTTACGGAGTTTTTGTGGCCGGAGCCGTTCCCCCTGACAAAGACGCCCCGCAGTTCACTCAGCCAAGCATGTTTGTTCGGGTGGCCCCGCACGTACCGTGGATAACAAACGCGATGAATAATCCTCGGTATTTGTAAGAATGCGAGGCTCGAAAATAAAACGTGATCAGTACTTGTAATAAACTAAGATGATATTTCGTCTCGTTTTATGCTACTAATTGTTTATTACACTTTTTACTTGTACTCGGCAAGTTTAACCGTAGAAAACTTTTATTTATCGAGTTTGTGAATTGAAAGTGTATTTAGTATTTGAGTTTTGTTTTAGCTTTGAGTTCTAATTCTTAATATTTAAATCATACTCGTTGATCATGTTATTTTAGATATTGAAAAGTTATTTACCGAATCCGGACTTTTTTTCAATCAAGGTCCGACCTGATCCAGAAAAAGAAAAAAAATCTTTTAATTTTTCAGTCACAACTAATTTTTTATTACCACTTATGTTTTTCATTTAAATACTTAAAACTCAGAACAAAATGTTTTAAACTTGACAAGGACATCTGCAGCACCCCCTAACAAAAATAACTATTCAAGTTTATTAAATTGTGTGTTCTTTTTCCTTATTATATAGTTTTTACATACCTGAAACACTTACTTGTATTTCCCATACGGCAATTACTAAAAATACACCTGTTAAAGACCTTTTTGATAAATCTAATTTTTCGAGTAAAAATTTCTATTTTAGTTAACTAGCGAAACAAAAAAAAAAATTGAGTTGTGACTGAAAAATTAAAAAAAATATTTTCTCTTTCTGGATCAGGTCGGACCTTGATTGAAAAAAAGTCCGGATTCGGTAAATAACTTTTCAATATCTAAAATAACATGATCAACGAGTATGATTTAAATATTAAGAATCAGAACTCAAAGCTAAAACAAAATTAGTTTTATGCAAAATGATTTTTAGATATTAGTTTAAATTAGTGATGTACCGGACCCACAATTTCGGGTCCGGCCGGACCCGGATCCGGACTTTTTTTTCAAACTAGAATCCGGCCGGAACCGGATCCGGACTTTTTTTTCAAATTAGAATCCGGCCGGAACCGGACCCGGACTTTTTTTTCAAAATAGAGTCCGGCCGGAACCGGATCCGGACTTTTTTTTCAAATTAGAATCCGGCCGGATCCGGATATCAGACAAAAATGGCAATATCCGGCCGGACCCGGATAGTGAGTCCGGTACATCACTAGAACAAACTAGCCTGAGTCAGAATGAGGTTTTTAAAAACTGAAAAAAGAACTTAAATCTAATTATAAGTAGAACAGCTAGCCACAAGGTTTACAAATTTAGATGTTACTTACAATTAAAAATCTGAAATCAAGTTCATGAACAAAATACACTAGAAAATTACAAAATATTGAAAACTGGATCAGCTCAAACTCATTCAAAATCTAAAAGAAAACTAGCCTGAGTTTTTATAAAAAAAACTAAACTAGCCTGAGGCAGTCAAAGATTTTCTAAAAGTCCCAAAAATTTTCAAACTAGCAGGGTTGCCACTGTCTAAGACAATAAAACTAGCTAGAGTGAGTATAAACAAGCCTGAGTCAGAATGAGGTTTTTAAAAACTGAAAAATTACTTTAATCTAATAATCAGTAGAACAGCTAGCAAAGGTTGACAATTTGGTAGTAAAGTTGTGGACTGATTGTGGTACACTTAACTTATTAGTACTACCCATCATAATTAAATCCTACCTTATTTAATTAATATCTAACAAATACTTAATTCTAACTGAGACTACTTTCTATAATCAGACACGACAGTTTTGAGTGATGAATCTTTTATATAAAACACAACAAGAAATACTAGCATATACAAAATTATTAATTACTTTGGTAACACTTTAAAAACTGGAAGCAATTTAAATCTATATCAAAAGACTTAAAACAAAAAACTAAAAATTAAATAAAACTTTTAGTAAACAAGAAACTGTAAAATTTTTAATAAACTATTAAACTATAAACCTGGCTTAAATATTTAAACAATTAAACACCTGTTGAAATATTCACTTTTAAGACAAAACACCATTACTTACAATAAGCATTCACAAAAACGTTCAAGATATTTTGTTGCTTCAAGCTACACACCAAACTAACTAACTGCTTACATATAAACTGCCTGTCATGTTCTGATGTTTTGTTGCATCAGTATTTAGTTTGAAACATTTCGTCATATGATTTTCATTGGCTTGTACATTCAACCGTATTAACTCTAAATATTCTCTGAGCTCGACTTTAAACAATAAATAATGCACGTATTCATTCCAAAGTTTTCAATTTTACAACATATGTAAAGAGTTGCATTTCATGAAATGTGTATTTTTAGTTTAAATGTAAACAAATGTAAGTTAGTCACGTGTACAAAATGAGCCAATCGGGGTAGGTGTTTAATTTTAAGTGACGAAAATGAATCTTATTAATTTTCACAAGGTTTGTTTTTGAAAAAATACTTTTCAGTATGCTCTTTTTTACTAACTAGATCCGGGTCCGGCCGGATCTCTGTTAGGATCCGGCCGGACCCGGATCCGGACTTTTTTTTCAAATTAGAATCCGGCCGGAACCGGACCCGGACTTTTTTTTCAAATTAGAATCCGGCCGGAACCGGATCCGGACTTTTTTTTCAAATTAGAGTCCGGCCGGATCCGGATATCAGACAAAAATGGCAATATCCGGCCGGACCCGGACCCGGATAGTGAGTCCGGTACATCACTAGTTTAAATACATCTTACATCAAATGTAAAAAGTATACATTTAAAAAAATATATATCATTACCTAATGCTGAATCCTAAGAAAAAAAGCATATTTGAAGTACTTGAGTTCGATGGTTCCCTTAAAAACATCCCTTTGGCGAACAAGCACACTTATCAGGTTAGATTGTTTCATTACACAAACGCCCTCATCCAAAAGATGAGATGGCGTGCATTTTATTACGAACAAAAGTTGTGTATAAAAACAAACCATGTTACCGATAATTCTGATGCTCATTTGAACACAAGTAAATTAAGTACAATAAGTAAATCTTTGCCTTTCCCGACTAAAAAGTCGGCACCAATCTGTGTAAAATTAATACCTTTTGAATCTGAATTAATTGATTTAATTAATAAAATTGAACTTAAACCCGGTAAAACTAATAACTTTCAATATAATTTACGTAACAAGATTAGTTCTATAAAAAAGTCTAATAAACTTGTTATTTTTGCAGACAAAACTAATAATTTGTATAAAATCAGTCCAAAAAATTATGATAAGTTACTTTTAGATAATATCACAAAAAACTATAAAAAATGTACTAATAATCCGGCTGATACGATAGACTCCCGTGCACAAGAACTTTTAAATGAAAATAATATTACTGGTAAACGTATACCTAAGTTAGAAAGATCGCAAGTATGTATAACAGTAAAAGATCATAAAGATAATTTTCCTGCAACAGTCAAGTGCAGACTAATAAGTAAAAGTAAAACGCATATTGGTAAAATATCTAAACAAATTTTAACTAGTATAATTAAAGACGTAAGAACAGCCACTAGTCTAATCCAATGGAAAAACACTGGTGAACTATTACAATGGTTTAATAATATTAACAATAAAAGTAGTAAGCGTTTTATTAGCTTTGATATCGTCGAATTTTATCCGTCTATTACAAAAGCGCACTTAATTAACGCACTAGATTATGCATCCCAATTTTCTGATTTTAATAAATCAGATACAGACATTATATTCCATTCGTGCGACTCTTTGCTTTTTTCGGGTGATGATGTATGGAAGAAAAATGATACCGATAGTTTTTTTGATATACCAATGGGTAGTTTTCATGGAGCGGAGGTATGCGATCTTGTAGGCTTATACATCCTAGATAAACTCAAAAGTATTTTTGATAATTGTGGGTTGTATAGAGATGATGGACTCGGTGTTATTGATCTTTCAAAACCTCTTGTTTACGAAAAAATTAAAAAGTCAACGTTTAGATTAATGTCTGATATCGGTTTTAAAATAACTTTAGAAATAGGAGCGCAAATAACGAATTTTTTAGATGTTACTTTAAATTTATCTAATAATACTTACCGTCCGTACCGTAAACCGAATTCTTTATTAAACTTTATCAATATTAATTCTGACCACCCTTATCATGTAAAAAAATGCCTCCCGGTAATGACACAAAAACGTCTAAGCACCCTCTCTTCGAATGAAAAGATATTTAACGAAATAAAAGCACCGTACGAAAATGAATTAAAAAATCGAGGTTTTAAATGTAAATTAAAGTATGAAAAATTAGATGTAGATAAAAAACGCAAAAAACCGCGTAACCGACATATAATGTGGTATAATCCTCCATATTGCTCTTCAGTTAATATAAACTTAGGTAAAGAATTTTTAAAGCTAGTCGATAAACACTTCCCCGATAGCCACTTTTATAACAAAATTTTTAATAGAAAGACAGTTAAAATTTCTTATAGTTGCATGAGTAATGTTAAAACTTTAATACAATCGCACAACAAAACAGTAATTTCAAATTTTAAAAATAGACATATCAAAGCTAACACAAATAATAACTCTAGTAATAAAGTTAGTAATAACGTAGACATGAACAATATTTCTAATTATACTAATCAAGTTAATAATAACAGTAATAATAATAATAATAATAATTTTAATAACAGCAATAATAATGATAATCCTAATAGTAAAAATTTTAATTATAGTAACAATAATGTAAAACATATTAAAACTTTAAACATTAAAGATATAAGCTATAATGATAACTTTAATATTAATGATAATGAAAATATCCATATCAATAGTACTAACAATAGTGTAGATTATAATAATCAACGTATAACTAGAAGTATTTCTAAAATGATAAAAGAAAACTTAGAACAAGTAAGTGATAATAGCGCTAAAAATATAAGTAAAATGCATAACAATAAAACTATAAATAAATATTCAAAACCAACTAACCCTAATAGTAATAAGTTAAGTAATATGCCTAAAACATGTAATTGCCGTAAACTAAACAAAGATAACTGCCCATTAAAAGGTAATTGTTTAATTAAAAATGTAATTTATAAAGTTAAAGTTGAAAGTAAGGGTCCAGATAAAATTTATATCGGAAGTACAGCAGGTAGTTTCAAGGATAGATATGCTAATCATAAACATACTTTTAAAAATATAAATAAAAAACAAAGCACGCGTTTATCGGATTATGTCTGGAGCTTTTTTCACAGGTACGGTAAAAGGCCAAACATGGAGTGGAGTATTGTTTCAAAGATCAAACATGCATCCAACGGAGTAAGTAGAATTTGCCCAACTTGCAATACAGAAAGAGCAGTAATTGCAGCAGAAGATAAAGACCTACTTCTGAATAAGCGGCAAGATTTATCGAATATCTGTCCCCATAACCGACGATTCTACTTTAAATAACTCTGTCTATTTATGTACTAATTTATTTCACAAAACTCACATATACTTGCAAGTTTAATACTTCATGTTTTTAAGCTGTATAAATTATTGAACAATTTGTTAAAATTATTATGACGTAACATTTCTGCACAACTCAATTTAAATTTCATTTTTAAAACTTGCCTATTCTTAGAGCTTTTTGAGGTTAGTGCCTACTTTTATTAAATTTGTTTTTTTTGTAGACAATTTTATAATTTTATGCTTTTATCCCAAACTTTGATTTTAAACCATAAAGTCCATTTATAGTTACTACCTAGATAAATACTATACATAATTATACATGCTTTTTCTGCTTTTTTTCTAATGTGTGTTAATATTTTATAGACTCCGTAGATCTGTTCTTAAATTTATTTGAGAGCAGTGAAACGCCGTTAGTTGAAATAAAGTTTTAGCACAAGAACATCTGTGATATATCATTACCCTTTACTGATTCGAGTTGCCCTGCTCGAGTTGCCCCTTCTCGAGTTACTCCTGCTAGAATTTCCCCTTCTTGAGTTACTCCTGCTCAAGTTTCTCTGCTCGAGTTGCCAATGCTCGAGTTACTCCTACTCGAGTTTCTTCTGCTCGTGTTATTTCAACTCAAGTTGTCCCTGCTCGAGTTGCTCCTGCTCGATTTGCCCTGCTTGAGTTGCCTCTGGTCGAGTTGCCCTCCTCGAGTTTCTTCTGCTCGAGTCTTATCGTTCTTGCGTTGAAGTTAGTTTTCAAATTCGATCATGATTTAATTCACATGGTGCTAATATGTGCAGCTCCAGAATTCAGCTTTTTAACATTTTTATGTACATATTGAAAACTTGTAAACATTTAAGTTGCAGCTTACACAGATTAAGCTTGCAGCTCCAATTTTACAACCATTTTGAACATCAAATAAAAATTTAAAAAATAATAATTTAGCAGGGAAATTAACAACGGTCATGTACACATTTGGCTGTAATTTTTGTACAAATTCATATAAACACAACTTTCTTATTTTTCAGCTACAATAAACAGTTTTACATCATTTTAAAACTCAATTTCTATGCTAGCTTTAACATAAAACTATTTTGATGGTTTTATGTTGGGGTTGTACAGCTGAAGCAAGGCCCCATTTAAAGCAGCGTGTTGAAAAGCTTAAGCTCTAAAACTTAAACTTTTTGTACGCCTTAATTATAATTTTTTAGCTGGAGCAGCAGTTCCAGCGTTCCACACGCGACGCCCCTGGTACAGTACATCATCTTTATTCCGGTCATCTTTACCAAGCTTTTTTTTGTAAACACTTTCAGCTAGCTAAAAATTTTTTCTAATAATATTCTAACTCTTTTATATTAAGCAATGCATATATTAAAATACACTTTAAATCTTTTCTTAATTTAACTAGTTTTTATAATTTTCAACGTACTTAATGATAAAAAAATGGAAAAAAAAATTTAAGTTTAACAAATTAAAATAGACAGTAGTTTATAATTAGCGTTTTGTTTTCATTAGAGATTTAAGGATTAAATCAAAAATATTGATTAATTAAGCTGAATTAACTAAGGTTTATTTATTTTCTGAAACTGGCCGGGTTAACGTGGCCCGGTTCAGTGATTTTACTGTAACAGTGATTTTTTAATCAAATTTTTTTAAGAGCTTTTTGAAATATTTGCAACAAAAACAAAGTAAAACAGTTATATTTATTGATACGTCTAATTTTCATTTGTACTTACCTAAACCAGTTTTTAATCATTTTGTTTTTAAACTTAAAAACTTTCATAATGTAATTTTTACCGAGCTAGTTGTGAAGTCGATACTTTTTCTAATTCTGGGTGAAATACACAGCTTAAGCGTCACTTTCCAACTTCTAAGAACGCTTCACGGCTTTAAAAATTCCAGATGAGATGGATCAAACCAATTCCTACAATTGTCTTTATCAGCCAATGGCGCCCATGCTTCAAACAACCTGTAGCGTTTCTAGTGTGGCAGAATGCTACGCTGACTGCACAATTCTACAAAGTGTTCTGACTTGAGCTCAATGCGTTCTCCCTCTCCATTCAGTTCCTTGTACAACTCAGCTTAAATTAACAAGTTTCTGTTTTATGTTAATGTTTGAGGTGTTGGGTTGTTGGTTTAAAGCCGTGCGGGGGTCGTTGCGCAGTATCTGTTTTACTTTGACTGAAAGTGGCGGCTGATGTGCGGTTTGACGAGTTGGGGCTCCGGGTTTTCTCTTACGCTCGCACTGCCCTGTTCCAAGACTGTTTTCGTTTGAACGGCCGTGGCTCAACCGTATGAAGGTGAGTTATGTTTTATCCGGGTCGGATCGTTATTGCATGACAAGTAAAATAATATCCTGTAGTAGGAGCAGTATAAAATTAAAGTTAAACAAAAATGTAAACAATTTTTTACAACTCAAAAATGTTCTTTAAAAAGTATATAGTTACTAATTAAATCAAAATAATTTGAACTGTTTAGTTGAATCTCAATTGTTTATTCATTTTTGAATAGTTAAAGTTTTATACTGTTTTGATAAGGTTATCTAAGTAATATCAACTTACATAAGTAAGTTAACTGACTATTGTTTGAATATACTTATAATCCAGTTCAATCATATAAATAGATTTGTCAGTGTACAAAATTTAAAAATTTGTTGTTTCATATTAATCCTTATCTTTTTATTTGGTTTATTTTCTGTTATTAAGAAGTACACTTAGCTATAAAGTTGATAAACTGTTTTCTATGTACAGTAGACTGCCGCTTAAGTAAGCAAATTGAACCCGACCAAAAAGTGCGTACTTAGCACGGGTAGTGCGTACTTTTTGATGACATAGTATAATATGAAATTTAGTTGTTTGTTTTTTTTTTCTTACAACTAGCCACATATTTTGTTTTGTTAGAGGAAAAGTACCAAACTACATTGTGTTTACCAAACATTTTCAAAGCACCAATGTGTGTACATTTAAATTAAATTATAACTTAACTATGTTGTATTTGTAGGTTTTTTAACTTTTCAATCTAGATTTATTTATTTTATAGCATTACAGCTCAAATATCATTATACATTTCACTTTTCTGCAACCACTACGTAAGTATTTAGTTTATTAACATTTAATAACAGGACTGTCACAATCTCAGGCCACTTAGACTACTCAGGATTACTCACCCAAGTTTAAAATTTTTTAAAGTCTCAGGCTAACTTAGCAGGTTGTAAACATAAAATAAACTTGAAAATCTTGATGATTGAAAATTTAGGCAAAAAAACTGGAATTTCTTAGAAGTTCTAATATAACATCCTTTATTTTGATAAAAAAATTGTACATATAATGGCACAGTTAAAAATGTAGATTGAATAGTATTTAAAAGATTTTTATTTTTCTAGTTTCATTAAGATAGTTATTAAAATTTGCTCTACAATGTTCATTAGTTCAACATCAAGCAACTCACAGTGACACTAAATCTTTTAAATGCTCTATTTGTCCAGAAGGTAGATTTTTCAAAGTTAGTGCGTACTTAAGGCGGGGTGCGTACCAAAAAAAGTGCGTACTTAAGCGGTAGTCTACTGTATATGTAAAGTCTTTGGTAGTTAACTAGGACGATGTAATATCTGAAACTGTATATAAAATTTAGGCTATACTAAACCATAACTTAAGAATGTGATTTTAACAAAATAGTTACATCAATAAGGTAAGCACCCGCATAAGGTACGCAGTAATTTTTTAATAACACACATTCTTTTGCAATTTAAGGTTTTCTTTAAGGAGTACGCACCCGTATAAGGTACACTTTAAATTTCAAAGAACCGCCGCAATTTTTTTTTTAATTGAAGAGTCCGCTAAACAGAAAGTATAGCAGGGAATTTTTGAAATTGACTATTAAAATGGTTTCATTTTAGGTATTTCGCCCACTCCGCCGGCAATTTTTTTTAATATTTTCTTTTTTCTCTTTTTCTCCACGGCCTTTTTTCTTGAAGGCCCCCTTTTTCTGTCAAATAGACCGTGAGTAGCTTAACTGCAAAAAAAAAATAAACGATCATGCGTTATATTTGTACGGTCTTTATCTGTTATGTTTTAATTAAACAACCTTGAGCTTATATGATTTAACTTATCGATGTAAAACCATTAAAGGCCACACAGTAATATTAGTTTTAATTTTTCAATTATTGACTAAGTGGTTCTATATTGATGAGGTTGGTTATAAGTGTTGAGGTTACGGCCCGTCGATTCGCACCTGTCATCTTCCAGACTGCTCTAATTTTTTTTTTAATTTTTGTCTTTAGGCTCCGTCACTCTGCTGGTCGGCACCTTATTAGTTATGACTTTATGTACGAGTAAGTGTGCTAAAGTAACTAGAAGTTAATTTATAAGATATGACAGACTAATTTTATTCTACCATTATATGAACGATAACAGGTACAAATGCTCATGAGCGACATGTCATAAATTTATGCTGAACGCTCTAACTTATCCTAGAAACTAATATTTTATCAACTTGTGTCATGGTTTAAACGTATGTACAAATATTTTAAAAGTAATTTTAATTGCTAGTCGCTACTTTGTCGTTTTCGTGCTAACTTAAAAACGCGTTTTATTTTCATGTCTCTTTATTTGTTCATGTTTTCCTATCGTATTAGCTAAAGTTGCTTTTAAACGCTGCTTTATGGTTGTGTGAAAAATAAGAATTCGAATACTTCGTTAAACGATCAAAATTATAAACGATAGAAGGAAAACAAACATTGTCTTTTTTTACTTTCAATTAAGAAAAAACTAGTTAACTTTAAGAAACTGCTAACTAAGTACCAATAATAATTTTGCAAAATCTATAAAACATTATTAAACGAAGAATTGAGTATAACTTTAAACTATAAGGTTACATTGCCAACCTTTAAAAGCGATAAAAACAAAAAATGCGACCTTAGAGTTTTCAGCTGCAAAATGTTTTACATGTGGCAACTGTGGATATTCGATTATTCAAATTCGGAAAATTAAAATTCTTTATAAGTTATTTTAAGGGTCACAACTTAAATTAGTAAGGTATATGTACTTTAGAAGTATTATTAATTATTATTATATATTAGTAAAGTATTATAAACTTGAAAAATTAAAAAGTTATATGTAGATCTAATAATACCTACAAACACTTTTTTTATTTGTAAAACTTCTAATATTTTTTGAGATATGGCTAGAATCAGTTTAAGTACAAAAAAATAGTACTATATAAGTTCTGAAAAAGTATTGAAAACTTTGCAAAAGAGAAAAAAAAACTAAGTGTTAATGAGGCTTACACACACATTTTATTTCGAATATACACTATTTTTTCAGTTGTGGCCAATTAAAACTTTTTGGTTCAATTTAAATTGTCCAAATTTGAATCGTGATGTAACCGGAATTTGTCACAAAAACACCTGGTGCAAAATTTTAATTGATTTAGCAAACCTCCAAATAAAGGCTATTTCCGATTTTTTTTCAAATAAAATCAAAATTGTAAACTGTATGAGACCCGAAAAATGCAACCTTTAAATTTTTAGCTAACAATTTATTTACGATTGTCAATTGTCACAATAACACCTTGTGCAAAACTTCAGCTGATTAAAAAACCTCCATAAAAGGGCTATTTTTTCGATATAAAAAACAACGATGTAAAGTATATGATTAAAAATGCGACCATTAACCTTTTAGCTTAAAGTTGTTTTACTGTAGAAATCCCAGTCACATTTAGCTTAAACAGTAACTAACTTAGCGCTTTTAGTTAGAAAATATAGACACGAAAGCGTGTTTTTTCAGATTAAAGTTAATTAGTAACTTTTTTCTTATAGAACTTTATTTCAAAAAATATTAAACGTTAGTTAATTTTTAGATAAGTGAAATAACGAGTATAAGTCAGTTGTTAAAGGAAGTCAATAATTTTCAAAGTAGTTTTTACAGTTTGTCAGCTTGGATAAGATATATCATACTACTTTTAAAGACGAGAACTTTGCAAATTCTCACTTTTTGTTTGTATATCTCAAGGTTTTACTTTATCAAAGTGTATTTAAGAAACTTATAAGGCATAAAATAATATGTTTATTCAAAACTGTTTACTTCTTATTGCTGATGTTCGTTTACTATTTAGCATTTAGAATTTAACTTTAATATTTTACACTGTTTAAATTTGGATTAAAATTTTTTGTTTTTACTCTAAACTTAGATATGGTTTCTTTTATGCAATTTTTTTCATACTCATACTTAGACTTTTTTTTTTTCAACGTAAGTCCTGTATAATTTATTAGAATGTAATTAGCTTTCGTATTTCGAAACATGACTCTCTTTAAAAAATTTAGTTGAATATTCAATATTAAACAATATATAATAAATTTATCCACAGTAGCTAATAAACCGAGTCAATCAAGTTTAGCAATGTCAAGTATAAAAAGTTCAAATATTTTTGTCTTCTTTTTCAATTAATGTTTGTTCATAAACCTTCTGACGAGTGTGAATGTTTCAAAAGGTCTGTCAGCTGGAGCCATGTGACCTGCACCCTGTGAAATTTAAAACTTTAAAGAGCCAGTAACTCATTTTATATAAACTTAAATTCTCTATTTAAAATACCTGTAACCTACTAATTATATAAAAAAAAACTATACTTCTTAATAATCTTAACTTAGTTCTTGTAAATCTAAAAGTTCATTTTAAGTTTTAAAGCTCAATCGAAAAATTTTTGGAACCTAAAAAAGTAATAAGCTGCTTTAATTTTGGAACAGTTAGTGTTTAAAGTTTTAAAAGTTGTTAAACCTTCACAGTTGCGAACCATAGGTTACCGAATTTTTCAAGAAACCCAGAAACATATTGATACTTGTTTTTCTTCACATACCAAGGAGATCTGTCTTTTGTTCTCTGCAACAAATTTTTTAAATAAGAGAATTTAGTTAGTTTGAAACTTATTTAATAATTTTAGAGTTACATGAAGTCACACTAGCAGTATTAGATATATTATAGAATTAAGTAAATAAACAATACAAAAAGTATTGATTTCTTAAAAGAACATTAACAAACATTTTTCGTGTAGTTGCTCATCATTTTTATAAGTATATTAACAAATGTACGAGTCGACTTAAGTAAAAGTAATTAGTATAAGAGAAACTTCGTGTTTAAGCTTTTTCAACAATGAATTTAATAAAGCATGTTTATATAGATGTATAAAAAACTTTTGCTTTAGTAGTTGTGGTATAAACTATATGAGTTAAAAAACAGTTAATTTAGACAGAAAAGAATTCAAGTTGATAAGTTGTATTTTAGTAACAGTTAACGTTGTCAAAGAAATAAATAACAAAATTATTTTTTTATAATAGTAATAAATAGAACTAACTTTTATTCCGGTTTTTGATATAAAAGTTTCTCCAGACAAAAATGGGCACACTAAATCAAGGTCACCAAAATAAAGCAAAACAGCAACTCCCTGGATTATTTGAAAAATAAAAATATGTTACTAATATAAACAGATAAAATAACTTTAACTTAACTATTTAGTTTATTTAAGTAACATAGAATCGTTTAAAACATAAAATTATAATAATTCATATTTTTATTAATAAAAATTGTTTGATAAAAGTAAAACCCAACAATTATTTAATTTTTTTATGCTAATTTAAACCATTAATAACTTATGTTTCAAACTAACAGCTTTATTGATAGTCTTTATTTGATCTGAAACATCTGAGACTGTGCGATTATAGTTTGTATGGATATAACTTCTGTTTGTAAAATTTATTCAAAAAATTAAGAGGAATTTTAATAAGTTTTAGCTGTAAAACTGTAGGTAGATAAATTATAAGTCTATGTTTCTAAGAGGTATTTAAGGTTATAAGCTAAAATAAAATAAAACAGGTGTTTGTATATTGAACTTATGGTAAATGTTTTTCAAACCTGCATGCTTCAAATTTTATATTTTTAGCATGAATTGCTTTCTTAACGTCGCTACGTTGAAAATACTCATGGTACTTTGTATTTGCAAGTTGGCATATTGTTTCTTCCTATTTTATGAAAAAAAAAATTAAGAAAGTATGGCATACTATAATGACTAGAGCAGGGTTTCTTAATATTTTTTTTTCATGAGGCTCCTTAAAAAGAATTAGAAATCCTTTTGGCTTCCTTCGATTAGATTTCTCTAAAACTCTTTCTCCACATCATCAGCTTCAGTGTAAGTTTTTTATTTTAGCCTTATATCCCTGCCCCCTTCTACAACTTATGTTTCTCAAAATTTCTTAAATTTTTCATAAAATTCAGTATAAGTTTCAGAACTACCTTTAGCTACACTTAAATCCCTTTTTTTTATCATCAACTCCAGAATATCTAGTAAACGTTTCAAATTTAGGTCTATTTAACCTCCTATGGACCCTTTACTTCTTTCTGCCCCCACCCCCCTTTAGGAAACCCTGATCTAGATTAAAGTGTCATAAACTGGTAACTATGCACAAAATGTAATTACTTCATAACAGTTTTCTTAATTTTTATACACTTATATGAAGACAAAAAATATTAAAATTATTTTGTATCAACAAAAAATAAGCTAAATTCATTAATAAGTATCAAAAGTATACTCAGAAGGATAACAAAAAATATATATACATTAATAGCTTTTTTATAGAATAACAATTTTTGTAAATTACTTAAGAACATTTGTAAACTTGATAAAAACTTTACTAGGGTGCTTAAAACAAAAATTTTTATCATCGTAACATGTTATACAACCCAAAGAACTAATCGTTAATCGATGGTACTTACAAAACCAGTGGTAAAAAAATTACTAAGGTAATTTCTAATTTTTACTGCAGTTCTTCTTGTGTAACCAGATTCCTCTAATCTCTTCAAAAATTTTTCTCCTGGTAACATTTCATTGTTCAGGTTTTCAACGGTTAGTGCCTATTTAAATATTTATAAAGTTTAAGTGTTTGAAATAAATTGCAAGAAATAATTATGTTTGTAAGCTCATGATGTAACATAAGCTAGTATTTGTGTGTCCTTGGCATGACGTTAAACTGTTCTGGTGTATGACTCTATAACCGAAAGGTTTTTTTGTACACTAAGTCCTCAGACCAAACCTTTTGAGCGTTTTTTTTTTGTCGTTTAATAAACAATAATAATATTTAAAAAATATTTCAGTTGATATATCTTACGGGCTCTTCTGCAGAGAAGTCTTCAAGTAGTTTACCGAGCTCATCGATCGTAATGTCAGATTCTGCGTTTCCGTAATCCTCGTCGCCAATGTAGTCATTTAAACCGAAATCCATCAGATCACCGTAATCATAATCATTAGAACTGTAGTCATAATCTTCCTAAAGTTTTCAAAACGAGTTTTATTTGAAAAACATAAACATACACCTTTTGTTTACAATTAGAGTTTTGATTATAGTTTTATTGCGGTTTATTGGAACAAATTGTTATTGGTCTGGCAATGTTTCACCTAAACAGTCTCTTCAGAGATCACAAACAATAATTGAACATCGTTAAAGCATAAAAATTAAAGACGATATTGAATAAATATAAATACTTTATAACAATTATTGCAATTAAAAAACCAAAAAAAAAAACAACAGTTATTAGGTTTTTAGTCAATTACAAACTGTCTTAAAAAAAAAAGTTCATGCTCTTTGTAAAATTAAAAATAAATATAATAACAACAGTTTATAATTTCAAAAATGGATGTAATTTAATACAACAAAATAAAAAGTTGATCAATCAAAGCTTTACAAAAGGAAAAAAAAAAGATCTAAATTAATAAAACAAACCGTTTTATTCGATGAACTTTCAAAAGAAATTTTGCATGGACTGTCTTGCGCATAATTGTAAATTGAAAGCGACGGATTGAGAAAAATCGAGTTCAATTTTTCTTGCTGTATTTAATCAAATAATTGTGAGAGAACACAAAACTGAAATTTTGTATTTTTTTTTTCCTTCTAAATAAATGGATGTTATCTTTTTCGATAGTTAATTTTGACTAAATTTGATACCTGAAGAGCCATAGTGTTTTACTTCAGCATTATATACGTAAGTAAAAAATCTTGAGGCATAAAAAAAAAGTAAAATTAAATATATCTTTTTTTTTTCAAATATATGTTTTGATAAACCGCTATCTAAAATTTTTTAAACTATTTAACGAACTTTATCGTTCAATAGACTTATCATAAAAACATTCGATTTAAAAACCTTATGTTAATTAATTTTGTATATATATATATATATATATATATATATATATAATGCATGTTATTTATGTAGTATGTATGGCGAATGGTATATATATTGTATGTATGTTATTCATGTATGGCGAATTTTGAGAGATTAATGAAGTAACACTATCAAAATATATTAAATAAAAGTAATCTAATCCTAAATCAATGTAATTATTTATAAGGCAACAGTTAACTCTGACTTTCGTAGAAGTTCTATATCGAATTATGCTCGACTCAGTTCATAAGTGCTTTTTAATTAAATTAAACTAAAAATTGATTAAAACTTTGTGAAACATTAAAGTTTTATGAAACATATGTACCAGTGTTTTTAAAATCATACTTTTCCAATAGTTTATGTATATATGTAAACTCACTGCTCTATAACAACCACGTTGCTTTTGTTCTGATTTACAACTCTTCAGTTTTTCGTAAAGCGGTCGACCAATGAACCCGTGGGAATAAAAATAATCGACCCTCGATTCTTTAACAACCTCCTCGCTCAAAAATGGATTTCCGAGAAGAACGCCCTGCAATACTCGGTTTATTTATTGTGTAAAATTTAACAATATATGAGTTTAACTTAATAACTACTGCAATATTCGGTTTATTGTTTGAAATCGTTATGAATAAATTAGCTAATAGTATGATTTCAGTATGTTAGTTTAGTAACAATATTTAATAAATTGCGTAAATGAGGCATGTTGTGTCAAATATTAGTGAATGATTTAGATATTCAAAATTGTTTCTGTTAATAGTATATGTTGAATTTTCATTAGTTTAGATTAAAGTTTACACTTTTCTAAGCCTTATTTTGAAAAAGCAATATATATCGCTACTATACAAACTCATTGAGAAATTTTAATAAACGGAAAAATTAAGTACTTTGACAGTATTTAAAACAGATATACCTTTAAGTTTTTTGCTATAATTCTATTTTCTTTTATTATTTCAGCTGCCAGCATTGGTAGATAAATACCAGCATAACTTTCTCCGCTCAAATACAATTCAGCGTTTTTAAATCTCGGGTAAAGCGTAAAAAAGTGCTTCAAAGCTTTTAGTAAAGATTTCGCTGTCTGTGAGATGAATTAAAATTTTATGTTGTACAGTATTTTAATATTTATTTAAAGGAATAATTTCTATTTTATGTAAAAGTTTTCAATGTTTTAACTTAATGTTTTATAGAAAATGAAAGACATTAATTTACAACTTTAGTGTTTATTTCAGTACATTTCCACAGCAAATCAGATATAAAAATTAAAACTACAGTTATTGCTTAATTAAGACTTTGATTGCTTTTAATTGCTTAAAAATTTGTAAAAACAAAAGTTTTTTAGTTAAAGCTTAGTTATACAAACTTAAAGTAAATACCAACTGTTGTATTTAAATATATAAACAACCTAATAAAATTTTGATTGTTTTGTTTCATTGCAAATTTATAAAATATGTTTTATGTCGTTTTGACAGTTTTAATGACATTATAATCTTTTTTAGCTCAACGAAAATAATTAAAGAATTTTTGTTACTTCCAAAAAATGTTCATAGTATTAAAAAATACAAAACAGCAACTACATATATGTTGCTCTAAAAACAAATTTACAGCATAAAAAGTATAATTAATTAACCCTCTCATCATTGATGTCACTAGCTATAGTGTTTCCTTTCGTGTAAGAAAAGCCAGTACCAACGGGGGAATCTAAATACAAAGTGGCACCCAGTCGGTTCCAACTGCTCTTGTTCGGTTCCAACACCTTCTTTTCTGAGTTGTACTGTTTAATGTAAGTATAAAAAGTCATAAAAATTGATAGAAAATGGAAAATGTAGCTTTAATTCGAAATTTGTTAGACTTAAATTAAAACTTTAGAATAAATAATAAACGTTGTTAAAAACTGATAGTTTGTATATCAACAAAAAAGTTACTATACTTACTAAAAATTAAAGCCTACTAACTTAAAAATTAAATACTACTACATAAAATTTAGCACCAACATTAAATGGACCATTTTCTTTCATGAGACCGTACAAGGAGCTACAACCCGGACCACCATTCAGCCACAAAATGAGTTTTTCCTTACTTCCGCTTTCTGCTTCGTTTAACCTGTGTGACGTCATAGATTATTGTTTAGAAAAAACGTTCGTATTAAGTTTTAAAGCTTTTCTTAGTTTTTCATTTGTTAAATTATTGTTAATTTCAGTAGTTTACACTATTTGGTGCTTAAAATATAGTATTTGAATTTCATTCAACTAAAAGATTAAAGGAAAACTATTTAGTGAAATTCGAAAAAAAAAAGTAAATGCTCTAAGTTTTTATTTATTTTTTAGTATAGTGTAGTTCCTAGATTAATATAAAATCTAACAGTTAAAAACTAAATCTAAGTTTTTTACTTTTAGTTAAACCTATACAAAAAAAAGTATTTTTGCACTTTTAATTTCGATTAAACAAGTATAAAAAAAAATGTTAATTAGTTTTTGGTCAAGTTTCTTGAGTTTAAAAATGTAATAGTCTTATATGAATTATGTATAACTAATTACCAGTAAAACAACTGGTCTCCGTTACCACTGTCCAAGTATCCAGAGTACATGTTAAATTCTGGCATCTTTTGAACGCCTGGAAGCCAGGATATTCTGTCATTCCTGGATGTTGTTTCGGGATTTATAGTTCTGGAACTTGTTTTATTCGCAAACAAAGCTGCAATGACAAGAAGCATCAACAAAACACGTGACTTCATTATTTATGATGATCAGATAAGTATTTTGTTTTCTAAACTATAAACATTTGTTAATGAAAATATAGTACTTAAGTACTTTAGAGCATTGTAAAAATAAATAAAGTTGATTACTTTAAAAATATCAAAACCTTCTAAAATCATAATTTTTTATAAGTGAAAAAGAATAATTTTCAATAGTAGTTCATACATGCAAAATAAAATATATTGTGGTCATTAAATGCTTTTGACCAATATTTTGACAAATACTCATTTCTTAAAACAACAAACTTAAATTTAAACAAATTTGCATAAAATCAATTTAATCTAAACCTTCAATGTAAAATCTAAATCATAAGCTACTTATTTTTATCAAAAAACTTTGTTTGACTCGATAAACAAGATCTTGATCTAAAAATACTTTCTCATTGAAAAAGCAGCAGTATAAGCATTTAATAAGGTTTTGTTTTAAATGGTTTCATAAAGACGTATGTACTATTTACATCAGGGTTTCCCAAACTTTTCTCAAAGGGCCTTTTAAAGAAATAAAAAAGCAATGGTCCTCTCCAACAAAACTACTCAACAAATTACCATTAAAAACGTAATTACGTAATTTCATTTTTGTTTGCTCTCCATTATCGACTTCAGATATCTAATGTAAGTTTCAAACTATGACTTCATGGCCACCTCGTGGATCCTTTACAGCTTATGGCCAACTTTGGGAAACCCTGATATAGATTTTTTTAAACTCTTAAAGTAAAAATAAAAATAAAGGTCAAGCGGAGGAGAAACTCTAAACATTGATATTACCCAAAAAACAAAAATAAAACAAGGTTGAAAAGAGCTGTCTAAATTATTTTGGTTATAAATAAATAATGATAATAATCGTAATTAAAACAAGTGTGTATAAAAAACTAAGTAAATTAAAATTTTATTAAAATTTAACTAACTTTTTTCGAAATATTAGTTCCATCAAAAATTGTTTTTAAAGATTGGCGATTTAAATCAATGGTTCTACCGAATGGTCTATAAAGTAAAACGAGAAAGTGTCGATTTTTTCTTTTAACAAAACCCTTAGCTCAACTAAAGATATACCCATTTGTCTACTAACACTGTCTAAACATTTAACAATTATTAATTAATTAACATTAATTTATTTTCTATTTAAAACTTGTGCTTAATTTGATTTGTTTTCAAGTTTTAGCCAGTAATTAATAACTGCTAACACTTTTTTACACATGACTTTAATGTATTATTGACGAGCTTCTATTGAAAATTTAACTAAAGAGATAATTGATCGAAATACTGTTTATAAGATACATTTCTAAGGAAAAAAAAATTTTTTATAACCATAATACTAACATACTTTCATTTCCACTACAATTAACACAGTTTTCTTCATAATAATATCAACTTCCCTAAATTTCTTGTTTTATTAAAGGTTACTGCAGAAAGTACTCTATTTTCAAACTAAGAAAAAAACTGTACTACTTAACTCAACAAAACACACCTCTGGTTTTATTAATATAAAATTATTAAACAATTTCAAATATTAAAACAAAAAAGACTTTAATTATTTTAACAAAGTCTATGAACACATATAATTTTCCAACTATTAAATGATAATACGTTCAGAACAAACGTTTATTTGGTACTAACGAGCTCTCACTGCTTAGCAGCTCTTCAGGTACAATAATAAACAAAACCTAAAGCACTTTATATATACAAAGAAAGGAAGGTAATTAAAAGTTATTATTAATAATTTAATAAATACATATAAGTATTAGTAATTATATATAGATATAAGAAGGTAGTTAAGGGTGATTAGTAATAGTTGATTAAGTATCTATAAGTATTAGTAGTAATTCAACTAACTTAAAGTAGCTTGAAACACAACATGAAAAAAAATTAAGAGCAACTAATCAAGTAACTAGGTACTTGTTAATACAAATTTTAGTTGTGATAATCCAAAAAGATTTTTTAAGTTACTGTTTTTAATTTAAATAGATTAATTAAAAAAAATTCTTGTTTAATCTTTTAACCCAGTGTTGCATCATACATAGAAGGCTTCAATGTGTTTGCCATTGTATCGTTTCTATTGTTTATGTTTATATTAATTTATTTTTTCAAGAATCTATTTTACAAACTAAGTTTCGGTCAAAGACCTCGTCAGTGCTTAAATAAATATAAAAAGCGATCTCTTTATTTGTTTTCTTATTTGTAAAATAAACCTCTTGAAAGAATAAACTCATTATTTCCCCTCCAGTAGTTGTGATCTCTTTATTTGTTTTCTTTAAACCAAAATATAAAGTAAGTTTATGTTTATATATAAAAAATAAGATTAACTTTGCAAAGTTGTTGGCTTTGGAAACAGTATGATATATTTTAAGCAGCTAAATAAAAATAAACAATTATTGTTTTTCTTAACAACTGGCGTATACATGTTAATACACTTATCTGAAATAAAATAAACGCTTTAAAATCTTTTTTTAATGATAAAGTTTTATTATAAGAAAAAATACTAAATCTACAAAAATATCCCGCCTATGTTTTTTAATAACAAGCGTTTTAGTTACAGTTTTAACTAAATGCTATTGGTTTTTTTTCAGTTTATGAAGTTGATAATAACTTCTCGCGAGAATAAAACTAACTTCTGCTTTTCTAAAAGCTAACACAATTTATTTACAGCGATGGCTTCTAAATGTTGTCTGTTTTTATACATGTTAAAGCTTATAGTAATTTTATATCACGATACACTTGAGTAAGTAATTGTAATAACTAAAATTAATCCTTTTTATTGCTGAGAAATTCACGATGGTATTAATATTTTTTATTTTTGTTTAAACTTGTTTAATCGAACTTGTATTGTTGTATTGTATTATAATGTTTTTATAAAGTTTAAAACTTTAATTAAAGCATTGTTGTAATACTCAAATAAATTTTCATAAATAAATATTTATATAATAATGAACACTTTAGTTTAATTAAACTATACATAAAAATGTATAACACATATTACACTTCTGCTTCATAAATGTTTTTCGTAATAAACTTTCCAACAAATAAAAACATAAACTTACTAGAACATTTTTTAGCAAAATGATTGAAGATTAAACATAAATATTAAGTTCAAAAACAAAAGAACTATTCAAAAACCTTGGATTTTAAAATTATTTAATTGGTATAAATCTTGTTTTTGTTGGAAGAGTATAGAACTTTAAAATTTCACTGCTTTAAGAAGTTTATAATTTTGATTTTATAAAGCTGTGAAATTTTTTCAGATACAGTTACATAAAATGAGCTAGTGGTGCATTACTAAATTATGTAAAAAAAAAATTGTAGTCTAATGATTAGAAACTTAAACTATGAGCTTAAAAATTAGGTACACATTCTGTCTTGTTTAAAAAGATTGAAATATATAATGTTGAAACTGCTTCGAAATATTTCTCTCACAGATTCAAAAGATGTCTATTACCAGTTAGTTTCAAGCCTCACATTGGTGAAAAGTATAGACAAAGTTCATTATCATTCAACAAAATATATAAAGACAAATTATTATTCTCTTAGAGTAAACAGTCTTAAAAGTTCTAAATTCTTATCCTATCTTGGTTGTAAAGTATGAGAGGAAATTTCAAAAACCTCAAAAGTACATAACTATCTTATAGTATTTTAACTTGAACTAAAAAATGCATTATTTATAAATAAATAAAAAAAATCTTTTTTTATATAATATGAAATATTTATAAACTATACTTTTCAAAGACTAATCAATAGTGGTTGTGTTAACTGGCAATGAGCGGAAATGGTTTGGTTATAGTTTTTAAACATGCATAACTTTCATTTAAATTTAGTTGAATTCTATTTCTTACAATTCAATATTTTATAATCGTATTTTATGATAAAATCTTTAATTTTGATAAGTTTTAAAACTTAGAAAAACATTTTAGAGCATTCGATAAAACTCAAGATGACTCAGTACAGTTTCATTGGCAAAAAGAGTAGCAATCCTATAGAAACATAAGACTAGTCATGTTAATTTCAATATAATTAATTTCTAACAGTAATATAGTTTATTTCTCGTTAATTAAAAATGTCAATTGCATTGAAATTTTTCAACGTTAGTGAGGAAGACCCTTGTTATGCAATGTTTAGTCTTTGCAATAAACTCATTAAAAGATGTAATGCTAATTCGTACATCACTTCTTCCTTACTAAACCATTTGAGTTCAAAAAATCAAAGAGAAATTTCAGAGACTAGAAAATCATCATCATCATCATCCGTTAAAGCAGTCAGCGATAGTTCGTCCCCAACTCCAAAACAAAGGAAGCTAACAGCAATGGACAAAGCTAGTATATTGATAGTTATCGCCCTCTTAATCAATGGAAAATAAACGATCACAAAGCAATTAAAGTTTATAAAAGAAAATATGAACATGGTTGCTTTGGAAAATTAACCATTTTTAATTATTAGCAATCAAGGTTCTTTAGACCTGTTGGCTGCTTTAGAGCCAGGTTACTTGATTACGAGCACCAAGTAGTTCACTGATACAATGCTTTCTCAGATTTATGAAAGTTTGTATATAAAAATACAAACTGAGTTATCTGAAGTTAGTTTTTGTCGTTTACAAGAGACATTTGGACAAATTCAAAGACAAAGACCTCATATTTTTCTTTAAAGCGCATTGGTGAAATGAAAGCTTTAAGTACAAACACTGAGCTTTGCACTGTATTGAGATAGAACGTTCTCACACTGGCTTTAATATTTGTGAAAACAAAAAGGAAATGCTTGAACATGAAAATTGAAATTTAACATGAAGGCTGGTATGGTGTTAGAATCCTTTTCAACACCCTGTTTCATTTACACCCTTCAATTTAAAGTACACTGTTTTCAGAAAGTAAATAAGTGAGTTAATAGCCAAGGTCCGTCAAACTATTGGCCACTTTAACCATTCTTCTACAGCGTGCGAAAAACCAAAAAAGTGTAGGTCACTTTAGGTTCATCAGTATTAACGCAAAAAGCCTTGTTATTTAAGCAAGATGTTGAAAAAATAAAGAACTAAACCTACCTAATGCTGAAAAGATTAGAAAAATTAAAAACAAGTGTCCACAACTACGTGGCTAACAACAAGTTTAAACCTGAAAATACTCTTCCAGCTGATGAATAGAAACTTGTTAGCCTCCTTAATGAAATGCTCGAACCTTTTTATATAGTAACGCAGATTTGTAGTAAAAACAACGCAACAAGTGTAGTCTTGCATGTAGCAGTACTAAAAAGGTTTTTAATCGTAAAGCTAATAGTTCACCAGGTCTAGATCAAATTAGTTCTACAATGAGGCGAGTAGAAAATATAGAAGAGGATTTTGAAAGAAGGTTTTATACTACTGATAACAGCACACGAATAGACATTCATGATAACAACTTGTTTTTACTTACAACAGTTGTTGATCCACGGTATCGACTTCACTTTTTCCCAGCTAATTTTAAGCAGAAGGTTGTAAGGCTACTGAAATTACAAGTAAAAAATCATAGCTCTCGTGAGACTGGCCAAAGTGGTCAAGTTCCTTTAGTACGGCATAATAAATTTAAAGCTCAAATACCTACAAATGATGTTCACCAAATTTTTTTGTCGTTCCTTTCTATATATAAATCGGAAAGAAGTGCAAACACTTACGAAAGTGAGCAACAAAGTCTAGTTGATCAGGAATTTGAGACATGATTTAAAGCTTTTTTGGCTGAAGGAAATTTATCTGCTGAAGAAAATAAAGAAGCTGAAGTCTTGTCTTGTTGGAACTCAAACAAGATAAAATACACACATCTTGCCAGGTATGTATGTTTATTTAAAAAAGTTTATTTTCAGAAGCTGGTAACTTGTACGAACTAAAACGGAATCGATTGCTTCTAAAAAACGGCAAAAAACTTTTATTTCTTCATCACAACTTGAAAATAAAGAATATATTTTTTTTAGCTTAATGACATTGATATGAATAAACAGTGTTAGCTTAATTATTTACTTTTGTATATGTAAAAAGTTGCTAAATAAGTTGTAAGTAGAAGTTTAATGTAAAGCCTATCATAGAAAAAGTTCATTATGTTTTTAAAGCATTGAAACATTTAATTAAATTTTCCTTTAGGTCATACAAAAACAAAATTCAAAATTATTCGTATAAGTAGCTTGAAATTTAACATTTAAACTGAGATTTCGTATAGGTAGATTTTTTTTGTTTTACAATATTCTTTTTCCTAGTATACAAATAAAACTTTTAGACGATAAAATTGTGTTTTTTTTAATATTTGTATTAAATAGGTTTTACTAACTAATTGTATATAAATAATTAAGTTCTAAAAGTTTGTTCTCTATTGAAACTACATAAAACTTAAAACATTTAGATTCCGGATCAGGCCAAATCTAAATTTTAAAAATTAGATACGGAACAGGGTCTGGTCGGATCTTAAAATAGAAAAAAGACTCAGAACCGGAACAGGTCAGATCTCAAATAGTGGATCAGGTAAATCACTAGTGTAGAGTTAGATTTTTTTTTAAATTTTGTCTTATTCTCTAATTGAAATACATATTTTGGCATAACATTTAATCTTAGCTAAGAGTAATTTCTTTACTTAAAAACTTAACAATATGTATGATATTTTAAAGTATTATAAAGTTCTCATGAATTTCATCTAAAACATGCTGGTTTTATATTCATTTGTAAAGTTTAACAATATCGGAATCAAAAATTGGTTTAGTTTCAAATGAAGTTATAGATAACACAAAAATTAAACCATATAATAAAAAACCAATTTGTCGTTAAATTTAAATACTAAAGCTTTCTAAGTTTTGTTTATGTTTCGAAAAAGGTAATTAAAATTTTTGTTTACCCTAAATTGCAGAAAATATATACGGTGCAGACCTAGATTTAAGTAAGTGCGCCAGTAGTGGTTAAAAACTTGTAAACGCTTTTACTTGTTTTTACCAGCCCTTAACGGAAACCTCTGTGCTTTCAGTTGTTTAATTGTTGTCATTTTAAGTGAATATACTAAATAACTGAAAATTAATTAGAAAATACGAAATTTAGCCACAATAACTTTTTATTTGATTGGTTTAAACAAGATTATTGTAATACACGATGTACCTCACGGGCAACAGAACTCGGCTTCAAAAGCCGCATTTGGTTTGCCGACCTGTGTACTAAATTATTTTTCTCCGTTGTGTAAAATTTTATCTATGATATGTTTAGTTTGTTATGTATAGTTTACCAAACTAAGATGTGTATTTTGTTTTAATTAAAATTAATATCTATACATTTTAGCTAAGTATTCTCTCATCAGCGTCTAAGCTAATTAACTCAAACATTTTTTTATTATCTACGCATATTTTTAGATAATAATAAAGTATTTTTTCTAATCAAAACTTTAAATTTAAAAATATCAAGTCCTCTTATGACAATTTAAAATCACCTAGACTGCTAGAGTTTTTATAAATTTCAGTAATTAAAACCTAGACAGCTTAAGTTGTCTATTGAAAATAAAAATAAGTTTTCTAAATAGCGATGCAAATTGATTTTAATCTTCTAGTGTATTTATAAGTTATTCTATTTAAAACTGAGACGACAGTTTATTTTATAGCCGCTTGGCAGCTATGAAATAAAATTTAAATTTATACAATTTTTTTAAATGTTGTAGCACATTAATAATATTATGAAATTATTGTAAATCGTTTAATAACTACACAAAAAAACTTTTCAATACAAACTACGTCATAATCAATCTAAAAAAAATAAATGAAAAACCTATCAAAAAATAGCTCTCTTTGTTTGTTTATGAAGTTGAAATAAAGTCTGTACGATGAAGCCTCCGATTTTAGTTCTCATTTTTTTGCTTTTCCGTGCCAGAGGACAACTGCAAGGAGGTGAGCCGGCCGGTGAAAAAAAGTTTCCCTTCGCGGTTGAAATTCACAAGACTGGTTGCAAAGGGTCGTTGAGGTGCGTTTGCGGAGGCAGCATCGTTGCGCCCAGCTGGGTGATAACTGCGGCCCAGTGCGTCAGAAAAAACGGTCAAAACAGAGAAGTTTTCGTTGTTGCGGGTCGGGAGAGCGAGTTCAGAAAAGTGGTCGGGCCGGAACAGATCGAAATCTACCAGCATCCGGATTTTGACGATGACGCAAACAGCGACTTGGCCTTGCTTTTCCTTGAAACACCGCTTGCTATGAACGATTACGTGAACAAGATCGAGCTGCCGTCTGAAGAAACTATTGGAGAGGGAGACAAGTGCGTTATCTTGGGTTGGGCGATCATTGGAAACAGTGTTAAAAATCAAATAGAAGGATCAAGCAATATAAATGATCAACATAATGCATCAAGTAGAAGTAGTATGAATAATCAACATGAAACATCAGTTAGAAGCAATATGAAGAACCGAAATATATTACAAAGTATTAGTAACATGATTGATAAATATGAAGATCATGATTACATATCAAGTAGAAGGAAAATAAATAAGCAATATGAAACATCAAACAGAGGTGATATAAATAACGAATATGAAGAAAGAAGCAATATGAGCATTCAACCGTCGGTTCAACTCAATTTTGGCAAAGTGTACGTCGACGGCGTTTCGGAACGCAACATCTATTTCAAGTACAACGGACTCTACAGTTTAAAAGGCCAACACGGCTGCCCGCTGGTTTGCAGGAACTCAAGCGGAACGCACAAGTTGTTCGGTGTTTACCAGGGAAATATTCCAGGAGAAAAGACAATGGTCTTTTTTAGAGTGCGACATTTCAGAGATTGGATCGCCAGTAAACGAGAGGAAGTTGAAGAAAAATTGAAAACGGAAGATAGCAATGTCGAGTCGGTGATTACGAGTTCAATTCTTTTGACGGGAATTGTTGCAATGGTGGTTCGCTATTTTGCAGTTAACTATTTGTTTTAGATAAAAATGAAACTAAGATTTCTTAATCTTAATATTTGATTCTGGATTTTTTTTTGCTACAGTACTTGAAAAACTATTATTTAAAGTTTAAATGTAATAGATTTTTAAGTTATGTACGTTTAAAAATTCTAGCTTTATATTTTCCCAAGTCATCTAGAATTATTATTTAACCTTGCCTTTAAAACTCGGCAACGATTAAAATCTTGTTTATTTCAGCAAAAATACTGCGATATTTATTTTTATATACTAAGAATTATTTAACATCGGCGAAAACTTGCACGGTTGAGAAACAAAGGTTGAGGCTGACTGATGAGTCCTCGGCATAAGAGAGTCCAGGATTCTGCTCTGCAGACTTTTGCCGATGTTTTTGTTGATTTTAATTATAAGAGTAATAAGAATATAACTTTAACATCAATGAAATAAAATTTGTTTTTTTTTAATTAAAGTAAATAAGAAAACTATTATTTTTTAAACTGTATACACTCTTTTTTAAATTCATTACTGCTAATATTAATAATGTAAAATTTATTATGGACACCACACCTTTTTCGCTCAAAAATTTAAATTTTTATGATCATATACTTTCACATTTTCATTGTTGCCCTTTTCACAAGAGCAACTCTGATATGCAACAAAAATGTCAATAATAAATCAAAAAGGGAGAAGTTGTAGAACTACTATAAATATATAACATACTTTCTTCTTTCAGATATATAAAACTAAAATGAGTATAAGCATAAACTGTAGAGCATAACATATATTAATGTACAGATCTGTGTGCTTATAAGTATAAAAAACTTTAACTACTTGGTATTTTATTATATTTAAAATTATGTACAGATTTATGTGCCTAAACTATGTAGTAAATTTTTATACATTTTAAATATGTAAACTTACAATAACTAGTTGTTACAGTAATAATCGCCAGATACATGTTAGAGAGAAATAAAATGAAAATAAATAAATATAAATAAGTAATCACTTCTATGAAATACAATAAATATTTTGAAAAAATAAAAAATTAATAAAAACTTAACAGTTACTTATTAAATAATAAATACACTAGTTGATAAATCACAATTAAAAGTAAAAAAGAATAAAAAATAAGTTTTAACCTTGTATGTTCAAAAAATGATTTTACTTTTAAAGTAAACCTAACAATTAATTAATGAAAACTAAAATCATTGTAAATGACTAAATCACAAAACAAACATAAAAAAAAGTAAAATACAATAACCCCTCGCTTATTTACGCACATTGTGTCCACAGAAAAAGTGCGTAAAGATACAAGAGATCGTAAAGATACGAGAGGTACCAAATATACTTACTATAATGGCTGTTTTTTGATATTGCCTCTGATTAAAAGTAGACTGGGGACTTTTCGACTTTTAACAACTTGTTTACTTTATTTAAAAATATGAAAACAAAAGATGAAACTGTATGTATTAAAAAAAAAGATTTAAATATATATAAAATAATAATACTTGTAGAAAAATTTTACCAATTTTAATAATAAGAAGATTTGATCTTTATCTTTGTTTATTTATTTGTGACTTGTTTGATACATAACATTTATATTCTATTTTACTGTGCAAATTCAATTTATAATTAAGCATTTGTTTACAATTAAGAAATGGTGTGGTGCCTATATTGAAGTTTGTTTCTATAGCCTTTTACAAAATTATGCATTTGGTGCTGTAATTGATTTCTTATTTTGAACAACAATATATAAAATATAAGAAAAATATTTGATAAATTTTGTTTATGTTACTTCAACTTTTTTTAATTTGACCTTTGTATACTTAAGGATAAACTTATCTTGCATTGTATTAAAGATATATTAATTAATTTTTTGAGTAGGAATAAAATTTCATGCCATAAGAATGTGAGAAATTATTTTTTTCTTAATTTAAAGGTATACAAGGAGGGGTGTTAAGACACCTGAGCTATAAAGATCAAAACCATAGAGTACAATAGGCTTCTTATGGAAGGCACAAACTAAAAATAAAAAAATATTAATTTCATCAAAAATCATCACTTGTGTTTTTCAAATTATTCACTTCAAATTTTTGAAAAGTCTTCCTTTTATTATTAAGAAAATTTCTATTGTAAGAATTTTAAAGTAAAAAAAAAAAAAAGTTTTTAAGTTGTCTTTTTATTTAAGAAAATAAAAATCTGATAAAAAATATCTAACTTATTCCTCATGTTTAATGTTGCAGATTTATGATTTATAACTGTTTTTATTACTAAATGTCTGAAAAAAGAACTTCCTTGACAATCAAGTCAAAATTTGAAATATTTGAAGAGTTATTAAAATTTTTATTTTTGAGTTTTTTAAAATTCTAAAATGCGTAACGTCACGATAGCGCGTAAAGATGCAAGAGGTCACTGTAAATAAGAAATGTACAAATAAAAACTGTAGACTTTTGAAAAATAAAACGATGACCAAAAAATTTACACTCAAACCCAGTCAATATAACAACCATAGGCTAGTCTTTAGAAAACAGAGAGTAAAAATTTTTTAATCTAAAAATAATTTAATTTCATATTATATAAAAAATAATAATTTTGACTCTTATATAGTTGGAATATATATTTTTTGATTTAGATTGAAATGCTATAAAATAGATTTCTTATTTTACTATTTTTGAAATTTTCTCCCATACTTTACATCTAAAGTAGGATAAGGATTTCGAACTATAACTATAAAGACTTGTACTTAAGGAAAATAGTAATTTGTCTCTTAATATCTTGTTAGTTAATTGTGAAATTTGTCTATAATTGTAAAGTTACACTTTAACACCAAACATTTTCAAAATAGTTTATTTGTTTTTAAACTTCATATTGATATTAAGTTTTAAAAAACTCACTAAAAAAGTTTCAAGTATTTTTATTTCTTTATTTGTAAAATTTTTTTTACCTTAAACATTTATGACGTAGATATGTAATATATGTTATATGTCTTTTTTAACTAAAACTTAGTTTTTTATTACAAGCTAAATATGTACTGTATCAAAAGCCCTTAACCTTTACAACAATGCCATATAATAATCCACTGAATTTAAATCTTTTCATATAATAAAATAACATAAGTCCATTTAAACTAACCAAAAATTTAATTACATCATTAAACCATCGAAAGTTTCTCAATAATGAAAGTGATCTATTTTAGTACTTAATTTTTTAATATCTACTTAAGTTTATTGTGCTATAAAATAAAACATAGAAGATTTTTGTTAAAACTAACGTTATAAATACAATTTCTTAATTTTTAAAAATGCAAAAGTTCACTTTTTCTACGAAATTTTATTATTATCAAATTTATAAATTGTAGAAATTCCAGTTGCATTTAGTTAAAACAGTATCAAATTAGTCATTAGGGCTGAGTTAGAAAAATATAAGCAGTATATTCTTGTAGATTCAATGAATAATTGTTTCACCCTATTAAAACTTTATCTTTAAAAACTTTAAACATTAAAGTATTTGTTGAGGTTCAGATAAGTGTATCAAAATGTATAAGCCAGCTGTTAAAGGAAAACAATAATCTGTCAAACTAGTTTCTTTAATTTGCAGCTTGGTTAAAATACATCATACTGTTTTAAAAGCCGACAACCTTGCAAAGTTTTACTTTTATTTGTTTATATTTGTTTATCTGAAGTTTTTACTATATAAGATTAGGGTTAATGTATGCATTTGAGTAAGGATAAACAAGATACTATAAGAAATTATAAAATTAATAATAAAAACGAGACTCAATCAAGAGTGTTAGTTGAAAACTGCATGTATATGTAGCAGTAGCGAAGACTTTGAAGCCTTATATGTATGATGCAGAAATGTAGTGGATTAAAAGATTAAAAAACAAATTATTTTAATTAATGCATTCAGATAAATTAACAAGTTACAAATTATAATTTTAACAAATATTTTTGAATTATTACTAAATTTTTTTTAACAAGTGCGTTGTTACTTATTTAGTTAATTGCTTTTAATTTTTTTATAGTTGTGTTATAAGCTACTTAAGTTACGTTTATTACAATAGGTTTGTTTCTTAGTAAAGTCATCTGTTAAACAGATTTACATAGTTAAACAAAACTTATAAAAACACAAATTTACATAGTGATAGTGATGACAATCAGTTTTTTGAATATATTTCATTCTTTTTGTGTTTTTGAATATGTTTTTTTGTAATTTTATTGTATTTTAAATATAATAAACTATAAAAGTCTCTAGCTAGACAATAGTAAAGTACTAAAACAAATGTGAGCAACTATAAAATGATATTACGTTTAGAACAAACGCTTGTTTGGCACTACCGAGGTTCTTCTCTTAAGGTAAAATAATAAAATGACAATCTATAGTACTTTATGTATAAAGAGATAGGATTGTAATTAGGAGTGACTATTAATACTTTAATAAGTTATTATAAATCTTACTAATCACCCCTTATTACCTTCCTATCTCTATATATAACTACTAATACCTATAAAAGCTTATTAAAGTATTACTAACCATCCTAATTACGTTCATATCTCTTTATATATAAAGTTCTATGGATTCTCGTTAAAACCTCGTTAGTACCAAACGAACTTTTGTTGCGAACGTATTGTTATTTTGTTATTGGAAACTTAAATATGTTTTAAAGATATGTTAAAAACAATTAAGGTTTTTGTTGTTTTATGATTTAAAGTTCTTTTAATATTTTTATATTAATGAAACCAGGGGCGTGTTTAGACTTTTGAGTTGAGTAGTACAGTTTTTTTTTTGTTTATAAATAAAGTATTTTCTGTAGTTGCCTTAAATAAAACACTTAAATTAATTTCAGAAAATTGATATTGTTATAAAGGTTTTTATTAGTTGTAATGGAAATAAAAGTATGTTAGTATGAGATGAACGTTTAATCTCTTTTTCTCAAAAATGTATTTTATAAACAGGATGTCGACCATTTAGTTCGTTAGTATAAACTAAAATACTTATAACACATTAAAGTCATATAAAAAATAGTCGTAAAAGGTATTAAGTACAGGTTAAAACTTGAAAAAAAATCAAGTTAAGCATAAGTTATAAAAAAAAAATAATAATATCTAATAGCTGTTATCTTTTAAAAAGTACCAGTAGACAAATAAGTATATCTTTAGTTGAGTTAAAGATTTTATTAAAAGAAAAGTTCGACACTTTTTTATTTTAATTTATAGACCATTTAGTTGAACCATTGATTTAAATCACAAATCTTTAAAAATAAACTTTACTAAAACAAAACTTTAAAAACAATAATTCAAGTATTAATATCATTTCAATTTACTTAGTTGTTTATACACACTTGATTGAAAATCATTATTTTTTTATTTATTACCAAAATCATACTGGTAACTGTTTTTAAATTATACCTACCTTTTTTTTGGGTAATGTCAATGTTTAGAGTTACTTTTCCGTTTAACCTTTGTTCTAATTTTTACTTCAAGAAAAAAGGTTTAAAAAAAGATCTAAATCAGAGTTTCCCAAAGTGGGCTAAGTGACCCTCTTGCGAATGATGACAGAAATTTAGGGGGCAATGAGCAGTAAAGGGGTCACAGGGGGGCCATGATGTCATCATTTGAAACTTACACTCGATATTGTGGAGTTGATGATGAAGAGCAAACAAAAAAGGTCTTAGGTATTTTTAATGGTAGTTTTTGGTTAACTATGTTGGAAGGGTCCATATATTTTTTAACATTTTAAAAGGGGCCTTTTGAAAAAAAAATTAGGAACCCTAATCTAAACAAAACAGACGTCTCTTTGAAACTATTTAAAACAAAACCTTATTAAAAGCTGATACTGCTGATTATTCGATCAGAAAATAGTTTAAGATCAAAATCTTTTTTTTTGAGTCAAACAAAGTATTTTGATAACTATAAATAGCTTATAGTTTAGATATTACAGTAAATGTTTAGATTAAATTGAATTTATGCAATTTTGTTAAAATTTAAGTTATCTGTTTTAAGAAAAAAACTATATTTTAAAATATTGATTTTAACATTTACTGCATTTATTTACAACAACAAATTTTAAACTTGCAAATAAGAACTACTAGTTAGAAAATAATTTTTTCACTTACTTAAAAAATTTATTTTAAAAGATTTAGACATTTTTTTTGGTTTACTTATTTTTCAAAAATTTATTTTTTATTAACAAAAGTTTACAGTTTGAAAAAAAAACTTATCTGATCATCAAAAATAATGAAGTCACAAGTTTTGTTAGTGCTCCCCATCATTGCAGCTTTGTTTGCGAACAAAACAAGTTGCAGAACAATAAATCCCGAAACAACATTGAGGAATGACAGAATATCCTGGCTTCCAGGCATTCAAAAGATGCCAGAATTTAACATGTACTCTGGATACTTGGACAGCGGTAATGGAGACCAGTTGTTTTACTGGTAATTGTTTATACATAATTCATATAATACTTTTAAAATTTTTAACTTAAGAAATCAAAATCAAATTTGACCGAAACGAATTAAACAAAGTTTTTAGTTTTCATATTTGTTCGACTGAAATGAAAAGTGCAAAAATATTTTTTATGTCGGTTCATACAAAAAGTAGAAAATTTAGAAGCATATTTTAACAATTAAGTTTTATACTAATCTAAAGACTACACTTTACTAAAAAGTCAGTAAAAAATTAGAGCACTGTTTTGATTTTCTAAGATTTTATCTAAAAACTTTCCTCTAATCTTTAAATTAAATCATAATCAAATATCATTTTTTAACCACTGAATAACATAAACTACTGAAATTAATGTTAATTAAATGAATGAGAAACTAAGAAAAACTTTAAAACTTAAAACAAACATTTTTTTAAACAATGATGTGTGACGTCACACAGGTTAAACGAAGCGGAAAGCGGAAGTGAGGAAAAACTCATTTTGTGGTTGAATGGTGGTCCAGGTTGTAGCTCCTTGTACGGTCTCATGGAAAAAAATGGTCCATTTAATGTAAGTATTAATTTTTGTTTGTTAGTATTAAGGCTTCAAATTTTAGTAAGTATGAAAAATACACTTCTAAGTGTTTTTTTGTTTTTTATTATGATATACAAACTTAAAGTTTTAACAACTACATTTTGTTTATATATTTATGTTCTAAAACATTAATCTGAGTCTATCGATTTGTAAATTGAAGCTATATTTTAATCCATCTAATTTTTTTTATGACTTATTATACATACATTACACAGTACAACTCAGAAAAGAAGGCTTGGAACCTAACAAGCACAGTTGGAACCGACTGGGTGCCACTTTGTATTTTGATTCCCCCGTTGGTACTGGCTTCTCATACACGAAAGGAAACACTAAAACTAGTGACCTCAATGATGAGAGAGTTAATTATTTGTAATTTTTAATGCTGTAACGATGTTTAGAATTGTTTAATGCTATAAAAATTATTTTGCAGTAACATAAATTTTATAAGTATTGTTGTTGAGCTAAAAAATGTTTCAAAACCATTTAAACTGTCAAAACGACATAAAAACTATTTAAATTTTTACAATGAAACAAAACAATCAGAATTTAGTTAGGTTGTTTAGATACAAAAATATACAATTGGCATTAGTTTAAAGTTTTTAGAATTAACTTGTAAATATAATTATTTATTTCTACACATATTTAAGCAATTAAAAGCAATCAAAGTCTTAAGTAATCAATAGATGTAGTTTTAATACCTATATCTGTTTGCTTCAACAATGTACTAAAATAAACAACACAAGTTGTAAAATTAATCTTTTTAATTTTTTATAAAACAGTGAGTTAAAGCAGTGAAAACTTTGACGTAAAATAGACTTATTCCTTTAAGTTAATATTAAAATAATGTACAACATAAATTTTTAATTAACCTCACAGACAGCGAAATCTTTACTAAAAGCTTTGAAGCATTTTTTTACGCTTTACCCGAGATTTAAAAATGCTGAATTGTATTTGAGCGGAGAAAGTTATGCTGGTATTTATTTACCAATGTTGGCAGCTGAAATAAAAAAAAAACGGAACTTTAGCAAAAAAGTTGAAGGTATAGTTTTAAAATTATTGTTAAAATAAACTATTGTTTTGTTTATCAAAATGAGTTAATGAAGTTGTATATCAGATTTATATATAGCTTTTAAAAAATAAGGTTTAAACAAGTGTAAATTTAGATTTAAGTTTATGAAAATTGAACACATACCATCAACAGAGACAATATTTTATATCTGAATCATTCACTAAAATTTGACACAACATGCCTCATTTACGCAATTTATTAAATATTGTTACTAAACTAACATACTGAAATCATACTATTAGTTAATTTAATTATAATAATTTCAAAAATAAACCGAGTAATTTAGGGCGTTCTTCTTGGAAATCCGTTTTTGAGCGAAGAGGCTGTTGAAGAATCGAGGGTCGATTATTTTTATTCCCACGGGTTCATTGGTCGACCGCTATACGAAAAACTGAAAAGTTGTAAATCAGAACAAAAACAAAGTGGTTGTTATAGAGTAGTGAGTTTATAAATGTATAGTATATATTTTAATATAAAAAACTGACTTACATAAGATTTTTAAATGTTTCTTTTTTTGATAACTCTACCGAGTATAAAGTTTTTTTTTGCTTGTTCAAAAATTATAACTAGTGTTTTATCAAAAAATTTTATTGAACGTCTTTTTTTTATATATTTGATTTTATATAATTAGAATTAAAAAAAAAATTCTGTAAAATAATAGTTTCACATCAGTTTTGTGTTCTCTCGCAATTATTGTTTTTTTACAGAAAAAAAAATTGAACTTCCTTTTTCTCAATCCATCCCTCTCAATTTACAATTATGCGCAAGAAAGCCCATGCGAAGTAACTTTTGAAAATTCAGCGAACGAAACGGTCTGTTTAATTTAGCTTTGGTTTTTGGTTTTTTGTAAAGCTTGGATTGATCAACTTATCTATTTGATATACTAAATAGAATAAAATCATTTGTATTTAAAATCATAAACTGTTGTTATTGCAGTTCTGAATAATTTTTTTTTATATAGAGCACAAAAATTTCTTTTTTGTAAATGATAGTTTATAGTTAACTAAAAAACTATTAACTGTTGTCTTTCTATGTTGCTTTTTTGGCTGAATTTAGTTATTATAGAATACATATACTTTTTAGGTGTGTTTGTTAATGAACATCGTCTTAAATTTTTGTGCTTTCATAATGTTTTAGTGTTGTTTGTGATCTCCTAAGAAACTGTTTTTGCCATACCAACAACAATTTAGTCCAATAAACCGCAATAACATTATAGTTAAAACTTTAATTGTAAATAAAAAGAACTATTTATGATTTTTCAATAATACTCTTATTAAAACTTTAGGAAGATTATGACTACAGTTTAACGTCTGATGATTTTGATTACGGTGATCTGATGGATTTCGGTTTAAATTATTACATTGGCGATGAAGATTACGGAAACGCAGAACCTAACATTACGACCGATAAAAGTTATAAACTATTTGAAGATTTCTCTGCGAAAGAGCCCGTAAGATATTTCAAGCATAAGTATTTCTGTATGCTACCTTTAAACCTTACTGATATAATCATTTTTGCAATTTGTTTTTAACACTTAAACTTTGTAAACATTTAAATAGGCTCTAAGGGTTGAAAACATTAACAATGAAATGTTACCTGGAGAAAAATATTTAAAGAGATTAGAGGAATCTGGTTACACAAGAAGAACTGCAGTAAAAATTAGAAATTACCTTAGTAATTTTTTTCCCACTGGTTTTGTAAGTACATTCGATCAACGATTAGTTCTTTGGGTTGTATAACATGTTTACGTTGAAAAAAAAGTTGTTTTAAGCCGCCTAGTAAAGTTTTATTAGATTTGCATATGTTCTTAAGTAATTTACGAAAAATTTTTGTTGTGCAAAGGCTATTATACTTTATTTCGTTTTAATATATGCTTATATCCATCTGAGTATGCCTTGGATACTTGTTAATGAGCTTTGGTTAATTTTTTATTGATACTAAATTACCTTAACCGTATTTGTCTTCGTACAAGTTTGTAAAAAAACCAAAACTGTTATTAAATAACTACATACTGTGCATAGTTACAAGCTTATGACACTTTAATCTAGACCAGGGTTTTCCAAAGTTGCTCTCTTGGGTAGTTTTAAAAGTTTACGAGGCCATAAGCTGCAACGGGGTTAAAGAGAGAAGAGGGTGGCAGAAAGAAGTAAAGGTGACATAGGTGGGCAATAAAATTAAAATTTAAAACTTATACTAGATATTCTCAAGTTGACGATGAAAAGCAAAAAAAAAAAAAAGGATTTAGGTGTAATTAAAGGTAGTTTTGAAACTCATACTAAATAATTTAGAAAATTTTGAGAAATTTATAGGGACATAAATTGTAAAAGGGGGGGGGACACGAGACTAAAATTTAAAATTTACACTGGAGTTGATGATAAAAGCAAGGATAGATTTTAGAGAAATCTTGTCGAAGGAGGCCAAAGCGCTTATAATTTCTTAAAAAGAGGCCTTATGAAAAAAAGCTTGGTAAACCCTGCTCTAGACACTATAGTATGCTACGCATATTTAAAATTGTTTTATGAAACACTTTCTACTGTATAATAGGAATTAACGGAATGCCAACTTGCAAATATGAAATTTCATGAGTATTTTCAACGTAGCGACGTTAAGAAAGCAATTCATGCTGAAAAAATAAAATTCGAAGCATGCGGGTTTGAAAAGTACTTACTTGAAATTTGATATACAAATATCTGCTTTATTTTATTTGTTTCTAGCATGTATTGTCAAATACCTATGAGAAATATAGATTTATATTTTGTGTACCTACAGTTTTACAGCTAAACATTATAATGAACAAACTTCCTGTTAAATTTTTCAGTATTTTATTTTTACATACAGAGGTTATATCAATACAAACTATAATCGCACAATCTCAGATGTTTCAGATCAAGTAAAGACTATCAATAAAGCTGTTAGTTTGAAATATAAGTTATTAACGGTTTAATAAAGCGTAAAAACTTAAATAATTTTCGGGTTTTACTTTTATAAAAAATGTTTAGTTAATAAAAATAGGAATTGTAGTACAATTATGTTTTAAACGATTCTATGTATCTTAAATAAACTAAATGTTTAAATTAAAGTTATTTAATCTAATTTTTGATGTTAGTAAAATATTTTTTTTAATCCAAAGTGTTGCTGTTCTACTTTATTTTGGTGACCTTGATTTGATGTGCCCATTTTTGTCTGGAGAAACCTTTGTATTAAAATCTAGTATAAAAGTTAGTTCTTTGTATTATTATCATACTTAGATAAGTAAGTTATTAGTTTCGTTTGATTAACAACGTTTACCTGGTACGCAAATACAACTTATCAACTTGAATTATTTTTGTCTAAATAATCTAAATTAACTTCTCTTTAAGTCATATAATTTATACCACAACGAGTAAATCTAGTTATTAAATTTTTTTATCTTTTTTTATAAAGATGCTTTATTAAAATTCAAACTTAAAATCTTTAAAACTTAAACACGAAGTTTTTCATACTTTAAACACTTTTACTTAAATCGATTCGTACATTTTCTAGTTTACTTATAAAAATTTTGAGCAACTACAATAAAAATTTGTTAATGTTCTTTAAAGAAATCTATGTATTTTGTATCATTTTCTTTACTTATTTTTATAATATATTTAATTATTTACTTTGACTTTATGTAAATCACAAAGCTTTTAAAAAAAATTCATATTGACTTAATTCAATTATTTAAATAAATTGTTGCAGAGAACAAAAGACAGATCTCCTTGGTATGTGAAGAAAAACAATTCTCAATATATTGCTGGGTTTCTTGAAAAATTCGGCAATCTTTGGTTCGCAACTGTTAAGGTTCGACAACTTTAAAAATTATAAAAAATAACTGTTACAAAATTCTATTAGCTCATTAAATTTGTAGGTTAATAGTATGTTTCAATTAAGCTTTAAAACATAAAAAGAACTTTTAAATTTATAATAACCAAGTTAAAAGTATTAAGAAACAGAGTTAACATAGTTAGTAGGCTACAGGTATTTTAAATAGGGAATTTAATTTTACTTATAATGAGTTACTGGCTCTTTAAAGTTTCAAATTTCACAGGGCGCAGGTCACATGGCTCCAGCTGACAAACCTTTTGAAACATTCACACTCGTCCGGAGGTTTATAAACAAACATTAATGGAAAATTAATACAAAAAATATTTGAACTTTATATACTTGAAATTGTTTAATTTGGTTGACTCAGTTTATTAGCTACTGTGAATATATTTTGTATATTAATTATTCAACTAAATAAAGTCTAAATAGAATCATGTTTTTATATACGATAGCCATTTACATGCTAATAAATTATACAGGATTAAAACTAAATAAAATTAAATAAGTCTAAAAAAATGTATGAAAAAAGTTGTTAATCAATAAAATAGAAACCATTTCTAAGTGTAGAGTAGAAACAGAGTGTATTTATCTAAAATTAAAAAATGTTAAAACTCTCTAGTCAGTACTTTCTAAACAGATTTTAGCCATACCTCAAAAAATATTTACAGTTTTGCAAAGTATAAAATATATTTGTAGGTATCAATTAAATCTACATACAATTCTTTCATTTTTTCAAATTTATAATACTTTTTAAGTTCCGACCCTTCAAACGATTTTTAAAGAGTTTTGATTTTCCGAAATTAAATAATCGAGTATCCACAATTGCCACATGTAAAACATTTTGCAGCTGAAAACTCTAAGGTCACATTTTTTGTTTTTATGCACTTTTAACAGTTGGCAATGTAGCCTTATAGTTTAAAGTTAAATTAAATTCGTCGTTAAGTAATGTTTTATAGATTTTGCAAAATAGATTATTATTGGTTATCAGTTATCAGTTTCTTAAAGTTTACTTATTTTTGTTAGTTGAAAGAAAAATCAAAAATTAAACAATGTTTAATAGCTTTAAATCACAAAGTTATATAGTAACTACTAATTAGCGCGACTTTAGCATCATCGAAATCTCAAATTTGATCGTTTATTCAAGTATTCAAACTACTGTTAATAGTCAAAAAGACTAAAAAATTTTAAGAATTTAATTTAAAAAAAAATTTTTAAGTGTGTATATGTACTGTTAAGGGTACAATTAAGAAACTTGAAAACTGAGAGACTAATATCTACTTTATTAACAAAACTCACAAATGAATTAATTATCGACTCTCGGTTAAAAAAAACAAAAAGAAATTCTAAAAATTAATGATAATAATGAAGTATTTTTATTAATTTTATTAAACTTTGTGTCCTTGATAAAAAAACTGTTCGAGTTTTAATATTTTGCTTAGAAATTTAAAGTAATTTAATAGTAAGTTATTAATTGATTAAGAATAAATACAATTAATAAATATGTAAAATTACTTTTTAAACCACAAAAAAAAACAAAAGCTTTTATAAGTGTATAACCTTTTCACAATTTTATTGTGTTAAATTTAACGTTTTATGTAACGAAAACTTACCTTACATCTCAATATAGACAGATTTTTAAGAAACTTTTGCCGTAAAAAAAGTTGCTTTCGAGTTATTTAGTTTAAAAATATTTGTTATTCAATATCAGTTTTAAAACACTATGTGCTAAAAAGTGCAATAAGTAATGTATGGTAAAACTTTAATAGTAATTTTTAATCAAAACAGTTGGTGCACTTTATAATATTTTATTGATTAAAAATAAATTATTTTTCTGTTTCTCTATTTGTCTACAATTGACATTTAACTAAAAGCATTTTATTAACTAAGTTATTTATTTTAAGTATAACATAGTTTTAAAAACATGTTCAGCTAATTATAAGACAAAACGTTTTTAGAAAAATTAACTATAATAAATGGATATAATTTTTATTGTTAATTTCATCAATGTTTTCTACCTCACTCAGTCTTACTTACAGGGTAAACTATCTTATTTTTGGAATCGACAAATTTTTGCTCTCATTATTATCATTTTGGTGGTGTTTATGTGGTACTACTGATTCTAGAAAACAGAAACTGAAAACTTCAAAGTTCAAGATCAGCTAAGGCAATAACCATTATAAACTTTTTTGTGCAGTATTTCGTGGGTTTAATTGATACGCATATATAGTCTAAGGCTTCGGATTTACGCAACTTTTTTCTTTCAAATATAGAGTTGACATAATTCGTTAATCGGCATTATCTTTGTATCCTGTTGCATAAAACAGGAACTAACATCTTGGGTTCGTACACCATTATCTTTCTTTGACTGGCTACGCAATATTCTAAAAGGAATACAATATCTAAAAAGTTTATACTTGACTTAATTCTATTTGAATGGATAGAATAACTTTTTACAACGCTGGCAAGAGTATACTTGAACTTATGTCTTACATCGAAACATTAATTTTTCTGACGTTAAAAAAAAGACCTCTGATGCACTACGAGATATATTTGTTGCATTTATGCCCATTTCCTCAATTTAAATTTAATTTTTAATTATACCAAACAATGATCCAGACTATATATACTCAGTGAAAACTAAATCCTTCTGACTTCTCTTCAACTATCATAGCCATCTAAACCTGCAGGCATCACATCTTTTGTTGCTTCTTCTGTATAATTTCTCACGTTCTTCTTACCACATTTACACTCACTGACTGTTGTGAATTAACAAGTTTCTACTTTGCTGCAAACAAAAATATTCTAACTGCTTCATCGTTGTATCGATGCAAGCTCATAAGTTCTGCTCGTTTGACACCAGTTGCACTTTTATGATTGCTACTGACTACTTTAGCCGCATATTCTTCCGACTTAGCTATCGGCCTAGGATCGTTTGCTAACATAAGATCGCCAAGTTTGTTATGCCCACATTGAAATAGCTGTATGCTTGCATTTGGCTTTTTATGTTTGACCTTGCTTTAAACACCTACCACTTGCGAATGCAAGCAAGCCATGACAATTAGATGATCCCACGGTTTAGTTTTGGCAGAATCGATCAAGATACATGTATCATTAACACAGCACTTAATGACCAAGAACTCTTTTCATGTTCGAGTTTGTGCGATCAAGAAGTTTGCAAACTAAATAACATGGTAGTTGCATTCATAAATTCGGCTTTTTATTCTCATATTTATTTATTAAAATCATTCTCAGTTTAAAATGTTTTTTATAAAGAAAAACTTTTTGTATTCAAATTTTTTAATAAAAATTATTAAACTGAAGCAAAAACTAGTAAAATATAAATATACATATACCTAATATAAACATTTATAATATAGTTAGCTACGCTTATATAGTTCTACCAAAACCTTGTTGATTAATTTTTTATTAGTAAGAGTGCTACCCTTTTTTGGTAAAACAGCAATATTTTTTTTATTATTTAAATATAAGTCAAGTTTTTTAAAAAACAGCATAAATTTTTATTTAATATGACGAATATATTTTCTATTAAAAATAATCTCCCGCTATCAGGGTAAGTTAACACTATCGCAGAATACATTTGCTGAAAGGGTTGGCAGTATAAAAACAGCTACCGTGTTACTTCTCCTTTTCTTAAAATTTAAGATAAATGTCCACGTAAATATGAGATAACTTTAGCAAGAGAAAATAAAGTCTCTGAACCGAAATCCAAATTTAACGACTGAATTGCCTCAATACGGGCGGCTTTCATTAGTATAGTCAGCAGTTTTGAAAAGTTTAAGCCGGATTGGCGGTTGTTTATAGTGTCGTCAGTAACCTGTCACAGTTGCAAATATTTTGTTAATCTTAAATTAAATAATTTAGACTGCGTTCCTACATGCCGCGTTCAGTGACCTCGAAGCATCTTCTAGACCAAAGCTTTTTTGACCTTAAACGGAAAACACATTTTCCAAAAAAAACTATTTTTTGTATTCGTTTGCCGCTTCATCGTTGTTATTGTGTATTTTTTTCTAAATATAACGTAGTTTATACATGATTGCAAATACGATTACCTCCTATGCAGTTCACTCGGTGAATTTGAACTGCGAAGGGATATTGCCCTTGAGCGGCCGGCCCAGCTCCTAGCAATTGTCCGTTAACATGAAAAAATAAGCAAAAAAGAATCAAAACTGGCAGCTTCATTTTATTTTTGTACTAAACTTCACAAACAGATAAAAAAGTTTTTTTTTTACTTTTTACATAAAGTTGTAATCAGATGCATGATGACGTAGATTAAAAGATGTTTAATGCCTAAAATAATGGTAAGAAAAACAAAAAACTACTAGCATAATAGATAAGATGTATCTAAAAAATTTCATATTTTATTGCTTAAAACAATTTTTCAGTGAAAACATCTGCGAAAGTCTACAGAGCCGAGGACTGAATTTTTGTATGCCGCAAGACAAGCTCAAGGTAACATAATGTTTGATCCTACAAATTCGATCATCATAAAACAAAGCCTTTGGTAGACTGTGACCAGATTCGTCCTTAACAGGACTCATCAGTCAGTCACAATAAAAAAACTTGCACTCATCAATCTATATGACTCATCAAGTTTTACCATGATCTGATAATCGAATTAGTATGATCAAACCTTATGTTAATTTTAAAAACTTTGTAAAACAAAATCCTAATTTTTTCAGAAGTTGTCAAGTTACAACCAGCAGACCAATACTACCAATCAAACACGACCAGAACTATTTAATATTGGAAACGTTCACCGAAAAAATAAGGTTAACAATAATAAGTTATAGAGAATAAATTTTGGCTTTTGTAGGTCATCAATGATTATTTAGCATTTTAGGTGCACTCTGTCATTAGAAAAAAAATTTAAATGTCGTATTTAGTTAGAAAAAAGAATGTTAAAAACTAAGAGTAATTTTTAAAACTATCTAATTGCATTTGAGATATAAAATGTTGTAGCTTAAACGACTATATACAAAGTATCTACATTAGAGATACAATTTGAATTTTAGTCACAAAACTCTTTTAAAAGTACATAAAATATCATGTATACAACAAATAAACTTATGTAGTATTAACGGGTAGAAACAATTAAGTTTTCTGTTATTAATTTTAAGTATATTAGAAACATTGAAAAAAAAATCTAATTAAATTCAAAAATAAATGTTTGTACTATACTAAACTTATATACAACTTTTCTAATTTAAATGACTACAGAAGTTTAACTAGTGTGTAAATTTTTCCATGAAATTGCGTAAACAAGAAACATAGTTAACCTTTAAAACAAGTTTAAATACTGTCATTAGATAAAAACAAAAAACAGTGTCTACAAATAAAAACAAAACTGTTTTACAATGCAGCTTTATCTAACTTTAAAAAAGTATTTTATAAGCCTGGATCTTCAATGTTTTAAAATCTATCTTTAACAAACATTATCTCGTTTTTAAATAGTTATAAACTCTACTTTGAAACCGTATTAAAGATTAATAAGGTATTACTTACAATTAATAATGCTTACTTTTGAACATGATTCTACAAAAAAATTTTTTTAAATACCAAATCGTTAGTTTTTTAGAAATTTTTACTCTATCAAGCAGTTATTGTGTAACTGATGTTTAACAATATGTTTCAAGAAAAAATACCAGTAAATGAATGAAAGGAAACGTTTTATTAAAGTAAAAAATACTTTCCTACCTTTTAAGAATAAATGAAATGTATTATCGCTGATAAAGCAGTTACAAATCAAATGCATTAGTGTTACAAAACTTACAGCTACATTTTAATAAAACCTTCAATTATAAGCATATGTTTTTGTTGAAATAAATATCATGAAGTTTAAGTTATTAAATCAGAATAAAGTATCAAATAAATATTAACTAATTGTATTTTATACTTATCTTGACGATTTAATTAACAGAAAAAGTTTAGTTTAAAATAAAATTTGTGTCAAATGCTTACTACTTTTAGTACTACTTTTTTTACATATTGTATCTTTTGTAAATTTTTGCTATTGTAAATATGGTTTAGTTAGTATATTTTATTTTTATAAACCACACGAAGCTAAATTTCAAAGTTGCAATGATCAACTACTAAATAAAAATGTTAAATTGAACTTTTTTAATAGTGCTTACATTTAGTAAGACTTCTTTTTAAATAATAAAATTTTAAACTTACAATACTCTAAACAAAACATTGGAATAATATATAAATACTACTGTTCTAATTGTGTTTTTTTACACATTAAAAAATTACATTAAAACTCGCATCTGTTCGTTTGCTGTGTACGCTTATTTGTAGTCTACTCAATAAAAACTAAATAGATATGTACTACATTATTTATTCATTAATCATATTATACCAATTAATTTTTTTCCTAAGTGCTGTAATACTAAAAAGAACGAAAAAGATCGAAAAGGTTTTCTTTAAATTGTATTTTATCTTCAAATATAAACTAATATAGTTATTAAGTATGTATTAACCGAATCCAAATAAATACTTTTAAAATAGATCTACATTTTGTTATTTTATAAAAGTAGTATCGTAGGTTAAAAAAACATTCTATCCGACTAATTTTTTTATTTTTATTTTTACATTGAACACACAAATAAGCAGTAATCAATAACAAATATTGATTTAGAATAGTAAAAAAAAAGTTAGTTGATGAAAATTTACCTACAGTACGCTTATGACACAAACAATTTACATACTTACTATTATTAAGTAGTTATAAAAAAATAAGTAAATAAAAGTTTTATAAAAAATAATTTTTTTGATGGTGTGTAACACAAATTAAGTTTTTTTAATTAGTTTGATAATATTAAACATACTTGTCAAAAGCATTGTACTTTACAATGTTTCTAAATTTTTTTTATGGTTTTTCATAATGTTTATATATTTAACAATTCCAAGATAAAACTAAGTTTATTTTTTTACTAGGTTTTTTTTATATTTTGCAAAGATAATATTTTAGGTTTACAGTTGTTAATACTAAGTTTGCTATAAAAAAAAGTGTAATTAATTGCGTTTAGTAAATGACATCTTTTTATTGGTTTTTTAGTTCATTTTATTACAACAAAAGAATAAAAACTTCTTTTTTTTTTGTATGACAGATTCAAAATAAAGTTCTGAAAGGTTTTTTACTGTAAGTTGTATAAAAATAATGCAGTAAAGAACAATTATTGGTTAAAAAAAATATTACTGCTCAACTATTTTGATAAAATTATAAAATTAAAAAGTATATTTAGTTAGCTCAAAAACAGCTAACTAAAAAATGAATAACGACCTCTCTTACAAAATGAATAACAAAAAAAGAGGAACTTTTGTTATATTTTGCTACAGTGTGAGTTTTAGATATTTTTTGACAAATTACATCAAAACCTTGATCTAAGAAAAAAAAAGTGTTTACCTACATAACTTTCACACTACTTATGCAGGATTTAAGTTATAATTAAAAATTAAGCACTTCAAGCTCTAACTTTAAGTACAGCTAATAAAGAAATACATAGACTTTTAACTTTAATGGTTTTCAATAAGCTAATTACTCTATTATAATATTAAGCAACATTTATATGTTTTTTAGGAAATAAGAGTTGACAAATTAAGAAGCTTTCTAAATCAAGGAAGACAACTGTACCATGTAGATAGTGATTTTTACGAAGATGTTAAATACTTAGAAATGCTTGCTCTTTCAATGGGTTTTGAACATGAAGATATTATTTAGTTTCTTAACTTGACTCGAAGTGAAACGGAACAGGCTCTAGTTTATGGTATGTAAAATAAGTCCGTTTTAAAGACTGTATAACTTTTGAATCCCTTATAAAATATTTAATATAAATGTACTTTGTCAAAGTTAACAATAATTGTTTATATGTTCTTTCACACAATAATCACTTAATTTATTAACAGATTAATTATATTATATAGATATCATGGGAACGGGTCACTTTTGCACGAGCGTCACTTTTGCACGAGCGTCACTTTTGCACGAGGGGACACTTTTGCACGAGGGTCACTTTTGCACGAAGGGTCACTTTTGCACGAGGGGAGACTTTTGCACGGCGACTCTTTTGCACGAGCGTCACTTTAGCACGAGGGGACACTTTTGCACGGCGACTCTTTTGCACGGAGGGTCACTTTTGCACGAGGGGACACTTTTGCACGGCAACTCTTTTGCACGGAGGGTCACTTTTGCACGAGGTGACACTTTTGCACGAGGAGACATTTTTGCACGGTGACATTTTTTTTAAATTAAAAAAAAATTTAACATAAATATTATTCGCTTTTAAACGGAAGTTGTTTTGAATAAAAAAAATGTGGTAGTTTTTTAATGAAATTTTATTGTAAAATTTATTTGAAATTTTACGTAGAACAATATAATAACGTACCACAATTCATTAATTTATATTTATTAGCTTAATTTAAACAAACTAGTTTAATACACATTTTTAATTTTAAATAAAAACAATTTTGAATACATTAAATGAAAATAATCTGAACTTTGTTACTTTTTAAACAGAAAGATAAACTTAATTTAGTAAGGCTTTAAAACACGAATCTTGAATATTAATTTTTACTTATTTTCTCTTGATGTTAAAATTAGCATTATATAGTTGTTAAATAAATATTTTAAATATATTTTAATTTTAAACAGTTGTCAAATTAAAAAAAAAGATTTAGTTAGTTTATAAAGTGTAAAGGTATTTCAGATTTTACCTGATGTTTATTTTTATTTAAAATTAGCGTGAGAATAAAAAAAGCAATAAAATAGCGCAATTTTTCATGATTTAAACTTAGATTATTTCATTTCAATAATGTTGCATGATCATGATAAGCCAACGAGAGAGTAACATTTGGAAGTTTGAACTTATGTTCACCAAAAGTATCAAGAGATGCATGCACCAGCATTCCATGATTGTGAAACAAGCCAATGAGAGCCTAACGTTAATGTCCTTGGAGCTTTAGGCTGTTATTTTTGTTGTTAGTCAATGCATTTAAATACTTGATGTTGATCGTTCTACATCAAAGCGTAAATAAATACTAGTTATTGGTAAAACTTTGCTTTTTATGTTAATCTATAAATTTTATATCAAATTATGTTTTTATCTATGTTATAATAAATAAATTGTATGTGCTATTTTATTTTTTCTTTATGTGTATTCCAGTTTAAGTGGTCTAGGTTTTGATGCCTAGGTTCATCATATGAACAATAAACTTGTAACCGTATAGTCAAACATATAAAAAGGCATAGTTGTTGATTAATAAATTAAAATTCAAAATAAACTAGAACAACTTAGTCAAGCTTAAAGTATTTTTTATCCTAGTTTCTGAATAAACTTTTTTGTTCCTGGTATGAATCTTATATAAGTAATTTTATTTTATCTTTTCGTTAGTTTGTTTCTAACATTAACTTTTACTGTTTAAGATTTTAGATCTTTCTTCTTTTGCCTTTAATATAGGTATATTATAAAATTTTAGTTTTCAGTTTCTTATTATGATACAGACTTGGTAGTATCTAAAAAAATTTTTAGTCGGCCTGCAAGCAAAATAGATTTTCCGTGCGAAAAAGTCATCGTACCAAAATGTCGCTTTGCAAACATTTCATCGTAAAAATGTGACGTTGTGCAACAATGCTCCCGTAAAAAATTGTCATCGTGAAAAATAATCGCCATGCAAAATTGTCTCCTCGTGCAAAAGAGTCGCCGTGCAAAAGTGTCACCTCGTGCAAAAGTGACCCTCCGTGCAAAAGAGTCGCCGTGCAAAAGTGTCCCCTCGTGCAAAAGTGACCCTCCGTGCAAAAGTGTCGCCGTGCAAAAGTGTCCCCTCGTGCTAAAGTGACGCTCGTGCAAAAGAGTCGCCGTGCAAAAGTGTCCCCTCGTGCAAAAGTGACCCTCGGTGCAAAAGAGTCGCCGTGCAAAAGTTTCCCCTCGTGCAAAAGTGACCCTTCGTGCAAAAGTGACCCTTGTGCAAAAGTGTCCCCTCGTGCAAAAGTGACGCTCGTGCAAAAGTGACACCCACCCAGATATCATATTATATTAGTCAATTTATAACATGTAAAATTGTTCAGTTTCTTTTTAACTGATGCGTATTCATAATGTTTACTTTTAATATTCGAAATAGAATTAGTAATAATTTCTTACGATTAGTTTGCTATAAACTTGTTTCTCCTTTTATTTTTTTAATTTTTAGCTCATTATAATTTTAATTAAGTTAGGTATTCAAGTTGATGATCGAGAGGTCTTTTTGTGTACCCATGTCCTTGAACCAAAAAAATTTAAGCAATTTTTCGTTTTTGATTAATAAACAACTAACTTGATCTTCTTAATAATAAAGATTCATAGAAGTAATCCTAATAGAAAAAGTAGTTTGTTTTATAGTAGGTTTTGTATTTCTAGGTCTTTTTTTTTAGAATTTTAAGATATTTAAACTGCAAGAAAACAGTTTATAAATTATTGTTGCTACTAAACTGTTTTTATTCTGACTATTTATGACTTAAGTAGTTATGTTTGTAAATGATTAAAACTTTGTAAAATTTCAGTTTGATTATTGATTTTACTATAGCTATCGAAATAACTTGCAGTTAGCTAGCAAATAATGTTTAAAGTACATATCACTAAACTTAAAGAATATATTTCTTAATTTAGTCATACTTGAAGTTCATTTGCTATGAAAAACTATATAAACTTTAGTATTCAAAACTTTTTTTTTTGATACTAATACTATTTGTTACTCGAAATTTTAAAACTTAAGTTTATATCTAAATAAACTAATTTAAATTTGTATAACTATCTTGCAACCTTTTTAGTTTCAGATGAAGTAAATAAATCAGGAAGCGATCAAGATTGTTTAGTTTGTGTAATTCTTTCTCACGGAAACAAAAATGGGCTGGTTGCAACTAAAGATAAACCCATATCTGTTGACTACTTTATTGAATACTTTTCTCCTCAAATATGCCCCGTTCTAGCTGGGAAACCAAAAATTTTGATAAAGACGGTTTGCCTGTATTAGTTGTTTGCGACTTATTAAGCAGTAATGCTTTTACTATGCTTTCATTTACTTTTATATTTTTAGAACGTTTAGACATTTTTCTAAAAGACTTTTGTTTTTACATAACCAAATCTATAAGCCTTTGTTTAAGTTAAGCTTTGCTTTTCGATTATATCGTTTGGCGAAATCTTTTAGTAACCATGTTTACTTTAAAGTCTTCATTTGCACTTTAAACCATTTTTTTAACACTTTATTAGCTAACAATTTTTTTCTACCGTTTTGTAAAATTGAAATTAATTTTTGAGATACTAAGAAGTTGAGAAACTGATTTGGTTCCTTAATGGGCTGGTAAAACGTTTTTGTAAAAAGAAAAAAAAATACGATTTCATTAAAAACCTATCTTCTCCTTTAATTTTTTAGTAATCGTTCAAATACTTTTTCACTTTAATCTTAACTAAATAATAAACATTTCTATTATAGGTTGTTTTTGAACTTGAATAAAAATATTTTTTTAAATGAAAAAAAAAATATTTTGGTCATAGAATCTTTTGATTTTCATATTTCTTGAAATTCTTAAACTAGGGTTTTTTTTTGTAACAAAAGGAACATTTCGTTAACATTTGAGGTAGCTTGACAAAAAATTAAGGAGAAAAAATATGTTTAATAAATTATTACAGATTCCAAGAAAATCGCCAATGATCTCTTTTTCATCTACTCGTTTATATCAAAACTTTTTACACAACTAACTATATCTTGAAAATTAAAAAGTATTTTTTTATTTTTTGAAAGTAGCTTACGGTATAAAATTATAGCTTTCATATAAGGGCTTTTTTTTTTTTTTGTAAAACCTTAATTAAAGTACTTCAAAAAACTACTTAACTTTTTTTATGTTAAAATCATTAAATTAAACGTAATAAACGCAAAGTTTCTTTCAAATTTTATTTCATCTAAAATGATTATCAATCATTAAAAAAAAATTAAAAAATAATTTATGTGTATTACAGACTTGCATGGGATCAGAAATGCTGAAAAGCTACAAAATAAACTCAGTGAACAAAAATAGTCGAAACAAAGCAAAAGAAGGTGACAACAAATATTCAGAAAACTGTAAAAATAATAATTATCTTACTTTTAAAGAAAATATTGACAAGAGTACAAAAAGTACTTTCATTGAAAAGGAGAAATTTGAAGAAGAAGACTTTTTAGTGTTTCATTCAACTGTGGAAGGTGATTCTTGAAATTTGCTCACTTAATGAACTTTGGTCAATGACTAAGCATATGTTATTGTAATTTTTTTTATTTATTTTAAGGCTTTGGAACCATCAAGAACTTTAAAAAAGGAGAATGTCAATTTTCTTTGTATGCTTTATACAAAGTGTTTAAGAATCGTGGTTTAACAACAGACTTTTTACAGGTATTATAGTGTTTACTGTGTATCTTAACTGACAGTATGAATAAAGTTCATTAAAGAGGTGTTGATTATATTATTATTTTTTAAAATCAGTGACTTTGCAAATTTTATTTAATAAAATGTACAACTATTAGTTTATTCATTTATTTACTTTAGTGGGAAAGTAGTTAACCGAATCATTTAAGTTTTTCTATTTAACAATGCTGATAGTGTTAGTTTTGATGTTTTCGAAATAGTTAAACGAATTTTAATTATTGCTTGTAAGTAGCGAGCAAAAATATTTTTTTAACTTCTTTTTTGTCTTTATTGATAAATGTTTATAAAGGATGAAGTTTTATAAATGTTAAAAGTATAAGAACTTTATGTTTTGTTGTTGTTGTCAGAATTAAAATTTAAATACATCGTACTTTAAGCTTAATCTTATACTAAACACTTTGTTAAATTTCAACAAAAATATATTATTGAGAAGCTTAATAAAAAAACGTAAATTACATTATTAGAAAGCACTTCAAAAGCATTTTTGTTAAAAGGTTGTTTTAGTAAAGTATTTAAGTTTCTATGAAAAATATCGTTTTTTAATTATGTTTAACACAATTCAGTTAAAACAGTTTAAGCATAAAAAAGTTGTTGCATTTCTTACTTTTAGTAATAAAATATAAACAGATTTTGACTGATACAAGCTACATTGTTGCAAATCATTCATACTCAAATGTATTTGGACTTAGAATATACAGAAACATGCCGTCCGTTGAAAGTCAACTAACAAAAAATATTTTCTTTACTAAAAACAAAAAGTAAGTTGATAAGCATTAGTAAAACTACTTAGACTGTAGAGCAGGGTTTCCCAAATTTTTTTCAAAAGGCCCCCTTTAGAAAAATTAAACCATTAGCTCCAGAATATTTAGTGTAAGTTTCAATTTATGACCTCATAGTCCCCCTATGGCCCCTTTACTGCTTTTGGCCCCTAAATTTCAACAATGACCCCAAAGGGGACCACTTGGTCTAGTTTGGGAAACCCTGCTATATATTTTTTCCTCTTTTTTTTTTTTTGAATTCAATAACAGTGTTGTACAGAACGAAGGAAGTGATTTTATGCAAAAATGCAACAAAACAAGCTCGAGTTTACCATTCAAATTTGTCTGACCTTCTATTAGCTGTTTTGGAAAACGTTGTAGAAACTTTTGAAAAAATAATAGTTAACCTTGAGAAAAAGTTTTATGTTTCAAGCAAAAATAAGTCACTCTATGATTTTTTGAAAGGAGAACCACAGAATCCTAAAGCAAGAGGATTTTTATTAAGAAAAAGAATAAATAATATAAATTAATTCTTTTTTTATTTTTTTACGCTACTTTTTAGATTATTTTAACTTGTCTGTAAGGAAACAATACTGTTTTTTTGTTATATATTATGTATGAAAAAATTCAGCAATAGTTTATATATACAACGTTTTTTTTTCTTTCGATCACATGAACTTGCATTAAAATTTGAACATCTTAATATTGTTACAAGGTAACGTTTGTTAATAAATATTGTTATATCTTAGTTAGGACTATGTTCATAACTTTAATATACAACATAAATCTTAAATGATTCTTTAACTTTTTTAGTTTTACCATAGAAAACTAATTAAGTTACTAAATATGTACATTCTGTTAAGTTTATGATTTATACAGCACTCCTTCATCGTCAATTAAAAGTTTATTCCAAAAATTTTACAAATAAAATAATATTAGATTATAAAAGTTAGACATAATTTTTTTGTTTTTGTGCTCAGTTAGCCATAAGACCGTGCGGAAGGCAGAACGAATTTAAGAACTTTGAGACACGAATTTAATTTAAGAACTTTTTTATGACTTAAATTTTATAAGATTTTTGCGTTTATTTGTATTATTGTTTTATATTGTGCTCGGTTCAGCAATAAGATGATGCAAGAAGCACACCACAATTTAAGACTTTGTATTATTAGTAAGATCTACTTTTTACGTTTGAGCATTTTCAGAACAATTAAGAACTGTTTAAACTTGTAGAATATTTGTGTTATTTGTTGTTATTTATTTGCAGTTTTATTCTACTGATATATTAGTTTCTTTATCACTTTTTCATTAAACTCTCTTTAATTAAAGAAGTTATATATAGCAGCATATTAGACATTTATTAATTATTGACTTAAACCTAATGAGTCAGGTAATTTCAGTAAAAGCCTTTGGGGCTAAACGCTCAAAGCGTTTAGCATAAATAAGGGAACTTCCTCTAATTGAAAGTAGTTCCTACTCCAGTCCTAGGACTACATCACTGTTACCCCTACTCTTGCCCTCGGTCAGTAATTTTGTTTTATTTATTAAAATTATATTTAGTTTTTTTTTTTTTTTGATTTTTTTTTTCTGTTTTTTTCTGTATTTTTATCACTCCGTGCAAAAATGTAATTCGTGCAAATTTGGCTTCGTGCAATATTGTGAACTCGTGCAATTTTGTTCTTTTTGCAATTTAGTCCCCTCGTGCAATTTTGTCTTCGTGTATTTTAGACCCGTTCCCCATAATGTTTACACATACAAATCTAGTAACACAAAAATAGATGTTTACCTGAGACAACCGTTTCAGCGTTCTAAACGCTTTCACGCAACAAGCTGTTTTATTAAATGAAAAGCAAGCTTAGAATATAAAATAGCAACAATTATCAAAACTATATATTTTGTAACAGTAGCAAAAGTAGAACATTTTAATAACATTCAACAACATTCATTATCAACAGAGTTTCTAAATAATTTTCTCTTTTGTAGTTCGTTCCTTTATTTAAGGTTCCGAACTTTTTTACAGTTGTTAGAAAATACACAACTCAAACTTGAAATCTAAAAACTTAACTACAACAAAAAAGTTTTTAAACAGCCTTACGATAGGCTTAAAGACTCGAAAGACGCTTTTAAAACTTATAAAGCACTTACAAAGTAATTAAAGATTTAAAATGTATTTAAAGATTCAAATCACTTAACAATGATTATTTGCAGATGTAGATTTTAAACAAGTAAATTTTTAAGGTTTAAAAAACAGCTTTTAAAAACTCAACAGCTTTTAAGTATATACTTAAACTATATTGATTAAAAAATAAAAGCAACAACTAATAACTTGTTTATAAATAATACAAAATAGAAATAGCATGAAAATTCAACCAATTTTTTGCTTAAAATTTTTTTAAACTTAAAAAAAAAATTGCGTGAACAGTAAGAACAAACTAAATGAAGTTTTGAATTATTTTGTAATTTTATATAAAATTGAAATTGTTAGAGTCTCGTTCATTCAAATTTTCATTCTGTTTATATTTAGAGCAAAACTAGCACTATGATAATATTTAGAGAGAGAAGCTGGAAAAATTTTAAAGCTTTAGACCAACTACTAAATGAAATAAAAGCTTTTAGATGTTTCTTTAAAAAAACTTTTACAATAAATTATTGAGAAAACTTAATATTGAAATACGATATATAAATGCTTTTTGTAACAATTTGTTTTAACATAAGGTTTTAATTAGATATGAATCAAATATATTTCACAGCTATTTTTTTCCCAAATACAAGACAGCCTTTTTGGTTTAAAAGTTATACTTTGTTTGACGCTTTACATATAAAAAGTTAAGTTATTAAAAAGTTTAGATGTTTTATTTAATTTTTTCAGTACTTCAACTGTAAAGTATATTTACTTTATTTATTTTAACTTAGTTTTATTTGTTTTTCTTTAAAATTTACCAGTGTAAAATATTTTACACAAATAATTTAACTTTGTATAAAAATACCTAACAAAAATAAATTAATTTTTAAAGCTAAATCTATAAACATGTTAAACATTCAAATATAAAGAAAACAATAGTCTTAGTTTTTTACTTTAGGACCAACTAGCTCGGTGACATGAAAATCTAAATTTTTTAAATAAAAGTTTTAGAGGTTATATCGCAAGCAGTAATTTATACTTTCAAGTAAAATATATAATTTCTATTTTTAAACAAAAAACAAAACGGTTGTTGATCTAATTTACATAATTAGATTAGTAGTAAAAAATGTATTCATCAAAAAATATATTTTCAAACTATCAAAAATTGTTACATCACAAAATTTATTTTAGCCAAAAATAAATATTTTTTTTTTCAATCATAAAAAAATAGTGTGAGGGTTTTAATTAAACCTAAATACAAATTTAAAATTTTTTTCTTATGTATATAACCTTTCTATTTGTGGCTCTTCCGTATTTTGTTTTTTCGAAAAAAATGAATAGTTTGAATTTGATTATTCGTTCATCCAACTAGCTCAATATATAAAGTTTCAATGTAAAACCTGATCTCCATTTTTTAATTATAGTAAGTTTGTTACTGCTGAAATGTGAGATAAATTATAAGTACATTTTAGTAGTTTTAAAAATTTAAATATTTATACATTTGAATAAAAAAGAGTATTTTGTAACAAGATCTACTTCTTAAAAAACAAATAAGTTAAAATCACCAAACTGTTAATTTTATTTCATAACATATTAGTAAAATGAGAATTTAAGTTAGATTTAAAACTTATTAAAATCTAAAAGTTTTAATTTAACAGCTTAAGTTTAGTCACAACTGGTGGCAACAAGAGAGTGCGTGAAATTCATTGTTTTCCAAAAGTTTAACTAACTTAAGCGTTTCAATTTGAGTTAATTTGAGCATTTTACCGGACAACTATATTAGTCCGTTTAAATAACAAAACGTATTTAAAATAAAAAAACTTATACATTTTAAATTCTAAATTTTATTTTTGCGTTTTGTATCTAAGACTAACATTTTTCTGTTGTGTACATTTTGAAGCTCCCTAAAATTATTAAAGTTTAAATGTTCTTTGTACTTAAAAAAAATATTAATTTTGGAGCTTTAAACGAAACCATTTTTTGTTAGGCCTTAAAATAGATTTTTGTTTCAATAATTATTTCTAAACTAAATTTTCAAAAATCAACAAAGAAAACATTGTAAGTATTTCTGAGTTGTTTAACTTTTTAAAACTTTTTCTGCAGGTAGAAAACGACTACATATTTAATCATTTTACAGAGTTGCCAATCTTTGAGAAAACAAAGTGATAAATAATAGATGTAGGTCAAGCTCTGGACATAAATTTCTATTAATCAAGCCTAAACTTTAAAAACACGAAAATATTAACAAAACCATTTTATAAAATCATAAATTTCAAAAACAAATGATTTAAACTTCAGAATTAGCCTGGTATTCATTAAAAAATTTAAACTAGCCTGACTTTTGCACTAAAAAATCCAAACAAGCATAAATCAGTCTGAGTTCGTGAAAATATTGTATACTGCCTGAGTTAAGTCAAAAGTGTGACTAGTCTGAGGTAACTTGAGTAGACATGAGTTTAACAGATATACTAACATATTCTCTACATACTAGTTTAAAAGCATATTGAAAATTTTAAATCAGCATACTGAAGTCTGTGGTCTACATGACTGGTAATAAAAAAATGATTTCGAAGTACCAGTTGTTCTGAATTTTTAGTTAGGACAAAATGCAACTTAATACAAAAGTGATGATTCTCAACAGGGTGCTGCATTTAATCACAAGAACCAAGTCTGAATGACCCAAATGTAGCCAGAGTTATATCAAACTACACTGAGTCAATCTGATTTTGTTGATAGTTGAAACAAAGTTATTAAGAGCATTAAGCTGAAAAAATACTTCCAATTAAGATTAAATACATAAAAATACTAAAGTAAAAACAAAGGGAATTTGCAGATTTACAATTTTTAAGAATAAAAAATTAAAGTTAACACTTAACTGGAAATAGAAAAAAACTAGCCAAACTGTTTTTAAAAAGACTTAAAACTTGCCTTAGTTGGATTGAGTTTTTTAAAAGTTTTGAAATATTTTTAACTGTCTTGAGTATACTATCTTGAGTATAATTCTGCGCTTAACTTGTTTTACAAGCAAATTAAATTTATTTTAATAGTTATTTAATGCTAATAATAATTTTAGAGTCTATTATTATTACTTTTTAAATTGAAACAGTCCAAAACATTATTTATAAGCAAGTGATGTTTAGCTTGAATACTTAAAATATCATTATATCAATAAAAGACTCAACATTTAACACATGAAAATATATTTTCAATAATAATAAAAAATCTAAGTCTTAATAACTAATCAGATTTTTTTTAAATATTAAAATAGTGTGATAAACTTTAGTAGCCTGGGTGAGTCTCAACTCTGTTTTAATATTTTAATTATTTAAAATCAAATATTTTAAAGTTTATTAGATTTTCACTTATTATAAGTGTATACCTTACATTGATATAAGATTAGATAACTGCATTTTACATTTTAAATTTTTTTGCTTTATATAAATTTTACACTTTAGTTCAATTTAATAAGTTAGTTCACGTATTAAACTATCCATGTGTTGGCAATAGAAACTTTATTTATTTTTTCGTAGCCATTAGTTTTTAAATGGTATTTAAACTTACTCTGCTGTAAGGAATAAAATAAAGGAATAAAAGGCGCAATTTTTTATTTCTAAACTACTTTTTTTTAATGCGCTGAAGTTGTATAATATATGCCAGGGGTCGGCAGGCAGTTGGTGCTCGCGGGCCAAATTTAAAGTTTTCAAATCTTCGCGGGTCATAGTTTTAGTTTTAGTGATACTTGAATAATCTTTTGGCTTTAGTTTTGGTCACACCAGAGATAGTTTTACTTTTATTCACTTTATTACTTTAAATGACTTTAGCTACACATAGAATGCCTATTTAATATATAGATATCTTTTAGAATAGAATTTACATTGTTAAATACTTAAGTCTTGATAAAATTTGTACTTTATTAAACACTTAATAAGTTAAATTTAAGAAAATATTTTTATTGTTTTACTTAAAACCTAATTCTCTATAAAAACCGAGCTTGAAAAACATTTATAGGTCATTTTTCTAACTTTTTTATGTTGTGAACCACCTTTTCATATTAAAAAAAATAACTTTCGAAAATATTTTTTGCATCTTCAATAGTTTGCATTCTTTAGAAAACTCATTAATTAGTTAGTTTAATAAAATTAATACTTATTTTTACTGTAGATAAGCTATACCAAACTTTTTAACATATTTAGTGCTGGAATACTTTAATAAAATACCTTATTAGTAATTTATTAGTCTTTTACACGGTTGCCACTTTAAACACAAAAATGTCGGAATTATATTAAAAGTCTACTAAAAGTTAAAATAGCTAAAAAATTTTTGTTAATCAAGCTTAAATACTTAACTAGAATATCATTATTATAAAAAAGCACAATATGTAAATAGACAAAAAAAAATTATAATTAGTTAACTACACTACAGTCATAAAAACTATTCTGAGAACTCGAAGATTTATTCAAAGTCTTTGAAATAAAAGTTTCAGATACACCTTAGTTTTATAAAAAAAATTTAAACAGCTTTTACCTAGCTTTATTAAAATAAACTTAAACTAGCCTGTTTGTTTGGCAACCCTTTTTAGAATAAAGTTTACAAAATAAAGAAATACCGAAGTTTTTTAACAGTGAATTAATTATATTATAAATAAATTATTATTCAGCTTGAATAGACAATTAAGTTTTTAATCATTTTTAACAAATGTATAAATATTTATTAAGCTCTTAATAAATTTGAAAAGCCTAATCTTTATTGAGCATTATAGCAATTCTTTTACTGCAAGTATTGAACTTAAAAAGATTAAATGTAAATTGTAAGACGAGCTATTAGAACTATAATACGTTAGTTTGAAGTTATTGCAAGAAACGAAAAAAAAAAAAAAGTAAATCGCTTAAGTCAGTTTTAACAACGCACATGATTACTTTGATCAGAAAGATAAGACTGATCAGAAAAAAAAATGTCAAAGCAAGTTATAAAGTAGCAAAAGTAGTTACTAAAAAAGATACCGTTTAGAATTGAAAACTTATTTAAATAATTTGTGTTGGGGTTAGTAAAATATTTTTGTTTTTTTCTTCAAATCAACAAGAAATCGTGTTTAGGAAATGTCTGAAGACTTTAAAGCCGCATAAATAATATTAGGACTTAATTTACTAATTTTGACTTAGAAGAATTTCTAGGTTTAGTTCCAATACAAAGCACAACAATAGGTAAAGACATTTTAAAATCAAAAGTGCAATGCACCAATATAAAGTTTTTAAAATTTCAACTTTGGCTTCTATTTTTAGTATATAATTAAGTTAAAAGTAAAAAGAAATGTCTCAAATAATATAGAAAAATTTAAAAGATACTGTTAAGCTACTTTAATGTGTTTTTTAATAAAAATATTTAAATGGTAGATTTTTTGTGTCAAATCGAAATTTCATTACTTTACATGTAAAAATTGTTTAAAATTCAAGGTTTTTTTCGATAATTCTCAAATTAAAGGCTTTTACAGATCTTTTAAGCATAAATTGTCAAATCCCAAGGTTTTTCGGGATTTTTTGGCAACACTTATACGTATACAATTAATATAAATAATAAATCAAATTGTATCAGCTGCAAGACTTAATATATAAAATATATTATAATTAGTGATGTACCGGACCCGGATCCGGATTTTTTTTTCATATCAAGACCCGGCCGGATCCGGGTATCAGACAAAAATGGCATTATTCGTCCGGATTCGGACCCGGATAGTGAGTCCGGTACATCACTAGTTTTCACATAAAAAGTAGAGCTTACATTTGTAGTTTCAAATTTTCATTTCTATAAAAGCTAAAAAATACTATGAATAACTTTAAATTTAGTATAAGGAAAATTGGAACATAAGTGACTAGTAAATTACAATAAGTTATACAAGACACACACTTTCAAAAACACTAAATATATTTCGATCAATTCTCTTCAGTAGAGTACAATGATAACAAATGATAAGATTTTACACACTTATATAATAACCAAGTAATCAAGTAATTAAGAGATTAATAAAAGACAAAGCAATTAGTAAAAGTTAAAACCAAATAAGTCCATTTTCGTTATAATTGATTTACAGTAAAACTAAACATAAATAAAATGAAAACAATTCTTATAAAGTGTTACTAAAATAAAGAAACAGTATAGTCAAAATCTTTTTGCTGACATAAAACAGGTTTCCTTAACAAAATACAAATGGCTTCTAATTTAATCAAATCAAAAACATTGCTACAAATTTTAATAATTTTAAATCTATCTATATTATAGTTGTTTGCACGAGAAGTTTTTTAAAACTGGTTCAAGACACGAGTTTAAAAACTTTGCCAACTTATGTTGTGCTGAGTTAACCATAGATAAAATGGGCCTCAAAGGAATGTTTTCTTTATGAATTTTTAGTAAGCCATACAAACGTGTGGTAACTGATCCAACTGGCTTAGTTAAATTAAATAATGATTCACTAATTTCATTCTTGAATAATAACTGTTTAGCAAACAATTATAATATAGATAGATTTAAAATTATTAGAATTTGTAGCAATGTTTTTGATTTGATTAAATTAGAAGCCATTTGTATTTTGTTAAGGAAACCTGTTTTATGTAAGCAAAAAGATTTTGACTATACTGTTTCTTTATTTTCGTAACACTTTATAAGAATTGTTTTTATTTTATTTATGTTTAGTTTTACTGTAAATCAATTATAACGAAAATGGACTTATTTGGTTTTAACTTTTACTAATTGCTTTGTCTTTTATTAATCTCTTAATTACTTGATTACTTGGTTATTATATAAGTGTGTAAAATCTTATCATTTGTTATCATTGTACTCTACTGAAGAAAATTGACCGAAATATATTTAGTGTTTTTGAAAGTGTGTGTCTTGTATAACTTATTGTAATAAGGAAAATTGATAGAAAGTTAAAGTACATCACAGAAACAATATCTGGTAGCTAAGATTAAAATCTATTAAATAAGATCAACTTTTAAAAATCAAGGAGGACCCCTCTATAGCCTTACCGATCTAAAATAAATTAAAATCAAGTTCTTGAACAAAATTAACTAGAAAATCACAAAATATTGAAAACTAGATCAGCTTAAACTCATTCAAAATCTAAAAGAAAAATAGCCTGAGTTTTTCAAAAAATCTTAAAACTAGCCTAACAATTTGGTAGTAAAGTTTTTAATTTTACAACATAGGTAAAGAGTTGCATTTCTGAAATGTTTATTTCATAGTTTTAAAACAAATGTAAATTAGTCACGTGTTCAAAATGAGCTAATCACGGTAGGTTTTTAATTTACAAAGGGTTTGTTTTTGAAAAAATACTTTTCTGTATGCTCTTTTTTACTAACTAGATCCGAATCGGAACCGGCCTTTCTCTGTTAGAATCTCTGTTAGGATCCGGCCGGAACCGGATCCGGACTTTTTTTTTCAAATTAGAATCCGGCCGGAACCGGATCCGGACTTTTTTTTTCATATCAAGATCCGGCCGGATCCGGATATCAGACAAAAATGGCAGTATCCGGACCCGGATAGTGAGTCCGGTACATCACTAATTATAATTCAAACCAACACTGTGCATTGAACAAAACATACATCATTAATTTACCACTTTTTAAAGCAATAAAGTCAGTCAGAGTGACCGAAACTAGCCTGATATTTTAGAATACAAGAAGCAATTCAAGCAAAAAACTTAAAAATGACTAAATAGGCCTGAGATTTGAAGTCTTTAAATAGTCATAGTCTGAGTGTGTGGCAACTTTTATCTGTTTATTTGATCGAATTTGAACTATTTTGATAAAAAATGTACAAACTTAATAAATTACCATTTCTCAATCTAGTTTGTATTAAATAGGTAGTTCCAAAAAGCAGCAACTGTTTATATTAGTTTGCCAAAAAACATTGTTTGAAAAATCAAAAAGTATACCAAACAAAAACTTGTTTAACTTATGTCATATATATTGTTTTCAATGTGTCTGTACACACTTAGATATTCCATGTCGAAACAACAATGTCAGAAAATTATGCATAAACTAAATTTCATTTAGTTAAGTATTAAATAAAAAGTGGTTTATAATATGAGCATCTTTGTTTATTGGTGTGCATAGAAATTAATTTAAAATGCAAAGAAAAGTTCTAAAAATCAAAGGTGTCAAAACCAATTAAAATTAACCTTATTTCTTATTATTATTATTGTTACTTTAAATGTTTTTGTGCACACGAGAATATAACATTTAGTAACAAAACATCTGTAATAGAAACTTGGGTATAAAAAACGTGTAAAAAAACTAAACTGTAAAGAAATGACATTTTACTTAACTACTGTGCATTACTTTTGTACAAAACGAAAAATATATGCATCTAGTTTTTACTAAAGAGGTGTTATGTAACTATTTTACTAGTTCAAAGTACTTTTTAAACTCTTTTTTTAGAAAATAATTTTCTGTTGTAAGAAGAAAGTTATTATGAAATTGAGAAAAAAAACATGGTGGAATACTAACCTGTCTTTTTCAAATTTCTAAGCTAAATCAGTAAAGTCGTTTAGTTGTTTTAAAATAATATACAGGAACTTGAAACAAAATTAATCAAACAAATTTAACTTAAAGTATATTTTTGCTCAGCGGGCCGCAAAATTTTCTTTCGCGGACCGCATTCCATTCAAAAAACAACGTGCTCGCTGGCTGCATTTATCCCGCGGGCCGCAGTTTGCCGACCCCTGATATATGCGATCGATTTTTGAGCAAAATGGTGATAATTTAAACTGAAGTTTTGTGAAAAGGTTAATCTTTAACGTTTTTAATATTTTTCCTTTTAAATTATTTAGGCAGAACAACTGTGTTAAGCAGTATATTTAAATATGACTCAATTAAATAAGTAATAGTTCAGTTTAAAACTTAATTTTATATTAAAATATATATGTTTTGTTTTTTAATTAAAGTTTCTATTTTAATATTAACTGAAACAGATACTGTAAAAACTATTGAAATATAAAGCCTTTTCTAACCAAAACAAAAAACTATTTTTAATTTTTTTATATTTAAGTAAACGATGGAATTGTTATGCAGTTGAAATGCAACCAAAAAAAAAATTTCACTCGTTTTTGTTTATCTAAACATTTGATTTTTTTCTGAACTCAACTATAAAAAGTTTTTACATGTTTACATTTGAAAAATCTCATAGAAACGTAATGCATTATACTATTAAAATAAACTTGTTTACACTGTATGATTTTTATAGGCTTACCGTTGAAGAAGCCTTTATGTATAATAATAAACATATAAGATAATTGTTATAGATATATCAGTAATTATATCTATAACAATTAATACTAATTAAGATAAGTTATGATTACTGTTTACTCAACTAAATTTGCTTGTTTTACATTTTATGCTGCCAAAAAAAGCTAAATATATTGTTGTTTTATATTTTGGAACTAGTAGAAATATTAAAAGTACATTACGTTATAAAAAAAATCTGATATGTGCACATAAATGAAAAAAGTTTATTATTTAGAAACCATACTGCAGAACTAAAAATTTTAGTCTTTAATTGTTTATATTAAGTTTATATATGTTTATACAATTGAATTTTTCTAAGTTTTTTAACTTCAAACCATGAAAAGTAAAATAGTCTAGCGTCATTCCTTACTTACTTTTACTTTAATATTAATGTAAACTTGTAATAAAACTTAACAAAATACTTAACAATATATTATTGAGTACATTATAAAAGAGTTTCTCAATACTTGCTTTTGAGAGTAAGAAAATTTTTTGAAGTTTATTTTTTCAATTCATAAATTCTTTGCAAGTCAACGCATTAACCTTTGTAAATTTTATTCATTAACACCTAATATTATTTCACTAACGACAGATTCAGAGACCCATTACTGATAAGAATTTTGCTGTCAATGCAACAAGCATAAAATTTTTTAATCTGGTTTTATACTAACTATCATTATATTTGACAAAGTTTATGCTTTTTTATATTTGACAAAATAAGAGTTTTTATTTGTACTGTACACTGACAAACTTATCTATACGACTTGACTGTTTTTCTATGTATAGTCAAATAACTTGCTAATGTAAAGTTTTATTATTTGTGAATAGTATTGTTTACTCAGATAATATACTCAAAATAGTATTGAATTCAAGCTATTCAAAGTAAATAAATACTTGTGAACCAGTGGCGTAGCGTGGTATTTTGGTCAGGGAGTGCGCAAACTTTTTTCTCAAAAAATCTCCTAAATTAAAACTTTTCTAATTAGGTATGAAAAGATCTTTTTATAAGTAATATAATTGAAATAAATTCATTAAGTAAAATAAGTTCAAAGTAACTGTTTGTTACTTTAAAGTTTTCAAGTTAAAAGTATACTTTTTAAATTAAATTTATCTGATTGTATTTGTTTAAAATAAAAATCACAAACAAAGTTTATTTCTCATATGCCGACACGCTTTTTCTTGTATATTTACAAAAACAAAGATCAGAAAACTAGCAGTAGTCTAAACATTTTTTGTAGCATATAAAAAAACTTGTAAAATTGTTTAATTTTCCTTTAAGCGTGACGTATTTCTGTAAACTTTTTGTAGAAAAATCTGCCATAAGGTTATACTCTTGCGGTGCATTACATTAATTGCGTGCTTTTTGAGTCTGAATTCTTATGAAGTTCATGAAGTTATAAAATTTTTCCTTATGGAGTTTTTCATCAACACCGGTGCGCATTTTCGCTTGCGCACCGAATCAGTATATTGAGTAATTTTCCTAACTTGTCACTAATTGGTATTCGAAATTTCGTTTAACTTTTCGAATACTAGATAAAAATAGTTGAAAAAAGACAAATTAAGCATAAAAAATAAACAAAAGAGGATAAAGATATTACATTTTTTTTGGTGGCACGCATGCGCCAGTGTCCCTCCCCACGCTACGCCCCTGTTGTGAACTACAGTTGAACCTAATTAGCTTTAAGTGAATCTTTTACTAACTTTTTAATATTCCAACATAAGTATTCATAACATTGTGTTGTTTAAATTAAATACTGCTCCCGATATAAAAACCAGCACGTTTTACTTACCATGTAACCTACATAAAAACTGAGTTAAAATTTATCATTATCTGCAGACCAAACCAACTGTAGTTATATTTATGCAAATTTTTATGCAACAAAATTGAATGATAATGAACAAGTTAAACTTTTTTTTGTAGATTTTTTTTCGTTTTTTTTTTAAACTTGCCATTACTTAAAAATAAACTTTCCATCGTTTTTGGCGAAAAATTTTACAATAAAAAATCCCGAAAAATTATTAAATGATGAAAAATAAGGTTCTTTCAAACTTTATACTTACGCTACTTTTTTATGGCAAATTTAAGCAAGAAAATTAATTTTATCACGTGGTCTCTCTTCTCTCGCTTTGGAAACTTTAAGCAAAGTACAAAGTTATGCTTCAAAAAACACCAAACACTTTATAAAAAAAAAGAAAAATAAGCAATATGAGCTTTAAAACTTCAAAAGCTTCAAAGCTCTGAACTTGAACTATTTGGTTCTTTGACTACCTTTCAAACTCGTATGTCTTGATATGAAACATGATATGAGATAGAAACTGGTTATAATCTACTCATTTTTAAAAGGTACCAATGAAACATTAAGTGTATATTGAAACTATAAACAATAAGATTAAAATTTTACAACATTAACGTAAGCATTATAAACTATAGTTTTGGTTTAAAATAAATTATAGTTAAGATATTTTTAAATAAATGTCATACTCTATAGTTTATGCGTTTTCATAATCGGGCAATAAAATTATATTCAACTTTATAAATGCCTACATGTAGGACATGTGTTGGGTTTCTAAACCAACAATCTGCACAAATTTTGCACAAATAATGGTCAACATGACAGTCCAAACGAACCATCTGCGTACCAATTTTCAAGTCATCATGACAATAAAACATAAAAAGACATCATTTACTTTTTTTTTTGTGACAACTTATTTTTAGTTTTTAATGAGTTAGAAATTTGACTTCTGGAAAAATTCTTCAACTCGTCCCGCGCCAACTAGTATAACTTCTGTTGTAAGTAAAATTATGAAGATTGGTTTGAACCTACATATGCGCTAAAGTCTTGGCGTTTTATAAGTAGTAGTTTTCAAAAAAAAGTCAAGTTTCTGACCCATTGTGGGTACTACTATCAGATAAAAGCGACTAATTCAATTGTAATAGCTTTGTAAATCTTAAGTTGTTTGGAAAGGCACTTAAATTTTTAGTAATACTAAAATTTTAAATACCTAAATTTTAAATGTTATGAAATAAACTGTTAACTTAAAATTAGGTAATTCTTGCAACTAAGTATTTTTATTATAAAAAATTTTTACACTTCTTTGCTTTTAATACTTTAATACATATCTAAAAATCAAAAAGTAGATTTCATAGAAAAAAAACATTTTAAATGTTTTTTAACAACTTATATCAGAAACAAACTTCAATTCGTCCTATAAATCTAAGAACTGTGATCAACGTATTTAAAATTAACAACTATAAAAGCAAAAACTTATAAAAAGATTGAACTACAAATTAACGTAATTGACTAAAAAGTATTAAAAAATTTAGAAAATATTAATTAAAAATTTACAAAGAAATGTTTTTACAAAACGTAACTATTCTTTGCATTTGTAGTAAGGAGCACTTGATATGTTGGAACAAGTTTTTCCTTGACAATTTTCACTGCACGGATCTGTTAATAATCAAGTAAGTTTTTTGAGTAACCACATTTTGACTAAATTGTTGTAGATATAAAACAATGAACAAGTATAAAGATCTGTCTATTACAAAAGTTTTTAGAGTTCACTCAAAGGTGTTATCTAATAAAGCATATTATTTTTAAATAAAGTTTATGTGGTAAAATGAGATGTAAAACAGTATAATATAATATAACATAACATATTGATTAATAAAACAACAAACTTATTGCAACAAAAGACTATAGGAAATTTGCTTTAGAGCTGTTAAGAATTAAGAATTTTCTAAATATTTTAAATATTTTGTAGTAAGTATTCAAAAATTTTAATCAACTGAAACTTGTTATTTTAAAGCAAACAAATCTGCTAACCTGACATTTTTATAGTTTTAGTGAGCTGGTGTATTATAAAAGGTTTACCGAACCCCTCATCACTGTTAAAATCAACAACTTCCAGTTTGTATCTGTAGTTGTGGTCATTCATTTGTGCATCTAATATTTTCAGCCACACAGTCACCTTGGTTCCATGCCTTGAAACTCCCGTGTCTCTGGACATATCTCAGTATGAGTTTGATAAAAAATAAGATCAAAAAATAATTTGTATACAGTTACTTAAAAGTTTGGTTATTTCGTTATAGATAGCTTAGTTTTTATATTGAGAAGATTTTTAATATCAACTGTCACCTAGACATAAGCAGAAAAGGCACAAAAATCACTAAAACTTTATTAAAATAAAACAAAGGTGCTTATTTTTTTTTATTAATTGTATTTCAAATTAAAATAACTAATTTTTATTTATAAAAAAACATGCAATTTTTAAACGAAAACGGTTTTGAAAAAAAGCCTAGAAAAAAATATTTGATAGTACTCGGATATAATCATGTAATAAACTAACATTCTCCAGGAAGTAATCGGAATATTCATGTCATACTTCGTGGTTGGAAATTTTTTAAAAACTTCGGAAGGTCCTATTTCTTTGTTCAGACTTGGGTTGTATATTACCATAGGGTCCTTAAAAACATCAAATTTCAATTAACTAGAAATAACTGTAAACTTGTATACAGTTCAAATTAAGACAACATAGTGCATATCATTACAACTCTACTAGTTAATTAATAAACAAGATTAATTATTTAAGACTTTTATTTGCAAAACTAAGTTTCACCCTTCAAGGGATCTTCAGTTACAATTTAAAGTCGAAAATTACAAGTTAAACAAAACGTGGAAGATCTTATATAGCAAAACCAAATAGGTAAATTAGAAATTGTAACTTGTATTGGCTAGAAATTTAATCAAAGGTTTGAATAAAATACTAAATAATGGGTTTAAGACCCTTATGAATTTTTCTCCTTATTTTCAAATAAGTTGAGAACTGCTTTTTTTCAATTGAGAATCTCAAATGTAAATCTGTACTTAGTTACTATATTAAAGATAAACTAACTTACTATACACTTATTTTTAAATCTATAATATAGAACTTTTTCTCACTGGTTCAATCTACATTTTAAATGATTCAAAAAATTCTATAAAACTTCTATAAAACTTATATTTTTTGTTAAAAAAATTCATAAGAAATAAACTTTAAGTATAAGTATGAATCGTCTACTTGTTTTTATCAGTCTTTTTTAAAGCGAATCAATGACAACTTTTGTACAAAGTTGTTATTTAAATAGTAGTTTGATAGCATAATGCAAAGTGTCATACGACTGTTTAAAAATAAAATATTTTGTTTAACTAAATACCTCGATTTGTTTAAGATAGAAGAAAAAATTTTTCGTTAGGTCCATATCAGCTGTTAGGTTAAACATTATAGTTTTACTTTGTCCACGGAAAAGTTGAACATCTTCCGAATACCTTTTTTTGGTCAATCCAAATACTGCAAAAAAAAAGTTTGATCAGTAAATTGAAAATCAGTAAATCAATTTTAACTTAAAAACGCTAAATTAAGCACAATTTTATTTTTATCTCAAGGACATAAATAGAACTCTTGACCAATAATATATTTTATTTTCAAAGTAGATTTAAGCTTTTTTGAAGCTTATGTACCATATTTTTTTACTTCTTTTTGTTATAAAACGGGTAAAAGACGTTTTGAAAAAAATTATATACAAAAAGTTATATATAAAAAAGTTATATTCCATACACTAGTTTTCCACTTCAGAATTAAGATACAATAGTTATTAGTATGTTTTACTTTATCATGGTTCTAAAATACACTTTTCTTAAAACTTCTTATTAACTAATAAATTAACTAAAAAATAAGATCGCTAACATATGTTAAGAATTCTATTAGCTTTTTGTTTTCGGTATCCTAATATTTTTCAAAGTATAAAGTTTTTCATATTTAAAGAACTAAAATACGTAAATATCAAGCTCATAAAATAAGTTGTAAAATAAAATGTCTGTTAGAAGTGTTTTTAGAGCTCACTTGAAATTTTTTTTAATAAAGCTTACGATGTTTAAATAAAGTTTAAGTAATATTTTTCTAGTACTTACAAAGTACTTAATGAGTAAAAATTAAGAAAAATAATGATTTGTTCAAGAATTAAAGACTAAAAAGTTCACATAAGAATTGTAAACAGTATAAAAAATATTTTTAACTAGAAATATACCTGTTTTTGTTGATCTTAATATCGCTTGGCAAACCTGCAAAGATATTTAGCAGTGAAGTCCAAAGTTTTAAGGAAAAACTGCCATCAAATAAAAGTTTAATATATATTTTAAACTTAATTAACTTGTAAAGTTTAATGCATAACACTCGTATATTCATTAAAATTTTACTTAAAGAACATGCTGTAAGAAACTACATATTTACAAAATATTAAATGAGTAGTAAATAGCGAATTGCTTACCAAATGGCTAATTGATAAATTTCCATTTGTTTCCTCCTTAGTTAATGAATTTTTTACATCATCAGAATAAAACGTTGTTGGTACTCTTGTAAGACAGTCCGTCTGTAATAAATACAAAGTTTTGTTTTGTTTTAATTATAATTTTAATTATTACTAAGGAATTCGTTATTTAAAAAAGTAAGATAGTGAAATAGAAAAGTTTCTAAATAGAAAGGTTTTTAATTTACTCATTTTCTAACCATAGTCTATTTCTTAAAGCGTTTTATATAAGTTGTAGTTTTTTTTTTGTTTTAACAGTAACTTTTTTGATAAATGTTTTTTACAACTATTTTAATTTTTGTTTTATTCAGTTGAACTCATGTTTACTTAAATGTAGTTTTAAATTTAGTAATATTACTAGGAGTCTTAAAATGTATACTTTTCAAAATACAAAAACTACTCAAAGTAACTTACAAATGATTTTTCAGATGCATCGTAGAAAATCCAGTAATTTACCGGTACAGTCTTTACTAGTACAGAAGATTTCCTATATTAAAACATTATTTTAGGTAAGCAACAAGTTAAAATTTTATATCTTTTATCTATTATGAAAAAAATAAACCTGTTGGTTGTTGTGTTCAAATATTGTACAGTGAATTCAATGGTTGTGTCGTGAACCATGTAAACTCCATTTTCCTCGTCTTTTGTGTAAAGTTTGTCGAAACTGAGCTTCATGTTTTGTATACTGTAAAAAGTAACAAGGTTTACTAGAACAACTATCACGTAACAAAGATATTATTGTTGTTCAGTAGTTTTGTCAAGTATTGTAAAAAATATACTAAACTGTGCACCACTTAAAATGTTAAAACGTTTAATAATACTAAATAACTTTAATTTAAAGTAGACAATAAAAATATTTTTAACCGAATATAGTTGTTTACTATTTTTAAAATTTCCAGACAACTACAATATAAATTTAATTTTATAAATATTCAGTAGACTATGAGCTACATGGAAGATAAAATTTTACATAAAGACTTTGTTTTCAAAGTACATAAGTTTGAAACTTTTTATTGTAAGTGCAATGAAGTATAAGATAACTTACTAGATTTAAAAAAACTTACTGAGAAAAATCGGCGTCCCTGAAGACAGAATGTTGAGGAAAACTTATTGTGTCAGTAAATACTTCATTTGAATTAAATTCTCGAATAGCTGTTTTAATATTATTTGTTTTTTTCTAGATCTGTGAGCTTAAACAATATTTAAACTGTAAAACTTTTTCATTTCTTTGAAATAAAAACTTTTATTGCTTAGTTTTATGATTTTAAATACACTTTGGTATTATTTAAGGGATAGTAAAAACTATATTTAATTATACTATATAAACCATTGCTGTTGTCTGAATAACAAATTTCTTTTAATTTAAAAGGAAACTATGTTTGTCCACAAAAATAGACTTTAAATTGTTCTACAAAATTTTTGTTAGTGCAATATCTTTAATTTTGATATTAATACTCATTCAACTTTTACAAACTTTATAAAAGTTATTCTGCTAGGTTTTTGAAACTGTATAATCTAAATTTAATTTCTTAAGTAAAGTGTACTTTGTTTTAGCTAAAACTTAATCACACTTACTTATATTGCAATGTTTGCCATATTGGTTGTCCAAACAACCACATTCATAGTAAGGACTTCTGTTTATCTTTCTGCATTTTCTATCAGAACTGCAACTTACATCGTCATCGGAACAAAAGTCTAAATTTGTTTGAGTTTTACATTGTTTGATAACTTATTAACGATAATTTTATTTTTTAAAACATCATTAAAATTTGTAAAGCATTTATACTTTTAAAGGTTTTTAAAGGGTTCAATTTTTTTAATATTATTGATCGATAATTTAGTACGCGTATGTACTAAATAATGTTACAATAACTATAAAAAGCTTTTAGGATTATAAAAAAATATTAAAAAAAGCAAATGTACAGCCTTAAACTTATAGAAACGTTTATAAAAAACAAAACTTAAAACGTTATGTTAAACAAAACTAACAATTTGAAAGTATCTAACCGTGTTTAAGTGCTAATTCGTGATTCATTTGACATGTTAAAGAGTTCACACTTGCTGGAACGCAGATAGACGCCGGGTGGCACCATTGTTTAATGGCGCAAGGATCTTTATTTGTTTTCATTTAAATATTTATTTAAAGTATAACAATATAATACATAACATATTGATTAACAAAACAACAAACTTATTGCAACAAAAGACTATGAGAAATTTTCTTTAGAGCTGTTAAGAATTAAAATTTTTTAAATATTTTAAATATTTTGTAGTAAGTATTCAAAAATTGTAATCAGCTAAAACTTGTTATACTAAAGCAAAAAAATCTGCTAACCTGACATTTTTATAGTTTTAGTGAGCTTGTGTATTTGAAAAGGTTTACCAAATCCCTTATCACTGTTAAAATCAATAACTTGCAGTGTGAATCTGTGGTTGTGGTCTAACATTTGTGCATCTAATATTTTCAGCCACACAGTCACCTTGGTACCATGCCTTGAAACTCCCGTGTCTCTGGATATATCTCAGTATGAGTTTGATAAGAAATAAGATCAAAAAAAAGTTTGTATACAGTTACTTAAAAGTTTGGTTATTTCGTTATAGATAGCTTAGTTTGTATACTGAGAAGGTTTTTAATATCAACTGACAGTTAAAAATAAGCAGATAAGGCACAAAAATCACTAAAATTGTATTAAAATAAAATAAAGGTGCTTTTTTTTTTAATTGTATTTCAAATTTCTATTTATAAAAAAACATGCGATTTTTAAACGAGAACGGTTTTAAAAAAAAAAAGCATATATTAAAATATTTGATAGTACTCGGATATAATCATGTTATAAACTAACATTCTCCAGGATCTAATCGGAACTGTAACGTCATACTTCGTGGTTGGAAATTTTTTAAAAACTTTGGAAGGTCCTATTTCTTTGTTCAGACTTGGGTTGTATATTTTAATAGGGTCCTTATAAAAAACAAATTTCAATTAACTAGAAATAGCTGTAAATTTTTATACAGTTCAAATTAAGACAACATAGTACATGTCATTACAACTTTAGTAATTAATTAATGTACAAGATTAATTATTAAAGATTTAAATTTGTAAAACTAAGTTTCACCCTTTAAGGGATCTTCAGTTACAATTTAAAGTCGAAAATTACAAGTTAAACAAAACGTGGAAGATCTTATATAGCAAAACAAAACAGGTAAATTAGAAATTGTAACTTGTATTGATTAGAAATTTAATCAAGAGTTTAAATAAAATACTAAATTATGGGTTTAAGACCCTTAAAATTTTTTATCCTTATTTTCAAATAAGTTGAGAACTATTTTTTTTTTCAATTAAGATTCTCAAATGTAAATCTGTACTTAGTTACTATATAAAAGATAAACTAACTTACTATACTTATTTTTAAATTTATAATATAGAACTTTTTCTCACTGGTTCAATCTACATTTTAAGTGATTCGAAAACTTCTATAAAACTTTTTTTTTTTAATCCATAAGAAATAAACTTTAAGTACAAGTATGCATCATCTACTTGTTTTATCAGTCTTTTTTAAAGCGAATCAATGACAACATTTGTACAAAGTTGTTATTTAAATAGTAGTTTGATAGCATAAAGCAAAGTGTCATACAACTGTTTAATAATGAAATATTCTATTTAACTAAATACCCTGTTATACATGAGATAGAAGAAAAAATCTTTCGTTAGGTCTATATCAGCTGTCATGTTAAACATTATAGTTTTGTTTTGTCCACGGAAAAGTTGAACATCTTCCGAATACCTTTTTTTGGTCAATCCAAATACTGTAAAAAAAATGACTGATCAGTAATTTGAAAAACTAACTGGCGATTTTAACTAAAAAAGCTTAATTAAGCACAGCAAATTAGTTTATTTTTATCTCAAGGACATAAATAAAACTTTAGACCAATTTATTTTTATCTCAAGGACATAAATAGAACTTTAGACCAATAATATATTTGTTCAAAAAAGTAGATTTACGCTTTTTTGAACCTTATCTACCATATTTTTTACTTCTTTTTGTTATAAAACGAGTAAAAGACGTTTTGAAAAAAGTTATACACATTTTCCATACACTCGTTATCCACTTCAGAATTAAAAAATAATAGTTATTATTATATTATACTTTATCAAGGTTTTAAAATACACCTTTCCAAATTAAAACTTCTTACAAACAAATAAATTTAATTAAAAATAAATAGCGCTAACAAGTGTTAAGAATTCTTTTTGCTTTTTGCTTTCAGTACCCTAAAATTTTTCAAAGTATAACGTTTTTTATATTTAAGAACTAAAAAACATGAAGTTCATACAAAAACTTGTAAAATAAAAACTGCAGACAGTTTTCACAAAATTCAATTTTTTTAAGATTATAGCTCTGGTAAAAACTAGTTGCACATTAAACGATCAAAAGTTTAATTCCTACACAAAAACATCAAAAAAAAAACATTTAAGTGATAAAGCAATCGCTCACCGGACACGCAAACCGGGCACTGGTAGTCTTCAGGCCAAGTCCCGTCCCACCGACAATCGTTGGTCCGCATATCGGTGTTGCCGTGCATGGAGTACCTGGCCACGCAGTAGTGTTTCGACTTGCAGCTATAATAATCCGAGCAAACCTTCGCGGTGAGGTTGAGGCGCTCACCCTCCCAGAAGCTCGTTTTCATGGGGAGCAGGTTCCCGTCGCCCTCGCAGTAGTTTCTTTTATCCGCCAAACTGCAAGCTGTTGAAAGCAGCTGTTGTTTTTTTCGCCATATGCATTCGAATAAATTTAGAAATACAGTGTTTGTATATTAAACTGTTGGTTTCTAACACGTATAAACTTATACTGTAAGCTTTGTCAACACTGATTTCTTATTAACTTTTTTTTCTTGATATAAAGAATTACATAAGTTGTAAAGCTTTGTTATTTTTTAAAAACAATGAGCTTTTTTCACGTGTATGCATCGAAAAGTTCTGCAGCCACTTATACATAGGGTTACATTAGAAGAGCAAAAAGTTCACATTACAGAAATTCACAAAATGTGAGTTTATAGAAACAATACGTCATTGGCCAAATCATTTTATTTTGGAGCATAATATTTCAAATTAACCTTTGTCAGCTTATTAGAAGTAACGTAAATTTACAGCGCAAGACTAGTTTTTAAGTTTAGTAAGACTGGTAAAAATGTTATAAGCTGCTTTTATTGTCAATAGCTTTGTCTGAAACTGTTTCAACTAGAAAATAAACAAAATTTATTGAATTATTCCCTGCTAGAGTGTTAAACGATATTTTAAAGATATCGCAAAAAAGACATACATTAACATAAGGAAGAAAACTTTGATTTATATATATAATTGATATCGACTTTTTTAAGTGTAACCAATGGTGCTAATAGTGCACCTCTGAACACTATTGTGGATAATATTTTTACTGTGCACAATAATTATGGTACGGTGAAAAATTGTTTTTCTAGTTAATGTTAATATTGTCTATTTCCATGGCAAAAACTCAATATAACACAAACAACAGCTTTTAAAACGTTATTTGTATACTAAGAGACTTAAAACATTAAAAAATAGTGCTATTTAATAATAACTACATTTTTTAGTCTAGTGTGCACAGTATTTATTTCCTATTAATTGAAGGTGCACTGCTTTTGAAAAAGTTGAAGACGACTGGTTTGAAGTGAAGCCGTGCAAAAGACTTGATGACGGCTAAGAAATTTATAGTTTTGGCTAATACTACATATACCATTAGATGTACTGTATAAGTTTTAGTTCAGAAAGTTAAGTCGGAATCGGCATTAAAAATTTTAAACTTGCAATTAACAATAATAAAAGTTTAGTGTGTTTTCTTAAAACACGTTCAACTCACGTATTATCAAGTGAAAATAGTCAATACTCAGTGCTGTACTCGGATAGTGTGTACCCTTAGTGCACTTAGCCCAGCTTGGCAGTTTCCTCTTGTATAAACTTGTCGGTGGAACGTTTTGCGTCAACAGCGTCCAGCCAAGATCTGCAATGTTCGGTTTACGTATATATTAAAATACTTATTAATGGACCAGTTTTTAAAACTGTTTAGACCGATTAGTTTGTTTAGTTTAATGAAAAATCTTATCAATAACCTGCAAACAAAGTACAGCCTTTTGATTCATCAACTTTAAATTTCTCTAATCCATTAGTTTCACTTGTTTTTGTATAATACGTTTTACTTCCAAAGGAGTCAATATAGTTCATTACACTTAATTTGGTCCTGGGACCTGGTGGTAATCCACCCTTTACCGCCATCACCATCATACTGTACGGTTTTACATTTGTTATATAACGGGCCAAGCCACTCGCCTGTTTTAAAATCAAAACGTTTATTTTTGACAGAAGCTAACAAAATTAGCGTATGGTGTTCATTTTTGTAAACAATTAGTTATTCGTTAAGCCAACGATTCTTCTAAAACATTTCAACATTTTGAAAGTAATTTTTTTTAGTCAATCGCTAAATGAACTGCTCTAACACCGTTAACCTCATACTTGTAATCGTTAACCATTTAAACTGAATCAACTAACAGTGGCGAAGTAGGCGGTCTCGTACTCCAACGTGACCGGATCCACGACGACGATGTTGAGTCCTATCTTGTTCGGGCACAAGTTCTCATCTCCTTCGTTCACCCTGATCACGCACGCGTCGGCCCCGCTTAACAACGACGAATACGAGTACACATGGAATTTGTTAGGGTGCCCTGAGTAAACGAGTGTTGTTTATAAACTAATGGACTCGATGACGTTTTGAGCAAAACTCGCACAAGTTGTAGTTGTATGTCAAAGTTTAGGTTTAACAATTCGGTGCAGTTTAGTAAAGACTTGCTGCCTATTAAAACATGATATCAAAGGCTCTAAATAGAATAGAGAAAGAAACAAAACTTAACTTTATTTTAGTCAAAATTCTAAACAAATTTAAAACCTATCACTTGAAAAGTTAATCTTATGTTATTTTAGTAACATTAAAACAAACTATAACTTTTGGTAAGTTAAAAGAAAACTATAAGTTAATTAACATGTTCAAAAATTAGTTAACAGAAGATTAACAAAGCGTTAACTGTATTGCAGCGATTTTTAGCAAGTCTAACCAAAAAGAAATTTGCAGTATTTCAAATTAAATTTTGCAAATATACTTGAACTAATACGTTTAGAGAAGTAATAAATTTGAAAACGATTTAAAATAATTTTAATACATTTGAAACTCACATCCAATTTTCAAAGGTGGGTTGACTTTGGCACTGTAATTAATATTTTCATTTATACCTTAGTTTACATTAAAACTTTTATTATTTAAAAACATTTTACAAAAAAAAAACCTATACACAGGACTTAAACTTTGATTACTGCAGAAAATATCAATTTCGTTATGTTATATGAACCTTAACAAATTAGTTCAAATAAATATAATCTTTAATGTATAATGTATAGTATTTTTAGCTAATCTTTAATGTATAGTATTTTACTTATTTTGTTCAAAATGTGAATTGTTGTAAAGATCTGAACATATATTAAATTTATTACAACATACTTAAGAAAACATTAAGTTTTAGTTCAATTAATTTTTATAACATTCACAAATTATTATAAATGGACCTAAACATTTAACAAAACTTACGATTTTGTTGCCAACACGAAGCATATTAATGCACATAAAAACCGATAAGTCCACATTTAACTGGATGAAAATATATCCAATATGGTAAACTTTTCAACTTTGAAAACTTTAATAAAATTTACTTTTATATACTTAAATTATTGAGTAACACAACTATTAAAACCTCTGTTCGTTTTATTGTGTTTATTGTAATTATGTTGTTCAACTATAATAGTGCGTTGTTACTTAACTTTGGATTAAAAATTTTTGAGACTATCAATTGTTGTGTACAACTTAGAAAACAATAAAAGTTTTAGTAAACATTTAAAACTTAAGAAACAACGAAAAAAAAAAAACTTTACTTAATTTATCTTACAATGAACAGCTTTAAAATATGCATTATTAGAATAATAACAATAATCGAACACAAAATACAATAAAACTATGCTGTTCGTCTTTAAAACAAACTTAGATTTTTGAACCTCCTATAACCTTGATATAATTTAAACATTGTACAATGATTAGAAAACCACATTTAAATTTTTTTGGCTTGTTGACAGCAAAATTCTTATCAGTAATGGGTCTCTGAATGTAGTGAAATTATATTTAGTATTTATAATTAAAGTTTAACAAAGGTAATTGCGTTGACTTGCACAGAATTTATGAATTGAAAAAATAAATTTTGAAAAATATTCTAACTTACAAAATCAAGTACCGAGAAACTTTTTTATAATCTACTCAATAACATATTGTGGTATATGTAAAATTTTAATACAAGTGAACGTTATAACTGAAGTAAAAATAAGTAAAAGTGTGACGCTTGCCTACTTTACTTTTTTAGTTCGATGTTAAAAAACTAAGAAATATTTAGCTGTATTAACATATATAAATTTAGTAGAAACAATTAATCATTAAAATTTTAGTTCTGCAGTATGGTTCCTCAGTAATAAACGTTTTGTTGTTAACGTGCACACACAAGGTCCTTTTTTAATTTAATGTATTTTTAACATTTTAAAACTAATTCCAAAATACAAAACAATTAGCATTTATATAGCATTTTTAGCAGAATAAAATGTAAAACGAGCAACTTTAATTAAATAAACAGTAATCATAAATTGCTTTAGCTAGTAAACAAATATATCTATAAAAATTATTTAGTATGTTTATAAATATACATTAAATTTAAAGCTTTTTAATCGGCAAACCTACAAAATGCATAAAGTATTAACAAGTTTACTTAAACAATATAATGCATTACGTTTTTATAAGATTTTTTAAATGTAAATAAGTTAGACGTTTTGTAGTTACGTTCAGGAAAAAAAAATTGTTTTTAGATAGACAAAAACGATTAAAAATAATATTTTCTGTTTGCATTGCATAAAGATTTAAACACTTAAACTTTAGTAATTTTAGGTAGTTTCATATTGTAAACCCCCTTTTTTTTAAAAACAAAAAAAATTAACTAAAATCTTAACTCTTAGAAAAAAAAACTTTTTTTTAATTGAAAAAGTTTTGTTCTTTAAACGAACTAATATAGTTGTGCAATAAAATGCTCAAATTAACTCAAATTGAAACGCTTAAGTTAGTTAAACTTTTGGAAAACAATGAGTTTCACGCACTCTCTTATTGCCACCAGTTGTAACTAAACTTAAGCTGTTAAATTAAAACTTTTAGATTTTAGTAGGCTTTAAATCTAAATTAAATTCTCATTTTACTAATATTTTATGAAAAAATATTAACAGTTTGTTGATAGTAACTTATTTGCATTTTAAGAAGTAGATATTGTAACGAAGTACTCATTTTTTTTTTAATGTATAAATTTTAAACTTTCAAAACTACTAAAATTTACTTATAAACTATCTCACCTTTTAGCAGTAACAAACTTACTACAATTAAACAATAAAGGTCAGGTTTTACATTGAAACTTTATATATTGAGCTAGTTGGATGCACAAATAATCAAATTCAGACTATTCATTTTTTTGTAAAAGTCAGCTAGTTTTTAAAAACTTTTTTACTTTTTTATACAGTCTACCTGTTATATCAAAACATATTATAAACAATTCAAAAAATAAAGTTTTACTAAATGTATTTAAAAAAATGAAACAAAGCTTAATTTATTGCTGACACAGCAAATATGCAAGTAAAACTGGTCTTTAAGTATACTAGTCCTTTACTAGCAAATTTAAGTGATCAATAAAACTAGTATTTATAAACGACAAAGTTTAAAAAGTATTAAGGACTTCTATTACGTTTTTAATAAAAAGTTTCAATAAACTTTTGCTTTTACTTATCGTATTCTAAAGTTGAAACTATTTTTAACAAATTTAAACAAAACGATTATGTTACTTTTTTCGGTGTTTTGTTTTTAAAAAGCCATTATTTTTTTTTAATTCTGCTTAATTTAATAAAACAAATCTTTGATACAAGTCCTTTACATAAAATGTTTGTTTGTTTGTTATTAAAATAAGTAAATAAGTAAAAATGTGATTAGAATGTATTTTAAACTTTAATGTACGCAAATCTATTATTAATATAGATAGTAGATAAAAGATAAAAAAATATATAAGTAGCAAAGTTATCGTAGGAAATATCGTTTTTACTACTAATCTTAAGTGGTTGTTATCAAAAGTTTTTGAATGAAAAAAGAGAAAATTTCAAATAGTGGTATAGTGTTGTATAATATTGATTTTTTTGTTAAAAGAACAATAAACACAAATTAGCTTGGTTAAAAGGAAAATTCAAATTAAGTTTGTTTAAAACCGAAAAGTAACTGTTGTAGAATTATCAAGATAAATAACCGTAAACTTATTTTTTTAACTGGATTATAGCAAATGAGGAAATTAGGTTATCTATTTTTTCTAAAGCTAGAAATAATAGTTTTTTTTCAAGACTACCTTATAAGAACATATATATAAATGATATAATAGTTCCTAATGTATTTCTTTTCAAAAATACTTTTTCACTGTCTTTTAGCATTGAAAATAAATAAAACTTTTTGTTCTTTTTTAAGTTTTACTTTTATTGTTAAATATTTTTTAGAGTAAATAACAAGTAATAAGCAAAAAAAAAACAAAAACTTGTCTGTTTTTATTTGTCTGCCACATTTTAATGTTTTAAAATTTTAAAAAACAGCTAAAAATAAATAATATTTTGTCCATCTTTAGTTTATTTTATTTATAAAACTAAGCTAAAACTGTATGAACGACTTAAACTTAGCTAAAAGTTTAATCTATTACTAAAAATATTTTAGCTTTACTAACTTAACAAGATGAAAATAAAAATTGGTAAAACCCGGTTTTTTGCTGAACTTCATTTGAAAAAAAAAACCACTTTGTGCTAAACTGTACCAAATGTTTTTTTCATTTGTAAACATCTTAGATAAAAGCCCATGGAATTTAATTTTATGTGATTCAAAGTTACATCCTATAACTTAAAGTAAGTAACTTATATTATGTATATGCGAATAGTATAAATAATGTTTTATCAAGTAATATTTTATAAACTATATAAACATTTATAACTATATATTGAGCTCTGAAAAGTTTATAATTAATAAAATTAAGTGTGCCTCTATGGTGTACTTTAACTAATAGTAAGTATCAACATAAATTGTATAAATTATTATTATTATTATTATTATTATTATTATTAAAGTATATTGTGCGAAGATGGACTCGGGCATTAAAACCTAAGCCGCTTAAACAATACACACGAAAAAAGAAACAAAAAAATTACATTAAATGAAAATTAAAATCTAATCTAAGCATAGTATAGTAAAAAAAATTACAAACAAATAGTCCTGTATGATAAATAATAACTTAGTATGCACCAAAAACAAAACGAAATAAATTCTCATATAAAAACTTATGAAAAGACCATAAAAAATTACACATTTACAAAAATTATATATAACAACTTATAATCTGTAGGGGGAAGGCGTAGGAAAGAAAAACTATTCATAGTGATACTAATATTTTACAATGAATTTTTATTCGTTAATCACTGTATTTTACTTGTGTTTATATTATTTAAACTGATTTTTTTTTTAGTTTTAATCGAAATTGTTCCACCCGCCCACACGAAACCACATTCTGCGGTAACCTATTCCACATATTTATTGATATGCAGAAAAAAAAACTTTGCCACTGACTGTTATAAAAATTATATTTACGTTTTATTTTTTTATCATTACCTCTCAAATTATAATTGGTCTGAGAAAAAACAAAACACTGATTGAAAAATTCTTTATATTTACCATTGACAACTTTAAAAAGTGTTATCAAGTCAAAGTACCATCTTCTATACTCTAGAGACTCCAATCTAAGTTTCACCAATCTATCTTTGTATGAGGTATTTGAAATGTTGCACCTATTACAAACAAAACGGGTAAAATTTCTCTGCACAGACTCAATCCTAATAATGTCTTTTTTTAAATAAGATGACCATATTGGAGTATTGTTTTCGAGTTTAGGGCGAACATGGATTTTAAATAATTTAGCAAGAATACTAGTAGAACTAGTCTTAAAATTTTTAAGTATTTGAAATGATGAGTTTTAAGCAATTTTATATAAATAACTTAGATGTTCGTTCCATTTTAGATTTTCAGATATATGTATTCCTAAGTCTTTAAAAGATTTTACTGCTGTTATTTTAGTTTTATTAATTAAAAGGTTAATAGGGAACGGTTTATTTTTATTGATGGTTAAAACTTAGATTTTTTTTGGATTTAAATTAAGTTTTCTTGTTTTTAGCCATTCATGAATATTATCTAATGTTATTTTTAAAGAAGTTTCTGACTTGCTAAATACTTTTGCGTCATCTGCAAATAGACTTATTTCGCTTTGAATGTGAGTATTAAAAGTGATAAGTTGATGTAAATTAAAAAGAGAAGAGGACCAATGACTCCACCTTGTGGTACTCCACTGTGAATTTTCAGAGGATCTGATAATTTGTTGTTAATGAGTACACTTTGTGTCCTACTATTTATGATTGTTTATGATCAGTAAAATTAGTGAAATGCTTTGTTTAACCTTTTCTAACTCATTTTTTTTACTAAGTTAATAAACATTTTAGTTTTAGTTTAGATTATGAAATTTTATTAAATGTTATATAGTTTAATATATTAACTGAATATAAGTTGATAATATATGAAATGTTAAATATTCTTAGTATTGTGCCTAATTTTATTAATTTTTATCAGGCAACATCTCAATTTCCTACTGTTAACACATCACTCCTCCATTGAAGTTATAAAGGCTTACCCAAAAGTGCTAGAGTAATTTATTATTTTATACATATTCAGAGTTTCCACCTAGGTTTAGTAAGAATTTAATGGTCATGTTGTAGTTAGGAAATAAAAAAAATTAACTGTAAAATCTATTTTTTAAATTCTATCATGTTATGAATGTGTTTTTAATATGATACACATCGATTTTTAAATTCAATAAAAAGAATTTTTAATTTGAAACATCAGGTTTGCCTATTAACATTTTTATATTATGAAAAATTTAGCCTAGTTTTTGTCAACGTGAACTTATATTTATGATTTAAAGAGTGGCAACTCTGATTTTAAGTAACTATTAAAATCTCCTGTTTAAAGTAAATGATCTTTATTGTTAAGCTTTGCAAAAACTCAACATGTTCCTTATTATGAGGATATTTGCCATGATAAATAATCATACCTGATAGAATATTTTAAAAGTGTGTTAGTTCATATAAATTATTTTATTAAGAGTAAATCATATAATTTTCTGTTTATGTTCCTCAAAGTATTTTTAAACAAAATAAAACACATATCTACTAATGCTGGTATGATTACTCAATGCATTTGTAACATCTACTATAGATTTTCGCTCATAAAATCTTATGTTTGTTGTTTCATTTTGTGACTAGCTGTGCCTTAGTAACCAGTTATTGCATGGGTTGGAATTTTCAACCCGCCAAACTAGTTTTTGTTTGTAAATATGGTGCCAATGTTATAAGTAAAAGTTTTTACAAGAGTAAATAAATAAAGTAGTTGTTTTCATAAGATAGAATAATTAAGCTCATTTTTTAACAAATACTCTTTCATGTTATTGAGTTGTAAAAGTGTATGACACCCAAAAAAGAATTTTAAATTACTCCATTACTCCAAGTACTCCAAGGCCTAAAGCATACACTACCTGATAAAATAATAGGAATATATAGAGATGATGGATTAATAGCTTTAGACAAATCAACAAGCAATGTTGAAATAGGAAAAATAAAAAAAGAACTACATAAATTTGCTAAATCAATAAAAATAAAAATAATCATCGAAAACCCAGCACTTCAAATAAACTTCCTGGGCCTAAATTTAAATCTAAAAAAACACAGCTTCTTCCCATACAGAAAACCAAACAACAGAATCAGTTATGTAAATGCAAATTCTAACCATCCACCAGCAATTATCAAACAAATCCCAAAGATGATAGAAAATAGATTAGCCAAAAATTCAAGCAGCAAAAAACTATTTGACAGTATAAAAAAAGAACATAATGAAGCGTTAAAACTAAATGGATACAGTCATGACATAAATTATACAAAAATAACCAATGAAACAACTGTGAAAAAGAGAAAAAGAAAAAGAAAATGTATATGGTTCAACCCACCGTTTTGCTGTTCAGTGAAAACAAATGTGGGAAACAAATTCTTAAAAATAATAAAGAAGCATTTTAACAAAGAAAGCAAACTAAATAAATACGTCAACAACAACTGCATAAAGCTAAGTTACAGCTGTATGCCAAATATCGAAATGACAATCAAAAGCCACGACAAAAAACTGTTGAATAAAGAAAAAATCACAGATAAAACATGCAATTGTAGGGACAAAAATAAATGCCCCCTGAAAGGTGGCAATTGTAGAACTGAAAACGTCATATATGAAGCTTCAGTAAGCGCAAAAAACGAAACCAAAACATATATTGGAATAACAGCAAACCAGTTAAAGAAAAAAATTTCAACGCACAATACAACAATCAATTGCAAACCTGATAACAGAAACTACAGTAAATACGTAAATTCAAAAGAACTATCAAAACTAGTTCACAAATTAAAAAACGAAGGAGAGGATTACAAATTAAATTGGAAGATCCTAGAAAAAGTAAACAAACACCAACCAGGAAAAACAACATGCAAGCTTTGCTTGAAAGAAGCCCTCAAGATATTACAAGCAAGTAACAACTGTATCAACAAAAAATCCGAACTTATGGGCAGTTGCAGACATAGGAACAAATTTCTGTTGATGAATTGGAAGCAAGCAATTAGCTAGTATAACAAATGTTCAAATTAGGGTTTTGAATTTTTGAGTTTTATTTGTTGTGTTTTATTATTTTGTTAAATGTTAAATATTCCGTTTCAACTTAAATTCATGCATTGTGTTTAACCATTACTAGTTAATATGTTGCTTTTTAATGTTTTGTTTTATTTCGAAGTATATTAAGAATTAAAGCCAATCTTTTTGCCAAAATCTTTAACTATAATCAAACATTCTGATATTATTATTATTATAATTACAATACAATATATTTTTCTAATTACTCACTTAATCTAACCAAAATAATTAACAAAAAGCGTTTCTCCTTTCTCTCTCTTTTTCTCTCTCTTTTTACTTTTATTTACTTTCTTTTTACGCATGAATAGTCATTTTGTAATTATTAATAGTTGCCTAAAACGTGCTTATTCTTATTTTGTTGAAGCCTGAAGAGATTGACTATCTGTCTTTCGAAACAGCTGTTGTTAAACAAAATAAACTATAGCACTCTATTTGTATTATTAGCTCTTTACACTTGTAAATCGAGCACTCTTAAATAGTAATAGACAAATTTACTAGTATACTATATAACACAGTTTCTTACCTATAGCTTAACTCTAAACTATAAATATACCCAAAAATGTGTACTTTTAAAAACATTGAAGAAGTTTTGAAAACATGACAAAATTTTTGTAAAAACGAGTGGCAAACCTGTATATATTTCATTGATATTTTCTATAAGCTTATTAGTAAGTACATATTAATGTGGCCGAAATGTACTGCCTAAGAATTAGGGAAAAATTAAAATTGGAACTCTTGGAAATAAAACATTGAGTTACAAACATTAATCATAGAAATATTTCTGTCTGTTATAATTAACTGGTGCTAAACTAGCTGTATTAATTTTTTTTAAATGGTTTATAACATAAGACAACGAGCAATTTCAAAATCGTTTCAACACAATCAATTTTGTTCAGTTAGAGTAATATCGAGGTTGCCACACGCTCAGGCTGTTTTGAAGTTATCAAAAAAATCAGGAAAACTCTCATACTTAAAATTTGTTTTTTAAACTTAGGCTGACACTGTGTAGTCTTGTTTTTGTGAACTTAAGACAGGTTTAATTGATCTTGTAGTAATAAATTTTGTTATTTTGTATAGATGATTTGTTCATGAGCTTGATTCAATATTTTGATATGTTGTATTTTTCTAGACTTGAAGTTAGCTCTTTGCTACCTTCAGTATAAAAACTGCGTTTGTGGTAAAAGCCATTTTTTTAAGGTTTTAAAGTTAAGGTGATACAAGACACGATTGCTCTAAAAACCTGGCATTGAAATTTTAGGCAAAAAAAACATGAGTTTCTAACAAAAATCACTAAAAAACCCTGAAGTTTTAAACTAATCTACAAGAAGCAAAGTTCGGTTACATACAATCTATTATAAAGGTTTTAAAAAAAATATGTATCATTAAATTTATATTTTTAGAAACACAATTAAAGTAGCTTTACAGTATCATTTCGTTGCTTTTATACCACTTTCGACAGTATTTTTTTACTTTAATAAGCGTATTTTTATATTAACAAAAATAAGCTAACCAAAAAACTCGTTATTTTTAACCTAGAGAATTTCAGAAATCCTGGAAGAAATTTACAAAAAATTTGTGGCAACCCTGCTCAAGACAATTTTTCGACTCAAATATTGACAACCATGTATAATGATGGTTTTAAGTGTTAATTATTAGTCAAAAATGATATTCAAAATTATTATATTTGAATGTTTTTTTTTTCGAATAAAGTAGTGTTCACCCAAAACTTTTTTAATATATTATATATTTGTCGTTATTACAAAATAGGACTACTTACATTTTTGTCATTTTTATTTGCCTTGTAAAGTTTTTTTGTATCTTTTAAAACTGATGTCGAACAATAGTTATTAATTTAGATTCAATTAAAATTTTACCCCTTGTAGTAGTTTTTGTTAACTTAAAATTTCAACACTTGATTACTGAGTTAATAGTTTCTGTAAACGGGTTAGTTTATGTAAATGTTAAAGTATGACTAGTTTTAAATACAGTAACCTCTCGCTTATTTACACACATTGTGTCAACAGAAAAATGCGTAAAGATACGAGAGATCGTAAAGATTCTAAAGGTACCAAGTATACTTACCATAATGGCTGTTTTTTGGTATTGCTTCTAGTTAAAAGCAGACTGGGGACTTTCCCACTTTTAACAATTTTTTTACTCTATTTATAAATATAAAAACAGAAGATAAAACTATACATATTTAAAAAAAAAGATTAAAATTAATATAAAATAATTTTACTTCTAAAAAAGTGTTTACTAATCTTAATATTTTAGTAGATTTTGTCTTTATCTTTATTTATATGAGATTTATTTGAAACTTAACATTTATACTCTATGCTACTTGGCAAATTCAATTTATAATTACTAATTGAGCATTTGTTTAGAATTAAGAAATATTTTGGTGTCTGTATTAAAAAATGTTTCAAAGTTATGCATTTGGTGATGTAATGGATTTCTTCTTTTGAACAAAATTATATAAAATAAAAGTAAATGTCTAATAGAAAATTAAAAAAATGTTTTTGTTACTACAATTTTTTTTTTATTCGACTTTTGCCCACATAAGGATAAACTTGTTTTGCATTGTATTAAAGATATATTAATGGATTATTTGAGTAGGAATGAAATTTCATGCCATAAGAGTTTGAGGAAATGAATTTTTTTTGTTTATTAAAAGGTATAAAAGGAGGGGTGTTAAGACACCTAAGCTATAAAGGTTAAAGCCATAGAGTACAATAGGCTCCTCATTGAAGGCACAAACTAAAAAAAAAATTTGTGTTGTAAACTCACATTATTTCATTATACTTTCATTATTTAACATAGTCATATTTCTTTTAGAATTTTAATTTAATCTCTAACTGCTAACAAAATTTCTGCTATAATGAGGTATAAAGAAATGTTTATCAATTAGTCAAGTAACATAAGTTTACAGAGTCTAAAGATATAGAGAAGAGAGATAGCATTTAAAAACATACTTTAAATAAAAGATATACAATAAACCTAATTTTTGCAACACTAAAAAAACTTATATTTTATTTTTTGAGTTTTTTAGAATTCTAAAATGCGTAACAACACAAGAGTGCGTAACGTCATAAGTGCGTAAAGATGCGAGAGGTTACTGTATAACGAATAAAAAAAAATTTAACAAAAAGAAGATACTGTTTAGATAATAATAAGAATATATTAAAATGTCTTCATCTATAATTAACAAAAATTTATACCAATATTTGAAAAATATAATTTGTTTATTTTTATAATAAATGATGTGTTAAAATATAATAGTTATAGTCAAAAAATAATAAAGTAATTTTTTAAAGAAAAATATTATCATTTTGAATAAGGCTCTCTAATTTATTAAATCCAAAAATTTATTTCATTGATAACAGTTTTTTCAAAAACAAATAAAGATGATATATAATAAATAATCAATGTCTAAAGCTTATAGTAATCAAAATAGTTTTGTAAACAAATTGTTAGTACAAGCTCCAAGTATTAGTTAAAATTATTACTATTAAATTGTTTTTAACCATGAAATGCTTTATATGTTTTTATGAGTAGACGAATGTTTTTAAGTAAAACAGTTGGTAATACGAACAATATTGTTACAGATATAACCAACTTGGCCATCACACCGATTCAGCCTGTATAACCAATGAAGAGGAAGGTGCAGCCAGCTTCAAGGATCTACTTCAGTGAGGAGCAACAACTATGGTGCAGAGGACGCAACGAGTAAAGAGAAAATATTTAAAATGTTGTGTCTTTTTTGTGATAGATTAAACCTTATTGATGTTTGTTTGGTTATAGGCTTAAATTTACCATCGAACTCATATAACAAGTTGAATTGATGAACAAAAGTTGTTTTTGAAAGCATAACTTTACTGTTTGTTTATGTAAAGTTCCCTGAATTGTTGCATTTAAGAGAAAATGTGTACATTGGATTAAGATTTAAGACCCCGTAGTAAAACGATTATTTAAACCCTTTCCATTTTTAGATAATGTTGTAAGGTCACTTATACTTTACTCCGTAAAAATGTTAAAGAAATGTTTTTAAAAGTTGTAGAGTATTTGACTAGCCTAAAAATCGGTTAATGACGTCTATAGTGCAATTAATATGAAATTCGTTCCATAACAATAATATACTTCCACACTTATTCAATCCACAGGTTGATTACTCATTAAGTCTAAATTTCTACTTTTTAATGGTATTAAAGTTGTGAACTCTTATGAGTTTTCTCAACGTGTTAAGTGTCTAAATAATTAATGTTATTGGAAAACTTATGATACCAAGTACAATAGAATGATATTAATAAATCAAATTACAATAAGTGAAGTTATATATAGAAATAATAGTTTGATTATCTAATCCAAAACTATACCGTTTGGAGTACTAAATCAATACTATATACTATTATACACAAAAATTTACTTTTATTCGATAATTTTAATACCAAACATACATCTTGACACTTGAAAGCTTATACAGCTAAATTTAGGAGAAAAATAACATACTAAGTTAGACTATATGACGACGTAGAAGTTGAATTAATTTCGAATAAAACACTTGAGTTAAATGGATAAAAACGACATTTCGTTAAATTAATATCCATAATAATCCCGCTTGGCAAAAGAAAACATATTTACGATAAATACATAGTATTTAATAATAAGTTAGTTAAATTACAATAAAATGGTACTGATAAATGAAATTACAAAGTAAGTTGAAGTGTTTATTGTAGAATAATACCAGACTGTCTACTACAAAACTGTATCATTTGTAGTACGACACCGAGGATACATACTAAAAAACATATAACTTCACTAGTAATTTAAGTAAGATAATATTTAGTATCAAGTATAAAAAATAAATAGCATACTAAAAAGTGTGCGTAACTACTCGTACGTCAAACAAATTAACCAAATTAATGCCGATCAGTATAGGGACGTGGCATAAAGGACGGCTTTCGTTATTTGCGCGAAAGTCCCGGGAGCGTAGAGATTTATGCACAAATTACGAAAGCTGCCCGCTACCACCTAAACTCAAAACCGAATTACTTCTTAAACCTCAGTATCATACTTTTATATGATTTGACGATTAAGTTTACTGACTAAGGTTTAAGAGTAATTAGGTTCTTACGAAAAAATGGTTGGGAAGAAAGCGAAAAATTTTAGGTCGGCAGAGCCGGCAAAATGCCTTAAAAAATATTTTTCCTTTCTTAAAAATTTCCAGCGACATTTTCACTTTAGGGAAATCCCCATTTGTGAAAAATTGTGTGGCGGGCCTTAATATAATTAAGTTCTGTGGCGGGCCACCTTAATTTAATGCGTACCTTATGCTGGTGCGTACTTCTTAATAAAATCTTTAATTATAACAGAGAATGTGCTATCAAAAACTTATTGCGTACCTCATGCGCATGCGTACTTCTTAAAATAATTCTTAAGTTATGGTTTAGAGCCTAAATTAAATGAATATAGATTCAGATATAACATTATCATAGTTAATTACCTAATACTTAAATATACATAGATAACAATTCATCAAGCTCAATGATAAGTGTTTCAATTTAAAAAGTAATAAGAAAAAACTTTAAAGTTATTATTAACATTAAAAAACTTTTTAAATAAACTTAACTCGCTTGAAAACTAAGTTTATGTTGAAGAACTTAGTGTATCTGTTAAGCGCAGAGTTGCCACAGATAGTAACTCAAAACAATTCGAAATATTTCAAAACTTTTGAAGAACTCAATCCAACTAAGGCCATTTTTAATTTTTTTTTAATAGTTAGGCAATTTTTTTCTCTTTTTAGCTAGTGTTTAACTTTATTTTTTTTTATCTTAAAAATTTTATTTCTGAAAATTCCCTTTATTGTTATTGTAGTACTTTTTGCATTTAAGCTTGATGAAAGTAACTTATGATGCTTATGGCGCTTAATAACTTTATTTAAATATCAACAAAATCTGATTGACTCAGTGTAGTTTGATATAACTCTGGCTACATTTGGGTCATTCAGACTTGGTTCTTGTGAGTAAATGCAGCACCCTGTTGAGAATCATCATTTTTGGATCAAATTGCATTTTCATCCTAACTAAAAAATCAGAAAAACTGGCACTTTAAAAACTTTTTCTATTACTATTCATGTAGACCACAGACTTCAGTATGCTGATTTAAAATTTTCAATATGCCTTCAAATTAGTTTTGTATAGCATATGTTAGTATATCCAGTTAAACTCATGTCTACTCAGGATACCTCAGACTAGTCAAACTTTTAATTTAACTCAAGCAGGTATACAATACTTTTACAAACTCAGGCTGATTTATGGTTTTTTGGATTTTTTAGTGCAAAAGTCAGGCTAGTTCGGATTTTTTAATGAAAATTAGTCTAACTCTGAAGTTTAAATCATGTGTTTTTGAAATTTATGATTTTATAAAATGTTTTTGTTAATATTTTCGTGTTTTTAAAGTTTAGGCTTGATTAATAGAAATTTATCTCCAGATCTTGACCTACATCTATTATTAATCACTTTTTTTTCTCAAAGGTTAGCAACTCTGTAAAATGATTAAATGTATAGTCGTGTTTTACTTGGAAAACAAAAAGTTTCAAGAGTATAAAATCTTGTATGTTCAGAAATATTTACAGTTTTTTTTTTGTCAAATTTCCAAAATTTAGTTTTAAAGTAATTGTTGTAGCTAATTTCAATTTTAAGGCCTAAAAAAACTCCAAAAAATATAATTATGTCAAACAAAATGACATTCAAATTTTAATAATTTTAGGTAGTATCAAATTTTAAACCCCTTTTAGTTTTAAATACACAACAACAAATCAAAAACAACAAAATTAAAAATCTTGACTCTTAAAATAAATCTGTTTTCTTAAATGAAAAACGTTTTGTTGTAAAAACGAACTAATAAAGTTGTCTCATGAAATGCTTAAATTAATTCAAAATGAAACTCAAAATAGAAATTATTCTATTTTTCGAAAAACAATGAATTTCACGCACCCTCTTGTTGCCACCAGTTGTAACTATACAACTTAAGCTGTTAAATTAAAACTTTTAGATTTTTGTAGGCTTTAAATCTAAATTAAATTCTCATTTTACTAATGTTTTATGAAAAAATATTAACAGTTTGTTGATAAGAACTTATTTGTGTTTTAAGAAGTAGATATTGTAACAAAATACTCTTTTTTTTTTAATGTATAAATTTTAAACTTTTAAAACTACTAAAAATGTACTTATATACTATCTCACCTTTTAGCAGTAACAAACTTACTACAATTAAACAATAGAGATCAGGTTTTACATTGAAACTTTATATATTGAGCTAGTTGGATGCACAAGTATTCAATTTCCGGCAAGTAATATTTTTGAATAAAATCAAAGGGCCACAACTAAAAAGGTAGCAAACATTCAAAAAAAAAGAAGCGTGTGTATGTCTAATTAAAACCTTCAAACTATTTTCTTATTATAAGAAAACTTTGTTTTTTCAGTTGTGGCTAAAATTGTTTTTAAGAAACAATAATTTTTATTAGTTTTTAAATCTTTCTTTTAATAAATGTATATTTTACTATTTTAATCATATTGAAATGAATACGTGCATTATTCATTGTTTAAAGTTGAGCTCATTTAATATTTTGAGTTAGATATGCTTCATTGCACGAGCCAATGAGAATCATCTGATGTCATGTTGAAACTAAATACTGATGCAACGGGGCATCAAGGGTGATAGGCAGTTTCATGTAAGCAGTGAGTTTGGTGTGCAGCTGGAAGCAACAACAGATATGTTGAACTATTTTGTTATTGTTTATTTTAAGTATTGTTTTGTTTTAATAGTCAATATTTCAACTGATGATTAATTGTTTGAATATTTAAACCAGGTTTATATTTTACATTTTCTTGTATACTAAAAGTTATTTAACTTTTAGTTTATTGTTTGAAGTCTTTTGAAATAGCTTTAAATAGCTTCCAGTTTTTAAAGTGTTTGTCATAGTAATCTATATTTTTAATATTTTGTTTGTATTGTATTGTGGTTCTTTATATAATAGATTTATCACTCCAAACTGTGTTGTCTGATTTATATAAAGTAGTTTTAATTAGAATTTAGTATTTATTAGATAGTAATCAAGTAAGGTAGGATTTAATTATGATGGGTAGTACTAATAAGTTAAGTGTACCACAATCCAATGCTACAATATAAATTGGATCTTCGACTGTTTTGTTTTCAGTTTTAAATATGAAATTATATATTTTACTTAAGAATATATATTACTGCTTGAGATATAACCTCTTAAACTTTTATTTTAAAATATTTGATTTTTATGTCACCGAACTAGTTGGTCCTAAAGTAAAAAACTAAGAATATTGTTTTTTTTTATACTTAAGTGTTTAAGATGTTTATAACTTTAATTTTAAAAAATAATAAATTTTTGTTAGCTGTTTTTATGCAGAGTAAAATAATTTATTTAAAATATTTTTCTTCTGTGAATTATTGCCAAAATTAAAGAAAACAGCTAAAGGTTTTTAATTAATTTTATTTTTTATATGTAAAGCGTCAAACAAAGTAGAATTTTTAAACAAAATGGCTGCCTTGTTTAAAATTTAAATTTAAAACCTATTAAGTTTATTAAATTTAAATTTAAAATCTTGAATTTAAAAGAAAGAGCTGCAAATTATATTTATTACATATTAATATACCATTTGCAACTTATTATTAGCATATTGATTATTTTGTTTTATATCTTATTTCACAAAGCTTTTCAAAACTATACTACTTTCATTCTCAAGTTGTAAATATTAAATGAAATTTGAAAAAAAAATTGATAAGTAAACAGCTTAAAAATAACTTTAAATTATGACGTATGAATAAATAAGTGATATGTTAATAATAAGTTGCAAAGTTATATAAACACGTTCAAAAACCTTCCTATAATAGTATATGTTAATTCAAAACTTTGTGTTTAATACCGGCATTCAATAACAAATTGTTACAAAACTTATTTATATATTGTATTTCAATATTAAGTTTTCTCAATAATTTTTTGTGCAAGTACTTTTAAACAGCTAAAAGCTTTTACTTTGTTTAATAATTTTGCTATAGCTTAAAAGTTTTTCCAGTTTCTCTACCTAAATATTATCGAAGTCAGAATACTTGTTTTGCTCTAATTATAAACAGAATGAAAATTCGAATGAACGAGACTCCTACAATTTCAATTTTATATAAAATTTAAAACAATTCAAAACTTCATATAGTTTCTTGCTTTCTGTTCAAGGAAAATATTTTTTTTAATTTTATAAAAACATGATGAAAAAAGTTATTTTATTTCATGCTATTTCTATTTTGTATTATATTGTAAACAAGTTATTTATTTTTACATTTATTTGTTAAATTAATATAGTTCAATATATACTTTAAAGCTATTAAGTTTTTAAAATCTTTGAAACTTAAAAGTTAACTTGTTTAAAATTTACATCTATAAATAATTATTTTTAAGTAATTTAAACCTCTAAATTCATTTTAAGTCTTTAAGTACTTTTTAAGTGCTTTTTAAGTCTTTAAGCGTCTTTCGAGTCTTTAAGCCTATCTTAAGGCTGTTTAAAACTTTTTTGTTGTAGTTAAGTTTTTAGATTTCAAGTTTGAGTTGTGTATTTACTAACAACTCTAAAAATTGGTTTTTGAAAATGGTTAACGATTTTTTATTGTTTTTAGTTAAAAATTGTTTATTAAGTCGATGTGGAAAGTTTATATTTTTAAGAAAACTTTTATCTGAAATTCAAATAAAGTTCTACTGAGTTAAAGGTTGTACTGTTTAAATTATATGCTGACTATTGTTAGTTTTAAATCTAGTTGTGATTAATAGTAAAAGGTGTTTTGTTCTACTATACATTCAAGAAAAAGAAGTGACTGCAAAAAAAAAGAGTCTTTAGTTAACGGCAAATGTCTAACAAAAAATTTGTAAACATTTAGAAAACGACTGTAGATCTTAAAATGACACCAAGTCTTACAGGACTAACATTTTGTTTTGATTACAATGATTTCTTTACAGGACTATCATTTGAACATCGCCGCCTAAAACATAAGTACAGTTTTGGAAATGAAAAACATAGCAACGCTACAACTTAATCGCAGTACATATGGAAACTTAACACTAATAAAACTATCTTTAAAATCATTGCGACATATAAGCATGAAATAAAAGACAAATACAATTTGAAAATGGGTTTAAAATATGCAATACAGAAAAAATAAAAGTTTAAGTTAAAAATAGAAGAAAGTTATAATCAGAATCTTTAAACAAAAAGAAAAAAGAACTACGAAGTGGCTGCTTACAATACCAAAAACTATTCAATTAAAAAGTCTGTTGAAAATGTGCTAAAAAGATATTTGCAATGTATTACTTTACTATTTTTTACGTATTGTCTAGTTTTCTGAGTTTTTGTTATTGTTGTAAAACTTCATTTTCAATAAATAAAACACCTGTCTGAGGAAGCGTTCAGAGCGCTATAACGGTTGTACCATGTAAATTTTTACTTTTGTGTTGCTAAACTATATATATATTTATTTGGTTATGTAGAAAACAATAGTTTAGCTTTAGAGGTATGTTTCGTATATGAGATATAAAACCCCATATTCTTCTCACTTAGCTAATTTTTATTACAATTTTAAGCAGATATCTAGAATTTGAAAACTTTTATATTAGTTATGACGTAGAAATAATAGAAAAAGTTTGTTGTACAGTAAGCTGAATTTGAAAAAATACGCTGAACTTGTTATTTAAGCATTTTGGAAAATTTGGAAAGTGTTGTATTAGGATTATGTATTAAACTATTATAAAAATCTTTTAAACTATTCATGTTTGCGGCTTAGTTTTACTTTGTTTTAATATTTAGTTAGTTTAAATTTTCTTAAAAAAGTATTTTTGATAATGAATGCATATATTTTGTCTTTCGCTTTTCTTGTTTAGTGTTATGTTCTTATCTGATTTATAAATTTATACTTTTTATAAGTTACAAAGTTTGCAGCCGAATTTAGTATTGAATTTTGATTTTGTTCTGTTTAATATTTCCCATTTAGTTTTGTAGTCTTCATTGTTACCTTTTAAATTTCCAATGTAGTTCGCCAGCTCTGTTTGTGCTTTTTTTTAATGTTTTTGAATGATAATTTGTGGTTTCTGTATCTTTGTTTGAAAGGATTTCCTGTGGATCCTAAGTAATGTTTTGTTGTTTTATTTGATGTTGTTATTGCTCTATATTGCTCTCTGTGTTTGAGACTAGACATTGATTGTTTAAAGGGCAAGGTTCTTTGCGGCAATTGCGAAGTTTATCTTTATTTGTGTTTGTAGCTATTATTACTACGTTATAGTTATTATAAAAATTTTCAAATTCTAAATTTCTGTTTAAAATTGTAATAAACATTCGCTTACTGAGGAGTATATGGGGTTTTATATCTGATTTACGAAACGTTCGTCTAAACTATTTTTTTTATATAATCAAATAAATATTTAGCTCTAATTCAATTTTTCGAGCACTATCGACCAGAAATTTTCATAAAATCCTTAATATATGTATGTTATTTATCTAATTATATAAAAACTATAAATTATACAGCTGTTTTATACTTGAAATATAAAATTTCATGTACTCCTTAGTAAGCTACAGTTTATTACAATGGTAAACAGAAATTTAGATTTTGAAAATTTTTAAAATCTTAATTTCTGTTTACTATTGTAATAAACTGTAGCTCACTAAGGAGTACATGAAATTTTATATTTCAAGTATAAAACAGCTGTATAAATTATAGTTTTTATATAATTAGATAAATATTTAGCTCTAATTCAATTTGTCGAACACTATCGACTAGAATTTTTTATAAAATCTTTAACATATATATGTTATGTAACGCTCAAACACAAATTAGTGCACATTTTACTGATATTCTAGCGTTAAAATTTATCAAATTTTGTTTCCTATACTCATGCAATATCAAATTTATTCAATATATTTTTAGTCTTTATTAACTATTTATTACGTGAATGAATTTATTTTATAATCATAAGTTATATAAAAAATAGCTGAAGAGTAAATTTGTAAAAAATGATTAGAAACTGTGTAGTCAAAAACATTAGTCAAGCTTTAAAATTATTATTTACTCACATTTAAAATTATTAAAAAGTAGATAAAACCAAATAATTATAAATAATAAGTACATAGTATGAAGTTATTAAGTTAGTAAGATTTTATTTTCAGCTTCAAGATCAACTAAAAACTAATTTTCTTAAGAAATACAAGCCTAATCTATAAAAATTAACTTTTTTCTTTTAAAACACTATTTAAACTATATTGTTGAAATTGTAAGACCAAATTACTTAAAAAAGTTCAAACAACATAAACAACAAACAACAATGCGAAGATACTTAATAATAATAACATTAAAATGACAAAAGATAAGCTAAACTGTTACTGCACCACACCCAATTGTACAAACCAGCTGCAGTGTAGGCTGGTCAGCAACGATAAGCTGTGGATATTCGGGTACGGATCCCTGATATGGAAACCCAACTTCAAGTACTCGGAAAGTGAAAACGGGGTTGCTCACGGTTACAAGAGAAGGTTTTGGCAGGGAAACACTTACCATCGAGGAACACAGGACTCTGTCAGTTTACAAATAAAGCTTTCTTAGATTATTCGTTAATTCATCTCATGAAGTTTTTTAGAGCAAAACAAAATTTTTTTTAGTTAAATTTGTTTTGTTTGATAATGCATTAGTATATATTTTTAATAGCTGTTGTAAAAGTTATTTTTGTGGATAAACTGTAAATTCTAACTAATTTTTTAACACTAACTTGTTATTAGCCTCTTAGACAAACTAATGTTTTATTTGTTTTTTACAGTAAGAATGTTTTTAAAAAGCTTTTTTTTCAATTTGAAAAGCTTTACTATTTAATTCTCAAATATTTTTTGAAGGCTAAGATAAATCAGAACATTTAAATTATTCTAAACCTAAAACTGAGTTTTTTCTATATAAAAAAATAGTTGTACTTATATAATTTGATAATAAAGTAGCTGTCATATATTATTTCACATTTTTCATTATAAAGTAGTGTGAAGTAAGTTAGGCTAACAATTAGTTTTAAAATTTCTTTTTTTTTAGAACTGTGAAAAGATAAATGTTTGTTTTAATTATTTTAATAAAAAATAAAACAATAATAGTACTTGTATTATATATTATATATTCTCTTAAGGTTCAATTTCTAATTACTAACTTTATGTTTTACAGCCAGCAGCAGTTGCAACCTTGGTTCCTGCTAGCAACGAAGTCACGTGGGGAACAGCATTCTGTCTCCATGGAAACGAACAAATCAGGGCTGCACTCGACCACGTCATACTACGTGAGGTCACAAGAGGGGGGTACAGAGTTGAAAGCGCAACTTTTGAGCCTGAGTGTTGCTACAGGAAACAAATTGACTGCCCCTACAAACTTCCAGTTTTGGTTTTCTACGCAGAACCTTCAAATGAATTGTACTTGAAGGTTAGTGAAAACGCTTAGATATTTAAAACAACTTTACGATGAGTTAAAATTATACTTAAAGTTTATTTCAAAAACCTCAATCGTATGCTTGCAAGAAAGAAAAGTATACTTAAAGGTCAGTCTGATTTGCATACTTGCTAAGTCGGCAATTTTATTTTGTTTTATTTTTTACTTATACCCTTACCCTATTCCACCTTACCTAAACATATTAAAATCTAATCAAAAAATTAAGTTTTAATAATTAAAGATAAAATGAAAAAAAAATTGCTGATTCGGCAAACACGCAAGTCTGACTGACCTTTGAATATACTAGCCGCAAAAAAAAGAGTTAACTAAAAAATTTTTCTATATAAAAACAATTACAGTTTTTTTATAAGAGTAAAATATAACATTAATAAAATAAGTTGGAAAAAAATACAAATTGATCAACAGTGCAAATTAGCTCTGGTATTCAACAACTTTTAAATGTAAAAAGTCCATTCAAATAAACTTTAACTTTTTACAACACTATACTGGTTATCTAGGCACGCGATGTTCCTTCGGTAGCAAGGTTGATTTGCAAGTCGAAAGGAAAATGCGGTGACAACCTCGAGTACCTGGAACACCTCGTAGACGCGCTGAAGAGCAACTTCCCGCCATGCGCATACGACGACCACTTGAGGGAGCTCATGAGCGCTTGTGACGTCATAAAGAGCAAAGTTTGCGGGAAAGACTGTTGCGCTGCGTTGGATAAATAACTTTTTTCTTGCTAATTTGAAACAATAAATTTTGCTCTTATCTGTTTGTCTTAATTGTTATTAACATGGTCAAACCAAAAAAAAATTTACAATTTTAGTATACTTTCTAGAAAAGTTTGTCAAAATAATTGTATTATTTGTTTTACTTGCTGTATTTTTGTCTTGGCCATAGGTTATTTACCTTAATCTATATACTTCTAATACTTTTACATAAGTTTATAGGTAAAACCTAAGTTTTTCCAGTTTTTTTAAGCATTACTTATCAATTTTTTCTAAATTAACAGTTTAATCAAATAATACAGCTTAGCTATTGTAATCATTTAAAAAAATTTAAATTGTTTTAAAGGTTTAATAGGTCTCCTTAAGTAGCTAAAGTTCTTTAAAAAAATAGCTACTTAATTACTCAAGGTGTTAGAATTTAAGTTAAAACAGTTAAACATTTATACAGTATTAACTATTTTTTATTTGTAGAAGTATAGCAACTCTGATTTAAAGTAATTAAATGGTGTTGAACCTCAAAAATTACTAAAAAAATACAATTTCTAAAGAATTTAACGATAATCTAACTTGTAAGGTCTAAAAAATCGCATAAATAGACACTGAATAAATATTTTTAAGATCATGGGGTTTTTCATACTTAAATATAAATTAATATAAATCCTTTTTTCGTGTTAAAAAGTGATTTAGTATCGTCATGAACCTAGTTTGTATAAAGGTACACAGAAATTTTAAAATCTTTAAGAAACTGAAGTCATAAAGTATGACAAAAGTATACTAGGGTAGAATTTTAATCAACTTGTTAGCTATAAATTTCATGATAGATTGGTACATTGGGTACTAGGGTGCCTAAAAACACGGCGACTTTTGAGTTTTTGCTGTTTTTACTACATTTCGCAAACAACACAAAATCAGCTCGTGCAACAACTTAATTGATTTGAAAAAAAAATCACAACAGTAGAATCCGATTTTCTGAAAACCAATCCAATGCAAACTGTTTAAAACCAAAAAAAAAAAACCTACCTTTGAGCTCTCAGCTGGAATTTTATTTTTACATGTGGTATCATCACATAAACGCATTGTGCCGAATTTAAGATGATATAAAGAAAGTTTTGGGGAGGCAATTCTTGATTTGATGTAATTTATACCACCTTTCGTAAGTTTTCTTGAACTTCCTGTTTTTTTTTCAACAATCAAGAAGTGCCACTGTAAAACTTTCTTAAATTGCACACATGGTGTTTTTGTGGTATTTAAAGTAGACACAGTTTATATTACAGAGTAAAATTTTAGTCAATGACATTCATAATTTTATTGACGTCATACGTAACAGCAAATTAAGTTTAAACAAAAATCTTTTATTGCTTTAATTTTTCTTTTCGACTAAGTAAGTTTGTTATTAAATCTTAAAATTGCAACTAGTTCAACTAGCTCAATTCAGTTATAAGGTTCACTTTTAAAGTTTTTCTTTTTATATTTTTAAATTACGCTTGTTTCTATTTACAGCAAATCACCAGTAAAAAAGCTTTAATTTATATTATTTATTCCTCGAAGTAGACAACAACTTTGTCTCAAAAATCCTTGTTAGTGTTTGGCATATTTTTGCAATGCTACAACGTTTTCTTGCAATTAAATTACGTAAAAATGGGAAACACAACAAAAAAATAATTAAATTAAATATTCGTAACTGAACTTGAGGTGTAATATAACTTAAATTAATTAAGAGGACTGATTTAAGTTTAAGTTTTTTAAGTTAAGTAAAGTGAGAATTTTTATGTGAAGTTTTTTAGTTAAGCATTGCAAGAAGTAACAAAGATAATTATTTTGCAACCAGAGAAAAGTGTGAGTTTTCAATTAAAATCTCTAAAATGCACCGAATTGAAGAAAAAAACTTTTAAATCACCAAAATTAAACTATCCAATAGTCATAGTTTAACATTTTTGCAAAAATAGACTAATACAACGATATAAATATATTCTTTTCTTAAATAGATATTTCTAACCTTTTTTAATTGAGCAATAAGTTATAGTACAACTTGTAGCATCAACAGAATTTAAGTTGTACAAATGGAAATTAAATATAAACATAATATTTTATTTTTTTACGATTTTGCAAAATAAATCAACATAATATTACTTAGGTTTCAAGCTTTTTCATTGTTAACAAATTCTGGAAACGAGAATGTTTATGTTTAAATGTGCTGGTCTTCTTTTGTTACAGTTTTTTAATGAATAGCTGTTTATTGAACGAAAAAAAAAGAGCTCTAAAAGTTTGGTCTAAGTATCTGGTGTACGAACCTTTCGGTTATCGAGTCATACACCACATGCTTGAACAATTTGTTACGAGCTAAAAAGTAGGCAAAACAAAACATATATAGAAATATTCAAAATACTTGTACCTCAGTTTTATAATAAAGCTTCATAGGACATAAAGTTAAGTATTACAAAATTAAAAAAACTTACTTATCAAAATTAACTATAATAAGTAAAAAAATAAAGTTTATAATGTTGTTTTATTAACCTTATTACAATTGTTTCACCATAAATACGACGTATTGGAATTTTAAGATATATAAAGTTTTATTTTATAAACATTGAAATATTAAAAAAAAAAAAATTGCATTTTTACTACTACAAATGAACAGTTTTGTATCACAGTCTAAATTTTATTTTTAGATATTTAAACTATTTTACATAAAGGTTTTATCGTACCTACTCTATCATCAAGCCACAAGCTTTCGTTAAATTGAGAACCAGGTCTTAAGGTTGTGGTATGATGATCATGTTGATATAATGAAGTCTTTGTTTAAACTTGAGCTTGATTCACGGCATACAAAAGTCCAGGCTGAAACTCTTTAGACTTTTGCCGTTGTTTTCCTTATTGATAAACTACTTTAACAAAAACTGATAGATTTAGAAAAGCAGTATTGTAAAGCAGTATAAAGTTTTAAATAAGCAATTAACATTTCATTTGCAGTAAATTAAGCAACACAGAAGGTTTGTCGAGAAACTATTAAAATGCATAAAATCTAACAACAGTTACACATTTAGACACAATTGAATTTTAAAAGTGTTTTTAAAATGCATGTCAATTTTGTTCAATTAGCTCAAAAATTGTACGACTATTTTTTAAAATATACTTTAGATTAAAACTGATATATTCTGAATTTTGAAAAAATCTCTAAGTTTTAAAGATCATTAACTATATAAATCGCTTTGGAGAGTTTAACTCTCATTATCAAAATTCTGTATTGTTTAAGTTTATTGAGAATGAGAGTTAATTTTGTTGAAACTTTTTGTTCACAAAAAAGTTTTGAAGACAGCATTTTGTAGCTTAAACACCTTACAAGGTATTCTTAACTTTCAAATTAACATTTTGAAACAAATAAACCAAAACATATTAAAAATTTTACAAAATGTTTTTAGCTTTTCAACTAATAAAACAAATACGTAAAAATAGTTACACATATTCTAATTTCACATCAATCAAACTAGTTGTTACGTCATTTAAACTACGTTTACGCTCTGACGAGAGTCTCCCTCAAACTCGTCCTGCTGAAAGGGTTGAACCTGATTTGGGAGTTTTCAAAAGCCAAGAAGACGAAAACGACGTTTAGCACCATCGAAAAATCGAAGAAGAGGACCACGAAGGATCTGGGGGTCGAGAACGGGAACACGTGGGCGGTTATCACCAGGGAAACCAGGTCGCTGGTCACTATGACGATCGTGCTCACCATCGACGACTTTACGGCTCTTTTAAGTCTGGCGCTGGTGACCTTGGCAACCTGGGAGGTTTCGGAAGCAATTCGGCGCCCGAGGAGCAGGAAGGGGCGCACGAAGAGGGCAAAAATGAAAATCTGGGTCGCGATCTGGGAGAGGATGGCGACGATGAACGTTTCCATGCTGCCCGGCCTCCGAACGCATCCGAACTGTGAGGACCCGTAGCTGGATGGCGCTGCGAGCACGATCGTAACGGTGGTTCCCCAAACGAGCAACAGGAAGAGTGCGAACCAGCTGAGCGGGGCGTGCAGTTTGAAACGTTGCAGGATTTTCTGGCGGGCGTTGAGCACGTGCTGCCGTCGCCACAAAAACAAGTAGACGGACAAGTTGCACAGGTAGTAGGCGCAAACGCCGACGTCGAGAGCGATTTCGCACATGACGTCACCGCTTACGTCATCACCCGCCACCCTGCCCACTATAATGACCGCTTGTGTGGATGCGATTTTCAATATGACCAAAACGGATGATGCTTTTGCCAGCCTCATTGAAATGACCTGATTTTTTCTCGCCTTGTGCTTGAATATCGACACGGCTGCCCACAAGCTTATTGCGAGGTTGAACACCACGAAAAATTGTGCTATCTTCCATGAATATTGATTAGTTGGGTCTGTAGTTTGTTCTGTGATGTTGTATGTCGAGTTCATTATTCTTTAATTGATCAGTGGACTTAGTAACTCAACAAAATTTAATTATGATTAAAAAATTTAACTGTTTTAGTATAACTAATTTGATATGCATACAAGAATAGAATAAGACATCATCTTAAACATTCAACAACATATTTTTCTCAAAAAACAAAAAGTACAAACTTTAAGATAAAATTTCTAAAAATTAAACAAAAACTGTTAAGTAGAGGTATTTTTAAACAAGTTTTATTTGTTTAATTAAATTTCTTGACAACTGAAACTAACAAATTTGTTCTACATATGAAACAATAACATAAAATTATAGGAAGCCTTTTTTTTTTGAAAAACTTATACTTATATAATGATCTATAAGAAATTATATTATCATTTATAAAATGTTCTAATAGCGTCATTGCTAAATCAAAAAGTTATATTTTGTTTAAAATTGGATTAAAGTGAATTATTTTAATTAAGTCGAGTTTATAATAGCATCCACCGAGATTTTAATTAACAAAACTTTTTAAACAAGCAAGGTAAATTTTGATTTTTTTACTTAACTCATAAGGTATTGCATAAAAATTTATAATTTTTTTCGATAGAAAAATTTAGTTTTTAAGTCATAATAAACATCTAAAAGCCTTAAAATGTTATAATATCAATATTAATAAATAAAAAAAAATTAAAAAATTACCGTATAAAATTAAATCTTTTTAGTTTTATTATACGTTATAACTAGATCAAAAATAAATTTTAGTGAATTTTTTGATGACAATAAAGACATAGAAAAATTAACATTTACTAAATGTTTTCTTTTTAAAAAAAAACAAACCAATCTGTTTTCAAGCAGAATTTTTCTAAACACACTACTTACGAACATGACTTGAAAAGGTGTTTGAAATCTACTGAAAAGGTAAACTGTCAATACAGTTTTGAATTAATTATGAGTCAAGTATGTCTGCTTCCATTCAAGCTTTACCACGCGGTTTTCACGTTCTAATAAAAATTTTGTTTTTTCCTGTCATATCTCGCTATTCTGTCTACAAAAAGCTTAATTTATTTTTGTACATGAATTTTAAATTATGATAGTTTTTAAATCTTCAATGAATAATTTAAGCTAGTTGAAAAACATACTTACTGATGATTAAAATTTAACTTACTGTTACACTGCTTAATACCTATAATTAAATTAATTTAAATCAAATGTTTAAGACTTTGAAAATAGTTTATAATTTTTTCATAACAAACAGCTTATTAATGCATAATTTCGAACTCTTTGATTTGTTTTTAATTTAAAAAAATATCAAAAAATATAAAACTAAAAATATATATTTAATAGTGCTTTGTAAAAAAACTAAAAGCAACTTGGTCTTTAAAAACAAATAATATAAAAACGTTTTCAAAAGATAAAGAATTTTTTTTTTAAATGATTTGAGTAATAAGATACAATTAAGCAAAAAAACTCACACACAATTATTTGAATATGAAAACTAAAGTTTAAATTAACTTAAACTTCTAAATACTCATAAAGGTAATTTTACATCCTAAATTTAATTTTTTTTTTTTGAATTTATAAGTAATTCTAAACTATGTATTTTGATTATTTGCTAATACTGTACAATAAACCATTTATGATTGTAGTTTTTTTTTATTAAACTATTTTTATGATAAAACATAACAGAACTTTCAGTCAAACTTATAACAAACTATATTGCTGATACTTGAAAAAAAGTAATCTTACCAACAGGGGCGTAGCGTGGGGAGAGACACTGGCGCATGCGTACCACCCAAAAAAGAAAAGAAGTAAAAATAATAATGTAATACATTTATCCTTTATAGTTTATTTTTTCTGCTCAATTTGCTTTTTTTCAACTATATTTATCTAGTTTTGGAAAATTTAAACGAAATTTTGAATACAAATGAGTGACAAGTTAGGGAAATTACCCAATTTACTGATTCGGTTCGCAAGCGAAAGTGCGAACCGATGTTGATGAAAAACTACATAAGGAAATATTTTGTAACTTCATTAACTTCATAAGAATTTAGACTCAAAAAGAATGCAACTAATTAGTGCACCGCAGTAGTATAATCTTATTACTGATTAAAACAGAACAAAAAGTTTACAAAAATACGTCATGCTTAAAGAAAAATAAAACAGTTTTACAAGTTTTTTTTTATGCTACAATAAATATTAAGACTACTGCTAGTTTTCTGATCTTTATTTTTGTAAACATACAAGAAAAAGCGTGTTGGCCTATGAGAAATGAACTTTGCTTGTGATTTTTATTTTAAACAAATACAACTAGATGAATTAAATTTAAAAGTATACTTTTAACTAGTTAACAAAGTTGTAATAAGTTGTAATAACAGTTATAAAGTTGGTCTGTTTTAACTTCTGTGTAGCTTTATTTAAATTATGTGAAATGAGGTGTTGTTATCACTGTTGTATTGTATATTAAACAGATTACTATTTTTTCGTAAATAAAACAGATACTTTCGTTTTATGGAATATATTCAGTTTTAAAGATACAAAGTTTGCTGTAAAAAGTAAAAACAATTTTTATTTAGTAAGTTTGCATTTGTGCAAGTATAAGTAATTCCAATAAAGTTTATATATTTTTTTAATTGTTTAGTTTTGTAATACATAAGTATTTTTTAAAACAGTTACTTCGAATTTATTTTACTTAATAAATTTATTTCAACTACATTACTTATAAAAAGAAACATATATATACTCTATACAAATGTTTTAATTTAGGGTATTTTTTGAGAAAAAATTTGCGCACTTCCTGACCAAAATACCACGCTACGTCACTGCTTACCAACTATAAAACTGTAACTTACATATTAATGACGTTTTTAAACATTACGTTTCTTTTTTAGTATCGGTTATAATAGTAAAAAAAATAATTATCATAAAAACTGTATTTTAAAGTTATAAACTAAACCGCTTTAATAACTGTATTTTTTGTGAACCTTAAAAAAAAATTTCTGCAGTTTAGAGTAAAAGAATTTAAGAAATTACGTAACTTTTGTTTTTTTTTGTGCATATTTTAATACTAGGTCAGTATTTTTATATTCAAAGTTTTAACCAGTATAGCAACCAAAAGACTTACAAACGAAAACTGTAAGCAAATAAGCTTTTATAACTATGATAATTAAATGTTGCTTCTATTTTAGCAATCTATTTTAGTTGAATTAATTTCATAGCTAAAGCAATTAACTTTTGAATCGAGTACAACTTTCAGAATACGAGTTTTACAGTTTTACTAATGTTTCTGAGTTTCAAAAAGCAACAGCTTTTTTAATCTTATCTAGTGTAAGTTTCAAATTATGGCCATGGCCCCCCTCTTCCCCCTTCGTGTCTGTCATGGCCCCCTTGGGGAACCCTGGCCTAGACTAATTTAATTGTTAGATATTATTACTTTACATATATAAAAATATTAATGAGTAATTATTTGTTTCTTTTCAGAATGCTTAACTTACAAAGAATTAGCGATAATGTATTACTTTTTTATCAACCACCTACAGCAATACCTAACCCAATATAATCAAAATTAATTATTTTACTGCCTTGTTCAGGACAAGACATTAAACTATAACTGTGATGTACAACTCGATAACCTTAAGCTTGCACACAAGGTATTACACCAAAATTTTTGTGCGCTTCATTTTTGTTGTTTATCAAACCGTACAGCCTCCTCTTAGCTCGCACTTTGAACCAAAACCAAAATTGCAAACTCATGAAATAATGATAACTTTATTTTAATGGCTAATTTCAATAAATGTTAAGGCCAAGAAAGTTATGAAAAGATATTTATTAAATGTATTTCTATAAAAACTGCTAAATATTTTTAACTATTAAACTACACATATAAAAGTAAATATTTATATGATATAACAAATATTAATACATTATGGTTACATCTATTTTGGATTTTACTACATTTATATTTCTATTATACAATTTTTTTTTCTAAATAAATTTTTTTAAAAATGGAAAATTCTAATAAAAAAATTATTTTTTTAAATATTTAGAGAAAAAGTAAGCATTTTTTAAACTAAACTTAAACGGTACAGATTTGAAATTTGACCACGACGTTTTATAAATGAATTTTTAAATTTTAAAAAGTGCAAACTCATAGGGAAAGTAAATTTATATGATAGTTTGAAAACTACTTACATTAAGATAAATGATGCTCTAAATAACATTTTTGTACAACTAAAATAAAGAAGCTATATAGCCGTTTAAATTAAAAAGCTTTATTACAAACCGTAATTTCTTTTTAATAAACGGACTGATGATCTCGTTCAATTTTACTTCAGTAATGAAATTAAATACTACAATGTTGTAATTAGATAAAAATTTGCAAGCTAAATAGTAGTTTACGCAAAATTGTTTTCTATTAATTCATTTTAGTTGCTTTTTTGATATTATGTTAATAATCTATAGCATATAGTTATGTATAAATTATTTCTAAACTCTTTAGTATTTCAAAAACAAAATACTTGCGTTTGTTTTGTATCTCTTTTATAAGGAAACTTTTTAAAAAAATAGTTCACAATATGACAAAATTATTAGTTTAAAACTATGTACGGAGGAATATGTGGATAATTTAGCTTTATGCGAATAATTAAAAAACTGTTTTTAATATTCATTGAGATATATCATAATATATTAAAACTGTTAGTCAATGATTTCAAAATAATTAATTTGTTTTATAAAGCATTTAAGCGAAGAAATATGAAAAAACGATGAATTGAGTATGTTATGAATTGAGTATGTTACTTTTTATCTTTGACTAAAAAGAAAAGGTGTTGGATTAATAGATGCTGTTTTATGGAAATTGTTAATGTTTAGTTCGATTTAATTTGGTGAAGTTTTAAAACGCTGTTACTGTTTTTGGTTTGTTTGTAAACATAATATTCGCTTACAAACACTGCTTTAAATTAATTGTATTAATAATTGTTAGTTATAAAAATTAAACTATAACTAAACGTTATTATAAAATAAGCTTTTTGTTTTATTTTTATTTTTGTCTCTTCGTTATGTCTCTTCCAGTTTATACGGTCTAGATTTTGATACCTTGGTCCAAGGTATTGTCATTAAACTTGCAATAATAAATGTGTATAAGTATATTTTAAAAAACTTTTAATATTCTTATAAAATAAGTTTATAAAAAATAACTTAGTATACCAAGTTACTCTTAGGGTTGACACAAACTCTGAATAACTTAGAATAACTCTGAATAATTCTGAATAACTTATGTTTCAAAACTAAAAAAAAAAACTCAGGCTGACTGAAGCCAACTAAGACTAGTTTGAATACTTTAACTTCAAACGTTTTTATATTATTTGTGTTATATTAATACTTTTCTGTTATCATAGTTTCTTATGTATCAAATTTTAAGTTTAGTTAATGTTATCTATTTTAAGTTTTAGGCTCAAATTATAATGATTCAATATTTCAATGAGCTAGTTTAAAACACTGACACCATATAGTTTATTTTTTTTTAGTTTTACGGAAAAGTCTCAACCTTGTTAAATATTAATAAAATAGTAAGTTGCACTGAGCAATGTTGTTTGTGTAATAAAGATTAAGAACTTATCATGCATGGAAAAATAAACTAAACTATGATGTTGCAGTTTTAAAACTGAGTAATGTTTTTTAGTTAAGACAAATAAAACTGTATTTAGAGTTACTTAAAACTTTAAATAGCTAGATAATCAAAAGTTTTAGAATTTTTTTGGAAAACAATTGCTTTTTATAAAAAATTTCTCACAGCTTTCATAATGAGACATTTAAAAAGAGTAAAAAGTAAAGAAACAAAATTAATTATTCTAGCTTAATCGATTTAGCGACCAAATACTATCATTAAATGCTATCATTGAAACTACTTATGTTTCTTTTAATTTTGATAGTTTGCCTTTTAGATAAATCTGCTGATCTGATATGTTACATATTTTAAGATTTAGTAGAAGGCTTAAGCTATAAAAATCAAGATTTAACCATTTGTAGACCGGATTTGAGTCAAATACATACAAGTACAAGTTTCTAACGAACCAATGGAGGTACGTTTGAATTTTCAATGGAAAAAATTGCATATATAAAAGCTTCGAAGGAAATTGTAAGTAAGTTTCGGAATTCCTTCAAGGAATTACTTATTATTGCAAAAGAGAATTGTGAAATACTTCGAATAAACTTGATATTAAAAAAAAATATTTTACGGTTTGCTGGTTTGTGTTTTAAACTTCTTCATTAATGTAATTAAGATATCTTTAATCACTTGGTACAAAAGTATAAATTTATTAAAGACTTTTTATCAGTATAATGTTTTTTTCATTATAAGTTTTTTAGTTTCATTGTTTCTGTTAAATTGATTAGAAGTTTCTATATATTGTTCTTTTTTAATATTAATTCAATTTTTACTTTTATTTTTTGAATTTAGTTAGGGGTAAAGTGTACTTAAATGATGTTTTCTGGAAATATGTACCTATATTGTCAAACTAATAGCTTTTTAATCTACAAAACAAATTAAAACTTTTGTTAATACAACAAAATTAGGAAATTAAGTTTTTTATACTTTTTACAGCTATAAACACTACCAAATGAACTAACAGCCCTTTTGATACAGTTTTCTTTTTGATCCAGCCGGTTCCAGATCACAGCAAAAAATATAACTGGTTCCGTTCGGATCCGGTAGATCACTACTTTTCATTGAATTAGACATGTGACTGATTTTAAGTTCAAAATATACTATATAAAAACGTGTATGTATTTTATATATCCTAATAAAATTTACTTGCTGTACAATTTATTGAAAACAAAAATAATTTAAATATTTTAATTTTAATTTACTATTTTGAGACATAACTACAAGTAGCTTTAATTATGCTGCGTTTCAAGTTACAAAACATAGTTAATACGAAATTTTTTTTATTATTGATTAATGATTATGCAAACTAATTATATTGAATTTATATTGAAACATAAAGGCATTATAAAAGCTCTCATACAAATATTATTGCTCTTTAAAATATAATTATGTTTAAGTTAACTATTACGCAAACATGATAAAACACCTACGACAAATGTGTTGATACGAAAGAATTATTGCCTAAATAGTTGCAAATTCTTTTTAAAGGCTGTTGCCAAGCTTTGTCTTCTTCTTCAAATTCTTCAAAAGTACATTCGGAAATAGAACCTATTTTCAGAAAAAAGTCAACATTTCAACTTTTGTTTTTTCGAACAGAAATCCAAACTGAAAAGTATATTTGTTTGGTTGAAGCTTGAACATCTGGTAATAACCAAGTATGGCTTCTCCCTTCTTTTTATTTGGGTTATCAACAAATGCCAGAGGTAGTTCATAGCTCAATTCAATTTCTCGTCTTTCTTTATCAGCAGTAAGCACACTAAAATCAATGAACTCAACAGCATGGGTGTACGATGACAAATTGATCATGAACGTGGGTGTTTCTTTTATATCAACTTTGCAAGCATATTTAGCTACGAAATAACTTTTGTCAACGCTAGTTACTTTTGTTGTAATATTAACTTGAAACACTGACTTGTTCGTGTTTTTTGAACACAAAGAGGTTATAGATGCTTCTCTTTCACCAAGTTGGTCTAGAGTGATCCACAGCTCCCCTTTATTTGGACAATCTCTTTCAGTGATTGAAGCAGGCACTTTTTGAATAAAGTAAACACGATACTTGGACACACACGTGGATCGTAAAGCTTAACACCTTTTTGTTTTAAATTATAATCCAACACAACGTAAGCATATCGGTGTGTGTTATTATCCTCAGTGTTGTAAATAATATCAGGACTTATACTCAAAAAAACAGCCCTTTTACGATCAATTTCTTTTTTTACATGACTTATGGGTATGGTTTTTGATTCAATTTCAAGTCGAATACAAAAGCTAATCATACAATTACTGAACAAAGAAAACACAAAATCCGGATTTACGCTAGAACAATAATTGTAAGAGTTGAGGCAAGCTTGTTTCACAAAAACTTTTTCAAAAAAAGAGCTAAATAAAAACTATCACTACGGGCTGATTTTGCATAAACTAAAGATAACTCTTTATTATAACATCGTTTTAAAAACGGTAATTTCTTATCTATGGTGACTGTTATTGGCTTCCCTTTGAAATACACCTTGAAGTGAAGTTTTGTACCTTCGTTTGTATGCTCAATCTTTGGAGCAGTTTCAGATAGAAACTCAGGTCGTCATGAAATAGCAGCTAGTGCAGGTATTAACCCACAGTCTCCTATGTGACCTTGACTAAAGTCACTTAATTAGACGTTTTCACATTCAAGTATGGTATTTGTGTCACGTCTAGTTGCGCTAATAAAACTAATACCATGTTTTTCATGTTCGTCACGGACTTTAAACTATTTTTTTTCACATAAAATGTTCATATTTCTTTACAGTTACTGTGTTTGTTTTATTACTGTTATTATATAACTTATTTCTTGAATGAATTTAATGTCATATGCACGTTAGGAAATTATACAAATACTTAATTAAAATTGTTTTTATTACCTTCTATACAAAGTAAAACTTGTAATTACACTGCAAGGGCGTGTTTAGACTTTTTCAGTGGGGTTGCACAATGTTTTACTTGATAGTCGAGTATTTTCTGTAGTAGCTACTGATGATACACTTTAAAAAATTACATAACTGTCTACTACAGAACTGGCTTAAATTTCTCAGGTACATAAAAATATCTAAACTTTGTACAATTCAAAAATACCAGTAAAACGAAATTCAAAATCTTAATAAGTAATCCAGTTCTTTAGTTTTTTGTTAAATAGTTTGAATATAAACTTATGTCCTTTTTTGTTGACAATGTGAAAATTTTGCCTAACAGTGTGAAGCTAAGATGAATAACGAAATATTTTATAGATAAGTAACTAAAAACTAAGAACTATAAGTTGACAAATTAATTTATCTTAATAAAAAAAATTCGATGATATATAAATAAATTACTTATTTAAGCAGTTCCAGTTTTAGCTGAAACCCAAATAATAATTTTGAAACAACTAATAGCAAAGGTGAACAATTATTAAAGAACTTGATCAAAAAAATGTAAAGCCACGGTTTTTCTAATGTTGTAAAAACAAAAACAAAATGTGATTTGGTCAAAAGTTTCTTAAGTCAAAAATGAAACCCTTTTAGTTGTAAAATTATTTAAATATAGTTTTTAAAATTGTTTTGATTGACTAATGGAAAATATTCCAATTCGAATCGTGCTATTTTGTAATTTTTTAATTTTTTTATGTTTTTTTTTTAGTAAAAACACTTACAAAACTACGTCATTTTTGACGTTTTTCTTAAAGTATCAACTAAAATTTACTTGATGTCAATAATTTAACATACAGATATGAACTCTTAGTATTTTTTTTTAATAAAATCATATTCAATTGGTTTTTTATTACTTCTGATCTATTTTTTAGGGATCGCACAGGAAACAGGAAACAAAACATGCCCTTATTACGCTTAACTGTAAACATTTTAAGCGCTTAGAAAATATTAATTCTACAAATAACAATCTAAATTAAGCGTGTTTTAATAATGTAACTTGTTTTAAATCAAACAATTTAAAGTTCTCGACTTAAATGTCTTTAAGGAGATTTATATCCAATATTTATTTCAACAGTTTATTACAATCAAAACAATGTTTCACTCCTATACTTGCATATAGGAGATCCTCAGTTTTTGTAAATAAGTCTTATTCTATTTGAATTTTCAATTTTCACTGTAGAATTTTCATGACATAAAAAAATACCTGTAGAATTATCTATTTTAAAATGTAATATAACATAAAATTTCTGGTGTTAGTTTTAACTATAAAGTTAAAATTTTAGTTAGTGTCATTAATTTATACATTCATGTGCAGAACGGTAGCTCTATCTTCAAATGAGGTAGTACACAATTGATTTGCATTGTTTCATAACAGTCTAAAACAGGGTTTCCCAAAGTGGGCCAAGTGGCCCCCTAGGGGGCCATGACAGATACTCAGGGGGCCACGAGCAGCAAAGGGGGAAGAGGGGGGCCATGAGCAGTAAAGGAGCCACAGGGGGACATGAGACCATAACTTAGACTTACACTAGATATTCTTGAGTTGCAGATGAAGAGCAAAAAAATAAAAGGTCTTATGTGTATTTTATGGTAGTTTAGAAACTTACACTAGATATGCTTGAGTTGCAGACGAAAAGCAAAAAAAAAAAAAAAAAGTCTTCGGTGTTGTTTATCGTAGTTTATGAGTAATCTTGTTGAAAGTGGCTATTGCTTTATTGATTTTTCAATTTCTTTAAAGGGGGCCATTTGCAAAAAACTTTGGGAAATCCTGGTTTAGTGAATAGTACTGCTATTAGTTATTAGCTACAGTAACCTCTCGGATCTTTACGCACTCGTGACGTTACGCACTCTCGTTTAGTTACGCATTTCAGAATTCTACAAAATTCAAAAAATTTTTTTTTTTTTTTCAATATTGCACAAATTAGGTTTAATGTATATTTTTAAATTAAAATATGTTTCTGAATGCTAACACACCTCTATATGTCTTTAAACTTTGTAAATTTATGTAAATTTATGATAAACATTTAGTTATACGTATACCTCAGTATATCAGAAATTTTGTTAACAATAAGAGATTAAATCAAAATTCTGAAATAAAAATGATTGTGTTTAACAATAAAAGTAAAATGAAATATTGAGAGCTTAAAACACAAAGAAATAATACAGCAGTCTTGCCCTATATATTAATAACCACTATTTTATAATTGTAAAGAAATTCTTAATTATGATTTGAATTTGCTAAGTAGAATAGAATATAAATGTCACATATAAATAAAGATAAAGATAATTTCTTCTTATTATTAAAATAGTAAAATTATTTCTACTCGTTTTATTATTATTTTATAGAAATTCAAATCCTTTTTTTAATATATGTATAGTTTTATCTGTTGTTTTCATATTTATAAATGTAGTAAACAAATAGTTAAAAGTGGGAAAGTGCCCAGTCTGCTTTTAACTTGAAGCAATATTAAAAAACAGCCATTATAGTGAGTATATTTGGTACCTCTCGTTTCTTTACGATCTCTCATATCTTTACGCACTTTTTCTGTGGACACAATGTGCGTAAATAAGCGAGAGGTAACTGTATATTTGATATTACAATTTTTAGTTACTTTTAAAATAAACTTATTATCTCTCTTCACCTGTTTTAACAAAGTATCGAGATTAAAGGTAAAAATATAACAAGTTCATAAAAACATAAGTTAATTTTAACTTAAACATTTTTTCGTCTCGGTATTTTATAAAATTTTGTAATAATCTAACTGTTTCAAGTTTAATATGGGACATAGCTTGAAAATGTTTTATTATTTACCTTACTTTAAAACTTTAAGTCATAATGAAACTAGTTTTAAATTCTATAACGCAGGTTAGTTTAGATATCTCTTATTATTTCAAGCTTATTGTTTAATATAGCGCTTTTTAACCAAAAAAGATTAGAGGGAGGTTAAACTCCATGTCATGTTTATTGTTCTTCTGTATTTGTGTTTATATTTCAAAATATTGTATACAAAAATGTGTCATCTGTAGAAATAAGAGCCCCTATACTAGTTTTCTTCTGTAAGTCGCTATTGAATTTTATTATTGATGACTCCTATTAAATATCTTATTTCTAGCTTTATAACTTTATTCATAAGATCTTAAGCTACTAGATATTTTGAGTTTTAATTGATTTGAAAATTAAGAATTTTAAGAAAATTGTATTCATACTTCCCTTATTCCAGTTCATCAAGATCCTCTCAGTTAAATTTGAAAAAAAATTGAGGTTGTATTTGTAAACATTAAGGGATTTTTTTGGTGTATTTTTCTTATTTAATAAAGTTTTCCAATTTTTAACTTTTAAGTTTTGTATTTAGTCCTGGTATTGGTTTTACTTACTATTCTTGTAAATGTTGAAGTAGTGGTTAGTCATGCATGAAGATAAGTATAAAGGCGTTTGTTAGAGGAATAAGTTTGTTAATTTAGTTAAGATGAGCAGCTAATAGGACATTTAGATAGGAGCTTTATATTTCATGCAGAATTTTCTTTTTAATTTAATAATGTAAAATGTTTTTTTTTCAAAGGTTGAAGTAAATTTGTTTATAATTTTTTATTCAAAGTAGTAATCATAAAAAAAAAATAAAGTTAAAATTATGTTGGTTTTACGTTGTTCTTATTTATTATAACTAATAGATTTATAAATCATAAGTCTTCTTTTTTATAAGTTGTATTTTGAAATCTATTTTTCTTCTACTGTTTTCATCAAAAACAAATTGAAAATTTATTTTGAATGGTTTATAATTTGCTTCCGACCACTGTTTTTAAACAATAAATACTGCTTAATTAATACTCTTGGTTTTATATAGTTTATATTACACATAAAAAGATTTATAAGTTATTAGATTCTAGTAGGATATTAAACTAGTATATAGATAATAAAAAATTAAATTGATAAAATTCAAAACAAAAATGAGGTTGTATTTGTTAACTTTAAGGGTTTTTTGATGTATTTTTCCTATGTAATACAGTTTTTCAACTTTTAACTTAAGTTTTGTATTTAGTCCTGGTATTGTTTTTACTTACTTTTTTTTTTTAATTTTGAAGTAGTGTTTAGTCATGCATGAAGATAAGTATAAATTCGTTAGTTAGAGTAATAATTTTGTTAATATAGTTAAGATAAGTTGCTGATAGATCATTGAGATAGAAATTTTTATTTAATTCAAAAATTTTCTTTTTAGTTTAATATTTTTTTTTTTCAAAGATTAAAGTAAAATTGTTAACAAGTTATTTTGAAAACTAGTAATTATCATAATTTTTTTAAAGCTTCCAATTTTAATTTTTCAAGGTTTTTAAAAGTCGTGTCTTATAAATCTAGTTAAGCACCTTTTTTTTTATAACTTTATTTATTTTATGTTTGTTTTTTGTAAAAATATTTTATTGTTGAAATTTTTACTTAACTATCAAGATTCAGTATTATCATTTAAGATTTCTTTATTGTTAGTCAACAGAAATTTCGATAATAAAAAAATGGAACAATATAACTACAATGAGTATACACCAGCTTCACAAAGAAGACAGCTTCCTCTTATTGTGAATGCACAATATATAGAAAACAATACAGTCAGTTTCTATTATATTTATAGTAATATTTTTTGTAAACCAAACTTCTTATGCAAAAATACTTATTCACGTAAAATAACACTATTTTTCATTTTTGTTACGTTATTTAACTTTAACAAGTAAAATTATTACTTTAAGTCACTATTTACAATGTTTTTTAATGTTATGTCTAGTATTTAACTAGCTTAATCTTAACAGGAACAACCTAATTGTACACCTGAACAAAACACGATGGAACAAACTTCTACAACAAGCTCTGAATCTGTACAAACTCCTTCTATTGTGGATGCAGAATTTGTACATTACAACAGACCTCAAGTTAGTAAAAAAAAATTGTATTTTTGGTTTAAGAAGTTTAAATATTTTTGTAATATTTAGTAAGCACGCCATTTATCTATTCTACAGTTTTACAATTAATTATAAAAATACTAGAGTGTTGCATCTCAATAAAAAGTATTCAATACTTAGTTGACATAACATTAGCAACCCTGCTATCAAGGTTAAGTTGTTTACATTTGTGTAGGAAAAACTGTTTAATGTTTATAGCTTAGCGCATACATATAAAAATATAAATCCACAGATTACACGAAATAGATTTTCTGATAGCGTGCAGGCCATAGCAGAACGAATGGAGAGAACTCAAGTCATATTCTACGATTTGGATTTGGATAACCACAACAGGGAGGTAGCTCACCAAAACGTTTTACAAAACATGATCGCTTTGCCACATAACTACAACGTGCTAAGTGGCCTGACATCAGAAAGAATCAGCAAGTTTGAACATTTCACTGCAGACGAGTCGTTAGCAGGTGAACAATGTCTTATTTGCATGGATGAGTTGACAATTGGAACACAAATGGTCCGTCTGGACTGTCACGTTGACCATGTTTTGTGTAAAAAGTGCGTGGACAAATGGTTTCAAGACCATAATACGTGTCCTACATGCAGACATGTGTTCACTTAGATTTATTTTATCGTAGAATAAAATGTATAAGTAGAACGTTTGTAAATTTTCCTCAAAAACTAGATTGAAATATTCACGATGCATATTTGAAATGAAATTTTATTTGTTTATATTTTTTACCAGCAGTGCTTACTTAAAAAATAATCGAGCGGCAGGTCACTTTAGTTTAATTTTTTAACATACATTAATCAACATATTTAATTCAATATACATTAAGTTAATAAGACTATGTTGGTACTAATAAAAACATTTAATTCATTAAGTATAATTGTGAAAGAATAATTTTAATTTTAGGTCAAGTTCTATATAAGTTACTTGTCAGCTAAGTACGCACTATATAGGTACGAACTGCCAGTATGGTACGCATTTTTTAACCTTAAAACGCTATGTTCAATATGATTACTTTAAAAAACAAAGTAATAATACAAAAATATTATTTAAAAAAGAAATTATACTATACAACATTAGAAAAAAACATTTTATAATGAACCATTAAATTAGTTATTAACTCACAAGTTTTAGATCAAACCAAATTTTTAAAACAAACAAATTACAGTTTATTTAACGAACAGTGAAATTTAAATTTAAATACCACAGATTAAAAACGTTTGATTAAAAATAGTTAAAAAATCGTACAAATTTTATATAAATAAAAGAAAAATTAAATCAATCAACATTTGAATATCAAATTATTAAAACAAAAATGTTTAATAACACTTAGATAAAAACCATAATGAATATTGCAATTTACATTTACTTGCCCCCTGATTGTAACATAAACGTGAAAAACTACAAGAAAATAAATAACAAGTTAGCAGAAGTAAAGTTTTTTGTCCATGAACTAACTTTTTTGAATAAACTTAATTTAATATAAGCATTATTAAAGTTTTAATAAATCTTTATTTGTTTAAAATTAATAAATAATTATATGTAACAATCTTTATAGTTATAAAAATATTAAACTTATTCTTTGCTTAATATAGTTCACAAGAAGTTTAGTTGGTTTCAATACTAAGAAATGGTTTTCTGAATAACAAAAAAGATTTTTGCTTGATGTGGATTAAATTTTTGTAACACAGGTAGCCTTTTACTAGTATATAACCATTCTTCTTAAAAAAAGCTGTTATAAAACTAATGTTAAAATCAACAAAAGAAATACTGTGTTGATCAAGAAATTTGAAGCAATAATAAAATTTTAAGTTTACAAAACTTCCGCTAAAGAAAATTACTTCGTAAAATAACTATTTATATCCTTGTTACAAAGGTAGATTTGATCAAAAACAAATCTACAAAATAGATTTTTTTTAATAAAAATAGTTTGGATATCAAAAGAATTTAGTTAGCTTAAAACCTTATATTGATTTTACATAAATAGCTAAAGAGGGCTTTTACAAGAAAATGGCCAGTTTTCCTAGAAAAGCTGCTTGCAAGCCGTAATAACTAAAAGAGTCATTCAGTAATCAACGAACAAAAGTAACTTAGATAAGAGTAAAATAAAAGCAATAATATCAGCTTTAAGTTCCACAACTTTCATTAAAGAAAACTATGTTGTAAAGTACTAAATTATTTTATCGTTTAACTGAATGATAAAAACTAAAATTATTATGAGTTTACACTGTTCCAACTCGTAAAAAATTAAATTTAGTAGTACATTTGTCAATTACCAGCATTAAAATAATTATGATACTAAAAAGCTTGAATGTGCTTTACTTAAAGTCTGGATTTAATATTTGGCCATAAAAACATTAGAGACCAGTTTTCTGCAGCCTGCGAGCCGTAATTATTTAAAATAACCGTGTTAACCAACAAAAAAACCTACATTAGACAAAAAATCCAATAAATTTAGTAATAAAAACAGTTTTATTTTCAAAAACTTCAATTTAAAGAATTATGCTTTACATCATCAAATTTTTTCTTTTAATGTTTTTATGAAGAACAAAATAAACATTTTAATTTGAGTTTCTTTTTAATTAAAACTTTTAATTGTTCATGAATAAGTTTAATGTGAGTTCTATTTGTATTAAAATTTTAACTTGTACTACAATGAATAAATTTAAATTCGATAATTGATTTGGAATTGCTTCGGGTGGGAGTTGATTTGGGTGGCAGTTGATTCGGGTTGGAGTTGATTTGGGTGGCAGTTGATTCGGGTTGGAGTTGATTTGGGTGGGCAGTGTCAGAATATCGTTTGAATAATCAATTTAGCCTCGCAGTTATCACATTTTAAAAATATTTGCAGATCATTAGCAAGCATATGATATTTACTTGCGCACAATGGAAACACTCCTGCATGACTCTAACTGCCTCCCATGTTTCTTATAAACGCGTTACTTCATTAACACCTGGTCAACTTTTGGTGGAATAAGCGGTATTTTATTTGAACACCTAAACAAATATTGTCACAGTTTTAATGACTCTTCTTTTAAAACATAAACTTCTTTTGTTTTGTTTTTTTTTTGTGTAAAACTTGATTAAATAGATATAAGCTTGATTAAATCATTTTTGGCATATAAGATGATATTTTATAAATAATTTAGATTGACTCAGTCTTGTTTTTTCCTTAACAGGGTGGCCAATTTGGTCTTTTAAAATAAAAATCATCATAATTGTACTAAGTGGTATCAAGTGTTTTATATTTTTCGAATAATCGGAACAAGTTTAAAACTTTAATCGAAAATATTTTTTTTGAATATAAAGGTATTTTAGCAGAAAGTATTCAATAAAAACAGTTTTAGTTAAGAAAGCTAGAATCAAAGTAGTATTAGTATGTTTTAGATAAGTTTAGTGCAGGGTTTCCCAAAGTGCGCCAAGTGGCCCCCTAGAGGGCCATGACAGATACTCAGGGGGCCACGAGCAGCAAAGGGGGAAGAGGGGGGGGGGGCATGAGCAGTAAAGGAGCCACAGGGGGGGGACATGAGGCCATAACTTGAAACTTACACTAGATATGCTTGAGTTGCAGACGAAGAGCAAAAAAAAAAAATTCTTTGGTGTTTTTTATCGTAGTTTATGAGTAATCTTGTTGAAGGGGGCCATTGCTTTTTCAATTTCTTTAAAGGGGGCCATTTGCAAAAAAATTTGGGAAATCCTGGTCTAAAATAATACATACTGTTTATTAAATACTTACACACTCATGAGTCATGACATTAGTATTTAAGATAATAAAAATAATTTATAACAAATTAAAGAATACTTTATTTCTATAAGCATTGTTTAGCTATAGATCATCTCAAGCTTTTACACTCTCTTATCTACAAATAATATAATTATATACTTTTTAGTTTTATGTTTACAGTATTCTTAATTAAAAACACTGATTAGTTCCAACTATGAAATTAACATCGTTTTAAAATACTTAAAAATGCTATTATAAAGACTTCATCATAATTGAATCCTTTGATTCTAAATGGGCACTTTTAATCTAATAAAGTAAATGCTGAAAAATAGTTAAATACGTTTAGTAATACACTAACCAAAATAAAAAATGGTTAAGAAAAATAGCAGTCACCAGTAAAAAAATTTATAAAATTTAATTATTCTTTTTTAATTTAACAACCCTTAACTTTGCACAAAAAAAGGCAAAAATCTTGTGTTTTCAAAACAGCCTAAAAAATTAAAACTGACTTTGCATATAGATTTTAAATTATACACCCAACATTTGCTGGATTTTCTTTTCTTCATAAATATTTTTGACAGTTTTTTAAAATTTTGTTTGAAAATTTTCATCGACATTACAGTAGTTACGTTTTAAGTTTTTTCTTTAAACTTTAATCTAACTTTAAAAACATTTAGATATCTTTAATTGTGAATTTATTTTGTTATAAACTTAAGTATAAGTATAATCAACTAAGTTTTATATTTTTTAATCCGTTAATAATTCTTATTTTAGTATCTTTAAAAGATGAGGTAACTTTAGTTTTTTTATCAGCTATCAAGTAAACAGTTAACGTTAAATATTACTGTAATAATGTAATTGTCAACCAGTTAAAAAAAAGTTTTATAAATTTTAAGTATGCGGAACTATGCTGTAATGTAACCTAACTTCTAAATTCTACATTAAAAAATGCTACACTTGAAATATTTTTGTGTTAAAAAATTATAACTCAGTTTTTATAAAGAAGCAAAAAATATTTCAATGTATAGTTATAGTTCATATGCAACATCATATATAAAATTTACAGCCTAAAACATCAGTCAGAAACGCCAACAAACGTCACAAAATTTATTCCTTATTTGAAACATTAGTTACTTTCAAGATTTAGATTCAATATTAATTTTAATAAAAAGGATTTTTTTTAACTTTGTTATCCTTGTTAAACTACAAAAATCTAAATTACTCTTTATTTTAGCTAGTATTCAGGCAAGAAAATAATAGATTGTTAAAGCCTTGACTATAACAATATTTTTATGTTTGTCTTAAATTACAAAGTAGGCTTGTACTTTTTTTTTTTGTAAAAAGTATATTCTGTTAACACAGAAATACAAAATTCACAAAAATAAATTTTGTAATGAATTCAAGTTGTGTTGCTATAAAAATTTAATAATAAAGAAACTTTATAAGACTACCATAATTTTAGTAGAAAGTTTTAAACCTTCAAAAACAGATTTTTTTTTTCAAAAATGCTTTTTGAAATGGATGAGTTGTTAGGTAGAAAAAACTGTTAAAGCTGTTTCTGAGATGAATACTCCTTATTTAAAACTATACTTTATTTTAACTTCTTAATAAAGATAAAGAACCTAAAAATAAAAAAATATATATAAATAACTTGCATGTTTGATAAAAAATAAAAATATTTAAATTTATATAAACTAACAAAACAAAAATTTACCAGACAGTTTTTACACTTTATTTGTTTTTTTTTTTACGACTTATAACTTAAATGCCATGGTAAAATTTAAAAAGTTGACAAAGAATTATTTTAAGTCAGAAAAAGAACTTTTATGGCTTTAAACCAACTTTGAAGTAACAAAATTTAAAGCTGTTTTTAAAATCTGCTTTTAAAAGTAACTTGTTTAGAACAAAAATTACTCTTAAAATATTAAACAAAAATCTCTCATAAAATTTTTTTAGTTTTAAAATATCCAGCTTTGATACAGACACTGTTTAAAACCTTAGTCTGTGTTAAGTTTTTTGGTAAATAAATACTACAATCAAAGTATATCTTTAAATTATATTTTTTGTTTGTTAAATGCTAATTTACAAGTTGCTGTTAATGTAAATATAATGCTAATCAGTTATTTTTTTAATAAAATAAAAAAACTACTCAGAAGTTCATTGATAATTGTGATGTAATCACTAACAGTGTTGCCAAAACTGTAAAATAAAATCTGAACAAAAATTTGTTTGTTTTTACTTGAAATTTTAAGCCTGAATAATTTCTAGCTATACGCATATCGCGTGAACTACAGTTGTGCAGCGACGTAACTTTAGTTTTGTTTAAAAACTATTTTTTAATGTTAGCAGTATTTAAAAGTATATAGCCAAGCTTGCAGTTTTCCATCAGAAAGGTAATAGTTTTTTATATATCTAAAACTTGTTTTACCAAAATAAAATTATTTTATGCACATATTTTGATAGATTGGACTTTTTATAAGTTTACATTTGTATTGTTTTGTTATTTTTTTGATGAAATATAGTCCTTAAGTATCTAACATGCAAGGTAAGATTTTTTTTCATCATTCAACAGTTAAAATTAAACTAATAAGTAGTTTTCAAGTCAGTATAGTTTTAAAGTCTCAAAAGTTCTATGAGTTTTCAGTTCGTTTTTAACAGTATGCAAAGTATTTGGCCCAATATTAGAAAAGATATGACATGACAATTGTAGACTACGTAATGTTGCGGACAACTGTAATGTGATAGTTGTCAAATCTAAGGTTGCGGACAACTATGATGTGATAATTGAAAACTCCATTGTGTTGCGAATCGTGATGTTATAGCTATAGGCTCCGTAATGTTGCGGACAATTGTGATAACTTGTGAGAAAACAAAAACAATTGTCATTTTTTGTCGCAAAAATATGAAATTTATTGAAAAACCTTCTTAGAGTGTTAGCTTTCTGATAGTACCTCTTAATAAACCGAAATTGATTGCAATCGGAGATGCATATGTAAGGCAACACCAAGAAAGTGCTAATTCTTAAATAAAGTTGCTTCAAAGGGTGATTTATTAAAATGAAAAATTCTATAAATAAACATGCATAAACTATAAAACTCTATGAAACAGAGAGCTTAATTGTTATAATAGTTTCCATGCAAAGTTTGTTACTTTAGCTAACACTGTTTCTCCTAAAAGAATTTTCAGAGTTTTTTAAATAACACGAATCACACAAATATATAAAGTAAGATCAGGTAATGAGAAAGTAACAAATTAGTAATTAATTATTCATTATAGTTATGTGCTTAAGTAAATATAAGGAAAATTAATTAGTTAATTGTAAATGAAAATTAAGCAAAAACACTCGTCAAACAAAATAAAATAATACTTGGAAAAAAAATTACAGTAATAAACAAGTAAAAAATCTTAGGATGATATAATAAACAAAAATTACAACTATAGACAAAACAAAAATTTTAATTAAAATAACTGGATCTAAAATGGAAGCATGTTGAACTTAGCTTTTTTCTTATAATTAGTGCTTTATCTCTTTCCGCTTCGGCAATGGTCATTCTTTCTGAATTGCAGATAGTGCAATTATCTGTTTTTCTGGGTACTAAAAAGTTGATTTTAAATAGCATTTCCTATTCATATTCGGAAAATACAATGTTATTTGATGTAATATTTAGCCAGAGCTGTTTTTTTAAGTTCTTGAGGATGCTATGCTTGTTTTTTTGCCACTTTGTTTCGAAATAAGCTCCCGTAAAACCAATGTATTCTTAATATCTATATTTTGCTTTATACACACCTTTATGAGGCATTCACCATTTAATAGGCATAATTCATCTTGTTTCTACAGTTGCACGTTCTGTTTGTTTTCTTTTAGCCTTTGAATACTTTTTGTTGTGTAAGTTGATGATGTTTCTCATATTAGGCAAATAGCTGCACGAGATTTTATTATTATTATTATTATTATTAAGTTTATTGTCCAACGAAGGACCTAGGCATTAAAACCTAAGCCGCTTAAATTGAAAGACACTAACATAAAAAGAAAAAACAAATTACAGTGATTAAATAAACATAAAAATAAAACTTATACAAGGCAAAAACTAAATAAATTAAAACTTTCACAACAAAATATTCAACAAATCCAAAGTCACCAATCTCCAATTATACGTTCCAAAGCAACAAATCCCTGTAACAAGCATTTCTGTCAAATCTTCAGAAGCTGTCTTCATCTTGAAGAACATTCATCTTAGCTACTACTTGCCACTCGTTATGACGGCAAATTCAGTCAAAAATCACTTCAAAAATTTGGCAGCAACAGTTCACAAATCTAGCTTAGGAATCAACTGAATATCCAATAGTTTCAAAATCTAAAGCCCAAAGCACATTAACAACAGCCCTTCCAAAAAATCAAAGTTGAAAAGTACCTAAAATCTATAAGGGGAAGGTGTAGCTTACAGATTAAACTACCAATAAACTACATACCACACACCAAATCAATGGCTAAAGAGATGAACAAAACTAATCACTTATAAATTTTACTGGTAAATATTTTATTTAAATCAAATCTTTTTAAGTTTAATCGAAAATGTTTAAGATTTTTGCACGATACTAGTTCATTTGGAAGTTTGTTCCACATTTTCACCGAACGATAGAAAAAAGATTTGTGCCAACCAACATAGTTAAAATGATATTTGCATGTATATTTTCTATTATTACCTCTGAGTGAGTAATTATTTTCATAAGGTTTAAAGAAAGTTTGAGAATCAATAGTAGTTTCATTGTTAATCAGTTTAAAAAAAGTAATTAGATCAAATTCAAGTCTTCTGTACTCTAAAGTTTTTATATTAAGCTTTGTTAGTCTGTCTATGTAAGACGTATATGAAATGTTGCACCGATTAAAGATTAATCTCGTAAATTTTCTTTGAATAGATTCTAGTTGGTTGATGTCTTTTATAGAATATGGAGACATTAAAGGTGTGTTGTATTCCATCTTAGGACGGATGTAAACTAGGTACAGTTTCTTAAGAATTACCAAATCCGTAGATATAAAGCTTTTTAGAACTTGAAAAGATAAAGTTGATGCAGTACGGTAAATAAAGTTAATATGATGGTTCCATTTTAAATTATCTGAAATAAAAATTCCAAGGTCTTTAAATACCTCAGTTTTAGGTAAGATTGCATTGTTTATTTTAAAATCAAACGCTGGAATAGGTGTACTTTTGCGAATATTTAAAACATGACATTTGCTGGGATTTAGGATTAATTTCCTTTCTTTTAACCAATGGTAGATTTTATCTAAAGATTTTTGTAAAACTAAATTAGATTGGCTAAATATTTTTGTGTCGTCTGCAAAAAGCTTAATGTTGCTATTAGAGTCAACCTCTAAGGCTATATTATTTATATAAATTATAAATAACAGTGGACCTATAACCCCTCTTTGCGGAACTCCACTAAAAATTGGTAAGGATTCTGAGAACGTGTTACCGATAACTACTCTTTGTGTTCTTTCCTGAAGAAATTCTTTGAACCATTTAACTATATTTCTATTAGTTTTGTATTGAGATAAAGTTTTAATTAACTTAAAATGAGAGACAGAGTCAAACGCTTTCTGAATGTCTGTATAAATTACATTGATAGATTTATTGGTAAAAAAAGATACTAACCATGAATGAAGGCAATCCAATAATTGAATACATGAAGTTCGTTTAGGAAGAAAACCAAATTGTTTCGGAGAAATAAGATTATTTAAGAAAAGATGATTAAGTATTTTTAGTGAAATTATGTGTTCAAAAGATCTGCAAAAGCTACTAGTTAGTGAAATTGGTCTATAGTTTAATGGATTATTTTTGTTTCCTTTTTTGAATATTGGTATAATATAAGATATTTTCCATTGCCTTGGTATAAAAGATGTTGCTAAAGAGCAATTAAAAATTAACGAGATTGGGAAAATGAGAGAGCTAATTGTTCGTTTTAAAAAATACGAAGGTATATTTTCTGCTGTTCTGAGTATTTTATCTTTTAAATGATTTACAGATTCAATTATTTCATTATTACTAATAAAAAAATCATGCATTTCAGGACAACTCTTATCAATAAGTATAAAATGTTCATCTTCATAATCTTTACTAAATACTTTTTGGAATGATTTGTTAAAATAAGAGGCTTTATCAAAGTCGGAAATTAATGGTAAGTTATTTTCATCAAGTAAAAGAGGAAAGGAAGGTGATAGATTTAGCTTTGATTTTACAAAAGAATAAAATTTTTTTGAATTAGTATTTTGACAGAAGCTTTTTTCATGTTGTATGTCGAAATTTTTTACAGCTTTTTCGTATGCTTTTGAAACTAGCTTGTATTTTTCAGTAATCTGCTGATCTAACTTGCATTTTTTGTATAGTTTTTGCTTTTCTTTTAGTAGCTTTTTTAAATTAGAAGGATATATCTTACGTTTTCTATTTTTCTTCTTCAAGGGTACAAATTTTTTGATTGTAAGATTAATAATGTTAACAAATTTATCATAAAACTCCTGTAAATTCTCTGATTTATTATAAATAAATTTCCAATCTATACTTGACAAATATTCGTTGATACACTTAAAATCCGCTCTGGAAAAATCTGGGTAAAGTGTCACAGTAGCTGATTTCATGCTCTTTTTAACACTAATGCCAAAAGATATAAGGGAATGGTCATTAGTATTAGTTAAAGGTGAATCTACTGAATGAAATTTAATTCTATCCATTCCCATGCAATTACAAAGCACTAAATCAAGAATACCATCGTCTTTATGTGTAGGTGAATCAATAATTTGAGTTAAATAGTTTTCTGAACAAAACTTAATAAAAATTTTATTACATTCATTGAAAGTTGAGCTCGGAAAACTCCAATCAATATTGGGAAAATTAAAGTCACCAATAATATAGAAAGAAAATTTTTTTGGTGTGAAATGTTTAATAAGGTCAATCATGTTTGATACAATCTTTATAGATTTAGAAAGATTTGGAGGAATATAAATACATAAAAATCTTAACTTTAATCCGTTGAGAATTAAATCAAAGCATATAAATTCAAAACCGTCAAAAGCAATAGATTCACTTTTAACTTCAATAATTTTTAAATAATTTTTAACAAAGACAGCAACGCCTCCCCCCCTGCTCAATCTATCATTACGAATAACGTTATAACCAGATGGACAAAAAATAGAATTGATAATGTTAGGATTTAACCAAGTTTCAGTAAAGAAAAATAAGTCTATGTTGTTTGTGCACATATGAAACTCAACAAAACTTATTTTGTTTAAGATAGATCTAATATTTGTATAGGAAATTTTTATTATAAAATTTTTACTAGACTTTGACCTATTGAGAAAATTTGTGTTTAAGGCTTCAGCACACTTATTTTTTAAAGAACTAACAGTACTATTATTAAGAAAAAAGTCACTACAATTACTATCAGAATTAACAGTATGACTAAATATATTAAAGTTTTTAACAAAGTTGTTACAATTAACACTAACCCCAGAGTTCCAGGGTGGTGTAACGAAAGGGCTGCTGTATTTTCTCAACTATTTTGTTGTTTCTTATCACATATTGTACTCTCAGATTTTTATCATCAGCTAGTTTTTGTTTTATTTTTAACTCTTCTCGCAATTTTTTAAAAGCCAAAAGCTCTGAAACCGTTCTATCGGGATTAATATATATTGCGTTTTCTTTTCCTTTCCTAATAACTTTTAAATTTCTCAACTTTAAAAGTCTCTGCTTAGCTTCCAAACTGTTGAGCTTAATTATAATTGGTCTGCATCTATTCTTGATAATTTTTCCAATTCTGTACAATGAGTTGAATTCAGATTTAATAATTTTATGTACTCCCAAAATTTCTTGAATAGTATTTAAATCTTTTTTTGAATTTTCAAGTGAGCTACTAGGATTTTCTGATTCTGGAATATTGAATACAATTACATTGAGTGCCTTTTTTTCTTTTAATTTTTCATCACTTTGAGCTTCAATTTTTTTGGTAACCAAACTCAATTTTGTACTTATATCTGTGAAAAACTCAGCTGGTTTGTTCAATCGAACTGTATCAGCGTAGGTCAGGAACTTTGTTTGGAACTTATCAAATTTTGTAGAAAATTCTTGTTTAAACTGTAGGAATGATGTCTGTAAATCACTAATTTTTTGTTCAATTACAGTATATTTTTTGTCAAGGCTAAAACTTTTTTCACATGTGCAATCATCATTTTTCAACTTAACCAATCTTTGTTCTAGACTCAAGCTTTTCTCAGTGTAATCATTTTTTAATTTGCAAATATCATTTTGGAGTGAACTAAACTCCATATCCTTTTGAGCTCCGAATGCTATAAGTTTCTCTTTCAATTGTTTTCCAATCTTGGAATTTTCAATCAGCATTTTAATTCCATTTTCATTTGACATTTCAAGTTTTTACTTAACATAAACCTTATTCAAATAGAATATAAGTTTTGAATGCGTTCCTGTTAAAAATATTATGAAACTTACTATTTTTTGGAAAGTGTAGACGAAAAATATCCAAAAATTTCTTCCTTAATTGGTTTTTACATAATTTCAAAACGGAGGGTAGAAATGTATGATTTTTCTTAAAGATATTTTACTGTTAGAATTCCTATCGTTTTTATCGTAGTCTTTTAGCTTATCCTGCCCGCTTGAAATTAGTGCATCATTATATTCTTTTTTTTATGCTATTAAATGTTTTCTTATTACTAGAGAGTTTGATTAGTCAGTTTTTAACCATTGAGCTTATACCTTTTCTTAATATTTTAGGATGATAAGACCCATTATTTATGTATTTTACTTTTGATCCATCCTTTTTATATGGTGAGAAGGTTTTACTACTTAAGTTTATGCTGATGTCTAAACAATCTGTTTAGATTAAATTACAGTCGACGGAAATCTGTCGGACTTGAACATGCTTCTTAAATGTATGATTTTACAAAAGTTTAAACTTAAGCGTTGAAAAAATCTTTATTAAAAAATATTTCGAAAAATTGTTATAGTTTAAAATTTATTTTAGCCATATCTTAAAAAGTATTTAAAATTTTGTAACATGAATAAAAAGGTCTATCTATAGGTATTTTAAAGTTTACAAGAACATTTCATTTTCCCAAAAAAATATTATTTTTTTAAATATGGCATCTTAATTAGTTTTTTCAGAATCTAAAATAATTGTGCAACCCTAAGAACAATACTATAGGTTATAGTATACTATACGTAGTATTAAACTGTAAAATACTCAAGCAATCAAAGTACCAAAAAAATTCTAAAGAATGTCTGTTAAAGGGTGTGGCCACTTAAAGTTAGATCAAGTTAGTCTGACTCGAATTGATTTTATAAGAAAAATCAATAACAGCTATAAATAGAAGAAAAGAATTCAGTAAACCCCTCTATTTAGTCAAAAAACTGTCCTATGTGAGCAAGAATTATCCTGAGCCAGCTTAAACTGTCTTAAGTCATCCTGTGTTATTTCAAATCTTTTACAAAATATTTATTTATTTGCAGTTTTAATAAACAAATAAAATTATCTTTATATAAGTAACATTCTTGTATTCCACATTACCTTATAAAATTAAACTGTTTTAAGTTTAAAAACTAAGCAGCTGATGCTTAACTTTATTTAAAGCAACATTTTTAGACTGTACATTTCTTATTTTAATTCAAAGTAAGGTCTTTTAACCATTGTTATCATTGACTGTAAATAAAGTAGGCAAAAAATATCTGACCTAAGCACAAAATTATTTCTAGAATTTACTTATGCAAAGTGCATTTTTAATCTAAACCCAGGGCCAAAAATTAAAGTTGTAAAATCACTGTTGCAAAAACTTACGTAATTTTTAAAGACTGCCAAAAAATTGAAAAGGCTCACTAATGGCCCCTCCTTTGACCCTCTTACAGCTTATGGCCCACTTTGGGAAACCCTGCGCAAAATGAAAAACAGTCTTACATAATTACTGTTTTTAGTTGGAGTTATCGATAAAAAAAAGATTTTTGTACAAAATTATTTTTTCAATCTGTAGTAATAGCTGTTTAGTTCTTTACAAACTATCCTAGTTAAAAAAAATATGCAAATTTTACAGGAGGACAATTTAGAAACATTAATCTAGAACAGGGTTTCCCAAACTTTTTTGCAAATGGTCCCCTTTATAAAAAATAAAAAAGCAATGGCCCCCTTCAACAAGATTACTCATAAACTACGATAAAAAGACCTTTTTTATTTTTTTTTGCTCTTCATCTGCAACTCAAGAATATCTAGTGTAAGTTTCTAAACTAAATAAAATAAACCTAAACTTTTTTTTTTTTTTTGCTCTTCATCTGCAACTCAAGAATATATAGTGTAAGTTTCTAAACGAACATAAAATAAACCTGAGACCTTTTTTTTTTTTTTTGCTCTTCATCTGCAAGTCGAGAATGTCTAGTGTAAGTTTCATGTTATGGCCTCATGGTCCCCCTGTGGCTCCTTTACTGCTCATGGCCCCCCCTCTTCCCCCTTTGCTGCTCTTGGCCCCCTGAGTATCTGTCATGGCCCCCTAGGGGGCCACTTGGCTCACTTTGGGAAACCCTGATCTAGAAGCAATACTAACTTAACTAAAGTTACTTTAAGACAAAAATACGAGACCTCAATAACACAATTAAAACGAAAATTTGTTGAGAGATTTATAAAAAATAAAACAATTAAACTAAATAGTGATAACTGCATATCATAAAAATAGTCCAGTAATTTGTCATCGAAAATTCATAAAAATTAAATGTTATAGTATAACAGTTTAACAATCTTGACCTTACTTCAATACAAATTTTACTTGATAAATATTATATTATGTAAAATTAATGTTTGAAGCTAACTAAGTGTTTTAAACTTTAAGAACTGTAAGATTTATTTTAAACAGTTTGTAGGAACGGTAATTTATTTTTTGCTATATTATGTTTATCATTATCTTATTAATGTTAAATTATTTTCATTAAAACAAAAATTTGTGTGATAAAATTTTTTATTTTACAACATTACATCTTATTAAACATGCTTTTTTTCCGCATTCAGAATAAAAACAGATTTTTAAAATATTAAAACAGAGTTAATGTTAAATTAACTTATATACTAGAATCCATTAATTAACAAAATTAATTATGATAAAAACAAAGCTCACTAACACTATAGAATACGTATTCAAAAATCAACAGTTTAAAATCAAAAGATTGCGCGGGTGAATTTTGGCGCCAAATTTTTTCACGCAACAAAAATGGTCGTTTTCGTCACTCGAACCTTCTGGTGTGGTACAACTCAGGGTCGTAGAAGGAGGTCAGCACCACTCTGTTGGCGAACTTTCTGCCCGACAGGGCGTTCGACGCGGACTGGCAGTCTCTTTCGGTGGCGAACTCGACAAATATTTTTCCGATTCCTTCGCTTTCGGTCACGCCTGGACGGGGCCTGGGAATTTCCAATGACACCAACTGTGAAGATTAGAGATAAATAAAAGTAGAAGTAAAAATTATGATACATGTTATCCATTTACTTCGTATGCTAACGATAATACCAATTTTTATAAGTTCTCAACATAAAAAACTAATAATGGATACAGTTAAAAAATTATGCAGCATCTCAAGTATTATTGAGAAGTAAATAGTGTCATACTTTTCATATATTTTGCTTTACTACAAAATATTTCATTCAAATTCTCAAAGCAAAAAAAATATACATTATAGTTACTTTCTTTGTTAAAATATGTTATACTTAAACGATATTGACCTTTCCCAATTTGCTACATTCATCTTTGACGTCTTCCAGAATGTCGTCGTACTCTTCGTCGTCCAACAACTCGTCGCAAGTCACCATGTTCATCAAGCAAAGCACTTTCGTCGCCGGACCTGCTCCCACGCTCACCATTCCCGGTATCTGAACAGGGGATTTTGTATCAGGTGACGATCATGATTGCTAACAGGTGCTCTTATTTGTCATGCACTTATAACTAGTTAAATATAAGTTAAATATAAATAAATAAAAATGTTCTGAATGCAAGTTTGAGAAACGGAGCAAAACTTTAAAAAAAAGTTTATGAAGAATAAAATTTGTGATTGTACATTTTTGGCGGAGTTACTTGATTTTCAAAAAATTTAAAGTTTTCACTTTACAATTAGGGTACTTATCATATAAGCACATATCTTTATTTTTACAAGAAGAGAATAAACACATTATATACTTAAACTTACTTCTAGCAACTGTAGACCCTCCTAACATTTTACTTTTCAACTTTCGTTCAATATTGAGAAAAGAAAGTTTAAAAAGAGCACATTTGTTTCAATCAAATTTATAGTGGTCATTTAATTTATATACAAAAAACAATAGATTAACTTGCGAATAACAGTAAAATACAAAAAAAAACTATGTATTGAAACTTTAAATAGACGAAATTTAATTCCAAGAATCATAAAAAACAAAAACCAAATGAATCTATTGTTTCAGAGTTATAACTTTTTTTACAGATTTTTTATGTAGTATAATACTTTTTCCTATGTATGCAGTGATGTGATAGATTTTCAAATACAGGATAAAATTACAGCAACTTGATCAGGGTTATCGAAATTTAAAAAAATATTCAAACATTCTAATTAAACAGCTAGAAAACTTTAAATTGACAACCAAAGAAACCTTTCTTCAAATAATTAACTAGCAATTTAGCAGAAACATTCATCGAATTAGGAATATTTTAAACAAACTTGTAGTTGTACGGGAACGTTCATCATTGCTGCCGGGTTGTTTTTCGCGCCGACGGAAGCTCTTTGCACGATCAATTTCTTATCGCCCAACTGCATACCGTTCAACCCGGCTATGGCGTTATCTGTCACATTCGCATCGGCGTACTCAGCAAAAGCGTATCTGAGATAAGATTATTTTGATTCATTTTATTACATAAACTACAGTGTAATCTACATATTCAGCAAAAGCGTATATGCTTAAGGCATAAGCACCTTGATTTTCACAAGTTGATCTTATTTTGTAGAGTTTTATACGAGCTAGCAGACATTTTTAACCGTTTGAAAAAATTCAAAGTAATTTTTGAGATATGTGCAGTCAAAGTCGGTGACCTCAATTGGTTCTTAATGGAAGGCGCAAACTAAAAACGCGAAAAAAGATCATTTCACTAAAAATCTATCTCCTCCTTCATTTTTTAAGCAATCTTCTTCAAATTTTCACAAAAAGTGTATTATTAAATTTTTAAAAGATTGAATGCAGGAATTTTTTTCTAATTTTATAAAATAACATTTTTAATAAAACAAAACCACCTTTTTTTTGTTTTTTTATCTAACAATTTTATTTTTCAGTATTACCTTTAGAATTCCAAAATTCAAAGTCTTTTAAACTATAAAAGGAACGTTTCCTGAAAATTTGAGGTCTCTATCTCAAAAAATGAAGGAGAAGATAAGTTTTTAGTGGTTTTTTAAATTTCCGATAAAATGACCCCGAAAAACTTGCGGCTTATACGTTTGTATCGGAAACTTTTTATAAAAATTACAATATCTCAAAAGTTAAATAATATTTTTAATTCTATAAAACCTGGCTTGTAGTTTGTACTTTAAGCTTTCATATAGGACTCAATGTTATTTTCAGTAAAAATAAAAATTTCAACCCCCCTATGCCCTTAAAAATAAATATCAACTAATTTTTCTTTATTAAATCTGTAACATTGTAGGTATCTGTGTGTGGAAAATAATAATAAAAACTTTATGCCGAATCTGTAACTCATTAGTTTTTGTATCTACAAAATAGAGTTGTAACATTTAAAAGCACCTTGTCAAATATTAACTGTTACAATAAATACACAGTTACCACTCTAAAAGGCAAAAAGCCAGCTTGTTAGTGACTAAAAATTAGCCTGAATTTCACTTAAGTAGCTTGAGTTGGACTGAGATAAAGATAAAACAGAAAAAGCGAATTGATATAAGCCAAAAACTGAATAATATTACTATTGGTCAAGCTTAAATATCTAAAAACAATGCAATAATAACAAAAGTTCTCAATAAAAACATAACTTTCAAGAAGGAAAAGTTTCATATAAAAAAACTAACCTAAAAATTAGGAAAAAAAAACTTATCTAGTCAAAATTAAACAAGCCTGAGTTTAAAAAAATCAAACCAGTCTGAGTTGGCCTGAGTCATTCTAAGTGTGTGGCAATCCTTCAAGTATTGGCCAAAGTTTTACAAAGTGGGCTAAGTGGCCTCCTTGGGGGCCATGAGCAGCAAAGGGGCCACAGGGGGCCCATGAGTCATAACTAGGGGGCCTTATGAAAAAAAGTTCTGTAAACCCTGGTTTAGACTAAGGGTGGGCCACATACGGCTTTTGAAAATTTATTTTTAAAATTTCCATCCCTCGGGCACGTAAATTTAGCCCGCTAAACCAAATTTTGAAACTTTTACTAGATATAGTTAAAAAATAAAAACAAAAATGAAACTAATAAAGTTATTTTCGTGAACTAAATTAAATTGAAATGCTTCGGCCGACCAAGGACTAAATTTTCCACATCTGGTTAGAAAACTGAAATTATTGCCCACCCCTAGTATAGACCTTAATAAAGGACAATGCCTAAATCAAAACTTTTAGATTTATTCATAAAGGTTGTTACTGTTGACGAGTATATTGTAGTTCTTTTAATTAATCAAGTAAAATTTTACTTTTACTCTACTTTGCAGCAAAAGAAGTGCAACATTTTTAAGAGAATCTGATAAAGAAATTTTCATAGCTCACCCTTTGGAACTGCTGTTGTTTGCGTCCTTCACGAGATTGAAAGCTCTCAGCGGCCCGAACGAAATCAAAAGCTCTTTGACTTGGTCGTCGTTCAAGTAAACTGGCAAGCTTCCGATGAACAATTTGTTCTGCGAGTCTGCTACCATCGGGGTGTTTAAACTGAAAAAATATACAAATATTAAAAATTATTAGAGTATTATGTGTAATTAATATATTTGTCTGTTTACCATGTAAAAAGTTGTTATTGACTACAAGTAATATTTTGTGAAAAAATTATTGTTATTTTTCAAATGTTCATAACTTGAAGCTAATCGTTTGTTAATAAAGATCCTAGCGAAGCATATGTTAGTAAAGAAAGAGTACTGTAAAAAATAGATTTTATTATATATTTTTTTGTTAATATTACAATTTTTTGTGAATTGGTGAGTTTAGTTAGAACTGGAATATTACATTATAAGTTATATGTAAATATTAAAAATTCTTTGTGAATTACTTTGATAAATACTATCTAAACATTAAACATATTTCGTGTAATATTTTTCTATATATATTATCTAGATGTCACGAATATTTTGTCGATTGGTGTGTTTAATCGAAGTTATTTTCATAAATTATAAGAATATTTTAGAAATACAATTTATGTATTTATAATATTGTTGAATATGAGTTTAGCTAAGGTGCAAAAAACTGAAGTAAACCATTGTAACTTTGGTCCTAAAAATTGTTATATCAAGTTCAATTATACTGTAGCAGTAATGCATGCTTCACTGCTTTCTTAATTGTATAAGAGAAGATATTGCAAAAAAAAGATTAATTTCTCAATGCTTAAATATGTTAACTTTGAATAAACGTTGCTTTTGGTAGAATGGTGAGCCGAAGCCACCTGTTAACTCTTTTTAAGCTGAGTATTATTTAATCAACTATTATGTTTATGTATTATTTATAGTATGTGTTTACTTTGTATATATTAAAGTGTAATAAATTTTAAAACTTGTTGAACAGTACTTAAGTAAATATCACAAATAGATCCTATTTAGAATCTATTAGCAAGGTTGGCTTTTTATAGTAATACTTAGTTTATATAATGAGTCCTCAGGTCCTCTATCACTATAATACTTTAATTTTTTAACTAACTTCTATACCAATTTACATGTCCTTTTTAAAGTTATAAAATGTGGGAAAATAAGTGCATTCAATATCAGAAGGCAATAATTAACTTAGTCTAGTCAAGCTAATTATATAAAATAAGAAGTTTTTTTTTTTTGTAAACTTTTGTATAAAAACGTTTAGTAGATTCTTTCAAACTATATAAATGAGACTCAATTTTTAGAACAAGATATATTTCATGCTTCTTTCATCAATTGTATACTAAGCAATAAAAATAAAGTTTGAAATTTAACTTATATAGTGGAAATGCAATCAACGTAATTAATAATAATAAAGCAAAGAGTAATTAACAATACATAAGTACTTATAATTACAATGCAACTAAAAAAATGTCAATAAGAACTCAGGAGTGTTAGAAAGAGAGATTTGTAAATTAGTAAGTAGGACGTATCATTCGGCTAAGCAAATTGTTATTTTTATATCGAAACCAATGTTCAAACCTGGAGGAAAAGATCCGATAGCAGAATTTAAACAAAGTATGGTAGTTTACCAGTTTAACTGCTTCTGTGAAGCCAGTTATGTCGGGATGACCTCAAGACAATTTGGCAAAAGAATAAAAGAACATATTCCAAAAAGTATTGACGAATTTTGTAAGAGTAATGAGAAAATTAAATCTATTAGAGTAATAAATGCTTCAAAAAGATCTGCTATTTCTGAACACTTAGTAAATAACCTTGATTGTGCTAGTAATTATAATTTAAAAAGATTTAAAATTGTTAAAAAATGTTTTCACATTTCGGATTTAATTAAACTTGAGGCTATTTGTATTTTATTAAGAAAACCTAAGTTATGTAAACATAAAGATTTGGATTATACTGTTTCGTTGTTTTCTTAAATTGTTTTATAAGTTGTTGCTCTGTTTTATTATTTTTTTTAGTTGCATTGTAATTATAAGTACTTATGTATTGTTAATTACTCTTTGCTTTATTATTATTAATTACGTTGATTGCATTTCCACTATATAAGTTAAATTTCAAACTTTATTTTTATTGCTTAGTATACAACTGATGAAAGAAGCATGAAATATATCTTGTTCTAAAAATTGAGTCTCATTTATATAGTTTGAAAGAATTTATTTTAATGTCAAATAATGTTTAGTAGATTCTTTATACTTTTGGATATAATTTATAAGACAGATATAATTTATATCGGAAGTACAGCAGATAGTTTCAAGGATAGATATGCTAACCATAAACATACTTTTTAAAATATAAATAAAAAACAAAGCACGCGTTTATCGGATTATGTCTGGAGCTTTTTTCACAGGTATGGTAAAAGGCCAAACATGGAGTGGAGTATTGTTTTAAAGATCAAACATGCATCCAACGGAGTAAGTAGAATTTGCCCAACTTGCAATACAGAAAGAGCAGTAATTGCAGCAGAAGATAAAGACCTACTTCTGAATAAGCGGCAAGATTATTCGAATATTTGTCCCCACAACCGACGATTCTACTTTAAATAACTCTGTCTACTTATGTACTAATTTATTTCACAACACTCACATTCACAATCACAAACTTTTGCAAATTTAATACTTTATGTTTTTAAGCTGCATAAATTATTCACCAATTTGTTAAATTTATTATGGCGTAACATTTCTGCACAACTCAATTTAATTTTCATTTCAAAAACTTGCCTATTCTTAGAGCTTTTTGAGGTTAGTGCTTACTTTTATTAAATTTGTATATTTGTAGACAATTTTACAATTTTATGTTTTTATCCCAAACTTTGTTTTTAAACCATAAAGTTTGTTTATAGTTACTATCTACATAAACACTATACATAATTATACATGCTTTTTCTGCTTTTTTTCTAATGTGTGTTAATATTTTATAGACTCCGTAGATCTGTTCTTAAATTTATTGAAATGCCGTTAGTCGGAATAAAGTTTTAACACAATTAAAATCTGTTGTACTTTTGGATATATATATATATGTATATATATACAGGATTGCCAAATTTTTTTGAGAAATTTCTTCAGGGTTTTCTGAATTTCTTCCAGGTTTTTAAAAGTAAACGTTTATGGGTATATTTCTAGTTTAAAGCTAAGTTTAAGGTTAAAAACTGTATTAAGTAGTATCAAACAACACTGTAAAGCTACTTTAAATGTGTTTTTTAATAAAAAATTTTGATCATGACAATAAATTTTATCTATACTATAAGTTTTTTGTGCAAAATCAAAATTTTACTACTTGTGAAAATAGTTCAAAATTCCAGGATTTTAACAAGATTTTTCGAATTGAAATTCTAGATTTTTTTGGCCTTAATTGTCAAATTCCTGGCTTTTTGGCAACCTTGTATATACTAACTAACAGGATCCAACCTTTATATACTCAATAAAAATAAACTTACACATTGCTCAACTTTTAGGTATAACTTGCTACAACAAAGTGGAAAATTTTAACTTGTTTGATAAACAACATTTAAACATTATTACACAAAGGAGAGATTACATGCACTAATTTTCTAATAAACTATCATGTTCATTACAAGTACTTGTGTTAACCAACCCGAAAGAATTTGTCACGACAGGGGCGACCATGTCGGCTCCGGTGAGAGGCTTGTAGTCGGAAGGTCTCCTGATCTTCAACGATTGGCTCATGAAAGTGATGCCGTCAAATTTCAGAGCCTGCGAAGTCTCGTCAACTGATCTGAACTCTGTGATTAATTATCACATACATAAATATATTGTAATGTTACTTTTTAAACTTTTGAAAATTTACCAACTTGTCTAACTATTGTGCAGAAATATTGTGGCGAATAGAAAAATATTTATAAAATACCAATTCAAATGTAACAAAAGATTAGTAAATTTGATTTTTGTGATTGGAAAATAATCTCTTTGAAACGGACTTGTTTTAGAAAATTCTAAGAAAATAAACTCATTGCATACAATGACACATCATAATCAACATCTAGCAAAAAACATTGCAACAAGAAATGTTCAAACCACAAACTAAAATATCTAAATGGTGCTGAGAGAAATGTGTAAAAACGATGGCGCAAATATCAATACCCAGCATTTGGTTTATACCCATAATTTCACATCAAACCAGCAACGAGGTAAGAGGAGAATAAAATACGTATTATTGAAACAAACCTAAAGAAATAAACTCATTTTGTATCATTTCAATGGTCAACCTGACAGCAATGTGGTTCAATAATGGGTTCTCACTCAAACAGACAAATCACCAAAAAATAAAGTAGTTTCCTAACGAAACGTATAAATAACTACACTAGCATCGTCTAGCTAGAAAGACTGAATTCCTTTTAAAGTTTCCAGATAACATTTTTATTAAAGTTAGGTCAAACTAAAAAAACGAATACCTACGAGTAACTTTAATAGTGCTATTCAGGGTGAAAATCTTAAATATGACTATTCCAGAATAACTTTGTAGCTAAATTTAAACTTCATGGTTGCCACAGATCAAGCTGAGAAAAAATTCCTGACTTTTCCTGACTTTTTACTAAAATTTTCCTCACTTTTATAAATCAAACTCTTAATTAAAACTTATTCTATAATACATAATCTAATACTTGAAACTATATAAAGCTTTTAATCTAATTTTAATACAGGTTAAAACAACAGTTTTTTTTTTTGCTGAATTCAATCATCAAACTTCCATTACATCACTTGAACCATTTGTGTATGATTGATGTACTTACAATAAACAGCTCTATCAGCAAAATACTTGTAATATTAGCTTACAAAAACAGCTTGTCTGAAAAAAGACACAATTTTTTAGCATTTCCTAACATAAATGTAACTAAATAAACGAAACGACATATAACGAACTTTTACTATAAAAACCTTAAAATAATAACGAACTTTCACAACTAAAATCTTAAAACAATAACGAACTTTTACAAAAAACCCTTAAAACAATAAAGAACTTAATCAAACAGTGTTTTTTTTATTATATGTACTAAAATTTATTTTTTCCGTTTGTTTATTAGCACTTCAACCTATTCATCTAATGAAGATATGATTTCTTTCATCTGGTCCCCTCTCTCTTATAACTTATTTCAAAAATTTAAACAATTTTGAAAAAACTATATAGAGGTAAAGTATACACATCAACTTGTTACATAAAATACTAAACTAACTACTAAATTATAAAGAACTCAATTATTTACTTCAACAAAAAACACTTGGATTCCAAAATTATTCCAGATAAATCTTTGTGTATATATCACAGTTTCACTATGGAAGTGACCTTGCAACAGATCATCAATACTAAAAAACTTATAAAACTACTTGTTCAAGTAGGGTAGTTGTTCATTATGTTAATAGAAAAGTTTTGCAGTTTTATAAAAGATATTTTATTTATTTATACAAGATGAAGGCATTGGAAATTAAATAATTTTGTAAATTTCTAAGAAGTTTTGGAATTTTAGTCTGACTTTAAGGGATTTTTAATTAAATTTTTACCATTTGAAAGCTTTGGAATTTAAGGAGTTTTGTAAATTTAAACTGAAAAATCTGACTTATTTTATCTTTGTCAAATTTCCGGACTTTTCCTGATTTTTTTTCAAAAACCCCAATTTTCTGCTGACTTTTCCTGACTTTTGTCATTTTTTATAGTTTTTCCTGACTTTTTCTGACCTTGTGGCAACCCTGAAACTTATATATGATTAAATAACCTAGTAGTATTAAAAATGTTAAAATCTTGTTAAAATTTAAATAAAATAAAAAACAACAAAATAAAAATTTATATTAAATGGTCTGCACAACAGGTATATTTAACACATGTGTATGCAAGGTATAAATTATAACCAACGAACCAAGAAAAGCAAAATTTTTATCCAAATTGATCTGCACGGCCAGTATGGGATCGCCGGGAGCCTGAGCCAGCCCGGTGATCTTCATCTGGTTGTTGAAGAACTCCATCATGCCGTCCTCGGTCACTCCGAAGGGGATGTTTCCGACGTACAAGCGACGCGCCTGTCTCGTGAGCTGCGTTCCCGCCACTGCCAACTGTTGTGTGAAGTTGTAGGATTTTTTTATCAATATTGATTGAACAGGTCAAAATTAATGAGTAATAACTGACATGTTGATGACTATTTTGTTATTAATTATCATTTTACCAACTTGTTTTCATAAAAATATTTTTGTACAAAAACCAAAAATTAATTAATGGCAAAAAAACACCTATTTTTTCCATACTAATTTTTTTTTATTCCAAGAGTCAAAGTCTTTTAAACTATAAAAGGAACGTTTCCTGAAAGTTTGATGGTCTTAAAATGAGAAGAAGATAGTTTTTTAGTGATTTTTTAAATTTCCAAGAAAACTGATCCCGAAAAATTTGTGGTCCATATGTTTGTATTGGAAACTTTTTATGAAAATTACAATATATCAAAAGTTATATAAGATTTTTTAATTCTATAAAAACTGGCTTGTAGTTTGTACTTAAAGCTTTCATATAAAATCCAATGTTATTTTAAGTAAAAAAACGTCAGTACCCTCTATGCCCTTAATTATGTACTGTACAATAATCTTTCTCTTAAGAAGATGTTGTGTACGGTTTTTTATCTTTATAATAAAATTCAGTAATAAATCAAAATTATGTTACTTCACATGTAAAAATAGTTGAATGATCCAGGTTTTTTGGTGATTTCTGTTCAAAGTTCCAGGTTTTTCTAGGTGTTTTTTCCCTAAATTGTCTAACTCTAGGTTATTCAAGGATTCCAGAATTTTTAACAACCCTGATACAAGTTTTGATACCGTTTTAAAATTAATTGTTAGCAAACAACCGACAAATACAATTGCAACCTAATAAACAGACATTATAAAATATTTGATAAAACTAACATTAGCCAAACTTTCGCTGGGTATAGTACCACCAGCTAAAACGGAAGCATTCGAGTTAATGATTGGTATCTGCCCCGCAGCCTGCATCGCTTTATACTGTGCTGTTGTAACGTGCTCGTAACCGATTGGTGGTACGTCCCAGTATCTGTGTGAAATATTATGAATGTTGAATATTTGGATTATTTAAATGAAGTGGTGGTACAATCTCAGTATTTGTGTAAAGAATATTAAATTAAAAAAGCTAGTTTAGTTAACATGTTTATGACTAGTATCTAGAAATAATTGTATTTTATTTTGATTTTGTTATGTTATTTTATTTAAAAATTGTATTTTATTTACATCCAACTATCTGATATTTTAATCATAAAAATATTTGGTTAATTATTTAGCAGCACAATAAAAAAAAATGTACTGAAAAAATAAATTGCAAACACATTACAAAACAAGCCTAAGAATTAACTATCAACAACCAACTAACTTGTTGACACGCTTGGGTCTTTTATCTTCTCTCTTTTCACGTGAAGACCTGCTCCGGTGACGATGTTTTTGATCTCTGCTCCTGTCTCTACTACGGTGCCTGTTTGATTTACCGTTTAAAACGTGTGTGGACTAAACCACATTAACCCACAAATAAATGCTGATCAATAGTTTAAAATAAGAGTAAGCTTTGCGCCTACCGTTAGAAACTTTGTAGATTGGAAAAGTTTATGCTTTTAAAATTAAATATTGACTTGATTAAAAATAAAAACAAGCGCATTGTTGTTAAGATGATTAATGTTTTGATTGTGTGAAACGAAACCCCAAATATACCATCATAAATATCTAGTTATTTAAGTTCTCAATTTCATGTATATAATGTAAAAATTATCTTTAAAAATAATAGTTTATTTTTTCAAGTCGACATAAAAAGAACAAAGGACATTTAGTTAACTTAAATCAGTGTTATAAAAATAATAAATAAATTTATGTAATAAACGATAAATTTAATGTTTTAAGGTTTTTAACATTTTTATTGTAAATATAACAGTTTGAGTAAGTGACTATGATAATAACGTTTTCACAACTGCAAATAATTAAAATTAATTCATTATTTTGTATATTTAATAATTTTAAAAATATATATTCAGTTCAACATTTTTATTGCCTAGCAATTAAAGTTTATATTCACTCTGAGAAAATTTTTGAAGAACATCTATAATAAAACTGAGACCCCTCGCTTTTTGATATGTGCTCTATAAAAATATTGAACTGTTAATAAAACTTATAAACACAAACACTTTTTTAATTAAAAGACAATTTAAGACTCTTGGATAACTTTTGTATTACAAAACTTCACAAGATAGTTTAAAATTATAAAAGTCTTTACATACTTAAAAATATTAATTCCTGCAAGTAAATTTTTATTTGTAGTTTAATTATAAAAAACATATTTAAATAAAAATTTGACTTGATAAAAAAAAAAAAAATTTTTGTATTATGTGATCTGAAAACTTACATTTTTCACATTTTAAACTGAATTTGATTATTTTGATTTTGTTCTCATTTGCTTCCAGCTAGAAACTAGCTAAAAGAAGGTATATACATTTAATAGTTTGATCTTATACAACAATTGTAATTCACCTTAATTGTTGTTTACTAAATATTTCAAAATTAAGCACAATAAAATATTTACTAAAATTATTTAGCTTATACTAATAAAAACTAAACATTTAAAATAAAAAAGCTGATAAGCTGTTTTGTAAGCATATCTAAAAAATTAAGAACACAATATTACAAATTAGAAAGCTGACAATTAACGAATACTTAGGTTATAGAATAAACCTATGTAGTTACCTTAAGCTATTAAATATTGATTCTTTATTTAATTAAAAGTTGTAATTCAAACCTTCTTCTCTCCCTGGAACGGCTTCTCTTCTTCCTGTCTCTGCTCCTCTTGCGATCTCTGCTGCGCCTCCTCTCCCTACTCCTTTTCCTGTCTCTGCTTCTTTTTCTGTCACGGCTCCTTCCTGAATCTCTGCGATCTTCCTCCTTGACATTCTCCAGCTTCACCTGTTGCTCCCCCTCAATTTTCACTTGCTGATGCGCCTCCACATACTGGTGGTTCCCGTTGGTTTGCAGAGGTGGTTGCTGCTGAGCAACTTCCATTTGTTAGTGATTGTTTATAATTCTCTAATTAATCAAAAAGTATTCTTTCCAATTACATTGATAACTTGATTTTTTAGTAGTTTTTTTAGAGTAAAAAGTAGTTTATTTCCACTTATTGCTTTAAGTTAACTCATTTAAACTGGTTAGAAGCTTCTGTAAGTCATACGATAGTATTTTTTAATCAAAATTAGTTAAGGATTTATTAGAATCTTTGATACAGGACTTCTAAAAGTTTTTTGAAAATTTATTAAAGTTTTTCTGAATAATACTTTAAGTTTTTTTAATGCAAGTTTTAACTATACAACTTTACAAAAATCTATGTTACTGTTATTAAAATGCTTTCAATTTTCTTTTTTAATTTTTATGGTAGTTCTTTTTCTATACAAAACATAACTGAAATTATTTAATTTCTTTAAAAGTAAACTTACTATATGTGGTATTCAAATTAAAAAGTTAAAATATCTAACTTTTTTTTTCTGTTTTGAAAGCTTACCAATATTTATAAAAATACTAATGAAACAAAAAAAATCACAAAACACAATTAATAAAATTACAGGGTAGCGTAAAAATTATGTAATATAAGCACAGTATTTTAGCAATGAAAGCATAAAAAGACCAATACTTAGCTTAAGTTATACCAAACTAGCCTAAGCCAGCCTGAGTTTAAGAAACAAATAAAAAAAAAAGAATAAAGAGAAAAAAACTGAAACCTTTTACTATGAAGTTTGTATACTATAATTAAATAATTAACATATCATTAAAAAACAATAGTATAACTAAGCACTTTCTATTAAATTTTCATCTTAAATGTTTTGTACAGTGCTTATATACTTATCTGGACTTCACTTATCCGGACGCTCACTTATCCGGACAGTTTCATTCAGAAGAAAATTCAAAACATTTTCAATAGTAAACGCAAAAATTCATTTAAAAGGTTTCACAACTTTTTAAATTCCATGAGTTTTCTGCTGCAAAACGTGGGAAACCTATAAAACAAACGTCTTACATTTCTTATTTTAGTAAAACTTCCAATACATACTAGTTTGTTAGGAGTGATATGTTTCCGTTTAATTGACTTTAAACTTTGTCAAAGTTTCTTGTTTTCTTTCTTTCTGTCTGTTTTTTTTTCTTTGTTTATATTTTTTTTTTTCATTTAAAGATATACATTAAAGGTTTACATTATATTTTGTTTTTAAAGATAAATTCAATTCATATTTTCTATTAAACAAAAATTAATCTTTGTTTTGAATTAATAGTTAGGGCAGGTGGAATTGCAAATGATGAATTTTACTTGCTTGACCGTCAAAAAACGTATATAGTTGCAGAGGGTAAGTAAGTCTGATGTTTTAATACCTTAGAAAAATAAATTAATTAACTTTAAGTTTAGCTTTTATTATATATTACTCACAATTACTATGTATTTGTATTTACCATAGCATTTTTATTATGCATTGCATTATATGCAGCAGTTATTTTATTAGATAAAAAATTGATCTTTTGTACTTATCCAGAATTTTGTTTATCCGGACATGTTTAGAGAAAAATCTTGCCCAACATGTCCGGATAAGTGAATAAGCACTGTACTAAATTAAATACCAACAAATAGTAGGATTTCATCTTTATTTTTCAATTGTTTTCAGAAGTGGTACATTCTTTATGCCAAAGTTTATATCAAAGCAGATTTTTCACAGGTTTAAATTTCATACTTTTATTTGGGTTTTTATTTATTGTTAAATTTTTTAAACTATGTTAAGAAAAAGACAACATTATTTCAACTACTAATGCTTTTAAACCACAAAAATGTTATAGTAATGTGAATAAATTAATTAAATAATTTCATTATATTGTTTGATAAACAACTTATTAAAATAAAAGTTCTTACTTTTAGAAAGTTTAAATGCTCATAAAAAATACTGTAAAATTATGTAAAATATTAGTGAAAATGAAGGAAGTTTTCAATTTTAAAAGTAAAAGAGTTTGTAAAAGTTCTCTATTTCTATCTGAAGTTAAGCAAATGCAGATTTTGTCATTTAAGGTATAAGAGAATATAGGATTATAATTAAGTTTTTTCAAAGTATTTTAGTTTGCATTTTCTATATTCTTTTTATTCAACTCTCTTCATATCTTCTAGTGGTATATCAAAAACTCACAAGGTTAAAACATAACAAAATATTTCTTTATAAGTTAAGGTTACCCAAAGCTTGAGTACCCTAGCATTATAGCTAGAGAGTTTTACAAAAAATCCACTCATGTTATAGGTGCCATTAAAGTTATAACACAGTCACATAACAGTGCACTGACAGAAGAAAGTTTAACTTTTTATATTAGAAAATATCTCAGTGTTTTCTCAGTATAACTGTACTCAATGTTATACTTATAATTGTGTAGATCAGGGTTTCCCAAATTGAGCAAAAACAAGGTCATAAATTAACTTACACTATATATTTTGGAGTTTATGAGGAAGAGCAAAAAATGTTTTAAGTGTTTTTAATGGTAGTGTTAAAACTTATACTAGATACTATGGAAAAAAAATAAGAAACCACAAGCCGTAGAAGAGGGAGCCACAAGGTCATAATTTGAAACTTACACCAGATATTCTGGAATTAATGATGAAGAGCAAAAAATAGGTCTTAAGAAATTTTAATGGGAGTTTTTAGGAGACCATAATTTTTCAAATTCTCTAACAGGGGCCTTTTAAAAAAACTTTGGGAAACCCTGGTGTAGGTAAATAATTTTGAATAAGTATTCTGGGTATTTTCTTTTCAGAAAATTGTTTTTTAATTTAAAATACGGGATTGCCACTCTTTTAGTAAAAAAAACTGTCTTGAGTGACTAAAAACTGTCCTGAGTCATCCAAGGTTTTTTTTTTATGAAATCCTTACAAAACCTTTTTATTTTCAATTTATCAAAATTTGTAAAAATCAAGTTCTTCATCCAAACCGGATATAAAAGAACAAAATATTAAAAATTTAATCCTTGAACTCATTCAAAATATAGAAAAATCTGTGTCCTGAGATGGTTTCTAAAAGTACACACTTTTGGGTCTATTTTTAGTCTAAAACAAATTTTAAGGTAAAAAACTGTCTTAAATAGTACAACAATATTGAAAATATACTGTAAAGCTACTTTAAATGTGTTTTATATGTTTTTTTTTTTGATGATGACAAAAAAATGATATCTTTATGATAGATTTTTTTCTGTCAAATCAAAAATTTACTATTTAACAATTAAATTGTTTAAATTTCTAGGTTTATCCAGGATTTTTAGTGTTTTTGTTAAAAACTCTAGTTTTTCCAGGAATTTATAAAAATTTCTCAAAATCCAGATTTTTTAGCCTAAATTGTCACATTCTAGATTTTTCCAGGAATCCAGGTTTAGTGGCTGCCCTGTTTTATAGTAAAATTTCAACTTCTTTTTTCTAACTTGGAATATGACTAAAAATTATGTGAGCTAAAGTGGATGACAGGTGAGAAAAGAATTTTTTTTATTCTTTGTTGTTTTATGAATAACATCAAATGTAAATTAACATACAAAAAAAAAACAACTTTTCAAAATTTTCATTAAAACTTTTTTAAGAATGTATTTACCCACTCAACAATAAATACCACGTTTTTGATGTCTATTTTAGCATCTAAAAATGTTATACACATTTAAATTTAAATTAATGCTCAGTTATTTTCTAGTTACTTAATGTATTTTGTTTTAATAAAATACTTCTGTTTAAAGTCAGTTTATAAGGCAACTCATTTTTTACAATGCATTTTTTATAAGGCAACTCATTTACAGAACTAGACTTAAGGCTTAATTTTTTTTCAATATCTTTTATTATTGAAAACTTAATTCACAATTTATTTTACTTATTTTTTAACCAGCCAATCAAAAACTATTTTTTTGATGACGATAAAATAGAACTATTATAAAACAATTTTTAAATGCTTTTTTACACAAATTCCAATAGAAAATTAAAATATTGTTTATTGTATTTGAGAAAGAGCAAAGAGCAGAAGTTTTTGAGGACCATTTTTAAATAAATATATATATCTCAAAGTACCGTTTTTTAATTCAAAAATGGATAATTTTTCACTTGCCTGTCAACTACTTTAACCAAAATTAAACCATTGACCATGGCTATGAGTGTTCACATTTTTTTCTTTTTGACTCTTTTGAAAATTTATCTTTTAACTAAAAATATGTTATAAATTTTAATAAAAGAAAATGTGAAAACTTACAAGTCAGCGGATTGGTATTGAGAAAGACAGATTTGCCACTTGTTTTGGAGAAATTACTTCCTGGTTTTTTAAAGTACACATTTTTGGGTCTATTTTAGTTTAAAATTAAGTTTAAGGTAAAAAACTTTGTTACTATAATACTATAACTACATTAAACCTAATATACTAACCAATTTTAAATGTGTTTTTATTCAAAATAGATTTAGATGATCACATTATTTTTATCTATATGAAAAAAAGAAAGAAAAAAAAATGTAAACGCTCTTAACTAAGGTCAGTGGATTGATGTGGAGAAAGCCTTCTGGTCATTTAGAGCTGCGCACCATTTGCTTGTAACTAATACTTTGAGCTAACTTTAAAACAATAATAAAAAATAAAAAACTTAAATGGTAAATATATATACATTGATAAAAAAAATTCAGGTTAAAAAATGGTAAGCACCCTTTTAAACCTATTATATATTCATTCACCATTAAAACCATGGGCTCCACACCCTCTCCTCCCCTATATTTTGATTTTTATGATCATTTACATTCACTTTTTTTTTTTGTTGTTCTTTTTACAAGGGCAACCATAAAAAAAGCAATAAATTACTCATAATTTAATAAGAGGGGAGAGTTGGTAATGTCAGTATACACAAAATATCTAATATAAGAGCACCATGTATCTTTAAATAGTGTCAAAAACTTTCTAGTATATGTGCTTGTAGGTGGGTAAAAATTTAAAACGGTTTTATTGATTTATAAACAAATAACGTTATAGATTTTTCTGGCTAATTGAAATTTTACTACTTAAAATGTAAAATTTGTTTAAAATTCCAGGTTTTTCCAACTATTGTCGTGAATTTGTTCAAAAATTCAGGTTTTTCTATTAGCAAGAAGTTAGCAGCATTTCTTCTTTTTTTTTTTATGGTAAAAAAACATCAGTCTCAAACTCTACCCCTTGCAAAGATAAACGTTTTCTGGGGAGTTTTTTTTAAATTTCTGATATTGGTTAAACAGTTCATTGTCTAGATTCAAATAACTGTCTTGATACTTCGCAATTACTTTTAAGCTTTAATTCTTTAAATGTATGTTCTTCAGAGTTTAAAAAAATAAACATTTTATGGGTTTGTAAGTATACAATGTATTTTTTTAACAAAATCTGCTAACTTCCTGCTAATGGTTTATCCAGTTTCTGAAATTCCAGGTTTTTCAAGGTTTTTTTGACTAAATTTTCAAATTTCAGGTTTTTCCAGAATTCCAGGTTCTGTGATAACTTGATCACTTTTTGGTCATCAAAGAAAGAAAGAAAAAAGTGAACGCTCACAACTATGGTCAATGGATTGGTGTGGAGAAAGACCTTTCGGTCATCGAGCCTCACACCATATATGTATAAATAACTTTGATAAGTTTTATTTAAAACTTTGATAAAATCTTATTTAAAGTTAAATATGATCAAGCTACTTATCTTTTACTTGTAAACACTGTTTCCAACTATTTCAATTTTTATATTACAAAATTAGAAATTTTAAGGTTAATTACAACCTTTTGTTATAATATAAATTAATCAATAACAGGATGATCTCTGGATTTTTAAAACCATCTTCAAGCTATTATGATGTGCTTCCAGGTTTTCCAAGAAGAGCATCTTTTTCAAGCATTTTTTATAGATTCCATTTTTGCTAAAAACACTTTTCTAGACAAAGTAGTAAAAGTAGTATAAGTATCAGGTTTGTGGTGTAGAATTTACTTCCTTTGAAAAATTTCTAAATTAAATTTTTTTATGTTATAAAAATATTTTTTGGATTGAGTATTTTTATCTTTACAACTATCAAGTTTTAACATACTTTTTACGCATGCATATTTTTTATTTTTATTAACTATATTAGAAATTTTAAAATTTGCACCTAATTTGCATATAAAAGGGTTGATCATGCCAATTCGATCATCAGACCACAAGTTTCGGTAGACTGAGACCTTGTGGTCTAGACTGAGACCTTGTGGTGGTAGAGAGAAACTTGTGGTCTGATGATCGAATTGGCATGATCAACCCTTTTGTTAAATTTGAGCTTGTCTCACGGCAAGCGAAAGTCCGGACTTGTTCTGCAGACTTTCGCCGATTTTGTTAATTTGCATATAAGTACACTGTGTTGTTTTTTCCGTATAATTATTTTATAGGTTTTTTTATTAACTTGAGTATATACTTTTCTGACTAATTCCAGAATCCAGATACAGTCGAATCTAATAACATTTGATAGCGACCAAAATAAATATGACTTTACTTTAATAATCTAGTTTGATTACTACTTTATAAACTAAAGTTACTATTTATATTTTTTGTCTTTCTGTTTAAATTTATCTTTTAGTTCTCAAACAAAAATATATTATCATCTCCTTTTTCTTTCACGTAAGCTTTCAAAGTTAAAGGAAAAAGATTCAATGCTGTGTTTTTAAAATTTTAATTAGCTAGGTATGCAACAGTCATGATTGATGAAATAAATATTTATTTGAATGGAAAAAAAGCTTTTAAAAGTTACAAATGTAATAAATACTATTGTTCACAATAATCGATAGCAACAAAATTAAAATATCGGTAACTAAACTTATACATATTTTGAGAAACATTGTAGAAGGAATAAAATATACAAATTCAAAACAAAATTCACAATCAATAACAATTAATGTTGTAAAATTATTTTGTTTATATCAAAGTGTTTATGGAACTAAAATACTGTTACTGATACAGTTTTAAAAGCTAAATGTAATTAATGGTACTTTTATGATCATGTTTAGTCTTAAAATTCCAATGTAATATTTTTAACACTTGCAAGCTTTAGAATATTTTACCTCAATGTTATAAAAACTTTTTAATTTATTTAAAAATTCATAAAAAGAAAGTAAAGTTAAGAAACCAAACGCCATACAGTAAACATATAAAAAATTTATAAAGTTTTAATTAGGTTTATTTTACACCATTGATGCTACACTGCATGTGCAACCAACCGGAACGTCCAATCTGGTCGTTATCCAAACTTCACTACTATTAGCAAAGCTTCTTTTCTTCACATCCATGTGTACTGTCACCTGAAAAGAGTACCTTCGGTTGCTGTCCTTTACAAACGAGCCAAAGCTGTCTCTTTCAACGCAACTCCTGCAGTTACAACAGGTCATTGCTATTCTGACTGGAATCCGATCATAGTCGTAATCGTAACTGAATAAAAAAAAACATATATACTAATATTTAAATTATAAATCAAAACAATTTTAAACAATTTTTACTTAAAGTCTATTCAAACTGAGATAAAAAAGCGTGACTTTTTTAACTATAAGACTTTGTTTTTTATTCCTAATGATTTTCAGCTACTTAAATGTTTTGTTTTTACTGAAACACTAAAAAATACATACTAGTAAGACCAAGGTGAAGAACTCCTTTTGTTTAACGGAAGTCTGTAATAACTAGAACCTTGCCAATTTTCTTCCATAAAATAGTTTGAATAAGGACACATTTTACCGTCTTTTTTACATAATTCTTCCTGTATAAAATATTTTTACTATTTTTTTAGAAAGCATAAATATGCATAAATAATAAAGGTAATAAAATAAGTAACATTTGTGCCTATATATTAATAAAATTTGCAATTTTGTTTTACATTTAATCATAAAACGATAAATATCCGCAATTATTTTTGATATATTTATAAAAAAAGTTAATCATAACTAACATGTTAATAAATTACTTGAATATTTGTTTTTTATTTTTTTAATTAATTAATATAGAAAATACTTAAATAATTTTTACTTACTTTTTGTTCGTTAACATTGTTGTTTCTCCTGTTGATTCTCGGGTATTCAACATATACTCTGTAAAATTAATAATAAAAATAAACAAGTTATTTCTTAAAATTTACTGTATTTACTTCTTACCTGTATGAAGAATGACTGCAGACAATTTCAGTGAATTCCAAAATTAAAACCATGAAAGAAATTGTGATGAAAAACAGTTTCTGAAAATAATTAACTTTAAGTTCTAAATACTTTTGTTATAAAGTAGTATAGTTCTTTGTTCTTAACTAAATTAATTTTGCTAAAATACGGACTTACTATAATTAATTCTGTATACAAAACTAATGCAGTTAAATAAAAATAAAATCAATAACATTAAAGCTGAAAACTCAAACTTTAGTTAATAATCTTTTTTTAGTTTTTAATTAAATAGTTTTTTACTTATTTAAGTCTTGTCCTAAAATAAAAGAGGTAATAGTAATGTGATCTCGATTGAAACATACTATACTGTTTTAATTAAATATTTTTCTCCTAAACATAACATGTAGTATACTTTTTATTTATTACCAATACAAATATCGTAATTTTTAATATTTACAACTATTTTGACTTTATAAATAAAATTATCTATGTTTCTTTGTAGTGTATGAAAAAAATCAGGACCCAAGTAGTTTATGTTAATCTTTGCTTTGTCATTTTCTTTATCTTAAAAAAAAACGATCTATTTTTGACGGTGTAATATTTTTTTTATTTTTTGAATTGCGATTAACGTTTTAGTTCTTGATTACAACAAATAACTTTTTTTTTTACTTAGTTATCTAACACTTATTTTTAATTATTATATTTTATCCCAATAACAAGCATTAATAAGTTTAAAAAAAACTTATGACAAACAATTGAAAAGCGTATATCAGATTAAGCGTGATTGTTATTTTTATTAAATTGCATGAGATGTTAACAATGTTGATAAGTTGTTACAGTAAGATGCTATAGAAATTAAAAATATACATAAATGTTCGAGAGAAAACAATGATAAATTTAATTTAAAGTAGTTAATGTTTGTACATATGATGTCATAAAGCGTCTACATTATAAATTGTACAAAGCGTTTTTTTATGAAATTTAAGTTAATATTTTACAAGTTATGACCTTAATAAAGCTTTATACATTTTATATCTTAATAAAATAACTAACCATGGCTTATGATTTGATTTGCTCGTTGAAATATCTTCAATTAGATTTGTAACTTGACAAAATACAACTGTTATTAAAACTGTAATTTCACTCTTATATATAATTTCTTGTTCTTTTTTCTTTAACATTTTCTTTAACATTTATTATCAAATTATTCTTTAGATTGTGTTTCTAAACTACTATTTTTAATTTAATTCAGAAAACTTATTCAATTTTTTTGTTTTTTATAGCATGCTAATTTAAAAAAATTGTTATAGATGTATATACTTTAACAGAAATTTAATTGTTTAAATAGTAAGCTGAGATAACTATTTTAAGCAATTTCATTTTTAAAAATCTCTTTGTCTAAAGAAAACAAAAAGAAAAAATCTTCTTTTTTATGTTTCCGAGTATTGTTTGCTTTCTATTATTAGACTTAGACAAGTATTCAAAATTTAAAAAATTATAGTTTAAAATGGAAGGAAATTCGTTGTTCTTATTATTATTCATTATAATTGTTTTTCAATTTCTCATTAAGTGCTTAATTTTTACAGCACTTATCTTTATGTTTTCATTTATAAAAGTTAAGCTCAGTTATGGTAGAATTATAACTTTAAAACTATTAAAAAAATAAACATTAGTTTATTTATCATTTTAAGTGTCAAATTAGTTTTAATATTCAAGTAAAATTATGAAATAAAAAATAAAAAACTACTTTTTTAAAACAAAATAATGATAAACTTTATCGTAAAAATAGTTTCAGCTATTACATATTTACTATCTTTTTAAAAGGTGTAACCTATCGTTCATATCATTATTATACAAGTTTTATAATCTTTATAGTAGTCTATTATGAGTTATCAGACAACTACATTTTTAAACACAAAATTTAGTTAATTTTCGTTCAATTTTGTTTTCTTTCATTTCGATTGATTGTTTTATAACTAAGGATTTTAAATAGCCCGTAAGAAATTGTAAAAACACGTATTGACGACTCGATAATCGAAAGGTTTCTTTGTAAACAAGGTCCTTAAACCAGAATTTTTGATCTTTTTTTTTTATTGTTTAATAAACGATTATAATAACAATAAAAAACGTAGGAATATTATCCGTTGTTCTTGTTATTTTATCTTTTAAATGATTGTCAGATTTATTTATTTCATCATTGTTTATGAAAGATTCTTTGCACTTCTAAAAATTCTTCATCAATAAGTTAGAAATTTTTGTTTTCATCATCTTTAACAAATACTTTTTGAAAGACCTTACCAAAAAAAGAGTTCTTTATCAAAATCAAATACCATTGGTAAATTGTTATCATCATGCAATAGAAAAAGCTGGTGCTATGTTAAGCTTAGATTTTACAAAGCAGTAACATTTTTTTAAATATGTGTTCTGGAAAAACTTTTTTTTTGTTCCATATTAAACACTTTAACTGCTTTTTGATATTCATTTGAAACTTTTTTTTATATTTCTGTATCATCTGCTTATCTTATTCCGATTGTTTATAGAGTTTGTTCTGTAAAAATATGGGTTAAGCAATCGAGAAATTGGCTTTATACCCCTATCAACACTAATGCTAAAAGAAATAACGCTGTGGTCATTAGCATCGATTAAATTCGAATTAATTACAAAGCAGTAAATCAAAAGTGTTACTGTCTTCATGCTTAGGTTAAACAATAAGTTGTGTAAAAAGATTATCTGAAAAAAAATTAATAAAGCTTATTTGACAGTCATTGTAGGTTGTGTCCATGCATTTATAGTTATGGTGCTCATTTATTAATTTTTTATCTGTCAAGTTTTGTATTATCAATAAATTTTTGCATATTACTAAGTACAGGTGTAATAAAGACTTTGGAAAATTTTAATATAGAAACTTTTGAATCAAAGATGAAATACAAAAGCAATGTTTTTGTTTTCTTCAAATCTAAATTTTACTATTTGGTTTCAAAACTGGAATCTGGCTTAACAGTGTCATAAACAAATTCAAAAGTTGATTTTAAAACAAAAGTCTTCTGACTTTATGCATATACAGCACAAGTTTGAGATTGAGTTTGTAATAGTTTATATATGGATATTAAGTTTAAATTTCATGCAGATGGAGCCCAGGCCTAAGACCCAGCCTACCAAAGAAGTTGCAAAGAAGTATGAGAAATTGTACGAAGCAAACAAGGTGCTGTATAACTATCACATAGCTCAGGGGTTGGCAAACTACAAGCCGCATTCAAAATTTTATTTCAACCAACTTGATTTTTTTTCAAAAAAAAAATGTTTTGAAATTTTAATGCTGTCTTTAAAAGTTAATAATTCACCTAATTATTTTCATTCACAAAAACATTAAAATCGTTCCCTTTTCGACCTATTGATCCCTGGGATAGCTATAACTGTATATATGTATTGAATTTTCAAATATAATATACTATGTTAAGGGTTCCCGAAAAATCTGAGAACATAGAAAAACCTGGAATTTTTAACAGTTTTTACGTTAAATTAATGAAATTTTTGTTTGATATAAAAAATTTGTCATATGAATAACATTTTTTTTATTTAAAAACACATTTAAAGTAGTTTTATAACATCTTTTCTGTTTAACAAAAGTTCTATTTAATAGGGTGTTAAATAAATTCTTTTAATCATAAAAATAGACCCAAAGTCTTGTAATTTTGAAAACTTGCAAGTTATTCAGAAAACCTAAATAAATTTCTCAAATACATGTTTGTGTCAGATTCATCACTCTTGTAATTTATTTGTCAATGAAAATTTACTCAAAAAATTTTAATTTAGACAATAGACATACATAAAGTTCTAGGTTCACATGAAGTTGAGAGTGGATGGGGCTGCGGACGTAAAAAGAAGGAAGAAGACGAAAACAGTTGTTAAGGGCCAAGATACAGCAGTATGAACAGAGGCTGGGCGTTGGATCAAACAAGTTGCAGTAGAATGAACAGAAGCTGGACATTAAAACGAAAAAGATGCAGAAGTATGAACAGAGACTGGACATTGGAAAGAACAAGATACAGCAGTATAAACAGAGGCAGAGCATTGGAACGAACAAGATACAGCAGTATGAACAGAGGCTAGGCGTTGGATCGAACAAGATGCAACAGTATGAACAGAGGCTTGGCATTGGAACGAACAAGTTGCAGCAGTATAAACAGAAGCTGGACATTGAAACGATTGAAGGGAAACTTTGAAAGCAAAAATAAAAATTAATCAAAAAAACAGATGAGTCGGAAAACCATTAGTTTATAACTTCGTTGATTTGTTGATGATAATTATTTATGTCCCGTGTGATCAGATAACGTCTAAATTGTGATCGTTACGTTTGTAGATCCCTTATTTTCTGTATCCAAATTGGACTCAGATTTTTCAATATTTCTGTCTGGTGATTACTTTTAGTTTACGTCATATTTTTTTTTTACCTTTGTTTTAATTTTTTGATTTTAATAAGTTATACAATCTTATTTAAACTCGTTTATTTTACAATTTTGGATGTAAATAAAACTTTTCGAATAGTTCAAGCAATATATTTTATGTTTTTAGTTAAAAGTATTTATGTTACTGACCAAATGTTTCAACTTTTTTGGATCTTAAAGTAGTTTTGATATAGAGTTTAACATCAAAAAATTGGCTGAATCTAATAAAATAATAGCTGTATCTAAACAACAGACTTTATGTAATATCTAAATAACAGGTCATTAGATATTAAGCACGTATAAATGAGAGTAATAAAAGATTTAATAACTATAAATCAAAAAAATTAACAATTATTTATTCTTTTTTATTTATTAGCAATTGTTTATTTCTATAAATACATGCCAAATATTAAATTTTTACCTTAGTTGTTCCTATCACAACAATGCTAACAGAAATGCTTAATGTAGAAAAACTTTAGTAATACATAAACTGTTGTTGTAAAACAAAGTTATGGACAAACCGTAAGTAAATGTTGTTAAAGCTGGAAAATATGCTTGCAAAGATAGAAAAAAAGCTAGTAATCTGTAATTGGCATATTTTATTGTTTGTTTCAGAAACTTCCATTTATTGTTTGCAGTTATCTTCGTTTTAAATATTTTAAATTGCTTCATATTGGTTCATTTTTAAACTTGTAAAAAGAGTTTTGCTATCAAAAATTAATTTATTAATCAAGTTAGGCTTAGTTCTTGATAAGTTAAGTATATACTGACTTGACTACTAACTACTACTTACCTACTCTAACTTAAAGATATTTATTTCATTTATACCTTTTTAAATAATTAATTGAAGTAAGTAGAAAATATTCGAGGTAATAGTTACACTTTTGTTACTTCAACTTTCTTTAACGAAAACCATTCAAAAAATATTATCACAGTTTATAAGGCGTTTCATTGTTAAAACAAAATGGAAAGAAGAAATACGTTGAACAATAGTGTGAATTTTTTAGACTCCTTATTTTACCTACAAAGCTTAAGATTGCTGTAGTGGTATTATTTTCACCGAACTGTTTTATTTCAACTTTCAGTTTTCATTAAATGTTTTTTTCATAGTAAATGCTACCATTAGCTTCAAAACACAAGTTAAACGTCGCTGTTGGTAATAACTGACCCTTTAATCAGGTTAATTCAAAACTTTTTCAGTATATATTTTTTATAGCTTTTAATAGTAAATTAAACACTATTTAAAACAATTTATTTTCGGCGTGTAAATCATTTACTTCAATATTCATAAAAAATATTATATTCTTTTATAAACAACTCTTTATAAACCAAAAATGTTTTACCACATTCTCAATAGAAAAAATAAGTATAAAACTTTTTTTTATTACTTTTATAAATAACTATCTTTAAAAACTTATTAAAGATGTAACTTTAGTTTGATTACTAACTTTATTATGATTCTAATGGTAAACAATTAAACAAAAATTCATGTTAAACAGTAAATCTAAGAGTTTTATTTTTTGAAAGCTATACATGTATAAAATTTTGTAAACTGTTTTAATAAAGTTTAGTTAAGTAAACAGCCTTTTGTATAATGGTCTATGAAAAGGTTATACCAGTATGTATACTATAAATAGTATAAATAAATAGTGATAGTATAAATAGTAATTCTAAGAAATCTTTTTTTTTAACTATATACTTATACAATTTTTAAATATATATTGTAGTTTAAAATAGTTCAGTTAATTAAAATAGCGTTTTGTATAATGGTTACTAAGTAAAACTATGTAAAATAAAACTTATACAAATATGTTTACATAAAATCTATTACTCAAAGTTTATTAAAATTATGTGCAATGAGGTGTTATTATCACTGTTGTATTGTATATTAAAGAGATTGATATTTTTACGTAAATAAAACAGATACTTTCGTTTTATTGAATATATTAATTTTTAAAGATATAAAGTTTACTATAAGTTATAAAAACAATTTTCATTTAGTAAGTTTAAATTTTTGCAAGTATAAGTAATTCTAATGAAATTTATACTTTTATTTAATTGTTTAATTTTGTAATATATAAATATTTTTTAAAACAGTTAACGAACTTATTTTACTTAATAAATTTATTTCAATTATATTACTTATAAAAAGTTTTTTTATAGCTAGTTACAAAAGTTTTGATTTAGAGGTTTTTTGAGAAAAAAATTTGCGCACCCCCTGACCAAAGTACCACGCTACGCCACTGATGTATAGTAAATTTTTTGAATTATTTGTATAATAAGCAACGTAAAAAAATTAACAAATTATTTTTTTAAATGTTATTTTGACTTTATGCTAAGTTTTTACGATATGAGACTAATGTACTGATATTTTTATTGATAATTATGCATTTAAGTGTCAATAAAAGCGGTAGTTTTAAAATTTAGGACTTTTATTCTAGTTAAGTATTATTAGCTTTTACTTATCCGGTATTATATTGTCCTCTACTTATTTAGAAAACAAAATACAAAATTTTATTTTTGCAAAAAATAATTTTTTAATACAAATTTTATTTAAACAAACCGTTTTATACTTAAAGTTGTTTATTTAATAAACTAAGTTGTTGAGTAAAACGAGTAAGTTAAAAAGAGACAGTTAAATTAATGTTATTGAAATATTTGTTAAGGTTTATTAACATAAACCATACAGATGAATAAATTATAGCTCATATTTTACCTGAACTAAATTTTAAAACGATATGAAATCAAACAAGGTCTTTTCTTCAGTTTATTATGACAAAATAAAGTAATAATAAAATTTTTTTGAGAAATTTGTCGTTATTAAGTAATGCTAAGTAGTAAGTTATTTATTTGCTGTCTTAAAAATTAGTAAGGTAAGTTATTTTATAAAGTTTATGTTGTACCGTATAACAGTAATAAAATATATCTTCTCTTGTCATACAGTCTCATATTTACGAAAAATTTGTTTGCTTAAAGATAATATTATTTAAATGAACTTACTACGACTTTTGTTCACAAAATTTGATTTAGTTAAGTTCTTACTTTTATTAATCTTATTTAACAAGTAAAAAATAGTCTACGATTGGTACATTAGTTTTCAAATCAAATATGCTTAGTATCAAGTTGATTGAGAAACTTTTATTAGAACTATTTATTTAACATGTAAACGAATAGTCTTAATACGTTAAATTTTTTTAGTCAAACATAGTTAGTATTACTTTTAAGAGTAAAATTGTATTAGATATCTTTATTTAGTATTAAACTAGTAAAAACTTTAAATTCATTTTTTTGAGAAACTAAAAAATACCCTTTTGTATATATAAAGTAGTTGAGAAAATGTAGATTCCAATATCAATTTTTTTTGCTGAATAAGAAATTAGTATAAAGTTAAAATAAAACTCTCCATTTTATTTATATTTATCTTATTTCTACAACAAGAGTAAAAAAGTTATTTTGTAAAAATATCAGGTCATGAATATTATAAATAATATTTCATAAGTTTAAATGATATTGATCAATATTTTCGTAACTAAGGTTATAAAACTTTTATAAAAAAAATTATTTTCTTAGATTAACTACAAGCCAGTTTGTAAACTCGTTTAAACCATTTTTATATAATTTTTCTGTTAGTCGGCAGGTGCGTGTTTTAACTGATTTCCTGTGCACCTCCTGAAAAATGAAGTACAAAGAAAAAAAAGCTTAGATCATTCAATTAAACATTATCTAATTTGAGACTTTACATATTTGAGTAGATTTAGTTGTGCTTTTTTGCTAATCTTTTGAATATTGTTTAACTAAAATGACGTAGTTTTTTAAGTTTTTCTCTTAAAAAAAGTAAAAACTGTATAAAGATGTTATAACTGCAAAAGTTGCACATATGGAAAATGAAACTTTTGATACAAAATAAGCCAATAAAAATTGTATAAAAAAACTATTTTTGAATGTTATTATTACTCAAAGGGTTTCATTTTTAACTTTGGAAACTTACACTTTTGCTTATATTTCGTTTTCAAAAAAATCATTAACTTTTGGTTAAAATTTGATGTTTAGCTAAATTATTTTGACTGGAATTGTTTAACTTATCAATTTATTTAGATATCATTGAACATGTTTTACTAATATTAAGACAAGCTAGTTACTAAATTTGATATTCGTCGTGTTCAGTTTCTTATTTAATAATCTTTTTTTATTCAAATTACTTCACAATATAAGGCAACATTTTCACATTGTCAATAAAAAATGACCTAGGTGTATATGTTAATTATTTTACTTTAATCTAAAGAATTATTTTATTTATCAAGTTTTTGCATTCTATTTGACTAGTCTAGACACGCCCCTATTACTCAGACAACTTGAAAAATAATAAAATACTTTTAAGTATCAAAATATTTGTACCAAGTATGATACTTTATAATGATTTTACGTAATAAAATACCTTAATTATTTTGGTATATAATAACAGCAAACTGTATGGGAACTGTATTAGATTACAATGTCCATGAGAAAAAATAATAAGCACTTTTATTTACTTAATTTTATTGTTGATAAATTTAAGTGCTAACAATTCTAAACTATCTAAATAATTTTTATATACACAGAGTGAATTTTACATACACATGTATAAATCTACAACATACAAGTACAATTACATATTCAAAATTTAATAACTATAACACGTAGTATTTAGATTGCTTATTAAAATATACAACGCGTTTCACTGTAGCTAGTTTAAAAGATTGTGATATATCATTTTAGAATTAAATTTTGTTTTGCAAAGTCTTTAACTTTAAAAAACAGTACTAAATACTTTATTTTACTAAAGATTATTACTTTTGTAGTAAATTTTTAAACCTATTTATTCTTTTAAACTTAATAATTATTAATAATTACGTAATAGTTTTACATCCAAGAAACACGAAGCTTTGACCGTCCTTTTTCAACCAACTAAATAATGGTTTTAAAAAAGTTTAGCTGGTTTTATGGTTTAACAACAACTGTACTTAAACGATCAAAAAAAAAGCCATATTTAGAATTAATAAATATTATTTTACTTGCAACTACAGTTGTTTTACTTTCTTTATTTCAAAAAATAGTAGCAAGTTCTAATAATTTTTGTTATTTCTTTTTGTTTTTGTTTGTATAACGACGCAATAGATTCAGGATCAACTAAAGCACAAAAACATTTTTTTAGTTTTTAAGGGACTAAAAGTTATTTATTACTATTGAATTGACTCAACAAAATTAACAAAGTTAAATATAGACGGTTTAATTATTGTTAAAAAAAGCTGTCTTCTTATAAATTGGGGACCTCTAACTGTTCTTTGATAACCAAACCTTATTTTTATGTAGGTGTATTAAAAAACACTTGTTTTATAATTGTCTTATACTAAAAAACCTTATAAAATTTTAATAAAGTAAAATTTTATTACTAAATTTTTAAGCTAAAATATTCTTGTTAAACTGACTAAAGTTAAAACATAAGTGTACTCTCAATAGTGTGCTGAAAATTAAGTATTATCATAGATTTTCGGAATAAAAATTATCGTTGTTTATTTAAAAAAACTAAAACAATATTAGTAAGGATACTAATAATTAAATATTATCAGCAACTCAAGTAAAATTAATATGCAATACTGAAAATATGACTTTCTTGGTATCGGATCAAAAGATTGTAACAAGATTGTTTGCTTTAACAGTTTTTATCAGGTGTAATAATCAAATACAGTTATACATTTTGATTAATGTGATTCTAAAAATTATAACAAGGTTTTTAGTAACTATGACTGAAGCCTAAGTAAACTAAAAACAGATAGTTATTAAAGTTTTTTTAAAGAACTTATAAACATTTTCACTGAATTTCAGTTAGAAATTTTTAAGATATTTATAATGATTTTTAAAATAATTCCTGAACCTTTAAGCAATAGATATTTTTAAAATTGTTGCAAATTTTTATAGGTAGTATTTTAACTATCAGTTATATTATTAGATTTCTTCTAAAATCTGTTTTTTTCTTTTAAAAAGTTTAGCTTAAGTAAAATTGAAATAAATAAAACTTAACTTTTTATGTTTATTATAAGGTTTAGAAATAAAAGGAATAACCTTATTTTTTTAGTAGATTGGAAACGACAATCATTCTAAAAAAAATTGGGTCATTTTCTCGAATTTAAAATTTTGAAACACTACAACTTCTTTGTTCTAAAATAATATTTTTACAGAATTTATTATCTTTATGATGTAAGTAAAACAAATTGTGTTTCTTTTTTGAGTTCGGGTTCATTGGTTCGTATCTAGAGCCCATGGAAAACTTTTGACATTTTGATTTTTTTCTAAGTTCTCCAAACATAACTTAAAAAATACATTTGATTTTTTACTAATTTTTTTTCAGTATTTATCAGTGAATTAACTTTTTTACTGAGTGAATTTGTCTTCTACATAAACTTTTTTGAGACATTTATATATTTTGTTTTTTACAGTTTTGGTTATTAATTTGCGTCTTTTTGCTCAGTCAACAGAAAAAAAATATTCAAGTAAAATATAAACTCAATTTAGAATAAAAGTATTTTCGTTAATCACTTTATAATAAAAAATGCTTATTTTTTTATTTTCTTAAAAATATGTTGCAAGAATTAACAAACCACAAAAGAGTTTATAAATATTTTTCTTTAGTTTTCGTATTATTATTGTTACTAAAGTAAGCATTATTACCATTATATAAAAGTGCTTAAAAAAGTATTACTATCACCGAGTGAATTTATATTTTCTTAAGTTTTTTTTTGATTAAACAAGAAGACCATAATTAAAGACCAAAACTTAAAAAAGACAAATGTAGCCTATATTTCAATATATATTGACTTTCTAAAGAAAACATTCACTTACAAATAAGGTTATTTCTTGGAAGAATATTTAAAACAATAGTATATGCTTGAACGTATTTTTAAATATGTTGTCTAGTTATGTAAGTTTACTTTCATAATTAGTGATGTACCGTACTCTCTATCCGGGTCCGGGTCCGGCCGGATATTGCCATTTTTGTCTGATATCCGGATCCGGCCGGATTCTAACTTGAAAAAAAAGTCCGGATCCGGTTCCGGCCGCACTTTAGTTTGAAAAAAAAAGTCCGGATCCGGTTCCGGCCGGTTTCTAATTTGAAAAAAAAGTCCGGATCCGGGTCCGGCCGGATCTAGTTAGTAAAAAGAACATACTGAAAAGTATTTTTCAAAATCTAACCCTGTGTAAATTAATAAGAGTCATTTTCGTCAGTTAAAACTAAACACCTAACGTGATTGGCTCATTTTGTACACGTGACTAATTTACATTTGTTTACATTTAAACTATGAAATAAACATTTCAAAAATGCAACTTTTTACATATGTTGTAAAATTGAAAACTTTGAAATGAATACTTGCATTATTTATTGTTTAAAGTTGAGCTCAGAGAATATTTAGAGTTAATACGGTTGAATGTACGAGCCAATGAGAATCATATGACGAAATGTTTCAAACTAAATACTGATGCAACAAAACATCAGAACATGACAGGCAGTTTATATGTAAGCAGTTAGTTAGTTTGGTGTGCAGCTTGATACAACAAAATATCTTGAACTTTTTTGTCAATGGTTATTGTAAGTAGTGTTTTGTTTTAAAAGTGAATATTTCAACTGGTGTTTAATTTTTTAAATATTTAAGCCAGGTTTATAGTTTAATAGTTTTTTTTTAATTTTTCAGTTTCCTGTTTACTAAAAGTTTTAATTAACTTTTAGTTTATTGTTTTAAGTCTTTTGATATAGATTTAAAGAGCTTCCAGTTTTTAAAGTGTTACCAAAGTAATTAATAATTTTGTATATGCTAGTATTTCTTGTTGTGTTTTATATAAAAGATTCATCATTCAAAACTGTCGTGTCTGATTATAGAAAGTAGTCTCAGTTTGAATTTAGCATTTGTTAGATATTAATTAAATAAGGTAGGATTTAAATATGATGGGTAGTACTAATAAGTTAAGTGTACCACAATCAGTCCACAACTTTACTACCAAATTGTCAACCTTTGCTAGCTGTTCTACTGATTATTAGATTAAAGTAATTTTTTCAGTTTTTAAAAACCTCATTCTGACTCAGGCTTGTTTATACTCACTCTAGATAGTTTAAATGACGTAAACAATGGCAACCCTGCTAGTTTGAAAATTTTTGGGAATTTTAGAAAATCTTAGACTGCCTCAGGCTAGTTTAGTTTTTTATAAAAACTCAGGCTAGTTTTCTTTTAGATTTTGAATGGGTTTGAGCTGATCCAGTTTTCAATATTTTGTAATCTTCTAGTGTATTTTGTTCAAGAACTTTCAGATTTTTAATTGTAAATAACACCTAAATTTGTAAACCTTGTGGCTAGCTGTTCTACTTATTATTAGATTAAAGTTCTTTTTTTTCAGTTTTTAAAAACCTCATTCTGACTCAGGCTAGTTTATACTAGTGATGTACCAAACTCACTATCCGGGTCCGGGTCCGGCCGGATATTGCCATTTTTGTCTAATATCGGGATTCGGCCGGATTCTAATTTGAAAAAAAGTCCGGATCCGGTTCCGGCCGTACTCTAGTTTGAAAAAAAGTCCGGATCCGGTTCCGGCCGGACCCGAAATTGTGGGTCCGGTACATCACTATTCATAATTAACGTGCAACTTAATTAAATTGATCTTAGTCGTTTAAAAAGTTTCTTTTGATCATGCAAACAGGGGAACAATGCAGGCGAACAGATCAAATATGCTTGAAATGACACTTTTGCACGAAGACACTTTTGCACAAAGACACTTTTGCACGAGGAGTCTTTTTTGCACGAAGGTTCAATTTTGCTAAATGATACATTTGCACGAAAAGTCAATTTTGCACAAAGGGTCGTTTTTGCACGAGAGTAAAAAGAAATAAATGAATAAAAAAAACTACAAATATAAACAAAAAAGATGAAAAAAGTTTCCGATTGAGGGTAAGGGTTTAAAATACCAGGTATAGTAAAAAAAGATAAATTTAATGGGTGGCCGACTTTTTTGCTTAAAACAAGTATTTATTTTTAATGCTACAAATAAAGGTTGAGTATTTTTAAAATAAATTAGCATGAGTTATTTTAAAACTATAAAAAATAACACAAGAATGTAACAATGAAACTCTTTTTGAAATAGCTGAATTTAAATATATTTCCTGTAGCAAAATCTCAGTTCTAGATTTTTCTGATATCGTTTTTAATTTTAAATGTTTTTAAACTGAAAAACTATACAAAAATTGCATTAACTTTAAACTTCTTTTTTTTAAATGATAAGTTTACAAAGCGTTAATTTTTTTTTACAAAACAAAAATATTGACGTAGATAAAAAATAGAAGTTTTTGAATACTGAATAATTAATTTTTATATTACTTTAGTTTAATATATGATTAATTTATAACGACTTCCTTAAAGCTCGCCTAGCTACTTTTTAACTAAGTAAAAGCTACTAATTTTAAACTTTTATAAGTATTACAATTTTATATATCTACAAAGAAATAAAAAACCTCTAAAAAATGCTTAATTTAAGTTTTACATATCTTAAAGTTTCCTTTAAATATTAAAGTTTAATAAAGTAGTAAATTAAGATAAACTTAAGTGCAAATATATTATTTTGTTAATAGTTGTAACTAAGTTTTTTTTATTCCACTTTGATTTCAAAACAAACTTTTGTTATCTAGTTAGCTTCTAATTTGTAGTTCTTTAATAAATAAATTATAATTTTGAAAAAGAGTTTAGTATTTATCAGAAAGCTAAAAAAAATTGTTCAATATTTTAAATTAGTATATATTTGATAAAATATGTAACAATTCTACGTAAGTTTTCGAATGTTTGTTTAAAAACTAGCCAATAAAAATAAAAAAAAGCTTTATCCATTCTATTTGTACGCTGTTACAAACTATTTCTAAATTTTATATTCTAAAAAATAATTTCACACTTACCATGCAATTGTCGCTGGTTTTTAGAGTAAGAAGCTAATTTGGTTACTACTGTCATGAGTCATTTTGTGGAAATTCCGGAAATCCCCTACTATTATTAGTTGATAAAAATTTAATATCAGGGACAAAACTAGCTCAAAAAATTCAAGTCAGTGACAAAACTTCAAATGTTTAAATAGTAGATTATAACTGAACAATCAGAGACTAAAAAATTATTATTATCTATTGTAATTTTTATCATAATATTGCAAAATCTAATTTGAATACCGCTTATCGACCGAGAAAAAAATAAATTCGAAAGGTTAAATATACAAACCGATAATATAAAAAGTTTGCATATTTCACCTATATTAAGTTCATACTATGATACAAAAATATTTACTATTTTTTTAGGGTTAAATTTTTAAAATAAATTTAACTTAAATTTAAAAAAAATAAATATATAACTACACAAAATTAAATATTAATAGTTTGATCAGATAATAAGGATGAGTAAAAATTATATTTTAATTTTAAAGTAAAATTGCAATTGACAAACAAATTTTAAATCAACGATATTTTTTAAAGCAAATATTATGACATAGACTAAACATTTTTATAAAAGAAATAAACTGACGTTTAGAAATTAAAATTTTGGTTATAATACAAGATTAAGAAGAAAATTATTGGTAATTACGTTATTAAATCGATTTTCATCAATAAGATCTTTTTTATAGTAAGAACTTAAGAATTAAGATTAAGTTTATTTTTAATCATAAAGCTAATTAAATCAAGTTTGTATTAAATTAAACAAAAATCTTAAAATTTAATATACAGTATAAAATTTACTAAAATTTAGACTTTTACTATTATTTTACTTATTTTCTATAACTAAAACTGTATAGTTTGTGAAATAAATAGCCTAGTCAACTTAAGCATATAAGATACAAGCAAGGCTAACTATTGAACATATAAATTATCATATAACTACAAATTTTAAGTATTTTTTGTATAGAATTTGAAAAAATTGTTTTAATTATTCTTAAAATCATTATAATACTTGAACTATACTTAACATTTACACTTTTTACACTATACTTTATATTTTTTACATAAACAAGTTTATATAAAGTTAATTTTAATATATTAATAAAAAGAAAAATTTAGGTTTCATTTTGGCCGTAATAATTGTATAATGATTAAAATTTGTAATTTATAGCTTGCAGCTTGATAGAAAGAAAAGCATTTAATTTTTAAATAGTCCTAACCGGTTTTTTTTTGGAATTTTGACACTAAGATCAGTCGTTATTGAACGATTTACATTGTAAAAGGTTAAAGTTTTGTCTTCTTTTTTTCAAAAGCTAGTTTTTTGTTATAATGAAAAATTTATAACATTAATTTTGAAAGAAGTAACTAGCAAATATAAATTATTAAATTTTTAAAATGTTAAGGGGATAAGGGGTTCTAACATTTTAAATAAATAAATAAGCCTTACATTTCAAAGCTTAAGTTATATGCTATAAGATAGTTTTTACAAAACTAATAACTAATTACTTTTTAGATATAACAATTTTTGTAAAATAATTCGGATACAACCATATAGAATTTAAATGCCATTTTTTTTAGAAACCAAATTTTTCTCATAAATAAAACAAATTCATTGAAAACCTATCTCGTCCTTCATTTTAAAAGCAATATAATTTAAAATATCATGAAATGTATTTTAGAACAAACTTGGTTAAAATTTGATCAATAATTTTTTTGGTTTAATGACCTGGATAGCAAAAATACCTCTCGGTCATCGAGTTGCATTCCCAAACTTAATAAAAATTATAATGAGCTAAAAATGAAAAAGAAATTTAAACTCTAAAACGAAAAGCTCTATGAAAAATGAGACTATTAAACTTTACAACCAACATTTAATATTTTTCTCAAAAAGAAAAAAAAAAAAAATGTTTGATGTTTTTATTTTTTTAATGTGTGTTTAAGAATTTCGACTTTACTACCAACTTATTTTAAATTATCCAAAAATAATTAACAGTAGAATAAAGCTATAACATTGAAAACAAAAAAATATAAAAAATAAAGCTGCAATACTTAAAAAAAAGTAAAATAAAGCTGTTTTCATAAAAAAAATGCTTAAACTAAAAAATAGTATAAAACAAATATATCATTTTAATCTTTTTTTTTTACAAACTTGAATAAATGTCTAAATATATGAGTTTAACTATACCAAAATAATAATGTAAACAACTACAAAAAACACTGAAAATAGTAAATAACTTTTTCCTTTTTGAAAAAAAAAAATAAATAGTAAAAATATATAAATAACAATATCATTAAGATAAAAAACACTAATAATCATAAAATAAGTCAACCTATTACTAGTTTAAAATTTTATAAGTAATTTTAGCTCATAATTTAAATTTTTAACTTTCTTTGTTTAAAACAAAATGGCATTAAAAATTTTATGGTAGAAATTATTAAAAAAAAATTATTTATTATATAAAAAAAAATATAAGTCTATCTCTAACAAGTTGTTTTAAAATTATAAACAACTACTCTGAATCTAACTTTGTCCCTTATATCTTCTTAGCTATTTTTAATCTAACAAGCGGTAAAGTGTAACAAGTATATTATCTGATTATAAACAAAAAAAGACAAAATTTGAAAAAAAAATGTAGTTCCCCTATGCCCTTAAATTAGTTTATTGGAAAATTTATAAAATATTTGATAATATTTTTTAATTCTATGAGTCTATTATACAATTCGGTTTTGATTAACATAAAAATGTAACAAGGTTGAAAAGTACCCGATTAAAAATATGAATCATATTTTTTAAATTAAAACAGTAGGGGTGGGGGATCCACCAATAGTTTATCAAATTTTAAGAGTTTCAACTTAGCTACCAGAAATTTTTAAAAACTTAAGAAAATTCAAAGTAACTTTTGAGTTATGAGCGATCAAAGTTAGTGAACTCAATAGGTTCTAATAGAGTTAATACCATACCTTATAAAACTTTAAATTAAGGAAAAAATGTAGTACTCCCATTCAAGGTCGTTCAAGGTTCAAGTCTCCCAAAAAAGTTTGGTCGAAGGACCTGGATGAAAAAACTTTTCGGTAATGGAGTAGTACAGGTACACTTCATGCTTATACAGTTTTTTACGAGCTAAAAAGTTAATATTCTAATCTGAACTTTCAAACCTTAATAAATAAAACAATCAATAAAATAAAAGAATAAAAAAGAAAAATAAACTAAATTTAACGAAAAGTTTGGTGTTTACTTAAAAAAGTTTTATTTATAATATACTCAAACACATGACTAATAAGATAATAATGAAAATACAGTCTAAGTCTAAGCTAAGCTTAAAACTTAAAAGAATAAACATAAAATAAGAGAATATTTCTAAATTAAAAAAACTAATTAAAACTTATGACATAAAAAAACTTGAAAAACAGTTCACAAATTTTCAAAATAAGGTAAAAGTGTAAAATGCTCAAGTACTTTTACGTTGAATTTTATCAGTATTTTAATGCTAAAGTTTGACTTTTTTTATTATTGATTGAACTACTTGAAAAAATTTATTTTTAAATACATACAAAATATTATAAAATTTTTATAGTTATAAGAAGTTTATTTAACCAGAAACTAAATTTAACTTTTATAAACAATAGCATTAAAACAAATACTGTAATATTTATACACTATGCACTTAATGATAAGAAAAAAAAACAATGACAATGAAAAATTTAACAACAAAAAATTTTCTTGTTTTAAACTTTTTATTTTATTATTTTTTCTGAATACATTTCGTAACCCAAAAATTTAAATTTTAAAAAGCAAATAACATTTGCAAACATAAAAAAAAAGACTATTTTAAGGTTTCCTCAGAAAGTTAGATTTACTTATAAATATAGTTAGATTTATATAGACAGTAATCTCAGCTCACCATTTACTTATATGCTTCACTCTCTTTAAAATTACATCTTTCACTTAATTTTTTTATAAGCATACTAGAAATAAATAAATATAATTAAGTTATTTAACTTGATAAGTCAAATCTTTCACACTGAGCCCACCTTAAGCGCTTTATTAATAAAAAGGTTTATTTTAAGATGAAAAACTTGAAGGACTCGAGCTTCGTGCTTATGCACTTATCAGCTTCAAAACAAGTTCAAAATATTTTTGTTTTGAAATAGTTTTGAAGCTGATAACTGCATAAGCACGAAACTCGAGTCCTTCTAGTTTTACATCTTGAAATAAACCTTTTTGTTATAAATATGTATGTATATAATTTATTAGAAAAATAAGATTTCAAAAATACTGGTACACCTGTTTCATAAAACTAGACGCCTTAATCTTCAGCCAGCTAAATTTAAAATAAAAAGCACTTTGCTAAACATAGAAGCAAAAGTTATACAAAAAACAAAAAACAGTATGACGTAATATTGTGCATTAGAAGAATTTAGTACTAAAATCGATCCACCATCTAACTTTCAAACAACTAAAACTAACAAAAACAACAGTTAAGTGACAATAAAATACTTCAAAATTTTTTGTATTTTAAGAGGAGCTTTTTCATATGTCGACAAGACGATAAGAATTCACTCCTCTTATTTAAACAACCTTCCTTTTTTAACGCATACATAACGGCTGTTGAATGTTGATTCTTTTAAGCACAGCCTACAAACAGGGTTATTACCATCTGCTATTGGCTGCGCTCTTTTTATCACTTCCTAAGTTAATTTAAAGTCAATGTTTTTGCGCTTTAGACCGCAAACATACTTCGAAAGCTCAGTTTCATTTTCGTATAAACCACCTTTAAAATATTTTTGATGGTTATCAAGGTTTAAAGGTGGTGTATACGAAAATGAAACTGAACTTTCGAAGTATGTTGTATGATTACTTTAAATCTTGATAACCACTATTTAATAAATAATTTGAAAGTTTATCCTGGAAATTTCTAAAATGACTTAACCTTTTTAACATATTGGTAACTCCGTCTATAATTTACTACCTTAATAAGCTAACAATTGGTGACCTCTCTTGTTGTTGAATTTAGGTAGAAAATAATTTGTTTCTGAAGACCTTGTATGAAAATTATATATATTTTTAACACTTTTAAAGTAGTGATTGAAGCTGGCTAGTAACAAATTGGTGTTAAATTTAAACATAAAGAGACCTAACTCGGATAAATACAGACTTTCAACATTTAATATCTTTTTTTCGGTTTTTAATTTTCTAACGCTATCATCATATTTCTTATTCTGTGTGCATTTGTATGCTCTCTTAATAAGAAAATTGACATTATTTGTACATATTTTATTTGCTCTTACCCAGCACAACAAACCATATCTAATATTGCTAATAAACAAGTATTACTAGTAATGCTTTTTGATTTAAGAAATGTCTTGTTTTATATATAACACCAATGTTTTCTGTAATTTTACTTTTATAGTTTGTATATGTTCTGACCAATTTAAATTTCTGTCTAGAATTATTTCAAAATATTTTTAACTATATGTTTTAAAAAAAACTTTTTACCTGTTCAATGTTAAATCTATATTTTTCCAAAAACTATTTTTTGATTGATTTAAAAGCACACTTCTGGTTTCATCGTCCTGGACATGACGTTAAACTGTATCCAAGTGGTGTACGACTCAATAACCGAAAGGTTTGTTCGTGTACCAGGTCCTAGGACCAAATATATTGAGCGCTCTTTTTTTGTCGTTTAATAAACAATATCATCGAGGTTTAGTTTTAGTTTGTTTACATTTAGCTAATCTGATACCTTACTAAGTTATGTGTTAAAATGTTTACTGTCATAATAAACAAGTATTGTAAAGGTATAAAAGTTTAAAATTAATTTTTTATAAGTTTAGGTAATAAACCAATTTATATCTAGCTAAAAATTTAATAAAAATAATAGAAACCAACCTAAATTAAATCTGAAATAAGTAGTAATAAATAACAAATAAGTATTGAAACCACATAAAAGTTTTATTCTATTCTCTTATGAATTAAGATTGTAAACCTTTTTTGGGCGTTTTCTTTTATTACGTTTGGATGAAAACGTTTGCACGTCAAATCATGTAAGCTGCGTAAGAAACATGTAAAAAGCTTGTTGTGATTACAAGCTGTCCAAATAATTGTTTATCTACCTGATTGATTGTTGATTTTGTCAAAACTTCCTGTTTATTGCTTGCTGTGTAACAATAACGCAGGGGCAAGCTTTTTGAGCTTCTAAAGTTTCGAATCTAAACAACAAGTGCGGTTTGTTTTTATTTTGTAAAGCACATATGGTACTTTACTAAAAACGCGTCTCGCAGAATTTACAAAAGCTTTTCACAGTAGACCATTTAAAAAGAGTTCTTTTGTGCACACTAGATTATTTACATTGAACATTTTAATTACTGAAGCTTGTTTAAATTTACTTTCAAAATTTTCGACGTGTAAAATTTGAAAGTAGTATAAAACACTATAAAAATACTTATTGCTCCTGTACCACTAACTCCTTGCTTATTCTATCTTTATTTAACTGTGCTATACGTCTGACTTTTAAAGAGTACTTTGCTAATAAGTTTATTCGTTTATAAATAACGTGTTTATATTTTAGTTGTATGGTCGGCTAAGACTTGTACAGTTTAACTAATTTTTGGCTTCGAAATACTTGGCTTGGATTTTGAAAGCTTTTAATTTATATAAAAAAAATTTGACAACATAAATAGGCTTTTTTTTTTACTTTAAAACAAATAAAAATTTTATAATACCAGATGTATTTAGTTTTATTACATCTATAAGAAAAGTTTGCTTGTTTTAGCTTTTTTTCGAATCTTAGTTTATTTTTGTATAAAAGTGTTAAAGTTTAAGTTACTCAATCGAAATATCAAACTCGAAAATATTGATAAAATTAAAATTTTGTTTTATTAAAGCTGTAAAGTTTACTTTAATTATCAAATGAGCAATTTCTTCAAACAAAATTTCTTGTTGTTAATAAAGTTTATTATTTCTGATTTTATTAAATGAAAACAATATCTATACAAACATTTAAACATCATAGAGCTTGAAAAAAATAGAAAACTTATGTTTTAGAATAGAAGTTCATTTATTTAGTTTGCAATATTAAGTTTTTTTTTGTAGCACGGAGTATGGCAATCAAAAATTAAATGTTTATATAACTTTGTATGTTTCTATCAAACTTTAAACAATGCTAAAGTCGTCTTTGAACGCACTTAAACTAGATCTAAACAGCACACACCACTTATATAAACTTACGAGTGAAAGATATATATATTTAGTAAAAAATTGATTTTTTTTACTGAAAAATAGTTTATAAATGGATAACGTAATACTTTACTTATAATAATTTTGATACCACATTTACTAGACGTAACTATTTGTTTAAAAATAACGTGCTTTGCTTTAGTTGTTGCATTCATGTTTGTCTTCAGGAATCGAAAATTGTAAATATAGAAATAATCATACAAAGTTTGTTATTATTTAAATTTTTTATAGGACGAACTTAAACTGAAATCTAATAATATATATAAAATGAATTCTTGAATTTTAAAATTTTTTCACATAAAATAAAAAAACATATTTTGTATGTCTACTATAGTCGCGAAAAACAGTCATGATATTAGAGAGAAATTAAGAAATTTAAATTCTATAAGTTAATTTACAGTTTTTTTCGGCAATATCTTCACTAATTTTAAAAAAAAGAAATATCATTAAATTGTTAAGTATTAAATTCAAGTGAGTCACCGACTGTTTTTTAATTTAATTAAACTTGACAATGTTTTGCAGCAGTGGTAAGCCCGACTGTGCGTAATTTTTTCTTCGTCATTATTTTCTCCGCTGGAGACGGTATTTAGCTAGTCTAAGAAAAAACGTCGAGTTTATGGGCCGTTTTACTTGCGGTAAATTCTCGACATCATTAAACTTTAATCAGAAATTTTTAGCGACTGCTGGATAACCATCGATGAATTGTATCCAGTTCAACCATAAAGTTTTAGTTAAAGTTTACAACGTATCGAATAATTTAAAAAATGATTATAAATTTATAGATATTAGAGCTAAAATTTTGTGATAGTAGTTTATTTTTTATTCAAAGTGGTTTAACGTGTTTTCATTGTAGATTAAATCTAAAAGCTAGATTTTATCATGTTAGTTTATAACATTAATAAACTAATGATAAATAAATTTAACATCAAATAGAGCTATTAAAACTATTAATAACCTTTCAAAGTAACAACAAAAAGTGTAAGGTTTTAATTTTTTGAATACTTTATAAGTTAACTGTAGTAATTGTGAAAAAAAACTTCAACCTTTTATGAATAAACATTTTTTATGGATTTGTTTTTTTTACCCAACTAAATTAAGACACATTTGATATTTTGTATAGCAACAGCTTACTTTCTTGGGAATTTTTTATAGACACTGCAGGTAAATAGCTACATATATAATTCTTACTGACCAGATTTTAATTATATATTTAATATAGCTATTTTAATGACTGTTGTTACTTTTGTGTTTAGTAATAAAACAAGTGTACTTGAAATACGCAAGTTTTTAGTTTTTACAAGCGTTAACTTAGCTCGATTAACATTTTTTTTGCAATTTTTAAAAAATGTCCAAACTTTAGACCCAGTTATTTTACTTATCTTTAAAGCTAACTAAGGTTTTATAAGTTAGAGAACGCTCCTTTTACTTTAATTTTAAAAAAGTCCGTTGGATTGGGGTTTGACCTTTTGATTTGGGCCCTTTAGAAAAGCAAATTTTTTTGGTAGTTTTTACTACAACTGATGTTTTAACCAGAAAATACAACTATTATTTTTTTAATATTCTTACTTTGCTGTGTTTTCAAGAGTAGGTGTTTTTTTTTCAAATTTCTAATCTTCTAATTGTATATACAAATATGCCGATTTGTAAAGTTCAAAGACCCTCAATTTTCCAACGGTTACTGTAGCAAAAATTAAAAAATAAAATTATTAACTTTTTTAATACACTTAGTTATAACTATTTTAAATGGTCCACGCTTTTTTAAATCTAAACTGCTCTTATGTAAGACATGACCCATGCACGTTTTACTAAAATTTTCAATATTTAAACATGAAATCTCTCATAAAAATATGAGGTATTAGTATGTTTGAAACTTACACTATAATTTAGTAGTGGTCTCTACGGTGTACACCCATGTACACTAGTGTATACAAAACTTTATTATTTGGTACATAAGTACAGAACTTTAAAGTGCCCCAAAATTTGTAGGGTGTACAATATGTTTTTTTAAACTTACACAAGATGTTCTAGAATTTATGGTTAAGAGCATAAAAAAAGTCTTAAGTATATTTGCTGGGTGTTTCAAAAATTAAAACAGATATACGGGTAAATTTAAAAAATAGTTAAAATATTTTCTGGGAGTTTGAGCTTGGGTGCATAGTATTATTTTGTTCTAGTTTAGCGAGCACATACTTCAATTATCGTGAAGACCATTGTCCTACACTAGGGGTGGGCAGCGTAAATAATTGACGGGCCGGATCCAAAAAAAAAAAAGTTCTCAGCGGGCCGGAGCAGCTCGAGTAAGTGATCTACCGGATTCAGTTGGATCGTTTTTTAGATCCGGATCTTTATTCATTATTATCCGGATCCGGCTAAATACTAATTTTAGACAAGGTTCGTATCCGAATAGAACTAACTTTAAAAGACTTGGATACGGCTAGATGCTAATTGATCTGGTATTTTAAAATTTTGAATCAATCTATTAATCACTAAGGTTCTCAAGTATAAAATTCTAAGTTAATTTTTATTAAGTACTCATAATTCTGTATTTATTACAACTCTGGACCGAATTAATACTAGTTAGTTTTATAAAAACAATATTTTACTTACTAAAAGTTACTCGAGCCTAAGATTTCAAACTAAAACATTAAACATAATTAACTATTCGAAATTATCTAATTTTGGTAATCCTTGACTCGAGGCTACATTAATAATATTATTCAGAAATTAACTAACAAAAAAAATCAAATTACTATTTTCTTATTCAAAAAAACTTATAAAAATTCATTCAAATTTTGTTAGATTGTAAACTATCATTACAAACATACACATATAAATTTCCTAAACAAATCGTATTTAAAGTTAATGAGATATTGTTTTGAAATAATGTCATCAGTTAGTCATCATTAAACTTAACCATTTAATTAATCAAAAAATTCTTAATTAAAATATCAATAGCAGAAAAGAGTGCAAACTGTAGTCTCAACTTGGAATATACTACTAAATGTAAAGTTGAGCAGTTTTACTTAAAGTAGGTTTCAATGTTATTAAAAAACTATTTTTCTTAACATTTATAAGAACAACTCACTACACATCTGGGAAAGACATCAATTTTTTACGTGTCATTGTTTATGAAAATCATTATGATAGGTAAGACCATCAAAGTTAGTTCAGCAAACAATTTTTTCGGATAATTTGAGAAAGAATTAATTCAACTGACTTGAAACAAAACAAAGTACTATAACAAAAAAGTGCTTTTATTACTACAAAAATTAAAAGCCATTTTTAAAAACGTTTTCAGGTTAAAGTCTTACAGTTTATTTTGTAAAAATAATTTAAAAAAGGTTTTGTACAACTTTTTTGATATTTACATTGGCTTGTAGGATTTCATATACATTTTGAAAATGCCTAAGAAGGCCGGATAAATTTTGTTCGTGGGCCGGATTCCATTAAATTTATAAAAGGTTTGGGGGCCGGTCATTTTGACTCCAGGGGCCAGATCCGGCCCGCGGGCCGTACGTTGCCCACCCCTATCCTACACCAATAAGCATTACATAAGATATTATCTATTAAAGTTTTTTTTAACTTAATTTAGCCGTTACAGCTCTTTCTACTTAATCAGTAAATATATAGTTTATAACTTTGACACTCACTATGCTTATAACTTACATTGAGAACGTATACTATTTGTACAATACTTAAACTAAATAATTACAAACATGTAGTGAATTTATTCAAGGTTTTCCACGAATAAAGACTTGAACATGCGGAATTTTTTTAACAGATTTTTTGCTAAGAGAGTTTTCAAAGTAATAATGCTCGAACTTGTCACTTGGAAATAATTTGTTTATTATTGGTAGGGCTTCATCCCGAGTTAAGGTTCTGTTCCAACTCCAGAGTACGTAGTGCATAATTCCGTCAGCAAGAAAGTACGGGTAATTGTTCTTCTGCAGTACAATGTCTTTTTCTGCAAAAACATTTGTACTAAGTTTATTACTTGATTAAAAAAATACGAGTGCAGAGGAAATAAGTGACTTCTTATCAAAAGTAATTTATCAATATTGATTTCATTTCAAAACATTACACTCTATCAAGCATAATTAAATCAAAAACTTTACTGTTTTTTTGTAGGCACTCAACTAAAATTTTTTCTTCTGATTGATTTTAAGTATATTTCTTATGTTTATATGTAAAAATACAAACTTGGTAAAACTTTGTTTAATATTTATTTTCATAAAACTATAAAAGTTTACATCGTTTAGAGAGTTTCCCAAACTTTTTTTGAATAGGCCCCCTCTAACAAGATCATCAAAAAACTACCATAAAAAAACCTAAGATATTTTTTCTTTTTGCTCTTCATCTGCAACTCCAGAATATCTAGTGTAAGTTTCAAATTATGACCTTAATATCTATCATGGCCCACTTTAAGAAACCCGGGTTTAGACTAAAGGTTAAGTTTTCTTCAAAAGTATTCAACAAGTATTAAACTTTAAAGAACTCTGAACTATTTTTAAGGAAAAACTTAAAATTTTTGAAAAATAAATACACTTTTTTTAGCTGGCATAGTTAAACATTTTTAAACAGTTTTAGGTTCCATTGATTTAAAAGTTCTATCATTAAGCTAATTAAAAATATTCAATGTTCCTTATTATATCGGTGAATACAGTTTAAAAAACAATCTTAAAATATTTTCAGACTTTACCTTACCACATTTACATATAGTAATAGAATGCATATTTTTAACATTTTAAAACTGAAACTGTAGCAACTACCTTTCTTAATAACTTTACATTTAAATGGTTTCAGCATAACTAGAAAAACTTAATCTAAAAAGTAACATCAATTCTAACCTACTGAGTTTACGTCTTCTGTAGTTCTTAAACCGTTCATCAATATAATAAGGAACATTGAAAAGTTTGTGTTCTAAATAAATATCCAGTGAATTCCACTCAACTTTCAAGTCTTTTATGTGATTATCGTACTTTTCTTTAGTCTCCTTGCTTTAAAATTTATTTAAAAATGTTGAATGTAAAATTTTTGAAGAAAACATTAAGATATTTTTTGTAATAATAATAAATAAAATAACTGAAATACTTTGTATTAAGCTTAGTAGATAATTTTTCGTAAGTTTTTCAAAGTACATTTTTTATACGTGAAGGTCATTTAAATTTTATCTTAATTAACCAAGTGCATACCTCCTTATACCTCCTTCAATTTTGAGTAATTCAAGCTCGTCCCAATTAATTGGACTTTTTTCATCAGAGTTCTGAGTATCCATAATAACAAATTAGCTCGGGTGTAGAAAATACTGTTTGTTAGGTTTAATTAAACAACTTTTTAAACAAGGAAATACTACGTTGCAGGGTTGCCGTAATGTTAATACTGCTATGCCAACTAAACATTAAATGATTTACAAAATTTTAAAATAATTTACATAAGGTAAAATTTCATTAAAAACAAAAACATTTTGCGTTAATTACAATTATATTTTAACACTTCATATAGTTGGGTAAATAGATATTTTACTTTTATTATAAAAAATTTGGACTTTCTAAAACTGATTTAAACTTAGTTTTAAAGTGTAAGCATATTTTGTAATTCTTTTTTTTAATATTTAAAACATGTTGCTAAGTGTTCATTTTACTTTGATGTATCTATAAGTCTCTGTCTGTGTTTTTAGTGTTTGTAATTGCATACTTCAAAGTTCCTGTTTGTTTGAACCTTTGCTATCTTTGATAATAAGATGAAATTTTGATTTTATATTGTTCACAGAAATTTTACAGATATTAGTTGATTTGTTCAAGGTTTCAACTTAAGTTAATTACTATAGAATTTTTAGTTACAAGATGTAAACATCAAATAACAAGCAATTCTTTAATGCTGTTGACAGGAAATTTTATTTGTAGTTCGATCAAAAATTTTCAATAAAAATGGAAAAATTACCAACATATTAAGTACTATAAAATTACTTGGAGAAAAACAGCCTTATATACACCCAACTGGCTGTAGACAGCCTGAGTTTAGGAAAGAGTTTAAAAATTGTTAGTGAGACCAAAATAGTATAAGATTACTTAAAAACTTGAAACATATTATTTACAACAAATTTTTTAAACATCTGAATGAAAGAACATAATTTTTATAGAAAAAGTTTGTTTGTCTTTATAAAAGTTAACCATATAAACGAAATACCTTCGATCAAAAAAGTTGCTTTCATGTTCAGTTAATCATTCTAACAAACATACACATTAGGACGCTTATAAATACGCCGACACCAAGTTTTCAGCTAATTTTACTTTCAATTTGGATATTTACACAAAAAAAAATCTCGGCAAAATTATAGAAACATAGACGAAACTTTCACCTTGGCACAATTCGGTTTTGTGAAAACCTTCGCCATAGCAAACTGTATGAGGTACAAAAAATGCAACCTTTGAGTTTTTAACTGAATATTTTTTAATGTTGCAAATTTTATCGAAAACACTTTGTGGACAATTGAAGACCATTTAGAAAAATTCTTAAAGAGGTAGTTCTTAGTTAAAAAGGCTGTAAGTTTAAGTAAGCTTACAAAAAGTGATAAAATTTAAAATAAAATGGAGAAATTAATATTATAAACTTTTTAATTCAATCGTAATTTTCAAAATAACTCAATTTATATTTATCGAAGTTCGAAGAAAAATCTAGAATTTTTTCTTTAGTAAACTTTTTTCAAGTGTTTCTGTACAAAAAAACCTTCTTTATAACAATTCAAAATATTCACTTCCTATAAGTATATAACTTGTTTTAGGAATTATTAGTGAATAATATGGCACTATTGATTTAGTACATATTTATATATATCTACATTTATCCTCTGTATACTATGCTTATAATCATAAATAAATATATATTTTAACAATCAAAAAAAGTAAAATGTTAACTCTAAATTTAAAATATTTTTTAAGTTTGTAAGTTCTTATACTAGTATTTACGTAACTTAAAATCAATATTAGACAGAAAAACTGATCGTTTAAAAAGTTTGTTAGTTTTTTGTTTCTATGCAATTTAAGCTGTCGACAACTAATGACTACTGACAGGAAAAAACTGTTTTATATAAAATATCATAAGTATTTAAATGTTTTCTTGATTTTTTGTTATTAACTGTTTTGAGTAAAATGGATATTATGTATTACTTTACGGTATTATTTTGATGTTTTTACTTTAATTTTTTTATTCTGCAAAAACAATTATTGCCTAAACTTTATAATTTGAATCAAACGTTATGTTGAAATCGTACCCATATTTCTGATCAACTGTAAAATAAAGTGCTGTTTTCTTAAATATATCAAATTTTACACTTAAAACATTAAAATATACACTGATGCCTCTACAACTAAACTAAGAATAAAAAATCTTTCATTTTTAATGTTTTAAACTAAATAAGGTTTTAAATGTTGAAATACATCTCAAAATTATAAACTTTTGTTGTTTTGCTTGTAAAATTTAAATGAAAAATATCTGTATATCCTTATTCTTAAATTTTTTGTTTAACCATCTTTATTATTTAATTTATATAAACCCTTTTATACAACTTTTAAAGCATTTTTTTTTCTTTTTAACTATCTTCTCTAAAAGCTTCCTTCAATAGAGAATAAAAAAGTTTACATTTGTAAGGTAGGATAAATTTATCAATTAAATTAAACTTTTTAATAGATATTTACATTTTTAATTAATACTTAAATTCATCTTTTTTAGAAAAAAAATCAGTATAAACTTTTTAATTTTGTAGTAGAAACCATTAGTTAATAAATATTGTAAATTAACTAAACCGCCTGAAAACTATAAATATATTTTATATTCAACAAATAAATAGTACTAAGTTTAAAATTTCTTCAAAAATAACAGAAAGACTAATAAGTAAAATAAAAACATGAATCTGTTAAGAGATCTAGTAAAAATGTTTTATCGCTAAAGTTTAACCTTAAAATTTGTTGAATCTTATTTAGTTAGTAAATATAAGCTCTTTTTACTATATAAAGCACAAATCACATGTTCTTCAGTTATAAGGCGTGTATTTATTTATACTGAAAAGCTAAAAAAACACTAAAAACAACGTTGTTACACATCGCAATAAAAAATATGTTTACTTTTAAATTAGTATCAAATAGTTTAAGATCACTTTTTGTACAAATCATAAATCAAAACAAATGCCTCGAGTAGTGTTGGTTAACTGTAAAACAATTCGTTTTTTTTTTGTTAGAAAAAATAAGTTTTGTTTTCATGAAAATCACACACTACTGAAAAAACATCCACTTAAACTAAATCTTCCACGGCAATTTTTTCTTGTCCTGAGCTCTTCACAGAACTTTTATCACTGCAGGTTCTCAGATCTGCTATCTCATTTTCTATTCCTCCAACTACATCCCGTGGTTGTATAAAGTGTTCTAAATTTTTGAAAGTGTATAAATATATTAGTAGTCATATCTGCTTCAAAACCTAGTTTATGATTTATGTTTTTAAAAACAAAAAGCAAAGTGTAAATTTTAATTTAAGATTTTTATTAATTAATAAGAAGTTTGAGTTGAATGTTCGTTTTAATAAACTAGGTTTCAACATAAGCTTTATCTAATGTTTCTTACAATAACCTTAAAAAAATTACTACAATTTAATCTCGTTTTATAAGTATAAAAATAATTCTCAACGTTAAATCAATATTTTGGCTAAAAGCTATACTACAGTAAAAAGATTTTATAAACGCCAAGATGTAAAAAAATACTTTTAAGCCATTAAACTTTTTTTGTGTTTGAACAAAGTTCACACGGTTTCAAACTGCTTTATAATAGTTGGCCTTACTTTTAAATTATAAATAAATCTTTCTAAACATTTTGCCAACTAAAACAATTCAGAAGCATATTACTTGGCACTTGTAAATTAAAAATAAGTTGAATTAAAAACTTACACCTTATAGATTTTATGATTTATAGTTATATATATCAGCAATAAATTTTCTATATTCTTTTAACTAGAAACTTAGGTCATATTTTTCTAGTGCATTAAATGAAATAAAAAGAATACAGCACAATGATAAGGTATAAATTGTTCAAACAGGTCATTTTTTATTATGTTTTTTAAACTAAAAAAAAAACACTGTGAAAAACTTTTAAAACTTTATTATCATTTAGAAAATTGTTCTAAACTTTTTTTCTTTTTTCACGTCTTTTAAGTTATGTACACTTAATAATTAATTTTGCTTTAATTTGATAATTCTATTTATCAGTAATCGTTGAAGTTTACTTTATAAAAGTTTTTTTTTCAAACATTTATCTATAAAAACACCTGTTATTCTAAAAAAATCATGATACTAATAACTAGTACTTGACATAGTTTTAACTACTTTTTTTATGAAAACATTAAACATTGTTTGATTTTATATGAAACGCATTGTTATTAGCAATATTAAAAACTTTTGAAGTACAAACAAAATGTTCAATCGTTTTGAAGAATAGTTACAATCAAAAAATGAATTTTGTTACTTGTTAATTAATTATCCGAACTCAAGCGTTAGGCATTTAGTTTTAAAACTAAACATAATTTTTTTTATTGTAGTTAGAAGCAAATGTAAATAACAAAGCTCTAAATGTTATAAATCTTTTATAAAAACTTACAATGCAGTAAAAAAAAATTATAATAAAGTTTTAACAAGCTACTCAAAAGCTGTATGGTAAACTAACAAATGGAACGTTTGCTATTTTAGAAGTTCTAGTCTAATTCTGAAAGACCTTGAAAGACTAATAAATACGTTGCCCAGAAAGATAAAAAGTATATGTTTTTTATATCAAAACATAGCAGCGTTGTTATCAATACTATATAAAACTTGTCTGAATTATTTTCTATTGCTGTTAAAACCTTTTGGAGCAAGTTAAAAAGACATAAATTAATGTTATTATATAGACAACAGTTAAATTAACAAACCTCCACTTTTAGATCTCTTGTAGACGAAGTAGGACGCAACACCGCCAACCGCCAGTAAGACAACCAGCACGACCACGACCACAATGAGCACTGGTGACATTCCGCCGCCACCTTGTTTCGCATCGGGGGTTTTTTGAAAGACCGCGTTGAACTTGAAGCAGGCGTTGTCAACGACAAGGCATAAATCGTGCTTCCCAGAGAGTGGCTCCTAAATGTATTGATAGTATTTTAACTTTTTTTTTAACTTTGTTGTTTCAATAGTTAAATTACTATACAATATATATACTTTACATTTATAGTTACTTTGAAAATTTACGCTTTATATACTTTTTAAACAAATAACTTTAAGAAAACTAAAATTAAAAATTCTTAGTAGTCATATAACTTATAATAAAAAAAAAGGGAAATTACTTCGGATTTCGATAGTTTGACGTCAACAAATTGAGTATTACTTGAGTCATAATTTGTCGTGACCGCTTCAAGACATTCTACCTTTTCATCTTGTTTATTGAATAAAGAAACTGAAAAAGTTATTTAATAGTAGCTCATGTAAACTTTATTTAACTTGATAGAAATATTAACAAGCGAAATTTTTGGTCAAATCACTTGGTGGATAGATTTTTCGGTAATTAATTAACCCAAAATATGAAACTGGATCAATTGAATTATAAAACGAAACTTTCAGTGTTTAAAGTTTTAATATTAATCAATAATAAAAATATGAAAACGTCCTTTTAAGTTTGTCTTATGTTTGAATTTGTTTAAAAATAATCTCAACTTAGTTTGTTTTAAATAAGAGCTTTAATTTAGTTAAAGTCTACTTTTGTCAAATTTGTAGTTCGTTTTTAAGGTTTATTTGAAACGTTTAAACAAAATAAATTAGCTGTTTTTATTTTTCTTAACTTAGTTTCTAAAATAATTTATTTATTACGAATAAGATATATTAGCCTGTTTTATGAAAAAAAATAAAAAAAGCTATTAACTTTATTCTTAGTTAAATTAAAACAAACTAAAAAAAGTTATTAACATTTAGTTACTACAAATGATTTTTTTTGTTTCTACTGATTTTTTTAATAAAAAACTCTTTATACTGTATCGATGGTTCACTTTACTTTATCATTTAGATTTTAGAATATAAAATCTTCTGTCAAGTGTTTGATGATTTTTAAAATTCCTGATTTATTACTTATATTTTTACATGCAATTATAGTTTTATCTTTTTAATTTAAAAGACTAGTAACAGTATATTTGATATATATCTAAAATATGACTAACTGTATAACTTTTTATTATATATTTGGGGGTTAGTGTTGAAACTAAAGTGACAAGAAGTATTCTGGTTCATGAAGTCGTCAGTGTTAAATATGCAGTTTTGATGTGTATAATCTGCACTTGATGGTCTGGTGGGTTTATCTGAAACAAAATTAAGTTTAGTTTTCAGCTTAATACTACCTTTAAGATAAAGAACTTTATTTAGTGATAAAGAAGCACAAAAAGTAATCTTATTTGGTCGTTAAGTACAGGAATTTTAGACAAGTTGTTTATCAGTGTTAACAACATAAAAACAAACAAAGAAACAGTACGCTTACGACACGGTCTGTAATTTATACATAAAAGAATTAAAAACTTTACAGCTTTTATAAATTCTAAACCAATTAACAAACAAATATAGTTGAATATTTGCTTTTGAAAGGTTTCAAAGCTGCAGTTTAAGTTTACTGTGTCGCTCACAGAAAAAAAAAACTAAAAATAAAGCTTGTTTTTGTTCTAAAATAAACCATGTGATATCAAACTGAAACATCTAAACTAAATCACAAAGTTATGTTTTACAAGGAAATTTACAACTTTTTATTATTTGTTGTCTAAAACTTTATGTTTTTAAATTTTTGACAAAAAAACTTTGAATAGAAAATTAATCTTTGATGTAAATTTTAAATACAACATTTTTATTCTAAAAAATGTACAAATATTATATGTGAAATTAAGGTAATAACTAAAAATAGTACAGAACAAAAATACTTTTAAGTAAAAATTATTTCTTTACTGAATAAAACAGATGATAAAGCTTTAGTTTTTGGTAAAAAACCACTAAACAAAGATGGTAAAAACAACTTTGATGTAATTTTTTTTTCAAGAATTTTAACTTTATGATATTACTACTTAAAAGCAATTGATCTTTATATCAGAAATTAACTAACAGAAAACTTCAATATTTTTCGCCGGTGATTTGCTCGAAGTAGTAAAAGTTGTAAAGTGTTCTTTTACTTCGTTTATTACCTCACAGCTAACTTGCCTACCATTGTCATTTTTGTCGACACTTGATGTAAAAGCTGTGTACTAGAACATTGTTTATTAATCAACAACTAAGCTTAATAGCATTTTTTCATTTGTTTAGAATTAATATTCTATATATTTTTGAAACATTTGAAGAAAAGATGTTGTATTTGTAAAACTGAGTTGTTTTTGGTATTAATTACAAAACATCTTATCTTTTATAACAAAAAAAATATTTTTTAGTATCTAAAGGTTAAAATAAGAGAAACATAATAATATAAGTTTGTTTAATAAATATAGAAATATTAAGATTTTATAAAAAAAAACTTTGGCAAACACTTTTTTTAACACTTAAAAAAAATTGGCAAAAGAAACTAATATTAAAGTAGTTTAATTTAATATATCTAAAAAAAAATTTTTTATTGATTTTTCATGAAAATACTATAATCATTTCAACTACTACTACATTAGTTAATTTTTAAATACTAATGTTCAACTCTAAACCCTAAAATTAAACATTTTCAACATTAAATTGTATTCATAATAAACATTTACTAGACTATAAATTTAAAAACTACATAGTACGATTATTTTTTTCAAGCTAAGTAATAAGTTACTTCTTTTTTAACAAGCCTTTTTTTTATATTTTCATTAAGACTTATATAACTTACAACGTCAAGTGTTTTTGAAAATCTTTCTCCGATGTTATACTTTATCAATTTAGCCGGTGGGTTGCTTTCTGTGTAGCTGCACTTCAAGTTCAATTTTTCCCCTTCATTAAGTGACAAATCTCCTTCGATTTTTACATTTGTAGGGGCTGAAATTATAATTCAGAAATTAAACTATCAGTTATAATGGTGATACCAACTTATTTATTACTATAATTTGAAAAAACAATCTTTTAGGCCTTTTTATCTTTTAAAGTTTACTCGAAAAGTTATGTTTTATATCACGAAAACAACAAAATTAAAGAAATATTAGCATTTCAGTTTATTATGTTTAAAGTAATCAGTTATTTCAAAATTAGTAGTTCACTTAAGCCATAAAAATAGACTGGTTACAAATTTAAACATTGCAAAAAAAGTTAGTATTTTAATTTGTAAGCTATTTTAGTATATAACTTAAAAGTATTTTAAAAAATAACCAGTGAAGCATCTTGCATTGACAACATTAGTCCAAGTTTTATCTAACAAGCATTTAGAATCGAATGAATCAACAAATTTGCCATCATAGTTCAAATAAGAACTTTGATCTTTACATTTAAATTCAACTTCTGAGTTGTAAGAGAACACGTTTTTGTTTGTCGGATTGAAAGAAACAAATTTTTCAGGAACCTTGCAGTACACATCTAAAGATATAATAATTTATGTACTTTTTTATGTTTTAGGCTTTGTAAATAATCCGTTAATGCGATTTAGTACTACTTTAATTTACAAAATAAAATAAAAGCATTATATACACGTGGTTATAACTAACTGATTAAGCACAAGTTGACAAAAAAAACTTACTTTTTTACTACGGTAGTATAGTTATTTTACTGACTTGTTTTGCTTTAAAATAAACCTTTGAATTAGCGCTAAAAATAGCATTTGTTAATCATATTCAGAGAAAACAATCAAGTCATTTAATTTTTTTAGGATTAATTTACAAAAACTTTATTGAATTTGTCATTTTCAACTCCAAAAAACTTTTAAAAACTTTTAAGAAAATACTTAGTGAATACAAAACAAACTAACCAACAAACTTTGCCGAATCAAGCGCACAAACTTCATTTTCATCATTTCTGACGGAGAAGCTCACCTCATCGTAAGTTTTGGTATCATTTAGAGAGAGTTCATACGACACGGACCCCATTTCTGATTCTTTAAAAGGTGTGTAATGCAAATCTACTTTCAAAGTCACCATTTCGTTTGTTTGTTCCTTCAATATAGGTGAACAGACCTTTAAAAAAATCAATTCTTAAATTTCTTGATAATTTAAAAATGCTTTTGGGATTTTTGTGGAAAAATATACTCCAAGTTCTAACGCTGTAAATGCACCAACCTTATGATTAAAGTTATTCAAATTCAAAGAAGTTAACTTAAACAAAATTCGACTTTTAAAAGGCTGTACAAACTTATAAATATTTATTTATAAGCTATAAGTTTATAAGAAAACAGCAAACACAACATAAAAATTCTAGTTTTTTATTACGGAGTATAATACATTAAAGTTTAAAATTACAAAAAAAAGTTAAAGATAAAGTTTTAGTTGTAGCTTTTTGACAGTAATAACGCTTTTATAAAACTCCTGAGTGCAGTGTTCTTTGATGCAGCGAGACATTATAGCAACTAAATATTTAGTTTAAATAAAATTTATAACTATGTTTGGATTGTTTACATCGCTTAAGTGCTGTCTCAGTTGGTCAAAACAATAATTTTAAACGAAACATTAAGACTTTTTTTTATGTATTTTTATGAACTTATTTCATACTCATTTTGATTTAATATCAATCTACTACTGTTTAAAACAGTTTTTATTTTTAAGCATTACTAGTGTTTGCCATATGCTGTGGTGATAATAAAAACCTTATTGTGTTAGAGAAGCTAATTACAAGAACTTAAAATAAAAGCAGTTTTAAATATAAATGCTATTATGCTAGTAAACCAATATGCATGTAAAGTAGACTTATAAATCTTGCAAAATTCATTAAGCACTTGGACACATTTACATTTACAAACTAAACTTACCAAGCCGTCGCTATCTTCTACACACTCGATTTCAACATCGAACTCAAAATCAATTCCGTCAACTCGACCTTCCATCAGAGTACTACTCAATCCATTCGATTTTCTGATTTCTCCCCTGATAATAGGTCCTTTGTGACCTTTCAACCAAGTATTGTTTCCAAGATCTCCGACGACTTCTAAAGTTATGTTTCTTCCACATTTGTCTGCAAACAAACATCTTAATTTCGAGGGTTATTTTAAAGTATTTTAAGTTTACAAGTTTTGAATGTTTAAGAACAGTTTAAAATAAATTTGGTTAATAAGAAGGTTATTGGTGAATTTCAATCGTTAAACTACTTGTTTAAAATATATTCTACCTGTGTAGTAAAATATGTAATCTACAATGAAAAGTCTGCTAGAAATATTTTATTTATGTACTATGTTTTGTTATAAAAATAAGTTTTTTGATCTAATTAAAATTTTTAAGTGTAGTGTTTAAATAAGTATTTTTTAAAACTTTTGATCAGAAAAATCGAGATAAAGGCTGTCAATTATTTATAGATATATTATAATAATGATATAAAACTGTGATAAAATATTAACTTACTTGGTGTCCTTATAGCCCCAGATAACATCAAAAGACTTAACAAAGCCAACAGTGCAAACACTTTCATTTCAACAGTATTATTTAACCTTAAAATTTTAAAATTAAAAATACTCATTTTGTAATTAAGTTAGGCATTATTCAATTTGCTAAGCCAACTGTTGATATTTAGAATAGATTAGAAATGGAAATTTAAATTATCTGAGAAAATTTTGTAACCTTAATGAAAGGCTAAACTTCTCACACAAAAAAAAAACTGTTAAAATTTGCATCAAAAAGACTAATTAGGTTTTAATGAGCCTATGGCAGTCGCCTTGCAAACAGTAAGTAATTAAAAAGTTGTTTGTAGTGCTAATGATTTTTAAACAAATAAAACAGTGTAACTTTCATTTTCACTTCTTCTTTTTTGTGAAAATTTTAAATGCTTAAACTTAGAATCACTTAATTTAGAACAAATTAGACTATTTTAAATAGTTAAACCTACCATGTTTTTGTTAGCTTTTAATACAACAAGTGTGTAAATGAAAAAGTATGTATCTAATGTATACTAAATTTTTAAAACAAATATAATTTAAGTACTGTCACATAACTAACAATCTACGATTAAATTTTATTTCGTTTGTTATAGATTTTTCTCTTTGCTACCATGAAATATACATAAAAGCGAATTAAAAAGTATTTTTTAAATTACACTATGATTTACAGTGCCGTAACTAGATTGATATAATAGTTATATCATGCAAAAACAAAACTTTTCTAAATATTTCAAGTTGAAGACTAAAAAATATTTTAGTTGCTAAAAACAAATAAAAAAGTAAGTATTTAGAAAATCATCAATAAGAATAAAAACAATTTTGTTGTTGGTGTATGTGTAACAAATTAAGAACAATAATTTGTTAAAAGTAACAAATTTAGTTAGTATAAAACAAATTAATAACAACTAATTTAAAATGAACAAAAACACGCTAATTTCATTAGCAGTTTATTAAAATAGTACATTATTATTTTAAACAAAATTAGCGTACCATTGTTTATTTTTAAAGACAGTTTGAACAAATATCTCTTTTTTTAATAAAAACTCAATTTCTGTATCTAAAGTTTTTGCACACTAAATTTGGACAGAGATTTATAAAAAACGGTAAACTTAGCTAGCTTACTTAAAAATAAATTGTAAATATTCTAAAACGTGACGTAGTTTTTTTACTGTAGTTCATGTATACTGACTTTCATATGAAGTTATAAGTATATTTTTAAAACTAACTTGTTTTTTAATAATTAAGATTGGTCATAACACAAACTAATATTTTTCGATGAAATTATTTAAGCTTATAAAATAAAAATGAAGTAAACCTAGCAAAATTAGCATAAAATGAAAGTTATATAAGTGTACTAATTGCTTCTAAATAAAAAATGCTTTATCTTAAAAACTACAAAAAAATGCTTTACACTTAAGGTTGTTCAAGCTAACACTATAACTTAATTTACTTGAAGTTAAATTAGTTAAACTATTATTTAAAAAAATCAAACTTTGATAGTTTCAAAAGGGAGAATTACAGCTAATAAAAACTAATAAAACTATTAATTACAATATTATTATAGATAATATTAAAATATAAAATCAATTACACAAGTCCGATCCCAGCTTTATTAAAGCTTATTAAAATTTATGTTGAGTAAAACTACTAAATTTAAAGACAAAAGTAATAAAAATTTCATTATTTTTTCTGATTTTCTCTCTTGACGGAGTCGTTCTCTTTTTTTTCGATAAAAATTGGATAAAACTACTGAAGTTTTAACTTAAAATGAACTTTATAGTTTAAACGTTAGCTTTTACAATTTATATAATTAATATATTTATTCTGCGTAAATGTCAAAAATATAATAGTTGATTTACCAGGTGGTATAATTAACAAATAAATTGAAAATAAGCATAATTAAACTATAAGACTTTTTTTTGGTTAATTTTGTATATAACTTCAGAAATATACAGCTGCATAAAATCTATTTCACACAAAAATAACGCAACTTTTATTTAAAAGTGAACTTTTGATTTTCACAAGAACCTATAACAATGAAATTAAGTTCCAACATTAAACTTTAATTTTTTTCTAATTGAGATCTAAGTGCAATCAAAATATAAAAACACTACAATGAACAAAAACATCAGCGAAAATCTGCAGAGCAGAAGCCTCGATTTTCATATGCCGTGAGACAAGCTCAAGTTTTGACTACAATGAAGTTATTAACATTCGTGCAAAACAGAATATTTAGAACACAAGTAAAGCGATTTTCAACCAGTCGTTACTTACTATAGATAAAAACTTTAGACTTTCAGAAAAAAATTTCGTTTGAAAAAATTTAAAAGCTAGTAATTTATGCTAAATTAGGTTTTTATAAGCTAACTATAATGTTTGTTGAACAAAAATAACAATCTTCCTTTACAAAAATAATAAAATTGACCATTAAAAATATTGTCAATGGACCTATTGATGAAAATAATTTCTCGGTTTTTAATCTAAAAATCATAAGCATACACAAAAAAATCTTTCACAAAAAAAACTCTTATATTTTGTCTAAAACTTTATATATCTACATCTACTATTTTCAATGTGTTAGTATTTATTACTTAATTAAAATGTTAATCAATATCACTGACGCTATGTTTTATATAGTTTTTAACCATATATAATGAAATTAAATATACTGAAAATTAAACTAATATTTAAGATAGTAAATCTTAATGGTTTAAAAAATGTTAAGGTTTAATTAAGAAATAATAACAGCTTTACTAAGAAATTAGTACATGTATTAACCAAAACAAACCATTTAAACTATTTAAAACTATATTTAATTACGCTTTTTAACAAAACTTAATTTAAATTTCATAAGTATAAGCACTTCGAAAATAAATTAAATTAGTAATATATTATTAATTAATCAATGTACATTTTTAAAAATTTTGTTCTAAAAGCTATAACAATAGACTTAGAAATATATTATTTTAAAATATATTCAAGTATTTTTTCAATAACCTGAAATTAATTTGAATTTTTTGTATTAATAGTTTATTGTCAACTTTTAAGACAATTGTAAACTCCTTTTTTTTTAAAGTTATATAAGCAGTTAATAAATAGGTTAAGTAATATATTAATAAAATAAAATAAAATAAAAATAAAAACCTTTTTTTCAAATTTACTTGTACAAATAAAAACAGTTTTAAACATAGAAACACTAAAAAACATGTTTGGTACAGTAACCTTTATTTCTTAACTAGTGTTTTATTTACCTTTGATAATTCTTGTTATTTTTTGATTAAATCCCAAGTTAAAATTTTAATTATCTCTGACACTACGAAGTGTAAACACAGGTAAAAAATATTAGTTATAAATACAACAAAAAATTATTGCCGTACACACTTTTAAATTAAAAAATAAATTTTATGTGTTACTAAAACAACATAATGCATCAAATTAAATTACCTTCTAAAAGTATCTACTGCCAAAAAAGGTTGCAAAATATTATATTAAAAATATAGTAAAACTTGACTCTAATCCAAAAACATACCCTATTTTTTTTAAAATAATTTTATACATTATATGTTGTTCTAAAGCCAAAAGGCCGTCAGCGGACAACTTTTGAAAAAATAGTTATATAAAACTACAAAATAATGTAAAAATAAGTCATTTAATAAAAGTGTTCTATTCTAAGCTCTAGAAATATTTTCACAGTTCTACTTAGATTATTAGTCTAAAAATGTTTAAGCAATGCCTTTAAAAGTAAATAAAAAATTAAGAGTAAAAGTACTGAAAACACTAAAGTTTAATAAAAAGTTTCTTAAAATCATTTATTAAGTTAGACTTTTAAACTAAATTGTTATGAAGCATTAAAAAAGAGTTTTGAAAATTTTAGGAAGCTGTATAGAAGTTTTAAAATTTTGATGTAGATAATGATAGTACATCGAAAAGCTTTGCCATTATTTTTTAAAGTTATTATGTCAAAGTAGCTATAATTTAAATTTTCTTAAATCAGCTGCAAAACTAAGTACAGATAAAACAAGAACAAATTTGTTACTGCTAAGACTTAAGTATGCACTTAATATATAAATATTTAAATATCTGAAATTTAATACCAAGATTTAAAAACGTTTATTCTATTAAAATAATCTATCTAAACAAGTAAATACAGATATTTCAAGTATTTTAAACTGATGCACTAATCCGTTAGCTTTAGAAAAAAAACTTTAAAAAATTTCAAATTACTTTAAAAAATGTTTGTTTTGAAAATTAAGTCTGTAAGGCTATACTGCTAAAATAACTAATTAGAATATAATGAGCTTTGACTAAAAACAACAAAACATTAAAAAAGGATTGTAGCTTAAAATGAGTTAACGTTTGTATTAATATATGTTTATGACACCTTTTATGATAAGACTGAATACAAACAGTTTTGATATTAAAAACAGGTTGACTATTGAAATTACTATTCTATTTGTTACTAATTCTAAAAACAACTAACGTCAAATGCACTTTGAAATAACTAAACCTTATTCGAATACTAACATTAACCAACTTAAAGAAAATCTATCTAGGCCTAGTTTAACGTAAAACTTTACAAATTGATTATTGAAACTTTTAGACTACTTTTTAATGATTACCGTTAAAAAACACAAAGCTAAAAAAATGTACATTCTCTAACAAAATTTTGTTGTTAACTTATGTTACTTTTTTAATGTTTTAAACGTTACAGTTCATAAGCTTTTTATTTTGATTTTTTTTAAAGATTTGAAGTGAAACACAATACATAAACTTATAAACTTTACTAATCTTTTCATACATAAAAAAAATTAACTTTTTTAATAAGAACATGAATGTTTATGTTTCAGTTTGTTTTTTGTTTCTTCGCGAAGCTTTAACATTTTTTTAAAGTTTTAAATGTACTATTTTTAAAGTTTAAGTAACATGTTGTTTTTTGCAACTCTAATGAAAAAGCTTTTTTTTTAAATACACAAGTTACTGAACGATTTTTTAACTTTACAGTTTATTAAATAAAGCATTCTTGTTATGTTAAAACGCTAAGAATCGTTATAGCTTATATTGTCTTAAGTTTTGAATTAAACTAGTGTTTATAAACATAGAAATTTTATTGAATAATAAATACCAATTTATTTTAACAAACAAAACATTTATTGTTTTAAAAGTTTGTAAAAGTTTTTATTTATATATTTACTCCCTAACCTTACTTAAAAACTTAACTTACACATAGTTAATATGAGAAAGTTCATATTTCACCTTGACTTTTGCAAGTTAAGTACTTTTAGTTTTTTGAACGACAAAAAATAAACTAAAAATAATTGGTCCTTGAACCTGGTGCACGAAAAACCTTTCAGTTATCGCGTCGCACACCACCGATACATTTTAACGTCCTATTAAAAAGTTTAAGGTCTTAAGCACTCTAAACACTATTTATAAAAAGATATGAGCTTTTAAAACACTCCAGCTTAGTAAATATATTTACAATTTAACAAAATATATGCAATTTTTTTGTTTGAATCAAGAGTACTTTTAAACATAAAGTTTTTTTTGTTCTAATTGAAACAAAAGCTGTATTAACTTTGTTCATAAAACTGGTATACTATCAAAATCCACCCGCGTTCAAAATCCACCCGATTTTTCTTTTTATTTTCTTTATTAATAATATATTTTATTAATTTTTGCATTTTTTTATTTATTTTTCATTGTCACTGTTACCCCTAACCCTTACCCTCGATCGGTATTCTCGAATTTGACTGGGTGGATTTTGATCGGGTTGATTTTCAGCGTGTCCCATAAAATTATACTAAAATTTCATTTTTATTTACAACAATCTATTAAATTTTATTATTGTTTCTAATTTTATTTAATTATATTATTGTAAAATACCACAAAATTAAAAAAAAAATTTCTTCACAATTTTTTGAACAAAAGACTAAACAAAATTATAACGAGTAATTAATTGTCTTGTGTGTGTATAATAGTTGTTTTCGATAGATAAAACAGCTGCGTCAACAAAAATTTAAAAAAAGTATGTCGTTCTTACTAGTACACTTAAGTAAAAAGCTTTGAAAATTTGAAATTAATTTTATTTTGACCAAACAGCATTAGATCAAAGCAAAAATTAAAGTTTTTAGTTTTTTTAGTTTGAAATAATTTTTGAAGCTATTTTCTTTATTTTTAACATAATGTTGCATTTACTCTAAACTTTCTGTTTATTTTTAGCTAAAATTGAAATAATTTATAACTAATTATAAATTTATGTTTAATAACAATTATAGAATTAAAAGTAAAATATTTCAAATATTTTTTATGGAAGAACTATAGTTTTTTTCTTTTTTAATTTGTCTCTTAAGTGTTTTTGAGAAATATTTTAAAGTTAAAGTTTACAAAACGTGGTAGAAGTACTTAATTTTGCTTATTTTAATTCTTTTTAACTAAAAAGTTACATTTCGGGCATTATTTATAGTTCCTTTGTATTTTTCTACAAACGATTTGGTCATAATTAGGCTTAATATTAACAGATGTCATTCAACCTTTAAATATTTGATTTAAACAGTAAACTTATAATACAGCCCATATTTAAGATTACTAATTTTCTTACATCAATTTTTTTTTGTAAATACAGCTTGAATACAGCTTTAGTTTATAGCAATTTCATAAGAATAAATTTATTGAATGCAATTAAAAAATCAATATTCAACAATTTGGTTCAAAGGACCTGATGTATAGAATAACATTGAGCTGCACACCTACTATATGTAATACACTACTCAATTTTATATGTTACTTATATTAAACTAGTTAATTAAAACAGAACAGGTTAATTGGTTTTAGAAGGTTTGACATGAAATGCTACAAAGGAAGAAAGTAAATTCGTAAAAGTTAGTTTAAAGTTATGAATACAAATATTAAATCGTATCGTTAAAAACTTGAGTAAGCAAAAGTTATTTAAATAAACTCATATCTAAACAAAAATTTTTAAATGGTGCAGAACAAACATTAGTAGTTTAGTACGAATACTAGATTACTATGTGTGTTTAAATTATAAAAAGTTAAATATATTATTAGTTACAAAACTAAAATTATTTTCCCAACGGAATCTGGCACAACACATCGGCCAGGTCGTCGTGAGATTTCCTGCAGTTAACGTGACTGACGCCAGCGTGCGGTGAGATTACCAAGCACCTTTCAACGTCGTAACTGCCGTACTTGGCCGGCTTGTGCGTGAAGTCGATGTACTCGCCCTTTGTATCATCGCTCTTCAGCCAGAAACCTTTCTTGGAGGAGCTATCGTAGTACGCCAGGATGGGCCTCAGTGCCTCCCTGCCGACATGATTGTTATTGTTAGTGGTGGTTTGTTGAACAAAACAAAAAATGCTCAAAATGCTTTGGTTCAAGACCTGGACACGCAAAAAGACCTCACGGTCATCGAGTTGCATACCCAACTTAATAAAAATTATAATAAGCTACAAAAAAAAACAGTCACAGTTAGATTTCACTATCACAGTGAAATTTCATTACCAGAGTTAAGCTAAATTTACTTTAGATTTTTAGTTATCGGTAGACCACTTTATTACTTGTTATGATTAAACTTTACCAGTATATTATTCATATATAGAATATTACAACTTACTTTATCATTGTTTTCATGTTTTCATTATAAACAGGCGTAATTTCATAATAGTTCATCATCTTGCGGGCTTGGATTAGTTTAACTCTAAAAAGAAAGTTTAGAACGTTGAAATATTTTTTGATAGTATTAAGGTAAACATTTATTTATACTCGTTTACTAATAAATTAGAATGCATTGTTGTACTTCATATTGCTTAGGCAAGTTTATTTTTTTGTTTAGATAAAGATAAGTTTTATTTTTTTATAACAAAATCTTATAATAAAATTAAAACATCATTTTAAAGCATTAAACGCAAACGACTATTAACTTGCTTTAATTAAAATGTTTTAATGATGAGAAAAATTGATTTTTTTTTAGAAACTTTAATTTCATCAGTTTATATGAGTGTTATATTTCAATATCAATTAAATCGATTTCCTTTTTATATATAGTTCAAACTTCTACTACAAAAACCTAAAAACTGATTCGCCTCTACACAAAAAATGTAAAACTGCTTAAGTAAGAATAATTTGAACTGACTTCCTCATGTTGAAAGTACTTTTTTTGAAATTGGGCAGGCTTCCTCCTTGGGACTTGCAAAACTCTTTGGCTGCTTCGTAAGACTTCAAGTTCTTTTCTTTGAAAGTGTACTTGTGACCTTCGTACTCCCAAGAATATTCTATATAACAAAGTTGTAATTTAAAACAGAAAAAAAGTAAACAACTATTACAACGAAACGCTGTAAAAAATACATTTAAAAATACTTCTTCAAAAAAAAAACATTTTAAGTAGAATAAAGATATGTAAATAAGCTGTATTTTTAAGTTATCATGTATAATCGGCTTTTGGTACTGTGGTTTGATTTTAACGGATTATGTTTAAGCTATAAAACGTTTAAAATATAATATTTGTTTAACAAGTGATAATATTTCTAACTAATATAAATTTAGATAACTTGAGTATATAATTAAATTTTTTTCACTAGTTAGAAAACAAAAACAAAAATAATAACACCTGTGCAGTAGTCCCATTTAAAAGTTTCAGTTCCATTCTCAACTTCGGGGAACTTTTCTCCGTAGGAACACCAGGGCCAAGCTCTCAAAGAGCCGGTGTGCTCAAGAGTGCAGTACTCGAAAACGTGCCCGGGTTCCGGGTTGCTAAGGAACCAGTAACCGGTTGCCTTGTCAACCACGGTGGGGAGCACGCAGGTGTGGTTCCCTTTTGTTTTCACCACCTGGTTCGTAATGTTGCCTGTGGATGAGAAAAAAAAAGATTAAGTCTTGAAAGTAGGTTTGTAGAAGATGTTCAAAAACTGATTTTAGCTGCATTAGAATTTGAAACAGTGTTTACACACGTTCTTAGCAATAGATTTTTATTAAGTACCCAAATTTTTAAAATTTATAAATATTAATCACTTAATGTAAGAATAGTATAAAAAATTTAAGCTTAACGTTTTACCGCGTTAGTTAAAGCACTTTTATTCTGAAAAAAAAGAAATTTAAAGACTCTATTTTTTAAAAGTAAATAATCATACAACTTAACAGTTTGCAATAAATATATGAAATTTTAGTTTAACAGTAAGTGTAGTGAATGTTTAAATAAAAGTCCGTTTCATTTAGACATTATTTAAAACGGTATATGATTTATGCTAATTTAATAGTTAATACTTTTAATTATTTAGCTTAAGTTTTACGAATCGAAGTCAAAAGAAACAATCTTTCTTTAATACTAAACATTAAAAAGTAAGTAAAAAATTACCTGCGTCGACCAATAGAAAGCATACAATCTGTAAAACAATTGTTAATTTAAGTTTCATTATTAGTTGAACTTATGTACAGCTTCATTGTGGTTATAAGTTATATTAATTACTTTAAAAAAAACTAATTTACTAAAATTGTACTAAATAATATCCGAAAATCAAAGTTCACATTTAAGCAATTTTTAGCGATAATTTGTTTCCCTTAAATCTCTATTGACAACTATTTAAATAATAAGTGTCAATAGAATACTTATTCCAATTTAGATTAATTTTTATTTTTTATAATACGAAATTTCAAAAGTTACTTTATAAACGGTAACTAATATTTAAAAATGTAGTAATACTCACTGCCTGATAAAATAGAAATAAAATACTCTTCATGGTATGTTTTAGAATATTTCTATAACAAAAATACTCGAATGGTCAAATTAATTATACAACGTATGAAACAACTATTTTTATGTTTTAGTAACAAACATGCTAAGTTATCTAACATCTAATATTTTTGTAGAAATAAAATACTAGGTATTAACACTTTTATTAAAAACAATTTAAACTAGTTTCAGTTTACACAAAGAGTTTTTGGTGCTTTCCTTTGTTTTCTAAAAGTATTTGAGTTAAAAAGTTATCAATATATTTTAACTCATGAAACAACTTTCATCAAAAAAAAATTTGCTTATAGTTTCGTTGTTAAAGAACATTTTTAATTTTAAACTTTTAAAATTGATTTTGTTCACTACTACTTTTCATAGTACAACACAATCTACGTGGCTAATACTGATATGTTATTTTTTGATTTTATATAAAATATAATATGTTCAATAATGGTTTATACAGCAAATACAAATTTGTTTTACTCACTATCTATCCAAAAATAGATACGAAATAAAACTTAATCACTAACTTATTAAGCAATCGAAAGTTAAACCTACTGTACTATTATTGTTTAGTAAAGATTTTTTATGTTAAGTTTTCTAAAAATATAATGATATGTATAAACTATTGTTCTTAAGAAAAACAGTACTTATAACTAGTTTTGTTTTTATTTTACTGTTTATATAAAAAATAAATATTCACTAAACCAAAAAGTATAACGATCTAAAAATTTGGTAACTTATTCTTTTATACAAAAAAGATAATTACATAAACAAAATATTAACATAACCCAATGTGAATAAGTTTTTAAATCCATAACTTAAATTGTGTCGAATAAATTACTTAAAAATGAAAAAAAGTAATTTTTAGTTGTTTGAGCTTCTTAATACAAGCGTGTATTAGTTTGCTTGGTTAGTATGATTGTCTATAAAGCTTTTTTAACACAACTTACATCACTAACTAAAATCTAAATTTAAAACCGACGTCTACAAATTGACTTACCTAATATTAAAAATTTTGCTATGAAATATTACAAACCGAAAAAGGCCATAGATACTAAATTAAAAAAAGTAGACAAATAATCCAATAAATTTAAGTTAAAGATAATGAACTAAATATAGTTGTTTTTAAAGTAACTATATAATGCTAGAATTATTCAGAAAAAGCTATTGGATTTTTTGTATTGAATTATAGATAACATGTTTTAAAACTAACTCAAAGCTTCCGATATTATAAAACTTTTAGAACTGAAGACTTTTAAAATTATATTGAAAAAATTGTTTATAAAATTAAAATAATAAACAAAAATAATATTCTACTCTATAAACAAATGCTTGATAGTCATAATACTTAACTTAACTTAAAAACTTCAACCCCAAAAACATTAAATTTTTTTAGTTATTTTACTTTTATTAGGTAACAGCGCTTTAAATATACGACAAGCCTGCTTATTGGATTTAGCAATAAGCGGAGTGCAAAAGTTTTAGTTTGTGGTTTTAATAACTCTAGTTAAATAAGCTATTAAACACATTTTTAGATCTTTCCTTTCTTCAATATACGCAAAGTACGAAAAGTTTCTAATCATTTTTAAAACCCTCTTAACTTGTCTTGTTTTACTTTTAACATCGAGTTTGTGATTATTGTATTTATATCGGTATAGAAAAGTTAAAAATGTGATTTTTATTTTCAAAACAAGTATTTACCGAGCTCAAATATATTTGACAAAAGTTTAAGCATACCATTTTTGATACGTGTTTATCAATAAAGTGTGAAAGTATTAGGCTTGAAATTTAATTAGAAGTTTAAATTACACAATGTAAACCACGAAATTAAATTACATTAGACTTTACCACACACAAACAATATAAATCTTGTACAGAACAAATTTTAAACATTTCTGTTCGATAACAAATTATAGCAAATACTATCTGTCAACTTTTATATAAAAAACTATAACAAAGTTTAAAGTTTTGCAAACTATTTATTTTCTTATTAAAAGTAAAATATAATAGAAAACACCTGTCAAAATTTTAAACCTTAATAAAAAAAATTGCATTATTACGAAATTATTTTAACTATTTTTTTATCATTTACCATAAATACTTGTCAAATAGATTGCTAGAGGAATTATAACAATAAAACGTAAAACTAAAAACTTTAATATGAAAGAATTGATCACATAGACTCTTACATTACGATTTTTTGTTTTCTAGTAAAAAAAGACTTTGACTAAGATGGTCAATATGAAAAGAAATTTATGAAACCTTTCATTGCATAAACTTCGTAAATTTAGAAAATTCATACCTAACTCTTTTTATCTTTTATATTGGTTACTACATAACGGACAATATTAATTTTTGTTTTCGTTTAAGGCATAGTGTTCCTAGACACTGTTTACTAAAGTAAGTTTTCAACAAAAGTCTAAGCTAACAAATAATCTACTTATTCACATATGTAGTTCTACCTAAAAAACGACAACTCTTTTCACAGCAATTTATATACAAAATTTAGTTTTAACTAGTTGTTTGTAACTTTATACTACATCAATTTTATTACATTATCTTTCACGCAAGATGATGAATTAATAAATTAAGCTATGAGTACTGATATGTTTTATAGTAAAACTTATAATCATTAATTATTTTAAATCAAAATAGTTTAAGTTAAACAATAGAACAATTTACTTTCATAGTTCAAAAAAACTATACAAATCAAAGTCAAGTACTAGATATAAAAAACAAAAAAGAATAGAAACACCTGTGCATGCAAACAGCTAAAAAATAAAAAAAAATTTACTATACTTAGAGGTTGAAACTAAACTGAGGATTACAAAAGTAGGTTACATATTTTTCTCAAGTTATTAGCTCGCGCTTAAAAAAGTTTTGCACCTTTTGGCTAATTTTAACCTAGCATAGCAGAGTTTTTGAATCTGCAAAATCAAATTTATAAAGTTTTGAGATTACAGCTAATTGCTAACAGCTAAAAAAATTTTGGAGGTTTAATTAGTCGTTTTTATGTAAAAACTCCAATTTAAATACTTTTATCTGAATCAATATCATAAAAGTTAACTGTTAACCGTCATTTCAATCCATTGCAGTTTAAATACATCAATTTTAAAAATAAACTAAATCAAAAAAAATTAACGAGATATAAATAGAAGCAGTGTTGTTATAAAAATATAACAAATACTTTTTTTTAAATAGAAGTATTGTAATTATTTTTTAACATACAACTTTTTGACATACAAGTTTACTATTTTATCATGCTTGAAAAAGTCTTTTTTGCCACCAAAACCTAGTAATAAATGAAATATTTAGTTTGCACATTATTATTAAACATACAACTTAAAAAATAATAACAAGTCTACTTATTTTTATTATTTTTGAAGGTTATACAACATAATTCTTTAGTACTAAACTACATAATCAAGTCTCGAAAAAAAATTTTTTGGTTATTTATAATTGATAATGACCATAGAATAGACAAGTAAAATTTAAAATTAACAATTAGCATATCTGATTTTAATGGTGGAAAAGAGTTATATCTAAATAAGGTTTTAACATACGTTTTTTATAATTTTTATGTAACACATCTTTTCAATTATTTTTGTTTTAAACAACTTCAATTAAATAACTAGATACTTTAAATACGACTTAATAACAATTACAAAAACTACAACTAAGAATCATAATATTTTTAAGGCCAATACGTTTGTTTTACATCAAAAATGATGTAAACTATTAGCTAATTTTTATTGTTAAAAATATAAACTTAGATATTTATTCTTTTTATTTATTTTTTCAAAATAAAAAAATCTACTTACCTTATATACTTTTAATAGATTAATTTGTTGGAAAATTAACAAAATCTGATACCATGAACTTATGATATAATAAATACTGTTGTTATAATTCCTAACTTATATCATTTAACTAATCAAGCTGGAACAAAAATATACTTTTTTAACATTTGTAACGTTAATAATATATATCATAATTATTATATTGTTTGACTCATAAAATTTTTTTTTACAATATTCTAGATTTTCTACTTTTAAAAGTATTTTCATTTATAAATTAAATATAATTTTAGAGGTTAATAAACTCATTATGCTTTTAACAAAAATACAATGGACTAAAAAACAATAAATATATTAATCTGAAAATAGCAAGTAACTATTATTAACCTTGAACATACGACACAATGTTTTCTCTTTAAATCTATAAATAATAGTAATTAATAAAAATTATTTTGCGTATCATAATAAAAACATAAACATAGTATTTCGCTTGCACTAGTTTTAAAATACATTGAAATTTTTTAAGCAAAAAATATACATCAAAAAAAAGTTTTTTTTTTGGTTAAATTTCAATATTTTTACGGTGCAGTTGTTAAACACACCATCAAACACGATTAAAAACTATTAAAGAAAAAGTAACTTACTTTTCTGAGATTTCGGTATGATTGACAATCAATAAGTCTTAGCGTACATTTCTCTAAAAAAGTAAAACACTGGACTTACAATAACTTTTTTTACACAAAATTTTAAAATTAAAACTCTTTATAAAGTGTTTTATAAATTAAAAGAATAATGTAGTAATAAAGCTTTTTAGATATTTACAGTTTTAAAGCATTAGTTACAAAGATTAGCTAGGTTTAGCTTAAGTGAAAATTTTCATTTACGGTATAAACTTAACTGTAATGCTTTATAGTTCTGTTCTTTTAAAAACTCGTAACAATATTTTTACAAAAATTAGAGCCAAAATTGATAAAACTACCTTTGCATTTTAGTTATTTTGTTTGTTAAATTGTTTGGTAAAAAAAAACTTCAAAACTAAAAACAACTAAGTTAGATGTTATAACGTTCTTAATTAAAACGTAAAAAGCAACTTAAATTATATAACAACTTTAAACAAACTATTAGTTTATTATTGTTGTTTATTATTTGTTCTCGCTAATTAGATAATAACCGAAGTAAAGTTATTTGGAAAAATTTTATTCAAACTAATAGAAAACTGATACTTATACTTTAAACAAAGTTATACTTTGAAGTAGAAGTAGTAGATTTATATCTTTAGTAAACTACATACTTACTGTGTATAAATTTATGTTTTAATATTTTTAAATACAATTTTATGATTTTTTATAACTTATTCTTGTTTAAAAACGTTGTTCTTAATTAGTTTTATTTAAATAAACCTCTTACTTTTATAGTTATAATTATGTAGGTCTGGATAACAAGTGACTACCATTTTGAAACGTAATCGGTCCATATATTAAGTTTGGATAAAAGCCTTTATTCTTAAATTTGAAAAATGTTAAAGAGGAAAAATGTGTGTACATAGTTAAGGTATTTACAGATAAGATAATATTAGCATACTTTAATGGAAGTAAAATTACAATTATGTTATTTAAAATTTGACGGTCAAATAATTGATCATTGTCAATGCAAATTTATAAAAACTTTTTGTATACTAACTTTTATAATCAAAATATTTACAGGTAAAAACATTTTTTTTATTGTTGTTTTAGTTCTGATTAAAAGTGTATAGGTTATTGTAAGATTGTTAGTAATTATTAAGTTAATGTTCATGTTTATATAAATAAGTTAAGTTTCATAAGCTGACAATAAAGAAATCGTACTAGTTTATGATTTTATTAATTTTAAAAATTTTAGTAAAAAATTATTTTTTACATCTTTCAATATTGTCTTTATGTCTAAAAAAATTTGTAATTACAAAATCAAGTTTAAACACTAAAAGACTATACTTTCATTGTTTACTTTAAATGACGCTGTTTTATTAATTTAAAGCTATTTTCGGGCTACTAAAATTTTTTAAAGGTTTCAAATATAATTTTTAAGTGTTTAATACCACTTTAAATTTTACTATTAAGATCTTTTGTAACATTTAAAACAAAATCTATATTGTTTTATCTTTTATGCTTTAAGACTGTTTTTATTTAACTAGAAATATTATCTTTTTTAGTTCATAGAACTTATTAAACTGTTTTGAATGCTTGTTTAGTTAACTTAAACTCAATAGTCTTCAAAAAACAGTAGAAATTTTTGCTAATCTCGATCTTAAAACCTGAGGAACTATGAGAAGGTTTAAATAACTTGTAACTAAAATTTTATTGAGGCTCAAACATTTTTTTATGATCATTTTATTTGTATTTTTGTTAAACCTACTTCAAATTTATAATTTATATACTATTCAATATTAAATTTTGAAATGGTCTCAAAATGTAATACAATTACAATGTACACCAAAAATTTCATGGCTAAGTTTTTTTTTTAATTGTTTTTTTTAGTTTATAACCTAATTTTTTTGCAATGTATTAACAATCAAACGTAACTTTTTATTTTTAAAATATTGCCTTTTTAAAACATGCAAAACTAAAAATATATACTTTCTCAATTTATTAACTTAGTTTTAAATTTATTACTATAAAAATTAGTATCGTTTACTAGTTAGTCGTAATACTGTTAAAGTTTAAGGTTAATTTATTTTGAGTATAACACACTTTAGGTTCATCTCATAAGTATTTAAACCATAATATTTTTAAAGGCATTAAATAAAAAGTTTCTAAGTTCAATTGTCGTTTCAAAGTTTATAAGTTAAAGTATTTTAATAATTTAAAACTTATATCATGAGAATTTTCTGCCACAACCATATTTGTATATATACTAAATATATAAGCTATCCGTAAGCTTATTAAGGTTTAAAATATTTTCATAAAAATTTAAATCCATTTATAGATTTAAAAAACTTAAAGTAGTTCATTAATTGATCTAATTTAATATTTTTACTGATTAAAATGTCTGATCAATACTTTTTAATTCTGTTTTTATTGTTTTCATACTTGTTCTTACTCGTTAGAAAATTATACCTGTACATAAAACCTTAAATAAGTGTAAGTAGACTCCTGTTTTATCAAATCTCATTTTATATTATATAATAATATGAGCAATAAAAATACTTAAATTTTTTATCGATTTTTTTGCTTTAAGTTTTAATTTGCCTATTTACCCGTTTTAACTAGTTTACCATAACTTTAGTATAATTTGATATACAATTTCATAAAGATATTTTCTTTTAAATTTGTATCAAAATTAAAAGTAGTTTTTCTAAGCAATCTACTTTTAAGTTTAATAAATGTTTAAAACTGCTTTTGTAAAATTTGTAGATATTATTGTATAAAACACTATACTAAAATAAGGTAATATATGTTTTTCAACTAGCATTTAGTTTAAATATGTTTTTTATATACTGAAACTTTTCATGAGCTAACGGATATATGCGGTAAAGTACTTTTCCAAAATCAATTTACCGTAAACAACGTATCAACGAGAAAATTGCAAAATAATAAGTTTAAGTCGCCAATTTTGTGATGAATTATCGCATTTGGACGAAGTACTTTATTTATTGAGTAATGATTTATTTTTCTAGGAACATTCACGGCAAACTTTTGTATTTTATACATAATTCTTTTACTAAGTATGTGCTTACATTAACGTTGTAAGCGTTAGAGTAGAAAAAATTAGATATTACGACTTTATGAAATTAGCTATAGTTTAAACTTGAATATACAAATTTGTAACTTATAGTGTATTTAATTGTATTAGAAAACTGGTCTAAAGAACGCTATCTTTGAAACAAAACATCTTTCATTTTTATACAACCACGAATCAAAAATTTACGTAAAAACTTCAACACTTAAATTTTAAATCAATAAAGCTATATTTACATTGAAAACAAAATAATTGTAAAACATGTAGATGATTTGTCATTCTTAACTTGAAAAAGTTAATTAGAAGAATAAATTAGTTATAAACTTTAACTAAAACTCAAAAATAGTTTATTGTTAACCATACTAAACTTAATTCATTTATGTTTTTTTTTCAAATTTAGCTTTAAAAAAAGTTGAACTTAAAAATGTCATTACACCGTTTGATTTGTAAACAAGTGTTAGATTTTTACTGTTAGAGTATTAAGTTTTTTAAATAATTTCTTTTTAGTCACTTCACTTTACGACTTTAGTTTCAGTTAAAGTTAAAGAATTCAGTTTTGTCCATCAAACTTTATTTGATACAAAAAAAAAAAGCAAAAAATTAATAAAATTTTTATTGCATAGTTGAATACAACTAGTCAAAAAAAGGAAATATAAAATTTAAACCACAAGAATATGTATATATAATACCACGCGCGAACAACATACAGTATGTTAAATAGATTATCAATCTTAATAGCATTAAGATTTAAATAAAAGTTTAGCTGTCAAAGTTTTATTTTAAACAATTTGTTCAATTGAAATGGATTGTTTTCTAGTAAAAACAGAAAAATAAGTGATCAAAAATATGCTTTAAAACAGTATACACTGTATACTAGTTAAAAGAATAAAATAATAAGAGTTGATATCCTTTATTCTAATTTATTTTGTTTTGAAGTTTTGATAGCTTTTGTTTGAACTATAAATAGATCAAACCAATTGTTAAACTATTCATAGTATTGCTTTAACTGAACATAACAAAAACTTTGTACAAACTTTATACTTTAAAAAAAAATTATCTATTTCTATAACTCTTTTTCTACTATCTGTAATTTTAAGCTCAGACGACAGGACAAAAATAAATAAATTTAAAAGAAATGGTAAATATTTATTTGCTTTAAAACTACTACTTCAATGATTAATTTTTTTTTCTGTCATTCATAACAGAGAACAATTAAATATACAATCATGTCCACTAGAGTTGTTTAGTATAACTTTAGAAGACTTTTAGAGTCAAAAAATAGTATAATAATAACAAATAATAAAAAACAACAATATTATTTTAAATTGAAGCTTAGCGAAATTTGAATTTTTAAAAGTGTAATTGAAACATCACAAAAGTATAAAAGTTTTATGTTAACATTTTATTAATGTAAAGCTACACATAAATACATACACACAATATACATACAATAAATACAAACACTATGTTTATTTATTGTTTATATTTACAGTTAGTCAAACTACACCATTTTCATTACAAACTCCCTTTCAACGTATTCACACAAAAAGCGACAAAAATTCACAGCTCGTCTCCTGCATCATCGGCCTCCCTTCTGATCTGATCGATAATTTCAAGGTAAGGCCTGGAACTTTTGCCGACCACCTCCCCGCCCCTGACCTGCTCGTCGCCCATCTGGTCGTTTATCCACTGCAGGTTGTCGTGGACGCTGATGAACAGGGCCGGCAGTTCTGGCGTGCCGTACTCCCGCGCCGGGTACTCGTTATCGTCCTCGTCCGTCAGTATTTTGTGGCTGACCCCGAAAACGTGAACCCCTCCGTCGTGCTCGCACAGCAGCCCGCCGCCCGCCGCCCGAGTCCCCCTCCATGGTGGAAGCCCGCGGGTAACCCCCAACTTCACCTGCCACCGGAAACAGATCCGTCTCGCGGGTCATTTCCCACGTCCGATCGTTGTCCCGCACCACTTCGACTCTGGCCCATTGAAGCTCTTCGCTCCACCCTCCCCCGTTGTTCTTTCCCCACCCGCTGATCCGGCACCGCATCCCGACCCGCTCCTTCACCGGCGGCAAGCTCATGGTACCGAACTGAACGCCTTCGGAGAACACCAGCGGGCGGGTCAGCTGCAGCAGCGCCAAGTCCGACCCTGTGACGTCGTCTTCGTCGAAGTCGTGGTGCACGACTACCCGCTCCACCGCCCGCGTGCTGGCGTCGCGCGGGCAGAGGTCGACCTGCCCGACGGCGACCCTGACCGCGTCCACGTCGGACTCCCAGTACCATCTCGAGCTCATCGCCTTCGTCTGTTCTTCCGCGTAGAATATGTGCGCGCAGGAGAGGACCCACTTGCTGCTCAGTATGGTGCCGCCTCCCCTCGGGTAGAACTTGTACGGCTTCGTTGCCGTCCCGTCGCCTTCTATTATCAAATCTTCCATCATATAGTTCAAATTATCATCTGCCAGCCGCCATCTCACCAGCGTCTCAACCACGACCTGGCTGTTGAAGTCGTCTCGTACCTGATTCGTTATTCCCCTGACGTCGTCGCCCACGATCTGCCCCTCGATCAGGGAGGTGTGAGCTGCCAGCAGAATTATAAAAAGTGTTTTTGACCTCATCCGCGGCCGCCTTCGTGATTTTGCTTTATGCCAATGCTGTGGTTGTGAACAAAATTCTGCATTTTTTAACGAAACTACGTCAGAATCAAAGTTGCATTTTTTTTAGATAAAAACATCAAAATTTCAAGTTGTTAGATTAAACTTTTTCAAATGATGTTTTAATTATTTAGTATTTTGAAGATTTAAAAATAATATGTAGCTTTGACCACCTTGGTAATTATGATACTTTATGTTTCGGTTTAAGCAGTCCGTTTGCATTTAAATTTATCGAAACTAATCTTAAAAGAATAAAACGTTCAAAAAAATTCAAAACCTTAGTTAAAAAAAAATAATACTATTTAGCTTAGCCTAAACCATGGTTCGTGAAATTGCGGCTCTCAAAGCACAAATATACTTTTTATCTAGAAACTTGCTAACTTAAACCAAAAAAAAAGTGATTTTGTGATAAAAACTTACAACTAGGTTATTAGCTTGATAAATAGTTCTTCTTTTTGCTTTACTATTGCTAAATTTATCAAATTTGGGTTTAAATCGTTTTTGTTTTAAGATTACTTCAACTACTTTAATAGCTGCGGCCTGCGAAATACTTTCTTTTGAAATCAGCGACCCCGGTTTTTTTATTCAATAAAATTAGCCCACGACTTACAAAAGGCTGCCAAACCCTAACTTATCTAAACAATCATTTGTTTTACTTTTTACTTTTTAGTCTTTTTTTTATGGATAAAGTTTTACTATTTTAAAGCAACATCTAGAAAATTACTTATGTCAAACAGCTTCATCCCATACATTTAATACAATAAAACTAAAAGTTACTTTATCGATTCCTTTTTCAAAGAAAAAAATATAATTTAAATAACTTTGAGTAATTAATTAAGTTTGAATTAGAACTTTACAAATTAGTAACCGCTATAGTAATTAAAGCTTTTTATCTTATCTTAAATATGCTTTTATTGAAACGCAAAATTTAAAGCGTTATACGAGAAAACAAAACATTTTAGCATTATATAATCTTTTTGTCACTAATTATTAACCTTTTTTTTTGACTTTTGATGTTTTCTCGTAGCTCACAATGAAAACTAAAATCATTAAATTCAGATAAAAGGTTATTTTTTAAGATAAGTTAAAGTTCCTAAAATATATTTTAAGCCTTACTTTAAAACAAAAGAGCTATAAAGTACTAGAGTAAAATAATTTTATATAAAAGTACAAATGTAAATTTGAAAACAAACTTTATAATCAAAATTTAGCCGCAGAAAAATTTAGTTTATGTTAGGTCAGTTTACAAAGTTATGTGAATGGCAACTTTCTACCCAATTTACATTGTATGATAATTTGTAATTAACTTATAATGTATAACTACATCAGTTTTGTTGCGATAAAGCTGTGTTTAATTTTTAAATTAATATAAAATAACTTTTTTAAGTACAAACTGACAAACATTAAAACTTAAAGGCAAGTTGAATATAATTCCACTTGAATCATTATCATGTAGATGGTTTTTTAATTTCAAAAACCTATATCTTTAACAAATTTGTTTTTGTATTGAAAAGTTTTAAAGATTTTTTTTCAGATTTCTTGTAAGTTATAATTTTGTTGCTAAAATCTCTTAGTACCAAAATCTATGAGAAATAATTGCATTAAATATATTTAAAGTATAAAAGACAACACTTCTGTATTAGTTTATAAATACTGAACTTAATAGCTAATGGTTATCTTTTTTTTCTAAAGATAACTGTGGTTATAAACATACTTTTTATAAGTTTTAACCTAGTTTGTTTTGAAAGCCACAAGGACTTAGTAAAAAAATATATTATTGATTAAAATTTAGCTGTTGAGATTTAATGAAGCTAAGTTTAGAAATAAAATAGATACAAGAACTGCAACTTTAAATCATGCTTTTTTGTTTTTTCTCCATTTACATAAATATACTTCATAAAATTTTAAAGAATTTTTCTCATCATCTTCCCGATAAATTTTATGGAGTGACTGAACTCAAATGAAATATTTGTGGTTAGTAAACTAGAGACCATTTAATTTGAAGTCTTTTTTTTAGAAACCTGTCGATAAAGATTATAAACTTTGGTGGTTAAAATATGGAAAACTTAATGTCAATGTACTTTAAAACGGTAGATAAAATTTTATGAAATTGTTATATTAAAGTAAGAATATAAGCTGCGTACAATTCCTATTAACAACAATTTTTACGTATTTTTTACTACTTATAAAAAATGTAGTGATATTTTAAATATAAAAATAAAAGTGTTTTAACTATGGAAGTCTAAAACTTTAAGTGATTTATTTTGTCTTTTAAAGTTCTTAAACGTTATTTAAAAAAACTAAAATCGTGAAAGTCAATTATACTAAACTTTAAATATATATGTTTTAATCTATACAACAACTGTTGTTTAATAGTTATTAATAATGTATAATTTGCATGTAGTTTACCATATATAAGGAAGTGTGCAATCATACGTAACAGAATGGAAAGATAGATTCGAGTCAAAACTTTCAGCAGACAGTTCTAGTGTGATTAAGTAGTTCAATAATTGAACCTATTGTTGTTTTCATTGCTAAAATATATGGTTTCAGTTTTTTGTAATTATTTTTGATGCAAATTAAAAAAAGTTATTCCAAATTTAGTTTATATATTTATTAAAAACTTTTCACTTAAAATTAATTTTTGTAAGTTACTGGTCCTAGTTCCACTTTTTTTAAATATTTAATGTAAAGTTTTTAACATTATTATTTTATGCTTTTCATAATAGAACACTCATCTGCGTAATTTATATAAAATTGCCTTAAGTACTATTTAGTTTCAGTTAGGTTAATTTAATTATAGTTAATATAATAGAGTATAAGATGTAAGATATACTTCAACAATACAAGGCTCCTTAAATTAAGTAATATAATACTTTTATAAGGTTATAGTAAAAACAATTACAATTTCTTTCCGCTACCTGTAAACTGAAAAGGATACACTATATGCTAGAAACTAGGAAACGGGTCAAAATAACACGAAGACAAAATTGCACGAGAACAAAATTGCACGAGTGCACAAAATTACACGAAGATACTTTTGCATAAGAGCACAAAGTTACACGTGGGAACAAAGTTGCACGAAGACAATTTTCCACCAAGGGTCAATTTTTCTTGAGAGTAAAAAAATAGAAAACATTAAAATAAAAAGAAAAAGAAAAAAAACTAAATGATAAATAAATAAAGAAAAAAAAAGTTATTGACCGAGGGTAAGGGTTAGGCGTAAAAGTAATAGTAAAATTAAAAAAAAATAACAAAAATTAAAAAATAAATAAAATGAAAATGAAGAAAACTAATTAAAAAAATAAGCTACCGACGGAGGGTAAGGGTTAGTGGTAATAATGATAGTCAAAAAAAAATCAACCTGTGCAAAAATGTCTCTGTGCAGACTGTCTGCTCGTGCAAAAGTATTTTCGTGCAATTTTGTTCGTTCGTGCAAATTTGACAGTTACCCTAAAAATTTAGTTGATATCAAACAGACTTTGTTTTATTTTTATAACCACGTAAAATTTTTAAAGATGTTTTACTTTTAGATATCGAATAGCTTTTCAAAGAACTTTTTACAGTTTAAAAGTATTAACACCTTTTTTCAAGTTTTTATTAGAAGAAAATCATAAAGTGTTTAGTTAGACGTTACATTTATTTTAAAGTTTCTCAGTTAATTACAGAAATTTTTTCTGACAGTTTTCTTTTTAGTTATTTATTAATGATAAGTGTTTCTGTGTATTAACGGATTAATACACTTCAACAGTTGAATTGTGTTATTCCGTTAAAACACAGAAACATATATCGGTGAAATAAAAGAAGATACTGTATAATTTGTTTTTATTATATATTCCAGTAAACTTGTTTCACTAGGATCTTTTGTTAACAAACACTTAAATTTATATTTTGAATAGTTAAATGACAAATGATGACTTTAATTAGGAAACAAAAAGTATACTTTAATTTCTTATTATTCTATGTTTGTTTTTTTTTTTTCATTTTACAACTTTAAAATTGTGAAAAATAAATAGGATATTCTAATTTTTGTACAGCTGTTAATAACTCTATGGATAAGTAGAGTAAATATATATTTAACTATATTTAATAGTTGCGTAACAATTATTTTTTTTTTAGTATAACTAAAGTTTTGATATTTTATTTATAACTTATACATATTCAAACATAAAATAATATTGTCTTAGTAGTTTATGACTGTAAAAATGCTACACAATTTTTTTTTTTAACCAACTATTGAATTTGTTTTAATTTAAGGTTTTTAGCTCAAGTTAAAGTATTTGTTGACGTATGTTAGATATTTCGCAACTTTTTAATTAACAGTTTCTAAATTAATACTACAATACACTATTGTTAAAATAACAAAGTATGGTGAAATTATTTAATTATATTTCATTAAATTATCCACAATATGCGTCATAGGGTTAATACATAAGTTTATGTCTGGTTAGGTTAAAATATTAACAAACTATTTTATCCAAAAATATTCAGAGGTATTATATTTTAATTAAATAAGCAACGATCAAGTAAGCAACTAGTTTTGTTTACAAGGAGTAAAGATAAATATGTAAAAAACTGTACAGGTTAAATATTTCTAATTCTGCCATAATGTAAAAAAAAAATTAGTTATTTAAAATAAGCTTTTAGTTTGTAGAACTAGTTTCAAACAACTCGTATCTGAGACGCGCTTTCAAATACGTTATTAAAAAAAAATTATAAAAATTAAAAATTTCTTTGTTATTGTATCGTTTAGAAGTTAACTTTATGGTAAAAGATGCTAGAGAAAGCAATAAATTTCTAAATTTTAGACTTTTGTTACCAGTAAGATACTGCTTCAATTTTATTATTAACTGTATCAAATAAAGTTTTATCCATAACACAAACCAAACAAACCTGTAAAAACAACAAGTAAGACTACTTTCAGTTTTTTTTTTGATAAAAGCAAACTGCAGTTGATTGTTTATGTGTAACCGAAATAAATAAAATGTATTTAGTTTCAATGACAAAATCTAACTTTTTTGGATTTATTTTATAATTTAAAACACTTAAGTGTAGCAAAACTAAATTTATATATTAGTTTGTATAAAAAGTTAAATTTTCACCTGACGTAAACAAAATGTTGAAACAAGTTTATACCACCAAAATGTTAATGTATATTTGTAAATTAAAACTAAAAAGACTTAATTGGCTTAAAAACCAAAGAACTGTCATTAATTGTTTGATATAATGTACTTTTGTCCTGGTACTAGATAATATTTCAATTAAAATACTTTACATCAAGAAAGTAATTTGTTTTAAAAACTAAGGTTTTAAAGAAAAGGTATACGAAGTAGGTTTAGTGGCTAACCATCTGATTTACAGATTTATAACTTAATGTAAAAAAATTACTTTTTTGTTTCTTAAAGTGATCACAGCCAAAAAGAATAGTTTTTAAATTTTATTTGTATTCTTGAAATATAATTGCATGTACTTGTTCCTTTTTGGTATGTTAAATACTTTGATATATTAAAAAACTAAAAGTAAAACAATGTAGCTTCCAAGTAGTTTGTTTTTTTACAGTAATGAATTGTTCAATGTATAAAGTACTTAAAACTTAAATAAAACTTTGAACAGTATAAAAAATTCGGATTTATGTTTATTTTTAAATCTAAACAGAGTGATAATACTAAAGTAATTGTTGCAGTATAAGTATGCAAGGAACTGAGCGATTATCATATAGTTATTTTGTACAAGATTTTTACGAACTTATACTTTTATTACTAAAATACTTAAGATTCTTTTATGATTATACTAAACTTCAAACAGTGAATGTTGTCTAGAATACCCTCCTCGAGATTATAAACTTCTTTGTTATTTATGAAAGTTTTAAACTTTATTTAATTAAAACAATTGGTTAACTATAGTTTACATTGTGATCTGATAACTTTCAAAAAACTCATAAGTGGCAAACTGCACTTTCTAAGATGTTTTGGTATTAAAACAAGTGTAAAAGTGTATACAAAACACGTTGGGTTAAGAACACTTTTTTAATCAAACTGTAATGTATACTTTTGTAACTATTTTTAACGATTAAGTTTGGGCTAATAGTTTAAAAATTGCAACTTTATACAAACATTTTAATCCAAAGTGTTATAAATGTGTTTTTTTTTGTTGATGAAACCAAACGTACAACAATAATTAAAACTATAAAAAAGTAGGATTTAAAAAAGCACTTCGAGAAAACTTGTGTTTATAAAAAAGACATTAGAAAAGCTCATTCAAACTTAAAAACCTCAAAAACTGCTACTACCAAACCTTAGCCAATCAAATGCATGTTATTAAAATTAAAAAAGGCGTGTCCTATAATGTAAAAATAAATATGTATTAAACTTTCCATGTTTTATTTTAAAACAATACAGCAGATTTTTTTAGTTTAATTTTAGATTTAAAGACAACATTTTGTTTTAGCAAAGCAGGTTTTTTATCATCTAAAAAATACCTTATACCAACAGTATACATAAAATTGATTAAATTCTAGATTTTTATTTTAAGGATAGTATATAATAACATACCACCTAAGAACTAAAATACATAAACTGCAAACATTTTATTTTAATAAAGATACATTAGTAAACTATTATATCAACAGCAGTTAAAGAACTTTTTTTTTATTTTTTTTTTTTCAATCTTTTTACTGTTTATATATACATTTGTTTTCGAAAAAAATTAAAGATTGTTTTAAGTATTTAGCTTAAGAGAAGAATATATTTATTTTATTGATAAGATGTATTTTAAATAATTTTTTTAACTGAATTTTATGTTTTCCTTTTTTTTCAACTAAATGTGTTTAAGCATGTTTATATTTTTATAATCATATAATTAACATCTTTGAAAACTTATTTTTCAACTTTTACAAAACTTATATACTTGATATATTCAAAAAAGCAAGGGTTAATTATCGTGGCGTAGAATGAAAAATAATATCAAATAATTTTACTGTACAGCCTAAAAAACTTTGGTTTTTAGTATTGAATAATAATTAAAAACAAAACTAGCTTGGTATTTTTTAATGCAATTATTTATAGTTTATAATAGTATCTTTAGTACTCTATTCTAAAAACAAAACAGTGATTATTATGGTTCTTTTTTAGGTATCTACTATATAATAAATGAAACATTTTCTCTACATTTGGTTGTTGTAAAAGTTTGTAAAATTAAGATATAAAATTTATTAAGTTTTAGAAGACCAAACAACCTTTTAACTAAGTTGACTGCAAAAAAGCAATTATATATCAAGGATACAAAATTGAAAATTGCTGTTTCGAAAATGTAAACATCAAAACAAATAAATTACTAAATTAAGTGGTAAAACTAGTTTCAGTTTTAACACGAAACTAACTAAAAAGTTAAAATAAAAAAATGTATTGACAATGAAAGCGCTTTTTAATTTATACATGAATTTACAAAGATGTTAATAATTTTAACAAATTTATAGTCTTGGTACAAAACATAACAATTGAAACGATTAAAGTTATATTTGCAAATTATAATTGTTAAAAACATAAACAGTTTTGTTTTAGTAAAAACATTACTTTTAATAAAAATATTTACAAACTATTCAGATATAGCTATTTTTCTTTACTTAAAATAATAATTAAAAACTACTAAAACAGATAACAATTGAATTTACCTTAATATTGCGTTATAAAGTAAGTAAAGTTTTTTTTTTTGCAAATTTTATATATGTTTTTTAAAACATTTTTCAAACTGAAAGAAGAACTCATGAATTTATAAAAAACCTATGAACTTAATTTCAGTAAATATATGTACTACAAGTTATAACATTTTAACCATGACAGCTTTAATTTTAAATAGAATTGTTAATACATGTAAAAATTATTTAAATTCTTTAACATGGCTTAAGTTTAAATAAAACGTAACTATGTTTAGATTTTAATAATTTACAAAGCTAAACACTTACTGAGGTTTGAAAATAATTCCAACTTTTATACTTTTTTGGTAGGTAAACAACCACCTTCAGAAAACTGGTTTCGCTACTTATAATAAATAATTTAGTCACTAATATCTCAATTTTGAAAATAACCACTTAGCTCCATCTAACCGGTCTTAGTGACACCTACTTGGCACGAACCAAGTTGTCATTTATTACCACTTCACAAACAAGTCTTGAAAATCATTATATTAAAAGGTAATTAGTTAACAGCAAATTTTATTTCTTTTTAATCTAAAATATATTTTCATACTATCTTACTAATATCAAACACTAACAAGTCTTATAAAAATAAATATCAAACATTAAAGAAAATCAATTAGATTATTTTTGACAAAAATAAAATTTTTATTTTTTTTATTTTCAAGCAACAACGCATAAAAAGTTAGCAATCTATCATGTAAAACTCATAAATCAGTGCTTAACAAGTTTTGTAAACAGTGTCTAAGTAAATACAAGTTGTTTTCCATGCTTTAAAAAATGCCTATTTTGAATACACAACATCTTTTTTAGGTAGTTACAAAAACAAATTAATTTGTATTTATAACAAATCCAAGTAAATAGCTTCTAGCCTTCATAAGAAAAATTATATTAAGTTTATTTCATTGTACAAGTCTATTTTGTCAAAAACATGACATTTTTTATTTTTTATTTTTTCATTAATTTCAGTAAAACTGAAATCAGTCAAAAATATTTCTTCTTTTATGATGTTTTATATAGTCTAATAACAAAAATATCAACTAAGATTTTTTTTAAGTTGTAAATTATAAATGTACACTCTTACAAATTGCCTTACTATTTCGATAGAAACAAACTACTTTTAGTTTTAAGTTCGATGTAATTGTAATAAACTAGATAATTAAACAAATATAAAAAAATATATGCTTATGTACAAGATTGCTTAAACTCATTTTGAAAGTTGCTCTTTTTTAGAAAACTAAAATTGTAATCGCTCTCCTTTTTATATACTTAAGAATATCTGGTGCAAGCTTAAAATTTCCCGTAAATTATATCCCTAGTTTTTTTATACTTTTACTCTTGATTACAAACCCCAGAATATCAAGCGTAAGTTAGTTATTGCTGCATTCCTAGTTAATGCCAAAAAAATCAAACTTAAGTAGTACAATTAAGTTGTAAAAATTTTTTCACTAGTCTGACTTATACAATTTTACCACTTTCTCGATTTCATAAGAAAAATTTAACATATTCATATTTTCATTAACTGATAGCGATCAGTGGGAAAACTTGAGTTAGTTTCAGCAACGCCTTTATAAAGTATGACTTATCAGATTATCAACAGCAAAACTGGCGTTAAAGTAGTTTAATTTTCTAATCGATACGAAATGTTACCGATCTAAATATACCAGTTTAATTATTATATAGTTACTATATTTCTTAAGCGAGCTCAATTTTTGCACTAAATACGCTATTTTTATTACGATAAAATAATTTTTAAACTTTGCTTACATTACTAGATAATTTTTTAATTAAATTTTTATTACTAGTACACTAAAAATTTATAAAATACAAACTTTTTACAAAAAAGTTTTCCTTAAAACTTAATTTGTAAGATTTATATGGAATTTAACGTCTTTAAAGTAGTAATAAAAGTTGTGAAAACCATGTATTAACTTATTTCATAATTACTATATTTCAAAATGAATCTGAATGAACTTTTTAAGCTATGAAATCTTTTAAAATCAAAATCCCATATCGAAAATGTCACAAATATATTAGAAATATTTTAACATATTTAAAGCTTTATAAATATTTAATTTACTCAAATGTTTATAATATTTACCAATGTTTGAACATAAAGTAAATTAAAAAGTATTTTACCTTTATAATTATAATAATATAATAATAATATAACTTTCAATACGATGAAATTAATGGACTCAAAATTTGTTATTAAGTATATAAGAAATATATATATACAAATAAAACATTATTTTGTTTTTGTTTAACCCTCGGGCTGTTTCTAAAGTATGGAAAAATGCTTGTTATCACAGCTTTTAGTTACTTTTTTTAGATTTTAGTTGTAAAATGTAACATTTATAGCTCATATCACAATAAACTGTCTGGCAATCAAGCTTAACCAACATTTTAATTAAAAATACTCTAAATTTTATTTTTATGCTTAATAATTCATTTTAAATTCTAAAAATAAATATTAAGCAACAACTACGTGTTATTTAGATTATTCCTTTTTAGCTAAGTCCTAGTTTTGTATCATACTTTTCAATGTTTTGGTATCAATTTCTAAATGTTATTGCAACATATTTTTTTTCTGAAAAATATTTTATTTATTTAGAACCTTATAAGTACGAAAGAAAATACAAGCATGAAGCTTCTCCAAAATATAATTGTTGCAAAAAAGAACTTTTTGGGTGATTAATCTTGTATAACTTTAACTTTTAGCTTAATTTTTTATTGAGTGAAACTTCTAAATTTTGGTTTTCACAAAAGTATAAACTTTTGAACTTATATTCAGTTGTAAGGTTTGTATAGCTATTTATTAACTAAGACTCATATATTTTTAGTTCTATGTTCAGGTAAAACTTTTGATGATATTCATTACAAATTTTAGTAAAAACTAGTACAAATTGTTTATACGAGAAAATTGTTTGTAAAATTTTTATTTTAAAAAACATATAAAACATCTAAAAACAGAGCGTTTGTAAACCATCAACTAATAACAAAATGTATTAGTAAGTATTTCATAAAACCTAAAATCTTTTGTTTAAACCTAAATATACCTCAATTTTGTAGCTTGTTTATTAAACTTACGTAGTTGATAAACAGCTTAATGACAGTAATATATTTAGATAAATTTTTAAATATCTAAATTTCTTCGTTCCACCTTAAAGTTTGTTTAAATGATTTATTTATAAAATCAGGTGCACAGTCTAAATACATGTTGTGACTAATGCTTGAAGGTGCAGCTTTTAAGAACTAAAAACCTTGTTTTTTTTTTCAGAAAAACTGTGAAAAAAGAATTAAATGTTCAGTATGACTTAAGTTCGCACCACATGACCATAAATAAAAGCTTAGTTTTAATTGATTGAAGGTTTTAGTTTTTCTGGAGATAGCAAAACTCATTTACACTTTAAAACAAACTTAGTGTGGCATTTTTTTATGGTATAAAAAAAGTTGTATAAACTTAAAACAAAAACATTGTCATTTGAAAAAAAGTGGATCATTGATAAATACGAAAGTTTTCATAAAAGACAGCTTTAACCTAGTATTTTATTCAGTTTTTTTATTATATTAAAAGTTAATTCAGATTTATAAAAATTTTGAGGGTAGCAACAACTTACTGACAACTATTACAACTATTAACTATTAACAGGATTTTTGTACGTTTTATGAAGTATATATTACATAAAATCAGTAATATAAAAAATTTATGTTACAGGTAAAAATAGAAACTCTTATATACTATTCGACCACTTAAGCAACAAAAACAAATTATACTTCAACTATACCAATTTAAAAATTGCACTATAGGTAATGATAGAAAATAATATAAATATGAAAATAAATAAATTACTCAATTGGCAGGTAATACTAGTTTCAACTTTCACACGAAGTCGACGCTCATTTTTTATTTTATTTAATTAGTTCAAACTAATTTCTTATAGAAACAGATATTAAAAAATTTTAGATGTCACTGAACTAGAAAAATTAAAACAAAAGTTATGCTTGTAGTTTTTGATAGAATTTTTTTAATAAACTTTTTATAATATTTTAAATTTATCACAACAAATTCTAATTATTTAATAATATTTCAATACTTTTATATACTTGAAACAAACTTTAAAATAACTATTTTTATGTTTACTTCATAACTTTAAGTTTTAATTGTAAATTCTGCTTGTAAAAGTTATAAAGTTGAAATGTTTCTGCTAGTTGTTAAATACAGTTAAAGTCTAAGGATAAAAAATATTAAATTACTTATTTAATTTTAACAAATTGTATTCTATACTTAAATATTGTAGCATTTTATAAACAACTGACTTATGAAAAGTAAAAAAAAACTTAATTTTTTCACAGAATAATTTTCATTATTTTTAAAGCTTAATTAAAAACATAAATAATAACTAGTATTGTCAGTTTTCCATAAACTATAATATTATTTGTTTTCAGAAAAACATTCAATTTATAAAATATTTGCGGTTATTGAACAACTTCTAATTTATTGTAAACTGGTTGTGCTGCTAGTAATATATCATCATCGCTACTGAATTTTACAACTTACAAAAACTTCTGTTTTGTTGAACCAGACTTAATATAAGTAACTGAATGACTTATGGAAAGCTGACAATACTAGCTATTTTTTATTTTTTTAATTAAGTTATCTTTTTTTTGTACACTAAGTAAGAGTTTTTTTAGTTTTAGTCTACATATTTTAACAAAATGATTTTAGAACAACGTTTCTATAGAGTAAACAATTAGTACTTTTGACGTTGAAACCAAGTATTTCGTCTTTTTTTTGAGTAAAAAGTGCTGTTTGCTCTACAAAGAGTATTAAATTATAAGTTCAATATTTTCACAAAATAATATTTTATCATCGTTTAATAAATAAGTATTAGTAAATTATTTTATCCTAAAATTGTTTTAAGTTTTTTGTAAATAAAGATTTGAAGAAGATTAAGTAGAGAAGTGCGCGAAAAAAAGTCATTTCTGCAGCTAACATTTCTTTAAATTTGAAAAAGTTCAGTGTATCATTTCGTAAAAAAAGCTGTTTGGTTCAAAGTTTAAGAGAGTGTTTTTAAAGTTTTAACAGAAATAAAAAGTTTCAATAACGCACTTAAAAGCTAGTAGTTAACTTCAAATAGACTTAGAATACAGTTTAAATTAGTTTTTTTAAGCAGTTAATAAGAATACATTTGTTTTACACAATGATGAATTTTCATATTAAACCAATAGTGTATAAATAAATGCGATTTATACTTAGTCAGTTGTGTTACTCTAACTAGTTAGCTAAACTAATTATCCACAAACAGTTGAGTGTTTATGTTTTTTAATCACAACTTTTAGCTTTTAAAATAACATTTTTAAATACATTACTTTAAATCACTTCGAAATGCATTTAATTTTCTAGAAAAAATAACGACAACATTAAGTTATATTTACAAATACCTACTATAGATTGTTTTAATTAATTTTAAAGAGGCTTTATAATATTTATCAATAGATAAACTTTATTGTTTTAAGATTCGACTTGGCTAAATAAAAAGTCGAGTCTTTTTATAAATATGCAATAAAAGTATTAGTTTCAACAAAATAGTTGAAATTTAAAAATGGTAAAAAAATATTGAGTGTCTTCGTTTAAAGATAAAGTTATACATTACATAAAAGAACGATTTTATAGTCTTTGAAAAAAAAAGGGTTTTAACAATGCGTATCAACTACAAATTTTATTATATTAAATACTGATGTTTCTTTTTTGAGTAACGAGCAAAAGGTATACAATTATATAACAATTATGACTAGTTTAACTACCGCTGACAAGTATTATGGCTACAAGTAATAATTGTAGTCATAGCAAACATACACACCGTGTTGTTTTATATACAGGTGTTATAAGTTACAGGTGTTGATAAATTACCTTAAAATTCATTATGTTCACAGCTTTTGTAAGGTTATCAATACATAAACTTACAACAATACTGATCTTAGTCTTAAATTCAAACTTTAATTCATAAAAAAAATTGTGTTTGGGTAAACGTATAACAACCTTTAAAAATTGTATTTTTTTACATTAACTTACGATAATTTGTTGAAACTAGCTTTACTAAATTTAGATTAGTTTTTAACTGGACAAATTTAAAGTTTTATAGCATAAAAAACATGTTCACTAGACCTAAGTACCTTTCTAATAACAAATGTAAAAAAAATCTTACAGTTTAAATCATTTCTTAGAAGTACAATATTTTCATAATAACTTTTCTTATATACTTTTTGTAGACGTTAAAATGTATCCAAGCGGTGTGCTACTCGATGACCGAAAGGTTTGTTCGTGCACCATTACTATAAACTAATACTTTGAGCGCTTTTTTTTTTCGTTCAATAAACAACAGTTATTTATTTTTTACACTCACAAGCAAGTCAACAGATATTTTTAAAGCAGCTAGAACAGTAGTTACAGTGTTGTATCAGCTTCAATAACTCTTAAATAAACATAAAATAAGTATTCCCATGTAACTAGTGCAACTTTTAATAGTTTTTAAAAAAGGTTTTACTTAAATTTTATACATACGAAAATACCTAATACTTCAACCTTGTCACTTTAGTATTTAAAATAGAAACTTTCAATAATTTTGTTGCTTTTTTTTTCATTATTGATAGGAGAAAAGTAAGTTATGTTTGTTACAGTAAAACTTATTTTGTATTTAAATTCAAACAGAAACGCTACTTAACATCAGAAAGTTTATGTTAAAGATAATGAGATTTAAAAACGTTAAAACATTATATTGGTGCAGTTTTTAAGTATCTTAACGGTTGGGCTTCTTACTTTCTCAAACTTAATAACAAGCTGCTTACATCTGTACAACAATAAAACCTAATAAACATCAAAAACGTGAGAAGTAATTAACATCGGTTATCTTATTTACAACTTGATATATTTAAGCTTTACTGCATATTCAAACTTGCGATATGCTAAAAAACACAAAGTGCATAAAGTTTAAACTACTTTTCAATATTCATGAAAATTGTTTTATGTTTTACGAAAACACAGGTTTTCTATTAAATAAAAGAAACGTATTTTATTTTTATAAAGTTAAAACTAGATTGTGTTGGTTGGTATTTAATTTTTTGTAAAATCAGAAACTCAAAATTTCATGGCGAATCTTTTAAACACGGTAATCTAAAATACAAAATAATTAGTAAAAGAGTAGAGCTGAGTTGATTTAGTTTTATATTAGAGTTAATTGAATGTTGTTCATTACACTTTATTCATAAAAGGAAATGTTACCAGCATGACGAATCGGTTTATGTTTACAACAGTAGTAATTCATTAACTGTAAAATTGTTACAAGGTGGTACTATACAAATAATTTATCCTCTTTTAGCGATTAAATATTTCTTCCAGTGTTTGTAATTTATCTTAGTGTCAATTACATAAATACATTAGTTTAAATGCTGTTTCTTTAAAAAAGTTGTGTTTTTTATAACTTGTTTATAGTTTATGGTTATGTTCTTGGTGTTTTTTTACATTACTGAGATTAACATATGATAATTGGATGTTGTTTATTACTGTGAAAATATTTTATTATATCAATTTTATTTTATTTAACGTCATTAACAGAAATATTACTGCAGCTACATATATTAAGAGTGCATGATTTTTTTTTCAAGCTACTAAATCTATAAATACAATTTTGTTAATATATACACTGTTTAATTGATAAACAGATGATATTTTAACTTTTAATATGGGCGATAATTAGATTTTATACAAAAGTACTGTTCATATCTAATGTTAGGTGTATAAACAAACTTAGAAGCAAGTTTTATTAAAATTAAGTAATATTAAGGAAGTCATTAAAAACTTTAGCGGTTTAAAAAAGTAATTAAGATGTTTCAAAGTGCCAGATTAATTATATATTTTGTCTTTAAATAGACATTCGAAATGAAAGTACTTAAACAGTTAATAATAGATTTGAAAAGGAACAGTCTTGTGTTATTTTTTAAAATGAAATTTAACCTAAAGTGTTTTAAGTTGACATGTTTTTATGAATGATTTTTATCGCTTGTGAAATTTAATTTTTTTTTCTGGGAACACCTTTAATGAATACGACTTATCAGATTGTCAAAAAGAATAGGTAATCGTTGATTTTCCATAGTACAACTTCGTATTTGTTACGAATTGATACCGACTTTTTTTTCTTTTCATTACGAAATAAGTTATTAACTTTTACATCATGTAGAAAGATCAAAGTATTGGTTTTAGTTTATATTAATTTGACTTTTCAAATGCTGTTATACATTGATTATGCCTAGTTTAAATTTGGGCAACAAAATACCTCTTGTCATTTTAATACTTTAAATAAAAAATTTTAGTGGTTTTTAAAGTATATTTTTTTGTACTTGTTTTAGATTTCTTTGAATAATTCTATATACAAGAGATTTAAATCATTTGAAAAAACATGTATATAAACAGTTTAGTCGTCTTTAATAGATAATACTACATATACATATACAATAAAGACAATGCAGTATTAAATTGATTGCAATTTAAAAAAATAAATCTTTTTTTTATTATATTCCAGTTACTTTTTTACGACAAGATTTAAAAGAAACTTCTAAAAACGCTAACGTTTTGATTTTTTTAGTAAGAAACACCCTTAATAACATAAAGTATAATAAGAAGTTTACTTTTTTTTTACTAGAAGCTAAAATTGCAGTATACTAAAAAAAAATATTAAATTAAATTTTGTTTAAGCTGTTCTCATAAAATTATTAAGTTTTATAAGAATTAATACGTTACAAAAAAAGAACAATTTTAGTTTTTGTTTTGGTAATGGTGTTTTTTTTGAACTACCTGTAGTTCAGTTTTTGTAACTAGTTCTATTTTGTATTAGTTCTTTAACTGTGTGTTTTTGTATTTGATAAGCACAGAAATTTTGGTTTAAATGTACTTAAGACTGTTTAACTTATTTTTAGAAATATTTGAGTTTCATAAAAAGTATACAGTTTTAAAAAACAAAAGACTGTTTAGTTAAGCAACACAACTTTAAACTCAGTTATATGACTATTGTATCGTTTATGATATTTTTTTGTATATTTTCAATAATTTTTTTGTTCGTAATTTAAATAACGTTTTATCAACTTTTTCTAAATAGTCAGGTATCTAATAGTTTTATTGTTTAACGGGCCATAAATAAATCAATTTAATTTTACTGCTATATTGTCATTTTAAAAACTACTTTTTTTAGTAAATGTTTTAACGATTTTAGAAATTTGTATTTTTTTCTATTTCCAAAGGATAAAAGAAGTGAGAAAAAGAAGGTTCTTTTTTTTTCCTTTTTGCTTTCGGCAATCTAATAGAAATAAAATTACTGTTGCTTCATATCAATCCAGTGTTTTACATTTAGGTCAAAGAAGATGCTCGAAAAGTAAAATATATGTATATATTTCTTTTAACATCAGTAATTAGCTATTTTATTGTATGTTTTCACAACAATAACAATTACTTCTAGATTTTAGTTAATTATTTAAGGTATTGCAACTGATCTCTACATTTGAAATATATTTTTATAGTTAATTCAAAAGTAGATTACGGTTTATGTTATGTAAATATAAAAAACTACATACAAAACTAAGTAATAATTGAAGGGGTTTTTATTAATACTACTAAAAGTATCTACATATTCATTTTTATACTTGTTATTGTCAAAAGCACGCATATAAAGAATGATTTATCGACTTAAACTTATCGATTTGCAATTTTGTCGCTTATCGTATTCAAATGTTAGAATATTTTTGGAGAAAAAAAACGTAAAACTACAATAGACTTGTTGTGAGCATTTTTGCTGCTTTTTAATATTGAAAAAAAAACATTAAAAACTATCTTTAAATAAAAGTTTAGAGTACATAAATGTTTACAGTGGTTTATGTTTTTTTCCTGTTGCTAAAATATTCAAAGTAAGACAACAAAGATTGATTTACTGTTTTCAAATATGTTTAATCAAAAAATCATTGTATTTAGATCTTTCAGGTTTTGCGTAATAATCACAATAAACTGTTTTACTTTTATAAAAAATTAAGAAATTTTTTTTATTTACATATAGAACAAAGTGAACAACAATTACACAAAAAGTGCATAAGTTTCGATAAACTTAGTTTATCTAATAGTGACAACAATATAAATTCGAACTTTTGTGTTTAACAACAAGAGGTAGTGTAATCCGTAAAAAAAACATTTAATTTCGCCTCAGGTGTTTTTAATTTGATAAAGTAACAGATTTACTGATTGACAGTGAATTTAAATCACGGGCTGCACGTGCAAAAACACCATTTAAAAGCTTACCAAATACTAAAATGTTAATTTTCAAATAGTTTTACACAGAGGCATGTGTACGGTTAAAGCGGTTTTGTTGTTGTTAGCAAACAGTTGCACTTTGTACGAGTTGTAGTTCAACTGGGTTCGTTGTATTAACGGTAAAAGAAAAAAAGCATGAACATTTTTCGTTGGACTTATAAAACTAAACAAAGAGTTTTATTTGATTTTTTTTGTAGAAGTTTCAAGTTTGTTTTCTCTTTTATTTGTAGTTTAGTATACTATTATTTATTTATTTTGTTATCAATACATTTTATTGCTAAAGTTGATTCTTGCTGAATCCAGAAAGTTTTAAATTAAACTAAATTTTTAAAGTTAAGAATACAAATTTGAAATTTTGATAGCTTATTAGGTATATCTAATAAATGCTTTGTTTTACACAACTTAAAAAAGTTAAGGACAATTAGGTTAAATAAAATAGGTAAACTATTAAAATATGCAAGGTAAAAACACTAATACTTTAGTAAAAATTATTTTATTCATCTGTTTTGGTTTAGAAAATAAAAATTTTCATATTTATTGCAAAATGAATAGTGTTTATGGATTAAATACTCTAATAACTTTCATTGTACTTAACAACGAAAGCTACTTTTGAATGATATCTTTAAGTATCAGAAGTTTTATTGTATCCTTAAAAAATTTTGTGAGCAATTCAAAAAAAATTTCAAAATACTACTAACTAAATGTTATTGTAATGCACTACTTGTAAGCTGTCTTTGTATATAAGACCTAAAAAATGATTGGTTTAAACTTTTTTTCTCATTTTTTAGTTATTTAAAGTTTACTAAATGTTCAAACTTTATCACAATCAATTTTTTTTACAGTCAACTAATAAGATTTACAGGAAAACAGTTGTAAACTGTTTGTTTGCTAGTATTAGCTTTTTAATGAAGATAAAGTGGATAAGTTTTTTATTAATGCAGTAGGAATAAGTTAACTTGACAGGTTTAAATTAAATGCTGAATTCTTACTTGTTTGTTTATGGCAGTATTTTTAGTGTGATTAATTAGAGTTTATTACGTTAATTTAATTCAAAAGTAAAAAACTCTTAAAACTTAAAAGTCTCATAAAACTTTTGTTTTGGCATATACTCAATTTGTATTATGTAAACGCATAAAAAAATAGATTAGGCAAATTAAACTTTTTATTTATCAATTTTGTCGCTTATCGTAGTTAAATGTCAAATACATTGTATTAAAATTAGTGTTAAAGTTACAATGGACCTTATGTTACTCTGATTTTCCATGACTTTATAGTTGAATAACTATAAGCATTCAATTTATTTTTAATTATATAGATTATTTATCAAAAAATTTTATCTGGTCTCATTGTATAAACGTTAGTGTCTAAAACGATTTATTAAGAGATTTAAAATTCGTATTAAATAATTAACAAAAAAAAAACTAACTTTTTTAAAAAGTAATGCTTTTTAAATATTTTTTTACTTTTTACAAAATATTTTACAAAAAAACTCAAACTTGTACGACATCTTTTAAAAATTTCGGTTTGTGGCATCTATTTGATAAAATTAATTGTATAAATTGTTTGTAAAAGCTTAAAAAACAGAATCAAGGAGAAATATATTAAAGTATAGGCTTAATCATGACATTGTTAGTGTTATTTAGATAGAAAACTATTAAGAGCTAAAATACATTTTTATTAACTACAACTAATCATTTTTTTAAGTATGTAAAATTAAAAGATTTATTAAATTTCATCCATAAAACGATTTATTTATTCTTTAGAACGATAAGCTTTAATTTGTGATTCGTCTTTAATTTTTAAGTAATAAAAAGACTTGCACCTACTTAAATATACACAAGTAAATAAAAACAAATTTAACGAAATTTATAATGAAGAGTTGAAGAACAATACAATTTTTGTATTGAATTATTGAACTATAGCTGATTCTAATTTCATACTTTTAATTAAATTCTAAGTATTATGAATAAAATAACACAAGTATTTGTTTAAACATATTGTTTACAAAATAGCTTGTCTCCAGTTTACTTAATTTAGTTCGGATTATTTCAGAAATTAAAAGTAAAACTGCTGGTATCTAGCTTTGCTTTGAACACAAATAAAAAAATGTTTCAAAAGTTTATCAAGGCAAAACTTTGTTACTTTAAGCTAGAATTTTCTACACAGCTTCAAACCGTAAGAAATTAAAAGTTAAAAGAAATTGGTATTAAAGTAAAGTGTTTGCGGTAAATAAATTATAATGAAATATTTCTAATCTCGTTGTACAGGTATTTGTAAATCTCTTATCTCAATATAATTACATGATTTACTGTTTTTTGTGTCCTGTCAAGTTATTCGATAGAACTTCATCATTTTTTACAGTAATTTTAAGCATACATATTGTATAAATACTGATTTTTTTTCAATATTTCTTATACATTCATTTTAGTCACAAGCCTACAATCAAAAGTAAAAGGTTTCTGAAGAGAATTAATCTTGTTATTATTCAGTTCTACAGCTAGGCAGGAACTTAAACAAAAGTGTCAAATTTTCAAGGCTAATCACGCTTTTTAGATTTTAATTTAAGGATTTAAACCTTAATTTCAATCTTACATTTGAATTAAATAACCTAAAAAAAACAAACACTTTGTAGAAAAAAAAAGTTTTATAGTTAAAAATGGATTGACATCAAGAAAATAATTTTTCTTTAGGTATGACGTCATTATACATGTTAGCACTATTTTTACTCATGGCGTCATCAACAATGCAAAACTGTCTTCATGACCACATTCTTCCTGATTACGAAGACGATAATGACGCTACTAAAAACGATGATGACGTGAAGAGGAAACGTCGTCAAACTGAAGAAGTGGAAGACGAAGTTGATGACAAATTGAGTGACTTTTACAAAAAAATGAGGTTGAAACTTTGGTTTGACTTTGAAAATATGGACTTGAATTACGAGGAGAGAAAAAGACTGGAAGAACAGACAACAAAAGCTGCAGAAAAGTTGTCGTCAATTTTGAGAGGTCTTTTTTTTTAAATAATAAATATATGTTAATGAAAATTAGTTTTATGAAAATAAATTTAAGTTGAACAAATTCTAAATTTATAGTTATACCGGAAGAAGAGCCTCTTTTATTTAAACGAGAAAACGTGTGTAAATCAATATGGATTTATCCCAGACAAGCTAATTCAGTCAAACAAAAGTTTGTACTTTTACTTTGTTACTCTTTTAAAGTCTGAAAATAAAAAGAATAGCATTTTTTTCAGATGTGCTGAACTTAATCCTTCATACAACGGAGAAATGTGCATGAATGAGTTCAAGGTAAGTTTTGATTCAACAAAGTAAAACGAATCTTTTGTTTTGCTTACTCCGGTAGTATTTTTTTGAAATTATTACAATTTGGAACTATTATACGAAAAAAAGTGTGATAAATTCATAAAGTTATTTTTTAAGGTATTTTGAGATTATTTATTTTTAGATTCCAGATGAACACTTAGAAGGGTTTGAAATATTCGACCAAGGTTCTTCGGAAGAAAGTAGAAATGTGTTTAGAAACGGATCAGGAATTACGAACGCTGATACCATAATCTATGTTCGGGCACTGAACACAATGCACTGTCAAAATTACCAGGTATGAAAAAAAAAAACTATTGTCTAACTTTGATAATGCTTTAACTTAACATTGCTTAATTAACTTTTTGATTTAGTTTAAAAATAGTGTTTAATTTATATCGATAACTTTAATATTTTTGTTTGAGTATGAAAAAAAATACATAAATTATTGATTGTATGTATTTTGAAATATTTTATGTAAGTTAGCTCTAAGTAAAAATTAAAGTATGGTTAATTTTTAAGTTAAGTAAAACTTTATGTGATCAAGTTTAAGAAAAAAATAAAAGTTAACTATAACATCATTAACAACTTACTTATTTGAGATTATTTTTTTATTTAAAGCATAATTAGAGTTTGTGTTTATACATAGTTTAGTAACTCGTAAAAATATAATCACTATGTTTTACTGAAATTTATTTTTGTTTTAGTTTTTATGGGATATTTAGTGAAAATTAAACATTTAAAGTATTAATATTAAAGTTTAATGACATCATATATAGTGATATTTCTAAAAATCAAACTGTTTGATGGACAACTACTCCTTTGATCTGCTTGTTTCATGTAAACTGAAATATTTATTACAACCGATTACTTTTACTTTTTAAAACCAGCATGTTTACTGTCAATTTATCCACTGTTGATTGTGTCATGAAGTTTATTTAAATCACGACTTCAGACTTAACAAGTTTAAATAATGTAATACATGAACAAGCCTACAAAGTTTGTTAACGTTTTAAAGTTTTTCTGGTTGTACTTATCCTAATCAAACAAACTAAGATGTAATAATTGTGATTAATGTCAAAATTAACATGCTTAACCACAAAAATGTGTCACTACCAGATTAAACAAGTCTCAAAATATCGACTTACAAGTATTGAAAATCTAGAAACTTAGGCATTTTGAAAACTTTTCTTGTCAATTTCTTGTTATGTGTCTAAATTAAATTACGCAAATTAATTTTTTTGTAGAATAGTTAGCTATATTATTTTTTGTTTTAAAATTAGAATAGAACATCTTTTTCAAACTTTTAAAGCTAAAACATTACTTATTGTATAAAATGTATATTTTAGTTGTTTTAAAGTTTTGTTAGTTAAATTTTTGAGTTATTTAGATACGTAACTACTTATTATGTTATAATCGTAGAACTCGTAAAATACAAAATGTATAATTTTTTATTCAGTTACAAGTTTTAAAAACATTGTTTTGTTTTTCTAAATTTTAAACAATAAGTATATAATAGCTCACAGTATTAGTTTAGTTAGTAGTAATTCACTTGATGATAAAGCAAGCTACTATTTACACTAGCTTGACAACGCAAAGTCAAAGTTACAAAATTACTTAAATTTGAAACACAAAAATGAAAAAAAGATAAACAGTTGAACAACATATAAGTATAAAATATTTAATGTTTAAACTAATACAAATGTTCGAATAAGTTGTTATGAACTGTTTATTGTACAGAATGCAGTTGCTTACGCAAGTTATTGCAAATTGGGAAAGTTTAATCGCCCAATTGCTGGATACGCAAACTTCTGTCCTAAATACCTAAAAGCAGAAGTCTACAAACCAGAAAAACTCTACTTGGTTAGCTTTTAATACTTGTACTGTGTTGTTTTTAATGCAGAAAAGGTTTAATCAGTTGAAGAAAATAAACAACTGTTTTTTCAGAGTGCCTTACATGAATTCTTGCATGCTCTAGGATTTTCAAAGCATCTGTTCAACAAATATCAAACTTGTAAAGTTATGGTTGGTTCTCGGCTTTAAATAATTAATACAAATTGAACATGGTAGTATTCGTACTTGTCTTTTATTTTCTTTGTTTTTTAATATACAACTAATTTGCAGAACAAGGTCGGGGGAGCTCCATATGTTTCTTGCAAGCAGCAAAACAATTTAGTCGTTAAAAATAACTCATCATTCAAACTAGTAGGTGATGAAGTGAGAAAAAAGTCTGCACAACATTTCAACTGCTCACAAGTTGGTGGATTGGAACTTGAAAACAACAACGAGGTTTGATTGTTTTGTAAAAAAATATTGTTTTTATAAACTCGAAACTATATTTATAATTGTGGCCAGTTAGATGTAGAAGTATATTCTTAAAAAATTCAGACTTACAATTAAGCAATAACTACAGAAAAGTAACAGTTGTCACAAATTGCTTTTAAGTCATTTATGCTTTATTTACTTTTTAATTTTTTTATTTACATAGAATAGTTTTCAAAGCCTGTTTTCGTTTACTTAAATAAAAAATTAGACTACCTTTTTAAGGCAAATTTATTTTAACAAGTCCTATTGTAATGTTTTTAAAAATACACATACTAAGTATCTGCTTAAATTAAACTAACTGACAAATATGACACTACAAAGACTATGTTTGTTGATAAAAGTATAGTTAGTAACTGCAACTTTTTTCTACCTTAGTATAAGTTCAAAACACACTTGAAATATAGTTTAACAATTTGAACCTCACGAATAATTTACTTAACATCTTTAAAACAATAGTTTTTATATACGTTAAATCTTTAAGGCATATATTTATAAATGAAACAAAAAACGATCTAACATCCATGGTTTGTCAACTGACATTAAAGTATGTGAGAAGTTAGTTTTGACACAGTCTTAAAAATTTAGTATACTTACTTTAGTCGCTATTTTAATTTAGCGCACTCAAACCTGTAGAGATACAAAAATATATGAGTTATTTGAGACTTAAAGAATGATAAGATATTCAAGATGTGATTTCAAACAAAACCAAAACTGATTTCTATGTAATTAACTTTTTTTTTGTACGGCAAAATAACAGGCTCGCAACCTGCCGAAATCGGCTTTGCATATCGAGTTGAAAAAATTACTCATCTACAAAACACACAACATTTGCATACTGATTAGTATACCTACATATTAAAGTTTTCTTCTTTTTAATTAATTTACAAACTTAACTTGATACTAACTTTCTTACAACCAAATTTACATTAAAATCAATTTTTAGACTTCATAGTTTTAAACAATAAACTATTATACTTTTATATAAAAAAATTATAGAGCTAGAATTAAAACGACTAACTTGTTTAGCATCGTACTAATTACCCTCATATTTTGACACAAAGTACGTGCCCAAACTTATATAACTAAGTAATCACTAATATGTTTTTGTGTTTAGTATAAGAACCTCAAACCTCTGCAAGTATAGTGGTTGAATATTTGATTGATAGCATGTTTTTTTCGTTATAGTTACATAAGATAAGCATATTTTTGTGTTCAATAGTAATATTACTATTTAAATTTAATAATTCTATAAAACGTTTTTAAACGAAAACGAAGTTATAATATCACGTATATCTTTTATAAAATGTTTTAAAAAGTGTTTAAACTGATGTATACTAATTTGTTTTATTGATTTAAAAATAATAAATAGCTATCAATAAGTTTTAAAAACTTAAAGTAAAATAAAGAAGAACAAATATTTTTAGATTTTATCTGTTATAAAAAATTTAGACAGTTTTATATGTTAGAATTTTTTTTTATGCTCAGTATAACTTATTGTACATTATCATATCTTCACCACAAAAAGTTATTAGATTTTTTATTAAATTAAACTAATTTAAAATGAAAAATAGTATTGCTTTGTTTGATATTAAAATGCTTAAAGATGTTTACTGCCAAAATATAAAACAAATTTAGTCTGTATTTTAAATAGGGTTATCTCTCATGGGATCTTTACAAAATAAATTCTGTGAAAAAAATGTATTATTGAAATATTTAGTTATATTTCGGATTCGTTGACGTTCGAAATATATCACTTCAATACTTAATTTAAACTATTTAATTACAGGTAGACAGGCTGACGTCACATTGGGAGATGAGAAAAATGCACACTTCAATTATGACGTCACAAATGGGTGATGTTAGTTTTGTTTTTATGAACCATTTGTGCGGAAAGTATTAAAACTGAAAACAAAATAATCTAACAGCCATCACTGGTATCGTTGGACCCGATAACGCTAGCAGCATTACAGGATAGTGGCTGGTATTTTGTCGACTATTTACACGCAGATCTGCTGGAGTGGGGCAGAAATGAAGGTTGCCACTTCGGTTCAATTGACACGTGTATGAGTGATGAAGAAAAATATTTCTGTAATCCGTTGTACAGGTTTGTATAATCTCAGCTGAAGATTGTATCAACAAAAATAAATAAATAGTTGCTGTAATAATTCTCAAGTAAGCTAATGATAAATAAAACAAAAATTAACCATTAATATCAATTTACCTATATGAACTACAGCTTTGGAAAGTTTTAAAAATGTTAAACATTCAAAAAACAATTTTAACAATTGATTTAAAAAAAATTTTTTAGGTTATTTACATTAGAAAACATTTAACACTATTGTATTTTATATATTTCAATTTTGAGCTACGTATAAAACTTAATCCAAATTTTGAAAACCAAGTTAATTTTTTAATGTAATTTAAAATAGCTTAAACCTTAAATGTATAAAACAAATACGTTACTTTTATAAAATTACTTTTTTAATTATTATTAAAAATTCACCAGCCCAACAAACGGATGTCATTTTTCTGGATATTTTAGAGGTAAATGTACGACAAACGACTACTTTGATGGATGTCACATTTACAAAACTAGACCAAAAGATTCTTGCTTTAGAGAAAAGTTGTTTGTTCTTATTACTAGAGTGAAACTTGTACGAAACAAATATTCTAAAAAGGAATTTTACTACTAAAAATAAAATATCTTTTTTAGAAAATGTGAAGTTGTAAATAAGTTAATCTAAAGCTTTCGTAGCTTTTTATAGTAAAGCAACTTTTATTAAATTAAGTTTGTTAGTTATTAAAATGACTTTTATATTTAGTTTCAATAATGTTTTAACCTTACATACACGAAAATATCCTTATAAGTAAGTAAACATTCTAAATAAAAGTATTTTGCAGAAAGAAATTTGAAGGTGAAAACGTTTTAAGTCCTTCAAGTAGATGTTTTTATTCTAATGCATCGTCAAGTAACCCGTCGAACGAAGTAAGTTAAACATATTCAATTGTGTTCAAAAATCCTACTACTTTTATTATGAATCTTATGTAAAAGCAACTGCACTAATTCATCCAAACAACTTAAAGTGTTTGTTGCGTGTAAAATATTTATTAAAAAAGACTATGGGTAAAACTGTTTGGGACAAGACGTTAAAATGTACCCATGATGTGTGACCCGATAACCGAAAGGTTTTTTGAACATCAGGTCCTAGAATCAAATATTTCGAGTGTTTTTTTCTCTTTAAATAAACTTTTGTAAAATTTAAATTTAAAATTATTTTTGTTTCTGGATACAGCTAAGTTATACAGTTGGTGAAAATGAAGTTGCACTACAAGAGTTTGACCTAAACAACAACGAACTAGAAGGAGTTTGTTTAGAAAAAAGGTGTTTTAATGGAGGAATGCAAATAAAAACGAGAAACTCAGATTGGATTGAATGTCCTTCTGAAACTTGGACTAAAGTCGACGGATTCAAAGGTAAAAAATTGATTTCTAATTACTAACTGTGTGCACTCTAACCATAGTATTTATTTTTTTAAAGACTGGTTTTATAACTAAGTTTCATAACTGACACTGTTTCATATCAGGTTCAGTTTGGTGTCCAAAGGCTGAAGTTTACTGCTCTAATCAAGAACAATTCCACTTCTTCCCAGAACCTAATCCAACAACAACAAAACTCCCAGAAGTAACTGAAGCTGATGTCAACACAGCAAAAATAGGCACCAACGCAGGGTCTTTGGTTGCTTGGACAATCATCACATTGATCAGTAGTTTGATGCTGTCGTTGGCAGTTTTAACTGTGTTCAGGTCTATGCCACCTAGAAAAGTTCTAGCAGATCACTTACCTGAGCAAGTGTCTAACTCAAATCATTTCAAGGTTTTATCTGAACTTTCAACAACAAAAAACAAACCATCAGTTGTTTTGAAATCGTTCAAAATTGATATGACAGTTTTAAACAATAACAGTTTGTCCTTTTCTAGGAGCTAACAGTTTTTGGAATGTTTGTTCATTAAATATCGATGTTAAGATTTTTCATATGATAAATTTGAATTATTTTTTATTTATTTTCAATCTTTTAAGTACAAAAGTTTTTATGAAAACTTGAAAAACTCAAAGTCTTTTAATTAAAACTTTTCCTTGACTACATTTTTACTCTATGACTTCAAATTTTACACTTTAAAACTTTTAGTTTCTAGTATTTGATCTTACTAAGCTATATACTTTTTTTAACAATTTAATCCTTCAATCTATGTTTCAATGAATTTTCTTAATATAGTTCAAAAACGCTAAAGTTATTACAATAACAAATAATTTAAACATCATTTCATTCCAATGTACCATAGGGTTAATTCTTATATGTTTACCTGAAACAAGCATTCTATTTAAGAGCAGCATCAATATTTTTATTGTCAAAACTGTGATAATCACTTAATGCTGATAGTAGTCTTTTTATATTTCTGTACTTTGTTAAAGTGAAAAACTGTGACTTTACTAATAAAATTTTGTAATACGCATTTTACCATAACTACTTTGTTTTAATCGAACCAAAATACTTACTTTCCGCAATATTTTATTTATATTAATTTGATGCTTTATCTACATTAAACTAGTGTCTAACTTTTAAATCAAATTAAATTTGGTAATTGAATGAAGTGCATTTATCAAATATATGCTTAATGTTGTTTTTAATTAAGAACTTTAAAAAAAGTTCTGAACTAATTTATTGTGTAGTTTTCGAAATATTGTAATTTTGTTGTAAATATATATGTAATAAAAAATATTTTCAGTTTTGATCTCTGACTTTTAAAATTACAATAAATTGCGACTCTAAGGCTTGCAGAGTATGTAAATCTATAATTATATCTGTTTTTATCAACAACTAATTTGAAGAATGTTTTATTTTGAAATAAAGTTACTTAGTTTATTAGCTTAGTAACCTATTAATGTTTTAAAAAGTAAACGGATTATTTCAAAAAACACCACTTATTTTCATATTTTCATATAAATAAGTATACCATTTTTGATTTACAATTTGATATTTCAGTAATTAATAATCGTAAACCAATGATTGTGCTTTGGCAGCTTAGCAGTTGATAAAATCTCTCACAAGACCGGCAAATTGCATAATGACGTAATAATTGAAAAGCGGCGCGTGCTGAAACTTCGTGCAATAAATCTACAAGATCTGATGTGGTAACGCAGACTAATTATATTTGCATTACTTGCAAATAAACTCCCGATAATTTTAATGCACAGTCTTTCTATTAGCTCTTTTGTTGTCGTAATTTTTTTGGGTTTATGGTTACATATACAAATAAATGTTTGTTTCACCTAATGCATTAGAAAAAAATCTCAATTTCAGAATTTCTCGTTTTCTTTTTAGTCAACCAAGGTTGAAAAAAAATATAACTGAAACAAAAAGTTGTATTTTTATTTCTAGCAAAACTTATTTAAATACTGTCAAACTTCTATAAAATATAAGATATACGTTATGTTTTACATTTGTTTATCTAATACTGTTAATTTGAATGTTTATTATAAGAATTATACAAATTTAAATATTTAAGTTTACATAAGTTACTTTCAACTACCAAAAAAGCAATTAAATCAAAAAAAATTTAAAACTTTTATAATATCTATTTAAGAAGACATACTCAAGTTTTACGTTTTTGCTAAAAACAAATCGGTAGTTCAGGCAAGTTTGTGTTGGCTACTTTGAATTTTTGTTTTTAATAAGTGCAAATATTTCATTAGCACATACGCATGTTTTCCCTTAATACTTATGGATTTTTGGACAGGTTTAAACACGTACAAATACAGTGGTTGAAATATTCTTTGCAGTTATGTAAAAAATATTTTTAAACTCTTTTTCTACCTTTTGTTAAATTTTATACCGTACGTACGGAGTTTATACATATCTCAAGGTAAAAAAACATTAGTCTTTAACAATATACTTCGTTAAAATTAATTGTTCTAAAAAACGTATCAACTTGTAGACAGTAGAGTCTGATAACTTTATCTTTTTTATACTTATATTATACTTGTTCTATACTTTGTTTTGGATATCTACGTAGTAAATTTGCAAATATTACATATACAGGGTACTAAGAAAAAAGGTTTACTTAAGTTTGTTAAGCTTTTGCCACTACACTGCAATTTATTTTTAAGTAACAAAAACATCTGCACATTTTTTTTGAATTCACAGCTAGATATATTTGTACTATAAAATTGCGAAAAACAGAAGCTCTAAGAGGATTATAAAAGTTTGATTTAAATAAGTTTTGAGCTAACTTTAATTTCTATACTAGACAAAATTGATGGCAAACTAAAAAACTCTTTCAAATTTGTGAACAATTTTTTTAGGGTTGCAACGAAATATATGTTAAGTATTATTACAAAGTGACACAATAGAAATCAAATAATGTAACGCTTAAAAAAAAAACTATTCAAAAACGCAATAAAAATTTTATATGTGTATATCAATATCAAGTTTTTTTTTAAATAGCCTACAATTTTTTCTAATTGAATAATGTTAAACGTAATCTTTAAAGTAATATTTGCTTCTATTTTAGAAAACCGTTTAATGTATTAATTTTTTTCAATGGAAATTTTTAAGTACTTTATTTAAAGCCATAAATGTACAAACTGTCTAATGACTTTTTTTTTTAATTTGTTTTTTAAAGAGAATTATTTTGATAACGTTACAGTCAACAAAATTTTCCTCTGTATCGAAGTTCGTAAAAATAAAATATTTTGACAGTTGTATAAACACGGTTAGTTGCGGAACAAACTATAACAAACTGAGGCTAAAGTATTATTGTTTATCTAAAATTCGAATAGTTTTAAATTTTATTTTTCAGAAGAAAAAATAAATGTTTGTTTATATAATTTGATGTTTGTTATGGTAATTTCCTCAAGAAGGCGTGCATTTAAAAAAGACTTTTTTTTGTTTTTATTATGAACAATCAAGGTTTTTCATTTGAAAAAATTCAAACAATCAGTTTTTTTTAATTCATTATTTTGTATGATAACCTTATTGTGGCTTGTGCGATTGTATTACCACAATTAGTTCTGATGCTTTATGAAACATTTAAAGTTTATATCGAGAAATAATAATTTTTTATTTAGCTAAGATTTTTGAAGTTAAAATGTATTTAATTTTCAGTATTTAAAAAAGTTGAAACTAGTCGTTGTTTTGTTCAAACTTAACACTAAAAAGAAAAAATATTATATAGTTTTGTTTAAATTTTTCATACAGCCTTTGAGTTGCTTAAAGAAACACTGTTGAACATTTCAATTTATATGTTTATTTTGTAAAAGATAATCAAATAGTTTAGCCCTTACAAATGTAATACAAATAAATCAAAAAAGACACCACTAATAAATATAGTGAACTCAGTAGTGAATCTTTAATTGTATTCATAATATATTTTAAAATACTATTTTTTTCTATATTAAAAAAATTTAGTTATCTTTAAGACTTCTTATGAAAGGTGTTCTGCAAATTTCAGAGTCATTTATTTTAACAACAAACCAAAATAAACGTGATATTATTTAAGGTGTTTACAAATAGGTGTCATTTCAGCCAACGATTACTAATTATACTGAGAACAAAAACGAAAATAAAAGTGCCAAACCTTAAAACTTTTCATAAAAGGTCAGAAATAATTGCAGTTCATACTATAAACTTTTTTGAACAAAATTAAAATTTTTGATAAATAAAGCAGTTTAGAAATTTCAAATAGTAAAGTATTATTTTAAATTTAATTTTTTTTTTTTTTGGTAGCTTAAATGTATATTTAAAACGTTTTTTTTTTTGAGACACCTTCAAAATTAGACGACTTTAAATAAATACATATAGGTTTTAAGACTTAATTAAATCTTTACAATTGTTTGCAATAATTACCAACTTTATAATATAATAATAAAAATAGTATCATATAGGTCTGTAAATTGTAAAACAAAGTCATAATAAGTCGACAGTTATAAAAAGTGTTCTGATTTACTTTTTTACTATTTGATATCAAAGTAGATTAAGTTTTTATTTTTCCACAACTCTTTGAAGGCATTTTTTTTTTCAAAAATTAATCTTTTAAACAATATTTCGCTATTTTTATATTCGCATAAGATTTGTTTGTTTACACTGACGAGCTTATTAATAAAACATTGTGTATAAAATAACTTTTTGAAAAAACAAATATCAATATTTACTCTCCTTCGCTGAAGTTTTATAATTTAAAAGCCATTAACTTTTATATGTGCGTTTTTTTAAATTTTATACATGTAACAAGAATAAAAACTCATGTTCTTGCATAACGTTTTTTTGTCAAATTATTAGAAAAAAATGGCTTGTTTTTTTACTATATTAAAATATTCATTATTTATTATTAAGTTTTAAAAAAAGTTTTAGTGAAGCGTTAAACACTACAAAAATTCATTGCTCTCATCAAACGTCCGGGTTGAACTTAATAGCCAAAATGTACATCAAATCAATTTATAAGCAGCTTAGGAAAGTATGTAGGTTATTGATCGGATTAGTTTGCGTTTTGGTTTTTGAGGTTTTTTAGGTAGCAATAATAGGATCAAACACTAAGCCTGTTACGAGATTTTACGACACAAGTAAGATTTTACAAAAACATAATATTTTGAGAACACCTGATACTACAGAAAAAAGTTTCAATTTTTTCTAGAATATCAGAAACTAGAACTGAAACAGGTGTTATTTATAAAAAAAAATTTATTTAAAAGCAAATATACAGTGTAATTTCACGTCACCAACTTCAAAGATATATGTATCAAATTAAAAAAAGTAGTACGAAGGAAAATATTTTTTACATTAGCAATTAATTTTAACAGTAACAATGAATAAAACTATTGAGACTTTTCTTTAATTATAATATTTCATAGTAAGTCCTTTTCAAACAAAGTATTAAGTTTTTTAAAGCTAATTACAACACACATAAACAACATACAATAAAAAGCTAGAATTTTTTTTTCTTTTTTTTTAATTATAGAAAAATATTTATATGTGTTTTCGTATTTAGAGTTTCTTTACCATAATCCAAAAAGCGTACTGCATTTTAAGTAATACTTGAAAATACACTTTTATTTTAATTCTAAACTGTATATGTAGAAACTTCAAATATAACTAAATTGCTTTAAAATAGCTTAATGAAGTATATTTTGAATAAAACGTTTTAAGTAGCTTTTAACAATGCAAGATATACTTGAGCATTTATAAATAGTAAATTACAAATTGAGTAAAAATTAAGCACGTTTGTCCGTTGTTGAAGATAGAAAAGTTTTGTTACAACAGTAACTTTAATTTAACTGGATTTTGATTGACAACATACTCAGTAGTACCTCTTAAAGCCAAACAAAAAACGCTTTTTTTTTGTTTTTTCTAAGCTTTGCTATTTGTTTTTACTTACAATAACTTTTTGTTACCTTGCGTATAGTACAATATTAGTACATTAAACTTAAATTCGTAGAAATTTTAACTTAATTTCATACTTGGTTTAGATAACAACGTTTCAATTATATTGTTTAAGTTTAGTAACCGACTTAACTGTTTAATACGCGCTCTTAAATTTCTTTATTTCATAGACATTATCAAGTGGTATTTTTGCTATAAATTTAAAGTGTAAAAATTATTAGTTTAATGTTTGTTGTTGGTATCGAAATCTAATTGGATTAAGTTTTAAAATTAAAATTTACCGAAAAAACTGTGTTAGTTGATATGTTAGGTAAATAACTTAAATTTGTTTGTAGTAATAAAAGAAATCTTTGTAAAAATTGTTTAATCTAATGATCCACAAACAAGGTTTATAAATAAAGCTAGCTTATGAATTATGTATTGTTTAGCGATTTCTGACAGCAAAACTTTACACACTGAATGATTTTTAAACCTTAAGATTTTAGTTGATTTTAAATATACAAAAAAAATAATGAAAACAAAAAGATTTTAAAACTCTTATAAATAATAATTTGCTGTTTAATCTATCTACAAATCTTAAACCTTTAAACAATAGTAGATATACAAATGTTTAAACTTTACGAAACAAATTTTTAAAAACATACAGACAATTTTTGATCTGTTTTTCTTTAAAAATTTCAATTGTACTTTTAATAAAAGTTATTATAATAAGTGTTATAAATAAAATTGTTTGTACCATCTATATATCAAAAATATTTAATGCAATAAAGGGATAGAAAGAGTACAGTTTAAAATGCTCGTAAAACATTTTAGCTGTGCTTAGTAATTTGAAGCTTAAGATAGTATCTTTTATTGGTAGTTTTGCCGACTACATCAAAGCATAGAATCCTATAACAAATAAATACTTCCGTACTCTGAAACTAATTTAAGGATTAATTAGGTTTAAAAGTAATACACAAAATCAAGTGAACTTTGCATGACTTAAAGTTTGGAAAGCTTCATTGAGTGGAAATACTTCTATCGAAACAAAGATGCAGATTGTAAAGTTAAAAAAGTATAAAATTTGTTTACTTATTGAATATAAAATATACATAGTGTGGATAACTTAAATTTTAGATAAATTATCTAAATAAACATTTGTTATTGTGAAAACCACTTTTTCAGAGGTTTGAAATGGATGTTTCTGTAAACAGGCTTGTACATTAAAAAAAATATTTCTTGCGTAAAAATATCAACGACTATTTCGTGTACCGTCCGGTTTTAGTTCTTTGTAAACTATTTATATTGAAGATATTTTATGTATAAACAGGTTGTGTTTGGTGAAGTTTACATTCGTAGCAATCTGTCAGTTTTACAATTGAATTGAAATCTACTTAACATGTGAAACTAAGTTCTAGCTAGCTTAAAACGCATTTCCATAAAAAATGTTCTTAATTTGTTGCTACTGACATAATTATGAGTATTTTTTTACAACACAAAAATTATATCTTTGTTTTCAGTTTTTGAGATTGTTATAACTTTCAGAGATTATCTATAAGTTTCATTTATAGATAGCAAATGATTTATTTAAAAATATTTAATTATATCTTGTATGCATCAATTACTATGAAGTTTTATTGAAGTTTTGAACTGATCTAAAATAAGTAACCATTATATGGGAAAATAACAAAGAATACTATTTATTTAGTAACATAATAACTACTCATGGGTGGTCTTATAATTTTTAAACAGGTTTCCAAACTAACAGCTGTAAATTTAATTTTCCCTAAAAATATAACTGACAAATTAAAAGCAACTGTATTATCAGATAATAAATTTCAATTTGTTGCTAAGGCGAACAAAATCATGTTTTTGATAAACTTTTGTATTTATTATATTTAACAAGCAATATAAGGTCTTTACATTTTACTGATATGTGACAGTTATGCAAGTAAAGATTACTATAAAATACAGACCATGAACTAAAATACGCACCTTACGTGAATTATGCGTTACTCACAGGTTTTAAAACAAAATCTACCCTTTTTACACTAAATTATAGCTAGTATTTATACTATTAATGAAAAAAACTATCTTAAACATGCTCTAAAACACCAATTAAGATAACCAACAATCAAATAAATATTTTAGCATTTCTAAATGTTACGATACTTACTTATAGAATGTTTATTTATGTTTTCATCAATCATAGTAAATCATGTTATTGTTAATTAAGTTTAAATCGTATGATTTTTATTTTAATTTCTATACACATTCTTTTTTAAGACCTTGCAATTACCTTATGCGGGTTTGTTCCTCTTAAAGTGCATACCTTATCGATGGCCCTATAAATTAAAGTTTACATTCTAAGAACAAGCAGAGTTTTGAAATTTATAAAAATAATAACATTTACAAATGATGAAGAACCTTTTTTAGTTAGTTTCCATAAGTTATAAAGTTGAAAGTATTTATAAATTTAACCGAATTATTAACCTTTATTTACTCGAAAAGTTTAGTGTGATCTAATCCTAGACAAAAAACACGTGATAGTACTATAGTTATTATTAATAAAGTGTCATTTTACTCGATAAATTCTAATTTTGATTAAAATTGAGTAATATATAAATAATTTGAACCTCTAAATTGGTCATAGAAGGTCGAAAATGTTTATATTTATGATAAATAGATCTGTTTTTTTATCTATTTCTTTATACTATGTAAAAATTATTTAAAGAATTTTTTTAGTTCTAAAACCCATATTATTACTAAAGTCTTACAAAATAATTTTATGATTTTAGACAAAAAAAAACTTAAACATTTGTATAGAGTAAGTATATATATTGTTATTATTATACTGTAAAAATTGTTTACGCAAATGTATAGAGCATGTAAGCTTCTTAATCATATCTATTTATGTTGTTTTTATTAATATAAAACTAATCAAAAAGAACTTCAATGTACAAAACATTATTTTCATATATTCATCAACTATTATATATTTATTAAAAACGAAAAACAAACTAAAACTACTTTTTAGAAACACTAATGTAAACTAGTTTATGTTTTCAATCTGAAAGCTTAATCAACTTGAAGCTTATTTAAACAGTTTATTATTAATTTTATTTTCTATACAAAATTTATTCAATTAGTATTCCATCTTATAAAAAAAAATTCTTAGTTTTATGTTAAAAACTGTTAACGTTAATAACATAGTTTTACTTGAATAACTCACGTCTTATTTATTAGTATTATATAAAAACAGTATAAGTTAGTTTATTATTATTATTATCAAGTATATTGTCCAACGAAGGACCTAGGCATTAAAACCTAAGCCACTTAAACTGAAAGACACTAACATAAAAAGAAAAAAAAATTACAGTGATTAAATAAACATAAACATAAAACTTATACAAGGCAGAAACTGAATAAAATAAAACTTTCACAACCAAATATTCAGCAATTCCAAAGTCACCAATCTCCAATTATTTGTTCCAAAGCAACATATCCCTGTAACAATCATTTCTGTCAAATCTTCAGAAGCTGTCTTCATCTTGCAGAACATTCATCTCAGCTACTATTTGCCACTCGTTATGGCGGCAAATTCAGTCAAAAATCACTTCAAAAATTTGGTAGCAACAGTTCACAAATCTAGCTTAGGAATCAACTGAACATCCAATAATTTCAAAATCTAAAGCCCAAAGCACATTAACAACAGCCCTTCCAAAAAATCAAAGTTGAAAAGTACCTAAAATCTATAAGTTTAGATGTAGTTTGTTAAATTTAGTCAAATACTTTTATCTAAATAAAACAATTAAAATAAAACATTAAGATTACCAGTTTTACTATGTTTGGAAGTTTTAAGAACCTGTTAACAAACTATATAAAAGTTTTTTTTTTTCTATTTCTGTTAAAATTGTTTAGTTAAATGCTTTTCTAGAAACAAACAGACACCTAGGACCAACATTTTTAAATATGACAGCTTAATAAAACTAAAGTTTCAGTTTATTAAATTTAACGAGTTAAAAAAACAAAAAAAATGAAGTTTGTTATTTGTTTTTAAACGATAACCTAAATAGAGTTTTTTTAATTACCTATGAAAATAAAAAGAGATTGATTTTTCTACAAGCACTTTATTTTACAATCATTTGGTATACAATGCAGTAAGTTGTAATTTATTTTGTCTGATTTATTACTTACAGTTGTTTACTATACAAAATTTTTCTAATAAATAATTTAAAAGCCTTTCAAGTGGGCTCTGTAGAAAGTGATTGAGTTTAAATAATCACCTTATTTTCTATATATATATATATATATATATATGTATATATATGTAATAAAAAAGTTTAAAACTCAAAGGACTCGAGTTTCGTGCCTATGCACTCATCAGCTTAAATAAAAGCTTAATAAAGGCTTAATAAAGCCCTTAAGGTGGGCTCAGTATAAAAGATTTAATTTATCAAGTTAAATAACTTAATTCTATATATATATATATATGTATATATAACGCTAAAAGTTGACAACATACTTGATTTTTAAACTTTGTATTCAACCTTAAATTTTAAACGCACTGGCTTTATTTAAGATTAAGTAAAAAACAAGCATAAGTGTAAAACTTGTTTAAAAAGTTCAGAGGTTTAAAAATTATTAATTTTATTAAAATTATTTCGTAAAAAAACTTGTTTTCACATAATTTTAAACATCATCGTGTTATAGTCTTTAGTAATTGTAATATTTAAAAAAAAAAATTCTTTACAACCTATGTTCGATACTAAAAGTGTTTATAATTTTTGACCAACAAAGCCGTGTTCGTAGCTAAATTTAGTAAAAAGTAAATATTATGACAGCCAACCAAAATAATCATTCATACCAATAAACTTGTTTTTAGAGTAAGAAACTGGAAATTTTTGACCATTGAGTATGACCTTGATAAATCACAAGCTACTTTTAGTGTTTGAAGAAACTAATTTCACACATATTATTGAAGTTTTATTTTCAGTTTTCGTTTAATAGTACAAAGTTTAAGTCTTTCTAAATTAATTGATTATATTATAAGCTCGTAAATTTGTTATAACTTCAAGGCTACATTTTTTAAATACTATTTAATTTTAAGCGTTTTAATTTAAATGCTATTTCCCATGACAGTCTGTCACATATCTTTTCAGATTTATTTAAGCACTGACGAAGTCTTTGACATAAACTTAGTTTGTAAAATAAATTCTTATGAGAATAAATTCATATTTTAAATACATTAAATTAAAAAACAACAACTAACCAACGTTATTAAGTATGTATATACTTTTAATTAACACATCACGTAGTTGTGACAGTACTATCCTGTAATTCTTAAATTTAAATTATAAACGAATAAAAAATAATGTTAATTAGTACTATTTAAAAAAAGTATACAATAACTCTTCTTTTGTTTTAAAGTTTTTATAGAAAACATTGATCAGCTGACTACTTTGCATAAACAGTAATTAAAAAAACTTCTAAAAACTAAGTTTTAGAAAAAAAAAATTCTCTTTTTCTTGAAAGTTTTTTCAGTTTTAGTTTTTTAATTAGATTTTTACGTTCTAAATGAAAACTAACTTAACTTAAGAATTGTTTTGTAACTTACTTCCTTGTGCATATTAACTATATTTTTTGTATAGTAGCAACAGTAAAATATTAAGTTATAAATTTTACAAGTTTCAGACAAGTATAACTTATCAAAACATGTCTAACGAAAATGGAACATTTTAGTTTTTGATAAATATTTTTTATTTTTGAAAAATAAAAGTAACTCATTATATAATTGTTTAACTATTTAAGACGTGGCTTTGTTACAATTAGAAATAAGATTAAACAAAGCAGCAATAAAAAAACACTATATAAAATGATGAACAATTTAGTTATAATGTCTTGTTATATTATACAATTAATTTAACAAAACTACTTTATAGTTGTTTTTGTAAAATATGATAGTACATTGCAGCTATTAAACAATTTTATTTGGTCAAACTAATGATTTTGTGTTACAGCAAACCAAAATAAACGTGATATTATTTAGGGTGTTTACAAAAAGGTGTCATTTCAGTCAACGATTACTAATTATACTGAGAACAACAACGAAAATAAAAGTGCCAAACCTTAAAATTTGTCATGAAAGGTCAGAAATAATATGAAAATAAGAAATTTAAGAAATCATATAAGTTGCCGTTAAAAAAAATTAACTTTTTTCTGTAATAGTTAAACTATTATGAGAACTATTAGTTCTGTTGTTGATGCACAACTAAATAGTTTTTTTTTTTGTAACTCTCATAGAATGTAATATAAATAAACATATTAATGCTTAGAGCACTATACATAGCTATGTTAACTTCAACTTTAGTTAAGTAGAAAAGAGGCAAGTGAAATCACCTTAGAAACATACCAACTATATTTATCAAATATAATCACTAGTTGTACTTAAAATTTTGTACCACTTTTGCTATCATAAAATTATTAATAAATTTAATATGCATTAAAACGTTTAAAATTTTATAGCTCGCTAAAAATATAAAGCTGTTCAAAAGTGTTATCTATAGTTTACTGAAAGTGTTTTATGTCTTTGTTGTATATAATGTGTATGTAAAACTTGATAATGATAACCATTTCATAAACAAAAACTAAGTTCGCTATACAATTGATATATTTTTTATAAGAAATTGGAAACTTTTCCACTTTTCTTTTTTGAAACTACTATAAAGATTAATTTAACTATTAAAGCCTATACAGTTAGTAACTTTATATTTGTGATTAAAATGCTTTATTTTTTAATTCTCGGATAAAACCTATTGTGTAAACGAAATTTTTTAGATTTTCCAAAAACTATTTTTCCCGTAATAAAATTTTCCATGTAACAACTTTATGGTTTGTACGTACAACATTTCGTTGTGTTTTAAAAAGATTTCACAAACCAAACCATGTTTATGTTTTAAAACTAACACGGTAAAGCATGTTAAAGTATTACCTTGAAAAAGGCGTTGTTTTCAACAATAAAACTTTTCTTTTTAGAACAAATCATTTTTTATATGAAATAAAAATGAAAGTTATTAGTATTAAAGAGTTTTCAAGTAAAGAATTTCTAAAAGTACCTCAACATCGACCAGTACAAGTTTTCTTTCAAACGATGAAAACTAATTTGATTGACATAATAAATATTCGTACGTGTTACTTCTATACAATAAGTATTTGTCTTGATTTATTACCTTACTATTATATTAGAAGAGTACTAATTACAAACTATAAGTAGATCAGTTTAAAAGTTGTTAGTGTAGTTTGAATTTCAACTTTAATTTAAAAAACGCTGTATCATTAAAACAATTTAATTTCAGTTTTCCTTAATGTGGTCTTCAACTATAGCTTAAAAAAAGTAAAAACATAAAACTAAAGTTTTTTTTTAGGTTTACAAAGTATTTGTTTAGTTATTAGCTGATTTTTTATCTATTATACTGATATAAAGTGAAGTTGTTCATAAAATATCACATTGCTCATCATGTTAAATATTATTTTAATTACAATAGATATGATTATTTATGTTGGATTGCATGAAAAAACTTTAAACTGTCCAGTATTTAAGATTATGTCTAAAAACATAAAAGTGTAAGGTTTATAACTATAGAAGTAAAGATTTTCCTGTAAGAGACATTTTACTTACTAATTCAAAGTATATTATGTATATAACTTTTTCTATAATATCAATTCATTTTATTTAATATATAATTAACACTTCTTTATTTTTTCCGTAGTCTTTAAGCAAAGGTTATTTGATTTGTGCTTGTTTATACAGCGCTAATACAGTAGATTTCTTCCAATGTATTGAAATATAACTTATCTGAAATAAAACTTAAATGATTGAAATGACAGATTATTTCAGTTTTTTCTTTAATAAACAAATATTTTAAGTTGTTTTCAATTAAAACAAAACCATTTGTGCTGATTATTTTGTTAGAAAAAAGCAAGATTCATAGTTAAGTATATGTTTGTTTTTTGATTAAAAATCAGCTTTCTCTGATTAAGACATTATAAAAGTCATTACAATCTAATATATAAACACCACTAATTTTATTAATGTATTTTAAATTTTGTTTTAAGTAACTGTTTTTTTAAATAAAATCTTTATTCATTGTCAAAAAAGATAACAAAGTTTTCATTCACAATTTTGTTCTTACTTTAACTGCTCAAGTTACAATCCGCACTTACGTATTACTAAATATTAAATAAGATTACAAAGGTACAGTACTGGATTAAACTACTGTGTTCAACCGATATTGTTACATGATTCAGAGTAGCTATTAAACCAATATTTCGTTCATTTATTTACTTTGATGTCGTAGACTAGAACATACTATTGGTATTACAACCAGACTAAACTTTATTTACATAATTTTATACTTTGACTTATCTTTATTTGACATATTGCTTCTATATATATTTATTTTGTGGAAAAATGCATTCTAAATTTTTGAGATAGAAAACTTTAGTTTCTAAGTAAATTTTATTTATAGTTTTAAAAAAATCAAAAAAGTTATATTTTGTGCATTAAAAACTTTAAAAGCTATTTTTAAAGTCAGTTTTAGAGCAGTTTTTCTATACAAAACAAAAACACGTACAAAGTTAAATAAATACAAACTTTTTAGATAGTCATTAAATTGTTGTTTATTTTTAAACACTTTAGTATAAAAATATAACTAGATAATAAAAATTATTCGAAAATCTAAGTTTTGGACTACGCATGATAAGAAGCAAACTACACAACTAACGTGCACTTTTTTGACGTTATCGTTTATTGTGCAACGTTGGGTCCAAGTACCAAAACCTAAAGCACTTAAACAAAAATAAAAGTAAAGTAAGACTAAAATACATAATGAATTCAATGAAAGCAATTTCTACGTTAGTTAGTAAAAATATAGTTATAATTAAATTTTCAACAAGCTTAGGAAACTTTTACAAAAATTATAAACTACTGTTTTTAGAGCAGGCGTTGTACAGAAATCCAATTACTTAACGTATGTAAATTCCAGTGGTAGTTAATTAGTTAAAATTCAATAATTTATTTTTTTGGGGTATTTATCTAACTTAACAATTAGCTTACAAATTAAACTTTTAATATTTTATCAGAAATAATTATCTATTTTGTCATGCGAATCTGTTTCCTTGAGTAGTTTTTTAATTAAGTTATAGTTCTTGGAAAATTTATTATTAACTAAGAACTTTATTGACTTCTTAAATAACAAAGTTTGCTTTTACATAAATAAACAACACAAAAAAATAGCTTCCTAGCTTTTACCACCGTCATGCTATTTACATTTTTCTGAAAAATCCCTTATGTAAATTGAATAGGACCTTAAAATTTCAATCTTCGAGGTTGAATTTTTTTTTGTAGCAATCATCACAAAAACACATTAGACGCGTTTTCAGATAAATTGAAGAAAGTTTCTTTGAGGAATTTCTTGGTTTGTTAAAAAAACTTGAAAACAACGAATAATGATTGAGAAACTACAGTTAATTTAAAATACCCCAATGAAACTTTCTTTAAATTGTCTGAAAACAAGTAGAATGTGTTCTTGGGGTGATTGCTACAAAAAAAAGTGCAGCCAAAAACTCGAAGGTCGAAATTTTAAAGACCCATACAATTTACAAAGGGGTTGTTTTAGAAAAATGTAAATAGCGGGACGGTGGTAAAAGCTAGGAAGCTAATTTTTTTATGCTTACTATTTATGTGATTTACCACCGACAAAAAAATGGACTAAGCGAAGTTATAATGTCGGGGCAACAGATGCACCCTAACGCAAACTAAATACTACATTATTAAAGTTAAACTATAGTTTACTTATTCTGCTCATAACCTTTAATAATTATCTGTAAAACACTTTTCAACTGTTATACAAATAATTTAAACATTTTTTTAAATATCAAATTTTCAAAATATTCTTCTCTTAGTTTCTAAACAAACTAGTTATAAACGTTCATAAGTTTAGCTAAGATTTTTAAAACTTTTTTTCTTAAGACTTCCTTTGAGAAACTAAAAAGCTATGGCTATGATGGCTCCCTTCATTATTTTTTTAGATACTTATATCAAACACGCCTAAGAACTTTTTTCTGCTGTTCATTGCTCATCAGGAATATCTAGTGTCATTTTACTAAGGCCCCTTTTATTATTCACTTTCCTTCCCCCTTTGTAGCTTATGATCCCCTAAATCTAAGAATTGCCCTCTTTGGGAAACCCTGATCTAAAGAATGTTTAAGTTTTCAAATTTTAAAAGGGTATAGTCTTAAAATACTTGAACTTTGCTTAATCAATTACTTAAAAAAGTTTTTTTATTAAATTTTTCAAAAAAACTTTGCTCAAAGAGCTAAGTATACAAATAAACTACAACTTATTATCACAAAATATTAACTGATGCTTTTGCCTAATGATATGTTTTGTACTTTTGAGAGAAGAATTGTTAGCAAAATAAACTTTTAAAGAAAAAAACATTGATAGTTTATTTTTTCACTAAAGTTAAGAACTCGGTTTTTTTAATTAAAAAGTAATTTGTAAAAGTATACTTTATAATTGCAAACAGACTCTCTTGAATGTCTTTTTTAAATTATAACACAGTTTTTTTGAATACTTTTTACAAAACAATAGTTCTCACTTGACTATTAACTACTTAACAAACAAAAATAATAAGCCAAACTGTATTTGCATTAAAATTTGTGAACACAGTTTTTTAGTTTTTTATAAATTTATTAAATAAACCTAAATATAATTCTTACTCAGCAGTTATTCTATTTGGTTTGAATCACTTAATTTACTCGAGCACAATATTCTAAATTAAAGCGTCCAAACATTTATCAAGTGTTCAGTCTTCAGGTTATTTTATTTCTGTTAGCCCTGCTTATTTACTAGTTTTATAAACATGTTTTTTTATTTACCTTAAAAGTGATATTATAAGTGATAAACTTTTTTCGTATTCAAATATACTTTAAGAACTTTTATCTCACTAAAATATTTAAAAGTTACACACTAGTGACTAGTCATTGACAAGACGTTTATAAGGTATCCGCGGTGCGCGACTTGATAACCGAAAGCTTCTTCGTGCATCAGGTCCTAGGACCAAATATGTTGAGCGTCTATCTATGTCGTTCAATACATTATTTCATATTTAGACTTTTGTCGATCATATGATGTGATATTAGAACATAATTAACATGTAATTATCTATAAGAAATAATATCGAATGTTTTATAGTAGAATCTTTATCAAAAACAAACAAGTACTGAAGTGGACTACCATTGTTAAAAAAAAAAATTTTTTTAAAGCTTTCGAATAACAACTTTATTTTAAACCATATGAGAAATAAAGCTTATCTAAAAAAGCTTCTTTTTTAAAACTTACATGTATGTTTTATTTTATTGCGAGTCGTAATCAAACAATTACTTCAATACAATAATATTTAAAAAAAATAATTAAAATATTTTAGTATAACTAATTAACTGTTTTTGTATGTTTTTGCTAATTTTTAAAAAGTGTTTATGTACTTCAAAATGGCAATCATTAATATGAAATTAATTTAAGCATCTGTCAAAAGGGTTAAAATTTACTGTATAGCCTTTAAACGAACCTAAATTTTAAACATAACTTTTAAATTTTTTCAAAGACTTTACCTATTTAGTTTTACGTCATTATAGTTTTTTTAAGTTTATTATTTGTTATTTTGCGTAGGAGGTAAGTAGCTGAAAATATTTATTTAATAAATATCTAGAGAATATAAATGTATAAACGCATTTATATGTTACAAAAATAACTCAATATCATTCTTCAATAAAACTTTTATTTTATACGCAATTTTTCATATAACACTGAATCTTAAATATATAAAACGAGTGAGTGTTGCTTTTGTACAAGTGACAATTTTGTACGGCGACTCTTTTACACAAGCGTCATTTTAGCACGAGGGGACAATTTTACACGGCGAATTTTTTCACGAAGGGTCACTTTTACACAAAGTTCGATTTTAAAAAGTTACGTACCCGCCTAAGGTACACACCAGTGCTAAGTATGCACCTACCTTAAGTACAAAGCCACGTAAAGTATGCTCCCGCGTTAAATACGCACCCGCCTAAAGTACACCATAACATTTTTTGTTTTGTTTGTTTCGAGACTTTCTGCGTACTTTACGCGTACTTACCGCGTTACTAACGCGGGTGCGTACCTTTTTAAATGAAAACTTTGTGAAAAAGTGAAGCCGTGCACAGGTGTCCCTGCGTGTAAAAGAATTGCAATACAAAAGAATTTCCTAGTGCATAAGTGACGAGGTCACACATAAGTGACGTTCCCTTTATAAAAAATATTTAAAAAAGTTAAAAAACTCAACAATCTCGTATAAAACATTTTGTCACAATATTTAATATAAAGTATTTTCTATTAATTCAGACAAAAGTGTATTTATGCATGTGTATAGATAGAATGTATTTAAATTTTAAACATAACAAAAACAATGAATTTTTACGACCAAAAATAGAAGTTACGCCTTAAAAAATTGAGGTGAAGAAACACTGTAGAATGATTTCTTTTTAATTCAAAACTTGGTTCGCGCTTAATTCAAAATTACAGTTTAAAATTACTCACAAGTGGTTCACAAGAAAAAAATGTAAACATAAAAAAGAATATGAACAAAAATTTTATTGATCTATTGAAACTCTACACACAAACAAAATTTTTTGTATATTGAATTTTATTCTATTTCTTTCTCTAAAAAAGTAACAAACTTAGAATTGATAAACATTGTTAGTTTCATATAAAGATTTGTACTTTAAACATAAAAAATGGTTAACGTAGGATCGTAATATAGAATAAACTGTTTATTTAGAAAATAAAATTAGCGTTCGCTGTGAAAATATATTTGGTTTAAAATCAGATTAGAAAGTTTCAGACAACAAAAAATAAACAAATATTTTCATGTATACTTATATAACTAGATTTGTCGACAGCCAAACAAAATTAAGCTTAAAATCATTTTTAATGCAAATAGAAATTCATTGTGTAAAAAACTAAAAGGCTACTTAATATTTTATTTGTCATGAAATTACCTAATAATTTATTCTATCAATACTGTTGTTATAAACTAAGATTGGATCAAAGACCTCGTCAGTGCTTAAATAAATCTAAAAAGATATGTAACAGTCATGGAAAATAGCATTTAAACAATATAATAAAAAACAAATTTTTAGTCAAAATTTAAATTATTGAGTTGAGATCTCTTTATTTGTTTTCTAAAAATCAAAACAAAAAATAATATTACCTATAATAGTAATTGAAAGTAAAGGAATACACAATTGAGCTAATCCGCAATCTTTGTTGTTTTGCAATACTGATATCAACTGATGTGAATTATGATTGATTTTTATTTAGTTTTTGTTCCACTTAATATCTCAACCTTGTCTCCAAATACTAACCTTATTTCTTTGTCCTGTTTAAAATTGTAATGTTTTGTTTTTATTCAGTGTTATATAATTAAAACTATAGAACTTACAATTAAAATAAAAAAATAAAAAAATGTATGTACAAAAACTAGAAGTTTTCAACTTACTTTGTCATAAAAATTTATTAGAAATTTTGATATTTCAATGCACTCTTCTCGATATTTTGCTGTTGAGCTTGTATTTGAACAACGGAAATCAGCATAATAGTTAATATTAACCGTTGTATCTATCAATAATGCAAGCATTTCTTTCATATTTTCAATATTAAATACTTCTAATATTTTTGTCTGTTTAAAAATTGATTCCAATTTTTATAGGAATTAAACTTTTATATATTAATTTAAAAAAAAAAACAAGTAAAAAAATAATATCGATTATTTAATTTTGCTAATTTATTAATGTATGTAGTATAAATTTCATCAAGCTCGTAAAAATAACCCATAAACTAACAGACACTTTGTTGCTTGACAGTACTGCAAACAACATTTCAATGGCAAACTTATCAAACGTGTCATTCATGTAAACACCAATATAATCGATGTCAAGATTAAAACTCAATGCTATTTTTGTTAAATTTGGTATCTCATCTTTCGAATTGATTAGAAGTTTCACCTTCTTTTTTTTAAACTTATCTTTTAATTCGTTTAGTTTTTCCTTTGTTAACTTATTTCTCAAATCTAATTTTACAGTTCCCTGAGCTGTTGAGATATGAAAACTTAGTTATGGTTAGTTATGTTACTTACGTTATTGAAGTTTTAAATAAAACATACTAGTTTTTTTGAAAATATACATAAGCCGAAAAAGTTTGTAATGATTTATTAAACTAACGATTAATGGAACAAATATCATTGTTTTTGCATCTTGTCAAGTAATATTTATTTGTATGGTCATGATAAGATACGATTTCACATTCAAACTAAAAAAAAAAAAGAGATTTAAAAAAATGATATACAAGGCAATTATAAAAGCTACTATTAAAAATAATTAACAAAAATGTTAACTATTCGAAATATTAGTTAAAATATTTTTTTAAGAAAAAGTTTGTCAAGCTAGGATAATCAACCTCTTTCTTTTCCAAATCATTTAACAACTCTTCAACTTCATATTTGTTGACATCATTTGAAAAAAATAGTTGCAGCGTATCACTAACATTTTTTACAACATCAAAAAAAATTTTGTTATCAGTAGGTTTAAAGTTCCTTAATGATACCAAAAGTAGCTGCAAAATAATCATTTAAAATTTATAAGTTTTTAAAAAAGTTCGTTTTGACTAGAATTATTTTTATTATGCTGTAAAAATGTTCACACTTGTGTTTAGTTTTACACAAGCATACGTAAATGTGTTAAATTTTTTGCAAACATTTTATTATAACATAAACAACTTTTTTATACTTTAAGTATTAGTTTGCATGAAAAACAAATGCAAAATATTAAAAATGGTATAAAAATATCGTTTGTTTAAAATATAAATAATATTTTTATTGCATTCGGCCTACTTATGAAATAAAACTGTTTTGATAAATAAGAAAAAAGCAAAAGATTACTTAAAAGTTTTAAAACATTAAAGGAAATTCTACAGTAGAATGATTATTTGTAATTAGTTTATCTACTATTTAGTACACATGTTGTTTAAACAAAATGAAGTAAACAAACATGCAATTAAAATACTAATTAAAAAACTAAAAACTAAAAAATATCATTTAAGTTTGTACTGCATTCAGTTGAGACCTATAAGTTCCTTTTTTAAGAGATTTTTAATTTACATATGAAATTTATTGTAACAACGAATTAATAAATAAAAAAAAACAATTAAATAATCTAAAAAATTGTCTTAAAATGACTAATGCAAATACAGAACAATTGTTATTTTTAATATTTTGCAAAGTTACTTGACGCTTGTTTTATTAAAACAATTAGATATAATCTAGTATTTGGTATAAAATTCGTAAAATTTATCTCAAAACTGTAAGGTACGCATTTAACGTAAGGTACGCACTTTTGCTTGGTTTGAAGGTGTGCAGTTTATCGATGACTCTACTGTATATATATGAAACATTATACGATAACTTATAAAATAGTCTGTCAAGTTTAGTAGTTATAACTTCAAGAAAACAAATAAAACAGTTTTATCAACTTTATATTAAATTATGAACATAAATTTTCTTTGGTTTAAACTTTTTAATAAGTGTAAAATATGAATCAAACTTTTTTTTGGTAATACAGATAGGCAATTAAACATTTCTGTCATATTTTCTGCAGTAATGTCGTTTGGTAAACTTATATCAATTCTTTCCATATTCGGATTAAAAACTTTGAAAAACTCTGTAAAAATTTCAATATCACTGTTTTCAGTCATTTTAATCCGAGTATTCATTAGAATTTTGCTAATTGCTTCTTTAATTTTTGCTTTATGTTTGTTTATTTCAATTGCCACACCAAAAAGTTCCGTTAGAAAAATACCTGTGTAAAGTTCAACGAATAAAGATGTATTTAAAGTTTATCAAGTATTTACTTCTTTTTGAATTTTTTAGACTGAAAGTTAAACTGATTATTTACAGTGAAACAAGTTAAAGTATTTTCATCAACAAATCAAATAGCTTAGTATATGTAAACATATGTAACCAGCTAAATCAACGTTGTTTCCATCTGGCAAAAATATTTCATTAGCGGACTCTTTAATCCAGCTTCCTTTTAAAACTTCAACAGTCTTATCAACATAGTTTGATTTTCTTTCTGTAAAGTTTATTGAAACTAGTAAAGTTTTAATTTGAACTTTAAAACAAGAAATTTATACATACTATGCGTAAAAACGATTTATTTGTTTTTAGTTTGAAATAAAATTTAGTTAGAAAATTGAAACTAAAATCTTAATTATTAAGTTATTAACTTTAAGTTTTGGAAAACTATTAATTTCAACCTAACAATATAAAATTCAAGTTTATTATAAACTATAACTTTAAAATACTGAAATATATTACAATTAAAACAATGCTTCTAGAGAGCTAAAAATACGTGTATCTACTAAATATTCCTGTATTATATTATATACTTTGGATCTAAAAGATTAAGTACACGAAAAAGTATATTATTTAAAAATATTTTATTTATAATGTATAATTCAAAAATTTTAACCACTGGATAATTAATTTTATTTCATTGCTACTTATGACAGTACATTTGTAAACATAAAGTAAAAATTAGTAAAAAATACTTTTCTTTCTTAGTGTTATTAGTTTATAATTTCAACGTCACACTAGACATAGAAATTACTTAAAACTCTATATTTATTTATTTTTCAAAGCATTAGTTAGTAAGGTTTTACAGTAACGTCTACACTTAAAAAAAGTTATTGCTCATCTATGTTTTCAAGTAAAATTTTAATTCATAATTTAAGCAAAAAAAAGTTAATACAAATTGAATTAGTATTCAAAACGTAATTAATATAAATTTTATTATAGGCTAAAGAGTAAGGTTTATGTTGCAAATAAGTATTGTATACATGTTATGAAAATATCTCAAACGTAGTTAAAATTGAAAACTGAGTAAACTTTCGGATATTAAAGAACTATTGATATTTTCAGCAAATAGTTTTCTAGTTATCTTGAATTCCGTGTTTTTTTCAAAGTCAAACATTTCATTTAGTTTAGAATTAAATTCTTTTGTATTCAAGTCTATTAGTTGCTTTATTTCATCTGGTATGACCTTAAAATTTATTCGTTGTAGTTCTTGTTTTAAATTTAAATTATTTAAGGTAATAAAGTTGTTGTTACTTAAAATTAGTATTATTTGATCTTTACTGTCTTAATATTTATCTACAAGTAAAAGTCAACTAAAAATAAACTTACTTCATTTTTTGATTCGCTTTTATTTTTCGATAACTGTTGAACCTATAAAGTGAACTGCCTTATTACAAATGTTTGAATCGAATAGCCTTATCAATAAGAAAGTTATTCAAAATATTTTCGTTTTTCGAATTAAAAAACAAATTTGTAGGAGCGTGATAAATATTTGTAAACAAAATTACAAACCATTTTTTTATAGGTGTTTATATTTTTTAACTGGTCGGCAATGTTTTGTACTGCTAGTGAAGTAGAACTTCCCATATTAATATTTATCGTTGTTTTTTGTTGTACTATGTCTTCCCCCTTTAAAAACAATAGTTTATAAGTTTTCAAAATGTTAAGATAATTATACACAATTAAATGATTCTATTCTTGCTAGTTAAAAGTTTTAAAGTATGTGTTTTGCTTAGGTTTAAACTACTGATTATATACGTATACTTAAATATTTTTTTATTTAATATTACTATAATTTTTTTGAATACTCTCTATTAATTTTTAACAAGTTTATCAATTTTTAATACCTTTTTTTAACAGGTCTTTAGCTATGGTCTGCTGTAAAATTTTATAAATTCTACTGAACTTTTGTTGAGAATTAAAATTATACTATTAGCAGAAAAAAAAGTTTATACATTTTCAATTTTTACTAGAATGCGGTCTTATTTATGATAGCTTATCATTAAACTAATAAACGCTTTAAAAAATACTTAACATTATTTTTATTTATTTTTTTATACTAAGTTACTGTTTGTTAGTGTATATGTTTTAAGAAACATTTAAGAAAGATTTTTAGATCAGTAAAAGTACTGTTTTTGCTTTAATCTACTTAAACAGACTTATTTTTGAATAATTATTCTTGTTTTGATAAATTAAACTAATCAAATAAGTTAAGCTTTTCATAAATTTTAAATCTATTAAAAAAAAACAACTATTTAAATTAATTAATCCGATAATATTAGTTGTTATTTTTGTAACTCCAACTGACGTGTGCTTGCATTGTATTAATGGTAGCTCCTTTGAAGTTTCCAACACTGTAACAAGTAATAAAAATAAACAATTATCATTTTATCAAAATAGCTAAAATTTTGTTGTGAAAAATATGTATTTAATATATAAAAACACATCATGTTTATTTTCTTTAAATTTTTATGTCTAATTTTTGTTTGTTGTATATTTAAAATTATATATTATCTATGCCACAAAATTTTTGTGTTCTTAACAGACTTTATATTCATAAAACAGATAAAAATTGTAAGGAACTTTCTACACTGAATGAACTAACTCAGTACTCACAACTAAAAAATACATTGTTTATACATAATGAAAAGTTTTGTGACTTTTCTTCGATGATTTAATTAAATATTCAGGCTACACGTAAGATTTTCACAAAACTTCGCTTTAACCTAGTTATTATTTTGAAATTGGTAAACTTTTACTAGGGTGCAACTCTTTAATGTGGTTAACGTTTCAAAGAATGACCATGAAGCATTTAACTTAAAACTTCAACTCAAGTTTTATTATTTCCCTTAATTTGAAACTAAACAAAGACTTATCGTATTATCATACCCTCACCATTTACTACTAAGTTTCATCAAAAACTACTATTTGTGGATTGAGAAATACTTTAATAGTTTCGATTAATAAAAAACTCAACTTATTAATAACTTACTTTACATTACCCAGTTGTCTTGAACTACTGAAGGATAATATCCGACTAAAACTAAATTTTGCTTTCTTGGGTTGTTCTTTTGGCTTCGTTTTGTTACTTTCATTTTCTTTAACCTTTGATTCCAAGTATCTTATGTGGCCAGCACTCGCTACAAAAGACTAAGTATAAAAAACAAAACTAAGCAACATTTACTAACATTTGATTAAAGGAAAATTAGCATAGTTAATGTTTTTGTTAAATATAAAACAGTTATGCTTTACAAACGCATACTTTTAAAATTATAAATGAAACAACTTGTTACATAAAATTAGCAGGATACCGTGAAAAGACATCAACAAAAGTCTAAAGAGTTTGGGAATATAAAAAGGTTTAGATTCAACTTTATGTTTACATAAAAAAGTCAATTGTATTTACAAAACAACTATAATGTTTAAAAACTACATAATAATAATACGAAATAGTTGTAATAAACCATATTTACTTACAACAACATTTTACAGAGTAGCTTATAAAGTAAGTTTTTAGAATTATATTTTTACTAAAGATATTTTGTAACAAAAAATTTTTTAAGCATACTATTAGTTTAAATAAACTGGATAAAAAACTAAATTCTATGTTCAATAACTAAACTGGTGAACTTATTATCAGTTTTTTTCCAAAATCTGTTGAGTATATTTTCTACAAAATTACATTTATTTTAAATTACGCATTAAGATTTATCAAGATAATTGTTAAAACGTAAATAAATAATATCTTAACATAGTTTTAGTTATTTTCAAATTTATTCCCACAATCTGATTTACTAGATAAAAGCTTAAAAGCAAATGATTTAAAATTTTTATATAAACTATAAAAAATTTTGATTATATACACTACACAACCTGTATCATACAAAAAACTTATGATAATTGTTAATAAATTTCAAGTATTCAACACTATTTAGTTTATGAGACTGAAATCTTGTTATTTGTTTACAAAGATTTTTCGTTTTTTTTGCTAGTTATAGAAGCTATCCTACTTAACTATTTGACCTTGATGTTGTTTAAGCTAACTACTAATTATCAATATCAGAAATGAATTTTAAAACATAATAAGTAATAAGTCAAATGAATATACAGAAAGATATACAAAAGAATAAAAGAAAATAAACATTTATGCATTTCTTTTTATAAAAGTATGTAAATAATATCAAAATTAAGTTTTAACTAATCTAATTTTTTTTATCTCAATCTGGTTTATTAGATATAAGCTTTAAAAAAATGTTTAAAAGTTTTTATTTAAACTATAAAGAAGTATGTTTAGATACACTACACAACCTGTATCATACAAAAAATTATGATAATTATCATTAAAATTTAAACATTTAACACTATTTAGTTTATAAGACTGAAATTTTATCATCTGTTTTCAAAATTTTTTTCGTTTTTTGTTAATTATAGAAGCTATCCTACTTAAGTATTTGACCTTGATGTTGTTTAAGCTAACTACTTATTATCAATATCAAGAATGAACCTTAAAACATGATATTCTAAATCAAATAAATAAACAGAAACAAATAAATATTTGTGCATTTCTTTTTATAAAACGTTTTAGAGATTTTAAACTACAAATAGACTTTAACTAAATGAACTATATTAGTGTGAAATATGTTTTTACCATTATTTGAGTTTTTTAAGTATATTGGGTTGTAAACTTTATCGTTTTTAAAACTTAAATCGTCATGTGTCATGTTTTTTGATAATCTAAAACTTAAGAACCGTTAATTTTAAGTAAGCTTAACCTATGAAAGTTTTGCTTAAAAATTAATACGAAGTTAAAGCTAAATGACTACTAGGGTAAATTAAATTTCAAAATAGACGCAAACGTTTACTACATTGCAGCTTTATTACGCTTATTAGTAAACAAACTCTTTGGTTAGTAAAGATTATTCAAAAGACTATTTAAAAATCTTAAGAGATTCGTTTTTAACTAAAAATTAATGTAAAAACTTGGTTTTGTTATAAATGTCTGTGTTTGGGTAAAAATAGATTTGTGCTTAAAATATGCTGTACTCATAATATAAAATATTAAAAAAATCTTTTACTTTTGTAATATGGCCTTATATTCTAAACTAAAGAGAACAGTATTCTTTTCAACGACTCAAATTGTTAAAACATTATCTACATTTTATATTATAAACATACGAACATTATAAACATAATCATATTTAAGTTATAACTTTGTTAATTACTCTGAAAGTTGTCTACTTACAACAAAAATGCAGCTCAAAATTTTAAATGTGTCTAAACTACTACTTTAAACATTAGTTTATAATTTAGTGACATTTTATTACGTTATTACTGGCAAGACTTTAAACAGTTTTCATAGATTTAGTACAAGCTTATAAGTATTTTGTACCAACTGCCAAGTTTTCATAATATGTAAAATTAACTATATACCAAACAGATTTTTATCCAGTGATCCTAATTTACAAGATTTGTGAATTTTGTTTTTGATAGACATGATAAGTTGTACAATTTTAATGATAATAAATGTACTAAATATTTTGTCACTCATTGTTTTTTGAATTGGTTAGATAAAAGCTTTTTATTATCAGTTTAAATATAGCTTGATAGTAGATAAGGTATAATAAATAAAATTGAACCTATTTTACATCTGCATAAAAGCTTGTTGAATGTAATTAAAACCTAAAACAAAAACAATATTAAAAATTTAAATTTTAACTAAAAATTGTTTTTGCCAAATTTATGTTGACACTTTAAGATAAACACAGTAAAAATACGCGTGTATTGTTACAATTTGTTTTTAGTGAGTTTATGTTGACAACAGTAAACAATTTGATCAAACATAATAACTAACTAAGTCGTAAATCAATTGTTTAAAACTTGAAGATAACAGTTAAGTAAACATTTTTGTTTGCAAAGGTTTAATTTTTTTAAACAAACTCAAAATAATTTGTAACTTTTCTGTTTATGTTTTTAGCTGTATTAAATTATAACATAACATAGATGTACTACTTGAACAGTTTCAATATATATATTTTAATTTACCACATATTTTTTTAAGTTAAAACTTTATTCCAACTAACGGCGTTTCACTGCTCTGAAATAAATTTAAGAACAGATCTACGGAGTCTATAAAATATTAACACACATTAGAAAAAAAGCATGTATAATTGTATATAATATTTATGTGAGTAGTAACTATAAACGAACTTAATGGTTTAAAAACAAAGTTTGGAATAAAAACATAAAAATATAAAATTGTCTACAAAAACTACAAATTTAATAAAAACATGTACTAACCTCAAAAAAGCTCTAAGAATAGATAAGTTTTTTAAAAGAAACATAAGTTAAGTTGTGCAGAAATGTTATGTCATGATAAATTTAATAAATTAATCAATAAGTTCTAAAAACTTTAAAACTAACTATGCAGCAAAATGTTTATTAAAAACTTAAAGTAAATTTAAAGTTTTTAAACAGTACAATATACACGGTATATAACAAAATAGAAAAAACACTTAGTATTAAACTTAATGTTTGTGATTATGTATGAAAATTTTGTGAAATAAATAAGTGCATGAGTAGACAGAGTTATTTAAAGTAGACAGTTAATTTCCTATACAATCACAAACATTTAGTTTAATACTACATGTTTCCTCTATTTTATTATATACCGTGTATATTGTAATGTATAAAAATTTAAAATTTACTTTAAGTTTTTAGTAAATATTTTGCTGCATAGTTAGTTTTAGAGCTTAAAAACTTATTGATTAATTTATTAAATTTATTATGACATAACATTTCTGCACAACTTAGTTTATGTTTCTTTTTAAAAAAACTTTTCTATTCTTAGAGCTTTTTTGAGGTTAGTACATGGTTTTATTAAATTTGTAGTTTTTGTGGAAAATTTTATAATTTTATGTTTTTATTCCAAACTTTGTTTTTAAACCATAAAGTTCGTTTACAGTAACTACTCACATAAATATTATACATATTTATACATACTTTTTTTCTAATGTGTGTTAATATTTTATAGACTCCGTAGATCTGTTCTTAAATTTATTTCAGAGCAGTGAAACGCCGTTAGTCGGAATAAAGTTTTAAGACAAAAACATCTGTGGTATATATTCCGATAAGCTTAGCTTATCAGGATCTCTAGAATTTAACGCCTTTTAACGTTAGATCTTATTTTATGTTTTAATTTATTACAGCTAAAAACGTAAACTGAAAAAATTAAAAACTATTTTAAGTTTGTTTAAACAAAATTAAACTTTTGCAAACAAAAATGTTTACACTGAAACCAAAGGGTGTTGGTGACCCAACATCCAAAGGTTCATTTACCTTAGAACGTTTACGTTTGGGGCTTAATCTGAGTGTGACTTTACTATTGGGATTTGACATAATTATTACTTTACTCTAGACTTAGTATTACTAGATATCAATACTTTAAATAACTAGGCACAACAATTGAGTGGGTTTCTCTATTAAACGAACTTCAATGAATACAAAACCAGTTGTAAAAATTACAAGAACTATTAAATATGTAATTTGTGTACTAAAATACAGTATATTAACCACTATAAAAAACTCAATAATATTTTAAGAAATACTTAAAATTTAGTGCAAAACCAAGTGTTAAAAACTACAAGAACTATAAAAGTACGTCACTTATGCGAAAAATGCTTTATATTAAGCCACTGTAAAAAATGCTTTTAATAAATCACTTGTTGAAAATCAAAGGAGCTATAAAAATGTACAGTAAGAGAATTACTAAACTTACTTTAAATAACAATCTTATAATCAAACAAATACAATTATACATATATATACTAAAATTTTATAAAACAACTCAGTACCAATATTCAAGTGTCTTTCTTGTAAACAGTCTCTGCAACTCCTGGCGGTTATCAACACACTCTGGAGTATCAGCTTTTGAACCACATTACATAAAAATATTTCATCAGCGGTAGGACTTTTTATGGGTACTATTTTATGGGTAGACTTGCTGCAATGAAACCTGCCCATAATCTTTGTGATGTAATTAAAATTATGGGTAGTATTGAGATGTTGCTGCAATTAAGTTGCTGCAATTAAATGAAAAATAAAAGAATGTCTAGGCCTTATATAATTATTGTGGATAGTTTTTGTAGTTAAAATTTTATAAAAAAAAAAAATAAACAACTTAAGTATAAATAAACTAATTGTTTGTTTTATATGTACATATTTAAATTATATTTTGTAAGCTAACAAAAGTAGTGGCTAGAGTTGTTAAAAGATTATGGATATTTTCTTTAAGATTTAATAAAAAAAAATAAACAAAAACTTGTATAAACTTAAACCAATTTTTGATTTGTAGGTTGTTATTTTAATTTATATTTAGTAAACTTAAAGAAATATGGGCTTGGCCTTATGTGTACTATTTTATGGGCGCAAATTTAAGTGTAGAATTGCTTCAATCAATTCTGCCCATAATTTGATGTGATTTCATTAAAATTATGGGTAGTATTGAGATGTTGCTGAAATTAAATGAAAAATAAAACAGTATCTAGGCCTTATATAAATAATATGGATAGTTTTTGTAGTTAATATTTTATAAACAAAAAACAACTTAAATACAAATAAACTGATTGTTTGATTTATATGTACATTTATTTAAATTATATCTTGTAAGCTAACAAAAAAAGTAGCTAGAATTACTAAAAGATTACGGCTAATTTTTTTATCTAAGATTTAAAAAAAAAAAAATTGTATACACTTAAACGAATTGTTTGATACATAAGTATTTTAATTGTAATTTATACTTTTTAAACTAACAAAAGTAATTGGTTGGCATATTATAAATATTTTGGATAGTTTTTGTATTTAAGATTTTATAAACAAAATTAAAAAGTTAAACTTGAACACACATAAACCAATTGTTTGATTTATAATTATATATATGTAATTTATATTTAGTAAACTTATAAAAGTAGTGGCTTAGCCTTATGTGTACTATTTTATGGGCACTATTTTATTTTTTGAACATTATTTTTAATTATTAAATTTTAACTAAATATAGTTTAAATAAATGTACATATAAATAAATAATAAGTTTATTTGTATTTGAGTTGTATTTTTTTTGTTTATAAAATTTTAACTACAAAAATGTCCATAATTTTTGTATAAAACCTAGACACTGTTTTATTTTTCATTTAATTGCAGCAACATCTCAATATTACCCATAATTTTAATGAAATCACATCAAATTATGGACAGAATTGATTGAAAAAATTCTACACATTAAATAGTGCCCATAAAATAGTACACATAGAGCCAAGCCACTACTTCTATAAGTTTACTAAATATAAATTAATATAACAACTTACAAATCAAACAATTAGCTTAAGTGTATAAAAGTTTTTGTTTACTTTTCTTTAATAAATCTTAAATAAAAAAATTATCCATAATCTTTTAATAAGTCTAACCACTACTTTTGTTAGCTTACAAAATATAATTTAAATAAATGTACATATAAATCAAACAATTAGTTTATTTGTATTTATCTTTTTGTTTATAAAAGCTTAACTACAAAAACTATTCATAATATTTGTATAAGACCTGAACACTGTTTTATTTTTTATTTAATTGCAGAAACATGACCGCAGCAACATCTCAATACTACTCATATTTTTTTACATCACAAAAATGTATGGGCATTACTAATTGCAGCAATTAGCAATTCAATAATAGTGCCCATAAAATAGTACCCATAAAAAGACCGACCCCTTCATCATTTAGTTTTGATAATACGTCATAAAAGACAAATGCACTATCATTCTCTTTTATTCTCTTTCTCACTTTTGTTACTTCAGACTTGCCCGGTTAAGAATTCTAAGTTCAATAAACTCTTAATTTTCTCTTAAAAACAAAACGGTTTTCAAGTGAAACTTGGAATAGCATTACAACTTTATTACTTTACTGTTAACTTCAAGTTTTAAACTGTTGATTTACGACTTAGTTAGTTATTATGTTTGATGTAATTGTTTACTGTTGTCAACATAAACTCACTAAAAGCAAATTGAACAATACACGCGTATTTTTACTGTTTTTTCGGTATTGACATCTTTTTACAGTCTATTTTCGTATTTTTAAAATAAGTATTTTTGATATTTTGGTGGAGATGAAAAGTATCTTAAATCTTATTAAAATAAAAGTTTTGAAAAACTTAAGAATTTCAAACATACTTCATTAGAACTGTTTGTCCTATCAATAATTACAACTTAATTTACAATAATATAATGAACATTGAACAGGTATAGATACAGACTAAGTATTAAAAACTTTTTGCAAACTAAATCATTACGATAAACTTATCAAAATTATATGGTAGACGATTAAAATGTTTGCTGTTTTGCAAAGGTTTAAAATAGAAGGTTAAACTTTTATGTTTTGTTTTACAAGATTTAAGCTGATCAATTTAACTAAGAAAAAACAATTATTTTCTATTAAAAAACAAACAATGCCTTTTTTTGTTACTACACTAAATATTTATAACAATTTTAAGGTATTTAAGAATAAAAAATTCATGAAATACTTTTTATTTACACTAGCGATAAGTTTTAACTGTTTAAATTCTTGTTATTATTTACAGCTAAAACCTTGAAGTTTTAAATGTGTTTGAGAGAACTCATCGAGTGAAATAAATTTAGGTAAATTTGATTCAGTTTACTAAGTAAAAAATACTAATTAAATATTTGCTTTATTCTTTTTTATGTGTCATTTAGCTTTGTATTTAAATTTGGTTGCTTCATGTTGTAGATATTCTTTTGATTGTAAAACAAGTAAACAGAGGATAAAATATGCCTTTATTTTTGTTAATCAGTTTTTATGTCCACAAAAACAAACTATAATAAATAAAAAATAAAAAGTCCTTTGATTATAACAAAGCAAGTTAAAATTAATAAGAAAAAAGTTTTATGTAAAATATTTAATAGAAGCTATAAAAACTTTGTATTTAAAGTTAACTTGTTATATACACCCAGTAAAAATTTATAGATAGTTATACAATCAGTCTGTGAATAATTTTTTTTTGTTCGTTATTGAATTATTTACTGTTAGATCATAGAAATTTAAAAACAACTAACATTAAAAAAAATAAATTTATAATTAATATATTTGGAATATTTTCCTTATTTTGTAGTCAAAAGCTGTTTGTGTAGTTTTAAATTTTTAGCAATAATTTTTAAAGTTCATAAAGTTTAGAATGATAATTGTACATAGTTTAAACTTTAGCAAGTTTAACTGAAAAGCGCTGAAAGAAAACACATTAAAAATCTTTTCAAACTTAATTTGTGGCCAAAATAAATTTTTGGTCTCGTAATAAACTAGTGAATCCTTAAATTAATAACTATTAACTTAAGCTAAGTAAACTAACTGGGTTTAAACGATTCAGCTATATGTCCCTGTTGATTATGTACCATAGCGTCCAATAAGTATCGGGACCACCCTTCTAAAAGTTGTCCTTCCATAGCTAATATAATATACTCCCTGGATACTTCAATGCTTGAAACTCCGTTGAATTTTCGATACAGTGATATCTGCATGATTAATAGCAAATGTTTGCCTTTATCTATTCTTAAGCCTTTATCTAAAAGCTTCTTAGTCTTTTCCTTAAAAAACTATCAAGTGTTAAATAATTTAAAACGCTCAAAAATTGGATAAAGGGTCTTTTTGCGTTTTAAATGGTAAAAGTGTACCAACTTACTAGATCGATTAACATAACATGCGTTATAAAATTTGCTAGCAAGTTTTCATTTAAATGTTTTAGCCTAAATTGCAGAAGTTATTGCAGAAGCTTATATTTATAGCATAAAAGATGTTTTTTGACTTTTTACAACTATTATTTTGTTTCTGTTATCAAAACCATTTTTTCCAAATGTTAAGTTATAAGTTATAAAAACTGCTCTAAATACTTAAGAAAAAAATTCTATTTATAATGCATATTCAATATTACTTTAATGTTATCAGGCAAGCCTATTGGTCCATTATAATCAAGTAGCTTGACATCTTCATTGAACTTTCTCGTCAATTCATGTGAAGTATTTATTTTATGAAGCATAATGGCGTCATGTACAGTTTCAGACCTTTTAAGTTTTATATATACCGGTTTGTTTTCGTTAAATAAAAAAAAAATATTTTTTAATATCCGGAATATGCGAAGATTACACAATATTTACACATTATTATTCTTTTATTAAAAATTTAAGAAAAAGTTTAGATTTTATTTTTGATACTAAAACTGTAATTTTCAAAACATATTTCTATAACATACTAAAAAATTCTAGTAATAAAAAATACAAAGTAAAAATATCAGAAAAAATCCTTTACAGTACACTATTTTTGTATATTTAAATTAAGTTACTGCGTTATTTTCTAAATTAATTTCAAATGCTTTAATTATATAATTAATAAAAATGTAATACTTTAACAAAATGAAAAAATAAGTAATCTTAAAATACTTTTGTTTAAAACCTATTTTATACACATCTAGTATGCTTTTTTGAGAAACAATAAAAACTATAAAACCAACTTTTCAGCAAAACAAAAAATAAACAATTCTAACTAAAGATTCTAACTTAAGCTTTAAATTTAAGTTTCCTTAACGTTTCTTTTTAGGTTCATTTTCAAAAAGTTGAGTAGATATGTAACTTTATCAGCCTTAATAATGTAATTATAAAATTCTATTTAAAGTGCATGTCGTCAAAGAATGGTCCGCGGGAAGAATGCGGCCTGCAAAGCAAAAGTAAGCGACCCACTTTATAACAAATAAAAAAGTTTGCAATAAAGGTTTACAACTAGGACTTTGTTTTCTAACTAAATGCTAATTACTTGTGTTTTATCTCGCTTTTCTTTTATCATGTTTCTATGTTATAGTAGTAACTTTGTATTAAATACTTCAACTATTTTGATTAAGTGCTTTTACTTTTCGACCCGTGAGAATTTTTTATTTTGGAAAGTTGGTCTGACAAAAGACTGCTGACCCATGAATTAGCAGACACTTATTTGAAATTGTGCTAAGCATATTTTACAAGTGCTCAATAAATTTCAAAGTTTAGATTTTATTTAAAAAAAATATATTTTTTTTATGATTCAGTGTCTTGATTTTATTGTATCTTCGTATCTTTATTTTAAAAAATGGAACTACAAAAAATATTCTTAAAAAACTACCAAAAACGTAATTTGTCCGACTAATTTAAAACAATCTGTACAAGCATTACTTACATTGCTGGAGTAGATGGAGCATTCATTTTAAAAAGACTTTAATATTTAATCTTGATAAAACATCCTGTCGAAAAAAAAATATTTATTTTACAAAAAAAGACTAAAACTATTTAAGTACTACAGAAGTAAAACAAGTTGATTACAAACTAACTTAAATATTTCTCAATAGAATATTTTTATAGCTTTTTTTACTAGTAATTGTACTTCTTTAAAAAGTATTTTTAAATTTCCTTGTGTTTAGCTAAACAAATAAATCAGGCTGTTATATATAAAAATACCTTAAATAATAAGTAAGTTTATTTTTTTAAATCTAAACAAAGCTAAAAAAACTATGTTGTTGATTAATGTGGATATTTTTAGGTAGTTAAAATAGCTAATTTTAGCAAACCTAATTTTCAAATGCACAAATAAAACTTTTAGCGTGTATTAACAATGTATTTTTACGACCATTAAGCTAACAATACTTTAGTCAGAGAATAACATTTTTACGACAATTAAGCTAACAATACTTTAGTCAGAGAATAACATTTTTACGACCATTAAGCTAACAATACTTTAGTCAGAGAATAACATTTTTACGACCATTAAGCTAACAATACTTTAGTCAGAGAATAAAATTTTTACGACCATTAAGCTAACAATACTTTAGTCAGAGAACACTATTTTAAAAATATTTTTTGAATAACGCAACATTATTTAAATTCGATTGGATATTTTGTTGTGTGTTCGAAAATTTTATAAATAACATGTAAAACCGAAAGACTTTAGCAAGTAAAATTAAAATTAAGTTTAAGCTTTTTAAGTAGAAATTAAAGTAATTCTATTTTTAATTGAATAGCTTCAAAACTTTTTTTTTGATGCAAGGCCTTTAGGACGTAAGGCAATATCATTTAATTTCTAAAAAACTAAGCCATTCAGTATTACAAGTTCAAAAAAAAATAAGAAAATTACTACAGTGTTTATAACTGAAATAATATTTACTGTTTATAACTTTATTAAACTAAATTCCTGAAATTAGTAAAAAAATTAAAGAATGTATACATTTATAATTAGATAAGACGTTAAAAGGTGTCCAGATGGTGTGCGACTTCGATAACCGAAAGGTTTTTTCGTGCACCAGGTCCAAGGACCAAATATTTTTTAGCGCTTTATTCTTGTCGTTCAATTCGTAAAATAAAGACTGAAATATTTACTTTGTAAAATTACTTTAAGTGTTATAACATGAAGTTTACTATAATCAAAAATTATAAACAAGAACAAAACTTATAGTTTTATCGACATAAATAAATATAAAACTAACATTTTTCATGTTCTGCTAAGTTTATTTGTGACGCCTTTGTTTGAAAATATGTTTATAATTTTTTTTTACATGTTTATAATGTTACTATTGCTATAAAAATATTTCTAAAATCTTAGCATACATTTATCTAATAACGCATATAACACTTAATTGATATTTTTTATTTATTTATCATTAACTATAATTTTTCTAGAACCAATAGATTAAATAAAATTTAACGAACTTGAATCAATAATGAATTTGTTTATAGTGTTTATATACTATAGATGCTATAATTAGCAAAACAATAAAGGTCAAGTGACAAACATTATATAAATAAAATTACGATGAAGATTGTTTAAGTTTTTAGTTTTTGTAAAGTAAAATAAGTCGAAAGAATAATCTTAACTTTTTGTTAGCTTTTTATTATAAAACTTTAAGTTAATCTTATCAAGTTATTTCAAACTAATTTTAGGATATATCTGTTGTTTCTTTAATGTTATAATATAACTTTAAGAAAAGATAGGTGCAAACATAACTTTTTTAATAAACTTGTCATAAGTGTTATATACGTTTAAGTTAGCTTTTTTTATCTTTGAAGGAAAACTACATAAAAATTTCAAGCATGTAGTTATTAAAGTTTACTTTTATTTGTAGTTTTTGTAAATAAGCTGTTTAAAGTTTAGTTTTTGCAAAATATTGCGTATTAAAAGTATGAGCTAGTTTTTTGTTGTAATCTATTTAAAGGGTTTCTGAGGAAGTAAATTTATAAATAACTTTAGAAAAATTTGCAAAAAAAAAACTAAGTTTAGTTGTAAACTTCAGGCGATAACTATAAGCTTTCAAACGCAAAATAGTGAGTACTAGCATAAAAGAACTTTAGGTTTTGTTCATATCCTTACATATCTCATGTTATATGTATTGTTTCTAGTCTTTTAAATTTAAATTTACTGGCATCAAAATCTTTTAAACAATTAGCTTTGGGTTTATTTATAATAATATTCTTTTTTTACTTTTTCTTACAGCACTTTTATACCGTCCGTTAAAATCTGATAGCAGTTTTACACTAAGTGTAATTATTAAATAAATGTTTTTTTCTTTTATTATATAGAATGTTACCTTTAAAAAGATTTATAGCTAAAAACTTAATTAGTTGTTAAAAAACGTTTTAATGTATTGTAAACTGTTTTTGTTACAAATTGAAAAAAACATTACAGACATAGTTTATTTATTATGTATTTTAATCAGTTTTCTATATTTATTGAAGTAGATTTACAAATTTATAGTATGATAGTTTTTTTTTAATCTAAAAGAATAAATTTTTGTCCATCATTATAAATTTAAAATTTGTTTTGAATTAATAAAACAGAACAACTCATTTTAAGTAGTTATTTTTTGTATTATTTATTGAAAGAGTTATAAATAGTATTTAAAAAGTAAAGAATAACATTTAAAATTAAAAAAGCTGGCAATTTTCTTGCAGTTTCGTAAGATATTAACGAATAGTTTCAAAATATTATCATATAAACATAGTAATTGCTTAATTAAAATTTAAGTTTGTTGCAAAATATTTATTTAATTTGTTTTCTGCACTTTTATATTTATACAACGAGTTTGCATAACTGAATTAAATAGAAGTTTAAGTTAAACAACAAAAGTATTTTTTATGAAAAGTTTTCTATGAGAAAAAAAATAGTATACAAATAGTAAAGTATACTATACATAATAAACTATACATAACACTATTTAGTAAAAATTGTTTTACCTTAATTCACATTGGTAAAATTTTTGAAATTTTATAATTCAAATAAAAATTCATAAGCAACTTTTTTTAGTTTTGAGAGTGTTTAGTATCTAGAACAAAAAAACCACTTGTTTTAAAAAGAAATGAATGTTCAACACAGAGTTTAAAATTAATTGAAAAAACATTTTGCTTCAAAGTAAAATTGAAAGTACAGTGAGTTAAACTATTGTATCATTTGTAAATATTTATCGTTGTTGTTTGCTGCTCAATGTTTTCACCCTGCAAAAGTTATGAAATTCTTTAGAAATTTATAAAGTTTTTATGACGTTTTCTAAATCTGAAACTATTCATACTAATAACTCTAAAGTAGGGGTGGGCAACGTACGGCCCGCGGGCCGGATCCGGCCCGCAGAGTGAAAATGACCAGCCCCCAAACCTTTTTTAATTTTAAATGGGATCCGGCCCGCAGGCAACATTGATCCGGCCCGCAAGTGGGTGATCCGGCCCGCTAAGCATTTTCAAAACTTATATAAAATCCGGCCAGCCATTTTAATTATTACAAAACTTGTACAAAACATTTTTTGAACTATTTCATTAAACAAAACTGTAAGCCTTTGACCCTGAAAACGTTTGTTAAAATGGCTTATTACTTTGTGGTTATAAAACACTATTTTGTTATAGTATCTTGTTCTGTTTCAAGTCAGTTGAAGTAATCCTTTCTCAAATTATCAAAAAGCAATTGTTTGCTGAATTAACTTTGATTATCTTACCTACCATAATGTTTTTATAAAAAATAGACGTGTCAAAAATTGCTGTCTTTTCCAAATAAGTATTGAGTTGTTTTTTAAATATTTAAAAAAGTAAAAAATAAATATCCTTTTAAACATCGACAAACTTTTTAAGTCAAACAAATTTAAACTTTTGTCAAATGTTTTAATTTTAGACTACCATTTGCACTTTTTCTGCTATTGTTTTTTCATTAAGGACTTTTTGATTAATTATATGGTTAAGTTTAGTGATGACCAATTGATGACAATAGTTTCACTTGATAGTAAGTTTGGTCGTCGTTTTGCAGACTTTTAACAATTAAGTGAAGAATTCGACATTATTTCATCACCGTCGACGTTTGACACCGAAAATGTACATAGTAATATTGTTAGAACTGTTGAACTTCAATGGCAATTCAAAAATGTGGCAGTACACAAAAAGAAAAGTTCAAAACTGAAAAATTGACAGATTTTATGACTTACAAAACAAGTAAAAGTTTGTAAATTTGAAAAAGATTACAATGAAGTTATTTGTTTTGTTTGAGTCTGCATATTTTTGCAAACAAACATTCTTAACCTTGTATATAAAAAAAAGTTAGCTGCGTTCAAATCTTACTGATACAAATTTGCAGTCATTACTGAGAATATCTACTTCAAATAAACTACCAGATTTCAAACAACTTGTTAAAAACTTTTATGATCCAAAAATTTCTCATTGATTTCTTTTTAGTGTAATTATTCTTGCTAAATTCTTTAAACTTAACATTTTAAGTATAATGTGACAGTTTTATGTTTTAGTTTTTCGTTTAGTAATATTTTCACTAGTGAAATCGATCTTAATCTAAAAGTCTACTAAACTTAATTGTTGTTATGCTAAAAATATATATTAATTTCATTTTTGTTTCAATATTTCGTTATTTCATGTTAGTAGTCTTATTAAAGTATTTTAGGTGCACTGTTTGATTAATATTTTTAAAGTACAGAATTTAGTTAAACTTCGTAAGTTAGTTATAACTATTTGATATTTTGAAAGTAAAAGTGTTAAAATTTCAAGCCAAAGTAATTTGTTATCTAGGCTTAACTGTTTTTAAAACAAGTTAATAAGAAAATTTGAAATCAAACATATAATTTTTGTTGCTTTTATAAGATTTTTAAATAGATTTATGTATTATTTATAGAGCCAAAGTTTGTCAACTTCTAAAGATGACCATGGAACTAGTTGTGTTGTTCGATACTCCATACATTTAAAAACAAACATTTCCGACCATAAACATTAACAAGGATAAGCTATCTTCAAACCTAATTGGTATTTCAGTTCACTTGCAGATTTTCCAAAACTATCATGCAACTAGATTTAAACAACTCTAATACATGATCAATCTTAAGTGTTTCATTGAGATCTTTTAAATATATTTTTTGCTTTTTATGGTAAAACTGTTTATTATATCAGAATTACTTTTTGTTTCGTTTCTTTTATACATGCAAAAAATGTAATGAATCTTCTTTAGCTTAATTAAATTAAATAACAGTAGTTTAATATTGTATTGTTTGTTAATTTTTGAAAAAATATTATCACTATAAACTCCAGATAAGGATTTCCAAAATTATTTAATTTCGAATAGTTTGAAATTTTTTTATGTTTTAACTTGAAATGTTAGGCTTAAGTAACTTTTAGTAACCAAATTATAATTCTTTTACGACTAACTAGTATTGTTTCGGTCCAGAGTTATAATATATATATATATATATAGAATTATGAATACTTAACTAAATTTAACATAAAATTTCAAACATGAGAACCTTGTTAATTAATGTATTGATTCAAAATTCTGAAATACCCGATCAATAAGCATCTAATCGTATCCAAATCTTTTTGAAATTAGCTTCCATTTGGATCCAGATCTTTGTCTAAAATAAATATTTAGCCGGACCCGGATAGTATGTTTAAAATGGGATCCGGATCTAAAAAAGGATCCAGCTAAATCCAAAATATCACTAACTTAAAATGATCCGGCCCGCTGAGGACTATATTTTTCTGGATCCGGCCGTCAACTATTTACGTTGCCCACCCCTACTCTAAAGCATAGCTTATATTTTTCTTACCTTTTAAACTAAGGTTTTTAAACTTTGTAGTTTACTTTCCAAACAACTAATAAATTCTAGTAACGTTAAACTTCGAAAAAAAAAAACTAATACGGTCATTTGAATAACAGAAAATATTTGTATCGTCTTGCCGATATACAAAAAAAAACCTTTTAAAGTTCAAGAAATGTAAAATTTCAAGTTTTAAAGACAAAGTTGTACTTTTTGCATTACACACGCCCTGTACAAAGTTCAAAGCTATGGCAAAATGTCTTTTGTTTATTTCTGAACTTCATAATACACTTGAGTGTTAATTATATATCAAATGGCTGATGATTGTAGCAAGAAGCTGCATGGTAACTTTTGTTATACTTTTAAATATAAAATATACAAAGTATTCAAAAATAAAAACTAAATATCTTTTTATTAGCAGTTTTTCTATTATATAAGTTCCACAAATATGATTAAAACTATATTTAAATTGTTTTAAATAGAGTATTTTAAAAATGGTAAAAATAAAAATGAATATATTTAATATATATTTTTAGTACTATATATAGTACTAAAAGTTACTTATATTGGCCAAAACATTGGAAATTACTAAACTTATAGATACATTGCTTTTAATTTTAAATTAAAAACCATAAAAAGTCTGAAACTAACTTTAGCTTGGTTTGCACTTGTTGTACTTCCTTTAAAGTTTCCAATACTGAATAAAGTATAAGATTTAATAATTTAACAAATGAACTCGAAAGTTTTATGGTAAAGATATATTATAAAAGCAGTTATATTCTAAAAACTAATTACAATTTAAAAATATTTTCGCCTTGATTGTAGCTAAAATTTTGCATTTAATATAAAATAAAAGTACTAAACAAAAACATAAAAATTATTAAAAAAGAAACAAGTTTTTACGATATTTCATGTATAAGTTTGCTTAATTTTCTATAACATCATTGTACTAAATTCGAGAACATAAACAATAATGTTAAAAACTGTATGTCACAATGAAATTTTTACAAAAATTAAGTACCCGTTACTAAAATTTTTTATTTGATCTTTATATAGTGTTCATTCAAATTTATTCAAAAAATAAATGATTTAGTACTAAAACGTTATTTTTGAAATTAATTTAGTAAATACTTGTAAATTTAGTGTTACTCGTAAAAACTAAAGCGATTGAAAACCCTAAAGCTCTCTTCGAAGTAAATGTTCTTTTACGAAAATAAAGTTTACGAGAATTAACAGATGATAATATCTGTAGACTCGGTTCTTCTAACTGATTTACGCGTTTAATTGGGTGGATAGCGAGTATAAATTGATGTAATGCATTATCTATATTTTCTAGCGCTAATAATCTAAAAAAATTACCACAAACTTACTTTACATTGCCTATTGTTTTAGCTTTGAAACGCAAACGGCTGAGAATGGATTTTTTATTTTTCTTCTTATCAGGTTCATCTTCAAGTTTTCTTATATCAACTTTTTTCTGTTTCTTCTTAAATTCTAAGTGTACTTCAAGGTCTTCACTTGCTGGAAGATAAAAATGTTTTAAAGAACAACAAACATTGTAAAACATACATCAAGGTACTAATAGCATGAATTTTATGTTCGCAAACAGTATAAAGTATGGAAGCTAGCAGAAATTTAATAAAGCAAGTTTTATTAAAAGTTTATGTTAGTCTAGTGAACTAAACTAAAAAAACAAGATCTGCATGTTTTTTCGTCAAGTCAAACTATAAAAATTAAACTATATCGTTTATTTGTTAAGTTTTACTAGTTTTAAGTAAATAAAAAGCAGTTCAAACTTTTGACTTTAGTACTATAAATTAAAAAAGTTATTTACTGCTAAGATATCAATTAAATAAGCTTAATAATAAAACAAACAAATAAACTTAAAGTAAACTTCTACAATGTTTACTTTTCAGAAAGCTTTGAAAATATATTTATGAGTAGCAAATAAACGGTAAAACTATTAAAGTTAGTTCTAATTCTTGTTGCAGTCGATATAAATTTGATTGTATTTTGTTAACTACTAACATATAGAAATATAAGTCAGTAGTCATGTTTAGTTTTTGTTAAAAAAATATACATAAAAAAAGCCAAGCAACTTCGTGCCAACAAAAAACTAATTGTTCCGACAAATTTTTGTTATACGAATCTCGTTTGAAGTTTTAATATTTTATTTATTGAAAATGCTTTGTTTCCGCTATTAAAACAAAAATTTGTTTAACTTAAATAAAACTGCATTAAAACTCAAACTTTGTTATATACAAAATTTATTTAAATGATTTTAAAATGTTTTATGTTTCAGTATTACCAGTTGTAAAAAGTTTCACTACGAAAGCTGGACAAATATTTTTTTTTAATTTTTACTTTTTAAAAATAAACTTAATTTAAATGAATGCAAAGAACTCATTAAAAAAATAAAACTTATGTTTTACTTAGATATGTAAGCAATCACTTATTTTGTATACAAATAACATTTTTTAAGGTCTTTTATTTAGGTTTTTGTCAAACTAACTCGGTCTAAACAATTCGGCTAGATGTCCCTGTTGATTATGTACCATAGCGTCCAATAAGTATCGTGACCACCCTTCTAAAAGTTGTCCTTCCATAGCTAATATGATGTACTCCCTGGATACTTCAATGCTTGAAACTCCGTTGAATTTTCGGTACAACTCTATCTGTTGTACAAAATAAACTACTAGAAATTTTTTTTTAATTAGTTTACTGATTTTAATTAAACTTGTACGTATAGAGCTGGAAACGGTAATGCTTGTGTATATAAGCTCCTAGCAAAAGTGAACTTAAGTGAGTGACAAAAGTTTTTTTCAGTTTCTAAAAGTAAAGAGCATTAAAAAGTACAAAATTATATGCAAACAGTCGTCACCTTAATGTGATCGGGCAATCCAATCGGTCCGTTATAATCGAGTAAACGGATTTCCTCATTGAATATTCTTGTTAGATGGGGAGACGAGTTTAGCTTCGAAATCATAACAGCGTCATGCTCAGTATTTGACCTTTTGTTAATTATATTCTTAATTGTTAAATAGAAAGAGAGAAGTTAATAATAAAAGTAATTAAATAACAAAAAAAAATTCTACCTCATGTTAGTAAAGTTTATGTTTTATTTGTTTTTAGTTAATTGTTTTATTTTTGAACTAATAGTTCTTTTAATTAATAAAACTAAATAAATATTTATCTAACAAAATTTGTAAATTTATATGATTGTGTTTTTACAAAAATTAAGTAACAAATACAACAAATTAAACGAAGTTTCACTTTATTTTTAGTAAAGTCAAAATGTTTCCAAAACTTACAAGTCTCTAAACTTATTTTTGATCTGACTTAATAACAAAGTTAAGCACTTTTTGAATAATCTATATGTAGCTTTTAACTTGAGATAAGTATTTATATTATATAATTTATTTGAAATTAAACAAAAAAGAAACGAAACTTACATTGTAGAAGTAGACAAAAAATTCATTTGCTCTAATTTTTGTTTGATTAAAGTAAAAAAAGGAGTTGAAAAAAGTTATACAAAAATTTGCCCACTAAAACTAATGCTGTGTACTTTTAAATATATAAAAAATTCTAAAAAAATCTAAATAAGTGTTAATATTATCTATCTAAAAGAAGAGTATGATTTAAGTAAAAAAATCTAGTTTTTGATAAACTTGTTGATATTTTTTTAAACTTTATTATATGTCTAAAACACAAAAAAAGAATTTAAATTAACTTAGAAACTTTCTTTCACAATAAAAGAAAAATTTATCCCTTAACTTGGCACAAGTATAAAACTGCGTAAACAAAGTTTACAACGTGGATTTATAATGTTTGTTTTACTGATATAAAACTAACAATACTTTCAATAAGAACGAAGAATTGATAAAAATGTCTCTTAATTACATAAAAATGCATTTTTAGAAACCTGATATTTATTCTTTGGCAGAGTAAAATTAAATATGTTCTTAAAATATCATGTAAATTTTATAAAATAATTTTCTTCTGCCGTAGTTTTAGTTTGTTAAACTCGTCTTATTTGAATTTACGTAACTTTTGTTGTAATAATAGCAGGTTTGGAAGCATTTTAGTAAATAACTAAGCTTGACATATAACTTTATTAAAATAATAAAGAAGACAATATTTTTTTTAGAACTTTTAATGTTTAATTTACTACTTGCCTTATGTTTGTTTAATATATTATTATTTTTTAATTACTTAATCAACAGTAGACTTTGAATAACAAATCATATTTAAAACTAAAAATAAAAGTTCAATTAAAATTTTTACAAAAGACGAAGCTTTTAGTACGCACTTTTAATTGAATAAATTTTGTTAATCGCATTTTTTCTTTGTACTTATACTTAAAGGTATATCTTCAAAGTACTATTTTTATTTTTCACCATCAGATTAGTATACCACGTTATAGACAACTTTCGTCAAAACAATAAACAAGTTTTTGTTAGTTAAAAATTCACAGCAAGTATTTATAACAGTTGTATGTAGTGTAATGGTCTATATCAAGGGTTGGCAGCTTTTTATATGTGACGGGGCAATCATATTAGAAAAAGTTGCTCACCGGCCGCAGCTATTTAGAATAATTATTATAACATATTTATAAAAAATTTAAATACTAAAGCGCTAAAAATAGTTAATCATTAAACTAAAAGTTCAGGTGTAAGTTTTTACAAAAATAAACTTTTCTATTGTTTTATAAAAGTATGTACTAATTGTAAAGCACATTGCGGGTCGTAGTTGCCGACCTCTGGTCTACATGATGTTTTAGTAAAAATCAATGATTGTTCTGCAATTGAAAGTGTTGAAAAGTATGATGTTTATTCTGACTAAGCTTAAAAGAAAATAGTTTAAGCTTGACTTTGGTTGTTTTTACTATTTAAACTTTCAAGAGCATTTTTACTAAAGTTTGTGATTGTTTATACATTTATAGAGACTGACTTCTTAAACCAGCTAGTAAAAAAATTTGTTCTATTTAAATTTAGGAAAGTATTTACTTTTTTCTAAACTTTATTATAAATAAGCTTTGTTTGTTACGATCTAACAACTTTCCCAAAACTTGCTTTACAAAATGTTTTTTTACGAACAGCTGTAAAATAATAAAAATTACTATGATTATTGTTGCAATTTTTTAGATTAAACATTCCGTGATTCTAATATTTTACCATAATTAATTAAAAATCTTTATTTTTGGATTAATGGCATGTCAGACATCTTTGTACTAAAATCAAGTAATTACAAGTAATTACAAGTAATTATTACAAATCAAATTAATCTCTAAAACACGGTGAAATATACTTAAGTTATTTCCTGCGAGTAATCGACAAACATACTCAGAATGCTGACCAAGTTACGTCATATCAATTCCGTTAAGTTAATTTTTACAGCTTTAAAGCATTGTACTCGGAAGTTGCACAGCTAACAAACGATATTTTATGACAAACTTTATACGGTGTGCTGTATTATAAATTTCTATACTTTTATCCAACGTCAGTTATGACGGTTAAGATTAAGGTATGTTGCGACAAACTTTAATTGAGACATTAGCTCCGTGTATACGACTATAGAGCTATCACGAGTGAAATTTTTTATCACAAACACTATGTGCTATTCAGCAATATTTTGGTGTAGTTTTGCTTTTCTCCTTTTGCTGATCTACTTCTTATTATCTAGTAAAAAGGTGTTTCGTTGCTTGGTTACGAATATTAATGTACTACTCTTAAAATTAGAAAATTTTGACAACAAAACAAACACACAAATTTGTTGCTTATCCCTTGAAAAATTTCCTTAGCATTTATACTTTTTAAAATGTATATATATAGATTTACAAATGTTTAAATTCTACGAAACAAATTAAAAAAAAAAACATACTGACAATTTTTGATTTGTTTTTCTTTCAAAATTTCAATTGTACTTTTAATAAAATTTATTATAATAAGATTTATAAATAAAATTGTTTGTACCATCTGTATATTAAAAAAAAATTAATGCAATAAAGGGATAGAAAGAGTACAGTCTAAAATACTCGTAAAACATTTTAGCTGTGCTTAGTAATTTCAAGCTTAAGATAGTATCTTTTATGGGTAGTTTTGCTGGATACATCAAAGCATTGAATCCTATAACAAAAAAATGCTTCCGTACTCTGAAACTAATTTAAGGATTAATTAGGTTTATAAGTAATACACAAAATCAAGTGAACTTTGCATGACTTAAAGTTTGGAAGGATTCATTGAGTGGAAATACTTCTATCGAAACAAAGATGCCGATTGTAAAGTTAAAAGAGTATTAAATTTGTTTAAAAGTACTTATTGAATATAAAATATACGTAGTCTGGATAACTTAAACTTTAGATAAATTGTCTAAATAAATATTTGTTATTGTGAAAACCACATTTTCAGAGGTTTGAAAAGGATGTTTCTGTAAACAGGCTTGTACATTAAAAAACATATTTCTTGCGTAAAAATATCAGCGACTATTTCGTGTACCGTCCGGTTTTAGTTCCTTGTAAACTATTTATATTGAAGATATTTTATGTATAAACAGGTTGTGTTTGGTGAAATTACATTCGTAGCAATCTGTCAGTTTTACAATTGAATTGAAATCTACTTAAACATGTAAAACTAAGTTCTAGCTAACTTAAAACGTATTTCCATAAAAAAATTTTCTTAACTTGTTGCTACTGACATAACTATGAGTATTTTTTTACTACACAAAAATTATAATTTTCACAGATTATCGATAAGCTTCATTTATAGATAATAAATGATTTACTCAAAAATATTTAATTATATCTTGTATACATCAATTACTATGAAGCAGGCACGTGGCTTGGTACGTTTCTGTAAATCTACAGAAACGTATACTTATATGCGAAAAAAAACTTGCTTTTATTTCAGCTTAAAAAGACTCTGCTTTCCTAGCTTTAAGTATTCATTTAAACTTAGTTATGCACTCCTGAAAGATAATTTCGACATGTATGTATTCTCTAGCGTTTTTAGTTTCGTAAAGATTAAACGAGTTAAATACATCAAAATTGTAACATTTAGCGCGTTAAAGCTTTTAATTTGACTAAAAACTGCATGCAAAATTGATCCTAATGGAAGCTGTAGCTTTAAAAACCAAAATCATACAATTTTATGTTACAAAAATTTGCATAACTTGTTGTTACTATTGACTACGTTAAATGTTTGATTTAATGAATAAAAATGTTTTGGGTTAAATTGTGATTTTTTTATACTTATATTTAATGAATGTGTTCTGGGTTTACACAAGTGGCAACACATAAAGAGTCATAGGGGGTGTGGAGCAAAATAAATTGCCATGTATACACTTATCACTCGTACTTCAACATTCCATTTTTGATATATTAACATAACTGCAGAGTTTCAGATTAAATTCAATAACATTAGAGGTAGCTGTGTTCCCGCTAGGACGTTATCACGCGTCATTTATATGTTTAAATTTTTGTAGATTCGTAACTTTTTTGAGCTAGCTACTTCCCTGCTATGAAGTTTTATTAAAGTTTTGAACTGATCTAAAATAAGTAACCATTATGTGGGAAAATAACAAAGAGTTCTATTTATTTAGTAACATAATAACTACTCATGGGTGGTCTTATAATTTTTAAACAGATTTTCAAGCTAACAGCTGTAAATTTAATTTTCCCTAAAAATATATTTGACAAATTAAAAGCGATTATGTTATCCGATAATAAATTTCAATTTGTTGCTAAGGCTAACAAAATCATGTTTTTTATAAACTTTGTTATTTATTTTGTTTAATAACCAATATAAGATCTTTACATTTTAATGACATGTGACAATTATGCAAGTAAGGATAACTATAAAATACGCACCATGAACTAAAAGGCGCACCTTATGTGAATTATGCGTTACTCACAGGTTTTAAAACAAAATTTACCCTTTTTACACTAAGTTATAGCTAGTACCTATACTATAAATGAAAAAAAAAACGATCTTAAACATACACTAAAACACCAATTAAGATAACCAACAATCAAATAAATATTTTAGCATTCATAAATGTTACGATACTTACTTATAGAATGTTTATTTATGTTTTCATCAATCATAGTAAATCATGTTATTGTTAATTAAGTTTAAATCGTATGATTTTTATTTTAATTTCTATACACATTCTTTTTTCAGACCTTGCAATTACCTTATGCGGGTTTGTACCTCTTAAAGTGCATACCTTATCGATCGCCCTATAAATTAAAGTTTACATTCTAAGAACAAGCAGAATTTTGAAAGTTATCAAAATAATTACATTTACAAATGATGAAGAACCTTTTTTAGTTAGTTTCTATAAGTTTTTAAGTTGAAAGTATTTATAAATTTAACTGAATTATTAATCTTTATTTAATCGAAACGTTTAGTGTGATCTAATCGTAGACAAAAAACACGTGATAGTACTATAGTTATTATTAATAAAGTGTCATTCTACTCGATAAATTCTAATTTTGATTAAAATTGAGTAATATATAAATAATTTGAACCTCTAAATTGGTCATAGAAGGTCGAAAATGTTTATATTTATGATAAATAGATCTGTTTTTTTTATCTATTTCTTTATACTATGTAAAAATTATTTAAAGAAATTTGTTAGTTCTAAAACCCATATTATTACTAAAGTCTTACAAAATAATTGTATGATTTTAGACAAAAAAAACTTAAACATTTGTATAGAGTAAGTATATATATTGTTATTATTATACTGTAAAAATTGTTTACGCCAATGTATTGAGCATGTAAGCTTCTTAATTATATCTATTTATGTTGTTTTTATTAATATAAAACTGATCAAAAAGAACTTCAATGTACAAAACATTATTTTCATATATTCATCAATTATTATATATTTATTAAAAACGGAAAACAAACTAAAATTACTTTTTAGAAACACTAATGTAAACTAGTTTATGTTTTCAATCTGAAAGCTTAATCAACTTGAAGCTTATTTAAACAGTTTATTATTAATATTATTTTCTATACAAAATTTATTCCATTAGTATTCCATTTTATAAAAAAAAATTCTTAGTTTTATGTTAAAAACTGTTAACGTTAATAACATAGTTTTACTTGAATAACTAACGTCTTATTTATTAGTATTATATAAAAACAGTACAAGTTAATTTATATTTAGATGTAGTTTATTAAACTTGGTCAAATACTTTTATCCAAATAAAATAACTAAAATAAAACATTAAGATTACCAGTTTTACTATGTTTGGAAGTTTTAAGAACCTGTTAACAAACTATATAAAAGTTTTATTTTTTCTATTTCTGTTAAAAATGCTTTTCTGGAAACAAACAGGTACCTAGGACCAACATTTTTAAATATGATAGCTTAATAAAACTAAAGTTTCAGTTTATTAAATTTAAGGAGTTAAAAATAACAAAAAAATTAAATTTGTTATTTGTTTTTAAACGATAACCTAAATAGAGTTTTTTAATTACCTAATGAAAATAAAAAGAGATTGATTTTTCTACAAGCACTTTATTTTACAATCATTTGGTATACAATGCAGTAAGTTGTAATTTATTTTGTCTGATTTATTACTTACAGTTGTTTACTATACAAAATTTTTCTAATAAATAATTTAAAAGCCTTTCAAGTGGGCTCTGTAGAAAGTGATTGAGTTTAAATAATCACCTTATTTTCTATATATATATATATATATATATATATATATATATATATATATATATGTATATATATATGTAATAAAAAAGTTTATTTCAAGATGTAAAACTCAAGGACTCGAGTTTTGTGCCTATGCACTCATCAGCTTAAATAAAAGCTTAATAAAAGCTTAATAAAGCCCTTAAGGTGGGCTCAGTGTAAAATATTTAATTTATCAAGTTAAATAACTTAATTCTATATATATATATATATGTATATATAACGCTAAAAGTTGACAACATACTTGGTTTTTAAACTTTGTATTCAACCTTAAATTTTAAACGCACCGGTTTTATTTTAGATTAAGTAAAAACAAGCATAAGTGTAAAACTTGTTTAAAAAGTTCACAGGTTTAAAAATTATCAATTTTATTAATTTTATTTCGTAAAAAAACTTGTTTTCACATAATTTTAAACATCATCGTGTTATAGTCTTTAGTAATTGTAATATTTAAAAAAAAAATTTCTTTACAACCTATGTTTGATACTAAAAGTGTTTATAATTTTTGACCAACAAAGCCGTGTTCGTAGCTATATTTAGTAAAAAGTAAATATTATGACAGCCAACCAAAACAATCATTCATACTAATAAACTTATTTTTAGAGTAAGAAACTGGAAATTTTTGACCATTGAGTATGACCTTGATCAATCACAAGCTACTTTTAGTGTTTGAAGAAACTAATTTCACACATATTATTGAAATTTTATTTTCCGTTTTCGTTTAATAGTACAAAGTTTAAGTCTTTCTAAATTAATTGATTATACTATAAGGTCGTAAATTTGTTATAATTTCAAGGCTACATTTTTTAAATACTATTTTATTTTAAAGCGTTTTGATTTAAATGCTACTTTCCATGACTGTCACATATCATTTTAGATTTATTTAAGCACTGACGAGGTCTTTGACCGAAACTTAGTTTGTAAAATAAATTCTTGAAAGAATAAATTCATACTTTAAATACATTAAACTAAAAAACAAAAACTAACCAACGTTATTAATAATGTATATACTTTTAATTAACACATCACGTAGTTGTGACAGTACTATCCTGTAATTCTTTAATTTAAATTATAAACGAATAAAAAATAATGTTAATTAGTACTATTTAAAAAAAGTATACAATAACTCTTCTTTTGTTTTAAAGTTTTTATAGAAAACATTGATCAGCAGACTACTTTTCATAAACAGTTATTAAAAATTTTTCAAAAAACTAAGTTTTTGAAAAGGAAATTTCTCTTTTTCTTGAAAGTTTTTTCATTTTTAGTTTCTTAATTTGACTATTACGTTCTAAAAAAAAAACTATCTTAATTTAAGAATTGTTTTGTAACCGATTTCCTTTTACTCAATATTTTTTTGTATGGTAACAACACTAAAATACTAAGTTTTAAATCTTACAAGTTCCAGACAATTATAACTTAACAAAAAGTGTTTTATGGAAATAAATCGTTTCAGTTTTTGATAAAAATTTTTGATAAAATTTTTTGATTTCTAATTTTTAAAAGTAACTCATTATATAATTTGTAAAATATTTAAAACGTGGCTTTGTTTCACCTATAAATAAGATTAAACAAAGCAGCAGTAAAAAACACTATGTACAATGATGAACAACTTAGTTATAATGTCTTGTTATATTCTACAACTAATTTAACAAAACTACTTTATAGTTGTTTTTGTAAAAAGTTATAGTACATTGCAACCTTTAAAAATTACCGTTTTTTGGTTGAGCTAAATGCTTTTCTGTTACTACGAACCAAAATAAACGTGATATTATTTAGGGTGTTTACAAATAGGTGTCATTTTAGTCAACGATTACTAATGATACTAAGAACAGAAACCAAGTGCCAAACCTTAAAACTTGTCTTAAGATCAAGAGAGTATAAAAAGGTCAGAAGTAATAATGAAAATTACAATTTAATTAAATCATATAAATTACCGTTAGAAAATTAAACCTTTTTCTGCAATTGTTGAACTATTATGAGCAACATTAGTTCTGTTGTTTATGCACGGCTAGATAGTCTTTTTTTTTGTAACTCTTATAAAAATTTAATTAAAATAATCAGCTTAAAACTTAAAGCACTATACATCTCTATGTTAATTTCAGTTTTAGTTAAGCAGAAAAGAGGCAAGTGAAAGAAGTACCTTAGAAACATGTTAAGTATAACTATCAAACACTAAGCATTAATTATACTTAAAATTTTAAACTACTTTTGCTTTAATAAAACTATTAAAAAGTTTAACATGTATTAAAGTATTTAATACTTCATATTCCACTAAAAATATAAAACAGTTCAAAAGTGATATCACGTGTTTACTAAAAGTGTATTATGTTTTTGTTGTATATAATGTGTTTTTAACACTTGATAAAAAAGACCATTTCATTAACAAAAACTAAATTTGTTTTTCAATAGATATACTTTTTATAAGAAACGGAATACATCAATTATTGTAATAAAAATGTTGATTTTTTTTTGTGAGTAAAAATGCTTTATTTTTAAATTCTTGGACAAAACCTACTGTGTAAGTAAACGCATTATTTTATATTTTCCCAAAACTATTTTTCCCGTTATAAAATTCCATGTAACAACTTTATGGTTTGTACGTACAACATTTCGTTGTGTTTTAAAAAGACTTCACAAACCAAACCATGTTTATGTTTCAAAACTAACACGATAAACTTATTATTATCTTGAAAAAGGCGTTGTTTTCAACAATAAAGTTTTTTATTTACAACAAAACGTTTTTTATATGAAATAAAAATTAAAACTATTAGTATTAAAGAGTTTTAAAGTCAAGAATTTCAAAAAGTACCTCAACATCGACCAGTACAAGTTTTCTTTCAAACGATGAAAATTAATTTGATTGACATAATAAATATTCGTAAGTGTTACTTATGTACAATAAGTATTTGTCTTGATATATTACATTACTATTATATTAGAAGAGTACTAATTACAAACTATAAGTAGATCAGTTTAAAAATTGTTAGTGTAGTTTGAATTTCAACTTTAATTTAAAAAACGCTGTATTAAAAAAAATATAATTTCAGTTTTCCTTAATGTGGTCTTCAACTATAGCTTAAAAAAAGTAAAAACATAAAACTAAAGTTTTTTTTAGGTGTACTAAGTATTTGTTTAGTTATTAGCTGATGTTTTACCTATTATACTGATATGAAGTGAAGTTGTTCATAAAATATCACATTGCTCATCATGTTAAATATTTTTTAATTACAATAGATATGATTATTTATGTTGGATTGCATGAATAACTTTTAACCAGTATTTAAGATTATGTCTATAAACACAAAACTGTAAAGTTTATAACTATAGAAGTAAAGATTTTCCTGTAAAAGACATTTTACTTACTAATTTAAAGTATATTATGTATATAATTTTTTTCTATAATATCAATTCATTTTATTTAATATATAATTAACACTTCTTTATTTCTTCCGTAGACTTTAAGCAAAGGTTATTTGAGTTGTGCTTGTTTATACAGCGCAAATACAGTAGATTTCTACCAATGTATTGAAATATAACTTATCTGAAATAAAACTCAAATGATTGAAATAACAGATTATTTCAATTTTTTCTTTAATAAACAAATATTTTAAGTTGTTTTCAATTAAAACAAAACCATGTGTGCTGATTATTTTGGTAGAAAAAAGCAAGATTCATAGTTAAGTATATGTTTGTTTTTTGATTAAAGATCAGCTTTCTCTGATTAAGACATTATAAAAGTCATTACAATCTAATATATAAACACCACTAATTTTTTATCTATTAATGTACTTTAAATTTTGTTTTAAGTAACTGTTTTTTTAATTAAAATCTTTATTCATTGTCAAAAAAGATAACAAAGTTTTCATTTACAATTTTGTTCTGACTTCAACAGCTGAAGTTAAAATTCGCACTTACGTATTACTAAATATCAAATAAGATTACAAAGGTTCAGTACTGGATTAAACTACTGTGTTCAATCGATATTGTTACATGATTCAGAGTAGCTATTAAATCAGTATTTCGTTCATTTATTTTCTTTGATGTTATAGACTAGAATATACTATTGGTATTTCAACCAAACTAAACTTTAACTACATAATTTTATAGTTTGACTTAATTTTATTTGACATATTGCTTCTATATATATTTATTTTGTGGAAAAATGCATTCTAAATTTTTGAGATAGAAAATTTTAGTTTATAAGTACATTTTATTTATAGTTTTAAAAAAATCAAAAAAGTTATATTTTGTGTATTATAAACTTTAAAAGCTATTTTTAAAGTCGGTTTAAGAGCATTTTTTCTATACAAAACAAAAACGCGTACGAAGCTCAATAAATACAAACTTTTTAGATAGTCATTAAATTGTTGTTTATTTTTAAACACTTTAGTATAAAAATATAACTAGAAAATAAAAATTATTCGAAAAAACTAAGTTTTGGACTACGCATGATAAGAACTAAACTACACAACTAACATGCACTTTTTTGACGTTATCGTTTATTGTGCAACGTTGGGTCCAAGTAACAAAACCTAAAGCACTTCAACAAAAGAAAAGTAAAGTAAGACTAAAATACATAATGAATTCAATGAAAGCAATTTCTACGTTAGTTAGTAAAAATATAGTTATAATAAAATTTTCAACAAGCTTAGGAAACTTTTACAAAAATAATAAACTACTGTTTTTAGAGCAGGCGTTGTACAGAAATCCAATTACTTAACGTATGTAAATTCCAGTGGTAGTTAATTAGTTAAAATTCAATAATTTATTTTTTTGGGGTATTTATCTAACTTAACAATTAGCTTACAAATTAAACTTTTAATATTTTATTAGAAATAATTATCTATTTTGTCATGCGAATCTGTTTCCTTGAGTAGTTTTTTAATTAAGTTATAGTTCTTGGAAAATTTATCATTAACTAAGAACTTTATTGACTTCTTAAATAACAAAGTTTGCATGTTATTATCGTTTTTTTTAACGTATAGTTTTAATTCAAAGAAGGTTTTAAACTCATCTTTTTGAAATTTTTTTACAACAATTTCAAGCTTGAAGGGAGTTATTGTGTCGAATTCACATCTTTTATTTTCCAAATACGACAGACTAAGTTTATTTGTTATCTATAAACAACGTACATTTGTTATTTAGATTATATTAGTACGTTGAAATACTATTTTCTTAATTCACAAGTAGCAAGTAATAAAACAATATTACTTTATGCACAAATTTTTGATTGCAACATTCTTTATAACCTTTCTAGTTTTTGAATAATCGTTAAAAATGTTTTTGACTGGATTAAAAGTATGGCAATTGCTTAATTCTTAATCTACTAAAACTGATATAACTAAAAAAACTTGTTTTGTAAAGTATTAGTCATAATACTAGTTTATTGAACTACCAAGAAAATACGCTTAAAATATTTGGTCCTAGGACCTAGTGCACGAAGAACCCTTCGGTTATCTATTTGTACACCATGGATATCTTTTAACGTCTTGTCATGGACGTTCCATTCATCCATCAAAATACAGATTCTATTGCTCAAAAAAAAAACGCAAACAACGTGCATTTAATTAGATTTATTTTTAATTTCTACTCATTACAATTGTTTTTATCGACGTTTTTCGTTTAAGACATGCCGATCAAGTAGTAGATATGTTGATCGGTTTACTAACTTGTGGTGTGTAACCACCTGCATTTCATTTACTTTGAAAACAAAACAGTGATAGATTAGCATTATTTTTCATCATAAAAAAATGAAATTGATTAATATTTATTTTTTAAGTAATAATTAAACTTGTTTACTTTAAAATCCAAAAAATCCTTTCTGCAAGAAATTTTTAATCAAATAATAATTGACAAAGTGCTTTACAAAAGTCAAATCAGTAAAAACTTTGATATAAAATTCTCATGTATGAAGTAATTTATAGAGTTATGGTATATTTAAATGGTTGATAGTTCTGATTGTTGTAATATATTTATTTAGATAAATTTTAACAATTTCATAAATTATCATCACTTTTCAGTGTAGTACAAGCTAAATCCTTCCTAAAAAAGTTTAGCTCTTTGTATTATAGTTGTTATTACTAGATGTTAAAAACGTTTATAATCTCTTAATCTTAGTCTATCAAACAAAATTATATCATAAATCAACATCTTTTATACAAAAAATTGAAAAAAAAAAAACAGTATAGTTTATATTATTTTCCTTTTGTTATGCATATGTTGTGAAAGCATAGTTTAAGTAATGAAACTTATAATACCGCAGCTTAAAATCAAACAAAAAGGTTTACATAATCCAAATTATAACAAACACTTTTTGTTAGTAGATCATTTTTACTTGGTGCAAACCTTTTTTAAAGCTGTGTTTTAAATTAATAGTACGTTTCCTTGTTCTTTGTTCTTTTTTAGTTATGTTTGTATGACACTTTACTATTTTGATGTATTGACATTTACTTACAATTTAATTTAAGTAGCAACCTTTCCAAGTAAAGCATTCAGTTTGTCTTGGGCTACCACTTGAACACAAATAACTAAATCTAATCAAAGTATATATGTTACTTTGTATGTAAAATGTTAAAGACAAAGTGTTTCAAAAACATAAACCTCAAGTTTATAAAAGTTCAATAAACTGTAAAAACAACTAAGTCACTAACAGATGCTTAAACCAATTAAGGTAAAACGTTTTATCATTTTAAAAGTTTTTTGAATAAAAATAAACATAGAATAACTATAATTTAGAGTATTTTTTTATTGGATAAAATTATTTTAAGTACAACCTTTTTGTACCACATGTTTGAAATAGTCATGTTTGGAACAAGAAACCTTGACAGGTCAGGTTTTTTTAGTTTAGGCTAATTCAAAGAGAGTTCTTTTCGGTGTTTATTTTCAAATTTTAGTTTAAAAGCTTTTTAAAATAAATAAAGATTTTTTTTTGATTCTTAATCAAACTTATGCCTAAATTAACTGCGATGCTTAGTATAAAGTAAATTTTGAATTTTTTTTTTAGTTTTAATATAGCTTTAAACAAATTAAAACTAAGATTAGATAAATATTCACTTACATTAAATGACCTTATGACATTATTAAGGAGTTATCACTCGCTACAAAAATGATCCAATATAAGGACTGAGCAGTGTACGATTTGCATGCCGTATCTAGCCCGTAAGGGAGTTCTAATTAACGATCTACGTCTAGATCTTGACTTTAAAAAAGGAACCTAATCCAGTTTATTAAAAAAGACAAAAACAAAACACGGTTTTGTATAGACAAAACGTCTGTAGTTTAAAAGGTTAATAACACTAAGTATTTGACAAAAAGCTCTCTAAAAAAACACAAGATTCAAAGAAACCATCTAGCACAAACAAGTCTACGGTTTTAAGCATGTAAATTGATGTGTATTTGAAAGGCTTGAAAAATTTATAAGCCTTTTCTTGTTGCTACTAGAGATTATAAAAATATTTGATAAAAAATAAAATCTATATTTTGAACTTGTACAATAGGGATTATGTGCTCCTTCATTAGATAATTAAATGCATGCAGATTTAGTGAAGGTCATTTTACTTTGTTTCTAAATTTTGTAGTTATTTTATTACTAAAATAACTAATGTTTTTATACGTTTTACAATGTCTTATAACAAAGTTGACTGTTATGAAAATAAAAAAAACCATAAGTTTTTTGTTTTATTATTTTATCGATTATAGTACCTAGTACATTCTTTACATAGTTTAGATTTTGTATCAAGCTTTTTAAGCGTACAATTTTCAAAAAAGATAAAATTTACAGAGAGCATCCAGCATTTAAAAAAGTATAAATTATAAAGAATTTATTTAAAGGATAAGCAGCAAATTCGTGTGTTTGTTTTGTTGTCAAGTGTTTCTAATTTCAAGGAGTATAGTACATCAGTGTTCGTAACTTAGCAACGAAACCTGAAATTTTTGTACTAGTAGTTAAGAAGTAGATAAGCAAAGAAGAAAAGCAAAACTATACAAAAATATTACCGAAAATATTACCGGATAGCACATAGTGTCTGTAACAAGTATTTTTTTACTCATGGCAGCTTTATGGTCGTATAAACATAGTTAATGTCTCAATTGAAATTTGTAGCAACTTAATCTTAAGACATAGGACAAAAGTATACACAATAATAATACAGCACACCGTATCATTTTTGTTATAAAATATCGTTTGTTGGTTGTCCAACTGTTGAATACAATGTTTTAAAGCTGTAAAAACTAATTTAACGGAATTGATACGGCGTAACTTGGTCAGCATTCTGAGTATGTTTGTCGATTACTCGCAGGAAATAACTTAATATATTTTTGACCGAGTTATACAGCTTAATTTGATTTGTAGTTAAAACTTCTAAATTAATAAATTGCAAGTTTTTTGTACAAAGATGTTTGACATGTTGTTAATCCAGTAGTAAAGATTAGTAATTTAATTATGGTAAAAGATTTGAATCACAGAAAGTTTATTCTAAAAAGTTGCAACAGTAATCGCAGTAGTTTTTATTATTTTACAGCTGTTCGTTAAAAAAAGTTTTGGGAAAGTTGTTAGATCTTTTTAAACAAAGCTTACTCATTATAAAGTTTACAAAAACATAAGTATTTTCCTAATTTTAAACACAACAAAAAATTCTCTACTAGTTGGTTTGAGAAGTCAACCTCTATAAATGTATAAACAATCACAAAATTTAGTAAACATTCTAACGAAAGTTTAAATAGTAAAAACAATCAAGGTCAAGCTAAAACTATTTATTTTCAAGCTTACTAATATAGATAACACAGCATACTAATAAACACTTTCAATAGCGGAATAACCATTGATTTTAAGTAAAACGTCGTGTAGGTCTAAAAGGCCAGAGGTCTAAAAACTGCTACTTTGCAATGCAATTAACAACTAGAACATACTTTTATAAAACAATAGAAAAATTATTTTTTATAAAACTTACACCTAAACTTTTAGTTTGATGGTTATTAATATTAGCACTTTAGTATTAAAAAATTAAATATGAATAACTTACAACAATTATTTTAAATAACTTCGGCCCGCGAGCAAATTTTTCTAGTATGATTGCCCGTCACTTATAAAAAGCTGCTAACCCCTGATATAGACCATTACAGTACATAACAATTGTTTTAAATACTTGCTGTAAACTTTTAACTAAGAAAAATTTATTTTCTTATAAAAATTACATATAATGAGGTATACTATTCTGATGGTAAAAAACAAAAAAAAATACTTTAAAGATATACCTAAAATTATAAGAAAAGTTTCTTTTTCAAATAAAAGTACGTACTAAAAGCTTCAGTCTTTTTTACAAGATTTAATTGAACCTTTAACTTGAGTTTCAAAAATGATTAATTGTCTTAATTTGACTATTGATTAATTTATTAGAAAATAATGATATATTCAACAAATATAAGGCAAGTAGTATATTAAACATTAAAAGTTCTAAACAATAAATGTTCCTTTAGTATTTGACAAAATTGTCATTCAAGCTTAGTTTTTTACTAATTTGCTGCCAAACTTGCTACTATAACAACAAAGTTTACGCAAGTTCAAAAATACGAATATCACAAAAATTAACTATGGCAATCTTACTTTTAATTGTTTTATAAAAGTTATGCGTTCTTCTACACAAGTATTCAACTTTTATTTGCCAAACAATATATATCAGTTCTCTAAAGATCTATTTTTATGTAATTTACAGATGTTTTCAACAATAATTCATCTTTATTTAAAAGTATTGTTAGTTTAAAATTAGTTAAACAAACATTATAAATCCACATTGTAAACTTTGTTTACGCAGTTTTATACTTGTGCTATGTTAATGAATTTTTTTTGTTTATTTCGAAGGAAAGTTGTTGGTTTATTTTCCAATACTATTTTATTTTTCAGACAGTTATTATTTTAAGTAATTAAAATAATTTTAAGTCAACAAGTTTAACAAAAACTTGATTTATTTTAATTTAAATCATTTATTTCCTTTAAGGTTGATATTAGTAGTAGTTATTTAGATTTCTGATTTTTTAATGTACACAGCATTAGTTTGAGTGGGCAATTTTTTATATAACTTTTTTCATCTGCTTTTTTTTTTATCAAACAAAAAGTAGAGAAAATGAATTTTCTGTCTAATTCTACAATGTAAGTTTTGTTTTTTTTTCATTTCAAGTTATAAATCATATAATAAAAATATTAATTTCAAGTTAAAAGTTACATAGATATCATTTGAAAGTGTTTAACTTTGTTATTAAATCAAAAACAAGTTTAGAGGTTTGTAAATTTTAAAAATATTTTGACTCTACTAACAATAGTGTAAAATTTCGTTTAATTTGTTGTATGTGTTACTTAGTTTATGTAAAAATATAATAAAATAAGTTACAAATTTAATTAGAAAAATACTTATTAAACTTTAACAAGTAAAAGAACTATTAGTTCAAAAAAAAACAATTAACAAAAAACAAATTAAACATAAACTTTAATGACTTGAGGTAGAAAGTTTTTTTTCGTTATTTAACTACTTTATTATTAACTTCTCTCTTTCTATTTAACAATTAAGAATATAATTAACAAAAGGTCAAATACTGAGCATGACGCTGTTATGATTTCGAAGCTAAACTCGTCTCCCCATCTAACGAGAATATTCAATGAGGAGATCCGGTTACTCGATTATAACGGACCGATTGGATTGCCCGATCACATTAAGGTGACGACTATTTGATTACAATTTTGTACTTTTTAATGCTCTTTGGTTTACTTTTAAAAACTGAAAAAATACTTTTGTCACTCGCTTAAGTTCACTTTTGTTACAAGCTTATAAACACAAACATTACTGTTTCCAGCTCTATATTTACAAGTTTAATTAAAATCAGTAAACTAATTTAAAAAACATTTTCTAGTAGTTTATTTTGTACAACAGATAGAGTTGTACCGAAAATTCAACGGAGTTTCAAGCATCGAAGTATCCAGGGAGTACATCATATTAGCTATGGAGGGACAACTTATAGAAGGGTGGTCCCGATACTTATTGGACGCTATGGTACACAATCAACAGGGACATCTAGCCGAATTGTTTAGACCGAGTCAGTTTATTAACTTTTAATTCCAAGCATATGTAGACAACAACCTAAGTAATAGAACTTAAAAAATGTTATTCGCATATAAAGTGGAAAATAAATTTATATTGATTGCTTACATATTTAAGCTAAATATAGGTTTTATATCTTTTAAGTGAGTTCTTTGCATTCATTGTAATTAAGTTTATTAAAAAAAAAAAATTAAAAAAAATTGTATTTAGCTTTTGTAGTGTAAACTTTTTATAACTGATAATACTGAATCATAAAACATTTGAAAATTATTTAGTTAAAGTTTTTTTTGTAACATAGTTTGAGTTTTAATGCAGTTTTATCAATTTAAACAAATTTTTGTACATAAAAGCGGAATCAAATAATTTTGTAAAAATTAAAGATTAAAATTATTAACGAGATTCGTGTAACGTAAAATTATTGGAACAATTAGTTTTTGGTTGACACAAAGTTACTTGACTTTTTTTTTGTGTATTTTTTTAACAAAAATTAAACATGACAATTGACTTATATTTCTATATGTTAGTAGTTAAACAAAATATAATCAAGTTCATAACTATTGCAACATAAGTCAGAACTAACTTTATTAGCTTTACCGTTTATTTGCTACTCATACATATAATTTAAAAGCTTTCTGAAAAGTAAACATTGTAAAAGTTTACTTTAAGTTTATTTGTTTGTTTTATTATTGAGCATGTTTTAAAATTTTATTTATTGATAACTTAACAGTAAATAACTCTTTTAATTTATAGTGCTAAAGTCGAAAGTTTGAACTGGTTTTGTTTACTTGAAACAAGTAAAGCTTAACGAATAAACGACACAAGGTTATTTTTTATAATTCGACTTAACAAAAAAAAATTACAAACCTTATTTCTTTAATTTAGTTTACTAGACTAAAATGAATTACTAATAAAACTTTTTTTTATTAAACTTATGCTAGCTTCGATACTTTTTACTATTTACAAACATAAAATTCATGCTACTTTCGCCTTGATTTATGTTTTATAATTTTTGTTTTCCTTTAAAAAGTTTCAAATTTCAGCAAGTGAAGACCATGAAATATACTTGGAATTTAAGAAGAAACAGAAAGAAGTTAGCATAACAAAACTTGAAGATCAACCTGAAAAGAAGAAAAAGAAAAAATCCATTCTTAGCCGTTTGCGCTTCAAAGCAAAGTCGATAGGCAATGTAAAGTAAGTTTATCGTAGTATATTTATACTATAAATTTAAAATACCTAAATTGTGCAATACTACAACTTTGAGTCGATATACATTTAACTCAAACTCGTAAATCAGTGAAAGGAAACTCTAGTTATCGATCTCCAAAATATTATAAGTTAACTATTATAAGTTTTATTGTATTTACTACTAGCGTCAGTGATCTATTGCTTCGAATAAAATGTTAACGATTTACCAACGCTTTAGGTTTATACTAAATGAATTTGATAACAAGGTTTTTAATATCAAAACATTTTTCTTGAGTAAATATTAACAAATGTTAACTCTCAAAATTACAATTAAAGTTAACAGAATAACGAATATTAGTTTGCTTAATCTCCTTTAAGTTTTCATTACTCGCTTACAATTTTCAACATTTTAGTTGTTTTTTTCTTTAACTTAGTAGATTAAGGTTATAGAAAATTATACACTTAGACCATCGTACAATAACAGTTTCTCTGAATTTAAGCAATAATAACTTTATGATTTTTTATGATTTTTGCCCAAAAATAAATATTATTTCAGCTATAACAAAACAAAATTATGTTTAATTTTTAAATAGTCTTTATCATATAACTGTTTTTATAATAGTTTTTTACCTTCGAGTTCATTTGTTAAATTGTTAAATTTTATACTTTATTCAGTATTGGAAACTTTAAAGGAAGTACAACAAGTGCAAACCAAGCTAAAGTTAGTTGCAGTTAATGATTGTTATTTTAAAATTCAAAGTAGTGAGACTACTTAGTTAGTTACTTTTATCATTTTTTCGTAAATAATTCATTTATAGTACAATATAGTAGCGACAATAGTTCTTTTTATAATATTTTGATAAAAATGATTTAAATACACTATAAATCATATTAGTGCAACTCAAGTAGTAAAGATAAACTGCAAATATAAAGGTATATTGTATAAGTTATTTTCGAAGTATTACGTATAACTACAAGTTAACATTTTTCAAACTAAACTGTATGCTTTAAAATATTAGTTTAAAACATAAGAAAAGTAATTCAATACACTTGAGAGTTGCTAGTATAAATATATTTTAACTCTAGAAAACGTCATATATCATTTTTTAATTTCTAAAGAATTTCATAACTTTTGCAGGGTGAAAACATTGAGCAGCAACCAACAACGATAAATATTTACAAATGATACAATAGTTTAACTCACTGTACTTTCAATTTTACTTTAAATCAAAATAGTTTTGAATCGATTTTAAACTCTTCTTTGATCAACTTTTTTTGTTTACATGCCTAGTAACATGGTTTATGCTAGTAGTCTTTAAGTTTATTTCTTTCTTTAACAACTTTTTTATTAAAAGTTTTTCATGTAAAATACGTTTTACATTTAAAATATATACTTATAAATTAGAATCTAAATAAAAAATTTTTAAGTTTTTAACACCGCCTAACAATATTAAAAACTTTTTACCAGATTCTTTTGTGTGTAGATTTTTTTACGCTATTAAAGTTTACGAGATTAATTGCAAGGTTTCAAAACATAATTTAGAATTTATTTATTTCTTTCTGGTGCAAAAAATTTTTTGTTAAAAGAAATCAAAAAAGTTTTACTTAAACTTTTTTTAGTTAAGTTTGTGTAAACTACTTATACTAAAACAATGTTTATAAAAAAACCATAAATCATATAAATATTTTGGCAACGAACTTTGATTTTAATTTAACAACTAACTGTACTTATGTAGTAACGTTTAAAAGCTTGTTACAAAGCTGAAAGAAATTAGTTAGTTAAGATAGGTTAAAAACGTTCATACATGCTTTTAGATACTATTAAAATATTTAATTTAAGATACTATTTCAAATTTTTGTCAATAAAAGTAATCAAAAAGACTAACTATACTTGAAATTGTTCTTAATTTATTTAATAACAACAAAAAAAAATATTTAATTTTATTTATTTACACTGTGTTTCATGCACAAAGCAATGATCACAATAAAAAACTCAATAAAACTTAATAGAGAATAAACTATTTATACTTTTACTGATGGGTGCTATTTAATATCATACTTTAATATCAAATTTTAATCATACTTTTTTAATTATTTTCATGATCACAATTACGTGGTTATGTTACTAGTTTTATTTGCTTAGCAAGTTTGAAATTCTACTATAGTGGTTCATCTATAAAAATAAGTTTTTTAGAATAGCTATTATACTATAACTTGTAAAACTACTAAATGGTACAACGCAAACTAATTAAATGACATAGTAAATAAATTTTTTCAACGATATTCTTTTATGATTTATAATGGAAATAGCTTAAAAAACTTGAACATTTTTGCATGAACTACTTATATTTATAGTTGAAAAAATTTTGTGAAAAACTAAAATCAAAAAAATAATGAAAGAAAAATAAAACAACTATTTAGTTCTTATACTTTTATTGAACGATGAAAAAAAGCGCTTAAAACGTTTGGTCGTAGGACCTGGTGTACGAAAAAATCTTTCGGTTATCGTGTCGTACACCACATTCTTTTACAATTTTTTACGAGCTAAAAAACTTATTATCTAAACTTTTATACGTTAAGATATAAAATAATCAATAGAATCAAAAAATAAAAAATAAACTAAACAAAAATTAACTAAGTTATGTTTACTAGTCGTAGTTTATAACTTTTGTTAACTTTTAGGAAATTTGTTATAAGTAAAAATAGAAATATTAAAGACAAATCGAGCTTAAAATTACTTTTAAAAAGGTTTTTAAGCAAAGAAATATAAACTTTGAAAACTATAATGAATATATTAACATGAGACGTGTAAAGATATGAACAAAATCTAAGTATTAAAAATCATACAAAATTTGAAATGTATTTCATTAGTCTTTATTTTTTACACATTTTTATTTTATGCTGATACGAACTATTTTGCGTATAAAAGATTACAGAAACATAAACTTAGTTGATTTTTTTTACGTTTTATAGTAGCATAAACATCTACATAGTCATAAATACTTATTTGTAGACAATAACTGAAAACAAGCTTATACCTTTAAAATCGAATTATTCGTTAAACCTAAATTTATATAGCTTATTTACTTAAATTACAAACAAAGGTACTGATTTTAATAACTACATAGTAAAATTTTTTTTTATCTAATTTTCCTTTAAAAATCTAAAACTTTCATAAAAGGATACAAAACTTTATTAAGTTTAAAAAAAAGATAAATTTGTACATATTTTTGTTAAAGTTTTATTTTCACTTTAAAGACACAACAGATAAATACTAACTTTAGGTTAAGATAATTCGATAAACATAACTAAAATTTGAAGGTTAGAAAGCTAACAAAAACTTTAGAATTATTTTTTATACTTTATTTTTAATTTATTAAAAAACACGTTCTAAAATTAAAACTTAGATTTTAAAGCAATTTGTTATTTCTTTTATATGTTTTTTTTAATCACTTCAACTTTATTATAGTGCTCATTTTAGCATTTTAACTGCTTAACTGCAACAAACTCAGTTTTAATTTAAGTTTGTTTCGTTTTTTTTAATTTATAAGTTCTGAATCTGATTAAAAACTTATGTTTTAGAACTAGATAATCGAAATAAGCTTATAATTATTTGAAGCAATGTTGTTTATGGAAAATAGTCAATTAATAAAATATTATAAAAAATAAATATACTAGATATTTTTATAAATACTTTAATAATATAAAACTATTTACCTAATTATTGTTATACGTATAACATTTGAATATTATTAGAAAAATCAGGAACTTAAACATATAAGGTCATTTACAATAAATACTATTATTATAGCTTAAATCACTGGAATATTTTCCTAGCTCGATTTTAAACTGTTTATTCTGAATAGCTTAGTTTGTCAGGTTAACATGATATTACGTTAAGTACTAAAAGCCTAGCGAACCCTAAAATAAAAAACGATTGTTTCAATTGATTGATTGTTGTAGTTTTTTGAAGATATTTAAATAAAAATTAAACTTTTTTAGTTCATCCTAAAACAAGCTTAACATTTGCTCTAACTATATTATTTTCAAAAGTCTTTGAATTTTACATCTTATTTATAAATGTTCGTGTATATAAAACAACATTCAACAGAATGTTAGTAAAGTTCCGTTTTTTTAGAATAAGTTGTTTACAAACAAAGTGTTTATCTTGTGCCTAAAGAATTGTTAGCTTAATGGTAGTAACTAAACATTGTTAATCCACGTTGAAAGTTTATTTGTGCATTTGGAAGTTATGTTTGCTGATATTGGTTATTCTAACTGCTTAGAAAATTTCACATAGTTTAACAATATAATTTCTATGCATTTTTAAGTTTTTAGAAAAAATAGCTTACTAACTATTTAAACTATACATATGTATATTAGAGCTTGATTCATTTATTTAGTTCAATTAAAAAAAAAAAGGAAAATGAGTAATACTTTTTAAAGAAGCACTAGAAAACAAGAGTATAAAATGTTTAGTTGCAAAAATTAATTTTACTGTACTTTTGTAGCTTTGAAACAGTTTTATTTTAATTGTGTAAAATAGTTTAAATTATTCTACTTTAAACAGGGTTTTTATTTTGATCGAATATTAAATTAACTTAAAATGATTTCTTCATCTACTCCAACAATGTAAGTGGTGTCTTTGCTGATTGTTCTAAAATATTCAGATAAATTACGTTTTTAGTGTTTTTGTAAAAATAGTTTTGTAAGTTCATCTTTTCAAATAAAGGTACGAAGAGACAACAGAGTTAATACACTGAACTAGATAAAGTTGAAAAAGTAGTTGCTTTAGATAAAAATCTATATAAACTTTTTGAGCATTACACTTGTAAAACATGTTTAACATGTATTCTAACTCAGGGGACAGCAGACTTTTGTATGGCCATTTTTCTCATAAAAATCTTTTCGATGGCCAAACTGTAAAAAAATAGGCGGATTCATTAAAATATTAATTATTATAAACTCACTACTATAAAATACAAATATGATAAAATACGCAATAATAAAGCACTAGTAATTGATAATTATAAAATAAAAGCCTAGTTGTAAACTTTTACCCCAAAAACTTGTTTTAATTATTTTCAAAAATGTTTTTACAACTAAAAAACTTCGTATATTGCACATTTCTGCTTCGTTGAGCGTTTGGCCCATGGACCGCAACTTGACGAAATCTGTTTATCTTGACTAGTTGTTAATAACATTGTTTTAGTTTTAAAAATTTACATAGCTTTTTAATTTTTTGAGGTTCAACCTAAGATAAACGTTAAGCAAAATTTATTTTAGAGTTAAAATATAGCTTTTGTTAGAGAATTTTTTAAGTTTAGTTACAAAGTTGTTTATGATAAATATAACTATTTAAAAGTATATATAATAGCTGTATATAATACTGGTTTCAAAGAAAAATTTTTAACAAGTACTTATTTTGTTCATTTATTAATGTGTCACATTTTTTAAGTGTTTCATTTAGAATATAATTTAACTAACAACTGACATATCATTTTAATTTAAATAAATTTAAAAATAATTTAATTTTTTTATGAGGTATTTTTTTCTGAAAGTTTTACTATATACTTTTTGTTATCAAAATTTATAATTTGAATTAGTTTTATAAATTTAACCTTCCAATAGTAACAATAAAGTTGTAGAATTTTTTTTTATAAAACATACTTTTGTGTATATGTTAAAAGTTTACAACCTTTTACTTATTTAGGATAATTTTTCTTTTACAATGTTTTTTTATTCAACGAAAACAAACCGGTATATATAAAACTTAAAAGGTCTGAAACTGTACATGACGCCGTTATGCTTAATAAAATAAATACTTCGCTTGAATTGACGAGAAAGTTCAATGAAGATGTCAAGCTACTTGATTATAATGGACCAATAGGCTTGCCTGATCAAATTAAAGTTGAAATAATTATTTAATTTCAAAAGATAGTTTTTTTTTCTAATTTATTCAATGCAGTTTTAAGATACTTAACTTGAACTCAACAACTTTTATATCAAAGCAGTTTTTAATAAATAATTCAAGCAAAATTTGCTAGAAATTTTTATAACTTTTGTTATGTTAATCGATCAAGTAAATTGGTAAACTTTTATCGTTTAGAACAAAATCAGAACTTTTATTTAAATTTTACGCATTTGAAATAGTTAAACACTTGAGACTTAATTGAAGAGCTGACTAAAAGAGTTTTTTTTTTCAACTGAAAACAAAAATTTCAACGATTTATCATTTAGATATCACTGTATCGAAAATTCAACGGAGTTTCTAGCATTGAAGTATCTAGAGAGTACATCATACTAGCTATGGAAGGACAACTTATAGAAGGGTGGTCCCGATACTTATTGGACGCTATGGTACATAATCAACAGGGACATCTAGCCGAACTGTTTAAACCGAGTTAGTTTATTAACTTTGTTAAAATAAGAATTTTTATTAATATTATCTAACTTAAGTTTAACTAGTTGATTACTAATAATAAATTAACAAGTCTTAGTTGAGTATACAAAAATAATAATGTTGTTGAAAATTTAGACATAAGAAATACTTCGAGTACAATTGGATACCACTAACCTGGTAAAACAAAACTTAACAAGTTTAGTTTTTATTTCAAGCTTTGGCAAAACAGCAAAATATTACAATTACCATATTGTTTTTATAAGCTTATTGTATTGAACTACTTTCTAAAAGTTGTTTTATTATTTAGTTTGTATTTATACCTATTCAGTGTTCGTATGTTGATTTAGTATTTGTCAAGTAGACGAACAGTTTCAATAAAGTATGTTTGAATGAATCTCTTAGGTGGTTTTGCAAAAAAACGTAGTATTAAAAATGACTTAAAACTATATTTCTTTACGCGCATAACACAAGAATGCCAATTTTAATTACGCTGCAGAATTTTAAAATACTACGCGAATAGTTTATAAAAATGTGTCAAAGCAGAACAAAACAGTAACAATTTATGCGCAACGTGTATTGATCCTACTTACATTTAGTAATTTATGTTGTCATTAGTAAACAATCAAAGTTAACGTGATTACTAACTAAGTCGTAAAATTACTGATCAAACACCTAAAGCAAACGGTAAAGTATTATCGTAAACAGTTTTGTTTACAAAGTTTGAACTTTTAGTTTAAATAAACTGAAACTGTTTTGTATATTTTCAAGCTTATGTTTCTGACTTCTATTAAGTTGAACCTTATTAGATTTATTGTTTTTGAATAGTTGTAACAAACTAGTGTCAACTTGGATTTAGTTAAAACAAAATATCTATATATTTTTTTGCTATTTAGAACTTTTAATTACACTCATTAACATTTTATAATACCTGAAACTGTTTTAATTGTAAATACATACCTTATCTAACATCAAAGTTAATGAGTGGCAAACTGTTTAGTATATTTTAAGTCTTTTAATTCTGAACAACTTTTTATGCTTGTAGTAACAAGAGATTCTCAAAAAAGGCAATTTCAAATCACTGATCAAAGACAAAACTATTTGCTGTATTATTTACTTTAAGTAACATGAAATATTAGCAGTTGGTACAAAACACTTCGATACATTTATTAATCCTCAGCAAAATTGTTTGAGTCTTACCAATAGAATTGCATTAAATGTAACTTAATCACAAGCTAATTTTCAAAATATTAGTTTAGTTATAACAAATTATACATTTGATATTTATTGTGCTGCTTTTTTATTATAAATTTTTTGAATAACATAATAACTTTACAACTTAAGTTTTTTAACTTTAGTTGCTATATTTTAATGTTAAAAGTAAACAATCTTTTGAACAACTTGAATTATCTAAAAGACTACTATTCTTAATAAGTTCAACATAAAATCCGTATTGTAAAAATAATATAAAAAATTTGTACTTTAAAGTATGAGTACGTTATGCTTTAAGTAGAACTTAATTTTTACCTTAACACAGGTTTTTAAAACAAATATAATATTTTACATTAATGTTTAATTGAATTATGTGTTGTCTGCTGTAAGTTTTTTAATAACCTTTTGAATTAACTTTACAAACTAATGAGTTCGTTTATAAATAAGCATATTAAAGCTGTAATATAATAAAAGTTGTCGAAATGTTTTATAGTTGAATATATCATGGTAGTCATTTAGCTCTAGCTTCGTTGTTTGTTTTTACATATTAGGGTTACTTAAGTCTAATTTAATATATCTACTTTTGTTTTAAAATGTCAAAACTAGACACGTGACGAGTTTACACACGTTTAAGTTAAACTTAAGAAACAACCCCAAGAATTAAAAATTCAATTTAATGAAAATTTAATGAAAATTCAATTCAATGGCAATAATACTGTTCAGACTAAAATAGTTCTTTTAGTTAAAGTCCATTTGTGGTTCAAACATTTCAATAAAACGTTTTATAAAACGAAATGCGTAAATATTTATTTTCTTTTTGATTGTTTGTTTGAGTAATCATATATCATATTTCAAAGTTCATTTATGACATAGTTAATAAGTAAATAGCTTTAACAACATCAAGGTTAAATAGTTTAGTAAATTAACTTTTATGTTTAGCAAAAAACGAAAATTAAAACTTTGTAAATAAATGATAAGAAATCAGTCGTACAAACTAAACAGTGGTAAAAATTTTAAGTTTAGATATAAATATTATATATTCAGTTGTATAGTACGGGTATTTTATTTAAATATTTTTTTACTATAGATAATTAATTTTGTAGTAACCATAAAATTTCAGATTACTTATCATTAATATCATATCTAATTGACCAATTTTTGGTCATTGTGAAAAAACTTATAAAAAATTATAACTAAGTTTTAGTGTTGTTTATTTATGTTTTATAACAGTAATTGATTTATATTAGATGTAAATAATGTTTTGTAAAAAGTATATTTAGCAGTTTTTTATTCAAAAATAAATTTAACTTGATTAAAACTCTTTTATAAGGTTATCAGTGTGCCTATCAAATAAGTCATTAAGTTTTTCTTTTAATTTTTTAATTTTAAACAATATTATGTTTTAAAAAACTCTTGTTTAAATATATTTTTACTAAGATTCTAGTTTAAAAACTTGTTCCTTAAGCTAGTTTTTAAATTTTGGTTTATAAAACTATTAAGTGTTATTTTTTGTTTTTTTAAACTTTAAAATGGTTTTTGCATACACAATTTATACTTTTATATGGACATAAAGCTGAATTTAAACCTTTTTTCTTGCTGAACTCTTAAGATTTTTATTGATGTCTTTTTTAGTTATCCTGTTAATTATATGTAACTAATAACTTCATCAAAAGTTTTATAGACATTCATTTAGAGAACTTAACTAATTTATATTTAACAATAATACTTTGCAAATTTTCCTTTACTCAAATCATAATGGAAGCTGCTTAGTTTTGTTTTTTATACTTTGTCTTTTGTAGCGAGTGCTGACCACATAAGCTACTTAGAATCAAAGGTTAAGGAAAATGAAAGTAACAAAACAAAGCCAAAAGAACAACCCAAGAAGGCAAAATCAAGTCTAAGTAGGATGTTTTCCTTCAGTAGTTCAAGACAACTGGGTAATGTAAAGTAAGTAATTAATAAGTTTAGTGCTTCACTTATCGAAATTATTAAAGTATTTCTCAATCCACACATAGTAGTTTTGGATGAAACTTAGTAGTAAATGGTGAGGGTTTAATGATAAAATAAGGCTTTGTTTAATTTCAAATTAAGGAAAATAATAAAACTTGGGTTGACGTTTTAAGTTTAAATATTTCATGGTCATTCATTGAAAGGTAAACCACGTAGAAGAGTTGCAGCCTAGTAAAAGTTTACTCGTTTTAAATTAACTTTTAGGTTAAAGCGACGTTTTGTAAACTTACGTGTAGCCTGAATATTCAATTCAAATCATCGAAGAAAAGTCACAAAATTTTTCATTATGTATAAACAATGTATTTTTTAGTTGTGAGTATTGAGTAAGTTTATTCAGTGAAGAAAGTTCCTTATATATTTTTTTTTGTCTGTTTTATGAATTTAAAATCTATTGAGAACAAAAATATTTTGGGGCATAGATATATAACTTTTAATACATACAACAAACAAAAACTAGACATAAAAATTCAAAAAAAATAAACATGATGTGTTTTTATATATTAAATACATGTTTGTGACAAGGAACTTTTAAGTATTTTGATAAAATGATAATAGTTTATTTTTATTACTTGTTACAGTGTTGGAAACTTCAAAGGAGCTACCATTAATACAATGCAAGCACACGTCAGTTGGAGTTATAAAAATAACAACTAATATTATCGGTTTCATTATGCAAACTGTTTAAAAACAAATAAATGATTAAAAATCTACAATAATCTTAATTTCTTTGAATGGTTATAATAAGATTTGTTTTTTAATAAATCTCTTGAAAAAAAATTATTGAAATAGATTTAAGCAAAGACAGTACTTAAACTGATCTAAAAATGTTTCTTAAAACATATACACAACAAACTATAACTTAATCAATTTGTTTACTTTTTAAATAAAAATAATTGAAAGTATTTTATTAACTTTTCTTAGTTTAGTGATTAGCTTATATTGAAAAGACTAGCATTCTGGTCAAAATTAAAAATTTGATAAAAAATTTGATAAAATGTATTAGAATATAAATATTACTGTTAAAAATAAGAATAGTTAACAGAGATCAAATTTTTAAATAATAGTTGTATTACTAAAATACTAATTAAATATATGCATATAATTAGTAAAAGTTTAAACCTAAGCTAATCTGAACACATACTTTTAAACTTTTAACGAGCTCATAACTTTTTTATAGTTATCTAATAATTTTGATAAGTTTCGAACTATATTTATAATAGGGGGAAGACATTGTACAACAAAAAACAACGATAAACATTAACATTGGGAGTTCTACTTCATTAGAAGGACAAAACATTGCCGAAGTAGTGGCAGACCAATTAAAAAATATAAACACCTATAAAAAAGTGGTTTGTTATTTTGTTTACATAGATTTATTGTATTTACAATTTTTTTTTTTGAATAACGAAACTGTTTTGAATAACTTTCATATTAATAAGGTTATTCAAATCAAACATTTATAATAAGGCAGTTCACTTTATAGGCTCAACAATCGTCGGAAAACAAAAGCGAATCAGAAAATGAAGTGAGTTTATTTTTAGTTGACTTTTATTTGTAGATAAATATTTAGATAATAAATATAATATAAAATAATATCAAGTTTAAGTGACAACAATTTTAGTACCTTAAATAGTTTAAAAACTTAAAACAACAACTATAATGAATGAATGTTTAGGTCATACCAGATGAAATAAAACAACTAATAGACTTGAATACAAAGGAATTTAATTCTAAACTTAATGAAATGTTTGACTTTGAAAAAAACACAGAATTCAAGATAACTAGAAAACTATTTGCTGAAAATATCAATAGTTCATTAATATCCGAAAGTTTACTCAGTTTTTAAATTTAACTACGTTTGAGATATTTTCATAACATTTATACAATACTTATTTACAACATAAACCTTACCCTTTAGCCTATAATAAAATTTATATTAATTATATTATAAGTAAAACGTATATTTATTACGTTTTAAATACTTTGTTTGCTTAAATTATGAATTAAAATATTACTTGAAAACATAGATGAACAATATTTCTTTTTTAAGTGAAGACGTTTTTGTAAAACCTTAATATTAAATTACTTGAAAAATAAAGAAATATCAAGTTTTAAATAATTTTTTTGTCTACTGTGACGTAGAACTTATAAACTTTTAACGCTTAGAAAAAAAAGTGTTTTTTACTAATTTATACTTAATGTTTTACAAATATAAATGATAATTAGAATAAATTATAAATAGCAATAAAAAAAATGTTTTGTGATAAAATTTTTAATTTATATATTAATAAAAAAATATTAGTAAATAATATAATTTATCATGTTTTAAATCTTTTAGATCAAAAGTATATAATAAAATACAATAAAATACATAAATTACTTAGTAGATACACGTATTTTAGCTCTCTAGAAGCATTGTTTTAATTGTAATATATCTCAGTACTTCAAAACTATAGTTTATAACAAACTTGAGTTCTATATTGCTATACTAAAAATCAAATTTTTCAAAACTTTTATTTGATAACTCAATGATTTAAAATTTAATTTTAATTTTCCTAAAAAAAAATTATTTCAAACTAAAAAAAAACTAAATCGTGTTGACGTACAGTAAATTTATACGTATAAATTTCTGGTTTAAATGTTCGAAGTAAAACCTTACTAGTTTCAATAAACTTCTTAGAAAGAAAATCAAATTATGTTGATAAGACTGTTGAAGTTTTAAAAGGAAGCTGGATTAAAGAGTCCGCTAATGAAATATTTTTGCCAGATGGAAACAACGTTGATTTAGCTGGTTACATATGTTTACATATACTAAGCTATTTGATCTGTTAATGAAAATACTTTAACTTGTTTCATTGTAAATAATCGTTTTCATTTTTAGTTAAAAACTTTCGAAAAAATTAAGTAGTTGATTAATTATGAATATATCTTTATTCGTTGAATTTCATACAGGTATTTTTCTAACGGAACTTTTTGGTTTGGCAATTGAAATAAACAAACATAAAGGAAAAATTAAAGATGCAATTAGCAAAATTCTAATGAATACTCGGATTGAAATGACAGAAAATAGTGATATGGAAGTTTTTACAGAGTTTTCAAAAACGTTTAATCCAAATATGGAAAGAATTGATATAAGTTTACCAAACGACATCACTGCAGAAAATATAAAAAAAATGTTTAATTGCCTTTCTGTGTTACCAAAAAAAGTTTGATTCATATTTTACACTTGTTTAAAAGTTTAAACCAAAGCAAATTTTTGTTTATAACTTAATACAAAGTTAATAAAACTGTTTTGTTTATTTTCTTTAAGTCATAACTACTAATCTTGACAGACTATTTTATAAGTTATCGTATAATGCTTCATATATATACAGTAGGGTCATCGATAAATTGCGCACCTTCAAACCAAGCAAAAGTGCGTACATTACGTTAAATGCGTAACTTACAGTTTGGAGATAAATTTTACGATTTTTATACCAAATACTAGATAGTATCTAATTATTTTAATAAAAACAATCCTCAATGACTTTGCAAGATTTGAAAAAAAAACACAATTGTGCTATATTTTCACTATTCATTTTAAGATCATTTTTTGCGCGAGTTTATTTGTTATAATTTTTTTTTTAATTTGTTGTAAAAAAAACCTATATATGTAAAATAAAAAACCTCTTAAAAGAAACTTATAGGTTCTTACTGAATGCAGTATTATTTTAAATGAAATTTTTTAGTTTTTATTTTTTTAATTAGTTATTTAATTGCATGTTTGTTTACTTCATATTGTTTAAACAACCTGTGTACTTAATTGCAGGTAAACTAATTACAAAATACCGTTCTACTGTAAAATCTCTTCTCAAATTTTTATATTTTTCAGTAATCTTTTGATTTTGCTTATTTACCAAAACAGTTGTATAATAATAAATACCAAATACCGAAAAAAATATTATTCAGGTTTTAATCAAACGATATTTGTTTACCTTTTTTTTAACTTTACATTTGTTTTTTAAACAAACTAATACTCAAAATATATAAAAGTTATTTATGTTATAATAAAACGTTTTCAAAAACAATTAGCACATTTACGTATGTTTGTGTAAAACTAAACACATATATATATTTTACAGCATAGTAAAAATAATTATAGTCAAAACGAACTTTTTTACAAACTTATAAATCTTAAATGATTATTTTGCAGCTACTTATGGTTTCATTAAGGAACTTTAAACCTACTGAAAACGAATTTTCTTCTGATGTCGTAAAAAATATTAGTGACACGCTGCAATTATTTTTTTCAAGTGACGTCAACAAATGTGAAGCTGAAGAGTTGTTGAATGATTTGGAAAAGCAAGAGGTTAACTATACTAGCTTGAAAAACTTTACCTTAAAACAAATATTCTAACTAATATTCCCTAGTAGCTAACATGTTTTTTTTATTTGTTAAAATTATAGTTTTTATAGTTTTCTCATACATTTTCATTATTTTTTTCAGTTTGAATGTGATGTCGTATCTTATCATGACGATACAAATAATTATTTCTTGACAAGAAGCAAAAACAATGAATTGTTTTCTTTTAAACGTTAGTTTAGTAAATCATTACAAACTTTATCGGTTTATGTACATTTTCCATATACATATCTTGATTGAAATTTTAATCGTACGATGCAGACAAATTAAACTACCCTAACATAAAATGTAAAAACGTTATTACTACAGTATTAATAGCTATAAAACCTAATATACTTAAACTAAAACTTCAACAATATAAGTAACATAATTAAATATAACAAAGTTTTCATATCTCAACAGCTCAGGGAACTGTTAAATTAGATTTGAGGAACAATTTAACAAAGGAAAAACTGAACGAGTTAAAAGATAAGTTTAAAAAGAAGAAGGTGAAACTTCTAATCAATTCGAAAGATGAGATACCAAATTTAACAAAAATAGCATTGAGTTTCAAACTTGACATCGACTATATTGGTGTTTACATGAATGACACGTTTGATAAGTTTGCCATTGAAATGTTGTTTGCAGTACTGTCAAGCAACAAAGTGTCTGTTAGTTTATGGGTTATTTTTACGAGCTTGATGCAATTTATGTTACACACATTAACAAATTAGCAAAACATAATAATCGATATTACTTTTTACTTTTTTTTTTATATAGATGAGTATGTAAATGTGTAATTCCTATAAAAATTAGAATCAATTTTAAAACAGATAAGAATATTAGAAGTATTCAATATTAAAAATATGAAAGAAATGCTTGCATTATTGATAGATACAATGGTTAATATTCACTGTTATGTTGATTTCCGTTGTTCAAATACAAACTCAACAGCAAAATATCAAGAAGAGTGCATTGAAATATCAAAATTTATTATGAATGATTATGACAAAGTAAGTTGAAAACTTCTAGTTTTTGTACATACATTTTTTTCATTTTTTTATTTTAGTTGTAAGTCCTACAGTTTCAATTATATAACTTTAGAATAAAAACAAAACATTACAATTTTAAACAGGATAAAGAAATAAGGTTAGTATTTGGAAAAAAGGTTGAGATATTAAGTGGAACAAAAACTAAATAAAAATCAATCATAATTCACATCAGTTGATATCAGTATTGCAAAACAACAAAGATTGCGGATTAGCTCAATTGTGTATTCCTTTACTTTGAATTACTATTATAGGTAATATTATGACAAACAAAATATTAAGTAGCCTTTTAGTTTTTTACACAATGAATTTATACTTGTATTAAAAATGATTTTAAGCTTAATTTTGTTTGGCTGTCGACAAATCTACTTATATAAGTACACATGAAAATATTTGTTTACTTTTCTGAAACTTTCTAAACTGATTTCAAACCAAATATTTTTTCACAGCTCACGCTAGTTTTTTTTTATAAATAACCAGTCTATTCTATATTACGATCTTACGTTAACCATTTTTTATGTTTAAAGTACAAATTTTTATATGAAACTAATAACGTTTATCAATTCTAAGTTGGTCGCTTCTTTAATAGACAGAAATAAAATAAAATTCAATATACAGAAAAGTTTATTTATGTGTAGAGTTTTAACAGATCAATAAAATTAATAAACAATTTCTTTAGTATAAGTAGTAATAAAATTTTTGTTAATTTTTGTTTTTTAATGTTTAATTTTTTTTAATGTATAATACTTGCGAGTAATTTTTAAACTTAAATTTTGAACTAAGCGCAAACAAAGTTTTGAATTAAAAAGAAATCATTCTACAGTTTTTCTTTACCTCAACTTTTTGAGGCGTAACTTCTATTTTTCCTTTTTTAAATTCACTCTTTTTGTTATGTTTAAACTTTAAATACATTGTATCTATAAAAATATTTAAATAAACTTATATCTTAATTAATGGAAATTAATTTATATTTAGAATAGATATTTGCACGAGCGTCACTTTCGCATGAGGACAATATTGCACGGCGACTCTTTTGCATGAGGGTCACTTTAGCACGTGGGGGCACTTTTGCATGGAAACTCTTTTATTTGCAGGGTCACCTGTGCACAGCTTCACTTTTGCATAAAGTAGGCAATTAAAGAGGTACGCACTACGCACCCGCGTAAAATACGCACCCACGTAAAAAACGCACTAAATCTCAAAATAAACAAAACAGTTAAATTTTATGGTGTACTTTACGCGGGTGCGTACTTTAGGCGGGTGCGTACCTCTTTAAAAGCTTACTTTGTACAAAAATGACCCTGCGTGCAAAAGAGTCGCCGTGCAAAACTGTTACCGCGTGAAAAAGTGACCCTCCTTGAAAAATTTTTCTCGTGCAAAAATGCCACCTACCGGTTTTATATATTTAAGATACAGTGTTATATGAAAAATTGTGTATAAAATAAATGTTTTAGTGAAAAATATTATTGAGTCATTTTTGTAACTAATAAATACATTTAAATTTTTATCTTCTCTAGATATTTGTCAAATAAAAATTATTCAACTACTTACCACCTTCGCAAAATAAGGAGTAAGAAAATTAAAACAAAAAAAATATTTACGTAAAACTTAATACTTAATTATTCTAAAAAATTATATGTTAAATATTAAAAAATAGTTATTATATTAAAAAACTTACGTTTATTCAAAAGCTAGTCCTGACGAAGAAGCTTTTGGTTATCGAGTCGCACACCGCGGATACTTTTAACCGTTTTGTCAATGACTAGTCACTAGTGTATAACTTTTAAACATTAAATTATTGTGTAGGTTCTTAAAACTTATTAAAATACAAAAGAAAGAACTTAAAAAAAAACTATTTATCATTTATAGTATCACTTTTAACTAAAAAAAGTATAAATAGTTTATATAATTAATAATATAAGCAGGGCTAACAGAAATAAAATAACTTAAAGACTGAACACTAAATAAATGTTTGGACGCTTTTATTTAGAACATTGTGCTCGAGTAATTTAAGTAAGTCAAGTCAAACCAAATAGAATAATTGCTGATTAAGAAAAAGTTTATTTATACATTATAAAAGATTTATAACAATTTAAAAACTATATCCATATACTTTACTACAAATACAATTTGGCTTATCGTTTTTGTTTGTTAAGCAGTTAACAGTCAGATAAGACATTGTACTTTAAAACTTAGCAACTGTTTTTTTTGTAAAAATAATTTAAGAAGATTGTGTTATAATTTTTTTAAAGACATTTATGAGAAATTATTTGCAATAATAAAATATACTTTTACAAAACGACTTTCACTTAAACAAATAAAGTTCTGTTTTGCTAAAAATGGTCCTCTAAAACAGCTTATCAGTACAAAACAAATCATCAATAGGCAAAAACACCAGTTTATACTTTTTAATAATAAGTTCTAGTTTATTTCTACAGCTAATTAGCTTTTTGAGCAAAGTTTTTTTTGCTAAAGTAAATATAAAAACTTTTTCAACTAGTTGGTTAAAATAAAGTTCAAGTATTTTAAAGACTATAAACGTTTTGAAATTTACAAAAACTTTAGATCAGGGTTTCTTTAGATCACAATCTTAAGATTAGGGTTTCCCAAATTTAGGGGGTCATAAGCTACAAATAGGGGGGGATGCGTGAATAGTAAAGGGGCCTTAGTAAAATGACACTAAATATTCTCGAGGAGACAGTGAAGAGCAGAAAAAGAGGTCATAGTCGTATTTGACATGAGTATCTAAAAAAATTAATGAAGGGATCCATCATAGCCATAGCTTTTTAATTTCCTAAAGGTAGTCTTAAGAAAAATAGTTTGGAAAACCTTGTTTCATCTAAACTTATAAACCTTTATATTTAAATTTTTAAAAAATAAGAACAATTCTTTTGAAAATTTGATCTTTTTACAAAATGTCTAACGATATGATAACAGTTAAAGAGTGTTTTACAGATATTTATCAATGTACAGAATACATAAACTAATATTACAGTTTGACTTTAATAATATAGTGTTTAGTTTACGTTTATATTACGTACGTTACTTTTTATTATTAAAATTTATTATAAAATTTATATTCTTACTAATAAGCTAATAACATTAAAAAACTTTTATAAGCTAAGTTGTTTATTGCTAATATAAAAAGCTTATAAAACATAAGTTATAGTCCTTATTATAAATTTAGTGTTGTGAAAAAAAAATAACTTGTCTTTTTTCTTTATTGCCATAAAAATAAATAAAAATTCTGCTATGAAGTTATTGATATATCTGTTGTTACAACATTAAAAAAAGTACTCAACTAACCTATTAATGATTTCTATTAAACAAAAAGTTATTATAGTTTTATACTCAAGTTTGATTGTTACTCTTATTTCAAAGCAGTTTCTTAAAATTTAACTTTTTTAAAAACTTACATTTTTTGACTTTAATTTATTAAGAATAGACTGGTGATAATCATAGTTTTAAAAACACGCAGTTACTTAAACAGCTAGATTTACGCTCTACTTAAATTTGTTGAATGTGCTAAGTATTTCTCTATAAATTGTAACAATTTTGAAGTTTGAACTTTTCAAAACTCTACAGTTTTTAAATAACTTTTTTAGAGGTACAAGTTTTAATTAGAAAATATTGACAACTGCATTTATTATTTTATTAAATAAAAATATTATTCAAAACACACTCATCAACTACTTCTGTGTTTAACTTATTATAAAAACTCTTATCTAGACAGTATTTGTTCTACATTTTTTATTTAAACTCATCATGACGTACCCATTATCTAATTTTGTACATGTTAACATTATATTTTATAGCTTAGTTAAACACAGCAGTAGTTTATAAGTGTGTTTTGAAAAATATTTTTTACTTAATAAAGCAGTGCAATGAATTTGTCGACATTTTTTGTAGTTGTAACAGTTTTGAAGTTTGAACTCTTAAAAGCTTCACAGTTTTTTTAAACAGCCCTCATCAACAGCTGCTTTTATTTTTGTTAGTTTTATAAAAAAACCATTTTGTGAAGTATTTTGCTAAGCGTGGATAGCTCCTATTTATTTCTCAAAAATTTTAGTAAATTTAACATAACTGTTATTAAGTATCTAAATTATTATTAAACTATCAAATTTAAATAGAAACTTAAAAAATGGTTGCTCTTGAAAATGAAACAATGGATGTTGAAGTGAAAAAAGAAAAAAAATTAAAGAAAAAAGTAAGTGAATAGTACCTTTTCTAAGTAATAAAATTAAAAAAGTTACATAACATTTAATTTATGTTCAAATTTGTGGTCAGTTAACTTAAATCAGGGTGGCCATTTAATCTGAAATATCAAAATAACCTATATTAACATGGAATTTATGAAAAATTCTAGGAAAATCTGGCGTTAAACAAGTTAAAATGTAAAGAGATATTCATTTTAGATTACATAAGAGACTTAGATTTAAACTATCATTATAATATCATAATAATAAGTTTGATTTTTTAATAAATAGAAACAAGAAAACTTGTACTTTTAAAAATCATGAAGAAAGTTAGAATAGTTTACTAGAAATTTTAAAATAACAGTGTCCAGCCTGTAATATTAAATAAAAGTTTTCATAAAGGAATTAATCATATATAATTAAAGTAAATGTTGTATTACATTTTTAAATGGCTTAACATTTATCTGTATTAAAAATTTTGATTAGTTTGTAACTCCTGTTGATCTTAACTTAATACCTTCTACAAAAGTTGTAGATAACTTAAATGTATTTAACTATAATTAAACTAAATTTATATTTTGATAACAGTTAAAAATACAACTTTTTTTGTCTAATTTGTTCTTGTTTTTATTTTTAACGTATAGAAAGTCAACCTTTTTACAAAATTGAAGGTTATACTTTAGCAGACTTATGCAGGATTATTTATGTGAATTTTATTTTAATTATAAGTAATTAAGTTCTTTTTCATTTTGACATCATTAATTTAATATAGATGTAGCTTAAAAATTTATTCATAACATTAACTCAGTTTAAGTTTGTAATTTTTACTTAAAGTTCACATCTTACATGAATTTAAACTTTTTGGTAATTAAATTGAAAATTATTAATATTTAAATAAATATTTATCAGGGCTTATATGGAGTATCTAAAATTTTTACTCTGGATTCATTAATTTTTTTCTATAAAACTTACCAGTCAAAATATAAATTTAAAGTTTTTACTACTTGAAAGTGTTATAAAAATACTATGTATCAGATTTTTATCATACAACCATTATATTTTGATTAAAATTAAAAGTAATTTTTCAAGAAAATTGGCCTTGAAAATTTTAGATTTCATATGTATTGGAATTTTTTTAGACAAAACTTATAATATCTCAAAACTTGATAATAATTTTTTTGTCCTTTAAAATATTTTTTTAGTGTATACTCTAAGCTTTGAAATAAGAGCCAGTGTTAATTTTTGTATAAAACAAATGTTGGATAATTATTCCCTTAACAAAGAACATTAGTATGCATGAGCATAAACATTTAATATTGATAATTTAGTGGTAATAAACCTGCAATCCTGGAAAAACTTGGACTTTGACCATTTAGGCAAAAAAAAAAACTGTAGTTTTGAACAAAGTCCCTCATGAAACTTGAATATAAAACTATTTTTACATGTGAAGTAACATTTTTAAAGTTAAATACAAAAATATATCATAAAGTTTGAATTTTTTTTGAATCATTTGAAAGTTTTACTTTAAAAAGCACATTTGAAGTAGCTTTACAGTACTTTTTCACAGGGTTGCCAAAAAACCAGGAATCCTGGAATTTGATAATATAGCTAAAAAAACCTTAAATATAAGAATTTTTGAAAAACGTGGAATTTTGAACAAAAATAACTGAAAAAATTGGAATTAAAATAAATTTAAACAGAAAAATCTATCATGAAGATAACTTTTTTTGTTATCATCAAAAACTTTTATTATTTAAAAACACATTTAAAGTAGCTATAAGGTATTTTTCAATTTTGTTATACCACTTAACACAGTTTTTAACATTAAACTTAAATTTAAATTAGAATGGACCTATATTTTTAAAAACCTGGAAGAAATTTCTCAAAAACATTTGGCAATTCTGTTTTCAATAATGTCTTGCTGTCTAGGACAATTTTTTTACCTTAAGTTTAAACTTTTACTCAAAGTGTTCCAAAAAGCTTGTTTTTTTAAAAACTAGAAAAATTTCAGAAAACCTGAAAGAAATTTTAAAAAAACTTTAGTTTAGTGCAACCTAGTTTATTTCATATCATTAGAGACACTTGTATTTAAGGACAAAAGATGGTTGCCTTTTTCACAAATTGTTTTTTTTTGTGTATTTTCATATGGATACTTGTTTTTTATTTTACATAATTGGAAATCAAACTAAATTTTTAAATTTGAGGACAACTATAGTCAGTTCAATAGATTGTATGGAAAGTTAAAGCTTAAGGGCATAGAGGAGTGAAACTTTTTTTTAAATTTTAGTCTTATTATTTACATATTAGGATAAGCTTCTTGTTACTTTTTACCTCTTGTTAAAATTCAAACTAACTTTTAAGATATAAGCAATAAAAGTTAGTGATTAAAAGATTCTATATGGGAGGCCCAAACTAAAAGGGCAAAAATAGACTATTTCACTAAAAATCTATTTCCTCAGTCAGTTTTTTAGCAATTGTTTTAAAACTTTCTAAGAGTAATCTTTAATAAATTTAGAACAGCTTCAAGGTAGCATATTTTTTAATATTTGTAATATTTATACATACAAATATTTTTATATATAAATGTTTTTTAATTTTGGTCATAAATTTTTATTTTTTTCTATTATGCTTCCCACTAGATGTTTGTAGTATTAAAATGTACATTTCATAAAAATTTGAAATAAATTGCTTAACAAATGAAGGAGAAGATAAATTTTTGAATTTCAAGAAAGTTAGCCTTGAAGTTTTTAAATTCCATACGGTTGTATCCAGGGTTGCCACTTTACCTGGAAACCTTGAAAAACCTGGAGTTTGAAAATTTAAGCAAAAAAAAACCTGGAATTTTGAACAAATTTCACATGTTCAGTAGTAAAATTTTGATTTGACTCCAAAACTCTATTGTTTAATAAAAGAATTTTGTTATCATCAAATTATTTTTTTGCTTATAAAATTATTTAAAGTAGGTTCACAGTATCTTTTCAATGTTTTTATACTTTTTAAGGCAATTCCTTACCTTAAACTTAACTTTTAACTAAAGATAGACCCAAAAATGTGTACTTTTAAAAACCTGGAAAAAATTTTGAAAAAACAAGTTGCAACCCTGTTGTAATGCATTTTTTTTCCATAACTCTTTTCTTAGATCACCATGACTTAGAATTTTTTAAATATTGCAAGGAGCGTTTCCTAAAAGTATAGGTTCTCATCTCAAAAAACATAGGAGAAGATGGCTTTTTAGTGAAATCGTCTTTTTTTGTTGTTTTAGTTTGCGCCTCCCAGAAGGAACCAATTGTTGCCTCCGGCTTAGACCTACAGTATCTCAAAAACTATATTGAACTTTTAAAATCTGTAAAAACCATCTTGTAGCCTAATTTAAACTATAAAATAAGATCAAACATTAAAAAATTGATTTCCTCCCTACCCTATGCCCTAAATAAATTATATATTCATATTGAATTCAGTGCTTGGTTAAAAAGATTTTTGTTTTTACTGCAAATAATCAAATAAAGTCAAATTTGTCTGTTAGTTAATTATTTCTTAAAACTTCATACCACTACTTTGATAATTTAGTAATTTAGAATTGAAAATAAAGTTGCTGTATTTACAAGACTGCCACACACCCAAGATAAGGATATCTTAGGATATTTTGTAGTTTATCAAAATTATAGAATATATATCATGATATTATGATTTTTTATTTTAAAATCAGGCAAACTATGGATAATTTTGTTATTTTATATGCCTCAGATTAGGGATTTTTAAAAAGTCTCAGGGCAAGGTTTTTTCTAGATCTTGAATGAGATTTAGCTGATCCAGTTTCAATTTTTTGTTCATTTATATAACCTATGTATAAGAATTTGTTTTTTAAAATGTGTAGTTGTTTTTTTAGCCTTGTGTTATTTGATAATTTTTTTATATCTCTTTACAGCTCTTAGGAATTACATTTTAGTTTTTGCTTTAAGTCTGACATTATTATGTATAATGGTTTGAATTTATATTAAGCATAAATAGTTTAAAGATATATAAGTTATGCAGATAAAAGAGATAAAATCTATTTGTTTAAAGTTTTAATATGCTTGAAGTATGAATTTAAGTGAGTAGTTTATGTAATAAGATTAAAGTTATCAATTAAAATGTCAATTTTTTTCTATATTATATTTTAAATATATTATTTTTACTTAAAATTATCCAAAAACTTAAAAAAAAATCTTAATTATTTTATTCTTTAAACATTGAGTTTTTAACAGCCGTATTTCTCATTAGTTTGTAAACATAAAATGTAGAAGCATATATATAAACGCACGTTTTCTTTTTATTATTTGGAAGGAAAATAAACATTACATGTAAGTAGTTTATGTCAGAGGTAATGAATTTATGTAAAGATTTAAAAAAATCAGGATGACTGAGATTTTAGAACATTTATTTTGAATTAAAGTGTGGCAACCTTGGTATTATCTTTATACAAAAAATTACAAGTTTTTAGACATTTTCATAATATGTCTTGTCAAATTATGAAAACACTGTTTAATTATATTAAATATTTCAAAATAAAAATATATGATAAAAGTAACAATCAACTGTTAATTTAAAAAATGTTTTTTTTTTCAATATATGAAGGATTTTTTTAGAATCATTCTAATATTAGTAGTTATACAAATTTGAAAATGATAAGAAAGAACATTTTTAGTGAAAAAAACAGTTCTTTTTTGCCATTTTGATTTGTGCCATCCAAAAGGAACATATTGAACTTTGGAACTTTGACACCTCATATATTAAAAGTTACAATGAGTTTTTTAAAGTGTACAAAGTATTTTATAAGTTAATGTTGTATAAGTTTTATAAGAAAATGTACAAAATAAGATTAGCTTTAAAAAAAGGTGGATTACTACCTAAACAATATAAGTATAACTAAGTTAGTATAAAATACTTTTATTAGTAGTTATTACTTAATCATTATCTGTTATTATTATATAACATATTATATCTGTTATCCACCTTAACTAACTACATTAAAAAAGAAACATCTGTACAGTTGTTAAATTAATCTTTTTTTTAATGGTAAAATTATTAATCTTTTGATTTGATTATTGTTTTGTTACTATACATTTTCAACATAGAATTTGTTAGAATTCAACATAGAAGTTTTTCAACATAGAACGGTGAAATGTACCTCGTCTGAAAGTGATATAAGATAGAATTTATACATGTTTAATTATTATTCACCACTCACTGTCTGTAGACAGTAAAATAGTTTCTGCAGTGAGTGCTTAATCAAACTTTGTTGACGGGGTTTACACTCATGATAACTCTTGAAAATCTCAGGATGGTTCAGGCTAACTCATGCTAATTTGAAATTAAAACAAATCCAGACGACTTAGGCCAGTTTGTATTTTTATAAAAAACCTCAGACAGTTTTAGGATTTTTCAAAAATCTCAGTTTTTTTTAACTTCTAAACCTTAATGAGATTTATTGTTCCAGTTTATATGTTTTAATATTTCAAAACTAATTTTGTTTAATAACTTGATTTTTATTGATTTTAAAGAATTAAAAAAACTCATGATGACTAAGGACAGTTTTTGGTCACTCAAACTAGTTTTTTGACTTAAAATGTGGCAACTCTGGTTTAAATAAATGTTTAAAGTTCTAAGGATTTTATGTTTTAGTTTTATAGCTATTCTAGGGTTAATAGCTAAGTAATATAGCATCAACCTATTTGTATAGTTAAAACATTGTATTAACTTTTTTTAAGTTATACGACCTCGTAAATAATTATTTTAGCAATAGATGCTTAATCAGAGTTTTATATAAATAATTAAAACATCACAGACAACAAAGAATGGAGTAGATAAGGTGAAAAAAGTAAAGAAGGTAAAGAAGGACTCTAATGGAGAAGTTGTTAAGAAGAAAAAGAAAAAAGAAAGTTCAAACGGTGAACCTGCCAAAAAGAAAAAGAAAACTGCAAATGGTGATAGTAAAAAGAAAAGCAAAGCTGTTAGTTGATTCATACTTAGTGATTAAGTAAAATTTGAAATTATACTAAAATTTAGTTATTACAAACAGTTAACCTCCCGTGAATTTACGCACTCGTTTGGTTATGCATCCTTGTTTAGTTCCACATTATAAAATTCTCTAAAAGTATTAATTAAGAAATTGTGAGTAAAAAATAGTTTTTTAAAAAGTATTTAAGATACATTATTTTTTGACAAAATTATATTGAATTACTTAGTTTAAAATAATTTTAAATTTTTACAATAGGATTCTTTTAATCAAATGCATTCCCATAAACAAAATAATATAATAGGTATATCTGATACCTCTCGTTTACTAACGTTTTCTCGTTTAGTTGAGCACTTTTGCTGTGGACACCAATGTGCGTAGATTCGCAAGAGGTTACTGTAAATTAGTTTTATATTTGCTAAAATTTTTAAATTAATATTCTTCAAGTTGTTTAAATTTATTTTTACTAATGAAAACTTAGTTTGTTATATATAAGTTTGAACTCATCTTCTGTTTTTTTATACTGTTTTGATACACATCATTACAAAAAATTACATGGTTAACAAAAAAAAAAAAAGAAAACCATCAATAAAAAATGGAACAAACAAAAAGTATTAGTGCACGAAATTTAGATTAAAAAAATTTAAGTATTGACTGAAAAATTTATAACAAAAAACCGGCTTTGTTTAACAGGAACAATTAATTTATAGTTTCTGTTTTGTAGTCTTGTTGTTTTGTTTTATTGCTTCTTAAATTCATGCTTCTACAATCTCAAAAGAACAACTAATATATAATTTTTTTTATAAAAAAGGCATCCGATTCTGAGCCGTCAACCTCGGAAGAAGAGAAACCAGCTGCTGATCCAAACAGCCATCAGGTGAAGGGAGATTTCAAAAAATTCCCCTTGACTGCAAAAACAATTGAGTTGTTAAAGGAGAAAGGAATATCCTATTTGTTTCCAATTCAGTATGAAACGTTCCACCCTATCTATGATGGAAAAGACGTTATTGCACAAGCCCGTTAGTTATTGTATACTTTCAGTTACCCAAAATATTAAAAAGTGTGCTATAGATTTATGATAAATACAGTATTTAAGCCTACGCGTAACTTTTAAAGTAGTAAAATCAGGGGTAAAGTTAAAGCAGTTTATTATTACATAAGCTAGCCTTAAAATTTATAGTAAATTTTAGTGTGTTTTTAGATAACCTTAATAAACTTTAAAAAAACATAAGGCGGTACAGTGTTTAGAAAAAATATTATTGGTTCCGTATATGATATCTTAAAATATAAATAATAAGGTACTTTTTATAATTTTTCTGAGTATAAAATTTCAATTGTTTTATTTTGAAATTCAAAGATTTTTGTTAAAAGTATTTATGGGCTGATTCCTTGAAGTTTGAAAAAAAAAAATTAAAAAGTTAACTATTTAAGTTTTAAAAAATGGTCTTTTAAATGTCAAAGTCACCTTAGATGAATCAGATTAAAAAGATAAATTTTTATTTGTTTTTGGAAGAAATATTATAATTTTAAAAAATTTGTTATCTTCAAGTTTATCAAACTTAATTTAATATCAAATTTAGAAAAATTCAAAACGATTGTTTAAAAACAGTAAGTAGGAGGATACTAACTTTTATTGAAATATATTTTTTTTATTCTCTGTCAGTTTTATCTTCCATAAAAAACCTCTTAAACTCCCAAACTTTGATTGCCTTACCTCAAAATGTTTTTGAATTTAAAAAAAACTGTAGAAATCAACTAGTAGCGCTTAGTCCTTGTGTAAAAATAAGATCTTTAAAGAAGTGACAAAATGGCCTTAACAAACATAATTCCATGTTCAAACTTAAAGTGTCAATTTATATTTCTTTATTTTAGAATTAGATATGTAAACTAATACAATTAGTCAGCTTGAATTTTTGCGTAATCAAAACTAATTTATTTATTCTTTTTGCAGGTACCGGAACAGGAAAGACTGTAAGTTATTTTTTATATTCATATTTTAATTATTTTTAATAAAGACTTAAATAGAATTATTTTTATTAGGGTGTGTTAGAAAATTTATAAAAGTTAATAAATAAATTATCAATATAGTTATTATAGTTAGTAATATATTATATTGGTTAAGTTGAAATTAATTTTACTTAAACCTACTATCTTGATAGTATTTTAATTTTTGTTATTTTATAAAAATCTGAGAAAATAAAAAACAATTTATTAACTGATAATACTGTTGTGCACTTAAAATTTATATTACTTTGAATTTTGAACTAAATATTTTTCTTTAAAATCTGTTATGTGCTACTAACAGCATAAGCTACAAAAGTAGAAATCTTTAAGCTATATACTACTAGGTCTACTAGTTATATAGCATAGCTACTAATAATATTATAAGTTATAGCTTATTCTTTTTCTATTTCATTAAAAATCTACTTTCCTACTAATTAAGTTTTCAAAATTCTCACAACAAACGCAATATAATTTATCCACCAGATGTCGTTTGTGCTGCCCGTAGTAGAGAAGCTTCTCACTCAGCCGGACAGGTGCAGGGGGTACGGCAGACTGCCCAGGGTGCTCGTCATGTGCCCGACCAGGGAGCTGGCCGAACAAGTTCACAACGATTTCGTCCTCGTCAAGCAGACGCTCAAGACGGTTGTCGTGTACGGAGGCACTCCGTACTGGAAACAAGGTTTGACTGAATAATTTGATGTTTATTAGTAAAATAATAGTTTTTTTTTTATGCTTTATCTAGTATGGTGTTTTGGTAGTAACTTTGTAACAACAAAATCGATAGTTTGGTAAATAGTTAAATATGATTAATGAAATGTAGCTACATGTGTTTTATAACTTGTAATACTTGATAGATTGATTTTAGAATTATAACACTTGCATGTTAACAGTTGATGCATATTGCATAGCTGTTCTGATATTAAACTTGAGTTAAGCTTTTGTGATTTTCTAACCCCAAACAATAAATTTTGGTTATAACCCAAGTAATTTTAAGTTGTTCGTAACTAAATGAAACTGTGGAAGGTATATAAATATTTAGTATTAAAAAGTTAATTTCAACAGAACAAGCCTTTAAAAATGGAGTTGACATCATCGTTGGAACTCCAGGAAGAATTCAAGATCACATCAAGTTTGTAATTGTTAATAAAATATATTTTTGAGAGACTTAAATTAAAAAAGTTGATTTTTAAAATTGAAATTAAATTTTCATAACACTTGTACATTGGTAGTTAAACAATAATAATTAATGCTATGCAAATCAGTTTATCCAATCCCATGTATTTAATTTGAAGTGATAAAACAATATTTTATAACCAATTAACAGCAAAGGCAACCTTGACATAAGCACTGTTGAGTTCACGATTCTCGACGAAGTAGATCAAATGTTGGACATGGGTTTCGCGCCAGCCGTAGAAGAAATATACAGCAACTGCTACACCCCAGGTTTTTATATTGAAATTTTACTACTTTAGTTTTTTTCCGATGGGTTTAAATTAAAAGTGTTGAGTTAAACAATAATAACTAGGTATTTAGGACAATTGATTTAGAACAAATGATACGAAGCATGTATGCTGGTCTATTTTGATTAATTTTTGCTCTTAAACTAATACTCAATATAAGTTAAAAATTATGTTTCAAACAATTAATCATCCTAATAATAAAAATTCATCCTAATAATAGATTTTTTTCCAGATCACAAGCCGCAGTCGTTGTTGTTCAGTGCTACCTGCCCACCGTGGGTTCAGAAGACGTCCAAGAGGTACATGGACCCCAAAAACCTCGAGCACGTTGACACCATCGGTAACGAAGTCAACAAGACTTCCGTGCACGTCAAGCATCTTGCTATCAGGTTTTTTATTATTTATTAGGTAATTATCTCGGTATAAGCTCATCTCACAAGATTTTTTTTTAATTTGATGAAAATAGAATATATTGACTTAAAATAATTTTAAATTCTTGATAACTTTATGATAAAAATATTATAGTAGTTAGTTTTTATTGTTATAAACCCAAATAAATTTTCTTTATTCTCAGCAGGACTTTAATCTCAGCAAATTGTAAATAATATATTTCACGGCATGTTAATAAAAAGATATTAACTTCCAACTAATTTCAACACAGATGCGGATGGCAAGAGCGACCGGGGTGCATGAGTTCCTGCGTTCAGATGTACTCGGGCCTGCACGGAAGAGCCATCATTTTCACTGAAACCAAGAAAGAGTGCAATGAGTTGGTAGTGTTTGAAGAACTTCAACGACAGAAGCCACAAGTATGTTGTTTAAGAACTTAAAATTAAACTTCTTTGCTGTGATGCAACCATTTTATTACTGTTTATCGTATAGTGAAGTCATTTTTTATTTTTGTAATTAATCTGTTACTTTTTGTACTCAAACATTTAATTTACAGCATTAAATTAAAAAAGGCCTGCATGTAAAGTTCCATAAATTAATTATATAATGTGTACATATTAGGTGTTTGCTTTTTGCTAGTTCGTTTTTTTCAAAGATCTTCATTTGTTGATAAAAAAGTAGTACGTAAAATTTTATGTAATAAATAGATTTTGTAAAACTACAATGTACTTTTGACTATGTAGCTAAATTTAGTTTTATAATAAAAACCTAATTAGAGCAAGTTGCAGTTCATAATATTTACTTTATCTTTATTCAAGAGCTAATTAATATGGCGGGGATAAAAGTAACTTAATTTTGCCTTTATTTAAATTTTATATCAATGTTGTTTCAACCACGTACATTTATAAGGTATTGCACGGAGACATCGAGCAGAAGCAGCGAACGATCACAATGAAAGCGTTCAGGGACGGTAACATCAGATGCCTGGTCGCCACCAACGTTGCCGCCAGAGGCCTCGACATCCCTGAAATCGATCTCGTCATTCAGTCGTGCCCGCCCAAGGACTGGGAATCTTACACTCACAGGTTTGTATATATTGACTTTTTAAATTTAAGAAAATTCATATCTTGTTTCCGTAAGAATGAGTTTTTGATCTTTATCTTTAGTTTTAAATCTTGTTAAAACTTCTTCGGTCATGTTTTGTTTTAATATGTTGTAAATGTTGAATATTACTTGTATATTTACAACATAAAAAAGATAATTTTGGTTTAAAGTTGATATCGGATAATAAAAAATGTTATTTGCAAAACACACTATAATTAATCTTTAATAATAAAAAATTATGTCACTTGAAATATTTTTTGTTTTATCACAAAACGGACACATTTATTTTCTATCAGCTGCAGATATATGGTGCTTCTGATTGGCTCATATATTAATTTTTTAAGTTTAAATAGATTAAAAATTTTTGATTTATATGTTTGGGTAAGGTGGGTTGGGGACAAGGGTATATATTTAAAATTTAGTTAGAAATGGTTAACGATAAATGTTTAGATATTAATTATATACTGCTGCATTATTACTTTACCACATTTGCATAATGTTATTAATGAAATTTTTTCCAAAACCTTAAAACTGCAGCTGACCGAAAGTTTAGATACAAAATTGAATTTCAAATACATACTTGGTAATTTGTCACCTTTTTTACCAAGTCATATTAATTTCTTTGTTTAAATTTATGAACATTTGAACAAAAGTTTTGTGCTTTTATATTTCAAGCATATTCCACCTACATCTGTTATTTAATATGTGTTACAAATCCAAGTGTCTACTGTTAAAAGGTACACCTGTCACAGTGTTATAAAAAAACCGTATTTTTCTCTCACCAACAGATCGGGACGCACAGGGAGAGCGGGCCGCGACGGAACCTGCATCTGCTTCTTCAAGCCCAACGAAGAGAGGGACTTGAGGGAGCTGGAAAGGAAAACCGGAATCAAGTTTCAAATTGTCAGCCCGCCGCAGCCTAAAGTGAGTTAACTGTTAATAGGATTGAGCTGTTGCAGGAAACGCTTGTTCTGTGCGTTATGTGTTTTATACTGGAGTTAGTCTGGTTTATGAATACGCAAGATAGGCTCTGTTAGACTTTCAGAACGTTTTCTTTAGCTTACGAATAAAATTAAGTATATTTAAGTTCAAAAATAGAATATGATTCAAAAATAGTAAGTCTTTGCACAATTTAACTGTTGTGGTTGAATTAATCATTATTTAGCTGACAAGTGTTTTCAAATAATTTTTAACAAGATCAATAAATAACTTTATTGTATTTGAAGTCCCTTTACATTACTGAAAAAAATTATTCAACCAAACGTTTCAGTCAGTTTTAACGAGTTCAAATACAACAGGACATCGTTGAAACGTCGATAAGCGACACGATCACTTCGCTGGAGAAGATCAACAAGAAGATGGTGGAGCAGTTCATGGATCACGCCAAGAACATCGCCGAAAAGTACGAGGGAGGCGCCGTGGAGGCGTTGGCGGCCGCAATCGCGCTGTGCAGCGGCGCCAGCAGCTTGGAGAACAGAAGCCTGCTGACGTCGAGGAAGGTTGGTGAATTTTAATATTAGTTTGGATGTGTTATTAAGCCGGATGACTACGAAATATAAAGTTGAATTTAGTTTTCCAGTTGTTATGTACCAATGTTGGTGAATGTTTATGATGTATCAGTGGTTGAACTCACATTCATTAGCAAATGGTTGAACAATAATAGTTTTTATTTTTTAATAAAAGTAGTTCTTATTTAAGTAAATTTGTGCAGAATTACACAACATGGCAGTTCGAAGTGCACTACGCGATCAGGTTCAACGGTTTCGTGTACGGCACTGTTGAAAAGTTCTTCGGTCTCGAAACCAAGGAAAAAATGAGCGGGTTGAAATTGTTCGAGAACAAGCTGGTTAGTTGGATTGCTATAAAAAACTTTGTTGAAGTTTAAACTGATATAACCTTAAAATAAATGTTCTTTTTTAATATTTATTAGCATTTTAAATCTTTTGTCAGTATGTAAAGATTGCTTTTAATAATTAATAATATAGTTAATACTATATTATACTTAAACGTTGAAACTTGGTGAACAATACGAAAATTACTTGTTTCATTTTATTATTGATTGTTGATATTTTATATACATGTTCTAGTTCAAATCTAATTAATTTTCATGAGAAAAACTTTCTCACAGGGAGCGGTGTTCGACTTGCCGGAGGAATGCACGGAGCTGATCGAGTCCACCTGGCAGGACTCCCCCTCCATGAAGCTCTTCCAGGCCACCGAGCTGCCCCCGCTGGTGGAAACAAAGTCGTACGGCGGCGGCAACCGTTGGGGCGGCGGCGGCTGGGGCAACAGAAGCGGCGGTGGCCGTGGCGGCTACGGCAACAAGGGTGGCCGCGGGGGCTGGGGAGGAAAGACCCACAACAGGAACGGTGGCGGCGGGGGATACAAGAGAAAATGGGGGCAATAAAAAATAGGGGGTCACATCACAGCCACGTAGTTAAAAATAGATGAATTTTTTTAGAAAATGTTCAAAAGAAATTTTATTCTCTAGCAAAATTTTAAGGTGGACAGTTTTAATTTATAAATAATAACAAACTGTTTTTAAGTATTTAAAATTATATTTTAATCTTTAGTCAATGAAGTAGTTTGTTTTATTGATTTTAGTTTAATTTAATTTTTTATTTATTTACCTACACTTGAAAAACATTTTAGAAAATACCCATAGATTTTATTTTTGTGTTTGATTTAGTGTTTTTTATTCGACCTAGAATATTTTAATAAATAATAATATACACCATTTTTAGAACAATTTTTTTATATAACTAATTAGCATTTGAATGATTTATGTTGTAATTTTAGTATTTTGATTAAGGTGAGTTTCTTAGTTTTTCTGCTGTTTTTCAGAGATCCAGACTAATGTGTTAAACTTAAGGTCTAATTGCTTCACTTTTAGATAGTTTAGCTAAAAGCTTTTGATAAAATTTATAATATTATACTTAAACACTAATAACTTTCAATCTTAACTGACTCTCATACATCATATCATTACATTGTTAAATATCATAAAATTTGATAATTGTTTTGTATATAGTTTTAGGAAAACTTTCATTTAGATAAAAGCACTGAGTTGATCTAAAAAAATAATCCAAAAATTTATTCCCTAAACATTCACAACAAGTTTGGTATCCTGTATGCAGAGGTCCGTAGGCAGTTGGTGTTCGCGGGCCAAATTTTGAAAATATAAATATTTTTGCAGACCGCAGTTGTAGTTTCATTTTTTGCACATCAGAATATCTAGCATAAGTTTCAAAGTATTCGTTCGCGGGCCACAAGTTATCGACCACTGACTTAATTATTTTCAGAAACCTAGGAAAATTTTTATAGACATATGTTTTTAATGGTGTGCGTATGTAGCGGTTTCAAGTTAATGTGTTCAATAGGTTACGGAAAACTTAAGTCTATTTATGAGCCTTACATTACTGCAAAAATTTTGGTCCTGACAGAAATATGTCATTCAAATAACTTATTATGTAATTTAAATTTAAAATAAATCATATAATTAGCTATTTTTCGTCGTTTTCAATGACGTTTTATCAACGGAGTTTCCACAAAACTTGTGAGTTTGAAGAATTAAAACCAATCTGGAATTTTGAACAAACTTTACATTTTTGTTAATTAAAATTGTGGTATGACACGAAAAATATATCATGTAAATAAGAATTTTTTGTCGTCATCAAACATCTTATGTTAAAAAATACATTTACAGTATATTGTTAATGTTGTTATAGTACTAAATTTAAAACTAAAAATAAACCCAAAAATGTGTAATTTTTAAAACATGGAAGGAATTTTGAAAACTTGAAAAAAATTTCTTGAAAACCAGTGGCAACCCTGTGTTAAGCTCAAATTTTAATTAAATTTCTACATAAATTAGCCAAGCTGTACAAAGCTGGTTTCAGTAGTTTGGAAGACCATTGAGATGTACTGTATATTAAAAATGTATTCTAAGATAACGATAGAAGTACTTATGATGTAAGGCTTGACCAGTTTTCCAGTCGTCGGCTATATTTGTCTTAAAACCTTCCGCGGCTGTATTTAAAAAACGTCTTAATGATCTGATAGTTTTGTGTAGTTAAAGCATAAAAACTAAAATTACAAGGTAATTAAAGTGCAATCTTAAATGGAATTATTTTTTATGTAAACATAAATTAGAAAATAGTTGTTGTGAAAAAAAAACAGTTGTACACATTGCAAAGCTAAAACACGTTGCAAGCCAAACATATATGTATAGTGGGCTAGTCTACTTGAAACCCTTGTAGTTATTAAAAAAACTTAAATTTTAAATTAAGTTATAATATTATACTACATTAACAGGGTAATCCAGCCTAAAAATAATAACCATTAATATTTTTTTCTTCATGTTGAGCTCCTATTGATTGTAGCTATTTTTCTTAATATATACAGATAAATTTTCAATATTTTTCAAATGAGCAAAAGAGGAAAAAATAGTCCAGCTTCATTATAAACTAATAGATTATGAAACTCTTGGAGGCAGCTTACAATAAAAAAGAATCTTTATACTCTTAAAAACCGTTTTAAGTGCAAGAACATGCACTAATCAGTTAAAGAAGATGCTTTAGGTTGTCTAAGAAAGTACAAGAAATAATCCAAAAAAGTCTGCAAATGTTGGTTTGACTTCTGTGGAAAGAAGCAACGAAGAGTATCTCAAATTACTTCTATAGATCATGAAAAAGATGTTCATACATTTCCAAAAGCAAAAAGACCTGTAAAAGCAAAAACATTTCTTTAAGACCTGATAAAAGATACGGCAGAGTGAAATATCGTTCTTTTATCGAAGTATTTTCCCAGTTGGATTTTCAGTAAGCAGTTAGAACGATAGTGTGAACGTAAAGTTTTCACCAGTCGTTGATGGTTCTATGAGAAGAATCTAGCGTCGATAAAAGTGGTTTACACAAATGGCTTTGGCTAAAGTCTTAAATATGGGAATTCACCCCTGATATTAGTTCAACAAAATGTTAAAGTCGACATATGTCCTTACATTGTTGCTATTCAGTTTACACTTTTTGAAGTGATGTAATTTCAAAATTTTATCTTCCAACTCAAAAAAATTAAAACCGGTAAAATTATCAGTTTTATTTTATTTTGGTCCATAACAAAAAAGTCTTTACTGTTTTGTATTAAAGTTTTGATGCTTTACAGACATCTCTTTTGAGACAGTAGGAGAAAAAATCGTGTTACGTGCCTCAGTTGATTTAACTTAAAAATTAAATTAGTTAAAAAATTGAAGAAAAAAAAACTTTTACAAAAGCTGTATGTTAACAGACACACAGTTACAGAGAAGCTTTTTAATAAATAAAAATAGATTAAAATTTGTGATTGTTACTCGAAAGCCATCATAATAAGTGTTAAATAAAAAATTAAAAATAAAATGTTGTATAATAAAATATTTAAAATGGTTTTTAATATTATAATTATACAAAAGTCTCGAACATTTAATATATTTTAAAGGTTAGTTGTTGAAATAATTTATTTTTACAACAAACTTTCAACTGAAATTAATGAAAATTCTTTGAAAAAGTCTTTATTGTGGTTTATTATTGAAACAATATTAAACGTTTTCCTTTAATAAATTGTTTAACAGAGAGTTAGGACACTTGTGCTAACAGCTTTGTTTGCAACTTATGAAATAAACTCTTTCTGACACTTTTCAATGTTCAATGTACCGTCAATAGAGTTAATATAATGTTATTTTCGTCGTATTAAAACGGCTAAAAAACTGTTTGTATACCTCAAAAATGTCCTTTACAAAGCCATAGTTTTTTAGCATCATCTAAATATATTCGGATAGAACGCGTCTAAGATTGCGTTTACAAACTATAAGCTTTTTTAAAAATAACAGCGTTATGATTATTTGATTAAATAATTTTAAGGAATAAGTATTCGTGATCTCCAAGTCAGTACAGTCATTCTAGAAACTAAAATAACAGCTGAAGAAAAAGATGCTACGTTAAACTTTTACGTTGCATTTGCTACTTACAAAAAATTCAAAACATCTGGTGTAATGAAGGTTAGTTTTTTTCAGTGACAAACATTAGATTACATTTATAATATAATACGGTTATTAAATAACTTAAAGTTTTTGTAGACTGCGTGCTTTTAATTTGATTATTTTTAGCTAACAAACTATTAAGTGATTTCAGTGTTAAGTATATTAGTGTACTTTAAAAGTTTGACCTCAAAATATGTTTAAAAGTAACAGCGATCACTGCTTTTCTTTTTATATTTATAAAGTACTGTTAATTGTTTTTTTTTCCTGGATGCAAGTTTAGAACTTTGATTGTTACTTTTAAAATAAATTTAAAATATAATTTATTGTAAAAAAATAGGTTTAAAAAAGTTTGTAACTGATTTCGTATTTGTCTGTGAAATTAATATTGTTACAAGCGTTTCTAAAGTATGTATGAAGCTGATTTATTCGAAAAAATCTATACTCATTCGAACTAATCCACACAAAAAAAGTTTTTTGGCTGGTTCATTGCTGAAAAGCTATTATAAGAAAAAAAACTAAGATTAGATGATTTTGAAACCAGAGGAGGTTGGCATGCCAACTTTCAAGGGTTTGTTTAGAAGGGTAGGGGGGTTAATGGTTGACTCATGGCTAAGAGGTCTTTGGCTCTGAATGCGAGCACTCTTAGCCCGAGTTTGAATCATAGTGTCAAGAAGTGTGAAGAGTGAAGACACTCTGGATTTTGACTGACCCGTGACATAGTTTAAATTTACTTTAACAAAAACTATTTAATAATATAAAATACAAAGCAGTTGGGATAAATTTATATACTAAAAACTTAAAAGTAAACCAATTTGTAACAAAATATAAAAAACTTAAAATGAATAAAGTAATTAAAATTAGACAAAAATTACAATAAAAAACTCAGGTTTGAAAAAAATCAATAAAATTTTATAAACTGTTATAAAATTTTATACAATGTTAACAAAAATCAAGGAAACACTTAAATTTGTCTAAAGACAATTTAAGTATCTTGCTTATAAAAAAAGTCAAAAAAATTAGTCACTAGCACACAGGAAAAGGTGGATCTACTGGAAGACAATCAACTCCACTCCAATTCTTTCCTCAGAACTCAGACTACTGTCTCTAACAATGATCCAAGCTCACAATAGTCATTTCTTTGAGTAATGACAGTTGTTATAGCAACAATTTCAAACTTCTTGTACTATAACTTGTCAACATCTCATTTGTTGTTGTTTATAGCTTGCCCAACAACAAAGTGTTTCCAATTAAAAAATAGAAAATTGTAATTAAATTACAATTTGATGTCAGCAATTTAAAAGATTAAGTCAGTACTTTTAGAAAATGTAAAAATACTTTAAAAGGTTTAGAAAAATTTAAAGGTTGTTGAAACTAACAATTTAACCTTTAATTAGCAACAAAAGTAGTTTAAAAGTCATTTTAAGTTGAAGTCTACATTGTATATTGTTTTATTACTGATACTTATTTTATATTTTATAAGGTTTATATTGTAAAAACATCGTGTGTTATCAAATTATTTCAGTTAAAATATGAGTTAGTACGAAAGACATATTTTCTGAACGTATCTATTTTCTAATAGTGAAATTTGTAACCTAAATGTGCACTAATTAGACTTTGTTTAAACCAGGGTTTCCCGAACTTTTTTTTCAAAAGTCTCCCTTTCAAGAAATCAAAAACGTTATAGCCCCCCTCCAACACGATTTATCAAAAAAATACAACATAAGACTTTTTTTTGCTTAATTATTTTCCAATTTTAACTAGTATAAGTTTAAAAACTACCATTAAAAACGTCTTAGACCTTTTTTTGTTCTTCCTCATCAACTCCAGCATATCTAGTGTATGTATCAATTTATGAACTCATGACCCTTCCTCTGACCCCTTTGCTGCGCATAGCCCCCAAGAAAGCCACTTGGTCCAGTTTGGGAAACCCTGATTTAAACGTGTACATTTATTTTATTTTAAAGAATGAGTTCTACAAAAGTATTAAAATCGATTACAACTTTTTGGATTTTATATTTTGTGTGTTCAAAATTTTTTTTAGACTCATAAAGAATAATATTTTTATGCAGGTTAAAAATATTAATAATTAATTTTTAGTCTTCTAAACTAAAATTAGATGCCAGGTGTTCACAAAATATTAATATAATTTAAGTCTTTAAAACATACTATATTAAAAAATAATAATTTATTTTTTGCATTACGTGCTTATACAATCTTTAAGCATTAAATATTTTAAAGTTTACTTTATCTTTACATTTTTTTATAGATTAGTAAGTCTTTGCTGAAATTTTCAAGAGCTTAACTTATTTATGTAAAAACAAAATATTTAAATTAATCTCTTATAACATTTAAAACTACAAACTTATTTCAAACTGTTTTTACCAAAAATATCCGCATAGAGGCATACATCAGTCGAATTACGCAATTTGTTTTATTATTGAAAATGAAAAACTGGTACTCACTTGCACAAATTACAACGAGTAGCAGTTATGAAGGTTATTTGCGCGGGAGCACCCAAAACTGGCACTAAATCACTCGCTAAAGCGTTGAGATATCTCGGATACGAAAACGGTTTGTGTAAAATTGAGTTTGTGTTGTTATTTTTTTTAAACATGTAAAAAATCAGTATTTAGTTTTGTTAATTGGTAAACAATCATTCCTTATATATTATGTTATAATGGTTTCGTAATAAAAAAAGCTTTTACATTAGTAAATTTTAATAAAGTTAAATTATAAAATTTTAAACAAACATAAGTTTTCACGTAAAAAACAAGTGTTTTTAAAATATATACTTTTTAATTTTGCGTCTACAAAACGTATTTAAATTTGTAATTTAGATTGTATTTGTTATGCTTTATAACTCTAATATTTAATGTATAAAATTATAATACAAAGTTTGTTAAGTTCAATGTTAATTTGCTTTGTTTGCTATAAACAAATAGTTGGCAACTTTATTTAGATTATAGTTGATGCCTTTTTAAAACTAAAACAAAAGCTGAGAGCCAAAAAGAATTGAATAAACTGTTGTATTTTCATATTATATTATTTTTTAAACCTAGTACTACATGTTTCAAGCTCATCAAAAATGTACGAAAATAATCTAAGTATACAAAAATTACGTTAACATAAGTGTTTTTGTTCTTCTTAAATGTACATAAAAAAATGTAAAAACTAAAAGTTAAATAAACTAAAACATTTTAGAACCAGTAATTAATTAAGCTTTATTTTAACACCATACGTTTCCTACAACTAGTTGTTTTACTTACTGATTAATGATTAAGCATTTATCTTTTCTGTTGCATATTAAACAAATAAGTAACGTTTTCGAATAAGTAAACTCAAACACTGAGTAAAGCGTCAATTATATTTTTTTTAAAGCGCCACATCTGAAACTAAAATTATTTAAATTTAAACGTGCTGGGAAGTGCTATAAATAAAACCATACTTAAGTTATAAGCATATTATTTTTAAAAACAAATGTAGATTGGTTAGATAATTGCATTTCGTAGCTGACTGAATGATTGAGTAGCTTACGTATTTTCGAAACATTTTTTATATAAAACAGTTGTTAAGTTTTATGTATATCTTTAATTTTGATTATACTTAGTTTTAGCTATGGATAAAGTTATGTGAGTTGATAAAAAAAAAACTAGTTAGTAATTTAATAGGTTAGAACTCCTGGAAATAAAAAAAAAATATTTGACACAAACTTTAAAATTTACTAAGTCAAGCCAGTCAAATATATTAGAAATAATAAGCTTGTTACGTTTTGTCTCAATAAATGGCTGCTTATTAAAAAATAGAGTAGATAGGGTACAGAAACATATAGATTAATATACAAATCGAATAAAAAATATTTGTTTACTCACATGAACTAAAAAGCACAAAGATACATCACACTATACTAAAACTTTATTTGAATACAAATAATCAAATATACTAATAAGTACCTTAGAGCATCTTAAGTTAAAGTCAAAGAAGCATGTTAAGTTTAACATTTTTGTAATAAAACATAATAAAGCATATCGTCTTCACCAATTACTACAGAATGCCAAAATCTTTCAAAATGTTGTCTATTTTATATTAAAAGAAAAAAAAACTTTTTTATTATGATTTTATTGCAAAGAAGTTAACTCCTTCGAATAAACAACATTGTTTTGGAGATTGGGAAAATTGTTTTTAGAAAGCTTAGAGAATGTTAGTTTTTTACAAAAAATATCCCATACTTACTCACAAGCTTTAGAATCATAAAATTAAATGCTGAATTTAGTTACAGTTTTATTTAACTTGAAAATTTATTTTCACATCTTTGTCTTAATTAGATATAAACTGTTATTAGCTTAATGTTAAATTTTAGCTATAAATACCTATTTCTTTAACTACAATTGAAATTTTAGGACATTAAATTAAATAAAGTTTTTTATACAAAAGTATTATGTTATAACTGAAATATTTAAAACAAAATATAAACAAAAATAACTTTGTATACATTTTGATTAAAATGTAAACAGCAATAATCCAAATAAATTAACTATTTCCACAGTTTACGACTTTGAAGAGAGTATTGAATTTGCGTTTGAAGAATGGGAAGAAATATGGTTGAACAAAACAGAGAGTTACGACAAAGTAATGAATGAAACATACAAAAATGTCGATGCAGTTGTTGATTTTCCTCACTCGTTTTTCTTTGAAGAATTTCTCAAATACTACCCTGATGCTAAAGTAATTTTTTCTAGTTTCGATAGTAGTAAATACTCAAACATTTTTTAAATGTTAAAAATTATTTATTTGAGTCATAGGTCTATCTGAAAGTGAGGTTTTTGTAATAATATGTTATAAAAATATGCTCAAACATAATTTAATTATTGTTGTTTAGTTTAAAGTTTTAAAAGTCCTTTTTAAAACTTTCTTGTCTTTTAACTAAAAAGTATTTATGTTTAGACTAATTTGCTGAACTATGATTTTCAATCAACCCTTAACTTTAGCAAACATTAACTTTTTTTTTCTTTGTATAAAATACATGTTTAAGAGTAAAAAACGTTTTAATTGTGATTAATTTTCGATGAATTTTTGTATTTTCTTTATTACTTACTTAAAAAATTAAATACCATTAAAAACTTTAAAAGTTGTTATAGGTTATTTAAAATTAGCTATAAAAAACATTAAAAATAACGAAATTTAGTTTAAGTGTAAACATTTTTACATACAAGACATTTTAGTAATACTAATTAGTTTCAGTTTTGTATACTAGCTATGCATTTTAAATATACACATTTTTTTAGTTAATCTCCTTTTTTAGTTATTTTGAAGAATTTTTCGAAAAAAAAACGAATATTATAACATGTTTGTATAAAACAAATCAAAAATACTGCTTTTGAGTACATTAAATGTAAATTTTGTTTGGAAATAAGACTTTTATTTAGTTATCGTCAAACTATTTTAAGTTCAATTTGTCATTTACTCCACCTTAAAGTATATTATGCTTATAACGAAAATATAACTCTATAAAGAACGAAAACTGGCTGATTTGGAAGAAAATCACACCGCAACAAACTGTTTTTATGCGTTATTCAAGTTTATTTATCTTGAAATCAAACAAAACGTACTTAATTAGACACCTTATATTTTAATGTAATACTTATAAAAACTTCAGATTGATTAAAAATTAATTAATTACAAAACAACTTAAAGCTCTAAAACTGCAGTGAAAATTGAATGTTTTAAATTAAGTATAATTTAATTTTAACTTAAAAGTAAAGTCTTTATCATTGTTGTAAAATTCAAAATTTGTAATGTTAATCAAAAAAAAAAAAAAGAAAACTTTCATAAGGTTTACTATACTTTTAAAGTTTACTTACAACATGTAATTCTATATGTTTTTAAAACTGCCATAACATGTATTTTTTAGGATTATATTGTTTAGTTATAATTTAAAGTTTATTATGAGCTTTTATTAAGTAATTAATAAACAAAAAACTTCAATTTCATTAGAATAGACGATAATAATATAATTACATTTAATGAACACTTGATTTTTAAGATTTTTTAAATTCTTATTCTTAAATTTATAATCTAGGTTTAATTTTTTGCTTTGTTAGTTAAATTGTATAGCAACTGTATACGTTTGTAGGTTGTGCTCATGGTAAGAGACAATGAAGACGCTTGGTTTGAAAGCTTCAAAACAATGATTGAATACAGTGAGGCAAAATATTGGTATGTTAAATACATGATTCCTTTTTCAAAAAGTCTTCAACGATTTCTCACGTGGGAAAACGCAATGTTCACAGCTACATTGGTAAGTCATAAAAAAGTTTTTGTTCTAAGTGGATTGAGTTAAAATTTTGTAAGAAATGTTGTAGAACTATTGTTCTTAAAATAAAATTAATTTTAAAACTTTAAAAAACAGAAGACTTTTAGAAAAAAGTTAGAAAAAGTTTAAGTTCTACGTTCTCGTAGAACAACTACGAAATCAAAAAAAAAAAACTCAATTAATAAAGAATAAAAATGTGTAACTTCAAGTTTTTAACCAGGGAGAACATGAACCGAAAAAACTGATATGGCAGAAATGGTACAGACGTCACAATATAAACGTCAGAAGTATCGTTCCGCCTGAACAATTTTTAGAATTTAACGTTAAACAGGTTATTTGTCTTTGTATATTTTGGTTAGAAAAAAAAAGATCTGTTTTCAATTTTGTCTAAAAAATTAAACAAAGAGCAAAAACATTAATTTTTAAAAGATATGTTTAATTTTATTTGCTAGGCAGCAATGTGCCTACACCTGACCTTAAGTAAAAAAAAAGTGCAAAGCTTAAATGTATTTTAGCAACTATTTAACATGAATAAATTTAATAGTTTTTATAGACAGTTGATTTTTAAAGAATTAATGAATTTTTAGAAACAGTAACTTATTATTTCAAAGTATCATAGTTTTACATATAAATGTAGTTTTGTGTCTTTTAAAAATAATAAACTTTATCTAGGGCTGGGAGCCATTGTGCAAGTTCTTGGGTAAACCGACACCGGAAATTGGGTTTCCCAGGGAAAATGTCGCCATGGCAACAGGAAAATCCAGCATAATCGACAGAACTATGCAAGACACGTGGATAATGAAGAAAGCTGAAAAAGAGTTTAGGATTGTATTTTCAGTATTAGCTGTAATAATTGCAGTTGTTGCTTTTTTATGTTTTTATTGAAATTAGTGGTAGTTAACTTAAAACAACTTTGTTTTAGTTTTATTTATAAAAAATCTTATTATTAAAGATAACGGTTGATAAAATTAATTTCTACTACATCTATAAGAAAAAAATAGTTTCACTGTTTAGTTCAGAATAGAATTTTTTTTTAAACTTTAGTATTACTTTATTAAGAACTTTTTGTTTTCATTTTAAATAACGAGTTCTAGTTGTTTTTAAAACTTTGGTGATGTTGACTTTTCACAAAACTTTAATAAATAGCTTGTATACTCTGTGCAAGTTAAACATAGCTGTTTTTGATAACAAAATTATTTTATATATTATTAATTATAGCTATTTTTTTGATTTATCAAAATAGGTTTTTTATTAAACTTAAGTATTTTAGGTTGTTTAGTTTTTTTTATTTATTTAAAACATAGATATAATACTAAGGCAATAATGTTTCACCTCTAAAGGATTTTCTGGCCTACAAAATAAAATAAACATAAGACGATGGATAACTAAAAAATACAATAATGCAAGAAATTATAATTAAATTCAAATCAAATTAGAAAATTAAAAAATGTATAGTGTTATTACTAGATAATTGATTAACAAAATTAAAAAACAATAACAATGAAAAATATTTTTAAATTTCAAATATTATTTATACTTACAATAGCTGATTTGTTCTATACAGATTTAGATTTAGCTTATAGCAACACAAAACAAAATGTCGTTTAACAAATAAGGGTACAAGTAATAACAAAAATAAAAATAAGTGATAAAAGAATTAAATACGCTAAGTTTTAAAATAAAATTTCCTAAAGTGCGGGCAGGTGTAGAAGAGCTCTTGTCTTTTGTTTAAAATTTGTTTCTTGTTAGCAAGTAACAAGATATAATACCCGAAATGTCTAACCTTACATGGTTTGAGTTTATTACTTTAAAGTATACTTACAATATTTTCAATAATTTAAACACGATTACAATTGTACTTACCTTAATATTAGATGACAAAAATTAAACCTTTTAGTAAAAAGAGTTTTTTAATATAAACAAAAGTTAAATAGTGTAATACATCCATTTAAATCTTGATAGTGTTATTATTGTTGGGTTGAAATAGTTGAAACGTCATTTATAAGTTGCAAATCGTCAAGAATGAAAATATCAAAAAAATTAAAAGTATATGATGCAGAACACTGAAACAAACTTAAAATATTAAGTGATAAAAGCTTTAAAATAAAATACTTTGTTTTAATAGTTAGAAAAATAATAAGCAAAACAGCTCCAAAGTTTTTATTAAAAATAACTGTTTAAGCAAACAAACCAGTCATAATATGAGGATCAGGCTTACTTTTTTTTTTGAAAATTCTAATTTTATTAACATATAGAATGGTTAAAAAACTAATTGCCAAAGTTATAATTAATAAAAAGTTTACGAAGCTCACAAGTAAACAACTCGTTTTAGCAGGTCAATATAAGTAAGTATATGTATGCTTTGTTGTGTTTTAAAACTTTAATATTAAAAAGAGAAATCTATATGTAATTATTTTTGCGTACTTTAGAATATTTATATACAATATTTAGTATTCCATATTTGTTTAACTATACGCCTTTAAACAAAAACATTGAATTTTGATTAGTTTTGATTAATCGTTTTTTTTTGTTCAAAATCTAATAATCTTAACAGTGATCAAGTTAAGAGACTAACAAATAAAGTATTACAAAAAGTTTATGAATTAGTATTTCATCTGATAGATATTTTTGTAATTTCTGCTTTTAAAACTATTTGTAGCTGCAAATCTGTCGGAAAAAAATTAAACTAGAAATACTAAATGGTTAAGGAGCTACTATGGTTTTTTTTATTATGTTATCAGTAATTAAACACTGATTCAAACAGTTATTTATATTAAAAAAAACTTTGTATCAACATATTAAAGCTTTTAAATTACTAGCTACAGTGGTCGTAAAGCATTATAAATTTTTAAAAATCAAAAAATATAAAGTTTAAAAAATAGACAGCATAAAAAAAACTTCTGCCGAGTAATGGTCTGTTCAAACAATGTTAAGTCGAATAAACAGTACATTAATTTTTTAAAATTGTTAATTAACATTGAAACAAAAAATGTTTTTGAGATAGTTCTTACGTAAATGTTTTACACTTAAGATTTTTTATGTTTGAAAATTAAATTATTTAATAACAAACAATTAATATTTTTTCGAATAACCTCATTAACAAAGACTATTAATATAAATTGCTAAAAAGTTTTCAGAATTTGTTTAAAAAAGAAAAAAAAAGTTTTTGTGCTTTTTTAAACATTAAACCCCTATGTTAAAAAATGTTTACATAAAAAAAAAAACCTTCAAGTTATTATACGAATAGAGAAAAAAAAAGAAAGAGTTCCTGTGAATACAAAGTAGACACTACTCCAAAAAGAATAAATTCTACATAAAAAACCTCTATTTTAAAGCAGTAAGTTTGGACTACTACACTACTACAAAAATTTATAAAAAGGAAAAGAAACACTCATAAACTAATAATTGTAGTTAAAAACAAAAACTTTATTAAACTGTTAAGTAGATTATTTAAATAGCATAGGTTATATAAAAATTGATTTTGTTCATATAAAATGTAATTTAAATAAAAATTAGGTCTATACTAAAGCCTATGCTTGTTAAAACATTAGAACAAATCAATAACCATTGAAAATACTCAAAATATTATTAAAACCCAAAAGATCCTTTAGATGTATAATCAAAGCTAGATTTTTTTTCTTAAACTATAATAAATTGTAATAAAAAAATAACCCTTTCACTTATTCTTTTTACAAACTTCTTTTTAACAATTTTCGCAAAAAAAAACAGCCGCTAAGTGGCATACAGCAGTTTCGCTATTTATTTTAATATTTAAAAATTGGTACTCACTTGCACAAATTACAACGAGTAGCAGTTATGAAGGTTATTTGCGCGGGAGCACCCAAAACTGGCACTAAATCACTCGCAAAAGCATTGAGACATCTCGGATATGAAAACGGTTTGTGTAAAATTAAGTTTGTGCTGTTTAAAAAAACTTTTAAGTATTGTATAAATACTATGAACATTATACTTTAAAGATAACAATCAAAGTTCTCAACTTGAATATAATGAGAATGATCAATTATAAAATTTAAATTATATTAGCAATACAATTTTTCACTCGCTTGAAACTAGTCAAACGAGATCTTCAGTTGAATAAAATCTTATTCAATATAGAAAATTCTATTTAAGTAAAAAAAAATTTAACTGAAGATATTGTTTGACTCGTTTCAAGCGAGTGAAACATTGTATTGTTAATAAAATTTTAAATTTATTATTGGTTGTATAAATACAATAAGTATAGTTACAAAAAAATATTTTAGATGACTCCTAACAAAAGACGATTTTATACCAGTAGATACTTTTGAAAGTTGAATTATTAAAGTTAAAGGGAAACAAACAAAAGTTTTAGTATAAAAATCAAGTTTTTTTTGGATAACTGTTTTTAATTTTTGAATTACAAAACTTAATAAAAACTTGTGCTTATGTGCTATGTTGATACAGTTGAAAATACAGCTTGTTTTTATGTAAAGTTTGTTATCTTCTATGATATTATGTTATGTTTGCTGTAAACAAATATTTGGAAATTTTGTTTGAATTATCGAAAATGTTTCAAAAACTAAACATAAGCTTAATGTCAAAGAAATTAAATAAATTGCTTGATTTTCATTCAAAAGTTTACTTCAAAGCTAATATTTTATATTTAAAGCTAATAAGTTTTGTAAAGTTTTTTAATTTATTTTTTCAAATTAAAAAACAAATACAATACAAGTTAGTTATAATTTTATATTTTTATTAAATGAATTCTTTTTAGAAAAATTCGCTGAAATTAGAACTTAAGTAAAATGCTTAACTAAGTAAAATTATACTTTTTAACTTAAATATTTTGAAGATGTAATTAATTAAGTTTTATTTTTTCCCCATACGTTTCCGACACTTGATTGTTTTACTAACTGTTTAGCGATGAAGAATTAGTACTTGTGTATTGCATATGTTATAAGTAAATCAATTATCTTTCCAAGCAAGTAAACTAAACCACTAAATGAAGCTAGAATTTTTTTTTCAAGCGTAACATGTGCAATTAAAATTTTTTGAATTTAAACGTGCCTCGAAAACTTAAAAATAAAACTGAGCCGAATTAATAAACACATTAAATCTCGAAAGAAATGTTGTTTGAATAAATAACTGCATTTAGTAGCTGATTGAATGATTAAGTAGTTAAACGTATTTCAAATTAATACTTTTTTTTCTTACGTCGTCTCGTGAGCTACCTGTGTTTTAAGTATACAATTTTTTTAGTTTTAGCTATGACTCAAGCACTTTTTACTTTATAAAGAGAAAGTATTAAACATTTTTATAGCATTTAACTTTTAAATTTTGTGCTATTTTTTCTAACTTAGGTCTTAGTTAATTATGTTAAACTTATTATCCACTAAGCAAATACGTTAGTAGTTTTATACTTATTGCGTTTTATAAAATTTGTAAATTTTAGATTTTATTCGTACGTGATAGTTAGTTGTAATTAAGCTTGATACTAAATCTTTTACTTGAAATGTTTAAACCTATCAAAATATCAACTTTGGATACAATAAACTTAGTAAGGTATTTTAAACACAAAGTATTAAAAAACTATGAGAACGAAAAAAATTTTCTACACAGCTTTAAGAAAAAAAAAATTCTGAGTAAAATTAAAAATTATACCCACAGTTTATGACTTTGAAGAGAGTATTGAATTTGCGTTTGAAGAATGGGAAGAAATATGGTTGAACAAAACAGAGAGTTACGACAAAATAATGAATGAAACATACAAAAATGTCGATGCAGTTGTTGACTTTCCTCATTCGTTTTTCTTCGAAGAATTTCTCAAATACTATCCAGATGCTAAAGTAATTTGAGTTTTTTAAAAGTATAGTAAAAGTAAATACTTAGTTTTTTAGTATTAAGCATTTCTCATTTGACTACTAGAGTGAACTAGAAGCAAATTTTAAATTAAAAAAATTAAATGTAATTTAATAAACTATATTCACGTATTTAGTTTAATAAAAATTTACATAAATCAAAGTATTTACCTTTGGTTTGTTTCGTCTATAATGTGTTGTTTAGAGCTAACACTAAGTAGTAAAACACACTGTAATTATAATAATTATGTCCAGTAACATCTTACTAAACTTTATCAATTCTTAGTTTTGCTTTTATTGTATCTTAAAAAAAAACTTTAATAATATGTAAAAACACTTAATATAGCTATCCTTCAATTATAATTCAAAAGTGATGTTTAATATATATGATGATTGATAACAATTCTACACATATTTTGATGTTAATTTGAGAGTATAATTTGCTTAGTCGTGTATTAAGTGTTATTCATCATTAAGCATCTACAGTTTTGAATATTTGTTCAACTTACAAACTAAAAAAGGTTTGGATTATTGTCCAAAATAACCTTTAACAAATTTTTAGTTAAAAACTCTATTCAAAAGGTAAGCAAGAAATTATGATTTAAAAAACAAAACAGACTTTTAAATTTCGAAAAGCGTAACACAAGGTTTAAAATTATCTAATATTAAAATTGTATGAATTAGATTCCAAACTTGTTTATACTTGAAAATTTGTTTAGCTTTTAACAAAAGTATACCTTTAAACAAAAAATAGTTGCTTTGTATTAAAAATTGTTTTTAAACTATTTTCGTTAAGGTTTTATGTTATAAAATCTATTAAAAGCTACTTTTTTTAAAGTTTATGTATTAATTTATAAATCTTAAATTTACATGAGTTTAAAAAAACTTAAAACTTTAAATCTTCTTAAAGCTTTTTATAACTACAAAAAACAATCTTTTATATTCAAAGTATACTTTAAATTTAACCTATCAAAGTTAAAGTTTAATTCATAATTTTCAAAGTTTAATGCTTTTAGTATAAACAAGAAAAGAAAAAAAAACTTTCTTAAATTTTACTATCGATTTTGAAACACCATAAGTTATTTTAGTGTTTTACTTACAGCATGTAGATTTACATTTCTTGAAAACTAACATAACATGTTTTTAAAAAGAGAAAGTTGGTCAGCTTTAATTTGGACTAAACTGTATTGTGACTTTCTACTATTTATTAATTCTTATCGACAAACTAACCAGCAAATATTTAAATTTTACAACAAACACTTAACAGTTGAATATCCTGATGAAAACTTGGTTTAAAAATTAATACTGCTTTTTTTTTACATAATAAAGTATATAGTTATCAAATTTTGTCACAAAAACTAGGTCTTTTGATTTAGTAGGTTAACTACAAAGCAAGTGTACTAATTTTAAGGTTGTGCTAATGCTAAGAGACAATGAAGACGCTTGGTTTGAAAGCTTCAAAACAATGATGGATTACAGCCAAAAACAATACGGGTTTTTAAAGTATTTGAGACCTATTTCAAAAAGTCTTCAGCGATTTCTTACTTGGGAGAACGCAATGTTTGCGGCAACCTTAGTAAGTTATCAAAAAAATATAGTTACAACTTTTTTTAGTTTAATATTATTAGCTTTAACATATAGTATTACATAAATTTCTTTTAATTATATAGGTAGGTTATAAACAGTATATTGTATAACTTTTAAAGAAAAACAGTTGCATTAATATGACTAAAAACAAATAGTATTGAAAGTTTTCAAGTGAGTTTTGAAATTTATCTAGTTACAAATTCTTTTATATAAATAAGTATAAGTAAAGTAATATTATAAAAAAATAGTTTTCGAGAATTCACAATAGCTAAAATAACAAAACAAAATAAAAATTTAAAGAAAAGTAAAAATATTAATCTAGAATTTTATCGTCAAATACAAAAGTACAGTTATTAAAAAAAAAATAAAAAGATCGACTTATAAAAATAACTTTAATGTTTTATCCAGGGAGACCATGAACCGAAGAAACTGATATGGCAGAAATGGTACAGACGTCACAATATAAACGTCAGAAGTATCGTTCTGCCTGAACAATTATTAGAATTTAACGTTAAACAGGTTATTTGTTCAATTCTGTATAATTTGATTAGAAACATATTGGATATTAAATATTAGAATATTTTGAACACTGTCATAAAAATAAAATAACCGAGAAAAAATTTAGTTTATTAAACACTATACTTTTTTTTTTCAATTCATAACAGCCATTTTGAAGTATTTATAAGAAGTAGTTTGTTTTAATCGTATTAAAAACACTTAAATATTTATTGCAGTCTAAATGAAACTATATACATATTCAATTTTAGAATTTTAAAATTATATCATTATTAACATAAGGATAAGGAAGTTTTTGTGAGAAAGTAATCGATTTTCATAAACAATGGCTTTTGCACGAGGCAGTAGTTTAGTAACAAAGTGTTTAATTAAATTTACACAAGCAAAATATCACTAACAAAATAAATACTCATTTGCAAACTTTGTGAAATCAGTTTTAAAGTTGATATATGAAAACATAAACACAAGCTAACAAACAAAGTAGCACTGTTTTCTTTTATGATACATATGATTAATGTTATAGATCTAGTTTGAAAAAAACTGTCATGATTACTCTTTGCCTTAGAAGTCAAATTTATCCTTACTTGACAAGTCGCGTAACAAGGGTTTTTAATTTACGTAACATGTCTGTGGGATGTAGTTTGGTGATTGCTTTTGTTTTGAGAATAGCCTCTTGTTACTTGCAAAACTAGTCTACACTTAAATAATTGCAAACTGACAATTTAATGATATATTCCAACTTGACACAATTGATGTCGGAGTTAATAATTTACTTTAGTTTAATGACAGAATTATTCGTATAAAAAAAAGTAATTATTGTGTTTTGTTCCATTATCCCATAAGCCTTTGAGTAAAAATTTAGCACTTTTAAAAGCATTTATTTTATGTAAAAAATTCTCGAAAATTCTAACAGTCGTTTAGATGCTAAAAAGCGTAAGTTATTAAAGCAAATATGGTTTATTTAAAAAAAAGATATTGGTCAGTACAGTAGACTACCGCTTAAGTACGCACTTTTTTTGGTACGTACCCCGCTTTAAGTACGCATCTGTCTAGAAAAAAAAATTGTATATATATTTTAACTTTTTATATAAATCTAACAAATTTAAATAAACTTTTAAACTAGAGTGAGTAATCCTGAGTAGTCTAAGTGGCCTGAAATTGTGACAGTCCTGTTATTAAATGCTAATTAACTAAATACTTATGTAGTGGTTGCAGAAAAGTAAAAAGAATAATGAAATTTGAGCTGTAATGCTACAAAACAAATAAATCTAGATGACAATGTTAAAAAAAACCTACAAATACAACATAGTTAAGTCAAAATTTAATTTAAGTGTACACACATTGATGTTTTGAAAATGTTTAGTAAACACAATGTAGTTTGGTACTTTCCCTCTAACAAAACAAAATATGGCTTAAAATTCTTTTTTATATTATTGACTGACATTAACTTTCTATATTAATTGTATGTATCAATTATGTAGAAACTTTTTATAGAAAAAAATTCAAACTACATTTCAAAATCTATTAACAAATTTTGCAGATTAGAATTTTGTGTTAAATGTTATTTAAAATAACAAGACTTGTTTATTTGGTTTAATTATTTGGAGCTAGTTGTAAGAAAGAAAAAAAAAACAACCAAATTTTATACTATACTATGTTGTCAAAAAGTACGCACTACCCGTGCTACGTACGCACTTTTTGGTCGGGTTCAATTTGCGTACTTAAGCGGTAGTGTACTGTACATTTTGAAAATACAATTGTACAAGTTTTTTTTTGTATTGTATTGTCTCTTCTTATACTTAGTTTTAGTTTAATTTTAATTTTAGATTTTTTCTTTTTTTTTTAAAGTAAATGTTTTGGTTATGGTGACTGGCCTGTTGCCTTTCTTTTCTTTTATTTGTGTTAAATATTTATAAGTTTTCTCGATTACGTTTTTTTCAAGCTGCATAGGTTAACGTTTCGTTATTTATTGGCATCGTTTTGATTCTGCAAAGTACTTGCATTTAAAGGTATAATCTTTGTTCGTATCTTTAAACTTTCATATATAATTTGATAGTTCTGTACTATACCTTTTTGTTCTACTGTTGAAGTTTGCCTTATGATTCCGGTACCTACATTAAGTGTTATATTATTTAACCTACGTAAAATTTTGCTGTTTTGTCTGTTTTTTTTTGGGCTTGTTAAATTAGGTTGCTTGCTAAGCAGTTGTCGTTTAAAAGACATTTTTGTTGCAATTTATTTTTATTTTTGAAGTTTGTGTTTGTTAATATTTCGTTTCTGCGTTTAAGATATTGAATTTGTGCTTTTAGATTTTACTAAATAAAGAGTATTAAACTTTTCTTTGATAGTTAATTCTTAATGATAGGAAGTTAGATGCATATTTTCTTAGATAAGCTGCTTTATGCAATTATAATTGTGTTGATAAAATAAGTTTTGCTTATAAGAATAATTAAAAATAGGTATTTAGTAAAATTATAAACAATTAACTACAATTGGATTTATCCTAATGAAATAAGTGTGTAATAAACAGCCGATAAGTCAAAAAAAGTTTATAAAAGCAAACAAAAACAGAATAATGCAGAAAATTAAAAAAAAGACAACAAAAAAACAATATTAGTTTTACATAAATGATAGAACCGGTAGAAAAAGAAAAAATAAATAGTGATCTTTATAACATTTTTGTCATCCAACTCGAGTTTCTGAACATTACCCTCGAGATTGTGATTAGAAAAAACTTTAATAATGACGTCAGTTTACTTCAGTTTTTCCTATCACTATTTAACGTAAAAATTTCAATTTTGTTTCTTTTTATATCAAAATCAAGCTTAAAAGTGGTCTTGTTGCTGAGGAACAAGATCGCCAGTTGAATGGTCATCATCCTGTTAAAATGAAAACTCGCGGGCAGTAGTTTTCCGACCCCTGGTCTAAAGTAATCAAAGTTTAGAGTTTAAAAGTTTTTAATTAAAAGGTTTTTCGTGGACCAGGTCCTAGTAACAAATATTTTTAGCGTTTTTCTGTGTTAAATAAGCTTCAATAACAATAATAATGAAAATAATAATAAAAATAATAGTATTTTTAACAAAAAAAAGAAAATCAATAATGATGATAATAAAAAAAAAAAAAAAAACTATAAAAATAATAATGATAAAAAAAATAAAAAAAATAATAACAATAACAATAATAGTAACAATAATATCAATAATAATAACAACAGAATAATGATAATTATAACAATAATAATAATAACAACAATAATAATAACAATAATAAAATATCTTGTTTTAATTATTTAATTGGTCAGTTTAAGTTTTTGTTTCTCTATTTTTTCAGGGATGGGAGCCTTTGTGTAAGTTCTTGGGAAAACCGACACCGGAAATTGAGTTTCCCAGGGAAAATGTCGCCATGGCAGGGGGAAAATCCAGTATAATTGACAGAACAATGCAAGACACGTGGTTAATGAAGAAAGCTGAAAAAGAATTGAGGATTGTATTTTCAATAATAGCTGTAATAATTGCAGTTTTTGCTTTCTTGTGTTTTTATTGAAAATAATGGTAGTTAATATAAAAATTCAGTCTTATTTTATTTAAAAAAAACTAAAATTTTTAAATAATGATTGATTATATTGTATACTATATCTATAGATGCATCACTGTATCACTGTACAAATAAAGATTGAAAATTTATTCTACAATTTCATACTTCATAAATACATCAGAAACTATTTATATCTATAATCAAAAATTTATGGCTGTTTTAAAACGTTGAAATTTTTTTCAATTTTTTTTTATTTAAATTAACTTCTCCTTAAATTTAACTAATTAAATGTATACTATGGAAAAAATTAACAAAGCTGATTTTTAATAAAAAAGATGCTGATATATATCATTTAGTTGATTAATATTATAACTTGATGACAAAAATAGGTCATAATAAAATTTCCTAAAAATGATTCTTTAACTTAGTACTTGAGTATTGTACCTGACTATTTAATGTTTTAATAAACAAAAATTGTCTAAACTGCAAAAGTATCAGTAAAAAAGTAAAACTCAAAAGTAAAATACTAAACACTACTTATTTATATAGTTTTAGATGTTAAATTTTTAACATATTTTAAACAGTATAACGAACTCAAATTTAATACAAACTGTTAAAATTGATTTGATTTTTGACTTATGTAAGTTTTACAAGCTTTTATTTATCTGAACTTTCAAAATATTGTTTAAACAAAACTATTTTTTTTTGTAGTCTAATAATTCAACCTGGTAGAAAAAACTCATAGAACAAATGTGCTCTCCAGAAGTTTAAAATTTTGCTAAACTTGACTAACAGAACTTAGTGGTGTAAGGTAAAAATTAATACTATTTTAGAACTCTACAAAAATATAGATGCATATAACATCTTAATTGTGAAAGTGTTGGCTTAGATTTCGAGACTGTCTTAATATAACTATGTAAAAAATATATTTTTGTTTTTAATTATGATAGAAAGAAACCTAGATAGTCATTTATTATAGTCTGTCGAATTTAGATGCGCACGATGGTCACGAAAAGAGACAACAAGTTTTCTGGTTTTTTAAAAGATTAAAGTCTGTTTTTAATCTTCATTTAGAAACAAAAAGATTTAAAGTAAAAAGTTCAGCTAAGAAATATTGTTCTTAACTAGAACTTTAGAATCATCATTGGCAGACCACTTTAGGTCTTGCTAACGAAAAAAAAAGTTGTTCAAACGGTTATTATGACAAAGTAAAGTCGAATTTTACCAAAGTTTAAAAAAGTTTAATCCTAAGGTATTAAAGCTATGTTATTTTATTTTGCTAATTGATACAACCTGGCATAAAGCTTAGGTAAATCAGATAAGTAGATGAACTAAAAAAAAATATCGCATCATAAATCAAAAAAAAAGTAGCCCGCTAAACCACATTTTGAAACATTCACTTGATAAGAGGTCGGAAAACTGCGGCCCATAAAAGGTACAACCTTCAGCTCAAGAAATAGTACATGAAACTCACACTAGACATTCTTAGGTTTGAAGAAAAGAGCAAAAAATAAATAAATGTAATAGTTAAATTGAGGGGAAATTTGAAACTTACACTAGATACTCTTAGATTTAAGTGAAAAGTAAAAATAAAAGGTCTTTCAAAATAAATTGTTTAATTGAATAATTTTAGTATTTTCAATGAAATGCTCTGGCATGCCAAGGTATAAATATTTTTATGTACTGACTAAAAAGTTTTCCAAACGTTAGCTGAATCATATTTTGTAAATGTTTCAAAACAATTAGAAAAACATAATTTATCATAAAAAAAGTTTATTAAAATCTTTTAACTTTGTAGTTTTTGATTTACATAACTGTTTGTTTTAACTTAAATGCTGTTCTTATATTATAGTTTATGGAATGACAAAAAAGACGTTCAAAATATTTGGTCAAGCACGAAGAACCTTTCGGTTTTAGAGTCGCACACTACGAGTACCTTTTACCTTCAGGTCCAGGACATTTTTTGTATTTAGTAAATAACGAATAAGAACTAAAAACTAGCAATCTTAAATGATAACTATAATTTATACAATTTAAACAGTTTACTAATAATTTTAAGTTACACATAAGAATCTAAAACAAACCTTTAAACTTTTATAAAGTAATGTATTAAACACAAAGTTTGAAGTAAAAGGTTTATGATACTCATGTTTGACATAAAGCCCTACGGGAAAAAAATTGAAAACAACTTTTACAATAAAAACAGATTTGAAATAGTTGTAGAAATTTTTATCATAATATTGCAGAAATGATTTTACTTATTACAAAACTTTATAAATTTTTGAAACAAAATATCTTACTTAAAAAGTTAACAAAATTAAAATCATGGGTTTGGTTTTTGACAATGTTATGAATTACTACAGTTCTACAATTTAAAGTAGAAAAATGTCTTGTTGTTTAAAAACCTTATTACAATACAATCACATAAGCTGGTATTATATCGCATAAGAACAAACTTAATGCATAGAACATATGAAGTAATTTTTTGTTCTTTTATCTTTTTTATATATATAATGTTTATTGAACAATAAAAAAAAAAGCGCTCAAAGATTTTGGTCTAAGGACCTGGTGTACAAAAGAACCTTTCGGCTATCGAGTCGTACACCACATGCTTATAAATTTTTTACGAGCTATTAGTTTTAATCTTTTTTTATTTAAATATTTAAATCTTTAGTAATAAAAAAATCAGTTAAACGAATTGAAAGAAAAAAAAGACTAAGCGAAAATTAAATGAATTTTGTGTATAAAAATGTACTTAAAAACTTGTTTAGTAACATAAGATTTAAATAATATATATAACTTAAAATAAAATTTTAAAAGGAGCTAAACAATACTTATAGCAAACATTTGATTACTCGAATGATAGGTTACTCCCTCTTTTAAGAAAGTAAAAAAAAGTAAACATAATTTCACATTTAAGTAGATAGATAAACTATTGCATAAATTTTTAATAATTTTAAAGACGTGAATTCTACCATATCTGAATTTAATTTTTATAAATTAAAATAAAAAGACAAGAAATGTTTAATTTTTGCTTCTAATGAGAAACAAAACAATGATAATATTAACAATCAATAATAACAATAAATTTCCTTCTGTTATAAAGTATACTTTTTTATATTTTTAATACTTGTCTAAATCTAAAACTGTAATATTTCAAGGCAAAAAATTTTGTAAACATAAAACAGAAGTTTTTCTTTTTTCTGATTTTCTCAAAAAAAGAGATTTTTTAACATAATTTTACTTGAAACAGTTATCTCAGTGTACTTTTTAAATACATAATTTTCTGTTAAAGTATATACATTTATAACTTCTTTTTTACGTTGGCATGCTAAAAAAAACAAAAAGTTTGTAAGTTTTCTGATCTAAATTCAAAATAGCAATCTTAGAAAATTATCTAAAGAATAACCAGATAGATAATACTGCAATCTAGACTTAACCACTGTTATTGTAACCGAACAATTCAATTGAACAAAAAAAAATGCAAAAAAATAAATAGATAAAAAAGTTGCTTATTAAATGAAAAATACTATTAACTCCTTAAACAAAAATAAACCGACGAGTAGCAATGATTACTAATAACCTTGTTAATTACTTTTTAATAGATAGCTTTTAAATTCATCCTAGAACTTTCCAAAATGACTTATATTCTTAAATATAATGGTAGCTCAGTCCATAACTTACTTCCGTGATAGGATAGAGATTTATGACCTATGTTGCTGTTGAATCTAGGTAGGAAAAAGTTTGTTTCTGAAGACCTTGTATAATAATTATGTACACTTTTTACACTTTTATAGTAATTTTTAAAGTTCCCTAGTAACAGATTATTGTGAAACTTTAACATATACAGACCTAATTCATATAGATACAGACTTTCAACATCTAGTATTTTTCTGAGTTTTTAATTCTCGTACACTATCATCATATTTCTTATAATGTATGCATCTAAGTGCTCTGTTTATAAAAACATTGATATCATTTATACATTTATCTGCTCTTCCCCAGCACAGCAAGCCATATCTAACATAGCTCATAAGCAAAGATATAAAACCTGATTATACAAAAGAAAATTTAATAACACGTAACAAACGAAATAAGTTTTACTCATACTTTAAATGGTGAACGAAGTTAACTTACTATTTACAAATTGTTAATTTAAAAATATTAAGGATGTGATAATGTACGTTAAGTTAAAAAATTGTTCTAGGTAACTTTTATTTTATTTAATCTGCACTTGTACTTCCGTGATTTTAATTTATTTAATTGAACTATTCTTAATTAAGAAATCCTTATGTATTACTTTTACTCTTACTTAAAAAATATACAAACTTATTCAAAAAAACTTTTTTTACATCAATATGTTCAATTTATAGACTTAAGCTTGTTTTACTAATAATATAAACTGAAATGTTTTCTAAGATCACCACAATGATTGAACAATTTCAACTTCAATTTGTGTAACTTCGATAATGACTTCATTTTGTTGTCTCTATGAGTAATAAAAGTATTTTTGATGTTTAATTAAATATTTTTAACTTAAGAAAAGCATTTAGTATTTATTTAATTTAAATATTTCAAAATTAATGTTAATATTTTTAAAAACTAAGCTATTCAATTTTTTGTAAAAAAAATATAAAATTATTAATGTATAATTTTTACACAAATAAACTATTTTTATTATTTTTCTAAGATTTACCAAAACTTAGTAGCTTAAAAGTCATCAATATGCATTTATTAACTAACATACTATTATCTTGATTTTGTTTTTAAAAAACTGTAAGTTTTCGTTATTCGCTCGAAACATTTTAAACACAGTAAGTTCAATACGTTTTTGTAAAAGTAGGTTTTATACTACATAACATAATCAGTCAGTTGTCTATGTTTAAAATAATAAAACTTTATGTAAACAACTTTATGTCTAACAAGATATCAAAGTATAAAATTCTAATAAAACAAATTTTAACTCAAAACAACTGCAAAAATTTAAAACTTAATTTTTTTTATCAATATCCTGTTTAGCACTTGTATACAAAACTTATGATCAGCTGTACAACATGTAATTGTATTTATTTTTTTGTTTTGAAGCCTAAAAAAAGTTTGTTAATTTTGCGACAATAGACTTAGTCATCACATTTCTCTGCTTAACGGAAATGACAATTTACGTAAAATTGTTTTTAAAGCTAAGTTGCTTAGTTTTCATAGTTGTTTTTTTTTGTTGTATATAAGAATTAGGTAAAGATTTTTTATATGAATTAGATATGACTTACAATAACAAATTTTTTTAATCTAAGATTTTTTAAGACTTGTAAATATGAGTTGATTATATGATTAACTTACATTGAAAAACACATTTAAAGCAAAATACAACTTAAGTGTGTACTATTGTACAATGGTATGAATAAGGAGATTGTTTAAACATAGAAGAGTATTGACAGTTTATCGCTTTTTCAGTTGTTGAATTTTAATTAAACAGTACTTTTATACTTTTAAGAAATTTAGTTAATTTAATATAATTACTTGAATAACGTTAAGTATATGTTAATGAGACAGTTTAAAACTCAGCTTGTTAAATGTGATCATTGTACATGAAAACACAGTACAAAGTAATAAACTTTAAGTTTTAAGTTGCCTCATTATTATTGTTTTTTTGCTTTTTTTCAGTTAGTTTTAACTTCTAAATGTTTTTTAGACTAAATTTGATAAACAGATTTAGTACATTTTTACAAAAATAAAACCATGGGTAATACTGCAGAGAAAGTAAGTATTATCAAATTTTATTATCAAAAAAGTATACTATTACTATACTTTTATAGAAATAAAAGTAATAAAATAACCATAGCCTAAATATTAAAAACTTGTCATTCAATGTTTAATCTTAAACAAACGAGTAACAGCAAAATAAAATTTTAAAGTAACGAATAACAATTAAGCTTATTAAAAACAGCCAGTTTCAAACGACTTTGACGCACGTGAAGATGCAAGTAAACTGAATGAAGCTTTGAAAAGAATGAACACTGACGAGTCGGCAATCATACAAGTTGTTACAAAAAGGTATTTGTCAAACTAGTTTGTGTTGTGAAGGGTTTCTTAAAGGGGCGATTTTAGTAAATCGGGACAATAACTATTTAAGAAGCGAAATTGGAAGGGTTGTTTTTTAAATATTCGGTAATTATAGAAGTTTTACTTCATTGCTTGCTATTTACTAATTTTAGCGTTATTCAAATAATTTACTTTGAGGTAAAATTTAAACCAGGGTTTTCCAAATTTGGCGATATCTGGAGGCAAAAAACTATTAAGAAGGCGAAAAAATAAACAGGTAGTTAACTAATATATGTGAAAAATTTATTTTTTGTTTTTTCCAAAGTGGCGAGTTTGAATAAGGCTTTCGAAGAATCCATGCTTTTAGAACTTAATTTAATATTTTACTTTTTAACTGCTGTGTTTCAAGAGATACTTACTGTAATAAGTTTGAAAGAAAGTTTTATAAAGCATTAATAAAATTGTAATAAAAGTATAGAAACTTTTACTTTTAAATAAAAACTAAATCAAATAAAAATAATATCCTGATGACTGTTTTTACTAGTTCAATTTTAGGTAATAATTCTGGTTATTTATTTTTAGGGTAATTTTTTAAACGTACTTCTAAAAGTGATTATCATTTAAGCTATATTTTATACCTTTTCTTTATTCGTATGGAAGTAATTTTGTATTTTTTAAATAAAATGTTGTATTTTTATTGTAAAATTTTGAGAAAAAATATTAAGTATCATAAACTTTTTATTTATTTTAATTTACATAAAAAGTTTTTCTAAAATTTAAGTAAGTGAAATATTTACAGTTCGTTTTAAATTAATCAGTTATACTTCTTATTATTTAATCTATTTTCAACAACGTTTTTCAACTAATTTTAAAAATTTACATTAAGCATTATATTTGTACATTTTTAAACTTAATGAAAATAACTTATGTATGATTTAAATAAAAGCTTAGAAAATAAATTTTTAAACTTTTTATTTTGATTTAAATATTTAGAAGCTGCTACCAACGGCAAGCCATTAAAGATGAGTACAAAAAGTTGTTCGGTAAAAATCTAACACGTGATCTTGAATCACAACTGTCAGGAGACTTCAAACGAGCTGTTTTAGCATTGGTAGAGGTAAACACTTTTTTATACTTAAATATAAAATGTTTTAAGTTATTCTTAATATATAAAAAACATTTTTTTCGCCCCCTGGGAGCAATTTTAGTAAGTCGGCGGGCAATGATTAGTAAAGGGGCGAAGGGGGGGAGGGGGGAAAAACCTACACTAGCCATTCTTGAGTTGCACATGAAGAGCATAAAAAAAAAAAATATTTCATGTGTTTTTATTAGTAATTTTGAAACTTATACTAGTAATTCTGAGTTGCAGATGAAAAGCAAAAAAAAAAAAAAAAGCCTGAGTGTTTTAAATGGTAGCTTTTTGAGTAGTTTTGTTGGAGGGGCCAATAACTATTTTAATTTCTATAAAAGGGGCAATTTGAAATAAAAGTTTGGGAAACCTAAATAGCTATATCTTTAATAGCTATATCTTTAATAGCTCTATCTTTATTTATGCTAAAGTATATTTAATTCTGCTGTACAGTTTTTAAATGTTATTACTTCAATGACCAGAGTAGAGAAGAATACGCAGCAAAAACACTTCACAAGGCAATGAAGGGATTAGGAACAAACGAAAAAGTTCTCGTTGAAGTTCTCTGCAGCCAGAATAACTGCAGTATGAAAAAGATTCGTGTTAGTTCATATTTGTTGACTGTGAAAATTTAAAACATTTACCTTTTTTTTTATATATAGTGTTAAAGTTTTCTTTTTTCCTTCAAATTTTTTTATCATTATTTATTTATCACTTGGGATATGAACCATAAAAAAGTATAAATGTATTTGTTCCATTCAAATACTATAAAAAATACCTATAAGAACATCTATGCATTTTATTAAAAGCGTTCTGAGTATAAAAGTTGTTCTAACAAAGTTTTCAAACTAGTCAAGTATAAATTTAATTTTATACGTCGTATTTTTGTAATCACTTTAAATTGTTTGTAAACAATTAGTTTCGTACAAGGCCTAACAAAAAAGTACCACTTAAAATTTGGAACAAATTAAATTATTACAGAAATCATAATATAAATATTACTTTAATTAATGACTATTCATAAAAACATAAACTTTGATTTAATTTGTGTATAAAACTATATAAATCCATTGACTCTAAGCTGTGATAAACACTTAACAAAAAAAAACAAGCTTATGAGTTAGTTTGAAAAAATTTAGGTTAACTAAATTTGTTTAATTTTTATTAATAAACATTTCGCAATTCTTAAAAGTTTTTTTTTAACAATTTAACAGGAAAATTACTTGGATATATACAAAAGAACTTTGTTGGAGGACTTAACTTCAGAAACAAGTGGGGATTTCCGCAAATTGTTAGTTTCCATGGCAACATCAGACAGAGATGAAAGCTACACCGTCGACAAGGAAGCTGCAGCCAAAGACGCTAGACTATTGTTCGATGTAAGTTTTGTGCCTAATTTTTTTTATGATTTGTTAATAATGAATTCATATTTGAAATCTTTTTGCATTCTTTAGTAATATTTCATTATTTTTTTCAAAAACATTTACTATAAAAATAATATTTAAATTTTGACTTATTACTGACTTTTAGCTAAAGTTTTTAACTTTTAAATGAATATTACATAACAAATGCTTTTAAAGGCCGGAGAAAACAAGTTTTTCGGAACTGATGAGTGTGTATTTAATTCGATACTAACAAGAAGAAACTACTTACAATTGCAAAATATATTTGAAGTTTACGCTGGCGTAAGTTATGTTTAAATTCGTATATTTGAAAACTTAGTTTTACAGAAGTGATTTATCAACAAATAGAGTTTTTGAAATGTTTTTGTTAGCTTTTAAAAAGACAAACCTATGAAAAGTATTTCTGCATAAAAAAACATTTTATTTTAAGCAGATATTTTTCCAAAACTTTCTTTTAAGATTGCTGGAAATTCATTCGAGCATGCTATTGAAGCGGAAACGTCTGGTGATTTGTTAAGGGCCTACAAAATAATAGTTGCCATGGTTACGGACCACGTTGGCTACTACGCAACTAATATTCGTGAAACAATGCGTGGTCTGGGTACTGACGAAGAAGGATTGATAAGGTACATAGCAACCAGGGAAGAGGTAATACACTTGTTTGAAATTACAAAAAAGTTATCAAATAATGATGCACCAATTAATGTTTCTTTTAGTCTTCGGCCTAACACTTTTTATTCTATTCATTGAGTAAAATTTAAGAGCTTGAAAATTATAATAAAAGACTTTAAACGAAAGCAATTCAAGTATGTCGTATAAACAATACGAATCACCTATTAAGCTGTACAGACTTAAAATAAATATATTTTTTTAAGTTATTCAACTTAATCAGTCAACATTTTGAAAGTTAAACAGTGCGAGGTAAATGGTTTAGTATAAATAAGAAACAAACTGGGACGTTTTAAACTTGTTGAAGACAGTTGTTTTGGTGTTCAGCGTTTCCAAATAAAATCTCTAAAATTATCTCAAAATCCAAGTTTAAACTACTATATTGTTGATAATATAATATATACTAAAAAAAATTGGTTATTTACATTTATTGTGCCTTTTTTTCTATTTTTTAACTTCTGTTTTTCTATTTAAACTGTTGAAAATACTTTGATACTTAAGCTTTGTTTGTAAATGAACTTTTTAATTTCTAGTTTTTAAAAATACAAGTTTTTACAAACTTTTAGGTTTCTTGTTGACTAAGCACAAAGTAAAAGGTAATATTAACAACAAATTTAAGCTGTATTTTAACAACAACAAGCTTAATACTACATCTTTTTTACGTTTAATGATTAATCTCAGCACAAAACTATATTCTTATCTTAACAAGTAACTTTTTAATCAATTTTAAGTATGTGTGAGTCTATCTATAGTGTTTATTTTTATACTTCAAGTGTATTGTAGTGCCTACTTTTTACAGCAGGGTTGCTATTATCAGCCATAGTTGAGTTTTTGTAAACCTAGCGGGTGTGATCACTTTCTTTTTTGTTTTACAGACTGTTATATATGTATTCTTAACATTCTTAAACAATAAGACTTGAAAACTGCTACATTTAGATAATTTTTTTTATATTACGGTCTTGTTTTGAAAAAAAATTCTACAATGACACAAATGCTTTACACCGTAGTTATAAGAATGCTAATTTTGCTATGCCAACAAAACGCTGAATACTGAATAAAAGTTTGTTTGTTTTAAATAAAGAAATTAAGTAAGAGTAAATAAGTGGATTTTTGCTAATTAAATTATGGCGATTATAATTTACAGTCCTTAAATTTAATTAAGAACTAAAAATACACTAGACAAAGTATAAAAATATGTTAAATATAAAGTTTACAAGAATTACTAAGTTTAAAAGCAAAGATTTTATAGATAATAAATTATAAAGGAACTGTGTTAAAAAATGAAAAAATATTTTATCTCCTAGATGTATTTTAATTAACATGGTTTAGTTTTAAAAGACTAGCGTGAAAAAACTTTTTTTAATTTAAAACACTAGCAAACAATTTATTCATATAACAGATAGATTTGCAGTTGATCAAGAGGAGATACAACGAAATTTTTGCTAAAGAGCTGTGGGAAGATATTAACGAAGAGTGTTCAGGACATTTAAAAAAATTGTTACTTAGTATTGTTAATGCTACTTAAAAAGCTTAAAGCTAAATTATAGCTTATCTCTTTAATTTTTTTTATAACTTGTTTTCATTTATAAATTCAGCTAAGTCTATAAAGCTTTCAAATATAACAACAAACTATATTTTCTATTTTACATCTATTTGTTAGCTTTGTAAGCATCATTTCCTTTTTTCTTGTGTTAAAACAATGTAATAAACTTGTGTTTTAACATTTAATGTTGTTATTATATTGTTCATGTGCAATTTTGGGCTCAGGCATCAAAACCTAAGCCACTTAGACAGGACACACAAGAATAAGAGAGAAAGTAAACATGAAATAAAGTAACATTCAACAGTTTAAAATACAAAAGTACACATATTCAAAAAAAAAAATTCCTGAACAATGATGTTAAACTGTATCCAATGACGTAAGAGGTGTGCGTCTCGATAACCGAAAGGTTCCGTCGTACACCAGGTCCACATTTAGATATATTATTTTGTCGTTCAATAAACAATCCTATAATGAAGTAAATTGATTAAACAAAAACTTATGTGTTTAAAGTTAAAACCGCTAACTTTGAACACACAAAAAGTAAAAACATATTATCATAAAAAGTACCACTAAAAGGATTATTTTCTATAAGCATTGTTCACAAAACATTACATACTTGTACATAACTAATAAAGTAAACAGATAATGTGTAGCGGAGAGGTATACGAAAATAAAAACAATTAATATTTTATATTAAAAAAATATCAGTAATTAGTTTATATGAGATATAAGTTTTATAAATTAACTAAAATTAATACTTTTTGTATTACTTATATTTATCCTAATAAAATTAAATATTTGTAGCTTTTAACGAAAATACTCCACTCTCTAACACGATACCACATCCTGTGATTTTTTGATCCCTAAAGTCTATAAAAACTTAATACATTTAATAAACAAAAAAAAAAGAGTGCGTTTCTTACATATAATGCATAATATAAAAGAGATAGGTTGTTTAAATAAAGAATAATATTTTGTTCTTATCGGACCAAAAGTTAACCCGGTATAAATTACAAAAAAAAAAAACTTGCAGATTACTGCCGAATTAACGAGGATGCACTCTAAATGTTTTTATTTTTGTTTCAAATTTAGTAAAACATCGTATTCATAATTTTTAGATTTTTTATTGTATCTTAAAGTTAGTTTCTGTAAGGTCACGTTGTGACTTATAAATTTTTATACGTAATTTATACACGAGCGTGAACTTGGCTTAAATGGCATTTTTGTAATTTTTTTTTAACTAAGCTTTAAAACCAATTATTGTCAAATTCTTTAATCTTAACTTAGAACTTTTTTTTCTAAAGAACGTTCTTTTGCTTTGATTTTCACAATAATTTTCATCGAATTGAGGTTTGACTTTTGTAGTGGGGCCTCTTTGAAAATTTTGAGATTTTTTCTAATTTTTAAATTTTACAAGTATTTTTTTTAATTTTTTCTTTATACCATAAGCCTAAATAAATTTTTCAAAAAAACTCTAATTTTGCACGACTTTCAATTTTAAGGTTTACAGACTTTTATGCAAAAATATTTTTTTAAATAATTTTTATTTCTAACAGACTTGTATAGTTAAGTTTCATGATGTAATTATATTTTTTTTCCCAATTAATTGTTGTTTTGTAAATATATGACCCATACAAGTTTTATCTAAATTCTCCAAAGCTTTTTGAGGGATTTCTTGCTCAAGTGCTAAAAGTTTAGATAAAACTTGTATTGGTCATATATTTTAAACACAACAATTAATTGTAAAGAAAGCATAATTACATCATGAAACTTAACTATACAAGTCTGTTAAAAATAAAAATGATTAAACAAAAATTTTGCATAAGAATCTGTAAACCTAAAAATCAAAAATCGTGCAAAATTGGATTTTTTCTGAAAAATTTATTTAGGCTTATGGTATAAAAAAAATTGAAAAATAAAAATAATTACAAATTTAATAAGTATGGTAAAAAAAATTAGAAAAAAAAAAATTCGGAGAAAAACTTGTAAAATAAAAAAAATAGAAAAAAACTCAAAATTTTTAAAGGGGCCCCACTACAAAAGTCAAACCCCAATTCGATGGAAATTATTGTGAAAAGTAAAGCAAAAGAACGTTCTTTAAAATAAAAAAAGTTCCAAGGTAGCAATAAAGAATTTGAAAAAAATTGGTTTTTAAGTTTGGTTAAAAATATATATACAAAAAAAAGCTATCAAGCCAAGTTCACGCTTGTAATTTATACTTTTAAATTTAATTTAAACGACAACAACATTTTTCCTTTTTTGTATAAATAAATTAAATTTAATATAATTTGTATTTGAAAAATACTTAAGCTTTTAAATTTTTTTTACTTGCTTATATTTAATATATCACTAACATATAATTCCAAGTTATATTAGATTTTAATACATATATTATATCATTTAATTTTGAAAACAATAAGATTTAGTGATTTTTTGGTACATATATTTAATCGGTAGAAAAATAAATATATATTTAATATTCAAGATAAGTTGTTTTAAATTTTGTTTGTAGTTTTCAAAGTTACAAGACTATAAGTTACAAGTTAAATCACATAAACACACCAGTTCTGAAAGCTTATTCTTTATTTATAAGTGTAAAGAAAATGTTTATGGTAAAACGTATACAAGTATAAACCGTATAGTTCAACAGTTTGCTATTAATCTTCCCACCGTTATTATTATTTTTCAGTTTTAGAGTGAAATGAAAGGTAAATCAGAACATCACAATTTTTTTTATAGATTGTTTAGACTACTGCATATAGCTATTTAAAAACAAATTAGTTTTTTTAGATTGATTAGCATGTTTTAAAAATTAGTTAAATAAGTTTAAAAAAAGTATTTTAATTAAAACAATTTTTACTTTGACAATAAAAAAACACAGATAATTTAAAATAGAATAGTACAAATTAACATAAAAGCATGTTTGATTAACAACGTGAACATATTATAAGATTAGCAGCAATTCATCAAAATGTATAACTGTTTAGCATAAAATATACAAATAAGGAAACTCAATTTCTGATATGTAATAAGATACAAATTTTGATATACTATTTTAACTGGACGAAGCGTTAAAAGATATCCGTACTTATATATAGATATACGACTTGATGACCGAAAGGTTCTTCGTGCACCAGGTCCTAGGACCAAATGTTTTGAGCGTTTTTTTGTCGTTCAACAAAATAATACAATTAACTAAAGTTTCTGTATCTGAAAATTTATTAAAACTATTCTTATAACGTATGAATTTGACAAAATTACTAATCTTTACTTAAAACAAATTGCAGATCATAGAGAGCTGCTCTCTTTTTCATTTTTTATTTTTAACAGCTTTCGTTAAGGTAAGCTTCAAAATCGTATTCGCAATTTTTTTCAAAATGGTCTGTAGTTAACATTGAGTAGTCCTTTTCTGCCGACTCATTTATTCCATTCCAGCAATGTAAACTACGTCGTTTAAGAGTAAATTGTCCACAAACAAATCACAAAGACTGCGATAAGTTAGTGCTTGAGTCATATTTTCCCAGCACTCTTTTGCCTCTGATGAAAAGTTACTAACCTTGCTGTTTTTCGTTTTTCGTTTTTTTTTCTACAACTTGTTAAGCAACGTGTCTTAAGTACTGTATTGCTCTAATTAGTAATTATTTAGGTAATTAATTAGGTTGATTAGTAATTTTCTCAGTACTGGTACCCAACTTTTAAGAAATTAATCATTAAAATTAGCTTGCATGTTCAAGACAGTTCAAGTACGTTTTGTATGAATTCTGTAACATCAGTATACGATGTTATAAATGATTTACTTTAATAGTACATGAATAAAACATTTATATTTCACTTTCTGTTGTAATAAGGACTTTTGAAACATCTTAGCCAGTTCCACAAAACACCTTGATCTATTTTTATTATTAAGAGTTAGAGATCCCTTTTGTAAATTTTAGTGGTACAATACAGAAGTTTTTATTTTCTTGTTATAGTTTAATTAAAAATTAAAAATTAAGAGCAAGCATGTGATAAAACTAAATTTTTAAGTTGTATGTTAACTTAAAGAAAAAAAGTATATGTTTTTAAGGCTTTATTTAAAAAAAACTCAATTTTTATTATTATTTAGTGTCTCCATTGCTAAATAACACGTATCAGACCAAATATTTTTGCTTAACCGGCCAGTAACCTTAACTTAGCCTGCAGGCTTTGGTTGCTGACCCCTGCTTTAAACAACTAAATATACTTTTTGCACTTTAAATAACGTTATCTTATTAAAACTTAAATAGGTAAAAATAAACTAGGTTGTTTAGTTAAGAAACACTTGAGAGTGGAAACATGTATTAAGCTATACTTATCAACAAAAAGTAGATTCCGAATTAGAATAAAGTTTGGTTGTTTTTTATGTATCAAAAAACTAAACAAAATATTTAAACGAAAACTAACAAAGTCAACCATATTGAATTTTTCTTAAAGTTGAACAACAAAGCTGATAAAAGTTCTACCATAGACCAAATTATGGTTTCGTGTATCCTTAGTAAATGTTTTTTAAACCTTGGAAAAGGGGATTTCAAAATATTGATTTCAATGATATTAGTTTGATTTACTTGTTTAACTGCAAGTTCACCAATACTGAACTGATTTTTAAATAATGTTTAAAGTAACAACTATCCTTATTTGTTACTTTATTTAACTGAATTTATTTTTTCTAGTAATATATTTAATGCTAGAAAGATATAAAACACAGTTTGTGTTCTTATATACTTACTATAGCACTATTTTAGTTGTACTTGTTTATAATAAGTGGTAATCTTTTGTAGTTCGATTGTTGTTGTACTTTTTTTCTGTATCATTCATTTATATATAAATGAGTAGAGGGTTTTCTAACATTTTATCCCATTTGTTTTATATTTTATTATAGTGAGTGTTTGCAAATGGTGAAATCAAAAACAAATGCATAAAAAGAATAAATGTGCTTGGCCTGATGAAGTAGGGGTCTTAATGACTGCTTTGAAAACTCTCTTAGTTGAACGTTACTCAAAACCCATGGCCAACAAATATATAAAAAACAATGGTTTCAAATAAAAAAATAGTTCTCTTGTTGTAAATTAGTATGCATTTACAACATCTGTAAAAATCTGTAAAAAGCATCTTGAAGCTTAGAAAAAAACAATATAAAATAAGATCAAATTGTGAAAAAGGTGTTTAACCCCCCTATGCCTTTAATAGTTCTAAGAAAGATATTAAGAAACAAAACTTTTACCCATTTTAATGTTAGGCTCACTGTGCTTCTATTGCCTTAAACATAACTAAACAAAATGCCAGGCAAGCTTAAATATGATACATGACCTAAAAAAACCTAAACTTGTTGCAGAGAAGATAGTACTACTGATTATTTTACTTAAAAAAGGCTTAATAATTTTTATGTTTATTTCTTAAAAAATAACTGACAACTTTTGTTCAGCTATTGACTTCTTGTTATATTTTTAAAATTTTAGTTTTTTTGATAACATGTGCGGTTAAAAAAGCATTAAAACATTTTTTTTTAATGTAGATAAAATAAGTCTATTTATTATTTTATAAGACTGTAATTTATAGAAAATTAAAACTTTTGTTTTACTAATGTAGTTAGATAAAATAAACTTCAATAAAATAGTCATCATTTTTTTTAGTTACATTAGTTAGCTATGAGGTTATTTTCACAATTAAAATAATTTAAGAAATTTTAAAAATTTAAGCGCTAAAAATTTTAGACATATATCAATCGTAGCTAATTAAAAACCTTTTTAATAGGTTTATTTGCTTTTACAGTTAGTTACATGTAATTAAAACTTTGACAATTTGCAATTTTATTGAAAAATTTTGAAGATCCACATCTCATAAACTAATTTATACCTAAACTCAATTAAAAATGGTCATTTAGGTCTAATAATAAGAGAATGATGGCAAAAAAAAATTAAATAAAAAAAAAAAAAAAAAAAATCATAACATCTAAAATTTACTATATATTAATAGTTTTTAAACCCATTTTATACTTGTATTAAATATTAATTTAGTTTTAAAACATGTTCATGAAGTCTAATTTTTACGTTTATAATGATACAATGTTTATTTTAAAATCCTTATTTGAAGAACTATTTCACAGTAACTCAAAAAAAATTAAATCTGAATTTTCTGAACTACAACTTTTGTGTACCTAAATAGAGAGATATTCCTCAATATTTCATGATTCAAGTTCTGCATGTGTATCATTTAAGCTACCAAGTTGATCAAGTTTTGTTTATGTTGGTAGCTTAAATAATAACCATGTTCTGCATTTGTATCATAAAAAGCGCTAATCAAAGATTGCTTAATTCTGGTTGTTAGGTTAATCCTTTTTGGACAAGTTTTAGTTTAAATTTTAAAACGTCTCTCTGGAAAATTCAAAACAGCTTCAAAGATTAAATAAGTTTTTACATTATTCTTTGATCTTTGTAGATCATTATAAAATAAAAGTTTTGTGAAGATAATAAAGTATAAGTCACATAGGTTGTACTAAAGTTGATCAAGTTTTGTTTATGTTGGTAGCTTAAATGACACACATAAGTTCTGCTCTAACAATTTTATTTAAGGGCATAAGGGGTGTAAATATTTTTTTTTCACATTATGATCTTCTTTTGTTGAGTTTTAATTAAGCTACTTATTACTTTTTACAGAATTTTAAAAAATGTTCTTTTTGTTTAATTTTATCAAATATATTTTTTTATTTTCCAAAATTTTGTTGCAACAGAGAGAGGGAACATTTTCTGAAAGTTTGAGGTAATAATCTCAAAAAGCGTATAAGAAGATAGATTTTTAGAGAAATAGTCCTTTTTCAACGTCTTTTGTTTGTGCCTCTTATAAGTAACCTATTGCTGAATCCAAATCTGACCAGCAATATTTTAAAAATTATTTAAAATTTTTTCAAACCTGTAAAAAGCAACTTGTAACTTAATTAAAACTCAAAAAATAAGATTGAATTGTGAAAACTATTTACTCCCCTATGCCCTTAATTTTGTTGTAAGACTTGAAAGTTGTATGACTTAAGTTTTAATTTTCCTAATTTAAACAATTTAAATTTTTTCTCTATTTATTATGTATCAAAGTTAAATTATTAATAATAGGCTGAACCTTCGTGTGATAAAGGTTTGACAATAATAAAAAAAAATCTTTAAATATGAAAAAAAAATTGTAGTCATAGCTATGATTATAATATATGATCCAAGGTTTTTTTAATGTTGCTTTTTTGTCTGTTTTTGTAAATAATTTAAAAGTTCAGCTTTATTTATAACTATTAATTTACCCAATCATATAAATTAATTACCAACTTAATGTAAGTAGATCTTATATTCTCAGATGTTTTTGACTAATTGTTTGAGAGTATTCAGTTCTACTGGAAGCAGCTTGCTGAGGTCGCCAGTCGTTCAAAAGCAAGTTACATCCGTTACAAGCGCTCTTGACAACAACTTGTTTGGTTTCTCTCTCCTTCCAGCTAGATACAACATGAGAGGTATAAATCAAGAGTATAATACTATAACTATAAACTTTTTAATTTAAATTGAGGTTACATATTAAAATTTATTATATAACTTTATTGTCTATTAAACATAGTGTAAAAAGAAAGTTTTGATTTGAGTAGAAATACTAAGGTACATTTTTAAATGAGCTAAAATATGCTATAAATATAATAAAATGAGCTATACTTATAAATTTTCACAATAGTTTAGTAGATTTAGATTATACTGATAATTTTTAACTAAATTTGGTAAGAAGTAGTTTAATTATAAGCTCAATATTATTTATTGTAACCATTAAAAGGTTGATGTTTGTTATATAAAAATCTTATAACTATATATATTTTTCTTACTTTGATTGATCATGTATTTAATAATAAAAACCTTGAAATGATGTCAAAGCACGAAACAAAGCTTTAAAACATCTAAAATACTCATCATTTAAAGTTATGAAATTTGTTCAAATAAACGTTTGTGCAGCAAGTTTTGTATGTAATATCAGTTGTTGCATCTGCTAAGATATCATAAAGTCACAAAAACTATAAAGTTGGTATACTATCAAAATCCATCCAATTATTTTAAATTGTCTTTATTTATTAACTTATTTTTTAATTTTTTTTCATTATTATTATTATTTTTATTTATTTTTCACTATCACTGTTACTCCTAACCCTCATCCTCGATTGGTAAGCGGTTCTCGAATTTGATTGGGTGAATTTTTAACGCGTCCCATAAAGTTGTATAACAGCTAATTTCAAACTTTTTACGCGATTGAATAACAAACAGGTCAGGATTACAAGGGAAACATGTACAAGAGGATCAAGAAGCACGGCAAGGAGGCAAGGAAAAGGACGGTGAACGGCAAGATCACCCTGATGAGGAGGATGATGAAGGGAGTGCCCAACAGAAAGCTGACCGTTTAATGGACATTTTTATTAGGCGGTGTCAAACTATGTGTTGTTTATGCTCGTTCTGCGTTAAAGTTTATGATCTTGACACTTGTTTTGTTGATCTGACAGCTGAAAATCTAAAGTTTAGAATTTAAAAAATTAAGTATTCCTTTTCATGCCTATGTTTAAACAATTTGCTATTAGTTTGCTGTCGTAATGTTTTAAATTTTACGTACTAAAATTACCTAGTATTTTTTACTAGACATAAGCTGATTAAAAAAACTCTTTTTTATGTATAGAACAATATTATAGGTAATATATATTTTTGTAATTTATAATTGGCATGCAGATTAGATTGTGAAGTGTATTTAAAAAAATTTATGTATAATTTATTTTACATATGAAAGTAAACTTAATTTAATTTTAAATGTAAATATGGAGAGTTTGGACTACTGTGACACACAGTCTAAATTACTTTTAAAGAATTTAGACTGTACTTCAGAAAGGTTAGATTATAAATTATAAATTTATTATTTTTCCTGTATATCATTTGTAAGGTGAATCTTATTAAAGTAAAGATTGATAATTGCTAATAACTAATAAAGGCTGATAATGTTGATAGTGCATTGTATATAATTTCTTTAATTGTAATTGTTTTACAACAAAATAATGTTTTAAATTTACAAAGTAGGTTGGTTTACTAAGCAAGCACTTAAAGTCAATGTTAATTTATTAAGAGTATTTAAAAACGTTGTGCCTAGTGTATCTAGTTTTATGTTTAATACAACTGAATGAAATTTAGTCATGGTTGTAAGTATTTCAAGTTTAAAAGTATTTATAATTTTCTGTGTGTTTTTTTTTTCACTTAATATATTTTTTCTGTTATATAGAATGAAATATGCGTTATTATTTTAATGGCATTTATGCAATTTTGTTTTATGTAACATCCATTGTTTAAACTTTATCAAAAATTCAATTATTAAAAATAAATTATGTTACTTTTTAATTTTTTAAACATGTAAGTTTGCTCTTATCTAAACAGCTTGCTTTGATTAGTTTTTATTGGATAAGTACATCGAAATATAATTATTAAGTTTAATACCAATTTAAAAGTCTTGAGAAAGTTACAAAAATGCTATCAGTAAAACTATTTGTAAAAAAAAAGCTTCAAGTTTTTTTTGCATCACCCTTGCACATTGTATTTGATTGATTTTTATGTTTTAAAATAGAGTAGCTTAAATTATAAAATATTTCAGATATATATTATAAAATGTCAATAAAAAATCCAATCAGAATGTTTTTTCTGTATATATCAGATACACTTATAAAATTGCTTTTCTTCTTTTATGAGTGAGCTAATCAAAACTTTCCTCTATTTCACCTTAAATTTAATTTAAAATTGATTAAGTCTCAAAATATAGAAAATTAAAGCTTTATTAAAATTTGTTTTTGTAAAAATAGTTTTATTTGACATTTTAATTCTATAAATTAAGTATAAAGGTTTTGTAAATTAAAATTATTTTTCAAAACTTTTTTTTTTGTTTAAAGTCCTCTTTTTGGTTGGCATAAACTTTATATAAAAGTTGTAAAGTTATTTTTAGTGGTTTACCGGATTTGGCCTGATCTTATCAAAATTTACCAAGAACCAAATCCGACCAGATTTGTATTAAAAAGAACAAGTATAAGTTCAGTTGGATCCCAAATAAATTATAGATCTTACCAAGCTGAATCTAAAAGTAAGTTTGACCGGATCAGGATCTTATAACTTAATTGAGATCCAACCAAATATAGGTTTGGATATTTTTTTGAATCAAAATCAATTCAGATCTAGATCTTGGCAAGTTATGACAAGTTCCGGTTGGATCCGGTAAATCACTAAAAAAATGAAAAAACTTTTATATAAAATTTTAATAAACCAAAAAGAAGACTTTAAGCCAAAAAAATCTTTTAGATTCGGTAGTCCACTAGTTTTTATACTTAAATGAAGTAAGTTTATATTTCTACTGAAACTAGTAAAACAAATGATATTCCTAACAAGTTTAATGTAAGTCTAATAAGTTAAAGATTTTAATTTTTGTAATTTAATTTAACACCAAAAAGTATCATTTGCTAACTTTGTTCAACACAACAACCACAGTTCGACCACAGCCAGATCGAAAGAAGTACAGAATGGCACACCAACAACTGGTCGCCATGGTGACTGTCACCACAGCACGCCGTATAACAACCAATCAGAAGAAAGAAATGGTCGCCACAGTGATTTGTTCAACAGCCACACCTCAAGCATCACATCTTCTAATGATGATGAAACCAGCTCCTGTTCAGAGTGTTCCAGGTACTTTGTTTTTGTTTAAATGTTCAACTATTTTCTATTAAAAAGAGATTTTTTTACAATGATAAAATTTTTGTTAAATGAAAAATAACAGCTGATTACAGGTATTCTGTTTAGAGTGTAAGAGAAAACTTATAATAAATTTTAAAAACTCGTAACAGATATTAAAAATTTTATTATTAAAACTTATGGTTTTATATGTTCTGCGATTAAGACTTAATAAGATAAAAACATGTTAGAATTAGAGTGAAATAAGCTAAACAGAAACAATAAATTTTTAAAATTTATGGCAAAATAAGCATTTTTAAATAGTTTAAAACTATATTTACTTACATTTTTTATACAGTAAAATTTTAAATTAGACATAAACTATATAAGAGTTTAAATGCAATCAAATTATATTATTTTCTTTCTATAAAATATTATATGGAAATGTTGGTGCTAATGTATAAAAACTATGTTGATTTTTACTTTCATTAATTACGTTTCATTAGTATAATTGTTATATTCAAATATTTTATTCAATACATTTAGTAAAACTTGTTAGTAAATTACTATAAGTTATTATATAAAGTATAAATTTGTCAGTTCAACAACTTCAGAAGAATTGAATTTAAATGGAAACCCTAATGAAAAACAAAACTCATCTGAAATTGTAAGTACAAATACATTCTACTAAATTATTGAACTTTTTTAAAGTTTGTTAAATATATATTTTGTGGATGTTTTAATGTTAAAACGAAAAAGATATGCAGAGCTGTCTTTTAAACTATCTTGAAATAAACAATAGTATAAGACTGTAACTAGAATATTATGTAACAAGTTTCAAAAAAGTTCAACTATTTTCAGATTACAAGCGTAATTTATTTTAATTGCTTTTAACAGTTAGCAAACTGTTTTACTTTTTGGCTTAACTAAGATACATAGTTTTTCTAAAAGATAGAAAACCAATTGTTTTTAAAAGTTTAAAATATGATAAACTTTTTTTAAATGTGCTCTAAAATATATGTTTTAGTTTCCTAAATAAACTAACATTATCTCACATGTTACTTACAGAACGGACATCAAACTGCACATAAAGACAGAAGTGATTTAGAAAATATGAAAGTCAAGTTCAAAAAACTTCAGGCCGAGTTGAAGTCGGAAAAGTTAAACCATCAGAAGGTAATTTATTTTTGTGTTTGATAATTAAACTTTATTTTTTTCTAATTAAGGTACATTAATGAGAACAAAGATCTGAACCTTTTTGAAAGCTGTGCACGGTAAGTTTAAAGAAAATATATTACACTAGAAAGTTTAAATATGTTCTGAGTGTCTTAATGCATAAATCATAGGTTAAATACTGTTAGTTTTTATTATAAGTATCATTTTATTTAAAAAATACAAAATAAACGTCATTTAAAAAGATTTTTTTACCATTCTAAATATTCTTTATGTCGTAATTAATTTATATACGCACTACAGTTCACATATGCTTACCGTTAGGATGCATTAAGATATACTTAATGTTTAAACAAAAACCTTTTAAGTACAACCACTTTTAAAATAAAGATATATTTGAATAAACAGAAAACTTTTCATGGAATAGTTTTTATCTTAGAATGACTTTGTTTTTGATTAACAACTTACACACAACTATTTATAAAACTCAATATAAATGTTTTTTTTAAAATAACTACTTATGTATACTATCTAGAAAAATAAAAGATATTTAATTTAACGTGATTTCTATTCTATTAATAAAATTTTACTTTATTATACAGTTTTAACATACTTGATTTTTTTTCTACTGTTTTCCTTTAATTAAGCTTCCTAAGGATTTTTATCATTCTTATGACAATTTAATAGATTTATTTTTTCGTAGTAGTTGAGATCATTAAAAGTTTCCTAATTAAGTAAAACAATATAAAATAGTGTTATATAATAACATGAGAAAATTTAATGCAATTTATTCTTTTTTTATGATATTTAAAGCTTTTATATGAGACCAAAAACTTGTTTTTGTTTTTTTTTTAAGAAAAAGCTACTACAAACTTTTTAAATAAACTTTAATTTCTCCTAACTTTCAAAAGATCAGGCAAAAATGAAATAATAATTTATCTACAGATAAAATGTTCAGCTCTTTTAAATAAATTGCGTACCCTGTAAAATCAAAAAAAGCTAGTTTTGAATAAATTAGCTTCAATTATGCTTTAATATTTTACTTTTAAATTAAACTTATTCAATTGTTTTAGACAAACGAGAAATTAGAAATGTACAAAGTTGAACTGGAAACTGCAAAGAAGGAACTGGAAATGAAAAATATTGAAAAAAATGGCTACGGAAGCGGAGAAATAACTAGTTTGTTTTTTTATTTTATGTTTTTTAACAAATTTTACATTGTTACAATATATTTTTATAACTTGTTTATTCATATAAGTGGTTCTAATGAGCTATAGATTTAATTTAAAAAATTACTTTGCTTGACCTATTTTTGTATACTAAAAAGATACATTGAACCAGCGTATAAAACTTAATCAAAATTCTGAAATTGATATATAGAAATAATTAAATAAGTTTTTATGGAGTTTGTATCACCATAGATAAATTAAAAAAGTTCAAAATAATAAAATAAAGTTGAAGGCTTATTTTAGTGCAGTATTTACATAGGTTGTCAGGAATAGTTAAATATATTATACTTAGTTTTTAAAAGTATAAAGTTTTTCTTGAACTATGCGATAAACAGTTAAAATTAATTTCCACTTATATTAATGAAAATACAATTTTTTTGATCAAACCTAATTTTAAATATTTAAAGTTACTAAAAACAATGTTAACATAATTTGTAAGCACTTAAAATTTATATAATTTTTCACAAATTAGTAAAAAATTCAACAATATGAGAACACTTGTTTTTACAGTATAAATATTTATTTGATAAGTATTTCAAAGTTAAAACAATTGGTAACTAATGACTTGTAAATTTCTTATTAAAATTGATCTAAATTAAAAAATTTTTTTTTTTTTATATATTCTCCTTAATTTGAGTTTTGTCAAATACGAGTACTAAATAAAGTTACAAAAGCCTATATTTAACTTAAGTTCTATAATTAATCATTTTCAAAAAATTTTATTGCTTTTTAACATTTTATATTATATCTTATAACAGTTTATGTGCTCCACAGTTATAAAGTATACGCACACTTTCGGTAAACACTGTTTTTTATATAAATATAAATTTTTAACTTATGGGTACTCATAATTAGTTTTTGTCGAAAATTGAATTTTTTATTTATTATACAAGTTATAAAGAATTTATAAATTTAGTATTTAAAACTTTATTTTCACTTTAGAAGCTTTCAGATTTTTACACCCAATTAAATTTGGATTACGTCACCAAAAAAAGAGTTGTAGTGAAAGTAATTTAAAAAACTCAATAACCTGTAAAATATTAATTGGTTTGCTTAAAGAATGTAACATAGTTAAATGAAGTTTATTTAAAGTAAGACTAATAATTTTATTTTGTTTGTTATCTAAAATAACAACATCATAAAGCTTTTTTATATTCTGTTTAGAAATATATTTTTTTTTTGTCATAGTTTTGTTTCAAAAACATAACACATGAAATTTGCAGTAATTTTTAAATAAGTATAATGGACACAATTCCTTTTTTTGATTAATTATTCCTAAGTAATTAAAAATTTTACGAGTAAACTAGTAAACAGTACTAAAAAAGGAGAAATTTGAAGAACAAATGTAGATGTTTCGTTATAATATCTTGTTATTTAAATCAATCCACTCGTTTAACGAGATCGTGCTCAAGTTTTTTTTGTAGATTATTTCAAACGTTTATTTTTATTGAAGTAAAAACGCGTCAGTTGATTTAAATCAACGATTTGAAAGCAATCGATTTTCTGACGAGCTTCTTTTCACATTCAGTATTTATGTTCGTAAACTTACTATGCTATTAACATTACACGAACTAATATACATGACCAATCATTTATTACCACAGGAGTGATAGAGGAAGTGTACAGGGCGCAGCAGGAGAGGGAGAAGGCGATGAACATGCGAATGAAGCTGGCAATACAGGAGAAGGACGAGGCAGTGTTGAGGGCCAAGGCGTACATGCACGATATTACGTTTGTATTTACTATTGTTATATAAATAAAACGGTTTTTGCCCTTAAAATTTGATGTTTTAAAACTGGGTTAGTTGTTTGAGTTTTATAAGACTTTGAAAACTAAGCTAAATAAATATACTTTTGACTTGCTGAACTTGATATCACCTTAATTCTTTTCAGTAGTTTGTATTAAATCTATAGTAATAGTTATATTTTTTCTAATAATTTGTACAGGAATAAAGAAGACAGAGTGAGAGTTGACGCTTCAATTCGTAATGTGAGTTTTTGATTGGTGATTGTTAAATTAAAATTTGAGATTTTGAGATTAATTAAAAAATTAGAAATAAACTGCAACAATTTTCTAAAATCTATTAAAGACCAATCTTAAACTAGCGTTTAAGTAAACAAGTTTAAATATTTTATATTAAAGTTATTCTATATAAAAGATGTTTTTATGTAATCAAATTGAATTAAAAGTAATGTAAATATTTTATTATTAAACTAAGTATTTTTGTCAATGTAAACATTATGTGAGACTTTTTACATATACCGATATTTATTAACAAAAGATTTTTAAGTATGTATTTTATAAATTCCTCAAAATTTTACTTCAAAAAAAAATATTTATTTTCTGGTCAAATCTTATTTAAAAAATTAACATGTAGTACCAGGTTTCAGAAACAATAAAAAATTTTTTCTAGTTTTTGATGTGAAATGATGTTGAGTTTTTCAAACTCTACTTTAATATTTTAAATAAAAATTTTATCACAGCTGTGATCTATCTAGAATCTAAGTTATTTGAAAAGAAAAACTATAAATTTGAATTTTTGTTTAATGCTTTAATATTAAAACATTTTTTTTTTGTTCAAACATTTTTTTAAAGCTTTTACAGTACTGTATAAAAGTTTCTATAGTTTTACTGTGTTGTGACGATATATTTAATATTGTTTTTAAAACTTTATTTATTTATCAAAAAAAGATCCTTAACTTTTATTTTAATGTTTTTTTTTTGTTATTTGTATAGAAAGATAATAATTTCAAGAAAAACATGTAAAGTTTCTTCTTATTTAATTATAGTCTACCTAGTTATATGTGTCCATAGTTTACAAGATTAAAAAGTTTGTTTTGATGGAAAACGACTTCTAAGCACACTATTTTCATTAAACTGACAAATCAACATTTTAAACGGCAGAATTAAAATTCTAACAACCTTAAACCCTGTGAAAGTCAGTTGCAATTTTCGACCCCAAGCACCATACTTGTGAAAAGGCAATATTGCTTTATTTACTTGAGCGTAAGTTATTAACTTGACACAAGCAAAAAGTTATACGCTTTGGTGCTTAAATAGCGTAACAACAACAAGCATTTTGACAATTCTGCTGTGCTCTTTCCAACAAACACTACTTACAGGACAACGTTTGTGTAAGTAGCCATATTGTAACAAACACCACTAACAGGACATCAACAAGCTGATAGAGCTGATAGGGGACAGCGTGACGGCGAGGGAGGCGAGCAAGTACGCGGACGAGGTGGTGAACATGGTGCGGGTCAGGTGCGAGGAAAACGTGGAAAAGTACAACGAGCAGGTACAGCAAGTCATCGGTGAGAGAGACTCATTGCAAAAGAAGGTATAAATGTTTGAAAGGATTGTAAAAGTTAACGATGTATTTGTTTTTATACTGCGTCTACAGTGTACACTCTATATTTAAAACAAAATTACTACTAGTTTTTACAATTAGGTTAGAATCAACAAAGATTTTTACACGTGTGTATAGTAATTAGCTTACATATAAAAACATGAATTAATAAAACAGGTTTGTCAAAAAACCTATAATCCCGGAAAAACCTTGAATTTGACAATTTAGACTGAAAAACCTGGAGTTTGAAAATTTTTAAAAAGAATCCTGAAACTTTAAACACAATTCACTAAAAAACTTTGAAAAACCTTCAATTAAAAAAAAAGTTATAAAATAATGAAATTTCTATTCTAATAAAATATGAAATTATAAACCCCAAAAAATGCATCATAAAAAAAAAATGTCTTTAACTTTATTTTTAAACACATTTAAAGTAGCTCTTAGTATCTCTTCTATGTAATTAAACTATTTAAGACAGTTTTAAACTCTAAATCAAAATATTATACTAAAAATAGACATAAAAACTTGTACTTTTGAAAACCTGGAAGAAATTTCCCAAAAACCTTGGGTGACCCTGATAAAATTGTTTTTTTTACGTTTTATAATATTAAAATTAGATTTGTTTTGTTTACATTTTTTATACATTAATTAATAACTTTTTTTTTCACTCCTAAATTTTAAACTTTAGTTAACCAAGGCAAAGCAAGAATTAGACGAACTTAAGACTAATAAAACTCCACAAGTCCATAGAAGTAATTCTAATTCCAAACTTATTAGTAAAATTACTCAATTACAGGTTAAACTGGTTTTAAAGTTATTTAAAATATTTTTGAATAAAAAAAAATGTTATAGTATAAGTATTTTAAAATATGTATTTATGTTTTTAGTATTGATGTTTATTAGTATTCTATAAACTAATAGATTAGCTTTCAAATATTTTGATATTAATTTTTTCAGTATTTTTACTTTTAATGCAGCTATTGTATTAGTGTTGAAATATCTATACTTAAAAACATCGTTAATTAACTGTTTTTGTTTTGCATAGGTTAATTTATCTTTATAAAGTTAAGGCAGTTATAAAAACTTTTTAAAGTGTTATAATTAACAGTTATAATGAAGTTGAATTAGTAGGTTGTAAGTTTCATCATTTTGAATTTTTTTTTTTTTAGTTTGTTTCTTACCTTAATTACCTTAATTAATGTTATTTACTAAGAAGGCCTACTACAATTAAGTTACTAAAACCTATTTTTCATCTTCTAATGGCAGAAACGTTTTGAAAACCATCATATCTTAATAAAATATTCGAAATCAATTGATTTTTTTTTATTAAGTTTACAGATTTTATTTATTAACTTTTTATTAAACTTTTTTTATTTGTATATAGTTTAAAGTAGATAAATTTTGGTGTTTTTAATATACAGGCATGCCTAAAACAAAGTGAAGAAGACCGAATTAAAACGGAGAAAAAATTGATAAAAACTGAAGACAGACTGGAAACAGCCAGATTACAATACAGGTTCGCGTTTGCTAGTTTTTTCGTCTACTTACTAAATTTAATTTTGCTACTATTTAGTTCATACTGTATAACCTCATAAAATAAAACCACTCGTAAGTTGTATTTTTCAATCGAGTTTTCACACGGGTCTTGTTTATTTTTATGAGCATACAGGGTTGGCACTTTACCTGGAAAAACCTGGAATTTGACAATTTAGGCAAAAAAAAAACCTGAAAAACTGAAATTTTAACAACTTGTTCAGTAGTAAAGTTTCGATTTGACTCAAAAAATCTATCATATAGATAAAAAAAATATGTCATTACTAAAAAAAAATTATTTAAAAAACACATTTAAAGTAGTTTTACAGTATCTTTTCAATGATTTTATATTATTTAACACAGTCTCTTACCTTAAACTTAACTTTAAACTAAAAATAGACTCAAAACTGTGTACGTTTGAAAACCTGGAAGAAATTTTGAATTAACGAGTGGCAACCCTGTAATGTATTTCAGTTGTTGTAGAAATTATTATCAAACAAATTGCACGAAACAGTTTGGAGCGTTCGCTGAAGAAGAAGCGGGGACAGGCGGACGACAGTAAGAACGACGCCAGCCGGTTGTACGAGTCGCTGCGGGTGGCAAACCAGCACAACCAGATACAGAAGGAGAACAGCGACCGCATGAAGATGAAGATACAAGTCTTGAACGAAACCAATAAAAAGTTTGTGTGAAAATAGTAGTTGAGTATCTTGAATGTTGAAAATTTTAAGACGTCATTAGTGCTAAAGTCCTAGTTTTTCAGAATCATCCTAACCAAAAATTCCTAAAAAATAAGATAATTTTGTGTGCCTTTTAAATGGCAAAGCTATTATAGTTGACTTTTTGTGCAGCATTTATATCAAAAGTCATTAAATATGCTAAGAAATATTTAATTTACTTGTTTATTTTTTGTGCATTAACAAAAAAATTACTTAATAATGCTACTTTTATCTACAATTGTGTTATAAAATAAACCAAATAATATGTGATTGACGACATTTCTAAAAATAATTAAATTTTACAAACTCTCATTGAAACTTTTGATTTAGTTGTTTTTAAACTTTAAGTTGTTCAGAGTATGACTAAAAATTAGTCTCAAAAAGGATTTTTTACTAACTAAAACGAAACAAATAAAAAAAACATTATAATAAAAATCTGCTGAAGATTTTTTTTAAAGAAAAATTCAAGTTAGTCAATTTATTTAATTTAACAGGGAAAAAATAAATAGCCAGTTGTTTTTGTTTGGTTTCCATAACGACCGAGTAAAAGTCGACCCATACACAAAAAATAACGCAAAAATTGCCGAAGTAATTCTTCCTAAAAGGCATAGGGAATGCAGTTACATTGAGTTTTCATTTTGGTGACCTTGTTAGTTGTGTGTGCGATGAGCTATGCTAATTGCTTGAACATCGCATGGTTTGAGAATTTGTATAATTTGCCTGAGTAAAATGTGGAACTACTAATGAAATTTAAAACCACTTTATACAAAAAGAACACGAAATTTCTGTAATTTGTCAACAATTTTAGAATTTAAGAATTAATTTAGCTAGTGTTAACAAAAAAAATTAACCTTAAGAAAAGAATCAGGCTGAGGTAACAACTAATAGCTTAATAATATAAATTAAGTGTTTACTATATCTATTAATTTATCTTAATGATGAAATAAAGTTATGAAAAAACAAAAATTTTAGCTATCTATTTTTTAACATTTGCAATAACTTTTTATGCTTATAATGATCTAAATAAATAAGTATATGTGAAAAGAATTATCAAACCTGGTTTATATAAACTTGAAATGTTTTTGTAATAACTTCTTGTAATTTGATTATAGGTAAAATTGTTATTTTGTTTTAGTAATTTAACATTTTTAGCTCTCCGAGTTAGAAAAAATTTCTTCATATTTTATTTGCATATGTAGTTAGTTTTTTTTTTGCTTTGATAAATATTAAAGTTTAGTATTTTTTTAATACTATAGTTGCTTTAAAAGACTAACAAAGTTTATTACCGTTTTACCAAGTCTAAACTAATTTTAAAAGTTCTACTTAAGTTATCCTATTTTGCTTGTTACAAAAGTAAAACTTTTAATAAAATAAAAGTTACATCTGTTAAACTCTTATGGGTTGGTAAGTATGTTACGAATAGTTCCGTTTGAAACAAGATTTTCATGTGAAAATGAGCGAAAGGTAGTATTAACCAAACGCAAATAAAAGCTAACACCTTCAGCAAACAACGTTTATTTAGCAAATAAGTCCTATTTATATCACAATAGATTATGCACATGACCACAATCACCCGTTACTTTCAAAAATATATTAGTTAAGCACAAACAGAAAGCTTCGAATGATATTTAAATTGTCTGAACTATTTTTGAGTTCATGCACAAACTCATTAAACTTTTCTAAATCTCTGCTTCGGGTAGACTTATTGTTATAGTTTTTTTCAATTTGTTGCTTTCAGCCGTTAATCTTGTTGTCATTACCTTTTGTATTGTACAACCTTTAAAAAATCTTTTTTCATAAAGTTAAAATCACTTTTTGTACAGGATGTTCAAAAATTAGTTTAAAGTCATTTTCGTCTGTTATGGTCGCTCACAATAGCGCAAAAGTAAACAAAACGTAAAATTTTACAACAATATTTATGTGAAAGTGACGTAACAATGCATAATGAGCTGCTCTTGAAAAGTGATCGCCTCTCTTTTTCCATTTCTTTTTGTTACTCTGGAAACATTTCTTTTTGTTGATTTTACGCGGACAATTACACGCGTGTTTGTTTAAATAAAAAATGTTCCCACTTTTTAATTACTCGGTTTTTTGTTGCAGTTTTGTGCGGTGAATAGAGCCGGATATTATTTCATCAATGGAAAATTTAATTAAGTGTTTTTTATAAGAAATAAATGCAGTTTCAGTCTTGTATAATTTTTATGCAGCTGTCAGCTGTAATAATGTATGTATATTATTTTTTGACAGCATTATAAACTTTAACTCTTTTCATCATAACTTTGTGCGGTTTTGTCTGTTGTTACTAGTGTACTTTTTAACAAAAGCTTAAGCCTTAAATTAACTTAATATTTTTGTTGCAAATTTTTGTCATATGGAAATTCTAATGACCTTAATGATAAAAATCTACAAACACCATTTGTATATCAAATCATTTTTTTTTTAGGATAAACTCAAACTGTAATAAATTTATAAAACTTACAGTAATTTCGTTACAAAAAAAGAATTGTTGTATTATGCATGTCTTGATATTATCAATGATTTTTTTTTTTTTTTGGTATATTAAGGAACTATAACTGAATTACCAAAACAACCCAAAAGTTTTTTATCTAGTCAAAAAGTTTAAATTGCTCTGCCAAAAGTATTATTTTTTATTTACCAACAGTTTATCTATTTTTTTAAAAATTTGTCAATTTAGTTAGTATAACAAAAACTGTATTAAAAGAGGTAACAAAAAACCTTGCTTTTTAAAATGAGATTAGCTTCAGTGTTGCACGTTAATAAAGTTAATTTTTTTTTCAAGACTAGAGTTCAGTGGTATTTAATTTTATGGTTAAAAAATAATCTTATTTTAATTGACTAGTTTACTTGCAATTTTTGTATAACATTAACCCTTAAAATAATTTTGTACGTATTTTGATATAATTTAGACAACAATATTTTTCTCAGCAGAAAATGTCTAAATTCATTTTGCCTGTTTTTATGGTTTATGAGTTTTATAACTATCATTTATGTATATTGTATATGTATGTTTTTGATAATTGAAGCAGTAGAAAACTTTTCCAACAAAATTATTCACTTGATACTGGGAACTTTACATTGGCGATATGCTAACTATTTTATATACTATACTGGAATACCAGTTAGTTTGATAGTTAATTCTTTTGTAAACAGTTTTATACTCTTACCCCTTAGCAAAAAATTCAGCATTAATTAAAATTTAATTTTTAGTTTGGCTAGCTCAAATAAAGTTATAAGTTTATAGACTAATATTTGATGTAAAATTTGAGTTGAGAGAACAGATAAAGGTGATTAAAAATTAATTTAAAAGTTATTCCTGTAAAAATTAGATAAGTTAAAGTTAATAAATGTGTAATTGCTTCAATTTATTTTGTTCTAATGCTATTAAGAATGGACTAATCATTATTTTGATCTTTAAATGAAGATCAGCAATTCTTAAACTTTTTTTTCATTTTTTACCCCTTTTTGAAAGATTATTACCAAATTTACCCCTAACTTACAAAATAATTTTTAATTTTGAGGAAAAAACTAGATTTTTTGAACTTTAAGCTTATTAAATATAAAAAATCATGAAAATGTAAGTTTATTTTATTTAAAAAAAATTACAGTTAAACACTAACTAATAAACTAGAAATACAAATAATAAACATCAATTTACATAGCATGTAACAAAAAATATTTACCCCCTAAAAGAAGGGAATTTACCCTCAGGGGTAAGTTTACCCCAGTTTAAGAATCGCTGCTTTAGATAGTTTTTTTTTTGCTTGCTAAAAAGTAGTTATATTCACTTTTAGGAACTTAATGTTTTTCCCCTGTTCACTTTAACTTTCTTGTAATGTATGTTATATGTTTTATTTTAGTAATTAAAACCCAAAGTGTCGCAAAGGTAAATTTAAAATAAAAGTTGAGCAATTTACGTATTTCACCAGACACGAGCGCCACATAGCGGTTTTGAGAAGGAAGCTTGCGAGCGCAGTGGAGCAGAACGTGGCGAAAATCAGCCAATCACAGAGCAGTTCCAACATCAGAGAAATATGAAAGTTGCAGTGTGCCAAGCCATTTAAAAACTCGTGCTTTCAAAATACGTAAATTTTATTAATGTGAAGAGAGATTAGCTATCAAATGGCTTTGAAGAAGCTTGCACTAATCTGCTTTAAATCAACAATATTAATTATAGTGTCAATATTTAAGCTTTTTTATTATATAACAAAACATTGATCATTTGTAAAAACATTAACATTTATTTCAAATATTTTTTGTGATTTGGAGTTTTATAAATTTGCAGTTTTAAGAAATATACACTTTTGTAAAGCCTCTAAATGTTTACACAAATCAGTGAGAAAACCTCTAAAAAATTATATATTTTATTTTTCGTGTTTTGTGTTCTGAGCTCTCTATCTAAGTGAAACAAATTCCAACTTTTTATTTATTACTGTGAAAAAGTGTAATATTAGCAGTCAGTCGATGTGCTTTATTTTTCTGTACTATTTTCTTTTTTACTTGTTCATTTTTTTACGTAAATTTTACTTAATTTGCTAATTTTGAGAATTTTATGTGTAGTTTTTGAGATTTCAAGCAATTATCATAAGAAAAAATTAATAAAATAAAATTTGACATAACTTTATTAGAACAGTATTAAAGAAAATATATTCAAAAATTTTAAAACTGCTCATAATCGAGTATAAATAGTATTTAAATTTTTTTATTTTATATGGTCTTTTTTTTTCAATTGAATGAATTTATTACAGCTAGTTATAACTTGAATGTATGATGATAAATACAATTTTTTGCTGTACTTATATTTACTTTTTAAACTTTCTGAGCTAAAGTTTATGTCTATTCTGTTCAAATAATTTACTTTTTAGTATCTAACGAACTTACTTTTTAAACCTGAAAAGTCTACTATTATGTCGATAACTCAAGAAAAACCAGTATAAGTTGTTCTCGAACATTATAAGTTATTTCTAAGTAGATTAATAATTATTTGATATGCACTGATATTATTATGACTTGAATATTGAAGTAAAATATGATAACTTTGTTCATAAGGGTCTGAAACAGAGTTTGACCAAGATTAGAACTATGCAAAAGTAAAATGTTATTTGTCTAACTTTCAATACAAATACACAAAACTACAGGAAACTCTGATTTAGGTCTATCATTAGAAATTATAACTGTTCATTAACCACAATGTAAATTAGCTCAGAAACTTTTGAATCAATTGATAAAATATTTTTTGTACCAAACGGAAAAGCGGAGGTCATTTGAATGAGTACAGTAGACTACCGCTTAAGTACGCACTTTTTTTGGTACGCACCCCGCATTAAGTACGCACTTATCCAGAAAAACAAAATCGAGAATCCATTCTCATTTCAGCTTATTTTATGTTTCAGGTAGAATGGCCAACCTGATGAGTTAGCGTGAGACTTTCAAAACTTTCAAACTAGGGTGAGTAATCCTGAGTAGTCTAAGTGGCCTTAGATTGTAACAGTCCTGTTATTAAATGTTAATAAACTAAATACTTTTGTAGTGGTTGCCGAAAAGTGAATAGAATAATGATATTTGAGCTGTAATGCTATAAAATAAATCTAGATGATGAAGTTAAAAAAAACCTACAAATACAACATAGTTAAGTCATAGTTTAATTTAAATGTACACACATTGATGTTTTGGAAATGTTTGTTAAACACAATGTAGTTTAAATACAATAGTACTTTTCCTCTAACAAAACAAAATATGGCTTAATATTCTTTTTTATATCATTGACCTTCTATATTAAGTGTATGTATTAGTTATGTAGAAACTTTTTATTGAAAAAATAAATCATTTTAAAATCTATTAAAAAATTTTGCAGATTAGAACTATGTATTAAATGTTACTTTAAATAAAAAGACTTGTTTATTTGCCTTAATTATTCGGTGGCTAGTTGTAAGAAAGAAAACAAACAACTAAATTTCATATTATACTATGTCGTCGAAAAGTACGCACTACCCGTGCTAAGTACGGACTTTTTAGTCAGGTTCAATTTGCGTACTTAAGAGGTAGTCTACTGTATTTTTTATTATAAAGTTAACGTATAAATCAGTCAGTTTTAAAATGATGTTTTGATAGTATTTTATTCTACCGCAGATATGGGCATTGGGCAACTTTTCCAGTCAGTAGGCTAGAATTACTAAAAACTTCATTCGCGATCAAGAGCAACTTAGTTTTTTTAATGTGAACTACAATTAAATTAATATTTCAGAATATTTCTTATGAAAAAGATTAATTTTTTTTGCAATAGTTGTATTATGTTTAAAATAGGTAGGTTGCTTGTCCTGGGCCGTCGCATATTCAGTCGTAATTATAGACAATTTTTTAAAAACAGTCAACTGATATTTATTTATTGTACAACGTTAAAAAGTTAAGTTTAAAACTAAAAGCACGAAGTTGTTGTAAGATTGTAGAAAACCTAATGAAATTTAAACTCGAAACAAAAAATTCAGAAAATATTTTTAATTACTTTTATAAAACTCCCTCTAGCTTTTATCGAAAACCAGGAGTAGATTTGGGTTAAATATTTTTCAAAATATCTATTTGTGATGATTAGGTTTAAAAAGTACTTGAAAATAATTAGTAAACAATCATGTAAGTTTTAACTTTAGATAAATCTTAGTGACACATTTAAAAACCTCCTGATTTAGTTATAATTAAAATATAAATACTTTGTACTGCTCTTATCATTGGTGAATACTGTACAAGTTTTTTAATCATAAAACTCTATTGTAGATCAAGCAGAGTTATAAAATCAAGATTCACCAAAACTTTACTGTTTTTGAATATTTACTAGTCAAGACGATTTATATCTCTAAGTATATTGTTTTGCATCGATCAAAGTAAAGACATTTGCTCGTGTTTTAAGTTATTTCAAAATCTTATTTCTAAGATTTATTTCCCTTTAGTTACAAAATAAAAATGGAATATGAAGACTTAAAGTCTAAACTCATAATTGTTTATTTAATGATATTTTAAAGTACTCTCAAGTATTTCAAATTCAAGATTAAAATAAAAAAATCAGTTACAATGATATAGGTACTTGAACATCAATATAAGAAGTAGAGGTCAACTTTCTCTTAAAATAATAATTAAACATAATTTCAGCTTTAGCCTAGTTAAAACAAAACATTCTCAGGAAATAAAGAGTGTAACAACTATAATTAAAATTGATGTTATTATTGTAACCTATAGATATAGGTACCTTTAATAATTAACTTATACTATATGGTTATACTCAAATGTACTGAGGGCTACGTTATTTAATACTAGGCATGACAATGGATGAACATGTTGTATTAGTAAAAGAATTGCGAGAACTAACAAATATATAAAGAACATCAAATTTAGAAAACACTTTAAATGTGGTCAAAACTTTTACAAAACATTTAATCTAGCAAGAATATACTTTAAGAGTGTATAAAACCAAAAAAAAAAGATTTAACCACTTTGAATGTAAGTAAGAAATACTTAAATTATATAAAAAAAACTTTAGTAAAAACGCACTTTTAAAACACAAGAAAACAATATAAATGTGTATTCTTCAATATCACGTTTACTGCAGCAGGCTGTGGCTAGAATCTCCCCGTCTGTCTATTGTATCAGCTTATATAAAACATTCCATAACTCAATGTTGCATCAGGGTTTCTGGTATGCATTTTATTTTCTCCTTTTGTCAAGTGTATTAAACTTGCACCAGTATAAAACTTGACCTTGCGAGCTTTCTCTTAAAGCTTGAATGAAGTTTTAGCTCAAAACTTCCAACCAAATCTAAACAGTAATCAAGTCCAATTTGATATCCTGTTACATTGTCATTCTTCTTTGTTTGAAACGATTATACTGTAGCGACGCTTTGTTATTATGTAAAAATAACAATACTGTTGTATTATTCAAAAATAAAATACATGAAGTGTTATGAAACATTCAAAAATTTTAAAGAAAATCTTTTGAACACACTTTCTGTATTTAATATAGTTTATAATCAAACATAACAAATCATTACTAACTTAGAAGTAATCCTTACTTTTTCTACTTTTCATAATAACAGTTTAAATGTGTGATAATTTCTTATCTACAAATTAATATGATAAACAACGTACAGCATAGTACTTTGATTTATTTTTAGTTTTCCTAAGTTATACAGATTTTAAATAACTTGTTACACCAATTAAAAGCAACATGCTTTTCTATTCTTATTAATTTTAATGAATAAACTTCATCAAAAATACATGAAGCAGTTAGTTTTAGAGTTTGCATAAACTTGCATACACTTTACTTTGTTTATATAAGAAGTGTATTAAAAGTTTAAGCTTAAAAATTACATTTGTATAAGATTTTCGCTCACTTTCTTTTTTGAACGGAGTCATAAGTATGTGAAATGGTCAAAACTAGAGATATGATTACAACATTCATTTTTATAATTTATTCCTATTGAGAATTTTTTTTTTATGTCTTATGAATTAATACTTAATAATTGAGTAATTCCTGGCCTAATTTTTGCTAAAAAAAGAAAAAAATCAAAGAACATTTCTATATTTTAAGTTAATTATGTACAGTAGAGCTTGGTTAAACGATATCAAAATTTTAACATTGTAAACATTTTTGAACCAAACTATTTTATACAAAAAAATTTATTCTAATTTTATATTGAAACAGTGAAATAAAGTTTAAGGTTAAATAACTGTAAATAGTATAGAAATATACACAATAAAAAATATTTTAACTTTTACAATTTTATAAATAACCTAATAAACTTTAGTGTGAACATTTTTATATTTACAAACTAAAAGTATTTTACTGCCGTTAAATAAAAAGAACTTTAGAATAAAAGTAAAAAAAAACTAACATTAAAACAAATTTTGTTGTTTTCCTTTTGCATAATTACATACAGTAACCTCTCGCTTATTTACGCACATTGTGTCCACAGAAAAAATGCGTAAAGATACGAGAGATCGTAAATATACGAAAGGTACCAAATAAACTTACTATTATTGCTGTTTTCGGTATTGCTTCTAATTAAAAGCAGACTAGGGACTTTTCACCTTTTGACAATTTATTGACTTTATTTATAAATATTAAAACAAAAGATAAAACTAAACATATATAAAAAAAAAGAAATTGAAGTTATATTAAATAATAATTCTTGTAAATTTTTTTTATTAATTTTAATAATAAGTAGATTTATCTTTATCTTTATTTATATGTGACTTATTTGGTACTTAATAGATTTTTTTTTTAGAAGTTTATTCATATATAGGGCAAGAGGGTGCATAAAAAGAGGCGTTTACGTTTTTGACTGGTTTAAAGAAAGGGATCAAGTTGCCATCTACAAACCAATGATGTCGATTGAAAAATACACGATTGCCACAAAAACCTGGCGGAAAATAGCTTATATGTTCGGTTTTCGAAGGCAGAATTATTGTGTTTGGTAGATATGAAAATTTTAGGGCGTAGAAAACAGTTGAGGCGCATTACCCTGACAGTAACTCGTAGGGCACAGTCGGTAAAAAGATATTTATCACACCTGAACATTCTATTTTGTTTCGAAGTTTTAACATAACTGCATAATTTAATAAAGATTTGAGGTAGTTTAAACTGCTCTGTACGCCCTATGACGTCATGACGCCTCGTCCCTGATGGTTTTGTTAAAATAAAAAGTTAAATGATATTAAAAGTATTATAAAAATTTTATGAAAATAACTCAATATTGGTTCTTTACTTATGTTCAAATTTAAGCCTTAAAGTTGTTAAACCAGATAAGGTTTTAAACATAGAGAATTTATATACAAAGTGATTATGTTTTGAATTTTTCTTCCCATAAAAACTTATAAATAACTCCTTTATAAAGAATTGCCGTTTAATTTTTGCTAAATACTTGTCAAAACCTTTTGCAAGTTTAACTAAATAACAACAAAATTATTACTTGTAGTTTTCAAAAGTCTCAGTGCTTGACAAAGCGAGGATCTTTTTAAAATAGGGATGAGAAGCGATTGAAACGGTGGATGTCGAACTTGGGGTTTGTGATGCCGACAAGGTGTACTTGAAACAAGTTTAACTTGTAAGGATGAATTTGTACGGAACCGAATTTTGGTAATTGTTTGCAAGAAAAATAAATGTGGACTGACTGCATACAAAATTGTGACAAGGCTTGTTTTAATAATGCTTTAGATTTGTCTTTATTTTTTCTATGCCGTCTTTTTAGTTGTATACATAAAACGTTTTTTATAAATTTATGAAACCTTATATAAGATTTTTAACAAAACTTTTTATTTTTTTATGGGATAACTGTTACAACTGGTAGTTATAAAGTTATAGTTTTTTATTCTTCTCTTAATATTCTTAAGTTGTATTTTAAAATGATTAAATAAATTTTCAAGTAATAATTGTTTTTCCAAATAAAAAACATAAATTTTAAGTTGTTTGTAAAAGCTAGAATAAAATTTAAAAATCAGTAGTTAACATTTAAACCTTAAGTTTCTCAAATATGTTATAAACACGTTTAGTACAAAAATGAACGATATAGTTGTATATTCATAACATTCATTGCCTGTAAAAATATCGTTACACGTTTAGTAGTATAACTAAATATTTTTTTAAGCATTTTATTTACTTACATTTACATAAATACAACTTCAATGTTGTGATTGTTAAGCATGGTTGTGTAGCAGATCAACTATCAACAATATATTTTCTATAAAGGTTTTTTGAAACTTACAATAATAATGAAAAAGCATTATTCAGAAAAGGTTAAGCTCTGTATGCTGAAAAATAATAGAAAGATGCCAACATTTTATTTAAAAGGTAATTCTTGTAAATTCGTGTTTCTTCTACAACTTTTTTTGTATTACAGTTTTTTTTTTTCAAAAACTTTACACATATTTAAAAATTTTATATTGTAAAAGCTTATTTTTTTTTAATTTTATTAAGCTGTAAACTAAGTAAATAAATACAGAATTCGTTCATAAATAACTGAAGTAAGAAAAAAGAATTATTTTAACAACTAAAATTTTATTTTAGTATGTACAACAGATTATATTTTAAATTAAACCAATCGATAGATGTATATAATTTTGTTGCATGTGAACCTAAATTTTAAATTGTTTTTAAAGATAATTTTCTATTTCAGAAAAATAACATATTTAAAATATACTATAATTTTTTGTATTTGTTAAAAGTACGACAACGAAAAAAAATCTTTTTTAGTAAAATATAAAGGTTATAAATAAATTTGCAACGTTCATAAGACCAAACTAAATTTTTATTTCAGGTTTTGCATCCTTTACTTAGTAACATTTCTAATTTTATTGTTTTTTTTACTCTGCTTGAATTTAATCTTATTCCTATTGAAATTATTGCTAGTTATCTAAAAACCTATTGAAAATAAAAAGGACTATTTTTTAGGTTGCAGGAAACCACCCTAAGAACAACTTTGCGAAACAACTGCATCTCAAAAACAGAGCATTGATAAAAAAATAAGGAGAACAAGAAAAACAACTTTGTGCTATTATGTTTCATAGATTCGCTAGCAAGATGATGCTTGTTGTGTTTTATACATTTTGTGAAATAATTTTGTTTTTTATACAACTATATGTTTTATATTATATTGTTGTTTAGTTTAACTATAAAAGTTTTCAATGCAAAAGGTTTTTAGAATTATCTCGGTTTAAAAAGCTGCATTTGTAATTGGTCAAAATTTGAATTTAAATGATTTGCTAAAAAACTATTTGAAATTTAGAAAAAAAAACCCTATAACAAGTGAAATCTGAACTATTTTTACAAGTAGTGTAATGAAATTTAGATTAGATACGAAACATCTATCATTAACAAAGGTTTATGTATTATTTAGAATAAGTAGCAAAACAATATATTTTCAATTTTCCTACTATTTAAGACTATTTTTACTTTAAATTTATCTTTATGTAAAAGTAGAAAAAAAAATCCTCCTTCTAAAACCTTTAAGAAAAACAGAAAACCTGAAAAAATTTTCATAAAGTTTTGACAACTCTGGATCTAATTAATAAACTTAAGGTTAATAGTTTGGGGTTGTATGTGAATTTAATTCGCATAGTAGACTCAACAATAAAAACAATCGTGACATATCATAAATTCGCAAATCGGTAAAGGAGCGAGGTGCAGAAACTGAGAATTGAAAGAAAAGCTGCTGTGGAAAAGCTTCAAACTTAATTATTTGTGACATCTATTCTAATGTACTAAATATGCATTAGATTTTACAGTTTTAAAAGTTTTTTTCCTGATTGCAGTTATAAGTAAAAAGTATTTTAATTGAATGATGACGTATAAAAATAAGTTTTGTTTCTTAATTTAAACAAGTTAAACGGAAACACAATTGTTATTCTAAATTTCTAAAGTTTACCGCACTAACAAGAAAATACTTAAAATTCAAAAATTTTAAATATCTTTCATTTCAAAACTTAAGAAGAAAATATTCTAGATCTAGATGAATAATGATGTATAAAACAAATTTTTCAGTGGTCTCTTGTTAGTGTTGTAAAACTTAAGTAATGTAGAGTAACAATTGTGTTTTTGTTAAACTTGTTTATATGAAGATACAAAACTTAATTTTTATTGTGGTTCCAAGTTATAGCAATTTTTTCATTGCTAAATAAATTTTAACAGTACATATATACTATACACGTACATAATTTAGCTTTTCCATTGATGTTGAATGGAATCAATGACTTATGTGTTTAATTTCTTTTTTTAATCTATGAAGTTGGGTCTCGTTTAAAAATAAGCATTAAGATAAAACAAAATTAAAATTTCTAAGTAAAATATAAATCTTATTAATATTGCACGAGAAATATAAAAGATAAAAAAGTTAGAAGTAAATAAATAAAATACTGACCAAAAGTTAGTATTAAAAGGGTAACAGAGATGGTAAAAAAAAACAATAACAAAGAAAAGTTACCGATTAAGGGTAAGGGGTTACTGTGATAGTAAAATAAAAGTTTTAACCCGTGCTAAACTATCGCTGTGCAAAATGGTCCTCGTGCAAAAAATGACTTTTTATTGTCCCTTCGTGCACTTCTGATACCTACCTAGTTGTAATACAAAAAGATCTTAAATTAGTTCAGAATAAAAGTTTGAATTTAGGATTATTTTAATCGTCCGCACCCCCTAAAGATTGGTTGTTAAAGGGCGTTTTTTCTTATATCCTTATAAAGTCACTATTTTTTTTTGTTCTTTAGGAGTTTATTTTTTATTATTCTTTAGCTTAGTTAAAGTAAAAAGTTGTTGACATAAAGGTTTCTTTACATCAAGTCTTTTGACCACTTTTTTGATTTCTCAAATGTGTTTAATAAACTTGATTTAAATTATCTTGGTATAGCAAAGAAATGTTTGATACATAAATAATTTAGACTGTTTAATTATTTTTCTGAAAAATGACAAAATTAATACGGTAGAGAAGCAAAACGAACAACTAATTATTATTTTTAAGAATTTAAACCGCCAAGTGAAAAGGCAAGCTAAAAGATCTTTCAATATCTGGTCATTAAAAATAAATTTGAAGTCGTTTTTATACATAAGAGATTAATACCACGTAGGGGTTAAACTAAAGCGAGTTTAACAAGCTATTTAAAATCATCACAAACAACTTTTATAAATTTAAAAAATAAGACTTAAACCAAGGATCGGCAGGGGTTGAATGATCGCAACTTTTCAAAAATAAAAATATTCGCAGTTGCAGATTTTACTATTCAAAACTAGTCTAAAATATATTTGGTAAGTTTTTAATAGCCCGTAAGTTGAATCTAACACCCGTATTTTACTTTTTATTAAAATCCTGGAATATTTTGTGCATTTTTTTTTCACGCGCCTCATGCCGTTGTAATAAATACATGCTCGCGGCCGAACTTATACTCTTCGCAGGTCGAATAAGTTAGCTTTTGACGTATATTCTTTTTTAAGAAATATTAACAATGTATATAAGTGAGAAAATTTCCAAAAAAAAGAAATATAGGTTAAAAATTTTGAAATTAAGATTTGGAACAATAATGACGAAAATGTTTTTATTTTCATTTTAGACGAACATTATAATGTTTAACACAACTTTTTTAGTCTAGCAAATATAGCAATACCTTTAAAAATAATAAATAAAGTGACTAAAAAACTGCTTGATAGATTCATCAGGTCTTTTGTAATTGTAAGTTAACAAACAAGAAAAAAAAAAGATTAAGCGATTGTTCTCTTAAATTATTGCTTTGGAAAAAATACCTACCAAAAGTTAAAAATATATATTTTTTTAGTCGAGTTTAAATGTAATTATCTACGAAATTGTGTTTTACCAAGTTGAAATTTTCTATAAATAAGTACTGTATTATAAATAATGTACTTAGCCACACGACCAACAACAACATCATCCAAGACAACCTAATACCAGTCGTGCGTAAAAGTTCATTATTTACTATTAATAGCGCGAAAAATCTCAAATTTGTTGATGATGGCAGAATTAAATACTGGTTGGAATAAATAAGTATTGGTAAGTAGGAAAATGTTCTGTTTCATATTATTTTCATAGCTGTTTTTTTTTTCATAATTGTTAAATAACTTTACTACATTGACTACTATGAAATACTTTAAATTAAAATCAAATAATTATTTAAGTGTTAGTATATATATTTTTTTGTAATTTATTATGTACAGCTGTTGAAAAACTCGGATCATGGTTGCCAGTGATCAAGCTGAGAAAAATTTCCTGACTTTTTACCAAAATTTTCCTGACTTTTCTAAATCAAACTCTTAAATTAAACTTATTCTATAATACATAATCTAAAACTAGAAACTATATTTAGCTTTCAATCAAATTTTCATACAGGAGACTGCAGTTTTATAAAGGATATTTTACTAACTTATACCAGATGAAGGCATTGGAAATAAAGTTAAATATTTTTGTAAATTTTTGGAATATTTTTCTGACTTCAAAGGACTTTTAATTAATTTTTACCATTTGAAGGCTTTGGAAACAAGGAATTCTGGAAATTTAAACAGACAAAATTTGACTTTTTTTTAAATTTTATCAAATTTCCTGACTTTTCCTGACTTTTTTTCAAAACCCCCCATTTTTTCCTGACTTTTCCTGACTTTTGTCATTTTTTTAAATTTTTCCTGACTTTTCCTGATTTCCTGACTTTTCCTGACCGAGTGGCAACCCTGTTGGATTAATGTAATTAAAAAAATGTTTTAACGACTACACACTTATTAAAATAAAACGAAGAAAATATCTAAACAAGAAGTATTGCTTCAGTTATGGTAATACTAAAATAATTATTATACTATTAAAAAAAACAAATAAAAATGATTCGATCAACACTAAAAAAACACTAAACATTTAGTTTAAAAGAATAAAAGCTCAACAAAAACTCAAATAATAAGTACGAAAAAGACAAAGACGTATTTGATGAGAAATTTATAATTTTAAATGTGGAATGTGAAACAACATGATTGTAAATTAGAAGCTAAAACTGCTCATGGTAGTTGGAAGAATTAGAAATATGGCGGTTATTTTGTCTCAAAAAATTACTAAAAAAACTATTATTCAGTTAACAAACTATCAAAACTAAGTCATAACTTTGAGCTAAAAAGCTTAGGTAGTATATTGTTAGTTCTAACTATTGTATATGAAACAACAAAGTACCGTCTAATAAAAACATACACACATCCATCAAACAAGTTATAACAAGTTCCACTTCTGCTTGATCATATCACTTACTTTCTCACCAATCATGTAGCAAGGTGCCTGGGTATTCCCCGAGGTTATTTCCGGCATCACGGAGGCGTCAGCAACTCTCAAGTTGTCAACTTTGTACACGCTGTTGAATATATTGAGTTTTTATAATTACTTAATTTGGCAAAGTAATAATTAAATGCTTTAGTTCATGCAATAACAAAAATTTTGTTGCAGTATGCAAGTTATATTAAACTCTTATGAAAAACCTGTAGGTTATGCAAACAAAAATATTTGTTTTGATACAGTTTTGACATATAGTACCTTGTTCATTCTTATTACATTTCATGAGTATGTCTTTTTTAACATGTTACATCTAACAGTTTTAATTTTTACTTTACCAATGTACTAGAATTCTTAACACTGTGTATTTTATCTTAAAAGATAATGATAGCTTCGAAGCCCCAAGTTTAAAATGTTACGTAAACTAAAAAAGTCATCAACCTCAAAGTAGGATCCACAACGGCCATGGGGTCATCTTTCGTGCCAATTTTTGCGGTGCCCACCGGATGGTAGACTGTCCATGAAAATTTTCTTATGTAGCACTCGTAAAACTTGTCCGATCTTGGAAAGTTGTATCAATAGTTGTTCAATTATTACACAGTTCAAGTACAGTTCATTAAAAAAATCTGTCACAGCTATGTTATAGCAAACGCATATTTGTATGAAACATGAGACTTTCAGTTCAAAACAGCAAATAACCAAACTATAAATGTGATATTTCAACTTAATAACTATAATTAAATAAATATAAGTTTTTCTGTCAAAGCTATATCGAAGCTAACGCATATTTATATGAGACGCGGTTGGTTTGGTTCAAACACAGTTGGTTTGGCAAATAATCAAGCTATAAATGTATTGTCATATTACAACTATATTCTTATGTAATTCAAATTGTTCTTATGTAGCATTCGTAAAACTTGTCCGACATTAGAAAGTCATTACAATAAAAACAATATGTATGAAAAATTTCAAATACAGTTTATTTTATTAAACAAAAATGATAGATATAAACTTTCTGTCACAACTATATTGTAGCAAACGAATATTTTAAGATTTACAAATGCTATTAAACCTGGGACTTTCAGTTTCCGTACCGCATTCAGGGCTATAAAGGTTTAATTTTGCATTAAACTGCTTTAGTGCTTCTGTATTTTCCATTTTCTCAATAAGGCGAAACCCTTTATAAATATTACTTTTAGAAAACCAACAATTTTTTTGAATATAGATCAATTGAAGAAGTTAGAATACAATATGTGAATAAAAATTTGTATTATGAACTTATTTGTTATAGTAGTTTTCATTTTTGAATATATGTAGTGATGTTATACAAACTTTGATCATGTTAATTTAAAACAAAACCAATCTTTGAGTACAATCATATCAGTAGAGTAAACAAGTAATGTTGGAACTGTATATACATTATACGGGTGCACGACAATTCAAATTCTTAAAAAAAATTATAAGGCCCCAAACCAAAAGTTAAATATTTTTAAACAAATTAAAAAATATGTAATTGGTCTAATTTATACCTACAGACCTTTTTTTTTGAAAATTTTTAAATCTTTTTCAAGATATAGCTAAAAGTTATTTAAAAGTATAGTATTTTTTAGTAATTTTAGGAAATTTCTTCTAATAATTGTTTTTTTAGTTTAGATTTTGCTAACATAGCTTTGTTAAACACATCTGAAAACACCTTTTTTTTATTTAATTTTCATTTGTATTACTGTTTGAGATATGGTTGTATAAACATCTTTTCAGAATTTGAATCGTCGAAACTTGAATTGTCCGAATTTTTTTTGTCATGTAACCACGCTATACATACTCAATTGTTCTGTATCGCTTTAGTTAATTTTGTAACAACACTGTCGATTAAAACTACAGTTCTTTTTAAAAACAAACTTTAAGTTTTCAAATTCTAAACAACCTTCTATCAAAGTTTTGACGTCTCGATAATCCGACAGGTAGTTCGGATCGATGCGCGGATGATCGAGGTAACTGGACGATTTCAATCTTATTGTGCCAACGCTGTAGGGATGCAGAAGAAGCGAGTTTACATGCAAGTCGCACATTGTGTCGTCATTGTTAGATGATGACCATTCCTTCATGTTGTTTGTTGTCTGTTTTATTTTTAACAAGACATATGTTTTATGATCACTGAGAACTTAAACTTTTATTTTTAGAAAATGTTTTTAGACAGACTTAGAAAACTGTACTAATTTTTTCATTCCTAAACTTTGACTTTTTAATTGTCATTTTTCTGTTTCTGGTTTATAAAATCGAAAGTATCTTCTAGTAAACCATTTTAAACAAATATTGTATATTTAGAATTTAGAATTTAAAATAACTTTTTAAAGAAGCGAAAAATAATCAGAGGTGGATCAAAGTAAACTTGTAATTTTTAACTTCGGGTGTATAAGTTATCTAGACAGAAAATATTTATATATCTCACACTTAAACAAAAGATATTATTATTTGAGATAGTTTATGTTACTCAAATCGACACATTCTTGCTACAAATAATAAGTTAAGTTTACTTTACCAAATCTTACTAATATTTTGTTTTCGTATTTAAAAATTAGAACTCTTCGCATTAAAAATAAACTACTTGATAAGTTTTTTATTTAAATTAACTACATCTACTAAATATCATCCAATTAAGCCATTTAATTTTTTTATTTAACAAAAATACCAATTTATAACTCACAGGTTTTTGTAAACTAAGTATACAAAACCACTTTGAGAATTATTTAAAGATTCACTGAAATGTTAAAGGATCAAAAATAGTGAGCAGAATACAAAGTTAAAATTTTCTTTGTCTAAATCATTACCATTCTTATAAAAACTTACAAGTTAAATTAAAAAAAAATTACGAAACTAACTTTTTTATTATAATTAAACAGCTTTTCATAGATCAATCTCATTGGATAAATTGTTGGAAAAATATTTCCCTGCACTAAAATTTGTAAGTCTGGCCTGTAAGATAAAAGTATTTTTAATACTTTATGTTTTTAAAATAATACCTTTAAAAATTTTGAATACAAATAATTACCGTTAAATAATTAATACCAATATCTAAACGGAGTAGCTTAAAGATCAAAACGCGTAAAACAATAACCATTTAAGTGTTATTAAATGGTAAAGTCGTTTAAAGTATTCAAACAGATACCAAACGTATTTTAGTAGCTCATACACAATTTCGCACCTGTCACCGAGCTTGGTGATGTTTTTAGCAGGAGTGCTGAAGAAGCCGTGCAAATCGTGCCCGGCTGCTGTTGTCAGAAACCCTTCTCCGTGCATCGCGTAGTTGTACACTTCCTTTGCAACCTTTGAAATATTTATCTTGTAAAACAGATGTTGAGATAATTTCACTTTTTACTTTGCTTAGATAAAAAAAAACGCAACTTATGTGTAAAGTTTACCTTATAATAAAAAATTACAAAAACTTTATACATAAAGCTGCAACTCAATAAAATATCTCACTTTTATTATCAACTTATACAAATACAAAAATTACATGAAAAGGATTGAGCATGTGAGCGCCGAGCCACTGTTGAGGAATTTTTTCCGCTTTCATGCACCCGGGTATCATGAGGTGATCCTGAAGATTCGATCCCACTCCCGGAAGGTCGGCAACAACGTCTATCTGAAATTTCATTTCGTCAAATATCTATGTTTGAAATCAATTATAAAGTAGTTAACACAACAGGTATCGGAATATTTGAAATTACGTTATATATAATGACTAGTGACGTGCTGTAAAATCTGCATATTGACTCGTTCTTAAAATGTTTTTGTTAGTTTAGATTTCGGTTTCTCAGCACTTTAGTAGAAAACATACGTTAAAAAAAACTCAACTAACTTGCATAAAAAATATTAATTATGATAGAATAATTCATTGTTCTTCTAGCATGTTAGCAAAACTTGGAATTTAGTCTTCAAAATGTGTAATGAAAATACTACTAGGTGATGCATCTCTAATATTTCACAGAGCAAAGTCTATGTGAAACAAGTTACAGCAGGATGTAGTGTAGTGTGAGAGGGTGGAACATTTTCGCTCAAAAGTAAAAAGATTTAATTCAAGCAGTACAAATATCAGTAAAATTCAGTAACTTTCCACTAAAACAATACAGAATTTTTTTTTAAAACTATATCTATCCAATCTAGGTTAACTAGTGATTTCTTCATTTTTATTTTTGTAATATTAATTAGTTTTATTTCCCTACGCCTCCCCCCTAACAGACTAACAATTTACTTTTATTAATTTTGTACAAATGTGTTTGTATGTATTAAGTTGTCGCCTTTTATATAAAGCAACTAAGTTTAAACATATTAATGAGTTTTTTTTATTATTCTAACTTTGTTTAATGTTTTTTTATGCTTATTTTTGTTGAAAATAAATATATTTTTACATCAATAAATGTATTAAATAAATTCAAAAATTATCTTAATATTGTGCATCTAACAATGTTAAAACAAACTCCATGATCGTGCAAGTGCTGCTTGTCACCAATACCCGACAGCATGAGTATCTGCGGAGTATTGACGCTTCCCCCGCTCACCACCGCCTCCTTCCTCACTCCCACCACGAACTCCTCCCCGTCCCGCGCGTACCTCACCCCGACCACGCGAGGGGTTTCCCCGTCGTCGAACACCACTTTCTTCACGTGAGCTCGGGTTAGCAGGTGCAGTCTGTCCTTTCTGTGGTTGTTAAACGTTTTAAAAATTGGTTCTATTCAAGCTTTTATACACGTACTTTAGAGTGTTACTAAAAGTGTACTGGAATGTATAAATTAGTACTTATTTAGACAGCTTAATACAAAAATATCTATACACGGTAATTAACAACTAGTATGAGGTAGGGTTGCCAAATAATTTTTGAATATTTTTTCAGGTTTTCTTAATTTATCACAGGATTTTTAAAGAAAACTTTGGTCCAATTTTAGTATAAAGTTAATTTTTAAATAAAAAATTGTCTAAATTGGTATAAGAACACTGAAAAGCTACCTTAAAACTACAATAAGTGTGGTTTTTAATTAAAAAATAATAATTATAAATTTTCTTGCTTTCTATATGATAGATCTTTCTTATCTAATCGAAATTTCATTAGTATCCATAAATAAATTCTTTTCAATTACAGGTTATTCTAGGTATTTTTTACCTAAGTTATTATACTCCAGGTATTTTGGCAACCCTAGTATGTCTTATCAGATAATATTATGCGATAACCTTGATTGCAGAAAAGGATAAAGAAAAGCATTAGCAGAAGTTTGACGGACTCCTGAATACTTGGTTGATTGGATGTGTGAAAAACCTTGCTGATTATTGCCATTGTAATCTACTTCTTTAAAACCTGTATTAAATATGTATGCATTATACAACAACCTACCTCTAGCATTATTGTATATTTATTGAGCAGCTTGTTACAAAATATTTGTTTGTAAAGTATTTTTAGTATTCGGTAGAGGTGTAAAAATGTGATCAAGACGCTTTTAATAGAGATAATTAATTAAAAATTACTAAATTGAGTAAATTATAATTAAAAAATTAGAACTTATTCTTGTAAATTAATTTACTCACTTACATTTAATTTTTAAACTTTATTTTCTAACATTACTAAACAAAGTTAGTTTATACTAAGATTTTCAAAGTGGGCAATATCGCTCCATTCAGTGTAAACTATTAATTTGGGCTATATATTTTTCATTTCCGCCAAGAGGCGTTTTTGAAAATGAGTTTTGGAAACCCTTGTTTTGGAGTTTAGTTTTTTTTTTAAGAATGCAATTAGTTAAAATTATACGCTCGTTTTTGCATCAAGTTTCAGTTTATTTACTTTGAAAGTTGTAAGATGCTCTAGCAAACATCTTAAGAAAAGATATTAAAGACCTCCTTTAATGTTGGAAACAAAATAAATAAAATCCAAGTAGATAGTAAAAAATCCAGCAAACTTGTGGCATTAAAAAACACTTAAGTTTACCTAGTTCGGTCATAGAGTCAACCATTATGTCATGAATTGGAGTTCCTCTGACCGTGGAAGTTTTGAGCGGCCCGCTTTTACCATGAAAATCCTCATCAATTTTGTCGTCAGTGGTGGTCATGTTTTCAGATTTCTTGAAGTACGGAAGCACTTGTTCGTAACCCCACCCTTCGGCCCCCATATTTTGCCAGTTGTCGAAATCACCACGGTTACCCCGTGTGTATACCAAAAAGTTCAGGCAACTAGTACCTCCGACTGCCTTCCCTCTTGGCCAATGACTTTTCTGTAAAATATAATAAACATTTTTTTATGAAAATGAATTTATAACAGTTTTATGCTTGAATGCTTATACTTTTAGTTTAAGATTCTTATTCCTAAAAAATTTTAGAATGAATGGTTTTAAGGTGGTCTGCCTTTTTTATATAAGAAATTTGACAACTTAAAATAATTTTAAAACACAAAAAAATGATATCTTAACTCTTAAAAAAAAACAACAAATTAAAATAACTTTCATTTTATTTAAAAAAATTCAATTTTGCTGAAAATAATTTGCTTATATTAAGGCCATAGGGGGGTCCAACATTTTTTTAGAAAATTAACTTTGGATTTTATATGAAAGCTTTAAGTACAAACTACATGCCAGATTTTATAGAATTCAAAAATATCATTTAACTTTTGAGATATTAAATTTTTTATAAAAAGTTTCCGATACAAACGTATGGACCGCAAATTTTTTGGGGTCAATTTTCTCCGAAATTTTTAAAATCATAAAAATCTATCTCCTGCTTCATTTTTCAAGCAATCTTCTTCAAATTTTCAGGAAATGTTCCGTAAATTAAAAGAAAAAAAATATTACATATGAATTTAAATAATTGAAAAAAATAAAAATTTTATGACAAAATAAAATCTATTTATTTTTTTTAAAGTCCAAATGTACGTTTTTTGTTATAGTATAAAGATTATACTGTGAAAGTTTGAAGAAGATTTCTTTTAAAATTTAGGAAGAGAAAGATTTTAAGTAAAATAGTCTTTTCTCGCTATTTAATTTTCCCTATTCATAGGGAACCTATTATGCGGCCCAATTTTGACTGGACATATCCCAAAAATAATTCAAATTTTTTAAAACGATAAAAAGAATCTTGATGCTTGAAAAAAACTCTATACAATAAGATCAACTTGTAAAAAACATGGCCAACCCCCCTATGGCCTTAAATAACTTTATATTATACAGTCAGTAGTTTTGTTGCCACAAGTTTTTTGTACAATTATAAACTTGCAGTTTTAAAAAAGTACATATAAAGCTGTTTTTTAAATTAAGGTTTGTCATTCTATTCTATTATGTTATATAAAACAATCAATATATACATATTACAAACAAATTAAAGTATTTAGTATGGTTAGCTAACATTTACGTTGTTAAAAAAACCATTCCAGTAGTACTAATAAACTAAAACTATCAAAACATTTAAAAGTCCTATCTCTTGAAATAAGTCAAAACTTATAATAAATAATTCTTGCTTGTTTAATTTCATATGATATACTTATACATTTTAAATAAGAGGCAAAAAAAAATTGTATCATTTCCTAAATACACTAGTAATAAAGCTACTTGATATTCAAAATGTTTGGTCGACACTTTCTTTAATTGCAATAAATTAAAAAATCAAAAAATTGTTTAGAGAATCTACAAGTTTCAATGCACAACGTACGTGTTTAAAACGCTTTCAGGTTCAAAACCCTTTTTTAATAAACTATTAGAACTAAAAAACATTTTCCCAATAAGTTAAAAATAATTACAAAAAAAGTTTTACTCTAATTAAACATGAACTTTAATGATAAAAATAAGTTGATCGACTTAAGAACGTTAAAAACCAACATTATCCTGCATGGCCTTGCAAGCGTGTTTCTGGGGGACCGTCTTGTATCCCCAGTTGAGAGACGTCAGTTGAGTGAAAGGTACCAAACCTGGGATGTTGATGAGAAAATTTGAGCTCTCGTCATCGCCCGCTTCCAACACCAACACTCTGTAAAGTTTGTGAGCAGTTTGTTGTAATTTGAAGATAAATGTCTAGAAATGAAAGCGAGTTTTAATATAAAAAATGTTCCAGCAATAGAATTAGAACTTATTTTTAAAACGTACGTTTTTAAAATACAAGCATAGTAGAAGTTTTTTTTTTGACACACATAAACATAAAATAAGTTCTAATTCTATTTAAAACTGTTTGGCATTTTTAAAATGGGTTTTCATCAGCTATATATTAATAACCTCTTTGTAAATTTCATACTTTTCACCAGTAACCTAAAGAAAGGGTATCTTTGAAAAGATACTTTGAAATCGTTGACAGAATTACTACTTTAATTTGATTTTTGCATCTTCAATCAAATTTTAATTTTAATATTTTTTATGTATAAAAAACTATCTTAATGCAAAAACTTCAAAAAAGTCTATTTATCAAACTAATTATTGAAAAAGATTAAAATTTTTTTTTTAATATATACAACTTATAGACACCAACACTAGCAAAATAAAAGATAATCAATTAATATAAGTGGAGTAGCTTAACCGATATAAAAATTTACAACAAAATTCAATCCATTTTTTTTTACTTAAAAGGTATTTTTCAATTATCAAAATATAAACACTTGAATTTAAATTTTAAAACACCTTATAACTGTAGATCGTCTACTAAACCTTCAAACATAATTTATAAGAACAAAATTAGTATAAATTTATTAATTTAGTTAATTAAATTTAGAAAAAAAGCAAAACAATTTTTCGTTTTTGTAATATAATGTGAGTTTGTTAGAATCTATCTTGGATTGAAAATTGTTCAACAGATTTAAAATTCAAGAAATTTGTCCATTTTTACTATTAAACAAACAATAGGGGTTAAAATATATTATAATTATAATAATAAAATATATTTAAAATCGAAATTTTTCCTATAACATTCTACCAATGTTGTAGTACATAGTTTTTGTACCGAACACTTTTTTTTTCAATTTAAACAGAGTATCCGAATACGGATATTGAAAATATTCATAAAGTTGTCTTAAATTTTTTAGTAGTTATAGAATTTTTTATGAAAAATTGTAACATACTATCAAATCTTTACTAAAAGCAACGCTTTAAAATCGACGAATCAGTTTTTATTAGTTTATAAAACAAAACTAAATAGAATTTTATGTACTTTAAATGTCAATATCTTTTTTTTAATATATAGCAAAAATAAGAATCAAACCTAATGTAATTTTGAATTTTTTCGTCTGTATTACTAATTTTATCAAATTTATAACACCTCATAAACAATAAACTTATTAGAACTTGCTTAAAATAATTTATAAGCAATAAATACATTTTTGTTTTATGATATTTGGTATTTTTCTTTAAATTGATTGACTTATGTTTATTGTCATTTAGCTTAGGATTTCATAGAGTAAATAATTTACTTAAAATCTAAGAAAATTAATTAAAGCTTACCATGCAAATTTTTAAGACACAAATTATCGAACAATGCAATTGTAACTTAACTTTAACACAGGACAGATCGTAATAGTTTAAATTAAAAAGATTATTATAACCTACGATTAAGTTAATAGCTTTTGACAAAAAGAAACTTTTAAATTGGCAAAGCTGTATTGTCGTTTTAACTTATAAAAGCAATTGCGAACGTTTTTACGATCGATTTCGCGGTGAATTTTGTTTTTTACATAAATTTAAAGCAGATTGCTTTTAAGAATAACTGATTAACTACTTGTACTTTTGCTATCTATACCTATTATTAAGCATTTTTTTAATTTTAATCATATTTACCAGAATAATAACCAATCTTATTTTGCATACTTATATTACTTTTTGTTAACACTTTTTTAACTCTGATATTTTAAGTGATTAACACTTAACAAACTTTTAATATAAGATGTTGTCTGTTAATGTTATATGTTTTTTTTTTTTTCAATATTTCATAGCCAGAGAAAAAAACTCAAATATAACAATTAAAATTCACTCAAATTTTTGTTAATAAGTTTTCTTAACTCATATCATTGTTTATATATAACTAACTACAACGCTTTAAATATTATATGAACAAAAAATTTACAATATTATTGTACAACACTAAAAATAAATTGAATAATAATGTGGAAAAACTTTTCCACTATTTATTATTTTATAAAAATAAATTAAATAACCCATAAAAGAACTTGGAATAATTTAAATAAAAACTTTATTTGTTTTATTAAACAAATAACATGCTATTGATTTAATAACGACTTTGACACAACATTGAACGAAAGCTAATTTGTTTAATTCTACTATAACAAAAAGTGAAAAAAAAGCAATTGTACTTCACTAGCCGAATAGTATTTAAAAACATATTTAGCAATTTAAGTTTGCTACTTATTTATTTCGTATTTTGTTTTTCAAAAACATACTTAATGACATGATTTTGATGCAATTATCTATTATTTAAATTACATTCTAGCATTTAAAACACATATATGCTCTGATAAACAACTATAATGTGTACATGTTTAAAAAGGCACTATGACTTTTTTTTGTGACATTAAAAATGTGCTCTACTAATAGGAATTAAATTAGGTATAAATCAAACTAGAAAACTATATAATGAACACAAAAATTTAATAAAATGATTAAATTTTCTGCATTACTCAAGATATTGAACAACAACAAAGACTCACTTGATGTTATCAACTTCAGTCAGTCGATTTGCAACCACCAATCCTGTTGTGCCGCCACCAACTAAAAAAATAACAGAACTTAAATATTTACACCTTGTAAAGAGCGATCCAATGTCTCACTTATCACAAAATCGTATTCATCATCGGCCACTTCTATTGACTTCGGAGTTCTCGCAACTTTTATTTTATAATAAATGATTATGCTTAGTAAAACTACAAAAAACGACTTCTTCCACATAATTAATTTTAAGTAAACTTCTGTAAAATATTCAAGTTAAAATAAAGCACACTCTATTTTAAATCATCATATTCTTTAAAAATAAAAAATCAACTAAACAATCATGACTTTAACAGCGCTTTCAAAAAAGAAAATTTTTAACAAGAAATATAGCCTAATACTAATAGAATGCTATAAAGTATAAATAAACAGAAAACATAATTTACTTATAGAGATAACTGCCAAGGTGAATTTTCAAACTAAAAGTACAATTACCTATTTATATTTATATTTACAAAAAAGAAACGCAAAGAGGAGTCAAGTCAAACAGTTCAAATATTTCAAGTAGGTTGAGCTTCCATAGCAGCACATCTGAAACAACCGTTGGGTGGCAGGTTGTTTCCTAGCAACGGTATTGCAGAAGACTTTGCACAATTTGTCGCATGGAGAGAGTCATCAGTTTAGTAGTCTCTTCGTGTAAAATGTCTTGTTGCTATTGAACACTGTCACCTTGTGCATTTGGTATTTGATGGCAAACAACTGAAGTATCTGCAATGTATGTCATAAGTTGAAGCCAGGAGTTTTTCAGTAATATTTTTTATATAAAGATAATAAGCAAGAGGAAATACTCAAGAAAAGTATTTAGGCAGATGCTTTACCATTAATCTTATAAAAATCTAATAACCTAAACTTTAGTAATTGTGTTGACATTTTTAATAAAACATTAACTTTTTTTGTAACTTTATGTTAACAAAATCCAAAAAAAGATGATGCTTGAGGCCTTAAGAGGGAGGGGGGTCCACCTTGATTTTACAAGTTATAAAGTTTTATCTTAACTATCAGACATTTTAAACTTCTTAACAAAATATAAATAACTTTTGAGATATAAGCGATCAAAGTCAGTGAATTCTATAGGTTTCTAATAAAAAGAAGAAACTAAATCGCAAAAAAAGACTATTACACTAAGATCTATCTTATGCTTCATTTTTTAACCAACTTTCTTCAAACTTTTACAGTAAATTCATTACCATTATATAATTCTTTTTGATGCAGAAATGTTCTGAATTCAAAAAATAAAAATTTTATTCTGCTATCAAAAACCTTTTTGTGGCATTTATAACAGCTTTTGTCTTGTTATTAGTCTTTTCTTTTATAGAGTTTAATACATATTTTGGTATATGTTCATTCACTGTCCTTTTTAGATGCCTAGATGTTTGTCCAATATAACTTCTTTCGCAGAAGCAAAAAAAAAAAGTAAATAATACAACTTTTATCAAGGTAGGATATTGGGTCTTTCAGTTCCAATCTAAGAACTGGTTTAAAAACAAATATTACTCTATGTTAAACTTGGTTAAAAGGAAAAGTTGACTCACTTTCTTCTCAAACAACTATTATACGGTACCCAAATATGGTAGTTTAAGAACCGCAGAAAATTTCTCCGGTTCAAACATGTTAGGCTTCTTACGGAAGTCATCATGTGATTTTATGACTTTTTATATCAGCTCTGATGGATAACCATTTCTGACTAGAATTTCATTAATCTTCTCTTTTTCAGTATGAAGTGTTTCATGAGAACATATCATACAAGCCCGATGGTATTAGGTTATCAAGTTTATTTTTATGTTCTTGGTACAAAAAGATTGAAAATGCAAATATTCATATAATGTAACTTTTTGTAAAAATATGTTGGACACCCCTATGACATTATACAATTAAGGGCGTAGGGGTGTCCACCTTGATTTTTACAAGTTGATTTTATGTTGTATCTGAACTATCAGAAATTTTTAACTGCTTTAAGAAACTTAAAGTAACTTTTGAGATATATACAATCAAAGTTAGTGTGCTCAATAGGTTTTGATGCAAAGGCACAAACCAAAAACACAAAAAAATAACTTTTCATTATAAATCTTTTTTTTTTTTTTTCTTAACCATTTTTCTTTACGTTTTTACAGAAAATCTTTACTGAAATTTAAAAGAATTGAATGCAAGCTTTTTTTTATAAATATTTCAAATCAAAATTAACCACCTAATTTTTTATCTAAAAACCCAACATTCAAAGTTTTTAAACTATAAAAAGAAACATTTTCTGAAAATTTGAGGTATTAAGCTCAAAAATGAAGGAAAAGATAGATTTTTAGTGATTTTTTTAATTTCAGAGAAAATCAACCGAGAAAAATTTTAAATCCGCATGTTTGTATCTGAAACTTTTTAATTTTTTTTCAATATTTCAAAAGTTAAAATATATTTCATATCCTATAAAAACTTGCTTGTAGTTTGTACTTAAAGCTTTCATATAAAATTTAATGTCATTTTTCATAAAAAAAAATGGACATCCCATGTCATCAATTGATTAGTTTTTCCAAGGTTTATACAAAAACATTTTTACAACATCACATAGTAATTTTAACTTAAATATTTCATAAAATAAATATAATTATTTAGATTTGTTGAATTTATTTTTAACGGCTGAAAATTATTATTAGCAGGTTTGCCTAGCTCAGTAAAGTTTAAAACAATCATCACACACAACTTTTTTTGAGACAAAAATTACCTGCACAACAAACATAAGAACTTTCCTCTGAGCATCTTTCACCAGCTGAATTTTTAAACAGTAAACAACAGAATTGTCAAAATCAATGTCAAATCTGAAACTGGCGAAAGCAACATTGTCACCTGTACATTTATCACCATCAAAAAAACATCTCCTTTTTTTCCTAGGGAACTTCTCATACCTTATTTAAAACAATTGAACTTTTTTATGTGGTTGATATTTATATCAAACACTAGTTGACTTTTGACATAGTTCATAGTTTATTTCATACAATTATAAAGCAAAGAAAAACAGTAACTATTCAAGTTTAAAAATTATAAATAATAACTTAGGATATTTTACAGCTACATTCAAAATACACACACATAGAATAGAAAATAAATGTTTAAGAATATAAATTTAGATAACTTTTATTGATAGTTTTTGGTTTAAACTGTGAACTAAAAATACTAGTGCAGTAATAAAAAATACTGTAAAACGAAATGAAAGCCAATTACATTATGAATTTTTTTTAAGTTATATTGAATTTACAGCATTGTAGCTGCTATAAAAATTAAACTTACATAGCTTGCATATTTGTTTTGGTCAAGTTTGAAAAACCATTGCAAATTATCATCAGATATGTTCAATTTTCACACAGGCAAGTTTAAAGTTGCATTCATTTTGTTTGTGCTGCTTCAACAAAACAAATGCTTCAAGCAGTTTTCACTTTCTCTAGTTAAAGGTTCATACTTTCTTCCTTTTTATGGTCCTTTTCAACCTTTTTACCCATTTTAATTGATAGATATGTATAAATAATTATTTTGTATTCTAAAAACTTAATATTTCAATGTAGGAATATTGTTAAAAACTTTATAAAAATGAATTTAATGAATTAGAAATTCTGGTAAAACTTTTGGAAACTAACTTATTTTGTTATAGAATCATTGTATTATTAACAAATTTTAAAAATAAAAATAAATTTACAAATCAAAATATATAAGTTGTAACATTAATTTATTTTTTATTGAAACTATAAACTAAAAACAAAATTACAGATAATACAAAAAAAAATTATTATAGTAATTACATTTTTCAATATCTTATCTAGGTAAAAAGTAATATAAAATTTTATAAGATTGGCCAAACAGGCCACTAGGACTATACTTATAAATTAAGGGTATAGGGGGAAGTAAATCACCTTTTTGACTATTTCATGGTTGCCACTGATCAAACTGAGAAAAATTTCCTGACTTTTCCTGACTTTTTACCAAAAATTTCCTGACTTTTCTAAATCAAACTCTTAAATTAAACTTATTCTAAAATACATAATCTAACACTTGAAACTATATAAAGCTTTCAATCTAATTTTAATACAGGTTAGAAACAACAGTTTTTTGCTGAATTCTATCATCAAACTTCCAGTACATCACTTAAACCATCTGTGTATGATTGATGTTTGTAATAAACAGCTCTATCAGCAAAATACTTGTATTATTACCTTATAAACACAGCTTGTCTGAAAAAAGACACATTTTTTTAACATTTCCTAGCATAAAGGTATCTAAATTAATGAAACGACATATAAGGAACGTTTATATTAAGACCTTAAATCAATAAGGAACTTTTACAACTCAAACCTTAAAACAATAACGAGCTTTTACAGTTAAAACATTAAAACAATAAAGAACTTAATCGAATACTGTTTTTTTAAATGTATGTACTTAAATTTATTTTCTCTGTTTTTTTATTAGCACTTCAACCTCTTCATCTAATGAAGATATGGTTTCCTTCATCTGAACTGCATTCTGCTTCATTTTCTTGGCAGATAAAATCATTTGCCTCATTCTATTTAAATCGCTCTCATCTGCTGCCCCTACACTTGTTAAAGAGAATCTTTTCTCTAAATCAAGCCACAACTTGTGGGCTTCATTTCTTTTCTTTTGGCACTCATTTATTTTTACTTTCATTTATAAAATATTTCCTAATATCATTTAGTATAAAATATGTAACAAATAAATATACTCTTATTTACTTTAAAATCTTAAGTTACTCTACAAAAAATACAAATAATAAGTAAACTTAATCTTGGCATATACCTCTCTTATAACTTATTTTATAAATTTAAACAACTTTAAATAAATTATAAAGAAGTAAAGTATACACATTAACTTGTTACATAAAATACTAAACTAACTGCTTAGTTATTAAGAACTCAATAATTTACCTAAACAAAAAACACTTTGATTCTAAAATTATGCTAGATAAACTTTTATGTATATATCACAGTTTCACTATGAAAGTGTCCTTGCTACAGATCATCAATACTATAAAGCTTACAAAATCTGCTTGTTCAAGTAGGGTACTTGTTCAATATGTTAACAGAAAATTTTGCAGTTTTGTAAAGTATATTTTATTTATTTATACCAGATGAAGGCATTGGAAATAAAACTAAATATTTTTGTAAATTGCTAGGAAAATTTTGGATTTTTTTTCTGACTTAAAAGGAATTTTTACCATTTGAAGGCTTTGGAAAACAAGGAATTTTGTAAATTTAAACTCACAAAATGTGACTTTTTTTTTAGTTTTAAATTTCTAGACTTTTTTTCAAAACCCCCCATTTTTTCCTGACTTTTCCTGACTTTTGTCATTTTGTTAAATTTTTCCTGACTTTTCCTGATTTCCTGACTTTTCCTGACCGAGTGGCAACCCTGCTATTTAGTCTTATTTTAGTGAGTTTTAATTAGGTTACAATATGCTTTTTACAGATTTTAAAAATTCAAATAGTTTTTGAGATAGAGCAGGTCAAAGTCAGAGCCAATTACATATTTCTTATAGGAGGCACAAACTAAAACAGTGGAAAAATAAATCCATAAAAATCTACCTTCTCCTAAATATTTTAAGATAACTACCTCAAACTTTTGGGAAATGTTCCTTGCAATATTTGAAAAAATCTGTTGTAACAAAATTTAAAAAACTAAATAAAATAAAATTTAATGACAAAAAACAAAAAAAAAGCTGTTATTTTTTGTTTTATTTTATTTATAAAACTGTTATTTTTTAATTTTTTAGAATTCTTTCTGAGAACATTTTGTAACGTCTTGTCCAGGACTTATATATATATATGGTAATACTTAAATTTTCTTATTATAATATAAAATATTTATTTTATTTTGCTTTACAATATTGTAATCAATGTAAATTATTGTATTGATATTAATAGCTTTATATAGTAAAATAAAAGGGTTTAATTAATAAATTTTTATTAGTTTATGAAAAATAAGTTTAATTTATGTATTTGTAAAATATGAATTTTTAGCCTAAAATTATGCGTAAAAAAGACATAGAATATAATCTCAGCTTGATATTGGTGCAACATCATCCCAGGTAATCACTGAAAATTGTTCTAGTTGGTAAACAAGAGTGAACATATTTGTTTATGATAGTTACATTAACTGGTGCCAAGAGTAATTTGAAAATTCTAATTTTATTTATGGCTAGTTGTTTAAAAGCCCCCAAGATGAAACTTTTATCTAAAAATTTAAAAACATGTGAGAAAATACAAGTGAAATTCAAACATTAATGAATTTGTCATAAACTGAGTCACAAGATTATACTTTACTTGCTGTATCAAATGTTACAATACTTTTATTTCCTAAGGTTGTCTTTATAGCTTTTTTTTTCTTGTAAAACCAACAAAGTATACTTTAAATTGGTAAAAGCTTAAAAACGGACCACTTATAAGTTATAAACTAATTGATAATGACAAACTAAAAAATCATAAAAATAGAACATTTTGTAGTCAAAACTGATTAAAAATATTAAACTGCAAGAAAAAATTGACTGCATGAAAGCTATGTGAAATATAAAGTTTTGTTTGATAAATGGTGTGTGTACTTAGTGAACTGATTATGAATAATTAAAACTAACTACTTTAATTAAAGTAATTTACATACTGTAGTGTTAAGTTGTTGTACAACAAAATTTTGCAATATTTTACATTAATTAAACTTATCATAGTATTTATAGTTATACGCAAACGTAGCACCTATGCACTATGCAGCATTTAATATATATGCAATGCAATATTAAAGTTTTTATTCTTTGAAGTCAAATTTTCATAAAAAAAAACTTTTTAAGTCTTAATATCAATAAAACCAGACATAGAATTGATATTATAGCTATAAAAAGCTTAATTATGATTGTTGGAAAATTAACTTTTGTTAATTGTGAATAAGAAAAAAAAGACAGATAACAAAACGAAATTACTTTAATAATATATTTTTCATCTATTTTCATTTCATAGCTTAATGAACGACAAAATAAAGCTCAAAGTATTTGTTCCTAGGACCTAATGCACAAATTTTTTTTTACGGTTGAACTTTTAATGTTTAAAAAAAAAGATTATTTATAGATTAAAATTAAATAAACCTTATAATAATTTTAATGCGGCTTAGAAATACCAATGTACTAAAACTTATTTTGAAACATTTTAACTATAAACTTTTATTAATACATACTATTAACTATATTATATAAGTAGAAAAAATATTTGAAATCTTAAGTTTAAAATGCGCAATTTATTTGAAGATTTTTATCCAGCTGTTACAATTTGCTAATAGATACTAATTAAGTATTGACGTTAAGCTTCAACAGTAAGAATTGTCGAAAAAACTTATATAGATAAAAAAAAACACTATTCATAATTATATAATTTTTATGTTAAGAAAAACAAAACTTTGCTTTTAACTTCCGATTTGCCTACTTTGGTGTAAGTTACACCGTGTAACGTTCAGTTATCGAGTCATATACCACGCAAACAGACTTATGTCTTGTCTCGGATAAAGTTAAATCATTTTTAGTACTTAAAAAATATAGTTATGTTATTAAACAAAAAAGGTTACTTAAATTTTTTATTTGTATTGTAAAAATGTAAACTATTTGCTTTTGAAAAAAATCTTTGAAAATATTTCTTATTATTTTGCACTGTTTCTATGTAGTCATGCTGACTTAATGCTAGCAGTAGTAGAGGCAATTTTAGTGAAATACTTACAATACAGTGCAAAAACTTGATTAATTCAACTACAATTACTGCATTATTTTATAATTTTGTTTAGTCATATCTATAAATTATAGTAATTACTCTCAATTTTATACTCTACATTTAAATTTAAAAAATGTTTATTTCAACTTTTTATTTTTAGCTACAATTTATTTAACATCAACTTCCACTGCCAATAGTTGTGAGCATTTAAATTTTTCTTTCTTTAAAAAGTTGAGTTTTTTTTTTTTGTTAGCGATCAAGTTTTATTGTTTAGTATGGTGTATAGTGTATGTTAAAATATATTTTACAATTAGAATAAAAGTTGAGGTTTTTTTCAAATTTTATCCAAATCTAATTGGTTATTTTTGTTATATATTAAAATATTTTAAAACAATTTTTTTATTGTTTTTTGCTTTAATTTTAGTAGTTTAGTCAAGGGTTAATAAATAAAGAATAACATTATCAGATAAAACTATATTACAAATTTGAAAAACTTACAAGAAAAATTAAAAAAAGTGTATAGTTTAAAAAATATGCATTTTAAGATGTATTAAGATATAACAGAATAATTGGGTGGTTACTTTGTAAAAGATCTAATTATGTGTGTTTTTATATATTTTGTTGGTAGACTTATTGTAGCATTTGAAGAAAAGCTGTTATTTTAAATTATTTTTCATGTTTTTGTGACATTAGTTTGTAAATTCAGGTCAACATTGTTATGTGCAGTTAACTATTTTATTATACTTAAACAGGTCAGAATTTTTCGCCATTGAAACATGGTTGTATATAAGTTATTTAATTAGCATATATTTATTTAATGTTAAAAATTTAAATTTTAGATAAAACAAACAAAAAATAGGTGGTTTAAAAAAAAATATTTTATTTTTGCATCTTGCATTCAATAATATTCCTGCATTCAATCAATTTAAATATTAGTTATGGACTTACTGTAAAAGTTTTAAGAAGATTGGTTAAAAAATGAAAGAATGGATAGATTTTTAGTGAAATAGCCTTTTATAAGGAGCTTATTGAGGTCTCAGACTTGGACAGCTTGTAACTTGAAAGTTACTTTGAATTTTTTAAGCGTTTAAAGATGTCGGATACCTAAATTTTTTAAATAATAAAATTTTTATGATTAGAAATAATTACAACCTAACATTTAAAAATCTAATAACTAACTGACACTTCTTTTTAGAAATATTTTTAAAGTTTTTAGTTTAAACAAGCAGTTAAAATTATTTTATAAGTTTTTACTATATCTTTCTCACTTTATTATTTAAAAAGTAAGTTTTAAACTAAAAAATAGTTCTTTCAAACAATATAAATAAGACTCAATTTTTCAGAACAATATATATTTCATGCTTCTTTTGTCAGTTGTATACTAAGCAATAAAAATAAAATTTCAAATCTAGCTTATATAGTGAAAATGCAATCATTGTAATTAATAGTAAAGCAAAGAGTAATTAACAATACATAAGTACTTCTTATTACAATGCAACTAAAAAAATTAATAAAACAGAGCAACAACTTATTAAACAATTTAAGAAAACAACGAAATAGTATAATCAAAATCTTTATGTTTACACAACTTAAGTTTTCTTAACAAAATACAAAAAAAAAAAAAGTTGATAGTCAATTAAGACAGAAGAAAACCTTGAGTTAACTCATCAAGTTTTATAATTTTTCAGAAATAATTGCGGAGTTAATGTAAATAAGTATGACAACAATTCAGCACATAAACCTGGTGCAAAATGGAAGAAGAAAAGGTACCGCAAGAAATGCAGGAGATATAGGTAAGCTTTATTTGGTTGATTTACTTTGTAATCTTTTTTATCTAATTTGTTTTATGATTATTTTGCAAATTTTTCGTTATTAATATTACATTTTTATAAAACTTTTTATTCTTTTGTTTGATTTTTGTGAAATCTGTGCTTATTGCAATTCAGGGTGCAGAAAGTATTATTGGAAAGTATAAATTGTCATTAGTTAAAAAAATATGAATGAAGGCAGAAGTTTTATATTTTGTGTTTTATTTAAAAGGTTGGTAAAATAAATTGTATAAGCCTTTATTTCAACATGGCCTTTTTCATCAGCAACTGTTTGTTCAGCTCCCTTTCTGAGGCTTTTAACTGATGCACAAAATTCTTATTACATTTTTGGACACAATTTTAAACCTTAAAGTTTTTTATAGAGTTTACAGTTGAGTGTTGTGACTAACAGGCCTTAATTTCCAAACTAGACAAACACTGAAGTCCATTTTGTTTTGAATCGAGGGTACAATCTGCTTCAAAATCCCAGAAAATTGTGTCTACATCAAACTTTTGCTTAGAATTTGGATGTGAGAGAGATAATACCATCCTATTGAAAAATAAATCTTCAATTTTAAAGTGCTTTTTCACACCACACAAGACAGGGCCAAAATGTAATTAATTTTGTACATTTGTGTTACCCTGTTTCACAAATTCTTAGAGGTTTCTAAGTTGTTGAGACTTTTGAAAACATGAAAAATGCGGACTTTTGGTAGCATGTGTTATAGAACATTCTCTGAGTGTTGGGTCAGCATCTGTTGTTTTAATAAATCAACTTCTCAGTTATTATTTGTCTTCAAAATGATTCAACTTTTTGTGTGACAAGTTTCAGCAATTTTCCAAGACAACTAGCTCTATCACTTCCTATTTTCTTCTTGAAGTGTAGTTAGATGCTTCTAGTTCTTTAGATTCAATGGAGTAAGTTTGAAATAAGTTCTAACACACAAAAAGATATTAATAATGTTGATTGTTTTTTTTGGACCTTTGTTCTGGTTTCCTTCTTATTGTCAAATAACAGCCCTGATAATGCTTTTTGTAGGACATGAGTCTGCTTTTGAGATGATCTTTAGTGTAGCTAAGTTTTTTTGACCTTAAGAACTTTTAGCTGCTTAATAATATTCAATATGGGCGTCCCTGCACAATAATGTCCAATAATGGCATCACACTCAGTAGTTTTAAAAAGAAGTTATGATGAATTTGTAAAATATACTTGATGTGGAATAAATTTTATCAATACAATTGTAGGGTAATTTATTACATTTGATTTTAAAACATTATCCTAAATAAGTACTTAAAACCTGAATTAATTTTTTTTTTTTTTGGAAAAATTTCTTTAAATTGTAGATATTCTAAAAGCTAATGTTTTTAGAATTTTGATATATTTGTCATAAGCTTTTCTTCTTACTACATTATAGTTCAATTCTTGTGTTTTTAAAGTAATTCAAAAAATAAAAATATATCATAAATAAAAAAAAAATATGTGAGTACTTTTAATTTCTTATGCACAAACTTAATATAAAACAAACTATGTGGTATACCTTATAATAAATTTCAACAAAAACTGAAATTGGAAATTCTTTTGTTTTAGTTGATGGGAAAGAACTTGGCAAGGGCTTGTATCTTCCCAATGGAACAGATCTAAGACAAGTAAAAGTTCTCAGGAGGGAAGAATTTGACCGCATTCAAGACAACTTGTACAGAGCAGAGCGCAAAAAGCAGCAAGCCATCAATGACTACAAAGAAAAGCAGAAACTCAAAAAGGAAGCTAAAGAGGCCATCAAAAATTGGCCTAACACAATTTTGGTTTGTTTGTATTTATTTCTTTAATCTAATAAAATCTTTTACACCCTATGATTTTATGTTGATTTAGTTCATCTTGTATAGAACTAATACTATCCTTTTCTGAAATGTTTAATTATATAATTTTAGTTGCAGTTAAGGGCATAAGAAGGTAAGCATATTTTTACAAAGTTTAACATTGGTACTATATGAAGTATTAAAGTATAAACTATAAGTCAGTTTTTAGAAAATAAAAATTTTAATATTTTTGTAAATCGTTTTCAATACAAATGTACAGAGTGCAATTTTTTCATTTTCAATTTTCTCAGAAAATAAAGAATACCACTAAAATTTATCTCCTTCTTTATTTGTGAGTTAGAGACCTCTAGTTTTCAAAAAGTATTTCTTATATACTTTAAAAGATATTAAATGTTGGAATTTTGAAAATAATAAAAATTGAAAACTGTAGTTAAAAAAAACAAAAAAACTAGATGGTTAAGAAATTGCATTGATAAGATTTAAGTATTTGTATTGGACTTACTGTAAAAAGTTAAAATTGTTTAAAAATGGAATAGGAGAAAACTTTTTTCTTTAATAATCTTTTTTTGATTGAGATCATAGATTTTAGTCACTTACATCTAAAAATTAACTTTGAACTTTGTAGGGTGGGCATTTAAACTTAATTTCTGGATAAACCTGAAGTTAAATAATATTTTTAAAACTACCTGCTATTATGAAAAAAATCATTAACTGGAAAAACCTTAAATTTTGAACTACTTATACATTCAAGCTAATGAAATTTAGATTTGATACAAAGTAAATCTATATTTATTACTTTTTTTTTGAATATTTTTACCAAAGATGTTTTTAGTATAATTTTTTTTTTGTTTTGTTTTTGTTTATTATTTTTTTATAGTTCATAGTTAATAATTTCAAACTCTAAAAATCTTTTCAACTATAAAAAAATATTTCCTTAAAATTTAAGGCTCTTGTTCAAAAAAAGTAGATAAGTCTAAGTCAATAAGTCTACTTTTAAATTTTTGAGAAAATTGAAAATGTGTAAACTAAGGTTTAAATTTTATATTAATATCATTTTACAAAGTAGTAAATGAAGTTTATGTGTTTTAAAAAATTGAGTTATAGTTTTAACTTGATGCTTTCATTTAGGAGCCAATGTTAATTTTATAAAAAAGAGAAAGCCTCCTACCATATGGCATTGTTGAAGCTTTTAAATTAAATGCTAACAAATGTACAGTTCACTTGTATAACTGTTTATATTTTTACCTTTTTGAAAGTATGGTTACACAAATATGTTAGGTTTTAAGGAGTAGTAGTCTTTATTAGTTTTAGTTTTTTTTTAGCCAATAAAGTACTTCAGATTACGTTTTTTTTAATTTTCATTTTTATGTATCTCTTCATTAAAGGAAAAGGTTTTGTGTATGCAATGTTTGTTTCATTTAAGCATTAAAACAAAAAATATCAAAGGTTTGTTTGTTGTTTAAGTTTCTTAGTATATTTTAGTTCATCTGCCACACTTATGAAATAAGATATGTATTATAAAAAACGGGTAGCTGTCAAACTTGCACAAGCGTACAATATTGCAAAATTGCACGAAAACAATTTTGCACAAGGGGATAAAATTGCACAAAGATACTTTTGCACAAAGACATTTTTGCACGAGCAGACAACTTTGCATGGAGAAATTTTTGCACTGGTCAAACTTTTTTTAATTAATTATTTTTTTAAATTATTATTTTTTTATCCTATAATTGTTATTCCTAACCCATATCCTCGGTCAATAACAATTTTTTTTCATTAATTTTTTTTTACTTTCACTGTTACCACTTACCCTTGGTCAGTACTTTTTTTTTAGTTTATTTATATTTTGTTATTATTATTATTTTCTTTTTTATTATAATCATTTTGTTACTTATTTTTTAATTTTAATTTTTACTATCACTGTTAACCCTTACCCTCGGTCAGTAATTTTTTTTTATCTTTTAGTTTTTAGTTTATTTTTTGTCTGTTTTTTTTAAATCTTGTTCAAATTGACCCTTGGTGCAAAATTGTCTTCGTGCAATTTTGACTCGTTCCCATAAAAAACAGTTACTGACAACTAAAAATTTAAGTCAAAGAACTTAATTCAGGGTTGCCAAAAAACTTGGAATACTAGAAAAAACATGATATTTGACAATTAAGGCTAAAAAACCTGGAAATCCCTAGAATTTTGCACAAACATCACTAAAAAACCAGGAGTTTTTGTATGTAAAATAGATAAATATTTATTAGATACGCAAATTCTATCAGTATTGTTTATTGAATGACAAAAAAAGCGCTCAAAATATTTGGTCCTAGAACCTGATGCACGAAGAAACCTTTCGGTTATCGAGTTGCATACCACGGAACCTTTTAACGTCTTATCATATACAATAAACTGTTTTGTATCTTTTGTAATTTTATTCATTATAAAACAATTTAAATTAACATTAAAACATTTTCTCAAGTATTTTAATACTATTTAACACATTTTGTAACGTTAGATTTGATTTTACACTATTACTACGAATAGACAAATAAACTTTACTTTTAAAAACCTAAGAGAAACTCAGAAAACTTGAAAAAAAAATTTATAAATCCTGTACATTACATGTTTTTTATAGTTTTAAACACCTTAATGTTTTTTTAAAGCTCACAAAATATCGTAAACAGTCGAAAAGTTTTAGTATAAACCCATTTTATCTAAGCTGTTTTAATATTATGCAAACTTGAAAACTTTGAATCAGATTTTTTTAAACTCTAAAACAGAATTATTCAAAATGCAACCATTTAACTAATAAATTTATGTTGCAGATATCATCAGTCAAACATACTTCTTAAAATTTCTCAAGCTTTGTATACTGATTAGATCAAAAAAAAGTTTTGAGGTTAAAACATGCTAGATGAAAAAGTATAAACAGTACAAATTGTACTTATAACTAACACATGAATTTACTATAATACAAAGTATTAATAGTAACTTTAAGAATGCTGTAGACATAGAGTCTTAACTTTGAGCTTAAGTTGTAAGCACATGCGAAAAATATTGGTAAGGCACATTTTTAATTAAATGTTATAGAAAAAAGCTTACTCGTTTTAAACATTTGTGTTTTGTTCTGTCCATAATAAATATTGTGAGATGGAAGCTTTTAATGAGCCAAAGCATGAAATCTGCAGCAAAACGCACGTGTGCAAACTATCGCACTTCTCAATAAACATAAACTCATTCATTGCATTCACAGGGAGACAGGCAGATCAGGTTGAACGCGAGGAAGATGCGGGAGGAGGAGGAAGAGAGGCAGAAGAAGGTGGTGGACGTCGAGGAGGGAAAGTACCAGCAGGAGGTTAGGAGGAGGGCCATCCAGGAAGCGAGGACCAAGCAGTACCACCAGACCGACCGGATCAAGGCTTTTCATGTTAGCTAAACGCTTGTGTAACTATTTTAAAATGTTCATTGTATTAATTGTATTGATATAATATTTTTTTTTATTAAGAATATAAACAAAACTGTACAAAATTGGCAGGTCCAATATTCTCTTAAAACTTTTGTTAGTTAGTTTTTTTTTATTCAAAAATAGTTTATCGTTTTTATATATAGTTTTAAAACCTAAAAACGAATTTGTACATCTTATGACAATCAGTTATGTTTTTGTAGTATTAAAGTTGCCATTTTACTTAAACTTATATAAAGTATGTTTTCGTGTATTTAAAAAAAAGGAAAACTAGTTAATAATTTTACATGAAAATATTTTGATATAAAAGGCTGTTATTGTTGTAATAAAATATGATCTTGTTGTAGTAATTAAGTTTAAATATAAAAAAGCTTCTATCTAATCCTACTATAAATCATTTATGTTTGTTACAAATTTGATAAATTTAAGCAAAATGAAACATTTTCAAGAGAAATATATCCTTATCTGTAATTTATGTATTTAAAAAATGCTGTGAGTTATATAAAACATATTTTAAAAATGACTTATTATGCTAATGTTTTTGTTTTTTAATAGATGATACTTGTTAACTTATTTTTAATCGATTAGTTTCATACCTTCTGTATGTAAAAATAATTTTGATCAACGAAAAAAATGGCGAAAGTCTACAGAGCCGAAGCCTAGATTCCGTATGCCGTGATATGCTCAAGTTAACATCATACCAATTCGATCATCAGACCACAAGCCTTAAGTAGACTGAGACCGAATTCATACTGATTAGGAATCACCAGTCAGTCAGATTGACTGGTGTCAGTCTACCGAAGACTTGTAGTCTGATAGTTGAAATAGAATAATCAAATCTTAAGTTTAAAATAAAATTATCCATAAATTAAAACTGAGACTAATGAAATAAATGATTTTGTCAAATTACCAACTTTTTTTACCAAGTACATTTGTCATGAATCTTAATGCACATTAGAGTGTATGGTTGATATTTATTTTGACACTTATATAAACCACTATAGCCAGTGATACACCGATGGTATATACATAACATTAAGATTACTTACTTTAATATTACATAATATATTTTTAATGGTTGTTACTTACTTAATCAGCAAAAACAAAAGAGCTTTTTCTGCAAAATTATAACAATTTTTTCCTGACTGTGTGACATATACTTTATTAAAAATTTTATTAACTTCATATGAGAATGCTATTTACTGTTTTAAGGCATAGAGGTTACCAACATATATTTTTACTAAACATAGTATTGTATGTTATTTAAAAGTTTAAAGTATATACTATTAGGTCGTTTTTGTAGAATAAAAACTTTAATTAGCTTATATATATAACTAGGTTTGTTAAAAGTTTGCAACACAATGTATGAAAGAGATAATTTTTATGCATATTTTCTAAGAATTCTGTAAGTTTTTACTAAACATCTACGTCCTACTTCGTATTTAAAGAAATTTACATTTCAACTTAAACTTTAAAAAAGTGTTCAACATCACAAAAAACTTGTAGAAAGGGAATTTTTGAGCAAAATACAAACATAAAAATTAATTGACTTTCTTGTTTACATTTTCAAAAAACGATTATGTAGAAGTTAAATGTTTGTTTTTTCTAGTTGTTCAAAACTTGTTAAAGATTACACTGAGAAAGTTTTGTTAATGATTGCTAAAAAATTGTAGGATCTATATTTTTAGTGAAATTACTCTACTTTTGTCTTTTTTAGTTTGCGCCTTCCGTTAATAACCTATTGAACTCTCTAACATTAATCGCTAATATCTCAAAACTTACTGTGAATTTTTTGAATCATAAAATTGTTAGTTTAGTTTTAAATGTAAAAAAAAACTAACTTTATTTTAATGATGTACCCCCTTCCCGCTATGTCCTATGTACTTAAAATTGATTTTATTATCAATTATAGAAACTGTTTTATTTACCATATAAGCGGTATTTTAAATTCATCAATGGTCTATAAATACATGGAAGCTGTTGTAGAATTTCACTTATGTATTATATATAAGATATTCGTATAAAGTACTAGCTATTTTACACTAATTGATTTCGTACTCTAAGTATAAAAACTTATATAGGTTAGTTATTTATAGTATATAGGTTACTGTAAAGTCACTCTACGTATTAAAATCAGTTCTTGAATAAGTTATAAAACATTGTAGTATTTAACTTTTATTTAAATATTGTTTTCGTGTTTGGTACGCAATAAATTTTACTTAACCTGATGGTGATACTTTGCTCTACATGATTTATAGTTATTAATAAATTATATATGAAGTTTTAAAAAAATATATAAAACCAAGTATGAAATCATAACATTAACTGTATAGTTCTAAGCCTAATTCTTAAATCATTGTATTTGCAACAGAGTGCCCTCTTACTCAGTGAAACGCTGAAGGAAAGGGAAATGCAGATAAAAGTTAAAGAAATGATGAATCCTCCTAGCAAACAAGTGGAAGAAAGATTAAAAATGCAGTTGGTTATTTTTTGCTGTTTAATAAATATTTGAAATTAAATTCTGATGCATTTTAATAATAGTTAATACACAAAACTAAGTATTTTTAGTCATTTTAAGTACAATTTACTGCTGTAATCTTTTTAAAAAATTGCAAAAAATTGAAGTCAAGTACTGTTTACTCTGTTGTACTTAAGTTTTTGTAATAATGTTATAACTGTTGTAATTATAATTACAAACTTTAAAATAAGAATACAAACAACTTATGTTCAACATGGTTAAAGTTCAGTTAAAACCTCTTGTCACAAAACTAAAATATTAGTTCCTGCATAAAAGTTAAAAGAGTAATTTTTTTTATTACTCGTTGCTTTCAGAGCTGAAAAGGAACGAAAAGATTTAGAAGAGAAAGAGAAAGAACAGCTGAGATGGCAAGAAAGAAAATTGATACAAAGCTACCAAATAGATCAGTTAGTTGCAATTGTCCCTAAATATTAAATTAATGCTAAAATATTAGTATATATACAAAAACATTTAAAACACAGTTGAAAAATCTATGTTTTTGCAAAAGACTTTAACCACAACAAAAAATACCAAAAAATTCTTTCCAAAATTGAATATATAGTACGAATTACAACATGATAAGAAACGCGCCAAAATGCTTATGTTCAATAAGTTTACTGTAATGAAAAACTTTTAGGTAAAATCTTACAAATTTTAGATCCTTTTTTCCAATAAAACAAATACCTCTGTTAGGTGGAAAGAGCGCGAGACGGCGGAGCTGCAGGAGAAGAAGGACCGCTTGAAGGAGCAGGAGAGACTGAGGAAGCTGCACGAACTGTACGAGATGGAGGTGAAGGAAGTGGAGCAAGTGAAGAGGGAGCAGATGAAGGTGACCGCGCAGAATTACAAGCACAACATCAAAGTGAGGTGAGTTTTTTTTTTGTTACTTGTTACACGAGAACATATTCAAGTTTAGATACTAGATGAAATTTTTAACAAATTTGAGGATTTGCCGGTAAATCTAAAGCTGAGTTTAATTTTTACCTTTAAGTGTTTTTTCAAAATATTTCTATAACTTTTTTTTTACACAAAATCGCGCAATTTTTCGTCCTTTCGGCCCTTTTTTTTTCCAATTTTTTTTTACTACCTTGTGGTTGAAAGTTTTTACAAACATAAAAATAAGGTTTTGATTTTAAACCTTTTGCCAATAAAATTAATTTCATAGCATCTTTGAATTCTTATTGTTTAATTTTCAAATTATTTTTATTGTACTGTGAAAAATAATTTATGAAAGTTTAAAATTTTATAATTTAAACTGCTAGATTTTTGTTTTATTTTAGCTAAAAGAATTTTTATTAAAGTAAATAGTGTTTTCATATATAGTAAGAGTGTAAAGTTATAAGTGCTACTGGAGTTAAAATTAAGTATTTTTAAGTTAATTAATCAACTTGGTATTTTATAAAGGAACTTGAGCAAGAAAATGGAGAAGGAATTAGTTGATGAGGAAGAAAATGAAATAAGGATATTTGCTGAAAGTAAAAAGAAGCTGGACAAAATGTACAGGGAAAGATCTGAACGACTGAAAAAGTTTGATTTTATCAATATAAAATATAATCATAAACGCATTTCGCAATAAGATAGGATACATAAAATATTTTTCAAAAAAAAAAAAAGAGTATTTAGAAAAAGCTTCAGACTAACATTTGTTTGCTTTATAAGTTAATGTGTGTTAATCATCTAAAAATATTTTGTGCAATTTTATAGCTAATTAGTTATTATATTGGTATCTTAAGGGTACCAAGGAACATATTTAAAATTAGGCAAGGAAATTTAAGTAGCTCAACATATTTTTATACTTATTATTATATATTCAAAAGGATTTCTTTTGTTTTTTCATTTTAAGGATCCCAGTTTGTGAATTTAGTAATTAGTTTATGGAATAAAATTACTACTAAAAAAAAAAAATATTTACCTTTTAAATAGCCAAAACCAATATTAGTTCAATTTTAATAGTTTGATTTCCTTAAAAATTGGATGATTAATTTCTAATCTTAAAAATTATTATTAGTGGCTAAATTTAAAATAATTGAGAAAATAACACAAGTTGACTACTTTGAAAACTTGCTACATAAACAAACTGAAGTAAGAACATGTGTGTTTGTTAAAAAAGAATAGAAATAGTTTTTTTATAATCGGTTCAAATTTTTTTTGTTATTAATTTAACTCACCTCCCTACTTTAGCAATACGTGTAAAACATAGAAGAGTATTATTTAAAAAGTAATAATATATTTTTAGATTTTTTACTTACTTTCGTAATATTTATTTATTTACTTTAAACTTTCTCCAAAACCCAATTTTCTTAAAAGAAAAAATATGTTTATAAAGAAAGCTTAAAGCCACATGTTTTAAAATGTTTACAATATTTCCTCTGAGCTTCCGCACAATCTACCGTTCAACCACTCCTAATATAAAAATTAAACATTAGTGTGCAAAACACCAATTAGTTAAAATTCTCGCAACCGGTGTTTTCCCCCGAACAGAGAAGGCGAGGAGCGGCGCAACAAGCTGGGCGACAACCTGATCAAGTTCCAGCTGGAAGTAGAGAGCAGGAAGCACGGCAGGGAGGACTTTCTCACCAGGGACCGGGAGGAGCGGGAGGCGAGGGCGGAGGAGGAGAAGCGGGCGAGGGCGGCGGAGATGCGGAGGAAGATCGGCAGGCACCTCAAGGACACCGTTTGTTGAACTTGTACTAAAAACATCCATATATCAATGAGAACACTTTTTTAAACACTTGTTTTTCTATGTAATATTAAACAGCGCATAAACCACCACAGTGAATTGTTTGAACGTTTGCAACAGATTGCCAACCACGAGAAGTTGTCGAAAGAAGAGAGGGAGATAAACAAGGAGTCGTTGAGGTTGAGAAAGATCGCCGATGAGGCCGCGTTCGAGGAAGACAAGATGAGGATGGCTGAAGACAGGAAGAGAAAAGCTGCCATATCAAGTTTGATTGATACCATGTTGACTAATATACAGTATATATTGTGAACATTTTATTAATTAATTTTTTTTATTTATAATTATTGAAGTTTAAACATATGGTTAAAACTTATACTTTTTAAAGCTTTTATGAAACCGAAAACAATTTCAGTAAATAATAAATGATTATTTTTTATAAATACATCACTTAAGTTTTTTTCCAATTATACTTTTAAAAAGCTTCTTTTGATGCTATAAGCACATTCATACTTGTAGTTTTCTGCTGTGAACAGAACTAGTACAACACTATACAAATATTATCAAAAATTTGTGCAGAGTACCACCTGACGCAGCTGAACGAGCGAGCCGAGAAGGAGAGACAAGAGAAGCAGTTCGAAGATTTGGCCGACAACTCCATGCTGCTCGGTTGCAACGATGAGGAAAAATATTTTATGGATTACGCTGATAAAGTTTGAGCTGTTTTGTTGTGATGATAAGCTTTGTAATATTGTTTTGTTAAAGCACATACATAACGTGTAATGTATTTCAAAGTCTTACAAGTGAATCTGATATCAATATAAATACCAATTTCCAATGCTAAGCTTTCTTATTATGATTAAAATCTTATTGTTAGCCAAAACTTCCTTGTATTACAAAACTATTAAATAAAAACATTTGTTATCAAATTAAAACAAGTACTAAAAGTGGTTGTGATTTAATTTTTAATTAAAACAAGTACTAAAAGTGTTTTTGGTGCGCATTACATGTGAACTTTTGTGATAGTTTTTTAACGAAACAAATTGGAATTTTTAAACTAAATATTTTCCAACAATAAAGGTGATAGCAGACTCGAAGGCGAAGGGAAGGAACGTTTATCCGCTCATAAAAGCCGCTAAATCGGGGTTCGGTGGGGGTAAGGGACCGGTTGATCAAAGCGGCAACAGACCTTCGTACATGGCTGCTAATTGGTCAGTTATTTGATTGATGTTTTTGTTGCTAAAAAATTATTAGTTTTAAAGCAAGGAAATTTAATTACCTTTTTTGGTTCTTTAGGCTGTTTTAGATTAAGCATTAAACTTGTTTACAAGAAAACAATAATTTTAATCTTTGATACAATCTGTAAGACTTACAGACTGTTTTTCTAACTATAAGATTATAAATAGATTATTTAAAATTTTTTTTTTCTCTACCGCCGATGATAAAATAATATTGTTTATTATTACAAACTTATTTAAAATCATTAAGACTTTTTTTTGGGTTTAATTTTATATTTATAAATATAAAGTACTCTATTACTTTAATTAGACTCTTATAGAATTAAGATAATTTAAATTAATCTTATTTCATCATTTAGATAAAGTTAAGAAAGTACATTGTATTATCATTACGTTATTATATTTATTATGTGTAGAGCAGGGGTCGGCAGGCAGTTGGTGCTCGCGGGCCAAAATTCAATTTCCCAAAATGTTCGTGAACCGCAGTTTTAGTTTTAGTGACATTTGAAAATTATTTTGGTTTTAGTTTTAGTCACTCTACAGAAAGAATTACTTTTAATAACTTTAATATCTATAAATGACTTTTACCTACATATAGTTTAAATTTAAACTATAAATATATATAGGAATAAATTTACATTGACTAATATACTTAAGTTTTAATAAAATACTAACTTTGTTAAACACTTAATAAGCTAAACTTAATGTTTTATTGTTTTACTTACAACCTAATTATCTATAATATCCGAGCTTGAAAAACGTTTTCGTGAGACTTATATACATTTTTTATACTATGAACCACTTTTTCATACTTTAAAAATATTAACATTTGAAAACAAAAAAAACTTCATTTTTTATTAAAGTTTTTTATTAAGTTTCATTAAGCCATTAATGAAGTAGAAAAAATCTGTTAAGCATTATATCAATTTTAGTAAATGTGAAATATAAGATGAGCTACAAGAATTAAAAAACATTAGCTAGGAGTTTCCGGAAAAACATAAAAACTAAAAATCGCTTAAGTCAGTTCATGCAAAGCATATTATTATTTTCAGTAAATACAGACTGATCAGTGAAACTTTTTAAGGCACACTATAAAGTAGCAAAATTAACTACTAAAAAGAAGTTACCCTTTAGAATTTAAATTTTTTTTAATGAACTTGTGTTGGCGGTAGCAAAATATTTTTGTTTATTTCTTCAATGTCAACAATAATTCGTATTTAGCAAATGTCTTAAGATTATAAAGCCGCATTAAACAGACTATGACTTTAATAAATCTGATAAGATACGAGTACTGATACAAAAAACACTGTTCATTTAATTCTAGTTTCTACTAGAGGTGTTTTTACTATCTTTGACATTTTAAAAAATTTTCTAGGTTTAGTTCAATGCAAAGCACAACAATAGGCAAAGACATTTTAAAAGCAAAGGTGCGATGCACCAATATGTATTTTTTTTTGCTTCTATAATAAGTACAAAATAAACTTAAACAACATAACAATATTTAAAAATACTGTCAAGTTACTTTAGTTGTGTTTTTTATTAAAAAAGTATTTTTACGGTAGATTTTATAAGTCAAAACGACAATTCACTAATTTGCATGTATAAAACGTTTAAATCTCACGGTTATTTCAAAAAATCCTCAAATTCAAGGTTTTTAAAGATTTTTCAAAGCATAAATTGTCAAATTCAAAGCTTTTCCGAGTTTAAAGTTTTTTAGCAACACTGATTGTTCACACCTATGTGTATACGATTAATAAAACAAAGTTTCAAATTATATCAGCTGTAAGATTTTAAATTTAACATATATTATAATGAAAATGAACACTGTAGATCGAACTTATCATATATCAAAAGCTAGCTTGAGTGACAAAAAACTAGCCTGATATTTTGTATACAAAAGTCAATTCAATCAAAAACTAAAAAAATAATAAATTGGCCTGAGATTTGAAGTCTTCAAATAGTCATATTCTGAGTGTTTTGCAATGTTTATTTGTTTATTTACTTTAATTTGAACTATTTTGATTAACAATGTAGAAATTTAATAAGTTTACCATATAAAGAACCTAGATTGTATTAATTAGCTATTTCCAAAAACAGCAACTGTGTATATCAGTATGCAACGCATAATAATTAGCTTAACTTGCTAAAAAATATTGTTTGTAAGATGAAAATATACACCAGCCAAAAATTATTTTTATTTATGTCTTATATATTGTTTATAACGTGGTTGTACACAATTAGATATTACATGTAGAAACAACAATCTTAGAAAGTTATGCATATACTAAACTTAATCTAACTAAGTTATTTAATAAAAAATGGTTTAAAATATGAGCATCTTTGTACATTGGTGTGCATAGAAAATTATTTAAAGTGCACAGAAAACTTCTAAAAAATTTAAACGTGTCAAAACAAAAATAAAATAAACTTTGTTTCTTATTACTATGTAACTTTAACTGTTTTTATGCTCTCTCAAATATATTATGAAGTAAAAAAACATCTATAAAATAGACTTATGAATAAAATATATCTTAACTGCAAATAAATGACATCGTAGTTAACTACTGTTCATTACTTTCGTACAAAATGGAAAATATTTGTATGTAGTTTATTTACTAAATACATATTATATAAGTAATTTACTAAGCACTCTTAATACTGTTTTTCAGATATTAACTTGCTGTTGTAAGAAGGAAATTGCTATAAAACTAAGAAAAAACCTGATGGAATGTTAATCTGTCTTTTTCACATTTTTAAGCTAATGTAGCAAAGTCTTTTAATTCTTTCAAAATGTTATACAGGGGCTAAAACGAGATTAAACTTATTAAACCAAATAACAAAAAAAAATTCTTAAAATATATTTTTGCTCAGCGGGCCACAATTACATGCTCGCGGGCCGCAAAATTTTCTTTCGAGGGCCGCATTTCATTTAAAACAGTAACGTACTCGCGGGCCGCATTTGGCCCGCGGGCCGCAGTTTGCCGACCCCTGGTGTAGAGTATTGTTTAAAATTTTTACAACAAAATTTTTGTAAAAACTAAAGGTGTTGAGTTTCATATATTTGAAATAAAACTGTTCATATTAACTGCTAACTATTTTTAATTAACAGCCACAACAACATCTAGTCTTAAATTATGAATAATAGCATAAAGCCATTTAACAGTCTCTTGATAAACAAAAAAAAAGCTTTTTATCTCTAAATTATCTAAGCATTGCTAAAACAAAATTAAATTGTAATTAGTAACAAAAACTAACCCTACATAACTCTAACATGTCTTTATTTAAAAACAGGAACGGCAAAGAAATGCCGAATTTGGTGGGAAAGTCCACGCAGGAGGTGAAGGACCACCACGACGGAGGGGTGGCGGGCAAGAGCAAGAACAGATTGGGTTTCTCGTACTACAACTCGCACAACTTTCCCAAGACTTATTAAGCGATAATGTGTGTTTAATTTTGTATTTTGTATTTGGAAGCGTTTATTTTGCAAATAGTAATTTTTTAAATTGTATAACAAGCATTGTTGTTTTTATATAAAAAATGTACTGTGAATTTTGTAAAGTTGTACACAATAATTTTTAATCTAAAAAAGTTTGGATCAGTGTTTTGCAATATTTTTTTGAAAACTGTGATTTTAAAACTGTGTCGATTTTATTGTTTGTTTTGATAAAACTGTGATGTTGTTACGATAAAAGTAATATGAACATTATCAAGCACACTCATTAAACTTATATATTTTATTAAATAAATGTTGTTAGCTATTGTAATGATATTTTTAGGTTCAAATAACTTTGATATTGTCAACTAAACTTTCTTATTATATATAAAAGAAAAGAAAAATGCTTTAAATTTGTAGGTTTCCACAAATTGGTTTTTATAGCACAGTTCATATTGAACTTTTACGAAACTACTAATAACGTGCAACTAAAATTAAAGTTAAATTGTAGTATTTCTAATCTTTATTTTTTATTAGTTTGAAAGTTATATTATAGTAAATTAATCAATATAAATTTTTCTATACCTTAACCTTTAATTAGTAGGCTTATCAGTAAAATTATTTTGTTGTATTGTAATGTTTGTAATATAAAAGTTATACAAAGCTGTTCAGAAGTAATTTTTTAAAAAGCTACTTTTTTTTTTCTTGTTTTTATGGATCGAATTAAGACTATGTTAGAAGTTTTTTGACATTTAAAAACCGACCCTTATAGTTTGTAAATGTTTATGTAATCAATAAAATGTAAAAATGAGAAGTTATAAAACGAATGTTAAGTCCATTTAAAAAAATCTTTTTACACATTTGTTTTTCTTACCAGGTTTCTTTGTGCTTAGAATACAAGTGATAGACAAGAATACATAAAAAATTAAGCTGTAAGAAATTGATTTTTACTAGTATAAATATAAGTAATAACCAGTCAACTACAAATAAAAAACCTTAAGTATAGTTGTTGTTCAAAGTTTAAAAGTAAAAGCTTTTATCTGTGTAACGTATATAAAACAAAGTACAATTATTGTTTGTGCTTTATGAAATTAAATAGTATAGTTATGCTAAAAAGAAAGAGCTTAAAATTAAGTATTTTTATACTATAGTTTCTAAAGACTAAAAATTAAAAAAAACAGCATCAGGTAAATTACTGTAAAAAGATTAAAAAAAAAGTTCTGCTTTATGATAGAACTTCAACTATGTTTATACTATTGATCTGCCAAACCCAAAATCTGGATCCCGCCCTTTTTCGCTTGGATCCAGGTTCTAATAAGAAATTCCGGGTCCTTTATTTTAAAATGGTCGGATCCTAGCAGAGATAAAACGACTAAAACACATTTTTTTGTAAAAACAAAACGTCTGTTTTTAAAACTCTGAACTTAATTTAAAACGTTATTATTTAAAAAAAAGCAGTTTAGTTTAATGAAAAGCATTTAAAAAATTGTTATTGTTCTGTTTAAACAATAATTTGATTTTAACTGCTTGAAAACAGTCTAAACTTCACAATGAATGAGCTTAACTAACCACAAATTATGCCTACCTAGTAAAATCCGTACACAATAGCACAGAAATGTAAAAATTTAAAACAAGGAAAAAAACTTTTCTATATAATAAACAAACGTTTTCATTGCGTAAAAACAATAATTGCTTAACTAAACAAAGTGCAAAGTTTATTTATAAGATCACGTACATCAACATTACATGCTATTAAAATACGTTGAATAAAAGCTTTCAAAGAACTATTAGAACGCGCTATAAAATGCAATCGAATTGATTTAGATCTCAATATTTATTTGGTTTATTGAGTGGAACGTTTGTACCATTGCTTGAAAGACATTGCTTGTATTTTAAATAACAACTAATTCATCGTCATAAACAACTACAAACTTAGTCTCATTAAATTTATACTGTAGACCAGGGGTCGGCAAACTGCGGCCCGCGAGCACGTTTTTTTTTTTTTTGAATGGAATGCGGGCCGCAAAAGAAAATTTTGTTGCCTGTAAGCATGTTATTGTGGCCCGCTGAGTAAAAGTTAATTTTAAGTTAAATTTTTTTCGGTAATTTGGTTTAATTTAAATAATTTCGTCTTAAGTCCCAGTATAAAATTTTAAATTACTTTGAAGACTTTATTGCTTAGATTAAAAATGTTAAAAATTAGCATTCTAGCAGGTTTTTTTTCTCAGTTTCATAATAACTTTTTCCTTACAAAAGTAAGTAGTTATCTAAAAAAAAAGGTGTAAAGAGTGCTTGGATTTAATAAATTAGTTATATAAAAACTACTTTGTAAATAAACTAAATGCAAGTTTTTTCCATTTTGTACAAAAGTAATGCACAGTAAGTAACTAAAATGTCATTTAATTACAGTCTAGGTATTTATTTTAAATGTTTTCTATACCTAAGTTTTTTTTGATAGATGTTTTGTTACTAAATGTTATATTTGAGTGTGCAAAAAACATTAAAAATAACATAATAATAAGAAATAAGGTTTATTATATTCTGGTTTTGACACAGTTTGATTTTTAGCAGTTTTCTTTGCACTTTAAATTAATTTCTTTGCACACCAATGTACAAAGATGCTCATATTTTAAACCACTTTTTTTTCAATACTAAAGTTAGATTAAGGTTAGTTTATGCATAGTTTTCTAACGTTATTGTTTCTACATGTAATATGTGTGTACAGACACAGTTAAGCCAATATATATGACAAAAATTATTATACTTTTTGCTAGGCATACATTTTAATTTTCAAACGGTGTTTTTTTGGCAAATTAAGTTAATTTTCATGCGTTGCATACTAACATACACAATTGCTGATTTTTGGAACTACCTATTTATTAAAAACTAAATTTATGGATGTTTATTTTTTAAATCTGTAAATTTTTAATCAAAATAGCTCATATTCGAGCAAATAAACAACTAAATATTACCACACACTGAAACTATTACAATTTGAAGACTTCAAGTCTCAGGCCAATTTATTATTTTTTTTCAGTTTTTGACTTGAATTGCTTTTTGTATACGAAAATGTAAGGCTAGTTTTTTGTCACTCAGGCTGGCTTTTTTGCTTTAAAGAGTGGCAAATTAAACTTATGATATATATTTTGTTCAATTCACAGTGTTGATATGAAATATAATATATGTTAAATTTTAAGTCTTGCAGCTGATATAATTTGAAAAATTACTTATATTATTGTATACATATAAGCGTGAACAATTATTGTTGCCAAAAAACTTGAATCCCGGAAAAGCTTAGAATTTGACAATTTATGCTTAAAAAATCTGGAAAGAGCTTGAGTTTGAGAATTAAAAAAACCTAGAATTTCAAAAAATTTTTACATGTAAAGATTTTACATTATGAAATTTCGATTTGAAAAAAAAAATACAATATTAGTAATTTTATACTAAAAAACACATTCAAAGTAGCTTTTCAATACCTTTTTAATATTGCTATATTATCTAAGAAACTTTTTACCTTAAATTTAGTTTTATACTAAAAATAGAAGCAAAAAATTGTACTTTCATAAACTTTATATTGGTGCATTGCACCTTTGCTTTTAAAATGTCTATACCTATTGTTGTGCTTTGCATTAGAACTAAACCTGGAAATTCTTTTTAAATGTCAAAGTTAGTAAAAACACCTCTAATAAAAATTCTCAGATGACCAGTATTTGTTGTACCAGTCCTCAATTTTAACAGATTGATAAAAGTCCTAATTTGATTTATGCGGCTTTATGATCTTCAGCCATTTCCTAAACACGACTTCTTGTTGTTATTGATGTAATAAACTAAAATATTTTACTATTGCCAACACAAATTATTTAGATAAGTCTTCAATTTTAAACAGTATCTTCTTTTTAGTAATTTATTTTGCTACTTTAAAACTTGCCTTAACACTTCTTTGATCAGTCTGTAGTGACTGAAAATGATCATGTTATTTATTGGTACTGACTTTATCGATTTTTTTTTTCATTTCTCGCAACAACTCCCAACTAACGTTTTTAATTCCTATAGATCGTCTTATATTTCACATTTACTGTTTTTAAATGCAATGTTTTTATTGCAGATAAAATATTGCTATAACGCTCAATGAACAATTAGTTTTTCTACTTCATTAATGGCTAAATTAAACTTTTGTTAAAAATGTTTATTTAATTAATTGTCCATTCAAACTGACTTATATATATTTTTTTATATATTTAATTCACTGTCAATATTTAATAAAATTCGTTATTTCTTTATTTTAAACAGGGTTGCTAAACAAACAGGCTAGTTTAAAAGTTTGAAAAACTCAGACTAGGTTAAACCTGTTTAAGACATTTTATGTGAAACTTTTTTTCAAACACTTTGAACAAATCTTTGAATTATCAGAATAGTTTCTATAACTGTAAAGTAGTTTACTAGTTATTTTTTCTTGTCTTCTTACATGTTTTGTACTTTTTTATAATGGTAATATTTTAATTAGGGATTTAAGCTTGATTAACAGCAAGTTTTTAGCTACTTAAACTTAGGCTGGTTTGATATAACTCAGACATTTTTGCTTTCAAAGTGGCAACCATGTAAAATACTAATTAATTACTAATAAGGTATTTTATTAAAGTTTTCGAAGATAAATTATCTTAAAAAGTTTGTTTTAGTTTTCTACAATACAAATAGGTATTAATTTTATTTAGTTAACTAATTACTGAATTTTTTAAAGAGTGTATTTAAGACGGAAAAACTATTTTTAAAAGTATATAATTTTAGAAATATGAAAAAAGGGTTAATAATATAAAAAATGTATAAAAGTGACCCATAAATGTTTTTCAAGCTCGATTTTTATAGAGAGTTAGGTTGTAAATAAAATTACAAAAATATTAAGTTTAACTTATTAACTTAAGAAAGTACATAGGTTATTAACACTTAAGTATATTAGTCAATGTAAATTGTATTATAATCAGTATTTATAATTTAAATAGGCATTCTGTGTACAGCTAAATGTAATTTAAAATAATTAATTGAATAAAGGTAAAATTTTCTCTAGTGTGACTGAAGCCAAAATACTATTCAAATATCACTAAAACTAAAACTGCGGCCCGCGAAGACTTTAGAAACTTGAAATTTGGCCTGCGAGCACCAACTCCCTGTCGACCCCTGCTGTAGACGAACTGCAGCTAACGTTTTGTGCAAAGAAGTTTAAAATTCTAACTAGTTAAGTTTCTACTAATAAGGCTTGATTTTATTTTTAAAACTTAAAGTTTGGTGTAGTACTTTATTTTACTCACGTTTAAAAACCTAACTTAGCATTTATAATGAATAACTTTTACCAATAATTTAATTTTTTAATGTTAGCAACAAAAGCTTTTAAAGAATAAGATACAATAACAATCATTTTTTAACTATTTTTAAACTTGTACTTCTTTGAGCATTTAAATTTAGTAACAAATTAGTTTTGTAACTTTTTATGTTTGGTAGTAAATAGAACTATTTGTATCTTAAAAGAATACAATTACACGTAAATTTCAGAGCTCTCTCAAAATAAAACCAGTTAAATAAATAAACTATTACGTACATGAATTTTAACTGTATAACAAGTAAATGCATTTCTATTCCATATATATAGTTTAGTACGCCACATATTATTATTTATAAATACACTACCTTTAAAAATAAAAATCAAGCTCAGTAAATATCATCAGGCTTTAGAAATAACTTAATGAAAAGTCTTATTTCAAGTACAGCTAGTTATCACATAAATCTTTTACGTTTTATCTAAATCTACAACATATCGACACAAAAACTATTCAAATAAAATTGTAACAATATATTAGTTTATTATCCTGAAGTGTTAAAAAAATAATATTACTTTATTTACTTTGAAAATAAACTTATTAGTCCGCACAACATAACTCTTTAGTCAGTTTAAAATGATGATTTAAATTTTTTTTCGTGACAACAGTTTTTGTATAAATATTAATTCATAAGTAACAAATTAATGTTAGATTATAATATACGAAAATTTTGTTTAATTAGTTATTACTAAACTATTACTAAGTAACTGCCAACTGTATAAGCTAAATTACTTGATTAACTTATTATTTTCATAGTTTGAAATATTTACTTTAACGTTTCAACTTAACAGTTAAAGTATAATATGGTTTGAAAAACTTTGTTTTGCTGTGCAAAATTCAAAAAATATATATAACAGCTTTAGTTGCTACTTAAAGGAAAGAAGAACTATAATTAAGTATAAACTTTTGATGAAATTTTAGTTTAAAGTGTTCAAGCTGTATTATCAAAGTCAGTTTTTACTCAGAAATGTTAAAACTTATTTAGCTTTTAAACTATAGCTGAACAACTTTTTAAAATATTATGTGAAATATAATTCAGGTATTATAAATGCTTTGCTTCAGTCTAGATTTTCAAAAAAACATAATTTTTCAAATTAGAAAAAATCAAATCATTTTTTTGTCAATTGTTCAAAATGTTTCAAGCCTATTTCAGTTGTTTTATTAAGTTAAACAAAAAATAGATACTAATATATTCATTCTGTTTAAACTATTTTAATTAGTGTTGTAGTATATGTGCACTTATTACACTAAAAAAGATACCTTTTGTACAAAATCTAAGTAGATACTTTATGAAATATCAACCTAAGGTGAAATAGAATGTAACTACAGTTAATTATCATAAATTAATACTTATAAAATTGAACTAACTTATAAACAATTGAATTTATTGAAATTTACTGATAAACATTTGATTCTAATCGTTCAAAAAGCATTTAAATTTAATATGTTACTTATAAAAACGTATAAGAACTTGCATCAATAACCATCAGGTAATTTGTTAAGGTTTATCATGGTACAAGTGCACATAAACTTCGAGGGTGGAGAACACGTATTCAATGTCAAAGTTCCTTTCACCGCGGACAAGATAAGAAGACTGATTCGTGACACATTCAACATTCCTGAAGAAGCCCAGTCTTTGTTCGACTACGCTGATGAACCGAGTTTCAAGTTCGAATTGATCGGAAAACGCCTTTTTGCCACGGATGTTCCCCAACGTTTCGTGCTCACAATGGGGGGAGTTTGCCCATGGGCGAATTTTTACGTCATGTTGCCGCCAAACGAAAATGGCACTAGAAACGTGTGGAAGTTGGGTTGTCACAAATTTACGACCGTCGCAGCCCTCAAGCAACGAATTGCTGCTGATAGTAAACTTAGTGCAGATAGGTTTCAGTTATATAAAAATCTTTGCAATGGAATTGGCTTATCGAAGTTGTGCGACAATCAGAACCTTTTTGAAGCTGCTGTTGTTAACGGAAGCAGATTGTATTGTAATTTGATTAAAGCTAAAATGCCTCAAAGGCCTCAGTTTTCTCAAGGGCGTCAGATGTCTCAGTTCAATCAAGAGTCTCAGATGCCTTCAGGGTCTCAAATGCCTAAAGGGCCTCAGTTTTCTCAGGGGCGTCAGATGACTCAGTTCAATCAAGGGTCTCGGATGCCTTCAGGGTCTCAAATGCCTAAAAGGCCTAAGTTTTCTCAAGGGCATCAGATGACTCAGTTCAATCAAGGGTCTCAGATGCCTTCAGGGTCTCAAATGCCTAAAGGGCCTCAGTTTTCTCAGGGGCGTCAGATGACTCAGTTCAATCAAGGGTCTCAGATGCCTTCAGGGTCTCAAATGCCTAAAAGGCCTAAGTTTTCTCAAGGGCATCAGATGACTCAGTTCAATCAAGTGTCTCAGATGCCTTCAGGGTCTCAAATGCCTCAAGAGTCTCAGTTATCTCAAGGGTGTCAGATGACTAAGTTCAATAAAGTGTCTCAGATGCCTTCAGGGTCTCAATTGCCTAAAGGGCCTCAGTTTTCTCAAGGACGTCAGATGACTCAGTTCAATCAAGAGTCTCAGATGCCTTCAGGGTCTCAATTGCCTAAAGGGCCTCAGTTTTCTCAAGGGTGTCAGATAACTCAGTTCAATCAAGGGTCTCAGATGCCTTCAGGGTCTCAAATGCCTCAAGAGTCTCAGTTTTCTCAAGGGTGTCAGATAACTCAGTTCAATCAAGAGTCTCAGATGCCTTCAGGGTCTCAATTACTTAAAGGGCCTCAGTTATCTCAAGGGCGTCAGATGACTCAGTTCAATCAAGGGTCTCAGATGCCTTCAGGATCTCAATTGCCTAAAGGGCCTCAGTTTTCTCAAGGACGTCAGATGTCTCAGTTCAATCAAGGGTCTCAGATGCCTTCAGGGTATCAAATGCCTAAAGGGCCTCAGTTTTCTCAAGGGCGTCAGATGACTCAGTTCAATCAAGAGTCTCAGATGCCTTCAGGGTCTCAATTGCCTCGAGGGCCTCAGTCGCCACAAAAACCTCAGTCGCCACAGTAAATAATATTTTGTGCTGTGTTGAGTGTATGTCATATAAATGTGTAAAGTTATTGGCAATGTGACTTATAGTTAATTTTTTTTTTGGTTTCCTAAATTATAATAAACTGCTTGGTTTCTGAAAAACTTGTTATAATTATTAAACCTATAACATTGATAGTAATTTATTGTTCATAAAAGTCCAGTAGTAGAAGTATTTTATCTTTGTAATAACTTTTACGTATTTACAGAAACAAAAAAAAATTATCTACAAAGTAAAGTCAAAAAGTTTTTTAAAACTAAAAGAAAGTTCTTACTCATGAAATATTTTTACGTTTTAAAAAACCTGATAGTATATAGTTATTAAACAGCTTTTTCTTTTATTAAAATATCTTCCAAGTTAATAGAATGATGTTTTTAATCGAACCCACCGCTAATAAGTCTTTCTGTTTACCAATATTTTGTTGGTAAAATAATCATTTTTACTATTTATTAATAAACTCTAATTATTAGTTTTCTCTTAACCCGTATACAAAATGTTAAAACTTTTAACAACTTTAAAATAGAAATAAAACAGACTGGATAATCTTCATATATGATCCAATTTTTATTTTACGGTAAAATAGTTTAAACGTAATCCGAGTTCCTATTTTTATAAACTTTGCCTTACATTGTAAAGCTACTATGTTTAACTAAATATTTGATACTTAACAAAATTTACATTAAGGACTAATAAAAATTAGTAAATAAGTTGAATACATATAAAACATAATCTAAATATAATAGTTAATCTAACAAGGTTTCCAAAATATTTTCAAAAGACCCCATAAAAAGAAATTAAAAATGCTATGGCCCCACATCAATAATATTACTTAAGCCACCATTAAAAACACCTAAGACTAAAGCTATTCGTAATCAACTCTATAATATCTAGTGTACGTTTCAAATTATGACCTCATGGTTTCTCTCTGGCTCCTTTACTGCTCATGGCCCCCATTTGGCCCCTTTGCTGCTCGTGGTCCCTGAACACCTGTAATGGCCCACTTTGGAAAACCCTGGTCTAACAGTTCCAGCTTTAATATTTTAATAAAAAAAAACAACTTTTTGATACAAACTAGTAGCAGTCGTGAACACTTACTTTAAAATTTGATGAAGAAATAAACTACGGTCTTTCAAATGATGTAAAAATAAAAGAAATTGTGTTAAGGGTTCCTTGTTTAAAATGGCACCCTTGGATTTGTAAAATCATTCAAAATATAGTTTGTTTTAAAAATTTTTGATTTGCTAGTTTTAAATGAAAGGTTTTTTTTACAAATATGCTTTGTTCTTAATTCTATCAAAAAATATTCAAAAACTTATAAATAACGTTTTTATGTATCTCATCAAAAAATAAAAACTTAATTTTACTTGATATTAAAAAGTTAACATATCGATATAAATTTTTTGTAAAGTTTTTTGAAGAAAACCAAAATTGCTTTTTTATTATGATTACTCTAGTTTTTTCAGGGGTCGCACAAATAACAGGAAATCAGTCAAAACAAGCTCCCGTTCTATACTTAACATTTTTTTCAAATGATAAAATAAATACATAATTTTTACAGAATTCTAGATGTTTTAAATTTACACTGGTATTGTAAAATTATATAAATTATAGTAAAGGTTAAAAAATTGTATATAACTTGTTGTCTTAATTTAGTACAAAACTCCTTACAAAATTGCTTAATAAGTTATCATTTAATATTCAAGTGAAGTAGTAATAATAAGTATTCTTAAAGCTAATGCATTAAAAGTTTCATCTTTTACAGCATTTATGAACTGTTTTAGTTTTAAAAATTAAACATGTTAGAATCTATATTTCATTTAGAAGAAAATAATTGTGCTCTGTAGAGAACATATTTTCTAAGTAAATAAAATGGTTAACATAGGTTTATTCATCAAGTTTGTGTCTATAACACATCTTTTTTAGCTTTAAGACTTAAGCATACCTTATTTATTCAACTATATAAAAGATTTAAAATTATTACGTGCTAAAATGACACTCAGTGCTAAAGTGTCACACCGTGCTAAATTGTCACACCGTGCTAAAATGACACTCCGTGCTAAAGTGTCACTCCGTGCTAAAGTGACGCCGTGCTAAAGTGACACTCTGTGCTAAAGTGTCACTCCATGCTAAAATGTCACACTGTGCTAAATTGTCACCCGTGCTTTTCACACGTTTTCACGTTCGTTACCGTACGTTCGACTGATTTGTTTTTGAGTTTTAATCTTACCGGTCAATATAAATTTATCTAGTGTAAATAAGTATTAAAAGTTTTTTTTAGTTTAGATTAGCTGCTACTAAGATCCTTATGTATGTCTTTATTTTTTAGTAATTACTTTTATGAGAGGTATTATTTTTATCCGCTCAACTAGCGAGTATTAAAGTTTTCAAAATTGCTTAATTTTTTATTAAGTTAATCTTACAGTGATTTTTTATGTTTTTTGTTCGTTTTGTACCCAGGAAGTAGGTAATCAAAATGTTCAATGGTGATATATAATGATGAGCATTAATATAGTCATATGAGTTTTAGCTTATACATAAAACTATCTTTTGATTTTAATTATTCTAAAATTAAAAAAGAACAGCATTAGAATCAGCAAAATTAATTTAAAACAATAAAAAGTTTGAATATTATTAAAAACCTAACAAAGCGCTTTACTATCTATTAAAATGATACACATATTTTATCAGAAAACATTTAAGTAAAGCATGAAATCGAACAGTAACTTTTAAATTACATTTTGTTTATAATAAACTTAAATTTATACGAATTTAAAGTGGAATCTACTTAACTAAATGATTATGTTGTTTATTTCGTTCGTTTAAAAATAAACAAACATGCCAGAATGTATTGCATCAGATAGAACTTCAATAAGAGGTAATTTAGTTATTCAGAAATACTTTGTTTCAATTCTACACGATCATTAAAAAATATATAGTAAAATCCTAAACCGTTTTTAGTAACAAAATATTTTATCATCGTATCATTTTTGTACTTAATATTTACATTACATATATCGATAGTTTATTAGTCAAAACACGTATAGACATCTGAATTTTAATCTGGCACAGTCTTAAATTAGATATTAACTATATTTATTGTTGATAAACTCTCTTTTGTTTTCTACCATGTTTAACACTATTAGGCGTATTTGTTGGATATTTTACACTTAGTTTATTTTTTTTTCATTGCTACCACTCAACAAAATTTTTACCAACAATTTTTTCTTGTGAATAACATTACATTTTGTCTTTAATTCTAGTTCTAAAAATTGTTTACTATGAAGAAACTTTTTAACTTGAAGTAATGCAATTTATGCTTATTCAACTAGTATTGCCGTCTTATTTTTATCGGTAATTCTGCATAAAGCTACTTATAAGTACATCTATACTTTTATAACCAACAAGTTAATAATTAAACTTTTTTTTACCTTTAACTAGTTTTTTTCACTATTATTAATTATTGTTGGATCTGAGTCTTTAGCTTTATTTTTTTTAATTTAAAAGTGCTAACTCAGAAAATGACAGTAAAAGCAGCAAATTAGTGTAGTCTTAATAACGTAGACAGTTTTGTTGATGTAAGATTAGCAATAGAATACAGCTCAAATTTTGTCTTACATAAATTTGTTTTTATATATTTAGAAAATACGACGTGATAGGTTCATTTTCTTATAACATAATATATATTATGATTAATCTTAAAAAAAATATTTATCTAAAAGGGACCTAAACTTAGCTTTTTTAATAAATAAAATAGTCAAAAAAATTGAATTGAACACAGAAGGCTTTTTTTTCTTGTGAAAAATATTAGTACTAACATACTTGATGAATTGAATTAAAGTACTAAAAGAATAGATGACTAAGAACGTTTTTTAGGTCTTTTTAAGTTTATATGTAATTAAGTTAAAAAATATATCAATAAAGATTGTTGAACGAAGGAATAAGACAGTTCATTATAGATATATAAAACAATAGAAAAGACAAATACATAAATAATTATTAACTGAAATTTATGAAAATTTTAACACTTTCAAGGTATTTTGCTCTCAAATCTATACCAAAACGACTAACAAGTTACTGATAATAATGTTACTTATTTGGCAAGCTATTTAAACTTGTAAAAGTAATTGTTTTTTTTTTAATTGAGATTCTGTTTACATATTTTGATTAAAAAACAATACTTATCCTTATAGGATTATCTATATATAATTTATGTTTTGTTTAATTATAAACTTTTGTTGTTCACTTTAGAACTTAAAATCAAAAATCAATTTTTTATCAAAGTCTTTGATAAAACTAATTTAAGGTTATATAGTTGTGATTTAAACTTTTTTAGCAAAGCATTATTCTAAATTTAAAGTTTAGAAATTAATTCATAAAAGGTTAGTTATATTTAAAACGGTTATAATTTTAAATTTCGTTATTGTAATTAGATACATTTAATTAAAGTTTGATATAGTTTTATATAACTATTTTATAATTAATACAAAAGTATTCTAAATTAAATTCGTTTTATTTATGAGTAGTTGTTTTTACACTTATACGAAAAACTATCTAATTAGAAAAATAGAAAGTTTTCTTAAGTATTTTTCTTAAAAATGGCAAAGGTCAGTGCTACACCACAACAACGGTGAATGACAATTATTTTACTAAAATCAATCGTTTTATTATCAAGATACTAACCAAGAACTTAAACCTCTAATTTGGTTAAAAATGTTTAAACCAAACAACTTCACTGTAGTAAAAACAAATGTCTGATTTAATTTATGTTTAATTTTCTAATCTTTAAATAAAGCAGCTATTTATTAAATTGAAAAATAGATTAATTTTTTAAGTTATCTGTGTTTTTAATCTTGCTAGTACAGAGTCAAATTTAAACTAATCGGCTAACTGATATGACTCAATTAAAAACTTCTTAAACTCTCTATAACTATAATTTCGAAAAAAAAATGTTTTGTTAAAACTTGTTTAGATTTACATTATTTACGAGCTTTAAGTAAAACTCTAAAAAACCAAAACATGGAGTTTTCAACTTTTTTGCTACTAGTTTAAAACCACATAAAATATTTAACTAAAAAAAAAAATGATTTTTTTAAGCGGCTAAGTTTTTACTATTTTGTTTCAAAACATTTTGTGCTTTTTTTTTAATTTGACCTTTACTAAGCAAAAGTCATCTGTTTATTTGTTGTTTCTTAAGTTGCCTCGGTAAGCATTGATATTGTGAAATTAAACCAGTTTAGTTTTTGTCAGCTGTATTTACAATCCTTCAAATCATAAACAAATTAGTTGCTAGTAGCACTTAAGTGTACTTCACTTTATGAAGATGTTTGCAAATCAGTTTATGTTTACTGTTTAAGGATACTTACTTAACTTATGCATTAAAACTTTAACAATTGACTATGTTTATAAATTGAAAGTTTGTTAAGCAAAAATAATGAAGTCTGCCTCAAATATATCTAGCAAAAAAGCTAAATATCAAAGAACTATAACAACTAGTTTCTCACTAAGTAAGTGTTTTTTACAGACATTACCTAAATAGTTTAAAAGATAAATTTCAAATTAGTTAAATTTTTTTATAGCATTATATAGAGATTGAAAACTCAAGTAAATGGCGATTGATTCCAAAAAAGATAATAATATAATCTGGCAGTGATCACATGATTAGATTGTTGATTATTTTTTTGTTGCAACTTTGGCAAAAACTTGCTTGGGGATTTGAGATATGATTTTATCAAACTTTGTGGTATTCAGTGCTGAAACTTTTGCTTAGTAAGTATTTGTCAAATGAGGTGTCACCAAAGGATTTTTTGTTTATAAATGATATTTTTTAGATAATTTAATGTTAATTTTTAAAGGGGTAGGTAGAAATAACATTTGATGTAACTTTACTTGCTTGACCCTCAAAAACGCTTATACCTTTGAAAGGAAGAGTTAGACTAATGTTTTTCTAATAAAAATGTAAAAAAAAATATATTCAATTAATTGTATTATTTTATTGTGATTAAGTAACAAATATATCAAATATGTTGAAAAACTTTATATAGTTTTGTAAAATTTTATATTGATTTGTTTATAATAAGGTTGGGATCGGGTCTAAAATGCCAGGAACAAAATTACACAAAGAATATTTTGCACCAAAAGTCAATTTTGCACCAGTTTTATTTTTGCACGAGAGTAAAAATACAAAAATACAAAAAAATACAGAAAAAAAACTAAAAATAAATTTTAATGAAAAAAGGATAAAAAAAAGTTACTGACCGAGGGTTAAGGGTAATAGTGATACTAATAAAAAAAAATTAAAAAAAAAACTAATAAAAATTATTATATAAAAAAAAATATTAATATTAGAAAAAAAAGCTACTGACCGAGGGTAAGAAGGGTTAGGGGTAACAGTGTTAAAAGACTAAAAATAAAATAAATACAGATACTATAAAAAATAATAATAAATTTATCCATGCAAAATTGTCTGCTCATGCATTAGTGTCTCCTGCAAAAGTGACCCTTTGTGCAAAAGCATCTTTGTGCAATTTTATCTTTGTACAATTTTGTGCCATCATGCAAATTAGTCTTTGTGCAAAAGTATCTTTGTGCAATTTTGTGCACTTGTGCAATTTTGTCCCCTTGTGCAATTTTGTACGCTTGTGTAAGTTAGGCAGCTACCCTAGAAGGCAATAAGGGGGAAGGCATTTTTTTATAAGTTATTTTTGTTATAGAAATTAACTTTACTTAATCTCTAACTTAGCTAAGAGTTGTTTTTTACCATTTTGTAAAATTCAAATTAGTTTTTGAAATATGAGGGTACAAAATTGGAGAGCTCAATAGATTACTTATTGAAGATCGATATAAAAAAGATTGTTTCATTAAAATTTATCTTCTACAGTTTTTTAGCAATTGTTCTGAAACTTTATTTCTTTCTTTTCAAAAGACTCTATTTATTTTGAATAAAATTATTTATTTTTGTTGAAAGAACAATTCAATATTTTTTTTTGTTATAAAATTCTTAATTTTATATTTATTTCTACAATGTGTATTTTTCTATCAATGTAAGTAATATTTGTTTGAAATTTGAGGTTAATTAACTAAGAAATGAAGGTGTAACTGTAAACAGATTTTTAGTAGATTTAGTAGGAAAACAGATATTTGAAATTCTTAAAAAATGAGCAATGATAAATTTTTTCTGTGTAAGTTTGTATCAGAAAATTTTTACACAACTGACCAAATCTCAAATATAAATTATAACTTTTTTATTCTGAAAAAGTATCTTACATAGTTGTATAAAATTATAGCTTTCATTCAAGGTCTAATATCATTTTTTGTAAAAAAATACGTTGGACTTTCCCCTAATGGCCTTAAATATGTTTAATTTTTTTTTAACAAGTGAAAAATTAAATCCAGGTTTGTATGTGGAAGCTTAATGTTTAAACTATAAGTAGTTTTTTGATAGTTTAAAAAAATTGTTTGATGTTTCATGTATAGTCAGATAAAAAAAAAATCAAATTCAACAAATTAGGATATTTTTATAGTACATTATTATTTATAGTTTAAAAATCACTAGTTTTTTTTACTATAAATCTATATGCTTTTAATTTTTTCTGAGCTAAAGACCTCAAGTTTAAAAAAAGTTTTTTCTATTCTTCAAAAAATTTCTTTGGCTGGAATTAAAAAAAAAAATCCATTGTAAACATTTGTATTATTTAAATAACATAGTTTAATAAAACAATTCTCTCAGTAGAATAAATTAAAATATCTAAATTGGACTTGTTATAAAAACACAAATATTGACTTAACAAGTTTAAAAGTTGATTAAATGTCTTTAACCTTTTTCTTTTGTTGAACTAGAGACCTCAATTTTAAAGAAATAATTTCAATACATTTTTAAAGGTTTTGTAAATATTGAAGTTGTAAATTTTACATAAAAAGTGAGTATTTTGTTGTTTAAATACTTATTCTGTGTAAAGATTTATATTTTAGTCGTGGACTTGCTGTAAAAAGGACTTAACTTGGATTATATAGAAAAAATAAATCTTTGGTTAATTAGTTTTTTTTGCCTTGCATAATGTATTAAGATCATAGGGGGAGTCCACCTTGATTTTACAAGTTGATCTTATTTTATAGAGTTTTATCTAAGCTATCACACATTTTTAACTGCTTGAAAAATTTCGAAGTAAGTTTTAAGATATAAGTAATCAAAGTTGGTGACCTCAATAAGTTTCTACAATAGGTTTCTAATGCGAGGCACAAACCAAAAACACAAAAAAAGACTTTTTCATCCTTCATTTTAAAATCAATATTCTTCAAATTTTCACAGAAAGTCTGTTATTAAGTTTAAAAAAGATTGAGTGCAGCAATTTTCTAACTTTGAAAAATAAAATCACCTTTTTTTGTTATCTAAAATTTTAATTTTTCAATAAATTTATCAAAAATTAAGCACCTTTTTTCTTTTTTTGTCTGAAGTTTTAATTTTTCAATATTTTAAAAATTGCAGCATTCAAAGTCTTTGAAACTATTAAAGGAACGTTTCCTTGGAGTTTGAGGTCTTCAGCTCAAAAAATGAAGCAGAAGATATATTTTTAGTAGTTTTTGAAATTTGCATTAAAATTTACCCCAACAAATTTGCAGTCTATAACATTTGTATTGAAAACTTTTTACAAAAGTTACAATATACTAAAAATCAAATTATATTTTTGAATTCTTCAAAAACTGTCTTGTAGTTTATACTTCAAAGCCAAAATTAATTTTTGTCAAAAAAAAGAGTTGGACCCCCTTTGGCCTAAAAGTGTCTGAAAGCTTAGAAAGAAAAGATCAACTTAAAAAAAAAAGCTGAATCTCCCTATGTCTTTAACTATTTTGCTTAATCTTCCTATTTCTTTAATTTTATTTCATGCTCTCAACAACCACTTCTGTAAATATTTTTATGTTGCATTGTAAAATAGAGCTTAAATACAAAACTTTTTATATTTAAATAAATATCCAACTTTAAAGTACACCTCCCATAAAAAAAACAAACTTAAATGTTAACTGTAAATTTTAAATTTTTTTGTTGTTTTTGACTATAGAGAGGAAGTTCATAATTTTTTTTTATTCAAATTTTCATAGACTTTTATTCTAAAGCTTAAAATAATAACTATTAAATACTTTTTATAGAATAAAAGTATTTAATTCAAATGTGATATAATTGACTTTCTTAAAAGTTTTCATTACAAACCTATCTTAAAGTTTCTATATGGTTGTTTTTTTTTTGGAGTTTTAAAAATTTTACTTCATTTTTGAAGCAATTTGCTCTAAATTTTTAGGTTTTTTTTTTCAATGTTTTTTTTTTTCAATATGAAAACTTGTAGGAATCCGATTTTTGAACAATTATAACAAAAATAAACGAATGATTAAAAAAACATTTGAGTAAGAAAAAGATTAATTGATCTTTCCTATAATTTTTTTATAATTTATAAAAGTATAGACTAAAAAAGTTTTAAAACAATTGCTCTGAAACTGTAGGAGGTGATAAGGTTTTTAGTGAAGTATTGTATTTTTTGTCGTTTTAGTTTGTGCTTTTTATTAGAAACCTATTGAGCTATACAACTTTGATTGATTATGTCTCAATAGCTACTTTGAAATTAAAAGCGGCAGATAACAACTGTTAGCTCTTAACAACTGTTTTAGTATAGAAAAAAGACTAATTTTAAAGAAATGTGATTCACCCTTTTGCCTCTATACAGTATAATATAATCATTTTAAAAAAATAGACACTAATTTTAGGAAATACAACATTTTTAAAAAGCACTGACAAGTTGGTTTAATTGAGTATATTTTTGAAGATAGCAAAGCCTCGTCTGAAAACGATTCTGAAAAATCAACGTTCAAGTATCCCTTTCTTCTGAACAGAAGTGGGATTCCCCTGGATGAAGAAACATGGGAGAGGTTGTGGGCTCACGCTGTTTCAATGTACCCCCATGCCAAACATGAAATTACTGCTATCAAGAACATGGACAATTGTGATGAGGTAGGTATTTAATATTGATAAATTTTTGAACTATATAGTTTAGATATTTTGCCCATTTAGTAATTTTTTTAAAACTAAATAACAGTCTAGGATAGAGAAATGTTTAAATTTGAGTAGTTAACAACTTTTATAAGTAGTTGATTATACATTTTGTTTTAACTTCTTATTATTATTTTTCTTTGACTTCACAGCAGTAGCAACACGTTATGGCGTTATAGATGTGCAAAGCATCATAAACTGCGTTAAATACAATTTTCTGTCACACTAAAGTGTTCAACTTCATCCTTTTTTTACACTTGAACTTAATTTCATATTTTAAGCATATGAAGGACCTACACTTTCTTTTATACAAAAATAACATTAAGTCTTATTTGAAAACTTTAAGTATATACTATAAGATAGTTTTTATACAATTATAGTTAAACCAGTCCATGAAAAAAAAAAAACAGATACAACCGTTTGAAACAAGAAATTTTTGAGGTCAATTTTCTCCAAATTATGAATTTTGATTTAAATCAATATCTTTCTTCAATTATAAAGCAACTTTTTCAAGCTTTCAGGAAATGTTCTTTTTTATACAAACAGCTTGTAGGAAGAAAATTTAAACAGAAAATATGACCAAAATTAAGAAGACTTTTTTTCATTATTAAAATATCTTAAAGAAAATTTAACAATCTGTTTCCTACAAGTTGTTTAAAGTTTATTAAAGATTATCCTGGTAAAATTTAAAAACATTGCTTAAGAATGAAGAATAAAATAGATTTTTAGTAAAATAATTTATTTTTACCTTTTTAGTGAACGCCTCCCATAAAGCAGCTGTTGAACTTTCTATCTTTGGTCGCTTTATCTCAAAAATTACTTTGAGTTTTTTTTTAAACTGTAAAAGACAACTTGTAGCTAAGTATTTTTTATGTAAAGTTAGACTAAGTTTAAAAAAACACATATTTTATTTACTTGATTTACTTGGGTTTTCTAAAACTCAATGTGAAGTATTGGCAATTCCTCCCTCTCCTATGGCCTTTGTATACGTTAGTGGTAGTAAAATTTTTCTACACATTTACTTACCTTTGAAGTCATAAGGCATTGAGTTTAAGTTGAGTTTAAGAAAGTCTTAGTAAATAAAATATGTATTTAAATTGTTTAAAATTTAGTCTTGTTTTTTATAAAAAATACCAAACTATAAGTTGTCTTTTACAGTTTAAAAAAAATAAAGAAATAAAGTAACTTTTGAGATATAAGTGATGGAGGATATAGATTTCAATAGGTTTTTTAAAGGAGTTATATCCTTGTTATGACATATAACCTGTTGTATAATATTTGAGTATTTCTAATTTTTTATAACTCAAGTTTTCAAGTTGTTTTGGTTTTATAGTTGGGCAAGGATTGGCACTTAATGTTTTCTAGAAGATTTTTGTGTGTATTTATTTTATAAAACATTTAACATAAAAACCCATTTTTACCTAAACAGATAGAAAATAAAAACATTTAGAAAAAAAAATCTACCTCATTACCAAAATTAGTTAAAGAAAAAAATTATTTAGTTTTAGTTTTAGAAATTCAGCTTTTGTGCTTATTCAAGCGCTCAGAAGTACGGCAAGAGACCCAAAAGAAAAGTAGAATTTATCTTCAAAGTTATAATTATGTTTTTTATTCTTATTTGTAATCAGCTTCAATAATCTTAGATCCCAATACCCCACCCACCAAACGTAACCAACTCGCCAGTGCTGACGGCATTGAAGCAGTTGCAAATGTACATACAGCAGCTAACCTACAACCACACTGGCACCCAACTGTTCAACATTGGCAAGTGCAGGCCTTTTTCTTCACTCATGGAAATTGCCAGGAACATTATCAAGGAGGCTCTCCCTATAAAATGCTTGGAGGCTGTAGTTTTGGCCCTGTTAGTTGAGACTGATTTTTAATTTTAATCATAAAGTAGTTAAATAAAATTATATTTTTCATTACTTTTTGGTAGTTTTGATTTTATTTTTGTTTAGTGTCTGTATTAAACTTATGAAGCTTTTTAACTTAACTTGTGACAATTAAGAATTTTATGTTTCCATCAGTAACCTCTTGCTTATTTACGCACATTGTGTCCACAGAAAAAATGCGTAAAGATACGAGAGATCGTAAAGATACAAGAGGTACCAAATATACTTACTATAATGGCTGTTTTTTGATATTGCTTCTAGTTAAAAGCAGACTGGGGACTTTACCACTTTTAACAATTTATTTACTTTATTTATAAATATGAAAACAAAAGATAAAACTATACATATATTAAAAAAAAGGATTTAAATTTACACAAAATGACAATACTTGTAGAAAAATATACTAATTTTGATAATAAGTGTATTTTTCTTTATATTTATTTATATGTGACTCATTTGATACTTAAAATTTATATTCTATTCTACTTAGCAAACTCAATTTATAATTAAGCATTTGTTTACAATTAAGAAATGGTATGGTGTCTATGTTAAAATTTGTTTCTATAACCTTTTACAAATTTATGCATTTGGTGCTGTAATGGATTTCTTATTTTGAACAAAAATATATAAAATATAAGAAAAATGATTAATAAAAGTTGTTTATGTTACTACAACTTTTTTTGATTTGACTTTTTCCCACATAAGAATAAACTTGTTTTGCATTGTATTAAAAATATTAATGAGTTTGAATAAAATCACAATAAACCTAATTTGTGCAATATTAATAAAAATATTTTATTTTTTGAATTTTTTAGAATTCTAAAATGCGTAATTAAACGAGAGAGCGTAACGTCACGAGTGCGTAAAGATGCGAGAGGTTACTGTACAACACTTTTTCTAAATTATTTTTTTATGATAAGCAGCACCAATACTTTTAACTGTTTTGCACCTTTTAAACAATTATAAGTGCAAGGATGAGCCACCATTGTTTTTAAAGTTGATCTTGTTGGGTTAAATTTTATATTTGCTATCACAATATTTTTATTGCAGTAAAAAAATCATAGTAAGTCTTGAGATATAAGCGATCAAAGTTACATTGTTCGGTAGGTTCTTTTTTGTAGACTAAAACAATTTAGGCGAAAAAGTCTACTCCACTGAGTATATATTACTTCTTCATTTATTTCCAATCATTTTCAAATTTTTACAACTAGTGTATTATGAACATTCATATAGTTCATTTAAATTTTTTTTTAATTTTTAGAAATGCTTCATTTTGTTTTTGTTTATCTGAAATGTTTAGTTTCAATGATAATATCTTAAACTTGTCATTTATTTTTGATAACTTTTATAATGTTTCCTCAAAATTAAGGTTTCTAGTTCGAAAAAAATGATGTTTTTTAACAAACTTTAGATTTCTATAAATTTGATGATTAAAAAGTGTTGTCTATACTTTTGTTTTGATAACTTTTTTCCAAAACAATTTCACCTTAAAAGTAAATCAAATTTTTTTTTTTCTTCTTGAAGTCTCTTATAATTCAAACTTAAAGCTTATAGATAAAAGCCTATGCTTATTTCGTTGAGAAATGCCCTTACTTCTTCGTGCTATTAATCGCAGCTGTAAAACTGATCGCTTATTAAAAAAATTCTATTGTTTTCGGTTAGTTAAAAATTTGCTCGAACGTTTCTGAACTTTTCAGCTAGATAGTTTGCAAAATTAGTTGTAACTACATTTATATACTTTTTACTTTAGAGATTACAATAAAAGTTCTCGACTTAACTATAAGGAGATTTATTACTTAAAGTTTAAAATTTTATTGTCAAAACAGTGTTTTTCTCGTTTGAGTTATTTCAAACGAGTGAAACATTGTTTTGACAATAAAATTAAAAAATTGAAGTTACAACTATATTAGTACTAAAAAAAGATTCATAAAAAACAAAGTTGTTTTTTTTCTACTGTAGATTTATGTTTTAACTTAAATAAATAACAACACAGGTACCTAACAAGCGAGTTAACCACAGTCAATCGTTTTCCAATCGGGTTCAAATCGAAACACAATGGCAAGTACCATTACCACATAGTGTTGGGTGTCACCCATAGAAGTATGTATGGCAGCATGGGTATCAGCAGGAGAAAAGACCTCATGGATAAACCACTTCAGTTCAAAGTAAGACATTTGAGTCACTTAGGCTTTTTTGCTATAATGTAGTTAGTTACTTTGATGGTACTTTGGTTCTGTACTTTTGTTTTAATTGATTATTAATGAGTAGTTAATAGAATAATTAAAAGAGCATTGTATATACGGACAAGATAGTTCTTAAAAATATAAATTACAAAATGTTTCTTTTTTTCATAGCTCGTGAAAATCTAAATTTCTAAAAAATTAAGTAACGGTTTAATAACAATATAAAAAAAATTAAGTCCTTTCACTACTGCAACATTTTTGTAATTTTTTATTAAAAATGAAACATAGTTTATTAAGCAACAAAATATTAATAAAATAATCACGAAGTATACGCTACTTTCTACTAACATTTATAATAGCATCATGTTTGTAAAATTCTATGAGATATAGGTGATTCAATTTTTTTTAAATTTTTTTTTAACTAAAAAATAAGTTGTGAATAGAGGTTTTAGCTTGACTGGCTAAATTCGACCCGCAGGCCAAATTTTTACTGTCTTTGCTTAGTCAGGGGTCGGCAAACTGTAGCCCGCGGGCCGCATTAAGATGTTTTTTTAACTCGTTAAATGTATTAACATTCTCAAAAAACAAAATAAAGTTTAAGTGTTATTTTTATAGAATAATCTATCGGCTAAACTATTTTTGTTCAAAAAAAAAATTTTTGTTATTTTAAAATATGTTTTTAAAGCACATAAAAAACGTTCCTTTTTTGAATTGCCGACCCCTGGCTCAGATGAATAGTTAAGTACATAGAAATTTTTTTATAATTTTATTTTATACAAACTTTTATTTTGCAGAGCTTAACAGCACTTCTTGAAAACTTTCAACTATCATACGCTAAAAGTGAGATGCTAATATATATTTATTTTAAATAAACTTTTAATTTAGAACATGATATTATAACAACTAAGTGTATTTAATAATTTTATTGATGCCTGTTGGTTAAGTTTTTGATAAAAAGTTATACTTTTGTATTATATTTATCAAAGTTGTTTTATTTTGTTCGAATCCATTATTCTCATAGAAATAATAAAGGTTCAACTTTTAGTAAAACTTTTTTATATTTTAGAAAACTATATAAATTTGAATAACATTGATTTATTTTTTTTGACTGAAACATGGTTGACTAATAAGGTCAATGATGCCACAGTGTGTCCTTTTAACTATAACATTTACCGAAGTGATAGGTCTAGTAGGGGTGGAGGTGTTGCTATCCTTTTCAAAAATTCGCTTAAAGTTAAAAACGATTCTATCTCTGCTAGCAACATCAATTTTGAATACCTATGTGTAGATGTAATTTTAAAAAAGATGAAATTAAGATTTTGTTGTGTCTACCTTCCTCCACTGTCTGGGAGATGCGCACTGACTGTTCAAAATGTAATTATAATGGTTTTTCCAAAAGAGTGTTCTTTTTATGTTTTTGGTGATTTTAATATGCCAAATATAGATTGGAGGATTCCTAGCACAGATTTCAATAAACCCCATGAGTGTTTTCTTAATTTTTGTACAGACAATTTTTTAACCCCAGTAATTGAAAATCCAACCCATAAGAATGATAACATTCTCGATCTCATAATTTGCAATCATTTTGGTCTACATAGAATCATATCACACTCAACTAATTTTCCATTAACAAACACTTGTGACCATAACTTGCTTTCACTAAAAATTAAAATTGAAAATAAAATAGTACCTATTGCTAAAGAATTCTCATATGACTATAAAAAAGCAGATTTTGAAAGCATCAATGATTTCCTGTCAAAAATTAATTGGACCTCTTTATTTAAAAATTCAGAAAATCTCCAGCATTTCTACGATCAATTCATTAGCTCAATCCAAATCTCAATCAAACGTTTTGTTCCAATTTATTCTAAAAATAACAAAAGTAAAAAATATCCATCTCATATTAAAAAGTTATTAAAAGAAAAAGCAAATCTATACAAAAAAAGTAAGACAAATAAATCACTTTTGATAAAATACAAAAACAAGTCTAAAGAATATCAATTAGCTGTTAAAAAATACAACTTTGAATATGAAAACGAATTCTGCAAAAAGCCAAATTTAAAAAAGTTTTATAGCTACGTGAAATCTAAACTTAAGTTAAATAATTCCATACATCTCTTATATGATAATGATAAAAACAAAACAGTAACCTCAGATTTTGAAATAGCAACACTTTTTAACTTAAATTTTCAAAAAGTTTTCAAAAAAGACGAGAGTTACCAGTCTTTTAAGCTACCCCAAAAGAATTGTAGTAAGATGCAAAATTTTTTCATAACCTATGAAGACATTATAAGTTCAATTAACCACTTAAAAGATAAAATCATAAGAACGCCAGAAAACATTCCACCCTATTATATCAAGCATGTTATCCAATCAATAATTTTTTCACTTTCATTAATATTTAATTGCTCTTTAGAACTATCTGATGTTCCTAAACAATGGAAAACATCTTTTATTATTCCTGTGCACAAGAAAGGTAATATACACGATGCATTAAATTACAGACCAATATCTCTAACAAGTGGCTTTTCAAGAATTTATGAAAATATTGTATCTGTAAAAATTCTCAATCACCTCTTTGATAACAAATTATTAAATAGCAAACAGTTTGGTTTTGTTCCAAACCGCTCATCAACCATTCAACTGTTAACATGCTTACATTCTTGGTTAGTTCCTTATCTCAAAAATGAATTTACTTAAGTAGTTTATACGGATATTCAAAAAGCCTTTGATTCAGTATCACACAAAAGATTATTAAAAATTTTAAATCAGTATGGGCTACATGAAAGCTTAATTGATTGGTTTGATAACTTTTTAAATAATAGATCACAAAGAGTACTCATCAATAATACGCTTTCTGACTCTTTAACAATCTACAGTGGAGTACCACAAGGTGGTGTAGTTGGTCCCCTTCTCTTTTTAATTTATATTAATGATATTTGTTCAAACATTGATATTAAAAGTGAGTTAAGCTTATTTGCAGATGATGCCAAAATTTTTAGTCAGTCAAATACTTCATTACAACTATCTTTAGATAATATTTACATACGGTTAAAAACAAGAAAACTAAACTTAAATCCTAGCAAATGTAAAATTCTAACCATTAACAAAAAAGAATCTTCTCCAACTGACCTCATAATCAATAACATCAAGTTACCAGAAATTAAAGTTTTTAAAGATTAGGAATTTATATTTCCAAAGATTTGAAATGGAATGAACATATCAACTATTTATATAAGATTGCAAAAACTACATGTTATCAAATATTAAAAAGTTTTAAAACTAATTCTGCTTCAATTCTGACAAAACTGTTTAAAACATACATTCGCCCTAAACTTGAGTTTAGTACCCAAATTTGGTCACCCCATTTAAAAAAGGATATTAACAAAATTGAATCTGTGCAAAGGAGTTTTACCCGTCATATTTGTAGTCGTTGCAACATATCTTACACGTCATATAATGATAGAATGATTAAATTTGGCTTGAAGTCACTGGAATATAGAAGATGGGAATTTGATTTATCAACTCTTTACAAAATTATCAATGGCAAATATAAAAGCTTTTTTAACCAGTTTTTTAATTTTTCCCAAAATAAATATCAACTAAGAGGAAATAATTTGAAAATAAAATGTAAACATGATTTTCAAAACAGTCAGTGGCAAGGCGCATTTTTTCACAGAGCAAAAGCTATGTGGAACAGACTACCTCAGGATGTAGTATCTTGTGAGAGGGTAGAACAATTTCGTTTAAAGCTAAAAAGATTTGATTTAAATACGATAAATACCAGTAAAATTCACTAATTTTTCACTGTAAACAAAAGAAAAGAAATTCGTTTCCCTACGCCTCCCCCTCTACAAACTATTAGTTTACTTATATATTTTGTAGTTATGAATTTTGTTTTATAAGCCATGATTTTACACAAACTTCTTTATTGTGTGTACTAAGTAATATATAAGTTTGAATTTTTTGAATTGAATTTTCAATTTAGTTCATTTGTTTATCATATGTGTTTAACTTTGTGTTTTCATTTAAATTATGGTTGTATATATATATATATAATTTAAAGTTTTGAATATAAGTTAATTTTCTTTTTCTCTTTTTGTGTGTCCTGTTTAAGTGGCTCAGGTTTTGATGCCTGAGTCCAACATTGCACAAAAAACAATATAATAATAATAATAATAACTTTTAGTAAAACTTGTAACCCTGCAGATGGTCATGAACTGTTGAAAGTCAGATTGGGAAAGTTCGTCACCCACGATATACACAGCATGGAACGAATACATTGGAGGGTTTGCAGGAAAAGTTGTTTTAATTTAAAAAAGATCCAATTACTAAATCTGCATTTTTTTTTGATAAAAATATTTTCTAAACAACGAGTTGATGATTTTTTTCATTTGATAAACATTGATATTGTTAACAAACAATAATGAATTAAATTTTTTTTATTTTTAATAGATAAACTTTTCGGGTAAAAATAAAATATTAATGCTTTTTTAAAGAAGTTAGAACAAACAAAGTTTGAAATATACAGTAAACTATTTTAACTTGTTAGTGCACTTCAATAAATTACCACAAACTCACAAGTGATGAAAGATGTAGGAAGATCGAGAAATTCAGCAAATCGATGAAGAGAGATTATCAGTACAATCTACCTCCTATTGTTCTTAACAAAAATACACCTAAACTTCCAAGGTAAAATGTTTGAGTTTGAGAAAATCTATGCACATACATATTTTCACACAATTTTACATCATTATTTTTTTTCAAAAGAAACTGTTTACAATGTTTTAAAAATCCATAATACCAGTGCTTCTTTAAAAGTGCACCCATTCAGTCTAGAATGCACAAATTTAAATGACTGTGCACAAATAAATTTTAAAGTATTTAAAGTGTCTTTTAACTTGTAAGTATTTCATAATTCTTTTATATTTTAATAGTTGTTGAGTTTTTAGAATAAGTTTTAACATATCTCTTTAGAAGCAAAAACAGTTTGATGCTTGTATTATTTACTAAAAAGAATTTATTTAATTATAAAATCTGTATACAATTTTATCTTAGTGGTTTATTGTGCACATCTTTTTAAAACTATGAGCAGCACTATGCTGCACATTATAATGTAATGGTTGCCAAACTTTTCAAAAACTATGCACACCAGATCTGTAAAGATTATAAGTTACATGAAAACTTGTTTATTGAGTAAACACTTTGTTTAAATAAACTGATTATTTTTTTTGTTATTTTTGGTAGTAACTAGAATAAAGTATTGAGATTTTTACTGACAGCTTTCGAAAACTGATGTAATGGATGTACCCTTAGTTTTAATTTTGTTATCTTAACTCACCCAGGCTTTTATGTACAGCGGAGTTTAGCACTTTTTCAGTTAGCAAGTATTAAAAATTACTATTTTTGTAAGTACTTTGTATGAAGATAAAATTTAAATGCAAGTCTAGTACATCTTATTTTATGAAGTTTTAAAACCAAATTAAATTATGATATTGCTTCTAAAAATTAAGTTTTAACCTAAGTTGTTCTAATACGTAAGATTAATCTTATTTTACATTTTCATATCTTAGATTTTTATAAATATCAATAAGAATTTAGTAAATTTTTTGTAAACGATATGAAATTTTACTAGAAATAAACTAAATAGTAAAATTACTTGTACAAAAGTAAAAAACCTAATTAGCATATTTTAAAACCACTGTTATAAAACTACTGTATTTTTGAATATTTTACAGCATAAAACCTGGAGTAAAAAGAAAACACCAAAATCAAGTTAAGAAGAAAAAGAAAACAGTTAGAAAAGCAAGACCAAGGATTCCAAAAATTAAGTGTTGAATTATTTCAAAGTAAATACTCTTTAATTTTTTGTAAAGTTTTTTTAAAGACTAGACAAAGGTTACAAAGGTATATTAGGTTTATTTTTCTAAGCAATGTTAAAATAAATAATAAAAATAAGTAATTAGAAAAATATTTGTAATAGATTTCCTTTATAATATACTACTTCCTAGATTAAGTACACATTTTGTTTATTATAACAAGAAAAACTCATTTATCAGTTATGTTTGGTAAATTTTTTATTAATGATTATTTTAAATTTCAAAATAGGATTTTATAAGTATTTTTAACAACTAATATTTTTTCATACTTACACCAATCAAACAAAAGTCTACACTTTATAATTATCAAAAAATTAAATTACTGTTGCTTTAACCTTGAATAAAATTTGTTCTTACAGGCTTCAGTTTTGCCTACAACTTGTCTGCCTTCAAAAGAAAGCCAAACATACTGAAATTTGCACAAAAGTTATAATAAATTTGTTGTTGGATGCATTTTTGCCATTGATAAATTTCACTGTGATACTTTGCTTACGTATATTTTTAAGTTGTACTGACATATTTTGTTACACTGTGAAAACTGTTTATATTTGAATTTTGTATTTTTTAATGCAAAAATTAACCTGTAGTTTTTGTTTTAATTCTATTTTTTCAAAGCATAACATAACTGTACAATCAAATATGTATGAATTGCATCTAATAGTGAATTTAAATAAAGGTTGCACAGCTTTTAGTTTGAGCACTTATGGTTAAGTTATACTCTAACTATTTTAAAAAAGATACATATATAGTTGTAAAAAAGTTATATTTTTTTAAATTTACAAAACAATAAATTCAGTTTTTTTATGTCTAGTTACTTTTGTAAAGTATTCCATTGCAATTTTAAATACAAGAAAATCTTAGTTCTAAAAAAAGTTACTTCGTTTGTGTCATTCACTTAAAAATATATAATCATATAAACAGTTATAAAAAAATATTCTTGTTGTTTTTGTTGTGTAACATTGAAACAGTCTTGATTTTTTAAATGTATAATATTTTTCAGAAAAAAACTATTTCTCTATATTATTTATAAAGATTTATATTTTGAGAATATTTATATAGATGAATCAGATTCAACTAAAGTTGTTAAGTATATATTTTAGTTTTGAAAATTATTAAAAAAGAAAACGTCTACAAAAGTGTTTTTGTTTTTAATTTCAACTTAGATCAAATGAATATTTTATATCATTGTTTATTGAACGATAAAAAAAGCGCTCAAAAAGTTTGGTTTAAAGTCTTGGTAAACAGAGAAACCTTTTGGTTATCGATTCGTACACGACATGCTTATAATTTTTTTTACGAGCTATTACACATAATTTTTTATCATTTAAATTTGAGTAATAAAACAATCAATTAAAAACAAAATGAATAAAAAGAAAACTAAACTTTATAAATAAGTTTCAATCTTATTCTTATAATTGAAAGTACAACGCCTAGTATTTCAATTTGATTTTCAATTTATCATACTTTTCCACTAAACTAAGTTATTAAATGCAATAATAAAATATTAGTTCAAGTTGTCATCAATTAGTTGGTCCGACCATTAAAAGTAAGGTTTGTTGTTGTAGTTTGCTTGAGGACAGTTTTTGATTAGAAAAAATTATTTATTGAACACAACCTGAATAACCGTTTATAATTTAAACTAGATGAAAAACGCTTCTAGAAAATACATATTAATCTTTTTAAATTTTCGTACGACTTAATTTAAAGTTTATCCCAGCTTAAAAAGTGCTAATTAATAGTGCCATTATAAGTTACAACTTCAAAGAATCTACGTACAGTTCTTAATGTCATAGTGTGCATGTTAATAATTTTTTTGTATAATAAAATAAAGTATAAAAAAGTACTTTCTTGAACTGCTAACAAAATCTGATACCTCTTCAATTTCAATAAAGTAAAAATGACAAATAGATTAAATGTATTTTTTTGGGTGTTACTTTGACTCAAACCATCAGAATATTTTTAAATCATGTTTTGTTACAGGCTTTTATACTTAACTATCTTTTACAAGTTTGAAAACTTGCTTAACCTTCCACATATTATAACTTTAAAGGAAGCTGAATATAAATGTCTGTCTTAAGATATATATTTTTTATATTAATAGAATATCCTAGTATTATTTTTTAAAAATTGTTTAGTTTTCACTTTTAAGATTTTTTTTTCAATATTTTGGTTTTGGTACTTGTTTTAACTAAAAAGTTTATACTCTTAGATAAAAAAACGCTCAAAAAGTTTTGTCTAAGGGCCTGGTGTACAAAAGAAACTTCAAGTTATTGAGTCGTACACAGCATATCCCTCGAGTAGGAGACACTCAGTTTCAACTCGCGCACAATTTCGACCTAATCAAATCCGAGAACCGCTTAACGACTAAAGGCTGGGGGTAATAGCGATCATGGTTGCCACTGATCAAGCTGAGAAAAATTTCCTGACTTTTCCTGACTTTTTACAAAAATTTTCCTGACTTTTCTAAATCAAACTATTAAATTAAACTTATTTAAAATAAATAACCTAACACTTGAAACTATATAAAGCTTTCAATCTAATTTTAATACAGGTTAAAAAAAACAGTTTTTTGCTGAATTCTATCATCAAACTTCCAGTACATCACTTAGACCATCTGTGTATGACTGATGTTTCTAATAAACAGCTCTATCAGCAAAATACTTGTGTTATTACCTTATAAACACAACTTGTCTGAAAAATAACACATTTTTTTAGCATTTCCTAGCATAAATATATCTAGATAAACAAACGACATATAAGGAACTTTTACAATTAAAACCTTAAATCAATAAGGAACTTATACAGTCAAAACATTAAAGCAATAAAGAACTTAATCAAACACTGTTTCTTTTAATGTATGTACTAAAATTTATTTTCTTCGTTTTTTTATTAGCACTTCAACCTCTTCATCTAATGAAGATATAGTTTCCTTTATCTGGTATGCATTCTGCTTCAGTATACACATTAACTTGTTACATAAAATACTAAACTAACTGCTTAGTTATAAAGAACTCAATTATTTACTTTAACAAAAAACACTTTGATTCTAAAATTATGCTAGATAAACTTTTGTTTATATACCACAGTTTCACTGTGGAAGTGTCCTTGCTACAGATCATCAATACTAAAAAGCTTACAAAATCTGCTTTTTCAAGTAGGGTACTTGTTTAATATGGTAATAGAAATATTTTGCAGCTTTATAAAGGATATTTTACTATTTTATACCAGATGAAGGCATTAGAAATAAAATTAAATATTTTTGTAAATATCTTGGAAAAGCTTGTAATTTTTTCTGACTTTAAAGGACTTTTAATTAATTTTTACCATATGAAGGCTTTGGAAAACAAGGAATTTTGTAATTTAAACTGACAAAATTTGACTTTTTTTAAATTTTATCAAATTTCCTGACTTTTCCTGACTTTTTTTCAAAACACCCCATTTTTTCCTGACTTTTGTCATTTTTTCAAATTTTTCCTGACTTTTCCTGATTTCCTGACTTTTCCTGACCGAGTGGCAACCCTGAGCGATAGTAAAAAATAAATGAACAAAAAAAAAAACTAAATAGGAATTCTGCGCGGATGGGAGTTGTGAGTATACTCCTTTAAATACCTTATATTCCTATTTACTTGTAAAAGTAGAAAAGACTTGTAATTGTCTTATTAAATGAATAGTTTAAAAAAAACTCAAAAAACTTAAGTAATTAAGTGATTTTAAAAAGTTACTTTGGTGAAGGTTTTAAAAATTTTCGGTCCAGCGAGCTAGATTTAGAGAAATTTTATTTGACAAATCAAATAAAGTAACAATCCAGGTAAGTTTGAAACACTGAACTATGAAAATAAAAAGTTGCAATTAAATATTAAACTTAAGTTAAACTCAAAATTTATTTAAGACCATTTTATACATATATCTTTATTTAATAATTAAATTTTATACCAATATTATACAAGTTATATTAACTTTCAAGCTAAAATATACGTCGCTGGCCAGAGGTTTCTAGGCCGGATGTTAGTAAGTGTACAAACTGTGAAATTAAACCTATTAAAAAATAGATGTTTAACATTTCCCTTTTTTTTTCAAAAATAACTAGTTTTAATGTATTAGCTAATAAGTACTTTAAAACTTCAGAAGGTTAACTTTTAAAAGTCTTTTAAAAGATTGTTATTGTGCCATAAATTCTAGGTGCTTTAGTGATTATACTTTTGATTGAGAACTAAAATATTGCTAATTCTACTAAAAAATATAACTAAATCTTTAGTTTACACGTTATGACTATCAAATAGTTTTAATAGCAGTTAAATTTGCAATATTTGATACAATTATACACTACAATTTGTTGAAATTACTTTAGATTTAAGGTATGGACTTATAACTGAAACTGTTTGATTTATTCATACTTCAGCAAATAACAGCTTTTAAAAAATATTTAAACAAAGAATGATTAAGTATAAAAACGATTAAGTTTATTATGAGACTACTAAGTTGTCAATGGATAAACAAACACAAAGTACAACATGTAAACTTATACTTTTTATCTACACAGTTCTACTATAACACCTAACTGCAAACTTCTTAATAGTTTTGCAAAATTCAATATAACTAGATATATTATTTAAATAAAAATTTACACAAAATTTTCTTACTTTAATTTATTATTTCCTAGAAGATATTAAGCAAAATGTAGAAGTCTAATTAAACTAAAATAAGTATTTTGATTTTAATCTAATCATAAAAACACATAAGATTTCTACATAGATCTACTTTCCAAATTATATATGACACTCTGTATCTTCTTGATAGCCAACTTCCTCATATTGCGGACCAGTTCTTTGTTGTCATTTAAAATTGATGTGTCAATTGTGTCCAACTTGAGCAATTTCTTGGTCAACTGGTCTTCCAGTTTCAGATACAATTTGTCCTTCTTGGTACCCGAGAAACTGTCAACTTCACTTCTGATTTCTTCTAAATCCGCCACAACACATTTTATTTTCTGATAATAAACAACTGAATTTGTATGTAATCAAATAAAAGCTTAGTGTTTTAAGTGATACTACAGTCTTTAAACTCAAAATTATACTTTATACTTTAGTATCTTAGTTAATATTTTTTAATTTACAAGTATTGCTTTAAAATTTATATGATATACAAGTTTATTAAAACAAAACCTTTAAAAATTTAAAAGAAACGGAACTTCCAATGTCGCCACATTGATGATCATAAGCTTTCGGATCCATTTTAATAGTATGTAGAAAAATATTTTTCTGTTAAAATATATCTAGTTATATTGAAAAAGAATACAAAATAAAAGTATTTTAAATAGTCTAAATTTAGTACAAAGTTGAAATGAAATCAATGTTTCTATACAAGAAAACATAACAACTGAAAAATTACTAGTGCTTTAAACTTTATTCATTTGAAAGCTTCAATTATTATAAGATTGAAAATATTTTGAAAGCTATTAAAACAAAACTATGGCTTAGATTTGAAATATCTTCGAATAAAACATTTAAATAAAAAAGATTATTTTTTCACAGACAAACAGAAGGTTATTATATATTATAAATAAATGTAAATTTAAAACTGAAATACTAAGAAAGTACTGAATATTATAGTTTTTAATTTTAAAATTAATTGTAAGAGCTTTTGTAGAAATTCAATATGACACACTAAAACTTTCTTCTGTCTTCCTTTTTTTTTTGTTGGTTAAATTAAAAGAATACAATAAAGTATAATTAATACCAACTAATGGTCTACCCGATCCACAAATAAGGATCCGGCTGGATCCAGATCTTTTAAAACTAGTTTCTTGACGGATCCGTATCCTAATTTTGATTTGAAAATAGGATCCGGCGGGATATTATCTAGTTTCACTTTTAAAACATTAAGTACTCAAAAAATCTTTATTTTTCTCTTCATCATGAACTCCAGTGTAAGTTTCAAAATTTCCCAAAAAATCTAGTGTACAAAATTCAATTATGTCTAGTCTCTATTTCAAAACTACCCTTAAAACGACTTAAAATTTTATTTTCACCATGAACTCCAGAACATCTCGATAAGTTTTAAAACTGTTCTCAAACATGTATATTCCTTATTTTTAAAGCACCTTCAGTAATCTTCCGGATGTGGATAATGTTTTCAAAACAGGATCCGACCGAGTCCGAAACCAGATAATATTTTCAATTAGCTTATAGTTGGTATAAATTTAAATCATAAAAAAAAATACAATTGAATTGAACAACAAACTAAATTTTTCATGATCAATAAAACAGAAATACCAGCTCTATGGTGGTTTAACTAGATATATAATCTGACAGTGTAGCTAAACTCATATGAAAAAAAAAACTGAGCACAAAAAGCTAAAAAAGCTTGAACCTAACCTTAAGAAAATTACAACCATGTTATGGTTAACTAGCTTTTATATTTGTTATAGTTGAAAATTCTGTGCAACTGTAACTTAAGTTAAAATTTTTGTGTTCAATTATTAAACGTTGTGTAATGTTTAAGTAATTTTAAAAAAGTAAATGTATAATAATTTATAGAAGTTTATTTGAAACACCGAGAGAAAAGTACATATAAAACTTTAACAAAAGTAAAAACACTTTTTTAACTTTTTTATTTCAGTTGACTTAAATAAGAAACTAGAAGTTAGGTACCAATCTTGATTTAAAGCTAAACTTTACTTTTATCAATACCAAAAGATTAGCTAGCTTAACAACTGTATATTTTTTAACACATGGTGCTGTTGGTTTCAAGTATACTTAGATGTGGATTACCAATTATAAAGTTTTGACGATGGGTTAAAGATAAGATACTATAATCAAAAAATTTAAAAAATATCAAAAATTTATAGTTTTGTTTTAATACATGCAAATTGCGGACATGTATGTTTTGCATAAAATGACTTTTACATGAGCGACAGCTTTGACGTTCAGTAATTGTCAATAATGAATATTCATTTTTGCATCAGTGGCAACTTTTAGGGTCAGGTAATAGTTAGGATTAGGAGGAATGGCTCAGTTCCAACCCGCACACAGTTCCCACCCGATCAAATCTGAGAACCAACCGCTCACCGACCAAGGGTAAGGGTTAGGGATAACAGTGATATTAAAAATTTAATGAGAAATTAAAAAAAAATACAAAGGTATGAAAATAAATAAAGAGAATTTTAGATGGGATTTGATTTGGTGGGAAATGATGGCGGGTGGGAATTGTAAGTATACACGGATTAGTGATAGAGCTAGGGCTAGAGTTTTGATAAGGTTTATTGTTAGGATCAGGATGAATACGTGCTAAACTGTCGATACATGTACAAGTGACCCTTCGTGAAAAAGTGTCCCCTCATGCAAAATTGACTACGACCCATGTAGATTAGTTGAAGGATTTAAATGCACCTTTCTCATAAACTAATAACAAATTACGATGAGTAACTGATAAGTTTAAATTCAGTAGCGAACCAAATTTAAGTACAGTCTGGTTTTAGTTTTGAACTTATAAATTTAAAACTAAATCTTTTAGTGTCTTATATAACCAAAAAGTTATATTAAATACAGCTTAAAGCTGGTCACTGTTATTTTGTGTACAGTCTGTAAAAAGTGTGTCCTTAAAAAAGCTTAGTATGTTTTCCTTTAACAGAAAAAAAAGTTCAGCTTTAATAAACTTTATAAACAATTAATTAAGTGTTTTTTTTTCAAAAATTGATCTTTAAAAGTTAATTCTTCCACAAATTAAAACTGTTAACATATTTTTAAATAAAAACATGTATATTAAACCAAAGAAGCATGAAATAAATAATTAATAAATTCTTAATGGTTTTGGATTTAGACTAACTTTTTTTAAACCCTAATAAAACATTAAGTTAATAAGAAAAATGGTGAATAGTACCCACATGGTTGCCACTGATCAAGCTGAGAAAAATTTCCTGACTTTTTCCTGACTTTTTACCAAAATTTTCCTGACTTTTCTAAATCAAACTCTTAAATTAAACTTATTCTAAAGTACATAATCTAACACTTGAAACTATATAAAGCTTTCAATCTAATTTCAATACAGTTTAAAAACAACAGCTTTTGCTGAATTCTATCATTAAACTTCCAGTACATCACTTGAACCATCTGTGTATGAATGATGTTTGTAATAAAGCTCTATCAGCAAAATACTTCTATTATTACCATATAAAGACAGCTTGTCAGAAAAAAGACACAATTTTTTTAGCATTTCCTAGCATAAACGTATCTAGATAAACAAACGACATATAAGTAACTGCTTAGTTATAAAGAACTCAATTATTTTCTTAAACAAAAAACACTTTGATTCTAAAATTATGCTAGATAAACTTTTGTGTATACATCACAGTTTCATTATGGAAGTGTCCTTGCTACAAATCATCAATACTAAAAAGCTTGCAAAATCTGCTTGTTCAAGTAGGGTACTTGTTCAATATGTTAATAGAAAATTTTTACAGTTTTATAAAGGATATTTTACTAATATATACCAGATGAAGGCATTGGAAAAAAAAATAAATATTTTTGTAAATTTATTTCTCCAATTTCTATGAAAATTTTGGAATTTTTTCTGACTTTAGAGGACTTTTAATTAAGTTTTACCATTTGAAGGCTTTAAAAAGAAGGAATTTTGAAAATTTAAACTGACAAATTCTGACTTTTTTTTTTAATTTTATCAAATTTCCTGACTGTTCCTGACTTTTTTTCAAAACCCCCCATTTTTTCCTGACTTTTGTCATTTTTTTTAATTTTTCCTGACTTTTCCTGATTTCCTGACCTTTTCTGACCGAGTGGCAACCCTGTACTCAGCAGAACTAAAACAATTAATTTCAATGGCTTTTATAAAACTTCATTTATTTTAAACAAATATAAAGCTAAGTTTAGACTGTAACAGAGTTGCCATAGGTTTTTGAATGATCTTTCCAAGTTTTAGAAAGAACAAGTTCATTTTTTTGTTTTTAGTTTAAAATTAAACATCAGATAAAAAGCTGTCTTTCATACTATAAAAATTTTATAATGATTCTGTAATGCTACTTTAAATGTGTTTTTCAATAACAAGATTCTAAATGGTACAGAAATAAATCATTGCATATGATCAATTTTAAGGTTTTCTAGAATTTTAAGTTTTTTGGCAACTCTAATGATAAATATTAAGTTGATGAAACTTTTATAAGTTACATGGATATTAGAATTTTAAAAAATTGAAATTATTTTTTTGTAATAAAGATATTTAAACCTTGTAAACTAAAAGCCAATAGTAGAAAACTTTAAACTTGTTTAAAAAACTCATCTGATTTAATAAACTTGTTATACTGTTCTAAAAATTAAGCTGAATTCCATTAAGTACTAATATTTATTTCATCAAAAAAGTTTATTCATAATCTTTAACTGTACTTTATCTTCTATACAACTACTATTACTTCATTTAAGCTGCAACTAATATGCTTGCATGTAGCTATGAGTAGTTATATACTACAATACAACTATTATTCAAGAATGATCTATAAATTACCTGAAGTTTCTGAATATTTTCTCCTAACTTAAATTTAGAATTTTAATTTGAGTTATATGCTTAAGAATACTTACATTTTATAAATATAGTTGCTTATAAACATTTTATTTATGGGTGGTAGTCAAATATGCACGAAGGGACACTTTTGCACTAAGTGTCACTTTTGCACTAAGGTTTACTTATGCAAGAAGGGATATTTTTGCACGAAGGGACACTTTTGCATTAAGGTTCACTTTTGGACGGGTTGAAAAATATTTTAAAAATATATTATTTTTTTAGTAATTCAAATACTTTATGTATTTTATTTTTCTAATTATTTTAACCTTATATATATTTATTTTATTTTTACTATAAATTTTACCTCTAGACCTTACCCTCGCTTGGTAACTTATTTTTTCTTCTTTTATTTTTTTTTTCGGACTTTTTAAATATTTATCTTTATTTATTTCTTTTTTGTTGTAAAAAAATTACCCTTCGTACAAAAGTGATTCTCCGTGCAAAAGTGTCTTCATGCAAAAATATCTTTGTGAAGAAATGTTTTTGTACAAAAGTTACCCTTTCGTGCATATTTGACCCGTTCCCTTTAATTATATATTTGTATACACTTTTTAAACTAACTAATAAATTAAAAACTTTTGAAATCTAAATGTTATTTTGTGATATCGTAATGACATTAAAAAACTTTTTGATTTTTAAGTGTAAGGAGCTTATATTTAAAGGAATTTTTCAAAAAGATATTCTGAAAAACTTAGTGTAGTTGCTGAATTTTATAACTTATTTGTTTAACAATCTAATTGGATTAATCTTGTATATTTTCCACTGCTACAAAATTATAGCAGCCAATATAAAATAGTCAAGTCAACTTTAATGTTTTTTCGTTAAGTTTTAAAACATAACAGTTTGTTAAACAATCATAATACTTTATTTCATTTTCTTTGCTACTAGTATTTTGTATTTCTAACTCTTATCATATTGTAGATATTTATTATAATAACTTTAAATTCACACATGATGCGCCGTTGATTCTTACCTTGGCAAATAATAGTTTTAGTTCTCCGCTATTTGTAAAGCATTATTAATTTTTATCATTTTACAATTTATTTTGTAAACTTGAAATACACTTATACTTAGTTGTTTAAAACTAAAAACGTGTTATACATTGTAGCCTTGAAAAAAATTGCAAATAATTTTCGTTTCTATAGCAGTTTAAAATAAGTTCAATGAAAAATGGTAAAATTAAATTTTCACTCGAAATTTACTGGCATATGACTAAATTTGTGACTAAAGGCATTTTAGTTAAGTAATTCATATAAATTTTGTTTACATTTCACGTTGCATACCAGTATTTTTTTTTGCTTCCGTACTGGTCAAATTTTTTAACTCTTAAGTTTTTTTTATGTGTGTAACTCTAGTCGGTGAACCACATGTTTAAGGATTTTGTACAAAATGGGCATGGAAAAGTTCGACTTGGACTTTTTAAGGCGTCTTTACTTATGTTAAAGGTGAAAAAAAATAGCATAAGTAGCTTCCGGCCGCAGCTACTTAAAGGGCCATATCAAAATAAAATTAACATCTAAGCCACAAGAATGTAACGAAAATCAATAACAAGTCACTTAAAAGTACTAGTTATCTGTTTTAAAGCCTTATTTTAACTTTATACTGCAAAAATGTATTATTTGTTTGAAATTATTTCTTTGTTTAAAAAAAGTTACTTTTTATTCAAATTGTACATCAAGGGCCGCAGGTTTATGTCTTGCGGGGCGCAGTTTTCCGACTCCTGCACTAGACCATGTTAACAAACAACACACTCTGCGAAACAAAATATTTTGCAAATCTTTTTTAGCACAAGTCGTTATCATTGAAGATTTAGTCGCAAGCCGGATTCCACCTGCAGATATTATACTGCCAACCTATCATAGCTAAATTAATTTATTTGTTAACTTTAAAAATCAGAATGTTGATTTGTTTAATTAATAGCTAGAACTCTATAATATGTTAAAGATTAAAAAAGTACAACTTTCGGGTTTGCCCTGGCTCACCAAACAGCAAACTCTGGCGTGTGTCAGACTTAAATTAAAAGTATAATAGTTAATTAAAAATAAATATACTTAGAATTTTATAAAGTAATGTATTTTAGGATAGAAAACTAGTAATACTTGATTTTAAAATTACTTAATGTTATAGAGTCTGAGTTTTTTTTCAAGAAAATAAGAAAGCTATATGAATTTGATTAAAACAAATTTTTCGTGTTTTTCAATATGTAGCGTAATTTTTAGTCAGAAAACAAATTGTATTATATTGTTTTATAACAAGTGTTTTAAAACATGGTATGAATCTAACAATCGTGATAGATATGAAACCAGAATCCAGATAACTTTTTAAGTATTATATTGTAAATGTAATTAAGGTAAGTGCAAATATTGCTTAAGAAAAATAAATGTTAAACTTTCAACCAAATTTTTCATAGTTCTACAAAAATCATTAAAAAATTTAGTTACACACTAATTCTCAGTAACATATTCGCTAGATATCTATTAAATAATCACAATACTACTGCTTAAGCATTACATTTCAAGTTTATTCTAACAACGGTTATACAGCATTAAAAATTGTTTATTTCTGAATCTATGGGTACTCTGCTAAGCTATACATTTAAACACATTGAAAGTATTAAAAAAAAACAACAGAAACAATGATCACAAAATTGTATCAATCTACAAACCTAATATATATGGATTTTAGGCTTATACTTTAAAATAAACAATAACTTCTACTTCTTCTCCAAACAAGATAAGATATACTGTATCTTCTTAATAGCCGACTTTCTCGAACTGCGGACCAGTTCTTTGTTGTCATTCAGATTTGACGTGTCAATCGTGTCCAACTTGAGCAGTTTCTTGGTCAACTGGTCTTCCAGTTTCAGGTACAATTTGTCCTTTTTAGTACACGACAATCTGTCAACCTCACTTCTAATTTCTTCTAAATCCGCCACAACACATTCTATTTTCTGATAAATAAAAATTGTACATCAACACAAAAAAAGTATTACATCTAAGTTCCACTACAGATTATCATTAGTGTAAACCAGTAGTGGTTCTTAACTTTTTTTGTGTTTTACCCCTTTTCGGAAGATCATTACTAAATTTACCCCCGATACACAAAATAGTGTTTAACTTTGAGGAATAAATCTAGACTTTTGAACTCAAAACTTATTAGATATAAAAAATTGTAAAACTGTAAAACTTTAGTAAACTTTGAATATTAAAATTAAATATTAAATATTAATTAAAAAGATACTTAATGAAGATTAATATATATAACTTGTGATAAAAAAAAATTACCCCTAAAACAAGAGAATTTACCCCCAGGGGTAAATTTATTCAAGGTTAAGAATCGCTGGTGTAAACTAATACTATTATTTTATTAAAAATTTATTTAGATTTTATAACAAACATAAATCAGCATCTTACTTTATAGTTTCTAATAAACAATTATTTTTTCAAACTTTATATGAAAAACAAACCTCTAAAAGTTTAGAGGAAATGGAACATTCATTGTTGACTTTTGATACGAATCCACCCATTTTGTTAGTATATAAAAATGCTTTTTTTTTCTGTTGGAGGTAAAAGTATATTCAAATAAACAAGCACACAAAAAATTGTTTTTTGTAATGATTTTAGTATGAAGCAAAAAAACTTGCTATAAAACAAAGTTCAAAAAAAGAGAACTTTTTTAAAAAAGGTTTCTAAAAATGGGCGAATTTGGCCATTAGGTGTCAAGTACTAATCTGGGGCAAAAATATATTGGTAAGTAGTAAAGAGACGTTATTTGTTAAAGGGGTGATTTTTTTAACCTAATGTCAAGTGAGTGATTTCTAAAATGGATTTGGTAAAGTTTTACAACTTTAAAATTTCGAACTTATTTAGTACTTTTATTTAAATAATCACAATAATATAGACATAGTTTAGTCATTGATACAATTAATATTAAGTTATTGATTATTAAACTGTAATTACTATCCTTCATTGAGTATAATACAATTTTTAAAAATTTAGCCGGAGTTAAACATTGAGAAAACATTCAATTAGATAACATAAAAAGTGTAACCTATGATTTCCATTTAGTTTTTATGTATCTACGTTTATCTCTAGCTCTTTTATTTTTAACTTTGAATAAAGGTTTAAAAAATACTTAAAACATCAATTCAAAGTTTTACAATTAATATGATAATGTAGTAAAGCAACTAAAATTGTTAGTAGTGTTCATTAATCTCATATTGAGAAATTTACACACTCATAACCTAAATACTTAACAATCAGAACCAATTATTTAAGTTTTTTTAAAATATTATCTGGATGTAGTATTTTGACTCTTAGCATTGTTAGCAAAAACTTATTAAATAGAACAATATAATTAACTGTAATTAAGTTTATCTTATAGATTATCCTTATAACTATTAGATATTTAACAATACTTAGTTATTACAAAATGAGTTTTATCATACTTCATTTAAGTTGCCACATTTTGAAACAAAATGACTAGCTTGAGATTTAAACATATAGAAGCAAGTGCCAAGTAATGATTAAATATTGTCAATCAAACTTGAGGAATAAAAAAAAATCTAATTTTTTAATTTTTGTTTAGTTTAGAACAGGATCTAAGTCTATGAAATTTAATTAATCAATATCCAGTAGATTTCCGCTATGCTAGAATTCTTACAATTTAAATTCAGTATTTTGTAATAATTTAACTTTACTTAAAATCCAAAATTGTTTAACAATATTCAAAATAAAGTTTTATATGTTTTTAAAATTGTTTTCTGTATTTTAGTGTATTTTAGTAATGATTTAAAAGTACTTATAGTCGAAAATTGAAGAATTGGTAAGCAGGGAGGCCAAATGTTTTTGGCAAATTTTCTCTAGGATTTTAAAAGTACACATTTGTTGGTATTTTAAAGTTAAGTTTGAGGTAAGAAACTGTGTTAAATCGTATTAAACATTGAATATATACTGTAAAGCTACTTTAAATGTGTTTTTTAATAATTTTTTTTTGATAATAGCAAAAACTTTTAATCTATATTAGAGAATTTTTGAATCAAACCTAAACTCTACAACTTTACATTAATTTATTAAAAAGATTTTTCCAGTGATTTTGTTCAAAGTTCCAGGTTTTTCCAGGTTATTTTTGAAAGTTTTTCAAATTCCCGGTTTTTAGCCTAAATTGTCTAATTCCAGTTTTTCCAGGTTTCCTGGTTTTTTTGGAAATCCTGAGTATTGGTCAAAAACTAAATAAAAATAACTACTGTTAGTTAAGCTTGAAATCTTAACAAAATGTTTCATCTTTTAAGAAGAAATTAACTTAATATCTTTAAAAAAATTACTATGGATAAAAAACAAAATTAAGTAATATAAACTATCCTGATATTTTAGAAAAAAGAACCTAAACTAACATTTGGTTTTAGAAAATAGCTGCAAGTCTGATTAAGCATTAGTTTTACTTGGTAAAAATTACTCTTTTTAGTGATTTAAACTTTGTTTCACAAGTAAACTGCAATAAATTTCATTTTAATTTTTTAACCTACCAAGAAAAATAATCAATTATATAAAATAAAAAATATAACTACTGATGTTCATTAAATTTTTATATATCTAAGCTAACTTTAAACCTTTTTTTTTTATGTTATCATAAGGTATTAAAATAACTATTATAGCAAATAAATATTGTAATAATAAGTATACCAAATGAAGTGTAGCAACTAAAAGTATAAGTAGTGTTCACTAAAATCATCTTATTAAACTATCTACTAATTACATTATTTAAAACCTTCAAAAAAAAAAGACTTTAATTGTTCAAAGTTGTCTTAGTTTTACATCTTTAGCTGTTACTCTTAGAATTTTAAGCTACAAAAGGTTTAATTGATTTTCAATTGCTTTAGAACAGTTTCATTTATATTGCAGGGTCTGACTTTAAAGAAAAGGTGTTTCCCCTAATATTTGGTGAATCATCAATTAATTCTTTTTTTCCATTTTTTTGATATTTATACCCTTAACCCAAACCCACCTTACCCAAAATATATATAATTTATACCCTTAACCCTAACCCACCTTACCCAAACATATTGAAAACTAATTAGTACATTTTTTTTTATATGCTGACTCAGTAAATATTGGGGGATTTCCGTCACGTCAACAAAAGGACTCCATATTGCACTAGAAAAGTTCCTAATTAAATCAGACTATTAATTATTAGGTATGCTAAATATCTATGCTTAAAAAAATTATTTAAGTGTTTTTGATACAGTTTATTAAAACATATAAAATTTTAATTATATTTATAAAACTTAAAACTAAAACCATACATTAGTTTTTATATTTAAATTGACTAAAATTCTAGTTTTACTGATAACGGTTATCTAATATTTTAATGTGCGCTTTTTGTGTTTATATAACAACACTAATCTACGTACATTTGAAAAAGTTTTTAAATAAAAAAAATGTTTAAAAAAAAAATTGCGCAGAGTCTAGTTAAAAAATATATTTATAAAGAAAAGTTTTAATTAACAACTATTCAAATGTAAAAATTTAAGCGTTTGTTAACAAAAGATTCTAGCGAAACAAGCTCACTGGAATATATAATAATAGTAACAACTGAATATAAAAAAAAAACAGAATGTATTTTTGTATCGAAACTTTACAACACTATAACTGTACAACTTCAATTTCTTCTGGTACAACTTTAGTATGACAATAAACTGCTCCCTTTTTCCAATGTAGCAAGCTAACTTGAATATAATAATCTCCATAGTCTTTTTCGTTGACATTTCTATTGGTTGTATTAACAGGATTAAAATTAAAATTATTTAAAATAACCAAAACGGTGAGTTTTAGAAAAGTTAAAAGGTTAATTATTAATAAATAAAAAAAATTAACTTGGTGTATAATTGAAACAAGACTTCTAAACTAATTGTATATTAAGCAGCAGATCAAAAATAAAAAAGTCAAAAAAAAAACTGTACTTTTGCTTGTTGTACATAAAATTTAGCAAAATTGATACGTTGTACAAGAAAAAAAATGTACATAAAACTTTTTATGACTATTTGAAGTTATGAAATCAAATTTTAAATTATTTAACAAGAATTTGCTGAGATGTTTTCGCAATCAAAAACAACATAAACTTGACATTTTTTTAGATAGTCATTCAGTAAAAAAAATGTATAAAATAAAACGTTTTTTACCTAATTCGAATTGTTGCATTTACTGTAAAAGATTTTGTTTTTGTGTTGTGTATTCTTTTGCTGAAAATAAGTATAACTATTTGGCTTTCTAGCTTATCGTTGATAAAAAATCAAAGTTACAAAATAATAATAAAAAACTAACAAATCGCAAGCGTATCCACGTTCAGAATAAAAGTCTCCGTAATCTTCATTCATGTAGCATATAAGATCTTCATATGTCTACAAAATTTAAGTTGATGTAATGACTAGTACAATTATAACAGATTAAAGTTTTATAATGTTTGCATATCTTTAAAAATCACTCAACATCGATTGGAAATTCAAATTTGTTATATTTTTTTATGTATTCTGTAAACGCATATCAAAAAGTACAAAGAAAAAAAATATTAAGAAAAATATTTTAAAGTTAAAATTTATCTTTATTCAAAGCAAAATAAATGAAATTTTGTCCCAAAATTGTTTTGTTTTTAAGTGACTAATTTGAAACTGTAATATATTTCAGTTATTATTGTAACTTACTAAAGTTTTGATACACTTTTTTGATAGTCATGAAGTTAAAGTTAATTAAACGTAAAACAAAACAGAATGTTATACACAACTACTTTAAGCAAAAAAAAAGCGAGTATATACTAACAACAACTTTTATTGTTTTATTTGAAAATGTTATTAAACTTTTTACACAAAAAAATTTTCTTAAGTTACAAATTTTTCAGAAAATTTTAAGCTCACTCCGTTTTTCTTCCAAAACGAAAACTCGTAGTCTGACTCGCTGACTGAAAACGAGTACTCGAATGTGATTGGTTTGTTACGAGCAGCTCTGATCACCTGATTGGCGGAAGTACACGAGCTTGTCGCGTTGAAAGCTGTTTTACTTTGTCTTGCAAAAATTTCTTCTTCAATTGATGGTACATTGAATACTCTACTGTCTGTTTCAAAACATTTACAGTCGCGGTTTTTGTTTTAGTAATAATAAATAGTTTAGCCTTAATTTAAAATTTGTATTATGTTTTACTTGTAACTTAAGTTTGAGTATTGTATAGCTAGATTTAACATGATGACCCTTTAATAAAACTTAATACAGTTTTGTTTTTGATTTTGTAGATCTTTTCAGATAACTTAATACTAATTAATTTTTCAACTTTTCTCGTAGAAACATGATGAGAAAAAAAATATCGATAATTTAAAATGTAAAAGCAGTGAATATGTTGTTAATTGTTAATTGTAGCAAAGTGTATTTGACTTTGACATTTTGTTTTAAAAAGTAAGGCGTTTGTTGTTTGAATTTTATTCAAACATTAGGGTTTTATAAAAAAATGAATAATGTTAATAATGTTTAAAAAATCATTAATATTTATTACTAACACAAAAACACAAACCGTAAGTAATATTTAAGATTCTTGTGACAAGCGAAACGTTGTATTTTGTCAGCTTGCAAAAATAAACACCATCTGAAGAACTATCGGTGATATTTAGGTGTAGCTGAACAAATATTTCTATTGTGATTAAAGAGTTAGCTGATATAATTAAAACGAATTTAAAAAAAAACTTACTGATATTCATTTTGAATTAAACACAGTTTTTAAACATAAGTAAAACGCTGATTATTTACTGATAAACTAAAACTACAAAATAAACTATTATAAGACTTATTATTTATAAAGCTGGGTATAAAAAAACCATTTGAAAACCTCTTTGCCATAGACTTCGATTTTTCCCTGATAGTTTTGATTTTCATCAATTTCAGAACAATCTTTGTACCAGGTCACACTATATTCATCCGATACCGGAGATGACTGTTCATAATCATTCTCTTCTAAAAAATTGAAAATTGTTATGTTTTTTATTGGAATTAATTTTAAGCAAAAAGACTAAAATCACAATAAAGAAAGCAATGCTAAAATGATTTAAACGAGAATATTAAAGTCAAAACAATGACAAAAGCTCAATTTAAAATATTTGAAAAGCTTTTTTCAATATATTTAAAGACTTTAAGCTACAAAGTACTAGTTCAAAAAGTACTATTCTCTAAAAATATTTTAAGCTTTTCAAAGTAACATATGATACACCTATAAGGTTTTGTTTTGTTTTAAGATAAGTACTTTAGATATTTTAGCTTAACTGTTATACTCAATTTCAGTTGTCTTAAACTTTATATTTTTGAAGCAGATGATTTATTGTAATACTTATTTGCCTTTGTATTGTGAGTCGTTTTTAAAAGTTAGTTTGTTATTTCCCATTTAGTATTAAACTTATAATAAATATTTAGAACACTTAAACCGCATTAGCAATACTTTATAAATGAAAAGTTATATTTTCAATAACCTAGTGTTCACAGAATTCGTGTCTAGTAGCTTACTATACACACCTTTAAAGTGTTTTGGCAACCTATGTTCTGTATAACTTAAGTTTTGTGCGTAATTTGAATTTTTAAATTATAAGTCTTTTAATTCGTTAAATATGCGACTCTTTTTTCGAACTCTCTATGTTAAAAAAAGCAAATTTAATTTCTTAATACTAACCATAGCAATGTATTTGACGATGTCCAGAATACATATGGTTTTCTACTTTAGTTAAAGCTGCTTTAGAATGAGAATCACACACAAGCTCCTTTTCATCTTTATAGTTTATCGTGTAACTAATGTGTACACATTCATAAGGAAATGTCTAAATTGATATTTAAAGTTGGTAGATAGTTTATTAATTTTTGCAAGTATATTATCAAGTATATAAAACTAAAACCTGATAGAGTTGTGTTTAAATTTAGTAAATGTTTTAAAATTTATTAAAGTATATAGAATAAGTACACGCTGAAACTAATGTTAAAAGCTCGGTAAAACACTATAAAAATTTACTTCCTTTTAACATAAAAGTTAATTAAAAAAAAGTTTTAGACTGTTTTCTTAAATCAAAAAGTTATATAAAGCACTATAAGTGAAAACATACAAATTCAATTAGATATACCTATTCTCTTTAAAAAAATACTTTAAAAACTGGTGTAGAAATCATTTCAAGCTATTGTACTATGTATTTTAGCATAGGTAAAGTAAGTTCTAAATCATGAAAAAAGGGCAAATTAAAAATAATTAAAAAGTTATTATGAATTTTTAAGAATAAGCTAGCCTTAGAAATATAAACTTATTTCAATTTAAAATAAGTTAATAAGTATTTTGATAAAAAACAAAATTTGAAACAGACTACAAATACTAAACTTACAAATTCAATTAGATATTTTTTCGACGAAGATGAAGGCTCAACTTCAATGTAATGATCACTATTACCGGAGTTATACGTATCAACTTCAGCAAAGTACAACAGATCTATCGATTTTTGTGTCATTTCGTATATTGAAAACTGAAACAAATTAATAAATAAAAAGTTGAATCAGCAAATGATACATTTCTACTACGGTACGGAGTAATGCTACAGTTCTTAAGAAAAAAGCTTATATATAAACGATAGTTGTAAATTAAGTTTTTATTTTTTAATTAACAAGCAGTCTGTAATTAGTTCTGTTTGAAGCAAGAGTTGGATATGCGAACTACGGTCCGCCGGCCAAATTTAGCTAGTTAAGAGTGAATTAGCTGCCTGCGAATCGTCTGTTTTTGACAAAACTAGTTTAAAACAGCATAATTTATTACTTTGAAATTGTACTCATAAATAAACTGGTGTTATGTTGTTAGTAAAAAAAACTGTGCTAAGCTTATACTTATTTTGATTTTGCTACTGAAGAAAGTTTATTTAGTTCCAAATTCACTTAAATGGGACAAGTGTTATATAAATTTGGTCAGTTGCAAGACATTTTATTTTTCAAGCTGTAAAAGTTTGTTTTAATTTCTTTTAAGCTTTTGCAAAAAACAGTTTTGTGCATCTTTAAAACTAAGAATGATACTTACCTTATGATTATTTAAGCTCTGTTTTGTATTTTAAGTTCGTTTAGAACTATGGGCTAAAACTAAGTTTTATTGCTTTTACTTGTAAAGTTTTATATGTACAAAGCTGTACCATTAAGTATACGTAAAAAACTTAAAGAAACTTGTTGTAACTTAAGCTAGTTTTTTTCTTCTAATGTAGTTTATTACTTGTAGTTTCAAAGCTATGTAGTTTTCTGCTAACACGATTACATAAGAAAACCATTTAACAAATAATCTTTATAATGTGACACTTAATGGTTTTTGAGATGGTCAGAAATCAAAATCATGCTACGCCTAGAATACCAAATTACAAATAAAATCAGTTAGACCAACAGTAAAGTTGTAATCCAAGTACAATGCATAAACTCTGCCGTCTATGTCATTATCGAGCCAAGATATGTAAGTTGTCCATCCTTTTGTGACATTTTTGGTGATTTCATCAGCTTCGTAACAATAATCAACAACTTCTTCCACTGAAATTAAAAACATTTTAGTTTTAGCACAAAAATGTATAATTAACTTGAACAAACTTACTTTGTGCGTAAGATGGTGTTAGTAAAATCAATGCACACAATTGAAGCAATAAGTGAACTTGAGTTAAACTTTTCATTTTAACAAAAACCTTAAAAGTAAGTTATAAAAATTAGTTGTACAATAAAACAATTATATTTTGAAATAAATACTCAGATAAAAACTGTGTTAAAATTTACTGTTTGTACCCATAGTATTAGGTTAGTTTACTGTTGAGAAGGGTTGCCTGAATGCTAGTGTTGCAGTACCAACTGAACACTGAATACTAAAGAAACGTTTGATTGTTTTAACTGTAAACATCAAGTTCGAGCTTTTTTCGTGAACAATTTGAATTCGAAATCACACGTCAGTTGTTGAGTACAAACTTTGATCACAGCCCGAAAGTTCATACTGAGTAGGTGGTGAACCTGAGAGATACAAATAGAAAATTGCACTTTGAACACAAATTTTTGGTACCCAATAGTAAGTGTGTATCATAAATAAGTTCTTTGAATACTATAAGTGTATGTTTTTTTTCTTCAAACATTGCAAAAAAAAACTCAGTTTTATTGTTTATTATTTTATAAAATTATTTTTAAATGTAGTTATGCCTGTTTCCAAACAAAAATTTTCTAAAAATCTAGCAAATTTCTCATACAATTTAAGCACCTCCTTTAGTTATAAATATTTTAAAAATACCTTAACCTTACTTTTATCATTGAAATAAAGTTAAAAATAAAAAAAGTTTTAAGTTTATAAATAGATGTTAAACATCTTTTTTATAAAATTTGTAACTTTTTTTTATATACTTTAACTGCAGAGTTTACTCTATATATAGGCCTTTTCAAATGGTTTATAAACTAGCTTATATTTAATGTTTTAAACTAATGAAGCGCTAATTATTTTTGTTTAACTATGTTTTTACTTAATCTAAGTATAATAAAACAAGTCTTAATAAAATTTTTGTCGAAGTAATTACTTAATTTAAGCTACTAGTCAAAATGTTAACAAAACAGTACCAATCACTGTTAATATAAGTTACTTTTATTCAAAGTTAGTATACTTGTTGTAGTTAGTAGTTAAATTATAAAAGTAATGTTGTATGACTAACATTAAATGTAAACTGTTGCTTGAGTCTAAAGAATAAAACAGCTATATTGTAGCTTAAAGTTATAACAAGTTTGTGTGTACTAATAGTTATACAATTATTATTGTTTGTAAAAAACAGTGTAGCAGTTGCTAATTGATTGGTGTGCCATCTTACCATAATTTTATCATAATTGTTAGTTTATTTTTAACATGAAACGGCATGCCCGAGTAGTTTTTATATTTTTGTTGGATTGACAAATGACATGCCTTTCATAAAGAGTTCAAAAAGCAAATATTAAAAAAAGTGTTGAATAAAAAAATATATAATGATATAAACAACTAGATTAAAGTTAAAAAAAAAACTTTTGTAACTTATTATCTCTATCACAGTTTTAAGCTGGGGGATTTTTGAGCTTGTATTTGAATTTTCCACCTTAATTTTTTTTTAAATATATGACATAAAGTCCTAGTAACTTAATTTTTAATATTTTTATTGCATTAAATACACGATTCTGACAACTGGAAAAAATTAAGAAATGTAACCTAAAAGTCTGAGAAACAATAATGAAACCAAGAAAATGAAACAAAGATAGAGAAGGCTTGTTTTTTGTTTGACAGTAGTCTTTATTCATATTCTTTAAAATTGTATTAAGTATATATTTTTGGTATTTGAAACATTTTTTTATTAATCCTTTAATGAAAACAATCATGTCTAACTGATACTGACTTATTATCTTGTTACTATCTTTTGTAAAGTTACATTAGTGGACAACTGCTGGGTTACCACACGCTCAGGCTACTCAGTCTACTTTGGATAAGTCAGGCAAGTTTTAAAATGTTTTTAACACACAGGCTGACTCAGGCTTTTTCGAAGATAGTAGCATAGTTTTGACAATTTTCTTAATCTAAGCTGGTATTTATGACTTTAGTTTTTAATTTAAAACTTGTGTTTTTTTTTCTACATATAATGCCATTTTATAATAATATGACAAATTTAGATGTATAAACTTGACTAACATATAGACCGTTTTATTTAACTTAAGCTAATTATAGGTCACTTAATTTGGCGTTTTAAAGACTGACAACCCTGAAGAAAAAAACTGAAGGACTATTTGTTAAAATTTGACTGCATTCTCTGTTTAATTTGATCAAATGCTTTTTTATTTTATTTATAATACTTTAAACTGGAAAACTAAGATATGGTTTAAAAAAGGATTCTAACACGACAGCCTGTAACACAGTATATATTACTTTTAGATGTATTTAATCATTAATTAGGTTTTGTGTTAGTCTTTTGTTTTTGTTTTATTTACTTGAAGACCACTTTTTTGCAATCTTACACTTTATACATATCTTTAAAAAAAGAAACATGTGTGTAAAGTTGTGTAAGTTTAGAAGAAGTTATGTATTTATTTTCAAAAGCTACTTGGGTTATTTTTCTTCTACACTAAGCTTTTCTTTAGAAAACATAATTTTTCAAAAAGATGATCAAAAAATTGTACATTAAAAACAAACAGTAAGATTAAAATGGCGAAGTAACTTTTATTTATCAAAAGTTTATTTAAAAAATTAAAATTACTTTTGCTTTTGGGAAACTTATTAGTTAGTAGAAATTTGGTTTGAACTATAAAACTTTTTAAAACTTAAGAAAAACACTTTTAAAACATATTGATGCACAGTTGGTTTACAAAAAAAAACTAAAAAAGGTCATTTTGTAGTTTTTATTTTTGAAATTATTGATCAGTTATTCAATATTAAGTCAGAGCTTAAAACTTTTTTTTACAACTGAAGTTATGCCAGTTAGTGTGAGGTAATTTATTTTTTTTTCGTTAAGTTAAACTTGTATAAATTTCATATACGAAAAACAATCCTGAAAGAAAAAATAAGTCACAAATGCATTCAAAATAAGTTTTTTTCCATTGTTTTGGATAAGCTTTTGAATAATTTATTCAATTGAAATTTGCTGAGTTATTTTGCAGTTTGTTTTGTTAGAAAAATAAGTTTGTGAGAAAGCAGCATTAAGCCAGGCACTCTAAAAAAATATTTTTAAGAAATTTATTAGATTCTTATAATTGCAAAATTGGCGTATTTTCTTATAAAATAAGCTTTTACTTCTTGTACAGTATAGTATTCCAAAAACCTGTAAAAAATTGGATATAGATTTTAACATTTTACAAAATTCTTCTGTGATATAGAACTAAATAACAATATACTGCTTATAGAGAACAATGAGCCATAAATGGTTCTGGAAGAATAAACAAGTTTATTAAAGCATGAATTAAAGCTAGTAAGGAGAGAATGGGTGTTAATATTGATGAAATTTATAGTTAGTTTTATCAAAAGAGAGAAAGATGAGCATAAGAGAGTATGGTGTTTGAAAAAGTTTGAAATAATCTTTTGGTACTATTTCACAAGCTGCATTAATATTAAAGACAACAAGTTTTAAACTAATAGATCACTATCAGAAAGCCTATTGTGAAATCCTTATTTTCAAATTGTTATTTAATTTTCAATAAAATCATATTTTTTCGCCGAGTAGTTTGATTTTATAACAAAACTAAAACTGAAACTCAAAGTTTGGTTTTGAAAATACATCGTTTTGTTAACACAAACAGACAGAAAACTGTTTTAGTTTTAATAGAACTAGTTTTGCTTAAAAAGATTATCTTAAGAAGTATCTGTTGTTAAAAGTATAACTAAAAATAATGTTTTTGACCAAGTTAAAACATATTTTTCATCATTAAATTATGTTAAAAGTTGTAAGAGAATAATTTTAGCTACAATCTAATACGCATCATTAGTTTTAATATTTAATAAAAAAAAGCTCATTTTTCAAGTGTAAACTTCAAAAATCATTTAGTTAAGTTATACATTGAAAAAATAAACGCACACATGTGTCAAAATTTATTTTAGTATATTTTATTTTTATTAGTAGGTTTATTCATTGTTAACATTGATACTTATATAAAACCATAAATTAGTTTTTAACTTTGAGTGTAATTTGTAGTTGTGCTTACAAAAGCTATTCATTAAAATATTATTTGTAAAAAACAATAAAACTTAATTTTATTACTAATCATAAGCCTTATACTTAAAAGTACTAGTTTAAATATTTTAAGAACTTTTGAATCATACTAATTAAATCTTTTAAACATTAGAATGTAAGTTATTTTTAAAAGTAATGAACTAGATAGTTACTTTGTTTAAAATTTTAGATTTTTTTGTTAGCTTCCACTAAACACTTTTGTAATAGAAACATGAACAGAGTATAATTTTAGAAAGTATAATCATCATTTTAGAAGTGTAATTAAAGATGTTTTAAACTTAAGTTACACTTTTTTACAGTTTAAATTAGTTATAGAGTAAAAAATAAAACAAACTTTGTTTAAAGTAAACCTAACATTTCATTTTAAGTTTTTTGTCAATATTGTAACAACCATAACTAGTGTAACCTCTTGTAGTTAGTTTGAAGTGTATCAGTTTAATAGTAATTTAATCTCTTAAGAACTGAACAGTTTTTTTTTATTTTAAAAAGGTTTATTAAACATATTCTTACAACAGCATTAGTTTTTTTGCAACTTAGCATCAAAATACCTTAATAAACAAAAGTTAATCGTAATCTCTTTACTAGTCTTACAAGTGTTCATAAAACTGTATGATATGTTCTAGTTTTAAACAAATATTAAAGCTATTTGTTAAATTATCAGTTTTTGTACATGTTTTTAAAAAGAATTTAATAAGTTATAATTATGCTTTTTTTTTCAGAGTGTTTTTTGACTTTGTTTAAGTATAAAATAATGTTTGTAGGATGAGCAAAGCTTAAAATTTTTTTAATCAAATACACACATTCATATTACAATTTATATTTTTATGTAACCTAAATAGTTTACCTAACTTCAGAAATGCTCTCTATTGAGATATCCAAGCTGTCTATTGAAATAAAAAAATAAACTATTATTGAAAGCATTAATGACGCACTCAAAGTTACTTTCTAAGAACAATAAAGTTTTCAAAATACTCAAGCTAAATATAAACTTAGCTAAAACACCATACAGTGTTTTATAAAAAAGTACGATATTAAATGTATAACTTAGTAGGATAATGCATTCTTGTTGTTTTTAATGTTTATAAATTTGTTTATGTGTTGTATATTTGTAATACTTTTTATAAACTAAGTTTTGATTTATAAAACAAGTATTCAAAGTTATCATAAATTTTAAATACATATTTTTTTGTTTAGTGCAATAAAATTTGTTTTAATAATACTTGTACTGTTCGCTTTTTACGCATGTTTTGAATGTATTAGTTTTTATTTAAAGAAAAAATGTACTTTGTTTTTTACAGCAGGTTTACTCGTTGATATTGTCAATAAGAATAAAATAATATTTGAGTATCAGTTTGTTTTTTATGTCAATAGACAACTTGGTTTTGAGCTTTAGAGCATTTCTGATTGAATAATAAATTGTGCAAATGTCTGAGATAATGGATATTTGTTTTGACCAGCTTAACTAGATTTTTGTATTAATTTGTCCAAATGTATAAAAGTTAAGTCATAAATAAAGAGTTATGCAAAGTTAAAAAACTTTCATGTTTGAAACAATCTTTTTTTATTAAGTTAACTTGTTTTTTATTGAAAAGCTTTACTTTATTTTAGTTAAAAGTAGCTACACGAGTTTTATAAAATAATAAACTATTTAAAGACTTAAAAAGTGATCATTTTTAAATGCTAAATGATGCCTTATTTAAAAAAAGCTTCATTAAGCATATACTTACTGCAGCATTATTTTTTTTTGCAACTTAGCCTCAAAATACTTTGAAAAACAAAAAGATACTTTAAGAATATTAGATGATGTATTTAAACTTTGGTTGAAATTAAAGTTAAACAAAAAAAAGCAAAAAGTATATCTATACCACAATTTTTGAAATTTAAAATTGTTTTGATACATTTTTTCTTTTATAATAAATTGCTTGAAAACATGTCACTATAGAATTTTAAAAGTACTAAATTTATCATTATAACTTTAGTTGAATTAGTATCCTTACAGACGTAGATAAAAATGTTAGATAAAAGTTACACCGAAAAAGAAGTGGGCGCTCTGAAACGGCGCCTCGAAAGCACGAGGAGCGAGCGATTGAGGCAGGCCATGTTCCCCGAAACCATGGAAACCGAGTACCACGGTCCCACCACCCACTTCGACGACCGACCCACCAACGTCCAAAAGCTCACCCAGCCCTGCGTGTTGCTCAAGGACGCACTGGTCCAACTCGTCAACTTTCAGAGCGACGCCTTGTCCGCCGCCTCCGTCGTGCCGGAGCTGACCGGGATACTGCTGGGCAGCAACGAGGCGGACGCGGAGAAGGCGGTTGAGATGGTGCAGATGCTGAGCAAGAACCAGGCGTCCAGGCACGCCCTGTTGAAGGATCCGGGTCTGGTGAGCGCGTTGGTTGAAAAGCTGGCCAGCACTGACAGTGAGGGCGTGCGGAGGTCAGTGACGGGCACCCTAGACACCTTGTCCAGCAGCAAGGATGGATTGATTTCGATATTCAAGTCGAACGGGGTTCCGGTCCTCGTGCAGATGCTGGATTCGCCCGGTGAGTCGGTGGTGAACTACGCGCTGACCACCCTCCACAACCTGCTCCTGTACCAGAGGGGAGTGAAGGAAGCGGTGAGGATGGCCGGCGGCGTACAGAAGATGGTAGGCTTGCTGCAGAGGGACAAGCCCAAGTTTTTGGCTATCGACGCCGACTGCCTGCACATAATGGCTTATGGCGACCAGCAGTGCAAGCTGATCATCCTGGCTAGCCACGGGCCTCGGCATTTAGTTCGCATCATGCAGACCCATACTTACGAGAAGTTATTGTGGACTTGCAGCAGGCTCTTGAAAGTTCTGTCGGTTTGCGCAAGCTGCAAGACGGTTATCGTTGATTGTGGAGGAATGCAGGCACTCGGTCCTCACTTGGGCGGCCCCTCGGAACGGCTCACCCTCAACTGCCTGTGGATCCTGAGGAACTTGTCGGACGCGGCGACGCAGCAGGAAAACGTGGAAGACCTCATAGGCATTTTAGTCAAGCTGCTGTCCTCGAACGTGACCGAGCAAGTCACGTGCTCGGCGGGCATCCTGAGCAACATGACGTGCAACAACGAGCGCAACAAATCAACGGTGTGTCGGTTGAACGGGGTGAACGCGCTGGTGCAGACGCTGATGCAGGCCGGCGAGAACCACGAGGACATCACCGAGCCGGCGGTGAGCGCGCTCAAGCACCTCACTTCGAGGCATGAAGGTGCCGAAGAGGCCAGGCAGGACTTGGTGGCAAGCTTCGGGCTGCCCATGCTCGTGAGACTGCTCGACCCCAAGGCAAACTTCCACTTGTTGAAGGCGGTAGTCGGGCTGATGAAGAACTTGTCGTTCAGTGAAGAGAATTTACCATCGCTGAGAGATCACGGCGCCGTTCCGCAGCTCGTCGAAATTCTTACCAACTCCTACTACGACCACTTGCAGGTGGCTGACCAGCAGGAAGACGTTCACCATGAAGAAATGATCGAGGGAACCGCTGGAGTGCTCCACATCATGGCCAGGGACGCGGAATCGAGGAACGTCATGACGAGCCTCAACGCGATCCCCTTCTTCGCCGAGCTGCTCACGTCCGCCAACGAGAAGGTGCAGCGAGCGGCGGCCGGAGTGCTGTGCGAGCTGGCTCAGGACGAGGGCAAGGCGGTGCTGATCGAGGGCGAGCAAGTGGCAGACCTTTTGATCAACTTGGTCGACAGCGAAAACGAGGCGGTGGCCACGTACGCGGCCGCCTGCTTGTACAGGATCAGCAACGATACGAAGATGCCTGCGGGGTACCAGGACGATTACTACTATCAGGATGAAGCGAGCGCGCTTGAGATGCCGACCAACTACTGCGACGCCCCTGCTGCTGCTAATGACGGTAAATCCACTTTCTCCAAGCCGGTACCTACGAAGAGGTCCGTGTTTGCGAGTCACAGGCAGCAGAAAGGGAAGAGCGATTACGCTCAGAAGAGCCAGCAGTGTTCGGATAATGCTTATGACACATACGGATTGTAAACTGTGTATTTGTTTTGATGAATTTGACAATTGCATTTACTTTTGTTTTTAAAGTCATTTATGTAGAATTTGTACTTTTATAGTGTTAAAATTTTAATAGTTGTTAATATTTAAGACTAAGACTTAAGTAATTATATGAATCTGCAAACTTTACATTGGTGTTTTGTAGAAATGTCAATTATTCGTCATAAACATAGTAAGTTTTTTTAGAATAATTAAGTAATATATGAAAAGCTGCTACCAACTTCTTATGAAAAAGGTGTTAGTTCAATTGTTAGTGTTCGTTTTGCATTAACTAAAGTACAACTGCTTTGAGGCAAAACATTAACTTAGTTTATTTCAGATGATTGAACACTTATTAAAACTTTTATTTTTACTAATTTAATAGCAAAAACAACAGTATGTTTTAGTTGTCTTTAGAAATTAAAAAAAAACTTACTTTAAACAATTTTTGCATGATAAATGTACTATTTTGGTTTTAAATATTTTAAAAACTTTAACAAAATTACAAACCAACTGTAGGTTGGAAAAGAAATTGAAATCGAGTTCAACATATTGAATAAGGTTCAAGATGTTGCTTTGAAATTTATGTCTTTTATGATGATTTGACGGTGAATTTGAAAAAGAAACAGCTGAGAGGTAAGTTGTAATTAGTAAATTAGTTTGATTAAAAAAATTATACTAATGATACAAACAAGTAAATTTATTCGTGTGCTCAAATGTTTCAAAATCTCTCATTATTTTTGTTTGCGCTTCAAAAGTCAAAAGAAAAAATTAAAGTTGAAAATTAAAAGTTTAGTTCCTTCATTAAAAGATTTTTAATTTGTTGACTTTTATTCTAAGTTGATATATTAAAAAATGTTGGTTAAAATTGCTTATGATATTTAATAAAGCGTAATTTAATTTCAGTCAATTTTAATAGTTTTTAACTTATTTATGTTAAGAAGAGTTATAATGATGCATAAGTTCGTGTTTAACCAACTTTAACCTATAAAAAAATTAAACTAATCTTTAAGAAGACTTTTTTTTGTTAATTTAACACACTTACAAAACACTTATTGTAAAAAAGACCGTAACTTTTATTATATCATAGAATATTAAAAAGTTAAAAATCATACTATAACAAATACAGTAACCTACCAACTAGGTACGCACTTGCTAGGTATGAACTGCCGGTATGATACGCACTTTTTATCCGAAAAATGTTGTGTTCAAAATACAATTTTCATTTGGTTAAAAACTAAAAAAAAAATCTTAAACTAGTTAAACAAAAGCAACATATAAAAAAATTATTTTAACTGTATCAATTTAAAATTATTTCAAACTATAGTAACCGGAATAAAGGTCATGAACTTATTAACTGTTTATCACACCCAATAATTAAAACAAATATGTTACAGTTAACTGATTTATAGAAAATAAGGAACAGTGCAATTGAAATTTGCATACCCTATGATTATTATAACATACAGATTTAGGTATTTTGAGAAGTTTACCTTTTTTACTTGTGCAATTATACAAGCACAACAGTCAAAATAAAATAAACAGTGTAATAAACAGATTATACACTTGTGTAAACAAGAAGCATTTGTTCTTATGTAAAGCATTGTTAGAAGTATTTCATTTTGTATACAAACATGAATGGGTATTCGTTTATATTAATTTCAAAGTATTTTACGTATTATTCTTTTATCATTGAACAAATAACTTTTAGATAAATGTTGAAAAAAATAAACTGTTTTTGTGCATTTAAATAGTCTTTATTATCACATCGAGTAAAATATTTTCTAAATACTCTTTACTGTTTTAAATTAATGTGTATTTCTATTTATTTAACAAATAGACTTAGATAAAGAATAGGTTATATTTTGAAATAACTATTGGTGTGTTACTATTTATTTACTATGTTCTAGTTTATAAAAGAAGTTTTGTTTTAAAATTTTTGAAGTATTTATAAAATTAATTAATGATATAATTCATTCTGACTTCACGGTACATTTTTAACTATCTTGGATATAAAAGTTAAGTTTATTTTTATAAAAATGTCAGTAGGTTCCATGCCAATGTTATCAAAATTCATATCAGCTCTGGTACTATAAGTTTATAGACTAAAACGCAATAAACTATCAACATAAAATTTGAAATGAAATGAAGTACAGAAACAGCACACCATAACTTATATTAGTTTGTTTATTAGGTCTGGCATGGCAAAAATGTAAAGCTTCAAATACACAATGATAAATCTAAAGGAAACAATAAATACAAATGGGAACAGATATATTATTTTTTAACTTAAAAGATTGATCGATTCGGAAATATTTTAGCTCATAAAAACATAAACTCTAAAATAGATATTGAAAGTATATAACATTTAGACTAAAAATACAAATCAAAATTACTTATACAAATATTCCACGATTTAACTACGCAAGAGCTTCAGTTAAAAACAGAGACGAAAAAAAAGTAAGACATACTTAAATTCAGAAAATAAGCGTATTATCAAAATTCTATGTTTGTTTAAAGTTTTCTTAAAATAGTTTGTGAAGCATATCAAATATTAAACTATAGATTTATAGTTATTTAATAGCAATATTATAAGGTAAAGTAAGTAGCAAAGACGTTTAAAAATAAGGAAAACAAAAAACATACTTACAAACAGCAGTATCTCTAGGATTTAACTTAAACACCTTAAATCGTAACATCAGGAAGCGGAAAACTCCGGTCCGCGGGCCTAATTTGGATCGCAATCTACTTGTCAGCTAAAAATATACTAGTTTGAAAACGACAAAAACAGTAGTAAAAACTTACAATAAACATATGATTTTGATAGTTAGTAACTACTAGTACTTTATTATTGCTGATAAAAATAAAGTTTATGATTAAAAATAATATTTTTGTTTTATTACTACAATAAATTTAAATTAATGCGGCTCCCGACTTGTAAAAGGGAACCCTTGTGTTATAGCTTACAATAAGAATACTTATAATAAGTTTGAAAAATAAGCTAGTTAATTTTTTCAAATCGAATTCAATTTATAATTTAAAATAATTATTGTGACGTAATATCAAAAAGATTTTTGAATTTACAAAATTTTCTACTTGATAAAAATCAAGCTGCAGCAATAACAGAAGAAGCAGAGCAAAAGTTTTACTAAGTTTACAGCATCTAACTACAAGACTTGAGCATTCTGACCATAATTCAAGAAGGTTAATAAACTACATAATGAACAGACAAGGTAACGTCAGGCCACGCAGATCTACAAGAAACTTAAATAGTATGTTTTAAATCATGTTTATAAAAGAACACCAAACTACATACCAATTTTTCAAGTAAATAAAAATAAGAAGTACAAAAACACTACAAAAAAAAAACGTTTGTTTAAGAAATTTAAGTGAGTTAATTAATATTAAATACAGTATTAGTATGTAAATTAAGCCTTATGGCTTGTAAAAAGACTAAGCTTCTAAAATACAAAAAGAAAAATTTTAGTAGAACAAGCACTTTAAAAGTTTTATAAACTAAATGTTAAATGTACAACAATAAAAACTCATCTACAGATAACCAGATACCGGCTTACGCGGAGTTCATACGCATCCCACAACGAAACAGCGTCAGAGGACTCTCTTACGCGCAGGACATCAACGCGCAGGAACTGGCCAGGGTCATGGATGAGTTGTACCAATGGGGAAACTTCGATCCACTGACACCGCTGAAGGACCAGGTAAGCAGGTTGAAGAGGATTGTTCGAAGCCTGGGATTGGGAAGACAGGTCTACAACCGGGCTTTGGACTACTTCTACGAAAGAACCGGTTTGATGGTTTTGTTTTTAACTAGATTAAGATAAATTAAAAATTTTGTAGGCCTAGAAAAGCTTTTTAAAATTAGTTTCAAATAGGATGAAATTATTCTTTTTATGATTAATTTAAAATAAGTTTAGCATGAGTTTTCGATGATTTTATTACTAGCTTTAATGGAAGTGCGTAACAAACTCAGCATGGTTAACTAAATCTATAAACATTGTTAGTATACTATTGTATTAACACACATGTTACCAGTTTTCCACTTATTTTATTAAAACTTTTTTTTGTTAAATTCATACTGTTATATACTCAAATGAGTGTCTTCATTTAGATTCTGACAATTTTCTAAAAGGACATTTTATAATAATAAAGGTTTAAATCGATTAAATAACTTACAAGTATTCATTGAAAATTTATTAATTTACTATAATTAAACTGTTTACTTTTTTGACTTATGACTTTCATATTTAGAAATAAATACTAATCTAGTTTTATGTATTTAAAAGTTTTATTTATTATAATTTCGTTAGGGAATAATCTTTTAATAGTCTTACAAATTTTTGAGTAGTCAAAAATTTAAGCTTTAATTCTTTATTTAATCTTAAAAATAAGTAGGTATGTTATGTAAATACAGTATACTACAACAATCACCATTTTCATACTTTTCCAGGTAACACTTACAGAAGTCCAAATATGGATATAAATAGGGAGGAAAGTAGAAGAATTTATGGTCAGAGAGTAAGGAATAATATGCTTTGGGTAGATTATGACCAAGTAGAAGCCGCAAATGCAAGATTAGCACATTTCATAGAACATGGTTAGTTGTTGCTCGTTTGTGTTAACATTTGCAGGAATACTGAAGTAAAGCTAAATGTTCATAGTCAAAAGTGTTAGGTGAAACATTTTAGTTATTTTGTTTTGTAGGACGTCATACCTCATAAATTTTATATAAATGACTGGTTTTGTGCACACAAAACTACTTTAGATTGAAAAACATTGCTAAGTATTAATTATTTTGTTTTTTTTATAATAAACTTTTTTTTGTTTTTTATAGTCACTAATAACTTAAGTCTAAGTTAATTCTAAGATGAATTTACTCTTTCAAAAATTTATTTTACAAACTAAGTTTCGGTCAAAGACCTAGCCAGTGCTTAAATAAATCCTATTCAAATAGAATCAATTCTAAGATAATGTACTGATCAAAGAAATTGAAATTATTCTTATAAAGTTACGCTTTAAAAGTATGAATAAAGTAGGGTGTTCTAATAAACGAACGATCGGTTTGCATTAGCTACTTAATAACTTTTCTAGAGTTTTTATTAATTTTCAGTTTAATGTACTTATAATGTTTAGGAACTGAAATTGATGAAGATGGAGTCCCTCCTCTCAGATTAGACGATTAAAAATACCCAAATGTTTTGAATTTTTATCAAAACGCTACACTATAAAATAAACCACTGACAATAAAATGCTTGTTTGGTTTGTTAGAATACAGAGTGTAAGTTTTAATGATTTTGTTTTAAGTAAAATGAATCGATTTAGTTTCTTTAATACTTTGGACAAATTATTAACAGTTTTTTTAATGACGGAACGCTTTGGTAAGTGTTTAAACAGCTTTTGTACATTTATTTAGTTTTAACTCTTAGAAAAAACCACATATTTCAGTTTTAACTAGTGATCTACCGAATCCGAGTTGGTTTTCAAACTAGGATTCGGCCGAGTCCGAATTTTATTTTTAAATAGAATCCGAATATTTTAGTAATTGGAATCCGAAAGATTCGAATCGTAATGTAAATACAATACAAGTTTATAAATAATATATACTAATTATATTATTACTTGTTTAGTAAATTAAATTTGAACGATATTTTTAACATGTCAATAAATAAATTTTTGTTTAAGAACAGTTTATTATAAAAGCAAAAAAAAAACAAATTTCTTGCTGAAAAAAAAAATCAAGCTACGTACATAAGAACTTAGTTTCAATATTTTGATATCCATACTAGTAAAACTAACACTTAACTTGTATTTTTGTTATCCAATAAATAAATCATCGACTTTAATAAATGCTTAGAAAAGTAAACAAATCACAAACAAAGTTAAAACATTTTACATTTAACTTAAGAGTTAGTTTTTAGTGTGACCATAAACGAATTAGATCATAAACTTTTGCAAGTGTTCATAATTAAAAAAAAAAAAGTGCTATTGAAAATAACATTGAGCCGTAATAAATTAAAATGTGCTACCAACTATAGTAAGAAAATATTTTAGTGACAATTTTAATAAAAAAGTTTCGAATTTCACTTATGATTACACTTTTACCATTACAAAAAAGAAACATAAATTAACGTTAGCAACTGTTTAAAAATATAAAACGAACTACAATTGCAAAAGGTGTCTTTTTTATAATACAAAAAACTATTCTTGTTTTGGAAAAATAAAGTTTTTGCCGGTATTTAGAAGCAATCAATTATGCTTTTCCTCGTACAAATTACCATCTTCAGAAAATAATCTTTCAGAATACACAGAAGATGATAGTGCAGCAAAATATTTCCTTGCAAAGCCGGCAAGATGTGGGTGCTTTGTCTTGTTCAAGTTTTACCAGTTTGTAACTTTATCCACTTCAGTTTCTGCATTCAAATACTCTGTAACAAAAAAGCCCTTTATTTCTGCTTCAATTTCTTCATCAATAGAATCTTGTAGCTCTTCCTCCTGTGTTTGATTATATCTCAAACAAAGAAAAGTAAGTTGAAAACTTCGTCGGATCAAAATTTACAGAGGATTGTGGGTTTGGTTTCTCTGGTGGCAATATAGGAGAATCACCACCTTGATTAGCCTCGAAACAAATATGCTTTTTAACATTAAATTTTAGCTGCATTTTAACATTATTTTTGAGGTAAGAAGGGAAAGCGGAAAGTCGATATCGTGGATCAACAGCTGTTGACTAGTAGTAATTTGTTGTCATTCATGTTTAAGTTGTTGTTATTGATATAGAATAGGGGTAGGCAAGTACGTCTAGCGGGCCGAATCCAGCCCACGGAGTTAAAGTGACCGGCCCCGACCGTTTTTTTAAATAAAAATGGAAGCTGGCCCGCAGATGAAAATGACCAGCCCGCGATAGAAGTGTATGGCCCGCAAAGTTCGATGTTAAAAAGTTTTTATAAATCTTTGTATTATATTTTCATCAAACAAAGTTGTAAGATTTTAGATAAAAACATGTTTAACAATGGCATTTTAAATTAATGTCTACTGATAAAAAACCATTTTGTCTTAATATTTTTTTGTTTTAACTTAGTAGGAATATACTTATGTCAAATTACTCAAAGCAAATTGTTTGTTTAAATCGATATTTTACACACCAATATTTGTCAATTACCATGTCAATTCTATTTGTAGACATTAAATAAACATCTGACACGTCTCAATCTACATCTTGAGATGTCACGTTTGAGAAATTGTTGTGAACTAAAAGGATTCAAAAAAGTAGTGATCAACCATATCTATAAAATTAGATTCCGGCCAATTACGAAACTTCTATTCAAGTTAGATTTCGACCGAATCTCGATTTAAAATTAGTATGCAATCAAATCCGTATAGTATTTGCAAACTAGGATCCGGATTTTAAAAGGCGTTATCCGGATACTGGATCTGGTAAATCACTGATTCAAAATGCTCCGGCCTGCCGAAGACAAAAATTTTCCGGATCCGGCCCAATTGAAAGCGTTTCCCGCCCCTAGTATAGAACCTTCTTTCGCAACCCTCACCTATATTTTTGGCTAAAGTCTTACAAAAATTTGATAGTTTTTCCTAATTTTCATAAAAGTTAACTAACTCGTCAGTGATATTGCTTGCGACATCACGCTTGAGAGCAATGCATTGTTTTTACTATACTCCTTTGTTACAAAAAAGGTTCAAGCAGTAGAGTAATGTGATTAACCAGTTGCCATTCTTTAGCTGTAATAATCGAATCTTGATCGTTTTTATAGTTAGCCACATAGTACCGTACACCTGATTTTACCTTTTCAGTCTCTCTAGCCTAAGATATGTTGAGTTCCACCTTGTATTTACATCTTGAACAAGAAAGAGACTTTTTGTTTTGTTTATGGTTTTTAATGTTTCTTGCATTGTTTCAAAAAAAAAACGTGAGCATGATCCAAGGTAATATTCCAATTACTAAGCATATCCTGAAAGTAATTACAAATGCTTTGGCCAGTGTGCTCACTCTACATTTCCGGGCAATGCCAAACACGATGTTTGCACTCAAAATTCTCATTTAACCAATGCATGGTTTAAAAAATGTATGATTTAAAGACAAATAACATTTAAAGGTCCCCACTTGTTGCTTAAGAAAATGATATAACATTAATTATTTTAAGATTTTGTTTTCATAACAATCTTTCACTCCAAAAACAGAACACCAAACAAAAATTTATAGAAAACTAATTCAGATTTTTGAATCAAATATTTATTTTCTTTAGAACATTGTTTCGGAAATGAAAAGTTAATATGTTTGAAGTTATAACATATATGTAATAAATCAAATTTATCAATTAAAAATATAAAAAAATATTAATATAGAATATATAGCTAAAAGTATGAAATCATCTGCTTTAATGTTACATAAAAAAAAATTCTATGTATGAATAATGGACCTTTATATGAAAAGTCTCAAATAGAAACAACAACCTTATTATAACTGATTTTTATTATTTTAACTAACAGGCTCTCCAAAAAAGACACAATAACATGAATTTTTTTTTTAATATTAGGAAAAAAGTAAAATTAAAAAGTCTAAAAATAATTGTCACAAGTCATTTATGACATAATCAAATGATCAATAACATTTAAATGGAGACCGAAAACCATATTAACCAAACAAAAGATAATTTAAATAATTACATGGTCTTTGTACACTAGACCTCCCTACTAAATACTTTATACATTTATCCATAAAATACATGTCATAAGTTTTCAAAAAAAAACTAAATAGAGATTTTAAGAAAAAAAACCGTGGTAAGGCCTGAGCTATGCAGATAAGATTTAACTGAGGAAAATCTAACTAAAATGAAATAAGTTAAACTACCTACAAATTTATTTATTTTTTATATTCTCGTAAGATAAAAGCCAAAGTTTTATTTGAACCGAAATAGGTTCACGAGCATACATAAAAAACTAAACATATGATGAACACGTATAAAAAGTTATACAAAAAGCTGAGATTAAACGCCTTATATATGTACTTAATTTTATTTGAGAGTATAACAAAATAATTTATTATAGCTTTTAGACCAGTGCTTCTGAAATGGGGTTCCGCGGAACCCTAGGGTTCCGCGATGCCTGTCAGGGGTTCCGCGAAGCCTTTCGAAATTTAAAAAATAAAATTGAAAGAAAAAACAACATAAATCATAAAACTTCAAAAAAAAAATGGAACACATAAAATGGAAAACATATATAATTATAGCATTCATTGATCTGCTTAGTGCAGTGCTTCTGAAATGGGGTTCCGCGGAACCCTAGGGTTCCGCGAAGCCTTTCGAAATCTAAAAAATATCATTAAAAAAGTAAACATTTTACGTAAAATTAAAATTAGGGGTTCCGCGGAAAAGTTGAACTTTAGAAAAGGGTTCCGCCACTTGTAAAAGGTTCAGAAGCACTGTTTTAGACTGTGTACTTAACTCTAATTTAAAGTTTAGAAGGCTTTATTAAGCATGAAATCATTAATTAGTTTAACATTTAACAATCAATTGAGTAAAGTTCGCAAATTTTAAAGTGGTCTATTGAATCCAAAAATTTCGGATGGAACCGAATGTCATTTTGAAAATAGGATTCGGACGAATCCGAAAAGACCGGGTTCGGCCGAATCCTGAATTCGGTAGATCACTAGCTCTAACTCTATGAAATCATTTGAGCCCAAACTCTCTATAGAGAGATAGAAAAATACTAAATATAGACTTTTTAGGGTTGATCAAAACATTGTTTTTTTCTGAAGTAAAAAAAAATGATTAGTTAGTTTGTATAACTATTTTGAAAAATAAATGAGCTTTCATTTGTAAAAAACGGACCATTGGTTTTCTTTAAAACATTAGAATTAAATCGGTTTTAGTACTGAGTCATATCTAAAGACACTTATTAAATGCGTAATACATAGTATATTATTTATTAAGAACTCACAAATATTATAAATGTTTCGATAGTATCATAATCTCGACACTTTATAAATAAAACATAGTTCTGCTTACTTATGATAATTACTGACTCATGCGTTGGTCCCTTTAGAAAAGTATCTAGCGTTGTTGTAAAACTTTTCCATCACATTTATAACACCTTTTAGAACTTATTAGATTTATCAAGTATTGTAAATAAGAAAATAATATAAAGTTATGATTGCTGCAACTTAAATCAAAAAGTAAATGTTTTGCTATTTTTCCATCACAAATAATAACATTATATAATTTCCTAAATTGTGTTTTGTTCCTCACTTTCTGTACAAAATAGTATATATATACATACAGTCAAACAAACAGATAAAACTTTTTAAAAATTTTCGTAAAAAGAAATATAATACCTTAAGTTAAAGTTACTCATTTTCAGATAAATGCGAAATCGACCTTGTTTTAAACAGCGAGTAAAAACTTGACAAAGTTGTAAAAAACAGCTAAAATTATTTGATATTATTTATAAAGTTACAACAGGTACCGATGGTTAGTAATTATAAGTCAGATGTTGAACGAGCGTTTATCCTGATAACCATTTGAAAATAAGATGTAGTACAAAAGCTTTGATACTTTAATTAAAAAATCGTTAGGTATAATTACAACTTTGTAGTTGATTTCCTACTTAGCATCAGTATAAAAAGTTATTCCATTTTTTTTTATTGATTGAATTACCATTGTTATTTAAGTTCTCAAATTTTGTTGATAATTTTTTTTTTGTCAAATTAATTAGGTAAACAAAAACAAAGCTTTCTTTGTCGAATAAATTTTAACTGCCGCTCATTGCTAGTTATTGAAAGGTTTTATCAAAATAGGATTCACAAAATACTTGTGAGTCCTATTTTGATTTATTTGAATTAGTTTTACAACTTAATAATTTTTAAAAATTGCATTTTGAGTTAGATTATAATTGTAAAGACAAAAAAATACTGCTTTGTTAAACAGAACATTTTGTTAAAAGTTTTAAAGAAAAAGAAAGAAAAGTACTAATAGATTTAATTTATCTGATGATTTTTAAACTTTTTAGATAAAGAAATCAGCCAATAATATAGTTAGTAGCATGGTTGCCACTCATCAAGCTAAGAAAATTTTCCTGACTTTTTACTAAAAATTTCCTGACTTTTCTAAATCAAGCTCTTAAATTAAATTTATTCTAAAATACATAATCTAACACTTTAAACTATATAAAGCTTCCAATCTAACTTTAATACAGGTTATAAACAATAGTTTTTTGCTGAATTCTATCGTCAAACTTCCAGTACATCACTTTAACCATCTGTGTATGATTGATGTTTGTAATAAACAGCCCTATCAGCAAAATACTTGTATTATTACCTTATAAACACAGCTTGTCTGAAAAAAGAATTATTTTTTTAGCAAATCCTAGCATAAATGTATCTAGATCAGGGTTTCCCAAACTTTTTTGCTAATGGCCCCCTTTAAAGAGTTTGAAAAAGTAATGGCCCCCTTCTACATATAGATCACTCATGAACTACGATAAAATACAAATAAGACCTTTTTTTTTTTTTTTGCTCTTCATCTAAAACTCAAGAATACCTAGTGTAAGTTTCTAAACTACTATAAAATACACATCAGACCTTTTTTTTTTTTTTTTTTGCTCTTCATCTGCAACTCAAGAATATCTAGTGTAAGTTTCAAATTATGGCCTCATGGCCCCCCTGTGGCTCCTTTACTGCTCACGGCCCCCCCTCTTCCCCTTTTGCTGCTCATGGCCCCCTGAGTATCTGTCATGGCCCCCTAGGGGGCCACTTGGCCCACTTTGGGAAACCCTGATCTAGATAAACAAACGACATATAAGGAACATTTTTCTGTTTATTAAAGGATATTTTACTAATTTATACCAGCTGAAGGCATTGGAAATAAAATTAAACATTTTTGTAAATTTCTAGGAAAATTTTGGAATTTTTTTCTGACTTTAAAGGACTTTCAATTAAATTTTATCACTTGAAGGCTTTGGATAACAAGAAATTTTGTAAATTTAAACTGACAAAATCTGACTTTTTTTTAATCAAATTTCCTGACTTTTTTTTAAAAACCCCCCATTTTTTCCTGACTTTTGTAATTTTTTCAAATTTTTCCTGATTTCCTGACCGAGTGGCAACCCTGTAGTAGAAAACAATTATTAAATAATGTTTTTCATACTCTGTCTTTTGTTAAATTTATTAGATTTTTACAGTTTTTCTATGACCGTGAAATCGAATAAAAACTAGCAAATAGTAGTTGTACTGAAAATAAATTAAACTGTTAAAACTTTGGTTTGATGTGCTAGTTTTATATCCTCAAAAGTTGAAAGATTTCATTAAGTTCTTGCTTATGCTGTTGACAGACTTGTATGACTTCAATATGTTTCTTAAATATCATCTAGTTCGGCCCTTAGCCTACAGTAAAACATAGTTTTTATTAGAAGCAGTTGATAACAAGCAGAGCTTTGAATGATATTTAGCTGGTGTTCCTGAGTCAGCTCCTTGATGAAAGCGTTTCAAAGCTGGTGAAATGTGATGGTACCAAGATAAATGGACACAAAATTAATGTGGACCACGTGAAGACATAAAATGAATTCACAATGTTTAAACTTGTTTTTAGCAACTGTATTCTTACAATAAATAAAATGCTAAATAAGTTTAATCAGTAAACTTCCGAATTTTTAAAAAATGAGTGATTTGTGTAGAAACATTATAAAAATAGGTACCAAAAATACTTTTTGAATATTTACTGTGTTAATGATTTTTTTTTATCAATTGAATAAAAAAATATAGTTTTATTTAAAAAACTTTTGTAAAAATCAAAAAAAAAGAGTAATTTAAATTTATGCTTCTGATGTTGCAAATAGCATACCAAAAACTACAAAAACTTTCTGCAATAGAAAGTTTTTTTAGAAATACAAAACTAACATGCATTGATCTTATGATCATGCTCCAAAAAGTAGTCATGAGTAAAATAAAAAGACAAGTTTCTTGCTTATATTTTATAATATCGTAGACATAGAGTTAAAAGGTGAAAAAAAATTCTAATAAAGGTAATTTGAAAAAAGTAACATAAAAGACTTATAGAGTTTATCAGCATCTTTTTTAGCAAAGCAGTTTCACAAAGAGTACATGTTTGACTTATAAAAATAATCACTTATTATTGCTTTGTTTGGACTTTTACTAGTTTTGAATAAACATCAGTCGTAAAACTAGTAGATCAAATTTAAGAACAACATATAAAAAAACCAAAAGGCTTGAGGGACAAACAATTTTTACATTATAGTTGTAAATAATCTTTTTTAAATCACTCACTTTTTACTTATAAATTAGACAAAGTTGAATGTTGCTTTTTCAAAAAACTTCTAACATACATAAAATCTCAAGAATCTAAATAAAAAGTACAAAGTGAATATTTATAAAAACTCTAAAATAATAAGTAAGTTTTATTCAGACCTGAACAATATAAAAAGACTTTCTAAAGTACTTTGATTATAGTCATAATCTAAATATTGGAAAACTTAAAAAAGAAACAACATAAATTTTGACTTTAATAAATAAGTATATTAAAACTCTTAATAGAAAGCAAGTAAATTGTATCATGACAACTTGCTAACTAAACTGATAAAAACTTAGTGTATAAAGGCATCAGTTTTAAGATAAACTATTATTCCGTCATAATTTGTCGTTTTATTTTATTAGATATTAAAATGTACTTTGCTAGAAATTGAGTTTTGAAAAAAAGAGTTGAAGTTTTATATGTACATTTTATTTCCAGTATTTAACTTAATTACATAACATTGAACAATTAAATTAAGGTTGTTTTACTCTAATCTGCTTTTTCGTAAACTAGGCTAAAACTAAAAGACCATAAGCAGTTATTAATTACATGTCTTAAATCAGAACTATGTAATATATCAAAATGAATGAAGGATAATAGGCTTAAACTAAATACTGATAAACAAAGATGCATGTTATTTTATTCAAGTTAAATATATTATTGGAAAAACGTCATTTTCGATATTAAGATCGATAAATCATTTATAAAAAAGGTAAATAGTTACGAGTACTTGGGAATTACAATAGAATTCTATTTGAATAAGGTGTTATATATAACTAAAATAGAATTGTTAAATGAATATGGGTGAGAGAGTTACTAGTGCTATGTTGAAAAGATTGATAAAGAATTTGACTTTAGTGCATAAAGAGTCAACTGATAAGTTTAGTACTCAAATGAAAGAAGTTACTGATAAATTAGCTGATCAAAAAAAAGTGATTGACTCTTTGGAGCATTCACTTGACTTTTTGTATTCTAAATTTGATGATATGCGGACAGAGAAAGAAAAAATCAAGGAGGATGTAAAAACAGTGAAATTTGAAAATGAGAGGTTGACTAAAAAGATGTTTCATATAGAGGAAAATGACAAGCAAGCAATAATGCAAAATATATTTTCAAATATTTTCAGATAAATGCGAAATCGACCTTGTTTTAAACAGCGAGTAAAAACTTGACAAAGTTGTAAAAAACAGCTAAAAGTATTTGATATTATTTATAAAGTTACAACAGGTACCGATGGTTAGTAATTGTAGGTCAGATATTGAAAGAGCGTTTATTCTGATAACCATTCAAAAACAAGATGTAACACGAAAGTTTTGATACTTTAATTAAGAAATCTTTAGGTGTAATTAAAACTTTACAGTTAATTTCCTACTTAGCATCAGTATAAAAAGTTATTCCATTTTTTTTGATTGATTGAATTACCATTGTTATTTTCGTTCTAAAACTTTGTTGACAATATTTTTTTTTTGTCAAATTAAATAGGTAAGCAAAAACAAAGCTTTCTGAGTCAAATAAATTTTAAATGCCGCTCATTGCTAGTTTTTAAACGGTTTTATCAAAAGAAAATTCACAAAATATTTTTGAATCCTTTTTTGATTTATTTGAATTAGTTTTACAACTTTATATTTTTTTAAAATCGCATTTTGAGTTAAATTATAATTGTAAAGGCAAAAAAATACTGCTTTGTTAAACAGAACTTTTTGTTAAAAGTTTTAAAGAAAAAGAAAGAAAAGCACAAATAGATTAAATTTATCTGATGGTTTTTAAACTTTTGAGTTAAAAAAATCAGCTAATAATAAAATTAGTAGAAAACAATTATTAAATAATGTTTTTCCTACTCTCTCTTTTGTTGAGTTTTTTAAATTTTTACTGTTTTTCTATGACCGTGAGATCGACTAAAAACTAGCAAATATTAGTTGTACTGAAAATTAAATTAAACTCTTAAAACTTTGGTTTTATGTGCTAGTTTTATATCCTCAAAAGTTGAAAGATTTCATTAAGTTCTTGCTTATGCTGTTGACAGACTTGTATGACTTCGATATGTTTCTTAAATATCATCTAGTGCGGCCCTTAGACTACAGTAAAACATAGTTTTTATTAGAAGCAGTTGATTACAAGCAGAGCTTTGAATAATATTTAGCTGGTGTTCCTGAGTCAGCTCCTTGATGAAAGCGTTTCAAAGCAGGTGAAATGTGATGGTACCAAGATAAATGGACACAAAATTATTGTGAACCACGTGAAGACATTGAATGAATTCACAATGTTTATTTTTTGTTTTTAGCTACTGTATTCTTACAATAAATAAAATGCTAAATAAGTTTAATCAGTAAACTTCCGAATTTTTTAAATATGAGTGATTTGTGTAGAAACATTATAAAAATAGGTACCAAAAATACTTTTTGAATATTTACTATGTTATTGATTTTATTTTTTTTATCAATTGAATAAAAAAATATAGTTTTATTTAAAAAACTTTTGTAAAAATAAAATGAGTAATTTAAATTTATGCTTCTGATGTTGCAAATAGCATACCAAAAATTACAAAAACTTTCTGCAATAGAAAGTTTTTTTAGAAGTACAAAACTAACATGCATTGATCTTATGATCATGCTCCAAAAAGTAGTCATGAGTAAAATAAAAAGACAAGTTTCTTGCTTATATTTTATAATATCGTAGACATAGAGTTAAAAGGTGAAAAAAAAATTCTAATAAAGGTAATTTGAAAAAAGTAACATAAAAGACTTATAGAGTTTATCAGCATCTTTTTTAGCAAAGCAGTTTCACAAAGAGTACATGTTTGACTTATAAAAATAATCACTTATTATTGCTTTGTTTGGACTTTTACTAGTTTTGAATAAACATCAGTCGTAAAACTAGTAGATCAAATTTAAGAACAACATATAAAAAAACCAAAAGGCTTGAGGGACAAACAATTTTTACATTATAGTTGTAAATAATCTTTTTTAAATCACTCACTTTTTACTTATAAATTAAACAAAGTTGAATGTTGCTTTTTCAAAAAACTTCTTTCATACATAAAATCTCAAGTGTCTAAATAAAAAGTACAAAGTGAATATTTATAAAAACTCTAAAATAATAAGTATGTTTTATTCAGACCTAAACAATATAAAAAGACTTTCTAAAGTACTTTGATTATAGTCATAATCAAAACTTTGGAAATCTTCTAAAAAGAAATAACATAAATTTTGAACTTAATAAATAACTATTAAAACTCTAAATAGAAAGCAAATGTAAATTGTATCATGACTTGCTAATTACACTGATAAAAACTTAATGTATAAAGGAATTAGTTTTAAGATAAACTAATGTTACGTCATAATTTGTCGTTTTATTTTATTAGATATTCAAATGTACTTTGCTAGAAATTGAGTTTTGAAAAATCTAAAGAGTTAAAGTTTTATATGTACATTTTGTTTCAAGTATTTAACTTAATTACATAACATTGAACAATTAAATTAAGGTTGTTTTACTCTAATCTGCTCTTTCGTAAACTATGCTAAGACTAAAAGACCATAAGCAGTCATTAAATACATATCTTAATTCAGAACTAGTTATTATATCAAAATGATTGAAGGATAATAGGCTTAAACTAAATACTGATAAAACAAGATGCATGTTGTTTCATTCAACTTAAATATATTGTTGGAAAAACATCATTTTAGATATTAGTATAGATAACTCATTTATAAAAAAAGGTAAATAGTTACGAGTACTTGGGTATTACAATAGATTGTAATCTAAATTGGACTGAACACATAAAGAGTTTAAAAACTAAATTACTAAAATCAATAGCTAACCTGTATAAAATAAGATACTATTTAAATAAAAATGCTTTGTATTATATCTTCAATTCACTTTTAATGAGCCACGTAAGGTATGGTTTGCTGTGCTGGGGTAGGGCCAAAAAAGGTAAAATTAATGAGATTAACAGACTTATAAACAGAGCAATAAGATGCATCCGTTTTGAAAATTAGAAAGAAAATGTTAGCAAAATAAAAATAACAAAGAAAATACTAGTTATTGAAAATATGTTCAAATATCACTTAAGAATTTTTATGCACTAATTCAAAAGAGATATATTACCAGATAATTTTAAGCCTTACTTTACAAGCGTTAATCAAATACATAATCATCTAACAAGATTTTTAGAAACAAATTATTTATTCCCAGAGTAAACAGTTTTTATGGTCTTAAGTCATTGTACTATCTTGGTTGTAGACTATGGGAAGAATTGCCCAGAAACTTAAAAGATCAGAGCTATCTTGGAGCATTTCAGTTTGGACTGAGAGTTAATTTACTTAAAAGGCAATCAGAAAATATCAAGTTTATTCTTTACATACCATTAGTTAAACTTATAACTTTGTTAACGGTGATTGTACTTTCTTTTTTTTGGGCTGATTGATGTTGATCTCATAAACTGGGTGTAAGTAGAGCTGGATTGGTATAAGTTGACTTTATTATTGTTATTACTATTTTATTTATTTAGTTGTTTTTTTTTTGGTTTCTTGTATCTAAAATTTAATACTGTTGTTTAATCCTCATTGAAAGTGTGATTAAACTAGTAGGTTTTTTTGTTTTACTAGATCTTAAATGTTATATCTTCATCATACGATAGATATCCTAAACATAGGTGTATAAACTTCATATTTTTTAGTCATACAAGTTGTTGAAAATTTTTGTTTTATGTTTACGTGCGGTTTATTTAACTCACTTAAAATACTTTTATTACTATTTTTTCAGAATATTTGTTAAGTTTAAATTTGTTAAAACTTTACTTTTTAAGTTTAGCTGTTCAGTATTAGGAGTGATTTTATTTTATGTAGTTTAAACTAATTTAATCAATTTTTAGTGCTATATTTTATTGATTAAAACTGAATTGTTTACAATCAATAAAACAGTTAAAAATTATTTAATAATTCAAAATGTTTACCTATGTAGAAGCACATATACTAAAAATTTTTAGACGGTCACCGGAACCCAGTTGTGAACAAAGTATTTAATTCGCACATCTTTATTTAAGTAAGCTCTTTATATTTCAGTAAATTGAGCAAGTTTTTTAGTTAAGACAAATAACTATATAGACGGTATTTAGAATTACATGTTGCTCTTACAGTATTATGATTATACTAAATATTTTGTGTAGTGACATTACCAATTCTCCCGTCTTATTTAATTTTGCGTTATTTGTTGCATTTTTTGTGGTTGCTCTCGTAGAGAAGGCAACAAGAAAAATGTGAATGTAAATTATCATAAAAATTTAGATCTAGGGGAAAAGACGGTGTGGAGCCCATGGTAGACTATAGTTTCCATGGTCAATATTGGCAGTAATGGTTTAAAAAGGGTGCTTACCATTTTTTGAAATATTTTTTTATTTACAATTAATTTTAAAGATTTTTATGTTTTGTTGTCATTAATGTTTTAAGTTATCTCAAATTTTACTTACAAGCAAATGGTGTGCAGCTCGATGACCGAAAGGTCTTTCTCCACACCAATCCATTGACCTTAGTTGTGAGCGTTCATATTTTTCTTTCTTCGTTATTAAACCAAGTTTGTATTTTTTTTTACACTTTAAGCAAATAAATAAAAATGTACGTGTTTTTAGGAAATCTAAAAGTTTCTAAACAAAACATACTTAAAATCATAATGTTTATCAAGTTAGCACCTTCGTAAATCATCATGATGATAAAAAAAAAGTTTATAATTATTACTTAATTGCAAAAAACTTAGTACACCTAAATAAAATGTTCAAAAGTTACTAAGTGTTTAAAATTTTGCTGATAGAATTAAAGCAATTTTAATGAAACTAGATATGTATCTAGTCTACCATCTGCTTTATAAAAAAAACTCCGCTGAACTGTGCTAGCAATAGCACAGAGAAACGACGATAGTTTTTTAATAAGTTGTAGCTTTGTAATTTGGGTTCTTTTAAAACTTTAGTTGTTTGTATATATAAAGTCCAATTTTTATCGACAGAACAAAAGCTTTACTTCTACGTTAAATGTAAAAAACTTTTGTGTAAAAATAGTTAAGTATTGATAAATGACTTTTCTGTACTTTCAACTAGTTAAAATTTTAATATAATTTCAAACCGTAAAGCATTTATAAACTAAGGTTATAAAAGTTTCAGTATGTAACATTTTTATCCAACAAACGAAAAAATAACTTTTACATTTAATTTAACTGTTGTTTTAATAATTAGATAACTTTAATTTAACTCGTAATTTTGTTTACTTTTATATTGTATGTAAAATATCCTTTGTGCAATATTTTTCAAAGCTATTTTTTTTACAAAAAGCTGTTGTAGCTTGTAAAAGCAATAGCTTATAAAAACAATCTGTATATAAAACATTTTGAGCATGTGAACATAAAAAACTTGCTTTTGAATTATATATTAGAATAGGTTTTTAGTGTAAATGCTATAGAAATACTTTAAAACACAACTAATTTTTTTGTTAAGTAAAGGTAAATGCAAGTTTCACAATTTAAAAGGTAGACTGAGAAACTAGCTTTTGATCAAATAAATAGTTTTAGTCTTGCATAAAGTCTTTTTATATTTATTTTAGCCTAAATTTTAAATAGACCAACTTTACTAGTTTTGATTTAAAAAGTAACAAGCTTCTTTGTTTAAACTATTTTAGCTTAAATGAATTTAACCAACTTTATGAAAAATATTATAAGCGTAGTATATAAAATCTAACTCGATTACTTTTTTAAAGCTTGATAACAACATAAAGCAAACAACCCGTGTTTTATTTGAAACAAAAATTTTATGTCAGCGTAAAAAAACTATTTATGTTTCCTTGTTTGAAACTTTTTTATTTCTTTAATCGAAAAAACTTCCACAATTAACTTTAAATTTATCAACTACCTTTGAACTTTTTTTTGGTTTTACTTTTAATTCAAAATCTCAAATATTAAAATAAATACTTTCTCCATAAACATGACGCTCCTTATTTGGACGAAAGTCAACACAACGCTAGTAAAACTGTGGAATTCGTATTGTTTAACATTGGTTAATAATTGATTTTTCCACCAAAATGTACATGATGACATTGTACGTTTTATTCTTTCTGTAAACTGTGTTGTTTATAACTATTGTGCTAAATTGTTTGTCAATTGCCATTCGAAAATAAGTTACTTTCAAGTTTTTTGTTAACATTAGTAATGTTTCAGTTTTTTTTTTCAAACCATATATACCTTTTAAGGTTAATTAATTGTGCAATTTGTTTGGTACGATAAGTTCAAGTTATTCTAAATGTGATATTATTAGCTATTTTTTTCTTGAGCGTCACAGTTAAGATGTTTTGCGTGAGCAAGGTAAGAGAGTTGTGAGAAAAAATGAATGCAATTTCACGCCAGGGCAGAAAATATCGCGGAAAGATAAATTGCATTACTGATATGTAACATTTGAATATGTTTTCAAAAGAAGTTTCTTTTTGTAAAGGTGTGGCATTACTATAATGCATTTTGAAACTTTTTGTGTATATTTTATTAAGCTTTAAGTAGTGACAGTTTTGTTTATAAGTTATAAATAATTTTTAGCGTTCTGTTTTTCTAGCGTTTGTTTGCTTTTAAAGAAAACACGTATACCTTTGGAAATTATATTATGTATTGTAAAACATTTATTGAATACTTTATGCGCTTATAAAACATGTACCTAAATATTTTTTTTCAACTAAAGCATACAAAAAATTTGAAAAATATTTAAGAAACATAGTCGTTTGAAAACAATTCATAACTATCTTGTCTAGTTTGTGCAAAAACCGTCGATTTTAGTTCTAGTTCACTGTTCTAGTTATAAAAAAAAAATCGAACGCAAAATAAGTATTTTGATCGTGTTTACTTAATTCACGATACAACTTTACATAATTGCATATTTAATTTAGCTTTTGTGCAATTTAAAATCGTGTCATATTTTTAACAAGTTTTACATTGCAAAAAAAAAAACATTATTTCAAATAGTTTTTTAGTAATGTTTTATTTTTATAGTTGCAATTTTATCGTTTTGTTAACGTTTTACTTAATTAATTTACCTTTAATATTTGTATCTAACAGTCTTAGTAAGAACAAGCAAATTACCAATTACCTTTTCAGTTTTAAAGTTATAGTCTTAATGAAAATTTTAAACTGTGTTTTACGACTTATTAATTTTTGATTGTATTCAAAAACGTAATCACAATAAGTATTAGTTTAGCTTTAGTGAGACTAGTTTTTCAGACTAAAGTTATGCGCAGTATTTTAACAAAGTATTCCACAGTAATCAGAATTATTTAGTACACTTACTTGTTGTGATGTTTTCTACTAGTAAAATATTAAGTAGATCAAACAATTTGTTTTTATAAAGTATTACTATCGTTTTTGTTGCGAAAATTGTTTTATAAGTAATATAAATGTTCAAAGCGTAATATAAGCTATAGAATACTTATGACCATATTAATTTTAATTTATGATCATTTAAATAGTTTTACCAGTAATTTGCGTAATAGCCCTAAGGCATGTTATATTTTTCATAAGTTTCTTATCTAAGTATAACATCATTAGGTAAAACTATTAGTAATTTTAACGTAAAGAGAACTTTACTAACGATAAAAATCTTAAGTAACTAAACTAGCTGGTTTCAAGAAAGTGTTCAAAACTTTCATAGGTTAAACCAGCGGGAGAAATAAATTAATAATAAATTATTCAAGAATGTCAAAGCTAGCAATGACTTGCAAGTTTTTATGCTTGATTTATTATAGTATGTTAAAATGAATTAGTTTTTAAAAACAGTTAACCTTTTATGTCTAGTATGTTTCATAACTAATGTACAACATTTGAAAAATTGAAAGTTGTTCTTTTTGTGTTTCAAACACTAGCCTTCACGTTTTTGTTTAATAATATACTTGCGTATATTTTTTACTTGGAACTATTTTATTCTGTGTTTAAATCAATAAATATCATTAAACCTTATTCTTAATTATCTGAAAACGCAAGGTCTTTTGCTGATAACATTTTGTTTATTTTTTTAGCAAACTTTTTTAATTATCTCGTTTTACATACATACAATATACAATACATGTTTGTTTAGTTTATTAAACCGTCAGTATTTTTATGTTTTATATTAAAAAAAACAAAAGTAAGAAAATTAATTGATTAAATGGTTGTAAAATAACTAAAAATCAAAACAAAAGCAAGAGAGTTTATTAAAATTATTCGATCTTTTAAATTTAATCTAAATTAAAAGCAGTATTTAAAGTTAGTTTTCTTTATTTTTTATACTAGTTGATATTATCGAGCACTAAGTAAAACTCAATTAGCTCTCACTTAAGTATTAATAGTAGAAGCGGTTTTTGTGCGAAAAAAGAATATGTGTGAATTCACGTTTGCTCTTTTTTCGGTTTATTCTAAGCTTGTTTTTTGTTTAGTTATTTTGTATAAATTTTTTCGTTCTTATACACACGAGTCTAAATCATGTGTTTGGAGTACAAAAATTATATTTTTTATATTAAGATAAAAGGCTTTGTTACACCTTAAGTTCTTCTTCTTCTATGTTTTTTCGTTTATGCAGCGAGTACATATTTTATCTAAAAGGCAATATTTTCCTTGATATAATTAGAATTTTATTGAAAGGTAGGTGTGAAAAAAATAAATAAATGTGTTGTAGTCAAGTATTAATCAACTTGCAATTTTTTTTACAATGTGTTTGTAGCAATTTACCAATAAAGTTATTTTTTACTTTTTTTAATTTTTCAGCTAATTATTTTATTTAGTAGAAGTATTTAAACCAACATTTTAGTGCTTACATCTCTTCTGTTATTAAGAGATATATTTCAATGTTTTTTCATATAAGTGTTAACTTTTGAATGTACATAATTTGTTATTAAGATAAGCTAACTAAAATTATTCAAAATTATTTCGTTCTGAAGATATGTGTTAAACATTGAAATGAGTAAACGATACGAAAACTAGTTAGTTTTTATAAAATATATAAATGTTTAGATAGATTATTTAACACATTTCAAGCCCCATCGGTAACTATAGCAACCATGGGCGAACACGACAGCAGGGTTACCATACAGAAAATAAAACCCCTGGATGAAGACAACTACAATGACGATTACAAAGTTAAAATCGCCAGTTCAACTTCATCTGAGTTTGTTGTTTGTTATTACATAGATTAACAAATCTAAAATGTGTAATGTATGTATATTATTAATTATTTTCTCACACAATTTTGGTTATTCTTAGAGTGTAGAGCTACATGTTTTTTTTTTAATTCAATAAATATATCCAAACTAAGGTACAGTTTTTAGCTAATTGTACTTTTTTTTTCTCAATAAGTTACTTTTTTAAATCACTTCATTTCACTTTTTACCCTATTAAATTTAAGTTTAACGTCTAACTTTACCTTTTTATATGTTATGTTTTTAGCTTAATATAGTTCTAGATTTAATTTAAACTTTTAATAATTCATAATAATACGGTTTTATAAAAAAAAATGTTTTTAAATTATGTATAAACTGTTTGAAATAATATTTCAAACCTAAAATCATTAAGAAAAACTTAAAATTTAACTCAAAATAAACTTCTTTAAAAAAACGTTTTTTAGATAATTTTTAAACTACAGTTACTATTAGATTAAGAAATTTCTTGGAAGATTTTATTAAATTCAAGTTTAAAAACGTCAGAAAAATAAATTCAGCTACTTACAATACTTTTTGGAAATAATGAAAAATAATTAAGAAGTTTTATAAATTTAAACTCAACTTTTATGACTTTAATAAAACTTCAAGTTTGAAACTAATCATAAATAACAAAAATAAGATTATCAGAATATTATATAAAACACAGACGTAATTAAGTTTTTTATTCTTTATGCAACATAAAGAAGTAGTTGAGTTTTTTCATATGCACAAACCCACACTTAAAATATAAGTCGTCTTTTAAATTGAATTAAAAAAACTTATTCATTTTATAACAAGATGTTTTTAAGTTTTACACATATAAAAAAGAGGTTGATAATTCCTAGATATGACATTAAACTTCAACCGTGGTGTACGACGTAATAATTGAATGATTGTTGGTACACAAACTCTTTAGACCAAACCTTTTCAGCGCGTTTTGTCTTTCAATAAACATAAACATAATGTTGAGTGTTGTTTACTGAACAAAATAAATAAAGCGCTGAAAACAATTGGTCCTCGGAGTTGGTGTATGAAAAAACCTTTTGGTTATCGAGTCGTACACTAACTGGATAAAGTTTAACGTCTTGTCCATGACAGAAAATAAGAATCTCTATTTTATATTCAATAAACAAAAAATGTTTTTCTAATTGAAAGTGAGCTAGGTGTAACAAAACTGAGTCATTTATTTTGTTCGTTTAACGTTTTTTTATAACGATATACAAAACTTTAAAAATAAACAGAAATTTTAAAATTGATGACTAGTTAACTAAGTTCAAAAATAATTCTAAAACAATTTTAATTTTTACAAACTTGACCACTGATCTTAATTAATACTACTTGTTATTCAGTTATATTTTTAAAAAAGTAAGGTGCTTTGTTATCATAATATCTTTGTATTAAAAAAAATGTAGTTTTAACTTTTACGATGACTTGTAGTTTATTTTCACTGTAAACTAGAGTTTCTAAAATACTAATGTTGTATTTTAAACGTTTTTTTTTATGTGTTTCGTATATCCAGCTGGTTATAATCTTGCAAATATGCTGTGAACTTAAGAATTTATTTTGAATTTTAGTATTAAGGTAAACATTCATACGAGCAGTAACTTAGCTTAATTAATATTTTTTTGCAATTTTTAAAAAATGTCCAAACTTTAGATCCAATTAATTTCCTTATCTTTAAAGCTATATAAATTTTTTTTATTCTAGAGAACGCTCATTTGCCGTTTATTAAAAAAAAAAGTCCATTAGGTTGGGGTTTGACTTTTTGAGTGGGGACTCGGCCCTTGGGCCCCTTAGAAAAAAATAGTTTTTTTTGGATATTTTGACTCCAACCGATGTTTTACCCAGAGTTTTTATTTCAATATTCTGATTTTGCTTTGTTTTCAAAGGTCGGTGTTTTTTATTTCTAAATTCCTAAATTTTTAAAAATATATACAAATATGACGATTGTATACTTCAAAGACCCTCAATTTTCAAACGGTCACTGAGGCAAAAAAAAGAAAACTTATTTTGATCCACTTAATTATTAATATTTTAAATGGTTTACACTTTTTTTTTATCTAAACTGCTTTTATGTAAGACATGACCCATGCACGTTATACTAAAATTATCATTATTTGAACATGAAATCCCTCATAAAAGAAATATTAGGGATTTTGGGTATATTCGTATATATTGTTAATAAATAAGGAACTTGAAAAATAGAAACACCGACCTTTGAAAAGACAGAAAAGAAAGAATAATAATAAAAATCAACATTTTCTGGCTCAAACATCGGTTAGAGTAAGAATATCCAAAAAACAACATTTTTTTTCTAAGGGATCCCACTTAAAAAGTCAAACCCCAATCCAATGATTTTTTTTAATTAAAGGCAGAGGAGCGTTCTCTAAAATTAAAAAAAATCGAAGTTAGCTTTAATCATAAAGAAAATAATTAGATCTAAAGCTTGGGACACTTTTTTTAAAAACTGAAAACTGCAAAAAATGCTAATGTAGCTAAGTTAACGCTCGTAATCTAAGTAAAAGAGCTGGACTAAATTCTATATAAAACATTTTTAATTTTGGACTTTCCCATACTTGAGTTCAAAACAAAAGTAAATTCTCATTACTAATCACAAGTTTGCATATTATTATACTACAATTTAAATACAAGAGAAAGAATACTTGACAAGAAAAAGCATACAATCTATTACAGTTCTGACGTTTTTCTAAATGTTTAAGAGTGTAAAGCCTTAAGCTAATTTACTATTGTTTATTTTTAAAATAAAACATTTCATCATTGATTAGTTTTATAAAATAAAAATTTTTGTTTAAAGAACAACACTGTAACTTAATTTTTTTTTGTTGTTCTTTTTATTTTATTATCAACTAAATGGATTTAGTGTTTAGAACTAAAGTTTATTTGTTACTGAAGTCTCATTAATCATTAAGTTGTAAAAAAGTGTAAAATAAATCTAATAGAAACAAACAAGCTACTTGAATCTTTTTTTCTATCAAAATTTCAACTATGAAATTTATTTTTAAAGGTTGCATGTAAGAATTTCTGTTCAAATATTTTATACTTTACTTGTTTTTTTTTTGTTATTTTCTATTTTGTAACTCCATGTTTGGTAATTATAAATTAGATTAAAAAATATAAAAAAATATAATGTTTTCATGTACTATAATGAACACCTAGTATGGAAAAATGTTCAAAACAAAGTTAAGTTCTTTATTTTTATTTTTTAAAGGTTTTTTTTTGTACTTTATGGTTTTGAAACATATGAAATAGTTTTTTGTATTGTAAAGTCTACCTGTAATACTATATTTATGTTTTAAACCTCAAACAAAGTAGTTTAGATAGAACTTGATTAGTATTTGGTAGCAATTTATTAATAAGATTTTATTTAATTTTTTCTAAAATTTGACTTTTTTAAAGTTAAGTGTTAGTTTGTTTAAGTCTGAAGCTCTAAATAGCTTCTATAGAATGAGTGTTAACAAAAAGGAATTTGAAAATGATGAAGTTATTGAACCATTTATATCATTCAAATCAAATGATAAAAAAGAAAACATAAAGTTTGTTTATGACATATAGAATAAATTTGAAAAAGTTGGAAATGTCAAAATTTCAGTAAATTTAATATGAAGTATAGTAATAATAATCTTAAATATTAAAGATTCTGCCCACTGTGTAAAAGATGAAAAAAATTTCTAAAAGTATCTAAATAGATTTTTTATTGTTTCAATTTTTTATTTATACTTTCTAGTCATGTAGTATAGATGTTAGAACTGTGGATACAGAAATTACTTAATTATTAATAATTTTAGTATACAGTGAGCATTAAATATCTAATCAATTTTTTTTTGTTAAGTGATATTTTTGAAACGAAATATGTCTCCTAAATTAATAAAATTTTTTATGAGTTAAACCTAAATGTTTATTAAACAACTCTTTGTTATATGGTAAAACTGTAAATTAAAAATAAATCTGCTGTACTAAACATTTGTAAATTGGTGGTTGATAAAAATATTTTACAGCCTTTCTGAAACAAATAGTGAAAAAAGCAAAAAAAAAGAAGATGAACCAACATTGTCCTACAAAGAAATGGTTAGTAAAAAGTAATTAACATACTCAATTAATTGGTAAAGATATTTATTGGGTAGTTAACTTTTATAGAAAATAATATTTTTTTTTAAATTTCAGCAACAGATCTAAAGTATTAGATTTTTATTAACTTTTCTAATTATGTTAAAGTTCTAAAAAAGTAACTTGTGTACCTAAATTTGTTTAATTAAAAAAAAAAACTTTTAAAAGAAATAATACAAACTAAGGATGTAGCTCAGTTCTCCAGAGATAAATATATTATTGATTAAGCTTTTGATTAATATTTATGTTTTAAAACAAGGGTTGGTAAATTGAGGCCCGTTGTGATAAATCTAGCCTATCAAGCAAATTAAAAAAACTGTTCTGCTATGTGTGTTTTAAATTGATAAGAACTTAAGCAAAACTAGCAAAATGTTTATAAACAAGTATTTCAAATGCAATATTATCCTACCTGTTAGTAAACAGCTGTGAAAATTAGAATAATACTTTAGTACAGTTTTGCCTTAATTTATAGCTTTTGTTTTTTAGTAAAACTTATATAATTTTCTGGTTGTGGCCTTTACTTATTCTTAATAAATCAAATGATATTTGTACCTATACTTACAAAAGTCTTTCAAATCTTGTTTTTAAAGTTCTTTGGTTTAAGGTTTTAATTATTTCAACAACTTCAGTTTTATAAAAAGATAAATAAAATTGACTAAAAAAATAATAAAGTGTTGCATAATAATTTTTGCTACTTCCCTGAACCAAATAATATAATACTGCATGTAATGTTAAAGGTTTTCTATGAAAAGTTATTAAATAAGTTGAAGTACTTTTATTAAGAATACTTAATTAGTCCTTCAAAAAATTTTGTATTAATTGTTTAAATTGAAAACCCTTTTATTTACTTTGCCAATCTTTATATTTAGCTTTGTAACTTTTTAAAAGTATTAGTAAATGTAAGAAATTAGTTGAAAGTTGTTCTGTACGTTTATTTTATAGCTTATAAAGTTGTATGTTGAACAATTTTATTTTAGTTTTTATATTTTAAAATACAATTTCAATGTACTTAACAGTTCAGATACTCAACTGGGGTGGACTACATTTATTTTTTCTTTGGAACAATAGCAGCATGCGCCCATGGTGTTGCCATGCCTTTGTTGTTCATTTTTTTTGGTGACACCACTGATGCTTTTGTTGATTATGGATATTTCTTTGAATGCGATTTTAATTATACCATATGCCAGTCAGATGGCAAAGTTGGTATCAACATGACTGAAAGGTTTAGTAATTGTTGCATTTTATAAAAACAGTATAAAAGTAACATCAAGTAATTTGATTTAAAAAAATAATACATTAAAAAAGCAAGGTTTATTTATTTATGTTAAATATATTTAAAGCAATAAGTAGTTTTTAATAATTGATAAGTTAGTTTTAAGAGTTACTATAACAAATCCGAAAGTCTTTTCATTAAAACTTAAGATTATGAATATAAATAAACTTACAATCAAGTTGGATAATACAGTATTAACTTATACAAACAGAAACAAGTTTAAACTATGATTTACAAATTTAAATTTTTATTTACAATTTTCAACATGTAAAAATTTGAACTTTAACTGAATGTAGAAGTTGTATCAAGTTCTATTTTCGTTACTATTATCTCAATTCAATCTAAACCATCTACTTTAGCTAAGATAAGGTTATGCTTTTAAAAAGTCGATCAACCACAAAGCTAGATTTTATTTTATTAAAGAAAATACTGTATTAAATGCATTGTTGTTTTGAAACTAAGACCTTAACTTATACAAGGAAAATAAATACTATTTGATTTTTTCTAAATTTTATTATGCAAAACACTGTTTGTGTAATAAATTTAGAAAAAAATAGATAACTAAAAAAATACCATGACAAACTAGATCTAAAAATATATATTTTTGTTCTTTTACTAAAACCTCAACCAAAATAATTTTAAAAAATATAATATATTATGTCATTGGTAATGAAATTATATATAAATTTTATTTTAATAAAACATATAATTGCTTATCTTGGCTTTTAATAACAATTGTAAAAAAAGTTCATATTAATTTTTAGGCCCTGTTTTGAAATTGTTTGACATAAACTGTAAAGCCATACAGAGGGTATAATTTTTTTTTTCACAAATTTAACTTAATTTGTAGAATTATAACTTTGCTACAGTTTGCCTTATCACAGTTTTAAAAAACTGAAAATAATTTTTAAGATACAGCTGTTTAAAGTCAGAGTGTAGAATTGGTTCTATATTGAAAGGAGATCAAAAAAGGTGAATAACAAAAAAAATCTTAAAAATCTATTTCCTCCTATGTTTTTTTGATAAACGCCTTAAATTTTCAGGAAGTGTTCAATACAATACTCAAAAAAAATTGTAGGAAGAGTTTTATTAATCATTTTACTAATTTTTTTTTGTTAAATAGACAGTTTATTTTGTTTTTTGGTTAGTAGTTTTTTTGTTCAGTTTTTTGAAACCTTGTTACAACAATTTTTTCTAAATGTTCCAAAATTAAATATTTGCTTAGAATTTAAGGTGTTTATTTCAAAAAAGGTACAAGTAGATAAGTTTTTAGTATTTTTGTTTATTCACCTTTTAAATTTTTCCTCCTATAAGGAGCCTACTGTACTCTCCAACTTTGACTGGCTATATCTCAAAAATTAGTTTTAATATTAAAATTTGTAAAAAGCAAGTTATAACTTAGTTTAAACTTTACAAATAGTGATCGAGTTATAAAAAAAGCTGTTAACTCCCCTATGGCCTTAATTAAGGCCATAGTGGGGGGTAAACCATGTTTTTTACAAGTTGATCTTATTTTTTAGAGTTTTTTCTAAGCTTCAAGATGCTTTTTATCGTTTAAAAAAATTCAAATTACTTTTTGAGATATGACTAGTCAAAGTTGGGCCGCATAATAGGTTCCCTATGGGAAGGGAAAACTAAAACAACGAAAAAAGACTATTTCATTTAAAATCTATCTCCTCCTACATTTTTCAAGCAATCTTCTTTAAACTTTCACAGTCTAATCTTTATACAATAACAAAAAAAAACGTTACTTTGGAATTTAAAATATTTTCTGTAAAAGTATATTTTTTTTTGAAAAAAAAACACTTTTTTTAAAATTTTGGTAATAAATTTTTTATTTTTTTAAATTATTAAAGTTCTAAAGTAACGTTTTTTCATTTTATTATAAGAAGTATTTCCTAAAAATTTGAAGAAGATTGCTTGAAAAATGAAGGCTGGTAGTTTGAAAAACTGGCTTGTAGTTTGTACTTAAAGCTTTCATATAAAAGCCAATGTTATTTTTTGTACAAAAAAATTTTGGACTCCCCCCCTATGGCCTTAACTTTAATAATATGATACAATGAAATCAACAGAAAATAAAACTTTGTAACAGGTAAATAGTTTGGTAATTTTCTTCAAATTTGATAAAATGTTTTGAAAAAGTATTTTTTTTAACGTTCTTGATTTATTTAGATTTTGATTTTTAGTTGTCTAATCTACTCAAAACTAAAAAAGTAACCTCTAATATCTCTCTTGGAAATCTAAAATAGAATTTTGTCCCTGCTGTATAAAATCACTAACTTAAGTTAACTGCAAAAAAATAAACTTTTCACTGTGTTACATATAACACAGAGTTTTCTAATTATACAAAACTAAATAAAACAGTGAGTTCAACACAATAGCAGCAGAAGCGAAAGATATCGAAGGTGCTGTTGGCTATCAGTGTATTATATTCTCAATACTTGCAGTTGCAGTTTGGGTTTGCGGCACATTGCAGGTATCAATATTTATTTAATCTTAAAATATTTAAATGTTTTTCACACATTTGTTGTGTGTCATTTGAATTCAATTGCATGTTTAAGCTACTGTAAAAGTTTGATTTTGTTTTTTCTTTTTTACTAGGTGTCTAATGATTGTTGTTTTGATGGTATATAATTATGTAGTTTGTTTTTAAACCATATTTTTTCATTATTATTATTGGTATATCATTATCAAATAACAACTAAACAAATATTAAATAAAAAACCAAAGCTTTCCTGTTGCATATGGTTTAAGTTATATTGAAAAATCCCAAATTATTGTTTCCTAGCTAACAATTAGGAATAAAAATAGTTGATTACTAACATTTAAATAATGTAACAACATATATAAAGTTTTTACCTGTCTGGTACTATAGCCAATGTATAAAAGCTTATAAATGTAAATGTATTTTGATAATGATAAACAAGTTATTAACAATCATTTTAAATATAAATATTGCATTAATATATGAACCTCAATTTTTTAAATGTATATGTTATTGCCTTTAGTAACACTTTTTTAGTCTAATATGATTGCAAACACAAGTTAAGATAAAGGCATATTCAAGCACTAATAAGTGGCACTGATTAAAAAATAACAACATAAGTTTTTTTTTAGGTTCTTAAAAAACTTCACTTACTTTTTTGTAAATTATTAAGAGCTTTTTTTGGTTAACATGTTTCTTTAGACAGTCTTTTATAAACCTAATAAATACAGTTTTACTAGTTGTATAAAATTTTTGTTGCTATAGAGCAAATACAGTTTTGTTAAAAATAACTTAAAAACAACTTTGTCACAGGTTTCACTATTTTGCATTCCAGCATCAAGGCAAGTGAACAAGATAAGAATTGTCTTCTTCAAAAGTATCTTGCGCCAGAACATTGGCTTCTTTGATGTGAACTCTGCAGGAGAACTGAACACTCGACTTGCAGAGTTAGTTTTTATTGAACCGTGCTACTAGTTTATTCCTTTAATTTACAGTATAATCTAGGGCATTTGTTTGGTAGAAAATAAATTAATTGAAGTGTCTTGTTGTTTTCACTACCGTATTTTATATAGTTTTATTGTATGATTCATAAGTAAGACCTTTAGATCTAGGGTAATAAACGCTATAGTCTGCAAATACAAAACAATAATGTAATTTTATAAACTTTTATAATCTTTTATTTTTTTTAACCATAGGTTGTTGTTTACTTGTTCTATGAAATCAGTTTCAGCTTAAGTACTCACAGAACTATATTGACATAGCTTTATTCTTTAAAATAAGTTTTTTAAAATTATAAAAGCTTTTAGTCTTCTAACTAATATTTGTTGATTAAAAAGTTTTAAATAAAGTCATAACAATTATAAACGTCAATCTAATAGTATTTATTTAAATTTATTTCTTTATTTGTTTTAATACTATCTTTTTTCAATATATATTTTGCGTTTAATATCTTAATTAACAGTCTTTAAATTAAAAAAAATATAATTTGTAGTTTACTATTTATTACACAGTTGATTTTTCAATTAAAATCTATGAAAAAGCTTTATTAGTTAAAAAAACAAGTAAACTTTGTTTTGAATATTTATTTAACCAATTTAACTTTTGCATCAACAAGTTTGTCAGGCAAAGTGTTTTGAAGCTCATACAGTTTACAGAGCAAATATAGTTTATGCTCTATAAAAGCTTATTAAATACCAAGTTTATTTGTTCTTAAAAGCCTATTTCTTTGTGATAATTTGAAAGCAAACTGTTTACCAAATGCTTAACTAAAGTAACAACAAAGTAAATATTTTAAAGAATAATTTGTGACTTAATGTTATAAGGGAATTTTTTAAATTTTTGTTTTGCACAACTAAAGGTGTTATGATTTGTATTAGTTTGTAATTGTATTAATTAAAGTAAAAATAAAGTTGGATAATGTATTTTAATTGCATTGCTTGTAACTTTTTCTTTATAACTTTTTTATGTTACCCATCAAGAGTGATTAAAAAGTTTGTTAATTTTTTTGACGTTTTTTAAACAATGTTAAAGGATAAATTGTATAATGCTATCATGTATACTATATGGTTTGCAATATCTAACTTTTTTTTTACAGAAAAGTTGATACACGTTGAAAAAACTTCTTTATCTTTACTTTAAATCTTTACTTGTAACTTAAATCCATATAAGTTAATAACTTTAGTATTCGGAGTAGTTAGCTAAATATCTAAATTTTACAATTTTAAATTACCTTGGTGATAAAATTACAAATACAAGTATGCATTATGCTAACAATGTTGTATAACAATTATAGATAAAAAAGTTATTAAGTACTTGAAATGTTTCTTGTTAAATCAAAAAAAGTGTAAGTAAGTAATGTGACATTTCAACAGTGACGTGAGCAAGATACAGGACGGTATGAACGACAAAGTGTCGCTGATGATAATGAATTTGTCGCGCGCACTCGGCGGCCTTGTCATCGGTTTCGTATACAGTTGGAAAGTGTCCCTGGTCATCATGGCTTGCTCCCCCCTCATCGGTGTCCTGTCCGGTGTCCTCTTCAAAGTTTTTTTTTTTGTGAACTTTATAATATTAATGAGAATAAGTTTTGTTGTATCACTTTGATAATTACACCAAAGTTCTTGGTAGGTAAAACTTTATAGCTAGTGGTAACCAAACAAAGCGTCTACAAATAGATGTGACATATTACCCAAAAGCTAGTTGTTTTCTAGTTAAAACTTTCAAAATGTTTTGTTTAACCATTTTCCGAGTTACTTATGTATACCAACAAAAATGGTAACACAACCGTGATTGAATGAACCTGTATTTGTCAATCTACAAACAGTTGTGATGTTTTATTATGAATCTTAAGATTTCTAGTTAAATGGTTTTTGATCGTTTTATTAGAGATTTTTACCTAAACAGAGAGTTAGTAACAAAGAAGGTGTATCTGTAAAATTACCAGTTTTATACTTTTAAATACTTAAAAATCTTTCAGTAAGTTTATGATATTTTACTTTTTTTTGTTGAAACTCAATGAAATAATTTAAATCTCAAATTATATGTTTAATAAATATAAGCTGTTAGAAATATGTATGTAATCATTTGTCAAGGTTTAAAAGGATTGGAATAAGCCAAAAAAATTTAAAACAAAAACAGTATACTGTATATTTAGCTATAAAAGTCTAAAAATTTAATAAAAAAAATATATTACTGTTAATTTTATCATCTAACAACAGTTCATTGAGACATTTGCGAAGAGTGAGAATGAAGCGTATGCAAAAGCTGGCGCCATCGCTGAAGAAGTAATTGGTGCAGTGAGAACTGTGTATGCGTTTGGTGGGCAAAAAACTGAAAGCGAAAGGTCACTACCAGTTGTAATTTCTTGATAATAAAATAGTTAAAATGTTTTTCAATGACTTATGTTTCAATAAAAGTTGCTTAAGTCTAGGGCTATTTTTTTTTAGTTTCTAGTCGCTGGTATATTTTCATAGCTAATTGTTATGAATGAAACACATTTTATTTTTCTTATTGATTTGTTGTTGTTAAATTAAGTAATAAAAAGTAACCATTAAAGCTTTATAGCACGAGTAAAACACAAAAAACAAAAACAGATACGCTGAGAATTTGGAGGAGGCAGAGAAAGTGGGTATTAAGAAGGGGCTGACCCAGGGGGTAGGTACAGGTGCACTGATGTTTATATTGTTCAGTATGTACGGGCTTGCATTCTGGTATGGAGGCACACTTGTTAAGACTGGTGAAATTGAAGTGGGGGATTTGCTCACTGCTTTCTTCTCTGTACTTACTGGAGCATTCTCACTTGGACAGGTGTGTTTAGTTGTTTAAAGCAGGGTTGCCAAAAAATCTAAAAACTTGGAGTAACCTGGAATTTGACAGTTAAGGCAAAAAAAAAACAACTGGAAAAACCGGAATTTTAAACAATTATAACATAAAAATAATAAAATTGAGATTAGAAACCGAAAATCTATCATATACAATAATATTTTTGAACCTTAAAGTTTTTTATACTACAAATGGTAAAAAAAAAAGTTAACTTTCAAAAACCTGGAAAAAGTTTTCAAAAAACCTTTGGCAACCCTGTTAAAATTATTAAAGTATACTTATAATTTTGTTTTGAGCAAATGTTTGCTAAAACTCCTACTTTTATTTCTAAATTTTCCGATTGACTATGCTTTGTCAAAGTATTGTGTAAAATTGTTAATATTTTATAGTATATATAAATAATATATATCTGTTTTTCTCTTTCTCAGCCTCTCATCAAGAAATAAAGTTTATTATTTGAAAAGTACTTTATGTTTTCATGATTTTTTTTATGTATTTTTATTTATTTAAACTTTTTTTTATAAAATCTTAGTTTTATCAGCTATTATGTTTTCCTTAACTTTTTGGTGTATGTGATAATAGTTGTATTTTAATTCACCATTAGTCTGAATTTAACAACTCTTCTTAAGTAAGATTATAATTTTCATAGATAATAGATATAATTTAAAAAACAGTTTGGTATTATAGTTAGAAAAATAATTAGCTTTTTTTTTTAATAATTACTCATTTATTGATTTTTGTATGTGTAGTCACTTATAACTTTTTTTATTAGTTATATGGAGAATAAATTTTTTATACTTGGTTGTTGGGGTACTAAACTGAGTCGAAATTTATCTAAAAAATGACTATATTGAGATAATGTAAAGAATATTTTTTTTTTAGATCTAATGCACTACAGAATAAGTTTAAAACTATTATTTGTTTTCTTAGTATATAAAAGTCTTAGGTTTCTCATTTAAAGTTTGAAAAAACGAATTTATCTTTTTTAAATAACTTATTTGATTTTGTAGAACAGAAAAAAAAAAATTAAGTTTTGAAAGCAGTGTTCATTTAAATGAGTATTACACACTACTTTGATTAGAAGTATTATGTTAACAAAATACAAAAAATAGCATGCTGTTTTATATTAGTCATACAGGGTTGCCACAAGGTCAGGAAAAACAAAAAAAATACCAAAGTTTGAAAAAACGTCAGGTTTTTTGTTTAAGTTTACTAAATTCCTTATTTTCCAAAGCATTCAAGTGGTAAAATATCATTTAAAAATCCTCTAAAGTCAGACTAAAATTGCAAAATTTTGCTAGAAATTTACAAAATTACTATTTTCCAATACCTTCATCTAGTAAAAATTAATAAAATATCCTTTATAAAACTGCAAAGTTGTTCTATCAATAAATTGAACAACTACCTTACTTGAACAAGCAGTTTTTGTATGCTTTTTAGTATTGATGATCTGTGGCATGGACACTTCCATAGTGAAACTGTGATACATACACAAAAGTTTATCTTCCAGAATTTTAGAATCAAAATTTTTTTTTGTTTAAGTAAATAATTAAGTTTTTTATAATTAGTACTAAGTTCAGTATTTTATGTAACAAGTTTATGTGTATACTTTAACTCTTTATAATTTTTTCAAATTGTTTAAATTTGATAAATAATTAAAAGCAGATTATGTTATTAACTTGACATAGAAAACTGGAGCTGTATTAGAAAAAATAAGAAACGTTATTTTGAATAGTTATAAACGTGATATTTTTATTTGGCATTGATTTAATTTTCAACAAATTAGTAGTAGATTATATGTTTTTGATTAACTGGTTTAATTAGAACTAATTAAATAAATTTTTTAATACTAATTGAATTAGGTGTTTTGTCCTCTTAATAACATATGTTATTTATGAATCTTATGTGCGTTTTAGATATTTTATCTTTCATACAGTTTTTACAGTTTAATTATTTTTAGGTTGCTATGTTTAGCATGCTATAACTATTCAAACAGGTTAATAAAAGTTTGTCTTGTTGTAAGGTTTTTCCAGATAAGTTTTGCAACTAACATGTTCGTACAATAAAATTTAAATGTATTTATAATACACATTTGTAGTAACTTAAATACATTTAAATTCGTAAACGTTTTTATTTCAGTCATGAAAAAATCGTTAACTTACAATAGTAAGCTTGTACACAAGCTCTTTGTACAATGCAATCTACATTTCATACAAAGTAAAATCAATACATTTGAAGTGCGTAGCGTGAATTAACTTTAGTTTTGCCCGTCAAAAAAAGCTTTGTTGTGTTAATATGAAAACAGTGTAAAAAACAAAATTAAGGTCATTGAAAGTTCAATAAAAAGTAAGTGTATTTAATTATTTGATTGTTTAGTTTTAAATAGTTGGTTTAATTAAATGTTAAACGCATCATTAAAAAAAGTTTTGTTTACAGCAGAGTTTTACTTTTTATAAAGTTTATGTTTATAATATATTCTTTATAAAAAGATATTTTGTCTTAAAATGTTTAACTTTTCAAAAAACGTAAAATTTCTATACAAAAATGATATATATTCAAAAAGACTTGGTAAACATTTTTACAAACACTTTGAACTAAATAAAAATTAGTGGTACATTAAAGAATTTATCAACGCTTGAAAGTCACGTCATCTGTTGCAATGATGACATTACTCACATATTTCTTTTGAAACACTTTAAATAATAACCATACCATTTGCGTTTTATGCTCCTAATAGTTTAAAAATTAGTATTTTTGTTTAGTCTAACACTATTGAAAAAAATTCCTACATGTTATACAAGAAAAACTTTATACTAATCTTAATATTATAATCTTTCAGATCTTTTGATTATAAGTGTGTATTCTTGTCATACTGGTAGCTTTAAGTATATTTTAATAATTTCTGTACTTAAAAGTTGAAATGTTAAATGTAATAAATAAGCGAAAACTTAATTTTGTTCATATTTATTTTTCTAAGAATCTTTACAGTAATACTAATTGCATATTCTCAGTGATTTTATCGTATTAATGTTAAATATGTATTTTATTTGCATCACAAGACAACCAACTACTTGACAATGAGTTTGTTGAGCACGGTCGGTTTTTCGTCAACTTATTATGACGTCACAGGTGGGGAGCAGCGTAGAGAGGTTCGCTTCTGCCAAGGCGGCCGCGTTCAAGATATTCGAGATAATAGACAGGGAGCCGGAGATAGACTCGATGAGCGAGGAAGGGTACAAACCCGACAAGATCAGGGGAGACATCAAATTGAAGGAGGTTGAGTTTCACTACCCGTCAAGAACCGATGTACAGGTTGAATTTAATATTTAATTTGTTATACAGTAATATTACTAGAAGTTTGTTATTGATAAGTTGTTTATTATATATGTTCTGTTGTTTTAAAATATAAATTTCCTATTAATACCAGATAAGTTGACATAAGTGCAGAGATGTATTTGATAATATTATATGTAATAATAATATTATGATACATTGCTTGATAATATTTGAAGTTGTGGAATATGTGATAAGCATACAATTTGTTGCTAGTAAATATTAATGAAAAATTATGACAAAATTAAGGAATTACGTGATACAAATTATTAACTGTTACTAAAAAACAAGAATTTTCTTAGTCAAATACCGTATTTGAAATAAAATACTAAAACATCTTAGTTTTTTATATTTGAACATGGATAAAGTTATTTTTGTTAGATAACAGCTTACATTGATCAGTTCTAAGGAAAATAGAAACTAAATTTATGATACTTTATATTTAAATTTTTCAAAGCATGCAAAGAAATGATTCTACTTTGTCAGAAATTTTGATTATCAGCAAGTGTTTTTTCTTAACTTGTTTTCAAAAACAATTTTTATACTTGAAAAAATACTTTAATATACTAACTACAAGTAAAATCAACAGAACTAAAATAAAGCTAATTTTTAATAGCATTAAAGTTACTACTAAATATTTTATAGTAAAAAGAATTTTAGCTTAATTGATAACACACTTTAAAATATTTTTAAGAACATCTGGTTTACAAAATGAAATTACAACATAACGTTTCAATCATAACAACACAGGTATTGAAGAAGGTGTCAATAGATGTGGAGCATGGCAAAACAACTGCTTTGTGCGGGCAATCTGGGTGCGGTAAATCCACCTGCGTTCAGCTCATGCAACGATTCTATGATCCCATTGTTTGTTTTTAATTAAAAATACTTTTTGTACGCATTAAAACTTTTTTTTAGAGTTATGCGACTTCTTTGATTTAAACTATTATTAAGTTTTAATTATAACCTTAATAAATTATGAATTTGAAAAAGGAAATTTTTCTATGATATTAAGAGTTTTAATTATTCAAAAACATCGTACAATAACAAAAGGTAATTAGATAGCTAATTTTATTTTTCATTTTCCAAAAAAATTATGAAACTAGAAAACATACTGATCAATTAAAACTGAATCATTCATATTTTGATCACAGGGTGGCGTTGTTGAGTTGGACGGCAGGGATATCAGGACCCTCAATGTTGAGTGGTTGCGTAGCAACATAGGTGTGGTTTCCCAGGAACCCGTGCTGTTTGACACGTCCATCGCGGAGAACATCAGGTACGGCAAAAACAATTGTACGACTGAGGAGCTCCACCAAGCGGCAAAACTGGCCAACGCGTTCACCTTCATCAGCAAGCTTCCCAACGTGAGTGTTTTACAAAGAAGCTAAAAATATTAAAAAATTTTTTTTTTTAATTCTACTTTTTTTGAATAAAATTAAATAAAATTATCATGAAACTTAAGCATGTAAATTTTTTTGCAGAAATTCGACACGATAGTGGGGGAGGGAGGGGCGCAGATGTCGGGCGGACAGAAGCAGAGGATTGCAATAGCGAGGGCCATCATTAAAAATCCCAAGATATTGTTGCTGGACGAAGCCACTTCCGCGCTGGATTACGAAAGCGAAGCCGTCGTGCAATCTGCGCTGGACAAAGCTGCTGAAGGTACGTTTGAATAAAGTAGTTTTATTGCCGCTTAATTGTATTGAACCATGTGCCATTATGATTGGTGCAATTATAGTTGATTGTTTATGAATTATGATTTCAAAAAAAATTTCTTTTAATGATTATCTTTCTAAAGACATTAAAGTAAAATTTATACTTTTGTCTCATATTAATGCTAGTGTATTGAAATTTAGAATAATGACTTTAGTAATCGGCATTTTTAAGAAGTTTCACGGTATAATAGTAAAATTTAAAAAAAATTATAAGTTTTTTAAAAGTAATAACGATTTCATGTTGTAACCGATAATTTTTCTCATTGTATTAATAATGGTCCTCTATATACAGTTTCTTTAAACTTTACTTAAAATAATAAAATAAAAAAGAAAGTCTACAGAGCGTAAGCCTGGACTTTTGTATGCCTTGATACAAGCTTAAGTTAACATAAAGGTTTGATCATAATAATTCGATCAGCAGACCACAAACCTTCGTTAGACTGAGAAACAGGTTTCGTTCTTATTGAAACTTGTCAGTCAATACTAAACACTTTTATGCTAAGTGTTTAATATTTATTGAATCAAAATAGTTTCATAAATTCTTATTGAATATATTTATACATCTTTATAGAAATATATATTTTTTGATCATCTAAAAAATATTCTGTAAAAAAGTTAAACTATGCAAACAGTCCTATAGTTTTAATGTCATCTGATATGTGTAAAATGTAAAAGTTTTAAAAATATAATATTTTACCTTTTTTAAATAAGATATTTCGATGATTTCATCAAAAACAAATTTAAAATACGAACCAAATGTATATTTTTTTCGTACACAAATGTATTTGTTTACGTAAAACTTCAGAGGGTATTTTCGTAAACGTATTTATTTTTTGCTGTAATCTACTTTTCAAAAATAAGTTGAATGTTTTTAAACTCTTGTTTTATTTCAACTTTCTTATTTATAATTTAATGCTGTGTTTTTGTAAATAAAAATAGTTAATTATGTTACCTAGTTGTAAGTAAAAAATAATCATCTTAATGTTTTTGACTAGTCTGTATTGTTAACTTTTCATTTAAATTAATATTTACTTACAATATGAAATAGTTAAAAAACCGATACTTTAATATCAAAACAAAAACTTCAAACTATTTACTTTGCCACAAGCATAATAACAAAGCCCGCCTTTCAACGCGTTGCATAATTAATGGCGGGAAAATGTAACGGTTGAATGCACGCACAGGCAGAACAACAGTGGTGATCGCTCACCGCCTATCAACAATCAAGAACGCCGACAAGATAATCGGTTTTCACGAGGGCGAGGCGTTGGAAGCGGGCAGCCACGAGGAACTGCTGAAGCTGGAGAAGGGAGTCTACGCCAACCTGGTCAACATGCAGTCGTACAAGGCGCCCGACGCGGCAGACGAAGACGGTTTGTGACGTCATAATACACTTGTCATTAGAATTTTAGTTTGAGGAAAATTAGTACTTTAGTTTTTGTCTTTATAAAATTTGTGTTTTTGTTCTAATCGTACCTGTAATATAAAACCCTTACACCAGGTTTTCCCAAAGTGGTCGATATTGCCCGTTGGAGGCAATATCTGCTATCAGGAGGCAATAAGTAGTACGGGTAGAAAAATAAGTAGGTACTCAACTAGTACAAAGGGGATCTATAATAATAAATGTTTTTGTTCTTTTGTTTATTTCTACTAAGTGGGTGATTATAAAAATGAATTTTGGCAAATCTGTCTTAATTTAATAATAAAACCGATAAAACAGAGTAACTTTAGATTTTTTCAAATTTTTCATAGACTGGCTAAGGCTATTTGATCGATATATATTTACATCTTAGGTTGATTTGTACTTTAATTAAGTAGACATCTAGTGATTTGATACATGATTATGTTTTTTAATTTTTGTTTTACCTAGTAAAAACTTGTTTAAAAGTTTAAAATTTTCTTCCGTGGAAAAAAGTTTTAAGTAAATACATACTTCAAATGAAATGATTTGAATAATGTTAGTTGAAATACTATGGCCAACATTTTTTTTTGCTTAAAGTTTTAGTGCATATGTTAAATAATCTTAAGAACCAGTGGTAGTATAAAAAAGTGTTCAAGTAAGCAAGCTTAATAACCCTGCAGTTGATTATGTTGAATTTAACATTTTTAGAGTAAAAAAAGTCCTTTGTAGGTGTTATGTGTTGGTTTAGTTTTGAAAACAAATCATTGAATCATTTCTGCTAGTTTTATTTTTCTTTCAAAATATTTTGCTTATTCATAAAAAAATTTTCGCGTTTCCTGTAGTTAAGATATCTTATTGTCTTTTGGTAAAACATTCTGAAGTTTGATAAGAATATCTTCTTGTTTAAAGAATAAAACAAGACTAGACTTTCTACAGATAAACTTATTGTTTCTTAGTAGATTTAATGACTCACATCATGTCATATTTTTCGGCTTTTGTTAGAAAAAAACAAATGTTCTATTTTTTTTGTTTGCATTATGTTTTGTTATCTAGTTAACTATATATTAAAGTAAAATATCTATTAGTTTAAATAATATCTACCTCGTAAAAACGTTTAAATCTAAAAAAAAGTTAGCTTGCATAAGTTAATTTTTCATTATAGTTCATATTTATTTATATAATTATATAAATTAAATTTTACAGAAGTGAAGAAAGAAGTAAGTAAGAAGATATCAGTAACGAAAGGTACTTTTTGTTTATTACTTTTTACAACAAGTATTGCAATAAGCCAGAAATGTATTCAAGCATATTGAGTAGATATTTCTTTAGCACGTTTCTTAAAATACAAAAATATACATACAGTTTTATGAAACCGTTTATTGTCTAGTATTACTTGTTTGATGATGCTTAAAATTAGTAATATATCTTTTATAGAAAAATTGCGCGTTGCGGTACAGAATTTGAATGCTACAACGATTTTCTGTTTCTGAATAAATATAAATTACGTGTTTAAAAACATTAAAACTGTTGTTTTAAATTTGGCAACTACTTTTGACAAAAAAAAATTAATTATATAAATTGAAATATTTTTGGTGGTTTTGCAAAAATTAAAATTTTGCTCATTCATATGTTTTTCCTTAACTGCAAAATATAAACTGCTTTATTGTTATTTAGATTCGTTTTGACTCAAACTAGTTCTTAAGTTGATTCTACTTTAATTTTTAAAAGTGTACACGTCTAACTTTCAGGCTCAAATATTCCAATAAGTTTTTGAATCTAACGTACTAAATGGCATAATATAATACTAAATTATTTTATTTGATAAATTTCTGCAGACACGCGTAAATCGCAGTTGAGGCAGCGAACGATGTCAGCCACCAGCGGAATGTCGTCGCAAGATGGCGCTGATGAGAAGGAAAAGGAAGACAACGGTTTGGACGAGGGAGATCTGGAGAAAGCTTCCTTCAGCAGGCTCATGGCTCAAAACAAACCGGAACTTTGCATCATTTTCAGTTAGTAATAAAACCTCATTACTTTAATAAAATTTTAAAGTCTACAAATATTTGTTGTTTAAACTAAGACTTCAATATAAAGTTGGAAACGTGTTAGAAAAAGTATTATTTAGCTAACAAATCAAGTTTTTTTTACTAATAATAAGGATAAACTTAAAATAGTGCTCTGATCAAAGTTATGTATTTTTTATTTTAGCCAGTAAAGACCAAAAACAACAAATTTTCAATATGTTCACAATCTGTCAGCAGTAAGGTTGTTGATTCCTAATGATCTATATTTGCAAAGCCCGTAATAAAATCAACTAAACTTTATTCGGCACCTGATTGCTTTATAATACAACAAGAGATGTTTCTCTGCCTTTAAAATAAAAAAATCTCTTAGTTTAGATGTTTAGACTTTATTTAGACTACGTTTATCATATTTTATGGACAGCAAAGAAGCATCACTAGTTCTATTATAAAATATTTAAATACAAAAGCAAATGTTTGAATATGATAATAATTAATTTTTAAATGTGAAAATAAAGATGAATGCAATTCAAATTGTCTTCTATCGCACCAATAAAGTAAACATAGGTGCAAAAACAAAATTAGAAATAAAATAGAATAAAAAAAAATTAACCAGGAATATAAAAAAATCATACGGTTTATACATCAATCCTTTTTTTATCTGAATAACCTACAACGAGAGACATCTTTATAAAAAATAATTCAAACAAAAGTAACGTTTAAAAAGTTCTGATAAAAATACAACTGAAACCAGTTAAAAGCACAAAGTACTACTTTTGAGTTAAGCAAATAATCAAACAAATGCTCAACAGTCGGGTGCATAGCCGCAGGGATAAACGGAGGACTTCAGCCGTTGTTCGCCATATTGTTCTCGGGAATACTGAACGCCTTCTCCATGCCACCCGGTAAGGAACAGGATGATGAGATTGTTTTGTACGCTTGCTTGTTCGTTGCCATCGGTGCCGGCCAGTTCGTATGCTTCGTTGTACAAGTACGTTGTGAAAATGTTTGTAAAAATATTTGAGATCAATATAATTTCGGTTAATATAAATAACAAATTAAATAAATATACATAAATATATTGTTAGAAATATACGTAAAAACTATATGTTCTTACAAGCTTTTTTTGTTAAGGTAAACATTTAAGAGCTTTGTTGTACTTATATTGTATTAATCATTAAAATAACTCTAAGTGTGGTGGTCAATGCTATTTAAAAAGAAATTACTACTTTAATAACCGGAAAAAAAATTAGCAGTAATTATTATTATTATTGAATTAGCTTAAAATTAGTACTAGTTTTAAGTGTTGATATATGCAAAAAAATCAAAATTTCATATCACACATAAATGGGAAATACCCTCAAACAGAACTTGTGTTTCGCGACTTCGGGGGAGCGATTGACGAAGAGGATGAGGTCCAAGTGCTTCCACGCGATGCTGCGGCAGGAGATGGCTTACTATGACGACCACAGGAACAGCACGGGGGCGTTGTGCGTCAGGTTGTCCACGGACGCAAGCAAGGTGAGGGGCGCCACCGGTGTCAGGCTGGGTTCCGTCTGCCAGGCCATACTAGGCATGGGTTGGTTATTTTGCTTTGTTTCATAAAAGTTTGGACTGATCCGAAACCTTGTCAGTTTTTAAGAACCACCTGTTAATTTTAGTTTGAGGCAATTTTATTTTCTCTCAAAATGTTTAAGACTATGAAAACAATTGCCTAATACTCAATAGTACAAGGAGAAAACTTATAAAAACAATTAATTATGTTTATAAGTTCAGTTCCGAAGCAGTAATAAAAATGTCTCAGTGAATGATTAGCATTTATTTAAAGTTTAAGTCTAGAGTATTATGTATGTATGTAAGATATTTATCGACTACAAGTTGTTCACCTTTTTCTTGCTTCATGCTTATTATAGCGTATTAATATAAACAAAAACTGAAAATATATTCAAATATGAAACAGGTGTTGCATTGGGAATAGCGTTTGCGTACAGTTGGCAGCTCACACTGCTCACAATGGCGTTCACTCCATTCATGGCTGCTGCTGGTGTCGTGCAAGCCAAAGTGTTGACCGGACAAGTGAGTACATGATGTACTTTACATATAATTAAGTGTTGTTAAAGACAAGTTGTTACTTCTTAATTAGTTCACTTATAAAATTGATGAAAATAGATTACTAAAAAACTTGAGATTAAATTCTAATGTTAAAGAAAGTAAGTATGTTGTATGTATAGTTATTTGTATAATATTTTACACAGATTTTGATCTCTTAAAAGACAAATTGTTCTAATAATCTAAAAAAAAATTGTAGCATCAAGCAAGGCTAACAGTTAAATAAAACGAAGTTTTTAAATTTCACTGTGGTTTTCATTAAATTGTTTCAGTAGTTTTCAATAAAACTAAAAAAAAAAAATTAGGTGAAGTTGTTTCACAATCAACAATGACTGGTAAAATTTTTAAGCAAACAAACAAATTTGATTACCGAATTTTTATTTGTTTAAAATTTTTACATAAAAGCTTTTTTAATTTTCAAAAAAAGCTTCATTTTGAACAAAAAACACCATAAACTAAAATATTTGTTTACCAACCAAAGCTGAAAAACTTTATGTATTTGTTTATTTATAGAAAAAAAAGTTTTCGTATTTACTTAAGTTTTTAGAATTTGTTGTAATTTTGACGTATTATGGTTGATGGTATTACAAGCTACTCGTTGAAATATAATTTTAACAAAATTTCATAAGCATATAAATAGTCAATTATATTACTGCTTAAACTTTAAAGTGTTTTTAAGCTTACAGTTTTTATTTACAATGGACTAGTTTACTAAAAATATGTTTTGTTAAATAATATAAACTTTCATTAAAATATGTGTTACTATAAAAACAAACTTCACTACATAAATTCTTATACATAGGCGGGTGCCGAGTTGAAAGCATTCGAGGAGGCAGGCAAGATAGCAACTGAAACAACCCTCAACATAAGAACTGTTGCCAGCCTGACTAAAGAAAAATTCTTCTTTGAAAAATACAAGAAGTCCCTTGTCGAACCTTTCTCGTTAGTTGGAATGTGTTTCATTATTTTTTATAGTATAAAATAAGGTTCAAAAGTCCTTGCTTTGTTTTACGTTATGTAAATGTTGTGTGTAAAGGTTCAAATCAATAACGACTTTCTAAAATTAGAATACATCGTTAATGAACTTTTTTTTTTGGGTATGTTACTCGTTAGCTGTATAACAACTAAACTTTATACTTTAGTTCAACATTTGCGTTTATAATTTAGTGTATTGCTGGCAAATTTTAAAAGTGCTAATAATATAATAATAGAGTAAAAAGGTACGCTTTAAATGTACTATGTCGAATATCTATCAAATTTAAAGGTAAAAACTAGTTTTAGTTTTTGACAGTGTTTTTAAAAATACAACTAAAAGTCTTCGTTAACAATAATCATTTTTATAAAAACATTTTAATAATTATAAAACAACCATATTACCATTAGTAGTTTTAATGTTATAAAACTTCTTAAACTTATTGATATTATTGATTTAAAGCTGTGATTTTCACGTGTATATAGTTTGAATCAGGGCTCAGCAGCTTTTTTGATGCCAGTTTTTGTACAAAAAGTTCTTTAAAATAGTTTTGCTAATAAATATATAATTACTAGTTTGAGTTATGTGATGAATATGATAGAACAAGCAATACTTATGAGTATTTAATAAATATAAAGCCTAATTGTAAGTTTTTACCAAAATAACTTACTTTTTAATAAATTGAAAATTTTAAATATAAATACTTAAACACATTTGTTTAAATTACATGTTTATAGAAATCAAGCAACTTTTGATACATATTATCATTTTAGTCTATAAAGTCTCAACCTAATTTTATCAAAAATTTACTATAATAGTTTCTACACCTTTTTTTTACTTTATTCTTGTTATACACAACTATTCCTTACATCACAGCAAATCAGTGAAGAAATCGTGGTCGTACGGCTTGTCATTCGGATTTTCACAAGCGATTGCCTTCTTTGCTTACGCTGCTGCGTTCAGATTCGGTGCGTGGCTAACCGTGCAAGGCCTCATAGATTTCGACAACGTGTTCAAGTTTGCTTTCAATTTGTTAAATTCATGAGTGTTTTTATAAGCATACATAACATTTTTATCAGTGCCTAATGTTTTTACTTCTTTCTACAGTTGCTTAAAGACTTTTAATATAACAATAGTTTGAGCTTAATTTAAGTTATCAATTAAATGATTATAAAAACATTACTAGAAATATTCAAGTTCAAAAAAAAAAAGTAGCTTACAAATAAATTAAGAAATATCGTAACTTTTTATCTAAAATATATTATCAAAGTTCTGTGAATTTTGTCAGTTTGTTTAAGTAATTACTGCAGAAATTTTATTTTGTTAACTATATAGCAGTATATAATTAATTTTCAACTACTTTAACAGAGTCTTGATGGCAGTTATTTTCGGGGCTTTTTCGGTCGGGCAAGCTTCTTCGTTCGCGCCAGATTTTGCTGAAGCCAAAATATCAAGCGCCAGAATATTCAAGTTGCTCGACAGGGAACCGGTTATTGATAACTACGCCGAAGAAGGATCTGACCTCGTTTGTATTTGTTATAATAATATTTGCTCTGGTGAAAACTTTTGATACTTTTCAAAATCGATCAACATTAAAAACATTAGACTTTTTCATCTTTATAAATTGCTATAATTACTGAACTTTTTTTTTGGTTTTTTAATCAAAACAGTTTAATCAAATTTATCAAGAAAACAGAACAGTTTTTGCTTTATAGCTATAGTTTTTAGACCATTTGATTTCATATTATTTTTTTAGGTACCTTTTGAACTTTTAGAAATATAAATTAATAATATATTCGAAACTCAACAAACTAACAACGAGCAATCATACATGATGCAACTGTTTATCTGATAACATATCCCTACATACATGTTTATATTTTTTATTGAATACTGATTTAATAGAACATTTTAATGTTTTCTTAAACTAAAGAATTCAACCGAAAAAAATCATCAGAAATCGGTTGACGGTAACATCGAGTACGAATCGATTCGCTTCAATTATCCGACCAGACCCGATTTATTAGTATTGAAGGGGCTGAACCTGGTCATCGAGCCCGGACTGACCGTGGCGCTTGTCGGTCAATCGGGGTGCGGAAAGTCCACTTGCTTGCAGTTGATCGAGAGGTTCTACGATCCCGTGGACGGTAAAGTGGTTGGTTGAATGTTTTGTTGTGAAAATTTATTATTGTTGGTCTTTTACAAATAAGTTTAGATAAGTGAAACTCAATGACAAATATGATGTTTTTGAATAATAATTAGTTTATTATTGTTTTCAGAATACCATTAATTAGTAAATACTAGGCGGTTTGCAAGTAACTATATCAGTGGTCTTCAACTTTTTCAAAGCACACTTAACTATTGAGAAAAAATATGTGCACATTAGACTATTTGAAAATAAATTGTTATTAAAGTTACTGTTTTTGTAGTGGTCGATTGCCTAAATATATTAATAACGTGTTAGAACTAATGATTTATGTTCAATTTAGTTTTTTCTAACAAAAAAAGACAAAACAAACGTCATTGAAAAATATTTTTCACCTTAATAACTTTTCTGTGCACAGTAAAACAACTTCTAAACACACAAGTGTGCACATATGCACACCGTGAAAACCACTGATCTATTTATTGTATTTATGTTTTAGTATTTTTCAATAAAGCAACAAAACCTTAGCATACTTCCTTTTTCACTCTAGTTTAGTAAGATAGTACTTCAATAGAATATTAAAAAATAAACCCTGTTATCTCCAACTCAAGTAAGCAATAAAAAATCCCCCACGTAGAAAATGGTGGAGAAGGACATCAGGGGCGTGAAGTTGGGAATGTTGCGGGGGGAGATGGGGATGGTGCAGCAGGAAGCCGTGCTGTTCGACAGGTCGATAGCGGGCAACATCAGGTACGGGGATTGCACGAGGGAGGCGAGTATGGAGGAGGTGGTCAACGCTGCCAAGGGAGCAAACATACACAACTTTGTCATGAGTCTGCCCGATGTGAGTTTCATAAAACTGATTGAAAGTTTGTCTCATTTTGTAAGTTTAGTGTTGTGGTGATAAAAATGCGTAAAAACTACACATTAATTTTTTTGTTTCGATTGTTTATAGAACTTGTTTTTTTCAGTTAAAAAAGAATGCAAAAAGTATCTTGTTAGGTATTACCATTATGGTTTGTTTAATTTCCTTAAATAACTCATGAGCTATGGCTTTTTAAGTGTATAACAAGTTTGGCTGCGTTTAAGAATTTCAATAACTCGTTATTTTAGTTATAATGAATAAAAAACAATTCATTATACATTCATTCAAGTTTTCATAACATTAGTCAGTTATTTTAGTACTGGAACATAATTTTAAGGCTTCATAAGTTTTCAACTTATTAAAGAAACATTTTATAATCTAGGTTTATTAACAATTAATGTTTTTTATATTTTCTTTGATGCTTATTTAATTTAAAAACATTTATTAAGTTCAAGATTGTGTTAATAAAAGCTACATAAATTTTAAGTAAGTTTGCACATCAACAATTGAAAAAAATTAGTTATAAAAATAGAAAGTTTCAACTATGGTTTGTTTAGGATTTAATCAAACACCTTATTAAAATTATAATTATATACAGAGAAAATAAGCAAGTTAATAAAAGCTTTTAGTACCTTAAATTTTATTTTTTATGTAAAAAATTAAATTTGTAATCCATGTTTTAAGTTACCGATAGTTTATAAATAAATTCGTTTGTTTACGGCTTCAAACTTGCTTTTATACAAACAATAAAACCGTATAAAAAATATTTCAACAAATAAAATCCGTCACTAAATAAATTTATGACGTTCTTAAGTTCAAGGTCTCTTTAAATTTTTACTTAAGTTCGATAAAACTTTAGCTGTTTTTTGAAATCTTTCGCTTTACTTATTTAGTACATATCTACTAAGATTAAAAAAAGTAGTCCAAAACATAAAGTTATTGATATTTTTATAAGTAGAATTTGAAAGTGTTTTTCTTATCTGTATCTTGTTTCGCCAGTTATAAACAAACACAAAAAATCAAAACCTTGAAACAATTAGTTTTCAGTAAAAATCAAAACATTCACGACTCGACTCCGCTAACATTTATGAGTGAGCCCTGAGCAATGTTCCCATCAAAAAAAAACAATCAACCTCATTTAAAATTTAACAAAAATCTGTCAAAAGTAATTCAAACTTTTACGTTTGTAATCAATTGTAGAAATACGAGACGAGCGCGGGCGCGAAGGGAACGCAGCTGTCGGGAGGGCAGAAGCAGAGGATTGCCATCGCCAGGGCGCTGCTGAGGAATCCCAAGATATTGTTGCTGGATGAAGCCACTTCCGCGCTGGATACCGAGAGCGAAAAGGTTATTTGTATTTGATACATGGTGGGTGTTGTAAGATTTTAAAGGTGTTGAATTTTTAAATGCAAGTGTTAAAATTGATAGTTGTAAACTTTGAGATTTATTTATATTATTAAGGTGTTGATAAAAGTTTTTTTAATCATATTTTTTGGTAGGTACTTTCAAATCAAAAAAACAGTACTGTTAAATCATATATGTTCAGTTTATGAATACAAGATTAAAGCAGGTTAATATTTCAACAAGCATTTTTTAAGCAAAAACAAAAGTTTACTATGAAGCTAGCTTATACGGCACTTTCCCTCTGCGTAATTAATTTTCAATTTGTACAAATTTATGCTAGAAAAATACTAATACAATTTTTTGTATTATAAATAAAAGCTAATAGTTGAGTGTAAAGTAGCCAAGTATTTAGTTTAATGAATAGTTTAGTAAAACAAAGTTATACTTTTATTTTAAAATGTTATCAAAGAAGGAAAAAGTAAGGTTTTAAGATTGTTTATTTTTCGTATATCATAAGTATATATAATAAACCTTAAACTTTTGCGATTATAAATTTCACACTTCCAACGAAAATTAAATAAAGTGTCAGAATTTAATTTAAAAAAGTTGTGTAATACTTTAGTTTCAACTAGAAAGAAGAAACTTGTATGCAAAAATATATATATTTAAACTGACAGTTTTTCAGTTTAATTCCATTTATTTTACAAAGGTTGCCAAAAACATGATGCTCAGCTGTACATATAAATGTTTTAGTATAAAAGTATTTTAGTTTTTTAGCTAAAAATTACAAACAAAACTAAAGCATACAAAACACTTATACACCAAGTTAAATAGTGTTAATTCAATAAATTAAGATAAGATTTTTTTTTTGACAGTCGCAAAAAAATTTAACGCTCAAGGAGAAATACTCAATAACATAACAACTACTTAAAATATTCTACTTTGTAGAACAACTACTAGTTTACGCACTTGATGACTGTCAAAGTAAACTTTTAAAAAGAAGTAATGATTACGGTTTCCTAATTTAAGATTAAAGACATAAGTGGTGAAAAAAAAGATTAAATAATTTTTACTGCTTCCATTCTTCGATGTTTACCTATGGGGTCGGGTAAAATGTTAGGTTATTCATGACAGATTTAAGAGTTTCATGTTCAATAGTTAGGATGATTAATTTTTAGTATATTGTTAAGTACTTAATGGTAAGTAGGTGTTATAATCAATGTAACTCATTTTGCACTGGTAAGACTTTTGTACCATTATTATGTATCGTTTATATAATGTTTGTCAGGGTGACTAACAGACTGAACTAAAATGCTTGAAAACTAATCATTCAAATTTGTCTGGATATTGTTGATTTTTATTTTTGAGTAAAATCTTAGGTAATTAATTAAAAATTTTGATGAGCATTTCAAGTTGCAATAATCTTCAAAGTTTAAGGTCGGAGTTAGTGTTGGCCCATTTATTACAATTAATATTTTTGTACTTAAGTATCGGTATCCGAAACAACTAATATTTTCTCATCATTGTTACGTCACAGATAGTGCAGGACGCGCTCGACGCGGCATCGGAGGGTCGAACGTGCATCGTGATCGCGCACAGGTTGTCGACGGTGAAGAAGGCGGACGTGATAGCGGTGGTCGAGCAGGGACAGGTGGTGGAGAAGGGAACCCACGAGGAACTGATCAAGATGAAGAAGAGCTACTACGCCCTCGTCAACGCCCAACTGAACAGCAACAAGTAGGCTTTCTGTTGAGGGGTTTCCCCACACTTAATCACTTTCACATCAAATTGTTTTCAGGTTGTTATAGTTTGTATCAGTTTCAAGGCAAAGTAATTTTTTAACGAGTATAGAGTTTTATTTCTGACAGTTCATATCTTAATACAATTCACAGCTTGATATTAAAACATTTGGTTGCTAATCGTTTGATTTCGTAATTCTTTGTTTTATGATGGTACAGAGCTTATAATTTTTACAATTAGAATTTTAAATTGGTTTTTCAATAGAAAACGGTAAGTTCATAACGTTTTTTAAGCGTTTTAAAACCACTTAAATTGTTTAGTTTTACCTGTTGAATGATTCATTAACATTAAAAAATATATAAATCATCAAAATTATAGCTTACTCTAATTTTTTTATTGGTTATTTCAACAATATTTATACGTATATAAATACAAGCAACTTAAACTTTTGCTTTACTGTTTATTTTCTACGTATTGCAATTTAAGATCATTTAGAAAAAACTCATAAGTTTTTTATTTTATTTTAACATTTAAAAGAGCTGTATTTAAAAGCGTAAAAGTTTGAAAGACAACATAATTTAGTTCAAATTTTAAAATATAAAAATATTCTTTGCTTTACTTTTTATTTCAAAGTGCCAGCAATTTTTTTTTAATGTGAACTACATTAAAACATACTTTAGTTTTTGTAAAATCAAGTTTTTTCTGTCTTACAACCAGAACTGTTTGATTTTGAAACAATTGTTTTATTTTCGTTTTATAGCTTATTTAAATAATTTAATTACTTCAAGAAATTTATTTGAATATTGTTACTGACAATTTTTTCTTAAAAATTCGTCGAATAAATTGTCACATTTGGTTTTCTATAACCAACAACTTTTTAAAGCTGTTATTTATTTTTAACGAAGTAATGATTTATTTTGAGATCGATTTTGGTTATAAAAGTTGAGTAGAAATCATATATTTATAAAATTATTTGAAAAAGAAATATATTAAAAAGATAAACGAAAACATGTACGGATAGAATAAATATTTATTGTTAAAGTTCAAAAATAAGTTAGTTATTACGAATAAAACTAACAAGTTAAACAAACTAATATATTCAGTAAATAACCAGTGGAATATCACAAAAGTATACAAATAACTATTCAGTATTCATTCAAAGTTTAGAATTTTCAACTGTTCCGCTATTTATTTTGAAGTATATTTCAAATGAAACAATCAGTAAAATATTAAGTTATGTTGCCATTGAAAAAATACTTTTTAAGCTTTTGTAGGTTTCTGTTTAGTAAGATATTAGATAAGTAAAAGAAATGTTCTTTGTTTTGTATAAATTTATGTTTAAAATGAAGGTAAAGAAAGTTATTTATGTGTACCGAATAAAATGTTTAATTTACAAGTGCTACAAACGATTTTATTTAATAAATTAAAATTTATAATAACGGACTAGAGAATAATGTAAAATAGATTACATCTGCACTTATCAATAATATAATCAAACAAAAAGTACATAATGTTCATAAGAATTTTAAATCACACTAATTTTTTTGAGATTGAAACGTACATTTATACAGGGTTGCCACTCGGTCAGGAAATCAGGAAAAATTAAAAAAAAAAGACAAAAGTCAGGAAAAAATGGGGGGTTTTGAAAAAAAGTCAGGAAATTTGATAAAATTAAAAAAAAAATCGGATTTTGTCAGTTTAAATTTACAAAATTCCTTGTTTTCCAAAGCCTTCAAATGGTAAAAATTAATTAAAAGTTCTTTAAAGTCAGAAAAAAATTCCAAATTTTTCCTAAAAATTTACAGAAATACTTAACTTTATTTCCAATACCTACATCTGGTATGAATTAGTAAAATATCCTTTCTAAAACTGCAGTCTCCATATTGCTCATAGAGCTTTTGAGCTTGGAGTTGACGCTACCAACTGGAAGCTGGGTGACATTTTAAAACGTTTTTATAAACTTTTGAAAAAAGCTGGAGGACGGAGAACGGACTACAAGTCAATAACTGTTAGCAAATTTTTTCCTTATTTGTTTTGTAAAACTCGTTGGCTTGACGATAAGATAGTTGCTGATTGTGCCATCGAAATTTAGCCAAACATTAAAAAAAAATTCAAGTTTGGAAGTTAGGTTCAAAGAGTAAATGTCCTGACAGCAGATGTTACCGAAACGTAAGGGATGCAGTGGCTGATTATCTTTTTTTAGTGAAGATGCTTTTCTTTAGTTATGTAGCATCTCTCATGCAACCTTTTTGACACTATAGCAGAGTACTCAGCCTATTGTTGCCTTTATGCATGAGGACATTTCGTGCTTGGTAATTAAATTGATGTGTATCTTTATGAAAGACGGGGTAGTTTCGAACCTCAGCCTTCCCAAGTTATTCAAGATTGAATTGAATGATCAAGCTTCGCTGAAACCTGCCTTGATCTTGGTTGTGCAGAAACCAATTTTCTTTCAAATTTGAGGAAAAAAGGCCTAGTTGAAGAACAAAAGATCTTAAATTTTGATAAAGAATGTAGAGTATTTGTTTTAAAAGCCGTTGAAAGTCTCCGGAGCAGAATGGCTATTGGAACTACATTTGTTAAATATATGTCATGCCTAAATCCTCATAACCTAGACAAATTAGGAGTCACAGTTCTGGTTTAGCGTTTTGTCAATATTGTGCACTCCTTAACGAAACTAAAAATGTGCTCCAACACTGAAGGTGATGAGAGCATCGATCAATTTAGAACTTTGATAAATTGTCCAATGAATGTATTAAAGTTTAAAAGCTTCAAGCGAAGTCAAGATCGTTTGGACCAATTTTATTTTGAAACATTGGGAGTTTGTACCAAATCTTCTCTCGGAAAACTGTTGCAATTATTGTTTGTTTTGCACAATGGACAAGCGGAGGTCGAACGAGTGTTTAGTATTAACAAAGCCCTGCTTGAAGATAACATGAAAGAAGAAAGTATTAAATTCAGAATAAGAATTAAAGATTACATGTATGCTTACAAACTAGAACCATATCAATTAAACGTCTCGAAAGATATGCAGATGTCGGTGGCCACCGCAAGTTCAAGGTATGTTGTATTTTATAGAGTGTTACGTTTTAGTGCTAATATTTTATAATTAAAATTCGTTTAAGTATACTTTTGTAATAGATTTTTTTTAAATCAGATATCAAGCATTTTTAAAAGAACAAAGGCAGGAAGAGATGGAGGATGAGGAGGAATCAGAGGCAGCAAAATTGGAGGTAAAAATAAATGAGTGCCAAAAGAAAAAAATGAAGCCCACAAGTTGTGGCTTGATTTACAGAAAAGATTCTCTTCAACAAGTGTAGGGGCAGCAGATGAGAGCGATTTAAATAAATGAGGCAAATGATTTTAACTGTCAAGAAAATGAAGAGGAATGCAGACCAGATGAAGGAAACCATATCTTCATTAGATGAAGAGGTTGAAGTGCTAATAAAAAAACGGAGAAAATAAATTTTAGTACATATATTTAAAAAAAAACAGTATTTGATTAAGTTCTTTATTGTTTTTAAGGTTTTAACTACAAAAGTTCGTTATTTTTTTAAGGTTTTGTCTGTGAAAGTTCCTTGTTGATTTAAGGTTTTAATTGTAAAAGTTCCTTATATTTCGTTTGTTTATCTAGATACATTTATGCTAGGAAATGCTAAAAAACTGTGTCTTTTTTCAGAAAAGCTGTGTTTATAAGGTAATACACAAATATTTTGCTGATAAAACTGTTTATTACAAACATCAATCATACACATATGGTTTAAGTGATGTACTGAAAGTTTGATGATAGAATTCAGGAAAAAACTGTCGTATTTAACCTGTATTAAAATTAGATTGAAAGCTTTAAATAATTTCAAGTGTTAGATTATGTATTTTACAATAAGTTTAATTTAAGAGTTTGATTTAGAAAAGTCAGGAAAATTTTGGTAAAAAGTCAGGAAAAAGTCCGAAAAAGTCAGGAAATTTTTCTCAGCTTGATCAGTGGCAACCATGTTTATATGACCCTAATAATTATTACTAACAATCATAAAAGTTTTATAGATATAAACATTTTTTAGTTTATTATGTGTGCATGCTGAATAGGGTTCTATAACAAGATCCACAAAATAAGGATCTGGCCGGATCCGGATATAAGTGGAAAAATGCCGAATCTTACTTTTTAATTAGTAAATTAAAATTAACTTTAAGTAATATATAAATATTTATGATTAAGTTTTTTTTTAACTAGCTGTTCTATGAGTTAGATAGTGTCGTCTATTGCAGTGCTTCTAAACCTTTTTCTAGTGGCGGAACCTTTTTCCAAAGTAACTTTTCCGCGGAACCCCTAATTTAACTTTACATAAAATGTTTTATATAATATTTCCTGCAAAAAAAAAGAATTTCAGTGAAAAATGAATTTTTTAGCAAAACTATATCATTGTTAAAAATCATACCAATTGTAATAGTCAAACTCAAAGTGCGCCAGAGGCAATAGGTATTTTATGATTCTATAATAAATATACGAAAACAAACATGATTAATCGCAACGTCATAAAGTTTTTTTTCTTTGCATAATAAAAACAAAATGAGAGCTACAAACAATAACGAAATGAACATGAACCTAATCGAATTCACAGATTACTGTAATAAACGGGTAGGATGCCTAACGAAAATAAATAATAAAACATTTAAAGCGAAACTTGAACTTGTCTCTTAGCAACAAGCATATCAATGCGCGGCTGTATTTTGGATAGACTGAGACGGAGACAGGCAGATAAGGTTGGAGTCAGCATACAGTTCCTTTGCTTCGTTTTAATGTTTGTTACATGCGAAAAGCCGGACTCGCAAAGATAAGTGGTGGTGAATGGTAAAAAAAATTTTACTGCACACTTTGCTAAGACGGGGTACTCTGAAATTGCACATATCCTATTAATAATAAATACCCATTAAAAGTCCTACCGCTAGATACACACTAAGCAGATCAATAAATGCTATAATTATATATGTTTTCCTTTTTATGTGTTCCATTTTTTTGAAGTTTTAGGATTTATGTTTTTTTTCTTTCAAATTTAATTTTTAAATTTCGAAAGGCTTCGCGGAACATTAAGGTTCCGCGGAACCCCATTTCAGATGCACTGGTCTATTGTGTTTTGTACAATTATCTACTTATACATTACCTAATGCTCGAAACAGAGTATGTTCCAACAAACTTTAAGTGTAAAACTGAGTTTTGTTATTTTTTGGATCGTATTATAATACTAGCACTTCCGTATACAAGTTACCTTCAAAGATACTGGTTTAAAATAAGTAAAGCGTCCTGCAAAAGCCTATGTCCTGGACAAGACGTTAAATGGTATCCAAGTGGTGTGCGACTCGATAACCGAAAGGTTTTTTCGTGCACTAGGGCTTAGACCAAAACATTTTGAGGGTTTTTATTTGTCGTTCAATAAACAACATTTGTCGAATAAATCACGAGTGTTATGTACAAAACGCTGCCATATCGGGCCCAACGACTAAAGAAGTTTCCTAACCTCATTTCAGAACATTGAAAAGGCGTACTAAAACTGATTTATTTAGGAGTAAAACATTATAATTAAAATAAAAACACTATATATAAGCAATGAGAATCTACAGTACAAATTAAATGTTCAGAAGAAAAAAATAAACAACAAAAACCAACAGAAGGTTCGCTTTATAAATTAAATTGATTTTGTTATAAATTTGAGCAAAAAATAAGTTCGACTGTTTATTGTAAAACTAATAAAAAACTTTTGAGTGAAGGTAAAGTTACTCTAAGTAAGCGTAGTATTATTGTTAATATGTTGTATGGGAATCAAGATTGGTATGAAAAAAATAATTTTAGCAGGTTATATAAAATAAAAAATATATTATAAAGCTTTAAAGTGTTGGAAAATTTCTTGGGGCATACAAAGCATCTAAAACCTGTGGTGATTTGATTGATATAAAAAATATTTTCAATGTAATATAGCATTTATTCTATTTTTTTAAGACGATTTAAAATCACTGTCGATTTTTTCAACAAAACTGTGTTTCAAAGTGAAAGCAAAGTCAAAAGAATATAGTTAAAAAGTATTCAAACACGGATTGATAATGAATAACTATTAACACAAAATTATACTTAGCTAAGTTGTAATGAAAATTTGAGTTTATTTTATAACGGTCGTTTATTTGATTTATCCACATTTCAAATTATGAATATAATATTTACTGTTGTGGTTTTTCTTCCCTTGGTATAATAAGTTTTTGTTATTAGACTGTTTTTATAAGTAAATATACCTATCAAAGTATACATTGTATAAAACTTTTTCTTTACATGAGTTATTAAGTAGTGTTTTAATTTTTTTCCTATTTTAGTGTTTTTTGTATGATAACCATTCTATAAGATTCATGATTAAGTTGTTGTTTTTTTCAAACATGTAGTTTTATTAAAAAAAAAAAATCTTCGTTATAATCCGTTTATAAATTCCTTAATTCAAAAAATAAAGACTGAATTTTTATTGTAGCATTGTACACTAACTTAAGTAGTTATGATTTGAAATTAAAAGAATAGATAGAACAGCTTTTTACTACTAGAAATTTCATTTTCTTTTTAACTTCGAAAATACTCTATATTAAACTACCTTAACATAAAACATTTAAAGGATGTTATTCGAAACACCCTTATTTAATGAACTAATTTAAAACATTATTTTTCAGTCTCTATATTATTATAATAAAATACAGTTTAAAAAACTTTATTTTATAATAATATATATTATTATTGATAATTAATAATATTTATTTATTTGATATTTTTAAAACTAATTTCATTGACTATTTTAGGTAGTTATAAGGCCTTCATCAACAAATCAACTACAAACTGAAAAACAATTTTGATACAAAAATTGAAAAGAATCATTTAATGTAGTAAACTGCATATTTTGTTTAAACCTGTTTTACGTTAAAAAACAAATGACATTTTTAAATAAAACTTGTTTCAAGACAAAAATGTTACTGATTTTCGGTTATTTCATATACTTAAGTCAGTAAATTCAAAAAGATTACGTAAAAGTTATTTAGAATTATTTCAATTTTAAGAGGATTTAACAAATATTTAAGTATTATTATTGGAATGGACTTCGTTTGAAAAAATAAATTAGAGATTCACTTTAAATTTGAGCTGTTTATTCTATTTTAACAATTTTTTTTTATTTAAGCACTGACTAGGTTTTTTACCAAAACTTAGTTTGCAAACTAAAGTCTTGAAAGAATAAATTTATTATTTCTCATCTAGGAATTCATATCTTTTTATTTGTTTTCTTAAAATAAAAACATATAACTAGAAAAACTAAATACACCAATCAAAAAGTTACTTAAAAACTAATACTTTATAAAAAGATAACATTTTGTTTTTGTGCGTAATTGAGTTTAATTAGTACAGGTGTTGCTTCAAGTATATGTTTATAATTTGATGTAGAGGTTTAAGGCGACATTTGTTACTTTAAATATATCTGAGTTTACTTTTTTTCTAAAAAAAAAAAACAAATTTTTAGAGTAAATACTTTCCTAGAGAAGAACTCTAAAATTATGTTCAAAGTACGTTTTCAAGGGGAATACTTCTCTGTATAGTAAGTTTTGTTTGATAAATTATAATTTAAACGACTGAGGAATATTTAATACAATTCATGTAAATATGATAAGTACACATTTTTTCATTAGTAATGAACGATCAAATTCATGGCTTATTAAGTTTTAGCTAACTCATAAGATAGAATTCTTGAAAGGTTAACATAAAAACCAGTGAAATTTGGAAACTATAAAACAGTTACAAAAAGCATATAATCTTAAACATCCGTTAAAAGTATTTACATTTAGTAAGACCAAATTAAAAAAAAAATGTTTTATTTATTAGAAGAAAGCCGTTAAATCAAATCTACTTAAATGATATTTTAATTAGTAAAACTGTAAAACTAGCTAAAATAAAATAAAAATAAAAATTTGTTATCATTCTTTGCCTTAACTTAAATCCTTAAATTTTTTTAAATATAGCCAACACTTGTTAATTAAACAATGATACTACCCACAGTTATCATAAAAAGGCTACTTTCGAATAAAACTTTTCATTGCGTTGCTGTTGACTGCCGTAAATATCATTGAAAGTTAATTATCAGTATCAAGATACTTCAACAGCTCAATAGTTTCCTGGTCGTTTTTATCTTGTTCATCGGTTGAACTTGTATGTATATTGTTTGCATGGTTGTCCATCTGAATGTTTCGAGCTGCTTCGAAGTTTAAACAAGGTTTCTTCTTTGTAAGCTCACTCTTTTGTTTCTCTAGCCAAGATTGGAAGTTTGAGTCAGCTTCATCGGAAATCATAGAATTCAATATAGCTAGCTGCTCATCGATGTCAATATCTACAGACAAGTTAGCACCACTTGAGCTAGTTGCACCATTGTTTGACTGATCATTGAGTTTTAACTGAGTTTTGACTGAGAGACTAGGAGTTTTAATTGAAAGATTTGGAGCAGTTAGATACTGCGTGTAGTCTGTCGTATCGTGATCCTCTCTATCGTGATGTTGGTCGTACCTAGGTCTAAATTGAAGTTCTGAACTCAGTGAAGAGTTTTCGTTGTCATGTATTTGATTTAAACTAGAACTTGCACTGTTTTTATAGTTAGACGCCTTTGTCGAAATAGAAGCTTTGTTGGTTTTGTTAAAGTACTGCATGTAGTCATGTTCTTGGCTGTCGTCAGCAGATCTTTCCTTGCTTATGTCACTTTTTCTTGAATTATTTTCAAGTTTTGGATTAGAGAAGTACCGCGCATAATCCAGTTTAACAACGTTTTTATTACCTGTAATAACACCAGAAAGCACCTTTTTGTCATTTTCATCAAAGTGTTCATAATAATAACCGTAATGCTCTTGATTGTTTAAGCTTACATTGGTGTTATTGGAGTGCTTATCATAAGCATAATTTTGTTTATCAGCATACTTTCGTTGACTGTAAGAACTCGGTGGTACTTCTGTTTTGTCTTGATCTCTATTTTCATACACCGGATCTGTCAATTCTGATAAGACTTCAAGGGTCAATGATGCTTTATCGTTGGAGCCTCTTAGTTTTTCATTTGGATTGAAACTTTTATAAGAACTAAAGTTATTCGTTTTACTTCTGTTAGATTTTACAATGCTACTCTTCGACTTGCAGTCGTTTGCAGCATCTTCCCGAGCATTTAGTAAGAACGGATACCTCTCGTACAAACCATCGTCAGTAGAAGTCAGCTCTATCTCCCAATCTTCCGAATTTAGTTTTGCATCGTTACACTGATTCACAGTTTCGTTACACTTATGGTAGTACCATCGATCAATTTGCCTCATACTCAGCCTAGTAGTTTGACTCAACTTGTAAACTTCAAACTTAAAAAGCTTTTTATCTGTTTCAAAGCAAGCGTTGAGAAGTTCCAACTGATACGGATAAAATTTGTCTTCATAATTTTTAAACGATTGCTCAGATCTTTTATGCTGGAACCACAATCTGATTGAGTGTACTGTTCTGTTCAGCTGAAAGAATGTTTAATCACAAATTTTGATATATTCTTTTCTAAGTTATGTACAATATATTTCTAAACGTTTAAATTTAAGTATTACAACTTTACTTGGTGTTTGAAGTTATAAATTATCTTTTTAAAAATATATAAATATGTATATTTTATAAACATTTTGTTAAGTATTTTGAAATCATAAAAAAAATTATAATCACCTGCAAGCTAAGCTTGTTGAAATCTTCTGCTGTTGGATACTTGGAAATTTTGTTGTAAAAACTCTCTAAAACTATTTTTTGTGTCGCATTCAAACATCTGTGCGCATTATTCTTCACAGGATCACCAAACCGTTCTCTTCTCTTCGTTAAGTCAGGTTCTGTAAAGTTACTTATTGTATGGATATCAGCGGTACATTTTAATGTTGAGTAGTATTTGTTAAGAGTTTCTGGGGGTGGAAAAGAAGAAACTTTCACTAGTTTACATTGGTTTCTACTTCTTTGCAAAACTAAGTTTTTGAGGTTAATCTTCTTGGGGCGATCTAAGACACCACTATCTGTTTCAGACAAAATGTTATTACTTATTTACGAATATTTGAGTGAATTAAAATGTCTACCCGTTAATTTTTTTCACTTTTATCAATGAAGTAAATTTAATTAAAATTAATTTAGTACAAACTAGTTTTTGTATTTCACGATTAACAATTAAACGTCTTTAAAAAATTTCATAACATACTTTTATTAAAGTTACATTTTTTGGAAGATTTTTATATTTTGAAACAAAGTTTATCTTTAAAATAGTAAAAAACAAACGAATGAGTTCAAATTCAAGCATTATATTGTTAGAACTTTTACAAATTTAATGAATAAAAATGTAATACTTCTTACATTTAAAAAAACGTTGATTCTTCTTAAAATGATACTAATATCTTAGTGTTAAGCTAACTGAACTTACTTGAACTTTTCTTTTTCTGATTTTTTACATCAGTTTTACTTCCTTCTTTGGTAGCTGTTAAAAGATACAAATATAACATTCCAACATATTGTTATAAGCATTTTTGAACTGTATTGAAATTTGGCTGAGAGTAAAGGAAAACATTAACAATCTTAGATTTTTAAGAAAAAGTTTTAAACATCAATGATATGTATTTTGAGCGTATTTTTGTCGTTTAATTAACTATGTATTTGTTTAATGTTTCAATCTTAAGTTAAAAATGTTTTAAAACACTAATATATAAAAACATTTTTTAATTTTTATAACAAAAGTTACCTTTACTCTTAGTAATATATTCATTTTGGAAATCATTTGTTTCTTTGGTGTGTACAATACCAAATTTTTTAAACTTTTTTGCAAGTTCATCAAGCAAATGCTTCTGAATGAAAAGTTTTTCTTCCAACAAATCAATAACTTCGTCAATTTCAATTGGTTTTGAAAGAATTGTCATTTCGAATTCTGTTTGTTTACTAAAATTAAAGTTTGCCTTTACTATGCAAAAAAATATTTTATCTTAAATTAAGACATGTAAAATGATAAGCATATCAATTAAAGTTTTATTAAAGCAATTAATACATTTCTATTAATGGTTTTGAAAACCTACGATCATTAAAAAACCTTCAAGTTTAAAATACTATCAATTAATATTTCATCTAGACTTTTTTAAAACACAATGTACAAATAAAAGCAAAATAAAAACACATGCCAGTATTACTAAAGTTTAAAACAAGATAAAATACCAATAACAAAAACAGAACAATTTTTTTTACTAATTATCACTCGAATAAATTATTTTTGAAAAAAGTTGTTCACTGTGTTCTAAAATTAATTTTTAGGGTGAAATATCTTAAATCGTATTACTTTTTAGTTTAGTCTTCAACTAAAAACAAGTTTTTGCATGATGTAGGTAAGAAAACCAGTGATACTTTTAAATACAAATGTAACAGTGTTCTAAGTGCATAATATAAAGTATTATTGTACAAGCTAATTGAAGTAAATTGATAAAAATAGAAATAATTAAAGTTTACTATTTCATATGTTTTACTATATCAAGTTAAATCATTAGTTTGAAAATAATAATAAGTAAGCAATTTAAATGTATTGTACTTTATTATTTTCTGTTCATTGGCCAAATGGATAATGATTAAGTAGTGGGACTTAGTTTTAGTATAAATTAAAACAAACTATGAAGTCGTTCAATGTAAACATGATGTAATTTAAGATTATATTTATTTATAATTTAAAGTCATAAAGTTATCTAAAGGTAGTTTAGTTTGTAAACAGACTTAATCAAAATAACAACTAATTATAATAGAAATATTTAACTCTGTTGTTATAAGCCAATGTATCTAAACTTTAAAAAAAATGTTTAAGAATAAGTTGTAACGCAAATCTAAAAAATAGATTCTATAATTATGTCTATTTTTATAAATTACTTCTTAGAAGTTAAACACTTAGACATTTTTGTTAATTACAAAAGAGATTGTGCAAACACAGTTTATAAGTTTATTAAAACTAAAACCAGAAAACTGTAACTGAAATTAACTCGTATAGTGGACATGCTATTTAAGCTGCTGAATATTCCACCAATGCGTCGCTGATTTGTTAGAATTTTGTGGCGCTAAAATGCGTAAACATTTTTCAACTTTATTTTTATTATTACGAAAGCAGGGACAAAAAGTTGCGATAACATTAAAAAAGCAAACATGTTGTTAATAAAAAACCCTGGACAACTTGATTTAATTTGAAAAAAAAGCAGAGTTTTTAGTAAATTTTTAGTAAAATGAGAGTTAGATTGTACATGTAAAGGGATTCCAATAAAAGATGCTCATGTAATAGATGTTAAACTATAATTTTTCTTCAATTTAAATCTTCTTTATTCAGGTACTTTTTCAATTTTAGCTTACGAAAATAACTCTTATATTATGCTATTTTTTTATAAATAGTCTTTTTATAAAATAATTTTCTTTTAGTTAATTAATGTGTTAAATTTCCGACCTAATTACTAGGTTAGAAAAAGCAAGAAAAAATTAAAATAAAAACATAGTATGTTATAGAAATTGACATGTTTAATTTACTTTGAGCAATTTTGAAAACACTAAAAACATGCTTAAAAAGGTATAACATGAGTGGTTTCGATTAACAAAGTTAAAAAAAAGTAAACAAAGCAAAAAGATACTGTTTTGTTTACCAAAATAATTGTGATGAAAGTGTTGAGACTTTATATGGTAATACACACTTCACACGTGAATGTAACTAAAAAGTGTCACGTTTTTTTGCAATTTATCCGATTACTCAGCTGATGGTTGAAAGAAATTTGCTTTTTACTCAGAACTCTAGCAAAATTGCTTTTTTTTTCAACATAAAAGTTAACTGTTCATTTATATTTTTACTTATGAGTTACAGTGCAATTAAATTACACGTGCACTTGTTCACTTTGTTGCACTTAAACTATATACTTTGGCTGCCGGAATTTTAGTAACACTTGGTTTTTTTTTTCAGTTCGCTTTACCACTTATTCTCATTTACAACAAACACAGAAAAACATTCCAAAGGTCTCTTCGCTTCGATCTGGTTCGCAATGAAGCTGTTAGCACTTTTGCTGATTCTCAAATTCAATTTGATCACCTCGTCCGCCGGGCTGAAGTGCTTCAGCTGCTTCGACGCCCTGCCCACGTCAAGCTGCTCCGATCCGTCGGAAACCGCCTGCGAGGAGGAGGAGCGGTTCTGCGTGACGGCCGGTCGGGAGGACGACGCGAACTGCGGAGGGCCGTGCTTGGTGAAGGGGTGCGCGAGTAACCACACTTGCGCTGAGGAGGGCAGTTTTGAGAGGGCGGAGGGCAACTCGACTGTCGCCGTTTCGTGCTGCAAGGGCGATCTTTGCAACGTTGGCGAAACTGGTAAAGAGGACGGTGGTAATGATGAAACCACTGAAATGAACGAAAATAGTAACACTGAGGACAAATATAACGGTGTACACAAGGAAAACGACAATGATAATGTTGACAGTAATGATACCAACTTTGGTAACAATGGCAATAGTTCAAGCAAAATGTATTGTGAAAACGTTTTTATTTATACTTTTGTTTTGATATTCTTCAATTTTTATTGCTTTATGACTTCATAAGGTGTTGTAAATTCATTAAAGTTGAGTCATAATAAAAATATGTTTGTTTTAACAAGTTGTATAAATAGCTGTTAATATTTTATTTTCAGTATTAGTTTGATGTACTCACAAAGTTTAAAGTTGTTTCTAAAAAAATTTACCAATCTTTGTAATCTTTACTTAACATGTCAAACTTTAATTATTTTTAAATTGTTTGTTATTCTTGCCTTTAAAATAAGTTCTACTAGCATGAGTCACTTTCTAAAACTTACTTTATTAAAAACCGCATTATTATTTTTAAATAAAATCTTTAGGAACAAAGTTCATGATTTTCAACATCGTCGATTTGTTATCATTTTAAATACTTTTCTTCTTTTCAAGTCAAAAAAAAAAACTACGAACAGAAATAAGCTATCTTCTTAAATACTGGCATATACTGCTAAAAATGGTTTGTTAGAGAATTGCATTGTATTGAAATAAAGTATTACGGTTGGTTTTATGAATTATTGTAGAAGTATCATGTTAGTAACATAGTTATCGTGAGTTTAAGATTTTCAAAAAATTAATCAGCTGTTATTAGATTTCAATTTTCAACCTAAGCTGAGTAATAATATAAATTGCATTTCATAAAAAAACGTGACATTACGTAGTTGTATTTACGTGTTAAGCAAGTTTTACTTGAAGCATTCCATATAAAATTTTAACACGTTTTACCTGTTAAGACTGTTAAGCTATCAATTTTAGCTATTTTCGAAAACATTTCTCATCTTCAATGTTTTGTCATAAACTGTTTATTTTTGTTAAGTGTTTATGTTTTGATAAAAAAAATTGAGCTTTTACACTCGTGTAACTGTTTAGTACTATTTTAGATATTTAAAATTTAGTAGTCAGGTCTAAACTTTACTTTTTGAGCAACAACATTCACTTGTATTGTTTTTATAGTTTTTGTTCGCTAAGATTTTTTCTTATGATTTGATGCTTAGCAAGCACATAAGCTCGATTGTAGCTCGGTGTATTTTGGAAAGTTTCGAAACCTAAAAACAAAAATTAAACTAAGAAACTTCACTAAATGCTAGTGATTTAGTTTTGTTTACGCAATTTTTAGTCTGGTTGTTGCTAATTTGTTAGAATTACATAAGTACTAGTTCTTGAACGGAAAGTGGCTTTTTATCAGCATTTATAATAAACGGCAAGCATGGTCTATTTCGTTAATAAAATATATTTATACTTATATAACGCTGTCGAAACTTACTTCAACTTCAGGAAACAAGTTTAAAAAATGTTTTAACTTGTTTAATTAATTCAACAGCACATGCAAAACCTTTATTTAATTGTTTTTTAAGGTTTACAACGTTTGTATTAGGTTTAGGAATCTATCATCTAGAATCTTGCATCAACTGTTATCGTTTTAAACGGCAAATTTATTTATACTAAGTTTCAATGTTTAACTGTCTATATTCACCTTTGGGTTAATTTTTGGATCAAAACATCTAAATCACATTCCTAAACCAACAACCATCCTAATATTTCACTGTTTAAACCGCAAACCAACGACAAACTTTTATTTTTACGCTTCGTTACACTTTTATTATTTTTGTTTACGTCCGTTTTTTATTTTTAACTTGTTCATTCTCCGTCTCCGTTTGTATCCGCGTCCGAGTTTCCTCATCCGCCTCCTCCACGGTCGACACTCCACGTCCTCCTTCTGCTTCGACCGGTACACGCTCAAAATCCACCTGGTCAATATCTACCTGGTCAAAATCCACCTGATCAAAATCCACCTGATCAAAATCAACCTTGTCAAAATCCACCTGATCAAAATCCATCTGCTCAAAATCCACCCGCGTTCAAAATCAACCCAGTCAAACTCGAGAACCGCTTACCGATCGAGGGTAAGGGTTAGGGGTAACAGTGATAGTAAAAAAAAAATGCAAAAAAAAAAAAAATAAACTATAGAATAAATAGAGAAAACAATCGGGTGTTTTGTGAACGCGGGTCGAATTTGATACCGCATCGACCATTCATCCAAAAGCTTTTCCTCCTTCGGCTGCTCGTTCTCCCCGTATTCAGCTGGTTCGCCAGATAAAGTGCAAGTAGCATTGCAACTTAACACATATTTTTCTAACATTGATTTTATTCGAACTTCTTAAACATAATAAATTCGATATTTCAAAAACAAAAAACAAATATATTTTTTTAAATGTTTATTTAAACTTTAATACAACGCGAATAGAATCTGCTTTTTATAGTGAGCATATTTAAAGATTTAAAAATTTTCTGAATTATTACTTACTCTTAATAGCAAACTCAACCTTAGTGACTAATTTAATTTTAAAAATAAATCAACATTTTGTGCAAATATGCTAAAAATTTGCACCACAAATTTATAATATTTTATTTATAAATGTTTTATTTCATTTTATAAAATGTTTAGTTAACTGTCATATATGGGCAACTTAGTCCTTGTAGGAAAACTACAGTCTCTCGCTTACTCCACAGAAAAATGTTTTTTTTTGAAAATTTCTTCTAACTCCTTTTTCAAAGCAGAGCCGTTATGAATGAAGTTCATTCAACTAAGATTTTTTGAGATTTATACTTTTTTGGTCTTGATGTATTAATTGTAGAACTTAAAGATTTAATTTTAAGAAACTACAGCAACCTAACGACTAGATTTACGCCGTACTCAACTTGCCAAGTATTACATAAACTGTTTTTGAAAAATTTTTAGTATTGGCTTTTGTTTTAGAATAAAAAATTTAAATTACTTAAGCTAATATAACGACCAAAACATAAATATGTAGTGTTTATGTTTTGTAAATTAACGTCTTAAAAGTAGTTTTTCTAGCTAAAAAATCTAAAACTTATATCAAAACTCTTATTCAACTTCACTTTTTAAAGCTTGAAGTTAATAACCCATTTTGGTATTTAAGATATTAGTTCAGCTTGTTGACCATTTTATTCGATTTTGTTTATCACTTGAAGATAAAACTTTATTAACTTTATCTGTACTGTATTTATCTAGTTAATTTTTTTTTGATTATTTAAATACTAATACTATTATTGTTAACTGACATTTTTATGTTTTTACACATACTGTTTCAGAAAAACACTTTTTTTTAGTTTACAGCACTGTAGTATAAAAAAGTAAAGTTACTAAAATAAAATTAGCTTTTGTTTTACAATTTAGTGTGAAAATTATACTTATTCCATTATTAGATATGTTAGTTTTTGTTTAAATCTTTTTTTTTTCAAAAACCACTGCTGTAACCTATGGATATAGGTAACTTATATAATAAACTTTATTTATACTACATGATGATACTAAATAATACTTAGGGCTACTCTATATAAAACTAGGCATGACAATGAATGAACATGTTGTATTAAAGAACAATTGCAAACCTTAACAAATATATAAAGAAGTACTTTAAATGTGATCAAAACTTTTACACAAGAATTAAATCTAACAGCAGTAATTAAACTTTGAGAATGTTTAGATTAAAACGAGAATTAACTGCTTGAAGCTAAAATTATAAAATATTTATGAGAAGAAAACATTCTTAAATAAAAACTTTACACAAAACAATCAAACAATATAATTGTCTATTCTTCAATAACGTCTTTACTGCAGCTGGCTGTGACTAGAATCCCCAACCACTTTCTGTGGCTGGTTTATCTAGCAACGTTCTTAACTTTATGCAACATTACATCAGTAATTTCTTGTCTGCACTTTATTTTCTCTTTATCTCAACTGTAACAGTCTTGTATCAGTAAAACTAATGACCTTGAGTACTTTCTCTTAAACGCTTGAATGAACAATGATTTTAGCTCAAAACTTTCCATCAAATTTAAATTGTAATCAAGTGCAGCTTGATATTCTCTTACACAGTTTCAGCAAACAATTTTTATTAGTTTATAGCACTATAGTATAAGAAAGTAAAGTCACTTAAATAAAATTAGTTTTTGTTTTACAATTAAGTGTCTATATTATTCTTTTTTCATTATTAGTGTGTTAGTTTTTTTTAAATCTTTTTTTTTTTTCAAAAATTACCAAAGTTTTTGTCAAATCAACAAATTAAGTTGACAAGTGTATATTTAGATAAGATTAAAATATCAAAAGACTACATATAGTATTCTTTAATGTTTCTTCTCTATTTTATTAGTTGCATTCATAAATTTCAACTACAAATTAACTTAATAAAATTTTAATTTAACCACAGCAGGGTTGGTAAACACTTGGGATATTCAGGACACTCAGAATAACTCTTTATATTTTGAAGTTTATAAAAATCTCAGGACAGCTCAGGCTAGTTTAATTTTTTTTAAAGCTCAGACTGATTCTGGAAAGTTTTGTGTTTTTTTATAAAAGACTTCAAATAGTTTTAAGATGTTTTTTAATCTCAGCACAGTTTTTTGAAAGGTTTTGAACGATATTTAGATATAATGTTTTGTAAACTTATAACCATTTAGGATGAAATATATGACCTATATATAGACTATTATTTGTGTAATTATTAAGTTAATTTTGAGAAGCTTCAAAGCTTAGCCACAGCACCTTATACATGCTGTTTTTTGTTGTTCCGCTTGAATAAGTTTGTTCATATAGATTTTTTTACTTTTGAGTTTTTCTTACTCTTAGGTGTATTTTTATCCTAACTCTAACAGTTTCACCTTAGAATAGCATGTATATAAAGCAGTCATACCTTTAGCCTTAGTTCTATAAACTTAGCTAACATAATAAATACCTTATACAGATCAATGGTGGATTAAGGCAAATTACAAAAAAGATAAATGAAAACAATGTACTCAACAGTGACTAACAATAAAAACAATAACTTAATTAGTTTTCTATTTACTTGTTTTGTAAAATTTAGATTATTAAATTCTTAAGTAAGTATTTTTTATTAGGTTAACTTACAGTTTTGTTTTCAGTTACTCTTACTTACAGTTTTACAAAATATATTAAAATTATACATTCAAGGTTGTTATAAGTAATTTTTAATTTCTTATAAAAATAAAGTTTAAATATAACTATTTTACTAGGTTTCTTAACATATTATAGTTAATTTTGATTAAATTAAAAAATTTATTTATTATAAGTATTATAAATTAGAACAATAATCTTATTTTATTAAAATTTATCAAATAATAAAATAATAAATAATTTATTTTAGCATTTGTGTTTTTTTAGACTCTTTTATTTTTTTATGTATTGTTTTTTTGAGTTTATATTGATTTAGATTAAGATATTGCAGAGGATTTATATACTTTATTCTAAAATAGTCCAAAAACAATGTTGTTTTAAGATTTTAGGGTTTAAGGTTGTTTTAATATTATCATGTTAACATGAAAACTTTTTTTGCTTTTGCTTGATCAAAGTTTACTTATATAGCTAGGCATAGCTAATTGATTTCAGAACAAAACTGCTCATTTCAATACTTATACTCATTTTTTCCACAGTTGTTTTGTATTTTGCATATACAATTCACTCTCGTAGCGTAAACTTGTACCAATTAAAACAAGAAAACTCAATTTTTTTTTAATGAGCAAGTGGCATACTTATCAAACTCCTTCAATATATTTCTAAACTGTTTGTATTAAATAAGTCTTTAATTCCAGGTAAGCTCAGGGTAACAACGCTGAGTTCAGTATAACTCAGACCCGAGTGCTAAGTTTGCTAAGCAAAAGGTTTTTTTGTGTTTAACGTGTGCGGCTTCTAACCAATTGAAATCTGGCAACTGTTTAGACTAGTTCAAAATCTTTTTTTTTTTTATTTAGGCTTATTTAGACTTTCTGAAATACTCCGGCTAGTTTGGAAATATTTTTTAAATGTTAGGATAGTTTTTAAACTTTAATCACCTTTTTACTGTTTCTGTTTTAAGACCTTTTGTTATTATTTTGGTGTTTTCATGTATTTTAGCCTGGTTAAAAGAACTTTTTAAGTTTTGTATTATATGTTTATTTATTTCAGTTCATTACTACAAAATGTTGACAAACCTAGTAAAAAAATTAAAACCAAGCCTTATTTTTGTAATAAATAAAAAATTACTTTTAACAATTTTGAATGTAAACTTTAAGTATATGTTTACTTCACTTATTTTATAAATAAAATATGAGGGATTTCATGTTCAAATAATGATAATTTTAGTAAAACGTGCATGGGTCATGTCTTACATAAAAACAGTTTAAATAAAAAAAAGTGTCGACCTTTTAAACGTGACTAAATGAATTAAAACAAGATATTTTTTCTTTTTGCTACAGTGACCATTAGAAAAATGAAGGTCTTTGAAATTTACAAGCGGCATATTTGTATATATTATTAAAATATTAGTAATTTGGAAAAAAAAAACAACGACCCTTGAGAACACAGCAAAGTAAGAATATTAAAAAACAGTAATAATAAATAATATTTTCTGGCTAAAACATCTGTTGGAGTGAAAATTTAAAAAAATTACACTTTTTTCTAATGGGTCCCACTCAAAAATTCAAACCACAGTCCAACCAATTTTTTTGTTAATTAAAGGCAAAAGAGCATTCTCAAGAAAAAAAAAAATAGTTAGTAAGGAAAATAATTGGATCTAAAGTTTAAGCATTTTTAGAAATTGAACAAAATGCTAATCGAACTAAGTTAACGTTCGTACTTAATTACCTATAAAAATTCTTTTTTAGCTGTGTCAAAATTTAAATTGTTTTAAAGTGATATTTTCTAGTAGTTTGCATTCATAAAATGTACATGTATATAATTAAAAATTTAAGTAAAATTACAATACTATATAATTGAAATTTTCAACATATATTTCCTAAAACTTGTTTTTAAATTCAAATAGACTTAAAATAGTTTATGTTAACTACATATTCTTTATTTTTACTGAAATGAATTAATGGTAAAATTTTTAAAGTGTTTTTTAAGTTATTTAACTGAATCTTTTATCTATTAACAATTTTTCCAATATCCCTAATTGCTGTAGTGAAGTGTTTTGCAAAGCCAAAACAGTAAAATTTGTTTTATGAAAAGTTCACAAATAATTTATTTCAATGAACATTTTTAAATATTTATACTCATGCTCGTTTTAAACAGTTACTCATTACACAAACAACATGTCAACACCAACCTGCACCACCGTGGTCAACACCGCTTCCGGGGAGTTCACTTTCCACTCCGAGGTGATGTCCAGGTGCGAGGCGAAGAAGTTCTGCAAGAAGCAAGGAGGCATTCTGGCGCCCGTCACCAACAGGGAGGACCTGAACGCGCTGAAGGAGGCGGCCTACAACAGGAACAAGGAGTGCCCCTTCCACTACGGCGTCCACCAGTACAACGTCGGGCTGGACATCACCCCGTGCGGGTACAAGAAGCAGGACAGGTGGTTCACCAACGGCGTCAAGTGGGACAAGAAGATTCACGGGCCGCTGTACGAGGAGACTGACACGTCCCTGGTGTACCCGTGCACCTACGCGGGGTTTTTCCCTTACACGGGAGACGACGGCAAGATGGTGATCGCGTTGAGAGGTGACAACTGCGACGAGGTGCCGTTCAGGTTCATCTGCCTCAAACCGGCGCCCGTGTCCAGTGAAGGATACGTGGACAGGCCGTTCTCGGTGATGACGAACCACCTGCTCGGCGACAGTTCAACTACCGCCGTCAACTTTGTCACCGCGGGCATGTTTGTGACGGTCGCGGTGCTGATGTGCGTCGCGCTGGCCAGCTTCGCGATGTACAGGTCGGCTTCCAAGGAGTACGAGGAAGCTAAGGAGCGAGGCGATATTAAAGAGGACATTTAATTTTGACATGATCGAATTTATGAATGTTTTCTAGATAATAAAATATAGTATGGTATATTTGTTTATTTTCGCTTTGTCGCTTTTTCAAAAATTGTTGTGTACATATTAAGTAATTAATTAGTTAAAAAACTTATAAATTAGTAATTAAAATCATTATAACAACTTATTTAACGTCAATATTTGTTTTTTTGTAAAATTTATAATCATAGCTGAATCAGTTTTATGGTGTTACTTTATTAGCTACTACTTGATTAAAACAACGTCTTCGGCTAAAGTCTTTTTACCTGATTGTTCTACAGTAAAGTGCTTAATAAGTTCCAATATATAGAATTTAAAAATGTATATTTAGAAGTTTAGCAATGTTTTGTACGATATTTCATTTGAGTTGCTCTTTATTAAGCAGAAGAGCCAGAATATTTTCTTTTTAGTTTATGTAGTTTGTTCCGATGTATGAATCGGTAACCGAAAGACTTTCGTACACAAGGTCGTTATACCAAAGTATTAAGCGCTTTTTATGTCGTTCAAAAAACAAATTCTAAAATAGTTTTCTGAAAATATTGTTCCCACTCCAAGTATAAACTTGACTTCTGTAAGAAATTTGGTTGACAAAACAAAGGATTTTTAAGAAAAGGAAAAGTAAAATTCGCATAAAAAAATGTCATTTATACTAGTATGAAATGTAGACAATTTCAAACACAGCCTGGAACTTGAATAAAAACTTTAACCAACCTAGAGTTTTTAAAACTGCCGGAAAAGTTCAAACCAGCACTAGCTAGTCTGTAATTTTTTAAACTATTTCTAGTGTTTCCTCTGTTTTCTTTTGTTAAATAACGTATTTAGGGTATTTTTGTTTATGAGGAATCCAGCATAACAAATATATTTTTTATTGGATTTTTTTTATGCACAACTTATAGAATTAAATATTAGCATTTTTCCTAGTACTTATTGTAAATTAAAAATGATCAACTGAACATTTTAAAGTTTTCTAAACTAAGCATAATTTGAAATGTATCTATTGCTAGAAAAGCTTTAACCAAAACAAAAACATGGAAACGTTAAAAATAGCAATACCAAACAAAAAAAATGAATTACAGAGTTTACCAACTAAACTAATAAACATTGAAATTAATTTTAAAAAATCTCTTTTTATTTTTAGTTTGATGCAAAATCTGAAATATTTATTTTTATTTTTTTGTGGGCTCTAGCACTAAAGTAATCAACTATAACTTTGAAAAATTTATTAATTGTTCTTTTATTAGTATCTTTAAAATATAATTTAAGAAAATAAGTAAATTATTAAATAAATAAACAGTTATGTATTAGGCTTAAAGGTATTAAAACTTATACAATCCTATGTCGTTTTATAATGATTGTCGTAAATAAACAACAAAAACTAAGTCAATTGTTCTAGCAGCATGCTCAAACTGTTTATAAAAATTAAGCTGAAAGTCACTGAATTATAACTTGTATAAAGCATTTATTAGATTTAAAAATCATTCGTTTTGATTTTCACGTTCCATAAACATTTTTTCTTTCTCTAACTAAATTTAGTTATTACTTTGACAATTTATAAACATGTAAAAACATTAGTTTCAATAAATTAATTTTATTAGATTTATTTTCTTCAGATTTGAATTGTTTTCTTTATAATAGAGTTGTTATAAATATGTATTTCGATAACCGAGAGTTTCCTTTGTACACCACGTCCTAAGACCAAGCTTTTTGAGCGCTTATTTTTATTGTTCATTAAACATTTATACATGTTTTTATATTTTAAAAGTGTTGCTACAAATGACGCAGTAGTTTTGAATTTTGAATGTATGTAAAATGTAATAGAGAAAGTAAAATTTTCAACTTAAGTGATCTAATTCTTAAAAAGATGGTTCGTGCTCTTTTCACGACATTGAAAAAAATCACAAAATAACTGTACTAAAAAATAATCAACATTTATGTATACAAACTTTTTCATAACAATAAAGTTTTATTTTATTTTTTTCTCTTATGACAGCTCGTAGGTGTTGAGATATTATAAACTTCGTTATTATACCTTAAATACAAATATAATTAGCACATAGTTTGTCCAACTAAATTCAGCTTGTAGCTAATGTTTTATTTATTTTGTATATGATAATGTTTGAGGTATATTATAATCATTATACTAAAGGTATATGATTTACTCCAAGCAGTTTAGATAGATTCTAATATTTTAAGGATGAGTTTAATTGATTTCTGTACAAAATAAATATGTATAGTATTAAACTATTTTAAGTTAAGTTTACTACACTATAGTTTAACTTCAAGTTTTTATAAAACATTTATATAAAAGTTTGAATTTGTAAAGTTATTTTTAAAATAAAAAATTACTAGAGTAAAAGAAATATAAGCTAACACATAAGTTACATTACATTCACTTAACCTTGTCCTGGACAAGACGTTAAAAGGTATCCGTGGTGCGCAACTCGATAACCGAAAGGTTTTTTCGTGCGTCAGGTCCTAGGACCAAATATTTTGGCGTATTTTTTGTTCTAAATTCGAAAATATAAAGTAAATTTAAAGTGGTCAAAAAAAGTTAACATCTTTAAAATATTGAACAATAAAGCTAACATTAAAATAATAAAAAGTTTAAGTATGAACTAATAGCTTTGTAAATCAAGTTTTGACAACTAATTATTCTTTAACAAATCTAATTGAACATTAGAGACATACTTTTTCAGCTTTAGCTTTTTTTGCAAGTTTTTTTTAAGTTTTCATAGTTTAGGTCAAATGTATTTATAAATACAAATGCAATACCTAATCTAATGGTTTATATCTTGGTTTCTCAAAGTGGGCCAATTCATAAATTTAAAAGGCTATAAGCCCCAAGGGGAAGGAGGGGTGTAGAAGTATTTACCTAGTTTTAGTTATGTTTTGTGTTACAGACTTTATCATTCTTTTAACTAGTTTGTGAATAAACTCAACAAAGAAAGATATATTTATTTATGATAAAATCAAGCTGAATTGAATCAATAATGCCTGTGATTAAATGCCCTCTTGAGAGTTGCACATATGAAACACCAGACGTCGATGCTTCTGTAGTTGTTTCTTTGCTTATCATTCACAACAACGTACACATTAATGCAAATTCTTCAAAACCAAAGCTTCTAAAGATGGACCGTCCTCGAACAGGGACAGACTGCTAATGAAGAGGGTTGGAACATATTTGTACAAAAGTGGACTATGTTTAAAGAAAGCATGCAGATGACAGATGTAGAAAAACGCCGTCAACTGTACCAGTGCTGTGAGGAAGATTTAGGCGATGCTATTCTGAAAGGACATAAAGATGTAGTAAATTTAAATGAACAAGAGCTTTTAAGGATGATCAAGCAGCTTGCAGTTATTCCTGTTTCAGTTGTTGTACGACGATCAGACTTTCTTAGTGCAAGACAGGATTTGACTGAAAACACTAGATCATTTGCTACCCGTTTAAAGGGAAAAGCCAGTACATGCTCGTACACATGTAAATGCCCAAAGGATGGCTGTAATCAAATGATAGATTTTACAGACATAATTCTAAAAGATGTCATGGTAACAGGTTTAGCCGATGAGAATATCCGTAAAGAGGTGCTAGGATGGGAAAATCTAGATGAGAAAAATGTCAATGACACAATCGGTTTTATTGAAGGAAAAGAGATAGCACGTGATGCAATGTCAAAACCCGCTGTTACAGCATCAGTTTTCTCATACGAATCCTCAAAGAAAACCACACAAAAACCAAGTGGTAAAATAACTTGTGGCATATGTAATAAATCAACTAATAAATTTGTTTGGAGCAGTAAAAATATGAGGTATATTGAGTGTTCTGCCTGTAAAAAATGCTGGTTAAAGTCCTGTAAAAAAATTTATCAAAGTCACCAAAATTATGCTGACGAGTCAAATGCACTTCTAGTTGGTGGATTGTATACACCAAATGTATACAAATCCTTAAAGAAAACCACACAAAAACCAAGTAGTAAAACAACTTGTAGCATATGTAATAAATCAACTGATAAATTTGTTTGGAGCAGTAAAAATTTGAGGTACATTGAGTGTTTTGCCTGTAAACAATGCTGGATAAAGTCCCGTAAAAAAGCTTATCAAAGTCATCAAAATTATGCTGATGAGTCAAATTCACTTCTAGTTGGTGGATTGTGTACACAAAACTTTGATGGCTTTTGTAGCCGAGGTCGTAGAAAAAATATGTTCGAGCGGAAAAACGCAAAGAAGAAAAAGGAGTTACAGGGACAAAAAAACGTACTTTTACACACTGGATCGCGACGAAATTTAAAGAAGTCATTACCTCACCACAGAAAAAGTGTTATGACTTACAAAAACCCGCATATATCAAAAATGTGGCGTGACGTTTGAAATAAAAAGGAAGAATCTCTCAGTATTTGTTTTGTTAAGTCTATTGAAAATATAAGTGAGAACACAAAACCGTTGCCACCACTGAATTGCGGTGATCATGTCGTGATACTAAATCAAACAGGTAACTTTCCTAGCAAGTGGGGGAGTAGTGGTGGAAGTGAAGGACTGCCATCAGTGTGTTGTCAAGGTTGATGGATCAGGTCGCTTAACTGTTCAAAATCGTAAGTTTCTAAGAAGATTTACCCCTCCTGTTTGCAAATCTTTAAGTAATATCCCTTATCTGAGAAAGGCAAACATACCACTGTAAAAGTTTGTCTTTTCTGTAACGTTGAGAAAAAGATGTCAAGAAAAATTTTAACGTTCTATGTTTTTATAGAAGGAAGATTCTGTTTGTGAAGCATTGTGTAATTTCTTCTGTACTAATGGTTTTCTTCGAAATTGATGTTGAACTGGAATGGCTCGGATTTGCTTTGATCTATATTTTCTTGACTTATATTTTCTACAGAAAAGCAAACAGACAGCCAAAGTTTACTGCGAACAACAATGTGTCCGGGATGAGTGTGTGAAATTATCAAATTATTTGCAGCGTTTCCGTGTAAGACTTTACGATGCTTTTCAAAAGCTTCGTGCCACCGATGTTTCTGATATTCATTTATTGTCAAGTTGGAATGTTCACTGTAAATTAATGTTTTATGGTCTAATGAATGAGTTTCAGTCCAATGGTGACGTCCTAAAGTTTGTAGTTGACTTTGCAGCAGACTAGTCTAATAGCCATCTGTTCAAAGTGATCTTGGATGAGGACGCAGAGATTGACTTTCAAAAATTCGAACTGTTTGGTATCGAGTATTTGGAAAATAAGTGTAGCAGTATTTCGTCAGTGTTCAATGCTATCAGTAATGCACCGTCTACTTTGTTTAAAGTCGAAAATATGATAAAGATGTTTATCAGCAAATGAAGTGAAGTTTCAAGATGATTAGATGAATGACGTGTGGTTTCGTTCTTCAAAGCTGAAAAGTTCGAATCGGTGAAGCAATTAAGTTTTTAAATGCTTGTATTCAGCAACTGTGTGAAGAAAAGTAAAGATTAACTCTCAATTTTTTTTGTTACAGTTTGTTTGTTTAAGTTGTAGTTTGTTTTAACAAATCATTTATTAGTGAACTAAGTTAATCGTAATTTTTGAAATGTTTTTGTCTTTTTGAGTTTAATATCGTTGAATTTTAGACCTGAAAAATGCGTTTAAGTTGTAACAAAGTGTTTAAAAAAAAATTTTGTTTTGCTAGGTAAATTTGCCGTTTTATCTCCTTAGTAGATAAAATCTGGGGGGAGATGTAGAAGTATTTACCTAGTTTTAGTTATGTTTTGTGTTACAGACTTTATCATTCTTTTAACTAGTTTGTGAATAAACTCAACAAAGAAAGATATATTTATTTAGGGGGGGGGGGGGGCTGAGTCATGAAGAGGCCATAGGGAGACCATGAAGCTGTAATTTGAAACTCACATTAGATATTCTAGAGTTGATAGTGAATAGCAAACAAAAAATATTAGGCTTATTAAGTTCTACTATTCAACTAGTGTTTTATGATAAATTTTGTTAGAGGGTTCATATTTTTTAAATTTCTTCAAAGGGGCCTTATGAAAATAGTTTGGGAAACCCTGATTTATAGGACATTTACAGTATGATAAAATTCATAGAAGCTGCTAAATTACTGGTATTATAAAATTGTTTTAAAATGTGTTATTCTAATACAGTAAAATGAAATTTTTAATGTTTGTTACAAGGTGAAAAATATAAGAGAACCAAAGATTGTTTTGGATATTTTAGTGATAAAAGATATTTTAAAAGTTAAACAAACTATGTTTTTATCTTTAAAAAATATTATTATACTTTCGAGTTTTTGAAAACTTTAAAAAATATAAATTTTTAAGTTTCTAAACATATGTACGTTTCAAAATGAATTTATAGACCTATGTTGTTAACATAAAGTGTTATGCATAAAAGTATCAAAAACACTACAACAAATTTAAAAAATTTTAAATATATAATTAAATTTTCAGTTTCAAGACTTAATAATTTGTATGAACTATAAAATATATAAACAATAGAATATCCCTAAAATTAAAGGTTACACAGTAGAAAACCAAATTAAACTAGTTGAAAAAATTTAAACTATAGAACTTATATTTGTTAGCAGTTTAATATCAAAAAATTTAGCTTTTTTATAAAAGTAACTACTTAAACAAATTCTTAAAACAATAAATAAAAGCTACATACAACTTTATTTATTCAGTTTATACACTCAGTAAGAAAATGTTAAAAGTATATTAAGAGTAATTTTTATTTTTTTTTTAAACACATAATTAAAATATCTGACTATACTTTGTACCAGAGGCGTGTTTTGACTGGTTTCCTGTTTTTTGTGAACCCCCTGAACAAAAAAAGAAAAGAAAAAAAGATTCTTAGAATATCACTAAAAACGTTGTTTAATAGACTTTGTTTTGGTTATTTGATAAACTTAGAATAATGAATGCTGAGTTTATAACACTAAAAGATTGAAAAGTTTCCGTAACAAAAAGTGCTCGTTTTTGCCCAGCTGAAATAGTTTTTAAATAAAATTTTAATTGTGACGTCATAATAGGTAAAAGTTTTAAAGTAGCATTCTTTTCTAGGACGCTTTTTACTAAGATGCTCTTAGTTCCAATTATAAATTGTTACTTAGTGTAAATAATTTTCGATTAAGTATTGTTTTTCAACTAGTAAGTACAATTTTACTTAAAAAATGTCCAATATAGTCACTAAAGTTTTATTTTACCTAGTTTAATGTATATAATAATGTTGTTTTAAAAAATTGTTACTTAGTGTAAATAACTTTGGATCAAGTATTGATTTTGAACTAGTAAGTATAATTTTACTCAAAAAATGCCCAATATAATCACTAAAGTTTTATTTTAATTAGTTTTTGTATATAATAATGTTGTGTGAAGCTTTTCTATTAAGTTGTTATATTATAATGTTGTGTTTGTACTTAACATTTATATTATTTGTTTATGAGTCAACCAACTGGGTTTAAACCTTGGAAAGTTAAATTCAGAGAGTTTTCAAAATCATCTTTAGACAATTACACCACCTGGCAATTTATTCTTTTATCATTTAATGGTATTTTAATATTTTTATTTAAGTTGCTTTATTTTTGTATATCTGTTGGCCACAAAGCTGATTCTTGATTTTTTGAAATTTTCATATCAAAGAGGTTTCAAAACCATCATTAGAATTCCTGCACCATCAGGCAAACATTTAAATAAAATTTAAAGGTATTTTAATTTAATTGCATGAATCTAAAAAAATTTTTAGCGAAATTTCAAGTTTTATAGATAAAATTACTTGATTTTTTTTATTATGAATAGATATGTAAATTTAAAGACTTTAAAATGTAAAAGAAAAATTTGTAAGAACTTTATCTACACTAGGGGTGGGCAACGTACGGCCTGCGGGCCGGATCCGGCCCCCGACCGTTTTTTAAACTTTAATGGGATCCGTGCCGCAAATGAAAATTACCGGCTCGGAAGCGAAGTGACAGACCCGCGAGGGGTCAATATTACAAAATGTTTATAAAACTTTGCATCATATTTATACAAATCAAAACTGTAAGAAAATGATTTTAAAAACATGCTAAAAAATGACTTTGTAAATTAATGTGTACTAATAAATATATCATTTTGTCCTAATATTTTGTGTTGTTCTAACTTAGTTGAAATATCGTTTTGTCAAATTACCCCAAGCAAAGTGTTTTTTTAAGTACGATATTTTACGTACGTACCTTTGTCAATTACAATGTCAATTATATTTATAGACGACTGGATCCAGTAAATAACTAATTCAAAATGCTCCGGCCCCGAAAAGACTAAATATTTCCGGATCCGGTCCGTTGATTGAAAAACGTTGCCCACACCTAATCTATACTAACATTTATTCTAAAATTGAAATTCTCTTTAAATTTTATTTAAATGTTATGAACTTACAAATTGTATATCAAAGTTCAAATCTGTTATCAAAAACAAAAATATTACAGACATAAATAACTTACTCTAAAAAAAGTTAACTTTTTTATTAGGAAACAATATTATAAAATAGTTCAAACTAGAATAAATTTTTATAAGAATATTTTAATTTAATTGTATAAGTCAAACATTTTTTTTAGTGAAACTTCAATTTTTATATATTAAATTACTTGAATTTTTTTTTCTACATAGATATATAAATGTAAAGATTTTAAAATGTAAAATATAACTTTGTACATTTAACTGTTTTTTTTAACTTTTATCATTTAACTCAAAATTGAAAAATTTATTCTAGTTTTAATTATTTTATAATATTGTTTCCTGATAATTTTTTTTTTTTTATAGAGTAAGTTAGTTATGTCTGTAATATTTTGTTTTAAATAACAGATTTGAATTTTGATAAAAAATTTGTAAGTTCATAACTTTTTTCTGGTTCTTTTAGTTGTAGTTTATCTAAATTTATACAGTATAACAAATAAAAAAATAAAAATTTTCTTTTACTAATTATATATTTTTTTATTTCTAAGCAGAAAAAAGATATTTTAAACACAGAGTTTTTCGGCTAAATGTTGCGTACTTAACTGACCGTGCATACCTAAGAAATGCGTACTTAAGCGGCAAGTTAAGTACAAAAAAAATTGTGAACCCCCTTTGAAAAACGTCTAGACACGCCCCTGCTATGTACTTGAAATTCTGATATTTATCATAAACTTTAGGGAATTTTCATTAATTGCCCTGACTTTTGATATAAAATTTTAATTAAAATGGATGAATTTGAAAAAATGGTCAAAGACTATGTAACTTCTTAGTTGATAAGTAAAATTACCAAAAAAAAACTATAAACTTTATATAATATTTTCAGATTTGAAAAATTATACAAAACTTAAGAAAAGAAGAACTAGAAAATAAGTTAAATTTTTTTTTATATATGCTAAAGAAATTTTTTGAAATAAACGATTAAACTGCTAATTGTTTTAAACTTATGTCCAGTAATGTTAACTTCATACGTTTTCTTATAAATAAAATCGAATGTAAAAGAAAGTGTTCAGTTTGGTGCTAATTTTTACTTTAAACTTCTATCAGTAGATTAAACAGTAGATTTATTGATAAAAGTATTTCAAATACTACTTCTAGTCAAAGCAATAAAACTAATCAAATAAAAGTTTGATATACATATTTAGATATTCCTTATATATACTCCTACTTGTAATTATACACTTTTTTTTTCAGTTAACAAATACTCTTCTAAAGCAGATAAAAAAAAACAAATTAAAACAAACTTTTATATTTAACCTCAATCTTACAACTTCAACTTTTGTTTTGGTAATAAAATAAAAAAATTAAAATCATAATGTTCTCTTTATTTCCAAGGTGAAAACTTTTATTGTAATCTTAAAATTTTTAAGTAGTGATCAAAAATTCAGATTCGGGTTCGGCAAAATCCTTATTTTAAAATAAGATTCGGATTCGATAGACCACTTTAAAGTTTACTCGATTGTTTGTAAAGAGTTAAATGAAATGATTTCAGCTTGAGAGGATAAAAAAAATGCTTTTTCACAATTATAAAAGCCTCATTATTTTTGATTTAGAGTTTTGAAACAGTCTAAAACCGCTCCTACTTATTCATCATATGCTTGAGAGTATAAAAAAATGTTTTTTTACCCTTGTAAAAGCCTTATCATTATGCAAAGAATAAAAGTAACTTATATTTGTAACATTAAAGCAGATGCTTGCATTGCATACTTTAAGCTAAATACTTTTTGTTAATATTTTGTTATTTATTTTATTAATAATTTTAATTTATGACATATATCGTATATTTTCCAACATTTTTTTTTTTTTTTAAACATATTTATAAAGTAAAAAATATCAGTTAGCAATAAAATATTACTTAATTTGTGTTAAACTGCTGCAACCACTTGCATTATTCATTATTTAACTCTTAATAGTAGGAAAATAAGCTTGATGCAGTCAAGAGAAATAAGGGTTAAAATCAGTGATGCAACATTTCATCAAAAACCTTTTGCCTAGTTATTTATAAAAGTTTAAAAAGCAGCTTATATTTTTTGAGTGAGAAATTTGTAATATTTTTGTGTGGATATTTTGTATAATAGATACATCACTCAAACTATCTTGCCTTATTTGTATAAAGTAGTGTAAAATATACTTTAGTATTAACAGATAAAATTTACTGATACATTTTATATTTATTATGTCAAAATTAATTAATACAATACCAAGCTGCCATCAGAGGGTCCTAAGCACATACGTAATAGAAAGTCACCTCGTCTGCAGGATAAGTATGTGCAAAAAGGTCATGTTGACAATCTACCCACAGACAGCAACCAGACCCAACTGAAACTTTGGATGTTGGCCCACCAAAATCCAGAGCTCACAAAATTCTAAAAACTTTTATTTTACTTGATGTTCTATTTTTCGGAAAGAAAGATTGTGATGAAAACAAAATCTTAAAATAATTAAAGTTATAATATTTTATTTCGAATAGAATTTGAGAATTTAGACTAAAAACCTGGAAAAATATGGAAACTGAGAAATTTTGAAAAAAAAAAAACAGAAAAAATTTCGAATTTTTAACAAAAATCAATAAAAAACTTGGAATTTTAAACAATTTTTACATGAAGAGTAGAAAAGTTTTGATTTGAAAGAAAAATCTATCATGTAGATAAAAAACTTTGTCATCATCACAATTTATTTTTATTAAAAAACACTTTTAAAATAGCTTTACACTATCATTTCAATGTTTTTATACAATTTAACACAGTTTTTAAACTTAAACTAAACTTTAAACTAAAAATAGACCCAAAATGTGTACTTTTAAAAACCTAGAGGAATTAAGAAAACCCTTGAGAAAATTTGTCAAAAACAAAAAAAAGTCTTTAGCAACAAGTGGAGACTGGAGACATTTAGTTGTTATGTAGCTTAAAATAATTAGTTTGGCTAATTTTATATTATTTTTAGTGCGGAAGTATAGTTTACAAAAATCATACACTTTTAAATAACTTGTTATTAAGCTTTAATTTATTATAACAATCAAGGATTGCCAAACACTCAGGGTACTCAAGAAAACGCAGGGTATATGTAAACTTTAGAAAAGCTAAAATTAAATGTTATACAGCTTATCTGTTTCGAGGCTAATCAAGGTGGTAATTTTTGTATATTGCCAATAGAGAAACCAAAACCACAACACTCTGTAAATTTTTATCCATAGAAGTTTGAAACTAACTACTCTTTGTTTAAAATAAATTCAAACACAGCTACACAGGAGGAAGAACAACAGGATTCTATTGATGAAAAATTGAAGCAGAAATAAAGGGCTTTTTTGCTACAGAAAATTTGAATGCAGAAACCGAAGAGGATGAAGTCTTAAACTGGTGGAACTTTAACAAGACAAAATAGCCACATCTTGCCAGTTTTGCAAGGAAATATCGTTCTGCACCATCATCTTCTGTGTATTCTGAAAGATTATTTTATGAAGCTGGGAATTTGGTAAGCAAAAGTGCAATCGATTGCTTCCAAAGACCTGCAAAAAACTTTTATTTTTCCATACAACTTGAATAGAAAAGAATAGTTTTTTGTAGTAAAACAGAGACATCTTTTGCTATTGTAGTTCGTTTTATATTTTTAAACAGTTGCTTAAAATAATCTATACATGTTTTTTGTTATGATAAAAAAGTAATCCTAAGTGGAGTTTAGAAACTTTTTAATACATTTGTAATTCCTTTTCTTTTTAAGGCCTTTACTACAGTTGGTATTATATTTAATTTCATTACGGCTAAATGTTTTTTCAATTGCACATTGTTTTATAAATATGAACACTTGCAAAAGTTTACGTTCTAATTTGTTTAGGGTCACTATAAGAACTAACCAAAAACCAAAATAAAACCAAAAACTCTGGAAAATCTTCATATAATAAAACCTTATGCATAGAAAATAAACTCATTGTAAACAAATAATATAAAAATACAAGTAAAATAGGTATTTATAATAAGTTACCTTGTACTTAAAGATCACCTTTCTTTCTATAAAGCCCATAAATATACTTGACAAAGTTGGCCCTAATAGGGAGCCCATGGCTATTCCATCATGTTGGGAATACATTTGTGAATTAAATGTAAATTATACACCACTAGTGGATAACTTTAAAAGTTTACTAAAATTGTTTTTGCTTATACTGGGTGTCTCAAGTCTATACAAAGTGTCAACAAAAATATCCAAATCTTCTTATGAAGTATCAGATAAACCTCAATTTACTCTGCAAACCAACTCCAAAACTTCAAACTCAAAAAAATCAAACTGCAGACATATTTAGCGTACCTAGTGATTTATGACTATTTTGTCCTTTTAAGAAAAATAACCTAACTTTTAAACAAGTTGCACACATAAAATGTCATTTAGTGTGTGTAATAGTCACCATCTCATTCAAATACATTTTTATTGCAATTTCAAATTAATGTTATCAAAAAAAAAATATTACTCTTACTCTAAAGTATCTATTCTTAACTTGTTCTATGTTTCTTTTTTGTTAGGGTCAAGTACACATTTACTCATAATTAGATAATCTAGAAATACTTATTCATAAACGTATACATAAGTTTATAATTTACTTGTTTTACAATCATCATGCAATTTCAAAGTTCGGTAATAAAAAAAAAATCTTTGTCTTGATATAAATTTTTGTTATAAACAATTCCATAACTCAAAACTGATAATAGCTACAATAAACGGTTGTTTGTAGTATTTGTTTACATTTTGTTTAAGGTAGGTTTTCGATCATCTGTTGACGATAGCGGTGTTTTTAGATTAGGTTTGGTGTTTTAAATTTTAGAGCAGTGCTTCTTGAGTGTACTCAAAATGTTTGTTGAGTGAAAATAGCAGTACTTACGCTTTTTCTACTAAAAATTGTCACAAATCTGTACTTAATTTCTTTAGCAGTATTTATCTTTAATGTTTTAAATTAATCACTATAAAACTTTTTTTAAATCATACAACAAATTTTCCACCAGAGCACACTTATGATTCTTGAAAATAAGAGTTCCAGTAAATTAGATTCATTTTATAATTAGTACATTTGTTTTCTTTCTGTTTATGAAATATATTATATAATATACAATATTTTATAAATTTGCAACTTTTGAGAAACTATTTTAAGTAAGTAAAAACTGTTCACTTTTCGCTTTATTTGTTTATTTTACCATTTGGTTAAATTTCACACGGATATGCTTTTAGTTCTGATGATTGAAACTATTAAGCAACACAAAAAAATCCCTCGTTGCAAGGTTAGCATGTTGATCTTCCGGTATATTCACCTGCAAACAAAAAAGAGAACTGTAAGTTGTTTCATAATTTGAATTTGTATGTTATTATATATATTTATGTTAGAAAAACTAGAGTTTTATAGTACTTTGAATTGGCTAATTTTCTTCTAATATAAAAAAAGTGAATTTTGTGCCTGTACGTACAGCTTTTAATTTCTGAGGTATGAAGTAAAAGCTCTTAAATAGTTGGAAAGTTGTTGTTAAAAAAAAGAAAAAGAAATATTTTAGAACAAAATATATACACATACCAAGCGATATTGTTAAAAAATAAACCCAACTTGTGCAGAACGTTCACAATGCAAATACAGGCGACCGATTAATCATAATGCTGCTTTCAATGCAAAACATTGCAAACAGGCTGTGGTTGAGAAAAAAAATCACCACGCGTCGCCGCTATTTAAAAAAAAAAAACTCAAACAAAAGAGTTGGAGTTTTGAAGTTTTTTATGATTGTGCAACATTGAAACTAACAATGCAATCCCCCGGGAAAATGTACCCATTGGTGTTTCCAATTGCAAAGCCAGCTGTTAAAGGGAAACTTGCTTGACGGACAGTAATTGTTGTTGCATTCCAAAAAGGCCTGCGTGCCTTGGACAAACTCTCCCTCGAGACTCCGCAAATGTTTCCCCGTCACAAAATCGACTCTGAGCTTACCGTTCGCTTGAGGGATCGTATTAAGCGGAGGACATCTTCGCTCTGTGTGTTAAGATTGTCTAAATTGGGTTGTCACGCGTATGGCGTTAAGGAAGTGCAAAGCTAAAAAAGAATTAAAAGGAGCCGGACTTAGAAGAGCTCCGTTTGATTTCAAAAAATCAAACCTGCAGCTCTTATCAAAGCAAAAACTTTGAAACTGACTATCATAACATGCGGAAATTTTTCCTGTCCATTCCCCGCTAATGTCGCACTTGAGCCTCTGCTCGCTGTGCGGAGGAACGAACTCGTAGCCCGCATGGCATTTGAAGTAAGCGTACCTGCGTTTCTCCGCCTCATCGTACTCGTACGTGATTTTCACGCGTTTGTATGGCCCTGATGGATCTCTTGGAGCGCCGTTGCAAGCTGTGTGAAAAATGTTCAAAGTTTAAAGATTTGTGTCCTTGGGCTTTTTAAAATGATGTAAAGTTTAAGTGTTGTAAAGTTTTTAATGAGTTTACGTGCCATTTTTTTAAATAATCTAAGTAACAGCAACTATAAAAAAAAAGTATATTTGTTCTCCTTTTGCAAAGTAGTCACCTGAAAACTTTTCTCAAAAAAAAAAAAAAAGTGTAATGTTAAGAAAAAAAATAAGGATCCGAAAATATTTGAGGTAAAAAAAATACACGTACATAGATAAAGCAGAATATTGCAGACAAGCGTTACATCAGCAGCAAAAAATCAACTTACGGAATATGCAATGGTTGTTGTTATGGTTATACCATTCCCCGCCCGCCTTGCATCTGAGATGGTATGATGTTAAACCGCCCAAACCTACATCATTCACCCTGTAGCCGTCGTTACATTGGACCCACACCTCGTCCCCTTCCTTGAACTTCCTCTTCCAGGGCAGCAATTTTCCGAGTGGATCCACGTAAGTCGGTACTTCGCAATCTGAAAAACATTTGCAAATTTATGGCTGTTTTAAAACTATTTTTTGCTGGCTTCAAACGTCAAACCAAGTTGCCAGTGAAGTCTTATATAGTCTTGACGTAGAAAAAATATACGAATCAACATCTGCAAAACTTCCTTTTATATTCGCCAAATCGGCAGAAAATTTATAAAAAAAACTTCCCTTTTCTGTTATTACCTTTTAAAAGCTAATTACCTATTTAATTACCACCGTCACTAGTTGCACGCTTTTGCAAAGCTTTTATAAATGCCACAATTGCGTAAAATAAGCTGAACTGTTTTTGAAACAAAACCACAGAATTTTTATACTTGTAAACTTTATAAACAAAGTTTGAGCGTTTTAAAATCAATCAAGCGGTTGATCAACTATTTTGACAAGCAATAAACATAACTAAAAAGAAAAAAAGCAAAACTCACCGGTTAACGTGCACCTGATGAGATCACTTCTATAACCTATGTATCGACCAGTGGAGTCGCACCTGTACAAGTTACTTCCAACGTTGTCATATTCGTAGGCATTGTCGTCGCACTGGTAAAAAAGAACTGCCGACCGATTCGGCCGAATGCTCACGCTGCCGTTGTGATGGGCAAACTCTATCACGGGCGGAAGAAGAGAGCAAACTGAAAAGTTAGAAACTTGTTTAATTGCGCTGTTCGTGCGAATCATAAAACTTGCACCAATGAAGTTTAAATTGATTTTTTTTTAATATGTTTTCAAATGTTATTTGCATACAAAATCGACTTTGCATTCCAGTGTTTTTTGTTTGAACTTTCAACCCACCTCCCCGACAGCGGAATTCCGACCACCCGTCTTCCAGACACTGCACCTGTCCCATCCTGTAGTTTTGAGATGAATCCTCGCTGAGAAAGCTCTCATGCCGGGGAGTCCCCTCGTATCTTACCTCGCACAGGAAGCCGACCACTTCGCCCGTCTTGTAGCCTTCCCTCCCCGAATCATCGTCAAACACTTCCAAGCCTTCGAATGGCTCTGGTGGTTTGCACGCTGCAAAAATGGTTGCTGTGACGTCACAATTTAAATAAGAGTTAAACTGACCGTAGCGCGAACAGCCAGTTATTTGCTTTACAGGGAAGGCTCGTGATTGGTGCACGACTATTCAATTTCGAACAATCCGATTTCTAACAATTTAAACAAAAAAAAAATTTGAAGGGCCACAACTTAAAATATAATGTATATTTCAAACAAATTAAATTTACATATATAGGTTTTATTAATATCTACTAGTAATTTTTTTCTTTTTTCAAAAGTTTTAATTATTATTTAAGACTTGGCTAATCTAAATTTAAAAGTATAGCTAGTTTTAGTTATTCTAAAATACCGCCATAGTTATTTAATGAATTACAAGAAATAAAAAAATTCTAGGTATTAATGAGACCTATGCTTGTGTTTTATCTTTTTTTAAATATTTGATTTGTCGAAATCTGAAGTGTCTAAATTTAAACTGTAATGTAACCACTCTTGATTTATTTGGAAAAGTGTTGTTATTTTTACAGAATTTTGCCCAAGAATGAAGTAACTGTCGTGAGCATTCTGGTCCGGAATGTCTTCCGTTGGTTATTGCTGGTGGTTTTAACAAGCTACACGATAAAAGCTTTAAAACATTAGTTGCAAGACATGATAAGACATGTAAGAGTCAAAAAAAAACAGTCTAAATAAGGTAACAAAAGTTTTAAATACTTGATTTAAAATTACGATGTTTACCCGACCTAACTTAATAAAAAAGTTACTATATCTTACTTATATAAACAGTTTATACAAATCTAACAGCTATTCAGAAATTTAGACTAGTTGTAATTTATTTACAACCTTGTTGGACTGTGTTATTGTATAAGAACAGGTATACGTTTTGATTTAAATCAAAAATCATATGCTTAGTATCAATTGATAACTTTATAGTTGATTAGCTTAAACTTCACAAACTAACTAAATTTAACAGTTTCTCAAATAAACATTACTTTTTAAATTTACTTTTAGACTCGTAATAATTTGTTTGTTCTAAACACTACATAAATTTTTCACAAAATATTAAAACAGTACATTCAATTCTTAGAAGTTCATATTTAAAGTTGAAAAAAAAGTATTTGAAAAACAAAGCCAAGACGCCCATCATTAAGGTTACTGTTTGCTCACGAAAAGTAAACAAAACACACACCAACTGTCCTCACAAATTCAAAATTTAACTATACTCTACATGTTGACGAGTATTTACGTTACCTTTAGTGCAGGTGTGCGGGACCAGCCAACCGTCTATCCCGCAAGTTATCAGTCCGTCCCGAATATCGGAACTTTTTGGTTCTCTAGGTTCAGCAAGAAAAGATTCCGAGCAGGCGAAAGAAACTGTTTCATTTTCAACATAGTTTTCCCTCAGAATTTCTTTGAAAGTTCCGTTTCCTAGTTCTCCTGGTGTTACACATGCTGTAAAAAAAATAATAAGGTTAAACATTTACAATATTTGAATTTCTCAGATCGTCCTTCTGGTATGTCAGTTTTTATTTATGTTTTATTTTTTGTTTGTCTTAAGTGTTTTAAATAAAACAAAAATTTGTTCTAGTTGTTTTTTAAAGGCAAAGCAATGTTTCCTACCCTTCGAATAGTTAAAAGTGTAAACATAATGTTTGTAATGTTAAAATTTTGAACAGCATGTTATTAAACACAACTATTTTTCATAAGAGACAGTATTAATAAAAGTAAGTTCTCAACAATTTCAAATTGAAACAATTAAAATTTATAAAAATTAAGAATGCTTTAACAAGTTTTGATTCAGTACAGACCTGTTTTAAAAGCAACCGGTATTCTTACTTAACTTTAGTTTATAACATTACCTCCAACGATGCGCTTCGGCGTATATTTTAATATAAGAAATTTTTGTACATGGAGAAACAAACTAACCAATGCGAGCGCACGTAGCCAGTTGTTCCGCTTGCAAAGTGTAGCTTCGGTCTTCCAAGCAAACCGTTTCCAAGTTTTCAAAGTTTGCACCGTATGGAAAGAACCCTTCGTTACAAACGTACTCGACGGTAGTACCCGGAAAAGGACGGTTTCCGTTGTCGGTTTCCAAGTGTCTTCCATCAGTTATAGTTGGGGGTGGCCAGCAAGCTACGTCATAAAGGCTTTAAAACATCAGTTGCAAGACAAATAAGATTAAAACAAAACAAGTCAGTGTAAATAAATTAACAAATTAAAGACTTAATTTATTAAAATTGCAATGTTTGACCGTGCTTAAAAAAGTTACTACATCTTACTTATATAAAAAGTCTATACGAATCTAACGGCTAGTCGTCTACAACTCTGTTGGACTGTGTTATTGGATAAAAACAGGTATACGTTTTAAGTTTAAAGTTTTTTACATATGTTTAGGAGTAATTGATAAGTTCTACTTAATAAGCTTAAAGTTAACAAACTATTTAAAACCGAATATGTCTCAAACAATCATTACAAGTAAAAATATCCTCCTAAACTAGTACAACATAGTTTTTTTGTTCTCAGTACTACACAGCTTTCCACAAAACTTTATAACAGTCCATTGAATTCTCTCGTATTTAATGTCGCAAAAAAATTATTTAGACAAATTAAGCAGAGACAACCATCCCTAGCGTTGCTGTTTGCGCGAGAAAAGTAGAAAAAAAAAGATACAAAACACAGCAAATATCTTCAAAAATTTTGAATTTTAAATTGTATTCTTCATGTTAACAACTTTACGTTACCTTGTATGCACTCATGCGGGGCCTTCCAACCGTCTCTTCCACAAGTTATCACTCCGTCCCGAACATTAGAACTGCTCATATCTGGAGGACCAGCACGAAAAAATTCTAATTTGGAGCAAGCAAATGAAACTGTTTCGTTTTCAGCGTAATTTTCCTTGAGAGTTTCTTTGAAAGATCCGTTTTTCAGTTCTCCTGGCGTTACACATGCTGTAGGAAAAAAAATATTTTAAAGCACTGAAAAACAGTGTTAAGTTTCCTAGTAATTCAAATTAAAAACTAAAAGCTATTGAAATAAAAACACTTTAACAAGTTTTGACCCAGTAAAGACCTGTTTTAAAAACAGCGTATATTATAAGATATATAATTTTTGTACTTGAAGAAATCAACTAACCAATGCGAGCGCACGTAGCCAGTTGTTCCGCTTGCAAAGTGTAGCTTCGGTCTTCCAAGCAAACCGTTTCCAAGTGTTCAGAGTTTGCACCGTATGGAAAGAATCCTTCGTTACAAACGTACTCGACGGTAGTACCCGGAAAAGGACGGTTTCCGTTGTCGGTTTCCAAGTGTCTTCCATCAGTTATAGTTGGGGGTGGCCAGCAAGCTACGTCATAAAGGCTTTAAAACATCAGTTGCAATACAAATAAGATTAAAACAAAACAAGTCAGTGTAAATAAATTAACAAATTAAAGACTTAATTTATTAAAATTGCAATGTTTGACCGTGCTTAATAAAATTACTACATCTTACTTATATAAAAAGTCTATACGAATCTAACGTCTAGTCATATACGACTCTGTTGGACTGCGTTATTGGATAAAAACAGGTATACGTTTTAAGTTTAAAGTTTTATACATATGTTTAGGAGTAATTGATAAATTCATAGTTGATTAGGTTAAAGTTAACAAACTATTTAAAACCGAATATGTCTCAAACAATCATTACAAGTTAAAATATCCTCCTAAACTAGTACAACATAGTTTTTTTTTTGTTCTCAGTACTACACAGCTTTCCCCAAAACTTTATAACAGTCCATTAAGTTCTCTCGTATTTAATGTTGCACAAAAAATTATTTAGACAAATTAAGCAGAGACAACCATCCCTAGCGTTGCTGTTTGCGCGAGAAAAGTAGAAAAAAAAAAGATACAAAACACAGCAAATATCCTCAAAAATTTTGAATTTTAAACTGTATTTTTCATGTTTACAACTCTACTTTACCTTGTATGCACTCATGCGGGGCCAGCCAACCGTCTCTTCCACAAGTTATCACTCCGTCCCGAACATTAGAACTGCTCATATCTGGAGGACCAGCACGAAAAAATTCTAATTTGGAGCAAGCAAATGAAACTGTTTCGTTTTCAGCGTAATTTTCCTTGAGAGTTTCTTTGAAAGATCCGTTTTTCAGTTCTCCTGGCGTTACACATGCTGTAGGAAAAAAATTTAAACCACTGAAAAACAGTGTCAAGTTTCCTAGTAATTCAAATTAAAACAACTAAAAGCTATTGAAATAAAAAAAAATACTTTAACAACTTTTGATTCAGTACAGACCTGTTTTAAAAACAGCGTATATTATAAGATATATAACTTTTGTAATTGAAGAAATAAACTAACCAATGGGAACGCACGTAGCCAGTTGTTCCGCTTGCAAAGTGTAGCTTCGGTCTTCCAAGCAAACCGTTTCCAAGTTTTCAGAGTTTGCACCGTATGGAAAGAACCCTTCGTTACAAACGTACTCGACGGTAGTACCCGGAAAAGGACGGTTTCCGTTGTCGGTTTCCAAGTGTCTTCCATCAGTTATAGTTGGGGGTGGCCAGCAAGCTACGTCATAAAGGCTTTAAAACATCAGTTGCAAGACAAATAAGATTAAAACAAAACAAGTCAGTGTAAATAAATTAACAAATTAAAGACTTAATTTATTAAAATTGCAATGTTTGACCGTGCTTAATAAAATTACTACATCTTACTTATATAAAAAGTCTATACGAATCTAACGTCTAGTCATATACGACTCTGTTGGACTGCGTTATTGGATAAAAACAGGTATACGTTTTAAGTTTAAAGTTTTTTACATATGTTTAGGAGTAATTGATAAGTTCTACTTGATTAGCTTAAAGTTAACAAACTATTTAAAACCGAATAAGTCTCAAACAATCACTACAAGTTAAAATATCCTCCTAAACTAGTACGACCTAGTTTTTTTGTTCTCAGTACTACACAGTTTTCCACAAAACTTTATAACAGTCCATTGAATTCTCTCGTATCTAATGTTGCACAAAAAATTATTTAGACAAATTAAGCAGAGACAACCATCCCTAGCGTTGCTGTTTGCGCGAGAAAAGTAAAAAAAAAATAACACATAACACTGCAAATATCTTCAAAAATTTTGAATTTTAAACTGTATTCTTCATGTTAACAACTTTACGTTACCTTGTATGCACTCATGCGGGGCCTGCCAACCGTCTCTTCCACAAGTTATCAGTCCGTCCCGAACATTAGAACTGCTCATATCTCGAGGTCCAGCACGAAAAAATTCTAATTTGGAGCAAGCAAATGAAACTGTTTCGTTTTCAGCGTAATTTTCCTTGAGAGTTTCTTTGAAAGATCCGTTTTTCAGTTCTCCTGGCGTTACACATGCTGTAGGAAAAAAAATATTTTAAAGCACTGAAAAACAGTGTTAAGTTTCCTAGTAATTCAAATTAAAAACTAAAAGCTATTGAAATAAAAACACTTTAACAAGTTTTGACCCAGTAAAGACCTGTTTTAAAAACAGCGTATATTATAAGATATATAATTTTTGTACTTGAAGAAATCAACTAACCAATGCGAGCGCACGTAGCCAGTTGTTCCGCTTGCAAAGTGTAGCTTCGGTCTTCCAAGCAAACCGTTTCCAAGTGTTCAGAGTTTGCACCGTATGGAAAGAAGCCTTCGTTACAAACGTACTCGACGGTAGTACCCGGAAAAGGACGGTTTCCGTTGTCGGTTTCCAAGTGTCTTCCATCAGTTATAGTTGGGGGTGGCCAACATACTTAAAAAAATATTAAATTTTTCATTATTATCAAATTATTTTATCTAATTATGCTTTGCCCATCATCGATCATTAGAATATGTATTTTTGCAAGAAAAATGTTTTAAATACTATAAATTGATTTACCGATTTTACAAATTCCGTTTTCCAGCCATCCGTTAGGACCGCATTCAATGAAACCATTCGAAGGAAAAGGTAGGAATCCCGGATCGCAATAAAAGCCGTTTAACAGTTGACCTTCGAGATAATTTTCTGTTAAGGTCTCATTGTAGACTCCATTTTTTATTGCAGGCGGGGTATTACACTCTGAAACAGAATGTTTTTGCCAAGTCTAAAAGAGCTAAGTAGAAACAATTTACATACTTTAATGTCATTATTTGCTGTCAACAAAAGCTTATCTAACAAAATCCAACAAATAAAGCTTTTAGTTTTGTGTTGTACACATGATTTCAAATTTATCAAACACGGCTTTTAGCAAAGTAAAGTGCCGATACTATATTATTTTGGTTATGAAAACTTAAAATCGACTGGTAATATAAGAATTATTAAAGGTTTTACCACAAAAAAGTATTTCTTACTTATTGCATAGCAGGAGGCCATGTCCTTGGAGTATTTTGTGTAAGTTCGATCTTCTAAGCATTCAGTTTCAAATACATCGGAATTTATTCCATAGGAAAAGAATCCTTCATTGCAGCTGTATCGTATAATTTTTCCAACACTTGGATTGGTTGGACCAGAATGATTTCCATTCAACATTGTAGGGGGTGTATCGCACACTAAAAATATATAAAATTAAACAAAACGGATAATACTTATTTATTTTAAGAGTTTCATTATTTCTACATTTAGCACTTCAAGAAGCTATTTGCAAACTAATAAATGCTTGTATGCATATTTTTTTTAAAGCACTGATGATGATTTGGGGATGAGCAAAATCCGGCACGCTAAAATATTTGACCCACAACAGCGAGCTAAACATTTGGAAATGTACTCCTAAATAGATTTTTAATTAGATTAAAATCAAAAACATATTTGCTTAAAACTTATTAAGTTTTTGTTGTATAATTGTCTAAAATTACGCAACCTGAAAAAATCTTTTTTTTTTTTGGCCGCGAAAGCATTTTTCTTATTAATCTAGCCAGCCGATCATAAAAGTTATTTATTTTCATTGTAGACAGTTTTTTTTTTTCAGAAGTAGTAACTTAAGAAAATTAATTAGTTTTTTTACAATGTGTTCAAAAGAAAACACTTTTTCAACTTCTATAAATTTAAAACTATAATTTGTTCTTAATTAAAACATTTCTTTTTACTAACTAAGTAAATAATAAAACTTTCATTTAAACTTTTGCAAACCTTGGAAAAAATAAGTGGGAATTTAAAACAGAAAATATTATTTTAATGCACTTAAACAGTACAATATTTAAGCTTACTTGATTACTTACTTACCAAATAAACTAATTTTTACTACATTAGCTGCAAACCTTTGTAACAAGAAACCGGTATGCTTTCAAGGGTGGGAGTCAACGCATTGTGAGTACATTTTCTTATAAGGACGTCTGTTTGCACGGCAAAGCGATCAGTACAAGTTGCGGTCCATTCTGCTTCATCTTCTACACGATCCGGACCACTACGATGACCATAATACGGAACTGGACAACCTAAATTTTACATTTTTAGAGTAATGTAAAAGTTCATAAGTTTTTTTTAGTAGCATTATTATTTACGCCAAATTAAAACTGTAGTACACTGTACAGTGATTTAAAACTTTCCTCTAAAAGACCAGATTAAGTTTCTAGTTTAAATTAAGTTTGTTTTCAATTGAATTTTTAACGAATGTATACACTTTACCTTAGTTTTTTTTTTAATTTAAAATATTGTTAGGTAAGTAGCATAGCTCTAGAGTTACAAAAAAATAGAAAATAAATATAAAAACAGGTTGGTTATTCTATTTATAAATTATGTTTTAAAAAAATATAGATATATACTAAACCAAAAACTAACTGTTTTAAACCAAAACATATATACTGTTGTAACAAAGTGATAAAAGAAAATAAAACAGACTAAAAATAGAATTTATTTTGATTTCTGTGTCTGCTTGAATTTTTTAAAGTACCGTTTATTTTAAATTGTGATCATTTTTATTTGAAGAAGATTTAAATTTGTCACGGTCATTTGCAAGCTTGCAACCCACATTTAAACTCTTTAGGTGGCGCTTGCAAATTTTCTTAAAACGTAATTTTTGATAATCTGTTCTTATGTGGAGCTTAACTCTTATAGTTGATGATCCGAATTTGCGCGTTGACAGCATTTGAAAAGAAGTTTCAATTGTTTTTTCTAAAGTACACGATTTTACCTCACTTTTAATTTCAAATAAACAATAAATGCTACTGTCAATTCGTACGTTGCCCTTGTGTTTGTGCGAAAAGATGTTAATACATTAATAGAGACTTGAAAAACATCCAATCTATAACAGTATTGAAATGGGTACATAGTAGATTTAAAACTTTAGTAAAGCGGCATTCAGAATCACACTCTGTCTATTGCATTTCTTTTTCAGCTGTCTTACAAAGAAAGTCGTGTCCGTGGTAGAACACTTGGACTTAAGTCCACATCGCAACTCGCAATTTACTCATTCGGTGAGATTCTGCAGTCGAGGAACTGCATGTACAAAAACATTCCATGAAGGTAAATTTCCCTGTTATTGTTGCAGTCCGACGTAGAACCCCTGCTTTGTGGCACCTTCCCTCTAACACATGACTGTTATGTCAAGTCGAAGAAATATAAGCAGGACTTGCGATGACTTTAAAAGTTGACTGCCGTCACTTTCCGATGCTTTACAAAGAGCCGTCTCGGTGGAAGCTATCTTCATTAGTTGGTTTGCTACCCAGGTCATCCGTATATACCACATAGCTAATAAAGCGAAATTTTTTTTTCTCAAAAAAGAAGAGAGAAGTGTTGTACCCACACACCTAACTGTTAGTCCCTACCGTACAAGATTTCCTAGTTTAAGATTACAAAAGTGATGTTAACTTTAACTGGTTCCAACTGTTTTTCCGGATCCTTCATATTCTGATAGCAGCAGCTTGATTACTGTCGCTAGCTTTTCACCAAAACTTGTTAGCGCATAACCTGGTGTTTTTGTGATGTATTTCCGGCTTTGAGTAATTTTTTAAGACTTGTGCTACTTCGGTCATGTTGGAAATCAACATGAGCCTGTCGCCTAATCTTTGTAAGAGAAAGTAACACATTGATTTTTTTTATGTGTTAATAGTTTTATGTAACAACCTGTATAATGGTACAAACAAGTAAAAGTTAAATAATAAATAGCTATAAGCAATCTTTGATTTCGAAAAAAACTTTTAATTTTCAATTTAAGGTACTCAATGGGAAAGGGACTTATTACCTGCATCGTATAAATAAATTTTCTATGGAATTTCTACTAGTTTTTCTGTAAGTATTTTTCTTACTTGCTGTTTAATGCTCATTATCCGTTGGAATTTTATCTTTTAATAGTGGTTCGAAAATCAAATTAATTCAAGTTAACGTAAATGTAACAAAAATTTGTTTATATATACGTAATAATAAGGATTTTAGTATTAGTTTCGAACTTTTAGATTTCCCTTAATCATAAATAAGTTCCTTTTAGCTAATAAAAAGTCGAGAAGACGCATTTTCAATTTTTTTCAGACACTATTTAATAGAAGCTAAACAGTTATTTGACTTAGTAAAAAATGATAAAACATTCTTATTTGAAACGACTTGTTGATCAAAAATAACCACCAGTATTTCAGTTAAAAAAAAAATAAACAAACCCGTCAAGCACTGAGCAGGACTTAGTTCAAAGTCGGGTACTAATTTGAAATTAAAGCAGTTTCTCACAACGTCTTTTGTTTGAACGTAGTAACCAGGATTACAAGCAAGTGTTAAGTTTTCACCGTTGTATGTCCTGTTTTCTCGAGTCAAGTAATTTTCAAACGCTGGCTGTTCGCAATCTATAAAGTTTTTTATTGATTTTGTCTATCGTTTTATAATAACAAAACATTCTATAAAGGAATTCAACATTTGCATATTTGAAAGAATGTTAAATGTTTTGGTGATAAAGTTTAATTAGTTGAAGAAACTTTATAAAAAGTTGATTTTCCTCTGAAATGCTTCTCAGTTTAAAGCTTAAAAAAATAGTTGTGATTTGAATATACAATTTAAAAAACAAAACATAAAAAAAATATTGAGTCTCACATGCGTTGTTTAAAACGTAAAAAAAGGATCCAGTTGACAAGCCAGAGATCAAAAGCAAAGTGTAAACAAATAAAGCTGTGTGATTGCACAAAAATCTTTTGATGAATTTTTTACTTTTCACTTCAGCATAGCCTTTCGAACTTGTTGACCCGGTGGAACTACTGCTTTCACTGGTCGAAGAAGTATAACTTGATGAGCTTGATGAAGAAGTATAACTCTTTTTAGTTTTACGGACAGTCATGATGGCTTTGGCTGGCTGCGAGATGAACCCATAATATCTGCTGTATTTATGCAAAATAACTTTAAACTCAACAACGATTGAACTTTTACCATGGCAACAGTTTTTTTTTTGTTTCTGATAAAAATTTTTTTGTACAATTTGTCTTTATAGCTTAAAACGGAAAACTTAAATGATCAAGTTTAAAGTAGCTTGTCAAGTTGAGGGTTACTAGAAATAAACTTTAATGCTAAAAATTTGTTTTAAGTTTATGACCTATTTGGATGGTAACCTTAGTTTTATAGTAATAAGTATTTTCAGATAATAACCAACAACAAACTTTATTCAAAACTTTGAAAATAACATACGTGAATCTTGCAAACAAATTACTAGATTAATACATAAATTTCTTTTTTTGTAGGCATAAGCAACTAAAACTTATTTTAGCAAAACAAAACCATATACAAACTTTGTTTAAAACTGTAAAATAGTGATCTACCGAATCTACAAATTAGAATCCGGCCGGATCCGAATTCGAATCTTTTTTCAATTAGGATCAGAATACTAAACATTTTAAGCTTATTTAATGTTGTTAAAGAACAATTTTTAGTTTTTTATTTATAATACTACTAGTTTAATAAAAAATATTTAGTCATATGTATTGTTTAAAAAAAAAACACAATACTACTATTAAACTATTTTATTTTGAACACTAACATAAAATAAAAGTATACGTCGTAAAAGCAAGACAAAAAATTCTACCCACAGTCTAAATCTTAAGGTATGATTTCAAGCTACTTATACGACAGAACTTGAATCTTGTACTTTGTATTAAATAAAAAATATCAAATTAAACTTTAAAATGCTTAAAAAAAGACTAACTTTAATTGATCTTTTAAAATAAGCCTAAATTAACTTTTATTTACATAAGCTTGAATTAAAAGATGAAGATTAACTTCTTTGAAACTGTTTGATATAAAGAAGTAAGTAATTTAGTAAGTAACATTTACTCATACCCACGCTATTAAGATACAAAAAACCTTTTCTAGCTTTTAAAAGATGTGTTGAAGAAAAAAAAAATGCCGTTTTTTGGAAGCAATCGGTTTTACTTTTACACAAAATACTTGGAAAGTCTGTAAAAATGTTTTAATGCAAATACAAATAAATAATTGATGTAGTACTGAAGTAAAACCAGCTTGTAACTTAAATTAAGCACTTTTTTATATCGACTAAATACACAAAAAGATATAAATAAAGCTTGGTTCAGCAGTCTTTTGAAAGCCAGATCTACTAAGAAAAAGCTATTTGTAAGCAACGGTTATCAGCTTTTCTTAAAAAAAACTGTAAACATATATTTATTTATGTAAAGACAAATATGTCAAAATAAACATAAAATAGACATCACAGCTTACTCACAAACGTATAAATAGCATTTTTGTAAACATTTTACTTACTTTTAAAGCATTAGCTGTTGTTTTTAGTTCGAAGAGTCAAAAAGTTTTTCTTTGGCGAACCGCAGTTTGCCTACCCATGCTACATACTTGACGTGCACGAATATCATTTTGAAATTTACACTAGAGAGTCTGGTAAGTTTTCAAAACTTACACTAGATATTCTGGAGCTTCTGATGAAGAGCACAAAAAAGAGGTCTCAAGTTTATTTGAGGGGTTCTTCGAATAAGGGTAATATTTTAAAATAATTACTACACTTTCGGTGAGTTTTGAGCTTGGGTGCACATTCTATGATCACTTTGAAGATCACTGGTCTAATGGAGGAACAGAGTGAAATTTATTTGAAAGACCAACTCAGAATTTATTTGAAACGAAATTGAAAACATTATTGTCAATTAAAAAAAAAAACATTTTTTGTATGCTAAGTATAACGAAAACATCAGCAAATGCTAAAACATAGCTTAAGCCTTGATTTTCGTATGCCGTGGGACAATGTTTTATACCTTGCAAGGGACAAAGCTGGTTTCGCTGATCTTACCAGCAAATTGTAGCTTCACGGTGAAACATGATAAATCGTTTGTAGATTGAATGCATTTCGGTTACGACTGACTGACGAGTTTCAATAAGAAGAAAACCCGATCTCAGTCTACCGAAGGTTGTTGTCTGATTATTGAAGTGGTAAGGTCAAATTTTTATCTTAACTATTTTACGCAAGTAATGAGCTATAAAACTCAATTATTTATTAACTCAAAACAATTAATAAGCAGTTTTATTTAAGTTATACTTAAATAACCTAAATATAATAAAAAAATGAAATAAAAAATAAAAATACACGTCAACTGAATGTGTATCATATATTGTAAACATCAAAAATACAATTCAAAAAAATATTAGTTGTTTAAAATACGGAATTTAAATTAAAAAAACACTTAAGTGGAATGAAACTACGAAAAAAAAAAACTATAATTTAAAATTTTCTTTTATTTAGATTAATAAAATTGAGAAGTACATGACTACTTTTAGTATAGAGAATTTAATTATGTTTAAACTAAATTGTAAAATTATATCTATTGTATTAGATATATTAATGAGTTCTTAAATTAAATCGAAGGCCATGTGGTCTTTTGCAGAACTTATAATTTGAAAAATTGGTCTGTAGTACTTTTGAAATTAATTTACAATGTAAAAAAACCGCAATGTATGATGTCTAGATAGTTTAATATAATTTCATTTTACTGTTGGATAATTTGGCAAATTTATTTTATTTTACATTAGTGTTTTTTTTATTTGGCTTCTATGAAACAGAATACACCCACCTTTTCGTTTTTTGATATTTTTCTAGTTTCTTGTTTCGAAAAACAGCGTAAATTGTTGTTTTTAATTTAATCAAATTTGTTTATAAAATATTGTATCCACATTCAAAAACTGTAGACCGTAGATTTAATTTAAACTTAAATAATTAAGTTAGGTATTACTTACATATTTACAATCTTTAAACTATCTAAAACATAAAACAACAACTAGAAATAATATTGATGAAGTGGGGAGCGATGAAAGGTTCTGTTGGAAATTTATGTGAAATTATACTTATTTCACTTCAACTGTCCATATATCGATGCATCCATTAGTATAAATTTTAAAACTTTTTTAATCAAAAATTATTTTTAAAAGATAAGTTTCAAATAAATAATACCAACAGTTCTCTAATTTATATTTTAAATTCTACTCGATATTTTTTGATTCACTAAGGCAAAATAAATACAATTTTGTATTCATTAATTGCCGTGTGCAAAACCAGGTGAGTATGTAAGCTGGCTATTAAAACCGTGCCGAGACACCTGCAGATTCCGACATGCATATACCAACATGCCGAAACACTTGCAGCTTCCAACATGCAACGAGACCACCTGCAATTGTCAACATGTCAAGCCACCTGCAGCTGTCAACAAGTCAAGCCACCTGCAAAAGAGAGAGTAAAAATGTATATAAACGATGAAGCACATCTACAAACAGGTTACTATACCTCAACTACCCTACGGAGCGGACCTAGGCTGCTTCAACGGGGCAACTCTTCCTTCGTGGAAGTAGTTGCAGCTTTTCACGTGAGACTTCGAGGTCGAAGACGTAAGCTGTGGTACGATATGAAAAAATTTTGATAGGATTTCTACGTTCATAAATGTCGTCTTTTCCACCTTTATCGATATTAAAGATCGTATAAGATTAATGTGTAGAAAACTGAAGCGTCGCGCACCATTTTGAATCGTTTGTTTGTGAAGGCAATAAATTGTACATAGTTTTTGTTGTTTATTTTATAGCTAAATTAAGTTGCTATACCTATTTATACCCGTTAAAGATAGAGATAATTTAATATTTCTTTATTTTACATATAAATAAATATGGTATACAATAGTTCTAGTGGTATTGTAAGCTGTTATATTAGAAATTTTGAAATTAAAACTTTAAAGATTACAATTTACAACTTAAAAATAAAAAGAACAATTGGACTTAATTTTTTATTTATTCAATTACCAAAACAAAAGTTGGAATTTGTTTAATTGTGCTAAATGTAAAAGTATGTTTTAGTTTGTTTATACTATTTGCTTAACAATTAGTATTTACTAATTAAAAAATTAAGTGTAAAATTATAGTTAGGAGTATATACATTAGGAATACCTAAATATGTATACCAAACTTTTATTTTATTAGATGTATTGCTTTGACTAAATGGAATGCTTGGAAAACTTCCATCAATAAACCTACTGTTTACAGTAGCTCAGAAATTTTAAATTCAAATTAAAACCATCACTAAGCATTTTTTTTAATAAACAATTTTATTTATAAGAAAACATATAAAGTTCACATTACTGGAAATAAGTTTAAAAAAATTAGCAATTTAATCGTTTACTCCAAAACTTTTTATTTATTATAGATAAAAAAAAATTTTCGAACTAACTTTTTAATTCCTCTTTTCTAAAAGTTTGTACAACTTTTCAAATCTAAAAACAAAATATAAAATTCATAGTTTTCTTTAAGGTAGTTTAAATTTTCAACTAAGAAGTTATTTTCGGTTATTAAAAAAAAAAAACTTTGTCAAATATTGTAAACAGTTTCAGTAAAAAACAACTGAAAAAATGAAATAAAACACACAAATGTTACCGAGATCAATTGATAAAATTCAGTAGTTCATGTACAATATACCTCAACCAAAACATTACCATGCAGAGGTACAGTAATTTCATCCAGTTACCAATAGTCACTCGAATACACATAAAAACGTTCACAAAAAGATCAGTGTTCACTCAAACGACAAGGTTTCTGACATGCAAAACCCCAGCTCACATGTTTGAAAGGAACCTTTCATTGGCCCAATACTGAAGGGAATTCACCTTCACCCTCATCTCGATCACGTACCTCGGCCTCACCCTCCCCTGATCGGCAACGTACTCATCGCACTGGCTCCACTTGCTCACCTCGCTCACCCTCCACACCCGCCTCTTCCGATCACGCCTGCACTCCTTGCTCAACCGCGATTTCTTGTGAGCGTGCTTGGTGAACGGGTGCTCGACGGCTCCACCGTGCGGTTGAAGTTTGTTATAGTTTTGAAACTTCACTTCGCGCAGCTGCCGCGACTTGAGCACCTCGGCGACGACGACGACGGCTCGTTGTGATTGGTGGAAAGCGGAGAAAGATACTGCGGCGTCGGAGCACTCGGTCAGGTAAACTCCCTCGCCGAAAACTCCCTTCCTGGAGTTCATGAAACCGCTTTTCAGGATTCCGACGCAGTTTTCTTGACTAGTGCCGTGGTACAGCATCAGATTGTTTTCGCTGTTCAGGGGCTTTTCTTGCGGGTCGATGACTTCGCGCATGACCACGTCTTCCAACGTGTAAAGAGGTCCGAAGTCTCTGGTGAACGTAGACCTGAAATTGTGCATCACAAACTTGAACAGCCGCGACGCGGGATCGATCGGTTCAGTCGTGTACTTCGGACTTTCTTCAGGACTGTAGATAAAAATAATTAAAACATTTAAATATTTTAGATAATTTCAATAAACTGGCATAACTGAATTAAATAAACTAATTTTAGTGTTTTCAAGTTATACAAAAATTATTCAATTAACCATACACCCTTAAGTTGTTAATTAAGTTCAATAGTAAAGATGTAATTAGAGATATAAATATAATGTCATTTTAATTTGTCTTTATTTTTTTTGTAACTATTTTATTTATATACTTCATTTTAAAAATAATAATCACGACTGTAAGAAACTTTCAAGTATAATTTTATTCACAAAAATTTTTTCACGTAATCGTTTATTTTATAAAGTATTAACAAATTTTATTCTTAATGGTTTTGAAATAAATTTTATGTGTCTACAACCCTACAATTTCTTCTAAATCTCTAATAGTTGTTTCAAATATGATCGACCTAATCAGACACTTTATTCTAAAAAAGTTTCCTTTTTACATTGTTGGTGACTTTAACTTACCAAATATAGATTGAAATATTCCAAGCATATTCAAAAGTTTTGCTTTTTATGTTAGTCTACAAATTTTAAAACAAAATTTATTTTTGTCTTTGTTTTATACAAAATAAACTTTTTGTGTTTTTTTATTTTTGATTATTTCTTTATTCCTTTTTCTAATTAAGTGACAAATAACAGCGTTTGAAACTGTTAAACTATTATATAAAATGTTTATGAGAAACACAGTACATTTTACTAATTTAATTGGCTTGTTTAAAGGTATTTTTTATACTTCTATCGAAACTGAACTATTTTTAACCTTTTTATACTTATTTAAGTAAACATTGTACTTGTGATTAACTATAGATCTTAAAGATGTTTTGAGATTTAACATTATTTAAGATAATGAAGTCACAAAATCAGTTTTTTTTTATCAACAAAAATGTTTTGCTTAATACTGTAAGTTTGATGATAAAAGGTATACGTATTTGATTTAGTTTAAAAGGAATTACTTAAATTGAAAAGGAGTTGGTTAAATTAAATAAAGAAAATTTTTTTTTAATTTAATTTTTTTGTAAACAAAAATATTTTTAGAAGCGATTATAAATTATTATGAAGATAAGACAAGTAAATTGCAAATGTTTATCATAAAATGTAGCAGATAGTACAAATATTTTTTAAGTTCTAAATTTAGGATTATACATAATAAAAAACAAATTATTGTATGTTATACTCGTGTAATAAAACACATCAAAAAAGAATACATCTACACTTACTTTGTACGTATGCAACTTTATCTAAACATCAGAAACAGAATACTTTAAACATAACTTGTATTAAAACCTACAATTAAAACCTTGGGAAATATTCAATTAAGTACATTTATTAGAAAAGATTACTTTTAAATTTAAAAAGTTAAAATTTTTAATAAACATTAGACTTACTTTGTACATTCTTTTGAAATTTCTGAGCAACTAGGAATATATTTTTCAGAATGCTTTTTTAACATGGCATAGTCTTTGACCATTTTTTCAAATTCATCCATTTTAATAAAATTTTATAACAAAAGACTTAGTAATTAACAAAAATTTGCTAAAGTTTATAAAAACTATCAGAATTTAAGTACAAAGTACAGTCAGACATTTTAAGTTTGTGTTTACTTATATACCAAAATATATAAAAAATAGTCTTAGTACACTTTTAACATTATCTTAGTGAGTGTATAAAGTGAATAAATGGAGGTTTATGTAGCTTTCATTTAATGTTTTAAGAATTTGTTCATGTAGTTACTTTTATTAAAATCTCAAATATTTTGATATCAAATTGCTTAATAAATATAAGTTTCATAGTATTCATAAGGAATTTTTATTTATTAACTTAATTTGGTTTTCTACTGTGTAACCTTTAATTTTAATCTTTAGAGATACTCTATTGTTTGTATGTTTTAATATTCTTACAAGTTATTTAATTTTGAAATTGAAAGTTCAATTATTTATTAAAAAAAAAAAATTTGATGTATCTCTTTTGATACTTTCAAGCATAACACTTTATGTTAATAACATAAGTCTATAAATTCATTTTGAAACCTACATACGTTTAGAAACTTAAATTTTTATGTTTTTTTAAATTGGTAAAAACGCTATTGTATAATAACATTTTATAAAGATAAAAACATAACTTTTTTATTTCTTAAATATGTTTTACTAATAAAATATCTAAAACAATTTTTGATTCTCTTGTGCATTTAAAGGGAAACATAAATAACACTTTGTAACAAACATTAAACAATTATTTTTACTGTATTAGAATAATACCTTTTAATACTTTTTTTTAACCAGTATTTAGCAACTTTCATTAATGAATTTTATCATACTGTAAATTTCCTATTGGTCAAAGTTTTACAAACTTTTTTCATAAGGCCCCTTTCAAGAAATTTCAACAAAATATTAACCCCTCTTACTAAATTTCTCATAAAACTAATGCTTAATAAGCCCAATATTTTTATTGCTCTTCATTATCAACTCTAGAATAAATAGTGTGAGTTTCAAATTATTGCTTCATGGTCTCCCTATGGCCTCTTTGCTACTCAGCTACCCCCTACCCCTTGAGGCTTATAATCCCCCTAAATTATGTAGAAGTGACCCACTTTGATAAACCCTGATATAAATTATTAAATTAAGTACTGCATTTGTATTTACTTTAACTTAAACTATAAGAATTGAAAAAGAAACGTGATAAAAAGCTTATGTTCAACATAGCATGTCTTAAATTTTCAATTAGATTTGTTCAAGAATAATTATTTGTCAAAGCTTTATATACAAAACTACCAGTTCTTACTAAAACTAAGCTTTATTAACGAAGCTTTATTGTTCAATACTTTAAAGAGTTTTAACTGTTTTTTTGATTGGTTTAAATTAATTTTACATATTTTTCAGTATATTAAAAAAAAACTACTAAAAAAATAGTATATGACTGTACATAGAAACTAATACTGAAACAAACTTATTTGATAGTAAATACATAGTTCTTTTTTACTGGTTTTTAAGCACTTAGTATTTACTTGAATAGTAAACGTAATGTAATTTATGTATTAGCTTATATTTTTTTTTTACTTTTATAAGTTTCCATTCTAAAAAAAACTGTGTGAGTTTACAAATTTTTGTTTTTGATAAATGTTTTATAAAAACTTGAAACTTAAATTAAAGTGTAGTAGACTTAAATTAACACAGTTTAATGTTATACATATTTATTTTGTATACAAATCAATAAAACTCATCTTTAAAATGTTATAATATTAAAATCTATTTAAAGTGCTTAAAACAAAACATATACCTTTAGTATAATGATAATAATGTTTGTCAAGCCTTATTTTATAAAAATATTAAAGAAAATAAAGTTACAAGCTGAACTTAGACGGGGTGGGTTGAAAACTCGTTTTTTTTTTGTGATAATTTCAAACTTATTTTAAACTAACATTTTTGAATTTAATATTTGTTATAATTTTGTAACCATGTCCAAACATATACATAAATAGGGTGAACGACTATTCTAATTCAGACAATTCAAATTTCTTTTTTTAATTGCTACAACTATAAATGTAAATTACTTATTGGTATCTATAAGTCATTTTTATTTTTTGCAAATTTCTAAATATTTTTTGAGATATAGTTAATTAAAATATATTATATACTATAATTTTAAATTTTTAATATCTCAAAAAACTAAATAGTTATTGATAAAACCTACATATCTATTTTTTTTTAATATGTTCTTATTATAAGATATGGTCTCTTAAATACTTTTGTTACGAGTTTGAATTATCATTTACCACATATATACTACAAAAAATAAAGTTTACTTAAACTTATTTATGATTAAAATAAAATACAATAAATGTAAAAAGTTTCTAATGCATTCTCTGGTGTTATGCAAGTCACGTTTACCACATACATCACCATGATAATTACAAATAATAGTTAAATTTTCCAACAAGTGCTTTTAAATAAACATACCAACACTTTTTCTTAAGTTAAGCAAAACAATTCTGTTAGACGCCTTCTTTTTTTAATTGTAGCATAAGTTGTCTTGTTTTTTTTTTGAAAGTTGAGTAATAGAAACAAGCTTTAAATATCGAAACAAAAACAACAAATGTTAGTTTGAAAAGGTAAAAGCAGCTGTGTTCTGATTGGCTAAGAGAAAAAAAACGAGTTTTCAGTTTACTCGTACACTTGCTAATAAAAAAACTCCCTAAGTCACTACTAGCGACTCACTAAAAGTGATATATACGACTAGCTTTAATTGATATTTGGCAAGGTCAGGTTTAGGGCAAGGTCAGGTGGAGCCTTATAATAAATAGAATAGTTAAATTGCAGTACTATTAGCACTAAAATATTTATTTTACTTAGTAAACTGAGCATCTTTAAATAATCAGCATAAATAAATACATTTTGAAACAAAATATAATTTCTTAAACTTAACGACCCCAGATTAGTTGCGTTTTAAATTTTTTATTGATAAAAAGCGTATTTATTGAATATAATACTTTTTTGAAGATGGGCTTTACTTAAAAACAAACTAAAATTTTCTAATGACATAAAGCAGTTAAAAACGTGTTTCTTTTTTATTTTAAACATCAGTAAAAAAGGCAACACGTAGTATTCTTGTTTCGGATGCAGAAAGTTTTCTAACCTCAAAAATTCCATTTACTCAAAACGTTTGCTTTGAGCATTGGACATTTTTATTACTTTATAATTACTACATTTATATTACTTTGTTTAAAAGGAAAAACATAGCTTAAACAATAATCTGATCTAAACACTGCTTAGCAAAATGAAAGGAGTATAAAGTTCATTCTTATAGGAAAAACTTTTTTTAATTTATCAAGAATGACAGTTTAATTTAACTCAAACAAACATTTATTTAGCTTCGGTGCTTCGGGATTATAAGGAAAAATTATTTACAGGGTAGCCACTTGATTGTAATAAATCTCTTTAAATTATTTAAAAGTAGAAGTTTTTGGGTGAATTTTTAAATTTAAGCTAAGTATTATGTTAAAAACTGTGCTGATAAGTATAACATCATTGTGAAAATATTGTTAGGTTTTTTCAACGTAATAAAAAAAAAGTTTGCCGATGGCGAAAATTCTATAATTATATGATATATTTTTGCGTCGAATAAAAATTTTACTACTTTTCATGTAAAAACCATAAAAAAATCCAGCTTTATTAGGAATTTTTGATCAAAAATCTAGTTTATTTTATAATTTTCTCATATTCAAGATTTTACTAGATTTTTTTTTGCCTAAATTGTTAAATTACAGGTTTTTCAGGATTTGAGGCTACTCTGTATACTGATAAATAATAAATATTTGAAATCTACGTTGTACATGTACTTTTTTAATGTTTTATTTTTTCTAGTTATAAAAGACTATCAATTAGACAAATTTCAATCACAAAGTAGTAACTTCCTTCAAAAGTTAATTCAACTTTCAAATATTCTGTTTTTTCTTTGACTCAAATGAGATAATTAGTGGCAGCATAAAGTTCTTTTTAGATGATAGTTCTGTTTAAAAACCAATAAAATATTTTTATTTAAGCTTCTGCACATATGTATCGTGTTATAAACTGGTATACGTACTATCGAGAACTTTTATAAATTCACTTATTAATTTTAATTCAACCCTTACAGTAATAATGACCTTTAACCGAATAAAAAAAGAGTCATACAAATCTGAAAAAAAAAATTATAAATCAAGTTAAAATTAAAATAATTGTATAAAGGTTTAAAATATACACAAACCTTCATAACTATAGGTGTTATACTTTTTTTTTCTAAAATAGATTCTTAGCTAAAAAGTAGTTTTTGTGTAGGTGTCATAAATACTGCATATATCTATACATAAATAGAAAGTGGTTTAAATATAGTCTTTGTGTATAGTTTTTTTGAATTACAAAATGAAATCTTTGTAAGTATTAAGGTTCTAACACAGATGTTCCCGTTGCTTTCCAAAGACAAGTTTAGTGTGGCAATATTGTTTTTAGCTCAAATGAAATATCAAGTGTTTTGATTGTTAGAAAACAAATATTGAGATTTCAACTACTAGAGAAATAGTAGTATGTTTATATATTCAAGACTTTTTATTCAAACTAAGTTTCTTAGTTTGCATAATATATTTAAAGATTAAATATATTAAATGATGTGTGGTAAGGATATTTAAAAAAATTAACAATTTTCACTTGACTTTAGCATAAAATACATGTTAGTTTTTATGATCTTTTTATAATATCATATATTTATGTAGTTAAATATAGTTTTTCACAAGGTAATACTTTAGTAATATCAAAAATAATCTTGTTTTCATGTCAACACTAGCTCCGGGGTCAACATTCTTTTAAAAATGAAAGGCAATTTTTTTTTAATATTTGTATGAATCATTACAAAAAAATTATTTAATTTAAAAACGTGAGTAAAATAAAATAGTACTGGTGATAAATAACTATTAAACTTAGAGCTTAGTTTTGGGTTTTTTGAAAATTTATATTAATATAATTTTAGCTGAAACGTACCTCACGGGCCGCTTCTGGCTTTGAGTGCTGTAGTTTGCGGATCCCTACGCCAGCCTTTAAAATATTATTTTAACTTGTTTTATTGTATACTATCAAAATCCACCTGATTTATTTACTAATTCATACATTTCTTGATTTGTTTTATTTATTTTTCCCTATCACTGTTACCCCTAAGCGGTTTTCGAACTTGACGAGGTGGATTTTGAACGTGTCTCGTTTTATGGTGGATACAGGGTTGCTTAATAATTTTGGAAAATTTTTTCCACATTTTCAACATTTCCTCCAGGTTTTTGAAAGTACACTACTTTAGGTTTATATTTAGTTTAAAACTAAGTTTGAGGCAAACAACTGTGTTAAATAGTATAAAAAAAAACTGTAAAGCTTCTTAAAAGGTGTTTACTAATATAAAACATTTTTAATGATGAAAAAAAATATTATCTGTATGATAATTTTTTTTTTCTCGGTTCGGAATTTTAATACTTAACATGTAAAATGAATTTGAAATCCTGGTTTATTGGTGATTTAAAAGAATTGGTTTAAAATTTCCCATTGTTTTTCTTAATTCCTCAAATTCCAGGTTATTCCTGGTGTTTTAGCCTTAATTGTCAAACTTAAGGTTTTTTTAAGGATTCCAGGTTTTTTGGCAACCCTGTATACAGTATTAAAAAGAGCAGTTTTTGTTTACAGATTCGTATGAAAAATTTGCACGGACATGTTTTTTTCACTTAAAATGCTCTGAACCGTTCAACATATAAGCAAATACTTATAAAAGCGTCCAGTACCAAAACCTTATAAGTATTATGAGCATGCTGAACAAATCTACTACTATCAAGCCTAATTAAAACAGGTAATACTTTAGTTTCAATTGCAGGATCAATTTTTATATTATAAAGAATCCATCTGTTTATGCTTTTTATTTATTATTTTCAAACTTTCGAACGAATATTAGATGACATCAGTAAAAATATCTATATTTTAAGACTGTAGGAACAGCTCTAAGTAATTAAGCTCGTTTAGTGTAATTTAATAATAAGCTAAAAATCACGTTTATCATTTTCATCATAAAAAACTTGTAAGTAAAGAAATATTAAGTGTGAAAAACTCTTCAAAAAAATTATACTTTGTTTCTTTTTACAATTGCCTATAGTTTAATTAAAACTTTAATGCTACTAAAATCTACAATTGGCAGAAGGTTCTTTTGTTGTTGTGCGTTTGGAATTTGATGGAAATTCTAGGCGCTAGAGACTTCAAAAATTTTCCCCACTCTTTTACAACGTCCAAACTTTGTTGGGTATCCATCCAAAGTTGAAGTCTGTACCCTCTTTGATGCTTCTGCAAATAAATGTTTTTTTTTTCATTACTTAAAGCATTCAAAAACCATTATAAACTATCAAAGTGAGCATGCCATTGTGTTTTTAGGAGTAAACACTAAAACCTAGTTTGTTAATACACTTAAAAGGAAGGATAAAAAAACCTTAAAACTTAAATTCAAAATCAAATTATTATTTACCTGTGTAACAATTCCATTGAGATGGGGGCATTTGTCACCGATGGCTTTATCAAGACAGCTCAGCCAAATGTTGTCTATATCACCCGAGTGAATGTCTCTCATGGCCCATTTAGCTCCTTTTTCATTCCGTGGGTCTTCGGTAGCTGGTTTTATACCCTGTTGAAATACAAAGTTGTATGTATTAAAAATCCAAATATATTCTATAATCTTAAAAAAGAAATTATTCTCATAGAATAACATTGATTTTTATTTTTGCCAGGGTTGCCAAAATTTCTTGAATTTTTTTTAAGTTTTCAGAAGTTTTTTTAAAACATTTGTTTTGTCTGTTTTTATATTAAGTTACATTTATGGTTAAAAAGCTATCTTATTAGTATAAAAACTTTAAAAAGATACTCAAAGCTACTTTAAATGTTTTTCAAATTAAAAGACGTATTAGTCATACAAAAAATATGTAATTATCTAAAATTTCATTACTTTACATGTTAAGCATGGTATAAATTTAATTCTTTAAAGGTCTTTATTGATTTTTGATCAAATTCCATGTGTTTTGGCAACCCTTTACCATGTATTTGTTTTGTGTTAGTCATTGTTATTTTTATAATTCTAGAAATTTAAATATTTTATAACACAACTTTATCAAAAATAAAGAAATAAAGTATTAACACTAATAAGTAAATATGAAACAGACAAGAATTCATTTCAAATAATATAAAAACATACATTCTTCATGAAGAAGTAGTAAGACGCGTTTTCTCCCAAACCACTTGGGGTGACCATGTGCTGTCCACTGGTGAGCTGGTTGTACAACTCGCAGTTGTCAATGTTCATGACCACATTGTGCAGCTGGTCGTTCCAACTCGGTGCGCCCCTTGAAGAGTCGAACTTCAGATACCAAAAGTCCCAACCAATCTGCAGTTTGCACTGGCTGTAGTCAATCACCTGTTTTGTGTAAAATGATCAAAAAAAATCAAGCATTTTATTTTAGTACTCAACACTTTCTCTGACTTATAGTATTACTCATTTTAAATTTGGTCAGTTTAGTTTATGATAAAAAATAATAGGTATTAGTATCTTCAAAAAAAAGATAAAGAACTATCATTTCAAAACATGTATTTTATATCAGAATAAAACATAAAGAAAACATTATAATACTTTTAACTGGATGTACTAACATTAGTTTGAAATTAAACACTTAATAAAGTTTATCATAAGTTAAAATACTTTTAATGTTATGGACCAATAACTTAGCAACTGTGCCATAAAAAAAAAATAGTTTTAACTTTGTAAACATTATTTTAACCAAAAAAGTTACTTACCTCTTGAACGGCTTTGCTCATTTTGTTAGTTTTATTTAATAGTCTGTTGAAAAATTAATTGAATTATTTTAAGAATGTTTTAGGCACTAGTTGTTAATAAAAAATACAAACAATTTTAAAACTAGATTTATGGAACATCAACTTAAAAACCAAAGTTGCCATCTAAGTAAAGTTAAGAAATTTTTAAACTATAATTGTTGTAATATAATTTAATGTATGTTTTAAAATTAAGACTGATAAAGGTTTTAAAAGTATCAGAAATTTCATGATCTAGCAGTTTATTTTGACAGGTTTTAAACAAGACCGGGTCAAATATGCACAAAGCGACAGTTTTGAAAAATAAATTTTTTGCACGTAGGGACAATTACACGGAGGGTTCTTTTGCAGTATAAAATAAATAAGTTAAAAATGAACAAGAATAAAAAAAAATTAAATGATAAACTAAAAAAAAAGTTACTGACCAAGGAAAAGGGTTAAGATAAATATTTAAAAAAAGTTAAATTTAAAATAAAAATAAAAAACTAATAACATAAAAATTAAATAAACAGTTACCGACTGAGGGTAAGGGTTTGGGGTAAGAGTGATAGAAAAAAAAGGACCTAACAAAAGTTAACAATTAAAAAATAAATAGAAAGAAAACAAAAAAATTAGTAAAAATTTAAATATTAAAAAAAATTTCAACCCGTGCAAAAGTGTCATAGGCTAAAGTGACCCTTTTTGCATAAGTTTTCGTGCAAAAGCGTCTTCATGCATATTTGACCCTTTATGCTAAAAAGTCCCTTCTTTTGCATTTGACTTCTACCCATTTTAAATAGTTTGTTTTTGACAAGACTTTAAAAGGTATCTGTGGTGTAGAAACCGATAATCGAAAAGGTTTTCGTGCACCAGGACCTGGGACCAAATTAATTGAGCGCTTTTTTATTTGAAGGTACCAAACTGCTGATGTAAACACAACAAAGTTGTAACTGATCAGGCTTTGTATAAATTTAAAACGATTAAAATTAAAGTGAAATGTAACTCTTAAGTTTTAGATAAATTTTAAAACTTCCAATTTACAAATGCACCAGATGTTAACTTAAACTAATTTTGTAAAACAAAAGTTTAGAAATTTTTTTAATTAGGGGCAGATTTTTTCAAAATTTATTATAAGCTTTACAACAAATTTTGATTTAAAAATCAACCCTGATTTAAAATAACTGCCAAGAGACAGGGTTTCCACTCTCAGTGTCAAAAAATTGCTACGAGTGACCAAAAATTGCCCTAAGTTGTCCTGAGTTTTTTTACAAATCCTTAAAAAAATATCGTACCAGGCGCAAGCTATTTATACCAAATTGTTTATTTGTCTTCAAATAATTAAAATTTAGGTTGTAAGTCTATGCCTTTGCAATACACTTTCACTAAATTTATGAGAAAAAATGTTTCAAAAAATTATAGAATACTAGTCTATATTCAATTTCTGGTTTGTTTATTGAATACATGTTATAATTACCAGCTTTTGCTATGATTAAAGTATGTTTAAGTAATTTAGTTTTACTTGACCATAAAGTAAAGTTATAAAATTTATTAAAACTAGTTAATGGATGATTCATCTTTTATAATTGTACTAGATTTAAAACGAAAACTACAATGTTATTACTAAGATCAGTGAAGAACTAGTCACAGGCTAAACAATTTTCAAATAATCATTTTAAAATCAATTTAAATCTTGTTCTTGAACAAAATTAGGTATACAAAACTACAAAAATTAAAAGTAGATCAACTAAATCTCATTGTAGATATAGAAAAAAATCAGACAAGATATTAAAATATATAAAATATCTGGAGATATTTTTTTAATCAAAACTGTCTTAAGTGATGCTGAGCTAAAAAAAGTCAAAGCATCTTGAATCATGCTGAGCCAACCTAAAAATTTTAAAGTTTTGAAATATCCTGAGTTTCCCTGAGTACTCTGAGTGTGTAGCAACCAAAAATCCAAATTACTTTGATTGGTCAAAAAAAGTAATTGAACCTCAGAATTTAGTTTAACCTTTAATGTTTTTAAGTGTACACATATTCAAGTTATATCCCACACACGAATAACAAAATATATATCTTAATTATTTTTAATTTTTATTTAAATTAAGATATAATGCTAAACTAGTAAATAAATTCAATTTATCAATGATCATTTCATATAATTACTACTGACTGTATTTTTTAGATTTTGCAACAGCTGGGAGAAAGCTATTTATTTGGTCACAAAAAATAGTTGTGTAAATTCCAAAACAATATTACAAAATCAATTATGTAAACCTTAAAATAATATCAAAAAGGTAGGTATGTTCAATCAGCTCATCTTGTAATACTTAAATACCCATAAGACCATTACCAACATTTGTAAAAACAATCCTTTAGAAGTTCATCAATATTTAAGTTGTATATAACTTTTTTCAGTTTTACATATAAAGCTTGATCAGTTGTGCTCATAGAATGTCTTATTTTTTAATATAAAATCATTTTAACATCATATAGACTTATTTAAATTCCTAATTAATTTCAGTCATTGAGATGTGGTAATGTTTAATTGTACTTAATATAAGTTAAAGTTATTGTGTTTCAGTCTCTACTTCAAATATAAAAACAATCATTTGTTTTATTGTGTTATAGACTATGTGCTGAAAGTTAATAAGACACAAATAATTGTAATAGATTTTCACAAGTAAGAGCATAAGTAAAGGGTTGTCAAATTTATTTAAGAAATTTTTTCCAGGTTTTCAAAGTTCTTCCAGATTTTTAAAAGTACACATTTTTGGGTCTATTTTTAGTTTAAAGCTAAGTTTAAGGTTAAAATCTGTATTAAATTGTGTAAAAATTTAATGCTACTTTAAAAGCGTTTTTTATTGAAAAAAATTATGATAATGACAAAAACTTTTTATTTATGAAGAAAATTTTATTTCAAATTAAACAAAAATTTGCAACTTAATTTTAAAAATTGTTTTAAGTACCAGGTTTTTTAGTCTTAGTTGTTAGATTCTAGGTTTTTCCAGGATTCTAGATTTTTTGGCAATCCTGTGAGTACCCTAGTATCCTGAGTGTGTGGCAACACTGTAATTGCTTTAAAAAGCTTAAGTTACTCAGTAAAATCTACAACTTTTCTTTCGTTTCCACTTTTATGAATAAGTACTTTTACAAAAAAAAATATTTTAATTAGAAGGAACCAAGGATAATGCATACTTTTAATTTAAGGATTTCATTAACTTTATACTCGCACAGAAACATTTTAAAAGTGGCCATTTTTTAATTTACTTCAGTTTAATTCAACAAATAAAACAAAAACTTAAATAATTTAACTTTTTTAATATTATCTTAGTCATTCAAATTTCAATAACTACTGAAATCTGTCAAAGTATTCATTGACCAAATACAGTAAAAGACTAATAAAAAAATTTAAGAATCATCAAGTGAATGTTTTTAAAAAAATAATACATTTGATTTATTCTTTTAGAAATACATATTTTATAAACAACAGTATAGTATAAAACTTTTAATACTAATCCAGCCAAAGCAAAAATAAAACAAAGATTTCATGACCCTCTAAAAAGTTTATCTAGTGATTCCCTGTTAATATGAGTAAATTTAACTTTTAAGGATTTTTTAGTTCAGTTGAAACCATTTTAGCAAAAATTTTACAAAATAAATAAAAAGAGTTAGTTATGCTTTTAAAGGGGCTAGTATTATATAAAAACACCTAATACTATTGACTAAAGTTAATTTTCATTTTATTATTACAAAGCATTCAGCTTTATTGGAAAATTATATATGATCAAACCTCTAACTAATAAAACTACAATACTTTGTTTAATCATATTACAACAAGACATTTAAAAAAACAATATGTACTACAAAAAACTGTCTATATCTTGTTTTCACAAATTTCATTAACTATTTAAAATTTTAAAGTGATTTTAAATACTAAAAAGTTAATACTAAAATTATACTAAATCTAATAATAACTAATTCTTGAAGACTACCAAGCTTTTAAATAAACAAAACTAACTAAACTATCACTAACTAGCAGATTATAATTAAAAAAAAAAAATGTCCATTAATTTTTTATTAATATTTTTAAAGTCTTAATTAATCCTTATATGACAAAACAAAATTTTACAAGAGATAATATAAACTTTTTTTGTGGTTAATGTATACTATTTTTTTTTGGAATAAATGTTTTTAAATAAACTTTTACTACTTTAATTTGAAAAGAAAATACCTAACTTCTCCTTAATGCCTTTATAATATTGTTGAGAACTTAGTTAATAGATAACTAGATTAGGTAAAGCTTATTAAAAATATTTTTTCATAATAGAGTATATACATCAATAATTTTGAAAATATTCTTAAGTATTTTCATTATTACTTTGCACTTATAATTTCCACCAAAAATTTTATCAGAATGATGATCCCTTTTCAAAACTTACAGCCTACAATACAAAACATTCAACATTAACAAAAGTAGCTAGAGCCAAATTTTTCTAAATACCAGGGCAAGATTTTGATGGAAATGTGGCTATTAATTCAAATTAAACTAACTAATTTTAAAGACAATGTTTTAAGATAAACACTAAGATAAAAGTTAAACTAAAAAAATTATTAAAAAAAAAGTTTTTAACATATATGATTAAAAAAGTTCTATATATAAAGTAGTTATTTTTATATTCTATTATCTTAATTCTAGAAAAGTCACATTTATGAGTAACCATTTATCACAAAAGACCATTGCTATATGTTATTTATCAAAAACAGTTGATTGAATTTGAAATGTAAAGAGAAATGTAAAGAGTTTTAGAATAACAGACAAATCGTCAACGATCATGCTTACCCGAAACAATAAACTGTATCGTGATGTATTATTCAATAACCGAAAGGTTTTTTCGTACATCAGGTCCTTCAACCAAATTTTTTGAGCGTTTTTTTGTCGTTCAATAAACAATGTATAATAGACCTTTTAAAAAACTAATAATCCAGGCTATAACTTATTAGCAAACTTAGTTTACAAGTATTCTTTTAACTTTATCAACTTTGTAGTTTTACATTATAAGTACTTAGTAGCTATTAAGTTGCTTGTTTAACTAAAATTTAATATTTGACAACAGCAAACATAATAACATAATAAAAAATAGAATTTATGACTAACTTAACAATCAATTAACACTCACTAAATAAATTATTTCATTAAACTTTCTCAGGTCCACTCGTTGGTTTTACTTCCTAATGTATTTTAGAAAAAGGCTAATCTAATTTTAACTAATTGTCAAAAACTTAAAGGAATTTACTAAACAAAAAAAAAATTATCACTAGTAAGCAGATTTTTCATTGATAATATAATTAAGTAAATATTTATAATCCTTATGATATGGTTTTATAGATATGTAAATAAGATTTTTTATTGATCAACTGTAGTTAGTTTTATTTCAATAAACATGTTAAAAACTATTTTTTTCCAACTTTGTGTAAAAATAAGTAATAGTTACAAATAAATGTTTAGATTACATTTAGGCTTTGTAAGTAAACTAATGAGTGAGTTAATCTTTTTCTACTTAATCTAGAAAAACATTAAATAATTTCATAAGTAACCAAAGCCAAAATTTCAAAGTATCCAGAGACAAATTAAACAAATTTAATATTAAACATTTATGTACAACTCTAAACAAAAATTTGTTTAGTGCTTCTGATCTAATTAAGAAAATTGAAAAATAACTTTGTAACATAAACATTGGAAAGAATCTTAAATAAGTTTCCTTTTTAAAATATAAAGCTTCATTTAAATCATCACTTCTAAATTATGTGACTAATATGTAAAGTTGTTAACAAAACTGTCAATTTAAAAAATAGAAACTGCATTTGTGATAAAAACATTTGTCACAAAAGGCCAAGTAACTGCAACAAAAGAGATATAATGTCAGTTATACAATAAGTTGATAAAAATTAAAAATATAATAATTGAAATTAATTCTCTACATTTTTTAAGTAAAAGCTCATAATAACGCTTATCAGGCTTATCGTTTTAGTATAGAATTAGTTTTGATTAACTTAATTGTCAAGCTGTTAATCCCACTTATAGGTAGTTTGTAAACTTAGATTAAAAGTAATTATTTACTTAAAATTTATCATATAATCACTTATAATCCAAACTATGACTAGTAGCAAACTTTTTTACTTTAATTTTTGTAAATAATATTTTATACAATTAAAGTTACTTACCTCTAGAACGGATTTGCACATTTTGTTAATTTTATTTTGAAGTATGTTAAAAAATTGATTAAATTATTTAAAACATGTTATAGTCTCTAATTGTTAACAACATATACAAACAATTTTAAAGATTATATTTTTAAGCTATATCAGTTTAAAAACCTCAAATTGTTAATATACAATTTAATGTAAATATAAATTTAATACTGATAAAGGTTTCAATTTATTATAAACCATTAAATCTAGCAGTTCTTTAAGATATGTTTTAAATAGGTTGTATTAGTGGGTACTAGAATTATGATACACAATAAAATTGTAACTGTTTAGGGCTTGTTAAATATCTAAAATTAATATTATTTTAATAAATTTAATTATTTAACTCCTTCAAATTTTAGATACATTTTAAAACTTTGAATTTACAAAATGCACTAGGTGTTACCTTGAACTATTTTTGTAAATTGGAAAATTTTGTAATATGGGGCAGATTTTTTTAAGTGGGTATCATAGGTTTTAATTTATTTTTTTTAAGCAAAAGATAAATCCTGAATTAAAAGAAAAACTAGCCAGAGACAGGGTTGCCATTCTTTGGGTCAAAAATCTGCCATGATTGACCTTAAAATGCTACGAATTATCCTTAACTTTATTTCAGGTCCTTAAAAAATGTATGTACCATGGCAAGCTATTTACACCTCATGTTCAATTAATTCTTACTAACTAAAAGTAAGGATTATTTTTATTTTCACCGTACTTATGAGTAAAATAGTTTTTAAGATTATACATTACTTGTTTGTACTCATTTTATTTTTTTTACTGAAAACAAGTTTTTATATGCTATGAATATGAACAACAGTTGCTATGAATATTGGAAGTTTAAGCAATATAATTTTACTGGACTATAAAAGTAACTGAAGTTATAAAGTTTATTAAAACTTCTTGATAGATGACTGAAATTTGATATCTCTTAACTAATTTTACTAAAAAACAAGAATAGTAAAACAAGAATTACTATGTTATTACTAAGAATAGTGAAGAACTAGCCACAGGCTGAAGATATTTTAACTAAAAATTTCAAAATCAATAAAAATGTTGTTCATGAACAAAATTAGGTATATAAAGTTACAAAAAGATTGAAACCGGTTCAATTAAATTTTATTAAAAATGGAGAAAAAATTGGATTTGAGATTTTAATTTTTTTTTCTTAATCTTATAAGTATACTTGGATATTTTTTTCAATAAACACTGTCTTGTGTGACCTGGAGTTGAAATAAAATAAAAATAAAATATCTTGATTTATCCGGAGTCACTCTGAGATTTATATAATTTAAAAATGTCCTGAGTTTTTTGAGAACCTGAGTGTGTGGCAATCCTGCTTAGTACGCCAAACATTATAATAAAAATGAAATATTAGTATTAAGATATAGCATTTAGCAAAGAAATGCAAACTTGAGGAAAAAAAAGTGACAACAACTAAGCTAACTTTTGGGAAAGACTACAAATTATTTCAATTTTGCCAAAAAAAAAATCAATTATACCTCAGTCAGCCTGAGTTTTAATTGAGTTTTAATGTTTTTAAGTGTACATACATTCAAATTATATCCCACACATGATATTTACATAGTATATATCTTAAATATTTTTACTTCTATTTAGATTAAGGCATAAAATTTAACTGGTAAATAAACTTCTGATATCAATGAGCATTTCATGTAATAACTTCTGACTGTAGTTGTTGGATATTGCAACAGCTAGGAGAAGACTACCTATTGAAGTACAAAATCAGTTGTTAAATTAATGTTTAAAAGGTAGATATATGTTTAATCAACTCATCTTAACAAGGTGGCTTTGCGTTTAGCCAACAGATCCTTCGCTCTACTGAGCACGAAAGATAGTTTTTTTAATGAGATAAAATCATTCAACCGTACAAATTGGTGCTGACAACTAAACAGTATAATATAGCGTAACATTTTTGTGTGGAACAGTAAAGTTTTTTTTTAATTTTAAGTTATAAACAAAAGTAATAATGACACAGTTATCAGCACATAAATGAATAAAATTTATGTTAGCCTAATCTAAGAATGTGATAATAATGTGAATATTATAGTATTTTAATTCCATTTGTTTAGTTGAAGTTCTCATTATTTATAAAAGATATTTACCTAATATTTATACCATTTTAAAAGCTTAAGGTATATACCATAAAAATTTTTTATTGTAAGAAACTTTAATTATTGACAGTAATTAATTAAATGGTTTTATATGAGCTCTATTCTACCAAAGTTTCAAATTATTGTATTTATTCCAACTGACTTACAGTTAACACTTAGATTTTCATTTAAGACAGGGTTTCCCAAACTTATTTACTAAATCGCCCCCTTTTCAGAAATTTGAAAAAAAAATCGCCCCCACGATTTTACAAAGTAGTTTTTCTCTTGAGTACAAAATTTTAAGCCAAAAAAGTTGTGTTTGAAATGTAATTCAGTCTAGTACTTCTTATGCTCGCTTTTTTGGGCTATGTTTAAAGTAGTTTACAGGGCTTTAGAAAATAATCTACAGTTATTTTCTTATAAGCCCAGTAAAGTATATAAAAATACTTAATTATTAAAAATTCTTTAGTAACTTGTAATCAATCCTTTTTAAATATGAATTGTTTCAAAACTAATAAAACTTTTAGGTTAGTGGTGGACAACTTTTGTAGTCAGCAATTCATATTTACTAAAAAGTCTTTTCTAGTTTCAACTCGTTAAAAAATAAGACTGCGGGCTGCATAATTTAAAAAAATAACGTATAAGAAAATAAAAAAACTGGAGGGAAATTGTAATAAAATGTTTAGTATTATTGTGATCTAAGAAATACTATTGTGAACTGATACCCAAGTTGAAAGCGTATTTCAAAATATTAAGTATCAAAAAACTAATTTTATTTATTTTTCAGAAAGTAGTTTTCAAGTTAATTAGCGGGTCGAAATTTGACTGAATCCGAACCGTACGTTACCCATCTAAAATCTTAACTGAAACCTGGCATTGTAATAATCTCTCATATAACGAATTTTGGACATTTAGTAGTTAATACTAAGTAACTTATTTAAGCCCCACAAAATACTTAACTTTTTTTTATAAATAGGCATATTCTAAAATTACTATACCAGAGATTAAAAAACTATAAAAGAATGACAGTTTATTTTACACATAATGAAATAAATATTAAAACATAATTTCTGATCTAGTTTGAGGAAGTTTGACCGACTGATTGATTATCTCACATGAAAAGTAGTTTCATCAACAGCTTCAGTTAATGCAGTAAAATTATAAATTTCAATGCGAAGATATATTATAAGCAAGTTAGCTGTAAAGTTAAAATTTTAATTTTAAAAAATTTAAAATACATGTTGCCTAGTAGAATACCATGAAATAGTATTCGACTTGGAATAACCTTAAGGAAACTAAACCTTAATTCTAAGAATTTTTTTTATCTTAATTTAAATTCAAAAAAAAAATCAAATGTTTTACAGTTAATTCTGTGAACAGATAGTAATTAATTAAAAAAAAACTGTTAATTAGGTTATAATTTTGTTCTGTAACTGTAGCAGTCTTTTTGATGGCTTATTTAATTGTGTTTATTTTTTTTTCTAGCTATTAGCCTATAATAATTTATCAGAGAAAAATGTTGAAAAACTAGAAGCTAGTGTTGAAATATTAAAATAAACAACACATTCTAAATGCTAAGATACTTTGAATTAAGATAAAACAAAAAACAGTTGTATTAATAATTTGAAAATCCTCAATATATGAATTTCTTAACAATAATAAATCAAGTTAGAATATAAAAATGAGTTTAAGAATCTTTTTAATGAAAAATTTTAAGTCATCTCAAATAAAGACCTTAAATCTATACTCTTTTAAAACCAAAAAATCTTTTTTGACATAAAAACTTTAATGGTTATCAAGATTTTTTTATTTATTAAATAAACAGATTAAACAAGATTAAATAAATATTTTTCAAACAAATATTTTAATCACTATGCTTTAAAAACTTTTAGTGTAATGTAAAACGACAAATATAAACTACAAAATTAACCAGGTCAAAAAAAAAACTATTAACATTTTTAAAACATAAACCATCTAATAGTTTCAGTAGACTTCCGCTTAAGTTCGCACTTTGAACAAAATCGGAAAAAGGCGAACTCAAAAATGCATTATCATTTATTTTTACAAAATGACAAATTTCAATATGTTATATGCAATAATGTTATGAATAAATATGAAACCCACTAAAACATAAAACAAACATTCATTTAAAAAATAGATCTAAAGAGCTATAAAATATTATATTTTTTTGTTTTATTGATACTTAGTTAGTAATAGACTCTTTTTTTATCTTTAACTTAAGAAAATATAAATTTGCACTTTTTTTAGGTAAAAAGTGCGAACTCAAGAGAAAGTCTACCGTAATTAATATTTATTAGGCATTATGCAAACCTGTTATAGAATAAATAACTTAAAAGAATTTTTAATATAAAAAGACTACTTAAATACAATACAAACAAGGTTAAACAAGAAGTATTTTAAAAGATCAAATAAATAAATAAACTTTCAAAAAATAATGTCTGCTACTGAATTCAAATATAATGCGAAGGATGAGGTTCATGAGTTCTTGCAAGTTTTTCTAATCTGATTCTAAATCAGTAAAATAAAGCTTTAAGTCACCTCCGTTACAAATATCTAGATTAGATCTTTTGCTCAAAATGTTAATAACTGAACTGAAATTTTTTTAATACCATAGCTAGAAGGAAAAGCTATAAAGAACAATCTAAATTTCTCTTAAATGATTGGAAGCTTTTGTCTTAGTTTTTGTTGAGTCTAAAAGCTTTCAGATCGTTCTTTGGAAAAATTTACTTTAAGTTCAAGGTCAGTTTGTAAGTCTGAGAACGTTTCCTGTAAGTCGTTTACTTCAAAAAGATCTGCCTCAAAGGGATTCATATTTTTATCTAGATGATAGCTTTATTGTGACAAATCGAAATTTTAGTTTTTAATAATTCAAAATTGTTAAACATTCCAGATTTTTCCAGGTTTTTTTTTTGCCTAAATTGTCAAACTCCAGGTTTTTCCAGGTTTCTAGGTAAATTGGCAACCCTGTATAGTTTTATTTCTTAGTCTAACTTAGTAAATTTTCAAAAAACAATTGGAAATATTATAAGGTGATACTTAATAATAGACACCATAGATTTTTATAAACCATTTATGATCACAAATAACATATATGTAAGGTTATAAAATGTCGAGATGGATTCCGATCGTCTATGATTTATGTAATTTTTAAATAAAAAATATATGAATGAAAATATGTAATTTACTTGAAAGTAGGAATCATAAGCAATTGGTTTTTTTTAGTGATGTACCGGACCCACAATTTCGGGTCCGGCCGGACCCGGATCCGGACTTTTTTTTCAAATCAGAATCCGGCCGGAACCGGATCCGGACTTTTTTTTCAAATTAGAATCCGGCCGGAACCGGATCCGGACTTTTTTTTCAAATTAGAATCCGGCCGGAACCGGATCCGGACTTTTTTTTCAAATTAGAGTCCGGCCGGATCCGGATATCAGACAAAAATGGCAATATCCGGCCGGACCCGGATAGTGAGTACGGTAGATCATTAGTATAAACTAGCCTAAGTCACAATGAGGTTTTTAAAAACTAAAAAAAATAACTTTAATCTAATATTAAGTAGAACAGCTAGCCACAAGGTTTACAAATTTAGGTGTTATTTACAATTAAAAATCTGAAATCAAGTTCATGAACAAAATACACTAGAAAATTACAATATATTGAAAACTGGATCAGCTCAAACTCATTCAAAATCTAAAAGAAAACTAGCCTGAGTTTTTACAAAAAACTAAACTAGCTTGAGGCAGGCAGTCCAAGATTTTCTAAAATTCCCAAAAATGTTCAAACTAGCAGGGTTGCCACTGTTTAAGTCAATAAAACTAGCTAGAGTGAGTATAAACAAGCCTGAGTCAGAATGAGGTTTTTAAAATTACTTTAACCTAATAATCAGATAACAGCTAGCAAAGGTTGACAATTTGGTAGTAAAGTTGTGGACTGATTGTGGTACACTTAACTTTTTAGTAGTACCCATCATAATTAAATCTTACCTTATTTAATTAATATCTAACAAATACTAAACTCTAACTGAGACTACTTTCTATAATCAGACACGACAGTTTTGAGTGATGAATCTTTTATATAAAACAGAACAAGAAATTCTAGCATATACAAAATAATTAATTACTTTAGTAATACTTTAAAAACTGGAAGCTATCTAAATCTATATCAAAAGACTTATAAAAAAACTAAAAATTAAATAAAACTTTTAGTAAAAAACAAACTGTAAAGTTTTTAATAAACTATTAGACTATATACCTGGCTTAAATATTTAAACAATTAAACACCTGTTTAAATATTCACTTTTAAAACAAAACACTACTTACAATAAGCATTCACAAAAACGTTCAAGATATTTTGTTGCTTCAAGCTACACACCAAACTAACTAACTGCTTACATATAAACTGCCTGTCATCTTCTGATGTTTTGTGCATCAGTATTTAGTTTGAAACATTTCGTCATATGATTCTCATTGACTCATACATTCAACCGTATATTCTTTGAGCTCAACTTTAAACAATAAATAATGCAAGTACTCATTCCAAAGTTTTCAATTTTAAAACATATGTAAAGAGTTGCATTTCATGAAATGTATATTTTATAGTTTATATGTTAGCAAATGTAAATTAGTCACGTGTAAAAAATGAACCAATCACGGTAGGTGTTTAATTTTAACTGACGAAACTGACTCTTATTAATTTACACAGGGTTTGTTTTTGAAAAAATACTTTTCAGTATGCTCTTTTTTTACTAACTAGATCCGGGTCCGGCCGGATCCTAACAGAGATCTGGCCGGACCCGGATCCGGACTTTTTTTTTAAATTAGAATCCGGCCGGAACCGGACCCGGACTTTTTTTCAAATTAGAGTCCGGCCGGAACCGGATCCGGACTTTTTTTTCAAATTAGAATCCGGCCGGAACCGGATATCAGACAAAAATGGCAATATCCGGCCGGACCCGGACCCGGATAGTGAGTCCGGTACATCACTAAATAGAACAAATTTATAGATTAAAAGGATGAATTTGATCAGTTTTGACTAAAAAATAACATTAACTAAATTTATGTTAAAAAAAAAACATTTTAAACGTATTAACTAGAACTCATTTTTAGTAGTTGTAAGTAATAACTTTAAAAGCTTCAGTTAAATGTTTTTAAAAATTAGTTTTTCACTTAAAATTAACAAGAAAAATCGTGTAAACGTCCTTAGTAAAACCCTACTGTACATATTTAACATTAGTAATTGGTCGAGGCATGGCTTTACAAGCAATTTAAATCGAGAGTATAATAATAAATGTACTTTTAAGTTTTAATAGACACGAAAACAAAGTTATAGCATCTGAAATTCTAAAATATTGTTTTAGTACATAAATTAGACAGACAGTTTTAATTAAAGTTAACAGTTTTAATAAAAAATAAATAAATATACTTTTTAGGAACAAAAAACATAAAAACGCTTATAAAACCACTTATGTAGAGGTTTTTAGCACAATTATTACAGAAAGTAATAAAAATGTATTTTAAGCAGGTATAGTATTTAAACTTACAATAAATAAGCATTTAACAGAAACAAAAACACAATTAAAGCGTCTTTAAAGTTATTTTAAACAATATTTTGTGAAAAAAATACTATTTACAGTACTTAACAAAGAAAATAACTTTTCATAAAAATTTCTACATACAATACTTATTGACAATACATATTATAACTTAGATAGTTTAAAATTAACAGTTAAACTTAGTAACAGTTTGTATAGGTGATATAATTTTCAATAACATTAAACAATTTAAAAAGGTCTGGTTGTTAAGCAGTTATAAAAAAGATAGTTTTACAAAATACAAACTTTTTGGTAAAAACATACATAAAAAAACTTTTAAAACGTCCTAAATAGAGGTTTTTATCAAGTACATTAGAAAACTAGTTAAAAACTGTAAGTTGAGCATTTTTAATAAAAGAATTACAATAAATGAGATTTTAGGCTTAAACAACCACAAAAGAACATTTAAAACGACTTTAAAGTTGTTGTAAACAAATTATTTAAAAAAATTAATATGTTTGTATCTTATGTTTGTTTAACGAATTCATTTTTTATTTTGTTTTTTTGTTATATTAGCAAAACAGATATATAGTTAATTGTTTTATTATATATTTCTTGAACTTACGTCTAAATCTATAATTGCAGTGCAAAAATTTGTGAACAATTTATAAAGTTATGAAATATATAAAAATTAAATATGAAGAACCTAACAAGCCCCAATGGCCTGGCTGTTAAGGCGCAAGGCCTACAAATATTAATATCTCAGTTGTCTTGGTTTGAAACCAGCCATAAACATTTTTTCTTTATTAATTGGTGATCTGCTGGGTCCACTTTTTAGGATCCGACCCGACCAGGATCTTTTTTTATTTAAGATCTGGTCGGAACTGGATCCAGATTATATTTGTAACTTGAGATCCGACCGGATCCGGATCCTAAACATTCTATGTTTCATGTATTTTTAATAGAGAAAAAAACTTATTAAATTAATTATAATAATTATTTTATATAATTATTATCTTATGGAAAATACTCTAAACTTTCAAATAAGAGTCAATGTTATATTTTGTAAAAAAAAATCTAACTCCCTATAGCATTAAAAAATGAATAGTTTGGTCATACGCTTTGTTTTTTCAAACTGTTGAAACAGGATTTTTCTAAAAATGCATGAATCACTTCCTGAAAATATGAGGTCGTTTTGTAAAAAAACTGAGAAGAAGACAGAATTTTAGTAATTTTCTTTTTTAGTTTAGATGACCAATGAAAAATTGTTCTTCTATATTTCTATCAAATTTTTCATACAAAAAACTTTATCACAAAAATTAATTAGCAATTTTTTTATTCTGTGAATTCTTATGGTATATAATTTAAGCTTTTATAAATATATTTAAATCTAATAAAATAATTAGATAATGGGTTTAAAATGCAAAAGGGTTGTTCTGAATTCATAAAAAAACTTAGTACTAATCTTTTGACTCGAAAAATTTTGAGTCCAAATTTTTTATTATTTTTTTAAAGTTGTTTTTTAAAAAAGTCATTAGAGGAATCACATTAGCTCAGCTGATATAAAACAGGGCTAATTGAATTTACCTAACTGAAATTTAAAGGCTAATTATAATGTATAATTTCTTCCACTTTAGTTTGACTCTTCCCAATAAATGTATTTTTTTGATTCTTGTGATAAAACAGAATGTAAGCGTTTACAACAGTGTTTTAAAAGAAAACAAAGTTATAAAAACTACAATCCTGAGTTTCAATGTATTCAAAAAAAAATTCAAAAAATCTTTACTGATAATAAAAAAAAAAAGACATCAAGACTACTTAAGTAAATAACTTTCAATAAAAAACTTGAATTAATTAAAAAAATAATGTTTTACCAAAAAAGTTATTAAAATTTGAAAAATCCATTAAAATTTTACTTACCAAAAAATTCTACTGACAAAAAATAAAGCTTCCTAAAAAAAAATATACTACAATTTATGCCTGTTTAGAACAACAAAAAATTAAACACATTACTACTGCTTCAGTAAATATACTCTGAGATAAAAAAACATGAGTTAAAAGTAGAAAAAATTTCTAAAGCAAAAAAGATATATAAATCTGAAAAATATTACCTACAATTAAGGTCAAAGGGGGAGGGGGGTCCACCTTGATTTTTACAAGTCGATCTTTTTTATTAAAGTTTTTGCTGAGCTATCAGACACTTTTAACGCTTGAAAAAATACAAAGTATTTTTTGAGATATGAGCGATCAAAGTTGGTGACCTCAATAGGTTCCTAATTGAAGGCGCAAACTAAAAACGCGAAAAAAGACCATTTTACTAAAAATCTATCTCCTCCTTCATTTTTTAAGCAATCTTCTTCAAATTTTTACAAAAAGTGTATTATTAAATTTAAAAAATATTGAATGCAGGAATTTTAAAAATTTCAAAAAATAAAATTTTTATTTAAAAAAAACCACCTACTTTTTTGTTTTTTTTTTTGTCTAATTTTTTTTTTTTTTTAATTCCAACATTCAAAGTCTTTTAAACTATAAATGAAACGTTTCCTGAAAGTTTGAGGTCTCTAGCTCAAAAAATGAAGGAGGAGATAGGTTTTTAGTGATTTTTAAAATTTCCGAGAAAATTGACTCTAAAAAATTTGCGGTCGAGACGTTTGTATAGGAAAATTTTTATAAAAATAACAATATCTCAAAAGTTAAATAATTTTTTTTTATTCTATAAAAACTGGCTTGTAATTTGTACTTTAAGCTTTCATATAAGATCCAATGTTATGTTTAGTAAAAATAAATGTCGGACTCCCCTATGCCCTTAACTTAAACTTAATTTTGGTAGAATAATCAAAACAAATAAATGTACATATTTACAATTTTTTTGATTGTCTTAATTTTATTTCGCTTTTTAAATCTTTTATTTTAAGTAAGTATTTAAAAATAAAGGAAAAATAATATAACAACAAAGTTAAATACGTAATTTTTTTTTAATGTTTTTTTTTGGTTTTTTTTTTAAACAAGTATTTACAAATAAAGAAATACTAGTATAACAACAAAATTAAGAAGAACTTCTGCTCAATGAACAAAAAGAAAATATATAAAAGGTTTCTCATTATATAAAGATATGATTTTAAAAACAAATAGAGTAGAAGCTAAAAGGTAGAAGTAGTTAGAATTTTTTCAAAGACCAAGTTCTTTTTATTTGCATTACAAGGCTTATGTGCGGTTAATAAGGTAAATACTGGGTAAAGACTTTTCTTGTCTCTTGATTGCGCGTATGTTTTTTACGGTTATTACTTTAATACTACTACCTAACTTAACTTGAAAATTTCTTTTTTCAATAAGGGTTATAAAAGCCTCATCTACTGAAGAACTAAAAAGGTCGTCTGAAAAATCTGGTCATATAAAAAGTTTATAAAGTTCTCATATAATTCATTATCTACATTACTTGGTTCGAAATTTCCAGCAGGAAGATAAAAAATAGATTTATAAACAATTTTTAAACATTGCTTTAAAATTAAGTAGTTGTAATTTAGTTAAATTTTGAAGTTCTTTAATTAGTTTTAAAGGTCTAAGCAATTTATCATTAAGAAACTGCTTTATTTTACTATTGGCACTTTCTGCACAATTACTTGTTAAAGGGGTACAAATACATAGAAAATTACATGCACAATTTTTAATTAAAGGATACACTACATGGTTTTTAGTTTTAGGAAATATTTTACATTAACGAAATTTAATCTTTTCATTTCTATTTATGTATTCTGGAGAGTTTAAAGTTAATTTAAAATTATCATTAAGTTTATTTATAGTCTTGCATTTAGTTAGATTGTTTACCATTAATTTAATTTTCTTATTATAATTAATTTTATAAGAGATATTTTTTTGTACGTTTAAATGGCAAAAACTAGATGTTAATGAAGGTCTCATTTAATGCACTTATAATTATTTCTACCTGGTCAGTGTAAAATGACAATAACTTGTCAAAGGTTTTATTTATATGTTTTCGTTATATTAAATCTTCCATATTTTATGTTTTGGTTTTAAGAAAACAAATAGAGAGATCTCAACTGCTGGAGGAGAAGTAATATATTTATTCTTTCAACAATTTATTTTGCAAACTAAGCTTCGGTCAAAGACCTCTTCAGTGCTTAAATAAATCTAAAAAATCTTCCATAAATACTTTAAAGTGTTTGAAAAAATGACAGAAAGTTTATTTTCTGCTGGATTTGTGAATTAAAATTAAACCTAAAATTAAATTAATTAATTTTTTAAAACTCTATTTAATAAAAATGATATTGTGGACAAGTGATAGATTTAGGTATTGTATGTTTTACAAAAAAAAAGTACCAGTTTTTTCGGAGTGCTGAGTATAACATTTCTTAAATAATCAGTGTGTTGTAACAGATAATTGCGGGTAAATAGCGGTCAATAGAATTAAAGTTTTTATTATTTTTAATTTTAGAAGATTCTTGGAAAAAACAATCAGGACATTTATTTTCTAAATTTTTAAGTTCGTCCACTATACAAAGTTTAGGTCTTTTATTTTTAATTGGACATTCTAGCTTCATTAATTGTTTAGAAATATCATGATAGTCTTTAAATATTTCAGGAATTTTAAGTAAATTTTAAAAAGAGAAAGGTCTTTATTTATAATAAAAGTTTTTGTTTTTATAAATAGCACTTTGGTTTTTGTCCTAAAAACTGGATTAACTCTATTTCTTTTGTATGATAAACAAACATTTGAAATTTATTTTTACAACTGGTCTTGTCCAATTTAGAAGAAAATTAATTATTTTATCATTAATTAAGGTTCGAATTTTTATAGAATGAGCTGTAAATTTGTCTATTCTTTCATTCTATGTAATTTTTGTATTTTTTTTCCTACTTCTTACACTTTTTCAATTATAAACTATTTCTTTACGGTCAACATTATTATTAATATGTAAAAATTATTTGAAATATCAGTATTTAACATATCTTTAAGGGATATAACTAGTTTACAATTTAAAATTAATTCTAGTGCTTCTTTAGGCATCAGTTTCAACATGGGTGTTTGTTCGTGCGCTTGTGAGTTGTGAGAAAAACTTTGTGAAGAAAATGAGTCAACTTGATTTGGAGAAGAAGGTAAATCATTAAGATTACAAGAACTGAAAAAGTTATATTCTAAGCTTGGAGGGTCACCAGAAATAAAATAAAAGCTAGTATTACTATCACTTGTTAAACTAATACAGCTTTGAGATGACAAGCATGGAGTAAACATTTTATCAATCAAATCTGGTGTAAAAGGTACAGGGGGTTTATTAAAGATTTTAACAAACTTGGATTGAGACAGAGAAAGTGAATTTGTTTGTTCATCATCTTTTGTGCTTTCAATAATAGCTTCGAGATGAAAAACTAGAAAATGAAAAAATCAATTACTTTTGTAGCAAATAAATCACTCTGATCTAGGATACTAACCATTGCTTTTGTTCTATGTTTTGAGTTAGATATGAATATCTGAAAAATAATAAACACATTCATTACAATTAATTACTAAGTGATATTTATTGTAGTTTAAAATCAAAACCTCTAACTTATAACTGCTATTAAAAAATATAATTTTGATGTAAAAACAGAAACAATGTGGCCACTGGGTTTTAAAAAGGTTATATAAATTACGTATTTATTGTGCATTAATATTTTTTTTAATTACTGAAATTTGTTTATTTTTAAATTTATTTAAAGTACAAAGGGTAAAGGGTTTGTAAAAAAAAAATCTGAATTTTCAAAATTCACTAAAAATCAATGTTCTCCATCTTTTTTAAGCAATATACTTCAAATGATATTTAATTTGTATGAGCAAAGAAACAAACAAACTGTTACTATGGTTATTATAGGGAGGGATCAATCAATTTTGTGAAGAAAATTTAATACTAGTTCTTAAATCAGGGTTTCCCAAAGTGGGAGATATCGCCCCCCTAGGGGCGATTTTAGTAAGTCGGGGGGCGATAATTAGTAAGGGGGCGAAAGGGTGGGCGATAACTAGTAAGGGGGCGAAAAGGGGGCGATTTTAAAATTTTGGGATTTTGGGCAGTTATAAAATTTTTACTTTTTATCTTGCTTTTTTACTAGTTTTAGCTTGCTATTAAATATTTGACCCTGAGGTAAAACTTAAAGAAAAAAGTTTATTTTGTTTATGTAAAATATAGAAAAAAACTAGTGATGTACCGGACTCACTATCCGGGTCCGGGTCCGGCCGGATATTGCCATTTCTGTCTGATATCCGGATCCGGCCGGACTCTAATTTGAAAAAAAAGTCCGGATCCGGTTCCGGCCGGATTCTAATTTGAAAAAAAAGTCCGGGTCCGGTTCCGGCCGGATTCTAATTTGAAAAAAAAAGTCCGGATCCGGGTCCGGCCGGATCCTAACAGAGATCCGGCCGGACCCGGATCTAGTTAGTAAAAAAGAGCATATTGAAAAATATTTTTTTAAAAACAAACCCTGAGTTAATTAATAAGAGTCATTTTCGTCACTTAAAATTAAACACCTACCCCGATTGGCTCATTTTGTACACGTGACTAATTTACACTTGTTTACATTTAAACTATGATATAAACATTTTAGAAATGCAACTCTTTACAAATGTTGTAAAATTGAAAACTTTGGAATGAATACTTGCATTATTTGTTGTTTAAAGTTGAGCTCAGAGAATATTTAGAGTTAATACGGTTGAATGTACGAGCCAGTGAGAATCATATGACGAAATGTTTTAAACTAAATACTGATGCAACAAAACATCAGAACATGACAGGCAGTTTATATGTAAGCAGTTAGTTAGTTTGGTGAGCAGCTTGAAGCAACAAAATATCTTGAACTTTTTGTGAATGCTTGTTGTAAGTAGTGTTTTGTTTTAAAAGTGAATATTTCAACTGGTGTTTAATTGTTTAAATATTTAAGCCAGGTTTATAGTTTAATAGTTTATGAAAAATTTTACAGTTTCTTGTTTACTAAAAGTTTTATTTAATTTTTATTATATTGTTTTAAGTCTTTTGAAATAGATTTAAATAGTTTCCAGTGTTTAAAGTGTTACCAAAGTAATTAATAATTTTGTATATGCTAGTATTTCTTGTTGTGTTTTATGTAAAAGATTCATCAATCAAAACTGTCGTGTCTGATTATAAAAAGTAGTCTCAGTTTGAATTTAGTATTAGTAAAGACTATCATGATATTTCTAAACAATTAATGAAGCTAGAATGTCCAATTAAAATAAAAGACCTAAACTTTGTATAGTGGACGAACTTAAAAATTTAGAAAATAAATGTCCTGATTGTTTTTTCCAAGAATCTTCTAAAATTAAAAATAATAAAAACTTTAATTCTATTGACCGCTATTTACCCGCAATTATCTGTTACAACACACTGATTATTTCAGAAATTTATACTCAGCACTCCAAAAAACTGGTACTTTTTTTTTGTAAAACATACAATACCTAAATCTATCACTTGTCCACAATATCATTTTTATTAAATAGAGTTTTAAAAAATTAATTAATTTAATTTTAGGTTTAATTTTAATTCACAAATCCAGCAGAAAATAAACTTTCTGTCATTTTTTCAAACACTTTAAAGTATTTATGGAAGATTTTTTAGATTTATTTAAGCACTGACGAGGTCTTTGACCGAAGCTTAGTTTGCAAAATAAATTGTTGAAAGAATAAATATATTACTTCTCCTCCAGCAGTTGAGATCTCTCTATTTGTTTTCTTAAAACCAAAACATAAAATATGGAAGATTTAATATAACGAAAACATATAAATAAAACCTTTGACAAGTTATTGTCATTTTACACTGACCAGGTAGAAATAATTATAAGTGCATTAAATGAGACCTTCATTAACATCTAGTTTTTGCCATTTAAACGTACAAAAAAATATCTCTTATAAAATTAATTATAATAAGAAAATTAAATTAATGGTAAACAATCTAACTAAATGCAAGACTATAAATAAACTTAATGATAATTTTAAATTAACTTTAAACTCTCCAGAATACATAAATAGAAATGAAAAGATTAAATTTCGTTAATGTAAAATATTTCCTAAAACTAAAAACCATGTAGTGTATCCTTTAATTAAAAATTGTGCATGTAATTTTCTATGTATTTGTACCCCTTTAACAAGTAATTGTGCAGAAAGTGCCAATAGTAAAATAAAGCAGTTTCTTAATGATAAATTGCTTAGACCTTTAAAACTAATTAAAGAACTTCAAAATTTAACTAAATTACAACTACTTAATTTTAAAGCAATGTTTAAAAATTGTTTATAAATCTATTTTTTATCTTCCTGCTGGAAATTTCGAACCAAGTAATGTAGATAATGAATTATATGAGAACTTTATAAACTTTTTATATGACCAGATTTTTCAGACGACCTTTTTAGTTCTTCAGTAGATGAGGCTTTTATAACCCTTATTGAAAAAAGAAATTTTCAAGTTAAGTTAGGTAGTAGTATTAAAGTAATAACCGTAAAAAACATACGCGCAATCAAGAGACAAGAAAAGTCTTTACCCAGTATTTACCTTATTAACCGCACATAAGCCTTGTAATGCAAATAAAAAGAACTTGGTCTTTGAAAAAATTCTAACTACTTCTACCTTTTAGCTTCTACTCTATTTGTTTTTAAAATCATATCTTTATATAATGAGAAACCTTTTATATATTTTCTTTTTGTTCATTGAGCAGAAGTTCTTCTTAATTTTGTTGTTATACTAGTTTTTCTTTATTTGTAAATACTTGTTTAAAAAAAAAACCAAAAAAAAAACATTAAAAAAAAATTACGTATTTAACTTTGTTGTTATATTATTTTTCCTTTATTTTTAAATACTTACTTAAAATAAAAGATTTAAAAAGCGAAATAAAATTAAGACAATCAAAAAAATTGTAAATATGTACATTTATTTGTTTTGATTATTCTACCAAAATTAAGTTTAAGTTAAGGGCATAGGGGAGTCCGACATTTATTTTTACTAAACATAACATTGGATCTTATATGAAAGCTTAAAGTACAAATTACAAGCCAGTTTTTATAGAATAAAAAAAAATTATTTAACTTTTGAGATATTGTTATTTTTATAAAAATTTTCCTATACAAACGTCTCGACCGCAAATTTTTTAGAGTCAATTTTCTCGGAAATTTTAAAAATCACTAAAAACCTATCTCCTCCTTCATTTTTTGAGCTAGAGACCTCAAACTTTCAGGAAACGTTTCATTTATAGTTTAAAAGACTTTGAATGTTGGAATTAAAAAAAAAAAAAAATTAGACAAAAAAAAAAACAAAAAAGTAGGTGGTTTTTTTTAAATAAAAATTTTATTTTTTGAAATTTTTAAAATTCCTGCATTCAATATTTTTTAAATTTAATAATACACTTTTTGTAAAAATTTGAAGAAGATTGCTTAAAAAATGAAGGAGGAGATAGATTTTTAGTAAAATGGTCTTTTTTCGCGTTTTTAGTTTGCGCCTTCAATTAGGAACCTATTGAGGTCACCAACTTTGATCGCTCATATCTCAAAAAATACTTTGTATTTTTTCAAGCGTTAAAAGTGTCTGATAGCTCAGCAAAAACTTTAATAAAAAAGATCGACTTGTAAAAATCAAGGTGGACCCCCCTCCCCCTTTGACCTTAATTGTAGGTAATATTTTTCAGATTTATATATCTTTTTTGCTTTAGAAATTTTTTCTACTTTTAACTCATGTTTTTTTATCTCAGAGTATATTTACTGAAGCAGTAGTAATGTGTTTAATTTTTTGTTGTTCTAAACAGGCATAAATTGTAGTATATTTTTTTTTAGGAAGCTTTATTTTTTGTCAGTAGAATTTTTTGGTAAGTAAAATTTTAATGGATTTTTCAAATTTTAATAACTTTTTTGGTAAAACATTATTTTTTTAATTAATTCAAGTTTTTTATTGAAAGTTATTTACTTAAGTAGTCTTGATGTCTTTTTTTTTTTTATTATCAGTAAAGATTTTTTGAATTTTTTTTTGAATACATTGAAACTCAGGATTGTAGTTTTTATAACTTTGTTTTCTTTTAAAACACTGTTGTAAACGCTTACATTCTGTTTTATCACAAGAATCAAAAAAATACATTTATTGGGAAGAGTCAAACTAAAGTGGAAGAAATTATACATTATAATTAGCCTTTAAATTTCAGTTAGGTAAATTCAATTAGCCCTGTTTTATATCAGCTGAGCTAATGTGATTCCTCTAATGACTTTTTTAAAAAACAACTTTAAAAAAATAATAAAAAATTTGGACTCAAAATTTTTCGAGTCAAAAGATTAGTACTAAGTTTTTTTATGAATTCAGAACAACCCTTTTGCATTTTAAACCCATTATCTAATTATTTTATTAGATTTAAATATATTTATAAAAGCTTAAATTATATACCATAAGAATTCACAGAATAAAAAAATTGCTAATTAATTTTTGTGATAAAGTTTTTTGTATGAAAAATTTGATAGAAATATAGAAGAACAATTTTTCATTGGTCATCTAAACTAAAAAAGAAAATTACTAAAATTCTGTCTTCTTCTCAGTTTTTTTACAAAACGACCTCATATTTTCAGGAAGTGATTCATGCATTTTTAGAAAAATCCTGTTTCAACAGTTTGAAAAAACAAAGCGTATGACCAAACTATTCATTTTTTAATGCTATAGGGAGTTAGATTTTTTTTTACAAAATATAACATTGACTCTTATTTGAAAGTTTAGAGTATTTTCCATAAGATAATAATTATATAAAATAATTATTATAATTAATTTAATAAGTTTTTTTCTCTATTAAAAATACATGAAACATAGAATGTTTAGGATCCGGATCCGGTCGGATCTCAAGTTACAAATATAATCTGGATCCAGTTCCGACCAGATCTTAAATAAAAAAAGATCCTGGTCGGGTCGGATCCTAAAAAGTGGACCCAGCAGATCACCAATTAATAAAGAAAAAATGTTTATGGCTGGTTTCAAACCAAGACAACTGAGATATTAATATTTGTAGGCCTTGCGCCTTAACAGCCAGGCCATTGGGGCTTGTTAGGTTCTTCATATTTAATTTTTATATATTTCATAACTTTATAAATTGTTCACAAATTTTTGCACTGCAATTATAGATTTAGACGTAAGTTCAAGAAATATATAATAAAACAATTAACTATATATCTGTTTTGCTAATATAACAAAAAAACAAAATAAAAAATGAATTCGTTAAACAAACATAAGATACAAACATATTAATTTTTTTAAATAATTTGTTTACAACAACTTTAAAGTCGTTTTAAATGTTCTTTTGTGGTTGTTTAAGCCTAAAATCTCATTTATTGTAATTCTTTTATTAAAAATGCTCAACTTACAGTTTTTAACTAGTTTTCTAATGTACTTGATAAAAACCTCTATTTAGGACGTTTTAAAAGTTTTTTTATGTATGTTTTTACCAAAAAGTTTGTATTTTGTAAAACTATCTTTTTTATAACTGCTTAACAACCAGACCTTTTTAAATTGTTTAATGTTATTGAAAATTATATCACCTATACAAACTGTTACTAAGTTTAACTGTTAATTTTAAACTATCTAAGTTATAATATGTATTGTCAATAAGTATTGTATGTAGAAATTTTTATGAAAAGTTATTTTCTTTGTTAAGTACTGTAAATAGTATTTTTTTCACAAAATATTGTTTAAAATAACTTTAAAGACGCTTTAATTGTGTTTTTGTTTCTGTTAAATGCTTATTTATTGTAAGTTTAAATACTATACCTGCTTAAAATACATTTTTATTACTTTCTGTAATAATTGTGCTAAAAACCTCTACATAAGTGGTTTTATAAGCGTTTTTATGTTTTTTGTTCCTAAAAAGTATATTTATTTATTTTTTATTAAAACTGTTAACTTTAATTAAAACTGTCTGTCTAATTTATGTACTAAAACAATATTTTAGAATTTCAGATGCTATAACTTTGTTTTCGTGTCTATTAAAACTTAAAAGTACATTTATTATTATACTCTCGATTTAAATTGCTTGTAAAGCCATGCCTCGACCAATTACTAATGTTAAATATGTACAGTAGGGTTTTACTAAGGACGTTTACACGATTTTTCTTGTTAATTTTAAGTGAAAAACTAATTTTTAAAAACATTTAACTGAAGCTTTTAAAGTTATTACTTACAACTACTAAAAATGAGTTCTAGTTAATACGTTTAAAATGTTTTTTTTTTAACATAAATTTAGTTAATGTTATTTTTTATTCAAAACTGATCAAATTCATCCTTTTAATCTATAAATTTGTTCTATTTAGTGATGTACCGGACTCACTATCCGGGTCCGGGTCCGGCCGGATATTGCCATTTTTGTCTGATATCCGGTTCCGGCCGGATTCTAATTTGAAAAAAAAGTCCGGATCCGGTTCCGGCCGGACTCTAATTTGAAAAAAAAGTCCGGGTCCGGTTCCGGCCGGATTCTAATTTAAAAAAAAAGTCCGGATCCGGGTCCGGCCGGATCTCTGTTAGGATCCGGCCGGACCCGGATCTAGTTAGTAAAAAAAGAGCATACTGAAAAGTATTTTTTCAAAAACAAACCCTGTGTAAATTAATAAGAGTCAGTTTCGTCAGTTAAAATTAAACACCTACCGTGATTGGTTCATTTTTTACACGTGACTAATTTACATTTGCTAACATATAAACTATAAAATATACATTTCATGAAATGCAACTCTTTACATATGTTTTAAAATTGAAAACTTTGGAATGAGTACTTGCATTATTTATTGTTTAAAGTTAAGCTCAAAGAATATACGGTTGAATGTATGAGTCAATGAGAATCATATGACGAAATGTTTCAAACTAAATACTGATGCACAAAACATCAGAAGATGACAGGCAGTTTATATGTAAGCAGTTAGTTAGTTTGGTGTGTAGCTTGAAGCAACAAAATATCTTGAACGTTTTTGTGAATGCTTATTGTAAGTAGTGTTTTGTTTTAAAAGTGAATATTTAAACAGGTGTTTAATTGTTTAAATATTTAAGCCAGGTATATAGTCTAATAGTTTATTAAAAACTTTACAGTTTGTTTTTTACTAAAAGTTTTATTTAATTTTTAGTTTTTTTATAAGTCTTTTGATATAGATTTAGATAGCTTCCAGTTTTTAAAGTATTACTAAAGTAATTAATTATTTTGTATATGCTAGAATTTCTTGTTCTGTTTTATATAAAAGATTCATCACTCAAAACTGTCGTGTCTGATTATAGAAAGTAGTCTCAGTTAGAGTTTAGTATTTGTTAGATATTAATTAAATAAGGTAAGATTTAATTATGATGGGTAATACTAATAAGTTAAGTGTACCACAATCAGTCCACAACTTTACTACCAAATTGTCAACCTTTGCTAGCTGTTCTATTGATTATTAGATTAAAGTAATTTTTTCAGTTTTTAAAAACCTCATTCTGACTCAGGCTTGTTTATACTCACTCTAGCTAGTTTTATTGATCTAAACAGTGGCAACCCTGCTAGTTTGAAAATTTTTGGGAATTTTAGAAAATCTTGGACTGCCTCAGGCTAGTTTAGTTTTTTATAAAAACTCAGGCTAGTTTTCTTTTACATTTTGAAATAGCTTGACCTGATCCAGTTTTCAATATTTTGTAATTTTCTAGTGTATTTTGTTCAAGAACTTGATCTCAGATTTTTAATTGTAAATAAAACCTAAATTTGTAAACCTTGTGGCTAGCTATTCTACTTATTATTAGATTAAAGTTCTTTTTTTTTCAGTTTTTAAAAACCTCATTCTGACTCAGGCTAGTTTATTCTAGTGATGTACCGGACTCACTATCCGGGTCCGGGTCCGGCCGGATATTGCCATTTTTGTCTGATATCCGGATCCGGCCGGATTCTAATTTGAAAAAAAAGTCCGGATCCGGTTCCGGCCGGACTCTAATTTGAAAAAAAAGTCCGGGTCCGGTTCCGGCCGGATTCTAATTTGAAAAAAAAGTCCGGATCCAGTTCCGGCCGGATTCTAATTTGAAAAAAAAGTCCGGATCCGGGTCCGGCCGGACCCGAAATTGTGGGTCCGGTACATCACTTCTATTACGTTTCAGCAGTTTCTTTTATTGTTTTAAGAGAAAATTTATATTCGTTTACCAGTTTCAATCATTTTTATATCCAAAAATCATATAGTTATTTGCCCAAACTAAAAAAGAATGCTCAATTTACTGGGATGTAAAGAGCTTATTTAGATAAAGGTGTGCAAATTAAATATTGAAAAGGTCGCAATTTTTTTTCCACCGAAACCGGTTTTGAAAAAAATATTTAATTTGCACACCTCAATTTATATCTTAAAGTCTAAATTCTTTTCAATATACAATTTATTATTATACTATAAGTAAGCGAATGCTACTTTTTATTAGTTTAAATTTAAAATAGAAGCAATTCATAAATTAATAATTGTTAATAATGTTCCTTAGTGTAAAGAAATTAATTTTATAAAAATTAATTCTGTCATTTATGCTTTTATTACAAATATTTTAAAATCGTGTAATTTTATTTTACGTTAAATGTACAAAAATTATAAAAGTTTTTGTTTAAAACTTTTAAATCATTATTATAAGTTTTATTAAACAACATTCATTTTGTCTTAGTATTTCATTTATATATAAAATAGTTTCTGAATAAATAAGGTTGATTTTTACATGTAGTTATCAAATAAAATAATATTTATTTAAACATTTTAACCTAAAAAACAAATAGTGAAAGTTAGATAAAGTATAGTGTAAGAACTAAGAATACAGTAAAAAACACTTAAAAGTATGTCTGTTTAAAACTGATATTCTAATTTAACTTATCCAACTCGCATTGGTTTCATCGCTTATAACTATTTACGATAATGAACTTTCATATTAGATAACAGTAAGCTTTCTTTAAACGTTGAAAACTCTCTTGAAAAATGTTAACTTTTGTGCTTAGTAGAGCAAAGGATCTGGTGGCTAAACGCCAAACCACCCATCTTAACATACTTACATAGTACATACCAATAAAACCATTATCTAAAATTGTAAAAACAACTCATTTAGAAGTCCATAAATATTTAAGTTGATTTTAAATATTTTCAGTTTTATATCCCAAGCTTTAAATCTTACGTACAATTGATCTTATATAATGTCTCTTTTTTTATTATACTTTCATTTTAACATTATATTTTTGATAGAGATTCACTGTTTTCTTTAATTGATGTTTTACTAGCCATTATAAAAATGAGGTTATAAACAGTATAATATTTTTTGTTGTGATATAAGATTATGTAACTGTTTAAACATTGTAAACAAGTATTTTAGCTTAAAAATTGTATCAAATTAAACTCGTGATCTCGGAGTATATCCACTGTATTGACTTGCTTATTTCCTTTAGGAATTTGTCTTAACTGAGCTGGTTTATACAAATAATTATAATTAAAACATAAAGTTATTATCAAAACATATAACTTCTAGTAACCATCAAGCGTTATAAATCAATACTTATTTTATCTAACTGTAGTACTTAAAACTTAAGGTAGTGTTAGAAATATAAGCTTCAATTTAAAAAAGTAAACATAATAATTGTGCAACATGCATATTAAGGTACCTTACTTTATAAAGAATATGAACTGTTACATTAATATCCTTTTTAGTTTTATAATATTGTATATTTACTTACCTATTTTTTATGGTATTGAATATATTCCAGCGCATTCAGCCCTTTAGTTTTTGATAAAAACTCTGTTTTAAATTTGTTTTTATCGTTTGATCAAAGTAAAAGCATTAATTCATAAAGCGCATTTGTCATTAAACACAATTTTTGATAAAAATAAACTAATCATTACAAATAAAATGTTCAGTTTAAACTTTAAGTTAAACGAATTATGAGAAGCTCCACAATCAAACAACAAAAAACACAGTTGAAATTTAAATTAAATTACAAACGAGATTAATAAAAATTGCATTTAGCACATTTTTGTGATAAAAACAAATTAATTATTATAAATATAAAGATTAATTTAAACCTCAAATTAAACGAATTACGAGAAGCTCAACAGTTAAGCAACACAAAATAAATTTAAATTAAATTACAAACGTGACTTTATTAAATTGCATTGAGATTAATTTATAAAAAATGGTTCCAACAAAACAGATAAAAACCAACAAAACGGGGCCGATAGTTAATTCAAGATACTTGAGCAGAAATATTTACAAATTTAAATTAATTTAGCAGAATTTATACAAATTGTTATCTACATTTTTCGGTACACACTTCTAAGCACAGAGGGTTGAACAATGCGCATGTGTTATAATCCATACAATATCAATTTAGTTGCATGGATTGTATGTAATATAAAATTCATTAAACTTAATTTTGTTTTGTATTTTTGTGCTTTACGCATTTAAAATTTACTCGCTTTTTCTTATATATTTAAATTTGTACAATTTTTCTTTATGAAATTATTAACGTCTTGGCCGTCTCATTAACTTTTTTTTTTGTTTTTGTATAATTTTTTGTCGAAGAGAACTTTCGGATCATATAAGGTTATATATATATAAACGAATTGTACAGTAATCTTCCTTTATTGTACCAACATATGTTACTGTGTGTTAACGAATAAACACACTTCAACTGGGTTGTTAATAAAAAGAAAAACTTATATATATATATATATATACACTTTTTACTGTTGTTCTTAAGTTAAAATGAATAAACTTAAAATTAGTTTTGAAAAGATTTAAATTAAAGTTAATGTGCTTTTGGATACATATTGTACGAACGCATTAACTACTTTAATACCTTTTCATTTTTTATTTTTTCTTAAGCCATAAAAAAAACTTTGTCCTCAATAATAATTCTCTTCGGAAAATATAGAATAAGAAACCATTTATGATAATCAAAAAATAAAAACTAGTTCTATTTTTTGTAATTGATTTAGTTAAAAAACCTTATATCTGTTTAGTTGTAAAATTAAAAAAAGACTAAAATTTTTCTTATTTTAAAAGTAAAGTCTAACAGGCTTAAATCTATAGCCATTGTATGGAAATGTTTATTAAATATCTATATTTTTGTTAGTATACAAGATAATGTCAAAGTCTTTAAATTTTAATTTAGTTTTCACTTACAGAATATCAATACAATCTTTAATGTCTCAATAATTCGAATAACATCTTCTTTCGATATTTAAAACATAGTTTTGTAGATAACACGTTTTAGATTAATGATCAGATCATTAAGTTTACGTCTATGTAAACTAATAGTTAGGTTTTGTTCGTAGTAACAATCCTCAGTAGGTAGTAATAAAAGTCAGCTGTGGTCGTTATCATACCCTATAACAAAACAGCGGTTGCATCATTAATGTTATTCTGTACTATTGTCGCACAATGTATAACAAGATGAAGATAGCTGTTGTTCAGCAGCAAGATTTCTGGCAAGTTCGTTACTAATAAGATCAAAGGACACTCACAAAATTTTTAATGAGTATAACTTTTAGACTTCTGTTGCCTCATTTGTGTTTATTGAAAACTATACACGGGCTACTTTTACAACCAGTGGGTGAAATTTACCAAATGAAGTCTTACGCAAGCAGGACTTGTAAAGAAAAAGTTTTATTGGTCCTCGTAATACTGAAAATATACTTAGAAGTAAAATCTTTAAAATTGAGACAGCAACGACATAATCATTAAATAAGCAGTACTAAGTATATACTTAATAATAGAAGCCGTACTAATGCTCCGTTCAGATATAAATTTCAATTAGTTCAACTAGTGAATTAATGCAGACATAAGAACAAATTTATAACTACAAACTAAAGGCAATCCAACTAAAAAGCACAGTATGCCATATCGTCACGCGATTATATTGTGTGATTTATTTATTTTTCTTTTGTCACAATCAAGAACACTTAATCATAACAGTGATTTAAATATTTAACAGATGGTGACTGTAGGCTAGTAAATTTTACGTTTTTTTAATTAAAAAAATTAAAATGCTGTTAACAAATTATTTGCTTGTAATTTAAAATTTACTGAGTTTCTTACTGAATTAGAAAAATTAATTTTAGTCTTATAATTAAAACATAAATACAGTAAAAAATGAGTTGCTATGTAAATTTTAAAAGTAAACTTGTACAACCAAGTCTAGTAAAACATTATTAAATCTTAATTATTTTTCTTGTCTATAATTTATAAAATTTTGTAAGTTTTCTAAGCATATACTTACTATAAGCTTTTTTGTATTTTATTTGTTTTTAAAAGTCAACTTAGTTAAGAGCGATAGTTTTCAAGTTTGTATATCTATATTATCCGTATACTACTTGAACTTTATTTTTCTATCAATTTATAAGACTTACTTTTTTGTTTATTATGATATTTCGAAATTTTACTACAAATTTTTTAACTTAATGTTTTTTTTTTACTTTTGACCACTTTTTTTGAGTGTGTATAAATCTTTAATAGTTCAATTTGTTTAATAAACTTTACTAACAAACAATTAACCTTTTTTTTACTAGTTTAGGATGACAAGACTGCCAGTTAAATAATTAAAATGGTTAATTTGCACTAATATTATTATTTGATTGAGCACTATTCATTAAAATAAACGTTTTACTTACGACCAATAACTATATGACAAGCCTGCAAAATATTCAAATACTACTTTTCATTTTAAATAAAAAAGTAAAACTACCAAGTTATATATACAATACTGTGTATATAAAAAAAAAAATTGTAGCAAATTTTATTTTACCGTATATTGAAAAGTACAAATTACAAAACAAAAAAGTTCAAAATAGGATTGCTGGTATTTCTTTATGAAAAACTACGAAATCACTTTACAAGGTTTTTTAAACCATTAATTTTGCTGAATTTATTTAAGTTTTATAAAATAATCGTATGAATGAAATCTATAGAACCTCAGGTATGCAAACTTAAACATATATTAACTAAAAACGTTAAAATTCAAAATAAATAGTAAAATGTAGTTTTATTAATAAAATGCAGTAAAATATAATTTAAAAAAACTTTAAGAAGAAAATACTACAAAAAACGAGGAATGCTAATTTAAACTAGTTCAATCACCAGTTAAATTGACAGAAACGAACTATAATTTACCATTCAAACTTATAAGCTTGCTTGCATTTAACAACAAAACTACATAAACGATGCGGTGTGCTTGTACAATCAACAAAATATTAAAATTGTCACACTCTTCTGAACTGCTTTATACTGATTCTGATGCCGCTGCACTTCATACCAACTTTCGTGCATGACGTCACAGTTGAAACGCTTCCGTTGTATTCGGGCTTGAAACATGCGCCACTCAGCGGACATTTCACCAACGTACGTCCCCTGATTGCCATTTTTTAGTTGTGTAACAAACATTATACTACAAGTATCTAAGTGAAAGTTGGATTTTGCATGTTAAATTTAAATGAATTAATAAAAGCTCATATTTGATAAGTTTAAAGAATAATAAAGGTGAGCTATTTCGAAAAGCAAGATTACTAAACTGATAAAAATGTAAGAAAATTTTATATATATTTAGCAATTATAAAATTAATTAAAAATTACGCCATTTCAACGTTGTTATCAATTAAATAATTATTAGTAATACACAAATACTGCATCAAGCATGAAAACTGTTAAAGCTACACCTGATTTACACAATTTTATTGTTTAAACTTTACTTAAAACCTTAGTTGAATTTACGTAATAGCTAGTTATGTTAAATAATTCTGTGTACAAGTTTATCAGCTACTTAATGATCCTAAACTAAAATAAAAACTTGCAAACAAACAGCGTATAAATAGTTGTGCAGGTTTGAATACGCATAAAACTGAAATTATTTAGAAATGGTTTTATAAGTGCTCTTAAAAAAATTTAAATGTAGTAAAACAAACGAAACAGTCTGAATATAAACAACTTAAATAAGCAAAAGCTAAGATACTACGATTAGTAGTTATGAGAAATTAAACTCACTGCGTTATATTACTATTGCTTTGTTAGATTTTTAACAACGAGTTTTAGTACTTTAAAATTGATTTAGACTTTGTTAAACTAATAATGCACATACTTGTATATAGGAGTGTATGAGGCAGCACAAATATCGAACGGGTTGTGAGCATCGTATTTCATTTCCACCTTATCACTCGCGTTCGACTCGCAATGTCTCAGTATTTTCCTCGCTTGCTCGCATGCTTTCCCACATGACTCCAGCTGTAAAAATCTTCGTACGAGCAGCATTGTCGTCTGTGTAATTTTTTTTTATTTTTTAAATAAACAAATATACTCTATCACTTTAGTTAAAAGTTATACTATTAATACTTTGGCTAAAACGTTTTGCTAGTGTAAATACTTTTAAAATTTTAAGAGTAAATACAATATGTATAGACTTTTCAAAAAACTTAAAATCCTATTTATATCGACAGCTTGAGAATAAATGGTAACTAATTGTACTCGTTTTAGTTATTATATTAATTAAACAAACATAACATATTGCTTGAATATAATCAGGCTTAATACCTTTAATGTCTTTTAACTTACAGCAAATTAATTCTGAAACCATTTATTAAAACCGTTGAAGTTTTGCAACAGGGTTGTTTTATTTTCTACATAGAGACCGATTGGAAATTATAAATCATGACAAAAACTTTAAAATTGTTGATATCGTATTGATATGTTATTACAACACGTAATAATAATTAAAAAAAGATTATTTGCTAACAGAACTATATAGTTTAAATTTAAGCTTGAACCTTATGTTACCAATTTCAATAATCTAACAGTTCAAAACAACTACTTTGTAATTTTCAAGTTTGAAAGTAGAGCCGTACGCTGTCCTCAATGCGAGTTTGAGGTGCTGTGGCTGCCAGTTGCAGTGTGTGAGGTAGCATGCCATTTCGGCTTTTCTCACAACTTCCTTGTCACCCAGCGACTTCCTCTTCTGTTCCATCATAAGGCCTACTATGTACTCCTTGCACGTTGATATAAGTTGCTGCGCCTACCAATTAGTTTTTGTTTAACTAAAATTGGAATTTATAATACCTTTTGTGATTTTAAATGGAGTTTTAAATAAGTTGAAGAGCTTACAAACGATATTGTCTACGCCGTTTTTATTCATATTCTTACTTTGGTTCAAGATTATATAAAATCATAAGTTTAGCTTACATTGTTAACATCTTGTTTACTTTCAACAACTAAAAGAGGGACAGTCAACAAAATGTTTCTGAACTTTTCAGTTGCACCTTTGAACTTTCCTTTCAGTGTTAATGAAAACGCTTCCTGTAAAAATATAACAAGTTCCTTATTCGAATACATAACAGTTATATGTTATAAACTTTACAACAACTTACAAGTAACTTGCACAAGAAATAAAATTTGAAATAAAACAAGAAATTAAACTTATGATTAGCACCTAGTCGATAATTAAGTTTAATGTAAATATAAAATTTACTGCTGTAAATATGTTAAATTTAAAAAAAAAAAACGTGGAAAAGGATTTGAAAAACAGCAGTTAAGACTGTTATAATCAAAATTAAAAATACAAAAGCAACATTGTTCAAACCTGTAGCTTTTCTTTGAGTTTTTTCAATGTGACGGCCACAGCGGGGAGAAGGCAATTTGAACCTGCCCCCGTCGAGTTGCGATGCATTGGAAGGTAAAGCGGTGGCAGGGATGATACGGCTTGGTGTGCGGCACTGTTGCGTTGGTATGACGTCATAAAGATGCTTTTGTAAAGAGAAAAGTCGACTACGCCGATTTGGTCATGTAGCAGCTGACATTTTAATTCGAGATACATAAATTACAGAAGTTTTTAAACTAAAAAGATGCTATAATAACAGAAACCACAAAAAAAAGCTCATTTAACGGTACTTTATTAAACAGTTTATTAAGCAAAAAAGTATTTTGTTGTTTGTGTAAGCTCTAGAAACAATATATTATAATTATCTTTTGTTCATTTAAATGTACATGCTACTTATTAAAAAAAAAATACTCTCATTTAACGTTTTTAGATAATAAAATGTTTTATTTGTAAAAAAAAAATACTTAAATGTAAGCACAATAAGGTTTTTATTCAAACAAACCTTACAAGCAGTCTCAAAGGATCCGGCTACAATATGATCGATAGCAAGTTGTGAGTTCGCGCACCAACAATCTTGTGTTTGCTTTCCTGTAAGTAAGCATCATGAATTATAATCTAATAACTTATATATTTATATATTTACAAACCTCTACTTGGGGGTACAAAGTAGTCATCGTCAACTGCATCATGATACTCATCACTAGAAGGTAATTTAAGTTCATCATCAACAACCCAGTCATTTTCATCATCTTCTGGCAACTGTCGTATTAGTAGTTGTATTTACAGTAAACATAGAAATCATTTTTTCAACATCCATTAAACTTTGTTATTTGTAAAGTATTTGACTAGCAAGGCAATGTTAAAACATTTATAGTATTTTTGATATACTCAGGTTTTACATAATTGCCTGACCTAATAAAAAGTAAAGAAGCGCCCCCAATTATAAAACCACAATTTGATATAGAATAAGAAGGTTTTCAACAATTAACTAAAACTTTAAAAAAAAATTCAATATTAAATCAAAACAGCAAACATGTCTATCAGATGAAGACTCGACGATGTTTCCGTCTTCATCAATCTCGATGTCTTCATTGTCGCTCCATTCGCCTTCGTTCGCCACCTCATCTTCCGTTGATGACAACGTTGCAGACAGACCTGAAATAGTTGCTTTGCATGAAAAATAAACATGGTTTATCAAAAACATTATATAAAAATATCCAATACTTTACTTAGAGTTATAAGCTGATTTTAGCCTGGTATATTCATTTGTAACGAGCGCAGTATTAGAAAAATGTATTTTTAAAAACAGACCTTTATTCTGGTACAGCATGGGCCAGTTTCCACTGCTCTTGTCCACTGGTGCGAGCGGCTGCAACAATTCAGCGTTTTTACAAACTTTCGGCAATTCTCCAACAACTTCTTCTTTCAACGTTTCAGCAGCTTGCAGTTTGCGTGTTGCCGCAGTCAAGTAGGCCAGTGAATTTTGTCCGGCTTCATTGAGTACCTGGGTGATAATAGTCAGCGATTGTATAATTTAAAGTTAAGAAAATATTTCTTGAGTGACTAAATAAGATCAATTTAATCTTTCATACAAATTAGGTATTGTCAATGTTTTTGATAATAAATATTTATGATCTTAACATTTTTAAGTTTAAATAGTATAAACGTATTTCAACAAAAAATTCTCAGTTGCATTAAAATATCAAGTGAATATTATAACTTTTAACTTTACTCTAACTGTTTAAAAATCCTTAAATTACAAAAAAAAATTATAAAGTATCAAGCAATACTGAGTTAAAAGTATAATTTTTAAATGTCTAAGTACACTTTTTTTGTTAACTGCCATATGACTAACTTTTACTTGTTCTTCAGCATCGCCTAAATACAAAGCGGCTTGAAATCTTCCAGAAACATCGTTGCGAGCTTCAGCTGTTTGCGAATATATTTACATTTAATAATAAAAGATTATTAAAACTCTATTGTAAGAAAATAGAACAAACGTACCGATTTTCATCATTTTTCTCAGTTTCTTCAGGTCTCCAGTTATAAGATAAAAGAATGAGAGCTTGTCGAAATTTTTCGTGCGCTGGTAGCATTTTTCAACAACCTGGTGGTTTCCCGTTGCCAGGGCGATTTCTCCTAATGCTTCCCAACAATTTTTGTTGTCGAGCGACTCCGCAGCTTTCGATGCCGTCTGAAAAATTTTATAAAAAATTTTTCAAAATAGTTATAATGTTTATTTAAAAATTATATAAAACATACCAGTAAAACATGTAGATATATCTCAAAAATTTTATCATTTTTCAAATGCATGTACAAAAGGTATAAAAACAAATAATAAATAAGTTTGAAATACCTCGATATCACCGCATTCGAGTGCGAGCGCAAACTTCGTTTTGTCGTCTTTAACAAAGTGCAGAGCTATTTCAGGGTAGCCGTTTTGCCGCAGGTAAGCGATGATGGACTGACCAACCAGCTTCGTGTTTCGCACCATCTTCACTAATTCCGGGTAGTTTCGACTCACTACCGCCATCTGACGAGGTAATATATAATTTTTTTGATTTCAAAAAGCTAAAACTTTGTGTAAAAGCAGTGCATATTAAATACATATTTAAACTGTTCAAGGCCTTTAAGATTTTGTTTTGCTAGAAATTTAATTCAAGTTAAAACAACTAAAAAACCCTAAGACTCTTCATAACAGTTTACTTCTATAACATTTTACTTAATTAAAACATTTTAATAAAAAATAAAAATGGAGCTTTGACCATATTCATAAATACATCTTAATAAAGAATATAATGTTTTAATTTTGAAACAACATTGTGAGTTAACCTTGAACTTTATTTCAGTGAGATCGATATCAAACACCAAGGTGTTCACTTGTCTGTCCAAACAATACACTCTGTTGTTTTTTATTTTCGTGATGTATACAGGATACTCCAATGTTTTTATTATTGCATGATCGCTGTAAGATATTGTGTTTTAAGTTAATTAAAAAAAAAACTTTTTAAATGCATTTCCAATCGTTGAACTACAAACTGAGTAGCTTAGAAAACCTGTTTCGCTACTTCTAATTTTAATTTAAAATATTTTACTAGCAGTAACCAGAATTTAAAAGTGACAAAAAATCAAAAAAGAAACGAAGATCAGTTACAAACAAACCCGTTAGTGAGGGCGTACTTGATGTGGGTGGTGGTTGTGTAGATGAACACTCCACTCTCATCCCAACCACCGCTCTTCACATGGACGTTCTCGCTTACACTACACAGTTCCTCCATACCTCTGTTGCAAACAGTGATGCTGTGTTTGGACAACAAAGCAACTTTACTCATGTCACCACTCCACACCACGTATTTCACCTTCGATGCTTCAACTGTTCCGATCCGACTGTTTTAAAATAAAACTATTAAAACATATTGCACTACTTTTCCAGTATATCCTAACCTAACTAATTTTAAATTTTCTAAAAAGCTATAAACAAAACTTTAAATCTGTTTTAGCATTATGAGAACTGTGCTAGTTAATTGCTTTTAATAAATAAAGTCGATATCATGGTCTTTTTTTGTTGATGAAGTGTTTTGTATGATATTTTTTTTTTGATAAACAGATTTTTATTTTAAAATAGGTCTCTATATACAATAACAATAAATGTTCTAAGTAACATACCAAATATAACCTTAGTTATATAATAAGGATATAAAACATAAAAAAAAACATATTCGATAAGAAAAAAAACGACATGTAACATATAGTACAGTTAAATTAAAAAAAGTACTGGAAAGATAACTTGAAACTCTATATAAGCAAAATGCTAATTAAAGTTGTTTCTTTTAATGAATGAGGTATGTTAGTTATTCTTGTAATTATCGTGAAAACAGTATTATGTTAAACATGAGTATTTTAATAATATTAAACGATTCCATGACTCAAAACTTCAAAAACTAGTCAAAATATAAACTTAAAGTTTTTCTTAAAGCTCTTAATAACTATTACACGGTTATATTATGTTCAGAAATCATTATTCTGAGCAAGATTTTCTTAATATCACTGGTTTTTTTAACATATATTTCAGACTGATAACGTTAAAAAGTTGACGATTATCTAAATAAATTACTAGTTTAGAAAACTAAGAAGTACTTCATTAGAAATTAATTAATTAAGATTAAATACATTACTTTCATTTAAAATTTTAAAATTTATCCTAATTAATTAAAGAATACTTTAGCAAAAACTTCCAAAGCACGTATGATTTATGGAAAATAATAGTTTAATTGTTTTTAAAACACTAAAAAAGACTTGTTATAAATTTCCTAACTTCTAACCATCAAAGTTATTAAAAAATTGTTAAAAAAAACTTACAGTTTTTGCTGCACATCGTAAAGAGTAACGCTGTCAGAGGTCCGCAGTAGAAGGAACCCGGTGCCAGCATAGAATATCTTGTTAACAGACGAGGGCATCTCGATTTTCTTACTAACTTGATTCAGCATGTTTTTGATGACAATGCTGTTTGTTTCATCAAGCTTTGCCACTCTGTTCCTGGCCACCCAAACGGCAGCCGTTCCCGTTAAATTCCATGCGACTGTTAACGTTGGAAATTTTGTAAATATTTTCACGATATTTATTTGTATTTACTGACGCTGTAAGTGTATCAATACTGCACAGAGAAAGTTCTTTATAGTATGTGCACAACAGTTTTTAAACTTAGGGTTCTGTATTTTATAATTGATCAAGCTATTTAAGTATGTTGTACTAAGCTAACAGTCAGAAATAAAATATTTTTACATCGTGTTTTGTGGCGAACTGTCAATTTTAAAATGGTCAAAAAAACTATTCTATTTTAAAGCAAACACATACTAACTTCATAACGGTTTATACTACATTTTTCCAAAGTTTTTATTTAAAAAACACATGTTTAAAAAAAATTTTTCATTGAAGGTAGAAGTATTAGAAAAACATAAAAATTTTGTGTTATCTACAATAATTAAGTTTATAGGTTTTAATGAACGCATTTTTGTTTTTCACTTAGATTTAAGTATAAGGATATATATTCATTAATTAGTTAGCGTATAACTTTTGACTTTTTCATTCAACTTAATGTACATCTTAAACTTTTTGTTTGCTTTTATCTTAAAATTTTAAACTTTGTATTGTTTTATGGCAGATAATCGGTAGTTAAATAAATCATTTTTGCAAACTTTTGTTCAGCAAAGTTTTTATTTTAATGTCGTTGAAACATTGTGCAGGATTACGATATTTATTTTACTCTACTATTTAATTTAAAGAATAATGACCGTAAAAAAAGTAAGAAAAACATCAGCTACTTGTTTGACCCAGAAAAAAATACGAATATTTTTTATACAAATTTTTATTGATAATTTGTATAAATTAGAACAAAATTAAGAAAGCTAAACAACTTAAGAACCCTACAGAAAAATAGCTTAAAAAGCATGTGAAAGACTAAAAGTAAACTTTGTTTTATTTCTAAAGCTCGACATTTACTTACCTTTAGAATTCTTGGTGTCTGAGTTGTAGGACATTTTGCAAACATCAAACTTGAATGTTTTACGAAACGGGGGATTTGAAGTGACGAGCATCGCGTGCTCAGCAGGATTGTAACAAATCGAATGCACCTTTTCATTTGACAAGCTGAATGGAAAATAAATTGCATAAATTATAAGTGGCACACTTTAACGTAAAAATATTTAAAACTTGCTCAGTTTGCTTCTGGATATGTTAAGAAATGTATGCTTGGTTTTTAGAATAAAAAAAAACAGACTCTTTATGAACTACTAAAAACTATTAAAATCAGTTTTATTTTTTATAAAGTGTAGTTTTTTAGTTTTCCTATAGTTTGCTTATTTCTATATACTGTTAATTAATAACGAAATAAAACTGAAGTATGGTAATTATTATAGTTAAAATATTTTTTATGTGACTACTTTTTTAAACAATGTACTTTACAAAACTTATTTTATTTTATATTTTATAAAAAAAAGACGAAAAGTTATCTGTTTGAACAAATTAGAAAACACATATTTGTTTATCTTTCAACAATTTTTTAATAAATTTGTACTATTAAATGTCAGATAACTAATTATCTATTTGCAGAAAAAATAACTTCAAAAAGCTTAGGTGTCTAAAACTTTAACAATTTTAAACTAGTAATTAGCCAGCAAAACGAAACCTTAATAAAGTTCAAACAGAAAGTGGTAGTAATTTCAAAGTTTGCTTTTTTACCATTATAATAATATAACTAATACAGTTTTAATTATCAGAAGAAAAAAAACAATAAAACATGTAGTGTTTTAAATTAACATGTAGTTAGAAGTACTCTAAAAAATATTTAGTATTCAAAACATTACTAATCCTAACTCAAAACTTTAAGTTTGGCACTTGCAAAACAGTTAAACCAGACCAAAAAAAATTGTTTTGAAGAAAAAACAGCTTGACCAAACAAGTACTAATAACTTTTTTGAAACGCTACATTAGCAAATTTACAAAAAACTAACGCTTTGAGAGACATAACAACACTGTCCATATCGGTTGCTAGATTTAAAACTCTAAGATGTTTATCTTTCACATAATACATAAAATTTCTATGAGTAGCATAAGCAGGTCTTTCCCTCTCAAGCTTAAAAACTTGCAGTCCAGTGTCGTGTCCGACAGCAAAAAGGTTTGACGATGGATGGCTCGCTACTATCCATTGTCTGTTTATCAGTTTTTTAGTCTTAAGTACAACGTACTTATTCTAACTATACAAGTTTTAAAGCTGTAGAAGCTTGGGGTAGGTACCAGAAAAGCACAGCGTCACTTAAGCACGTGATGACACTTCAGTAAGGGCTGTCACTTTAGCACGGTGTCGCTTTAGCACAGAGTGTCACTTAAGCACGTGATGACACTTCAGCAAGGGCTGTCACTTTAGCACGGTGTCGCTTTAGCACGGTGTCGCTTTAGCACGGAGTGTCACTTTAGCACGGAGTTACACTTTGGCACGGTGTCACTTTGGCACGGCGTCACTTTTGCACGAGCGTCACTTCAGCATGAGGGAACACTTTTGCACGGCATCACTTTTGCACAAGGGGACACTTTTACACGGAGGGTCACTTTTGCACGAGATGACACTTTTGCACGGCGAAATTTTTTCATGATGACAATTTTTACAGAAGCATTGTTGCACAACGTCACTTTTTTACGATTAAATTGTTGCACAGCGACATTTTCGCACGATGACTTTTTGGCATGGAACACCAATTTTGCATTTAGGTAAAAAGTTTTTTAGTTAGTACCAAATCTGTAACATAGAAAGAAACTGAAAAATAAAATTTTATAACTTATTTATATTAAAGGCAAATAACGAAGGATTTAAAATCTTAAACAGTTAAAGTTAATATTTGGAACAAGCTAACAAAAAAATTAAACATTTATAAACTTTATTTAGTAAATGTTATTTATAAAAGATTCATACCAGAGACAAAAAATTTAATTTATTTAGAAACTACGATAAAAAAAATACTTAAAGTGTAAGTAAATTGTTCTAGTTTATTTTGAACCTTAATATATTAATTAACAGCTATGCCTTTTTGTATATTTTACTATACGTTTTCAAGTTTATTGTCCATATGATGGACCTAGGCATCAAGAATTAGACCACTTAAACTGAAAAACACATAAAGAAAAAAATAATAATAAACACAAATAGTTTACTTATTAAAACAAAGATAAAAACATAATTTGATATAAAATTTATAGGTTAACATAAAAAGCAAAATTTTAACCACAAACTTATACTTATTTATGCTTTGATATAGAACGATCAACATCAAATATTTAACTGCATTGACTAACAACAAAAAAAAAACCTAACACTTCAAGGACATTAACAATAGACTGGCCAGATGAATAATCATTAATTACATTGAAAATTGACTTATTATTAAAGAGCAAAGATGCTGCTAATAAAATTAAACTATAAACTAAGCTAAATCTTAAAATTAAATCAACGGTTGATAAAAGTTACTTATTAACTTTACTAACACAAATGTAATTCAGATAAGACTTTCTTAACTTTAACCGAAATTCTTTAAAGTTTTTGATAGTTTGTTTCATATTTCAACTGACTGATAAAAAAAAAAGAATTCTGCCAAGCCTCAATATTGAAATATTGTAGCGGTTGAAGACTAATATTGTATATTTTTTTGAACATATTTTCAAGCTTTCAAATGTTACTCTATTATTTACTTATCATAATCTTGCAACATTATAGTAATGAAATAATCCAAGTTTAAATCATGAAAAATGCGCTATTTTATTGCTGTTTTTATTCTCACGTTAAATAAACATCAAGTAAAATTTTAAATACCTTTACACTTCATAAATTAACAAAATCCTTTTTTTTTTTCATTTTAACAATTGTTTAAACTTTAAACAAATTTAAAATATTTTTTTAACAACTATATAATGCTAACTATAACATCAAGAGAATATAAGTAAAAAATAATACTCAAAACTTGTGTTTTAAAGCCTCACTAAATTAAGTTTATCTTTCTGTTTAAAAATTAACGACACTGAGATGAACTTTATTTAAAGTATTCAAAATTGTTTTTATTTGTATTCACCTAGTTTATTTAAATTAAGATTATAGATATGAATTATTGAATTGTGGTACGTTAAAATATTGTTCTACGTAACATTTAAATAAAAATTTTCATTTAAGAACTATATTTAAGCACTTACGAGGTCTTTGACCGAACTTTAGTTTCTAAAATAAAATTCTTAAAAGAATAAATTTATAAAAACTTTACATTAAAATTTCATCAAAAAACTACCACATTTTATTCATTTAAAACAACTTTCGTTTAAAAGCGAATATTTTTTAAGTTGACAAAAAAAACTATTAAATTTCTATATGAGAAAATAAAAATTAGAAGCGCGCAAAAGTGAAGTTCCGTTCAAAATTTACTGATTGTTAAAAATTTTGCAGCTTATAATTTTATCCGTGAAAATATAACGTCGTGCAAAAGTTATGACGTGTAAAAATGTCGCCGTATAAAAATGAGCCTGCGTGCAAAAGTAACGCTGTGCAAAAGTGTCCCCTCGTGCTAAAATGACGCTCGTGCAAAAGAGTCGCCGTGCAAAAGCGTCCCCTCATGCTAAAGTGACGCTCATGCAAAAGTGACCCGTTCCTCTTTGGCACGGCGTTACTTTAATACGGAGTGGTATTTTTGCACGTAATAATTTAAGTCTAATAAAATGTTCGTTTAAATAATTTTTAGTTGTCTAAAATATTTAACTTAACAAACAAATATTTGTGAAAATTAGTTTTAACACTTTTAAAAATATCGTCTTAAACAAAAATAAATAAAGTTTTTACAATGGGCTTAAAATAAAATAAGAAAGTTTATGATTTTTTCATATCTCTTAATTTTATTTAAAACTTACGCTTAAAGTTCAGCCTTATTGAAAAAAGTTAAAGCATTTAAAAGACATTTTAATAATCCTAAAGCTTGTATGTATTGCTAGCTTTATCAAAATAATTTTATGTCGAATACTTTAAAATAAAAGCATCAAAATATTTTCATCCGAAATTAAAGAGTAAAACAAGTTAATAAAGTTTTTAAATTTAATTTAGTTTTTGTTTTAACTATAGCTTAAACTTTTAACTCATTTATAGTTTGTTAACTTTTAGCTTACATGTAGCTTAGTTCGTTTTTATATTTAAAAAAAATACAGTACCTAATGTAATATAAGCAAAGAAAAAAAAATGCAAAATCATTTTTGTGCTAAAATGACACTTCGTGCTAAAGTGTCACTTCGTGCTTAAGTGACGCCGTGCTAAAGTGTCACTCTGTGCTAAAGTGTCACTCCGTGCTAATGTGTCACACAGTGCTAAATTGTCGAACCGTGCTAAAGTGTCACTCTGTGCTAAAGTGTCACCCGTGCTTTTCTGACCCGTTCCCAGAAGCTTGTACGTTAAATAATTTAGTAATGTAAAATTACGGAGTGACAGCTTATACTTAGTAAGCAAACAACTAAAAGATAAATATAACAAAAATATTCTAACCGTCCATCTTCCCTCTTGTGCGTTAATTTATGAACGGCTAATTTCTTTTTCATGTCCCAAACCCTCAAAGCTTTATCCTCAGCTACTGATAATAAAAAATCTTTGCGAGGATGAAACACACAACAGACAACGTTGTTATAATGGCCTCTGTTGAAATATTTTTATTTGATTTAGACGTTAAGGGTTTTAAAGCTTCTATTTTAAATCCCAAGTTTCATTAAACTGTTTGAGAATATTTTTTTGATTAAAAGTATTTATTTGCAACTTAAAAATAATATGCAAAATTTCATTAATTTTTTTGAATGTTATGAACTTATAGTTTTGTTACGTAATATTGTATTTTATACCTAAAATTGTGAACTTCATAAACTCCTGAGCCGTCCATACGCCAAAGTCTGACTGATCTGTCATCAGAAGCAGAGGCAATTAGGGGCTTTGTTGGATGAAAGCATACCCAATTAACTCCTCTGGTATGACCCTAAACAACAACAGTTATATAAATAATTATTTTTAAATCATGATATAATATACAAACAAGCATGTTTAAGTTTTGTACAATTTTTTTAGAAAATATCGAGAAAATTATTAGTTATGTATAAAACTTAAATTTTAAGAAAATATTCTCTACCTACGGTTTTTAATAGTTTGTTTTTATAAATCTTTCAAATAAAAACTTTTGACAGTTCGAAATATTAACTTTATTTTAAGACTCTTTCTTTTACAAAAGTTTTACATAGCAGAAAAAAAGACAACACTATATCTAGTCAGAAATTTAAAACAAGTGTAATCATTTAGTTATAAAAATTACTGTATTATTTTGGTTTGCTTATTTTTATACTTGTATAAAAGCCAATCATGAAATAGTAAACAGTTTTATAGAATCTGTAAAACGGTACGAAATACTGTTTCTAAAACAAACAGATAAAATAATTAAAATTAATCTTTTTTTTTAATTAGTACATCAATCCATTAAGTTTACCAAAGAATCTAAAACAAGTAACCAACTAGCTTTTTTCGATGTTCTGATTGTTAAGAAAGATGGAAAATTCACAACTAAAGTATACAGAAAGCCTACCTTCAACAACAACTACTTAAACTTCCAATCATTTTGTAGTAAACGTAAAAAAATTGATTTAATTAAGACTCTGTACAGTAGAGCACAAAAATCTGCTCACCTGAATACTTAGCTGATGTAGTTAACAATATAAAGTCAATTTTTAAACTCAATGGGTATCCCGAAATGTTAGTAAACAGAGTAATAAAGTCACAATCTACCAATTCAAATATAGCTAAACCTTATGGACCAGATAAATGCCAAATATTATTGAAACTTCCATATATTTGTGTTGAATCGAATTTAATTGAGAAGAAAATAGTGGATATAACAAGTAAAACATATCATGCGGTGAACCCTAGGGTTTTTTTCATGTCCAAACCAATACTTCAACGTTCGGAAAAGGACCTAATTTCACCATAAAAAAAAGTATTGTAGTTTACAAGTCTAAATGCTGCTGTGACAGTAGCTACATTGGTCAAACTTCTCGACACCTCACGACTAGAATAAAGAAATATGTTCCCATGTGTATCACTTCGTATATTAAAGACAAAAAAGACGAAAAGAGTGTTGCAGTCAAAAATGCAATAAAAAAATCCGCGATAGCAGAACACCTTGTGAATAATCCAAGTTGTGGAAAAAATTTTACATTATCTAATTTCAGTGTAATGCGACAACGTTCAAATACATTGGAATTAATTAGACTCGAAGCCATCTTAATACATTTAAATAAACCAAATTTATGTAAAAAGGAAGAATTTGACTACACTTTAGCCTTATTTAGTTAAGACCATTTTGTGTTGATTACATTTTTGTTGATTACATTTACTTTTACTTAATCGATTAGTTAATTAATTTGTAAAATTTTTGTGTATATACTTGTTGTGTTTTATTGTATTGTTTCAATGGTAATTTCCCTGAAGAGAATTTGACGAAATATATTGGAAAGAAAAAAATTTGAGTGTTTATTTATTCATTAAAAATTATAAAATAAAGTCTGATGTTTAAATTACTAAAAATTAAAATTAAGCCAAATCCATAGTTACTTGATAACATTTAATATGAAGTGTTATAAAAATCTACTACTCAATTTTTTCATTTATAGACTATTTTTTAAAAATTAAACTTTGATTAAGTTAGATGCTCTATTTACCTGAATATTAAATTGATAACATAAAACAGTATACTTTTATTTTAAATTTTAGCCACTTAAGACTTGTATTCTAGTTACTTAATTGAAAATTAGAACTTACTGATAAATCAAAACTTAATTATACTTTAAACTAATGCGTTTATAACTATTCTGCAGAACTGGTAAACACCTTATAGCGGTAAAAGTATAGTATTTGCGACAATATAGTTTTCTAAATAAAAAGAATGATAGTTCACCTGAACAATATGTTTGCAAATAACATCGGTACTTCCAAACAACTTAACATTATATATTTTAGTAGTATGTGGTTTGTGAACACTTCCAGGAGAATTATGCTTTTTGCGAAGTCCTGTTACAAAAAATAAGAGTAGAGTAGTAATAAAGTTCAAAGGGATAGCTTTGTGTTATATCAAAGTAAAAAATGAATGATTACTTTTCCATAGCAAAACACCTTTAGAATTTGATTCAAGATATGTCTTAAGTTTAAATTATGATATGAATTACTCGACACAAACGTATACTACTGAAATCTCTATGTAAACTGACAACAAAAGCTAACCGGAAATATTCCACACTCTAATGGTGCAATCCAATGATGCGGAAACAACGAGATCTTTAGTTGGGTGAAATTGTGCGCACATGACGTAATGCTCGTGACCAACAACCAGTCCTACTTGTGTGCGGGATTGCCAATTCCATATACGTACTGTCTGTTAAAAATTAAGGTTTAGATTCAATTTTTTTTAAAGATTAGTTATATTTCACATGTACTATTTTGAATTTGAAGACATTTTATTAGTTTTAATTGGTCAATACTTTAAATATAAACTTGATTTAGTATCATTACCTTTATATTTAAATGTTTAAATATAGATTATAAGTTCAATAAGGCAAAAACTAAGTTTTAGAAATAATAACAAAAAAAAGTCTCTCAAAATGTATGAAAAAGTTAACACAAATTATTTTCAATTACAAATATTAGACTAAATATTATTGAACATAAAGTAATAGAAAGTTTGCAAAGTTGTTAAACCATAAAATATGCAAAAAAAAGTATTATTTTTACTAGTAACACTTGAAACGAGAAAGATTTAAGGAAAGTATTTTTGAAATTTTACTTGATCATCTGAAGCACTAATAATCCACGGATTCTCATGATGAAAGAACGTAGATCTGATGTAATCTAAATGTCCTCGTAAAGTGAACAGACATCTTTTCAATTTGTAGTTCCATAGCTGTTATTGGAATTAGATTTAGCTAACTTTACTAGTGATACTATTTATAAAAAAATAAAACAATCAAACTAAAAAAATCTAAATGATTATTCCTAATAATAATAATTGTTATTAAACTATACTTTCAAAAATAGCAAACAAAAGTTAAGTATACAAAAAATTAAAGTTATCAATTAGTACTAAATAACTAGGTAAAAAATTTCTTATTGTACAAATAAATTATAGTTATAAAATTTTCTTAATAATAACTCTTAAGAATTGGAAGGTAACTTAATATAAACAACCGGTAGTGTTTATTTTAAATTTAGACTAAAACTTATGTTATACACAGACATTTTTAACACAAAAACAACCTAGTTAAATAATATAAAACTACTAGTTTTTTTAAACAAATCAATACTCAAAAAAACTATAAAAAATATATATAATCATTTACAATACAGTAATTTTTAAATCAAACAAACACTTTTAAAACTTGTTGTTTATTTTATTACAAACTACTGGTTAAAGTATCACAAAAAAATCTAAAAATAATAAGTTTAAACAAAAAATAGCTTAAATTTTTTACGTAAACATAGTTTTTAATTATATAGTTTTTAATGTGTATAATTTTGAAACATGTACGTTTACCAACTTTTATTCGGTAATCATCACCTCCTGAAACAAAAAGAGGTTGTTCATTGTGAAAGGATAATCCTCTTACTGGCCCTGTTAGTAAATAGCAAATTGTAGAGATACTAGCCTTTTATCATACTCTTAATTCTTAAAAAAATAAACTTTTAAATTTAAAATGATCACCTACCAAAACAAAATGTTTATTACTAAAATATTAGAAATATGTATATAATTTCTATGTTTAAAGTTAAACTATTTTTCAAATGCTAGCTACTAAATTTTAAAAACTTTTTATTATTTTTTTTCTATTTTTTTTCCAGATATACTAGATTGTATAGCAATAGAAAAGAACTACTGTTGTTAATGTAATAGTTTTAGCCTCAACTAAACCTTAATAAGTTTTTGTTATCTAGATATTTACTATTGGTTATTTTCGTTTTACACAACGCTTTGTTAGAAACAAATACTTTAAAGTATATATAAATAAAAATAAATTCATACTAAACATTATTCTAGCGGTAAAAAATGTATTCAACGATGTTAAAAGTTCAACTAGTCATAAAAGTCTTTTAGTTATTTAGTATAAAGTTTATATAAAAACTTAAATAAAGAAGATTTAAAACTTTAAAAACTGTATTTTTATTAACGACTATTTCATAACACATCATTTGAAAACAGCTATCTTTTAACCTAATTGCCTTCCAATAATATTTAGATCACTTTAAATATAAATTTCCTTTCAAAATGAGTTGAATATTAAGAATACACAATTTAAAAATGAGCTTGATATAGCAAAACAATTTCAGGAGAGTTAAAAACAAAATTTCAAACAAAGTTAACAAAAATAATTAGTTTTAACACACTTAAATTATTTAAAAGTAATTGTAATAATTAAAATATTAACATTAAATATACATTAAATAATACACAAACCATCATGCTCATCAAATTTGTCGATCATAGTTCCCATTCTGTAGTCCCACAGTTGAATGATTCCAGTGTAGAGTGAACATAACACCCACGGCCTCCTAGGGTGGAAGGATATACCTGAAATGTAGATTGTGCAGAAGTTTTTACATAAATTTTTGACTTAATCAGATTTTTAATAAATTTTGTATAAGTAAATTTATTTGTCCACAAAAAACTAACCTTTAACTTTAGCAGAATTGGTTTTAAAGCTTTTCAGCATTTTTTGTGTTATGTATATCTATTTTTGATAAAGAATTATAATTAAAATTTAGTTGTTAGTGCTAAACATGATATATACTCCAACATATTTTTACACTAACTTACTGTAAGCAACATACGTTTTTCCTATTATTTAAAAGGTTTTGTATAAATGTTAAAAAAGATAATTTAAACAAAAGTTATTCTATTTTATTCTGAGTGTACTCTACTTTTGGTTGTAATAAATTATGTATTTTTCTTTAAAAAAGTTATAGTTATAAAACACTTGTTAGGAAAATAGATAGTTTTTTTAATTTAAGCTATATATACTTTGTAAGTTAAGTGATGTAATACTGCTTAAAACGCCTTACAATAAAACTAAAACATATGTTTAAATAAAATAAACTTTTAACTTAAAAACTTAAATATAGAATGGAACTGTTTTAAAACTTTGACTTTTTTAATGTAAGATATATACAAAAAAAAAGCCTTTCTAGTAGGTTTTTTATATTTAAAATAATAAAAACCCAACTTTTAGGATAGTCAATCCCCAAGTATGAGTGTATTTATTTTATTTATACACTAAACTGATATATTCGAGTTTTTTGAGAAAGTTATTAAATTTTTATAGTCTGTTCACTACTAAATTTAATACTAAAACTTCAAAAACCTTTAAAAAAAAGACAAAAAATTTATTGAAAGTTGTTTCACAATTTTTAAGTTTATTTAGAAATTAAAACTTTTACTTTATAAACTTTAACATTATTTAGATGGCTAGATAATTTAAACAAACTAAATATATATGAAATTGTTTTACTTTTAAGAAAAGCAACCTTTATATTTTAATTTTTGTAATTATTTATGTTAATACATTGGTGTTAATACTATGTTAAATATAATAAAACTATATTCTGTGCACAACAATATAATTTTTGTGTGTTTAAGTTATTTAACACTCTTTACATTGTAATAGGTTTATAACTTACACAAGTTGAAAGCAACAACTTAATTTTATTTGATTAGGTATATATGTTGTATTTAGTCGGTTTTTTTCTTTAAAAATTGAAAACTCTTCAGAAGTAATTGTACATTTTATGTTATTTTTTATACTATTTTTTAAAACTTATATGTAGAAAAGAAAAACCAAACAATTTTCCTAAAAAAAATTATGTCAGTTTTAGTTTGGTGCTCAACTTAGAAAAAAAAAATAATCTGTTTAAAGTTAAGTAGAAAAATAATGGAGAAAAATTAAAACTAGATTCTCTCTTATTTAAAAAAATATTTAGTTTTTTTATAAAATAAGTGAGTATTAATATAAATTAAAATTTTACCATTAATTTATCAATAAAAGAATCTTTTGCAGGTAACTTTTAGTAGTCTAAGTAAGTGAAAACCTTCTGTAGAATTAAGTCTTTGATTCAAATAAGGTAGCATGAGTGACCCATAACTAGCTTTGGTTACATAAAACTAGTCAAGTCAGCCTGACAAAAAAATTACCCATTTATAAATGTTAAAGTAAATTCTAGCTGCATCAATAATACTTAGTATTTAGAAGTAAAAGTATCAATGTTTAAGTTTTTAAGAACCAGGGCTGCCACTAATTTTTAAGAAGTTTCTTCCAGGATTTCTAAATTTATTCCAGGATTTTAAAAGTATACATTTCGTGGTTTATTGTTAGTTTAATCATAAGTTTAAGTTTAAAACTGTTTACAGTAGTGTTGTAATATTAAAAATATACTGTAAAGCTACTTTAAATGTGTTAAAAAAATTGATGATGATAAAAAATTGTTTCTATATGATTAATTTTTCGTGTAAAATCAAAATTTTGTATTTAACATGAAAAAATTGTTTAAAATTTCAGGTTTTTCCAGACCTTAGTGGTTTTTCGCCAAAATTCCAGATTTTTCCAGTTTTTTTTAATGCTTAACAGTCAAAGTTCATGTTTGTCTATTTTTGTCAAGGAATCCAGGTTTTGTGGCAACCCTGAGTAACCTAAATAAATTTTTGATTGGATTATTAATACTATATATATTACTATATAAATATTCACCTGAAGCATTATTTAACCTGAAAATGTAGCTACCCTAAAAACACCTTTTTTGAAATCAACTGCTTTACAGTTAACTCCTTAAACAATTAATCCCTATTTATTTTATTTCTCTATGTACTTTTTAGTCTCTTAATAAAGTTTATATACTACTAAATGAACATTAAAAACTAACAAATTATTCACATGTGTTGCCAAAACAATAAGATAAATAAATCAGACTTTACTATTCATAAACTTAAATGAGTTCATATTTCTACAAAATTCTCTATAATATAAATATAATAAAACTCACAATCCTTTTTTTTTAACAAAAGTATTTTCTAAATGTTATTTAATTTTTTTTTTTTACACAACTTACATCCTTGAAAGTTTTAAATTCTGAAGCAAACACACAAACTTATCCTAATTAAGTCTAGCGTTATGATATAAAAAAAAAATTCACCAATGCTAAGTAGTTTTAAGTAATTTAAACAAATTTTAATTTAAAAGACAAATAAAGAAAATCTAGTAAGTTATGGGTACTTTTAATTTAGAACTATGTTAGTAATTTTACATCAATTAGAACTTTTTTTTTTGTATTTTTTCTTATATTATCTAATAAAATTTCTAAATTAAGCATTTTTTTTAGGTAATAATTAATTTGAACTTTAGTTTGGTTCATTCAGAGTACTATGCTATGCACAACACATGTAGTTGAAGTTGTCCCATTTGTGTATTTTAAATTTTCAGCTTGTCACGCCTGAGTAATTTAGGCAAAGTGCATTTTTTTACAGGAACAAAACAAAAAATATGTAGTATAGCAGAGACCCTACTTGTGAACAAGCTGGTCTAATTACTCGAGCATTAAATTTTCATATATGGTTTATTGAACGTCAAAAAAGACGTTAAAAATCGTTGGTCCTAGGACCTGGTGAACGAAAAAACCTTTCGGTTATCGAGTTATATATTAACAAACAATGTTTTTTTTGCATTTCAGTGTGCAATTTTTATAGAAATAATAAGTATTTTGACCAGACATAATAAAAAGCACAGTGTTTGGAGTTAAACATTCCTTGGCAGTAGGATTAAAATTGATATTTTAATCAATTTAAATCTTACTGCCGGGGAATTTTTAAACACAAAACAGAGTTCTGTTTACCAAGTCTAATTAAGAAAACTCTGGCAGAGACGTTTAACCACTAAAAAAAAGTACTGTCAGGAAACAATACGTACGAAATTTTCTCTGGGTGCATCAAAAAAAATTAATAATGCATAAAATTTCAATTAAAAATATACACGCATTTAGTCAGTAATCAGAATTACTTTTGCTGAAATAATGGTAAATAAAATGTTCTACTTAAACTCACTTTTTTCTTCTTGAAAAGGTATTGATAGTTTAGGTTTTAAAAGTAAAACTACCATAGCAAGTTATTATAATTTGTCATAATTTTTTCATTAATTAAAATTCTTTTGTTTAAATAAGATGAATTTAAATAAGCTTTAATTTTTTAAACTTGACGAGTATTATACGTTATATTAAATTTTTAATAATTAATGTATATTCATAAAATAATAAACAAGTTAGTAAAATGTTAACTAAATTTAAAAACTAAGTGTAAAAGTTAAGATTTAAAAGTATTTATAAGTCAAAATATTAACATATGAAGTATTGTATGATAATACCTAAAATTTGCAGTGAAATTTCATGAATAATTTTTTTTTTCAAATTATGATCAACTTGTAGATATTAAATTATTTTGTATTTTTTAATTACCATTTATGACAATTAAACAAAAAAAAATTTAGAAGTGTTTCTAAGTGAATTGTTTTACATTTTAAGCTGTTCATAAAACTCTGTAAAAATAATAAACTTTTAGCTGCACTTGTTTTAATAAAGTGAACACTTTTCACTTGTAAAAGTATAAGTTAAAATATTTGTTTGCTTACTTTTTATAAAAATCTCAGACCATTTTATTACAGTTTGTGTTAAAAAAATTAGTTTTGCAAATAATTTGCAAAGGTAATAAAATTAAATAAAAACTAATAACTAATGCAATTGAAATACAAAGTTAAATATCTATTTTGTGATATAAACATAGCTTTACATAATTAAAGTAAACAAATTTAAAGAGATTTAAGATATTTAAAAGCTTAATTAGGTAGGAAAAAATATAAAACTAACATCTCTTAAAGTAAATTAAATATATAATACAACTACTAACAATACAGTTACATATACACGTAACTAAAGATTTAAAGTTGCACACTAATCAATAATACTTATCTAAAAGCATTAGAGTTAACATAAATGATAATCTTGTTATGTGAATAATGCTATAATGTTTAAAACTTCTAGACATTTTAAAATTTAACTTATATAAAAATACTAATATGTGACTTACTAACTTGTTATTTGAAAAGATCTATACGAAAATTCTAAGCTTATATCAAGTAAACATGATGCACAACCTTAATGATTAATTCCTAACTATAGTAAAATTTTTAAGTAGAAATTCTTGTGTATTGACATATTGTATACTGAAGTTTTGTATAGTTATTTAATAGTAATTTATGAAACACTAAAAGTCCGTATGCTAGAAAGTATTTTTAAGATTAAGTAATAATTATAGACAATAAATAAAAAAAATGTTTTGATTTTTGAAATTTAAAACATAAATTATTTATATTTATTTTTATCGAAGTGATGAAATAGTAAATATTAACTTATTTGCATACGTCATATTTGTTGGCACAAAAGTGTTTACTTTTAAGGGAATTTCCCAAATTAAGTATTTTAGTTATGAGCAGTTGCGTAATATCTCAAGTAAAACATTGAATAAGTTTTATTTCTTTTTAAAACTAATTATACATAAATTATAAAATCTTTTTTTATGATTTAAACTTAAAAGTTTATGTTACACCAACAAAAAAAGTTACATGAAAATTGATAATACAATAATTAGTTAATATCATTACGGTAACATTTCACCTTAAACATTTAACAATAATATCTAAACTTCAAACTAAGTATATGTAAATGTAAAGAAAATAAAACTACGACTTTAAAGATAAAGTTTAAATGTCACTATAGTCGTGTCATTTATCTATTTATAGTTAAAATGACCTGACTAGTTTTTGGTAAATTGTATAAATAAGAAGTAAAAATAAAATTTATAAATAATATCAGAACATTAATTGAAATATTCTCAAAGTTGTACTTCATAAAACTTGTTTTTTTTTAACTAAATAAATGTGACTAATAATTTAATATTTATTTAAGTAAACATAATTGTATTTAAGTTATAACAATAAAATACCATAAAAAAACAGTATAAACTTTTTTAACTTTATAAAGCGTCTAATGAAAAATACTAAATGCTTTTTTACACAAATAGTAAAAAAAGGCAACATAAAAAAACTGAAGTTTTTCGAGTATAAAAAATTTTTGTATAAAAGTGAATTTCCTAAAACTTGAAAATGTGTACACTAGCGTGCAAAAGAAAACAAATCAACAGTATTTACTTAGGATAGAATTAAAAGTAAACAGTGAGGAATAATTAAGACCTACTGGTGTCACAAACATTTACTTTAACCTTGCTGGTTTGGTCATGTTATAAATATTGGTTACGAGCAAACTCAATAGACTCTTTTGTACAGCGAGTTTGATCATTAGTAACACAACTGTGCTTGACCAGCACTACGTCGTAAGGATGTCTGCAAGAGCAACCTGAGTAGCTCGAATTATGATTAAGAACTTGCTAACGACCGCAACAATCGTCAACTGTCTGCATACAGAAAACTCAGACACGCTAAACTTTGAGAAACAAAAGTAGAAAAAATGGGAATCAAATTTTACTTTTTTTTGTCCGTTTATTAAAAATTAACTTTGCATAACAGTTATTTACTTTTCTTTTATTATTATGTATATAATTGTTAATTTTTCGAGCATAATAAAAAAAAGACGCTTAAAACATTTAGTCTTAAGACTTGGTGCACGAAAAAACTTTTCGGTTATCGAGTCGCACACCACCGATACCTTTTAACGTTTTGTCCAGGACTTAATTAATGTATAATTTGAGGTTTTACGCATATGCTCATAACTAAAGTACTTGATTTGGGAAATTCCCTAAAAAGTAAACACTTTTGTGCAAACAGATATGACGTAGCACTCTGCAAATAAGTTAATATTTACTATTTCGTCACTTCGACAAAAACAAATATAGTAACTTTTGATTTCATTTATGTAAAACATAAACAAGTTTTGATTGGTTTTGTATAGTTGTTTTGGAATGCTTAAAACTTTAGAAGTCATAAAGATTTTTAGTAATATTAAAACTGTTTTTAAAGTACTTATAGGAAAACGAAGTGTATGTGTATTATTATATTTTAAACTGTGCAGTAATGTAAAATGTAGCTTTAAAATAAAGTAATAAACATTTTTAAGTAGGTTTACTATTGCTTAATATTTTTTTTCCATCTACAATTTTATAAAATACTTACTAAATGTTTAATTTAAACGAAAAAATATAGTAAAAACTGTATAAATTAAAACTGAACATTATACATTTCTCTTTTAGTCACGCTTTGTTATATTTGAAAGTTTTAAAACGTTTAATTGTTGGACAAATTCATCACTTATGTTAATTTTAGTGATTAAAGAAATAATGTTTTTTTATTAGTTTGTGTAACAAAACCTAAACATTTTATGAATAAAAAAGTAATCTAAGTGTATTTTAAAATCATTTATTAAAGATAAATTAAATATTTTAAAAATTAGTTTGTTTAAATTTTAACTGTTATATAAAAAGTAATAAGTTTGTTAAGAATGTCAGTTTTGTTACCAGTTCGAAAAAAAAATAGTGAAAATTTTAGCATACAAGAATTTAAAATTTAAAGAAGAAACTTAACAACTTATTTGATTGTATTAGTTCATTTATATTATTTAAACAAATTTTATTATATTCAAGCTTAAACTATAGTTAGAGCAAAAACTTTTTATTAAACTTACTTAACTCTAATTCATTTTTACGGAAATGGAAAATGCCAAAATTAATCCTATATGAGCAGTAAACTGCGAAAAAAAAACTGTACCTTGCTATAACTTAGTATCATATTTATTATATGCAAAACGTATTATAACTCAGTTGATGTGTGTTGTATTTAATTCGTAACAGTTTTATTGTTATGCACTATACAGTTAAGCTATTAATAAAGATTAAATAATTAAACTTTTAGTTCTCATAAATACTGTGAAAATACGAAGGTTTTTTATTTGATTTGGTAATATTCCCTTTTCAAGTATTATTTGCTTTTGCGTAACAATGCAATCAGAAACGTATATATTTGCTACCCAAATTAAACTAAAGGCATAAACAAAAGAACTCGTAGTTGAGTTTAAAGTGAAACTTTTAAGTAGTTTGAAAATTACTTTTCTTTCAATTTGTTTAAAGATTTCAGAAATAAACTTTTTTTATAGCATTTTTACAGAACTAGTTTATTAAAAAAACAGATTTTTGCTAATTTTTTACAATAAAAGTCTAAAATGTTAATATTTTATTAAATAAGTTTTAGTTGAAGAAGCACATTTTACCCAAACAAAAGTGAAATTACAACTACTAATTTAAGCAGTTATGTATTATCACAGCTTTTTATTATTAAGCGCTCACAGAGTCATTATTAGAGACCAAATTAATACGAAAAGTAACAAAACATATACAATTAAGTTGTTGTTTATTGAACGACAAAAATACGCTCAAAAGATTTGATCAAAGGACCTGGTGTACAAAAAAACCTTTCAGTTATCCAGTCATACACCAGAACAGTTTAAAGTCATACCTAGGACATGTTAAGTAATTTGTTAGCTAAAATTTATAAGGATTGTGGAGAAGTTATATATAATAACTCATAAATTTGTTCAAAATTTCACAGATCAAAAAAAAAATATCTACTGTTTTCGAAACCATGAAATAGTAAATACACTTTTATTTGCAGAGTGATACAGTGTATTTGTTTGCATAAAAGCGTTAAGTTTTTTGTAAACTTTTGAAGCTAATTAGATTTGTTACAAGCAGATGAGAATGTCTCCTTTGAACTATTATATAAAAACATAGTTATTAAAATAGTTTAAATGTTTTATTACTGTTAATTTTGCTGTATAAAAATTTAAAGTTCATGTTAAATACATAAAAAGTTCAATCTGGTATTTACTTAGATTAATATATAAAAAGGTGGTTATAGAATGGTTTCCTGGAGCCTTTGCAACTATTGTAAAAAAAAGAGCAAATATAAAGTACTTACTTAAATATTTCTAAATCAGAATTTTTACAATAAACATAATAATAAGTTTGTATATGATATTTAACTTACTTTTAACTTGTTTAATAATAATCAGGTAAGCATGTGAGCATTAATGTCTAAAAGTGGTGAAACACTTTAAAAGCAGCTGTAATAATTTCTTTTAAGTTGTTAGTTTATCATGGTATTTTTTTAAGTGCCTTTTTCGATATTTATGGTTACATCACAAACAATAGAAACAGGAAAAACAAAATAAAAAATATCATTTAGTTTTTAAGACTTTGTTTTGAGAACAATATATTTTTTGGGACTTTCGTTTTATTTATATTAAGTGGGTGTTCGTTAAATAATTCGTTTTTTTTTTGTCTTCTCATATTTGTTGTTTATATATTTAAAGTTTTAAGTAAACGAGCATTTTTATGTCTTGGAAAAGACGTTAAACTTTATGCAAGATAACCAAAAAAAATTTTCGTGCTCTAGGTATTATTAACAAATACTTTGAGCACTTTTTGTCGTTAAATTAACAAACATACGTTTAGATGATAAACTCTTCGTACTATAAAACTTATAGAGGTTTGAAAATTAATAGTATATTTAGAAATAAATGTTCTAATAAGTTATAGGTTGATTTATTAGTGACTATAAAATCAATTCTAACTCTTAGAACATTTGTAATCTAAGTTAGCTAATAAGTTGGTTATAAGTTGGAAGTAGTTTTAAAGTTGATTATAAGCTGATAGAGTACTTTTTAATCTAATATTGCTAATAAGTCATAAATTGGATTATAAGTGATTATAAGATGGATTAAAAGTTAACAGAATACTTTTAATCTAAGTTTAGAAATTAGTTATAAGTAGGATTAACAGTTTGACTATAAAGTCTATAATAGGTAATTCTATACTGGAATGAGTGAGCAAGATAAGCGTAATTATGAGTTTTTATTTTTAAAATGTAGACATTTGATTTCAATTAATATTTTTATTTTGATTTTAATCAATTTATTTATAACTAATGTTACAGCTCTTGTGTTGCAGTTACTTTGATTTTTGTGACAATTTTTTTTCTCAAAAGCAATTTATTTTTGAAATTTAAAGTATTAATAACATCTTTACATAATAGTCACGTAATTCAGAAACGATGATTTAAATAATGCTTAAAATTTAAAAAAACTTAACTTTCTAAAGATTTATTTCATTGTTTATGTTACAAAATTGTGATTTGATTTTTTAAATTTGATAAGGACCACTAACCAAACTTTCATTTAAAGTTGTGCATAACTTTTATCAATTAAAACTGTTTAATTAGCTCTGTTTTCTTAAAAATTTCGGCTCTAGTTACTTTTGTAAATTTTGAATGCTTTTTTTCTAGGTAAAGTGCTCAGAGAAATATTTACTTACGCATCAGTTTAATTTGATATTTCTAAACTAAAGACATCTTTGAATAGTAATGATATTTTAAATACAATTTTTCTTAATTAATGTAGTTTACCATACAAAGCTTTTTTTACAAGCCTTATGTAATATTATTTTTTTATTTACTTAAAAAGTGTTTTTAAAATAAAAAAGATATTACTTAATTGAATTCAAAATTGGAATAAGTTTGTTTTAAACATGTTTATAAAAGAAAAACTCATTTTATCAATAAATAAATAAGTCTCATTTACATGTCTATAAAACCATAAAAAGAGCATTATAAACATTTTACTAAACTTTAGTATCAATGAAAAACTTTTGAGATTATAGAAATTTTAGTCAGCTAGTCAGTCATAGTTTGTTTTTTTGTAGTATTTTTTTTTTAGATTTTGACAATTAGTTTAAATTAGATTAATCTAAGTATTTTTTTTTACAAAATACAGAATTAGTAAAAATAACAATTGAACCTAAGAAAGTTAGATGAAAAAAGTTATTCATGAATTCCATTCTTTATCGTAATACTGTGTTTTCTGTAGTTAATATTAGATTTAACTAAACGAGCAACTTAATCGCTAACAACTACTTAATAATGTAAAACTATAAAGTTAATAGAGTTTAAAGAATGCTTGTAATCTAAGTTTGCTAATTAGTTATAAGTTTGATTACTTGTTTATCTATAAGATCTATTACAATTAAATATAAATTCAAATGGGTGCGCCAGGTAAGCATTATCGTTGGCGGTTCGTTTATAATACAAAAAAAAATACATTTTACTTTAAAGTTCAGTTTATTTAATCTTTTTTTGACGAAATATCTCTTTTGCATGTCTTTTGTCATAAATGCTTTCTTATAAACGTGACTTTTCTAAAATTAACATAGTAGAGTATTAAAATATCAACTTTACATATAGATCAGATGTGGTGCTGTAAAATATTTTTTTTTAATAATTTTCATTATTTAAGATTGATCATAGTGTTGATCTTAAAACATTATCTTTAAATTTGTTAGTTTGATCAGAATTACTAGCAACTTTTTAATTAAAATATAGCTCTGGTACTTTGGAAAATTTGGCTCTAGCTACTTTTGTTAATGTTGAATGTTTTGTATTATAGGCTATAAGTTGTAAACAGAATGATTCACTCATCAGTTTGCTATAATTCTTGCAAAAAATTTATAAGCTAAAATAGTAAGGGAAATAACTCAAGACATTTTATTTTAATTTTTGATAAGTGTACTATATTTAATTTTTTTTTACAAACTTTAACTAATCTAATTATTTATTAACTATGTTCTTTAGAGTATTTAAAAGAATTAAAGGTGAAGTTAATTATTAAGTCTTAAAATAAAATGGAAGAGGTTTGTTTAAAAAGTACATATTGCAAAAAGAAATTACTATGTATTAACATAAAAACACTTTATATGTTCTCCTGTTCAAATGTATTAAGTCCTATAAGAATGAACATTAAACTTTACTAAACGTTTTTATTCAAAATTAAAACCTTTTGATAATTTTTTATAGAAATTTTTACCTGTTTATTAGTTATGGTTAGTTTTTGTTTATTTAGTATTTATGCAGTTCTTAAGAATTAGTTATTTTTAGATTTAGCATAGTTTTACTTAAAAAAATTCTTTAAAAAGTTAAAATGAGTTTTGAAATAGCTAGGTATATAAAATTTGGCAGTACATACTGTTTTTCAAATTTCTTGTAGTTATATGTTTTAACAAAGTATTGTAGTTTTATTAGTTATAGGTTTGATTATCATAATTTTCAAATTAAGCTAAATGTTTTGTAATAATAATTTAAAATTAACTTTAATCAATAATATTGGTGATTTGCTCTAATATGTAGCTTTTTCAAAATATACATCTAACTCATTTTAAATTGTACAAAAAACCAAACTGACACTGGAATGGCTTCCACTAAACTGAAAAGTCCCTAAAAATGAAATTTATTCATTTGAAGAGTAAATGACTGGATAAATTTATAAAAATGTCATAAAATCTATGTTCTATCTTATGCTTTGGCTGGATTAATTTATAATTTTATACAAAACTAATGTTTTTATAATTTTTTTTTTCTTCTCAAAGTATAAATCAAATTCAGTGTTTGTCTTAAAAAAATACTTACCACTTATTTTTATTTTTTCTATGGGCTCTCTACTGTATTTGGTTTATGAAAAGTTATACAGATTAGAGTAGTTATTGAAATTTTGAATGACTCAAAATAAAATTAAAAAAAGTAAATTATTTAAACATTTGTTTCATCTGTTAAATTAAAATAAGTACATATTAAATCAGTTATTTAAAAATTTAAACTATAGTAAATATAAAAAAGGCACTACTTAAATGTTTCTCTGCAAATAAAATGATATTGCAATCTTTTAATTGAAAATATGTATTATCCTTGGTTTCTAGTAATAATTTTTTTTTCGTAAAAGTACTTATACACAAAAGTAGAAAAAAAAAATTAGAATTTTTAATTTTTAATGAAACCCTAGGGTTGTCACGCACTCAGGATGCTAGGGTACTCACAGGATTGCCAAAAAACCTGGAATTGGTAATTTAGGCTAAAAAACTTGGAAAAACCCGGAATTAGAGAAATAAAAAAAACTGGAATTTTAAACAATAGTCACTAAAAGACTTGGAGAAATCTGGAATATTGAACAGTTTATACATACCAAGTAAAAAAAAAATAGCTTGACACAAAAAATCTACTAAATAGATGAAAAAAATTTGTCAATATCAGTTTTTTTATTATTGATAAACACATGTAAAGTAGCTTTTTAGTATCTTTTTAATTTTGTTATTCAACTTAGCTTAATATTGAATAGACCCAAAACGTGTACTTTAAAAAGCCTGGAAGAAGTTCAGAAAACCTGAAAGAAATTTCTCAAAAGAATTTTGCAATCCATATTGCTAAAGATCTTACTTATGAAAAGACTTTGCTTTATTTACTCAAATTTACTCAAATATTTGACAAACTGTTTATATGCCTAAGAAACTCAGTTGGCATGACATTATTTGCATTGTGATAACTCTGCTCAGGATAACTCAGGATATTTTGACAGTTTTTTAAGCTCATGATGAATCTGGTTACTTTTATTTTTTATAAAATTCTAGATGTTTTTAAGAATTCTGAAAATCCCAGGCCAGTCTTTTTTCTGTAATTTAATGATATAAAGTTAACTATTCATAATAAAAAATTGATTTTTTTCTTATTTTAAAGAGTTTTTGAATGTTTGTAAAGGCATTAAACCACTTAAAATCACTCAGTCATGACATTTTGTTGTCAGTCAGGACATTTTCCTTTCAATTGAGTGGCAACCCTGCAATTATAAAACCTAAAGATTCTTAAAATATTTAAATGCACAATTCATACTTTATTGAGAGTTTTATAAAGCTTTTTTCTAGGTAAAAATTCATTTTTTCTTTCTTAAGTATTACATCTTGATTATAAGTGTTTTATTAATATTTCGGCACTTTGTCTATAAACGTAATATAACAACTGATTTTTTATATATTTCAAGTAGTGATTAAGAAAAAAAATAAAATTATTTAAAGTATTATAGAACATTGCCAATTATTTAGTATCTGGAACTAATTAGAATTCAAAAAAGTATACTGTAAAATTATAAGATATAAGAGATCAATTGTAACTAGGATAGTTAAGAGTTACAGCTTTGGATAAAAAATGAAAAAAAAAAACTTTCTAACTACATTTTAATAACGGATTTTGTACATAAATAAATAGCCTTCTCCAAGTTGTTGCAATACCAAACAACTACAGTCAGAAATAATTTTATGAAATGCTATAATAACTGATATCATAAGTTCATTTGCCAGTTAATTTTTATGCCTTAATCATAAAAATAATAAAGTAATAAAGATATATTTTCTAATTTATGTGAGGTATGTAAGTTTAATGTGTGTAAACTAAAAAACATTGAAACATTAAAACTTCAGTAAATCCATGCTGACTATTGTACAATTGTTTTTTTTTTTTTTGCAATACTGAAGGAAATTGGATTTTTTCCCTAATGTTAGCTTAGTTTTTGTCACTTTTTTTCCTCAAGTTTGCATTTTTTTTTAAATGTTATATATTAATACTGATGTTTCAATTATTTTACAATGTTTGGCTTACTAAGCAGGATTGCCACAAACTCAGGGTTCTCAGGGAAACTCAGGATATTTTGAAATTATATAAATCTCATAGTGACTTCGCATAACTCAAGATATTTTGAATTTTTTTCCTTTTAACTCTAGGTCACACAAGACAGTTTTGATGAATAAAAATATCTTAAGATACTTTTAAGATTTTTTATGAATATCTAATCCGATTATTTTTCATCTTTATAAAGATATAATTGAACCTATTTTAATATTTTTGTAACTTTATATACCTGATTTTGTCCAAGAACAAGGTTTTTATTGATTTTAAAATTTTTACATAAATTTCTTTAGCCGGTGGCTAGTTTTTCGTCCACATACAAACAACCTTACTTTTAATTAGTAAAAAATAAATGAACATTAGATGGAAATAGCTGGTACATAATTTTTTTAAGGATTTGAAAAAAAAAAGGATAATTTGTAGCAATTTAAAGTCTATCAAAGCAGTTTTTTGACACAAAGAATGGCAACCCTGTCTCTGACTAGTTTTTTATTTTAACTCAGGATCTATTTCTTGCTTAAAAAATTAAAATTAAAACCTATGATGCCCACTTGAAAAATCTTCCCTTACTTTATAACATTCTGCGATTTACAAAATTAACTTAAGGTTACACCTAGTGCATTTTGTAAATTGAAAGTTTTAAAATTTATATAAAATTTAAAGAACTTAAAGAGTTAAATTTACTTAAATTATTTAATTTTAAATAACTAACAATCCTTACACAGTCACAATTTTATTGTGTTGAAATCATTGTTATAGTACCCGCTAATACAACCTGTATAAAATATATATTAAAGAACTGCTAGAAAAATAACTTATAATAAATTTTAAACTTATCAGTCTTAAATTTAGGTTTACATTAAATTGTATAATAACAATTTTAGTAATAAAAATTCTTAACTTTATTAATATGGTAACCCTGTTTTTTAAACTGATGTCTTATGAATATATTCTTTAAAATTGTTGGTATATTTTGTTAATAATTAGAGGTTATAATATAATTGAAATAATTTATTCAACTATTCAACAGACTATTAAATAAAATAACAAAATGAGCAAATCCGTTCAAGAGGTAAGTAACTTGAATTGTATATTACATTATTTACAAAAATTAAACTAAAATTTTTTTATGACACATTTTATATTTCTTAATCCATAACTTTAAAACACTTTCAACTTTAGTTAAATTTTATTAAGTGTTTTATTTCAAACGAATGTTTAGTATGTTCAATAGGAAATATTATTACAATGTTTTCTAATATTTTATTATATTAGAGAACACATGTTTGGAAATGATAGCCTTTTAATTTTTATTGAATCTACTAATCTCTATCATTCTTTATCGTAAACTAGACTAACCATTTAGTAAACTTAAAATGAGTAATACTATAAGTCAGAGAAAGTATTGAGTACTAAAATAAAATGCTTGATTTTTTTGATCATTTTACAAATCAAAACAGGTGATTGACTACAGCCAGTGCAAACTGCAGATCGGTTGGGACTTTTGGTATCTGAAGTTTGACTCTTCAAGGGGCGCACCGAGTTGGAACGACCAGCTGCACAATGTGGTCATGAACATTGACAACTGCGAGTTGTACAACCAGCTCACCAGTGGACAGCACATGGTCACCCCAAGTGGTTTGGGAGAAAACGCGTCTTACTACTTCTTCATGAAGAATGTATGTTTTTATATTATTTGAAATGAATTCTTGTCTGTTTTGTAATTACTTAATAGTGTTAATAATTAATTTCTTTATTTGTGAAAAAGTAAGTGTTATAAAATATTTAAATTTCTAAAATAATAAAAATAACAATGACTAACCTAAAACAAATACATGGTAAAGGGTTGCAAAAACACATGGAATTTGAAAAAAAATCAATTAAGACCTTAAAAAGTTAAATTTGTACCATGCATAACATATAAAGTAATGAAATTTTAGATAATTACTTTTATTTTTGTATGACTAATACGTCTTTTAATTAAAAAAACATTTAAAGTAGTTTTGAGTATCTTTTTAAAGTTTTTATACTAATAAGATAGCTTTTTTACCAGAAATGTAGCTTTATACAAAAATTGACAAAAAAATTATTTTAAAAAAACTTCTGAAAACTTTTAAAAACTTTCAAGGACTTTTGGCAACCCTGGCAAAAATAAAAATCAATATTATTCTATGAAAATAATTTCTATTTTTAAAATTATAGAACATATTTGGATTTTTAATACATACAACTTTGCAATTCAACAGGGTATAAAACCAGCTACCGAAGACCCACGGAATGAAAAAGGAGCTAAATGGGCCATGAGAGACATTCACTCGGGTGATATAGACAACATTTGGCTGAGCTGTCTTGATAAAGCAATCGGTGACAAATGCCCCCATCTCAATGGAATTGTTACACAGGTAAAAAATAATTTGATTTGGAATTTAAGGTTTTTTTATCCTTCCTTTTAAGTGTATCAACAAACTAGGTTTTAGGGTTTACTCCTAAAAACACAACGGCATGCTCACTTAAATAGTTTATAATGGTTTTTGAATGCTTTAAGTAATGGAATAAAAAACATTTATTTGCAGAAGCATCAAAGAGGGTACAGACTTCAACTTTGGATGGATACCCAACAAAGTTTGGACGTTGTAAAAGAGTGGGGAAAATTTTTGAAATCTCTAGCGCCTAGAATTTCCATCAAATTCCAAACGCACAACAACAAAAGAACCTTCTGCCAATTGTAGATTTTAGTAACATTAAAGTTTTAATTAAATAATAGGCAATTGTAAAAATAAACAAAGTATAATTTATTTGAAGAGTTTTTCACACTTGATTTTTCTTTAGTTACAAAATTTTAATTTTTTTTTTACTAACTGATAAACGTGACTTTAAGCTTATTATTTAATTACACTAAAAGAACTTAACTACTTAGAGCTGTTCCTACAGTATCAAAATATAGATATTTTTCTCATGTCTTCTAATATTCGTTCGAAGGTTAGACAGAATAAATAAAAAGCATAAACAGATGGATTCATTATAATATAAAGATTGATTCTGCAACTGAAACTAAAGTAATGCCTATTTCAATTAGGCTTGATAATTGTAGATTTATTTAGCCTGCTCATAATACTTATAAGTTTTGGTACTGGACGCTTTTATAAAAATATTTGCGCATTTTCTGAACAGCTCAGAGCATTTTGAAGTGAAAAAAACATGTTTGTGTAAAATTTTCATAAGAATGTGTAGACAGGAATTGCACTTTTTAATAATGTATTAAGGGTTGTCAAAAAACCTGGAATCTTGATAAAACCTTAAGTTTGACAATTTGGGCTAAAACACCTGGCAAAACCTGGAATTTGAGAAATTAAGAAATAAACCTGGAATTTTAAATTAAAATCACCAATAAACCTGGAATTTTAAACTCTTTTTACATGTTAAAAAGTAAAATTTCGATTTGACAATAAAAAATTACTATACAGCAGGGACGTAGCTTGGTACTCTTTTATTATTCATTTATGCTTAGTTATGCACTCCTGAGAGATAATGTTGACATATATGTACTCTTTACAATTTTTAGTGTCTTAAAAAAATTGAGCGAATTAAATACATCAAATTGTAACATTTAGCGCGTTAAAGCTTTGCTTTGTCAAAAAGCTACAATGCAAAATTGAATCTAATGGAAGCTGTAGCTTCAAAAATAAAAATCATACAATTTTATGTTACAAAAGTTTGCATAATTTGTTGTTACTATTGACTACGTTAAATGTTCGATTTTATACGTTTAAATGTTTGAATGAAAACAATATAAATGTTTTTGAGTTAAATTGTGATTTTTTTATACTTCTTTTTAATGAATGTTTTCTGGGTTTACACAAGTGGCATGACAAAAAGAGTCATATGGGGTGTGGAGCAAAATAATTTGCCTTGTATACAGTTATCACTCGTACTTCAACATTCCATTTTTGATGTATTGACATAACTGCATATTTTCAGATTAAATTTAATAATATTAGAGGTAGTTTAAATTGCTGTGCTCCCGCTAGGACGTGTTATTTCAGATGTTTTAGTTTTTGCAGATTCGTAACTTTTTTGAGCTAGTTACGTCCCTGCTATACAGAATGTTTTTAATTAAAAAAATATTTAAAGTAGCTTTACAGTATCTTTTTTATACAATTTAACACAGTTGTTTACCCTAAACTTAATTTTAAATTAAATATAAATCTGAAGATGTATACTTAAAAAAACCTGGGGGAAATGTTGAAAACGTGGAAAAATTTGCCAAAATCAATTAAGCAACCCTGTATATAGTAAAATCCATCCAGTCAAATTCGAAAACCGCTTACCGATCAAGGGTTAGGGCTAATAGTGAAAAATTAGTAGAAAAAATGCAAAAATATATGAACTAACAAATAAAAAAATACGTAGACCCCTGAGCTAGTGTTGACATGGAAAAAAGGTTATTTTTGATTTTACTAAAATATTTACCTCGTTAAAAATTATATTCAACTATAAACTATATTATAAAAGTATTACAAAAACTAGCATGTATTTTATGCTTACGTCAATCTAAAAATTGTTAGTTTTTTTCAAAATTTTTACCATATATAACTAAATATTTTTATCTTTCGAATTATTATGTAAACTAAGTAACTTAGGTTGAATAAAAAGTCTTGAATGAATAAATATATTATTTTTTCTCTAGTAGTTGTAATCTCAATATTTGTTTTCTACAAATCAAAACTTTTAATATCTCATTTAAGCTAAAAACAATATTGCCACACTAAACTTCTCTTTTGAAGAAAAGTGAACTTCTGTGTTAGAATCAAAGATTTTCATTTGTTCAGAAAAATTATACACAAAGATTTTATTAAAAACCACTTTCTATTTTTGTATATGCAGTATTTGTGACACCAACACAAACAACTACTTTTAATCTAAGAATATATTTTGAAAATATGTATAACGCATCTAGTTATGAAGCTTTGTGTATATCTTAAACCTACAATCAACCACTTTAGTTTTAACTTGATTTATAATGGTTTTCAAGTTTTCAGATTTGTACAACACTTTATTTTATTTTGTTAAAGGTCATAATTACTGCAAAAGTTTAATTAAAATTAACAAGTGAATTTATAAAAGTTTTTGATTGTACTTATACCAGTTTATAACACTGTACATATGAGCAGAAATTTTGAAAAAAATATTATTGTGGTTTTCAAATAGAAATGTCATCTATAAAGAACTGTATGCTGCCACTTGCTCATGCTATCTCATCTGAGTGAAAGAAAAATTGGAATATTTGAAAGTTTAATAGACTTCTGAAGGATGTTGTTCCTTTGTGTTTGAACTTTGTCTAAAATATTACTAAATAAAACATCAAATAAAGTATAAATACAACATAGATTTAAATAACTATTTTTTATTCATATACAGGGTGGCATCAAAACCTGTAATCCTGAAAAACCGGAAGTTGACAATTAAGGCTAAAAAACATCTACTAAAACCTGGAAAATAAGAAACTTTAGAAAAAAACTGGAATTTTAATCAAAAATCATTACCAAACCTGAATGTTTTGACAATTTTTATATTTTAAGTGGCAAAATTTTGATTTAACACAAAAAATCTATCATTAAAATACAATTTTTTGTCATCATCAAGTTTTTTTCATTAAAAGTCACATTTAAATTAGCATTATAGTATCTTTTCAATGTTGATATACTAATTAACACAGTTTTTAACCTTAAACTTAATTATAACCTAAAAATAGACCCAACAACGTCTACTTTCGAAACCTTAAAAAAGATTTTTCACAATCCACCGAAGCTACCCTGTAAATAATTTTTCCGTCGTGAAGCACCGAAGTTTGATAAATGTTGGTTTGCGTTAAATTAAAATTTCACGCTTGATTAACTAGAAAAGGTTCTTCCAACTAGTAAATATTTTTTTTCCTTTCATTTAGCTAAGCATTTTCGTATCAGATTATGGTTTAAGCTTTGTTTTTATTTTAAACGAATGTAGTATTTTGAAAAATTTCCAAAGCTAGCTTAAAGCAAACATTTTGAATAAGAGGAATTTTTGAGATTAGGAAACCGCATCCAAAACAGGAATACCACGTGTTGCAACTACCTTTTTTAATGTGTTACAAATAAAAAAGAAACATGTTTTTCATTGTTTTATGTCCTTAGAAAGTTTTAATTTACTTTATTTTCAGTTAAAGCCTATCTTTAAAAAAGTATTACACTCGTTAGATACGTTTTTATCATTAATAAATTTTAAATGCAAGTAATCTGGAGTTCTTAAGTTTAAGAACTTATATCTTAATTTAAAATGTAACTATTCATGCTGATTATGAAAAAATGCTCAATTTTAAAAGTAAACAAATTATTTTAATGGTAGTAATACTGCAATTTAACTATTTTATTTATTTTCAGGATACAGTGGGAAAAAAAACCTGACCTTGCCAAATATCAGTATAGTTAATAATTTACTGATATTTACGTCGGAGTTTATTTTTCCACCGAATCCTGGTAATGAAGAAATAATAATAATCTGGTAATAATAATAATCTAATTCGAATTTTTATTGTTATTTAAACTGTATATATGAGAAATTAAAATAGTTTAAGTGTTATTTTTCTAAGCTTAACACAGTTTATTATTTATGTTCAAAGTTTTAAGTATGAGTTTAGACTAGTAATGAAACGCTAATACGAAAAACTTATGATCAATCAGATCTGGTAGGATCCTGGTTTAAAAACAATTTCCATATAAAGTCGGATACTAATAGAAAAAAATTGAAACTTAATCTGGAAATAGTTGGATCCTTACTAAAAAAAATCCGGATCCAGCTGGGTCCTAATGTTATGGACCTGGTGGATCACTGAAATTACTTCTTCCAGAACCTTCTAGTTGTTGTACCTATATTATTACTTTGCTATAAAAACATTCTTAAACAGTCGTTAACAGGGTGCTTAAACAAAAAAGTCTTAAGTATACTTGAGAGGAGTATTAAAACTTATACTTGGTATAACAGGAAAACTATTAAACTATTGCTAGATATCACGTGAAAGTTATTAAACTTATGCTTTATTTTCTGGATCTGCCCTGTTTTTAATATTAACGATTCGGTAGGTAACTACAAACAGCAGTTTAACATTGGTCAAAACCATTGCTAATACTTGCAGAGTTTAAAAAAAGCTATGGAAGTTTTAGATTGAGTCACTACTTCACGTGAAGTTTTACCCAACAACTAATAAAGTTATGCATGTTAAAAATATTATTTCAGAAAAATGGTTGAATTTTTTTTTGTTAGAAACTATAGAACTATAAACTTTTTTGCTAGCAAACGTGAAAATTTAAATTTAAAATTTCATTATGTAAAAATCTTGCTACTACAAAATTTGCTTTGTTGTAACATAAATTAATGTCATTTCATTTATTTAAACACCATAAAAAAAACATAAAGTATAAATTTTATAAAAATCAGAGTTAATCATGAAATACTTTTTAATTAAGTTTATTTAACATCACTTTAAAAATAATATTAATACAGAAAATGAATAATATACTTTCGATTAATGACCGTTTTAAAAGTTTATATTTGACGGCTGTTTTCCGTTTTAATAACATCAGAACTTGGTTTATGCAAAATCTTTCGAATTGCCTTGTATCAACTGACACAACTTAACTTCTATTGTTAATGTGATTTAAGGTTTAGCTTAAAGCTCTTATGCGCTAGAATCATAGCTTTTTGATCATTAAATTTCAACAAAAAAGATATGAAAATAAGTCCTTCCTTATACAAGTACTGCCATAAATTTTACAATGTCTAATTTAGTAGTTTACTGTTTCGAATTGCAATAAAATAAATGCAATAAGAGTGTATGTAATAATCAATTTATTTTTTAAAGGATATAACTAATACAACAACGTTAACCTGCAAATAGTTTATACTAAATTAATTTACTAATTTATGTTTTTTATAAAAGTTTTAACTTCTAAAAAAACTTGTGTATCATTTGCTTAAAATACTAATATTTATACCAACATAAGGCTACGAATATATAAGCTTACAGTTTTAAAAACTTTGTTTTTGTTGATTTTGAAGAATGAAAACTTTTAAGGTTAATACATTTTTGGATTAGTTTAGGAATAGTTTTATGGTCCGTGTTTTATCTCTAAGAAAATGTAAACTAATATCGAAAATATATTTTGACATAAAATTACAGTTGCTCAAAGTATTTAAATTGGTTCTAAAATGTCAATACATAAATTTGATTAATAATTATGTTATTTATAGCTAAACATTATCAGTGTAATATTTTATTTCGATCAGATGTTGCTTATGTTTAACGTTTTCAAATTTTGCAAAGTTTATCAAAAGATGAAGACAAACTTTTTTAATCTCATATATTTAAATTTGTTTTTATTTTTGTACACTAGGCATATGTAAATTTACCTTGTGTACAAAATTTGTAAAAAAAATTCTTTGCACAAAACTTAAAGGTTGAAGATTATTTTTCAAGTGTTACATTATGAACTTTTAGTGCACTAAAAACAACAAAATGTAAAAACCTAAAATTGATAAACTATTGTTTATACTAAGTATTTTTAATTAAAGCATTTTATTTAAGATTTAAATTTATTCGTGATTTTCTAACTTATTAGAAATCCAGTATAATAAATTTGTTCCTCCGAAGAATTTATATATTTTTCTAGTAGAAAAACATTTTAGTAGTGGTTGTTTATAGGTTTTTAAATAAAAAAAAATATTTACAACTTTACATATTTACTTCTAACAAAACAAACTATAACGTTTGCAATGTTTTATCAAAGTAATCTACTGATTAATAAGATTTACTGTATATAATCTGGTTGTATAACTTTACAAAAATTGTAATTTTTATGTTTATTTCTTATGCAATAAATAACTAAAATGTTTTTTAAGGGTAAAACTTTTAATAAGCTTTAAGTTGTTTTAATTACTTTTTATTGGATTTGTTATTTTAAGTATAGTAGGCACAATCTAAATTTAGCTTTTTAAAATAATATTTAATAAATCTTTATGATATGATCTCCTTCCATTTTGATTAGGGAATTTAACACTTTCTTTGAGTTTACGTTATTTTCTCAGTCATTTTTTAAAAGCAGATTTTAAGGAATCAATTTTTGGAAAAGCTACAATAGAGAATTCTGACTAAGTCCACACAGAAAAGCTCATTAGAATCATTCCTGGTCTCATTTTGCTCAAAATTCTTTGAAAATGACGTTTACTCTAGCATTTTAGTATCGCATGTATCATTAACATATTTTTTTATAATGTGCCATTCTGATTCCTGTTTTATTTACAAAAATTAAAATTTGAAGGCTATAACTATTTACACGCTTACAGGATGATATATATACATTAAAATAATTTACAAAATTTATTGTAGTATACTTACTAATTATTTATTATAAAAATAATATAAACCTATCATTTAAAAATGATCAAATGATATATAAATTTGATAGACATCATACTTTAAAAAAAATTTTCATGTTTAATAGTTACTTTTGCTAAAGGTAAATAAGTAAACATTTATTTAATCAAATAGTTTAAAAGTTAAACAAGTTTAAATGATAAAATACTGGCAACTACTATAAATATTTTTTGCCGAAAAAAATTCTTAAAATAAAATCATTAACATTTTTTTAGATTATTAATGACAATAACTAAGACGGCTAATGAGTTTAAGCAGATTAGTATCTTAAAATTTATAATATTAAACATATTTAATTTTGTTTTCTTATTTTAGTAGATTAGTTGTCTACGAATAAACTGTCTATACAATGTTGCTTTGTGTTTATTTTGGTATATTATTTACGCAGAAGCTTAAGGTTTAGGCTTCACAATTGAAAAACTACGTTTACGCTTAAAAGAAGAATACAAATATTTTTATTTTTGTTTTATAACTTATTTTATATAAAAATTAAATTTTTTTAACGTATATTTGATGTAATTCAAAAGAAAAATGCGATAAAGTACCCGGTAAGCTACTCATTAACCAAGCACTCAAAAAAAAAGATTACAAACAGTATTAATTTTGTAAACAAACTAAAATAAACGAATGAAAACTCACCTATGCAAAAAAACGTCGCTTTTATTTAGCTTTTTTTGAAGTTTTTATCTTGGGTTACTTAGTATGTTTTCTTCGTCAAAAAAACTAGAATATATTGAATTAACTTTAAAGATATTTGAAGTTAATTCACTATTTTGAAGTTGGTATAAACTAAAAGTATATTAGTCATTGATGTATTATTTACAATAGTCATATTTTGATAACTTCATAACTACGTTTTATCATGTGGTCTGTAAATGTTAAATCCGACCTCTTTTATAACATAAAAGGCAATACAAAAATATTGCAACAAACAAGCTTTTTAATATTTTATGTCTTACAAACAAAAAGCTGCTAACTGTTAAAAATGTATCGTATTATTGAAAGCTTTTACTTATAAATATTAATGAAAATGTTTAAAGTTTAGAATGTTAATTGTAATAATAATAAAAAATAAATAAACATTATATAAATTTCGTTATACAAATATTTTTTTTCATTATATACGAAAATTGCAAAGTAAAAGTTTAAAATTTCAAAGACAAGAAAATCTTAAAGAGTGTAAAAAAATACGTATTTGCCTTCAGTATAAACTTAAAACCTTAAAAAAAAGTGAATTTAATTTATATTTTTCTGTATTTTTTAGCAACAATTTAAATCAATTTTTTTTTCATTTTTTGAATAATATGAATACATCTATTGATTTATTATTAGCACTTATATTAATATAAAATTATATTAGTAACAGGTTTGCGAAAAGCTTGAATTTTTCTAAAAATTAAATAACTTAGTTTTATAACAAACAATAATTAGAAAAAGCAGTTTTACATCACCTTATTTTATATTTTAAAAACACTTCCTTCTACTAATCAATATAAACTACGACATATAGAAATATTAGCAGAACTTTAGTTACAGAAAAAAAATAAACCTTAAGAGCCTAAAAAACAGCTCACATTGAAAATGAATAAAACTTAATATTATTTTGAAACCAGCTTTGAAACCTGTCAAATTAAGTAAGTATACAAACTGACAACATGCATATTTAATGTATTCATAAAAACCGTTTAATCAAATTATATGCTCAAATTATACTCTGATAGTACAAACTAGCACTTAAAATGACTTTCCTGTTTACTGAAGTTTGGCGTAATAGCTTTTCCTTTAAAAGAATATAATTTTGTTGTTTCTGTAAAAACAAAAGACTTTTGTTTTCTTAGTAAAACTTGACACTTAATTTTACTTAAGGTGTATCTTAATTTTACTTAAGGTGTTTATTTGATAATTTTTTATAAGCTTCAAAACATTAATAAATTCAACACTAATCTTATTGTTCAATAATGACATTTAATTAAACAATTACGTTATTACAATACACCATTTTAACTATTTGGGTGTACTAAGTAAACTAAAGTTGTGTCTTCTATTATTATTTATAATTCTGTTATAAATTGAGAATATCTTATATTGTAAACAAGAAATAAAAGTTATACGGTTTAAATTTGTTTTTATTAAATATAAATTGCTAAAAACTTTATTACTGAAACCTTTATTATTTGTCTATTGTTATTTCTAAACCTATTAGTAGGTTTTTCATCAGTTGTATTATTAAAACACTACTTTTAAAACATTATTTTATAGAAAAAGTTTTTGAAAAAAAATTTGATCATACATTTAAGTATCAAGTTTATTTATGCTAATTGGCACATTTCATTGTTGCTACCAATTAATAGTAAATTGTATTTAGTCTGTAATAGGTACAGCTTGAATTTAGTGAAACAAAACATCAATGTGTGATGTATATAAAATAAAAAGTGGTATAAGTGAAATTAAAAAAAAAGTATTTGTCATTAAAAGAATAAATATACTAACAAAAGTATTAGTTAATCATGAAACAACTATTATTTCTACTGATAATTTTTATCTTAACTGATAGTACTCGGAAAATAAGTTAGTTTAACATCGCAACAATTATGAGTTAACGCTAAAAACGTTTTAACAATACCTTTAACTTCATTTAGATTTAGAGTGTATCTAATAAAACAAAACTAACTTGTTTTGTAATATTAATATGCAATTAACAACTTGTTTGTAACGTTTAGCAATAAGTAATAATTGGTAAATTATAATTATTTCATGGAGTAATGGAGTTTATAATACACTATTTGTTCTTAATGAATACATTTTTCATTAACTCAATTTTTAATCAAATTTACAGAATTAATTTTTTCATTTCATCAATTTTTAGTTCTCAATACAAACTTCAAAAAAAAAAAAAGTATTTTTTACTTTAATTTACATTAAAGAATTGTTTTACTACTTTTACTTTAAAATTTCTGTATTCAAACTTTATATGATTAAAATATTTAATTGTTTGCTAATATTAAATATATTATTTGTATATTTAAAAAAATTATTTTATTATGACACAAAATGATTTAAACGTTAACGATAAAAACAGTAAAGCTGTAAGTTTTTGCCATAAACAACGAAAAAGATAAAAATTCCTCAAACATAGTAGTACAACGACATATTAAAAATAAAGCATAAAAATAGCTTTTTCTAAGATCTAACGTCACAAGTCAAATCTAAAAAATTATAAAACATTGACTGCCTATTTGTTTCAGGCTAACTATCAATCATCATAAAACGCGTATATAAATTGACAGAGCAATGTTAAAGACTGTCTTTTCAATGTCAAACCTGCAATCAAGTACATTACACGAAATACACACATTTCCTAAACGAACTTACTGTGTATTGAACTCATATACCATTTGAATAAGCTATTTTGTCATACTGTGTTTAAAAGCATATACTTTTCATTACAGCTATGGTTTGTTAAAATCTATTTGAATGATTTTAAACAAATTAAACAAAACTTGATATAAAGCTCTATCGTAAGTTAGAAAACGTTACAAAACTAATAATCTTATAGTTAAAATTAACTAAAAACTTTAGTTTTGAGTATAAAGTTGTCAAAGGAGGAAATTGCAAAAGTAAAACGTTTAACTCACATCAACTTAGGAAAGCATTTTCTTTAGTCACACTAACAACGAACTAAAATGCTTTTTAAATTTTACGAAGTCTTAAACACTTTAATGATGATTAAAGTTTAGTATTACTCATAAAAACTTTCAAGCCTTTTAAAAGTTAGTTTAAAGTAAAGCAGTAACGTAAAATTCTTGCAATGGACGAAAATCTTATAGCTTTGTTAAAACAAAGCTTATATTTTAGTTTTTGACTAAAGTAAGCATAAAGTACATATTAGGGAAAAAAACAATTTTATATAGCAAAATTCCAATGTACTATAGTAAATATATTATCATAACAGCTTTTTTATAGGAGCAACGAAACTAATAACTACTCAACGCTCGTTAAAGCTATAATTCTTTCTTCTAGTTATGTAACTTAATTTTATTACATATATTGTCATTAAACGTTTTCGAGAACATATAAACTTTTTACTTTTACAATTTCTACCAATTGTATGTGTTTAATATTTTCATGCTATGTTATTACGTTAGGTAAACAAGAATTTGTAAAGTATATGGATCGATCACATCAATAATGTGCCGTGGTCTGATAAGCGTGCCAAGTTGTACGTGGTAGAACTTTATCTTATCATTCAATCACAAAACAGCTTTTTGTCGCTAATAAAACATCAAAACTTGGTGGTCTATAATTCGTACTTACATATAACTGTTTATTTTGGAATTTCGTAGACGAGAAATAATAAGGTGTTAAGAAAAAATAAAAACTAAAGTACTAAAAGAACTTTGTTTTTTTTTACAAAAATATAAACAAAACTAATAAGGCTCGTAAGTTTATGAACAACAATTGCAACAAATGTAGTTAAAGTTTTTGTTAACTTCTTTAATGGTCAAAGGTATAGTTAAAAACTGGGTTTACTTTAAAAAACCTTAGTTTAATACTTAAATGAAATACACAAACTTTTTATTAATTCTTTTTTATGATGTTAAGCAATTAAAATGATGTTTTAAATACTGATTGTAATTTTTTGGTCAGTTTAATATAACGTCTGCCTCCAAAATATTCCGTTTTATGGAGTTTTAATTATTGTTATGCCGTAAAATGCTTCTAGCCTGAAAAGTTTGTATATAAGTCCTGAGAAAAATTATGTTTTTGTTTAAAAGCTTCGTAAGATTAAACTTCCGCACAAATAAAAACATAACATTTCATAATAAATGTCATTTACGCTTCGATAAATTTCATTGCAAAATATTTATGCATGACAACGACAGCATCTACTTAACAAAAATGAAGTTAATCATATTTTGTGATATGTTTTTTACGTTAATTTATCTTTAACTTTAACATATTGTGTTAAAAGTTGAAAAATTTTTTATCTAAATTAGCAGATACTGTTAAGCGTAATAACGAAGATTACTTTGGCTCGGAGAGCTTTTTTTGCAATTTTTAAAAAATGTTCAAACTTTAGATCTAATATTTTCCTTATGTTTAAAGCTAACTTAGATTTATCTATTTTATTCTAGAGAACGTTCCTTTGCCTTTAATTAAAAAGACAAATTTATTCGATTGGGGTTTGAATTTAGTAGTGGGCCCTTTTAAAATTAACGTTTTTAAAATTGTTTAACTTATTTTAGCTTTTCTCCAACAATAAAATAAGATTTTTTTCTTTAACTTTCTTATTAAACTAAGTTTTTTTATAATGAAAAGTTGTGATCTGACTGTAAAAAATATAGATCATTAATATGTATTAAGTTAAGCCTAATATTTTAAATATAACTTTTTTAAAATAGTTAATCAAATATAACTAGTTAAATAAACTTCAAAAAAAAAAAGTTAAAACTTGTAATTTTAATTTCTTTAGATAGTTATGTCAAAGTAGTTTATTAACTTTAAAAATGATGTATTATGTTTTTAATATTTTTAGGAAAGTACGTTTAAAACAAATTCATAATTACAATCTAATATAGTTAAATGGAACTTTCAAGATTAAAAATGTAATGCAAGTTTTTACAAGATACTTAAATAAGTAGCATAAAACAATGTACCATTATCAAAATTGTATTATGAATAAACTATATTGATATATATATATATATATAAATAAAAAGGTTTATTTAAAGATGCAAAACTCAAAGGACTCGAGTTTCGTGACTATTCACTCATCAGCTTCAAAACAAGTTTAAAATAAAGCACAAAACAAAATCACTAATGAAAGTAAAAATTTTTTTGCATAAATAGATTATGACGTAATTTTGAAACTATCAAAATTCATGCAAAACGGCTTGTGCAAAAATTAATCTACCAACAAACAATAAACTAGCAAAGATTCATATGACTTCAGTGAGTAAATATATATTAGGACAGATAATTGAAAGAGATAAAGATAAAATTAAGATGCAAATTGAAATTTAGGTCATTTTAAGATGAAATTAAAACTTGTTAGGCTTTAAAAGCGACTTTTTTATATGTCTACAAGACGATACAAACTCGCTTCTTTTGTTTGATCATTTACTTTCATTAGTGATTTTGTTTTGTGCTTTATTTTAAACTTGTTTTGAAGCTGATGAGTGAATAGTCACGAAACTCGAGTCCTTTGAGTTTTGCATCTTTAAATAAACCTTTTTATTAATAAAGCCCTCAAGGTGGGCTCAGTGTGAAAAATTTAATTTATTATGTTAAATAACTTAATCCATTTAAACTACATAATATTATCAGAAATAATAAACAACAGCTAACATTTTGTAAGAAATAATTTTATTTTATTATTAGAATAATCTTTTCAATGTCAAAATACAATTTCGATCAAAATCTTTACAATGACAGTTTGGTTGACAAACTAATTCATCAAGAGACAGCTTCCTTTTCCCGCTTCCGACAAGTTTCCATCTTATGACGTAACAATTAACGCATCAGTTCGCGCGTGGCAACGCGGGTGGTAACCGGGGTTCGCGCGTTGCCACGGGGGAAAGGTCCTGCGAAGTGGGGAGACAAGTTGGCGCCGTTTCGATCCCGCGCCAGATTAAAAATAAAATAGGATGAATATTGTGCAAACAGAGGAAAATAGTTTTTGACAATTTTGACCGATTGGTTTATTAAGTGAAAGTTTATGACGGGGTGTGGGGACGGATGTATTTAATTTTCTATTCTTGTAACGTTCAAATTAATCGCTTCAATCTTAATTAGCTCGACGCGAATATTTAGAATTGTTGATAAATGAGTCGGAATTTGAAAAGCTTTTTTCGTAACATGCAACATTTGTATAATAACTTTTTAAAAACATTCAATTATTTTTATTAAGTAAACAAGTTTTGTTTTCGGAAAACAGTGTTGTCTCTAATAAAAACATCTGTTTTCCTTTTTCCGTTGTAGCAATAATGATAAAAAAGGCTAAATAAAAATTTCTAGCTGAATCATTTTAACAACTATTGTCGACGGTAGAAGGATTCAAAAATTATATTAACAAACGTGTGGTTTAGACGTTATTATTTGTACTTCTAAACTATATAAAAATGTATTAAAACTAAAATAAATTATTGCTGAAATAACCGAAAAATTTATATTTGTTTTACAAAATTAACGTTTAAATCTACAAAAACATTCTAGTAAGCATACAAAGTAATCTTTATTATGCTAAACCAAGCTTAAAACTCTTAATGTTTTTATTTTTGAATAACCATTTTTTTATATATATTTGCTTAACAAACTTGAAACATTATTTTATATTCACTTTTTTGAATATTACAAAAAAAAAATAAACACTGCATATTAAAAAATTAAAAACCACAAAATTTGTTATCTGAAAAAGTTTGTAATCTTATTTGATGTTTATACATCATGGCCCACAAAGTTTCCGAAATTTGCCGAAAATAATTCATTTTTCATCGAAAGATTAGTATCTAGATATCATTAATGAAAATTTACAAATTTGTTATAATTTTATAGACGATATTAATGTTTCTGATAAAATATTTTTGTTTAAGTGCAAAAATGTACTAGTCAGTAACAAATCAATTTAAATAGGCTATAGCACCTGTAATAGTACTCAAATCATAGTTATGTCAAAAACAACTCAAGTTCTCATGACCAAATAAAAAAATTGTTTAAAAAATTAATCACTTGTTTAATCTTTTTAACACTATAAAACACAATATCAATTAGTCTCGTTTTAATTAATAAACTCAGAATACATACAAAACGTAAAACATCTATCATCCAAAAAACAAACTATCACCAAAACCAAACTTACAAACTTTTAAATGACAAAGCAAAACTTTTATATAGCTTATTGACCGATTTTAAAAGGTTTTAAGTCCATAACTCTAATATGACTACAAATATTAGTTTTATAACTTGTACAAATTGTTAAATAATAACTTTAAATAGTTTGAACTCAAATCAAAAAAAATTGAAAAATTCATATGGTATTTTAACAACTATTGTACGATATTTTCAAGCAAGGGAACAATTAACTAGTTAAATGCACAATTTAAAAAAAAGTTTCTTTATTGATATAAACCCAAATAAACTTGTTTTCCATTGTTTAAAGCTTGTTGCAGGCATAGTGTTTTATTTACTTTCCATCAAAAAAACCGGTTGAATATATAAAGCCAATTACTTTTTTTTCCAAATTTTATTGTAAGTTGACTACTAATGCGAAACGACTTAATTGTTAAATTGTATATCAGATGTTGTATACTTTTTCAATAAAATTTTGATACTAATTTAATTTTTTGAGTATCTTTAGTAATACAAAAAAAAAGTATTTGTTTAAATGCCAGTTGAAATATTTAAAAACACATTCAAAACAATCTATACAGCTTTTATGAAGAATACCTAATTTTGTAACGTCGTTTTAAATTTCATACCTTTAGTTTTTAAACTTTTTATAAATTTTTAAAAACTTTAAAAATAAATTTCCATATCATAACATCTCAGACAGCAAATTAAACATCAATTTATAAATAATAAAGTTTACTTTTTTCTCGAAAAACTGTTTAGAAAAGTAGAACAAAACGTTATAATAGTATTTTATCGTTTTATTTAGTTAAGCAAGAAGTTAAGCTCAGCAAACATTGAATTTTGATATATTTTTCAAGTAAAATTTAATTCACGCAGGAAAAAAGTAAAGTTTATGAATTAGGAACTAAGAGAGAAACTACACTGAAAAGTAGTTATAAATAAAACAAATGAGGCTATAGAAAAGGAACTTAGATAAAAACTTGTTGCCAACATTTTGATTTTTCTCAATAATATTTATGCTAAAAAAGTACGTAAGGAAGTTAATTTATATATTAAAATGAGTTTTAAATAGGAAGTATATTATTTTTAATTGCTGAACAGCAAAATAGTGTAATTTTAATTATATTATAATCGTATGAAAATTGGAAGAAATTTCTTATTTCTGTTCATTAAAATAACTTATGTACATTTATGTAGCTTTAAATAGAAATAAATATGTGTAAAGATAAACACAAAGTTATTGTTTCTGTTTTATATTTAAATCTAATTGTCATAATTCAATCAGTGATTTGAGAAGTAAATATACTTTTATTTTTTGGTTTATTTTGTACTGGTTTTTTAAAACAACTGTATTTTTACTCATGTTTATATCAAAGCCATTCCATGTAAATAAATTTCAAAAGTATTACTAAGGATGTATAAAAGTTTTTAATTTTTTTTACCTTTTTCACTTGCTAAAAACATTTTATTTTAATGACTAAACAATAAGTAACAAAAAACTTACTTAAATATAGTTTTACATACTGTAAATGTTCCAAAAATGTTAAAAATGTAACCTTGAAAACACACTTAACTTCTAAGTAAATTATTCATAATATTTATTTTTATTATTATTATTAAGTTATAACAGTCAGCGTTGTGTAACATAATGTACATTTATTGTGAAAAGAAAAGTTCAGATTCGGGTAATTGGTTAATTTTAGTTTGATAAAGGTCAATACTAAAACGTTGAACGGAAAACAATGACTTAACATTGAATAATCAAAAAAGCATCTACCACCAGTTTCTAATGAACTTGTGAAAATATACACAATAAAATTGATGTAATGCTACCATTGAAAAAAACATGAGCAAATTTTATGATAATTTTAAAAAAGTTCATCTTTTTTTTAACGTGTGTTTTGTAAAATACGCACAAATCCCATAGTACGAACGATAAAACTGAGTTCAATCAAGCTTTACACTTCACTTTTCTCACATTCATAACTTGACGACTGTGTAGTTGCTTGGTAATAACAATACGATGCCTAACAACATTTAAACTTACTGGTAGTAGTTATGCAGACAGTTGTAGACTTTATAAAATACCATTAGTTAAAAAGAAATTGAATAATCATCTGCATAGAAACAGTTGATAACTAATATCTAATTAATAACTGAGCAATTTTACTTGAACTTTTTTATAAATGTTTGTCTGATTGGTATTATTTTGTTTGCATGTTTTTCATTCAGATACTTTGGTAGTGTCTAATAAAAAAGCAGGTATAGCTTTCCAAAATCAAACAATAAATAACACTTTGTTTTGAACTAAACAGCAATACTTACTTTTAAGCTCCTTATTTGTTTTTATAGTATCAGTCGTGATACACTTGTATAATTTTTTAAATTGTACAAGTGTATAAGGGGTTCATGTAAAATATTAGAAAATATTAAAAGTTAATGCTTGTATTATTAAAAAATAACTATATTTAAAAGAACTATTACACTACAAATTTAAATCTTACCGTGTTTTATACTAAATATCTATTTTGATAAAGAACAAAAATGTTATTAATCTTCAAATTATACTTAATATTTTATAAGGCTATTTGTTTAAAAGTATACTTGTATTTCAACAAGTTTTATGTAAACTAATTTTATTTTAAGCGTTCTTCAATACTCAAAAAAACTGTAATTTGCAGTTAGCTTAGATGAAAAATACAGTAAAATATAAAATATAATATATAATGTTTTATTTATATTATAACGTATTAGTTAAAAGTTAACGTGCACAATGATAAATTTTCTTAGAAAATTTTGCAGTGATTTTTTGAAAATCAAAACGAAAAAAAAAGAGATAGAAGGTTTAGTAAAATGAGAGAACATGTAAAATAGAAAAAAGTTTTTTTAAAATAAGTTTAAATTAAATCGTTTATATTCTGTAACCCAGTCATCTTATAGTTTCAAAGTCAATTTATTTCTTCTCTATTATTTATTATTGATTTTTAATTGATTTCAAAGTGAATAAAAAGTAAAGCACAGTTTTTAACTGGAAATAAGTATTTTAGAACGCATAAGTTTAAACATATTTTATAAGGCTTCAAAACTTTTTTTTCCGTTTATTGGATTTTGATTTAAATTTAGTTCTACATCAATTAACGACCAAACAAGTCATTTTTTTTGAGTACATAGATTTTTATAAGTACAAAATTGTGTGTACGTATTGATTTTGTTCTAAGTAAAAACGTTTGTCTTTGTCTCAAGAGAAATTCTCGGTATAAATATATTTTTACTTTTTTACCAAAAACGATGCAAAGCCACATACTAAATATACCGTGATAACAAGAATATACGTAATACAAGCGCGTGATTATTTTTCTTGTGAGTTTTTGCAAAGTTTTGTTTGAAGAAATGAAGTTAGTACGTAAATTAAATGTAAGTCCAGCTTTTAGAAATAGAAAAAATAGATATTTTTGATAGATTTAAAACCGTTTTTATTTTTTTCCAGTTTCAAAGAAAATTAGAACTGCTTTGTTCAGACAGTAGATAATAATTTATAGGTATAACAAAATTATTGTAAAAAGTACAATATTGCTTTCACTGTCTTAAAAATGAACAAATAACACGCTTTTGAGACAGTGGAACATTACTTTTGTTCATTTTTAAGACAGTGGAAGCAATATTGTACTTTTTACAATAATTTTGTTATACCTAAAAATAGATATATAAGTGCGATAAATTAGTTCAACTAATTCTTGAAGTTTTGGTGTAGATTTTGTAGTCGAAGTACTTACCAGCTGTTATAAAGGGCTTATGTTTTTAATTACATAAAAGTAGATTATAATATATAGTCACATATGTTAGTTAAGGTAGATTATAATAGACGAACTTATATACAATTGAGTTAGTACATACTTGTATAAAAGTCAAAGAGCTAAAAAATTGTAAACTCCAATGTTATTACTTAACACAATGTCCATTTTAATAATATCTTCACATAGTAGAATGAATAAATTCATTTTAAATAGTTAACTGGTAAAAAATATTACTAATTTTATCAATTTTTAGATCAAATAAACCTAAAACACCCGCAACACTGGATATTCATAAAAACAAAATGATAGAATTGGCTGCTCAACAACAACCTCCCCAGCAACCAGCGCAAGTTGCTTGGCAACAGCAATCAGGTTACTATATCAACCCTTCCCCCATCCAACCACAGGACTCGCCCCATGGAGGGGAAATTCCCGAAACCAGGTATCACATGGACCATCACCACCAGTTGGCCCAGCATCAGGAGTTTCAGGGGCAGGTAATGGCGCAGTTGGCCCAGCATCAAGAGTTTCAGGGACAGGTCATGGCGCAGTTGGCCGCCCAACATCACCATGGAAACGAGCACCTGATAGCCCACTCCATATACGCCCAGCAGAATGGCAGTGGAGTGCAGCAGGGAAGGGCGAGTCCCCAGCAAGGGGGTGAGAGGTCGCCGGGGGATTCAGTCGGAGGGAAAACACCGGAAGTGAGAGTAAAGAGGCCAATGAACGCGTTCATGGTTTGTTTTTTATATGATGTTAAACTAACGTGTTTGATTTGTTAAAATAAATAGTCCAAAGTTATCAAAATTATGTATACATTTAAGGGTTCTCGACATTTAAAATTTCGACGGTTCAAAAATTGATAACTCAATTTTTTAAAATAAGGTGTTTTTAAAATATCTCTTATAGTAATTTTTAAAAACAAAAATACTTTACCGTAAAATATTTATTAGTTAGACCTACATGAGCTCGTATTTATTTTCTAAAAATTAATACTAATTTTTGAGATATAGGTAAAATAAGTTTTAAAACATATAAAAGTAAAGTAACTTTTAGTAAATAGAAGTTTTGGTTTTATAAGTACTTTTCTAAATACTTTTTTACTATCAAACTTTTATTTTTTAGAGAGTTATTTTAGTTTTTTTCAAATTTATGTTACTTTTTAAGATGTGGCTTTTTTATTTTTTTTTAAATTTAAATTGCCATTTAAACATATTTAAATTAAAGAAGTTTACAATATATACAAATAATAAGTAAATATTTAGTAAATAATTGAATTATATTTTATTTTGAGGAAGGGTTAAAAGTGTTACATGTTAGCTTTTAGAAATTTATAAAAAGTTTTGGAATAGCATAAATTTTTTCTATTTTAAAATAAATCTTATGAAGCTAAATTTAGAACGTTTTAGCATATGTTATTAGTAAAGTAATTGAATTCAAGTAAGCATGTCTTGTTAAACGTAAATAAATCAAGCTATTGTTTTGAAATGAGCCGTAACACAGCTTTGGTACTAAAAAACTTTTAAACCCTCATGAGAGCTGAAGTTTAATAAATTACATCAATTTTATTCAGAAGTGTCGAGTTTCAATAGTCTGTTAAAACAATGCTAGTAAGTGGCTTGGTAAGAATATTTTCTCACGTGTAGTTTGATACTCTTGCATATTTGCTTCTCCCGTCGAGCTGCCTTTTCCATCAACAGCAGTAAAGTTCTAATTTTAAATATTTGCTGCCTAAACTGCAAAGCTTAAAGTTATTTTTCATCGTAAAATAATGTTTTTTTATAGACCTATGGCTGTTGAGTGAAATGACATGTTTAATAAATTAGATTGTTATATTATGTTTGAGATCCAGTTTAAGAAAAAAACGATAACATTTTAGCATTATAACTTACAGTTTAACTTGCTTGAACAGTTGAATTCAGTAATAGAGAATATAAAATTTTAACTTTACTCAAGCATATTCAATTAAAAAAATGTATATAAAACACAGCTTACAGATATTCAACCAACTTATTTTTCGTAACATAAACACAAAGAACTTTATTAGTAGCACTTATGTACGTAAACTAACAAAAAAAAGCCTTAGCACAAATATTTTAGCATTTAAAACACAAGAGACAAACTTCTTACTATGGGAAAGCTACGACAAAGTTTTATTTGAGAAAAAAATTATTAATATTTAAAAATGGCAAACTTTCATTTACACTGACGGGACTTTAAAACTTTTTTCTTTTCATTCTTAAGTATAGACATACCCATATCTTCTACACGTTGTAGTTTACGATAACTGTAAATTAGCAGATTTTAAGCTGGATAGATTTAGCATCTATTGTTAGAATTTTTTTAGATTTATAAGCAAATAATTTATATCGAACTTGGATAGTTAAACTGAAAACATCATCATACTTGTTTAAAAGAAGTGTAAATTTATACTAAAGAATTTATGACATTTTGATTAAGATCTACTTTTAAACTACATCCATTTTTTTCATAGAAAACTGTATTTGCATTTTATAACTAACTGTCTTAAACAAAGTTGTTCAAAAATCAATAGAAACAAAAGTTGTCGGTTTAATTTTAACTCTCTGATAAATTCAATCACTTCGTAACATTTTTAAAGTTTTGCAGACACATTGTCAGTTCTAAATGAACGTGGCATCTAATGTTTAACTTTCTTACAAAAAAAGAGTTTTATATTTGTTAAAGATCAGAAAAAATGTGTAAATTTTAACTTAAACAAATATTTCATGAAATAACTTTAAATTAACTCACCAAGTATATAATATAAAGTAGCATTGTTTTGATAACATTTAAAAAATGTTTTATTAAGAACTTTAGTAAAGTTTTATGAACCAGTCTTGATTATTTTCTGTAGCTTTATCACGATAAGTTTGATCCAAGCAATTTTATAAGTAACTCGAACAATATACATATTAAAAATACCATCCAAAACTTTTTCAAATAGGTTTGGTCGAGACCGGAGAGGCGAAAGATGGCGCAAGAGAACCCACAAATGCACAACTCTGAAATATCAAAGAGGCTCGGAATGAAGTGGAAGAAACTGACAGATCAGGACAAGAGAATTTACATTGATGAGGCGAAACGACTGAGGGCACAACACATGAAGGAACATCCAGATTATAAATACAGGTATGATATTCGATTAGCAACTTATCATAAGCTTAAGATTTAAAACACGAAACTTTAAAGTTTTATGTTGTATAACTTTTTTAAAAGTATTGTGATTCCAATAGTTAAAACAAAACACATTGGTTTTAAGTAAAGGTTGGCTCTTAAAATAATTTATTCATAATACTTAAGCGAAATGTTATGATTTTAATACCTTTTAAGTTAAAAATATTAACTTTTGTTGTCGCATATTTACTAACATTTTATAGGCTAGCTGTCGTGGATTATTGTAAGTTAAATTTAAATAATTTACGTTTTTAGTAGTAGATTTAACTTTTGTAAAGTAGTCTAGTTTCAGCTTAAACTAATTTAAAATTTATATTAAAAGACTGGTATAAAAATTATTTGAAAACAAAACGCTTTATTTTATCAACTTATTTTTTTTAGTTAAATCAGTAAACTTCTATTACAAAATAGTTGATACTTTAATACCTGTTTACTATTAGCTTAACTTATCATATTAAAAAGTTGCAAATATTGAAGTATAACTAAAAAAGTAATATGTTTATTATAGTACAAAGACAATAGAATAGAATCAAATTACATTTTGTAAGCTAAATAATACATATTGGGTATTTAATAAAAATAAGATATCAAAATATTGTGTTAGAATTTCAAATAAAAAGGTATAAGAATTATAAATTCATAAACAACTAGAAACTACTTATTTTGTAGTACCTTTACTTTTTATGATACTTATTTTAGTATATATTAAAACATAAAACAGTATTAATGCTTTTTCCACTAAATATAAAACAAAGTTTTTGAGACTGTGTATGCATTTTTGAAATATCTTAATATTAAATTAAATTTATTTCTTATGTGTTCCCAAGTGACATGTTCAATTTAATCGTTAAATGTTACACTTACAGAACTACAATCTGTAAAAACGCAGCTATTTTATTTTCGAGTTTATACAACACATTTTAGTGACTAGCCACATTTGATAATTAGCTACAACCTTAAAGTAGAGTTAGAGTTTGTTTGAAGTAAAGTTTAAAATGAGCAAATATTTCATGTACTTTAACAAACGATATTCTTGAATAAAAGCTCAGTAAACAAAAAAAAATTAAGTTTATATTTAAGCACAATTACTACATATTGTACCTTCTGAAACTGTTTTGGAATATTAAAAAAAAAGTTATTTTTGATCGATTCTAATTAATTTAAAAGTATAGTCCTGATTTTTAAGTGCTAAACTCAATTACTTAAAATAAAAACACAATATTTATCATCATTTTCGTTATAATCTTAATGAATTGTAAATCTTTTGAAACAGACCACGTCGAAAACAAGCAAAGAACCTGCTGAAAAACGACGGACAGTTCGGCGGTTACTTCCAAACAGCTGGAGGACCAATCATGGCGGGGTACAAGGGACCCCACGTTTCCGCCTCCCCGTACGACCGTCACCGGTACACCCAGTACCCAACTTTTGACGCTGCCATGGGTTACGGGTCACCGACTTCGTGTCAGGCTCAGTACCCGGCACAAGCGACCCAGGGGTACAGCCTCCCTCACAGCTTGTACCCTGGTTACTACTCGACAGCCGGCTTGTCCCTCCCCAATCAAAATACGTACTCGGGAGAAACACCTGTTTCAACTTCATACCAACCAGTGGTGAGCCAGCACATGGTGACGCCCAAGTGTTCTTCGAGTCAGGGAAATTCCCACGACGCGATGATGACGGCGCACCAAGCACCGCCGTACCTGCAGGTGACGGGGGGTTCTCCCCAGCAGGAAGCTCAGCAAAATTATCAGCTGCAGTACCAAGTAGCAGGCAAACAAGATATGTAAAATGTGTTTGTGACGTCATATACTTTCCAAGAGTTTTGTTTTATGACGTTGTATGTATTTCATGGACTTTTATGTAGAAAGGTTTTCATGTTTTGAAAAAATACGTTTTACTGTGTTAATTTAAATTTCAATTTTGTAAATTTTACTTTCACAAAATTTAACAGAAGATAAAATATTTAGCACATTTTTCTAATTGATTGTAATAATAAAAACTGGTCATGATTTTTCTAATATAGCAATATTAAGCTCTTAGAATAATTTTAATATGATATTAGTTTAATAAGGTTTTTTTATATTGGTCTTTTTGAACTAAAACCTCGTAGATTTTTTTTTAATCGATAGTTTGTTCTTTTACTAATGGCTTCAATTTTCTTATAAATTGAGATAGCTATTAAGGTCGTAAAGTTTTTTTAAATTTGATAACGAATTTATTTATTTAAAGGCTTTTTTTTTGACGTTCTTAATATTATATATTTACTTTTAACATAAAATCTATACGTTTAATTTTAGTTAATTTCCTTAAAAGTAGATAACTTTAAAATACTTTTTTGTACATTCAATATTTGTTTAGTGTTTACATTACTTCAATTATCACCTTTTTAAAGAATCACGTGCACAACTATGTGCATGTCTTAATAGATAACTAAATTAATTAGAAGTATCTTTTTATCTGTTTTACCTGATGGTTAAAACTATACTACTATTGACTAAACAATAGTACACATTTAAGTTTTGAAGTCAAAAAGTTAAATTAAGGTAACACTAGTTGTTGTAAAAAATATTACTTAGATTGGTTAGTTTTCTAGAGTACGTAAAAATTTTCGTTCTTTTGACATTTTTGCACAAACTACTAATAAACTTAATTCTCTGGATAGTAGGGTCTCTTTTACTTTTATGTTTATATGCATATATTATCCATTATATAGTATTGATAATGACACTTTTATCAATCTTAGAAAATATATTTTTAAATATTCAAAATAAAATACTATATTTTTTGATAGATTACTCTTACTGTATTTGACTGGTATTATCGGTAAACTTGAAAGCGCTTTATTCTATTTTTAGACCTGATAAAATACTTGAAAGCTTTTGAACGTTTTCAAGCTTACAGGTGTAGAACAAGTACTTGAGTTCGCAAATTTATCTTTCAATAAATGTTATCAGAATTCAACTTAATCAAAAAGACAAAAAATAGTTTAAGTTTTTAAATTGATAAAAAAATAAAAAGCACTATAATAATTTGGTCTGAGGTGCGGAAAAACCATTCGGCTTTCGATCAGTATTTTATTTACAATTTTTTAAACACATTTTTAGAAACGCATAAAATATTTAAGTACTTTTCAGCTAAAGACAAACATTATACACAAAAAAGTTAGACAGAAAAGTACGATTAGGCTCTTAATTTAATAACTACTCTTTACAAGTTCTCTATCTTTGCTTATTTTAACTTATTTTTGTTCTAAATTAGTGTTTTATTTATTACTAATACATTAATCTTGAACTAATTTCAGCCTGCACTTTTATGTTCGATTTTGAAGTTTTTTTTAAACTGAACAACTTGCTTTTTAGTCAAAACTTAGTTTCAATTTTATATTTTAGTTTACTAACTAGTTGTAAAATAATATTTTAGCTAAAAAAGTCTTGTTATTAAAATACTAGTTTAGTCATGGTTATAATACAGTTGCCAAACCTCTTTTATTTTGTGAGAAAGGTAAACGCTTTTCTTTTAATTAAAACTTAAGTACTAAAAAAAAAACCTTTTTATATATAAAGCTAAATTAACATCTAAACGAAGTGTTTTGAGTAAGACAGACAGATGCCGTAAACATTATCAATATTTTTCAGTTTAGTTTAAATTATTTAGACTCTTATGATTAACGTGTTTTCTCAAACTGTAACTGTTTTGTTTTTTTGTTGTTAAAATATTAGTTTTGACGTGTATTATTTATTTCACGACAAAAGTAAAGCGTTCAGAAAAATTTGTCATAGGACCTGGTTAAAAAAAAGCTTTCAGTCGTCTAGCTATATACAGTCAATCGTCTTGTCCAGGACAACTTTTAGCTTATCAAGTATCTAGTTAGACTATTATAGGGTTTAACTTATTAAGTCTTTTTTTATTATAAAAAGTATCTAAAAAAATAAGAGAAAAAAACTTTTTCTAAAGGCTAAATACATTTGTAAATTAAAACTATTTCTAAAGGCAGAATTTATTGTAAATTATAACCTTGATGTAAAAAGTGTTTACACAATAAAAAAATTAATTTCAAGTAAATGAATCTATAAACTTTTATAATCTTTGATTGAATTTTTACATTTTTAAACTTTATTCTTTTATTTAAAACAAAACGTTTATTTGTTATTTATTTATTTAAAGCTAAGCTAAATAACTTGACTTGTATACAAATTTCATAACGGCTTTTATTTATTTTTTTTTAGTTTAAGTTTGTGTTTAGATGAACTGTAAGATAAAATATGTCATTTTAAGGTTTGCTTTACAAAAATATATACTTTAATAAACTTGACTACTTTAAGTTTTTACTTTACCTTTTAGTAAGTTAAGTATAAAAGTTTACTTTGACTTTTTTTAAGTTTAAGTATAAAAGTATGCGTTACAAAAATTTATATTTAAACTAACTTTACCTTTTCTGTGTAAGAATTATAGCATATAGTAAAATTATAAAGTATAACTAAGTTTAGTAAATTAAACAATATAAAATATTTTTTTGTTTTATATTTGTTAATGTTGACAGAAATAAAAAAGTTTTTGTATAAAGTTATAGGTTTTATAATTGCGTATTAAATCAAACTTACAACATTTAAAAAAATATTATATCCCTTACATATAGTAAAATGATTATTTCCTTTTGCTAATTTTTATTCTTGAATAGTTTAAAGGTTGAATAATTCTAAATATATAATTCTGCAATTCATAAATTTTTAAAACAAAAATCAAAAGGTGAGTAAAATATTATTAAAAATTATTTAATTAACTACAATTTGAATTGAAATCATTTCTCATGCGTAAAGTATTCAAAAAACATTAAATTCGTCTTTAAAAGGCAATTTTGTTTGAATATTGAAAAAGATTTTATACAAAATTTTCTTTTATAAGATTTTAATGTTTGTTTGGTCAAAAACTTTTATTGAATTCTCAAAGAAAGTCAACTATTTGTTATCAGAACACAAAATATCTAAATTATGGTTTATCTTATATTGAAAAGCTGAAATTATAAAGTTTAGTGCTTATGTTCAAAGAACTTTTATGTTTTTTGTTTCTCATTTAAATTCTGTACTATATTTTTAAATTAATCATATTATAGTTGCTAAAATTGCTTTATTTTTTTTTTATTCGTTTATAAACTAAATGTGAAGTTTAAGTCTGTAAAATTAGAGTACAAATTATTTCAAGAACACAATTCTAAGTAACTTTTAAACTTAAACAAACTCAAAAAGTTTTTAACAAATTTTTCAATAATTTAACTTTATTACTCAAGAATTAAAATTGTAAAAATTAGCTATCAATAAACGTTTTAGCTAAAAATAAAAAAACAAAAATGTTATTGAAAACTAGTTAAAACAAAATATTATCTGAGATGCACACTAAACTAATGAAGTATATAAACTCCAAAATTTCTAAAATATATGTTTTCAATAGTTGACATTTTATATAAATATTTAATTAGCAACTAAAGTTTAAATTTCCGAAAAAATCGAGTGATTACATATTTATGAGCATTAAACGCTTAAGCTCGTTTAACGTCTTGTTTTTGTTTACAATCATTAGACGTTTCTCTTTAAACCTACACTGTCTGTTAAAGTTACTAAAGTTTAATAAAAAGCTTAAATTTTTTACTAATAATATGGAAATAAAAAACTGTTCTTGATATTAGGCTAAAGCTAAGATTTTAGTTAAACGACTTGCCACCAATTCATAATAATGAAACTAATCTTGTTATTAGGTGTATGTTGTTGGTTTGATTTAAATATATTGTTTTTGTATTTTTAAATAAAATTAGACCTAAAAATAGCAAAGCAGTATTGACTTTGTTCAAATAAGTTAATTTATTTACTGCTTAAAACAATAAAACGTATAATGTGTGCAATAATAAAAAAATATAATGTTATTTGAAACTGTTATATTTATGCAAATAGCTTGTTTTATTTTTTAAAGATACACATTGTAAATTTCACGAACATTTTTTTGTGGTAACTTAGGCTTAATGTAGTTGTTAAAGAGGTAATTTATTTCTAAAATATAAAATAACAATAATTTAAAATTTCTCTTTCTAACAAATATATTTGTAGTAGTTGATAAACTTATTTGAATTTATACAAATCTACACGTTGTATTAACATAAACAACATTGAAAGTAAAAATAAAAAAGGTAGAATAAAGTTTGACATTTGTAGATGTAATAAAATGCTAATTAATTAAAGTTACTAAATTCACTTTTTATCAGTTAATTTAAAATACATTTTGACACCTATAATTGATATCTTTTTATTAGATTTTACTATTTAGAATGTTTTAAACATTTGATTTTTTACTTTGATTAAAGAGCTTGGGAAAATATTTGCTGTTTTAGATCAGTTTAAAGATAACAAATAGTTATAGTTCTTAACTGGTTATTTACATTTTACAATAAAAAATGAATGAGATAAATAAACATAATTATGTACCAATTTATTGCAAGACAAACAGTTTTTTTCATTATAAACTTTATTAAAAACTTAAGCGCTTCCGGAATTTACTAACTCCCTTATCAAAATACTACACACTTACTAGTTAACTAAACATAAAATAAAAAGAGTGAAACTAAATCATTTGTAAAAGACACAACTAATTAAAACGACAAGTAACTAACAAAAATGGATTTGTTATAAACAAATAAGACAAAATGGATTATTTAAATATATTAATAGTTACTCTTGATCCTTTATCAGGACCAAGCTAATTATTTAAATTTGGTTTAAGTTTTTTAATTAGTAGAGATTCTGAAGATATTAAATCATTATAAGAACTACACGTTTTAATAATTTTAAAACAATTATAAATGTTGTTACAATTAGTACAGAATTTACAATTTTCGATGTGTTTAAATACCGTACTGTTAGTTGGAGTCACATGTTCTTTAATTCTTACGAAAAATTATCTTTCAGTCTCACCAATGTATTGGTTGTTCAGATCACCTGGACAGGTAAATTAATAGACTAAACAACTTTGATACAAGCGACTTATTGAATCCTTTAGGGAGAAATTTTCCTACTTTTTCTGTATTGTATGCAATACGTACTTTTACTCCGATGCCTTTGAAAATTGCTTTTATGTTCCTGTAGAACTTCTCTGACGTCTTTTTAACATATGGTATTGTAATGTAATGTTTCTTATCATATTTTTATATAGTTCTGTCTCAAAGTTGTCTTTCTTTTGTATCTATTCATCGATAAGCTTGGTCGGAAAAGAGTTTATCATCAACAGTTCTTTGACCTTTTGAAACTCGTCATTTTATAGATTTTCTGAGACGAGACTTTTGTTTCTGTAATACAGGTTCTTACTAAATTTCTCTTCCACGACTGCGGTACACACGAGTTAAAATTCATAAGCACGCCCGTGCTTGTTGGTTTTCTGTAGATTGATGTTATAAACTTGTTGTTTTTTATTGCCACCTGTGTATCGAGATATGGTAGTTTACCTTCTTGGCAAGTCCGGATTACAAATTTCATATTTTTATGCATATTGTTGAGTTTCATCAAACTGATGTATTTGTTCTTTGTTTTGGAAAACGCAGAAAATGTCGTCAGCATATCTGCAATGCATTTTAGGCTTGCAGTTTTGTTAAGCAGTTCTGTCTATAATTGACTGACAAACCAGTTGGCCAGTAAAGGTGCAAGAGGTGAGCCTATTGATAAACCATTTGTTTGTTGATATACTGTCCCATTGAACATAGAGATGCTTTGTTAGCATACACTTGGAAGATATTTAAATACTGTTTAAGTCATTTTTGATCGAGCAAATATTGAACTAGGATTGTCTATGAATATTACTTTCGTAACTTTATTAAGATTCTTCTCCAATGGGACGTTGGTATACAAACTTTTGATATCAATCGTGACAGAAATGTATGTGTTCAATGGTTGGTATTTTTTTCAATTTTTCAACAAACTCAAAGCTGGAGTTAATAATCTAATCACTTTTTATGTATGGTTTTAGTTCTATCCCTAGCTATTTACATAAAGCGCATTCTGGGGTATTTATTGCTGATAGTACTGGTCTAAGAGGACAATTAGTTTTATGGTTTCTAGCAAAACCATATATTTTTCAAGGTTGTGTTCCTTTGGGTATTTACTTACAGAACACTTTATCAGAGACCAATGGCTTAATATATTTGAAATAGATATAAGTAATTGATACGCCACTTAAATAGTACAGACTGACTTAATCTTATGTTTTGATTAGTAAATTATTTCAAACGGGACTAAAGTAGTAAAGAGTAACAAAGCACACTTCAACAAAAATTCGTAAATTGTAACAATTACTGTTAATAAAGTACTGTACAAAGACCCACTAAACTACAACACGGACGCATTTTATAAATAATTAAAACAATTTTTACCTTTACTTGTTTTTTTAATTATTATGACAACACCAGTTTTGTTTTATTAAATACTGTTTATTTTGCTTTTAAGCACTTTATTATGGTTTTGAAATATCATTAATTTTATATAAGTTTTTTAAGTAAGACAAAAGAAAACTAGATACGTATACTTAAGTTTTTGATTGTATACTGTTCGTAAAACTTATTTTATGATAAATCATCTGCATAAGTTACTATTTATCTTAAAAAGATGAATTGCATACAAATTATAATAAAAGGTTGCTATTTTAAAAATAAGTTTCATAGCGATTATACAGTAATGTTTAATCTTAAAACTGAAAGTAGTCGGGTAACTTTTGAACATATTTTAAATGTTTTTTGGACTTCTGTTTTTTATTTCTCTAACTTCATACTAGTGTATTTATATTAGTTTAATATTTTTTCTAAGTTAAGGTATCAAAACTTATTAATCAAAAGTTATTAAAGTCTTAACTTTAAAAAATTTGTGCAATAAAACAAAGACAGCTTAGTTTTATTTGTTTATAATTTATAATAAAAAGCGCACTTAAAAGAACCACCTGGTTCGAAAACTTATACATATTTAATCAGTTGAAAATTGTTAAAGGATGCACTAAATTTCCATTACTAATGACAGCATAATATTTACTAGTAAACACAATAAGCGCTTAAAATTTCTTTCCTATGTATAAATTATTAAACTTACAAAATATTTTTCTATAAAAAAATAAAGTGTTGTTTTATAGTTTTTTACAATTTTCTTTAAATATTTGTTGTTTTTTTTAACAGCTTTTTATGTTTTACTTAAAAGTATATAGTATACTTATTATTAGATATTTAGTTTCGACTTATAGTAGTTTCAAACAAGAAAGTAAAATATTAAAGTAGTTAAGTAAATTAGTTTAAAATATCAATTTGTCAATTAAAATTAAACTATTTATTAAACAATAAAGGAATTGTGCTCTTTTTTCATAAGTAACACTTTGATAAAACCTTTAACATTAAGGTTACATTTTTATAAATTAAAATATTAAATATCAAAATCTGACATGTTTTTTATTTTTTTATAATATTTTAAAATCATCTTTTCAAAAGGCATTAAATTTAAATTAAGGTAGTATCTAAATTGAGATGTTTGAAGAAAACTAAATACAGAACTTGTCAAATATTTGAAAGTAAATTTGGACCACAAACTTTATTGATCAGTTATAAACATGATTGATCATTTCATTTGAACTTTTCAAGGTTTATACAGATTAAATTACAAATGAATTTAATTAAAAACTCACTTAGCATTATTGTTTTTCAATGTGCTTGAAAAAGAGTTATTTTTGTTTTATAAAAACTTTAAACTTTATTTAATTTAGTTACTGATGTTTTGCTGGCCTCATATACAATAAAATATCCATAAGGTACTCACCTTGAACACAGGCAACCGTCACGAAATGAAACACTTTTTTTACGGTTTTTACCCTTTTCACCAATTTATACTTTAATATAAATAAAAAACGTTATATTCTAAAGTTATTTTCTGTTACAAGGATAATTTCTAAAGATTTTTTAAAATCACATTTACGATATAAAATGATTTTATTGAAAATAAAAATTAGTTTGTTGTCTCTTAAAGTGCTTACCTTTTCGACATCATTATAGTTTAAACGTTAGTTTAATTTGTTAAATTTTTGGTATAGAATAAACAATTTATTTTATTACCACGACTTTATTTTCATTAAAAAAGTTTAGCAAATGTAATCTTCACAATTTTGTTAATTTCAAAAAATTACTTGTTTAATCAACATTCTTTCTTTCAACTGACGTTCAAAGTTTTTGATGCTAAAAACGAACAACAAAAAAAAAACGAATTTTGTTAAATTCTAAAACAAACCGTTTAAAAACAAAATATTAACATATCATTATAGCTTGAGGTTGTTTATTGATTTTCACACATATCATGTTTTAAACAAACTTAAAACTTTTAAAACACGTTATTTAAACTGTAGGCGCCAACAGAATTCATAAAACAGTACTCAAAAATTAAAGTCGTAAAATTTTCACATGTCATTCGTTATAAACTATTTATTTCGTCTCTCTGAAAAGAGTTTAACTCATACTTAGCCCGTTTACTAAGCTATATCAAGTTTTTTGTTGTATAAATTGAAATTAAGCAAGAATTAAATAAACATTTTTTTATTTTTTTTAATTTCTAAAGGTATATTTGTGTGGTATCAGTAATCTAGGAGCTAATTTGCGTATAATAATTGAGTTAAAAGCTTTTTTTTTGCCAAATGTTTATGTAAACTAAACGAACAATTAACAAAAACCGGTCAATTAAATTTTTGTAAATAAACAAATAAAATGTATAGACTTTATTGTTACTACTGATAACTAAACTTCAATAAACTTAATATAAATTTATACAAAACTACGTCACTTTAAAACTCGATACAAGAGTTTAAACAAATAAGTTTGACAAATAAGTAACAGTAGTAAATTTAAAACTGTTATAAAAGAAATAAAACAACTCCTAAAATGAACAACTTTTTTTATCACTACCATTTATTCCTCTGAAAAATATGACATTTTGCATAGTATTTTTATAGTTACTTTTTCTTTTTAACAAAAATCATTGTGTTTTATTCAGCTTTTTTTTGTCTTGAATTGTAAATCTGAATGTATAACAGGTTTAAGAATTAAAAACAGTGACTATTAAAATATTTGTAATCTCGAAATTATATAGATAAAATTTGTACAAGTAAAAAATGTTAGATATTTTTCACCTGGTGTTATACTTATCTTTTAATAAGGTATTTAAAAAAAAATATTCGCTTTACAAAACAACAAGTATTAACTAAAAATAGTTAAACTCATAAGTTAGACTAAATGCTTAAATGCCATGATTCTTATACAACTGTCACATGGTAAACTCTGGTCAAAAGCGGCTAGTGCAAAGAATTGTTTGAGATCAAAACTTTGAATTTAACATTCAAGAGTGGATATTTTTTGTAAGTTGGGCTGTAGAACTTATACGGAAGCATATTGTACGCGGTTGGTTGTCAAATTTACGACTGTAATAAGAAATTAGTTTATGTGTTTAAAAATTTAGTAAGACTATATTATTTGCATAAAGCTTTTCAAGTAACACTTTTTTGATTCAAAAACCGAATGAAAGTTTTGTTTTGAATTTAATTTAAGTTATGAGATTTTATATCATATAATTATAACTAAAAGACTAAAGAAAACTCTAACGTTTTACCTGAAAAGTTTAAGTTGTTGTGAGCAGAAATTAGTGTAAGTTTTAATTTTTTTTTGTATTCGCGACGTTATACAGCTTGTTTATATTTATCTTTAATCAAAAATTTTAAAAACTCATTTTACAACTTGATTAAGAAATTTTGAAGTTAAGTTAAGTTTTTATGTTGCGCTTAAAGTTTTATTTTTGTTTTTAATTTAAAATAATTAAACTCAGTTCTGTAGTATTAGGAAATATATTATTGTATTAGACAAAAACATTCAGTTTATTTTTCAAATAAAATAACTTATAAAAGTTAATAACTACTTAATTATTTACAATTATGCTTATTAAAAAATTAAGATTTTTCAAATTCAAATGAAAATATTAAAAAGATGTTTATCGTTTTTTTTTTTGATCGACAGACCTAGACACAATAAAACATCAAAGTATAAAATAGATAATTTTATTATTTCGCGTTTCAAATAACTGACCATTTCAATTGTTTAAATGTGGTGAGAATATAAAACCGCATAAAATTTGAATAAAATTTGTCTTAATTTCATTATTGTTTTTACCTTTAATTAGTTTTTAAAGTATTTTGTTTTATTTTAAATTTCTTTATAAATAAACTATTATCAGTACTTAATAAACCTTACTAAGTTTTATTTAAAAACATTTTTTCGAAATTTTGATTTTAAAGTACTAAATAGTCCTAAATCGTCTAATTTTACAAAAAACGATAATTAAATCACTTTACTTTTAAGACGTTATTCAAAAATTTTTTATAAGTAATGTTTAAAGTTCAACTACTTTATTGTACTATACTTTAAAAATCGTACTAATCTTATGAATCTAAATACGTTCAAGTTTATATCAACTTTTTTTTATAAAACAATCTAAGCATTTCCCAAGTATTTCCTTCATATTATATTTATTTGTCTATTTTATAATTTTGGTATACAATAAGTTAAAACTTTTTATATAGTGCAAGTTGAGAATTCTAGCCTAAGTACAAACAACAATAAAAGTTTCAACTTGAAAAAAGTTACCAGACAAGATTTCATTAGTTAAGAAATTAAACTTAAAACATTTTTGTTTGCTCTGAAATAAGAAAATATAAATTAAAGTTTCAAAAACGTTTTTCACTAACGTTTACTAACGTTGCACTGAAAATGAATTAAAGCTTAATGTTTACAAGCATTTAATAGTTTAATTAGATTTATGTAAAAAAAATTGGTAAGGTTTTTTTCTTTACTTTTTCTAAGCATCGTTTTTTAATTCAATTATTATCATGTAAGGTTGATGATCGGTTTGCACATTTATCAAAAGTTATTTTAAATCTACAGAATCTTTTTATAGTTTGACTGATTGCTTTATGATAAGAAGGATAAAAAACAATAAAGCACTCATTGAAAAACTGTTTAAAAATGACTATACACTGTTCAATGTTGATGATAAAAATGTTTTTAGCAACTTATTATCATTTCTCAACCAAATTACTAATAAATATAAAGTTTAACTGTCACAATTCATAAGTTTATAAAATGTATTTGAGTATTTTTGTTATTTTTTAATTTTTTCTGAAGTTTTTTTTATATAAATTTTGTTTTTTTTATATGCAATAGAGTTATGGCTCGCTAAAATATTTTGATGGTTAGTTATATAGTGTTTTTACGCAAAAATGAACTAATAGTGAAAACTGGTAAAAATAAAAACTGTGCTACTACACTAGATGTTTTTTTTACTATTTATTTCAAAAAATAAGGGTTAAAATACTTATAGATAAAAAAAATGTTTAGATAAACTGTTTGTTAAAATCTTGTAATATAGTATATTTACTGTTTTTATATAATTTTTTCACACACTTTTAAAAAATTTCAACTTTATCTTTGTTGATGTAGAACAAAATAAAAAAAAGCATGCAAATATATAAAAAAATTTGAATACTCTAGCTGGTTTATTAAGGTCATGTTTTTACACATTGAAAACTTGTAACTCCTTTCTTTGATGTTTAATTTGATTGACATTATGCAAAAGTTATCGACGCTTAATGTGACGCATTTTATTTGTAATTGACGACGTTACAGTTCAGCTTATCTATACAAAAGAGAGTTAATCCAGCTTAATTATTAATTTAATTTGCTCTTTTGTAAACTAACTTTTTAATTAAGCAAGTATTTAGTTTGACGACTAAGTTTTTCATTAATAATAGCATTTTTCTTATTTCTAATCTGTGGTTAGACATCAAAAAGAATAAAGTAAAACTCTCAAGCGAGTTGAACTTTTATCTAATTATAAAATTTTAAAAATTTGTAAAACACGCAGTATGCACTTTAGACAACGTTAATAACAATATTTGAAAAGTTTTTGAAGAATAGATTAGCAAATTGAAAATAAGAAAACATATCAAAAAAATATTAACATATATTTATTATTTTTCAAACTAAAGCTTTGAGTTCTTTTTTTAGAAGCTAGCACTTTTATGTTATTTATATTAATTTGCATTTAAACCGAATGTGCTTTTGTTTTAAATGTAGTTTACAACGTTACATTAAGATTACATGAACTTTTAAAAAATGTTACTTTAAAAAAAATAGATTTTTTGAAAAAGCTAAACCTACAGTATATTAAGATAACTTTAATTATACATATAATCTTAGTCTATGAAATAAAATTTATACAAAAAGATTATCTATGCTTTAAAAATTGGATAAAAAACTTATTTTATATAATTTTTTTAATTGTTGTTACATCAAGAAGCACTTTAAGTTAAAAACAAATGCGGTTTTTGAAATAAAATGCTCAACTCAAAAATAGTTAAAATCCAAAGATATCTCTAATTATAGTTTAACTAGAAGCATTAAGAACAAAAGTGAGGTCAAAAACTATTACTAACAATGCCAAGTTTAAAAATAAACTATAAACGTTTAATTGTTTTAAAAGTGTTTTCGTTATATATTTCATAGTTTTGCAAATGCTTTTGAACTTTGACAACTTAGTTTTGTAACTTAACTTTTAAATACTAATTGTCAGCCAACAGCAATGTATAATACTGTGATTGGAGTTATAATTATGCTTTTTATACTAGTATTGATTCGAAGTTTAAAATGACAGCATTTTTTATTCCATATTTATTATTTTAAACTTGTTTTACACTATATCCTAACTTCTAAATAAAGGTGTTTAACTACTAAAAAATCTTTTTTATAAACAATGTATAAAACTAAATTTAAAAAAAAACTATCTAGCAATTTACCAACAACTTTTGTAACACTACTAGTACTTTCTATATACTTAAAATAGCGGTATAACACTTAATTAACTGGAGGATGTTTATACCTTTGTTAGAGAGTTTTTTCCAGAATCTTAACTTATTACAGCTTTATTTTCTCAAAGTTATTGCGAACGATTCGTTATTTGAGTGCGAACTTTACTCATATAAGAATCATTGTTGCAATTAAACGGTTGCAATAATATAAAATTTAGTAACAAGCATGTGACATTTATAGAATACAACTGTGGTTTCAAACATCTTGAAACCGATTTTTATGAACTAAACTAATAGTAATTAACTATATGATTTTTATGCTTTTCATGTTTTATTTTTGTTTTCTACATTAAGATGTTTTTAAGTGATACTAACTTTTTTGGAACTTTTTTATGTTCATACTTTTGTTTTACAGGCGAATGTACATTACAAAGCACATGGAGTACGTACTTATGTTTAAATAACAGAAAATAAAAAAAGCAATTGAATAACTTGTCGTAAAATCAAAATTAAATTAAGGTAGTACCGTAGTAAATACTAGTAGTTTTATTAAATAAAGTATTTCAGTACTTTCAAGTAGGACTCGTCAGAAATTGTTTCCTACTGGATTGGAATGAATACAAATTGAAATAAAATTATACTGCAGTTTAAAGTTTTAAGATATGAAATGACGTAATAATCAGATGTTAAAAATTAAATAAGTGCTAATGCTAAACAAATTTGGTATACTAATAAATCTCGGTAGAATTAAAACAATCTAAATAAAGAAGCGATAAAAATTTTAAATTAAAACTAAATTAAAATCTCAAAGGTTTCATGTAAGAATCGATCAACATGTTCCGAAAGTCTTGAAAAAGTGGTTTGATGGCCGTTCTGAGAAACCAACTAAAAAATACTTTTCGGCGATTGGGCAACATTTGTTGGACAATCCTGAGTGTGTTAAAAATCATAAAAAGGACAATTTTTCAGTCTTAGTGAGAGCGGAGAACTCTTTTCAATTGCATATTTTGGAAGCCTTATGTATTCAATCTTTAAGGCCCAGTTTATGTAAGCAGAAAAAGTTCGTTTACCAAACTAGACTTTTTAAATCCTTATATTAGTAATTTTAAAGTAATTAGTTTCTTGTTAAACTTTATTTTTAAGCATAGTTTTAATTTAAAAATTTTATCGCTTCTTCATTTAGATTGTTTTAATTCTACCGAGTTTTATTAGTATACCAAACTTGTTTAGCATTCGCACTTATTTAACTTTTAACATTTGATTATTACGTCATTTTATATCTTAAAACTTTAAACTGCAGTATAATTTTATTTCAATTTGTATTCTTTCCAATCCAGTATTAAACAATTTCTGACGAGTCCTACTTAAAAGTACTTAAATAAATTTAAAGAAAATGAAATGCATTATGTTATATATTTTTAGTAAGTTATGCACCGGAAAAAAGCTGTTTAAATAAAGTATCTTTTACTTTTTTGAAAAGTTGGATAACTAATTTTTAAAAAGCTAAATAAATATTTTTTTGATTAGATTGCTATAAAAAAATAAATATACAAAATATTTTTGAACTAATTAATAAAGGTCTTCAATTACTTTGTGTAAACTGCACACAGCAATATATTTATATTATTATCTTAAAATATAGATTGTGAATTATTTAGCAAGTTTAGGTATTGAATGACAATAAAATTATTTCTTTTTCATCTCTTTTAGTTGGTTCAACTTACTACTGTCAAAATGAAGCTCATGTTTTAATATGAAATTTATACAATACAGTTTTTAATGTACAAACTTAATTTCTTTGAAATGTAAAAACTTTTAGTAAATGCTTCTCGTTACGGAAAACGAAAATTCTAAAACTAATAAACTATTATAACTTATTTAGAGTTACAAGTTACTTTATATTTTTCATTTTCACATGTTCGAGTCACTATTGCAATTTTACACTTGATTTTTTTCATTCTTTTCTAAATAGCCATTTGACAGGTGAACAATACAGCTGTGGTTTATATTAACCAAGATGCCGGCATCAAAATGAACTTGAACGGACAGCTATGCTGAATCCAATACTTTTTTTTTGCTCTTTTTACTTTTTCAATCTTTTTGTATTTAGTGTGTCTAATGTACTTCGTTATTTCGATAGTAATTTAGAAAATATAGAAACTTCAAACAAATTAAGTAAAGTATGGGTATTAATGAACTATTATAAAAATAACTTAATCATAAATCTTTTTTTTAATTATTATTTATTTCTATACATTAAAAGCAAAAAGAAAAATACTGCTTTTAAATTTTCAAAAGCATTTGATAAAATATTTGACGAAATTTTAACTTGAAAGTCATTTTTTTGTATTTTTTATTACGTTTTAAAAATTGTACTGTTTTATTGATGTGTAATATCTGAACACTTAATCACTTAAATACACTTAAACAGCTGTATTTCAAATGTTTTATATGATTCTTAACATCTTAACATATTTAAAATCTTAACAGGGTGCCTCGTTAAAAATTTTTATTAGTAATAAGATAAAATAAGACGTTTAGGAATTAAATAACCCTTTTTTGTTTTGTTTTTAGACTAAAGTTTAATAATAATGCAAACGGTTTCAAAAATAAAACATTACACAGATTACATTTTAATTAAGTAAGCTGTAACATAAGTACTCTTAAAGTAGTTACCACTCAATCTAGGATACAAAACAAAGTACTTACTTAAGGCTTTTTACTGTAAGTTGTATGCAAATTTAGCAAAGCTAAAGTCGTGACAGCATTATTATTATTACAAACAGTTATGTAATATACTACAAAAGGTAAACAATGCAGTATCAATTACTGTGTTAGACAATTGTCAAAAAAAACAAAAACTTTATTAGACTATTTTAAGTGTTAGAGAATTGATAATAAGTTTAGCAGTCAGTTTTTAAAACTTTCTACTTTTACGCGCAACTCGGATAAGCACGGTCTTTTTTACGGTTTTTAGATAAATCACTCAAAAACATTACTTTTTTGACTTCTAAATAATTTTTTTTGTTCATAGATATTTTTAATTTAAACTGTTCATGTTTTTAGTGATAATACAAAATCTAACACAGTACAATTGATACAGCATTTCTTACCTTTTGTAGTATATTACATAACTGTTTGTAATAATAATAATGCTGTCACGACTTTAGCTTTGCTAAATTTGCATACAACTTAAAATGTCAAAAATCTAAAATAGGTCAAGTAAAACTTTTGAAACAAACTATTTAAATTAAGTCTAAAACTAGTATCAACTAAAATAAAATACTAAAATTTTAAATTTTTCATTTGTTAAATTACCAGGTAATTGACTAAAACATATCAATTTTTTTGATATTAACAGTTACTAAGATTTTTTAAACTTTAAAGACCAAGTTCTTAAAATAAAACTCTAATTAAAAACTGTTTCTTAAGATAACAAAAAAGCAAGTATTTCAAAATGTTTTTTAAGTGAATTTAGAACAACAAAACGTTGTATTAAAAATAGAAAGGTAAGAAGAGAAAGATTTCTAACTTTTAAGCACGTTTTTTTTTAAACTAGATAGTTACGTTTTTAATTTTGTTAAATGTTTGTAAATAGGCAATCATTAAGTTTAACGAAAGGTGTAGAGTTGTTTATGTATAATGATAAAAAATGCTTTTAAAAATGTTGGTTCAAGGACCTGGCGTGCGAAAGGAAATTTAGGTCACTATTTCACCAAGAATTTAGATTAATGTTGTGTCTGAAACCACGTCAAGTATTTTCCTCGCATAGAACATTAAAGCTTATTCTTATTCATTAAGAGCTTATAAAAATAAAAACAAAAAATCCATAAAAAAATTAAAATATAAAACTGTAATCACTACATATTCGAAGTTTATATTTTATAATCGAATAGTATACAAATTAATCTTGAACATAAATCGCTTTTAAAAAAATCACTTTAATTGCAAATTTTTGTTTATTAAAATATATGTCCAATTGTACAAAAAGCTTACATTGATGCACAACATAAATCAATCAATTTTAAACTTATTTGTTTTACAATTTAATAAAATTGAATTTTTTGATTTATTTGTTTTGAAGTTTAATAAAACTGAGTTTTTTCATTCATAAGAATATGAGGTTAGCTTTTAATAAAATTTTTAATAAACATATTTAAAAGAATTAAAAAAAAAAAAAAATTATCTGAAAACTATTAAACTTCCGAACCAAACTTTTATCACAAGTATGAATTTTTTGAACAGTTAAAATTACTTTGAAAAGAATTGAATAGAAAGAACAAACTTAGGTTTTAACTCATAACTTAATAGTTTAAAGTTATTAAGCAAAACCATCTAATCAACAACATATAAATCAACATAAATGGTTTGTTTACTCGAGCTGCGCTATCGTCAAAACTGAAGTTATCATTGCACAGATCACCTTGACAGCAAGTTAACGTAACAGTAAAATTATGTACATACGGGTGTTTCACTTCTAACGTTCCTGGTTGTTCACAATACATCGTTGAGCAACCTTTTGCCATGCAATAGTCTTGATCCCCGCATTTCAAACGAGTGTCAGGGCTGTTTTTATGTATTGAAGTCCCACAGAAGCCGTTGAAGTTTTTACCGCATTCCTTAAAAGTAGGTTCAGAACTGCACGTGTCGTTAGTACCCGTTGCAATATCCATGCAGGTGTAGCATCTCATGCTAGCTGAACTGCTGACAACACAGAGTAAAATTAATATTGAAATAGAAACGTTCATTGTTTGCTTGTACTGAGTATTCTCAAGTTATTTTGCCGTAAAAAGTATACTTTTTATGTTACTGTGAGAAGTTGATATTAAATTCAAAATATTATATATCAACAACGAAGTAATGCATAAATGTACTGCACATTAAACATAGATGAAATCAGAAAACAAGTGACTTTATAACATACACTTTAGGATTTTTGTGCTCTTTAACAGTTTTTACAAGTTAGTTTGATTAAAATTTTGTAGTAAATAACTGTTCGTTTAAATTTTATTTCTAATTTGACTTACTTGATAAAATAAACCAAGAAAAAATAATACAATATATACAAGCACTTATAGTTGCGATTATTATTAAATTTAACTGAATGGTGCACTTAAAAAATTTAATGATTGTATAAACATAGGGATGTTGTTTGTATCGCTGTTGTTTTGTTTTATCCAAAAATATCAAAATCATATATTTAAATAAATAGCTACATTTGATAAACTAGTTTGTAAGTCTCAAAGTTTGCACAAAAAATATTAATCTAAGACCAGTCTATGTTATAAGAATCAGAAAAATGTGATTAAGCTATTATTAAACTAGTACTTTACTTAATAACTTTATAAAAATGATACATTGCTAATTAATAGTTGTAGTGTGAAAGTATGTGTCAGTAGTTTTATTTTTAATCGATAGTTTTTCTATTCGTTTCGTATAATAACAACAACATTTTACTCAAATAAAATATTCTTTATGTTAAAACCTTACAAAAGCGTGTTTTATTTGGTTTTTATTTTTGTAATCTTTAAGAAAACTAGAATAAATAAATAAAATAACCACTGAAAATATTTTTTTTTATAAATAGTTTTATAAAAAAATTTATTTTCAGTTAACTTTATTCTATTTAGTAAAATTAGTTTTAAATTTTTGTAAAAATGAAAAAGTTTTATAAGTGCTTTTGTAGTATATACCATTTAAAAGTTCTATGGTTACGAACATGAGCACATTTTAAAAAGGAAACTTTTAAGTCAAAATTTGTCAATCAAAAGTGTTCTTGAAATTTATGATTCTACACCTCTAAAGCTTCCTTTTTAAATAGAAACCAATGACCAATATGCTTTTATTTTTTTTAAATATGTTATTTAGGATTGTTTTTTATCAAGTTAAAAAATAATCTGCTACTATTTTGTTACCAAAAATATAATTTGTTTTTGATTCAATACTTATTTTTAGTATAAATAATTTGGTTAGAACTGTTTGAGTTTATAATTTAATTACATATCATTGTTTTTATTATTACTATTACTAAAGCAAGTTAATATATAACTTTGATTAGTACGTTGTATTTAGTTTTGTATATACATAAGTTATCGTTTCTCATATTAGATTTACAATTTCAAGCAAAATTTTTATATTGTCAAATGTAAAATGACTTAGGTTTATCTTAAGAAAAATTAAAGAACTAATTAAAGAAAAAATTAAAAAATCTAAAAATTAAGGTTTCGAATTTTGTTTTACAGATGTTATAATTTTGTTTGAAGTGTAAATACTTCTACATGCCTAGATATTTTAGACAGTTGTATAACTTTCTAATGTATAGCATTAAAAACAACTATAGAAATGCTGTACTATTGAACAAAAAAACTGTGCTACTTCATTACAAAAAGTGACACACCCCTGTAACTCTGTATCAGTGTAAGTAATTCAATCACTTATAAACGTTATAACAAATAGCAAAGTCATCAACGGTATAAATTTTGTTAGTATAAACCTTTTTCGAGTTATTAAGTAGTTGTAACTTAAAAATACTAATGTAAACATCTAAAAACATTTTGAATTGTAACTATACGAAGTATCTAAAAATAAAAACAAGTTACCACATAAATTTGTAAATTCAAAATAGTTTTAAATGTTTTGACGTCAACAGCTGCTAGTTAATAATGATCAGTATATAATGCATTATATTTTATATATTTTTTGAATTATTGATAAATTTAGATAAAAAGCGGTTTATCATATAAATTTAAAACTATAAAAGAAGTTTAATCAATTCAAAGCTTTCAAACAAAATATAATAACTTTTTAAAGTCGAAATAAACTACATGTTCACTTTACATTTACTTTAAATAAAAAGTGCTGAAATAATGTATCTAACTATCTTGTTTTAAACCAATTTAAAATACTCCACTAAATATTTTATTTTGTCGTAACAAAAAACAGTTTGTTTTGATAACTACAACAAAAAATTACTATAATTACTTCTATTGTTTTTTTTTGTTTCATCTAAAGTTGTTGCTTATTCAAGTGTTTTTAAATGTTTGACTAGCGTTCATTGTTTATCTGAGTTGGGTATTTTTTAAATTCTTTGAATTATCAAAGTGTTTTATCGTTTTTCTTAGTAAAAGACGTTGGCTTACATACAACTAGCCAATTAACTGAATAACTTTTTTATTTGTATTTAAAAATTTTGTTTTTATCAATAAAATGACGAAATAGATAGTTAACTTTTGTTTATTTTGTTTAGGTTTAAAAATTTGTAAGTTAAACTAAATAAAAGATTTTAAAGTAATTTAGAGACTATTAAGCATCAAAGTGTACCGGTTTTTTCTTCTTGACATTGATTTTTTATAATTTTGTTTTCAAGACAATTATCAAAAAATAACTTCGATAAAGTTTTTTTTTGTCTTGTTGTAAATACTTTATTGAGTAACTTATATATATCTAAATAAAGTTTACTTAACTTTTTTATATCTATTTTAAATTTTTACATAGACACTGAATATTTTTTTATAATTGCTAAACAGAATAGTAATTTCTAGTTAGACTACTTTATTTAGAGAAAAAAGTTTATTAATTCAAAATTAAAAAGTACACTTATTTTGTATGTGTAGGTAAAAAATAGAAATTGGAACAAATATTTTATTCAAATACAACCATTTCCTAAATACCATGTACTTTAAAATACTTATCATTTCTAATCAACATTTAGTTCTTAAAGTAAGTACGAAAGTGTACTTACAAGTTTCACACCTATCAAATCACTATCTTGTTAATAAAAATAATCACGCTAAAATTTTCCTTAACACTGGAGTTTTAAAATACAAAATTTTTAGAGTTTTGAAGCAAAAGTTTAAGAAAATAGTTTAAACTGTGTAAACTAACAGTAAGTTTAATTATATAACTTCTTTTTTTTTGTAAACTGATGTCTATAGTACTCTTCATTGATTTGAAAAATAATAACTATATTTGAATAAGGCAGTATTTGTACAACTTTTAATTTGTATGAAAAACTACTTAAAATTTTTTACATTTGAGTTGTTTTTAGATTTGGAAAGCTTTAATTTAAAATAATAAAATATGGCATTAAATCTATAACTATGACTTAGATTTAATTTATCAAAAATACTCGTTTTAACTCATAAATTCATTTTACAACCTTAACTTTTATACTAATTTTTTATAACATTAATCTTATTAATTAGCTACAGATCTTTGAAAATCCAGTCTAACGGAATTTAAACGCACACTTAAGTTTTTTTTGCCGTCTAGCAAATTGCAATTGGTTTATAATTTAGTTATATAAATTAATAAAACATTTTTATCTAACTGACAAACTGTTTTCTTCACTGAATTTAAACTTTTTTAGTTAAACTATAAATTTTAGCACAAATGAATAAATCCGGCCGGATTAGCGAGAGACTGAGTTAACAGGGCCGAATAAATGAGGATGCACTGTACTAAACATAAACTACAATTTGTTTTGTACAGAACACAGGATTGTTTTTTAAATTCTAAGCTATATTATAATCATAATAAAACTTTCGTTGTTAAAGATAGAAATAAACTTTTTAAATGAGAAGTTTTTCTCAAACAAGTTTTCAAAGCTAATATCTTTAGGTAAAATAAATAATTATCACATTAGTTACTTAGTTCTGGCGTAATTGTTTAGTAGTTACCACAATATAAACATAACGAAATTAAAATAAGTAGTTCAAAAACGTAATTGGAAAACTAGATTTCAACATAAAAATTTAGAAAGGTTAATTTTGTTATAAATTATTCAACAAATAATTCGTTAATTTTTGCACAGTAAATTTAATTAAAACTAAAAACTTATCAATAATAATTTTTTTGTTATAGGAAAAATTAAACCTTGCGATAATGAAAAATAGCACTTATTATAGACTACCTAGTATTTTTATGGAGTTTGAATATCATATCAATCATTTAAACTTTTTTGTTTGTATTTTATCAATCACAAAATTTTTAGGTAACAATAAGGAAAGTAATTCTAAAGCAGCCATACAGAACAAACTAACTTTGTTATATTTGCCTTGTTTTTATAATAAATCGAAATCTATCTACTAAGCAAACAAAAGACAAGCTCATGTTTGAAAAAAAAATTTCAATCTCTAAATTACAACGGAAACATTTAACTAATTCATACGATTTATTTGAGGTTATAAGGTCTGTATAGTTTTTTTTTTCATCTTCATCTCGTAGGATCATAAAATAATCTATAATAAATTAACAAAGTAAAAACAAACACTAATAAAAACTGTAAATGATATATAACATTAAAATAAAAACGTTTATTTCAAAGTAAAAAAAAACAAAAACAGAAAAAGTGTTAAGCATTAGAAATAGTATTTACAAACTACATTTTTTTTCATTTGCACATTAAATTTAAAAACTTAAAACAAATTTATTTAAAAGACTGGATAAATTTATGTTAATTTAGTTAAGCTTTGATCTTGGTAAGATTCATAAAACATTTAGGGTTTTTAGACTCTTGACTAAAACAATATTTATTTTGATAACGAAAAACGGTTTAGCATTGATGTCTAAAGTTTTATCATTATTTTCCGTTCATTTTGTGATAGTGATTGTTTTTGTCATTTTATTAGGTTAAAAAAAAACAACTTTGTAGTTTCGAATTTTGTTTATCTTTTTAAAGTAGAATTAAATTTAATTTTTGAGGTTTAAATAATCTTTTATTTTTGAATCAGAGTTTTTTCGGAAGCAATTTAGTTTAACGTTTAATTTACTTTTTTATAAAAAAAACTCGGAAAAACTTATTTTGCTTTAAAATTAAGTTTTAAAATTTGGAGCTTAAATTATTTACATAAATCACATTTATTATACAAAAACAAGCTATAAAGTTTCACTAGAAAATAAAAATATTGTAATAAACAAAAATACTACATAGCAAATTTAAAACTTAAGCAGCCGATTTTCAAAATGTTAAAGTTAAACTAAGATTTTAATTTTATAAGTAAATTAAAATAATGTTACTTTAGTGAAGTTTAGTATTCATGTTTTAAATGCTTTATTTTAAGATGTATAATAAAATTAATTAAACTGAATCAATGAAGTATCTAAAATTACTAAAGTTACGATTTAATAACTGTTTCTCGTTTTATATCAATAAAACCGACTTATTTAAACAAAAGCGAAACAATCTTTGCAATAAATTACTAATTCTATCTTTTAAACTTCATTAAACAAACAGTTTTACCAGTAGAAATCTTTATTTTAGTTTTTATACAATAGTATTGAAGCTTTCGTTATATGTTTCATAGCAGTAAAGTATTTTAGCGTAAAAAGATTAACGTACGTAGATGCTAATTTAGTCTATTTATAAATAATCAGTAATTTAGTTTAACTTAAAATAAACGTCCTTAAGTATATATACAAAATTCTATAGTATTAAAAATAATTTTAAGTTATTTTATTTCTAATAAAATTACATTTACACATAAATACTTACTTTAAAACTTAGCGTATAAAGGTTTGAATACTTTAAAGTTATGAAGTCAATATTATTTTCTTGAGTGGTAGAGTTGAGTGGTGTTTTGTGTATCATGTTGATATTCAAATAAAGGTTTAAGTAAAACTTAAATAAAAACTTTATCATATTTTGAAAAGTTAGAAGACTGTTTCTAAAGCCTTTGAGTAAATTAATTAAAGTTATAGTAAGACCGTCATCATATAAAATTTTAATATATAAAGCACTCAAAATCTTACTTTATTTCTTATTCAAGAGCTATTAAAAGAAAAATTGTTCAAACATATTTGTTTAAAATGTTACTGTTCACTCAGTTTAAAAGTGATTATTTTGAAAACTTTTTCGCTTAATTGTGTATAAAACAAAATAACTTAAGAACTTAGTTCATAATAAGTTAGTAATATATTTCTTTCTTAAACTTTTTAGTAATATTTTACCTAACTAAACTTACAAACAAATTAATTTTTATAAGAATATGTACGCTAACTCTTACACTATTTGTTATACTAATTATAAAATAATACTTATATAGATATGCACAGATTTTGCATTGTAAAAAACGCTAGTTGTAAATAAAAATTGTGTATTTTTTGTTATTATGATGCAAACTACAACTTAAAAATAATCGATCAAAAACAAAATTCATTAAGTTGTAATACGTTCTTTTACACAAGTATTTATTCCCACTAGAACAAATTTACTGAGCTATTAAGTTGTGTGCTGGTTTAATTATAACTTAATCACATTCTTTTCATTCTTAATGCACAGACTAATCTAAGGTTAAATTTCGTAGTTTTAATTTTGCGACTTACAAACTAGTTTATTGAACTAGCAACTCTATTATACTTAAACATGTGTAGATTAAATTTGCTTTGTTCTGTAAGTAATGTAGTGAGTCTTTATTAATCTTATATATAATATAAACAAATTAGTATTTATATATATATATATATATATATATATATATATATATTTGTATACTTATTTTTCTTTAGAAATTATGTTTTATGTAAAGTACAACATTTTTAAAAAGATAAGAAAAAAATACTTTAGGATAGTATTTCGTATAACTAAGTTAGTTCAATATTTTGTGATATTAAACATTTAAGATACTTTTTACAACTTTTTTACTTATTTTTCTTATAAACTTAAAGCGCTACTTGATATATATTTTACTAAGCATTGTATATACCAACATATTTTAAGTAATTGTAGTAAAATTTAGTAAAAATCAATCTTACTAATATTCCTAAGGTTCATTTTAGTGTTCACTATTTAGTTTTTTTATTACTAATAGTCAGTTTATAAAGTAGATTAAACTTGTTTATAAATATTGTTGTGTTACTATCGTAAAAACAACCTTATTAGTTTAAAGTTATATCAACTAATGCTTTATTCCATATAATGTAGTTTTAGCGTAACCAAAAGATTTAGAAAAGTTGCACAATCTAAATCTTGTTTTAATTTTCATACTATTTTTATTACTGACTAAAACAGTATACAATCTGCAAATAAAAACACAGATTAAACTGTAATTAAAAACTTTCTAAAGCAAAACTTTTATTTAATATACTTTGAATTATATTAGTTCAAACAAAGTATTTTAGAAATTTTATTTTTGTAATATTTCACAACAGGCAGTGTTTGAAATATTATGAAATCCTACCTTTTTAATAGAATCTTTTTTAATTGTTTTTTTTTTGTAATGCTTAATTCCAACAACAATTTATATAAGTTGTACATTTATTATTGTCATAACTATTTAAAATACGTTTAAGTTTCAATTTTATTTAATCCCAGCTAGATAACGTTTAATTAGTTGATTACTTCGTAGAAAAACTTAAAATGCAGTAGTAAAAAACTAAAAAAAGTTCTTGTAAATATAAGACTTGCTGTCATCTTCATATTAAAATAAGAAATATTTTAAAAAACTGAGCCTTTAAAAAAATGGATTGAAATTAATAGATCATTCAAAACTAATTTATTAAGTGTTTATGTCAAACTTTAATAATCTTAAAATAAATCAATTCTACCTTAGTTTTATATAACTATACTTTTACGGTCTAAAAATATTAAAGAAGAAAAAATCACTATTGCTAAAGTTTAATAGAATTGTATTTTAGTTAAAATATAAGATCGTTATTAGTAAGGTCAGTAAAAAGCAGTACATACGTTAATTAGTGACAAAAACGCTTCAAATCTACACAGTTTTAAGTTTAAACTAGCAAAATAAGTAATTTTTAGTATTACTTTCCGTCATAAAAATTAACTAGTAGTATAAAAGCTATATATTGACCGTATTAAACGAAATGTAATACAATAAAATAATTCATTCTAAAAACTTTGTATTTTCACTAGTATCATAAAACTTTTAATGATCAAAAATATATTCAAATTACATTTCCTTTTCAACTCAGTTATTTTTGATCGATTAAAAATGCTTCAAAAATGAAACAACTTTAGTAGTATTAGAATTACTACATAGCTTATTAAGTATATTACACAGCATAACAAATTAAAACGAATGTATAAAATAAAAGTATAACATAATGGTAGTAAACTATTAATATAGTAGTATTTATATAGAAAACGGCTTATTTTTATTTGTTTTATCTATGTAATAAAACTTTAACTTAATTTACACTTTTTATAGTTCTAATGAACTTTTATTTTAGAATACATCATTCAACTTTAGGCGCTAAGTAGTTCATAAAACAAAAGTTATTGCTTGTAAAGCATTCATATGCCTTAACATTGTTTATTTTTTCGTTTAAAAGCTAATATTCCATGTTTTATTGCCTTTGCTCGAAATATTGAACATATGGTTTAAATATAACTACTTAGCATTAGATTTTTTAAAATTGAACATAGTTACTGTACATTAGATATTTGATCTTCAAGTGATATTTTCCATTGAAAAGTATTAATTAAGTTCAGAATATAGTGCAAAATCAGATTGTAGAATGCATAATATTTATTTTTACAAATTTTAATTATATAAAAGGAAAATTTTAGTTAACTTTAAAATTCATGGAACTAATAGTAAACGTTATTTTTTTAAAATAAACACGGTTTTTAGTTTTATTTATTATAAGTACTAAAACTTGAAGAAAGTTTTACTAAGTCGACATAATAAAACAACATTTTTTATTAGAAAAAATTAGTTTAGTGCAGACTTTAAATAGCTATTGATATGAAACAAAAGTATATATAGTTTTACCTATTACAATTTTTTTTTAATCAGTTTTGTAAAAGCTAAATACAAATAAATGTTATAGAAACAAACGTCTATTAAAGTTTAAGCTAAAATAGTAAGCAATAGTTATATTAAATTACCAATAATTTTAGACATGGTATCACGAAAACTTTTTATAAAGCTTTTATAAAATTTGTTTAAAATAATTATTTCTTATATATGTTAAAGTTGGATAATATAAAAACTCTGTTCTCACTTTGTTGATTCTTTGATAATTTAATTACGTAAAGAAATCAAATTACTAGATTCGAACCTAATTGATTTATGCATTAATGCGACGGGTTAAATAACTGACCATTAAAATTAATAAAATGTGGTTAGAAAATTTAACCGCATAAAAATATTGCATAAACTGTATATCTTTTATTACTGATAATAACATTAAATATTTTAAATTTAAAGTGAACAAATTTTAAAGTTTAACAATAAAAAAAAATCTAGTTTAAATAATTTTAAACTATCAAGAAATTCTTTAATTTTATACTAAACACTACAGAATAAGCTATTTTCATTACTAATACTTAATCGAAAATTATCTCAATTTTTTTTTAAATATTAAGATATAAAATCATGACAAATAACAATAATTTATTTTAACTTAAACTACTAGCTGTATATGAAGAAAATATAAAATGTATGTAATTAAACTCGGTCTGTCTAACAGATAGAACTTTAATTTTATACATAAAATTAAAAAAAAAGTATAATGAGTTTATAGTAACAAGTTTTATATAAAAAAAAAATGATATTTATAATGAAAAAAGCTTTTTTTCAACAAAATAACTACAATCTTACTATAAACCAAATTATTTACAAGGAATAAAAAGTCATTACAGTTAAGCTTAAACTGTTGTTTGTAAAAATAAGCTGAAGTTTTAAATATTATTTAACTTTTCCAAATATGATATTTTATAGTAGTTTTATAGCAAAATATCAATTAACAATAAAACATTATACATTAATTGATACTATGATAAAACTTTTTAGATTTTTATCGACTTGCAGTCCATAGGGATTTTTTTTTAGAACATGTGCTTTTTAAATTGATTTGAAAGTAACTTCAGGTTATAGTTCGATATGAAGCATTGCTTAAACATGTAAGATATTACTTCGTTTTGGATTAAAATACTACTTGTATTAATTAAGTTTAATTTTAGTTTTACCAAAAAAAGTAAACATGATTAGCATTTACAGCGTCAACTTAACATTACACTCAACGAGGTTTCAGCTGTTTTTAAGGCGAACTGACTTTTCACACGGTTGAGTATAAAGGTGTTAAGGTACTTGAAAAACTTTAAGTTCAATTCAAATTACTTAACCAGCTGTTTTCTCATCGCCTATTAAACATATATTATAAAACACTAAAAGTAACTGATATTTGTTTTCATTTCAAACTTTTTCTAAAGTACTAATTTACCTTTATTATTTTTATTAAACAAGTTTTATATTTTTTATTAAAGTACAGTAAAGCACAAGAAATTAATTAAATATCTAAAAATTTGTATACTTAAAAAAACTTATGTAAAGTTTTAAAGAGTTTTTTATACTAAAGTAATCAACCAACGTACTATTTAAAAATATATACTCGATTAGAAGTTTTATAAATGACTTAAACAAAACAAAGTATTAGTAAAATTTACTCTATGTTTTTCTTAAATATATTCAACGATCAAAACTTTACTTTTTAAAACCTACAACAGCGCTATGATATATAAACACTTTTATTAATTTTCTTAAACTTTTTACTTAGAATGTTGTTTAATTTTTTTTCAGTAGTCACCGGTCAGTACATTTTCATTTTCTCATGTTGGAGTCACTATTGCTATTTAAAACTTGATGTTTGTCATTCTTTTCTAAATAACCATTTGACAGGTAAACAATACAGCTGTGGTTTGTATTATCAAAGAAGCCGGCAAAAAAATTGAACTTGAACGGACAGTCATACTGAATCCTTAAGATTTACGCATTTTTTTATTTCTTAATTCGGTTGAAAATTTATAATATTTATTATATTAGTAAAGTTTTATTATCTAATTAAGGAGTCTTAAAAAAATGAAACTTAAAAAAAACTAAGTTTAGAATCAGTAAATATTAAACAGTAATAATTGATAACATTAGTTGAGTGTTTACATGTATTAAGAATGTATTTTATTTTATTTTCCTAATAAGATTATCTAAAATTCATGTATCTAAAAGAAATGGTATTAGTTTAAAGGTTTTATAAAATAAGATTTTCTTAAACTTATGGAAAGTTAATTATCATCAATTTAAATGAAATATTTTGTTTAGTAAGTTTTGTTAATTAACTTATGTAATATTGTGTTCACTGATAAGTGAATTAAAAAAAAACAATAAAATAAGAATTTTTTTTAAATAAATAAATATAACTTAAAATGCCTTTAAAACTTGTTACGAGTATCATTCGGTATACTATTTTACAAAACTTATCTATTGCATACACTTAATGTTAAATAACTTAAAATTTAAAATTTAATACTCCGCTTAGAATGGCATTATTTCTAACCTACGACGTAAAATAATAAGAGCTCAAATGTAATAAAATATAATTACTTTCTAACAATATAAATAAGACTTAATTTTTCAGAACAATATATGTTTCATGCTTCACTCGTCAGTTGTATACTGAGCAATAAAATAAATTGTCAAATCTAGCTTATATAGTAAAAATGCAATCAACGTAATTAATGGTAAAGCAAGAAGTAATTAACAATACATAAGTAATTCTAATTACAATGCAAACAAAAAAAAATAATAAAACTTAGCAACAACTTATAAAACAATTTAAGAAAACAACGAAACAGTATAATCAAAATCTTTATATTTACACGACTTAGGTTTTCTTTACAAAATACAAATAGCCTCAAGTTTAATTAAATCAGAAATGAGAAAACAGATTTTAATAATTCTAAATCTTTTTAAATTATAGTTACTAGCACAATCATGGTTATTTACTGAGTGTTCAGCAATAGCAGATCTTTTTGAAGCATTCATTACTCTAACAGATTTAATTTTCTTATTAACCATGCAAAATTCATCGATACTTTTTGGAATACGTTCCATTATTCTTTTGCCACACTGTCTTGAGGTCACCCCGACATAACTAGCTTCACAGAAACTAGTAAAGTACCATACTTTGTTTAAATTCTGCTATCGGATCTTTGCCCCCAGGTCCAGACATTGGTTTTGATACGGAAATAACGATCGGCTTTGCCGAATGATAAGTCCTACTTACTAATTGACAGATACCTCTTTCTAAAACTCTTGAGTTCTTATTGACATAAGGCAGTACTAATCAAGCATTTCTCCGGCCCTTCTGGCTTTATTTTGTTTAAACTATTAAGATGTAAATTTATTATTTTATTAACAAGTTCTTGTGGATAGCCATTTTTATTTAGTGTCAATTTTATCTGTTTTATTTAGTCAGCAAATAAATATCAACATTATTATAAAAACTGTCAAATTTCTTTAGTAAACACAAAACAACATAGTAACATTACAGTTGGAAGTAACTCTATACATATATTTAAATAAACATAGTAATTATGATCGTAATCTACCAATTTTACTGTTTTATATTTAACTCATTAATATAAGTTCCTTTAACATGTATGTAACTAGTATAATGAAACAAAAAAAACTATAAAAGTTAAAAAAAAAGTTTACTAGTTTCTATTTCATTTATTTGGGAGTGATTTTGCAATTTTAGATACTAAACAGTTATATTGTTGATAAATAAAGCGTAAAAAATTACTAGAAAAACTACGTACTTAGAACATGAGAAATTAGAAATGCTAAATCATTGCATTTTACTTAAAGCTCATGCTCGTTGATTGATAGGTATATTTTCTTAACTTAAAATAACAAATATTGCTGTTATAAAAACATAACTTTACTTACTCGTCGACAAATAAAATTAAATCATATAAATATTGATCAAAAATTTATTAACTATTTTTAGAATTTGTTTTAACAATTAGTTTTGTTTAAAAAGTGTTGTTACAAATATGATGTTTCTGTAAACCGAACTTAAAATGTTTACAAGGTTATGATATAAGGTCACTTAATTTTTGATATAAATGTAAGTCGTAAGAAATATAAGCTTCAGAGTTATATACATAAGAACAAATTTAAATTTTAAGTATGTTATTAGATATTTCAGACAAATGTATATATATTATATAGATAATTATTTGAGCTAAAATTTACTTACTACATTTTAAAATGTTTCAATACCAACTATAAAATATTTAATTTATTTTAGACTGCTATTTAAGTTGAACTGCATTTTTTTTATAACTATCAATACAGTTTTTTTAAACCTTTTAAATACTACATCAACTTATGTCGGTTATTAGCTGTAACCTTTGAATGCATTGGTTAATGATGTATTTTAAGTATTTGAATTAAATTATTTTTATCTTAAGCTAAACAAAAATAAATTTAAACATTTTTCATGTAAAATATATTAAAAAAATCCTAAAACTAAACTTTCATTTATAGTTAATTTTTCTCAGCTTATAGACTTACTAATTTTGTTACTTCATAATTTTTAGTAAGTCGAGATGTAAGTGAAAACAACATAATATTAAAGTTATTAACTTCTCATCCCAAAGTAGTTATGAAATAATAGTTCAACAAAAAAGTACAAAAGAACGTAGTTAAGACCACCTGCTATTTTATCAAGTTACCATACCTTATCCGTCATTTAGATTCATTCCGTTTTTATTTTATCCATCAAAAAAAACAGAGCTTACCTTTATCATAGAATCTTTAAGATAGCCATATAAAGTAAACAAAATCTTACCTTATCTTTTTACTTTTATCATAAGTTACAATCAATCATTTAATAGCAAACAAAAAACAGTCCTTAAAAAAAAGAATTAAGTTTTTATATATAGCGGAAGCATTTGTTCAATTTCTACATTTGTGATAGTTTTTTTTTTCTTTTAATTTAATTTTATAGAACAGTAATAAAAATGGTATATTAAAATAAAAGTTAAAGTAAAAGTTACAAATTAGTTGGAAATCGTTACCAACTCTATATAAAAACTAGTTCTATACAGTGAATTTAGTTCATTAAATATAAATTCTAATTTTATCTACACGGCACACCCAACAATAAAAACAATATTATCTGATAAGTAAGCAATAAAAAGTTTACTTAAATGATCGGATAAATTTGTGTTGGTTTTGCAAAGTTTTGTCTTATTTTGATTGAAATAAACTATCAGTTATTTTAAGACGTACGCACTGTGTAAATATTTATTTAAATAAAATCTCCGGTCATGATATTTTTTTAATGAAAGTTTTCAGTTATTTTTTACTACTTAAACTTGCTTACATCATTTTTATGCTTTAATTAAAAACTTTTATTTATTTTATATAAACTTTAATATAATGCAGGTAACCGAAAATTAATACTTTTACACTTTCATCCAAAGGTTTGATATCATTTTTAAATAATAAATTTCTCTACAGTTTAGTTTTTAGCTTGAAGTTTATTTAGTAAAGTTAGTGACTATGATTAAGTTTTTTATATACTAAACTTAAACTTTAGTTGAAATTTAGTATCTAATAGTAAAACAGTTAAAATTATTATGAATTGATGATTACACTATAATGCATTTGTTTAAATTTGTTTTAAAAATATACATAATAACTAAAAAAAAAAGTTATCGTGACCAAAATTAAAAGTGATACTATACTATATGTTTTAAACTACTAAAATAAGATACCTACAAGTGTAATTAAATTTCATACGGTTCTTATCAGTTTAAAAAGTAATACTAACATAAAATTAAGTAGTTTTTAAACTTTTAAATTTCTTATAACTTTGTAATTTAACAGCTTGTGAGTATCTGAAAAATTCAAACCGCTAAAATGTCTTTAACAAAGTTCGAGTCTATTTATAAGTTTACGACTTAAACAATGTGTCTCAATTTTTTACTAATAAAGTAAGCTTACTTAAACAATGAATAATTAATCTTAGTTTTTTATAGTTGTTTATAGTTTATAGTTGTTTTATAGTTGTTTGTTATATTGTTTGCTGCATGTGACCTTTTTAGCTTTTAAAGTATCAGATTATAAAAATTTGAAAATAGTATGCGTTACGAAACGGTGTACTGTTTAGCATTATAATTTTTATTGTAAATAGATTGTGGACGCAAACTTTGCAAAAATTGTTGTAGAATTAAAACATTACATTTTGCTACTAATATATGTTCTTAAAAAGCTATACTAAAGTTTAAAGATTTTTTCTACATTTCGTGGATTAAATAGAATTCTCCTCATACTTAACGGTAAATTCGTACTTCCTCTTACTTAAAACATTGAGTTTTATAATAACTTTTATTAATGCTTGATTTGTTTCCATAGTGATATTTGTCATCATGGCAACTAAAATTACTTAATTCTCATAACAAAACTGCTTGTTTATTGTACATCTATGATTAAATTAGCATTTTGTAATTGTCGCTAGTATAAAAGCTAAGCTGTTTAAAGTATAACTTAAGCATAGTGTTTTTTAAACCTATAGATAACTTAAATATAAGTAAATTATATGATATAATATGATAATTTTAACAGGAAACTAAACAAAGTTTCTATAAGTATTAAACTAAACGACATTTTTATTCAAAGTTGTTTAAACTTTTACGTGTTTTGTTCTTAATTTTTACTTTTATAAACGACGAAACTATTAAGAAATAAGGTAAAGTAATAAATTTTAGAACTAATGGCACTTTTACTTTTGAAACTAACTTTTTAACTTAAAAAAATATTTTAAATCCGCATTAAAACTAAAGAAACCTTTAAACTCACTTAAAATACTTTAATTTAAAGACTTGATTTTGAATATTAAAAAAAAGTATAACACGTTACAAAAAATTACTTTCAAATATCTAGTTTTAATAAAATAAAAAAAATTACATTGTATATATAAAAAAAATACTAATGCTGATCTAGAAAATTAATCTACACAAAAGGAAAATATTTAGTCTCAATGAAGTCCGATTAACTTACACGATTTAACTGGTGAAAGTTTTAAAAACTAAATAATTAACTTTAGTTTTTCTTAAACAGCTTAAATTTGTGCAAAACTTAATCAACTAAATTTTAAAAGGATTGTCTTTAGCTAATTCTCATAAGATAAATGTCAGATTTCTTAGGTCCACTAGACCGTAATACTTATAATACCGTTAAAAGTTTAAATTTAATAAACGATATATACATAAATGTATATAATATTAAAATGTTACAGCTTTAAATATTTGTTTAGTCTTTTGTAAAAAATGAATCGTTTACCATCTTTTTGAACTGTTATGAAACTTAAAATTTGAATATACATTTAAAAAATATTTTTTTTTATACATATATTTAATGTCAGTTTAGCAATCCTGCTTTAACATCAAAAAACTAAAAGCTTAGTTTTTATATAAAACTGTTATAATTTTTTTAATATAAACTGATTGAAGCTAAAATTTTAGTATTAAAAGTTTAAAAACGTTGTTAATGGATAGTTAGCAACTTTTATTTGTTGTAAAAAGAACTTTTTTGAGTATTTTTTTTGTTTTTAGGTATGCATTTTTGTTTAAATTAATAAAAAATTCATATAAATTCTAAAGTAGATGAAAAAACTATCAAAAACAACAAAAAACGGTTATGATCAAAAATACAACAATAAAATAATAAAAATTATAAACAACGAAACTTTTACAGCTTGCTTTAAACAAACATCAAAAATTTAAACAAGTTAATTTCACTCTAACAGAGAATTGCAAAATGAGAGGCTAGAAGTATTTTTAGACGAGATATTTCATCGAACAGTCAATAAACTTTAGTCAATCAAGATTTAAGCTTTGAGCCTTTCATGTTCGTAGCTTATTTGAATATTTTCTCAGTATCGTACCATGTAACATAAAATGCTTTAGATATGGTCAGCTAAAAGTTCATGCATTATATATGCTTCTTTGAATGAAATAACGAGAAAATATGGTTTAAAGTATCAAAAACAATTGTTTAATCTTAAAGGTGATGTTGCTAATTTAAGTAAACTAGATTGTAGTTAAAACTAAAATATTATTTTTCTAACTATGCAAAACTTTGACAATCATTAAAGTTCATAAAGACTGTTTTCGAAACAATTTAGCTTCGATATAGTGCTAGATAATACTTGTATAACTATTTTACGTTTAATTACTTTTAGACAAGACAGAACCCCATTAACTTAGAATATAAAACAAACCAACTGTTTATTACTTTTACACAAAATAGATATACTAAACATAATTTGTTTCATACCTATGCTATGATATTAATAAGAGAATTAATATACCTTTTATAATAATAAAACACTCTTTGTTTATGTAGTTTCTTAACAATCATCAAAAGTTCTTATTTTTTTAAATTAAAAAGTAACAATACTCTAATTAATATATAACCATAACAAAAACAAGTTTGTACTAGTTTCTGTGTAGTTCGTTAAACTTATTAATATTTTTTAAAGTATATTAGTTTACTTTTGGTTTATTATTTAAAGCAAATATTGTTAAAGATCATTTAGAAATTTAAATATAGTTTAAGTTACTAAAACTAGAAACTAAATAAAACTGACTATTTTTGTATAAAATCATTTTAGTTTAATATATTTAGTTTTAATCTAAAGCCTTAATGTAACAGGATTTTTCTGGTTAAAATACTAATACATATTTGATAGGAAATAAATTTAAAAGGATGTATTAAACTTCCATTACTAATGACAGCATAATATTTACTAGTAAACATAATTAGCACTTAAGACGTCTTTTCTGTTTATATTTCTATAAAGTATCAAAACAGTTGTTCTAGAAAAAAAACTTTCTTTAAGTTTCTTTGGTACAGCAAGTTACTTGTATAAAATGTAAGTTTCTATTTAAAACAAAATAACTTTAGAATTATACTTAAAATTTTTTAATTAATTTATTTTTTAAATTTATAAAAGAATAACACTTTTTTACCCTTTTAATTATTACAATTCAATAAATGTAATGTTAAAACAACTATTAATTACTACCATTTATTTTTTTCAGTAGGTATTTTAGTCGATGGCACTAGCTTTTTTTGTTTTTATTACCATTTTATAGTTTACTATTTGATATTTTAGTAAAAAGTATTTTACAATAACTGTAGTTGTTAAAATTTTTGTTTAGCAATAAAATAAGTTAAAATGAAAATATTTATCTATAGATTCGCTTTAACTATTGTAAGAATCGTTTACTCTTAAACAAAGCATTTACTTGATTTTGAGTTATTTCTAAAGTATGTTAGAAGACATCTATAAAACACTAAGGTTGAACGATAAGTGTAATAATTTTTATACAAACCATCATATAATTTTTTTTTTCTATTTTGAAAAGATCTCACACTTTTACTTTATACTTATACCCACAAGCTCTCTTGGTAGAAATTTTCTTTAAAACTTTTTTAAATGTGTCACTTAAACTATAGGCACATATAAACATATACCATAGGCGCCAACAAAATTCATAAAACAACAGTTTAAAAATAAACTCGTAAAATTTTCACATGTCTTTCGTTACTAAGTAGTCCCCGTTATTTTTTGTCTCGTTAACAATGCTATTTATCGACGTTAAGTACTTTTAATACAGAATATTTAGTTTTGAATATGTAAGCTAAAGGAAGATAATTTAATCTAAAATCAGTTTTAATTTCTCAAGTTACAATAATGAGATTCTATATAAACGAAGCTGAAGATTCATTTTTGTCATTCTGACAGAAAATGATACGAAATAAATAAATAAACAATTTAATTTTGGTTAAATAAGTGATAAAGTCGTTATCAACTTCAAAAATCTTATTTATCATAAGTGGTATTATTATTAAAATACATTTTTAACAAACATACATTTTAAAGTTGGTATAAGAAGCTTGATTCCATATTTGTAATTTCTAGCTAGATTTAAGAATATTCTGTTTGTATACTCAGTAACTTCATATGTAAACACTAAGTTTTCTTTTTTTTTGAAAATAAATAAACTTCTTGGTTAAAAAAGCACGTCAAGGTTAATTTATATTACATTTAAATTAAAAAAAAATATATCAAAAGTATCTCTTTTAGGTGCATAAACACGTGTTTATACTTTTAATTATATAAAAATAGATAAAAGAAAAACGATGGAAGCGGGAAGATGCAGTTAAAGAGATGTTTATTCCGTTCTACAATTTTGAAGAAATAATACAATGCTTAAAATTAAGAAATGAGTACTTTGTAGAAATAAAAAGTAGTTTTACCATTTTCAATCGGCTTATATATGTGAAGTAAAAATATATATTATCTTAAGTAATTAATTGTTACATTGTCTTTTATGTTTTCATAAAAATGTGAAAGTATCAAAATTTAAGTGTCAAACATATCTTACTAATATTTGCGAGCCTTTATTCTTATATTACTAAAAATGAAAAATCAAAGTAACATACAAACTTTCAAGTTTAAAAGGATATTTGTAAAATTGTATGTTTATAACTAAAATTATTACGTTTGAGTTTAAGACGTAAAAGTTTCATTTGTAAAATTCGCATTAAACATCTTGTAGTGATTGATTTCTCTTCAGAGAATTGTAAGAGATAATGTTCTATTGTCTGTTAATGTTGTTGTCACTTATAATCTCTTTATTATCACTTTAACAATTCATCAAATACTTCCGATTACTTTGTTTGCAAACGTACTTGAAACTTCTGTTTACTTGGTGTTTTAACGAAATTATAAGACTTTTGTTTGTATTAATAGAATAAACACTATCAATTTATTATCTTTTTTAACACCTATTGTTATTCCATTCAGAAGTTTACATACTTAATACGACTAAAAATAATCAAAATAATCAATATTTAATAACTATAAAAAAAATTAAAATGTAAAAAAGTTAAAAAATCAAACAAATAGTTGTTATAAAGCAAAACTTACACTTTTTATAAATTTATTCAAGAGCTTATTCTGTTTAGTGATATATAACCCCTTATTGCAAGCCTACTTTTGTATTTACTTAGTAAAACAAATAAAACCTACATTACTTTATTACAACTTTAAAGTTCTAATTTACTTCATTGTTTTTCAAAATGCTTTGTGGCATTTGCACTAGTTTAAACTTCAGTTACACAACTTGATAGACAACTTACAGCAACGATCATTTAAAACTCGTTTTCCTTTTAATTTATAATATATCAAAAAGGCTTACTTGAACAAAAGCGATCTAATCCGGTGTAATTGTTAGCTTATTATATTCTTTTGTTTTATTTTGACTTTTTAGTTTAAATAAATTATCGAAGCAATGTTTAGCGACTTTTTATCATTTATACTTTACTAACAAGCTGGAAGTATTAAACTATCAAAACTGTTGTCAGTTTTTTTTTTGCTTTAAAAAAAAAAAATTAAACAGATAAAAAGATAAAGTACAACAGTTTCGTTTAAGAAACTTGAAAAAAAAAATTTAGATATTTTTTTATACAAATTATGATTTATTGAATATTGGACAAAGACAACTGAAAAACTTTTGTATAAATTTTTTTAGAAAAATTTGAAGTAAGAAAATTAACTATGTAAGTAAATAAAGGTCAACAATTAATTTGGATTTTAATAAAACTTACATATAAGTATGTAAAAAAATAATTAGGCTGATGTAATACAAAAAATAAAATTAAGGTAAATAAAGAACTTCACCTAACAAAAGAAAAAGCATAAAAGAGGTGCTAAATAGTTACTTTTTACACTGCCAAAACGTCAATCAAATTAAGTTAAAGCTTTAAAACTAAAAACTTTGCAAATTTTAGATGTTATTTAAACTTTGCCAGATTGAGTTTATATCGTTTTTATATCCAAGTGTCAATTAACAATAGAATATTAAACAACTCATTGACATTACAATAATGCTTTTTTGATTAGTATCGATTTGCAGTCCACATAGGAATATGTTTTGAACTAATGCCAATTATATTGATTGAACAGATATATTTTTAAAAGAAAATAGAAAATACGTGTTTTCCGTCGTAAACAACTTTTAAACTGTGAAAGGTTAAAAAACATTGTAACTTGTTTAATTTCATATAACTCGCACTTTTATTGCATAAATTTTACTTATATACGAGAACATTATCGAAATTTTATGCTTTTAATGTACACTTGTAATTTAATTGACACTTTTTAAACAAGTACTTGATATTTAAACAATTCAAATCTTAATCATTATTAAATTTCAAAAGCTTATAATTTAAAATAGTTCACTTTTATTTAAAGACTAAGACTCGCTTAATTAAAACTCTGCAAAGAAATAGCAAAGTTCTCTGTGAAACCAGTTCTTTAAAAATTTAATAAGTTATCCTAGGTGCATGACCTAAGACCACTAAAATTAATCAACGTGTGCCTACTTATACACTACTAAACCTTTAAATTTAAAATAAATAAATAATAATACTGATTTAAATTCGTTATTTATATTTTTGTTCACTTTGAACGGTAAAGTAATGTTACATCAGACATATTTAAGGGAAAATTTTATAACACTTGCATTAAATAGGATATTATGTAAAACACAGCATATAATCATAATCTTTTGAGTTTTTAACATAATGATAGTAAGCGAGCAATCCTGAAGTTAGTAGCAACGTATTAAAACTTTTTAAAGTACTTTACGACGAAATTTAATGTAATTAACCTAGCCAAATTTATAAATTGCTACACCACTTGATTTTTTTTAATGAAGAGTCACTGGTCACAGTCTCAGTTTTTTTTCACATGTTCGAGTCACTATTGCAATTTTACACTTGATTTTTGTCATTCTTTTCTAAATAGCCATTTGACAGGTGAACAATACAGCTGTGGTTTATATTAACCAAAATGCCGGCATCAAAATGAACTTGAACGGACAGCTATGCTGAATCCAATACTTTTGTCTAGAAGTTTTTAATTTTTGAAAAATATATTTTAATTGAATTTAAGCTTTTTAAGTGTAATAAATTACTTTAATGTCAATACAACTAATTCTGAATGTTAATGAAAAATTGTAAATTTAAGAATCATTATCAAAATTAAAAGTTAGTTATTACTTTTAATGCAATTGAAACTTAAGTAACTTTATAGAAACATATAAAACTACTTTTATGAAGTTTTGTCATAAAATGTAAAATATTATGTTTATATGTTATATAAGTTATGTTTAAAACAATAAGAATTAAAGTATTTACACTCAAGAAAAAATAAATAGCTTACACATAGTTTTATAAGCCATATACATGTTCGAATGTGATATATAGACAGTTTAAAGTGTTTAATTTTCAAAAATTTTAACTATCAGAGAACTAAAAACAGTTTATGTTATAATTTTACTGACTTCAGTCTTATCAAACGACTTTGCGTTTTTAGTCAAAAACGTTTAAAAGAGCGGTCAGAGTTTCATAATAAATCATAGATTAACTTACTACTGTTTGAAATGTTTATAAAAAGTTTTAAAATGTGCTTTAAAAGCTATTTGAGTTGTTAAATTCTTATTTAAAATTCATAAGCAAGTACCTATTTGAGTTTTTTTCTCAGATAATATGCAGATTTAGTAAAACTAAATTCTTGACTGAATTCTTTTACAGTATTACAAACAATAGTCACTATATACTACATAACAAAAGGTAAGTAATGCAGCAACAATAGTGAACCGTAAGTCAATCGACAAAAGAACCCTATAGTAAAATAAGTACTACCAAAGCATAAATTACACCAATTTTATAGTTTTCTTATTTAACTACGTATTCCTAATTGATGTACGATTTTGATCAATGGTGTTTTACTTTATGTTAACTGGTTTAATAATGTTTCAACTTATTTTTTATTGTAGGTTTTTTGTTATCTGAGTTTGTTATCGATTTCTGTAATTAATAGATAACCTTATTATTCACTAAAAAATGTAAGATAAGTTGATGTGCGTTTGAAGTAGTTCAAATATAACCTTTAAAACAAATTCTAGCTAAATTCTGCAGCTAATATTAAAAATACTAGAAAACCGTTAATTTATCTTAACTTAAAATAACTAGTTATATAGTTTTTGTTTTTTTTACATTTTTTTTTGAATAATAAGTAATGTTAAATAAACTACTTAAAATTGGTGTTTACTTTTATTATAAAATCTATAATTTTTCATATCTGTGTTTTAAGTTTTTAATTAGTTTAAAATTAGCAGACAAAAGTACACTTATTTAATAAATTGTTCTGTTATAAACAACAATGGTACAACAAAGTTATAAGAAAACTACTTAACGTCTCTAAATAAATAAAGTGTTAAAGAAAAGTTATGTCGAGAAATATATTTTACAAAAAAAAGTTATAAAGGTATAGTGAAATCTTTTATGATAGTGAATTAACAGTTTATGTTAATCTAGCCAAAAATACTAATTTATTTAATTTGTTTTAATTTTGTTTTTGTTTTATACTAAGAGCCATTGAAACTTAAAGTATTAAATTTGATGAAAAAAAGTTAAAGAAGACATTATTTTACTTGTAATGACTTAATTTTTTTTTAATAAATTTATTGTTTAGATATAAAACTAAAGTAAAACATAATTCTGTGTAAATATTGCTACAAAAGGGTTTTGTAGTTTATTTCATATATTTTGGTATGACTATACAATTTTTGCTACTTATCAATCATAAAATTTCTAAGTAACGCATGAAGTTTACATGGAAAATGACGTACTCAGAATACGAGAAAATAAAACTGCCAAACCACTTAATGAAAATTCCACATGTGTTGATTGACAAGAAACTTTGAAGTTTTGTGTATAAAGAAAAAATAATTAATCATAATTTTCATGAAAATAGTACTTCATATAAAACTAGTTCATGACGTGTTACTTAAATATTATTTTAATAAAACTTGTTGTGCAACACAACGTTAAGAATAAGAAGTATTTACTCATAAAGCTGATAATTTTTTATTTGATTTTCATTACAGATTGCCTTAAATATAAATAACTTTAAACTTACCTTACTAATAAAAACATTTTCAATTGATTATTTTAATATATATTTAAAATACTTTTTGTAAATTTATTTATCTAAACTTATAACTTTAAATTTTTTTTAATTAACATAAAAAACATATTTTTAATTTACATGCTAATTTTTCTATATTTAAAACTTTAATTAAAAGCCATATTTTAGTTTGTTTAGTCGATCAAAAATTTTAATAATTAAGTTATCAAACTGATACTCTTACTTATATATATACTCTGAATCTTTTTCAAACAGCGTTAATATTTATAGTTTTTAACTATAATTTGATTTAATAGCTTTAATTACTTATATACCTTTGTAGTTGTATGTAAAAAAAAACACTAAAAGTTTTTCGTTTTTAAAATATAAGTACAGCTTATTAAATGATGACTTTTTTATCCTGTTTCACATAAAATTAAGTAGAACAAGGGTGTATATTTTTTGTATATAATTCAACGTTTAGTCGGTTTAAAACTATTACATAATAAAAATATATAAAATTCAAACAAAGTCATAAAACCACGAAGTTGTTAACAAATTGTTATTTTAACAAACTATAAAACTTTATTTGTCAATTAGGTCTATTTTATTTGTATTTCATTTATCAATAATTTATGTACCAGCTTCAGTAGTCTCAGTAAAATATATAATAGAATTTTACCTCATTATCTTAAAAAAAGAATTAAAACTAGTGAAATAAAAGTTAAAAACCAAGTTAGTCCTTATTTAAAAAAAATCAGTCTCTAAACATACCGGAAACATTTTAAAAACTCGTTTAATTTATATTTAAATACCTTTTAAAAGTATTTTGAAATATAGTATCAAAAACATAAGTTATAGTTTATTTGTATTAGCTATAAAAATAATTAAATATAAATTACTACAACTAACTTTCTGAAAAAAAAAAGATATCTGTTAAAATGATTTGAAATATTTAACAATTTATGCATTACAGTTAGAAATTTGAATCTAACACCCTATGAAAGTAGTTCCGGTTTTAGTTATGACACACTCCACAATAAAAACAATGTGACCCATTAAGTAAGCGAAAAGAAAGTTTACTTAAATGATCGGATAAATTCATGTTGGCTTTGCAAAGTTTTGATTTGTTTTTATTAAAAAAAATCAGTTTATTTAGAATGCACGCACTGTGTAAATATTTATTTAACTAAACATTTCTTACATATTAGTTTTGATAGTGGAAGAATTCCGTTTATTTATGTTTTTTTTTTATGGTATGTAACTTGTTATGTTACTTTTGAGCTTATATATAAAGTATTTTAGTTTTAAAGTTCAAAGTAGTATGGTTGTAGTTTAGTTCTTATAGAATATCAAAATTGTTTCAACTTTTGGGATAAGTCAAAAAGAGTACTGTTAAAAATAAAAGAAAAGCAGTTATTATAACAAGAAATAAATGTATAATACTATAAAAAAAGTTAAGTATTTTCAAAAAAATGTTTTGTATCATTTTAACTACAAAGTATTTCTTAAATATATTTAAATTCTTATCAGTTTTAAAAAATGTATTATAAACTTTTTTTAAATTAGAAAAATCTTTAGTACAATAGTATATTAAACAATCAAAACGGCTTTATATCTATAAAGGATTTAAGTGAAGTTACGACTCAAGAAGTGTGTCTCGTTTTATACTAATAAAACCGACTAAGTCAAACAAAAGTGACTTGATCCTTGTAATTTATGATTGTTTTATACAGCTGACTAGAATGACCTTTTTAACTTTACATTAAGTATCTTAAAAAAATTTCAAATCTAAAACATCATTAGCATATAATACGACTCAGCAATTATTTGATTAATACTAAATACGTTTAAACTTTATACTAAAGAGTATTTAGGAACAACGGTTCTATGAACAACGATCAAGTACTAATACGATTTATTTAAAATCTTTCGTCGGTTAGTAACAACACAAGTAATTATTTAAAAACCCCTAAAAAAGTATTAATAGTTTTATTTTTCACTTTTAAGTGATAAACATCGTTATTTAAACATAAAAAACAAAAAATTGTGAGACATGTTGGTTTACACATTTTAAAAAGAAAAAATTATTAAGTTATAAACTCTGTTACATATTTTCTACAAAACATTAAAATTAACGTCTTAAAAAGCTCTGTTGGTGTTGTTTTAATAAATAATTTCAAACAAATCAGAAAAAAAAACAACATTTAAGAAAAGTTTCTAAAAATCCCCTATATGGTTTAATAACACCTCAACAACAATCATGCAATTTGTTTACATGTGTTTGTAAGTTAAGTATTTTACAAACTGTACTTTAATTCATGATTAGTATAAATTATAAGTCTCCTTTTAATTTTTAACTTTTAGATAACCTTAGCATGTTTTTACTAATTTCATTAAATAGTTAGACTAAAAAGTTTGCAGAAAATAATAATGCGCTTTTTTATTATAAATAAGTTTACTCTGTTTTTTCTTCATTCATTTTCAACGTCACAGTAAAAAGAAAAATAGTAAACATAGGCTCCTCACCAATAAGATAGTGAATTAAAAAAAATCTTTTAATATATTTTTATTTTGTTACTAAACAAGTACAATATATAACTTTTCTAAGTTTTATTTTAATTGTTTTGATTTACAGCTATTCCATCTTGTCCCATACGACATTTAAAACAACGCACAAACATTTTGGTAAACAACTTTCTAAACAGTCAAGTAAGCATTTAAGCAAAACGTCCAGAAATACTTAATGTATTATATTAAATGCAAAGTTGTCTACGATATCAGAAAAACATATAAATCCTAACTAAAAAAAATGTTTAAGACTAACTAAACAATTAAAGTACTAAAACCTGCATTAGTTTTATATGTGATTACATAAACTTAAATATGATTATTTTGGCGTTTATATAAAGTTAACTTTTTTTTTAGCTAAATATATTTCTAGTATAAATAACAATTTTAATTCATTATAATTCTCAAGAGGTTTAAAATTTATGTTGCCAATATTGAATCGTTGTGTTTTATAATAACGTACGTATTGGTTAACTACAATTTTCTCAAATGTTTCTAAATTTCACTAAAGTACAAAGTGTGTACTTGAAAGTTTTGCTTGCATAAGCTTTGTAATCACCCTGACAGGTGGAAGGTATTATTACTTATAAAAAAGTAAAGTTCTCCGGCAGTAACAAAAAATTTTACTATTCAAAAACTTATCTAAAATTAGGACTATAAGTTGTATTTTGAAAAAATTAAAAGCCAGCTTTATTTTTAACAATTTTTGAGTTGATAGCACTTAAAACTGTAAATTTTCTCCAATTTTACTCATCAGTGCAAGTATAAGTAAGTTAAAACTAGCTTTTATCTTTTAGTTTTAATGACAAAAGTTAAACTTTTTTAGTATAACAAAATCTGATCAAAACAAATGCTTTAAACCTTATAAGTTCTTTTTATAAAAAAAAACTAAGTAACAATGTTTTCAAATAGTTATAAAATTTAATAAATCTAATTTTGTATTCTCTTAAGTCAATAACAATAAAAAACATCTATTTTCATCAATTTTAATTTCATAAGACAAGCAATTTTTTAAAATATTAAAATATTCTAAAAAAAATAAAATAAAAATTAAGTTAACTCTCCTACTTTAAAGCATTGTTTTTTAATTTAAATATAAAAAAAGTTTTACATTATTTTAAAATAAAATAAATCCTGCAAGTAGTTTAAAGTATAACTTAGCTAAAATAAATATTAAAATTATTGTTTAATTCGATTAAATGACTAATAATTTATTTGGATTACTATTTAAGTTTTCTATTTCATAATATAAAACTTGAATGGCACATAATTTTTATTGAATATGTACGTTAGTAAGAAAAATTTAAATAACTGATTATGTACACAGCTAAAGTTATTTATAATAATTTGTTAATTTTTTGACCTGTATTAATTATACAATATAGGGTGGACAATAAACGGCACGATAATAAAATATATGGTGTGCGACGTATATTTTAGCTAGAATAAATATTTTGCAAAACAAATAAAAATGAGTTACTTAATAACAAACATTTAGTCAGTAGCGCTTATTACATGATCATTTTCATAAAATTTAAGATTTAATAAGTATTTCTAATATTCATAATACTATTATTTATAACTATGCTAAAATTTAGCATATAATGCTATATAAAGAAATAATTTAAGCGTAGCTATAAACTATAACTGAACTTGTTTCAAAATGTTTTAGCGTAGCTTTAAACTATAACTACGCTAAAACTTTTTAAAACAGGTTCGGCCTGCAAAAAAACTTTTGTAGTAAATCTAATGGCTAGAAATATAGCTATTACCTAATGCAGTTGATATGCTTGGTATCAAGTAGAATCAATAAAAGTAACTTTACTCATGAAACCTTTGACTGGATTTCATATTTATTAATTTTATGACCAAACTACTGAGATAAAAAACATAACCACTAAAACCATTTTATTAACTTTTCATTATTTCAAAACTGCTTACTTTTTTCTAACCGTTTTTAAATCCATAGCAAACTTGTTTTTTCTTTTGGTAAAGTTCAGATAGTTTGCGGTCTAGTATGAGTGTAGGTGCATGGTGAAACATCTAACCATATTAAATGTATGGAAATAACTTTTGTTTGAGTTTTGAAACTTAGCTAAACGTAGCTTTTTCAGACGTTTTAATTATAAAAAATTAGATTTTTATTTAGGAAGAATCAAAACCAAAAGAAAAGCTTTAACTCAGTTAATGCTTATATCAAAGTATAAAAATAACATATTTAAGTATTTCAAAATCCATAAATTTCTTGCAATATCCGTCAAACAGTTTAACATAGTATGGAAAGTAAGTAAAATATTGTTAAAAACTATATATTTATATATAATTTACTGATGTTTAAAGCTTCAGGACACACATAACGACCAACTAGTTTTAACAACAATAACAAAACAAAGTATTATGAAATTTGATATAGTTATATACTTGCGTATCAACTTGAATAGTAAAAATATAAGAAATCTTAAAAAATCTAATTTCTATAATGAAATAGTTCTTCAAATATTTTCAACATAACTTTAAAGTGAACAAAAGCAACAAGAACAACAAAAAAATTTCATAAGAAATAAGGCAGCATACATATTTAATGAACACTTAATAGTCAAAATTACCGTTAAATCTAAATTGATCAACAACTTATAAGTATTAAGTGTTTAAGAATTTTTAGCGTATAATTTTTGTTTATACTCGTTAAAAAGTGTTTGCCAAAGCTTATTTTTCTAATTTTTACGTTTTAATGATTGTCTTATTTTGTTTATAGTTAGCTTAGCTTTAATTTGTGCCATAAAAGTAAAAGTTATTAAATACTTTGTTAGTTATTAAGTTTGCTTTTTAAAAATAATAACAATTAACTAAGTACATAGGTTTTACAATATTTTATTAAGTTCACGTCAGTATGTGTTTAACAAAGCTCATCGTTTTAAGTTGTGTTTAAAAGTTTATTACTCATTAATTAACTAAACCTTTAAAAAATTAATATTTTAAATTAACTCTATATATATTTTTTTTTATTAAATACTATTATTTTGTAATAAAAAACCTTTAATTGTAGCTTCTAAATAATAGTAAATTTTAAAAAAACGTTTTTTATATAATAAGTATGATTTGTGTAGTACTTAAATTTTTTTTTTACTTTTAACTATTTTTGTTTTAAAATACGTATGAAAAATGTTCTATACTTTTTTTTTTTTAAATTCATATGTTAACTGTAAAAAATATTAAAATTACAAAAAGTTGTAATTATTTTTACTGCTGTTAATATTAAATATATTTGCTTATGATATTTTTTGTAACAGTTTGACTTCATGAAATATAAATTTTTAGAAAGAATTACGTAGAACAACTTAAAAAAGATATCTAAAAAATTAAGTTTATTTAATTTTCTAAAGAAAACATTTTTTTTTAGTTCTACTGTTTGTTAAAAACAAGAAAACAATTAATATGAAATTTTTGTTTGACGTCTTTTTTGTAATTCTATACTTTTTTGAAAAATGAAATGTTTGGCTTCTTTTTTTTTTTAGTTCAACAATTTTACACTTTAGTTAAACAGACTAAAAAAATTATAGAATTTATAAAACAATAAACAGTTTATATAACTTAGTAAATTTTGATTTAAACGTATTGATGGTTAACTGTTTTAGGCTCATAAAACTCAAATGTAATGAAACAACAGGTATACTATAAATTTAATTTTGGCTGCTTTGTTTTGGTTTCGTTTAAAATACACCTGGATAACTGTTATAGATAAAAAATTATTTAAAGTTAGTGAGCAGAAAACTTAAAAAGAATATTCTAAATATCCATTACTAATGACAGCATAACATTTACTAATAAACATAATAAGCACTTAAAACGTCTTCCTGCTGATAAATTATTAAAATAACATAGATGTCTTACTAATAAATATATGTTACTTTTTTATTTATACATACTTTATTGCATCGTAAGCTTAAATATATATATATATATTATATTTTCTGTAAAGAAAGTAGTTGTTTTTATAAATTTTATTTATTGGAAAAACTAAACAACTTATTAGTAAAAAACAGCTAGAAATATTTTTAATCAAAAACTCAATACTTTCACAATATTTTTCCAATTTTAAAGTCCTTAATGTATTTATAAAAATAAAGAAAAAATATAGTAAGCTAAACTAATTTAACTATCACATAGCATACTAAAAGCAATTCTAAATAGATTCTAAGCAATTTTTGAACTTGAGGAAATCAAAAAAAACAAAAATTCTTCTTTTTTATGATGCAAATACTGTTTACTTTCTATTATTACAATTTTAGACTTATACAAGTATTCAAAAAATAAAAATAAGTATATTTTAAAATAGAAGGAAATTTGTTGTTAATTTTTTTTTCTACCAAAAGCATAAATTTATACTACTTATCTTTATATTTTCATTTATCAAAGTTAAGTTATGATAGAATGCACTTCTTTAAAAATATTTAAAAATATTATTTATTCAATGTAAAATAATTGTTATTCTTTAAGTAAAACTATTAAACAAAATAAAAATTGCTTTTCTAGCATAAAATACTGATAAAATTAAACAAAAAAAGTATTTTAGCGTATTACATTTTTACTTTCTTTAAAAAGGTTGTAACCTATCATTCAAGTTATCACATGTTTGTTATTAATATTGTTTATCTCCTTTTATAAATTAATTTAAAATTATATACATTATTTTAGTTTTTATGATACTATACAAGTTTTTAAGTACATTTTAAAACACAAAGTTCAAATACTATTCCTTTAGTTTTTTTTCATATTGTTTAATTAAATGTTTTATTATTAAAGATTTAAATATCTAAAGTATAAACAAAATTATGTGTTGTAGCTTGAAAGAAACTTTATAAGCATGTTGTGTACGACTCGATAACCTAAAGGTTCCTATGTACACCAGGTCCTTAAATCAAACTTTTCGAGCGCTTTTTTTTATCATTCAATAAACAATTCAAAAGTACAGAAAAATTGTTTCATACAAGCTATTGCTTATAGTTTTCAGCTTTCAAGTTAGAATTAAATTTGCTTAACATTAGTAAGAAAAATTACACAAAAAAACAAAAATCATCATGTTGCAATTACTAAATTTTCGTAGAGGACTAACTTCAGTGAAAAACCGAATTTACCTCTAAAAAACAACCAAAATTCACAAAATTATAAATAAGTGACTTTAAAATACACATTTTTTCAAATTTAAATTTATCATTACAACCGCATATTGTAATATAATTAATTAACTTCAAATTTTAAATCAACCAACAATTAAAAATTTTTAAAGACAGAACACGATTACGAATTATTATAAATAAAAAGATAAACTTAAATTTGTAAAAACGAAGCAAAAACTAAAAAAATCAATACAGTTTTTATATAAATCGTAAAACTTTTGTTGAAACCTGTTTTGAACTTTTAAAATATGTCAGTTACTATAGGCGCCATTGAAATTTATGAAACAATCGTTTAAAAATAAACTTGTAAAATTTTCACAGGTCTTTTATCATTTAATATCGTTGTTCTTATTTGGTCTTCTACAATAATACTTAATCCATGTTGATTTGATTTATCAAAACATATTTACATTTAAATAGTTTAAGACTCGAAATTAATAATAACGCAAGCAATGAATAAAATATGTATTTACATTAAACTTATATATATATTTTTTTTTGTAATATGTACAACCAAAACTAAACTGTAAAATATATCACGTTTTAAAATTAAGATTTTTCAGAAATTTAACATGTAAACACATAAACAAAAAGTATTTAAGTAATTTTATGTCCGTTTCCTACTGCAAAGAAACAAATGTTGTTTCTAACTTAATTCATTCACTAAATACTATTAAAACCTGGTAAAATGTTAGCTGTTTTGAAAACCTGTTTTTCAGAATAACTAGTCTTGATGTACGTATGTTGTAAGTAATTGAAATTAGTTAGCTATGATAAAATGATACCATGGTACAGACAAACTAACAAAAATTAAAGATAACATTTTATATATAAGTTTATTGCTTTTATTTTTTACTTTTAATTAACTAGCTTACTAGCACATCTATCTAAACAATATAAAAATTATGTACATAATCCTTTTAACCTATTAAACATGTAAGTTTCACCATATCACGTTAAGCTAATTTTGCACAGCGTATTCAGATAAAAACAATAAACAACTCTAAAAAAACTGTTGATATATACAACATTTAGTCTATTTGAAAACCATAAATACTTTTTAAAGAAAAATATTCCAACACTGAAAGTAAGTATTTAGAAACTATTTACATACTATTGTATTTTTGTTATACATTACTAGACGAACAAAACATCAAATTGAAATTGTTTAGTTAAGTTATAAGACAGTTCAAAATATTATTGACAAAATTGTTAAAGTTCTAACATATAGTGTGAATATTTAACCGTATAATTTCAAGCAAGTATTGTCAACATAACAATTTTTTTTTAGAAAGGTCAATTTTTAACTTATATTATTTGAACTAAAACATGAAATTTTTATACATATATGAAAAAATTTAATAAAAAACTTGAACCTCAATACTAATTGCAGCTTTATGAAAACTTAAAGTAACTAAGATATTTTATATTCTAAAAACATTTTTTTAAAGTTCCAATTGTTATATTTTATTATAAAAATAAGTAAAATACAACTAAGCACTTTTAACTTGAGCGGTTTAACTAAAATTTAAGCAATAAAAAAAGTGTTTAGAGAAGAATTGTTTTTACGGTTTTAACTATTTAAATTGAGTTCAAAAAAGACTCAGGTCGGGAGTGTCTTTTTAATATGGCACAACAAAAGTGATGTATATCAATACAGATATAGCTTGTACTTATCAAACAAATTAAATAGTCAACTCTACTAGTTGCATCAAATTATACTAAGAATAAAGTAAGGTATTTCATAATAATTACCATAAACAAGCATGTATTCAAATTCTACTCTTTTTTATTAAAGTCAAAACTATGATTTAAAACAAAAAAATTAAATAAATAAAAATATCTATAAAATTTAATTGAAAGGGTATTGGTGAATCATGTTACTTTAACTTAATGATTTATAGAATGTACATTTAAGATTAAAAAATAGAACTTTTTACAGTACATCTATTATATATTTAGAATAAATTTTAGTTAACTTTAAACAAAATTTTATATTATTTCTTCCTTTAAAACTACGTACTACACATTTTTATTGAACTGATAAGTCATAAACAAAACTAAGTTACACAAATATTTTTATTTATTAAATTAGTTTTAAATTAGTAATTTTTTAAGCAAGTTTATATATCTAAAGTTAAAGCTAAGTTTTTGCGTTTTTGTACACCTTTGCGAAAACTAGCTTTTTTTTTTTCAACGTTATTTAAACGATATAAATAAGTTTAAAGTTTCTATAAAAAAATAAAAAAAACGTATCTAAAAACATACTGTAAAGTAATTTAAAAATTTAAAATTGCTGTATGTAACCGTTCCAGGTTTTGGAGGGTTACACATTTGTCAAAAACTACAAACAATCTTCAAATTTTTCATCTAATAAAATTTAATTAAAAAACTAACATTTTGTTTGCTATATATGCAAAACTTGATGTTTATTTGTAATAACACTATAACTTGTTTAAGTAGATGTTAAAGTTAGAATGATTACACATACAAATTCAACGAGGTTCTAAAAAACTTTATTTTAGAGCTAAATACAGGTGTCAGTTGAAAATAAATAAATAAATGTTTAATACTCCTATATAACTTTTATTTGGTTTTAAATGCTTTTTGTTTATTTTTTGTACGCAATATTTGAGTTGAACAGTGAAAAAAAAAAGTTTAATTAAGTAGTTTACTACTAGTTATTTTAACATTTATTCATTACATTATACCTATTTCAAGCAAAAAATGTTACATACATGTCAACCTACGATTTTTTATACTATAGATATCATTTATTTATTGATGTTTAAAGTATTACAAAAATAAGTTATAAAAAAGAAGTAAACTGTGTACTACTATTACTTAAAACTATTAAAATACTTCTAGTCAGAATGTACAACAACTAATTTTTTTTTTATGAATGCATACTCTAGAAATTAAAATTTCTTTGGACAAATGTAAAGATAATATTCTATTTTCTATTAAGTTTTTTGTCACTTATCAGAAATTATCATTTTATTATCACTTTAATATTTTTTAAATATTCCAGTGTCTTTTTTTGTACATACTTCAAAGTTCTGTTTACTTGATGTTCAAACAAACTAAAGAACTTTTTTTTTTTAGGTATTACCATTAATTAAGTAAAAATAACTCTTTTCCAACTTATTTATTATTAATTTAAATCAAATCGTTAGATAAAATAACTATTTACTTGAATTAACATAAATTTAAAAAATGTTAAGCGCTTTTGTTGAATCTAATAAATATTTTTCAACTATTAAGAAGTAGGGTTTTTACAAGCCTTAGATTCTTATCATTCTTAAATTTATTTTTATTTACTTCAGTTACGTTTACTTCAATTTACCATTTTACGTTTAAAAAAACATTGTATTACAAACATAAAAAAAAATTCTGACTTTTTTTTTACTTTTGTTTATATCTATAAGTTATCGTTAAGTTTTTTGTACCAACATACCTATTAATATCTTTCAACTAGATTTATATCCTTGCAAAACTTTATTTTACAGAATTAATACTTTAAAAAAAAAGGACACATAGAAAATTTATATATTAGTTTTTTTAGTTAATTAAATCATTAAAACATAAATCTGGCATTTAGAAAAATATTTATTTATAAAATAGAAATACAAGCTGATTAGTAAGCGAATAAGAGTTACATTTAAAAGCTTTTATTTACAATGCCAAAGACTAAATAAGTCAATCAAACTAGGGTAAAACTTTTTCCATTAAAAAGTATGCTGTTCATTAAGCAGTTTGAAGTTCAGCCAAATTCCATGGTATATAGTATTCTTAAAGCGAAATGTCGAGTAGTATAATATCAAACAGTGTACTTTACGGAAACTGACATTATAATAAAAACTTTTTTGATTAGTATGACTAGTAGTCCATAGGGAAATATGTTTTCAATATCATGCCTATAATATTGATTAAACACTTATACTCACTTTAAAAAACACAAAAAAAAAACGCTTTAAGTACAAAAGAGTTGTTTTGATCAATAGTTTTACAAATATTAATAATATTCCAAATTAAAAAAAGCTGCAAACTTTTGTTAACTAACTCGAAATTTAACAACAGTATGTTTAAAAATTCACATACAAACAATACTTTTGATAATCATGAAGTTGATGGAGTATACAAAGCTTAAAAGAATACAAGTGTATTAAATAGGTTATTTCAAACTTTAAGCTGTTATTTTTTGCGATTATTACATTTAAATTAATTTTTATCAACAATTTACTAATTTACGATTCAATTTTACGTTATTAGTTGTGTATTGTTTGTTAAACAGCGAATGATACTAAACAATTCCGCTGTAGTTTCAAACTTATTAAACGCCGGTTTATACAAATTTAAACTCAAACAAAGTTATTATGTCTGTAACTAAATTAATGTGTCACTTAAAGGTTGAAAATATATCAATTAGATATAACTAAAATAATGGTAATCTAATGAAATTAATAAAGCATATTGCTTTATTTCTCTAGAAATCTATATTTATACAACTTATTGTAGTGAACAATAAGTCTGAACTTATAACTTAGATATATTGATTTTGATTGAACACATGTTATTAAACGTAAGTTATTTTTATGATTCTTATTGACCTAACAATAAAAAAGATTAAATTAACAAAAGCGTACTTATTGATGTAGTCTATTTTTTCTAGTTAGGTTCACTATATGCGACTTAATGAATTAAGCTTGTTATAACTCACTTAAATAACTTATACCCATTTAATACAATTTAATATTAATACATATACATTTTTCAATAAATTGTGTTTCATTAAATAATTTGAAATTCTACAACAGCTAGAAATCAATGTTTGTTTGTTCTTACAGCCTTTTTTAATGAAAAATTCTAAATTTACTAATTTTTTTTTTTAATATAAAACTATTCTTTCTTAAAGAGGTAGTTTATTTAGTTAAACAACATTTATAAAAAGAAAACTTGACTTATTTTTCAAGTTATAAAACACTGTGTGAGTTTTTTATTTGTTTATTTATATTCGATAAAGCATCAAAATGTAAGAAAAAAAAGTTTATATCATCTGCAGACGTTAGATTTTAAAAACTTAAAAACATTAATTAACAATGAATGCTTCTAGAGATTAAATACAAGATGGATGTAAAAATAAAAAACAAACTATTTTCAAAGCTTTCATATATTATTTACATTTCATTTAGCGAAATTTATTCAACTATGTTTAATTTTTTTTTCTAAAAACTTTTCTTGTCTAAAATTATATTTTTAAAAAGTAAAACTAGTTTTCTATCATTTTGTATGTTTTTTTTATTTGTACTTATAAATCAATGCTTATACGACAGATACTTAAAATAAAAATTAAATAAACTACAAACTGTTAATAAATGTTTTTATTATAAGTAAAAAAACTTTTTTAAGATGTATATGTTGAATAAACACATTTACTAATCAGTTAACTAAGTTTTTAAAAATAATTTAAGTACAATGCTAATATGACTTTTAAAAACGTTGTGTAAAACAAAAATAAGATTTTTTGTATAACAAATTTTAGTATTTTTGCAACTTTGAAACACTCTTATATTGTAATCACTCAAAACTTAAATTCATCTGGCGTTTTCGTTCTACTTTTTTATTCTAATTTAGGAACAGAGTCAACATTTAATAAAGTCACTATTCTCACGATCTTCAGCAAATGAATCAGATACTTGAAATCTTTTAAAGTTTTTATTTCGACTTCCTTAACCAGCTGTTATCTCAACGACAAGATTTAAGTGTTAAGTTGTTAAGATTTTGTGAAATTTAAAACTTTGACCTTAGTTGTAAGTGTAAAATTTGTCTACCAAAAGTTTTAGTGAAGTAAACTAGTTATTACTTCCCAAAATAAAAAAATATAATTAAAGTTAAAAGTTAGGTCAAAAAACTTTTACGAAAATTTAAAACTAAAACTTTTAAACTTACATAAAACTAAATTTAAAACATAAAGATAGGTTTAATACTTTAGTACAGTTGCGTTAAGTTTGTTGTTGAACAATCTAATATATTGAATTTAAAATTGAATAGTTGATGTTTTTAACATCAAATAAAACATTAAACAATAAAAACATAAGCTCTTGATTTTAATCTATTAACTAAATACTTTACATATTAAAGTTTAAAGAAAACTTAAAATAATTAAATATTTTTAATTCTACAGTTTTAATTTTCTTTAAATTCTTAGTTAATTTTTTAACTTTTTGTTGATATAGAATAATAAAATAAATATCAAGTTGATAAAATACACCTTGCTAAAAATAAAATACTTGTTAAAAAAAACGCACTTCAGTTTATTCGACAATTCAAATTAAACGATTCTTGAAACGAGTACTTAAGTGTTCTTACAAATCTAACACCTATTCAAATACACCTTCCGATAATACTCATTTTATAAATAAAACACTCTATTCTTTTCACATGGGAACTTGTTTTCGTTAAACGTTCTTGAGTTTATTATCATAATCTTATCAAAATATATTACTTATAACAGTGTCATTGTACAGCAAGTAAATTTTTGTCTCTTGTTAAATTTTGTATTTCACATATTTCTTTGTAAAAGTTTTCAAAAGTTTTAAAGAACTGCAACGTTTACAAAACCTTAGTATAGATGAGAACAAATCCATGTAAATTATGCAGAGTTAAAAACATTTTTAAATAAGAATTTATTTAATATTGTCCTTGTATAACTAAGCGCTGCTAGACATTAGTCTATTTATGCTTAAGTAATATACAAGTACATGGTGTAAGATGAGACAATTTTTTTTTACTACAAAATGTTACGACAAAAACCAACCAATACCAAGATTTACACATATATATCAATAAAACAATGAACGATAAATGTATACACAAAAACTCAAACGTATCCACTCAAGTAGAAAATCAAATTATTTTAATTTAGAAAAAAGATAGCATAATCTTTTACTCTTTTTAAACACACATGCAAACATAAACCTATTGTGAAAGACATAAATATTTTTGTAGTTGTTTGTGCATTTTTTTTGAGAATATACAACTTTATGAATAAACTTAAAATTTAAGTATATTATTCATTAAAAGGCTTGAACGACATTACATGATATTATCAATTTATTTATCACTTTCAGTTAAATATTTAGTGATAAGTTTAAAACTATGAGACGATTACTTGATAGTATTTTCTTTTTAATTATTATTTTATGCTTAATTTAGTATTTATGCATAACAACACACTACATATACTTGTTATTTATTGTACTTTAGCTATTACTTGTTTAGTGTTTAGTATGTAGACAGAATATATTTAAACTTTATTTCAATATAATTACATAAATAAAACAAATAAACTGAAATCTCACGTTAATTTTTGAAAAAGACTTTTAGGTTTAGGTTCTTTAAGTTAAACTTAAATCAGTTAAAAAATGATTTTAAAATATATTAGTACGTATAAAAATATTAATATTGTAAACGCTTAAACAGTTTTTATTACATGTTAAACTTTATAGTTTGAAAATTTTAGTAAAAATGTGTCTACATAAGTCTAGAAGGTGGTATAAAGTAATCTAAAATGATTCTTAATTAAACGAAACGATTTTAATTACTGCTCAAAATATTATAGAAAAACTTTGAGTAAATAAAAACAATCGAGTTTTTTTTGGTCATTAAATCAATTTTTGTAGTGATTTCACTATTCTAGCCACTTTTCAATTTCATTTTTGATACATAATGCGAATACATACATAAAATTTCTTGGAATACTACGTATTAGAATATGAGAAAATAAAGTTGCAAAATCATTAAATTTTATTAAAAATTCCTACTTGTTGATTGATGTGTAAGCTTATTTCGTTATTTTTAAAGTTAAAATAATAAACTTTGATTACTATAATAACAATACTAAGGAAACCGCCAACAATTGTTATTAAAAATTCTTTGTTGAAGAAAGATAGCATTTATTCTTTTTTGTCGTTAAGTATATCTTTATTCGTTTTTTTTTTGTGTTTTTAATGAAATGTCTTTTTAAGGTTTCTTATTATAATGTTAAAAATATTTCATTTTTGTAGTTTACTATTGAGTTACTTATAAAATTAAAGGTTACTAAGCTGGCAGTAAAAAACAACCAAAGTAAGTTCTAATTAAAAAGAAGTAGTAAAAAAAAATTACTATTTGGTCACTGTTTAATGTTGAATTTGAAACAAAAGTAAATTGTATATAAACTTATTATAAATAGTTTAAATAACCAAAAATTGTTCAAAAAAGCTTAACAATTTTAAGATTGTTCAAAAGAAAACGTTTCTGAAACTAGTTGTTATACAACTAGCAGTTTAATATGTTTCAAAAATTCTTGTTTATATAAACTAATTTCTTAATAAATAAGTTTTGAAAATTTATAACGACTCACCTAAAACATATTGTTTTATATACAACCTGTATAGTAGATATTTTTTCAAATGTTTTATATACTTATTAAAATGTTTTTAAGAAAACTAAAGTATAATTTTTTTATATATTATTATACCTATAAAGTTAGAGGCTAAACGTAAAAATACTATTATTCCTATTTTTCACCGTCTAAAAGCATATTATAAATAAATATTAATATAACCACGAAAATTTTAAAAAGCACGTAGTTTAGGCCACCTATTATTTTTGTTAAGCTCTTATCCATCATTTAGATTTATTTTGTTTGTGTTTTATCAATCAATGAAGTATAGTTTTTTTATCACATATATTTAAGATAAACTTAAAAACTAAACGTAATCTAAAACTTTTTCACTACTTTAGTCATAAATCTAAATCAATCAATAGTAAGTAAACAAAAAACAGCTTTTTTCCGAAATAATAAATTTAGTAACTGAAGTAAAGCGGAAACACTTTATGGTTCATTGACGATTTTATTTCCGTTTGCTTCTTTATCACAAGTATAATATAAAGGGTCATCACAAAAAATTGATAGTATGTTTTTCTTGGTTTAAATAAGACAGTAAATTAATTATTAAATGTGTATCTTTTATTGTGTTATCTTGAATTTAAGAAATATTAGTATGGGCATTTAAAGGTTTAAATAAAAACAAGCGAATCTGGCGTGAATAAAGTTATTTTAAAAACGATATCTGACATACTAAAGCAATAACTTTTTTATCTATGCCCCACCTAACAGTAAAAACAATATGACCCCTTAAGTATGCAAAAAGTAAGTTTACTCAAATGATCGGATAAACTTATGTTGGTTTTAAATTTTTTGTCTTACTTTGATTGAAAACTTATCAGTTGTTTTAAGACGCACGCACTGTATAAATATTTGTTTAATTAAACATTTTGGACATATAAGTATTGATAATAAAAGTCTTCGTTAACTTGTGTTGATTTTACTACATTTAATTGCTTACGTCATTCTTCAACAATTTTTGAAACCTTTATTTTATCATTTTTTAAACTAACAAGTAAAATTAAGTTTAACATACTAACTTGATAATCACTTTATTTTTTAAAATTACTATTAAATTATTTTATAAAGATTTTTTACATTTCACAGTGCTTTTATATGATATAACATAAACTACGATGAAATATAAGTCTATGTTTAAAATACTTTGTTTTATATTTATATCTACTGGTTTAATTAACATTATAAAAAGATAAAGCTAAGCATCTTTTTTAAACTTAACAATGCATAAAATATGTTAATTTTACAAGTTAATAATAGTTAAGAAATGAAAAACTACAGATTAAAATCACAACACCACAATTTAAAAAAGGCTGACTCTAGTTATTACAATGCAACACAAAATAGACTAAATTTACTTATGTTCCTAGCATATCTTATAAAAGTAATTAAATTGTAATATAATTTAATTTATTAAAAGTAACTTTTGATAAATTAAGCGACTGCAAATGTCGTCAAAGTAGTCAATTAGCCAAGTTACGACTTAATAAGTGTGTCTCGTTTTATACTAATAAAACCGGCTTACTTAAACAAAGGCGACTTAATCCTTGTAATTTACAGTTGTTTGATTTGATTCAACGACCTTTTTAACTTCACGTAGACTGTTTGCAAAAAAAAAAATTATGCATTGAGTAATTTTAGTCCAATTTTGTTTTTGCACTGAGCAGTAAATTTTTGTTAATTTTTGGAAAAAAAAGTTTAGAGCTTTTTATTTTAATACCAATAACGTAAAACAAAACTGAATGCTAGTTTTGTTAAAAGGAAGTTCCTAAAAATAATTACAAAGCATTCAGTAAACTTCTTTAGCAGTGTTAATATTTTTACTACAATGTTTTTACTAAGTAAGTTTATAAAATGTTCTTTAAGCTGATAACAGCAAATTAAATGACAAGTACAAAATAACTGATATAATACTATTTATAATTGTAGACTTCTAAAATGTATCTTTTTTATACAAAATGTTACAATTTTCTAAAATTCGTGGATTAAATAAAAGCTTTTTCTTAATACTTAACGGTAAATTTGTACTTCCTCGTACTTAAAACATTGAGTTTTATAATAAATTTTATTACGCTTGATTTGTTTCCGTAGTAATATTTTTCTGCCTGACAACTAAAGCTAATCTACAATCATGTAATAAAACTAAATTCTTATTTCCTGTTTTTAATTTAACTATAAGAATTTTTTTTTTAAATAAGCGCTTGATAGTTGAATATTGAACATAATATTAAGATTAAATAACGATACTGTACAATTATTCTTTCAAATACAATTAATGCAATGATTAATAGACACAACTCTGAGACACTACAACTAAATACTATACACTTTTAAAATAAACTACAACTAAATATTTTTATAACTACGAGCAATAAGTTACAAAAATTCAAATAGTAGACAAGTTTTATAATTAATTTTAATGTTTTAAATCTTATGTATCACCAAAGACCATCTACACAAAAATAAGGCGAAGTAAAAAAAAAGCAGACTAACTTTAACAAAAGTAATTTACTCAAAACTAAATTAAAACTGTAATACAATTTAAATGCTTGTGTTAAATTATCAGCGTCATTTTAAGTTTGTACTCACTTCAATCATTTAGGATGTTTTAAAGAAAAACGAAAACAGTAAATCGAATTTTCATACAAAAATATTTTTATTTTTTTATAAAATTTTATACTTACATTATGTGTTTACTATGTTTATAATTTGAAACTTTTTAACGAAAAAGCCAGGTTTTTGTTAAAACATATAAAATAACAAAAGAAAAGTTTAATCTTAGTGAAGTCGAGATTAAGTTACAAAACTAAAATCTTGAAGTTTTTTAAACTTTAAAAATTAAAGTTTATATCTTTTAAGCAGTCTAAGTTCGTGCAAAGTTTAGTTTAACTACCCATTGATAGGATTATTTTAGATAATTTCTCCTCAAATAAATGTCAGATTTTTTAAGTGCAATCAAGCCTAAAGTTTATTTCTTAAAGCATTTTTTGATAAAACTTGTTGTCATGACCTTTAACTATTTTTGAAAAATTTAAAAGAAAAGAAACATTTTAAGAATGCTGGTTTTTTTACCACGTTTGTTTTTAATTTCAACATCCTAACAAAAACTTTTAAAATTTCAAAATAAAAAGAATACAAATTCTAAGATACTTACAACTTACTTAACTTTTTATTTATAAATAAAAAGATCTTTATATTATATTGTTATTTTTATAAACTATTGTTTAAATTGTGTTATTATTATATCTGTTACTAATATTTTAAAAATTTTTGCTTAGAAAATTAAGATAACAATAAATTGGTTTGTAGACTTTCTAAAAATAAACGTATATAAAGTATTTAACTGTAGGTTTTTTTTGTAACAAGTTTATAACTAAGCTTTATTTTTTATTTTTTTATTTATTTAACATTAACACAACTAATGAAAGAAAACTTCTACAAAATTTTTAGCACTGAGTAAAATTAACTTTAAAGCTTCTTTCGTCAAAATTTCGAGCAACATCCGACGTATGACGTCACGGCGGTCAAACATCACGCCGCATAGCAACGACGTGGGTGGCAACACGGGTTTGCGTTGTTAGGGGTGACGGAGCCTTCCGAACTGGGGAGACAAACTGGCGCCTGTTTGATGCCGGGAACGATTAAAGTTTTAAACAAAAAAAAAAAGTGAAAGTATTAAGAGAAAATATGTTGTAATTAAAATAAGCGGTTGATTGAACTAGCGCTTAATTTGGAAAGAAAAATTTGCATAAACATGGGTGTGATACGGACGTATTTAATTTTCGATTTCTGAAAATAATAGATTGGTTGTTTTAATTTGTTACACTTGAAAGCTTTGCTATGTTGTAAGTAAAGTTAAAACAAGGTAGCTCATAGAATCTGCATCTTTTTGCTTAAATTTTTTATACTGTTTAAAGAAAAAAAAGTGTTATTTACTTTTATTCTAGCTTTAAACAAAAATAGCTGTATGAGTGTTTGAAAAAAAAAATTAATATTTTAGTTTTCTAAAAGTTTTACATATTAGTTTCTCTTGTTTACATAAAATAAAATCACTCAGAAAATTTTTTAACCACCTAAAATATTTTGAATTTTTAGGTTGTCTGGTGACCTGGTATTGTTTTACGAAAACCAAAATATATAGTTCCCACATTATTACAACAGAGTTATATAAATTAAAACCTATTAAACGTTTTATAACGACATCTTTTCTTGTATATTTTTTTAATTACATCAAACAATTATTAAGCTCACATGGCTATAATGAGTATTATCTATATGGTTAATTGTTGTAAACTTGATTACAAAGCTGTATTTATAAAAAAAAGCACCTTCAAAATAACAAATGAAGTTAGTTATGATAATTTTCATTTTTCGAAATGCATAATAGCAAAGTCATTCATTAAACATTATATTAATGTTTAAAATAGACGAGATCTAAGTTTTAATGTTATAAGTGTATTAAATAGTACTATTTCGATCAACGACGCAAAAAATATTCTAATTAAAAAAAAAAACTTGGATGTGTTACCAAGTCTTTACTAGCAGGTATAAGTTTTGTATAAAAAAACTGAACGTTTGGTAAACCCAACAAACGTTGTGAACTTGACAGAAGAAAATATAAATTAAAAATTCTTAAAGTCACAGCAGCTCTTTTGTGTTGAGACTTATACAAGTTTAGGATTACGTTAACGCTTTGTAACTGGTACGCTTGAAGTCAATGACAATAGTAAACTAGCTTCATCTATTCATAAGTTTTTTTTGTTCTACAAATCTCTACAGTAGGTACTTAACATATACTTCTTTTTGTCGGGATAAATGTTTTGAATATACAAAATAAGCTTTTGTTTCTTCCTGTTTGTAGTAAAATTGACTATTAATGCATGAATAAATGTTTTATATTAATCTACCATATAAAACAGTCTTTTGTTTATTGGTAAACCTGTGCAGTTTTTTTTGGTAGGCAAACCGAAGTTTAGTTCTCATTTCTAATTGTTCTTACTCCATCTAAATCTAAAATGACAAACCTAAACTATTTTTAATTTTTGAAAATCTTTGTTTAATGAAACCTAGATGATTACTATTTAAAAAGTAATTATTATACAGGTTTATTTAAACTTTTTTTTATCAAAAGATATAAAAGTGTTTACAAAATTTTAAAGTAGTAATGTATTAACTTAAAAAAAAAAATATAATCAAAACAATTTTATTCTTTTAAAGAAACATCAAGTCGTGAAATGTTACTTTATTTCAAGAAAGTAAAACTTATTTCTATAATCGACTTACAAAATAATCTGAATAGTTTAAGACAAAAGCGTAAGTTTTATTTTATAGAACTAGACAAAAAAAAACTTTAGGAAGTTATTTTTTTTGTTTGTAGAATATTAAGGAAAAACTAAAACCGTCATAAATTAAAATCAGTTAAACCTCATCCGTTAAAAAGATTGTAAGAATCGCTATCAATTATATGATTCGGTTAAAGAAGAGTCTACTACTTAAATAATATTAAATTGTATTAAAAAAATGATTGAAATATACAAAAGTATAATTAGTCTTCACTTGAGCATATTAATGAAAGATGCATTTAAAATAAAAAAAGATTTCTTAAAATAAATCACAGTACTGTTATATATAAGATACCTTATCACAAAACCAATACACTTATGTCAATCAGGATTTAAAACTTGAGTTTTTCACCTTCGTTGCTTAGTGACAGTTATGTGTTGCCTAGTAACGTACCAGGTAACGAACGGTTGTTATATTGTTTTGAGATGTAATCATATTTCGTTTCTATAAAAAGATTACGATATTTTTAATACTCATCGTACAGCAACGGTTGTTGGCCACCATGTATTTTGGTATGTAATAAAACTGACTGGTAAGTTTTTCGATTTGAATATAGATTAAATTTTTGAATAAGCTATAAAAAAAATTAAAAACATTTTTTGTATTAAGTTTTAATAACTTGGTTTTTTAGTGCTTTTTACATTATTCAAGTTTGTTTTCTTAAAACTGTTTGCTTTCTTAAAACCAAAACATATAGTGTACTTCAAGTTTTTAAATACTTACAGATTTTTTAACTATCTGAACTTAAAAAAGTTACAAGCGATAACAAGATTGTAGCGCTTTGATATAATAATACTTAACAATATTTTTTATTCAATCAAAGTTTCATTGTCATACTTCAAATAATTAAACTAAAAGTAAATCTCAGTAGTACTTGTGTTAGTTTAATCTAAACAGATACTGAAAAGTATTAAACTAATTATAAGAAACCAAATTTAAGTTTATATTACTATTACAAAGTTTTTTTTTTGTTTAGAAATGATAGTAGTTACTTTGTAGATCATTAATTAAAGTAACATTATAACAACGTTTACACGTTGTTGTAAAAACTTTCAACTAAACTATTTTTCATAGACTGTAAATTAAAAACCTTGTATATTATAACTTATTGAATTTTTAAAACGTTTTACTTCGTCTAAGTTTCAATTTTAATTGTAAAACTCCACTTAATTTTTTTACGTATAGCAGAGTTTTAAGGTATGTTCGGTTTTTAATTAGACATCTGGTGTATGTGACTTTTGCTATAAATCTGGTAGTTAGTTTGATGTATGATTGTATTTTATCTTGGTAAATTTTAGTTGTAAGTCTTTTTCAACTATACTTTGTATTTTTTCTACTATTAAAAAAGAGGTAAAATAAACATTTATAACTTTTTAAGCGAAGAATTCCGTAAAGATATTTTTAAACTTTTGAATAGAAATATAAATTAATAGACAAAATTTAAACTTATTAAAACCTCTAATTCTAAATGAATATAAATTATTAATTTTATTAAATAATGATTTATAATTTCCTGTACTTCATAAACACTGGTAGTTAGATATAAACTGATATAATAAAGATATTTTGTTTATAAATCTGAATTTAGGATACTTGTATAAAACAAAATATAATAGTAAAAAAGTAATATTTTAAGAGAAAATGTAATATGTTACGAATAGATAATATTTTTATTGTTGTCATTTACATCTCTGATGAAAATTAGTCATAACATTTTCAATCGTTAAAGTTTGAGAGTTTTTTAAAGTTAGAAAATTATTAAAACAGTCTTATTATAATTTTAGATGCACTTAAAATAGAAAATATCAACAAACTAAGTTCTTATGATTAATTTTTTATCTTTAAATCATATTAATAAAATTTATCTTGAAGTATTAAATTGAAAATAATTGAAGTATAAAATATTGTAAATTTGTTTTATTAAATTAATTTAGAAAAAAGCGTACAGCAAGAAAATGTGTAAAAATTTAAGATTTTTCTGTCATAAACTCTCTACTGCTCCAAACGAGTTTACGGGAAAAAATCGTGTATAAAACGAGAGAAGTTGAAAATTGCTGAAAAAAGTTCTCTCAAAAGTTAGCTGAAGTTAAAATGCTGTGAATTACGAACTCAAGTCATTTGAAAGTTGACAAACTTGCTTTAGTGGTGTTTTGATTAAAAGTAAAACAAAAGTTATTCATTTTAATTTTAGTAGTTTAAAATGAGTTAATTAAACATATAGTTAAAATGTTTATAACAGTATGAAAAGTAGTAAAAAGTAAGTTCTTATTGAATAAATAACATTTAATTTACTAATGGAATTCCTGCGGAATGGAATAACATTTGATACATTTTAGACTTAAAAAAAAAACTATAAATCTTGGTATGTTTATCTACTAGTCTATGATAAAAAATAACTAAATTGTTATTAATTTTTTCTATATTTAAGTATCGCTCGTACAAAAATGTCATGTGTATAAATTGAAGTAGAGTTTTTGTATGTAGTTGATAGTTTTGCGTGCGAAAGTTTACGCTTTTAGAAAAAAATCTTATGACTTGAAAATAAGCTTTTGTCTGTAAAACGATTACATACAGCTCACAAGTCTATAACAATGTAACTTATGACAGCATCCTTTGTATTTATACTTCTTTATATGTATGCATCGTAAGTCTTATAAATCATATGTTTTATAAAAAAGGTAACATGTCAGAACGACGTAAAAAGTTGTATGAAAACTTAATTAGTAGTTAAATGATTTATGTAGATACTAAGAAATATAAAGACTAAATCTTTTTGAGAAACTACCTGTCCGCTATCAAGTTGTTGACTTAAGCACATGATTAAACAACTAGTTATAACAGAAAAAATGAAATGCAAAGACAGTAAAAAGTATAAACCAGTTAACACAAGCATTTCTGTATTTTTTTTCTTTGTAAAAAAACCGCTGTAAAATAGATCTAAGTTTTAAGTAAAGCTGTGCTGAAGTTAATTAAACCAATTAAAAAAAAATAACTTGATTTTCATATAACTGTTAAATAGTAGATTTATATAAAATTAACCGCAACACTGGATATTCATAACAACAAAATGATAGAATTGGCCGCTCAACAACAACAACCTCCCCAGCAACCAGCGCAAGTTGCTTGGCAACAACAATCAGGTTACCATATCAACCCCTCCCCCACTCAACCACAGGACTCGCCAGGTGGAGGGGAAATTCCCGAAACCAGGTATCACATGGACCATCACCACCAGTTGGCCCAGCATCAAGAGTTTCAGGGGCAGGTCATGGCGCAGTTGGCCGCCCAACATCACCATGGAAACGAGCACCTGATAGCCCACTCCATATACGCCCAGCAGAACGGTGGGGTGCAGCAAGGAAGGGGGAGTCCCCAGCAAGGAAGTGAGAGGTCGCCAGGGGATTCAGTTGGAGGGAAAACACCGGAAGTGAGAGTAAAAAGGCCAATGAACGCGTTCATGGTTTGTTTTTTATATCATGTTAAACTAACCATTTTGTTCTTAATTTCCTTATTAGGTCAATAGTTGTAGTTAGTTTTGAGTACAATTTTAATAAAAAAGTGCGACTAAGGTGTACTTAATAAAGTTTAATTTAAACCAGTTCGATTGTAAGTAGTTTAGTGAAATGACAAACAAATGGTAATTTTTTTTAATAATTAATTTACTATTGAAATAAATATTAAACGAACTGTGATTGTTTTTAAAAACTTTTAAAAATACCAAGAAACTTACTTTATCAAGAGAGGAAAAAACAAAACCTGTGTGGTAATTTTAGAACAGATTTAACATTAATCATCAAAAAGTAATGGCTTTTTAAGCAAGAAAATCTTATTTTTAGTAAACAGGTTGATTAAACGCTTTTAAATGATCCGTGAAATGACTTTTGCTCGAAATAACTTTAAATTCTCAAGAGATTCGCTGTTGAGTTGAATAAATTACGACAAATCGCTATGAAGGTTTCGAATTTCAGTTTTGCTTTTTAACAAAGACCGTAGGTGGCAAAATTTTCTCACGTGCAGTTTGATACTCAGAAATGTTTCTTTCTATCGAGTAACGTGTAGTCAACAGCAGTAAAATAATAATTTTAAGCGTAAAGATTTTGCCTGATATACTTTAAAAACTCAAGTAAAATATAGCAAAGTCGTTTAGCCCATGACTTTCAATCTTAAAGTTATGATTGTTTTTAATAAACATAAGTTTTAAACAGATAACTTTTGGATTACTTATCAGTAAGATTTTTTCTTATAAATCAAAGTTGTACTTTTTCTTTAAATATTCAAATGTATTCAATTAAACGGAAAAAAACGTTTTTTTTTTTACTTAACTAACCTGTTAACTAAAGCATGATAAATACAAAATTAAAAAAAAAAGATCAAAGAAGACGTGCAGTTTTATAAACAAACAGAAACAAAATTTTAAATGTGTTATTTTTAAAGAATAAAACTTACTGTTATAGAATATTTTTAGTATGTACTTTTAAATATTTTGACGACAGAGTTTAAAAGAAGCAGTCTTTTTCTACTTGTTTTCGATTTACGCTTAAGTCTATTTTGAGAAAAAAAATCCTAAACTTCATTAAAATGGCGCGAATTACGTTCAGGTGAAGTGGCAAAAGACATGTTTTGAATTCAGATAAATTCGGAAATTAGTTTAAGTATCATTTTTTATTAAACTATGTTTTCATAAATAAGTTCTTCTAGTAAACTTCTAAAAACAAAAGGTACTTTTTGTTTTTTCGGACGCTGTGTTGAAGCTCCATTTTTTAACTTGTCTAAATTGATTACCGGAACCTAACTGACAATAAATATAAAATTACGCATTTTTATTTGTTTAATAATACTTCACTATCATATTTTGACAGTTTTTTAGAGTAGTAAAAAAATAATGTTTATATAAACAATTAGTTTAATAAAATCTAGTTGGAGCAAGTCTTATATTACGATATTATTTGGGCACTATTTATTAGTTTGTTTTTAAATAGATAAATAAAACTGTATCAAAAATCTTTAACACTAGTAAAACTTGAAAAAACTTACTTTATTGTTAATTTTTATGAAGTTGCTTTAAAATTAATAGTTCATAAAATTAGATTTTTTATATTAGATAAAACTGACTATGAAAATACCGACAGTTAAGGTTTTATCAGTAACATGATGAACTCCTATCAAAATAAGTATATTAAAAAACAATAAAGTAATAAAAAAAAACATAGTAGTGTTGATTAAAATAATAATATGAAAATTAAGTTTTTTTGTCATAAATTTTCTTACGGATTAATTTTTTTAATATAGTTAAAAATAAAAGTAAATAAAACTAATAATTTTGCTTTTATGAAGTAAAATATAAAACAAATATTTAAAAATAAGTCGCTTAATATATTCAAATTTAGATCACAGGTAAAGTTACTACAACAGACAGTTTTTTTAAACAAAGAAAATTAAGTACATTCTTCTGATAATTTTGATAATTTTAATGAAGTTTTTACTCATTTAAAGTCTAAAACTCAAAATAAGTATTCAATTGAACGTTTAACACTGATTTTTTTGTATGTAAATATGTTTCAGTAGAAAAAATAAATCACTTAAGTTATTCCATTTCAAAACTACCTTACTTCTTAAAAAACTAACACTTTCACAGATATAATAAGTTGAACTTAAGTTAAACTACCAGTGTAGCTGACCTTAAAATTTTCTGTTCAGGTATGGTCGAGACAGGAGAGGCGAAAGATGGCGCAAGAGAACCCGAAAATGCACAACTCTGAAATATCAAAGAGGCTCGGAATGAAGTGGAAGAAACTGACAGATCAGGACAAGAGAATTTACATTGATGAGGCGAAACGACTGAGGGCACAACACATGAAGGAACATCCAGATTATAAATACAGGTATGATAACTAGACTAGCAGATACTTTTAGAAGGTTTTATGATCGTGAGCAATTAATTGTTTTTTAGTTGTTAGAATAGATTAACAAATATAACAAACAATAACACTAGACCATGTATAAAATGTACAAATATACGTAATAACTGTATAGATATTAATAAGTAAGAGGCCTTAATAGATAAATATTACTTAAGTTTTGAAAAAATTCTTGTCATGATTTTTATTTGTCTTAAAAGAAAAGCAAGGTAAAGTATCAAACACAAACTAGTTTAGCTTTTAATAAAACTTGAAAATATTCAAAAAACTTTGAGTCGTATTTTAATTTTTCTTAGACATAAAATCAAAAACTCTGTATTTAAAAAACATTGGCTGACTGTTATGTATTTCTACTAAATGCTAATCTAAAACTTATTTAACATTACAGAACTCCTCTTACAGTTTTGGTATTTAACTTTTTTTATAACTAAGTGTAGAACGAACTTCACCAGCTTTTGTTACGACATAATAGTAAATTATTTTAACAATGGTGCGTAGTAGAGGCGACCTTTTGGCCTACATGATATATTTTAAACAATATGGTTGTAAATCTACAACAGATTACAATTTTCTATTTTTCAACTGCTTTTAAAGTGAAATTTGGAATTCAGAAAACTACAACTTTATTTTTACAAACAAACCTTTAAAGTTAATTTAATTGAATTTAAATTCTTAAATGTTTGTTGGAAACATTTACTTAAGATTTTTTTTAAACTGTTAGTCAAGAAACCATATTAAAACATTTATTTCACAATTTAACTAAACTAGATCTAGTTTTTTTTTAAATCTCAGCTTCAAACTGCATTTTGCTTTATTTATAGTTTCTTAGCTAAAATTAACTAAATTTTTACCTTTAAATGTTTTATTAATACTGTGCTTATTACTTAAATTGTAACTCATTAAAACTAGCAAGTTTTTGCATCTTTACTATTTATCTAACTTTAATTGTTTTATAACAGACCGCGTCGAAAACAAGCAAAGAGCCTGATGAAGAAAGACGTAAAGTTCGGAGTTCACCACCACCATGGATACCAAACTATCGGTGGACCCATTATGACGTCATACAAGGACCACCATCACATGTCAGCCTCCCCCTACTCTGTAGACCCCAGACACCAGTTCGCTCACTACGCCCATCACCACCAGTACCCTGCGGCAGTCGACCCAGCAGTTGCTATGACAACCTCGTCCGGAGGCTACCCGGCGGTGAGCAGCCAGCAGTACGGGGAATTCCCACCTAACGTTTACCCAAACTACTACGCGGCAGCCGTGCAAGCGGGTCTTCCTGGTCTTTCCTTTCCGACCACAACAACGGCAACCAACGGCCAGTTGGTCGGGGAAACCCCAGCTGTTTCATCCGAAGCTTACCAGCCAGCTGACATGGTGAGTCAAGCGGCGTACCACCAGAGCTGCTCAACGAGCCGGGGTAACTCCCCAACCGACGGACAGGTGCAGCACCTAGCGGTGAACCCGGCGTACTTGCAGGTGTCGGGGTCGCAGAGGGGAAGCCCGCAGGAAGTGACGTCACAGGCTCAACAGCATTACCAGTACCAAGTTTCAGGCAACCAAGTGATGTAAAATTATTCGTGTTGTCATAGATGTCTGGACGTTTATGACGTCATATAGTTTTATTACCAGGAAGGTTTTAAACCTCTGGGTAGTGAATCGGAATTTAACTTTGTACCTAGTTAGGGCTCTAACGCGCAGTCTTAAATAGAAAAGCAAAAATCAAACGTTTAGTTTAAGACTTGTTGTTTATTTTTTGTTTCTTAATACTTAAATACATAATTGTAGTTTTCAGACTTAAAAATCCACTTAAGCATTCACTTTGTTTACTGCTCAAATTGCTTAGATATGGGTTTAGATATTTGTAAGTATCTTTTAAATTTTGTTTTTGTACAAAATATTTTCTCAAAATGCTTAAAAACAAAGTCGTTTTAACAAAATTAATTGCAGTTTTTACTTCATGAGTTCTGCTTAGTTTAAAGTTTTTAAATGAAATTCAACCATATACTTTCTTATCAATATTTTATGTTTTTGCAATTGTAAATTTTGCAGTACGTAACAAAAACATAATATGTTATTTAAGTCACCTAAAGTATTTTTCATTCTCATCAGTTGCTGAAGAATTTTATTTGATTAAAAATTTTTATTTTTATTTGATTATCGCGTATACTCTTTTTAGTTAGTATTTTAACTTACACAAACTTTTAACTTTACAATGAAACCATCCAAATTCTCTATACTTAACTTAAAGTGTAATCAAGTTAATTATGACGGTCTTACACTGTACCTGCTTTAACTAACAAAAATAACACCGTAAAGTAAATAAAAAGCATGTAATGTCGACTAAAAAATTGTTTTTATTAAAAACAGCAATAATAAATTATTTTCCCAAGAAAAAATAGATTTTCTATGTCTTTTTTCTTGTTTTATTGTTTGTGGAAAATTATCACGGTAAATATCGATATTCATTGAAGTTTTCCTTTTTAGACTTTTATTTTGTATTTTTATTATTTCTGCTTTCTTTTAACTCTTTCGATTCGAGTTAATTTTTATTATTTTTCTATTTTATTTTACATAGCTTTGTATTCGTATATTTATATGATGAGAGTTGAGTATCGAAATTTATTTGTTTTTTAATAAATATATGTATATAAATGTAAATATTAAATTCGTTATATGTTTTGATTTAAAGTTTTTAAAAAGAACTGCTTTAGCAAGTAAGTCTTAATGTTAGCTTAAAGACTAACTGTGAACTAAAATATAGCTAACTACTTCTTTAGACAATAACACTTATCGTAAATATACATTAAATCTTAATTTAGAATTCAATATACTATAAATCATGCTTTTATGTAGGAAGCGCTTGTTTATTTTTGAACTGTCCAATACGTTCTGCAGTTTTAAAGGTTTACTAATTAGCCATGAATTTTTTGCCGTTTATAAAAACCAACAACTGAGATTAAGAAAATATTTTAGAGCAGTTTTTTTGTAGCTCATTTTGCTGCATTCTTGAGGTTTAAAAGTCCATCAATGGGAGATTACGTGGTGGCGGAAATGGGTGTTAACGTATTAACTGAAGCAACCTACTGTGCCCAAGTTTAAACCTCAAAAAAGATGGCCGGATTAAACGAGACTCGCGAAATTTCGTTATATGCAAACAAACTGGCCAATTTGACATTTTTGTGTGTTTGGTAGTTAAATGAAATTTATGTGAAAGTAGAAAAAGTTTGTATCTATAAAACTTATTTGGTAGAAATACACTAAGCCTATTTTTAGAACTACACTTGGATTAACTAAACTAAATCTATTTAAATATTTGTAATTAAACTTATGCAAAAACGTAAAATTTTAGCTTAATCATACTTTCAATAAAACTTTAACTAGTTTAGACTTTTAATGGTAAACGTTTTCTAGTGTTTATTAATATTGTTTTGTATTGATATTGATAAACCGATAAAAACTAGGTATGGTGTTTATACTAAAGAAATATCTTAGAGAAGTAGTATATTTTTGTATGTATTTAGCTGTTGTCAGCTTGTAAGTATACAAAGCCGTAAAAGATTTACTTATTTACTTGAACATATTTACGCATACGTTACTGAAACATTTTTATTTCTTTTTCCAAAACCTAGGTGTTTTTAAACTACACAATCAACTTTTTCAAAAAAAACTTTGCTTAATGTCGATTTTAATAAAGCTAAAAATAAATATGAAAGTATGACCGAAAATAAAAACCGAAATAACTGTAAATATGTCGGGCCTTTTGTTTATGAAAACCTCAATCTTATTGTTCATGAAAAGATAAGAGCCATTGAGACAAGGAAATACCGAATATGAAATATTGAAGTTCAGGAAATGAGATGTAAAATGTTCGGTTCAGGAAATAAAATGACGTTGTAAGAATTAAAAACATTCGATGACAATGTTTGTAAGTTTTTATTTTAATCTTTTATGCAAAGCCTTTTTAATCCTTGTATTTTTATTGCTTTATGTTAGCGAGGAAATAAAACTGTGTTTTACTTTATTAGCTGTTTCCTTTTACTAAGAATTTTTATTTGTCCTTTTTTTTTCTACTGAAAAAACACTTTCTCATTAGTTTTACCTACAAAGTTATTAAAAAAAACTTGCTTAGTTTTATCTTACTTATAAAATTAACTATAAACCAAAAAGAAAACTTTAACAATCAAAAATAAAATGTTTTTCTTAAAAAATTTAAACATCTGCAGAAAATCACATAAATTAAAAAAATTTTAAATTCAACTACTTGATTTACTCTGTGATGAAATGACAGTTGATGCAATTTGTAATTTAAAAGGCTATTTTTTACGATTAAAGCTATTTTATAATTAAATTAAGCGTTAATGGATCAGTTTGATAAAATAGCTCTTTAGCGTTTTATGTTTTCTTGGTACTTTGTTTCTTATTGCCTTATCTGCTCAATTAAAATAACGCTTCATTAACTATAGAGGATTAAAAATGGATTGGTATCTAAACTTTTAGTAAAAACTGAACTTTTAGTTCAAGAAAAACTTGAACTTTTTTATTTGAAAAATACCTTATGAGCATATTTAAACTTTACGTAAAATATACTCATAAAAATATAGCTTTAAACATTATAAACTGTTTTAAAGGGCGTTGTAAAAATTTTAAGCTGTTTGACATTTTTACTACTATTTATATCGATTTTTAAACGCTAAAAAAATTAACGTCTTAGAACACTTCATGAAAACAGTTTTAAAACCTGTGAAAAAAATATGGTAAAAAAATATGGTACTGAAAAAAAAGTATATTTGCAGTTCTAAAGTTTGATATTTTTGTATAAATTAAGTATTACACCGTACTAACTTGTTTGTTAGCTTTTGTAATACAGTTTACGAAAAAAAAAGTCTTTTTTCTGATTAAAAAGACCGATATATTTTTTTCAGTATTATCGAACAAAAAAAATTCTCTTTCATTTTCAAAATTAAATATTTTAACAACCTCATCAAGAACTATTGTTTTAAGTCTAATTTTCTAAATTGATATCATTAATTTTATTATATGTAGCCAAATTAAACTAAAATATATAGAAATTGTCAGTCTAACTTTTTAAACTTCAATTAATTTTGTATTGTATTTTACAACAGTTGTAAAATAAATTTTAGATAAGTGTTACTTTTTACTTAATTTTTTTTAAAGTTAAATGTTTTCATAAGTTGTTAGAGAACTTTATTTTAATCATGTTTCATTTGTTACAGAAAGTAATCCACGAATAAAACTAATCAGTAATATGAAATCGTTACATAGTTTGTTCAATTAAACATTTTAATGCTCATGTTAAACCTTCAGAAAAAACGTTTAGTGTTTAATCAAAAAAAAATCAAAAAGTTTCTGCTTGGTTACAAGCGTTCAATTGTGTATCACTTGAAAGCGCTAGTTTCAATGTTTGCCAAACTACTTAAGTAATTATTACAAGTGTTTTACTAATTATCTGCTTAGTTAAAATGCTTTATCAATCTAAATACTACTAACAATGTATGTTATTTGTTTACGAAATTCAATTATAAATATTTTATTTCTATCTTTTAATGCTGAAATACTTAAGTTTATTTTCTTGTAGTTTAATTTTTTTTAAGTGTTTAAATTTTTCGAACTCAAAAACTAATTATTTTTTCACTTAATGGCAATTGATTGGTTTTAAAGTTATAAAATAATAAAATAAAATAATTATAAAAAAAGTGTAATAATTGAAATTTTCAAAGCTGTATGGTTTTATCGAAAAACTGTTTTAGCAAAGAAATGCAAGCACATACCTGTACAGTTCATATTTCATCAAGTTTTGATATAAGTATTTTTTTATAGTTTTAATCGACAGCTTGTTGAAAGATACAATTTTTCACCCTTCACACAGTGCTTTACTTTCGCACACTGAACTTTCTAAATATAGCATTTTACTAAACTGATCACAAAAAATCTCATTTCAAACTTATCACTTATCACATTACCCTATTGAAACTCGACATAAAATCCAAGAAGTTAAAAACTATTTCACAAAAATCTTTTTGCACAAAAAAAACTTTTAAATTCTCTGCGTAATGCCGAGATCACGAAATGCCTGACAATCATCACCTTAGCAACCAAATCAGCTGATTTCGTCGTCATGGAAAAGTCATTGTTTTAGCGAGTCGGTTGCTAACGAGGCGTGAAAAGGGGACGTGATGCACCTGCTGTTATGCAGAATACCCATCGTTGCTATGCAGGTGCGTTGCCAAGGGATCTGGTGTCAACCTCCTGTGAGAAAACGAATCAAAGAAAATGAAAGTTGAAATAATAGTGATTGTTTTTAAAAAGTTTTTTAAACTGTCCAATGTTTTTTAATGTATTTTGAAAGTAAGAAAAACTCAATGTTCGGTGTCAAAAGTATTTGACCTTTTTGAAAACACCAGACGTTGAACAATTGTCGAGGTCAATTTCATTATAAACGCTTAAAAAATTTATTCGTATTGCTAGCTTCAAAAGAAAATGAATTTTACTAAAACAATGGCTTGTTTTTGTAATTTTATTTTTAATAACTTTTTAAAATTAATTTGAGACATTGAAATGTTTTTTTTTCAACATAGCAATTTCTAAAAAAAATTAAACATTTACTTATCAAATTATTTTTTATATAATTTATGACTACTGGTAAACTTTTTAACTTTTACATTTCAGTTTACAAAAAAATGTACTTCGTTTTCTTAAGCTAATAACTTCGCACACCTAAAATCAAATTCACCTTAAATTTCGTTTTTAAAATGATTAAAAGACTAAGAAAACTCAAAGATCGCAAAAACAATGCCCACCTTATCAAAACACCATCAAGTTTAATTTACCGTTGAGAACCAAAAATAAATAAAAAAGTAATAAATCTCCGGAAAAAAAATTGTCGTACCCAAGGGCTTCGCATGAGTTAAACCTCGACACACCTCGATGAGCGCCATCGTCCTTACCGTGGCAACCGAGTTCCGTCGTTAAAATATCTGGCAAAACAAACAAATGTGGTCGTTTTCGATTTTGCCTACTTGGGATGACAGGGCCGAAATTTCATCTTCGGAATTGAACTATGGGCACGTAAGTTGTTTTTGAAAAGGAAGTTTTTAAAAATGTTTTTTTTTTGAGAGACGTTGTACTGATAAGTCCACACTGAAACTGGATCAATACTTTTTTAGTGACAGCAAAGTATGCTGGGCTGTTGTTATAAAAAAAGTAAAACTGTTAGGGTATACGATTTTTTTGGAAAAAAAGTTACTTTAATTTTTTTTTTGTGACTTAGAGCATAAAAACTTGCTAAAAATTATTGTTTTTTGGTGTTATAATATGGTGGATGACTTTTGTTTTATAAAGTATGTGGCTTTAGACTAAAATGTTTATAACATTTATAACATTTTATAACACAATGTGACGTTTCTTGTGAATAATCACAATCAAGTAATTCAACAGATAACTTTGTAAAACAAAATTATTACTGAAAGTTTAAAAAAAACACAAAAAATAAAAAAATAAATTCAAACTAATTTCGAAAAATGAAACAGACCAATTTTATTGGAAAATCGAATTCCGCGCAAAAGGCCCTTGTGACGTAGCTAGAAGAGCTCTTTGTGACGTCACGAACAAGTTTACGATGGTCGTCGAAACCACTTGCAACTTGCTAATTGCCAGCATGTGCGCCTGTTTTAATCAAGTAAAGAAAAATTCCTGACCATTTGGCCGACCGCGAGTGCTAAGGCAGGATCTTCTGTGGGTGCTTGATGCCGTTGATGTTAGTTGGCGGGCTTTTTAATTTTAGTTAATGTTGCTAAAGTTATTTGTGTGTTTGAAACAAAGTTAATAGGTTGATGGTTTGCTTCAAAACTTTTCCTGGAAAAACTAGATAATATAACTATTTAAATAAAGTTGTAACCAGGATCTGTTATAGAACTGTGCTACTAAATAAACATAAATATTGTTATCTAAGTTTTTTTTCTATATTTAACATTTAAAGTTAGTTTTAATAAGTTTTATTTTTCAAACAGTTGTCTTTAAGTAAGTGAATATAACTTCTTTAATGTATAAAACTATTACTAATTGTTTGAAGATGATTTTTACTACTATTATTTGTATACTAATAATTAACTTTTTATCAAAGTTGTGAAAGCTTGTTATAAATAAGTTAGTTTACAGTTAAGTTTAACCTAAGGAACACGTTTCAAAACAGAAACAAACTATTTTGAACCATTTCCATTGCATAAAAAGCTAATAAAAGTTAATTAATCTAAAATTTTAATAACATTTCAAACAAAACAAAATAAAGTTCAAATTTTTAAAGAGAAAAATCAAAATCTAATATCTAAATCTAATAAAAAATTTTAGTGACATTTAACAAAAACTGTAAAACATTTATGTAACATTTTTAGTTTCGTAATCCACAAGGATTTGAAACAATCCTGTTTCTTCACCGTGTAATATTACGTCACAATATACGTGTGAGAAACGGATTTGACAGGAATGTCGCTGTAATCTTTACTGGATTACAAAACGAGTTGCTCAACTTTCACACAGTTCAAACAATATACGATTTAACAAGTTACAAAATTTTGGTGTGAATGTAATAACAAACACTGGTAAGCTTAAAAACAAACATTTTACATACTTTTCGCAATTTAAAATGAAAAAATATATAACTATTTATATCTATTAAATTATGTTATGGTCTTCTTAGTATTTGTTGAAAAAATGTTTAATTTTGTTTAGCTAAACAACCTATCTAAATAACAACAAGTTTACGGTAAAAATTAGATTTTAATTAAGTAAAAAGCACGTAATCAACTTTTTATCATAAAAATAATTTTATTTGCAAATATTGAATTTTAATCTATCAGGCACTTGAAATGGGGCGTAAGTGAAGTAAAGTAAATTTGCATAAAATATAACTCGGATATGAAAGTGTTTGTTTATTATAAGCTATCGCGAAAACAATGAAAAGCAAAATTCATCAAGTTTGTTGTAACAAGCTTACAATGGAGAAACTTTTAGCAAACAGCTTTCAAACTATCAACTCTTTGAAGTAATTTCGAGGCACGAGAGTCAAATATTTGAGCAGCAATCAATTTCTTACCAGTTTCAATTAACTTCGAACCCGAGACATAAATTCATAAAAAATCAAAATCATATTTTCAAGGCAAACATTTGCATACCAACGATATAGAGACACTTCTGTCTTTCCAAATAAATCCTAGCTAATTTCTTCTAGTTTCAATAAACTTCAAATCCAAGACATAAATTTATAAAAAATCAAAATCATATTTTCAAGGCAAACATTTGCATACCAACGATATAGAGACACTTCTGTCTTTCCAAATAAATCCTAGTTAATTTCTTCTAGTTTCAATAAACTTCAAATCCAAGACATAAATTTCTAAAAAATCAAAATCATATTTCAATGCAAATATTTGCGTACCAACATTACAGAGAGACTTTCGCCTTTCCAAAGTAATCCAAGTTAATTTCTTCTAGTTTAAACCTCACATCTTTATTTTTCGACTCTCGGCAAAAACTGTGCAAACAAAAAGCTGCATCAAAGTCTTGTTAGTTTGTTTGCACTTCAAGGTAGATGAAAGTGAAAATGAACCGGGTCGAAAATATTTAATATTTTCAGTGAATTATTAACCTTAACTTTGTTTGACCTCGTGTACGTGCTATAAATGGGGATGGATATTTAGTAGGGCTTTTCATAAATAGTAAAAAATTAATTTGTTTAAAGAAAATGTTTGGTTAAATTTTGAGTATATGTTTCTCTAAAAACTAATTTTTATAATTTTAAACATTTTTTGTGAGTGATTGTGTAAGAACTAAGCTTTAAATGTATTTTCGTGGTATTTACTTTATAAAACTATAGAGAAAAATTAAAGTTTAAAAAAACTAGTAATAACTGTTATACAAAAGACATAAAAGTTAGACTTTAAGTTCTCTTTAATAAACATATTCCTTTTTAGAGTTATTAAAAAGTAATTTCACTAAAAATAAGAAAAAATTAAATATTTTTTTTGACTTTAGCATCCTTTCCACCGATGGCTTTGCCTAATACTTGCCCCTTTAAGAAAGTAAGTACGTTCCACAAAGTATTTAAAAGCTGCGGGGTACATCTAAACAGCATAAAGCGTAAAATTGAATAAACCTTAAGTAAATATAGAAATAAGCTTTAGATATATTAAAAAAATGTTTGTTAATAAATATTTAAACACAATGTTGCTATTTTTGTGTGCAGTTTAAAATTTTATTATACTATGATAACTTTAGTTTCGACGAAATAAAACATTATAAAAGTATGTAATTTAATTTAAAAATTCTTTTTAAATCAAGTTAAAAGCTGCCATTCTGTTAAGAAGTAAAGTATAAGTAAAACATAGTTAAAATATTTGTAATTTATGTCGGCAGTTGCTAATAAAAGTTTATAACTTACAAAGATAAAATAGTTCAAAATGTTTGCATGTTTTAACTGTGAGCTACTGTTTGTCATGCACAGTATAGTTTCATACTAAAAACTGCTAGTAAACAAGTATATAAGTATTTCGATACACTTAAGTATAAATATAAAATATGTGGTAAAATAATGGTAAACTACTTTATTAATATATAATTTAGGAAGCATAAAAGTTCACAACTTCTTTAAATCTTTCATTTGAGATCACTGTTTTGTGGTTATAAGATAAAAAAAATGTTTTTATTTCAGCGACACAGTGATAATATCTAGTTAGCAATAAAATTTCTATAAAGGATATTTTAAAAAAGGTTTATGTGATAAAATGTATTTGATATTAATCTTTTAAATGAAATATTTTGTTGTCAAATAAAATGATATGTACTCTGATCTTTACTGAGGCGCCAATTATTTAATGTTGTTTGTTATGTGTTGCTTTACTAAAGTATATTCTTTAAAACTGAAGTTTACAACTTTTTATACACGATTTCTTTTATCAAATATATCTTTTGACAAGTTTTCATTAGCTTAGAGCTTTATAGTGTAGAAAATAACATACCAACTTCTATCAATCAACCAGACGTTCTTTTTTAAATTCAATGAACCTTAGTGCAAAACGATTATCTGGAAAAAAGTTTAACTAAAAAGTTAGTTTATTTAAACCTAAAAATAAACACAATACTTATGAAAATAATATTTTTGTATATTGGTTATTTTAAATTTTCTTATGTAAATACGACTGTTTTTTCTAAAGAAATAAATAGCTAAATAATTGCATACGTTTATTTTACTTCAATGACCTAATGATGGCGTTTTATACATCAACTTTCTTTTGTAAGTTTCAGCACAAAACAAACAAAAGTGTTATTATACAAAAACAGAAATAAAATTCTTTTATTAGGTTAGAAATACTTAAAAGAAGATTTTTTTAAAGAAAATTTAATGCCTTGGTTTATACAATTTACTGTTTTCGTCATAACACATTTAAAGCGACATGTCATAAAAAAAAAGTTTATTTGCTTAAGTTTTAACTGTATTCTTAAAAAACATAATATTATTATTTTGATTTTTATACGATTTTCTACACTAAAAAATTATCAGTCAAACATAAATCTATTAGGTTATAAATTAAAATTTTTGTTTTTTAATGAAGTTGTCATTAAAGTTTTTGAACCAGATATTATTAAGACAAAATTATAAAAAAACTTCAAATAAAATTCGTTCATATAATAACTATAGAATTTAAATATTAAATAAAAGCATTGTAGTTTGTTCAAAGTTTAATCTTAATATTAACTAAGCTTATATATTCCAGAAAAAAAAACAACAGATAAAGCATTTGAAAATTTAGGATAAGCAAAAGGAAATTTCTATAATTAAAAAGGGTTTCGTTTATTTCTTTTTACATACTGTAAAAAACTATTAAAACGAGTGTTCAAACACAATATAGAATTTAAATAATTTATATAACAGCTTCTGAACACTTAAGTTTACTATTTCAAAACCCTTAAAAGTTGAAATTTAAAATTAAGTATTACTTTTAACGAAAATCCAATAAAGTAACTCTTACCATTTTAGTTTTTATCTAACTACGTAAGCTCGAAATAGTTAATTAGTTTTATACTATTCATTAACGTTATTATATTAAGTCTACAATTTTTTTTTGAAACTCGAAGTCTTTAGTAAAAGAACGTTTGACAATTGGTTTAATTTTTATTTATTTTGTGCTAGGTTTTAAAAATTCGAATAAAATAACTGAAAAAGTTTAAATAACGATACAGTTTTAGCATTACAGTACTAACGTAGTTATTGTGTTATACAACTATAAAAGTTTTGTTGAAAAGAAAAAGTTTAATTAGTTAAAAGTTTTGTAAGATTTTTATTAAAAGTAATAAAAATAAGTTCATTATAACAAAACTTTCTTATATACTTTAAGTTATGTTTTGAGATGTAAAAAAAATTATTTAATGTTATAACTAAATTGAAAGTAGTTTTGAAATAGATAACTTAAAAGTTTAGCATAAATATTATAAAAATACTTCAAAAAATCACAGTAAAAAAGCAAGAAAAATGTTACTGTCAAAAAGCTGGTCATCTAGATTAAGTTTCTTGGAATATTTATTTTAAATGTGTTTCTTTTAGGTTTATTAATATGTAAAAATTTAATTTGATGTAAAACAAAAAATTTTCAAAAGGTGATTTTTGTTTAAACAAGTCTCCATTAAAATAAAAATGTGTTATAAAAAGTCATAAACTTTGAAACCTTTTATCTTAGGAAGTTGAAAGTGTCGTAAAATAAAGTCGAAAATGTTGTAACAGCTGTTTAACAATTTAACGATTTTTAATTGTCATTTTGTGTTAGAAAATTAAGTTTAAAGATGTTTGCTTTAGACCATTACTTTGTTTTACATAATCGGCTGATCAAGTTTTACTATAACTGAATGTGATTCTGATCACAGTAAATGTTAAATTTTTTTTAAAAATGTACTTTATAATCTTAATTAACAATTATTGTTTAAAATAAACTTTATAACTATATTTAATCTTTATAGCAAAAAATTAATAAAGTCTTGTACTAAAAAGTATATAACCGACTTACTAATAATATTTTTATGTTTGTTATATGAAACTTAAACAAGTATGTCTAATTATAATAGTATCCCTCAAAGAATGTTAGAAAGTTTAGAATTTATAATAAATTTTCATAATTAAGTATCGTAAGTTAAGAGTTTTTTCAAGAAAAGAAAAAACTTATAGTTTTATATAACTACATTTGGTAAACTAAATTTCTAAACTTTCAAGTAAAACAAAACAGTAAAAAGACGCTTAATGATATATCATTTGTTTCAAAAATAATTCGTAACAATTCGAATAGTTAGTGTCAATTGACTGCTTAATAGTTAATTATTAAGTTTAAAATAAAATTAATGAATTTTTTCTTATAATTTATTTTTTGATTATTATAAAGATACTGTAGTGATTAACTGTAAAAATAAACTATTAAACACATTTTAACATTTACTATCATTTGAAAACAACAATAAAAATGTATCCTAATTAATCTATGCACTATCTTTTTAAAAATAAAACTAATAATTGTAAAATAATAATTAATTTATAAGCAAAAATAATAAGAATGCTTAAAATTAAGCCATGCAGTAATCCTTTAAAACAAATACTTAAAAAAATTAGCCCTGAAACACTAAATTTGAAAAAAAAACTATGTAAGCTTTTTCTAGCATTTAAAAACGAAACTAAACTCTTTAAAAAGATCACTTTCCTTTATACAAGCTTTAATTTGTATATGTTTTATAGCTGTTTTGTTCTATTATATATCACAATGGCGGTATTCAAGCTTTATAGAAATGCTGGGCGGCCCTTTTGAATATTTATTTTATAGTCTTCAACAATACTTTGAATAAAGACTTTTAAAGACTATGAAATTGTTTTTTACCATATATTCTTTCTGAAAAAAATTTAAAGCCGTTGTTAACAAATTTCAAAACAATTAAATTAGATTGATAAAACATAATACAGCATTCTTCTAAAAAATTAAAAAACACAAATTGTTGATGCTGAGAAAACAAAGTTTATCTTTAAAAAATATATGAATATAAACAATATTTTATTCTTACGTATGTAAAAAATATATATGCGGTTCACGTTATTAATAATAGTATTTCAAAAATAGATGTAACAGTATATTTCATCTATACTTACATAATTTATAAGGTGTAAACATTGTTAAAAGTTTTTAGGAATCTTGCAAACAGTGAAAATGATTATTAAAAACTATATTTTTTAGTTTAAAATAGTATACCATTTAAAATGTTTTAAAGAAAGTAACTTAACCGATATTGTTATGTTGTTTTACTGTTCTACTTGTGCTTTTACAAAACTTATAACTAAGATTTAAGTATAACGTAATTATGTCAGTTATGACGTAAGTTAACACTTTTTAGTACATAAATATGTAATATTTTACACAAACAGTACTTTTAATTATTAATTAACAACACTGTTGTTAGGAAAATACACATAGAAAAACAACTTAACTTTGAAGTTTAAACTAAAACTAAGTTTTTATTACTAAAATTCAACAATGTTTTAAAAGTTTTTTTTAGTTCACACAGGTGCCGAATCAAAATGTAGCTAAAATATTAAAATATAAATTTTTTACTTATCTAATTTTTACTAAAACATTCTGCTAAAGCATAAAATTCTACACGTGAGTATAATTAAAAGCTTTATCAAATGATCAAAATACATAATAAAAAAATATATATTTCTTACATTATATTTCTTCTTACTTTGTTTATAGGGTTAACAAAATAAAAAGTTTTCATTTTGTATTTATAGTAAAGTTAAGATAATTCAAAAAGATTTCGTTAATTAACTTATCTATTTGAATTATAAAACAACTATGTTTCTTTAAAATTTACTTTTTTAACTTCTTAAGAAAACTTTTTTCAAACCGTTTCTTAATGGAATTGTATTTATGTTAGATCAAGTAATTCTTATTTTTTTTAATGTTACAAGTTTTAATGCAAAAAGTTAATATTACTTAACTATTTAAAAACTTAAACAAACTTCTACTTTATAAAATTAATTCGGTACCAATCTTTTAATCAAAAATTTTATTGTTCAATGGTTGAATGACTGTTACTTATATACAAATATTTAGATAAAAAATATTTTATATAACATATATTAAAAAAAAACTGCTAACTAAATAATACAGAAATATATTTCTAATAAATGAAATTAGTTGTTTAAAATTATAAAAGTTAGTTAAACGTTTATAATACTAACTTTTATCGTCAAATTTATAGGACTTTTGAATATTTTTTTTGTTTTATTAGGTCAAACAAATTTGTTTTCAACTTTAAAAAAAGTAAACATAAGTAAATTTAGAAAATAATTCAAGTAATTTTATTAATTGAAAATATTTTTAAGAATTTGAGATCGAAGCATACGATACTTTAACAAACTACTTAACAAGAAACCTTTAAATTAACAAGTTATACACAAAAAAAATTCTGAATTTATAACTCTTTATTAATAAAACAGTTTAGTTTTTCTTATTTAAAAAAACTGTTTATTAACCGTCTAGTACTTTATATAATCTAAAGGACTTAAGTATCAATTTTCAATAGAATAACAAATAAAGATATGTTTATTATGAGCTAAAAAGTTGTAAATGTGGTTCATAAATTAAACTATCGTAGTCGTAACAAGGTATAGAAATAAAAGTCAACATTTAATTTTTTGTTTATTTCTATTCTAATAGACTAAATTGATTGTTAATTTTAATAAAAATTATAATTCAAAACCAAAACTATAATCTAATAAGTTATTACTACTTTTATTTATTAATATAATTAATCGTAGTTTTACAGTAACTTTATATGCTAGGTTGACATTTATAAGCCAATGAATTTTATTTTGTGTTTTTTACTTTTTCTGTGATTTACGACAAAAATTGGAAACATAATGCATACTTTAATTTCAAACAGCAATAGTTTCAGACAGTTTAAGATACACCTGTAAAAGATTTTTAAATGTCCGCATTTTCTTTCGTTCATTATTGTATTCTTCTTTGTTTTTAAGTATTTTAGTTATAAAACTTGACTAAAATAAGAATCGTTTACAAAAACTACTATCTCCTCAGTAAGAACTTAGAAATAAAAAAAATTGTTTTGTTGTCATTATCACTTAGCAAATTATTTAAACTTTGATTTAAATTTAAGATTTATAAAAACAGAGACAAGTTTGATGTTAGTTTTAAATCTTATTCAAAGAAATGAAGTATTGCGGTTAGCTTTGTTATATTTTCGTTTGATATAAACAAATTAAAACAAATTAGAATGAAAAAGTTAGTTATTGTTGATGTTTATTTAGATTTCAAATTTTCTATATAACTGTGCTTTTTTTTTAATATCAATTACAGTAAAGTTACGAGATAAAGTTATAAAAAAATAAGTATACGTTGTACTATTATAATTAAAACCACAATCAATCAATTCATTCGTATAGTTTTTTTTATTAAGAAAAAGTCTTGAATTTATTTTAAATATTAAAAGTTTTTAATGATAAATACTAAATCAAATTAGTATAATCTTATTTATTTTACTGCAGTAAAAGTATATTTAGAAGTATTATGTTCTTTATTAACTTTAGGAACAAAGTATTTGAAATTTTTGAGTTATTTCAAGCTAATTTAAGTTAAACAATAACACTAAAAAAATTTTAACTACGGCTTTATTTCTATGGTAGGGTAGAGCATTTAAGCTGTAAATTTAAACAAATGTTGATATTTTCTTGTGGAAATATAGAAAAAGTAAGTTTAAAACTAAACAAGTTTAATATTTCCACAGATTGATCATAAATTTTATAAACTTTATAATAAGCCGTTAAATAGTTATGTAATACGTAATCGATACAACTATTAAAGTATTAATAATTAATTTTTATATAAAATATAACCTCATAGTAATCTTTTAAAGAAATAGTAATTTTGTTGTAATTGGAACAAATCTTTATTACTAGAGTTTAGAAATTTCTCAAAAATGGGATGTTTGAGAGTTTTATTAATTTAATATTAATTTTATAGTATTTTTAATACCGTTCAAACTATTAAAGAATAAAAAAAAAACCTTAGTACTTAAATTTCAAAATTCAATTTTAGTTTTAAACTTTTTTTAACATTTATAATTTTAATATTTTATAGTTAATATTCAATTTAAAACTCTTATATACTCCAAATTAACTGTTTTTGTTTAATAAAACAAAAAAGAAAGGTAAAAGTACAACTTATAAGATGATATGCTTTAAGTTGTACTTTAATATAGTTATAAGATTGTTTTAAAACGTACAAATTGAAGCCTTTCATCTCAGGAAGTTAAGAATGTCGTAAAATATAAAACGAAAATGTTGTAACAGCTGTTTTAATGTTTAGAAACTTTTGATTGTTTTTATGTGTTGTAAAACAAGTCATAAAAGTGTTTGTTTAAATACATAGCTCTAGTATGGTGAAATTCTGTTACTAAATAAACTCGGATGCTTACTAAGGTTTTGTAAAAACCATTCAAATTTAGAATTATCAACTTTTCAAAATGTTTATGCACATGGCATACAAGTTCTTACACTAAATACTCGATTAATAGCTTTAATAAAATTTTAGTTTTGGAATTTTTAAGTAGTAATATTAGTCGAAGTTAACATTACTGGCAAAAAAACAATCTTTAAAATATTGTAACAGAAAAACCGTTTTTCTTTTTAAAGTACAACATTTCCTTAACAGTCTTGTTAAAATGTGTCATTTCTAAGTAATACTTGAATCACATTTTTTGAAAGTTTGTGGATTTTTACTACCAGTACTGTAATGTATTAGTTTTAAAATGTTTATGAACTACACTAAAACACTAAATTCATTTACATGGTAGTACTCAATTTTTTGAAATTATAGTTTATCAATTTTAATTACCTGAAAAATTACTGAAAAATTGTTTATTTTTCAAAGCTATTAACACGTTTAATACTGCACTTTTAAACCATTTAATGTAAAGATTAAAGCAAATCAAAACTTAACTAATATCTTATGAAAATACGATCATTTACTTGTGTTGTTAGCTTTTTAAATTAAAGTCGTACAACTCAGTTTTTGTTCATAAATAGCAAAATTTACTCAACGGAATAAAATAATTCTGTTTAAAAATGCCATCTGAACATTTCATTAAAATAAAAATAACTAGATAGAATTGTTAACCACTACCACACTTTTATATCACAAGGTTGCAAATGTGTAAGCAACTGCTAAACCATACTAAAGCAAGTTAACAAAAGCTGTAAGTGTTTGCTTACTTTTAAACTTTTGATGTACTAAAATTTAACGAAGATCAGCAAATAACCAAAAAGAGCGAGTTTTTCATGAGATTACCTAGCTTAGAAAATAGAAAAATTATCAACAATTTTCAATACTTTTATAGTATTAAATAAAAAAAAAACAGTTTACTACACTTAACTAATGAAAAAATGTAGTTCGTAGAAACGTAGACCTTTTTTGTTTTGATTCTGACCACAAATCAGACATAAAAACTTAATAATTCGATGGTTGTCTATAACGATTTTTTATATTTTAAACTTCACAACGCTAGTATAGCTATGTCAGTTACAAGTTCAGCTACAAGTTCAAAAAATAAGCTATACAAGTTTTTATTTGTGGTATAAAACTAGGTTGTAGTTCTAATTTACATAATAGTTCATTAACCCCTTCACTTTTTGTAACATATGTTTTTTATTTTACTATAATATATATGTTTTTTACAAAATACGAAAACTAAAAAAAAACAACGTAATTACTAGTTTTTTTAATAGTACCTTATGTATGACTTAAGCTTTTGGTTAGTGGCTAATAACCATAGGTTAATATTATATTTAAATGGTTTTAAAGCAAAGAAGTTTGTTATCTGTTTTATTTTAGGATTTTTTATTACAAAAACTTTTTAACGTTATTTTAGAAGTAATTAAACATTTGTTGAATGAATCTAAAGCATAATTATGTGTTTATTTCTTCGAAACAAACTATTTCAAATAATTACGAATCGTACGTTACAAAACAAAATATTTTAAAATTAGATAAGTCTGAAAATTCTTTTTATTTGAAAATGGTTGGTAAAAAGATTTATTTTAAAACAACTCAAATTTTTTTTTTACAAAATACTTGTGTGAATTCGTTACACAACCAGCTGTGGTCGTTGAAACTGTTCAAATTCAGCTGTTTAAAGTTAAACATTTTGTCAAGCACCTAACTAAACTGTAAATGACCTTTCTGAAACTATAGCTACTTTAAATTAGCTAACTTTAACTTAATTTGATTTAGTTTAAAAATATTAATTTTTATGTAAAATAACTAAATTAATAAAAAACAAATTTTTAGCTTGGTTAACTTAACTTTGTTTTTAAATATATATGCACTTTGTTTATATATATACATCTTTTAAACGCAAAAATGACTAGTTATTTACATGTTTAGCTTAAATAAACCTTATGATATTTCAAAAAATGATTCATTAAGTTTTAATCCAAAACAAACCTTAAACTTTTGTTTATTAATAAAACGGTAATCGCTACATTAAACATAGATAGTAAAATTAATAAAGACTAAATTTTTGACGGTGTATTTTATTTATTTATTGTTTTTATAAGTATCAACGTAATATTGATTGATCTAAGAAATATCATATTTTTATTGCTATGTTTATAACACTTGAATTGAAAACATTTTCATTTTTATAGTGCGGTTTTAGATCATAAATTCACTACTTTCGTATTTCTTAACTTACACGTTAACACTAAATAATCTAATAAGAAGAACTTTAATTTTTCTAATATTTTAATACCTAGATGCACAAAAAAAAGTCAATAAATGTTTGTTGTAGCTGAAATACATTAACAAAAACAGTAAAATGAAAATCTATACATGTTCAAAAAAATTTAATAATTTAAGTAGCAGTATTACAAAACTTACAGATTTATACATACTATAATTAAATGTTTTTGAGTATAAATTCAAAATAGAGTGTTAGTGTTTCAGTACATAATAAAAATCTTAAAGTTTAGTTTTTCATAGAAAAAGAAGACTTGCAAAACTTGCTTAATTAAATTATAATTCAAGTAAGTTAATATAAGCATTAGTGTAAAAACAAAATCTGCTTTAAATTTATTAAATTCTAATTTTATGAGTATAAAGTTGGAAAAAAGTTACAAAAAATGCACTTTATTTTTTCTAAAGCAATCCAAATTTTATTAGTTTTAAATTAATTACTGTCTATTAACTGTTTTTTGTTTTGTATTATGATACTATAGTAAAAGTTAATTTGAAATTAATAATTTGTATGTCTTAGTTATAAAATACTTTAAATATAATTAAATACAAAAATTTTAGTTAAACTAAATTTATAAAATTTTAGATATTTAGTTTAACATATATAAAAATAGCTGATTACATTTTTTAGGATATAGGCGTCGTAAAAGCCATAAAATGTTTTGAACAGGTGTTTTATTAGTTTTTAACGACTTTAATTGTTTGATGAATTCTGAATATTCGGTGCTGTAGTTTACTTATTAGTTCAAGCGTTTTTAATTTCCTAAAATGAAACTAAAACTTTTATGTAATTTTAGGGTATAAGTAAGTATAAAAAAGTTACAACGTATTTATACTATAAGGAAGTATTTACATTGTGATAAATTAAGAAACTACATCTAAAAGATTTAAAGTTTTTAAAAAAAAGTGTGCTTTTACAACAAATAACAAAAGCGTATAAAAAACTAAAAAATCTTTACTTTTTTTTTCAAAGGAGTATATATGATTTTTTTCTAATTAAACGTACAATTGTTTTTATACTTTACTTTTTTATATAAACATAGTTCTTGAATTGAATAATTTATTTTTTATTACAATTAAACTTTATATTTTAGTATAGAAACTCTAATTAGAACACTAAATGGCTTATGAAAGTTTATATTGTCAATCCATTCCTCTTTTGTACTAAAAATAGCATACAGAAATAAAAAACATTTACAAAGCAGTATTTTTTTAATGATTTTTATTGTAGTAATTTTTATACTTCATCAAAAAGTGTTACAGGAACAGTTTTTACGTAAAGAATTCTCTACTAACAAAATTTGAAAAAATTTTTACCAAAGTGTGGTTCTGTTTATATATATTATACTTTTTATTATAAAGAAAAAATTGCTGGTATCTAAAATTTAAAAAGTATTAGTATCTAAAAAGTATTCTCAGAGCATAAAAAGTATACATTTTAGTTCTTAGTAGTTTTAATTACTATAAAGCTGTATAGACAACGGTTCTTAAAAGTACTTGAATTGAACATTGAACTTGAAGTATAAGCAAAAGTCAGTTGTTTTAGAAATTAAACTTTACGGCTGAATAGTTATTTTATGAATTATTAATTCAATGATACAAAAAGAATACAGCAGGGTTTCCCGAACTCATTTCTAGATCGCTTTTAAGCATAAGTATAAAAAAATCTCCAATTTTTTAAAAATCACCCTTTTACTGATAAAAAAACCATTTAACTTTTGTCACTTTGCATATTAACGCCACCTCATAGCCAAAATCGCCTGATAAAGAGGAAACCTTGAATTAAAGCATGTTTGCATCTAGCTGCAAACATGACTGTTATATTAGTGAATAAGAATAATCATTTTTGAATAGAAAAATTTTAAAGTCTGCAACATGTAGTTATAATCAAAAGATTTATTAATGTTAAGTAGCCTGTTGAACTTAATTAACTTAAAAGATTACAAAACTCACAATAAAATTAAAATAGTTTATAATCTTACGGCTGTCATGCAAATAAAATTCATCTAACTAAAATGATTGTAATACGACATAAAATTATAAGTTTACACAAAAAAAGATAAAACGTAATAATTTGCTTTATATAAAAAAAAGCTAATCATTAAGCAGCAATAGAAGTTTTAGGATGATAAAATGGTTATAAAAGTTTAGTTTCGTAACTTTTAGTTTTAAATGATAGTTTATATTACTTTTAAACAGTTTTTTTTTATTCATATTGGAACTGTAGTTTTTTTATTTTTTAGTTTGAGTTTTTCAAATAAAACTAAAAAAAGTAAATTAAAAGTTCACGGTTTTTTATGCTAGTTATAAAAGAATAGAAATGAAAATGCATAAAATCGTAAACTTGACTCTTATATGAGAAAATAAACTTAATTTGAATCTTTTATAAATAGCATCGAGAAAATTTCAACGAGCAAACAAAGTAATCTAAAGTTATACTAATTCAAAAAGAAAAACATTCTTATTTAAACTAAATAAGTAAAGCTTAACTTTAGGTTTATGAATAAACTAGAAGTTTATTATTCGAACAAAACTAAAAGAATGATAAAAATAACATATTCGGTAAAATCTGTATTCAGTACATTCCTTTTTTACTGTGTAAATTTTAATTTTTTATTGACAAACACAGAAACGTTAAATTAATAAAAATATTAAAACGTTCTACTAGAAACTAAATTTAGTTTTAGACGATGTTATTAAATAATTGCTGTAATGATATTTAACGAATCTGTTTAAAAGTAGTCTAAACAAAAAAATATATTTTTTAAAACAATTAGTTTTTAGGAAAGCTCGTTTAATAAAAGGTAACGCATTTTTATTTCTACCTGCAAAACATATATAGTTCTATATTGTTTATAAGTAGTGTATAAACTATAAAAAAATTTTAATCTTTCTGATGTATAAGCATTGAATTAGTTAAGACGTTTGTTTTATTATGAACTACAGTATATTAGGTATGTATAAAATTATATATATCAACATTATTTTTATTAGTTTTTTAAGCGTAATAACCATTGTCTGAATTTATAACTTTTTTTTTTTTTGTGTGCATATATCAAAGTTTTAAAAAACTTTGTTAGAAAAGCAGATTTGTGCTGATTAAATTTATAATCTAAAAATAAATTTAATTAAATTGTTATTGTTGGCAGAAAAAAGTTAAACTGTATGCTATATCTCGTAATAAAATTGTTAAACTGAAAATTACTACAATTAAGAGTTTACTAAATTTACAAACTAAAAAAAGCAATAACCTTTTTATACGTTTTCTTTGTTACCCTTACATCTGCTTACTTAAAATTGGTTTTTAAAGCATTTCGGTTTTTAAACATTTATGAAGAATAAAAAAAATATTATCATATGTAACTATAATAATATAGTTATAATAAAAAACATAACCCTAAAAGTTAAACAAAACTACTTGAAATTAATTTGATTTTGTAATTATTTAACTAATTGTAATATAACTAATTACAAATCATTATGATATGTGTAAAAAATCGCATGTTGAGTCACAATTGGTGAATTATAATTCTTTGTTGTTTAATCAGGCTAAATCTCTAACCTCTATTTTCAAGCTTAACTGTTTTTAATTATTTAAAGTTTAAAAAATTAAAGAGTTCTAATAAATAAGCAGTTTACAAGAAAAAAAAAACTACTCCGCTATATACTTTACATGATACATATGAACTTATTTAAACTATGTTATTAAATTAAACTAAACAGTAAAACACAAAAAAAACAGTAAGCACAACAATGAGACATAAAAAGAACGATTAAAGAATACTTTATTTTAATACTAAATTCTTTATCTTTTTAGCTGTAATAAAAAATGTTCTTTTCAAATTTTACTTGTCAAGCAAACTAAAGTTTTATGAATTCCTTTCGAAGAAAACATTGTTTAAAGTTACAGATGTTTCTTAAATACTAGTCTATTCTAAACATCGTCAAGTTAAATATAATTTATTTAATAAATACAAATATGAGAATTTTTATCTGTGCTTATAAAATATTAAATATTTGCTAATCTAAGAATATCTTATACTACATTTCTTATAAATTTTAACAAAAAGTATTAGTAGACGATTCAAAGTAATTAAAATTTATTCAACGAATTAGTTAAAATACTAAACTTTGTTAAAGTGTATCAAATAAAAGGTAATAAAGGATTTTGTACATGTCTACTAGTATATAACTATACTTTAAACATTTTCATAAAATTAATATGAAACTTTTTCTGTCTCTAAGCTTTTCAGCAACACAAACTTGTTAACTTGAGGCATTTAAGTATGACGTTTTATAAGTTTAAACTTGTTTAATCGGTTAAATATGTCAGCATGTATAAAGTTCACATATTTTAACAAGAGCTGTTTTATACACAAATATGCAGAAATGATTAAAAAATATAAATTATAATCAAAATAAGTACTCTACCTTTCTTAAACTTAAATAAGTTTCTTTTTGTTTTTCTTAAATAGTCTAATTTTAATCAGTATAAAACAGTAAAGAAAATAATAGAAATGAAAACGTGAACTAACAAAAAAATAGTCAGTGTTAGAAAAAAGTTGTGAGTGATTGTTTTTGTTTAAGTTCATTAATTGTTAGATCGAAATTTTACATCTTTATTTAGTTTATTTATTGTATTATATCTGTGCAGCGTAGTTAATAGTTTTAATGTTCGTGAAGTCCTTAATTTAAACTTTTTTTATCATATCATTAAAATTTTTGACTGACAAGTGAAGAAATGAACAAAGTTACCTGATTAGTTTATTTTTAACCATTAAGTCTAGCAATCATACGAGTTTTAACAACATTATTATTCCGAATCAAACTTTAATCTTTATTTATTAAGTTTTCAAGCAACTTTTTACACTTTTTATAATATGTTGTTTTATTTATATGACGTACAAAATTCTGGTCATTTTAATGCAGTTTTATTATTTTTAATTTTGATTGCTTAAAAAACAACTTAATCAGTACCTTTATTTCACACAAGTTGTTTAATAAAATAAAAATAGTTAATTTTCATAAACTGAAACAGATACTTTTGATTAATTATTTTGCTAAAAAGTTGTAACTTTTACATTTTATTCGCGAAAAAAGTTAAGTTAACAAAACATTTGTATGTTTACGTTTAATATCATAGAGTGATATTTCTTTTAATTATGTAACTTCGTATTAACCAATTTTTTTAAGGTAATAAACAAAACTGTCTTATATCTGGTAAAATGTTACATTGTTAAATTAGAATTTACATCTAATCTTAATACAACTATTTTTATTTTGTTTAAGAGAGAAAAATTTAAATAGTGTAATAGTAATGCATAAAAGTAACGGAAAACGACTAATAAAAGTAGCCAAACCAATAAGTTTTATTTTGTTATTCAAAGTTTAGATACATACTGCTGTTGTTAATTGGAATTATTCTTCGGTAATATACAAACTTAAATTTTAAGCATAACTTAAGATGTTTATAAACTAATTGAGATTTATATTTACTTTATGTTTTAAGCATAAAACACTTTCTGTTTTTAAAACAACAATTACTTCGTTTTTAATAAGTTCAAAAGTATGTTACATGTTTAGAATGTTTTATATCAAACTTTTATTTCTGTGAAACTAGTATAGTTTAAATCACTCTAAAAAACTATTAGACTTTTTTTATCTAGTAAAATAAGCTCAACTGATAAATGACACATTGAATTTTAATTATATAACATCAAAATAAAAGTTAAGATACTGTTTTCCATAAACAATAAACAATGTGAGCCTAAAACTATATATTTATATTAAATTTGAAGTGTATTTGTACCTACATGTATCTTCAAGAATGTTCACATAATGTTTTTGTACTTTTTAACTTTTGATTCTAAAAACTTTCTTAAACTTCATTTTCTAATATTGTTAGCTGCATAAAAATAAGTGACTCAAGTTTTAGCTTCTGTACCAAACTTTTACAGTAAGAAAAATAAGCTGACATATTTTAATAATTTTTAAATAGTGCAAACCTAGAAAAAATACTTAAATTTTACGATTGTACACTTTTACTTTTAATATAAAAAATGTATTTTTAGATTTAAAAAAAAGTAAAGGTCAGAACTTTAAATTATTTTTTTATTAATATACTTTATTTGTTTACATATGCATAATTGACAGTTACAAGTTTGGCATAACAATACTAGTTTAAAGATTTCTACAGTTGTAATGATTTGAACAAATGTTCCATTGTTTTCCATTTGACATTTTCAGTATTTCCATGTTTGTTTATTTTAGACATCTTCGTTTTTATTTTGTTGTTTTCCACACCGTCATAAATTATGTAAACAGCATCTGATTTTATTAAATTTTTTAATTTTTAGTTTCTCAGCTTATGATAATTTTTAACAAATAAATTGCAATAAGTACTAAAAGTACACTTTTTAGTACTCTAACACAAAGTGTTAATAATTTTTTTTTATAGATATTATGTTAATATTGTTATCTTTATAGTTATTATAGATATCAAAATTAAAGAGACCATTTAAAATTCAGAGTTCTTTATTCAACACAGTGTTTCATGCGTTATGCAGTGATCACGAACTAAAAAAATACTGTTAGCTCTAAATACTAACTAGACTCTAACTATAACTGATTAAGTTAAATAAGTATATCAAGTTACCACAAATTCTGTTAAAAAAGTATTTACCTTAAAAAAATAAGTTATTATAAATAAATTATAAACTTACATTTATTATCTTTTGGAGGTTTATAATTGAAAGCAGTTCGAATTTTTTTGTAGTCAAAGTTGATCAGACCTCCTGGCAAGTATCTATATGGGGGATTTCCAAAATATAAATTTCTATTTACTTCGTTGAAACTGTTAAATTATTTAATAAGTTACAGTTAACCATCAAAGTGAAGTTAAAGCTAAACAAAAGTTTTAATTGAGAATTTACGCATTTATTTCGAAAGCAAACCTTTTAAGAATTTAAACAACAGTTAAATGTACTACTAAAACAAAAAATATAATTTTTAGGTGAAATCTACGCTTATTGTAGTATTAATCATGTATACCATTATGTTTTATATTTTATAGTACAGTATAGTGACTTATTACTTAGTACAGAAAACCTGTAAAAGTTGTTTCCAACAAAAAATGTAGTCCAGACCAAATTTCTTGAAAGTTTCCAGTTTACTGCTGCATCTATTTTATGGAAATAAGAAGAAAATTTTGTTGAACCAGGACTCAAAATGTCGTTGATATCTTTTATTTTTTCAATAAAAGTATTCCCTTTATATTTATATATATTCCTGCCTGTTTAAAAATTACCAGTAAAAATACTTTTAATTGATGGAGAATAATCAAAAAAATCTATAAAGTATTTAATTTTAAGGTTTATCTTTGCCTAGAATCTAAAATTAACTTTTCTTTATATTTCACAAGATAGAAACAACAACATCAACAGAAATTTCAAGTTTATACTTCAACAGTCAGATAAAAATACTTTGAGCCTAAACAACAACATTAAGTAAGACCAAGATTTACATCTTTCTAATACAATGTAATAAAACTAAAAGTGTTTAAATAATTCAACAATACAGTTATTTTTTTTAAAGAAGTTTAGTGTCCATCGACTATAACTTCAAAATGTTAATATTTTTAAGTTTTGTACAGAAGAATTTAAATCGTTATAATTTTACCAGCAAACAACTAATTATTAATGTACTTCATACATACACAATATTCTACTTACCCCTAAACAAGAATGTGTAGAGCTCTTTATGTAATTTGTCTGTAAACGAATAAGCTGCAGAGAAATAATTTGGACTGAAATATTCCCTCGCGTAAGTTTCACCGTTGTAAGTTGTAACGTTTAAATATTTACCATGCTGTAAAGAAAACTAATTTTAGGAATTATATATTATAGTTAAATATTAAAAAAGCGTTCAGAAACGTTAAAGTTAGTGGCATATAACAGTTTAGATTATTTAAAACATAACAGTTTAAGAATATTTTAATATAATAGTTACTAATCAAAACGTCTTATGAAAACTTAAAAAAGATATGCAATTCAGAAAAATATAAAATATCTTAGTTAAAAATACATTCTTATTGTTTATTCTTACAAAGTAAACATAATTTCAATGAGACTTATTTTTTGTAAAAAGCTTTAAAAAAAAAACTACTGTTTTTTGCAATTTATGCACTTAAGTTATATTTTCTTACTCTGTAAATCAAAAAGGAATCCCTATTAGAAGTGATACTTCCGATAGATCGAATTCGTCGTACATACCCTTTGGGTATTTTAAAATCTTTCTTCAAGACTAAAAAAAGTTACATAATCTGAAGAAAACTGTTAGTAAAACACAAATAGATTGATTAAAACTGCATGAAAGTAAAAACAAGTCAAAAGCTGTTAACTTTGATGTTTTACATTTTTTACTGCTTAAATTAATTGTTCAATTTTTATTTGTATCTGCAAACATTTAAATCTGTTTTACTACCTTTTAGTTTAGTTTTTGGCTTTAGATCTGTGCTTGGTTGTATTTTTGTTTTTGATGTCAATTCTTCTTTTGGTTTAAAAGTCGTTTTGGGTCGTAAAGTTGTTTTTGGTCGTAAAGTTGTTTTTGGTCTAATAGCTGTTTTTGGCTTTACAGTTGCTTTTGGTCTTATAGTTGCTTTAGTAGTTGTCTTTTGTGGATAGCACTGTTGCAATTTGAGTGGTTCTAGCTTTCTTGTTTGTCTACCGTACAAATATTCTGCACCAGATATATCAGGATTCGTAAGTTGCTTAAAGTCCTTTCTGTATCTTATTCTGTTTTGTTTAAAATACTTAACGAGCATGAAGTTTAGTTTAATTTATTTCAGTGCTTTGACTTTTTACTAATTAAATTGTTCTGTTTATTTTTTTTTTGAAGAACAATTGATTGTATTCAATTTTCAGTGCTTAAGTACTCAACAGTAATCCAAAATGAAGCTTAAAGCGTTAATTCAATAGTAAAAACATTGTTTAGATTTTTTTACTGGGCGATTTAGTCCCCTCGTGCAATTTTAGTTCATTTTAGACCTATTTTACATGATAGCAAAATTTATTCAGTGTTTAAAATTCAAGTATAGTTTGAAAAAGTGACTAACGAGTAAAAACATAAACAAATGTTTGTAAAACTGAATTACAGTTTTCTTTCAACTTTTAATAATAACTTAGAGACAATGAAGACAATTTTTCTTAATACTATCGAATGAAAACAACATTCATTACTTACATTTCAGTCATGATGGACCGGCAATCCAGGTTGTGTTTCATGCCGAGTGTGTGACCAACTTCGTGCGTCATAGTGGCAAGAAGGTCGGTTAGCGGGCAGTAGGCCCAATTTGTCGTTAATCCGTTCCGCACCAGTAACTTCCCGTACCGATATCTACACAGTGGTGATGCTCAACACCTAAAGTGTTTAAATAAACTTATTTATGAAATAGCAAGTAAGACGAGTAAAAAATAAGTTTACAAAATAAGCCTTTTATTAATTGTAGAATAATGCGCATTGATGAGCTTAAATACTAATCTGCACATTTTTACTTTGAAACAATACCAGGTGAATAAACGAAAAAAGACACTACAAAGTGTTAAGTTTGAAGATAAAGCAAATATTAAGACAGTTGATTATATTTTAATTGAAACAACAATGCACAAAGATAACTTACCATTATAATTAAATGGAAAGACACAAGGTATGTTTTGCAATTTCCATGTTTTACTGTTTTTAGTCTTCGGGATATCTAAAAGGCATACAATTTTGTTTGATTAATTAAGAATTCTGAAATATTTTACTTGTTACTTAAACAATTTTGTTTTGGAATATTCTTTACCGAATTAAATACATATTTGCTACCAAATATAAAACTTTTAAAGAAATCAGTATTTAAAACAATTATTAGAAAACTAAGTAAAATATTTCTGTATTTGTCTAATTGAATTAATTTTCTAAAATTTAATGACAGTTATTTTAGTCAAATAAATTCTATACGAACAGTTGTTGTTTTCATTCTTTTCAGCGCTCCAAATATGGTCATGGTCATTTATGTAAATATTTCCCTTCAGAAACGCCCATCCCAAAAGGGTTGAGTTCCCCTTGAAATAGTGCCAATACGTTTCACCTTCTAATATAAATAACTTTGGTGGGTAAAATATTAAAATTCAAACAATTCAAAGTAAACATAAACTAAAAGAAAACTTTTTAACTCCAACAACGCTTAACATTTTATAGGTCGTACTTAATCACTATATATATTCTTTTCAAAATACTAATTAAGAATACATCCAACCAGGCACGTAGCTTGGTACGTTTCTTCAAACCTGCAGAAACGTATACCTATGTGCGAAATAACTTGCTTTTATTTCAGCTTGAAAAGATTCTGCTTTGTAACTTTTAGTATTCATTTATACTTAGTTATGCACTCGTAGAGATAATTATGACATATATATACTCTTTATCATTGTTAGTGTCGTAAAAATTAAACGGATTACATACATCTAAATTGTATACATTTTGCGCGTTAAAGCTTTAGTTTGACAAAAAGCTGCATTAAAAAATTAATTCTAATGAAAGCTGTAGCTTTTATTTCAAAAATGATAGTCATGCAAATTTATGTTACAAAAATTTGCATAATTTATTGTTGTTTCTATTGGCTACGTTAAATGTTTGATTTTGTAAACAATATAAATATTTAAAAAAAAAAGTGATTTTCTTATACTTATTTTCAATAAAAGTTTTATGGATTTACACAAGTGGCAACACATAAAGCAAAATAAAAGTCATAGGGAGTGTGGAGCAAAAAATTGCTTTGTATACAGTTATCACCCATACTTCAACATTCCGATTTTAAGGTATTAACATAACTGCATATTTTCATATTAAACTCAATAACATTAGAGGTATTTTAAATAGCTTTGTTGGTGTTCCTACTAGGACGTTATTACGCGTAATTTCAGATGTTTTAACTTTTGCAGATTCGTAATTTTTTTTTAGCTAGCTACGTCCCTGCATCAAACTAATACTCAGCAATTTGCTCATTCGAAAAACAGCAATATTGTAATTAATTTGTTATAAATTGCTTCTTACTTTTAACAAAAAAAAATTTAATGTCGGCTGTTGTAGTAGTTTGAGTGAACTTGAGGTTCAAATGTGGCTCCCACATGCGGAAGGATTTTTTAACAATGTTGTCAGTTTCACAAGCCGATAACCTTCCGTACCTTAGAACTCTGTCATATTTTTTATTACAAATTTTATCACAAACAAAAAAAAGTTTGTCTAAAAACACGATTTAAAAGTACTTTGAAAATCAATTTGAAATTTTTAGTGTGAATTGATATAGTTTTTCAGTGGTTTTTTTTTTGCTATTTGACCAAACATATATACTTAACTGCAGAAGTAATACAAAAATACTATAGTGATAAATTAAATAACTACAACTTCAACTTGAAAGACTTTCTAAGTGAAAGTCAGTACTAAGTGAAATCACCTAAAATTTCAAAAGCTCAGTAAAATTAGTTTTCACTGCAATTGTGTCTACTAAACTTATTCAAAGCATAAGTAGTAGTCACATATGTAACTTTTGTGACGTAACTAACCTCTTTTTACAATAAATAAACTATAATATTAAATAACTTCATTACGTATAACATAAAGAATACTTTTTACTAATTTTTAGGTTTCTTATAAAACATAGTGAAGAGGAACGTTCCTAACTAATCAAATTGATTGATTATTAATTGATCTAGGTAAGTTGTATATGCAATTCTTAGAATTTCTAAATAAATATACTTATTTAGTTACATAAATACCTTTTTAAATCTTTGTTCACATAATTCAATGCATCTACACATAACAGCCTTACTTACTTATATTTTACTTCACTGCCAACATCAAATTTATAGCCCTCCAAAGCCTTCGAAAAGTATTCGGCTCTATATCTTGTCGAATATTCATTGCAATGCTCACTAGCTGCGAAACTGCAGATAACAATCAGAACAACTGAAAGTTTCATCATGTTTAAATGCGTCAAACTTTAAAAATATTTTTATGTAAATAGTCTGTCAATCTAACTGATATATATATAAGTAGCTAAAGACACGGGATTGAAGTCAATAAGCACAAAAAACAACGATCCATAAGCTGCAATTATCTATAATCAGATTTTTGCATGTTAACCTAAATAAATGTTACATAAATTTAAAAACATTGATCTATTTAAAAATACAAATCATAAGAGAAATACCATAAATTAGTTTATTTATTTTTAAAACATAAGGCAAAATGAATTATGTACTACGTTATGGTTAGGTTATAAAATGTTTAATAAAATGAACACATAGAAAATATTATTTTCATATTAATCCTTTAAAATTTAGTTTACTAGCTAAAAAAATTCTTTAGCTACTTTTAAAAAGTTACTAAAGGTTTATTGTCTTACAACATATATTTCCCACTAAACTTAACAAACACCCACAAAATTTTGTACTTATATATTAATTTTTTATTAACTTTATTTGTTAAACAGCCCAAATCTTATTAAAACAGAACAAAAAAAAAAACGTTTCAAATATTAAGCTGCTTACGTATAAAAATTACTTTAAGTTAATTGTCTTGCTTTTGTAAAAAAATATTTATCCGACGTTTTGAAAAACTACAAAATGCTTTAACTCGCAGATTTAAATGATTATCCTTTTTAAAATATAACAGATTAAGTATAAACAAAGAAAGTTTAAAATGCGTTTTAATGAAAAGCACTATTGTTTTTGCGTTATATTTAATCAGGAATCATTTAATTTGTCTTTAATCTAATATAGAATTGAAGTGAATAAAAATGTAAATCTATAATTTAAAGTTAATTCTTAGCAAAACTTAAAGCAAAGTAGATATTTTTAAATAAAAATAAAATAAGTCGTATAAAAATAAACTAGTACTCAGAAAAACTAAACCTGCTTCATTTTGTAAATTATTATTTTTTATTAAAATTTATAAAACAAATTTGGATGCTGCGAAAATTAAAATATAATCTTTATTTTTTTAGTTTGTAAACTGACTAAGTAAACATTTTTAGATAAAGTGAAACAAACTTACTCTGACTGCAAAATATTTATATATAAAGTACTTCCAACAATATTAGTTTTTAGAATTGTTTAAAATAATTTTAAATATGTTACTTGTAAAATTAGAACAAAAAATGTTTTGGGTTTTTGACTTACATTACGTTGAAGTACCAAAAGACTTTAACGATAATACCATTATAATTGCTTAAAAATAATTCTCAAAATATTTTAAAAAGCGTTATAAAATGGATCATGTATATTTTATATTTTACACTGTCTCTCGCTTCAATAGGTTTACTATCTTTTTTTTTATCATTTTAACTAAAATTAGCTAGACAAAGTTTGCTAGATAGTTTTATGAACCTTGTTGCTTAATTTTCTTGCAAACCCTGCCTTTTAAGAATCTATACTTTGGTAAAGCTTGTTTACTATAACCAATCTGTAAAAATGAACACGATATTTCTATAACTAAACTATTTTAAATGTTGCTGTTTGTATTTTTTTATCTCTGATCAATTGACGTCGTCACAACTTTTGGTCTCTATAAACTTAAAAACTGTAAGTTGGTCAAAAGATCTTGTTCTAGCACCCTAGTTGTCGAATAACTAATATCTATAATTTTAAATTGACTTGGCTGCCTTATTTATAGTATGCTTACAATTAACTTTGTACGACCAATTTTGTAATGTTTTAAGTAACAAAATATGTTGCTACAAAACATTTACCGACAAAAGAATTCTTAAGTTTTACTTTATTGTCAAGGCAACTTGCAATATTTAGAAGTTTTAAGTATTCAACATAAAACATAAAAATATTTAGTTGTTGTATAGTAATATTATATAGTGTATCCTCGCTAATACGGCCAGTTTCAGTCGAGAGTTAATTTAATTAATTCAAAAAAATTAATGTTTTCACTGGAAAACTTATAACCGGTATAAATTAAATTCTGTACGATGTGATTTATTTTTGTGTTACAAAACTTTGCACTATTTAATGATGTTTCCATTGACTACCTTAAATGTTTGATTTTAAATCAATAAAATGTTTATGAGTAAAATTATGATCTCATATACTTAATTTCAAAGAAAATTTTATGGGTTTACACAAGTGGCAACACATAAAGAGTCATAGGGGGTGTAGAGCAAAATAAGATGCTTTGAATACAATTATAACTAATACTTTAACATTTTATTTTTAAAGAATCAACATAACTGCATATTTTCATATTAAATTCAATAAAATTAGAGGTATTTTAAAATGCTGTTTTCCCGCTAGGACGTTTCCCGCGTCATTTCAAATGTTTTAATTTTTTGCTAATTCGTAAATTTTTTGAGCTAGCTACGTCCCTGCACAGCATAAAAGAGGAATAGTTTTTATACAAAAATGGTGTCTTGTTCTTATTTTGCCAAAAGCTACTCCGACAATAATTACAAAAAAGCATGCCCAACATAGCCTAATAAGCGAAGAGGCAATGTTTTTTGTTATTTGGTTATTGATTTTATTAAACTTTAAGAACAAATTTTCAACAGTTATTTATACTTGATGAAATTTTATTGGTTTTGATTTAAAAAAAAAAGTATTTACTTTTATTGTTCGTGTACTTCAATTTTATATATTATCTTTTAATAATAATTTATTTATTCTTGTCTTTATGAAGATTTATTTTACGGTTTAAAGTAGCATTGTTTGTACTTTTAAGATTATATTTTATAATTATTTGTGAAAAATAAAACTGTTTTATTTTACACTAATGTCTTATTTTTTCTTGTAAAAAAACTTAACAGTACTCTTTGTTTATAAACTAATATATGTTTCTTTAACGGAGCTCTGTAAAAAATAGATACTTTAAAAAGAATAGAAGCTAAAGTGACTATGTGAATTTACTAAAGATGAGCATAATTACTAAATATTAATAGTTAATATACGAGGTTAAGTTCCGCTGTTAAAAAAATATTTTTTAACTAAATTGTTAAAAAAAATTTACTAATTATATTTTGTAATTACTATATCGAAATAATATTTACATTGCATTGAAGTCAGACAATTTACTATTATGTCCGGAAAAAAAAACATACAGACGGACACGTTAACGAAATAGAACTTTTCACAATTAATTTTAAGAAATAATAAATTAAAATAAAAAATATATTGTATTGTTAAATCTATTTCTTATAAATAAAAAGAAATAAAACAACAAACATCAATTGATAAATTAATTTATGCTTAAATAGTACGTAATTCTGTGTACTTATCATTTGATCGAAGTTTATGATATTTTAAATTCTAGAAACTTGGGGTAATATAAATCTTCGTATTATTAGTAATGAACAAATCTATATAATGATAAATAAAAGTAAAATACTAATTAAAATAACAATTTTTAATATAAACTACACTTTAAGTTAAAACAAAAAAAACTAAAACTTTATTAAGCATTCAAAGTTTTGACTAGCAATTAAGTTACAAAACCATTACGAAAAACACCACAAGTTAAATTGCATACACATTGCAAAGTAAATAAGCATTTTATTTATCATATTTAGAAAAAAACAGTCCGGTATTAAAATAAGATAGATCTTTTACAGTTATTTTTAATATGTAATAAATGAAGAAATTATTTTTAATATAAATGTAAAACGAAAAGGTGGTTATATGGTAAGTATAAACCTGCAGTAAAAACCTCTCGCCGATCTAATGTGCGTAGTTTATAATAAAACACGGTGTATCTGTAATTTGAATACAGGCTACCAACACAACTTGGAATTAATACATAAAACAATTGAAAAGTATGGTTGAGTAGGAGAAAAAATAGGTTAGAGAATGAAAATTGAAACGTTAAGGAATAGTATAAAAGAGTTTATTACTAAAAAACCGCATTATACTGCCTACACAGGTAATAACTAAAGCAACTTGAACAGTACGAGCATATTTAAAGTATTTTTTGTATGACTATTTAACTCTAAAGTAGTCATAAAGTATGTAAAACAGGATTTATATACAATGCTTAAATCAAAAGTTTCACAGAAATAACTAAAAATACTGATTAACAAAAGATAAAAACAATGAGAGTTGTGTTGTTTGATTATACACTATACTATTTCTAATACTATAAGCTGATGTTTTTTTTTATAATTGATTTAATAACTTTACTTTTAGTTCGGAACTCTAATTTTCTAATTAAAAACTTTTAGTATTATTGGTTTTCTAAAATCGATTATTTGGTTGAATTTTGAAGTGATTGTAAATATATTTAGTTTTTTTACTATCAGTTAACAATTCATGTGATAGCAAGCAAGAATTTTTTTTTTAAATAGTACATTTAAAATTTACAGTGTTGGTCTATAAACAATATAAAAAAAATGGATTTTTTTTATTATAACGAATATTTCTTATTTTAAATTAATTATCTATAAAACTTATTTTCCTTAAATTGTGTTTTTTTGTGGAGTTTAACTACAAAATTAAATTTTATTTTTAGTTTTAGAATAAGTTTTATAATTTAGAAACAAAAACCATTAGATGTTTTTGAATATAACTGTGTTGTATATTTTTAGCTAGTATCTTTTTGCTTCTTTTATAAAGTGTTATAGTTTAATACCATATTTTTTATAAGTTTCAATTGTGATATTCGTTTTGTTAAAAATAAACATTTTGTGATACTATTAAAGTTATTAATATTTGTTTTAATTTAAATAAAGTATATCACAGTAAAAAGTAAGATTGTGATGATAACTTTTTATAAAAGAGTAAACAGTTTGGAAATATATAAATGTCTGTGAATATTTTTTATTAAAAGTCGGTAGAAAGTCTAAGAAAACCCAACATTTATGTAAATATTGCGTTTAAGAATTCCGCGATTCTTTTCCTCTTAACGAAATTTTTGATATCAATCATCTAAGTTTAGTTTAATAGTATAACAAACTCAGAATTTTTAGAACTTTTATACGTTAAGTATAAGAGTCAGATTAAAATGGACAGATTTAACGACCCCACTTCCAATGAGGTCTGCAAAAAAGAACTTAAAACTCCAAGAGGGAAATTTATATTTGTTAAATAAAATAACGTAAACTAATAAATTACAGTACGACTTAGGTCTATACCAGTGGCGTCGCGTGGTATTTTTTTTAGGTGGTGCAGAATTTAAAAAAATATCAATTATTTTAATAAAAATATGTTTTTACTGTCAAGTTTGAAAACAACTGAACTTTTGCTACACCTGAAGATAAGCTTTGCTTCTAAGGGCATAGGGGGGATGAAACAATTTGATCTTATTTTATGTAGTTTTTACTAAGCTACAAGATGCTTTTTACAGATTTTAAAAATTCAGTATATGTTTTAAGATATAGCCGGTAAAGTCAAAGGCAACAAAAGGTTCATAATGGGAGGCACAAACTAAAACAGTGTTTAAAAAAATGTTTTACCTCCCCCCCCCCTTTATGCCCTTAACATCTACTTTAGAATTATTTTACTGAAATTACTTTTTACAGTTTTAATTTAACTACAAGTCATCTTTTATCAATATAAAAAATTCTTAAAATTTTTGAGATATGGTAATTCACAGTCAGAGGTACAAATGAATCCTTATTTTTATAATATAAACTCAAACAACAAATATATCAATTCACTAAAATCATATCTTTTTTTTTATAAGTTAGCCTCAAAATCTTTAGATGTTTCTTTTATAAAACAAAAAAAATTGCTAAATTAGATATTTAAAACACCAAGAAAAAAAAAGTTATAACAAAAGTTTTTTTTTTGTATATATAAAAATATATATAGATACTTAAAAATTAAACTTCTCTTCAAAAAAAGTATAAAGTTTTAAAAAAATTAGGATGAAAAAGTTTAATTAAAAATTGTTTTAAAAATGATGGAGAATATAGGTTTTCAGTAAAATTGTATTTTTTGCTGTTTTGGTTTGCTCCTTGTATAATAAACCATTGTACTCTCTGGCTTTGACTGGTTGTAACTAAAAGTTTAATTGGAAATTTCAAGTTTATTAAAGAGTAACTATTAGCTTTCTGAAAAAGTTAAAACAAGAACAACATGTAAAAAAGTGCCTATACACCCTCCCCCCTTACTCCTCACTAATTTGCACATTTTTTTTTACAAACATTAACATTTTTATTAATTTTTTTTCTAATTTTAATGTTTTTTGTTGGAGGTTTAAAATTCAATAGTTTTTTAAGGGTATCTTTTCTTTATTTAATATTTATTTGTTTTTCATTTTGATGACAGTATTTTTCTCAGGAGCTCAACTTTTTTAAGTTTAGTTGTGAGGCTGTTGAACTTTTCAAGAATTTTAAAGATAATTTATAAATATGTAACCATTATAGAAGTAAAAGTTTGGTTAGTTAGTTTTCATGTGGCCATAGGGGTAAAACACTTATTTTTTAATTTTAAATAACCTTGTTATTTTCAGAGTAAAAATTAAAACTGCTTTAGTCAGCCTGAATATTTTTCTAATTTGGTCTGTTTTAATTTATCTTTGGTCATCTTGAGTTTTTAACATTTCTAAGTTATCCTGATTATGAGGCAAGGCAACCATGTTTCAACAATTTTATCTAAAATTTTTGCTTTGTTTATGAAAAAATTAAACCAAAAGTTATATAAAGTAGAGGTAGACTAAATTTTGCTAAAATGTTAAACTACTCTAAATAATCAAAGTTTCTAAATTAAGGCTATTTACTTTATTTAAATATGTGATTGCTTCAATAATACTATTTTTTATTTAATATAAATCTAAAATATTTTTCTGTAAGAGTGAACTAGAAGTCTATAATAAACTTCTTAATTCTTTTTTTCAGAACTTGAATTTTATTCTTTATTTTATTAACTTTATGATAACAATAATCAGTTATAGTTAAGTTTATGTATGCAGATTAAAATAAAAAATCAAGTTTTTAAGACTTTGGTGATTTAGGGTTTTTATCTTTTTTTTTCAAAATATGCAATTTATGACAAATCTTTTAATAGAAGTGATCTGTTAAATTTAAAAAATCATGTGGGTACATAAACTCATGTTTAACCCTTTGCAGTAGCTTGCTTTGTTTTTATTTTATGTTTACAATAGCTTGTAGATGATACTTAAGCAAGTCCTGTTTTAGGGAATTTTCAACTTAGCTTACTTACCGCAAGATATTGATTTTGCGGTAATTCTTGAAGAAATTTTGCTTTTTTGAGTTCATTTGCGGCAGTCAGCTAAGAGTTTGCGGCAGTGAAGTGGGCAAAATGGTCGTTTTCAAAATTGAAGTTTTAAAAGAGATTTCGTTCAAAAAAATAACGAAAACGTTATATATACTTATTTTTTTTTCTTAGAAAATTTCAAGGTGGTGCAGTTGCGGCAGTGCAACACCCCACGCGACGCCCCTGGTCTATACTAACATAAAAGGCGTTGTTTTCAGAAAAATCTCAGTCTATAACTAAGTACTTATACTAGCTTTCAAAATTATTTTGTTATTTTATATTATCACAAAAACTTAAACTAAATATATTTTTTACGAATTCTTCAGAACATAATCTTTTTTCGCAAAAAACTGTGAGTTGTACAAAATCAACAAAACAAAGTAAAAGTGTTAGCCTTACTACGGACTCATAAAAACACTACATGTAAAAAACTACAGACTACAACTTTTAATTATATTTTAAGTTGCTCCAAACTATAAAAAAAAACAGTTTTAAAAGTTAGACTTGTAAATTTATAAAAGTCTTACTTCGAAAACACTAAGTAAATTTTCAAAACCTTTTTAAGTATAAAAAAAACACTAAACACCAATTAATATTTCGACACAGTTTAAATGTTGTATTTAATAATAGTCAGTAAAAATTTCAACATAAACAAAATATATATAAACTTATACGGTTATAATGATTTAAACAAATTTTCCACTGTTTTCCATTTGACATTTTCAACCTTTCCATGTTTGTTTATTTTAGATATCTTCGTTTTTATTCTGTCATTTTCCACTCCGTCGTAAATTGCGTAAACAGCATCTGATATTTTTAATGTTTTAATATTAGTTTTTATTATAAACATGTCAGCTTATAATAACTTATAACTGATAAATTGTATGTGAGTACTAAAAAGCATACTTTTAATATTTATTGCTTACACTTATACTCATATGCTTATATTTATTTATAATATCTATAAAGGTAAAAGCTAAAACTACTATTTATTGTGTTAATGAAATATTTTATTAACACTTTATATGAGAGTACTAAAACATATATTTTTAATAATAACTGCAAAATATTAATAAAATATTTTGTTAGCACATTAGTTATTAATTTTAGCTGATAATTTTACAAATATTACAAACTAATTATGAACTTACAGTTACTATCTTCTGGATGTTTGTAGTTGAAAGCAGCTCGAACTTTTTTGTAGTCAAAGTTGATCAGACCTCCCGGCAAGTATCTACGTGGGGGATTTCCAAAATATAGTTCTCGAGTGATTTCGTTGAAACTGTTAAATTATGCAATGAGTTACAGTTAATCATAAAAGTAAAGTATAAAGCTGTACTAAGTTTTTTTATTTGATAATTTTAAGCATTTTTCCGAAAGGCAAACATTTAAAAGTTTAAAGAACACTTTAACGTACTACTAAAACAAAAAATAAAAGTCTTTTTGGTTAAACTCTACGCTTATCTTAGTATGAACCATGTTTTCTATTATATTCTGTATTTTATAATAGAATATATTGACTTAATACGATTACTTGACTGTAAACCTTTGTTTTGTAAAAAACCTGTAAAAGTTGTTTCCAATAAAAAACGTAGTCCAGTCCAAATTTCTTGAAAGTTTCCAGTTTACTGCTGCGTCTATTTTATGGAAATAAGAAGAAAATTCTGTAGAACTAGGACTCAAAAGATCGTTAATATCTTTTATCTTTTCTACAAAAGTATTCCCTTTGTATTTGAAAACGTTCCTGCCTGTTTCAATAAATACCAGTGAAATTATTTTGAAAGAATCGAAAATAATTAAAAAACTGTATAAATATTTAATTTAAATTATAAATTTTGTCAAAAATTAAAAAAAAATTTTACAAGATATAAACAACAAAAAAAAACGTAAGTTTGAACTTTTACTTAATCAGTCAAATAGCAATACTTAAGCCTAAACAGCATTATATAGTTAGACCAATGAATACATCTCTCTTTAACATTATAACAAAACTTAAGTTTATTAAATAATTTAACAATACAGTAATTTTTAAGAATAAGTTTGTTGACCACAGCACTTTAACTCTAAAATGTTTTTTAAGTTACAAATAGAATGCTTTAAATCGATATAAGTTTAATAGCAATTGACTATAAATCCGAAATATAACTGTAAAATAATTATCACTAATGTATTTCAAACATACACAATTATCCCACTTACCCCTAAATAAGAACGTGTAGAGCTCTTTATTTAATACATCTTCACAAGAATACGCTGCAGAGAAATAAGTTGGACTTGAGTATTCCCTCGTGTAAGTTTCACCGTTGTAAGTTGTAACGTTTGAATATTCACCATGCTGTAAACAAAAAAATGTTAGGAATTTTATATTATACTTAAATATTAAAAAAGCATTTAGAAGCGTTAAGATTAGTAGCATATAAAAATTTAGCTTTATTTTAACATAACAGTTTAAAATAGATTAATATAAGAGTTTACTATTTAAAAAAAAGTCTTGCAAGTACATAAAAAAAGTTTAAAGTTAAAGAAACGCATGCAATTCAGAAAGAAAGCAACTATCTAAGGTAAAAATAATGTTTTTGTTGTTTGTTTTTACAAAGTAAACATAGTTTTTAAAAGACATACTTTTTGAAAAATCGTTTTTTTTTTTGCAATTTAATCACTTAAAGTTAAATTTTCTTACTCTGTAAATCAAAAAGGAATCCTTATAAGAAGTAGTGCTACCGATAGATCGAATTCTTTGTACATACCCTTTGGGTATTTTATAATCTTTCTTCAAAGCTAAAAATTATCAAGTTTACAAATTTTGAATAAAACTATAAATAAAACACAAATAGGTTGGTTAATTGCATGAAAGAAAAACGCGTCAATATCTGTTAACATTTATTTGAAAACTGTTTACAGTTTAAATTAATTGTATGAATGTTTTCTTGTATCTACAAAATGTTTTAGTTTTTTTACTACCTTTTAGTTTTGTTTTTGGTTTTAGAGTCGCTTTTGGTTTTAATGTTGTTTTCGATGTCAATTCTTTATTTGGTTTAAAAGTAGTTTTTGGTCTTAAAGTTGTTTTTGGCTTTACAGTTGTTTTTGGTCTTAAAGTTGCTTTAGTAGTTGTCTTTTGTGGATAGCACTGTTGCAAATTGAGTGGTTCTAGCCTTCTTGTTTGTCTACCGTACAAATATTCTGCACCAGATATATCAGGATTTGTAAGTTGCTGAAAATCTTTTCTGTATCTCAATCTGTTTTGTTTAAAATAGTTAAAATAGTAAAGAGGTTTCAAAATTTATGAAGTACTTTGATTTCTTAATCGATAAGACAATTATATTTATTTACTTTTTCTAGAACAATTGATCGTAAAAACTTACAGTACTAACGTATGAATTTTTCATACTAATAAATTACGCAACGGTAAACCCAAAATCAAGATTGAAACGTACACTTAATAAAATACACATTGTTTAGAATTTATGTTATGTATAATGGAAACCATGAAAGAAATATTTAAAATTAAGATACAAAATAACCTAGCGTTTAGTTGCTAGGCTGCATAAACTTTTTTACATAACAATAAAATTTATTAGGTTTTTAAAACTCAAGTATCGTTTGAAAACTTACTAACGAGTAAAATCATAAAGAAATGTTTGAAAAATTGAACTGCAGTTCTCTTTTAAGTTTTAATATTAATTTTGAGCCAAAAATACTTTAAGGATTTTTTCTAAATACTATTAACAACTTACTTTTCAGTCATGATGGACCGACAGTCAAGGTTATGTTCCATGCCGAGTGTATGACCTATTTCATGCGTCAGAGTGGCCAAGAGGTCGGTTAGCGGACAGTAGGCCCAGTTTGTAGTGTGGTAGTCCGTTCCGCACCAGTAACTTCCCGTACCGGCATCCACACAGTGGTGATGTTCAACACCTGATGTGTTTAAATAAACTTGTTTATGGTAAAGCAAGTAAGGCGAGTGATTTTATTTATTTTTCTTTCGATCAAAGAATAATGCACATTAATAAGCCCAGTTTAGCAATAGTACTCTAAACTTTAATGACTAATCAACGCACTGTTTAACAATAGCAGTTGTATAAACTAAATATTATGCTAAAAGTTACGCTTAAAAACTAACGAATATTAAGACAGTTGATTATATTTTAATTGAAACAACAAGCACAAAGATAACTTACCATTATCATTAAATGGAAAGAAACAAGGTATGTTTTGCAATTTCTTTGTTTCACTGTTTAAAGTCTTCGGGATATCTAAAACAAATACAACTTTGTTTCAAGAGCTTATTAAGAATTTTAAAATACTTTACTTGATGCTTAAGCAGTTTGCTTTCAGAATAGATACTCTTTACTAAATGAACTACATATTAGCTACCGAAGATAAAACTTAAAAAAAAGCATTTAAGATAAAAATTAGAATACTAAATATTTTTTTTTGTTTGTGTCTGTTTAAATTTAATTTCTGAAAAACATAGACAATTTATTTAGTCAAAGACATTTTATACGAACAGTTGTTGTTTTCTTTCTTTTCAGCGTTCCAAATATTGTCATGGTCATTTATGTAAATATTTCCCTTCAGATACGCCTTTCCCAAAACGGTTGGATTCCCCGCAAAATGGTCCCAATACGTTTCACCTTCTAAATTAAATAATTTTCGTGGATAAAATATGAAAGATAATTCAAAGTATACATAAACTAAAAGAAAGTTATTTAATTTCAATAATGCTAACATTCTACAGGTCGTACTTAATTATGCACTGTATTTGTAGTTGTAACTACTAATTAAGAATACATCAAGCTTTACCTAAGCAACTTAGACATTCTAAAAACAGCAAATTTGTATTTAATTTGATGCAAACTATTTCTTACTTTTAACGAAATATATATAGATGTCGGCTTCTTCAGTAGTTTGAGTAAACTTAAGGTTCAAGTGGGGCTCCCACATACGGAAGGATTTTTTAACGATGTTGTCAGTTTCACAAGCCGATAAGCTTCCGTACCTTTGAACTCTGTAACATGTTTTAGGTTTTACTGTTAACTATGTACAAGGCATTCTGTTTAAAAACCACATAAACATGTATAAAAACAACGATGAAAAACGATTTGAAACTTTTAGTGAGAATTGATATAAATTTTCAGTTTTGTTTTTGCTATTTGACTTATATATATATACTTAGCTGTAGAAGTTATACAAAGATACTATGGTGATAAATTAAATAACTACAACTTTAAATTGAATTTTTTTTAGACCAGTATTAGCCTTAAACTTCAACAGTGAAAATAGTTTTAACTGCAATTTTGTTCGCTGAAACTGTTCAAAGCATAAGTTATAGTCACATACGTATTTTTTATATTCTAACTAACTTTTTAAATTTACATGTTAACTAACTTCATTACGTATAAAGTTAAGTATACTTTCTATTATTTTTCAGGTTTCTTATAAAACATATTCAAGAAGAGTATTTCAACTAACCAAAGTATTTATATTATGAACTGATTTAAGTATTTTGTATAGGAATTTCTGAACAAATATAATTGTTTAGTTACACAACAGCCTTTTAAGTTTAAAAAAACATTGTTAACATTGTTGAACGCATCTACACATAACAGCCTTACTCACTTATATTTAATTTCACTGCCTTTATCAAATTTATAGCCCTCCAAAGCCTCTGGAAAGTATTCTGCTCTATATCTTCTCGAGTATTCATTGCAATCCTCACTAGCTGCAAAACTGTAGACAACAGTTAGAACAACTAATAATTTCATCATGTTTAAATGCGTCAAACTTTAAAATTATTTTTTGTAAGTATTCTGTCAATCGAACTGCTATATATATATATATATATATATATAAAAGTAGCTAAAGACAAGGGGTAAAAATCAATAACCAAAAAAACAACGATCTATAAGCTGCAATTATTGTTAATCAAATTTTTGCACGTTTACCTAAAGTAGATGTTACTTAATTTTCAAAAACAAAGTCTGTTTTACCACGTAAGACCTGTTATTCTAAAATTATTAATTTATTTAAACACACAAATCATAAGAGAAATGCCATAAATTTACTTATTTTCAAAACATCAGAAAAAATGGACTATGTACTCCTTTATGATTATCTTTTAAAATTTTGAATAAACCAACACATAGAACATATGATTTTCATATTATTCTTTTAGATTTGATTTACTAGCTAAACAAATTATTCTAATCATTTTTAAAAAGTTACTAAAGGTTTATTGCCCTACAATATATATTAGTTATGACTAAACTTAACAAACTATCACAAAACTTTGTATTTATATACGAATGTTTAATAACTTTATAGTTAAACAGCCCAAATCTTATTAACCCAGAACAAAAAAACTTTTCAATTATAAAGCTGCTTACGTAGAAAAATTACTTTAGGTTAATTATCTTGCTTTTGTAAGAAAACATTTATCCGATTAAACGTTTTGAAAAACTGCAAAATGTTTAAACTCTTACAGACAGATTTTAGGTTTATCTTTTTTTTTTAAATAAAACAGATTAAATAAAAACAAAGAAAGTTCAAAATGAGTTTTAATAAAAAGTAATACTGTTTTCGTTTTATGTTTTGATCAAGAATCATTGAATTTGTCTTTCTGTTTAATATAAAAACAAAATGTTTTGTAATTAAAAACTAGATCATAGCAAAAATTAAAGCATGGAAATTGTACATACTTATAAATAAAATTTACGAATAAAATGAGTCGTATAAAATTGCACTAGTACTCAGAAAAACTAAACCTGCATCGATTAGTGAAAAATTATTTTAATATAAAATTGTAAAATAAATTTGGATGTAAAAAAGAAGTAACAATTTTTATTCGAAGTTTTTAAACTGACTAAGTTAATGTTGTTCGATAATGTTGAACAAATTTACTCCAACTACAATAAATTTATATATAAAACACTTCTAACAACAATGTATATTTAAAAAATTTAAAATAATTTTAGAAATTTTAAAAGATAATTTTAAATGCGTTACTTGTAAAATTTCATTTTAGAAAATATTTAAGGTTTTTTGACTTAGATTACATTGAAGCACCAAAGCAGTTTACTGATAATAACATCATAACTGTTTAATAAAAAAAGTTCTCGAAATTTTTCAAACAGTGTTAAATAAATAAGGATCTTTTTATATTTTACATTGTCTCTGACTACAATAAATATACTTTTTTTTTTCATCATTCTAATTACAAATAGCTAGACAACTTAAAATTTATAAAATTCATTCGATAGTTTTTTGAACCTTGTTGCTTAATTTTCTTGCAAACCCTGTATTTTAAAAAGTTATACTTTGGTAAAGCTTGTTTACTACAGCCAATCTGTAAAAATTAACAAGTTAGTTCTAAAACTAAACTATTTTAAATATTGCTGTTTTTTAAATCTTCGATTAATTGACCTTGTTATAACTTTTGGTCTTTATTAACTTAAAAATTGTAAGTTGTTCAAAATATCAATTTCTAATACCTTAGTTATCGAAAAACTGATGTCTTTTATTTTAAATAGACTTGGCTGCCTAATTTATTATATGCTTACAATTAATTTTTACGACTCACTTTGTAATGTTTTAAGTAACAAAACATATCAATTACTACAAAAAATTTATCGACAAAAGAATGATTAAGTTTTGCATTATTGTCAAGGCAACTAGCTCTATGTACAAGTTTTTGATATACAACATACAAGATTAAAAAAATAGTTGTTTAAAAATTATTTTTTATTAAAGTATAGTGCATCCCCGCTAATACGGCCAGTTTCAGTCGAGAGTTGTTTCAACTAATTCTACAAAAATTAATGTTTCCACTAGAAAACTTAAAATCGGTATAATTTAAATTTTGTACGTTATACTTATTTTAAACTTATTAAAAGTTTGGTCACGTAAATATTTGGAATGTTTTAATTGTTTTGATTCTGAGAAATAAAAAAATTAAAAAAAAAATATTTTGATTTTTTTATAGGTTTTGCACAGCATAAAAGAGGTATAGTTTTTATATAAAAATAATGTTTTGTTCTTATTTAGCAAAAAGCTACTCCGACCATAATTACAAAAAAGTATGCCCAAAGTAGTTGAATTAGAGGCATTGTACTTTGTTATTTGGTTTTTAATTTTATCAAATTTTCTAAACAAATTTACAACAATTATTTATACGTGTTTAATTTTTATCTATTTTAATTTACAAAAAGTTTTTATTTTAATTGTTTGTGTAATTCTGTTTCTTCTATTAATTCTTAGTTATAACCTTTTGTTCTTGTTTTTATAAAAGATTATTTTACGGTTTTAATTAGAATTGTTAGTTTTTTTTAAACTTAAATTATATAAATGAGTTAAAAAAAATAAAAGCTGTTTTATTTTAAACTAATGGCTTTATTTTTATTATAAAAAGTTTGCAGTACTCTTTCTTTATAAACTAACATATGTTTCTTTTACGGAGCTCTATGAAAAAAATACTGTCAGGAAAGAATAGAAGCTAAAACATAATTACTATATATTAATAAGTAAAAACAGGTACAATATACGTTGTTAAATTAGACTGTTATAAAGTAATACAATATTTTCAATTATTTTATCTAAAATATATTTATATTACATTGTAAGTCAGATAAACAATAAATTTAATTACATTCAAACTTGAAAAAATTTATCGACTGTTTGTCGGATAACATGCTGACTTAAAAAAATTAAGCAGTTTAATTTTTTTATGCTAATAATTGATATTTATCGTATTCTTAAACTTTACTGGACAACAGAATTGCATTATTTATTAGCATGGTAATCAAAAGTAATTTTTACGTTTTTAAACACAACAACATACTGATCAGGGTTTCCAAAACTTTTTATCAAAAGGGACCCCCTTTAAAATTTTTAAAAAAACCTCTGGACCCTCTAACAAGATTTCTTAAAATACATACTACCATTAAAACCGCCTTAAACCTTCTTTTTTCTCTTTTTCATCAACTCCATTATTTAAAATGTAAGTTTTAAATTATGGCTTTGTGGCTCCCCTTTTTACGACTTGTGGCCCCCTAAATTTCCTAATATGTTACCATAATATCTAGTATAAGTTAAAATATTACTACTAAAAACGCCTAAGACTTCTTTTTCTCTTCATTATCAACTCCAAAATATCTAGTGTAAGTTTCTATTTATGACGACATAGCCCTCCTGTGGCCCCTTTACAGATCATGGCCCCCTTAACGTTTTGTAATGCCCAAGTTTGGGGAAAACCTGGTATATATCGTTTAAGCTAATAATTTTACTATTTTAACCTATTTTGGACGCCTTAACAAGAGTCTTGTTAAAGCGCCAAGGTGTCATATAATTGCTGAGTCAAATTAAGGAAAGCTTTATTTTAATGTCGTTTTTAATTTAAGTTATTAATGATTTATTTTTTGATTATTTTCAATATGTTTGGGCAAGTTGGCTTAGGGCTAAGGGTGTTAATTTAATAAAATAAACTTTATAAAAATTACTGAGTCACCATATAGTAGGGTAAACATCTTGACGTTTCAATCGAACCCCTTTAACAATTTAAACAACTTTTACTTATTAACTTTAATATTCGCATACCTAACCCGCCTAATTCAAAACATGTTTTTGTTGAAATGTATCTTTGTTGCATTATATCGCTAAGTCGTTTAGTTCAAAATTTTACTTTTATATCATTATGCTTAGCTTACAACACCAAAAACTCTAAATATCTATAATTTCAAGGTAAGTTAAGAAATTTGACTTGTTAAGTCAACGATATATAGCACAAAAATGTGTCCCCTTTACTGCTCATGGCCCCAAAGGGGGCTTCTTGGCCAAGTTTGAGAAAATCCGTGTAGATCTTATAAAACTGAAAACTAAAAACATGTAGTGAGATAAGCTATAAAATACTATCTTTGCTATTAATTAAAAACAGATCAGAAATGCTTGATATAGTTTGAAGTTTTAAACAAAGTAAGTTAATATCTTACTTTTTTAGTATTAAAATGTTTAAACAACTTATAGCATATTTTTTACAATTTTCTTTGAACATATTTTGGATTTATTGCGTAAAAACTGAACGTACTAACTTAAATTTTTTTAATTAAAACTAGTTAAGATGAACAAATTTTTTAAAATTCAAATAGCAAAATTTTCAGATTTTTAAACTAATTACCACACAATTATTTGAATATAACCTTTTAAGTTTTAGTAAATAAACTTTTATTTAGTATTGTGACTCGTGAATTGTTTGTATAATATAAAATGATTAGCTTTAGAAGTCATTAGTGATTTTTTTTTTAATGTTTTTTTTAAACACTTTTAAAACTAAAATTTGAACAAAAATATAAATAACTTATTGAGTTTTTGTAAGATCCATATAATTTTTTAAAATTTAACTGTTTTAGTATATGGTTCTTAGTTGTTTTTTTTCATGCCAGCAAAATCGTTTATAAAAATTTCTGAATAAGTATTTGAATATTGCTTCTACTTAACAAAACTCGTACGAGTTTATAAAAAAATTAAATCTTAAAGTTTAATTGAGAAATCTAAAGTTAGTCATTAGTGCTTTTTTTAAATATGCTAAGTAGATTTTGAAATAAAAGTTTATAGTTTTATTAATTACAAGATGTCAATTACAAATTTATTTAGGTTTAGGTTGATATTTTAAAGTTAAACTGATTAATCTATAATGATCTAAATTGAAAAAAATAAATAAGTAAAAAGTTTAGTATAGTTTTTAAAACTTTAACCTCAATTTTATTTTTGTTTTAAGTTAACAGCAATGTAACGGAAATAAAGTAAAAAGTACATATTTAAAGTAAAGTAATTCTTTAACTGGTAAAGAATTAGACTCACTATACTGTTTTAGCTTAATCTAATTTTCAAATTTTTGCTTTGTTAAAATATTAGTTACTTTGAAACTTAGTTATTTCAAAAGTACTTTATAGGTACCCGATTTTTATTTAATTACTATTTTAGTACTGAAAATCCTCACTTATTCGGTCATGCCCTCGCTATACCGATTGGTCTCAGTCGAGAGTATACTTTAATTCGTTTGACTTAAATAAATGTTTTACTTAGAAACTTAAAGTCCCGTAATGAAAACGCTGTGCTTATTTTGAAATCATATGTCTACTTTAATTTCTTTATTTATTTATTAAGTTTTGTTACTTTTCGTCTGCGTTAATAAAGTTCGTATATTTTCTGAATTATGTCTTAAATAAGTTTTAAAATACAGTTATTTTTAATAATTATAGTATATAAAAATTAAAAAAAAACATCTTATTTGTTATAAACCGAAAAAAGTAGTACTAATTAAATCAACAGAAATTGTAGTGTGTGTCTATAATATGGTTTTCATAGTATAAAACAGAAAACTATAAAAAAATAATTAATCTTTAGCTCATATTCGTCCAAAGGCTAACTGAAAAGTACAAAAAAAACTTTCCCAACATGACCGGGCTAGCAAGGATTTACTGCATTAAGCACTAAGAAAATTAATTGATTTTTATTAAAAAAAACAACATTAATTTATTAATTACATTACGACTTAAGTCTATAATATCTTAGAGGACGCTATATTCAAAATAATATTAACCTCAAAATGAACATTTTTACTAACATGAAAAATTATTTCGTTATTTTATATCATTATGATAACTTAAACTATGGCTTCTTTTACGGTTGCTTTCAGAAACTTCAACGTTTTATTTTCAAAACACTGTGAGTTGTATAAGGCTGACAAAATAAAGTAATAGTTTTAGTGTTATTACTGACTCATTAAAAGCTACACAAAAAAAATAAACACAATAAAACTTTATTTTTTTAATTGCTTCAAACTTTTAAAAAATAACTTAAAAGTTACACTTGTAAATTACAAAATATTTTACTATGAAGACACGAAGTAAATTTTCAACATTTTTAAAAATTTAAAAAAGAATTAAACAACAATTTATTTGTTTTTAAAAGCATAATAAACAGTAAAAAGTTCACATAAAAAACAAATATAAAAACTTAAACAATTATAATGATTTGAACAAATGTTCAATTGTTTTCCATTTAACATTTTCAGTATTTCCATGTTTGTTTATTTTCGATATTTTCGTTTTTATTTTGTTGTTTTCCACACCGTCATAAATTATGTAAACAGCATCTGATTTTATTAAATGTTCTAATTTTTAGTTTTATTATAAGTATGTCAGTTTATGCCAATTTCTTACTAATAAATTGCAATAAGTGTTAAAAGTATGAGTGTATTTGTAAGCGCGCTAAATATTAGTTTTAGCTGTTAATTTTATAAAAATTACTAATTAAATATGAACTTACAGTTACTATCTTCTGAATGTTTATAATTAAAAGCAGCTCGAACTTTTTTGTAATCAAAGTTGATGAGGCCTCCCGGCAAGTATCTACTTGGGGGATTTCCAAAATGAAGTGTTTTAGTGTTTTCGTTGAAACTGTTAAAATTGAAAACGTTTTTATTTTAATTCCATGACAATAAGCTTAATTTAAGCTCATTAAACGTTATAAAGCAAACACTCGAAAACTTTAACAACAGTTAAACATAGTAATGAAACAAAATAACAAAAATTATTTTATAATATACACTTGACCTACCTAAGTGAGAATAATGCATTCTGCTAGTTTTAATTATCTTAACACAAACTATTGACTTGTGATAGCTACTCAACACAACAAACCTGTAAAAGTTGTTTCTAACAAAAAACGTAGTCCAGTCCAAATTTCTTGAAAGTTTCCAGTTTACTGCTGCATCTATTTTATGGAAGTAAGAAGAAAAATTTGTTGAATCAGGACTTAAAAAGTTGTTAATATCTTTTATCTTTTCTATGAAAATCTTTCCTTTATATCTATAAACATTCCTGCCTGTTAAAAAAAATCGTAGAAAATCATTTAAAAAATAACAATAAATAAGTAAAATAGAAAAGATATATTTAATTATACTTCAATGTTGTCTAAAAATTAGAATTAATTTCTTCTGTATTTCACAAAATAAAAACAAAAATACAACATAAAATTGAAATTTTAGTTAACCAGTTACTAAAGAATACTTTTAGCTTAAACAACAATATTCAGTCAAACCAAGATTAAATTCTAAATACATTCTAAAAAAGTTAAGTTTATGAAGTAATTTAACAATACAGTTTTTTTAAATAAGTTTTAATAACCACTGCACAGCAACTTCAATCTGTTAATGTCATTTTCAAATTAAGAAGAAAAAACTTAAAAATGTTATTCAAATTTAATAATAAATTGACTATAAACTCAAATTATAAATCTCAGATTCTTGTCGCTAGTTTATTTCAATCGATCAAATTTATTCTACTTACCCCTGAACAAGAGTGTGTAAAGTTCGTTGTTTAATTCATCTTCACACGAATAAGCTGCAGAAAAATATGTTGGACTTGAATATTCCCTCGCGTAAGTTTCACCGTTGTAAGTTGTAACGTTTAAATACTTACCATGCTGCAAATAAAAAAAGTTATGAATTTTGTCTGGTTGGTTATAAAAAAAATGTTTAGACAGTGCGTTAAGATCAATGGTATAATATATTTTAAACACTTTAATAATTGAAAAAAAAAGTCTTTTAAAAACATTTAAAAGGCTTTTAACTTGAGAAAAAACATACAATTCAGAAAAAAAAGTATTAACTTCAGATTAAAAAAAACGTTTGTTAATTATATGTTTAACATAAGAAACACCGCTTTGGACAGAGAGTTTTTTGTTAATACTAAACAATCGTATAACTAAACTTTTCATTTGTAAATTATTCACTCAAAATTACAACTACTTACTCTGTAAATCAACGTGTGATCCTTATTCGAAGCGATGCTACCGATAGTTCGAATTTTTCTAACATACTCTTTGGGTATTTTGTATTCTTTCATCGAAGCTAAAAATATCAAAGTTACAAACTCTGAAGAAAATTGTAAAAAAAAACACAAGTAGGTTGATTAAAACTGTATAAAAACTAAACCTATCATTAGTAATTAATTTTGATTACTTAGACTTTTTAAAAGTTTGAGTTAAATTGTTTAATTAGTTTTTCTACTAATAAAAAAAATATTCATTACCTATTAGTTTGGATTGTTGTTTTTTATATTTATTTTGTTTTATTTTTATTATCGAAGGTAATTCTTCTTTCGGTTTCAAAGTTGTTTTTGGTCTTAAAGTTGTTGTTTGCTTTACAGTTGTCGTACTAGTTGTCTTTTGTGGATAGCATTGTCGCAGTTTGAGTGGTTCCAGCCTTCTAGTTTGTCTACCGTACAAATACTCTGCGCCATCTGTATCCGGACTTGTCAGCTGCTTAAAATCCTTTCTGTGTCTTATTCTGTTTTGTTTAAAAATAATAAAAACAGTTGACAGTTAATAATTTTATACAATGAGTTGACTACTTAATTAGTTACACATTCTATCTGAAAACATTTGTTTGCACTGAACCAGGGTCTCTAAAAGCAGGCCAAATGGTTCCCTTGAGGGTCATTACTAAAGTTTATTGGACCATGAGCAGCAAATGGGCCAAAGGGAAACCGTGGTTCATAATTTGAAACTTAATCTGTAGTTGATGATGAAGAGCAATAAAAGGTTTTAGGCGTGTGTAACGGTACTTTTAAAACTTTTATTAGATATTATGGAAAAAATTAGGGAAATTTAAGAGGCCACAAGCCGTAAAAGGGAAACCAACAAGGTCATAGTTTGAAACTTACACTAAATGTTCGAGATACTTTTGATTTGATGATGAAGCACTTAAAAAAGGTCTTGTTGGAAAGGACTAGAGCTTTTTAAATCTTTTTAAAGCAAATCCCTTTTGAAAAACAGTTTTGGAAACTCTGCACTAAACTTACAGTACTAAAGTGTAAACCTTTTTTAACTATTAATTTTTTCGACGGCAAATACGAAATAAAGCTTTAAAAGTACTTTCAATAAAAAATAGATTGTTTACAAAATTTAACTGTGGATAAAAACCATGCAAAACTTAAAAACAACATAACGTAACCTGGAATTTAGTTGCTTAAGCTGTATAAACGTTTTTTTCATGCCAATAAAGTTTATTAAACTTTTAAAACTCAAACATGGTTTGAAAAAATTAAAAACGAGTAATAACAAAAGTTTTCAAAACTGACTTATTGTTTTCTAACAACATTTACTATAAATTATAATTTCTTTATAGTCAAAAAGAGCTTCAAGGCAATTAATCTAAATACTATTGAATGAAAGCAACTTTCAAAACTTACACTTCAGTCATGATGGACCGACAGTCAAAGTTATGCATCATGCCGAGTGTGTGACCTACTTCGTGCGTCATAGTGGCCAGGAGGTCAGAACTAGGACAGTAAGCCCAACCTGTCATATGGTAATCCGTCCCGCACCAGTAACTTCCCTTACCACTAGTGTCTACACACTGGTGATGCTCAACACCTGTTGTTACCAAAGAGCTCGTTTATTAAAAATAATGTATGGCGATTGACTTTAAGTATTTAAAAAGTAAGCTTTTTTATTAGTATGCATCCTAATGAGCACAATTGAGGAAAAACTGTTTCAAGCTACGTCACTGATAAACCCACTTAACAACAGCAGATGTCTAACCAAAACGAGTGTTTTTGTGATATTTAAAAGAAAAAACGAAGATAAAGTAGGTAGACTATATTCATCCTTACAATGCACAAAGACAACTTACCATTGTAATTAAATGGAAAGACACAGGGTATGTTTTGTAATTTCCATGTTCTATTGTTTCTAGTCTTCGTGATATCTAGAACAAAAATCACTTAGCTTTATTTAAAATATAATTAAGAAAAACATCTAGTAAACACGTTAGTTCTAAAATTGATTAATATTCTTTAAAAAACAAAGTACTTTTTTGCTACCACTGATAAAAGATTTAGAAACAACGAGTATTAAGATGAATATTAAAAAGCTGAATAATGTTCTTTCATTTAGAACTGCATAAATTTTTATTTTTAAAACAGGAAAAAATAAGTTATAAAGTCAAAAAAGACTTGTACGAACGAGTGTTGTTTTTATTATTTTCACCGCTCCAAATATGGTCATGGTCATTTATGTAAATGTTTCCCTTCAAATACGCATACCCCTCACGGGTTGGCATTCCAGCAAATATCCACCAGTTCGATTCACCTTCTGAATTAAATATTTTCGATAAACAAGTTGTTAATGTTTATAAAACAAAAATTCTAAACTTTCTATAGAGTTATTTATTTTCAACAATTGAAATTATTCACAAGTTGCACTTAATTATTGTACTAAAAACAGCGTTACAACTTAGAGTAATAAAATAATACAACACATACATAATTTAAATAGAGATACTATATTTAATTCTATATGAAAAAACATTTCCTACTTTTAACGAAATATATTTTAATGTCAGCTGTTCCAATAGTTTGAGTGAATTTAAGGTTCAAGTGGGGCTCCCACATGCGGAAAGATTTTTTAACAATGTTATCAGTTTCACAAGCCGATAATCTTCCGTATTTTTGTACTCTGTTATATGTGTGACGTTTTACTGTTAAGTACATACGAAAAAAAAAATTTAAAAACCTAAAATAACGTATAATACACACGATGGTAAACTTTAAGAATTTTTTTGTTTGAACTAATAAAAATATTCAGTAATAAATCTTTTTTCTACTTGATAGTTTATATATAGATGAGCTGATCATACTTTTACTTTAAAAAATAATAAATAAGTATTTCAAAAGTATTATGATGACAAACTTAACAAGTACAACTGCAACTAAAAAAATTAATTCGAACCAATGGTTAACTAAAGTTTTCTAATTCAAGACAAAATAGTTTTAACAGCATCTTTGTTCAGTGGAAGTAGTCAAAGTATAAAAAATAAATTTACAAATATAATTTTGTTAGATAACTGCATTAATCTTTTTTAAACTAGTTTGTTTTATGCTTACTAACTACAATTGACACGTATATCAAATATAGTTTCTATATATTTTTAAATATCGTCAATAGCAGTGTTTTTATAAAATAAAAGTTTAGTACGTATTACAAGTACTAAACAGTTGTAGCCAATTAATTATAAAAGTAATTTTTAATTTTTATCAAATACTGTTATAGACAAAAGATTTAAAAAAAATATATATACTTACTTATACTTTACTTCACTGCCTTTATCAAATTTAAAACCCTCCAAAGCCTCCGGAAAATATTCTGCTCTATATCTTCTCGAGTATTCATTGCAATCCTCACTGGCTGCGAAACTGTAGACAACAATTAGAACAACTAAAAATTTCATCAAAATTTTTGGTTATTGCACTGTTTTGATAGTTTACTGTAAGTAGTCTGTTAAAAGAACTGCCATAAATGTATAAACTATACGGGATATATTTCAATACAATAAAAAAGAAAACGAATAAATGTTATTGTAGGTTTTTCACTATTTTTAAAGAAATTATTAGTTAGTTAATAAAAATAAAGACTCCTTCATTAAGATAAGGCTTATGTTTTGAAAACTTTACTCTATTTGAATATATAAGTTTAAGATAAATACCATAAGTAAATTAACTAATTTAAAATAGAAAGCTAAAACGAACTATGCACTACTCTATAATCACTATTTAAAAACTTCAAAAAAAAATAAACACAAGAACGCAAACTTTCACAATATTACTTTCATTTTTGTTTACTTTCTAGAAACATTTAATTATAGGACTTTTTTGAAAGTTACCTAAACCTTAGTTTCCCACAAGATATCATTATAAGACTAAACTTAGTAAATGCTTACAAAACTTTTTATTTATATAGAAGTCTTTAATAACATTGTTTTAATATTAGCTAAAATCTTATTAAGACGGAACAAAGAAACTTTTCAATTATAAAGCTGTTTACGTTAGAAAGAATTACTTTAAGTTACTTATCTTGTTTTTGTAGAAAACATTTATCCGATTTAATGTCTGAAAAAAAAAGTAAATGCTTAAAGTCTAACATGCAATTTTAAATGTTTTTATTTTTTCAAATTAAAACAGATTAAGTATAAACAAAGAAAGTTAAAAAAGAGTTTAAACAATGAGAACTATTGTTATTGCGATTATTTTAATTTCAGAAATAGTTAATATCTAATATAAAACTAATATAAATAAAACTATATTCCTGTATATAAAACTATACCATATCAAAGTTTGAAGCAGAGTAGTTGGTAAATATATTTTGCTTTATCTAATATATAAAATAAAATGTTTTAAGCTAGTATTTAGTAGATTTAAACATGCTTAAAAACTTTGAATTATTTATTTTAAACAGTTTTGAATAATAAAACCTGGTATAAAAAGATATACGTGTTTGTTTGTTATACGACTTAAATATTTTTTTATTTAATAGTGTGCAAAAACTTTACTCCAACCACAAAACATATACACAAAACAGTTCAAAATCAATTGTTCATAGAATATTATGAAATAATTGAATCTATTTAACTTCGAAAATAAAACTACTAACAAAATAGTTTTAAGTTCATATTTGAAATATCTTACTGAATCGTATATTTTTGTACTTTATTTTAACATTTTACACAGCTAAGCATAAAGTAAAATTACATAAAAATACGATTAGGTAAAGTATTTCAAATATGTACTTAAAATTATTTTGTTAGTTATTTTATTTTATAAGTTAAAGAATTTTAGTTATTTCTTAATGTTTTATGTACTATGATTCTGAAGTGCTTTATGTATATGTATTGTTGCTTAGCTGTGTAAAATGATTTTTTTGAATATATTTGAAAACTTAAAATTTATAAAGTTAGATCACACTGATTTGCTAAAAATCAACTTAATGATAAAAACAATATATTTTAAAACAGTCATGTAAAAATCTAAACTTTAAATGATGGACTAAATTTTTCATTATTTTGTAAACACTTTTCATAGGTTTACAACAGGGGTCGGCAAACTGCGGCCCGCGGGCCAATTGCGGCCCGCGAAGGGTAAATCTGCGGCCCGCGAGCATGTTAATAATTTGAATGGAATGCGCCCGCGAAAGAAAATTTTGTGGCCCGCGAGTATGTAAATGTGGCCCGCTGAGCAAAAATATATTTCAAGTTAAATTTTTTCGGTAATTTGATTTAATTTGATTAGTTTGGTTTTAAGTCTCTTTATAATATTTAAAAGTAATTAGAAGAAATTACTGCTTTAGTTTAAAAATGTGAAAAAGACAGATTAGCATTCTAAAAGGATATTTTTCTCAGTTTCATAATAACTTCTTTTTTACAACAGCAAGTAATTATCTGAAAAAAGAGTGTAAAGAGTTAGATATATAATAAGTTAGATATATAATACCTATTTATTAAACAAACTAAATGCAAATGTTTTCCATTTTGTACAAAAGTAATGCACAGTAATTAACTAAAGTGTCATTTCTTTATAGCTTAAATATTTTTTTCAATACTTTTTATACCTAAATTTCCTTTAAAATTTCCTTTATAGATTTTTTACTTGTAAGTGTTACATTTTAGGGTAAAAACATTTAGCATAACATAGTAATAAGAAATAAGGTTTATTTGATTTTAGTTTTGACACATTTTAATTCTTTGAAAGTTTTCTTTGCACTTTAAATTAATTTCTATGCACACCAACTTAAAAAGATGCTCATATTTTAAACCACTTTTTATTTATTACTTTAGTTAGTTAAAGTTTAGTTTATGCGTAATTTTCTAACATTGTTTTTGTACATGTAATATCTAAATTGTACACACACATTTAAAACAATATATATATATATATATATATTTGTTACGTATACATTTTATTTTTTCAAACATTTTTTTTTTGTCAAACTTAGTTAATTTTTATTCCTTGCATATCAATACACACAACTGCTGTTTTTTGAAGCTACCTATTTAACATAAACTAGATTTAGGGATGGTAAGTTTATTAAGTTTGTACATTGTTAATCAAAATAGTTCAAGTTCAAGCAAATAAACAACTAAAAATTGCCAAACACTCAGACTATCACTATTTGAAGACTTTAAATTTCAGGCCAACTAAGTCACTTTTAAGTTTTTGGCTATAATCGCTTTTTGTATACAAAAATATCAGGAATGTTTTTGTTGACTCAGGCTGGTTTCTTTGCTTGAAAAAGTGCAGATTAAACTTATGATGTATGTTTTGCTCAATCAACAGTGTTAGTTTAAGCTATAATGAATGTTAAATTTTAAGTCTTGCAGCTAATAAAATTTAAAATAATATTTATATTGTTGTGTACATTTAAGTGTGAACAATCAGCCAAAAAACTTGAATCTAGGAAAAGTTTTGAATTTGAAAATTTATGCTTAATAATTCTGAAAAAAAACTTTAATTTAAGAATTTTTGAAAAACCTGGAATTTCAAACAATTTTTACATGTAAAGAAATAAAATTTCGATTTGACACAAAAAACTTACCAAATAAATATTTTTCTATTATAAAATATATAAAAGTAGCTTAACAGTATTTTCTAATATTGATATATTTGTTGTGACATTTTATTCAACTTTAATTAAACTTTATACTAAAAATAAAAGAAGGAATTGTAGTTCCAAAAACTTTGTTTTGGTGCATTGCACATTTACTTGTAAAATTTCACCATTTGTTGTGCATCGCTTTGAAACTAAACCAAGAAACTCTACTAAAATGTCAAAGTTAGTAAAAACATCTCTAATAAAAATTCTCAGATGAGCAATAGTTTTTTTTATAAGTAGTCTCATGTTAATAGATTGATTAAAGTACTAATTTGATTTATGCGGCTATAACCTTAACGCATTTCCTAAACATGACTTCTAGTTGTCATTGAAGAAATAAACAAAAGCTTTTCATTACCGCCAACATAAATTCTTTAGAAAAATTTTCAATTATAAAAAACATCTCATTTTAAGTAATAAGTTTTGCTACTTTATACCTTGCCTTTACAATTTTTCTGATCATTCTGTATTTACTGAAGATAATCATGTGCTTTGTTGGAGAACTGACTTTGGTGTTTTTTTTCTTATCGTTTCTCGCAGTAACTCCTAACTAACGTTTTTTTATTCTTGTAGCTCGTCTCATATTTTACAATTACTATTTTTAAAAGCAATATTCTTATTTCAGATAAAGAATTGCTAAAATGCTTAATAAAAAAAAAGTTTTTCTACTTCGCTAATGACTCAATAGAATTTTATACTTTTGTTAAATTTGTTTAAGAATCTTAATTTTCCATTCCAGCTGACTTATATATTTTTGGCGTGTAATTTATATACTATTAATAACCTTCGTTTTTTCTTTATGTTGTGAACTTTATTTTAACTGGGTTGCTACACAAACAGGCTATTTTAAAAGTTGAAAACTCAGGTGTGTGTGAAATTTTTATTTCAAACACTTTAAAGAAATCTTTCTACTCTCAGAATAGTTTTTATGACTGTAGTGTAGTTTACTAATTGTATTTTTTTCTTGTTTTCTTACATTTTGTGTACTTTTTGATAATGATGATATTTTAACTAGGTACTTAAGCTTGATTAACAACTATTTTTTAGCTTTTTAAACTTTTAATAAACTTAGGCTGGTTTGATACAACTCAGACATTTTTGCTTTTTAAGTGGCAACCATGTAAAATACTAATTACTAATAAGATATTTTATTAAAATTTATCGAGAATAAATTATGTTAAAGAGTTTGTTTTAGCTTTCTGGAATACAAACAGGTATTAATTTTATTAAGTTAACTAATTAATAAATTTTTTAATGAGTGTAAATTATTTATGACGCAAAAACTTTTTTTGAAGTAAATATTCTTAGAAATATGAAAAAAGGGTTGATAATATAACAAATGTATAAAAGTAACCATAAATTGTCTTTAAAGTTAGGTTTTTATAGATAGTTAGGTTGTAAGTAAAAATACAAAAGTATTAAGTTTAACTTATTAAGTGCTTATAAAAGTACATAGTTTATTAACACAAAATTATATTAGTCAATGTAAATTCTATTATAATATTTATTAATTTAAATAGGCATTCCATGTATAGCTAAAAGTCATTTAAAATAATAAGGTGAAAAAAAGTAAACCTTTCTTTAATTGTGACTAAAACTAATACCAAAATATTATTCAAATTTCACTAAAACTAAAACTGCGGCCCGCGAAGACTTTGGAAACTTGAAATTTGGCCCGCGACCACCAACTGCCTGCCGACCCCTGGTTTACAACGTCTCTTGCCTCTGTAGTTAACTTTTGCTTTTATCATAAATTCTAAGTACAAGTAGCTACTTAACTAAAAATTTTCTTAATATGAAAAAATTTTTTAACCCCTTGCTTAACTTTCTTGCATATACTTGCTTTACAAGTTGATACCTTTTAATAGTGTTTTTTTATGTAGGCTAGCTGAATAAATGAATAAAAACGCAATCATATGTAACTGTTATAAGTTTTGCTGCTCAATTTTTACTGAGTCTTTGGTTAATTCTTGTCTTTACAACTTTAAGTCTTTATAAAGTTTATAAAAAGTGTAGAAACTAATTCTTTTTTAATACCCCAGTTATTGAATTATAAATTTCTCTGATTATTTTAGTTTCGTTATATTTTCTTTATGTTTTCTGTTAACTTTGTACGACTAATTTTGTTATTTTTTAAGTGACAAAATGTGTTACTACCAAACGTTTACCAACAAACGAATGCTTTTTTTGCCTAAATGGCAAGGCAATTAACTCTATTTTAAAATTTTTATTATAAAGCAATTAACATATAGTTTTGTACTTTTACGCTAAAACTATTAAAATATAAATTGTAGAGAGTACATAGTTAATTGGTTTTATCTTATTTTTTACTAATTTTCAAAAGTCATTTGTATTCATAAAAACTTCATTGATCTTTATTTATAAAAATCGTTTACTTTAATTTAATCTTAACTTTTTTTTTAATTTCTTATATTTTAGTTATAAATTTCAGTTATTTTAGACTTTATAAAGTATAAAAGTATTCTACAGTCTCAATTAGCATTGTTAATACTTTTCATTGAGTTAAATAAGTTTAAAAATCTTATAGTTTAATAAATAAATTCAAATTTGCTGTGAAGTAGTAGTTAATGGTGATTTAAAGTTTGATTGTTACATCTAAAGTATTAGCACTAAAGATATATACAAGAAATTATAAGACTAAATAGTAAACTGAATGAAAAATAGTTTGACTACGAAAAAGAAATATATACGAGTTTTATTTTATTAATAGATCTGTTTTAACTACCATTTAATTAAAGACTTTTTAATCAGATTTATATCTATTAATTATAAATTAAACTAAAGTTTTGTCTAGCCGTAACTTTTTGTTATTCATATTAAAAACTAAACTTCCTTATACAATTTGCTTTTTCGAACCGCTTTTTTTTTGATAAAACAATTAAATGCTTTAAAATAAAGTTTTCATATATTATGAGTAAACGAATTTTTAAGTTTTCCTGCCAAGTTTACCAAAAAATATCCTTTTCAGAACTTAGCAAGTTGCGTAAATTAAAAAACATTATATATAAATAAATAAAAGCAATTGTGGTGTACGACTCAATTACCAAAAGATTTTTGTACACAAGGTGCTAGGATCAAAATTTGAGCATTTATATTATCATTCAACAAATAATATAGTAAGAAAAATATATGGTGAAACTTTCTATTTGATAAACACTAATGTGCATGATGTTTCAGTTAAAAAACATCTTTGAACGTATTTGATACTTTAAGGACAAAGTTTAAATGTTTTGCAATTAATTTGTTTTTTAAGCTAAACAATAGCTAAACGCCAAAATTTATTGGCCGTATATTGCCAAGATCATCAACTTCTTTATTTATTTACAAAACTATTTTTTATTAGTTTTATGTATTGGTAAGCCTTTTTAAAATATACTTATGGTTTTAGTTTCATGGAACGCGCTCTAAATAAAATTACATAAAAACATTTAATTTATTTCATCATTAGTTTGTATTTCAAAGCACTTACGTAAATTAAACCTACTTAAATTACTTATTATGCAGTCATTGTAAAACTTTAAATTTGTAATATGATTTATACAGTAATTAACTAACGTTCTTTTCTACATAATAAAAGTGCTCTTGCTATTATGTGGTTTGAGCAATACATCTACTTTGACCACTTATACGTTAAATTATATAAAAATAAGTGTTATATTTAGCAAAGTTAAGTTTAAATCGTAGTATTAATATTTGTTCTAATTGCTGTTTAAAGCCAACTTATTGAAATCAATATGAAATAGTTTTAATTTCCGTTTTGATACGATGTTATAAGTTTTAAAATAAACAACTAGAATATTACTTTTCAAAACTAGTCATACTTTTTTGTTATTTGTAAGTTTTGTTCATGTAAAATGTTGAAACTATCAAACATAACTTTATGTTCACTTTTCTATTCATGGACAAGACATTAAACTGTATCCTGGTGTATGAATCGATAACCAAAAAGTTTTTTCGTACACCAGGTCCTTGGACCAAATTTTTGAGCGCTTTTTTTTTCGTTTAATAAACTATATATTTATGAAGCTATAGTTTGTTTAAATAATGTAACTTATTAATAACTTACAAGTTTTACAGGTAACAACATAAAACTACCTCATAATACATCTGTTAAGTGAAAAATTGTTACTATTTTTAGACAAATATTCAGATAATTTTTTTGAGACATAAATTTAATAAGTGATGCTTAACGGTAACTGAAAACGACTCATAAATATAGGCCTACAACCAATTATGATTTTTTTGTGTTAAAAGTTTAGATATATACCTATGTTAGTTTAACTTGTTTTTTTTTTTGGAAAATTACGTTTGTAGCAGTAAGATAAACCTAAACCAATTACAACTTACATTTACTTAACGATTTTAGCATAATACAGTTTTGTAATTATTCTTTTGTTAAAATAACAGTAACTTGGCAATCTCGTTAATCCAAAAGTATATTATGCATACTTAGACCGTTGTATATCCGTTTTTTTTTACTTTTATATAATTAATCTAGTACAGATAATCCTCGATTATCCGTTCCTTATTTATTTGGTCATTCGCTAAACCGGTCGGTCTGAGTCGATAGTACAGTTTAATTAACTCGGTATTTTTTTATTTAAAGTCTGAAGTCCCGTAATAAAAAAAAGTGCTTATTTTAAATGTATGTTTACTTTGTTTATTATTTTTCAAGTTTTGTTTTGTTTACTTTTAATCTTCTTTAGTTGTATGGTATGTTTTAAAAAGTAAAACTTATTAAAAAACAGAAGACTTAGTTTTAGTTTTATTATATGTTTTGTATAGAATAAAATAGTTAGATAAAAAAATAATAGATTATTAGCTCTTATCTAACCAAAAGCTAATAAAACATACAAAAGAAAAAAAACTTGCAAAAAATTAGCGCTATCAAAACTAATTATTTATTTTACTCAAATAAACAAGATGAGCTTTTTAATAACACTTAAACTACTAAATAAATATTATCATAACATACTTTATTTACCAAAAAATCCTTTAAAATCATAAAAGCTTAAAACTAAACATTTATAATAAGTTTAAAAGTTATTATATTACTTTATATCATCACGAACATTAAAATTATTTGTTTTTAAACTTTTTATGGTTAGTCACAAAAACTTTATAGTTTTTTTTCCAGAAAGCTGTGAATATATTACTTTAACAAAATAAAGAAATAGTTTTATCTTTATTAACAACTTATAGAAAAAGCAAAACGTAAAAAAAAATTACATTTTATGATTATTTATAAGTTACTCCAAATAATTAAAATACATATTGAAATGCTGTAATTGTAAATAACGAATGTTTTAACATCGAACATATAAAGAAAATTTCTAAATATTTTAAGTAAAAGCCTTAAATCATAATTAATGTCTGAATACATTTTATTGTTTATTTAAACATAATTGACAGAAAGAAGTTCAACATATAAAGCAAAGTTTATAAAATTTAAAAAGTTATAATGATTTAAACAAATTTTCCACTGTTTTCCATTTAAATTTTTGAATTCTTCCATTTTTGATTATTTTAGATATCTTCGTTTTTATTTTGTTGTTTTCTACACCGTCATAAATTATGTAAGCAGCATCTGATTTTATTTAATAATTTATTTTTTTTTTGCTTACCAACAGTTTTTATATATTATTAAATGTCTGTTTGTTTCATTAGATTAACTATTAAAGTATTACAAAAACTATTGCTAGAACTTAAAAATATAGTTTGCGGTATTCTCTTAATAAAAAAATAAAAGAAAAGCTTTTGTAAACGCATTAAATGTTAATTTTGTTAAGTTTTCAAAGATGTTAATATATAAAATTATTAAACTGTATCTTTGTCGATCTATAGGCTTTCTTAAGAATTTTAAATTAATTATCAATTTTTTAAAAAAGTTTGTGTAAAACAATACTATAATAAAGTTTGTGTTATGCTCTATTTTAACAAGTTTCAAGCGGAAATCTCCTATTTTAATCAGTGTAAGAAAAATAATTCTTTAAAATAAAAAAAATTTATTACTGATGCTTAACTATTGCTCTTTTATAATATGTAGTTTAAAACAGTCGTTTCAAAATTAATAGTACAACTATTTTAAAACAATTGCGGCCTGCGAAGAGGATTTAACAAAAATACGGCCCGCAAAATTTTTTTCCTTATGAAAATTGGTCTTGCACTTGTAAAGGGCTGTCAACCTCTGCATTCATATAAAATTAAAGTACTATACAGCGTACAATTATACATACTTATATGATGGACTTACATTTGTTACTTTTTGGATGTTTATAATTGAAAGCAGCTCGAACTTTTTTGTAATCAAAGTTTATCAGACCTTTCGACAGGTATCTACTTGGTGGATTTCCAAAATATAGCTTTCGAGTAATTTCGTTAAAACTGTTGAAAATATGTCTTTTTTATAGTTTAGAAAAAAAAAACAATATTGTATATAACTTCATATAAAGCTTTACAAGCTTTACGAACAGGTGTTGAAAAATGCTAACAATGGTTACGAAGATTAATAAACCAAGTTAATATAACCTTTTTTGTAAATCACTATTTTTATCTTAGTATGAATAATGCACTTTACAATATTTAAGTATTATTAAACTAACTACTGACTTTTTATAACTAATCAACACAACAAACCTGTAAAAGTTGTTTCCAACAAAAAACGTTGTCCAGTCCAAATTTCTTGAAAGTTTCCAGTTTACTGCTGCGTCTATTTTGCGGAAATTAGAAGAAAAAATTGTTGAACCAGGACTCAAAAGATCGTTAATATCTTTTATCTTTTCTATAAAAGTGTTCCCTTTGTATTTAAAAACGTTCCTGCCTGTTATAAAAAAATGTTAGCAGTTGAAAATTTTTAAATACTAAAATGAACAAAAACTGTATAAATATATAATTTTAAGTTTTCGTTTAGTGCTACAGAACTTTAAATGTTTCACAAGGTAAAACCATAAAAAACAACTATATGGTCGGAAAACCTTAATTTATAAAATAATCAACAAAACAGGTTTTTAGGTTTAGTGTTTTATTCTTAAAATTTTTACTTTAAGTACTAAAAAATGACTATGACTAAAAAAATAATCTATAACACTTTAATACTTATTATAATTTTATTTCAAATACTTAAATTTACTTTTACATACCCTTAAACAAGAATGTGTAAAACTCTTCATTCAAACTATCTTTACACGAATAAGCTGCAGAATAATAGTTTGGACTTAAGTATTCATTCGTATAAGTTTCACCGTTGTAAGTTGTAACGTTTGAATATTTATTTTTCTGCAAAGAATAAATACTAAGAATTTCGTTAGGTAGTTATCTAAAAATGTTATATTGAAGGTACGTAAACATTAAGGGTATATTACAGTTTAAAAAGTTTACTACTTTAAAAAACAACAAAAAAGCTCAGAGTTACAAGATTGTACTCAATAGAAAAATACGCTCGTTAAATATAAGGTTTTACATAAAAGCACTTTTTTTAACAGACATTTTATTTTGATAACCAATCGTAATACTAAAAACTTTTGTTTTTTGTTTATATTTACTCTAAATAACAACGCCTTACTCTATATATCAATGTGAAATTCTTATACGAAGTAATGCTGCCGATAGATCTAATTTTTCCTACATACTCTTTGGGAATTTTATACCGTTTCTTTAAAGCTAAAAAAGTTCAAGGTTATAAATTCGGAAGAAAACTATTAGTAAAACATAAATGATAGATTACGACTGTAAAAATTTAAAATGATTTAATAGCTGTTAAGTTTGTTTTGATCTCATCTTAAAATTTAAATTAGTTTTTCTTTTTGATTAATTTTGGAACTTAAATAATTCTTTTAGTTTTAAACACTGTTTTGATTACGTTTTGATTACCTTTTGTTTTAGTTTTTAGTTTCAATTTTCTTTTCGATGTCAGTTCCTCTTTTGATTTTGAAGTTGTTGTTTGCTTTACAGTTGTCGTACTAGTTGTCTTTTGTGGATAGCATTGTCGCAGTTTGAGTGGTTCCAGCCTTTTAGTTTGTCTACCGTACAAATATTCTGCCCCATCTGTATCTGGACTTGTCAGCTGCTGAAAATCTTTCCTGTATCTTAGTCTGTTAGGTTTAAAATTAAACAATCAACATGTAGGCATACAGTGCATTAGCTTCTTACAAAGTTTAAACATTAGTTTTACTTTTTTTCAGCAGTTGGTTTTCTTAAAACTGCAGTACATAAGTGTAAACCTTTACATAAGTGTAAACCTTTTTAAGCTATTAGTTGTTCAACGACAAATTAAATAAAGCTTAAAATGCGTTTTGAATATTAAATTGATTGTTTGCAAGCTATGTTTTTATGGTAATATCCATACGAAAGTTTAAATAATAAAATAACCTTAAGCTTTTAATACTTTTTTTTATGCCTATAAAGTTTATTAAGCTTTTGAAATTCCAGTACTGTTTGAAGATATTAACGAGCAAAATAAAAAAAATTAAAACAGTTTTACAGTTATGTTTGAACTTTAAATATTAATTGAGACCCAATAAAAATTCAAGGCAATTTTCTAATTACTATAAGTAACTTACTTTTCAGTCATGATAGACCGACAGTCAAGGTTATGTTCCATGCCGAGTGTATGACCTATTTCATGCGTCAGAGTGGCCAAGAGGTCGGTTAGCGGACAGTAAGCCCAGTTTGTCATTGTCACGTGATATTCCGTTCCGCACCAGTAACTTCCCGTTCCAGCATCCACACAATGGTGATGCTCAACACCTGATGTGTTTGTTTTAGCAAAAAAATTATTTATTAAAAAGTAAGTAAGGTGATTGACTTTATGGGTTTAAAAATATAACTTTTTTTTAGTTAAAGAATAATGCTCACTGATGAGCACAGTTCGAGAAATTATATTCTACGCTTTATGGACTAATCAACGCACTTTTACTATTCAAAAATAGCAGTTGTATATAGAAAAAAGTGCGCTGAAAGTTACACTTAAACATAAAACGAATGTTAAGACAGTACTTTAATTAAAATTACCAGTATAAATACAGGTATAACTTACCATTATAATTAAATGGAAAGAGACAAGATATGTTTTGCTTTTTCCATGTTTTGTTGTGTTTAGTCCACGGGATATCTAAATTACATACATATCTGTTTCAAAAGCTTAATAAGAGTTATAAAACATTTTACTTATAGCTTAAACAAATTGCTTTAAAAAGTAATTTTCTTTACCGATTTGACCACATATTACCTACCGAAAAAAAAACTAAAAAAAAAACGAATATCTCAATTTAATATTATGAAACTAAGTAAAATATTTCTGTTTTGGTCTTTTTGAACTTATTTTCTAAAGTAAAGTAGACACATATTATAGTCAAAAAAGTTTTATACGAACAATTGTTATTTTCATTCTTTTCAGCGCTCCAAATATTGTCTTGGTCATTTATGTAAATATTTCCCATCAAAGACGCTTTTGCTAAAATGGTTGAATTCCCCGAAAAAAGGTGCCAATATGTTTCATCTTCTAAATTAAAATTATAAAAAGTAGTTTAATTTATACAAAAACTAAACAGAGCTATTTAATTTCAATAATGCTTAATAATCAACAGGTCGTACTTAATTAATGTATTTGTACTTGTACAACTACTAATTAAAAATACATCAAACTAATACTCAAAAACTTAAGCATTTGAAAAAAAAAAGGAAAATAATGTTTAATATAAACTACTTCCTACTTTTAATAAAATATATTTTAATGTCGGCTGTTCCAGTAGTTTGAGTGAACTTGAGATTCAAATGTGGCTCCCACATGCGGAAGGATTTTTTAACGATGTTGTCAGTTTCACAAGCCGATAAGCTTCCGTACTTTTCAACTCTGTTATATGTATGATGTTTTACTCTTAGTAAGATACAAAACATAAATAAACATAGTATAATAACATAGTTAACACTATAAAAACAATAAGAAAGTGTTTAGTAACAATTAATATAAAGTTTCAAGAGTAAGAGTGTTTTGCTATTTGACCATACATACACAAGAGCCGAGGAATAGTAACCTAAATATATTTAAAACTATTAAAAAAATAAGTTTAATAACAACAATATTAACTTTAAAGTTTTCCTCAGACCAGTGGTTACTTAAAGTTTTTATAGATCACTGAAAAAGTTTATTTAGCAACTTTGTTTAGTAGATGTATTTTAAGCATATAAAATAATCTAACAAAAACGTTCTTGTAACGTAAGTACTCTGTCTCAGAAAAAATAAATTGATATAGTTAACGTTAACTTAATAACAATATACAGTATAATTTCTGTAATTTTTTTTATAACACATTAAGAACAGTTTTTACAAAATAAAATTATTCTAATGTGTAGCATTTCTGAAGACACAAACCAGTTTAATTACTTATATATTTTTTAAGATGTTTGTTCACATAATTAGAACTATCTACTCTACACATAACAAGCTTACTTACTTATATTTTACTTCACTGCCAACATCAAATTTATAGCCCTCTAAAGCCTCCGGATAGTATTCTGCATTATATCTTCTCGAGTATTCATTGCAATCCTCACTGGCTGCAAAACTGAAGATAGCAATCAGGACAACTAAAAGTTTCATCAAACTTTTTTACGTTCACTTTTTAAACAGTTTTATGTTAAAAGCTTTTAACAGTACTACAATATATGAAATCAAATTAAATTAAGGGTTAAAAATCAAACATCATAAGATAACAACTTATTAGCTGCATTAAACATTAATGTAGTTTTTGTATGTCTCTTGGTAGTAAAAAGTATTTCTTAGATTTTAAAGTTATAGACTATTTTGTTTTATACTTATGATTTAGAAATGTTACTTGTCATAAATAAACTTATTAATTAAAAAAATAGGTTAAATCGAACTTTGTACTACTTAAAATTATTACTTAGCACTTTAATAAAGTTAAAAAACAAAGTAGTTGGTCTTTAAAAAACACTTTAAATATCTTTTTTACTAGCTATGCTTTTAAATTTAGCTTTAACTACTTTTTTTAAGTTACTTAAGATTTATTTTTCCGAAAAATATCAATAAAATAACTAAACTTAACAAATATTTACAAAAAAAAATTATTTATATAGAAATGCTTGATTACTTAATTTAAAATTAAATTATTTATATTAACATGATCAAAGAAATTGTTCAACTATATGTAAAAGCTGTAGAAAAAGCTAACTTAAGTAACTAATAACAGTAAACTAGATTAAAGTAATTTATAGATTAGTATATTAGATTATACGTTACATATTATAGCAATTTAGATTAAATATAAACAAAAAAATTAAAAAGAGATTAAACAAAAACTACTATTGTTTTAGCGAATTTGATTAATTCAACAATTATTGAGTTTTAGTTTTATTCTAATACAATATTTGTATGTATAAAAAATAATAATAACTTATAACTAAATATAAGCAAAAACTAAATCAGTGAAATTTTAATTCTTATAAATACAACAAACTAATACAATGAGTCGTACAAAAACAAACTAATACTTAGAAAATCTATACTTGCTTCATTTTTAAAAGTATTTATTTCAAATCAAAACTGGAAAATAAAGTTGGGTGTAAAAAATAACTATGCATTTTTGTTCCTCGAATAACACATAACAGTTTTCTGCAACAACACGGAGTTTACAACTATCGCATCACAGTTGTACGCAACACTAAAGAGTACAACTATCGCATCACAGTTGTACGCAACACTAAAGAGTACAACTATCGCATCACAGTTGTACGCAACACTAAAGAGTACAACTATCGCATCACAGTTGTACGCAACACTAAAGATTACAACTATCGCATCACAGTTGTACGCAACACTAAAGAGTACAACTATCGCATCACAGTTGTACGCAACACTAAAGAGTACAACTATCGCATCACAGTTGTACGCAACACTAAAGATTACAACTATCGCATCACAGTTGTACGCAACACTAAAGATTACAACTATCGCATCACAGTTGTACGCAACACTAAAGAGTACAACTATCGCATCACAGTTGTACGCAACACTAAAGATTACAACTATCGCATCACAGTTGTACGCAACACTAAAGAGTACAACTATCGCATCACAGTTGTACGCAACACTAAAGATTACAACTATGACATCACAGTTGTACGCAACACTAAAGATTACAACTATCGCATCACAGTTGTACGCAACACTAAAGAGTACAACTATCGCATCACAGTTGTACGCAACACTAAAGAGTACAACTATCGCATCACAGTTGTACGCAACACTAAAGAGTACAACTATCGCATCACAGTTGTACGCAACACTAAAGAGTACAACTATCGCATCACAGTTGTACGCAACACTAAAGAGTACAACTATCGCATCACAGTTGTACGCAACACTAAAGATTACAACTATGACATCACAGTTGTACGCCACATTAAAACTGTTGTGATAGTTATATACTTCATAATGTTTCAAAAAACTGTGATGATATAGTTGTAGACTACGTAATATTGCAGACAACTTTGATGTGATAGTTGAGCATTCCTTAATGTTGCGGACAACTTGAGCAACTTGTGAGAAGGTATAAGTTTTATTATTTCTTGTTGCACGAAATTGAAAACTGTTCAAAAATGTTCTTAAGAGCCATTGATTTCCGTAAGTACCCTCAAATTTTCCAAAATCGACCTAGATCAAGAGATAGATATGTAATCGTAAGGAAACTTAAGAAAGTACTGAGTCTTTTGTAGAGTCGCACTCTTAAATTTGAAAAATATGTATACAAATGAACGTGTACAATTTATTTTTTTTTTAATTGCTATGCTTTTAGTACTTTTATTAAAATTAACAAAAAATAAAGAAAAAAACATGTTGAACTTAATAAAAAGTGATGAAATGATAATAAAAAACTGTTTCTTATGGTTCAATTTTATTTTTGTTTCTTCAACAGTGTTTGTTTAGCTAACTACTGTCTTTATCATTACTTATTTGTTTGCTACCATACGTTGGTTTTTTTTTTAGTTAATTAATTATTTAACTTCTACAAGTGTGTCTGATAGTGTACCGTCTATTAGGCCAAGTAGTATGCAAAGTAATCGTCCTGATAGTAGCTATGATTAGTTAGTTAGTAATACATAGTTCCTAGTTTTTAGGCTGTACTAAAACTTCTATCATTTCGAATACCAAACTTTCGATTTTTTTATGATTCGAGAACTTTCTATATATTAATGTTAGTAAGTTTTTTGGTGTTTTATATTTTTAGTTTTAATACTTATCTTTTATTTTAGTTTTGTACATATTTTGTATATATCAATTTAACTTTAGACTGCAATCACCGAATCTATCAAGTTTTCTGTTCAAACTCTAAAAAATCTTGTGTTTTTTTACTTGTACGAAGATAAAAACAATAGGTAAAAAGTCTACAAACTCTCACTATTTAGTCAATGCCCTCTAAACGGCTAAACATGACCAAATTCAAAGAATATTTGCAATAGCACGAATACAACACTAGAAATACTGCACATTAAGGATACTCAATAAATGAAGGTATGATGCACATTAAAGATACTTAAGAAATCAATGAAATTTAAGTATATTAATTAATTGTTTTTCTAACACAAACCTTTCTATTCTTATCCTCACTACAAAACACTAGCTCTTTTATTCTCGTTCACACTCCAAATAAGAACTCTACTATTCTTGTTCACAAATAAAAATACGAACTCATCTATTCTTGTACAAACTTAATTAAAAACTCTTACATTCTGGTCCTCTTTAAAAAAACGTATAAAAAGTAAAGTACAGTTCATTTAAATTAAGTCTTTTAACCAACTTTTAATTGTTTATTACTAAAGGTCAATTTAAATTCTTTTGCACGTATATTTCAATTGCCAAAAAATATGTTTAACGGGCCGTACATTGCCAAGATTGTCAACTCCTTGAAGTTAATTAAGAATCTTTTTTTTGTGTAAGTAAGTCTTATTTCAAATACACCTATGCTTTATTGGAGTGCGCTATAAAGAATGTTACATAAAATATTTATTATATTACAAGTTTGTCGTTTACTACACTTACATAAATTAAACAGACTTAAATTACTTTATAAGCAGATGTTGTTAAATTTTATAAGTTAAATCTAATGTATATACAGCTGTTAAATAAAATTGATTTACACATAACAAAAGTGCTTTTGTATTTTGTAATTTACAATACATCTATTTTAATAACTTAAAAGTTAAACGATATAAAAATAGTTGTTGCATTTAGCAAAGTTAAGTTTTAGTTGTAGTATTAATGATTGTAATAATTGCTGTTTAAAGCCAAGTTCTTGGTTTTGTTAATATATTAAAATCAATATAAAATAATTTTAAATCTAATTTTGATTTGATGTTATAAATTAAAACAGCATCTAGAATAATACTCTTCAAAAATAGTCATACTCTTTTGTTATTTGTACTTTTTTTCGAGTAAAATGTTGAAACTATCAAACATAATTTTATGTTTATGTTTCTATTCATGAAATTAAGGTTTGTTTCGCTATTGTAACTATTTTATCGTCAAAACACTTTAAAATTAAAATATAAAACTACTACATAATAAATATGTTATTATAATTAGACTAGCAATTATGAACTGTTTTAGCACTATGAAAATTAATTGATTTTAATTTTTCTTAAATCAAAACAAGATCAACTTCGACTTATAAGTATACAATATCATAAACAAACTTATTTATTATTTATTGCAACTTTCAAAACTATTTTGCTATTTTATATCAATACAAAGAATTAAATGATATCTTTTTATATTTTATGGCTGCTGTCAAAAACTTTATAATTTTTTTCTAGCTGTGATTTGTAATAAATTATCATAACCAAGTAATAACTTTAACGTTATTAAAAATACAAAAAAACAATACGTAAAACACAACAATTAACAGTTTTTAATTATTGTTTAAATTGCTCCAAGATTTTAAAAGAACAATTTAAAAGGCTATACTTGTAAGTTATTAAAAGTTTTTCTTAGAACATACAGAGTAAGTTTTCAACAATTTTTAAAGTAAAATAAAAAGCCTTAAATAATTATTGATGTCTGAATACATTATACTGTTTAAATAAACATAATTGATAGAAAGAAGTTTAACATAAAAAGCAAAGTTTATGAAATTTATAAAGTTATAATGATTTGAACAAATTTTCCACTGTTTTCCATTTGAACTTTTGAATCCTTCTATGTTTGTTTATTTTAGATATCTTCGTTTTTATTTTTTGATTTTCCACAACATCATAAATTATGTAAACAGCATCTGATTTTATTTAAAGTTTTACTTTTTTGTACATCTACATCATATGTATATTATCAAGTGTCCTATTATTACGTATGTTGAAACTATTAGAAAATTACAATAAATATTGCAAAAACTTAAAAGTATAATTTGCTGTATTCTCCTGAAACATTCAATGAAAGCTTTTGTAAACGCAATAAATGTTAATTTAATTTCTTTTTCAAAGATGTTTAAGTACAATATTAATGAATTGTATCTTTGTCGACCTAGGACTGGATAACCGAGAGGTTCCTTTGTACACCAGGTCCTTAGACTAAACTTTTTGAGCGCTTTTTTTTTATCCTTCAATAAACAAACAATATAGTTGAATTTGTCATCAACTGTTAAAATAAAGTTTTTGTAAAACTATACTATAATAGAAATTAAAATAAGCTTGTTTTATGCTCCATTAAAAAAAAGTTTTAAGCAGACTTCTTCTACTTTAAACTATATAACTATCGATCCAAGTTAGTTTTTGCTCAAGCAAAGTTTGTAAAGTATAAGTAACAAAACAAATTAGTCAAGATTGTTAAATGAGCAGCAGTTTGGTTTTATATACGAAGTTCTATTTATAAAGTAGTTTATAATGAATAGAGTTCTACAAGTGAAAAAATTATACTTTTTTTAAATATTTGAGCACACAACAAACAGTTTTGTAGCTTTTTCAATAACAAAATAAAACTTTATTTTGTTGTAGAACATAGCAAATGAACATCTGACAAAGATGTGTTGACATCTTATTTCCTACAGTTTCTAAAACGTTAAATTTAAAAGTAATACTTTGTGAAAAAGGTCTTACGAAAATTGTTATTGTTTTATTTTGTCTAACTAAGCATTGTTGAAGTTTAAAATATGTTAATAACCAATAATTGTTTGCATTGTTATTGTTATTTATGTTTTTACTTCATCTAAAATAAAAAAAAATAAATATTTTAACGAGTTAAATACTACTAGTTTTGTTGTTATTTCTAATCATTGATTATGTACATACCGTTTTTTAAAAAGTGAAATTATGACGGTTAGTACCACACACCGAATCGCTAAAATTAAAATCAAAACTGTGTCTTTGTACAGCGGTCGGCAAACTGCGGTCTTCAGGTCAAATTAAGCCCTTAAAGCCAAAGTTTGCGGCCTGCCAGGTATACTTTAGCAACAGATAAATAATAACATAAGAAAAAAATCTCGAGTACAAACTTGCAAATGGGCTGTTTAATTAAAATATACTCTTTATTATTGTTTTTTTTTATTTTGTAGTTATAAAATTTTTTCATAGTGATTAATACAACCATTTTGAAACAATTGCGGCCTGCAAAGAAGTTTTTAAAAAAGTACGGTCCGCAAATACATTTTTTCTCAGGTAAATTGTCCTGCAACTTGTGAAGAGCTGATGACCTCTACAGTCATATAATATTACTGTACTGTACACATACACACGATGGACTTACATTTATTACTTTTTGGATGTTTGTAGTTGAAAGCAGCTCGGATTTTTTTGTAATCAAAGTTGATCAGACCTTTCGACAAGTATCTACTTGGGGGATTTCCAAAATATAGCTCTCGAGTGATTTCGTTAAAACTGTTCAAATTATGCATTTTTTCTAGTTTAGAAAACATTGACAATATTATATATAGATTTATATAAAGCTTTAAGACCACGTATCTAAAATTGTTAATAATAGTTACGAAGAATAAAAATACACGTTAATATAAGTTTTTTAGTAGAACACTATGTTTGACTTAGTATGAATCATGTATTCTATAGTTTTCTTTACATTATAAAACAAGCTATTGACTTCCTACGACTACTCAACACAACAAACCTGTAAAAGTTGTTTCCAACAAAAAACGTAGTCCAGTCCAAATTTCTTGAAATTTTCCAGTTTACTGCTGCATCTATTTTGCGGAAATAAGAAGAAAAATTTGTTGAACCAGGTTTAAAAGATCGTTAATATCTTTTATTTTTTCAATTAAAGTATGCTCCTTGTATTTATAAACATTCCTGCCTGTGAAAATTGTAAATGATCAAAAAACAATACAAGTATATAAACATAAGATTTCGTTTTAAGCAACAAAAATTTTGATAATTCACAATATAAAGTCAATAACGACACAAGTTTGTAAAACTATTGTTGACCAGTTATACAAGAACATTTTAAGCTTTGAGTAAATAAAAACAACTATATGTAGATAGACAAAGCTTTAAAGTTTTTTTATATAGTCGTTTTACGTGAAATATTAAAAAAAAAACAAAAAAAACAGGTATTTGAGTTAAGTGTTTTGTACACTAAACATTTGTTTTTTAGTAGTAACAAATGACCAAAACTTCAAGATACACCAGTCAAAAACTTATTATAGTCTTATTTTAAAAATTATAAAATGTTCTACTTACCCTTAAACAAGAATGTGTAAAGCTCTTTATCTAATTTGTCTTCACACGAATAAGCTGCAGAGAAATAAGTTGGACTTAAGTATTCCCTCGCGTAAGTTTCACCGTTGTAAGTTGTAACGTTTGAATATTTATTTTTCTTCAAAAAAAATATTATGAATTTTGTTAGGTAGTTATATAAAAATCTTTTTTAGAAGGTACGTTTACATTATTGTTTATTATCGGTATATGTTTATTATTTATTATGGTATATTACAGTTTTAACAGTTACTAGTTTAAAAAACAAAAAAAGTACTCAGAGTTAGAAAAAAAAACTCAATAAAAAGAACAATTAAAAGTAAACAATACGTTTGCTAAATGTTTAGTGTACCATAAAAAACACTAATTTTGACAGACATAATTTTAATAAACAATCGTAAAATTCAAGATATTTTGGTTTTGTAGTGTATTTACTTAAAGTAATTAATCCTTACTCCGTAAATCAACGTGTAGTTCTTATAAGAAGTAATGCTGCCAATAGATCTAATTCTTCTTACGTACTCTTTGGGTATTTTATAATACTTCTTTAAAGCTAAAAACATAAAAGTTTTAAATTCTTTAGAAAATTTTTATAGAAATATAAACAGCTTGACTAAACCTGTATAAATAGTTGTTAGTATTTATTTAACTTTTTTTAAATTTTTAAGTCAATTGTATTATTAGTTTATGTATCTACGAAATATCTTAAAATAATTACTACCTTTTCGTTTAATTTTTAGGTTTATTTTTGATTTCAATGTCAATTCTTCTTTTGGGTTAAGAGTAGTTTTTGGTCTTGTAGTCGTTCTTTGCTTTACAGTTGTTTTTGGTCTTATAGTTGCTTTACTAGTTGTGTTTTGTGGATAGCACTGTTGCAAATTGAGTGGTTCCAGCCTTCTAGTTTGTTTACCGTACAAATATTCTGCACCTTCTATATCAGGGCTCGTCAGCTGAATCAAATCTTCCCTGTCGTCTCTTATGCTGTGTGGTTTGATAGTAGTAAGCATACAATATTAAATAAATTTCAAAACAGTTGCTATTTTAATTCACAGTTTACTAATGTATGAAAATTTTATACCTATTAGATTATTTCACAACAATTTAAAACTTATATCTTACGTTACTTACATGACAGTAGTTTACACAACTGTTATAACATATTCTTCTAAAAAAGTTCTTGTTTATTAAAAGAATACAACATCATTTAACGTAAACATTGGTACATAGATTTATGAACAGTTTTCGAAGCATTTTATCTACTAAGTTCTTATTAATAAACTTATTATAACTCCAATAATATTAGAAAACGTTACCATTAAAATATTTAATTATAAAAAACTTACCTACAGTGTTGAACTAAAAATATCCACCAACTTTATCAAAAACTAATAATGTCGGTAAACTTGATAAAAGTAATTTTTTAACTTACATTTTAGTCATGATGGACCGACAGTCATAGTTATGTTTCATGCCGAGTGTGTGACCTATTTCGTGCGTCATAACGGCCAAGAGGTCATAAACTGGACAGTAAGCCCAATCTGTCACGTTGTAATCCGTTCCGCACCAGTAGTTTACCTTGCCTTTTGTTTTTATACACTGGTTTTGCTCCTCACCTGTGTAGTATTGTGTTGACAGTTAACTTATTGATCAAGAGTAAACAAAACTTAAATAAATTAACGTTTCTAGCACTGATTTTGTTTATTAACTTTAAGTTTTAACTATAAATTGATATTTAAATTATTGAGAGCGCACTAATAAGCAAAGTTTGAGAAAAAAACTTAAAAAAAATAACTTATATAAATAATTTACTTTTTTGATCACTATAACTAGTTGTGTAACTTGCAACCTGTTACAAATTAAACTTAATTATTTTTTTTTAAGATTATAATTTTTCTTAAAATTTTAAATTTCATTTATCACCGAAAAAGGTACGAATAATGTAACCTACCATTATAAATAAATGGAAAGACGCAGGGTTTCTTTTGCTTTTTCCATGTTTTTTTGTGTTTAGTCCACGGCATATCTAAAATAAGTATGTTTTTTTTTAAACCATTATTAACAACGGTAAAACATTTTACTATTTTTAACAAGCTAATTTTGAATTAACTTCCTTTACGGAGTTAAGTTAGCGTACTTAAGTAGTATAATATAAAATTTAAAGTCTTTAAAGAATGATTATAAATTAAATAATGTTATTTATTTTAGAACTGAATTTTATTTTTTTCTTTTTTTTCTTGAAAATAAAACTAATGGAAAAAAAAACAAAAAACAACAGTACAAACTACTATCATAGTGATTATCTTCAGCTATCCAAATATTGTTGTAGTCATTTATGTAAATGTTTCCCTTCATAAATGCAAGTCCTAAACGGTCTGGCCTACCAGCAAACATCCACCAATGCGATTCACCTTCTAAATTAAATAATCGTTGATAAACAAGTTGTGAATAGTTAACAAAGTATTTAGAGAGTTACTTATTTGCAACAATGGAAGCTTCTTACGGGTTGTACTTAATAAATATACTAAAAAATAGTTGCACAGCTTGTAGTAATAAAATTAAACTCTACACAAACATCATTTGAAAAGAAAAAAAATATTTAGTTCTATTTAGAATTTAGATGAAAACAATGTATTACTTTTAACGAAATAAATTTTAATGTCGGCTGTTCCAGTAGTTTGAGTGAACTTGAGGTTCAAATGTGGCTCCCACATGCGGAAGGATTTTTTAACAATGTTGTCAGTTTCACAAGCCGATAAGCTTCCGTACTTTTGTACTCTGTCATATGTTTGATGTTTTACTGTTAACTGGATACAAGGCATGTTGCTTGAACACTCAAGGACCACGTATAAGAAACAAAGCGAAAAAAGATAATCAATTATTAAGTAAGAACCAATTTGAATTTATCTTGCTATTTGACTATACATGTACAAGAGCCGTGGAAAAATATCGTATAAGTATTAGTAAACTGTTATTTGAATAGAACTAATAACAATAAATATAACTACAACTATAGCTTAAAAGTTTTTTAGATCAATGGCTACTATATTTTTCTAAAGTTAAATTAAAATATTTTTTCAACAAATTCGTTTAGTAGAATTATTTTATTTATTAACAAAAATACTAAAAAAAAAAATTTTAGGTTTGTATTCTTTCTCAGAAAAAATATATTTATATTTTTAACTAACTTAAATTAGTAAGAATAATAAGTATACTTTTTGTACTTTTTCAAGTTTTTTTTTATAACACATTTATTTTTATTTTTTTTAAATCAAAAGTCTTATTATGTACTGCAGTTCTGAACATACAAATCAGTTTAACTACATAGATTTTTTTTTGGGATGGCTGTTCACATAATTTGATGTATCGTCTCTACACATAACAAGCTTACTTGTACTTCAATTCGATGCCCTCATCAAACTTACGATTCCAAACGTCGTGAAAAAATCTTGCTCTAAATTTTCTCGAGTGTTCGTGGCAATACTCACCAGCTGCAAAACTGCAGAAAACAATTAGAGCAGCTAAAAATTTCATTTTGACGTCCACTATTTAAATAGTTTTCTGTAAAAAGTGTTTAACAGTACTGGAATATATATATATATGAAAATTTTAAAACAAGGGGTAAATATCAACAGACATTAAAAGAAAACGATTTATAAGCATAAATAAATTCTAATGTAGTTTATATATGGTTTTTGATGACAAAAAACTATTTGATGAATTTAAAAGTTTAAGTCTTTTTATTAAAGACTTATGATTAAAAAATGTTACGTGTCATAAATAAATTTACTACCTAAGAAAAAACTAAGTTAGTTCGAACCATGTACTACGTTATAATTAATACTTAACATTTAAATAAAGTTAACAAACAAAGCTTTGGAGTTAAAATTAATTTTAGCTAATTTTTAAAAGTTAATTAGGACTCAATTTCACATAAGATATCAATAATATGACTAAACTCAACAAATGCTTATCAAAAAATTATTTGTATAGAAGCTTTTATTAACTTCAACTAAAATTAACTTAATCTTATTGTACGGATCAAAAAGACTGTTCAACAATACGTAGAAGCTTTTTCCATAGAAAATGCTAACTTAAGTTACTTATAAAAGTAAACTAGATTATAGTAAATTATATAATACTATATCAGATTATGTACTAAATGTTATAGTAATGTTGATTAAGTATAAAAAAATTAAAATCAGATGAGATTAAACAAAAAGTACTTTTGTTTTTGCAAATTTCGTTTTCATCAAAAATTATTTAATTTCCGTTTTGTTCTAAAATAGTATCAATATGAAAAAAAAAAAAATTTATTTATAACCAAATCAAAGCAAAACTAAAGCAGATAAACTTTACATATTTTTAAATAAAACTAACTATTAAAATAAGTCTTATAAAAATGTACTTATATTCATAAAATATATAGTTGCTTCCTTTTTAAAAGTATTTATTTGAAATAACAACTAAAAATACAGTTGGGTGCAAAAATAAGTATAATTTTTGTTCGTAGTTTGTACATTGACTAAGTGTATGATAATGATACTCGATAATTTGCAACAAAATTACTCCAACCACTAAATATTTACATATAAGGATTTTCCAACAACAATAGAATTTTATAATTCTAATTAGAAAACTTTAAATGCTTTAGTTTTAAAATATAGATATTTACATTATAGTATAAAGTTAATTTCTAAAACAACATAATGCATCATAACTTTTTACGTAATATCTTTTTATTCTTAAATGAGTAAAGTTTTAACCTAGAAAATATTTTAGATTTTTGAGTTAGACCGCTCTGGCTCATCAAACTACTAACATGCTACAAGAAGTAAAACTGGAGTCTTAATTTTTTAGTAATTTTTTCCATCATTTTTTCAGCTAAATGTATAAGTTTTCAAAATTTTGTTGAAACACTTTTATATTTATATTAAAGTATTCTTTAGTATAAAATGTGATCTTAATTTTTGCCATTTTATTTATTTTTTCAAGTTATGTCAAAAAAAAATGTTTTAAATCGAGCTAGGAACACTTCCTAAAGCTTTTAGGTTACTAGCTTAAATAATAAAAGAAGAGAAAGATTTTATGAATATTTCTAATTTGTTGTTTTGTTTTTCCTTCAGTAAAAGATTCTTACTTTGACTTGCCTTATCTAAGGTTTATTTGAATTTTTTAAATCAGTAAAATAAATTAGTAGGCTACCTAAAGATTTATAAAACAACTTTTAATATTTTCATTTCAACCCTAATCCCTCATGCCTTAATTAATAAAAGGTTGTGGATCTTACCCTGTCCTTACTTTTTACAAAAAAGTTATCCTACTAAGTGAATGCCAAACTTATTTATAATGAGTATTTAAACTTTTGAAATATTAATTTTAGGACACAATTTGTTATATAAGACAAATATATTTAAAATTTACAAACTACTTGTTAACTACATATTGCTTTTTTGAATAGTGAAAACTATCATAAAGTAAGATTAATTACTCTTTAAAAAATCAATGTGTTATGTGTAAAAAGATAGGTAGCTTTTAATTTCTCTAAATGCTTTAAGTTATTCTTAAATAAAAACAATAATGATATAAAAAGATAGCTAACTTTTTATGAACAAATACTAAACACACACAAGACTATAAAGTTCTGTAATTTTTAACAGTAATGCTTTTTTAGAACTTTTCATAACTTTTTTCTTTGATAGTTTTTTTTTTGTTGTATATGTTTTAACCACTTGGTTTTTACCTTGCACCATTCAACTTAAACTGTAAACAGTTTGTTTACAATAAGTACATATTTCAATGCAAACTGGTCAAAACTTTTTGTTTAATTTACACAGTGCTGCAGTTAATTGCAGCTCCAACATTGAGCTTTTTAACGACGTTATTTATGGAAAATTTGCATATGTTTAAAATGCGGCTGACACAGATTGAGCATGCTGCTCTAATTTTACTAACATTTGTAAGTCGAATATAAAAACTGCAGAATTATTCTAATTTATAATTAAACTCAATGAAAAAAGGCAAAAAAGTCTTAAATTAATGGAAACTTTCATTTTCCTTCTATTTTTTCGACTACATGGAACAACAGCTCCAGTGTGCCACCCCACGTGAAGCCCCTGTTTGCTTCTTAAATTTTTAACAGCAAAATGTGGAATCACTTTGGTGGCATTGATATCTTAATTGCATTGGTGTTTTGTTCAGAACGTCGGCAGCACTTCTTTAGGGATTTGAGTTTCAGGATTTTTCCACACTATGTAGTTTTTAATTTTGAGATTTTGACCTCGTGAGTGTTTGCCAAACAACGTGTCACCAGGGGTTTTTCAATAAAGGATTAGGATTAATTTTTATTTTGTTATTTAAAAATGAAAGTTCTGCTTTGTTTTGTTTGTAAATAGATCTAGTTTTATTTTTAATTAAAATGTAAATCGTGTCTAGATAAATTTAAATGTAGGGCAGGTGGAATAAAACATGATGAGCTGAAACTCACTCGTTTGACCTTAAGAAAACGCTTATCATTGCAGAGGGAAGAGTTAGTTCTCTGATCTTCTTCCATAAAAATATATTCACTCTTAATATTCGTGTCTAGGCATGATTTAGATTAAAAGTTAAGCTTTTACACAATTTGTTTCTTATGTTTGTTTTATACTACGATTAAAAGTTTTTCAACATAGTTGTAATAAAATAAGAGGGGACAAGTTTTCTAGTCAACGGAAAATATTTACAAGTGAAGATATTTTGCTTACAGAACTTCTTAAAAAAGTTTTTTAGGCCGCTCAAAAAAAAATGTTTATGATTAAATAAAAACTCTGAAAAACTAAATTATGATGGTAGAAAAGGTTATTTAGTAAACACTAGTGTATATTTTAAACTGTTTTTAAAACCTATCTCAAAACATTTTTTTTTGTGTAGAGCCAACTTCAATTGTTTTACAAGTATTTTCCAAGCAAAAAGTACGCATTGCGCCCCAATTTATGCTTCGAGGGCCGTCCATTGATACCCTTAAAGTTCTTTACAAAACTTTATAGTTTTGTAGGTTTAACAGAAGCCTTAGGCATTGATAAGTCTTATTCGACATGTTTTTATTTTCATGAAATGCGCTTAAAAATAAATTGTGTAAAAACCTTTATTTACTTTATTTGTACTAGATTGTCTTTTAAAACACTAACGTAAAATAAACAGACTTAAAATAACTACTTAAGCGGTCAACGAAAAAAAAGCTACTTAGTTGTTTAGAATTTATTAAGTTCATTGTTATTTTTAAGCTCATAGCTCATTGTTTCAATTGTTCAATTAAAACTATCAAATAACTGATAATAAGTTATGCGCTGAGACTATTGTTCATTCGCTACAAACACTTGTAAAGCTAATTGAGAAGTAGAACAAGCAAAAAAAAAAAGGCAACTTCGACATTTTATTTTATTTGAGTTATATTTATTATTTCTATTTTAAGTGTTTTAAGCTAACGTTGATTTTAAACACTGAAAACGTTTAAACATCAAACAATTATGTATGTGCGATTAAAGTTTATTGCATTTTATTTTATTTTTGTATTAATTTTTTAAATTATTGTTTCAGAAGTCTTCACACTAGTTACTCTCCTCGTCAGGTTCTGCAAAAAAAAACATTTAAAATTTTAGTAAAATAAACAATCAAACAATCAGTATGCTAATATCACTTATATATTAAAGCTTAGAACGAAATCATGCTAGTTCAAAAACAACATTATGCTAAACTCACTCATCGATTCTAGAAACTTTCTCTGCATTTCCTTTACTGCTGCCTGGTCATTTGCATCTTGCCTGAGAAATTGTCTTCTGTATCTCCTTTCAAACAAATCAGTTCTTGTAAGGTCAGGGGTCAGATTTGGGGTACCCAGCGGGTTTTCTTCTGTCACAGCTGTAGTTCGGTTGAATTTGTCGGTTTGTCCTAGAATTTTGAATTAAAATTAAAAAAAAAAACACAGATTGTTTGTTGCTTTGGTAATTTTAAAATGGTAGAGCTGAAAATATAAACATGTATTTGAATTAAGAAAGTCTCATTTTCTGTAAAAAATATAGTTTATAATAAAAAAGTTATTAACCATTCCACTAAAACTTCGATTTAGCCCAGAAAGGTACAAATGAGTAGTTAAAAAATTATTGAAAAAAAAAAAACCTTTTTAGTTAGCTTTAGTTTATAAAATAGCTATAATAAATTTTCTGATTAAAATGTGAATATAATCAAAAGTAAATTTCCTTGTGTTTATTTATCATTCTTTAATCTACAAACAAAGAATACTACTAAACCTTATGTGTTTAAGAAATTATTACTATATTTAAGCAGTTCAAGACAGACTTTTTAATAAAAATAAATTTAATAAAAAATTTTAAATATTAAATTTTCAATAGATAATTAAGCGATCTTTCAAAGTACAAGCAGTTACCCTAAAAACAAATTAAAAGGCTTAAAACATAACAAAAACTATCATCACAATCAACGACTGTCTTACACAAGACTCTCCTTTATCCTACTAAGATTCAAAAGCATACCACTGAGACTGTTAAGCTGAAACAGACAAACACTAACCGACGGCCCTGTAGAAGAGCTGCAGTCCGGCGTCGTACGTCTTCTTCGGCACCGGCCACTCGTACTTCTGGTCGTGCTGATCGCGCTCGGGATCGAAGTCGCCCTCCTTCCAGTCGCCGACCATGTCCCTCACCACTTCGTACTTGCTCGGCGTCCTGTCGATGTTCCATCTTGTTGTTGATGTCCCTAAGGGTGTTCTTGGCGAAGCACTCCATGCAGTATAAAATGTTTGTGGAGTTCCGGCAGAATATCTTGTTGTTGATGTCTCTAAGGGGGTTCTTGGCAAAACACTCCATGCAGTATGAAATGTTTGTGGAGTGCCGGCAGAATATCTTGTTGTTGATGTCCCTAAGGGGGTTCTTGGCGAAGCACTTCCTGGAGAATGTCTTCTTGGTGGTGTTAGTATGGGGGTTGTTGGCGAAGCACTCCATGGAGCATGTAATGTTTGTGCAGTTCCCGCAGAATATCTTGTTGTGGTTGTCCCTAAGGGGGTTCTTGGCGAAACACTTCCTGGAGAATATCTTCTTGGTGGTGTTAGTAAGGGAGTTCTTGGCGAAGCACTCCATGGAGCATGTAATGTTTGTGCAGTTCCCGCAGAATATCTTGTTGTTGATGTCCCTAAGGGGGTTGTTGGCGAAACATTCCATGAAGCATGTAATGTTTGTGGAGCTCCCGGAGAATATCTTGGTGTTGATGTTTTAAATGGGGTTCTTTTCGTAACACTTCCTGGAGAATTTCTTCTTGGTGGTGTTAGTAAGGGAGTTCTTGGCGAAGCACTCCATGGAGCATGTAATGTTTGTGCAGTTCCTGCAGAATATCTTGTTGATGATGTCCCTAAGGGGGTTCTTGGCGAAACACTTCTTGGAGTTAACATTAATGGTGGAGGTCCAAAGGGAGTCATTGGTGTAAGACTTCCTGGAGAAAATAGTTGAGAACTTCTTGAAAGTCTTGGTGGAGTTCTAAAGGGAGTTGCTGAATTAGGTCTTTTTGGACTTCTTGGAGTATATCTTCTTGGACTAAACCTTCTTGGTGGAGGAGAAATTTTTCCTGGTGGATTTTTTTTAAAGGCTAAACAGCAATTTCAATGTTAAAAATTGTCTACAATAATTTTCAGCGTTTGAATAAAAAAAACCTTTAGTTTTTGAATAAAATATCTTCTTTTATGACCTAGTTCTTAAATGCTTAATGCCCTGGGTTTATCAAATAGCTCTTTTTTATTTAAACTTAAAAAATTTATAAGTCATTTTTTAGTATTATAGAGGTTGTACAGAAATAAGTTCTATAATCGAAGTAGCTTACTTGATAACTACTTGATAGATATTTTACAGAAAGCTTAGACTATTTTAGTTATAAGTAATTTTATTTTTAACTAGACAACTAGTTTACAACTAAACTACTTTTTACTAAGGTAGACACAAGATTAAACATTATTAACAAAAAAATCTCTTCACTTGATAGCATATAACAAAACCACTAATAAGTATTATTGAACTATTACGAAAGTAGACTTAATAACTGACTAAATGAAAACAAAACTTCTATCTTCAATAATAAGTTTACTATTTTTACAAACATAATATTGAAACAATTTAATTTTTCATTAGTTTTGTTACAATTTTACTTTTAAATTTTATAGAATAGAAAATAATGCAAAACTATAACAAGTATAATAATTCAACTAGTATTTGCATTTAAGTCAAACAAAACACTTTAATAAAGATAAATTATAGGTATATAAAGTTTTACATAAAAGCGAAGAGTAGTCTAGTGTGCTAAAAAGTATTTTGAACTAAAAGGAATAATAACTTAAAAATACATCATACTTTTATACTTAAACAAATTTTCTTGAAACTAAAGTATTTTTTAATTCCTATGATCTAGTCTAGAGCTAGTTAACTTTAAAAGCTTTTAAAATAATTTATAACTTCTTTTATAGATCAATTTAAAACCTAGGCTTATAAACAGAAACTTTGAGCAAACATGACAGTTTTATTGTAAATTTAAAACCTGTTGAATAATAGTAAGACTGTTTGTGTTATTTAGTTTATAACTTCTTTAGATATTTATTCTTACAAAGTTTTGTTCAAATTATACTCCTCTAGTAATATACTTGTGATTGTAAATGTTTGCTCCTTAATTTTTGCTACTTTAAATAAGTTCTAATTTAGATTTGTACATAAAACTTGTAACTAACTTGGTTTCCTTTTTTTATAAAGCTTGCTGATCGAATGACGTCTCATAGTGTTTCTTGATTTGGCTTTATACAAAAAAGTTTATAAAAATGCTTGTGTCTTGTTTTGTAATGCTGTTAACTTATAAGAGTTTTTTTTTGCTGTTAAGTTTACTTAAGCATATCTAATGAAAAGTTTACAATTCAGTTGTTATTGAATTTACAAGATAGTATTGAAACGTCATAATCGATTTATTTTCTAAACAAAATGTTATGACTATATTTTACTAACTATGGAATTTGTATTACTTAAAGTTTTAGTTGGGCTTTGTCTTTTAATTGTATAAAATTGTTTGCATTGTAAAACTTCAAAAAGCTGTAGCTTATTTTTATTATTTGTTTAGATGTAATACCATATTATGAAGAATAAAACTTGAAAAATTTGTTAACTTAAAAGCAGCTTTAAAACCTTTTAAAACTGACAATAATCTTTTTCCTGTATGTATACAAAAACAGCAAAAGTGTTATTAAATATTGTTGAGATTTTATTAGTTTTAAGCCAAAGGTATTTTATTGTTTAGCTTGAATTTTGAAAAATAAGCAGTTTTTAAAGATCAACTTTTATTAAACTAAATATATCCAATACTTTTTAAATACGAATCGGCAAATGATATAAAAAGATCCTAACAGTAGCTAAAAGCTCTTATATTATAAATATATAATCGCCATAACAGTAGAATAATTAGAAATTACAGTAACCTCTCGCTTATTTACGCACATTGTGTCCACAGAAAAAGTGCGTAAAGATATGAGAGATCGTAAAGATACGAGAGGTACCGAATGTAATTACTATAATGGCTGTGTTTTGGTATTGCTTCTAGTTAAAAGCAGACTTGTGACTTTCCAACTTACTTTACTTTCCAACTTATAAAGTAAACAACAATTTGTTTACTTTATTTATAAATATGAAATCAAAAGATGAAACTATACATCTATTAAAAGAAGGATTAGAATTTATATAAAATAATAATGCTTGTAGAAAAATTTAATAACTTTAATAACAAGTAGATTTTATCTTAGTTTTTATTTATATGTGACTTTTTTGATACTTAATATTTATATTCTATTAATTTAATTTATAGTTAAGCATTTGTTTACAATTTAGAAACAATGTGGTGTCTATATTATTAATTTTTTCTATAGCCTTTTACAAAAATATGCATTTGATGCTGTAATGGATTTCTTCTTTTGAACAAAAGTATATAAGATATAAGAAAAATGTTTAATAAAAATTGTTTATGTTACTACAACTTTTTTTTAATTTGACCTTTGCTCACCTAAGGATGAACTTAAAATTATCTCTTATTGTTAACAAAATTTCTGATATACTGAGGTATAACTAAATGTTCATCAACTAGTCAAGGAACATAAGTTAACAAAGTCTGAAGATATAGAGAGGTGAGTAAGCATTTAAAAATATATTTTAGATAAAAAATATACAATAAACCTTATTTAAGCAATAGAAAAAAAGTTAAAATTTTTACTATATGAGTTTTACGGATTCTAAAATGCGTAACTAAAAGAGAGTGCGTAACGTCACGAGTGCGTAAAGATGCGAGAGGTTACTGTACTTCAAGTTTGTACCTAAAAAATAAATTTGTGCATTTATTTAGACTTATTGTTGAAGAACTTCATTAAGAAAAAGCACAATTTTTAGTTTTAAGTTTTGAAAAGAGTTTAGTATATTAAAAAATATTTTTGTTTCAGTTTTGCATCAACAACAAGTCGTGCTTTATAAACTAACTAATCAAACAACAGTGTCAAAGTACATTGGTATTATTCTTTATTTTAAATACGCTATTAAGTTATACAAAACTTGAAACATGAGTTTCAACAACAGCATAAACTATAATTCTAAGATTTAAAGTGGACTCGCACAAGACACTTCACCACTATATTTAAAAATACATTTGTCGAACAAACGCATGAAAAATGTTTTTTTTCAACAGAAAAGCATCTATGGAAGTTTAGAATATTCCAGTGTTACCCATGTTGTCCAGTGTCTTATAAAATTCTCATTGAAAATCGCAATCTACACACCTTAATGCTAGCGTTTTAAATGTATATGCATAACAACGAGACTAACTGAAAAGCAATAGTTTCAGAATTGTGTTTTATGAACTTTAGTTCTTTATGAGAAGTTTGAATTCATTTGTATTATTGATTAGTGGTAGAAGTCTTATAAAATTATGTGCAAAATAAAAGTGATATTTATATATTGGGTGTTTCCATCTCCAAAATAGGTTTATCAAAGTTCTGTTTTTTTTGATTATTTTCTTTAGTAATTAGTTAATGCAAAAGTCAACTTATTTAGAATATACATAAAAAATAAAACAACAAAACAGTATTTTTAAATGACTTGTTTAGTCAAACTAAAATTAAAATACAGGCATTGCTTCAAGTACCTTTTAATTAGTAGATAACCTTAAATTTATCAACAAAAAACGTCCATTATATGTTAAACAGCTATAAAAAACCTTTTTTTTTATATAAAATTTCAAAGTTCAAATTCACATTTTACTATGGTTATTTAATAAGTGTTTTTTTAACACAACCACTCTCATTTGTCAATAATTATAAATCGTTTATCATTTTTTAAGGAGTGTCATGCAGTATTATCAGTTTTATAATTTGATAATAGTACATATAACTTATATGAAAAAATAGTTTTAGTTGTAAACTAAACTGTGGAATGAACTTTTTTGTTTTAAAATAACATTTGTTGAAAATCTTGAATCTTTTATTAGTATTTTGTGTGATATCAAAAAGATTATATAGCAAAAAACTCGCTTTTTTAAGAGTTACAGTTTAATTAACATAACTGTGTTTTGATCAAAATCGTGTTTGAATACTAATCTACATTAATAGATTTATTTTGGTTTAATGTTTATTTCTACTTTCATTACTTTTTTCATTTCGGTTATTTAAATAGCAAGTTTGGTTTTCATAACTGCTAAACTTAACAAAGAACATGAGTAAACTATGGTTATATAAGTATCAATTATATTCTTAAAAACAGTATCATTATTTAAGACACGGTTTAGATACATTATTTTGAAATAAACTTTTTTTTTATGATTAAAGAAGTGCAGACTTTGTTTTAAAATAACGAAACACAACTTGCAATAAATTCTAATTTTACCGTAGAAATTCCGTACTTATTCGTTATATAAAATGCAAATGTACTATTAGTTTTCTGTTTTTATTTAAACTGTATTTAAAGAGTAAACAAAAATTAGTTAGTTTTACAGATTCTTTTACGGCTTTGAGTAGGACATCGATAAGGTACGTTATTTAAAAGATATGTGCAAAATATCGAATGTACATAGGTTTACAAGTACTCAAAAAAAAACAGATTAAAACGAATTAAGTAAAACGTTTTAACATGCTTAACGTCAGTATAACACAGTTTAAAAAATAAATAAAATTGCTAAATAAACTATGACATACTGCATTTTTTCACTATAAAATTAATCGACATTAGTTACATATTTTGGTAAAAACCGTTGTTTTAAAACACTAAGGCAAGCATTTACGTAAAACTTTTACCTGAGTTTGAAATCCGCACCTTATTTATTTTCCTTCTAACTAAGTTATGTGAGTGCAACTTTTATATTAACTATGTTATGTAATAGCTTCACTCTCTGATTTCGTAAGTAGCACGAACAAACATATTTTTTATTTTATCATTGTTTTTATTCGTGCTTTGACTTCTTTTCTTCATGTTTCAATTAAATTTGCTTACTATAACTATTTTATTTTAAAATTTAAATTTTATTAACAATACAATGTTTCACTCGTTTGAAAACGAGATCTTCAGCTGTTTAAAATCTTAATCAAACAGAAGTTATATTCACATATATTGAATAAGGTTGTTGTAAGAAATAAAGTAAATGTCTATGGAAGCTGAAATCAAAGCTTTGACTGAAAGTTCCAAAAAAGGAAAACTGTTGAAAAAATAGTTGATTGCATTTGGATGTAAAAAAGACAATAAATTCAATTCACTCCAGGCTGATATTTGTAGATTAAAAACTGAGTATAATGAAAAAAGTAAAAGCATTGAAAAGAGTCTTGTTGAAATTCAGAATGATGACAAATATGTGATGTTTAGTAACAGAGTAATTTCTTTAGAAGAAAAAGTCACAGAGTTACAAAGAAGTTTTATGGGATTCAAAGCAGAGTTTTCTTCTGAATTTGAAAAATTTTAATCAAAGTTTTCTACATATGTTGATGTAATGGAAACGATAAAACCAAAAGACTTTTATTCCAAAATCAATTCTAAAATTAACAGTTTTGAAGCAACTTTGAAGATTGAAAAGAAAAGATTAGATATAATCGTATTTAATAAGAAGTTTTATGTGAAAATAAAATCGAGAAACACGGACTAAAATCTTTATACCGTATAGGTAAATTTGAAGATGGAAAAGTCAGACCTATGATTATAAAACTCAATGAAAAAAAGCTAAAGAAAGACTGATTATACTGAGAAATCTAAAGTATGTTGTCGCTAACCGGGTCTACTTATACACTGTTGGCCTGGTTTATTACGCAACGTGCGCTCTAACTTGTATAGTAGATGCCCCAAGATAACGCTTAGATTATAGTTGACTTAAACGACCGCCGACTTTTATCTCCTTAGTTTAAAAAGTATTAATTTAAAATACACAAAATTAATAAAAGTATGATACAGTTTTCAAAATGACAGACAAATGTAGAAAGTTTAAAAAATTTCTTCGCTACTGGAACTCGCTCCGCCCTTGTACATCTCCACGTCGTTTGACCGGTTTATGCTGATACGTCTCCTCACCTCACCTAACGGTCTGTTGGCGCTACGGATTCCGTCTCCTCGCCTCACCTAACGGTCTGTTGGCGCTACGGATTCCGTCTCCTGGCCTCACCTAACGGTCTGTTGGCGCTACGGATTCCGTCTCCTCGCCTCACCTAACGGTCTGTTGGCGCTACGGATTCCGTCTCCTCGCCTCACCTAAACGGTCTGTTGGCGCTACGGAATCCGTCTCCTTGCCTCACCCAGCGGTCTGTTGGCGCTACGGAATCCGTCTCCTTGCCTCACCCAGCGGTCTGTTGGCGCCACGGAATCCGTCTCCTTGCCTCACCCAGCGGTCTGTTGGCGCTACGGAACCGTCTCCTTGCCTCACCCAGCGGTCTGTTGGCGCCACGGAATCCGTCTCCTTGCCTCACCCAGCGGTCTGTTGGCGCCACGGAATCCGTCTCCTTGCCTCACCCAGCGGTCTGTTGGCGCTACGGAATCCTCTGATCCGTCTCTCCATACATCTCCTTTTTCATCTCCTCGTTCCTCACCTCGTACATAAGTCTCCTCTACCGCTCCTCGCCGATTCGTTTCTCGAGCCGTTCGTGCGAAAGTGCAATTAGAATGTATGTCACTATTTGATATCAATTTTAAAAACAAGTTAAATCATTAAAAGATAAAAAAATTCAATTTACAACTTATATGCTACTAGTTAGCAACAACATTACATTAATCAATTAGTCTATTTATATTTTAACTTTAACGTTTGTTAAGTTTCAAAGTAATTTAGAAACATTTTTGGCTCCAATCAATATACAGTAATTCTCTACAAGCTTTAAAATAAAAAACATTTCACATTTTACACGAATTAGTTGACAAAACAAGCGTTCACATGCGTCTCAAAAGTTTAAACTTCTTTTCGTAAAAATATAGCCAGTGAACTTGTACTGATTTTGAAAACTTTAATATTCTAACAAATTTTAAACAAAATTGTTTTTTATTTTCAGATTTTAAATACCGGGTAAGACATTTAATAGCTCGAATGACCTCGTTAAAAATTATTTTTTGTAAGTACTGTTAGATTTAAAACAACAAAAAGCATGCCAATAAAGTTTGTTACAAGCAATTAACAAGGTCATTGTAAAAAAACTTTAAATATTATAGTTTAAAGCTTGAACATGACATTGTTGCTAAATACAAAATTAAATTAAGTTTAACAAATTTAAGAAATTTCACTTCAATAACCGATTATGCACTCGAAAACAAGTTTTAATAACCTCATACAAATATTTTTACAAGGACGAACGAAAAAACAAAAATGTTTTTTACATGCAGTTTAATAAGTTTATTATCCGTTATAGTTCAAATTAAACCGATTGTTTGAAAACAAAGCAATTAAACTTTACAGTTGCTAACTTTTATAGACGTTTAAAACTCTTTATGTTGTACGAAAGTTTTATTATTAGAAGCCTTTAATTTCATTTTAATTTTTAGCAAACATTCCTCTTTTAACAAAATGTTTAGAACAATTAAACTATATTTAATTAATTTGACGAGACGGCGGAACAACTTGAAAACAAGACTTTTATTTCAACTTGCTCGTACAAGATTTAAAATACACTTTAATAAAACGCTTCAACGATGAATTGCGATAAAATCATACACCACAAATACATTTTAGTTCTAACACATGTCGGTTAGCCTATCCCAAACCACTTTAACATAAAATTAAACACAATAAAACTAATTACCATTAGAAAAGAACAACTCAAATCTATCACAAACTCGAACTACTTAGTTGTTTTTCCAACTAGAAATTTTAAACTCATTTTTATAAATTTTACCAACCTGTTGACTAGGTTAAATAAATGCCATAAAGTTTCTCAAATTTATACTATTATTAAATCAGGTTTATTCCACTCTGTCCCTATCTAAAAAAACGTAGAAATTTTAATGAAGGTATCTGTGTTCAATTCCAGCTATAAATAACTGGACGTCAGGGTCATCATGTCGCTAACCGGGTCTACTTATACACTATTGGCCTGGTTTATTACGCAACGTGCGCTCTAACTTGTATAGTAGATGCCACAAGATAACGCTTAAATTATAGTTGACTTAAATGAACTAATATGAATTACTTACTATTTACTAACGATTTAATAAATCAGTTACTTATACTAATTTAAACTGAGTTCGAATCTGTGATAATGATTATATTTACAATGAATTTGCGAAACGAAAAGATGATTAAAAACTGCACAACATTACACTAATAAACCAAATTATCAATTCTTTTAAAAGACGACAATACTCGAATAAAAGAAACTAAAAACTAAATGTTTAAACCAAACTCAAAAAGTGTTCTAAAGTCGAAATCAACCATTACAACAACAAGATTGAAACCATTAAAACTTTAGTGCAGCGAAAAGCTGCATTGACTTCACACTGCTGCCATGCAGTAGAAAACTAAAAGCCCTCTCTAAGACTCGAGACTGTTGAATTTATACTCGCTTGAGAAAAAAGAAGAAAGTAGAAAAGAGACAATTACCGCGTAAGCGGTACAATGTGACACATGAATTTGAAGTTAAAATCTACATAAATCAAGATCGAACCATTGAACAACTGAAAAAGTTTAAGAAGCTACAAGAAGAATTAAAAAGAAAACAAGTTTTAGCAGAACAAAATAATCTCAACATAAAATATTTGATAAAGAACAATGAGATAGTGGAAGCTACGAATCATCTTTTTCGATTCGACACCCAAAAGCTCTGGGATTAATAGGACAGACTGTAAATCAGACGTTTTAAACTTTTATAAAAAACTTAATCTATCTGCTAGTTCTGATAAGATTAATCAGTCTTCTATAAATAGTTATATAATAGTAATTTAAAGATTTTTAGTACTAACATACGATCTGTTTTAAATAAAGTTGATATTTTAGAAAATTATTTATATATGAAAGATATTGACTTACTTTTTTTAACTGAAACATGATTAACTCCTAAAGTCAACGATGCCGTTATTTGTCCTCGTAATTATAACATTGTCCGAAACGATAGGATAAGTAGGGGTGGAGGTGTTGCAGTTCTCTACAAAGATTCCTTTAAAGTTTTTAGTGTTAAAAATGATTTAAACTTGATTAATACCCTTGGTTCTGAATATTTATGTATAGATGTGATTTTTTAAAAGACTAAACTAAGATTTTTATGTATCTACCTTCTTCCACTGGCTGCGAAATGTGACCCAACTGTTAAAAATGTAATTAAACTGATTAATATGTTTTTGCCGGATAGCTTTTCTTATTTTATTCTTGAGGATTTCAATCTGCCAAACATAAACTGGAGAATTCGTTATACAAGCTTTTATGAATCCCATGAATTTTTTCTTGATTTCTGCACAAATAATTTTTTAACTTAAGTAATTGAAAAACCAACTCATAGAAATGGAAACATACTCGATTTATTAATTTGCAACCATTTGGGTTTAGATAAAATAACATCTCTTTTAACAAGTTTCCCATTAACAACCACGTGTGACCACAACTTGATCTCATTCAACATTAAAAATGAATATCAAAAAATACCTAACTCTAAAGAAGTTTCATATAATTTTAAAAAGGCTGATTTTAAAAATATTAAAATAAAAATCTTGTCAAACATTGATTAGACTTCATTATTTAATAAATCAAAAAATCTCCAACACTTTTATGACCAATTTATCGACTTTATTCAAACTTCAATTAAACTCTTTATTCCACCTTATCCTAAAAATAACAAATGCAAAAAATATCCATCTAACATTAAAAAATTATTAAAAGAAAAACTTATTCTTTACAAAAAAAAGTAAGAAAAATAAATCATTCTCCAAAGACTATAAAATTAAATCAAAAGAATATGAGTTAGCTGTTAAAAAATACAATTTAGAATATGAAAAATCCTTCTGCACTAGCCCAAATTTAAAAAAGTTTTATAGCTACGTTAAATCTAAAATTAAATTAAATACTTCATTGCTTCCCCTATTTGATCACCATAAAAACAAAACAGTAATTTCAGATTTTGAAAGCGCCACACTTTTCAATAAAAATTTTCAAAATGCATTTAAACAAGATCAAAATCATCAAAATTTTAAGCAACCTAAAAACAAAAAGGCAGTAAATGAAAAATTTTATTATAAGTTCTTAAAATATTAACACATCGATGAAGCACCTTAAAGATAAAATTATTAGAACGCCAGAGAAAACTCCACCTTATTTTATTAAACATGCTATTCCATCATTAGTTTTTCCATTATTATTAATTTTTAATTGCTCCCTAGCATTGTCAGAAATACCTAAACAATGGAAACCATCATATGTAATTCCAGTATACAAAAAAGGTATCAAACACGACCCATTAAATTATAGGCCAAGACCTTAACCTGTACGTTTTTTTGAATTTTCGAACATATCATTTCCCAAAAAATAGTTAACCACCTCTTCGACTTTAATTTATTAACACCAAAACAACTTGACTTTGTTCCCCACCGATCATCAGAAGTTCAACTATTAACATGTTTACAACTATTTACTTGGCTAACAACTTAGTTAAACATTGAATCAGTCACAGTGGTCTATACTGACATCAAAAAAGCTTTTGACTCTGTGTCACACATTAGATTATTAAAAATTATGACTCAATATGCTTTTGATGATAACTTAGTGAATTGGTTAAGCGAATTTTTAAATCGTAGGACACAAAGTGTACTCATAAACAAAACATTATCAGACCCTCTGGAAATTTACAGTGGAGTATTACAAGGTGGAGTCATTGGTCTTCTTCTCTTTTTGATTTACATCAACGATATCACTTTTAATACTCACATTTAAAGCGAAATAAGTCTATTCGCAGATGACGCAAAAGTATTTAGCAAGTCAGAAACTTCTTTACAAATAACATTAAATAATATTCACGAATGGCTAAAAACAAGAAAATTTTATTTAAATCCAAAAAAATGCCAAATTCTAACCAACAATAAAATAAAAACTTCCCTATTAAACTTTTAATTAATAAATAATAAATACCAGCAGTAAAATCTTTTAAAGACTTAGGAATACATATATCTGAAAATATAAAATGGAACGAACATATAAGTTATTTATATAAAATCGCTCAAAACTCATCATATCAAATACTTAAAAGTTTTAAGGCCAGTTCTGCTAGTATTCTTACTAAACTATTTAAAATCTACGTTCACCCTAAACTCGGATACAATACCCCAATATGGTCACCCTATTTAAAAAAAAAACATTAGTAGGATTGAGTCTGTGCAGAGAAATTTTATCCGTTTTGTTTGTATTAGATGCAATATTTCAAATACCTCATACAAAGATAGATTGGTGACACTCAGATTGGATTCTCTAGATTATAGAAGATGGCAGTTTGACTTGATAACTTTTTTTAGAATTGTTAACGGTAAATATAAAGAATTTTTCAATCAGTTTTTTCTCAGACCAATTATAATTTGAGAGGAAATGATAAAAAAATAAAATATAAATATAATTTAAATAACAGTTAGTTGCAAAATTTTTTTTTCTGCAGAACAATAAATATGTGGAATAAGTTACCGCAGGATGTGGTTTCGTGTGGGAGGGTGGAACCATTTCGATTAAAACTAAAAAAAAATCGATTTAAATAATATAAACACAAAAAAATACAGTGATTAACGAATAAAAGTTCATTGTAAAATATTAGTATCACTAAGATTAATTGTTCTTCCTTATGCCTTCCCCCTACAGATTATAAGTTTTTATATATAATTTTTTCAAATGTGTAATCTTTTTTAGTCTATGCATAAGCTTTTGTATGAGAATTTATTTCGTTTTTTTCTATGTGCATACCAAGTCATTATTTATCATACAGGACTATTTGTTTGTATTTTTTTACTATGTTATTTTTAGATTTTAATTTTCATTCAATGTAATTTGTTGGTATATTTTTTCGTGTGTATTGTTTAAGCGGCTCAGGTTTGAATGCCCGAGTCCATCTTTGCACAATAAACTCTAATAATAATAATAACAATATAAATAAAGATTCCAGTAAAAGATTTTTACTTTGACTGGCCTTGTCTAAATGGTTTGTTTGAATTTTAAAAATCAGTAAAATAAATTAGTAGGCTACTTAAAGATTCATAAAACAACTTCTATTTTTTTATTTCTACCCCAATCCTTCATGCCTTAATTAATAAAAGGTTGTGGATCTTACCCTGTCCTTACTTTAAAAAAAAAAAATTATCCTACTAAGTGAATGCCAAACTTATTTATAATAAGTATTTATACTTTTGAAATATTAATTTTTGGACACAATATGTTATATAAGGCAAATATATTTAAAACTTGCAAACTACTTGCTAACTACATATTGCTTATTTGAATAGTGAAAACTATCATAAAGTAAGATTAATTACTCTTTAAAAAAAATCAATGTGTTATGTGTAAAAAGATAGGTAGCTTTTATTTTCTCTAAATGCTTTAAGTTATTCTTAAATAAAAACAATAATGATATAAAAAGATAGCTAACTTTTTATGAACAAATACTAAACACACACAAGACTATAAAGTTCTGTAATTTTTAACAATAATGCCTTTTTAGAACTTTTCATAACTTTTTTCTTTGGTAGTTTTTTTTTTGTTGTATATGTTTTGACCACTTGGTTTTTACCTTGCACCATTCAACTTAAACTGTAAACAGTTTGTTTACAATAAGTACATATTTCAATGCATACTGGTCAAAACTTTTTGTTTAATTCACACAGTGCTGAAGTTAATTGCAGCTCCAACATTGAGCTTTTTAACGACGTTATTTATGGAAAATTTGTATATGTTTAAAATGCGGCTGACACAGATTGAGTATGCTGCTCTAATTTTACTAATATTTGTAAGTCGAATATAAAAACTGCAGAATTATTCTAATTTATAAATAAAGTCAATGAAAAAAGGCAAAAAAGTCTTAAATTAATGGAAACTTTCATTTTCCTTCTAATTTTTCGACTACGTGGAACAACAGCTCCAGTGTGCCGTCCCATGTGACGCCCCTGTTTGCTTCTTAAACTTTTAACAGCAAAATGTGGAATCACTTTGGTGGCATTGATATCTTAATTGCATTGGTGTTTTGTTCAGAACGTCGGCAGCACTTCTTTAGGGATTTGAGCTTCAGGATTTTTCCACACTATGTAGTTTTTAATTTTGAGATTTTGACCTCGTGAGTGTTTGCCAAACAACGTGTCACCAGGGGTTTTTCAATAAAGGATTAGGATTAATTTTTATTTTGTTATTTAAAAATGAAAGTTCTGCTTTGTTTTGTTTGTAAATAGATCTAGTTTTATTTTTAATTAAAATGTAAATCGTGTCTAGATAAATTTAAATGTAGGGCAGGTGGAATAAAACATGATGAGCTGAAACTCACTCGTTTGACCTTAAGAAAACGCTTATCATTGCAGAGGGAAGAGTTAGTTCTCTGATCTTCTTCCATAAAAATATATTCACTCTTAATATTCGTGTCTAGGCATGATTTAGATTAAAAGTTAAGCTTTTACACAATTTGTTTCTTATGTTTGTTTTATACTACGATTAAAAGTTTTTCAACATAGTTGTAATAAAATAAGAGGGGACAAGTTTTCTAGTCAACGGAAAATATTTACAAGTGAAGATATTTTGCTTACAGAACTTCTTATAAAAGTTTTTTAGGCCGCTCAAAAAAAAATGTTTATGATTAAATAAAAACTCTGAAAAACTAAATTATGATGGTAGAAAAGGTTATTTAGTAAACACTAGTGTATATTTTAAACTGTTTTTAAAACCTATCTCAAAATATCTATTTTTATGTAGAGCCAACTTCAATTGTTTTACAAGTATTTTCCAAGCAAAAAATACGCATTGCGCCCCAATTTATGCTTCGAGGGCCGTCCATTGATACCCTTAAAGTTCTTTACAAAACTTTATAGTTTTGTAGGTTTAACAGAAGCCTTAGGCATTGATAAGTCTTATTCAACATGTTTTTATTTTCATGAAATTCGCTTAAAAATAAATTGTGTAAAAACCTTTATTTACTTTATTTGTACTAGATTGTCTTTTAAAACACTAACGTAAAATAAACAGACTTAAAGTAACTACTTAAGCGGTCAACGAAAAAAAAGCTACTTAGTTGTTTAGAATTTATTAAGTTCATTGTTATTTTTAAGCTCATAGCTCATTGTTTCAATTGTTCAATTAAAACTATCAAATAACTAATAATAAGTTATGCGCTGAGACTATTGTTCATTCGCTACAAACACTTGTAAAGCTAATTGAGAAGTAGAACAAGCAAAATAAAAAGGGCAACTTCGACATTATATTTTATTTGAGTTATATTTATTATTTCTATTTTAAGTGTTTTAAGCTAACGTTGATTTTAAACACTGAAAACGTTTAAACATCAAACAATTATGTATGTGCGATTAAAGTTTATTGCATTTTATTTTATTTTTGTATCAATTTTTTTAAATTATTGTTTCAGAAGTCTTCACACTAGTTACTCTCCTCGTCAGGTTCTGCAAAAAAATCATTTTAAATTTTAGTAAAATAAACAATCAAACAATCAGTATGCTAATATCACTTATATATTAAAGCTTAGAACGAAATCATGCTAGTTCAAAAACAACATTATGCTAAACTCACTCATCGATTCTAGAAACTTTCTCTGCATTTCCTTTACTGCTGCCTGGTCATTTGCATCTTGCCTGAGAAATTGTCTTCTGTATCTCCTTTCAAACAAATCAGTTCTTGTAAGGTCAGGGGTCAGATTTGGGGTACCCAGCGGGTTTTCTTCTGTCACAGCTGTAGTTCGGTTGAATTTGTCGGTTTGTCCTAGAATTTTGAATTAAAATTAAAAAAAAAAACACAGATTGTTTGTTGCTTTGGTAATTTTAAAATGGTAGAGCTGAAAATATAAACATGTATTTGAATTAAGAAAGTCTCATTTTCTGTAAAAAATATAGTTTATAATAAAAAAGTTATTAACCATTCCACTAAAACTTCGATTTAGCCCAGAAAGGTACAAATGAGTAGTTAAAAAATTATTGAAAAAAAAAAAACCTTTTTAGTTAGCTTTAGTTTATAAAATAGCTATAATAAATTTTCTGATTAAAATGTGAATATAATCAAAAGTAAATTTCCTTGTGTTTATTTATCATTCTTTAATCTACAAACAAAGAATACTACTAAACCTTATGTGTTTAAGAAATTATTACTATATTTAAGCAGTTCAAGACAGACTTTTTAATAAAAATAAATTTAATAAAAAATTTTAAATATTAAATTTTCAATAGATAATTAAGCGATCTTTCAAAGTACAAGCAGTTACCCTAAAAACAAATTAAAAGGCTTAAAACATAACAAAAACTATCATCACAATCAACGACTGTCTTACACAAGACTCTCCTTTATCCTACTAAGATTCAAAAGCATACCACTGAGACTGTTAAGCTGAAACAGACAAACACTAACCGACGGCCCTGTAGAAGAGCTGCAGTCCGGCGTCGTACGTCTTCTTCGGCACCGGCCACTCGTACTTCTGGTCGTGCTGATCGCGCTCGGGATCGAAGTCGCCCTCCTTCCAGTCGCCGACCATGTCCCTCACCACTTCGTACTTGCTCGGCGTCCTGTCGATGTTCCATCTTGTTGTTGATGTCCCTAAGGGGGTTCTTGGCGAAGCACTCCATGCAGTATAAAATGTTTGTGGAGTTCCGGCAGAATATCTTGTTGTTGATGTCTCTAAGGGGGTTCTTGGCAAAACACTCCATGCAGTATGAAATGTTTGTGGAGTGCCGGCAGAATATCTTTTTGTTGATGTCCCTAAGGGGGTTCTTGGCGAAGCACTTCCTGGAGAATGTCTTCTTGGTGGTGTTAGTATGGGGGTTGTTGGCGAAGCACTCCATGGAGCATGTAATGTTTGTGCAGTTCCCGCAGAATATCTTGTTGTGGTTGTCCCTAAGGGGGTTCTTGGCGAAACACTTCCTGGAGAATATCTTCTTGGTGGTGTTAGTAAGGGAGTTCTTGGCGAAGCACTCCATGGAGCATGTAATGTTTGTGCAGTTCCCGCAGAATATCTTGTTGTTGATGTCCCTAAGGGGGTTGTTGGCGAAACATTCCATGAAGCATGTAATGTTTGTGGAGCTCCCGGAGAATATCTTGGTGTTGATGTTTTAAATGGGGTTCTTTTCGTAACACTTCCTGGAGAATTTCTTCTTGGTGGTGTTAGTAAGGGAGTTCTTGGCGAAGCACTCCATGGAGCATGTAATGTTTGTGCAGTTCCTGCAGAATATCTTGTTGATGATGTCCCTAAGGGGGTTCTTGGCGAAACACTTCTTGGAGTTAACATTAATGGTGGAGGTCCAAAGGGAGTCATTGGTGTAAGACTTCCTGGAGAAAATAGTTGAGAACTTCTTGAAAGTCTTGGTGGAGTTCTAAAGGGAGTTGCTGAATTAGGTCTTTTTGGACTTCTTGGAGTATATCTTCTTGGACTAAACCTTCTTGGTGGAGGAGAAATTTTTCCTGGTGGATTTTTTTTAAAGGCTAAACAGCAATTTCAATGTTAAAAATTGTCTACAATAATTTTCAGCGTTTGAATAAAAAAAACCTTTAGTTTTTGAATAAAATATCTTCTTTTATGACCTAGTTCTTAAATGCTTAATGCCCTGGGTTTATCAAATAGCTCTTTTTTATTTAAACTTAAAAAATTTATAAGTCATTTTTTAGTATTATAGAGGTTGTACAGAAATAAGTTCTATAATCGAAGTAGCTTACTTGATAACTACTTGATAGATATTTTACAGAAAGCTTAGACTATTTTAGTTATAAGTAATTTTATTTTTAACTAGACAACTAGTTTACAACTAAACTACTTTTTACTAAGGTAGACACAAGATTAAACATTATTAACTAAAAAATCTCTTCACTTGATAGCATATAACAAAACCACTAATAAGTATTATTGAACTATTACGAAAGTAAACTTAATAACTGACTAAATGAAAACAAAACTTCTATCTTCAATAATAAGTTTACTATTTTTACAAACATAATATTGAAACAATTTAATTTTTCATTAGTTTTGTTACAATTTTACTTTTAAATTTTATAGAATAGAAAATAATGCAAAACTATAACAAGTATAATAATTCAACTAGTATTTGCATTTAAGTCAAACAAAACACTTTAATAAAGATAAATTATAGGTATATAAAGTTTTACATAAAAGCGAAGAGTAGTCTAGTGTGCTAAAAAGTATTTTGAACTAAAAGGAATAATAACTTAAAAATACATCATACTTTTATACTTAAACAAATTTTCTTAAAACTAAAGTATTTTTTAATTCCTATGATCTAGTCTAGAGCTAGTTAACTTTAAAAGCTTTTAAAATAATTTATAACTTCTTTTATAGATTAATTTAAAACCTAGGCTTATAAACAGAAACTTTGAGCAAACATGACAGTTTTATTGTAAATTTAAAACCTGTTGAATAATAGTAAGACTGTTTGTGTTATTTAGTTTATAACTTCTTTAGATATTTATTCTTACAAAGTTTTGTTCAAACTATACTCCTCTAGTAATATACTTGTGATTGTAAATGTTTGCTCCTTAATTTTTGCTACTTTAAATAAGTTCTAATTTAGATTTGTACATAAAACTTGTAACTAACTTGGTTTCCTTTTTTTATAAAGCTTGCTGATCGAATGACGTCTCATAGTGTTTCTTGATTTGGCTTTATACAAAAAAGTTTATAAAAATGCTTGTGTCTTGTTTTGTAATGCTGTTAACTTATAAGAGTTTTTTTTTGCTGTTAAGTTTACTTAAGCATATCTAATGAAAAGTTTACAATTCAGTTGTTATTGAATTTACAAGATAGTATTGAAACGTCATAATCGATTTATTTTCTAAACAAAATGTTATGACTATATTTTACTAACTATGGAATTTGTATTACTTAAAGTTTTAGTTGGGCTTTGTCTTTTAATTGTATAAAATTGTTTGCATTGTAAAACTTCAAAAAGCTGTAGCTTATTTTTATTATTTGTTTAGACGTAATACCATATTATGAAGAATAAAACTTTAAAAATTTGTTAACTTAAAATCAGCTTTAAAACCTTTTAAAACTAACAATAATCTTTTTCCTGTATGTATACAAAAACAGCAAAAGTGTTATTAAATAGTGTTGAGATTTTATTAGTTTTAAGCAAAAGGTATTTTATTGTTTAGCTTGAATTTTGAAAAATAAGCAGTTTTTAAAGATCAACTTTTATTAAACTAAATATATCCAATACTTTTTAAATACGAATCGGCAAATGATGTAGAATTATATAAAAAGATCCTAACAGTAGCTAAAAGCTCTTATATTATAAATATATAATCGCCATAACAGTAGAATAATTAGAAATTACAGTAACCTCTCGCTTATTTACGCACATTGTGTCCACAGAAAAAGTGCGTAAAGATATGAGAGATCGTAAAGATACGAGAGGTACCGAATGTAATTACTATAATGGCTGTGTTTTGGTATTGCTTCTAGTTAAAAGCAGACTTGTGACTTTCCAACTTACTTTACTTTCCAACTTATAAAGTAAACAACAATTTGTTTACTTTATTTATAAATATGAAATCAAAAGATGAAACTATACATCTATTAAAAGAAGGATTAGAATTTATATAAAATAATAATGCTTGTAGAAAAATTTAATAACTTTAATAACAAGTAGATTTTATCTTAGTTTTTAATTATATGTGACTTTTTTGATACTTAATATTTATATTCTATTAATTTAATTTATAGTTAAGCATTTGTTTACAATTTAGAAACAATGTGGTGTCTATATTATTAATTTTTTCTATAGCCTTTTACAAAAATATGCATTTGATGCTGTAATGGATTTCTTCTTTTGAACAAAAGTATATAAGATATAAGAAAAATGTTTAATAAAAATTGTTTATGTTACTACAACTTTTTTTTAATTTGACCTTTGCCCACCTAAGGATGAACTTAAAATTATCTCTTATTGTTAACAAAATTTCTGATATACTGAGGTATAACTAAATGTTCATCAACTAGTCAAGGAACATAAGTTAACAAAGTCTGAAGATATAGAGAGGTGAGTAAGCATTTAAAAATATATTTTAGATAAAAAATATACAATAAACCTTATTTAAGCAATAGAAAAAAAATTAAAATTTTTACTATATGAGTTTTACGGATTCTAAAATGCGTAACTAAAAGAGAGTGCGTAACGTCACGAGTGCGTAAAGATGCGAGAGGTTACTGTACTTCAAGTTTGTACCTAAAAAATAAATTTGTGCATTTATTTAGACTTATTGTTGAAGAACTTCATTAAGAAAAAGCACAATTTTTAGTTTTAAGTTTTGAAAAGAGTTTAGTATATTAAAAAATATTTTTGTTTCAGTTTTGCATCAACAACAAGTCGTGCTTTATAAACTAACTAATCAAACAACAGTGTCAAAGTACATTGGTATTATCCTTTATTTTAAATACACTATTAAGTTATACAAAACTTGAAAGATGAGTTTCAACAACAGCATAAACTATAATTCTAAGATTTAAAGTGGACTCGCACAAGACACTTCACCACTATATTTAAAAGTACATTTGTCGAACAAACGCATGAAAAATGTTTTTTTTTCAACAGAGAAGCATCTATGGAAGTTTAGAATATTCCAGTGTTACCCATGTTGTCCAGTGTCTTATAAAATTCTCATTGAAAATCGCAATCTACACACCTTAATGCTAGCGTTTTAAATGTATATGCATAACAACGAGACTAACTGAAAAGCAATAGTTTCAGAATTGTGTTTTATGAACTTTAGTTCTTTATGAGAAGTTTGAATTCATTTGTATTATTGATTAGTGGTAGAAGTCTTATAAAATTATGTGCAAAATAAAAGTGATATTTATATATAGGGTGTTTCCATCTGCAAAATAGGTTTATCAAAGTTCTGTTTTTTTTGATTATTTTCTTTAGTAATTAGTAAATGCAAAAGTCAACTTATTTAGAATATACATAAAAAATAAAACAACAAAACACTATTTTTAAATGAATTGTTTAGTCAAACTAAAACTAAAATACAGGCATTGCTTCAAGTACCTTTTAATTAGTAGATAACCTTAAATTTATCAACAAAAAACGTCCATTATATGTTAAACAGCTATAAAAAACCTTTTTTTTTTATATAAAATTTCAAAGTTCAAATTCACATTTTACTATGGTTATTTAATAAGTGTTTTTTTAACACAACCACTCTCATTTGTCAATAATTATAAATCGTTTATCATTTTTTAAAGAGTGTCATGCAGTATTATCAGTTTTATAATTTGATAATAGTACATATAACTTATATGAAAAAATAGTTTTAGTTGTAAACTAAACTGTGGAATGAACTTTTTTGTTTTAAAATAACATTTGTTGAAAATCTTGAATCTTTTATTAGTATTTTGTGTGATATCAAAAAGATTATATAGCAAAAAACTCGCTTTTTTAAGAGTTACAGTTTAATTAACATAACTGTGTTTTGATCAAAACCGTGTTTGAATACTAATCTACATTAATAGATTTATTTTGGTTTAATGTTTATTTCTACTTTCATTACTTTTTTCATTTCGGTTATTTAAATAGCAAGTTTGGTTTTCATAACTGCTAAACTTAACAAAGAACATGAGTAAACTATGGTTATATAAGTATCAATTATATTCTTAAAAACAGTATCATTATTTAAGACACGGTTTAGATACATTATTTTGAAATAAACTTTTATTTTATGATTAAAGAAGTGCAGACTTTGTTTTAAAATAACGAAACACAACTTGCAATAAATTCTAATTTTACCGTAGAAATTCCGTACTTATTCGTTATATAAAATGCAAATGTACTATTAGTTTTCTGTTTTTATTTAAACTGTATTTAAAGAGTAAACAAAAATTAGTTAGTTTTACAGATTCTTTTACGGCTTTGAGTAGGACATCGATAAGGTACGTTATTTAAAAGATATGTGCAAAATATCGAATGTACATAGGTTTACAAGTACTCAAAAAAAACAGATTAAAACGAATTAAGTAAAACGTTTTAACATGCTTAACGTCAGTATAACACAGTTTAAAAAATAAATAAAATTGCTAAATAAACTACGACATACTGCATTTTTTCACTATAAAATTAATCGACATTAGTTACATATTTTGGTAAAAACCGTTGTTTTAAAACACTAAGGCAAGCATTTACGTAAAACTTTTACCTGAGTTTTAAATCCGCACCTTATTTATTTTCCTTCTAACTAAGTTATGTGAGTGCAACTTTTATATTAACTATGTTATGTGATAGCTTCACTCTCTGATTTCGTAAGTAGCACGAACAAACATATTTTTTATTTTATCATTGTTTTTATTCGTGCTTTGACTTCTTTTCTTCATGTTTCAATTAAATTTGCTTACTATAACTATTTTATTTTAAAATTTAAATTTTATTAACAATACAATGTTTCACTCGTTTGAAAACGAGATCTTCAGCTGTTTAAAATCTTAATCAAACAGAAGTTCTATTCACATATATTGAATAAGGTTGTTGTAAGAAATAAAGTAAATGTCTATGGAAGCTGAAATCAAAGCTTTGATTGAAAGTTCCAAAAAAGGAAAACTGTTGAAAGAAAAGTTGATTGCATTTGGATGTAAAAAAGACAATAAATTCAATTCACTCCAGGCTGATATTTGTAAATTAAAAACTGAGTATAATGAAAAAAGTAAAATCATTGAAAAGAGTCTTGTTGAAATTCAGAATGATGACAAATATGTGATGTTTAGTAACAGAGTAATTTCTTTAGAAGAAAAAGTCACAGAGTTACAAAGAAGTTTTATGGGATTCAAAGCAGAGTTTTCTTCTGAATTTGAAAAATTTTAATCAAAGTTTTCTACATATGTTGATGAAATGGAAACGATAAAACCAAAAGACTTTTATTCCAAAATCAATTCTAAAATTAACAGTTTTGAAGCAACTTTGAAGATTGAAAAGAAGAGATTAAATATAATCGTATTTAATAAGAAGTTTTATGTGAAAATAAAATCGAGAAACACGGACTAAAATCTTTATACCGTATAGGTAAATTTGAAGATGGAAAAGTCAGACCTATGATTATAAAACTCAATGAAAAAAAAGCTAAAGAAAGACTGATTATACTGAGAAATCTCAAGTATGTTGTCGCTAACCGGGTCTACTTATACACTATTGGCCTGGTTTATTACGCAACGTGCGCTCTAACTTGTATAGTAGATGCCCCAAGATAACGCTTAAATTATAGTTGACTTAAATGAACTAATATGAATTACTTACTATTTACTAACGATTTAATAAATCAGGTACTTATACTAATTTAAATTGAGTTCGAACCTGTGATAATGACTATATTTACAATGAATTTGCGAAACGAAAAGATGATAAAAAACTGCACAACATTACACTAATAAACCAAATTATCAATTCTTTTAAAAAACGACAATACTCGAATAAAAGAAACTAAAAACTAAATGTTTAAACCAAACTCAAAAAGTGTTCTAAAGTCGAAATCAACCATTACAACAACAAGATTGAAACCATTAAAACTTTAGTGCAGCGAAAAGCTGCATTGACTTCACACTGCTGCCATGCAGTAGAAAACTAAAAGCCCTCTCTAAGACTCGAGACTGTTGAATTTATACTCGCTTGAGATGAAGAAGAAAGTAAAAAAGAGACAATTACCGCGTAAGCGGTACATTTTCTCCTGTTACCTTCGTACTTTAAGAATTTATTCTTGGTTTTCCGAAAAAAAAAAACATTAATTTTTATTCATTAACACTTGTAAGAATGCTTAAAACTCCCTATATAGAAAAATTAACGAAAAACGACCGCCGACTTTTATCTCCTTAGTTTAAAAAGTATTAATTTAAAATACACAAAATTAATAAAAGTATGATACAGTTTTCAAAATGACAGACAAATGTAGAAAGTTTAAAAAATTTCTTCGCTGCTGGAACTCGCTCCGCCCTTGTACATCTCCACGTCGTTTGACCGGTTTATGCTGATACGTCTCCTCGCCTCACCTAACGGTCTGTTTGCGCTACGTATTCCGTCTCCTCGCCTCGCCTAACGGTCTGTTGGCGCTACGGAATCCGTCTCCTTGCCTCACCCAGCGGTCTGTTGGCGCTACGGAATCCGTCTCCTTGCCTCACCCAGCGGTCTGTTGGCGCCACGGAATCCGTCTCCTTGCCTCACCCAGCGGTCTGTTGGCGCTACGGAATCCTCAGATCCGTCTCTCCATACATCTCCTCTTTCATCTCCTCGTTCCTCACCTCGTACATAAGTCTCCTCTACCGCTCCTCGCCGATTCGTTTCTCGAGCCGTTCGTGCGAAAGTGCAATTAGAATGTATGTCACTATTTTATATCAATTTTAAAAACAAGTTAAAACATTAAAAGATAAAAAAATTCAATTTACAACTTATATGCTACTAGTTAGCCACAACATTACATTAATCAATTAGTCTATTTATATTTTAACTTTAAAGTTTGTTAAGTTTCAAAGTAACTGAGAAACATTTTTGGCTCCAATCAATATACAGTAATTCTCTACAAGCTTTAAAATAAAAAACATTTCACATTTTACACGAATTAGTTGACAAAACAAGCGTTCACATGCGTCTCAAAAGTTTAAACTTCTTTTCGTAAAAATATAGCCAGTGAACTTGTACTGATTTTGAAAACTTTAATATTCTAACAAATTTTAAACAAAATTGTTTTTTATTTTCAGATTTTAAATACCGGGTAAGACATTTAATAGCTCGAATGACCTCGTTAAAAATTATTTTTTGTAAGTACTGTTAGATTTAAAACAACAAAAAGCATGCCAATAAAGTTTGTTACAAGCAATTAACAAGGTCATTGTAAAAAAACTTTAAATATTATAGTTTAAAGCTTGAACATGACATTGTTGCTAAATACAAAATTAAATTAAGTTTAATAAATTTAAGAAATTTCACTTCAATAACCGATTATGCACTCGAAAACAAGTTTTAATAACCTCATACAAATATTTTTACAAGGACGAACGAAAAAACAACAATGTTTTTTACATGCAGTTTAATAAGTTTATTATCCGTTATAGTTCAAATTAAACCGATTGTTTGAAAACAAAGCAATTAAACTTTACAGTTGCTAACTTTTATAGACATTTAAAACTCTTTATGTTGTACGAAAGTTTTATTATTAGAAGCCTTTAATTTCATTTTAATTTTTAGCAAACATTTCTCTTTTAACAAAATGTTTAGAACAATTAAACTATATTTAATTAATTTGACGAGACGGCGGAACAACTTGAAAACAAGACTTTTATTTCAACTTGCTCATACAAGATTTAAAATACACTTTAAAAAAACGCTTCAACGATGAATTGCGATAAAATCATACACCACAAATACATTTTAGTTCTAACACATGTCGGTTAGCCTTTCCCAAACCACTTTAACATAAAATTAAACACAATAAAACTAATTACCATTAGAAATAAACAACACAAATCTATCACAAACTCGAACTACTTAGTTGTTTTTCCAACTAGAAATTTTAAACTCATTTTTATAAATTTTACCAACCTGTTGACTAGGTTAAATAAATGCCATAAAATTTCTCAAATTTATACTATTATTAAATCAGGTTTATTCCACTCTGTCCCTATCTAAAAAAACGTAGAAATTTTAATGAAGGTATCTGTGTTCAATTCCAGCTATAAATAACTGGACGTCCGGGTCATCATGTCGCTAACCGGGTCTACTTATACACTATTGGCCTGGTTTATTACGCAACGTGCGCTCTAACTTGTATAGTAGATGCCCCAAGATAACGCTTAAATTATAGTTGACTTAAATGAACTAATATGAATTACTTACTATTTACTAACGATTTAATAAATCAGGTACTTATACTAATTTAAACTGAGTTCGAATCTGTGATAATGATTATATTTACAATGAATTTGCGAAACGAAAAGATGATAAAAAACTGCACAACATTACACTAATAAACCAAATTATCAATTCTTTTAAAAGACGACAATACTCGAATAAAAGAAACTAAAAACTAAATGTTTAAACCAAACTCAAAAAGTGTTCTACAGTCGAAATCTACCATTACAACAACAAGATTGAAACCATTAAAACTTTAGTGCAGCGAAAAACTGCATTGACTTCACACTGCTGCCATGCAGTAGAAAACTAAAAGCCCTCTCTAACACTCGAGACTGTTGAATTTATACTCGCTTGAGAAAAAAGAAGAAAGTAGAAAAGAGACAATTACCGCGTAAGCGGTACAATGTGACACATGAATTTGAAGTTAAAATCTACATAAAACAAGATCGAACCATTGAACAACTGAAAAAGTTTAAGAAGCTACAAGAAGAATTAAAAAGAAAACAAGTTTTAGCAGAACAAAATAATCTCAACATAAAATATTTGATAAAGAACAATGAGATAGTGGAAGCTACGAATCATCTTTTTCGATTCGACTCCCAGAAGCTCTCGGATTAATAGGACAGACTGTAAATCAGACGTTTTAAACTTTTATAAAAAACTTAATCTATCTGCTAGTTCTGATAAGATTAATCAGTCTTCTATAAATAGTAATATTAATAGTAATTTAAAGATTTTTTGTACTAACATACGATCTGTTTTAAATAAAGTTGATATTTTAGAAAATTATTTATATATGAAAGATATTGACCTATTTTTTTAACTGAAACATGATTAACTCCTAAAGTCAACGATGCCGTTATTTGTCCTCGTAATTATAACATTGTCCGAAACGATAGGCTAAGTAGGGGTGGAGGTGTTGCAGTTTTCTACAAAGATTCCTTTAAAGTTTTTAGTGTTAAAAATGATTTAAACTAGATTAATACCCTTGGTTTTGAATATTTATGTATAGATGTGATTTTTAAAAAGACTAAACTAAGATTTTTATGTATCTACCTTCTTCCACTGGCTGCGAAATGTGCCCCAACTGTTAAAAATGTAATTAAACTGATTAATATGTTTTTGCCGGATAGCTATTCTTATTTTATTCTTGAGGATTTCAATCTGCCAAAAATAAACTGGAGAATTTGTTATACAAGCTTTTATGAATCTTATGAATTTTTTCTTGATTTCTGCACAAATAATTTTTTAACTTAAGTAATTGAAAAACCAACTCATAAAAATGGAAACATACTCGATTTATTAATTTGCAACCATTTGGGTTTAGATAAAATAACATCTCTTTTAACAAGTTTCCCATTAACAACCACGTGTGACCACAACTTGATCTCATTTAACATTAAAACTGAATACCAAAAAATACCTAACTCTAAAGAAGTTTCATATAATTTTAAAAAGGCTGATTTTAAAAATATTAAAATAAAAATCTTGTCAAACATTGATTAGACTTCATTATTTAATAAATCAAAAAATCTCTAACACTTTTATGACCAATTTATCGACTTAATTCAAACTTCAATTAAACTCTTTATTCCACCTTATCCTAAAAATAATAAATGCAAAAAATATCCATCTAACATTAAAAAATTATTAAAAGAAAAACTTATTCTTCACAAAAAAAAAGTAAGAAAAATAAATCATTTTCCAAAGACTATAAAATTAAATCAAAAGAATATGAGTTAGCTGTTAAAAAATACAATTTAGAATATGAAAAATCCTTCTGCACTAGCCCAAATTTAAAAAAGTTTTATAGCTACGTTAAATCTAAAATTAAATTAAATACTTCATTGCTTCCCCTATTTGATCACCATAAAAACAAAACAGTAATTTCAGATTTTGAAAGCGCCACACTTTTCAATAAAAATTTTCAAAATGCATTTAAACAAGATCAAAATCATCAAAATTTTAAGCAACCTAAAAAAAAAACAGGCAGTAAATGAAAAATTTTATTATAAGTTCTTAAAATATTAACACATCGATGAAGCACCTTAAAGATAAAATTATTAGAACGCCAGAGAAAACTCCACCTTATTTTATTAAACATGCTATTCCATCATTAGTTTTTCCATTATTATTAATTTTTAATTGCTCCCTAGCATTGTCAGAAATACCTAAACAATGGAAACCATCATATGTAATTCCAGTATACAAAAAAGGTATCAAACACGACCCATTAAATTATAGGCCAAGACCTTAACCTGTACGTTTTTTTGAATTTTTGAACATATTATTTCCCAAAAAATAGTTAACCACCTCTTCGACTTTAATTTATTAACACCAAAACAACTTGACTTTGTTCCCCACCGATCATCAGGAATTCAACTATTAACATGTTAACAGCTATTTACTTGGCTAATAACTTACTTAAACAATGAATCAGTCACAGTGGTCTTTACTGACATCAAAAAAGCTTTTGACTCTGTGTCACACATTAGATTATTAAAAATTATGACTCAATATGCTTTTGATGATAACTTAGTGAATTGGTTAAGCGAATTTTTAAATCGTAGGACACAAAGTGTACTCATAAACAAAACATTATCAGACCCTCTGGAAATTTAGAGTGGACTACCACAAGGTGGAGTCATTGGTCTTCTTCTCTTTTTGATTTACATCAACGATATCACTTTTAATACTCACATTCAAAGCGAAATAAGTCTATTTGCAGATGACGCAAAAGTATTTAGCAAGTCAGAAACTTCTTTACAAATAACATTAAATAGTATTCACGAATGGCTAAAAACAAGAAAATTTGATTTAAATCCAAAAAAATGCCAAGTTCTAACCAACAATAAAATAAAAACTTCCCTATTAACCTTTTAATTAATAAAACCAAAATACCAGAAGTAAAATCTTTTAAAGACTTAGGAATACATATATCTGAAAATATAAAATGGAACGAACATATAAGTTATTTATATAAAATTGCTCAAAACTCATCATATCAAATACTTAAAAGTTTTAAGGCCAGTTCTGCTAGTATTCTTACTAAATTATTTAAAATATACGTTCACCCTAAACTCGGATACAATACCCCAATATGGTCACCCTATTTAAAAAAAGACATTAGTAGGATTGAGTCTGTGCAGAGAAATTTTACCCGTTTTGTTTGTATTAGATGCAACATTTCAAATACCTCATACAAAGATAGATTGGTGACACTCAGATTGAATTCTCTAGAGTATAGAAGATGGCAGTTTGACTTGATAACTTTTTTTAGAATTGTTAATGGTAAATATAATGAATTTTTCAATCAGTTTTTTCTCAGACCAATTATAATTTGAGAGGAAATTATAAAAAAATAAAATATAAATATAATTTTAATAACAGTTAGTTGCAAAATTCTTTTTTCTGCAGAACAATAAATATGTGGAATAATTTACCGCAGGATGTGGTTTCGTGTGGGAGGGTGGAACCATTTCGATTAAAACTAAAAAAAATCGATTTAAATAATATAAACACAAAAAAAATACAGTGATTAACGAATAAAAGTTAATTGTAAAATATTAGTATCACTAAGATTAATTGTTCTTCCTTACACCTTCCCCCTACAGATTATAAGTTTTTATATATAATTTTTTTAAATGTGTAATCTTTTTTAGTCTATGAATAAGTTTTTGTATGAGAATTTATTTCGTTTTGTTCTATGTGCATACTAAGTCATTATTTATCATACAGGACTATTTGTTTGTATTTTTTTACTACGTTAATTTTAGATTTTAATTTTCATTCAATGTAATTTGTTGGTATATTTTTTCGTGTGTATTGTTTAAGCGGCTCAGGTTTGAATGCCCGAGTCCATCTTTGCACAATAAACTGTAATAATAATAATAAAAATAATAATAACAATAACAATAAAGATTCCAGTAAAAGATTTTACTTTGACTGGCCTTATTTAAATGGTTTGTTTGAATTTTAAAAATCAGTAAAATAAATTAGTAGGCTACCTAAAGATTCATAAAACAACTTCTATTTTTTTTTCTACCCCAATCCCTCATGCCTTAATTAATAAAAGGTTGTGGATCTTACCCTGTCCTTACTTTAAAAAAAAAAATTATCATACTAAGTGAATGCCAAACTTATTTATAATGAGTATTTAAACTTTTGAAATATTAATTTTTGGACACAATTTGTTATATAAGGCAAATATATTTAAAACTTGCAAACTACTTGTTAAATACATATTGCTTATTTGAATAGTGAAAACTATCATAAAGTAAGATTAATTACTCTTTAAAAAAATCAATGTGTTATGTGTAAAAAGATAGGTAGCTTTTATTTTCTCCAAATGATTTAAGTTATTCTAAAAAAAAAATAATAATGATATAAAAAGATAGTTAATTTTTAAGGACAATTACTAAAACAACTACCAATAAAACACACACAAGACTATAAACTTCTGTAATTTTTAACAATAATGCTTTATTATAACTTTTTTCTTTGGTAGTTTTTTTTTTTGTTGTATATGTTTTGACCACTTGGTTTTTACCTTGCACCATTCAACTTAAACTGTAAATAGTGTGTTTACAATCAGTACATATTTCAATGCATACTGGTCAAAACTATTTTTTAATTCACACAGTGCTGCAGTTAATTGCAGTTCCAAAATAGAGCTTTTTAAAGACGTTATTTATGGAAAATTTGCATATGTTTAAAATGCGGCTGACACAGATTGAGCATGCTGCTCTAATTTTACTAATATTTGTAGGTCGAATATAAAAACTGGAGAATTATTCTAATTTATAACTAAACTCAATGAAAAAAGGCAAAAAAGTCTGAAATTATTGGAAAATTTCATATTTCTTCTACTTTTTCGACTACGTGGAACAACAACTGTGTGCCACCCCACGTGACGCCTTTATATGCTTCTTAAATTTTTAACAGCAAATTGTGGAATCACTTTGGTGGCAGTGATATCTTAATTGCATTGGTGTTTTGTTTAGAACTTCGGCAGCACTTGCTTGGGGATTTGAGCTTTAGGATTTTTTCACACTATGTAGTTTTTAATATTGAGATTTTAACTTCGTGAGTGTTTGCCAAACAACGTGTCACCAGGGGTTTTTCAATAAAGGATTAGGATTAATTTTTATCTTATTAGTTAGAAATGAAATTTCTGCTTTGTTTGTAAATAGACTTAGTTTTAGTTTTTTTTTAAATGTAAATCGTGTCTAAATAAATTTAAAGGTAGGGCAGGTGGAATAAAAGATGATGAGCTGAAACTCACTCGTTTGACCTTTAGAAAACGCTTATCATTGCAGAGGGAAGAGTAATACAGGCAACAATGGGACTTTAAGTACTCTCTGTTACAGACATAGAAAGTTTGGGAATAACGCCTATGAATGCGCTGCCCCGGGGACGTGTGAAATGGCAGGTATCAGAGCTCAACGTCCAACAAAAAACGACTTCCCGTCTTCGTCGCAGTGAGAGGATCAGATGGCGGGATTAAAAGTCCCCTTACAGAGACTGTTAAACAGTCTCCCGAACGTCCATTGCGCTGGACTTTCAAATTGGTCAAAAACTCTTTTGTTGACCCTAATAATTTGCCACAAAATCTTTAGTTTGTTTCAGATTTGAATACAAATGTTTTATTTTTAATCGATTCTGGAAGTGAGATATCACTTTTACCGAAGTCTTTAACTAATGGTATTAACAAATATTTTCTCCCTAATAGCAAGAGTATCCAAGGAATAGGCGACTCAGTAATTCACCCAGTTGGGAGTGCAGATATTGAAGTTAATGTTAGTGAACTAGGTAATTTCACACATACCTTTTGGATAACTCCAGAGTCAAGGGGTTATGGTATCATTGGACTTGATTTTCTAAAAGCGAATGAATTAGAAATACTGCCAGCCAAGTCACAATTACGCTCAGCAATTTCAGGCCGGAAGACAAAACTCCTTGTGGCTTCAGACTTTCCCAGCCCTGTAGTTGCATCAATCAACAGTGTCGAACTGTTAAACTCAGGCAAAAATTCTTTAGAAGAAAGATGTAAGGCCTTACTTGCTAAATTTCCAGAAGTTACTAAGAAACCTGACTATACTGTACCATCAAAGCACAATTATTCCCTAGAGATAATAGTCGATAATTAATGTCCTAAAATGACCAAGGCCAGGAGATGCGGTGGTACATGAGAAGTAATTAAAGATCATTTCTTTGATCTATTAGAGAGAGGTGCTGTAGTCCGGGGTAGTGGGGATACATGTGCTTCTCCAGTTACTTGTGTACCCAAGAAAGATAAGACTTATCGTGTCTGCATTGACTACACTATTCTAAATTCACATACACGTCCTTTATCTTATCCGCTACCTCGTATAGACGAACTGTCTGAAATCATTCCAGGAGGTACATGTGTTTTCTCTACCCTGGATCTAAAAGAAGCTTATTACAGCTTGCCAAAAGAAATAAGTTCTCAAAAGTATGCTGCAATAATCACGCATAAAGGAGTTTTCATTCCAAAACGATGTACGTTCGGATTGAAAAATGCCCCTACCAGATTTCAGCAGATGATGGAAAGTATTTTTATTTCTTGTCAAACTTTTACATTTATTTATCTGGATGACATATTGATTTTTTTCAAAACTGAGGAAGATCATATCTCTCATTTGAAGACAGTTTTTAAGATATTGTCTGGCAATGGATTATACCTAAATACAAACAAATGCAATCTTGCTAAAACAAAACTAGATTTTTTAGGTCATTCTGTTAGCATTGAAGGACTTAATGTCTTAGACTCAAAGGTTTAGGCTATTCGGGAATACCCTATTCCCACCACACGAAGAGACCTAAAACGTTTTTTAGGCCTTGCGAATTACTATCATCGTTTTGTTCCAAAGATTGCTGAAATAACTGCACCTCTCAATGAGTTGTCTGGAGGTCCAAAATCTACTAATCGTGCTAAAATTAAACTCAAAAATAGACATGTTCAAGCCTTTCAAAACACAAAGGCTTTTTTAGCACATACGACAACCTTGTCTTATGAAGATCATAACAAACCACTTATGCTATTTTCAGATGCATCTGATACCCATATTGGCACAGTCCTCGAGCAGGAAGGCGAGAATGGGGAGATGCGTCCTTTGGCATTTTTTTCAAAGAAATTGCCACCACTTGAGACTGTTAGGTCAACTTTTTATAAGGAACTTCGTGCCCTTTATTTAAGCTTGAAACACTTTCAATATAGAATTCTTGGCAGGAGGTTGTTGATAAGGACAGATAACAAGGCATTGGTTGGGGCCATTAACAATAATCTAAAAGATCAGTCACCTATGGAACAACGGTACATCATGCTGATAAAAGAGTTTGATCCAGAAGTAGCACACATAGCCGGATCCAACAACACAGTTGCAGATGCTCTAAGCAGGCCGACTCAGATTACAGCCATGCATGTTAGAGCACACCAAGAGGAACCGGATTACTTGTGTAGTTCGGAATCTGAGTCTAGTGACAGTGAGCTGGACATAGATGATTTTGATAACAGTGAGCAATTGATAACTCCAGAAGTTTATGATTTGGATATTTCAAGCTCAGATGTAGAATCTGTTAGCCCTAAAACTTTGGATAGGGAGGCAATTGCAATTTTCCAAAGGAGGGAGCCAGGCCTTATTGACCAAGCACGCCTCTTAAAGAAAGAAGTCCAGTTCACAACATACGAAAACATGGCTTTCTTTATAGAAGATGGAATTAAACGTGTCAGTCATATTGCCTGAGTCGTTGCGTCTGACTGCGTACAATGCAGCCCATAACAGGCTTCACTTGGGTATTGAGAAGTCCATAGAAGCCGTAGCAAGAACTTTCTGGTGGCCTAAGTTAAGGAATGACATCAGTCACTGGGTTAATAACTGCGCCACGTGTCAGCAGACAAAAGTTTCTAGACATAACAGGCCAAACATAGGTTTTTTCCCAATAACACGCAACATTTCCAATTTTTACATTTAGACCTTATAGGTCCATTGGATAAGTCAGTTGACTATCAATATGTTCTAATGATAAAAGATAGAGCAACTGGGTTATTGGTAACGGCTCCTATACCAGATAAAACAGCAATAACTGTTAGGTATGCCTTTATACAAAACTGGGTAGGGCATTATGGAGTACCTCAGGTTGTTCTTTCAGATAACGGCAAAGAATTTAAAAAAATTTTATTGCAAGAGGCGTGTAAACAATTGGGAATTGAGCAAAGGTTTACCTCTTCAAGAACGCCTCAGACAAATGGTTATGTTGAAAGACAGAATAGAACAATCAATGTGACTTTTCGTTCACTTAAAGACAAAAAAAATTGGGCTCTTCACCTCCCATTAATTACTTGCACCATTAACAACTCATTTATTGAAGGTTCCCCCTACACCCCGGCCCAGTATGCATTTGGATGCTCTTTAAATTTAAGTGGCCGACTCCTTTTTGATGAAGTTGATGAAATTCTTCAAATCACCAGACCATCTCCTTTTGAATGTGCGGTCTTTGTAAATTCCATGGCAGATATCAGCTGCAAGTTCAAAAAAACTAAAAATGATGCACCTTTTTATCAGCCAGGCCTTTTTAATTGTAGATATATTTGGCTTAAAAAAAATAACAGAAAGAAATTAGATAAGTTGTATGAAGGACCATACAAAGTAGTAAGAAATAAATCAACAGAACATTCTTTGTACATAATAAAAAATTCCCATGTTGTGAAAGTATCAATTAGAAATACTAAAGCTTATGTTGGTCCGTTAAATCTTACTGATGAATTGGAAGGTATTAATAGTTATAATTTAAGGCCACATGGGCCAGTTAATTATGCAGAGACCCATAGTTCAGAGGAGTAGGACGTGTTCAATGGTATGGTGGATTATTTTGGGTTTGGACTGTAATAGTTATTTTTTTATTTAATATCCAATATTATTAATATTTCTTTTTGAGCTATTTTATCCTTATAATTATTTATAAAAAGTTGTAAACAAGTCATATGTAATTTGGAATAAAAAAAAAAATTCTGTGTTTTAACTGTGCTTTGTTTTTGAGTTGATTTGTTTATCTAAATATAAACTAACTTATAACAAGATAATAAGATTTTTTTTTACTTTTATTTTATTTATTCTTACTTTTTTGTATCTAAGTTGAACTATTAAATACAATTATTGCTTTGTTAAGTTTATGACAATAAATTTATTTTGAAACAAAATCCTAAATTTTGGCTTAAAGATTATTTTATTAACACACGAGAAAAAAAAAACATATCAAAAATAAAGATTTATTCTAACATTTTATTTTATAAAAAAACTAATTTTTTGTTTGGTTTTATAAGTGTTGGGAAGTTTAAATAAATAATGAAATCCTGCTTGTGTAACTTACAGTAACCAAGCAAATTTAACAACAACTGTACACATTGAAAAAATTCCCTAAAACACAACAAAAAAATGAAAACTTTATTAATTGCTGTTCTATGGAATTTATTGATTTAAGTTCAGAAGTTTGACATTTTACATGACCGTAATGTTATGTGTAACTGTATTTGATTTTATGGGTTTTGTCGCCATGATTGTTATTTTAGTTTATGTATTTTGTCGATAATCTTAGTATGACGTTATTTATACATATTTTGTTTTTTGTTACCTATGTATTCTTTTCTTTCCTTGAAGAGAGTGAGGAAGGAAAGCGAGATGTTACTGCACATCTTTGCTAGCGTGTTTTTATATATTTTACTGTTTTGAGAACAATACTTCATTAGATAGGTGCATGTTTAAAAAAAAAGAAAAGAGAGGAAAGGTAATGTAACGATACGTTATTTAATTACAATTTTCTATTTTTTTATTGGAAACACTTTGTTGTTGGGAAAGCTAAAAATAACAACAAATGAGATGTTGACAAGTTATAGTACAAGAAATTTGAAATTGTTGCTATAACAACAGTCATCATTCAAAGAAATTACTATTGTAAGCGGGGGGCATTGTTAGACAGAGTAGTCTGAGTTCTGAGGAAAGAATTGGAGTGAAGTTTATTGTCTTCCAGTAGGTCCACCTTTTCCTGTGTGCTAGTGACTAATTTTATTGACTTTTTTATAAGCAAGATACTTAAAATGTTTTTAGACAAATTTAAGTATTTTCTTGAACTTTGTTAACATTGTATAAAGTTTTATAACAGTTTATAAAATTTTATTGATTTTTTCATACCTGAGTTTTTTACTTTATTCATTTTAAGTTTTTTATATTATGTTACAAATTGGTTTACTATTAAGTTTTTAGTATATAAATTTATCCCAACTGCTTTGTATTTTATATTATTAAATAATTTTTGTTAAAGTAAATTTAAACTATGTCACGGGTCAGTTCAAATCCAGAGTGTCTCCCAGACACTAGGATTCAAACTCGGGCTAAGAGTGCTCGCATTCAGAGCCAAAGACCTCTTAGCCATGAGTCCACCATTGACCCTCCTACCCTTCTAAACAAACCCTTGGAAGTTGGCATGCCAACCTCCTCTGGTTTCAAACCAACCAAGGTTAGTTAAAATTTGAATTTAAGTTTTTCACTCATATGCTTATTGATTGTAAAATTTTGTTTCTTTTGTTACTTAAATAAGATTTTTACAAACTAGTTTTTTACAATCAATAAGCATATCAGTAAAAAAATACTCAAACTACTTATAAACTAAATGATATTTTATAAGCTTGCTAAATTCAGTAGAGTTTTTAAAACTACAATAAATCCTTACTGAATGCTCAAAATTGATTTTAAAAACTTTCAAACTGTAGGATAATTCTAAATAAATAAATACTTCAACATCAAGTTAACAAGATTGAAACCATGACCTTAAGGTTTAGTTTAACTTTAGAAAAATCGGTAAAACAGAGAAGTGTTGAATGTTTTTTGAGGTATACACAAAAATCTTATAAATTTGTATTAAGCTTTACAAAGCATTTTCTGAGGAACACATAGACTTTCATTTATTGAATGTAACATTTTGTATATTAAATAATTGCATTTTTTAAGCTCTAAGCTTGATAAATTTACCAAGTTAGTTGCAATATTTTACTCTCAGTTTTACACTACTACCCAACTTAAAAACAGAATTCTATTTATATCTATAAAATATTAATTGTGTAACTTTATGCTTATGATGATTTTTAATGCTTGTTACTTTTATTTTTAAAATAAATATAAATGATAAGTTATTAAGTCTATATTTTCACCAGTTTAGTCTTTTTATTAGTAGTCAGTAGGCTGGCAACGTTAATCTACTTTTTCGGTGACATAAAAACCAAAATAAAACCTGTACATTGTTGAACAAAACTGGGTTTTCTTCATTTCAAAACTGGCTCTTTTCTGCTTTAAGTACATTTGTAGTAATATAAATTAAAATACTGCAAAATTTTGTTAATTTTTGTTTGTTGAACGATTAAAAAAGTGCTTAAAAAGTTTGGTCTGAGGACCTGATGTACGAAAAAATCTTTCGATATCGATTCATACACAAATTTTCACACAGTTTAATGTCTTGTCCAGGACTGTTTGTATACAAGTTACCCAAAATACGTCCAAAATTAACAATTGAAACAACTATACAAAAATAGCTGAAATACTTATACATATCTAAACGTTTTACCGCTTTTTCTGATACGGTATATATCCCATTAAAAAGTACTAAAGTTATTTGAAAGTTCTAAATTTCTATATATATTTGATTGTTTAAAGAAAACTTGTGTAAGCTTACGGTTGTTTTAAGGCAACTTTGGGAAATACTGAGGACCTAATAGCTGAGAAGTCGTTTATTAGATTAACCTCATTATAAGCTTTTAAAGACTAAGAACACAAGCTACAATATGATAACAAATTTTAAATTTTTACGCCAAGTTTTTTAAACATTTTTTAAGCAACATTTTAAAGAATATTTACGATTTTTTAATGGAAAAAGCAGTATAAAACATGTTCTAAAACTTTGAGTTTAAAAATAATTCTTCCTGATTTTCAACAAACACTATACAATACTAAAAAAAAATTGTTGAAACATTAACTATAAATAAGTATTTCAGATATTTGTGTGTAGTTTCGGCAAGCAATTTTTTGACGTAAACGTTTAAGAATTTTTAGAAACATTAGAACTAAGAAACAGCAAAAAGTTTTTGCGTTTGAACTTACGTTACATTTGAAACACTTGAAGCATAAAAGCAACAAAACTTGTTTTATGACATAACTTTTGTTTCATTAAACCGTGAATTTTCTATTAATTAATATCAAACAAAAATTTCTTCTATTCACTAAAATTAACCGCTTGTTTACTTACCGCTTGACTTCCTCTTTTCAGCCAGGTGTGATGTAACTTTTTAACCCGTCATCAAGTGTAAGAGTTGTCAACATAATTTACGCTTTAAAAAGATGTTGCAACAGAGTTTAAGCTTATCTTCATCAAAGTAAAAAAAAAGTTAAACGTAATTTTGTAACAGTACAAAAGTTTATAATATCATTAAACTGTAACTTAGAGTTTTAGGACTTACTTTGAAAAATGCTTACTAAAATTTTGGCAAATCATACTTTTTTTTAGGTTTTTTTACATCATTGTTTTTAACTGAAGTTTTTTAGTAACCATACATATACTTACAAAAAAAAGTTTTGTGACTTCTTTACTTTTTATTTTTGAAGTTTACTTTTTGAAATGTTGCTTTTTTTTTAATTGTTATCGGAGAATTTTGGTGTCTTAAATACCTTAAACACTTAAAAAAACTGACATGTAAAACATTTCCTATTTAGACATTGTAAATTTAATGTATGAAATTTTAATTACTTATTTTACTTTTTAGCCATTCAAAGAACTCCACCAAAACGATTTTATCCAAGATCTCTCTTAAAAACTCCACCTAGATATGTCTTTCCTTCAAAAACTTCCACTCTTCTAAAAACTCCACCAAGTCGATTTGATCCTTCAAAGACCTTCAATCTTCAAAAAACTCCACCAAGTCGATTTTCTCCTTCGAAAACCTTCAATCTTCAAAAAACTCCACCAAGTCGATTTTCTCCTTCAAAGACCTTCAATCTTCTAAAAACTCCACCAAGTCGATTTGATCCTTCAAGGACCTTCAATCTTCAAAAAACTCCACCAAGTCGATTTTCTCCTTCGAAAACCTTCAATCTTCAAAAAACTCCACCAAGTCGATTTTCTCCTTCAAGGACCTTCAATCTTCAAAAAACTCCACCAAGTCGATTTGATCCTTCGAAGACCTTCAATCTTCAAAAAACTCAGCCAGGACGGTTTACCGCAGGAAGTACTTCACCAACTTCACCAAAGAATTATAAACTTCATGATGTTGAATATTATCGCCAAGGTCAGTATACTAGATGACTATAAAAAATACTAAAACTGTAAAACAAATAAAATCCCTTAAAATCTTAATTGCAGTTAAAAAAAATTAAGACAAAACTTAAAAAAAAGGAGTTTACTAATTTTTCCAGTTTCAAACTCATAGTTATTGATCCAAACGTATTAATTTCAGAGGTAGGGAAGTATGGAAATTGGGTACCTGGTAGGGAAGAAAAAGTTGGGGACAACTGGTCACCCGGAAACAAACGTATGCGGTTGATCGAGGCCCTTCAGAAGAGGCCTGGCGACAAGCACTTTAGCAAGTAAGTTGCCAACACACAGTACTAATTTCAAATGTATCTTGTGCATTTATCTGTTGCAGGTCCCACGCTGCTCAGTACAAGAAAGGTCGGTTCGAGCCCGAGCGGGATCAGCACGACCAGGAACTGCCTTGGCCGATGCCGAAGCAAACGTACGACGCCGCTTTGAAGCTGTTCTACAGTGCTATTGGTGAGCTTGTCGAAAATAAAGTTTTGTTTAGTTTAAGTAAGGTTTAAAACATCTTAGTAGTTATTACGGAAACTTTTTTTTTGTTTTAGAAAAACTCTAGTGTTTATAGTACTTATTTTGGTAAGAAAAAGGCTTGTGCTTCATTACGACAGCAAAACTTTTTTATGCTAGTTTTGGAAAGAAAAAATATACTTCTTTATGTTGTCGAAAAAAAAGCACTACAAAAAAAAGTTTCGTAATTATAACTTTTTTACTAAACCTTTAACTGCTTTCTTCACTTTTATTATAAATTTTATAAGAATAAAATTTTCACAATAAATAATATATTTAAACATTTTAACTTGTTGTTATTCTTTTACTTTTTTAATGTTAGTTTTGTTTTACGATACTTTTTACGCTGAATTTCTTCACACTAACATTAATAAAAAAATCAAACCGGCTGTTAACTTTGTATGCTTCCTAATTTCCAGGGCAAAGCGCATTTAACAATATTCCAGCCGTGACCGAAGAAAATCCCTTTGGAACTCCAAATATGGCACCTGACATTACAAGAACTGATTTGATTGGAAGAAAGCAAAGGAGACGATTTTTGAAGAACCACGATGCAAGTGACCGCGAACAAGTAAAGAGAATGCAAAGAATATTCGAAGATGGAATGAGTGAGTTGAACTAGAGATATTAGATTTCTATACTGGTAGGGTTATATTTAAATATTTTAAAATTTTGTTGCTTTTACGAATAATATATTTTATACAGTTGTTTATTTTATTTGAAATAAACTATCTTACGTTTATTAAAAAGTAATCTTTATGTTCCTTTGTTTTAAAATTAGATTATTTGTTTCCAGAATCAGATGAAGACTTTGAATAGCTTGAAGGTTTCTGAACATCTATCGATACAATATACCGCATTAAAAAAATAAACATGAATCAAATTCAGTTGTTTTATATTTATTACATCAATTTAAGATTTATGAAATTGTAAAATATATAGTACTTGTAAAAAGTTTTTATTAAATCAAAATATAGTTAAAATGGCATAAGACTATTTAAAACATGGTAGTTGTGTTAACTTAAGTTTCATATTTGAAGTAGTAAATTGTAACAAAACAAAAAACTTTATTTAATATTAAGTAATAAGTTTTTTTTAAAGAAGTTACAGCATTGCTGAATCGTTCAATCTTTACTTTTGGTATACAGTGTGAGTTTTTATTACAGCAATTATCTAAGTTTATCATATGTTAACGTAAAAAAAAGTATTTGTTTTCTATAAACAGCAAAAATTTGTGTTAAAGCTGTTCGTACCGCACTTTTTTAGCTAGGTTAGTATTTCAAAAGAATATATCAATAAGTTAAATAAAGCAAGTTTACATCGAACTTGTTCTAAAAAGCAAGTATAATTTCAGTCATTAACTGTTTTAGATTTAACTGGAAATTTTAAAACAGAAGTCCGCATTTACCGTAAGCACAGGCTACTCTCATAATAATGTTATTTTCGGCACGAAATGTAAAGAAAAAGTCTTTTACGGATGACATTTATATAAAAGTAGTTGTTGTAGTCAATACTATTTTACTATTTTGAAATACTACTTTGAATACTTCTCACTTAGTCATTATTAACTAATAGGATTAAATTTTGGAGAAAGTTTACGTTGCGTTTTAAATGTATATATTTAGTTTTTAAAGTCACGAAGAAAAAATTAAAACAAAAGCTATATTTAAAGTTATACGTAAGCAATTAGAATTATTATTTTATTTCCTAGAGTTTAACTTTATCTTTATAACTTTTTTAGCATTTGTTGCATAAAAACTTTTAACTAGACTAGATACCTATTAAAATCTCATTATAAATATTGTTATCATGTAATTGATACAACGGTCGGTTATTTAAAAAAAGTATGAATTATGAAAGTTTACTTTCCATATATCAAACTAAAAGTCTGTTAAAATCTATAAGCTACTTCGCTTAGTAATCATCACTAAAATTTTTCTGTAAATACAGTGATAATTTGAAGCTTTTTTTGTTTTGTTTTATATTTAAAATATAACAAATTTTTAAACTCATATCTAATACAGGTAGAATCAAACTCATGGTCAAAATTTGACTTTTAAGTAATTTTATTTGTTTTCGACTTATTCAAAATTATTATGTTATTTTTAATAAAATTCATATTTTAAGGTAGAATAACATCAGAATCAGAACTCGTTCTCTCCTCTGCAACGATAAACGTTTTCTGAAAGTTAAGCGAGTAAATTTGAGCTTATCTTGCGTTATTCTACCTACCTATCCTTAAATTTGTAAAAAAAATCACCTTTTTATTAAAAAATTAAAAGTAATATGTATATATAGTTAAATACAGAACATTTTTTAACTAACCAAATTAAAAATAAAAACTAATCCTAACCCTTTACAAAAAAAATCTTTTGACATGTTGTTTGGCAAACACTTATAGGTTAAAGTCTCAACTCAACATTAAAAACTACATAGTGTGGAAAAATCCTGAAGCTCAAATTTCCAAGCAAGTGCTGCAAACGTTCTAAAAAAAAGAATTAAGAAAATTTAGTTATAATATAACTGCCACCAAAGTCAGTCCACAATTAGCTGTTAAAAGTTTAAGTAGCAAATACCATTAAGCAGTATAAATTATGAATCACAAAGCTTGATCATCATTTAAAGGCTTGGCCAAAGATTTCTCACATAACAAAGTTTTATTAAAAAAAGCACAAAATCTCTACAGAAATAGTTCTTTATATTATAAAAATAAGGTAAATATCATAAAATTTCAATCTTAAGTTTATACAAAATTCAAAAGAGAAACATTATATATAGAATTAATCTATTTACAAATGCACATGAATGACAATAAAACAATATACTCAGGCATATGATTAAAAGCACTCCAGTTTTACTTTTTGTAGCAAGTTAATAAAAAAAAATTATAACAGCATTTAAATTCATCTTTATTTAGTTTTTTTTAATATTCTCCGACACTAGACCAACATTTTTGAACAAATACCTAAAGGAGTTCATGCCAAGTCTGTAGGTCTTTCAGTTATGAAATTTAATATTTTGTAAGACAGTGTATTGTGTGAGTGAAGAGAACTAGGAAGAGTAATAATTTTGTGCTCAACACCAAATCCAGTCATACTATTCTTCATTAATTTAAAAATTTGCAATTTAAACACATCATTTAATTTCAGCAGACAAGTTTTCACAAACAAAACGGGTGTGTTTGGGTCAAAGCAGGCACACAAAAACATACCTCACTATTCTTTTTTGCATTCAAAAAAATTTGTTTCAAATAACATCCAGTAGCACTACCCTAACCAGTTTTGAAGATGCGGATAAAACAAACTATAATACACCATTTTAAGTGTAATCACATCCAAACAGTACCTCACTTTTGACAACACAAAACTACTTCTAGACAGTGAGGGCTGCCACAAGGTCAGAAAAGTCAGGAAAAACTAAAAAAAAGACAAAGGTCAGGAAAAATTAGGGGTTTTTGAAAAAATGTCAGGAAATTTGACAAAATTTGAGAAAAGATCAGATTTTGTCAGTTCAAAAATAAAAGGTTAAAATAAAAGGTCATTGAAAGTTTAAATTTTTATTTTTTTGATTTAGTATAATCTTTTATGGCTTGATTGTTTTTTCCATTTTTTTTATTGATTTCTTTTAGTGGCATTTATTGTTTATTTTGACTGTTAGTTTCTTTTCTGTTGTACCACTAGAAAACTAGTTATTATCTAGAACTTTTTACATTAGTGATGTTTTTGTTGGTTAATAATGAATATAATGGTTGTTAATGATATGCTATCAATTGTGTTGCAAGGTAGCCAACAAATCTGGAATCCTGGAAAAACACAAGTTTTAGAAAATTTGAAAAAACGTGGAAGAACCTAGAATTTTAAACAAAAATCATTAAAAAGCCTAAAAATAAACTGTAATTTTTATCAACTTTTAAAAATTAACTAGTAAAAGTTTTTATAGGACATAAAAAGTCTAAAAAAATTAAAATTTTAAACAAAAATCACTGAAAAACCTAGATTTTAAACAATTTTTATAGGTTAGGTAGTGAAAGTTTGATACAACACAAAAGATTTATCATAAAGATAAACAAATTATTCCTCCATCAAAATTCTTTTTTAATAATAAACAGATTTAAAGGAGCATTACAGCATTTTTTCAACTTTGTTATACTGATTAACACAGTTTTTACCTTGAATTTAATTTTAAACTAAAAGTAGATCTAATAACAAGTACTTTTAAAAACATGAAAAAATCAGAAAACCTGAAAGAAATTTCCTATAAACATCTGGCTACCATAGTAATAGTAATAATGTATTTTTCAAGGACTTAAAATCTATCAAAAAGCACGTTTTTTAACTTAAGAGTAATTTACTACTAAAAATGGTTGAAAAAGGATGTACTTTTTAAAACCTTGTAGAAGTATTGATAACCTCAAAAAAATTGTCAAAAATCAGCGGCCACCCCGTGTGTTGTATTATGAGTATTCTCCTGTAAATTATATGAAATTTAATAAATAATTTTTATGTGGTACTCCCTTCCCTTATAACATTTTTGCTGATACACAAGTGATCTCATCTTAACTTGAGATGAAAAATTATCTTTAAAAAAAAGTTTTAATTCAATTTTGTCAACAAACAAATTACAACAAATTTTTATGCTGATTATTAATTTTCTTCTCTTGATAGAGTTTATTATGCAATGGCTATTGTTAAACATCTTTATAAAAATTATTTTGATGCCATTGCTCATATAGTTTGCTTACTGTGTGACTAAATTTTTTTAGAACGTTGTATTTCATGACAAGCTTTATATTCTTGACTTTTTATAATTTTCATGTTGCTGAAAGTTAAAAAAAAACAGAAAACTTGTTTCTGTAGAGTCTTGTTATTTTTGTAAATTTTAGAAAAGTTCATTTAATTTCCATATTGCTTAAAGTCACTTGCTTGTGTATTTTAAATGTAGTGTTTTGTTTTTAAAGTACTCAGTTGCATTAAATAAATAGCTAATTTTTTAACAATAAGTTATAAGTTTTAATGGTGTTGTAAACAGGCAATATAACTACTTAACTTTAAGTTTATGTTTAACTAGTGCAAAAGTTATTATTTTTTTCTTTTGTTTATGCTTTAAACAGTTAATTTTAGAGTCTACTAATAACTATAGTGTCTACAAAGCTAAATTAAAATTTTAAATTAAAAAAATACATTTCCACCGGACAAAATATAGTTATTTCAGTTTAAATAAACATTTAGTTAAACAAAAGGTAAAACAAGTTTAAAACGTTGTTGCATTTAAATTAAGTTTAGATTACAACTTAGATAAATTTATTATATTGATATATATATGTATATATATAATAAAGGTTTTATACAAAGTTCTGATCGATAGTGCTCGACAAATCAAATTGGAGCTTAATTATTATAATAAACTGCAACTTACTGACGATCACATGAAATTTTACATTTCAATGTGTGAAACAGCTGTTTGAATTATAGTTTTTATATAATTAAATATGTATATATATACATATACTAATTGCAGTTTATTTGTGATGAACATACTATCTTTCACATGCTATTTATTTGTTTGATAACTTAAGCAATATAAAATAAGTCAACCTAATATAATTTTTGATAAAATGTGTACTTAGTTGCATACATAGTTCACCATATATGGTAATTTTCAATAAGCAGTCATGCATGATTGTAAGTACAAGATTCTTACCAAGTGTTTGAGCCTTGATTCAAGTAACAACTAATTTTAATTCTTTTATGTAACAGAAGTATCAACCTTAGAGTCCAGAGAAGTATTAGCCTGAACAATTAAGATTTATATATATTGAACAGCATGTTAACTTACTATTTGTTTTTGTTGTTTAATATTTAGTCGAACAATACTTTTTTCATAAGTAGATTTAATTCAAGTTCAAGTACTTAAAAACTTTATAAGTGTATTAAGTTCTATAAATACTCTTTACTTAAATTTATCTATTTGTTTAGTTTGCATTTTGTTTACAATCCAAAGAAATTTGTATTTAAAGAGTATAGTTTTACAATATCCTTAGTGTATATTTTCTTTACAACAGAACGAATAAGATTAATTTTTTTGGCCTAGTATTTAAAAAATAACATTTAACAATCTACTAGTCAATTTTTAGTTATACTCAAAATTGTTTATGATATTCACATAGCAGGTGTTACACATTCACAACTGAAATACTTTTGTCCAATTATTCTAAGAATTTTATTAGCAGGTTTCTTTTATTAAAGTAAGTACTTTCTTGCTTTCTCTCCCTTTAATTACTTAGGAAAATAACACTTTTTAAAAAACATAATTTTGATATACTTGAAAAAAAAACCTTTTGTATACTTATTTAGATAAAAATTACAAATTAATACTTGTTTAAATAAATTTACTTATAAATGGATAAGCTTGGAGATGGCAATGTAATAAATAAAAGTTAGTTTTTTTATATCATTGGTATAACATTTTCAGAGAGTTGCCATATATACTTAGTTTTATTACGTAACATAGTTTATTTACAGGCTACAAATATTTTTGTTTATTTTAAAATACACTATCTTTGATTCTTTGATGAATTTAAAAGATTGATATATAAATTATTAGATATATTTTGTACAGAAAACATCTTAATCAATTTTTGTTTAAGTCAGTTTTCTCAAAGTTGGCTTGTGCAAGTACTAGAAATAAAACTTTTCATAACCACTTTTCTTGAAAAACAAAAAAAAAAGCATCAATCTCCTAGATTTTAGTCTTGCAATTTTTGAATATTGAAAAATTAAAATAAAAAAATATATTTAAACTAAATAAATTGTAATTTTATCATTAAAACAGACATTAAGTGCATAGTGGTGTCCAACATTGTTTTATACAAAAATAACACTAGGTCTTATATGAAAGCTATAAGTACAAACTACAAGCCAGTTTCAAATAATTCAAAAAAAATATATGATTTTTGAGATACTATATTTTTGATACAAGCATATGGACTGCAAATTACTGTGGTTAATTTTCTCAAAAATTTTAAAAAATTCTATAGGTTTATCTTCTCCTTCATTTTATAAGGTAGAGACCTCAAACTTTCAGGATATGTTTCTTATATAGTTTGAAAAAATTTAACAGTGCAAATTTTAAAATATAAAAAAAAAAGTTTAGACAAAATAAATAAAATAAAAAAGGTGTATTTTTTTTGAAAATTTTATTTTATTCAAAAATTATAAAAGTCCTGCATAATTTTTTTTTTATCTAGTAATGGACTATCCGTAAAAATTTGAAAAACAGTGGTTGAAAAATTAAGGAGAAGATAGATTTTTAATGAAATAGTCTTTTTCGTGTTTTTAGTTTGCTCCTTTCTTATGGAACCTATTGAGGTCAACAACTTGGATTGCTTATATCTCAAAACTTAAATTGAATTATTTTAAGGGGTTAAAAATGTCTGATAGATCAGATAAAGCTCTACAAAATAATATCAACCGGTAAAAATCAAGGTGGACTCCCTATGTCCTAAACTTCATGTATGAAACTGAGAAGTTGAAATTGTTCTTTTTTACAAGCATTAGAATGAAAATCATATAGTTTGCTAAAATATTTTAAGATAAGATAGATGTTTGAAAAAAAAATGTTTCCCACTGTTTTAGTTTGCTCCTTCTCTAAGTTACCACCTCAACTTTGATCAGCTTAAGGGCATAGTGGGGGGGTCCACCTTGATTTTTACAAGTAGATCTTATTTTATAGAGTTTTATCTGAGCTATCAGAAATTTTTAACCGCTTGAAAAAATTCAAAGTATTTTCTGAGTTATGTGCAGTCAAAGTCGGTGACCTCATTAGGTTCCTAATGGAAGGTGCAAACTAAAAATGCAAAAAAAGACCATTTCACTTAAAATTTATCTCTTTCTTCATTATTTTACTAATCTTCTTCAAATTTTCACAGAATGGTATTACTAAATTTTAAAGAGATTGAATGCAGGAATTTTTTTAGTTTAAAAAAATTAAATTTTTATAAAAAAAACCACCAATTTTTTGGATTTTTTTTTTAATTTTTACTTTTCAATATTTTCTAAATTCTAAAAGGAACGTTTCCTGAAAGTTTGAGGTCTCTAGGTCAAAAAATGAAGGAGGAGATAGGTTTTTAGTGATTTTTTAAATTTCCGAGAAAATCAACCCCAAAAAATTAATGGTCCATACGTTTGTATCAGAAACTTTTTATAAAAATTACAATATCTCAAAAGTTTAATAAGATTTTTTAATTCTATAAAAACTGGCTTGTAGTTTGTACTATAAGCTTTCATTTGAGATACAATGTTATTTTTCGTAAAAAAAATGTTGGACCCCCCCCCTATGCCCTTAATCTTAAAAGTTACTATGAGTTCGTAAACAGAACACAAGCATTTTTTGAATTTTTTGAACAGTTAGACATTTTTTTCAAAGACTTTGACTTAAACTAAGTTGGTCTCTTGATTATAGGGTTAAAATGAATAGAAAATAATGGAAGTTTATAGCCAAAAATAGGGTGTCTAGTTTCCCTTGATTATTGCAATTAAAAAAAAACAAAACTGGATAAAATTAAAAAAAAAAACATAACACTACACGATTTCCCTGGATTCTAGTTTTTATGCCAAGAGGTGGACCTACTTTTAATAAAAAATCAGTTGTTTATGATTACACTTATATATAAAATTGAGGCCAATTGTGGAGAAAAAAGTACAAGAAGGTTGGAAACAATCATCTGGATTTTTATGTTATTGATAAGGTAGATCACTAAATTTTGTTTAAAAAAAGTTAGTAGACATATTTGAGTTGAGTTTTGAAACTTACACTAGATATAGATATTTTATTAAAATTTTGAAAGTTTGAGATCTTTTAAGTTCTTACAAGACACTAATTTTAAGGGCATATGGGGGTTAATCACCTTTTTTATATTTAGACTTGTTTTATTGAGTTTTAATTAAGCTAAAAGTTGCTTTTTACTGATTTTTTAGATTTTTGAGATCAATCTGGTCAAAGTCGAAGACTACAATATGTTCCCTATGGAAGGTGCAAGGCAAATACTTAGAAATCAAAAAGAAATCTATATCCTCCTACGTTTTTGAGATAAATAACTTAAACTTTCTCCTTGCAATATTGAGGAAATTCTGTCAAAAAAAAATTGAAAATAATTATAAATGAAAAATTCTATGACAAAAAACCATAAAACAAAATTTTTTTCTTATAAAATTTTTGTTTTCCTAAAACTCTTCCGACAGAATTTTCTAAATATTACAAGGAACATTTCCTAACAGTTTGAGGTATTTATCCCAAAAAATGTTGGAGAAGACAGATTTTTAGTGAAGTAGTCTTTTTTTGCAGTTATAGTTTGCACCTCCCATAAGGAATCTATTGTTGCCTCTGACTTTGACCTGCTATATCTCCAAAATTGTTTTGAATTTTAGAAACTGTAAAAATTATCTTGTAGCTTAGTTAAAACTGAATAAAATTTAAAAAAAATTGTGAGAAATGATTTATTCCATATACACTTAATATAAGATTTGTATCCAATAGATTACTAGTTTTTATGTGTTACTATTACAGACTTATGGTTTATACGTAAGCTTTTATTTTAAAGTCAATGTTAATTTTTATAAAAGATTATTTTTTACCTCTTATGCTTGTTTAAAAAATATAGAAAATACAAACTGATTAGAAATACTTGTTGGTTGATTTACAATGTATAATCAAATTTTTGATTAATCCACAGGGTTACATGACAATTTAAATTCGGACAACTCAAATTCTGACAATTCAAATTCTTGAAAAATATTTAAAAGACTATATCTCAAAAAGTAATATAAATTTGAAAAAAATAAAAAAAGCAGATGTAGATCTTATTAAAACCTACAAGCAACTTTTTATTTTTTGCAAATATTAAAAAACTTTCAAGATATTTCAAAATTACTTAAGATAACTATATTTTTTAATTAATTTAAGCCATATCTTAAAAAATATTTAATGTTTTGCAAAAACAAAAAAATGGCTTGTAGATATTAATAGGACCTACATATTTATGTTTTATATTTGACAAATATGCATTACTTTTTTAGTTATGGCCCTTTAAATTTTTTTATAAGAATTTGAATTGTCGGAATTTGAGTTGTCTGAATTTTAATAGTCGTACACCCAATCCACAGTAGATTTTATTAAATAATGAACTGTTCATAAAATAGAGAAAATATGTTATGATTCTCGAAATAACTATCTAAAAAGTTAAAAAAACAGTTATGCTTCGTTCACAGTATATAAAAAAGCTTGATTTAGATAAACAAGTATATTTGTTTTATACAATAAAAAGTCAATTTTTATTTTTAATATAAGTAATTTACACAAGTGATAATGGTATTTATAATAAAAAATTCTAGTAACCTGCACAATTACACACAATTAATTTAAACATGAAACAGATAGCACAAGCGAACAAAAATTTGATGTTTTAGATGAAGGTTTTGTACAGCAAGTATTGCAGTCAGATCAACCTTCTAGCTCTAATAAAAAAGGCAAGCTATTTTGTATGGTTATAATAACAAAAAATTATATTTATCATTCTGAAAAATTTTACAAATTTACAATATTCAAAATTAGTAGTTATTTATTAAGTATTAAAATGGTAGTCTGTTTATGACTTTAATTTTGATAATATACTGCATATATATAAGCTACAATTCAGTTCAATTTTTATACGTTTGTTTGATTAAGCTGACAGTAAAATTCTTATGTAAGAATATTTTTTTATTAAGTAAAATTTTGTAAATATTTTTAAATAGATAGGTCAGGAGTGTTTTATTTTTGAAAAAAAATATACTTAAAAAATGTTGTATAAATATGTCGACAATAAACTTTTTTAATATATTTTAAGTTAAAATATTATTGGTCATGGATTATAAATAATTGAAACCAGAGGAAAAAGTTGGTTTGATGTCCCAAAAACTTTTAAAAGAAGCTATTTTCAATATAAAAACAAATAAATATTATTAATATTTAAACTATTATAGTAATTAAGATAGGGACAAAAACAAAACTCCAATAATGATTTAGAGTCCATTAAAAATTTTGAGAAGCTTAAACATTATCATAAACATAAACGTTATATTACAGTATACTACCGCTTAAGTACGAACTTTTTTTGGTACGCATCACGCCTTAAGTACGCACTTATCCAGAAAGACGAAGTAAAGGATGTTATACTAGAACTTATAAGAAATTCCAGTTTTTTTGCCTAAATTTTCAATCATCAAGTTTTTCCAGATTATTTTATGTTTCCAGGTAGAATGACCAACCTGCTGAGTTAGCCTGAGACTTTCACAACTTTTAAACTAGGGTGAGTAATCCTGAGTAGTCTAAAGTAACCTGAGATTGTGACAGTCCTGTTATTAAATGTTAATAAAGTAAATACTTATGTAGTAGTTGCAGAAAAGTAAAAAGAATAATGATATTTGAGCTGTAATGCTATAAAATAAATATAGATGACAAAGTTAAAAAAACCTACAAATACAAAATAGTTAAGTCATAAATTAATTTAAATGTACATACATCGATGTTTTGAAAATGTTTGGTAAACAAAATGTAGTTTGGTACTTTTCCTCTAACAAAACAAAATGTAGCTTAATATTTTTTTTTAATCATTGACTGAATTGACTTTCTGTATTAAATGTATGTATTAATTATGTAAAAACTTTTTATAGAAAAAATAAATCATTTCAAGATTTATAAAAAAATTTTACAAATTAGAATTATGTATTAAATGTTATTTAAAATAAAAAGACTTGTTTGTTTGGCTTAATTATTTGGTGGCTAGTTGTAAGAAAGAAAACAAACAACTAAATTTCATATTATACTATGTCGTCAAAAAGTACGCACTACCCGTGCTAAGTACGCACTTTTTGGTCGGGTTCAATTTGCGTACTTAAGCGGTAGTGTACTGTACTTTGAACAAGATATTTTGAAATGTTTGAACAAAATTTTTTTCAAATAATCATATTTTGACAAGCACAAATAAAATTTTACTCAGTATCAGTTTAATATTCAGTATCAAAAAAAAAATTTGTTTTGTTATGTTTGCAGGTGTGGTAAAAAGTGGAAGCGAAAATAAGTTTGAATGCTGTATATGTAATAATAAATTTCATTCTGAAAGTAATTTACGCAGTCATATGAGTATCCACAATAAATCACATCAGTGTGAAGTTTGCCTGAAGTGTTTTACGCGTAGTTCAGCTCTTAATACTCACATGAGAACGCACACGGGAGAAAAACCCTTCGTGTGTTCTACTTGTGGTAAAAGGTTCGCTACTAAGTATACTTTAAAAATTCATCAGGCAACTCACAGTGATGAGAGAAAATTTAAGTGCAAGATATGCCCAGATGACAGATACTTCAAAACTAGAAGTCAATTGAATAGTCACATGTTACTCCATTATGAGCCAAAACATACATGTACTGTTTGTCACAAGAAGTTTCACAGCAAATCAAACTTAAAAGAACACATGAAGTTACATTTCGAACAAACTTATTCGTGTGCAGAATGTGGTATGAAGTTTCATACAAAAGATTGCTTAAAAGAACATGAAAATAGTAATAAATGTTAGTTTATTTTTATTTAACTTTATTTATACTTGCCAAACGGTCATATCTTTGATCTATTATACTTAAAATTAATTTGAGTTTTACAAAGCGGTGAAAAGTAACAAGTAGTTTAATTAATTGTGTAAAAATTAAGGCTAGATTTAAAAAAAGGTTAACCCTCTTTTTTTTTAATGATCTTTAGAAGTTTTTAAATACTTATTAACAACATAACTAGCTTTGTCACTGGTTGATTGTATGAAGTCTTTTGTTATAAATATACAGCATGGTGCTTTTAAAAAATGCTATCTCTTGTCTGGGTAGAAGTAGGCGTTTAAACAACAACTTGCTAAAAATTTTTGTTGATTTGGAAAATCCAGCAACATAGCTAATTTTGACTGTGGAAAAGAACCCAAAGTAAAAATTTAAAACATTATAAATTGCAACATTACAGTTTTTAGCTGGAATTATTTTACATGTAGCAACTGTCACAAAAGTATGTAGAGCAGAATTTAAGACAATTTGAAGAAAGTTTCATGGAAGCACACTTATAAATTAAAAAACTAAAAGAAACACTTCCTGTAATTTTCAGGTACTTATCTCAAAGAACGTAGGAGAGTATAGATTTTTAGTGAAATAATCTATTTTTGCTGTTTTAGTTTGCACTTCCCATAAGGAACCTATTTTTGCCTCCGACTTTGACGGGCTATATCTCAAAATTTATTGAATTTTTAAAATTTGTAAAAAGCATCTTGTAGCTTAGTAAAAACTATATAAAATAAGAACAAATTGTAAAATAAGTGTTTTACCCCCCTCTTATGCCCTTAAAGGTAAAAGATTGAAATAATTTTTGAGATAAAGCCGGTTTATGTCGAAGAGTACAATAAGTTCTTTATTGGACTCTCAAACAAAAAGGCAAACAAAAAACTTTTTAACTAATAATCTGTCTCCTTATACATTTTTGAGAAAGTTCCTCAACTTTCAAAAAAGTTCTTGCGATATTTAGAAAATTCTATTTCACCAAAAAAAATTACAGTAAAATAAACAAGAGAATGTTGTTTTTTCTATATAAATTTATTTTTAACATTTTATTTTTCTTTAATCTAATTATTTAAAATAACTTTTTCGTTTGCCTTGCTTTATTATACATTGATATTTAGTATATTTCATTTTTCCAGATCGATGTAATATTAAATTTCAACTTTAATTTAGATTTTTTAAACAATAAACTTTATTTTAGAGTTAAGCGCTAAAATTACATTATGGATTATAAGTTGTTAAAACAATAAATTAATGCAAACATGATTTTAAAAGCATTACAAACTAGGTTCATTCTTTATGATTAATCAAAGTTTATGTTTTTCTAGACGACCACAAATGGTTGACATTTAAGAAGGAAAATTTGAAAAACTTATATATCATCATGTTATTACTTTGAACAAGATATTTTGTAATGTTTGAACAACTTTTTTTTTTAAATAATCATATTTTGACAAGCACAAACAAAATTTTACTCAGTATCACTTTAATATTCAGTATCAAAAGAAAACTTTGTTTTGTTTTATTTGCAGGTGTGGCGAACAGTGAAAGCGAAAAAAAGTTTGAATGCTCTGTATGTAAGGATAAATTTCATTCTAAAAGACACTTACGCAGTCATATGAATACCCACAATAAATCACATCAGTGTGAAGTTTGCCTAAAGTGTTTTCCGTATAGCTCAGCACTTAACACTCACATGAGAACGCACACGGGAGAAAAACCCTTCGTGTGTTCTACTTGTGGTAAAAGGTTTGCTACTAAGTGTACTTTACAAAACCATCAGACAACTCACAGTGATGAGAGAAAGTTCAAGTGTGAAAAATGCCCAGATGACAGATACTTCAAAACTAAAAGTCAATTATGTAATCATATGCTACTTCATTATAATCCAAAACATTCATGTTTGCATTGTGACAAGAAGTTTCATACTTCAGGAAGTTTAACAGAACACATGAAGTTTCATTTCAATCCAACTTACCCGTGTGCAAAATGTGGTATGAAGTTTCATACAAAAGGTCGCTTAAAAGAACATGAAAACAGTAATAAATGTTAGTTTATTTATGTTTCACTTAATTTCGTGCGTATACTTGTCAAATAATCTTAGTTTATAGCAGGGCTGCTGAGTTTAATGCTCTATCTAAAAAATATATAATAATAGAGAACAGAAAAACTTATTTATGTTTTTTTTACAAACGATGTATGATAGTTGTGGTATTTTTACTTTGCTAAAATAGTTTTATAAAGTACGAAATTTTGGTAAAGGAGGACTAACATTTTTCTACTAAAATTAACATTGTCTTTTATTTCAAGTCGTTTTAAGTACAAAACATGTGATGTTTTTTAATGGGTAGCTGTCAAATTTTCACGAGCGTACAAAATTGCACAAGTGCACAAAATTACACGAAGACACTTTTTCATAAAGACACTTTTGCACGAGCTAACAGGTATACACGGAGACATTTTTGCACAGTTAAATTAATTTTTATTAATTTTTTTTTACTATAACTATTACCCCTAACCCTTACCCTTGGTCGGTAACTTTTTTTCTTTCTTTTTTTATTCTTAAACTATCTTTAAGTTTTTTTTTTTTTTTCTGTATTTTTTACTCTCGTGCAAAAATGTAACTCGTGCAAAATTGACCCTTGGTGGAAAATCGTTTAGTGCAATTTTGTTTCTCCGTGTAATTTTGTGCCTTTAGCTTTGTTCACTTGTGCAATTTTGTCTTCGCGAAATTTAGACCCAATCCCGGTTTTTATAGAACAAAAAAAAACAATTAAGTTTTGAGTTATCGCAAGTTTTGTAAAAAATAATCACACAACTATATGGAATCAAAAGTTTTATAAGCTGTTTTTCTCAAAATTAAAAGAAATTCCCTAAAAATTTGTCGCCTCTTTTATTTTTAAAGCAATGTAATTTTGCTATTTAAAACAAGTTGTAGGAAGTTTTTTATTAAAATTGGAGTTATAAAAAGTTAATGACTAAAATTAAAAGAAAATAATTTTTTTTGTTTATTTTCTTCGAAAAAAAAGTATTTTACTAAAACTAAAAATCTGCTTATACAAGTTATTAGTAGTCTATTTTTGCCCTTTAAATTTGTGCCTGCCATAAATAACCTATTCAACGGTTTAACTTTGATTGATTACACTCAAAAATTACTTTAAGTTTTAACAAGCTGTAAAATGTAGCAAGTAGCTTTAATAAATATGTAAACATTAAGTCTAGAATAAAAAAGAATGTTCAACACCTCTCTATGACCTTAAGAAGATTTTAAATGCTTTTAAACTTCCTAACAACAATACAAGCTTTGTCATTGGTTTGTAGTGTACAGTCTTTTGTTATACATGGTTCTTATAAAAAATGCTACTTTTTGGTTCCAGCTAAAAAAGTTTTATATCAGATAATTGTTATATAAACACCTTGTGAAAAAGTTTTGTTTATTTTAAAAACCCAGCATTTTAGATAATTATGACTTTCTGAAAGAACTCTAATTTAAAATGTATAAAATTAAAAATTGCAGCATTAAAATTTTGAGCTGGATTTTTTTTTTGTGACAACAGAATTTAAGACATTTTGAAGAAAGTTTTATCGGGGCAATTTTCTTTATAATAAAAAAAGTTTAAGGGCATAGTGGTTGGGGTTAAATCACTTTTTTACAATTTGGTATTATTATACTTATTTTCGACTAAGCTAGAAATTGCTTCTACATATTTGAATAACTTTAAATAGTTTTTGAAAAATAGCCAGTGAAAATCTGAGAGTACAGTAGGTTCCATATGGGAGGCCCAAACCAAAAATACAAAAAAAAAGACAGTTTTACTAAAAATATAATTCCTTCTACGCTTTTTGAGATGATTTCCCACAACATTCAGAAAATTTTCTTTGCCACATTTAAATATTTCCGTTTCAACAAAAAAAACTAAATAGTATTTAGACAATAATAAACAAAAAACTATTTACTTATTTGTTTTTATATTATAAAACTTTTGTCTTTCATTTTTTTGATTTAAAACAACAATTATTATTTTTTGTTTGCTGTTGCTTTGGTTTCCATTGTTAATAAACTTGTTTAATTTTTCTAGGTTGATGTAATATTAAACTTTATTTTAGATTTTTTAAAACAATGAACTTTAATATTAAGACTAAGCAAGTGTTTACTGCTACGAATCATAAATCATTAAAACAATGAGACAAACCTAAATGACTTTAAAACACTAAAACCTAGGTGAATTTGTTGTAACTAAACCAAAATATGTTTTTCTAAACGACCATATTTCGATTAACACAAGAAAAAACTTTAAACGATTTAAAAAAACAAACCATTTTATTTGCAGGTGGCAACAGTAGAATCGAAAATAATTTCGAATGCCGCGTATGTGAGAGGAAATTTTCCAGTAAAAAAACTTTGAGTCATCATATGAACATTCACGATAAATCTCATCAGTGTGAGGTTTGCTTGAAATGTTTTAACAGTAAATCTGGTCTCACTGTTCACATGAGAACGCACACGGGAGAAAAACCCTACGTGTGTTCTACTTGTGGTAAAAGATTTGCTCGTAAAAGTGATTTACACAGCCATCAGGCAACTCACAGTGATGAGAAAAAGTTCAAGTGCGAGATTTGCAAGGATAGCAGATACTTCAAGACTAAAGGTCAATTGTATAGTCACATGCGTTATCATTATGAACCAAAGTATTCTTGTCTTACGTGTGGGAAAAAGTTCTACACTTCTGTAATTTTGAACCAACATGTAATAAGAAATACTTGTGAGTCGTAGTTTTAATAAATAAGTTTTCACTTTAATTACTTGTAAACTAAGTAAATTAATATATACAAAAATGGAGCTTTTTTAACTTTTTCATGACTTTAAGTTGTGATTTAAGACAAATTTAACTCGTCAAGAAATAAAGTTGAATTGCTATGCTTTGGAAGCTTTGTAGTAAAAACTTAAAATATTTATTCCAATGTTTTATTCTCTGACTTTTTTAGAATTTTTTTTTTACAAAACGTTTAAGTTTTTGATGGCAGTATAGCTCTAATAATTTTTTGGTTGGGTTGTTTTATGATTCTTTTGAAGATATTAAAGTTTTCAATTTATACAAAAAAAAAATAAATATGGACTTCTTAACAAAATTGGGTTATATATTAGTTTATGTCGTGTAAACTTAAAAACACTTTTATTAGCTTTTTATATTATTGAGTAAAAGTAATTGAACTAATAATTTATTCATCATTTCATTCAAATAAATTAAGATTTCTCATTCTGAGTTGGTGTACTTTGCCGCAATAATAGCTGAAAATAATTAAAAAATATGCTATTTACAGATGCTTCTCTGTATAATTATGTAATTAAATTTGTACTCTGTTATTTTTAAGTTTGAAACTAGATTACATACTAACTGCAAGAAAAATAAAATATTTATGTTGACTTTCTTTAAAAATTGTACGTACCGTATCTTTTATAACTATCATTTTAATTTAGAAAATAGTCATAGTTTTTATAACTTTTAGAAGGTAAAATTTCCGTAAGTCCAAAAAAACTTTGGTATATATTCCAAAGTTTGATATACACATAGTGTTATAAAAAGTAATGTAATCTCACCTTACAGGTATTGAAAAAAATAAAGCTAAATCTAACGCAAATGATGTAGTCTTTGTCCGAAATTCTGAAGAAAATTACTTAGTAAATGAAATCGACTCAAATATTTTAGGTAATTGTTTTAAGAATATATACTATAAAACCTAATTGTTTTGTTTTTCTGATAAGTTTCAAAGTAATTCTATATACAGAAGTTGCAAAAGTCCTTTCGGAAGACATCAATCCAAACTCAGACCAATATAAATTGTTTAATATTAAAAGTAAAGATACTTATATGAATTCCAATATTGCAATTTCTAACACGGCTGACAACAGCTCAATAGAATCTACTACAAATACTAAATATCTATTTTTATTTTTTTGGTCATGCAGTAATAAGTGTTTGTTTAAACAGAACTTATTTTTTTGAACATAAACTAAATTATGTACTTTTTCAAAATAACAACAATTTAGTCAAAGATTGTATTTAAAACCTGAATAACTATTAAAATTATTTATTAAAAATTAACAATTACAATATGCTAGATTACTATCTGTTTACAGTAAAATAGACGATAAAAACAATTTAATTAGTCTTAATTTTAACTAAATTTATATGTAGTTAAAACAAAAATAAGACTTGCTATGTGGTTACTAACTACTCAGGCTAACTCAGAGTACTTTTAAATTTTACAACTATTCAGACTTAATCTAATAAGAATGTTATGTAAATTTTATTCTTGCACTTGTGAATTTTAAGGGCATAGGAAGTCCAAAATTTTTTTTTTACAAAAAATTAACATTGACTTTTATATGAAAGCTTTAAGTACAAACTACAAGCTAGTTTTTAAAAAAATAAAAACAATTATTTAGTTTTTGATATACTGCAATTTTTGTACAAAGTTTCCGATACAAATGTATGGATTAAAAATTTTCAAAGTCAATTTTCTCGGAAATTTAAAAAGTCACTAAAAATCTATCTTCTCCTTTAATTTTGAGCTAGAGACCTCAAAATTTTAGGATTTTTTTTTAAGTTTTAAAGACTTTGAATGTTGCGATTTTAAAAATATTAAAAAAACAAATCTAAAAATAAACAAAAATATAGGTAATCATTTCAAAAAAAAATTCATTTTTCAAAATAAAAATAAATCATGCATTCAACCTTTTCAAATTTCAGTAATAGGCTTTCTGTGAAAATTAGAAGAAGATTGGTTTAAAATGAAGAAGAAGATAGATTTTTAATAAAATAGTCTTTTTTCGCGATTTTGGTTTGCGCCTGCCATTATGAACCTATTGAGGTCACCGAATTAGATAGCTAATATCTCAAAAACTACTTTGATTTTTTAAGCATTTAGAATGTCTGATAGCTCAGATAAAACTCTATAAAATAAGATAAACTTGTAAAAATCAAGGTGGACCCCCCTATGCCCAAATATAATATAATACAAAAGTTATGAAAACAGGCTAGGGAAATTACAATTTAAACTCATAACTAACTTTTTATTTTACCATTGGAATATTTAAATTTTTAAACTGAAAAATTGTTTTATAAGTAGATGAGTTTTCGACTCTGTATTAAACTAAACGTCATACACAGGGTTGCCACTTTACCTGGAAACCTTGAAAAACCTGGAATTTGACAATTTAGGCTAAAATGGCATGGAAAAACTTGGAATTAGAGAAATTTTAACATTTTTAGTTGTAAAATTTTGTTTTGACACAAAAAATCTATCATAAGATTAAGATTTTTTGTCATCTTCAAAAATTTTTTTTATTAAAAAACACTTTTAAAGTAAGTTTACAGTATCTTTTTAATATTATTTAACACAGTTTCTTAAATAGGAATTAACTTAAAACTAAAAACAGACCCGAAAATGTGTGCTTTTAAAAACCTGAAAAAAATTTGGAAAACCTGGAAATAATTTGAAAAAACGAGTGGCAACCCTGCTTACAATAACTTTAGGGAATGATTTTTTTTTTAGAAACTGTATGTTTTGCCCAATACATCGTTTAGTATTTTGATTAAAATGATGTTGTTTAGCATAGTCATATTTCTTTTAAAAAATATATATAAAACTAAAAGATTTTATTTAGTTTTCTGTTATATTCATTTTAGTATATAACTTTTTAGTACTATATATGTTTTAGAAAAATCTAAGACAATATTCATTCAAAAACATCTTTATTAAAGCAAACAACAAATAAAATCGATTTCGGCTAACACTTTTCAACTATTTTTGTTAGCAACTAATTTTAAGATTTCATTTTTGAGTAAATAAATAGTTAGAGGTTACATCAGAAAAAATCAATTAAAACTAATTAGCATAATTGAGCAAAAATTAATTAGACATTCACAATTCATAAAAACATATATAAAAATGTTGATCAGTAATTTAAATAAGATAAGCAACAATAAAAATAAAAAAACAAACAATCGACAAAATTCAAAAAAATAAAAAATCTTTAAAATTTTCCTTTAATTTAATCTATAACAACTTATAAAGATTAGATTTATAAACGTATTGTTGCTTACACAAATTAGGTTTGCATGTTTTTATAAATAAAGACTCTAAAACACTTAGGTGATAATCATTACGAGCTTTACTTATAATTGAAAAGTTACTATCACTATAGTTCTTTGCACACTCTGAATTGTTTAATAAGTGTTCGGCAATCGCTGATGATCTATTAGATGGTTTTTTTAAACCAGTGTCCATCCATCTTCTGAGGGAATTAAAAACGTGTTGGTTCCTTTTTATATGGAATCTCTGGGACGTTCTGCCAATGTACACACTGTCACAGTGGCATTTGTACATATAAATTACTTTGATTTTTCGTGATCGGCAGTACGGTCTTTATAAATACCATTTAGGGGCTTTCCTGTAGCATGACTGATTCTTAGTTGTACAGAATTAAAAGTAATAAATGTTATAATAATAATAATAATAATAATAATAATAATAATAATAATTAATTCCTTCAGAAGATGGATGGACACTGGTTTAAAAAAACCATCTAATAGATCATCAGCGATTGCCGAACACTTATTAAACAATTCAGAGTGTGCAAAGAACTATAGTGATAGTAACTTCTCAATTATAAGTAAAGCTCGTAATGATTATCACCTAAGTGTTTTAGAATCTTTATTTATAGAAACATGCAAACCTAATTTGTGTAAGCAACAATACGTTTATAAATCTATTCTTTATAAATTGTTATAGATTAAATTAAAGGAAAATTTTAAACAATTTTTTATTTTTTGAATTTTGTCGATTGTTTGTTTTTTTTATTTATTTAATTTTTATTGTTGCTTATCTTAGTTAAATTACTGATCAATTTTTTTATATATGTTTTTATGAACTGTGAATGTCTAATTAATTTTTGCTTAATTATGCTAATTAGTGTTAATTGATTTTTCTGATGTAACCTCTAACTATTTATTTACTCAAAATTTAAATCTGATAATTAGTTGCTAACAAAAATAGTTGAAAAGTGTTAGCCGAAATCGATTTTATTTGTTGTTTGCTTTAATAAAGATGTTTTTGAATGAATATTGTCTACAATGTATGTAGTACTAAAAAGTTATATACTAAAAATGAATATAACAGAACAGCATTTATTATTAAACTATTTTTAGAATAAATTAAATCGTTATAGATCTGATAATTTTTTACAATTTTGAAATAAAAACATAAATTAAATTAAAAAACATAATAAACTTTCTAAAACTAAAAGATTCAATAAAAACCTTTTTTTTTGGAACGAAATATTTCAGTTAGTCATTTCCTTGCAATATATTAAAAAAAACCAAGCATAACAAAGTTTTTAAAAGTTATAAAATAAAAAAAAAAAATAATGAATAAAATACCTTTTTTTTTTAGTTTAAAAAAAAATACTTAAAACTGTTTCTAGGTTGGCCTCTAAACCTGAATTCTTGAAAAAAATCTGAAATATGACAGTTTTGACTATAAAAAAACCCAGAAAAATCTAGATTTTAGGAAGTTTTGAAGAAAAATCTGAAATTTTGAAAAAGCATCAGCAAAAAACTTTAAATTTATATAATTTTTAGGAGTTTGGTAATGAAATTTTGATTTGACACAAAAACTTTGTCGTATGAATAAAAAGAAATTGCCATCATCAAAAAAATTTTTCATTAAAAAGTACACTTATTACAATATATTTTCACTGTTGTTATACTATTTAACACAGTTTTTTTCTTGAAACTTAATTTTAAACTAAAATAGACCTAAAAACCTAAAAAAGAAGTTCGGAAAACCTGGAAAAAATTTCTGATAAACCAGTGACCACACTGTCTTTCTAAAACAGTTTATAAGTCTACAAACATTAAACTGATGAATTTTTAAAAAGATAACAAAAAATTAGATTTAACAGATAGATTTTTAGTGAATAGCTTCTTTTTCATTCAGTTTTTGCTTTCCTGAAGCTACATTTGAAACTGAAAAATTTTGCTGTCAAAAGCCATTGAAGTTTTAAAGAAGCTAACTCTTTAAAATAACTGTTAGCTTAGTTTCGTCTTAAAAAAAAAAGTTATTCACCTTTCTATTATGTTAAATCAATTAGTTAAAAAAAAAAGTGATTGTAATGTATCATTAAGATAATTTGTTGTTCTAAAAAGTTTTTCAAAGATACATTTAGACAATTTTTCTTAAGTATTGTATTAAATCTTGTTTATCATTGAACTTTATGACTAAAAATAAATATCAAGCCATGGCGTAATCAATTTAGCTTAACTTGTTTGCTGCAAATTAGCAAAATGCATTGAAACCCTACACTACACATAATATGTTTGTTACGTTTTTTGAAATTGATAAGTGAAAAATAAAAAATATTTATTTTTTAATTGCAGTTTTACCCAGAAACTTGATCCAACATACAAACAAATGCGAAACATTATAAACAAAGTTTGACAAGAGTAAAAGTTCTGAATTCTGATTCTTTAATACTTTAACTTTTATCCTTAATTTAATACGTATTTATATGATAGTTTAAAACAATAATAATGTATTATTCATATTACATATATTAGAGAGTTTGTTCTTATGGCAGAAATGACTGGAATTCATAAAATCTAAGCCTTTAGTGTACTATTGTTAAATAAAGTCTAGTGTAGAATTACTCTATTATTTATACCATTAACTATTAACATTGTAATTCTTAAGTTTAAAACTTAATCGAACTTAACATTAATGTTTTAATAAGTTTACTTTGATTTACGTTTGATTTAAGTTTAATAGTAACCAACAATTGTTTAAACATGTTAAACGTTTACAAATTTAATTAATATGTAGAAGTTTAAAAAAAGGTAAGTTACTCAGTCAACGCGCTAAAGTTTGTATTTTGGTTTCAGATAATATTGAAGCACAGAAAAGTAGAGAAAAAGTATTCAAATTTCATACATGTAAGGCGTTTCAAATATATTTATCAATATTATCTAAGAAAGACATAAGCTAAAATAAAATAGCTAGCCTATTTAGTTTATTAGTTTACTTTTTTATAATTTCTAATAATATTTAGTTTTATTGTGTTTTAAATTTGTTAAATTTTCTAAATAGCTTTAGTTTAATTAATATTGTTTTGTGTTCCTAAAAAAATAATCAAACTTAATATAAATGGTTTAAATTATATCTAATTAGAATTAACTTTAAATTAAAACAACTTATTTTTTTTGTAAAATGTGCTAGAAGTTCACTCAATAAGTATTAAACTTTAGTTAACTAGATGTAACTACCTATTCTATAAACATACTTTTCATAGATAAATTCATTAATTAATACACAATTGATTAAACTTTAAATAGATATAATTAAAGCAAAAGTTTTACTAAGTTTAATAAGTTTATGTTTTTTTTCGCTTACTTGTTGATCACAAGTAAATAAACATCACTTGTGATCATCTTGTAAGCGAGCAACATTTTTAAAGTAATAAACTGAGTAAGCTTTTGTTTTGATTATATCTATATAGTCTTTTGTTATATCTTATGTGTGTAGCTCTCTAGTAATTTATTTTCTAACTGTCTAAATAAACTTTGAGTATGTTTATTTGAAAAAAGGCAAGTAAATGTTATGTTTTTTGTATTTTTTTAGAAACTAATTTAATTAACAACGTAACTACTAATAGGAAATATTTGAAAAATATAACATATATTGACACTAAATTTAAGAATGTTTTACTTCAATTATTTTTTTCTACATTTATGAAAAACAATTATAAAATATTTAAAGTTAAAAAACTAAATATCGTGTTTTAAGTTAATAAGATAGCTTTAGTATATATATTCCTGTAAATTCCTTATAATATGCTAAGTAGTCATAGTAATAGAACAAGTACTTTTTTAAAATTCATATTATGCTGTAGATGTTAGTCAAGTTAGCAATGTAACCACCAATAAAGTTTCTCAAAAAAATTATACAGATCAGAATACTAAGACTGAATTGCAAGGTATGATATTTTCATTTATTTAATGTTTAGTAAAATTAGCTTAATAAAGTTTTTGATACAAATTATTAAATTTAACAAACATAAAAAGTTAATTCTATTTTTAAATATATCTTTATACCAAAGTTTTAACTTTTTGAAAGCCTTATACATCAAAACTATGCTTGAGAAAATATTTTTATTTTGTAAAAAACTTTGCCTAGTACCCATTAAATTTAAGCAATGTTTTAACTGTAATATAACAAAGTTTGGTGTATTTTTTTAAACTCTGTTATTAATATCATCTTGCAGTTAATAATGATCCTTTTAATTTCTATCTCAAAATAAAATATACACTTAATAATATTAACATTTATTTATTTGTTTAGTTCTATTCAATCTTAGATGAAATTTACTATGACTAAATTTTTTGAGTTTGAATTAAATATATTGAAACCCAACTGTTTATAAACAAGTTATATGTAATACAAAATTATAATAAAATTGAAAAATTAAAAAAAAAAGTAAGATGCTTAGTCACATGCTAAAATTTATATTTTATTTTCAGAGAATATAGTAGCACAGAAAAGAAAGGAAAAAGTATTTAAATTTCATACATGTAAGCCATTTTATATATATTCATACTATCCAAAATTATTAGGCTTTTTACTTTTTTTCAGCTTAATTGTTTTATTTATTTCTGATAAAGTTTTGTTTTATTGAATTTATTTATTACGTATAGGTTTAGTTTATATATATTGTGCTAAGTTATTTTCAAAATATTGATGGTCTATGTCTTTGGAATTAATTTTAAAACAAAACAATCTTATATTTTGTTAAAAGTATAGTAAAAAATCACTCGATAATAGTTAACTTTTATTAACTAAATCTTACTTGTATAAGACGTTGAGTATTGATTAGTGCTATATTTATTTTTAAATGTAAATACATATTCTTAAAAGATTTTTTTACATTAACCAATCCATCTATGCGTGCAAAATTTGAAAATCCTGGAAAACTTTTAATTGAAATAATAAATTAATTCTTTTTTAAGTTTCCACTTTGTGTTATGTTTTGGTAATAGTTATTCTAACAATTACACTGTAATATTGAATAACAATAATCTTAACTAACATATAGTATAATTTATTGCTATACATTATTGTTATACATGACTTGTTCTTGTTATAAAGTTGTGGTGAAAAATTATTCGACAAGTATTATGCATTTACCAACTAAAAGGACTGGTAAAGTACGTTAAATCTTAACTTACTTTAACTTAAAGCAAATATTGATTCTATTTATATTAAACTTAAACTTAATTAAATGCATACTTAATTGACTGATATAAATACAAACTAACGTTACATAAATAAATGCATTGTTAAGTACAAGAATTGGACAAACTCAAACCTATAAATTTTTTAGTTAATCACCGTCCTTTATATATAAGTTGATAAATGTTTCAGACAATACAGATCTGCATGAAAGGAGTGAAAAACTATTGGAATGTCCGACATGTAAGAAGATGTTTGCTACACAGAAAGGTTTAGGCATGCATATGAAAATCCACAATAAAACTCAATAGTGTGAAGTTTGCCTAAAGTGTTTTGGAAGCAATCATATTTTACTGTTCGCTGTGCACAATGGAGAAAATCTTTGTGTTCTTCTTGTGATAAAAAGTTTACTTATAAGAAATCTTTTAAAAAAGCATCAGGCAACTCACAGTGATGGGAGAAAGTGGAAAGTACGTTACTACTGTTTTAAATTTTGATAGGTTATTAAGTTAGCGTTTTGTAATATAACTAACTGGAAATATTTAATAAACACGCTTTTAGAAGAATTTTGTTTTAGAACTACTAAGAGTAAAAATAGTTAATTGTTTTTCAAAGATAAAGCAGTTTTGTCAACCATTACAGATTATGTTATTACACCCTTTTTTAGAAACTTTTGGTAGTTATCAGGGGCGTCGCGTGGGGTGTTGCACTGCCGCAACTGCACCACCTTGAAATTTTCTAAGAAAAAAAATAAGTATCTATAACGTTTTCGTTATTTTTTTGAACGAAATCTCTTTTAAAACTTCAATTTTGAAAACGACCATTTTGCTTACTTCACTGCCGCAAACTCTTAGCTGACTGCCGCAAATGAACTCAAAAAAGCAAAATTTCTTCAAGAATTACCGCAAAATCAATATCTTGCGGTAAGTAAGCTAAGTTGAAAATTCCCTAAAACAGGACTTGCTTAAGTATCATCTACAAGCTATTGTAAACATAAAATAAAAACAAAGCAAGCTACTGCAAAGGATTAAACTTGAGTTTATGTACCCACATGATTTTTTAAATTTAACAGATCACTTCTATTAAAAGATTTGTCATAAATTGCATATTTTGAAGAAAAAGATAAAAACCCTAAATCACCAAAGTCTTAAAAATTTGATTTTTTATTTTAATCTGCATACATAAACTTAACTATAACTGATTATTGTTATCATAAAGTTAATAAAATAAATAATAAAATTCAAGTTCTGAAAAAAAGAATTAAGAAGTTTATTATAAACTTCTAGTTCACTCTTACAGAAAAATATTTTAGATTTATATTAAATAAAAAATAGTATTATTGAAACAATCACATATTTAAATAAAGTAAATAGCCTTAATTTAGAAACTTTGATTACTTAGAGTAGTTTAACATTTTAGGAAAATTTAGTCTACCTCTACTTTATATAACTTTTGGTTTAATTTTTTCATAAACAAAGCAAAAACTTTAGATAAAATTGTTAAAACATGGTTGCCTTGCCTCATAATCAGGATAACTTAGAAATGTTAAAAACTCAAGATGACCCAAGATAAATTAAAACAGACCAAATTAGAAAAGTATTCAGGCTGACTAAAGCAGTTTTAATTTTTTCTCTGAAAATAACAAGGTCAAAAAATAAGTTTTTTACCCCTATGGCCACATGAAAACTAACTAACCAAACTTTTACTTCTATAATGGTTACATATTTATAAATTATCTTTAAAATTCTTGAAAAGTTCAACAGCATCACAACTAAACTTAAAAAAGTTGAGCTCCTGAGAAAAATACTGTCATCAAAATGAAAAACAAATAAATATTAAATAAAGAAAAGATACCCTTAAAAAACTATTGAATTTTAAACCTCCAACAAAAAACATTAAAATTAGAAAAAAGTTAATAAAAATGTTAATGTTTGTAAAAAAAAAATGTGCAAATTAGTGAGGAGTAAGGGGGGAGGGTGTATAGGCACTTTTTTACATGTTGTTCTTATTTTAACTTTTTCAGAAAGCTAATAGTTACTCTTTAATAAACTTGAAATTTCCAATTAAACTTTTAGTTACAACCAGTCAAAGCCAGGGAGTACAATGGTTTATTATATAAGGAGCAAACCAAAACAGCAAAAAATACAATTTTACTGAAAACCTATATTCTCCATCATTTTTAAAACAATTTTAATTAAACTTTTTCATCCTAATTTTTTTAAAACTTTATACTTTTGTTGAAGAGAAGTTTTCAATTTTTAAGTATAAATATATATTTTTATATTTACAAAAAAAAAACTTTTGTTATAACTTTTTTTTTCTTGGTGTTTTAAATATCTAATTTAGCAATTTTTTTTTTGTTTAATAAAAGAAACATCTAAAGATTTTGAGGCCAACTTATAAAAAAAAGATATGATTTTAGTGATTTGATTTATTTGTTGTTTGAGTTTATATTATAAAAATAAGGATTCATTTGTACCTCTGACTGTGAATTACCATATCTCAAAAATTTTAAGAATTTTTTATATTGATAAAAGATGACTTGTAGTTAAATTAAAACTGTATAAAGTAATTTCAGTAAAATAATTCTAAAGTAGATGTTAAGGGCATAAAGGGGGGGGGGGGGGGGTAAAACATTTTTTTAAACACTGTTTTAGTTTGTGCCTCCCATTATGAACCTTTTGTTGCCTTTGACTTTGACCGGCTATATCTTAAAACATATACTGAATTTTTAAAATCTGTAAAAGCATCTTGTAGCTTAGTAAAAACTACATAAAATAAGAACAAATTGTTTCATCCCCCCTATGCCCTTAAAAGCAAAGCTTATCTTCAGGTGTAGCAAAAGTTCAGTTGTTTTCAAACTTGACAGTAAAAACATAAATTTATTAAAATAATTGATATTTTTTTAAATTCTGCACCACCTAAAAAAAATACCACGCGACGCCACTGGTAGTTATAATTTACTTATAATTTCATAAAAGTGTGTGTTGCCATCTCCTTTCATTTTTTATAATGTTTTGATTTGTCGCTTTTAGGTTAATTGAAGATTAAATGTTATAATTTATACTAAATAAGTTTTAGTTTTACTTTTGTTTTTTTTTTTATATTTTACAGTTTGAAAACTTGTTCTTTTTTTCAAAAAACTACAGAATAGATATAGTTATTACAAAATTTAACATAAAGAAATTTTTTAGTAGTCCAAGACAAAAGCTTATATTTTTCTATTTTTAATTAATTAAATTTTTGAAAAATAGAGTTCAGCTCTATAAAATTATCCAAAGTTTTATTTTCTATTTGGTTTTTTTTTACCAAATTATTAATTTAAAAATCCACTTTTTCTGAATAAAAATTTACATATTCAATCATACGTGATTTTATTTAAGAATAAAATTACATCATTAACAAACTCTTTTTATTGTAAATATTTACTTTAAATTACTTTCTAAATCTAATCACTAATGTCAAGTACTATAACATAAAATCTGGTGTTATTTATTTTATTCTAACTTTAATTTGCGTTTTTTATCTGATAGACGTTTCTTGGTAATTTGATATCTAGTAGTAATGTACCTAGTTTAAACAAGCGTATTTGTTTATAAATTATTTTATAATATTTAATGTGGAAACTGCTCACTTCCAACCCGCGATCAGTTCCCATTTGCGCACAATTACAACCCCACCAAATATGAAAACCGGTTACCGACAAAGGGTTAAGGGTAACTGTGATAATAAAAGAAAATAGTTAATAAGTAAAACATTAAAATTAAAGAAACAAAAAGGAAAATAAAAATGGTGGGAATTGTGCGGTTGTAATTGAACACGGGTGGGAGTTTTAAGTATACCATTTGATAAGCATACTACATAAATGTTTTTGTAGCCAAAATTAATTCGCCATATAACAAGTGTGCACAGTAAAATGAGTTTAATAATTAAAATTAACATACGTAGATATATTTACATGTTTATGTAAATTTTGATTAATGTGAACTTAAATATTTTCCTTGTTTCACTTTAGAAGTGGAAAGCTAATAAACAAAATCGATCTAATTTATCACCTCCCCGGTTTTAGTAAGTTATCACCATAGGTTCCAAACTAATTTTTTATTAATTTTTGAGTTATACTCCAATAAAAAAAGTTTGCTTTGTTTGTCATAAATTGGCATAGTTTAGTTTGCTCTGAAATCTAAATTAAATAATTCAAAATTAATTAGTAGTATTGAATATATCAACGAGGTACTTTCGTTACGATCTGTAATAACAAAGTAGTAGCTAGTAATTTTGGAATATCAAAAAATAAAACTTTCTAACAACATTGATTCTTATTTACTCTAAATTTTTCAAAACTTAGATACATTTATGATTAAACAATTAAATCAAATATACTTCAGAACTTTGTTTTTTATACAATAAAAACAGTTTTTATACGTTAAAAAAAATCTTATAGTTTGAAAAATATTTGTTTATACACTGGGAATGCACCATAGTAGAAACATTTTTTCAAGCAGTTTCTATTCAATAGTTATTCAATGAAATTTATATTATCGAAGAGTAAAAATTTATTTTAAGGATTATGAGAATTTGTTACTAGTGATTTTAGTCAACGTTTAATAAAAGTATGTATTGTTAAATAAGAATAAAGTTTAAATTTAATTTTTTATTGTATTAATGTGTTCAACTATGTTGCTAAAAACTTAGAATCTTGGAATAACCTGAAATTTTACAGTTTAGGTGAAACAACCCGAAAGTTGAACGTTTTTGACAAAAACTTAGAATTTCAAACAATAAACACAAAAGAATCTAAGGTTTATAAAAAAAATAATGTCTAACAACAAATATTGGTTATGCTTAACTTTATGTGCGCACACTTCGCCCTGCTTATTTACTTATACTATTGAATGTAATTTTAACTGGCAACTTTTGTATCTCTTCAACTGTTTGTATTAGTGTAATTTTAACAATGCGATTTTCAAACATTTTCTATTCTTTTAGTACTATGGTTTATGCATGTTGCATATCGCTGTGAACTTGGTATAAAAATAAACTCATTTATTAGGCTTCATTTAACTCTAATGATAGTGTCTGTTTATACTTGTTAAATGTAAAAGGCCGCTTTTCAAACTTAGTCAGAGATTATAATTTTTCCACAAAATTTCGTACATAATGATATAACTGCACTACTAAAAGACCAATCTATTTAAAAAATATTTGTTTCTTACTGTACAAAAGTATTTAGGGACTTAAATTAATCTTATTTGTCTTGTGTTGTGAATTTTTTTTAATATATAAGCTATGTAGAGGTTTGTTTATATGGATGCAAAGATTTTTTCTAATTAAAAATATTAAGACGAGGTTATATATGCGAAGAAGTATTAACTATCAAAATATTTTATTTAAAAAAATACGTTATAAATAAACGTATATTAATAATCTGATTGATATACTTTTGTATAAAGACTGCGTTTTACAATGACGCTGTAAATAAGTTTATATTTGTGTAAAATTTAGTTATAGAAATAAATATTTGACAAAATTATTTGTTGTATAAAATAAACAAAGTCTTCTCAAAACTTTAAAATTAGGAGCTATATGTTCCTAACATAAATTTGAATAAAAAAAAAATATTATGACAACAGTATAGGTATTCTCAATAAAAAAGTTAAATGCATTTCACCTAATTAGAAGAAATTAAAGATCCTTAAACATATTTTTACATAAGAACACATAAACTTAGTTAACGATATTCGTTGAAGAAACAAAAAGGTATCATTAATAAAAGTCAATGCAAAATGTGTCTGTTTTCAAATTAAGTATTTATGATTTTACACTACAGAAAAAAACACACAAACTATTTAGATTGTTCTTTATTTACAAACGTAACCTTAGGTAAAGAGACACAATAACAACTAAAATAAGTTAATTAGGCTACTTAGATAAAACTAATTTAGAACAAAACACGCTTAATAACTTATAACTTTTAAAAAAACTACACTTCATATAATCATGTTTCATATAAAACTATCTTAAACTTTTTTTTTCAGAACTTAGATCAAAATACCAAATAGATTTTACTGTTTACGTATAACGGCATTGTAAATAAAAGCAACCGGAGCAATACAAAACCTTTTGAATTGTCAATAAAACGCGCTTGTCTTAAAGAATAAACTAAACATTCAAAAATCCCGAGGCACTTTACACGGAGAGCAAACCTTATAAGTATAGAGGTTTGAAATTTTTATCGGCGATCAAGTTTGAAAAGAAAAGTTTCCTCTTAGTTTTTTCATCTTCGCTTGTAAATTCAGCTTTTTTCCACAAAAACTTCCACCTGGCATTTGTTAATGGATCGCATAACTCTGCGCACTTTTTCAATAATACAAAATTCGCAGTAAAACATTTGTGAGAAAGGTTAACTCCTACAGACTGCTGCAGCGTTTCCCACAAAACGACAACGGAGATCCTGTTCAACTCGATTGTAGTTTGGCACGAGTTCATATCTTCAACAGCTTCGTTGTTTTGCTCAGAACTGAACATTGATTCATCGTGGCTGTGTACTTGTGTAGTTTTTGCAACAACTGAAGACTTGCTTAATATTTCATCGGTTTCAATCGAATAAGCACGGTTTAAAGACGAAACAGTTAAGTCTTAGCTCCAAAGATCACGCTGCCATTCTGAGTTTCTCCATCAGAAATATAGTTGTTTGCAACTTCTTCGGTTTTCATTGGTTTTGAAAATGTATAATTTGGTGTACTTGCTTTTTTATTGTCAAAAATATAATGATTCGATAAATTCTGATGGCCATCGCTATCATGACTAGATCCTTCTTTATGTGAAGATGAACAGCTAGACTCATCATAATCTACATCACAAGTTTGCTTATCTTTATTCTGATTTTGGTAACTATTAAGACTTTCTATTTCGGAAAATGAAAACAAAGAGCTTGAACCTTCATTATCACAAACATAAGATTTTTCATCGCAACTTTGAGTTTCATCACTATTATGATCTTCTTCTAAAGATAAAGAGCTTGATAAAGAGATTTTTTCATTATAACCATTTTGCTCATCATCACTCTGGTATTCATTATTTTTAACAGTTTCTTTTTCTTCATCATCATTATCATACCTTTCGCATTCTTTTACAGTTTTTTCAGAATAAGTAGCTTGATCTGGTGAGTTTTTTAGTAAGATTTCTGGACACTCTGGAAACCTGCCAGTAAATTCACCTTTTGTGAAGTAAAGTAGCTCATAAATGTTAGCAGCAGATGTTACATCGAATTTAAAATTAATGTTTTGGCTTTTCACATCAAATTTTTGATTTCTTTCTCTGTCTTTCCTCGCGTTTTTTTCACCTCTCTTATTCAAACTTTTATCATACCACTCGGTAAGTTTACCATACTTCTTAAATGTGGGTTCAACGTGACCCTTGACTATCGTGCCAGACTTGTATCTGAAATTTAAGTGAGCTATTAAAAAAAATACTTTGTAATATTCTCTCACAACTTAATAATAATATCACAAATTTTTAAACATAGATAAGTTTAGCAAAAATAAATAAGGTTTTTTTTATCACTTAAGAGATATTTTTTAAATGATAAAAAAAAAACTACTTGTTATCGTCGCTGTCTTCATCATCTTGTTCTTCATCTTGCTGTTGCTGGTTCGGACCATTTTGATTACCTTGTTGCTGCTGGTTCGCAGCATTTTGATCATCGTTATTTATTTGTTCCCTTTGATGCTTTTTGTTTTCGTTATTTCGTTTGATACATTCTTTTCTTTTTCTACCCCGTCGTCTTTGGCGTCTTCTTTTTTTCGTGTACGGCATTACTTTTTTAAACTGATACTAAAAACCTGTTTTATATATTTTTAAAGCTATATAGCAGAGTTTCCCAAAGTTGGCGATATCGCCCCCCAGGGGGCGATTTTAGTATTTTGGGGGCGATAATTAGTAAGGGGGCGAAAAGGGGGCGATTTTAAATTTTGAGTTGTCATAAGATTTTTACTTTTTTTCTTGCAATTATACTATTTTTAGCTTGCTATGAAATTATTTGACCCTGAGGTAAAACTTAAACAAAAAAGTTTATTTTATTTATGAAAAAAAAAGAAAAAAAATCTAGTGCTTATGACTCCTACTTTCAAGTAAATACTATATTTTCATTTATATATTTCCATATTTAACAATTACATATATCATAGACGATTGGAATCCCTCTCACTATTTTACAACCTGACATATATGTTATTTGGGGTTATAAATGGTTTGTAAAAATCTATGTTATTTATTACTAACTATCACCTCATGATATTTCCAGTTGCTTTTTGAAAAGTCACTAAGTTAGACTAAAAAATAAAACTATACAGGGTTGCCAATTTACCTAGAAACCTGGAAAAACCTAGAATTTGACAATTTAAGCAAAAAAAAACTGGAAAAAATTTGGAGTTTTTAACAATTTTAACATATTAAGTAGTAAAATTTAGATTTGACATAAAAAAGCTATCATATAGATAAAAGTATGGATCCCTTCGAGGCAAATACTTTTGAAGTAAACGACTTACAGGAAACCTTCTTAGACTTACAAACTGACCTTGAACTTAAAGTAAATTCTTCCAAAGAACGATATGAAAGCTTTTGAACCCAACAAAAACTAAGGCAAAAGTATTTAATCATTTTAGAGGAATTTAGATTGTTGTTTATAGTTTTTCCTTCTAGCTATGTTGTTGAGAAAGCTTTCAGTTCAGTTATCAAGATCTTGAGCAAAAGGTCTAATCTAGATATTTATAAAGGAGGTGACTTAAGGCTCTATTTTACTAATTAAGAATCAGATTAGAAAAACTTGCAAGCAGTCATATTCCTCATCCTTCACATTATATTAGACTTCAGTAGCAGACATTATTTTATGAAAGTGTTTTAATTTTATTTGATCTTTTGATGTATTTCTTATTTAACCTGGTTTGTATTGTATTTAAGCAGTCTTTTTATAATAACAACTTTATTAAGCTATTTATTCTACAACAGGTTTGCATAATGCCTAATAAATATAATTTACGGTAGACTTCCTTTTGAGTTCGCACTTTAAACCCAAAAAAAAAGTGCAATTTTATATTTTCTTAAATTTAACTAAAGTAAAGTCTATTACTAACTAAATATTAATAAAACAAAATATATATAGTATTTATTAGCTTATATAGATCTTTTTTTTATGAAAGTTTGTTTTATGTTTTAGTGTATCTCATGTTTATTCATAACATCATTGCATATAACATATTGAAACTTGTCATTTTGTAAAAAAAAATATGGTAATAATTTTTTGAGTTTGCACTTTTTGATTTTTTTTAAGTGCGAACTCAAGCGGAAGTTTACTATATCTATTAAATGGTTTATGTTTTACAGATTTTAATAATTTTATTTTGACCTGGTTAATTTTGTAGTTGATATTTGTTGTTTTACATTACACTAAAAGTTTTTATAGCATAGTGATTAAAATATTTGTTTGAAAGACCTTTATTTGACAGGTTTTTATTATCACTAGTTTAATCTGTATACAACTTATATCACTATAAAACTATTATCTGATTGTAAAATTTTGACAACCATTAAAATTTTTATTTCTAAAAAGATTTTTTTGGTTTTAAAAGAGTATAAATTTGAGGTCTCTATTTGAAATGACTTCTACTTTTTCATTTAAAAATTTCTTAAACACAATTTTATTTTCTAACTTGATTTATTATCGTTCAATAGTTTATTATAATATAAGGAGTTTTAAACTATTAATACAACTGTTTTTTATTTTATCTTAATTCAATATATATTAGCAATTAGAATATACTTAGTTTATTTTAATACTTCAACACTAGCTTTTAGTTTTTCACTATTTTCCTCTGTTAAATTATTGTAGGCTAATAGCTAGAAAAAAAAAACTGTTTAAGCAGAATTAAATAAGCAATCAAAAAGACTGCTACAGTTACAAAACAAAATTTAAACCTAGTTAAAAGTCTTTTTTAATTGATTACTTTCTGTTCACAGAATTAACTATAAAACATTTAATTTTTTTTTGAATTTAAATTAAGAAAAAAAATTGTTAGAATTAAGGTTTAGTTCCCTAAAGATTATTCCAAATCAAATGCTATTTCATGGTATTCTCCTACAAAACAAATAGTTTAAAAAAATAAAAATTAAATTTTTAACTTTACAACTAACTTGCTTACAATATATCTTAGCATTGAAATTAGTAAATTTACTGCATTAACTGAAGCTGTTAATGAAACCACTTTTCATGTGAGATAATCAACCAGTCGGTCAAACTTCCTTTAACTAGATCAGAAATAATGTTTTAATATTTATTTCATTATGTGTAAAATAGACTATTAATTCTTTTATAGTTTTTTAATCTCTGGTATAGATATTTAAAAAAAGCCTATTTATAAAGTAATTTATGTATTTTGTGCGGCTTAAATAAGTTACTTAGTATGAAATTTTAAATGTCCGAAATTTGTTATATGAGAGATTATTAAAATGTCAGGTTTAAGTTAAGATTTCAGGTGGGTAACGTATGGCTCAGATCCAGTCGAATTTCGACCCGCTAAGTAAATTGAAAACTACTTGTGCAAAATAAATAAAATTTAGTTTTTTGATATTTAATATTTTGGTATACGCTTTCATTTCGTTTTCAGTTCACAAAAGTATTTCCTAGATCACAATAATACTAAATCATTTTATTACAATTTTGCTCGAGATTTTTAATTTTCTATTTGTAATTTTTCTAAATCATGCAGCCCGCAATTACATTTTCTAACGAGTTGAAAATAGAAAATATTTTTTTGTAAATATGAATTGCTGACTACAAAAGTTGTCCACCACTGACCTAAAAGTTTGAATAGTTTCAAACGGATCATATTTAAACAGAATTGATTACAGATTACTCAAGGCTTTTTAATAATTAAGTATTTTAATACACTTTACTGGGCTTCTGAGAAAATAACTGTAAATTATTTTCTCAAGCCCTGTAAACTACTTTGAACACAAAAGTGCGTGCATAAGAAGTACAAGACTAAATTACATTTCGAACACAACTTTTTTTTAGCTCAAAAGTTTGTACTCAAAAGAAAAACTACTTTGTAAAATCGTGGGGGCGATTTTTTTTTCAAGTTACTGAAAAGGGGGCGATTTAGTAAATGAGTTTGGGAAACCCTACTATATAGTTTTGATTTATCACTGTTTAGAAATTTATTTATGATGGAAAATACACCTAGTTTTATTGGTTTGAAACTAGTTTGAAAAACTTAAAAAATATTGTTTATACATGTGATAGCCAAAAAATAGTTTAAAGCAACACTAAGTAAAAGCTGTATCAACAGCAGCTATATAAGAATTAATACTCAATAATTTATGGTATGTTACAATGTTATATAATAAACTACTTTCAATACTGTTAAATATGTAAATATTTATAAACTATACATTAAAATTATATAATTAATAAGTTTTAATAGTTAATAACCAAATTTTGTTGTAATTTCATAAACATATAGGTTTAAACTGATTTAATGAAATGTTGTGAACTCTATCGGATACTTTTCTCTCCATAAAACAAGTGACAATGACAAAGAATTATTTTGTTCAAGTTATGACTTAAATTATTTTTTATAATGTGATTGTAAGCTAGACTTTGTTTAAGTTTTTATTAAACTTTGTTCTCTTTGTATTATACAAAGTATTTAAACTTGTAATAAGTTTTCATTATAGATTTCATTGAAACATTTTTATCGTCTAGTTTTCTGTCGAAAAATTTTATTTTTTTATACATTTACTATAAAAGTATGAAGTGAAAAGACTGTAAACTTTTTAGAAGTTAATTACGTGAGACTAAAAACAGCTTATTGTGTTTCAATGTGGGAACAACTTTAGTTTGTTTATTTTAAATAAAATTAGTTTTACTAAAAGATCGAAAACAGTTTACAAATTCAATCAAAAATGTTATTGATAGTTTTTTTTTCCGCGTTAGTTACCTTTGTATGATTTTACACTAAAGTAATTAGCAGCTTATGTAAAAGCAATTTATTAAAAACTTATTTTTAAAAACAGAACAGTTTTATGAAATAAAAACATTTTAAATCGAAATGTAAAAAATATTTGTTTTTTGTGAAGCATGAGTGTAATTGATTAATCTTTTATTTTTTTCCTTTATGTTCAATTTTTCTACAGTTTCGATAAAAGTAGTAACATTTTATTGAACATTGATAAAAAAATTGTTGAAGGTTTCAAAATTTATCTGAGCTTTAAGCTAAATTATTAATTTTATATAAAAAGTTTGACTCACTAGGTCATTATAAATAAAGATAGCTTGAGCATTTTAATAGCATAAGCTTTATAATTAGTTGAAGATCTATTGGTTTGTATTTTGTAGTATCATGTTTTGCATAGTAGTTTTTATTATACAGTTTTTTTTTTGTATCCAAAAAAGTGTTTTATTTTAATAAAAACATAATTTAAGAAAAAAACTATTACGACCTATATTAACAGCTTTATCAAAGTATAGTTTACACAACATATAAATTAAATTACTATTTAGAATTAAGATTTAGTGCATTTTAGTTTTATAATACTATCATACTATTATTCTATACTTATTTTTGTTTTACAGTATAAATAATATCTTCAATAATCTGGCAATATTTCACTATAAGTTAGGAAGTTAACTCTATCGCAGTATGCAATATCAGCGGAGCTAAGATAAAAAGATGAAGTAGCAAGTCTAAGTCCTATACTACCTCTTCCATGCACGAGCATTTGAAAACTCAACACAGCGAGAGTTACAAAAAGTCTTAAACTCAATCTTTACACAAAGATAGAAGTTGTACTGCACCCAATCTTTCGTAGAAAAGTAAGCTTGAAGCTATCAGACAAACTAGTCTTGATGATTATAAGTCTATAAAACTCTGGAATATTAAGGATTCATAAGCAATTAAAGTTTATAAAAAAATATCAAAATATTTAGACTTGGATTCGGACTCGGTATCGAATTCGGCCGAATCTAAATTTCAAAATTAAGATTCGGATTCGGACTCGGCCAGATCCGAAAATTTTGGACTCGGTAGATCACTAATAAATATATTACATCAACCAACGTAATCAATTTTAATTTTCCTACACTTTTTATTGTTTAATTAACAGTTTTAATAAATCGAAACAAATATAACTTATAAAAAGTACATAACTATAGAAAAAATATTTTTTTTTTGCTAAAACATTTTTTAGTACAGTATTAATTAAGTGCTAAATCAAAAAACTCTTAGTTACTTTAAAGTTTTATATTTATTAAAAGTTTAATGTGAATATTTTATGATTTCGTGTAATGTTTATCTTAAGATTTTTTAGTTAAGTATTTTTGAATAATATAATCAACGTAAACTCAAGTTATTTTAAAATTTATTTATTTTAATAGATTCTAAGTAGAGTTTTAAGAAAATGAACAACAAAGTCAGTCACACCCTTAAAATAATCGTTGGAGCTATTAATTCAAATTTATCTCATTGATATTGTAGTTTGAGTCATTTAGATGCTCTCAAAGTTTATCGTACGTAAGTAGTAATTTGCATACTAATGTACTTAAAATTTTAAGTAAAAGGATGCGTTGCGTATTGCGTATACTTTTCATTCTTTTCAATAATATTAATAAAAGAAAAATCATATTAAAATAAGTATTTTACAAGAAGCTTTTGTGTATTTTTGTAAGCAAAATACTAAAAAAGAGATAGATTCTCGTGATACTTTTGGGAAGAAATTATACCAATTTAAAAAAACCTTCTTTTTTATGAAAATGTTTAACACAACTTGTTAAGCTAAGCTATTGTAAAACATTTGCAGTTAAAAATTTAAGTTTTTTATGAATTTTTTTATTAGACTCTAAAAATAAATAAGAAATACAAAAACTATTTCTCTAATCAATTTTAAACTACTTTCCAAATAAAAGTAGTTTTAAGTTTATAGCATAAATAGTAGCTATAAAACTAATAAATTAGAATTAGTAACTTCAAAAGTTATTTTTGTTTTGTTTTGAAATGATTCAATTAGATACGAATTTAAGTAATAATTAATAGTTTTCATATTAATTTTAAATATTAAAATAATTGTATAAGAAATCATAATAGAGGAGTTTTTGTTCCTTTACAACTTTATTGGAATACAATTTAGTAGTTCAGGTATAACTATTAAAAGATTAAATAAAACATATAAAAAACAATAACAAGTCGATGTAAGTGATTTCGAAATAAATAAAATATGTACATTAAAAAAGCAGTTTTACTTTAAACTCTATACTACTTAAAAACTTTTCATATGACTAAGTTTGTATAAAAGTTTAACAACTTTTAAAAATAAGACCTTTTTTTTTAACTTTAACAAAACCAAATAATTATATGTCATAGTTTTATGGTATAAAATAAATTTAAGTTATAGATACTTTTTAAATAGACGAAAACTTGGTTTTGTTCACGTTTATTGTTTATATACTTTGATATATTTTTTTAAACTTTTGTTTTATAAGTACTTAAAATAAGTTTTAACTATTAAAAATATTATACAATTACATAAAAAATCCCAAGTGAAACAAAACTATAACTGCATGATTAAAGATGTTTAAATGTACTATAAACTAAATTAATTAAAAAACGAAACACCAAAATAACACTTTAAAAAGTGTTAAAACAAACACTTTTAAACTAAATATTTACTTAATTGAGCTATATCACTTTATTTTATTAGTTTTTGAATTGTTTATTTAAGTTTTTCTGAGTTAGTATTAATTAAAAACAGTACTAAATATTTTCAACGACATAAACTTTAAAATTTAGAAACAACGCTTGAAAAATCAGAACAAGTTTTTACATAATTTAATAGTTTATACTAATTAAGTATTACTTGACAACAAACGTGTTGAATTTAAACTTTATTTATTGTTATGAACACTTACAAGAAAATAAGGAGTGTTAGTCGTTAAAACTAAAGCTTTTATAAGATGTTTTGTCATTAAAAATTGGTTAAAATACAAAAGTAAAACAATAGATTTTACTAAAAAAATATTCTTTAAACAACTTATTCAACAATATTTTTACTCTATTAACAAATCAAAAAACAGTATATAAAAAGGTGCAACCATGTAATTGCTAAACACATAATTAAAGTTTATTTTTTCATCAAAAGCACATACCAGGTGGTTACTAAGCTGTGAGTTTTGGTAAATTTACCTCGTTTGACGAACTAAACTCAAACTCTGTGAAACTTAATGAGGAAATAATCCGCTCATGTCTTTTCATAGACCTAAGTCTTGTTCATCATGACCTTTACTGATCAAAATAAAAAAGTGTTAAGTGTTAAATTATATTATTATAACAATACTTAAAAACGGTTTGAAATAGTTACAACTTAAAAATCAGACCAAAATATATTTTACAACTTAATACATTGTTAATAGGACACTTTTTAAAATTCAGTTTGATAAGATAATAAATAAAAAATTACTTCATATAAAGATTAATATCTGGTTTAAGAATAAGTTTGTATACATTGCACAAAGTTTACGAATTAGTTTTAAAAATGTTAGAGTTAAGTTCAAAAACTCTCCTAAACTTGGTGTGAGAAAGATAATAAATACTTGAATTCTTTTTTTTTAATCTTTTGTAATTTTTTTTTCAATTTATACCCTAATTCAAACATTCTAAAATTAAAGCAAAAAATAAAAAAATATAAAAGTTATAAAAAAAATATATATATTTTTTGGCTGACTCAGCAAACATCAGTGACTATTATGGTCACGAGTGACCTTTAAGTTTAATAGCCTTTTCTGACTAAAATTTATGTATTTTAAAATTCGAAACCTTTATAATTACTTGTGTTTTTTATAATTGTTTTACCTATTTTACATTTAGAACTTTAACCGATATTTTTTGATCGACGTAGTAAATAACATATTTATGGTTTTATCAAGGTTAAATTAAAGTTTGTTTATCATAAGCCAATCTGTTACCTTACTAAGTTCTGTATAAATTTTTTTACTTTTATTTAAGTTAGTATGTGTCAAATATGCACAAAGGGTCTTTTTCTGCACATAGGATCACTTTTGCATGAAGAAAATTGTGTACGGGTTTGAATTATTCTATTTTTTTTATATTTATTAAATCTTATTAATTTTACCTTTACTTTGTAACCCCTAATCCTTACTCTCGGTTAATAACGTTTTTGTTCACCTTTTTGTTTTTTTTTTTTGATAATTTCATCTTTTTAATAAACACTTTTAATTATTTGTTATTTATTTTCATTTAAACTACTGTAAGGTAGAATGAAATACTAGGTAAATTAAAGTTGATTAGTTAGAAAATTGTTAGTGCATACACAAGATTTGAAAACTATAGTCTTAACTTTATCTTTTACTTCTCTTTTTAAGTCAATTCCTTAATTTTTTTGTCATTTTAATTGTTCTTTTATAACTATTTGTATCTAAACTAGATTTAGTTCTTAAACATTTTTTGAGAACTTTTAGTTAGAGTTAATTAATGTTTTTTTTTTAACTTTCACTTTTTTATCTCAAAAAAAAATATTGACGATAATGAAAACCAAAAATATAAATAATTTTGTATGAACAAGTTATAGTAGCTTATTTAAAATCTCAACTGAAGCCATTTTTATATATTTATTTTAAAGATTCAAAATTAATGGTGAACTAATATTCTTCATTGTTTTTCAAAGCAGTTTTCTTATTTTTTTGGTATTTTTCATTTTCTATTACTTACATAAGTTTATATCTATAGAATTACTTTTAAACTCTGCTAAGAACTTAAGATAAAATTGTTTTAGCAGGGAAACAAATTTTAATAGCTTGGTTAGTTTTTAAGTTGTTCTGAACTTATGAATAACTTATGTTTGAAATTAAGAAAGTTTCAATTTAACCAATATAATGACAATCTACTTTTAGCCTCACATTAATAAATGACTTTCGTCTCGGTGACTTAGGGGTTATGCATACAACATGTAAAGATCCATACCTTTTTGTCTACATACTAAGAAATATTAAAACTTAATCATTTAGCTAGAATCAAATTGAAAAAAATGCATTCGAACCATAATAAACTAAATCTATCGACTAAATCTAAAAACATTTACAAACTGAAGTAAAAAAATTAAAGGTAAAAAATAGATAAGTCAATAAGTTATGTTCTAAGACGAAACGACAATACTTACAATTACAAATAGCTTAATATTGATTAAATGTATTATATATTTTATGTGAAATATATTTAATGCTAAAAGCTAGCTTTAATTATTTACCTTAAGTTTGGTTAAAAGTACTGTATTCCAATCAAAAATAAGCAGATAATAATAAAATCGGTTTGTTTTTGTTAAGCTTTAAATAAATTGTTGAAAGAATATTTTTAGAATAGACAATAACATATGAGTTTTTTGTAATTTATAAGTAATTTGTAGTGCCAGTGTATTGTAGTAAAGACGGAATTTTTTTCTTATGTGATAACAAATACCTGATTTGTTTTTGCTAGACTCATTTATGTTTAAAAAGTTGTGATATTGTTACAAAAATCTGAAAAATAATTACTACATATTTTTTTAATAGTTCATAAAACAGCCTAACTACCTAATTTGCTATTAACAGATTAAAAGGAATTACCAAAAAAAAAAAGTAGATGTTTACTACTACACCCCTTACCCGGAGCTAAAGAAGTACAGAAGCTTGAAGGAACTCATTTATTACGAACGAGACATCGACTGGGAAAATTTCAGATACAAATCTGGCACGAAAGTTGAGGGTCACGTTGAACCCGCGTTTAGGAAATATGGTAAACTTACAGAGTGGTATGATAAAAGTTTGAATAAGAGAGGTGAAAAAAATGCGAGGAAAGACCGAGAAAGAAACCAAAAATTTGATGCTAAAGACCAAAACATTAATTTTAAATTCGATGTATAATCAGCTGCTAACATTTATGAGCTACTTTACTTCACAAAAGGTGAATTTACTGGCAGGTTTCCAGGGTGTCCAGAAATCTTACTAAAAAACTCACCAGATCAAGCTACTTCTACTGAAAAAACTGTAAAAGAATGTGAAAGGTATGATAATGATGATGAAGAAAAAGAAATTATTAAAAATAATGAATACCAGAGTGATGATGAGCAAAATGGTTATAATGAAAAAATCTCTTTATCAAGCTCTTTATCTTTAAATGAAGATCATGATAGTGATGAAACTCAAAGTTGCGATGAAAAATCTTATGATTGTGATAATGAAGGTTCAAGCTCTTTGTTTTCATTTTCCGAAGTAGAAAGTCTTAATAATTACCAAAATCAGAATAAAGATAAGCAAACTTGTGATGTAGCTTATGATGAGTCTAGCTGTTCATCTTCACATAAAGAAGGATGTAGTCAGGATAGCGATGGCCATCAGAATTTATCGAATCATTATATTTTTGACGAGAAAAAAGCAAGTACACCAAATTATTCATTTTCAAAACCAAGGAAAACCGAAAAAGTTGCAAACAACTATATTTCTGATGGAGAATCTCAGAATGGCAGCGTGATCTTTGGAGGTAAGGACTTAAATGTTTCGTCTTTAAACCGTGCTTATTCGATTGCAATCGATGAAATATTAAGCAAGACTTCAGTTGTTGCAAAAACTTCAACACAAGTACACAGCCACGATGAATCAATGTTCAGTTCTGAGCAAAACAACGAAGCTGTTGAAGATATGAACTCGTGCCAAACTACAATCGAGTTGAACAGGATCTCCGTTGTCGTGTTGTGGGAAACGCTGCAGCAGTCTGTAGGAGTTAACCTTTCTCACAAATGTTTTACTGCGAATTTTGTATTATTGAAAAAGTGCGCAGAGTTATGCGATCCATTAACAAATGCCAGGTGGAAGTTTTTGTGGAAAAAAGCTGAATTTATAAACCAAGATGAAAAAACTAAGAGGAAACTTTTCTTTTCAAACTTGATAGCCCATAAAAATTTCAAAGCTCTATACTTATAAGGTTTGCTGTCCGCGTAAAGTGCCTCGAGATCTTTGAATGTTTAATTTATTCTTTAATACAAGCACGTTTTATTGACAATTCAATAGGTTTTTTATTGCTCCGGTTGCTTTTTGTTTACAATGCCGTTAAACGTAAACAGTAAAAACTATTTGGTATTTTGATCTAAGTTCTGAAAAAAGAAGTTTAAGATAGTTTTATATGAAACATTAATAAGAAATGTAGTTTTTTTAAAAGTTTATAAGTTATTAAGCTTTTCCTCTTCTAATTGAATTTTATAGAATTAGTCTAAATAACTTACTTTATTTTAGTGGTTTATAAGATATTTTGGTATGAAAGTTACTGTATCTTAACCTTAAGTTACGTTTGTGAATAAAGAACACTTTAAATAGTATGTGTTTTTTTTTCTGCAGTAAACATCAATAAAACTTAACTTGAAATAGACAAATTTTGCATTGACTTTTATTAATAATACTGTTTTGTATTCTCAATAAAAATATTAATTAAGCTTTTATATATTCTTACTAAATATCTTAAAACCTATTTCTACATATTTTTCTAATTATGTGAGATGAAACAAGAAGTTGTTGGTTACCCGACATCCAAAGGTTCATTTACCCTAAACGTGTACGCTTAGGGTTTAATCTGAGTATGACTTTACTATTGAGATTAGACATAAGTATTACTTTACCCTAGACTTAGTATAACTAGATATCAATACTTATATAAATAACCAGGCACAACAATAGAGTGACTTTTTCTATTAAACGAACCTAAACAAATACAAAACCAGTTGTTTAAATTACAAGAGCTATTACATATGTAATTTTTGTACTAAATACTGTATATTTACCACTATAAAAAACTCAATTATATTTTAAGAAATATTTAAAATTAAATGCAAAACCAAGTGTTGAAAACTACAAGAATTATAAAAGTATGTCACTTATATGAAAAATGCTTTATATTTAAGCACTGTAATAAATGCTTTTAATGAATCACTTGTTGAAAGTCAAAAGAGCTATAAAAGTGTACAGTAAGAGAATTACATAGTTTACATTAAATAACAATTTTAAAATCTAACAAATACAATTATAATCATACATACTAAAACTTTATAAAACAACTCAATGCCAATATTCAAGTGTCTTTCTTGTAAACAGTCTCTGCAACTTCTGGCGGTTCCGAGTTCCGACCACACAACTCAGTCTGGCCTATCAGCTTCTGACCCAAACATTACATAAAAACATTTCATCAGCCTGTTTTGATAATGCGTCATAAAAGAGAAATGCGCCCTCATTCTCTTTTATTCTCTTTCTCACTTTTGTTACTTCAGACTTGCCCGGGCAACAATTGTAGTTGCAATAAACTCTTAATTTTCTCTTCAAAACAAAACGGTTTTCAAGTTAAATTTGGTTTAGCGTTACAGTCAGTATAAAACACGAGTAAACTATTTTTTGTCTAATATACACATACAAAACTAATAAATTATAACTGAACATAACAATTTCGTTTGACTAGACAATTAACTTTGTTTTTGGAATGACTATTTGTGAACTATTGTTTCATACATAGTATAAATAAATAAGAACAACTGTGAAAAAAATAATTAAATATTTTTATAGATAAAATACATAAAAAGTATTTTTTAATATTTTACATATTGTAGAAGGCTGTCTGCTCTTAGTTATAATATAAGTAGTTTACTAATATGGTTTTTAGGAGTTACAAATTTATTTTTTATCAGAACAAAGTCGTATTTTCTTAATACATATTTTATTATCCTTAATCGGCGCTTTACATAATTTTAACTTTAGAAATCCATAACAGTTTTTACTAAAGATATTTCATCAAAAAGCATAAATACAGCTACAAGTTTTGTTTGTTTTATTGTAATATACTTTATTTTTTATACCAATATAAACTTAAAATAACATATACAATTAAACCTTATAGAACTTTTATTTTAAAAAGATTAATAATAAAATTTGATAACAAGTCATATCAATATCGCAAAAAAAATGATAAAATTTATCAAATGATATATGTAAAGTTAATAACGTTTGACTGTTTTCACTGTAGTATTGAAACAGATATACTTTAATATACTCAGAAATAAATATACGTTAAAAACAAACTCATCATAAAAACGTCATTAGTAGTGTAGTGATGACAAACTTCATTCTTCTAGACTTGTTTGAAGTAAGTACACATTTATTTTTGCGCAAAACTTTAAACTAATACTGCATAGCTCGCATGCTAAACTTTTTGTTTTAAAATTTTTGTTAGCCGCAGTTTTAGTTATTTTTGTTGTTTTTAATTTTAATTTGATTTTAGTTTTAGTCTTTTAAGCTATATTATAGGGCTAACATAAACTTTAAATTTTTAGTTGCCAATAGTTAACCTTGACTTAATTAATCTTGTCCTATTAAAATCAAAATTATTATTTAATTATTTTAATAAAAAAAATGGAAATTGATTTTTTTCTTACTACCAAGCTACGGAAAATAACAAGCCAGCCAATGGTCGAAGCAGGTTAAATAAATGTGTAAAAAAATATGTAGAACATCCTCAATAATAAAAAAAATAAAAACACAGTGATGCAACAAAAGAGTATATAAAAAAAAAATTTTCATTACAACGTGCTTTTTTTACTTGGTTTTATAAAGTATTTCTTTTCCTTTCCTTCATTTTTTGTATTTTGAATACTTTTACGAAGATAAAATTATTTTTTAATATATTTTTTTTCACAGGGCTTCATTTACATGCTTGAAAATAAATAAGTAAAAGTTTTTAATTTTTTTTTAATATTGCAAAAATTACGTTTATTGTATATTTTTGATTTAAAATATGTTTTTAAATGCTTAATCACCTCACTATATCTTTAGAATTTTTAAACTTATGTTCCTTGACTAATTGATAAACATTTAGTTATAACTCAGTATATCAGAAATTTTGTTAACAATAAGAGATTAAAATAAAATTCTTAAAGAAATATAACTGTGTTAAATAATGAAAGTATTATGAAATAATAAGAGTTTAAAACACAAACAAATAATACAGCTTTCATGCCCTATATATGAATAAAAATCTAAAAAAGAAATGTAATGAAACTTCCAAGCAAAAAGTAGCAGTGAGTTATGATTAACCTTTTTTTTAAATGAAACATTTTTTTAAACCTCACAGTGAAACTGTATCTGTTTTTAATTAAGTTTATTGGTTCAGTATGTCTTTTATAAATGATAAATAACTTTTTAAGCGTTATTGTTTGTAATCTAAATGCTTTGATTTTGTACAGATGTTTTTAACAAAACAGAAAAGTACATTTTTATTTAGATTTTTTGCTAAAGTAGGGAAGGGACTTTTTAAAAAAAGCTTAAGCTAGGCTTTGGATGTAACTGAGTAAAATTGTAAAAACAACTAACAAGTTTGTGTATATATATAATGCAGTTTTATGTATTTACAGATCACACATGTTAGTATACAATTAGATACTTAAGTAAATTTTAATTTATTATGTGTTTACTGCTTAGTATTATTTAAAACCTTAAGTTTTTAGTTGTTGTGTTTATTTATTAGTCGAATATAATTTATGTATATATGTATATGGGTAGGTGTCAAATTTGCACGAGCGGAGGAAATGGCACGAGCAGACAATTTTGCACATGTTGAAATTTTTACAAGTTAAAAAAAACATTTTTCACTAATTTTATTTTATTTTTTTATATCTGTTTAATTTTCATAATTATTTTATTTTTACTATCACTCTTACCCCTATCTTTTACCTTTGGTCGATAGCTTTTTTTATAACAATTTTTATTAATTATTATTTTTATTTCTACTATCACTGTTACCCCTAACCCTTACCCTCGGTCGGTAGCTTTTTTTTTGCTATTTTAATAGCACCAAAATATACATAAATAGTAACAGTAATAAAGTGTCTCTGTGCAATTTTGCCACTTATGCAAAATTGACCCTTGGTGCAAGTTTGTCTTGGTGCAATTTTTATTTGTACCCATTTATATATAAATCATTAGGTTTTAAATAAATTAAACCTTAAGTTAAGATACCAGGAATTTAATTAAATATCAAAATTAATGAGAAAACTCAAAAGACTTCTTGTATGAATCAAATATAAAAACATGGCTAATACTTTATTAAGAATGTTGTGTTTTAATGTTGTCAAAATGTTATGTTTTTAATAAGTGTAGACCACGAAACACTTTTTCTGGCCTGCTGAAATACAAATTGACCACTCCAAGGTTACACCAAGGTTTTATTTTTAGGATTACTAGGTTTCTTATGCTATGTATGATATACAAGATTGTAGTTAGAGAATATATGTTATTCTTTTAATAGTTTAATTAAACTACAAATAATTAAAATTTATATTGTTAAACGACAAACTTATAAAAAGAATAATAATTAATACTATAGATACGTCAATAAAAGTTACAGATTTTTTTACTTTGGTAAGGTTTTAATTTTTTTAATTATCTTGTTTTCATTTTTTTAGACGCTTTTAATTAGATTTAGACAAATAACTACAACAGACGAAAGCTATATATGAAGAGTAGTAGAATTGCATTTATAATTAGATAAATCATAGTACAACAGACAAAATGATTAATAGCTCTTATAGGCTAAATTTCGATCTGTTAACAATAAAATGTCGTCAAAAACAATAAGATGCAAAGCTTTCTAACAAAATTTAAAAAAACAAGAAAAAAAAAATCTTCTTTATCTTAACCAAATGCGCTAGTTAGATTATTGATAATTACCTTATGTATTACATGCTTATACTCTTTAACTTTTATACTTGTTGTTTTTATTTATCTAAAAACTGCTAAAGTGGTTGGTTAATTTTTTGTTTAGCTTTAATAATTTACAAATAAATTTTAAAATTTAGTTTTTTAAACTAAACCAAAAGTTAAAAACAATAAAAAATATTGTAAAAAATTGATTTCGAGCTATTGTTTTAAACGATGGCTCTTTATAAAAATCTTAAAATCGAAAAGATAAAACTTAACAAAATAAGTTTCTTTGCAAACTTTAATTTTATAAATGCTAAAAATTTGGTTTAGCTTATAAAACTACACAAAATATTTAAAATAAAATTAAATTAAGTCATTGAGTGGTGTTATATTTTGAAAAATTGAAGTTGATAAAGTACGAACTTTAATGCCAAGCAAAATCCCTATCAATGCCAATATTGTAATCGTATTCTTTACTAATACTAATAAAAATCGCGTGTTTAGTACACTAGCACTAAAAAAAGTTAGTAGACAAACAACGACAACTGCACTCTCATTAAAAACAGTATGTGCTATTTGAAATTTTACTTAGTTTCTGTTACCATCTTAGCTTTCATATTTAAACTTTCAAATGTGCATTCTTGAAAAGAACCTATTCTCAATAGTAAGTTTAGATCTTCCTCTATTTGATCTTCAACGAGTGGTTTGAGCTCTAAAGAAATTGTATAAGCGTTTGGTTGCAGCTGTAACCTCTGATTATATTGAGTCATTGGATCTCCTTTCTGATGATGATCATCATAAAGAGTATTAAAAATATCAGGCAACTCTTCATCCAGTTCAACTTGTTTTTTATCATCATCATCAGTGCGTACAATTATGTCAAATTCTTCAACCTCGTGACAGTAAGAAAAGAAGTTAACCATAAGTTTTGATGTTTTTCTAAGAGTAATTTTACAAATATCTAGACGTACAAATTTATTTTCATCAAAATCGGACAGACTTATTTTCTTGTTGACTTGGTAAACTGATTTATACATTTTTTCAGAATGCAAAGAACATAACTGAACCTCTCTTTGTTCAACATCCTTTAAAGCGAGCCAAAGTTCTCCACTATAACCATCAGTATCTTTAGTAAGTGAAAGAGGTAAACTTTTACTTGAAACGCAAAGATCCATTTCCCATCTTGGATCGTAAAGTTTTACCGCTTTTTCCTGTTCGTTATAACCGATAACTGTAAAGCAATGTCCGTCATTATCAGAGTCGACCGGATAATAAATATTTGGCGTGATGCCAAGGACCACAGAGCTGTTGTTGTCAATTTCGAATTGCAGGTGTTCCATTAAAGTTTCTTTCGACTCGTCTGAATCGTAAACGATAAGGTTCGTCATACTGTTGCTAAAGCATGAAAATACAAAAGTAGCCGATGAAGATTCGGAAATTAGGTAGTCTTGAAGCAAGCTTGCTTGACGTAAGCTTTTTCGAAAAACGACGACAAGCACACCAGGTCTCGTCCATGCTCGTCATCCCTCAGCGAGCCTGCGTAAACGAGGTCTCTTTCCTCGGTTTTTTGGAGAAACAGCCGGTCGTCCACCGTCACTCGAACCTCTGCCCCTCGCAAAACATTTTAAAGTGGAGCAGTCCTTTCGGGTGATCAATCAACGGAGCGATTTCGCTCGAGAACTCGGGTCGTAGCGAAAGAGCTGCAAGAGCGGCCATCATCCCGCAGTTTCCTACGCAGCCCTGCCAAAAGTCTTTGAGCTGCAGATTTTTGTCTTCAATTTTGTTGTTCTTTTTCGCTTCTGAAACCCTCAAAAATTCTATTTCATTTTCATGCACTTTTAACGCTTTAAAGCGTTCAGTTTTTTGTATCATCGTTAATGTTAAAGTTATAGTATTTTCTAAAAAGTTTAGTTTACTTTAAAAAAGTGCTAAATAAAATAAGTGTCATAAAAGTGTGATTATTTTTAACAAAAAAAGCAAAGAACTTGTATAGCTATACAATACACACGCTTAACTTTTATTCCTTACATAAACTGAACATTACTTTTGAGTGGTAATCTTTAAAAAACGCAGTTTAAAGGGACAGCTGGTAAAAATATAAACTATATTTCAGAACGTCAATGGGATTTTAATATATTTACTACTGCATTTCTTATCATTGTTTAAGAAAAAAAATGAACGTAATAGTAAACTAATAAAACAACAAAACCGTGTTGTAAAATAAACAAATAAAACAGAAGAAAAACAAAAGTTATGTTATTTCTGTAAAGTTCATCTCAATTACCTACCTACAGCTTAACGACATTGACATTTAAAAAAAGAACAACAGTTTGTTAAAAACCTACGTCATCACCTGTTTACAACTTTTATTCTGTAAAAGCTTAATTTGTAAGCTGTAACTCCTAGCTCAGTTAATTGCAAATGGTCTTTAGAAACGGTTTCTAATAATTTTTTCTTAAATTTTACTTGTTGATTCTGCTTTAATTTCATAATAATTCCAACTATCAAAGAGTCAAAAACACTTCTAAATTCTCGGAATTAAAGTATTCACTTTAGGAAACCTAGGTTGCAGCAGGTTTACCACTTGCTATGAAAAAAAATATATTGAAGCTGAAAACTAGTCTTAGTTACACCGAACTAGCTAGAAGCAGCCTGGGTTTAAGTGAAAATTGAAAAACAAAAAGTATGAGCCTAAAATCAAAAAGTGCAGTTATTAGAGCTAAAAATATTAAGAAAATCATGATATTAAAATGTGATCTTTAAAACTACTCATATGACAAAAGGAAATTTAAAAACCAGCCTGATTTTTACCAAAAGGTTAAAAACATAACAATAAACATTTGTATACAAACAAGACTTTAACAAAAATAAAAAAATTATAAAATTTCATCAAGAAAATGAAAACGTAAAACTAGTTTAAAAAGAGTTACTGTAAGGTGCTTTCTTCAAACTGATAATTTTTATTTTTGTTTATATCAATAAAAAATACTTTTTTTTATTTCGGAAGAGGACCTTATTTAAGAGAGGCATTAAAAAATTAGTTTTGAGTTTGTTTACTAAATCGTCTCAAGTGATAACCAAGTCATGATCATTTTTAAATAGTTAAAGTTATCACATATTTTTTTAAATAAATTTTAAAATATTTAAACCCAACATAAGGTAATGGAATATTGTTTTATATAATTTTAAACAGTATTATTTTTAAACAATTAAGTAAATTATTAATTTCTTATTGTTTATAAAATATATAAATTATTATACAGGGTAAAAAACTCTTAATACTTTAAGGATTTAAATACATACGCAATATATTGAAAATATTCATAATTTTGATTAGAAAATTGGCATAGACTACTGTATAAAGCATATTAAAGATTGAGAACTATTTTCAAGAGAAACCTTTTATTTAAACTTTATTACTTATAGACATAATCACAACATTTTTTTCTTTTTTGATTAAAGTGTTCTTAAAGCTCAAAGAAAAACTCATTTTGATCATTGAGGTACAGTTGGAAAAGGTACTTTAAGATTTAGGATTTTTAGTTATTTAAAAACAATGTAATTAAAATAGTATAGATAAACTTTTGAATTAAATAAAACTGTGTGATAAATGCTGTTTTTTGTGTATGCTGTGTGTACTTATATTTAATAAGGTCAGTTTACTTTTTATAACATGTAATATGTATTTAGTTAAAACAGTCAAGCTCTTGATTTAAAGCTGCAAACAACTCATTTAAAAATGATAGATTTAATATGAATCTAAAAGTTTTTTATTCGTAAAATAATTTAAATACCTTTTAAATTTTTAAACTTTAAAAGTTCACTAGAGAACGCGTAAAGTAATAGTGTGTTTTAGAGTGGAAAATAATTACGAACAATCATATTAATAAAATTATATTGATTTATAAAATAGCAAAATATTCTTATTTAACATAAATGTATATTGTTAAGTTAAAAAAAAATTAAAGTACTTCTACACTGTAACATTTTTTAAAGCAAATTTTTAGATGATTATTGTGAAGCTTAACATTATCAAAAATAACTACTAACTATTATTGATATTAAAAATAATCTAAATACTTACAAAAATGTAAAAACAAACTATTAATTTAATATAATAACTTAAATTTTGGTTGAAAATGGTTGTTGGCAAGTTTTCTCCAGGTTCGTAAAATTTCCACTAGGTTTTTGAAAGTACACATTTTCGAATATATTTTTAGTTTAGAATTAAGTATAAGGTAAGAAACTGTGTTAAATATTGTAAAAAATTAAAAACTTCCTAAAAGCTACTTTAATGACTTTTTTATAAAAATATTTTTGATGATGACAAAATTTTTTAATCTATACAATAGATCTTTCAATCAAATCAAAATTTTACTACTTAACATGTTAAAACTTTTAATAACTCTTGATGCTAGGTTTTTTTATTATTCTCTTTCGAAATTCCAGGTTTTTCTAGTTTTGTTTTTAAATTTTTCAAACTTCAGGTTTTTCAATGTTTTTCAGCTTTCAAGGTTATTTGGCAACTTTATTAAAACCACTGAAACGGAATAGAAGTAGAGAAAAATATAAGAAGATAATTATCTTTAGTTTTTAAAAATTAAAATCATCTCTTTGAAAATAGATCAGCAGTTATAATAAGTATATTAGTTTTGGGAACGGGTGAAATATGCACAAAGACACTATTGAACGACGAATCAAATATACACGTAGGGACACTTTGCCCGAAGACTTTTTTGCATGAAGGGTCATTTTTGCACGAGAGTAAAACACAGCAAAATATAAAAATAAAAAAATTAAAAAAATAATAATAAACTAATAAAAATCAAAGGAAAAAAAAAATTACCGACCGGGGGTATAAGAGTATTAGTGATAGTAATTATATGAAAAAAATATAAATAGAAAAAACATTAAGTAATTAAGAACTTAAACTATTTAAAACTCCAACATTAAATTTAAAGGTTCAAAATATTAAATTCAAACCGTGCAAAAATGGCTTCGTGCAAAAGTGACTATATGTGCAAAAGTGACTCCTCGTGCAAAAGTGTCTTCGTGCAAAAGTTTACATTTGTACTAAAGTGACCCTAAGTGCACAAGTGTATCTTCGTGCATAATTGACTCTTACCCATAAGTCTTAAAAATTTTAACAGATTTTAAAAATTTTACTTCTAATCAAAGGAGTTATATTTTGGTTTTTATCTATTTTGCTTATAGACATTTTATAAGTTTTGAAGTAAATTTACAAAAAGTACTTTATGTAGAAAATGTTATTGTCAAACCAAATCTTGAAAATATTTACATTATTTTAGGCTTATCAATTTTCAATACAATATTTTTTAAATAAGATATGTACGATATATAAATTGATAGTTATATTACTAGTTTTGAAAAATTACTTAGTTAAAACTATACATCTAATTATTAAAACCTATTTATTATATTATGCTACATAAATAGACAACAACAATTTAGACAAATTTTAACACTTCGTAAAACTTTTAAAAAAGTTCATCTTTATTTTTCTTAAGAGAAAAAGTAACCTAGAGAACTTGAAATAAATTAAATGAGTGCAAAAACTTACATTTAAAATTCTATTTTAATATAACAAGAGCAATATAAATATGAATAATAATTTAAATTTAAATGGCAACTCGCAAAGGAAAGTAGGGTAAAAAAATTGAAATTTGGGATGAGATGAAAAGAGATGTTTACAAATAAATTATCTTTGTCAAGGAAAGAGAGCAGAGACATGAAAAAAGCCGTTGACAATACCAAAAAGAGTCTGAAGAGCCAAGTGGAAGAGTCTCTTGAGCTCAAGAATAAAAAAAATAAAAAAATGTTGGTGTAAAATTCTGTAATGAAACAGAGAGTTTCTTTATTCAAAAAAGCAAACAAAAGAGTAGAGCAAAGTTTCAAAACAAGTAATTTAGGATACAGCGAAGAATATCTTAAACATTGAGTTTATTGAATGAAATTAAAAGGCCAAAAATAAACATTTAAGTGGGTTTAAAGAGAAATATTGTTAGAAAACTACTTAAGTAGCTTTAGAAGTACTCAAAAAAGTAGATTAAAAAATAGAAAAAAAAAGATTTTTTTGTATTTATTAGATTTAAAAATAAATAAAAAATGACAAGATGAAAAGTACTAATGTCCCAATAGCAATAAAGTTTGTATCCAATAAAAAAATGTAAAAAAATTAATGAAGTTATTAAGTATAAAATTTATATCTACAAATTAATATCAAAAAGGTTCACATTAATGAAATCATTACCAACAGAAATTCTGAAATTTTTGTGTAGGAAACCAGTTTGAAAAAAAGTTGGAAATTTATCTGGACCATTACTTTAAATCTGGACCATAAATAGAATTAAACAATTGATAAAAAATAAATAGTGTAAAATATTTCTAGTAAAAAAAGAATAAGATATTGTAGGTATAAAAAATTAATTATAGAACATTATAAGTAGAGGAAAATATGAAAATCAAACACCTTCTTATGTCTTTGATTTATAGTTTTTTAAAGAAATGAATATGGGCTCAATAAATCTGATTTAGATATTTTTCTATATCTATTTTTTTATAAAGACTGTTTTCAATTTAATAAAAATAATAACATTCAAATTTTTTAATGAACAACAAAAACCTAAATTAAAATAATATTTTTTTAGGATTATAGTGTAATGTACAACCACACTCAAGACTATAAATAAATCTATACTCAACTTATACTAAATGCTGATATTAAATTATACTTAGGCTACTCCATCTAAAACTAGGCATGACATGAATGAATTATAAGAAACATAATGTATTTAAGAACAACTGCAATCAATAACAATTATATAAAGAATACAATTTTTTAGAAAATAGTTGAAAAAAGGTCAAAACTTTTACAATAAATTTTATCAAGTAGGAATATACTTAAAGAATGTATAAAACAAGTTAAGATTTAAATACTTAAAATATTAATTAAAGATACTTAATTAAAGTAATTTTAATAAAAGCATATTTTAATAAAAAAAACAACACATATGTCTATTTTGGAGGATCATGTTTACTGCAGCAGGGTGTTGCTAGAATAATGCCTGCTACAAATGATGTGAGTTTATATATGACTGTGATATGTCATTGTAAACATGCATCAGTAAACTAATAACTGCTCTTTATTTTCTCCTTATCTAAACTCTATCAATCTTGCATCAGTAAAATACATTACCTAAAGAGGTTTCTCTTAAACGCTTGAATGAACAGGGACTTCACTCAAAATTTATATTAGATTTAAACAATTATCAACTGCAGTTTGTCATCCTGTTAAAATTTAGATATTAAACCAACTGTTTTTAGTACCTAATACATCTCAGCTGAGAACTTTAAGTCTAAAGAGAATAAAAGATTCAATGATATAAGCTTAAATTTTTCCATATAAAACGTTTTGATAAATAATCCTTAAGGAGCTAATGTTCATACCATGCACAGTGTAGATTTTGTGACAACCGAATAAGAGCTAAATGTTCAACAATAATTCACCATTCTAGTACAAGCCATCATTTAAAAATTTTCGTTTAATTAATTATCATACAGAAATTTTGAATAACAGTTAAAATCATTTTAGTACTTTTATTACAATTAAGTTATTGTTGTTTGATTATTACACTAATAAAATTCATACTATTTCACTCTTTTTTTGTGGTTTTGATAGGATCATACAAATATTCATTACTAAAACTTTAGTAACAGGTTTTATTTCTTTTTTTTGTTTAATAAAATGGCAAAAGTTATGCATATTTATTCCTTAAATTATAACTACCTTGTAAAAACTTTTACTAAACACAGTTAGCTGAAAACGGGGTTCAAGTCAGGGGCGTGTTTTGACTGGTTTCCTGTTTCCTGTGAACTCCCTGAAAATGAAGAAAGTAAAAAACAAAAAAAAAGTTTCTTAGAACATCACTTAAAACGTTGTTTATTGACTTTGTTTTGGTTATTTGATAAACTTTGAATAATGAATGTTGAATTTATAACACTGAAAGATTATAAGTTGCAGTAACAAAAAATGCTCGTTTTTTCCCAGCTGAAATAGATTTTAAATAAAATTATAATTTTGACTTAATGATAGGTAAAAATTTTAAAGTAGCATTTTTGTTCTTGGAAACTTTTTACTAAGATGCCTTTAGTTCCCATTATAAATTGTTACTTAGTGTAAATAAATTTTTATTAGGTATTGTTTTTGAACTAGTAAGTACAATTTTACTTGAATAATGTCCAATACAATCACTAAAGTTTTTTTTTACTTAGCTGATTGTATAAAGTAATTTTGTGAGAGCTTTTGTAGTTTAATGTTTATATGTTTTGTTTATGTGTCAACCAACTGGGTTTAAACCTTAAAAAGTTAAATTCAGAGAGTTTTCAAAATCGTTTTTAGACCACTACATCACCTGGCAATTTATTATTGTATCATTTATAGGTATTTTATCGTTTATTTTAGATTGTATTGTTTTTGTATATCTGTTGGCCACTAAGTTGCACCTTGAATTCTTGAAATCAGAATTTCAGAGAAATTTCAAAACCATCATTAGAATCTGCGTGCCATCAGGCAAATATGTAATTATAATTTTAAGATATTTTAATTTTATTGTAAAAGTATAAATATTTTTTTAGCTAAACTTAATTTTTTATAGTTTAAATTACTTGAATTTTTTTTAACATAAATAGATATACAAATGTAAGAAGTTTAAAATTTAAAAGAAAAAATTTTAATAATACATTTATAAAATAACATAAAAATAAAAATTAAAATTCTCTTTATAAAAGTTTATTCTAGTTTTAACTATTTTATTATATTGTTTCCTGATAAAAAGTTTAAATTTTTATAGAGTAAGTTAGTTATGTTTGTAACAGTGGAAGAAATAAGAAAAAAAAAAATTTTTCAAACCCTTTATTTGAAGAAAAAATTCAAACAAAGATGAGAGGAAGAGCAACTCCTGATGTTGAAATTACTCAAATAACCAAAGAAAAAGGTTAGTGTATTTTTATAACAGTTGTCAGTATGATTTAATACACATAAAAAATCATAATTCATGATTAGAAAAAGTGTATAATAACAAAAAAGTTAATCAAAATACTGGGAAGTTTTAATTTATATTGTTTTAAAAGGTGATTAAATATAACATTTTTTAAAAGTTAGTGGTTTAAGTCAAGGTTTCAACCAATTGGCTTATAAAGTTTAATAAAAATAATTTTAAATTATCTATAAAAACTCTTTTTTTTTCTACTACAGATATATTATTGTAACTATCATGATAGTTATCATAAGTATTTGCTCTGTCAGAAGTATGCGTTTAATGTTTTTGTTATTAGAACATAACATCTTAGTAAATTAGCTTTAACATTTTAAAGTAACTACAATGAATGAAATGGAGTTTTTTGTAATGATAAAACTCAAAAAAAATTTATTATTGTTTTCTTGTAAGTATTGAAAGAACTGATTTAACATTAAAATTGATACAACCATACAAATCCGAGAATACTATATTGATTTTCACAATTCGGCTTGTTTGAATTTTACAGTAAAAAAAACTGTTCAAAACATAAAACAACTTCTTTTATTAATCATTATTTCATAATTAAACTTTCAAAACTTCTTTTATCCAATTGTTTAGTATATATTGGATTTGTAACTTACTTATTTAATCTTAAACAACTTTGGGTAGCGAAGTAAAAACTATATATTTACAACAGTTATTGTTATTGCTAAATAAGAAGTAATAGTAGTACAATCGGAAAGAGTATATAATTTTTTTTTTTTTTATATGAAATTATTTAAAAACAAGTCTTTAAAAACTTCATTAAAGCTGCAATTGTGTTGCTAATAAAGAATCTTAGTTATTATCAAGTTTTTATATTTTAAAACAGTTTTCAAGTTCCGTTATATAAATGAATTTAAATATGCCCATTCTTTGTTATTCATTAGATATCAGCTTTAAAAATATTTGTTTTTAATTAATTAAAAAAATCTAAGCTGCAATAGCTTTATTTTCAAATAAACATTCTTATTCATCAATATCAGCAACAAATATTAATATTAAAAATTCAATGAAACTTTTTAAATACTTTAGCGGGATATTTTAAAATCTACGATCAATTGTACTTATCAGGAAAGATTTACCATAGAAATTTTGATGTTTATTACTAGTAAAGACAAACAAGATAAAAATAAAAAGCAAACGATGAAAATAACTATGAATATTTATCCAAACAAATTAGTTGTCTTTATTGATTGTATTTTGAAAAATAACCATAGTGATAATTGTATTTCTAAAATATCATAAGGTTTGAAACAAATGTTTAACTTACACTTAACTTATCGTTAAGTCTTTATAATTAGTAATGATTTTTTCGTAGGATATTATTAGTTTTTAGAAATTATTAGTTTTTTATTTGTTATTAGTGCAAATTTTCACAAACAATAAAACTCAAATGAAGTTAAAAATATAACATAGTGATTTATCTGTACGATGAAATTAATCAAAAGACAAAACGAAATATAAAGTTTCTATTTATTCTATTTATTTATTTAGTTTCTATTTATTCTAATTTTAATAAAGTTTTTTGCTGTTTTGTTAGAACATTTTTATACATCTATAAAAATACTGTCCAGACACATGTAAAAGGAAACTGTAATAAATTTACTCACATTGAGAATTTTAGCTATTAAAACGGTTTAAATAAATTAAAGTTCTAGCTTAATAATAAAAGGTACTGACTTTTTTGATATATTAAACTTCTTCGCAGGTATAAATCCTTACTGAATGCTCGAAATTGATTTTAAAAACTTTAAAACTGTAGGATAATTCTAAATAAATAAATACTTCAACATCAAGTTAACAAGATTAAGACCATGACCTTAAGGCTTAGTTTAATTTTAGAAAATTCGGTAAAACAGAGAAGTGTTGAATTTTTTTTGAGGTATACACAGTAATCATATAAATTTGTATTAAATTTTACAAAGCATTTTCTGAGGAACACATAGACTTTAATTTATTGAATGTAACATATTGTATATTAAATAATTGCATTTTTTAAGCTCTAAGCTTGATAAATTTACCAAGTTAGTTGCAATATTTTACTCTTAGTTTTACACTACTACCCAACTTAAAAGCAGAATTCTGTTTAATCTATAAAATGTTGATTGTGTAACTTTATGCTTATGATAATTTTCAATGCTTGTTATTTTTATTTTTAAAATAAATATAAATGATAAGTTATTAAGTCTATGTTTTCACCAGTTTAGTCTTTTTGTTAGTAGACAGTGGGCTGACAACGTTTATCTACTTTTTCGGTGACATAAAAACCAAAAGAAAAAGTGAACATTGATGAATAAAACTGGATTTTCTTCATTTCAAAACTGTCTTTTTTCTGCTTCAAGTACTTTTGTAGTAATATAAATTAAAATAATGCAAAATTTTATTAATTTTTGTTTGTTGAACGATTAAAAAAGTGCTTAAATAGTTTGGTCTGAGGACCTGATGTACGAAAAAACCTTTCGATTATCGAGTCATACACCAAATTTCACACAGTTTAATGTCTTGTCCAGGACTGTTTGTATACAACTTACCCAAAACACGTCCAAAATTAAAAACTGAAACAACTATACAAAAATAGCTGAAATACTTACACATATCTAAACTTTTTACCGCTTTTTCTGATACGGTATATTTCCCATTGAAAAGTACTAAAGTTATTTGAAAATTAAAAAATTCTGTGTATATTTGATTGTTTAAAGAGAACTTGTGTAAGCTAACGGTTGTTTTAAGGCAACTTTGGGAAATAATGAGGACCTAAAAGCTGAGAAGTCGTTTATTAGTTTACCCTCATTATTAGCTTTTAAAGACTAAGAACACAAGCTACAATATGATAACAAATTTTGAATTTTTACGCTAAGTTTTTTAAACATTCTTTTAGCAACATTTTGAAGAATATTTACGATTTTTCAATGGAAATAGCAGTATAAAATATTTTCTAAAACTATGAGTTTAAAAATAAGTTTTCTTGATTTTCAACAAACACTACACAATACTAAATAAAAATTGTTGAAACATTAACTATAAATAAGTATTTCAGGTATTTGTGTGTAGTTTCTGCAAGAAACTTTTTGACGTAAACTTTGAAGAATTTTTAGAAACATTAGAACTAAAAAACAGCAAAAATTTTTTGAGTTTGATCTTACGTTACTTTCGAAACACTTGAAGCATAAATGCAAGAAAACTTGTTTTATGACAAAATTTTTGTTTCATTCAACCGTGAATTTTCTTTCACTAAAACTAAAAAAAAATGTTTTATTTACTAAAACTAACCGCTTGTTTACTTACCGCTTGACTTCCTCTTTTCAGCCAGGTGTGATGTAACTTTTTAAACGCGTCATCAAGTGTAAGAGTTGTCGACAATATTTACGCTTAAAAAAAATGTTGCAACAGAGTTTAAGCTTATCTTCATCAAAGTAAAAAAAAGTTAAACGTAATTATGTAACAGTACAAAAGTTTATAATATCATTAAATTTTAACTTAGAGTTTTAGAACTTACTTTGAAAAATGATTACTAAAATTTTGGCAAATCATACTTTTTTTTAGGTTATTTTTACAGTCATTGTTTTTAACTGAAATAAAGTAGTAACCATACATTATACTTATAAAAAATAGTTTTGTGACTTCTTTACTTATTAATTTTAATGTAAATATTGCTTTTTTTTTTATTATTATCGGAGAATTTTGGTGTCTTAGATACCTTAAACACTTAAAAAAACTGACATGTAAAACATTTTCTATTTAGACATAGTAACTTTAATTTATAAAGTTTTAATTACTCATTTTACTTTTTAGCCATTCAAAGAACTCCACCAAAACGACTTTATCTAAGATCTCTCTTAAAAACTCCACCTAGATATGTCTTTCCTTCAAAAACTTCAACTCTTCAAAAAACTCCACCAAGACGATTTTCTCCTTCGAAATCCTTCAATCTTCAAAAAACTCCACCAAGACGATTTGAACCTTCATAGACTTTCAATCTTCACAAAACTCCACCAAGTCGATTTTTTCCATCAAAGACCTTCAATCTTCAAAAAACTCCACCAAGTCGATTTGAACCTTCAAAGACCTTCAATCTTCAAAAAACTCCACCAAGTCGATTTGATCCTTCAAAGACCTTCAATCTTCAAAAAACTCAGCCAGGACGATTTACCACTGGAAGTACTTCACCAACTTCACCAAAGAATTATAAGCTTCATGATGTTGAATATTATCGCCAAGGTCAGTACACTAATTAACTATAAAAAATGTTAAAGCTGTCAAGCAAATAAAATCCCTTAAATGCAGTTAGATAAAATTAAGACGGAACTTGAAAAAATGAAGTTTACTAATTTTTTCAATGTCAAACTCATAGTTATTGATCTAAACGTATTAATTTCAGAGGTAGGGAAGTATGGAAAGTGGGTACCTGGTAGGGAAGAAAAAGTTGGGGGACAACTGTTCACCCAGAAACAAACATATGCGATTGATCGAGGCCGTTCAGAAGAGACCAGGCGACAAGCACTTCAGCAAGTAAGTTGCCAACATGAAGTACTAATTTCAAATGTATCTTGTGCATTTATCTGTTGCAGGTCCCATGTGCTGCGCATCATGATCGCTCAGTACAAGAAAGGTCGGTTCGAGCTCGAGCGGGATCAGCACGACCAGGAACTGCCTTGGCCGATGCCAAAGCAAACGTACGACGCCGCTTTGAAGCTGTTCTACAGTGCTATCGGTGAGTTTGTCGAAAATAAAGTTTTGTTTAGTTTAAGTAAGGTTTAAAACATCTTAGTAGTTATAACGGAAACTTTTTTTTTGTTTTAGAAAAACTCTAGTGTTTATAGTACTTATTTTGGTAAGAAAAAGGCTTGTGCTTCATTACGACAGCAAAACTTTTTTTGCTAGTTTTAGAAAAAAATATACTTTTTAATGTTTTCAAAAATAATGGTACTATAAAAAAGTTTCGTATGTATAACTTTTTTACTAAACTTTTAACTGTTTTCTTAACTTTTTTAAATTTTATAACAATAACATTTTTCACAAAAAATAATATATTTTAACATTTTAATTTGATACTTTTATTTCTTAATGTGAGTTTTGTTATACATTAGTTTTTACGCTGAATTTCATCAGACTATCATTAATAACAAAATAGAACTGGCTGTTAACTTTGTATGCTTCCTAATTTCCAGGGCAAAGCGCATTTAACAATGTTCCAGCCGTGACCGAAGAAAATCCCTTTGGAACTCCAAATATGGCACCTGACATTAAAAGAACTGATTTGATAGGAAGAAAACAAAGGAGACGATTTTTGAAGAACCACGATGCAAGTGACCGCGAACAAGTAAAGAGAATGCAAAGAATATTCGAAGATGGAATGAGTGAGTTGAACTAGAAATATTAGATTTCTATACTGGTAGGGTTATATTTGTATAGAAAAATTTTGTTGCTTTTACGAATAATATATCTTATACAGTTTTTTATTTTATTTGAAATAAACTATCTTACGTTTAATAAAAAGTTAATCTTTTAGTGCCCTTTTTTAAAATTTAGATTATATGTTTACAGAATCAGATGAAGACTTTGAATAGCTTGAAGGTTTCTGAAACATCTATCTATACAATATACTGCAATAAAAAAATTAATATAAATCAACTTCAGTTGTTTTAATTTTATTACATCAATTAAAGATTAATGAAATTGTAAAACATATAGTACTTGTAAAAAGTTGTGATTAAATCAAAATTTAGTTGAATTTACACTAAACTATAAACTATGGTAGTTGTGTTAACCTAAGTTTCATGTTTGAAGTAGTTTAATGAAACAAAACAACAGATTTAATTTGATATTAGGTAATAAAAAAAAATTGTAGTATTGCTGAATCGTTCAAGCTACATGTTTGGTGTGCAGTGTGAGTTTTTATTACACCAACTATACAAGTCAATCATATGTTAACGTAAAAAAAGTATTTGATTTTTATAAATAGCAAAAATTTGTCTTAAAGCTACTCTTACCGTATTTTTTTATTTAGGTTTAATGTTTGGAAAGAATAAATTAGTTAAGAAAAGCAAGTTTACTTTAAACTTGTTCTTTAAAAACAAGTATAGTTTCAGTCATAAACTGTTTTAGATTTAACTGGAAATTTTAAGCAAAAGTCCGGATTTACCGTAAGTCACAGGCTACTCTCATAATAATGTTTTTTTCGGCACGAAATGTAAAGAAAAAGTCTTTTACGGATTGCATTTATATAAAATTAGTTGTTGTAGTCAATACTGTTTACTATTTTGAAATACTACTTTAAATAAATCTTACTTAGTCAGTATCAACTAATAGGATTGAGTCTAGGAGAAAGTTTACGTTGCGTTTTAAATGTACATATTTAGTTATTAAAGTCACAAAGAAAAATTTAAAACAAAAGCTATATTTAAACTTATTTGTAAGCAATTCGAATTATTTTTTATTTCCTAGAGTTTAACTGTATCTTTACAATTTTTTTAGCATTTGTTGCATAAAAACTTTTAAGTAGACTAAATACCTATTAAAATCTGTCATATAAATATTGTTATCATGTATTTGATACAACGGTCGGTTATTTTAACAAAGTATGATTTCTGAAAGTTTACTTTCCTATATATTAAACTAAAAGGCTATTAAAATCTTTAAGTTACTTTGCTGAGTAATCATTACTAATATATTTCAGTAAATACAATGATAACTTTATTTTATTTAGTTTATATTCAAAATATAACAATTTTTTAAGCTTATATCTAATACAGGTAGAATTAAATTCATGGTCAAAAATTGACTTTTAAGTAATTTTATTTGTCCTCGACTTATTCCAAATTGCGTTAATCAATTTTTTTAAGAAATAGGTTACTTATGAAATTTGGTAAAAAAATTACAAAAAAATAATATAACTTCAGTATACTTAGTACATTTATGATTTTGATTTTATTTCTCGTTTAGGACTTTTGTTTTTTCATTATAATTTAATACAAATAATAAAACAACATTCGCAGTATAAGTAAGAGAACTGGTTATAATAAATTTGATGCAATTTTTAGAACTAGAAGTTTTTGCAGTTTTTTTAAAGCAAGTGTTCACAAAACAATAAAACTTTGAAAACTATTAATAACATTAAAATTGAAAAATATGCAGGTTTATGTTTAGTTAAAATATCGATTTTAATATTACTCAAGCGATTAAATCAAAAGTTATTGTTTGAATTCTAAGAAAAGATACTAATAAATGTAACATTGATAAAGTTTTAATACTTTTTCTATTACCTACTGTATAAAAATGTTAACATTTTATTTTTTTTAAGAAACATTTTTACACTGTTGTAAATCTTGTTAAAATAGAGTTTTCTAGATTTAGAGATTCTAATACAATATCCTTCTTGGATTGGTTACTCTGTCAAATTTGTTTATATCTCAATGTCAATCAGTAGTATAAAAATCTTTACCTAACTAACGATAAATTTAGATATGTACTACAACCAAATACTTAGACATTTAATTTATTATATAATGATTTAATTTAATAAATAAAAAAAGTATTAAAGGATTTTTTAATCTTTCTTTTTGTTAGTGACAAATTATAAATCGTATCATTGTAAAATATACGCTTTAGAAAACCCTTTTTTGTCCATGAAAAAAAAAACTGTTTATGTTTTATAATTTTTTTTGGGGATTTACCTATAATGCAACATTTTCTTTGAAAAAAATTATTTAAGAAGAAAAGTGTTTATTATTTATATTTGAAATAATTTTTATTTTACTTTTGAGGTTTCTTTTATTTTTTAATTTAAGGTAGAAAAACATCAAAACTCTTTCTCTCCTCTGCAATGATAAATTTTTTCTGAAGGTTAAGTGAGTGAATTTGAGCTTATCATGCATTATTCTTCCTGCCCTATCTGTGAATTTGTAAAAAAAATCACCTTTTAATTGAAAATAAAAAGTAATATATCTATAAAATAAAATACAGAACGTTTTTATAACTAACCAAAGTAAAAAAAAAAACTAATCGTAACCCATAACAAAAAAAAACATTTTGACATGTTGTTTGGCAAACAACTTTAGGTTAAAATCTCAACATTAAAACCACATAGTGTTAAAAAATCCTGAAGCTCAAATTCCCAAGCAAAAGCTGCCAACAATGTGAATAAAAAATGAATAAAGACAATTTAATTATGATATCACTGCCACCAAAGTCAGTCCACAATTAGCTGTTGAAACTTTAAGTTGCAAATACCATTAAGCTGTAAAACTTATAAATCACAAAGCTTGATCATCATTTAAAGGCTTGACAAATGATTTCTCTCATAACAAAGTTTTATCAAAAAAAGTACATCTCAACATCTCAACAACACCTCAACAGAAACTATTCTTTATATAAAAAAATAAGGTAAATATCATAAAATTTTCAAACTTAAGTTTATACGAAATTCAAAATAGAAGCATTATATATACAATTAATCTATTTTATACACAAATGCTCAATAGTATGAATGACAATAAAACAATATACTCAGGCATATGATTAAAAGCACTCCAGTTTTACTTCTTGTAGCAAGTTAACAGAAAAATTGTACAACAGCATTTAAATTCATATTTTTTTTTAGTTTTTCAAACTTTTTGGGACACTAGACCAACACTTTGGACTCAAATACCTAAAGGAGTTTAAGCCAAGTCTTGTTCTAGGTCTTTAAGTTATGAAGTTTATTTTTTTGGAAAACCTTGTATTGTATTGTGTGAGTGAAGAGAACTACGAAGAGTAATATGTTTATGCTCAACACCAAATACAGTCATACTATTCTGCATTAATTTATAAATTTGCAATTTAAACACATCATTTAATTTCAGCAGACAAGTTTTCACAAACAAGACGGGTGTGTTGGGGTCAAAGCACGCACACAAAAACATACCTCACTATTCTTTTTTACATACAAAAAATGTGTTTTAAATAACATTGTGTAGCACTACCCCAACCAGTTTTGAAGATGCGGAAAAAACAAACTATAATACACCATTTTAAGTGTAATCGCATCCAAACAGTACCTTACTTTTGACAACACAAAACTACTTCTAGACAGTGAGGGCTGCCACAAGGTCAGAAAAGTCAGGAAAAACTAAAAAAAAGACAAAGGTCAGGAAAAAATAGGGGTTTTTGAAAAAACGTCAGGAAATTTGACAAAATTTGAGAAAAGATCAGATTTTGTCAGTTCAAAAATAGAAGGTTAAAATAAAAGGTCATTGAAAGGTTAAATTTTTATTTTTTTGATTTAGTATAATCTTTTATGGCTTGATTGTTTTTTCCATTTTTTTTATTGATTTCTTTTAGTGGCATTTATTGTTTATTTTGACTGTTAGTTTTTTTTCTGTTGTGCCACTATAAAACTAGTTATTGTCTGGAACTTTTTACATCAGTAATGTTTTTGTTGGTTAATAATGAATATAATGGTTGTTAATGACATGCTATCAATTGTGTTGCAGGGTAGCCAACAAATCTGGAATCCTGGAAAAACAAAAGTTTCAGAAATTTTGAAAAAACGTGGAAGAACCTAGAATTTCAAACAAAAATCATTAAAAAGCCTAAAAATAAACTGTAATTTTTATCAACTTTAAAAAATTAACTAGTAAAAGTTTTTATAGGACATAAAAATTCTGAAAAAATTAAAATTATAAACAAAAATCACTGAAAAACCTAGATTTTAAACAATTTTTATAGGTTAAGTAGTGAAAGTTTGATACAACACAAAAAATTTATCAAAAAGATAAACAAATTATTCCTCCATCAAAATTCTTTTTTAATAATAAACAGATTTAAAGGAGCCTTACAGTATTTTTTCAATGTTGTTATACTGATTAACACAGTTTTTACCTTAAATTTAATTTCAAACTAAAAGTAGATCTAATAACAAGTACTTTTAAAAACATGGAAAAAATCAGAAAACCTGAAAGAAATTTCCTATAAACATCTGGCTACCATAGTAATAGTAATAATGTATTTTTCAAGGACTTAAAATTTATCAAAAAGCACGTTTTTCAACTTAAGAGTAATTTACTACTAAAAATGGTTGAAAAAGGATGTACTTTTTAAAACCTTGTAAAATTTTGATAACCTCAAAAAAATTGTCAAAAATCAGTGGCCACCCCGTGTGTTGTATTATGAGTATTCTCCTGTAAATTATATGAAATTTAATAAATAATTTTTATGTGGTACTCCCTTCCCTTATATCATTTTTGCTGATACACAAGTGATCTACGTACTTAATTTGAGAAAAAACAATCTCTTTAAAAAAAAGTTTTAAGTCAATTTTGTCAACAAACAAATTAAAATAAATTTTTATGCTGATTATTAATTTTCTTCTCTTGATAGAGTTTATTATGCAATGGCTATTGTTAAACATCTTTATAAAAATTATTTTGATCCCACTGCTCATATAGTTTGCTTACTGTGTGACTAAATTTTTTTAAAACGTTGTATTTCATGACAAGCTTTATATTCTTGACTTTTTACAATTGTCATGTTGCTGAAAGTTAAAAAAAACAGAAAACTTGTTTCTGTAGAGTCTTGTTATTTTTGTAAATTTTAAAAAAGTTCATTTAATTTCCATATTGCTTAAAGTCACTTGCTTGTGTATTTTAAATGTAGTGTTTTGATTTTAAAGTACTCGGTTGCATTAATTAATTAGCTAATTTTTTTAACAATAAGTTATAAGTTTTAATGGTGTTGTAAACAGGCAATATAACTACTTAACTTTAAGTTTATGTTTAACTAGTGTAAAAGTTATTTTTTTTTTTGTTTATGCTTTAAACCGTTAATTTTAGAGTCTACTAATAACTATAGTGTCTACAAAGCTAAATTAAAATTTTAAATTAAAAAATACATTTCCACCGAACATAATATAGTTATTTCAATTTAAATAAACATTTAGTTAAACAAAAGGTAAAACAAGTTTAAAACGTTGTTGCATTTAAATTAAGTTTAGATTACAACTCAGATAAATTCATTATATTGATATATATATGTATATATATATACATATACTAATTGCAGTTTATTTGTGATGAACATACTATCTAACACATGCTATTTATTTGTTTGATAACTTAAGCAATATAAAATAAGTCAACCTAATATAATTTTTGATAACATGTGTACTTAGTTGCATACATAGTTCACCATATATGGTAATTTTTAATAAGCAGTTATGCATGATTGTAAGTACAAGATTCTTACCAAGTGTTTGAGCCTTGATTCAAGTAACAACTAATTTTAATTCTTTTATGTAACAGAAGTATCAACCTTACAGTCCAGAGAAGTATTAACCTGAACAATTAAGATTTATATATGTTGGGCAGCATGTTAACTTACTATTTGTTTTTGTTGTTTAATATTTAGTCGAATAATACTTTTTTCATAAATAGGTTTAATTCAAGTTCAAATACTTAAAAACTTTCTAAAATTATCAAGTTCTATAAATACTGTTTACTAAAATTCATCTAATAATATTCATCTATAATTCATCTTTGGGTTTTGTTTACAATCCAAAGAAGTTTCGAATTTAATGAGTATAGTTCTACAATGCATTGAGTGTATATTTTCTTTACAATAGAACGATTAAGATTAATTTTTTGGCCTAGTGTTTAAAAAATAACATTTAACAATTTACTAATCAATTTTTAGTTATACTCTGAATCCTTTATGATATTCACATAGCAGGTGTTACACATTCACAACTGAAATACTTTTGTCCAATTATTCTAAAAGTTTTATTAGCAGGTTTCTTTTATTAAAGTAAGTACTTTTTTGCTTTCTCTCCCTTTAATTACTTAGTAAAATAACACTTTTTAAAATATAATTTTGATATACAGAAAAAAAAACCTTTTGTTTACTTATTTAGATAAAAATTACAAATTAATAGTTGTTTAAATAAATTTACTTATAAATGGATAAGCTTGGAGATAGCAATGTGATAAATAAAAGTTAGTTTTTTTATATTATTGGTATAACATTTTCAGAGAGTTGCCATATATACTTAGTTTTATCACGTAACATAATTTTTTTACAGGCTACAAATGTTTGTTTTTTGTTTATTTTAAAAGACACTATCATTGATTCTTTGATGAATTTAAAAGCCTAATATATAAGTTATTAGATATATTTTGTACAAAAAACATCTTAATCAATTTTTGTTTAATTTAGTTTTCTCAAAGTTTACTTGTTCATGTAATAGAAATATAACTTTTCATAACCATTTTTCTTGAAAAACAAAAAAAAAGCATCAATCTCCTAGATTTTAGTCTTGAAATTTTTGAATATTAAAAAATTTAAATAAAAAGTTATATTTAAACTAAATAGATTAATAACAATAATTTTATCATTAAAACAGACATCTAGTGCATAGTGGTGTCCAACATTGTTTTATACAAAAATAACACTAGGTCTTATATGAAAGCTATAAGTACAAACTGCAAGCCATTTTTTATATAATTCAAAAAAATATATAACTTTTGAGATACTATATTTTTGATACAAGCATATGGACTGCAAATTACTGTGGTTAGTTTTCTCAAAAAATTAAAAAAATCTATCGATTTATCTTCTCCTTCATTTTATGAGGTAGAGACCTCAAACTTTCAGGATATGTTTCTTATATAGTTTGAAAACATTTAGCGTTGCAATTTTTAAAATATTAAAAAATAAAAATTTTAGACAAATAAACAAAATAAAAATGGTGTTTTTTTTTTGAATTTTTTTTTTATTCAAAAATTATAAAAGTCCTGCATAATTTTTTTTTATCTAGTAATGGACTTTCTGTAAAATTTGAAAAAAAAGTGGTTGAAGGAGAAGATAGATTTTTAATGAAATAGTCTTTTTTAATTTTTTAGTTTGCTCCTTTCATATGGAACCTATTGAGGTCACCAACTTGGATTGCTTATATCTGAAAACTTGAATTGAATTATTTTAAGCGGTTGAAAATGTCTGATAGCTCAGATAAAACTCTACAATATAAGATCAACCAGTAAAAATCAAGGTGGACCCCCCTATGCCCTAAACTTCATGTATGAAACTGCAAAGTTGAAATTGTTCTTTTACAATCATTTGAATGAAAATCATATAGTTTGCTAAAATCTTGTAGGATAACATAGATGTTTGAAAAAAAAAAATATGTTTCCCACTGTTTAAGTTTGCTCCTTCTCTAAGTTACCACCTCAACTTTGATTAGCTTAATCTTAAAAATTACTATAAGTTCATAAACAGAACACAAGCACTTTTTGAATTTTTTGAACAGTTAGACATTTTTTTAAAGACTTTGACTTAAACTAAGCTGGTTTCTTAATTTTAGGGTTAAAATTAATAGAAAATAATGGAAGTTTATAGCCAAAAATAGAGTTTCTAATTTCTTTTGATTATTACAATTAAAGAAAACAAAACTTGAGAAAAAAAACAAAACACTAAACTACACAATTTCTCTGGATTCTAGTTTTTATGCCAAGAGGTGGACCTACTTTTAATAAAAAATCAGTTGTTTATGATTACACTTATATATAAAATTGAGGCCAATTGTGGAGAAAAAAGTACAAGAAGTTTGGAAACAATCATTTGGATCTTTATATTATTGATAAGGTAGATCACTGAATTTTGTTTAGAAAAAAAGTTAGTAGACATATTTGAGTTGAGTTTTGAAACTTACACTAGATATAGATATTTTATAAAAATTTTGAAAGTTTGAGAGTTTTAAAAGATCCGACAAGACACTAATTTTAAGGGCATATGGGGCTTAGTCACCTTTTTACTATTTAGACTTGTTTTGAGTTTTAATTAAGCTACAAGTTGCTTTTTACTGATTTTTAGATTTTTGAGATCAATATGGTTAATGTCATATGTTCCCTATGGAAGGCGCAAGGCAAATACTTGGAAATCAAAAAGAAATCTATATCCTCCTACGTTTTTAAGATAACTAACTTAAACTTTCTCCTTGCAATATTTAGAAAATTCTGTCAAAAAAAAAATTGAAAATAATTATAAATGAAAAATTCTATGACAAAAAACCTAAAAATAACTTTTTTCTTATAAAATTTTTATTTTTCTAAAACTCTTCGGACAGAATTATCTAAATATAACAAGGAACATTTCCTAAAAGTTTGAGGTATTTATCCCAAAAAACGTTGGAGAAGATAGATTTTTAGTGAAGTAGTCTTTTTTTTTGCAGTTATAGTTTGCAACTCCCATTAGGAACCTATTGTTGCTTCTGACTTTGACCTGCTATATCTCCAAAATTATTTTGAATTTTAGAAACTGTAAAAAGCATCTTGTAGCTTAGTTAAAACTGAACAAAATTGAAAAAATTGTGAGAAATGATTTATTCCATATACACTTAATATAAGATTTGTATCTAATAGATTACTAGTTTTTATTAAAATACAGAATTCAAGGAAAATCAATGTTTAGTAAATTGTGGTCAGTAAAATGTTATTAGGAACATTTTACATAAACTATTATATGTCAAATGGTAGTTCAAAATTTTATGTGTTATTATTACTGACTTATGGTTTATACGTAAGCTTTTATTCTGAAGTCAATGTTAATTTTTATAAAAGGTTATTTTTAACCTCTTATGCTTGTTTAAAAGATAGAAAATACAAACTGATCGGACATACTTCATGGTTGATTTACAATGTATAATAAATTTTTAATTAATCCACAGTAGATTTTATTAAATTATGCACTGTTCATAAAAGAGAGAAAATATGTTATGATTCTCGAAATAACTATCTAAAAAGTTAAAAAAACAGTTATGCTTCATTCACAGTATATAAAAAAGCTTGATTTAGATAAACAAGTATATTTGTTTTATTCAATAAAAAGTCAATTTCTATTATTAATATAAGTAATTTACACAAGTGATAATGGTATTAATAATAAAAAATTCTAGTAACCCGCACAATTACACACAATTAATTTAAATATGAAACAGATAGCACAAGCGAACAAAAATCTGATGTTTTAGATGAAGATTTTGTGCAGCAAGCATTGCATTCAGATCAATTTTCTAGCTCTAATAAAGAAGGCAAGTTATTTTGTATGGTTTTGATAACAAAAAAATATATTTATCATTCTGAAAAATTGTACAAATTTACCATACTCAAAATTAGTAGTTATTTATTAACTTTTAAAATGGTAGTCTGTTTATGACTTTAATTTTGATAATATACTGCATATATGTAAGCTACAATGCAGTTTTACAATGCAGTTTTACAATTTTTATACATTTGTTTGATTAAGGTAACAGTAATATTGCTATGTAAATAATATTTTTTATTAAGGAAAATTTTGTAAATATTTTTAAATAGATAGGTCGGTAGTGTTTTATTTTTGAAAAAAAAATTCTTAAAAAATGTTGTTTTTAATATGTCAACAATAAACTTGGTTGATCTATCTTAAGTTAAAATATTAATGGTCATGGATTATAAATAATTGAAACCAGAGGAAAAAGTTGGTTTGATGATTCAAAAACTTTTAAAACAAGCTATTTTCAATATAATAACAAATAAATATTATATATTTTTAATTTGTTATAGTAATTAAGATAGGGACAAAAATAAAACTCCAATAATGATTGAGATTCCATTTAAACATTTTGAGAAGCTTAAACATTATCATGTTATTACTTTGAACAAGATATTTTGTAATGTTTGAACAATATTTTTTCAAATAGTCATATTTTGACAAGCACAAATAAAATTTTACTCAGTATCAGTTTGCTATTCAGTATCAAAAAAAAATTGTTTTGTTACGTTTTCAGGTGCTGCAAAAAGTGTAAGCGAAAATAAGTTTGAATGCTCGATATGTAATAATAAATTTCATTCTGAAAGACATTTACGCAGTCATATGAATACCCACAATAAATCACATCAGTGTGAAGTTTGCCTGAAGTGTTTTACGCGTAGTTCAGCACTTAATACTCACATGAGAACGCACACAGGAGAAAAACCCTTCGTGTGTTCTACCTGTGGTAAAAGGTTTGCTAATAAGTATACTTTAAAAATTCATCAGGCAACTCACAGTGATGAGAGAAAATTTAAGTGCATGATATGCCCAGATGACAGATACTTCAAAACTAGAAGTCAATTGAATAGTCACATGGTACTACATTATGAGCCAAAACATTCATGCACTGTTTGTGATAAGAAGTTTCACAGCAAATCAAACTTGAAAGAACACATGAAGTTACATTTCGAACAAACTTATTCGTGTGCAGAATGTGGTATGAAGTTTCATACAAAAGATTGTTTAAAAGAACATGAAAATAGTAATAAATGTTAGTTTATTTTTATTTAGCTTAATTTATACTTGCCAAACCGTCATATCTTTGAGCTATTATATTTAAAATTAATTTGAGTTTTTCCAAGAGGTGAAAAGTAACAAGTAGTTTAATTTTTTGTGTAAAAATTAAGGCTAAATTTAAAAAAAGGTTAACCCTCTTTTTTTTTAATGATCTTTAGAAGTTTTTAATTTTTGTTAACAGCATTACCAGCTTTGTCACTGGTTGATAGTATGAAGTCTTTTGTTATATATATACAAAATGGTGCTTATAAAAAATGCTACTTCTTGTATGGGTAGAAGTAGGTGTTTAAACAACAACCTGTTAAAATTTTTGTTGATTTGGAAAATCCAGCAACATAGCTAATTTTGACTGTGGAAAAGAACCCAAAGTAAAAATTTAAAACATTATAAATTGCTACATTACAGTTTTTAGCTGGAATTATTTTACATGTAGCAACTGTCACAAAAGTATGTAGAGCAGAATTTAAGACAATTTGAAGAAAGTTTCATGGAAACACACTTATGAATTAAAAAACTAAAAGCAACACTTCCTGAAATTTTCAGGTACTTATCTCAAAAAACGTAGGAGAGTATAGATTTTTAGTGAAATAATCTATTTTTGCTGTTTTAGTTTGCACTTCCCATAAGAAACCTATTTTTGCCTCCGACTTTGACGGCCTATATCTCAAAAGTTATTGAATTTTTAAAATTTGTTAAAAGCATCTTGTACCTTAGTAAAAAATATATAAAATAAGAACAAATTGTAAAATAAGTGTTTTACCCCCTCCTATGCCCTAAAAGGTAAAATATTAAGATAATTTTTGAGATAAAGCCGGTTTATGTTGAAGAGTACAATAAGTTCTTTATTGGACTCTCAAACAAAAAGGAAAACAAAAAACATTTTAACTAATAATCTGTCTCCTTATTCATTTTTGAGAAAGTTCCTCAACTTTCAGAAAAGTTCTTGCAATATTTAGAAAATTATGTTTCATCAAAAAAAAATTACAGTACTTAAACAAGAGAATGTTTTTTTTTATATAATTTTTGTTTTTAACATTTTATTTTTCTTTAATCTATTTATTTAAAATAACTTTTTCGTTTGCCTTGCTTTATTTTACATTGATAATGAGTTTATTTCATTTTTCCAGATCGATGTAATATTAAATTTCAACTTTAATTTATATTTTTTAAACAATAAATTTTAATTTTAAAGTTAAGCAATAAAATTACACTATGGATTATAAATTGTTAAAACAATAAGGTAATATATAACATGATTTTAAAAGCATTGCAAACTAGGTTCATTCTTAATAATAATCAAAGTTTATGGTTTTCTAAACGACCACAAATGATTGACATTTAAGAAGGAAAATTTGAAAAACTTATATATTATCATGTTGTTACTTTGAACAAGATATTTTGTAATGTTTGATAAACTTTTTTTTTTTAATAATCATATTTTGACAAGCACAAACAAAATTTTACTCAGTATCACTTTAATATTCAGTATCAAAAGAAAACTTTGTTTTGTTTTATTTGCAGGTGTGGCTAACAGTGAAAGCGAAAAAAAGTTTGAATGCTCTGTATGTAAGGATAAATTTCATTCTAAAAGACACTTACGCAGTCATATGAATACCCACAATAAATCACATCAGTGTGAAGTTTGCCTGAAATGTTTTCCGTATATCTCAGCACTTAACACTCACATGAGAACGCACACGGGAGAAAAACCCTTCGTGTGTTCTACTTGTGGTAAAAAGTTTGCGACTAAGTGTACTTTACAAAACCATCAGACAACTCACAGTGATAGGAGAAAGTTCAAGTGCGAAAAATGCCCGGACGACAGATACTTCAAAACTAAAAGTCAATTATGTAATCATATGCTACTTCATTATGAACCAAAACATTCGTGTTTGCATTGTGACAAGAAGTTTCATACTTCAGGAAGTTTGACAGAACACATGAAGTTTCATTTCAATCCAGCTTACCCGTGTGCAAAATGTGGTTTGAAGTTTCATACAAAAGGTCGCTTAAAAGAACATGAAAGCAGTAATAAATGTTAGTTTATTTATGTTTCACTTAATTTCGTGCGTATACTTGTCAAATAAGCTTAGTTTTTAGCAGGTCTGCTGAGTTTAATGCTCTATCTAAATATATATAATAGTAAAAAACAGAAAAACTTATTTATGTTTTTTACAAACGATGTATGATAATTGTGATATTTTTACTTTACTAAACTAGTTTTATAAAGTACGAAATTTTGGTAAAGGAGGTCTAACATTTTTATACTAAAATTAACATTGTCTTTCATTTCAAGTCGTTTTAAGTACAAAACATGTGATGTTTTTTTATGGGTAGCTGTCAAATTTTCACGAGCGTACAAAATTGCACAAGTGCACAAAATTACACGAAGACACTTTTGCATAAAGACACTTTTGCACGAGCAAACAATTATACACGGAGACATTTTTGCACAGTTGAATTATTATTTTTTTTTACTATAACTATTAACCCTTACCCTCGGTCAGTAACTTATTTTCTTTCTTTTATTATTTTTAAACTATTTTAAAGTTTTTTTTTTCTGTCTTTTTTTTCTCTGTATTTTTTACTCTTGTGCAAAATTGACCCTTGGTGGAAAATCGTTTAGTGCAATTTTGTTTCTCCGTGTAATTTTTTGCCTTTAGCTTTGTTCACTTGTGCAATTTTGTCTTCGCGAAATTTGGACCCGATCCCGTTTTTTATAGAAAAAAAAAACAACTAACTTTTGAGTTATCGCAAGTTTAAAGAAAAAAAAAATCATACAACTATATGGAATAAAAAGTTTTATAAGCTGTTTTTCTCAGAATTAAAAATAATTCCCTAAAAATTTGTCGCATCTTTTATTTTTAAAGCAATGTAATTTTAATATTTAAAAGTTGTAGGAAGTTGGTTATTAAAATTGGAGTTATAAAAAGTAAATGACTAAAATTAACAGAAAATAATTATTTTGTTTATTTTCTTCGAAAAAAAAGTATTTTACAAAAACTAAAAATCTGCTTATACAAGTTATTAGTAGTCTATTTTTGCCCTTTAAATTTGCGCCTGCCATAAATAACCTATTCAACGGTTTAACTTTGATTAATTACACTCAAAAATTACTTTAAGTTTTAACAAGCTGTAAAATGTAGCAAGTAGCTTTAATAAATATGTAAACATTAAGTCTAGAATAAAAAAAGAATGTTCAACACCTCTCTAAGACCTAAAGAAGATTTTAAATGCTTTTAAACTTCCTAACAACAATACAAGCTTTGTCACTGGTTTGTAGTGTACAGTCTTTTGTTATACATGGTTCTTATAAAAAATGCTACCTTTTGGTTCCAGCTAAAAAAGTTTTATATCAGATAATTGTTATATAAACACCTTGTGAAAAAGTTTTGTTTATTTCAAAAACCCAGCATTTTAGATAATTATGACTTTCTGAAAGAACCCTAATTTAAAATGTATAAAATTAAAAATTGCAGCATTAAAGTTTTAAGCTGGATTTTTTTTTTGTGACAACAATCACAAAAATATTTTGGGCAGAATTTAAGACATTTTGAAGAAAGTTTTATGGGGGCACACTTCTTAATAATAAAAAAAATTTAAGGGCATAGTGGTTGGGGTTAAATCACTTTTTTACAATTTGGTATTATTATACTTATTTTCGACTAAGCTAGAAGTTACTTTTACATATTTGAATAACTTTAAATAGTTTTTGAGAAATAGCCAGTGAAAATCTGAGAGTACAGTAGGTTCCATATGGGAGGCCCAAACCAAAAATACAAAAAAAAAGACAGTTTTACTAAAAATCTAATTCCTTCTACGCTTTTTGAGATGATTTCCCACAACATTCAGAAAATTCTCTTTGCCACATTTAAAAATTTCCGTTTCAACAAAAAAAACTAATTAAAATTTAGACAATAATAAACAAAAAACTATTTACTTATTTGTTTTTATATTATAAAACTTTTGTCTTTCATTTTTTTGATTTAAAACAACAATTATTATTTTTTGTTTGCTGTTGCTTTAGTTTCCATTGTTAATAAAATTGTTTAATTTTTCTAGGTTGATGTAATATTAAACTTTATTATAGATTTTTTTAAACAATGAACTTTTATATTAAGACTAAGCAAGTGTTTACTGCTACGAATCATTAAAACAATGAGACAAACCTAAATGACTTTAAAACACTAAAACCTAAGTGAATTTGTTGTAACTAAACCAAAGTATGTTTTTCTAAACGACCATATTTCGATTAACACAAGAAAAAACTTCAAACGATTTATAAAAAAAAAACCATTTTATTTGCAGGTGGCAACAGTAGAATCGAAAATAATTTCGAATGCCGCGTATGTGAGAGGAAATTTTCCAGTAAAAAAACTTTGAGTCATCATATGAACATTCACGATAAATCTCATCAGTGTGAGGTTTGCTTGAAATGTTTTAACAGTAAATCTGGTCTCACTGTTCACATGAGAACGCACACGGGAGAAAAACCCTACGTGTGTTCTACTTGTGATAAAAGATTTGCTCGTAAAAGTGATTTACAAAGCCATCAGGCAACTCACAGTGATGAGAAAAAGTTCAAGTGCGAGATATGCAAGGATAGCAGATACTTCAAGACTAAAGGTCAATTGTATAGCCACCTGCGTTATCATTATGAACCAAAGTATTCTTGTCTTAAGTGTGGGAAAAAGTTCTACACTTCTGTAATTTTGAACCAACATGTAATAAGAAATACGTGTGAGTCGTAGTTTTAATAAATAAGTTTTCACTTTAATTACTTGTAAACTAAGTAAATTAATATATACAAAGATGGAGCTTTTTTAATTTTTTCATGACTTTAAGTTATGATTTAAGACAAATTTAACTCGTCAAGAAATAAAGTTGAATTTCTATGCTTTGGAAACTTTGTAGTGAAAACTTAAAATATTTATTCCAATGTTTTATTCTCTGACGTTTTTAGATTTTTTTTTACAAAACGTTTAAGTTTTTGATGGCAGTATAGCTCTAATAATTTTTTGGTTGGGTAGTTTTATGATTCTTTTGAAGATATTAAAGTTTTCAATTTATACAAAAAAAAGAAATGTGGACTTCTTAATAAAATTGGGTTATATATTAGTTTATGTCGTGTAAATTTAAAAACACTTTTATTAGCTTTTTATATTATTGAATAAAAGTAGTTGAACTAATAATTTATTCAACCTATTTCATTCAAATAAATTAAGATTTCTCATTCTGAGTTGGTGTACTTTGCCGCAATAATAGCTGAAAATAATTAAAAAATATGCTATTTACAGATGCTTCTCTGTATAAATTATGTAATTAAATTTGTACTCTGTTATTTTTAAGTTTGAAACTAGATTACATACTAACTGCAAAAAAAAAAAAATATTTATGTTGACTTACTTTAAAAATTGTACGTACCGTATGTTTTATAACTATCATTTTAATTTAGAAAATAGTCATAGTTTTTATAACTTTTAGAAGGTAAAATTTACGTAAGTCCAAAAAAACTTTGGTATATATTCCAAAGTTTGATATACACATAGTGTTATAAAAAGTAATGTAATCTCACCTTACAGGTATTGAAAAAAATGAAGCTAAATCTAACGCAAATGATGTAGTCTTTGTCCGAAATTCTGAAGAAAATTACTTAGTAAATGAAATCGACTCAAATATTTTAGGTAATTGTTTTGAGAATATATACTACAAAACCTAATTGTTTTGTTTTTCTGATAAGTTTCAAAGTAATTCTATATACAGAAGTTGCAAAAGTCCTTTCGGAACACATCAATCCAAACTCAGACCAATATAAATTGTTTAATATTAAAAGTAAAGATACTTATATAAATTCCAATATTGCAATTTCTAACACGGCTGACAACAGCTCAATAGAATCTACTACAAAAAGTAAATATTTATTTTTATTTTTTTGGTCATGCAGTAATAAGTGTTTGTTTAAACAGAACTTATTTTTTTGAACATAAACTAAACTATGTACTTTTTCAAAATAACAACAATTTAGTCAAAAATTGTATTTAAAACCTGAATAACTATTAAAATTATTTATTAAAAATTAACAATTACAGTATGCTAGATTACTATCTGTTTACAGTAAAATAGACGATAAAAACAATTTAATTAGTCTTAATTTTAACTAAATTTATATGTAGTTAAAACAAAAATAAGACTTGCTATGTGGTTACTAACTACTCAGGCTAACTCAGAGTACTTTTAAGTTTTACAACTATTCAGACTTAATTTAATAAGAATGTTATGTAAATTTTATTCTTGCACTTGTGAATTTTAAGGGCATAGGAAGTCCAAAAATTTTTTGTTACAAAAAATTAACATTGACTTTTATATGAAAGCTTTAAGTACAAACTACAAGCTAGTTTTTTTAAAAATAAAAACAATTATTTAGTTTTTGATATATTGCAATTTTTGTACAAAGTTTCCGATACAAATGTATGGACTAAAAATTTTTAGAGTCAATTTTCTCGGAAATTTAAAAAGTCACTAAAAATCTATCTTCTTCTTTAATTTTGAGCTAGAGACATCAAAATTTTATGATTTTTTTTGAAGTTTTAAAGACTTTGAATGTTGCGATTTTAAAAATATTAAAAAAACAAATCTAAAAAAAAACAAAAATATAGGTAGTCATTTCAAAATAAATTCATTTTTCGAAATAAAAATAAATCATGCATTTAACCTTTTCAAATTTTAGTAATAGGCTTTCTGTGAAAATTAGAAGAAGATTGGTTTAAAATGAAGAAGAAGATAGATTTTTGATAAAATAGTCTTTTTTCGCGATTTTGGTTTGCTCCTGCCATTATGAACCTATTGAGGTCACCGAATTAGATAGCTAATATCTCAAAAACTACTTTGAATTTTTTTAAGCATTTAGAATGTCTGATAGCTCAGATAAAACTCTATAAAATAAGATAAACTTGTAAAAATCAAGGTGGACCCCCCTATGCCCAAATATAATATAATGCAAAAGTTATGACAACAGGCTAGGGAAATTACAATTACAATTTAAACGCATAACTAACTTTTTATTTTGCCATTGGAATATTTAAATTTTTAAACTGAAAAATTGTTTTATAAGTAGATGAGTTTTCGTCTCTGTCGTAAACTAAACGTCATACACAGGGTTGCCACTTTACCTGGAAACCTGGAAAAACCTGGAATTTGACAATTTAGGCTAAAATGGCATGGAAAAACCTGGAATTAGAGAAATTTTAACATTTTTAGTTGTAAAATTTTGTTTTGAGACAAAAAATCTATAATAAAATTAAGATTTTTTGTCATCTTCAAAAATTTTTTTTATCAAAAAACACATTTAAAGTAAATTTACAGTATCTTTTTAATATTTTAATACTATTTAACACAGTTTCTTAAATAGGAATTAACTTAAAACTAAAAACAGACCCGAAAATGTGTACTTTTAAAAACCTGGAAAAATTTGAAAACCTGGAAATAATTTGAAAAAACGAGTGGCAACCCTGCTTACAATAACTTAAGGAAATGATTTTTTTTTAGAAACTGTATGTTTTGCCCAATACATCGTTTAGTATTTTGATTAAAATGATGTTGTTTAGCATAGTCATATTTCTTTTAAAAAATATATATAAAACTACAAGTTTTTCTTTTAGTTTTCTGTTATATTCATTTTTAGTATATAACTTTTTAGTACTATATATGTTGTACAAAAATCTAAGACAATATTCATTCAAAAACATCTTTATTAAAGCAAACAACAAATAAAATCGATTTCGGCTAACACTTTTCAACTATTTTTGTTAGCAACTAATTTTAAGATTTAATTTTTGACTAAATAAATAGTTAGAGGTTACATCAGAAAAAATCAAGTAACACTAATTAGCATAATTCAGCAAAAATTAATTAGACATTCACAGTTCATAAAAACATATATAAAAAAGTTGATCAGTAATTTAAATAAGATAAGCAACCATAAAAATAAAAAAACAAATAATCGACAAAATTCAAAAAAATAAAAAATCTTTAAAATTTTCCTTTAATTTAATCTATAAAAACTTATAAAGATCAGATTTATAAACGTATTGTTGCTTACACAAATTAGGTTTGCATGTTTTTATAAATAAAGACTCTAAAACACTTAGGTGATAATCATTACGAGCTTTACTTATAATTGAAAAGCTACTATCACTATAGTTCTTTGCACACTCTGAATTGTTTAATAAGTGTTCGGCAATCGCTGATGATCTATTAGATAAATTTTTTAAACCAGTGTCCATCCATCTTCTGAGGGAATTAAAAACGTGTTGGTCCCTTCTTATATGGAATCTCTGGGACGTTCTGCCAATGTACACACTGTCACAGTGGCATTTGTACATATAAATTACTTTGCTTTTTTCGTGATCGGCAGTACAGTCATTATAAATACCATTTAGGGGCTTTCCTGTAGCATGACTGATTCTTAGTTGTACAGAATTAAAAGTAATAAATGTTATAATAATAATAATAATAATAATCATAATAATAATAATAATTAATTCCTTCAGAAGATGGATGGACACTGGTTTAAAAAAACCATCTAATAGATCATCAGCGATTGCCGAACACTTATTAAACAATTCAGATTGTGCAAAGAACTATAGTGATAGTAACTTCTCAATTATAAGTAAAGCTCGTTATGATTATCACCTAAGTGTTTTAGAGTCTTTATTTATAAAAACATGCAAACCTAATTTGTGTAAGCAACAATACGTTTATAAATCTAATTTTTATAAGTTGTTATAGATTAAATCAAAGGAAAACTTTAAACAATTTTTCATTTTTGAATTTTGTCGATTGTTTGTTTTTTTTTATTTATTTTATTTTTATTGTTGCTTATCTTAGTTAAATTACTGATCAACTTTTTTATATATGTTTTTATGAACTGTGAATGTCTAATAATTTTTGCTTAATTATGCTAATTAGTGTTAGTTGATTTTTTCTGATGTAACCTCTAACTATTTATTTACTCAAAATTTAAATCTTAAAATTAGTTGCTAACAAAAATAGTTGAAAAGTGTTAGCCGAAATCGATTTTATTTGTTGTTTGCTTTAATAAAGATGTTTTTGAATGAATATTGTCTACAATGTATGTAGTACTAAAAAGTTTTATACTAAAAATGAATATAACAGAACAGCATTTATTATCAAACTATTTTTAGAATAAATTAAATTGTTATAAATCTGATAATTTTTTACACTATTGAAAAACAAACATAAATTAAATTAAAAAACATAATAAACTTTCTAAAACTAAAAAATTCAATAAAAACCTTTTATTTTGGAACGAAATAGTTCAGTTATTCATTTCCTTGCAATATATTAAAAAAAATCAAGCATAACAAAGTTTTTAAAAGTTATAAAATAAAAAAATTTAATGAATAAAATACTTTTTTTTTTAGTTTTCAAAAAAAATACTTGAAACTGTTTCTAGGTTGGCCTCTAAACCTGGATTCTTGAAAAAAATCTGAAATATGACAGTTTTGGCTATAAAAAAATCCAGAAAAATCTAGATTTTAGGAAGTTTTGAAGAAAAATCTGAAATTTTGAAAAAGCATCAGCAAAAAAATTTAAATTTATATAATTTTTAGGAGTTTGGTAATGAAATTTTGATTTGACACAAAAACTTTGTCGTATGAATAAAAAGAAATTGCCATCATCAAAAAATTTTTTCATTAAAAACTACACTTAAACTAGCTTTACAATATATTTTCACTGTTGTTATACTATTTAACACAGTTTTTTTCTTGAAACTTAATTTTAAACTAAAATAGACCCAAAAACCTAAAAAAGAAATTCGGAAAACCTGGAAAAAATTTCTGATAAACCAGTGGCCACACTGTCTTTCTAAAACAGTTTATAAATCTACAAACATTAAACTGATAAATTTTTTAAAAGATAACAAAAAATTTGATTTAACAGATAGATTTTTATTGAATAGTTTATTTTTTATTCAGTTTTTGCATTCCTGAAGCTACATTTGAAACTGAAAAATTTTGCTGTCAAAAGCCATTGAAGTTTTAAAGAAGCTAACTCTTTAAAATAACAGTTAGCTTAGTTTCGTCTTAAAAAAGAAAGTTATTCACCTTTCTATTATGTTAAATCAATTAATTTTAAAAAAAGAGTGATTGTAATGTATCATTAAGATAATTAGTTGTTCTAAAAAGTTTTTTAAAGATACATTTAGACAATTTTTCTTAAGTATTGTATCAAATCTTATTTGTCATTGAAATTTATGACTAAAAATATATATCAAGCCATGGCGTAATCAATTTAGCTTAACTTGTTTGCTGCAAATTAGCAAAATGCATTGAAACCTTACACTACACATAATATGTTTGTTACATTTTTTGAAATTGATAAGTGAAAAATTAAAAAGAATTATTTTTAAGTGCAGTTTTACCCAGAAACTTGATCCAACATACAAACAAATGCGAAACATTATAAACAAAATTTGACAAGAATAAAAATTCTGAACTCTGATTCTTTAATACTTTAACTTTTATCCTTAATTTAATACTTATTTATATGATAGTTTAAAACAATTATAATGTATTATTCATATTACATATATTAGTGAGTTTGTTCTTATGGCAGAAATGACTGGAATTCATAAAATCTAAGCCTTTAGTGTACTATTGTTAAATAAAGTTTAGTGTAGAATTACTCTCTTATTTATACCATTAACTATTAACATTGTTATTCTTAAATTTAAAACTTAATCGAACTTAACATTAATGTTTTAATAAGTTTACTTTGATTTACGTTTGAATTAAGTTTAATAGTAACCAACAATTGTTTAAACATGTTAAACGTTTACAAATTTAATTAATATGTAGAAGTTTAAAAAAAGGTAAGTTGCTCAGTCAACGCGCTAGAGTTTGTATTTTGGTTTCAGATAATATTGAAGCACAGAAAAAGAAAGGAACAGTATTCAAATTTCATACATGTTAGGCGTTTCAAATATATTTAACAATATTATCTAAGAAAGACATAAGCTAAAATAAAATAGCTAGCCTATTTAGTTTATTAGTTTACTTTTTTATTATTTCTAATAATATTTGGTTTTATTATGTTTTAAATTTGTTAAATTTTCTAAACCGCTTTAGTTTAATTAATATTGTTTTGTGTTCTTAAAAAATAATCAAACTTAATATAGATGGTTTAAATTATATCTAATTAGAATTAACTTTAAATTAAAACAACTTATTTTTTTGTATAAAATGTGCTAGAAATTCACTCAATAAGTATTAAACTTTAGTTAACTAGATGTATCTACCTATTTTTTAAACATATTTTTCATAGATAATTCATTAATTAATACACAATTAGTTAAACTTTGAATAGATATAATTACAACAAAAAATTTACTAAATTTAATAAGTTTTTGTTTTTTCTGCTTAAATGTTTACCACAACTAAATAAACTTTACTTGTGATCATCGTGTAAGCTAGAAACATATTTTACGTAATAAACTGAGTAAGCTTTTGTTTTGATTATATCTATATAGTCTTTTGTTATATCTTATGTGCGTAGCGCTCTAGTAATTTATTTTCTAACTGTCTAAATAAACTTTGAGTATGTTTATTTGAAAAAAGGAAAGTGATTGTTATGTTTTTTGTTAATTTTTTAGATACTAATTAAATTAACAACGTAACTACTAATAGAAAATATTTGAAAAATATAACATATATTGACACTAAATTTAAGAATGTTGTACTTTAATTATTTATTTCTACTTTTATGAAAAACAGTTATAAAGTAATTAAAGTTAAAAAACTAAGTCTCGTTTTTTAAGTTAATAAGATAGCTTTAGTATATATATATATTCCTGTAAATAACTTATAATATGCAAAGTAGTTCCACTAAAACAACGAGTATTATTTCTTAAATTCTTATTATGTTGTAGATATTAGTCAAGTTAACAATGTAACCATCAATAAAGTTTCTAAGAAAAATGATACTGGTCAAAATATTGAGACTGATTTGCAAGGTACGTTATTATTTATTTATAAAATGTTCAGTAAAATTAAGCTTAATAGAACTTTGATACAAATTATTGAATTTACCAAACATCGAAAATTTATTCTATTTTCAAATATATCTTTATACTTAAGTTTTAACCTTTTAAAAAGCCTTATACAGCTAAACTATACTTAAAAAAAAATATTTTTTTTTGTTTTGTAATAAACATTGCCTAGTACCCATTAAATTTAAGCAATGTTTTTACTGTAGTATAAAAAATTTGATGTATTTTTATACTCTGTTATTAATATCATCTTGCAGTTAGTAATGATGCTTTAATTTATAAATCAATATAAAATATCTATCCCAATTTTATTAACTTTTATTTGTTTTTTAGTTCTAAACAATCTTGTATGAAATTTACTTTGATTTAAGTTTGATATAAACATATTGAAACCCAACTGTTTTTTAAACAAGTTATATGTAATACGAAATTTAATTAAAATGTAAAAAATAATAAAATAAGTAAGATGCCTAGTCACATGCTAAAATTTATATTTTATTTTCAGAGAATATAGTAGCACAGAAAAGAAAGAAAAAAGTATTTAAATTTCATACATGTAAGGCATTTTAAACATATTCAGTATTATCTAAAATTATTAGGCGTAAATTTTTTTTAGCTTTAATTTTTGGATTATTTATGATAAAATTTTGTTTTATTGAATTTAAATATTACGTGTAGGTATAGTTATATATGTTGTACTAAGTTTTTTTTCAAAATTTAACGAGTTTAATATTGATAGTTTATGTCTTTTGGAATTAATTTTAAAATAAAATAATCTTATATTTTTTAAAAATATAGTAAAAAATCACTCGATAAAACTTAACTTTTATTAACTAAATCTTACTTGTATAAGACGTTGAGTATTGATTGGTGCTATATTTATTTTTAAATGTAAATACATATTCTTAAAAGATTTTTTTACATTAATCAATCCATCTATGCGTGCAAAATTTGAAAATCTTGGAAAACTTTTAATTAAAATAAAAAATCAATTTTTTAAGTTTCTATTTTGTGTTATGTTTTGGTAATAGTTATTCTAACAATTACACTGTAACATTGAATAACAATAATGTTAACTAAAATATAGTATAATTTATTGGTATACGTTATTGTTATAAATTTTATCACGTTATACATGACTTATTCTTGTTATAAAGTTGTGGTGAAAAATTATTCAACAAGTATTATACATTTACCAACTAAGAAAACTGGTAAAGTAAGTTAAATTTTAACTTACTTTAACTTCATCCAAATATTGATTCTATTTATACTATTCTTAAACTTAATTAAATGCATACTTAATTGACTAATATAAATACAAACTTACGTTACATAAATAAATGCATTGTTAAGTACAAGAATTGGACAAACTCAAACCTATAAATTTTTTAGTTAATCACCGTTCTTTATATATAAGTTGATAAATGTTTCAGACAATACAGATCTGCAGAAAAAGGAGTGAAAAACTATTGGAATGTCCGACATGTAAGAAGATGTTTGCTACACAGAAAGGTTTAGGCATGCATATGAAAATCCACAATAAAACTCAATAGTGTGAAGTTTGCCTGAATTTTTTGGAAGCAAACCTTACTGTTCACTGTGCACACTGGAGAAACTGTTGTGTGTATTCTTCTTGTGATAAAAAGTTTACTTATAAGAAATCTTTTAAAAAAGCATCAGGTGACTCACAGTGATGGGAGAAAGTGGAAAGTACATGACTACTGTTTTAAATTTTTTTAGGTTATTAAGTTAGTGTTTTGTAATATAACTAACTGGAAATATTTAATAAACACGCTTTTAGAACAATTTTGTTTTAGAACTACTAAGAGTAAAAATAGTTGATTGTTTTTCAAAGATAAAGCAGCTTTGTCAACCATTACTGATTATGTTATTACACCCTATTTTAAAAACTTTTGGTAGTTTTACTTATAATTTTATAAAAGTTTGTGTTGCCATCTCCTTTCATTTTTATAATGTTTTGATTTGTCGCTTTTAGGTTAAATCAAGATTAAATGTTATAATTTATACTAAATAATTTTAACTTTTATTTTTTTTTTTTATTTTACAGTTTGAAAACTTGTTTTTTTTTTCAAAAAACTACAGAATAGATATAGTTATTACAAAATTTAACATAAAGAAATTTTTTAGTAGTCCAAGACAAAAGCTATTATTTTTCTATTTTTAATTAATTAAATTTTTGAAAAATAGAGTTCAGCTCTTTAAAATTATCTAAAGTTTTATTTTCTATTTGGTTTTTTTTACCAAATTATTAATTTAAAAATCCACTTTTTCTGAATAAAAATTTACATATTCAATCATACGTGATTTTATTTAAGAATAAAATTATATCATTAACAAACTCTTTTTATTGTAAATATTTACTTTAAATTACTTTCTAAATCTAATCACTAATGTCAAGTACTATAACATTAAATCTGGTGTTATTTATTTTATTCTAACTTTAATTTACGTTTTTTATCTGATAGACGTTTCTTGGTAATTTGATACCTAGTAGTAATGTACTTAGTTTGAACAAGCGTATTTGTTTATAAATTATTTTATAATATTTAATGTGGAAACTGCTCACTTCCAACCCGCGATCAGTTCCCATTCGCGTACAATTACAACCCCTCCAAATATTAAAACCGGTTACCGACAAAGGGTTAGGGGTAAGTGTGATAATAAAAAATAATTAATAAGTAAAACAGTAAACTTTTTTTTTTTTAATGGTGGGAATTGTGCGGTTGGTAATTGAACACGGGTGGGAGTTTTAAGTATACCAATTAATAAGTATCCTACATAAATGTTTTTGTAGCCAAAATTATTTACCATATAACAAATGTGCACACTTAAAATGAGTTTAATAATTAAAATTAACATACGTAGATATATTTACATGTTTATGTAAATTTTGATTAATGTAAACTTAAATATTTTCCTTGTTTCACTTTACAAGTGGAAAGCTAATAAACAAAATCGATCTAATATATTACCTCCCCGGTTTTAGTAAGTTAACACCATAGGTTCCGAATTAATTTTTTATTAATTTTTGAGTTATACTCCAATAAATAAAGTTTGCTTTGTTTGTCATAAATTGACATAGTTTAGTTTGCTTTGAAATCTGAATTAAATGATTTAAAATTAAGTGATAGTATTGTTATATCAACGAGGTACTTTCGTTAGGATCTGTAATAACAAAGTAGTAGCTAGTAATTTTAGAATATCAAAAAATAAAACTTTTTAACAACATTAATTCTTATTTATTCTAAATTTTTCAAAACTTAGATACATTTATAATTAAACAATTAAATCAAATATACTTCATAACTTTGTTTTTTATACAATAAAAGCAGTTTTAAAACGTTAGAAAAAACTCTTATAGTTTGAAAAATATTTGTTTATACACTAGGAATGCACCATAGTAGAAACATTTTTTCAAGCAGTTTCTATTCAATAGTTATTCAATGAAATTTATATTATCGAAGAGTAAAAATTTATTTTAAGGATTATGAGAATTTGTTACTAGTGATTTTAGTCAACGTTTAATAAAAGTATGTATTGTTAAATAAATATAAAGTTTAAATTTAATTTTTTATTTTATTAATGTGTTCAACTACGTTGCTAAAAACCTTAGAATCTTGGAATAACCTGAAATTTTACAGTTTAGGTGAAACAACCCGAAACTTGAACGTTTTTGACAAAAACTTAGAATTTCAAACAATGAACACAAAAGAATCTAAGGTTTATAAAAAAAATCATGTCTAACAACAAATTTTGGTTTTGCTTAACTTTATGTGCGCACACTTCGCCCTGCTTATTTACTTATACTATTGAATGTAATTTTAACTGGCAACTTTGGTATCTCTTCAACTTTTTGTAATTGTGTCATTTTAACAATGCGATTTTCAAACATTTTTCTATTCTTTTAGTACTATGGTTTATGCATGTTGCATATCGCTGTGAACTTGGTATAAAAATAAACTCGTTTATTAGGCTTCATTTAACTCTAACGATAGTGTCTGTTTATACTTGTTAAATGTAAAAGGCCGCTTTTCAAACTTAGTCAGAGATTATAATTTTTCCACAAAATTTCGTACATAATGATTTAACTGCACTACTAAAAGACCAATCTATTTAAAAAATATTTGTTTCTTATTGTACAAAAGTATTTAGGGACTTAAATTAATCTTATCTGTCTTGTGTTGTGTATTTTTTTAATATATAAGCTATGTAGAGGTTTGTTTATATGGATGCAAAGTTTTTTTTCTAATTAAAAATATTAAGACGAGGTTATATATGCGAAGAAGTATTAACTATTAAAAAACTTTATTAAAAAAAACACGTTATAAATAAACGTAAAGACTGCGTTTTACAATGACGCTGTAAATAAGTTTTTATTTGTGTAAAATTTAGTTATAGAAATAAATATTTGACAAAATTATTTGTTGTATAAAATAAACAAAGTCTTCATAAAACTTTAAAATTAGAAGCTATATGTTCCTAACATTAATTTGAATAAAAAAGATATTATGACAACAGTATAGGTATTCTCAATAAATAAAGTTTAATGCATTTCACCTAATTAGAAGGAATTAAACATCCTTAAACATATTTTTACATAAGAACACATAAACTTAGTTATCGATATTCGTTGAAAAAAACAAAAAGGTATCATTAATAAAAGTCAATGCAAAATGTGTCTGTTTTCAAATTAAGTATTTATGATTTTACAGTACAGAAAAAAAAACACAAACTATTTAGATTGTTCTTTATTTACAAACGTAACCTTAGGTAAAGAGACACAATAACAACTAAAATAAGTTAATTAGGCTACTTTGATAAAACTAATTTAGAACAAAACACGCTTAATAACTTATAACTTTTAATAAACTACATTTCATATAATCCTGTTTCATATAAAACTATCTTAAACTTTTTTTCAGAACTTAGATCAAAATACCAAATAGATTTTACTGTTTACGTGTAATGGCATTGTAAATAAAAGCAACCGGAGCAATAAAAAACCTATTGAATTGTCAATAAAACGTGCTTGTATTAAAGAATAAATTAAACATTCAAAGATCTCGAGGCACTTTACGCGGACAGCAAACCTTATAAGTATAGAGCTTTGAAATTTTTATGGGCTATCAAGTTTGAAAAGAAAAGTTTCCTCTTAGTTTTTTCATCTTGGTTTATAAATTCAGCTTTTTTCCACAAAAACTTCCACCTGGCATTTGTTAATGGATCGCATAACTCTGCGCACTTTTTCAATAATACAAAATTCGCAGTAAAACATTTGTGAGAAAGGTTAACTCCTACAGACTGCTGCAGCGTTTCCCACAACACGACAACGGAGATCCTGTTCAACTCGATTGTAGTTTGGCACGAGTTCATATCTTCAACAGCTTCGTTGTTTTGCTCAGAACTGAACATTGATTCATCGTGGCTGTGTACTTGTGTAGTTTTTGCAACAACTGAAGACTTGCTTAATATTTCATCGGTTTCAATCGAATCAGCACGGTTTAAAGACGAAACAGGTAAGTCCTTAGCTCCAAAGACCACGCTGCAATTCTGAGTTTCTCCATCAGAAGTATAGTTGTTTGCAACTTCTTCGGTTTTCATTGGTTTTGAAAATGTATAATTTGATGTACTTGCTTTTTTATCGTCAAAATTATAATGATTCGATAAATTCTGATGGCCATCGCTATCATGACTAGATCCTTCTTTATATGAAGATGAACAGCTAGACTCATCATAATCTACATCACAAGTTTGCTTATCTTTATTCTGATTTTGGTAACTATTAAGACTTTCTACTTCGGAAAATGAAAACAAAGAGCTTGAACCTTCATTATCACAATCATAAGATTTTTCATTGCAACTTTGAGTTTTATCACTACTATGATCTTCTTCTAAAGATAAAGAGCTTGATAAAGAGATTTTTTCATTATAACCATTTTGCTCATCATCACTCTGGTATTCATTATTTTCAATAGTTTCTTTTTCCTCATCATCATTATCATACCTTTCACATTCTTTTACAGTTTTTTCAGTAGAAGTAGCTTGATCTGGTGAGTTTTTTAGTAAGATTTCTGGACAACCTGGAAACCTGCCAGTAAATTCACCTTTTGTGAAATAAAGTAGCTCATAAACGTTAGCAGCAGATGTTACATCGAATTTAAAATTAATGTTTTGGCTTTTCACATCAAATTTTTGATTTCTTTCCCTGTCTTTCCTCGCATTTTTTTCACCTCTCTTATGCAGGCTTTTGTCATACCACTCGGTAAGTTTACCATACTTCCTAAATGCGGGTTCAACGTGACCCTTGACTATCGTGCCAGATTTGTATCTGAAGTTTTCCCAGTCGATGTCTCGTTCGAAATATATGAGTTCCTTCATGCTTCTGTACTTCTTCAGCTCCGGGTAAGGCGTGTAGTAGTAAACATCTACTTTTTCTTTGGTAATTCCTTTTAATCTATTAATAGCAAATTAGGTAGTTAAGCTGTACTATTAGTATAAAACAAAATATGCTGTAAATTTCTTTCACATTTTCGTAACAATATCACAACTTTTTAAACAAAAATTAGTCTAACAAAAACAAATCAGGTATTTGTTATCACATAAGAAAAAAATCCGTCTCTGCTACAATACACTGGCACCAGGGGCGTAGCGTGGGGAGGGACACTGGCGCATGCGTGCCACCCAAAAAAGAAAAGAAGTAAAAAAAAAGAATGTTATATCTTTATCCTTTGTTGTTTATTTTTTCTGCTTAGTTTGCCTTTTTTCAACTATGTTTATTTAGTATTCGAAAAATTTAAACAAAATTTTGAATTCAATTAGTGAAAAGTTAGGGAAATTACTAGTATACTTTTAACTATTTTACAAAGTTGTAATAAATTGTAATAACAGTAATAAAATTGGATTATTTTAACATCCGTGTAACTTTACTTAACTTATGTGCATTGAGGTGTTGTTATTACTGTTGTATTGTATATTAAAGAAATTGATATTTTTTTCGTAAATAAAACAGATACTTTCGTTTTATTGAATATATTCATTTTTAAAGAAATAAAGTTTACTGTAATTAGTAAAAGCTATTTTTATTTAGTAAGTTTTCATTTGTGTAAAGAAAAAATATACCACGCTACGCCACTGACTGGCACTACAACTTACTTATAAATTACAACAAACTCATATGATGTTGTCTGTTCTAAAAATTTTCTTTCAACAATTTATTCTTAATAAAGCTTAACAAAATCAAACTGATTTTATTATTATCTGCTGATTTTTGATTGGTTACAGTACTTTTAACAAAACTTAAGGTAAATAATTTAAGCTAATTTTAAGCATTAAAAAATGTATTAAAACAATGTTGAGCTATTAGTAATTGTTAGCTTTTTTGTTTCGTCTTAAAACTTAACTTATTGACTTTTTTTTACCTTTAATTTTCTAACTTCAATTTTTTAATTTTTTTAGATTTAGTCGATGACAAACATTTATTACAAGTTGTTGTAGTTTAATATGATTCAATTGCCTTCATTTTAATTTGATTCTAGCTAAATGACTAAGTTTTAATATTTCTTAGTATGTAGACAAAAAGGTATGGGTCTTTATATGATATATGCATAACCCCTAAGTCACCGAGCCGAAAGTCATTTATTAATGTGAAGCTAAAAGTAGATTGTCGTTATATTGGTTAATTTTAAATTTTCTTTATTTCAAACATAAGTTCGTCATAAGTTCAGAACAACTTATATACTAGCCAAGCTATTAAAATTTGTTTCCCTGCTAAAACAATTTTATCTAAAGTTCTTAGCCGAGTTTAAAAGTAATTCTATAGATATAAACTTATGTAAGTGATAGGAAATGAAAAATACCAAAAAAATAACAAAACTGCTTTGAAAAATAATGAAGAATACTAGTTAACCATTAATTTTGAATCTGTTTGAAATAAATATAAAAATGGCTTCAGTTGAGATTTTAAATAAGTTACTATATGAATTATTCATATGAAGTTATTTATATTTTTGGTTTTAATTTTCGTCAATATATTTTTTTGAGATAAAAAAGTGAAAGTTAAATAATAAAACATTAATTATGTCTATCTAAAAGTTTTCAAAAAATGATTAAGAACTAAATCTAATTTAGTTACAAATAGTTTAAAAGAACAACTAAAATAACGATAAATATAAGGAATTGACTTAAATAGAGAAGTAAAAGATAAAGTTAAGACTATAGTTTTAAATCCTTGTGTATGCACTAACATTTTTTTAACTAAACAACTTTAATTTATTCTAGTATTTTATACTACCTTACAGTAGTTTAAATGAAAATAAAACGAATTCATTAGCTCTTTTGATTCAACGATAAGCTAAAATTCAAAACTAAGAACACAAAAGCAAACCTAAAAGATATTTGACGAGTCCAACCTTTAGGAAAATGTGATTTGTACAAGTAAATAGGATTCTTCCTTTTGCTTTTCTCCTCTGACTGTAAAATAATCACAAAAACTAAATCACAGCAACTTAGGTGTTTGTTACTAAAAGAAGAGCAACGATTGCGAAGAAACTTTGCTTTTATATTTTGTTAGAAAGTTTAACACCAAGTTTTTCAAGCTAGTCAAAGCTTTGAGTTCAACTAAAACATTTATATAATGTTTCAATAATATGTCTGTAAAACGCTTAAAGTTATAAGCTAACTATATATACATTTTAAATAATACTAATAGCTTTTGCAAATGCTCTCAGTAAAATAAATTCAACTTTTTAAGTAAATTACCTTGTAAAAGAATAAAAACAAAGTTATCTTACAGGCTTTTTGAGTTGAAACATTATTTTCCAACTTTTAATTTCAACACTTTTAGAGACTTATTTATCTGATAACTTTACTATAAATATGTTTTAACTTAATATTATCAGATTTAACCCTTTTTCTGTTACTAATGATAATTTACTACATTTATTTATACTAGGAAGTCTTTATTTGTAGCAACTGTCGTAAATGTGTTCGAATAATAACATTTCCAACAAGTTTTCGAGTAGCGGTAGCTGCAACATAAACACGGAGTTCAAATTTTTTTACAACACTTTAATTTGATGCAAAATTTGTGTCGAAATTAACGAAATACTTGAGTCAAAACTAATTAAATAAAACCAAAATAAATTTAAATCTGAATTTTTTTTTTTTTTTTTGTAAAACACTTTAACTTAAAGTGAGTTTGCTTGACCAACTTGAGTAACTGGTAATCATAAATATTTTACTTAATCTGAAATAAAATTTAAAACACTTGTGTTTTTTTTTACATAGCGAACTTAATTTAGCAGCGTTTCTAAAAACAGGTTTAAACATTTAAGAATTCAATGAAATGAATATAAAATATATTATAAAATCAGTTATCAAATTTACAAATTGATCATTACAAGTCAAACATATAATGTGTAAGATAATAGAGTTGAATTTTGTTTTTATTTTCAACTGTTATATTTATTTCATCAGGGTTTACAATCGTACTTAATTTAAAACTTGTTTTTTACACATTTTGATATTTTTACTGCAAATTTTATAATATCAGTTAAAAAATATATACCTTATGATCATAAAGTTCAGTTCTCAAATGATTTTGATGATCTTTAAGAGTTTTTCCTTGTAAGTTAAAAATGCCTTATCGTTTCTGACAAAAGTAAGAAATTACAAATAGCTTTAAAAAAGTTAACTATAAAAACCTTACCTCAATAGTTGTCTCATTTAAACTTTTGCTTGAACCTCTAGCTTCCATAATTACAAATTTATTCATCACTTGTAGAAATTAAGGTGTATTGAGGAAACAAACTAACTGGAAAACAAAGCGTACTAATATTATCAAACTGAAAAAATAGCACTTTTAGATAAAAATACGAAAACTTGGATTAGTAAGTATATAATAAGTCGTTACTATAATCATTAAAACGTTAAGAAGCTATTTCTATTTTTCAAATACTGAAAATATAAATAAATAAGACGTATATACTTAGTCTAAACATTAATAACTATATTTAAATAAAACAAGAGATTAGAAGTTAGCACTGTTTATAATTAAAAACCTAAAAATTTGTTTTGTCAAATAAAAGATAAATTTCGCAGTTATGGACAACTAAACCCCAAAACAGGAACTGAGTTAATATAATAATTTGTTTACAAACTTTCAACAGTTAACCCTCATTTAATTAGGTTTACCAGCAAAAAAAAATTAAACCATAGAAGTTTACCAAAACGTAAACATGTTTAACCATGAAGATTATACATACATGCACATAGTATAGAATTTTGTACACTAAGTCTAGTGGAATGGGCTTTTATAAAACATTTGAAAAAAATTAAAAAATAGATTGTTTGTTTTACTTTTATGTTCTTAAGTTGATCAAGTTTTATTCCAAACGAAAACAACAATAAATAGATAAATACATTTAAAAAACTTCTTTATAGAAGAACAAAATAAAGGCGCTCAAAAATTTAGGTCTAAGGACCTGGAGTACGGAAGAATTTTATGCAAAAACTAAACTATATTCTTAATAAACAAAATTCACTAAAAATTAATGAATCACAATGAAATTTGATGCTTTGAAAAAGTATTTTCTAATACGTCTAGGTTAGAATATGTGTTATCCTCTTGTTAAGGCAGAACTTTTTACTTAAGAAAATACACTGCACAACTGTGGTAGTGCACTGTCTACATATGTGTACTTAACTGTGATAAAACTCCGTTAGAATTTAGTAAAATTTTAAACTAAAGAAAGTATTTTTAAAGTTACTACACCAGTAAAAAACTTGCATGTTTTACTTTGAACAAACAGGATATGAAACAACATGAACTCTACTTTATTGAATGGTATTTAAACGGATGATAGTTTACTTTGATTAGTAGTCATAGGAAAAATTAGTTGGAAGGGAGTTGATTTAAGTATAAACTAATTAAATTAAAATAATTGAAACTGTTATGGGAAGTCAACAAAATCGGCGAAAGTCTGCAGAACAAGTCCGGACTTTCGTTTGCCGTGAGACAAGCTCAAATTTAACAAAAGGGTTGATCATGCCAATTCGATCATCAGACCACAAGTTTCGGTAGACTGAGACCGGTTTCGTCCTTATTAGGACTCATCAGTCAGTCACAACCGAAAAACTTTTTTTCGGAGTTTTTCGGTTGTGACTGACTGATGAGTCCTAATAAGGACGAAACCGGTCTCAGTCTACCGAAACTTGTGGTCTGATGATCGAATTGGCATGATCAACCCTTTTGTTATGGGAAGTAAGATATTTAATTAGATCGGATAAGAAAAAAAACTGTTTTGTTTGTAATGAGTTGCTTACAAATTTATTTAACAAAAAAATTACCAGTTTGGGATTAATTTGGGTGTGTACTGATCCAAATTGTAATGTATAGTGTCTAAAAATCAAGCAATGTATCTGTTACTTGTGTTTTCCTTTTCATTATAAGGTGTTTTAAAGTTAACAGATTAAAATGTAGTAATTACAATACTAAACACGTAGGACTATGTGTAGATTAATTCTAGGCCCCTTACAAAAACTTTATACATTTTAACCCATAAAATATGCAAGATATGTCTACAAAAGTTGCTATCAAATAATATACATTATATTTTTGTTTAGTTTAGATTTTACTAAGTAGTATCTTTGTATTTCACAATATTATGAATAGTTAATAAACATACACAATTTTTTTGTTATACTAAGTACTAAATTTATACAACTATTTCTAAACATTTTTTTTTAAATATATACACCTTCTGACATGTTCAAAAAAAATTTACAATTAATATCTAAACCATAACAGTACATGCTAAAAACTGTATTTTTTTAATGACAATTAGTAACATAAACTTAATTTTTATAGCAATAAACTAGGAAATTGTTTTTTAATTAGTTTTAATAACGTGAATAGTTGTCCAAAAGTATATCCATTTGTATACAAATACAATGAGTAATAAGTTTCAAATTCAGTAATTTTTTATTTTTAAATATAATTTGAAAAAGTAACTAATTTTTGATTTAGTATGATATTTAATTTTACTACAGATTATTACTTATTAGAAATAAATAAATACTAGACCTATCAACAGAAAGTTAAGTGATTAAAAACCAACTAATATTAAAAATTAATTGAAACATGTAAAACTATTTTAAAAAGTTTAAATTTTTAAAATTTGCACAGACTAGCGGATTTTATCTTTTTCGTTCAAAAGATTACTAAAATGATCGAAAACAGTGTTTAAATCTAATGAAATTACAACACAACAAGTTTAATGACATTGTTTTAATTAGTTTAACATAAAAAGGTTATTCTATTAAAGTTAAATGAAATGACTTTTGAAGTTAATAGAATGAAAATTTTTAATTGCGACTAAAATAAAAACAGTGTATAAAAATAACCTAGAATATTTATTATAATATTAATATACGCATATTTGACTACTTAACTTTCATAAAAACTAAAAATTTTACTTAAACTGATAATAATTATTATATCCAGTTGCTGTATTACGTACTAAAATTAAAAAAATTAAGAAATTCTTAAAGTAATATTTTGTAATAAAACTTTAGTTATTGAAACAGATTATTAAAAAATATAAAACATTATTTTAAGAAATGATATTTTAAAAAATATAAGTAATTCGTTTATTTTTATTACAAATTAAGTTGTTTTAAATTGTTCTAATCGGGATTTAGTGAAAGAATTTAAATTCTTATTTAAATCTTTTAACTTTGTTACAACTAAGTTTGTAATTATTGAAATTTGTAAGTGTAAAAGAAAACTCCTAAAAGATTAAAGAGTAGTTAAAAAAAGTAATGCTTAAAAACGGATAAGTTAGGGAAACTTATTTTTTGCAAGGGGTGTATATAATTTTTTTTTTTCTTATTTCACATTCTATAAAAAAATTATAGAAGTTTTAAAATGGCTTGATTTTTTTTTTTAATAAAACGTAAATTTAATGAAAAACTAATTAAACAAATTTTCCAATACTTTTTTGTCTACTGTTATAAACACGTGCAAGTTTATTTAATTGTTAGAACATTTTGTTTGTACTGCTCTGTTAATTTTTATCATAAACAAACTTAATTTAGAAAGTAACTAAAAAAATTGTAAATAATTTTATACTAGCTTTTAATCTGCTTTTAAACTTATCTAAGCAGTTTTTTACTGTTTAATTTTATTTTATCGTTATAGTTTTTGTGGAAAAAAAAAATAGCATTAAAAAGAAAGCTTTTTTATGCAGTATAGCTAAGCAAATAAATAAATAAGCTTATATATTAAAAGATTAAAGTTATTTTTTGTAACACACGTTTAGCTATTTTTTTTTTATGATGGATTTAAAAAAAAAATAATTTAAAAGTTTCATTGTACACTTGAAAGCATAACTTGTATGTAACCTGTATTTAACAACTAGTTAATGTTTTTTTCTATAAATTCATTACTAGTGTGAAAAATAATTAAGTTTTTATTAACTTGTATAATATTTCAAACTACAGTAACAGTGAAATATGAAAAACATATTCTATACAACTTTCAAACATTTTTATTGAAATTTTATTGTAGGTAATGTTCAGAAAAAGTCAGTTAAGCGTGTTTCTTATTTTATAAGTATGTTGTGTTTTTAAGTTCAGTAATTACTTCAATGAGAAGTTAAGAACTTTAAATACTTTAAAATTTTTAATTAAAACAACAGTAAAAGTTCAAAATATAGTTACAGTTGTTTGAAATTTTCATTTATCGCTTTTGATAGTTTTGTAGTTTTTTTTGTTCGAAAAATTAAACACCTTTGTTTTTTTAAGTATATTATACGACACATGTTTTAAATTGTTTTAAAATAGCTTAAACTTCCTAAAATATAACAACTTAGTAAACTTAAAACAACTTTCTTTAAAAATTTCATTTTTTAAAGACTTGTAGGATGTTTGTATATGAACTAATTAACTTACAAATATTTAGTAACGAACCATTAAAACCGAAGAATATTTATGCAAGAATTTCTAAATACGAGATAATTATGTAACTCTAATAAAAAATTCTGACTTAACTGGTTATGTGTTGTGTCAAAGTCAAGTCAGTTCGAATAAAGGTTTTGGTAGTACTTATAATGGTGCAAATGTCATTTATTTTCCTTAATAATTTGGTATGACGCATAAGACAAATACTGCTTTATAAGAAGTTCAGAACTCTTAACTTTACTAAAAACAAATCTTACAATTATTAGAAAGCTAATAAGATTGCCAAAAAAAAACTTAAAAGTATTTAAATGCCTAATTGTAGGCATATTTTCTGATTATAGAACTCTATTTTAAGTAGATAATTTAAAAAGTTAAATGAGTAAATTTGTTTTAAAAACTTCAACTACTGTTTAAATAACAGTTATCTAGATTAAAAAAACTAGCTGTAATCTAAAAAATAACATGTTTTTAGAATCATAAAAACATCTTCAAACATGGAAAAGCTGAATGCTTCAAGTGTTTAAGCAGAAAATAAGAACTAACAAGAATGTCAGACTAGAAACTGATGAGATTTAAAAAAAAAATCCTTGTAAATTATAAAAGTTCAATTTTTCAGATATTATTTAATAAATTTAAAATAAACTATAAGTATTTTTATTTTCATGTTTTTTTCTCTTTTTTTTTTCAAAGATTTTGTAGATACTTGACAAACTTTACAAAAGTACAAAGTGCTATTATCATTAGCTTTTGTAAATGAAAAATATACTTTTTCTGATAAGTATTTTAATAATGAAATTTAATTATGTTGTAATAAACAGTAAAAAATTATTTTAGTTAAAGATTGATCTAAATTTTTTAACGTCTGTTTATACTTTTTTATGATTTCGTTTTAAACAGTTTTACAAGTTTTAAAATCTCTTGATTTTTATTTAATTGTCAAAGATCGTAAAAAAAAAGCTTTATAATACGTTTAATTTTATGTAAATTTAACATGATTTTTTTTTTAGTTTAGTGTTTTTATAAACTATAATTTACTTGTTTTTGACAAAGTTTTATTTTGTTTAAAAGTTTAGTTTAGTAACAACATTACAAAAATAATTAACTTGTCGATAAGATATATCAATAAACTAAGTTTTTCAGTCTAGACTGTTTGTTAGTATCAATATAGTTTAGAAGAAGTGTAGAAAATGTCTACATAACTCATAAAAAAACATATTGTAGATGTTTTGTAACAATATTTTTTAAGCTAAAATTTGTTTTGATTAGACTTAAGATTATCAATCAAATTATGTAAAAGAACTTTTTTTACAATCAATAACGTTCTAAAACAAACTCGTACTAACTAAAAAACCTTTGTATAACTTTAAGCAACTAAATCTGCTTATTATGATCGACATAAACAATAACTTACAAAAAGTGATGTCGAAAAAATATATACTGTGATGTTGTGTTTTGTTATTTAATTTTAACTTACAAACAATAAGTTGTTTAAATAATTGTGTTGCTAAAGTGTATCTTCTTTTACTGATTTTGGAAGTTTGTTAAAGAAATAAAATATTTTATACCCTTACGTAAATCAGAATAGTTTTATACTTTAATTTTAGTTATAATTTAATTCTAATTTAGTACTTATGCAATGTGGCTGACATATCTCTATCTTTTTTAAAACTCAAACTGTTTCGAAAACAAGACTTAATAGCTATGCCAAATTTATCTACTTGTTTTATTTTCAAGTGTCATTAAAAAGTATAAAAATTTAGTTTTTGAGTTTTAAAACTGTCAAGTTTTATATTGTTTTTTTATGTTGTTAACTATTTTTTACTAAATAAAACATTTAATATCATTTTAAGCAGTACCTAAGCTTTTAAACTTTATATTGCAAAAATAAATTTGAGCAGCTCGTTTGTTAATTTTATAGAAAATAAGAAAAAAAAAATCTTATTACATATTAAATTTTTTATATTCTTACTTTAATATTAATGAATATAAAACAGAACAGTTTAAAGTAGTTTTGTTTTTAAATAAAAACTTTTTAGAAATTTAGTGAACTGTTTCTTTTAAACAATTAGATTACTAAAAACTTTGTCACCTGACAGTAAAACTTTTATAAAAAGCCTAAGTGGCTGCATTTTAACAATGTAAACAAAGTACTTAAACGTCTAATAAAAACAATTTTATTGTAAAAAGTTGGAAAAATGAATAAATAGATAATTTACAACAAATTAGAACTACTTGAATCAGAAGTGTCGGAACTTAAACTTCCTGCACATTTATATGTTCAGATTGACATAAGCAATGTCCGTTAAAAAGACAACTTAAAGTTTAGGAAAAATTACCCAGCAATATTGCATCTGAAGTTGTCGTGTTTAAATCTCACGTTAAGTTTCTCTTTTACAAAAAAGAATTATTCATTAAATTGGTAGAACATGTTCCGAAAAATGTTTTTGACTTAGACACTGTAAAAAAGAAAAAAATGAAGTTGTCTCAGGTTGATAATCTAACCATATCTGAGCAGAACTAATTAATTAAAGTTCTAACAACGTTACTTTTTTTGAGTATGTTTTATTAAGTAGGATGCTGAACTTAACCGTTTAGTTATTGTTCTAACAACAAACATGCAATTTCAAATCATGTTAAGTTTTTCTGGTAAAAACTAGGAATTTATTAATATTTTCTAGTTAAATAAATAAAAAGATTACTTTCGATCGAAGCTCTTTGTATTATTTTTATTGTTATAACTTTCAAACTTTTACAACTCTATTTTTATTTTAAGTGTAAAGTAGCTGCACTTCTAGTTGCAAATATTTTAATGTCATAAGTCTGAGTATAATTTCTTTAATTTGATTGTCATATTTCGTATTATAGGTTTTATTTTTGTAATGATATATTTTCTACTGGTTTTAGTGCTCTATCAAAAGGTTCTACTTTTAGTAAAAAAAAGTGCCCTATCAAGAAAGGTTACACAGTTTAAGTTTATACGACTGAATTCTAAGTTATTTCTAAAGAATGTTCTGAGTCTACAAGTACATTAAAATATTTTTGTTAAATATTTGTCGATAAGAAATAGTTGCTTTTTTGAAACGACCATACAAGGAGATATGACTCGATGCATGACTTTAAATCCTTCTTTTGACAATTTTAGTTTAGTTCTACAAGACAGCGCAAAACAATAATACCTTAACCTCAATGTAATTTGAAAGTGTTGGTTTTTATGATAACTAAGCTTGTTTAGAATAGTGATGTACCGGACCCGGACTTTTTTTTCAAATTAGAATCCGGCCGGAACCGGATCCGGACTTTTTTTACAAATTAGAATCCGGCCGGAACCGGACCCGGACTTTTTTCTCAAATTAGAATCCGGCCGGAACCGGATCCGGACTTTTTTTCAAATTAGAATCCGGCCGGATCCGGATAACAGACAAAAATGGCAATATCCGGCCGGACCCGGACAGTGAGTCCGGTACATCACTAGAATAAACTAGCCTGAGTCAGAATGAGGTTTTTAAAAAGTGAAAAAAAAGAACTTTAATCTAATAATAAGTAAAACAGCTAGCCACAAGGTTTACAAATTTATCTGTTATTTACAATTAAAAATCTGAAATCAAGTTCTTGAACAAAATACACTAAAAAATTACAAAATATTGAAAACTGGATCAGCTCAAACTCATTCAAAATCTAAAAGAAAACTAGCCTGAGTTTTTATAAAAAACTAAACTAGCCTGAGGCAGTCCAAGATTTTCTAAAATTCCCAAAAATTTTCAAGCTAGCAGGGTTGCCACTGTTTAAGTCAATAAAACTAGCTAGAGTGAGTATAAACAAGCCTTTTTAAAAACTGAAAAAATTACTTTAATCTAATAATCAGTTCAACAGCTCTAGTAAAGGTTGACAATTTGGTAGTAAAGTTGTGGACTGATTGTGGTACACTTAACTTATTAGTACTACCCATCATAATTAAATCCTACCTTATTTAATTAATATCTAACAAATACCAAATTCTAACTGAGACTACTTTCTATAATCAGACACGACAGTTTTGAGTGATGAATCTTTTATATAAAACACAACAATAAATACTAGCATATAAAAAAATTATTAATTACTTGTTTAATTTATTAAAACTGGTAGCTATTTAAATCTCTATCAAAAGACTTAAAGCAATAAACTAAAAATTAAATAAAACTTTTAGTAAACAAGAAACTGGAATATTTTTAATAAACTATTAAACCTGGCTTAAATATTTAAACAATTAAACACCTGTTGAAATATTCACTTTTAAAACAAAACACTACTTACAATAAGCATTCATAAAACCGTTCAAGATATTTTGTTGCTTCAATCTACACACCAAACTAACTAAACTAACTGTTTACATATAAACTGCCTGTCATGTTCTGATGTTTTGTTGCATCAGTATTTAATTTGAAACATTTCGTCATATGATTCTCCTTGGCTCGTACATTCAACCGTATTAACTCTAAATATTCTCTGAGCTCAACTTTAAACAATAAATAATGCAAGTATTCATTCCAAAGTTTTCAACTTTACAACATATGTAAAGAGTTGCATTTCATGAAATGTTTATTTCATAGTTTAAATGTAAAAAAAATCAAATTAGTCACGTGTACAAAATGAGCCAATCACGGTAGGTGTTAAATTTTAACTGACGAAAATGACTCTTATTAATTTACACAGGGTTTGATTTTGAAAAAATACTTTTCAGTATGCTCTTTTTTACTAACTAGATCCGGGTCCGGCCGGATTTCTGATATGATCCGGCCGGACCCGGACTTTTTTTACAAATTAGAATCCGGCCGGAACCGGACTTTTTTTTCAAATTAGAATCCGGCCGGAACCGGACTTTTTTTTCAAATTAGAATCCGGCCGGATCCGGATATCAGACAAAAATGGCAATATCCGGCCGGACCCGGATAGTGAGTCCGGTACATCACTAGTTTAGAAGTCTTTATAAAAAAGTTGTTCGTAGCATATAACTAGCTTGAATTTAACTGTACCACGAACCTAAAAGTTTGCATTGGATAAGAATGTTCCTTGAAGTGTTTTCATAACTTCAAAAAAAACGGCGGAAAACAGTGAAACCTGAACTTCAACCTTATTTGAAAGTGTACAAGGTTTGATCGTACCAATTAGTTCATTAGACCACAAGTTTTCGGTAGACTGAGACCAGTCACGTCCTTATTATCAAGTCTGAGTCCTAATCAGGTCGGAACCGGTCTCAGTCTATTAACTTGAGCTCGTCTCACGGCATATGAAAGTCCGTGCTTCGGTTCTATAGACTTATGTCAATGTGTTTGTTAATTTGAAAGTCTTATGATAAATTAGCTTGTTTAGAAGTCTTTATAAAAAAAGTTTTTAGTAGCATACAACTATTTTGAAATTAACTGTACTTAAAATTTCCATTTAAATTATACATCGGATAAAAATTTTCCTTGGAAGTGTTTTCATAATTTGTAAATAATTAAATTAGTAAAATCTTCCAGCAACGTATGTCAATGAGCAAAAAAGTCCAAGACACGTATAATTTATTATTTCAGGATTCCCTCAGTAAAACTGGCTGTTTTGCTTATCGTATCAAGTTTGACAACTGTTAGAGATTTTAACATTTTTAAGAAACATTAAAAGACAGTCATGATTGTAAAGGTGTTAAATTTGTTTGAATAATTTTTATCATTATAGTTCAACAAGGTATGTGAACTCATTTTGTTTAATCATTGAACGGCAAAAGATTCCTTTAATTAATAACTTATTTCATATTATCCAACAAATTTTTCTAAGTTAGAAAGGAATAGTTTATAAACTGTTTTACTTAAACCGGATATATTAGTATTTTTTATATGAATGCATGTGCAGAATAACTTGCTTTAAAACTAAATATGTATTGTTCATTGAAAACTCAATTTAAAGATTAGGTATTCTAAATAAGATGGCATGCTTTGCTAATAAGTACATCTTATTCAGTTTCTTCAAGATATATTTTAAAAAGGGAAATATTTTTAGTTGGCTGGTTGTAGTATTTCAAGTTTATATATTATACGAAAATTACTCAAATGTCATGTTCATTTGGACAAAATATTGTTTGTGAGCTTTTATTCTACTATGTATTTCAAATCCCCAGGACACATCACCGGAGGCTTTTTTTTATTTAAAATGTTAAAACATCTAACGTAAGTTTCAAAAGTTGGCTTGGCTGGACAGATTTACATGCTTGCGGGCTGGATTCTTAATAAAAAATTTCACCCAGTCATTTTCACTCGCGGACCATGCGTTGCTCAGCTATACTTAAAAATATTTTTTTAATATTCTACAAACTAACATATGTTTTAGTGTGATATACATGTCAAACAAAATAAGAACATTGAAATATATAAAACTAAACTTAGGTGCATATGATACGTAGTACTAACACATTTTTATATAGCTCAAAATATAAAAGAAAAAATATAAATGAATAAAAAACCTAACTACCAGCGTGTTTTATAAACTGGTTCTTAAAGTAAATAGCATACTAAAATTTAATAAATAAAACAAAATTTTACTAATAGATTTCAGCTAAAATTAAAAACGAAGTACAAGGATGATAATCATAAATAAAAGCTCTAAAATAACCATATTTGTACAAGGAGTTAAAATCTACTAAAACTTCATTTATAAAAGTAATTAACACACTATTATACTAAAACTTTAAAATTTTCCTAAAAAATATAAAACATCTTAAATCGAAATTTTCCTATAACACAAGTTAAAAAAAACACTTCCATAGATTATAACTGAAAAAAATAAACTAATTAACAAGATTCCCACTAAAACATTCCGCCGAGTTCTTCGGCGTCGGACGAATCGTCGCAAGACATTATGACGTCACCTTCGTCGCTGCTGACGTCATCGTTCTGTTGCGGTTGGTTCAACACGAAGTCCAACATGTAGTGGTTGTAGTCCATCCTGAAATGTTTTTTAATACAAACAATTCGGTAAAAACAGTACTTTGTTATAAATGCTGAGTTGACACGCCATAAAAACTGGATTGAATCCAGCAACCCATATAAAAGCAAAAATGTGCACTTTTAATAAAAATTATTTGGTATAACAATTAGGGTTATACAAAAAATAAAAGTTCATTAGAAATTGATAGGGAAAAATATAAGCACATTAGTTTACATTAGTTTGGGTATATGGGTTGAGTATAAAATCTTTATTTATATAATTGAGGATACACGTTTTATAGAACAGCTAAAAAGTCACAATATTTATTGTAAATGATGGTAGGGTTGCCACTATTTGAAGCAAAAGAATCTGTGTCCTATCAACCCTAATTTATGATCTTTTTGTTATTATAAGTTTATAAAGTAACAAAAAATTAACAAAACAGCATAAAGCAGAAAAGTTTACATATATTTACAATAAAACAGGTACTAATAAAGTATAACTATTAATATTAAGTTTTTCTTCACAATTAAAAAAAAAGTCATTGAAAGCCGATTGAAAGTTAGTAAACGTTTATAAGCACAGAAATATCTAAAACAAAACAAATTACACACTTTTTTTGGTAAATGTAAGTGATAAAAAAACAGCATAGAAAACATCTGATAACATAGCTGATAACTTGAAATACAACATAGTTATCAAATATTTTAAAATCAAAATCAAATGTTTTCATCTATATTTATATATATATTAATCTTAACTTATATAAACATTGAAACTGAGTAAATGATACGAAAATTAGTTGTTTTTTTTTATAATATAAATATATATTAATCTATATTTTTATCTATCAAATATTTTAAAAATAGTTATCAACAAACAACAAACAAACTTTTTTGTTATGTTCTGCTGCTTCTTCGTCAGAACCTCCATGAGTTTGGTCACGCACGCGACGTTGGTCTTTTTCAAATGGTTGGCGTGGTTGTACACCAGCTGCCGGCACCAGATCAGGTAGAAGTGCGTGTGGACCGACGACTCCATCCTTCCCGCGCAATACTCCACCATCCTGCTGACGTAGGCTTGCGGCAGCTGCTTCGACACTAGCGGGACTGGTAAGATGAAAACAGGTTTAATTTTAGTTGGATTTTATGTTGCGTTATAGGAAAACTCGTAAAAAGAACCAAGACAAAGCAACTGTTTTCTAAACTTAGAAAACTGTACAGTTTTTGAAAAAAAAAACTTTACACCAAAACTAACTAATTTAGTTTAATCATCAAAATACAAAAAAAAAATTGATTTTTATTAGTTCTAAATAAACTTTGTTTTTTAATATAAAGTGTACAAAAATACTGAACATTTAAAAAAAAAACACTTAAATATAATGTTTTAGTATATTGAAATTATAAAGTATATCAAGGTTTAATCATTTCAGTTATTACTAATATAACTATTTTACAATAAATCATTTAAGTATTTTAAATAATCTTCTTTTATAAACAAGAAAAACAGATTCAAATTTAAATTAAAATATTTAAATGAACCTTATAAATTCTATTCACACTAATTTAATTTAAGAAAACATATCAAGTGGTTAAATTAACATTAAAAATGAAATTTTTTTTAAACTCCCAAATGTTAAAAAGAAAACAACTTATTTTACAACAAAATATTTTTTTTGCAACATTAGTTCTTTACATTTTAAAACAGCAAATAAATAGGAAAAACATTTATGTACATCAATTAAACATTATATTCTTTATTTTACATTAACTACTTTATATATTGTCCATACTAACATAGTTTAGAATTATTGAAAACTTTAACAAAAAAAGATCAGATAAAAAATATATACCAAAATGTTATTTTTTTTCAACGCTCAAATAAAAGAAAAAAAACTATTTATGCATACTTAGATAAAAACTAATGTTAAATTCTAGGCTTTTGAACTTTTATGTATAAAATTTAAAGTGAGTGTAAGGCACTTTTTACATGTTGATCTTATAGATCTTTAGCTCGCAGTAGCTTTCTACCGTTTCTTAAAATTAAAACTAGTTTTTGAGATATAAGGGAACAAAGTCATACCGTTCTATATGATCCTTACAAAAGGGCCAAGTTAAAAGACGAAAAGAGAATGTTTCATTAAAACTTCTTCTTTTTTCTTCAGTTTTTAAGCAATCTTTATTAAAACTTATGAATATAATCTTAATTTAGTATGTAATAGACAGTTCTACATTTTTTTATTTTTGAGTAATATTTTTTATTAAAATAAAATTTTTGAGTAAGTTGACTATGAAAACTATAAAAACTGGCTTATAGTTTATACTTTAAACTTTCATATTAAAGCCAATGTTAATTTTTGTAAAAAATTGCACTTTCCCCTTTCGCCCTGAATATAAATTTAATAAAAACTTTATTAATAAATAGGTTATAACTTAAGGCTTACATCAATTAAAAAAAAAAAACTTCACAAACTTTGTTCTTGAGGAATTTTAGTAGTGACTTCATCGGTTAATTTTTCTCTGTTTAGTCTGAAGCACATCATTAAAGCTTGCACATAATCTTCATTCTGTTAATAAAATTAGATAGGAATTTGATGAAAACTTGTATTTATATGTTATCCTATTTATTTACTTATATATTTTTTATTTTGTTGATTAACTGCTATTCGTCAGAAATTTAGGTTTATAAAAAAAAAGTTAAATATACAAGTGAATGCTTAAGAAAAAGTTAAAAGCTATTCATATATTATTCCAGTATGATATATCTTTTTAAAGGATGCATAAAAACTTTGCATTTTAACCAAGTTCATACAAAATAATTTTATTTCGAAACAACCCGGTCCAACCAAACACTGATTACAAAATCACACCAACCTCCAAAGTTTTCCTGATGTTCTCGGGAGTGACCTCGGTGTCCAGTTGGAAGGGATCGAACGACGCCAAACTTTCCTGGGAATAAATTAGCAGTCCTTCGGAGGACACCGCTGCGAATTTGTCGCCTGCGAAAGAAAACTATTTTAAATTACCAAGTTTGGAGATAATAACATTAAAACATAGCAGTAATGTGAGTCATGCAGACAAAAGCTGCGGCTCCACTTTTCAATTAGACGAGAAACCTTATTGAAAAATTCAAATATATTTTTAATCATAAATCTGATGTTTCAAACAACCGGTGGGGGCGAATCTGATGCAGTTCACGGTGATTTCCTGGTTGTAGACCCTCTTCGACAAATCTTTCGTCTTCACGCCTGGCAGCTTCAGCCCGTCCGTCATGTCTATGAGCGCCTTGGGTCCGAACTCCGTCATCTGTCGCCTCGACAACCACTCCTGCGGGTTGTTAGGGAGATTATTTTTATTACTATTATTATGTGATGAGTTTTCTAAGTAAACTACAGAAATTATTAATTTACATGCTGATAGATGCTACAGTTTTATTATTGAGGCAAGTAATGTTGCTACAGGAGTAAGAAAACAAATATTTTATTTTTGTTATGAAAATATTTACGAAGTAAGTATGATACTTAATAATTCTCTCAACTTTTACAACATATAACATTTGTTTCATTTTTACTTGATTCAATTTGGGTTTTGTAGTTTTAAATGATTTCAATTGACAACTATTTTTGTGTAGTTTGAAAATTTTATAAAAAGTTTATTAAATTTTTTAACTTGTATTATTATCAATTAGTTTGAATTTCTGAAACTATTTAATATCATTCAAACCTACACTTTTCTAAATTCATTATCTTTAAGGCATTCTATTAAAGAGTGAACCTCTTACTTTATTAAAAAGTATATTTTTAAAGAAAAGCATTTAATTGCAATTTACAAAAACAACTTTCTAAATAAAAAATTAATTAACAATAAGCTAAGAACTATTGTATAACATATAAAAACTATTAATATCAATTTAGTACCTCTGAGCCGTCAAAAGACTTGTTCTTGGAAATTTCAAATTTTTTCATCAGTTTCTGTGCGCTTACGCAGTACAACCCGATATACTTGCTCCTTCCACCTATAGTATTTAAATTTTTAACAAAATATTTATTTAGTATTTCTGTTATTTTAGTATTGCACACTTGTTTCTTGGGCGTATAGTTTAATTAAAGTTTTAATTTAGTTTACCAGGTTTAATTTTATAAAAATCGTTATAGTGAAGCACACATACATGTATATGAATAAATCTACTCATAACAGGCAAGTTATATCTTTAATACTACAAACTTAACACTAAACTAAAATAATATACCAATGCTTTGTTTTTGTTTTTAATGCAAAAAAAACATTGTCTAGAATGCAAAAAATATATTAGAAAACTTTAATATCAAAGCTAAAAACTTTTTTATTAAAAAAAAACATGAAAAATACATAAATTAAACTGTAATTTATATACTAATTCAAAGTTTAACAAAGTGTAACAAAATAAATGTTTTACTGATAAAAAAAACGTTAGATAATTCAAACTGCACAATTTAAAATTACTAATAAAAGTTTTAGTCTTTCCAAACATATTTTACTAAAGCTACAAAAAATGTATTAAAAAAAAGCTAAGTTTTATCTATTGAATAAGTCATTGTTTATATATATATATATATATAAATATATTAATAAAAAAATACAAAATCAATAAGTATTTCTAGGACGCCTATTTGTACAACCTTAAAAACTTTTTAATTCTAAACTAATAAAATAATTAGGTAAACGAGTAAATATAACAACCGACCTGCGAGTATGAATTTTCCGTCGACCGAGTAGCAAATGGAGTCGTAGGCCTTGGTCTTGCTCAAGTTATCGGCAGTCACCATGTCTGTTGCCCCCCTGCCAGACCTTATGTCCTTTCTGCGAAAAATATATCAAGTACTTAGAATCAAACGTAGAAAATTATAATATATAGTTATGTCTTTTTTATAGTAATTGCCGGTAATTTGTTTTTCACTATAAACTACAGCTTTAAATTCAAAAATGTAACTATTTTCTACTTACCTGCAGTCAATAGCTGCCATCTGGTCAAGGGTTTCTGAATTCCAAAAAGTAAGGTCCGCGTTGCTAGTGGATACCGCAATCTGGGATCCATCTGGACTGAAGGCAACCGCCAGTACTGAAAATAATTATTGCTTATTTTCACTTGAAAATATTATACTTTCTTTAGTACTTGTTTAAATTTATATAATTAAACATTTTAATTTAAGTTGAGACGATCACATCTAGCACTGAAATTGTATACTTTTTTCTTTAAAAAAATCGTTTTATACTTTAAGATACTAATTGAGTTTCTATGATTTTTTAAATGTCACGTTTTGTATGTAAAAAAATAAGTTCTTTTCGTTAAAAAGAAAAAAAGTCAACACTAAGGAGGTTAAAATAAGAAAAATAAAATTACTATTTTGATGATTGAACTTGATATTTCCATTAAAATACTTATTTATACAACTTATAAAACCAAGTTAAAGTGATAAATATATTTTCATAAAATTCAAAAATCATTAAAACAATGAGTATCAATTGGCAACAATGGGTAACAAAAACTTCCTGACTACACACAAGCGTACGACTAATTTGCAACAAACCCTGATGGTTGAACTCGAGGTTTTCAGATCGGGTGTTTCCCGAAAGTTTCCACACCTGGGCGGTCTCGTCCCAGCTTCCAGAGACCAGAATGTCCGGGTTTGTCGGGCAGAACATCAGCGATACCACCGGTCCGTCGTGTCCTGACGAATAATACAACAACAGTTTTACTTGAAATTTTTCAACAAAAATTGTATGCGTTTAGTACATCTTTTCAAGCCACTCATGTCTTAAACAAATACAAAATGTTAAATTTAATAAATATATGTTCGATATAGGAGGTATTTATAGTTTGTTACAAAGTTGCTTCTTTAGTTTAAGTACTATAAATGGAAGGGTTTTGGCTTCGCATGCGATTTCTTATGAGATTAAAAAAAACTATGGTTAATGCAGAAATAATTTTAGGTTTTTAGAACACCATACAAAAAAGTGGATATTTAATAACGCAATTCTATAAGCACTTGATCATATTAAAAAAGAAGTATTATTAAAGGAATAAATTAATTTAATAAATGTATATAACAAAAAGTTAAGTATAAACAAGTAAAATATGCACAAGTTAATACAAAATACATTTGTTAAATGTCAGACATGAGTATTCTATGTAAACCGAAACTGTAAAATGTAAAAGAAGTAAATTGAAAACTTTGGTAACTGGTCTTACTGACTCATTGCAATATTGGATAATCAAACCAAACAATGCAAGAAATAGTTGTAACTTGAGACACCTTCAAAATCCACCCACATTCGAGAACCGCTTACCGAACGAGGGTAAGGGGGTAACGGTGATGGTGAAAAACATATAAATAAAAAATGCATAAAATAAACTAACAAATAAAAAAATATTTTTTTAAATCGAGTGGATTTTGAACGCTGGTGGATTTCGATAGCATACCTTATAACTCAAACAGCTATCGTAATTTGAGCATTTATTACACTCAAACATATGAAATTTACTGATCATATTTGAACAGCTTGAATTAACGTCACAAACGAACCGGGCAGGGTGGCGATGAGGTTGCCGGTTTTGAGCGTCCACACGAATATCTCGAAGGTGTCAAGGGTTCCGCAGCACACCAGCTCGTCGGTGCACGCCATGCAGTTGAGCTGCTTCAGCGAGTTGGACGTCGTCTGCGAGTCCGACGGCGAGTACATCACCCGGAACGTCTGGTACCTGTTACAATTAGGCGTCTTGTTTACAATGGTGACATGCATATAGAATTGTTACACTCAAGTTGGTAACCCTTCTTCTAGAACTGATGTTTAACTTTTTGTTTGTGATACAACAGGGTTACCACTCGTTTTTTCAAAAAATTTTCTAGGTTTTCCAAATTTCTTCCAGGTTTTTAAAAGTACACATTTTTGGGTCTATTTATGGTTTAGAGTTAAGTTAAAGGTAAGAAATTGTGTTAAATAGTACATAAACATTGAAAAGATACTGTAAAGCTACTTTAAACATGTTTTTTAATAAAAAAAAGCCAAGTATATTTACAACTCACCTCTTGGTGTCGAACGCCCTGACGGTTCCGTCGTAGCTGCAGCTGAGGACGACCGACCCGCTCTTGGCGAACAGGACCGACGACACGGGTCCCTCGTGGTCCGCCTTCGTCAGCTTGCTGAACCCCGACGCGGCGTCCCATAGTTTCACCTGGATTTTTTTTGTTGAATAGTTAAAATAAAAAAGATTGCTCAATTTACTGAAATGTGAAGAGCTGATTCAAATTTAAATGTTTTATTTACAACCAGGTTTCAGTGATAAAAAATTGCGACTTTTTTGAAAAAAAAAAGTAAACTGCACAAAACAATTTTAATTTATTTGTTACAAACCTTTAAATTTAAATGCATTCCGATGATGACATTAATTTTAATTTGAGTTCAAAAACCTAGGAACAATTAAAAAATGGCTACACTTGCCGGTTTTTTTATTTCAATGCTCAACAACGATCAAAAAAAAACAATCTAATCGAAAGAATTTATCACTCAACTGACTTTGGAATCTTCGCCGCCGGTGGCGATCAGGCTTCCGTCGGGCGAGTAGGCGACCGAGTTCATGCGGTCGAAGTGGGCCTGCTGCCTCAGCTTGTAGTTCTCGCTCGTCCACTCCCACACCACCAGCTGGCCGTGGCTGCTTGCGACCGCCAGCCAGTCGCCCACGTGGTTGAACACCGAAGTGGTCAGCGCGTGCTCCGACATGCTGTTGAATGTTGAAAAGGGTAAATAGAGAAAATGTATTTTCAAGTTAAAAAGAAGGTTACTATACACATCAGGAGCCGACATGCCGCTTATATAAATCAGGAGCCGACATGAATTAGTATAAAACATTTTAAAATAATCTTTTGACCGCTCAAAAATAACTAAACAAAGTAACTGTCGGTTATAGGTTGTAGAGAAAATATGTTTTTCAGTTAAAAAGAAGTTACTATGTACATGTTTAAGTTGGAAACTTTCTACAAAGCTGACAAAACTAAACAAAATACTGTTTTTACTTTTACTCTAACTCACATACAAACTCTGTTTTAAATATCACAGTTGTGAACATAAAAAAGTTTTTAACTTAACATTCTTTTAAAACTAAAACATTATAACTTTTAGCTGCACACGACAATTAAAACAAACTTTAATCTGTGGATGAGGGCCAACTGGGGCATTTCGTACAAATAAAAGTCCCCTCCCTCGAAACCGACCACCATGACTCTTGTCTTCTTGTTGAAGTTGCACGTCGTGATGTTCTGCATATCTCCACCCACGTTAAAAAAATTCCTGTAAATAAATAAGTATTTTAATAAGTTATATTTCAAAGGCATTGCTTGTATTATACAATTGTTTGTTATTCTACTTTGAGTAACAAAACTGTGAAAGCTTTTTAAAGTTGCGAGAAAATTTAATCAAAGTTTATTTTTCTATTCAAAGGACTACTTTAAATCAAAAATATGTAATACATGTTTACTTCGCTAACCAACCTTTTTGCCTTCGTGTACTTGATTTTGTTCTTTTTCGCCTTCTTCACCCTCGAGTTCATTCTGTTCATGGACTTTTTCACTCTGATCATCTCTCCGCTGCACGGCGCCACCTGGTCGTCTTCCTCAGACGACGATGACGTTTCCTCAGTAACGTCATCGACTTTCTTCGTGCCCGGGTCGACTCTGATGAAAATGTCAATAATTTAAGTGGTGATAGTTGTGTTTAAAATAAACGCATTATGTTCAAATGTTGCCCAGCTGATCTTGTGCGGTTACCGATCGAGCGTTTAGATTTCTAATGAAAACATTTTACTTGTGAAGAAATAAATAATTTTACTCGCAGTAATTTTTGAACAAACTTTTTGTATCTGATTTCAACGACTTCGTGCAATTCGTGGTCGCAAGTGTAGTAACAGTAAGTTCCGTCCCTGCTGATCGAATAGTAGTTCAACGAATCCTTCTCAAAAAAGCATCCTGAAATGTTTTTAAAAATTAGTGTTTTAAGAAAAATAATGTTAAGAATTAATTCTGTTGTGGGTTCATCTCTGTTGAAATTTTAGAAAATTGTAGAGGAACATTAATGTACCCTATAAAAGTCAAAAAAAAATAAATCATTCATAAATAATATAAAAATAAATGCTTCAACTCGAAAACAAAATCTCAATAACGAATTAACATGCAACTTTACAAAAACTCAGAAAAAATTCTACAATTTGTTGTTATACCTACGACGTGGTCACTGTGACCGGCGTTGGTCCAAATTGTGAACTGGTCGGACTTGAAGGCCGGGTAAACCCTGGTGTTACCGTCCTCCGCACCAACCATAAAAAACCTGTGAAAATATTAAGTTTGTGTGTTTTAATTAGTGAGACTAAGCATGGAGATTTTGGTGAAAATTAAGTACTACAAACTGAAGTGGAAGATTTCTACTTTTGAAACACGAAAATTGAACACATTAGGTAATCAATAATTCTATAGTTTTTGGTATATTCAATTACTCTTATATGTAAGTATGCTTTAACGTTTAGGGAAAACAAACTTAATATTAACTGAAAACATTTTTAAGATGTTGTTAAAAATCATGATTCAACTTTACAAAAAACAAGTTACAGATATAAAAGTACCACAAAAAACAATATGTTAGGAAAAAGGTATGTTTAAAATACTTTATCGAAAACATTGGTGAAATTCAACAGAGCCTAAGCCGGGATTTTTGTATGCCGTTAGACAAGCTCAGGTTTTAACTAACGTTTGATTGATCATATCAATTCGATCATCAGACCACAAGCCTTTATCAGACTGAGACCGGTTTTTTTTCTTATTAAGACTCATCATTCAGCCACAGCCGAAAAACTTGCACTCAAGCAACTTCATGTGAAAGCATGATAAACCGTTTGTAGATTACTGGCTGCAAGTTTTTCGGTTGTGGTTGACTGAAGAGTCCTAATAACAGAGTTGCAAACTGTTTTTGGCAATCTTTCTCCAGGTTTCCAAATTTCCTCCAAAGTTTTATAAGTGCACATTTTTGGGAATTTTTTAAGTTAAAAATTAAGTTCAAGGTAAAAAACTGTGTTAAATAGTACAACATGATCAAAAGGATCATCTGTAAAGCTACTTTAAATGTATGTGTTCATTAATAAAAAACTTTTTTATAATGACAAAAAATTATCTATATGATAGATTTTAGTGTCAAATCAAAACTTTAATCGTTTAAATTTAAAAATTGTTTTAAATTCCAGTTTTTTTTAATTTCTCAAATTCCAGGTTTTTTAAATTGTCAAACGTTAGCTTTTTCCACGATTTCAGGTTTTTTGGCAACCCTGTAATAATGAAGAAACCGGTCTCAGTCTACCGAAGGCTTGTGGTCTGATAATCGAATTGGTATGATTAAACCTTATGATACCTTCAAGAACTTCGATTCTTCAAAACAAAAAGTATTCGATTTTAAGAGCCACAATTTTAATAAATATTTCTAAGATGTTGTTAAACATCATTTTTTAACTTTACAAGAAAAACTCAAATCACAAAAAATCAGAAAAAACAGTTTGCTAAAAAAAAAATTGCATGTTTAAAACACCAAAGGAATTTTAAAACACAATACATTGGATTTTGAGAACTACTTTAACCAATTCAAACCTGCTGTCGGTGGTCCAATCCACGCACGTTGTCGGCGCATCGGCCCCGTAAAACTTTCTGATCTGGTGAAAGGGGTTGCTGAAATTGCGAAGGTTCGGCGCACGGAACAGAACAACCTGTTTATGATGTGCTTGTAACTTTTGCAATGAACTAAGTATGCGTCTATTTTTGAAAGATATGATATGACAAAAAAGTTATAAAATGTATAATGTCAATGCATGGTAGTTACAATTATTTGAAGTTAAAAGAATAATAGTGCTATTCAAGTTGCAAAATTAGAAGTAATTTTAATATATATACATATATAAATTATACAATTTATTAGAAAAATAAGATTTCAAAAATACTGGTACACGCGTTTCATAAGACCTTCAAGTGTGGCTCAGTAGAAGGTGTTTAAGTTTAAATAACAACCTTATTTTATCTATATAATATTGCATCCCTGTTTACTAAAGTGCTTGTTATTTTAAATTGAACCAGCTGAAGATTTAAGAAAATATTTTTTTGTCTTTATGAAACGTATGTTCTGGAATTTTTTAAATCGCATTTTCCTAATAAATTATTTAAAAGTCCTCCAAATGGCCTCAGTAGAAAGTGATTAAGTTTAAATAATCACCTTATTTTCTATATACGTATATATAGAACTAAGTTATTTAACTTGATAAATCAAATCTTTCACACTGAGCCACCTTAAGGGCTTTTTTAATAAAAAGGTTTATTTGCAGATGTAAAACTTAAAGTTTATTTTGAACTAGTTTCGAAGCTGATGAGTGCATAAGTATGAAACTCGAGTCCTTTAAGTTTTCAAATAAACCTTTATATATTTATATATATATATAATTATATTACTTTATATACTATAATCTAAAAATAAATTAATTTGATGAACTAGTTAACATTTTAAGTTAGTAAAAAATTAAGGGTACGTATAGATAGTGCGTGAACTGTTGTTTGAAATAGTATTATTGTGGTTAATAGATGTAAAAATTTAAAAAATAACAATTGAATGGGTAATTAACTTAAATGGTTCTTTTGAACATTTAATACTGGAATAGCTTTGTGGTTTTATTGTTAAAATCACTTGTTTTTAAGTTATAAAAGTAAACATGTGTTATAGTACATATCAAAATTTTATGCATAAAAATATATTGCTTACATTACTAACACATACATACATTACAGAAAAAAAAACACATTAATAAACTAAAACTAACCCCGTTTTTTCTTGTCATAAGAAATTTAGTACCGTCGGGTGAATATTTTATATCTTTTACTTCATTTCCGAAGTGCTTCTGGTGAATAACACACTTGTTGGCAACACTGATCACAAACGCGTGTCCATCTAGTTACATATAATTACGATAACATCAGTAATGACAAGCGTAAGTGAAATAGATATAATATATTTATACAAACAATATCTAAATATTAAAATTAAGGTTTATTCTCTCTAAGTTTTTAGTACTTTATAATTATGTAAAAAACCTTCATCATAGGCAATCATCACGTAGTTGCACGGTGAAATTGCAAGTCTCGCAATATTTTTGTTCATTGCAAGTGGCCATGTTTCCGATTTTGACCTGAAATTTATAAAACTTGAGATAAACATAACCAAGGTTTGTATTTATATATTAGTTTAACTAGGTTCTTATTTCTTTTTTTTTTTAAGAAGCATAAGGCATAAACTATTTACATTAAGTATAGCTCATTTTTAGTACTTATAAATATATAATATTCATTTGAACTTTGATTGATAAAATACTTACAATTACTAATGATGGCTTAACTGTAGCATTCTAAATGAAGCTAAAAAAATCGTAAGAAATCAAACTAAATATTTTCTAATTAAATAGACAGATACAACTATTTCAACTCTAACAAAACTCCAACATAATTTAAAATCAAGTTTCATTGACACTTACTTGGTGATGTCGTATAGTGATATTCTGTTGCCGACAGGGCTGACAACAGTTGTGCCATCATTCATGAACAGAACATTGCCTTTGTCATACACTGCTCCAAGTAAATTTGAAAACTGAAATTATTGTACTTGTCAACTTATTTATTGATGTGTAAATTGTCTATAAAAAGCATTATGAAAAAGGAATTACTTTTATAAATTAACATTCTTGTATATCTGAAAAGCAACTTATATTTTATTTGCAACATAAAATAATAATACATAGTCATAGGTATATTCTAAAGCGGGAGTCAGCAGCCTTTGATAAGCAACAAAAGTTGCTTGCAAGCCACATTGTAACCAAAGAAATCTTCTTTAGGCCATAATTATTTAAAAAAGTTGTAACAATCAATAAAATATATTATTTTACACTAAAAACAAGATAACATATGAAAGAAAGTATATCATTTTATAATGATTAAATCAAGTATACAATTGAGGGCTTTTACCACAAAAACATTTTTTTAATTACTCTGAAAAAGTTTGATTATAGTCAAAATGTACATTGGTGCTTCAAATTTTTTGATCTCTGTTTTAAAGCTATGTTAAATGCTTTAAAAATTCTAAATCACTAAATAGATGTTGAAAATATACAAGGGGCGTTTGGATTTAAAATTTTAAAAGCAATATATTTATAACAGTGGTGAATTCACTTTTAAGTTAATAGAAATTATCAAACAGAATACAAAAAAAATAAGCTTAAACATTTTTTTTTAATGTTTATTTTGTCTTTTTCTAAAGTAAAATACTAGTTATAACAAAAATTAAAAAGTCTTGAAACAATAATATATACCATAACAATTAAAATAGAAAAGTAAACATGTTACAAATTAATAGTCTAAATTTTTTAGTTAGTCTAGTGTGCATAGAACTTAATTTCAAGTTATATAAATTGAAAGCCTTTGAAAAATTAAAAACAACTGATTTATCATACTAAAAGAAATTAAGCTTTGATTAACTTTTGTAAAATAGTTTTCAATAAAATATAAAAATTTTAAACACTTCCAAAAAAAGTTATATAAGGAAAAATATTAAGTTTAAGGGCACAGGATTTAACATTAGTTCTTATAGAAAAGCTACAACAATAAGTCAGTTTTTATAGAATATAACAATTTTAATCAGTGTTTGAGATATAGATTTTTTGTTCTACTACAATTTGTTCATTTCTAATTTTTAGAAATTTAAAAATTTACTTCTCCATCATTTTTAGAGCAAGAGACCACAGTTTTTCAGAAAGCGTTTTTTATAGTTTAAAAGACCTAGAATGTTGCAACTTAAAAAATAAAATAGAGTAGATAGTTAAGGTGTTTTTTTTTTTTAATATTTAGTTAAAACAAATTCTGCATTTAATCGATTTATGTATTAGTAATGGATTTTCTGTAAAATTTGAAGAAGATAAGTTAAAAATATAAAGGAGAAGGTAGACTTATAGTTAAGTTTTTTTTTTTGCACCTTCCATAAGGAACTTATACAGCACAAGTAGGTGTCAAATATGCAAAAAGGGATATATTTGCATAGAGAACACTTTTTTAAGGCGCCAATTCCAACTTTTACAGTGGTTAAAAATTGACTTGTTATTTTTAATCGATTTTATTTTTACTTTCACTGTTACCCTTCTTTTACCCTTGGTCGGTAACATTTTTTTCTTTTTGTTTTTTTTTAATTTATCTTTAATTTTTTTTTTTACTCTTGTGCAAAAGTGACCTTTTGTGCAAAAATGTCCCTTTGTGAAAAGTGCCCTTTCCTGCATATTTCACCCAATCCCATTCATCACACCAAATTAGATTGCTTATATCTCAAAAACTACTTTGGATTTTTTTTAGACAGTTAAAATGTCTGATAGCTAATGTAAAAAATCTATTAAACAAGACCAACTTGTAAAAACCTAGGTGAATCACCACCCTTTTGCCCCTAGTTCAAAATTAAATTACATTCGTATAATTTTTTCAAGTATTATAAGACAGTAATATATACCCAAGTAGTCCTACTCAAGTTTTATCTTTCATAAGCAGAAACAGAAAAAAAACAAAATCTGATACAACTAGAAGATACAGAAAATTTTAGGGCTGATTTTTTCAGAGATCTTTCAATTTTAAAGCAATTTACTTCAAACTTTTAAGATTTTTTTGTAACACAAACAGCTTGTAGCAAGCAAATGTATCAAAGAAAGAAAAAAACATTTATCACCAAAACTTATATACTCTTTTTTTTATTGAAAATAACCTGGATAAATATAAAAAGTCTGGTTTCTACAGATTGAAATTTATGTATGATTAAACTGAGAATTTTATAAAACTATTGCTGAAAAACTGAAGCTGCGGATTGTTAAAACATGGTCTATGTTTTCCTTTTTAGTTTGCATCTCTTAATTATAACCTATTAAACTCTCATGTTTGATTACTTTTGTTTCAAAATGTAAAATAAAAAAAATTAATAAAAAACAGATGGTACCTTGTTTTTTTTTGTAAAAAATTAGACAAAAAGAAATTTATCTCCACTTCCCTTATCTCTAAGAAATGAAAAACTATTTTTTTTTTAACTAATAACAAATTTTATTTCAAAGCTATTGAACTTACAATTTTAAAACTATTTTTTTACTGTAATCTTTACTTGTTTATAACAAAAAGTACACTTAAAATTAAAATATGTGGTTTTTAAGTCAATAATTACAAAACAACTTACAGTATATGGTTTCATTTCAGAATATTTGCTTCTTTACTAATAGTTGATAAGTTTTATTTTTTCTAATATATATTTATGAAATTCTCTGGAAATTGGTTTATTTAATTAGTAAAAAAATGTGTTATAAAGATTTTTTAATTAAAAAACTCTAAAAATTGTACTAAATTCAATCAATTAAAAATTACATGAAAGTAATTTGTATAGTTAATCTACAACTATAAACATGGTTGTCTATATTCAAAACTAGATATATTCTTATTGTGAAGTTAAAACAAAAATTTAAGTATAATTAAAAAACATTATGCAAAAACTTCATGAAAAACTACTGTTAATAACAGTCACAGATTAATATTTGTAATATTTATTTTGAACAAATGAAACTTAAAAACATTCAAAATTTTAATGATGATTAAAAACCATTTAAAATACATACAGACATTAAAGTTTCAAAAATTAATAAAGCTGGAAACTCATAAATACAGTGCTTAATTTTTTGAATTTGTTTACTAGAAGGCAAGAACTTTCTAGAACACAAGTGTTATTGTTTTTATTTAAAAATATTTAAATTTTATTTTACTTAATATAGTTACTGTTTTAAAAAAATGTTTCTATCAGCAATCTTTTTACTTACAGGACATTTTCTTTACATTTTGCTATTAAGTCAAAGGTTTAGCTCTTTTAAGGTTTGCTAAATCTTAAAAGGCCTAAACCTTTGACTTAAGCTACTTTTAATAGCAGTTTGTTATATAATAATTTTTTTCTTTATCAATCTTTTTTTTTTTTATTAAGTTTGTTCTTAAGTCATTTTGAAGACATTTTATATAGTCAGGGTTGCCACTCTTTGGGTCAAAAAACCTTCCCTGAGTAACCTTAAACTTCCCTGAGTTTTCCTGAGTTTTTTTCAAATCCCTAAAAATTTTACTATTTATTAAAAAATTACAATGTTAATTCTAAGAATATTGAAGAAATAGCCGCAAGGCTTAAAAATTTTTAAATAAGCATTTAAAAATAAATTAAATTAACTGTTTTGAACAAAATTTTGAAACTGGATTAACTAAATCTCATTTTAGATATAAAAAAAAACTCCCTGAGATTTTAAAAATAATCTTTAAATTTCCCTGAAAATTTTAGATAAAATCAAAACTGCCCTGAGTTTCCCTAAGTTTATAAAAAAGAATCAAAATTCCATGAGTTTCCCTGAGATTTTTTATAACTTGAAAATTCCCTGAGTTTCCCTGAATTCCCTCAGTGTGTGGCAACCCTGTATAGTTTACAAAACTTATAATAACAAAGAGAAAAGCATTTGTTATTTACACTATTAAACTAAGTGCAGCAGCAATAAATAAACATAATAAGACAACACATCATAGGTTTTCTTAATGCTTTCAAATAGCTTTATTTTACATGAAGTTATTTGATAACTAAAAATTAGCTGTTAAAACTACTGCAATTTGTTGTATTGGGTCAAAATGAAAGAAGAATAAAACTATATTGAAATTAATAAAATAATATTTATAAAGATTTAATACTGTTCTAATAAAAAATTAAATTTGAAAATAATAACTAAATTGTTAATAAAATTTGTAGTTAAAAGTTTTTGAATCAAAGTAATAAAAATAAATAAACAAATTTGCTATTAAGTTCTAATCCTTAAAATAATGTTACAATTTAGCTGAAACCTTTTTACCAAAATTTTAGTTCAATAAATATTTAAAATCTCTGTCAGAATTACTTTATAAACTAGGCTTGTCAAGTTTCAATTTATCATTAGTAGGCTGACTGTAAAACTAAGAAAACTACTACTTTAAAATAAAAATGCTCAGAAAAAAAAAAATAAATAATGCACAAATTACTTTAAATTATTGAAGTTTTGAACTCTAGTTGATATGTTTTCGAACTTTCAAGTATATTTTAATACACAAAAACAATTATTATAAACAATTCTACTAAAAAATCAATCTACCAGTGTTTAGAGTTTTCAAGCTTTGTCAAGGGGAATCAGATTTTTTTAAATTGAAACTGTCCAGATAAATTAAGAAAGATCAAATGGAGTGGAAACCTTTACAGTACCAGATTAAATTTCATAAAACAAACCACTGTTTTGAGCTATGTGAAAAAATTATTTAATCTCAAGTTAATTTAATTTTAACACAAGTTAATAAAATTGTTTAAACCAACTTAGGCTGGAAGGAAGATTTTATAATTAGTTTCAAAAAGTAGCAGCCCTATTCATAGTTCTATTTTTATAATTTAAATTATAAGTTACATAAATTTTTTGAACTAAATGCATTTAATTATTATATTAATACTCAGTGCATACAATACTTACTTGTAAGTTTTTAAGTCTTTTATTTTATTAATTTTATGAATTTTCACAGGAGCTTAATAATATAAATGTATATATATTTTTTTATACCAGGTCCAAAATTCAAGTTTTTACTATAATTTAAATTAAAAGTTGAGTGATCATTAAACTTTTTTCAATTTACTATTTACTTTAAGATTTTAAACCAGATTTTGTTTAATTAGTAGTATATTTTAAAGTTTCTTCCAGGTTTTTTAAAAACAAATTTTTGGTCAATTTTCAGTATAAAAATGAGCTTAAATTAAAAACTGTCTTAAATAGTATAAATAATTGAAAAGATAATTTAAAGCTACTTGTATTGCTTCTTATGATAGATTTTACATATATAATTGAATTTTTTTTACTTTACTTGTAAAAATTCTTCAAAATTCCAGTTTTTTAGTGATTCTGTTCAAAATTCCAGGTTTTATAATTTTTTTTTTTAAATTTCAAATTAAAGATCTCTTAAATTTTTTTCTTATATATTGTTAATTCCAGGTTTTTAAAGATTTAAAAAAAAAATTCAGGGTTGCCAATCTTTGAGTCACAAAATCTTTACTAATAAACCAGAAACTTTCCTGAATTTTTTTAAAGTCCTTTAAACTTATTTTGCTTATGGTAAAAATTACTTATACCTCATTCTCATTTTTCTTTTTCAATAATAAAAAGAAGGTTATGAGTGTATGCATCTGTATTAAATGCTTACTAAACCTACGAAAAATTTCACTGTCAGGATTCATGGTAGTGAATAGGATGTTATTATTTTAACAAGAGTTTCCTGTGTAGTTTTCTATAGTAAATTTCAGAGCCCAATAAATTTCAGCAGCTATATTTTAGCCCCACCATAGTATGAAGTGATTGCATTATATTTGCACTAGAGTTTTTCAATGTAAGATGTTTTTTTGATACACTGTGAGACTTCAATGCTCTGATACCCATGTTTGATAATGCAGTTGCTGTATTATCACTACACCACTTACATTAAAATTTTTCTTTATCAACATCCTCTAGTAACCAATCCTTAAAATCTTCATGGTGCAGCCAACTTAAAAAAAAAAAAGTTTTAAACTGTTTCTTACTCATATTTTGAAAGTTTTCAAATTAAATCTACAAAAAAAGACTGTAAATATACTAAAATATTCACATTAAAGCTAATTTTGTAATTAATTACAAATATAAATTCAACCTCTAATGTAAAAGTAAGACAACACTAATCTTAACTTATTTTTGATTTTTTTACTGAAAATAAGTAGTTGTAAACAAATAACTTTATTCAATTATAAGGACGTATAGTACAACATAGTTTTATTAAACTACATAAGTAACTTAAAATTAGAAGATTATTAGAACTTTTCAATGTGTAGTTAACCACAACTTACATATCTCTAAACTGTTTGTTTTTGTTTAAATTTAAGCATGATAAATATAAATTTAAGACTTAAAAAACTACAATGTTAATTCTAAGAATATTGAAGAACTAGCCGCAAGGCTAAAAACTTTCTAAACAATTACTTGAAAATAAACAAAATTGAAGTTTTTGAACAAAATATTGAAACTGGATTAAGGCCATAGGGGGGTCCAACATTTTTTTCAGAAAAATTAACTTTGGCTTTTATATGAAGTACAAACTACAAGCCAGTTTTAATAGAATTCAAAAATATCATTTAACTTTTGAGATATTTAATTTTTTGGGGTCAATTTTTTCAGAAATTTTAAAATTCACTAAAAATCTATCTCCTCCTTCATTTTTCAAGCAATCTTCTTCAAATTTTTAGGAAAACTTCCTTATAATAAAAGGAAAAAACGTTACTTTAGAATTTTAGTAATTTGAAAAAATAAAAATTTTATTACAAAAATTTTAAAAAAAAGTGTTTTTTTTACAAAAAATTTTTTTAATTCCAAAGTAACGTTTTTTTTGTTATTGTATAAAGATTAGACTGAAAATTTGAAGAAGATTGCTTGAAAAATGTAGGATGAGATAGATTTTAAATGAAATAGTCTTTTTTTGCTGTTTTAGTTTTCCTTTCCCATAGGGAACCTATTATGCGGCTTGACTTTGACTGGTCATTGCTCAAAAAATAATTTGAATTTTTTTAAACGATAAAAAGCATCTTGAAGCTTAGCAAAAACTCTACAAAATAAGATCAACTTGTAAAAAACATGGTTTACCCCCCCCCCCCCCCCCATGGCCTTAACTTAATCTCATTCTCGACCAAGAAAAAATTTTCCCTGAAATTTTTAAAAAAATCAAAATTGCCATAAGTTACCTTGAGTTAAAAAAATATCCAAATTCCCTGAGGTTTTCTATAATTTAAAAATTCTCTGAGTTTCCCTAAGTGTGTGGCAACCCAGTTTTTAAGCAACCCTGTATAGGTGTATAGAGGTAATACTTAGATAACCTAAAAACTTTTCCTTATTTTACTAAGGCTCAGGTTATGATGTTGCTAACTTTTATTTTAATTGTTTATAAATTAAAATACTCTTGTTTCAATTAGTGATGTACCGGACCCACAATTTCGGGTCCGGCCGGACCCGGATCCGGACTTTTATTTCAAATTAGAATCCGGCCGGAACCGGATCCGGACTTTTTTTTCAAATTAGAATCCGGCCGGAACCGGACCCGGACTTTTTTTTCAAACTAGAGTCCGGCCGGAACCGGATCCGGACTTTTTTTTCAAATTAGAATCCGGCCGGATCCGGATATCAGACAAAAATGGTAATATCCGGCCGGACCCGGATAGTGAATCCGGTACATCACTAGAATAAACTAGCCTGAGTCAGAATGAGGTTTTTAAAAACTGAAAAAAAATAACTTTAATCTAATAATAAGTAGAACAGCTAGCCACAAGGTTTACAAATTTAGGTGTTATTTACAATTAAAAATCTGAAATCAAGTTCTTGAACAAAATACACTAGAAAATTACAAAATGTTGAAAACTGGATCAGCTCAAACTCATTCAAAATCTAAAAGAAAACTAGCCTGAGTTTTTATATAAAACTAAACTAGCCTGAGGCAGTCCAAGATTTTCTAAAATTCCCAAAAATTTTCAAACTTGCAGGGTTTCCACTGTTTAAGTCAATAAAACTAGCTAGAGTGAGTATAAACAAGCCGGAGTTAGAATGAGGTTTTTAAAAACAGAAAAAAATACTTTAATCTAATAATCAGTAGAACAGCTAGCAAAGGTTGACAATTTGGTAGTAAAGTTGTGGACTGATTGTGGTACACTTAACTTATTAGTACTACCCATCATAATTAAATCCTACCTTGTTTAATTAATATCTGACAAATACTAAATTCTAACTGAGACTACTTTCTATAATCAGGCACGACAGTTTTGAGTGATGAATCTTTTATATAAAATACAACAAGAAATACTATACAAAGATATCAATTACTTTGGTAACACTTTAAAAACTGGAAGCTATTTAAATCTATATCAAAAGACTTAAAACAAAAAACTAAAAATTATATAAAACTTTTAGTAAACAAGAAACTGTTAAATAATAAACTTGGATTAAATATTTAAACAATTAAACACCTGTTGAAATATTCACTTTTAAAACAAAACACTACTTACAATAAGCATTCACAAAACCGTTCAAGATATTTTGTTGCTTCAAGCTACACACCAAACTAACTAACTACTTACATATAAACTGCCTGTCATGTTCTGATGTTTTGTTGCATCAGTATTTAGTTTGAAACATTTCGTCATTAGATTTGTATTGGCTTGTACATTCAACCGTTTTAACTCTGAATATTCTCTGAGCTCAACTTTAAACAATAAATAATGCAAGTATTCATTCAAAAGTTTTCAATTTTACAACATATGTAAAGAGTTTCTTTTCATTAAATGTTTATTTCATAGTTTAAATGTAAACAAATGTAAATTAGTCACGTGTACAAAATGAGCCAATCACGGTAGGTGTTTAATTTTAACTGACGAAAATAATTCTTATTAATTTACTCAGGGTTTGTTTTTGAAAAAATACTTTTCAGTATGCTCTTTTTTACTAATTAGATCCGGGTCCGGCCGGATCTCTGTTAGGATCCGGCCGGACCCGGATCCGGACTTTTTTTTTCAAATTAGAATCCGGCCGGAACCGGACCCGGACTTTTTTTTCAAACTAGAGTCCGGCCAGAACCGGATCCGGACTTTTTTTTCAAATTAGAATCCGGCCGGATCCGGATATCAGACAAAAATGGCAATATCCGGCCGGACCCGGACCCGGATAGTGAGTCCGGTACATCACTAGTTTCAATTAAGAAATAATTGGGTTTCTGTCTTGAACTATAATACTTTTTTTTAGTAAGTGTTATATTTAATTCAAATACTTTACAATTTGACACAAACAACTGTTACTTTTAATTCTATTCGCAAAAAAGTTTCAGTTAAATGCATTAGAATGATGACTCCCTAACTTTTTAAAAATTGTGCATAGAAGATCTTTTAGAAAATTTGATCAAAGTACACAACAGTCTTGCAACCAAAAATTTTAAAAAGGGACGCTTTCATTGAAAAATGGTGGCTAGAAAGCCTGTATATCTCAAAGGATATTAATTAATATTGATAATTGAAATGTTTATAAATTATAATAACTGTCATCAAATTCATGCTTCAAGTTTTCATTTAAGAGCTATTGTTTTTATAATTTGATCCTTTTTATGCTCTATCAACTATTTATTTAATTTTTATCTTGTGGCTTAAGTCAGTGTTTCTTGTTTTGGCAAAAGGACAAGTTTCCTGATAAAATTTAAAAAAAAATAGTACACATATTTCAAATAAATCTAATCTGATAGAGTTCCCATTCATTCTTAGAGCATACTTTTTATCTGAAGTTTGTTTCATTATTATTTGTTGATAGAAGTTAAATTTCCAGACATAGAAGATTAAAGTTTAATAGTTCACTTGTAAAAAGCCAGAATAGACTATTTACTTAAGTTATATTTTCTTAATTTTTTAACCAACTATAATAAAAAAAATTTTTAACTAATAATAAAATACAAATAGTTTATGATAAAGTATCCTTTTTTATCTAGGGGCAGTTAGAGCTTGGTTCTGAGTATTATTCAAAACAAAAACCTTTTTTTTTTGCAAAGTTTGATTACAAATACTTTTTTTAATTATGTATTCTCTTGACTAGTGAAGATTTTTTTATTCTTTTCCTAATTTCACTATTCCAATTTATCTTATCCATACAATAAGATGTCACAATTATATGTCAGTTGTTAATTTTAAGTTTATCAATACTTTGAATTTCATAGGTTTGAAAAATATTTGTAATCTAATTTTGTAAAAAAAGGTTCTTGTTTTAATAATATTCAGAACCAAGCTCTAACTGCCCCTAGATAAAAAAAGATATTTTATCATAAACTATTTGTATTTTATTATTAGTCAAAAAAATTTTTCATCATAGGTTGGTTAAAAATTAAGAAAATATAACTAAAGTAAATAGTCTATTCTGGGCTCTAATAAATAAAGAGTATGCTCTAGGAATGTTTGGACCTCTATTAAATTTAATTTATTTGAAATTTGTGTACCATATTTTTTAATTTTATTCAGAAACCTGTCCTGTAGACAAATCAATTTCTACCTTTAAATAAAAAAAGATCAAATTAAAACTAAGAATTTTTTTTCTAGAAGTCTTCATTAGTTGGTATACAAATCTTAACAAGTGTATGTGTGCAGCATTATTGTCAAAAAAAATCCGATTTTCATACTGTCTTTTGTAAAAAATTGTATCTTTTTTATTTTCTTATTTCTATTTATATTTTTAATATTTTTTGAATATAGAACATTCCAAACTATAAAAAGAATTTTCTTGATAAATTTAGACATTTTAATTAAAAATATGAAACATTTTTATTAATTATTTAGACTTCTAAAAAATTTTAAAACAAAAAGTGTTTGTCTATTTAGTTGTGATGGAATTTTTTACAAAAGCTAATATTTAATTTTTGTGAAAAAGAAAGAAAAATGAGAAGACTCACTGCTATGAAAGAAAGAAAGAAAGAAAAATGTGAACTCTCACAACTAAGGTCAATGGATTGGTGTGGAGAAAGACCTTTTGGTCATCGAGCTGCACATCATTTACTTGTAACTAATTCTTTGAGCTAACTTTAAAAAAATGATGAAAAAATAAAAACAAAAACTTAAAAAGTAACTGTATATACAATTTTTTTTTAAGTTTAAAAATGGTAAGCACCCTTTTTTAACCCATTACTGCCAATATTGACCATGGAAACCATAGTCTACCATGGGCTCCACACCGTCTCCTCCCCTAGATTTCTATTTTTATGATCATGTACATTCACATTTTTCTTGTTGCCCTTCTACAAGAGCAACCACAAAAAATGCAACAGATATCTCAAAATTGAATAAATGGGGAGAGTTAGTAATGTCAGTATACATAAAATATTTAGTAATGTCATATAACTGAAAAAGCACCATGTATTTTAAAATAGTGTCTTTAAATTTCTAGTATATGTGTTTGTAAGTAAATAAAAATAGAGCAAAAAAAAAATTGTTTAACTGTTTTATAGATTTGTAAACAATTCTGTTTCAAACAATAAAATCTAGCACTAATGATTGATAGAATTTGTTTAAACTACTTAAAATAAAATCACTCCTAACAATAAACTGCTAAATTTAAAAACAAAATAATAAAACTTAACAAATATTCTATGGTCAATGTATTGGTGTGTAAAACAAATTAATTTTATGGACTTTATTATTATAAATCACAGGTCTAACATGATTTCTATTTAAAATATAAATGTTTATTTAGATATCTTAATATGACAATGTTTATACATTTTTTTGATAATTTACTTATTCATTATTATTTATTAAAAAAAATGTATCTAGAAATAAAACAATAGTGTGTAAACCCATTTGTATAACAAAAATAAAAAAAGTTGTAGGTTGTGCTTATTTGTATTTTGTCAACAACCATTATTACTGCCAAAGTAAAAATTAATTTAACAAAATATTTATACAAGCATTAAGTATTTTTTTATTTTTATCTGAGTTAAACATGCTTTTGAACAATTTGACTTTTAAACTTATTGGCTTACATTGTTTTACTGTTTTTCTTTAGGAATTTCAAATAAGCAGTGGTGTGGTGAGTAAGATGGCTTTTAGATCTAAAATAAAATTGTTAAATTATAACTTATAATTTATAAGTAAAACATTTTTAAGTTTTATATTTTTTTTATAAAACAGTAGTGCATCATATTTTCACAACGAGTATATTTTTAGAATATTTTACTTTTTACTAAGGGATGCAACTAAAAATCAGAAATATATAGACTTAATATATTGTTCACCAAAACTAAGGAATATTGAATACTTTATGAGTTCTTTATTTATAACTTTTAACTCAAAATTACACGCTTGCGTGATTTAGTTGAAGCGCTAGTAAATTGCTGTTTTTTTATAATAACTTGTTACAAAACTGTTTTAATTTAAAAACTTAAAAGTTTTTTAAGATTTAGAGTTCAACCGGTAAAGTTACTTGAGTAAATCGTAATACGAAATTTAAGTCGACTTTTTATAAGTTTTCTAAGTTTCGTTCAATTGTAGCATCAGTTATAAGAAGGACTTACTAACAGTTAAATTTGTTGATAATAAATATATAACGTAAACTATCATTACAAACTTTATTCGATTGATAATTTACACATTTACATAAGACTTTTATAGACATGATAGGAGAGAGATTAGGTTTTCTAAATTAAGATAGCACTTTTCTAATTCGTTCAGGAATAAAAAATTTTCTAAGTAACTTTTACATAAAAACCTTTATATTAAAATATTTTGGACAAAATAAGTAGTATGATGATAAATAAGTAAATAAATAAAGTTCTAAATAAGAATACACTTGATTTTTAAAATAAATTTTAATCTTTTGGTTTAAACTTTTATGATATTCTATAATTATCTTTATACCAATCTCTGCTCTAAACATTTTGGTCTTTTTTAATTTAACAACAGAAAAATATTAAAAACAGTGACCGTTATGTTTTTTCATATATAAGTAAGTGATAATAAAAAAGTATAAGCTCAATTTATAGAACACAAAAAATATTTCAGTGTAATTAATTGACTAGTTTTTTATTTTAGAATAGTAATTTAATTTTAAAGTTTACCTTTGGTAGAGTTTTAGTCTAAAATAAGAAGTATTATATTAAAAAAGTAAATTTTTTATAAGTAGTTTCTAAAATGATTAATATAGAATTTAGCAAATGAGTAGAAACAAAATTGTAAAAATAAATATATGCATTAGTTGTTAATGACAGAAATAACTGCTTTATATATTTAAAATTGTTTAATTTTTACAATTGTATTTTTTTATGTTTATGCAGATTTTAGTATATTTAAAAATATTAAATTTGATTTTTTTAAAGTTAAATGTTTTTGCCAAACTACAATCTACACCTGAATTTTCCAAAGTAGATAAACCACTTTTTTACATGCTGTTATTAATTCAACTTATTAACAAAGCTGATAGCAGGGTTGCCATTTTACCTGGAAATCTAAAAATACCTGTAAAAACCTAGAATTTGACAATTTAGGTAAAAAAACCTGGAATTTGATAAACTTTGAAAAACACCTGGAAAAACCTGGAACTTTAACAATTTTCATATTTTCAGTAGTAAAGTTTTGATTTGACTGAAAAGTCTATAATATAATTCAAAAATAATTGTCATCATTAAATTTTTTTATTAAAAAACATATTTAAAGTAGCTTTACAGTATATTTTCAATGTTTTTATTCTTTTAATACAATTTCTTACCTTAATTTTAACTCTTAACTAAAAATAGACCCAAAAGTTTTTACCTTTAAAAACCTGGAAAAAACCTGGACTAAATTAAAAATAAAAATGAGTGGCAACCCTGTAATACTTACTTTTAATAAACTTAAAATTTCAGATTATTTTTTTAGATACAACCGGTTTAAGTCAGAGAGTACAATAGCTCTATAATAAAAGGAGAAAACTAAAACATCAAACAATTCTATTTTACTAGATAACTTATAATCTCCTTCATTTTTAAAGTAGTTGTTTTTAAACTTTTAAGCCTAATCTTAAAAAAAAAAGTTTTATAGGGAATTTTTAAAAATTTAAGTAAAAATATATATTTCCATAAAAAATAAGATTTTTTTATTACTTTTGTCGAATTTTTTTTACAGTTTTATAAAAATCCATTTTGCAAATTGTTTTATATTATAAAAGTAACATCTACTAAAGATTTTGAATGCCTGACTTATACAATAATTTTGTTTATTTGTTGTTTTATTTTTACCTTTCAACAATTATTCTTTTGTTTTCTCAGACTATGAATTACCAAATACCATATATCAAAAGTTTATATGAACTTTTCAATTTGGTAAAAGAAAACTTGTAGCTGTAAATTAAAACTGTATGAGGTAGTTCAGCAAAATCATTCTAAAGTAGATGTTAAAAGCAAAGTTTTATCTTCAGGTATAGCAAATACTCAGTTGTTTTTAAACTTGATGGTAAAAACCTAGTTTTAGTAAAAACATCTTTATACCCATAAAATTATAGACGAAATTGTTTTTTTATTTTTGAAAATGTTTTTAACTTTTTTTTAGTTATATTCATGGTTGGTATACGCTCAGGGTACCTTTTAATTCTAAAAAATCTCCGAGAAACTTAGAGTTTTTTGATTTTTTCTTAAATATACAGAGTGACTCAAAGTAATTTAATTTCTTTTTAAATCTCAAGGTAGTTTTATTTTTTTTTTAAATCACAGGACAGTTTTTTTAAGACTTTAAATAAAGTTTAATTTAAATACAAGGTTATTTTATTTCTAATTTGTTAAAGAAGTAAATTTATTGATTTTTAAAAGTTTTTAATGATTATAATAATCTCAAGGTGAATCCGGGCAGTTTAGGGTCACTCAGGGAATTTTTTTTTTGACTTAAAGAGTGGCAACCCTGTTTATCATCAGACAGGTTACTTTTATTTAATTTATAAAATATAAAAATTGTTTATTTTTTTACCCTGTATAGTTATTTTTTTTCTTAAACAAGGTAATTGCTACTTTGTATAGGTTTTATAACTGGGAAAATGAAAAAAAAAACCAGGCAAGTAAATTGGACTGTTTCTAAACTTAAAACCTGCCAGTTATCAAAAACTAACACAGGCTGTAAAGCTGAAATTATATTAACTCCAGATCTTTCAATTTAGTAAGAGTTCATTGCAAAAGATTGAGTTTTTTGTCTAACTGAAGATGTGCATTCAATATTTTAAACGGGTGGGTGTCACTTTTGCACGAAGGGTCATTTTGCACATGTGGGCAATTTTGGACGGCGAATATTTTACACGAGCGTCACTTTAGCACGAGGGGATACTTTTGCACGGCGTCACTTTTGCACTGAGGGTCACTTTTGCATGAGTAGAAAAAAAATTACTTACTTTTTATTAATTTTTTTTTGCTTTGTTACCCCTAACCCTTACTCTCAGTCGGTAAACTTGTTATTTTATTATTTTGTTTTTGTATTATACATTTCTTATGAACGTTTTCAATTTCTTTTTAATTTGATTAATAATTTTTAGAAAGAATATAATTTTTTATCTATAACTATACCCCTAACCCTTACAAAAGTTCAATATTTTTTTTTCGTTTATGGTTTTTTTATTATTATTTTTTTTTTGTCTAATTTTCATTTATGTATTTTTTATAATTTTTTTTTACTATCCCTGTTACCCGAAACCCTTACCCTCGGTCGGTAGCTTTTTTGCTTCTTTTTAAATAATTAATTTTTTATCTGTTTATTTTTATTGTATTTTAATAATTTTTTTTAGCTAGTTTTTCATTTTTACTATCACTCACTGATACTCCTAAACTCTTACCCTCGGTCAGCATTTTTTCTTTTTGGTTTTATATTAATTTATCTTTTAGTATTTATTTCTTATTTTTATATAATTTTATTACTTTTTTTTTACTCTCGTGCAAAATTGTCTCTTGGTGCAAAACTATCTTCGTCAAATTTCGTCCCCTCATGCAATTTAGTCTTCGTCTAATTTTGACCCTTTCCCAGTTGATTAGTTTCAAAGTTCAGTTATGGTTTAAGAAAAGTTTTAAAATAATTTTCTTACTTAAATAGGAACCAGATTAAAAATGGGAAATAGAATTAAATTTATGATCTTTTAACTTAAATAAAAATTGCTTTTACATCCTAAAAGACCAAAGTGTATAATTAAATATGAATTTATGACAAAACTTTTGATTTTGTTTTTTTGTTTAGTAGAGTCTGTTTTAAACTATTAATCTTATAATAACCTGAAGTGATTTTGAATATTCATATACACGTATATCCTAGAGCAAAAAAAAGTTACTTAGTAAGTTACTTTGTTTTAATTAGATTTTTTATCTTTTAATTTAAAACTAGAAATATCTTTTTTATATAGAACACCTTCAGTCATTTAAAACTGTTAAGCTGATCTAATTTTATTTAAATTTTTATTAAAGGTACAACAATTAAAAAAAAAATTCAACAAAAGTTATAACTCAGAGCACCAATGGCTTTGCTGTTCCTCAGAAACAAAAGCCTTATTTTGTTTCCTATGATTGCTCTTTAGTAAGAAGTAACTCGGACTAAAACTGGCTTCAAAAATATTTCTAAAATACTTGCAAGCTGCAAAAGCCGTGAAAGTTCACTGAGCGATACAGTTTATTTTACTATGAAAAAATACTAGTAATAACTTTTTAAGTCAAAGCTATAAGGAAATTATTGATAAGCACAATACCAAAGTTAAGAAAACCAGAAAAATTGTAAACAATTATTTACAGTATTCTTTTTTTGTGGTTTGCAAGAAGTTCCACTAAGAGAGAGTAATGAAAAAATAAACTTGCTAAGTTCAGGTTGTTTCAGATCATTGCAAAACTTTGCAGGCGTTCTAGATAAATATGTCCTTGACTACCTGAAAAAGAGTACAGTGTTTAAAGAAAATTCAGCTCATATACAAAATGAGATAATTGATTATGTTCTTTGCTCAAGTCAGTGAAGCACCTTTCATAGTTATAATTACAGATAAAATTACAGAGGTTTCTCTCCAAAATCAATTATCATTAGTTATCAAGTTTGTACACAACTGCAAAGTTGTAGAAAGAATTTAGGGCTTCTTCTAGCTAGACTGATGGAATAGCATCAATGCTACTCTGACTGAGCTATATGGTGCTTCAGTAATGTGGGCAGGATTGGAGGGGTGCATGAAAAAGTAAAGAAAGTATGTATAAATACTTACTATGTTCACTTTGTGCTCATCAGCTTAATTTAGTTAAACAGCCACAATAAAATTTTTGTATCAAAGAAGCGAAATTTTTTTTTGCAAAGCTAGATCTAATTTCTTTTGGATCAGCTTACTAACAGGCAGGCACGTAGCTTGGTACGTTTCTGAAAATCTGCAGAAATGTATACCTATGTGCGAAACAACTTGAAAAGACTCTGCTTTCTTAGCTGTCAGTATTAATTTACACTCAGTATGCACTCCTGAAACATATTTTTGACATATATATACTCTTTATCATTTTTGTTGTCGTTAAAATTAAACGAATTAATTACATCTAAATTGTGTACATTTAGCGCGTTAAAGAGAGCAAAATTGATTCTAATGAATGCTATAGCTTTTATAGCACAAATCAAAATCATACAATTTTATATTACAAAAATTTAAACGTTAAATGTTTGATTTCAAAATAGTATAAATGATTTTAAGTTAAGTTGTGATTTTCTTATATTTATTTTCAATGAAAGTTTTATGAGTTTACACAAGTGGCAACACATAAAGAGTCATAGGGGGTGTGGAGCCAAATAAATTGTCTTACACACAGTTATCACCTATACTTCAACACTCCATTTTTGAAGTAATATCATAAATGAATATTTTCATATAAAATTCAATAACATTAGAGGTAGTTTAAATTGCTGTGATCCCGCTAGGACGTTATCACGCGTCATTTCAGATGTTTTTATTTTTGCAGATTCGTAACTTTTTTGAGGTAGCTACGTCTCTGCTAACATGATTTAATTTAATTATAGATAACATAGACCATTTTTATTTTTGCACGATAGCCACAGCAGAAAACTGCATTAATACTTTAGAAGATAAAATTTTAGTTTTTTTTTTCTGAAATCGTAATAAGAAGTTATTGCTGCATAACGTCATTCAATGCACAGACTTAAGTGTTCAAAAAGTTGAACAGCATTTGGAAAAGCTGCAGTCAGTAGTATAAAAAATTCAAGAAGTGGAGATAATGTTAAAAAAGCCTTTCTTTTTCTTTCTTCTGTTTTCCTTTAAGACTTATAGAAACAATGAAGAAGTGTTATCCTGTAGTTGAATGTTAATAGTTAGAAAGAGAACTAAAAACATTTATAAACATAAAGAAATGTATCAGAATAGTTTAGTGAAAATGTTGATACATCTAAAGAACATATTAAAACATTTAACCAAACTGCAAAACTTCTTAGCATTTTGATAACAATACCTATTTGCAATTTTAAACATTATAAAGATATAAAGAACATTTTCAATTTTGAAAAGAATAAGATTTCTTATAAGAAACACCATGAGTTAGTCAAGGTTAAATTCTTTAAGAGTAATATTGGTAGCGACTTAATTACGAACTGTATTAGTTTTAAAGTGGAAACGATAGAAAGATTATAAAACACGAAAAGAAAATAGTGATTTTTAGTTACAAAGGTGTAAAACTAATTAGCGTCTAAAGGTTTGTGTTAGTGAAGTTAGAACTTTAAGTTTTATTTTTTAGGTAGTTATTCGATAGTAAACATATTTTTTTGTACAAAGCAAAGTAAGTTTTTCTTTAAAAACTGTAGTTTGTACCAGTGGCGTCGCGTGGTGTTTGTTTTAGGTGGTGCAGAATTTTAAAAAAATCCCCTACTTTAAAACTCTTTTTTATTTAAAATAAAAACTTTTTTCTATAACAATTACATTAAATTGCTAATGTAACTGGGGAAATTTTGTTTCAAAAAAAAAAATTCAAAAAAAGTTATTTATGAAAACAACTCTAAAAAAATTAAATACTTTGAAAATTAAAGTAAATATAGGAATAAAAAAAAACCTAAGTAATTTAAAAGATTCAAAAAATGTTAGCTTACTTATGAGTATTAATTTTCAAGAAGGCTTTAAAGTTTAAACTAACAGTAGAAAAAATTTAGACAAAATAAATGTATATTATATTGAAAAATACAGCAACTTAAATAGTTCTTTTTTTTGCCTCAATCTTATTCAAAAAATATTTGATTAAACATCATACTAAGAATAATTATTTTACTAATATTTAACTTGACAAAAAAAACCTTATTAGACTTTGCAAGAAAATTAAAAAGGCTACAAACAAAAAAATGTTATGTACAAACTGCAAGTTTATTTTAAGTAAAATTTAATTTTCTCAGTAGAAAATAATTGCTTATTTACTGCTGAATATTGAAAATATAAACGAGTATCAACTTATAACTAATTAAGATTTTTGATGTTTTGAAAAAAAACAGCTTGACTACTAAGATAAAAACACAAAAGTTAAATAAGAAAGCTTATAAATATCAAATTTTACGAAGTCTCTAACTTACAATTTAGATTAAACAGACTAATATTATAATAAGAAAATACAGCAACTGTAATAATATTTATTTTAGCCTCAACTTTAGTTAAAAAATATTTGATTAATTAAACATCAAACTATTAATAATTATTGTACTAATATTTAATTAAAAAAAAATCTATTATACTTGGCAAGTAAATTAAAAAGTCTACAAAAATTAAAATGATGTTTACAAATTAAATTTTTTTTTAAATAACTTACATTACTTAGTAAAGAAATTTCAAAATACAATTAAGATTAAAAAAAGAAGTTTGATAAGTAAAAACTCAAAAGTAAAACAAGCAAACTAAATAATATAAAGTTTTTAAAAAGCTCTCAAGTTAAAACTTAAAGTAGCTTACAGTTTAGATATAACAAACTTATTTTACAATAAAAAACACAGCAACTATAATAATACTTCATGTTTTCATGAATAAAATATTTTCAGTTCTTTTTCTAACTGTTTACATTCAACTACATGATAACACTTCTTCACTGTTTATATAAGTTCTAAAAGAAAACAAGATTTATAAACAGTAAAATTTTTTGCCAAAAATAACTATTTTATAGTTATTTTCCTTAACTGTGAAATTCTTAACCTGAAAACATAACCCTTTCATTAATGTTGAAGCTGACACTATCACATACTTCTTTTGCTGAAGAAGAAAGGCTTTTTTTAACATTCTCTGTACTACTTGAATTTCTTATACTGTTAACTGCAGCTTGAAGTTTTCCAAATGCTATTCAACTTTTTGAACAGTTAAGTCTGTGCATTGCATGGTGTTATACAAAGTTTCAACTGCAGGCATAATTTCTGAAAACAATTTCATTCACTTCCTCTGAGTGAAATCTCTTGGAAACCACAAAAAAGAATAATGTCAATAATTATTGACAAAACTTTTCTGTTTTTCTGAACTTTGGTATTGTGCTTATCAATACTGTCCATATAGCTTTGACTTAAAAAGGAACTAATATTATTTTTTCCTAATAGATTAAAAGAGACCATGCTGTTTATATGGCCAAATGAACATTCATGGCTTTTGCATCTTGCAGAGATGTTAGAAATATTTTTGAAGCCAGTTTTAGTCCATGCTGCTTTCTTCCCAAAGAGCAAGCATAAGAAACTAAATAGAGCTTTTGTTTCCAAGCATCCGGACAGCCATTGGTGTTTGGAGTAATAACTTTTGTTGAACTTCCTCTTAACTGTTGTACCTATAACAAAAGTTTAAACATTATTAAATCAGCTTAACAATTTAAAAAAGCTCAACTTGATATATATAAAAAAATATATAAAAGATATTGTTTTATTTAGATTTAAAGATAATAAATCTGACTATACAAACTTTTATTTCTAATTTTTTTTTTCTCTAGTATATAGGTATATCTGAATATTAAAAATCAAAAAAAGTTATTGTGACAACAACAATTTAAAACTTACTGAATAAACAAAGTAATATACATATCTTTTTCATAAATTAATTTTTAATTACACCCTTTGGTCTTTTAAGATTTTAAAGCAATTTGTATTTAAGTTAAAAAGTCATAAATTTAATTACATTTAACATCTTTAATTTCATTTCTATTTGAATAAGAAATTTATTGTAAGAACTTTCGCTGAACAATGACTGAAATTTTTAACTATTCTACTGGTTTAATTTCTTATCAGCATAAAAATATAAATCTGGATTAGAATTTTTAAAATAATAATTTCTAATGACTTTAAATCTTTTAAAGTTTTGGCATTGCATATTAACAAAGCTAAAACAAACAAACTAAACCTCAGAAGTTTTAAAAGTATCCAGTGTTTAAAATATTAAATTAGTATCATTAATTAAAAAACCTTTTGAAATGAACTCTTGCTCAATTGAAAGATATGGGGTTGGTCTACTCTGTTTCAATATAAGCTTTTCAGCCTCTGTTAACTTTGATAACTGGCATGATTAAGCTTAGAAACTGTCCAATTTACTTGACTAGTATTTTTCTGCATTTTCTAGTTATAAAATCATTAAAAATTGCAATTACCTTGTTCAACAAAAAATTGTTTTAACTATACAGAGTAAACTAATAAAAAATTTCAATATTAAGAAAATGAATTTCAATACTAAAGGTTACCACTCTTTGATAAAGGTTACCACTCTTTGATGAAGGTTGCCTCATAAGAAACTGTTGTGAGTGACCTTGAAACGCCCTGAGTCACCCTGTGTTTAAAAAAAAATCAAAAATCCCTGAGTTTCCCTGAGATTTTTTAGAATTTAAAAAATTATTAAGTTTCACCGAGTACCCAGAGTGTGTGGCAATCTTGAATATGGCTAAAAAAAGATTAAAATAATTTCAAAAAGAAAGAATTTCATTTTATCAATAACTTCAAGGACATTAAGATATTTTTATTAAAAATATATTTTTACTATCAAGTTTGAAAACAACTGAATTTTTGCTAAACCTGAAAATAAGCTTTGCTTTTAAGGGCATAAGGGGAATGAAACACTTTTTTCAGAATTTGATTTTATTTTATGTAGTTTTTACTAAGCTACAAGATGCTTTTTACAGATTTTAAAAATTCAAAATATTGTTTTAGATATAGCTTGTTAAAGTTGAAGGCAACAAAAGGTTACTTATGAAGCACAAACTAAAACAGCGTTTAAAAAAAAGTGTTTTACCCTTTTAGTTGGTGAGAAAAAAAAGTTTAGTTGGTGAGGCTGTTGAACTTTCTAAGAAATTTAAAAATAATTTTTAAATATGTAACCATTATAGCAGTAAAAATTTTTTAATTTTAAATAAGCTTGTTATTTTCAGAGTAAAAAAACTAAAACTGCTTTAGTCAGCCAGACTTTTTTTCTAATTTGGTCTGTTTTAATTTATCTTGGGTCATCTTGAGTTTTTTTAACATTTCTAAGTTGTCCTGATTATGCAACTATGTTTCAACAATTTTATCTAAAATTTTTGCTTTGTTTATGAAAAAGTTAAACCAAAAGTCATATAAAGTAGACCAAATTTTTTTTTTATTGTTAAACTACTCTAAGTAATCAAAGTTTCTTGGGGGTTAGACAAATATTTTAAGTTAAGGCTATTTACATTATTTAAATATGTGACTGTTTCAATAATAATAATTTCTATTTAACATAAATCTAAATTATTTTTCTGTAAGCATAAACTATAAGTTTATAAAAAACTTCTTAACATTTTTTTTTCAGAAATCAAATTTTACATTTAAATATAATATAATTAAATATTATATCAACTTTTTGATAACAATAATCAGTTATAGTTAAGTTTATCTATGCAGATTAAAATAGAAAATCAAATTTTTAAGACTTTGGTGATTTAGGTTTTTTATTTTTATTTTTCAAAATGTGTAATTTATGACAATTTTGTTCTTTTATAGTCCCGTTTTAATATAAGTGACCTTTTAAGTTTAAAAAATCATGAGGGTACATAAACTTAAGATTATTCCTTTGCAGTAGCTTAGCTTTATTTTCATTTTTTGTTTACAATAGCTTGTAGATGATACTTAAGCATGTCTTGTTTTAGGGAATTTTCAACTTAGCTTACTTACCGCAAGATATTGATTTTGCGGTAATTCTTGAAGAAATTTTGCTTTTTTGAGTTCATTTGCGGGAGTCAGCTAGGAGTTTGCGGCAGTGAAGTGGGCAAAATGGTCGTTTTCACAATTGGAGTTTTAAAAGAGATTTCGTTTTAAAATATAACGAAAACGTTATAGATACTTATTTTTTTTCTTACAAAATTTCAAGGTGGTGCAGTTGCGGCAGTGCAACACCCCACGCGACGCCCCTGGTTTGTACATAATTTTTTTTTGTTTGTAGACTTTTTCATTAACTTGCCAACCCGCATTAGACATTACTTTGTTCTATTTATTAAAATATTGTTAAAATAAAACATTTTCTTTTGGTGTTTAATCCTATATTTTTCAAGTAACGTTGAAACTAAAAAAAATATTATTGTGTTTCTTAATATAATATAAAATAGTTTTATCTAAATTGTAAGCTATTTTGGTTTTAACTTTAAATAATTTGCAAAACTTATAACTCTTCTTGTTTAACTTTTGAGTTGTTTACTTAGTCGAACTATATTGTTTCAAAAACCTTAAGTTTACATTACTTTATAGTAAAGACTCTTCGTTTTAAAACATTTAGTAGTAAACAACTTTCTTTTTTAACTATTGAATATAGGAAGTTATTATTATTTTTTTTTTTAAATTTTAGCATAAAACTTTCTTTATTTGTAAGCTATTTGATTTACTTGCAAAGATTCATTAGGCATTCCATTTTTTTTTTGTTGAGTTAAATACTAGAATTTTTTTTTTTTTAATTAGTTATTAATCTAATATTTTCTACGTTGAAGCTAAAAGAATACTGTTATAGTAGCTGTATTTTTAATATAATAGAATTTTTCAATATAGATTATAAGCTACTTTTAGTTTTAACTTTAGAGCCCTAAGAAAATTTAATTTTCAATAGTTTACCTAATTTACGTAAGCATCTTTAACTGATTTGAACTTTTTTTTGCAATCAACCATATTAACTTTACATTAATTATAAGTTTTATACTATTTTTTTTTTAATATTCATTAGTAAAAAGACTTTTTTTTCTGTAATGAGTAAAAATAGTTTACTCTAAATAAATTTGCAATTTTTACATAAAATTTTTGTTTTTAAACAATTTTTATTTCTTTACTAACTAATATTTTATACTAAAACATTTTATTGATTTATAAGGCAGTCACTAAATGACAATAGCCATACACTAGCTTAAAACCTAGTTTGGAATATTTAAATCCCTAGCTAAGCAGTATTTGACAAAATATATTTTTTTAACTAGTTGATAAAACAGGCCGCACAAGAATGTACAATAAAATAGTTTTTTGATTTTTGTTATTTATTCATAAAAAAATTGAAAAAACTTTCCTCCTTACACAAAATTTAACTACATAATTTTAATAAGTCAGAATAAATCCAAGTTTTAATACTTTGCAGAAATTTAAAAATACAGACATGAGTGAATTTATTTCAAACAACAAACAAAAACCATTGTTAGCAAAAAGTCAAATTAAACACGACGTAAAGAACAGGGAGTTGAAAAATGTCAACCAAAGCCTACTAAGTTGTTGTGCTCGTCTTACAAACAGTAAAAATAAAGGTTTTGTTCAATGGAGTAAATCGAAATCTTTTAAAGATGCAGTTTTTTTCCAAAGCTACAATGATGTTGTTTCAGGTCTAGTTTTGATTTTTAAACTTAAAATGTTTGTATGTGTTGACTATTTTTAGTGCCACATAATTTAATTTTAATATAATGTTCACTAACAGGGTTGGCAAAAAACCTTAATACGTAAAAAAAACCTGGAATTTGTCACTTTAGGTTAAAAAACCTGGAATTTTAAACTAAAATTACTAAAAACCCTTGCATTTTTAACAATTTATATGTGTTAAGTAGAAAATTTTGACTTGATTCAAAAAATATATCATACAGATAATATTTTTCTGTCATCATCAAAAAATTTTTTATTAAGAAACACACTTTAAGTAGCTTTGAGTATCTATACAATACTTTTATTTACTTTTTAACACAGTTTTTACCTTAAAACTAACTTTCAACTAAAAATAGACCTAAAAGTTTGGGATTTTAAAAACCTGGAGGAAATTTTTAAAGCCTAGAGAAAATTTACCAAAAACATTTGGCAACCCTTAAATTAGAGGATATGTCATATTCAATTGCCGTAAATTAAACTTATATTTAAATTATATACTTAGTAAATAATTCTTTTACTCTTTGATTTGTAACAAATGTTGAAGAGTAAAATTCAAAAAAAAAAAAAATGTATATAGACAATAAAGATATGGGTGAGGTTATTATGGCTATAATGAAAAAGCATAGAAGTTATTTTAAATAACAAAACTATATGATTTAGATAAATAGATATATAAGTCAAAATGTCAAACTATAATATTTTTTTAAGCAAATACCCTACAAAATTGAAACTTTTATGAGCTAGAATAGCGTAGTTTTCAAAAAACTTGATTAAATACAGTATTTGAAATGCTTGCTTTATCAAAATTTACGTACGTTTCTGTAAGTTAAACTAGTTAAGTTTAAGAAATTTTTGTTATGATATTTCAATGCGTTTGTTTAGCACAGATGTTTTTAGCAAAGGTATTTGTAAGCTATTATTTTGAACATTCGTATTATTATATATACTGTTTTGTTTTTTAAACATAGTTGTTCAATAATAAACTAACTTTCTAAAAAAAAGTAGAATACTTAAGAATGTTATGTTCAATAATCGTTAAACAGAGTAAAACAAGTGTATTTTAATTAAGGCTAAATCAAAAATAAGAACTAAAAGTTGAACAATTATTTTTAGAAACTAGAACGCTGAACGAAAACGATTTCATCACCATATTAAAAGCTAACGCTGTTTTGTTGTCTGAAGATCATCAAGGAAAAAACCTGACACTAATCAGTAACAAAGTCAACTTTCAAAGTGTGGTAATGTTTTACCAAGTGGCAAGTTGTTTTAAGTTGACAAATATCGCCAATCTAGCTTTGTGCTGCATTGAACGCTGTTTTACGTTCATTCACGAAAGCCATAATTTTTTAGAACTAGACTTTAATTCATTGGCAAAGATAATTTCCAGGTCTGAGTTGCACGTTGATTCAGAGTTGGAAGTGTTAAACGCCACTGATTATTGGATCAGCTACGACTTTAAAACAAGAAGCAAGTTTGCAGGACACCTCCTATCAAAAGTTCGTCTTCACTTGCTGTCGGATCGTGCTGTGAACGACGCTTTGAGTGAGTCTTTGTCGTTCAGCAAAATTGGTGATTTTTCTTCGATACTTGGAGATTGTTCAAAAAACAGGAAGAAACTTTGCCAAAGTAAACCAGGAGAACCTAGTTTGTTCAGGTACTGTGGTCAGAACAACTTCGATATAGCAATTATCGGCGGTTACGACAACCAACAAAAAATAACGGTGTACGACATCCGCAAGATTAGTGGAAGAAACTTCAACATTTATTGGGAACTTCCTCCAATGAAAGCAACAAGATTCTATCACAAGTCAGTTTGTTGCAGAGGAGCAATATACGTATTTGAAAGTTTTTTCACCAACGCCCAGCCTTTTACACCTGTTGAGAGATATTCGTTGGCAACTAACAGTTGGGAGATTGTTGCTAATATGCCTGATAGCCGAAAAGACTTTGCTGCATGCGCTTTTATGAAATACGTTTTCATTGTTGGAGGTCGGTATGACCGTGTTTTAGATTCTTGTTTAAGATTTGATTCAAGTAACAAAAGTTGGAAAGAAGTTGCAAAAATGAAGGAGAAAAAGTTTAATGTGGGCTGTGCAGTGTATGAAGGAAAAGTTGTTGTGTCTGGTGGATGTGTATTTGAACTCATGAATACAACAAACGCTGTTGAAGCATATAATCATATGGCTAACGAATGGTCACGAATGCCAAACATGATTGAAAGTAGATATGACCACAGTTCAGTTGCTATGAGAAATAAATTGTTTGTCATTGGCGGTGTTCGGGTGACAAGCTGGTCACTAACGTGTGAAGTTTTTGATTCTAAAAGTAAAAGGTTTGCTTTTCTGAAGCAAACGCCTACCTCGATGACTTTTAGTTTAAAAAATGCAGTTGCCACTTTTTCCGTTGGAAGAAAACTTGTTATAATCGGTTCAGAATCGTCTACAGCTTTACAATACGACGAAGAAAAAAACAAGTGGTCTGAAAAAGCTATTCAAGTAACCGACATAATGTCTGATTTTAGCTGTACGCTCATACCTAAGCTGAAGTTTTAGATGTTATCACTCTTATCTTTTATTTAGATTTTCTTTCAAATTATGTCTTGTTTATTTTTACTGCTTGTAAATTGTTTAAAAAAGTAGGCACTATTGATAGGGATTGAGTGATTTTTTTAAATTAAAAAAAGGTAAAATGTTGTAAACTTTTTAAAGAATTTAACAAAATTTCCAAGTTTTTATGCTTTTAAAGGTTTTAATTTATTTTGTTAGTCTTTTACTTTCTTATCACTAGGTTTTGTAAGCTATATTACTTCTATAAATTTTATATGATTTAGTTTTTCATTAGCTAAGTTATACTACATAGGTTTTTCATAGCAAACGTAGTTAATTAATTGCCTTGCTTTTATTCTTTCATAAACCTTAATATATATTCGAATAGTGTACAATAAAATTTATTTAAATCGTTTTATTTTGACATTTAAAAAGCTCAATGCATATATTACTACAAAGTTGCCCTAATTTACAGAGCTGTATTTGCTCTTCTGTTTGTTTTAGTGAAGTATTATAACAACTTTTTTGCCGCTTAGTGTCATCAAAGGGCCAAAACAGAAGATCTTATTTAATAAACAGTCTATGTAGTTATTCTATCAGCAAATCTATTGTATATCAGGTTTTGTCAAACATTTAATTCTTATTCAAAGAAGATAAGAATAGAAGATGTTCATCTTAATTTAAATTGTAAATTTAACAAAAAATAAAATTATCTTGTTCTTATAGTTTTAAATAGATTTGTTAACACTTTTAAAACTACCGGTAACTTAATAAATATTTGTTTATTATAAAATATATTACAGAATTAGTTTTTTCATATTTTTATACATTTAAAGTTAACAATTTATTCATTGTACATTAGTAAATGTTAATAAGGTATTGTTTAGCAAACTAATTAATTTAAACTACTTTAAATGAAAACTTGAATCAAAACAATTATAATTGTATCTTTTAAAAAATGATAGTTTGAACAAAAAGAAAAACTACTGCAGCTGTATCTAGAATTGCCAGAAATTGTTTTGTTTTGAATTTTTTCCTACGGTTTTAAGAAGATTGCTGAAATAAAAGCTTTTGGTTAAAAAGAAACAAAGTAAAACACGCTAAAGCAAAGAGTTAAAATTAGTAAATTTATAAATCTGATAAGTAAGTTGAGGGCTACTCTATCATTTACCACAGCACTTTCTTTAAATGCAATTAACACATAACACTTTAAAACAATCTACACGAGTTTCGCCATGTCGCAAAGCTAAGAGTTAGTTAAGTTACCGAGATACAGTTTATTCAGAAAACTAAGATTAGTGAAGTATACTGTATAAAAATAAAGCACAATATAACAAGTTTTACATTAGTCTATATACTCTTTTGGTTTTAAAAACAGTTTTAAATTAAGTTCAATAATAGAAAAATTTAAAAAATTCTGCAAAAATTTTTCAATTTAAAATGAACAAAAGTAGGATGTAAATGAGAAACCAATGGACATCACTAACATAATTAGTATTTGTTTTTAATAATAACCTGTAGCTGTCGACTCCTGAATTAAGATGATTATGATTGGCTAAAATGTGATTTCTGACTTTTTAATTGAAAAACTTTTCTGTATTGCATCATTTGTTATATTTTTAGGTATAGTGGGTAACAGTAACGGCTTGGTTTATTTTGGGTAAATTGCCTTGAGAATATGGTTTCGATGTAGTGCGATACTATTATTGCACCTAAATTGCACAAAATATAAAAGTAAAAAAATCGAGATCTATATTAGTTTTCGCGCTTCTAAAACTTTACGAGTTTTTTATTATTCTTACTTTTAGAAGACTTTTTATATATATAATTCCTTAATGAAAATTTTTAGTGACTACTAAATTTATAACGTTCAATCATTAGTCTACAATAACCCATATTAAATTAATTAATATAACAAACTATTCTCTTACTCAGTAGTTCAGTAACAGTATTATAATAATTTCTCAAATCGCCCCCTTAATATGTCCTTCATCTATTTATGATTGTTACTACCCCAGTCACCCCTCTGCTGTTTGTAGTAATACACGTTTAGCTTATGTAGAAATGTAAATCTTTAAGTAGCGTGTAAAATTTTTAACGTTTCGTTAAAAAGCATACTTTTATTATTTTTGAAAAAGAGTTGTTAAAGTTTGAAAACTTAGCAAAGTATTTTACAATAGCTATAAAAAAACTTTGCTGTTCTATTAAATTGTTTCTGGGATAAAGAATATATATATTTTTTCAATTGATGTGGTATTATTTGTAGGTGCACAAACCTCCATCTTTTTTAAGCAAGTACGCTCGTAGGCTTCTGAAATTTCTGCCTTTGAGTTTGTATAAAGTTTGTACAAAGCCATGTCATGTTCGGCTCTAATTCTGGCATTACTTAGTTTTTCTTAGCTTCGTCGATTATGCCGTGTCATGCGCTCTTTAGAGTATAAAAACTGCGCTTTTACAACATAAGTGTCAAAATTGAATGACTTCAGCCACCCGAGCATTTCATCTGTTACGACCGATGTGATTGAATAAAAGTGAAAGGCTCGCACAGCCTCGTTTTTTTTTTTGAAATAATATGAATTTGAACTTTTTTTTGCTAATAGATTTGCTTAATAGATGATAAAAAAACAAGTCAAAATGTAAATTTGCATGCCACGTTGACAACTACAGTGTACTTACTTGAAAATAAAAGTTTAACAGTTTAACTTGGAGGAAATTTCAATTAAGCTTTATTTATTTAAAAGTTAATTTATTTCCAGTAAACGTTGTGTTATGAAAATAGATAGTACACAAAATATTAGTTCGTGAAAATTGAAAGTATACTAGAAATAAAAACTATTCTTTTTATTTTTCTTTACACTTTACAAGTTCTATTTTGAATATTACTTATAAATAAAACTTCTGTATTCACGTTACAGAGATAAAATAAAGCTTAGAATTTAAATGACTTCTATATTTTCAAGTACTTTGGGTTGATAAGATTTTAGTCATACTTTAAAATAGTGGTCATTAAAGGGTACACTAGTGCACAAAAGTGTACACAAAAATATTTCATTTTAAAGAGAACAGGCAAAAAATAAATATTTTTCATTATTACATTCACTTCTTCTAAGCGACATGCTTAAATGTAGAACTTAAATCCAGCCCTGGTGTTTAGTTTGGCTATCAAATTAGTTAACACATTCTAAAAGATTTACATTTATTATATCTAAGATACTTTTTAGCACACTGTTTTAAAACTCTTTCTTTTCATGCACCTTTATGCACCTTGCTTATTTACCTGATGTATAGAGTTTTTTAAAAACTTAACTATTTTTACACGTGTTCTGTAGCTTTTGTAAAACTATTTACACATTTAAAAAAATATCAGCAACTATAAAAAATCTGGTAAGCTTTATGCTGTTTTGTCGATGAAAGTTTGTTAATTAACTCATACAACATCAGTTTACAGTTGAAATTGTTAATGTTTTAAGAGAACTTTATTTTCCTTGAACTAAACAAAGAGTAATAAATTGGTAGGTAGGACTATAATACGGCTGTTAATTTTTATATTTATATCATTTATATTTGAAACCATAATACTTTTGCAAATTTTGATAAATCTTCTCGTTTTGTTTTCACTTAGCTAGTACTTTGACTTTAATTTATATACTGTTTATCATTCAAAAATTTTCACAGATTTTAGTTGCTTTTATATTTACGGTAGTTAAATTTTGTTTTTAATGTTTATTATATAAATATAAACGAATTTAGCCTGCGACATGGTCTTTGAAAAATAAGTACGGTTGAGGTTTTTTGTGACAAATTTTTTCAAATGCACTCTAATTTCACTCTGAGTACACAGTAATGCATGTTAGCACAAGCAATTTAAGGTTTATTATGAAAAACTTTCTCGAATGCACTCATAATTTGATTCTGAATGCATGTTAGTTTATAAGTTCCTTACTATTTCCGAAGAAATATTGTTCGATTTATAAAATGAAATTTTCCATGCTCTCGAATAACTTTTAACAAATTTTTTCAAGAAACTTTGTCCACCGGTTTAAATCATGCAAACCAAATTAGTTTAAACAATTATGTAACAATATTTTTTTAAAACTAGTGTAGTTACTTCTACCTGACTAAAACTAAAACTCTGCTGTGAAATGAATTGACAAATTCTTTAAGGCATATTCTAATATAAAACGGTAACACAACAGACTTGATAGTAATTCAATTTCAAAATTTTTTGGTTTTACATGTATATTAAGTCATGAAGCAGATTGTTATGTTATTAACATTTTGATAACATTGAGTGTTAAATTTTAATTACAGTTGTTTCTAAAAATTGAATTAACAAATACTAGTTAAGTATTACTAATTATTAACTTATTTTCATCTAAAAATTTAGTATTAATTTCGATACACTGTGTGTAGCACAAAGTAGTTACAGATTAAGAAAAAATAATATTCAAAATATATTAATATCAATTGTATTAAAAACTTATTTTACTAGTTTAACTGTTTAGTTTATTAGGCATTAAGTTAGAAAAACCTTAATTAGTTGTTAAACAATAATTCTATAACATGTGTATTTCCTATTGGTGTACAAGTATAATTACTTTTTGACTCTTTTAAAAATCTTTTAACTGACTGTACTAAAAATAGGTTAAAGGATTAGAAGAAATAAAGTTAATTAACAGTAATTTAAATGCTCCAAGACAAATTTACAAGATATTAATTTTAATTTTATCAATATCTGAGACTAATTTAGATGTTCGTTTAGATTTCAAGCTCAAAATATTTTAAAATTTCAAAGTCCTGGTTTTAATTAATGAACTTTTAAGTGAAGCACTGCAAACTAAGCAAAACTGATTATAAAACTTTCTAGTTGATGAGTACTAGCAGATTTTGATATTTTTATCTAAAAAGCTTTAAATTCACAAAAGAAATAATACCAGAAGGTTTATTAGTTAAATTATTATTTTGTATAAAGTTATAAACATTAAAAAACAGTTCAAATTATTAAAACTTTTAATATTTCAATTGTGTTTGCGAGATTTAACAAATAAAGCTTAGACATACTTATTCATATTTTTTACTTTTTCTGCTAGACTAAAATAGTTTTGATAATTAAGATTAGTAAAAGTTTCTTTAACAACTTAAAATAATTAAAACACCTGTTTAAGCTTGTGTAAACAATTTAGTATGAATGACAAGGGTAAATTTTTGTGGGTCGGTGTTTTTGATACTGATGTTACTGAAACGGATTTACATGAAATTTCCGATGATGTTATTGACGTTTATCTCATTAAAGATCACAATGAAAAATCGTTGGGCCACGCTAAAGTATACTTCAGTGAAAAAGAACATGGTATGCTCAGTTTCATTTATTTTTCATGATTAACCAGTATTGTAATTTAAGTGCAAGCTGTACATAAGCTTTTTTTAAATTGTTCATTAATTTTTCTAATAGAGTAAGCTTTTATTGAAATATTTTTTTGACTATTCAATTCATATATTGAAATAAACTTTTTAATGTAATATTAACTTGGTTTTATTAATAAAATAAATGAAATTTTAGAAGTAGTCAAAAGTAGGGTTGTAAAAAGTACGTACCACAGGTACACTTAGTATTGTTGTTAATTATGATGCAAACTTTCAGCTGACAAATTTAAAGAAGAATTCGATGGTGTGATTAAGGGAAAGGAAGTGAGAGTTGTAGACAGAACTGAAATTAATAGACATGGGAATATATTTATCAAAAATATTCCGAACTCGTATGACAAAGTAAAAGTGGAAGAAATGTTCAAAAAGTTCGGGTATATTTTATCCTGCAGGGTTAGTTTTTGAACTAGTAAATTATCATTTTGTTAAGTGCTTCTACCCTCTGATTTGAAAATAACAAATGTGTTATACATAACTAATTGGTCTTTTAATATATCCCTGTAGAACTTCAGCCAGAAAGTAAGTATTAGAAAATTTTAAACATTAACAGGTTGAAAAAACAGACATACCTGAAGGTACGCTTTTCGGATTTATTCAGTTTGTAGACAACGAATCCGCTTCAAGGGCAATTAATGAGTGTAATGGAAAGGTGTTGGATGATGGAACAGAAGTGTGTTATACGAATAGATCAATATTTGCATTGTGTATTTTAAGTAGCAGTTTTCTATAGACTACGTTATTTAAAACAGAACAAATGTGTTAACACTTAAACATGTATATGTAACTAGGTGGTAAATTATCTACTAATTTTAGATTTATGTCGGCATGTTTAAAACTGCTGAGGAGCGTATTGAAGAAAAAAAGAAACGAGAAGAACAGACCGAAGAAAACTTTACAAATTGTTTCATCAAAAATTTCAAAGACTTAATTTATGAGAACGAACTACGTGACATGTTTGCTGTTAGTAATTTTAAATTTATAATAAAAAAATTTAAGCTTTTTTGTAAAAGTTTTTAATAACAAGAAAAAACAAACTTTTATGTATGGCTCGACTAAGTTAACTTGGTACTTCATAATGATATAAATTATAAAATTAAATACATGTACAAATAATTTTTTTAGCCATTTGGCGAAGTAGTAAGCGTGAGCATTGCGAAAGATGAAAACAATAAGAGCAAAGGATTTGGTTTTGTTGACATGAAAAATCATGAGGCGGCAGTAACTGCAGTAGAAAAACTAAATAACTCCAAAGTTAAAAGTTTGTTTGATTTACTACTAACTATTGCATTGCAACTAAAAAGTTAGTATATTTTAAAACTACTATGTTATATTGTAAAGCTAGTTTTCAAGTAGATGCACATTAAATACTACGATAGTTTCTGTGATATTTGACATCATACTTCATAGTTTTTTTACAGCTTATAAAATTATTTTTATTATTTTTTTTATGTATATGAAGCATTAAATTTAGTAATGTTATAAAAAGTACTTCACAACTTTTTTTAGATACAGACCTCTCACTTTTTGTTGGGAGATTCAAAACGCAAACCGAAAGAATACAGGAAAAAGCTAAACAACAGGAAGAACCACTTTTTGCAGATATGGTTAATAATTCTCAAGTTCTTAAGTATATGATTTAAATGTTCATACTTCCTCTTAATAGTTTATTACCTTCGCTTAAAACTTTGAACTCATTAAAACTTATGTAAGTCTATTTCTAAATTAAGTATAAGTGGTTTATAAGGTCATAAAATGGTTGGTTTAAAACCACAATTTATACATCCCCAGTACATAAATCGAATGGCTCAACAACCTCAAGGAAATTTTCAGATGGTTCCATACTCTCAAGGAATGCTTCAAATGACTCCATACTCTCAAGGAATGTTTCAGAATGTTCCTTACTTTCAAGGAATGTCTCAGGTAGTTCCTTACTCTCAAGGAATGTCTCTGATGACTCCATACTCTCAAGGAATGTCTCAGATGGTTCCTTACTCTCAAGGAATGTCTCAGACGATTCCAAATCGTCAAGAAAATAATCAGACGGCTCCAAATCGTCTAGAAAATAATCAGACGGCTCCAAATCGTCAAGAAAATAATCAGACCGCTCCACATTACCAAGAGAATGTTCAAATAAATCCAAATCTTCGAATGAATGTTAAAATAACTTTACATTCTCAAAAAGATGATCAAATGGATCCACATCCCCATGAAACTCCCCAACTTTTTGTAAACATTAATATCGACTCTAGAACAAGGACCTGTGGAAACGAATCTGAATGAAATGCGTCTCAATTACCAATAGTTTACTTCAAAACGTCAAAGAAATTTTTAAGAGGCTCATAGCAGCAGAAGTAGTTCAATTATAATGTTAGCTAAAATTATACATTTTGTACTTTGTATTCCTTGTAAAAATGACTTTTTTTAAAGTTGTTGAACTTATGTCTTTGAGTTGCTTACAGTAGCATTTAAATGTATATATTTTAGATATTAACTTTTATTTTTCATGAAATAAATTACGTTTAGCACATATGATTTGTCATATTTTAGCATGATAAACTTATAAAATTAAAACTATCTTTTCTTAATCGCTAGGGTAAACTTTAACTATATACCAAAAAATCGTCTACTACGTTTAATCCTGTATTATTCTATGCTGTAAAATAAATAAATACAGTATACTACAATAAATTAAGAACAAGAATTCATACTTCATAACGACGTTATGACTTCAAATTATACAAAAAATCAAGCTGTTTTAAAAGATTAAAGCTTTAAATAGTTGTTTTAGTTAAAAATAATATAAAAAACATTTATTAAATTTACATCAGTTATCCTAGCTTTTAATAATAATTAACTTTCAAATAAAACAAACTCTTCAGTTATGTTTAAATTGAAATCTTTATTTAACGGCACAGTAATTTAACTAAAAAATTAAAATTGGAAATGTTAATTTAATCTACGTTTTTTACGTCAACATCTGTAAAAAGTTACGACAAAATATTTTATATAGAACAAATATGTTACTATTGTGTTTCGTTTAGAATATCTTAAAAAGCTTTTTTTTATGTATAGCTGTCATATTACCATTTAATACTTGGAAATCTCTACATCAAGTAATTGTTAGGACAGCAGAATGTAAAATTGTCACGAAAAATAAATAACTACATTTTCAAGTTAAATGATATTTTTATATAAACTATTAGTTCAGTTCACGTTTATAATAGATGACAGTAAAAAAAAGGTATAATACACTTATATAATTAAGACATTTTCTTTTGGAAATGTTATGTAAATAAAAAGTACTTATGAAAAAAATTGTGATTCTGTTCTTAAATTAATGTCAGTGCTAAATTGTTATACTACAATTTGTTTTCTACTAAAATTAGCAGTTTACTGTCTGAACAGTTCACAGTGATCTTGGAAACCGGTAAAAAATGCAATGATTATAGCAATAACTAAGCATTATAGATACAATGTTTAAAACAGTAGCCTGAAAGTAGTAGAAGTAATAAAAAGCAAACTATAGTAGTAAGTATTAAGTAAGTAACTATAAGCTTTTTTAACAAAAGCTTTTTTTCTAATCTATCAAAAACATATGTTTTAAATCGAAAGTACATCGCGAGCAACATGCTTTTGCTCTTTTTGTGGGGATTCGCTTTCGCGAGAGTTGACCAGTTTAATTAAATGTGGACGGTTTTGTTCACAGGAGAAGATACAAAAATGGAAATTCTATAGCAAGACTTTTGAATCTAGTTCATAAACATTTCCAGTTTACTTCGCGTGAAGTAATGAATGAAAACTGTAATATCAAATAAAAATATCATCAACTTTTAAAAACACGTAGCTATATACATTAAGTGAAAAACCTTGAAGGCAATTCATTTTATTTTTATGCGGTTAAATTATACATAGTTTTAATTTTTTTTATTTCTCTATTGTTTAGTTAGGTGTTCGTGAATTTGAAATGTTTTGAAAATTGTGACGCTTACTATTTTAACAAGTTAATTTTAGTAGCTCTTTTCATTGTTTTTTGAAACATTGTTTGCAAAAGTTTAGACCTAGTTCTTGCAAGCAAAAATTGGAAAAAAAAAGTTGTCTTGCTTTTGACTTTGCAGTCAATAACTAATGATTACCGATAAAAAACTCCGATAAAAGTAGTAGTGCTTTATTACAAGCGGGTCTTTCACAAGAGATGTAAATTTGATACTGAAAGTAATTTTGATGGGAGCGCGATCGCTTTATGCGTGCTTGATAGTCAACGAAAACAACAAACCAAGTTTAACTGGTAAACATTTTAGTTTCTCGTTTTATTAAATTTACAGTAAATACACTGCACTGTGTAATGTATGTATCTAGTACTATAAAGAGTATGTATACTGAATGGCGTAACTAAAACAAAGCTTGTAGCTCTACATATTTTGAGTTTTCAACTTACAAAACACTTACAAATAAAAGCTTTATGACTGTTTTGTAAAAGCACTAGTGAACAAAGGTTGTTTTTACTAAAGAAGACGTCTCTAAAATATAAGACTTCTTTAATACTTTTTAGTACAATACTATAGGTACCACAGCTTCATTTTCATATACATTTTTGCGTTGTAAGCAACTATTTAACAAAAACTTCAATACGAAAACAAGATATAACTAACTTAAAAAAAGGGTAACCGTATGTTTTAATGGACATTAAAGAAGTTCAGTTCTCAGTGTAAAATTTTTGGTTATTTTTTCTTTGTAACACAATAAAAAGTTACTTTTTTATGTGAACTACTTACAGTTGCCAGTATAGGTAGTGTACCGCTTTTAGCGGAAGGTAGCTTAGCAACTATTTTGTTTTTTACTTTTTCTCTTCTCTAACCAGTTTTTTACGGTTTTAAATGTTTATTTCGTTGAGGTTGGGCTGGTTTGCCGATGCTTTAGTTATCAGTTAAGTTTAGCTTTTGGTAGCTAACTTCTGGCCTTGTTTGGTATTAATTGAAGTTTTTTGTTGTAAAAAACGAACGCTCATTTCGCTTTTAATCTGTTCAATAAGTTAACTTAAACGAGAATTTTTAGTGATCAGCTTCTTTGACTCGTGTTTTTTTTAATTCTTTTATAATAAGTAATAATTAAATTGGTTGGTATTTTACGTCGTATAGTACTTTACTATGAGTTCTTTTTGCATTTCTTAATTGTTATTACACACTTCATCACAACAGACTCGAATTAGGTTTAACAGTGTTATAAGTAGCTTATTAAATTCTTAAATAGTAAGTAAGTAATTTTTGATTATTTAACAAATACAGCTTAGGCACTAGCTTGAGATTGTCTACTATATAAGTTAAAGCGCACGTTCTGTTGTAAACTAGGCCAATATCATTAAATAAGTAGCACATCCCCTAGTTAACGACAGTGGGTAACATTTTTTTCGGTAAGCCAGATGTGTAAAACTAAGTCCTTAGCGGGCCGGAGCCTTTCAATTTTATTCAATTCACAAAAAAAACTTAACCATCCGATTCATTTCGTCAAGATACTAGATATATGTGACCTTTTGGGTTATTTATTGCAATTCCAAAGGTTTTTAATGTAAATTTAAAAATTTGGTTTAGCGGGCCACATTTGCATGCTGGCAGGCCGGATGCCACTTAATTTTTGTAAATATTGGCAATTCTTAGTGTTAACTTAGAGTTTAGTTATATTATAAATTGCTTTAAAAGTTAACATAAATATTTTTAGTTAAGTTTCTTTACAAATTTTTCATACGAAGTAACACTAAAACATAAACAAAGTATTGATTGATTTTGAAACATTCGTTTGCGGTTATTAAGAGTGTTTTGATACTTTTTTTGTTAAACTTAGTAGGTATTTATCAATTTGAAAAAAAAAAGTTTTGTGCTAATTTAAAAAAAATGCTAGATCTAGAAGTTGTCATTTTATAAACAAATATGAACCAAGATGTGCATAAGTTGAATTTTTACCAGTTATATAAACAATATAATATTGATGTAGAAAAGAAAAAGATTAAAATCAAATTACAAAATATATAGAATAGATACTTTTTTAAAGTCAAAAGTGACTAAAAATATGTTATTTTATAAAGGTTAAAATGTTTATATAGATAAAAACACTTAAACAATTTTAGCTGTTATTTATTGTATTTATATTATCGCAGTTGATCTCTCAGAGGTCATCGTCGGAGTCGGGCATCCCGTAAATCGGATCGTTTTCATATGAGATGAACGGGTCGAACAGTGGCTGCTTCAAATGATCCGGCAATGTGGTTTTAGTGCGTGGGCCTGCATACACAATACAACAGAGTTAAAAACAATGTTAAACAAACAATAATTCTTTGAGAATGTAAACAGCCGTAAAAAGATATAAATTTTTCTACAAAGTGTTTATCTAAACTGTACTTTCAGCTCACCTTCGTACATGTCAGCAAACTTGGCCTGCATGTTTTTCACCTCCTCCTTGGTGAACTGCCTGCCTCCGTGGTACAACCTCCTGCGCATTTGCGCATCCACGTCATCGTACGTCATCGGCACGTAAGTCGGGCTTTTAAAGGGGTTCTCCTCAGTCTGCGCTGGCTCATCATCGTCCTCATCGAGATCTAAAAATGCGCATTATCACAATTAAGTTTCTATGGATTGTTTTAATAGTTGTGTTATAAAATAATTGTTATAAGTTTAAACATAAAAATGAAAATAAATACTTATCAGATATAAAAGAGTTAGTACATAACTTATTAACTTTAAGTTAATACGTTATAAAATATCATTTAAATAAAACTTATCACACCTTACAAACAAGTTTACAAGTACAGTAACCTCTCGCATCTTTACGCACTCGTGACACTCTCGTTTAGCTACGCATTTTAGAATTCAAAAAATTATTTTGCCCAAAATAGGTTCATTGTATATATTAAATTTAAAATATGTAAAAAATGCTAATTCACCTCTCTATATCTTTTTCTGAAAATTTTATTATCTTATCTTTAACATTTTTCTTATATTTTATATATTTTTGTTCAAAAAAATAAATCCATTACAGCACCAAAAGCATATTTTTGTAAAAGGCTATGGAAACAAACTTTAATATAGACACCAGACCAGAGATGTTAAAATGCTAAAAGTTACTATGGTAATTCAGCAATGAAGTGTTTTATTTTTGGTTTGTTTTAAGTTAGTAATTTCACGCTTGAGTAAACAAAGCAGAGCTTTTTAACATGTCTGCACCAGACCATTTCTTAATTGTAAACAAACGCTTAATTATGAATTGAGTTTGCTAATTAGAATAGAATATAAATATTAAGTATTAAGTAAGTCACATATAAATAAAGATAAAATATACTTATTATTAAAATTATTATAAATTTTATAGAAGTATTATTATTTTATATAATATTAAATCCTTTTTTTTACTATATGTATAGTTTTATTTTTTGTTTTCATGTTTGTAAATAAAGTTAAAAAAATGTTGAAACTGTGAAAGTCCCCAGCCTGCCTTCAACTAGAAGCTATATCAAAAAACAGCCATTATAGTAAGTGTATTTGGTACCTCTCGTATCTTTACGATCTCTCGTATCTTTACGCATTTTTTTTGTGGACATAATGTGCGTAAATAAGCGAGAGGTTACTGTATGAAGTTATTATTTTTCACAAAATTTAATATAACTTAAAAAAACAAGCTATAAGTTTAGCACTACTAAAGTCGAAACAATTAAAATAGTTTTTCACAATAATTATTTATTGACTGAAAAACAAGTTAAAACTTGTCTTTACTGAAAATAATACATCTGAACAATAAACAATATACTAAAAACACTTAATCGTATCAAGCTAATTAGGTTAGTCGTAAACAAGAATAAATACCCATTATAATCTTGAAAAACCACTTGGCTTTGTCGTATACTTTCTTATTGCAGTTTTTAATTTTGAATTGGTTTTTCAGAAGCTTGTTCGGATCGTATTCTCCTTTTTGGTACTTATTTAGCAAAATATTGCAAACCTCGGTCGGTGATATGGCCTGTGTTCCTGGAATTTTACGTTTTGTGGTCGTTTTACGTCCAAATGGCCCAGGAGTTCTATATTTTCCCCATCCACCTGTGTATCAATGTGTCAATCAAAGATGTTGTTTAAAAATATTTTAAATTAAACTAAAGTTGTAAGTCTGTCGAAAAACTTTTATAGAACTGTCACTCAAAAGGCATTAAGGCTTTAAGTAAGAGTTTACTTGTTTTAAAAAAAAACCAACCCCTTTTCAAGGTTTCGATTTTTTTGTCACTCAGTTTGTATTTTCTTTGTAATTCCTTCATCTCCGCCGCTTCTTCTGTTGAAGTTTAAAGCTGGTTTAGATTCTTGTTATTAATTGTATTTTTTACACAAACAAATATTTCTAAATTCAACTTAAGATACCAAAAAATTGGCTTAATTTGAACTTATGATCAAAATTGTTGTTTTCTTTTAAAAAGTGTAACTTCTTTGTTCACTAAAAAATATTTGACATTTGATAAATACCATTACCCATTTTATTTTCACTCTATTAAAAGCATAGTTACAATTTTTGTTTATTAATACTTCGAATCCTTGTTTTAATATCTAAATGATAAAAACAACTTAAAACATTAAAAGGTAAAAAATAAATTAAAATGAGTATTTTCTATATTGTATCTGATAAAGTAAAATGCTTAAATTAAAGGTTAAACAATTATGAACGATCAAATTTTTCCGAAGAAAAATATTCAAAAATGTGTTTGGACTTTGTCTCAATACGCTGATCAGTGTTCATTGTTGAAAATTATTTTTATCTGTTTTCTCTCTCAGGATGTTTTTGCAAAAATCACAAAATAAGTTGTACAATTAGTTTAATAGCTTCTAACACGTAATTTAAATATCCCAAAAAGCATCGTTTTACTTTTATTCTATCAGATACTGTTTACCCAAATAGCTAACCATGACTCTGCATAATATGTTGTTTAATAAAAAAACGAAGACAAAACTTTATCATTACTGAAACTCTTTAAGATCAAGAAACTGTTGTTGCATAAAAAGCAAACCGCTCTCTACCTTTTGCAATGTAATCTTTCTTCAGCTTGAAAGACAGCTCGTACGCCGGGTAGATCACCTCGTAGGGTATGTCGCGGGCGTAGTACTTTCTTATGTCGAAGGTGTTGTTGATGTGCTGGCGGGCCATCTCGACGGCGAGAGAGTCGATCAGTGCCTCGTTTTCTTTCACTGTGAATTTTTATTTTAATTTCATTGGTGTGAGGTTGTTATTGTAAATGATAGTCTGATGTTTAAGGTGTTAAAGCTTTAAGATAAACTTTAGTAATCCCTTGAATTGAATAAAGCTAAATTTTATATTACAACAAAAATATATGATCCGATGTTTTTAAGCCTTAAGTGAAAAAGAAGTGTTTTAACTTTATATTTAGGTATTGCTATTATATTAATGAAAGTTTATAAAAACCAAGTAACAAAAAGTGATATTAGTAAAGCATACAAATTCTCATATTAACATTATAAATCGATACTATACTTTAATAAACTAGTTTAGTTTGAATGTTAGTTTGAATATAAGGTTTTAATTGTAAACGTTTTAAACGCCCAATAATAACAAATATGAGTAAATTTAATTTTACATAGTTTTATGACTCACAATCAAGAATATTTCTACTGATTTGTAATTACTAAAGCAAAAATACTTCACATGATGGTGTAACTTGTTGCTGAGAGTACAATACATTTTTTATCTACTTTAAATTTATAATGCAATCATAGCTACAAAAACGTTGTGTTTATCAACCTCTGAATTTTACAAACTTCCGGAAAATAAGTGTAGTAAGCAATAAAACAGTTGAAAAAGTTTGTCCTTGACAACACAACCAATTGCTTGGTATGTCAAATGATAGTTGAAATTTAAAACTCACAAATCTCAATATTTGATAAGTCGTGTTCTGGTAACTCGGTAGACAGTTCCAGGGCCGCACTCACTACTTCAGGGGTGTAACCGAGAAGAAGAAAGTCTTTAATATCAAAATTGTTCCTGATCTGATTTCGGCGCATCACCTTTGCGAGACTTCTAATCTGGTTCTGGTCATCTGAAATGTTGTGTAAGGTTTCAAATATGAAATTAGTACTTTTTAATTATAAGTCTTGTAAAACTTCTAAAATTTTTGCGAAAAAGTATACAATTTTTAGATTGTTAAGTCTTATTTTGGTTACAGTATAATTGAAACAATTTAAGAAAAATACAGTACATCATTCAAAAGCGGTTCTAGGCTAGATTTGTGGAGATTATGCTACCAATAAAGAAAGAGGTAAGAGTAAATTAAGATCAAATACTAAAAAAGTTTAAAGACTTTCTCTGTAATCTTTATTAGTATATTAAAATGTAAAATCCTAAACAAAAAAGTGTTCGTATACTTTTTAAAAATCAAAATAAAATAATAATTGACTTTAACAAGCTTATAAACCTACTTCTGTTACCTATTTCTTTCTTTTTTATCGTAATTTTATGGAGTTTTGTTTTGTATTATAAAATGAAAAAAAAAATGCTGGCCGGTAAAAGAAATATTAATAAAATATAACACGGTATACCTATAAAAGGGTTGCACGACTACTCAAATTCGGACAGTTAAAATTAAAAAAAAAATTGAAAGGGCCACAGCTAAAAAAATAATGTATATTTGTCAAATATAAAAAAACACATATGTAGGTCCTTTAAATATCTACAAGCCATTTTTTATTTTCACAAAACATTAAGTACTTTTTGAGATTTGGTTAAAAAAAAGTAAAAAACATAGTTGGCTTTATCAATTTTAAACTACCTGAAAAAATATTTAAGAATTTGCAAAAATGGAAAATGTGGCTTGAAGATATAAATAAGATTTACGTATGTATTTTTTTCAAATTTATATTACTTATTGAGATATAGTTATTTTTATAATTTTTTAAGGATTGAATTGTCGGAATTGAGTTGTCCGAATTTGAATTGTCCTGAACCATATAAAAGGCTGCTTTAATACAAATAAAAGTCAACTATTTTATTCCAGTTTTTTTATAAAAAGCGTATAAAACATAAACTGTTTGTTTTTTAGCTTGTGAACTTTTTAGAAAAACATATTTCATATGTTTTATGCATAAGCAAGGAAATATGATCAAAACTTACTGTTTGGTGGAGAGGCTGTACGTTGCGGAACTACGGTTTGGTTCATAAATGAGTTTGAAGCGTTCAATGAGTCTAAAAATATTTCAATGTTATTACACGTGTAACTTTTCCAAATTAATTGTATCTAGAATAACTACAATTAGTTTTAAACTGCTTTTAAATTGAATAAACCTTTTGTAAACACAAAACAACCAGTTTTTGTTATAAGTATTGTACATCTAAGGTTGTGATACCTGCTAGAACTGAGGGAAAAGTTTCATTGATCGAATAGTCTTTTGCTGGTGAAGAGAGAAAGCTGGGACGGGTGAAGTTCAGGTGCTTTGTTGTGTCGGTTATGTTGTGCGGAGAATGACGCAGTGTTCTGTCTGATACATTCGAGCGGTAGCTATCTGTGAATAAGTAAAAAAAATGTTTATTTGTGTAAATATTGGAGGTATTTTTTAAATAGTTTAGTAAAACAAAAACTTACAACGAATTGGCATAGTGCTGCCAAAATTTGCTTAAAACAAGCTTTTCTGCTGTTTTATTTAGTTGTGGCTATATTTACACAAGAAACAAAAAACATAAACAGAGTTTTTGATATTTTTTAATAAATGAAGGAAAACTTTATTTAAGAAAAATAGCACATTCTAATCAAACGTATACAAAAGTATCAAGTCTGTAAATGTATATTTTTATGCGCAACTAAGTAATTGTGCTTGTTGAATATATTAAGGTTGATTTTTAGCTATCTATTTAAACTATATTTAACTTCACTAAACTATTTTTAACTTCTTTTTAGCTAATTTCATTAATTTTGGACTTTAGATACTTAATTTACTAATTTCATCATACACTTAAAACTAGTTTTGCTTCTAAAAGAGATTAAGTATAGTTGAAATATTGTAACAAAATTTGTAACAAAGTTTTATTTAATTAAATAATACAAAAGTTAAATAAAATGTTTTCTAAAAATAGCTTGCATAAAATTTTGCTAAAACACTAGTTGTTTTATTACATTTGCTTAGTATTATGAGAAAACAGAGACTTAAATTAAAAGAGTGTTGGAGCTTAAGTTTTTCACTAAAATTTTTGTTACTTATAAGTACTTATAATTTTCCAACTATATGATTCTAACTTTTTATAAAGCATTTATTTATTTTTGATTTAAAAGTTTTTAGTGGCTAATCAATAGTTTTTAAGTTTATAAATTGTTATACAATATCGAACTACTTACTATTGCTTGAAGCTGCTCCAACATGAGAAGCTACTAAGGTTGGGTTTAATGAATCTAAAATTCGTATAATAAATTTTAAAAACTTGCAGTAAAATATATAAATACTCGAAAATTATCAGTAAGATGGTGTTAATTTATAATGATTGTTTGTAAAGCTGTATTTTACATAAATAGAAAGTACATTTAAATAAGAAGTTGTTTGATAAAAAGACAAATATTTCTAACAGCAAGTTTTATCAAATTTGATTATAATACTTTAATTTTATGAAGAAGTATTGCATTTATCAACAAAGCTTTTGTTTTTATTTAATGCGTATTTGGTTGTATAAAATAAAAAACATTTACACCTATTTATAAGTAATTGTAATTTTGTTTTACGTCTAAAAAAACTAAAAAAAAGTTGTTAAATTTAAGCGATTTTTAAAGTACTTGCTGAAAAAATAAACTTTAGAAAGCTTTTTATGACCAACTATTAATCTTAAATTTTCAAACTAAACACTACAGCATTTAAAAGAAAAACAACATTCAATAATGTTATTTATTACTAGTAATTTTACTGAAGAATTTTTAAACATAGTTTTTTAAATCCTCTAAGTATGCCAATAGATTTTTGTTACTTTTATGCCTTTATCGTTTTCTAATAAAAAAAAAATTTTCATTCAAAAGACAAAAAAAAAATCTTTTATTTTCACTCATAATAGTTGCATGAAGTACTTTGAAACCATTCTCAGCAAGCACGACTTCAAAGTTCTTCAAAAGCAACAACATGTTGAAATAATAGCTTGAAAAATTTTAAAAATGTAGATCATTGTACATAAAAAAGATTTTACAAGGTTTTGTAAGAGGTTAAGTCAAAAATAACATTTAAGGTGTTAATTTTATTATTAAGATATCTAATTTTGCTTGCAGTAGCTTCTTGCCGTTTTTTAGTTTAAACTTATATTTAATATTTAAGAGTACAAAGTCGGAGAGCTTAATGCTTTTTTTTGTAAAACAATAAGGAAAAAATAAAAATGATGAAATAAAAAAGAAAAAAAAAATCATTTAACGTTTGTCTTATCCTACAGTTTAAAAGCAATGGTTCTCAAACTTTCTCAGACTAATCTTAGCTTAATAATAAAAAAGTCTGTAGTAGAATTTTTATTTGTTTGTTTTTAAAGAACTAAATGAGTATTACTAGTTGTAATTTTAGTTATAAAATGCCAGTTTTTAGTTTTTTAAGTCTTAACTTAACTTTCTTTTTTCTTTTCGCGCAAGAACAAGTTCCGGAAAATAAGAGTTATATCGATAAAGAAATGAAGGAATGATAGAGTTTTTATTTTTTTCAAACATTCCGAGAAAATCAGCAATAAAAGTTTTCTTTTCTATACGTTTAAAAAGAAGTATTTTTATTAAACTGGTCACATCTTAAATGTTAATTAACTGCGAATGATCTATAAAAAGGGTTTTATTTTAAATAACTTCAGCTTTAAAATAAGGGTAAACAATAGTTTTTGAAAAAAAGAGGTCTTTTTTGGCCGTAGTAGAAAGTCGCGGAACTCATTGTTGTTTGAAATAAATGTTGCATTTGCATAAGAGTAAAAAAGTAATATTTTAATTATTTATTTAAATTTACGTGGATCGTCAGGTTTATGTAGATTTTTACTTTATTTTTTAAATATCTATAACAAAAATTATTACCGGGATAAAAAGACCCTGATGGTAACTCCGAAACTGGGCTTACTCCACCTAAAACAGTTAAACAAGCTTTAATTTTTTTTTAAGTATTTTGAGACTTAAGAGCTATTTTGAACAAGATTAAGTTTATGTATTTATAAATTAGTTTTACAAATGTTTAAAACATTAAAATTTTTTCTTAAATTTTGTTACTAACTGCCCATAAAACAAAGTTAAAACATATTGACACTCTGAAATAAACAACTGTCATAATGTATTTTAAAACTAAAGAATGTAGAAAACTTATTTTTGAAATACTAGAATATTTTTTTTTACATTATTGCGACTAACCTTCTTTTATTGGGCTTAATTGTACACCTGTTTTGTAAAATAAAAGTTAAAAAAAAAGTTATAAAAAGCAAAATACTCAAACTAAAACGTATACTAAGGTCAAAAATTAACAATTAATCCACATTTAAACTAAAATTATTTTTCAAACACATATTTCTACTTTCAAAAAAAAAAAATTAAATACCACTGCAAATACACTTTATTCTGTTTTGTAAAATGTAAAAGTAAAATGATATCAATGTGATCTATACAACTGTGATCGATACGTAAGTAAAACTAACAGTTTTAAACGCATATTATTAGTTAGTGTAAAAAATGTTTGCTTAAAATGTTTAGCAAGAAAAAAATAAATTATAGTACAACGGATGCCATAGCTTGACTTACAAATAGATTTATAAAAAAACACTAGAAGATTTTTTTTTCTTTTTTTACTGTCGATCTTGTTAAGAAAACAGATTATTCTTTTTGTAAATAAAATAGTGGCAGTACTTTTATACAGGGTGTGTAGTCAGTTCAGTTATGTTTTAAGCAACTTTTAAAAATTTAATTTTGCAAAAACTTAAACAGCTATTTAAAATTTAAAAAACTATATAAAATTTTCAACAAAAACCTTGCATTTTACCAAACATTTGGCTTCTTCTGAGTGCGTTCTTCCTCAAACTGGATTGGTTGGGAGGAACACCGAAGCTACTTCTTCTGTTGCCCGATGATCTTCTCGGGCTTGCTTGAATATGAATATTTTATTATAATCAAACAGTTTTGACTTCTTAAACCTAAGTTCTGGTACAAGCTTAAAACAACTTATAAAATTTTATTAAGCATGTTTTTTTTTTCTATTTTTTATTCAGTAAATTTTTGTAACGGTTTTTCTTGTTCAAGTTGTAAAAGTAAATATTAGTTTCTATTTAGTAATATCATTCTCACATATATGTAATATTAGTTTTGGTTTTTTGCAATATATCTTGTACTTTTCTAAATTACAATTACCATCAACTACCATAAATTTTTTGGTAGATGGAAAACAAAACTAATTATCTTTAGGATGAAATAACTACAGAACAAACAGAGTTGCAAAATGTTTTACCAACTTAAATAACATGTTTAGTATTTTTTATTGTTATCTGAGTTATTTTCAAAGAAAAATAAGTTTAATAAATGCTATACAAGCTTAAACAAAGCTGGTTAAAACAAAATTTTACCTATCACTCACGAGAACAATATTTTTTTTAATAAGTATGAATGACTAATTTTCAAATTAAGAAAAATATTTTAGTATTTAAACTTACTATTTCCACGAGAAAAAGAAGCATTGTTTGCATAGAATGCGGTTTCATTCAATGAGTCTGAAATATGTTACTCTAATTAAGATGTCTAAGACTACTTTTAGTTTAATAAACAAGTTTACTAGTTTGTCAAGTTTATAAAAATTGAGCAATGGGTAAGTCAACTATTAAACAGTTGTGTAAAAAAAAAGTTATTAATATAATTTATTCGAAAATAAATCTTTATATTATTTAGATAATTTAACAACACTATTTTATTTACATAGAAAGTATATAATACTAGATTAAAACAGTCTACCTTATTTTACAAAAGTCTTTTTGCATGTTTTAAACTATGATAACGAAGTTTAAATTAAACTAAAAAATTTATTAACCAGGATAGAAAGATCTTTCGGGAGACCGTCTTGTAACTCTGTTAGGACTTTGAGGACTGCGAGACATCAATCCTGGTCTTGTCGACTTTCTTGCTACCTGTCTTGTTGACTTTCTTGCTCCTGATTTTATCGGACTCGACCGTTTTTTTCTATTCATGGCTCTGGGGTATGGTGATTCTGAAATGTTCAATCTAAGTTATCATATGTGTCAATTAAAGAGAAATAGCAAAATAATGTTTTATGTTATTTAGTTTTATAGTTGTAGTGAGCAGTTTGAAACTATTTAGTTATGATACAGCTGTTTAAAAATCTTTAAGTTAATTAGGAATGTCCGTTTAAAGTAACTTTTTAATGAATATGGTTTAACATTAAGTTAGTTTAACCAACCTGATTTAAAGTTAAGAATTAGTTGATTTGTTATAAGTAGATTGTTTATACAATTTAGATATGCTAGATTGCTCCAATTTTTATAAATAAAAAACAAGATAGAAATATCATGATTCTACTTTTATGCATAACAATTTTATATCTAGTATGCTGAAGAAAGTTTGTGATTTAATGTTATAAATTATCTAAGCTAGCATTTCATATTACATATGCATATTAATTCTAAAAAGTTATTTGAAGGAAAAAGTATATCTACATTGTCCTTAAAAAAGTTATACTTTTAAATTGTTAAACAAAAATAAACGAAGTAAATACAATTAAAACAAGATTTTATGAAATTTGGTTTAAATTTGTATCTTTTTTTAAAGCTTAACAAAACTAAACTTGACTAGCTTTTTTTAAAGCCATTTTATCTACTATACTTAAGCTTTGCTTACTTGAGTTCCGTCTTTTACATGAAATGCGATTTTTCATTGTGAGGCTTCTCTTTAGTTTCTTATAAAATGCTTTAGTCTTAATCTATTGTGTTGTAAAATTTGCTGTTTCTTAAGTTTCTTTGCTTTGAACCTAGTTTGCTACTTACTTTTAAGCAATAACTAAATAAACTAGTTGTCAAGAATTTGTTAAAAAACATTTGCTAAAAGTTATTGTACGTCATAATAAGTAAAAATTAAAGTCCCAGTGCAAATAAACTAATACATTATCATAATTAAACTCTGCTTTAGTATGTTCAATAATGTAACACACATTTTAAAATTATCTAAACAAGAGGTCAGCAAACTGCAGCCTGCGGACCAATGCGGTCCACACTGCACTAATTATCTATTAACTTACGCTTTTTAAAATACTGGATTTATTTTGGTTATATTTAAATATATAAGATTTATGATTGCTTATCTTATCATATGTTTTGATTAAAACAACAGTATTTCTCTATTAAATTTAGTGCTTGAATTTTTTTGAACAACTGAGGCCCGCAGTAAACATTTTTTCAATACAGTAGAAATTTGCCAGCTACTTATAAAAGGCGCCGACATTTGATCTAGTCAATGGAAAACTTTACACTGATAAATACGTATATTTTTTTTTTCGAAACTTGTAACTTCATGTTTGTAAATAGTGCTGGATAACTTTATTCTACTAGTTAAGTTTTTAAAAAAGCTTAAGCTTACAGTTTTTAGAAACTTATCAAAACATATCAAACTTAAGAAATCAAAATTTTTGATATTTATAGGTTTCATTCAAAATATAATAAAATTTAATTAAAAAAGACACTCATTCATTACAAAGTGGATGTGCACAGTAAAAAATATGTAATGGATATACAAAATTACATTTTTAAACCAAACAATCAAATATTTGAAATTAAAGTACTAATCTTAATCTTAAAAGAAGTACCTAAAAATAATCTATAAATAACATATTTCTAAAAACATGTTTTAAAGCTTATTAACAGTAGTTTTTATATATTATATCTATTATTATTGTCTGTTTTAGCTTTTGAAAAAAAACAACAAACTAGATTTTCAACTTTAATTTTCTTTTGTTTATACATTGTTTGTTGATCGTAAATTACTAAAACAAGAAAAGATAAGCAACAAGACTACTTTTTATTTTTAGTTGTTTGTCCTGTTCACTTGTTCAATAAACTTGTTTTTTAAGTTTCATAACAAAAAAAATCTAAAATAAAATATTCACAAAATTTTCTATACTCTACACTAAACTATGTTATAAACTTATCAACATACAAAACTATCCCAATTTATGATAAAAACTGAATATAATCTAAGACACAAAGTTAAAGCTAAACTAGAAGTATGCCTGATGCTAGATTAAAACTATTGATGAATGTAAATTATGTAGTTCTATTAAATTTTCACTAGTTCTGTAACTAGTCTATGTCTGTAAAGTCATAATTTAAGATGATTGTTTTTATTCCTCTAAAATTGGAAATGAATTAAATCGCTGTGTTTATATAAAAACTAGTTTACCACAATACTTTATTAATAACTCACAATATTTAATAACGTTTTCTGAAGAAGCTTTCACTTTTAATCAAGTTACTATAAATCTGCTACTCCAAATAAAAGTAAATAAACTAAATATTTTACTACAGTCTACGTAATTAGCATGAAGCTTTTGGTGCTAATTGCTGCAAACCTTGCTGCAACATTTGCTTCCTCCCAGAACCTGCAGGTCACGTGCAAATCAGACTCACTCTCTTACCACCTCATCAACTCTCCGTCGACCGACCCCGTTGTCCCTGTCAACCACCTTGTCGCCATGGGCAAGCAGGGGCCAAGGGGACCTACGGGGGAGAAAGGAGAAAAGGGGGAGTGCGTTTATGACGTCAGTGAGCAGCTGGGGAGGAGTCGACGAGTTGAGTGAGAAAGTTGCGAATCAATCTGCGGGCGACCAGCAACAAAACAAAGAAATTAGACAACAACAAAAATAAATTACAAACCAGAGTGAGCTCAACAAACATCTAAAAATTTATAGTAAACATAATGCAGATAGAATTGAACAGCAGGCAGAAAATATTGAACATCAGGCAAATCTTTAGTATTTGTCGGCCGTCGTGGCCGAGCAATCAGAAGTTAACAAGCAACAAGCTATTTTAATTAAAGAACTATACAGTAAGTTTACAATTATTTTTGTTACTAAACAATTTTATTAAGTTTTAAAGTTTAAATTTTGATTTAAAAGAAAACTAGGTCAGAAAAATTAAAATGATATCTTATAATTTAACAATAAGGAGCTATACGAAATGCTCCGAGTTTTCTTTGAAATTTTTTTTACATGTACGAGTTGTTCAAACATACGTATAAAACTTTTCTTTTTCAAAATTTTAAGACAATAAAAACTTAAAATATAATTGTAAGTGTTTCAGTATACATTAAACCTAATTATTCCAATAAAAAATGTATAAGTTTTAGAGGTTAGTATAAGTTTAGAAATTGAAGTACTTATTAAATAAAACATAACACACTAGCTAAACATAATCTTATTTAAAAAACAGATTGCCAATTAGTACAGATAGAAAACAGCAATGCACCGTCAACACTACATCACAATGAAATATAACCGTTCAGTGTGATGAGGGATATTTTCTATCGAGTGTTCAGCAATTAAGTTGTAGAAATAGACATATTTTTCCATCTTTCAAATTTTGCAATAGTTAGAACGATTAAAAATGCTATCTTAATCAACAAGAATTTAGATTAGGAGTGGGTAAATTATAGCTATCTTTATTTTTTTTTTCCGTACTTCTTACAAAATGGTTATTTGCGGACTACTTAATTTTGAATAGCTATAAAACAAACTCTTTAAATCAAAATTGGATAGAAATTGTTATTTTATAAGCACTGCTGTGTACTGTGAAATTAAAATAAAGGAAAAGTTTCAGAGTATCTTTAATATAAAGGATCAATATTTTTTGTTACTTTTTAAATTTTAATAAAAAAACGTTTCAGGCCAGAGAACGTTGCCCACCCCTACTTTAGATAGCATTGGTTTTTGTTTGAAACAATTTCTAAAGTATTAATTTTTAGAATTTACTTTTTTTTTTGAGAATTAATTATACTGAAACTTTGTATACTAAAATCCGTATAATGTTTATATTATATAATAAATAATGTTATTTTTTTAACAAAAGTTTATTTTTCAAAAAAAAAAAGACTTAATTAGTTATCAACAGTAGTTAGTAGGTCAATTATTTTTTAAATTATATTTTTTTTATAAATGTCTGTACCCAAAATCCTTGTAAAATGATCTAATTTGTATTTTTGACCTTATATTGAAAAGTTTTTACTCTTATAAGTGTGTATTGTCATACTTTTGTAAAAACTGTGAACTAGGTTTACTTCTTTCAACTTTTAAATAATAGTTTGAGCCTTGAGTACTTTAAAATAGTTTTTGGTAGTTTCAAGTTTTTGTTTTGTTTAACCTTTAAACGTTGTGTTTAAGTGATACTCAGTATTCACTATTGCCAGGGTAAAACTTTACTATCTACAAGTTTTATAAGTCTTTATAATAAAAAAGTACATGTTTAAAACATTATAAAACCTAAAACTAATGTTAGTTATAAAGGTTATGTTTTTCCCTACAGTTATAAAACTTTACAGGATTTTAATAAAAGTAGTTTTTTGTATTGTTTTGTAAATTGTTGAATAAAATAAAAATATAGATTATTCCTAAGACGAACGCTAACTTTCATTTTAAAAAATACCTACAGAACCTTGCAAAGATCATCCGTGTCTCAACAATGGGACTTATGTGCCGGCCTCCAACGGGGGCGGATACTCGTGTCAGTGTGATTTGGCTCATTTAGGCGATAGATATGGTGAGATTTGAGTTTTTATTAAAAGCCGATTTTTAAGAAAATAAATTTCTTAAGAGTTAATCACAGTCCATTTCTTTGCATGATACTCATCATTATGAAATATATTTTTTAAAGTTGTGTTTCTTAAACACATACGTTGTCGTTGCCAGTTTTTAACAGTTTAAAAGCTTATAAAATAGTTTTAACTTAATAACTAATAATAACTAACGAATATTTTATTTAATTAACTTCTTTTATAATTTATACATTTTACCTTGAAAAAAATTGAAAATTTTTAGAGTAACACATTTAGCTGTACTCATGTTGAAAACTACAAGTTAGTTTAAACGTATTAAAAAAAGTTGTTAGTTTTAAATACACTAAAGTTTATCCTTGTTCTCATTATTACAGAATGCGATAAATTTGTGTTGACGCCTTCAAAAGGAACAGTCGATGAAGCGCAACCAATGTGCACGTCCTTTGGAGGAAAGTTGATAGAAGACACATTATCAGATCAGGGGTCTAGATTTCACTGGTTTTTGTTTACGCTTTTGAAATAGTATTTTTTGAAACTTCATTTGAGTAAGAGATTTCATTTATTTACTTTCATGCATTATTCTTTTGATAATATAGCAAAGGTTTGTACTAAACGAGGGTCTGGCAACTTTTTAAGTCTGCGCGCCAGATTTAATAAATGTAAGCCTTTTGCATCTAATTAATAATTCTTAGCGTACAGATTGATTTTATATAAAATTAGAATAAGAACTTTATTAAAGCAAACTTTAAGTGTTTTGAGTCTAAAAAGTATAAAAAATACAGTAATGCCAACCCCTATACTAAGCAATGCAAGTTTATTTAAGGTTCAGTTTAAATTTAGTTCCAAAGTAAATCCTACTTATACCATTATTTTGATTATAATTGTTACTTTGATAAATACAATACCTAAACTAAAAGAAGTCACAAAATATGTGCAAACGAAAACGTTTAAAGTTGACATTATTAACAGTCAGATACAGCAAGTAGCTACAATAGCTTACAAATGCTTAGAATAGCTGAACCGTGGGTTGGAGTGAGAGACTTTGATAAAACCGGAATTTATAAATACATCTCACCAAGGTGCGATGCTCAGTTGAACAGAATGAGCTTGTTCAGTGCATGGGGCGGTCTTGATGGTAGGCATAACGACGAACGTTGTGATTATATAAGTTTAGCAACTAATGTTTTTGATATTTCTTGTACAGACAGCCACTATGGTCTCTGCGAGTTAGCTGTTTGTATAAATGCTGGTAGTTAAAAAATGTGATTTTTATTACTAGTTCTTAAATATACAACTTAATTAAATGTTTTTAGTTTAAAAAGTTAATAGTTGAAAAAGTTAGTCTTTTTTGTTTATGTATTTTAAAAATGTTTATTTAAACTTTTGGAAACCCAGATTTATATACATCAACAAATTACATATAAAATAAACGTTTCTTGTAAGGTTGTTTTAATCGAAAATCTAAAAATAAACTTGTTATTCTGCACTTTTTCAGAGTCTTTTCTTTGTAGTAATTAGCTACGGTTTTATAATTGGATTTTTTATATATTTTTTCAAGTAATTGTTATAATTAACTACATAAAAGACTTTAGTAGTTCACTTAAAATCCTTAAAAGTCTTAACAAAAAACATTTTTTACGCATATAAGTTATTACAACTATTTAAGCTATTTTATATTGGAGCACTTTAGTCTTTCGCGAAAATTCGTACCAAAAAACTTCTCTTTGCGTATAAATTTGAATTTTCACAATCGAAAAGACTTATTACAATTAGTATTATAGTTAATTTGGCAGAACAAGTTCAAGAAAACTAATAGTTTACATATTTTTTGAATTATTTATTGTTCTTAAGTTTGTTTTAATATAAAATTTAAAACAGTTTGCCTCTTTTAGCTTTGTTTTGCAAGGTATACTTACAATTTCAACCTGCGATCACTTCCCACCTGCACAATTTCCGACCGTCTATTTTTCTTTTTTTTATATTTATTTTTTGTACTATCACTGTTACCTCTAACCCTTACCTTTTGTCGGTAAGCAGTTCTCAGACTTGATCGGGTGGGAATTGTTCACAAGTGGGAATTGTGCACAGGTGGTAATAGATCGCGGGTTGGAACTGAGCCGTTCCCGTTTTGCAATTATGTCTAATTCAAATAAAAACGTGTTTATGAAATTTTAAGCTCAAAGAAAAGCTTCGAAACTTTTGTAATGTTGAAGCTGCATCTCGATCTTTGTCAGCTGCATATTAAGCGTATACAAATTTTCAATACAAAGTTTTGTAGAATAGCTCAATGCTGGAACTGCATAAACTTCAGTAACTGCGTATAAAATTGAACTTATACAACAAAAAAGACTTATTACATTAAGTATAATAGTTAATGTGGTAGAAAAGAACATGTTCAACAAAAACTGATAGTTTCATACTTTTTTATTGTTCTTACGTTTGTTTTGTTATCAATTTTAGGACACTTTGGCACTTTCAGCTGTGTTTTGCCAGTTGTGTTTATAATTTCAAACCGCGATCAATTCCTACCAGCACAATTTCCGACCGGCTATTTTTCTTAATTTATCTTACTTTTTCTTGATTTTTTATTTTTTTTTCACTTCTACTATTACCCCTAACACTTAACCTTGTTCAGTAAGCGGTTCTGAAATTTAATCGGGTTGGAATTTTGTGGATGGCAATTGTGTACAGTTGGGAAAAGATCGCAGGTTGGAACTGAGCCGTTCTCGTTTTGCAATTATGTCTAATATAAATAAAAACGTGTTTATGACATTTTAAGCTCAAAGGAATATATAAGATATTCAAAATTTTCGTTTCAGCTGGATATTAAACGTATACAAATTTTCAATACAAAATTTTGTAGAAAGCTCAATTCTGGAACATCATAAACTTCAGTAACATGTCAATTGTAAACAGTTTTACAAAAATTTACAGAATGTAAAAAAATACCATAAAGAAGCGAAAAAATCTAAATATTTATGCGAAGCAACAGGAGCAGGCCAAGTTACAGCAAAAGGAACATTGAAGCATGCTAGCTAGAAGTTGAAGATAGAAAGTCAGCTGCACAAGCTGGCGAGCGCGCGCGTTTAGAAGCAACCAAATCAGCAGGCTGCCTAGCGGGTGAACTTAAAAACAAGGCAACAAAGGTTGCCAAAAACGAACAAAAAGTTTAATAAGATGAAGCGCTCACAGCTCAACGCAAAATATTTAAGTTAAGGAATTTTTTAATGAGCAGTTTTCAGCATCCCCTAACAAAAATTCTAGGCGTCTCCACTGCTGTAGTACACGTACCTAAACTTGTTTTTTATTTTTAAATATAAAAGCTACGAAAGTCAATTTCAAAGTTATACTATATATTTGTATCTTTGCCTCTGTTGTATATTTACCTACTTTTTATAACTCGGATATTCATGAAAAGTTTTGCGCCGCTGATTAGTATTTTCTTAATTAGGCCATCGTATAACTTTGTAATTATTTTACCAATATCATGATATACTTTTTCTGGACCAATAGTATAAATCATTAATATCTAAATTAGATGTGTGTTTAATATTATTTAACTTGCTTATACGTTTTTAAGCTATAAAACAAAATTGGTTAGAGAGAAAAAAAAATCGATAAAACGTTAAATAATTTTAAGAAAAAATAGTCTAAAATTCTCTTTAATTATTAAATAAAAAAAATCTTGTTTTTTATTAACATGTAGATATAAAAACTAATATCTGGCTTCGAACTTTAAGACATATAATATATGGTCATTTTTAGATATACTTATTACATTTTTCTGGCTAAAACTTAATCAAAATAAACTTGCATTTTTTTTAAAGATTTAACTTGGTTTATTTTTAACAACTTAGTTGTTTAATCATCTATAGCATAATCATTGCATATTTAAAATAAATCTACTATTGGGAAATTTTAGAAAACCTAAATATTTCTCAAAAATAATTTTAGTCCAGGGCATTTTCGGTCATAAGAAGTCCAACATCAAAGAGAAGATTTGCTACTAAAATCTAAAAAAAAAAAACTTTACCTAATTTAAATCACTACTTAATCAGAATTACTTAATAAAAGTTGGTTTATTAAATAATAAAAAAAAAATACAAATATACTAATTTAGCTTACGTTTAAATATCTTATAACATGGCAATAGAAAAAACTAATTATCAAAAAATATAATTATATTGCAGTTTTTAGGTTTATAAATACTTTTTAAGATAAAAAAAATATATAATTCAGATAAAAATCGTATCTGAGGTTGATAAGGAGTTAGTATAAATATTTTGTGTTTTAGTGAATTAAATTGTATCTGTAAAATTTTACTAATTCATCTTACAAGAAACTAATTTTAGTTAACTTAAAGTAAACTAATTTGTTTCACTTACGTTATCTTCATCTTCAAATAGAGGGAAATCTTTAACAGCAGAATAGTTTGGATACTGATCTATAAGGTAGTTGACTACCGGTTCATATGCTGCTTTCAGCTTGACAATCTTTTCTTCCTCTGCATGGTAAACACTAAAAATAAATATTTTTAATAAGTTTATTGACACTATTATTTATACTAAGTTTTTTTTTATAATAAGTTTTTTTTTTAATTATTTAGCTGTTTCAAACTATTTGCTATTTGAGACCAGAGTTTCATTTGCCAATATTGTTCCAATTATTAGTTACTTATATAATCTTAAATAACCAACGTTGGGTTTTGAACACTGTGATGAATGTAAATAACTTTCTCAATTATTTGAGTCTCTTCATTCACTTCTTCCATATGCACGAGGCGAAACGCATTTTCTCTCACCAACTTGAGCTTTGTTTCGGCGTTTATGACATCATAAGTTTCTGGTATTCCCCCGTTGCCAACGTTAACTGAAACTCCCCTCACTGTTCGCTTTTTTTCATCTATAAACAAATTAAAAAGTGTTGTAGACATAAATAGTAAGAATAATTAACCAATTCATATTATGACTTTTAATAATCTTAGGTTGTTGTAATTGTAAGATAAGCGTAAGTTTAATTTATTATTTGTATTATAATAGATATAAATCATTATGTATTTTTATTAGGAATAAAATTAAAGAAAACTTTTAAACACATTAAATAACATTAATTTTTATTCAAACAAACCTGGGGAGAGCGAAGGTGGGAGGAAATCATGCAAATGAGAGAGGTATCTCGAATCTGCAGCCTCATCAACATCCACGTGACTTGCTAATCGACCAATCATCTCTCTCATTTTGTCCTTGAATGCCTGCCGTTTGCTTGCATCCTATAAAAATAGTTTTTTTATACAAAAGGTCTTGAAAAATTTTAAAGCCATAAGTTCTTTATAGTCAAAAGTATCATAAATTTTTACGCAAGGTAGTTTGTCACAATTAACTTTAGAGTTGTAAGAGTTTGATGGCTACGATAATTTCACGTAGTTGTTTATACTTTAAAACAAGGTATTTTTTACAATATAGTTTGATGTTATTAAAGTTGATAACTATTTCTTTGTTTCAATTACCTGATTTTCGTTTTGCACGCCGTTATACTCGAAAAAGTCCAGCGGAATTCCTTTTCTGAACTCAACGTCTCTCTCCATTGCATCTTCTAATGCCACTCCAATCACCTGTTTTCACAATATTGGTAAAATAATAAATAACATGTTTTAGCTTCATAGGAACTATGTATTTATATTATACAAACGTTTTGAACAAGCAAACTTAATCTTGCTATTAAACAAACTAAAAACTAAGCATATTTTATAATTTTAACTTTTGTTTGATTGAAATTTTTTCAAACGGTTTTCTGTATTTTTTTTACATGATTGATCACTCAATAACAAACGGTTCCAATGTAAAGAAACAAACCGTTTTCATGAGATCGTACCAGGAGTTGCACTGGTAAGTAGATATGGTGATGTGAAGTGAGTGAGTCTCGGGCAGAGCGTTGGCCTGATGTACGAATCCACGGGGAAAGTACAACAAATCACCCGCGTTCAGCGTCACCTCCAACACTGGCTCCCCTACATCTTTCATTTCTTTTTGTGATAAGTTGTCTGTTTATTTATATTTTTGTTCACTGAAGCTTTTATGTTTGTAAACGTTTATAACGTTTATTGTTTTTGCTTTAAGAAAACATAACTTACCTTAAGTCGTCTAAGTTAATTGTAAAATATTATAGATTGTATTTGAAAATTAATATTTTTTGTATGGGTAAAAGTTATTATTTTACTAAGAAATTCATTAATAAAGAATTTTTTTTAAAGTCAACATATAGTTCTATATAGTTAAAACTTAAAAAAAGATTAGTAATACTGTACTATTTTACTTTATAATTAATTTACATGAACAAACAAAACACTTACGGCTAGATGTACGCGGAAGCCTTTGGTCAATGTTTTTGTTGCGGTCGACTTTCGGCTGGTAGACTTTCCAGTGCTTTTTACCCTCAAGTTGCAGCACAAACGCCTCTATGTCGTCATAATGCGGTGCAAACCCCTGTGTTCCGGCTGGAGTGAGATAGCTATAACAATTAATTACAGTTGTGCGTGAATAACAAAATACAAAAAAAAGCGACTTAAAAATTAAAAACATTGACAAAGGAAATTCGTCCAATTTTTAAAAATAACTGTAAGTTTTTTTACTTTTATTATTAATAGTTTTAACTATTTGTTAACTGGACACTTGATACTTTTATTTTTATATTATAAAATATTTAAAAATAGCTTACATGTTTGCACCAACCATACTTTTGAAATACTCCTGCATTGTTGAACAAATTTTCAAAACTTTTGGTGAAAAAGACTGGGGATTCTTAATTCTTAAAGAACAGCCTTCCTGTTAAAGTATGTACAAGAGAAATATTAGTTTGATAAAATCAATTGTATTATATATTTCTAAACTATTTTATTATTGTTTTAATTTTTGTATTTGTTATGGAAAATAAAAAGACTAGCTTAAGTTATTGTAAAATCAACTATGTTGTTAAAATAAATTATGTTTAAAACATTACTAATTTAGTGTTAGTTTTACCATAAACTATAAATAACTTTATCTCATGTACAAGTATTATCTTCATGAAGATTTTTATAGAAATTAGTTAGGAGACAGCTATAAAGATTAATTTATAAAAGATGTAACCAGTTTTATAAACTTCAAAATATATTTTCAGCATTAAAGTTAGTGTGTTAGCAACCAAGTTTGTTTCTGACTTTTGTTTTTTACTAAAAACTTTGTGTAAATACAATGAAATAAATTTACGGAAAATGTTTGGTAACTACAAAGATTTTATAAACAAGTTTAATTATTTTATCAACACATTATGAAAGGTAGGGCCATGTAAGTTCATACAATCTTTTGTAGTAAGAGTAAGTTTTAATAGTTTTATTTTAAGCAATTTATCAATAAGGCAATATAAGGTCATTTCATAGTTTTAACTTCGAAACATTACTTTAAGCTAAGTTGATGACGCTAATACAAGTTATAACTAGTTTTTAAACTATCAGCAAATACATTTAAGAACTATTACAAGGAAGGCTTTAAAAAATCTGTAAATTTAGAGTTGTAGAAGTAAAAGGATAAGGAAAAATATTAAAATGTTGTTGTTTTTCTTTTATGTTTTACCTAGCAAAACTGTTCATAATAGTAATGTATGAATCAATTTTAAAGGTCATGAAAACGTTTTGCAATACATATATTACTTATTAAGCCAAATTAGCACTAATTTAACTATATAACAAATTTAAACGACTTTAAGCAGTAAATGAAGCAAATAATACTTTGTTTTTTTTAGAAAGTTTTTCTACCAAATAATCATTTTAATTTTGCATAAAAGAGAAAATAAAAATCAAAACAAATGTATTTAAAAATTATCACAAATTTTATTTTAAAATCCCATGTAAAACACATCATTTGAAACTAATAAAAATTAAACTACACTAGTGGTCTTAAACTTTTAAGACTCTGTATACACAAATCTACTAAAAAATAATTACTGTGCATACTAGGCTGTAATAAGTATAAATTATGACCAAAAAAATTACGTTATATATATTTTCAGCTGCTTAAAATTTAAAAGAGGTGTGAATAATTATTAACTTATACTATGATTAGGTCTTTTCTAAAGAAAAATACAAAACCAAAGCCATTTAAAAAACAGCACGTAAACATTCTATTAACACTTCAACAATTACTTTGCATACCGTAAAAGCCGTTGAAGTACAGGACACAAGTTTATTTAAACATGTTTCAGATCACTACATAAAAGTTACTTATCTGAGGCGTTAAATAAAATACTAACTTTAGTTATAATTTAGGTTTCATAAAGAAAATATTTTATTATTTTAAACTATGCAAAACAGTTGCTTTAATTTACCTGAAACTTTTTCCAAGCAACTGAGGGTCTGACCACACCGTGAAGATTTTCCGTTGTTCTCACGCCATCTTTGTATGCGGTGACGTCACAGTTGACGGTGTACTGCATCTTTCCGCTGCTCATTATCTTGTTGAAATCCGAAGTTGTGAAAATGTTGTTTTTGAAAGACGCAGTGTCTCGCCTGATCAACAACTGCTTTTTCTCCCAGTGCTTGCTGCAAATTAATGAGAGTTTTTAAAAAACTGGAGTATTTATTAAAAAAATATTTTTTAAATCAGCTTAAATAAATTTTGATAGAAACAAAAAATAATCATAATTCATAACAATGACAATAAATTAGTTTGATACATAAAAAACAAACTTCATGAAAGTTTTCAAAGGCACAGGATTGATAAGCCATTCAAAGTAAGCTTTTCCATTTTCTACACTGTGGCCGGTTAATTCAGGTAGTTTTGAAAACTTTGCGTGGCTTGTAGATTGTTGATTAGGTTTCTGAATCAATATTTAAAATATTATTTAAACTATGCAAATTTAAAGTTAGTAGTTAATAAAAAAGCGAAATACTATTATCGTACTTAAGTTATTAGCTATTTTGTAAAAGTAGTTATTATAATTATTCCATTACTTTCTTAATATATTTGAAACTAAAGTAAACTAAAAAAAAATTGTCAATTATATTATAGTAGACTCAACTTGAACAAAAAATTTTATGGCACTTGTGTTGTTTTTCTGCAAAACTTTCTTTTCAAGTTAAGCTTTTAATAAAACCTGTATTTACTCTCCGTCCGTGAAGTGATGATTGATTTTTGTTAAACTTTAAATAAAAACTATGATACTATCTTTTATGTATTTATAATTGCGTTTTTGTAAGCATCTTAGTTTATTACTTAACATTTTAAACATTTTATAAAAACTTTGTTAAAAAAGCTTAAATAAATATTTTCAACGATACTTAAAACAACGGTTTTTTTTGAAGTACTAATGAAACAAACTATACAAAAAAAGAATAAAAATTTTAACCACTCACTTTCTTTTTCTTCACACTGGTTGTTTCTTTCAACGTGCTTTTTGCTTGGCGTTTCACTGCTTGAGTCTGTAAAAAAATTCTAAAAATAAATTCTACAATTGTTGTTATAAGCGTTTACCTGTTTTTTTACAACACTTAACTATATAGGCCTTATAATAACGGTTAATTATTTTTATAAATTAACTATTTTTTCTTAATTAAACTTCTCTTACTACTATATAGTTTTGTTTCTCATTTTGAAAAACTATTTTTCTTGGTTGCATCTGTATTCCATGCTTAATGTAAATAAATTAATTATTTAGGTGCAAACCGAAAAGTAAGATCCAACATCTTTTTTAGAAGATACTTAAGTCATAACAATAATTACTTTGGCAAACCTTTATTATTACAAATATTTTGCTTCTAGAAAACAAAATATTAGAACTACATTTGCAAAAGTTATTTTTATTTATTTAAGCATTGCATTAAAAAGATAAGTTCATTGAAAATCAAGTATTAAAGTTTAAACAAAAAAAAAAGATAATATGAATAATAAAAGAGAAACTGAGTTATAAACAGTGAGTTTTGCAGAAGTTTTATGCTTTAGATAGGTGCATGAAATGTCTTAAACAAGACAATAAAATACATCTGTCCTGTTTGAAATGATGATAAAAAGATTTTTATTTACACCAGTTGCTTGAACAAACTTTATGAGTTTTTATTTTTTTGTCCTTGAATCATAATACTATTGATAAGAAATTATGTAAAAGGCAAACTTATTTTAAATTATCATTGTTGCAAGTGCTAAAGATAGAGAAGAAGATTTATAGGGTAAAACAAGGACAGTATTGAATTAAGAGACAGTGCTTATGAGTACTTTGTCTTACAAAATCGGTGTAATAAAAATAACAATAGCAACCACGGAAACTATCTTTACAAAAGTATTGTAATAGTTTATCAATTTTCCTAATGAAAAACAATGTGTATTATCAAATACAAATAAAAAAAAAACATATTTTGTAGTTAATAATAAAGCAACAAAAAGGAGAACAGCTTTTAAAATAAGACTTAGTTTAGATTCAATCAAAATATAGAAATCTAAAACAATGTTTCCCAAACTGGGTCAAAAAGGCCCCCTTGACGACCATGAGCAGCAATGGGACCAAAGAGGGCAATGAGCAATAAAGGTAGCACAGGGGGCTATGAAGTCATTAATTTAAACTTACACCAGATATTCCTAAGTTGATAATAAGGAGAAGAAAAAAACAGATTTAGGCAGTATTAATGGTAGTTTTCGGGAAAATCTAGTTAGCGGGGAAAAAGTTGTTTTTTTAATTTCTCTACAAGGGGCCTTTTGTAATAAAGTTTGTGTAACCCTAATATAAAAAAATAAACGAAAAAGAGTGTTATATAAAAAAATTATAAACCACACGTTAACCGCACTTATAAAAAATTGTGTCTAATGTTTAGATAAAGTATTTATGTTAATAAAAGCATTAGAAAATTTTTAGTTTATAACGTAGCTTCATATATATATAAATACAAAGACATCTAAAAAAGTTTTCTAAATAAATTTAATAGACCTTAAATCAGTTGCAACGAGAATTTATTGTTGGCTTTTATTGTTTAAATACATTTGAAAATTTGTTTGCATGACATTTCATATGTTTTTTGTCTCTCAAAATAATATTTAAGTTTAAATATTTAATATAGATGAGTTCGATTTCAAACGCGTTTTAACTGACTGTTTTTTATACATCTTTTTGTATTTTGATAACTTGTTTTTAGAGAGCGTACTTAGCTTGAGAGCGTTTTTTAGGAATTTTCTAAAAATGTCTAAACATAAAATCAAATTATTTTCCTTATCTAAATAGCTAATTAAAAACTTTTATATTTATTCTAGAGAACAGTCCTTTTTCTTTAATTAAAAAAAATCTACTAAGTTTGGGTTTGACTTTTTGAGTGGGGCCCTATTAAAAATTTTGATTTTTTTTTAAATTTTTTTATTCATACAAGCTTTTCCTTAAAAATATTGATTTAAAAAAAAAATTTAAAACTTGTTTATTAAAATGATTTTAATGATGTTGTAAACTCTTTTTTTAACTTTTTTTTATACCATAAGCTTGAATAAACTTTTCTGAAAAATTCAAATTTTGCACGATTTTCGTTTTTCAGATTTACAGCATTTTATGCAAAAATAAAAATTATTAATGCAATATTTTATTTTTGCATAAAATACTGTAAGTAACAATATCATTAAACTCATTTTAATAAGTATTAAATAAAAAAATTAAAAAAAAATTTTTGGAGAAAAGCTTCTTTCTATAAATAAAAAAATAGAAAAAAACTCTAAAATTTTAAAGTGGCCCCACTCAAAAAGACAAACCTTAATTTAATGGAAGACAAAAGACTCTTCTCTAGAATAAAAATATAGTTTTTAATTAGCTATAAAGACAAGGAAAATAATTGGTTGTTAAGTTTGGACATAAATTTAAAATTCCTAAAAACGCTCGCTCTCAAGCTAAGTTCACGCTCGTCTTGTTTTTTGTTTCAAGATTCAAAAAATCAAACTGTTCTAATTCACAGGCAAATCAATCACTTTTAAAATGTTTGAACAGAAGTAGAATAATCTTCCTCTTGTTCATTTTTTACTCGGCACTTTATGTTAAGCGTGCATTTCTAAAGCCAAAACCTTTGTATTTAATATGCAGTTTTTAATTCAGATTACTACTACTTAAGTACACACTTCCTGTTGAGTCTGCAAATTTATGCAATAAAACTCAGGATGAATAGTTAATTAAAACAAACAAACGTAAAGAAAACTTCATTGTTAAACACAAAAAACAATGAAAAAGTAGTTTGGTTGTTATTGTTGGGAACCATAAGGACTATATAAATTTAAAAATATTTATCAAAGATACACTACGTCTAAAAACCTATAAAACAACAAATAAACTAGTCAACTTACATTAGGTGTTAAAGATTTCATTTCTTCAACATTTGGTTTATTTGTACTCATTATAAAATCTCTTTAAAAACTAATTAGTGTTCAAAAAAAAAAGAAATTAGACTAAAAACTAACAAAAATAAAACAAAGCAATCGGTTAGTTAAAAAAAGAACCTCTTGTACGCTTATTTAAACTTGACGTATACAAAAAAACATACATAAAAGATCTGACCAAGAAACTAAACTTCAAAAACTAATTCTTATACTCTTTAAAAATATAAAAGTTTGAAAAAGCTATACCTAACTTTTAATAAACGTTATTTTATCTTATATGAACATTTTTCAGTAATAAAGAGTAAAACGTTTATAATGGCACAAGAGGTTTTTATAGTATGCATATTAATCATTAAAAAAAAACTCTTTACCTTTTTATTTATAAATAAGCATTCAAATTATGACAAAGTTTTAAGTTGTTAGATATAAGAAAAATGTTCTTTGTTTTTTTTTTTCTATTTAGGATTGATATAGCTGTTAAATGTAATTAATTTTGCAATTAAAACAATTGGTAAGTAAAAAAACAGAATTTGGTTTAACTACTAATAATTTTTATCTTTCTTTTGTATAAACTGCTGTCCTTTTTATATACAAACAAGTTTCTTTAGACTACATTAAACTTCAGTATATGTTAAACATTCACTTAACATTTGAGGGTACAATTAAAGATTAACTACATTAATTTTTATATGTGAGGCTAAGTTTTAAGGAGATTTAGAAAAAAAAGCAGTTAAAACTCAGATAAAACTACTTAGTTCTGTTTAAATAACTAAATTTTTTTACAAACATTAGTTAATAATTTTGATATTAATTTACGTCATAACTTTATTTTTACTATTTGTAAGATAAATCAAAAGTAAATTAATTTGAAACAAAGTTTTAGAACTTAAATCTTTAAAAAAAAATAAATATCATATTTCAAATGATAAAGCTGAGATAATAAAATTAAGATAAAGAGTTTACTTTTCCATGATGGTACTTGCTTATTTTGTCAAGTTGTAAAATAGTTGGAAACATATAAATTTACTAGTTTTAGTTTATGTATTAACTTAAACAATGGGGCGCTCTGCTTGACCATAATAAAAATTTCAAGTTTTCAAATGTATGATAGTTTGAAAAAATAACTTGTTGTTTTACTTAAAAATTCAGTAGTTTTGATTACAAAAATTGTACAGCTTAAAAATATAAGTGCTAAAAATATTCTTAGAAGTATTCTAAATCTAGCTTTTAAGATATATTACAGGGTTGAGAAAGAATTTTGAAAACTTACTTCAGGTTTTCTTATTTTTCAAATATTTTTTAGAATTTATTCCAGATTTTTCAAAGTACATCTTTTAAGCAGGGTTGCTAAATGTTTTTGACAAATTTTCTCCAGGTTTATAAAATTTCTTCCGGGTTTTTAAAGGTACACATATTTTGGTCTATTATTAGTTTAAATCTAAGTTTAAGGTAAGAAATTGTGTTAAATAATACTAAAATATTAAAAAGTCACTCTACAGCTACTTTAAATGTGCTTTTTAATATTTTTTTTTGATGACGACCAAGATTTAATACCTATATGATAGAATTTTCAAGTCAAATCAAAATTTTACTACTTAACATATTAAAATTGTTAAAAGTTCTAGTTTTTTCCAGGTTTTTTTTAATACTTTTAAAATTCCAAGTTTTAAGATTTTTTGGCAATCTTCTTTAAGACAACTTTAGTAGTAAATTATTTTTAAGTTAAAAAAGTTCTATTTTGACATACTAAAACTACTTTTCAATCCTAGATTTGCTCTATTGTAACTTGTACTAACATTTAAAGTCAGTTTCTTCAAAGTTTTTATAATATGCCTTAGTGTTGATATATAACATAATAGTAAAATATATTAAAAAAGATGAGTTAAGGCAGCTTTAAAAGTAATTTATGATAAAAATTAAATAAATAAAGATATTGGTACTTTATAGAGTTTTTGTATGTTATTAAAACTTTTAAATTTATATGTAAAACTTGTTTAAAATTCTAGGTTTTTACAAGCTTTTAGCTTAAGTTGTAAAATTCTAGGCTTTTCCTAAAATCTAGGTTTTTAGGCAGCTCTTTAAGTTAGATGAAAATAAAATAACAAATACAAAGTTTCTTGAAATAGTTTATAATAAAAACACAGTTATAACAAATACATATTATCAACAGTAAGCTTTTAGTTTACTAACACTAACTCAAGTGGTTAAAACCAAAAAATCCCAGGTGTGTTACTTTTTACTTCTGGAATTAAGTGTAGAAACAGTAATTTAGTTAAAATAACTACCATTATATTGCAAACAGAGTTTTTATTGTAAATATAAATATTATTAGTTAATAATTGTATAAATTACAATAAAAAATCTTAAAGAGTAGTATAAAATTACTGTTTTTTAACTTTAATCAAGCCTAATAAAAATTACCAAGCAAACTTAAAAATCCATACCACAACAATTTCGCATATGTTTTACTTACAAATTTATAATTAGTTTACTCATAACACAACATTAATTTATTTTATATTTTTAATATTAAAAGTAAAAATCAAAAAAGACTCTGTGTACACTTCAAAAAAAAACATCCTATATTTTATTAAGTCTAAGAAATGTTAAAAATGAGATTGAACAATTGTGCAGCTAAAAATATATTCTTTGTGTTATACTATTAACCTAAAATAAAAAACAGTATAGGTTGGTATTATTGTTCAAAATAAAAAAAAGCAACTTTTAATTTTGCTCTGAAATGTGGTGAATAACTTGTACAAAGTGAAAAAAAAAGTAAATAATACTTTTCTTGACTTATAGTTGTAAATGTTGAATTTTTTGCAATTAGATAACAATGGGTCTTCGTGAGGGTTACTTTGGCTCTTTTTTAAATGTCAAAATTTATACCTAATTATTTTCCTTATCTTTAAAGCTAGATTTTTTTATTCTAAAGAGTGTTCTTTTGCCTTTGATATAGAAAAAATCAATAGTTGATACTTGAGTGAGTAGTTATGTTTATATGATATTAATTTCTTTTAGTTGGTACGTTTCATTTTTGTCAATTACAGCCACGCGCAAATCCTTTTTTCTTACAGATTCAAAAAGACTTTTTTTCAAACTTAGCCAATTTATAAACAGTCTCTCGACTCCAGCACTACATATCGACTCAGTACTGTACAACTGTTTAATTTTTAATCTACAAATTGTAATACTTTTTGAAATACTGTTGCATATCTACCATGAGAGAATTAGGATCTGCTAATTTTTTTTATTTAATACCAGTTTACAAACTACAGCGAAGTTTACAAAAATATTTGTTACAGATGTTGATAAACTTCAAAGCCTGCTGCCTCGTTATTTGGTGAAACAATTTTCGTTTTTAAATTTATGTAAAGAGACGATTGTTGCAACAACACTGCAACAATTTGTTCTGTAAGACGTCATAAACGAGCAGCAAACACCAAAGTTGCTATCGTGGCAATGAGCACATTGTCATAAATTACTGGAGCATGTAAATTATCAAAATAACTAACGATTACTTAAGTATTCAGAATTCTCCATGTCTAACAATTTAGCAACTGTTTTTTTTCTATATTATGAATATTACTTGTTGTACAATTTATAATGTTTATAAAAAGATTTGTCAAAAAATTTAAGGAGACTAAAACAGTGTAATTTTTACATCTAACTTTAATAACTACGATGTTTCTTATAATACTTAAAATTCAGTTTATTTCTGTATAAAAATAAAAATTTATGTTAAAATTTATCTTTTTTTTTGATTTAAAACTTAGTTGAAGCAAAGCGAGCAATCTTTTTTTAGATCAAGTACGCCTTAAAACAACTAAAATATTTCTAATATCGGCTAGTATACTTTAAGATCAAACTTATTTGCATATTTGATGAGCCAGCAAAAAAGTACGCTAATTTATTTGTTTCTTAACTCTAAAAATTCTATTTTTTTAGTTAATTTTTAATATGTTTTGGTAAGGTAGGTTAGAGATAATGGTGTAAACAACAAAAAAAAATTAAAAAATTTTGAATAAGTTTTCTTATACAGCACATTTTAAAATTGTACTAACCTTAAAGTATATTATACGATTCGACCGATCTGCAGTAGATTCCTCCCGCTACAGTGATTTTACCTCGGAAAATTGCACAAGCAGCTGCTACTCTCGTTCTCTTCATTCTTTGGATTTCGCTCCATTCGCAAATTATTGTGTCGAACTGCAAACAGGAATCTCTGCTGGAACCGTCCATGTTTTCACCTCCGAGAACGACCACTTTGTTCATGTAGGCGCAGCAGCAAAACAAACGTATTGCGCCCATATCTGCTACTTTTTTCAAGCTGTTGCTGTCTTTTGAATACTTTGCAACAAAGTTCTCATACATTGTATAATACGTTGAATAATCGAGAAATGCGTAAAGTTCACCTTTCAAAATGACTGCCTTGAGAAGGTGGTGTTCTGAGGGTGCAGGAATTTCTCTAGCTGAATCAAAAATTCTTCCATTTACTTGGTTTGAATTTTCCAAGCTGTTTTGATATTTCCACTCGCCAATTAACAATACTTCATACAAGTTTTGTTTATAATACCGGTTTGTATAATCCAAACCTACAGTGTTACAAATGAAATTATTTTTCTTGTTCAAATGTCTTTCTAACCAACCAATACAATCTTCTTCTTCAGCGAATGAGGAGTTTCCATCTAAGAGACTTCTCAACTCGTGATCCACGATCAACGGAAGACGAATCTTGGATAAGATTTTACGCGCGAACCTGATGCGCTCCCTTCTGTTGTGACTGATCCACGCATCAGCTGCTTTGCACACCTCAAGTTCAAGCGAAACATTCAAGTTTGAACTTCGAAATATCTTCACAACTCGTTTATAGTCTAATTCTAAAAAGTTCTTGGTTTCAGAAAGAACAGAAAAGCCTCTTTCTATGTAGTTTAATGTTGTTTGAAGAAGATTAGATGAAGTGAATATGCTAGATAGCTGATAAAATGTGGAAACATTGTCAACATTGATTTTATTTTTGACGTAATCGTTCACCTCTTGGTGCACATCTTCCTTTAGCAAAATTCTGTTCAACCGTAGTTCTGAAAAATGTTTTATTTAATCATAATTCGTATAAAAGTAGATTTTAAAATGCTTTAAAAATATAAAATGTATGTTTAGTAGAAATTACTCAAACTAAAATAGCGGACTTTAATATAAAAACCTTTAGATAAAATAGATGTATTCAACTACTTAAAATCTTGAATACAAGTACTCTTATTATTATGAAATATCATTAGTATAAAGTATTTTATTGTTAATTAAAATAAGATGTAATTACCATAAGTTTCAGCTTTGCACAAACATATGTAGTAAATAAAATATATGTATAAGCCGTTTAGCTTAAGATTTTTAGGTAAGAAAAATTAACATCTAAATCATTTACATCAAGTAAATATTGAGCCTTCTGAAACGTTTAAACAAATAACAGAAGTAAGATACTTTGAACAAAAAGCACTTTAACAGCTAATAACTTCACAATTACTTGTTGTCTTATTAGTATTTAAAATTTCAAGTAAAATAATTGTAAACAACCTCAAATCTTAACAACATACAAACATTTCTTTTACTCTGTGAACTACTTGGAGAAAGATGGTAATAATATTAAAATAGTTTTTTTAAGATGCCATTATAAATTTGCAACAATAGAAAACTTTATAATAAAAAGAAAATTACATGCAATTTACGGTAAATTTTAAAATAAATATTTCAGTTTTATTTTAACATCATTTTTTAAACTTAACTGCCCTTTTTACTTATAATATAGATTTATAGACCAAACTTTTTTAATTTTAATAATTAAGGTTACATTAGAGAAATTTTATTTAACATAATCTTTAGCTTAAGGTTTTTTTATAGTTTTCTAAATTTTGACTTTTTTAGTTTACTAAAGCTAGTTATGCTATTTTAACTACTCGACTTTAATATAGTGATATTTCAAACAATAATTTAAACTGTCACATAATTTAAACTATTGTATATAACTTTATCGTTGAAAGTTACATTGATAATAATGATAAAACAAGTAATTTTTTTCTTGTGAAATTTCAAATTTTGTTAATTAAATAATTTAAAAACAAATAATTTTAGTTTTCATGAGTACTTGTTTTGAATATTTAACTTGATTTTGTTACAATAAAATCAAATAGTTAATATTTACAAACAATATCTACAAATTTAACAAACATAAGTTGTATAGCTTTTTAAAATTTTAATTTTAGTCAATACGTATATGAAAAAATAGAGATATGTGTTTTTATCAACTGTTTTTTTAATAACTTCTGTTTTAAAGTATCAATTAATAATAGGGTACTTATAAAAACAGCGACCTTTGAGTTTTCAGTTCTTTTTTATTTGCAAATATCGCAAAAACAGTTTTTCAAATTTTTAGATGATTTAGAGAAATTTTCATGCTAGCACTTTTCGACTTTTTAAAACCACCCCAATACAAACAGTATGAGACCCAAAAAGTACGACCTTAAAGTTTTTAGCTTGAAAAAGTTTTACTGGTAATTAACACAAAACAAATTGTGCACATTTTAAGATGACTTTATAAAAGTTTCATAAAGGCGATTCTTGTTGTTGTGAGAAAAAATCTAAAACTAAAAAAATAGAAGAAGAGATAAAAATTACTCAAAGTCAAGAGTTGCCTCCATAAAACTTTCCTTAAACTGTCTTAAATATTCCATTGCGTTTTTCGTTATAGTCGTCTGGTGTAAAACTATGTCCGGCTGAAAATTCTGTGATCAGTACTACCATCATTATACATGTTTTACAATTATTAGCTTAGAGGTAAACTTTTAGCTATTACCTCTTTTTTTTTCAATTATGTTCATTAATGATAGTTAGGAATTTAGTTAAAAATTTTAATTTAAGCAACCACATTTTTTAAAAGAAATTGTTACTAATTTAGTTTACCTCTTATTTTAATTACTAATCTCTCTGAAATTAATTTCTTTTTTCAATGATTAAGTGGCTTTGAAGTTTTTTTATAAAAAATAAATTTCATCGTATAACGTGAACACATGAAAAAAACTATAAATTGAAAAAAAAAGTTATATTATACATTAAAGTAAAAAAAAAAATGATCAAAGTTTTAAAATATCGATTAAATAATTAAAATATAAATTTAAAGTGTTAAAAGATAAGAAATGTTATGCTTTAGCAAGAAGCTATCAGCTTATATATATAACAAGCTTTTAAGTTCTGTAATAAATTTTGTTACTTACAGATTTCTTAGCAATAGGATGAGTCATTTCTAAAAAAAAATTACTTATGTAAACTTCTAACATTTATCTGTAATAAATACAATAAAAGTTTTCCAGTCGCATTGGAACAATTCCGTTTAGACTAAGTTAAATATTTTCTACTTATATTATGCACCTCAATTATCTAAGACTTCCACTTTTTAATGCTTTTTCTCAACTATTTTTGTAACATTGCAACTAAATAAAAACAAAATCATAATACTTACACTTTATTTATTAGAGCTTTGAAATTTTAACTGTTCATCTTATAAAACTTTCAAGAGGCACTGCGATAAAACAAAAAAAAAAGTAAAATAAAATTGATTAAAGTTTGAAAACAAGATACAATACACTTATAAAGTAAAAACGAAGGCAAATGTATCTACATCAACTAAAAATTTCACTATAGTTACAGCAACGGTACTTTGACGCAGGTAAATTCTCTAAGACAATTTGTAGCTTCAAACGGCTCCTTTTTCCATTCATTTGTATCAACGTCGTAACACACAACGTACGAAGATTTCCCCTGAATCGCAACTATCTTGCTTCCAACAGAAAAGACCCCCCTCGTGTCATAATACTTCTTACTGGGAGTCTTGAGAACAACAAACTTTTTGCCTACGTCATCGTAGACTTCGCACGAGTCAAGGAAGCATCCGATGACGTACATGCTGTTTCTGACCACCACAAGACTGTGACTGTATATCACGCTGTTCATACTAGACATGAGCGACCAATCAACGCCATTATACGATTCGACTGATCTGCTGTATTTTCCGCCCGCTACAGTGATTTTACCTCGGAAAATCGCACAAGCAGCTGCTACTCTCGTTCTCTTCATTCTTTGGATTTCGCTCCATTCGCAACTTATTGTGTCGAACTGCAAACAGGAATCACTGCTGGAACCGTCCATATTTTCACCTCCGATAACGACCACTTTGTCCATGTAGGCGCAGCAGCAAAACAAAAGTATTGCGCCCATATCTGCTACTTTTACCCAGCTGTTGCTGTCTTTTGAACTTTGCAACAAAGTTCTCAAAACTAATTGAATACATAGAATAATCGAGAAATGCGTAAAGTTCACTTTTAAAATGACTGCCTTGAGACGGTGGTGTTCTGATGGGGCAGGAATTGCTCTAGCTGAATCAAAAATTCTTCTATTTACTTGGTTTGAATTTTCCAAGCTGTTTTGATATTTCCACCCGCCAATTAGCATTACTTCGTACGAATTTTCTTCATAATACCGGTTTGTATAGCGTAAACCTACAGTGTTACAAATGAAATTATCTTTGTCATTTAAATAACTTTTTAACCAATCAATACAATCTTCTTCTTCAGCGAATGAGGAGTTTCTATCTAAGAGACTTCTCAATTCGTGATCCACGATCAATGGAAGATGAATTTTGGATAAAATTTTACGCGCGAACCTGATGCGCTCCGTTCTGTTGTGGCTGATCCACGCATCAGCTGCTTTGCACACCTCAAGTTCAAGCGAAACATTCAAGCCTGAACTTCGAAATATCTTCACAACTCGTTTATAGTCTAATTCTAAAAAGTTGTTGGTTTCAGAGACAACAGAAAAGCCTCTTTCTATGTAGTTGAATGTTGTTTGAAGAACTTAGATGAAGCGAATATACTAGATAGCTGATAAGATGTGGAAACATTGTCAACATTGATTTTATTTTTGACGTAATCGTTCACCTCTTGGTGCACATCTTCTTTTAGCAAAATTCTGTTCAACCGTAGTTCTGAAAAATGTTTTATTTGATCATACTTCGTATAAAAGTAGATTTTAAAATGCTTTTAAGTAGAAAATTATTTGTTTAATAGACTTTATTAAAATAAAAACAGCTGTTTATCTTAAAAACCTTCAACTGAAAATAGACCTATTTAACTACCTTAAAACGTTAAAACAAATATTATTATCATACTTAAATAAAATGTTTATAAAGTAGGTAATTATTAATTAACACTTGAAGTGTTTTTTTATTTATGCATAATTTAAAAGCAAATAAAATATATTTATAAACCATTTAGTTTAAGAGCCTAACTTTGAGAATTAACAAATAAAAGATATACAAAATATTAAATATTAAGCCTTCTAATACATTTAAACACAAAACAGAAGTAAGTAGTGGTTTAATAACTAGTAGTGGAGTTTTATTTTTTTCGAGTTTTTAATAATATAAATTTAAGTTGTGAAGTTAAATTGTAAAAGATCAATAAATCTCACAAAAAAAAGTTAAAAAAAAACTAACCAGCTTCAAAAGAATAGTCTGCAGTTTCTGGCCTTGCCCATTGAATATTTCCATACTGTCAAAATGTTATAGAAAAAGTGTCGGCTAGGTTATTAAGTCGCAAACATATTTTAATAGAACATATTGCTCGTGCGAAAAAAATAATTATAACTTTTGTAGTACTCAAAAGTAACAAGTATTAAATTTAGCAGTCAATAGTAAATATTACTATTAAAAGCTATTTAAAGCACTTTAACTACCAACTATTAAACTAAGAGTCTGAAACAAGTTTGAATTATATTTTTTTTTCTATATTGTCTTGAAAACATGTTTTAAGTTAATAAGGTATTTTGAGGCCGCAAATGAACCGTAGGCTGCAGTTTAATGACTCCTGTTTTAGACAATAATGTAGATTGTAAATAGACATATTTAGTTAAATTTTTATTTTTAACAAAGCAGTTACTTACTAAAAATCAACAATTTTTCCAAACACTATTTTATTGTACAATATTTAGGTTTTATAGAAACAGAAACTAATAAAATTGTTAAAGGTAAAGGTAAATAGATTTTACAAAACATAAACTGTATAGATAAAACAGAATACAATATGAGTATCAACACATAATCATATAAAAGCAAAAAGCACTATACACATAAAACATATATTTCAATCAAAACTCATCCATCTTTTCATCACCTTCAACACTTACATCGGAGCAACTTGATTCAGGAGTTTTGACAGGAGAACTCGAAATTTTCACATCACAACTTTCGTGCACATCGTCACCACTGATCGGAACTGTAGCTTCGGTTTCACTTAGTGGAAATTCTTCAGGATGTGCTGGAGCTTCGTTTGAAGAACTTGATCCCGACTGATCTTGCTGCCAACCAAAATCACTACCGTCGCTTCGATCTGTCTGATCAGAATTATTTTGAGCCTCAATTTTTTGACATTCAGCCAATCTTATGTGCCTGAGAAAAGTTTGAAGAGGAGAATCTTTTCTGATGTATTTCGATTGGCCTTTCACAACAAAGCTCGAAACTTCTTCAGGTCTTAGTACTCTTTTACAGGCCAGCGACTGTGGCGCATAAGACATCAGCGGAACTGTTCGGTCATCAGTAATAAAAGCGATGTAGCTGATGCTGGAGAGGACTTTGACACGATAGGAAATGTTTTCTGGCATGTAGCGCCAACAGTCACGAATAGAATCTTTCAACATTTCTGCGTCATCAATGTGGTTGCTGCCAATATGCAATTTTATTACCCGAAACATTTCAAAAATGCTAGTAATTTAAAGATTACTTGAGAAACTACCTACAATATTTGTATTTTATTAGTTTTTATTTTAAACTTAAAACCCATTAAATCAGTTTATTGATACTTTAATTCATGAGTTAACAAACTTTAACATTTTAAATTATAAGTTCAATTTGAATTAAATTAAGGTAACGAAAATTAAAAGACTGTTTACAATTTGCTAAATTCACAAAATTTAAATTATTTTAAACTTATGTTGTTAAAATTGATAGAAATATTGATTTTTTGAATTTGGTACAAGTCTTGATGAAACTCATTTATATGTATAACACTTTTGTATGTTAACTTTATTAAGTTTCAAAACTTAAGTTGTTCTTAGTTTTTATCATTGAATCAAAAAACCTTATAAGTTCAGGTTACATTAAGTTATAAAAAATTTTTGTACTTAGAATTTTTTTAAAGAAATTACCAATCAGAGAAAGAAATAATTGCAGATTTTCCAAGCTAACAGTTCTTAAATTTAGGTATGTTCACTTATTAAGAAAATTTTTACTGAAACAATTTATTAGTGCTTGAAAGGTTAATAAAATGTTTTTAACTATAAATTATTGAAAGCAAAAAGTAAGAAAAAAAAAGAATAGTTAAATTCTCACTTATATTTGATTTAGTCCAAATGTTTATTTTTACCTCTAAGAAAGATTGAAGAAGCATGCATAATTTATAATAACTTAACTCAACCTTTTAAAAATAGTTCAAAGTAAAGTAATAGATGTTAACTAAAGAAACAAAAATTCTAGCAGCTTTATACTTATATAACTTATATTGTACTTAATTGGTATTGATTTACTTTGATGATTAATATCAACGTGTTCATTGTTTTAAAAATATTTTTCATTTTGGATTTTAAAAACAGCCACTTTAGATTTGTAACTCATTTTAATTTATTGCAAAAAATATGCCTATGATTATTACTACAAAATGTTAGTGATATTCCTAAGAAAGATAAAATAAAAATATTTCAAAATCAGAAAAAACAGTCAAAATTAAAAACGATATTGATAATCAAAAACATAATAATCGACATTTAAAGTTATATACTTCAGTATATTTTTTAGTTTTGTTTTTATACAAAACTTTAACTGGAGATATTTTATCAGTTTATAATTTAGGTTCTGTTACATTTTTTAGTAGTTTGCCTTTATAACATAGATATTAACGTACTAAGTTTATTGTTCTTGGTATTACTTTTTAAATGTATATATATATATTTATATTTCAAACACTTAAATAACAAGATAATGCATCAAGTAATTTACGTATAGACGAAAACTGCTTTTGTTAAGAAACTTTTTTTATTGTGTAGAAGTCGAAATCAGATATTGTAAAAATATATTAAAATTATTGTAATATGGTAATTATTACTAAACTTTTCATAATAATTTAATTTTTTTTTATTAAGTTCTTGTGAAACAAACCAAAACTTTAAAATTTTTGAAATAATTTTTAATGAATAATTAAAACAACAATTAATCGATATTAATTAAAATTTGAAAAAGCTTTATAAAGTGTTTGAACAAAATAAATTTATTATATTTGTTTTTCACAAAGCGAAGAAATGTTATTAAATTTAATAACGAAAATAAACTTGTTAAAACCATATTTTACACTGTCAAGTTTTTGTACAAGTAAAGTTGTTTTTGTACATATTTTTTTACATAAAACATTGTCGCTAACTAAGGGATGTGCTTACTTATATAATGATACTGGCCTAGTTTACAACACAACGTAGATAATAGACAATCTCTATCTAGCGATTAAACTGTATTTGTTAAACATTCTAAAATGACTTACTTACTATTTAATGAGAATTTAAATAAATTGCTTATAACACTGTTAAACTTAATCAATTCTGTGATGATAAAATGTGTGTTTACAACTGTTAACGCAAAAATAAATCATAATATGGTACTAACTAACATGAAATATCAATCGGTCTAATTATTAAAAAGAGTAAAAGCGTAAAAAATATGAATGAACACGGTTGAACACTAAAAGTGCTGGTTTAAAATAAACTTCTTAAAGAAACTAAAAGTGAATTCAACGTTCGCTTTTTTCAAGACAACATTTCAACAAATACCAAACCTTGGCTAGAACTTAGTTACCGAAGAAGCAGCAACCAAAGAGAGCGGTTAAAAATAGTATGGCGTCACTTTAGCACAGTTGATCAATTAAAAACAGTCGGTCACTATTGCACGGTGGGTCATTTTTGCACGGAGGGTCACTTTTGCACAGAGGGTCACTTTTGCACGGTTCGTCACTTTAGCACGGCGGATCAATTGTGCACGGTAGGTAACTCTAGCACGGAAAGTCACATTCGCAAGGCGTCATTTTAGCACAGTGCGTCACTTTAGCACGGCAGGTCACTTTCGCAAAGCGTCATTTTATTACAGTGCGTCAATTTTGTACGGCGGATCAATTGTGCACGGTAGGTAACTCTAGCACGGAAAGTCTACATTCGCAAGGCGTCATTTTAGCACAGTGCGTCACTTTAGCACGGCAGGTCACTTTCGCAAAGCGTCATTTTATTACAGTGCGTCAATTTTGTACGGTGGGTCAATTGTGCACGGTAGGTAACTCTAGCACGGAAGGTCACTTTCGCAAGGCGTCATTTTATCACAGTGCGTCACTTTTGTACGGTGGGTCACTGTTGCATTGAGCGTCACTTTTGCGCTGAGTCAGCTTGTCACCGAGCGTCATTTTGCACTATTTCGTTCTCTTTTATTTTTAGTTGAACCGTCTTTAAAGTTATTTTGATGGAGCGTTATTTTGCACAAACCGAACATTTTTAAACCTTCATTTTAAAACTTTTCCAAAAAATATTTTTAATTATAAGTATTTAGAACAGTGTAATATATAAAACACGTGTTTAATAACAAAATTGAAAGTTAAGTGTAAACACGCATTGGATTCGTAAAAACTTAAAATTGATTTTCAACTTTATTTTGGAAGTATTTTAATATTCTTTTTAATGTAGAACTAAGTAACACTTAACCTAAAACCAGTTTATGTTGTATAAAACTAAATTTAATACTTGAAAATATATAGTTGTTTCAAAATATTAGTATATAATTTTAAATTTTCTGGTCAATTAAATTAAAAAGGATCAATTTAGTTAGATAGAGTTAGTATAGAATTTTAGAACGTTAAGATACTAACACATGGTATAAAGAACTAAAAAATATTAAACATTAACAATAAAATCAATTAATAATAATATACTAAAAGTCTCTATCACCAAACTTTTATTTGTTTTAAAACCGTTTTGCTATTATTGTATTTTTGAGATTTTTCAAAGAAACTTTGAAAAATCTCCGCTTTCTTTTACTTAAAAAAGTATATTATTGTGTTGATTAATCATTATCTATACTAACTTATCGTATCATTTACCATTTATTTAGTTTCAAATATATACGATTATTAAGTAACATACTTATAATTTTCAGGTTTGATTTTGAATTTAGTTAAAATATTAAATACTATTATATCTACAAAGTACTAAAAAACATGAAATTATTTTTTTCTTAAAAAATCTTTTGAAATACTAAAGCATAAAACTAGCGTTATTTTATTATAAAGGAAACAAAAAGCAACTATATATAGTTGACTAGACATTTTTAGCTTAAAAATAATCTTGTAAGGCAGGTTTGTTTGACTTTTTATAAAAATTAATAACTAAAAACAGTTATATATTCAAATGCGATTGAATATTTTAGTATTTTAGATGACTCTATCAGCTAAATACTCTTTTGTTTCTTTTCATTGTATAAAGGGTCGGTAACGTTTTTAAGTCGTAAAACTATTTTTATAGAAAATTCTGCTAGAGCGCAAGTTTGTTGTAGTACTAAAATATTAGTACTATTTTGATATAACAGTCGAAATAAAATAATAATACTTTAAGCAAGTATTTATCGCCTTTTTTTACTAATTATCAAACTAAGAGCTTAAAGTAATTCTGTAGTACCTTATATTTTATATTCGCTTAAAAAGTTTTGTTTTTAATTGAAAAGTACTTTGTGTAAGCATTTGGACTGCGGGCTTCAGATTGTTTTTTTTTTTGCAGTTTTATTGTAGACAGTAATGAAGATAAATGTATTTAGGTAAATTTTACTTAAGTTAAAATCAATTAAGTACTAATAAAAAACTAATTTTTCAAAGAGTTTTTATTTTACAAAATTTAAATGTAAGACCAATAGAAACTAAAAAAGTTGATGAAGGTAAAGAAAAATAGAGTCAACAAAACATAAATTGTATGAATAAATCTAAATACAATACGAGTATCAACACAAGATTGTATAAAAACAAAGAGCGCTTTACACATCAAACATAAATTTCAATTAAAATTCAATCAAATTAGTAAGTCTTGAGTTATGAAAATGAAAGTTATTGCTGAAAACATTATTATTGATTGAAAGAAGGATATTTTAAAGTAGTTTATAGTGGTATTTTGTAAGTTTAAAGGTTTAAACCAAACTGTAGTTAGATTTATTTTGTGAAAAAATCTGTAATTAAGGTTTTACTGTACAATTTAGTTATTTAGCTTTACTCTATAAACATCAAGTTCATTGTTCCTCCTATACTTTATAAATATGGTTTTTTTTTTCAGTTTTGGTTTTTAGATAATAAGAGACGTTTCATATATTTTACGTATTTTCTAAACCTGCGTTTATTGATTTCTTTCTGTTGCTCGGAAGAAGAAATTATGACTTACATAAGCAATATTAACCTTAATATTACATCGTGTTTCTTACTAAAATTGCCTTAACGTTATAATTTGTTTTTATCAAGTACTTGTAAAAGGAAAGTATACTTGAGGGTTAGTTTAATTTGAAAATTTGCTGAGTTAGCAAATATGGTTTAACCTTTTTTATTTGCTTATACCCTTATTCTTAATCTACCTTACCAAACCATATTAATATTAGTCTAAAAACAAATTTTCAACAATTAAAACTACAAATAAGATAAAAACAAGTTTTTTTTTTGCTGACTCAGTAAATATGTAGATCAGACTAATCTCTAATCGTACTAGCCTTTGTAAAACACACGAAAGCTTTGAGTTTATGTTAATATTTTTAAATTGTTTTAACATAAGCAAAATAACATTATATAGTCTTGTTTGAACTTGAAAAAGTTTCATAAAATGTTTTAAAAATTTTGAGGTTATATAATATAAGTTTGCATAAAGGAACAACTCATTAATATTAAGCGTAAATTATTAACTTGTTTAAAAACAATTCAATTCTAGTTATGGTACAAATAAAAATGTTTTAAAATGTTCTTACATAAAACATGTATATTTTAAGTTAATTACTAGTATTTAGTAAAAAATATTTGTCTTAATTTTCATAAAAATAATAAATGACAAAGGAAAACAAAACTGTATTTTACTTAAAGATAATTCTGAACACGTTATTATATAAACTTAAATTTCGAATGAAGTTACAAATATTTTATTAATCAGTACTTTAAAATGCACTTTGCTTTACATTTATAATGATTATTATTTTAGGAGTTTATTTTTTTCATAATTTTAGTTTATCGTCAACTTTTTCGTCAGTCTTCACGAGAAAAATACCTATTTCTAATCAACTTATGGAATATGCTTATTTACATCCTACTAAATTACAAATGAACTTTTATACTTTTTACACTTTCTGTTTATTTGAACCGCATTGACATATATCTTTGTAAACTACTTATTTTACTAAAGCTCTTATAAACTATTGACCGCTTTAAGCCAATATCACCCTCTTTTTGAAACCCAGTTTGTTATACATCAATAAATTACATATTAAATAAACAATTCTTGTAAAGTTTTTATAAACAAAGATTAAAGATTAAACATGTTATTCTGAACTGGTTACAAAGTTTTTTGTTTGTATATATTAGCTACGGTTTTACAATCGGATTTTGAATAATCTTTTTTTAAATATATGTTAAAATTAACTTCATAGCAGAGGCGTGTCTAGACTTTTTTCTATGGGGTCCACAATTTTTTTGTTCTTAATTTCCCGCTTAAGTACGCATTTCTTAGGTATGCACTGCCACTTAAGTACGCAATATTTAGCCGAAAAACTCTGTGTTTAAAATGTTTTTTCTGCTTAAAAATAAAAAAAACATCTAAGTAGCAATGCAAAGTTATTATATTTTTTACATTTTTATACTGTATTAGATTTAGATAAATTGAAACTAAAAGAACCGAAAAAATAATATTTATAATAAAAACACTTTTTTCATGTATTCTAATCTTTAAAATTTTAAATTTCACTGAACAAATGGGTAATTACTTAGGATAATGTCGCACTAATATCAAGCCGAAACTATATTAAATTCAATGTTGTTTTTACCATAATTTTAGACTTAAAAATTGTATTTTACAAATACATAAATAAAACTTATTTATCATAAACAAATAAAACAAATATATTTAATTGCTTTTTTTTTTGAAATAAAGCAAATGATACAAAAACTTACATACATTACAATACTTTAAAATAAAATCAACTAAGTGTTTTGGTATATAATAAATGAATTTAATTCTAACTATGTATTTATATAGCTTTTTATAAAACGAAGTATAATTTTAGATCAATCATATAAGGCAATAAATATTGATTTTAAGTCTAAAATTATGGTTTAAAAGAATAATAAACACAATATAATTTAAGCTTGATATCGGTGCAACATCATCCTAGGTAATTACCAAAAATGCTTAGACTTATAAATTAAATAAAAACATATTTAAATTATAATTAAATGTTTGCCTGATGGTGCAGGAATTCTAATGATGATTTTAAAATCTCTTTGAGTTGAAAATTTCAAAAAATCAAAATCAACTTTGTGGCCAAAAGATACAAAAAAATAAATCAACTTAAATAAAAATATTTAAATACCATTAAGTGATAAAAGAATAAATTGCCAGGTGTTGTAGTTGTCTAAAGATGATTTTAAAAACTCTCTGAATTGAACTTTTCAAGGCTTAAACCCAGTTGGTTGATAGATAAACAAAAAAAAAAAATCTTAAAATACAAAAGCTTCACACAACATTATTATATACAATCAACTAAGTAAAATAAAACTTTATTGATTATATTTGAAATTTTTTAAGCAAAATTATACTTACTAGTTGAAAAATAACACTCGATCAAAAGTTTTTTACTAAGTAACAATTTATAGTTGGAACTAAAAGCATTTTAGTAAAAAGTTTCCTAGACAAAAAATGCTTCTTTAAAATTCTACCTAATATGACGTCACAATTAAAATTTCATTCAAATTCTATTTCAGCTTGGCAAAAACGAGCATTTTTTGTAAAGGAAACTTATTAATCTTTCAGTGTTATAAATTCAACATTCATTATTCAAAGTTTATCAAATAACCAAAACAAAGTCAATAAACAACGATTTTAGTTATATTCTAAGAATCTTTTTTTCTTTTCTTTTTTTTCAGGGGGTTCACAGGAAACAGGAAACCAGTCAAAACACGCCCCTGCTTCATAAAATACTTTATTAGTTCAACTAAAGTTCTTACGCATATCATAAGTTACTACGACTATTTAAGAAATTGTGAACTTTAGTCTTCGCAAAAATTTGCACCAAAAAACTTCTCTTTGCGTATAAAATAAAACTTATACAACAAAAAGACTTATTACATTAAGTATATCAGTTAATGTGGTAGAAAAGAACATGTTTAACAAAAACTGATAGTTTCCATACTTTTTTATTGTTCTTACGTTTGTTTTGTTATCAAATTTAGGACACCTTAGCACTTTCAGCTGTGTTTTGCAAGTTGTATTTACAATTTCAAACCGCTATCAATTCCCGCCAGCACAATTTTCGACCGACTATTTTTCTTAATTTATCTAACTTTCCTTGATTTTTTATATTTTTCCACTTCTACTATTACCCCTAACACTTAACCTTGGTCGGTGAGCGGTTCTGAAATTTAATCGGGTTGGAATTGTGTGGGTGGTAATTGTGTACAGTTGGGAATTGATTGCGGGTTGAAACTGAGCCGTTCTCGTTTTGCAATTATATTTAATATAAATAAAAACGTGTTTATGACATTGTAAGCTCAATGGAATTGATTTTTAATTTTTATATAAGATATTCAAAATTTTCGTTTCAGCTGGATATTAAACGTATACAAATTTTCAATACAAAGTTTTGTAGAATAGCTCAATGCTGGAACTGCATAAACTTCAGTAACATGTCAATTGTAAACAGTTTTACAAAAATTTACAGAATGTAAAAAAATACCATAAAGAAGCGATAAAATCTAAATATTTATGCGAAGCAACAGGAGCAGGCCAAATAACAGCAAAAGGAACATTCAAGCATGTCAGCTAGAAGTTGAAGATAGAAAGTTAGCTGAACAAGCTGGCGAGCGCACGCGTTTAGAAGCAACCAAATCAGCAGGCTGCCTAGCGGGTGAACTTAAAAACAAGGCAACAAAGTTTGCCAAAATCGAGCAAAAAATTTAACAAGACGAAGCGCTCACAGCTCAACGCAAAATATTTAAGTGAGGGGAATTTTTTAATAAGAAATTTTCCGCATCCCCTAACAAAAATACGAGGCGTCTCTACTGCTGTAGTACACATACCTAAACTTGTTTTTTAAATATAAAAGCTACTAAAGTTAGTTTCAAAGTTATACTATATATTTGTATCTTTGCCTCTGTCGTATATTTACCTACTCTTTATAAATCGGATATTCATGAAAAGTTTTGCGCCACTGATTAGTATTTTCTTAATTAGGCCATCGTATAACTTTGTAATTATTTTACCAATATCATGATATACTTTTTCTGGACCAATAATATAAATTATTAATAACTAAGTTAGATGTGTGTTTAATATCATTTAACTTGCTTATATGTTTTTAACCTATAAAACAAAATTGGTTATAGAGAAAAAAAAAATCGATGAAAAGTTAAACAATTTTAAGAAAAATTAATCTAAAGTTCTCTTTAATTATTAAATAAAAAAAACTCTTGTTTTTTATTAAGAAGTAGATATAAAAACTAGTATCTGGCTTTGAACTTAAAGACATGTAATATATGGTCATTTTTAAATATACTCATAACATTTTTCTGGATAAAACTTAATCAAAATAAAACTTGCATTTTTTTCAAAGATTTAACTTGGTTTATTTTTAACAACTTAGTTGTTTAATCATCTATAGCATAATCATTGCATATTTAAAATAAATTTACTATTGGGAAGTTGTAGAAAACCTAAATATTTCTCTTAAATAATTTTAGTCGAGGCCATTTTCGGTCATAAGAAGTCCAACATCAAAGAGAAGATTTGCTACTGTAATCTGAAAAAAAAAACTTAACGTAATTTAAAAACACTACTTAATCAAAATTACTTTACAAAAGTTGGTTAAAAACTTAAAAAACTAATTTAGCTTACGTTTAATCATCTTATAACATAGTGATAGAAAAAACTAATTATCAAAAGAATATAATTGTATTGCAGTTTTTAAGTTTATAAATGCTTTTTAAGATAAAAAAAAAATATATAATTCAGGTAAAAATCGTATCTGAGGTTGTTAAGGAGTTAGTATAAATATTTTGTGGTTTAGTGAATTAAATTGTATCTGTAAAATTTTACTAATTCAATTTACAAGTAAATAATTTTAGTTAACTTAAAGTAAACTAATTTGTTTCACTTACGTTATCTTCATCTTCAAATAGAGGGAAATCTTTAACAGCAGAATAGTTTGGATACTGATCTATAAGGTAGCTGACTACCGGTTCATATGCTGCTTTCAGCTTGACAATCTTTTCTTCCTCTGCATGGTAAACACTAAAAATAAATATTTTTAATAAGGTTATTTACACTATTATTTATAATAAGTTAATTTATATCAAGTTTTTTTTTAATTATTTAGCTGTTTCAAACTATTTGCTATTTGAGACCAGAGTTTCATTTGCTAACATTGTTCCAGTTATTAGTTACGTATATAATCTTAAATAACCAACGTTGGGTTTTGAACACTGTGATGAATGTAAATAACTTTCTCAATTATTTGAGTCTCTTCATTCACTTCTTCCATATGCACGAGGCGAAACGCATTTTCTCTCACCAACTTGAGCTTTGTTTCGGCGTTTATGACATCATAGGTTTCTGGTATTCCCCCGTTGCCAACGTTAACTGAAACTCCCCTCACTGTTCGCTTTTTTTCATCTATAAACAAATTAAAATTTGTTGTAGACATAAATAGTAAGAATGATTAACCAATTCATATTATGACTTTTTAAAATCTTAGGTTGTTGTAATTGTTAAGATAAGCGTAAGTTTAATTTATTATTTGTATTATAATAGATATAAATCATTATGTATTTTTATCAGGAATAAAATTAAAAAAAAATATTAAACACATTAAATAACATTAATTTTTATTCAAACAAACCTGGGGAGAGCGAAGGTGGGAGAAAATCGTGCAAATGAGAGAGGTATCTCGAATCTGCAGCCTCATCAACATCCACGTGACTTGCCAATCGACCAATCATCTCTCTCATTTTGTCCTTGAATGCCTGCCGTTTGCTTGCATCCTATAATAATAGTGTTTTATTATACGAAAAGTCTTGAAAAATTTTAAAACCATAAGTTCTTTATAGTTAAAAGTATCATAAATTTTTACGCAACGTAGTTTGTCACAACTAACTTTAGAGTTGTAAGAGTTTGATGGCTATGATAATTTCACGTAGTTGTTTATACTTTAAAACATAACACAAACTTTAAAACAAGGTATTTTTTACAATATAGTTTGATGTTATTAAAGTTGATAACTATTTCTTTGTTTTAATTACCTGATTTTCGTTTTGAACGCCGTTATATTCGAAGAAGTCCAGCGGAATTCCTTTTCTGAACTCAACGTCTTTCTCCATTGCATCTTCTAATGCCACTCCAATCACCTGTTATTACAATATCGGTAAAATAATAAATAACATTTTGAAGATTTATAGGAACTTTGTATTTATGTTATACAAACGTTTTGAACAAGCAAACTTTATCTTGCTATTAAACAAACAAACTAAGAACTAAGCATATTTTATATTTTTTATCTTTTCTTAGGTTGAAATTTTTTAAAACGGTTTTCTGTATTTTTTTTTACATGATTGAACACTCAATAATAAATGGTTCCAATGTAAAGAAACAAACCGTTTTCATGAGATCGTACCAGGAGTTGCAATGGTAAGTAGATATGGTGATGTGAAGTGAGTGAGTCTCGGGCAGAGCGTTGGCCTGATGTACGAATCCGCGGGGAAAGTACAACAAATCACCCGCGTTCAGCGTCACCTCCAACACTGGCTCCCCTACATCTTTCATTTCTTCTTGTGATAAGTTGTCTGTGTATTAATATTTCTGTTCACTGAAGTTTTTATGTTTGTAAACGTTTATAACGTTTATTGTTTTTGCTTTAAGAAAACATAACTTACCTTAAGTCGTCTAAGTTAATTGTAAAATATTATAGATTGTCTTTAAAAATATATTAATATTTTTCGATGGCATAAGGTTACTAATATATTACTAAGAAATTTTTTTATAAAGGACTAATTCGTTTGAAAATTTAAAATATAGTTCTTTATAATTTATGTTTTTTATAAAGCTAAAATGAAAAAGAAAAAAAACAGATTTGTAATACTGTATTTAATAACCTGTATATTTAATTTACATGAACAAACAAATCACTAACGGCTAGATGTACGCGGGAGCCTTAGGTCAATGTTTTTTTTGCGGTCGACTTTCGGCTGGTAGACTTTCCAGTGCTTTTTACCCTCAAGTTGCAGCACAAACGCCTCTATGTCGTCATAATGCGGTGCGAACCCTTGTGTTCCGGCTGGAGTAAGGTAGCTATAACAATTAATTACAGTTATGCGTGAATAACAAATTACAAAAAAAAGCGAATTAAAAATTAAAAACTTTGACAAAAGAAATTCTTAAAAACTTTTAAGTTAATTTGTATTTGTCCAATTTTTTGAAATAACTTTAAGTTTTATTAATTTTATTATAAATAGTTTTTATTATTTGTTAACTTGGTACACGAAACTTTTGTTTTTATATTATACAATGAAATAAAATTACTTACATGTTTGCACCGACCATACTTTTGAAATATTCCTGCATTGTTGAACAAATTTTCAAAACTTTTGGTGAGAAAGACTGGGGATTCTTAATTCTCAAAGAACAACCTTCCTGTTAAAGTATGTACAAGAGAAATATCAGTTTGATAAAATAAATTGTATTATATATTTCTAAACAATTTTAGTATTATTTAATTTTTATATTTGTTATGCAAAGTAGAATAACTAGCCTAAGTTATTGTTAAATAAACTATGATGTTAAAATGAAGAACTAAAATACTTAACTCGTTTAGTATTACTTTTACCACAAACTATAAATAACTTTATCTAATGCACAAGTTGCATCTTCATGAAGATTTTTATAAAAATTAGTTAGTAGACAGTTTTAAAGATTTTTTTATAAAAGATGTAACCAGTTTTATTAACTTCAAAATATATTTTCAGCATTAAAGTTATTGTGTTAGCAACCAAGTTTGTTTCTGACTTTTGTTTTCTACTAAAAACTTTGTGTAAATACAACGAAATAAACTTACGTAAAATGTTTCGTAACTACAAAGATTTTAAGAGCAAGTTTTATTATTTTATCTACACATTATGAAAGGTAGGGCCATGTAAGTTCATACAATCTTTTGTAATATAAGTAAGATTTAATAGTTTTATTTTAAGCAATTTATCAATAAGGTAATATAAGGTCATTTTAAAGTTTTAACTTGGAAACATTACTTTAAGCTAAGTTGATGACGCTAATAAGAGTTATAACTAGTTTTTAAACTTTCAGCGTATACATTTAAGAACTATTACAAAGAAGGCTTTAAAAAAATCTGTAAATTTTGAGTTGTAGAAGTAAAAGGATAATGAAAATATTAGAATGTTGTTGTATTTCTTTTATGTTTTACTTAGCCAAACTGTTCATAATATTAATACTTAAACCAATTTTGAGGGTTATGAAAACGTTTTGCAATACATATATTACTTATTAACCCTAATTAGCACTAATTTAACTATATAATAAATTTAAACGACTTTTAGCAGTAAAAGAAGCAAACAAAACCTTGATTTTTTTAGCAAGTTTTTCTACCAAATAATCATTTTAATTTTGCATAAAAGAGAAAATAAAAATAAATGTATTTAAAGATTATCAAAAAATTTATTTTTTAAAATCTCATGTAAAACACATCATTTGAAACTAATAAAAAATAAAAATAAACTACCCAAGTGGTCTTAAAACTTTTAAGACTCTGTATACACAAATCTACTAAAAAATAATTACTGTGCATACTAGGCTGTGATAAGTATAAATTATGACCAAAAAAATTACGTTTTATATATTTTCAGCTGCTTGAAATTTAAAAGAGGTGTGAATAATTATTAACTTATACTATGATTAGGTCTTTTCTAAAGAAAAATACAAAACCAAAGCCATTTAAAAAACAGCACGTAAACATTCTATTAACACTTCAACAATTACTTTGCATACCGTAAAAGCCGTTGAAGTACAGGACACAAGTTTATTTAAACATGTTTCAGATCACTACATAAAAGTTACTTATCTGAGGCGTTAAATAAAATACTAACTTTAGTTATAATTTAGGTTTCATAAAGAAAATATTTTATTATTTTAAACTATGCAAAACAGTTGCTTTAATTTACCTGAAACTTTTTCCAAGCAACTGAGGGTCTGACCACACCGTGAAGATTTTCCGTTGTTCTCACGCCATCTTTGTATGCGGTGACGTCACAGTTGACGGTGTACTGCATCTTTCCGCTGCTCATTATCTTGTTGAAATCCGAAGTTGTGAAAATGTTGTTTTTGAAAGACGCAGTGTCTCGCCTGATCAACAACTGCTTTTTCTCCCAGTGCTTGCTGCAAATTAATGAGAGTTTTTAAAAAACTGGAGTATTTATTAAAAAAATATTTTTTAAATCAGCTTAAATAAATTTTGATAGAAAAAAAAAAAAATCATTATTCATAATAATGACAATAAATTAGTTTGATACATAAAAAACAAACCTCATGAAAGTTTTCAAAGGCACAGGATTGATAAGCCATTCAAAGTAAGCTTTTCCATTTTCTACACTGTGGCCGGTTAATTTGGGTAGTTTTGAAAACTTTGCGTGGCTTGTAGATTGTTGATTAGGTTTCTGAATCAATATTTAGAATATTATTTAAATTATGCAAATTTAAAGTTAGTAGTCGAAAAAAAAAGGCGAAATATCACTATCGTACTTAAGTTATTAGCTATTTTGTAAAAGTAGTTATTATAATTATTCCATTACTTTCTTAATATATTTGAAACTAAAATAAACTAAAAAAAAATTGTCAATTATATTATAGTAGACTCTACTTGAACAAAAAATTTTATGGCTTTTGTGTTGTTTTTCTGCAAAACTTTCTTTTCAAGTTAAGCTTTTAATAAAAACTGTATTTACTCTCCGTCCGTGAAGTGATGATTGATTTTTGTTAAACTTTAAATAAAAACTATGATACTATCTTTTATGTATTTACAATTGTTTTTTTGTAAGCATCTTAGTTTATTACTTAAAATTTTCAACATTTTATAAAAACTTTTTAAAAAAGCTTAAATAAATATTTTCAACGATACTTAAAACAACGAGTTTTTTTTTTATAAAGTACTTATGAAACCAAGTATACAAAAAGAATAAAAGTTTAAACCACTTACTTTCTTTTTTTTCACACTAGTTGTTTCTTTCAACGTGCTTTTTGCTTGGCGTTTAACTGCTTGAGTCTGTAAAAAAATATAATTAAGGTTTAAACTTAAAAAAAAGATAATATGAATAGTAAAAGAGAAAGATAAACAGTGAGTTTTGCAAAAAATTTTATGCTTTAGATAGGTGCATAAAATGTCTTAAACAAGACAATAAAACACATCCGTCCTGTTTTAAACGATAATAAAAAGGTTCTTTTTTCACCAGTTGCTTGAACAAACTTTATGAGTTATTATTTTTGTGTTCTTGAATCATAATACTATTGATAAGAAATTATGTAAAAGGAAAACTTGTTTTAAATTATCATTGTTGCAAGTGCTAAAGATAGAGAAGAAGATTTATAGGGTAAAACAAGGATATTATTGAATTAAGAGACAGTGCTTATGAGTACTTTGACAAAATCGGTGTTATAAAAATAGAAATAGCAACCACAAAAACTATCTTTACAAAAGTATTGTTTTAATGGTAGTTTTTGGGAAAGTATAGTTAGCAGGGGAAAAAGCTGTTTTAATTTCTCTACAAGGGGCCTTTTGAAATAAAGTTTGAGTAACCCTAATATAAAAAAATAAACGAAAAACAGTATTATAAAAAAAAATTATAAACCACATATTAACCGTACTTATAAAAAATTGTGTCTAATGTATAGATAAAGTGTTTATGTTTATAAAAGCATTAGAAAACCTTTAGTTTATAACGCAGCTTCATATATATAAATACAAAGACATGTAAACAAATTTTCAAAATAAATTTATAGACCTTAAATCAGTTGCAACGAAAATTTATTGTTGGCTTTTATTGTTTGAATACATATGAAAATTTCATTGCATGACATTTCATCTGTTTTTTGTCTCTTAAAATAGTATTTAAGTTTAAATATTAAATATAGCTGATTTCAAACGAGTTTTAACTGACTGCTTTCTTTACATCTTTTTGTCTTTTTGATAGCTTGTTTTTATGAGAGCAAGCTTAGCTTGAGAGCTTTTTTAGGATTTTTTAAAAATTGTCTAAACTTAAAATCAAATTATTTTTCTTATCTTAATAGCTAATTAAAAACTTTTATATTCACTCTGGTGAACAGTCCTTTTTCTTTAATAAAAAAATCTATTGAGTTTGGGTTTGACTTTTTGAGTGGGGCCCTTTTAAAAACTTAGATTTTTTTATAAACTTTTTATTCATACAAGCTTTTCTCCAAAAATATTGATTTTTTTTCAATTTTTTTTTGAAAAAATGTTTATTAAAATGATTTTAATGATGTTGTAAACTCTTTTTTTTTTAACTTTTTTTTATATCATAAGCTTGAATATATTTTATAGAAAAAATCCAAATTTGCAAGATTTTCGTTTACAGCATATTATGCAAAAATAAAAATTATTAATAAAATATTTTATTTTTGCATAAAAGGTTGTATGTCTGAAAAACGAAAAGCGTGCAAAATTGGAATTTTTCTGAAAAATTTATTCAGACTTATGGTATGAAAAAAAAATAAAAAAAAACTACAATATCATTAAACTCATTTTAATAAGTATTAAAAATAAAAAAATTAAAAAAAAAATGTTTGGAGAAAAGCTTCTATAAATAAAAAAAACTCAAAATTTTTAAATCGGCCCTACTCAACAAGTCAAACCCCAATTCAATGGATGTTTTTATTCAAGACAGAAGACTGTTCTTTAGAAAAAAAAAAAGGTTTTTATCTAGCTATAAAGATAAGGAAAATAATTGGGTCTTAAGCTTGGACATTAACTGAAAATTCCTACAAAACGCTCGCTCTCAAGTTAAGTTCACGCTCATCTTGTTTTTTGTTTCAAGATTCAAAAAATCAAACTGTTCTAATTCACTGGCAAATCAATCACTTTTAAAATTTTTGAACAGAAGTAGAATAATCTTCCTCTTGTTCATTTTTACTCGGCACTTTATGTTAAGCGCGCATTTCTAAAGCCAAAACCTTTGTATTTAATATGCAGTTTTTAATTCAGATTACTACTACTTAAGTACACACTTCCTGTTGAGTCTGCAAAATTATGCAATAAAACTCAGGATGAATACTTAATTAAAACAAACAAATATAAAGAAAACTTCATTGTTAAACACAAAAAACAATGAAAAAGTAGTTTGGTTGTTATTGTTGGGAACCATAAGGACTATATAAATTTTAAAATATTTATCTAAGATACACTACGTCTAAAAACCTATAAAACAACAAATAAACTAGTCAACTTACATTAGGTGTTAAAAATTTCATTTCTTCAATATTTGGTTTATTTGTACTCATTATAAAATCTCTTTAAAAACTAATTAGTATTCTAAAAAAAAATGAAATTAGACTAAAAACTAACAAAAACAAAACAAAACAGTCGGTTAGTTAAAAAAAGAACCTCTTGTACGCTTATTTAAGTTTGACGTATACAAAAAAAAAACATACATAAAAGATCTGACCAAGAAACTAAACTTCAAAAACTAATTCTTATACTCTTTTAAAATATTAAAGTTTGAAAAAGCTACACCTAACTTTTAATAAACGTTATTTTATCTTATATGAACATTTTTCAGTAATAAAGAGTAAAACGTTTATAATGGCACAAGAGGTTTTTCTAGTATGCATATTAATCATTAAAATAAAAACTCTTTACCTTTTTATTTATAAATAAGCATTCAAATTATGACAAAGTTTTAAGTTGTTAGATAAAAGAAAAATGTTCTTTGTTTTTTTTTTCTATTTAGGATTGATAGAGCTGTTAAATGTAATTAATTTTGCAATTAAAACAATTGGTAAGTAAAAAAACAGAATTTGGTTTAACTAATAATAATTTTTATCTTTCTTTTGTATAAACTGCTGTCTCTATGTCGTTTTTATCTACAAACAAGTTTCTTTAGACTACATTAAACTTCAGTATATGTTAAACATTCACTTAACATTTAAGGGTACAATTAAAGATTAACTACATCAATTTTTATATGTGAGGCTAAGTTTTATTAAAAAAAAAAAAGCAGTTAAAACTCAGATAAAACTACTTAGTTCTGTTTAAACAACTAATTTTTTTTACAAACATTAGTTAATAGATATAAATTTACGTCATAACCTTATTTTTACTATTTGTAAGATAAATTAAAAGTAAATTAATTTGTAACAAAAGTTATAGAACATAAGTCTTTAAATAAAAATAAATATCATATTTTAAATGATGAAGCTGAGATAATTAATTTAAGATAAAGAGTTTACTTTTCTATGAAGATACTTGCTTATTTTGTCAAGTTATAAAATAGTTGGAAACATATAGATTTACTAGTTTTAGTTTATGTATTAACTTAAACAATGGGGGGCTCTGCTTGACCATAATAAAAATTTCAAATTTTCAAATGTATGATAGCTTGAAAAAAAAACTTTTTGTTTTACTTTAAAATTCAGTAGTTTTGATTACAAAAATTGTACAAATTAAAAATATAAGTGCTAAAAATATTTTAAGAAGTATTTTAAATCTAGCTTTTAAAGTATATTACAGGGTTGACAAAGAATTTTGAAAACTTACTTCAGGTTTTCTTATTCTTCAAATATTTTTAGAATTTATTCCAGATTTTTCAAAGTACATCTTTTAGGCAGGGTTGCCAAATGTTTTTGACAAATTTTCTCCAGGTTTTTAAAATTTCTTCCAGGTTTTTAAAGGTACACAGAATTTGGTCTATTATTAGTCTAAATCAAAGTTTAAGGTAAGAAACTGTGTTAAATAATACTAAAATATTAAAAAGTCACTCTACAGCTACTTTAAATGTGCTTTTTAATAATTTTTTTTGATGACGACAAAGATTTAATACCTATATGATAGAATTTTCAAGTCAAATCAAAATTTTACTACTTAACATATTAAAATTGTTAAAAGTTCTAGTTTTTTCCAGGTTTTTTTTAATACTTCTAAAATTCCAAGTTTTAAGATTTTTTGGCAATCTTCTTTAAGACAACTTTAGTAGTAAATTATTTTTAAGTTAAAAAAGTTCTTTTTTGACATACTAAAATTTTATTTTCAATCCTAGTTTTACTCTATTGTAACCTGTACTAACATTTAAAGTCAGTTTCTTCAATGTTTTTCTAATATGCCTTAGTGTTGATATATAACATAATAGTAAAATATATTAAAAAAGATGAATTAAGGCAGCTTTAAAAGTATTTTATGATATAAATAAATAAATAAAGAAATTGATACTTTATAGAGTTTTTGTATGTTATTAAAACTCTTAAATTTAAATATAAAACTTGTTTAAAATTCTAGGTTTTTACAAGCTTTTAGCTAAAGTTGTAAAGTTTTAGGCTTTTCCAAAAATCTTGGTTTTTAGGCAGCTCTTTAAGTTAGATGAAAATAAAATAACTAACACAAAGTTTCATGAAATAGTTTTTGATAAAAAAACACAGTTATAACAAATATATTTTATCAACAGTAAGCTTTTAGTTTACTGACACTAACTCAAGTTGTTAAAACCAAAGAAATCCCAGGTGTGTTACTTTTTACTTCTGGAATTAAGTGTAGAAACAGTAATTTTTTAAAATAACTACCATTATATTGCAAACAGAGTTTTTATTATAAAAATAAATATTATTAGTTAATAATTGTATAAATTACAATAAAAAATCTTAAAGAGTAGTATAAAATTACTGTTTTTTAACTTTAATCAATCCTAATAAAAATTACCAATCAAATTTAAAAATCCATACCATAACAATTTCACATATGTTTTACTTACAAATTTATAATTAGTTTACTCATAACACAACATTAATTTATTTTATATTTTCAATATTAAAAGTAAAAATCGAAAAAAACTCTGTGTACACTTCAAAAAAACATCCTATATTTTATTAAGTCTAAGAAATGTTAAAAATGAGATTGAACAATTGTGCTGCTAAAAATATATGCTTTGTGTTAGACTGTCAACCTAAAATAAAAAACAGCATAGGTTGGTGTTATTATTAAAAATAAAAAAGAAAAACTTTTAATTTTGCTCTGAAATGTGGTGAATAACTTGTACTAAGTGAAAAAAAAAGTAAATAATACTTTTCTTACCTTATAGTTGTGAATGTTGAATTTTTTGCAATTAGATAACAAATGGGTCTTCGTGAGGGTTACTTTGGCACTTTTTTAAATGTCAAAATTTATATCTAATTATTTTCCTTATCTTTTAAGCTAACTTAGATTTTTTATGCTAAAGAGTGTTCTTTTGTCTTTAATTTAGAAAAAATCAATAGTTGATAGCTAAGTGAGTAGTTATGTTTAAATGATATTAATTCCTTTTAATTGTTACGTTTTATTTTTTTGTCAATTACAGCCACCCGCAAATCCTTTTTTTCTGACAGATTTAAAAATACTTTTTTACAAAGTTAGCCCACTGCAACAATTTGTTCTGTAAGACGTCATAAACGAGCAGCAAACACCAAAGTTGCTATCGTGGCGATGAGCACATTGTCATAAATTACTGGAGCGTCAAAATTATTAAAATAATAAACAGTTGTCTAAGTATTCAGAATTCTCCATGTTTAACAATTTAACTGTTTTATTGTATATTATGAATATTACTAGTTGTACAATTTATAATGTTTATAAAAAGCTTTGTAAAAAATGTAAGGAGACTAAAATTGTATTATTTTTACATCTTAGTTTAATAACTAGGATGTTTCTTATAATACTTGTAGTTCAAATTTAATTCTGTATTGAAACCAAAGTCTAAATTAAAATTTATTATCTTTTTTGATTTAAAACTTTTTTAGATCAAGTACGCCTGAAAACAATTAAAATATTGCTAAAATCGGCTAGTAAACTCTATGATCAAACTGATTTGCATATTTGATGAATTAACAAAAAAAAGTAAGCTTTTTAATCTTATTCTTGATTTTAAACAAATTATTTTTTTAGTTAAATTTCAATATGTTTTGGTAAGGTGGGTTAGGGATAATAGTTAAAAAAAAAAAAATTAAAAATTTGAATAAAATTTCTGATGCAGCAAATTTCAAAATTAAACTAACCTTAAAGTGTACTTTTGGCTAAAATCTATTTTATTTATAAGATTTAATCTAGCCAAAAAAAAAAAAAATAATTTTTTTTTATATTACTTATCACAATAAAACAAATGTTAAAAGCCCTCAATATAAAATTAAATTACTTATTCGTAATAAGCAAAATATAAATTTTAATATATACTTAAGATTTCAGTAATAAGAAAAAAATATGATTTAACATAAACATTTCATTTAAACCACAAGGTTTGAGTACGCAATTACATTCATTTATTATAAACTAGTTATTTTTAAATGAATTTTACTCTATAGTGTACACTGAGAACTATTATATTTTAAGCAAACAGTAAAATTTAAAGGTGTTTATGTTAACAACATACTATATAAATTTTATAATCTATTTGGAACAACTACGTTTAGAATAAGTTAAATAACTTCTACATATATTATGCACCTCAATTACTTAAAACCTCCACTTTTGAATGCTTTTTCTTAATTATTTTTGTAAAATTGCAACTACATAAAACAATGAAATCATAATACTTACACTTTATTTATAACAACTTAAAAGTTTTAACTTGCTCCTCTTATAAAGTTTTCAAAAGGTACTGCACTAAAAAAACTTTAAAACTTAAAAAGATAAAAATTAAAATAAGATCTATTTAAGTTTGAACACAAGATATGATACTTTTGAAAAAAAAAATAATAAAATAAAGTTGAAAATAAAAACAAAGGAAAAATTATTTACTTCAACTAAAAATTTCACTATAGTTACAGCAACGGTACTTTGACGCAGGAAAATCCTCTAAATCATTTGTAACTTCAAACGATTCCTTTTTCCATTCATTTGTATCAACGTCGTAACACACAACGTACGAGGAATTTCCCTGAATCGCAACTATCTTGCTTCCAACAGAAATTGCCGTCCTCGTTTTATAATGCTGCTTACTGGGAGTCTTGATAACAACAAAATTTTTGCCTACGTCATCGTAGACTTCGCACGAGTCAAGGAAGCATCCGATGACGTACAGGCTGTTTCTGACCACCACAAGACTGTGGCTGTATATCACGCTGTTCATACTATTCATGAGCGACCAATCAACGCCATTATACGATTCGACCGATCTGCAGTATTTTCCGCCCGCTACAGTGATTTTACCTCGGAAAATCGCACAAGCTGCTGCTACTCTCATTCTCTTCATTCTTTGAATTTCGCTCCATTCGCAACTTATTGTGTCGAACTGCAAACAGGAATCTCTGCTGGAACCGTCCATGTTTTCACCTCCGAGAACGACCACTTTGTTCATGTAAGCGCAGCAGCAAAACAAACGTATTGCGCCCATATCTGCTACTTTTACCCAGCTGTTGCTGTCTTTTGAATACTTAGCTACAAAGTTCTGAAAAGAATACATTGAATAATCGAGAAATGCGTAAAGTTCACTTTTCAAAATGACTGCATTTAGACGGTGGTGTTCTGAGGGTGCAGGAATTTTTCTAGCTGAATCAAAAATTCTTCTATTCACTTGGTTTGAATTTTACAAGCTGTTTTGATATTTCCACCCGCCAATTAGCATTACTTCGTACGAATTTTCTTCATAATACCGGTTTGTATAGCGTAAACCTACAGTGTTACAAATGAAATTATCTTTGTTATTTAAATAACTTTTTAACCAATCAATACAATCTTCTTCTTCAGCGAATGAGGTGTTTCTATCTAAGAGACTTCTCAATTCGTGATCCACGTTCAACGGAAGACGAATCTTGGATAAAACTTTACGCGCGAACCTGATGCGCTCCGTTCTGTTGTGACTGATCCACGCATCAGCTGCTTTGCACACCTCAAGTTCAAGAGAAACATTCAAGTTTGAACTTCGAAATATCTTCACAACTCGTTTGCAGTCTAATTCTAAAAAGTTCTTGGTTTCAGAGACAACAGAAAAGCCTCTTTCGATGTAGTTTAATGATGTTTGAAGAAGATTAGATGATGTGAATATGCTAGATAGCTAATAAAATGTGGAAACATTGTCAACATTGATTTTATTTTTGACGTAATCGTTCACCTCTTGGTGCACATCTTCCTTTAGCAAAATTCTGTTCAACCGTAGTTCTGAAAAATGTTTTATTTGATCATACTTCGATAAATGTAGATTTTGAAATGCTTTAAAAATATGAAACTGTATGTTTAGTAGATATTACTCAAATAAAAAAAAGCGGACTTTAATAAAACACTTTTAGATGAAATAGATATATTCAACTACTTAAAATCTTTAATACATGTACTCTTATTATTATAAAATATTATTAACATGTTGATTGATAATTAAAATAAGATTTTTTTACCATAAATTTTAGCTATGCAAAAACGTACGTAGTAAATACAACATATGTATAAGCCGTTTAGCTTAAGATGTTTAGCTAAGAAAAAATAACATCTAAATCATTTACAACAAGTAAGTATTTAGCCTTCTGAAACGTTTAAACAAACAACAGAAGTAAGTTTTTAGGCAGCAGAGTATCATTTTTTTTATACGAGAGTTTTACATGACTAACTCAATAAATAAATTGTAAGGACAAGTTTATATTTGTCATAAATCTCAAGATATGAAGATCTATTAAAGATGAGTAGTTCTTGCAATAAAAAGTTTACAACAAAACTAACTAGCTTCAAAAGAGCAGTCTGCAGTTTTTTGCCATGTCTTTTGAAAATTATCCTTGCATTTTCTTAAAAAGTTATCACTTATCAGTTTAATTTTTGCATCATCTGAATTTTTTAACTTTTGAAAAGATGATAAAATACTGCACAACATTACACTATAAAATCAAATTATCAATTCTTTTAAAAGACGACAATACTCGAATCAAAGAATCTAAAAACTAAACGTTTAAACCAAACTCAAAAAGTGTTCTAAAATCGAAATAATCTCGACAAAAAGATTGAAACCATAAAAACTTAAGTGCAGCGAAGAACTGCACTGACTTCAGTCCGCTGCAACCGAGCAGAAACTAAAAAGAAGTCTATATTACTCGAGATTGTTGAATTTATACTCGCTTGAGAAAAAAGAAGAAAGTAAAAAAGAGACAATTACCGCGTAAGCGGCACATTTTCTCCTCTTACCTTCGTACTTTAAGAATTTATTCTTGGTTTTCCGAAAAAAAACATTAATTTTTATTCATTAACACTTGTAAGAAAGCTTAAAACTCCCTATATAGAAAAATTAACGAAAAACGACCGCCGAATTTTATCTCCTTAGTTTAAAAAGCATTACTTTACTTGAAAAATTCTACAAACTAATTTAAAATACACAAAATTAATAAAAGTATGATACAGTTTTCAGAATGACAGACAAATGTAGAAAGTTTAAAAAATTTCTTCGCTGCTGGAACTCGCTCCGCCCTTGTACATCTCCACGTCGTTTGACCGGTTTATGCGGATCCGTCTCCTCGCCTCACCTAACGGTCTGTTGGCGCTACGGATTCCGTCTCCTCGCCTCACCTTAGCGGTCTGTTGGCGCTACGGATTTCGTCTCCTGGCCTCACCTAACGGTCTGTTGGCGCTACGGATTCCGTCTCCTCGCCTCACCTTAGCGGTCTGTTGGCGCTACGGATTTCGTCTCCTGGCCTCACCTAACGGTCTGTTGGCGCTACGGAATCCGTCTCCTCGCCTCACCTAACGGTCTGTTGGCGCTACGGATTCCGTCTCCTCGCCTCACCTTAGCGGTCTGTTGGCGCTACGGATTTCGTCTCCTGGCCTCACCTAACGGTTTGTTGGCGCTACGGAATCCGCCTCCTGGCTTCACCTAACGGTCTATTGGCGCTACGGAATCCTCTGATCCGTCTCTCCATACATCTCCTCTTTCATCTCCTCGTTCCTCTCCTCGTACATAAGTCTCCTCGTACCGCTCCTCGCCGATTCGTTTCTCGAGCCGTTCGTGCGAAAGTGCAATTAGAATGTACGTCACTACTTGATATCAATTTTAAAAACAAGTTAAAACATTAAAAAATAAAAAAATTCAATTTACAAACTTATATGCTACTAGTTAGCAACAACATTACACTAATCAATTAGTCTATTTATAATTTAACTTTAAAGTTTGTTAAGTTTCAAAGTAATTGAGAAACATTTTTGGCTCCAATCAATACACAGTAATTCTCTACAAGCTTTAAAATAAAAAACATTTCACATTTTACACGAATTAGTTGACAAAACAAGCGTTCACATGCGTCTCAAAAGTTTAAACTTCTTTTCGTAAAAATATAGCCAGTGAACTTGTACTGATTTTGAAAACTTTAATATTCTAACAAATTTTAAACAAAATTGTTTTTTATTTTAAGATTTTAAATACTGGGTAAGACATTTAATAGCTCGAATGACCTCGTTAAAAATTGTTTTTTGTAAGTACATTTAGATTTAAAACAACAAAAAACATGCCAATAAAGTTTGTTACAAGCAATTAACAAGGTCATTGTAAAAAACTGTAAGTATTATAATTTAAAATTTGAACATAACATTGTTGCTAAATATAAAACTAAATTAAGCTTAATAAATTTAAGCCATTTCACTTTAATAACCGATTATGCACTCGAAAACAAGTTTTAATAACCTCATACAAATATATTTACAAGGACGAACGAAAAACAACAATGTTTTTACGTACAGTTTAAAAAGTTTCTTATCCGTTATAGTTCAAATTAAAACGATTGTTTGAAAACAAAACAATTAAACTTTACATTTGCTAACTTTTCTAGACGTTTAAAACTCTTTTTATTATAAAAAAGTTTTATTATTAGAAGCCTTTAATTTCATTTTAATTTTTAGTGAACATTTCTCTTTTAATAAAATGTTTAAAACGATTGAACGATATTTAATTAATTTGACGAAACGGCGGAACAACTTGAAAAAAAGACTAACTTTTGTTTAAACTTGCTCGTACAAGTTTTAAAATTCATTTTTAAAAACGCTTCAACAATAAATTGCGATAATATCATACACCACCAATACATTTTAGTTCTAACACATGTCGATTAGCCTTTCCCAAACCACTTTAACATAAATTAACACAATAAAACGAATTACAATTAGAAAAAAAAAACTCAAATCTATCACAAACTCGAACTACTTAGTTGTTTTTTCAACTAGAAATTTTAAACTCATTTTTATAAATTTTACAGACCTGATGACTAGGTTAAATAAATGCCATAAAGTTTATCGAATTTATACTATTATTATATCAGGTTTATTCCGCTCTGTCCCCATGTCACAATCTAAAAAACGTAAAAATTTTAATGAAGGTATCTGTGTTCAATACCAGCTATAAATAACTGGACAGCGGATCATCATGTCGCTAACCCGGGTTTCTACTTATACACTATTGTGAGCCTGATTTACAACGCAACGTGCGCTCTAACTTGTATAGTAGATGCCCCAAGATAACGCTTAAATTATAGTCGACTTAAATAAACTAATATGACTTACTTACTATTTACTAAAGGTTTAATAAATCAGTTACTTATACTAATTTAAACTTAGTTCGAATCTGTGATAATGATTATATTTACAATGAACTTGCGAAACGAAAAGATGATAAAATACTGCACAACATTACACTATAAAATCAAATTATCAATTCTTTTAAAAGACGACAATACTCGAATCAAAGAATCTAAAAACTAAACGTTTAAACCAAACTCAAAAAGTGTTCTAAAATCGAAATAATCTCGACAAAAAGATTGAAACCAGACATGTTAAAAAGCTCTGCTTTGTTTACTCGAGCGTGAAATTACTAACTTAAAACAAACCAAAGTTTATACGCATCATTGCTGAATTACCATAGTAACTATTAGCATTTTACCAACTCTGATTGAAACCTTTAAAACTTAAGTGCAGCGAAGAACTGCACTGACTTCAGTCCGCTGCAACCGAGCAGAAACTAAAAAGAAGTCTATATTACTCGAGATTGTTGAATTTATACTCGCTTGAGAAAAAAGAAGAAAATAAAAAAGAGACAATTACCGCGTAAGCGGCATACTCTAAACAGATTTTTACATTTAGCTCTTTACAACTTTACTGTTTATAGCTATATATTAAAAAATCATTAAATGTAAGTAAATTTATACAACATTGTTTTCAGTTTTTAGCAAGGTTATTCTGACGATGTTCTAAATAAAACTGACAACAAAAATACTGTCCTGGAAAATGACGTTAAACTGTATCCAAGTGGTGTAAAACTTTTGTGTTAACTTTTTAGCTTTACTAATTACAAACACTGTCTTGTTTTCTTCATTCTGTTCTTTTTAAGTTTAAACAAATACTAAATAAAAGTTTTTATTTAGTTTGTTACACACACTTTAAAGATTTTTGTAAAGAAACATTTTAATATTTTAAACACAAGTTCATATAAATTAAGAATTACTCAATACATATGCTTTACTACAATACAAAAAGTGTTTAAATTTTTATATATATTTGCAAACTCCTTTTTTTTTTTATAGTTATGATAATTGAATAAAAAAATCAATATTTTTTTATTACTGCTTTTAAAGTTGCCATTAACAGCTAAAATTCTGAAAAACTTGTAATTTGATAATTGAGACAAAAAACTGGAATTTAAAAGATTTTGATAGGTAATGGAAATATACTGTTAGTGTATTTATCAACAAAAAAGATCGCTCAAAATAAATGGTCCTATGACTTAGTGAACTAAAAAATTTGTATCGAGTTGTACACCACATGGGATCAGTTTAACGTCTTATCCAGTACTTAAGAGGAAAAACCTTAAACTTTGAAAAAAAAGCACTTTAACAGTTAATAACTACACAATTACTTGTTGTCTTAATAGTATTTAAAATTCAAGTAACATAATTGTAAACAACCTAAAATCTTAACAACATACAAACATATCTTTTATTCTGTGAACTACTTGGAGAAAGATGGTAATAATATTAAAATAGTTTTTATAAGGTGCAATTATAAATTTGCAACAATAGAAAACTTTATTCTAAAAAGAAAATTATATACAATTTACGGTTTATTTTAAAATAAATATGCAGTTTTATTTTAACATCATTTTTTAAACTTAACTGCACTAGTTTACTTATAATATAAATTTACGGACCAAACTTTTTTAATATCAATAAATAAGGTTACATTCGAGCAATATTTTTCACATAATCCTTAGCTTAAGGTTTTTTTAAAGTTTTCCAAACTTTGATTCTTTTAGTTTGCCAAAGCTTCTTATGCTATTTTAACTACTGATTTTAATATAGTGATATTTCAAAAAATAATTTAAACTGTCACATACTTTAGACTATTGTATACTTTATCGTTGAAAGCTACGTTGACAATAATGATAAAACAAGTAATTTTTTTCTTGTGAAATTTCAAATCTTGTTAATTAAATAACTTAAAAACAAATAATTTTAGTTTTCATGAGTACTTGTTTTAAATAGTTAACTTGTTTTTGTTACATTATAAAACAAATAGTTAATATCTACAAACACTATCTACAAATTTTACAAGCATAAGTTGTTTAACTTTTAAAAGTTTTAATTTTAGTCAATACGTATATGAAAAATAGAGATATGTAGATTTATCTTCTGATTTTTAATAACTTCTTTTTTAAAGTATCAATTAATAATAGGGTGCTTATAAAAATAGCGACCTTTTAGTTTTCAGTTATTTATTATTTGCAAATATCGCAAAAATAGTTTTTCAAATTTTTAGATAATTTAGAGAAACTTTTATGCTCGCACTTTTCGATTTTATTAAAACCACCACAATGCAAACAGTAGGAGACCCAAAAAGTACGACTTTAGAGTTTTTAGCTTAAAAAATTTTTACTGATAATTAAAACAAAACAAATTGTGCATATTTTAAGATGACTCTATAAAGGTTTCATAAAGGCGATTCTCGTTGTTGTGAGAAAAAATCTAAAATTTTAAAAATACAAGAAGTGATATAAATTACTCAAAGTCAAGAATTGCCTCCATTAAACTTACCTTTAACTGTCTTAAATATTTAATAGTGTTTTTTGTGATAGTCGTCTGTGTAAAACAACTATCCGGCTGAAAATTCTGTGATCAGTAATACCATCATTATAAATGTTTTAAAATTATTAGCTTAGAGGTAAACTTTTAGCTTATAACTATTTTTTTTTAATTATGTTCATTAAGGTTAGTTAGGAATTCAGTTAAGAATTAAATCTAAGCACCCACAATTATTAAATGCTATTGTTCATTAATTTAGTTTACCCCTTTTTTTAATTACTAATCTCTCTGAAATCAAAAACTTTTTTTCAATGATTATGTGGCTTTTAAGTTTAAAAAAAAAAAATTTCACCGCACAATGTGAACACATGAAGAAAACTATAAATTGAAAAAAAAATATTATTATACATTAAAGTAAAAAAAAATTGATCAAAGTTAAAAAAATCGTTTAAATAATTAAAATAGAAATTTAAACTGTTAAAAGATAAGAAGTGTTATTGTTTAGCAAGAAGCTATCAGCTTATATGTATAACAAGCTTTCAAGTTCAGTAATAAATTTTGTTACTTACAGATTTCTTAGCTATAGGAGGAGTCATTTCTAAAAAAAAAATTGCTTTTGTAAGCTTCTAACACTTATCTGTAATAAATACAATAAAAGTTTTACAGTCGCATTGGAACAATTCCGTTTAGACAATTAAATATTTTCTACTTATATTATGCACCTCAATTATCTAAGACCTCCACTTTTTAATGCTTTTTCTCAACTATGTTTGTAACATTGCAACTAAATAAATACGAAATCATAATACTTACATTTTATTTATTAGAGCTTTGAAATTTTAACTGTTCATCTTTTAAAACTTTTAAGAGGCACTGCGATAAAACAAAAAAAAAGTAAAATAAAATAGATTAAAGTTTGAAAACAAGATACAATACACTTATAAAGTAAAAACAAAGGCAAATGTATCTACATCAACTAAAAATTTCACTATAGTTACAGCAACGGTACTTTGACGCAGGAAAATTCTCTAAGACCATTTGTAGCTTCAAACGGTTCCTTTTTCCATTCATTTGTATCAACGTCGTAACACAGAACGTACGAGGAATTCTGCTTAATCGCAACTATCTTGCTTCCAACAGAAAAGGCCGCCCTCGTGTCATAATACTTCTTACTGGGAGACTTGAGATTAACAAACTTTTTGCCTACGTCATCGTAGACTTCGCACGAGTCAAGGAAGCAATCGATGACGTACATACTGTTTCTGACCACAACAAGACTGTGGCCGAGTTGTTTCGCGCTTTTCATACTGGCCATGAGCGACCACTCAACGCCATTATACGATTCGACCGATCTGCAGTATTTTCCGCCCGCTACAGTGATTTTACCTCGGAAAATCGCACAAGCTGCTGCTACTCTCATTCTCTTCATTCTTTGAATTTCGCTCCACTCGCAACTTATTGTGTCGAACTGCAAACAGGAATCTCTGCTGGAACCGTCCATGTTTTCACCTCCGATAACGACCACTTTGTCCATGTAGGCGCAGCAGCAAAACAAACGTATTGCGCGCATATCTGCTACTTTTACCCAGCTGTTGCTGTCTTTTGAATACTTTGCAACAAAGTTCTCATACATTGAATGATACGTTGAATAATCGAGAAATGCGTAAAGTTCACCTTTCAAAATGACTGCCTTGAGACGGTGATGTTCTGAGGGTGCAGGAATTTTTCTAGCTGAATCAAAAATTCTTTCATTTACTTGGTTTGATTTTTCCAAGCTGTTTTGATATTTCCACCCGCCAATTAGCATTACTTCGTACGAATTTTCTTCATAATACCGGTTTGTATAGCGTAAACCTACAGTGTTACAAATGAAATTATCTTTGTCATTTAAATAACTTTTTAACCAATCAATACAATCTTCTTCTTCAGCGAATGAGGAGTTTCTATCTAAGAGACTTCTCAATTCGTGATCCACGATCAACGGAAGACGAATTTTGGATAAGATTTTACGCGCGAACCTGATGCGCTCCCTTCTGTTGAGGCTTATCCACGCATCAGCTGCTTTGCACACCTCAAGTTCAAGCGAAACATTCAAGTTTGAACTTTGAAATATCTTCACAACTCGTTTATAGTCTAATTCTAAAAAGTTCTTGGTTTCAGAGACAACAGAAAAGCCTCTTTCGATGTAGTTTAATGATGTTTGAAGAAGATTAGATGAAGTGAATATGCTAGATAGCTGATAAAATGTGGAAACATTGTCAACATTGATTTTATTTTTGACGTAATCGTTCACCTCTTGGTGCACATCTCCCTTTAGCAAAATTCTGTTCAACCGTAGTTCTGAAAAATGTTTTATTTGATCATACATCGTATAAATGTAGATTTTAAAATGCTTTAAAAATATGAAAATGTATGTTTAGTAGATATTACTCAAATAAAAAAAGCGGACTTTAATAAAACACTTTTAGATAAAATAGATGTATTTAACTACTTAAAATCTTTAATAAATCTACTCTTATTATTATGAAATATCATTAACATAAAGTAGTTGATTGTTAATTAAAATAAGTTTTTTTTACCATAAATTTTAGCTATGCAAAAACGTATGTAGTAAATACAACATATCTATAAGCCGTTTAGCATAAGATGTTTAGCTAAGAAAAAATAACATATAAGTCATTTACTTAAACGTTAATATTAAGCATTCTGAAATGTTTAAACAAACAACAGAAATAAGTTTTTAAGCAGCGGACTATCATTTTATTTTTTCTAGAGAGTTTTACATGACTAACTTAATAAATAAATTGTAAGGACAAGTTTATATTTGTCATAAATCTTAAGATATGAGGATCTATTAAAGATGAGTAGTTCTCGCAATAAAATGTTTACAACAAAACTAACTAGCTTCAAAAGAGCAGTCTGCAGTTTTTTGCCATGTCTGTTGAAAATTATCCTTGCATTTTCTTGAAAAGTTATCACTTATCAGTTTAACTTTTGCATCATCTGAATTTTTTAACTTTGACAGAACTTTACGACGTTTTTGTGTACCTTTATTCATTGCAAATTTTCTGTAAAATTGCTACTACAAATATTTACAATTACAAATATTATAAAATCCAGTAGTTTTCAATATCTCACTGAAAAGATGTGAACTGAAAGATATAAAAATCTTAAAAAGTTTTAAAAATTCCTGAGTTGAACATTAAAAACAAAAAAGTAATAAGTAAATATACAAACGCAAATAAGTAGTTTTCTAAATCATGTAAAATTAACTTGTGACTACTAAAAGTATTGTTATTGAAAATGTATCTCACTTTTATTTTTGAACTTTTTTTTCTACTTTTCACTAGTAAAAAATAAATTACCAATATTATGATTTTATTATTTAGAAATAAATACCTTTTAATCTTTTCAAATGATGAACATTTCTATAAGAACTAAGTGATATAATTTAATACGTAATTGGTTTAAAAAATGTAATCTAATTATAAAGTATGGGTGCGTATCAAAAATTTTAAAAAAGTTATTTTTGCACAAATACACTTTTGCATGGGTTAATTTTTTCCTTTAATTTTACTTATTATAGCTCTTACCGTTAACTCTTACCCTTAATAATCAAGCATATTTTTTTTCCTAATTATGTCTTTTACTATCACCTTAAACTCACCCGTGGTTGATAAACGGTTACTTCTGACTACTCAAGCAAAAGTGACTCCGTACAAGATAGATTTTTTGTGCAATACTGACCCAACTTAAAAAAATATATTTCAAATTATTTTTGTTTAGTTCAAATTTTTTAATTATAAAAACTAAACAATAATAAAAGTCAAAGATTTGATGTTTATTAAAAGCTAAAATTAATTGAGTTAGCTAAGACTTTAAAAAAATTAAAAACTTGTTTTCAACCAAGTTCAAACTAGCCTTAGCAAATTTTTTTTAACCTGTTTAAATTTAGTGTTTACTAATTAACAAAGTAACCAAATCAATAGTTTCAATGTTTTAAGTTTTTATTTGTGCATAAAACTAAAATTTGAAAACTAAGTTTTACTAGTTTTCACAAAATAAAGAATATTAGCAGAACTATTTATTTAGAAAACACTTTTTAAATTTATAGAATGTTTAAATATATATCAGTTAAGAGTTAACTTTAATACACTAATTTAGTTGTAAAAAATCTGTAATATGCAATAAATTTATTAAAAAAGTAGACTTTTTAAATTATACTTAAACTTGAGCCACGATTCTTTCAATAACTTTTTTATTGAGGAAACAAGTAAGATGTATCTCAGCTATTCCTTATCAACTAACTTAAAATGTTTTTATTCAAACAATTTTATATTAAAAATGACTTCAAACCAGTAAAGTATAACTTAAATCTAATTTATACCTTTTAACCGATTTTTACATTTAGCTCTTTATAACAGAACTGTTTATAGCTATACGTTTAAAAATCATTAAATGTAACTAAATTTATACAACATTGTTTTAAGTTTTTAGCAAGGTTATTCTGACGTTGTTCTAAATAAAACTGACAACAAAAATACTGTCCTGGACAATGACATTAAATTGTATCCAAGTGGTGTGAGACTTTTGTGTTAACTTTTTAGCTCTACTAATTACAAACACTGTCTAATTTTCTTCATACTGTTTTTTTTAGTTTTTACTTACGTAAACAAACACTAGGTAAAAGTTTTTATTTAGTTTGTTACACACACTTTAAAGATTTTTGTAAAGAAACATGTTATTATTCTAAATAATTGTTCATATAATTGCTTTATTTTATTAATAAATAATTACTCTGGACATATACTTTACTACAATATAAAAAGAGTTTAAAATTATATATATTTTTGCTAACTCCTTTTTTTTGATAGTAATGAGAATTGAATAAAAAATATCAATAACTTTTTATCACTATTTTCAAATTTGCCGTTAATAGCTAAAATTTTGAAAAACCTGTAATTTGATAACTGAGACAAAAAACTGGAGTTTGAAAGATTTTGATAGGTAATGGAAAAATAGTTTTAGTTTATTTATCAACAAAAAAGATCGCTCAAAATAAATAGTTCGATGACTTAGTGAACAAAAAAATCTGTATCGAGTCGTCCAACACTTGGGTTCAGTTTAACGGCTTATCTAAGACGTAAGAGGAAAAACCTTAAACTTTAAACAAAAGGCACTTTAACAGCTAATAACTTCACAATTACTTGTTATCTTAATAATATTTAAAATTTCAAGTAACATTATTGTAAACAACCTAAAATCTTAACAACATACAAAAATTTCCTTTATTCTGTGAACTACTTGGAGAAAGATGGTAATAATATTAATATAGTTTTTATATGATGCGATTATAAATTTGCAACAATAGAAAACTTTATTCTAAAACAAAAATTATATACAATTTACAGTTTATTTTTATATAAATATTGCAGTTTTATTTTAACTTACATAATTATTTAAACTTAACTGCACTTTTTTACTTATAATATAAATTTACAGACCAAAATTTTTTGATATTAATAAAAAAGATTACATTAATGCAATTTTTTAATATAATCCTTAGCTTAAGGTTTTTTTTTAATAGTTTTCCAAATTTTGATTGTTTTAGTTTACCGAAGCTGCTGATGCTATTTTAACTACTCGACTTTAATATAGTGATATTTCAAAAAATAATTCATACTGTCACATAACTTAAACTATTATATATAACTTTATCGTTGAAAGCTACGTTGATAATAACGATAAAACAAGTAATTTTTTTTTAGTGAAATTTAAAATTTTGTGAACTAAATAACTTAAAAACAAATATTTTATGTTTGTATTTTTTATGCAGAAGTTGTTACGTAACAAATTAAAGCTACTAAGAGCTTTTAAGTACTTTTTTTAATATCTAACTTGTTTTTGTTACAATAGAAAAAAAAGTTAATATCTACAAACACTATCTACAAATTTAACAAACATAAGTTGCTTAACTTCTTTAAATTTTACTTTTAGTAAATACGTATATGAAAAAAATTGAGATATGTAGTTTTTAAACTATAATATCTTTTGTTTTAAAGTATCAATTAATAATAGGGTGCTTATAAAAACAGCGACCTTTGGGTTTTCAGTTCTTTTTTGTTTGCAAATATCGCAAAAACAGTTTTTCATATTTTTGGTTGATTTAGAGAAATTTTCATGCCAGCTTTTTTCGACTTATAAAAACCACCCCAGTGCAAACAGTATGAGACCCAAAAAGTACGACCTTAAAGTTTTTAGCTTGAAAAAGTTTTACTGGTAATTAACAAAAAACAAATTGTGCACATTTTAAGATGACTTTATAAAAGTTTCATAAAGGCGATTCTCGTTGTTGTGAGAAAAATCTAATACTAAAAAAATACAAGAAGAGATAAAAATTACTCAAAGTCAAGAGTTGCCTCCATAAAACTTTCCTCTTACTGTCTTAATAATTTCATAGTGTTTTTCGTGATAGTCGTCTGGTGTACAACAATGTCTGGCTGAAAATTCTGTGATCAGTAAAACCATCATTATACATGTTTTACAATTATTAGCTTAGAGGTAAAATTTTAGCTATTACCTCTTTTTTTTTCAATTATATTCATTAATGATAGTTAAGAATTTAGTTAAGAATTTTAATTTAAGCAACCACATTTTTTAAAAGAAATTGTTACTAATTTAGTTTACCTCTTATTTTAATTACTAATCTCTCTGAAATTTATTTCTTTTTTCAATGATTAAGTGGCTTTGAAGTTTTCTTATGAAAAATAAATTTCATCCTATAATGTGAACACATAAAGAAAACTATAAATTGAAAAAAAGTTATATTATACACTAAAGTAAAAAAAAAATGATCAAAGTTTTAAAATATCGATTAAATAATTAAAATATAAATTTAAACTGTTAAAAGATAAGAAATGTTATGGTTTAGCAAGAAGCTATCAGCTTATATATATAACAAGCTTTTAAGTTCATTAATAAATATTGTTACTTACAGATTTCTTAGCAATAGGATGAGTCATTTCTAAAAAAATTACTTATGTAAACTTTTAACACTTATCTGTAATAAATACAATATAAGTTTTCCAGTCGCATTGGAACTATTCCGTTTAGACTAAGTTAATATTCTCTACTTATATTATGCACCTCAATTATCTAAGACTTCCACTTTTTAATGCTTTTTCTCAACTATTTTTGTAACATTGTAACTAAATAAAAAAAAAAATCATAATACTTACACTTTATTTATTAGAGCTGTGAAATTTTAACTGTTCATTTTATAAAACTTTCAAGAGGCACTGCGATAAAAAAAAAAATGAATTAAAGTTTGAAAACAAGATACAATACACTTATAAAGTAAAAACTAAGGCAAATGTATCTACATCAACTAAAAATTTCACCATAGTTACAGCAACGGTACTTTGACGCAGGAAAATCCTCTAAGACAATTTGTAGCTTCAAACGGCTCCTTTTTCCATTCATTTGTATCAACGTCGTAACACACAACGTACGAAGATTTCCCCTGAATCGCAACTATCTTGCTTCCAACAGAAAAGACCACCCTCGTGTCATAATACTTCTTACTGGGAGTCTTGAGAACATCAAACTTTTTGCCTACGTCATCGTAGACTTCGCACGAATCAAGGAAGCATCCGATGACGTACATGCTGTTTCTGACCACCACAAGACTGTGACTGTGTTTCGCGCTTTTCATACTGGCCATGAGCGACCACTCAACGCCATTATACGATTCGACCGATCTGCAGTATTTTCCGCCCGCTACAGTGATTTTACCTCGGAAAATCGCACAAGCTGCTGCTACTCTCGTTCTCTTCATTCTTTGGATTTCGCTCCACTCGCAACTTATTGTGTCGAACTGCAAACAGGAATCTCTGCTGGAACCGTCCATGTTTTCACCTCCGATAACGACCACTTTGTCCATGTAGGCGCAGCAGCAAAACAAACGTATTGCGCGCATATCTGCTACTTTTACCCAGCTGTTGCTGTCTTTTGAATACTTTGCAACAAAGTTCTCATACATTAAATAATACGTTGAATAATCGAGAAATGCGTAAAGTTCACCTTTCAAAATGACTGCCTTGAGACGGTGATGTTCTGAGGGTGCAGGAATTTTTCTAGCTGAATCAAAAATTCTTTCATTTACTTGGTTTGAATTTTCCAAGCTGTTTTGATATTTCTTCCCGCCAATTAACAATACTTCATACAAGTTTTGTTTATAATACCGGTTCGTATAATCCATACCTACAGTGTTACAAATGAAATTATTTTTCTTCTTCAAATGTATTTCTAACCAACCAATACAATCTTCTTCTTCAGCGAATGAGGAGTTTCCATCTAAGAGACTTCTCAACTCGTGATCCACGATCAACGGAATACGAATTTTGGATAAGATTTTACGCGCGAACCTGATGCGCTCCGTTCTGTTGTGGCTGATCCACGCATCAGCTGCTTTGCACACCTCAAGTTCAAGCGAAACATTCAAGTTTGAACTTTGAAATATCTTCACAACTCGTTTGTAGTCTAATTCTAAAAAGTTCTTGGTTTCAGAGACAACAGAAAAGCCTCTTTCTATGTAGTTTAATGTTGTTTGAAGAAGATTAGATGAAGTGAATATGCTAGATAGCTGATAAAATGTGGATACATTGTCAACATTGATTTTATTTTTGACGTAATCGTTCACCTCTTGGTGAACATCTCCCTTTAGCAAAATTCTGTTCAACCGTAGTTCTGAAAAATGTTTTATTTGATCATACTTCGTATAAATGTATATTTTAAAATGCTTTAAAAATATGAAAATGTATGTTTAGTAGAAATTACTCAAACTAAAATAGCGGATTTTAACATAAAAACCTTTAGATAAAATAGATGTATTCAACTACTTAAAATCTTTAATACAAGTACTCTTATTATTATGAAATATCATTAACATTAAGTAGTTGATTGTTAATTAAAATTAGATATAATTACCATAAGTTTTAGCTTTGCACAAACATATGTAGTAAATACAACATATGTATAAGCCGTTTAGTTTAAGATTTATAGGTAAGAAAAAATAACATCTAAATCATTTACATTAAGTAAATATTGAGCCTTCTGAAACGTTTAAACAAACAACAGAAGTAAGTTTTTAAGCAGCGAAGTATCATTTTATTTTTTTTACGAGAGTTTTACATGACTAACTCTATAAATAAGTTGTAAGGACAAGTTTATATTTGTCATAAATCTTAAGATATGAAGATCTATTAAAGATGAGTAGTTCTCGCAATAAAAAGTTTACAACAAAACTAACTAGCTTCAAAAGAGCAGTCTGCAGTTTTTTGCCATGTCTTTTGAAAATTATCCTTGCATTTTCTTAAAAAGTTATCACTTATCAGTTTAACTTTTGCATCATCTGAATTTTTTAACTTCGACAGAACTTTACAATCTTTTTGTGTACCTTTATTCATTGCAAATTTTCTGTAAAATTGCTACTACAAATGTTTACAATTACAAATATTATAAAATCCAGTAGTTTTCAATATATCCCTGATTACTTGTGAACATAAAGATAAAAAATCTAAGAGAGTGTTAAAAATGTCTGAGTTTAACATTAAAAAGAAAAGAAAAATTAAGTAAGTATACAAATGCAAATAAGTAGTTTTCTAAATAATGTAAATTAACTTGTGACTTATAAAAGTATTGTTATTAAAAATGTATCTGACTTTTATTTTTATACTTTTTTCTACTTTAAACTAGTAAAAAATAAATTAGCAGTATTATGATTTTATCATTTAGAAATGAATACCTTTAAATCTTTTCAAATGATAAACACTTCAATTAGAACTAAGTGGTATAATTTAATACGTAATAGGTTTAAACAATGTAATCTAATTATAAAGTATGGGTAGGTATCAAAAATTCTTAAAAAGTCATTTTTGCACAACTACACTTTTGCACGGCTTAATTTTTTTCTTTAATTTTATTTATTATAGCTCTTACCGCTAACTCTTACCCCTAATAATCAAGCTTTTTTTTTTCCTTATAATTTCTTTTACCCCTAAACTCACCCGTGGTTGATTAACGGTTACTTCTGACTACTCATTTAAAAGTGATTCAGTACAAGATAGATCCTTCGTGCAATACTGACCCATCTCAAAAAAATATGTTTTAGTTTTTTTTTGTATAGTTCAATTTTATTTAAGTATAAAAACTAAAAAATAATTAAAGTCAAAAATTTAATGTTTATTGAAAATTGAAAATTAATTGTGTCATCTAAGACTTTAAAAAAATAAAAAACTTCTTTTCAACCAAGTTCAAACTATCTTTAGCAAAGTTTTTTAACCTGTCTAAACTTAGTATTTAGCAAATGTCCAAGTAACTATATCAATACTTTAATGGTTTAAGTTTTTATTTGTGCATAAAACTAAAATTTCAAGACTAAGTTTTACTAGTTTTTACATAATATAGAATATTAGCAGAACTATTTATTTAAAAAACACTTTTTAAATTTATAGAATGTTAAAACATTTATTAGTTAAGAGTTAACTTTAATGTACTAATTAGTTGTAAAAAAATTGGAATATACAATAAATCTATAGAAAAAGTGGACATTTTAAATTATACAAAAACTTATCTCAGCTAACCCTAATTTACTAATTTAAAATGTTTTTATTCAAACAATTTTATCTTAATATGACTTCAAACCAGTAAAGTATAACTTAAATGTAATTTATACCTCTAAACAGATTTATACATATAGCTCTTTATAACGTCACTGTTTATAGCTATATGTTTATAAATCATTAAATGTAACTAAATTTATACAACATTGTTTTCAGTTTATAGAAAGGTTATTCTGACCTTGTTCTAAATAAAACTGACAACCAAAAATATTGTCCTGGACAATGACGTTAAACTGTATCCAAGTGGTGTGAGACTTTTGTGTTAACTTTTTAGCTCTACTAATTACAAACACTGTCTAGTCTTCTTCATACTGTTCTTTTTTAGTTTTTACTTACGTAAACAAAAGTAAAAAGGTAAAAGTTTTAGTTAGTTTGTTACACATACTTTAACGATTATTGTAAACAAACATGTTAATATTTTAAACACAAGTTCAAATAAATTAAGAATTACTCAATACATATGCTTTACTATAATATAAAAAGAGTTTAAATATATATATATATTTGCTAACTCCTTTTTTTTTGATAGTAATGATAATTGAGTAAAAAAATCAATAATTTTTTATTACTGCTTTTAAAGTTGCCATTAATAGCTAAAACTCTGAAAAACCTGTAATTTAATAATTAAGACAAAAAACTGGAATTTGAAAGATTTTGATAGGTAATGAAAAAATACTGTTAGTTTATTTATCAACAAAAAAGATCGCTCAAAATTAATGGTCCGATGACTTAGAGAACAAAAAAATCTGTATCGAGTCGTCCAACACTTGGGTTCAGTTTAACGTCTTATCCAGTACTTAAGAGGAAAAACCTTAAACTTTGAACAAAAAGCACTAAAACAGCTAATAACTACACAATTACTTGTTATCTTAATAGTATTTAAAATTTCAAGTAACATAATTGTAAATAACCTAAAATCTTAACAATATACAAACATATCTTTTATTCTGTGAACTACTTAGAGAAAGATGGTAATAATATTAATATAGTTTTTATATGATGCCATTATAAATTTGTAACAATAGAAAACTTTATTCTAAAACAAATTTATATACAATTTACGGTAAATTATAAATTAGATATTGCAAATTTATTTTAACATCATTTTTAAATTTTAACTGCCCTTTTTTACGTATAATATAAATTTACGGACCAAACTTTTTTAATATCAATAAATAAGGTTACATTAGAGCAATTTTTTTAAATATAATCCTTAGTTTAAGGTTTTTTTATAGTTTTCCAAATTTTGATTCTTTTAGTTTACCAAAGCTGCTTATGCTATTTTAACTACTCGACTTTAATATAGTGATATTTCAAAAAATAATTTAAACTGTCACATAATTTAAACTATTGTATATAACTTTATCGTTGAAAGCTACGTTGATAATAATGATAAAACAAGTAATTTTTTTCTTGTGAAATTTTAAATTTTGTTAATTAAATGACTTAAAAACAAATAATTTTAGTTTTCATGAGTACTTGTTTTAAATATTTAAATTGTTTTTGTTACAACAAAAAACAAATAGTTAATATTTACAAACATTATCTACAAATTTAACAAACATAAGTTGTTTAACTTTTTAAAATTTTAATTTAAGTCAATACGTATATGATTAAATAGAGATATGTAGTTTTATCTTCTGTTTTTTAATATCTTCTGTTTTAAAGTATCATTAATGATAGGGTGCTTATAAAAACAGCGACCTTTGAGTTTTCAATTCTTTTTTATTCGCAAATATCGCAAAAACTGTTTTTCAAATTTTTAGATGATTTAAAGAAATTTTCATACTAGCACTTTTCGACTTATTAAAACCACCCCAATACAAACAGTATAAGAACCAAAAAGTACGACCTTAGAGATTTAAGCTTAAAAAAGTTTTACTGATACTTAACACAAAACTAATTGTGCACATTTAAAGATGACTTAATAAAAGTTTCATAAAGGCGTTTCTCGTTGTTGTGAGAAAAAAAATCTAAAATTATAAAAATACAAAAAGTAATAAAGATTACACAAAGTCAAGAGTTACCTCCATAAAAATTTCTTTTAACTGTCTTAAATATTCCATTTCGTTTTAGTTGTCTGGTGTAAAACTATGTCCAGCTGAAAATTCTGTGATCACTAATACCATAATTATACATGTTTTAAAATTATTAGCTTAGAGGTAAAGTTTCAGCTTTTAACTCATTTTTTTTAAACTATGTTCATTAAGGTTAATTAGGAATTTAGTTAAGAATTAAATTTAAGCACCCACATTTTTTAAAAGCAAATTTTCATTAAATTCTCTTTGAAATTCAAAACTTTTTTTTCAATGATTAAGTGGCTTTGAAGTTTTTTTATAAAAAATAAATTTCACCCTATAATGTGAACACATGAAGAAAACTATAAATTGAAAAAAATAGTATTATTATATATTAAAGTAAAAAAAATTGATCAAAATTAAAAGGCAATCGTTAAAATAATTAATTTAGAAATTTAAACTGTTAAAAGATAAGAAGTGTTATTGTTTAGCATAAAATTATCAGTTTATATGTATAACAAGCTTTCAAGTTCCGTAATAAATCTTGTTACTTACAGATTTCTTAGAAATAGGATGAGTCATTTCAAAAAAAATTTACTTACGTCAGCTGCAAACACTTATCTGTAATAATCTAATATTTGCATTTTGTTAAAAAAATTGTTCTAAATAAACTGCAGTATATTAAATAGTATAAAAGTGTTTTATTTTTGTAAAATATGCGTCATTCTTTACAGTGCATTTGTTGAGGAAGTAACTTTGTATTAGTAACAATACTAATACAAAAGTTTTAATTGTTTATAATGCATATGTACTTAAAACAGTAAACACTGAAGATTGTAGAATAAAAACGTACGGCTGTAGCTAAAGTATAAATATAATTCATTATAGCAAAGTTTATACACTTTATCAGTTTTGTTTACAAATAACAATGAGTCAAATAGTTAACTAGTTCTGTTTGTTCTTTTCTAAATTTGAACACACAAAAAAATAATTCTGATAAATTCTTTTACGATATTTTACTCAAAAAATTACTTAAAGTTTTCAACTATTTGTCTTACTCAACAGACTAATCGTTTTTAAGTTTTTGCGATTATAAGTTCATGTGTAGAAAATTGATAAGCTGATTCTTTTGAGCGTTTATAAACTTTATACAGTCTTTCGTCATTAGTGACGAGATAATAAAAAGTGAAAAAAAGCTTATTTTTTGATAGCTAAAAAGTTTACTAGGTACTTAACTTAACATAAAAAACAAAAGTTTTGAAGTACTTCAGTCACTAACATTTAAAACGAATTATTTGTGTATGATTTTAAAAAACAAGTCTTCTTTAAATTTTACCCGATCATCAGTCTAATATAAGTAGACATAATTATAAAGCTTAAAACTTCTGTCGCTTAGCAATGTAGTTATGCAATTATGTCATAGAAAAATTTGTGTTAAAAACGTGACTGTAATGTTTTGTTGAATAGCTTTTACGTTTAATTGCAAGTTTGGTGACGATAACATTTGTTTTTTGAGATATAAGATATAAAAACTATAATTATTAATGAATTATTTATAGTTATTAAAATATATTTGTAAGTTAGGTAAAGATTTATTTTATAGCATTGTTAAGAAAAAAAATCTCAAAAAACATTACATTTAAACTTTGTATTAGATGTAGAATGTAGATGTAGCTTTGGACAATAATTTAACCAATATTATTGATTTATTTCGTTGCTACTCAAGTGTTGTACTTTTCTTAACCTAATTTTACATACAGCTATCAAAAAAAGTGGAGAAGGGTTAAATAAATTCTTATTTGTCGTGACGCGTAGACTAGAAAGATGTTCTTTGTCAAATAAAACAGTTTTATAAAATGTCAATTATTTTTTTTCAGAAAATTAATTTACATACTTTAAAACTTTTCTAAAAGTTCACTGTTTGAATTCTTTTTCTTAGTAAAATAATCTTTTAATGCCCGAAAAAATAAACGCTAATACAGTTTATTAAACCTTGACCGGATTTAAAAGCAACGACATTACTTTTTTTTATTAGATTACCACTTAAACTAATGTACAATGTATGGATCCGTTTTATTTTCAAAGAAAATCTAAGTAGATGATTATATGAAAAAATTCAAATTTATAAAAATTTTTAAATTGAATTTTTCAAAACTACAAGTAGTTTTATAATAAAATACAACTTTTTTTTAATAGATTTTTGAAAATATAATTCAACCACAGTTTAACAAAAACTATAAAATGTCCACCAAAGACAAAGCACTGCTAGCAATCTTGGAGTCGAACCTTACCGCGTCGGACAAAGTCTTGCTGCTCAACTCCCTCAAGCAAAACCCAATACGTTGCTACGTTTGCAAGGGGTTGCTGGGGCGACGCTACCTCTTGACGAGCCAGTGCAGTTGGTGGAAGAGGTTGTTCAGTTGCAGGCGGGCAGAGGTGTTCCAAATTGCAGCGGATCAGAACCAAGTTCGTTTCAAGCCGGTTTGTTGCGAATCAAATGAAGAAGAAGCTCTTTCGAGCGAGGTGAAGTTGATAAAAATCGACGACCACCTCACTTACAGATTGACCATTTTGAGGAGAGACCTCGCAACAAGGGACTTTGAACCGCCTCGAGGCTACGTGGCGGTTTCCAAGCACGGGCAGGGGGGCTTTGCGAACGTCTACAAGGTGTTCAACTGTAAGAAGTGGTGTTTTCGCGCGTTCAAGAGGATAAAGCCGGACAGACTGAGGGAGAGCATGAAAGACGAGCAGCGCGGATTGGAGGACGAGTTTGAAATTTTGAAGAGTTTCAGCCACAAGAGCATTGTTGCCGTTTACAATTACCACCACCAAATTCGCTGCCTCGAGATGGACTTCTGCCACGGGGGATCGCTGTACGAGCGCCTGAAGAACGGCCGCAAGGTGGCGGAAGAAGATATGAAGGTGATTTTCAAGCAGGTTTTCGGCGCTCTCTCGTACTTGCACGAAGAGCAGGGCGGCACGCACCGCGACGTCAAAACCGAGAACGTTCTCTTCACCGGGGAATCCCCGCTCAAAGTGAAACTGGTCGATTTCGGCCTCGCCGTTCGCAAGACGAGGGAGATGTACGAGTCGTGCGGGACGGACGTATACATGGCGCCCGAGGTGGCGGTGAAGCTGCTCAGGAGCGACGTGAGGGCGTACGAGTGCTCGGTGGACGTGTGGGGGGCGGGCGTGTGCTTGCACGAGTGCGCCACCGGTGGCAGGTTGCCGTTCGGGGGAAACCCGCGCGTTGAAAGCTTCTCTAAGCTGCAGACGGTTCCCGGCGAGCTGACGGACTACTTGGAGGACGTGGTCGACGGTAGGAGTGAGGCGAACTTGGGTTTGTTGGGGGTGGCGCAGTGGCACCCGCTGCACGCGTTGCTGAGGAGGATTTTCAGGAAGGAGTTCTTCAAGCGGCCACGTTGCAGCGAGGTGCTCAAACACTATTGGTTTAAAAATTAGCGGAAAAAAAATTAGAGTTTGTTTATTTTTCTTTTCTGTTTAACTTATTATGAATAGTGCGTATGAATTTAACAAATAAAATTAGTAAAAGTTTGTTTAAGTATTAGAAGTTGTTTTTAGGTACTTATAAATATTTATTTTACCTAATTTAGCACACTTCTATTTTCTTGTTTGTTTTTCTTGAGACTTAACTTGTTATCATGTTATTTACTTTAAAACTACGTGTAAAAGCAAAACTTTTTAAAAACGTTAGTTTAATTTTTACTGTTTAGAAAAACGTTCAATTTTAGGTTTTAAAACAATAATATAATTTAATACTTTATTATTAAGTAGTTTTAAAACACTTAAACTAAATTTACTACAAACTTTTTATTAACAAGTTTTTGTGAGCTAAAACTAATAAAATATTAGGTATTTTCTCTTCGCCTACAGTTTAAATGAAATACCTATTCTTATTATGTTATTTACTTAAAAATTACGTTTAAAAGCAAAAAACTTAAATAAAAACAGTTTCTTTTTTAATTTTTTGTAAAACGCTCACTTTCAAGTTTTGGTACAATAATGTAATTTTATTCTTTACAACTGTTTTTATGATTTAAAAATTTACTTTAAAATATGTATTTTTAGAAATATTTAAAATTAATTTACTACAAACCTTTTTCAAAAAGTTTTTGTAAGCTAAATCTATTGAAATACTAGGTATTTTTGGTAAAACTGTTCTTCGCTTATACTTAAGTGAAACACTTATAGTTTAAAAGATTCATTAAATTACACTTTGCGAACTATATGCTAACATAAAATTAAACTTGAATAAAATGCTTCTAAAATTTACTTTTTTGTGAAGCAATTTGAGCAATTTTGTTCTCATAACATAAACTGTTTGAAATATTTATATTCAAGCATTTTTAAACATATTATTTATGTTTCAACCATAGTTTAGAAAAACTTTATTCTATTAATGATTCACAATAAAAAAGTATAGATTTTTATATTTGGATCAGTTTTTTTATTATGATATCACCTCACTAAATTTTATTTTTGAATTGCGGTTAATACTATTGAGTTTTTTGTAAAAGCATGTGCTAATTGAAGAAAAACATTAATACTTTAAAAAGTAAAAATTAAAAGTTTTAGTTCAAAGTATCAAATAAAACAACAGTTTTAAATATTTCTGTAAAACGAATAAACAATAGTTGAATTTAAAGATTTTTTTTGTATTATTTTAAAGGCTTTTTAAAAAAAATACAATGTTATGTTTACCGCAAATTAATTTTACAACATTTCTAAAATATAAAATTAGAAGCAAAAATATTTAAATGTTGCAACAATAACTTTTTAAGGTTTAAATTGATTTTGTTATGCTTCTAAAAACACAAACTACTAAAATAAACTTACGTAACATATACAAACAAAACTATTTTTTATCATAATTGCATTTTGATATTTTCTCTTGTATGGTTAAAATTACAAAACGCTTCTTATACTTTGAGTCAAAATTTATCTAAACTTGCTCAATCTAGTATAATAAGTTGTTTAAGTGAGCCTACTACTTAAACTTTTAAATACTGATAATGGTATAACTATTTATAAATTTTATTTTCTTAAAATAGTTTAGCTTTATGTATTCTACAAGTTTAAATTAAGTAATGTTTCAAATAAGACAGTTCAAGGTTCGTCTGGCATTATACTATAGTTATCACTTAAGAAAACAGAACATAAAATTTAAGTTTTTCATAATATTTTTATACTATGCACTGAGGTGAATTGTTTATTAAAGCGTGTTTTTTCTTCTACACTTACTGTTACTTTAAAATAAATAGTTGTAATTTTTATAAGAGTTAAAAGTGTTTTAAGACAGCTTACATATTTATATGTTTTAAAACGTTTTCAAAGATTATTTTCTGTTAGTCTTTAACTAATTAAGGCGTAGATATTAATAACTGACGGTAAACTTATGACCAAAATACTTAGTTATTACGTAGAATTTTATTTTCAAAAAACACACAAATTTTTAAAAAAGCTTGCGATGAATCATAGCTCTAAGTAACAACTTCGTCAATTTTTTTTTTCAAATATATTTAAACATTATACAAGAAATAGCGGATTTAGTGACTTTTTCAAAACAAAAAAAACAACTACTTTTTGCTTTTAATTTTTCACACGTTTTCTTCAGTGATTATAAACTGCAGTAAAAACACTTACAAAAAGTTTTATTTGCCTAAAAAATAGAAGTTATAACTAATTAGTGTTAAGTTAGATAAGTGATGGGTTCCAAGTATGTAAGGTCTGCATTGCAACCACAGCCTTTTCTTTTAACGATTACCTTGTGACTCTTTTTAAAGCATTAGCCATTTTTTTGAAGATAAAGTCTTCGGTTTGTTGAACCTTACCTCTTTTTTATGGGGTAGTTTAAGTATGAAACGACTTGGTTTTACTTAGTTTTCAAGCCAAAGCAATAGACTCGACAATGATGTATAATTGAGTTCACTGTAAGTAAAACTCTAGTTTAACTAGTATCTGCAATTAATTAACTCTTCATTTTTAAATCGAAAACTACTTTAGTTGCTGGAACTTAATTACCTAATTCTGTTTTATACCATAGCCTTACAGACGTTACATTAGGTTAAATACCTTAACTACAGATTCATGCATTTATCACTTAAAAAGTAAAGTTATTCTAAAAAACAATAAAAATAAATAAAATTTAATGTTATAACTTACTTTGAGAAAAATAGTATAAGTAGTTTTTTCTATTTGAAGTAAATTCCTACTAACCTATAATAACTATTGGTTAAATTAAATATATGCAACTAAATATATTATATTAAAAAAACAAAGTATTTAATTCAAAGTTTTTTACAACAACAGAGCAAACTTTTAAAACAAAATATCTACCTAAAAACTTAAATTAGTCTTTTTTTCTGTCATGATAAACAGGAATGACCACTCTTACAGATATCAAACGTATTAATCAAATAAATGACAATAAAAATATTAAACACTATATTTATATTTTTTCTTCATGCACTGTTGAGTAGATTTTAATTGTTATAAAAAATGTGGATTTTATTTTATATTTATTGAAAAGACGGTACACTGTTACAAGATAGTTTTATATTTTATTAATTATACATTTTACTACATTAAATTTATTTTTAGTAAATTATTGCCACTTTACATTGAGTTTGTTTATAACCTTGCTAAGCATATAAACAACTTTAAGGTAGCAAAACATTTAATTTTGATTCGTATAACCTTCTAACAAATAATTACAATAACAAAATTCAGAAAACTAGATTAACTTTTATAATAAAATCGTTTTGCAATAACATAACATTAGTTTTATTGCAAAAAAAAAAATTACAATACATAATTAAATAAATACTACTTATAAAAGCATAATTATGTTTATTATTTAAAAACTCTTTTTTAAATGTTATTTTACTAAACACTGTTTTAAAGTGCAAGGAAGTTATAAAAATATTTTTAAAACATAATTATTTGATGCTTCCGCAACTAGTTAACTAATTAAACATTTCATTTTAGAATATAACATCAAATTTATCATAGTTTTTTAGTGATTTAAAAACGTAAGTCATTCTAAACTTTCTTTTATTTTCAATCAAAATACAGCAATGGATTTATTACAAAGTCTCGTCGTTGACTAAATAAAACGTTATTGACTTAAAACTGTTTAGTTAGCAAAAGTTAATTTTTTTTTTAGTATTACAATAGTGTTTTTTTGCAGTTTTCGTTACAAACAACTAAGTATGTTTTTTTTAATCATTAATAGTTTTTCGGTTTATTTTTTAGACTAAGCTGGGTGTAATTTAGTTGTAAAAGAAATGAATTTATATAATAAAGAAAAGATTATTTGTTCTATCTAACTGCAGTTTATAAATCAAAATAAAGAAACTTTCTAGTTAGGAACTGTATGTTCTTTGTCTGTCTTTAGTTCTTTTTCAAAATATAAACACAAGCGTATTATAAGCTATAATTAATAGCTAGCAAAGGTATGAAATATAAAAATTAGAATTATAAAAAAAGTCTTAATTTCGTTCCCACATTTTCATCAATATTTTTTGCATAAAACAAAACTTTATATCATGGCTTTACCGTCTTATGAAATTCTAAAATGTTTTTATATTTTCCTTTATATCCAACACAAATATTTAATAAATTTTAACGGAAAACTTATCATAATAATTATTTTTTGTCTCGAAGACGACTAGTTTAAAACAATTTCAATGAAAACAATCATTTTTGCGGTACTCGTCTGCACGTTTCGAGCTTCGTGCGTAAAAAGCACGGAGCTCGATTACCACTACTCTGAATATGAGTATTTTGACATCTTAGACTACGAATCAGGTCTCATATACTACGACTACGAATACGAACCAGATAACCACGTTCCCGCAAACATCGTAGTTACCAAAGACACAAGTTTTTCAGGTATTGAACTCAAAAAAGATTTTGAAAGTTTAACTGGAGTCGAAACGACCGACGAAGCTCTAAAATTGGCCCGAGAAAACGGAAGCTTATCAATGAGACTGACTTACGTCCAGCGGGCCGACCTTCCGGACCAGAAACCCCAGAAGGAAGTCCCGGATGTCTACTTCCGAAATTACTTCAACTGCTGGGCGGTGTCGGCGTGGAAGTCCTGGGAGAACCAATCAGACGAGGGCCTTGAATCTTTCATCCAATTGTTGGCGCTTTACGAGCCGAGAGTCGTCGACATGCACGACGGGATGCCGGAGACGGTGAAGAAGCTGGTAACGGACGTCGGCGACGAAACAGCGCTCACGGTGTTCGGGTACAACCTCCAGTACTCGTACGAGGAAGCTCGCCGGAAGGCGGTGGGAAGAGGAGGAAGGTGCCTGATCGCTGACGTCCGCCTTGCTCCTTTAAAGGACCTGATCGAACGGGTTGAGATCTTCAGCAAGCCGGAGCACTCGCTGGTGGCTTATTTGAAGAAGTTCGCCTACGCAGAGTACCTGTGCACGTTGTTCGGCGGAAACGCTGCCGTGGGAAGCTTGAGGATTCTCATGCAAGAAAGCGTTTTGGATTTCAACCTGACGGAAGTTTCGGAAAATGAGTATCTGTTGAAGGTTAAGCAGATTGAGTTCGACACCAGTCCTGTATTTGAGTCGAGTGAGTTTGTGAAATAAGATTTTTAATGACTCAATGAATATTTTAAGCTTGCATACAAAAAGTAGGACTTTTATTAATTTATGATTGTCTTTTCTTAGATAAATCTTTTTAATTTTCTAACACTTCAAACTATTAAGATAGTTTTTTTAGTAATGCAAAGTTAAACTTTAAAATATAAAGGTGACATTGACGAAAAAATAATAGAGAAAAAGAACAAATTGGGTGTGAAAAAAGCTTTAGAAACAGATAAAGTCAGTTTAGATGGTTTTTGGTTAGTTTATTCTAAAAAGCTTAATGGTTGATTTAAAAATTTGCTGAAATTTACAAAAATGTAAATCATAAAAAAAAAGTCAAGTAAAAATGACTTTAGGTAGTATAACTTATTTGAGAGTCAATATTTACGTTTACATACTAATTTCTTAAAAGTATTATCCAGTTAGATTTACAAATGTCATCAGTTAAACCATATATTCAATGCTCCCCAATACCAAAACCGTTAAAAGTATCATTTAGTATTAATATTTTGTAAGGATACAACAAACTGTTAAAAAATATAATGTTTAGTTTTTAAATTTACTATATAACTAAATTTTATTTTTTTAAAACATGTTTCTGTTTGAAAAATGGTTAAAAAGATTTAATTAACTTATTAACTATTTCATTATAGAAATTTTCTAAGGAAAACGTTTCAAAAGATGAAGAAAGTTTATCAAATTCAAATGATAGTCCATGGGAGGCTCTTGACAAAATATTAGAAACAGTGTCTGCAATGCTCGATGGATCTTACCATGTACCAATGAGCTCTGAAATAGTAGCAGAAGTTCAACTAGTACCTAGAAGATTCCATTCAAAGAAGTCAAAAGTATTATTTTTTATATCCAACTGATTATAGTTATAATTATATAGTATGAAAAATTCCTCCAATATAATTTTTTTAGTTTAATTTGTGAATACTAAAGTAAAAGTTGAAGTTTAATAAAGTAAAACAGTTAAGTTGCTTATATTTTTTAGTTAAAATTAAAGTTTTACAACCACTAGACATTACTATATTATTTTTCAGAGACCTTGTCTGGAACACAGAAAACTTATGGTTCACAGGTTTGAGCCAAGTTACGAGTATTGGTTTCCAACTTGCACACTAGATGGACTTTACTCAACAACTGATAAAAATGTTTGTATACTTTAACAATAAGTAGTGTAAACTTTTGTACACTTTATATGTTTGAACATAGCTTATATGTTTGTGCATATTAAATTTATTTGTCTAACTATTACTGGTTCAGAAATGGTATTTCATAACTTTCTTAAAGTGTTATAGTCGTAAAGACAAATAAATCACGTAGTAATTCAATAAGTAGTCAATACTATTGAAAATACTCAACTTTAGCCAACTTAGTCAGTAAGTTTTATTTCAATTTTTTACTTAATATATTTTCTGCAGTGCTCGAAAGTACATTGTTGGTGTGTCGATGAAAATGGAATGTTTTTGAAAGAAGTATGGGAAGAAAATGAAACGTGTTAAACTAACTTTTAAAAGAATCTAAAAAATATAAATTGCAAAGTTGTTGTGCATTACAATATTTTTTATCTGTTTATTCTAACTTAATTGTACATGATAATTATAACTCGTAGTGTTCAATGATTTAACTACAGTTTAAAAGCACTATTTTTATGATTGTTATCTATATTTGTTTTTATTTCTAGTTTTACAATAACTTCTTAGTTGAGAGACAAAACATTTCTTTAAACAACCAATGATAGTTTGTAATTTAATGTTAACTAATATTAAACTATTTTTATTTCTTTTTTTTTTAACCACTTTGTACTTTCAGTGAGTTGCTCTGTTTTCTAAGTTTCTATAAAACATAGCAAAAATAAAGTTAAGTTGCTTGTTACGTTAAAAAACTTAATCAAACTGTTGTTTAGCTAAATAAGTTTACTATATGTGTTTTATTTTGTACTGAGTATTGAAGTGCAGTGGTTTACTTTTGTATACTTTTATTATTAACCATCTTCCGCTGCTAAGCGGACTTTTAAACTAGTTTATTTATATTTTATTAAATCACTGTTTAAAAAACTGTAACCTGCGGGCCATACCTCGCCCACGCAACATGAATTCTAGCTAAAAAGCAAGCTAAGTTTTTTAACGATAAAAGTTTAAAAGTAGGTTTTTATTTGCTCGATAGTAAATTATGTTACCTATTTTATTTTTTTTAGTCACACATTTGCTGTTATACATGTTTTATTCTCAATTTTATAAGACATGCGAACCTTAAAGAACGTTTTTTAATGCTATGGTCCTCGAAAATTTTACTACATTAAGTAAATAAGTTTGATCATCATAAAAAACTGCGGACCCTGATTTAAACAGTAACAACAGTTATACATTTTTATTTTTATTTAAACTTTACCGCATAAACTCAAACAATAGTGCAAGTTTTATACAGACAACTAACAACATTGTCGTATTGAACAGGTACTTGAATATGTGTATTTAAACTTCAATAAAGCTTTTGAAAACAGCAAGCGGTTTGTATGATAGTTTCAGTTTATTTATTTCATAAACATTAAATACCTACAAATATTTTATTTAGTATTATAATCGTGAAAAAAGATTCGTGCTTCTATAATACAGAAAGTATAAATATAAAGTTACACAGTAAAAATAGTATGGGGAAGTTAAATTTAAGTTAAAGTGATAAAAGTCTGTTAAACAACTAGAAGAAGAATCATCTTTTATTGTAAAAACAAAATAATGTTTCATTCTATCGTGCTTCTTATTAAACTCAGTTTAGTAAAATGGTATATAAAGTTACACTCTATGCTTTTATTTATAATGTTAAATACACAAATTTTTATTATCTTAAGCTTTCAAATAAAGTTTATATATTCTAAATGAATTCACGCAAAACTATCAAGTTAATTACTAATTTAAACACAAAAACAAAAGAAAAAAGCTTAAAACTGTTTAAAAGAAATAATCATTAGAAAGCATAAGTTCATTGATTTTATCGCGCTGTCATTTGTTTTAACATCCGTTAAGTAAGTGTGTCTTTTATCTAATAACGAAAAGGTATGTGTATAATTTTTAATTTAAGTAGGGGTAAGCTAAAACAAAAAGAAAGTTGCAATACATAGTTTTGATAAAAACATGTAAATAATCAGATTAAGAGTTAGATTTTAATTAATTAAAACTTATGCATGTACCACTAACTTTTAAGAGTGTTTTAACAACTAATTAGATTTAAACACCCATAAAAACTTGTTTACTGCTGATTAATTTTAGTGTGCAGTTTCATAGAAAGAAAGCTTTAAAGTTTAAAAGTGCGGTATGATATTTCAAGTTATGAAGAGACTTTTAGTTCTTTTAGTTCTTCGCTGTCAACAGTCGTTCTAGCTATTTTGTTGCTCCTTCTATATCTTCTATGGTGAGCAATAAATCTGAAAAATTCGTTGTAACGATAAAAAACCTAGACTTTACCATAAAATCATGTTTTCAAAAAGTAAGCAAAACGTAGTAAATAACTAAATTTTAAGTGTTATGGTTATTAAAAAAGTATTAAATGCTAATACAGTTTTGTAAAATTTAAAATTAAATGTTTAGTTCTCACTACAAAATATTCAACAAAGCTGTTTTTTATTTTTTTCAAACTTTTCTAACTTTAAAGACATTGACGAAAAACCTCGTTGAGATAAATTAAAATTCTTGAGCTTCAATATTATAAAATTCTAAAAAATAACATTTTTCCCAGACATGCAAACGAAGATCAAACGATGCAATCTATTCTTAATCGTCTTTTAATAAAAAACTAACGGCTTCAGTCGAACTGCATCTTCCACGGTGGCGGGAAGCACGGTGCCTTTGGTTTCGGGAAGGAAGATGAAAGACAGAGACGCCGACAGAAGCGCGAAGCATCCCATTATGACGTAAGGTATTCTCTTGTCGTTCGTTCGGCCTGTGACGTTGTTTGCGGTTTGACGAGTTTGAAAGCGGAAAGCACAATTAAACGTGCCAAAGTTTGAAAATAAAGTCAATTAAAATCATGCACTGTTAAATTTGTTTATGTTCTCTGACTATGAAATTGTCAAAAGTGATATAAAAATTTTTGTTGTATTATTACGCTTTAAAATTTCAAATACAACTTATTGTTAAGTTTTCACTGATGTTGAAAAAAAAGTACACTAAGGGGAAAAATCTAAAATGCATTATAATTATCTTTTGTTAGTTTTAGTATATTAAATTTTTTTTACTGAATTTTTAAAGTTTTATTCTTATAAAACACTTTTTTGTAACAATTTTCCATTACTAATTTAATTTTTTTCAATAAAAAACGTAAATTCTACTTGAACTAAAAACATTTGCTTTTAAACAATGATACGATTTAAGCTTTTACGTCATCAAAACATCATTTTGAGGAATCGGGATATCTGATAACTATTGACAGGTTATGCATAAGAAAAAAAAACGTAAAACTAAATTAATTCAAAAATGTCCATAATGTCTTATACAATTCAAAATTTACACAGCAGAATTTATTACATGAATAAGTGTTATGTTAGAAAATAACATCAAAATAGCTTTTTTTTTTCTATCAATTTACCTAAACATAATAAACTTAATTAATATCTTTGTTTTTAACTCACCTAGATACATGAGGTAGGGAGCAGTGAAACTTCCGATCTTTCCGAAAGCGGAACAGGATCCGACCGCCAGGTTCCTGAACAACGTGGGCGCCATCTCCCCCGTGATGCTGAAGTTTATGTAGAACGCGCTTATTATCGACGTCTTGCCCGCAATCACCAGTGACGTCATTGTTAGTGGTCCGAAGATGCCTTCGAACGTAGTTGGTTTAAATTTAAATGGTTTAATTGGTTGGTTTATGTATCTACTTTAAAGATCATAAAAGCATGCACCGTCCATCAACAAACTTTTGATGCGTTTTTCAGGTACATAATACTAAACCGTCTTAAAAATAACAATTCTACATAACAACAAACTTAATTTCTAAAGTTACATAAAGAAACTTGAAACAAATATAAGTTATTTTGTAATTTAATCTATATAGTTTAAGCTGTTTAAACAAACAAGTCTATTTAGGATACCGTAATTTTACAAACAACATATTTTTATTTATGTAGCTACATTTCAAGCATAACAAATACATATATACTTAGCTCAAGACCCTTTCAAAGTTTGCGGTAAAATTTTCAAAATTAGCTTAAACACAATTTATTTTCGTTAGTCTAAGAGAAAACATTTTTAACAATTTTTTGTGTTCAGTCTCTTTTTTTTTTGTTAAAGTTTCAATAATAAACGAGTAGAATCTTATTAATATAAGTAAGTTTACCATACAAATTAACCTCCGAAAAACGGGGCCACGGCGAGGCAGATACCACCCGCACCCATGGTCGCCGAAAGTGACAGCGACCTGCCGATGTACTGGAGGAGAAAGTAACCGGTTACTATTCCGGGGAATTCCAGGAGGCCGGACACGAGAGTGTTGATGAACCGGTCACCGTTCAGATCGGTGACACTCAACGCCAAACCGTAGTACACCATATTTGTCACTATCCTGATAAGAAATACTATTTTTTAGTATTTCATATATATCTTTTAAATTTTATGTTTGTTTAATCGATTTAAATACTTAACTGTAGGCTAAGGCCATTGCATTCTATACTACATTGACAATTTAAAAACAATTGCTAAAGTTTTATTGAAAAAATAGTAATGTTTTATAAAGCTAATTGAACAAATTGTCATTTTAAAGAGTTTTGAACCGTTCGCATTCATAAAGCTATAAACTATTGAAATATAAAAAAGTTCATAAGTAATTTTTCATAAATATTACAAACCATGAAAGATAAGCAACAAGCAATCTGACGAGAATGGTCGAGTTTTGCAGCATTTCTTTCAGCAATTTCACGTACCTTTGGTTGTCGTTTTGTTTTGACTCTTCGATTCTTTTCTTAATAAATTTCAATGCTTATAAGTTGGTCTAAGGTGTTTTATTAAGGCTTATAATACGAAAATGAACTTTATATCAATAAAAATTAATTTTAAAAATACCACTAATGTATGCTGATTAAAGGCATTAGTGATTATTTTGGCAAAAACTTATATTTCGTAGAAAAAACATAAAAAGTCCTTTTTTTGTATTAGATTATTAAACGAAAGCTCTTAAAAACCTCATCCTTTTTATATAAATTAACGGCTTCATCAGCATCAAAATCTTTAATTCCATTTGTTTTCGCGATTTTCGTCAATAGTTCTTTAGCTTCCTTGTTTCTTCCGGTAAAAAGAAGCCAAAATGGAGACTCAGGAATTAACCTTTTTATTGAAATTGTTATAATTCTTTCACTTTTAACCATAAACTAAGTTTAAACATTTTATCTATAGCTAAAAACTCTGATATTAATAACCAAAAAAATATAGATAGTTACTTAAAACTGCTATAAAACTACCTATTTTGCATATAATTATGATTTAAGGTATGCACAATTCACATAAACTACAAAACAGCGTTTTATATACTTGGAAAACTTGAAACTAGTATATCAACAGGTTTCAAATTTTTCCTAAGCGACTAAAATAAATGTTATGGTCTCTTCTTCGGAGAAAACTTATACTTTAATTATAATTAAAACAATATTTTTCAATTTTACCAACCAGTAGTAGAAATAAATGAAACTATGCTTCTTTTTTACAAAAATACAATGCTAACTCTAATTTAAACCACAAATGTTTTTTTTTTTTACCAACCAGTAGTAGGGGATGTACACGATGCCGCTCAACCCGACTATCTTCATCATCCAGTGCCAGTCGGTGATGAAGTATCCCAGCAAGGCGATGAACGCCGCCCCCGTGCAGTATCCTCCGTATATGAACAGCGACAAGATATTCCTCCGCTCCGTTTTCATCAGCTCGTTTCCTTTGTAGTTTTTAATGTAAGTAATAATAAAAAATTTTAATACTTGAATTTGTTATTGTGCGCTTTGTTGAATTGGTTTTTATTTTATCGTTTTTTACTAATTTTCTTTAGATTGGGCTTTTTATCAGATCGTCTCATTTTTAAGTTTCTTTGCGTTTTGTGATTTAATACGTAAACACTAAAAAAATTTTAATACCTAGCTACAGTGTGTATTTTGTTTTAATTGTTCTACTATTAATAAAATAGTACATTAAATCAATTTTAAACAAGTTGTATTTAAATATAAATGAGCGTTTTCTACATACTTTATTTAAGAAAATGCCAATTGGTGTAATATTATATGTTTCAATGTAACTATTTTTTTTAAAGATAAAAAATTAAATGTGTGAAAAAGCAAATTTAACATATAAATCGCATTCTGTTCACCTAATATTTTTTATTTACTTATCGTCTGTAAAAAGTTCGCCTTAAAATTATAAGTTCAAAGAATGCCATAAGCAAAACTACCGATATATCACACACGTTAGAAAGTATCATCAAAACAAACAAATTTTCATTACCAACCAAGTACGAATGCGGTGGTGTAGGGCAAATAAACAAACACGCCTTCCAACCACCTCAGCAACACGTACGAACCGAACGACCGGGTCAACCCGATCACAAAGTATATCACGAACTCCGCCACCTTGCTTACCAAGAACACTTTTTTTCGTCCGAACCTTTGAAAACATAAAAATATTTTGTTGGACAAGTAGCTTGTTTGGATGGTTATGCTAATTTCTGAGGATTTGTTTTTAATTTTTGTTAAGTCTCTAGTTTTGTGTTAATTTTGTAACACGTTGGTATTTTAATAGTTTGAAAAAATTGAATAAACCAAAATGTCAGTGTTAACAATGCAAATATAATTTTATGGTTGTTTTCTTATAATAATGTAAAAATCTAAAACTTGAAAGCTCATAGTCGATTTGTCTGTATATTAAACAGGTCATTTTATAATTTATAGTTGAACTGAAAACTAAAACAGCTAACTATTTTACAATTAAACCCTATAAGTCCTTGACATTTTTTAGCCTTAAACGACCTTTTTATTTAGAAAAATACCTTTTAGAATACTTTAATTTTTTGTTTAACTTGAAAACAGTATTAAAGTGTACAAATGTTTGTTAAATACAAAACACCTGTCAGATAGCGCACCGCCCATAAAGCTACCTATCGCTTCGCCAAGCATGAATATTGAAATGATGAAAGACCCTTTCCAATCGTTGCTACATACAAGCTCGAACTGTAGAATATTGATTAGTTACACAACAAATTTGGTTACAATTATAAAACTTGACTAAAGTACTTTATGAAAGTGTTTTGAATGTAAGGTAAAAAGTTCTTGAATGTATATTTGAAATTAAATATAATACGCAAGTTAATTATGCATGAAACTATTTTTAAACTTCAAATCAGTGCTACACAGTTTAATAATTTATTTTGCTCTCTATTAAAAAAATATATATGTAAAACATAGTCTTTTTTCATTACCACAAAAAATTATTTCTTTTCAAAACTCAAAAAAATAGAAACAATTTATAGGTTGTATAACTATATTTAGTATTTAATTACTTGTTCTTTCGAACATAAGTTGAAATTTACAAACAAGTTGAAAATTTTTTTGCCTGTATTAGCATAAGTCTATTCACAAGACTCTGTGAAATGATAATAACTGTGGCAAACTTTAATTCTATTAATTACAAGCACTTAGTAAAAACCATATGAAAACAAATTACTTATTAGAGTCTTATTCATACAACAGCATTAAGAAATGATAACAAACAAACCTCAGTGACGACAGTGTTGTACTCGTACGAGTTGAAAGTGATCCCGTCAACGCAACTCGTAGTTTCGTTCGTGATCGCTCCGTTCTCGTCAACCACGTTTTTCCTGCACCTGTGCGTCTCATTCTTTTCCCAGTTCCACGGTATGTAATTTTCCAACGTCGTCCCGTTTGTGTAGTTCTGTTGAAATATTTAAAAAAAATAAACACGTTCGTAAAAATAAATAGAAGTAATGTTTCAAATGTGAACAAGTATTTTTTTACATTGTATAAAATTCTACAAATTAAAAACTAGTTTGTCATAAAACTATATTTTTTTAAGTTAAAAATTAAAAAAAAAACGACTATTTAATGCAATATTTTTTTCTATAGTTTTAATTATATCTACACGACCGTATAAAATAAACTAAAATTAAGTAAAACAAAAGTATTTGTACTGTTTATTGTTTTAAGAACAATTGTTAAATACTTCTAGAGCATAAGCTTATAAATCTATTTTAACAATAAACTTAGTTTAACAATATAAAAAAGTTTTCAATTTAAAAAAATGTACAAAAATTATGACGCACAAGTATTTAAAGGACTTCCAAGCCATATAAAAAAAATCAACAATTTTCAAAACCACTCACGGGGTGCGACGGGTCGTCGTACTGGGGGACGGTGCACCTGTAACCGGGGTCGTACGTGGTGAAGATCATGGTGAGGGTCCCGATGGCGCAGGTGAACGTGGAGAGGAAGAGAAGGACGCACAGCCTCTTCTGGTAAGCCCCGAACCCTCCCACCTTCGTTATCAGGTCCTGGTACGTCATAATTAAAAAGTTTCTACAAATGTTTTTCTGGGGTTATTTTCAATAAATTGATGCTACATAGTTAATAGCTCTGCTTATTTTTTTTAAATACAACCAAACCCATTGTCAGAACCTTAACTTTGTTACAATTATTATGATTCGGTACAACAAAAATTGTGTTGTAAATAAATGCTACAAATGTGTATAGTGGTAATGCTTTTTTATTCTTTTATAAATTAAACCTTTAATATATTTTAGACTGACTGACAGTGTTATTCTTAATAACCATTTCATTGTTGAAATAGTTTGTTTTTTTTTTTTTCTAATACTTCAAGTCCTACTTTGTATGTTTAAGTAGTAATTTGTTAGATACGTTTTTTAAGTTTTACTTTTTCTTTTAATTTGGTAATATTTTCTAATCTGTATTTTAATATTCAAAAACTCGGGCTAGTCTAATTCGAAATAAACACAAAACTATATTTTTGTTAAGTAAACCTACGGGTTTTATTTTGAATAATTAACGCATAAAAACAAAAATAAAAAAAAGTTTCAACTGTTGCTACTTGTACAGCAACATTTATTAATTTGAACAACATTTGAAATAAAACTAATGTTTTGTAATACTATAAAGAGCTTAAGGCGAAATTTTAAATTGGTTTAACCTACTTAAAGCATGTCATACAAATTAAAAATAATACTTTTGTTGTGATGACAGTTAAAAACACGTAAGTTTTGAACTAAAAATTATTGCAAAATTTTATAAAATGACCTATTTACTGCGATAATGCAAAAATTAACTTCAATACAGTAAAAAAAGTTTTTGTTAACTTATTTTAACAAAAATGTATATATGTATAAATAAAATTATTTCGAAACAAATTTAGGTTGCTTTGTTTCTTACACTTGTTTGGTATACACTTTCAATAAAATGTTAAAAATATTAGTTTGAATTATTTTACCTTAGATACTGTTTTAAAACTTAAACTGATTTTATTTTATACATGTATCTGTAATAATACAAAAAGTATGGCTATTAATATTTTTTTTAAATTAATACTAGAAAACCGAAAATTACTTTGATTTAAACGTGTATACATAAAACAATTCACAAAAAACTTGACTTCTGAAGTTATGATATATCTTTCTAATTTTAAACTAAAAAATATACATTTTAAGTAAGAATTAAGAAATAAAATAAAAAACTTTTATTGTAAATCACAAACTAACTTACAACATGTACTAAACTTTTCTGACAATTCAAGAGAACGCATACAAAATTGAGTAAGTTTTAGAACACTTAAAATGTAGATCATTTCTAAAAAACGAAACTATAATCATTTTTTATATCTAGAATGTTTTAATGTTAATTTTTCAATATAATTTATATGCAAAATTAACATTCTTCAAAAAAACAACAAAGCTTTTATTAAGACTCATTATACTTGCTTAAAGTACTTTTAAATGCTTCGTCAGCAAGTAAGTAGAGTATTGTAATAACCTATTTGCTTGCTGACGAAGCATTTGAAAGTACGTGAAGCAATAATATTGAGAAGAATATGAAACAAAAGTATTGTTGATTTTTTGAAGTATAATGTTTTTTGTATATAATATTCAGACAAAGAAAAAAAAACACAAATAAAAACTGTTATACCAAACGGACGATTAGAGAAACTTAAACACTGTAATATTACAACTTCAGATATTACCATGTTAGCTATCATAACTTTTTTTTCACACTTAATTTCAACCTCAAACTTTTTAAAATTTTCAGTGTTTTAGTATTTAGTAAAAAGGTGTGTCAACGTTTGTGTCACTATCATAGTAATTTTATAACTTTTAAAGCCAAATATTTTAAATTGGTATGATTTTTTTAGTTAGTAAATAAAGTTGCGTTAGAGTGGTTGATACTGATACGTTAACAAAACGTGAGTGTTTGTATTATAAACAGATTAAAAATGGTATGGTAAGTACTAGTTTATTTTGAGGCAACATCTATTTGACCAAAATAAAGTTGTCTAACTCTGAGTTCTAATAATTTAGTTTTACTTCAAAAAATAGTTAGAGGTATGCTTTAACTTAAAGGAACTTATTCTTTAATTGTATCAAAGCTTTTAAATTAGTGAAACAATGAGTATAATACAAATGAGCCAATACATACCTGCTTACATTTAAAAAACATATACAAGAGAAATTTGTTTTATTAAAGTATCGTTAATAGTTTTTCTGCTATAAAGAATTATTTCTAACAGAATTTCATAATTGATTAAGCAAAAACTTTCGCTACTAAACAAAATTAAAAATAAATATTTCAATGATTTAAAAAAAGGTTTTTATTAAGACTGGGTTTATCAAAACTGTATCTTGGAATCAATTATTTTTTATTGCTAAAATTTTTGAAATTTCTAAAACAAGTTTTTCTAATTAATATAACTTATCACAAAAAAGTTAGATAAAGTCCTTGGTAATTTAAGTTTATAAAAGTTATGGTGTAAATTTTTATTTAGCATAGAAACTATTAGGTAGTATTTCATAATTTATAAAGTCTATTTTAACACGTATACACCAAAAACTAGCAGCTTCATTTGACATTTTTCAAGTTTTAAATTATTAAGCATCAAGCGGTAAAATTGTTAGTTTTTCTGCTTCATTTTTTGCCATGAACTATTAATTTTACATATTATGGTCAATTTGTTACAAAAAAAAAGGGTACACGTATATAAACAGTCAGACAAATTTCGTTGCTTTTTGCTAATTTTTTATTACTTTCTGGTTTGAAAACGTTAGCTTAGAGTTTTGACTAATAAAACGTTTTATAACTAGTTATTTTGTTTTCATCTTATTTTTAACAACATTGTAATGTAGATAAACTGTTTTGACGCACGATTATTAATGCTTATGTTTAAGTAAAAAATTAAATGTTATTTCTAATCATTTATTTCTGTATAAAATTTTTATAGGTATCTAAACAGCATAAAATCTATATTGATTATAAAACTTAGTACATAAAAGTTTTAAAACAGATCTGATGAATATTTAAAACTTATTGATTTAAATTTGTTTTTTGTTTTACTTTTAAGATCAAAACTTAAAAGCTCACACTGTTTAAAGTCCGAAATTATAACATTGTTTATAACAGTTTGCTTTTAAGTGTTTAAAAAACTTTCTATAATTTACGTTTTCAAAGCCTTTTTTCTACATAACTCTCCATAGAGTTTACCACGGGTGCGCTATTTTCCTGGTAACTTTATAATCTTTAAAACGAAAGTATTTTAATAGCGTGAACTTGTTTTGATTGGCAAACAAACTGTGTTAGTGCGGTTGAAAAATATGTTAGAACTTTCATTTAAGCTTGTTGTATGTATGCTCGTTTTGACAGCTGACGAGATTAAACCTGTTGCGCTTGATAACAGATTATAATATTGTATACGAATGTAAAAGCAATTAAATTCTTTGAGGCAGAATTAAAAAAAAAAATCTAGTTCATTTTGAAACAAGTGAAACCATTTAAACCTTTAGTAAAACAAATAAAAATGTTTTTTTAAAAGTGTAAAAATGTTAAGCTTCATATGGTGCAGGATTATGTATAAATATATATATATGTATATATTTTAGATTTAAAACCATTGCCAATGTTAACAAATTAATAATAAAATGACAAAAAATATTTTTTCTAATAACAATATCAATCAAAAACAAAGCAAGGTAACAAAAAACCTTTTTTGCAACTTTATAACGCTTATAAAGTTCCAACCTAAAAAACGATAGTAGTACTTCACAATTCAAAATACTATATATCTAAAAGTTGAGTGTAAGAATTTACATTTTTACCAAACAAGCTCTTAATTTATTTATTTTTTACTTGTTTTTACTTAAGGTAAATACGTGATGTGCGACTCGATAACCGAAAGGTTTCTTCGTGCTCCAGATCTTAGGACCTAACAATTTGAGCGCTTTTATTTGTCGTTCAATAAACAATATATAAAAAAACATAGAAAATATATCATACTGTTCTTACATTTCAATGTAATAAAAGATGATTATAATGCTAGTTGTTTTGAATTTTTAATATACTCTATGAATAAATATATGTAGTGCTGTAAATTATGATAATTACAAAAATTAATTACACTTCCAATAAACTGATACCTTTAGGCTAGAATGTTTTGAGGTAAGGTCATACTTAAAAGTTTATTTACCAAATGAGTCTTGTAAACTCATTTCTCTTTTGAGGTAAAAAAAATAACCAAATCTAACTGTTGATCAAAAAAAAAACCTAAAAATTACTTTTTTGAATAGTATTGTCAAGGTGTTTAAATCAGTTATACTTTTAATATTTTAACTGCATCAAAATCAATAAGTTAAAAAGAATTAGTTACATAGTTTTATGATATATTTTATAGCTGACAAAAGCAAGTTGCTTATAAACCTTGTTACAAAAGTAGCAATCTTTAATTGTGAGTTCATTAGATAAAATTTAATATTTTATACAAAAAAAAAAGTAATTAGAGGAGCTTTGTGTAAGTAAAGTATAACTATTCTTAAACTATATTTACTGACTTTTGACAAAACAATTATACTTAAGACCTTTTAAAGTAAAACTCTCTTTATTTATTTAGTATAAACAAACAATAATGTTACTGATACTAAAAACTAGTTCGATTAAACTGCTACAAAAAAGGCTACAAATTGAAATATTGTTGTAGGATTTATGAGCTAAGACTGTTGAAGATATGATTTTTATATTTGAACATTAAAATTTATTAAATATTAACAGAGTTTAATAAAATATTAATCCTGATAAGAAAAAAAAAAACTTTACTACCATTTAAAAAATCATACCAGTTAAATTTACTAATACTACTAAACATTTTAAAGTCGATTAGTCTAAACATGATAGCTTTTAGTTATTAAAATAAAGTCAATTAGCTATTTTTTGTCTTACAATTTATACGTTACTTGAAAGGATTTTTTTTCTTAATGTTTCAAAACTAAATTTTAATAACATTTTTAAAGTATCCAATATAGTGTTTCAATATTTGACTTAATTTTTTTTATATTATAACCTACGTATATAAAAATTCATAAAAAAAGTGTTTGATTGGTAAACAACCACGGTTTGTACTGGATTACTTTTAATTTTAAGTTTTACAAGTTAAACATACTTTAAAGTTTGAACTAATGATTTGTTTTTATTTAAGGCTTGCCATACTATAAATAATCGTGCCTTTTCAAAAACAATTGTTAGTAAACAAAACTTTTAATTTTTATTAAAGTTAGGTTGGTTATTTAGCAGTAATGAAATTAAAAACTTTTTGAAAATTTTCATCGAACAGGAATTACTTCTTTACAAAAACTTAAAAGTTACTTGATAAATGATAGTCCACTTAGTAAAATTAAATACAATTGTTCAATTTAACATCCCTTAGAATTAAAACTAATACAATTAAACCACCTTTGTTTATACCGCAAACTAATGCTTTATGTTCGTTTTTGAAGCGATAAAAGAAACAACATTCGATTTCTTTTACACTTTCAGAATGCGAAAAAGCTCCATTCCAGTAAAGCTTTGGTTTTGAGGTTGATTAAATTCAGATTTTGGAAAACTGCATATCAAAGTTGTTTTGTATACGTATGTTGTTTTAGAGTATAAGTTTGGAAACGCTAAACAGATTTAAGTTTTTGGTTGACGTAAGTAGCTTTGTGAGACAGTAACTTTTCTTTAATGTAACATGAGTTTTGTTTTTTTAAGACTTTTAGAGAATTTTTTTACTCAAGCTAAAAAAAATTTAATTTAATTTGTACTATTTTACAGATTTTTACTTACAAAATACAACAAGGTTGTGATAATCTGTTTCTACATTTATCTCAATCACATTCAAACTGTATGGTACGCACAAACTTATTAATATTATCATTCTTATTAGCTTTTTAAAAACTAGTAATTGGTTTGAAATCCATTATTTGATAGCATTCGTCTTTAAATTTCAATAATTACTTATTTATTATTGTAATTGAAGTATAAAGGGATAAATTTCAACTTCAAAATAAACTTCAAACTAGTAAAAAAATAAATATGTTACTTAAATATATTTATTAAGTTTATTTTAAAATTGACAAAATTGTTGACGATATTAAACTTAACAACTTACTTCGGAAAACTATATTGTCAAATTAATTACTAAACAGTAAAAAAGGATTAAAACATTAACAGCCAATAGACTTTAAGTTAATCTAAACCAAATTTCAGGAATATCTATGAAACTACAAAAACTTGTTGCAGGTTGAAACTGTAGCAGTTAAAAGCCATTTTTTGTTCGGTTCTTTTTGAACTTGCGGTGCGAGTTTTGCCTTTATGGGAACAAATTAAAAGAAAGCATAGATTTTCCCAGAGAACTTGCGGACATTTTGCGGCAGCAAGCGGAAGATCTCGAACTGATGGAAAATACGTCGCGTCTGATTCAATAGAATCCAACCAGAAGGCGAAAAGATCGGACTTATTCTCAATAACTTAATAAGGTTGGAGTTGTAAAAACGAGCGGTGAATAAGATGCAATGAGAACAAAACCGGGTCAAAATAGTGAAAAATTCAACAAGTGAAAACTTGAAGCGTCGCTGTGGAAAGTTCAAACGAGTTTTTTAGCAAGAAGCACACGAAGTCGACGAAGCCGGTGGCGAGTGTGGAGTTTGCTTGAATGAAGTTGTGTTTTAATGAATTAGTGTTTGTTCATTAGTGTATTTTATATTTACAATGAGTAAGTGTTTTAATGAATATCTAGAATTTCCAAACACAGAACGCGCCCGCACTGTGTTTCATAGTGAGTTTTTTGGAGGCTTTGGAAAATTTAAAATAATTCATTTTTTGCTACTATAACAAGTAGTAGCTTACTACTTGTTTCTAGAAGTACATCAAAGGAGACGACAATAAGTTTAAGTGGAAAATTACAGCAAGGTTTTTCGTGTGACGTAATAAAGTAGAGAAGAGAGAGATAAAAAGAAAGAAGTTTGTATTAGTAAGTTAAAAAGATGTTTTTGTTTGGGTTGTTGTTGCATGAAAGGTTCCAATTGAAAGTCAGGAGTACTGCAGGGGATTTCACATAGTTAAAGCAAGATAGAAGAATTCTTATAGCCGTTTAAGTCTCTGCCGGCAAATAGTCACTAAGCTTAAGAAAGCCTCGAGTCAGTTTTGGTAGAACTTCGTCACTTTTTATAACTTACCACATATTATCGTTTTTTGTTTCTTGTACTTCATAAATCAACTATTCACATCAAGTTGTTTCTTTAATATTAGCTTAGTAGTAATATTAATACATTGAATTTCACGAGCGTTCCATTTGAAAGTTTGTAAAAGTGTAATTAAATAATCTATTAGATCCACCTAACTTTCCACAAACCGAACCATCGGTCAGCGGTTATACTACTACATTGTTTTTTGAACACCAAGCTTCTAATGAGTACAAATAACTAGAAAACGTGTTTTGTTAGTAATATTTGCTTGTATTTGGTTAATAGTACAACTTGAAAATTTATTTTAACATTATTATGACTACTTTCTTAATTGCACGTTTGTTTTTTAAATCTAATTAAATAAACTGTGCCTGTTTTTATTTGGTTCCAATCATTTAAATAACTTAATTTGAACGCTAGTTAAAAGCAAGTGTTCTTAAAAGTTAAACTTAACATGATTAAAAAAATTCAACAGATAAGAAACAAGGAAGGTATAAGACTTATAAAATATCTATAATATATCTAATATATCTTTAAATATATCTAGTTTCTCATAATTAAGTTTCTGTGAGTATAAGTTCACTAAGAATTTTCAATAATGTTTTCACAAAGTTTAGGTATTAAAAATTTAGTTAAGCTAGCATTTAATACTAACAGAAAAGGGCCGACTTTGATTAATGTTAAAGGGTTGTTAGTTATTTTGAAATAAACCCTAGGTTTAGAACTGTATTTGTTTTAAGATTAACATTGAAAACATGTTTTTCATTAAAAGAAAATTATAATACAAGGGGCCAAAATTTTATTTTGTAAAAATATTAAATAAAATTTTTTGAAACTATTTGCAAGTATTATGATTAAGATTAAATTTTAAAATTAATTAAGTCAATGGTGTAGTCATTTTTATAACATAAAAAAACTTATTGGTAAGTTAAAACGTTTTTTCTATTTAAACTGATTGTATGTTCCATATTATTACTGATTATTTTAAACGTTATATTTTTGACTAAATTAAACTATTTTCCTTCTTTTCAATGCTTCTTAATTTATGTATTAAACTTCGATTTTAAATATTTTGTATTTTTCATCAGATATTTTTTCTTACATTTTTTATTAAAGCAAAACTAGTTTTTGAGTCTAGTTATTTTGAAATATACTTATTATTTTATCATTTAGTAATTTTTTTAGCTTTCTACCTTAAAAAAAGAAAAAAAAAATAGTACCATTTATTTAACTTTATAAAATGTCTTTTATTTGTTTGTCGCTGTAATCCGCTTAGCAAAGTTTAAAATAATGAATATGCTTAACTGAACATACTTATTAAATTGAGAATGCTCGTAGAAGCGACTACATTTAACGGACGATAATATATAGGTATATTAATAACCTTAATAAACTTTAAAGATTAATTTATCAACATTTTAGAAATATATACTAAAATACAGCCCTTTCAAACTTTGAAAATTAAGACTTGGTTCGGGATAGGTATAGTTTGTTTTAAACATTACATAAGTATAAAATTAAAAATTAAACAAACTTGATAAAAGTAAAATAAAATAAGTTGCAATTTTTTTACTTAGTTAGATTTAACGAGTTTTAGAAATTTTTAGTTTACCAACAACAAAACTGTTAGGAAAATGTTGGTTTTATTAAAAAAAAAAACAGTTCATACGTAAATAAGCTAATGTTTAAAAATAATAAAAAATTAAGTGTAATTACATAACAGACCAATGGATAATCTTAATGTGCTTTGTTAAAATGCTAATAAAATTTTGTTATTATATTTACTTTAGCCAAACAAACATCTAAAAAACTTATTAAATATGTCTACAAGAAGGTCGATGATAGGTGGAAATATTTTATAAGTTTCATTTAAACAAAACATAATTCTAAAAAGATAAATTAACTTAAAGTGAGATATTTCACAAAACTGGTTTTAAGCAAAAATAAAACAAACAGCTTTTACAGTATTACTCTTTTATATTATTTTTTCAGCTTTTAATCTAATATGTTGTCGTTTTTAGTTGTGTTAAGTTTGAGAATAATTATAGTTTTGTAAAAACATTCGTGTATAAAGAACTTTTTGTAGCTTGGTTGATATAGAGAATGCTTAATTCAATTGAAAACTACCTTAAATTTTAAACTTCGAGAGTACACGTTTATAATTAATAGAACATTATAATTCAAAATCCGACAATTTAAATTTTTGAAAGTTATAAAGGACCACAGCTAAAGAAGTAATACATATTTTAAAAAAACCGTTGTACGTTTAGAAAATAAAATAATAATAGTAAAGTATTTTGAAAAATAAGTATATTAAAGATAATTAATTAAGTAATAAAACTAAATTACTTAAAAACATATAACTAATAAGTTTATAAATAATTTTAGCCATACCTTTAATTTGTATTTAATAAAAAAATTTTGTAGGTAATAAATAGTTAGACCTACAAAACTATTAAAGTAGAAACATTTTAAGTTGTTCTTCCTTTAAAATCTATAAAGAACTTGAATTGTCGAGCACTCATGATAAGATATTGTGACTTAAAGTTGTGACATTTTTATAATTTATAAAAGTGTGATTTTTATAATTCTATTGTGACCGTATCATTATTCAAAACAAATTTGCACGTGCTTCAGTGAACAAATTGGAAATTTTAAATTAAATAGTTTATTACAACTATTATTTTAGTTTACTATTGAGTATTAAAAGTATAACACATTAAGTTTTAATAAACGAAAAACACTGTTGTTTGAAAAAATAAATTTAACATTCTAAGCATGTTGTTATTTTACACATCTTTACGTAATCAATACAATATTTCGCAAAACAACAAAGTATTGAATACAAAATCCCATTTTATTTTTTTTATATAGCCAGTTCGACTTAAACTGTATAAAATTTGTTGAAACGTTTAATAAATAAAGTGTTGCTCATTTATAACTTTTTATGTAACATTAATTTTTAAGCAAACTATGAAGCTAGTATTGGTTCGTAAATAGCTGTTTAGTTTTATTTTTAAGTTTACATCAGTTTGTTAAAATTGGTAATAAATTTTTAACATGTAAACAATATGAACTAATTAAAATTAAAATACTGTGTTTCATTTATTAGAAAGTTTTTTTTTTTAATTAAAAAAAATTTAAATTTTTTGTTCGTTTTTTATGCATTATTTAAAAAGTTTTGACTGTTTGCAAGTTTAGTTCTCAATTTTATCAAATTTATTTTTAAAACAGTTTTAGAACGAGGTATACTTTCATAAAACAGTACAAACAATTAGGTTTATTAAGTTTTTACACTGTTTAATTATGTATAATATTTGTTTCTATCTTTTATTACAATTTGTTTTAGTAAACATCATATGTATACTTTTAATTTGATACCAACGGTTTAATTGGAAAACAGACAAAGCCTAAATAAGGCTTCTATCAATAGCAGCTTGATTTGATATTTACAGGTTAAATGAACTTCAAAAGCTTATTTACAGTAGAAATAACTTATTCAGTTTAATGTTTTCATACTAATAAAATTACCATGATTCGAAACTTATCTACTTTTACTAATTTTAGGTTTTCTTTTTTAAACTATCTGTAAACATCAAACATGTTTAGTCGAATTAAAAGAAGGGCTAAAAATGAGGAGCAAAAAAATAAACTCAACTTGGGAAGGAAAATGAAGGAAACAAAAAAGCCTCAACAAAAAACAATAAGCAATGAACGCAAAGACAAATTGGAAAAGTTCTACGCAATTAAGTTCTAACATTCATTGACATTGGCTGACAATATTTTATTACATTCATTCTAGTTTTTCGTGTTTATTAAAATAAATTTAGTGTATAAACTGGTTTTTGAAAAACCAAAATTTTAAGTAGGATAAATTTGGCTAGAAAGTCATTAAATTTGATGAAGTAAAAGACAAAATAATTAGTCATTGTTAAATTTTTAAAAAGTCTAGTGATAACAATCGCTTAGAAAATAAGTTTATCTTATTTCAATCATACAGGCTACATTACAAATAAATCGTTTAGACGTATTGAAACTAAAACAATTTAGGTATAAGTTATTAAATTTTGAAATGCATTTTTGATAAGTTTTTAACTTATACTGTTGTCTTAAAAGTACCTATCTATAAAAACATTAAAATTGTTACATAACATTTATTACACAAGTTAGATAATCACTAATCAGGTTTAGAAATAACTTATAGATATGTTAGTTTTAAAGATCTGTCAACAAGTAATTGTAAACAACTGACTTCAGTTTTTTTTCATGTTTTCATACGATGTAGTTTGATCACTAAATAATAGTTTGATTAATAGAGAATTTAAAAGCGTAACTTATTTACATATCAAGATTATTTAAATTATTCCTTGATATAGGTTTTTAAGCACAAATGCATACTTACATATCTTTAATTCTGATTTTCTCATTTAGATGATTAAAACTGTCAGTTAATTTATTAAATACTTGTTTTTTTGTTAGTCTACCATTCGATAACTGAAAGTTTCCTTCGTACACCAGGTCCTTAGACCAAGCTTTTAGAGCGCTTTTGTTAAATCGTTCAATGAACAATACTAATAACTTCTTGGTTAAGTATTGGATGTTTAAGTTGTATATAGCAAAAACAATTTTAAAATCAGTTTTGAAACAAGTTAACCTTTATAAACTGGTTCTTTTTATTATTTTTTTATAGTGTTTATCAAAACACTTATACACTAAAATAACAGAGGTTAAATTTTGTTTAGTAAAATGACGGTTTAAACAAAATATCAGCACCTTACATACGTCTTCTTTGCAAAAAGCTTTGTTTTGTTTTCGCTTTATACTAACTAAAATTTCATATTAACAATAAATTCAATTTCCTTTGATAGGAGGATACACTATCATATTATTCAGAAAATAAGACTAAACTTAATTACTATTCAAACATTAATAGTTAAATGACAGAACGTAATTTGAATGGTAGTATTTATCAAATTTTAACAATCAACATTTTTTGTTTTTAATAATAAATTAATATGATTCTGTAAAAAATCACAACCGATTAATGGAAAAATAGCAGAAATTTAATTGTTTTCCATTGTTTTCAAAACGAACTGTTTGCATTTAAATACTAACACATCTTATCACGGATAATTAATCAGCAAAACACCTTTATAATAAATAATTTCAAATATTTTCAATAATTATATTACGTTTTATACAATAAACCAATTAAACGCACGGTTAAACACCGATATTTTGCTACCTAAGGTATTTCAACGCATTAGCGAGTATGAATTGAACGACCGTTAGTAAACCCACCGAGCGTTTTTGAGAAAGCGCTAATTCAAACACTGCTTTGCTGGTCGAGCAAACACAGTTACAAATTTGAATAGCCTTCGTAAGACAAACATTAGTGTAGTGTAGCTTGTTACAGTTGACCTCTTAAGAGATAAGGTTGTTAAATTTGTTGGTTAGTTCAAGTTTTACGGCTTCTCATGATTTTGTGTTGTTATTTTAGTGTTTTTTTAAATATTTTCTGTTTATCTGTTTAAGTTTTTATATCAATTTTTTATGTTTTGAAAATTTACTAACTTATTGTTTTTACACTAAGTTTTAAATTAATCTTATTTATTGTTTGCATCTAAAAGCTTCATTTTTCTAAAGAACAAATATAAAATTAGTTTTACATTAATTACATTTATATTTATAAACCATAAGCTTGTTTTAAAGATAAAACTAATTTAAATTGAAAATTAAATATGACTAAATAACTTTTGAAGCATACAATTTTTGTTGAAGCAATTTAAGTTAATGTGTACTGCTTGTGTTATTAAAGCTAGTTTTTAACATTTTATTTCCGTGCTTTAGATTGAAACGATTGCTTCAAAACATTTGAAAGATTTAAACAAGATCCTTGTTAATAATTTGAAAAATTTCTCTCTTATCTTAAATATTACAGTACAAACAAATAAAAAATGGGTAAACATTATGCCATTGTAGTTTATATTTATATACAATTATGTCATTTTTTGAGGGTAAATATTTTATTGGTAGCAACAAGTAAACAAAATTACGTCGTCAAGTAAATAGACATACTAAGATTAAAAGTGCAGCAGTTAGAAAAAAAGGAAACTCAGTATTCCACAAAAACGTAAAGAAAACTGCACAAAAAAGGTTGAATGTTTTTATAAGCGCATTTTAGGCTCATTAATTTTAATACAACAACGATTTTAGTTTAAAGTTATGCGTTTACACTTAGAACTCAGCCAACTATGTATATGTATTAGTTTTAATATTTTTAATTTTATAACTAGACACTAATTTAATTTACTTATAGACACTTTTGTAATTTTAAAGCTTTCAAATTAGAATGTGTTTAGAAAATTAGGCAAGAATTTGTTTATTCTAGATATGAAATTTAAAACGTTTTATAAGTCTACTTCAGTTTCAATTAACAATTTTTTGTTTTAACCATATGAAAAATTTTACTTTGTACTAATGGTTGTTAGATAATCATTGTAAAAATAATAAAATTAAAAAAAGATGTGTCATACTAAATTTAAGCAACCACAAATGAGAAAAAAAACTTTTTGCTACATAACTAATATAAAGCATTTTAGTGTAAAGCAAAGCAGTTGAAAAATAATCGTAGACTTTTTTCATTACAACTTGTTTAAAACTATCTACAATTTTGCAAGTTATTTAGTTTTATAGTTGTGCAAACAAATGATTGTAATATACCTTTTTTAAACATTTTCAGAACATACATTATTTCATTAAAAAAAAACTAACAAATTTTTAAATGGAAAATCTGTTTAACTCTTTTAATGTCGACTTTTTGTTACCTGGCAACGTTACTTACGCCCACTTTAGGGACACCCCCGAAATAAAGTACGTCAAGAAATACCACCTTGTGTACATGCCGCTGTGGGGTGCCGCCCTCCTGTTGCTAAGAAAACTCTACGAGTCCCTGGTTGCTAAGAAACTGGCCAGTTACGTCGGGGTCAAGGACCAAAAAAGGAAGAAACACGAGGAAAACCCTGAACTGGAACTGTTTTACAAGTCCAACAAAAACCCGGACGACCGACAGATCGCCGGGCTGTCGAAGCGCCTGGACACCGACGTCGCCAGGTTGCGCAGGTGGTTCCGCAGGAGGCGCAATTCCGACCGGCCGTCGCTGGTGCGCAAGTTCGGCGAGACGTCGTGGCGGTTCGTCTTCTACCTTTTCTCCTTCTCGTACGGCCTGGCCACCTTGTGGCAGACTCCGTGGTTCTGGTCGCCAGCCAAGTGCTGGGACGGGTTTCCGGTGCAAGGAATGTGGGGAAGCACCTTTTATTACTACATGCTGGAGGGCGGGTTCTACATGTCGCTGCTGTTCTCGCTGGGCACCGACAACAGGAGAAAGGACTTTTGGGAGCAGGTCGGTTTTTTATAACGAAACAGTAATAAGTTTGGGTTACTCTGGTAGCAGTAAAAAATACTTTTTATTATATTTAGTGGAGTGTTTTAGAACAAATATTTAAGCTAGTTGTTATTTATTTTCTTCTAGCGACTATCGTAAAAGGCATTTTTAATCAGTTTGTAGAAACACAGTTTTATTATCACGTAAATCGAACTTAATTAAAATTTACAAACTATTTTTCATAACTAGATATAAACAAACGTTTTTCAACCTTATGTATAACGTTGTGTAAAAAATCTAAGAAAGTAAGTACTTGTTACCATATTACTACCGCTAGCAATGGTTTGTAAAAACTAAAACCTTATTTTCAGATAGTTCATCACCTTGCGACGATAACGCTGATAACTTTCTCCTACGTTTGCAATTTTATCCGCGTGGGTTCGCTGGTGATGGCCATACATGACGTCAGCGACATTTTGCTGGAAGCCGCCAAATGCGCTCTATACGCCAAACAGAGCCGTCTAGCGGATAACTTGTTCGCCGTTTTCGCCGTCGTTTTTATAATATCGAGGTCGGTTATTTAAAATATTTTTACATGTAAAAAAAATAAACATTATATTTTTATGGTATTTCAGAGTTGCGTTTATATATTAAAAAATAAATATGACTGCAGTTTTATAAAGGATGAATATATTTTTGCCTACTTTTTTTGCTTAAAACCGTATTTTTGTCTACTTGTTTTTTCGTAGTTTGAAGTATTTTTTTTTTCTATCTACATTTAATCACAGTTTAACTAATTTCCATCTACTGTACATAACCTACAGTGATTTCTTTGACCAAGTTCTAGTCTTTTTTTCTCTAATAATCTATCATGCTTATTACCACCGACAAAGCAAATTAAAAAAGGCATTGCTCCAGACTGACACTATCGTCTTAAAAGTCTGGCAATTGCTTGGTTTTTTGATTGTGTTAACAAGCAGAATAAATGACAGACTCAAACAATTAAGAAACTTTGTTTACTATCACGTCATTGTTGATACGTAATTCAACTTTGTTAGTTTATTTATTTACACACAAAACTACTCTCAAGACTGGTGTTGTTTCCTCGCGTGGTCTTGTACGTGACCCTGGTCGAATCGCTGAACGTGTGCTCTCCCTACTCCGGGTACTACTTCTTCAACTTCTTCCTCTTCGTCCTGCAAATGCTGCACGTCTTCTGGGCCTGCACCATACTCAAAATGGTGTGGAAGGTAAGCGGAAAAATATTTTAAAACTTTTAAATCAATTTATTGCATCAAGCAATTTAAGATTGTTTTCATAGTTACATATTCAACACGTAGCACAAACAAATAGTTAAATTGGTTTTTTTTAAAGGTAATGAGAAAAGGAGAGGTTGAAAAGGACGATAGAAGCGATGATGATGAGGTATCCACAGATGAAGATTGAGAAAATTAATAAAATAAAGATTATAACAATGTAATAAATGTTATAGTTGTTGTTTATTGTTGGTCTGAAATTATAAAAGTAAAAGTCAGTTGTAACCAATTTATTTGTTTATAGTTTTATTTTTCTGTTTCAGTGTAAAAAGTTATTGAAGCTATTATTTTTATTTCTAATCAAAACTTTATGATTATATAAAAGAGTAAAACAAATCTAAAATTCCATGAAAATATTTTCTAGCGATTAGAGTGAAAACTTTTAATTCACATTTTGACTTTAGAACTTAAAAAAAATTTTTTTAATCATTCTGGTTACCTCCTTTAAATTTAATAAAACTCAACAAACTTAAAAGAAAGTCAACTATATTTTGAATTTTGATACTGTTTGATATTGAACTTTTATATATCTTGATTAAATGTGTAGGATAAAAATGTTTAACTAAAAGTAGACTATTATTTAACACATAAATGAAAGGTATTCAATACGACTTTTTTTATGTTGACTAACTTCTTAGACTTAGTATTTTATCTTAGTAATAACTTTTAACTTTTGTTTACTTATGCAAATACGGATGCTGTTTTTTGCTGCTTTTTTATTGACTTTCCAGTATAATTTAAATTTTACTAAAACTACAAATATATAGCTCGCAGTTCAACTTTATTTATATATTAACTAATTATTTAATCTACACTTTTGCAAACAACGAACTAAAAATGTTTTAAATATGTTTAAAAAAGGTTTACTTATTTAGTATTTCCAAACATTTAAATAAGAATATTTATATAAACTGTTTGTATAACTTTTTAATGTTTTCGTTACTATTTTTGTGGTTTTTTTCTGCATCAAAAAATAAACAAAAGTTAGAAAATTTAATATTGCTAGTATTTTAATTTTTTTTATTTTTTACAAAATCTTTATAAATATCGTTTTACTGTTAAAATGTATATAAAAGTTTACCTTGAATTGTTGCAAAACAAAAATTGTGATCCAGAATTAAAAGATTTATGTTTGAAGTGGATTTTATATTAAACTTTTTGTTTGTTATAAATTAAATTTCAAAACAATAAAATGTTTTAAATATCCATTTTTGTTGTATTTAAAAAATTTCAATTAGTGCTTAAAGTACTTAAATCAACAAATTTAATCGCAATGTTTCCAGATTATTTTTCTATTTAACACCCATCTGGATCAAAGAAGCTTTAACTTTTCAAAAATTTAATGCTACATTTCACCCCAAATATAACTGAATTAATTGTTTAATACCTACTATGTATTAGATACTAACAAAAAAATCTAAATTTATAAATAAAATAAGATATAGCATTTTATACTTTTTAAACAGCATAAAAATTAAAACACAAAAATTTAAAACAACTAAATTGTTATGATATTGCTTAAAGTAGAAAGAAAACATCATGAATTTCATATGTTGCACAAGTAGTTCACTGAGCACGCAAATAATTAAAAAAATAATAATAGTTGTACAAATGCTTTAATTTTTATTTAGTGACTGCAAAATGAAAATTCACCTCAAATTTGTTAAGTTAGACAAATTAAATTTGTAATTTTACACACTAGCGTTGCTTTTACACGAAAGTTGTTAACCGAAGTAATAAGCTAAAATTTAAGTAAGATTTTTAGAAACTACTGTTTTATCTTTACTTGCACCAAGAATATAAATATAGAACAAAATATATAGAGTTGACTTAACATTCGAAGTCAGAAGTACAATAAAGCAAAACGTATTTAAGTATGATTAAAACTTACTTTAAGTCTATTGTTTTCGACCTTTTCCAGTAGAATAAAAAAGTAATTAACATAAGTCGGTTTTAGTATACCTATCATAGTTTATTTAACAGCTAATAACAAAATTATTAGTTTAAATGACTTATTTTTTGAAAGTTTTACTATACCTTCAATAAGATAATCAAGACACACAATTAAATAAACTAAATATATTTCGGGCAATTCTCATCAGTAGAGTACGAAGCTAAAAAGAGAAGATTTCACAAACTTATACAGTAAAAAAGTTATCATAAAGCAATTAAAAGAGTAATGAAAGACAAAAATAACTAGTCAAAGTTTAAACCATCTAAAATTACTTACATAAATGAAAATAATACGACTTAGAAAGTACTATGAAATTATTTTTTTTACTTACATAAAACAGGTTTCTTTAATTAAATAAAATAGCTTCTTGTTTAATTTAATCAAAAACATAGTTACTAATTGCTTTTGTCTTTTATTAACCTTTTGATTACTTAGTTAGTATATAAGTTTGTAAGAATTCATTTTTTGTTAGCTTTGCACACTGCTGTTGAGAGTTGCCCAAAAAATATTAAGTTTATTGAAATGTATGTCTTGTTTATTTTATTGTTTAATTAATGGTCAGAAATGTTTAAATTTTATTAGCGTAAAAATATTATTTATTAAAGAAAGATATTTCGAAAAGTTTTAATAAATAACATATGAAGTATTTAAACAAGTACAAGGTAAACAAACTTTTCTTCAAAATGTCGAACTTTTCTTCCAAGATTTAGTTAAAATTGGAAAAAAAAACTTAAATATTATTGTTATTATTGTTATATAAAAGTTATTGAAACATTGTAAGCTGTAAGTAGTGAATTTAATAATAAAAAATAAAATCTTAAACCATTAGGAAAATTATTTTCTTTTAAAATTAGTAAACCTACATATAGAATAAAGTTGACTGATACTATAAACATAAAGGGCATCTCTAGCTATTTTAAATTATTACAAAACTTTTATTGATGATAATATAAATCTAACATTATATTGTAAATTTTATTGTCAATAACTTGAACAATATTAATAACTAATTTTCTTTTCTTTTTGTAGAGTAACTTTAATTTTGATTAAATTATTAGTAGTTTGTTCAGTTTTTCTTCAGTCGACATATACTTACTAAAACTTTTACGTTTGTATTAAATAGTATAAGCAATTACAATTACAATAACCATAAGCAATTGATCTATAACACTTTTAACAAGTACAAATAATTTTTATTTTTAATAAAATTATGTTTATAACATCATTAATACACAGAGGAAAAACCTAAATGGTCAGAAGACATAACAACATTATTAAAAAATATAAAGGTTAGAAATATTTTATTTTGAACTTGCGTTCAAATATAAAACAACAAATTATTTTACAGAAATAAAATCAGAAGAACTTGAATAAAAACTTTATGATGCATTCAGTATTTCATTTGTTTATGTATAACACATCTAAATTTACAAACCAAGAACACATTAGTCTGAAAAATATAGTTGTATTTGTAAAATAGTTACAATAAACATGTTGTTTTCATTGTGATTTTTTCCGTAGTTGTACATTATTTTTGAAAAAAATATGTAAAAAAGCATCACAACATAAGTTTTTACTTTTAGCTATTTATCTATAAATTATACTAAGCTTATTTCAAAGTTTTATTAGCAGGTTTGTTGACCAGTAGTTATGAGTTATAAACATACCATTTAACTTATAAAATTGATAATTATGACAGTGATTAGGTAGTTTTAAATTTTGACAAAATGTATTTAAATTTATTATTTTTGTTTAAACCTAGCAACTACTTATAACTAGATACTTAGTGTTTAAAACCAGTTTTTCTTTAGTTTACAATGTCTTCATATTAAAATAATATTTTTAACAGTTATCCAAACTTTAAATACAGCTTCATTGTGGTAAAGTTAATACCAGCAAGAGTGTAAGTTTCATTCTACAATGTAACACGTATGACTTCTGAATCGTAATGTTAAAATGATTTAGAATAAACAGTAAGTTTAAATCATTATCATAGTTTATTAAAGGATAAAAAACATGCTCAAAATATTTGGTCCTAGGACCTGGAACACAAAGAATCTTTCGGTTATTGGGTCGCACAACACGGATGCCTTTTAACGTATTTCCAGGACAGTACACGACAATTATAACACTTTATTTATAGTTTAAATTAGTTTTTTTCAGTTTTGAGAAAAAAATTGTTAGATATACTTGAAAAAAGGTTCGTTACTTTTTGTGAACAATAAGCTTTCACACAAAGTTTTTCGTTTTAAATCAGAAATTTTTCATCTTAAAATGCTGACTGTAAAAGGCTTTTTGATCTATTTTAAGTAACAAAAATTAGCCTGTAGGTGAAACTTCAACTTAGTAGCTTGAGATTTGTGTAAATAACTCTATGTAAGTAATTCAGTAGCTTGAGTTCATTTAAATTAGTCATTACCGTTCAATACTAAAGCCAAGCTAAGGGATAATCGAGTTTAACTGTTCTTTTCTTTTTTAACTTGTGGATTATGTGAAAGAGGTCGGCCATATTACCATAAATAGAATTATTATATAAAAAAATAATTTTACGACAAGAATCAAATGATTTGTAGCTATTGCAGTTTTTCAGGTTTGTTTAACCTTTTAAAAACGAAATTAGCAGCAAGTTAGAGTGTGAGCCGAAAATACACCAGCAAGTGGTGAGAAAATACCCTTCAAGTTAGGGGGGGGGGTCGATCGAAGCATCAGAAGGTTCAAAAAAAGCTTAATATAGAAAAACCAAAGTCTGAAAAAGAAAACCAAAGAATTTAAAAAAAGAATACAAAATTAATTTCGTTGCTGAAAGAAAGGAAAATTCGGAAAAGAATTTAGTATGTTGTTCTAGTTTATTGGCATTTACTGATTGTTAATTTTTTTTTTAATAGTTTTGTTCAAGTTGTTAGTTATCAAAAGATTACACTGTTTAAGAATTTCGTATTAGACAATTTATTTCAAAAAAACTTGACTATATCACAGGCTTGATAATTAGCTTAAAAGTAATTTACTTAAAGCGTATAGAAAATAAGCGTCGTTTAACTCTTATTTAAGTAAAAACAATCGTTTTAGTATGTTTAGAATTAAATTATTTACGGGAATTTATAATCAGTAAGTCTATTTGGTAGGCAATGATTAATTATACAAGCTCAAAATTTTAAGAATTTATGCATGTAATACATTGTAGAACAAATATTTTTTATTAACTTTTATAAAACCCTACAAGAACTTGATTTAATTTAAGATAAAACAGAAATGCTATATAATTTGATATAAACTACAACTAGATGAAAAAAAGTTTTTAAACATTTTAATTATCAAAGACATAGAAAATAAAATATTGATGTTTTGTAGGGTTTTTAGTAGATAAAGATAGTTAAACTTTTTTTTTAAATACTGTACTGCAAGTTCTTTAAGTAATGTATGTGTTTAGAGGCATAACTTTTTGTGAACACTGATTCCACAATAAAAAATTAGATTTATCGAAAAACAGTATTGAAAAGTTTCATTTTAAAGTAAATTCTAAATGATATTTTTTTTTTAGTTCTAAAATAAAAAAACTAAGCTTTTATTCTAAACTTATTAATATTGGTAGAAATACTTTAAAGACTATCGTTATCAAGCAAATAAAATAAAAACTAAAGAAAAATAGTTCTATTCAATAAGGTGATAAAACATAGTTTAAAATTTAAAAAAAAAGGTTTTAGTTTTAGCATTGTTTTTTAAATCTAGGGAACTTAAAGTTACAATTGATTTCCTTTTTTGGGTTAAAAGAAAACGAAAAGCTTTATTATTTCTGAAGATTTTTGAATTTTAAACGTTATACATTGCAAAAAGTATTTCAATATGTTGAAGTTAAAAGTTTTAGAACTTAAACTGTCTTTAATAATTTTGAGGTCATAAGACTTAAAAATCGGTATTCATCCAATATCAAATACAAAAAAAAAGTATCGTTTAAGGTACTATAAAGAGTTTTGATAACTTTTAAATGTTATAAAACTATTACTTGAAAATACGTTAAAAAGCTGTATTCACAACACTTTTAATACTTTTACTAATAGTTTTTAAGATGGTATCTATTACAGCAATAAAAGACTGTTTAATTGAAAACTACAAACTTTTGTAAATTATTTTACTGTTTGAAAAAATTACGACTTTTTCTTAAAAATACTTTTATAAATATATTTATAGCAAAAAAAATACTACACTAAAATTAAAGTGTGAATTCTTAATATTAAATAAAAAGTTAATTTCTTTAATATCTTTCTTTTTTTTATAAAAATTAAAAGTATGAATTAAACGAAATTTAAAAAGTATAAAAAATTGTAGCTTAAACATAAATAAAAATTAATTCAAAAGTCATGTTTATGATAAAACATCCTTACATATTCATACCAGACATAATGAAAATGTACTTAAAAGTCAATTAAAGCTGATAAAAAGCTAAAAAAAGTTGAGTCAGCAGTTTTTTAAAGGTTTTTATATTTATTATTTTTTCTTATGCCATTAATCCTAACCCACCTTACCCAAACATATTAAAATATATTATAAAAGTAAAGTAAAAAAAATTAAAATAAAGATAACATGAAAATAAGCTTCTTTTTTTTGATAATTCAGCTTTTTTTTTAGCTTGACTGATCTTTAAGTATACTAACCCCAGCATAATACTTCTAAATTCATTTTTTGTTTAGTTGAGTACCTACTGTTAACTGATGTTGTATGAGTTATTAAACAAACTTTCATCGACAAAACAGCATAAAGCTTACCTGATTTATTTATAGCTGCTGATATTTTTTTAAATGTGTAAATAGTTTTACAAAAGCTACAGAACACATGTAAAAATTAGTTAAGTTTTTTAAAAACTCTATAAGTCAGGTAAATAAGCAAGGTGCATAAAGGTGCATGAAAAGAATGGGTTTAAAAAACAGTGTGGCTAAAAAGTATCTTAGATATAATAAATATAAATATTTTAGAATATTTTAACTAGTTGGACTTTTTTTTATTTATAAAGAAAATCTCAAGACCTAAAAATAGTTTTTGGTGAAATGATAACAAAAAAAATTAGTTTTTGTGTTTACAAAAACATTTGTTCACTTTTTGTATTAAAAATTAAATCATATGCAATGTTTACAATCAGTTTAACAATGTACCTCAAGTAAAAATAGAATTTCAAAAATTTTGATACTACTAACCAAAAATATAAAACGTATATAATCGAAGTCAATTTGATTAGAATTGTATAGAATAATTACGTACAAAAACAAAGTTTGAAAGTTTATAAGCTTTTGTAGTTTTGGTTAGAAGCACAGTATTAAGGCTCGTTTAAATGTTTATGATTATTTAAAAAATAAAAATAGTTTGACTTTTCTTTTAAGTTTACGAAAAGAAACAACAACAGATTTAATATTCAAAATAAACGAAATTATAAGTGTTATTGCATACAAAAATATTTTAATGTTTTTTACAATTTACACTAAATTTATATATAAAGTTTTTAACCAGTTTAACGTGATTTGTGTGAATATTTAACTCGAAATAAATAAAAATCAAAAAAAAAATTAAAGTAGGTTAATAATAATTTAGTACAAGCTTAATAAAACATAGTTAAAATTGGTAAATTAATTTTTATTTTGTCCAAGCTATGTTCAAATAAAGTAAAAATAGATAAGTAAGTCATAAATCTCGATTAGTCATCTTTATAGGGTATTAGATGACTTAGAAAACAAAAGCAACAAAGTATTAGTTCTCAAATGTCGAAAACTAAGGGTTTACACTAGCACAGTATAAAGTCATTTAAATAAATGGTTATCCGTATTTTAAATTTCAAAAACTATTTTTAATTAAGAATCTTTGTTTAAAACTGAACATAAAAAAACACAATAAATTAGTTAATACCCGTTTATAATAAAAAATTAATATTTTTTTACATTCTGCCGTCATAATAGTTTATTATTGTAAAGATTAAGTATTACATGATAAACTAATAATTACACTAAAAAAACATTGAAAAGAACTTATTTGTAAACAAATTTTGTCGGAATTTATTTCAGCCGCGTTCTATCATATTTGTATTTAATAACAAAGTTTTAGTTGTCTACATGCGGCGTTAAGTAAATTTTTCATATAAACTTAAAACTATTATTAAAAGCTAAGATTATTTAACTGATTCAAATAACTATCTTTTTGATTATAGCTAAAATAACAAATTGGAATTTTAATCTTTCACAAATAGCTGGATTTTTTGAATACAGAAATAATGTATAATGTCGTTATATAAATATGCACTTTCTTTTTATGTTCACTCTTATATGTTAAATCAATTTTTATTTATGTGTTTTTATTTATGATGATGACTTTATCGATTTCTTTTTATGATGAAGTCTTTAGTTTTAAAACTTTCAAAGTTTTCTTCGGGCAAGTACTTTGAATTTACTTTGGCAATTAAGTAAAGATGCTTTCTAGCTACTGAGCATTAGAGGAAACTTAATAACCTTTACTATTCTAAAGAATGACAAATCACATGTGCTCAACGTAATTTATCTCATCTTGAATAAAACTAGATCATTAAAATTAGACATAGAAATGCGACTGAAAGAAACTCAAAACACAAGTTATACAACTTTTGCAAAAAATGTCATTTTTACTAGGAATACAAAGAAAAAGTATAATTTAGCACACCTAAAAGTAGATTTAATTATGAAGCTGTGAGCCATTTAACGCTTTCTTTTACATTGCAAAGAAGACTACTGCTAGCGCAGTTCATCGGAATGCAGATCACTGGGATGCACTTCCGGATCTACGTGATCTTGTTGGTTATGTACAGCCGGTTCGGGGGATTAAAACTTTTGATGCTCGTTAAGAACTTGCAAGATTTCATGGGGATTTAGATCCATTTGATTATTATCCATTTGAGTATATGGATCCACATGATCATCTTTTTGAGGACTTGGAGCCTTCTGAACATTTCCTTGAGGATATGGAGCAGTCTGAAAATTTCCTTGAGAATGTTGAGCAATTTGATTCATGTACTGGGGCTGTATAGAAATTGGGTTAAATCCTACCATTTCGTTACCACCTAATTTTGGTCTATTTGCTGGCGGCAGGAGTTGTAATCGGTTATATGATGAAGAGTTCACGTTCTGTTTGAAAATGAATGATAAACAGTCTACTTATAATTAAATATTTGTTAAATAAATACATTTAATATTTTCAAGTGGAGGTAATTAACAATTAAGTGATAGTTAACACCGTATGAATATTTGAACTTAAATTGTTACATATGGTGGCCTTTTAATTAAGAATTTAAAAATCATTAACCATATCTGCAAATTCTCTTTGAGCTCTCCGAAATGATTCTTCTTGTTGCTTAGCTTTTTCCAAAGTTCTTTCGTTTCGTTTTTTGGCTCTTCCGACAAAAACTAGGCGGCCTGCATCTAAAAAAACAAATGAACTCTAATAAATAAAATGCCCAACTTATCGAACACAAAGATGTAAAAGCAGTTAGACTAATTTTTTTTTTCAAAACTTCTTATAACATTGTTAAATTTAATGCCTCACACTCATAATTCCTCATAATTGAATATTTAAAGTATTTCTATAAGCTGATAAAAATATCAAGTGAGATGTCAACTAACAAGAAACTTTTAAAGTATTTACTGTTCTGTCTCTACAAAATTAACTTCACACTATTAGATAATAATATTTTTTAAACATTAACTTTGTAGTTGCAATGCAATAGTTAGTAGTAAATCAAACGAACTTTTAATTGTTGAGTTATTTAGTTGTTCTACTGCAGTTTTGGCATCCTCATGATTTTTCATGTCAACGAATCCAAATCCTTTGCTCTTATTATTTTCATCTTTCGCAATGCTCACGCTTACTACTTCACCGAATTGCTAAAAGTGTTTATTTGTATATGTAATTAATTTTATAATTTTTATCACTTTAATTTATTTCTATCACATACCAAGTTTACTAAATCAAACCATATGTAAAAGTTTTTTTTTGTTATTATAATTTTGTATAAAATGCTCAGTATTTTTAAATTAGTTTACTAACAGCAAACATGTCACGTAGTTCGTTCTCAAGTTTATTTTTTCTTGTTATTAGAAACTTTTACAAAAATGCTTAAATTTTTTTATTATAAATTTAAAATTACTAACAGCAAACATGTCACGTAATTCTCTTTCATTAATTAAGTCTTTGAAATTTTTGATGAAACAGTTTGTAAAGTTTTCTTCGGTCTGTCCTCTCGCTTCTTTTTTTCTTCAGCACGCTCCTCAGTAGTTTTAAATATGCCGACGTAAATCTAAAATTAGTAGTTTGTTACTTGTAAAGTTTTGGTATATTTGTTTTGATTTAAGCGTAGTTTTTAGAAAATTATTAACTTTTAAAGTATAGTGCGAGTATTGATCTATTCATAAGTATAACATACTTTTGTTTCATCATCCAACACCTTTCCATTACACTCTTTTATTGCCCTTGAAGCGGATTCTTTGTCTATAAACTGAATGAATCCGAAGAGCGTACTATCAGGTATGTCTGTTTATTCAACCTGTTTATTTTAAACTTGTTTCAAATATCAATTAACTGCTGAAGTTCTACAGCATATGCTAAGAGATCGATTAGTTATGTAGAACACACTTGTTATTTTCAAATCAGAGGGTTGAAGCACTTAACAAACTGATAATTTACTAGTTCAAAAAACTAACCCTGCAGGACACAATATACCCGAACTTTTTAAACATTTCTTGCACTTCTACCGTATCATACGAGTTTGGAATATTGCTGAAATGTATATTCCCATCTCTATTAATTTCAGATCTGTCTACAACTCTCACTTCCTTTCCCTTAATTACACCATCGAATTCTTCTTTAGCTTTGTTAGCTGAAAATTTGTAACTTAGTTAACAACAATACTTTAAATAATAGATCGGAGATACATAGTTTTTACAACCCTACTATTTCTTAAATTTTATTTATTTAAAAAGCAAGTTAAGTATTCCTAGAAAGTTTTATTAATATAGATATGAATAGTACTAGACAAAGAAAATCTTTATTTAAAAAATTACTTTTATAAAAAGTTCAATATACAGTTTCAATACTGATCATAAAAATTAACAAAAATACCATGTGCTTTTTCACTGAAAAATATTTTGGCGTGGCCCAACGATGTACCATTGTGATCTCTGAAGAGATAAACGTCAGTAGCATTATTGAAAATTTCATTCAGATCTGTTTCAGTAACATCAGTGTCAAAACCACCGACCCACAAAAATATACCCTTGTCATTCATACTAAATTGTTTACACTTTACTATAAGCTTAAACATGTGTTTTAATTAGTTATTAAAGTTGTTTTAGAAACTTTTACTAATCTTAGTTTAACAGAAAACGTAAAATTTATAATTAACTACTGGTACGTTTATTAAATTATTTCATATCTAAACTAGTCTAAGATATTAATTTAAGAAAGCGAGCAGTCTTATAGAATTTAACGTACTCTTAATTATCTTTGTGTTTTCTAAAGCTTTAACCTATTCTTAATGTAGTCAGTTGAAAGGTTTGTAAAAGTTTCAAAAACAAACTTACTTCTACACCAACTGGAAACTTTAAAATTTTGGAAACAATCAAGTATAACAACTACTTTTTATTAAATAATAAATGTTTTTTAACTATATGATTAATTAACTAAATAGGTAAACTATAGAAATAAGTTATTAACACTACTGAGTACTGATATTCAACCATTTTCAATACTAATTTTTCTTTGTTTTAACTACTTTATGCTATACACAGTAATGAAATCAAGATTATAGTTTGTTTTTCTTAACTAGTATTTGTAAACTAAATTTTTAAAAACAGCTATAATTAAAATTTAACATTCAATGTTATCAAAATTTAATAACATAACAATCTGCTTCATGACTTAACACACATGCAAAACGAAAACGTTTTGAAAAGTCTATTCTAAGCTAATAATTGACCTTGTGTAAAGATAGTATTAGTTTAAAACACTTAAAATCATAACAGCATACTAATTAATTTACTATCAGATCTCATGAGTTACCGTTTATAGAATGTGCTTTAAAGAGTTTGTCAAATCTTTTCGCAGCTGATTTTTAGTTTTAGCCAGTTAGAAGTAACTATACTAGTTGATAGAAAAATTTGATTATCCTAGTTGTTTAACTATTTTGGTTTGCATGTTTTAAGTCGGTGGGCAAGGTATCTAAAAAATTACTTGTTTAAAATTGTTCGAGAGCATGGAAATTTTTATTTTAAAATTCAAACAATATTTTTGAGGAAACAGCAATGGAGTTATCAACTAACATGCGTTGCTGTGCACTCAGAATCAAATTAAGAGTGCAATTGAAAAGTTTGTTACAAAAAACCTCAACCGTGCTTATTTTTATCAGAAGCTATTTTTATACCAAAACCTTGTCGGAGGCTGAGTGCAAAACTTAAATCAAGTTTAATCAAGCAACCGCTAAATTTGATTATATAATAGATATAAACTATACTTACAAAATAAACATAAAAACAAATGTTAAATACCATAAATAAAAAAGCAACTAAACTCTTTTAAATGCTTAAATGATAAACAGTTTAAAAATCAAAATTAAAGTATACTAGCCAAAGAAAAATGAAGCGAGGAGATTTATTAAATTATAAAAAGTATTATAGTTTTAAATATAAATGTTAAAAATACATAAACAAACTGCCGTTTTATAGTCCTACCATTTAATTTATATGTTTTATATATAAAATTTAGTTCTATGCAAATAAAAATGTCTTAAAACTGTACAAAAATATCATGCCAAAGTACTTTTGAATAAAGTATTCATCCACAATTTTAACATCATTTTATCTCTGTTACATAACGTTGTCTTGCGCTATGATTTCAGCTTGAGTCTGATTTTTTTAAGGAAAAATCCAGTAGAAACTTACAATAAAACCTGATATAACAAAGTATTTTTTACGAAGCGAGATATTTCAGCTTGGTATTAAATCAAATCACGGTCTAATGTAAATAATCTGCCCTTTAATTTCATTTCAAACTCATCAAAACGAGCGTTAGTTTTGATGTGTTGCAAAGTTGTACTCGAACAAAAACGTTTTGCAGATTACTAAGTGTCTGTCTAACGAAACAGAAAGTTACCTATTTTTATCAAAAGTAAGTAATTTACATGTAATCTTAGCATAAAAACGTATTAAATTTACAAAATGAAAACTGCAAAGAAAATTTAGTTGTAGTATTTATGGTATAGTTTATTTTTCCAAGACTTTTTAATTAGTAAACTAATTTTCGGTCAAACTCCTCGTCAGTACTTATATAAAATCTTATTCAAATACAAAAGTATAATATTCTAATAGTTATGAATATATTATATTTTTCTTAAAGATTTTATATAAGAATAGTAAGAACTGACGAGGTCTTTGGCCGACACTTAATTTACAAACCAAAGTATTGAAAGAATAAACTACATTAATTCTCCTCTGCTACTTGAGACCTTTGTATTTGTACTAAAAAATCAAAACATATAAACTAATTTATAGTATGATAAAAACCACGGTAAATAATTAAAAGAATTTCTACGTTAGAAACGTTTTATCAGCTTTTTAAAACCTCAACTTAGTATGAGTTATAAGTTTTAAGTCCATTCAGATTAGCAAAATCTTATACAATATGATATCAAAAGAACAAATTGAAAGCGTCATTTTTTTCCAGTTCTAAATTGTATCGACTTTTTCAACAAATAAAGTTTAAGTGGTGACGTAACAAAGGAACATTATTATTTATTTTTGTCTTTTATTTTCTTCAGTTTAATTCAAAGCAGCTAATAAATAGTAGGCGTTCAAGCTTTCAGCCTGGTATAAACTATCTATACCATGACCAGCAATGCCAGAAGAAAATCTGCAAGAGGGGATGGCCCAAGTTTTAAAAGAAGAAAGTCATCAGGTTAATAGAAAAATAATATTATTCATAAACTTGAATTATAAAAAATACTTGTACTTTATTTTTTTAAGCAACATTTCTAAATTAGTAGTAACAACTGAAGCTTACTAATTATCACGTTCTCATATATTTATTAGAGCGAGGTACTGTAGTTTTGTATCATCTTAATGTAACTGGATTAATGTTTTGGACAAGACATTTAAAGGTATCAGTGGTGTGCGAATCGATAACTATTTTGAGGCTTTTAGCTCACCACCTCCTAGGATCAAATATGTTGAGCGTCTTCTTTGTCGTTCAATAAAATAAAATAATTACATTACTTCAGTTGTGAAAAACTACCAATGAAAAATTTTGAAAATAAAACTTGTTGTAACTTTATTTAAAAAAGTAAATGTATAAGATTTCCAGCTCTTAATGTTGTGCATAACAAAGCTTCAAACAAAACACAAAAAAACATTGTCAAAACATTATCAAGAAATTAAACTTCTATAATTTTCTATTAAAGTTTAACACAGGTATTAAAAATCTTATTTTTATCTGTTCAAAATATAGTAGCTATTTGTAACTCATTTGAACAGAGTTTCATATACTTCTAACTAACACCACAGCTATGGTACTATGTTCTGTCAAAACTAACATATGTTAGCTTAAACACCTAATCTGCTTAGTTATGTCGTACCAACTAATTACAAACTGAAACTTTACAGACTCGTCTTCTCGCCGTAGAAAAAACTCTTCATCAAATGGTTTCCTCACCTCTCTTGGTAAGTAATTTATCCCAATAAGACCTGCTCAACGTATTCTTACAGTTACTGCAGTACAAAAGTTTTGTTATTAAAAAACTACTTCAAAATAAAATATATCTTCATTTGAAACTTACCTATGTTGTAATTAAGGTTAAACTAGTTAGAAACCCACAAAAGTTTTACATTTCCAGCTGGCAAAAACCACTACGAAGTTTTGGGTGTGGAAAGTGACGCTACCGAAGCTCAAATAAAAAAATCTTACCGCAAGCTGGCTGTAAAGTGGCATCCGGATAAAAACAAGTCGCCCGAAGCGACGGAAGTGTTCCAAAAAATTGCAGCAGCCTACACGGTTTTGATAGATCCGGCCCAACGGAAGGAATATGATGACCAAGGTAAATCCAATCGAAAATATATTTAAAATGTATAGGGAATTGGTTTTGTTAAAAATGGTTTTGAAAACTAGTTTAACATACTTTTTACTGAAAAGGGTTATTTATTTTGATATAATTTAATGTAATAAATATACTATATTACGTTTAAGTTAATTAAAAGATCATTTCCGAGTTATATAGAAACTATATTTGGTATAAAAGACATAATGAGGCAGCAAAGTGTCTTCCATCTTTTATGGTTTCTTAATAAAGTTCTCATATTAAAAATACTATCTGTAAATAACTGTTCGAAATACTCTGCTGGACAAATGAAATAGCTTAAATTACACATGCTTATATAACTTTTGGCATTTTGATTGAAATAAAAAATTTTTTCTCAAATTAAGCTTAAGGTATATACACTTTAAAATAATTACTAAAGTCTTTTTAAATATAGTTATTAGACAGTTATGTAGATAAATTGTTTTCTTAAGTAGAAATATTTTTTTTAGATAAAAAAAAATTTAAGTTTATTTGTTCTAGTTTCAAGCATAAAGAAAGTATTAAGTACTTTTTGATATTCACTGCTTGAAGTAGTTTTAAATGAAAACAATAGTAATATAGGTTTCTATATAATACTAATTGAAACAAACTTTTTAAGTTGAACTAAAGTACAATAAAACAGTTTTAGTCTATTTTAATGTGAAATGAATAAAATTACGACCAAATATTTGAAAACTTTACCGGTAAATTTCAATGTTCAAACAAATTATCACCAGACAACTTGCTAAGTAAATATTTTAATTATGATTTTTAAACTATAACTACCTTAGTTGATAAATGTAATATATGAACTAAAAAAGAAGTTTTTTTCTGTAAAATATTTAAAAACTGATAAACTGATTAGTTTTTACACTCAAGTTACATTAGAATAAATAATTTAAATAAAAATTAAACCAGAAAATGCAGAAGATAATGAAAGCAACACTTCTGACACCAGTGAAGAATTTGAAAGGACGCAATTCAAAAACTTTAACTTTCAAAAACCTCAGTATGAAAACGAAAGAAATTATCGGCAGCAGAACGACAATTATTCCGATTTTCAAAGTTCTTATTTTCACAACTCAAATTTCGATCGCTCTGACTTCAGGCAACACCACTTTACAAACTCAAACTTTCAACAGCCACAATATGATAGAACTGGGTTCCACGACACGCGATTCCGATATTCACGTTTTCGTACACCTCGATCTAACAGAGCGAGTTTTAAGCACTCAAACAACAGGAAACCAGGGTACCGAAGCAGACGGTTTCCTGAAACCGGAAGCTCTTACCGTCCGTACAGGAGCTCACACACTTTTAATTTTCAAAGACCGCGCACGGCAAGCTCTTGGGGGTACCAAAGTCACGAAGACGCCCCTGAGTACTACCAGCAACGCTTCGAGCGGCAGTTTCCTCGCAACAACTTTCAGCAGTACTACGGCGGATACGATTCGAGATACAATGAGTATTATTACGACGATGATGATTCGGACGGAGACGATTTTGAAGATGCTAGAGATCAGTATGGTCAGTTTGATTGGCATCAATAATGTGTGTTTTACTGCATGTGTTGCAATTTCTAAAATTTTAATCCATAAATGATATTATTCGATTTTTTTTATAAAAATAATGGGTGTGTGCATTTAAAGAAATGATGTGATATTAACAAAAGAGGACTAAAACGTATCTAATGTCTTAATCTTACATTCTACTGCTTTTTTAGTTTTAACTTTGTTTTTAAATAAAACTTTTTGTTACACGTTAGCTGTTATGAACAAACAGTTTTGAAAGATCTATACTTTTACAAGGCGAAGAAGTATACTATTTTTTCTAAAGTTTAAAAAGTACTTAAATGAATAAAACAATAGTTTTAAATTATATATTTTATAAAACTTATAGAAATATACCTCTTTTTTTTTAGGCAGGGGAATGTTCGGTTCACAAAATAACAGATACCAGCATTACGAAGATAGTTAGTAAAATTGTATAAATTGTTATCAAAACTGGCTTAAAATTTACTTTAAACTTTATTAATACGCTAACAAAACTTAACAAAATTCATCACAACTTAATTAAAAACGTTTTTTTCATATAAACAGTGGTTTAAAGAAACAATTAAAGTAATATAGAGTTATGAAATAAAAACTGATTGTTATTTGTAAACTTTGCCTAAACTTCATTTCAAGTTATTTGTATGTTGTAGTTTAGTTTTATGTTGTGCATAATTCATATATCAAAGTTGCTTTTTCTGTATACAAATGATCGAAACGATTTTAAACACATAAACCGATCTAACTTATATATTTGATAAAGTTTCTAATCTAAACAAAAATAGTTTTAAAACGTTGACGTAATTATAAGTTGTTAAAATTGGCGAAACTTTATTAAGTCTTCATTATTGTTTAAACATAACCAAATAATTATAAGTTATTAATATAAACATGATAATGTAGTAGCTTAAGTATAATTTAACTTTTATGTTGCAAAATTTTATTTTACTTTTAATCTTGAAATACTCTCTTATTTTTCCATATTAACATATTAGTGTTAATACCATAATGTAAACTTTTAAAAAGAGTAAACAACAGGAACATACTAAAGTTGCCCGAATAAAAAGCTTTTCGAAGCTTTATTAGTATTAGATATAAGTGTAAACTTCTCTGTTAATCTATTATATTCTATTAATCTAAGAAAGTAATTTTTTGACTCTTTCGTTTAAGAAGACGATGATGAGTACTGGGAAGGAGCAGATTTCATGAGGAGAAACGCTCCGTACTACGGAAACACGAGGGAAGATTGGTACAAGAAATGCGAACACCCCTACAGAGGTCAGTTGATAAAATGTTATATACTTGTAGTGAATACAAGTCGAAGTCTTAATCGGCATGTTTACAGATAACGAGGAACCAGCAAGGTCTACAAACGCTAGCTTTCACCGAACTGGAAACTCAAACCAGTATCAAACTGGAAGCAGAGGTAAAATTAAATTTGAAATTAGTATAATACACTATGTTTATAGATAATGTTGTTTTACTGTGTTTTTCGCTTATCTAAGTTATCGCTGAAAAAAAAAGATAGCATTGTATAAGTAATCGGGTAACTATATTTAACAGCTGTAAATTAGGTTAATCCGTGTATTTGTTTTGTTTATTATAAAATAGATATTTAATTAGAATAACATTTAAATATTCTCATATATGAAAATAAACTAATTTAATATTTGACAAATTTACGTCTTTTCTTTTAGGTTTTGGCAGAACTAAACATGCACAATCCAAACCAACCCGCCCAGGTACTTATTAAATTTTATTTTTTATTTTTATAAACTTTAAATAAGTTTTGAACTATGATTTTTTTGTAACTTTAACACTTGGTTTTATTTTTTGACAAGAGCTTATTTAATTTTTTAGACAAATACTCTATAAATATTTTTTACAAGTTAGAAATTACGAGACAAACAAGTTAAGTTCAAATTGTTTAAAAATAAAAACTCTAGCTATAATATTAAACAATAAATATTATTTTTACAGCTGTGTTTTAGTTTTCACTATGTATATAGTTCAAGTTGTTTTCTCTTTGTTACTGAGTTATACTGCTACAGTTTAAGCAACGTTTTTAGAATTAGTTTGACAGTTTGTAATCTAACATGTTTACAAATTGCCTAATCTTGTTTGTTTTTTTTACAGAAAAAGTTTTCAAGTACTCTTGGTTCGGTAAGTTAATGAAATGTTTTATCTGAAATAATTTTTTTGCGTTTACTTTTATATTTTATTTTTAATTTAACTTGAAATAATCTAGTCAGCTTCTTAAGTTCGCACTTTATAGAAAGCATAAAATTATGAAATTAGCAAAAAATTTTTGCTAGATTAATTTTTGACAGTATATCAAACTATAATCTACTATTTTTCAAACCACGTAAATATATTTTTAACTCCGTTATAAAGAACATATTTTGTTTAGTTACATTACTTGTATTACGGTCGTTTTTAATTTTAAGAGTTAAATTAGTAATTCAGTAACTTGAATATATTCGTTTAAAGTATGATCAAATAACTTAAAAATATAACAAGAAGCTATAGCATAAGTTTACGTCGACAACTTAAAGCAAAAAAAATCGTTTGTTTTTTTATATAGTGCTACTTTTATGCTGATGCTAGTACATGTTTCTCTACACTAACCGTGACTTAATTTGGTAAAAAACGTTTTATTTTCAATCACAAATTAGAAGGTAAATGTTTTTTTAACACTATAAACTTTAAAAGAAAATTAAAAAGAAAATGTATGTCTCAAAGTAATAATCACATCGGTGATGCGAAGTCAAGAAGAGCAAATTTAAACAGAAGACTAACTTATTTGTTATTATTTTCTTTTAGTTAAAAGCACAAGCTATCTAATTTAACATAGTTTTAGATGTTTTAGTAAATAACAGTTTATTATAAACAAAATTTAGTTCAAATTAAAGTTATCTAAATATTTTTTAAGTAACTATATAAAAAATTTATAAGCAATTAAAACTTTATTTTAAAATTAAAATTCATATAACAGATGATGATGATGATGAGTATATTTTTTGAAATTATTTGAAAAGAAACAGTCAAGAAAACTTTACATTAAAGTACGCTGCAATAAAAATGTATAAATGTACCCATGTTTTATGTCATCCATTATTTAAAATAAGGGTATAAAAAATAGATTATTAATTAAAGTAGTGTTTTCATTCTTGAACAATAATATATAAAGTACATAAGCAATACATAAACAAACTTATATTTTTCAAAGTTTTCACATGATTTTTTGACATGTCTTTTATATTTAAAATTTAAAAGACTAAAGAGTCAAGTGTTTTTAAAAGTTTTGCGATTTTTATTTTTGCATCATGTGTTATATACTTATCAAATTAATTCTTTAGTCTAGTTCGTGTACAGCTTTCATTTGTGTATAAATTGAAAACTCATACTTAAAAAAAAAGCTTGACCTAAAAGTATTTGCGATAAAAAATAGTTTTAATGAAAAAAAGCAGGAATACTGCCAGTAAAGTTATAAATTACATTAAATTTGCTAGCTAAAAGACTGAAATTTTCTTATTTTTAATAATACAAAACATATTTGAAATTAGAGATCAAAGTTTTTAAAGTTGATTTTGGAAAAAAAATTATCTCTAATTATGACAAAAGTAAGCTATGTCAATAGCCTTAATGCAAAATTTATTTATTCTATTTACTTCATGTAAAAAGAAGTACCTAAATTTACATATAAAAGAAATTTCCATAGCAGCTGTATTTTTTGTTACTTTATTTGGTAATAATATCTACAAAACGAATTTCACTCGACTACAGGCTGATTTATATAATTTTAAATATTTTTTTTCTTTGTTAAGGCTTAATCTTACTACGATCAATATTTTAAGAAACTGTTTACTCAATCCATCAATTTGTTTCCCCTTTCGAACGATCCACCCAGCATTCGGTTGAGTTCTTGTAATCACTTTTGGTCCCGCCTCCGCCATGTTGCCATCTCCGGACGACGCCACCCCGAATATTCCCCCAAACCGGTCCTCGACGCCAACGGTGGGCCCACTCGTGCCTGCTCGGTGGTTGAGGAACAGCTGCAAGGGAGAACCTGCACCTTCTGCTTCCAAATCTTAAAGCTTCCAAAACTCCACCCGTTTTCAACTGAAACTGATCCCTACATTGATCATCTTTGACGTGTACATACTCAAGAACTTCCGGGTTTTCCCAAACTCTCTCCCATTTAGGTCCTCTCACGTTTTGCAAGGGATGGTTGTCAACGCCTCCGTCAAACTTTTCGCCGAGAATGGCACCCTAGTAGACTATCACTTGGCCGCCACTGTTCGAGTACTTGGTCGAGATCGACACTTACCGCCCCACTGACTTCAGCGTCCGATCTCTGCTGCCTGACGATCAGGTTCGGGGGTTGTCGTCTGATTTTCCCCTGCACGGCTGCGCACTGCTGCCCATTCACCGACTTGCTGTGCCTCATCTGAATATACCACCTCTCGTCGTGCCTGTCTCCTTGCCTTCCCTGTACCTTTCGTGAATAAAAAACTTGCTCAATGATAGGAACTGCCTCCAGTGGTACTCATATCGATTATGTAACTTTCCCGCCACCTCGTGATGACGTACCTGCTTTCGAGGAAGCAGTTAGCGGCGGCAATAGCCCATCACGTCATCGCTGAATTCGAGCCGCTGCTTTTTCAGGTTCCTGCCCTCGACGTACATGACACGCGCCTGGCAGGGAATTTCCCCTTCGTGAGCGCCCGTTTTTGATTTGCGAGTTGGCGAAAGTGATTGGCAGGAACAAACAACTCAGTATGCGCTTCCAAGTTTGTATGTTTTGATGAAACCTTTCGAAAAAATGTTTACCATAACCGTTGCGATACGAAAAAGTCGAATAATTTTTAATCTAAGTACCAGAAGTTTATATCACATGTAGCTTAATGCTAGCATAGGTTAGGTATTAGAATTAGACTTGTTTTATTATAAGTTATACAAAAATATAAAAATAGCACTAAATAAAACTTTTGTTCGTGCAGACAAAGTTATGGAAAAGAGTCAGAAAACAAAATGTTAAAACAAGTTAAACATTCCAAAGTTGCAAACTGAAACTCACTAACAATATACGGTAAAAGTTTATAAAGCAGTGTTTAATCTCAAACAGTTATCTGGAGTACATTCAGAATAAATGTTCAGTTTTAATGAAAACAAAACTAAGACTCATAGTTTTAAAAGCTTTAGAGCTAGCTATATATGTAAGACAAAACTATTACAACAAAATTTTATAAAAAAAACTCTTATATTTAAATTTGTAACCCATACCTTAAACAAACTTCTACATGTTTTTGTTAAGTGTGTTTAAAAAAACATTTTTGAAAGCTTAGGCAAAATTATTTTCCATAAAACAGAAATAGTAAACAGATTTGCTTTTAATTCATAATTTAGTAAAGAAACTAGCACTATTAAGTATCGATAAACATCTCAAACTAAAGCAAATATTATTAATATTAATATTAATTCAATTTCGTTTTTTTTAAACTAGTACCAGTTTTACCTAATTTTTTTTTGACATGCTTGAACTTTCGAATATACAACATTTTAGTTTTTGTTTATATTCTTTACGCTTTATATACTTTATAAGTTTTTAAATCACAGTATAAATAACTAACATTGTTATATGCAGTTTAATGTTTGATTTTTTGCTTTAAAAGGTCGCAATCTCTTGCCACCAAATCAGGTCGCGAATAAAATATATAATTTGCATAAATCTATTTAACAGGTTAATAAAAAAATAGACTTGCTTATGCAATTATCTAAGATTTTGAATAAAGTTTTACACATACTTATTTAAATTGAGAATAACAAAAGCTAAAATCACTAATTTATAACAGCAACCGAAAAGTGTTGTCAACTTTTAGTTCCCAACTTAAGTAACAAACCAGAAACTAAAATAAATAATTGTAGAATTTGCATTGTACGTACTTACAAAGGAAAACAAAGTACATAATCAAACTAATGAACTATACAATAATGATTTAAATCAGGGTTTCCCAAACTCATTTACTAAATCGCCCCCTTTTCAGAAATTTGAAAAATAATCGCCCCCCACGATTTTAAAAAGTAGTTTTTCTCTTGAGTACAAACTTTTGAGCCAAAAAATTGTGTTCAAAATGTAATTTAGTCTGGTATTTCTTATACACGCACTTTTGGGCTGTGTTCAAAGTAGTTTACAGGGCTTGAGAAAATAAGTTATGTTGTTTTCTTATAAGCCCAGTAAAGTGTATTAAAGTACTTAAATACTAAAAAGCCTTGTGTAATCAGTAATCAATCCTGTTTATTTATGAATTGTTTTAAAACTAATGAAAATTTTAGGGTAGTGGTGGACAACTTTTGTAGTCAGCAATTCATATTTACTAAAAAATATTTTCTTGTTTCAACTCGTTAAAAAAATGTAATTGCGGGCTGCATAATTTAAAAAAATAACATATAGAAAACTAAAAAACTTGAGCATAATTGTAATAAAATGGTTTATATTATTGTGATCTAGGAAATACTAATGTAACTGAAAACCAAATTGAAAGTGTATTTCAAAATCATAAGCATCAAAAAACTAAATTTCGTTTATTTTGCAAAGTATTTTCAAGTTACTTGGCGGGTCGAAATTTGATTGGATTTGGACCGTAAGTTACCCATCTGAAATCTTAACTGAAACCTGACATTATAACTATCTCTCATTTAACGAATTTCGGACATTTAGAGTGAATACTAAGTAACTTATTTAAGCCGCACAAAATACTTAAATTATTTTATAAATAGGCATATTCTAAAATTAAATACCAGAGATTAAAAAACTATAAAAGAATGGACAAATTTTTTAAACATAATGAAATAGATATTAAAACATTATTGCTGATCCAGTTTTAGGAAGTTTGACTGACTGGTTGATTATCTCACATAAAAAGTTGGTTTATCAATAGCTTCTGTTAATGCAGTAAAATTATTAATTTCATTGCTGAGATATATTATAAGCAAGTTAGTTGTAAAATTAAAAATTCATTTCTAAACTTTTTAAACTTTATATTTTGTAGTAGAATACCATTAAATAGTATTTGACTTAAAATATCCTTTAGGAAACTAAACCTTAGTTTTAACATTTTTTTTCTTCATTTAAATTCAAAAAAAATCAAATATTTTACAGTTAATTCTGTGAACAGAAAGTAATCAATTAAAAAATTCTTTTTATTGTGTTAAAACTTTCTTTTGTAACTGTAGAAGTCTTTTTGATTACTTATTTAATACTGTTTAATTTTATTTTTTCTCTAGTTATTAGCCTATAATAATTTACCAGAAGAAAATAGTGAATAACTAAAAGCTAGTGTTGAACTATTGAAATAAACAACATATTCTAATTGCTAATATATTAAAAAAAAAATAAAACACAAAACAGTTGTATAATTAGTTTAAAATTATTTAATTTTATTTGATAGATTTTCTAATAGTAATAAATCAAGTTAGAAAATAAATTTGAGTTTAATAATCTTTTAAATGAAAAATTTGAAGTCATTTCAAATAGAGACATCAAGTCTATACTCTTTTAAAACCAAAAATAATTTTTGAAATAAAAACTTAAATGGTTATCAAGATTTTTTTATTTATACAGATTAAACAAGTAATAACAAAAATATGTCAAATAAATTTCTTTCAAACAAATACTTTAACCACTATGCTATAAAAACTTTTAGTGTAATGTAAATCGACAATTATAAACTACAAAATAAACCCGGTCAAAACAAAGCTATTAACATATTTAAAACATAAAACATTTTATAAATACAGTAGACTTCCTTTTCAATTCGCACTTTGAACAAAATAAAAAAGTTTTAACTCAAAAATTATTACCATTTTTTTACAAAATGATAAATTTAAATATGTTATATGCAATAACGTTATGAATAAACATGAAATCAACTAAATCATAAAACAAACATTCATAAAAAAAAAAGATTTATGTAAGCTATTAAATATTGTGTATTTTTTGTTTTATTAATACTTAGTTAGTAATAGACTTGTTTAAGTTAAATTTAAGAAAGTATAAGTTTGCACTTTTTTGGGTAAAAAGTGCGAACTCAAGAGGAAGTCTACCGTAATTAATATTTATTAGGCATTATGCAAGCCTGTTAAAGAATAAACAAATTAAAAGAATTTTTTATATAAAAAGAATACATAATACAATACAAAGACTTAAAACAATACAAACCAGGTTAAACAAGAAGTATTTTAAAAGATCAAATAAATAAAAAAAACTTTCATAAATTATTTTTTCTACTGAATTCTAATATAATGCGAAGGATGAGGTTCATGAATGCTTGCAAGTTTTTATAATCTGATTCTAAATTTGCTCAAGATGTTGATAACTAAACTGAAAGCTTTCTCAACAACATAGCTAGAAGGAAAAACTATACACAACAATCTAAATTCCTCTCAATGATTGGATACTTTTGCCTTAGTTTTTGTTGAGTCCAAAAGCTTTCATTTCGTTCTTTGGAAACATTTACTTTGAGTTAAAGGTCAGTTTGTAAGTCCGAGAAGGTTTCCTGTGAGTCGTTTACTTCAAAAAGATCTGCCACGAAGGGATCCATATTAATATCTATATGATAGCTTTTTTGTGTCAAATCTTAATATGTTGAAATTGTTAAAAATTCCAGATAAAAAATTTTTTTTTTTGCCTAAATTGTCAAATTCCAGGTTTTTCTAAGTAAATTGGCAACCCTGTATAGTTTTATTTCTTAGTCTAACTAAATGACTTTTCAAAAAACAATTGGAAACATCATGAGGTGATAGTTAATATAGATAACATACATTTTTACAAACCATTTATGATCCTAAATATCATATATGTAAGGTAAAAAAATAGTGAAAAGAATTCCGATCGTCTATGATCTATGTAAGTGTTAAATAAGAAAATATATAATTGAAAATATGTAATTAACTTGAAAGTAGGAGTCATAAGTACTTGATTTTTTTCTCTATATTTTACATAAACACAATAAACTTTTTTGTTTAAGTTTTACCACAGGGTCAAATATTTAACAGCAAGCTAAAATTAGTAAAATAGCAAAATAAAAAGTAAAAATTTTATGACAACCCAAAATTTTTAAATCGCCCCCTTTTTGCCCCCTTACTAGTTATCGCCCACCCTTTCGCCCCCTTACTAATTATCGCCCCCGAAATACTAAAATCGCCCCCAGGGGGGCGATATCGCCCACTTTGGGAAACCCTGATTTAAATTGAAGTAATCAAAGCTTTAAAAATTGAGTTAAAATTTTACAACAATGGTTCTAAATAAATGCAAAAATTGATTTTAACTTTAAATTTTTAAGTGTGGTGTGGTGAAGAATAGTTTTTAGTTAAAATAAAAACTCAAAATTTGTACATTATAAGACTTAAACTGACACAATTGTAAGTTATGTAAGTTATACAGTCGTAAGTAATATTTTAATACAAATAGACTACTAAAATAAGCTCTAACAAAATTATAAATATGAGTGAAATCATAACTATTTGTATCAGTTTATTTGGTTGGATTAAAAACCCGGTTTTTTTATCGTTATCATTTAAATAGATTTTTTAAATTTAATATTCATTAGAAATCTAATACCAGGTCTAAGCCTCTACATTTATAGGGTTAACGAGTGACACGACATTCAAATTCGGACAACTCAAATACTTTTTTTTTAATTGCCAGAACTATAAGTTTACTGTATATTAAAAAAAATGTAGGTGTTATTGGTATCTATACGCCATTTTTATTTTTCACAAATTTTGAACTATTTTTTTGATATAATAAAAATAAGTTTAACTATATGTTAACTTTAAAAACTTTTTAATATCTCAATTATATTCAAAAGAAATGACTCGTAGATATTAATAACAGCTACTTACCTATTTTTTATTTTTAAAATATATTTGCATCATAATAATAGTTATATTTAAATTACCATGTACCACGTATATAATAACAAATAAAGTTTTGTTAAACTTATTTATAATTAATATTAATACAATAAATATAAAACTTTTTAAATGTTTACACAATTACTAAGAATAAAAATTAATATTCTAATACTACACTAAACTATAACTAATAAATAACAAAAACTTTAAAATAATAAAAAATATAATTTTTATTTTTTTTTTATCATTTCTTTAGTTTTTCTTTTAATTTTTAAATATTTTTCACGTAAAATATAACTACCAACCAGAAAACTATTCCCGGTTTAAAATAGTAAATAACTGATAAATTATTACTTTGAAAATAAGATAACGATTTTTTTTCTTAATTTATAAATTGTTTTTTTTAATTATTTAAATATTTAAAAAATGATAATTACGAGAAGTTGCTTTTAAAATAAAACATTAACCAAATTTAAAACTAACAAAAAATAAAAACTTTTTAAAAATAGATTTCTTGAGTTAAGAATTTTTGTTATATACTTAAAAAGGATCTGTTTTAAAATTACAAATGTTATGTACAGTAGGTCTACAACAAATGTGTTTAAGTAAAGTTTAAAACAAAAACACAGTTAAAAACCGCTTTTATTCACTAAAATTTAAAAACCTAATTGTTAAAACATTTTTCGACTTTTTATTGATTTTTGAGAAATTAAACCATAAATTTAAATTAAATATTATTATTATTCACATATGAATGATGAAAAAATACGACTAAAACAGTTAAAAAAACTTTTATGTAACTACTGACTGTAAGGAGACTTTTTTTTTTTAATGAAAAAAAAAAACTGTGAAAATATTTAAAGTAATTTTTAATTACAATCAAATCTGTAAATCGATTCAAAGTTTTATAACTAGATCTTTTAGTAAATTAAAATACGGTAAACTATCAGTTTTACAAGTTTTAATCTTTAATTAAAACAAACACTGGAAAACGTTTAAACTACCCTTTTATAAGCCTTTATTAGAATAAAAGACAATATTTGGCAACAGCAGCAATTTTAAACTTAATAAAGCATCCTTAACAGAACCCTTACAGTAAAATATTATAAAGTTAGTTGTTTTAGTATTAAAACTAATGAAAAATATTTTTTAATTTATAACAAAGATCAAAACGGGTGCACGAATATTAAATTCGGACAATTCAAATTCTGACAATTAAAATTAAAAAAAAAATTGAAAGGGCCACAACTAATGCATATTTTTTAAACATAAAAAATACATATGTACGTCCTATTAATATCTACAAGCTTTTTTTTATTTTTGCAAGACATTGGATAGATATTGAGATATGGCTTAGATAAAGCTTATATATGGCTTCAAAAATGTTTACAGTTGTATTTTTTTTAGTTTGTAACACTTTTTGCGTTATAGTCTTTTAAATATTTTTTTAAGAGTTTGAATTGTCGGAATTAAACTATCCATAAAAATATTGTTTACTGCTTTTTAATAAACATATTAACACTTGTCCAATTTTAAACAAAAAAATTTTGTTAGACACCTTCTTTCACACTCATAGCACAAGTTGTCTTGGTTGTTTTAATTCTTGAGTGTAAGTGAACAATCTTTAAATATCGAAAAAAAAGCAAAAAATTTTGGGTTTGAAAAGATAAAAGCAGCTTCGTTTTTATTGGATTAAAGAAAAAAAACCGAGTTTTTAATCTACCAGCTTATATTGCTATACTTTTTAATTCAATTATTTTCATTTAACGATCAAAAGTTTTCTATAGAAGTGAAGAAGTGATAGTTTTAGTTTGTTCAGCTAAATGTTTGCTGGTGGCTCTAAAATAAAGTAACAGTTTTAAATATATTTTTAAAATAAAAATAGATAGGTTTTATAAGTAATATTGAATTTTAGTTGGGGTTATATTTAGTTTAAGCACAAAAAAATCATTTAAGATGTTATTTCTTAAATAAATGCTTAAAAAAACTATAAACAAAACTTATTTCATTTCACTATGCTGCGCTGTACTTTTCTATCAGATACAAATTCCAGGCGTTTCTTATTAATTAAAATCTACTAATACTTGTTTTAAATTTTTGTAAATCAAACTTTTTTAAGACTTATTGGTTATATGTTTGGATAAAAGTTTGTTAGGTTTAAGGGTATAGGTTAAACACTTTTGGTAAATTTGGTAAGGAAAACGGGTTTAGATGTTACTAACAACTGTTCAACAACAAAAAAAACTCTCAAAAGACCAAATGGTGAACCAAAAAACCTTTTGATTATCGAACCCACTTTGATACAGTTTAACGTTTTGTCCAGGACATTTTTGCTGTGTTATTGCTTTACCTCATTCGCATATTCATATGGGTAGAATTTTAAAACCTTACTGCAGCAGCTTACCTTGTACTTAACACATCGAAAATGTTATTGAAAAATAAAACATATCAAGTATTTCATACTAACTTTTTTTTTTTTCATAAATTCAAAATTAGTCTTAGTAATTAAAATTAAAAGTTGAACTAAAAATATTTAAGTAATTCCAAGTTTACTAATTTTTTTTCAAACGATATAAATTGCCTAACGATCAAAACGACGCTTAAGATTTTGGCCCTATAAGCTAAAACTAAAGAATGAATTTTGATGAAATTTTACGGAGTTTGTTAAAGAAATAACATCCAAACAATAAAGTAAACAATTCAGTAAAAATAACCGCATCGTTTGTTAATTCTGTTATCATAAACTAAAGTTGTTTTGGTTAACACCTTAATCAAGCATCTTATAAAAAATTAACTCTTATTTGAGAGTTTTTCCAACGGTTTTTATATTAGATGCTAAAATTTTTACAGGCTTCGTGAAACTACCACTTTTATATGAAAAATAAATTTGTTCAACTAAAACATTTAAAACAACTCACTTGAAATTTGTTTTCCTGAAACCTGGATCTTTAAAAATACCAAAGTTGAAAATATGAAAACTTCAGTTTTTATAGTTTAATTACAGTTTTTTATACTACTACAACGGATTATAAAAATTAAAAAACTTATAACTTTAGCATTGCAAAAATAAGTTTTTAATTTTACCACGTCATATAAAAGCTTCAAGTTCTTTTGTTTGCTTTGTTCTAAAATTTAATATGTTAACTAATTTATTTTTTTTAAGTTTTGTAGATATCTTTCAACATCTTGTCCAGGACTTAACAAAAGCTTTATTTTTAAAAATAAGCAAAAACAAAACTATTAACTGTTTTAATGTATGGAAGTAGAACGTTTAACATAAACTTCTATATACACTTAAGAAGGTTTTTATTCGTTAGTTGTTTGTCAAACTTACCAGCTGTATATATTTAAAAATAGTATACTATAGTGTACTTAACAATACACACTAAGATTTTATGTATTGTATTGTTAAGTTTATTAGCTAAATTTAAATAAAATAAAACACAACTCAAAATCAAACTGTTTATTGTACAAATGTTACATTAGAACCTCGACAAATAATTCAACTTGTCCCCAACAATATTGTACCAGTCAGGACAATGATAGAGTACCACGTAACCAATAAGGCACAGCTTGGCAAACACATCCAGCAAACTGACCACAACACTCCTCTTTTCATTATTTTTCTTCCAAGGATCAAATAGTTGGGTCAGCAGGTAGAAAACAATGAATTTCGGATTCTTTGGTAGGACTAAATACATTAATATCGCTGTCTGTACCCATTTGCCTGTGTTGGATGTTGTGAATCGGTTGCATATTTCTTTTACATTTTCCATATCTTTCAGTAGTGTTAGTAGTTTTATAAATTATAAATACCTGTTTGGAAGGCTATTGAGTTTATCATTCTAAAAAGTAATTAAGTTTTAAAAGTAAGCAAAAAAGATAAATTAGAAAATATAGTTCAATAGCGTTCAAGAAGATGTAAGTTTCATAAAACGTTAAAAGAAAAACTTAGAAGAGATTTAGAACCTTAAACTTTTTCACTCATTTTAAATTACAAAAATTCTGTAAACTTACAAAAAAAAAGTTTAAGTTGAATTCAATAGTTTTAAAGAATTTTTTTTTTCCTTTTTAGTTTTTTTTTTTAAAGTATCAATTATTAGAATATTATTAACAACTTTAATTCGAAAAATTAGTGGTGAAATTATTTTCAAAAATTTTAACTAAGTTTAAGCGACAAAATAGCTTTCACTAACAATTAAAACAGTAAAAAAACACTCCTTTGTTATCAATTGAAATTCAAAGTTGTTTAGTAAAATTATAAATCAACAACAAACAATAATAAAGAGCTATATATGTTTTTATATTATAATTAATGAGCAAATAGCATACCAAAAATGTGGCCTGTAATAACTATATTATACTTTTTAAAACTGTCAAGATATTTCTAAAAATTCAGCAAAAAACTGAAATTTTATAAAAAACATAACGAAAAATTTAAAACAAATTTTAATCAATTAAGAACTGAAATTTTCATGCTAGGCTGTATTTAAATATAGTAATAATAACAATAGAAAAACGATAAGAAAACATGATATTGAGTACAACTTAAAAAAGCTTTAAGAATGAACTCGGTCGTTGTCATAGATGTTAGTTTAACATAAAAAATTATAAATTTATTTTGTAAGTGTTACATAGAACATATATAAGTCATAGAGATTTAAAGAATTTCTCATAGACACTTGTAGTTTGAAAAACGTTAGCTAATTAGTAATAAAATACTAAATGTATATGACACATTAAATTTTATTTCCTAATATGCAAAAATTGAACTTTTTTAAAGCTTGAAACAAAAATGCAAGAACTTAGTCAAACTAAACAAAAAAGAAGATATGATTTACCAAACAAATTATGTTGATAGTAACTAAATACGTTGAAGTCTTTTCAAACCCGTAAAAAGAAAAATCACAAACAATATAGTGAATTAAAAACAAAATAGTAGTTTCTCCAACTTTTTACAAAACTGACAAACTTCATCACGTTTTTAGCTGAACAGATTCGATGTTTTATTCCAAATTCCTTGAAACAAGCCTACAAACTTTTCTGCAACCCTAGATATCAAAAAATAGAATTAGAAATATTAAAAGTAAAAAAAATATAACATAAAATCTGTAAATAAATATTTGATCAAAATATTGTTTAGAGTAAATTGAAATAATATCTAAACAACCATAACTTAGGTTGTAGTCAAAATTCATTTAAAAATTAAGCTAAAGTTAAAAAGCTTGTTTCACTTTATATTTTACTTTAAATTTTTTATTTGTTTCGTAATTAATATTTTAATTTATATTTACCTATTTTTTACGTCTTCTACGAAACTAATTTCTTTTTCATCTGAATCTTTGACAACAGTATCTTCAATGGACATTTCATTGACCAGTTTGATGTTATTTTCATAAACTACATCCAAATCAACATCTTTTCCGAGTTTTTTAAGTTTTTCTTGAAGATATTCCCTTCTTACTCCAGACTCCCTGTAGAAGAACAAGTTATATGTTAAAAAGTACAAATAAAAAGAAGTAAATTATTCTCTGAACTTTGTTGTAGTTATATTTATAATAAATAAATCATTAAATGTTTTTTTTTAAATGAAGCTTAGTAGTTTGGCTTTATACTCAAACTTTTAATATGCAAAAATCATAAAAACAAAGTAGTTTTCAATGAATTTAATAAATTTAAAACTATTGAAATCAACAAAAAAAAGAGTAAAAAAAAATCCATTCGTAAGTAGACAGACATTAATTTCAAATGTAATAACTAACATCAAAATCATACTAATTCGGCAATGAAAAATTCCACAACTCACATAAGAACCACGAGGATCTGGTTGTCACTGTACTTGATGCTCTTCCTGGCTCTCTTCCTCGTCGGTCCGTGGATGTTGTAGAACTCGTTCATGTCCTCGTCCTCCTCATTCAGCCTCGACACGTACACTTCCTCCTCCTCCGAGGAGGTGTCGTTGTCGCTGTACTCGAACGAGGTGTTGGAGCGGAGGGAGCTGCTGGAGTTGTTGGAGTTGTTGGACAGGAAGGAGCTGTTAAGGCATTTGGACAGGAAGGAGCTATTGGAGTCGTTTTGCTGCTGAAGTTTTTATTGTTAGTTGTGAAATCTAGATGTTCTAATGTAAGTTAAGCTGTTTTTAAAGTGTTTGTATGTTCAAATTCATTATAAAAATGTTTAAGTTTTGGTTTTTGTTATACATTAATTATTTTCTTATCAACTTAACTTACATTTTTTATAAAATAGTTTAATCAAAATTGGTTGCCAAAAAAAAGATCTTTGTATTTTTATACTATTCGTAACTTTGTGTGTTGAATAAAGTAAAATTGATAGCATAAATTGAAATATAACTTTTATTATAATTTTTAAAAATAACTTAAGTAACCTTCTTTTTTCGTTTTCTAGTTTTTGGAAGAACCTCTGGAACGAACTTGTTATCAAAATAAACTTTTTTAACATCATACGGACGGTATGCACAACCTGAGAAAATTATTTGAAGAATTTAGTGGCTTAAATATGACGTGAAACTTAATGTTTTATTTTATCACTGTTCAATAAAGAAAATTACTGTTATACCGTTACTGTTAATACAGGGTTGCTTATTGTTTTTGGCAACATTTCTCCAGGTTACCTAAATATCCTCAAAGGTTATTAAAAGTACACATTTTGGGTCTATTTTTAGTTTTTAAGTTAAGTTTAAACTAAGAAACTCTGTTAAATAGTATAAAAACATTGAAAAGATACTGTAAAGCTGTTTTAAATGTGTATTAGAATAAAAAAAATTTGACGGTGTAAATAGTTTTATTTATATGATATACTTTTTTAGTCAACTCGAAATTTTACTACTTGTTAAAATAGTTTAAAATTCTAGGTTTTTATAGTTTTTTTTTTTCAAAATTTCTCAAATTCCAGGTTTTTTAGCCTAAATTGACAAACTCTAAGTTTTTTCTAGATTTCAAGGTTTTTTTGGCAACCGTGTTTATAGTAATTAAAGACAAGTAGTGGTGGAGTAACACCATTTAGTTATAATGATTAGGATAATGATTTAATTAGATACTTTATAATCTGTTTCAATTTTCTTTTACATTAGACAACCAAGATATTTCAAGCAAAACGTATTATCCCAATAATGCTAGTTTAAAAAGTTTTAAATAGATTTAGGTTTCATAAGTTGCACCTATTGTAATGGATCATAAAAATACTCATGATCTTAGCTTGAAAATATAATAAACTTTTATCTCACGACTGTAATAAAAACAAATTTAGTCATGAATATTCTTACCTAACTCGATTCTTTTGCGGGGTGTTACGTATCCAATGCATCTTTCATAAATTTTATGTTCCACATGACTGAACTTCACCCTTTTACTTGTTGTGGCTAAAAATATTACTTGGATTATTTTAAGATAATTGAATAGCAACTAGAGTCTAGTAAAAAATAGTATATCCAACTTCTTTTAATGTATTTTAAGGTTGTATATTGCCTGCGCTAAAATAAGAAATTTTTACAATAAATAAGGTTCAGAGTTCAGACAATAATGAACATAACTATTTAAAAATATCTTTGACCAATGAATCTTGGATAAGTTAAAAAAACCATTCTACACAAACTGTACTTAAACTTTAACAAATGTACATTAACTAAAAGAATAAAGTATACAAAAACACTTTTATAGATTATAACAGAAATTTAATAAATAAATATAGAAATTAACTTTCTACATAATACTGTAGAAAGGTTGTATATTGCATGGGTTAAGATAAGAAGTTTTCATAAAAATTAAGAATCAGAAAACAGTCAATATAATTATTTAAAAATATCTATGACTAATAAATCTTATTATAAGTTAGTAAAATATGATTCTAGACAAAACACACTAAAACTATATAAATTTTAAACTTTACAAAAGGATTAACTGTATAGAAAATTTTTATAATAGAAATTTAATAACTTAGTATAGAGAAAAACACAACTAGTTTTTAATCTACATAATGTTGTAGGCAACTAAAATAAAAAATGTTAACTGTTTTAAGTGCAAACTTTGCTTTTAAAAGATTTAAATTAGTTTTGTTTAAACTTAGCAATTGTTAGTTTTTGAATCAATTAAAAGTTTAAATAGAAAATAATTAACCAACCTTTTTTACCGGTCCTTTTCAGTATCTTCTTGGGAGGAGTTTTCCATCTTCTCCTGAAACATCTTTTCCTATTTAGTTCCGTTGGAGTAGTGAACATTATACTAACTTAACTAAACTTTATCAAGGCTGAAATATAAAAAAACATTAAGACTTGTTCTTAATTTAAGTAAAACTTATTGCTAGTAAAAGATTAAAAACTAATACAGAACAGCCAAATTTCTTGAACAAATTTTCTCCAGGTTTTTTAAATTTTCTCCAGTTTTTAAAAATATAAATGTTTTGGTATATTTCTCGTTTTAAGTTAAATTTAGAATAAGAAACTGTGTTAAACAGTATAAAAACATCAAAAAGATATTATAAAAATACTTTTTATGTGTTTTTTAATAAAAACATTTTTGCTGATAACAAATATTTTTACCTATATGAAAAATATTTTGTTTAAAATCAAATTTTTACTACTTAACATGTTAAAATTTTTAAGAGTTCCAGGTTTTTTAGTGATTTTAGTTCAAAGTTTATTAAAATTCAGGTTTTCAAATTGTCAAATTCCAGGTTTTTTAAGGTATTTTGGCAACCCTGTTAAGAGATTTTAATGAAAAATAAGACTGTACAGCCAAAAATAAAACTAAACAATAATAGACAAAAACATTTTTCAAAGCATAAACAAATTTAAATTATATAAAATTCTTAATAGTTGAATAAAATTTAATATTAGACTTTTGGTAAAATATTGGTCTAAAAAGCAAAAAACAGAAATTAGCAATATGATCTATATAATAAGTTGATTTAATTTTGTTTAGCCTTTAGTTTAGCCTTGAGTTAATTTTTTTTTTACTAACAGTAGTTAAATTTTTATTTTTTAATATTATATTTTAATTTTGTTACCTTTTTCATAAAAGTTAAGATTTAAAGAAAACAAAATCAAACAAGTAGCAAACAGAATTAACTACTGACAAAAAAGATTTATTGTGCTTATTTTAGCAGTCTAATTAGGATTAATAAAACTTATTCTAGATTACATACTGTACATATTAATAATCTTTTTTATTTGTTAACAATTAAGTTTAAAAGTAATCTAAAGTATTAAAACTTCTAAAATTTTAGAAATCTTATTAAATTCTAAAATATTAAAAAGGTTTTTTAAAAACTAATAGTATAAATTTTTTTTAAACAGTGTATGTTAAGCAATATTATAAACTATACTTAGTATTAGTTTAGAAACTTACACATTAAAACAGAAAAGTTTGCAAATTATGGAAGTTGTTTTATGAAAATTAAGCACCCAAAACAAATATGTATGTAAAAAAATTTTATACTAAAATATATACTTAGTTAATTGATTTTTATTCTATGACAAAAATCTTTAACTTTTTTATTAGAATAAGATGTTGATTTTTATTGAAAATCGTATTAACATTAATTTTTAGTTAAATGACACATTAAAAGTAATCTGTAATAAATTAAAATAAAAGGGTATAAGTACCTATTCTCAATACAAAAAATATAAAAATTATAGTAAATTATAGATAACAAATTGAAAGTTTTAAAAGTTATGAAAATTTCTTTTGAAAAAAAAAAAAGTAAATCTAAATCAGTTGTTGTTTTAACTTAATATCTTATTCAAAAACATACAAATTTATTTTTTATTACATTGAAAAAGTTAAGATTTTACTATAATTAATGTTGTTACCAATAATAAAACTAAAACCTAACTTTTCAATATGAATATAAGATATTAATAAGTTCTTACCTTAAAAATCTAAACGCAAATACAAACTAAGCAAAAGTACCTATTAAAACTGATCTGTATAAATAAACTTCAGTAAAAAAGTAATTATATTTGCAATAAGACTACAACTATAAGAAATGTTACTCTTCTTATTTTTTCTTTCAACTAATGTAAGAGTGCATGTTAAGCATTACAAATTCGAGAAAAATCTAAATAACAAAATGGCTTTTTCACAAAGCAGAGCATTTTTTAAAACAAGTAGGTAGTTTATGTATTTTTAACTGTCATATTATGTTATTTTAAACAAGAATATTAACTTATTTTTTATAATCCTGTAATTTTTTATTTTCAAAATAAGTAACATTACAATTGAAAATTAGAAAATTAGTAAGTTAATTAATAATTTTTAATAATAATTAATAATTAATTTTAACTTTACGGATTAAACTGTTCTTTTTATCTTAAACTGCATATGAATTTAAGCAAAATTAAAATCCGGTGATTAACCAGATAAAAATAATAATAAATATTACTAATTGGTATTTGTTACCAACTTACATGATATTAAATGCTTACTTATCAAAAAAAAGTTTTTGCAATGTTGATTTAATATAAAGTACTTTTTATCAGCAGAGTTTTATAAGTATTCATTTCTACAATGATAAAAGTATTAAAAAACTTGCATTAACTGTAAAAAAACTAAACTGATTATATACATTAAATATAATTCAAAACATTATCAAAAATTTCAAGTGTTGGTCATGTTGAATATTATAACTGCAAAATATAATTAAGAAAAGTAATATAACTTTGTTTAAAGTTTTCAAGATTCTTTATGATCATTAATTTTCAAATGAATATTCAAAATCGACTTCTTTTCAAGTTACTGGTCGACTCAAGAACAAAAAAAAAATTCGCGGAGTTTAAAAATTAATTCATTTACTGGTGATTGAAAATACAGACTTGCTTATGCAATGAATATCTAAGATTTTAGAACAAAATTTTACACATACAAATCAAAAATAAGAACAAGGAAAGCTTAGAGGATAATTTATATAAGCAATTAAAAAGTATTGGCAACCTTTAGTTTCTACCTTCAAAATTAGTAATTCAAGATTAGTAACAAATCAGAGAATAAAATAAATAGTTGTAGAATTTGAATTGTATATAACTACATTCCTTAAAAAGAAAACACAGAATGTGAAGCTTGTAAAATGTTTTACTTTATTTACTCAAGCGTAAAATTATTAACATAAAACAAAAAAAAGTTTGTACGCTTCAGTGCCCAATAGACATGACAACTACAAGCGTTTTACCGACCCTGGTTCAGACTATCATAAAAGGTACATTGGAGATATTTAAGTAGTTTAAATTTGTAACTCACTTTACCTTTTTCTTTAAAAAATAATAAGCGATAATTCACAAGCAACATAAGTTTTATTGTAATATATAAGTATATTTAAATTGATGTATCTCATTGGAAGTGTTTTAAATTTAAGTAACTATTATATATTTATTTAGTTAAAAGTTTCTTTTTTACAAATTTAAAAAATATACGTTATGGTCTTACTATATGTAACGCCAATCAAAACTTGTTTTTTTCATAATAGTCTTTCATATTTCAACTTAAAAGCAAAGGTTTATTTAAATATCATAACAAACATATTTTGATTTTTAATAAATTTAGTACTCAAATTAAAACTCACATCTAATTAAAAACATAGCTAGTTGAAAAAGTTTGCAAATTTTGAGAGTGAGAACTTGTGCTCTGTTGTTAAGTTACTACGCAACTGTACAGCAACACTGTATTGATCAATCGCATGGTGCCCCTTATATTTGTTGTTTTACTGGAAAAAATGAGACTAGACAAATGTAAGTACTTTTTTAAAGTAAAGTTCAGATGACTTTCAAATTTCTAATATATTTGAAATAAAAACAAATGGGTTTACAAATGCTTATTTAAAAACTTGTCTGTGGAAATTTAACTGATTTTATAATAAATGTATATTATGAGCAGTTTGTTTAGTTTTAGACTCAAGAAAGTAATAATTTATTATTTTTGTATTATATCTTGCAATCTTTAATTCAGAGATTTTTAAAGCTGTGATCACCATCACGCTATGATTTTTACGGTAGAAAAACATCAGACTTATCTTCCTGCTACAGTGGAACACGGTTTTTTAAGGTCAAGTAAGCGGTTTGCATTACCTATAGTTCAACCTACTTCTTTAAAGTTAACATTAAATTAACTTTAAAAAATATCTATTTGACTGAAAAAAAAGTACACAAGTTGCCCATTTTTGTAGAAACTGTATGAATATGTAAGATAAACTAATGACTTAAATAACAATAATAATAAGCTGAGATAACATTTTACAATAAAGAGTTCTAAATAGTTGTTTTATTTATTTTAACTTATTAAAGTGTGTTGTGGTGAAGAAGAGTTCTTTATGAAATTAGAAATTAAAAAATAAATTGAACATTATAAGATTGAAACTGATACAATTGTAAGTTATGCAAGTTTTATAACTGTAAGTTATATTTTAGTATAAATAGACCACTAAGATGAGCTTCAACATGATTTATAAGCTTTTGTATGAAGTTAGAAATATTTCTAACAGTTTACTTTGCTACACTTATAAATGAAATAATTTGATAGTTTTATTTCGTTCAGCTAAATGTTTGCTTGTGGTGCTAAAATGGTGTAAAAATTGTAAATATATTTTAAAAATAGCAAAAATAGGTTTTTTAAATACTTTGAAATATTGTTGGTGTTATGTGTAATTTTGCATGAAAAAAGTCATTTAAAATGTTGTTTGTTAAAAACTTAAATAAAAAAAACTGTTGACAAAACTCAATTCACTACAAACATTGTACTTTTTAGTCTAATTCTTGCAAGTTCTAGGCCAGGGGTCGGCAAACTGCGGCCCGCGAGCACGTTTATTTTTTGAATTGAATGCGGCCCGCGAAAGAAAGTTATGTGGCCCGCTGAGCAAAATTATAATTTAGGTCATTTTTTTTTCGGTAGTTTAATTTAATTTGATTAATTTTGTTATAAGTCCCTGTATAACATTTTAGAAAAATTAAAAGACTCTACTGCTTTGGTTTAAAAATAAGAAAAAGACAGATTAGCATTTGACTAGCATTTTTTTCACAGCTTCATAAGAATTTTCTTCTTCGAAGAGCAAGTTATTATCTGAACAGGGTTTATAGAGTGCTTGGATTTAGTAAGTTATATATATAATACTCATTTAGTAAATATACTAAATGCAAATGTTTTCCATTATGTACAAGAGTAGTGCACATTAGTTAACTAAATGTAATTTATTTACAAACTAAATATTTATTTTACGTGTAATTTATACCTATGTTTCTCTAATAGATATTTTATAACTATATAACATATTCAAGTGTATACAAACACACCAAAAATACATAACAATAAAAACTTGCGTTTATTTTGTTTTGGTTTCGTCGCATTTTGAGTTTGTAGAAGATTTCTGTGCACTTTAAATTCATTCCTATGAACACAAATGTACTCAAATGCTCATTTTTTGAACCATTCTATTTAATACTTACTGAGATTTATTTAAAGTTAAATTATTTTTTTATTATTGTTTCAATAAGTAAAATCTCAGAGTGTACAGACACTTTTAAATTATATATATGACATAAATTAAAGTAGTTTTTGTTGGGTATACAATTTCATTATTCAAAAAATATTTTTGGGCCATTTTTTCGCGTTTTTTATAAACTATAATAATCCTTAATTCATAGATAAAAAAACAATTTCAACCAAGCTATCGCACGTAGTAAACTTTGGTTGTAAATTTGCGCTACACTATAACAAAATACTTTTTTTATGGAAGTTTAATAGGATCTGAGTTTATATTCTAATAACTTAAGGACAGAAAGTCGTTTGGAAAATTCGTCTGAAAGTTTTTAATTGCATCTAAAAGTTCAAAACCTGTTTTTAGTTTGATGTTTGTTGGAAAGGTTGTGAAATGATATATAGTTTTTTTTTCTTTTATCTGAAAACTCCATAGTCTTAACTTTGTTTTAAAAGTCGTAATATTTTACAATATCTCATAAAATAACTCTTTTTTCTTGTAATACCAAGTTAGGTTTTTCAGTTGCGATGCACGACATATCAGAAATGGTAAAGTTAGTATCAAGTTTTTATCTTTAAAAGCAGTGATATTTATATTTTTACTTTTAAGAAAAAATCCAATTTCATTTCTTAATTCATACACTCGTTATAGCATTTAACAAAAACTTTACAAAATAACTAATTAAAAGTAAACTTGGTCAACGTATTGACTTTTCGTTTTTCTACTACTTTTTAAAACTATCGGTGGTAAAGTTTGTTTGACAAAATTGTTTTCACTACTTAAGTTGTTAATTTCACAATTTTTCTAAGCTTGTTGTCTTCGCACATAATGGTTCTTAGTTTATTACTGAATGAAGTTAATTGCTAAACAACATAAATCCAAGATCTGGTTTGAAACAAAATTATATTACAATCATATATCTAGCAATAGTTGCACTAGCAACATTTTTACAAAAACGTAAAAACACCTAAAAATCTTTATTTGTTGTTGTGCTTTGCATTTGAATTAAACCTAGGAGCTCTTTAGAAATTTCAAAATTAGTAAAAACACCTCCTATAAAAACTCTCAGATAAGCAGTATCTGTTGTATAAGTGCTCTCATCTTTACAGATTAATTAGCGTCCTAACTTGATTTTTGCGACTTTATAATCTTTAGACATCTGTCAAGCACCAATTCTTGTTGTCATTGAAGAAATAAACGAAAATCTGTTACTACAGCCAACACATTTTCATAAAACTTTTTTTTAATTCTTAACGGTATCTCCTTACTAGTAACTACTATTGCTACTTTTTAATTTGCTTTCAATTTTTTCTAATCATTCTGTAGTTACAGGAAGATAATTATGTGATTTGTTTAAACTGACTTAGGCAATTTCGTTTTTTTATTGTTTTGTTTCTCGCAATATCTCTTAACTAACGTTTTTTAATTCTCATTGCTTGTTTTATATTTTAAATTTACTCTTTTTAAACGCAATACTTTATTGCAGATAAAAAAATGCTCTAATGTTCAATAAAAAAGTAATTTTTCTGTTTCATTATAGCTTAATGAACTTTTATACTTAAATAAAAAATATTTAAGAAACTTAATTGTCTAATAAAGCTGACTTATAATATATATTCTTAAATAAATTTAAAAAATAAACGATGAACTTTTTTATCTCTTTATATTACGAACTTTGTTCAACACAAGGTTGCCAACAAAAAATTAAAAAAACTGTCTTAAATTAAAAAAAAAACTCTGACTAAGTTAAACGTGTTTAAGACATTTTTAAAAACTCAGGTGTGTGTAAAACTTTTATTTTAAACACTTTGAATAAATCTTCGAACTCTCATAATATTTTTTATGACTGTAGTGTAATTTATTAATTGTAAATTTTTTCTGGCCTACTTAAACACTATGTTCAAGTTTAATTTACAGCAAGTTTTTAGCTTTTTCAACTTTAGACAATAAAGTTAGACTGGTTTGATAAAAATCAGTAATTTTTGCTTTTTAAGTAGCAACGATGTAAAAATAATTCATTATCAAAAAGTTATTCTATAAAAGTATTTGAGTATTAATTATGTAAAAAAATTTTAGTATCTTTACCATGGAAATAGATATAAATTTAATTTAGTTAACTAATTAGCTAATTTCCAAAGAGTTAAAACTATTTAAAACAAAAAATTTTTCCTAAAGTTAATACTTTTAAAAATATAAAAAGCGGTTCTTTATATAAGAAAGTGTATCAAAGTGCCCGAAAAATGTTTTTCAAGCTCGGTTTTCATAGAGAACTAGATTTTAAGTAAAACAATAAAAGTTTCCAGTTTAACTTATTAAGTGTTTAAGACAGTACTTGGTTTGTTAAGAATTAAGTATATTAGTCAATTTAAATTACATTCATTTAAAAATGTATATCTTAAATAGGCGATTCATAAGTAGCTAAATGTTACTTACAATGTTAAATTTATTAAAAGTAAAACTTTCTTCAGTGTGACTAACACTAAAAGATTAATTAAAGGTCACTAAAACTGCGGCCCGTGAAGATTTTTGAAACTTGAAATTTGGCCCGCGAGCACCAACTGTCTGCCGATCCCTGATCTATAACTAATAATTACAGTAGTTTTAATAGTTATTTTAAGTTGACAGAGAGAGTAGAATTGTTTAAAACGTTTAGAACTACAATGTGCAAAAAGTATTTGTAGATTTTTTTAGAAGAATCATGCAATTATTTTATCTAATTGATGCCGTGAAAAAAACACAAACTAACGCTGACTGTGTCCTGTACATATTTGAGTACTATATTCGATGTACTAGTCTAGTCTAATAATTATTGCAATTCAGATACATAATAAAATCGAGTACTAATTACTACAGGAAAAAACATAAAAAACTAAAAAAGCGGAAAATTGACTAAGTGATACGGTAAAATAAATGTAGGCAGCTTAACAAACATTCATGGAAATGCAGTTTTTTATAATTGATACCTTCAAAGTTATAGCAGTTTCTTTTTTCAAGAAAATTTAGGTTTTAGACGGTATGGAAAAATTATTTGAATGTTTAGAAACAATTAATTAATTTAAATACTTTTGGTTTATTATTTGAAAATCAATGAAATTGATGAGATTTAAAATATGTATCATTTTTAAAAATTCAAAAATAAAAAACTTCATCAAATGGTGTCAAACAGAAACTCACCTCAACAAGTTGCAAATAGTTTGTAACATTTTTTTACATACTTCAAAGTTGCAATAGTTAAAGTATTTGAGTTTAAAACATTTAAGTTTTTTGATCTTAATATCAAATAATTAGAAAGATTTAAAAACTTTAAGTTTATTCATCTTACAAAGTTAATTACTTTTTAAACTAAAAGCTTAAAATGAAACGTTTTCTAAACCGTCGATATGAGCTGTAAATAATTTAACAAACTTGTTTGTGAAAATAAGCAGATGTCGTTAAACTAAATTAAAGTTTTTATTTCAGTATTACACAAGGTTTTACTAATTTTTTCCACTTAATAGCTAAAATCCCTGAAATAAATATGTTAAACATTTTATAGTTTGAAACATCTAACATAAAGACAAATTTTGACAAACTTAAAAAAATAGTTCTATAGTTTTCTTTTTAATTTTATTATTATTTAATTTTTCAAAATTTTGTTAGAGAACGTTCAATTGATTATAAAAAAAATAGTCTTCAAAGTTTTTAAACAATTTTATTATCAGCCACACAAAATTTCGACTCAAAGTTCCGCTTGAGTAAATGTAAGCTAAAATTAGCTGGTTTTCAATATTTTGTTTTTGCTACAATTATTTTCTGTAATAAAAGCTATACCAAACTTATAAATTATAAGTCTACAAATTTATTTATTTTGCTTTTAATTTTTGTTATAGTAGACCTTGTTTTAAGTGCATTGTTTTAAGTAAAATAAATTGTTAAGATTGAATGAGAGTAGTCGCAGGCCGCACTGTATAAAAAACGTCGATCGCTACTAAAAAATAATAAACACACCAAACTTAGTAAATTTAGCAAAAGTTTATTATTAAGAAAAATGTTTAAAAAATAAATATATAAATTAACATCTTAGGATAAACTTTCTGTACAAAAATTTTATTTAAAAGTGAATTTAATACACGGATATGATTGTCAAAATCAAGAAATATTGACTACAAGGTGACACGAATGTAGAAATAAAAAGTTTAACTAAATCTAGTTTGAGACACGTATAGAAAATCATAGAAGTTTTTTTATAAGAAACTTTATGAGCACAACAAAAAAATTTAGAAAAAAAACAAGTTTTGTATATGGAACAATTGTTATACCAAACGATTTATATAAAACTAAATATTTGAAAAATAATTTATAGTTTTGTATGATTTTTGAAGAAAAAAATAATAATAAAGAAAGTCTTACTTTTATCAGTTTGTAAATTTAGAAAAATATAAATTTATCAATTTAAAAAAAAATTATACTTCTTATACATATTATACATATTTATACATATTAGTGTATAGAAATTAACTTTCCAAGTTTTAGATAAATAATAATCTCATAAAATTTAATATCTTGTTTTGGTCTGATATGAAACTGAAGTTATTTTGCTACTTATCTAAACTATATATAAAATACAATCAAATATGCAGGTGACATTCCTACTGAAGGTGTTTCAATTGTATTTTCAGGATTTCTATAAGAACCGAAAGCAATAGAACAACCTCTACTGTCTGATTTCAATGTATTTTTATCATAATTGAAAGGTTTTTCATATTCTCCTCCCGACAAAGGTATCCTTTTAACACCTGGATCACGGAACAAATTCGCTTTTCCTTTGCCCACAACAAAAACAAATGACAACTTTTTAACTTCACCATCAACACTACAGTAGCTGGTACCTTTTAAAAGCTCTGTTGTTAAAACGTTAGATGCCTTACAAGAGCAATTATTAGGGCGTAAGATGGCATTTTGACCGGAGCATCCTTTTTTGCACTGTTCTTTATAAGAATTCCAACCATTTGGATAACCAGACTCAAGTGTGTTTATAATTTTGTCAGACTTAATTCCGTAAAGAAAGAGGGAGGCATTGTGAACTTTTTTAACCTTGTTTTGATCAACTGGATTAACTCTATAGATACGGAAAACTCTTGGGTTTTTTTTCAGACGTTTCATCAATAAATGAACGCAATATAAACTAATAATCTTCATCTGTAGAACTCAACACTTCTGTCCTATACATCAGTAAGTTATTAATACTATTTTGAAAAAGACTATCTAATCTAAATGACAACTGCTTAAGAATTGTATTAATTTTATGATCGAATTGAGCTTCTATTAATTCTACTTGTGGTCTTTGGTTTTTATCTATTTCTGCTTCCAGCTCTGAATAAAACTGTTTTTTAGTGTAGCCATTTTTAGTTGTTGAACTACTTTGATATGTTGAGCTCTTAGACAGACTGATAGATTTTATTTCGTTTCCAGTTTGTTTTCTAAACCTATGCACGCGTAATATGTCGTACAGTACAAGTTTAACAACTTCTTGCACTTCTTCTTCAACTTTAAATTCTATCAAATATGCAGGAGTAACTAAATCATGATGTGCTACAACTATTTTCTCTTTATTAACATCATATTGAAATGTGCCATTTAGAATTTTGTTATTCTGACTGTCAAATGTATCTTGAGGAGAATCTTCGAAACTACTTAGTTTTTGATATAAATGAGCAACAAAAATCTTTAGAAAAGGCTCTTTATTAGCGTAATCGTTTAAAATTTTTTCAGATGGTACAGATTTTGATTTAAAGGCACTACTAACTTATTTTCCATTTCTATACAAAAGAAAAGAAGCTTCTGGAAGTTCAAATGAGATTTTTCTTTTTTTCTTTTCACTTACTTGCTCTACGTTATTTAATTTCGTAGATTTTGTTTTTTTCTTGGTACGTTTTATTTTATTGACAAACAAGTAACTCAGGTGTTTCGGAATACCTTCGTCATTCACAAAACAACTACCATAATTTAAAGCATAATCAAAACTGTTAGTTGTATAGACTCCAGGGCCATACTTACCAGATTTCGACGGTCTGAATCCTTCTTTTAGTATACCTTCAACATTTGGCCCCTTGGTTCCATGAAGTAAGAGTAAACTAGAAGACCCCGAGCTTTTTGATTCCTCAATATCTTCATCAGTTGCCTTCACTCTGTAAATATTGTAAGCAAGTTTCTTTTGTTTTAGAGTGCATAATTTTTTATTAGATTCAGTTTCTGAGAGCTGGCTAACTTAGAATCCATATCCAGCGAATTCTTCAAAGTAACATAGTCTGGATCATCTGTTTTCATTAGTTCAAGTTTGTACTTAAAATTTGGACAGGGACTTTTGAAGTTTGAAGTGTTGTACTGAAAAATTTCTTTCACTTCTTTTAACAAACTTTCTTTTGTTTCCTTCAATTCTTTTTTTTAATTTTTGATTGCTTTACAAGTCTTGTCTTTTTCTTCATTACAAAAATTGCCCAATGAGTTTTGAGAATCAGAAAAGCTTTTTATAAACTGATATAAATTTGAACCACTTAAATACATTTTATTTATTATTATTTATCACTTTGGTCAGTTGTTTTATATCATAGGAAACCTTTTTCATTTAGTAAAATGTTACTTGCATTTTATAAAATTCACACTGATACACAATAAAATACATTTATAGTATATACCAGGGGCGTAGCGTGGGGAGGGACGCTGGCGCATGCGTGCCACCCAAAAAAAAAAAGAAGTAAAAAAAATTGTAATATCTTTATTCTTTATTGTTTATTTTTTCTGATTAACTTGCCGTTTTTCAACTAAGTTTTTCTAGTATTTGAAAAGTAAAACGAAATTTCAAATACCAATTAGTGACAAGTTTAGGAAACCACCTAGTATACTGATTCGGTGCGTAATTTCAAATGTGCACCAATGTTGATGCAAAACTCCATTAGGAAAAATTTTATAACTTCATTAACTTCATAAGAATTTACACTCAAACAGCACGCAACCAGTTAGTGCACCGCAGTAGTATAACCTTATGAGAGAATTTTCTACAAGGACAAATGCTAACATTTTGTTAGCAAACCATAAAGCTAAACCTGTTTTATAGTGATAATGATTTAAGAATAAACAAATAGTAGTAAAAATAGCAATTAATAACTGCTATAAAATAAAAATAAATTGATAACTAGAACAAAAAATATTAATAACATAATTTGAAAGATAAATAAAATAGAAAAAAAAATTAAAACTAATAATAAATAAACAGTTCATACTGTGATTGCAGTTTTAATCTACTGTACAAAGAAGTATTCTTAAAATTACCCTAAACTTAAAGTTTTTATTAAAAGTAGTTTCTTTTTTCTTATTAAGATATCAAACAAATCAAACTTTGTTGTTCTATCAGCCATAAAGTTTAAAAAATAATCAATTTTTGTAGCTAGTTATTTTAAAATTTATTCAGTCACATCATGAATAATATTATAGCAATTTGTAAAACAGATTTTTTACAATCAATATTTAGTCTTTAAAACTTAATTGATTAAATTTAAATTTATTTAATTTTAAATCAAGTTTAAATGGTATTTAAAAAAAAATTCTTTCTACCCACTGTTTGTAGTATTTAAAAAATGCTATTCCCTAAAGATCATAGCAAAACCGATTTCAAGATAAATGAAAAGCTATATTTCTTGTGAATTTTTAAAAGCATGGAAAAGGTTGACCTTCAAAAATTTATCTTTTAAACTTTTTGTTTTGTATCAAAAACATTTAGTAAAATCTTTCCACACACTCAGGATAACTCAAGATTCTATGAAGTTTTGGAAAACATTAGTATGACTCAGTTAAAACCAGGATAACTTTTTTAATATTTTATAAAATTAAGTATTTTTAAGCTCAGGCTGGCTAAGGATATATTTGTTTTTTTGTTAAATCAGGGTAGATTTAGTGGTTTTAAAAGCTTTTTTTCAAGAGCCTAGCTTCTATTAGTTTAAAAAAAATAAAAAATATCTTTAAAATAATTCAAAATGCCTATGATGACACATGATGTTTTTAAACTAACTCAGGACAGTTATTTTGACTCAAAGAGTGGCAAGGCAATCCTGATATCTTCAAAGTTGGTTGTTTTTTGAAAATTTGTTTTATAATACTAAATAAAAAGTAAAAATCTGTTTTCATTAACTTTTAGATTATTATTTTTAAAAAATATGCAAAGTAGTATTGTATGGAATGTTGCAAATCTAAAAATATGTCAGATAGGAAAATTATCTGAAGTTCAAAAACTTGAATTGAAAAATAGCAGACTAACACCAGATATTGCTATTACTCAAGACTGCAGTTCAAGTGGTATGAAATTTTAGTTTTTGTTTATATTTCGGATTTTCTTCATTTGTTAAGATATATTTTTACAGTTTTATATTGTAATATAGCCAAAAATGTAGAAGTTAAAACAAAAAAAAAACTGGCTCTTTAGATTTTTTCTACAAATAAATTAAAAATTTAAGACTTTTAATTTTAATACTGAAGATTTAACATTTTTATATAAAAGATAGAGATTGTACATTAAAAGCTGCAACAAACTAAAAGTATGAGTTATTTTGAGTTCAATACAATTCTATTTGTTGATATAAAATAGATATTGAAAATTATCTAGAAAATGCACAGAGAAAATGTTTAGAGGCATTAATTGTTATACTTAGTTGACTATTTATTTGTAGTTTAAGGCCATAGGGGGGTAAGCCATGTTTTTTAGAAGTTGATCTTATCTTATTAAATTATTTTTAAGCAATAAGGTGCTTTTTATTGTTATAAAAAATTCGAATTATTTTTTGAGATATGACTAGTCAAAGTTGGGCCGCATAATAGGTTCCCTATGGAAAGGGAAAACTAAAACAGCGAGAAAGACTATTTTGTTTAAAATCTATCTCCTCCTACATTTTTCAAGCAATCTTCTTCAAACTTTAACAGTTTAATCTTTTTACAATATTAAAAAAACATTACTTGTGAATTTAAAAATATTGTAGTAACAATGTACTTTTTATGAAAAATAAAAATAAACTTTAAAGTTTTTTTATAAAACTTTTATTTATTTTGATTATCAAAATTCATAAATTACGTTTTTTTTTTGTAAAGTAAGGATCATTTTCTAAAATTTATAAAGATTGCTTGAAAAATTAAGAAGAAGATAGATTTTTAATAATCTTTTAAATTTCCCTGAAAATTGACCGCGAAGTAAGTTTACATTTGTATAAGTATAAGTAGTTCTAATAAAGTTTAAAGTTTTTTTAATTATTTAATTTTGTAATAAATAATTATATTCAAAACAGTTGCTTTGAAATTTTTTTACTTAATGAATTTATTTCAATTATATTACTTATAAAAGATCTTTTTATAGCTAATTACAAAAAATGCAACTTAGGGGATTTTTTGAGAAAAAAAATTGCGCACCCCCTGACCAAAACACCACGCTACGCCACTGGTATATACTATATACTACTTATTTTAACAAATTTACCTAAAAAATTTGGTCAAGCAGGCTATGGCCATTTGAGTGACTTTAAAAATTTTTTTAATGTAGTTTTTTGAGTAGTCTTGTTCGAGGGAGCAATAGCTTTTTTAATTTCTTCAAAGGGTGCAATTAGACAAAAGATTTTGGGAAACCCTGATCTAAAAGTAGTCTTAGATATCAAAAACGTTAAATGAGCAGCATTAGATCATATAAACTACTTTGGAAAATCTTTATGTTTTCCAAAGTTTATCCCTTTGTTTTAACTAACAAAGCCTTACTAGCTTAATATAGTCAATCAAAAGGTTGTTATAAGTCTTGAAAACATTATATACTTCTACACCAATTGGAAACCTTAAAATTTTGGAAACAAGCAAGTTAACAATTGATGTTTAACAAATCATAAAGTTTTTTCTGATTTCGCTTGATTATCTAAATAGTTAAACTAGTAAAAGACGTTTTTAATACTACTGATATTAATACATTTACAAATACAATTTTTTCTTGATTTCAACTACTTTATGCTATACATATTAGAATTCTTTATTAAAAAATATGTTTATTAAATTAAAATAAGTTTATATTTTTTTATTCTTAACCAGTAACTGTAAAATAAATTTTTAGAAACAACAATAGATAAAGTTCAACATTTAACATTTTCAAAATGTTGATAACATAGCAATCTGCTTTAAAACTTTAAATACATGGAAATAATAAATGTTTACAAAAGTCTATCTTTAACTTCAATTGACCTTATTTATAGACAACGTTAGTTTAAAATACTATTAATCATAACCTCATACTAATCAAATTACTATTAAACCTGTTGAGTTACCACTTTGTATTAGAATATGCTTTAAAGAGCTTGACAATTCATTACGCAGCAGAGTTTTAGTTTTAGTCAGGTAAAAGTAAATATACTAGTTTACAAAAAAATTTAATTATCTTAGTTGCTTAAACAATTTTTGTTTGTATGTTTTGAGTCAGTTGGGCAGGTTTGTTAAAATGAAATTTGGCTTGCATGGAAATTTTTATTTTATAAAATAACAATATTTTTACGGGGACAAAAATAAAATTTTAAACTAAGATGCATTCGGATCAAACTATGAGTGCATTTGAGAAAATTTGTCATGATAAACCTCAAATTTTTTGTTTTAAAAAAAATATTTTTTAGCTAAAACCTTGTCGCAGACTAAATCCGAGTCTTAATTAAAATAAATTCAAGCAATTGTTAACTTGGATTATATAACAGATATAAACTAAACTTACAGAATAAACATTAAAAACAAAAGTTAAACATTAATATAACAAACTATTTAAAAAGTTTAAATGATAGACTAAATAAATGTATATACTAAAATTAAGGTACAAGGGAAAAGGAAACGAGGAGATTAATTAAAATATGGAAAGGTATTATAGTTTTCAATATAAATATTAAAGTTTTAAAAATAAACATACGTATTATACCTTACCTTGGAAATATTTCTGAGAGGTTTTCTAAGAAAATTTCAGAGGAAGTAAGCCAAGTTTTCAGCTCTGTTCGTTTAAGAACAGTTTTGTATACTGATCGACCTTTAAGTGGAATTTACAAAGATGTTTCTCCCACCCATGAAAAAAGTAACATCATCTATAAATTTAGTTGTCACTGTGGTAGTAACTACGTTGTAAAAACATCTCAAAGGTTTCATGTAAGAATCGATCAACATGTTCCGAAAGTCTTGAAAAAGTGGTTTGATGGCCGTTCTAAGAAACCAACTAAAAAATACTTCTCGGTGATTGGGCAACATTTGTTGAACAATCCTGAGTGTGTTAAAAATTATAAAAAGGACAATTTTTCAGTCTTAGTGAGAGCGGAGAACTCTTTTCAATTGCATATTCTGGAAGCCTTATGTATTCAATCTTTGAGGCCCAGTTTATGCAAGCAGAAAAAGTTCGTTTACCATACTAGACTTTTTAAATCCTTATATTAGTAATTTTAAAGTAATTAGTTTCTTGTTAAACTTTATTTTTAAGCATAGTTTTAATTTAAAACTTTTATTGCTTCTTTATTTAGATTGTTTTAGTTCTACCGAGTTTTATTAGTATACCAAATTTGTTTAGCATTAGCACTTATTTAATTTTTAACATTTGATTATTACGTCATTTTATATCTTAAAACTTTAAACTGCAGTATAATTTTATTTCAATTTGTATTCATTCCAATTCAGTCGGAAACTATTTCTGACGAGTCCTACTTGAAAGTACTTAAATAAATTTAAAGAAAATGAAATGTATTCTGTTATATATTTTTAGTAAGTTATGCACCGGAAAAAAGCTGTTCAAATATTTATTTTTGTCTTTTATTCTTCTTTAGTTTAATTCAAAATAACTATAAAATAGTCGGCGTTAAAGCTTTTAGCCTAGTATAATCCAGGGGCGTCGCGTGGGGTGGAACGCTGGTGCTGTAGCTCCACCTAAAACAACGAAAAATTATGCTATTTCTTTATTTTAGAATTTAAGCTTTTGAACACGCTGCTTTAAATGGGCCCCTGGTTCAGCTGTACAACCCCAAACTACGTCAAAGTAACTTTATTAAAAAGCTTTAAAATGCAATTGGAATTGAGCTTTAAAATGGTATAAAAAATGCTATATCAGCTTAAAATATAAGAAAGTTATGTTATCATGAAGTTGTACAAAAAATTACAGCCAAAAGTGTACATGAACGTCATTTATTTCCCTGTTAAGTTAGTTTTTTTTATATGATGTTCAAAATGTTCGTAAAATTGGAGCTGTAAGCTTAATCTGTGTCAGCTGTATCTTAAACATTTACACGTTTTCAACAGAAAAAAAGTTGGAAAGTTTAATTCTAGAGCTGCATGAAGTTTCTGCACCATGTAAATTAAATCATTATCGTTGTTGAAAATTAAATACCACACGAAAACAATAAGACAAGTTGAACTTGAGCAGGGGCAACTCGAGCAGGGAAAATTATTACTACAGGAAAAAACTAGAAAAGCGGAAAATGACATAGTGGTAAAAACCGGTAAAATAAATGTAGGTAGTTTAAGAAATATTTATAAAAATGTATTTTTCACAATTGATACTTTCAAAGTTAAACAAGTTTCTTTTTTCAAAAAAAAAAGGTTTAAGACGATATGGCAAAATTAGTAGGGTGTTTAGAAACAATTAACTAAATTAAATATTTTAGGTTTATTATTTGAAAATCAATAAAATTGATGAAATTGAAAATACGTGATTTCAAATTTAAGAAATAAATTCGAAAATAAGAAACTTCATCAAACAGTGTAAACAAAAACCTCACCTCAACAAGTCGAAAATTGTTTGTAACATTTTTGACATACTTCAAATTCGCAATAAGTTGTTAAAATATTTTATTCAATAACATTTATTTTTTAAATCTTAAAATTTATTACGCTTATAAAAATGATTGAAAAATATATTTAAAGTTTATTCATCTTACAAAGGTAATTATATTTAAAACTAAAAGCTTATATTAAAACATTTTTTAAACTGTCGATACGAGCTGTAATAATGTTACATGTTTAGGAAAGTAAGCAGATGTCTGAAATTAAACAAGTATTTTTGTTTAAGTATTACATAAGTTGCTTTTCAGTGATAAAAAGTTAAAGTCTATATAGAACTAAAAAAAGTTACATAACATTTAAACTAAGCTTAGCCGTTGAATAATCATTTGTTTTACAAGTTCAAAATGTATGAAAACAGGTTTAATATTTTTATATTCTGAAGTTTTAAGAATTTTATCCAAATGAACTTGTTTACTTAGTTCATTTTTATATTAGAATAGACTGTAAATTAGTCTACAAAATTTGAACTTTTATTTCATAAAAAAGCTTTTTACTCTGAAGTGCTTTAATGAATTTAGTTTTTACTTGCTTAAAATAAGCAATTTTAACCATATTTTTACTACATTAGTTTGTGTGTTTTACAAAAACTTATTATTTCTAACGTTCTATTTGTGCAATTGAAAATGTCTAAAAAAACATGAAACACTCATCAAACTACCATAAAGTTAGTTGTGTACAATTTTGTAAATATTATAAGTGAATATACACTTTAAAAACTATATAACAAATGACAGTTAACAGTAAATTGAATTTGTTTTAAATAGTAAGCTTTGAATCAAAGTGTATAATACTCTAACAAATTCTCCTGAATATTTTATTTTGTATTAAGAAAAGCTTCAATTGTGTTCATACAATTTTATCTTCTTAATTTTTTTAATTTTCTTTTAAGATTTGTATGCTAATTAACGTAAAAAGTGTAGCTTACATGTAAAACTTGTAATGTCATTAAGTGATGTTTTAGACTATTTTCAAACAATAAAAATTAAACAATTGTTGTGCTATTTTTTAAAACACGAAAGCAGCATGACGTTAAAGATGTTACGAATTTGTATATATAATGTAAACCAAAAGAACTTAAAATAATTATGTAATTTTGTATAGTTTATAAAACACTTTAACATCTGTGATTTCTCCCATTGAATTCGTTTCAATATAAATTTCAAAACCAGTAAATATTTTTATACTTAAATACCACTTCACAAGTTCTGGTAAGGTTCTTTTGATAGTTTTTTCAAAATTTTTTTTAAAGAATTGAGAAAAAATCTGTTTGCACTTAGTTTCTTTGATTTAAAACTGTTAATAAAAAAGGACAAACAAAAGGTTGAGTAATATAGTATCACAGTAGTTAAACGCATAGTTTTTATACATTGTTTAGAATTTAATGTACTTTAATAAGTACTACACTTAATTAAATGCGTATACAATTTAAAACATCAGTTAATTCAATAAATCTCAGTGATCCAAATAACAAAGAGTATAAAAACAGATATTATAGAAATAAAATGAGCATGAAAACTTATACCTGTTTGTTGTTTATAACCTTAACGACTAGTTTATCGAGAGTAGAGTGTTCGAATAATCGAGGATGGGCGTGGAGTTGTGATGACTTGCAAAATATCCAAAATGAGGTACAGGATAACTACGGTTTGTCAAAATTGTTCAGTTTTTTTTTCAGCTATTAAGAAAAAAATCTACTTTTATAAACTATAAATATGTTCAGTAAGTTGTTAAACACTCAAAAAATGTAAACTGAAAACAATTATGTATGTGAAAAAAATTAAATGTCAATTAAAAATAATCAAGTTGCATGTTAAACATACTAACTTTCATTATTTTTTCTTGCAGTTAGCTACAGCTTCAGGTTGACCCCTACCCCGGAAAATTTTGAAAAGTCTCGTCTCCTCTGTAATGAGATGGAGGGAAACCTCATCACTCACAATTTGGATCATCAAGGATTAAGCCGGCATGTGTATGTTTTATTAAACCATTGTTATTAAAAGCTGCATGATAAAACTTTTTTTTTTCTAAAATCATTTAAAAAGTAAAAAAATTTAAAACTAGCGTATAAATTAAGTTTTATCAATTAATTCTAAATATAAAATAATTTAGAGCTTTTTTTACCTAACAATATAATTTGTTAAAGTATAGCTATGATTTTATATTAAATCTAGTATTTATAGATGAAAGAAAAAAGTTTAAAAAGTTTCTAACCAAGTTTAAAAAGTTACTTATTTTCTGAAAGCGTCTATACTTTATGTTTTTAGAGAGATAAGAGACTTGGTTGAAAATAATATCGGGGACAAGTATCTAAGGATTGGCATGAACGATAGAGGGCAAGAAGGAAACTACAGACTGATAAATGGAACTGCTTATGACGTAACAGACCTCAACCAACCTGCACCTTACAGGTGATATAGTACTCAACCTGATAATAACCTTAAAGTAAGCGATATTCCTGGTATCGATGAAGATTGTATCCATATTCAGGGAAAACCGGGAAGTGAAATTGGTCTGAACGATTTTCCCTGTCACATGGATCATTTAAATGACAATTCAGTTGAGTTCTGTGGACTTTGTGAGATCCTCACTTACAAGAGTGTACCTTCAAAGTTTTAAATTAACATCACTTGCTTTATTTTTAACGCTGAGAATCGTATTTACAAACGGAATCATTTTTTGAATCTATACATCTTTTTTTTTTTTTTTTTTTGAATAACATTAATATGTTGTATAAGCTTGTCGTGTGTATTTTATCATACTTTCTTTATAAACTTTTATAGGCATGTTTACAAATTTCACAAATAAACATCTGTTACTGTGATTATTTATTAGTATTTGTTAATAAAATATTGAAAAACCTTCAAGACTTACGTTTGATAAAAGTTTATGCATATTTTAGACTAAGTAAGCAACTTAAACTTAGTTTAATTACAGCACCACTATTTTTTTAAACAATAGTTGTTAAATAAGACTAGTGTTTACATTAAGTATCAAACAAAAAAGAAGTATTTTGCGTGTGCATTAATACAAATATATAATCTACTAACATTAACTTACATTTTATAATAACATTTAAATGTATTAAAATAATTACACGAATAAACTGATAGGGCGCTTTTACATGTTTTTAACATAGTTTCTATATGTAATGATAATACTTACGTATTAAATAGTATATGAGTATAAGACTGGTAAAACATAAGCAAATTCATTTAAAAATATTATAAAAGCCTTACAGTAACAGACGTCTTAAAAGTTAACGTTTAAGTATATCTTAGAAATTATACTGTTTATAATAAAAAACTTTGGTTATAATAAATGTTCAAGTTAATTAAATATAATGTCAAATTTGTTTCAAAATCTTATATAACAATTATAAATGTTTATGTTTTCTTTGTTGTTCTTTCATATTTTATATACTGTGAAGAGTAGATTGAGGCACATTTTGTATGAATAATGTACTAAAAATCTCTTTAAAGTGTTATATATTTAAAATGTAAGAAAGAAACCATAAATAGTGATTATAGTTATATGCACAAAAAAGTTGTACTATGTATAGTATTTTATTATTATTTATCACGAATAAAATTAAGCTTAGTTATTAAATTCAAGTATATTTTAAATTATTACGTAAACGAACTTTATTTTTTATGCGGCTAAGTGGCTAACATTAAGCAATTATAGAAACTTTAGCCATAGTAGAAAGTTTTGACCGTTTAAGAGTTAAGATTTTATTAACATTTTGACTGTTTTTCACCTTAAAAAAAAGAGTTTTGTTTGTAAAGCGTTTTAAAGCATATTTTATTTGTTTTATTATCTCGCTTATTTAAAAAAAAAAACATGATGTTTGTTCGCTCAGATTTTTTGTATTTTTTACTACGTTTTAATTGCTAAGTACAACTATTTGAGTCTCGTTTATTTAATACTAAAAAACATGTACCGTCCAGCGTAAAATATTAAAAGGCATCCAAGTGGTGCAAGTTGATAACCGAAAGGTTTTTTTGTGCACCAGGTCCTAGGACTAAATATTTTGAGCGCTTTTTTTGTCGTTTAATAAACTACTAGGTAAAAATTTTAATTCCGAGTGACTGAGTGGTCTTAAGGGATCTGGTTTCGTGTAAAAGATCCGGGTTCGAGTCCCGTTGTGGTCGTTTCTTAGTTCTTTTCTGATTTATTAATTTTATTTATTATAACAGATACTTATTACTTAATACTAAATATAGATAAAATAAATAAAACATTTTATTTCAAGCGACAGCGTGGCCTAAAGGCAGCTGACTTCTGATCAGTAGATCCCGGCTCGAATCCCAACGGTTCGTTTTAATCTTGAAAACGTTTTGTTCTGACTTGTTCATAAACTCTTTATTTTAATTTATAAAAAACTTTTGCCTTGCTTTGGGCTAAAATGTATAATGAAGTACTAATAAAAAACTTTAAACGAAGTACTAATCAAAATTAGTTTTTAATTTGTCTACATAATAAAAAAACATGTTTAACTACCTTACTAGTCAAATAGTTCAAGCTAAAAAATTTACCTAAAAATCTAATCTAAATTAAAAACAAGTAATAATTAGAAAAAAATCTAATAGCAGCCGTGGACAACTATTTTACAACTTGATAAAACAAACTAACTGTAAAACTACGTTTTTTTAATACTTTAAATATAAAACCAGTATAAGAATTGGTCAATTTTTTCCGAACTAAAAATAAAACCTTTGATTTGTAAACTCACTTAAAAGCAGTTTAAAAAACGTTTGATTAGCTAATTAAGAAAAAAAAAACTATAACATTTTGTTCTACAAAATGCTTTAAAAACTACGTTATTTTTAAGGTAGTTTTAAATATGTATATAAACTAAATATAACTTGATTGAAAAAATTTGACAGATAGATAGAAATTTTTAATAAACTATTAATAAAAAAAATATTCAATTGCTGTTACATGGGTCCGATTGTAATGTGGAGGTGTTTTTTCTAATATTTGTTGTGAAAGAAAATTTTTTTGAAGCATTTTATATATTTTTTGATTTATACCCTTATCCCTAGTACTAACCCACTTGAATATTTTGCAGTTTTTAGTGTCTATAAAATAGTTAAGCAAAAAATCGATTGTTATTTATTTATTATTCAAAACTGATTCAGCTTTTAAATTTTATCATTAAATTCAATATTTTACTTATTTAAATTTTCGACAAATAAACGATTTTTTTTAAGTATAAAATTTGATCAAAATTTTGAATAAGTCAATTTAACATATAAAAGTTTGTTTAAGTTTTTTTTTAAGTCTCATGTATATTGTTTTATTATAGAATTACTCAAAAACAAGTTTTTCAACTAAAACTTTGTTATTATTTAAAACTATAAGTGAAAAAAATAACAACAAGAACAACTATAGTTTAATCAAAGAATTAAAAACTTAAGAAGTACTATTCTAATTTAAATAAAATAGAGATACAAACTTTAAAGTTTCTTTTATTGGTTTTTAAATTTTCAACTTATCCTGACATAATAAAAATAAAAATTCCCAAAGTTTTGACTAAAAAACGTTAAAATAATATTTATGAAATCAATGGTGTCTAACTAAAGTGTTTTTTTCAAATTAGTTACAATTTTTTGTTTCACTTATTGGTTAAAAACAATAAGATACCTAAGTTGTAAAACATTTTAAAAATAAAAATAATTAGTTGGAAATTTATTGTAATCATTAATTAGTAGAAGATGTTAGATTGAAATTTTTAAAGCTAATTTATAAAATTTTTATAATCATGTACATAAAAAATTAACACATTAACTACAAACTTCCTAGAAAGCTTAAATAAAGCATAGAATTAGAATATTTGTTATATTTGTTGAGCTGTTTTAGATTTTAGATAGTTTTTGCCGTGTTTTAAGTCTTTAATAAACTTTTGTTTGAAAAATTTGTTACTAATTTTCTTGTAGTTGTTTTATTTTTCATTATTTATAACTAGCCCCTTAACTTATAACTTGTAGTAATTGACTCATTTTTGAGAAAAGCAGCTCACTAGTAATTTAGTACTTTAATAAATGATTATGTGAATGTTGAGCTTAAAATGTCTAGCCAACTAAATAAACAAGCTTACATGTTAATCACAGTAGCTAGAAATACAGCTACTGAAACTGAACAAATAACAAGGGGTTATCTGGAACAAAACTTTTAACTACTAAATTTATTTTGAAGTTTATAATCTTATGACTTTTTATAATGAAATAAAACAGTTAATAAATTAGTAATTTCATGTTTATTTAATACTATAGTAAAAAATTAATATAAAATTTGTGAGCTTTCATTCCATTTCATCCATACTGTTAACCAGCATATAGAAAACAAACAGCTATTGACCAATTTTTTGATATTAAATACAACTTTCATTCGGATTAAACATTGTTAGTACCTGGCGTTATGTAGAGGGTTGCCAGGGTTGCCACATACTCAGGATAACTCAGGATATTTTGAAGTTTTTGAATTTTAAATATTTATTGTATAGAAAGAAAGAAAAATGTGAATGCTCACAACTATAGTCAATAGATTGGTGTGGAGAAAGACCTTTCGGTCATTCAGCCTCACACTGTATATTTTGTAAATAACTTTGTTAAGTTTAATTAGAACTTTAATAAAACTTAAGGGCATAGGGGGTTAAACACTTTTTTCACAGCTTAATCTTATTTTATTTAGTTTTTACTAAGCTACAAGATGCTTTTTACAAATGAAAAAAATAAAAATAATTTTTGAGATATATTGATATTAGTATTTGAGATTTAGAAATATCAAATTTGGAGATAGTAATAAGTTCCTTATGAAAGGTGCAAACTAAAACAGCAAAATAAGACTATTTTACTAAAAATCTCTCTCCTAGGTTTTTTGAGATAACTACCTCAAAATCTTAGGAAGTGTTCCTTGATATATTTTAAAAATTCTGTCGGAAATAATTTTAATAAATTAAAAAAACAAACATATATATAAAATAAACATAAAAAAAACTTTTTTTTTGTAAAAAAAATGTTATTTTTAATTTTTTTATATTTTGTTTGACCAAATTTTCTAAATATTGCAAGGAACTTTTACTTGAAATTTGAAATATTTTCTCAAAAAATGTAGGCTATATCTCAAAAATTATATTGAATTTTAATATCTCTAAAAAGCATTTTGTAGTTTAGTAAAAACCTTATAAAAAAGATCAAGTTGTGAAAAAAGTGTTTACCCCTATGCCCTTAACTTTAAGATCAATATTAATTAAATTTACTCTTTACTTAAATTAAATAAAGAAATTATTCTGAAGGAAAAAAAATGCAATGCACTCTTTTTTAAACCCATTACTGCCAATATTAACTATGAAAACCATAGTCAACCATGGACACCACACTATCTCCAAAAGATTTCAATTTTTATTTTCATTCATGTTCACATTTTCCTCGTTACCCTCTCTACAAGAGCAACCTTGAAAAATGCAATAAAAAGGTCAATTACAAAACAAAAAGGGAGAAGTGGTAAAAATGCAATAACTAACATATTTTTCCTTTTATTTACGTAAAAACAAACATGAGTGTATACTATAGTGTTTTTTAAAGCCATCTTTAGGACCCTTACACCATCAGGCCACATTGTTATTAATTTTGTTTAAATTATCCAGATAACTATGGATATTATGTATATTTTTTAAAACTCAAGTTGATTCAAGGATAGTTTTGTTTAAAATAAAAACTGAGCATACTAAAAAGACAGGTTTGAAATTTAAAACTAAACTAGACTCTCATCAAAGTAACAACTTTATAATTAAAGTATTTAGTTGTTTCTTTAAAATCATAAAGTTCTAATCAAGACTATACTATTTAGTCATTTTTTTTTATTTACTCTAAAATAAATATGAAAGACTATCATTTTACCAAAGCAGTTAAGGTAATCATCTGATTAAGAAAGTTGTTGTAAATATATCAGATAAATTGAGACTAGTTTTTTAGATTTTTTTTTGAAATAATGCTTGTTTTTAAGTTAAGTAGGATTTTTAGACTAGATTATTTTTTAATTATAATCTTTAATTTAAATTGAATAGGAACTTAGCTTTTATAAAATATCAGAATTTTTTTTGTAAAATATTTCATTAAGTAGCTTGTAAAATATACCAACTATTAAAGCTAAATAGTTGTGTTTTCAAAGTTAAGTTTCACATATGATTAATATATTAAGGTTTTTTTTTCTAATTTGTGTATTTGCAATGAGTTAGAAAATAAGGGCTACACAAAAATTTAAATTCTTATAAAAAGTTTTAAGGGGTCACATCTCAAAAAGTAATTAAATTTGGTTAAAAAAAACTATTATTTAGGTCTAGTTATTAAGATTATGATGACAAGTAATGGATTTTTCAAAAGAAAATTTATGATTACTTAAATTTGCCATATTTTTGTAAATTTTAATTCTTTTTTTTTTGGTCATACTTTGAAAAAAATTGTGATTCAATAAGTATAAAAGATACTCATGTAGGTCTAATTAATAAGATTACAATATTAAAAAATATAGTTGGAAAAAATGTTTATTTATCGGGGTAATTCACAAAAACTCAGAATTATTAGTATTTATTTTTAGAAGTTAGAATGTTATGCACACCGTAAAAAGTCAGTAAATAAGCAGTCCAATTAAGAGATATATATCCAAATTGTGATTTCAATTGCCAACTATGAAAACTGATGTAAGCTTTTTAGAACACTGAAAAAGTATCTTGAAATTAGTGATTCAAAATTTTTGTTTAACGTTGTTGTATAATTAAATGTATTGCTGAACTACTCAACTTAAAACTAATTAAGATAAGTTAAGTACCCAAACTTAATTGTTTCATTATAACCTTTTACAATCATATAAGTAATGAAATAAAACCACAAACCTAACCTGTGGAATTTTTGAAAAATATATAAGTTTCTAATATAAGCTAATTTAAATACAGTATAATTTTCAGAAATGTTAGTAAGTTGTCATGGAAGCAACATCAACTAGAACTAATTCAGTTGTGGAAGTGACCAACTCACAGGGAAAAGTGGGTTTTGTTGCAATTGCAAGGAACCATCACAGTGTATCCTCAGATGATATTCAAAATGAAGAAATTGAAATTTCATCACCACCATCTTATGCTACTCATTCAGTCAGGTTGGTTGCTTCATTGTCATAAAAGTGTAATGTAAAATTTCTAAAACAAAACAAATTGTTATTTTTTCTTAGCTGTACAAATTTATATTATACTGATATCACTGTTGGTCAAGTTCTTATAGTATTCTGCTACTACTTTTTAAGGTTGATAATAATAGTAAAGCATGATTTAAGACACAAGAAACATTTATTTAAAATTTGAATAGGTATTAAACTTGAACGTTGCAAAACAATGACTGTGTTTCTCATTATATATAGTTATTGTTTTTTAATTGAAAGTATAAATTGTCTATCCTTAGATTGTGCAATAATTACAACAACTTAGTAGTTAGTTTTTTTAATTAATAAAGTAAATTAGTTTTTATACTAAGTTTAGTCAGAGTCAATTATGAGATTTAATAAAACGGTTTACTTATAATTATACCACCATAATGAAATTAGCATGAGTTATTTATAATTATGTTTCTGATAAATAAAACTTTTAAGCTAATAATATGTTTATCAGGTACAGAAGTGGAGCTATGTTAAGAGTGGACAGTTCAGAAAACATAATAAACACAAGAATTGAAACTGTAACAAGACCATCAAGTGACCAACACAATACATCTAATGGCATTTACAATGAAGGTTATATTGAGACTTGATACTTATTTAATATGTTGTGTACCCACATGCAATTGATATTTAGATAAAACTTTAAGTTTAGTATAATTATAAAAAAATAACATAAAACTCTATTTACAATAGAAAGTTTGTTAAAAAATAAATAAACTAGTTGAAATAAGTACAGTTGTAGTCATCATATGACTATTTAAAGTTTTTAATAAATTTCAATAATTTTAAGAACAAAACTATAAATGTTAACATGTTTTAAATTTTTTAGTTCCAACAGGATTCATTGCTGCATCTCCCAACACGAACAGGAGAAGCTTGAGACGTTCTTCATCCAGGGAGTTCCCCTCACCAACTCCTGATACACCACAGCAACCCAGTGGTGGTCAACACGATCCTGTTGAAGCTCACAATGAAGTGGTTGAGTTGCCACCCGAGCTGCTGAACAGGTGTAAGATTTGCGCGCAGGAGCATCGAAGCAGTGAAAATCACGAGTATGACTATGTGGAGGTTTGTTTGTTTCAAGTACTTTTCAGAGAGACTACATTTATGTATATGTGGTTTGTAAGTTTTATGCATTTAGCATAATGAGTTATGTACCTAACAAACTTTATCATTTCAAGCTGAATAGGCTAAAATTTGGTAGTTTATTGTGTTTTTTAAAGAGACTTATGACTATATATATGATTAATTTTTATATCATAGTAACCTTCAAGCTTTATATTAGCATATTGTATTTGTGCTTCAACCCTCTCAGGTTAGTTCAGGATAGTTTAAAAGATTTAAAAATATTGAAATAAATGCAAGCTTGCCTTTTTTCAAGACAGACAATCCTAATTTTACTTAGTTGATTTAGTGTGTTTAACTTAAGTATTGTTAATTTTTGTAATTCTTTAATTTAATATTTAAAGTGTTTTTTTAAAGGTATACAATTAGTTGTTCTAAAAATTGAGTTACAATAGGAAATTACAATTGTAGTTGAATTTTTAAATTATAGTAGTCTATTCAATAAATTTTTGATCTAGATAACTTTACAAAAAGTTTATGAATAAAAATTAATAAAACTTTTATTTTTTATTAAAAAGTAAAGTTGGTAAAATTTAACAAAATTAACAAAAACATGTTTGTTTAAAATCTGAAATATATTTTCAAGATTATTTAATAAGTTTGAAAAGCAATGCTGTACACTTTAGTTAGTATGCAAAAGAAATTCAATCAAGCGTATAAAGTGTTTACTTTTGAACAAAAGTTTTTATAAGCCTGCTTACTCAGTAAATTATAAACATAAAAAAGTTGTTATATAATTTTATAGTTTTTATTACCTTTTACAACGTATTAAATTTAAAAAAGCGTTATTATTAATTTATTTTAAGTAATTTTTTAAATTTTTTAAAGCTCATTTTGTGTTTAGTTTTTGATTTTTTTTTTACTAATTATCTCATTTGCTTTGTAATGCTCATTTGAATATAGCTCGTAAGAATTCAGTTTTAGTTTAAAAAAAATTTAAATAAGTATTTACTCAATATAAATAATAGCAGTGTTTTTGTTTAATTCAAAACTTAGTTTTCAAACGTCATATAATGTTTTGTTGAGAAAGTAGCGGAATTATTATGCGTGAAGGTGTGTTTTTAGTTTCTCAACATCGAATAAATAACGCGTCTGTTTTCAGTGTAAGTCCTCCTGAAATTGTAATAACAACAGCTTTATAACTAGGGTAAATTTAAAGAGTCGATACTAAAACTGAAGAAAAACTGTAGATAATAATCTAAAATAGCATCAGTAAGTATAGCTGTAAAGTTACTAAAACTTGTTTACAAAATATGTGTGTTTATAAGTGTTGGCTATTTTTCAGCTTAAAAAACATTGCTTTCTACAAATCTAAAGTTATAAAACAAAAGGCAATGAAATGAAACCTTTCTTTAAAAATTAGAATTGTAAATATTTAATACTTGCGTTATTATAAAAAATAAGATGTTTCATAACTTTATTTTTGAAATGAATGCAGTGAAAAATTACTAAATGTAGCGAACGATGACATTAAACTTATTCGCAAAAAGCCGTAATTATTAAAAAAGATACAGCGACACAAGATATCTTAATTATGAATAATAAAGTTCATGTTTGCGTCACATTAGTACAAGACACATAAACATGTCTACCTAGGAAAATACACTGAACAAATATAAGATGGAACGTTTTTTTTGTAGTATTTGACTTTGATAGAGTACTTTAATGTGATATCATTGAAGTTTATTAATGTTGTTTCTTAAAAAAGTCTGGTTAATAAAATCAATCTTTATTTGGTTTGATCATTGAACTTTTGTTTTTAGTAAAGAAAAATCTTCTTTAAGTCTGAACAGTGCTTAAGTGTATATATTTTTTATAGTTAAACTGGTTTTTAAATACAAATTTTCTTTAGTGTCTATAAAATTATATGTCTATTGTGATATATTTCTGTTTGATAAAATTAGTTTTAATTATCTTTAAAACTGAGTTACATACTGTTGTTATATTTTTTTGTTTTAAAATGCTGCTAACGAAATATTATTTTCTATAAATTTTAAAATACTTTTAAATGTCTAAAAACATAAAATAAAGTCTGATTTATGGCAAAACATAAAATTCAAGGTTATGAGTAAGGTTCGCATAAATAGTTTTAGCTTTTAGTTGAAGTTTTGTAAATAAACATATTTTTATATAAGTTCTACACATAATTTCAGTTATTTATCGTACTGTAACTTTTATAAAACATTATTAAAGTTTAAAATGCTAAAGTTTGTTTAAAGTTTATAAGTAACTAAGTTTAATCGTCTGCTTTTATTGTTATAATTTAAAGCTTCTTTTTAATATATCCATTAAATTTATACAAATGACTAACACTTTTATCGCATTTTAGTTGTTAAGTTAGTTTTTAGTAAAGTTTTTAACAATTTTCATTATATGAAAAAATTTAGAAAGTTAAAATGAAGTTTCAAACCAAGCTAACAAAGTATTTTTAAGTAAGTTAAGCATAATTCAGTAAGTTGAAAGTAAAAAAAAAAGAACTTAAAGCAATAATAACAGTAGACAATAAAACTTAGTTCCTGTTAAACTTCAAACTAACTTTAACCTTATAACTTTTGTGTGGTATGCGTTTTGATAGAATAATTGATATCATTAAAGTGCAGAAGCATTTATTGAGTGTAAACAATCAGTAAAACTAATTTATTTTACTGCAATCAGTCAATTGTACATCTTAACAAAAGTTAAATTAATATACATACCACTTAATTTTAGTTTTTTGTTTTAACTTTACTTTGTAAGATTTTAGGCTTCATTTTTAGTAAGTAATTTGACTATGTTTAAGTTATCGGTTTATGGTTTAAATAAAACTTAACACTTAGAAATGAAACTTCTTGTAACAAACCACCTAAAGAAATTGATAATATTGTTGTTGATTTAAATTTAAATTTTGAATTTTATTTTTTTAAGATTATATACTTATGTGTGTTAAAGGTTTATACATCATAAAGGAAAAAAAAATTAAAAAAGACTTTTGTAATTCAATCAAGTAACCAAGTATTTAAACAAGTTATAGTAAATAAATTAAACAATTAACTTAAGTCTATTTTAAGCTACGTTTGTAAGAAAACTTTCTTTCTCATTAAAAGTTTTCACTAGTCTTTATCACAAAAATTTTGTGCGTTTTAAATGTTGAAACTTTTGCCATATGTTAGTTTGTCGATTTAAAAACTTAAAAATATTGATTTTTTTAAAGATTGAAATTTTGTAACTATTTACTAAAATTTCTTTAAAGTTTTGCTAAAACTTAAGTTTGATTTTTTATGGTTTAGATAACTATAGTTGTTTAAGTGCTAGCAGTATTAGTTCTTCATTTTATAATATTGAAAAGCGTGTACTAATTGAAATTGTTTATAATAAATTTACCTGTAAATTAGGAATTTTAAGGATTTATCTGAGAGCAAAGTTAATTAAACTCTTCTATAGGTTGAATTTTTGATAAGTTTAAATTGGTATTTGTGTTTTATATAAAAAAGTTTTGTGCACTTAAAAAACTTTATAAATTGCTGAAAATTTTACTAGTAAGTACTTTTTGATAGATAATTTAGTAAAAAGTTTAGTGTATTTTGAATTTTTCCGATAAAGAGCAACTAAAAATAGCAATTTGGATGAAACTTGAAATGTATTGTTATCCATACTTTATGTAACCACCACTGTGCTTCAGTACACAACACTGTGCACATTTATGTGCTAATTTGAAATAAAAATGCTAAATTTCGCCGCTGATAAATTAAAATATCTTGTTATATTATCATGACTACTTTAGTTTATCCAATTTATACTATCTTTATTCAATTTTGTGTGCATATTTTGTAATTTAAGTGTGAATTACACAAATATCCCTATAATTTACAAGTTGTGTTTATTTAAAAACGTGTTAGATAAAACTGGTTTCAGTTAGTTGAAGGAATGTGTTTTTTAATATTCTTTTATTTTTTTAGTGTTTAAATTAGTACCATGATTCTTTTGTTTTAGATTTTGCAATAATCATATTTTTATTAAAAATTGAACTAAATAAAAACTAATATTAAAATTTTTTGAAAAATATAAAACTTTTTTTTTAAGGTTTTTATTTTCGTATAATGCCATTTGAGTGTATTTAAATCTATGATAAACAAAATTTAAACATCAGTATAAAATGAAATGAATATGATATATAAGATTGTGGTATTATTATAATTTATTGTTTAGCTGTTGAGATCTTTAAAGTCTATATAGTTGAGCGCAAAAAAAAAAGAAAACAATCAAATACTTAGTTTAAGTAAAAAAAAGTAAAATCATATTTAAAAAAGTAAAGGTATTAAAATTATCTGTTGGTTATTTTTTTCAAGAACTAACAAAGTCATATAGTTTGTTTACCTACTATTGATATTTTACCAAGATCAGAGTAATTTATGCAATACCAGCTAAATATATTTTAAGAAAAAATGCTAAATATGTTTTATTTTTGTCTACCTTAAAATATTTTTTTAAAGATTGTTTCAAGGTTAATTAAACAGCTTTAGAAATGTATTCCAATTAACTATAAGATTTAAAGAAAAAGCCTATATTTTTTACATTTTATATGGTTTGAGTTAAACTTTTTGAACATTTCTACATTAGCTGAAGTTTTTTCTTAAAATATTTTATTAATAATTAAATTAACACGGTATCGATTTTTTAACAAGACTAATCTTTTTAAATCCTATAAGTCTACAAAAATATTGAGTATATATCAAACTTTGTGTATATCTAACGTAGTCTTTTCGAAAGTAGACATATATTTTCTTGGTAATTACTGCTTTCTTAATAAAGTATGTTTTTAGTAAATGTCAAGACTGAACTTTAATAAAGAAAAATTTTGCATTAGAATAATCGTATTACTTTGAACCAAATACAAGCGTAATATGTTGCAATTATTGATATAAGTCATTTTATTTTTAGAACATTTTTTTCTTAACTGTTTGTTATTATTTCTTACTATTTATTTTACCTTTAGGACTGTAATAGTTCACCGAATAAGTTTGAAATAAAATTTGATCATTTTCCAACATTGATCAGTTTTTCTTAAAGCATACATAAATTCTTACGTAAATTACTGCTTATTTAGTATAGTTACTTGTGATTTTTTTTGTGTTGACAAACGAACACAATACTTTTGTCATATAAGAAGACTTTGATAAAAACATTTATTTAGTTTAATCTACTGTTTTTTTCCTATTAGGTGTTCAAAATAAGATTGTAAACTTTGTTTTTAGTACAACATAATTAATAAAAAATGCAAATATGTAGCTACTAGTAAATTCTCTTGAGTATATTTAGTAATATTTTAACATACTAACCCTAGTACGTCTTAGTAGTATGAATTGTTTGTTAAAACTATAATGAAATATTAAAATTTAAATGTTGTTGTTTTAAAGTACTTCATGTTGATAGTTTTTTATAGCAACTAAGCAAAACAGTTCATAAAACATTAATTTTATGCAATATACCAAAATATTAATAACTTATAAACAGTCTTGATTTAAAGTTTTTTAATTTGATAATAAAAGCAACTAAAACAAGATTACAAATTTCAATATTTTTACTTTAGTTTTAAAAAATTAAAACATGAACAGTAATGTTCTTTGAGCATATGCATTAATACTAGCTGTAACAACATTACTGCCATTATTATATTCGTAAAGTTTAAGTTCGCGGTAGGTACTATTTAAACTTTTTACTTAAATTTAGTAGCTTCTTATGACATATAGTTTGTTTTATATATATATTTTAGTTTTTGTTTCTATCAAGCCTGTTTCTTATTAATTAGGGGTAGTAAGCTTGTTCATGTTGACAGCAACACAGCACCAATGAGAATTTTTAATATTATATTAAGGGAGATTACTGCTATTATCGTCTTATTATGTTTAATATTTAATAAAGAGTCATGCTAGTTAGCTTAGGATACTCAAAAAATTTTTGTTGCATTGGAGTGCAGTGTATTGTTGTAAACTAATGACAAGTACATAGTAAAACACTAATACAGGTGTTATTAAAACTAGGATTCTGAATAATGTTTCACACGAAATGTACAAGCTATGCTTAAATTTTTATTACTTGACTCCAAAGTTATGTTGTTTAACAGTTATGTTTTCAAAATAGTAATGATGTTAAGATGCTAAATTTCTCGAATATGCGTTATGCTTTATCCGAGCAGTTACTGTAGACTATTTCACAACATTATTTACAATTATTAGTTTTAAAAGCTTTAATAGTGTATATTTAAACAAGATCATTCTCACACAGTTTAGTAAGTTTAAAGTCGATTATGCATAGTTTTTGATTTAAAGAAAAAAAATTACTACTCTTTTACATCTTAAATTATTGGTTTTGAAGAAAAGTCAAAACTGTTAGATAATTTTTAGTAAAATCTATATGTACAAAGGTTATTTGTTTTGCACGGGTATTTACAAGGTTAAAAACATACATGCTATTTAAAGCTCAATTCAACTTACATGACATTTTTATTAGAAATATTTAGTTGAACACAAGTGCGCACGGATAACATGCTGACAGCTGCGTTCAAATACAACATATTTGCGCGGGTAACATTTTGTTTTACTACGAATGACTCGACTAAAATTGTTAAGTTGTTTAAAAGAATATTACAAACTTATTTTTTCACATGTAATTATTATAAAGTACCCTGTATAACTATAAACATGCTGTAAAAATGTCATTTATTTTAATTTGATATCAGAAAATATAATTTTAAAGCAAGTACCTTACTCAATCTTTATTCACCCATCTGGTATAAAATACAAAATGCTTGGTAAGATAACTTGATTATCTTGTTCTAAAATATTAAATCAATTAAAAAAACAATATCATAACAGAGTTTAATTTTTTATGCTAAAATATCCGATGTAAGTTAGTGCATGCTTCACTTTCAAAACACACATGTATATTGACAGCTGGTGCCAAATACAAACTGTTTACGCGCGCACACAGATCTCATACTACAGTGATGCGCGTACAACACACTTGTAAACTACAACATGCTCGCACTATGCAACTTTAAAAAAAAGAGTCACCGAAGCAAGTTGGTCGCAAAATTAGTCGCCCACGCTGACATTGACAGCTGTTATTAAACACTGAATTTTTTTACGCGCGCACCGCTAGTTCTACTACGAGTTGCGGCTCGGGTTATTAACTCGGCTCTCCCCGGCATAAGTCCGATTTAACCAGCAGATCTCTTGTTATGAATATTTAATAAGCGCTATTTTGTGTCCCTCTCTACTTTAAAATTATGAATTATTCATCCTTCGCTTCTTTATCTCACTTTGAGTTGTCTCCGAGCTTAAAAGCCCGAATTACAAAAACAGGTTTTTCATGCTGTTTTTCTTTCTTTTTGTTCTTTAGAAATACTTGTAGTTTTTTAAATTTAAAAAATCTGCAGTTTGTATGGTTAGTAAAAGCAAATAAAAAAAGTAGCTTTTATTTATTGATATCTAAATTTTTCAATGATTTGTCTTGCTTGTTGATTAAAAAAATACCACAAGTTTGAGGATTTTACAACCACTAAAAAAATGATTAATAAAAACATCTATGATCTTCATTGATAGCCTATTTGTCTATTAAAATTTTATTTAAATTACTTTAAAATAAACGGTCATATACAAAATATACAGGTTATGAAAAGTTGTTTATTATTATAAGTTCCGTGCCTGTATTTTTGTTTGTTGGAAACAATACGAATCAGCTGGTATGTTTTATTTAATCAAGAAAAAAAGTGGTCGTATTTTAAGTAATAAAGTTTGATGAAATGATTATTCATAAAAAAAGTATAATTTATTTTGATACAAAAAGTAATTTATATTATACCTACATAAAAACCTTTTTTATTGTTTGTTTTAAGTTGACCAAACAAAAGTATAAACAACTAATTAGGTTATCAGCTCAAACAAACAATTATCATTGTTATAAATGATTGTTTTTGATTTGAAATTAAAACAAAATATACAAAGAATACTTCTATAATATAAACAAATATAGTTTGTTTTGTTTTCATTTGTTGGTTAAAATAAGTCTTTAATTTTTAATTAAATAAGGAAAAAACACTGAAATGAACCCCTGTAAAGTATTTTTATATCGTAGGTGTTTTATGAGCAAAAAAAGCTATTAGTAGTAAGACTCGATAAGAAATACCAAAACTTTTACAAGGCAACAAAAAATGAGGCTAGAATGTATCATATGTACAAAAGGTATAAAAATACTAAAAAATGAAAAATTTTACTTGCAAATTTATTTGTAAACTTTATCTAAAATTTCAGTATCGAAATCTTGGTAAGTCTAAATGTTTTCTCCGAAGTTGGCTTAAATGTCTAGAAAATGTGCCAATAAGAGCTAATGTTCATTAAGTTTGTTTAAAACACAAAGTAATAAGTTTTCAAAAATTAGCAAAATATTTTTTAAAATAGAAGTTTAAATATCATTAAATACTTCATCAAAAGAATTAATCCTCATCAAAAATTTTTGTTAGTTGGTTAAATGTGTGAAAGTTCATATGCTCTATGTTTAAGTGAAAGTTACAGTGTGCTATTAGTTACAGAAAAAAAAAAACAAGCACACATTCGCAGCCACCAAAGCTGCTTTTTACAGCTGAAAAAGTTCGAATGTGTTTCAGCTGATTTGATTATTGTGGGAAAATAACTCTGCTGGGATTCAGCATTCGACAAATTCACCAAACTTCGGCGACCCGAGGGAATGTTTTTGGCTTGCGATCAATGCGGGGCTTTAATGCGTGTTTTTAAGTGTTAGAATGCTGCCAAAAATTTGAACGAACTCTCAGTGCTCCCATTGAATTTTCAAGATGGTTTCGCGACTTTTTGAAGAAAGTAAAGTTGTTGACTTTACATAAAAGTTCAAATGGCTTTTTATAATTGTTTAAAATTCTAATTAAAAAACAATTTTCACTAAATGACAAGGCTTTAAAAAAATTAATTAAAAAGTACTTTCAAAGTTATATTATAAGGCAAACTCACTTGAAATTTTGATGAAGTTAAAGTCAATGTACTTGTGCAGTTTTCCATTAAAAAGTGAGTCTAGTTAAATAGTTTTTATTGAAAATAAAACCAATGAACTTGGCTAAAAAGTTCAGTTCAATTTATGTATGTTTTTTAACTTCTTTAAATTTGATATTTTTTAAGCAAAACTAAATTGTTTAAAAATAAGATTTTAATGTTTAAGGTAATTCATAAAAGTTTTTTTAATTAGGCCAACCATTTTTGGCTTCAAGCATTACAAACCTTCACAAAAAAGAAAAACAAAGTTGTTTTATGTTTAAAAGTTGAGCTTTTTTTAAAGGTCATTGGCAAATTTAAGTAAGTATTTCGGTTTGAAATTTTGATTAGAGTCTGACAGCTACTCAGAAAACCTTCATTGATTTTTTAACATAATATTTTGAAAATTGCCTACAACTAAAAACGATTCAGTTCAAATAGTGTTTATGAATTAAATTCTTATAGCATTTATTTACACATAAGCTTGAATGTACTTGAGTAATTAGCGAAACTTTAATGCTAACATTTTTCTTTGGAAATCTCATTAATTTTTAATTTTGTTTTCTGAATAAAATTTACCTTTTTCTACAAAAAGAGGTGAAACGAGTTCGAATTGTTGTACAATGCCAATGTTTTTAACTCCTTTTTTATTGTTTTTTAGAAAAACTTACGTAGCTTATTTTAGTTTTTAAATTTGAACTTAGTTCTTAATGTGTTTTTTTTTTCAAGGCCACATTACAAATTGTTTGATGACATTTAAGTCAGTATATTTGTAAAGTAGTAAAATACTAAGCTCACTAAATGTATTGAGTGAACCAAGCTTACTTTTTAAACTATACTCTGTTACAACAAATTTGGTTTAAACTGCTTGATTTTTGATGATAAGTACTTAATTCTCACAATAACGTATTGCCATCGCATATTTATGTGAAGAAATCCTACTACTTTTTTATAAAAAGGTTTTAGTTTCGATCAAACAATTGCTTTTTTCTTGATTTAAATTTATAATAATTTACTAAAGTTTTTGAGGTTTTTGATATAGCAAACTTGCACAAAAACTTTTTTAAAACATTTACCAATTAGTAAACAAATGTAAAACAATTACTCTGTAGATGAGAGAATAGGTCAGGAGTTGTTAAGTTTTTAAGTGAACTCATGTGCTTTAAGCTACACGTTTTGAGATCAATTTAAGTTTTTTAAGTTTAATTTTACCACGTTGACTTTCTTTAAGCTAAGTAACCTTGTATTTAAACCTTGGTGTTTGTCAACACTTTTATGTTGTATCCCTAGTTCTTAGCTTATTTTGAACACTTACACTTTTCAATCAATTTCAACGATATGTTCTTATTTGTACACGCTTTTACAAAGATAATTAAGTACAAAGAAATTAGTTGATAAAGGGCTTGTCAAATCATTTTCTAACTTGAATTTATTTGTTTACTTTTTAAAGTATACTTAAAGTAAACAACTTGCTTGTGTGTGCTTATTTAAAATTTGTCCTCTACTCAAGTTGTTTATTAGGGGCGCGCTTGCACTTTTATATAAACTTGTTGCCAATAAACTTGAGCCTCTTTCAAAAGTTTTGAATAATTCACAACGTTGTCTGCACTCGAAACGTGTGATGAATTATAAAAAGCTGATAAATTATTCTGCAGGCAATTTACTTTGCACTGAACTCGCTTTCGGATCGATAATTACACAGGATTATATTGTTTTTAAAGGCTGTCTTAAACTAATAAATGTTGTGGAAGTATTCAGTTTTTATATGAGAATATAAAACAGTTGAAACATTGTAACAATTTTTTAGTTTGGATGCAGTGAAAAAATCTTATTATTTCTAGTTTTTGTTTTAAGTAAAAGTTTGATTACTTCCTTGCATAAAATTATAATCTTTTTAATAAAAAAGAAAGGAAAATAGTTGTCAGATACAATTGTGATGTAAAGTAACATAATCCCAAACTTGTTTTACTAAATGATTCTATTAGAATTATGATATAAATTTTAACCCAATAATTTACGATTTTTTATATTTTCACTCTTTGCATTACATATTTATTTTATATAGCTTAAAGTTACCTAATTCTGTTATAACTTAGTATTTTTAGGAACTATAAAAGTGTCTACATTTGTACATGCGTATTGTTTGAACTAATCCTTTTTAAAAATACTTATGTGTTCCCAAAAACAGTTAGATTAAAACTTAGTTTTGCATGAATGATATATATAATACTTTAAGATTATCCAACTGTTACATTACCATACCACATGTAATAAAACTTCTATTGTGTAACATTTTAAATGTTACACCATTTATTTCTTTTAATTTCAAAAGTCTTCGAAATAAGATAAAATAATTTGGTATTGTTTTTTATTAGATGGCAATAAACTTTTCAAAGCCCAAGTAGTTTTTTAATAGTTTAAAGGTAAATTAATTTCAATATTTAAGTTGTATTGTAAAAGTTAGTTAACCACTACATGCAAACAGCAACTTTTTATTTAAAGCTGAAGTAAATTAAAATATCAAAAAAATCTGTTTTATTTAAAAAATACAATCACGCAAACAAATCAAACTGTTTTATCACCGTTATGACGTCACATTTAAACAGGAAGGAGACGAGGACCTTCAGTGCGAGATCTGCCTGCAGCCGTTCATATCGCCTTACGACACCTCGTGCGGGCACACGTTCTGCGAGAGGTGCCTCAAGAACCACGTCAGAGCCATGAAGTGTTGCCCGTTGGACAGGAAGCCTCTCACTTTGAAGTTGGTTGATAAATTCTAACAGTTTTTTTTTAAATATAAAAGTTATTTTAATTTGAAGAGATTTTCGAACGAAAAATTGACATTAAATATTGATACTTATGTTATAATTTAAAGTTGGTATAATAGTTTTTATAAATAAAACTTAAATATAACATAAATATAGTTTTTGATCGATCAAAACATACACTTTAATTATATTTGATGTATTTCGCTCGCTTTCTAGAACATCTTTACGTAGCGATTATAGTTTATTCAAGTTATTTTTTATCTACTTGATGTTTAGATATTACTAATTTGTTTATTTTTTGTTAGTATTAACATTTTTTGCTTGATAAAAGTTATAAAATATTAACAAAAAACAAAGCAAGTTAACAAAATGTGATTAAAATTTTTAATTTTAAGTAACGTTAAAGTATAAAATTAGGTCCAATATAAAAATAATAACAAAAAATTTAAGAACTATATCTAAAAACAGCTTTCAAAGAAATACCTAATTTTTTCATTTCAAACTATTTGGAATTCAACAATAAGTTCAAGAAAAAGGAACTTTTTTAGTGTTATTAGTCAAATAATTTAACATATGACACAATTGTATTCAAACCCTTTAAGCTTCAAGAGTTTAGTTTTCCGGATTTTTCTAAGCTCAGTTTGAAAGGTCACGTTGTTGTAATTGATAAAAAAATGTAAATAAATAAACCAACTTAAACCCCAGACAAGTAACCTTTAACTGATTAATAAAATAGTAAGATTCTAAGTACTCTAATTGAAAATAAAGTTTAAACTGTTATAAGTTATTTCAGTATGTATAAAATAAATTATTTTTTAGTATTCTTGAACATTTATAAAAAAGCATTAAGTTGCTTATATATTAAACAAAAGTGTACTGTTAACAAAATACACTTTATAATCAAATAAGCTTTGTTTGTTTTTAGATACTGTATAAGTATAGATAGTATGAAGCAAATTTATTATCCGTTTTTAACGACTTGAAGTGTTTATCGACTGATAAATACTTTTCGAGATGAATTTGGTTTTAGTGTCTACAAATCTTTTTATTTGTTTTATATTGAGCGTCATTTTATGAGTAGTTTATAGCTAAAAAAGCTTTTAAAGGGTGATACTGTAAGTTTAAGTTTATTTTAAAACATGTCAAATAAATTATTAAGGTAACATTAAAGTAGTGATTTATTGATGAGGAAAGCTTTTAAGGAGTCTAAACGCCTAGTTAGAATGAACATTTTGTAAACTATAGTGAAGTATTGCAATAAAAGTTACAACTAAATGTAGTTTTAAAAGAAAAACTTTTCAGAAAAAGTATTTTTAACTTAAGGGCTTTTCTTTGAGATGCTAGTTTTTTTTTAAAGTTATCTTAATCAAGTTGTGTTATTAATTTAATGGATTATTGAAAGTCTTTTTTGTTGCACGTTAGAGTTTGCATAAATTTTAAATATTATTTATTTTATACTTCTACACTTGTTAGAATCTATTTGTCGCATTTCAAGTTTGACTAACTAAACAAAAAAAAATTGGCCAAGTTCTAGTTTTTAGTAAATCAAAGTAGTAACTGTAGTTTTCACTCGCTTAAGACTTTGAAACGAATTTGTTATTTATTTAAAAACGACTTTTGGGAGACAAACATATAAAGTTAAAAATGTAAATAATGTTTTATGTGGACATATTTTGATTTTAAGAAAATAGAAGTAAAACAGACTTTTTTATTTATTTGAAAATATTTTAAGCTGTTTAAAAATCAAAAGATATAATTGTTAAAACAAATACTATATATGCTTTAATTAAATACCAATAAAAATTAGAAGTTAGTGATACACAAAATATTTAACATTTATTTATTTCTTTTAAAAGTATGATTTTAATATATAAATTGGTACATTTACTAAGAAATTACATTCAAGCGTTTAGCTTTTCTATTTTTTATGAAATTATCAGTCATTGAACTTTAAATATTTACTCCAAAATTATCGTATGAGATTTTTAACTTTCCGATAAATATGCTGTAATCTACTAAAAATAAATAGATACAACAAATTTGTTTGTATACATATGTATTTAAAGTTCAACTAAATATTTTTTGCTATGTTTTTAGTGTAGTTTTTCATTAGTTGTTTATTTTATCTTATAAAAAACATTTAGTTTTTCAAGATAAAAGTTTTGAATGTTAAAACAATTTAACTTTTATAAAAAAGCGTTATTGGTATTATTGGAAAAAAATTCTTGTGTATGTTTATAACCTAAAATAAATAGTAAATGAGCATAAGTAAACTTAAATTTTTTGTTTAAGAAACGACTTTTTAATATTAAAATCAAAAATTCTAAAATTTTTTATACAATGAGTTTGTTTTTATAAGATCAATAAGAGTATTTTTATCATTTATATCAAGCATATGTTAAATTACAAGAAGATTTCAAGATTAAATCTCAATCTTAATAATGGCACTTTTCCATAAAATTGATCTCTAATGTGTTTCTAATAGTTACTCTTTTTAGTTTCTAATTTAATGTATAGTCTTTTTACTCTTTAAACATTAAGTTAATGTCTTTAAAATTGAGTCTTCTAAGCTAAATTAATAATTTGTCAAAAAGAAATAAAAAGTAGTAAATTATATATGTAATTTTTAGTTGAAGCAAACATTTTTTTTAGCTGAACGTATAGCGTTGTGGGTAATTACAATTGTTTACAGAAAAATAAATACAAAACATTTGCGACTTAATTTGTTTAAAACTATTTTACCTGGGAATTGTATGGTAAATTGTTTTTGTGATTTTCATAATTTGTATAGATTAGAATTAAATTTAGTTAAAGATAACTTCATACGTAAAACTGTTTTGTTTTTGAATAATTTTACTCCCATAAAAACGACTTATGTAGTTAAAAATACGAATTCCGAAAACAAAGTGTTCGTTATGTACTTCAAGTTTACGTATGTGTGTATAAATTTATAATAATGTTAAAGGTTAATTTGGATATTTTTAATCACTAAGTTGAAGTTTGTATTAGAATTGAATTTATTAAAAGCCAATAAAAAGTATTTTTTTTACTCAGTTTGAATTTTTAAGATCTTTTGTCACTGGTATATAGGTCGTCTAAACTCCTGATTAGTTTATTTATAAACAATAACTTGTGAAAACAATTTTTTTTTGTCAGAATTGAAAACAAATTTAGCTTGTTTAGTTATAGTTTTGAAATATTTAAATACTTTTAATATACAATTTATTATTCAGTATAAGTTTTTGAATTTTTTCTTAGAGTTAGTCCATTAAAAATTATAACAAAAAAAATTTCTTAAACTATTTCGGATTGTAAATTTTTCCGATAAAACACATTTTATGGTAATTTTTCCAACAAGTTAAATTTAAACTTTACAATTTCCTCAACTTTGGTTCTTTTCCAAAATTTTCAAATATTTCACAAAATTTCGTTGGCTTTTGAAATAAAATAAAAATTGAGCAAACTTTTTGAAATAGGGAGCCATGTTAGGAGGCTTTTCTAGTGTGAAATTGTACAAACTTAAATTAAAGGATGTGTGTTTTAAATTGTTACTGCACTGTTAAGCCGAATAAGTTATTTGTCTCAAACTATGTAGTGATATTTTTTCAACATGCTTCCCTTAAACTTCGTGCTTTGGACCTGTTTAACTTTATGAGTTTCTGCGTCAGAAAATTAATAACAGCTTATTTTATTTTTAAACTAGCGTTTAACTAATAGAAGAGCTATTTTTTAGTTAATTTTTGTGCATCAAAAGTATAAGCTCATACTTGTTTTTTTTATTTTTTTTTATTTTTTCTTTATATTTTTAATATGTCTAAAGTAATACCTTATTTTATCATAATTTTTAAAGTTACACTACACAGAGATAAATAAGTTGTTTATTTTTTTAACTTACCTGTTTAAAATACAATCAGTATGTTTTATGTATTGGAAATGTTTTATACACGGACACGCATGAATATTTAGTTTTACATAATCAAATGCGGATGTAAATTCTCTTAAAACCTTGCATAACTTAATGTAGATCTTCAAAGTACAATACGTATATTGTATATAGACTGAGTTTATAATATGCGTGCATTATTCTCTATATAATTGAATTTTCATATAAAAGTTAATTTTGACACTTACTATAACGGATATTAAATTTCTTATAAAGATTGTATTATTTTGAGTTAATAACTTAATGTAGATCTTCACGTACAATATGTATATGCTTGTATAATAAAATTTTAAATATATTAAAGATTTTTAAAATGCGTGTATTACTTTCTGTATTATGTTATCATTGAAATATCGAAATTTAATTTTCACACTTACTATAACGGATATTAAATTTCTTATAGAACTTGTATTATATTGAGTTTATTTAAGTTTTGCATTGAACTTGTATAAAAGAACATATCGACTTACATATTTAATTTTATAATTTTGGCTTGGGGGCATTGATGTGTGCAAGTATTTTGTAGTACGCTTTGTTATTGTATTCATGTTTTGTTTGTGTAAATATTTTAGAAAACTAACAGCGAAATAATATCAAAACACGGATATATATATATACTAAATAAAAATCAAAAACTACTTTTTGGATACTTAAAAAAAGTGATAAACATCTGAACTTGAATATAAAATCTTGCAACATATTTAATAATGCCATGTTTGCGAATTAAGTTCAAATTTTTATTTTCATCTAAAACTAATAAGTTTGCAGTTAAAGCTACACTTTAAAATATGAAATAAAGAACAATTAGTTTCTTAAATGTCTCAAAATTAATATTTATGTTACTGTTTTAAAAATTGACAAGTTCTTGTATACATGTTCTGTATCAAATATAAAACTTCATAAAATCAATAAAAGGATGCTTGTTGTTAATTGAGAATTTAAGTAAGTCCCAACAATAAAGCGAAAGAAGCTTTACTGAAACCAATTAAAAATATCATTAGTAAAATATTCATAAGAATAGAAAAATTGTTAGAGAATACATAAATAAACTAAAAGCTATTATATTCTACTATTTTTTAAAGAACTACATCCATGACAAAATGCAAAAATAATTTTAATATGAAAATGATAAAACTTTGCTGAATTCAAGTTTTCCTTCAGTGCTCGACAAAAGCCACTTGAAACTAAGACACGTGACTTAAAAACCAATCATGTGTGACGGAAGGGGTTTTCATCAAAATTTTCTCATCAATTACAATCCAATTATTCTTTTACTGATTTATTTATCACGTCACACGTGATTTATTTTCATTGTACTTTGAGCTGAGAGTCTTTTCAATTACCTTTTGTTACTTCTTGAATTTTAAACATTTATAATTCAATGTGATGTTTTTTCTCTATGTTTTTTGTCTATTGTTTATGTTAGAGCGATACTATTTCAACATGGCTAGTTTTTAATGTTACTTATTATTATATATCTTATTACTAACTTCATTATACTTAAGTTCAATTTTATCTTAATATAACTTTTTTAACTTTTATTTTTTGATAAAAAACTTATTATATTAATCAAAAAGAATTGTTAAAAGTTATCATTTAGTTATAACTAATAAAGTATTTTTTATAAACTGTAAAGCATTTTTTTAATAAAGAAATCATATTTCCAATACTACTTTTTTGCTAGTTTGTCATATTTAAAAACTGCTTTCCCAGGTCAAAACTCTTTTCCACGCAAATTAGATGAGCGGTTTAAAGCTTGCACACCAGTTTGACATATGCAAATTAACTTACTGTATTAGCGCACAGTATGAAATTAACATTCAAATCTCCCACTCTAAAGAACATACAGCGCGCCTATGAAAGCACTTATATTCCCAGATTTTCAAGGTTTGGGAAAATAAGTGCCTCCATTGGCAGAAGGCGTTCAAAAACGAAAAAAATTATCGTTCAATTATAGTTTGTTCTAAGTGGGAGTCCAAATTGAAAGTTCACTCGGCAATTGATTGAATTAACTCGGTACAGTTTGATAACGAGCCAATGTGCTGTACACAAATTACATGGCAATTCGTTGTTAATTTAACATATGTTTTGGCTTTGCGTAGATTAGCGTTATATATCAATATCGAGTATGGATGTATTTTATATTTTAGAACAACATTTTAATTTTACTGCATTTTTTTCAACTATTTTCTTTAACAAAATAGAATACTGTTGTAAAGTTTTTACAGATGTTTAATTTGGTCACGTTTTTACTGGAAGTTATTTAAAATTTAGTAACAGTCTTAAAATAAATAGTTTAGATTTACGATTTAAATGTTGGCTTTGCTGCAAGTATAAATGCTATCTGGTGAGTGTTACGCATTCAGTATGTGTATATAGATTTATTTGCTTACAACAGTAAAATTGATTGCGTTTTTTTATAAAAAATGGTTGATTTTTGCAGATGTTTAAAAACGTTGTATGTTTTAAAAAATAAACAACATAAATAATCTAAAAACGAGTTTGTAGTACAGTCTGTTTTGTATTAAATGATGACATTTTTAACAGTTTCCAATAATACAAGTTCTTGTTGCAATGTAAAAGAGTTTTCTTTTATTGCTTAATGAACTGCAAAACGTTTTTAAAGAATTTCCTGTAAAAACAAAATATGTGTTATGTAATTTTTGAATATATTACCTGCCAAATGTAAGTTTACACAACTTGATGGAAATCTAAATATTAAGATGAACGATTAAATTTTTATTTGACAGTATTTTCAGTTTATGAATTTAGCGTTACCATGAAATTGAAAAAAATATCAAGCTTAATTATTTAAAATCTTCATTTTTGAATTAAGTTTTTATATGAGTGTATGATGTATAATATATCTTAGCACTTTTTTTTTAAAAAACAAGTATAAATATTTAAAACATTCATTAGCTACGTCTGTCTGTTTTATTTTAAATCAAAGATGCTATCATTAGAAGCTCATTCCCATATGTTATGAATAAACTTTCTGAATGCTTTTACTTACTGGTTTTTTCATAGAACATTTTCATTTTATTAAGTCTTGCTACGTTGCAATATATACTTTTTGTTTGTATTTTAGAGTAGAGTAAGATAAATATCATAAGCTCTGTAGCTGCGACTATCTCTAGTTTTCAATCAACGTTGCTATTATTAGAAGTTTATCTTATTTATTGACGGATATTCTAAAATTTTGTCTTCCTTCGTAAATATTTTCTCGAGACAATCGTTTTGCTTTATTCAAATTACTTGCGAAGATTTTTTTGATCTTTCGCAGATTTACGTGTTTGATTTTTTATTATTTGTAGTGTAAAAAATCATTTGTAAAAAAACAAAAGTATCTAACTGGCATTACTTATTAATTGTTGATAAAGCATAAATTGTTAAAGATTTTTTTCGGTATATTTTACTGGTTGTATTCAAAACTTGAAGAGATTTAGTGTGATTATTTATTTAAACTATATTTAAGTTATGTACATCTTTGTATAGCTTTACAAGTACATAAAAATGTACTTTTAAAAAATTTAAATTAAATGTAATCAAATTTTAATCGTTATTATTATTTGAACTAAATTTTAAAAAAGTTTAATTTTTTTTGTTTTGCATTCAAAATATTTATTTTTATCCTCAACATCTAGTTTTTATTTGGTTCGACACGTTTGTAAGAATTTTAACAGCAGAATATGTATCGTATCAGTAAATATATTTTTGAATATAATTTATTACCAGTTTTTTAATTTTACAAGATTCACTACTTTTGAAACTTGTTTTGTTGTACACATTTATATCTTTTAAAATCATTTGTTTTCAACAGTGCATCCGATATATGGGCTTCCAGCCGGGTTTTATACAAGCTAGTTGATAAGTTAGAAGTAATTTGCCCCAACTACCAAATGTGCCAGTTCAAATGCAAAAGAAGCTTGTTACAGCAGCATCTCGTTGAAAAGTTTGTTATCACTTGAATAATAGTTAATTTTTGTTTGTAGAAAAGTTTGTTTGTTTTACCTGAATACTTCGTATAATTTAAATTGTTGTAAATGGTGACTTGTTTAAAATGTTTCAAGCTTTAGCTTAGAGTTATAAAAAGTGAAAGTAAGTGTTATTATTTTTTCCACAACATTTATTAGTTTTAATTTGCTTGCTGAGCAAACTTCGTGAAACATAAAAAGCCAAACAAAACTATGTATTACGTGTTATGTTTTCCATTATATTGCTTACTTATTAAAAAAAAGTTATTTAGAACTTTTATTGTTGCTTGTTTTTGTGATACATGTGTTTACAAATGTTATGCCGTTTTGTTGTACGTGTTATTATACAAATATAAATCTTTTTTGTCTGAAACATGTAAAAACAAAATTATATAACAATATTTTAAAGGACAATATTATTTTGAGAAGCTTAAACTTTTATTATGCTTAAAATTAATTATGTTTAAGTTTTTTCGATATTCTTACAAACTTAAATCTTCAAATTGTTTGTTAATGTCAAATATTATAAACTAAAAAGGTGTACTGTACTTAATTTAGTATTTTATAAAAACGAATATTAAAGTTTCCTCTTTATTTAAAAATTTACTTGACAATATTGATACCATAAAGCAAATCTTATGGAAACTGTTCGTACTTATCAGATTAAAAGTATTAGAAAGAAAAAATAGTACAAAAACTAATCCTTATTACAAATTTTCTTAACAAACAATGTAACAAAGAACTGAATTATATTAAGAAGGTTTGTCATCACAGTCAATAGGTGGGAGAGTCAAGCCTCTTATACATGTGTTTTGTTTTAGTTTTAAAAGTTAAACTTAATCAAATCTTATGTGTCTTGTGTAATCATAAAAAAATTGTTTTAAGTTGTATGATTTTAAAAATTCACGGCTTGATTCAAAGCATTCAAAAGTTTTTCAAGTTGAAGTTTAGAAAAACATAATTATTTTTAAAATATACTAAATCTATAATAATGAAAATAACCATCTCAAGGTAGATAAATATTTTTTGTTGTTATAAGTTCAGTGTATTATGAATTAAGTATACATACAAAACTGTATTAGTTTATTGACATAACTACTAATTTATTTAAACAAACTGTACAAGAAGTTTCGTAACAGCTCATATCTGAGAAAAATTATGAACTTTCTAATTACCTTGAAAATTAACGTCTTTGCATTTCGCAACTTTTGAGTTTGTATTACGTGTTTAACGATACTTTTATTGCTTTTACTACGTTTCCATTACGAAACGCTCTTAATTTGAGTTCAATAACTATGTTTCAGTTGTTTTTACCATAAGTTAATATTTTAGGTTGCATAACTGTATTTCTAGTATAAAATACTGTCTCTTAGTTTAGGCTTTAACTTAAGGATGCCTATTTAAGCAACATTCAAGTTTAAAAAAATGTGTTTTTATATATTTTTTATAAATGAAAATTTAGAGTATCAATAAAGTTGAAATTTTTAATTTATCATTAGCAGTTTCAGGCAAATAGTATAATTATTCTATGTAAGTTTTTTTATACCAACCAAATTAACATAGTCTAATTAAATTATTCAAGTAGATCAAAAGTTACGTTTTTTTTACAAATTTTTGCAAACTCCTTGAATTAAGTTTCAAACTTGGTAAATCCCCATATCAGATGCCCGAGGACAGTGGTGAGATGTGAAAAGTCCATTTTCGGGTGCCAGTACAAGTGTATGAGGGTCAACATGAAACTGCATGAGAATATTTGCCCTTACAAACACATTACCGGTTTGTTAAAGTGATTTTATGAATTTGATATAAAAAATGTATGTCAACTTTGTATAGTTGTTTATACTTATTGTTTACAAGTTTATAGTAGAGAGCTTTTTTTAGTTTCAAAGCTATTTAAAACAAGTTTGAAAACTATATTTTCTCCTAGTGCTTGACAAAAAATTTATATTTAAAAAGGAAGTAAATACTTTTTTAACTTAAATTAGTATAAATAATTTCAATTAAGTTTTACATACAAATGAAACTATTTATTATGTTTAATCTTATTAACTTAATTAATTATAACTGAAAACAATGATTTACAAATGTTTAATGTTGAATAACTTTGACTTTTTAAGCTCTGAAAAAAAAAGAACTTAGAAGATTTAAAATTAATTATATACTTCATTAACATTATAAAGTACTGTTTTACATTTAGAACATATTTAAATATTTCAAGTTTTTTATATACTGAAATATTAATTGGTTCTTTATCATTCTAAATTAAGCAAAAAAACTAAATTTTTTTTGTTTTTGCAGAAAAAAAAGAACTTTTCCTTCAAGTTAAATTCGTGCTTAGTTAGCTTGTTTGTAGAAATTAATTTTGTTGACATACAAAATTTATTGCTGATTATGAATAAGGTTTACAGTTTCCTATAAAAAACTGATGATAGTAACTTCATTGTTGAAAAACTTGTAAAACCCTTACATTCAACTTTTATAGCTTATGAAACTTTATGTTTTCAAAAGTCATAATACCGGCTGAATTTAGGTTAATGACTTTGTTAATTTGATATGCAAATAAGAATAAAATTTTATGGTGTTTTTATACTCTGTACATTCTAGTAGTCTATAGGCTTAAAATTGACTATTTTGCCGCGGCTTTAGAATAAGACAAATATGAAAAGAAAAAGTTAAAGTACTTAAAATTGCAGATAAGATAAAAACATTTAAATTTTTTCTTTACTCTAATTTATCGTGCAGACATATTTGTTATACTTTTACCTGTAGCTATATTAACGTACATCCATTTAGTTTTAATTTCAATTCTATATTTTTTTAATTGATTTACTATATACTTTATGATGTAGTATCAAAAAGTTTACTTAGTTTATATCTAACTGTGATATTTTAAACAGAGTTTCAGTTTGTCTTTTGTTAGTTTATCAAGTTCAAACCAATAAAACTGTTTTATTAGCCTATTGATACACAAAATATAAGTTTTACGAATTAAAATATTATAAATAGCCTTGTATTGGCTCAATTAGTTAATATATGTTTTTAAGGTGCTAGAATTGTTCTGAAAAATACAAGTAACATATTTGTAATTATAATTTAAAATTTAAGATTTCCATGTAAAATAAATAAAAATAATGTTTACTTGACTGCTTACATGAAATTTTTTCAAATCTACACACTAACCTTAACAATTTGTATCATAAAGTACACAATGGCGTGTCACTGAACACTTTTGACAAAACTGAAAACTTTATGACGTCACAACCGACAGGCAAACCGATAGAATTGTTGTACCCGTCGTACGAGCCGGTCACGGTGGAGATATTCAGGAAGGACCCGGCGCTGGGGCTGGGCCTGTACGTGGTCGGCGGTCAGGACACGCCGCTGAGGCATGTCCACGTGCAAGACGTGCTGTACGAGAGCGTCTGCTGGAAGGACGGCAGGATCAAGAGCGGCGACATCTTGTATGAGGTGTGATATTTTGAATATAGGGGTTTTGTGTACAAGATTTTTATTTTCTTTTCAAAAATTAGTAGTTAAAGTGTTTGTATCAAAGACGGTAGAATTTAAAAGTTGCAATGTTTTGTATGAGGTTTGAGTTTTTTGATATAAGTGTTTTGTGTGTGAAATATTTTTTTTTTCCAAAATTAATAGTTGAGTTGTTTTGTATCAAAGAATTTTAAGGTCGCGATATTTTGTACGAGATTTGGGTATTTGAAACACTTTATGCTAATCACAAAACGGTTTATTGTATCAAAGGTGGTAGGATTTAAAAGTGGTGACTTTCGTATTAGCGATTTGTAGAAGTTTAAATCAAAGTAAAAAAAAAGTAAACACGGTTGCGACACACCCAGGTTACTCAAGCTAATGTAATTTTTGAAAAACTCAGGCCATCTGAGGCTGATATGATTATTTTTTCTTAAACTTGTCTAGTTTTTATGACTTTAAACTATTTTTTCTTCTAAATAAATTCAAATGTTTTTGTTAAGGTCTTATGCTACTTTTTAGTATTTTTGGCTGGCTTTTTGCCTTAAAATGTAGATTAAAATAGTTTTAATAAGTTGATGGACGATCCAAGGTTTAGTTACAATTAGAAGTAAAGGTTGGCAACTTTCCTAGTTATAACTTTGATAAGTTATACTTTTAATTTCAAAAGTAGACTTCAAAAAGTTGTAATTAAATTATCATTTAATAAGTACTTATGAGTACTCGAAACCAAAATACATTTTAAATACTTAAAAATTATTTTAAAAAGTTTTCTTTTCGAACAAGTTGTTTCTAAGCCAAAAATATGTTGATGGCAAGAAACTTCTGCTCGGCGGGTTATTTGTAGTGATGTACCGGACCCGGATCCGGACTTTTTTTTAAGTTAGAATCCTGCCGGAACCGGATCCGGACTTTTTTTTCAAATTAGAATCCGGCCGGAACCGGATCCGAACTTTTTTTTTCAAATTAGAATCCGGCCGGATCCGGATATCAGACATAAATGGCAATATCCGGCCGGACCCGGATAGTGAGTCCGGTACATCACTAGAATAAACTAGCCTGAGTCAGAATGAGGTTTTTAAAAACTGAAAAAAAAAGAACTTTAATCTAATAATAAGTAGAACAGCTAGCCACAAGGTTTACAAATTTAGGTGTTATTTACAATTAAAAATCTGAAATCAAGTTCTTGAAGAAAATACACTAGAAAATTACAAAATATTGAAAACTGGATCAGCTCAAACTCATTCAAAATCTAAAAGAAAACTAGCCTGAGTTTTTATAAAAAACTAAACTAGCCTGAGGCAGTCCAAGATTTTCTAACATTCCCAAAATTTTTCAAACTAGCAGGGTTGCCACTGTTTAAGTCAATAAAACTAGCTAGAGTGAGTATAAACAAGCCTGAGTCAGAATGAGGTTTTTAAAAACTGAAAAAGTTACTTTAATCTAATAATCTGTAGAACATCTAGCAAAGGTTGACAATTTGGTAGTAAAGTAGTGGACTGATTGTGGTACACTTAACTTATTAGTACTACCCATCATAATTAATTCCTACCTTATTTAATTAATATCTAACAAATACTAAATTCTAACTGAGACTACTTTCTATAATCAGACACGACAGTTTTGAGTGATGAATCTTTTATATAAAACACAACAAGAAATACTAGCATATACAAAATTATTAATTACTTTGGTAACACTTTAAAAACTAGAAGCTATTTAAATCTATATCAAAAGACTTAAAACAACAAACTATAAATTAAATGAAACTTTTAGTAAACAAGAAACTGTAAAATTTTTAATAACTATTAAACTATAAACCTGGCTTAAATACTTAAACAATTAAACACCTGTTGAAATATTCACTTTTAAAACAAAACACTACTTACAATAAGCATTCACAAAAATGTTCAAGATATTTTGTTGCTTCAAGCTACACAACAAACTAACTAACTGCTTACATATAAACTGCCTGTCATGTTATGATGTTTTGTTGCATCAGTATTTAGTTTGAAACATTTCGTCATATGATTCTCATTGGCTCGTACATTCAACCGTATTAACTCTAAATATTCTCTGAGCTCAACTTTAAACAATAAATAATGCAAGTATTCATTCCAAAGTTTTCAATTTTACAACATATGTAAAGAGTTGCATTTCATGAAATGTTTATTTCATAGTTTAAATGTAAACAAATATAAATAAGTCACGTGTACAAAATGAGCCAATCACGGAAGGTGTTTAATTTTAACTGACAGAAATGACTCTTATTAATTTACACAGGGTTTGTTTTTGAAAAAACACTTTTAAGTATGCTCTTTTTTACTAACTAGATCCGGGTCCGGCCGGATCTCTGTTAGGATCCGGCCGGACCCGGATCCGGACTTTTTTTTTTAAATTAGAATCCGGCCGGAACCGGACCCGGACTTTTTTTTCAAATTAGAATCCGGCCGGAACCGGATCCGGACTTTTTTTTCAAATTAGAGTCCGGCCGGATCCGGATATCAGACAAAAATGGCGATATCCGGCCGGACCCGGATAGTGAGTCCGGTACATCACTAGTTATTTGTTGCCCACTACTAATTCAAAGCGAAAAGAAAGTTTTACTTTAATTTTGTTATTATGTTATTTAGAAAAAAAGAGTGTAATGGTTTCCTGTTTTGCCCAATTTTGTATGTAAGTATTTTAATGAAAATCACATAAGTGCGTAAAGTTTATGTTATAGTCACTTCGTGTGAGGTTAAAAAAAGTTGTTTGTTTTTGTTTTTAAACTTAAACATTTTCGTACAACTGTTTATTTGTAATTTTGCGGTTATATCGTTTGGAGTAAGTGTTTTGAGAAATTTATTTATATCATAAATTTTTGGTTTATTATAACTTTACAAACAGGTATTATGTAAATACTAGTTTTAAAATTAGTTATTTTTCAAGTTGATAACTTTTAATTGAGTTATTAAACGTTAGAATCTACAATAAAATATTTATTTTAAATATTAATCTAAATAGCAATTTAATTTTAATTTTTGTCAAGTACCTTTAAAGGACAATTAAAATACCAGTGGTTAACTTTATCTCGTATGCAAAAGTATTAAAAAATAATCTATATAATAGTTTTTGTATGTTTTATGTAATTTTGAATTAAACTATGTTAACACATTAAAGTGAACTTTTTTTTCAAAGTTAGCAACATAAATGTTTTAATTTTGCTATTTATTTAGTTTTTAATATGTTCATACAACACCTACTTTTGATCATTTTGAAAATCAAATTAATTTTTTTAAGCGGAAAATATCGATCAAAATAGTTGCAGTTATTTGTATCGGCACAGGAAATTTGAATTTCCTATTTTGTATTGATTGTAAATAAATGTATAGAATGACGTTTTTCCGCAAATCTATTTACAATTAAGCAACTTAAAGAAGTTCTTATTTTACGAAAACATGTTATTTACATAAAAAACTTTTTAATAATTTAATTAACTTTGTATGAAACTTGATTAAGAAACTTAATTTTCGTAGAAGCTCGTACTACTTTAAGTTTTCCTTAATTTCTATATTGTTTTTGTTGTGGTGATATTTTTAAGCTGTTGTTGTTCAAAACATGTTTTGAATAACAAACGTTTTCACTCATAACTTAATAAAATCCCGTGTTACTTATTTATAACTTTTTCACGTTGGGTTTTGTTTAAACTACAGAAAGAAACTAAGTTTTTATAGTATTTAAGTACTTTTATGTACCTTAATTGTTCTATTAAATCGATCAACTAAGTTACAAAATAGTTTTGTACATAAAATTTGCTTACATACAAAACAGATTTTTATTAGTCACTTGAAATTTAGAAATATGAAAAATTAACACTTAAAAATCATATTCATAAAAAATTCACAACGGATATTATACAGTATTTATAGAGTTTTCATTTTCATACGTTAATGTATAATGTATGCATAAAATAGTGTCAGTGTACAATTATGATTAAAGTTTTTTTCTAGTTTTTATTAAATATAGAAGTTTTATTTATACTAAAAATTGAAGTGAAATTTAAACAGTAAAAAAAAATATATATTTATGTCAGTTAGCCAAAAATAACCTAAAAGCTCAAAGTATCTTTAAATTTTGCAAACTATGAACGTAAGGTCAAAAAAGCTTTAAAAATTGTGGTAACTATACATATGAAAATATTACCAATACAAAAATATAGTCTATATTTTTTGTTTAACAATATTTTTTTTTTATCTACATAAAATGACTGTAATATTAAAATAATAAATACAATTTACAGAATTCTCGTGTTTTTGAAAGTATTATCAAAACAAAATCAAGGGTTTTTCTGAAATACTCCATATATTTTATATAATTGTTGTGCAGGTGAACGGTGAATGCATGCACAACGTGACTCACGTGGACGCCAGGCTCATACTTCACAACGCCCACCAGCAAAAACTGATCAAAATTAAACTGCTGAGGTACAAGCACCAGCACAACACCGAAAAATATCACGTCAAGTTGGACAAACCGCCCGGCACGCAACTCGGCATTAAAGTGAGTTTTCGTTGAAAATTTTTCACACTATTTGAATTTATACCAACAATCGTCCAATGCGGATCTTAAATGTGCTTAAATTTATTATATGTGATATTTGCAGAAAACATAGTGTTTTCTTTTGCAAGCTTGTATTTTTTAAATCTGTAAAACCTTTTTAAATCTTGTAAAATGCTATAGCTTTAGTTTCTCCAAACTTAAACTTTCAAAGATGGTTGAGATGTTTGCCTGTCTGTTTTAAATGCAACTAAATAATGACTAAATAATTTTAGTTTGTTTTTCTATTTAGATAACACAACTATATAATAACTATAAGTTAGTTTATTTTTAGTTACTTTTGGCTGTTGTAACTGTAATTTATTTTTCATACAATTTATAACCAACATCACGGAAGAGTTTGTTTTAAATTTTAGTTTTGGAAAATAAATTTTTCAAGTAACAACTCGCGACTAATTAAAACAAAATTATTTATTACTTGAAGTATTTATACTTTCAATTATTCAAACAAATTACAAAAAATTTAACTTTGCAGATAACGGCGCGTGAGGACCTGGTCGGGGTGTACATACTGGAGCTGGTGAAGGGAAAGGTGAACCCTCAGGTGAGCAGAAACCTCAGGGTGGGCGACAGAATACTGAAAATAAACAATTGTGACGTCACCAACAGCTCTCCCGACCGAGCCGCCATGCTCATCAGTGTTCGTTGAATTTTTGTAAAAAAAAACTTGTGTTTTGCAATAAGTTTTACTTTTTTTTTAACGAGAAATATAAGTCAGCCCTAAATTTGGTTTTGAAATTAAAAAATGATATTCGAAATATTTGATTTTTATGTAGCATCGTTTTATCTTCGATAACTTTTAATTGATTTTATTAAACGGATAAACATGTTTATAATTATATTTTTGTAATTATCATTAAAAGTTGTTTAAAAAAAGTAGAAGTATAAACATTTTCTACTACAAAATTTTCTATTTTTATATTTTGTATAAGTTAATTTATCCGTTTTTCAGTATCTTATGAAAATAACTTATCTGAAACATTGTATATACTTAATTATATTTTATATCATTAAATAATAAAAAACATTTATACCACAGGAAGCTGTCAACAAAGTGGAACTGGTTATTTCCAGGTCGATTAATCAGATGTTCTACGAAGAAATATCGAACTATGACGTAATAAAGCAACCTAACAACATGCTGAAACGTTCTAAGGTAGTTTTTTTATTATATTAGCCAAGCAGATTTGTTATTTTTAATTAGAATTTCTTTAACTTAGAGTTTTGAAAATACAACCTTTGCATTAATTCAGTCAGTTTAATAAAAAAAGCAGTTTGGTAGCAAATATTATACTGTTGTAGTTTAAATCACCTAAGATGAAATTGAATCAAAAAATAAGTCAACATATGACTATTTATGTTGTAAACTTAAAATTACATGACCGAAATTAAAACACTAGAATAATTATATCTACTTGTTGTTCCAGTCTGAAATAAGAAGACCCGCACCACCAGTACCTGCAAACAGAAGATCGAATCAGATCAATCAGAGAAGCCCTAATTCCCAATTGACCAATGGCAGGCCTTCAAACATGCAACCGGCCAACATTCCGAATGCAGCTTCGGTGGCGAACAGGCTCGCAGATATAAACTTGGTTGAGAAAGAAAATCTTGTGACACAAAAAATCAAGGTTCGTTTGTTTTTAAGTTTATAAACGTCTAATAAATACAAAAGGGTTAGTTTGTATAAATAAATGAGTTAGAAAAAATAACTTAAGTAACTAACTGAGTAAAGAAATAACATAAAAATAAGAAGAATATCTTTACCTAAGTGGTGCAAGTCTATAAATTCCTGTTGTTATATTTAACACCTTTAATTTAATACGACCCAATAAATAAAAAATGTATTTTATGTTCATGAAAACTACACAATCAATATAGAATTAAAAAAAAAAGAACTCCTTTCCAAAAATTAAAATTCTGCGCAAGTAAGTTGTTCGGAAAGGCTCACATCAAGTCATTTATTGGTTGCCAGCAAGTAATGTTATTTTCAATATTATTCATTCAGACAACGACGGTGCACAAGCGCGTGGAGGAATGCCTGGGTATCGTGATAGCGGGTGGGTACAACAACGATTCAAGCTGCTGCCCCATCTACATCCGGGACATACTGCACGATTCAGTGTTCAACCACAGCAGTGGCATACAGAGGGGCGAAGTTATCGTCAGGGTCAACAGGTATCTGTTGTTTTTATGTTGGAAACCAAATTTCTAATTTATTGAATGTCTTTATAGTCTCTATTTTTCATTAAATTAGAGCTTATATCAGGGTTCGTGCGCGTCAGGCTAAGTCAGGCTAAATCAGTTTTTTTGAAAAAAGTTGAAAAACGTCAGGCTAAATCAGTTTTTGTGTTTAAAAATTTGAGAATCTCAGTTTTTGTCAGTTCAAATGTATGAAATATTTTTAATTAAGATCAAATTGAGATGTGAATTTATTTCTAAATAAAGATTTAGTTATTAAAGACAAAATCAGTCAGTATTTGTAAAAATAAGTGCTTAAAACCTTTTGTTGAATCTCTAAAATAATTTTAAGAATCTTCATTATTTTGTTTTTAGTAGATTATATACGTCATAATTATAAAAATTCATAAAAAAGTACAGTTTAAACATTTCAGTTTAGTTCAACAACTTGACTGTTTGTTTGAATTTGTTTACATGAGCTTTGTTTTTCAGAGCTTATTTGGTTAACCTGTTTTAATTTCTAATATAAAGGCTTTATACCAAATACTTTATAGATTAATACTCTTAGCAGTTTGTTCATATATTTTATTTTCTGTTTATTCAAAGTTATTAGAGATATTCACAAGACTAAAAAATTACTTGTGTAATATCATGGTTATTTTAATTAATTATTTTAAAAATTAAGATGCTTTAATGATAACATAAAGTTTTTGAGAGATGTGTTTAATTACATTTTGTTTTTCTTTTACAGACTTATTCACATTTCTGTTTTAATTAATAAAAGCTTTTGGTCCAGTCATGTAACTTATAATTGACGAATTCAAGTACTAATTGACACGAACCTTGTATATGGGTGATAAGTGGTGGATGTAACTAAGCCCCAAAATTTAATAAAGGTATGAATTCATTGAAGCAGAAATTATAATGACCAGTTAAAAATATTCAAGTTGCTGGGTAAGCGATTGATAGATGTTGAAAAATAATTCATTTATATTTTTATTTTCTTTAAAAGTAGTTTTGTGAATACTTTTATTGTGTTAATTTGCTATTTAAGACCCCCCAATACCCAAAATGCCTTCTGAAAGTGGTTTTTTCTACTTTGAAAAAATGTCAGGCTAAATAGGTCTCTGTCAGGCTAAATGAAAAGGAATTTCGCGCACTAACCCTGTTATATAAACAATCAAAAATCTTTTTCGGAATTTACCATTTCTGTTGAGGCTCAATTTATAAAGAATGTTTTCCAAAATTGATAGAGAATCAATACAAACGCTTTGTATGGTATAACAATTAATTTTGGTTTGAATTAGTGTTCCTTGATTTTGTTTTTTAAACTTGTTTTAAAGTATTAAATAATTGTTTGATGTAAAAAAAAATAATTATAATTCGATGGCATGTTAATAGGTCTAATGGTATATTAATACAGAAATAGGTATAAACTGTACTTAGTTTTTGTGTTTTATTTTAAGCATGTTTTTGTTTAACTCTATCAAAAAAAAACTACAGGATCTCACTGATAGGGCTCACATAACAAGCATTGCAACTTTTAAGAGATAATAATAAATTTTATTTTGATCATTAACATCCATGTATGCACGCAGGATCTCACTGATAGGAAGGTCACACAACGACGCGGTGCAACTTTTGAAGGAGATCGCGTTCACCTGCGACAAGGTGACGTTTGTTACTTGCAGCATCGACTACCACAACAAGAAGGAAGAAACCGATCTGTGGGAGAAAAACTTCGTCGGACTGTCCGCTGACAATGACGAGTTGGTGTTTGAGAAAATTAGTTTTTATGTTTTACAAGATTGTTGTTTAAAAAATATCTTGTGCATTTTTACCCATGCAGTTTTTGGAAAAACGTTTTTTTTTATAACAGCTGAAAATCTCTAACACAGTGAAACATTGTTTTATAACAGAGTTGAAACAAAACATTTTTATTTTTCCTCTAAAATTCAAAGGACTCTGATCGTTGCACTTACAACCAAAAAAAAACATAACAATTTTCACAGCACTACTCTATAAGATAATAGCATACCTGAAAGTATAAATATAATTAAGTTTTTAACAACCAAACATGTTCAGTGTGTCGCAACAAACGCGTTCCGTGTACAAGCACGCCTCGTCGCCGTCGTGGAAGACGTGGGTCTACCTCCCGTTGCGGCTGCACACCAAGCGCAGCATGACCATCAGCAAGCGGCACGCCACCCAGCCAATAGGAATCGTCCTCGTCAAGTCTTCCGTGCTGTCATTGGACGGCGAGAGGGGAGGGAGGCAGCAGCAGAAAGTTTTTATCATCAAGTTTGTACCTTTAGTTTTTGTAGTTTCGGATTTTTTTTAATGCTTAATACGAAAAGTTTATATTGAAAGTTGAAAAAATTTTCAAATGTTTTTTTACTAATTTATAGTTTTTGTTTAAGAATGTCTTTTGCTTTTAGTAAAACTTCATGTTTTAGAAAAGAATTGTTCTTTACATGGCTTAAAAGTCTCACAGATCTGTTAAGTTTTTATACTTTCCCTTGCAATATGAATTAGAATATTAAAAAATACAGTTTTTGATAGCTTTAACAAAATCCATTAAAGCTCTCAAAATAACTTACATTATTTTTTGTAAAGATCGAGATATCTAAGATACAGTCAAAACAACTTGTTATAATTTACAATTGTGAAATTATTTTTTTTTTACAGGTCAATAATCGAAGGTTCACCCGCGCACAAGCAGCTTCAGGGGCTGATGTGGGTGGGAGACATCTTGTGGGCGGTTAACAACCAGTTGCTGGGCGACATGAGCGTTGCCAGGGTGACCAAGTTGCTGCGGGATTCCCACGTCATCAGCTACAACATCACCACCGTCACCTGCCCCGGTAGCTTGCATTGATCAGTTTCGAACATGGGGATTTTTTTATGGTTCTGCGAATGGATGCACTTTTGTCTTGGTTTATAAAGTATAAATGTGGAGGTGATAGAGAATATTTAATTGAGTTTGAAAATAATGAAGTCGGCTTTACATTCACATTTCTTACTTTTTCTTTTTGACGTCACAAAACTCTGTGATTAAAATCGCAATTTCTCAGAAACTATAACTTGATGTTGTTAACTATCTCTGAAATATTTTTTTCTTTAGACTGACTGAAATTTGAGTTTTGCTTTACAAAAAAGTTTATATAACAAATAAGTGCGTCCATTGTCGTTAAGCTTTCAAAATAAATTGAAAAATTAGATATTTATGTATAAAAATTTCATATTATTTTGACTCTTCATGAAGTTTGAGCAAATTAGTTATTGTTATACTTAGTTTATATTGTGTGTAAGTTTAAAATTTTTCTTAATGAACGCTGAAAAAGCAAAAATAACTTATAAAATTCATTATGATTATTATAAAAATATCAATTTTATCAGAATAATGTGTGTTTCAGCTTAAACTTATTTGAACTGTTAGATGTGAATAATGTTCTAGTTAATTTGTACAATCACTTTCTTTATTATTTTCTTTTGATTTTCGCTTGTTTAGGCTTTTGGTAGGGTGAGCTAACTTTTATTTATTTGGATTTATCGAACAATTTTTATTTTGTCTGAACAGTTAACCTTTAAAAAATTTAACTGTTAATCAAAGTTTAATACTATGATGTTTAATAAAGTTGCTTAATTCATTAATGTTCTTCAAATACTGCAAAAAAATCTATATTGAAACTTTAAATTAGACGTGCCTTTAATTATAATATAAAATGAACTGCATTTAAATATTGGATCAAATTATTATTTCGAAAATAACTATCTCTATAAAACAAAATCAATTTGTTTATAATTCAACAAAACATTTATGTAAACTAAATGATATATGATAACCAAGTCATTAAAAACTGTTTAAGTTGCTTAATGAATTAGTTTATGAATAATATAATCAACATGGTATTTTTTATTTGGTTACTATATCTTTAAATGTTCTAAAACTTTGAGTAGTGTTTTGGAATTAGGTGTGTGGATTGAAAATAATTATAGTTTTACAAACATACTTGAAATTTTGACAAAAATAATTCAAAAAGACAGCAGAGGACTACTAAAAAACTAAAAAATATTTTTTAGTTTTACATTGTTTTTCGTTCAAGGAACTCTTGTTTTTATTTACTGCCTTTTTATATACATTTTTTCTTTGTATTAATACTTTTTATTTATACTAACTTATTTGAAACAAAAAACTTTTCAATTTCTGATAGTTTTTACAGTATTATTTTAGTTAACTCAAGACTTTTTTATAAACAAATATATTATCTGAACGAATTTTACACTTATATAAAATTTAAAATACTTATTTAGTTACATTTACTTTTTTACGAAAACAATATTGTTAACTTTTTAAATTTTGAATGTTTTTTTATCCAAATAATTAACTATAAAGACTTACAATTTTATGTTTTCTGAATGTTGTTATAACAAAATAAAGTTAGTTATTATTTATTTGCAGCATTTGAATGATTTGACTTTTATCGTGGTTAATAAACATTTTTCATTATTTGTTGCTTTTTTTTAGTATAATAAGCAGTATTTTTAATAAAGATATTTTATGTACACTAAATATTTTATTCAATATTTTTGATTATTTAAAGAAAAGTTTAATAGTCTCCTTCACTTTTTCAAGTATTTATAAAAAGGGGATGGGTCAAATATAGACGAAGACACTTTTGCTTAATAGACAATTTTGCACAAAAGTAAAAAAAAATTAATACCGCCCCTTGGTTTGGGGTAACAGATCTAAATTAAAAAGTTAATTAATGAAAAAAACTGAAAAATGTTACCCACCAAAGGTTTGGGGTAACAGTGATAATTAAAAAAAATAAAAACCATAAAAAAGTATTTAGTGTCCCTTCGTGCATTTTTGACACCTACCCGTTTTAAAAGGTACATACTACTTAAAAAAAAGTACCGCAAAAGCCTATTAACAACTGTTAATCATGTATTTTAAAACTCTTCCAATTACATTTAACATGTTTTTATAAATTATATACAGTAAGCTGAAAAGTAAAACTGCAATCGCAAAACTGCGTATGCACTTTAAATTGGCTTTTTCAAAGCATGATATTTTACAAAGAGTTTAAAAACTTATTTTTAATTTGACGAGTTTAAGTTATTAAAAACGTTTATGAAGTTTTACATTAAAAATAATAACTTATTTATACTGGTTTATTCTATGTGTAAAACATTTTTAAGATGAAATGTTTATTACCTTATAACGTTATATATAATATTTTTATAATTGGCCAAAAATACTCACTTTGGTTGAAAAATTGTAATAAAAAGACTTGTTTTTCGAAATACCAGACAAATAGGTTTAATAAAATAAGTTTAAACCTAAAGTCTGAACTTGCTACAGTTCTTGGCGTTTTTTCATTTAAAATCAACATGCCAAAAGTCACTCAGAAAATTCATTTAAATAATTATCTACATCAAGCACAATACTTCAAGTAGTTTTGTTGTGCGCCAACTTATTTTTACTTCAAGTTCTTTAAACCATATGACACTTTAAAAAGCTACAACTATTTTAGCAAGCTTAGATCACATCGCTTCAATCATCAGACTACATGTTTTCGGTAGACTGATACCTATACTTAATCTTACCTAAGAAAGCGTAGTCGTCAGTCTGCAAACAATTAAGTTGTTTTGCCATAGTTTACCTAAAGCTAGTTGTCTTATAGTTGAAATGGTACAATGTAAGTTATGTTAATGGAAGTTGTATAATGAAATAACATAAGCACACAAAAGTCAAGGCTCTACGAATCACCGCCGATATTTTCTCTGATTTAAAGTTTTTATAGTTTAAATTACATTATTTAAGACAAGATGAAACTTTTTCACAAATAGTTCTTAACTTACTTAATAGTACGTAGGTTTTTATAAAGTAAAACAGTTTTCAAACTCAATGTATAAGCCTTGTTGTGTAAACGAAAGTAGTCTAAAATATAGAGCACACTGTAAACTTCTTGTACACTTCGTAAAAAAACAGCATTGCTTGATTATAACTTTTCTAAATTTTAAACATATAGTTGTTAAAAAAAGATTTGTACTATATTAATTACACAAAATGTGTATAACTTCAGTCAGCTGTTCACAGTAAGAAAAATATGAGGCAAAAAAAGGAAGCCGACTTATATTTTTACTATTTATTGAACGACAAAAAAAGTGCTCAAAATATTTGGTCAAAGGACCTGGTGCACGAAGAACTTTCGATTATCAAGTCATACATCACTTATATATCTTTTGACGTTTATTTCAGAACAATTAATATTTTAGACTTTTTATACAAATTTTTGACTATCTAACTTGAATATGTATTTTATCGCAATTTTGTTTTATTATCAGTAATGTTATTTCAGAAAATTGAAACTAAAAACAAACTATTCTGTATTCTATTTCTTTTTAACTGCATGTATAACAAAATAATTAAATCCATGATAGCTTAAACACACTATATATTTAATTATTGTAGGATGTAGAAATAACCCACGTTTTACAGTGTTATTTCCTACAAGTTTCGATTAGAATTTGCATATAAAGAAAGTTTGTTTAAAGCTACTAATTAAGCTAGATGACGTTCTTCAAAGTTTTGAAAAGATAGTTATAGTAAAGACAAAACGGTTCTACCTTAACAATAAGTGCATTAAGAAAATAAATAACTAGACTCGTCATGTATTTAAAGAAAAATAAAGACATAAGTTTTGTTAAACGTATGAAACTGCAGTAACAAAGTGTAATCAGCATATTAAGATGTTTACATATATACGACAAGTTTTAATAGTAGTAACACGTAAAACGACTACTAGAAATAAATAATCACTAAGTAAAAAGCTTTAAAGCATAACTTAACCGACAACTCCAAGAAAAACAAAATATCGTTATACCTGTTTTTTAAGGTATTTTTTTCACCTTAGTAAAGAATTTATTACGATTTATTGTTGTTTACAAAGCAGCTCATACATCAAACTTATTTACAAAAGCTTATAAAGCTTACATTTAAACATAATAAACAGCCAAAACAAAATTTGTTATAAGCTTTTACACGTGCCTTAATATTTATTTGTTGCTAATTCTACTTTATACTTTGTCAAAACAATTAAATAATAAAATATAAATGTATTAAAAAAACAGAAAAATTATTTGTGAAAGTATACAGTAAAACGAGACTTTTATAAAAAGTAACTGTTTTTTTCCATTATATCATGAGTCATAGAACATTTAAAAGCAATATATTTAATCTAAGAAAAAATAATAATAACCGTGAAGTTTAAGTTTTAATATCCAATATAGGGATAAACAAATAATCTAGGTTTTACTTAAATTTTAAGTTTTAAACAGTTTAAAAAATATAAGATTTGAATTTTCTTTTATGATGAATTTGCTTATGTGTTTATCAGTCTTAAATTCAGATTCTGTATACTACTTAACACTTATCATCACGTATAGAAACTTTGTTAAAAATAATTAAAACCGCTTTGTAAGTTTAATCTTGTTATCATTTTATTACATGTCGTATATTTTTACCCAATTGCATGTGTAAGTATCTTTTTTGATACCTACTGTGAACTCTAATCTTCCTAGAGAACTAGTACTTAAAGTATAACGATTTTACTGTAGCTAAATAATGTTTAACAACAAGATGCTTAATAAGTATATATTACATTTAAATTTTAATAAAACAGATATCTTCATTGTTATTTAAAATTTCAATATCAAGTGCTAATAAACAAACACGGTACTAGTTTTTTATTCGTTGAAAACTGTATTTACATGTTTTAAAATTATAACAGTACTTTAAAAATAAGACACTGAAAATTTGTTTAAACACTAATACTTTGTTCTTATAATGTCAAAAACTGTAATTAAAATTATTTTATTAACTAAAAAGAAAAATTATGAAAAAAATTTTTTAAATGGAAAAAACAACATGTTTAAAAATACGTTCAAATTTTAACATTGAAAAAAAAATATCGTCATTAAAATTTCAGAAGGTACACACTTACAAGTGAGGATATACATAATCCATAAAACTCAACTAAATTATTTTTTAAGTGACCCATGTGACAGTTTCAAACCAGTTTCACTTCCGCTTCTCCAAATGTGGACACAGTCTTCATCAATACCAGGAATATTACTTTGGTTTGGAGAATTATCAGGTTAACCAACGGTACATCTGCAAATTGCAGGTTGGTTGAGGTCTGTTACGTCATAAACAGTTCCATTTATCTGTCTGTAGTTTCCTTCTTACCCTTTATCGTTCATGCCAATTCAAAGATATTTGTTGCCGATATTTTTTTCGACCAAGTCTCTCATTTCACTGAAAAAATAAAATACAAACAATTAATACAATAAATGTTTCGTTAAAAATGTTTTGAAATTTTCCACTTAGTTTAATATTTTAGTTTTTATGACTCATAAGTATACTTTAACTATTTAAGTCAAAAGAAAAGTATTTAATATCTAAATCAATTTGAAAAAACTTATGTTTTACTTATGTTTTAGACTTCTAAACTTTCGCCTCAATTTGATTTTAGAAAACAGTTTTGTTTAAGTAATTAAAATGAAGATAAACTTACTTTGTATATTTTACGTATAACTTGAATATTTTTCATTATTATATTTACTTGGAAATTCATAATTAATTTTACTTGATTTTTTGAAATTTTACTTAAAATAATTATAGTTTGTCGTAACAAAATTGTTTTTAGATGCTATTGGAAATAACTTTGAACAATTTTAAAAATCGTACTTATCTTATAAATATTTTGTAAATCATCACAATGATAAATATCACAGTGAGATATCATGTTGGTTTTATTATTTTAATATCTTTTTAACAATTTTTGTTATTGCGATGAATGATGTTTATGATTTAACTGATGTTTTAATTTGTCCTTGTAAATAATTCTAGCTTTTGTGTACCTTAAAAAATATTGATAGTCTAATATTTATTAGAAAACATAAAGTCATAAACAATGTAAAAGAATTATGCGTTTTACATCTGCTTCTACATTACCTAATCTTTTTAGTTATTCTTTGTTATTATTTGTTATTCAAAAAAATTAAGTGTAAACTGTTTCAATTATTTTTAAAACAAAAACTAAAAAAAAAACAGTATACCTTACAAGAGTTCGTGTATTATGCTATTTAAGCATAAAACTCTTTACTAGTTTGGAAATTTACATTAAAATAAATTAAATGGAAAAAATTACAGATGTTTAAGTTTTTCATAAAATATACAAAATTACATGATTTTTTTTAGTTCTTTTGGTTTAAATTAAATAAACAGTTTCGTAATGTCTTTAACCTTATGCTACCTTCGTGTTTTAACAATTAGCACAACAACTGCTTAATTTTATTGTTTGAAAATATTCTAAAACTTTATTTTATCACGTTACAAGTTTTACATGTAAGATACACTTTTTACGTTAGTTAGAATACAAATCTTAAAAGAAAGTTAAAAGAATTAAGAAGATAAAACTGTATGAACATAATTAAAGCTTTTCAGAATACAAACTAAAACATATTCGAGAACTTGTTAGAATATTGTACACTTCGATTCAAAGCTTACTATTTAAAAAAAAATCAATTCACTGTTAAATGTCTTTTGTTAGAAAATTTTTAAGGTGTATATTCCCTTATAATGTTTACAAAAATGTAAACAACTAACTTTATGGTAGTTTAATGAGTTTTTCTTTTTTTTTTTTTGATAATTTTGATTGCACAAATAGAACGTTAGAAATTAAACGTTTCTCGTAAACTTATGGTTAAAATTGCTTATTAAAGCAAGTAAAAACTAAATTCATTAAAGCACTTCAGAGTACAATGCTTTTTTATGTAATAAATGTATTTATTCTGTTGATTACATTATAGTCTAATTTAATATTAAAATGTACTTTTTACTAAGTAAAAGCGTTTGTTTAGATAAAATTTTGAAAACTTCAGAATATAAAAATATTAAACCTGTTTTCATATATTTTGAACTTGTAAAACAATGATTATTCAACGGCTAAGCTTAGTTTAAATGTTATGTAACTTTTTTTAGTTCTATATAGACTTTAACTTTTTATCACTGAAAAGCAACTTGTGTAATACTTAAACAAAAATAATTGTTTAATTTCAGACATCTGCTTATTTTCCCAAACATGTAACATTATTACAGCTCGTATCGACGGTTTAGAAAACGTTTTAATATAAGCTTTTAGTTTCAAAAATAACTAACTTTATAAGATGAATAAACTTTAAATAAAATTTTTATTCATTTCTTTAAGCGTAATAAATTTTAAGATTTAAACAAATAAATGTTATTGAATAAAATATTTTAACAACTTATTGCGAATTTGAAGTATGTAAAAAATGATACAAACAATTTGCGACTTGTTGAGGTGAGTTTCTGTTTGATACTGTTTGATAAAGTTTTTAATTTTGAATTTTAAAAAATATTACGTATTTTTAATCTCATCAATTTCATTGATTTTCAAATAATAAACCCAAAGTATTTGATTTAGTTAATTGTTTCTAAACACCCTACTAATTTTGCCATATCGTCTTAAACCTAATTTTTTTTGAAAAAAGAAACTAGTTTAACTTTGAAAGTATCAATTGTAAAAAAATGTATTTTTATAAATATTTCTTAAACTACCTACATTTATTTTACCGGTTTTTACCACTATGTCATTTTCCGCGTTTCTAGTTTTTTCCTGTAGTAATAATTTTCCCTGCTCGAGTTGCCCCTGCTCAAGTTCAACTTGACTTATTGTACTCGTGTGGTATTAAATTTTCAACAACGATAATGATTTAAGTTACATGGTGCAGAAACTTCATGCAGCTCTAGAATTAAACTTTCCAACTTTTTTTGTATTGAAAACGTGTAAATGTTTAAGATGCAGCTGACACAGATTTAGCTTACAGCTCCAATTTTACGAACTTTTTGAACATCAAATATATAAAAAAAATAATAATTTAACAGGGAAATAAATGACGTTCATGTACACTTTTGGCTGTAATTTTTTGTACAACTTCATGATAACATAACTCTCTTATATTTTAAGCTGATATAGAATTTTTTATATCATTTTAAAGCTCAATTCCAATTGCATTTTAAAGCTTTTTAATAAAGTTACTTTGACGTGGTTTGGGGTTCTACAGCTGAATCTGGGGCCTATTTAAAGCAGCGTGTTTAAAGGCTTAAATTCTAAAATAAAAAAATAGCATAATTTTTCATTGTTTTAGGTGGAACTATAGCACCAGTGTTCCACCCCACGCGACGCCCCTGGATTCTACCAGGCTAAAAGCTTTAACGCCGACTATTTTATAGTTACTTTGAATTAAACTGAAGAAGGATAAAAGACAAAAATAAATGAGAATATTCTTTTGTGTTACGTCACCACTTAAAATTTATTTGTTAAGAAAGTTGAAAAATCTTAGAATTAAAATAATACAACGCTTTCAAATTATTGTTTTGATATCTTGTTTTAAAAGATTTTGTAAATCTGAATAGACTTAGAAATTATAACTTTAGCTAAAATAATACTTGTTTAAAATAGCTAAAAACTAGTGTCTAACATAGAAATGCTATTAACTGTTTTTCAATGGTTTTTATCAGACAACATTTCATTTAAATTTTCATGTTGTAAAAATATATTTTATACGATTTTAAAGCTACTAGTTCATATAAACTACTAACTTTTAATAAAAATAGGCAACAGAGTATTGCGTTAGACACACGTTAAGTTTGCGGCATAGTGTAAAATATATATTAATAACATTTCAGCTTGATTTGATACCAAGCTGAAATATATCGATTCATAAAAAAATACTTTGTTTATCTCAGGGTTTAGTTTTAAACGTCTGGCAAAGATTCATTGAAAAATCAAACTCAAGCTGACTTCTTAGCGCAAGACAACGTTATGTAACAGAGATAAAACAATGTTAAAATTGTGGATGACTACTTTATTTAAAAGTACTTTGACAAGATAAAATTTTTGTTCTGTTTTAAGACATTTTTATTTTTTGAGAACTAAATAAAGAATAATGGGTGCACGACTGTTCAAATTCGGACAATTCAAATTCTTAATAAAAAATTGAAACAGCAAAAAATAAAAAGTTAATGTACATTTGTTTAAATAAAAAATTGATATGTAAAACATAATAATATCTAAAGGCCATTTTTTTCCTTTTTGCAAAAAATTAAATTTTTTTTGAAATATGGCGTTATTAAAATAAAAAATATAGTTATTTTTTGTATTTTTAAACTATATTTAAAAATATTTTAGATTTTTCAAAATAGATAAGAGTGGTTTGTAGACATTAATAAGATCTACATACGCATTTTATATTTTTTTCAAATTTATATTATTTTTTGAGATACAGTCTTTTAAATATTTTTTTAAGAATTTGAATTGTCGGAATTTGAGTTGTCCGAATTTGAATTGTCATGTAACCAAGAATAATATATTAGTAGGTAGGACTATAATACGTATGTTTTTTTTAATAATTTTAATATTTATATTGAAAACTATAATACTTTTTCATATTTTAATAAATCTCCTCGTTTCCTTTTCCCCTAGCTTGTACATAAATTTAGTATATACACTGTTTATCATGTAAACTTTTTAAAACAGTTTTGTTGTTTCAATGATTAATTTTTGTTTTTAATGTTTATTCTGTAAGTATAGTTTATATGTATTATATAATCTAAGTTTAATAATAAATTTTCAATTTTATTAAACAAAACAATGTTTCACTCGTTTTAATACGAGATCTTCAGTTGTTTAAAATCTTATTCAATTAGAATTCTATTTAAATAAGATTTAAACAACTGAAGATCTCGTATTAAAACGAGTAAAATATTGTTTATGAAATTTAAAATCTATATTTTATTAAGTTGAGAACTTTAATTGCCACCTTTAAAGTATAAAGTACGCAATATAATCTAAGTTAGCAATTGCTTGAATATATTTTATTTAAGACTCAGATTTAGTCTGCGACAAGGTTTTAGCTAAAAAATATTTTTTTGAAAACAAAAAACTTGAGGTTTATTATGACAAACTTTCTCAAATGCACTCATAGTTTGATTCTAAATGCATCTTAGTTTAAAATTTTATTACTGTTTCTGTAGAAATATTGATTAATTTATAAAATAAAAATTTCCATGCAAGCCAAATTTCTTTTTAACAAACCTGGCCAACTGACTCAAAAGATACAAACAAAAATTGTTTAAGCAACTAAGATAATTAAATTTTTTTATAAACTAGTATATTTATTTTTACCTGACTAAAACTAAAACTCTGCTGCGAAATGAATTGTCAAGCTCTTTAAAGCATATTCTAATACAAAGTGGTAACTCAACAGGTTAAATAGTAATTTAATAGTTAGTATGAGGTTATGATAAACAGTGTTTTAAACTAATATTGTCTATAAATAAGGTCAATTGAAGTTAAAGATAGACTTTTGTTAACGTTTATTATTTCAATGTATTTTAAGTTTTAAAGCAGATTGTTATGTTATTAACATTTTGAAAATGTTAAATGTTAAACTTTATCTATTGTTGTTTCTAAAAGTTTGTTTTACAGTTACTGGTTAAGAATAAAAAAATATAAACTTATTTCAATTTAATAAGTAGATTTTTAATGAAAAATTTAGTTTATTAATGATGACATAATTATGTATAGCATAAAGTAGTTAAAATCAAGAAAAATTGCATTTGGAAATGTATGAATATCAGTAGTATTAAAAACGTTTTTTACTAGTTTAACTATTTAGATAATCAAGCAAAATCAGAAAAAACTTTAATTATTTTATTATTTTAGTTTCAAAGTTAATTATTCTTCTAGTTAAAAACAGTTGATTAAATTATTACAAGTTACAATCTAGAATAAATATTTTTTTTTATAAAATAGCAATTTAAGTTTTATTTTTGTCAAGTACCTCTAAAGGACAATTAAAATACCAGTGGTTAACTCTATCTCGTATGCAAAAGTATTTAAAAAAGAAATCTATATAATATTTTTTGTATGTTTTACAATTCTAAAATTTAGTTAAACTAACACAACATGAATGTTATCCAAAAAGCAAAACATGAAAACTTTTAAGGGTGCTACTTAATTTCTTTTATATGTTTATATGACACCTACTTGAAAGTCTAATTAATTTTCAAACAATTGTTCAATTAATTTTTTCAAACGGCAAATATCGATCAAAATAGTTGCAGTTATTTGTATCGGCACAGGAAATTTGAATTTCATATTTTGTATTGATTGTAAATAAATGTATAAAATGACGTTTTTTCGCAAATCTTTTTATGAATAAGTAATTTTTAAAGGTCGTATTACACGAAAAAATTTTATTTACATAAAAAACTTTTTAATAATTTAATTAACTTTGTATGAAACTTGATTAAGAAACTTAATTTTCGTACAAGCTCGTACTACTTTAAATTTTCCTTAATTTCTATATTGTTTTTGTTGTGGTGATATTTTTAAGCTATTGTTATTCAAAACATGTTTTGAATAACAAACGTTTTCACTCATAACTTAATAAAATCTCGTGTTACTTATTTATAACTTTTTTACGTTGGGTTTGTTTAAATTACAGAAAGAAACTAAGTTTTTATAGTATTCAAATACTTTTATACACCTTAATTGTTCTATTAAGTCGATAAACTGAGTTACGAATTAGTTTTGTACATAAAATTTGCTTACATACAAAACAGTTTTTTATTAATCACTTGAAATTTAGAAATATAAAAAATTTAACACTTTCAAATTATAACTAAAATATAATTTACGACGGATATTATAAAGTATTTATAAAGTTCTCATTTTTATAAGTTAATGTGTAATGTATGCATAAAATTATAATTCTAAAAATGATATTGAATTTAAAAAGTAAACTGTATTATCATGTTAGTGTACAATTATAACAACAGTTATTAATCTAGTTTTTTGTTAGATATAGAACTTTTATTGATACGAGAAATCAAAATGAAATTAAAACAGTAAAAAAAAATTATAAATATGTCAGTTAACCAAAAATAACCTAAAAGCTCAAAGTATCTTTAAATTTTGCAAACTATGAACGTAAGGTCAAAAAAGCTTTAAAAATTGTGGTAACTATACATATGAAAATATTACCAATACAAGAATATAGTCTATATTTTTTGTTTAACAATAATTAATTTTTTCTATCTACACAAAATGACTGTAATAGTAAAGTAATAAATACAATATTCATATTATTTTCTTATAATATTTTGGTAACTGTGTATTTAAAAATATTATCAATACAAAAAAAATCAAGGGTTTTTCTGAAATACTCCATATATTTTATATAATTGTTGTTCAGGTGAACGGTGAATGCATGCACAACGTGACTCACGTGGACGCCAGGCTCATACTTCACAACGCCCACCAGCAAAAACTGATCAAAATTAAACTGCTGAGGTACAAGCACCAGCACAACACCGAAAAATATCACGTCAAGTTGGACAAACCGCCCGGCACGCAACTCGGCATTAAAGTGAGTTTTCGTTGAAAATTTTTCACACTATTTGAATTTATACCAACAATAGTCCAATGCGGAACTTAAATGTGCTTAAATTTATTATATGTGATATTTGCAGAAAACATAGTGTTTTCTTTTGCAAGCTTGTACTTTCAAAATCTGTAAAACCTTTTTTAATCCTTGAAAAATTCTATAGTTTTAGTTTCTCCAAACTTAAACTTTCAAAGATGGTTGAGATGTTTGCCTGTCAGTTTTAAATGCAACTAAATAATGGCTAAATAATTTTAGTTTGTTTTTCTATTTAGATAAGAGCACGACGTTGTTGTTAAACAATGATAGATAAAAATAGTTTTTAAAAATATCTTTTGGCTGTTTTAAGTGTAATTTTTTTTTCCAAACTATTTGTTACCTATATCATATAAGAGTTTGTTTCAAGTATTAATTTCGGAAAATAAATAAAGTAACAACTCGCGACTAGTTAAAACAAAATTACTTATTACTTGAAGTATTTATACTTTCATTCTTTCAAACAAGTTACACAAATTTAACTTTGCAGATAACGGCGCGTGAGGACCTGGTCGGGGTGTACATACTGGAGCTGGTGAAGGGAAAGGTGAACCCCCAGGTGAGCAGAAACCTCAGGGTGGGCGACAGAATACTGAAAATAAACAATTGTGACGTCACCAACAGCTCTCCCGACCGAGCCGCCATGCTCATCAGTGTTCGTTGATTTTTTGTAAAAAAAATGTGTTTTGCAATAAGTTTTATTTTTTTTAACGACAAATATAAGTCAGCCCTAAATTTGGTTTTGAAATTGAAAAATGAATATTCGAAATATTCGATATTTATGTAGCATTGTTTTATCTTCGATAACTTTTAATTGATTTTATTAAACGGATAAACATATTTATAATTATATTTTTGTAATTATCATTTAAAGTTGTTTAAAAAAAGTAGAAGTATAAACATTTTCTACTACAAAATTTTCTATTTTTATATTTTGTATAAGTTAATTTATCCGTTTTTCAGTATCTTATGAAAATAACTTATCTGAAACATTGTATATATTTAATTATATTTTAAATCATTAAATAATAAAAAACATTTATACCACAGGAAGCTGTCAACAAAGTGGAACTGGTTATTTCCAGGTCGATTAATCAGATGTTCTACGAAGAAATATCCAATTATGACGTAATAAAGCAACCTAACAACATGCTGAAACGTTCTAAGGTAGTTTTTTATATTAGCCAAGCAGATTTGTTATTTTTAATTAGAATTTCATTAACTTAGAGTTTTGAAAATACAACCTTTGCATTAATTCAGCCAGTTTAATAAAAAAAGCAGTTTGGTAGCAAATATTATACTGTTGTAGTTTAAATCACCTAAGATGAAATTGAATCAAAAAATAAGTCAACATATGACTATTTATGTTGTAAACTTAAAATTACATAAAAGAAACTAAAACACTAAAATAATTATATCTACTTGTTGTTCCAGTCTGAAATAAGAAGACCCGCACCACCAGTACCTGCAAACAGAAGATCGAATCAGACCAATCAGAGAAGCCCCAATTCCCAATTGACCAATGGCAGGCCTTCAAACATGCAACCGGCCAACATTCCGAATGCAGCTTCGGTGGCGAACAGGCTCGCAGATATGAACTTGATTGAGAAAGAAAATCTTGTGACACAAAAAATCAAGGTTCGTTTGTTATTAAGTACAATTATAAATGTCTAATCAATACAAATGGGTTAGTTTGTATAAATAAATGAGTTAGAGAAAATAACTTAAGTAACTAACTGAGTAAAGAAATAACATAAAAATAAGAAGAATATCTTTACCTAAGTGGTACAAGTCTATAAATTCCTGTTGTTATAATTAACACCTTTAATTTAATACGACCCAATAAATAAAAAATGTATTTTATGTTCATGAAAACTACACAATCAATATAGAATTAAAAAAAAAAGAACTCCTTTCCAAAAATTAAAATTCTGCGCAAGTAAGTTGTTCGGAAAGGCTCACATCAAGTCATTTATTGGTTGCCAGCAAGTAATGCTATTTTCAATATTATTCATTCAGACAACGACGGTGCACAAGCGCGTGGAGGAATGCCTGGGTATCGTGATAGCGGGTGGGTACAACAACGATTCAAGCTGCTGCCCCATCTACATCCGGGACATACTGCACGATTCAGTGTTCAACCACAGCAGTGGCATACAGAGGGGCGAAGTTATCGTCAGGGTCAACAGGTATCTGTTGTTTTTATGTTGGAAACCAAATTTCTAATTTATTGAATGTCTTTATAGTCTCTATTTTTCATTAACTTAGAGCTTATATCAGGGTTCGTGCGCGTCAGGCTAAGTCAGGCTAAATCAGTTTTTTTGAAAAAAGTTGAAAAACGTCAGGCTAAATCAGTTTTTGTGTTTAAAAATTTGAGAATCTCAGTTTTTGTCAGTTCAAATGTATGAAATATTTTTAATTAAGATCAAATTGAGATGTGAATTTATTTTTAAATAAAGATTTAGTTATTAAAGACAAAATCAGTCAGTATTTGTAAAAATAAGTGCTTAAAACCTTTTGTTGAATCTCTAAAATAATTTTAAGAATCTTCATTATTTTGTTTTTAGTAGATTATATACGTCATAATTATAAAAATTTATAAAAAAGTACAGTTTAAACATTTCAGTTTAGTTCAACAACTTGACTGTTTGTTTGAATTTGTTTACATGAGCTTTGTTTTTCAGAGCTTATTTGGTTAACCTGTTTTAATTTCTAATATAAAGGCTTTATACCAAATACTTTATAGATTAATACTCTTAGTAGTTTGTTCATATATTTTATTTTCTGTTTATTCAAAGTTATTAGAGATATTCACAAGACTAAAAAATTACTTGTGTAATATCATGGTTATTTTAATTAATTATTTTAAAAATTAAGATGCTTTAATGATAACATAAAGTTTTTGAGAGATGTGTTTAATTACATTTTGTTTTTCTTTTACAGACTTATTCACATTTCTGTTTTAATTAATAAAAGCTTTTGGTCCAGTCATGTAACTTATAATTGACGAATTCAAGTACTAATTGACACGAACCTTGTATATGGGTGATAAGTGGTGGATGTAACTAAGCCCCAAAATTTAATAAAGGTATGAATTCATTGAAGCAGAAATTATAATGACCAGTTAAAAATATTCAAGTTGCTGGGTAAGCGATTGATAGATGTTGAAAAATAATTCATTTATATTTTTATTTTCTTTAAAAGTAGTTTTGTGAATACTTTTATTGTGTTAATTTGCTATTTAAGACCCCCCAATACCCAAAATGCCTTCTGAAAGTAGTTTTTTCTACTTTGAAAAAATGTCAGGCTAAATAGGTCTCTGTCAGGCTAAATGAAAAGGAATTTCGCGCACTAACCCTGTTATATAAACAATCAAAAATCTTTTTCGGAATTTACCATTTCTGTTGAGGCTCAATTTATAAAGAATGTTTTCCAAAATTGATAGAGAATCAATACAAACGCTTTGTATGGTATAACAATTAATTTTGGTTTGAATTAGTGTTCCTTGATTTTGTTTTTTAAACTTGATTTAAAGTATTAAATAATTGTTTGATGTAAAAAAAAATAATTATAATTCGATGGCATGTTAATAGGTCTAATGGTATATTAATACAGAAATAGGTATAAACTGTACTTAGTTTTTGTGTTTTATTTTAAGCATGTTTTTGCTTAACTCTATCAAAAAAAACTACAGGATCTCACTGATAGGGCTCACATAACAAGCATTGCAACTTTTAAGAGATAATAATAAAGTTTATTTTGATCATTAACATCCATGTATGCACGCAGGATCTCACTGATAGGAAGGTCACACAACGACGCGGTGCAACTTTTGAAGGAGATCGCGTTCACCTGCGACAAGGTGACGTTTGTTACTTGCAGCATCGACTACCACAACAAGAAGGAAGAAACAGATCTGTGGGAGAAAAACTTCGTCGGACTGTCCGCTGACAATGACGAGTTGGTGTTTGAGAAAATTAGTTTTTATGTTTTACAGAGCTGATTGTTGTTTTAAAAATATTTTTGCATTTTATCTATGCAATTTTGAAAAAAAGTATTTTTTTACAGCTGAAAATCTCTAACAGAGTGAAACATTGTTTTATAACAGAGTTGAAACAAAACATTTTTAGTTTTTCTCTTAAATTCAAAGGAATCTGATCGTTGCACTTACAACCAAAAAAAAACATAACAATTTTCACAGCACTACTCTATAAGATAATAGCATACCTGAAAGTATAAATATAATTAGGCGTAGTTTTTAACAACATATAAATTATTCACCAAACACGTTCAGTGTGCCGCAACAAACGCGTTCCGTGTACAAGCACGCCTCGTCGCCGTCCTGGAAGACGTGGGTCTACCTCCCGTTGCGGCTGCACACCAAGCGCAGCATGACCATCAGCAAGCGGCACGCCACCCAGCCAATAGGAATCGTCCTCGTCAAGTCTTCCGTGCTGTCATTGGACGGCGAGAGGGGAGGGAGGCAGCAGCAGAAAGTTTTTATCATCAAGTTTGTACCTTTAGTTTTTGTAGTTTCGGATTTTTTTAATGCTAAATACTAAAAGTTTGTATTGAAAGTTGTAAGCATTTTCAAGTGGGTTTTTTTAATTATTAATAGTTTTCGTTTTAGGATGTCTTTTGTTTTTAGTAAAATTTCATCTTTAAGAAAAAAAGAATTTTTCTTTACATAGCTTAAAATTCTCATAAATCTGTTAAGTTTTTATACTTTCCCTTGCAATATGAATTGGAATGTAATAAATACATTTTTTGATAGCTTTAGCAAAATCCATTAAAACTCTCAAAATAACTTACATTAATTTTTGTAAAGGTCGAGATATCTAAGAAATAGTCAAAACAACTTGTTATAATTTACAAACGTGAAATTAACATTTTTTATATTTTCACAAGTCAATAATCGAAGGTTCACCGGCGCACAAGCAGCTTCAGGGGCTGATGTGGGTGGGAGACATCTTGTGGGCCGTTAACAACCAGTTGCTGGGCGACATGAGCGTTGCCAGGGTGACCAAGTTGCTGCGGGATTCCCACGTCATCAGCTACAACATCACCACCGTCACCTGCCCCGGTAGCTTGCATTGATCAGTTTCGATCATGGGGATTTTTTTATGGTTCTGCGAATGGATGCACTTTTGTCTTGGTTTATAAAGTATAAATGTGGAGGTGATAGAGAATATTTAATTGAGTTTGAAATTAATGAAGTCGGCTTTACATTCACATTTCTTACTTTTTCTTTTTTACGTCACAAAACTCTGTGATTAAAATCGCAATTTTTCAGAAACTATAACTTGATGTTGTTTACTTTCCTTTAAAGTAATTCTTTCATTGGACTGACTGAAATTTGAGCTTTGCTTTACAAAAAAGTTTATATAACAAATAAGTGCGTCCATTGTCGTTGGGCTTTCAAAATAAATTGAAACATTTCATATTATTTTGACTCTTCATGAGGTTTGAGCAAATTAGTTATTGTTATATTTAGTTTATATTGTGTGTAAGTTTTAAATTTTTCTTAGTGAACGCTGAAAAAGCAAAAATAACTTATAAAATTAGTTATCATTATTATAAAAATATCAATTTTATCAGAATAATGAGTATTTCAGCTTAAACTTATTTGAACTGTTAGATGTGAATAATGTTCTAGTTAATTTGTACAATCACTTTTTTTATTATTTGCTTTTGATTTTCGCTTGTTTAGGCTTTTGGTAGGGTGAGCTAACTTTTATTTATTTGGATTTATCGAACAGTTTTTATTTTGTTTGAACAGTTAACCTTTAAGAAATTTAACTGTTAATCAAAGTTTAATACTATAATGTTTAATAAAGTTGCTTGATACATTAATGTTCTTCAAATACTGCAAAACAAATCTATATTGAAACTTTAAATTAGATGTGCCTTTAATTATAATATAAAATGAACTGTATTTGAATATTGGATCAAATTATTATTTCGAAAATAACTATCTTTATAAAACAACATCAATTTGTTTATAATTCAACAAAACATTTATGTAAACTAAAAAATATATATTAACTAAGTCTTAATAAACTGTTAAAGTTGCTTAACGAATTAGTTTATGTATTATATAATCAACATGGTATTTTTTATTTGGTTATCATTTCTTCAAATGTTCTATAACTTTGAGTAGTGTTTTTAAATTAGGTGTGTGGCTTGAAAAAAAAAGTTTTACGATTATGTTTGAAACAATTATGAAAATAACTTAAAAGTTTTGTTAAAAGACAGCAGTTGACTACTAAAAAACTAAAAAATATATTTTAGTTTTCCATTTGTTTTTCGTTCAAGGAACAATTGTTTTTATTTACTGCCTTTTTATATATACTTTTTCTTTGTACGAATACTTTTTATTTATACTAACTTATTTGAAACAAATAACTTTTCAGTTTCTGACAATTTTTACAGTATTTTTTCAGTCAACTCAAACCTTTTTTAAAAACAATTATTTTGTTTGAACTGATTGTACAAATATACAAAATTTAAAATACTTATTTAGACTCCATTTACTTATTTAAAAAAACAATATTATTAACTCTTTAAATGTTGATTTTTTTTATCAAATGAAATAACTAAAAAAAGACTAGCATTTTTATGTTTTCTGATTGTTGTTAAAATAAAGTTAGTTATTATTTATTTGCAGCATTTGAATAATTTGAGTTTCATCGTGGTTAATAAACATTTTTCATTATTTGTTATTTTTTAAGTATAATAAACATTATTTTTAATAAAAATTACTTATGATCTCTAAATATTTTAGTCTCTATATATATTTTTAAACTTTTAAAGAAAAGTTCAATAGCCTCTTTCACTTTTTCAAGTATTTATAAAAAGGGGATGGGTCAAATGTAGACGAAGACACTTTTGCTTAATAGACAATTTTGCACAAGAGTAGTTTTATCAACGATTATCAAGCCATACATCACTTATATACCTTTTGACGTCTATTTCAGAACAATTAATGTTTTAGACTTTTTATACAAATTTTTGACTATCTAATTTGAATATATATTTTATCGCAAGTTTGTTTTACTATCAGTAATGTTATTTCAAAAAATTGAAACTAAAAACAAACTATTCTGTATTCTATTTCTTTTTAACTGCATGTATAACAAAATAATTAAATCCATGATAGCTTAAACACAACATATATTAAATCATTGTAGTATGTAGAAATAACCCACGTTTTACAGTGTTATTTCCTACAAGTTTCGATTAGAATCTGCATATAAAGAAAGCTTGTTTAAAGATACTAGTTAAGCCAGATGATGTTCTTCAAAGTTTTGAAAAGATAGTTATAGTAAACACAAAACGGTACTACCTTATCAATAAGTGCAGTAAAAAATCAAATAACTAGATTCGTCATGTATTAAAAGAAAAATAAAGACATAAGTTTTGTTAAACGTATGAAACTGCAGTAACAAAGTTTAATCAACAAATTAAAATGTTTACATATATACGACAAGTTTTAATAGTAGTAACGCGTAAAACGACTACGAGAAATAAATAATCACTAAGCAAAAAGCTTTCAAGCATAACCTAACCAACAACTCCAAGAAAAACAAAATATCGTTTTATCTGTTTTTAAGGTATTTTTTTACCTTAGTACAGAATTTATTACGATTTGTCGTTGTCTACAAAGCAGCTCATATATCAAACTTGCTTACAAAAGCTATAAAGCTTACGTTAAAACATAATAAACAGCCAAAACTAAATTTGTTATAAGTTTTTACACGTGCCTTAATATTTGTTTGTTGTTAATACACTTTGTCAAAACAACTAAATAATATATTTTAAATGTATAAAAAAATATTTGTATAAGTATACAGTAAAGCGAGACTTAATAAATAACTGTTTTTTTTCCTTTATATCATGAGTCATAACATTTAAAATTAATATATTTAATCCTAAAAAATATAAACCGTGAAGTTTAAGTTTTAAAATCCAATGTAGTAATAAATAAACAATCTAGGTTTTACTTAATTGTCAAATTTTCAACAGTTTAAAAAGTATAAGATTTGAATTCTCGTTTTTGATGAATTTGCTTATGTGTTTATCAGTCTTAAGTTTAGATTCTGTGTACTACTCAACACTTATCATCACGTATAGAAACTTTGTCAAAAACAATTAAAACCGCTTTGTAAGTCTAATCTTGTTATCATTTTATTACATGTCGTGTATTTTTACCCAATTGCATGTGTAAGTATCTTTTTTGATACCTACTGTGAACTCTAATCTTCCTAGAGAACTAGTACTTAAAGTATAACGGTTTTACTGTAGCTAAACAATGTTTAATGATAAGTTGCATAATTAGTCTATATATTACATTTAAATTTCAATAAAACAGATATCTTCATTGTTGTTTAAAATTTCAATAACAAGTGCTGATAAACAAACACGGTACTAATTTTTTATTCGTTGAAAACTGTATTTACATGTTTTAAAATTATAACAGTACTATAAAAACAAGACACTGAAAATTTGTTTGAACACTAATACTTTGTTCTTATAATATTAGAAAACTGTAATTAAGATTATCTTATTAACTAAAAACAAAATTTATGAAAAAAAATTCAAATTTTTAACAACAATAAACAACATGTTCAAAAATACGTTCAAATTTTAACATTGAAAAAATAATATCTTTATTAAAATTTCAGAAGGTACACACTTACAAGTGAGGATATACATAAACCATAGAACTCAACTAAATTATTTTTAAAGTGACCCATGTGACAGGTTCAAACCAGTTTCACTTCCGCTTCTCCAAATGTGGACACAGTCTTCATCAATACCAGGAATATCACTTTGGTTTGGAGAATTATCAGGTTAGCCAACGGTATATCTGCAAAGTGCAGGTTGGTTGAAGTCTGTTACGTCATAAACAGTTCCATTTATCAGTCTGTAGTTTCCTTCTTGCCCTTTATCGTTCATGCCAATTCATAGATATTTGTGGCCGATATTTTTTTCGACTAAGTCTCTTATTTCACTGAAAAAATAAAATACAAACATTTAATACAGTAAATGCTCGTTAAACATGTTTTGAAATTTTCCACTTAGTTTAATTTTTTAGTTTTTATGACTCATAAGTATACTTTAACTATTTAAGTCAAAAGAAAAGTATTTAATATCTAAAACAATTTGAAAAAACTTATGTTTTACTTATGTTTTAGACTTCTAAACTTTCGCCTCAATTTAATTTTAGAAAAGAGTTTCGTTTAAGTAATTAAAATGAAGATAAACTTACTTTGTATATTTTACATATAACTTGAATATTTTTCATTATTATATTTACTTGGAAATTCATAATTAATTTTACTTGATTTTTTGAAAATTTACTTAAAATAATTATAGTTTGTCGTAACAAAATTGTTTTTAGATGCTTTTGGAAATAACTTTGAACAATTTTTAAAATCGTACTTATCTTATAGATATTTTGTAAATCATCACAATGATAAATATCACAGTGAGATATCATGTTGGTTTTATTATTTTAATATAATTTTTACAATTTTTGTTATTGCAATGACTGATGTTTATGATTTAACTGATGTTTTAATTTGTCTACGTAAATAATTCTAGCTTTTGTGTACCTTAAAAAATATTGATAGTCTAACATTTATTAGAAAACATAAAGTCATAAACAATATAAAATAATTATGCGTTTTACATCTGCTTCTACATTACCTAATACTTTTAGTTATTCTTTGTTATTAGTTGTTATTCAAAAAAATTAAGTGTAAACTGTTTCAATTATTTTTAAAACAAAAATTAAAAAAAAAACAGTATACCTTACAAGAGTTCGTGTATTATGCTATTTAAGCATAAAACTCTTTACTGGTTTGGAAATTTACACTAAAATAAATTAAATGGAAAAAATTATAGATGTTTAAGTTTTTCATAAAATATACAAAATTATATGATTATTTTTTAGTTCTTTTGGTTTACATTAAATAAACAGTTTCGTAATGTCTTTAACCTTATGCTACCTTCGTGTTTTAAAAAATAGCACAACAATTGTTTAATTTTTATAGTTTGAAAATATTCTAAAACTTTATTTTATCACGTTACAAGTTTTACATGTAAGATACATTGTTTACGTTACTTAGAACACAAATATTAAAAGAAAGTTAAAAGAATTAAGAAGATAAAACTGTATGAACATAATTAAAGCTTTTCGGAATACAAACTAAAACATATTCGAGAACTTGTTAGAATATTGTACACTTCGATTCAAAGCTTACTATTTAAAACAAATTCAATTCACTGTTAAATGTCTTTTGTTAGATAATTTTTAAGGTGTATATTCACTTATAATGTTTACAAAACTGTACACAACTAACTTCATGGTAGTTTGATGAGTTTTTCTGTTTTTTTTTTTTGACAATTTTGATTGCACAAATAGAACGTTAGAAATTAAACGTTTCTCGTAAACTTATGGTTAAAATTGCTTATTAAAGCAAGTAAAAACTAAACTCATTAAAGCACTTCAGAGTAAAATGCTTTTTTATGTAATAAATGTATTTATTCTTTTGATTACATTATAGTCTAATTTAATATTAAAATGAACTTTTTACTAAGTAAACGAGTTTGTTTAGATAAAACTTTGAAAATTTCAGAATATAAAAATATTAAACCTGTTTTCATAGATTTTGAACTTGTAAAACAAATGATTATTCAACGGCTAAGCTTAGTTCAAGTGTTATGTAACTTTTTTTAGTTCTTTATAGACTTTAACTTTTTATCACTGAAAAGCAACTTATGTAATACTTAAACAAAAATACTTGTTTAATTTCAGACATCTGCTTACTTTCCCAAACATGTAACATTATTACAGCTCGTATCGACGATTTAGAAAATGTTTTAATATAAGCTTTTAGTTTCGAAAATAACTAACTATATAAGATGAATAAACTTTAAATAAAATTTTTATTCATTTCTTTAAGCGTAATAAATTTTAAGATTTAAAAAAATAAATGTTATTGAATAAAATATTTTAACAACTTATTGCGAATTTGAAGTATGTAAAAAATGTTACAAACAATTTGCGACTTGTTGAGGTGAGTTTCTGTTTGATACTGCTTGATGAAGTTTCTTATTTTTGAATTTTCAAAAATATCACGAATTTTAAATCTCATCTATTTCATTGATTTTCAAATAATAAACCCAAAGTATTTGATTTACTTAATTGTTTTTAAACACCCTACTAGTTTTGCCATATCGTCTTAAACCTAATTTTTTTTGAAAAAAAAGAAACTAGCTTAACTTTGAAAGTTTCAATTGTAAAAAAATGCATTTTCATAAATATTTCTTAAACTACCTACATTAATTTTACCGGTTTTTACCACTATGTCATTTTCCGCTTTTCTAGTTTTTTTCTGTAGTAATAATTTTCCCTGCTCGAGTTGCCCCTGCTCAAGTTCAACTTGACTTATTGTACTCGTGTGGTATTAAATTTTCAACAACGATAATGATTTAAGTTACATGGTGCAGAAACTTCATGCAGCTCTAGAATTCAACTTTCCAACTTTTTTTGTATTAAAAACGTGTAAATGTTTAAGACGCAGCTGACACAGATTTAGCTTACAGCTCCAATTTTACGAACATTTTGAACATCAAATAAAAAAAAAAAAAAAACTAATTTAACAGGGAAATAAATGACGTTCATGTACACTTTTGGCTGTAATTTTTTGTACAACTTCGTGATAACATAACTTTCTTATATTTTAAGCTGACATAGAATTTTTTATAACATTTTAAAGCTCAATTGCATTTTAAAGCTTTTAAATAAAGTTACTTTGACGTAGTTTGGGGTTGTACAGCTGAATCAGGGGCCCATTTAAAGCAGCGTGTTCAAAAGCTTAAATTCTAAAATAATAAAATAGCATAATTTTTCGTTGTTTTAGGTGGAGCTACAGCACCAGCGTTCCACCCCACGCGACGCCCCTGGATTCTACCAGGCTAAAAGCTTGAACGCCGACTATTTTATAGTTATTTTGAATTAAACTGAAGAAGAATAAAAGACAAAAATAAATAAGAATATTTTTTTGTGTTACGTCACCACTTAAAATTTATTTGTTGAAAAAGTTGAAACAATTTAGAATTAAAATAATACAAAGCTTTCAAATTATTGTTTTGATATCTTGTTTTATAAGATTTTGTAAATCCAAATAGACTTAGAAATTATAACTTTAGCTAAAATAATACTTGTTTAAAAAAGCTAAAAACGAGTGTCTAACATAGAAATGCTATTAACTGTTTTCCAAGGGTTTTTGTCAGACAATACTTCATTTGAATTTTCTTTATAGTTTTTATATTGTAAAAATATATTTTATACGATTTTATTCATATAAACTACTAACTTTTAATAAAAATAGGCAACAGAGTATTGCGTTAGACACACGTTAAGTAAGCGGCATAGCGTAAAATATAGATTAATTACATTTCAGCTTGATTTGATACCAAGCTTAAAAATCTCGATTCATAAAAAATACTTTGTTTATTTCAGGTTTTAGTTTTAAACGTCTGCCAAAGTTTCATTAAAAAATCAAACTCAAGCTGACTTCTTAGCGCAAAACAACGTTATGTAACAGAGATAAAACAATGCTAAAATTGTGGATGACTACTTCATTCAAAAGTACTTTGACAAGATAAAATTTTTGTCCTGTTTTAAGAAATTTTTATTTTTTGAGAACTAAATAAAAAATTAATATGTAAATCATAATAATATTTACAGGCCATTTTTTTATTTTGCAAAAAATTAAATATTTTATGAAATATGGCGTTATAAAAATAAGAAATATAGTTATTTTTTGTATTTTTGAAATATCTTTAAAATTATTTTAGATTTTTCAAAATAGATAAAAGTGGTTTGTAGACATTAATAAGATCTACCTACGCATTTTTTATTTTTTTAAATTTACAGCACTTTTTGAGATACAGTCTTTTAAATACTTTTTTAAGAATTTGAATTGTCGGAATTTAAGTTGTCCGAACTTGAATTGTCATGTAACCAAGAATAATATATTAGTAATTAGGACTATAATACGTATGTTTATTTTTATAATTTTAATATTTATATTGAAAACTACAATAATTTTTCATATTTTAATAAATCTCCTCGTTTCCTTTTCCCTTAGCTTGTACATTAATTTTAGTATATACACTGTTTATCATATAAACTTTTTAAAACAGTTTTGTTGTTTCAATGTTTAACTTTTGTTTTTAATTTTTATTCTGTAAGTATAGTTTATATCTGTTATAAAATCTAAGTTAGCAATTGCTTGAATGTATTTTATTCAAGACTCGGATTTAGTCTGCAACAAGGTTTTAGCTAAAAAATATTTTTTTGAAAACAAACAATTTGAGGTTTAGTATGACAAACTTTCTCAAATGCACTCATAGTTTGATTCTGAATGCATCTTAGTTTAGTATTTCATTACTGTTCCTGTAGAAATATTGTTATTTTATAAAATAAAAATTTCCATGCAAGCCAAATTTCTTTTTAACAAACCTGGCCAACTGACTCAAAAGATACAAACAAAAATTGTTTAAGCAACTAAGATAATTAAACGTTTTTATAAACTAGTATATTTACTTTTACCTGACTAAAACTAAAACTCTGCTGCGAAATGAATTGTCAAGCTTTTTAAAGCATATTATAATACAAAGTGGTAACTCAACAGTTTTATAATAGTAATTTTATTAGTATGAGGTTATGATCAACAGTATTTTAAACTAATGTTGTCTATAAATAATTGAAGTTAATTGAAGTTAAAGATAGACTTTTGTAAATGTTTATTATTTCCACGTATTTTAAGTTTTAAAGCAGATTGTTATGTTATTAACATTTAGAAAATGTTAAATGTTAAACTTTATCTAATGTTGTTTCTAAAAGTTTACTGTTGTTTACAGTTACTGGTTAGGAATAAAAAATTATAAAATTATTTTAATTTGATAAATAGATTTTTTAATAGATGACATTAATATGTATAGCATAAAGTAGTTAAAATCAAGAAAAAATTGTATTTGGAAATGTATAAATATCAGTAGTATTTAAAACGTCTTTTACTAGTTTAACTATTTAGATAATCAAGCAAAATCAAAAAAAACTTTATGATTTGTTAAACAACAATTGTTAAACTTGTTTGTTTCCAAAATTAAAGGTTAAAGAAAATAAAAAGGTTTCCAGTTAGTGTAGAAGTATATAATGATTTTAAGACTTATAACAACCATTTGACTGACTATACTAAGCTAGTAAGGCTTTGTTAGTTAAAACACAAGGTTAAAGCTTTGGAAAACATCAAGATTATCCAAAGTAGTTTATATGATCTAAGACTGCTCATTTAACGTTTTTGATATCTGAGACTACTTTTAGATCAGGGTTTCCCAAAATCTTTTGTCTAATTGCACCTTTTGAAGAAATTAAAAACGCATTTGCTCCCTCGAACAAGATTACTCAAAAAACTACATTCAAATTTGCTTTTTCTAGTCACTAAAATAGCCATAGTCTGCTTGACAACTTTTTCAGGCAACTTTGTTAAAATAAGTAGTATATACTATAAATGTATTTTATTGCGTATCAGTGTGAATTTTTTAAAAGGCAAGTAACATTTTAGTAAATGAAGAAGGTTTCCTATGATATAAAACAACTGACCAAAGTGAAGTAAAAACTCACTAACTTAGTTTGTGTTAAGAAGCTATACAATATACTAGTCAAACTTTATAAATCAAAGTTGTTTTCTATAAGTGTTAAAAGATGATTTTCGAGACAAAAAAAAAGCCCAAGAAATTTTTTCAAAAAACTTGGTGAACAAAAAATCTTTCGGTTATCCAGTAATACTTCACGGTTACAATTAAATTAAAAGTCTTACGTTTATATGTTTAATAGTTTAATAAGAATTTTATGAAATTTGAAATTATATTCAGTTTGTATTACAATTTTAAATAAAAAATTAAAGATACTTTAAGAAAATAAGGCGTTAATGGAATTTGGAAACACATTCATTGTTAAGTTTTTTAATGTACCTTTATGGGTTTTTCCTATAAATTATAGCCTAAATGTGTTATTTTAGTATTTTGTCAAAACAAACGTTAAATAAAATCGAGTTATATATAGTTTATTATTTATGTCAGTCATATTAGAATAAATAAGTCTTAAATTAGGTTGTTAAAAATACTTGTTTATACTGTGCTCTTAAATATGACTGTTTTAGTTCAGGGAATTATATTTAATTATAAAACTTCTTATTACAGTTCGCGCATTAATTTTATGAAAATTTTATTAAGTTTTTAAACACTAACAAACTTGCTTACTAAATTAGCTTTCCAAGCTACAACTATTTTCTGATTATGCTAGTAACTTTAACGAATTTTAAATATTATTCACTAAATAGAAACCAAGGATGAAAGCATTTCAATATTAACTCTTACAGGTAGGTTTATTAATAATAAACAAAATGTATCTAAGTGGTTCAAATTTATATCAGTTTATAAAAAGCTTTTCTGATCCTCAAAATTCATTGCGCAATTTTTGTAATGAAGAAAAAGACAAGACTTGTAAAGCAATCGAAAATTTAAAAAAAGAATTGAAGGAAACAAAAGAAAATTTGTTAAAAAAAAGAAAGAATTTTTTCAGTACAATACTTCAAACTTCAAAACTCCCTCTCCAAATTTTAAGTACAAACTTGAACTAATGAAAACAGATGATCCAGACTATGTTACTTGGAAAAATTCGCTGGATTTGGATTCTAAGTTAGCCAGCCCTTCAGAAACTGAATCTAATAAAGAGTTAAACACTCTAAAACAAAAGAAACTTACGTACAATATTTACAGAGTGAAAGCAACTGATGGAGATATTGAGGAATCAAAAAGCTCGTGGTCTTCTAGCTTACTCTTACTTCATGCAACCAAGGGGCCAAATGTTAAAGGTATACTAAAAGAAGGGTTCAGACCGTCGAAATCTGGCAAGTATGGCCCTGGAGTCTATACAACTAACAGTTTTAATTATGCTTATAAATATGGTATTTGTTTTGTGAATGACGAAGGTATTCCGAAACACCTGAGTTATTTGTTTGTCAATAATGTAAAACGTACCAAGAAGAAAACAAAATCTACAAAATTAAATAACGTAGAGCAAGTAAGTGAAAAGAAAAAAAGAAAAATTTCATTTGCACTTCCAAAAGCTTCTTATCCTTTGTATAGAAATGGAAAGAAAATTATTCTAAATCTTAAATCAAAATCTGTAGCATCCGAAAAAATTTTAAACGATTACACTAATAAAGAGCCTTTTCTAAAGATTGTTGATGATTATTTATATCGAGAACTAAGTCGTTTCGAAAATTCTCCTCAAGATACATTTGACAGTCAGAATAACAAAATTTTAAATGGCACATTTCAATATAATGTTAATAAAGAAAAAATAGCTGTAGCACATCATGATTTAGTTACTCCTGCATATTTGATAAAATTTAAAGTTAAAGAAGAAGTGCAAGAAGTTGTTAAACTTGTACTGTACGACAAATTACACGTGTATAGGTTTAGCAAACAAACTGGAAACGAAATAAAACCTATAAGTCTGTCTAAGAGTTCAAATTATCAAAGTAGTTCAACTACTATAAATGAGTACACTAATAAACAGTTTTATTCAGAGTTGGAAGCAGAAATAGATACAAACCAAAGACCAAAAGTAGAATTAATAGAATCTCAATTCGATCATATAATTAATACAATTAAAAAACAGTTGTCATTTAGATTAGATAGTCTTTTTCAAAATAGTAATAATAATTCACTGATGTATAGGACAGAAGTGTTGAAGTCTACAGATGAAGATTATCAGTTTATATTTAGTTCAATTAATAATGAAACGTCTGAAAAAAACCCAAACGTTTTCAATAACTTTAGAGTTGTTCCTGTTGGTCAAAAGGTTAAAAAAGTTCACAATGCTTCCCTCTACCTTCACGGAATTAAGTCTGACAAAATTATAAACACACTTGAGTCTGGTTATCCAAATGGTTGGAATTCTTATAAAGAACAGTGCAAAAAAGGATGCTTCGATCCTAATGACATCTTACGCCCTAATAATTGCTCTTGGAAGGCATCTAACGTTTTAACAACAGAGCTTTTAAAAGGTACTAGCTACTGTAATGTTAATGGTGAAGGTAAGAAATTGTCATTTGTTTTTGTTGTAGGCAAGGGAAAAGCTAATTTGTTTTGTGATCTAGGTGTTAAAAGAATACGTTTATCGGAAGGAGGATACCATGAAAAGTCTGTCATTATCAGAAAAATACATTGAAATCAGACAGTAGAGGTTGTTCTATTACTTCCGGCTCTTATAGAAATCCTGAAAATACGACTGAAACACCTTCAGTAGGAATGGTACCTGCATATTTGATTGTATTCTATAAACAGTTTAGATAAGTAGCAAAATAACTTCAGTTTCATATCAGACCAAAACAAGATATTAGATTTTATGAGACTATTATTTATTTAGAACTGTTAAAGTTAATTTTTATACACTAATATGTATAATTATGTATAATACTTATAAGAAGTATAATTTTTTTTTAAATTGATAAATTAATATTCTTCTAAATTTACAAACTGTTAAAAGACTTCCTTTATTAATCTTTTCTTAAAAATAAGTTTTATCTAATAAATTTCTATATAAATCGTTTGGTCTAACAATTGTTCCATATATAAAGCTCATATTTTTTTTCTAATATATTTTGTTGTGCCTCTAACACTTCTATAATTTTATATATAAATCTCAAACTAGATTTAGTTAAATTTTTTATTTCTACATTTGTGATACCTTGTAGTCAATATTTCTTGATTTTGACAATTATATCCGTGTATTAAATTCACTTATTAATAGAAGTTTTTGTACAGAAAGTTTATCTTAAGGTGTTATTTTATAATATTATGCAAAACCTTTTTCATAATAATAAACTTTTGCTAAGATTGGTGTGTTTATTTTTTATAGTAGCGATTTACGTTTTTTTTTATACAGTGTGGCCTGCGACTACTCTTATTCAATATAAAAATTAATTTTACTTAAAACAGTGCACTAAAAACAAGGTCTACTATAACATAAAATAAAAGCAAAACAAATAAATTTGTAGACTTGTAATTTATAAGTAAGTTATAGTTTTTACTACAGATAAAATAATTAAAGCAAAAATAAATTATTGAAAACCAGCTTATTTTAGCTTACAATTATTCAAGCGGAACTTTGAGTTGAAATTTTGTGTGGCTGATAATAGAATAGTTTAAAAACTTTGAAAACTAATTTTTTACAATTTATTGAACGTTCTCTAACAAAGTTTTGAAAAGTTAAATACAAATAAAATTAAAAAGAACACTATAGAACTAGTTTTTTAAATTTGTTAAAATTTGTCTTTATGTTAGTTATTTTAAACTATAAAATGTTTAACATATTTATTTCAGGGATTTTTGCTATCAGGTGGAAATAATTAGTAAAATCCGAAATTGTAAACGGGAAATTGATTACGAAAGGGGCAATATTTTGTAATGTAATAATAATGTATGTTTATGGAAATAAATATGAATAAGAAGCTCTGTAATAGACTAACATAAACTCATACTGCATATTGTAGTTAAAAAAATTTTTAGAAGTTAGGTTAAAATAATTAAAATGTATTTTTTTTGTTACTGTAAGTTTTTTGTACAAAATATCATTTATTCTTTGTTATAATAAAAGGTTTAATCAAACCAATTGAATTAAAAAATTTTATAATAATAGTTGTATTTTATAAACTTATTTTTTATTGAATTATATTCGTTATTTGCATTAAGTGTGTAGATTACAGAACTAAACTAAACCTTGCAAGGTATAGTGTAATTTTTAATGGCGCAATCTAATATTTATTCAAGTTTTTGTTTCATTTATTCATTGGTTTTTATTTTTATCTCAAAAAATGGGTTTCGATCTTAAGCAAAATGGTCATAGTCTAAATTTAAGTTTTATAAGATGGTTAATTCAAATTCAACATTTAAACTTACTTATTAATTTTATAATTTTTATTTTAGAATAGTCAAGAAACTGAATCAATTCCTCATTTAACGCGTCGCTCCAGACTTAATTTTTCTAAATTAGTATAAACAATGTACACCAAGCAAAGAAAAAAACTTAAAATTTTAGTTTCAAACAAACTAAGTAATATAAGTATTTTTGGGTCGCATTTAAAACATTCCTTTTAAAAATGTCAGGTTTACGTCAACCTAAATTAGTTAAAATATAATAAAGAACAGTTAAAAGTTGATTTATAAGGTTAAAGTTTATAAGTTTTAAAAGATTTATTTTATCTAAACTTGTGAAGTTATGGTGTTATAATACTATCATAAGTACTACAGTTTAAAGCAGTCTATTTACAATTTAAATTATTTAATTCAAAGTTATTACTAGCTTGTCATCATATAGTAGTCTAAAAAATGTTCAATTAATTAACGTAATAGTAATAAAACGATAAAACAGAACTATTAAAATCAAAATGTTATATAATAGAGCTGCATAACAAGCTGTTGAGGATTAAAACACATATTCAACAAAACTTTTTAAGGCAATAAATATAGTTCTAATTATTTTATAACAAATATTCTTGCAAAAACTTATTTTAATAAGAAGTTTTAATCAAGTTTAGTTCACTAAACTAAAATACAAAGTTTTAATAAAGAACAAAAAATTAAGGTAGATTTAGTTGTACAGCTATTCTTTGTTACGATATTTAAAATGTCACTACGAAATGCACTTCTAGCAAGTTAAAGATTATTAAATTTCAGTTATTTGACATATAATAAACTAAATTACTTAGTAAAAGCAAAGTAAATAACGTTATTTCGTTTTACCAATTTTTTTTAGATATCAAATCTTAAACATGCAAGTAACAAATTTATAAAACTTTGTTTAAATAAAAATGTTAAAACAAGAGCATTAAATAAATAGTAGCTACACAATCACGAGATAACTTTAAGTATATAACTTTGTTGAAAGAAAAATGTTTTAGTAAGTTACTGGTTTGTATCGTAAATACTTTTAGAAGCTTAATATTGTTGAGTTGTTAAGTTAATTTATTAATTTAATTGATCTTTTTCTAGTTATAACTATTTTCCAATTAGTTTCGAAAAAAGTGTTTATAAAACTACAAATGAACTAAATGACTGGTACTAGCAACAAAATATGCTTTTTATCTCATATAATATTGTTTGAAACAGGCTCTTGCTTTTTATAGTTGTCGATGTTGTTGGTAATGTAGTTGTTAAAGTAGTTGTCGTTGTTAATGCTTTTTCATTCACCAAAATGATACTCATAATGACTTTATTTTTGCGAAGTTTATTTTGTTCCGTTTCATAAGCCTAAAATAAAACAAAAAAAAAAGTAATTATTTATTTAAATATGTTTATAGTTAAAAGTTGTCAAAGTACACATATTTGATAAACTGTAAAATTTTGAGTATAAAATTTAAAAAATTCGAAGAGGAAAAAAAGTTTATAACTGCTTTTGAGTTTTTAAAAGTAAGTGTATTACAAGCCTAATTGTTAAAAATTATTTTACTATGGAAAGTTAGTTTAAGTATTTATTATTTCAAAAGTAGTCGAAGCTACTTACAAAACACTAGTTATGAATTTAATTAAGTTAAATCAGCTGACCAACATTTTTTCAATCAACATTAAAGTTAGTAATTTTATTTTGTAAACTTACAAGAATATATTTTGGAAATTGTACTACTAAAATTAGGGTTTATTTTGTCAACTTAAAGTTTCAAACGTTTTTTCACTTAATACAATACTTTATAATCACAATACTATAAGAATTAAAAATATATTTTTTTTTTGCTTTATAACATAATTTTTAAGTTACAAAATCAATTTGAACACATGTTTTTAAGTTTTCTTTATTAATCGGCAACATACGTAAAACTAAAAAGTTATAAAACGAATTTCTCAGTTTAATAGTTTAATTTTTTAATAAACTTTAAAGGTATTATAAAACTTTTTTTTAAATAACAATTACTCACCACAACCCATACATCGTTGAAAGTAAGAATTGGTTCTGTGTATTTGTCATTTTTAACGGTTACTTTCTCCGTTTCTTGATCCAAGTTGAGGTATTTGACCAGATTCATGTACTCGGTCATGTTTTTGGTTTCCCAGCAATACCAAACTTTACCCGCCAAACCCGTGTCGGCGTCATTGGTCTGTGTTGAATTTTATGCTGTTTTAAAAACAAACTAAAAGTCTAGAGACTGAATGTAGATTAAAATAAAACTGTATAAATCACAGTTTTTGGTTTTAATACAACGGCCCTTAAAAATTAATTGCTTCAAAATATTTTCACTTGATGATTTTTTTTCGATATTTTTTAACTTTAGTAACAAAATCTATAAATTAATATCGACAAATCCAAGTACGTAAAATATTTTTATGAATCTAGCACCCCACTAAAGTAAAAAAACTGACATTTATTTCGACTACAGTTTTGTTTTCCACCAAATACTGCCAATGAGTAGTTCCATTTTGCGATGGGTTGGTGAACACGGGGTGATTGTCGTTGTTATCGTCCACGTGAATTATGAACCGTTGGATTGAGTAATACTTGTCTGAGTCCACGCCGTTGGACGCTTTTATAATAAGCTGGTAAAAAGATTAAGACTACATTAGTAATATGTTTGTTAATTAATAAAAATAAAGTTAACTAAATCTTTTTACATATTAAAAAACATGTGATTTTGTTGCTACTTAAAATTAAACAAGTTGTTTTCTTTGTCAGGTTTAAACTTAGGTAAGCTTTGGGAAGTAAAAATAAAGTAACACATGAGCTTTAATTAGCAATAAAAAAAATAACGGTACAGAACTTGTTGTAGTAAGTTTACGAAAAGTTTTAATCAATGACTAAATAAGAAGGTTTAAAAGCTAAACAAATACTTATAGATTAATGTATAAATATATAGTTATCAAACGGTGTATTTGTTGTTTTTTTCATGGTCAAGAGGCTTCAAAACTGTCACTTCACCTATTGGTGATACACTAAAAAGGTTTGTTTTGTTAACAAGCTCATAGAATATCTGAAAAAAAATTTTTTAGACTATTATAGTAAAATCTTAATCATTATTTTGACTATTTTATTATTTGTTTGATAGCAACCAGCTTTTATTATATAGGTTTTTAAACAAAATAACTTTCAAAATAGTCTACGACTGGTTTCAAATAAATTTATGTAAGATATTTTATATAATTTTTGATTTAAGTGCTAAATCAGTTTTAAAATTGATTTAATCAGATGCTATTAAATATTCATAATATAAATTTAGATTATATACATTTTTAAAACAACACAAATATCATTAAGTAAACCCAATATCATTTCTTAATACAACAAACCTTGTGTCTGTAATTAGCGCCATTCACATATTGAGCGTACGAGAAGCCAACATGCTGAGGATAATCATCATCTACACCGACGAAGCGAGTAGTAGTTGGATTTTTAAAAACCGGAACGCTTTCCTCCGGGTTGAAAGTTCTGACTGTGACGTTTTTAGTCACACATCTGCAAGTATAAGTGATGTTAGATTTTTGTTTATAATAAAGATTTCAAGCGAACGAAATAAAAAAATTCAAGAATTTATAATAAACGTTTTAAATATAAAAAAATAATTAATAAATGTACATTTAATATCAGAAACAAAAGAGTAATGGTGCATATGGCTTCAAAGATAACCCAGTTTGTTTTACTTTGTGAAACTATTTATACTTAAACTTGGTTAATCTTTCTGATGATTTAACGTCAAAATAGCGGTATAAAATAGTTTAAGGATGACTGTGTAAAAATATGAATTTAAGAGAAGAAAAGCAAGTTGATAAAACTAAATTTGTTCTTTTAAAAAGTTAATAATATCATATTTTTCTTGTTTAAGAATTTTTTTAGTTCTTTTATAGAGTTTGGTATTAAAACTTTATTAAAATACATTTCAGATTGTTTTTATTACATTAAATTTTTTTTAAAAACTTTTTTAGGCGTTCAAGTGATCCAACAAAAACTACAAACCATAGTTGCAGACTTGTATTTAAAGATAACTTACTAACATATAAATAAAAGCAATACTTACATTATGTTATCATTCAAAAGTGTTCGTTAAGCGCAAGAAAAAAAAACAACTAATAAAAATTTTACATGTCTTCTCCGTACCAAAACCGTCCTCTTTCAAAGCAGATTTTGATTCCCAGCTTGTATGTCTGAGCTCCTTCGTACTCGAAGCTGCTCCTCGTCCTTACTGAGAAGCTCTTCCTCTTAATGGAATCCTGCGCACCGATGACCACCAGCGGGACTTTTTTCGGCGAGGATGTCAGCTTGTACCAGGTGATGTTGCTAATCAGGTTTTCGTCTTTCGTCGACGAGATGTGGAAGATTTCCGCGGACGAGTTTATCGTGCTCGGGATGTAAACTGTTTGTTGAAAGTTGTTCACAAGAGCCATAAGTTAAAGAGAATAAAGGTAAATTCATTATGATAAATTTCAAGAAAATTTTTGTTTAAAGCTTAACTTATTAAACTTTGGTTGAAAGTCGTTCATAGCAACTATAAATTAGTTTGTATAAAGGTTGGTTATTGTTGTAACAAATTTGTAGAAAATTGTTTGTTTAAGCTTAAAATTATACTTTATTTAAAGTATGGTTAAATTATAAATAAAGCATTAACGATAAAATGTTACAAAATTTTTACTAACAAATTCCTTCGTTGTCATATCCGTAGACGGGTTGGAATTCAAAATCGTGTTTTTTCGCGCCATAATGCCACTTTTTGACGAGGCGAACTTTTATGACTGTCCTGTGGATCCACAACGGACCGTTATCAAATATAAACACGCGTCCTCTGTATTTAAACAAAGTGTTGGTATGCGCTTTTTTACGATACTTAGTTAGGGGAATCAAAGTTAAAATTTTCTGTTAACATATACGGTAATGTAATATACTTTTAGTTTGTTTTAAAACGTTAGAACCGCTAAAGAAAAGGAATTAAAACTACTCAAAACTAGCATAGAAAGCAATTTAAAAAACATTGTAATTACATTATAATTGATTTAATTTTACATTTTAGTTTGCATACTGAAATGTTTATCGAGTCAACAAACTAACGAAATCATCAGTCTCTTATCACCCTCCAGCTCTTTTCTCATCACCACTTGCCCGCTGGTCTCGTTCAAATCCACCAAACCCCACAAGTCGTTGTTGTACTTCGGCAGCACGTACCTCAGCTTGTTGTAGGGGAACTTTTCCTTGTCCTCGGCTTTCAACGTTGCGAGAACGTCGCCTGCCGTGCAGTTCGTCCATTCTATTTGCTTCACGGTTTTTCTCATCTTTCAAAAATAAAGTTTTTTAGCAATGGAGTCAGAAAGAGCAATAATATCATTCATATAAATGATTTTAATGGAATTATTGAAATTGTTGAAAAGATGTCTTAAAAGTCCTTTTTGATTGTTTACAACTAAAGCTAATAACCTATGGTATGTTTATGGTCAGCACTCTTGTAAACTTTTTAGTTTTGAGAAATGTTACAAATCTTCTAAGCTGCTTATTTGAGTTATTACTTTGAAAGTAAAAAACTTAAGTTTTGAAAATGTCTTACGTATAGTATTATTTTTTAAATTAACGATGTTTTTACAAATAGCATATAGTATAGGCACTTTTTTTTTAATTTTCAACGGATATTCCTACAAAAAATAATGCTAAAGTCATCTTATAAAAAATGATATGCTATTCTACTTAAAAGGTTATAAAACTCACTCTATAAAAAGGATGACCCCTGTTTACGTGGATAACAGTGTTTGTTGCACAAGAAGCTGAAAGCCCGCTCTTGGTGTGGAAATTTATCTTCAAATACACGTGGTGTATATGTGCTTCATCTAGAAGTTTTTATTTAATTAGTTTTTGTTTTAGTTTATCCAAAAATACTTAGTTTTGACATACTTTCATGTATAGTCATTTGCGAGTTAGGATACTTAAATTTATTATAACTTAAAAACCATAAATTTTTAACTCAACGATTAAAGTAAAATTGTACAACGATCACTTCTTTTATGATTTCAATTAACTTCATGGATATAAAAAATGCATGTGCTTACTCATTTGACCACCATTATTAAAATGTATTAACTTCATTATTCAAAATGTTTACAGTTAACTAAAGTATATTACGTTGCATTTCGTTAAAATTTGTGTTTTAAAAGTACTTTTTTATAAGTTCATCAGTTACTAGAAAAATAAAACTTATTAAGGACTTTTGTATTTTTGACATTGAAAACATTTCTACCGACTTTTGTAATAGTATATACGTCATGGTTTTCGTAATACTTATTGTATATCACTGAAAAGTCCACATCCTCAATGGCTAAAAACATTTTTGGAAAATACTTTGTTTTGCTCATTAATAGCATTTCATTTTGTTTGTTAATTGTACTTTTCATCTTTAATTATTTTAGATTACTGTTTTGTAGATTAAAATATTGGAGTTGAAAAGAGACTTGATATTTTAGGTTGTTAGCATCTAAAAACAGGGTAATGTTCAGGTTTTACTAGATAGAATCATTTGCTGTCAAAAACTAATCTAACTTACATAATAATTGTTTACGTAGTGACTTAGATGGTGCATGATTTTGTCAAAAACTATTTCATTTTAAAATTAGCACTTACAAACAATAATAAAAAGATTACTTATTGAACTTTCAAAGTTTGTATGTTTAGAACAAACAAAAATAAAATTACAACCTGTCCTATTTACACGCACAAAACTTGACACTAACTAAAAACGGTCATGTTGAAGTCGTTGGTTCCAACGGGGTCGGTGGGGTAGAGCTCCATGTAGCTGTCGCAGTTCCTCACTCGCAACGTGTCCCAGTAAGACGGCGTGCTCCTCGTGTTGTGCAGCTTCAACGTCAGCCGGTACTTGCTCGTGTAGATCTGTTAAATTTGTTTAGATTTATTTTTGATGCTAGTTACCGGTTTTATGCGCATTGTTGTTAAGTGAATGAATTGCTGAAAAAACTAAAAGTGTTGCGTAATTGCGCAAACATGTTATTTGAGGATTTTTTTCTGCCTAGGAAACTATACTTTACATTTTAGCTAACAATATTTTAGCAAGTTGCAAACGACTTATTCAATATGGTTGTTGAATTGTAACCTGCTTAATTTAGAGTCTCATCTGTAATAATCGTATGCTCGGCTATTTTATTAGTTTTTTTATTTGATAACTTGTAGTTGCTAAAAACCAGAGGCAAGGTAAAAATATTGGATTAGTAAATAATTTATATTTCAAGTGTTTTTCGTAAAAAAAATGTCAAACATGAATAAAGACATATCTAAGAGTTACTTTCTACAAACTTACAGATCTATTAAATATACAATGTTAAAGAGCTGAATTTTGAAAGCAAAGCAAAAACAAGTATTTATTTGTACAACTAAATGTTAAATTTTAATCATGCAAAACAATATTCATGTTTGTTTGTACAAGTTATGGTATTATAAAAGTAGATGAAGTTTTTAAGGCTATCAGTATATTGATTATTTTTTCTCTAGTTAAGACTTAAGACGCATGTAACTCAAGTAGCAAGCTCAAAAAGTAAGAAAGCTAATTATAAACAGAAAAGCTAGCCTCTTGCGTGTTTGAACGTATAAAAACAACAAGTTAAGATTAAAAACTAGCCTTAGTGTAAAAATAAAACAAAAATTATTTCTATTATGTTATTTTGTACTTCGAAAACCGAAACCGTTATAAAAACTCACATTCGCAGCTATGAGGCACGCTTTTTTGGCGGAACACTTTTGGTAGTTGCGGTAAGTGTGGTCAACCGACACGACGGACCACTCATCGAACTCGTCCTTGCCTGCACTCTCGTTCAGGTTGATCAGCCTCAATACCCTGCTCTTCACCACCTTGCTCTTCAGCTTGTAGTGCTGCTCGAAGCTCAACACTCTGATCTTCTCGGTGACGTTGAACAGCTCGAATATCCGGCCGAAGTGAAATCCTGGTGAGTTTGGTACAAGTTTGTTTATTTGAAAATGAGTTTTTTAAGGGGACACGTTCAAAATCCACCCAGTCAAATTCGAGAGCCGCTTACCGATCGAGGGAAATATTAGAGGTAACAGTGATAGTGAAAAATAAATAAAAATAAAATAAACAAAATGCAAAAAAATAAATTAGATAAATTCATAACAAAGAAAAAAATGGGGTGGATTCTAAAAGCAGGTGGATTTAATAGCATACCTTTATAAGCTACATGTAGCTTATAATTTAAAAGATAGCTACACAATCTGCATCAGATATAGTTAAAAAAATTTCCGAATAGCTTTTAAAGCACAGGTTGTAAGAGTTTTTAAAGGCGTTTAAGAAAAGTAACTTAAAAAAATTAAAAGAGGCAAATCAGTAGCTAGAAACTTTTGTTACAAAAATTTACTAAAACTAAGAAAAAAACTGCGTTACCTTATAATACATTTTTGTATTTTTTTTTAACAATTGCGTCATAACATTATAAAATATATACAATTTCTTCAGTTTTAGTAATCCAATCACACAAATGTATTCTATTGCAACAAAATCATTTCTATAAGTGATTTCATTTTATATTCATTAATTATTTTGATAGGTGCAAAACTCTAATTATCTACTTGTGTGTACAGAAAATGCTTCCTTTTACCGTTTGTTTTAATTTTTAATACATCTAAACATTAAACAAATTAAAATAAAAGTTTATTTTTTAAGCAATGTACTTATGTAATTTCTGTTTAATTTCGAATGCGCATTGTTTTCTATGATGCCAAAGTTTTCACCAAATTTTTAATTAAAACATCTCTCACCTTTGTTCATGTTGTCCCAATCGATGCGTGCTTCGTACGTCAAATTCTTCAGATCGTTCAAAGTTCCATTCTGTGCCATTTCGTCATACAAACTGGTGGTGAAGTGTTTTGTGTACCATCCCAGTGTGCAAGGTGTTAACAAAAGTAACACAAACAGAAAATGTGCAGTTGACATTTTTAGCAGACTGGATTTTGATTTAATATATACAACACAATTTTCAAGTTACAATTTTAAAAATAGTCCAATGATAAACTGAATAACAAAATAAGCTTTAAATACACACTTTTAAGTGTTTTAATAATGATAAGTTTCTAGTCTGTAATTATTAAAAGTATAAATTATTTGTAAAATTTTTTCATAGTGTTTTTGAGTTTAAGTTTAAAGATTAGTTTATCTACAATATAATGTTATACAATAATTGAAAATTAATATCCAAATTTTAGCAGTAAAAAACCGTTACAAAAAAGCACTATGTTTGCCGTTCTTCTATTATATAAATTAAAAAAAAAGCTTAAACTTTAATAAAATTTTTAAGCTAAATACAGTTTTAGCTAGTCTTGAATTAAAAAAATATTTCAAATGTTTTATACTCTATCTGTTTGTTCGCAGTTTCTTCAAATATTTTGTATAAAGTGTTTACTAACTTTTTTTTTTCAATTTTAAAACCATAGTTTAAAAATTTAAAAACAATAAAAATTAAATTTCATTTTAGTGTTAGAAGGTTTAAACAGCTAATTCACTTTTGAAACCTTTGAGTGTTTATCCTTGTTTAGAGGTACACAAAATAATTCAAAACAGTTGCTAAACAACCGAAATAAATTTTCAATCTTAGTAGTAAACCGATCGTTCATAAACTATTTTATTAGGTTGATTTTAGTAGAAAACTTTTAGTTTATATACTGTTTTATAATCCTCATGTGTAAACAGTAATAAGCTTTGTTATTATTCATATATTTGTTGTTTCATAAAAAATAATGTTACATTATAAACTATCGTTATGAAACTTTATTGCTTGAGTTTTAATTTAGCAAAAACTATACTTCAATTCGTCAAACATAATTAAAAGTTTTGTGATAACCGTTTCAAAAAAACTATAAAATTCAGCGTAGACTTAAAGCTTAATTTTTGTACGAAAAACAAACTCTTACATTATAGTTTGATTTTGCGTAAAAGTGGTTGTTACAAGCAAAACATAAAAAAAAATTAAACAATTGTCGTACGTTAGCAACTTTTACTTTAAAACAATTAAAAATAATTAATGACTAAGATATAATAATTTTTACTATTAAACTTAAACTTATTTTAAAACCAACTTTTGAAAATTAAAAAACCTAATATAATTAAACAAAATCATATATATACTAAAAAGTTAAAATTTAAAGAATAAGCATAAGATGTGCTATAGTGTTATTTTATTATTACTATTATTATTATTATTATTATTATTATTATATTGTTTATTGTGCAATGTTGGACTCAGGCATCAAAACCTGAGCCACTTAAACAGGACACTTAAAAAGAGAAAAAGAAAATAAACTTATATTCAAAACTTTAAGATAAATTATATATATATATATATATATATATAAACATAATTTAAATAAATACAAAGTTAAACACAATATGATATACAAATTTAAACTGCTTTTAACATTATTAAATGAAAAATTTAAATATTTATGAAAAAGTTATAATCATTTGAAACTTAGTACAAAACAAACTATTAAAAACTTTTAAAACACTAACAAAAGTATTGAACATGCCTAATGTATAATTTTTTTAATTGTATTAAAATGTTACTCAAAGTTTGTAAATTTTCTAATAAGAAAAATTTGGTCGTAGTATACAGCTTTGATAATAAACTGAATAAAGAGCTTTGTTTTCGAGTAAAATGTCTCACATCAGTATCTTAATAACAATTGAAGAACTTACTGAATAAAATTGTTCTCGGCTTACATACTTTTATTATTTAGTTTGTCAAGTAAATAACTTATATGTTGAAAACTGTTTCAAAGGGAGCTAATTAAATTAGTTTTCTTAAAAAATTGAAACAAAGGTCTTTAAAAAATCACAGTTAACACTTTTTTTCAAACTAAAACTAACATGTTTTTCAATAATTTTTTTCCGAACATTTTAACTTAAAATAAGTTATAAAAAATTTCATTACAAATAAAATACAAAAACAGTAAAAATGTTTGGTTAAAGTAAACATTTATTTCAGAAAAAAAACTGCTATACTATAATAATACATTAGACTTTTATAACCATAAGTAAAGAACAAGCCAAAGTGAGTAAAATTGTATCTTATTTGATTATTTAAAATTTTTACAAATTTTCATTTACAATTCTATATAGAAGCTTCTACGCTAGCACTTTTGTACGTTAACCTAACTTAGAAAATTTTGAAAGAGTCAATGAGTTTAGTTAGAGTCTAAATATTATTTATATTCATTAGAACCTTTTAAATAGTTCTACACTTCAATCTCAATACTTTCGTTTAACAAACTGTGTAGTATTTTTAATAGCGTGTCAATGTATATAGTAAAAATACGAAAAAATAAATTTTGGTTTTTAACATTCAAAAAGATTAAACGAGAACTATAAAGTATAAATTTATTTTTGGTTTTAAAATAATTAAATATATTCTTAAAAACAGCGAACTAAAAGTTTTCGTTTTTTTTTTTTGTGCATCAAAAAGTTATGCTGAAAAAAAACAAATTTCAATAAATTGACTTTATTTGTAGGACTTAGTAGTTGGCAAAAACAACCAGTTAGTGTCAGTCAGTTAAATTTGTCTCATAGCTTTTGAATGGTTACTTTTAAACCAACTTGTCTTCTAAATTTATATTTAGTATTAAGTAATTATATTTTCCAAAAATATTTCTTTGCCTTTTAAAAAACAAAAAAAATTGAAACTCGAACAGTTACTTATTTGATGAATCATACCTCACTATATACTAATTCATACTTTATAAAAAAAAGTATGTTTTTTTTTGGTTGACTATCAATTTTTTGATAATTTGGTTACATTTCATATGACGTCTAGTTGTACTGTAGGTTTAGGAAAAAAATAAAAAAAACTTTTTATTTGTTTGTTGCATTAACCATGGACTTAGTTAACATTATTTTTTATGTTGTTACTTTAGACAAACTTTTGTTCTTATTAACTCAGTTATGAATAAAGTCAATTTTAGTGTAATTTTGCAGTTGAAAGCTAAAAATTTTTTGTTAGTTTCTTTTAAGAAAATTATTAAGTATTATTAAATTAATAAAACACATCGTTAAAAAAACTTTTTTTTTTGCTGTGAAATTTAATAAATGTCATTGGTTAACCTCTAAAACGTCAGGCTTAAATAATATTCAGTTCTGTAATATATATCAAAATAAAACACATTTAAATTAATAAAAATACAAACTCGTAAAACTAATTAAGTAGAAAAGATAAGTTTTTGTTTAAACTTTTTCAATTTATTTCGATCGAGCTGTACCGGTGGTGTGGGAACTCTTGAAAATAATCTATTTAAAATGGGAGTCATAAGTAATAGATGTTTTATGATTTTAGGGCGTGGGAATATTTTGTAAAAATAATGCATTTTGATAAGCTTTCCCACAATAAAATTATTTAATTGAGAGAACTATGCGTTTTTTAATGCATATATAAGCGGTTGTTTAAAAATAGCGTTACCTTTTTTAATAACTTTTGGCTTATACGGCATTACGGAATTTGACTCTATTCCACTTGTGTGCAAAGTTAAAGAAGTCGCTTCTATCGATCAAGTAGTAAAATCCACTTAAACGCTGCGACGAAGAATTTAACGATCAACACGTTGTAAAGCAGTGTTCAAAAGGATTTCTATCGTGAATCGTAAGTATTAACTTGTATTGTGTAATTGTGTGTCACTCTCACTTATTGTAGTTTTAAAAGCACTATTTCACTTTTTCACACTTAAAGCTTATATTAACTTACCAAAAAGTATTTAAGTTAATCAGCTAAATGCCCAACAACGCATCCCGTTCTAAGGCCTCAAAATCAAAGAAACTCTCCGTACAAGGAATTCTTACAAGGTCTACAAAAAAGGGCAAGGAAGTCATACAGGAACAGATGGCCGACACAGGTATAGAGTTATATTTTGTGGTTTGTATTGAATTAGGAGCCAAAATATTAAGTTGAATGGTTGGCGTGTATTTTTATCACAAAATATCTCTCATTCGCTTTTACAAATGTTTTTTAAATTTTTAACTTTGGGTATTATAAAAATTACTGTAATTTTTTTTTTATAGAAACTATTAAAATATACCTTTGCAAATTAATTTCGTTTTAAAATATATAGTATTAAGCAACCTTATAATTTAGTTAGCAATAAACTTCTTGAAATTGATTATAAAAATATACTTTAGTCTGAGTTTAAAACTCCTTTCTTTCTTAAATGTATACCAGAATTACTTTTTTAATATAACTTTTCAATAGACTAAATGATAGTAATGTTGTTTATAATTTAATAAATAGCTTTAATAACAAATTAGCAAACTCGAAGTTTTATTTTGTTGTAAATAGCACACAAAACACAACGGAGCAGAGCATATGATATAATTTATACAAATTGGGCAACCATTTTGTCGGTTGAATTACTAAATAAAATATTTTCCGTACTTTCCAGTCATGTTGTTAAAAGTTCTTCGGGGCTGCGTTACTGAAAAATATAATGTAAATTTATAAAATTCTATTAACATCGAATGTTTTTTAGAATGCCCGCTTAATAAACACTAATGAGTTAGTAAAATAGTAGTACATCTTAATTTTTTTGTTGATAAAAAGTATACTTTTACTTGTTTCTGCATAAATATTTTCGAAGCTTTAAAATGTCACAGACCAACCTTTTCTGAAGCAAACATTTTTCACATCTAGTCTAAGGTTTTTATGTTACCAAACATTTGCTAATTTTGTTTTAGAAAACACATTACTTGTATTACTGTCTAAAGAATTAACATCTCAGTTAAGTTTTAAAATTTTAGTTCATTATTTATTTAAAAAACAACAAAAACTTAAAAGATTTTGAAAACAACTTTAACAAAGTTCAGAAGTGAATTAACATTTTGGTGTTTAATGTTGACTTAAAAACCAAATCGAGCACCGGCAACTAAAAAATTTTTTCTGGACCACCTAGGAAAAATACCGAGCGACACCACCGGTGGAAGTGTTTGTTTCAAACTTTCTATTTGTGAACCCGTGTCTAGGTAAGTTTCAGTCGCACAATCTGGAAATATATACGTATAATCATCTATGATTTTGTTATAAACTATCGGGTTTGTTGCATCTTGAAACGGAGGTAAATATTCATAATGTGTTTTAAAATGATCATTTTAAATATTTTCTCCTTCAAATTCTCCTTTATTTTCTTGTTCATAAAAATGTTTCCTCAATTATCGATGCATCGCTATCAGAATCTCCTTCGTCAATTATTAATGCATCACTGTCAGAATTTTCGTATTGATAACTATCAAGTTTTTTTTTTATTATTATACAGAATTTATAGCATTATTAACTATTAACAACTTTAATAATTTTAAGTTTATTTATGAAGTGGCTTTAACTTGTTGTAGAATATTCAAAAACGTTTTAGAAGTTAAAAAAGCTATTTGTTACATCATTTCTAAATATTTTTTTGTATATTTTTTAAGTAGTTCTGTTTATGAAACAGAAGTCGGCATCCTTTTACAAGAAAAGGCCAATTTTCAAAAAAACTGCTCGCGGCCCGCACCGTATAAAAATAGTCTTACGCTTGTAAAACTCAATTTCGTTTCAGTTACACAAATGCTTTTTTATGTAAAAAAATCGTTGCGGTAGAAATATTTCTTTGTTCTAATCCTTAGTTGATTTTACTGTTTATGATAATTACTAAAACTATATTTTGTTATATTTACACCCTTATTCCTAACGTACATTAACTAAAAATATTTATAAATAATTAAAAATAAGGTTTTAATATACAAAACTAAAAGTAGAATAAAAAGTTTTTTTCAGATATCTCAGCAAATACGCTAATCAGACTGACCTTTAAGGTTTAGAGTTAATGACTAAATTTTTGTTAACAAGAAGTCGTAAAAATTAAAAACTAACACTTTATACAGCAAGAAAATCTATCACGTAGCAATATGAGTTACTCTAGTTACAGGATAATCTAAAGTTTAAAGTTGTCAACTTTTTCTGTCGGCGGTTTAGATGTGGAAAAATTTAGTCTTTTGCGTTCCTGAACATTTCAAATTCATTTAGTGTTCGAAAACAACTTAATTATGAAACTTATTTTGACTAAAATCATGACACCTTTTCTTTGCTATATAAAACTTAAATTTCAAGTTTGTTAAATTAGATTAAACAATAAAAACTAGCTTGATTAAAACGCATCTTAACTTAAGCTCACTTGTTACTATTAATTACATTTTTTAAGCAATGTTTACTTTGAAATCAACTAGAAGAAAATAGAAAGCTACATACTGATTTTTATCATTTATTGTGTGGTTCTTTGATTTCGAAACATAACTAAAATTTAAACTTTGCCAAAAATTAAGTCGTAATATGTTAATTTAACTTTTGTTTTTTTAGGTAAAAATTTATTTAAAGTATAAGTTTTTATATAAAGCATTCGGGCGAAATTTAAAATTTTCATAGCTATTACAAGTAAATATTGTTTATGTTATCAATAGATACGTCACAATTAAAATAAGATACGTTAAAATGCACCTTGAGTAATTATTTGTTTTTATTTTAATTTAGTTGTTTAAATGCTATTTTCCATGACTCTTACATATCTTTTTAGATTTATTCAAACACTGACGAGGTCTTTGACCGAAACTTAGTTTGTTAAATAATTTTTTGAAAGAATAAATTCATTTCAAGTTTCCCGTCAAATAGCCTTTTTTGCTCTGCATTTTAAATCCGCAATACAAAGAGTAAGTTTTATTATTAGGTTTAGCAGGTAAGACTTACATGCTCGCAGGCAATAGTTTACTTTTTGCAGGTCGAATTCCACATCATTTTCGGTCATTTTCAACCCAGGAGACTTGATAGGAGCGTGAACTTGGCTTGTATGGCTTTTTTGTAATTTTTTTTTAACCAAACTTTAAAACCAATTATTTTCAGATTTTTTTATGCTAACTTGAAATTTTTTTTATTCTAAAGAACGTTCTTTGCTTTTCACATTAATTTCCATAAAATTGGGGTTTGACTTTTGTAGTGGGGCACTTAACAATTTTTTTTTGTATGTTTTTAGTTTTACAAGTTTTTCTCTAAAAATAATTTTCTTTTAATTTTTTTTGTTTTAAATACTTATTAAACTAACTTTAAACTTGTAATTATTTTTTTTTTTCAACTGCTATTTATTATACCTTTAGCCTAAAAAAATTTTTCAGAAAAGTTCCAATTTTGCACGATTTTCGATTTTTATATTTACAGACTCTTATGCAAAAATAATTTTTATTTTTATCACACTTGTATATTTAAATTTCATGATGTAATTACATTTTTTCCCAATAAATTATTGTATTTAGAATATGTGACCCATACAAATTTTACCTAAACTCTTAGCACTTGAGCAAGAAATCCCTCAAATAGCTTTGCTAAGAATTTATGTAAAACTTGTATTGGTCATATATTCTTAGAAAAATATTTATTAGGAAATAATATAATAACATCATGAAACTTAACTATACAAGTCTGTTAAAAATAGAAGTTATTAAAAAAAATATTTTTACATAAAAGTCTGTAAACCTAAAAATCGAAAATCGTGCAAAATTGCAATTTTTCTGAAGGCTTATGGTAAAAAAAAATTGGAAATAAAAAATTAATTACAAGTTTAAACATAGTTTAATAAGTATGTTAAAAAAAATAAAAAAATAAAAAATATTTTTGGAGAAATACTTGTAAACCTAAAAACATACAAAAAAAAAACTCAAAATTTTTAAAGGGTCCCCCCTACATAAGTCAAACCCCAATTCGATGAAAATTAATGTGAAAAGCAAAGCAAAAAACGTTCTTTAGAATAAAAAAAAGTTTCAAGTTAGCATAATTTGAAAATAAATGGTTTAAAAGATTGATTAAAAAACAAAATTACGAGAAAAGCCACTCAATCCAAGTTCACGCTTGCGGACCGGATCCAGCCCGCATGCCGTAAGTTGAACAACCCTATCTTGAGTAGATAACAACTTAAAAACAAACTACTTGGGGAATTCAAAATTAAACAAAGTTAAACGGTACATATTAAGAAGTTTAACTACCAAAAGTATCTTTTTGTAGAATTGTTTTAAACTAGGGGTGGGCAACGTACGGCCCGCGGGCCGGATCCGGCCCGCAGAGTGAAAATGACCGGCCCCCAAACCTTTTTTAATTTTAAATGGAATCCGGCCCGGGGACAACATTGATCCGGCCCGCAAGTGGATGATCCAACCCGCTAAGAATTTTCAAAGTTTATATAAAATCCGGCCAGCCAATTTAGTTATTACAAAATTTGTACAAAACCTTTTTTGAACTATTTCATTAAACAAAACTGTAAGACTTTGATCCTAAAAAAGTTTGTTAAAATGGCTTATTATTTTGTGGGTTCTGTTTCATGTCAGTTGAAGTAATCCTTTCTCAAATTATCCAAAACAATTGTTTGCTGAACTAACTTTGATGATCTTACCTACCATAATGTTTTCATAAAAAATAGATGTGTCAAAAATTGCTGTGGTTTACAAATAAGTATTAAGTTGTTTTTTAAATGTTTAAAAAAGTAAAAAAAATATCTTTTTAAACATCGACGAATTTTTTAAGTCAAACTGCTCAAATTTAAATTTTTGTCAAATTTTTCAAGTTTAGACTACCATTTGCACTTTTTCTGTTATTGTTTTTTCATTAAGGACTTTTTGATTAATTATATGGTTAAGTTTAGTGATGACCAATTGATGACAATAGTTTTGCTTGATAATAAGTTTAGTCGTCGTTTTGCAGACTTTTAACAATTAAGTGAAGAATTCGACATTATTTCATCACTGTCGACGTTTGACACCGAATATGTAAATAGTAATATTGTTAGAACTGTTGAACTTCAATGTGGCAGTACACAAAAAGAAAAGTTCAAAACTGAAAAATTGACAGATTTTATAACTTACTTAACAAGTAAAAGTCTGTTTATTTAAAAAAGATGACAATGAAGTTATTTGTTCTGTTTGAGTCTACATATTTTTGCAAACAAACATTCTTAACCATGTATATAAACAAAAGTAAGCTGCGTTCAAATCTTACTGATACCAATTTACAGTCATTACTGAGAATATCTACTTCAAATAAACTTCCAGATTTTAAACAACTTGTTAAAAACTAGTGATGTACCGGACCCGGATCCGGACTTCTTTTTCAAATTAGAATCCGGCCGGAACCGGATCCGGACTTTTTTTTCAAATTAGAATCCGGCCGGAACCGGATCCGGACTTTTTTTTCAAATTAGAGTCCGGCCGGATCCGGATCCGGACTTTTTTTTCAAATTAGAATCCGGCCGGATCCGGATATCAGACAAAAATGGCAATATCCGGCCGGACCCGGATAGTGAGTCCGGTACATCACTAGAATAAACTAGCCTGAGTCAGAATAAGGTTTTTAAAAACTGAAAAAAAAAGAACTTTAATCTAATAATAAGTATAACAGCTAGCCACAAGGTTTACAAATTTAGGTGTTATATACAATTAAAAATCTGAAATCAAGTTCTTGAACAAAATACACTAGAAAATTACAAAACATTGAAAACTGGATCAGCTCAAACTCATTCAAAATCTAAAAGAAAACTAGCCTGAGTTTTTATAAAAAACTAAACTAGCCTGAGGCAGTCCAAGATTTTCTGGAATTCCCAAAAAATTACAAACTAGCAGGGTTGCCACTGTTTAAGTCAATAAAACTAGCTAGAGTGAGTATAAACAAGCCTGAGTCAGAATGAGGTTTTTAAAAACTGAAAAAATTACTTTAATCGAATAATCAGTAAAACAGCTAGCAAAGGTTGACAATTTGGTAGTAAAGTTGTGGACTGATTGTGGTACACTTAACTTATTAGTACTACCCATCATAATTAAATCCTACCTTATTTAATTAATATCTAACAAATACTAAATTCTAACTGAGACTACTTTCTATAATCAGACACGACAGTTTTGAGTGATGAATCTTTTATATAAAACACAACAAGAAGTACTAGCATATACAAAATTATTAATTACTTTGGTAACACTTTAAAAACTGGAAGTTATTTAAATCTATATCAAAAGACTTTAAACAAAAAACTAAAAATTAATTGAAACTTTTAGTAAACAAGAAACTGTAAAATTTTTAATAAACTATTAAACTATAAACCTGGGTTAAATATATAAACAATTAAACATCTGTTGAAATATTCACTTTTAAAACAAAACACTACTTACAATAACCATTCACAAAAACGTTCAAGATATTTTGTTGCTTCAAGCTACACACCAAACTAACTAACAGCTTACATATAAACTGCCTGTCATGTTCTGATGTTTTGTTGCATCAGTATTTAGTTTGAAACATTTCGTCATATGATTCTCATTGGCGCGTACATTCAACCGTATTTACTCTAAATATTCTCTGAGCTCAACTTTAAACAATAATTAATGCAAGTATTCATTCCAAAGTTTTCAATTTTACAACATATGTAAAGAGTTGTATTTCATGAAATGTTTACTTCATAGTTTAGATGTAAACAAATGTAAATTAGTCACGTCTACAAAATGAGCCAATCACGGTAGGTGTTTAATTTTAACTGACGAAAATGACTCTTATTAATTTACACAGGGTTTGTTTAAAAAAAAATACTTTTCAGAATGCTCTTTTTTACTAACCAGATCCGGGTCCGGCCGGATCTCTGTTAGGATCCGGCCGGACCCGGATCCGGACTTTTTTTTCAAAATAGAATCCGGCCGGAACCGGACCCGGACTTTATTTTCAAATTAGAATCCGGCCGGAACCGGATCCGGACTTTTTTTTCAAATTAGAATCCGGCCGGATCCGGATATCAGACAAAAATGGCAATATCCGGCCGGACCCGGACCCGGATAGTGAGTCCGGTACATCACTATTAAAAACTTTTATGATCCAAAAATGTCTCATTGATTACTTTTTATTGTAATTATTGTTGTTAAGTTCTTTACACTTAACATTTAAAGTATGATGTGACAGTTTTATGTTTTAGTTTTTCGTCTTGTAATATTTTCACTAGTGAAACCGATCTGAATCTAAAAGTCTACTAAACTAAAATGTTTGTTATGCTAAAAATATATATTAATTTCATTTTTGTTTAAATATTTTGATATTTTATGTTAGTACTCTTATTAAAGTATTTTAGGTGCACTGTTTGATTAATGTTTTTAAAGTACAGAATTTAGTTAAATTTCGTAAGTTAATTATAACTATTTGATAATTTGAGAGTAAAAGTGTTAAAATTTCAAGCCAAAGTAATTTGTTATCTAGGCTTAACTGTTTTTTAAATAAGTTAATAAAAAAAATTGATATCAAACATATAATTTTTGTTGCTTTTATAAGATTTTTAGATATATTTTATGTATTATTTATCGAGTCAAAGTTTGTCAATGCTAAAGATGACCACGGAACTAGTTGTGTTGTTCGATACTTCATACATTAAAAAAAGAACATTTCCTACCATAAACATTACGAGGATAAACCATCTTCAAACCTAATCGGTATTTCAGTGCATTTGCAGATTTTCCAAAACTTTCATGCAACTAGATTTAAACAACTCTAATACATGATCAACCTTAAGTATGTTGTCTATTTTTTTTGCTTTTTATGGTATTATTGTTTATTATATCAGAATCATTTTTTATTTTGTGTTTTTTATACATGCAAAAAAATGTAATGAATCTTATTTAGCTTAATTAAATTAAATAACAGTAGTTTAATATTGTATTGTTTGTTAATTTTTTTAAAAAATATTATCACTATAAACTCCAGATAAGGATTTCCAAAATTAATTGATTTCGAATAGTTAGCAATTTTTTTTTGTTTTAGCTGGAAATGTTAGGCTCGAGTAACTTTTAGTAACCAAATTATAATTTTTTAGGACTAACTAGTAATAATTCGGTCCAGAGTTATAATATGCATAGAATTATGAATACTTAACTTAATTTAACATAAAATTTCATACTTAAGAACCTTGGTAAATAATATATTGATTCAAAATTCTGAAATACCCGATCAATAAGCATCTAACCGGATCCAAACCTTTTTGAAAATAGCTTCCATTCGGGTCCAGATCTTTGTCTAAAATTAGTATTTAGCCGGATCCGGATAATATGTTTAAAATGGGATCCGGATCTAAAAAAGGATCCAGCTGAATCCAAAAGATCACTAACTTGAAATAATCCGGCCCGCTGAGGACTATATTTTTCTGGATCCGGCCCGTCAACTATTTACGTTGCCCACCCCTATTTTAAACAGTCTTAAGTTTTTAAAAACTAATATTTTTAAACTCAATAGTAAAAATACTATTATTTGCGTTTAACTATATAGGTAAATTAGAATATTAGATTTAAATTTTCTTTGACGCGTCTTATAATAAGAATACAAAAACTGTTTTGTGTATAAGTTATCACTTTTAGAAAAAACGAACAAAAATATGCTTATAATTTAATAGTGTTTTTTATTCTTCTAAATAATTAAAAGTTTTATATCTTTTAAGATACCAAGTCAATCAGATAGAGTCTTTACTGTATGACCGTTGATTGCTTTAACTATATATAGGTTACAACGTGAGTGCTTTTCTTTCTTTAACGATTATACCGACATTTACTACATCTAAGAATATTATTATTTTTTTGAGTTTGTTAATTGGATTCTGATGACTTTGATCTAACCTAGATTGTACCAAGTTCTATTATATTTTAACTGTAGTTACTTTATAACAAAACTATCTTATAAAGTAGCATTTCTTTTGCTTATGTATATTTACAAAGTTTTTTTGGAAAATTGCTTTGAAAATTAAATTGTTAAGTTATTTACTAAATTACTGTTAAAGCATGAAATGTAGATATCTTGCTAGTTTTTTGATTATTTTTTGTTAATAAAGAAAGAGTTCTAGTTAATACTTTTGGTGTATAACTTTTGCTCCTTTGCGTTCTATAGGTATGTATATATTTTAATGATGTAGTACGTTTTTTTACTGAAACAACCGTTTTACTTTTCTATGATCGATTAAACTCTCAGTTAGTTTATTGATAGCATAACATAAGTTAAAATCAACGTGAAATTAAGCAATAACCATATGCATTGTTATGTCATTTAATTAATGGGTTTAAAAACTAGATAAATTGAATTTTTATAAATGTTTAAAATTATTAAAAATAAACTTCTGCTTTTGAGTTGTATAATCACATAAGATTACTGTGTTTTCAAGAGTCTTAATATCTAGAAAAGTTGTAAAAACTTAATTTTAAGAAAACAAATGTCGTTCTGTAAACTTTACTTTTTATAGTTTAAGAATCAAAAAAAACATTTTTTTTTATACATTTATAAGTTATGTATAATAGAGAAGAAGATTGAACTTACATTTCAAAATTAACAATTTTTAAAAGAGTTTTATTAACCTGAACAAGTTTAGTTGTTTTGTTTAACAAGATTAGAGTTTAATATTATAAAAATAATAAATCTAAATACAACAAAAATAAAATATTGTTCAGTCTAAAATAAAATCATATACCAAAAATTATTATGGTTATTAATTTATATACATTTTTAAAATCACATTTATCCTTTCTATAATTATAAAAACTAATATTTAACACATAAAACTTTACTTAGCAAAAATTTACTATTGAGAACAAGGTTAAAGATATAAATGTATAAAATACCACCTTAAGATAAACTTTCTGTAGTAAAACTTTTGTTAAAAAGCAATTACACGGTTAAGATTGTCAAAACCAAGATTTTTTGACTACAAGGTATCAAAAATGTAAAAATAAAAAGTTTAACTAAATCTTGTTTGAGATATGTTTAAAAAGTTATAAAAATTTATTATAAGAAATTATAAAATTTTAATAGCACAACTAAACATTTAAAAATAAGAAAATTTTATATAATGAAAAACTGTTAGACCAAACAATTTATATAGAACTAAAGTATTAGAAAAAAAAACCTTTATAATTTTCTACAATTTTTAAGCTAAAAAACACTTAAATAAAGTGAAGTTTTACTTATACCAGGTCGTAAATTTAAAAAAATATAAATTTACCAAATTGTAAAACAATTAATACTATAAGTGTATTAAGGTAGAGCTTTCTAAGTTCTAAAAAAATAAGAACTTTATGAAATTTTATATCTTACTTTGGTCTGCAATAAAAAAGAAATTTTCTTAGTACTTATATTTACTATATATTAAATACAATTAAATATGCAGGTACCATTCCTACTGAATGTGTTTCAATAACATTTTCAGGGTTACTAAAAGAACCGGAAGTAATAGAACAACCTCTACTGTCTGATTTCAATGTAATTTTCTGATAATTGACAGGTTTTTCATGATATCCTTCTCCCGACAAACGTATTCGTTTAACACCTCGATTACGGACCAAATTTGCTTTTCCTTCGCCTACAACAAAAACAAATGACAATTTCTTAACTTCACCATCAACATTACAATAGCTAGTACCTTTTGAAACCTCTGTTGTTATAACATTAGACGCCTTACAAGAGCAATTATTAAGGCATAAGATGTCTTTTTGACCAAAGCATCCTTTTTTGCATTGTTCTTTATAAGAATTCCAACCATTTGGATAACCAAACTCAAGTGTGTTTATAATTTTGTCAGACTTAATTCCGTGAAGGTATAGGGAAGTATTTTGAATTTTTTTAACCTTGTTTTGATCAACTGGATTAACTCTAAAGATATAGAAAACTCTTGGGTTTTTTTCAGATGTTTTATCATTAATTGAACGCAATATAAACTGGTAATCTTTATCTGTAGACTTCAATACTTCAGTCTTATACATCAGTGAATTATTATTACTAATTTGAAAAAGACTATCTAATCTAAATGACAACTGCTTAGAAATTGAATTGATTTTATCTTCAAGAAATTTTTTAAATTCAACTTGTGGTCTTTGGGTTTTTTCAATTTCCGCTACCAATTCTAAATAAAACTGTTTAGAAGTATAGCCGTTTTTATTTGTTAAACTATTTTGATATTTCGAATTCTTAAACAGACTGATAGGTTTTGCTTTGCTTTTAGTTTGTTTGCTAAACCTATACACGTGTAATATGTCGTACAGTACAAGTTTAACAACTTCTTGCACTTCTTCTTCAACTTTAACTTCTATCAAATATGCAGGAGTAACTAAATCATGATGTGCTACAGCTATTTTCTGTCTATTAACATCATGTTGAAATGTGCCATGGAGAATTTTGTTAATCTGACTATCAAAAGTATCTTGAGGAGAATCTTCGAAACTTGTTTGGTTATTATATGAATTAGCATCAAAAACCTTTAGGGCAGGCTCTTTATTAGCATAATCGTTTAATACTTTTTCCGATTGGGCGGGTCTTGAACCAAAAACACTAGGCAATAGCACTTTCTTTCCATTTGCATAAAAAGGAGGAGGAAATTTTGGAAGTGCAAATGAAATTTTACTTTTTTTCTTTTTACCTACTTGCTGTACTTTATTAAACTTCGTATATTTTATTTTATTCTTAGTACATCTTACTTTATTAACAAACAAGTAACTTAGGTGTTTAGGAATACCTTCGTCATTCACAAAACATTTACCGTAATTAAAAGCATAATAAAATCTGTTAGTTGTATAGACTCCAGGGCCAAAACTACCAGCTTTCGATGGTCTGAAACCTTCTTTTAGTATACCTTCAACATTTGGCCCCTTAGTTCCATGAAGTAAGAGTAAACTAGGAGATTCCGAGCTTTTCGATTCCTCAATATCTTCTTCAGTTGCCTTCACTCTGTAAATATTGTACGTAAGTTTCTTTTGTTTTAGTGTGCTCAATTCTTTATTAGATTTAGCTTCTGAAGAGCTGGTTAACTTAGAATCTGTATCCAGCGAATTTTTCAAAGTCACATAGTCTGGATCATCTTTTTTCATTAGTTGAAGTTTGTATTTAAAACTTGTAGAGGGAGTTTTGAAGTTTGAAGTATTGTACTGAAAAATTTCTTTCACCTGTTTTAACAAATGTTCTTTTGTTTCTTTCAATTCTTTTTCTAAACTTCCGATTTCTTTAGAAATCTGGTCTTTTTCTTCATTATAAAGATTGTACAAAGAGTTCTGAGGATCGGAAAAGCATTCTAGTAACTGATGGAAATTTGAACCACTTAAATACATTTTGTTTATTATTAATAAACTTACCTGTAAAATTTACAGATTAAATTAAAATTAAAATATTTCCATCTTTGGTTTCTATATAATCAAAAATGTTCAAAATTTGTTAAATTTACTAGCATGTTCAGAAAACAGTTATAGCTTGGAAAGCTAATTTAGTTAGCATTTCTCTTAGTGTTTAGAAACATCATAAAAATATTTTATTTACTTAAAATAAATGTATCTAAACAAATTTTGACTTTAAATTTATATACTTAAAAAACACTATATATTTTTGATTAGTTGTATAAATATTAAACTAAAATAAAAGATAAAAATAAAGATTGCTGAAAGTTAAAGCGTATTTTTAACTAGAAAAATAAAAAACACAAAGCTAAATTTTTTTAAAATTTAAGCTAACAACGTATTAAATATAAATTTTCAAATATGAATATTTTGTTTTTGAAAATTTAGTTTATTAACTTGTTAATACTATTTTCTGACTACAGAATTTTAGTTAATTGTCTACTTTTTCTTTGTTTATTTTTCATTCAAACAATTCATTTTATTTAATTCAATTTTATTTAATTCAAACTTTTCTTCTGTAGTTTAGCAAATCATAACATAATTGCCAAAATGGACATTTTTTAAATATTTTTATATTACTATTTTTCTTAATATAAGGCCCGAAGTGTAATAAGAATTTTCATTTTACTTTAAAACGTTTAAATTTTTAATATAATTCCCTAAACTAAAATAGTCATAGTTAAGTGCACACTATTATCGAGTATTTTTAACAATTATAATAAATTTTCTTTTCAAGTAGGACTGACTAAACATTAAATTACAAAACATTCGATTTAATTTAACATTATGACAAAATACTAACAGAACACATCTAGGCTATAATAAAGGGAAAATTAATAAAGGTGTACAAAGAAACCTATCAATAAATGTGTTTTTAAACTTCATAAACGCCTTTTTTTTCTTGAAATATCTTTATTTTTTATTAAACATTTTGATGTTAAATTTAAATTCGAATTTAAAAAAAAATTTCTTATAAACAATTAATCATATAAACGTAACAGTTTTAACATATCAGTTATTGACAAAACATTTGACAGTAATCGTGGTGTATGACTGGATAATTAAAGGATTTTTTTTGTACACCAAGTTCTTGGAATAAATTTTTTGAGCTCTTTTTTTGTATCCAAATATCATATTTTAATATTGTTAGAAAATAACTTTGACTTATGAAGTTTAACTAGTATATTGTACAGCTGCTTTACAAAAACTAAGTTACCAAGTTTTTACTTCACTTTGGTCAGTTGTTTTATATCAAAGAAACTATTTTCATTTAATAAAATGATACTTGCATTTTATAAATTCACACAAATACAAAATAAACTAAGTTTCTAGTATACACTGCTTACATTAACAAACTTGCCTATAAGGGGGTCAAGCAGGCTATGGCCAATTTAGTGACTAAAAATTAAACTGAAAAGAGTTATTAAGTGTTTTTAAATTAAAATTCTTCCTTAAAATTTGTGTTTAACTTAATTCTACTTAGTTATAATAATGGCTATATAAGCTTAAAAGTAACAAACTTTGCAGTTTTTAAGTTTAAAACTAACTCGAAAACAATAAAACTTATATCAAAATTAATGCTTGTAGCAACTTTAAAAGTACTTTATAAATTTTTATACAAAAAATCCTTGAAGTATGTTATGCACGGTCTCCACTGATCAAGCTGAGAAAAATTTCCTGAATTTTCCTGACTTTTTACCAAAATTTTGCTGACTTTTCTAAATCAAACTCTTAAATTAAACTTATTCTAAAATACATATTCTAATAATGAAACTATATAAATCTTTCAATCTAATTTTAATACAAGTTAAAAACAACTTTTTTTTTGTTGAATTCCATCATCAAACTTCCAGTACATCACTTAAACCTTCTGTGTATGATTGATGTTTGTAATAAACAGCTCTATCACCATAATACTTGTATTATTACCTTATAAACACAGCTTGTCTGAAAAATGACACAATTTTTTAGCATTTCCTAGCATAAATGTATCTAGATAGACAAACGACATATAAGGAACTTTTACAATTAAAACCTTGAATAAATAACAAAATTTCACAACTAAAATCTTAAAACAATAACAAATTTTTACAGTTGAAACCTTAAAACAATAAAGAACAAAATTTTTTTTAGAATTTCCAAGCATAAATGTATCTAAATAAACAAAACGACATATAAGGAACTTTTACAATTAAAACCTTAAATCAATAAGGAACTTTCACAACTCAAACTTTAAAACAATAATGAACTTTTACAGTTAAATCACTAAAAAAATAAAGAACATATCAAATACTGTTTTTTAATTATGTACTAAAATTTATTTTCTCTGTTTTTTTATTAGCACTTCAACCTCTTCATCTATTAAAATTAAATGGTGTCCTTCATCTGAACTGCATTCCGCTTCATTTTATTTGCAGTTAAAATCATTTGCCTCATTTTATTTAAATCGCTCTCATCTGCTGCCTCTACACTTGTTAAAGAGAATCTTTTCTCTAAATCAAGCCACAACTTGTGGGCTTCAATACTTTTATTTTGGCACTCATTTATTTTTACTTTCATTTATAAAATATTTCCTCCTATCATTTAGTATAAAATTTGTAACAGATAAATATACTCTTATTTACTTTAAAAACTTAAGTTACTCCACAAAAATACAAATAATAAGTAAACTTAATCTTGGCATATACCTCTCTTATAACTTATTTTATAAATTATACAACTTTGAAAAAGTTATAAACAGGTAAAGTATACACATTAACCTGTTACATAAAATACTAAACTAACTGCTTAGTTATAAAGAACTCAATTATTTACTTAAACAAAAAACACTTTGATTCTAAAATTATGCTAGATAAACATTTGTGTATATATCACAGTTTCACTATGGAAGTGTCCTTACTACAGATTATCAATACTAAAAAGCTTACAAAATCTGCTCGTTAAAATAGATAGGGTACTTGTTCAATATGTTAGTAGAAAATTTTTGCAGTTTTGTAAAGGATATTATACTAATTCATACTATATGAAGGCATTGGAAATACAATTAATCGTTTTCGTAAATTTATAGGAAAATTTTGCAATTTTTTCTTACTTTAAAGGACTTTTTATTGATTTTTACCATTTTAAGGGTTTGGAAGACAAAAAATTTTGTAAATTTAAACTGACAAAATCTGACTTTTTTCTAAATATTATCAAATTTTCTGACTTTTTTTCAAAACCCCCCATTTTTTTCATGAGTTTTCGTGACCTTTGTTATTATTTTAAATTTTTCCTGACTTTTTCTGATTTTCTGACTTTTCCTGACCGAGTGGCAACCCTTGTTATGTCAGCTAGTTTTGTTTTAACTTAACAAAGTAAAAAACTCTTGAATGTATAATAATTAAAGTTATTATATCTTTATACTATTCTTTATAAAAGTTCATAGATTTTTCAGGAAATCTTCAGTGTTATTAAGAAATAAATTTCGTAATACACACATTACAGACAATTCTGTTTTTTAAAGGCATAATTTAGTAAGGAAATGGTTTTAAATTAATTTAAATTTCATTGTGAACAATTTCATATCATTTTCATTACTTGCTTTATTTTTTTAATCTAAATATTACCCTATACTTACCAGGAAATTAAACTTGCTTTGAATAGTTTTAAATAATTGGATTTTTTGTAAGTCTACCAGGTGTGATCACTACTATATCTTTTTAAAAAGGGTTGTGATGAGTACAGTTTTTTTCTTTTGAGTTGAAAAAAAAATAGTTCACAAACCAAAAGATATAATATTTAGCTTATGTTATAAGCTATTTTCATTTAAGTTGTTATTTTAAAACAAATGGAAAAGGTGGTTATATAATATTGGCTAGGAATAAGGAACTAGTGGCTAAAAAAATACAAAATTTAACATACACTTTTTTACTTGTAACGTTTTATTATATAATACAAAAAGTGAGCTTTTCGGTAATAGTGTTTAAAAAAAAGTTAAACAAAGTTATAAGTTAAAAAAAAATTTAATTTTTATTAAATAAAAGTTTTCACTCAAATTTAGCTATAACTAAAAGTTGATTTAACAATCTATTGTATTATCAAAATTTATCAAAATAATAAACACAAATGATAATTATACTCATATAAATAAACATCTACAGTGTAAATAACTGTTAAATGTTATAATTCAGGGTTGATAAATGGTTTTGGCAAATTCTTCTCAGGTTTTCAAAACTTCTTTTAGGTTTTTAAAATTATACGTTTTCAAGTATAATTTGAGTGTAAAATTAAGTTTTATGGTAAATGTTAAACAGTATAGCAAAATTTAAAATATACTATAAAAATTCTTTAAATGTGTTTCCTAATAAAAAAAAATGATGATAAACAACGTTTTCTATATATATACAATAGAACTTTTTTTAAAAGCAAAACTTTACTGTTTAACATGTATAAGTTGATTAAATTCATAGGTTTTTCTAGGTTTTCAATGATTTTTGTACAAAGTTCAAAGTTTTTCAAATTTAAATTACAGGATTCCAAGCTTTTTGGCAACCTTGCAAATTGTACATCTAGTTGACAATTCACATATGTTGCAATTTCAAACAATTCTAAAACAGTCATTGTGATTGTTAAAATACCTTACACTAGGATTGTAATATACTTTGTTAAATTATTTCAAATTAAAAATTTTAAATTAAAAACTGCTAAGTTATAGATATATCTTTTGTTAGATATTATTTTTGAGGACGATCCTCAATTAAATTTGTATAGGATGGATTAAGAATGATAAATGGGGGAAAAGAATAATGCCTAGTGTTACTATAAATAGTTTTATTTTTTATCAGTGACTTTCTTTCTTTAAATCAATTCTTAAAAGTGTTTCTTGTCCAAAAACAGTAAATTGTTTTTTACTTTAATAATTTTTAAACAGTTGTAACTTTTGTAAATCTTGTGGTTGTAATTGCAAACATATCTTAATAATAGGAATTTCGTGTATTTGGTGTTAACCATAAAAAAGGAAAATTATTAGTTTGAAAACCTTAAGTTTTCATATATAGTGTAGTTATAAGCAATTTAAAGCATGTTATTTTTTAAGCACTTTTGAATTAAAAATAAGAAAATATTCAATTAAATATTTAGTGCAAATTTAAAATAAATTTGTTTACTTTTAACCTTTTCTTAAAAGATAAAAAGAGCTAAAAATGTTTAGATTTAAAGTTTTAATACAAATTGAACTTAATTATAAGTAACTTACAAACAAAAGATATGCCTTTAGTAGTGTTTTATAATGGTCACCTAAACTAAGCTATAACCAAAAGATGATGAAAAAGTCTGTTGTATTATTTAGATTTATAAAATCTATAAACAGTTAGAAATTTACTTATATAGTTATTTAGGCACAAAAAATAAATTAACAACTGTTCAAACTGTAAAAAATATTTTATTGGTTTCCTTACACTGGTACTTCAATTATTTTGTACAACTATTTCTTATAATGGTTACATGACAATTCAAGTTTGGACAACTCAACTTTTGACAATTTAAATTCTTAAAAATATCTTTATAAGTAATATTAACTTTAAAAAATGAAAAACTCAAATGTAAATCTTATTAGTATGAACAAGCCATTTTTTTCTTTTTTGCAAAAGCTTAATTATTTTGCAAGTCATTTCAAAATTAGTAAAAATAACTATGTTTTTGACTTTATTTAAGTTTTATCTTAACAAATATTAAATGTTTTGCTAGAGAAAACAACATAGCTTGTAGATATTAATTTTACTTACATATGTATTTTTACATTTGACAAATATACATTACTCTTTTAATAGTGACACTTTCAACTTTTTTTTAAAGAACTTAAGTTGGCGAAATTTAAATTGTCTGAATTTGAATAGCCATGCACCCTTATAATCAGTTTTTATAAATAAAATGAATGTAACTTGAATTATTGCTTTTTATTTTCAGAATTTAAAGTTAACAGCAGCATAAAAAACACTTAAAAATTGTTTGTTATAAATCTGCTACTGTTTTACAGGGTTGCCAAATGTTTTTAGAAATTTTTCTCCAGGTTTAAAAAATTTCTTTCAGGTTTTTATAACATTTTTTGCTCTATTGAAAAGATACCCTTAAGCTTTTACAAATGTATTTTTGAAAAAAAAAATTTAATTTAAAAAAAAAAATTCTTATTTATATCATAGACATTTTTGTGTCAAATGAAGATTTTTCTATTTAAAGTATGAAATTTGTTTAAAATTTCAGTTTTTTTTATTTTATTTTTCAAATTCAAGGTTTTTAAGTCTACATTTTCTAGTTCCAGTTTTTGCAGGTTTCCAAATTTTTTGGCAAGCCTTGTTCTAACAATCACAAAATTAGTGGTTGTGGTGATTGTTAACATATTTTAAAATAGAAATTTCATGCATTTAACCCATTAAGTTCAAAAATATGTTTTCTAAAAAATTCTAGATTTAACATACAGAATTTGCTCGCTTAAAAACAATTGGGTAAGGTTGATTAGATATACTTAAATAGCAAAATTAGAATATTTACTTTCTACAAAGTTGCCACTGGTTTTTTCAAATTTTTTTCCAAATTTACAAAATTTCTACTAGGTTTTTAAAAGTACAAATTTTTGGGTCCATTTTTAGTTGTTAGTTAAGTTTAAATTAAGGTAAGAAACCGTGTTAATGAGTATAAAATAACTGAAAAGATACTGTAAAGCTACTTTAAATATGTTTTATAAAAAATTTTTCTTTTGATGATGACAATTTTTTTTATTTATATGATAGAGTTTTGAATTCAAACTAAAATTATACTACTGAAAATGTGAAAGTAGTTAAAATTTCAAGTTTTACTTCAAAATTCCTCAAACTCAATTTGTTTTGCCTAAATTGTCAAACTCTAGATTTTTTTTGGGTTTCCAGGTAAACTGGCAACCCAGTTAAAACTAAATCTTAATTTGTTAACTTGCACTGTTACACTATAACTGTTGTCCGCTCTGAGGACCTGGTAGGACCGGCGGAACAGGTACTGCCTCAGAATCGCTTCTAATTGTTGCAAGGCTCTGGCTAGTACATTTCTCTTGACTACGTGTAGTCATGTGTCTCTCACTCATAGCCAATAAAAGATATCAAATATAATTATAAAAACAAAAATGAATATCAGATTGAAAACCAATATGAATACCAATTTGAACATCAATAACAATAACTACACCATTTATATTAAATAAAACTTATTATTAATTAATAACTACAGAAACATTAACCTTAAATATTACTAAAATAGTACTATAAATCACTAATAAAATATACACAACTATAAAATTAATAAATGGCCAAACTTTAATAAAAACAGAAAAAATTAGACCTTAAATATCACTAAAATAGTACTAAAATTCACTTATAATTTATATACAACTCTAAACATATCAAGTTTATAATCAAAGAAACTAACTATGATGTTGCAAAGAATAAAGTAGTAAGATGCAATGAGAGAACAGATAAGAACTAACATAATATAACTAACTAGAACTAACTAAATATTCCTTCTTGCAGATAAAGATAATTTTTACTTTGAAAAGCACAATCACTCCAAATCTTTAACTCAACAACTACCAAACGGAATACTTATTTTGGCGCTCACAAAGTTTTTGACTATTTTGTCCTTTTGAGAAAAATAGCCTAACATTTCACTGTACTATAACCAAAATCTAATGAAAAAAGCTCTTTATTGTATAAAATAAACAACAAAAAAAAAACAAAATTACTGTGAATAATGTACTTAAGTAAATATACATAAGTACTACTCAATTAATAGTTGTTTCTATAACCTGCACAAATTTTCTGATATTTCCCATATAATGTTACTTTCAACTAGTTTGTCCATTTTTCTTTAGATTGAGCGTTCATAAACAAATAAGGTGGATGTAGTACTGCATCATTGCTTTCATATGCAGAATTCAAAGCTGTTTTTATTTATATAATGGAGGGAAGCATTTAAATGTATTTAAAAATTTTTTCTCTCATAGTATAAGTATTTTAGTATATTTTTTTAATAATATTTTTTATTAATTTTCTGCTGATTCCAATTTATTTCTTAAATTCTTTTTGTCAATTTTTAAAAGTGCTTAGATTTTTTTTATATATTCTAGATAGTAGTTACATTACTAAAAATACATACATATCTTAAAATTATGATTTTTTCTATGCGGTAATTTTCTAATTTTAAACAAAACATGGTTGATCAATATATTTGTACTGATCGTAAACTTTAGTAGCTGTTATGATATACCAAAATTTGTTAAAAGATTTATGAAGCAAAGTTTTAGATAATTTAAATTAATTAAAAAAAAAAAAAACTTTCTACATAATTTTTAGTTATTTAAATAATGTTGATCAAATGATGTGTATACTTTACATAAGACCTTTCTTTCAAAACAGTTTATTTAAAGATATTTTATTAGCAAACAGTGCATACCAAACAAAATCTTTTCATTTTTTATAAAAATCATATATGTATGAACTTTTTTACTATCATATTAGGTTTTTCCAAGTTTATATCAAGTACTTTTTGTTTTTATATCTTTTTTTTTTGTAAGTATTGTTTATAAACGTAAGAGGATAATGAACCATTTTGCATTATAGACAGCTCTTTAACTTTATAGTAATTTTAATGGTTTTTATTTGAAGAATATGTATACCTATTATGAAATAACTGTTGCAAACTGCATTGTAAAACTTTTAGAGCTTTAATAAATGTAAACACTTACAAAACTCCATGTATTTTCACATTTAGTTAAAAAAATACATGTAATTGTGGTTAATTTTAATCTTTTTTAATCATTTTTGTGTTTTTTGACGAAATAAATGCTTGATTTTTTAACTATTATAAAATATCAATTTAGTCTTACAAAAATCAAGTTTAACAGCTCGTTTGATTTTTTTTAAGTAAATTTATATTCCTCAATTAAAAGCACAACAATCCTGTATTAGTTTTTCAAACATTTCTTAGTACATAAATTAATTTCTTTAGTCCTCGAAAATTTTTTGTCAGAACTTGTAATTAAACTGTTTTTTTTCGTAAACGCAACTAGTTCGATTTTACATTTAAAAAAATAGTTTTTTTTTCTAAGTTATTCGCTATAAAGTATTTTAAATACAGTTTAAAAAATTCTCTTGACAAAACTAGATGAAATCAGTACAAAAAATTAGTCAACTGCATTAATTAAAATAATGGAAAATAGATTATGTACAAAAAAATTTTATAGAGAAATTTTTATTAAAGGCTCACAAAGATTCAAAACTCATTTTAATAATAACTTTTTTAAAAAGTAATCGCCACAAATATTAGATATCTCAAATTTTGTTGTTAGTAAATCATTTACTTTTTTGGTGATTTACTAGTTTACTTCTCTGGTAATTAAAATCCTTAAAGGGGGAATATTGCTTACTTTGTGATTTGTGGAAGCCCTGAGTTAGGCAGATGTTTATTTGAAAATTCAGTATTTTTTCAAGGGAATTTTATCATAAAAGTTAGATTACACATTTTGTTTGAAACTTACTGTTTTTACTAAGATTTCGGGAAACATCCAGAAGCTTTAGCATTAAAAAAAACATTTTGCTGTATAACCAAACTAAACTAATTTTTTTGAAAATAAGCATAATTAAAAAAAAACAATAATAATTGAAACTTTGGTTTCAAATTATCTAAATTATCGATTACGGTACTACAAAAATTACTATAAAACAACACTTTTAAAATAGAAGTAAATAAAATGAAGTTTTTAAAACTCATACAACTATAGAATCAATTTTATTAGCAAGCTTAACTCCATATACCTGAAAGTATACAAAATTACTGTAAAAAAAACAATTATATAGAATTTATTGAAATAAACCTTTGCAAGCTCATATTGCTTTGAAATTTATAAAATAAAGCAACTTTATATCTTAGTTAGGCATAAATTTCTCGGAAATTCTTAACAAAAAAAAACTTCAGTTGGAGTTTAAAACTGCTTTCTTTCTTATTTTAGTAGTTATATACCAGAGTTACTAGTCAATAGACTAAATGATAGTACTGTTTTTTATAATTTAATTAGAAAGCTTTAATAACGAATTAGCAAGTTCGGAGTTTTATTTTGTTGTAAATAACACACAAATCACAACGAAGCAGTATTTATAGTATAATTTGTATAAATTAGGCAACCATTCTCGTCGGTTAAATTTTTAAACAAAATATTTTTGGTATTTTTCCGGTCATGTTGTAGTAGGTCATCAAAGTTACTTTATTTGAATACATAGTATGAATATTATAAATTTCACTTAACATTAAAGTTTTAAAAGAATGCACGTTTAATAAAAACTATTGAGTTAGTTAAAAAATAGTACATTGTAATGAAGATGCATAATTCCTTGTATTGTCATTGGTTTAGAGCAGGGTTTCCCAAACTCAATCACTAAATAGCCCCTTTTTCAGACATTTAAAAAAAATCGCCCACCAGGGTTTTATAAAGTAATTTTTATCTCGAGTACGCTCTTTTGAGCCGAAAAAGTTATGTTTAAAGTGTAATTTAGACTAATACTTCTTATGCACGCACTTTTAGGTTGTGTTCAAAGTAATTTTCAGGACTTGAGAAAATAATTTATAGTTATTTTTCTTATAAGACCATAAAGTTTATTAAAATACTTAATTATTAAATAGCCTCATGTATTCTGTAATCAATACTGTTTAAATATGAGTTGTTTTAAAACTAATAAACCCTTAGGTTAGTGGAGGACAACTTTTGTAGTCAGCAAGTCATATTTATTAAAAAATTATTTCTAGTTTCGACTTGCTAAAAAAATGTACTTGCGGGCTGCGTAATTTAAAAAACTAAGATATAAAAAAATTAAAAAACTCGAGCAAAATTGTAATAAAATGATTTAGTATTACAATGATTTAGGAAGTACTATTGTGAACAGTAAACAAATTGAAAGCGGTTTCAAAATATTAAGTATGAAAAAACTAAATTTCATTTTTTTATACACGAGTAGTTTTCAAGTTTAGCGGGCCGAAATTTGACTTGATCTGGACCGTACGTTACCCATCTAAAATCTTACATTATAATAATCTCTCGTATAACGAATTTCGGACATTTAGAAGTTAAAGCTAAGTAACTTATTTAAGCCGTGCAACATACTTAAATTATTTTATAAATAGGCATATTCTAAAATTACTATACCAGAGATTAAAAAAACTACAAAAGAATTAACAGTTTTTTTTTACACATAACTGAATAAATATTAAAACATCATTGCTGATCTAGTTTAAGTAAGATTTAACGACTAGTCGATTATCTCACATTAAAACTTGTTTTATCGATAGCTTCTGTTAATACAGTAAAATTATTAATTTCAAGGCTAAGAGATATTTTAAGCAAGTTAGTGGTAAAGTTAGAATTTAATTTCAACATTTTTAACTATATGTTTGGTAGTAGAATACCATTAAATAGTGTTTTAATTGGAATAACCTTTAAAAAAATTAACCTTCAATCTAAAAAAATTTTTTTTAATCATTTAAATTAATACAAATAAAAGTTAAAGGTTTTACAGTTAGTTCCGTGAATAGAAAGTATTCAATAAAAAAAAAACTAATAGGTTAAAATTTTGTTTTGTAACTGTAACAGTCTTTTTAATGGCTTATCTAATTCTGTTCAGAAATGAATTTTTATCTAGCTATCAGCCTATAATAATTTAACAGAGGAAAATAGTAAAAAATTAAAAGCTATGATTAAACTATCAAAATAAACAACATATTTTAACTTTCAAAATATTTTAAATTAAGATAAAACAAGAATAGCTTAAATTTCCTTAATATATAATTTTGTTAACAATAATAATTCATCTTTTAAGTAAAAAATTTGAAGTCATTTCAAATAGAAACCTCAAATCTGTACTTTTTTAAAGCCAAAATATTCTTTTTTTGAAATAAAAGACTATCAATGTTTTTATGATTATACAGATTAAACAAGTAATAACAAAAATCTGTCAAATAAATATCTTTTAAACAAATGTTTTAATCACTATCCTATAAAACTTTTTGTGTGCTGTAAAACGAAAAATATAAACTACAAAATTAACAAAACTAAAACAAAAACAGGTCAAAACAAAACTATTATTAACTTAGAAATATAAACCACTTAATGAACACAGTAGACTTTCGCTTGAGTTCACACTTTGAACAAAACCAAAATGTGCGAACTCAAGAAATCATGATAATGTTTTTTACAAAATAACAAATTTCAATGTGATATAATGGAATATATTATAAATAAACGTAAAATTAGCATTCATTAAAAGCAATAGATCTATATAAGATATTCAATATTTTAAAATCGTTGTTTTATTAATACTTCATTAGTAATAGACTTTATTTAAGTAAAGTTTAGCAAAATATAAATTTGAATTTTTTAGCGGTAAAAAGTGCGAACTTAAGAGGAAGTCTACCGTAATTAGTAATCATTAGGCATTAAGCAAACCTGTTGTAGAATAAATATCGTAATAATTTTTTTATTATAAAAAGACTACTTAAATACAATACAAACCAGGTTAAATTAAAAATATTTAAAAATATCAAATAAAATAGAAAACCTTAAAGAAAATGATGTATGCTACTGAAGCCTAATCTAATGTGAAGGATGAGCTTCAAGACTGCTTGCCATTTTTTCTATATCTTTTCTAAATCATTCAAATAAAGCCTCAAGTCACCTCCTCTACAAATATCTAGATTATATATTCTGCTCAAGATTTTGTTAACTGAAATGAAACCTTTCTTATCAACATAGCTAGAAGGAAAAGCTATAACCAAAAATTTAACTGTCTCCCAAATGATGGGATACTTTTGCCTTAGTTTTTGTTGAGTCCAAAAGCTTTCATATCGTTCTTTGGAAAAAATTACTTTAAGTTAAAGGTCAGTTTGTAAGTCTGAGAAGGTTTCCTGTAAGTCAACGTTTCTTCAAAAAGATCTGCTTCGAAGGGATCAATAATCCATTTCGGGACATTTAACTAAAAAATGTCAATAAACCGTTTATCAACTTCACTTTTAAGCTGTTCAAGATGAGATGAAAACACTTCTACTTCACCTTCACTTATTCAAAGTTTTAAGTTTTCCAAACTTGCAAACTGTGAAAACTGATTATTTTTGAATTATTTTCCACACAGCTCAAGTTGGTTTCTGAAACTGGTTATCTTATTTTTGACTTTCACAAGGTTCAAGTTTTTACCTTGTAAAGTTTTGTTCAGATGGTTAAACTTACCATATAAGTCTGACATAAAAGCATTGTCTATTTTTCTTCTAACAAGATTTTCTACCAGTACCTTATCTTTTCAAAAAAAATCAATAACTGAATTAAAAATAGCCAAAAACCTTTCTAAACAGTTTCCCTTTGATAACCATCTCACTTCTGTATGCATTATCAAATATAAATAACAAATATGTGAGTACATGATATTCAAGAGTTAGTTTCAAAACAAAACTTTCAAAATATATTAATTAATTACGTCAACTTTTTTTTCTATTGAAAAACTGACTTTAATAAAGTTTTATTTTTTAGTCTAACTAAGTGACTTTTCAAAAAACAATAGGAAACATCGTAAGCTGATAGTTTATAAAATAGATTTTTACAAACGATTTATGATCACAAATAGAATATATGTCAGGTTATAAAATGGCAAGAGGGATTACATTTGCCTATGACCTTTGTAATTGTTAATTGAGAAAAGATATGAATAAAAATATGTGATTTAGTTGAAAATAGAAATCCTAAGCGCTTTGATCTTTTTTTCTAAATTTTACGTGAACTAGCACTTTTTTTTAAGTTTTACCTTATGGTCAAATATTTAATAGCAAGCTAAAACTATTTAAAAAACAAGCTGAAAAATGAAAATTTTATGTCTGCACAAAATTTAAGAACTGTCCCCTTTTCGCCCCCTTACTAGTTATCGTCCACCCTTTCGCCCCTTTACTTTTTATTGCCCTCGACATACCAAAATCGCCTCTAGGGGGGTGATATCGCCCACTTTGGGAAACCCTGGTTTAGACCTTGTTTCATCTGAGCAAGCTTTTCCTGCGTAAGTTTAATTATATCCGGAGACTTGTTGAAGATGACAAGACGTCGTTGAGATAGTTATCATTTATCCTTGTCCTCAGCTCGCTCTTTGTATTTTTCATTGATGAAAAAGCTGTTCGCAGTTGTAAGTTTAGCCAAAATATGCTGTTACCAAAACGTATGTATTGTTATCTTTAACCTTAAAAAAACATTTCTCGATATTCATAACTTGTAAACAATATGAAAGTTTTCTCATACTTTTTGAACTTCGAAATAAAAAAATCATTACTTTATTATTTAAACGAATAAAAGTTAAAACTTTTAAGATACAAAATATGTAATAAAAATGTTTATAAGTTGAAAACATACATACAAAGTTCTTTAAATTGCTAAAAAAGAAATAAATATTACTGTGAATGTTTACCTTTTGTTTTATAAAACCTTTTATTGAACTTTTTTTAATAGTAAAACATAAACATCAGTCTCAAACAGGGTTTCCCAAAGTGGGCCATGGGCAGCCACGGGGCCAAAGAAGGGGGAATTAGGTCATAGTTTGAAGCTTACATCAGATACTCTGGAGTTGATAATGAAGAGCAAAAAAAAAGATCTTAGGTGTTTTGAATGGTAGTTTTGAAACTTATACTAGATATTATGGGAAAATTTACAGGGGGTCATAAGTTGTAAAAGGGGGAGGCACAAGACCGCAAAAAAAGTCTTAAGTGTTTTTAATGATAGTTTTTTGTGTACCTTGTTTGAGGGGGCCCATGTCGTTTATAATTTCTTTAAAGGGGGATTTTTCGAAAAAGTTTAGGAAACTACGGTTTAAAACTTTACCTTTTGCAACGATAAACATTTTAGATAAAACTATAAAACAACACTATTTATAGCACTAATCTCTTTTTGCTTAAGTAATTAGAGTGGTACTTAATATTAACAATTAATTTGTTATGCGACTATAAAGCATTCACTTAAAGTATGCTAAAGGATTATTATTTTGAATGTTACAAGAGATTTGATTTTTTTTAAGATGTTTGTTTTTACTCAACTGTTTTAGCTTATTTATTTTAGATAAAGTAAACAAAACCAAATAGATAGCAAATTTTTATTTTATAAATACACTAGTTTATTATCATAATAAGTAATTTCAGTAGTTTTTCAATTTTCCATCATCTGTAAACTTTGGTGCGAGCAAGCCTCATGTATGTCATAAACAAAAACACGACGCCGACGGAAAATACAATTATGACGTAATAATACACCAAATTGCCGTCCAACGTGATTCCGTTGCCAATGTCGAGCTGCGATTGGAGGAAACACTCGCCAGTCGTGCGAATGCTGAAATTTGATTGGATGATTGAAAGAAATCAAAAAATAATGATTAGTAGTGATCTATTATATAATATTTAAAAAAAAAGAATTGTTAATAAAAAAAGTATATTTCTTACAATTTTACTAAAAAAAGTAAATAGAATAAAACGTTTAGAAAAATCGGATAATAAATTATAATAAAAATTTAAGATGAAAAAATGTTACGATTTTATTTTATGTGAGTTTTGTCGTTTAAAGCAAAACGCACCAGGTCATTTCGTTTTGCTGGAATATTTCGGTGCAGTGTAAGTTGTGCGTGACGACCGCACTTCTTTTCGATGGCAACCCATCGGGATCCACGCACTCGGTGAAGGAACTTTCGGTGAACTCGTTGATTGCGAGCGCCTGAAAGTTTTGAAATATCGAATTAAGTAGACTGAAAATTTAAATGTAAATTGTGAAGCTGTAAACTTTAACGTTACCCTATAGCAGTTGTCTTCACAGAGTGCATCTGTGCACAGCAGTGAGCATAGAAATAGTCGTAATGTGCACAAAAAAAAACTAAAACTTAAAACTTTTATAGTTTAGTCTAGTGTGCACAGAATGTATTTTACAGTAGTTTACTGTACACAGCTATAAAAAAGGTTGAAGTCTACTGCTCTAAAGTACTAATATATCTTTAAGATTTAGTTGCGTTAGCTTGTCTTAATTCAAACGAGAAAAGGAGAACTTTCAATGCAACGTATATAAACCAGAAAGTTGGTTTAAAGATGCTATTTTCTGCGTTACATCAGTTTATTTTCACAGCTGTTACATAATAAATAATGAACTCCACCAACCGACCAACAACAACAGCATCCGAGACAACCTCAGACCGATTTAGTCCTTATTAGGACTCATTAGGCATGCATAGTCGCAAGAAACCGCTGTTGAGATTTTATTAAGTGGGCTTAAGTACAAAGTACTGAAAGTACTGTTGTTTTTGGTCGTGTGGTGAAGTTAATTATTTGTTTTTGATGGAGCAAACACCTCACTTTGTTGATGAAGGCTGAAATAAATATTTGTTAAAACTGATCAAACGAGCACAGACTATAATATCACAACAAGCTGACAATGTATAAGACGTTGGGCTGTGAATGATTTAGCTGTGTCAATTTTTTCAACTTTACTCACAAACGGTCGCTTCAGTACTTGTTAAGATCTCAACAGCGGTTTGTTGCGACTATGCCTGCCTGATGAGTCCTAATAAGGATGAAACAGACTGTAGGTTGTCTCGGACGATGTTGTTGGTCGTGCGGTGAAGTTCGTCATTTATTGTTGACGTCGCGAACATCCCAACTTTTTTACCGACGATCGAAATAGATATTGGTTACAACTGTTAAGAAAGTAAAAAAGAAAAGTATCACACATAAACCTTTAGTCTTTTTCTTTTAGTATAGTGAAGTAATCTTTTAAGAGACACTCTTATCAATATTAACTGAATATTTAGATGTTTTATTTCAAATTAGACATTTATTTAACTTGAAAATTAAGTTTTTTTATAGTAAAATTAGTTAAAATAGTATCTAAATTTCTTCAGTTAGAAATAAAAATAGATGTTTTGTCAAACATGCGGATTAACTTAGATAATTTAAAACAAATATAATTTATTTTAATAGCTAAACTTTTTTTTTTGAAAGTATTTTCAAATTTTAAGGTTGCCATTTAATGATAAAAGTGTTAATGTTGTACACGTAAGCTACTAAGCTCAGTTTAAATTGCTAGAAAAACTAGTTTAAAAACTACATGCATTAAAAATATTTTCTTTCAAATTTAAATATTTACTAGTGTTTTAAAATTAGGGTTTCACAAAGGGGACTTTATCGCCCTTTTTGGGCATTTTTATCAAATCGGAGGGTAGTAATGAGGCGAGACTGTGAGTGGGGAGATTTTCAAATTTTACGGCAGTGTTATAATTTTTACTCTTTAGTTGTCTATTTTACTAACTTTGGTTTGCTATAAAGTATTTGATTTCTAACAAGTAAAAAGCAAAACAAGCAAATCTGTAATCAAACTACTTACGATAGATGTTCTGGAGTTTGTAGTTAGGAGTAAAAAAAAAAGACTGTGGGATAATTGATAAAAGATTTGAAATTAAAAAAGACATTCTAGAGTTAAAAATGAAGAGTAAAAAAGTCACGTGGTAACTACATCTACAAACTACGAAAATCTTTATTTTTCTTATTTGAACCCTAAATAAAAAATGTCTTCTATTTCCTGGTTAAATGGGGTCATAGCTTTTTAAACTTGGGCCAGGGCGCAATTATAAAAATGAACTCTGTAAATCCTGTTTAGATTGTACTTTCAATTTATAAGAACTTAAAAGCTAAAGCTAAATTTTTAGATTAGTTTTAATAAATTGGTACAACTTAACAATATTAACGTTTTTAAAAAAATATGTTTTTTTAATTGTAAAAGTGCCAGTTTGAGCGTAAAATGATAAAATATTACAAACTTTATTACAAAGTGTATATCTTCTAAAAATGTTAATTTTTAACAAAACAACACTAAGCATGATTACCGTTGCCATTGAAGAACTTGAAACAAAAAATATACTACTGACTTAAAAAAATCAGTGACTCACATTGAATGCGTATTTGGCAATGCTGACGTGTCGTACCCATGACAACCAAGCTGGCACGCTGTCCAGATTCACAAAAAAACCCGCAAACATCTGTTAGAAAAATGTTATGTTTTATAACTTTATTTATAAGTGGAATAATTCCAAAACACCGAATTAAAAAAACTAAGTTCTTCCATTACTCAACGCTGAATGTACAAACAATGAGTAGGTGTCATGAATGCACGGAGCAACATTTTTGCACGAACTGACTAAAGCTTAAACAAGGAATCTAGTTTCAAAAAACATTTATCTATTGGAAAACGTTTTGATAAAAAGTTGTTAAAGTTCTTGGTTAGAACAACCAAAGCTCATGCAAAAGTGACGCCCCGTGCATTTGTGACCTGTCACCACATAAAAGACAGGTTAGTAGTTGAACTGACCACATTGAACGCGTACCACAGCTTGACGACGTTGCTCACGGCCAGGAACGACGACATGTAGCTGGTGATGAAAGCTGTCACGCCCAGCGCGCAAGACGCCACCGACGCCAATATGGACAGAAATTTCACGAACTCCTGGATTCCACTTTTCAAACCTGCATGTGGTGTTGGTAGTAAAGATAATTTAAATTATATATTGTACTAAATATTAATAAAAATATATATTATAACGTAATTGTTATATAATTTATAATTAAAAGCATACAACAACACATGCAGAAAAGGATTTATTTCAATTCAATTGCATAATATTTTAATAAAGAACTAAAACATGTTAAAAAGTTTACATTTACAAAGTTTAAGCTTAATTTTATGGCTGTAAATCAAATTTTCCAAAATAATTCTTAAAATAGCTTCTTTTTGGGAATAAAAAAGTTGCTCCCTTTATTAGGTATCGCCTCTTTGTTATTTTATTACCTATTTTCTGCCTTACTAGTTATTGACCCCTGATAGCCAAAATTCATTAAACAAGATGATATTGCCCACTTTGGTAAACTCTTAAGCACTTAATCTCTTTTTTTACTAGAACAAAATTGTCTACTTTACCTCAACGTAAAATACTGATAAACAAGCTAAAATTTGTAAAGTAGCAAGCTAAAAAGCAATGTAATGTGTCTGTAGAAAACTTTATATTCACCGCTTTACTGGTCATTTTCCCCCGACTTATTAAAATTGTCAAAAGATAGCGAGCCCTCGATTGAAAAACCTGCGTAGCCAGTTTTTAAATGAATATAAAAACTAATATCTTCGTAACTAGTTTAAAAAAATAAAAACTAGATAGAGAAAATTAAAGATTGTTACAAAAAAAAACACCATTAGAACAAATATAATTACTAATAAAAAAAGTAGACTTGGAAAAAAAAATTGAAAGAAAACATATCGTGATAAAATTTTACTATAAATTGCAAATTATGTATCAAATAATATTTGTTTTAAATCAAATTTGTCTTTGACAAAAATTTTATTCAACTACTGCAATTTAAAAATTAGCAACTAAGACATTTTAACCTACCTACCATCCAATACGTCACAGTCGAGAATAATAGCGGTGCCAAATAATAAAATGGAATAAACTTAATCAGAAATTTAGATATGAAATAGGCGCTTACCCTGTAGTAGCCTGAAGCGTGCTCGTGTCTAAAGTATATTGTTGCAAAACAAAAACAAATAAAAAAATTCTTTTTACAAGGAAAATAACTTTGACTTTTAATTACTTTCCTCTTAAAATAACAGTGTTTACAATAATATTGGGAACTTGGTTTGATGATTTTTATACTTAAATGTAATATGATAATTCCTATAAAAGTTGTTGTAGTGTGATAAATTAGTAATTTAAGAATTTTTTCAATTAAAACTATTTTATTAATTAATCCAAAATAAAATTGCTTAATAAATATGTTTACTGATTTCTTTTTCATATTCAAAAATCTCATTGTATAGAAATTTTGATTATGATATATTTTAAAGCTCAAATAAATTGTTAATTTTTATATTTATCTAATGCTAAACTTTGTTTAGATAAAGTTCTAAACAGTCAGTGTTAGACATTTGACATAATAAAAATACTTGAGTTTTTATTGTAATACCTGAAAACTCACGCAAAAAGTACTTTTTCTTCATGAAAAACTTCCATGGCACTAGGCGAGCCAAAAAATAAATAGAGAATAAAACCATACAAAACTCCAAGCCTGTTGAAAAAATTGTAGTAACTGGAAATCGAATTTTATTTTTAAAGCTAATATGCTTTTTTACCAACTTTAAAAATAGTATACACAATTATTTTTAGATCACAATACTTAACTGTAGAACAAAAAGAAAGTAGAAAACTTTTTTAGCGTGAATTAAAAAGTAAATAAAAAAGTATACCTTGAGTTTAATTCTGGTCTAATTAAATTTTTTTAAATAAGATTGGAACATGCACAGACAACTTACTTACCTGTTTTGCAAGTCTGGGACTAGTTTGTGCCCTAATTGAAAGAATAAAATACCGTAAAAAAAGCCGAATACAATGTTCAATCCTACCTGCAATTATATGCTGGTTTAAGTACATATAAATATTCAATATCTACTTAGGCAAAAGTTCAATTAAATGATTACAGAATATGTGGCAATAATTACAATAACTTATTGTAATGTATTTACAGCATTATTAGACTGCAGTTTTTTTAAATAATCAAAATTAAATAAAAATAAATAATTTCGTGGTGTTCATTAAAAATAGAGTATTTTTATAACTTTATTCGGGTACAACTTATCCGAGCATATTGATTTGATAATTGAACAAGGCTGTTGGATAAATTAATCTTTGTTAATTCTTGCAAATTTTTCAGATATGCTAGATTCTATTTTGTAGTATTTGTCTTTATAGTACAAATTGTTTAAAATTAGTTTTTAAAAATATTTTCATTTTTGTAATTAACTTATTGTAATGTGTATTTTTGATAATAACATTTTTTACATACTTCTACCTATTTTATTAAAACATGTAAACAAAATTGATTTTAAGAACGTACAGTTTTGACTTTGGTTATCTTAAAAAAAAACAATCTCATATTATTATGTTAACTTTTTAATCAGTACAATAGTTAGTAAATAATATTTAAGTATTTATCATATTTGTATTGTAAAACGTTGACAAGTTATTTTGCAAAAACAGTTTTTTATTGATAAATTATTCATCAATAAACATTAAAAGGTTTAAAAATCTAAAACAAAGTTAAGTAAAAGAATATTTTGTGTATTATGGATTATTTAGATTTTTTAGGCTAGAAAATATAAAACAACTCTCATTTTAGACGTGATGTATTTCAATTTTATGTAGTAACTAAAATACAAATTAGAAAAAATACCTTTTAGCTAGTCAAAAAATAGTTAAAAAGTACTTGATAAAATAATTAAAGACTTTTAGACAAAGTACTTTTTAAGCATATTAATTGACAAAAAATAAATTAAGCTTCTTAATACTCTAAAAGTTATTACTAACAGTCATTTATAACTAAACAATTTAGAAAAAAATACTACTTCACCGGTTATAAAATAAAAATACAATCAATTGTATATAAAGTATTTTATTGATAACAATACCACTTTGTTTTAATCATAAACATACGTTGATAAACAGACGAGTTCGGTTCCTGACGAGACTGAGAAAATCCCTCTTCAAAAGTACCTTCAGTTGGTGACGAAACGCGTTGACGTCATCATCTGAGTGAAACAAGTTCTCACTTATCTGGCCTGCAATTATCCAGTGTTTGATTGTTTAAACAATAGTTTTGTACGACATAAGTTTACAAAGCATTTAAATATTAAACTGAACTATATCTATAATATATAAACACTGAAAAAATTAAATTCAAAAGAAGTATTTTCTTAATGCTTTAGTTTTGGAAAAGTTTAGTTTTTATTGTGTTTTTATTATTATAAAAAATAGTATTACTTTATATATTCAAAAAAGTTGCCTAACTCTGTTTCTTTCTCATTGTTTGTAATTATATTTTATTTTATGATTATTGTCAACATTATAAAACAAGTTTAAATTTTTTCTTTAAAAAGAAGTTTTGCTACTGTTTTAACTGAATTTAAACTAAAATTTAATTTTGAACTTAAGTAAAAAATCAATTAAATTAATACTAAGGTACTAGGGCTTAAACAACTTCTTTAGATTTCAAAGCATAAAAGGAATTTACAAAAAGTATGATATGGTAAAAAAAAAATAGACCCATATCAAAAGTTTAGAAATAATCATAGTTCTCTATAAAATAAAATAGCTAGAATTTTTATACAGTGTTTGACTCTATCATTTTTTGTCAACATCAGAAAAATTTGGATGTAACTAAATCAAAAACTACTAGTGCTACGGAAACTGTTTCTTTAGCTGTAAATTTATATTTTTAATTGAACTTTTCTTTAAAAGCTTTTACATAAACAAAAAAAAAGTTTATAAGTTTTAAACTTAGAAATAAGGTAAATGCAAGGACTATTCCTTGGGCACAACAGGTCTCAACAAGTTTAATTTCGGAGACAAAGTTAATATTAAATTTATTTATTTACACAAAAGCAACGACGTTTCACCCCTAAGGGATCTTCAGGCCAGCAAAATTAAAAAGAAGATGTGAACATTATAACCCACACATGTAATTCAGTGCTCACCTAAGACGGAAAAGTGTGGACCAAGAAAGATCAAGAATCATCTTTCGACGTCCCTATGGGTTCGTACTTCGAAGCTGAGTTATGCGACCTTATTGGCCTATACATTCTTGATAGATTAGAGAAAACATACATGTCAAACAAGATAGGCCTTTATAGGGATGATGGTTTGGCAATCATCAAGCACAAAAACAATTAGGACCTTGATAACATAAAAAAGCAAACGATAAAGACCTTTAAAGACATCGGTTTTAACATCACAATGGAAATTGGTATGACTAGATGCAACTTCTTGGACATCACATTAGACCTAACCAACAGTTGTCTTATGCCATAGAGAAAAGAAATCTCCTCAGTCAGATACATCAACAATAACTCCAACCATCCGACGATAATCAAGAAAAACCTACCCAAAATGATAGAGAAAAGGTTAAATAGGCTGTCTACAGACCAAAGAACCTTTGATAATACAAAGCATAGCTATCAAATTTCTCTACTCCAATCAAACTTTAAACACAAACTTAAATATGAAAACAAAACAAACCCTCTTGACAAAAAGAAACGTAAACGAAGAAGAAAAATTGTGTTTTTTAATCCCCCATACTGCCAATCAGTTAAAACTAACATTGGGAGAAAATTCTTAGAACTAATTGACAAACATTTCAAAACAGAGAGCATGAAAAATATCTTCAAGAGAACTTTGTCTCCGACATTAAACTTGTTGAGACCTGTTGTGCCCAAGGAATAGTCCTTGCATTTACCTGTTTCATAAGTTCTACAATTGCAAAATATCATACTGTTGTATGGAAAATGTTAGATCATTAATAAGTGGCCACAACAACAAGATACTAAGTGAATTGAATCATAAGAACGACCAAGAGAATAAGACGTGTAACTGCAGCGATAAAGATTATGCCCCTTAAGTGGTAAATGCTTGCAGGAGAATGTTTTATAAGACAACAATCACTAGTCAGATCAAAAAAAAGGAATATATAGGATCCACGGGAGGCCAATTTAAGAAGAGATGGTATGCACACATTAGTGATATTAGGAAAGAAAAAAACAAGGCAACAGAACTTTCCAAGTACATTTGGAGATTAAAAAACAATAACACTTGCTACGATTTAAGGTGGAGCATCATTCAAAAGATTAGTAAATAAAAAATATAAGTAAAATCTGCAAGACTTGCAACCTGGAAAAATTGAAATAGTACTTGCTAACAAGAAACGAATTTTAAACAAAAGATAAGAGCTCTTCTACGCCTGCCCGCACTTTAGGAAATTTTATTTTAAAACTTAGCGTATTTAAAACTTTTATTACTTATTTTTGTTTTTGCTTGTACCCTTATTTGTTAAATGCCATTTTTTTTTGTGTTGTTATAAGCTAAATCTAAATCTGTATAAAACATATCAATTATAATAAGTACAAATGCTATTTATAATTTAATATTATTTTTTCATTACTATTGTTTTTAATTTTGTAAATTTAACTATTTAGTAATAATACTGTATTGATATTATAATTTTTAATTTAATTTGAATTTGATTATAATGTCTTGCATTATTATATATTTTTAGTTATCCATCGTCTTATTTTTATTTTATTTTGCAGGCCTGAAGATCCCTTAGGGGTGAAACGTCGTTGCCTTTGTGTAAATAAATAAATTTATTATTAAACTTAGAAAAACATAAAATCAAATAATAATTTTAATAAAAGTTTGTATTCGGTTAGTATAGTTTATTAATAAAGGCTTAATTGCTCAGCCAAAAACGGAATTTGTTTTTTATATTAATTAAAAAATATACATTTTTAAAGTTTTTTACAAACTAACTTTTACAAACCGCTTCAAATTCTTTTTCAGTAGTCTTGCTTGCATCCGAACTCAAATACTTTTCGTTCAATGTCCTGGCCATTTCACAACACTCCTCATCGGTTTTACTCATCTGCTCAATTGTGTCGATTGTGACGTCATATTTGGAAGCGTCACCGTTGACGATGTCGAGAAAGAAGTCGGCTGGATTGTTGTGTTCCTCGCATCGGTACCCTTTCAAATAATAGTTATTATATTTATTTTTATTGTACAAGTTGGTGTTGTAAACAATTTAATTGTCTACATTTTTGATATTCCGAGCAAATAGCTTGTCATTTTATCAAAAGTCGATGGTTTTGAAAATATAAAGGACACGTAGTGATTAAGAAATTAATTTACAATTAATTATTTAAAACGTATTTAAGGCAAAGTGAGTTATCACAAACCAAATTTTATATGTCAGCTGCAGCAACACAGTCCAAATTTTTTTTGGCCAAAGTATTTTTTTGTTAGATTTAAGTTTACTTTTTTATTAACTTTATTTTGATAAATCAAAAGTTGTATCTAATTATTGTTCGGGTAACGTGAGTTAATAAAACGAATAAATCTATTGCTCAATTATTGCTGGTTTTTTCATTTGCAAAGTAAAATAAATGAAAAAGTTGCAAAACAGTTCTACTGCAGCCTACCAACATATTATTACTACTTTAATTTAATTCATTGTAAATTTAATGTTTAAAGGAATATTTTATTCAAGGATAACAGGTTTTTTTAAACGTATATGTTTTAGGATTTATTTTAATCCTTACTAAAACTAAATCCTTTCAATTTGGTTGTTATAAACAGAAATATAAGTATATTTGTGGTCTGCGTAGTGTTTTTTTTTTAAATTACTTTAAAAAATAAATTGTAAAGTGTTATTTTTCATGAGCTGTTTGATATATTAGAATAAGTTATAATACTTTTATTGGTTTAGAAAATGTTTTACTTCTAATGTGAGGAAGGATTTGAGGAAGTTTACTATGATCAGAGTCAAAGGTTAACTCTTGCTAAAAATTTTTGCTACGATTTCAATGTCTAAAGCATTTAAAAATTAAGTAAGAAAATCTCATCAAAAAAATTAATAAATATATACGCTTCTTTAACATGCTTTAGCTATTTTCTTGTTAAACAAAATTTAATCATTACAAAAACATAAAGATATAGTTCACACTATCCTTATTAAAATGCATTGCACTAATGCTTGTAAACAACTTTTTATCGTACCAAGCGAAGTGAAATGGGGCAAGGCTTGCGTCGTTGGTCCATGGTAAACCATTCTTCCTCTGGCAAGCAGCGTAATCGTGTCGAACGAACTGAATATAAGATACCTCGGCTGGTGTATTGAAAATACTATCGTTCTGCCCTGCTTCGACAAACTGAAAAAAAGTAATAGGTTAAAGTTATGGTTTTAACAAAAACCGAATATTTGTACCTCAGATTAGCAACTTTAAGTAAAGATTTATTTTTATTGGCTTACATTCAACAGTGCTATAAAATATTTACTCAATGATACAGGTACTTAAAGTATTTTTTAACTTTAATTGAAAATTATAAAAGAAAAACTAACATTTCTAGAAGAAAAAACACGTTTGCGTAAAGAAAGCTTCCTTTATATAGATCATGATACTAAATCCTAGTTTATTTGTGTTTGAAACAAGCAAGTTATTGTACAGTCATAAAATATATTTTTATTACTATTAAAGTAAACAACATAAGTACTTGACAAAAATTTCAAAAACAAACAATCTGCTTTGTTATCCTTCAAATTACTCTTTAAAAGTCACTATGTATATTTTTCAGCAAATTTTATGTTGCACAATCTAAAAGACAAACATTTAAACTTTTCTGAGGTTAGCTTTCTTCATTGTGAAAGGTATGATAACGCTTCACATTTAATTTTTTTTATTATTTCAAGATTTTATTTATTACATACTTCGCACATAACTTTGCTCACAAACTAATTATGACGTCACAACTGACTTGTGCAGCTCTAGACTAATTGCAATACTTTTAATCGAATAATATTTTATCTGTTACATTGCTGAAAAAGTTACTAATGTATATAAGCTCTTCCCATTATCATTTTGGTTCTAAGTTTACAATTTGCAACTATGACGTCACAACTGACTCGTGCAGCAGCGTGATGACGTCACGGGCGGTGGCGCTGTCCAGCCCGGTGGTCGGTTCGTCGAGGAAGACGACTGAAGGTCTCGTGATCAGCTCCACCGCGATGCACGCTCTCTTCATCTCCCCGCTGCTGATCCCCCGCAGGTTGTTGTCTCCTACCTTGGAACATTATGTTTATTTATATAAAAATTTATCTTGTTTATGGGTTTTTATATTAGTTGTAAGGAATTATCGTAGGTATCTTTAATAAACGCTTTTTGTCAGTTAGTAAAATGTCCTACCTTTGAATTTTGGAGATCTAGTTTGTTGAAAAGTGATCTTAGGTAGCTTTTTAATATAACTTATAATTTAGTTAGTTTAAAAAATTTTATTTTTTGAATGGCTGTGTTCTTTAACCTATAACAAAGTTATTACATTTAAGACTGTCGGTATTAGAATTCAGAGTGAAACGTAACAAGCTAAATTAACTTTTAGTTTTTCGCCATAGCATTAAACTTAAAAATTCAAAAATTAGTTATACTAATTATAAAACCGGTCTAAAAAAAAATATTATTAGATAGTTTGAAACATTTATTGTCGAGTTTAAAATCTAACTTAAGCACTTTTGTATGTTGATTTTACCTTATCTCGTTTTTTTTTTCAAGGTAGGTTGTTAAGATCGTTACCAGTAAAATTCAGAATACAACATAATGATTCTGACTTAGTTTCAAATATTTAATACAGCACGAAACTTAAAAATTAAAAAAAATATGAAACAGGTTTTACTATAACAAAAGTAATAGTATTTACTCAAACTCTTGTTTTACAAATTTAGATTTTTTTAAAATGTAATAATTCCGGAATAAACTCTTGTATCAGCGCAATGGCATATTGCCAGATCTTCGAGGACTCTATCGACCAGCTGCTTTTTCTGATCGACCAAAATTTTTGATGGCAACCGCAAGCTGGCATAGAACATCAGGTTCTCCCTCACCGTCAGCGTTCCCATTAAGTTGTCTTTCTGTTTGGGGGAATTTTGTTTTGTTGGTGATTGGTTTTGATTATGATTAGCAAAACTTTGGTTGTACAAAGGTACTGACATAATTTGAACTGATTACATTTCTAATTTAAAATAAAGAAAGATTGTCAATCGTAGTACAATATAAATAAAAACCTACTTAAACTGTACTCTTAAACTTGTTTAACTTAAAAAAATTAGGATAAATCATATTTTATGAACGTTAAGTAACCATAGAATTTTCTTTAAAGTATTTAATCCTTTATGGTTAACGCTTGAAAAATAGTTACTTTTCGGTAGGTTGATAAAACTCTTTAAACAGTATTTTAAAGATGATCAAAAATAAAATTTTAGATTTAAAATCAGTCTGCTTTTTGCGAAACCATGTTTTTTAGGCTTTAAATAAACAAAAATACATATTTTTTTTCAATACCAACAATTCAGCAAACCTGAAGTACATACCCGCTAATTCTTTTAAAATTTTCAGGTAAAACGCTTCCATTCAATTTGATTTCACCGCTGACGTTTTCCAGATTTTTACGGCCAGCTAAGACATCTAAAAGACTGTAAGTAATAGTTGTTTGTAAACAACAATTCAAATTATCTTTACAAACAAACTACACCGCTTGACTACTATTGAGTTTTGTAAAATTTACAATTTAATTATAGCCACATTATCCGTTTACACAAATGTTAATTTTTTCTCTAGAATTATTACTTGTAACAGCTAAAATTTATTGTTGGTACGAAGTTTAAGTTAACTCTAAATTTTTAATAATGACTTAAAACTAAGTGTTTTTTAACTAATAAAAATTTATAGGATAGGAAATCTAAATATATTAGTTATAAATTAAATTCATAACAGAAAACTTTATTTTTAAAATATGAAATCGTTTTGTGTGTTGTAAAATTTTAGTTCAAGCTATAATAAACAGTACACATAAATTATCCTATTTCTTTTAGAAGCTAATAACCGCAAGCATTAAAGCCTGTTTAAAATAACAATAAGTTTTAAAATATAACTGGAAACTTCATTTGTTTGTACTTATAAAACTTTATTTTTACTCAAATCAAAATAGACCAGTAATAAAAATAAAAGTTGCTTAAAAGTACAAAGACAACAGTCTTCATTCCTTTAGCAAAACAATTTCTCTTTAAAATAAATTATTCTTTATAAAACTTCTAAAATCTTTTAAAGTTTTTAGTTTTTAGAAATGTTTAAATTAGAATTCAATGTGGATCGAATAATTTTAATCTTTGTATAAATTGCTTCATAATAAAAACAGCCAAAACGTAGAACCTCAAACACAAACAAATTTACTGATTTGTGTTTGTTGTCAGGATTCCTTGCAAAATCAACCAGTCAAACATAAAAGCTTTACCAGTTGATGACTGGCGAAAATTTTCAAGGTGAAAAGTAAAATTTAGCAGTTTAATTAGCGTTCGTTTGGCTCTAGAAAATATTTTTTATTACAGAACTAAATGTGTGCATAGTACAAACTAACGAGGTTTTTCCCGATCCGGTAGGTCCTACGATGGCGTTCAATCCTGGCTTCATTATCCCCCTGTATAAAAACAATTTATTATTAAAAGCTGAGAATTAACTACTAAAGAGCTTGTATGGAATCTTTAAATTTAGTTTAATGAGTTGTAGAGTAGTAAATGTTTAAACATAATAAATGATCGCCTTTACCTTAAGTCTTTAAGCACATGCTTTCCTTTCTTGTCACTCGATTTTTTGTCTAAAGTTTTTGTAAAGCTTAAAAAAAGCTTAAAATTAGTTTAGTGCAGTATGCATTTAAATTAATTAACATAGTAAATCCAATTACCAAGCACATGCATCCAGAAGTTGTTTTTTTTTTTTTTATCGGCAACATTAAAAAAAAATATCATTTAAATCCTAGAAGTTCGTTAAATATAATATATAATTAAAGTTAAAAAAATTAGAAGGAGCAATTAAAATTTTAAACTGTAATTTATTACATATGCTTCGATATATATTAAGTTATTATAACAACTAAAAACAATAAAATAACCCATGTAACTTTTGCTGACAATGCTTACCTTTTACATAATAGTTGATATTTTTGAAGCTCAAAATTGAACTTTGTTCTACACTTAGGCTGAAATAATTTTTACTGCTTAAAAACTTTTGAAAATGCATTCTTCAGTAGTTACTACTTTTTATTTAATTTTTATCAGACTTTGCAACGAATAAATTAAGACGAAAAGAATGCAAAATATTTTAGTATGTTTTTAAATAGCAACATTAAGAGAAGCTTAAATAAAAGCTCTAAGAATTTATTTTAACTCTAAGTAATTTAATTACACATTTCAGAACTCGAAAATTTACCACAACAAAAAATAGTTTAATAATTTACTTATAGTTTTTTTTTTAAGTAAAAATTATTTTAAAAGGATAAGATAATTTTAAATATTTATATCAGCTAAAACTAACTTGTTAACAGGATAATTCATTTCCTTTACTAGCAAACTATTTTCATAAAAAGCTTTTTTATTTAATAATAACTAAATATTGTTTTTTATTTTCTATAAACTTTTTAAGGAATGTAAAAAGTAATATTCAAAAAATAAATAAAACTTTTATACTTTAAAATAACTTTTTTTTCTAAAGTATTTGATTTTTTGTTTTTGATAAAATGAAGTATTTATACGTTTAAATCAAAATTTTTAATAAAGTTAAAACTTTTATGTATTTTATAAAAAGTTTATATAAAGAATTAAACAAAAATATTAAGTTAAGCATAAAAACCATAAAACTTTCTTCTAAACACATTGTACAATCTATAAGATTAATCTCAAAAACACTTTAGAATAAAACTAGGAATACAACTCTAAATTCTCTGCAAGATTTTGGATTTTTTATCTTAAATGTCTAATATTCGAGAAAAAATAATTTAAATTTTTCTAATAAGTATTATATTGTTACAATTTCTAAAACTGTTAAACTTTTATCTAACTGTTTTTATAAAACTTCTTTTTTACTTATTTTCTGCAACTAAATCTATTTAAACAAATCAAATCATCTCTGCTTTTAGCAACAGTCTAGATTATAAGTTTAGCGTTGAATACTAATGACCTTTTTTTAGTGCTATCAACAACGGAAGTAAAAAATTAGTCATAAACTTTTGTACTCGTTGTTTGTAGTTGTTTGTGGTGTTGTTTGCTAATAACTTTTAAAAGTTTTTAAGCATTTTAAGTTTTCAATAGCTGATTGTTTAAAAAGTAAGCAACTTATTAACCGCAGTTTATAAATTTTATATAAATAAAACATAATTATATATAAAGTTTTTAAAACTTAAACATATTAAAATCAATATTTGCGATTTAACAAACATAAATATAAAATACTATAAATAAGCAAAAAGTCAAAACTGTATAACTTTATCCACTGAGAAATTTTTTAAATAAAGTATAATAAACTCTTATTTTTTATTTAACATATGAACATACTAAAGTTTTTAATCAGCTTGTACCAAATATAAATAAAAAAACTTATAACATAGTCATACGTGTGTTTATAATGACTAAAGTTTATACACTTTTAGCTTAAACTAGATAAACAGTTCGATCAATAACACTTTAATAATCTAGTTTTAATGCATATTAAAAGTTTGAAAGTTGACTAACGCTTTACATTCATAGCTTAGACCAGGGTTTCCCAAACTAATTTACGAAATCGCCTCCTTTTGAGAAATTTGAAAAAAAAATCACCCCCCAGAATTTTAAAAAATAAAGTAATTTTATTCTCGACTACGCTTTTTTTAGCGAAAAAAGTTGTGTTCTAAATGTAATTTAGTCTGATACTTCTTATGCATGCACTTTTGGGCTGTGGTAAAAATAGTTTCAGGGCTTGAGAAAATAATTTACAGTTGTTTTTTTAATAAGCCCAGTAAAGTAAATTAATAAACTTAATTAATAAAAAGCCTATGTATTCTGTAATCAATTCTCTTTATATATTTATTAGTTTAAAACTAATGAATCCTTAGGTTAGTGGTAGACAACTTTTGTAGTCAGTAAGTCATATTTACTAAAAAATCCTTTCTAGTTTTGAATTGCTAAAGAATGTACTTGCGGGCTGCGTAATTTTAAAATTTACATACAACAAAATTAAAAAACTCGAGCAAAATAGTAATAAAATGATTAGTACTATCGTGATCTAGGAAGTACTACGGTAAACTAAAAACGAAAATGAAAGCGTTTTTCAAAATATTAATTACCAAAAACCTTAATTTTGTTTGTGTTGCACTAGTAGTTTTCAAGTTATTTAGCGGGCCGAAATTTGACTGTATCTCGACCGTAAGTTAATTTGACTGTATCTCGACCGTAAGTTACCCATCTAAAATCTTAACTGAAACCTGACATTATAATAATCTCACATATAACGAATTTTGGAAATTTAGAAGTCATTTACTTATTTAAGCCGCACAATATCCTTAAACCATTTTATAAATAAGCATATTTAAATATTTCTATACTAGAGATTAAAAAACTACAAAAGAATAAATAGTTTATCTGACACATTATGGAATAAATATAAAAACATCATTGCTGATCTAGTTTGAGGAAGATAAACCGACTGGTCGATTGTCTCACATGAAAACTGGTTTCATTAATAGCTTCTGTTAATACAGTAAAATTATTAATTTTAATACTAAGAAATATTATAGGCAAGTTAGTTGTAAAGTTTAAATTTAATTTTAATCTTTTTTAACTATATGTTTTATAGTAGAACACCATTAAATAGTGTTTTATTTGAAAAAACCTTTGAAAAATTAAACCTTAACTCTAACAATTTTATTTTCTAACTAAAGAAAACTAACTAAAAAACGAACTAAAGGTTTTACAGTTTTTTCTGTGAATAGGAAATAATCAATTAAATACTTTTTATTAGGTTAAAAATTTGTTTTGTAACTGTAGCAGTCTTTTTAATAGCTTATTTAATTCAGTTCAGAAATGAATTTTTAATCTAGCTATCAGCCTCTAATAATTTAACAGAGGAAAATACTGGAAACTTTAAAGCTAGGATTAAACTGTTAAAATAAAAAACACATTTTAACTTTCAAAATATTATAAACTAAGATAAAACAAAAAATAATTGTACTAATTGTTTCAATCTCCTTAAAATATACATTTTTTTAGAATAATAACTCAGCTTAGAAAGTAAAACTAAGTTTAAAATTTTTAAGTTAAAAATTGAAGTCATTTCAAATAGAGACCTCAAATCTATACTCTTTTAAAGCCAAAATAATCTTTTTTGAAATAAAATCTTTAATGGTTATCATTTTTTATTTTTTTAAGCAGATCAACCAGTAATAACAAAAATCTGTCAAATAAATTTCTTTCAAATAAATGTTTAAATCACTATTTTATTAAATTTTTTTGTGTGATGTAAAACGACAATTATAAACGACAAAGTTAACTAGGTCAAAACAAATCTAGTACTAACTTTAAAATCATAAACCACTTAATTAACACAGTAGACTTCCGCTTGAGTTCACACTTTGAACAAAACCAAAAAGTGCGAACTCAAGAAAACATGATAATTTTTTAAACAAGTGGAAGATTTCAATATATTATAATGCAATAATGTTATGAACAAACATAAAAACAACTAAAACATAAAATAAGCATTCATTTAAAACAATAGATCTGTATAAGCTATATTATATTATAAATATTGTTGTTTTATTAATAATTAGTTAGTAATAGACTTTATTTCAGTCAAATTTAAGAAAGTACTTTTTTTTGGTAAAAAGTGCAAACTCAAGAGGAAGTCTACCATCATTTATATTCATTAGGCATTAAGCAAACCTGTTGTAGAATAAATAACGTATTAGATTTTTATTAAAAAAAGCATACTTAAATACAATACAAATCAGATAAATAAAAATATCCCAAAAAATCACAAGTTAAAAATATCTAGAATAAGATCTTTTGCTAAAGATGTTGATAACTGAACTGTAAGGTTTCTCAACAACCTACAAGGAAAAGCTATAAACAACAATCTAACTTCCTCCAAAATGATGGAAAACTTTTGCCTTAGTTTTTGTTGAGTCAAAAGCTTTTTTATCGTTCCTTCGAAAAATTTACTTTAAGTTCAAGGTCAGTTTGTAAGTCTGAGAAGGTTTCCTATAAGTAAACGTTTACTTCAAAAAGATCTGCTTCGAAGGGATCCATAATCCACTTCGTGACATTTAATCAAAAAATGTTATTAAACCGTTTATCAATGTCACCTTTAAACTGTTTCAGATGAGATGAAAGCACTTCTACATCACCTTCACTTATTTAAAGTTTTCAGTTTTCCAAACTTGCAAACTGATTGTTTTTGAAATTTTTTCCGTACAGTTCAAGTTGGTTTCTAAAACTGGTTATCTTACTTATGACTTTCACAAGGTTCAAGTTTTTACCTTGTAAATTTTAGTTCAGATTGCAGAACTTACTATATAAGTCTGAAATATAAGCATTTATATTTCTTTTATTTTTCTTTTAACAAGATTGTCTGCCAATACCTTATCCTTTTAAGAAAATAATCAATAACTGAATTAAAAACAGCAAAAAACTTTTCTAGACAGTTTCCTGTTTATAACCATCTCACTTCTTTAAGAATTATCAAACATAAACAAGAAATATGTGAATACATGATAATCAAAAGTTACTTTTTTTAAATTTAGTAGTACAAGCTCAAAAACAAAACTTACAAAATTTATCTTAATTTATTACAACTTTTTTATTCTATTGCAAAATTGACTTAAATATAGTTTTTTTTGTCTAACTAAGTGACTTTATAAGAAACAATTGGAAATATCATAAGGTGATAGCTTATAATTGATAACATAGATTTTTACAAAGCAGATATGATCACAAATGGCATATATGTCAGGTTATGAAATGGTGAGAGGATTTCCATTCGTCTATGACCTATGTAATTGTTAAATGAGAAAAGATATGAATGAAAATATGTAAATTACTTGAAAAGAGGAGTCCTAAACTTTTTTATTTTTCTCTAAATTTCACGTAAACTAAATGGACTTATTTTGCTTAAGTTTAACCTCACGGTCAAATATTTGATAGCAGGCTAAAATAAGTAAAAAAGCAAGCTAAAAAGTAAAAACTAAATGTCTGCAAAAAAATTTAAAATCGCCCCCTTTTTGCCCCCTTACTAGTTTTCGCCCACCCTTTCGCCCCTTTACTATTTATCGCCCCCCGACATACCAAAATCGCCCCCAGGGGGGCGATATCGCCCACTTTGGGAAACCCTGGTTTAGAGAGTATTTAGAGCTAGATAAGGTTTAATGCACGAGCGAGTCAACAAACGGCTATATTAGTACAATGGCGAAATGTTTTAAACTAAATACTGATGCAATAAAACATGAAGATATGACAATACAGTTTCATGTAAGCAGTTAGTCAGTTAGTTTAGTGTGCAGCTAGAAGCAACAACTTCTCTTGAACTTATGTTGTGAATGTTAATTATGAGTATTGTTTTGTTTTAAAAGTCAATATTTCAACTGGTGTTAAATTGTTTAAATATTTGAGCTAGAATTACATGCTTTATAGTTTGTTAAATCTTTTACAGTTTATTGCTTGTTAAAAGTTTTATTTAATTTTTAGTTTATTGTTTTAAGTATTTTGAAATATATTTAAATATCTATAAATTTATAATGAAAAAGTGTTTATAAAAGTAATTTATAATTTTGTATATGCTAGTATTTCTTGTTGTGTTTTATATAAAAGATTCATCACTTAAAACCGTCTTGTCTGATTTATATAAAGTAGCCTGGAGTAGCATTAAGAACTTTATAGATAGTGTCCACTGATAATTTACAAGTTAGCACTTAAAAGTAGTTTAAAGTTATTAGGTCCAACTTAGATAGTATAAATGATAAATTGCCTGCAGCGGGTCATGAACATAAGGTTGTTAGAATGTTACCTCGCTTGCAGGAACAGTATGAACAAAAAGGTCAGGTTGACATTCTACCCATAGAAAGTCAACCTGACCCAACTGAGGCTTTAGATGTTGGCCCACCATATCTACAATATCTTTTTATTTTACTTAAAAGCATTTTTTATTTGCTTACGCATAAGTATTTTCGAAGCTTCAAAACGTCACAGGCCAACCTTTTCTGAAGTAAATATTGTTCACTTCAAACCTAAGATTATTATCTTACCAAACGTTTGCTAGTAATATTTTTAGAAACACCTAACCTGTAATATTATTTAACATAATAAACATCTCAGTTAAGCTTTAAAAGTTTATTTCAGTATAAATTAAAAAAACAACAAAAACTTAAAAGATATTTGAAATAAATATAACAGAGTTAAGAAGTTAATAAGTAAATTTGTGTTTAATGTTGTCTATAAAAACCATTTCAAAGTAAGATATGAATTGTAAAATTTTAAGACTTTTACAAATTAATTTACACACTTAAAAATATACATAAAACAGTTGATAAAAAAAACTATGTACTCTTTATATTCTAATATTTACCTTTCTTATAACTAGTAAACTACATTTTGTTTATTCTATAAATAGTTAGTTTGTGTTCAAAAAAGTAACAAGCTTTTTTAAAGAAATAATGTTTATAACTTTTTAATGTCTAAATGTCTTAAATTAAATAGTCACGGTAAAGTTTACTGACTTTGTCAGACTATTTAATGTAATACAATATCATAATCAGTGTTTTTTATTTATATATTCCAAGGCGTTTACTATCGAGCTTTGGGCAAATAAAACACCTAACAAAAATGGTAGATTTGTTAATATTTTGTGTAATTAAAAAATTTAGAAATTAAAGTAAATGTTTAAGATATCAAAAAATGTACTCAAGATACGCTTAGTGGTCTTTGAAACTCTCAATACTAAGTAAAATAAAACTACTTAAAATAATAAAATAATGCACAAATTTTGGTACGTCAAAAGCAAATAAAAATAATCTAAAGATTTTCAAACTTATGTAATAAGCTAATTTATTTCAAGTTAAAATTTTTGTTATTAAAACATAAAACATATTATCAAAACTTAAATGATAGTTATTATTTTATAGCTTTCATTTTACTTTTCACCAAACCATTTTTATGTTCTATAGACTTTCTTATTGCTTTCAAAAAACTCTTTCTTGCATTTGATAATTTATATTTAGGTTTCTATGAAGTCATTAAATAACAGTTATAAAATTTATTTTTAAGTTGAGTAAATTTATGTCAGGTTTGTAAAAGGCTAGCTTTTATGCATTTAATAAGTTTTAACTTCATCGTAGTACTTATTTCTGGGTGTACGACTGTTAAAATTTGCACAGTTAAATTTCAGACAACTTGTATTCTTAAAAAAAAGTTTAATGGGCTACAACTCAAAAATTAATACATATAAAAAAGTTTGTAAACACTAGTAAAACACCATGCAACACCTTAATAAGTAATCTAGTTCTTAAGTTATTAGTAAAATATTAAAATACAAACATAAAATCGGTAGTAAAACACATTTTAACCGATCATTTTTAACCCGATCGTTTCTAACCAGATCACTTCTAGCCCGATCATTTCTAACCCGATCATATCTAACCCGATCAATTCTAACCTGATTATTTCTAACCTGATTTGTTCTAAACCGATAAGAATTTTTTTTATTATTAGCCATTTTTAGAATTATTATAAAAATAAAAACAATGTTAAACATGTTGTTCTTATATGAAAATTAAGTAGTGAGAAGAATTAATATTGGTTAACAATTTATTTTACATGAACTTAATTACAAAAATGTTTAAACAAAGAAAGGACAAAGGAATTAGCAAATTAAAAAGAGAACTTATAAAAAAGCTTACTGTTGAATTGATTAAAATTAAGATCAATAACTCGTATAAACTTCACAGCAGTTCTTTATCCCTTCTTTTAATTATTTTTTTAACGCTTATTTAAGGCAATATTAAAATTTTTCACTATTTCACAAAAAAGTGAGCTAGAAGTTGTTTGACTTTTTTCGTGATGGTCACTAGTCACTTGATCCTACAAGTTTATTTTACATTGTATATATATATTTTATATATTAAAGCCTATTTTATAGGTTTCACAATGGTCCTATTATGCCATTTTCAAAAAGCACTTGTTTATAACAATTAATGTTAAACCGTCTTATCGAGAACAAAAACCTAAAACGTAGATGATTACTTAATCTCAAAAAGTAATAGAAAAAATAGAAAAAAATAAGAAAATTTATACTTTTTTATAAATTTTGTTTTTAATAATTAGTAAAGTCCGTTTAATAATTAATTCTTTTTATTATGTTCATACAGTTTAGGTACAACAGGTTTCTGCTCACTTTTTATTTTGTAATTATGTATTACTGTTTTGTTAAAAAATATTTTTTTACTACCATTTTACGCTAGATATTATATTTTTCATTGTTTTACCTTAATGTATTTAATTTTGGCAAAGAATGGCAAATATGGTGATTTTAAGTAAACATTTACATTTAAAGTTTTTCTTCTTGAGTTTAATACTAGTTTAATGGTTTTTGCAAATATTGAAAGTTTTAGTAAACATCTAAGTTTAAAATTTTTGTCTCTGATATGATAGTTTAAAATTACTATTTTTATTAAAGGCTTTAAGAAATAGTTTAAGTATGGCTAGATTTCAACGTTAGGCAACCATTGTTTTTAATTAAGTTTTATAATGTAAATAAAATATCTAGGATTATTGAGCCAATAACTAACGACCAGTTTGAAAAATGACCCAAAAGATTCCAGTCTGTGTACTCAATTGGTAATTCTGTTTTTTTTTTACTTCTCATTAAGCACCGAAAAGATAATAGATTCTTACAAATGAAAAAGTCAACAGACTTAAGCTTGCTTTATGGTAAAAACAAATAATTAGATTTCCTGGAATAACGTCAATAAAACATTAGACAAGAGGTAAGGAAGAACTGTGACGTAATTGTTACGAGCTTTTACTCGTTATTATAGTTAGTTTAACAGTAAATAATATTTTTTTTAATAGTAAAATTTGTCGTTTTTTATTTGTTAGTGCTTTTGTAATTTAAAATTTTTTAAGTAACGTAACTTAACGAAATAGTTATAGCTGAACAAACTATTAATTTAAGAGTTTATTTTAATAAACTATAATTTGAAGAGTTTACAACTATCACATCACAGTATTGAAGAGTTTACAACTATTACATCACAGTAGTGAAGAGTTTAAAACTATCACATAATGGTAGTCAAAGGTTTTCAACTATAACATCACAGTAGTGAGAAGCTACAACTATCACATCACACAAGTGATGAGTTTACAACTATCACCTCACGGTAATGATGAGTATACAACTATCACATTACAGTAGTGAAGAGTTTACTTTACAACTATCACATCACAGTAGTAAAATGTTTACGACTATCACTTTACAGTAGTGAATAGCTTAAAACTATCACATAATGGTAGTGAAAAGTTTACAACTATAACATTGCAGTAGTGAGAAGTTACAACTATCACATCACAGTAGTGATGAGTTTACAACTATTACATAACGGTAGTGAAGAGTTTACAATTTAAACATTACAGTAGTGAAGAGTTTACCACTATTACATCACAGTAGTAAAGAGTTTACAAATATCACATCACAGTAGTGAGAACCTAAAACTATCACATCACAGTAGTAAAAAGTTAACAATCACGGTAATGATGAGTTTACAACTACTACATTACAGTAGTAAAAAGTTTACAACTATCACATTACAGTAGTGAAGAGTTTTTAACTATTCAAAGTAGTGAAGTGTTCACAACTATCACATCACGGTGATAAAGAGTTTACAACTATCACATCACAGTAGTTAGAAGCTGAAACTACTCAACACAGTATAGATGAGTTGTAAATAATAATAATAATTTTATATTAAATATATTGTAATTATAGTTTTTTATATTAGTTAAATAGATTCTAGTCTGTGTACTCAACTGCTTATATTGGTTTTTTATACTTTTTATTAAGCATTGAAAAGATAACAAGTTGACACTAATGACAAAGACAACAGACTAAAATCTTGCTTTTAGGTATACAAATAAAAAAATTAATATTTCCTGGAATACCATCAAAAAACATTAGATAAAAGGTAAGGAAGAAAGGTTTTATGTGTGGGTGTCTTCAAGCTTAAACTTTGTAAAGCTTAAAACCTCACAACTTTTGAAGTTTTTAAGCAAATTGAAAATGTTTTTTTTTTACTTGTGTATTTTTGCACGGTTTTAAAATTGTAAACTGATTATTTTGTAAAGTAAAAAAGTAAAAACAAATAGCTTATTAGATTATGTCTATCTAATATATTTTTCAAAATTTACTAAAACTGTGAGTAACTTATAACTATAGAAAATGTACAAAAAAAAAATGAAAAACATAAACAAAAAGTTTTCAACATAATTTCACCGACTTATAAATTAATAAAAACAGTTTTAGTTTTTAATAACAAACGTCCCTGGTCTTTGGGCCAATTTTAAAATAGGCCATTATAGCACTTCAGCGGTTGAATTACACTTTTCTCACCCGACCCAACACACCCGAAAACTGGTTGGAAAGCAGGACAGGTCATTGTAGGCGCGATCTGAGCACTTATAGTGAACAATTTTTATTTATTAAGAATTATGTGTAAACTTCAATGGATTTCGTAGTTTTTCTTGTTTGGGCCACCCCTTGTTACTCCGTTATATTTACAGCTAACGGTAAAATCTTTATTTCACTGGTACACTGACGCTTTAGGTACGTGCTGACAAATTTTCATGTAGATTCATCAATTTTAAACTGGTTTATTATGTTTTATGTGTGGGTGTCTTCAAGCTTAAACTTTGTAAAGCTTTAAACCTCACAACTTTTGAAGTTTTTAAGCAAATTGAAAATGTTTTTTTTTATTTTATGTATTTTTGCACGTTTTTAAAATTGTAAACTGATTATTTTGTAAAGTGAAAAAGTAAAAACAAATAGCTTATTAGATTTTGTCTATCTAATATGTTTTGCAAAATTTACTAAAACTGTGAGTAACTTATAACTATAAAAAATGTACAAAAAGAAAATAAAATACATAAATAAAAATTTTCAACATAATTTCACCTACTTATAAATTAATAAAAACTGTTTTAGTTTTTAATAATAAACGTACCTGGTCTTTCGGCTAATTTCAAAATAGGCCATTATAGCACTTCAGGCGGTTGAATTACACTTTTCTCACCCGATCCAACACACCCGAAAACTGGTTGTAAAGCAGGACATGGTCATTGTAGGCGCGATCTGAGCACTTATAGTGAACAATTTTATTTATTAAGAACTATGTGTAAACTTCAATGGATTTCGTAATTTTTCTCGTTTGGGCCACCCCTTGTTACTCCGTTATTTTTACAGCTAACGGTAAAATATTTTTTCACTGGTACACTGACGCTTTAGGTACGTGCTGACAAATTTTCATGTAGTTTCATCAATTTTAAACTGGTTTATTATGTTTTATGTGTTGGTGTCTTCAAGCTTAAACTTTGTAAAGCTTAAAACCTCAACACTTTTGAAGTTTTTAAGCAAATTGAAAATGTTTTCTTTTATTTTGTGTATTTTTGCCTAGGAGTACATGTTTGACCAACTTTCAAGCCTTCTACTAGCCGAAATTTTGAAAAATGTGACATTTCAATACAATTTTCAACTTCAGCTTAAGATTCTAGTGTCAACAATGGGAAATTTCCCGGTTTTGTTACTTTTGTAATTTTCAAAGATGTTTAAAGCAACTTCGGAGAATAAACAAGAGAGTTCAAACGATCAATGTTCAAACGTTGACTAATTCTTCAACAATTTTCAAAAAAGAAAAGAATCTACTATACAAAAACTATTTTGCATGTTGATTGTCACTAATTCAATAAACTTAAATTAAAGTTTAAAAAAGGAAATAAAGGATTCATTTCAAACATGAACTTATGAGCACATTAACGTGTGGTAGCTTAGCCTAACGGTTACTTCAACGTCTCAAATTGGTTATTACTTGTCTGCTATATCACGAAAGTGTATCAACCTGGGTTCAAACCCGACCGTAGGCGCTGTCTCTGCATTTTTTATTAAATAATTAACAGGTCTTTTAAATATAAACTTTTTCATCTGATTAAAGTTAAAGTATGTTGTTGAAGTTGTTTTATAGTTCTTGTACATTTTACTAACTATATTGGATAGAAATAAATACTTACAAAAGTTTACAGAGACATTTTATGATCTTTTCATTTCATAGTAAAATTATTAAGTTTGTTAATTTTAACGTTTTTAAAATTGTTAACTGATTATTTTGTAAAGTAAACAAGTAAAAAGAAATAGCTTGTTAGATTATGTCTATGTAAAATATTTTGCAAAATATAATATAACTGTGAGTAACTTATAACTATAAAAAATGTACAAAAAAACACATAAACAAAAAATTTTCAACATAATTTCACCGACTTATAAATTAATAAAAACTGTTTTAGTTTTTAATAATGAACGTCCCTGGTCTTTGGGCCAATTTTAAAATAGGCAATTATAGCACTTCAGGCGGTTGAATTACACTTTTCTCACCCGATCCAACACACCCGAAAACTGGTTGGAAAGCAGGACATGGTCATTGTAGGCGCGATCTGAGCACTTATAGTGACCAATTTTTATTTATTAAGAATTATGTGTAAACTTCAATGGATTTCATAGTTTTTCTTGTTTGGGCCACCCCTTGTTACTCCGTTATTTTTACAGCTAACGGTAAAATATTTTTTTTCAATGGTACACTGACCATTTGGTACGTGCTGACAAACTTTCATGTAGATTCATCAATTTTAAACTGTTTTATTATGATTTATGTGTGGGTGTCTTTAAGCTTAAACTTTGTAAAGCTTAAAACCTCATAACTTTTGTAGTTTTTAAGCAAATTGAAAATGTTTTCTTTTATTTTGTGTATTTTTGCATGTGGAAGCCTAGAAGCACATGTTTGACAAACTTTCAAGCCTTCTACTAGCCGAAATTTTGAAAAATGTGACATTTCAACACAATTGTCAACTTCAGCATGAGATCGTAGTGTTAACAATGGGAAATTTTCCGGTTTTGTTACTTTTGTAATTTTCAAAGATGTTTACGCAACTTCGGAGAATAAACAAGGGATTTCAAACGATCAATGTTCAAAAATTGACTAAGTCTTCAACAATTTTCAAAAAATAAAAGAATCTACTATACAAAAACTATTCTGCATGTTAATTGTCAATAATTTAATAAACTTAAACTAAAGTTTAAAAAAGGAAATAAAGGATAGTTTTATTCATTTCAAATATGAATTTATGAGCTCATTAACGTGTGGTAGCTTAGCCTAACGGTTACTTCAACGTCTCAAATTGGTTATTACTTGTCTGCGATATCACGAAAGTGTATCAACCTGGGTTCAAACCCGATCGTAGGCGCTGTCTCCACATTTTTTATTAAATAATTAACAGGTCTTTTAAATACAAGCTTTTTCATCTAATTAAAGTTAAAGTATGTTGTTGAAGTTGTTTTATAGTTCTTGTACATTTTACTAACTATAGTAGATAGAAATAAATACTTACAAAAGTTTACAGAGACATTTTATGATCTTTTCATTTCATAGTTAAATTATTAAGTTTGTTAATTTTAACGTTTTTAAAATTGTAAACTGATTATTTTGTAAAGTAAACAAGTAAAAAGAAATAGCTTGTTAGATTATGTCTATGTAAAATATTTTGCAAAATATAATATAACTGTGAGTAACTTATAACTATAAAAAATGTAGAAAAAAAAAACAAAAATAAAACATTTTCAACATAATTTCACCTACTTATAAATTAATAAAAACAGTTTTAGTTTTCAATAATAAACGTCCCTGGTCTTTTGGCCAACTTTAAAATAGGCAATTATAGCACTTCAGCGGTTGAATTAAACTTTTCTCACCCGACCCAACACACCCGAAAACTGGTTGGAAAGCAGGACAGGTCATTGTAGGCGCGATCTGAGCACTTATAGTGACCAATTTTTATTTATTAAGAATTATGTTTAAACTTCAATGTATTTCGTAATCTTTCTTGTTTGGGCCACCCCTTGTTACTCCGTTATTTTTACAGCTAACGGTAAAATATTTTTTCACTGGTACACTGACGCTTTAGGTACGTGCTGACAAATTTTCATGTAGTTTGATTAATTTTTAACTGGTTCATTATGTTTTATGTGTGGGTGTCTTCAAACTTAAACTTTGTAAAGCTTAAAACCTCAACACTTTTGAAGTTTTTAAGCAAATTAAAAATGTTTTATTTTATTTTGTGTATTTTTGCACGTGGAAGCCTAGGAGCACATGTTTGACCAACTTTCAAGCCTTCTACTAGCCGAAATTTTGAAAAATGTGACATTTCAACACAATTGTCAACTTCAGCTTGAGATCTTAGTGTTAACAATGGGAAATTTCCCGGTTTTGTTACTTTTGTAATTTTCAAAGATGTTTAAGCAACTTCGGAGATTAAACAAGAGAGTTCAAACGATCAATCTTTAAACGTTGACCAAGTCTTCAACAATTTTCAAAAAAGAAAATAATTTACTATACAAAAACTATTCTGCATGTTGATTGTCAATAATTCAATAAACTTAAACTAAAGTTTAAAAAAGGAAATAAAGGATAGTTTTATTCATTTCAAACATGAACTTACGAGCTCATTAACGTGTGGTAGCTTAGCCTAAAGGTTACTTCAACGTCTCAAATTGGTTATTACTTGTCTGCGATATCACGAAAGTGTATCAACCTGGGTTCAAACCAGAGATACAGTTGAGATCTCTCTATTTGTTTTCTTAAAATCAAAACATATAATATTACTGCTCTTCAACCCTGAATTGAGCACTCTATAAAGAAAACCAATTAATCAGTAATGGAAAATTAAATAAAGATAGAATTTAACTACAGCCTTAAAGATATCCCTTTGGCCAACAAAAAAGAGTACATAATCAAACTATACGACGCAGCATCAAAATTTATAAACAGAGTGGGATGTAAAGTGTTCTTTATAAATAGCGAAACCACTAGCACCAATGAACAAAAAGAAGAAAACATATTTAAAATCACTAGATCAGCCCCGGCATGCGATGAATTAAAAAATGTTGAAATTGACTTATTTAAACTATTGGAAAGCATTAAATTTACTAACTACAGATCCAGGTTCCAAAAAACCCTAAAAAACGACCTAAAAATATTCTAACAAAAAACAAAATAATACTATTTGCGGACAAGACCAGAAACCTCTACCAAACAGACCCGAAATTCTACAAAAAACTTGTGATTGATAACCTCACCAAAAACTATAAAATCAGTAATTGTAACTTAATTGACACTATAAACTCTGATTCAAAAAAAAATTATATTTGAAAGAAAAATAAAAAACAAAAAAATGCCAAAATACACTAAATCCGATGACTTTATCACCATAAAAGACCACAAACCCAAATTTCCGTTTGAAACAGAATGCAGAACATTAAACCCTGAAAAAACCAACTTGGACTGCAAAGCAAAGTAATACTTGAAAGAATTGTTAATGACATAAGAAGTAAATTGGAACTAACCCAATGGGAGGACTCATATCAAGTGTTAGAATGGTTTAACAATATTGATAACATAAGAATAAATGCTTTGTAAACTTCGACATAACTAATTTCTATCCTAGCATCAGTCATAAACATTTATCTGAAGCCATAACATTTGCATAAAACTTCACAGAAATAAAAAACGAAGACATACAGCTAATAGAACACACATGTAAAACAATAGTTACTTATGATAATAGAACCTTGGTAAAAAAAGACAGTAACAGCCAATTTGATGTACCAATGGGTTCGTTCTTCGGCGCGGAACTGTGCGACTTGGTAGGCCTGTATGCCTTAAGCAAACCTTAGCACTTATACAACTATAAAGATATCGGACTCTGTAGTGACGACGGTCTCGCAATAATAAGCATAAAAGGTAACCAAGAGCTAGAAAGACTAAAAAAGAACACAATAAAAACTTTTAATAATCTCTGTATATTTTATAATGACTGTTACAAATATTTTTAGATTTATTTAAGCACTGACGAGGTCTTTGACCGAAACTTAGTTTGTTAAATAATTTCTTGAAAGAATAAATTCATTTCAAGTTTACCGTGAATTGCTTTAGCCTTTTTTGATCTGCATTTTAAACCCGCAATACAAGTAGTAAGTGTATACGTATTTACCTAGTTTTAATTATGTTTTGTGTTACAGACTTTATCATTCTTGTAATTAGTTTGTGAATAAACTCAACCAAGAAAGATATACTTATTTATAATAAAGTCTAGCTAAATTGAATCAACAATGCCTGTAATTAAATGCCCTCTTGAGAGTTGCACATATGAAACACCAGACGTCGATGCTTCTGTAGTTGCTTCTTTGCTTATCATTCATAACAACGTTCACATTTATGCAAATTCTTCAAAACCAAAGCCTCCAAAGATGGACCGTCCTAGAATAGGGACTGACTGCAATGAAGAGGGTTGGAATATATTTGTACAAAAGTGGAGTATTTTCAAAGATAGCATGGAGATGACAGAAGTAGAAAAAGGCCGTCAACTGTACCAGTGCTGTGAGGAAGATTCAGGCGATTCTCTTCTGAAGGGTCATGAAGATGTAGTAAATTTAAGTGAGCAAGAGCTTTTAAGGATGATCAAGCAGCTTGCAATTATTCCTGTTTCAGTTGTTGTACGACGATCAGACTTTCTTAGTGCAAGACAGGATTTGACTGAAAACTCTAGATCATTTGCTGTACGTTTAAAGGGAAAAGCCAGTACATGCTCGTACACATGTAAATGCCCAAAGGATGGCTGTAATTAAATGATAGATTTTACAGACATAATTCTAATAGATGTCATGGTAACAGGTTTAGCCGAAGAGGATATCCGTAGAGAGGTACTAGGATGGGAAAATCTAGATAAGAAAAATGTCAATGAGACAATCGGTTTTATTGAAGGTAAAGAGATGGCACGTGATGCAATGTCAAAACCCGCTGTTACAGCCTCAGTTTTCTCATACAAATCCTCAAAGAAAACCACACAAAAACCAAGTGGTAAAATAACTTGTGGTATATGTAATAAACTAACTGATAAATTTGTTTGGAGCAGTAAAAATATGAGGTATAAGAGTGTTCTGCCTGTAAACAATGCTGGATAAAGTCCTGTAAAAAAAATTATCAAAGTCAACAAAATTATGCTGATGAGTCAAATGCACTTCTAGTTAGTGGATTATATACACCAAATGCATACAAATCCTTAAAAAAAACCACTCAAAAACCAAGTGTTAAAATAACTTGTAGAATATGTAATTAATCAACTGATAAATTTGTTTGGAGCAGCAAAAGTATGAGGTATATTGAGTGTTCTGCCTGTAAACAATGCTGGATAAAGTCACTTAAAAAGTTTATCAAAGTCACCAAAATAAAGTTGATGAGTCAAATGCACTACTGGTTGGTAGACTGTCTACACAAAATTCTGATAGCTTTTACATCCGAGGTCGTAGGAAAAATATGTTTGAGCGTATAAACGTAAAGAAGAAAAAGGTGGTACACGGACAGAAAAATGTATTTTTACACACTGGATAGCGACAAAAACCGCACAAATCCCAAAACAATCCTCACCTACCTCCAAATGATAAGAAGTCATTACCTTACGTCAGAAAGAGTGTTGTGACTTACAATAACCCGCAGATCTCAAAAATGTGGCGTGACGTTGGGAATAAAAAGGAAGAATTTCTCAATATTCATTTTGTTAAGTCTCTGGAAAATATAAGTGAGAACACAAAATCGTTGCCACCACTGAATTGCGGTGATCATGTCGTGATACTAAACCAAACAGCAAAGTTTCCTAGCAAGTGGGAGAAAAGTGGAGTGGTGGTGGAAGTGAAGGACTGCCATCAATGTGTAGTCAAGGTTGATGGATCAGGTCGCTTAACTGTTCAAAATCGTAAGTTTCTAAGAAGATTTTTTCCTCCTGTTTGCAAATCTCTAAGTAGTATCCCTTATCTTAGAAAAGCAAACATACCACTGTAAAAGTTTATCTTTTCTGGTAAAGTTGAGAAAAAGATGTCAAGAAAAGTTTTGATGTTCTGTATTTCCAGAAGGAAGATTCTTTTTGAATAAGCATTGTGTAATTTCCCTCTGTACTAATGGTTTTCTTCAAAATTGATGTTGAACCGGAATGGCTCAGATTTGCTTTGATCTATATTTTCTTGACTTATATTTTCTACAGAAAAACAAACAGACCACTAAAGTTAACCTGCGAACAATAATGTGTCCGGAATGAGTGTGTGAAATTATCGGATTATTTGCAGCGTTTCCGTGTAAGACTTTATGATGCTTTTCAAAAGCTTCGTGACACCGATGTTGCTGATATTCATTTATTGTCAAGTTGGAATGTTCACTGTAAATTAATGTTTTATGGTATAACTAATGAATGAGTTTCAGTCTAATGGTGACGTCATAAAGTTTGCAGCAGACTTGTCTAACAGCCATCTGTTCAACGTAATCTTGGATGAGGACGTGGAGATTGACTATCAAAAATTCGAACTGTTGATTGGTACCAAAATTTGGAAAATAAGTGTAGCAGTATTTCTCAGTGTTTAATGCTATCAGTAATGCGCCTTCTACTTTGTTTGAAGTCGAAACTATGATAAAGATGTTTATCGGAAAATTAAGTGAAGTTTCAAGGTAATTAGATGAATGGCGTGTGGTTTCGTTCCTAAAGCTGAAAAGTTCAAATCGGTGAAGCAATTAAGTTTTTGAATGCTTGTATTCAGCAACTTAGTGAAGAAAAGCAAAGATTAAGTCTCAAATTTTTTGTTACAGTTTGTTTGTTTAAGTTGTAGTTTGTTTAAAAAATCATTTAATAGTGAACTAAGTTAATCGTAATTTTTTAAATTTTTTGTCATTTTGAGTTTAATTTCGTTGAATTTTAGAACTGAAAAATGTGTTTAAGTTGTAAGAAACTGTTTTAAAATAATTTTGTTTCGGTAGGTAAATTTATCGTTTTATCTCCTTCGTAGATAATATCTGGGCAGAGATGTATAAATATTTACCTAGTTTTAATTATGTTTCGTATTAAAGACTTTATCATTCTTGTAATTAGTTTGTGAATAAACTCAACCAAGAAAGATATACTTATTTAGTAAGTTTTAATATTAGGTTTAGCACGTAAGACTTACATGCTCGCAGGCTATAGTTTACTTTTTGCAGGTCGAACTCCACATTACTTTCGGTCATTTTCAACTCAGGAGACCGGATACGAGCATGAATTTGGCTTGAATGGCTTTTTTGTAATTTTTTTCAACCAAACTTTAAAACCAATTATTTTTAAATTCTTTTATGCTAACTCGAAACTTTGTTTTTTATTTTATTTTAAAGAACGTTCTTTGCTTTGCTTTTCTCAATAATTTACATCGAATTGGGGTTTGACTTTTGTAGTGAGGCCCCTTAAAAATTTTGAGTTTTTTTGTAGGTTTATAGTTTTACAAGTTTTTCTTCAAAAAAAATTTTTTTTTTTTTATTTTTTTTAAAGACACTAATTAAACTAAGTTTAAACTTGTAATTATTCGTTTATTTTCAATTTATTTTTTTATAACATAAGCCTAAAAAAGTTTTTCAGAAAAACCAATTTTGCACAATTTTCGATTTCTAGGTTTACAGAATTTTATGCAATTTTTTTTTTTTTTTTAAACTTTTATTTTTAACAGACTTGTATACTATTGTTTCATGATGTAATTATATATTTTCCCAATAAATTATTGTTTTAAGAATATATGACCCATACAAACTTTACCTAAACTCTTTGCACTTGAGCAAAAAATCCCTGAAATAGCTTTGTTAAGAATTTAGGTAAAACTTGTATGGGTCAAATATTCTAAAAAAAACAAATAATTTGGAAAAATATAACTACATTATAAAACTTTAATATACAAGTCTGCTAAAAATAAAATTTATTGAAAAAAAAAAATTTTGCACAAAAGTCTGTAAACCTAAAAATCAAAAATCGTGCAAAATTGGATTTTTTCTAAAAAAATTATTTAGGCTCATAGTATAAGATAAAATAAATTGAAAATAATATAATTAATTACAAGTTTAGACTTAGTTTATTAAGTATGTTAAATAAAGAAAAAAACATTTAAGGAGAAAAGCTTGTAAAATTAAAAACATAGAAAAAAACTCAAAAATTTAAAGGGGTCTTACTACAAAAGTCAAACCCCAATTCGATGGAAATTGCTGTGAAAAGCAGAACATAAAACGTTCTTTAGAATTAAAAAAAAAGTTCCAAGTTAGCATATTTTGAAAATAATTTGTTTAATAGTTAGTTAAAAAATATTACGAGTAAAGCCATGCAAGCCAAGTTCACGCTCGTGGACCGGATCCAGCCCGCATGCCGTAAGTTGAATAACCATGTCTTAAATAGATGACAACTTGAAAACACATTACTAGGGGAATTCAAAATTAGGTAAAGCTAAACAGTATTACAGAAGTTTAACTACCAAAGGTATCTTTTTTCGAATTTTTTAAACAGTCATAAGTTTGTGAAAACTAATATTTTTAAACTAATTAAAAAAAAAAACTAATCTTTGCGTTTAACTATATGGATAGTTTAGAATATTAAACATAATTTCATTAGATTTAATTTTTCTTCGATTCGTCTTATAAATAGAATAAATAAACCTATTTTGTGTATAAATTGTTACTTTTAAGGTAAAGAAAAAAAATGCTTATAATTTATTTTTGTTTTTCAATTTTCTAAATAATATAAAGTTTTATATTCTTTAAGATATCAAGTCAATCAGATAGAGTTTTTACTATATGAACATTGAATGCTTAAACTATATTTAAATTACAACGTGGATGTTTTTTTTTTGTTTAACAATTATACCGACATTTATTACACCTAAGAATATTATTTTTTTGCTTGAGTTTGTTATTTGGATTCTGATGACTTTAATCTTACCTAGATTGTATCAAGTTCTATTATATTTTAACTGTAGTTACATTTAAAAAAAAACTATCTTATATAGTAGCATTTTTATGTTTATGTATATTTCAAAAGTTTTTGGTATAACTGCTTTAAAGAAATTAAATTGTTAAGTTATTAATTAAGTTACTGTTGAAACATGAAATGTAGATATCTTGTTAGGTTGTTAATTATTTTCAGTTAATGAAAAAATTGTTCTAGTAAATACTTAAAGTGTATAACTCTTGCTCCTTTGCGTTCTATAGGTATGTATATGTTTTAATGATGTAGTACATTTTTTTTACTGAAACAACCGTTTTACTTTTCTGATGATCGATTTAACTCTCAATTGGTTTATTGATAGCAAAATATAAGTTAAAATTAGCGTGAAGTTAAGAAATAACCTTTAAGCATCTTAAATCATTTAATTAATTGGTTTGAAAACTAGACAAATTGAGTTTTCATAAACGTTGAAAATTATTTAAAATAAATTTCTGCTTTGGAGTTGTACAATCACATAAGATTACTTTGTTTTAAACAGTTTGAAAATCTCAATAAGTTGTAAAAACTTTATTTAAAAAAACAAATGTCGTTCTGTAAACTTTTCTTTTTATAGATTAAGTATCAAAAAAACGTTGTTTTTTTTTATACATTTATAAGTTATGTTGTAGTAGAGTATAAAATTGAACTTACATTTCAAAATATCTCAGGTAATTAATAATAGAATTTTATTAACATAAACGAGTTTAGTTGTTTTGTTTAACGAGATTAAAGTTTAGTATTTTAAGAATATTAATCTAAACATAACAAAAATAAATAAAAAAGTTCAGTCTAAAAAAAACCATATATCATAAATTATTTTGGTTTCTATATTGAGACATTTTAAAAGCCACGTTTATCACTCTTTAATTATAAGCTTGATAAATACAATAATAAGCACATTAAACCTAGCAAAAGTTCATTATTAAGAACAATGTTAAATAATATATTAATAAAATACCATCTCAAGTTAAACATTCTGTAGTAAAACTTTCTGTAGTAGTAATTATTTGTTAAAAGCTAAAATACTACACTGTTAAGAATGTCAAAACAAAAGTGTTGATACAAAATTTCACAAACATAGAAATAAAAGGTTTAACTAAATCGTGTTTGAGATATGTATAACAAATTAGAAGTCTTATTTTTAGAAATTTTAAAAGCACAACTATAAATATTTAAAGACAAAAAAATATTATCAAAGAGAAAAATTTTAGACCAACGAATAATATAGAACTAAATTATTAGAAAACATTTTTATAAAGCTTTCCAATTTTTTAGCTAAAAGAAACTTAAATAAAGTTAAGTTTTACTTTTACCAGGTTGTAAAGAAAAAAATTAGTTTACTAATTGTTAAAAAAAAACGATACCTCTCTAGTGTGTTAAGAATTAGCGTTCTAAGTTCTAAATAAGTAATAATCTAATAAAATTTAATATCTTAATTCGGTCTGATATGAAAAAGAAGTTTTTTAAGTACTTATGTATACTATATATTAAAAACAATCAAATATGCAGGTACCATTCCTACTGAACGTATTTCAATCGTATTTTCAGGATTTCTATAAGAACCGGAATAGATTGAACAATCTCTACTGTCTGATTTTAATGTATTTTTCTGATAATTGACAGGCTTTTCATATCCTCCTTCCGATAAACGTATTCTTTTAACACTTCGATCACGGAACAAATTCGCTTTTCCCTTGCCTACAACAAAAACGAATGACAATTTCTTACCTTCACCATTAACATTACAGTAGCTAGTACCTTTTAAAAGCTCTGTTGTTAAAACGTTAGATGCTTTACAAAAGCAATTGTTAGTGCGTAAGATATCATTTGGACCAAAGCATCCTTTTTTGCACTGCACTTTATAAGAATTCCAACCATTTGGATAACCAGACTCAAGTGTGTTTATAATTTTGTCAGACTTAATTCCGTGAAGGTAGAGGGAAGTATTTTGAACTTTTTTAACCTTGCTTTGACCAACGGGATTAACTCTAAAGATATATAAAACTCTTGGGTTTTTTTCAGATGTTTTATCATTAAATGAACGCAATATAAACTGGTAATCTTTATCTGTAGACTTCAATACTTCAGTCTTATACATCAGTGAATTATTATTACTAATTTGAAAAAGACTATCTAAACTAAATGACAACTGTTTAGAAATTGTATTAATTTTATGATCAAATTGAGATTTAATTAGTTCAACTTGTGGTCTTTGGTTTGTAGCTATTTCCGCCTCCAATTCTAAATAAAACTGTTTAGAAGTATAGCCGTTTTTAGTTGTTAAACTACTTTGATATTTTGAATTCAAAGACAGACTTTGCGGTTTTAATTTGTTTTTAGTTTGTTTGCCAAGTCCATGCACATGTAATATGTTGTAGAGCACAAGTTTAACAATTTCTTGCACTTCTTCTTCAATTTTAACTTCTATCAAGTATGCAGGAGTAACTAAGTCATGATGTGCTACAGCTATTTTCTGTCTTACAAAATCATACTGAAATGTGCCATTGAGAATTTTGTTGTTCTGACTATCAAAAGTATCTTGAGGAGAATCTTCGAAACCTGTTTGGTTATAATAAAAATTAGCATCAAAAACCTTTAGGGCAGGCTCTTTATTAGCATAATCGTTTAATACTTTTTCCGATTGTGCGGGTCTTGGAGGAAAAAAACTAGGCAATAGCACTTTCTTTCCATTGCTGTAAAAAGGAGAAGAAGCTTTTGGAAGTGCAAATGAAATTTTACTTTTTTTCTTTTTACCTACTTGCTGTACTTTATTAAACTTCGTAGATTTTGTTTTATTCTTAGTACATCTTACTTTATTAACAAACAAGTAACTTAGTTGCTTCGGATTACCTACGTCATTCACAAAACATTTACCGTAATCTAAAGCATAATTAAAACTGTTAGTAGTATAGACTCCAGGGCCAAAAGTACCAGATTTCGATGGTCTGAACCCTTCTTTTAGTATACCTTCAACATTTGGCCCCTTAGTTCCATGAAGTAAGAGTAAACTAGAAGATTCCGAGCTTTTCGATTCCTCAATATCTTCATCAGTTGCTTTCACTCTGTAAATATTGTACGTAAATCCCTTATTAGATTGAGTTTCTGAACAGCTGGCTAAATTATAACCTATATCCAACGAACTTTTCAAAGTCACATAGTCTGGATCGTCTTTTTTCATTAGTTCAAGTTTGTAGTTAAAATTTGGAGAGGGAGTTTTGAAGTTTGAAGTGTTGTACTGAAAAATTTCTTTTACTTCTTTTAACAAACCTTCTTTTGTTTCCTTAAATTCATTTTCTAAATTTTCGATTTTTTTACATGCCTTGTCTCTTTCTTCTTTACAAAGTTTGCGCAAAGAGTTTTGAGGACCGGAAAAGCTTTTTATCAACTGATATAAATTTGTATTATTTAAATACATTTTGTTTTTTATTAATAAACCTATCTGTAAAAGTTCCAGATTATAATAATATTTAATTATGTCCTACTTGGTTTCTATTTAGTCAATAATATTCAAAATTTGCTTAAGTTACTAGCATATTTAGAAAACAGTTGTAGCTTGGAAGGCTTATTTAATCAACATTTTTGTTAGTGAATAATAACTTTAAAAATTTCTCATAGAATTAAGACCCGAAGTGTAAAAAAATGTTTAATTTTTAAAACATTTTTTTTTAAATATAATTCCCGAAACTAAAAGAGTCATAATTAAAAGCACAGTATAAACAAAAATTTTAAAAAACTAAACTTAAGATATTTTCTTTTCTAGTAAGACTGACAAAAAAAAAATAAACAAAACTAGATTATGTTATGCCAAAAAACTAATATAACACATCTAGGCTATAATTTAAAGAGAAAAACAAATAAGGTATATAAAAAAAATTATCAATGAATGTTATTTTACAATTCATAAACGCCTTTTTTTTCTTGAGGATATCTTTATCATTCTTTAAACATTTTAATACTGCTTCTAACTTCAAACTTTATAAAATTTCTATCAAACAATTAATCATATAAACTTAACAGTTATGGACAGAACATTTAACTGTAAATGCGGTGTACGACTGAATAACTAAATTACTATTTTTATGTACACCAAGTTCTTTGAATAATTTTTCTGAGCTCTTTTTTGTCATCGAAAAATCCTCTTTTAACATTGATAGAAAATAAACTTGATTTATGAAGTTTGACTAATATGTTGCACATCTCTTTTACTAAGTTACTTTACTTTGTTCAGTTTTTCTTAAATCATAGGAATGTTACTTGCACTTAGAAATTAAACACTGATATACAATAAATTAAATTATATTATATACTACTTACATTAATAGAATTGACTGTAAAGGGGGTCAAGCAGGCTGTAGCCAGTTTAGTTACTAAAAAATTAAACAAAAAATTTATTTCATTTTTTAAAATTTGTATTCTTTTTCAAAAACGTGTTTAATTTAATTCTACTTAGTTATATTGAAGGCTATGTAAGCTTCAATAAAGCAAACTTTGCAGTTTTGAAGTTTAAAATTAACTTGAAAATCCTAAAAATTATATCTAAATTAAGGCCTGTAGCAACTTTTAAAAATACTTTAAAATATATTTTACATAATTTTTTTTATATTAACTGGTTTTGTTTTAACTTGATTAAGTTAAATCTTAAAATATTTAAAAATAAAAGTTTATTATATCTTTCTGCTATTCATTCCAAAAGTTTTAACTTTCAAAAGCTTTAACTAAAAGATAATGAAAAAGGCTGTTGTATAATTTAGACTTATAAAATCTATAAACAGTAATAAATTTACTTTATAGTTATTTAAATACAAAAAATCAATTAACAACTGTTCAACTTGTGAAAGATATTTTATTGGTTTCCTTAAACTGGTACTTTAACTATTTTGTCCAAATATTTCTTATAATGGTTAAATAACAATTTAAATTAAAACAAATAAAATTTCGACAATTCAAATTCTTAAAAATATCTTAACAAGTAATATAAACTTAAAAAAAAACACAAATGTAGATCTTGTTAGTATCTACAAGCCACTTTTTTTTTGCAAAAACTTACTATTTTGCAAGATATTTTAAAACTTGTGAAAATAACTGTTTTCAACTTTATTAAATCCTTATCTGAACAAATATAAAATGTTTTGCAAAAACAAAAAACATGGCTTGTAGATATAAATGTGACCTACATATGTGTTTTTGTACTTGACAAATATACTTACTTGTTTAATTCAGGGTTACCACTCCTTTTTTCAAATTTTTTTCCAGGTTTTCCAAATTTCTTCAAGGTTTTTAAAAGTGAACATTTCTGGGTCTATCTTTAGTTTTAAAATATTTTCTATAAAAGAAACTGTGTTAAATAGTACAAAAACATTTAAAAGATGCTGTAAAGTTACTTTAAATGTGTTTTTAAATAAAAAAAATTTTTGATGATGACAAAAAAATCTTATTTATATGATTGATTTTTTGTCTCAAGTTTAAATTTTAGTACTGAAAATGTTAAAATTATTAAAATTCCAGGTTTTTCCAGGTTATTTTCAAAATTTCTCAAATTCCAGGTTTTTTTATGTTATTTATGCCTAAATTGTCCAATTCGAGGTTTTTCAAGGTTTTTCAGGTTTCCAGGTAAAGTGGCAACCCTGTTAATTGTAGCACTTTCAATTTTTTTTTAAGAACTTGAGTTGTCGAAATTTAAATTGTCTGAATTTGATTAGTCATGCACCCTTAGAATCAGTTTTTATAAATAAAATGAATGTAACTTGAATTATTGCTTTTTTTTTCAGAATTCAAAGTTACAGCAGCATAAAAAAACACTTAAAATTGTTTTTTATAAATCTGCTACTGTTTTACAGGGTTGCCAAATGTTTTTAGCAATTTTTCGCCAGGTTTAAAAAATTTCTTCCATGTTTTTGTAACATTTTTGAGTCTATTGAAAATATACCGTAAAGCTACCACAAATGTATTTTTAAATAAAAAATTTTTGATAATGACATTTTTTTTTCTATATGGTAGACTTTTTGTGTCAAATCAAGATTTTTCTACTTAACCTGTGAAATTTGTTTAAAATTCCAGGTTTTTTTATTTTTCAAATTCCTGGTTATTCCAGGTTTCCAAATTTTTTGGCAAGCCTGGCTTTAACAATCACAAAATTAGTGGTTGTTGTGATTGTTAACATATTTTAAAATAGAAGTTTAATGCATTTAACCATTGGGTGCAAAATTATTTTTCTGAAAAATTCTAGATTTAAGATACAGCATCTGCTTGCTAAAAAAACAATTGGCTAATATTGATTAGATATACTTAAATAGCAAAATTAGAATATTTACTTTATACAGGGTTGCCACTCGTTTTTTTCAAAAATTTTTCCAGGTTTTCCAAATTTCTACTAGGTTTTTAAAAGTACACATTTTTGGGTCTATTTTTAGTTTTTAGTTAAGTTTAAATTAACGTAAGAAACTGTGTTAAAGAGTATAAAATTACTGAAAAGATACTGTAAAGCTACTTTAAATATGTTTTATAAGAAATTTTGTTTTGATGATGACAACTTTTTTTTATTTATATGATAGAGCTTTTAATTTAAACCTAAATTTTACAACTGAACATGTGAAAATAATTAAAATTCAAAGTTTATCCTCAAAATTACTCTAACTCAATTTTTTTAAGTATTCTTTTGCCTAAATTATCAAACTCCAGGTTTTTACAGATTTCAAGGTAAATTTGCAACCCTGGTTTAAACTGAACCTTTGTTTGTTAACTTGCACTTTTACACTTTAACTGTTTTATAACCAACATCTAATGATAAAAACTCTTTATTAAATAAACAATAATTGAAAATAACAAAAATACTGTGAATAATGCATTTAAGTATATATACATAAGTACTACTCAATTAATAGTTGTTTCTATAACCTGAACAAATTTTCTGACAGTTACTGTATATTAGTTACTTTCAACTATTTTGTCCAATCTTTTTTTAGAATTAGCTTTAATAAACAAATAAGAAGGATGTAGTACTGTATCATTGCTTCCATATTCAGAATTCAAAGTTGTTTTTTTTTCATAAATATGAGGGCAGCATTTAAATGTATCTGAAATTTTTCTTTCATAATATAAGTATTTTAGTATATAAATCTGGTTTAAATAAAATATTTTTAATAAATTTTTTTATTAACTTTCTGCTGATTATAATTCATTTATTAAGTTCTTCATGTTGATTTTTCAAAGTGCTTAGATTATTTTTTTATAATCTAGAATCTAGATCAGGGTTTCCCAAACTCATTTACTAAATCGCCCCCTTTTCAGAAATTTAAAAAATAATCGCCCCCCACGATTTTAAAAAGTAGTTTTTCTCTTGTGTAAAAACTTTTGGGCCAAAAAAATTGTGTTCGAAATGTAATTTAGTCTGGTATTTCTTGTGCACGAACTTTTGAGCTGTGTCCAAAGTAGTTTACAGGGCTTGAGAAAAAGTTACTGTTGTTTTCTTATAAGCCCAGTAAAGTGTATTAAAATACTTAAATATTAAAAAGCCTTGTGTAATCAGTAATCAATCATGATTAAATATGAAATGTTTTAAAACTAATGAAACTTTTAGGGTAGTTGTGGAAAACTTTTGTAGTCAGCAATTTATATTTACTAAAAATCTTGTCTTCTTTCAATTCGTTAAAAAAATGTAATTGCGGGCTGCATAATTTAATAAAATAACATATATAAAAGTAAAAAACTCGAGCAAGATTGTAATAAAATGATTTACTATTATTGTGATCTAAGAATTACTAAAGTAACTGAAAACCAAATTGAAAGTGTATTTCAAAATCATAAGCATCAAAAAACTAAATTTTGTATATTTTGCACAAGTAGTTTTTTAGTTACTTAGCAGGTCGAAATTTGATTGGATCTGGACCGTACGTTACCCGTCTGTAATCTTAACTAAAACCTGACATTATAACTATCTCTCATTTAACGAATTTCGGACATTTAGAAGTGAATACTAAGTAACTTATTCAAGTCGCACAAAATACTTAAATTATTTTACAAATAGGCGTATTCTAAAATTAAATAAAAGAGATTTTAAAAACTATAAAAGAATGAACAGATTATTTTACACATAATAAAAAAATATTAAAACACCATTGCTGAGCCAGTTTTAGGAAGTTTGACCGACTGGTTTGTTATCTCATAAAAAGTGGTTTTATCAATAGCTTCTGTTAATGCAGTAAAATTATTAAATTCAATGCTTAGATATATTATAAGCAAGTTAGTTATAAAATTATAAATTTAATTTTAAGCTTTTTAAACTATATGTTTTGTAGTAGAATACCATTAAATAGTATTTGACTTGGAATGACCTTTAGGAAACTAAACTTTAATTTTAACATTTTTTTTCTTAATTTAAACTCAAAAAAATCAAATGTTTTACAGTTAATTCTGTGAACAGAAAAAATCAATAAAAAATTATTTTAATAATGTTAAAACTTTGTTTTGTAACTGTAGCAGTCTTTTTGATGGCTTATCTAATACTGTTTAATTTTATTTTTCTCTAGTTATTAGCCTATAATAATTTACCAGAAGAAAATAGTGAAAAACTAAAATCTAGTGTTGAACTAACAAAATAAACAACATATTCTATTTGCTAATATATTAAAAAATAAGATAAAACAAAAAAGAGTTGATAAATAGTTTAAAATAATTTAATATATAGATTTTCTAACAATTAAAAATCTAGTTAGAAAATAAATTTAAGTTTAATTTTCTTTTAAATGAAAAAATTTGAAGTCATTTCAAATAGAGACATCAAATCTATACTCTTTAAAAACCAAAAAATAAATTTTGAAATGAAAACTTTAATGTTTGTCAAGTTTTTTTATTTATACAGATTATACAAGTAATAAAAAAATATGTCAAATAAATTTCTTTCAAACAAATACTTTAACCACTATGCTATAAAAACTTTTAGTGTAATGTAAATCGACAACTATAAACTAAAAATTAACCAGGTTAAAATAAAGCTATTAACATATTTAAAACATAAACCATTTTAAAAATACAGTATACTTCCTCTTCAGATCGCACTTTGAACAAAATCAAAAAGTTTAAACTCAAAAATTATTACAATTTTTTTTACAAAATTATAAATTTAAATATATTATTGAAATAACGTCATCAATAAACATGAAATCAACTAAAACATAAAACAAACATTCGTAATAAAAAAAAGATCTATATAAGCTATTTAATATTGTGTATTTTTCGTTTTATTAATACTTAGTTAGTAATAGACTTTATTTAAGTTAAATTTAAGAAAGTATAAGTTTGCACTTTTTTGGGTAAAAAGTGCGAACTCAAGAGGAAGTCTACCGTAATTAATATTTATTAGGCGTTATGCAAACCTGTTATAAAATAAATAACTTAAAAGGATTTTTAATATAAAAAGACTACTTAAATACAATACAAACCAGTTTAATAAGAAGTATTTTAAAAGATCAAATAAATAAATAAACTTTTATAAAATAATGTCTGCTACTGAATTCTAATATAATGCGAAGGATGAGGTTCATGAATGCTTGCAAGTTTTTCTAATTCTAAATCAGTCAAACAAAGCCTCAAGTCACCTCCTTTACAAATATCTAGATTAGATATTTTGCTCAATATGTTGATAACTAAACTGAAAGCTTTCTCAACAAAATAGCTAGAAGGAAAAACTATACAAAACAATCTAAATTCCTCTCAAATGATTGGATATTTTTGCCTTAGTTTTTGTTGAGTCCATAAGCTTTCATATTGTTCTTTGGAAAAAATTACTTTAAGTTCAAGGTCAGTTTGTAAGTATGAAAAGGTTTCCTGTGAGTCATTTACTTTAAAAATATCTGCCACAAAGGGATCCATATTTTATCTATATGATAGCTTTTTGTGTCAAATCAAAATTTTACACTTAATATGTTGAAATTGTTAAAAATTTCAGATTTTTAGATTTTTTTTTGCCTAAAATGTCAAGTTCCAGGTTTTTCTAGGTAAATTGGCAACCCTGTATAGTTTTATTTTTTAGTCTAACTTAATGACTTTTCAAAAAACTATTGGAAATATCATGAGGTGATAGTTAATATAGATTACATAGATTTTTACAAACCATTTATGATCCTAAATAACATATATGTAACGTTAAAAAATAGTGAGAGGAATTCCGATCGTCTATAATCTACGTAATTGTTAAATAAGAAAATATATAATTGCAAATATGTAATTAACTTAAAAGTATGAGTCATAAGTACTTGATTTTTTTCTCTATATTTTACGTAAACAAAATAAACTTTTTTGTTTAAGTTTTACCTCAGGGTCAAATATTTGATAGCAAGCGAAAATTAAGAAAAGAGCAAGATAAAAAGTAAAAATTTATGACAACCCAAAATTTTAAAATCGCCCCCTTTTCGCCCCCTTACTAGATATCGCCCACCCTTTCGCCCCCTTACTAATTATCGCCCCCCAAATTACTAAAATCGCCCCCAGGGGGGCGATATCGCCCACTTTGGGAAACCCTGATCTAGATGGTAGTTTTTATTACCAAAAATACATACATAACTTAAAGTTATGACTTTCTTTTCATGCAGTGATTTTTAATTATAAACAAAACATGGTTGATCAATATTTTTGTACTGATCGTAAACTGTAGTAGCTGTAATAATATACCGAAATTTGTTAATAGATTTATGAAGCAAAATTTTACATATTTTGAACTAATTTTTAGAAAAATAAACTTTCTACATTAATTTTATTTTTTAAATAATGTTGGGCAAATGATGTGTATACTCTACTTAAGACCTTTTCCTTCAAACAGTTTATTTAAAGAGTTTTTATTAGCAAACAGTGAATACCAAACAAAATCTTTTCATTTTTTATAAAAGTTTCATATGTATGAACTTTCTTACTATCATATTAGGTTTTTGCAAGTTTATAACAAGTACTTCTTTATTTTTATATAATTTTTTTGTAAGTTTTGTTTATAAACGTAAGAAAATCATTAACCGTTCTGCATTATATACAGCTCTATAACTTTATAGTAATTAATATGGTTTTTATTCAAAAATTATGTATACCTATTATGAATTAACTGTTGCAAACTGCATTGTAAAACTATTAAAGCTTTAACAAGTGTAAATACTTACAAAATTCCATGTATTTTCACACATAATTAAAAAAATACATGTAATTGTGGTTACTTTTAATGTTTTTAAAACATATTTTGTGTTTTTTGACGAAATAAATGCTCGATTTTTTAATTATTACAAAATATCAATTTAACCTTACAAAAATCAGGTATAACAGCTAGTTTGAATTTTTTTAAGTTAATTTATATTCCTCAATTAAAAACACAACAATTCTGTATAAGTTTTTCAAACATTTCTTAGTACATAAATCAATTTCTATCGTCCTTTAAAATTATTTGTCAAAACTAGTAATTAAACTGTTTTTGTTGTAAAAGCAACTAGTTAAATTTTAAATTAAAAAAAGAAGTTTTTTTTTATGTTAATCGCTATAAAATATTTTTAACACAGTTTATAAAATTCCCTTGACAAAACTAAACGAAATCAATACATAAAATTAGTCAACTACAATAATCTAAAATGATGGAAAATAGATTATGAACAAAATAAAAATTATAGAGAAATTTTTTTTAAAGGCTCACAAAGATTCAAAACTAATACAATAATAACCCTTTTAAAAAGTAATCGCAACAAATATTAGATATCTGAAGTTTTCTTATTAGTAAATCATTTACTTTTTCGGTGATTTACTAGTTTATTTCTCTGGTAGTTAAAATCCTTAAAGGGGCAATATTGCTTATTTTGTGCTTTGTGGAAGCCCTGAGCTAGGCAGATATTTATTTGAAAATTCAATATTTTTTTAATAGAATTTTATCATAAAAGTTAGATTACACATTTTGTTTGAAACTTATACCTGTCATGACAGGGATTTCGTGAAACATCCAGAAGCTTTAGCATTAAAAAAACATTTTGCTGTAAAACTAAAATAAACTAAATTTTTTTATAAATAAGCATAATTAAAAAAAAACAATTACAATTAAAACTTTGGTTTTAAATTATCTAAATTATCAACTACGGTACTACAAAAACTACTATAAAAAAAAGCACTTTTGAAATAGAAGTAAATAAAATAAAGTTTTTTAAATTTATACTACTATAGAATTAATATTATTAGCAAGCTTAACTCGATATACCTAGAAATATACAAAATTACTGTAAAAAAACAGTTATATAGAATTTAATGAAATAAACCTTTGCAAGCTCATGTTGCTTTAAAATTTATAAAATAAAGCAACTTTATATCTTAGTTAGGCATAAATTTCTTAAAAAAATCTTAACAAAAAACTTAAGTTGGAGTTTAAAACTGCATTCTCTTTTATTTTAGTATTTATATACCAGAGTTACTAGTCAATAGACTAAATGATAGTACTGTTTTTTATAATTTGATTAAATAGCTTTAATAACAAATTAGCAAACTCGAAGTTTCAATTTGTTGTAAATAATACAGGAAACACAACGAAGCAGTGTTTATGATATAATTTATATAAATTGGGCAACCATTCTCGTCGGTTAAATTACTAAACAAAATATTTTCCGTACTTTTCCGGTCATATTGTAGAAATGGTCATCAATGTTACCTTAAATAAAAACATAGTATAAATATTATAAACTTCACTTAACATTAAAGTTTTAAAAGAATGTTAATTGTAAGTATTGTTTTGTTTTAAAAGTCAATATTTTAACTGGTGTTTAATTGTTTAAATATTTTAGCCAGAATTACATGTTTTATAGTTTATTAAATCTTTTACAGTTTATTGCTTGTTAAAAGTTTTATTTAATTTTTAGTTTATTGTTTTAAGTATTTTGAAATAGATTAAAATAGCTATAAATTTATAATGAAAAAGTGTTTATAAAAGTAGTTTATAATTTTGTATATGCTAGTATTTCTTGTTGTGTTTTATATAAAAGATTCATCACTTAAAACCGTCTTGTCTGATTTATATAAGGTAGCCTGGAGTAGCATTAAGAACTTTATAGATAGTGTCCACTGATAATTTACAAGTTAGCACTTAAAAGTAGTTTAAAGTTATTATGTCCAACTTAGATAGTATAAATGATAAATTGCCTGCAGCGGGTCATGAACATAAGGTTGTTAGAATGTCACCTCGCGTGCAGGTTTAGTATAAACAAAAAGGTCAGGTTGACATTCTACCCATAGAAAGTCAATCTGACCCAACTGAGGCTTTAGATGTTGGCCCACCAACATCCTCAGTCCACAACATCTTAATTTTTTTTTCACTTAAAAGCATTTTTTATTTGCTTCCGCATAAGTATTTTCGAAGCTTTAAAACGTCACAGGCCAACCTTTTCTGAAGAAAATATTGTTAACTTCAAACCTAAGATTATTATGTTACCAAACATTTGCTAGTAATGTTTTTAGAAACACCTAACCTGTAATATTATTTAACATAGTAAAAATATCAGTTAAGCTTTAAAAGTTTAGTTCAGTATCAATTAAAAAAAAACAACTTAAACTTAAAATATATTAGAAACAATTTTAACAAAGTTCAGAAGTTAATAAATAAATTAGTGTTTAATGTTGTCTTTAAAAACCATTTCAAAGCTAGATATTAAATGTTTTAGACTTGTAAAAATTAATTTATACACTTAAAAATATACATGAAAAGTTGATAAGAAAAAGTATGTACTCTTTGTATTCTAATATTTACTTTTCTTATAACTAGTAAACTACATTTTATTTATTCTATAAATAGTTAGTTTGTATTCAAAAAAATAATAAGCTTTTTAAAAGAAATAATGTTAATAATATTTTAATGTCTTAATGTCTTAAAATAACTAGTCACGGTAAAGTATACTGACTTAGTCAGACTATTAAATGTAATAATATATTATAAATCACTGTATTTTATTTATATATTACAAGGCGTTTACTATCAAGCTTTGGGCAAATAAAACAACTAACAAAAATAGTAGATTTGTTAATATTTTGTGTAAACAAAAAAAAATAGAAATTAAAGTAAATGTTTAAGATACCAAAAAGTGTACTCAAGGTACGCTTAGTGGTCTTTGAAACTCTCAATACTAAGTAAAATAAAACTACTTAAAATAAATAAATAATGCATAAATTTTAATACGTCAAAAACAAAAAAAAATCTAAAGCTTTTTAAATTTATGCGATTAGCTAATTTGTTTCAAGTTAAAAAATTTTGTTATTAAAATATAAAACATATTATCAAAACTTAAATGATAGTTATTATTTTCTTGCTTTCTTTTTACTTTTCACCAAACCATTTTTATGTTCTTTAGACTTTCTTATGCTTTCAACAAATTTTTTCTTGCATTTGATAATTTCCATTCAGGTTTCAATGAAGTCAAGAAATAACGGTTATAAAATTTATTTTTAAGTTGAGTAAGTTTATGTCAGGTTCATAAAACGCTAGTTTTTATGCATTTAATAAGTTTTAACTTCATCGTGGTACTTATTTCTGGGTGTACGACTATTAAAATTCGCACAGTTCAATTTCCGACAACTTATATTCTTAAAAAAATGTTTGATGGGCTACAACTCAAAAAGTAATACATATAAAAAAATACTGTTGTAGGTTTAATTTATAATTACCAAACCAGGGGCGTGTCTGGATTTTTGTTAAGGGGTTGAATTATTTTTTTTTAGTAGCTTTGGATAGATAACTTTAAAAAACTATATAATTGTCTAAAATCTTTTAGGTACATAAAAATGTTTAAACTTTAAAAAATTTGAAAACACTAGTAAAACACCATGCAACACCTTAATAAGTAATCTAGTTCTTTAGTTTTTCGTTAAATATTAAGATACAAACATAAAATCGTTAGTAAAACATATTTCAACCGATCATTTTTAACCCGATCGTTTATAACCCGATCACTTCTAGCCCGATCATTTCCAATCTGATCATATCTAACACGATCACTTCTAACCCGATCATATCTAACCCGATCAATTCTAACCTGATTGTTTCTAACTTGATTTTTTCTAACCCGGTAAGAATATTTTTTTATTATTAGCCATTTTTAGACTTATTATAAAAATAAAAACAATGTTAAAAATGTTGTTCTTATATGAAAATTAAGTAGTGAGAAGAATTTATATTGGTTAACTTTTTTTTTAATGAATTTAATTACAAAAACGTTTAAACTAAGAAAGGACAAAGGAATTAGCAAATTAAAAAGAGAACTTATAAAAAAAAACTTACTGTTTAATTGATTAAAATTAAGATCAATTACTCGTTTAAACTTCACAGCAGTTCTTTATCCCTTCTATAAATTATTTTTAAACGATTAATTAGGCAATATTTAAATTTTTAACTTTATCACAGAAAAGTGAGCTAGAAGTTGTTTGACTTTTTTCGTGATGGTCACTAGTCACTTGATCCTACAAGTTTATTTTACATTATATATATATATATATTTTATATATCAAAGCCTATTTTATAGGTTTTACAATGGTCCTATTATGCCATTTTCCAAAAGCCCTTATTTACACAAATTAATGTTAAACCGTCTTATCGAGAAAAAGAACCTAAAACGTAGATGATTACTTAATCTCAAAAAGTAATAGAAAAAATAGAAAAAAATAAGAAAACTTTATACTTTTTTATAAATTTTGTTTTTAATAGTTAGTAATGTTGTTTAATAATTAATTCTTTTATATGTTTATACAGTTTAAGTACAAAATGTTTTTGCTCACTTTTTATTTTGTAATTATGTATTACTGTTTTGTTAAAAACTAATTTTTTACTACAATTTTACTCTAGATATTATATTTCTTATTGCTTTACCTTAATTTAATTGTTTTCGGCAAAGAATGGCAAATATGGTAATTTTAAGTAAACATTTACATTTAAAGTTTTTGTCCTTGAATTTAATACTAGTTTAAATGGTATTTGCAAATATAGAAAGTTTAAGTAAACATCTAAGTTTAAAATTTCTGTCTCTGATATAATAGTTTAAAATTACTATCTTTATTAAAGGCTTTAAGGGATAGTTTAAGTATGGCTAGATTTCAACTTTAGGCAACCATTGTTTTTAATTATGTTTTAAAATGTAAATAAAATATCTAGGATTATTGAACCAATAACTAACGACCAGTTTAAAAAATGACCAAAAAGATTCCAGTCTGTGTACTCAATTGGTAACTCTGTTTTCTTTTTACTTTTAATTAAGCACCAAAAAGATAAAAGATTCTCATAAATGAAAAAGTCAACAGACTTCAGCTTGCTTTTTGGTAAAAGCAGATAATTAGATTTCCTGGAATAACGTCAATAAAACATTAGACCTTAGGTAAGGAAGAACTGTTACGTAATTGTTACCAGCTTTTACTCGTAATTATAGTTAGTTTAACAATAAATAATATTTTTTTTTTTTAATAGTAAAATGTTTCGTTTTTAATGTTAGTGCTGTTGTAACTTTAAATTTTCTAAATAACGTAACTTAACGAAATAGTTATAGTTGAACTAACTACTAATTCAAGAAGTATATAAAACAATAAAATGAATCAAATGGTAGTACATTTCGAATATTTTATAAACTTAAGTAAAAATAATTCTAGAAGATTAATAACGAGACTTCGAGAGTTGATCAAAAAGTTTCACATCACAGTAGTCTGTATCTAGAAGTATCACATCAAGTAGTGAAGAGTTTACAACTATCACATCATAGTAGTGTCAAGTTTACAATTACCACATCACAGTAGTAAAAAGTTTACAACTATTACATCGCAGTAGTGAAAAGTTTACAACTATAACATCGCAGTAGTGAGAAGCTACAACTATCACATCACAGCAGTGATGAGTTTACAACTATCACATTACAGTAGTAAAGGGTTTACTTTACAACTATCACATCATAGTAGTAAAAAGTTTACAACTATCACATTAAAGTAGTGATTAGTTTAAAACTATCACATAATGGCAGTGAAAACTTTACAACTATAACATCACAATACTGAGAAGCTACAACTATCACATCACAGTAGTGATGAGTTTACAACTATCACCTCACGCTAATCATGAGTATACAACTATCACATTACAGTAGTGAAGAGTCTACTTTACAACTATCACTTCACAGTAGTTAAAAGATTACAATTATCACATTACAGTAGTGAATAGTTGAAAACTATTACATAATGGTAGTGAATAGTTTACAACTATAACATCGCAGTAGTGAAAAGTTACAACTATTACATCACTGTAGTGAAGAGTTTACAACTATCACATCACAGTAGTGAGAGTTTACCAATATTACATCACAGTAGTAAAGAGTTTACAAATATCACATCACAATAGTGAGAACCTAAAACTATCACAACACAGTAGTAAAAAGTTAACAATCACGGTAATGATGAGTTTACAACTATTACATTACAGTAGTAAAAAGTTTAAAACTATCACATTACAGTAGTAAATAGTTTTTAACTATTACTTCAAAATAGTGAAGTGTTCACAACTAGCACATCACGGTATTAAAGAGTTTACAACTATCACATCACAGTAGTAAGAAGCTGAAACTATCACAACACAGTATATATGAGTTGTAAATAATATTAATAATTTTGTTATAAATATATTGTAATTATACTTTTAAATATTAGCTATATATTTTAAATATTAGCTATATAGATTATAGTCTGTGTACTCAACTGCTTATCTTGGTTTTTTATATTTCTTATTAAGCATTGAGAAGATAACAAGTTGACACCAATGACAAAGACAACAGACTTAAACCTTGCTGTTAGGTGTAAAAAAGAAAAAAAATAATATTTCCTAGAATACCGTCAAAAAACATTAGATAAAAGGTAAGGAAGAATAGTGACGTAGTTTTTACGAGCTTTTACTCGTAAGTATAGTTAGTCTAACCAAAAATAACTTCATTATCATCATTAAACAAGTTAATTTTTTTATTGTTTTTATATAGTAAGCGGGTTAAAGTAACAAGTATTCTGTTTTTTATTCAGTTTTGAACAATTTTTTTTTAATAAAAATCCACCCTAGATAGTTAAGATACGGATAATCATTTAATTTCCTGACTTTATATTTTGCTAACATCAATCACTAGTTTTTAACATTTGAGGACTAATACTTTGTTGAACGTTTTTTAACTGTCGTTTAATTCCCTATGTTACTAATTTGAGTTGTGAAAATTAGAACTCTGAAAATCGGAACAACTTTCGTTCTGCTGTCGGTAAATTCTTCCATTTGCATACTGAGGTTCATAAAAGTTATAGTTTTTGAATTGTGACGTTTCAAATTCTTCATTGATGTCAGGAGTGTTGCTTTCATATTTTTCTATATTTTCTGATTTAATTTTATGAAAACTGGATTGTAAAATCTAACAAGTCTATCAGCTTTTATGAATTTTACAGAAAACAACTTCTTTTTTAGTTCGTAAATTACACTTATCAACTAAGGTAGTTATGGTTTTAGTTTCAAAATCAAAACATTTAAATTGAAAGTCGTCTGGTGATAAGTTGTTTGAACATTGTTATTTAACAGTAACTGTTTTTAATATATTTTCACATCCTTATTCTTTTCTCATTAATATTTACTAAAACTATTTCATCATACTTTTTTATATCTTAAAACGCTCGTCTTAATAAGAGTCATATAGAAACCTTTGTTATTATCGTTTCCTTTAAAGCTACTTTAAGCATCGAATTAAAAAAAATACTTTATAGTTTCTTAATGATTTAAATTACAATAAATAAAATTTAGGATTTTCTAATCTATTATATAACAACGCATTTCTACTATAGAAAACTATGTGTCTAATAATTATATTTAAATAGACTTTAGTAATTATCTTGAAATGTATATATCTGAAGCTTAACTTAAGAAAAAAGAAAATATTTTACTTTACTTTATTTCTACTAACATTCCAAAAGTTAAGCATGTGTAGTTTAAGCTAATTCATTTGTTCAGCGGAGTATTTTGAGCAGTTGTTTACAGATAATGTTTTTAATATGAGAACTTTATTAAGAAACCATATTAGATGGAAGAAACTTTGCTGCTTCATTATGTCTTTTACAGAAAATATAATTTTTATAAATTTCAGAAACATTCTTTTAATTATTTTAAATCTAATGTACAACATTTATTATATTTAAACTTAACTGAAGTAAATAACCCTTTTTAAGTAAAAATATCTCAATTATTTTTTGAATTTTTTTTTTGATAAAATTAATTCCGTTTTTATTAAATCTATATTCGAATTAATTAGCCTTTGTTATCATTTACCAGATTTTAAAATAAACCCCACAACACCTTTTTTGTCATATCCCCAGCCTTATTTTTCCTATTCTGCTTTCTATTCTGATTTTGTTTGTTGAGACGAAAGTTTTCCAATAAATATCATCATCTTAGCGTGAGTGACTTTTGAGATATTGGAGTTTGAAATTTCAGGGTTTTCGTTGACAAACAAGAAAAAAAAACCGGTCATTTGTATAATATATCAAGTATATACAACTAATTTCTAGAAATTTGATTTTTAATAAAAATAAAGCATTTATTTGCAAAAAATTGATATATTTTTGTTATATTCCAAATAAAATAATTTTGTGAGTCGAAGCTTCGCCACATCGGGACTCGAACCCGAAGTCTATTGATCAGAGGTCAGCTGCCTTTACAATTAGGCCACGCAGAGGCTTGAAATGAACGTTTTTTATTATTATTAATGTTTAGCACCAAAAAGCTATCATCAATATCAAATAACAATGTAATCAAGAACTAAAATACAGACCACGCCGAAACTTCAAACCGGAATCTACTGTTTCGCTTACAGACGCCCTCCATTAGACGACGCAGTCACTTGAAATTTAAACTTAAAATTAGTTTATTTTTGTGCAGTTCTAAATAAATATGTATCAAATAGCTGTATTTAGAATAAAAATACCGACCAAGCCTAGATTCGAATGCTTAATCTCCCTATCAGATATCAGCTTCCCTAACCATTAGGCCACGCGCTAACTTGAATAAAAATTGACATTACATGATTAGTACTAATTAAACAACTATCAAAAGCTAGCTACACTAAGCAATAAAAACGTAGCAGTTTAGACAGATAGAACATCTAAACAACTAAACACAAAAACATCTTAAAAATATGCTATTTTTGTTAAAAATAATCGAACAAAACTTATTGCGAGAAATTGAAGTTTTAATTTAAAACGTTTCAAAAATATTTATGTTAATATCCTCGACTTCATTTCATAAAAATGTTTAATAAAAAAACATGAATATTTTAAACAGACAACACAAAAATATAAACCCAAAGTGTAAAAACTATCTTTAAAATAAGATAGGTAATCAACATGAAAAATAGTTTAAGGCAATATTTTCAACTAGTTTTAAAGATATGTAATGAAATACCAAAAGAACAATCCTCATATAATAAAGTAATAATAAATACCTTTAATACTTAAAGTTTAAATACTGATAAAAAGTAAATAAAATTTTGATAGCAATAAAATTTGCAGCCTGCAATCTAATTTTAAGCTTAACTTAAAATTTTATTAAACAGTAAAATAAGGTTTGAAAAGGTATAAATTTACATATTGGATCGTAATTTAGTACTCAGTAATTAATATAGAATTGTTATTGTATATTTTATCCCTTTCTACTTTGAAATATTATTATTGTTTATTGAACAATAAAAAAAAGTACTCAAATAGTTTGGTCTACGGACCTGGTGTTCAAAGGAGTCTTTCAGTTACCGAGTCGTACACCACATGCTTAAAAAATTTATTATGAGCTATTACACATAATTTTTATCATCACCTTAATATTTAAATCTTAATTAATAACATAATCAACTAAACCAAATGAAAGATAAGAAAAACTAAACGAAAATTCACTGAATTTTGCATTTAAAAACTTATCTAATAACATAAGAACAAAAAATAACATCTACAACTTTTAATTAACTTATGAAAGGAGATAATCTATACTAATAGCAAACAAGTGAATACTTAAGTGGTAGGTTACTAATTCTCAAAGAAGGTAAAAATGTTGTACGCTGAAATATTTTTACGTAAAATTTCCTCAGTGTTTTGTGATAAAAAATTATTATTTTTTAATTTAATAAGTTTACTTGAACAGTCAAAAGAATTTTACGTTTGAATAGATAAACAAACTATTGTATAATTTTTTATCAATTTTAAAGAAGTGAATTCTACCAGAACTGAACTTAACTTTAAAAAATTAAAATACTAAGATAACTACTGGAACATTTATGCCCTTAATAAGAAAAAAAACACGATAATAATGAAAAAATAATACTAATGAAACAAAATTCCTTCTATTTTAAAATACAATTTTTTATATTTTGAATACTTATCAAAGTCTAAAGTTGTAATGTTATAAAGCAAACAGTATTTGCACACATAAAAATTTTTTTTTTTTGATTATTGAGAAAAAGGGGCATTTTATCATAAGTTTGCTTGAAACAGTTATCTCAGCTTACTATTTAAATACTTAGTTTTATATTTAAGTATGTACATCTGTAACTAAATGTTTTACTTTGGATTCCAAAAAAAAAACACATAAAAACAAAAAGTTTGCAATTAATCTGAGCTTAATTCAAAACAGTAATCTGAAAAATTAATACAAAAATTAAAAAATGAAAATAGTAATTGTTTCATTAGTTACCATATTTATTTTAAACAACTTTGGCCAGCGGAAAACAGCGGAAAACCGGCAAGCCATAATTTTTAGAAAAATTACATATACTTGGAAAATTCTGCCGACTCCTGACTTATAAACAACGGTAAGTGAAAATTAAACAATAGAAATTTTGAGAATGATGTAACAACTATAAATTTTTTAACTTCAATTTTTTTTTGATATTTTATTACAAGTAAAAGCCATTCAAAATTCAACTTAAAGTTAAAGGAGTCGTTTAAAATAAAAATAACAGTAATTATATATCCATTTAAAAAACAAAACTTGATAATTATCAATACGATGATTCTGATAGCGATGCATTAATTAATGATAGTAATTGACGAAAATTTTTATGAACAAGAAAATAAAGGAGAACTTAAAGGAGAAAATATTCAAAATGATCAGTTTAAAACATGTTATGAATATTTACCTCCGTTTCAAGATGTAACAAACCCCATAATTAATAACAAAAACATCGATGATTGTATGTACAAATTTCCAGATTGTGCGACTGAAACTTACCTAGACACGGGTTCACAAGTAGCACGTATGAAGAAAACACTTCCACTATCTCATTTTGACTATAAAAATAATGGACGTTATTCTAGCGAAAGAGTGATAAAGAAAACCATCAAAATGCTATATGTTAGTTTTTAATGAGGAAAGTGATAATGTTCTTTCTTTTGATAAAAAAGTTGAAAATTTTCCGGTGTTAAATTTAGAAGAACAGTTTGTCTTGAAACATTTGGCGCCATTATCAGTTGTAGGTACTATTGAAAATTTTCCAATTCTAGTTATAGCTCAAATAAAAACAATTACCATTATGTGATAGTTTTAAACTATTCACTACTGTAATGTGATAGTTAAACACTCATCTTTACCGTGAGGTCATAGTTGTAAACTCATCACTACTGTGATGTGATAGTTGTAGCTTTTCAGTATTGAAATGTTGTAGTTGTAAACTTTACACTACCAATATGTAATAGTTTTAAACTATTCACTAATGTAATGTGATAGTTGTAATCTTTTAACTACTGTGATGTGATAGTTATATAGTAAACTATTCACTATTGTAATGTGATAGTTGTATACTCATCATTTCTGTGAGGTGATAGTTGTAAACTCATCACTACTGTGATGTGATAGTTGTAGCTTCTCACTACTGCGATGTAATAGTTGTAAACTTTTCACTACTGCGATGTAACAGTTGTTAACTTTTTACCACTGTTATGTGATAGTTGTAAACTCTTCACTACCGTGAGGTGATAGCTGTAAAATTCACTACTGTGGTATGACAGTTGTAAATTTGACACTACTATGACGTGATAGTAAAAAAAATAACATTACTTCGATGCAATAAATGTAATCTCTTTACTACCGTGATGCGATAGTTCTAAACTTTTCACTACCGTAATGTAGTAGTTTCAAACTATTCACTTATGTAATGTGATAGTTGTAATCTTTTAACTATTGTGGTGTAATAGTTGTAAACTTTTCACTACTGTGTTGTGATAGTTGTAAACTCTTCAATACAGTGAGGTGATAGCTGTAAAATTCACTACTGTGATGTGATAATTATAAACTAGACACTACTGTAACGTGATAGTTGTAAACTCTTCACTACAGTGATATGACAGTTGTAAATTTAACACTACTATGACGTGATAGTAATAAAATTTACATTACTGCGATGTTATAGTTGTAATCTCTTTACTACCGTGATGTGATAGTTGTAAACTTATCATTACCGTAATGTGAAAGTTTTAAAATCTTCACTACTGTGATGTAATAGTCGAAACTTGACACTACTGTGTTGTGATAGTTGTAAACTTGACACTACTGTGACGTGATAGTTGTAAACTCTTCACTACAGTGATGTGACAGTTGTAAATTTGACACTACTGTGACGTGATAGTTGTAAAATTTTTACTACTGCGATGTTATAGTCGAAACTTTTTATTACCGTGATGTGATAGTTTCAAACTTTTCATTAATGTAATGTGATAGTTTAATAATCTTCACTACTTGGTTTGTAAATTATAAACTCTTCACTACTTGGTGTATAAGTTATAAACTTTTCACTACTGTGATTTAATAGTTGTATACTCTTCACTATAGTGATGTGATAGTTGTAGCTTCTCACTACTGCGATGTTATAGTTGTGAACTTTTCACTACCATTATGTGATAGTTTTAAACTATTCACTACTGTAATGTGATAGTTGTATACTCATCATTACCGTGAGGCGATAGTTGTAAACTCATCACTACTGTAATGTGATAGTTGTAAACTTTTACCACTGTACTGTGGTAGTTGTAAACTTTTCACTACTGCGATGTAATAGTTGTAAACTTTTACCACTGTACTGTGGTAGTTGTAAACTTGACACTACTGTGATGTAATAGTTGTGAACTTTTCACTTCAATGGTGTGTTAGTTGTAAACTTTTTACTACTGCGATGTGATAGTTGTAAACTCTTCACTACCGTGAGGTGATAGCTGTAAAATTCATCACTGTGATATGACAGTTGTAAATTTAACACTACTATGACGTTAAAGTAATAAAATTTACATTACTGCGATGTTATGGTTGTAATCTCTTTACTACCGTGATGTGATAGTTATAAACTTTTTATTACCGTAATGTGATAGTTTTAAACTCTTCACTACTGTGATGTAATAGTCGAAACTTGACACTACTGAGATGTGATAGTTGTAAACTTTTCACTACTGAGATGTGATAGTTGTAAACTCTTCACTACTGTGAGGTGATACTTTTAGATACAGACTACTGTGATGTGAAACTTTTTGATCAACTCTCAAAGTCTCGTTATTAATCTTCTTTAAGAATTATTTTTACTTAAGTTTATAAAATATTCGAATTGTAGTATCATTTGATTTATTTTATTGTTTTATATACTTCTTAAATTATCAGTTATTTCAACTATAACTATTTCGTTAATTTACGTTATTTAAAAAATTTAAAATTACAATAGCACTAACAAATAAAAAACGATAAATTTTATTTAAAAAAAAATATTATTTATTGTTAAACTAACTATAATAACGAGTAAAAGCTCGTAACAATTACGTCACAGTTCTTCCTTACCTTTTGTCTAATGTTTTATTGACGTTATTCCAGAAAATCTAATTATTTGTTTTTACCAAAAACCGAGCTGAAGTCTTGTGACTTTTTCATTTATAAGATTCTATTACCTTTTTAGGCTTAATGAGATTAAAAAAAAAAACAGAATTATTAATTGAGTACACAGACTGGAATCTTTTTGGTCATTTTTCAAACTGGTCGTTAGTTATTAGCTCAATAATCCTAGATATTTTATTTACATTATAAAACTTAATTTAAAACAATGGTTGCCTAACGTTGAAATCTAGCCATACTTAAACTATCCCTTAAAGCCTTTTAAAGACAGAAATTTTAAACTTAGATGTTTACTAAAACTTTTTATATTTGCAAAAACCATAAACTAGTATTAAATTAAAGGACAAAAACTTTAAATGTAAATGTTTACTTAAAATTACCATATTTGCCATTCTTTGCCGAAAACAATTAAATTAAGGTGAAGCAATGAGAAATATAATATCTAGAGTAAAATGGTAGTAAAAATTTAGTTTTTAACAAAACAGTAATATATAATTACAAAATAAAAAGTGAGCAAAAACATTTTGTACCTAAACTGTATAAACATAATAAAAAGAATTAATTATTAAACGAACTTTACTAATTATTAAAAACAAAATTTATAAAAGAGTTTACAATTTTCTTATTTTTTGATTTTTTCTATTACTTTTTGAGATTAAGTAATCATCTACGTTTTAGGTTTTTGTTCTCGATAAGACGGTTTAACATAAATTGTGTAAATAATGGCTTTTGGAAAATGGCATAATAGGACAATTGTAAAACCTATAAAATAGGCTTTGATATATAAAAAATATATATATAATGTAAAATATACTTGTAGGATCAAGTGACTAGTGACCATCATTAAAAAAGTCAAGCAACTTCTAGCTCACTTTTCTGCGAAATAATTAAAAATATTAGTATTGCCTTAAACAACCGTTTAAAAAAAAATTATAGAAGGGATAAAGAACTGCTGTGAATTTTATACGAATAATTGATCTTAATTTTAATCAATTCAACAGTAAGTTTTTTTTATAAGTGTCTTTTTAATTTGCTAATTCCTTTGTCCTTTCTTAGTTTAAATGTTTTTGTAATTAAGTTCATGTAAAAAAAAATTGTTAACCAATATTAATTCTTCTCACTACTTAATTTTCATATAAGTACATCATTTTTAACATTGTTTTTATTTCTATAACAAGTCTAAAAAAGGCTAGAAAAAAAAAAAAATTCTTATCGGGTTAGACCAGATCAGGCAAGAAATAATCAGGTTAGAATTGATTGGGTTAGATATGATCGGGTTAGAAATGATCGTGTTAGATATGATCAGATTGGAAATGATCGGGTAACGGGTTAGAAACGATCGGGTTAAAAATCGGTTGAAACATGTTTTACTACCGATTTTATGTTTGTGTCTTATATTTTACTAAAAACTTAAGAACTAGATTACTTTTTAAGGTGTTGCATGATGTTTTACTAGTGTTTTGAAATTTTTTAAAGTTTAAAGATTTTTATGTACCAAAAAAATTTAAGACAACTATGTAGTTTTTTAAAGTTAACTATTAAAAGCTACTAAGTATAAATAAAATTTCAACCCCTTAAAAAAAACCAGACACGCCCCTGGCTTGGTAACTATAAATAAAACCTACAACAGTATTTTTTCATATGTATTAATTTTTGAGTTTTAGCCCATCAAACATTAAAAAAAAACAGCTTAAATACAAATTAAATAATTGTTTGATTTATATGTACATTTATTTAAATTATATTTTGTTAAAACTATAAAATTGGGCTCATGAAATAGTACACATAAGGCCAAGCCACTACTTCTATAACATTATTATGCATTTAAGCAATAAAAACACTCTCTTCAAAAGTATACTATTAGAGTTTAACTAAAAACAAAGTGTAGTGTTTCTTATTTTTTTAACGGTTCCAAATAATAGTTCTTGTTATTCCTTGTTTCACAATTTAACTTACTGATGATAAATGTTTGTGTCCAGGCTGACACTAAAGTATGTTAATAACTAAAGTTTTTGATAACTTCAAACTTTTAAAGTTTGTGGATTTTTATATAAATTATATATATAGATTATATATGATTTAAATAAAATATAGCTTTATCAAACTTAATGTTTAATGGTATTAGGCTACTACTAGTAGCTACACTATTTCTTATATTAATCTATTATAAATAGCAAATAGTGTCATTTACTGTTTATATAAAAATTAAAAGGTTATTAACACATCATGTCCTTGGACTAAACGTTTTGAACGCTTTTTTTGTCGTTCAATAAACAATTCGATATATAAAAGATTTCATTATTTTTTGGAGATTTTAAACTGTATAGTTAAGCGTCTATGAAATATTAATTTAAACGTGTTAATTAACATAAAAGTCTTCTACGTGACCTTTGTTTTGAATGTTTGAAATTATTTTTCAACATTGTAAAAGTACATTAGGTGTTTTTGAAGTAACAACAAATTAAATATTAGTTATTCTCAAGGCTTTTGCAGTTCATTATACTTAATAATTTACGGTAGAAAGCAGAACTGTTATTATGTCGTGCAAAATGAGCACTTAAACATAATAAACCTTTTATTGTTTTGTATTAAAGTTTGACGCTTCAGTATACAAAGAAAGTTGTTTCAACAAGATATAGTATGATAGAAAAGTGTGATAGAAAGTAGGTATTAAAGTGAAGTGTATACTTTTTTAAATGATTAAAAAATTAACTAAACTCTGAAGTAAAAAAAAATAATGTTTTATAATAAAATAAAATGACTTATTAGTAAATTGAAAAGAATAAGAAGTTTTCTGATTGGTTATCATTGCTTATTAGCAGGGGCGTCGCAAGGGGCAACATACTGGAGCTGTTGTTCCACGTAGTCAATAAAAATAGAATTAAAATTAATTATTTTGTCTTTATCTTTGAATTTTATGATAAATTTAATCATTTATTAATTTTTATATCGATAGTCAAAAGTGACCTTTGGTGCAAATTTTTCATCGTGCAATTTTGTACGCTAGTGCAATTTGAGAGCTTCCCCAGTTTTAGAGCTGCGATGAACTGCTGCTCTATGTTAATTAAAATTGAATTTTGAACAATATACATTGAAACATGTACTGATTGTAAACAAACTGAATATACTAAATGTAAAGTTTACACTTTGAGTTAAATGTTACAAGATCAAAACCCAGTGGTCAACGCAGATACAACATTGAACAAAAATATCACAGCCAATTGTTATAACAAGTTCTTGAATAGCAATATTGTTTAAATTACAAAACTATATAGTTTTGTGTTTGTTTTATTGATAACTGTTTTAGTAACTGCTCATAAAAAATCAACCATCTTTTTCACATTTTTATTTTTTACTTCAGAATACCTCAAAGTATTTAGTGAAAATATAGGCTACATCTCTTAATTACATATAACACTTTGATTTTTTTTAAGAGATTAAACACTTTAATTTTGTATTATGGTAGTTATTACTATTTAAATAAGCAATATGTAGCTAACAAGTTACATGCAAGTTTTAAATGTGTTTGCCCTTCCTACATTGATAAAACAAATAGTGTACATAAAAGATATTTCTAAAAATAGAAACACTCATTTTAAACAAGTTTGGCCTTCTCTTAGAAGATAAAGTTTTTGAAAAAAATATGAAAAGATGAGATCCAAAACCTTTAATTGGCTAAGGGTCATGAGGTAGATATTTTTGTTTCTTTGATTTCTTAAAACATACAAATAAAATTTTTATTACTAACTTTTTATAGACAGTTTAAAAAAAAATTCACGTAACACGAAAAAACAAACAACACTTTTCTTCTGTTACTTATTCAAATTGTTTTCGATGTATATAATGAAAATACAAAATAAAGGTGTATAATCCAAAAAATTTGATTTCAAAATTTTTGGACTTACTTACATATCATTTGATTGTGTTTTTTATTTCACTTTTAAAAAAATAATTTTACTAAAACTTATATATATTAAACTTATTTTTTTTTTTTTTGTACTTTAAGTTGAAGTAAGTACTATGAAGTAAGTAAAACTGTTAAGTACTTTATATATAACATTAAACTTTTGTATGACTTTTTGATTTTATTACACCAATTTCATTTTTTTTAAATATATATTAAAACCAACGTATATTTACAAAGTAAACCTCAAACTAGGTTTTTATTTTGTAACAATAAAAGTTTATGTTTTGTATTTGATGTTTGTACAACACAAAGCTAAAATATTTCATTAATCTACTTAGTTTCCGTCATTATTTGCAACACAATTATAAAAAAACTTTGACGTAAAAAGATTCATAGTTTAATTTCAAGTAATAAAAGACAATCCATCAATAAAATTCAAATAAAGCTTTATATTTTTCAAATTAAAATGTATTTTGGAACTATGTGGTACTAATAATTTTAAATATGTATTTTTAATTTTTTGTTGCCAAAATAAATGAAGAAATGAAGTCAAATAAAAAAATTCTAATTGAAAAAATACTTATTTTTAATAAAACCAAAAATAAATATTTAGTTTTCATTAAAAAAAACGATTTAAATAACCTAACGAAGGTGAAACCCTATAAAATATATTATAAAAAGAAAATTTAAACTTCATCAAAGGCTTTATCTGTTATATTTATTCATGCTCATTTTTATTTTTCTTGACAATCAGATATCTTGGCACAACTAAACTTTCATCTGCCACATACTCATCTTTTAAACTTTTGTCTTCAACCGCAACATTCCTGTACCTCCTTCCGCTAGCATCTATTTTAAAATCTTTATCACATAACTGCAGGCTACCATTCAGCACGTGTTTTTCAAAAGGATTGATCATTTCAGTATCATGAGAATGAACGTCATCAAAACTTTCGTACTCAAGCATTTGCAATTTTTCCGACTGCATTACTTCGTTGACGAATACGTACAAGTATTTATGAGAAGGACGGTAGGAATACCAACTAGCCACGTCCGAACAATCGGTCATGTAAACTCCCTTTCCGAACCAACCTTCCTTAGAGTTCCTAAATCCATTTTTCAATATTCCTTCTACTCCATATTTGTCTGAGCCGTGGAACAACATCAAGTTGTTTTCGTTTAATGAATTCACCGGATGATTTTCCACTATTTTATATACCGACATCTCTTCTGGTGGTAAATCCCAGGGACCAAGCTGTGTGGTTTTGTTGTAAAATTGCGTTACGAATTTGTGTTCGTCGGAATCAGAATTAAGCTTTGTGCAGTAATATTTGCAAGCTTTGTCAATGTTATCAATGTTCATACCCATTCTTAAAACGTATTTTTTAGTATTTAATTATGTCTTCTAAAACAATAATGTCAATTAGGTAAATTATTAAACAAAATATTAAAGTTTTTAATACATTTTAAAGCAATATTTTAAACTTCTATCTAAGTTTAATTTAGTTTAATTTTGCTACTTCGTTTAATTAAAAAAATAGCTCTAAAATTGAAAAACTTATACAAATCAAAAAACACTAATAAATCACTTTAAACTTGGAGATATTACTTTTTACATATAAGATTTTTTTATTAATATAAAAGCAAACCTGAAATTTAAAAATCATTCTTATTAGTTTGAGTTTTAATTTAAATCTCATAAAACCCAAAACTAAATATTGTTGTTACAATCATAGAATAAAATATACAGAAATACTTAAAAGATATAGCTGTAAGATTACAAAGTAGTGTACATCCGTACAAAAACCATAATTTAAATTTAGATCAACTTAGAACTACATAATACTTACAAGTATTCTATACTACATATAAAAACTAGGCATAACTTTTGGTGGTTATATCTCACATTAAAGTACATATCAAGCACTAAAAATAAAGTACATCATACTTTAAAAATGCTTTGAATGAGGTTAAAACTTTTACACAAGATTTAAATCTAACAGAAATATACTATAACAATGTATAATTAGGTTAAAGTTAACAGCATAAAATTAAAACCTAAAAAAATCAATTACAACTATTAAACATTTTTTGAAAAGGAATCCACAAAAAACTATAAATAACAAATAAGTTCAATTCTGAACTCTTTCTGAAAGGTCTGGACTACAACATACCTACATTCATACTTTGGCTAGTTTATATAGCTATACCTTAAAAATGTAAACTTACTTTAAATCAACTTGCTTTGTGGTTGACTGATTTTTTTAAGATTTGATGTTAAACTAAATGGGACAGCAGTGACAGTAATATTCCATTACATAATAATTTTTTAAAATGTTTAGGTCAAGTTAAAAACTTATATACTATAAAATATTATTATTTATTATTATTAAATTATACTTTAAAATGTTTGAAAAGACCTGAAACAAAAATATTTTCACTATATTAAAATAAGTTTTTATCAGAACATTAAAAATAAATTTTATGGGATGTTGATTTTACTTGTTGTTTTAAAATTACGTATTATAATAGTAATAAATATTTTTTCTTAATTATGTCAGTTTCTATAATGTTTGCAAACTAAAAAAAAACAATCATATTTTGAACTATCTCATTATAAATCTAATAATAGTATCTAGTTCTAATATACTAATAAACAAAACTAGAACAAAAAGTACCATTCAAGATCTAGAAAAACACTGTTATAAAGTTTCCTAAAAATTCTGCAAGTTTACTTTGATTTTTTTTTTTTGAAGCAAACTGGCCTGAGATATTATGAACTTATAATACTAAACTATTCTTAGTTAGCCTGAACGATATTAAGTCATCCTTGGATTTTTATAAAAATGTAACTGAACTTAGTAATTCTTAGTGTTTTGCAACTCAGTATGATTTACATCAAACTAGCCTGGGACATTTTAAATTTTTGAAAAATAAGATAAAAAGCAAAAGTTGAAATAGTTTAAAGCTAATTGGCCTAAATACCAAAGCTTATCATTATTATGATTAACTATTTTAGAAAACAAATTAATTTTTTCAAATATTCTAAGTCATAAAAGCATCCAGAGATTTAACAAAAATATAAAAATTAGTCTAGTTCTTGCAAAACAAAGACATCCTAAATTGGATAGTGTTTTTAAGATAAGTTTTTACTAGCATGATTGAAAAGGAAACCCTGCTTATACTAAAACCTAGCTGGATAATAACAAAGTTGCCAGTTTTTAGATTAAAAGAATTAGTCTGAGTAAGAAAATATAGCAAAAGTTACATCATACTAGGCTGAATCAATCCTGACTTTATAAAACAAAAGAAGAAGAGAAGTTCAAAAGCTGGAAAATACACAGTTAATCACTAAAAACTAAATTAAAATTTTTTAGTTGAAAAAAAATCTAAATAGTTAGAAAATAATATCTAACCTTTATTAAAAAAATATTTTTTAAATCAGGAATTAACAAGTTACAATGGCTTAAAACATATTTTTTAAATAAGACCAAACTAGCCTGAGAATGTAAAAAAAGGTTAAGAAAAATTCAAGTTAGCTGAATTATTCACAAAACCTTTGAAAAGTTCAAACTAGCCTTAGTTTGAGGTGAGGTAATTCTGTATTTATCTAAGCCAATTTTTTTAACACTTTATATGTACTTACAAAATTTCTTTTTTTTATAAATACTTAATAAAATTATAAGCATTAGTAGTTTAAATTATTTAAAACTGAAAGTTGTTACCATTATTAAATTAAATACTATTACTTAGATGTACTCAATGTAATTTACTTTACACAAATTAAACATGTGTAAAATAATTTTTTAGCTTTTAACATTTCTTTTTGAATTTTTCTATAAAAATCAAAAAATATTTTAAATTGATATTATTAGAGAAACTAGTTTTAGTATCATCTGAAAATAGTTATTTAGTGTAAAAAGTGTATAACAAAAACTATTCTAATTAAAAATAAGGAATATGGGCTGTTTAGCATTATATTGTATTTTGAAAAATGTTACTAAAAACAACAAAATACTATTTTCTTAAGTTAAGTCTATTAAATCTCTATCGTGATTGTAGCTCGTTGACGGACGGACTACCCAAGGTAAGAAGTATGGACAGTAGTTGTATGTATAAAAAGTTTTTTTTTTAATTGAACATCTTATCTTAACAAGATTTTTTAATGATAAAGGATGATTAAGTTTTAAGACCAAAATAGTCTTATAACTAAAATGGCCATTTTTTGAAAAGTCAAAAAAAAAACACCAGGTCTGGATTTAATTTTTAAATTTAAGTAAGTCGCTTGAAATAATCAAATGTAATTAAAAACTTTGACTTTGTTTTTTGTAACCTAAAAATTTAGTGCACCTAAAAAAAATATGTTCACTAATCTGCACCAGTCTACACTTTGACGAGCACTGAACTATACAAATCAAAAACTCAACAAAATATCTAAAGAAAAAAGAAACATTTAAAATACATTTAAAAATTAATATAATATTTATATTATGTGTGAGAAAAAAAATATCTACTTTTTTTTAGCTTTTAAAAGGAAGTTAAAAGAGAATTGAACGTTATAAGTTTAAGTAAATTTTAGTTGTAGTTTAGTTTCATGATATTCTAAATAAAATTTTATATCTTACATAGTTTTTATTTGTTGTTCAGTTTCTAAAACAGTTATACTGCTACACTATTGATAACTAGATTAAAATGAGAGTCTTAATGTTCTAAAGATAAAATACCATTATTTTAAAAATATCTGAAGAAATTTTTTTTGAGTAATTTATGTTTATTGAATAAAACTAGTTTGGTCAATCCTATAAAGATTTAGTTTTTTTTTTGCATAATACTAAACTGAGATATCCATGTGAACTGTCAGTATAATATATATCAAATTTGGTAAGTATATAAAACTGTATTAAATATTAAATAAATATAATTTTAGCTTTAGTGTTAGAGAAACAACATTAAAAGTCATAGTTAGTGAATAGAGTTAAAAAATTGACACCACTTAAAATAATTTGTGTTATATATTTATCACTGATTTTAATATACATAATAATTATCTTAAATATTATCTAAACCTAAATTTTAAACAAGTAAAATGTTTTAAAAAAACTTATTTTAAGTATCTTAATTAAAGCTAGTTAACAAAAATACCTTCTTTAAGCTATAAATGATTTTATTTAACTAAACCTTTTTAGCATGCATTTAGATACAATTTTCAAGCAACACTTTATTATTTTAAAACTTCACAAAATTTCTACTTATTCAAGTTACGTTTTTTTAATATTATTATGTATTTTCCTTAAAGTATAAAAAATATATTCTTAAATCATAGTTATTAGTTTATCTTTTCTTACTACCATGTAAAGTAGTTGTTTAGTTTAAAAATGTGTATAATATTAATGGTTTTTATTTAAAATAAGATATTTAGTTTATTAAAGATAATATTGTAATTTGAAAAAAAAAAAATTTAAATAAAAAAATATTAACCTTTTAAATTAAGTTTATTAAGTACCTATCATGGTTGTAGCTTCTTGACGGACAAGATTTTATCCACGCTATCGATTGGAGAATAGTTATAAGCATCCACACTTTTATTATACTACTTGAAAATGTTTTTTTAGCAAGCTTGTTAATTAAATAAAGATAATTGAGTTTTAAGACCAGAATAGTCTTATGAATAAAATTGCTAATTTATGAAAAGCTAAGTAAAACATCAGGGCTGAATTTAACTTTAATATTTTAGTACGTCGCAAGAAATAAATAAACGTAACATAAAACTTTAACTATTTTTGTGTGTATCCTAAAAGTTTCGTGCTCCCCTGAATAATTTTAAACAACCCAAAATCTTCGTACACCCGAAAAACATCTTTGTTCAGTAGTGTTGTAGGGTTCTAATGCAGTGTACAATTGCACTAAAAACTATAACTAAGTATGTACTTAACTTAGAATAAATGTTGATATTAAACAGCACTTAGGGCTACTTGTATAAAACTAGGCATAACAATGAATGAACATGTTGTATTAAAGATCAACTGCTAACACTAACAAATATGTAAAGAACATCAAACTTAGTTAGTATTTTAATTGCGTTCAAAACTTTTACAAAAGAATTTAATCTAACAGCAATTAAACTTTGAGAATTTTTAAACTAAAATGAGAACTAATTGCTTAAAAATTAATATTATAAAAACATTTTTGGAAAAAAACCTTGTTAAATAAAAAAAACACACTTAACAATCAAACAACATAAACATGTATTTTCGAATGACATGTTCCCTGTAGCCGGCTGTGGCTAGAATGCTCAACTTCTTTCTGTGGTTGTATATATGTAGCAATATTCTTAACTTTATTAAACATGGCATCAAAAATTTCTCATCAGCTCTTTATTTTCTCCTTATCTTAACTTGCATCAGTATAACACTTGACCTTGCGAGCTTTCTCTAAAACGCTTGGATAAACAAGGATTTTATCTTCAAACTTTTGATAAAACTAACAGTTAACAGGTAACAAGTGCAATTTGATGTCTTGTTACAGTATGCACCAGTGTACACTTTGACGATCACTAGTCCAACTCATTTTATAAATAAAATTTAATTTATTTTTTTAAGTCTCAAAATATTCTTTATTTCTACTTTCATTATTTTAAGCTTTATGCTTAGACTGTTTTTTTTTTATGTTATTAAACATGCTTTTGATTATTTATTAAATAAAACTTTTTTATATAAACACAAAACTTAATTAATTTGAGTTAGTGTTTGTTTTATTTTGTGAGGTTAAAAGTAAAGATTTAAAAAGTATATATATAGCTCGTAAATATTGTAAAAGTATTTAGTGTACGACTCGATAATTGGAAGGTTTTTTCATACACTAGGTCTGAAAAACCAAAATTTTTGAGCTTTTAAAAGGATAAATGAAAAAAAAAAATACGCTCGTAAAAATACAAAATAATATTCAAAAATTCAGGTTCTCTCAATATCTACTCTTTTAAATAAAACAGTGTATTGGTAGTGATAACATGAATTTTATTAATATAAATTTAGTAATTTATACGCGAATGGTTTCATAAAAATATTATAATATTAAAATGTCAACTTTTTGGTTTTCTTTATAAAAAGCTGCTTAAAGTTTTGTTTAATTTTTGTGATTGCACATTTTTTAATACAGTTGGCTAGTATTTGATCGCTTAAGAAAAAATAAATCTTCCAGTAGCCGACCATACTACAAACAAACACAGAACACCAAAGCAGCAATACATAAAAAATGGCTTTACTAAATATTTTCATAAAAATGAACTAGAACTTTTAATTTCGGAAAAAAAAGGATCTTAGTAGATAGTTGAAATCAACATGGTAGGCAAATTTAATTAAACAAAACTTTTTAGTTAAAAATCATTACAGTACTTGTAACCTCATTTCTTTGGAGCAAATCTTGGATCTAGCCTGTCAACGAGGCACGTTGCTGATTCAACGAGCCATTTCTCAATACAACTCGTGCAATACTCATGCCCACATCTCAAATTTGTAACACTGTCTTCATTGCTGAATTCTTCCAAGCAAATTGCGCATTTTTCATCTTCATTTGTTTCTTCTTTGTAGTTGAAATTTTCTTGCCTACCCAACACGTACTCCTTGTAATATTTCAAATTATTTTTTTTTGTATTTTTCGGCCAATGTCTCGATAACACTATCGAACAAACTGTTTAGATATTTAACTTTTATATCTCTACCAATTCCTGAAAATCTGTTCAATTTTTCTTTTGTTTCATATGTATTAAATTTTGAATCGTTTACCAAAGTGTTTAGTTCTCCTGCTTTGGCGACCAAGTTATATTTATCCTCACTGTCAATAGTTAGATCTGTACTTAATTCATAATCAAAATTTTCGAAATATTCCACAAGTTTATAATTTCTTATCGGTTTAAAAAAGTCCATTTTTTTCGTAATTGCAATGAAACTCATATTTTTAATACTTTCGTCTTCTGATGCTACAACAATTTTTTCAAGCGTTTTAAGGTGTTTCTTTGATTAAATAAAAAATTTTGTATTTTTTTTCATACTTTATAAACTTATTTTCTAGACTTTCTGAAGCTGTCTCATTCAAACCACCACAATATATATAAGTGGAAATTTGTACTAAATAACGAAAATAAACCTCGTATACAAGATTAAGTTTTGAGTCAAATACTTTAACTAATCCTAACAAACTTTCAGCTCTTTTTTTATCCCTTCTTTGCTCATGCTATTTATTAAGTTATTTTTAAAACATATACTAAATGTACTCATATCTACCCAAATTTTATTTCATAATTTTGTTATGTTCTAAAAATTTTAACCTGTGTACTTAAGAGGACTTTTTTAGTATAAATTTCGTAGGATATTCTAAAGCAAGTAAAAGTTTTAATAAGTTTAAACCTTTATGTGTTTTTTTAAGCTATTCTTAACTGACTAAGACAAACTTTGTTAACACTTAGGTTTTTGTGAAGAGTTAGTACATATATTTGTTTGATTAAGTGTTAATGCATTAAAGTTTAAAAGTTTTTTCATAAGTTTTTAATCGCAAAAAATAAATAACAAACTTTTTTTTAATCAGATCAGGCAACAAAAACTTAACTGCATTAGTTAAAAACCAGACTTAAAATTATTTGAAAGTATTAGATAACTTTAACCAAAAAGTTTGCTATTGTTACCATAACGTCTTAGTTTTAAAAAATAGTAACATAAAACTTTAGTTTCGTAAAAATTTACTTTTAAGTTTATTTTATATTATATAACTTTTGATAACATTTTTTTAGAGCTGATTTATGTAAACTGTTTAATAGATAAAGTTAAAAAAATATATTGAAAACATAAAATGTCAAACAAATTGTTAGATAAAGTAAGGATTCTGTGTATTTGATGAAATTAAATAAAATATTAACTAAAATGAATAACTTAAAGTAAACTTTATAATTTAATTTATAATTTTTAAAACTTTCAAACTAAAGCAGATATTTTTTTATGTTTTCACTAGAGCTCTTAATGAAACCTTATTATAGTTGTAACGAAATCGTTAATTTATCCAGTATATATTTTATTTGTAGGACCTAGGAAAATTTAAAATGTTAATACTGTAACAAGTGCAGCATTTATATACATCGTAATTTAATAAAAATGCAATAGTCAAAACATTAAGAAGTTATTTAATACGTACTTAAATACGTTTCACATAAAATTTATTACTGAAATATGTTTTGTTTTTTTAACCGAGCTAAAATTTTCATGTTTAATCATGTTAAATATTTTAAAAGATTTTAAACTTTAAAGTATTTCTTATTATGCTTACAATCTCCAGTTTTTACAACTTTTGAAATGCAATAAAAGACTTTTAACAAAGTTAAATTGTTTCTATAACATTACTGTATAAGTATTTACCTAGCTTTCATTATGTTTTCTTGTACAGATTTTATCATTGTTTTAATTAGTTTGTGAATAAACTTAACAAAGAAAGATATATTTATTTATGATAAAATCTAGCTGAATTGAATCTACAATGCCTGTGATTAAATGTCTTCTTGAGTGTTGCACATATGAAACACCAGACGTTGATGCTTCTGTAGCTGCTTCTTTACTTATCATTCACAACAACGTTCACATTAATGCAAATTCTTCAAAACCAAAGCCTCTAAAAATGGACCGTCCTCGAATAGGGAGAGACTGCAATGAAGAGGGTTGGAACATATTTTTGCAAAAGTGGACTATTTTTAAAGACAGTATGGAAATGACAGAAGTAGAAAAGCATCGTCAACTGTACCAGTGCTGTGAGGAAGATCTAGGCGATGCTATTTTGAAGGGACATAATGATGAAGTAAATTTAAGTGAGCAAGAGCTTTTAAGGATGATCAAGCAGCTTGCAGTTATTCCTGTTTCAGTTGTTGTACGACGATCAGACTTTCTTAGTACAAGACAGGATTTGACTGAAAACACGAGATCATTTGCTGCCCGTTTAAAGGGAAAAGCTAGTACATGCTCGTACACATGTAAATGCCCAAAGGATGGCTGTAACCAAATGATAGATTTCACAGACATTATCCTTAAAGATGTCATGGTAACCGGTTTAGCTGATGAGGATATACGCAAAGAGGTGTTAGGATGGGTTAGTTTAGACGAGAAAGATGTCAATGAGACAATTGGTTTCATTGAAGCAAAAGAGATGGCACGTGATGCAATGACACAACCTGCTGTTACGACCTCAGTTTCCTCGTACAAATCTTTTAGGAAAATTACAAAATGACCAAGTGGTAAAATAACTTGTAATATATGTAGTAAAACATCTACAAAATTTATTTGGAGCAGGAAAAATAACAAGTATATTGAGTGTTCTACCTGTAAGCAATGCTGGATTAAATCCAGGAAAAAAGATTATCATGATGACAAAAAATGTTCAGATGAGACGAATGCACTTCTAGTTGGTGGATCATATACACAAAATTTTGATGAGGCATTTGATGTTAATGATAGTGTAGCAAAACTTGATCACTACTTCTTTGATTGTTTGAATGGATGGAAAGCATCAGTGTCACTGAAACATCCAACAATTCAATTAAAAGCTTTTATTGATGAACAAGCATACACTTTGATGAATATAAAATGCCCTAGACAAAATTATTGCAAAATTAACGTTGTTACAGATACGGGTGCACAATCATGCTTATGGGACCTAAATAGTTATCTCAAACATGGTTTTAAGTAGTCAAATCTTATACCAGTTAAAAGGAAAATGTTAGCGGCCAACGGAAAACATAATGAAAGCTAAGTAAATACTTATACAATTACGACCTAGTTATTTAGGTGTTTTTATATTTTAAATATGATTCTAAACCACTTTTACTTTTACTGTAAGTTTTAAGTTATATTTTAGACCAGGGGTCGACAAACTGCGGCCCGCGAGCATGTAAATGTGGCCCGCTGAGCAAAAGTATATTTTAAGTTAAATCTGTTTAATAAATAAAGTTTTTAGTTCCTGTATATCATCTTAAAACAATTAAATGACTTTAATGATTTAGCTTAAAAATGTGAAAAAGATAAATTAGCTTTCTACCAGGTATTTTTTTAAATGGATTAATACGTAAAAACTAGTGTTCAAATTTTTTTTTACGAAATAAGTGATAATACATTACGTAATTATTATTTCTAAAATCATGTTGTATTGACATACAAGCAGATTAAATCTTTGGATTCTAGTTATTAAGACATTCGGATTCGGACTCTGGTTCGGCCGAATCCAAATTTTAAAATCAAGATACAGATCCGGGTTCGGCTGAATTCTATTTCAAAACTGAGATTCAGATCCGGTTTCGGTCGTATCCTAATTTGAAATTAAGACTCGGATTCGTAGTCGGTTGAATCAAAAATTTTGGATTTGGTAGATCACTAGCTAAAGATAATTTAGTAAAAATTATGTAAACTGTTATAGTTTTGAATTAAGTTAAGATGTAACAGTTTTAAGTGAAAGTATTAAAACAAAACTTAAAAATAAAATATTTTAAATATCCTTAAAAAATAATTTCCATGCAAAAATATCTACACTAGGAATTATGTGTCAGCCATTTTAATTCTTCATTTGTAAAAGTAATAACGTTAAACGTGCAAAAGCTGCATTAAAGAGTTGAAAATAATACTACGTTTTATTTTAAAATAAAAGTCTTATTACGTGAAAATATAAAAAGGGTTGCTAAATATTTTTGGGAATTTTTTTCAAAGTTTTTATTAAAACACATATTTGGTTTATTTTTATTTATAAAATAAGTTTCAAGTAAGAAAATGTGTAAAATAGTATATAAACATTGAAAAGATACATTAAAGCTACTTTTAGTATGTTTTTTTTTTTTTTTTGATGATGACAAAAAACTCTATCTATATGATAGATCTTTTGAGTCAAATCGTAATTTTACTACTTAACATATAAAAATAGTTAAAAATTTTAATATATCCTGTTTTTTTTTAAATTTCTTAAATCAAGATTTTTTAGCCTATATTGTCAAATTCCAGGTTTTTCAAGGTTTTTTGCCAACCCTGTACAACATTTATAACTATTTATTAAATATCATTGATTGTAACTGCCGACAAAAAACGCGTTTATTTACTTCAGTGCTTTCAAGTTGAATCAACATACACATCAGTCCTATACTAAATAAAATATTTCTAAACTTATACTTTATAACCTTATTTTTTATTCACTTGAAATTAGTTTAAATTACTTTAAGGTGAATCGATATGCATAAATAATGGTTTTACATAATTTTATTATGGTTTTAAAAAACAAAATACTTGGATTTATTAGTTTTATTTATTTAACTCTATTTAGAAAACTCCATTTAAACAGCATTCTTTTTATTCAATTTCGGATCCAAAGGCAAATGAAGCCTTCTGAAAGGTGTTGTCACTCCAGCCAAAGACCTCTTGCATATCGAACACTCCCTGCGACCTTCCGAGGCGATTCTTAGCGCGCAAGGCCTGCAGTACACGTGGCCGCAGTGAGTGAAAACAAGGTGGTTTTCTTCCAGCAAAATTTCCTTCCAGCTGGAAAGGCAAACCACGCACTGCTTTTTATCGAGAAACCTGACGTCCTGGTTTGTTTCCGGTCTCGCTTCTATCGACTGCTTGATCTGCCGAGTTGACATCGGTGCCGGATAGGTGACTTCTTTGGAAAGTTGAAGAGGTGCCGATCGTTGGCTGGCAGTGTCAGATAAGTTTCGAATCTCAGATTCTATTTCTTGTCGCCAGTTTGGAAACATTGCACGAGATTCAATATGAAGTGCCAGAGAATGCCATTGTTCTATAGTGAGCCTTGTTTGTGAGTCATTCCTTCTTTCACGAAACCACCTTCTTGATGCTTCTCCTAAACCTAGGAGCTGAAACCCTGACCGTGGCATTATTTTAGCTCTTTTATTAAATTTATCTATCTAAAATTTAAAGTATTCTGTTTTAGTTAGTTTTGTTTTAACTTTAGAAATCTTTAAATATTTAAAAATAAAAGTTTATTGTACTTTTTTGCTATTCTTTCAAAAATTTCATGGTTTTTAGGAAACATACAGTGTTATTAATAGTTAAAATTTTATAACAAATATCTCACAGACAACTCTGATTTTTAACGAAATAATTTATTTAGAAATAATATTTAAACTAGCATTATTTACTTTAATAAAATTAAGTTTCATTGTGGATAGTTTCATTTGGTTTACATTACTTACTATATTTTTTTTCTAAACATTACCTTATACATAGCAGTAGATTAAGTTTGCTTTTAGAGTTTTGAACATCTGGAGTTTAGGTGAATCTGTTAGGTGTCATAACTAAGATATATCTAAATATATGATCGTAATGAGTACAATCTTTTCTTTTGGAGTTCAAAGAAATAAATTCATAAACCCAAAGAATTAATACGTAGCTTATGTCATAAGTTGTTTTAAAAAATATTGGTTTCAAAAAAAAAATGGAAAAGGTAGTTGTAGAATATTTGCTAGGAGTAGGGAAGGAGTAACTTGTTAATTACAAAATTTAACATATAACAAAAGGTATATTTAAAACTTACAAGTTCTCAAGTTAAGTTTTTTGATTTAAAGTATTTTAATTAAGTGTATGTCAATACTAGTGTAAGGTATTTTAGCAATCACAACGGCTAATTTATGATTTTTCGAAAAAATTGTCACAGGTGTGCAATTACTTATTTACTTGTAACTTTTTATTATAAAATACAAATAAGTGAGCTTTTTGATAAAAGTGTTAAAAAAACAAGGCTATAAGTAAAAAGTTAGACAAAATTGAAAATTTTTATTAAATAAAAGTGTTCACTCAAATTTAGCTATAACTGAAAGTTGATGAAATATAATGTTTATTAAACGATAAAAAAGCACTCAAAAAATTTCGTCTAAGGACTTAGTGTACAAAAGAACCTTTCGGATAAATTATTTATATATATCAATTGTAACTAATTGTGATTAAGTGTATTAAGTGATTAAGTCAAATAATTTATTGTATTATCAAAATATATCAAAATAATAAACCAAAAAGATAATTATACTCATATAATTAAATATAAACAGTATGAATAACAGTTTTATACCCAAGTTCAGAGTTGTTAAATATTTTTGGCAAGTTTTTTCCAGACTTTCAAATTTTCTTACAGGTTTTAAAAATTACACGTTTTCAAGTCCACTTTTAGTATAAAATTAAGTTTTATGATGAATGTTAAACAGTATAACAAAATTAATTAAAAATTTTTAAATAAGTTTTCTAATTAAAAAATATTTTATAATGAAAAAAAATTATATCTATACAATAAAATTTTATGTATAAGCAAAACTTTAGTACTTAACATGTAGTTGTGGTTGTAATTACATATATATGTATTATACTAGGACTGTCATGTATTTGGTCTTAACCACTTAAAGGAAAAATTATTAGTTTAAAAATCTTAAGGTTTCATATAAATTGTAATTATAAGTAGTTTATATCTTGATATTTTTAAAACACTATTGAATAAGAAATTAGGAAATAATGACATATTTAGTGAATAAATAACAAAAGTTTATTTACTTAAAGCCTAACTTTTGGAAAAAAAAGAGCTAAAAATGTTTTGATATATAGTGTTTAAAACAAGTTGAATTCAATTAAAATAAACTACGAAAACTAAACATATGCCTCAAAGTAGTTTTTTTTTCTAATGTGGTTACCTCAACTAAGCTAAAACCAAAAGATGATGAAAAATTCTTTTGTATTATTTAGACTTAGAATAATTATAAACAGTAAAAAAATTACTTATATAGTTATTTAAACACAAAAAAAAAACTAAAAACTGTCCGATCTGCAAAAAATATTTACTTGGTTTCTATAACTAGTAAATTAACTATTTTGTCCAACTAATTCTTAGAATGATTACATCATAATTCAAACTTTGACAACTTTAATTCCGACAATTTAAATTCTTAAAAAAATATTTAAAGTTCTATATCTAGTTAAGTAGTATAAAATTTAAAAAAAAAAAACAAATGTAGATCTTATAAGTATCTACAAGCCCTTTTTTTTCGTAAAATCTTAAAATTTTTTTTCAAGATAATTTAAAATTACTAAAAATAGCACTGTTTTTAACTGTATTTAAGCCATTTCTAAATAAATATTTAATGTTTTTCAAAAAGAAAAACATGACTTATAGATATCAATGTGACCTACATGTGTGTTTTTTATATTTGAAGAATGTGTTTCTATTGTAACCCTTTCAATTTTTTTTAAGAATTTGAATTGTAGGAATAAGAATAGTCGTACATCCTTTAGAAAAAAATTTTCATAAATAATCAACATGAATGTTTATTTGAATCATTGCTTTTTATATTCATAATTCAAAGTTGTTTTAACTTTACAAGTATAGAAGCCGGATTAAAAACACTTTAAATATTATTTCCAAATCTACTGTTTTAAAGGGTTGCCAAATGTTTTTGGAAAATTTTCTCCAGGTTTTCAAAATTTCTTCCAGGGTTTTAAAACGCACATTTTTGATTTTATTTTTAGTTTAAAGTTAAGTTTAAGGTAAAAACTCTCTTACATATTAGAAAAAGCATTGAAAAGATACTACCATTGCTACCAAAAATGTTTTTTTGAATTAAAAAAGTTTGATGACTACAAATTTTTTTTTAAATCTTTATGGTAAATTTTTTGTGTCGAATGAAGATATTTGTTTGAAATTCCGAGTTTTTTAGCATAAACTGTCAAAATCCAAGTTTCCAAGTTTTTTAGCAACCCTGGTTTTAACAATCAAAAAATTAGTGGTTATGGTGATTGTCAACACATTTCAAAATAGAAGTTTTATGCATTTAACCCATTTTTTAAAAATATTTTTTCTGAAAAATTCTAGATTTAACATACAGAATTTTCTAGCTAAAAAAAATGGGTAAAGGTGATTAGAGATACTTAAATAGCAAAATTAGAATATTTACTTTATTCAGGGTTGCCACTTGTTTTTTTTAATATTTCGAGGTTTTCCTAACATTTTCAAAGTTTTTAAAAGTATACATTTTTGGGTCTATTGTTAGTTAAAAGTTAAGTTTAAGGTTACTAATTGTGTTAAATAGTATAAAAACATTGAAAAATTGAAAGTATGCTGTAAAGCTAAATAAAATATAAAAATAAAATTTTGGATGATAAAAAATCATTTTTACTTACATGATAGATTTTTTGAATCAAATCAAAATTTTACTAATGAACATGTGAACGTTGTTAAAATTTTAGGTTTTAATTCAAAATTTCTAAAATTCCAGAATTTTAAGTTTGTTTTACCTAAATTGTCAAACTCCAGGTTACCAGGTAAAGTGGCAACCCTGACTTAAACTAAATCTGCATTTTTTAACTTGCACTGTTACACTTTAACTGTACTATAACCAAATTTAATGTAAAAAGTCCTCTTAAAAATAAACTACAAAAAATTAATTAAAGTTACTGTGTATAGTGTATTTAACTACATATACATAATTATTACTCAATAACTAGTTGTTCCTATGACCTGCACAAATTTTTTGATATTTCCCATTTAGAGCTATTTTCAACCTTTCTCTAGATTAAGCTTTCACAACAAATTTAGATGGATGTAGTTTTGCATTATCGATTCTATACTCAGAATTCAAAGCTGTTGTTATTTTATAAATAGAAGGGCAGCATCTAAAAGTATCTATTTTTTTTTTCATAGTGCAAGCATTTAAATACATGATTTATTTAAATAAAATATTTTTAAAGCTAAAAAAAAATATTACTATTCCTATTAATTTTTTCACTATTTTGTTTTGTTTATTATAAAAACATAAATGCTTTAAAAAAAATTAAAGTTTGTATTTATAACTTTATTTCTAACAAGGAGAACAGAATATTATGTCAGAGTTTAAATATTAGAGTTTTTGTGCATATAATCGGTGTAAATGCTAAGGTTTTTACTCTACAGTTGAAATAAACTTAGTTTCAATCATTTGAGTACAAAAATATTAGTTTATGAAATTGCTAGGTTTGTTTGGTAAAGGTTTTTCGTAAATTTATTTATCAGTGATTATAATGCTTTTAAAAATATTCGGTAAGACGAGTTGATGACAGTGAATTAGGAATAAGGGAGAACAAACGTTTTACATATTGAAACCAACATAGACTTATACACTTGCAACATTTTAAGCAGAGAATATAAAGTTAGCTACTTTAAAATAAAATTTTCTCCAGTCCATTAAACAAAATACAGGAGGGGGTGTTAAAGGTTTTTAAATACCATCTAAGAGAGATACACATTGTAGACTTTTAATTTATTACATACTTTTGACAATGTTTCAGCATTTCATCAGTAATTCTAAAATAAAAAAAACTGTGCAAAATAATTAAATATTAGTATTAAAACAATTAAATATACGATACTAGTTAAATAATAAGGTATATATAATCAATTGTATAAGAAAATTGATAACTACAGTAAAATTACAGGTTAAATAAGTTTATATACATTGTTAAGAGAAAAATATATATAAATAGTCAAAATCTGTCAAAATCACAATGATACTTTTAATTTTTTTTAGAAAATTAAATTTAAAGAAATCGAAGTATTTTACTAGCAGTAGAGGCAATTTAGATTAAGAAAATTAAACCTAAACTTAATTATAAACTAGGTCCTGATAAGCAATCTAGTATTACGCTTAACATTTTTAAATAGTATATATTTTTTCTAATTATCTATTTTAGTTTTTATGATTTATTTGATTTGTTTATATTGATTTTTTCTTCAGTTTACTTGTATTTTGTTTGATTAACTACTTTTGTGAGTGTTTATTGTGTTTTGATAAAAAAGTTAATTAAACTTTAGAAAGCATTGCTGAAATAAACTGTTCAATTGAAAAATTGTTTGTTATAAGCAATAAATTGGTACATAAAACCATTTAAGTAAACACCTTCTGCGACATTTTGTTTAATTGTTAATTTTGTAATTTCACGTATAGTTTCGAATCGTTCTTTACGTTTTGAAAAAAAAAAGTTTATCTAACCCTATAAAACATTTGAAAAAACATAAGGGTGTGAGGCGTCAAATTTTATTCATAAAACTAGCATAAACATTTTGGATCGTACCAGACATTTTGTAAAATTAAAAAAAAAATTGTAGGATTATATAACTGGCAGAGGGCGGCTGGTTATTTTTTAGTTAGTAAATTAATGATAAAGAGTTAGCTTAGATCTACTATCAGCGGCCAATTGTTTGTTTTTGTGAGCCTTTTGTCGTTTGTTCAATATGAATTCGGGACAGGGGATAATCGTAAGAATTGGACGAAAAAAATTAGAGTGTAAAATCTGATAGAGATTCCGTATACCTTAGTTGTCCAATCGCGAGCTCCAACACTTGCCTAAACAACCTAAGTAATATGTAGTTTCCCTTTAGTAGATAAAAGATTGACTGTGAAAATTATAAATTGTGGTAAAAAAAATAGGCATTATTCTGTTATTTTGTTTAACTTTACGATATACATACTAAGAGTGCATTTTAAATAGAAAGATAAGTTATTTGCAGTTTGTAATTTGATTAATCTGACAAAATGTGTACAAAAATCTAGGCAAACTATAAACATTAAAATTAAGTAAAATAACTCACCAAAAAACTACTTAACAGTTATAAGTAGAAAGTTCAGGAATTGTAAAAAGTTGAAATGTTTGATTTTCAAAATAATAAAACATTTAATACGGCCGAAAAACTTTGGTTATGTATAAATTACTTACCCTTGATAACTAACTCACAACTGTTAATTACCTTGAGAATTTGCACACTTTTTCGCCTAGAGACACACTAGTAGCGACTAAATTATTATATAACTTATACAAACTAACCTGCGGTAGCACAAAAAAAAGTATTGATAAAATGGGTTCATAGCTAAACAAACATTGTTGAAGTATAAAAAAAAAATAAACATCAACCACATGGAAGCAATTTCTAATTTTAAATTTTGACAATCAAAGTTTTTTATCTTTGAATAAAACTATTGCCTTGTACATACTCATTTAGAGACTTTAATTATAATTAAAGAAATAAATTATTGATAAAACTCTATTAAAGACTCAGCACTTTCTTGAGTTGCTTTAAGTAAAATTATTTTATTTATTTTAATATTATTAAATTTTACATATGTATCTGTTAAATTCGGTAGATTTTGGCAAATTTGAGGGTACCGTCAGAAATTCATAATTCCTAAGAACTTATTATAAAAATTTTCAATTATTTATGACGAAACTAAAAAAACTTTTTCTTTCACAAAGTATCTAAGTTGTCTGCAAAATTACAAAGTCTATAATTGTTCTACCACAGCTGTTTGCAATACTAATAAATGTACAACACTGCAGTTTGCAACATTACGGAGGTTACAAATATCAAACCACAGATGTCTGCAACATTAAAATTACCGTGATGTGATAATTGTAGCTTCTCACTACTGTGATGTGATAGTTGTAAACTATTCACCACTGTGATGTGATAGTTGTAAATTTTCACTACTGTGATTTTATAGTTGTAAACTCTTCACTACCGTGATGTGATAGTTGTAAACACTTTACTACTGTGATGTGATAGTTGTAAACTCTTCACAACCGTCGATGCGATAGTTGTAAACATTTCACTACTGTGATGCGATAGTTGTAAACATTTTACTACTGTGATGTGATAGTTGTAAACTATTCACTACTGTGATGTGATAGTTGTAAATTCTTCACTACTATGATGTTATAATTGTAAACATTTCACTACTGTGATGCGATAGTTGTAAACTCTTTACTACTGTGATGGGACAGTTGTAAACTCATCACTACTGTGATGTGATAGTTGTAAACTTATCAATACTGTGATGCGATAGTTGTAGCTTCTCATTACTGTGATGTGATATTTGTAGCTTTTTATTACTGTGATGTGAAATTTGTTAATCAATTCTCGTTTTTAATCTGTTGACTTTGTTATTGGTGTCAATTTGTTATTTTTTCAATGCTTGTACAGAAATTTAAAAAACCAGGTTTACCAATTTAGTACACAGACTGGAATCTTTTTGGCCATTTTTCAACCTGGTCGTTAGTTTTATGCTAATTTTTCCTAGACTTTTTATTTACATTTCAAAACTTAATTAAAATCCAACGTTTGAATCTAGCCACACTCTGACAATCCCTAAGAGGCCTTAATATAAATAGTAAATTTAAACTATCTTATCAGAGACATTTAACTTTAAATGTAGGTATTTACTAAAACTTTCCATATTCGCTACTGTTGCAAATAATAACTAAATTAGTATTAAAATCAGGGACAAAAACTTTAGTTGTAAATGTTTACTAAAATTTGCCATATTTTCCATTCAGTGCCGAATATAATTAAGTTAAGGTATAACAATGAGAAATAAATTATCTAACATAAATTGTCATTAAGAAATTAGTTTGTAACAAAACAGTAATAGTGTTTAAAAAACAAAAAGTAAATATCAAAATGTTGTACTTAAAAAACATAATTTAATGGATTAATAAACAAACTTGATTAATTATTAGAAACAAAATTTTAAAAAAAGTGTAAGTTTCTTTTTTTCTGTGTATTCTATTAGTTTTTGCAATAGTAGTAAACATCTACATTTAAAGTTTTTGTTCCTGATGAGATGGTTTAATTTTACTTGTTATAACTAAGACCTTTAAAGAATTTGCGTAGTAGGACCATGTAAAACCTATTAAACATTTAAATAAAGAACTGCGGTTGAGTTTTCACAAGTTATTGCTCTTAGTTATATTTAATTTAACAGTAAGTAATTGAGTTATTTCATTTTTTGTAAGTTTTATTTATATTGTTGGTAAATCATTTGCGATTTCTTTGTTTAAATTTTTTTGTAATAAAGTTGATGTAAAAAAGTTATCAACAAATATTTAGTCGTCTCTAAGACACTTTTATATAAAAGCCAAGTTATTAACATTTCAAAATTTAACTGAGATGTTTATTCTTTTAGTTAGTATAACAGATAATGTGTATTTAAACAATGTTAGCAAATGTTTAATGAATAAAAATCTTAGACTAGAAATGAACAGTGTTTGCTTTAGAAAATGTTGATCTGTGGCGTTATAAAGTTTCGAATAAACTTATGCAGAAACAAATAAAAGTATTTTTAGTAACAAAAAATTTAAGATGTACTATTTTTTTATTACACATTATTGTTTATTAAATGAGCATTCTATTACAACTTTGGTATTAAATGAAATTCATAATATTCCTACTATGTATTTCAATACCGCAGCCCCGAAGAACTTTTTACAATATAGTCGGAAAATATTTTGTTTAGTAGTTCAACCGACGAAAATGGTTGCCCAATTTATATAAATTATATTATAAACACTGCTCCGTTGTGTTTTGTGTATTATTTAAAACAAAATTAAACTTAGAGTTTGCTAATTTGTTATTAAAGTTATTTGACTAAAATATAAAAAAAAACATTATAATTATTTAGTCTACTTAAAAAAGTTATTATAAAAGTAATTCTAGTATATAATTACTGAAATAAGAAAGAAAACAGTTTTTAACTTCAACCAAACTTAATTTTTAAAAGAATTTCAAGCGTTTATGCCCAACTAAGTTTTAAAAATTGCTTTATATTATCAATTTTAAAGCGAGTATGCAAAAGTTTATTTTAATGATTTCTATGTAACGTTTTTTAACATTTTTTTTTGTACATTTTCAGATATATCGAGTTAATTTTGCTAAATATTATAAATTCTATAGTTATATTAGTTTTGATAAGTTTATTTCATTAACTTTTTTTTAATGTTTTGGTTTCAGAAAAACAAATAAATTTTATTTTGATAAGATTTTTTTAGGCACTGGCGACGTCTTTGACCGAAACTTAGTTTGAAAAATAAATTCTTGAAAGAATAAATTCATTAAATTTTACTTCAAAATTGTTTTTAAACAGTAATTTTTGTAGTGCAGTAATTGATAATTTAGATAATTTAAAACCAAAATTTTAATTCTATCTATTTTTTTTAGTTATGCTTGTTTACAAATAAAATAGTTTAGTTTTACAGCTAAATGCTCTTTTTTTTGGACTTCTGAAGCTTCTTGATGTTTCAAGAAATCTCTGTAATGACAGGTATAAGTTTCAAACTAACTGTGTAATCTAACTTTTATAATAATATTCCCTTGAAAAAATATTAAATTTTCAAATAAATATCTGCCTAACTCAGGGCTTCCACAAAGTGAGCAATATTGCCCCTTTATGGATTTTTATTACCAGAGAAATAAACTAGCAAACCGCTGAAAAAGTAAATGATTTACTAACAAGAAAATTTAAAATATCTAATACTTGTGCCGATTACTTTTTAAAAGAGTTATTATTAAAATGAGTTTTGAATCTTTGTGAGCCTTTAAAAAAATTCTCTATAAAATTTTTTCTGTACATAATCTGTTTTTCATCATTTTAGATTAATGTAGTTGACTAATTTTTTGAATTGATTTTATCTAGTTTGTCAAGAGAATTTCATAAATTGTATTTGAAATTTTATATAGCGAATAACATAGAAAAAAAATTATTTTTTTTAATTTAAAATCGAACCAGCTGCTTTTTAATAATAACAGTTTAATAATTAGTTCTGTCAAATAGTAATAAAGGACTATCAAAATTAATTTTTGTACTAACAAATGTTTAAAAAACTAACACAAAAACGTAGTGTTTTTTGTTGAGTAATATAAATTCACTTGAAAAAAAAAATCAAACAAGCTGTTATACTTTATTTTTGTAAGGCTATACTGATAGTTTATAACAATTAAAAAATCAAGCAATTATATCGTCAAAAAACACAAAATATGTTTTAAAAAGGATTCAAATAACCACAATTACATATTTTTTTTAATTGTATGTGAAAACACGTGGAGTTTTCTAAAAGTTTACACTCGTTAAAACTTAAACACTTTTTCAATGCAGTTTTCAACAGTTATCTCATAATAAATATACATATTCTTCAAAATAATCAATAATAATTACTATTAAGTTAAAGAGCTGTATATAATGCATAATGGTTCACTATTCTCATACTTTTATAAACTATAATTATAAAAAAATGATATAAAAACAAAAAAGTACTTGTTATAAACTTGCAAAAACCTAATATGATAGTAAAAAAGTTCATACATGTAAAATTTTATAATAAATGAAAAGATTTTGTTTGGTATGTACTGTTTGCTAAAAAGAAATCTTTAAATAAACTGTTTTGAAGGAAAACGTCTTATGTAAAGTATAAACACCATTTGCTCAACATTATTTAAACAAATAAAACTAATGAAGAAAGTTTTTTTTTTTCTAAAAATTAATTGAAATTATTTAAAATTTTGCTTTATAAATTTTTAAAAAGTTTTCGGTTTACCATTTTTGGTATTATTTTTACAGCTACTACAGTTTACGATCAGTAAAAAAATATTGATCAAGCATGTTTTGTTTAAAATTTAAAAATTCACAGCATTAAAAAAAAATCAATATTTTAAGTTATGTATTTATTTTTGGTAATTAAATTACTGTCTAGTCTAGATTGTAAAACAAAATAAGCACTTCGAAAAAATTAGCATGAAGAACTTATCAAATAAATTGAAATCAGCAAAAAGTTAATTAAAATATTGTTAAAAATATTTTATTTTAACTAGATTCATATACTAAAATACTTATACTAGGAGAAAAAAAATTAGATACATTTAAATACTTCCCTTCTTTATATAAATAAAAACTGCTTTGAATTCTGAATATGATAGCAATGACGCAGTACTACATCCTTCTTATTTGTTTATGAAAGCTCAATCTAAAGAAAAATTGGACAAAATAGTTGAAAGTAACATTATATGGTAAATGTCAGGAAGTTGTGCAGGTTATAGAAACAACTAGTATTTGAGTAGTACTTAAATACATTATTCACAGTAATTTTGTTAGTTTTTTTATTGTTTATATATTAAAAAGTTTTTTTCATTAGATTTTGGTTATAGTAAGTTAACAGTGCAAGTTAACAAATAAAGATTTAGTTATAACCAGGGTTGCTAGTTTACTTGGAAACTGGAAAAACCTGGAATTTGATAATTTAGGCGAAAAAAACTTCAAATAAATTGAGTTAGAGTAACTTTGAAAAAGCTTGGAGTTTTAACTATTTTCACATGTTCAGTAAAAAATTTATTGTTTGAATTAAAAACTCTATTATATAAAAAAAAAAATTGTCATCATTAAAAATATGTTTTATTAAAAAACATATTTATAGCTTTATAGTATCTTTTCAGTAATTTTATACTCTTTAACACAGTTTCTAAATTAACATAAAATTAACTAAAATTGGACCCAAAAATATGTACTTTTAAAAACCTAGTATAAATTTATAAAACCTGGAAAAATTTTTAAAAAATCTTGTGGCAACCCTGTATAAAGTAAATATTCCAATTTTGCTATTCAAGTATACCTAATCAATCTTACCCAATTGTTTTTTAGCAAGCAAATGCTTTATCTTTAATCTAGAAGTTTTCAAATAATTGTTTTTGCCCTTAATGGTAAAGTGCATGAAACTTTTATTTTAAAATATGTAAATAATCACCACAACCACTAACTTCGTGATTGTTAATACCAGGCTTTCCATAAAAATTGAAAACTTGCAATACTGAAACTTTAAATTTTAGGAAAAAAACCTAGAATTTGAGAAAAAAAAACCTGGAATTTTAAACAAATTTGACAGGTTAAGTAGAAAAATCTTCATTTGACACAAAAAAGTCTACCATATAGATAAGAAAAAAATTTATCATTATTAATTTTTTTTTCGAAAATACATTTGTAAAAGCTTAACGGTATCTTTTCAATAGAACAAAAAATTTTATAAAAACCTGAAAGAAATTTTTTAAACCTGGAGAAAAATTTCTAAAAACATTTGGGAACCCTGTAAAAAAGTAGCAGATTTATAAAAAACAATTTTTAAGTGTTTTTTATGCTGCTGTTAACTTTAAATTCTGAATATAAAAAGCAATAATTCAAGTTACATTCATTTTATTTATAAAAACTGATTAAAAGGGTGTATAACTATTCAAATTCGGACAATTTAAATTTCGACAACTCAAGTTCTTAAAAAAAAGTTGAAAATGCCACAATTGAAAAAGTAATGTATATTTGTCACCTATAAAAATAAAAATGCAGGTCACATTAATATCTACATGCCATTTTTTTTTTGCAAAAAATTAAATATTTGTTGATTTAAGTCTTTAATAATGTTAAAAATAACATAACTATTTTTACCTTGCAAAATTTTCAAGCATTTGCAAAAAAGAAAAAAGTGGCTTGTAGATACTAATAAGATCTACATTTGTGTTTTTTATATTTTAAAGGTTAAATTACTTAGTAAGATATTTTCAAGAATTTGAATTGTTGAAACTTGAACTGTCCAAACTTGAATTGTCATGTAACAAATATAAGAAATAGTTGGACAAAATAGTTAAAGTACCAGTGTAAGGAAATTAATAAAATATATTTTACAGGTTGAACAGTTGTTAATTTACTTTTGGTTATTAAATAACTACATAAGTAAATTTATTACTGTTTATATATGTTATAAGTCTAAATAACACAACAGACTTTTTCATCATCTTTTAGTAATAGCTTAGTTTAGGTGACCACAGTAGAAAAAACTACTTTAAGGCATATTTTTATTTTTAAGTTCCTTATAAATGAGTTTAAGTTGTTTTAAACTCAATAAATGAAAACATTTATAACTCTTTTTATTTTACAAAGAAAAGGTTTAAAGTAAATAAATCTATGTTAATTTTACACTTAATATGTCATTTGTTCCTCATTTCTAACTCAAAAATGTTTTGAAAATATCATTTTATAAATTATTTATAACTACAATATATATAAAACCTTTAGGTTTTCAAACTAATAATTTTTCCTTCAAATGTTTTAGACCGAATACACGACATTCCTAGTATAAAAGATATATATGTAATTACAACCACTAGATTTACAAAAGTTTCAACTGTTTTAAATAATTTAACTAAGAACAATTTACTGTTAGGGTATAAGAAACACTTATAAGAATTGATTTATAAAAAGTCACTGAAAACAAAAAAAAAATTATAGTGAAACTAGGCATTATTTATTTCCTTAGTTTATCATATTTAATCCATCTAACACAAATGTAATTGATTATCGCCATCAGAATTAACATATAACAAAAGATATATCTAAAACTTAGTAGTTTTCAATTTAAAATTTAAAGTTTTGACCTGCAATGATTTAATAAAATGTATGTCAATCCTAAAGTAAAGTATTTTTACAATCACAACGGCTGTTTTATGACTTTTCGAAAATTGCCACAGTTGTGAATTGTCAACTAGATGTACAATTTGCAGGGTTACCATAAAACCTGGAGTCCTAGAAATACCTGGAATTTGAAAATTTCTTAGAAACTTTAAACTATAAACAAAAATCAGTGAAAAACCTTGAGTTTAAGAAATTTTAAAAATCTTGGAATTTTGAACAAAAATCATAAAAAAACCTTAAAATATCTGGAAATTTTAAACAACTTTTACTTTGTTAAGTAGTAAAATATCCTTTTACAATAAATTATAATGTATAGATGTTTTTTCATCATTAGATATTTTTAAATTAGAACACACATTTCAAGAACTTTAAAGTATCTTTTCAATTTTGTTAAACTGTTTACATTTACCATAAAACTAAATTTCAAACTAAAAGATACTCAAAAGCTTGTAATTTTAACAACCTCGAAAAATTTGCAAAAAACATTTGGCAACCCTGAATTTGTATATATAACAGTTATATGAACTGTATATTTATATTAATATTATTATTTTGATAAGTTTTGATGTAAAGTTAAATTATTTTATGTTATGGCAAAATTGAAGTGAACTCTTTTATTTAAAAGCAATTGTTAGTTTTTTTAAACTTTTTACTTATAACTTTGTTTAATTTTTTTAAACATCATTATCAAAAAGCTCATTTTTTTGTTTTTTATAATAAAACGTTGCAAGTAAAAAAGTATAAGTTAAATGTTGTAATTATTAAGTCAATATTTCCCTATTCCTAGCCAATATTCTATAACCACCTTTTCCGTTTGTTATAAAGCCACAACTTTAAAAAATAACTTATAACATAAGCTACATTTTAAATTTTTGGGTTTATGAACTAATTTCTTTAGGCTCATAAAAAAGATATTGTACTCATTACAATTCTATATTAAAAAAATATCTTAGTGATCACACCTGATAGATTTACCAAACTCCAATTTTTCAAAACTCTTTAAAGCAAGTTTAATTTACTGGTATGTATATGGTAATATTTAGACAAAAAATTTAAGCAAGTAATGAAAATGATATGAAACTATTAACAATTAAATTTAACTTAATTAAAATAAATAATGATAGTTTAAAAACCATTTCCTTAATAAATTATGACGTTAAAAGTCACAGTTGTCCCGGATAAGTATATAACGAAATTTTACTCTTAATAACACGGTATAATTCCTATAAAAACCATGGACTTTTGGTAAGAATAGCAGAAATATATAATAAACTTTTATTTTTAAATATTCAAAGATTTTATACTTTGATTAGTTAAAACAAAACCAATTTATAAGAAAAACTTTAAAGTGTTTTTTGTATAAAAACTTTTATAGTATTTTTAAAAGTTGCTTTAGGCCTTAATTTTGATATAAGTTTTAAAATTTTGAGTTAATTTTAAACTTTAAAACTGCAAAGTTTACTACTTTTAAGCTTACGTAACCTTCGATAGAACTAAGTAGAACTAAATAAAAAACAATTTTTGAAGAATAATACTAGTTTTTAGAAATCAAATAAAACTTTTGTTTAATTTATAGTCACTAAATTATCCATAGCCTGCTTGACCCCCTTAACAGGCAATTTTGTAAATGTAAGTAGTTATTACTAGAAATGTATTTTGTTGTATTTTAGTGTGAAATTTTAAAATGCAAGTATTATTTTAACAAATAATAAAGGTTTCATATGATATAAAACAACTGACCAAAGTGAATTAAAACCTTTAAACTTATCTTTTGTAAAGAAGTACTAGTCAAACTTCATTGATCAAATTTTATTTCTATCAATTTTAAAACATGATTTTCAGAGACAAAAAATCTCAAAAATTTTATTTCAAGAATTTGGTGTAAAAAAAAATCCTTCGGTTATTCAGTCGTACACCACAGTTACAGTTAAATTTTCTGTCGATAACTGTTAAGTAAAAACTGTTACGTTTATATGATTGAATTTTTTTTTAAAGAATTTTTATAAAATTTGAATATTAATTCTGGATTAAAATGTTCATCCTCAAGAAAAAAAAGGCGTTTATAAAGTTTAAAAACACATCTATTGATAGGTTTTTTATTACACCTTTGTTAATTTTCCCTTAAAATAATAACCTAGATTAGTTATACTAGTATTTTAGTACAATAAATGTTACATTAAATCGAATGTTTTATATTTTATTGTTTATTCAGTCTTACTAAAAAAGAAAACTTCTTAAAATTAGTTTTTCCAAATAATCTTTTAGAATGTGCTCTTGATACGACTCTTTCAGTTTAGGGACTAATATTAATAATTTAAAACGTTTTAAAGTAAAATAAAAACATAATACTACACTTCGGGTCTTATATTAAGAAAAATATTGTATAGAAATATTAAGCAATTATTCATTTTGACAATTATATTAGGGTTTGCTAAACTACAGAAATAAGTTTTGATTTACTATACTTAACAGTTTTAAAGTTAAACAAGGAAAAAGTAGAAAACTAAATAGAATTCTTAAGTCAAAAAGTCACTAGAAATTAGTGACTATATTTTCAAGTGTAATATTTCTTTACTTGAAAAATTATATTTAGTACATTGTTAATTTAAATTTAAATAGTTTATAGTTTTGTATTTTGTTATTTTTATAGCTAATAATACACATTAACTTTCAACAACCTGTATTTTTATCTTTTGTTTTGGTTTAATTTTGTCTACAATTAATCAAACATTTATAATATTTGAAGCCAACACTTATTTATATACAAAACTTCTTCACAATTATATTAAAGTATTTAAAAATTTTATGATTTTTCGAAACATTAAGAAAAATGCTGACTAAATTAGCATTTTAAGCTACAACAGTTTTCTAAAAACGATTTACAAATTAAACAAAATTTTATTGACTAAGTAGAAAGAAAGGTTATACTATTAAATACTACTTTAATCTCTAACTTTTACAGATAAGTTGATAATTGATATACAAAATGTATTTGAATGGTTCAAACTTACATCAGTTAGTAAAAAGCTTTTCTGATCCTCAGAAGTCTTTTTGCAAACTTTGTAATGAAGATAGAGACAAGGTTTGTAATGAAATCGGAAATTTAGAAAAAGAATTAAAGGAAACAAAAGAGTGTTTGTTAAAAGAAGTAAAAGAAATTTTTCAGTACAACACTTCAAGCTTCAAAACTCCCTCTCCAAGTTTTAAGTACAAACTTGAACTAATGAAAAAAGATGATCCAGACTATGTGACTTTGAAAAATTCGCTGGATACAGATTCGCTGAATACAGATACTATATCTATTAAAGATTTGAGCACACTAAAACAAAAAAAACTTACGTACAATATTTACAGAGTGAAAGCAACTGATGAAGATATTGAGAAATTAAAAAGCTCGGAATCTTCTAGTTTACTCTTACTCCATGGAACTAAGGGGTCAAATGTTGAAGGTATACTGAAAGAAGGATTCAGACCATCGAAAGCTGGTAGTTTTGGCCCTGGAGTCTATACAACTAACAGTTTTAATTATGCTCATATTTACGGTAACTGTTTTGTGAATGACGAAGGTATTCCGAAGCACCTGAGTTACTTGTTTGTCAATAAAGTAAAATGTACCAACAGTATAACAAAATCTACGAAATTAAATAAAGTTGAGCAGGTAAATGAAAATAAAACAAATAAAATTTCATTTGCACTTCCAAAATCTTCAACTCATTTGTATAGAAATGGAAAGAAAGTGCTTAGGGTCATCGCTCCAAGACCTGAACAATCAGAAGAAATTTTAAACGATTACGCTAATAAAGAACCTGTCCTGAAGATGTTTAATGCTCATTTATATGATTTTAAAACATGTTTCGAAGATTCTCTTCAAGATACATTTGACAGTCAGAATAACAAAATTCTCAATGGCACATTTCAATATGATTTTAATAAAGAGAAGATAGCTGTAGCACATCATGATTTAGTTACTCCTGCATATTTGATAGAAATTAAAGTTGAAGAAGAAGTGCAAGAATTTGTTAAATTTGTACTGTATGACATATTACAAGTGCATAGGTTTAGCAAACATACTAGAAACAAAATAAAACCTCTAAGTCTGTCTAAGAGTTCAAATTATCAAAGTAGTTTAAGAACTAAAAATGGCTATACTTCTAAAGAGTTTTATTTAGAACTTGAAGCGGAAATTAAAACAACCCAAAGACCACAAATGGAATTAATTAAATCTCTCAATTATAAAATGAATTCAATTTCTAAACAGTTGTCATTTAGATTAGATAGTCTTTTTCAAATTAGTAATAATAATTCACTGATGTATAGGACTGAAGTGTTGAAGTCTACAGATGAAGATTACCAGTTTATATTGCGTTCAATTAACGATAAAACGTCTGAAGAAAACTCAACAGTTTTCTATATCTTTAGAGTTAATCCTGTTGATCAAAACAAGGTTAAAAAAGTAAACAATGCCTCCCTCTATCTTCACGGAATTAAGTCTGACAAAATTATAAACACACTTGAGTCTGGTTATCCAAATGGTTGGAATTCTTATAAAGAACAGTGCAAAAAAGGATGCTTAGGTCAAAAACACATCTTATGCCTTAATAATTGCTCTTGTAAGGCGTCTAATGTTTTAACAACAGAGCTTTCAAAAGGTACTAGCTACTGTAATGTTGATGGTGAAGATAAGAAATTGTCATTTGTTTTCGTTGTAGGCGAAGGAAAAGCGAATTTAGTCCGTGATCGCGGTGTTAAAAGAATACGCTTGTCGGGAGGAGGGTATCATAAAAAACCTGTCAATTGTAAGAAAATTACATTGAAATCAGACAGTAGAGGTTGTTCTATTACTTCTGGTTCTTTTAATAATCCTGAAAGTAAGATTGAAACACCTTCAGTAGGAATGGTACCTGCATATTTAATTGTATTTAATATATAGTATATATAGGTACTTAAAAATTTGCTTCCATACCAGACCAAAGTAAGGTATTAAATTTTATAAGATTATTATTTATTTAGAACTAAGAAAGCTCTATCTTACTGCACTAGAGAAGTATTATTTTTTTAGAAATTGATAAATTAATATTTTTAAAATTTACAAACTGGTATAAGTAAGACTTAACTCTATTTTAGGTGTTTTAGTTTAAGAGTTGTAGAAAATTATTAATTTTTTTTTCTAATACTTTAGTTCTATATAAATCGTTTGGTCTAACAGTTTTTCATTATATAAAAATTTCTTATTTTTAAATATACTTAGTTTTTCTATTTAAATTTTTAAAAATTTAATTTCTACAAATTTTTATACATATCTAAAACAAGATTTAGTTAAACTTTTTCTTTTTAGATTCGTGATACCTTGTAGTCAAAAAATCTTGGTTTTGACAATCTTAACCGTGTAATTGCTTTTTAACAAAAGTTTTACTACAGAAAGTTTATCTTATATTGGTATTTTATCTATTAATAATTTTAACATCGTTCTTAATAATGAATTTTTGCTAGGTTAGATGTGATAAATGTTAGATTTATCAAGCTTATAATTAAAGAAAGGACTAACGTGACTTTTACAATGTATATAAATTGATAACCTAAAAAATTTTTAGTTTATGATTTTTACTGAACATTTTTTTGTTGTATTCAGATTTATTATTTTTATAATATTAAGCTCTAATCTTGTTAGACAAAACAACTTATTCATGTTAATAAAATTCTTGTAAAAATTGGCTAATAAATTTTTTAATGTAAGTACAATTTTATACTCTACTACAACATAACTTATAATTGTATAAAATACAATGTTTTTTTGATTCTTGAACTTTAAAAAGTAAAGTTTAAAGCACGACATTTGTTTTTTAAAATTAAGTTTTTACGACTTTTTTAGATATTTAAACTATTTAAAACAGTAATTTTATTTGATTGTACAACTCCATAGCAGAAGTTTATTTTAAATAATTTTAAACGTTTATGAAAATTCAATTTGTCGAGTTTTTAAAATCATTAAATGACGTAACAATGCTTAAGGTTATTGCTTAATTTCATGTTAATTTAACTTATATTTTGCTATCAATAAACTAACTGAGAGTAAATCGATCATCAGAAAATTAAAACGGTTGTTTCAGTAAAAAAAAACGTACATACTACATCATTAAAATATATACGCAAGAACGCGAAGAAACAAAAGTTGTACACTAAAAGTATTAACTAGTGCTATTTCTTCATTAAAAAATAATAATTAAAAAACTAGCATAATACCTGAATTTCATGTTTACCATGTAAACAACTAAACAATTTAACTTTTTTAAAGCAATTATGCCAAAAACTTTGTAAATATACATTAACAAAAGAAATGCTACTTTATAAGATAGTTCTTTTTATAATGTAACTACGGTTAAAGTATAATAGAAGTTGGTACAATCTAGGTTAGATCAAAGTTATCAGAATTCAGTTAACAAACACAAAAAAAAAATTCTTAGGTGAATTAAATGTTGGTATAATCGTTAAACAAAAAAAAAAACATTCACGTTGTAACCAATATATAGTTTAAGCATTCAATGCCCATATAGTAAAAACTCTATCTAATTAACTTGATATCTTAATGTATATAAAACTTTATATTATTACGAAGATGAAAAAACACTAACAAATTGTAAGCATAATTTTTCGTTTTCCCTTAAAGTAATATTCTATACATAAAATACCTTTTGTCTCTTATTATAAGATGAATCAAAGAAAACATTTAATCTAATGAAATTATATCTCAAATTTTAAGTTACACATATAGTTAAACGCAAAGAATAATATTTTTATAAATAAGTTTGAAAATAATAGTTTTTCAAATTTAAGACTGTTTAAAACAATTCTACAAAAAGATACATTCCTAGCAAAGCTATTTGAGGTTTTTTTTGCTCAAGTGCTAAAAGTTTAGGGAAAAATTGAATGGGTGATATATTCTGAAAACAATAATTTATTAAAAAAAAATATAATTATATCGTGAAGCTTAACTATACAAGTTTGTTAAAAATAAAAGTTATTAAAAAAAATATTTTTGCATAAAAGTCAGTAAACCCAAAAATCGAAAATCGTGCAAAATTGGAATTTTTCTGAAAAATTTATTTAGGCTTATGGTATAAAAAAAATAAAATGAAAATAAAAAATTAATTAAAAGTTTAAACATATTTAATAAGTATGTTAAATAAAATAAAAAAGAAAATATGAAAAAATATCTTTGGAGAAAAACTTGTAAAAATAAAAACATACAAAAAAACTCAAGAATTTTAAAGGGGCCCACTACAAAAGTCAAACCCAATTCGATGTAAATTATTGTGAAAGGCAAAGCAAAGAACGTTCTTTAGAATGAAAAAAAATTCAAGTTAGCATAAAAGATTTTAAAAATAATTGGTTTTAACGTTTGGTTAAAAAACAAGTTACAAAAAAGCCATTCAAGCCAAGTTCACGGTCTCCTGAGTTGAAAATTATCGAAAATAATGTGGAATTCGACCTGCAAAAAGTAAACTATAGCCTGCGAGCATGTAAGTCTTACCTGCTAAACCTAATATTAAAACTTACTTCTTGTATTGCGGGTTTAAAATGCAGATCAAAAAGGCTAAGGCAATTCACGGTAAATTTGAAATGAACTTATTTTTTCAAGAAATTATTTAACAAACTAAGTTTCGGTCAAAGACTTCGTCAGTGCTTAATAAATCTAAAAATGTATGTAACAATCATGGAAAATAGCATTTAAACAACTAAATTAAAATAAAGAAAAATTATTACTCTAAAGTTTTTACTTAAAAAACTAAACAAGTTAAATTTTCATACTAAGATTGAGTATAGGTAAAGTTTGAAATTTATTTAAATTTTAAAATCAATATACCAACAATAATGATAAAAAAACCTGTATGTAGCTTCCTTTTATCTTCTAGTTAGTTTTAAAAGTAAACATTGCTTAAGCAAAAATGTAGTTAATAAAGTGTGCTTAAAGTTAAGGTGAGTTTTAAGGTATCTTATTTTAATCGTGACGTAACTATTGAAAACTCAAACAATCTGCGCATGTAATAGCTATCAAAATTTAAAATCCCGCCCGAATGCTTTATATAAAAACTTAAAGTTAAAATAAATTTTTACTTATAAAAACAAGTTAAATTATAATACTAAATTTGAAATTGTGGCAAAGTTTAAATTTTAGCTAAATTTCAAAATCAAAGAACAACACAAATAATGATAAAAATCAGTATGTAGCTTTCTATTTTCTTCTAGTTGATTTTCAAAGTAAACATTGCTTAAATAAAAATGTAGTTAATATCTAACGTAATAAACTTAAAATTTAAGTTTTATATAGCAAAGAAAAGCTGTCGTGAGTTTATTAGAAACAAATTTCATAATTAAGTTATTTTCGTACACTAAATGAATTTGAAATGTTCAGGAACGCAAAAGACTAAATTTTTCTACATCTAAACCGCCGACTGAAAAAGTTGACAACTTTAAACTTTAGATTATCCTGTAACTAGAGTAACTCATTTTGCTACGTGATACATTTTCTTGATGTTAGTTTTTAATTTTTACGACTTCTTGTTCAAAAAAGTTATTCGTTAATTCTAAACCTTAAAGGTCAGTCCTATTTGCTGAGATATCTAAAACAAACATTTTATGCTACTTTTAGTTTTGAATGTTAAAACCTTATTTTTTATTATTTATAAAATTTTTTAGATAAAGTCTGTTAGGAATAACAGTATGAATATAACAAAATAAAGCCTTAATATTCATTATAAATAGTAAAAACAACTAAGGATTAGAACGAAGAAATATTTCTCCCGCAACGATTTTTTTAGATAAAAAAGCATTTGTGCAAATCAAACGAAAATGAGTTTTACTAGCGTTAGAGTTTTTTTATACAGTGCGGCCCGCGAGCAGTTTTTTTGAAAATTGACATTTTTTTGTAAAAGGCTGCCGACTTCTGTTTTATAAACAGATCTACTTAAAATATATACAAAAATATTTAGGAATGACGTAACAGATAGCTTTTTAACTTAAAAAACTTGTTTAAATATTTTATAACAAGTAAAAGCCACTTCAAAACTCAACTTAAAGTTATTGAAGTTCTTAAAAATTGATAATTCTATTAATCATGTATACAAATAAAAAATAAAACTCGATAGTTATCAGTATCTGATAGCGATGCATTATTAATTGACGAAGGAGATTCTGATAGAAATGCATCGATAATTGACGAAAAAGTTTTATGAATAAGAAAAAAAAAAAGAAGAAATTGTCGGAAAAAATATTCAAAATGATCAGGTTAAAACATATTATGAATATTTACCTCCGTTTCAATATGCAACAAACCGCATAGTTAATAACAAAATCATAGATGATTGTACGTACTAATTTCCAGATTGTGCGACTGAAACTTACGCAAACACGGGCTCACAAGTAGAACGTATGAAACAAACACTTCTACTATTTTATGTTGACTCAGAAAAAAAGTTTCACTTGAAACATTTAGCCCTATTATCAGTTGTAGATACTAATGACAATTTTCCAAACCCAATTATATCTCCAATAAAAACTAAAATTAACAAAAATTTTGTTGGTGTAGGGTTTCAAAACGAAGAGAATATAAATATTTTCAGTGATCATTTCTTGTTTAACAAAGATAGTCAGTTTGTTTGGACTAACCACCTCGTGATAAAAAAAACTGAAATAAATAATAGGAAGGATACAAAGTTAGATTAAAGTTAAATTTTTGAAAATTGCAATTTAAAAACTCCAGATGAAAGTTTTTATTTAAAACATTTAAACAAGCTTGGTTTTGGTTTGTTTGCTTTATAACGAAAGGCTCGTATAGTTTTATATATCTAAACTTCTTAAAATCAAAATTCATGGTTTTTAAATGTTTACCTATGTTATTATTTTTAGTTTATGCTATGATATAAGATTCTAGTAAGTCATTTTTATTAAAACGTTGCTTCTATTATAACTAAATTTTTTGTAGTTTAAGTTACTATTTCCTTAAACTCAATGTTTCTTGTTTTAAAATAACCTGATTATTTATGCTTTGATAAAAAATAGCAAAAAATCCCGAGTAAAAAACGAAAATCAAGAAAATTATCTATTACATTAACTATCCACGATAAAATTAAATAAACAACTATCAAAACGATTTAAAATAACGGCCTAGTTATAGTTTATAGTAACAAAGTATTTTTCTTAAGCATAATTATTAGTATTGGTCAAACATTTTGTGATATATAAATTGTATATCAATTTTTTGTGACACTTAAAACTATTTAAGTAAAGCATTTTTATAACAATATTTTTCATACTAGAAATAATAAGTCAACGTTTATTAATATGGTCAAATGACAAGGTGAGCTTAAAGATAAATATAAGCTTGCTACTAAAACAAACAACTTGGCATTGTAAATAATTCTTAATATTTACATGCAGCGTAATAGGCGAGTACACAGGTGAGCTGATATCCCACGACGAGCTTGAATACAGGTCGCAACAATACAAACACCTGAAAACTTCCAACTAATTTTTTACCACCATGTCCAACATTACGGTGGACGGAGGGCCGATGGGAAACCACACGAGGTTTATAAACCACAGCTGCGCGAAAGCTGCAGGAAGGTTGACTTTGTCGAAGACAAGATAGCGAGGGTGCTGGTTGTGGCTGATAAGGGTATAGGGGAGGGCAAGGAGACTTTTATTAACTATGGGAAAATTTACTTTCAGGGGATGAAGTGCTTGTGTAATCAAAACGTTTGCTTCGAAAAAAAAAAGAAACTGTGTATTAAAGATGAAAAAGAAGTAGTAAAAATAAAAAAAAACAACAAAATAACTATAGTAATTATTTTATACCTTATAAAGAGTTCATAACATTTATAATTTTTTTTGCATGTGTCTTAGAAACCGGGTTTAGATCTAACAATTTTAGATTAATATCATAGGTACCTCTACTTTACTAAAATTACTTTTTTTATTAATGCTCTCTTTCGACCCACGTTGTATTACAACATGATAAAGTGAATTGTGTTATCATCAAAATTAGTCTTGATAATTATTTGATAACGAAAACAAAGAAAATTCTAATTTAATATTTTCTGGTTTATTGATAAGTAAAACGAAGTGTATAAATAGTCATATCAGGAATAGTAGTATTTGAAACATATTAAACAAATTTTGAGTATAAAAGTCTAACTAACAACAACTTTTATTAATAATAGTAATATAGGTTTATTTAAACATAATAGCTAATTACTTGTAATTTCGTGTTTGACTATGCATGATCATCAAAATTAAAATGATAAACAAAATTAAGAATAATTGCCATGCTTAAATTTACCAAATACTTGACATAGCTAGATCGTATTGTTTCCTTCTATACCGGTTTACAAAATACCTCATAATAGTGTTTATTAAAACTATTTACTCAGCTAAATGCAAAATTTTGAACAAAAGGTCTAAGGAAGAAAAGCTAAATATTTTTCTGGCAAACGTTGTTGTTTTAAATATTTTTAATTTTCTTAACATCGCTTTAATTTTTATTTTATGACTTTAAAATATAACAAATATGTTTTATAAATATTCATAATTTTGACAGCTTACTACCCAATTTTGTATACTTAGGCTTAGTTTATTTTAAAAGCTTTGCGACTAGTTATGTGTTATTTGAATTGATATGAACTCATATTAATATTTTTGCTGAAAAAACTCTTCTAAAAATACGCTTATACTACTAATTTATTTTAAAACATGTGAATGATTTAGCTGTCTCGGTATTTTTACTTTATCCATTAACGGTCGCTTTAGTGCTTGGTAAGATCTCAACAGCTGTTTCTCGCGACTATGCCTGCCTGATGAGTCCTAATTAGGACGAAACCGGTGTAGATCGTCTTGGATACTGTTGTTGATGGTCGTGTGGTAAAGTTCATTATTTATTATTAATTTCTTTATTTGTAATAAAGATACTTACACATAATAACCTGTAAATTTTTTTTACCAAGTGGTCTTTTACAAAGATAATAAAATATCAATAATATTTAAGCATTGAAAATATCTATCGTATTTATGATAAATAAAGAAAAACCTTAATAGTTTGAAAAATTACTAAAAAGTTAAAACATTACTTAGCAGGTGCGTGTCTAGTCTTTTTTCAAAGGGGGTTCACAATTTTTTTTTTGATTTAACTTCTTGCTTAAGTACGCATTTTATAGGTATGAACTGCTACTTAGGTACGGAATATTTAGCCGAAAAACTCTGTGTTTAAAAAGCATTTTTCTGCTTCTAAATATAAAAAAAACATATAAGTAGTAATATTACATTTTTTTATTTATTATACTGTATTGAGTTTAGATAAATTAAAACTAAAAGAACTAGAAAAAGTTATGTTTAAAATAAAAACATTTTTTTCAAGTAATTTTATCTATAAAAATTGAAATTTCACTAAAAAAATTGGTAATTACCTAGAGAATGATGTCGCACCAATATCAAGATGAAATTATATTAAATTCAATGCTGTTTTTTACCATAATTAAAGGCTTAAAAATAATATTTTATAAATACATAAGTAAAACTTATTTATCATAAACCATTAAAATTTTGTATTTAATTGCATTTATTTTTAAAATAAAACAAATGATACAATAACTTATATACATTTCAATACTGTAAAATAAAATCAATTAAGTATTTTAGTTTATAACAAATGAATATAATTGTAACTATGTATTTATATAGCTTGTTTAAATCGAAGTATACTTTTAGATCAATCATATAAGGTCTAAAATTATGGTTTATGTGTGGTTTATGTTTATTTATGTGTGGATTTTAACAAATTTAGTTGTTTCACAGATTTTTAAAACTAAGTTTAAAAGTTAAGTTTTCTCAGGTTAAAATTGTGCAAATATCATTTGAAAGTAGAACCACCCACTTAATACCATTGACACACAAAGCTATTAACAAAGTCAATCAATCTGAAGTTCAGTTTGTTACAATGAGTTTCAGATAAGTACTTCAAGAAAAAGCTCTTTGAATGATATTTTCAGACGACCATGTAAAATATAAAGTTTGTTTTAACTTGATTTTGAATGTTACTGTAAATTTTATTTTTCTACAAGCATTGTTTTTTACAATATAAAGATATTTGTATTTTATATTTTCTTTGAATGTATCAAGAATATGGATTGTATCTGTTGTTTTAGAATAAGTTTAAAAATTTTAGAGTGGTTTACTAAATTTAAAAAATATACCAGTTTAATTCTTTAAACTATGTTTGATAAATGATAACTTTTTTTAAAATAAGCTTTATACAACTTTCTCAATCTAAGATTAAAAAGAATAAGTTAGTACTATTTATTTTAACAAGTGTATAGTTGTATTATAAATTCATAACAAGTTTAAAAAAAAACTATTATGTTTTATGATTAAAAATCTTTATGTTTGAACTTATTGATATGTTTCACATTGTATCTGAAAAATATTAATGTTTAACATTCAAGGTTTGTTGTTATTTAACTAAGTTGTTTTAATTAACAAATTTGTTTTATTTTAAAAAATTTTGATTCTTTTTACAGCTTTTATTTAACATTTTTTTTTTAATAAGAAAATGTTTTATTCTTTTTTTACAGCTTAAATCTTTATGCTACAAAAGCTAGTAATAACATTTACAAAGACGTGTTCTCTTCCTTTTTTATGAATTATTTTTGACAAAATAAAGTAATTGTACATCTGAATTTTATCTAATGTTTTAAACTTTTTCTTTTTATGTCCTTTTTATTTTTTATTGAACTCCTAAAACTTATGATTTTTATTGTAATAAAAGCAACAATTTTGAAAATATTTTCTGAAGTAGGGAAACTGTTTTCAAAGTTATATATTTTAGGCCTATCAGCAATACTGATAAAGTAAAATTTTTAATTAACATTTTTGGTTAAATAAAAGGTTTTATAGGCTAATAAAAGTTTCAACACATAAAGAATTATAGGGGGTCAAGAGCAGTACAACTTGCCTTGTATTCAGTTATTCATTATACTTCAACATTCTTCTTACTTTTAAACTTTTAACAAAACTGCACACTTTCATATAAAATTAAAAATATTTAAAACTACTCTATTCCCGTTATGACATCATCACACATTCTTCTTGATTTTTTTTTTGCAGATTCATAACTTTTTAGAGCTAGCTACGTCCCTGCCCCGAACCCTTACCCTTGATCGGTAAGCGGTTCTCGAATTTGACTGGGTGGATTTTGATCGCGGGTGTATTTTGAACGTGTCCCAGAAGTAACGGACTAATATTTCAATAGTAAATGCTCGCTGACTCCACTGTTTAGAAAAAAGTCTTCCGCGGGTCAAAGACGTTCAAAATAAATATATTTATCATTTAGACAAACTCTGATAAAACCTAAAATTGACTAATTAAGCAATAATTAAGCTGTAGTAGTTATTGAATATTCTATTAAGAACCTAATTGAAAACTCTTATTTCAAAATTTTTTTATTACAGTATAAATAAAAACAAAATTAAAGTTCAAGTTTAAATCGCGGGCTGCAGATATTCTTATACTTATTTTGAATTAAGGTTTTTATGGGTTTACTTAAGTGGCAATAAATGTCGAATCTTAGGGGGTTTTGAGCAACATAAACTGCCCTGATACATTATACAGTTGTTTACAATATTTTAACACTAAACTCATTTTCAAGTTTTTACAAATCTGTATACTTTATTTCTATAACATTAGCATTTAAGATAGTTTGCGTTGCTTTGTTCCCGCCATGACGTTATCATGTGTCATCACAGGTTTTTTTTTTCAAATTTCTAACTTTTTTAACCTAGCTTCATCTTTGGTCGAGACCCTACTTTTAACTTTGGTGATCAAAAGTAAAAATAAGGGGTACTTCTAAATTTAAAAAAATCTAAAACTAAAAGTTAGAAAGCATATTTGTTTCGAGGCTAATAAAGGTGGTGATTCTCCTACATTGCCACAAGAAAAACCAAAACCACAACACTCTGTAAATTTCGATCCAAAAAAGTTTTCAACTTACTATTATTTGTTTAAAGTAGAATAGAATACAGCTACACAGGAGGACGAGCAACAGGATTCTTTTGATGAGGAAACTGAAGCAAAAACAAACGGTCTTTTTGCTACAGAAAAATTGAATGCAAAAACTGAAGAGGATAAAGTCTTAAACTGGTTGAGCTTGAACAAGACAAAATATCCTTATCTTGCCAGTTTGGCAAGGAAATATCTTGCTGGATTACCATCTTCTGTGAATTCTGAAAGATTATTTTCTCAATCTTGGAATTTGTACGAGCAAAAGCGCAATCGGTTGCTTCCAAAGAACGGCGAATTTTTTTTATTTCTCCACCACAACTTGAAAAAACGATAATAGTCTTTTGTAGTAAAACAGAGAATATTTTTGCTAATTAGTTCATTTTATAATTTAAACAGTTGCTTAGGTTAATCTATATTTCGTTTTTGTTATGGTAAAAGTGTAATCCTAAAAGGATTTTTAAACTTTTTATTACAGTTGTAATTCCTAATTTTTTAGGCCTTCACTACAGTTGGTATTATATTTAAATCTATAACGGCCGAATGATATTTTAACTGCACTTTGTTTTATAAACATAAACACTTGCAAAAGTTAGTATTCTAATTCGTTAATGGTCACAATAAGAACTAACTCTTAAGTTAAATGTAAAAAGTTTTAAATTTTTTATGTTTTGTTTTCTGCTTTAAGCATTTAATAAATATCTATAATTTATTTAAATAAAATAAAAACAAATTATACAGTAATCTTCCTTTATTGTACCAACGTATGTTTCTGTGTGTTAACTAATCAACACACTTCAACTGGGTTCTGTAAAAAAATAACTACTATAATGAGAGAATAGAAGCATAGAATAAAGTAGTTGTACACATGTTTTCATTAAAATAAAAGATTTTCTACAGATAATAGTTAATAATAGGTAAAATACTTAATATTAATTCCGACTGTTATAAAACTATATAATAATTGTGATTATTAAGTCTACCAAAAGTAAAGTAAGCTAAATCACACAACAAAACATCAAATCATAATATAAACAAACAACACACGTTAATGGAAAAGATAACTGATTCAAATTTTATCGTTGTTAACTAATGAAACAAATACATTTATTACAACTAACAATTACGTCACAATATAAATAAGTTTATTTAAACTATTTAATTTGTATTACAAATCATATTAATTTAGTTTTTATTTATTCTATTTTGAACAAAAATAAAACATTAACTACTAGTTAGTGTATTAATAAAATTTAATAAAACTTAACAACGGTGAAGGCAATAAAAGTCACAGAAACTCGATGTAACATGTATATTATATATTGAATGTTTGTAATGATTGAATCAAAGTTATATACAATTATGAAGCAGATTTAGTTCAAATGTAAAAATCAAAAGTGGAAAAATTAAATTTTAAGAAAACAAAACACAAAAAAAAATTTTATTGAGCTAACAATGTACTGACCGATAATTAATTTACAGCGATATACATGAAATCACAATGACTTAAATTAAGTATATGTTGTATTTAATGATTATTAAAATAATTAATTGGTAAAGTAGCAGTTTAATTTAAATATCCCTTACAGATATTTTAAATATTTAATAAGTAAATTGTGTAACATATCAAAGTTAAAATGTAAACAAGGTAGTAATATGCTAAACCGTGCTTTTTTACCTACTACGCCCAAGAGAGCTACTGCAGGTTTATACTTGGCATGTTATTACCTTGTTATTTTACATTTTAACAATTTCCTTATTAAATATTTAAAATATCTGTATGGGATATTTAAATTAAACAGCCGACTGCTACTTTACCAATTAATTATTTTAATAATTTTTAAATACAATATATATTTAAATAAATTCATTGTAATTTCATGTATGTGGCTATTAATTAGTTATCGGTCAGTACATTGTTAGCTCAATAATAATTTTTTTTGTGTTTTGTTTTCTTAAAATTATTTTTTTTAATTTTGAGTTTTACATTTAAACTAAATCTGCTTCCTAATTGTATATAACTTTGATTCAATCATTACAAACATTCAATATATAATACACATGTTACATCGAGTTTCTGTGACTTTTATTACCTTCACCGTTGTTAAGTTTTATTAAATTTTATTAATACCCTAACTCAGGGGTCGGCAAACTGCGGCCCGCGGGCCAATTGCGGCCCTTGAAAGGTAAATCTGCGGCCTGCGAGCACGTTTCTTTTTTGAATGGAATGCGGCCCGCGAAAGAAAATTCTGCTGCCCGCGAACATGTAAATTTGTCCCGCTAAGCAAAAATATATTCTAAGTTTATTATTTTTATAGTAAAAATGCTGTAGTTTGTTTAAAATCGATTAGTTTCATTTTAAGTCCCTGTATACCATTTTGAAATAATGAAAAGGCTTCACTGCTTTGGTTCAAAAATGTAAAAAATACAGATTAGCATTCGAGCTGTGTTTTATTCTCATTTAAATAAAAACTTTCTTCTTACAATAACAAAATATGATCTGAAAAAACAGTCTTAAAAGTACTTGGACTCAGTAAGTTATTTATATAACACCTATCGAGTAAATGAAAAAATTTAAAAAAAACAGCTTAAATACAAATTAAATGTTGTTTGATTTATATGTACATTTATTTACATTATATTTTGTTAAAATTTAAAAATAGTGCTCATTAAATAGTACACATAAGGCCAAGCCACTACTTCTATAGCATTAATAAGTATAAACTACTTATACACAAGTATAAATCAAACAATTGGTTTATGTGTGTTTAAGTTTAACTTTTTTATTTTGTTTATAAAATCTTAAATACAAATGCTATCCAGAATACTTTTAACATGCCAAGCCATTACTTTTGTTGGTTTACAAAATATAAATTACAAAAAATACTTATAAATCAAACAATTGGTTTAAGCGTATACAATTTTTTTTTTTATAAATCTTAAATAAAAAAATCATTTATAATTTTTTAATAAGTCTAGCCACTACTTTAGTTAGTTTACAAAATATAATTTAAATAAATGTACATATAAATCAAACAGTTAGTTTGTTTGTATTTAAGTTATTTATTATTTTTTTGTTTATAAAATTTTAACTACAAAAATTATCCATAATATTTGTATAAGGCCTTAAAACTATTTTATTTTTCATTTAATTGCAGTAACTTAACTGCAGCAACATCTCAATACTACCCGTAATTTAAATTAAATCACATCAAGTTATAGGCAGAATCGATTGAAGCAATTCTACACATAAAAGAGTGCACATAAAATAGTACACATATCGCCAAGCTACTACTTCTATAAGTTTACTAAATATGAATTAAAAAAAAAAACTTATAAATCAAACAATTGATTTAAGTGTATACAAGTTTTTGTTTATTTTTTATTCTTAAACCTTAAAAATAATTATCCATAACCTTTTAATAAGTCTAGCCACACTTTTGTTAGTTTACAAAATATGATTTAAATAAATGTACATATAAATTTAAAACTAGTTTATTTGTATTTAAGTTGTATTTTACATGTTTATAAAATGTTAACTACAAAAACTATCTATAATTATCATATAAAACCATAAAACTGTTTTATTTTTCATTTATTTGCAGCAACATCTCAACACTACCCATAATTTTAATGACATCACATCAAGTTATGGGCAGAATTGATTGCAGCAATTCTACCCAAAAAACAGTGCCCATAAAATAGTACCCATAAAAAGTCCTACCGGATGTCACCTCGCTCGCGTGATGACGTCATAGGAGATGCGGAGTGACGTATGAACAACCTCAAAATCATTTGATGCAGTTGATGTTGGTTCGCACAAGCATCACGTCTCGCCGCTGGTTTATAACAATTTTCGAAAAAACTTAAATAAAACTTTTTATAGCAAAATTTTTATGAAGTGACCGATTAACGGCATTACTGATAACAAAATACTAAATGAAAGAAAAATTAAAAAAAAAAGTAACTCATAAATTTTGAGTTTTGACCATTGAATGAATTCCGTCGGTAAAACGATCGCAATTTTTGCATTTGTGATTATGTTTTTGTGGCCCATACTAATTTATAACTTTATCTTTTCATGGAAAAAATATCGGTTTTTAATGCAAGCTTTCAAGGAAGTTTGAAAGATGATACCACAATGAGAAAGAAAGTACATAAAACGATTGTGAGTTTTTGTCTAACTGAGTGATAGAAATAAATTAATATGAAAAGCTTGATCTTGTTTGTAGAACCGCTTGGTATGTGAGTCGTTCCAAAAGCTCTAAATTTTGTTCAAAAGTAGCTCTATCTTCTGCTGTAATTGCTCTTCAAGCGCTACTTAAGTACAAACTAAACCGTGCTTAATCTTACACATGTTGTGGAAAATAAAAGTAAAGCAAAACATTTATAGTGCTTTTTTTTATGTACAAATGATTTAAAAACTTTGTACTTAATAAATTCAAAAGTGTCTATGTTTATAAAATTCTTATATTACAACTTATTTAGCGAAACTTTTTCAATAAAAATTTAGATAACTGCAAAAAGCTAATAATTCTTAAGCCATATTTTTCTTTTTTGTAAATATGCTTTCTAAACAGTTTTATAAACTAGTATTATTATGTTGGGTAGTTGTATGTAAAATAGAGATGTAGCATCACAAAATCAAGCTTAGTTTGTATGTAAAGTATTACTTTCTTATTTAAAACGGGTTTTTAATGATAAAAATTTCTAACCCGCATGTGGTTTCATGGTCGACTTATAAACAGAGCAAAATAATCGTTTGCATAACTGAAAACAACTAAATATAACTCACTTACTAGATAGTTTACAGCCACATAATACTGTATAGAAAAAAAAATGGGAAACAAAAAATAAAAAAGCCTGTGTTAATTATTTTAAAGACTTTTCATAACTGCTATGTAATTGTAGTTGAACAAATTGATTTACGGTAAAGCTTAAAAATAAAAAACTTAAAAATAAATAGTGTAATCTGACTATACATTTATTCTAAACTAGCATTAAAAGATTTTTGAAGTCTACTTATTAAATTATTTTCATATATTTTAAATATCTAAAAATAACGAGTTGGTAATGGATATATACATGTAATTAGATAGAAAACGATACCACTGGAACTACAATAAAATTTATTTGTTAAAGTTGACAAATTAACTTAAGTTTTGTTTAATAATTTAGTATACGAAACTTTTAAGTTTTTGTAAAGCAAACATTTTTTAGATTGATTAAATGTGAAAAAATTTCTTGTTTTTAAAAAACTATAAAAAAAAATACTTTTACTAGTATCCTATTTAAAAAAAAAGTTTAAGTTATTTTTAGCAGTTACTAGAACTAAAACTAGATATAAATATATTACTAACAATACTTGATATTTTATTAAAAAAAAAAACGAAATAACAGCATTGTTGAATATATAACATTAAGCTAATGATGACTTCGACATTAAGTTGATTTCGTACAAACACTGCCAATCATTTTAGGTAATCAGTGTTTAATATAAATTTATATATATAAAACAAAATTATTTCATATTCCTCGCAGAAATCATTAGTGTTTTATTTATAGTTAAATCATGTAGTTTTAAGTATTCTTCTCTGTTTTTAATGCTTCTCTAACTACTATATGAATAACGTAAGACTTTACTTTTTAATATTTGTATTATAAGTTAGAAAAATTTATAAAAATTTCAATAACTTAAAAACTTAAAGAACAATTTATTATACCATAAAACTAATTTTGAATCTATATATTATGCATTTAAGCGATAAAAACACTCTCTTCAAAAGTATACTTTTAGAGTTTAACTAAAAACAAAGTCTAGTGTTTCTTACTCTTTTAACGGTTACAAAATATATTTCTTGTTATTCCTTGTTTGAAAATCTAACTTACTGATGATAAATGTTTGTGTCAAGGCTGACACTAAAGTATGTTAATAACTAAAGTTATGGATATCTTCAAACTTTTAAAGTTTGTGGATTTTTATGATTTAAATAAAATATAGCTTTATCAAACTTAATGTTTAAGGGTAGTAGGCTACTACTAGTAGCTAAACTATTTCTTATATTAATCTATTATAAATAGCAAATATTGTCATTTACTGTTTATATAAAAACTAAAAGGTTATTAACACATCATGTCCTTGGACTAAACGTTTTGAACGCTTTTTTTGTCATTCAATAAACAATTCGATATATAAAAGATTTCATTTTTTTTTTTGGAGATTTTAAACTGTATAATTAAGCGTCTATGAAATATTATTTTAAACGTGTTAATTAACATGAAAGTCTTCTACGTGACCTTTGTTTGGAATGTTTGAAATTATTTTTCCATATTGTAAAAGCACATTAGGTGTTTTTGAAGTAAAAACAAATTAAATGTTAGTTATTCACAAGGCTTTTGCAGTTCATTTTAATAATTTACGGTAAAAAGCAGAACTGTTATTATTTTGTGCAAAATGAGCACTTAAACTTAATAAACCTTTTATTGTTTTGTATTAAAGTTTGACGCTTCAGTAGATAACAAAAGTTGTTTTAACAAGTATAACAGAAAGTAGGTATTAAAGTGAAGTGTATACTTTTTTAAATGATTAAAAAGTTAACTAAACTCTGAAGTAAAAAAAAATAATATTTTATAGTAAAATAAAATGACTTATTAGTAAATTGAAAAGAATACGAAGTTTTCTGATTTGTTATCATTGCTTATTAGCAGGGGCGTCGCAAGGGGTAACATACTGCAGCTGTTGTTCCACGTAGTAAATAAAAACAGAATTAAAATTAATTATTTTGTCTTTTTCTTTGAATTTTATGATAAATTTAATCATTTATTAATTTTTATATCGACATTCAAAAGTGACCCTTGGTGCAAATTTTTCTTCGTGCAATTTTGTACGCTAGTGCAAATTTGAGAGCTACCCCAGTTTTAGAGCTGCGATAAACTGCTGCTCTATGTGAATTAAAATTGAATTTTGAACAATATACATTGAAAAATGTACTGATTGTAAACAAACTGAATATACTAAATGTAAAGTTTACACTTTGATTTAAATGTTACAAGATCAAAACCCAGTGGTCAACGCAGATACAACATTAAACAAAAATATCACAGCCAAAAGTTATAACAAGTTCTTGACTAGCAATATTGTTTAAAATACAAAACTATATAGTTTTGTGTTTGTTAAATTGATAACTGTTTTAGTAACTGCTCATAAAAAGTTAACCATCTTTTTCACATTTTTATTTTTTACTTCAGAATACCTCAAAGTATTTAGTGAAAATATAGGCTACATATCTTAATTACATATTACACTTTGATTTTTTTTTATAGATTAAACACTTTAATTTTGTATTTTTGTAGTTATTACTATTTAAATAAGCAATATGTAGCTAACAAGTTACATGCAAGTTTTAAATGTGTTTGCACTTCCTACATTGATAAAACAAATAGTGTACATAAAAGATATTTCTAAAAATAGAAACACTCATTTTAAATAAGTTTGGCCTTCTCTTAGTAGGATAAAGTTTTTGTAAAAATAAAGAAAAGATGAGATCCAAAACCTTTTATTGGCTAAGGATCATGAGGGAGATATTTTTGTTTCTTTGATTTCTTAAGGCATACAAATAAAATTTTTATTACTAACTTTTTATAGACAGTTTAAAAAAAAATCACGTAACACGAAAAAACAAACAATACTTTTCTTCTGTTACTTATTCAAATTATTTTTTGATGTATATAAGGAAAATACAAAATAAAGGTGTATAATACAAAAAATCTGAATTCATACTTAAACTTACATATCATTTTATTTTGTTTTTTATCTCACTTTTAAAAGAATTATATTACTAAAACTTATATATATTAAACTTTAAAAAAACGTTTTTTTTTTTTTGTACTTCAAGTTGAAGTAAGTACTATGAAGTATGTAAAACTGTTAAGTACTTTATATATAAATTAAACTTTTGTATGACTTTTGAATTTTATTACAAAAATTTAATTTTTTTAAATATATATTAAAACCAACGTACACTTCCAAAGTAAACCTCAAACTAGATTTTTTTTTATAACAATAAAATTCTATGTTTTGTATTTGATGTTTGTACAACACAAAGGTAAAATATTACATTAATCTACTTAGTTTCCGTCATTATTTGCAACACAGTTATAAAAAAACTTTGACGTAAAAAGATGCATAGTTTAATTTCAAGTAATAAAAGACAATCCATCAATAAAGTTCGAATTAAGCTTTATATTTTTCAAATTAAAATGTTTTTTAGAATTAGGTGGTACTAATAATTTTAAATATTAAAAAAAAAATTTTTGTTGCAAAAGTAATTGAACAATTGAAGTCAAATAAAAAAATTTTAATTCAAAATTGAAATATTGTTGTTTATAAACCAAAAACAATTATTTAGTTTTCATAAAATAAAACGATTTAAATAACCTAACGAACGTGAAACCCTATAAAATATATGATAAAAAAAAATTAAACTTCATCAAAGGCTTTATCTGTTATATTTATTCATGCTCATTTATATTTTTCTTGACAATCAGATATCGTGGCACAACTAAACTTTCATCTGCCACATACTCATCTTTTAAACTTTTGTATTCAACTGCAACATTCCTGTACCTCCTTCCGCTAGCATCTATTTTAAAATCTTCATCACATAACTGCAGGCTACCATTCAGCACGTGTTTTTCAAAAGGACTGATCATTTCAGTACCATGAGAATGAACGTCATCAAAACTTTCGTACTCAAGCGTTTGCAATTTTTCCGACTGCATTACTTCGTTGACGAATACGTACAAGTATTTATGAGAAGGACGGTAGGAATACCAACTAGCCACGTCCGAACAATCGGTCATGTAAACTCCCTTTCCGAACCAACCTTCCTTAGAGTTCCTAAATCCATTTTTCAATATTCCTTCTACTCCATATTTGTCTGAGCCGTGGAACAACATCAAGTTGTTTTCGTTTGGTGAGTTCACCGGATGATTTTCCACTATTTTGTATACCGACATCTCTTCTGGTGGTAAATCCCAGGGAGCAAGCTGTGTGGTTTTGTTGTAAAATTGCGTAACGAATTTGTGTTCGTCTGAATCAGAACCAAGCTTTGTGCAGTAATATTTGCAAGCTTTGTCAATGTTATCAATGTTCATACCCATTCTTAAAACGTAACTTTTAGTATTTAATTATGTCTTCTAAAACAATAATGTCAATTAGGTAAATTATTAAACAAAATATTAAAGTTTTTAATACATTTTAAAACAATATTTTAAACTTCTATCTAAGTTTAATTTAGTTTAATTTTGCTACTTCGTTTAATTAAAAAAATAGCTCTAAAATTGAAAAACTTATACAAATCAAAAAACACTAATAAATCACTTTAAACTTGGAAATATTACTTTTTACATATAAGATTTTTTTATTAATATAAAAGCAAACCTGAAATTTAAAAATCATTCTTATTAGTTTGAGTTTTAATTTAAATCTCATAAAATTCAAAACTAAATATTGTTGTTACAATCATAGAATAAAGTATATAGAAATACTTAAAAGATATAGCTGTAAGATTACAAAGTAGTGTACAACCGCACAAAAACCATAATTTAAATTTAGATCAACTTAGAACTACATAATACTTAAAAGTATTCTATACTACATATAAAAACTAGGCATAACTTTTGGTGGTTATATTTCATATTAAAGTACATATCAAGCACTAAAAATAAAGTACATCATACTTTAAAAATGCTTTGAATGAGGTTAAAACTTTTACACAAGATTTAAATCTAACAGAAATATACTATAAAAATGTATAATTAGGTTAAAGTTAACAGCATGAAATTAAAACAAAAAAAAAATCAATTCAACTACTAAACATTTTTTGAAAAGGAATCCACAATAAACTATAAATAACTAATAAGTTCAATTCTGAACTCTTTCTGAAAGGTCTTGACTACAACATACCTACATTTATACTTTGGCTAGTTTAGATAGCTATACCTTAAAAATGTAAACTTACTTTAAATCAACTTGCTTTGTGGTTGACTGATTTTTTTAAGATTTGATGTTAAACTAAATGGGACAGCAGTGACAGTAATATTCCATTACATAATAATTTTTTAAAATGTTTAGGTCAAGTTAAAAACTTATATACTATAAAATATTATTATTTATTATTATTAAATTATACTTTAAAATGTTTGAAAAGACCTGAAACAAAAATATTTTCACTATATTAAAATAAGTTTTTATCAGAACATTAAAAATCAATTTTAAGGGATGTTGATTTTACTTGTTGTTTTAAAATTACGTATTATAATAGTAATAAATATTTTTTCTTAATTATGTCAGTTTCTATAATGTTTGCAAACTAAAAAAAAACAATCATATTTTGAACTATCTCATTATAAATCTAATAATAGTATATAGTTCTAATATACTAATAAACAAAACTAGAACAAAAAGTACCATTCAAGATCTAGAAAAACACTGTTATAAAGTTTCCTAAAAATTCTGCAAGTTTACTTTGATTTTTTTTTTTGAAGCAAACTGGCCTGAGATATTATGAACTTATAATACTAAACTATTCTTAGTTAGCCTGAACGATATTAAGTCATCCTTGGATTTTTATAAAAATGTAACTGACCTTAGTAATTCTGAGTGTTTTGCAACTCAGCATGAGTTACATCAAACTGGCCTGGGACATTTTAAATTTTTGAAAAATAAAATAAAAAGCAAAAGTTGAAATAGTTTAAAGCTAATTGGCCTATATACCAAAGCTTATCATTATTATGATTAACTATTTTAGAAAACAAATTAATTTTTTCAAATATTCTTAGTCATAAAAGCATCCAGAGATTTAACAAAAATATAAAAATTAGTCTAGTTCTTGCAAAACAAAGACATCCTAAATTGGATAGTGTTTTTAAGATAAGTTTTTACTAGCATGATTGAAAAGGAAACCCTGACTTATACTAAAACCTAGCTGGATAATAACAAAGTTGCCAGTTTTTAGATTAAAAGAATTAGTCTGAGTAAGAAAATATAGCAAAAGTTACATCATACTAGGCTGAATGGATCCTGACTTTATAAAACAAAAGAAGAAGAGAAGTTCAAAAGCTGGAAAATACACAGTTAATCACTAAAAACTAAATTAAAATTTTTTAGTTGAAAAAAAAAACTAAATAGTTAGAAAATAATATCTAACCTTTATTAGAAAAATATTTTTTAAATCAGGAATTAACAAGTTACAATGGCTTAAAACATATTTTTTAAATAAGACCAAACTAGCCTGAGAATGTAAAAAAAAGGTTAAGAAAAATTCAAGTTAGCTGAATTTTTCACAAAACCTTTGAAAAGTTCAAACTAGCCTTAGTTTGAGGTGAGGTAATTCTGTATTTATCTAAGCCAATTTTTTTAACACTTTATATGTACTTACAAAATTTCTTTTTTTTATAAATACTTAATAAAATTATAAGCATTAGTAGTTTAAATTATTTAAAACTGAAAGTTGTTACCATTATTAAATTAAATACTATTACTTAGATGTAAATTAAGTAAATTGTAAATTAGTAAATTTTAATTGTAGTTTAGTTTCATGATATTCTAAATAAAATTTTATATCTTACATAGTTTTTATTTGTTGTACAGTTTCTGAAACATTTATACTGCTACACTATTCATAACTAGATTAAAATGAGAGTCTTAATGTTCTAAAAATAAAATAGCATTATATAAAAAATATCTGAAAAAATTTTTTTTGAGTAATTTATGTTTATTGACTAAAACTAGTTTGGTCAATCCTATAAAGATTTAGCTTTTTTTTTGCATAATACTAAACTGAGTTATCCATGTGAACTGCCAGTATAATATATATCAAATTTAATAAGTATATAAAACTGTGTTAAATATTAAATAAATATAATTTTAGGTTTAATGTTAGAGAAACAACATTAAAAGTCATAGTTAGTGAAGTGAGTTAAAAAGTTGACACCACTTAAAATAATTTGTGTTATATATTTATCACTGATTTTAATATACATAATAATTATCTTAAATATTATCTAAACCTAAATTTTAAACAAGTAAAATGTTTTTAAAAAACTTATTTTAAGTATCTTCATTAAAGCTAGTTAACAAAAATACCTTCTTTAAGCTATAAATGATTTTATTTAACTAAACCTTTTTAGCATGCATTTAGATACAATTTTCAAGCAACACTTTATTATTTTAAAACTTCACAAAATTTCTACTTATTCAAGTTACGTTTTTTTAATATTATTATGTATTTTCCTTAAAGTATAAAAAATATATTCTTAAATCATAGTTATTAGTTTATCTTTTCTTACTACCATGTAAGAGTAGTTCTTTAGTTTAAATAAGTGTATAATATTAATGGTTTTTATTTATAATAAGATATTTAGTTTATTAAAGATAATATTGTAATTTGAAAAAAAAAGATTTAAATAAAAAAAATATTAACCTTTTAAATTAAGTCTATTAAGTACTTATCATGGTTGTAGCTTGTTGACGAACAAGATTTTTTTCCACGCTATCGATTGGAGAATGGTTATAAGCATCCACACTTTTATTATACTACTTTAAAATGTTTTCTTAGCAAGCTTGTTAATTAAATAAAGATAATTGAGTTTTAAAACCAGAATAGTCTTATGAATAAAATTGCTAACTTATGAAAAGCTAAGTAAAACATCAGGGCTGAATTTAACTTTAATATTTTAGTATGTTGCAAGAAATAAATAAACGTAACATAAAACTTTAACTATTTTTGTGTGTATCCTAAAAGTTTCGTGCTCCCCTGAATAATTTTAAACGACCCAAAATCTTCGTACACCCGAAAAACTTCTTTGTTCAGTAGTGTTGTAGGGTTCTAATGTAGTGTACAATTGCACTAAAAACCATAACTAAGTATATACTTAACTTAGAATAAATGTTGATATTAAACAGCACTTAGGGCTACTTGTATAAAACCAGGCATAACAATGAATGAACATGTTGTATTAAAGATCAACTGCTAACACTAACAAATATGTAAAGAACATCAAACTTAGTTAGTATTTTAATTGTGTTCAAAACTTTTACAAAAGAATTTAATCTAACAGCAATTAAACTTTGAGAATGTTTAAACTAAAATGAGAACTAATTGCTTAAAAATTAATATCAGAAAAACATTTTTGGAAAAAAACCTTGTTAAATAAAAAAACACACTAAACAATCAAACAATATAAATATGTATTTTCGAATGACATGTTCCCTGTAGCCGGCTGTGGCTAGAATGCTCAACTTCTTTCTGTGGTGGTATATATGTAGCAATATTCTTAACTTTATTAAACATGGCATCAAAAATTTCTCATCAGCTCTTTATTTTCTCCTTATCTTAACTTGCATCAGTATAACACTTGACCTTGCGAGCTTTCTCTAAAACGCTTGGATAAACAAGGATTTTATCTTCAAACTTTTGATAAAACTAACAGTTAAAGGTAACAAGTACAATTTGATGTCTTGTTACAGTATGCACCAGTGTACACTTTGACGATCACTAGTCCAACTCATTTTATAAATAAAATTTAATTTATTTTTTTAAGTCTCAAAATATTCTTTATTTCTACTTTCATTATTTTAAGCTTTATGCTTAGACTGTTTTTTTTATGTTATTAAACATGCTTTTGATTATTTATTAAATAAAACTTTTTTATATAAACACAAAACTTAATTAATTTGAGTTAGTGTTTGTTTTATTTTGTAAGGTTAAAAGTAAAGATTTCAAAAAATATATATATAGCTCGTAAATATTGTAAAAGTATTTAGTGTACGACTCGATAATCGGAAGGTTTTTTCATACACTAGGTCCGAAAAACCAAAATTTTTGAGCGTTTAAAAAGATAAATGAAAAAAAAAAAACGCTCGTAAAAATAAAAAACAATATTCTAAAATTCAGGTTCTCTCAATATCTACTCTTATAAATAAAACAGTGCATTGGTAGTGATAACATGATTTTTATTAATATAAATTTAGTAATTTATACGCGAATGGTTTCATAAAAATATTATAATATTAAAATGTCAACTTTTTGGTTTTCTTTATAAAAAGCTGCTTAAAGTTTTGTTTAATTTTTGTGACTGCACATTTTTTAATACAGTTGACTGGTATTTGATCGCTTAAGAAAAAATAAATCTTCCAGTAGTCCACCATACTACAAACAAACACAGAACACCAAAGCAACAATACATACAAAATGGCTTTACTAAATATTTTCATAAAAATGAACTAGAACTTTTAATATCGGAAAAAAAAGGATCTTAGTAGATAGTTGAAATCAACATGGTAGGCAAATTTAATTAAACAAAACTTTTTAGTTTAAATCATTACAGTACTTGTAACCTCATTTCTTTGGAGCAAATCTTGGATCTAGCCTGTCAACGGGGCACGTTGCTGATTCAACGAGCCATTTCTCAATACAACTCGTGCAATATGCATGCCCACATCTCAACTTTGTAACACTATCTCCATTGCTGAATTCTTCCAAGCAAATTGCGCATTTTTTATCTTCATTTGTTTCTTCTTTGTACTTGAAGGTTTCTTGCCTACCCAACACGTACTCCTTGTAATATTTTGAACTATTTTTTTTGTACTTTTCGGCCAATGTCTCGATAACACTATCGAACAAACTGTTTCGATATTCAACTTCTATATCTCTACAAATTCCTGAAAATCTGTTCAATTTTTATTTTATTTCGTATGTATTAAATTTTGAATCGTTTACCAAAGTGTTTAGTTCTTCTGCTTTGGCGACCAAGTTATATTTATCCTCACTGTCAATAGTTAGATCTGTACTTAATTCATCATCAACATTTTTGAAATATTCGACAATATTTTTTATTTCTGATCGGTTTAAAAAAGTCCATTTTTCTTCGTAATTGCACTCATATTTTTAATACTTTCGTCTTCTAATGCTACAACAATTGTTTCAAGCGTTTTAAGGTGTTTCTTTGATTCACAAAAAATTTTGAATTTTTTGTCATACTTTATAAACTTATTTTCTAGATTTTTAGAGCTGTCTCATCCAAACCACCACAATATATATAAGTGGAAATTAGTACTAAATAACGAAAAAAAACCTCCTATACAAGATTAAGTTTTGAGTCCAATACTTTAACTAATCCTAACAAGCTTATCAGCTCTGTTTTTTATCTTTTCTTTTTTCATGCTATTTATTAAGTTATTTTTTAAACATATACTAAATGTACTCATATCTACCCAAATTTTATTTCATAATTTTGTTATGTTCTCTAAATTTTAAACTGTGTTGTTAAGAGAACTTTTTTAGTATAAATATCGTAGGATATTCTAAAACAAGTAAAAGTTTTAATAAGTTTAAACCTTTATGTGTTTTTTTCAAGCTATTCTAAACTGACTAACACAAACTTTGTTAACACCTTGGTTTTTGTGAAGAATTAGTACATATATTTGTTTGATTAAGTGTTAATGCATTAAAGTTTAAAAGGTAGTAATATATTGAAAACATAAAATGTCAAACAAATTGTTAGATAGGGTAAGGATTTTGTGTATTTGATGAAAATAAATAAAAGTATTAACTAAAATGAATAACTTAAAGTAAACTTTATAATTTAAACTATGATTTTCAAAACTTTCAAACTAAAGCAGGTATTTTTTTATGTTTTCACTAGAGCTCTTAATTAAACCTTATTATATTTGTACCGAAATCTTTAATTTATCCAGTACATATTTTATTTGTAGGACCTAGGAAAATTAAAAATTTTAATAGTGTAACAAGTGCTGCATTTATATATATCGTAATTTAATAAAAATGTGTTAGTCAAAACATTAAGAAGTTATTTATTACGTACTTAAATACGTTTCACATAAACTTTATTACTGATATATGATTTGTTTTTTTTTAACCGAGCTAAAATTTTTATGTTTAATGATGTTAAATATTTTAAAAGATTTTAAACTTTAAAGTATTTCTTATTATGCTTACATTCTACAGTTTTTACAACTTTTGAAATGCAATAAAAGACTTCTAACAAAGTTAAATTGTTTATATAACATTTCGACCTAGTTATTTGGTTGTTTTTATATTTTAAATATAATTCTAAACCACTTTTACTTTTACTGTAAGTTTTAAGTTATATTTTAGACCAGGGGTCGGTAAACTGCGGCCCGCGGGCCAAATGCGGCCCGCGAGTACTTTATTTTTTTGAATGGAATGCGGCCCGTGAAAGAAAATTTTGCGGCCCGCGAGCATGTAAGTATGGCCCGCTGAGCAAAAATATATTTTGAGTCAAATCTGTTTGATAAATTTAGTTTTAAGTTCCTGTATATCATTTTAAAACAATTAAATGACTTTAATGATTTAGCTTAAAAATGTGAAAATTTTTTTTAAATAGATTAATACGTAAAAACTATTGTTCAATTTTTTTTTACGAAATAAGTGATAATACAATACGTAATTATTATTTCTAAAATCATGTTGTATTGACATACAAGCAGATTAAATCTTTGGATTCCAATTATTAAAACATTCGGATTCGGACTCGGGTTCGGCCGAATCCAAATTTCAAAATTAAGATACGGATCCGGATTCGGCCGAATCCAATTTCAAAATTGAGATTCAGATTCGGATTCGGCCGTATCCTAATTTGAAATTAAGACTCGGATTCGTAGTCGGCTGAATCAAAAATTTTCGATTTGAAAGATCACTAGCTGAAGAATATTCAGTAAAAATTATGTTTACTGTTATAGTTTTGAATTTAGTTAAGATATAACAGTTTTAAGTGAAAGTATTAAAACAAAACTTTTAAAATAAAATATTTTAAATATCCTTAAAAAATAGTTTCCATGCAAAAATATCTACAGTAGGAATAATGTGTTAGCCATTTTAATTCCTCATTTGTAAAAGTAATAACGTTAAACGTGCAAAAGATGCATTAAAGAGTTGAAAATAATACTACGTTTTATTTAAAAATAACATAAATAATAAAAATTACGTGAAAATATAAACAGGGTTGCCAAATGTTTTTTGCAGTTTTTTTCAAGGTATTTATTAAAACACATATTTGGTTTATTTTTAGTTATAAGATAAGTTTTAAGCAAGACAATGTGTAAAATAGTATATAAACATTGAAAAGATACATTAAAGCTACTTTTAGTATGTTTTTTTTTAATTTTTATAATGACAAAATACTTTATCTATATGATAGATCTTTTGAGTCAAATCGTAATTTTACTACTAAACATATAAAAATAGTTAAAAATTTTAGTATTTCCTTTTTTTTTTTAATTCTTAAATCCAAGTTTTTTAGCCTATGTGGTCAAATTCCAGGTTTTTCAAGGATTTTTTCCAACCCTGTATAACATTTATAAATTATTTATTAAATATCATTGATTGTAACTGTCAACTAAAAACGCGTTTATTTACTTCAGTGCTTTTAAGTTTCATCAACATACACATCAGTCCTATACTGAATAAAATATTTCTAAAGTTATACTTTATAACCTTGTTTTTTTTTTTATTCACTTGACATTATTTTAAGTTACTTTTAGGTGTATCAATATGCATAAATAATGGTTTTACATAATTTTATTATGGTTTTAAAAAAAAATTGGATTTATTAGTTTTATTTATTCAACTCTATTCAGAAAACTTCATTTAAACAACTTTCTTTTTATTCAATATCGGATCCAAAGGCAAATGAAGCCTTCTGAAAGGTGGAGTCACTCCAGCCAAAGACCTCTTGCATATCGAACACTCCCTGCGACCTTCCGAGGCGATTCTTAGCGCGCAAGGCCTGCAGTACACGTGGCCGCAGTGAGTGAAAACAAGGTGGTTTTCTTCCAGCAAAATTTCCTTTCATCTGGAAAGGCAAACCACGCACTGCTTTTTGTCGAGAAACCGGACGTCCTGGTTTGTTTCCGGTCTCGCTTCTATCGACTGCTTGATCTGCCGAGTTGACATCGGTGCCGGATAGGTGACTTCTTTGGAAAGTTGAAGAGGTGCCGATCGTTGGCTGGCAGTGTCAGATAAGTTTCGAATCTCAGATTCTATTTCTTGTCGCCAGTTTGGAAACATTGCACGAGATTCAATATGAAGTGCCAGAGAATGCCATTGTTCTATAGTGAGCCTTGTTTGTGAGTCATTCCTTCTTTCACGAAACCACCTTCTTGATGCTTCTCCTAAACCTAGGAGCTGAAACCCTGACCGTGGCATTATTTTAGCTGTTTTATTAAATTTATCTACCCAAAATTTAAAGTATTCTATTTTAGTTAGTTATGTTTTAACTTAAGAATATTTGAATATTTAAAAATAAAAGTTTATTGTACTTTTTTGCTATTCTTTCCAAAAGTTCACGGATTTTTAGGAAACATACAGTGTTGTTAATAGTTAAAATTTTATAACAAATATCTCACAGACAACTCTGACTTTTAACTAAATAATTTATTAAGAAATAATTTTTAAACTAGCATTGTTTACTTTAATAAAATTAAGTTTCATTGTGGATAGTTTCATATAGTTTTCATTACTTACTGTATTTTTTTTTCTAAACATTACCTTATACATAACAGTAGATTAAATTTGCTTTTAGAGTTTTGAACAATTGGAGTTTAGGTGTCATAACTGCGATGTATTTAAATATATGATCGTAATGAGTACCTTTTCTTTTGTAGTTCAAAGAAATAAGTTCATAAACCCAAAGATTAAATACGTAGCTTATGTCATAAGTTATTTTAAAAAATTGTGGTTGCAAAAAAAAATGGAAAAGGTGGTTGTAGAATATTTGCTAGGAGTAGGGGAGGAGTAACTTATTACAGTAACCTCTCGCTTATTTACGCACATTGTGTTCACGGAAAAAGTGCGTAAAGATATGAGAGATCGTAAAGATACGAGAGGTACCAAATATACTTACTATAATGGTTGTTTTTTGTTAATGTTTCTACTTAAAAGCATACTGGGGACTTTTCTACTTATAACATTTTGTTTACTTTGTTTATATGTACAAAACAAAAGATAAAACTATACATGTATTAAAAAAACAACAATTTTAAGTTTATATAAAACAATAATACTTGTAGAAAAATTTTACTAATTTTAATAATAAGTAGATTTTATCTTTATTTATATGTGACTTATTTGATACTTAACATTTACATTGCGTTCTAGTTAGCAAATTTAATTTATAATTAAGCATTTGTTTTCAATTAAGAAATAGTGAGGTGTCTACATTAAAATTTGTTTCTATAGCTTTTTATAAAAATATGCATTTGGTTTTGTGTTAGATTTCTACTTTTTTACTAAAATATATTAAATATAAGAAAAATATCGGAGTAACTGGTGCTGGTGAGCATTACGAAGAATTGAAGGCAACGTGCTAAAAATTTCAACGCTTGCTGTGTTACAAAAGATAAACTTAAACTAAAAAAAGCGTCAAATAAAAATTAGTGATATTTTTACTAAAAAAAAACAATTGAGATTTGTGTTAAGTGTAAGCTCTATATTTATAACTGCTACTTTTTGCTAGGAAGTTTTAGAAGATTTCTTTTTTAGATGTTTATTCATATATAGGGCAAGAGTGCTGATTTATTTATTTGTGTTTTTAAATTTAATTATATATTTATAATTTAACACAGTCATATTTCTTTTAGAATTTTAACTTAATCTCTTATTGTCAACAAATTTTCTTATATACTAATAACTATATGTTTTTCAATTAGTCAAGAAACATAAGCTTACAAAGTCTAAATATATAGAGAGGTTAGCTAGCATTTAAAAACATACTTTTAATTAAAAATATACAATATACCTAGTTTGTGCAATATCAAAAAATAAAAAATAAAATTAAGTTTTTAGAATTTTAAAATGCGTAACTAAACGAGAGTGCGTAACGTCACGAGTGCGTAAAGATGCGAGAGGTTACTGTAATTACAAAATTTAACATATAACAAAAGGTACATTTAAAACTTAAGAGTTCTCAATTTAAATTTTTGATTTAAAGTAATTTAGTTAAGTGTATGTCAATCCTAGTGTATGGTATTTTAGCAATCACAACGGCTGTTTTATGATTTATCGAAAAAATTGTCACAGTGCAATTAATTATTTACTTGTAACTTTTTATTATAAAATACAAATAAGTGAGCTTTTTGATAAAAGTGTTAAAAAAACAAAGCTATAAGTAAAAAGTTAGACAAATTGAAAATTTTTATTAAATAAAAGTGTTCACTAAAATTTAGCTATAACAGAAAGTTGATGAATTATATAATGTTTATTGAACGATAAAAAAGCGCTCAAAAAGTTTCGTCTAAGGACTTAGTGTACAAAGGAGCCTTTCGGATATATTATTTATATATATCAATTGTAACTAATTGTGATTAAATGTAATTAAGTCAAATAATTTATTGTATTATCAAAATTTATCAAAATATCAAACCAAAAAGATAATTATACTCTTATAATTAAATATATACAGTATTAATAACAGTTATATACCAAAGTTCAGGGTTGTTAAATATTTTTGGAAAATTTTTTCCAGACTTTCAAATTTTCTTACAGGTTTTAAAAATTATACGTTTTTAAGTCTACTTTTAGTATAAAATTAAGTTTTATGATGAATGTTAAACAGTATAACAAAATAAATAAAAAATTTTAAATAAGTTTTCTGATTAGAAAATATTTTATAATGAAAAAAAAATATATCTTTACAATAAAATTTTATGTATAAGCAAAACTTTAGTACTTAACAATTAAAATATATTTAAAATTTCTAGGTTTTTCAGTTATTTTGTTCAAAGTTCCAAATTTCTTTAAGTTTATCAAGTTTTAGGCTTTTCAAGGATTCTAGGTTTTTCTGCAACCCCGCATAATGTACATTTAGTTGACAATTTACAACTGTGGCAAATTTTTAGAAAATCAGAAAGCAGCCTTTGTGATTGTTAAATACCTTACACTAGGATTGTCATACACTTTATTAAACTATTTCAAATCAAAAATTTCAAATTGTAAACTGCTAAGTGTTAGATATATCTTTATTTGATAACAATACTCAGCTACATTTGTGTAAAATGGATTAAGATTGATGAACTAGGGAAATGAATAATGGCTAGTATCACTTTGAATTATTATTTTTTTTTTCAGTGATTTTCTATAAATCAATTATTCAAAGTGGTTTTTATCCCCTAACAGTCATTTGAACTTACTTTAGTTATTTTAAAACAGCTGAAACTTGTGTAAATCGTTTTTGTAGTTGTAAACATATCTTTAATACTAGGACTGCCATGTATTTGGTCTTATCCATTTGAGGGAAAAATTATTAGTTTGAAAATCTTAAGTTTTCATATATAGTGTAGTTATAAGTAGTTTATAACTTGATATTTTTTAAACTCTATTGAATAAGAAACTAGGAAATAATGACATATTTAGTGAAAAATAACAAATATTTATTTACTTAAAGCCTTATTTTTGAAAAAAAAACAAAAATGTTTTGATATATAGTGTTTAAAACAAATTAAATTCAATTATACTAAACTACGAAAATTAAACATATGCCTCAAAGTAATTTTTTCTTATGTGGTTACCTAAACTAAGCTAAAACAAAAAGATGATGAAAAATTCTTTTGTATTATTTACACTTATAATAATTATAAACAATAAAAAATTACTTATATAGTTATTTGAACACAAAAAAAAACTAACAACTGTCTGATCTGTAAATAATATTTACTTGGTTTCCTTAACTAGTAAATTAACTATTTTGTCCAACGATTTCATACAATGATTACATCACAATTCAAACTTTGACAACTTAAATTACGACAATTCATTTTCTTAGAAAAATATTTAAAGTTCTATATCTTAATAAGTAATATAAAAAAAATAAAAAATACGAATGTAGATCTTATAAGTATCTACAAGCACTTTTTTTTGCAAAATCTTAAATTTTTTCAAGATAATTTAGAATTACTAAAAAAATCACTGTTTTAAACCGTATGTAAGCCATTTCTAAATAAATATTAATTTTTTTTCAAAAGAAAAACATGACTTATAGATATTAATGTGACCTACATGTGTATTTTTTACGAATACTTTTTTTTAATTGTTACCATTTCAATTATTTTTTTTTTAATTTGAATTGTAGGAATAAGAATAGTTGTTCACTCGTTAGTAAAAACTTTCATAAATAATTAACATGAATGTTTATTTGAATCATTGCTTTTTATATTCATAATTCAAAGTTGTTTTAACTTAACAAGTATAGAAGCCCGATTAAAAACAATTTAAATATTTTTTCCAAATCTACTGTTTTAAAGGGTTTTAAAGGTAAATTTTTTTGGCAAATTTTCTCCAGGTTTTCAAAATTTCTTCCAGGGTTTTAAAATGCACATTTTTGGTTTTATTTTTAGATTAAAGTTAAGTTTAAGGTAAAAACTCTCTTAAATATCAAAAAAAGCATTGAAATATACTACCATTGCTACCACAAATGTGTTTTTAAATTAAAAATGTTTGTTGACTACAAATTTTTTTTTTAATCTTTATGGTAAATTTTTTGTGTCAAATGAAGATATTTGTTTGAAATTCCGAGTTTTTTAGCATAAACTGTCAAAATCCAAGTTTCCAAGTTTTTTAGCAACCCTGCTTTTAACAATCAAAAAATTAGTGGTCGTTCAACACATTTCAAAATAAAAGTTTTATGCATTTAACCCAAGTTCAAAAATATTTTTTTCTGAAAAATTCAAGGCTTAACATACAGAATTTTCTAGCTAAAAAAGTTGGGTAAAGGTGATTAGAGATACTTCAATAGCAAAATTAGAATATTTACTTTATTCAGGGTTGCCACTTGTTTTTTTTTTAGTATTTCGAGGTTTTCCTAACATCTTCCAGGTTTTTAAAAATATACATTTTCGGGTCTATTGTTAGTTTAAAGTTAAGTTTAAGGTAACAAACTGTGTTAAATAGTATAAAAATATTGAAAAATTGAAAGGATGCTGTAAAGCTAAATAAAATATAAAAATAAAATTTTGGATGATAAAATATCATTTTTACTTACATGATAGATTTTTTGAATCAAATCAAAATTTTACTAATGAACATGTGAACATTGTTAAAAACTTAGGTTTTACTTCAAAATTTCTAAAATTCCAGAATTTTAAGGTTTTTTTTACCTAAATTATCAAACTCCAGGTTTCCAGGTAAAGTGGCAACCCAGGTTTAAACTAAATCTGCATTTGTTAACTTGCACTGTTACACTTTAACTGTACTATAACCGAATTTAAAGTAAAAAGTCTTCTTATTATTTAAACTACAAAAAATTAATTAAAGTTACTGTCTATAATGTATTCCAGGTACAGTGTTTACAGTGTAAGAACATATACATAAGTATTACTCAATAACTAGTTGTTCCTATAACCTGCACAAATTTTTTGAAATTTCCCATTTAATTCTATTTCAACCTTTCTTTAGATTATGCTTTCACATTAAATTAAGATGGATTTAGTTTTGGATTATTAATTTTATACTCAGAATTCAAAGCTGTTCTTATTTTATAAATAGGAGGGCAGCATATAAAAGTATCTAATTTTTTTTTCATAGTGCAGGCATTTAAATACATGATTTGTTTAAACAAAACATTTTCAAAGCTAAATAAAATATTACTATTTATATTATTTTTTTTCCTTATTTTGTAGTTGTCCATTATAAAAACATAAATGCTTTAAAAAAAATTAAACTTTGTATTTATAACTTTATTCCTAAGAAGGAGAACAGAATATTATGTCAGAGTTTAAATATTAGAGTATTTGAACATATAATCGGTGTAAATGCTAAGGTTTTTATTCGACAGTTGAAATGAACTTAATTTCAATCATTTGAGTACAAAAATATTATTTTATGAAGTTGCTAGGTTTGTTTGGTAAAAGTTTATTGTAAAGTTGTTTATTTGTGACAATAATATTTAAAAAAATATTCGGTAAGACGAGTTGATGATAGTGAATTAGGAATAAGGGAGAACAAACTTTTAACATATTTAAACCGACATAGACTTATATACTTGCAACATTTTAAGCAGAGAATATAAAGTTAGCTACTTTTAAAATAAAACTTTCTTCAGTCAATTAAACAAAATACAGGGGTGATGTTAGAGTTTTTAAATACCATCTCAGAGAGATACACATTGTAAACTTTTAATTTATTACATAATTTTGACAATGTTTTAACCTTTCATCAGTAATTCTCAAATAAAAAAGCTGTGCAAAATAACTAAAAATAAGTGTTAAAACAATAAAATATAAAATATAAATTAAATAATAAGATATATATAATCAATTGTATAAGAAAATTGATAACTACAGTAAAATTACAGGTTAAATAAGTTAATATACATTTTTAAGAGAAAAATATAAGTAACTAGTCAAAATCCGTCAAAATCACAATGATACTTTTAATTGTTTTTAGGAAATTAAATTTAAAGAAATCGAAGTATTTACTAAACTAAACTTAAACCTAAACTTAAATATAAACTAGGTCCTGATAGACAATCTAGAATTACGCTTAACATTTTTAAATAGTACATTTTTTTTCTAATTATATATTTTAGACTTTATGATTTATTTGATTTGTTTATATTGATTTTTTCTTCAGTTTACTTGTATTTTGTTTGATTAATTACTTTTGTCAGTGTTTATTTTGTTTTGAAAAGGAAATTAATTAAACTTTAGAAAGCATTGCTTAAAAAAAACTGTTTAATTGAAAAATTGTTTGTTATTAGCAATAAACTGGTACATAAAACCATCTAAGTAAACACCTTCTGCGACATTTTGTTTGATTGTTAACTATTCAATTTCACGCATAGTTTCGAATCGTTCCTGACGTATTGAAAAAAAAATTATTTAACCCTATAAAACATTTGAAAAAACATAAGGGTGTAAGGCGTCAAATGTTATTCATAAAACTAGCATAAACATTTTGGATCATACCAGACGTTTTGTAAAATTAAAAAAAAATTGTAGGATCATATAACATATAGAGGGCGCCTGGTTATTTTTTAGTTAATAAATTAATGGTAAAGGGTTAGCTTAGATCTTCTATCAGCGGCCAATTGTTTGCTTTTGTGAGCATTTTTGTCGTTTGTTCAATATGAATTCGGGACAGGGGATAATTGTTAGAAATGGACGACAAAAATTAGAGTGTAAAATCAGAAAGAGATTCCGTATACCTTAATTGTCCAATCGCGAGCTCTAACACTTGCCTAAACAACCTAAGTAATATCTAGTTTCCCTTTAGTAGATAAAAGATTGATTGTGCAAATAATAAATTGTGGTAAAAAAATAGGTATTATTCTATTATTTTGTTTAACTTTACTTTATGCATACTAAAAGTTCAATATAAATAAAAAGTTAAGTCATTTGCAGTTTATAATTTGATTAATATGTACAAAATGTGTACAAAAATTTGGGCAAACTATAAACATTAAATTTAAGTAATATAACTCACCAAAAAAACTACTAAACAGTTATGAGTAGAAAGTTCCGGAATTGTAAAAAGTTCAACGTAAAAAATGATAAAACATTTGTTACGGCCGAAAAACTTTGGTTATGTATAACTTACTAACCCTTGATAACTAACTCACAATTGTTAACTACTACCTTGAGAACTTGCACACATTTTTGTCTAGTGCATAGTATACTATGAGACACACTAGTAGCGACTAAAATATTATATAACTTATACAAACTAACCTGCGGTAGCACAAAAAAAAGTATTGATAAAATGGGTTCTTAGCTAAACAAACATTGTTGAAGTATAAAAAAAAAACATAAACATCAACCACAAAGAAGCAATTTCTAATTTTAATTTTTGGTATTTAAAGTTTTTATCTTTAAATAAAACTATTGATTTGTACATATTCATTTGGAGACTTTAATTATAATTAAAGAAATAAATTATTGATAAAACTCTATAAAAGACTCAGCACTTTCTTAAGTTGCCTTAAGTTTACATATGTATCCCTTAAATTCGGTAGATTTTAGCAAATTTGAGGGTACCGTCAGAAAGTCATAAATCCTAAGAACTTATTTGAATAATTTTGAATTTTTTATGACGAAACCAAAAAAACTTTTTCTTTCACAAAATATCTAAGTTGTCTGCAAAATTACAAAGTCTATAATTGTTCTATCACAGCTGTTTGCAATATTAATAAATGTACAACACTGCGGTTTGCAAACATTACGGAGGCTACAAATATCAAACCACAGATGTCTGCAACATTAAAACTACCGTGATGTGATAATTGTAGCTTCTCACTACTGTGATGTGATAGTTGTAAACTCTTTACACTGTGATGTGATAGTTGTAAACTAATCACCATTTTGATGTGATAGTTGTAAACTTTCACTACCGTGATGTTATTTGTAATCTCATCACTACCGTGATGTGATAGTTGTAAACTCTTCACAACCGTCGATGCGATAGTTGTAAACATTTCACTACTGTGATGCGATAGTTGTAAACTCATCACTACTGTGATGTGATAGTTGTAAACCCTTCACTACCGTGATGCAATAGTTGTAAACACTTCACTACTGTGATGCGATAGTTGTAAACATTTCACTACTGTGATGCGATAGTTGTAAACATTTTACTACTGTCATGTGATAGTTGTAAACTGTTCACTACTGTGATGTGATAATTGTAAATTCTTCACTACTGTGATGCGATAGTTGTAAACTCTTTACTACTGTGATGGGATAGTTGTAAACTCATCACTACTGTGATGTGATAGTTGTAACTTCTTATTACTTTGATGTGAAAGTTGTTGATCAAATCTCGTTTTTAATCTATTGACTTTGTTACTGGTGTCAATTTGTTATCTTTTCAATGCTTAATCAGAAGTATAAAAAACCAGGTTTACCAATTGAGTACACAGACTGGAATCTTTTGGGCCTTTTTTCAACCTGGTCGTTAGTTTTATGCTAATTGTTCCTAGATCTTTTATTAACATTTAAAAACTTATTTAAAATCCAACGTTAAATCTAGCCACTCTTGAACTATCCCTAAGAGGCCTTAATATAAATAGTAAATTTAAACTATCTCATCAGAAACATTAAACTTCAAATGTAGGGTTTTACTAAAACTTGCCATATTCGCTACTGTTGTAAATAATAACTAAATTAGTAGTATAATCAGGGACAAAAACTTTAATTGTAAATGATTACTCAAATTTGCCATATTTGTCATTTATTGCCGAAAATAATTAAGTTAAGGTATAACAATGAGAAATAAATTATCTAAAAAAAATTTGCAGTAAGAAATTAGTTTGTAAAAAAACAGTAATAGTGTTTAAAAAACAAAAAGTAAAATCGAAATATTGAACTTAAACAGGAAAAATTATAATTTAATGGATTTATAAACAAACATGATTAATTATTAGAAACAAAATTTTAAAAAAAGTGTAAGTTTCTTTATTTTCTATGTATTCTATTAGTTTTTGGAATAGTAGTAATCATCTACATTTAAAGTTTTTGTTCCTGATGAGATGGTTTAATTTTACTTGTTATAACTAAGACCTTTAAAAAATTTGCGTAGTAGGACCATGTAAAACCTATTAACATGTAAATAAAGAACTGCGGTTGAATTTTAACAAGTTATTGCTCTTAATTATATTCAATTTAACAGTAAGTAACTGAGTTATTTCATTTTTTGTAAGTTTTAATTATATTGTTAGTAAATCGTTTGCGATTTCTTTGTTTAAATTTTTTTGTAATAAAGTTGATGTGAAAAAGTTATCAACAAATATTTAGTCGTCTCTAAGACATTTTTGTATAAAAGCCAAGTTATTAACATTTCAATATTTAACTGAGATGTTTATTCTTTTAGTTAATATAACAGATAGTATGTTTTCTAAAACAATGTTAGCAAATGTTTAATGGATAAAATCTTAGACTAGAAAAGAACAGTGTTTGCTTTAGAAAATATTGATCTGTGACGTTTTAAAGCTTGGAAAAAACTTATGCAGAAACAAATAAAAGTATTATTTTTAACGAAAAATTTAAGATATTAGTTTTTTTTTAACACATTAGTGTTCATTAAATGAGCATTCTATTACAACTTTGATGTTAATTGAAACTTATAATATTCGTACCATGTCTTTCAATACCGCATCCCCGAAGAGCTTTTTACAATATGACCGGAAATATTTTGTTTAGTAATTCAACCGACGAGAATGGTTGCCCAATTTATATAAATTATATTATATACACTGCTTCGTTGTGTTTTGTATGTTATTTAAAATAAATTAAACTTCGATTTAGCTAATTTGTTATTAAAATAAAATAAAAACATTACTATCATTTAGTCTATTGAAAAGTCTTATTATAAAATTAGTTCTAATATATAATTACTGAAATAAGAAAAAAATCAGTTTTTAACTTCAACTAAAGTTATTTTTTTTAAGAATTTTAAGCGTTTATGCCTAACTTAAAGCGTGTATGCAAAGGTTTATTTTAATAATTTCTATGTAACGTTTTTTAATACTATTTTTTGTACATTTTCAGATACATCGAGTTAACTTTGCTAAATATTATAAAATCTTTAGTTATATTAGTTTTAATAAGTTTCATTAACTTTTATTAAGTGTTTTGCTTTCAGAAAAACAAATAAATTTTATTTGAATAAGATTTATTTAAGCACCGACGACGTCTTTGACCGAAATTTAGTTATTCTTGAAAGAATAAATTCATTAACTTTTACTTTAAAAATTTTATTATACAGTAATTTTTGTAGTGCAGTAATTGATAATTTATATAATTTAAAACCAAAATTTCAATTCTGTCTGTTTTTTTTCAACTACGCTTGTTTACAAAAAAATAGTTTATTTTAGTTTTACAGCTAAATGCTTTTTTTTGGACTGCTATAGCTTCTAGATGTATCACGAAATCCCTGTAATGACAGGTATAAGTTTAAAACAAAATCTGTAATCTAACTTTTATGATGAAATTCCCTAGAAAAGATATAAAACTTTCAAATAAATATCTGCCTAACTCAGAGCTTCCACAAAGTGAACAATACTGCCCCTTTAAGGATTTTTACAACAAGAGAAATAAACTAGCGAACCGCCGAAAAAGTAAATGATTTACTAACAAGAAAATTTAAGATTTATAATTTTTGTGGCGATTACTTTTTAAAAGGGTTATCATTACAATGAGTTTTGAATCTTGGTGAGTCTTTAAAAAGATTTCTTTATAAAAGTTTTTTTGTACCATAATCCATTTTCCATAATTTTAGATTAAAATAGTTGACTAATTTTTTGTATTGATTTTATTTAGTTTGTTAAGAGAATTTCATAAATTGTATTTGAAATGTTTTGTAGCGAATAACATAGAAAAAAGCTTTTTTTTAATTTAGAATCGAACTAGCTGCTTTTGTAACAATAACAGTTTAATTACTAGTTCTGTCAAAAAGTTTTAAAGGACTATCAAAATCAGTTTATGTATTAATAAATGTTCCAAAAAATAATACAAAACGTAGTGTTTTTTATTGAGTAATATAAATTCACTTTAAAAAAATCAAACAAGCTGTTATACCTGATTTTTGTAAGGCTATATTGATAGTTTATAATAATCAAAAAATCAAGCATTTATATCGTTATAAAACACAAAGTATGTTTTAAAAAGATTTTAAATAACCACAACTACATACATTTTTTTAATTTTATGTGAAAATACATGGAGTTTTCTAAGTGATTACACTTGTTAAAACTTAAACAGTTTTTTCATAATAAATATACATATTCTTCAAATGAAAACGATAATAATTACTATAAAGTTAAAGAGCTGTATATAATGCAGAATGGTTCACGATTCTCTTACTTTTATAAACAATACTTATAAAAAATGATATAAAAACAAAAAAGTACTTGTTATAAACTTGCAAAAACATAGAATGATAGTAGAAAAGTTCATACATGTAAAATTATATAAAGAATAAAAATATTTTGTTTAGTATGTACTGTTTGGTAATAAAAATCTTTAAATTAACTCTTTTTAAGAAAAACGTCTTATGTAAAGTATAAATGTATTTGCTCAACATTATTTAAGCAAAAAAAATTAATGAAGAAAGTTTCTTTTCTAAAAATTAATTGACATTATTTAAAATTTTGCTTTATAAATTTCTAAAAAGTTTCTGGTTTACCATTTTTACAGCTACTACATTTTACGATCAGTATAAAAATATTGATCAACCATGTTTTGTTTAAAATTTAAAAATTCACAGCACTAAGAAAAAAATCAATATTTTAAGTTATGTATTTATTTTTGGTAATTAAATTACTGTCTAGTCTAGATAAAAATAAAAGATTAAAGAAATATAAGTACTTTGAAAAATTGGCATGAAGAACTTAACAAATAAATTGAAATCAGCAAAAAGTGTATTAAAATATTGTTAAAAATATTTTATTTTAAATAGATTCATATACTAAAATACTTATACTATGAGAATAAAGAAATAATATACATTTAAATACTTCCCTTCTTTATATAAATAAAAACAGTTTTGAATTGTGAATATGTAAGCAAAGATACAATACTACATCGTTCTTATTTGTTTATGAAAGCTTCTAAAGAATAATTGGACAAAATAGTTGAAAGTAACATTATATGGGAAATGTCACAAAGTTGTGCAGGTTATAGAAAAAACTGGTATTTGAGTAGTAATACATTATTCACAGTAATTTTGTTAGTTTTTTTTTATTGTTTATATAATAAAGAGTTTTTTCATTAGATTTTGGTTATAGTACAGTTAACAGTGCAATTTAACAAACAAGAATTTAGTTTTAATCAGGGTTGCCAGTTTACTTGGAAACCTGGAAAAACCTCGAGTTTGACAAATTAGGCAAAAAAAAACTTGAAAAAATTGAGTTTGATGAACTTTAAAAAAGCTTGGGGTTTAATTATTTTCACATGTTCAGTAGTAAATAGATAGTTTGAACTCTCATATAAATAAAAATATATTGTCATCATCAAAAATAATTTTTATAAAAAAAACTTATTTATAGCTTTACAGTGTCTTTTCAGTAATTTTATACCCTTTAACACAGTTTCTAACTTAACATAAAATTAACTAAAAACTAAAAATGGACCCAAAAATATGTACTTTTAAAAACCTAGTAGAAATTTGGAAAACCTGGAAAAATTAAAAGAAGAACCTGTGGCAACCCTGTATAAAGTAAATATTCTAATTTTGCTATTTAAGTATATCTAATCAATATTAGCCAATTGTTTTTTTAGCAAGCATATGCTGTATCTTAAATCTAGAATTTTTCAGAAAAGTAATTTTGCACCCAATGGTTAAATGCATTAAACTTCTATTTTAAAATATGTTAACAATCACCACAACCACTAATTTTGTGATTGTTAAAACCAAGCTTGCCAAAAAAATTGAAAACCTGCAAAAACTGAAACTTGAAAATTTAGGAAAAAAAACCTTGAATTTGAGAAAAAAAAAACCTAGAATTTTAAACAAATTTGATAGGTTAAGTAAAAAAATCTTGTTTTGACACAAAAAGTCTACCATATAGATAAAAAAATTGTCATAATCAAACATTTTTTATTCAAAAATACATTTGTGGTAGCTTTACGGTATTTTTTCAATAGACCTAAAAATGTTATAAAAATCTATAAGAAAATTTATTAAACCTGGAGAAAAATTGCTAAAAACATTTGGCAACCCTGTAAAACAGTTGGTAGAATTATAAAAAACAATTTTTAAATGTTTTTTATGCTGCTGTTAACTTTGAATTCTGAATATAAAAAGCAATAATTCAAGTTACATTCATTTTATTTATAAAAACTGATTCAAATGGTGAATGACTAATCAAATTCAGACAATTTAAATTTCGATAACTCAAGTTCTTAAAAAAACGTTTAAAGTGCCACAATTGAAAAAGTAATGTATATTTGTCACCTATAAAAATGAAAATGTAGGTCACATTAATGTCTACATGCCATGTTTTTTTTTTTTTTACAAAAAATTAAATGTTTGTTCAGACAAGTCTTTAATAATGTTAAAAACATAATTATTTTTAACTTGCAAAATTTTCAAGCTTTTGCAAAAAAGAAAATAGTGGCTCGTAGATACTAATAAAATCTACATTTGTGTTTTTTATATTTTTAAGGTTAAATTACTTAGTGAGATATTTTCAAGAATTTGAATTGTCGAAACTTTATTTGTCCAAACTTGAGTTGTCATGTAACAAATATAAGAAATAGTTGGACAAAATAGTTTAAGTACCAGTGTAAGGAAATTAATAAAATATATTTTACAGGTTGAACAGTTGTAAATTTATTTTTTGTTATTAAATAACTACATAAGTAAATTTATTACTGTTTATAGATATTACAATTCTAAATAATACAACAGACTTTTTCATCATCTTTTAGTAATAGCTTAGTTTAGGTGACCACAATAGAAAAAAATACTTTAAGGCATACTTTTATTTTTAAGTTTGTTATAAATGAGTTTAACTTGTATAAATACAACTAATCAAAACATTTTTAACTCTTTTTATTTTACAAAAAAAAGGTTTTAAGTAAATAAATCTATGTTAATTTTACACTTAATATGTCATTATTTCCTCATTTCTAATTCAAAAATGTTTTGAAAATATCATGTTATAAATTACTTATAACTACAATATGTATAAAACCTTAAGGTTTTCAATAATTTTTCCCTCAAATGGTTAAGACCGAATACAAGACATTCGTAGTATAAAAGATATATATGTAATTACAACCACTAGATTTACAAAAGTTTCAACTTTAACTAAGAACAATTTACTGTTAGGGGATACGAAACACTTATAAGAATTGATTTATAAAAAGTCACTGAAAACAAAAAAAATTATTGTAACACTAGGCATTATTCATTTCCTTAATTTATCATTTTTAATCCATCTAACACAAATGTAATTGAGTATCGTCATCAAAATTAACATATAACAAAAGATATATCTAAAACTTAGTAGTTTTCAATTTAAAATTTAAATTTTTGACCTGCAATAATTTAATAAAGTGTATGTCAATCCTAAAATAAAGTGTTTTTACAATCACAACGGCTGTTTTATGACTTTTCGAAAATTGCCACAGTTGTGAATTGTCAACTAGATGTACAATTTGCAGGGTTACCAAAAAAACCTCGAGTCCTAGAAAGACCTGGAATTTGAAAATTTCTTAGAAACTTTAAACTATAAACAAAAATCAGTGAAAAACCTGGAGTTTAAGAAATTTTAAAAAACTTGGAATTTTGAACAAAAATCATAAAAAAACCTTAAAATATCTGGAAATTTTAAACAACTTTTACTTTGTTAAGTAGTAAAATATCCTTTTACAATAAATTATAATGTATAGATATTTTTTTCATCATTAGATATTTTTAAATTAGAACACACATTTCAAGAACTTTAAAGTATCTTTTCAATTTTGTTAAACTGTTTAACGTTTACCATAAAACTAAATTTCAAACTAAAAAATACTCAAAAGCTTGTAATTTTAAAAACCTCGAAAAAATTTGCAAAAAACATTTTGCAAGCCTTAATTTGGATATATAAAAGTTATATGAGCTGTATGTTTATATTAATATTATTATTTTGATAAGTTTTGATGTAAAATTAAATTATTTTTTGTTATGGCAAAATTGAAGTGAACTCTTTTATTTAAAAGCAATTTTTAGTTTTTTTAAACTTTTTACTTATAACTTTGTTTAATTTTTTTTAAACATTATTATAAAAAAGCTCATTTTTTTGTATTTTATAATAAAACGTTGCAAGTAAAAAAGTATAAGTTAAATGTTGTAAATATTAAGTCACTATTTCCCTATTCCTAGCCAATATTCTATAACCACCTTTTCCATTTGTTATAAAGCCACAACTTCAAAAAATAGCTTATAACATAAGCTACATTTTAAATTTTCGGGTTTATGAACTAATTTCTTTGGGCTCATAAAAAAGATGTTGTACTATTACAATCCTATATTAAAAAATATCTTAGTGATCACACCTAATAGATTTACCAAACTCCAATTTTTCAAAACTCTTTAAAGCAAGTTTAATTTACTGGTATGTATAAAGTAATATTTAGACAAAAAATTATGGCAAGTAAAGAAAATAATATGAAACTATTAACAATTAAATTTAACTTAATTAAAATGAATAATGATAGTTCAAAAACCATTTCCTTAATAAATTATAACATTAAAAGTCAGAGTTGTCTGTGACAGTTGTATAACAAAATTTTACTCTTAATAACACTGTATAATTCATAAAAAAACCATGAACTTTTGGTAAGAATAGCAGAAATATATAATAAACTTTTATTTTTAAATATTTAAAGATGTTATACTTTATTTAGTTAAAATAAAAACAATTTATATGAAATACTTCAAAGTGTTTTTTGTATAAAATCTTTTAAAGTATTTTTAAAAGTTGCTTCAGGCCTTAATTTTGATATAAGTTTTAAAATTTTCGAGTTAATTTTAAACTTTAAAACTGCAAAGTTTACTACATTTAAGCTTACGTAACCTTCGGTAGAACTAAGTAGAATTAAATTAAACAAAATTTTTGAAGAAGTTAACCAGTTTTTTAAAATTAATTCAAACTTTGGTTTAATTTTTAGTCACTAAATTATCCACAGCCTGCTTGACCCCTTTTACAGGCAATTTTGTTAATGTAAGTAGTTATTACTAGAAATTTATTTTGTTGTATATTAGTGTGAATTTTTTATATGCAAGTATCATTTTAATAAATAAAAAAGGTTTCCTATGATATAATACAACTGACCAAAGTGAACTAAAACCTTTAAACTTAGCTTTTGTAAAGGAGCTATACAATATACTAGTCAAACTTCATTGATCAAAGTTTATTTCTATCAATTTTAAAACCATGACTTTCAGAGACAAAAAAAGCTCAAAAATTTTATTTCAAGAACTTGGTGTAAAAAAAATCCTTCGGTTATCCAGTCATACACCACGGTCACAGTTAAATTTGTAGTCCATAACTGTTAAGTTAAAACTGTTACGTTTATATGATTAATTGTATGTTAGAAATTTCATAAAATTTGAATTTAAATTCTGTATTAAAATGTTTAATAAAAAATTAAAGATATTCTCAAGAAACAAAGGCGTTTATAAAGTTTAAGAGCACATCTATTGATAGATTTATAAATACACTTTTTTTAATTTTCCCTATAAATTATAGATAGGTTATACTAGTATTTTAATACAACAAATGTTAAATTAACTCGAATGTTTTATAATTTATTTTTTATGTCAGTCCTACTAGTAAATTAAATTTCTTAAATTTAGTTATTCCAAATACTCGTTTGTAATGTGATCTTGATATGACTTTTTTAGTTTAGGGAACAATATTAAAAAAATGAAACGTTTTAAAGTAGAAAAAAACTTTCATCATGACTATCTTTTCTAGTATAATATTTCCTTACTTCTAAAATTATATTTAGTACATTGTTAATTTAAATCTAAATTATTTTTAGTTTTGTGTTTTGTCTTTCAACAACATTTGTTTTTATCTTTTATTTTGGTTTAATTTTGTCTACAATCAAACAAAGATGTATAAATTTTTTAAATATATAAATTTAAAGTCAAGACTTAAATACATACAAAACTTTTTTACAATTATTTTAAAAAAAATAATTTTTTTATAAATTTTCGATACACTAAGAAAAATGGTGACTAAATTATCATTTCAAGCTACAACAGTTTTCTAAATATGCTTTACATTTTACAAACTAAACAAAAATATTATTATTTTAAATATTACTGACTAAATAGAAACCAAGGTTTAAACAATTAAATATTATTTTAAACTTGAATTTTTACAGGTAAGTTATTTATTAATAAAAAAAATGTACTTAAATGATAGAAAATTACATCAGTTGATAAAAAGCTTTTCTGGTCCTCAGAACTCCTTGCGTAATGTTTGTTATAAAGAAAGAGACAAGGTTTGTAAAAAAATCGGAATTTTAGAAAAAGAATTTAAGGAAACAAAAGAGTGTTTGTTAAAAGAAGTGAAAGAAATTTTTCAGTACAACACTTCAAGCTTCAAAATTCCCTCTCCAAACTTTAAGTACAAACTTGAACTAATGAAAATAGATGATCCAGACTATGTGACTTTGAAAAATTCACTGGATACAGATTCTAAGTTAACCAGCTCTTCAGAAACTATATCTATTAAAGAGTTGAGCACACTAAAACAAAAGAAACTTACGTACAATATTTACAGAGTGAAGGCAGCTGATGAAGATATCGAGGAATCAAAAACCTTGGGGTCTTCTAGTTTATTCTTACTTCATGGAACCAAGGGGCCAAATGTTGAAGGTATACTGAAAGAAGGATTCAGACCGTCGAAATCTGGTAGCTATGGCCCTGGAGTCTATACAACTAACAGTTTTAATTATGCTTTCAATTATGGTAGTTGTTTTGTGAATGACGAAGGTATTCCAAAGCACCTAAGTTATTTGTTTGTCAATAAAGTCAGACCTTTTTTGAATAAAACAAAATGTACGAAATTAAATAAAGTAGAGCAAGTAAGTGAAACTAAAATAAAAAAAATTTCATTTGCAGTTCCAAAATCTCTTTCTCCTTTGTATAGAAATGGAAAAAAAGTTCCTCGTGTCATTGCTTCAAGACCTGCTCAATCAGAAAACATTTTAAACGATTATGCTAATAATGGGCCTGTCCTAAAGATTTTTGATGTTCATTCAGATTGTAAATATACAAGTTCTGAAGATTCTCATCAAGCTACATTCGACAGTCAGAATAACCAAATTCTCCATGGCACATTTCAATATGATTTTTATAACGAGAAAATAGCTGTAGCACATCATGACTTGGTTACTCCTGCATATTTGATAGAAGTTAAAGTTGAAGAAGCAGTGCAAAACGTTGTTAAACTTGTACTGTACGACATATTACACGTGTATAGGTTTAGCAAACAAACTGGGAACAAAATAAGACCTATCAGTCTGTCTAAAAATTCAAAATATAAAAGTATTTCAACAACTAAAAGTGGCTATACTTCGAAACAATTTTATCTAAAATTGGAAGCGGAAATAGATAAAAACCAAAGACCACAACTAGAATTAATAAAATCTCAATTCGATCATAAAATTTATACAATTTCTAAACAGATGTCATTTAGTTTAGATAGTATTTTGCAAGTAAGTAATAAAAAATCATTGATGTATAGGACTGAAGTATTGAAGTCTACAGATAAGGATTACCAATTTATATTGCGTTCAATAAATAATAAAACGTCAGAAGAAAACCCAAAAGTTTTTTATATCTTTAGAGTTGATCCTATTAATCAAAACAAGGTGAAAAAAGTTCACAATACTTCCCTCTATCTTCACGGAATGAAGTCTAAGAAAGTTATTAATACACTTGAGTCTGGTTATCCAAATGGTTGGAATTCTTATAAAGAACAGTGCAAAAAAGGATGCTCCGGTCAAAATGCCATCTTACGCACTAATAATTGCTCTTGTAAGGCATCTAATGTTTTAAAAACAGAGCTTTCAAAAGGTACTAGCTACTGTAATGTTGGTGGTGAAGATAAGAAATTGTCATTTGTTTTTGTAGTAGGCAAGGGAAAAGCTAATTTGTTTCGTGATCAAAGTGTTAAAAGAATACGTTTATCGGGAGGAGGATATCATGAAAAACCTGTCAATGATGAGAAAAATGCATTGAAATCAGACAGTAGAGGTTGTTCTATTACTTCCGGTTCTTTTAGTAATCCTGAAAATACGATTGAAACACCTTCAGTAGGAATGGTTCCTGCATATCTAATTATATTTAATATATAGTATATAAAAGTACTTTAAAAATTTATTTTTCCTACCAGACCAAAGTAAGATATTAAATTTTATAAGATTATTATTTATTTAGAATTTAGAAAGCTCTATCTTAATACCCTAAAGAAGTATTATTTTTTTTTACAAACTTATAAATTAATGTTTTTCTGAATTTACAACCTGGTATAAATAAAACTTAACTTTATTTAAATTTTATTAGCTTAAAAGTTGTAGAAAGTTATTAAGTTTTTTTTTTCTAATACTTTTGTTCTACATAAATTGTTTGGTCTATAAGTTTTCTTATTTTTAAATATATTTAGTTTTGCTAATAATTTTTTTAATAACAAAACTTCTCTAATGTTTCATACATATCTCAAACAAGATTTAGTTAAACTTTTTTTATACTTTTGTGATAATTTATAGTCAACAAATCTTTGTTCTGAAAATCTTAACCGTGTAATAACTTAGCTTTTTAACAAAAGTTCTTCAAAAGAAAGTTTATTTTGAGATGGTATTTATTTTAGACTGAACAATTATTTTTTTATTATATTTAGATTTAGATTGGCTAATACATTTTGAAATTTAAGTTATTTTATACTCTACTACACAATAACTTATAAATGTAATAAAAAACTATGTTTTTTTGATTTTTGAACTATAAAAAGTAAAAAGAACGACGTTTGTTTTTTATATTTAAGTTTTTACAACTTTTCTAGATATTTAAACTATTTAAAACACAGTAATATTATGTGATTGTACAACTCCAAAGCAGAAGTTTATTTTAAATTATTTTAAACGTTTATGAAAATTCAATTTGTCGAGTTTTTAAACCAGTTAATTAAATGATTTAAAGATGCTAAAATGTTATTTTTTAACTTCACGTTAATTTTAACTTAGATTTTTCTATCAATAAACCAATTAAGAGTTAAATCGATCATAAGAAAAGTAAAACGGTTGATTCAGTTAAAAAAACGTACTACATCATTTAAATATATACATACCTATAGAACGCAAAGGAGCAAAAGTTATATACTAAAAGTATTAACTAGAACTTTTATTTCATAAAAAATATAAATAAAAAACTAGCAAGATATCTACATTTCATGTGTCAACAGTAATTTAGTAAATAACTTAATAATTTAATTTTTTTTAAGCAGTTATGCCAAAAACTTCGTAAATATACATAAACCAAAAAAATGCCACTTTTTAAAATAGTTTTTTTTATTATGTAACTACAGTTAAAGTTTAATAGAACTTGCTACAATCTAGGTTAGATCAAAGTCATCAGAATTCAATTAACAAATTCAAAACAAAAAATATATTCTTAGTTGTAGTAAACGTCGGTATAATCGTTAAAGAAAAAAAAGCACTCACGTTGTAACCTATGTATAGTTTAAGCATTCAATGTTCATATAGTAAAAACTCTATCTGATTGACTTGGTATCTTACAGGATATAACTTTATATTCTTTAAAAGCATAAAAAACACTATTAAATTATAAGCATATTTTTTAGTTTTCCTTAAAAGTAATATTTTATGTACAAATAGTTTTTGTATCCTTATTATAAGATGAATCAAAAAAAAAAATTAAATCTAATGAAATTATACCTAATATTCTAAATTACCAATATAGTTAAACTTAAAGAATAGCATTTTTATAAATAAGTTCAAATATATTAGTTTTCACGAACTAAAAACTGTTCAAAACAGTTCTACTAAACAATACCTTTGGTAGTTAAACTTCTGTAATACCGTTTAACTTTATTTAATTTTGAATTCCCCTGGTAATATGTTTTCAAGTTGTCATCTATTTAAGATATGGTTGTTCAACTTACGTCATGCGGGCTGGATCCAGTCCACGAGCGTGAACTTGGCTTGAATGGCTTTTCTCTTACCTTTTTTTCAAACAAACTTTTAAACTTATTATTTTCAAATTATGCTATTTTGGAATTTTTTTTTATTATAAAAAACGTTCTATACTTTTCACAATAATTTCCATCGAATTGGGGTTTGAATTTTGTAGTCTCTCGTGCAAAAATGACTCTTTGCGCAAAAGTGTTTTTGTGAAAAAGTGTCCCTTCGTACATATTTGACCCGTTCCCGTTAATGATGGTTATGTTATCATGCAGAATAAAATGGCTTTTTATGAAAAATTCTTATTGAGGAAAGGATATTAAAAGGGTTATTTTTGAATGAAGAATTAAACTAAACTGAAAAACAAACAAAATTTTAGTTAAGATACAACCATGAAAATATAAACTACTAATAACCTAATTTGAATAAAAACGTAACAATATTTAAAAACTGAAAATGTGTATATTATAATGCATGTACACTTATATAAACTATATTTATGCAAGTAAAGCATGCATTGGGTTATCAGTTCGTTTCTCTTGTTTAAGCTTTTTCTTTTGTTTGCTAGGGCTATATAGAGTCTTTTCAGATTGCATAAGGTGTACATTTTAGTTAGGTTTGTATTTGTAACAAAAAGAAAATTTAGATTTAGATATTATGAACACAAGGCCTCTTTCCCTAAACCGTCTGAAAATAAACCTAAAAGTTTTACCTAACTTACAAAGCATCTATCATCACGAATTTTAACAATAACAATATAAAATACTTAATTGGATGGAAAGTAGTAGAATCATTGGAAATTAATACAAACCATACTAACACGTGCACCTTATGCAACCTGAAAAGACTTCATATAGTCCTAGCAAACAAAAGAAAAACTTTAAACAAAAGAAACGAACTGACAACCCAATGCCCGCTTTACTTGCATAAATATTTATAAATTATAAATTATACAGGTAAAATTGTTGTTAATATATTAAATAATTTGTAAGCATTATAATATACACATTTTCAGTTCTAAATCATTATCATTTTTTATCAAAACTAGATTATTATTAGTTTATATTTTCATAGTTGCATCTTAACTAAAATTTTGTGTGTTTTCTTTTTTAAATTCAGTTTAGCATTCCAAAAACAACCCATCTAATATCCTTTCCAAAATAAAAATTTTTCATAAAAAGCCAGTTTATTTTGCATAACAACATAACCAACTTAAGCATATCAACAATTCTCACAACTCAAAGTATGTTTTTTAATGTTTACCCCTATTATTTTCTTTAACAATAATACTTTATAATTTTCATGTACTAATTTCTGTTCAAAGTTTCATGTCTAACTAAGTTTCAACTATATAACTTTTAACTTTGTAATGTTTTGTTTTTTGAATTCGTTTAATTTCAATTCCCTACTATTTACTATAGTTCAATTGTTTGTCTATGCCTGTTTACAGTTTATTGTTTGATTTATCTATAAATAGTTTTATAGCATTTAATAATTTTATAATACTTTTTTTATTTTTTATAGTTTTAATATTCTTAACATATAACTTAATTTTTATATATTTTATATTACTTGCAAGTTCTATTGTTATTTTAGACATATTAACAATTTTAAATGCCGCTTTGCGGTGTAACAGGGCAATTGTGTTTCTTAAAACAATAAAACTTTAATTTTCAATCTACTTCTTAGATAGATTATTCTGTAACGTTTGTTTTTAACTCAATAGTTAAATCATTTTAAATGCCTAGATAAAAGTTAAGGAAAAAAATAACAGACTTACAATTTTAAATTCCGCATTGCGATGAAACAGGGCAATTGTGTTTCTTAAAAACATAAAAGTTTAACTTTCAATTTAATTCTTGGATAGATTACTCTGTAAAATTTGTTTTTAACTCAATAGTTAAATTATCTTAATTGTCTAGCTAAGGCTTAAGGAAAAAATGTATAAAAATTGAATCCTAAGAATTCAATGCTGAATCCTAAGAAAAAAAGCATATTTGAAGTACTTGAGTTCGATGGTTCCCTTAAAAACATTCAATTGGCGAACAAGCACACTTATCAGGTTAGATTGTTTCATAACACAAACGCCCTCATCCAAAAGATGAGATGGCGTGCATTTTATTACGAACAAAAGTTGTGTAAGAAAACAAACTATTATTCCGATAATTCTGATGCTCATTTGAACACAAGTAAATTAAGTACAATAAATAAATCTTTGCCTTTCCCGACTAAAAAGTCGGCACCAATCTGTGTAAAATTAATACCATTTGAATCTGAATTATTTGATTTAATCAATAAAATTGAACTTTAACCAAGTAAAACTAATAACTTTCAATATTATTTACGTAACAAGATTAATTCTATAAAAAAGTCTAATAAACTTGTTATTTTTGCAGACAAAACTAATAATTTATATAAAATCAGTCCAAAAAGTTATGATAAATTACTTTTAGACAATATCACAAAAAACTATAAAAAATGTACCAATAATCCAGCTGATACCATAGACTCCCGTGCACAAGAACTTTTAAATGAAAATAATATTACTGGCAAACGTATACCTAAGTTAGAAAGATCGCAAGCGTATATAACAGTAAAGGATCATAGAGATAATTTTCCTGCAACAGTTAAGTGCAGACTAATAAGTAAAAGTAAAACGCATATTGGTAAAATATCTAAACAAATTTTAACTAGTATAATTAAAGACGTAAGAACAGCCACTAGTCTAATCCAATGTAAAAATACTGGTGAACTAATACAATGGTTTAACAATATCAACAATAAAAGTAGTAAGCGTTTTATTAGCTTTGATATCGTCTAATTTTATCCGTCTATTACAAAAGCGCACTTAATTAACGCACTAGATTACACATCCCAATTTTCTAATTTTAATAAATTAGATACAGACATTATATACCATTCGTGTGACTCTTTGCTTTTTTCGGGTGATGATGTCTGGAAGAAAAATGATACCGATAGTTTTTTTGATATACTTATGGGTAGTTTTCATGGAGCGGAGGTATGCGATCTTGTAGGGTTATACATTCTAGATAAACTCAAAAGTTTTTTTTTTTAATATATGACCTATACAAGTTTTACCTAAATTCTTAGCAAAGCTATTTGAGGGATTTCTTGCTCAAGAACTAAAAGTTTAGGTAAAACTTGTATAGGTCATATATTCTAAAAACAATAATTAATTGAAAAAAAAAATTACACCATGAAACTTAACTATACAAGTTTGTTAAAAATAAACATTATTAAAAAAAAAAATTGCATAAAAGTCTGTAAACCTAAAAATCGAAAATCGTGCAAAGTTGAAATTTTTCTGAAATTTTATCTAGGCTTATGGTATTAAAAACAAAATAGAAAAATAAATTAGAAGTTTAAACTTAGTTTTATAAGTATTTTAAAGAAAAAAAATTTGAAAAAAGTTATTATTTTTGGAGAAAAACTTGTAAAATTAAAAAAATAGAAAAAAAAAAATTTTAAAGGGGCCCCACTACAAAGTCAAACTCCAATTCGATGGAAACTACTGTGAAAAGCGAAGCAAAAAAACGTTCTTTACAATGAAAAAAAAAGTTCCAAGTTAGCATTTAAGAACTTTAAAACAATTGGTTTTAAAGTTTGGTTAAAAAGAAATATTACAATAAAAGCCATTCAAGCCAAGTTCACGCTCGTTTTTTAATCTTGGTGAGAAAAATATTATTTTCGAGGACCTTGTTGAATGGCTATGTATTTTAGTTATATTTTTCAAGTAAAATTAAAGTTTACTGGTAAAACGTTATGATCAAATTTAAACATAAAAATTCCCAACTCATATTTGAATAATATTTCGAATTTTTTTTTTTTAATATTTTCAAGTTTTTCACATTCTTGTTGTACTTTTTATAGTGAATGCACCTGAGTGCTTTATTAAAGAGTACATTGATTTCATTAAACTTATCTTCTATTAGTTCTGCCCCAGCATAACATACCATACTTTACTGGCTCATAAAAAGTAAATTAAAGTTCAAGTTTAAAGAATTTTCATTTAAAAAGTACCTTGTTTTATAAAGAACACTAATTGCCTTTAATAATTTACTTTTTATCATTTCAATATGTTCCCCCCAACTTAAATTATTATTTATTATTACTCTTAAGTACTTATAACTTTTTAACATTTTACTTCTGTTTTACCTATTTTGACTTCAAATTTTATACTTTACATTTGATACCTAACATTTTATTTAAAAATCTTTTTCTGCAAAGACTTTTGCCGTCTTTGAAATTAAAACAACATACTCAGATTCTGATTGTAACCTTTGTATTTTTTTAATAAATTTTAGACAATTACTAATTTATTTCAGCTACAACTTTTTTATACTCGAAGCTACCAATATAATTTACTGTTTAAATATATTTTTAATGTTTTATATTTAAGTAGGCTAAATAGGTACTAAATATAACTTTTAACATTATTTTATTGAAAAAAATCACAAAAAGTTCTATTTAAAATAACTGTAGCTTTTTTTTGAAAAATGTTACATTTAACTACTGTATTTAATTTTGTCAAAAGAATAAAACATGTTTTTTAACGGTTTATAAAAGCGACTTTAAAATAATTTAGTCGTTCAATACAAAAAAAAAACAATATTTTGAATTAATAGTAAAACAGAAAATATCTAGCTTAAAAACAAAAATGGGCTATCCTTTTAAAGAAGTTAAATTTTTAAATAAATGTTGATGCTTCAATTCAGTCTTTTTCGATGTAGGTCGCATATTCTTTTAAATTCAAATTTTCGAAAAAGGTCGTTTCTTTTGTTTCTTTGAGGCAAACTTTTCAAAATCCTGTAGTAAGTTTTTTATTTTTTATAAGGTATTAATATTAAAAAAGCTTTGAACAAAATTTAATTTATGATTTCTAATCATATATAGCTTGTATAAATAGTGAAAAAATCAATATAAAACGCTGAGTAGAAATTTATAGAATTTTTCAAAGCCTTAAAATGTTAGTTTTAACCTTAAAACATTTATAAATAACTAGAAAATAATTTATCTAGTATTGATTAATCAGAACTTTTAAAACTCAATTTGCAAGAGTAATAAACATATCTTTTTCAAAATAACGCTGTAAGCTAGTAGTGGGCAACCTTTATAGTTTGTGTGCCGGAGAAAAATTACCAGAAAATATATTTAGTGTTCAGACTTGTAGAAAAAACAAAGCGGGCTAAGACTTTTTGTATAAAAACAGCCTAAAACATAGTAACAAAGGACTGTTCTTAAATTGCGTGGCGTGCAAAAGAGTACGATCAATGTAGTAATAAATAAATTATTAATGCAATATAAAACAAATCATTAAGCAGCACTGTGTATTACAAACAAAACTAAGAGCTTTTTTTAATATTAATATTCTTTTTTTTTTTTTGGATTAGCACAAAAAACTAACAATTTTAGGTTGCTACTATTTAGAAATTTTTGAAAAAAAAGTCATAAGATAAACACTAAAACAAACAAAACAATAAGATAAAGATAAAAAATTTTACCTGGATTTGATTTACAGTTTTAGAGTCAATGTTTTTCAACCACTCCGACTTTAAGTTTGAATTGTGTATTGAACGACTAACATTGTTTTTTATTGTTGAATGGTTTACGCAAAATTTCCTTTCAAAATCTTTTTACAAATAAGATTTATAAAAAAAAACGGTTTCATAGAATATGTAGAGAACTTATGGGGTTAATTTTTATTTCAGTATAACTATAAATAAATATATTAAAAATTTTACTATGCTCTAAAGTGCTTCCAGCTTTGAGTTCTTCTTCTCTATAGTATTTTTTAACGGCTTCATTATCATTAAAAGTATTCGGTAATTTATGATGATTTAAACTGGAAAAAACTAAATTTCCAAACTCAACTGTATTAAGTTCTGACAATTTCTAAAAAGTTACATTGTTTAAGTATCAAAAGAACAGATGTAAAAAAAAATCAACATTGTCTTTAAAATGTTGAGTATAATTTTAACAAAAATGTTTTTATGTTTAAAAATTAATTTTAGTTACATACTGTGGTTCTAAAGGTTACTACTACTAATAATATATATAAATATACACTATTTTAAAAGGTAATTGTCATATTGAAAAAATATATGAATTAATTTTTACTATGATTTATCTAAATATATTATTTAGCAAAGTTAAAGTACGAACAGTTTTTAAACCTTCAATGCAACTTTGTTTTTGTATATTTCAACATCTAGTCGACGAAGCATACTTCTATAATGATTTAGTTGACTTTCATCAGCTACATAGCAAACAAAGTCACTTATTTTTCTTCTTTTAAGCAACTCTTTAGTGAGATGATTTAAATTTGATTGTATTGAGTATCTTTTTCTAAAAAGTATACTTAATGAACACAATGAAGCGTTTTTCATCTTTATTATTTAATTTAAAAAAAATAAAGTGTTACACAACATTTTTAGGAAATACTGATCACATAAAATCTTCAACAATAATGATTTATAATATTTATGTTCCTAACACTTTTAAAACGGTTATTTTCTTTAAAATATCCGAAATTTGTCGATTCTTTTCGCTTTCGTACTGATCTATTATAATTTGCTCGCTTTTTCTTCTTTTGAATTTGCTATCGTATTTTAATTTATATTCATTTCTTTCAAGTCTCAATTGATCTTCAAGAATTAACTCTTTTTGATTTGATATTTCTTTTAAGAGCTGCACTTTTTGGTTCCAAACCAAAAAATGTTTCTTTGGAACTTTGAAAGCCTGAATAAACAATTGAAAATACTAAAAACAAAATATTAAATTTGTTTATTATCTTTTCTATTACGTAAAACTTATATGTGTGAATTTTATGATATGACATACTTGGTATTTTTTCACTAACCGAGTTATTACTTTGATCTGAAAATAGTCTTGGACGAAGATTTTTCAAATTTTTTCTGTTTTGAGTTTCATCTAGCTTTCTTTGGTTAACCCTGCATTGTAAAAAAAATGTACTCAAAAATAGATTGAAGTGCTTAAGTAATGATATAATTAAGAATGAAAATGAACTTATTTCGAATCAACAAAGTTTCTATATTGAAATAATTAAACTTAAACAATTGTTAGACTAACAGCTTATTTTTTACTATTTTAACTTTCATAAACAGTAATTTTATTACTTAGTTTTCCTTGCTGAAAACTCGCTCTTGAATTCGCAATGACATTTCTTTATTTCACCAAGTGATAAATTTTCATTTTTAGTTTCAAAGCTTTTTACTTTCTTATTTTTTTGCGTATTTATGACGTCATCATTCGTCAGAGGTAATGATTCTTCAGAAAGAGATAAATTTTTATCATAAAACTACAAACTTTAAAGAAAATTTTATGAGTGAAAAGTATAATAACATCTTTGATTATATTTTTTTTTCTATTTTATAGTTTATAATTGTAGCTAAAGTTGAGTTTTAGATAAATACTTAGTTATAACTTTCAATGTATTAAAGTTTATTAAAAACTAAAATATGTTGTTGACAATAGTTTTGTATTGCTTAACAGTTCTTTATAGCTCTTTTTTTTTAATTGCAGTACAAAACTTAAACTAATATGAATCAAAATTTTGAAATAAACAAATAGTAGTTGTCAAAATTAATTCTAAACAGCAAATAGTTTTAATTTATTTAAAATCCTAATATCATTTTTCTCATAGTTTTATTGAAAGAGTTAAACTATAAAACTTGCGTAAAGTAGCTTTTGTATTGAGTTTTTATAACTAATACTAGTACCTATAGATATGTTAAAAATACTCCATTTATTTTCAAAAATTTAGTGTTATAAAGTTCTAAAACAATTTTTGTCATTCTTATATTTTTACAAACTTATTCTTTATGTAATTTCTAATTTATTTATGTTTAATCAAACCAGGAGTAGATTTTACATTTTCATTTAAAAAAGGCTCAGAAGAAGACAAAACTTCCTGTTTGGGAAGACTTTCGAAAATATTAAAAGGGATCTTCAACGATAAATGCACTGAAAAAAACATTTTTTTTGTACGTAAAAATTATAAGTTAAAAAACAATAAGTAGTATCAAAACAAGTGCAACTCACTTGATTTTCTTCTTGCTTTTGGTGTTTTCTTATAAGGTGACATGGCGGCTAGTGATTGGGTCAATTTCGTCACTCCTTGCGACAACCTTCTGAACTTTCCGTCTTTCAATGACGTCATAGTTGTATCGTCACCAGCATTGTCGGTGCTCGGCTTACGCAGGTTAACGTCTGAATCATATGGTAAATAATTTAAACAGTTTTATTGTTTTTAATACATAAAAAGAAAACGTAAGAGTAGACGTTTTTAAAACTAGAAAGCTTAACAAATTCTTAAGTCAAATGTATATACAAAAATATTAGCGTTTTAAATTACAGACGATTTAAAAACAATAATGAACTAAATATTAAAACTACTTTTTTTTTACTTATGCAAAATAAGTTTAATATATTTAAAAAATTTCAAACAAACGTGTTGTAAGAAGCTAAGTAACCTTACAAACTTTTTTATATTAAAATCTTAGAAATTATTTTTAGACGTTAATATCTTTTTTCACTAAAGTATCTATTTTAAATTTATAAAAAGGTAAAATATTTACCAAATATATTTGTAGGCTTAAATTCGTTGCTTTGTGTTGACATTCAAAAGGTTAATTTTAAAAATTACTATAAAACAAAAGATAAAAAATTGTTTATAATTTTTTTAACTTAAATTTATTTAAAATCGAAATGTTTAAAAAAAAACCTTTAAGTTTATTATTAATTTTATTCAACTAAAATTTTGATATTTTCAGAATAAGCGTTTGTATAAGACTTTAAACTATATACTAAAAACAATTTTAAAAATCTATAACTTTTTCCTGCTACTAATAACTAAATAAAAGCTCATTAATATAAAAAAAGTTTTGAACATCAGCGTTTAATTTAAAGCTTAAGTGGTTTGAGAAATATTCAAATTTTGCGAAAAGTAATGAAAACTTCCTCGTTTGAATTAGAATATACGTATGTGAAAAATTTGAATTAATTTTGATTCAAAAATAGAAATCGAAGTTTATTGATAAATTTTAATATTTTTGAAGTTACTCAGACTAATTAAAGCTATAAACATTTACGTTAAATTAATATTTTAAGTTGATACATAGAATCATACAAAAAACCTTTTTTATTTTATACCAAATCATTTGGCTTTTAGTATTATTAATAGTTTTTAAACAGGAAATTCTGATAAGCATGTTTTAAACAATAGTTTATAAAATACAAAATTTATAAATATTTACACAATTACAAGTAAATATTTGTATTTAATTTTTCTAACACGATTTTATAATTAATAGTTTTAATAAGATAAGCTAAATACAGGTTTTAATTTAGAAAAACAGAACTACTATAATTTATAAGTCTATACTTTTAATATATTTGTTTTAAAAACAAAAGTTAATATATTTTAGTCTTTATAAGTTTTCTTATATATTGTTTTTATAAAAAATAATAATTAAGGTTTGTTAAAAGTTAAACTAGAATTTAAACGTTCTTTTGTAAACTAAACTGTGTTTTTACTATAAGTAGTTATTTCTTTTATTAACATTATACTATAGTTTTTACTAGAATTTTTAATAGAGACGTATAAATTAGACGCAACACAAATTAAATAACCTTAAACTTTAATTTAATTATATATGTTTTATTTGTTATATACGAACAGCTCTTTCTGGCTTAGTTGGTACTTAAATTTATTATGTACTTTTTAAACTTAGTTTTAGAATAGCTCATTTATTGTTTACATGTGTAACAAAAGTAATAGTAATACAATACAATTTGATATAGATTAATTAGTAAACTAACGGATTAGTTCAAATGTTTTGCTAAAACAAAAAGCAAACTAAGTTTCTTGCTATTAATTTTAAAGTTTTAGGTAACTTACAAACAAGTTAACTGCAAAGCCAATTAATACAATAACATTTTAAGCTTTTAAACTCAAAAACATTCGCAATTTATTTAGATTTATTTTTTTCTGTGAGATTTGTTTATTTTATTTTATCTATGTCAGTTATTAGTAAACTTTACAAATGAAAGTTTTACTTACTAGCAAAATTGTCGTAATACGAGATTTTGTTAACTTATAATTACTTTGTTTTCCAACAGTCCAGTCGTATTACGTTTAGTAGTTATTAATAAAATGCAAAAACATATAAAATTTTAAACTGTTAAGAACAAGGAAAAGGAAAATATACAACCGTTCTGCTCGGTGAATAAATTGTATCTGATCACAAAGAGTAGGAAACATGACGTTTTTGCTTCAAAAAAATGATATTTGATAAGGATTACGGGAATAATTACATACCGAAAACATCCCCTGGATCGAAACTTTCTTTTTAAACCTATTAACGATTTTTCAAAACAAAACTACTAAACAACTTAAACTTATAAAACCAAGATCATTTTTTCAAATTTCACTTTTTTTTTATCTTAAGCTATCATTTCAAAACAATTAAGTTTTTTTTTTTTCATAGATTTTAAGGTTATTTTTGACCCCCTTAAAAATACTCAAAAATCAAAATTTATAATTGAAATCCTAGATGCAATTTTTTTAGTGTTATAAGATTTTTTTTTGTGCTGCTTTTAGAGTGCTTAAAATAAATATTGTAAAGTTATTAAAACATAAACCACAAACGATTTGAACGTTTTTTATAAGGAAAACTATTTGAAAAATCTTTTTAAATGTATCCAAATAACTTTAAACTTGTCGACTGATTTAAGCTTGTTTTAACTTTTTTTTTTAATTTCAGGCTAAGTTTTACAAGAGCACTTTAATTCGTTTTCGATGTTTTTTATTTAAAAGTTTAAGATTATTTTTTTATTTATGTTAACAGGTTTACGTGTATTTTTAACTAACTTTTTAATTCCTGAATTTACAAATGATTTCTATAATGTAAATAACTGATAAGAAAGAGCCTACATATTAAATGAACATCTGTAAACATACGTAAATAGATTTAAGTTTAACAAAGTAAAATTTTGTTTTGGTAAAAAAATTTAAAAAAGTATTAACAACTTAGATTTCCTCCACATTTGTTTAATTACAAAAGTAATAAAAACTAATTTTAAAAACTTAGTATACTGTCAGTAATCATTAAATAAAAGCTAGGTCCTAAGCCATGATAAATTATTTCAAAAAGTTCTAAATGTAGAATTTTTCTAACTTTTGTTAGAAAATAAAAACGTTTTAAGATCTATTCAGTTTATATACCTAGTCAGTACAAATGTTTAAAAGCTTAAGAAAGAAGTTCTTGTAAAAATTTTAAGAGTAAATTTTTGACGTAAGAAAAAAAAATATTTTTTATGGTTTTTCTCCCTCTTTTACTCATAGTTTTTGTACTTTAGTAAAATTTATAAACAAATTTATTTGAATCAATTTTTTGTAAGTATTTTTTATTTCTATTTGTTTTTTTGATATTTTTATACTCCAAACTTTCTTAATAGTAGTAACTCTTTATTAAAATTTCAAGTTAGACTATTTTCTTTTTTTTTTTTATAAAAGTTCAACTTGTTTTAACTTTCTATAAACTAAAGGTGACTTAACTTAATTTCTAAAGAATAAGACTAAAGATAAAAGTATACAACTTTTATATTTAAAAAAAAAAAATTACTAAAAGTTAAAACAAATTTTATATAAAACATGTGCTGAATTCAAACAAAATATAATTTCAAAAAGATCAGCTTTGTTCATGTTATAAATATTTAATACGAATTCTTAAACTTAGTAAACTAAGTTTTAGTTTTAAATGTAAAAATGGGAAATACCTCCTTAGAAAAGAGCCCGAAAGAATTAGACTTTCATACGTGTAGTTTTATTTTAACATTTTATCACCAAACTCATGCTACTTCAGACTACTTTTAAAGATTAAAATAAAGTCCTCAAAATCAGTGGCTTTATAATTGAGTTTACTCTTTTAACTACCTTACAATTGACTTTAAAGCTTTTAGTAAACATTAGAGCAAATAAAGTTTTTAAGAATATAAATTGTTACGGATAAAAGTTTCAAATATAATTTGAAAATAATTAAACTTTAAAGAATTGTTATAGAATGATTTTATAAAGGATTGTTTTAATCTAACCACTAGCCCACTAGTATATTTTAAATATGATATTCTACTAAAAGACTTTCGTATATACTAAGTTATTGGCAACAATACGACGTTTACAGAAAAATAAAAAAGAAACAATTTAATGTTGTTCCATGGCACGTACAAAAATTGCGCGACAGGAATATTACAATCATGTTTGAGAAACTCGGAAAGCGGGTGGTTTGGCAAGGTAGACTACACATCCTTCGTATAAGCCTCAACTTCCCGAAGTGTTGTTTACAGCTTTAACAGTAAGTATTTCAACTACATGTTTGTCAACGAGGTTTTGGGATCCGAAAAGCTTCTAGTCTTCCCATTTCATACATCTGAACTCGATATGGGTGGTGACACCACTGCTGAACTCATGCATCCAATTTAAAAAACATTTAAAAATTTATAGTCTATTGCCAATTAAAGAGGACTAAAAAAAAGGTCTCCTTGGAAAAAACACAGAAATAACAAGACAGATTCGTTAAATCATTATGATGAGTTCGTTGCAAATGAAAAAATAACCATACCAAGATATTTGATTGCGCTCGAAACTGTAGAAAAAGTGGAGAAATCTATTTCATTGACCTGCTTAAATGAAATAGTTTTTTACAAATTGTTTTTTTTTTTTCTTTAAAGAGTCATTAAAAAATTTATACAAATAAGACTTGAAATAAATGAAAGATCTAAATTATGTCAATTGTTTTCAACAATTTGTCGTTTTTTCTTACAAACAGATTGAAAAATATAACTATAGGAGGTTTTTTAGCTTTTTTTTTTCTGTAATTTTTTTTCTGGAGAAACTGTTCCAAAAAAATTAATTTATGCTTAACTAAATAAATATTTGATTGAAATTTTAAGCAGTATTTTTCATTTTCTTAGTTATAACTCAGTACAAAAAATTTCGTAAATATACTTTCTAACGTTCTATTAGTAACTTTTTATGTTTCGATTAATTTTTAATTAGCTGGAAATCTCTTCTATTTTAAGGAATAAACTTATGATTTTGAACATATGTACATCATGAACAATGCAATATTTATGTCAGAATTATCTTTTTGTTTATTAAGCAGTTGAACATTTTATTTATAAAAACCTTAAGTAAATTGTTGAAAGAATATGCTGAATAATGTCGAAAAAAAAAAGAAAACTTTTAAAGGAAAGCTGTTAATTTCAAACAGCTATATATAAATAAGGTTTGAAAATGATCTAAAGTTAGGTGGTTATTAAGTGGTTATCAATATTTTAAGAACTAAAAAATAAACATTGTTTGAATAAAATAGCAAATTAAAGCAAAATTGCGTATTTGCTCCGACTCTTCTAGAAATCATCTTTCAATGCCATTAAAGAAGCGCGCTTCTGATTGCCTTTTCAACCTTACACATCTCAGATCAAAGCGAAATTTTAAGACTTTCACAAATGGTTATCTTCTTTAGCTAATAATGCTACACTGGTTGCTGCTCAAGATCTGCATACACTACTGAATCAGTTTTCATAATCATGTTTAGATTTCTGTCCACAATTAATCTTAGAAATTAATATTTGTATTTATGAGGCCACAAAATTTTTCTCTTGTTTGACTGCAAATGTTAAGGACATTTTAAATTTTAATACTCGCATAAAGGCTAACGTTTAATGTTTCTGTTTATGCAGAATTCTAATATGAGTAAGCGAGACGTAGTATAGCGTGCAGAAGATAGAAATCAATAATCATTAACTACAACGCCTCCGTCGCCTTTTTAGAATTTTATAGCAACAAAAGATCACTACCGAGAAAAGGTTGAGATAAATTAGTTTAACAAACATTTACTGAACCATTGTCAACAGGGCTTAACTGGAAGGTCATGTTCTAATGATCGCTGAATAGCGAACCCCAAAATCGTATAGCAAACGTGACTGAGGTCCCACAATATTACTTTTTAATGAGGTATACAAGCTGATCTAAAAAGCTTGAGAATAAGAACTGATGAGTAAGAATTGCTTGCAAAAATTCTCGTCAAATGGGGATTTTTTATAAACAAAAGACTTAAAAAAAGGGAAAATACCAAAACTTTAAGAAATCAGAGCAAATGATGCAAAAAAATCGATATTTGTTTTGTTTATTTGTTATATCTTGCATCACTCTGTTTTTTGGTTGTTTTACTGCAGTGTATTATTTTTTACGAACAGCTGTCTTATGGTGGTAATAAGCTTTCTACTACATTTGTTGCCTTATGCAATTTTTTATGTTTTTAAACAGTAATTTTTATGCGATTAATATAGAAAATATTTTTCTTAATATATCTAAATGTAAACTTTTTCGTAGTAATTTTTACACGATTAAGGGGTTGTTAAGTTGGAGTTCGCGAGCATGTAAATCTGGCCTACTAAACTAGTTTATTTCATTTAAATGTTGACATAATTCTTATAATTTTTCTTTTTTATTGCTGGAATACGGTTAAGTAGTTTTTATTACTTAGTTAAATGATGAAAATACGTTGTATTTCATAAAATAATGTCCTTGACAAGACGTTAAAAGGTTTTCGTGGTGTGCGACTCGATAACTAAAAGTTTATTTGTGGACCAGGTCCTAAGACCGAATATTTTGTGCGCTTTTTTGTCGTTCAATAAACAATGATAATAATAAGTTAAGTAAAAAGTAATAAAAAGGTCTTGTTGTATTTAGATAAAACGACTTAAAGATGGTTAAAAAAAGTCGTGTTGTAACTAGAATTGCATTTTTATGTTCAAAATTATCTCGTGACTACCAAAAGCCTGCTGATCCGGATTTATCTTCTTGAAAAATGTCTTAATAGTACCTTGACATACTTTTCCTTTAAATTGTTCATATAAGGGGAATTTACAAAAATTTTGCATTTTTAGAAATTTTAAATTTTGTAGTGCAGTGATAAAACGTTGCAGCATTTAGTGTAGTATTCGCCAAGTATTCGCCAAGTATTCGCCAAATATTCGAAGTTTTTTTAAAAAGATAATTTATCATATAAAAGTTAAGTATATACCAAAAAAAAAAGTACCTTCTTTTTCTGGATGGTCTGAAGTTTTAGAAAACAGTTTTTATTTTTAAGTATATAAGTTTTAAATTACGTCACAATAGTAGTATTTTTTTTTCTCTATTTGATATCATAAAAAAACTTTGTTTCGGAGAATTCTCCTATAAAGAGTCAAAGTTAGTCTTTAAAAGAGGTATTGGCGTCTTCCTTAAGGTCTGTAGTTTTGCAATTCAGTCTTTGATTTTTAATTTTTGACGTATTTTTTTTCAAAAATGACGTCACAAAGAAAAAAAAAACAATTGCTATAATCAAAAAGTTTCGGAGAATTCTCATATAAAGAGACAAAAATGGTCTTTAAAAATTGAATGGGCGTCTTTCCTAAGGTATGTAGTTTTGCAATTCAGTCTTTGATTTTTTGTTTTTGACGTATTTTGTTCAAAAATGACGTAACAAAAAAAAGTTATTTTTCGTCGTTAAAAAAATGGTTTCGGAGAGTTCCCCTATAAAAAGTCACAAATGGTCTTTAAAAATGGTATTGGCGTCTACCCCAAGGTCTGTAGTGTTGCAATTCAGCCTTTGATTTTTAATTTTTGACGTGTTTTTTTTCAAAAATGACGTCATAAAAAAAAAGTCATTTTTCGCCCTAAAAAACTTGTTTCGGAGAATACTCTTATAAATAGGCAATATTGTTAATTTAGAATAGTATGGGGCATTTGCATCTATTCAAAAATTTTATTTTTGAAATTTTTTTTGACTTTCTTTTTTTTTTAAATTAATTCATGTAATAGTAATCGTTTTTAAAACACTTCCTTAAAGTATTTCCTAATAATGAAGATAAAGTAATAAAAATCTTAAAAACCTTTCTCAAGTTTTGTAGTTTTGCAAATCAGTTTCTGATTGTTTTAAAAACGTTTCAAAAATGACGTCACAAAAAAATCATTTTTTGCTTTAAAAAAATTGTTTCGAACATTTCTCCTAGAAATATTAAAATTAATTATTCAGAATAGAATAGACTCCTTCTTCAAGATTTCTTTTTTTGAAAATTGACTATTGTTTATCGATTCTATTACAATTAAGTCATAGAAGAATAATTTTTTTTTAATTATTCCTTAAGTGTATTACCTCATAACGAATATTAAGTGATAAGAAAAGATTAAGAGTCTTTATCAAGTTTTGTAATTTTGCAAATCAGTTTTTGATTGTTTTAAAGACGTTTTAGATTTAAAAAATTTAATTTATTTCTTAAAAAAAGTATTTCCGTTCCGTCCTCTTTTTGCTCAATAGTTTTTTAAACTAATCTTTAAGTTTTAAATTAGTTTGTTCAACCTAAATTGATTATAAATATAATTTTTAAGCCAATCTAAAATAAAATGACTTATAAAGTTTTTTACATTGAATAATTTTTAATGGTTTGCCTTGTTTTAGTTATAAAAAAATAAATTACATTTGATTTTTGTGTATAAGTGTAAATATTTTTTTAATGAAGATTGTTTTTCATTATTTAATATGTAAACTAGAGTGCCTTGTTTTTTAATTAGTGTGATAGTTTATTAACATTGAGATATATATATAATTTTGACACTAAAACATTTTTTAAATGTGAAGAAAGTGTCAGCTTTTCCGTTTTGGAATTCTTTACTTTTCGTTGCATTATAGTATGACTTTTTTTTGTGACGTTATTTTTGAAAAAAAATACGTCAAAAAATAAAAATCAAAGACTGAATTGCAAAACTGTAGAATTTGGGAAAGACGCCCATACCATTTTTAAAGACCATTTTTGACTCTTTATGTAAGAATTCTCCGAAACTATTTTTTTATGACGAAAAATGACTTTTTTTTGTAACGTCATTTTTGAATAAAATCCGTCAAAAATAAAAAAATCAAAGACTGAATTGCAAAACTACAGACCTTAAGGAAGACGCCAATACCTCTTTTAAAGACCATTTTTGACTCTTTATACGAGAATTCTCCGAAACTATTTTTTTATGACGAAAAATGATTTTTTTTTGTGACGTCATTTTTGAAAAAAATACTTTAAAAATTAAAAATCAAAGACTGAATTGCAAAACTGCAGACCTTAAGAAAGACGCCCATACCATTTTTAAAGACCAACTTTGACTCTTTATATGAGAATTCTCCGAAACTATTTTTTATGACGAAATTTTTTTTTTTTGTTACGTCATTTTTGAAAAAAAAATACGTCAAAAAATAAAAATCAAAGACTGAATTGCAAAACTACAGACCTTAGGGAAGACGCCCATACCATTTTTTTAGACCAACTTTGACTCTTTATATGAGAATTCTCCGAAACAAAATTACATCGAATACTTGGCGAATACTACACTAAATGCTGCAAGTAGTGATAAATGTCTTCTAAACAATTTTTTATCCTAATTGGGTGAACAATGATAAAGCTAAATAAAATTGCTGGGACGATATTAATTGCTGCAATTGTTAACAAAGTCTTGTAAAACTGAATGTAATAAATGTTACTCGATTCAAGATTTTTTAGAAAGACAATTAACAAACAATTTCAGTTTCTACTGTTCAATGAGTTCATGTGAATAAAAACCCTTTGATTAACAAGCTACTCACAATTTTGCTTGTTAACACTGTTTTGAGCTATTTTAATTAAATAGTAATAAAGATAAAAATATAAAAATTATATATTTTTATTAACTAACAAAGTTAAATTCATGTTTAAATATAGGAAGTACAGTGCTTATTCACTTATCCAGACGCTCACTTATCTGGACAGTTACAGTCAGAAGAAAATTCAAATAAATTTTCAATAGTAAACACACAAATTTAACAAGAAGTTATCAGTGTATGTATAGGTATACATATACATATTACATAATTTTTTAAAGCAATGTTCTTGCAAACGTTTAAGCACTTTATATTTATTTAAAGTTTTACTCTTTCTAGTTCTCTTAACTCACATAAAACAAGATTTTCAAAAAAATTAAATTTTATAACTGAAAGACCTAGAACAAGGCTTGGCCTAAACTCCATTAGGTATTTGGGTCCAAGGTTTTGGTCTAGTGTCCCAGAAAATTAAAAAAAATTAAAAAAAGATAAGTTTAAATGCACTTATAAAAATTTTCTATTAACTTGCTACAAGAAGTGAAACTTGAGTGCTTTAATCACATGCCTGAGTATATTGTTTTATTGTCTTTTTTTTTTGTGCATTTGTGTATAAACTAGATTAATTATATATTTTGTTTTCCTAGTTGATTTCTGTATAAATTTAAGTTAAATATTTTATGTTATTTAACTTATTTTTAACATATAAAGGAACATTTCTGTTGAGATTTTTTATTTTTTCTAATACAAGTTTGTTAAGAAAGAAATTATTTGTCAAGTTTTTAAATATTGAACAAGATTTGTGTTAACTTAATGCTAGCAATAAATTACATAAGATTTTTTTTAGAGTTTGTTGTTTTGTAGCTATTGTTTTTAAATTACACTGCTTAAATTTTCAACAGCTAATTGTGGGATCACTTGGTGGCAGTGATATCATAATTGGATTGTTGCTATTGTTGTTTTATTCAGGACGTCGGCAGCACTTGCTTGGGGATTTGAGCTTCAGGATTTTCCCACACTTTGTGGTTTTTAGTGTTGAGATTTTAACCTTGTGAGTGTTTGCCAAATGACGTGTCACCAGGGTTTTTTTCAATAAAGGGTTAGGATTAGTTTTTTTTATTTTTTATTTTGGTTAGTTAAAAGTTCTACTTATTTTGTTTATAGATTTAGTTTTATTTTTTAATTAAATGGTTAAATTTTTTCTTAGTAAATTTAATAAATAGGGCAGGTGGAATAACACGTGATGAGCTCAAACTCACTTGCATGACCTTCAGAAAACGTTTATCGTTGTAGAGGGGAGAGTGAGTTAATTCTGATGTTTTTCTACCTTATAAAAAAAAAAAAAGATCTAAAAATTTACTTATGGGTTCTTCAGAGTCCAAAGTTGTAACTAAATAGGTTTTGTAACAATTTAATGATTTTTAATAATAAAAAAACACTTAAAAAATAAACAACTCAAACAACTGATTTGCGTAGCATAATCAAATGAATATTGGTTTTTGCAATTTTCTTTTAAACGTTTAAGTACTTTATATTTATTTTTAAGATCTAAAAATTTACTTATGGGTTCTTCAGAGTCCAAAGTCCATCTGATTAGCCTACGCAAATCAGTTGTTTGAGTTGTTTTTTAAGTGTTTTTTTATTATTTTAATCATTGAATTGTTATAAAACCTTGTTAGTTACAACTTTGGACTCTGAAAAACCCATAAGTAAATTTTTAGATCTTTAAAATAAGTCTGATGTTTTTCTACCTTAAAAAAAAGAATTAATACACCTTAAGTTTAGCTTTTATTATTTATCATTTTCTTATAAATTACTATGTATTTCTTTTTACCATAACACTTTTATTATGCATTGAATTATATGCAGCAATTATATTATTTTATGAAAAAAATTATTGTTGTAATTATCCGGAATATTGGTCATCCGTACATGCTTACAGAAAAATCTTGCCCAACGTGTCCCGATAAGTGAATGAGCATTGTACTCATATTATCTATCCACTAATGTCGCTAATGATAAAATTTTTTTTTTTTAATTTTTTTTTAAGGTAGAAAACATCAGGTTCTACCTTAAGAAAAAAAAAAAATAAATAACAAAAATCTTATTTTCATTTGACCAAGTAAGACTGAACAAAGCACTCTATCATCAACACTTCTTTGTAAAAACGGTTAAAATTTTAGTTAATTGTACAGTCATGAACTGTTTGTTTTTTATTCTTCTAACTGATGTTTTAAAATTCTAACAAATATCTGAACTTTAGCTGAAAAATACACTATTATTTTTTTTTAGTAGTAAAATATCAGTGAATTAACAGTCAAACTCTATGCAAAAATTAAAATATTTTGGCCAATAGTGAATGTGTTTCATAAGATGTAACTTTACCTGCCACATTAATATTTTATTTTTAATTATCTGCAAATAAAATAAAACAAACAACTATGTTTTAGCTTCCTTGGTGACAATCCTTTTGGAGAACTTTCACAAGACACCAAAAAGACATCTTAACACCAAAAACCACAAAGTGTGGGAAAATAATGAAGCTTGAATCTACAGGCAAAAGTTCACTAGCACTACATCAAAAAATAACAATCCAACAAAACTACAAATTTTGTTTTTTTAAGAATAGGCCATCACCCAAAGAATTATATCAGAAACCATTCTTTTGGTTTATTTATTATAAACTTTAGAACGATGTTTTATAAAACAAGTTCAAGGTTGGCAGAATTGTATATGTCAGCCATGAACCCCTTTGTTGTTATTGTTCTGTTACTGTTTTAATAAAGTTTTACAATGGTCTGAACTTTAACTTGTAAAACAATATTTTTGTCCAGTCTAGTTTTGGCCTGTGGATAAACAACTGGCACAACACCATCTCCTCCCTTAGACATCAACTTTTAGGATTATTTGTGTTCAATTTTTTTTGTACTTTCTACAATGTTATTTATGTCAGGGTTCGTGCGCGTCAGGCTAAATCAGTTTTTTTGAAAAAAGTTGAAATACGTCAGGCTAAATCAGTTTTTATGTTTAAAAATTTGAGAATCTCAGTTTTTGTCAAATAATGCATGAAATTTTTTTAATTAAGATCAAATTGAGATGTGAATTTATTTCTAAATAAAGATTTAGTTATTTAAGACAAAATCAGTCAGTTTTTTGTAAAAATAAGTGCTTAAAACCTTTTGTTGAATCTCTAAAATAATTTTAAGAATCTTCATTATTTTGTTTTTAGTAGATTATATACGTCATAATTATAAAAATTCATAAAAAAGTACAGTTTAAACATTACAGTTTAGTTCAACAACTTAGCTGTTTGTCTGAATTTGTTTACATGAGTTTTGTTTTTCAGAGCTTAGTTGGTTAAACTGTTTTAATTTCTAATATAAAGGCTTTATACCAAATACTTTTTAGATTAATACTCTTAGCAGTTTGTTAAGTCACATTTCTGTTTTAATAAAAGCTTCTGGTCCAGTCATGTAACTTATAGTTGACGAATTCAAGTACTAATTGACACGAACCCTGTATATGGGTGATAAGTGGTGGATGTAACTAAGCCCCTAAATTTAATAAATGTATGAATTCATTGAAGCAGAAATTATAATGACCAGTTAAAAGTATTCAAGTTGCTGAGTAAGCGATTGATAGATGTTGAAAAATAATTCATTTGAATTTTTATTTTCTTTAGAAGTAGTTTTGTGAATACTTTTATTGCGTTAATTTGCTAATTAAGACCCCCGATACCCAAAATGCCATCTGAAGGTGATTTTTTCTACTTTGAAAAAATGTCAGGCTAAATAGGTCTCTGTCAGGCTAAATGAAAAGGAATTTCGCGCACGAACCCTGTTATGTAAATGTTCTTATAAATAAAAAAATTTTGAAATTAGTTTGGTACTTGCTTTGTGCTTTTATTGATATTAAAACAATTCAGTCTTAATCAATAAACCTCACACTGGGTGTTAGAAACTTGTTTAAACATAGATGAATTTAAATCACAACTATTAATATACAAAGTAAAAATAAGTATAAAAATTAACAAAAATTACAAATAAAGGTTAGTTTAATTAAGTTTACTTATAAACAAATCTTAAAAAAAATAATAATTAAAGCAAATTTTATAATTTAAGAAAAAACTATTGTATTTAATAACTTTTTTTTACAAATACATATAAAAAGGAATTATACAACAAATACAACATCTCAGCGTTTCAACGTCAGGCGAGAGCAGCATGTCACAAAAAAGCTAAAAATGTTAATTTTTAATGATGAGTGAAGCCTAAAAGTGAACTGTCATCTATTCATCAGCACCTCCTCAACAACCCTGTTTGTGCCGAGAACTACCTGGATAGTAGGCTCGAAACTCTATCCGAGCTAGATACACTTACTATCTCTCAGTTCTAGAATCTTTGTTTATTAGAACTTGCGAGCCAAAAATTTGCAAACATAGAGATTTTTACAATTTAAAACTTTAAAAAAGCGTTTTTTAGTAGTATTATTGTGTCGTTTTTTTTTGTAATTTTTAATGTGCTTTTTATTTAATTTAGTGTCAGGAAAAAAAAATCTACTATTTTAAATGATTTTGTTTTAGCAATTTTGTCTTATAAATTACTTCAAGTTAGCTTAGTACAACTGGATTCTAATTTAAACTTTTTAAACAGACTTTTTTTCTTTATGATGTAACTATTTTTAGCTAGACTTTTCAAATTCATTGTATATAACTAAGATTACACTATAATATTAATAGTTTTTAGCATTATTATTCTGAGGATGCGTTAAACTAAATTTAATTAATAAACTTTTTTTTAAAATGAGAGACTTACGTTTATATTTTTAGTTAAAACCAATACCAAAACCAAACTATTCAAAAAAGCATTACAGTATATTTTTTTAGTTTTAAACTTAAGGTGGGGATTTAACCTAGAAGCCTGGTAAAACCTTGATTTTAATATTTCTTGAAAAACATTGTAAAAAACCAATAGTTTTGATGGAATATCATTAAAAAATCCTGGAAAATTTGGAATTTTGAACAAATTTCACTTGCTAGATAATGAAATTTAGATAAGATTTGAAAACATTATTATAAACATTTTTTTTAAATATCTAGAACTTATTAATTATAAAACACAAATAAGGTAGTATAAAGCAGTGCTTCTGAAATGGGGTTCCGCGACGCCTCTCAAGGGTTCCGCGAAGCCTTTTGAAATCTAAAAAAGAACATTTATTTAATTAAACATTTTATGTAAAATTAAAAATAGGGGTTCTGCGGAAAAGTTTAACTTTGGAAAAGGGTTCCGCCACTAGAAAAAGGTTCAGAAGCACTGGTATAAAGTACCTTTTTAAGTTTTTATACTATTTAAAACCATTTTAGTAATTTTAATTTAATTTTATGCTAAAAGTTGATAAGAAAACTTGTACTTTCAAAATTCTGAAAGATACTTAAAAGTTTGGAAGAAAATTCGAAAAAGCCAGTGGCCACCCTGTTTACTATCATATGCATATTTTACATCATTAAAGTGGTCATTTAACTCCTGAAGGAACCTGGATTAACGTGAAATTAGATATTTTTTGAAAAAAAACCTGGAGTTTTGAGCAAAAATAATTAATAGACCTGGAATTTCAAACAACTTTTGTTACATGTTGAATAAAAAAGAAATATCATATATAAAATATCTATTATATATAATAATTTTTCATTACATTTAGAATTTTACAATATTGTAAAACAATATAAGTTGGCATTACAGTGTCTTTTCAACACTTTATACTGTTTAAAACAGTTTTATCTTTAATACAATTTTATACTAAATGTAGTTGAGAAAATTGGTAGTTTTAAAACTTTCAAGAAAATCTGAAACATTTTTTTAAAATCATTTGCCACCCTGCTTTATGTTTTAATTTTTATTAAAAAGCGAAAATAAGACTTGTGTATTAAAGTACCAAGAAGAAAATCAGAAACCCTGGAATAAATTTTAAATCAGTTGCCATACTTAATATGTTTTATAAATTTCTAATCACTTTTTCTTTACTATTTTTTAAAAGTTTTTGATGGTAATTAATGACTTATAAATGTAAAAGTTTGTTTACAATTTTTTTTAAAAAGTATTGAAAAAAGCTTTCAAAGAAAGAAATAATATAGTACTAGCAATAAAGTTTATCATGTTTTTAAAAGTTTTTTTGAAGTAAAAACTTTAACAGGGTGACTACTCAACATAGAATCTTAGAATACCCTGTAAAAAATCTGAAAGTTTAAAAAAAAAAAAAAAAAAAAAAGCAGTTTGTATATTAGCTTACCTGTGAAAAATCATAAAAACTAGTATTTTACTTTGTTTTGTTTTTATTTAAAAAATATAAAACAGTTTACACAAGGCTTCCACTTCCCTGTATTTCCTTGGGTTATCATTTATTTCCTTGATTTTAAATTAAAAATATGTTTGATAAAGTTGAAAAAATCTTCAAAAAACAATGAGTTTTACTTCTTATAGGATCAATGAATCCTTATGAGAGGCACAAACTAAAACGGCAAGTAACTAGAAATCACTAAAAATTTATCTCCTAGGTTTTTTGAGATAACTACCTCAAATTTTTAGGAAATGTTCCTTGCAATATTTAGAAAATTTTGTCAGAACAAATGAGTATTAAATCAATACCATCCAAAACAAAAACTTTCACCACAAAAACAAAACATATTTGTTAAAAGTTAGTTGTCTTGAGTATTTATTTGATATATGGTTTTATATGTAAGTATTTATTTATATATGTAAACTTATATTTTTATTCAACCCTTAAAGTTTTTAAATCTATCTTGTGTTTCCTTGTACCTTTAAAATCTATTTAGTAAATAGAATTAACTACTAAATTCAAATAAAGATTATGAAAACAATCATGCTTTTATTATGTTGTGTTTTACAAAAAAAAGCTAGTTTAGGGTTATGAAAATTTATTCCTATTAACTTATTATTTAAAACGTTTCTATTTTAACTTGTTGTTTTAGTAGAAAGCACAAATGTAAAAGATAAAGTGGTGTGGTGTATTTTGGAGGAAATGGTGTGATGCTCATAGTGGGCTGTGGTATTTGTTAGTGTTGGTTTTTTATAGCTTTTTAAGTTTATGTTGCAATCAATGGGTTTGTAAATGAACTGTTCATTGTTTTTGTTCAGCTAAAATTTATTTTATATTTTTATAAACTTTTTATATTTATGTTTCAATAATTAGGTATTAAAATGTTTGTTGAACTGTTAATTATTGCTGTTTATCTAAATTTTATGTGAATTTTCCATTTTTTGTATGCCAATGTTTTAATCATGGGTATGCAAATTTATATTGCACTTTTTATTATTTTCATTAAGTAAATAAATGTAAAATGTTTGTTCAAATTTTGTAAGTTGTTAACTTATTTTCTAGTTCCTACAGTTTTAATTTATTAAGTTTCATACAGTATAATTTGTTTTAAAATATAACACTTTGGTATAGCTACTTTTAGGTTCGGTTTTTTAAGTTAAAAATAAGTAAATTGTATTTTTAACAAAGAGTTTTTATAACGTAAAGTGCTACCATATTAGCATTTTGTACCTTTTTAGCAGGTTACTTAAACTAAAGAAAAAATCTTTTTGGCACACCATGTTATAAAAAAATTCATAAGAAATATAATTTTTTATGGTAACTGTGTTTATATAAATAAAACTTAACTTATCAACAAAACATAATGGAAATAAACTCTGACAAAACATTTGGCTAAAAGAAGTCAGACGTTATAGTAATTGAAGAGTTTGTTAAAAAAAATTGTTTATGAGATTTAAAGTCTAAAGAACATAGTTTATAAACATAAACTTTGTATATAACATATTATTGTATAAACATAAATCTAAATATACATAGATTTTTAAAATAAATCACTAGGAAGATATGTTAAGTTTTGAAAAATTAATAACATTTTAAGATATAGAACTGTTTATTTAAGGTATTAAATATTTTTTTTACTGAGTAATTCATTAATTTCGATGTTGCTACAGTGTTTAAAACTAAAGAAAATGGATCTATCATTAAACAAGTCCAGTGATAATGACTACTATTATGAAAGTATTACTGGAAATGAAGGTATTTTAACGATGTTCTAATATAATTTAATATTGTTAGTGTATTTTGTTTGATACTAAAATTAGCTTCTTTTTATTTAATGCTAAGCTTTTTTTAAGTCACTATAAGCATGATATTTTATGGCTTGTAGAATACACCGTATGCTAATAAAAAAATTAATTATCTATTGAGATATAACAAGTTTTGTCAAAGATTTTGAACGTAAACTCAAAATAGAGTTATGTTTAATAATCTATTTCTCATAACTTTCAAACTTTTGTTGTAATCTATCTATTTTTTTACAACAAATTGCTTTAAATTTTAACTTATTGAATTTTTTTAAGTATTAATAATAAGAGCTGGTTAAAAAATAAAACTATAAGGGGTTAATCATATTTTGAAGTGTAAGTATTCTTTATCAAATTAATAATAAACAGAGTTGCTACTTTACATGGAAACCTGAAAAAACCTGGAATTTAACAATTTAGGCAAAAAAAAATACTTGGAAAAACCTAAAATTTTAAATAAAAATCACTAAATTAATCTGGAAAAACCTAAATTTAAAAAATTTTCACATGTTCAGTAGTAAAATTTCGATTTGGCTCCAAAAATCTATTATATAATTAAAACATTTTTTTCATCATCAAGTATATTTTTTATTAAAAAATATATTTAAAGTAGCTTTACAGTATCTTTTCAATTTTTTTATACTATTTAACACAGTTTCTTACCTTAAAATTAACTTATAACTAAAAATAGACCCAAAAATGTTTACTTATGAAAACCTGGAAGAAATTAGGAAAACTTGGAAAAATTAAAAAAAAAACAAGTGGCAACCCTGAATAAAACTAACATTTGTTTTTAACTGCATTGAAGTATCAAAGTAGTTTTTATAATATAAGCAATGAAAGTTTAAGAGTTAGTAGTAGAAGATAAACTCTAAAAGATTATTATAAAATTAAAAGAATATTGGCTAAGATTAACTTCTTTTCTTTGATTCGTAGCAAAAACTTTTTACCAAGCTGGCTAAATCTTAAAATTTAATTGATGTTTTAATAAAACTATCTTATTGTATGTACTTAAAGTTAAAAATGAAGATCATTGATTTTATTATCTAAAATATTGTTTTAACTACAAGATCTCAATTATTGACCCCTTAAAGTTGATACACTAAAGTAGATACTAAACAACCATGACTTCAGACTTCATTTCCAATTCTTATGTTAAAATAATTTTCAATTTTATACACTTAAAAAAATTGTATAAAAAACTGTATGCACTTAATTTTAAAATAACATTATTTTACAGTTTTGGTTGCCAGTGTTCAGAGAAAAGTACTGCACAGAAATTCTCTACTACAGTTTAAATATAAAAAAATCATTTTTTAAAATTTGATCATTGTTGTTTCAATAAGACTAATATATACATGTACTAATGTATATAGTAAATGTTTTACTAATGCAATTGAAGAATAGTTAGTAAATTTATCTAATAAATTTGTCACTGATAAGAAGGTGAAGAACAAATGGATGTTTCACAAGAAGAAGAGCCACATCCAACAGAAGTCACCCTGGAATTGAAGCCTGTCAGCTCCACATACACTTATGCTGAGCAGCAAGAATACAACCAGATGTGTTCTGCTTCTACTTCCTATGAAAACAAGTTGGTTTCGTTTTATCAAATAAATATTTTGTTGTTTTTCTGTATCATAGTAGGTTTGCACACATACTAATGGAAAACTTGTTTAGTTGGTGGGCCAAATTTACTTGAGAAATTCCTTCTATGGCTAGACTTTTTAAAAAGCAGTATTAGTGGGCTATGTAGTTTTGAATATTTTTACAACCATAAAGAAAAAAACTGTTTGAAAACTAAATTGTTTAAATTACTGATTCATAAAAAACAACTGTGTACTAAAAATAAATTAATAAATACATTGTATATTTATTATTAGTAAAAGCTTAATTTTATTTGTTTTCTACAAAGCTAAAAATACTCCATAGCCACAGATTTCTATTTGTTGGCAGATTCTGGTCTACAGGTCATATATTTCCCATCCCTACTCAATACTATTGTTTTTGAACTTTTCGAAGTTTTTTAGATTGTTACAAGAATATGAAGTATTCTTAACTTACACAATAACAGGGTTGCCACTCGGTCAGGAAAAGTCAGGAAATCAGGAAAAGTCAGGAAAAATTTGAAAAAATTACAAAAGTCAGGAAAAGTCAGGAAAAAATGGGGGGTTTTGAAAAAAAGTCAGGAAAAGTCAGGAAATTTGATAAAAAAAAAGTCAGATTTTGTCAGTTTAAATTTACAAAATTCCTTGTTATCCAAAGCCTTCAAATGGTAAAAGTTAATTGAAAGTCCTTTAAAGTCAGAAAAAAATTCCAAAATTTTCCTAGAAATTTACAAAAATATTTAATTTTATTTCCAATGCCTTCAGCTGGTATAAATTAGTAAAATATCCTTTAATAAACTGCAAAATGTTCCTTATATGTCATTTGTTTATCTAGATACATTTATGCTAGGATTTGCTAAAAAAATGTTTCTTTTTTCAGACAAGCTGTGTTTATAAGATAATAATACAAGTATTTTGCTGATAGGGCTGTTTATTACAAACATCAATCATACACAGATGGTTGAAGTGATGTACTGGAAGTTTGATGATAGAATTCAGCAAAAAACTATTGTTTATAACCTGTATTAAAGTTAGATTGGAAGCTTTATATAGTTTAAAGTGTTAGATTATGTATTTTAGAATAAGTTTAATTTAAGAGCTTGATTTAGAAAAGTCAGGAAAATTTTGGTAAAAAGTCAGGAAAAAGTCAGGAAAATTTTCTTAGCTTGATGAGTGGCAACCATGCAATAAGCTTAACTTGTTAGCGAGAAAAAAACCTTAAAGTAGATAGATTGGTTAAAAAAAATTTAATAATGTTGTTATATATATATAGTTATTTTTACACTTTAGTTTAGAACCTTAACTTTCTACCTACAAATTTTCAAAAAAAAATCCAAAAATTTAATTTTTATTTTTTCGTGTTACTCGTCCTGTGTTTAGTATTAAGAAAATTTATTTGAATTTTAAGATGTTTTAATTTATAAAAAGTTTTGATGAACCACAAATTTTTTATTGTCAATTTTCTCAGAATTAAAAAAATAAAAAATATCTATCTTTATCTTCATTTGTAAAATTTAAGACTCCAATTTTTTAGGAAAGGTTCCTTTTTTAGTTTTAAGACTTTGAATATTGGTATTTTTAAAATATTAAAAATTTAAAATAAATAAACCTTGTTGATAAAAAAAAGTTCTTGTATTGAAAAGATTTAAATATTGATAATGGACTTACTGTAAAAAGTTAAAAATTTTGAATGTATTTTAAGGAGAAGATAATTTTTTAGTGAAATAGTCTATTTTTTTGCGTTTTTGATTTGCTCTTTCTTTAATGAACTTAATGAGCTCACCAACTTCGCTTGCTTTTATCTCAAAATTTACTTTCAGGGTTGCCACTTTACCTGGAATCCTGGAAAAACCTGGAATTTTACATTTTAGGCAAAAAAAAAACTGGAAAAACCTGGAATTTTTAAGAATTTTAATATGTTCAGTAGTAAAATTTCGGTTTGACTCAAAACATTTATCATATAGATAAAAAGAATTTGTCATCACCAAAAATATTTTTATTAAAAAATACATTTTAAGTAGCTCTACAGTATCTTTTAAATCTTTTTATACTATTGAACACAGTTTCTTACCTTAAATTTAACTTTACACTAAAAATAGACCCAAAAATGTGTACTTTTAAAAACCTGGAAGAAATTTGATAAACCTGGAAAAAATTTTGAAAAAATGAGTGGCAACCCTGTTACTTTGAATTTTTAAGTGGCCAAAAATGTCCGATAGCTGAGATAGAGCTCTACTAAAAACATCAACTTGTAAAAATCAAGGTGGACCTCGCTATGGCCTTATTAAACTTATAATTATTTTCATAATTACTGTATTAGCTAAAATAAAAAAATGCTTGTTAATTTTAACACGTTTTTAAACAAATAAGAAAATGTATTACAATTTTGTTTTATTTTAAATCCCTGAAACTAAATCAATTCAAGTGTTACCTTACAGTATTTTAGCTCTTCCTTAGTTTATCTTGTACTGAATAATTGTGCTTAAAAAGTTTTTACTAGAAAAAAGTCAGAATGATCTACTAATGAAGTTAAGACATACTACTAATTTAATATAAATTATAATTTTTTTTTGGTTTTGTTCCAGCTTAATAAACATTAAACACTGAGATTATTGATATAATGACCTTCAAACAGTTATTCCAGGTTTGTTAAGGTGGTTAATTTAATATTCTTCAAACAGTTATGAAAGCTTGGAAACTTACCAGCCTCTCACAACGGTTTCTTCAGAAAAAAATTGTCCAAACGACAGGTACTATGAACAACAAGACACATCTTGTTAGTGAATTATTTTAAACAAGTTAAAAAAAAGAAATTAAATTACTTTTAAGCTTTGTACTTATACAGACTCAGGTATTTATATTGTTTAGTTTTTATTGTTAGTATAGAGATCAAATAGTTTTCTTTTGCATATAAATATCAGGGTTGCTACACACTCAGGAAAACTCAGGCCGGTAAGATATTTTTTTAATTTCAGGACGACCAAGGTTAAGTCAGGCTAGTTTGAACTATTAAAAAAATCTCAAGAATGACTCAGTTAAGTTTGCTTTTTATTAAAAAAATCAGGATAATTTTAAGATTTCTGAAAATTTTAAGCTGTTTTTTTTTCTTAAATTTGAATGAGATTTAGTTATTAAGCTTCAATATTTTGTTAAAATAATATAACTAATTGGAGATGTTTGTGTAATTTTTAATAATTTTTTAAAGTTTTTACTTTTTTTTATTGGTGGTGTGAAAAAACAAAGGGTAACAAAAGTTTTTAGTCACTCAAAATACTAAACTCTGAAATACTAAATGCTTTCTTGAACTTCTAGAAAAAGTTGTTAACAAATATAGGATAAGTATTGGTATGACTGTAATATAGCCTAAAACATATAATCACTTTCAAGAACACTTTATTATTGATTGAAATTTGTGTTTTTACAGCTATTAAACATTCAAACAAATTTTGAAATAAAACTAAATTCGTGCGGTATGACAGTTTTTTTGTTATTGGAGGAGAAAAGTAAAATTGTAACTTAATAAAAGTCTACCTCCTCCTGAGTATTTTGAGATAAGTACCTCAGCTTTTCAGGAAATATTTCTTGCAATATTAAGAAAAATCCGTTATAAAAGTTTAGAAAAAAAAAAAAGGTTGTATGACCATAAAAAGTTCTATTCTTTAAAAAAAAACGGCTATAAATTTAAAAGTTCCTTTCAAATTTATTTTATACATTTTCCAAGGAACATTTTTTGATAATTTAAGGTATTTATCTGGAAAAACGTGGGAAGGGATAAATTTTAAAGAAATACTCAATTTTTTTCTTCTTATTTTGAGCCTCCTCCAATAAAGAATCTATTAACTCTCCAACTAAAATTGTTTACATCTCAAAAGTTACAATTTTAACAAATAGTAAAAAGTAACTTGTACTTAAACATTAATGTAAAAATAAGAATAAAAGCGGTCCCCCTATGACCTTAATAAAAATGTTTATTAGTTCTTTCTTTTAAATTGTTAATTAAAAAAGAATTATTTATGAAACAACTACTATTAAAGGAACCATAGTTTAAAGGAGTAGTTTTATGAATTATAATATTAACTAGTAATTTTTTTGATAAGCGGACTAGATTTACTAGAAAAACTTTTTCACCAGCACGACTTCTAAAACAATTTTTACCAAGCCGGATATTTAAAGAAATTGTATAATCAATATAAAAAAATCGTAAAAAACTTGTAAAAAACATGTTTTACCCCCCCCCCCCCTATGGCCTTAAAAAAGTTATAAAATGTACTTATCCTATTATGATAGCTACGTCATTACAACCAAACTAATAAATTACGTCCTTTTATCTAGTTATACGTTAAATTTGGCCAACCAAACTAATAAATTACGTCCTTTTATCTAGTTATACGTTAAATTTGTCCAACCAAACTAATAAATTACGTCCTTTTATCTAGTTATACGTTAAATTTGGCGCTTACCAACAAAAATCAAATAAGATTTTAGTCTAAATCGAGGAATATATTAAAATTCAAAATTTTATCTTACAAACCATGTTAGATGTTAAGTTCATAAGAACAAAAAAACTGCTGCACCAGTCAACAGTTATGCAGTTATCTAATTTAGTGTAAACTTTATATATCAATATATAAAATAAGTTAATTATTGTCAAAAGACTAAAAAAAGTATACTATTAGTTTATAAAATTAGCTATGGTCAACTTAAAAAAAAAAGATAAAAATAGTTAAATCAAAAAGTAAACATTAAAAACAAAAACAACGTTATTAGAAGTTTTTCAAATTTACCATATTTTCACCAAGCTACGTAATATTTACTCAAATTTTAAACTTAAACACATTCAGTCTGTTTTTACAAAAAACTCCAAGTCATATTTTTGGTATAATAAAACAACTCATCCGCTATATATAAAACTATCCTGACTCAGCAAAATATAGTTGAAGGTTTTTTAAGCTACCCTAATAAAACAACTCAGCTGTAACATTTTGTTCAACAGTCATGGAAGACGCCAACGACCCGTCAGCCAATCAGAACGAAGATGAAGTTGACGACTACTACATGTTCGGCGTGGAACACGACGACTTTGACGTGGAGCTGCTGAGCGACGAGGAAGTTCAACACTGGGAATTACCCGCGAGTGAAAGCACGATTGACGTGAAAGTTGAAGACGTGAATGAAGGTTTTTTTTTTAACGACCAATTTTGATCAATGAAAAAATTATTGTTTTTTTTTTTGTGTAATGCAGTAGATTTATTTTACATAATAAATTGCAGGTGTAAAAGAACCCAGAGAAGATAATATTGCAAGTATCTACAAAGTACTTAATATAAAAAACACAAAAAATGATATAGACCCCAGTGATGTAAGTTATTTAAACTTTTATTAAAATAAATACAATCAAAAAAATAGTGTGTAAAATTGTATTTTAACATACTGTGGCAATACAAATTTAAGTTATACTACAACTACATACAATGCTTAAAGCAAACGGAGGTTTTTCTTGTTTTCAAAAAGTACTTATACTGTAGAGCTCTATCTTAAAATCTAGATGAGGGTTCCCCTAACTTTTATTCAAAATACCCCCTAAACTAAAATAAAAAAAGCTATTTCGCCCTTTAACAAGATTACTCAAACACCTCCTATGACTTTTTTTTTGCTCTTGATCATTAAGTCCAGAATGTCTAGTGTAAGTTTTAAAACTACCATTAAAAACGCCTAAGACCTTTTTTTGCTCTTCATCATCAACTCCAGAATACCTCCTGTATGTTTCAAATTATGACCTCATGACCCCTTTACAGCTAGATGCCCCCCTTTGCTCCTCATGGCCTCCTAAATTTCTGTCAGTGCTCCCAAAGGGGCTCTTGGCTCACTTTGGGAAACCCTGATCTAGATATTTCTACATCTTTAAAAAGTTCAAAATACTTATGTACTTATAAGAATATAGTGTTTAAGAAAACCTTATTGGAGGTGCAAGCCAAACAAGCGAAAAATACTGGTTTATTAGAAACTATCTACACATTATTTTTATAAGCAATTCTGTTTAGTTTTCATAACTTTATTCTCAATTCAGACAAGAAAAATTGATCAATTATATAAAATAAAGTTGTTTAATAAAACAAAAAAAGATTTCATCTAATAAAACTAACTCAATAAAAACCCCCTAGCTGATACTGCCGAAGCAAAGGGTGAATATACCAACTGCAATGCAGAACCTGATGGGGCAGGCCAACAAGGAATACATGAGGGGCGCCCACCAGCAGGCGATAAAGATATGCAAGAGGATCATTCAGGAGCACCCTCAGTGCTTCAAACCGTACGAAACATTGTCGGAAATTTACTCGGAAGTGGCCAGAATGGGCGGCTCAAAGTTTGTTGACGCTTTTACAAGTAAAAAGATGCTCATGTGCATCAATGTTATTGAAAGTTTTTAACACTTCACAATTGAGTTATTTTTCAACCACTGATTTTTGTTGTACATTTAAACTGTTTTAGTTTGTAGCTTAAGTATATGTTTGTAAGTTTATTAGCTTGAATTCACTATATCATTGCAGTAGCCAGACGCTGGAGGAATTGACAGAACTGTCGGTTGAGTGTCAATATTTCGCCGCAAGCTTGCGATTGGACAATTCAGCCAGAACGTGGATTCTGATTGGTGACGAGTTCCTCAACATAAACAAGAAACATCGCGCCACCTCTTGCTTTAAAAAAGGTTTACTGTTTGTAAAATTATTTCTGCAAGAAATTTTTTTGATAAGAAAATTAAGAGTTTTTTAATGTGCATATAAATTTATTTTGACTAATTCAGTTTCACTTCGGTTTAATTGAAACTAAACCGTTGCGCAAGAACGTAACAAGATTATAAGAATATAATTAAATTCCCTAAATCAAAGTTTATCCTCAATATCATTGCAACTTTAATCATAAATTGATTGATCTGCCAATATGGTGTGCGTTTAAAAAACTGCAACAAAACGTAGCGTTCAAGCTGGACAAGGAAAACATGGAGCTGGCAAAGAAGCTGAAGAACCTGATATGCGAAACGGTGACTTCGGAAGCCGTCAAGCTGGAATCGTTCGAAATCATCGTCACCGCCATGAAGGATTCCGAGCAAGCGTGCAAGCTCGCGTACGAACAAGCAACGTGAGTTGGTATTCGGATGCCTTTTATATTTATTCTGACCACGTGCATATTTTGTTTGTTTCTCTATTTATCTGTTTTGGCTGGGTGAGGGTGCTATACTTCATTACAGTTGTTAGTGTAACACGAATTTTCAACGAAAAAAGTATTAACTTCATTAAAGTTAATTTTTTCAAAAATTTACAATTAAAAATAATGAAAGAGAGTTTTAAAGTAGGTGTTATGGTAAATTCGGGAACCGCTCAGTTTTAACCATCGCACAATTCCCACCCGATCAAATCCGAGAACCGCTTACCGACCAAGGGTGAGGTGAGGGTTAGGGGTAACAGTGATAGTTAAAAAAAACAAATAAATTATTTAATGAAAAACTAAATAAATAAAAATTAAATATATAAATAAAGAACATGAAAATAGATTTTGGGTGGGAATTGTGCGCGGGTGGGAAATGATTGCGGGTGGAAGTTGTTAGTATACCGGTAAATTCAGTTTAATCCCATTTAAATTGGTATCTTTTTATTATTAGCTTAAACATTTTACTTAAAGTTTTTTTTAACCATTTTGTTATTCAAAAAATCAAATTGTTATATATTGCAGAAAGGCTTTCCAAGAAGGTAAGAAACGTGAAACGAAGTACGTTTAGTTAAAATATATCTAAAGTTGCTACTTTATTTTCAAACGTTAAAATTTTAGAATAAAAAGTGTATGTTTATTTTCAAATAAGTAAATGCTACAAATTGCAGTAAGGCAATGAAAGAACGTTACTACGAAGTTGCGATAAACCTGTTAAAGAAAGTGATGCGCTTTCACAAAACGTGTTTCGATGAGGAGAAGCTGCACCATTTGTGTGAACTGTGCGTGGAATGCAATAAATGGAAAGACGTTTTGAAGGTTTTTCTAAAGATTTAAACAACTTTTGATTAATAGGTATGTAAAAATACTCTTTAAAATTAATCACAAACTTTTCAACTTAAAGTGACATTGTTAAAGTACCGGTTCATTCATGAGTATTTACTAATTTTCAAAATATGTTTTTGTTTGACTCACATAAATAACTTTTGCTATAGATATGTTTTTTTTTAAAACTTTTCGTCTACCAATTTAGATTTAAGAAAAAAAGGTATGTGTTTTTAATTTAGTCATAATAATTTCTTTTCAGTTTACTAGATTTTGAATTAATATATATTATTTAAATCTGAACGTTCCAAAAAAAAAAAAATTTTCAGGCTTTGGACTTTATGGAAAAGATTAAACTTTTTTATTTAGCAGAAGACCAAACTACTGAATTATCTGAAGGTATATAGCAAACTAACTTTTTTTTCAATTAAAAATTTTTAACAACATTTATATATTTGTAGTTAGAAACTTTTTTATTAAAAAAATAACTTTTATTGTAGTAAAAACTTTATTAATCAAATCAGTAGTTATTTATAAAATTAAGTACTATCTGCTAACAAAGTGTACACATACTATTGTAAACTACCAAACAAATATTCACTAATAAACTTTTTTGATCTCTTCTTATTTTAAGTTGAAATCAACACTGGCTTTAATACCGAAAAAGCACATTGATATTTAAGACATAACAACGAACAAATTTTCTTAAAAGTTGACTTTTTTTTTTAATTACTATTCAGATCAAAAACAGAACGCTGCATTATGAAAAAAAAAAATCTTCACAGGTGAAGCGAAGAAAGTGCGAAGGAACGACGTTGAGAACATTCGCAGAATTGACATCCTTCCCATCCCGATCGACCTGAAGTCGAAAGCGGTGCAAGCCGCCATTCACTGCAATCTCACGCATTTGGTGCAAGACGCCATATCGAGCATAATCAAGCTGGACTCTGCGTTCGTAGGTTTGTTGTACGAGTGTTTGTAAGGATTTTTTTTTGTACTGTGTTTCTTAAGACAAATGTCACGTAGTTTTAATCTTTGAAGGGAAAAAAGTGTAATTCGAGTTAGACAAATTTTTCAGTGCTATTTAAAAACATCTTCAAGCAAAAATAAAACTTATCGTTAATATTATATACATAAATATATAAATAAAGGTAAATGAAATACCTCCAAGGTTAAGATTGTTTTGTTGCAGTAAACTAGTATATTAAATACTATGAGGGTTAAGTTAAGTCTTTTTCAGGGCTGCCAAAAAACCTGTAAGACAATTCAAGCTACAAAAACGGGAAAAACCTGGAATTAGAGTAATTTTGAAAAAACCTGGAATTTTGAGCAAAAATCACTAAAAAACCTGGAGTTTTGAACAAAAATCACTAAAAACCCTAAAAAAACCTGGAATTTTATACTTATAAATGTCAAGTAGTAAAGTTTTGATTTGCAACAAAAAATCTATCTTATAGATAAACATTTTTGTCATCTCCAATTTTTTTAATAAAAAAGACGTTTAAAGAAGCTTTTAGATACCTTTTCAATGTTGTTATACTATTAGGCACAGTTTTTTACCTTAAACTTAATTTTAAACTGAAAATAGACCCCAAAACGTCTAATTTTAAAAACCTGGAAGAAATTTCGAAAACCTGGAGAAAACTTGCCAAAATCATTTGGCAACCCTGCTTTTTGTTTTTCTTAACATGAATTTTTATAAATTAAGCAATTGTTTTTATAATACCTGAATTAAACAAAAAAATCAACAAAGTCTAACATTCTGACAAACAGCGGACGTGCAGATCAGTGTTTGCGTGGCGTGCTTCAAAGCCGGCCAGTACGCCGAATCGTTGCGGTTGATCGAGGAATTGGAAGTGCATCACTTCGCGCACTTTTCCACCAGCAAGGAGCTGTTCAAGCTGAAGGGGATGTCGCTGCTGAAGCTCAACGACTACCAGAGCGCCAAGGAGAGTTTTTTCAAGTGCCTGCAAATATCAGCGGAGGATTCGGTCGACATCAGGCTGGAGCTGGCCGCCATCTTGCTCGACACCGGGGAATACCGCGTCGCCATCGAGGTGTTTTGGTTGTTTATACAAAAGTTTAATTAGTCTGCTTTAACATAAGGGTTGATCATAGCAATTCAATGATCAAACCACAAGGTTTCGGTAGACTGAGACTTGATGTGGTCTGATGAACGTATTGGCATGATCAACCCTTATGTTAAACTTGAGCTTGTCTCGCGGCATACGAAAGTCCAGGCTTCTGCTCTGCAGACTTTCGCCGATGTTTTTGTTGAGTCTTCTTTTGTTTGTAAGCTTTTCAGATTTTGTAAACCTATTCAGTTTTTGTTAGACTTTGTAAGTATATCAAATTATTACTTAGAGTTTTACTTGCTTAAATTGTAGTATAAATAGTTTTAGTTTTGAACTAAATCCCATGTTTTAAATATACCCTAACAAAAAAAATTAAGTATTTTGATTTAATCTGTTGAACAATCACACTACCAAAAAACTATCAACAAAAAAAAAAAACTATATTCAACTTGTTATTTCACTCAAATTCTCAAACTTTAGTTAGAAGATAGTTGTCAATCATATCCTTATAATAATAACAATTTTTCAGACACTAGATGGAGCTGAGAACGGGGAGGATGAAAATGAAATTTCACCGAAAGACCAGATGAGGCTGCTGAATCGCAGATTCGAAGTTTTCAAAAAGTGGGGCCAACTTCCCAATAAAAAGTTTGTTAAAAGTATTTGTTTGCTAGTGTTTGGTAAGTGAGCGCGTTTGTTTTGGTGTTTAAGAAGACAAGCTGTGCCGTTTCGAGTTACCAGAACACTTTTATCAGCTTACATAGAATATTATTTAGTTTCAGAGTTTATTATTTTAGTGTTGGCTATTTAAAGTTCATAAGTTTTTTTTATAGTTGAAACCCTAGTTTGCGGTCTAATTTTTTCCCTACATTCTGTTTAGTTTTAGCAAAACTAAAAAGTATTGATAAGTTTGTATTATAAAAACTAGAATAGAAATGAATGATTTAAAGAAGATTACTTATGTAAATACAATACATAATTGGAATTGTTTTTGTTATTGACAAAAGCCAAAGTTCTCGATGCAAAAGCAGAGATTAATATTAATAATACAAAAGAAACTAATGTTCGGTTTGTTTACTACAGTTTCTACACTTAAAGCGTTTCATCAGAACAATAAAAAACTTAACATATTTTTTTTTACAAAAATACGAAGTTTCAAAAAAATTTGAATAATTTTAGTTAGCTAATGTTAAAAACAACTGTCTTCGCAACCAAAACATGTATCTTAAAAGAACAAAAGAAAACACTTACCAATAACAAAAATAGCAACAAATAAAAACTAAAAATAAAGTTGTTTAAAACTGCAGAAGTTGTTTAAAACCTTAGCCAACTGAAGTTATTTAGATTTATTTGAAACGTCATAATGTGTATTTCTGTGATTCTTTAAAAAAAGTTTATGTGAACTTTGTTATTGTTCTGATGAAACGCTTTATGTGTAGAAACTATAATAAACAATCCGAGCATTGGTTTTTTTTATTGTATTTATAGTACTTTTTACAGTAAAATTATTAAGTTATAATGTTTTTAAAAAATTGTATTTTGCAGATTATTTTTCTTAAAAATAAAAATTGCACAGAAGTTTATATTAAGTTATGAAAAGATGGAGTTTAACATATATATAGTTAGAAACACTGCTTTAAACAAAAGGTTAAGTTAAAGAAACATTTTGCTCAGTTTTACTGAATTATAGTGATCTAACCGATTCACAAAATTAGGATACGATAGATCACTAACATACTAACTGATAGACTATTTAATTAAAAAAATAAAAGATAGTCCCTGGAAGTAAATGTGTGTTTATTAATTCTTAACTAACTTATATCCTTAATGCTAATAAACATGATTAATCACAGAAAGAAGCTAGCAGCTGCAGCGGATGTTGTATTGATTATGTTCGCCAACAGATTGAAAAGTACTTTCAAAACTGAGGTTAATTTCAATTAGTACCTTTTCTTCTTAGTACAGACAGTTTTTTTATTTTCCATTAAAATAAAAGGACTTTTTTTGTTTATTTTCGTATCAGAGTTGCTAAAAACCTGACATTTGACAGTTTGTAAAAAAACCTGGAGTTTGAGAAATCTGGGAAAAGCCTGGAAAATCTAAAAATTCGAACAAAAATAACTAAAAAACCTGAAATTTTAAAGAAGTTTTACATAGAAAGTAATGAAATTTCGATTATATATGAAAAATCTATCATATAGAAAAAGGAAAAAAATAAAATTTTCAGCTGTCAATAGTGCAGCGAACTAGGAAATCAACCAACCCGTTCGCAGGCGAAATCAAGCTGACTTGCAAGAGGCTGGGTAAGCAGAGGATTGACGAGGAATTGTACCTGAAAGCCGACTGGCAGGTCTTCAAGCAGAGGCAGTGGATCGACTTTTACAAGGTTTCAATTGTTTTGATACTGTTTTACTGGTATGCTTGAGAGCGCTAGTGTTTTTGACAATTTTTAGTTTTGCTTTTGGCACTTGAACGCGAGTTTGAAATATGAATTTACTTTTTAATTTGGAAAATAGTCTAGTGTTCAAGTTGAAAATTGTACCACATTCAGATTAGTATTGAATGATAAATAACTTTATTCTATAAATGTTTTTAGCTGTGTTGGTGTTGACTTCTAGTAAATGAGAAGGGATAGTTTTTAAATATAATCTTTTGTAATTTTATGATAGTATTAACACTCCATATTTACTAAAAACTGATTCATAGTTTATACAAAAATTTTTAATTTATATCTATTCTTTCTTAACAAAAACATTGGCGAAAGTCTACAGAGCTTGAGCCTTTCGTGTGCCGTGAGATAAGCTCAAGTTTAACATAAGGTTCATACCAAAAAAAAATCTTTCTTAAATACAAATAATTTGTAACTTGATATTCCAAACTATTTTAATATTGTTGCTGCATTTTTTGATCTTTTAATATTGTTTCTGTAGTACAAGAACTTTTACGAGCCAAGACTTCACCAGTAAGTGGTTGGTGAAATAAAATAAAGCAGTATTAATAGCAAGCCAATGTTTTAAAATTATTATATTGACCACTTTGACTTTTTGATTTCGTATCGCATCTCAAAATAACTAATAATGAATAATTTAAATATTTAAACAAGGAGTTGCTGAACCTGCTCAACACGTGCAAAAGATACAAGGAGGCCGCTTTGATAAGCGACCAGATTATGAAGGAGAAACACTTCTTTTCGCGCGCGAAAATTTCAAGAAGCAAGCTGGAAGTCATTTTGTTCAGGTTCAGCCTGTTGAGCGGGTGGTACAGTTACGCCTTCGGAATACTCAAGTTTGTTGATGTTTGAATGAAATTGTTTGTGTTGTTTGTTAATTAAATAGATACTTTGCTGCACTTTTATTAATTTTTAATTTAACAAACATAATTAAACTTATCAAGCAGTATTTTCAGCTAATTTTGGCGTTAAATATTTTTTTTTAATTTTAAACCGTATTGAAAAATTTTAATGCTTTTATAAATCGCAACCAAACAAAGACTGTGTTTTATATTATAACCTTACTATATATTGTTACCATACAAACCTGTAGTATATCAATTGAAGGAAGATGATCTTATCGAAGAAGGAGGACCAGTCGTCGGTGCAGAACCACGTGTGGAACATATTCAATCAGGTGGTCACCAGGCTGTCTCACAGTTATCAGGTGCTTATGTCCACCCGCAAGTTCCTCCACAGAATCATGGTGGTCAGTATTTGTAAAAAATATTAGAGCAGAAATTTATTGTGCGTTTAATGTTGTTATTTATAATAAGTTCGTGTTTGTTAAATAATATCTATATCCCAGTATTGGTTATCTAATATTTTATTCCAGTAGTGATTGATTTTACAACAATAATGCTTTTTATAGTAAGTAAACTTATGTTGACTTTTTTGTTTTGTGCTAACGTAAAGTATTATTTTAACGACTAGTTAAGTTTACCACTTTTTATTTGCAGAGTAAATTAAAATTTTTCTCTATAATGATAAGTTATATTTTGTGATATTTTCAAAGTTTATTACTAGCAAAACAAAGTGATTAATCTATTTTTTTTTAAAGCATTCACGAAAAGCAAGTATACAATTACAGGTACAAGATAAGAAAGTTTACCCGCTTCAAAGCATGTTCGCTCATGGAGATATTGCATCTTCTAATTTCAGACCTGCACTTAATTATTACATCGAACTATTAGAAGAAGTTTGTCAGTTTTTTGTGTATGTATCTGTACTTTATTGGTTTTTGAAAATTTTCACTTATCAAAAACAAAATAGTACAGAATAAAACTCAGTAATATATTTTATTAAAAACCAAGTAAAGTTTTAAAAAGTAAGTTATTAAACGTTATTAATAACTTGAATTCCTTTCTGAGAAAAGCTAAAAGTATATAGTTTTTTAAACTCGTTCTTTTACTTCTATTTAAAATTCATAATTTTTTGAAACTTTAATAGTATCCTTGTGTAATGTATTAAAGTAGTGATTGTGTAAGTTAAAGTAAGGCTTTTAGAGTTAAAAAATATCTTTAGAGTCATTTAAAAAATGTACTTAGCTTTTTTAAGCCAACTTTCGTCAGTGCTAACGAATAAACTTACCTGATAAATAACAAGAATACTTGCAGGAGCAAGAAAATCCTGAACTGCATTTGATAGTGGGAATTTGCTACTGCCACATACTCACGCAGAAAACTTGCGGTAACAAGCACACTTATGTCGCACAAGCCTTCGCACTCCTTGCCAAGTATTGCCAGGTTTGATTATTTTGATAATTTTTTTATCACGTTGAAGATCCTCAATGGCAATTTTTAGTTTTCTTGCTAGAATATTTGTTTTGATAAAGTCTAAAAGCTGACGTTTTTTAAATTAATGAAACAAAGCTATTTGTAATATTTCATTGTTAGGTTAATTAATAAAGATGAATAAAAGCTATGTAAAGGTTATTTTTTTTAAGTACAGTTTTTACTCTGCACTAATTTCATTCGGATATAAATACCCGCAAACATAAGTCTAACTTCGTGCATTCAATAACAATAAAAACTACTTAAAATTTTTTATTAAAATTATGAGTCAGCTTCTGCTTTAATAAGTTCACAAAATATCCTTCGCTCAGGTAATGATGTTCCTTCTTATAAACCTTAAAGGCCAGTTGGCATGATATTTCAAATAAAACTTGAAAAAACCTGTATAATGTTTGAAATGGCAGCTGCGGAACAACAAGCAGGAGTCGCTGTACAACATCGGGCGCGCCTTCCACCAGATCGGGCTGAACCACTTTGCGGTGCACATGTACGAGGACGCGTTGAAGTGCGGACCACCTGCCAATGTGGTCGATGCGGTGTGCGAGGACAGCTTCGACCTCCGGCACGAGATCGCCTTCAACCTCAGCTTGATATACCGGCAGTCGGGCAACCACACGATGGCCAACTACGTGCTGTTCAAACACAACGTCGTTTGATGCTGCACGTGGTTCTGAATTTCAATTGAGAGTTTTAGTTTGTTTTGCTGCTTATGCTTTTTAGTAAATTTTTGTAGAATTTTATTCCTACTTTTATCAGAGCCGTTTGAAATATTTGTTTTTAAGCACAAACCTTCAGTTATTTTAATTTTTTTTCTTTCGACAAGCTTCAGGGTTGCCACATGGTCAGGAAAAGTCAGGAAAAATTTTAAAAAACGACAAAAGTCAGGAAAGGTCAGGGAAAATTTGGTGGGTTTTGAAAAAAAGTCAGGAAAAGTCAGGAAATTTGATAAAATTAAAAAAAAGTCAGATTTGTCAGATTAAATTTACAAATTTCTTTATTTTCCAAAGCCTTCAAAGGTAAAAATTAACTAAACATCCTTTAAAGTCAGAAAAAATTCCAAAATTTTCCTAGAAAATTACAAAATTACAAAATTAGCTGCTTATTTTCCAATGCCTTCATCTGGTATAGATTAATAAAATATCCTTTATAAAACTGCAAAATTTTTCTATTAACATGTTGAACAAGTACCCTACTTACCAAGCAGATTTTGTAAGCTTTATAGTATTGATGATCTGTAGCAAGGACACTTCCATAGTGAAACTGTGATATATACACAAAAGTTTAATTGCAAGTAGTGTTCATGTACTCTGTCACTGTCAAATAAGGGAAGAAAAGCACTCACTGTACATATGAATGGAGCTGAACATAGAAATAGAAGGCCATGAGTTCACTGAATCTAATAATTTTTCTATAATGCTGGATCAAGCTCCAGTGGGGTAAGTGGTGAGAGCAGCGGCAGAGTAGCAAGTTGTGAGAGCAGTGGTGTAAGCCCATCAATAGGTTTGGTAAGTAAGTCACAAACCACAACCGCTGAAATTTTATGGGCATTGCACACTGTCAAGCACAATTACTCAGCTAGTTCGTGTAACAAACTGGCGTAGCTGAGCAAAAAATGTTTCCTGACAGTGCAATGGCACAGTCATGTCAGATGGCCCGAACAAAACTATCATACATGATAAATTTTGGCCTTGGACCACATTTTGAAAACATCTTGCAAGAATAATAATGGACAAGTTGTGTTTATAAGGTAATAATATAAGTATTTTGCTGATAGAGCTGTTTATTGCAAATACATTAATCATACACAGATAGTTCAAGTTATGTAATGGAAGTTAGATGATTGAATTTAGCAAAAAAAAAACTGTTGTTTTAACCTGTATAAAAATAAGATCAAAAGCTTTATATAGTTTCAAGTGTTAGATTATGTATTTAAGAATAAGTTTAAATTAGAGTTTGATTTAGAAAAGTCAAGAAAATGTAGGTAAAAAGTCAGGAAAAGTCAGGAAATTTTTCTCAGCTTGATCTGTGGCAACCGTAAAGATTGCATAAAAGCTCTTTAGGTTTTACTCTTTTGTAATTGTGTTGATTTTAAACTATTTACTATATTGGAAGTTTCGTTTAGAAAATTGAAATTTTAGGAAATTATAATTTTGTGCTACCTAGTTTTTTTATTATACTAAAAAGTTAAACTGATGAAAATGTATAAAGTAAAAAAAAATTGTATTTTTTCTTCGTTTGCTGTCTTAAACAATAAAACAACACTAATTATAAACCAATAATTATTTAATGAGTTCTCTTTTTTATGCTATTTATACTTCTAGAAATAAGACACTATTTTTTACATTGTTGTATAAAATGTAGGTTTTTATAACATATAAGCATTTGCAAGCCTTGAACACATTATAATAATTTTTTAAAGTTTAGTATTCTAAAGTATGAAACTTTATCTTCTTAGTTTTTTTAAGTTTTAAATTTTTTTCATCAGTCTGCTATCAAAAATATGAATATTTTTGTATTATAGTTTAGTAAGAACATTTAAAAAAAGTTAAAAGTTTGTAGGGTATTTTTGGATTTTAAGTGAGTTTGAACTTGTTTTTGATCTTTAAGTTAACTTGAATATTTCAATTTATAACTGTTATAAATTGATTTTTTCTACAAAATGTATCTTATAATTTATCATGTTTTTATGCAACTTTAAAAGACGATATATTTTGACTGCCGAATAAACTAGTTATTTTCTAATGGTTTGTTTGCCTTTAGTATTATCTAAACTAGCCAATTCAAAGAAATTTTAAAATCAATTCTAGAACCTCTTAAGATTTATTTTAACATTTTAAAAAATTAGCTTTAAGTTTTCCATGGCGTAAGAAACAAATACACGTCTTAATTGCATTAATACTTAGCTAGCTAGTATATTTGCAAATGTATCTATCGAAATGTAATTAAGCCTTTTTATCTTAAAAGCTACAAATCGCGGTCAATAAACAAGACAATCAATTCGTTTTGCACGACAATAAAGCGAATATTTTTAATGAGTGATCTACCGAATCCACAAATTAGGAGCTTACCGAATCTGGATCTTTTTTTAATTAAAATCTGGTTGGATCCGGATAGAATACTGCATACACAGTAACAGTAAACGTTGTCTTTGTGCGTATGCTTGACTTTTGGTTGTCCCAAACTCTTGCAGTCAAACGAGAGAAAGTGCCTGAAGCTTAACCAACACAACTTTAACTTTAAAAATACAAAAATCCTTTAATTGAAAATCGTCTTTGAAACTTTTTAACGGGCTAGTATTTATAAAAAAAACTATCGTTAATAAAATCATATTCATTTGCGTTTAAGTTTAGTTTTTTTAGATTATATTTGAAACTTTTGTCAGTAACAATGTTCTCCTTAAATATTTTAACTGTTGACATATTTACTAAAAGCTGAAAAAATAAACTGTAAGGTCAATAAAAATGAAAACATAATTTGAAAGTACCTTTTTTAAAAAACATACTATTTTAATATTACTTTTAAAATATGTCAAAAGTAACATGGGTTGGGCGATAAAGTATTAGAATAAACTACAGTTAAAAGAATCTAATTTTAGAATTAGTTACGTTAACTGAGAATTTGTTTTAGATGTCAACATTTTAAAACTGAACAAAAATGATCTTTTGAAAATACATTTTTGTTTTTTAATTCAGGACGGGTTTTAAAAAAAATTTTGGATGTCGCAAGACATTTATTTTAATATATTTCTTAATATATAAATGTTATATACTTTTTTTTTATTTGGGTAATTTTCATTATTAAGATAGAACATTATAGCTTTATGAATAAATTTAAACAAGTTTACTTTTTACTTAAAAAACGAAGAAGAAGAAAGTTACTTAAAAATTTACGTTTTAATAAAGAATTTATAGTTTTAACAAACTTAGAGGTAAAATATTACTAACAAAATAAATAAAATTACAAACTTAGTTAAAAAAATTGACTTAAATTAGTTAATTGAAATGAATAAAAAAAATGGTAGCAAATTGTTTATAGTTTTTGCTCAGCCATCTGTTTTATGAATTCCAGTTCTATTACGAAATAGTTCTTTATAACCTAACATTGTCATGATAAATTAAAAAATATTTAATTAGGCAAACTAAAACAAAGAAGTAACTAGCTCTTTGCTTAAACTTTTAAGTCAAGAGTAAATATTAAAGATTTGTTAATAGTAAATTTATTTACTCTTAATACTTTATTTAGATTGATTTACAAACTAAGGATTACTCAAAGTTTTTGACGTAACTCCGGCTATTTCTTTATTCTTTAAAGGGTTTTTGTTTAAAAGAGGTACATACTATGAAAAATAATTCCTTGCTTATAATGCAGAACTCATATGAGATCAAAAAAACTAAACTGTAATTATTATATCAACTAAACCTGTAGTAAGTTTTTTAGTTAATATAAGCTACTAACAATTACCTTGTGAATATTGTTTTGAGCTTTACTAGCATTTTAACCGATAGTAACAAAACTTTTAAGATTAACCTAGAACTTATATAAGTTTAAAAGGCTTACTTGTTTATTTTTTTCAAAACTCACACTAGTTTTAAATATTTTTATAAATTTTAGGCATGGTTTAAACTTTAAAACTTGAGCTAAAAACTTTGTATTTTTAGGTATAATGTTATTTGAATTGATTTTTAAAAAGTTTAAATTTGGTTATGGTATCTTTAAAAACTTGCAATAATTAATTTTGTTTCATCAATTTAATGTAAATTAAACTAATATTGATAACTCACTATTGTTTTTTGTCTTGAGGAGTTGCAACTCTGTAGCTAATTTAAAGTATAATTATTACTTTTTTGTAAAACCAAAAAAGTAATAAAAAGGTAGCTTCTTTTGTTTTTAACGATTAATAAAACTCCTGTGTTACACTTTTTATTTTATTTTTGTGAGCTTCACTAACATTAATATATATTACAGGTGTATGCGAACATTCATATAAGTAACAACTGTCTCTGCTGTAGAAATTAAAAGAAGCTTTGCTGCTTGTATGGCATTGTTGCTCATTTACTAGATAGCAGGGACGTAGCTTTGTACGTTTCTGAAATCTACAGAAACGTATACTTACGAGCAAAAAAACTGACTCTGCTTTCTTAGCTTTTAGTATTCATTTATACTTAGTTATGCACTCCTGAAAGATAATTTTGACATAACATATATGTACTCTTAAGTATTTTTAGAGTCGTAAAAATTTAACGAATGAAATACATCCAAATTGTAACATTTAGCGCGTTAAAGCTTTAATTTGTCAAAAAGCTGCATTGCAAAATCATTCAATTTTATGTTACAAAAATTTGCATAACTAGTTGTTACTATTGACTACGTTAAGTGTATGGTTTTGAAAACAATACAAATGTTTTTGAGTTAAATTGTGATTTTTTAAAACTTATTTTTAATGAATGTTTTCTGAGTTTACGCAAGTGGTATGACATAAAGAGTCATAGGGGGTGTGGAGCAAAATAAATTGCCTTATATACAGTTATCACTCGTACTTCAACATTCCATTTTTGATATATTAACGTAGGTGCATATTTTCAGATAAAGTTCAAAAACATTAGAGGTAGTGTAAACTGCTGTGTTCCCGCTAAGACTTGTTATTTCAGATGTTTTAATTTTTGCAGATTCGTAACTTTTTTGAGCTAGCAACGTCCCTGCTAGATAGTAAAAATTTAAAAAAATATTTATGTAAAGTTAATTAAAAAAAATTAGTTTTAATGAACACTTAACTCTTGCTTATCAATAATGTTTGTGTCAGAGGTAAATACTTATAAAATCTATTATTGTTATCAGACATACAACTTTGAGAAATTAGTTGAAATATTAAGTTTTTCTCTATACATTAAGTTTTTGATAATGACTGATATAAAAGCAATTGGTTTTAACAACAGAAGGATATGCAATATCTTAAAAAGATACGCTTTAAGAGATACATAATATAAGTACATATTTCGATTATAAACAAATTTTATCATTTTAAACAAACCTTTACTTTAGTTATTGTATTAATTTTAATGTGCATACAGTCGTAACAGTTTCAAGAAAAACGTAGTTTATACATAATTTGTTTTTTATACAATCTGAAATTAGAAGTTTAGTTTCATTAAAGTTTATTGAACGACAAAAAAGAGCGCTCAAAATATTTGGTCCAAGGACCTGGTGCACGAAAAAACCTTTCGATTATCGAGTCGCACATCACGGATACCTTTAAATATCTTTTTCAGGACAATTTGTGCGATAACAAGTATATTTTTATTTTTCTACGACTTGTAATAATGTTTTTAAATTTTATATTTAGCAAAATTTAAATAATTATGTTTTTAAAATTATTGTTGAGTATACATATAGGTTTAATTTTCGGAATTGTAATTCACTCTGTCAATTTTTCAGTTAAGATGATACTATTTGACTTTGTGTTTTTGAAATATTTGCTCTTAGATCTTCAAATTTTTACAACAAGGCTTTCAAACACTACTCTAATAATAAATAAGTTTACAAATCATTATTACTACTTTTAAAGCAAAGCATCTGGAATATTAAGTCGTTAAAGCTTTTAAAAACTAAATTGCCTATTACAATCAAATTTGTTCACAAATTGACATTAATAGCAGAATCTTTATTTGTTTTAGTTGCAAAAATACACGTTGTTATGATTTAAACCTTTTTTCAATAAACAAAATAAAAGTAGTTTTGTATTGTTCAAATTTTCTTTCTTTTTATAATCTAAATAAAATAGATAAAATTAGTTTATTTTATGTTTTTCAAACAATTTTTTTAAGTTTGATTCTTTAGTTTAGTTTTAAACATGTTTTATTAATAAATTATTAGAGGTTTATTATGACAGAAATAAAATATTACTGTAGCATTATAAATAAGTACTACAACTAGCTTATAACGTTTAAGAAATTGATAGTTAAACTTGTTTAAGTTAAACATAACTTTATTAACATTATATAAGCATTTTAATAGTTTTGAATTCTTATAGTTTCAATATGCTTTTTTATTATAAACAGAAGGTTTTAGTCATCCTTTTTATTTTGTCTTGTAAAATATACAAGTTATCCAACTATACATTTTTTAAGTTATTTAAATTAAATAGAAATAGAATTTTAGATAAATAGAAAAAAGAAAAATTAGTTTTTTTATAAGACAAAAAAAATGTTAAAAAAATAAAAATATCAAGGAAAAGAATACAAAAAGTCTAGTTTTTACAGTATTAAGCGAAGAACATTGGTAGTTACTAATAGTATATTAGTCATGTATAACTTTATATGACTAAAGCATATTATTGTTAATATTTGTTTACAAAGTATTTTATAGCTGTTTGTTTTATTTACTGAATATCTATAATAAAAAAATAGGTAGTACTTATTTAATAGTTTCTTCATTAAATTTGTTTATGATTCTAACTGTTTCTTTGTTTAAATTTCTCGTTGTGAAGTAGAAAGCAGTTAATGAAAATGAAATTTTAAAACACTAGTAATATCTAAAAAATATTAAAAGTTAATTTGTTGTAAGTTTTGTTAAAAATACAGCAAAAAGTTTTTTTTTTATATTGTTGTAATTAACCAGAAATTTATTTAAACATAAGTATAACTAGTGTTTAGTAAATACTAAACTAAAATAAGTTAATACTAAACAGTAAATTTTTATTTTTTCTAGTATTGAACATTTCTAAACTAGTATATACGAAAAAAAGAACCTAATATGTTTTGCAGACTAATTCCGTTATATCAAAAATTATTTCAATATAACGTTTGGAAAATTTAGAAGGCATTAAATTGAGAGCTCTGAATGCAGAACTTGGAAAATGATTTATGTTTGAAACACAACATTTTAAAGTTCATATTATAACTACATTAACTTCTTTAAATATTTGACAAAAAATAAGTTTTTCAAATAATTTTTGGATTTTGAAGGTTAGTAATTTTAAGTATTTCTTCTTTACTAGTTTTAGGTATCTTACTAATGCGTAAACTTTAAGAATTATCTTTTGTTAATTTGTTTTTTATCCACTTTAATTGTTGTTTGACTTAATTTTTCTAAAAACATAAAAGTGTTGTTTTTCTGTATGTCAAAACTTATATAAGTTGTTCGGAATTTAATAAGAAATATTATAAAAACCACAAATAAACATTATTCTTTCCTTATTACACTAACAAATGTTTCTGTGAGTTAACGGGTTAACACACTTCAACGGAGCTCTGTAAAAAACAAATATTATAAGGAATAAATAGAAGCTATAGTAGGTACACATGTGTGTTTTATTAAAAATAAAATTAAATGCTATAGAATATTGTATATTTATGGTTTTTAGCAGAAACAATACATATTGTTAAATCCGACGGTAATAAAACTATATAATATTCGCAACTATTGAGTTTAAATTAGATAAAGTAATATAAAATACAAAATAACAAATCATTATATAAAGCAACTCACATGAAGGTCAAGAAATACTGACTTAAAATATTTAATTGTTACTAATCATTCAAAAAAACTTCCAACAATTACATCACGATATTACGCTTTTATATATTAAAAATAAAGTAAGATATTTATCTTCACTAAAAACTAGGTAAATTGTTCTTTAATTTTGTAAGAGTAGTAAGGTACTTTAATTTAAAATAGCTTTTGCAATTATTTTGAAAAATAATAAGTAATCTATTGTGAATGAAAAGAAGTAAAATAACAAACATTAATGACTGAATTAATAAATTATTCAGTAGTCAAGGTAATAAAGCTATAAAAACTTGGAAAATAATATGCGTTTCTAAAATGATTATAATGCTTAAATCTTTATAATAACAACAGTAAAGTTAGAAACAATTTAAGATAACAAATAAAAATTAAAAACTTAAAACAAAGCAAAAAAAAAAACTAAATTTGTTATAAAGCTATGATTAATAGTTAAATTACAGCGCCGTATATAAAAACACCACAACTTAAACTGCATATATATTGCATACCAAGTAAGATGATTGACCGCTGTTTAGAAAAGAGCAGTCGGGTGTAAAAAGTAAAAATGTTTTATATAGGTGTTTTAAATATATAGTAAATTAACTATATAATGAATTATAATAAATTAATAAAATATATTATGAACTGAATTATGTAACAAGTTATGAGTTTGTGTTTAAAAAGAAACCTTTAGTGTAAAACATACAAAAGTAATATATCAAAAATCTGTATTTCATATATATTTTGTCTTTTAATGCTTAAGTAAAATAAAAACAATAGTTAAAAGTTCTATAACTTAAGAGTATTCACTTTATTCTTAATATTATTTTTGTTAACGGACTTAATTTTTATTTTACGAAACCTTTTCGTTAAAATATTAGAGCCTGAAAATTGAAAGTTTTGATTATTTGTTACATTTACAATCATGATTTTTATTCATAACTTGAATTGTTGACATTTAATCCTTAAAACGTTCGAGGAAAAGTTATATTGTAGCAGTAAATTCTTAAAAAGTTGCTTAAAAACTTACTTAAACCTGGTTATCATTTGTAATATCAAAATAAAAATAAAGAAACTTTTGGTAAAGAACTTTTTTTTTTTTGGGATTAACTTTTCATTTTTTTAGTAATCCGAGTTAAGTTATGTAAATACTCATATTACAGGTTTTATAAAAGTGTTCAACTCAGTAAATAATGACATTTTTTTACAAAACTTGCAATGATATTTTCAAAGTCACTTAATTGATGTAATATGAGTTCCGTTAACTTTTGTCTATAATAAACAACTTTCACTACATGCCTTACACTTATTAAACTTTACTACAATGCAACTAATTATATCCCATATTTTAAAATTGACAAAAGACTTAAACAAAATAATCAAAGGTTTTAAGTTAAACAACTTAAAGTATTGAACAACTAACGGAACTATGTAGTATATTTACTATTTTTAATTTAACTATAATTTGTTAGTTTTTAAGGTGTCACTAACAAATACAATATATCTTACAGCAATAGTAACGTATTACAAATAATAAAAACAATAATGTCTACCGGTAAAGAAAATGCACAAGTCAATAAACTATCACTCTTAACCAGTTTTGAAGATGAAGAAAATGCACAAGTCGATATTACAGAAAATCAATTTACTAAGGTAGTTTGGAAGTATTTGCAATTCTTGCTAGTTATAGCCAAAACATTAACGGAAATAAAAGATGATGAAGATAAAATAAAGAGAGAAAAGAGAAAATTCATAGCTATAAAAAATGAGTTGTTTAATTTTCTTATCGCACATAAAAAAATTTATTGCATAAATGAAATAACAGTCGAGCTAGAGGATTGTTCAGTTGTATATGGAAAAACATTGAATATTATATATTATGGAAATGATTTTCTAAAATTAGAGGACATTGTAAAAATTAATGAAGTACCTAAAAAAAGTACTGAAAAAAGAATAGGGATATGTGCAGAAAGTTATAAAGGAGAAATACTTGACGCGATAAGATTAAAACAAGGAAAATCGCTCCTAACAATGCAAGATATTCACCAATTTTTGAGGAAACATTTATTAATTGATAAAAGCGACTTTAACACCAATTGTTCAAACTATGCAGATCTAAAAGATTACATTAAACAAAGAATTGAAGACTATTGCAATGAAGAAATATCTACTAGAAACATAAACCAGATGTCTTTTAGATTTCAAGGATCTGTCGAAGACCACGAAGATGAGATATCATGTGCGGTTTGCTTGAATGATTACGAAACAAATCAAGAAGTTTGTCGTTTACCCTGCAAACACTTCTGCTGTAGAGTTTGCACGGAGAAAATGTTTTCAGCTACTAACGAAGGATTACAGCCAAATATTTTGTGTCCAGTATGCCGCAATGATTGTACTTAACTGTATATTTTTGTAAGCTTTTATAAAATATTAAAAAAGCAAGTGATTGTGGTGTTACTAAACTTTTATATACTGAACTTCCAATTTAAGAAAATACGAAATAAGATAAAAGTAAAGGTGTATTTTACTTTCTAGAAATAATAAAATAAGTGTTTATGTAGTAAAAATTTTATTGTAAATAAAGTCGGTATGACTTTACATAAATAAGTATACGACATATTCTTCAGCTAAATTTTACTTTTTTACTTCTTTACAAAATTTTGAATGAACAAGTTATTTACCTTATTAACTTTAATCTAAGTAAAACAAATTTAATTATATTCAAAAATTTCTCATTTATTTATCACTTGGACTTGATGCAACCTGGTGGGTTGCCATCCATAGTCTAGATTACTTGTTTAAGGTTTATTTGTGGATTGAAAACTGTTATTTTTTCAATTGTATGCTTTAAATGATGTTTTGCTAGACGTACCTTTGAAACTTAACAACATAATTCAATTATTAATTTAACATAATCGAATATAAATTTATCTTTTTGAAATGGCATACAAATTTATATGTGCAAGAATTAGATAGTATTATATGAAGCTTTAGCTTATATCATTACGCTCTTTAAAAACACTGTATGAGTTGTCATCTCTAAGCCTACATAAGCTTATTATTGAATAAACGAGAACGTTGCCATCAGAACGGTGACAGAAGCAGTATTACAGTATCATTTTCCTGACCAACAGATTAATTGCAATAATGGCTGAATCAGCGAGATTTCGCGCCATTTTTTTTCTGCAGAAAAACCTTAAAACGGAGTCTATAAAAAAGATGTCTAAAATATCTCCGTCTTGAAAGTAGTATTCATAGCGGAAATTTAACAATAAAAGGCTTTATACAGCTTTTATGGAATCAATTTTTACTTCAATTACAACAAAACATACTGTTGTAGTCTTAACAATAAGTTTCATTACCGACGACGTATACTATCACTGCAATTTTGACATGTATTTCACAATAGAAAAATTTACATGTGTCAGTTATTCGTAAAAACTAACAAAAGCGTTTGATTTTTGTTAAAATTAGTTAAATACTAACTAGTTAGTTAAGTTACATAAAACAACTGAACAATTTTGTAGCATTTTATCAATATATTTATTAAAGCACTTCCTAATATAAATACACTTTTATAGGATATTAAAATATTTTACTATAATAAAAACTATACTTCATATAATACTTTTAGAGTGAAGCTAAAATATAATTCTAAATTAGAAACAGTATGTAATAATAATTTTTATTTGTTTTTATAGAATAAAATTGCAGTTATATTAGTTTGTTAAAATCACCTAGTTTTTTTTTCGTTTTTAGATAAGTTTGAAATTTTAAGTAACATAAAGTACTCAAACAATAGTAGTAAAAAAAGACAGATTTACATTATTTATCTTTTCAAAAAAATTAAAAAAATTTTAAGAAATTTATTCCTAAACTCAAAAAACGTTAGTTGAAATTTTTCTTTTTTAAATGTTTTAAACTATAAGGCGAAAATGTACCTAATCTAATCTAATAAGTCCTTAATTAGGATGAGCAAAAATAACTTAATCGCACTTCAAAATAAATAAAAAAAGTTTATGTAAAGTGTAGTCATTGTTGTAACTTTTAGAAAAGAACTGTAAAAGTAGCTAGAAGTATAAAAAACAGTAATAAGTTGCTAGTCTTTTATAGTAAAAAGTGCTTCGAGGTATTCCATGAAGTTATCATAATCAATATCATCGGTTAGTACTTCAACTCCATCATCTTCTTCCTAAAAATTAATTGGTAATTATAAAAATAAATATAATAAATTCGTAATTATAAAATAAAATAACTATAGGTGTTAAAAGAAAAAATATATATAACTATCTTTACGTATTTTTATTGTTAAAAAATTTATAGAAAATCAAGTAGACAACTTTTTTTAACAACAAAAGTAAAACAAACTAGAAAAACAAGCATTAACATATAAGATCACTCATAATGCAAACAATAAAAAATTCTTCTTCTTATAATACCTAAAATAATATTTTTATTAATTTAAAATAGAATCGTTCAGCTAAACTAATAGCACTTTTAAATAAATAATACTTATACTAAAAATAAGTGATAAAAATTTGAATTTTAAGGCGTAATAAAATGGTGTTTGTTATAAAATAAATAAACTTAACAAAACTCTAAAAAACTTAAAAATAATAAAAAAATTTGTAAAACGTGTTTAATTACCTGTAGTATTAATAAAACAAAAAAAAATTAACTAAAAATATTTATGTAGAGCGATTATCTTTAAACTGTTTGATTTTGCGCTAGTCTCTAATTTATATAAAGTCGCTTTACTTTAGTTTTTTTTTAGGTATTACTTTCCACCATAAGTTGAAACTTGTTAACTTTGATTTTTTATAAGCTGATTATTATTTAAAACACCACACGTACCTGATGAAGCGCAAATTTGTCTTTATGAGTTTTGTAGGTTTTCGCCGGGTTGACGTGATGCAAGAGAAAACGAGATTGGCTTCCCCCGTGTTGCGTTTCAACGAACCTACATTAAATGTAATTAGCAAGAAGTTAGATCAAAGTATATTTGCGGTTTTTGTTCAACTTGAGGTTTTATCGGTAACTCGAAGAGAAAAAGAGCTACGTTTTTTAAATGTTTCTAAAGTGAGTTATAAAGTTTACATAATGTGGTAAAAAATAAGTTAAAGTTTTTAAAATAAAATTTATACATAAAATGAGCCAGCTAAAATAAAGTAATATATATTTATTGCTAACATTAATTAATAACATAATGAAAGTTAACCTAGAAACGGGAAATCTTTCTTCTAGTATTTCATTAGCTTCTCCTAGTGGAGCCTCAAGCAGCTCCTTTAAATTGCCGTACGCAGGGTCTAAATGGTATCCCTTTGCTTTCCATTCGGCTATGTTCTATAAAATAAAGAAGATTAAATATATCAGGCTCCAGTTTAGTTAAGGAAAAACTTTTCCGATTCTTAAAACAACATGAGAATGATTAAGTTTAAAAAGAAATAGCAAAAGTTTCTTCAACGTGTAAAAGATTAAACTAAATAATTAAGAGAAAAGCTTACTTGTCCATGGTAGATCAGAACCACGAAGAACGTATCTAATAACAAAATTGTATCTTTCTTCACACTTGTACTATCGCATGGTATTTGCTGAAAATTATAAAATTAAGTAATCATCACATTAATCTATAAATTATGTATTGATTGTTTTCAGATTTGCACAAAGTAATGATAAGTATAAGCTCACTTTTATACAGTTTGTACATGCGAATTGGAAAATAAAAAATTCTTTTTAATTCTTTGTAAATTTTCTAAGTGCATTTATATTGTGAGAGAACATTTAAACGTAAGTTAAAAATATTGGGTAAATTTTATGAATCCACCAAAATGTTATAATGACTGAAATATTTTTTTCTATAAAAGTAGTGAAAAGTAGAACAAGATATTGATCATTTACTGCAGCTCCGTCGAAAGAATATGATCTCAGGTAAGGTTTTATGATCAACAGAAAACTGTAAGTGGGCAATCTGTTGAAGTAGTGTCTTACATAGGCAGTTTCATCTGGACCTTTTTCAAGGTTTAACAAATTGCTCTTTCTCAGTAAATATACGAACTGTTTAAAAAAACGTTTTTAAGTTTTAATACAAAAGTGCTGTTTTAAAAATAAATTATAGTAACCTAAAGTACTATTGTAGTTTTTTAAGTGTTAATAAGCTTTTCTATACTAAAATGTTAATGTTAATTGTCAGAAGTTTAAAACATTTACTTTCTTATTAGAAAAACGCATTTAAAGTCGAATCAAGTTCTTTAAATTTGCACAATAATAATATATAATTTTTTTTCTTTAAATCAAATGTTCTACTTTTTACTTCAGCATTCACATTGAATAATCTTAGTTTAGACTAAAATTTAACTAGTACTTATAAGAATACAATAATAAAAGACATTGATGAAAAAAAACAAACCTCTGAAAAATCATGAAAGTTAGGTGATAATTTGACAGAATGTTTGTTTCCTTGTTTGTAGTCCCCGAATAGTTTCAACTATAAACAAAAAAGTTTGTTTATTTAGAGCTTAAGTTCTACAGCTAATAACTGAATTTATATGTGCTAATATGTTAACTTTACTTTCTTTTGCATTGATAAATTAGAGTTTAATTTGTGAGTATAAAAAACTTACAAGATCTATAAGCGTTTTGTCGACGAACAATCGAAGATCTTTTACAGAATCTTCTATTGTGACTCCTTCTTTAGATCTACAGATCGCCAACCTCACAATTGATATTGCGCCGGCCTCCGCATCGAAACTTGCTTTCAAATAACGATCAATTACGCCTTCACGTTCCCAGCTGTTTGTAATTGAAAAAGTTTTTGTAAAGCTAAAGCTATTTTAATATGTTATGGATGAGTTTAAAAAAAAAATCCAAAGAATCTAGCTTACTTGTAAAACGCTACATAGTTTTACAAAAAGTAAACATTATTAATTAGAAAAAAATTCGGAATCTTTAAAGGTATGCTACTTTATAAAGGGTTTACTCACTGTCTTTCAGTCGTGGTGACTCGTATTCTGCGTGATCCGTCAAAATGCGTGTACCTCGTTATAAATTGAATGCCTGTTTCCCAATCCAACCGTTGAACTTTTTCGTTCTGTTAGATTTGTTTTGATTAGTCTTTTGTGAGCACGGAATTTTGTTGCTGGTTTTCCCACACAAGTCAAAAAGTTTAGACGTGTCCGCATGTGCGTAGAAAACTAATATCATAGATTACTGCGTTAAGTTATACTTTAATTATAAAGTAAGACTTTTTTTTCCGTAATTGTGTACTAGTTATTATAAACATTACTTGTATTGAAATATAAACTTTTAAAACTTAAAGATTTAAATATACATTTTTAATGAATATTTATTGCGTATTACTTACGCAATACAACTAGACAAATTGTTGACTTTGATAACTTAACAAATATTTTGAATTTCAAGTACAGTTTTGCATGTATTTATTTTAGTTCAACTTTTACTTTTTATGATATTACTTATTAGTTTTGTTTTAGGTGAAAAAATAATAAAGTTAGTACACAAGTAAATACAAACTTCAACCTTGTTATCTACAGTGAAATAAATTGCAAGGGTCGTGATGGAATCGATTCCGTTTATTTTCCACTTGTTTGTTCCACTGAAACAGACCTTGTTATCAGTGCTGACATTAGAACCCAGCTGTTTTGCCGAGACGCAAGGTCCTATCGCCCCCTTTATCTTTATCTTTCTTTTGCAAGTTGTCTGTAATATATGATATTTTTACTAAAAAAATCAGCTAAAACAAACTAGGTACGTAAATATTATAATAAAGTTTATTTATTCGGACAAAAAAAAAACTTTAAGTTGTTTTATTATATCAATTAGTAAAGGGTTAAAAGTTTAAAGATAAACTAAATGTTTATGTTTTTCAAAAAAAAACAAAAAAAAAAGGCATTTAGATAGTTAATGTGTTTGTGTCAATTTTTTTTTCTAATTCGTCCAATTCTCTTTAAAACGGAAAAACAATAGAATTAAGTTACAACTCACTTTGACTTCCACCTCGACGTTGAACGCCATTTCCAGTTGGTCGTTTTCATCTCTTGCGAATATTTTCTGGTATGATTGTTTGAAGTGAGAACTGCCGAAGGTATCACACAACAACATTAATCCGCTGAAAAAATAAATTTAAGTATTTAAAATATATTTTAAATGTATGAACTAAATTTTCAAAAACTGTTATGTTTATAGTATATTTGTGGAATTCATTAAACAACTTACCCTGTTTGTTTGAAATATTGCATTTCATGGAGACCACTTTCGTTGCAGTAACAGGAGAAAATATCAACTATATGTCCGTTTTTTGCGGCTTGATCAGCGAGGTCTTTGTAGTGCTGAAACCAAAAGAGCTTAGTCAAAAATTTTTTTTAAATCAAATCCTAAACATATAAACTTGAGGTACTAACGAACAAATACAGTTTTTATTTTCAAAACAGCCTCCTTCAATAACATTATTTATGATATTATTAAGTTAACTATTTACATACGTAGACAACTAAACAATAGTTAACGTTATATAAGTTAGCGCATGATTTTTTTCTCTAATTTAACGTTTAAAAGCTCGTTTCACCTGTACAATCCTCTTATCACTGGAGGTCTCCTCGTCAAGGATGTCTTTCCAAGACCTCATCACCACTTTCATGTCCAGCTCCGCCACTTTGCCCGGGCCCCGGGTGCACGGCCCGCCGAGGAAGGTCATGACCCTGCCCGGCATACCGGGGTAGGAGCACTCGATCAGGGCGATGGCGTGGGACAACGCGGACCCGAGGCACTGCTCGGGCCGGTGGGCTCTCTTTACAGGGTAAGAGTCCACTTTGAGGTTGTTGAAGATATCGGTGGCAATCTCGTCGCAATTTTTGACAGGCTGAATGAACCTGTGTATTTGTAAAAATGCTTTTTTGGTGAAAAATGTATAAAATGTCTAAATTGTATAATTTTCTATTTGGTTTTACTTTTTAAAATATAAATAAAACTTTGATTTTTTTGCTTAAAAAAATATTTACTATAAAGTTAAAGGTACTTTATAAACTTTTTAAAGAATCTAGGTACTAACTTATTTACACCTTTACCATCAAAAATGTGTGTACGAAATTCCTGGTTTTCTTTTTTAATTCCAAGTTGTGTCTGTAAAAGTTATCTTTAATTCAAAAGCTTTGTATTTTTTGAAGACAAATAAAATGTATTTCTAATCTTATTAATTACGCTAACTAAGAAAATTTCGAACTATATACATAACTAATAATTGATTTTGTTTTTTTATAAAATATACTTAGTTATAACTAAACTACAATATCTAGTTTTTTCTTGGATTAATAAATTCAGATAAAATTTTGTAAATCACCTAGTTTTTATTATATTTTAAGTTAATTTTTATTATTTCTTAAATGCATAATACAAAACCGAGGTCGTTTTTTAAAGTTGAATATAAACTACCTCTAGCTGTTTAGCAGAAACGACATCAGTGGAATTTATAACGTAAGATCCTTGCCACTTAAACTGCGTTAGACGGTGGATTTCAGTAAAATGGCCAAAAGTAATTATTCCAATCAATGCATTTTCAGGCAACAACGCCAATGTCATGGACAGACTGTTTTTTAGTTCCTGCAAAATTTTTTATGTTAGTTATTTTTCTATCACTTAAAAAATCAACTAAGGTTTTTTTTATGTTTACTATTAAAATGAATTGAGATAGTTTTTTAGTGTATTAATTAAGTATTTTTAGTTTAGACAAAACGTTGTTTAAGAATAGGAATTAAAAATAAACAAATACGGACACGTTTTTGGAGCTTTGTTTATTTTATTACTTAATTTTACTGTCATTTCTGGATAAATTTCTATCATTTCTAAATATTTACTATTCTTTTATGTTTTGAAAAACTTTTTGAAATAAAATTTGTAAACCAAAAATTCTAACCACAAAAAAGTTTAACATTTAATAGGCATAATTTTGACAAGAAACAAACAAACCATATAGACTAGTGTAGTAAAACTTACTAATCAAATAGTAAGTGATTGAAAAACTATTTCTACAAAGGCTTACGTTGCTATTTGTCTAACCTAACTTTCATACTTTTTTGATAATTGAATGTTTAGTCTGTTAAAACTAATTAAATGTATTTAAATGCGTATCACTACTTGGTTATAGCAGTAGACTAAAATTACTTAAAACTTTTTAATTCTATAAAACGGTTTAATTTAAAGAAATTTTAGCTAGTTGTTAAATTTTAAAACAAGGTGATGACAAAAAATTATTTATTACGTAAAGTTTTGTAAGTTTAATACCGTTTTTTTAATTTATTTATTTTTTTATTTTTTTATAAATATTTAATTTATTTATTTATTTTATTTAAAATTAATACCTAGTTAATATTTTCTAGTTATTTATAAATATTTTAAGGTTAAAACTAAAATTTTAAGGCTTTATAAAATTATATAAATTACTATTAATTTTCAACTCAGCGTTTTAAATTGATTTTTTCACTATTTATACAAGCTACATACGATTAGAAATCATAAATTGAAATTTTTTCAAAACTTTTTTAATAAATAAAACCTTATAAAGAATAAACAACTTACTACAGGATTTTGAAAAGTTTCTCTCAAAGAAACAAAAGACACGACCTTTTTCGAAAATTTGAATTTAAAAGAATATGCGACCTACATCGAAAAAGACTGAATTAAAACATTAACATTTATTTAAAAATTTAACTTTTTAAAAAAAAATAGCCCACTTTTGTTTTTAAGCTAAATATTTTCTGTTTTACTATTAATTCAAAATATTGTTTTTATTTTTGTATTGAACGACTAAATTATTTTAAAGTCGCTTTTAAAATCCGTTAAAAAACATGTTTTATACTTTTGAAAAAATTAAATACAGTAATTAAATGTAAAATTTTGCAAAAAAGCTACAGTTATTTCAAATAGAAGTTTTTGTGATTTATTTCAATAAAATAAAGTTAAATCTTATATTTAGCTTTTTAATTAATCAAGTATATTTAGTACTTATTTAGCCTACTTAAATATTAAATATTAAAATTATATTAAACAGTAAATTATATCGGTAGCTTCGAGTATAAAAAAGTTGTAGCTGAAATAAATTTGCGATTGTCTAAAATTTATTAAAAAAGTACAAACGTTACAATCAGAATCTGAGTATGTTATTTTAATTTCAAAGACGGCAAAAGTCTTTGCAGAAAAAGATTTTTTAATAGAATGTTAGGTACCAAATGTAAAGTATAAAATTTGAAGTCAAAATAGGTAAAACAGAAGTAAAAATGTTAAAAAGTTATAAGTACTTAAGAGTAATAATGAATAATAATTTAAGTTGGGGGGAACATATTAAAATGATAAAAAGTAAATTATTAAAGGCAATTAGTGTTCTTTATAAAACAAGGTACTTTTTAAATAAAAATTCTTTAAACTTGAATTTTAATTCACTTTTTATGAGCCAATAAAGTATGGTATGTTATGCTGGGCAGAACTAATAGAAGATAAGTTAAATGAAATCAATGTACTCTATAATAAATCACTCAGGTGCATTCACTATAAAAAGTACAACAAGAATGTGAAAAACTTGAAAATAACAAAAAACAAATTCGAAATATTATTCAAATATGAATTGGGAGTTTTTATGTTTAAATTTGATCATAAAGTTTTACCAGTAAACTTTAATTTTACTTTAAAAATATAACTAAAATACATAGCCATTCAACAAGGTTCTCAAAAATAATATTTTTCTCACCAAGATTAAAAAACTAGCGTGAACTTGGCTTGGATGGTTTTTATTGCAATATTTTTATTAACCAAACTTTAAAACCAATTATTTTCAAGTTTTTAAATGCTAACTTGGAACTTTGTTTTCATTGTAAAGAACGTTCTTTTGCTTTGCTTTTCACAATAATTTCCATTGAACTGGGGTTTGACTTTGTAGTGGGGCCCCTTTAAAAAATTTTTTTTTCTATTTTTTTAATTTTACAAGTTTTTCTCCAAAAATAATAAATTTTTTCAAATTTTGTTTCTTTAAAATACTTATTAAACTAAGTTTAAACTTGTAATTATTTTTTTTCTTTTTTTTTTTAATACCATAAGCCTAGATAAAATTTAAGAAAAATTCCGACTTTGCACGATTTTCGATTTTTAGGTTTACAGACTTTTATGCGAATTTTTTTTTAATAATGTTTATTTTTAACAAACTTGTATAGTTAAGTTTCATGGTGTAATTATTTTTTTTTAAACTAATTATTGTTTTTAGAATATATGACCTATACAAGTTTTACCTAAACTTTTAGTTCTTGAGCAAGAAACCACTCATATAGCTTTGCTAAGAATTTAGGTAAAACTTGTATATGTCATATATAAAAAAAAATACTTTTGAGTTTATCTAGAATGTATAACCCTACAAGATCGCATACCTCCGCTCCATGAAAACTACCCATTGGTATATCAAAATAACTATCGGTATCATTTATCTTCCATACATCATCACCCGAAAAAAGTAAAGAGTCACACGAATGGTATATAATGTCTGTATCTAATTTATTAAAATTAGAAAATTGGGATGCGTAATCTAGTGCGTTAATTAAGTGCGCTTTTGTAATAGACGGATAAAATTCGACGATATCAAAGCTAATAAAACGCTTACTACTTTTATTGTTAATATTGTTAAACCATTGTAATATTTCACCAGTATTTTTCCATTGGATTAGACTAGTGGCTATTCTTACGTCTTTAATTATACTAATTAAAATTTGTTTAGATATTTTTCCAATATGTTTGACAATAGATTGTTTAGTAATATGCGTTTTACTTTTACTTATTAGTCTGCACTTAACTATTGCAGGAAAATTATCTCTATGATCCTTTACTGTTATATACGCTTGCGATCTTTCTAACTTAGGTATACGTTTGCCAGTAATATTATTTTCATTTAAAAGTTCTTGTGCACGGGAGTCTATCGTATCAGCCGGATTTTTGGTACATTTTTTATAGTTTTTTGTGATATTGTCTAAAAGTAGCTTATCATAACTTTTTGGACTGATTTTATATAAATTATTAGTTTTGTCTGCAAAAATAACAAGTTTATTAGACTTTTTATAGAATTAATCTTGTTACGTAAATTATATTGAAAGTTATTAGTTTTACCGGGTTTAAGTTCAATTTTATTGATTAAATCTAATAATTCAGATTCAAATGGTATTAATTTTACACAGATTGGTGCCGACTTTTTGTCGGGAAAGGCAAAGATTTATTTATTGTACTTAATTTACTTGTGTTCAAATGAGCATCAGACTTATCGGATTAATAGTTTGTTTTTTTACACAACTTTTGTTCGTAATAAAATGCACGCCATCTCATTTTTTGGATGAGGGCGTTTGTGTAATGAAACAATCTAACCTGATAAGTGTGCTTTTTCGCCAAAGGGATGTTTTTAAGGGAACCATCGAACTCAAGTACTTCAAATATGCTTTTTTTCTTAGGATTCAGCATTAAACTCTTAGGATTCTTAGGATTCAATTTTTATACTTTTTATCCTTAAGCCTTAGCTAGACAATTAAGATAATTTGACGATTTAGTTAAAAACAAATTTTACAGAGTAATCTATCCAAGAATTAAATTGAAAGTTAAACTTTTATAATTTTAAGAAACACAATTGTCCTGTTTCATCGCAATGCGGAATTTAAAATTATAAGTCTGTTATTTTTTTCCTTAACTTTTATCTAGGCATTTAAAATGATTTAACTATTGAGTTAAAAACAAACGTTACAGAGTAATCTATCCAAGAAGTAGATTGAAAATTAAAGTTTTATTATTTTAAGAAACACAATTGCCCTGTTACACCGCAAAGCGGCATTTAAAATTGTTAATATGTCTAAAATAACAGTAGAACTTGCAAGTAATATAAAATATATAAAAATTAAGTTATATGTTGAGAATACTAAAACTATAAAAAATAAGAAAAGTATTATAAAATTACTAATGCTATAAAACTATTTATAGATTAATCAAACAATAAACTGTAAACAGGCATAGACAAACAATTGAACTATAGTATATAGTAGGGAATTGAAATTAAACAAATTCAAAAAAAAAAAACATTACAAAGTTAAAAGTTATAGAGTTGAAACTTAGTTAGACATGAAACTTTGAACAGAAATTAGTACATGAAAATTATAAAGTATTATTGTTAAAAAAAATAATAGGGGTAAACATTAAAAAACATACTTTGAGTTGTGAGAATTGTTGATATGCTTAAGTTGGTTATGTTGTTATGCAAAATAAACTGGCTTTTTATGAAAACTTTTTATTTTGGAAAGGATATTAGATGGGTTGTTTTTGGAATGCTAAACTGAATTTAAAAAAGAAAAAACACAAAATTTTAGTTAAGATGCAACTATGAAAATATAAACTAATAATAATCTAGTTTTGATAAAAAATGATAATGATTTAGAACTGAAAATGTGTATATTATAATGCTTACAAATTATTCAATATATTAACAACAGTTTTACCTGTATAATTTATAATTTATAAATATTTATGCAATTAAAGCGGGCATTTGGTTGTCAGTTCGTTTCTTTTGTTTAAAGTTTTTTCTTTTGTTTGCTAGGACTATATGGAGTCTTTTCAGGTTGCATAAGGTGCACGTGTTAGTATGGTTTGTATTAATTTCCAATGATTCTACTACTTTCCATCCAATTGAGTATTTTTTTTTGTTATTGTTAAAATTCCTAGATGCTTTGTAAGTTAGGTAAAACTTTTAGGTTTATTTTCAGACGGTTTAGGGAAAGAGGCCTTGTGTTCATAATATCTAGATCTAAATTTTCTTTTTGTTACAAATACAAACCTAACTAAAATGTACACCTTATGCAATCTGAAAAGACTCTGTATAGCCCTAGCAATTAAAAGAAAAAGCTTAAACAAGAGAAACGAACTGATAACCCAATGCATGCTTTACTTGCATAAATATAATTTATATAAGTGTACATGCATTATAATATACACATTTTCAGTTTTTAAATATTGTTACGTTTTTATTCAAATTAGGTTATTAGTAGTTTATATTTTCATGGTTGTATCTTAACTAAAATTTTGTTTGTTTTTCAATTTAGTTTAAATCTTCATTCCAAAAATAACCCTTTTAATATCCTTTCCTCAATAAGAATTTTTCATAAAAAGCCATTTTATTTTGCATGATAACATAACCATCATTAACGGGAACGGGTCAAATATGTACGAAGGGACACTTTTTCACAAAAACACTTTTGCGCGAAGGGTCATTTTTGCACGAGAGTAAAAACAAACAAATTAATTAAAAACATTATAATGAAAACATTAAAAAAAAAACAAAAATGTAAGTTACTTACTGAGTGTAAGGGTTATTGGTAATAGTAATAGTAAAAATAATGATTAAAGAAATAAACAATAAAATTTACTATCAAAAATAAAAAGTTATCGTCCGAGGTAAATGGTTAGGGGTAACAGTGATAGTGAAAATAAAATAAAAAAACAAATATTAACTATAATCAATAAAAGTTTAAAATTAATAAAAGATAAAAATATAAATAATAAAGTTAATCAAAAAAAAGATAAAAAAAGTTACTGACCAAGGGTAAGGGTAACAGTTATAGTAAAAAAAAAGAAAATTTAAATTAGAAAAAAATAAAATTATTAATAAAATTAATAAAAAAATAGATAATTAAAAAAAATTAAAGCCGTGCAAATCTGTCTTTGTGCAAAAGTCTTTGTGCAAAAGACCCCTCGGGCAAAAGCTTCTTCGTGCAAAAGCGTCTTCGTGCATAAGTGTCTTTGTGCAAAAGTGACCCTTCGTTCAAAAGTGTCCCTTCGTACATATTTGACTTCTACCCATCTTAATAGTATCAACAATGTTAACAACTCAAGGTTTTTTTGAAATGTGTACCCTTATTGTTTTGTATTTTATTATTTTAAACAATTATGATTTATAGTTTAACTATAGGTACGACGTGTTTCATGTCTAACTAATTTCCAACTCTATCACTTTTAGTTTTATATATTATTGTTGTTTAATTCTATTTAATTTCAATTCCTTACTATATACTGTAGTTCAATTGCTTATTTTACCTGTTTACAGGTAATTTTATTTAAATTTTTAAATGTTTTATAGCATAATTACTTTTTTTAATACTTTTCACAGTATATTTCTTTTAATTTTTTTCAAGTTTTAAATTTCTTAGCATCTAACTTAACTCATATATGTTTTATATTATTTGTAATTTTTATTATTATTATTTTATTACAGTTTTACAATTTGAAAATTCGCTTTGCGGTGAAACAGTGTAATTGTGTTAAAAAAAAAAATAATTTGAATAAGAGTAGTAAAATATTTATTTATGATATTTAATTGTTACTAAAACAAGACAAGTATTTTTTTACAATATTCCAGCTATTTTTAAATAGCAGTAGAGTGTTTGATAGTCAAGAAATCGTTGTTTAAAACAGCTTTCAAACAAAATTGTGCAATTTTTAAACATTTTTACTTAAAAATATTTTTTAAGTATTTAGCAAAATTAAATTTGATTTCACTTTCGATATTAAATTATTTTTTGTTTTACTTAAGTAGTAGTAAAATTATTTTAAATAGCGAAAAAGAGTATTTAAATACGTATATGTTTTATGTATAGCTAAATAACTACAGATAAACGCTAAAAATGAATAATTAGCATAAAATGCAGACAAATAAGACATTCTCCCAAAAAAAAAACCCTAATGTTGGAAAACTGACGTTGTTACCAAAGCTACAAACGCGGCCAGCAAAGGTTTAACAAAACAGGTTGTTTACTTTCGATCTAGTTTAATATAGTTACAAACTTATTCCTAGGTTATGAATAAAACACACTTTGAATAAATTAAATTTACTTTATTTTCAATAATAATTCTTAGGTCTGAAGAAAGAAACTATTTAATCACGACACAAATAAAATCTATAAAAAGTTGTAACAATCGTAAAGTTATATAAAATACCAACATCAACTCCGCGTTGTAAACGTTTTCTTGATTCTCGAGACTAGAAATAAACGTTGAATTTAATCGTAACTTGATCGTAACGCGGAATAACTAATTGACCAAATAAGCAACTAACGCTTATTTGAAAGACAAACGCAAATATATACGCATTGAAATGAAATTAACTTTTTAAAATAAAAAAATTGTTTGTTTTTAATACTAGAAGAACGTCATGAAAACTGCGTAAAACAGTTTACAACATCCGCTTTAAAATAAGAAAATGAAATGTTAATTTCATTACAAAGGTATTTAATTTTTTAATTTGGCCTGCGACTACCCTACCGGTTTAAACTAAAAGTGTTTGTAAAATGAAATAAATACTAAAGCATATTTCAAATTGTGAAACTGACCGTTACCATTTTTTTCTTAATCTTTTTTCTTGAAACAACATACAAGGTCTTTTATACTAAGCAACAAGAATGACTTATGTTCTGTTTTACTGCTACTAAAAATATTTTAGTATGATAAATTGAGAAAAGTCTGCACAAAATGAAAAATTTCCATTATCTTTGACTTTGCAGAAAATAAAACACAAGTTCTATTTTTTTCTGAAAAATATTGCCCATTTACAAGTTAGTTACCCATTTCGTTTTGAACGTTTTAAAACCTTTTGTCCCAGATAAATAAAATCACTCCATAATAAGATGTAATTTACTAAATTGTTTTGTTTTATATTACTTTAAGTATTTCAAGAATCACAAAAATCTTAAGGCAAAGTTTAACAGCCTTTGAACCAAAGTTTCCCAATGTGTGCAATACCGCCTCTTTGAAGTTTACTTCTAGAATTTTTTATATTTTGAATCATAACCACACAACGCCTGCTCAGTACATGAAACATTTTAGGTTTAATTTGAAAAGAAGCTGACCAGTACAAAGTCATGAAGTTTTATTAAACTCTTTGTTAATAAAATCCTATATAACTTAACATAACTTAATAGAAGCATAAATATAGGGTAGAAAGATTATATCACTATAATCTTGTTTTAACATACATTGTACAGTTTTGTAAAAAGTGCATACCAGTTTTTTTATGTGCACAAAAATATTTGTTAGCTTCAGATTTTTTATACAATAAGGTCTTTAATACTTCTTAGATTATACTTTTTAGTTCATAAGTAATTACTGTAAGCTATTTAGTAAAAAGAAAAACTAACGAAAACAGGAGAAGGAATAGGAAAATTAATGTTACTTTTAAATCTAATGTTAAAGAGATGTTTTCATTTATAAATTGTAAATATATATTTTTTTCAGTTAGAGAACTACTGCGTTATTTTGTTAGTAATCACTTTTACTACTTTAAAACTTTAAAGTTATAAAAATGAAACTTGTATAAATTTAAATAATAAAAGCTATATTAATGTCCAGTATAAATTGAAATTTCTTATCAATTGTAAAAAAGTAAACATAAATAAAAATAGACTTTTGTCATAGTTTTTTTTAACTTAAACTTGAAAATAATTTTAAGTAAAGTATAGTAAGTAAAAGTTTATGATTTGTTTTAATCTAAGTGTTACTATAGTGTTTTAAATACTGTTTAGCTATTATTTATAAGTAGACTAAATTTTAATGTGAAATGGAACGCAGATAAAAATAACTTAGCACATATAAATTCCAAATAAAATTTAGCTAAATTGGTAAAGGAGAAGAATCTGCCTTATTCAAACGATACTTTGAGAATCATCATGCTGATATTGAAAGTATAGGAATAGACAGTGCGTACAAGATAATTTTTTTAGAAAAACCTGAATTTAAAAGTTCTAACTACAAAGAAAGTTTATGGATAAAAAGAATAAATGTAAAAATTAGCAATTAGTGAAGGTATAATATTTTAGATCTTGGTAGTTTCGATTACTGTGAAAAGAGTATTTTTGTACATGATGTTTTGGCATGTTTATTTTTATGAATTTATGAGTTATTAGTTGTTAAATTCGTAGATTTTGAAAGTTATTTGTTTTTATGTAATAATTATTTTATTATGAAATTATTTTTTTTATAACTATAATACAGCTCAAAAAGTTTGATTTTTAACTTTAATTTTGTTTAATTTATGTTTTTGTTAGTATTAATTGTATATATTTTCAGCCGTTTTTCACTTTAGAATGTTTTTTATTAAACAAAAGCACTTGGTAGAAAAAAAGGATTTAATTGTTCGGGTCAAAAACACTAGATGCAAAATTTTTTATTTCAATAATTTTGTTCTTATATAAGTTAAGAATTGTCTTGGACACCGGAGATAAAAATGGTTTAAATTGTTAGACTAATATGTTAAGAGTCTGTAATTGTATTAAAATTACTAAGTATGTTAACACTATTACTTTACTAATTCAATATGAACATCAGCAAAAAAATATAAAAGTTTATGTGCAACTTTCTAAAATAAAATGCAGACAGAGACAAATGTAAAACTACACATCATAGTTAATATTTATTAAAGACAATGCTAGGTAACTTATGACATGCTAACAGTGCACATCTTCACAAATTTGCGTGAAAATGTGACCGAACATCTTTGGAATACAAACGTCTTATTGGTTCATCTCGTTCAATTCTTGCATCATGTCTAACACGACACCCTCGTAATTTTCATACCAGCCCTCGCCTTCGATCTCCTTGGCTGCCTCGCGCATGAACCGATACGCTTCATCAGTCTTCCCCTCTGTGGCCTTCACCATGGACATTATGACGTGTTTCAGCAAAGTGTGCGCGTTGTTCCTACACGTGCTTAGAATCAGGCACGAGACAAAGTTGCCGGCATTGTCCTTAAAAAAAAACGTTTTTAACTTTATGTTCATGTAATAATAAATGTGCAAACTTTGTTTATTCACAACCCGGTTTCGGTGAGAATTAAATCTTAATTGAAACTTTTAAAAATAGTAAAACTGAAAACTTTATTACTAAATTGTATTTACTTATAGTATTGAGGCTACTTGAGAATACTATGAACTTCAACCTGGCTTTTCAGGATGGTGACGAAGCGGGCCGCGAGAACGACGACGTTGTTGACTATGACGTCACTGCGGGTGCTTCCCCTCCTGTGGTGATGCTGGTAATTGGCGAAAACGTCGAGTACGAGCTCGGCCAACTGGCGGTTGAAGTGCATCCTGGTGATATTGTCTTCGATCTTTCGGACCTGGAGTTTGTGTTAATTTTTATAATAAAAGTAATAAATCTGCACAAAGTTAAAATGTAGAATAAGATTTACTGTTATGAATTTTATATGTTTCTGCAGTATATAATAACATAATTAACGCGCTTAATAAAAATTATTTAGCTTAGTTTAGGTTTAAGTTGCACAAGCTTTGACAAAAGCTCATTTTTATGTACTGTAGTTTGTTTACAACTGATTGTAAATTAAGATGTAGGCAGTCTTAGATGCACTGTTTAACATTTTATAAGTTTTGAATTTCTATTTTTGGAATTGATTTATCTGGTAAAAGTATTTTATTTGATACTTATAACTTGAAGTATTAAGTCTGATTACGAACACTCCTTAGTATATAAACATAAATAATACTAAAGTAAACAGAAACAAGAAAACTTTTTTTAGTTTTTGTAAAGTTGTAGATAGTTAAAAAGTTGTGCTATACAGATTTTTTTCAATTTAGAACAAACAAGTGTTTAAAAATGTGTAAAACATCTTGTTTTATAAAGAAAGTTTTTAATCAAGGTTTTCAGATTTAAATAAACAAACTCTCTTTTATTTTTTAACTAAACTAAGGTTATTTATAATTTTTGAGCTTATTATTAGTGCTTTTAAAACTGTCAAAAAGTAGTACTAGATACCTATAACTCGTTAGTTAAAAAGTCAAGTAAATTGTTATCATGAAGATTCTTAAAATATATGATTTTTATTATACCTTTTACCAAATAAAATTTATTTAAAAACTTTTTTTGATAAGTTTTATAAAAATTTAAAAAACTTTTAAGAAAAATCACTAATCTCTAACAAGTATATAAACATAATTGTTAAACAAAATATTTCTTTAAAAGTGAAGTTTTTCATCTAGGATTTTACTAATGAAAAATATAAAAAGTTGGTTCACATAACTTTCAATTAAGAATAAAATATAAATTTTTTCTTTAAACAAGCAAAAAATTCACCTTTTCAAGAATGCAGGCGGACTGGCCAAGAAGTTTTGCAGCGTCTAATGCCTGCATGCTGTCGGCTTCTCTGTACATGCCCACAGCGCACTTGAGCAGGTAGAAGGCTTTCACGCTTACATTGTCCGCGATCAAATGTTCGCACAAGTTCGTCACGTCGCCACAATCGAACTTTAAAGTTTTGTCACTGCTCAAAGCGCGCAAATTGGTCGGAAAATCATCGGAAATGGTCTGTTCGAATGTTATTTTGTTAGTATTAAATTGCTTAGTTATTTTGTTTTATTTAATTCGTAACAGAAACTACGTAAAGAGTTACACAGATTTAATTAATAATTAGGTTATTTTTAAATTTTTTTGTTCATCGGCAAAGCTTAATTAAAAGTTTCATAAACTTTTACACAGGTATAAACTATTAATTTGAAAATATATACATTTTAAAGTTGCCTTCACAAACCTTTCTTTATTATAATGAAAATTAAGTATTTGTTGTTCATCACGTATTCAACTTGTTAAATTAGATATTTAAAACTTATAATATAGTTAGACACCTTATAATGTTATAACAATCTTTTAACTATTGCGGTATACAGAAACATAATACATAAACAAAAAAAAAATTAACTATGGATAGAGGCTACTTTTAAGTTTTTTTACTTTACATCTTTAATACATTATCAAAAGAGTACTTAATGAAGGAGCTTCTATTAAAACACTATCCAAATGTGAGTAAAAGTATCGTCTAGTGTTTTTTATGTTTATTTGTTGTTGTTTATATAAAGTAAAACAATTAACTTAAACAAAGTAACTACTTGTCAAATAAAAAATTAAATAGAAACATTACACATGAAAGAACTCAAACTAACAGTAAACGTGTTGATTGCGTTACACAAGTCTTCATAAATATTCGATGCCACTGCTTCCACAATCTATTTTCAATTAAAATTTCAAAGTAGTTTACCTTGTACTTGACAAGTTTTTGAATTATACCAGTATTTCAAAATACATAAGAAAATCTTGGTCTGGTTTTACAAATTCAAACAGTTTTACAAATGTTTATTTTTAATACTGAAGCAAGTAAGAGCTTTTTGTAAACAATACACTCAAGTATCAAGTTAATTTTATAATATATTTTATAATAAATATATTTTGTAATAAAAATATTTTCTATGCTTTAGTTGTTATACTTGTCTTAAACTGTTACTTAAAAAACTATACAGTTCACTATTTTTTTATTATAGAGTAAAGTGCATATCCTTAGCAGAAATATAAATATGTACAAATGTTTTAGTTAGTTTCATTTATGCACAAACCAAAATAAAAGTATAGCTCGTTTTTAAGTTTAAATATTTTTTAAAATTTCAATTTTATGCTTTAGAAGCAATTTTCAATGTATGTAGTAACAAATAAGTTACATTTATAAGAAATATTTCTAACCAAATAAAATAATTATTTTTTTTTTGTAAAACCTAATGACACCATTGTTTATCCTAAGGATTAACTAAATAAATATAAAACATTGTGCTGATCTTCTATTTAATTTTTTGTAGTAGAAGACTAAGTTGACCAATAAAACACAGTTAAATTAATATAGTATAATCACAATTAATATGTGTAGTTAATGTAAAACTGAGTACTTATTTTTTTTGAGTAGTTTTATAATTTACAGATAAAAAAACTTATCCTTGTTGTTATAGACTTTATAAAGCTTAATGTGTTTTAGTTTATTGACGCTAACAGAAATGAAAAAAAAAACGATACAAATCTAACAACGATATTTAAGAATTCTAACTATTTTTAGATACACATTTACTTTATGTGTAAACTTTGTATTAAATAAAAAACTTAAAGTATAGTTTACCTTTTCCGAAGAGAAGTTTTTGTCTATAAATATTTTTATTAGCTCATCCTTCTTAAGTTCTCTAATGCAAGGAACAGCATCTACGCTAGTACGAGTTAAAGGCATAATAGTTTGCTATCTAAAAATAAGTTTATTAATTAAACCAAATAAGTTTTTAAAACCTGTTGATGAATTTTTGATTTTTATATCAAAAAAATTAAATCATTTGTCTCAAAAAAATATGCTAGATTTGTGTACTCGTTCTTTCTACAGATACTACAGTAAAATATAAATTTTAATTGAAATAGTTGAATTTGTAATAGTATAACTTAAAGTATCTTATAAAAAAGCTCACGTGTAGTATTATACTTATACTTAAAAAGTATTACTAGTCGTAGTTAATACGTAGTAATAAAAAAGCTATCTAAAGTAATTTTTATAAAATAAAATAACTATAACTTACTACGAATGTAAAAAATGTGTTACAAGTTTGGAAGCAACACTTACTGATAGTTAAGAATTTAGTAAAAGTAGTAAACAACAGACAGTAACTAAATCAATTTGGTTTAACAAAGACGTAATAATTGTAGCTTAAATTACAGAAAAAGTACACACATTGATTTTGTTTTTAAAGAAAGTTTTACAAATGTAAAAACAAAATTTATCTTTCAGTAAAATTTGATCTACAAACTTTGTTGTTTTCCAAATAATTATATAAAAAGAAATAAAAATAAACTTGAGTATTGTAATTAAAACAAAATTGATAAAGCTTTTATTTTTATTTTCTAAATGTTAGACTTACTACTTTATAATCCAATCATTAGTTTAAGTTGTTTTAATTTTAAACTTTAAGAGGTAGATTATGTTTGATTCAAATTTAAGCTATTTATTACTTAATTTAAGACAAGAGTTTTAGTTAAAATAGTTAAGAGATTAATTTAAAACAGTTAGAAAAAAATAGAATGCAAAAGTACATTAAACCTACAAACTGTATAATAAATTGCTAATCTTTTGGTTTACTTCTCTTCAGTTATTTAATTTGGGTAGCTGTCTAATTTGCACGAGCGTACAAAGTTGCACCAGGGTAAAAAACTGCACGAGTGTACAAAATTGCACGAAGAAACAGTTGCACAAAGACAATTTGCACGAAGGAATAAAATTGCACGAAAATAGTTTTACACAAAGACACTTTTGCACGTGCAGACTGTTTTGCAAGGGTTAAATTTTGTTTATTATCTTTAAATTTTCTTTAATTTTAACTTTTACTTTTTTTTTTATTATTTTTTTTACTATCACTGTTACCCCTAACCCTTACCCTCGATCAATAAGTTTTTTTTTATTAACTATTTTTTTAAAATTACTTTTACGAGTTTAATTTTTTCTATCACTGTTACTCCTAAGTTAGTTTAGGAGTCCTAACCCTTACCCTCGGTCAGTAACTTTTTTTTATTCAAGTTTTTTTTTCTTTGTATTTTTTTTCTGTATTTTTTCTTCTCGTACAAAACTGACCCTTGGTGCAAATCTTTTATCGTGCAATATTGTTTCCTCGTGCAATTTGTGCCCTCGTGCAATTTTGGCCTCATGGAATTTAGTAACCTCGTACAATTTTGTCTTTGTGCAATTTAGACCCGTTCTTATTTAATTTACAGGTTTTACTGCAGATCAGGGATGTAACATAGTCAAAACGTTACAGACTCCAAAATAAAAATTTGACCAATAAAAATTAAAATATGTAACATTAAACATAAATTTTATAAAAAAAAATAACTTAGGCTTAAAATTTAAAATAATTTTGTGCATACAAAGAAATACTAATTAATTTTTAAGGTTTAAGTATAAAGCAAGGACGTAGCTCGAAAAAGCTACGAATCTGCAAAATTAAACTACATTAGGGACGACGCGTGATGGCGTAACAAGGTGTAAATTACCTCTAATTTGTTATGTTTTCTACTAAAACATATAATTATGTTAAAACTTTAACTAAAAAATGGAAAGCTGAAGTGTGAGAAATAACTGCATGCAAGACAGTTTATGTTGCACCACCAATAATAGGGGTCCATATGGTTTTTAACATTCAAAAAACCTTGAAATTTTCATCATAAAATCAATAGCAAGTCTGCTAAAACAGATTATTTGAAAAATATTATCACAAAGCTGCAAAAATGTAGGTGGGTTACTTCAAGGATTGGCTTATGACATCTCAATTAAGAAAATTACATTTAAAAAATCTTTAAAACAATTAATTTGTTAAATAATACTCATAGTGTACCAAGTTTACAGTAAAAACACAGAATAAACTCAAAAAGAGTTATCAGAATGCTCAGCTAACTGAAAAAGAAAAATGATGCTAATTTAGAATTTATACAACTTTTGTAAACCACCTTAAAACTTATTAATACAAAAATGAAAAAGCAAAGATAAAGAAATACCTTTAAAAGTTAGGAATAAAAACAAAAACTCTAAGAAAATCTTCATATATTAAAATTTATTCATAGAAAATAAAATGATTGCATACAAAGTATATATTAAACATTGTTTATTAAATAAACATGTTAATTTAGTTAAAATAGCTACCCTATTAATTAAACAATTTATTATTTTTAATTTTTTTTTGTAAGATTACGACTTTTTTAGAATACAAAAAAATGAAAATAAAGTACTAATTATTTAAGAAAACATAACACTTTTATATAACATAATTTAAAATTCTGAGATAATATAATAAAGTAAAAATTATATTTCAAAAGCAAATGAAATTTTTTTATTTTTTTATTAGCATTTTATATTTTATAATTTGAGCTTTTTACAAGTGTTAAAATTAGTTTTAGTAAAAATTGTGGTACTTCTTAAGCCTTAGTCACCTAAATTTAAATATTTACATAAGCCAACTAAAACTACACTAAAAAATTTGATATTTTCAAATTAGAACTGACTTTTAGTGTTTAAACTTATTTAGTACAACACAAATGCTTCAACTAAGCTAACAACTGTATTTAAAACTTTATTTAAACAAGTATCTAATATTTGTAACAAGTTTTTACTAAAAATGAAATTCTTTAAAACAGTTAAAAAAAACTTTAACTTATTTATATTAATAAAAGAAAAAATATAATCGAGAAATTTATTTTGCCTTTCATGTTGAACGCTATTTGTCTTGTGTATAGTTTTTTCTGATATTATATCTTCAAGTTTTTTGATAAAACTTCAAAAAATGTAATCACCACTGCTTGGAATGTTTATTTATTGTTATTTGTATTTATGGCCAATACTGAGATTTGATCTTGCAACATTTCACTCAGAAAAATTATTTGACTTTAATCAAAAGTTGATACTTCTGGTATAATATGTTCAAATAAAGATTTACACTTTTTTTTTGATTAAATTGAAAAATTAAATTTTTACTTTTTTAAATGTTTTAATTTTTTATATGTTCAGGGTTGCCACAGATCAAGCTGAGAAAAATTTCCTGACTTTTCCTAATTTTTTCCTAACTTATAACTCAAAATTTCCTGACTTTTTTAAAACAAACTCTTAATTTAAACTTGTTCTAAAATACATAGTCAAACACTTGAAACTATATAACGCTTTCAATCTTATTTTAATACAGATTATAACAACTGTTTTTTTTGATGAATTCAATCATCTAAGTTCCATTACATCACTTGAATCATCTGTGTATGATTGATGTATTTTCAATAAACAGCTCTATCAGCAAAATATAGTCAGACTTAGCATAAAAGTTGTAAAATAACCTAAATGTAGTTATATCCAATAATGAAAAATATTTATCTAAAACATGTAATACTTATATAAACTGTTTACTTAGTTTAATAAAATACTACCTATACCATGTGATATAAAATCCTTAAATTAAAAACCAATTAGAAAAAAATATACTTAAGTAACTGTAAAAAAATACATAAAAGTGTTAACTATATATCGATCTGTTATACAAAATATTTCCTCTTATCACTTATATCAAAATTGCACGAAAACACAAAATTGCAAGAAAATGCTTTTGCACGAAGACTAATTTGCACGAGAGCACAAAATTGCACAAAGATAAAATTGCACGTAGACAAAACTGCACGAAGACAGTTTTACACGCAAACACTTTTGCACGAAGGGTCATTTTTGCACGAGTGACAATTTTGAAATGAAAATTAAGAAAATGTAATGACCCTCCGTGCAAAACTGTGACTTGTGCAAAATTGATCTTCCGTACAAAATTGTAACTCGTGCAAAATTGAGCTATCGTGCAAAATAGTCTTTGTGCAATTTTGTCCCCTCTGGCAGTTTTGTGCCCGCGTGGAAACTAGTCTTCGTGCAATTTTGTTCTTCTGCAATATAATAACCTCGTGAATTTTTGTCTTCGCGCAATTTAGATCCGTTCCCCTATTTTTAGCTTAAAATTGAATTTAATCTAAAAACTGTGTTAAGTAGTATAACAACATAAAAAAGATATCTTAAAGATTCTTTAAATGTGTAATTAATGAAAAAAAATTTGATAATGACAAAAAAAAAATTTATAAATATGATAGATTTTTTGAGTCAAATTAAAATTTTACTACTTAACTTATGTTAAAAGTTTTATAAATTCCAGGTTTTTCCATATTTTAAGGTATTTTGGCGACCCTGCATAGATAATCTATACCAAAAAGCATACAATAAACTGCTTGTTTAAGTAGGGTAGTTGTTCAATACGTTAATAGAATAATTTTGCAGTTTTATAAAGGATATTATATTAATTTGTACCAGATGAAGGCATTGGAAATTAAGTAATTATGTAAAAATCAAGTAAAATTTTTCAATTTTAGTCCGACATAAGAATTTTCAATTGATTTTTACTATTTTAAGGCTTTGTAAAAATAAGGAGTTTTGTAAATTTAAACTGACAATATCTAACATTAAAAAATTTTTTTTTTTTAATTTCCTGACTTTTCCTGACTTTTTTTTAAAAACCCCCGTTTTTTCCTGACTTTTCCTGATCTCCTGGCTTTTCATGACCTTGTGGCACCCCTGATTTTTGTCAACTACTTTGTTTCTTTATTTCATTATTTTATTAACATACAACTAAGTGAGTTTATTCAACATTATCGAAAGTTTATCTTTTTTTTCAAATTACATGTTGTTGCTGGTTTTTATGTTATGTTATACTAATTATATTGTCAGTATATATTTTTTTATTGACAACAAATTTGAAGTAAATTTCCAGTAAAATTTATTCCGAGTGAGCTTATGGTAGAAAAAGCTCTTTTACTTAGTTTATACTTTATTTATTACTTGACATATAAAAAAATAAAGCGTAAGACATTTTTCAGATACATTTTGCACTGCACAGCTTTTTAATAAAGATATCTGAAAATGACCTAATTGTTTATAACTTAGATAAATTTAATTGGTTTAAACTTTTAGAAACTAAAAATCCTAAAGAGTTTTTATATGTCAATTTTAACTCTTAGAACTGCAAAACTAAGTATAAATAATTACTAAAAGCTAAGAAAGCAGAGTCTTTTTAACTTAAAAATTGAAGCAAAGCGCGTTGATATATTTTATATCACAGAACAAAACATTATAAATGTCTATCTGGGATATCATGTTTACTGCAGCAGGCTTTGGCTAGAATGCTCTTTTCCTCCAACTATTTAGAGTTTATATATGGTTGTAATACAGTAATGCAAACTTGCATCATAAACTCATGTCTGCTCTTTGTTTTCTAGTTACCTAAAAGAGCATCTTTATAACTCACAGCCTTGCGAGCTTTCTCTTAAACGCTTGGATGAACAGAAACTTTAACTCAAAATTTTACATTAAATTAAAACAATTATTAAAAGCAGTTTTTTACCTTACTTTTCGTCTTTTTCCACTATTGGTAAATAATCTTCACTTTATTTCTCTTTTGGCCTTTTGTTGGAAGATAAACTCTACCCTTCCTTCATTAACAAAAAAAAAATAAAATTTAAAATAGTCTCATAACTATTTATGTTGCTTTTTAAAGAAAATTTAATTAAATAAATAACTATACAGCTTTTAACAAATGATCTTCAATCCTAAAAAAAAACGTTTTTTTCTAATCATAAATTTTTATTGTGTTTATTTATTATAACTTCAACAGCTCACTTCAATTTCAAAAATGATACTAAACATTGAAACATCCTATAAAGATTACAGCATTTGAAAAACAGATTCATAACAAAAACACAAAAAAGAAATCACTTAAATGTCATGCCTACGCAAACCCCTATGATAGAAAATCCTAAAAACTTTCAGTATGTTAGTTGTCTTTTCTGTTTTAGTAATAAATAATTTTTTTTTTTTTCTATTATGCTATTAAGATTTAAGATCCTTACATGAAATCTAACATGACTCACTTTGATTTCAAATTGGTTACCACTTTTTATGACTTATTTATAGTTATATTTTGTCAGTTTTACTTTGACTTTTTTGACTAAATTTTGTCATTTCTACTTTGACTTTTTGGACTATATTTTGTCAGTTCTACTTTGACTTTTTGGACTAAACTTTGTCAGGTCTATTGTGACTTTGTCGGCTAAAAATAAGACTAAAATCCTTTGTGATTTATTTGACTTAAACTTTGTCTTATTATTTTCCGTGACTTTAGGACTGAAATATTCTCTTTGTTACTTTTTGATTTAATTTAAATAAAACACTGTCACCTAATTTTGTGACTTAAAGACTTAAAGTTTTGTTAATTCTTTTTATGGTTTACTTTTTCATCTTCCTGTAGAATTTTTATCAATATGACCCATTATTGTCTGATGTTTTTTACAAGCTCCTATGTCTTTCTGGTTAAGGTTAAACCTTAAGGGATTTAAGGGCAGATAGTAAATGTGAGTATTGTTTGTTTGAAATTGAATGCATGCTTTGTTTTAAATTTGCTTTAAACCTACACTTAAATAAAATGCAGTGAATAATGAAAACGACAAAAATATAAGAATGAGAGATAAAAATGGAATAACTACTCCATAAATTTTTTTTTTATGTACTATTAAAATTTCATTACTTAAACTATTATCTTGGTTTTGTTTAACTTTAGCTTAAAAGACTGGTTATTCTTCACCTGAGGACGCCATGTAGGGTACGGATTGTGATTTATATATTGGTACTTAATTCTACCTTATTTAATTACTATCTAGTAAATACTATATTCTAATTGAGATTTCTTTTAAAAGATATGACTAAGCAGTTTGGGTGATGTACCTATTATATTAACTACAAAACACTATTATAACAACACTGTTTCAAAAATCAAACTTATTTTATAAGGAACTTGGAGTAGATAAAATAAAAACTATTCAAGCTTAAATTAAAATATTTTAAAACTTTAAATAATGTAAACTAAAAATACTTAAAGAACTCTTAAGTAATTAATTATTGTCAAATAAAAACTCTAAATACTAATAATAAAAATACAAAAATAAATAACATGCAGTTCTAAAGAGGTCTAATAATAAAATTTAGCAATATCTAAATACAAGCTAAATCTATTGATAACACAAGTCTAAAAATATTTTTTTTTTTTTGCAATTACACGCTTCATTAATTGAGCTTATTTTGTAAAACTCAACCTTGAATATTAAAAAAAATCAACATTAAAACAATTGAAGAGCAATTGAAAGTTGAATTGCCTTACATAGATTTTATAACAAAGAAGATACAACAAGTAAATTAAGTCATTGTTATAATCTCCTAATTGACAGAAAAATAAAACTTATCACTCTCTCATTTATTATCTATTGCCCTTTTGCTTGTTGTTAACCCTTTTATTTTTTTGCAGTTTTATTAGTAATTTCTCCTCGATAGCTAAAATCTTTAATTATTTAAATATAACTGCAAAAACCTATCATGATATTTTACAGTTAAAAAACAAAAAAAAATTTATAATACTTTATTAACATGTAAAGTTATTCTAGTTAGATTTGATTTTAAACAATTTTTATTGCAACATTTACTATATGAAATTTATTAATTTGCTCATAAAGTAAATATTTAATCATCTATTTTATTTTACATTGAAGATTACTCGACAAGTTAAAGTTTTAACCAATTTAACTTTGATTAATTTAATAACTTCACAAACATTTGTTATTATACTACATATATTTACAGTAAAAATTGGAAAAACTAAAAAATCAAGATTGTTTATATGTGTATAATTTTTTTTATAACAGTTTTTTTTAAATTTAACATTGAACTTTAGCTTTATTTATGTTATATCAACATGCTTTCGCTAGTCCAATAAAAAATAATTTTACCTATATAATGTATTAACATTTTATAAAAGTTTTTTAATGTATCATTTTTTTAAAACATTTAAATTGTTATGTGTTAAACAGTCTTATAATTAGTATTTACTAAAATAATATTTACTTAATACCACTCGTTGTGAAAATTAAAATAGTGTATTAAGCTGAAAACAAAAATGAATTTAAATGAATTGAAACTACAAGTAAAACACGGATTAATACTTAAAAAATATATTATTGATAAAAGACTACAAAAACAAAATTTTCAATTAATTTTTTATTAGTTTTATGTGAACTTAAATTAGAAAGAGTTTTATAAATTTAGAGTATAAAAATTAAGAATATTTTAAGTTAAACTGTAAAGTAAAACTAAAGGATCAAAAAAAAAAATCTATTTTGAAATAAATAAATTTTAAAAAATAACGGTGAAAATTTATAATATGAAATTCTCCATTTCTAACAACCCATGGAAATCAGCTCCATTGGAAGTCCGCAGTCTCCATCATTGAGTTCACCATATTCGCTCCAAAAATGCACGCATTCTTATTTTCTCCACTATTGTTTGGTTCACCCGAACTAAAATAGTACAAAAAGGTTGGTTTTTGATCACCTGTTTGACGATCCGTTATTCCAACCCAAATCTGCTTTCCTAATGACGTTACCATTTTAGGATTTTCCTTGGTTAAAAGTTAATTAATTAGAAAATGCATGTGGTTATATAATTTTTTTGAGATTTTTATTCGTATGGAATAAAACTAATAAATGTTTTTATTTTGATAAGTTTTTTATAATATTTTCTAGGTTATAAAATGTTTTTTGAGTAACTTTAATACAGTAAAGCTCATTCTATTAATTAACAAATATATTTTTATTATAGTAAATTTTTTTTAATTCAAATGCATACAAAGTTCTTTTATATTTCTAATACAAATTACCTCTTAATTCTTAAGTTTTATCTAAATGTACAATACAACTAAAGAATGATACTTCGTAAAAACTGAAGAACGAAACATTCATGATGAGATCGCTACCTATAGCTTGACTTTGCTTCCGACACTTGTCAAAGGTTCCTTTGTGTGGTGTGATCTTTAATGTGTAGTCAAAAGCTGTTATGAACATTTAGGAGTTGCTATTAAGTTTAAGAATAACTTTAATATGGTTTATTAGAAGTATATAATAAAACATTCGTACGCAAAAATAGTACCTTATTATAAGTTATTATTAATCAACTTAAAATGTTTCAATAAATGTGGTTTAATAAAAGTTTATACACATCTAAAGCAGTTATAAGTAAAAAAAAATATAATTATCTTTTTGGGAAACATTGTTTTCTAACAAGTTTTATTTAGTATTGATACGATTTTGTCAACAGTGCGTTCCAATATTGAAATTTGCTGATTCAGAACTTTTATGTTGTATTAGCATCTGAATCTCCTTTTTCACCTTAAAAATTCTGTATAAACTACTATAGTTTTAATTTTACAATAATGTTTTTGTTTTATTTCTACTAGTTTCTACTAGATGTGCGCAACGTTTTTGGTCGGCAGGCAATATGTGGAAAAACTCTATCCTTGGTGCTTCGAGATTTTTAATACCATTTAATTTAAAAGAAATTATTTAACTATATATCTAATTTAAACAATGAACTTTATTTTAGTACTTTAAATCCTATGTTTTTACTATATCTAATTTAAAATTACCAATAAAATGCACCTATTACCTCTTTTTTTGTTCTTTTTCACAAATCCAAGATTACCTTGCGTAAGTTTAAAAAATTAGTTAAGCCGGCAAGATTCGTGTGTATAGAGATATATTGAGTGATTAATCACCGGTAGCACAATATTTACATTGAACCTTTCAACTAATAAAAAAAATAAACTTCAAATGAAAAAAGCGCGTACTTGTCGTATGAGAGTATATATACCACCTTATTTTTGTAATTGTAACAGTGTATGGTCGAAAAGCTATAAGTCAAAAAATAGTTTCAATAGCTTGGTTTTGGTACTTATTTTAACTAAAAAGTTTAAACATATCTCACACATTTTCGAAAAAAGTTTATTAATTAATTTTGTTTAGCTCTCCTCAGAATAATATTGCTAAAAACTATTAATATTGTAAAGTAATTTTAGCTATATACAGTGAATTTGAAAAGTTTAGCTAAAAATAGTTACGTCTTAAAGTATAAAAGTCTGTTTAGAAAAAGTTTGTTTGAAAAATAGAATTGAGTTGTACTGAAATAATTTGAAGTAATTTATAAGAAAAATTTGCTAAAACAAAAACATTTAAAGTAGTAGAAATTTTACCTGAAACAAAATTAAATAAAAAGCACATTAAAAAATACGACAAAAACGACAACAATAATACTACTAAAGACGCTATTTATAAAGTTTTAAATTGTAAAAATCTCTCGAGCCAAAAATTTGAAAACAAACAGATTTTTACAATTTAAAACTTTGTAAATAGCGTCTTTAGTAGTATTATTGTTGTCGTTTTTGTCTTACTTTTTAACGTGCTTTTTATTTAATTTAGTTTCAGGTAAAAATTTCTACTACTTTAAATGTTTTTGTTTTAGCAATTTTGTCTTATTAATTACTTCAAATTATTTCACTACAAATCAATTCTATTTTTCTAACTTTTTCTAAACAGACTTTTATACTTTATGACGTAACTATTTTTAGCTAGACTTTTCAAATTCACTGTATATAGCTAAAATTACTTTACAATATTAATAGTTTTTAGCAAAATTATTCTGAGGAGAGCTAAACGAAACTAACTAATAAACTTTTTTCAAAAATGAGTGAGATATGTTTAAACTTTTTACTTTCAACAGCGAAAATATTTTTCTTTCCTTTATTAGCATTTTTTAGTTTTTTACTACTTTTTAAAATTAACTTTTAGGATGCACAACATTTTATTGTTATAAAACTCTTTCTATAATATAAATAATTAATAAAAAAATATTTCTGAGAGATCGTCTTATAAAAAACACATTTTGAAGCATTTTTATTATATATTATATCATATTTATATTGTTATACAAAAGCTATCAAAGTAAGATGATGTTGGTTTTAGTAGTAGAACTTGACTCATTAAAATTCTAATACCTTTCTAAATATAGTCATCAGAGTTTGTAGAAAAAAAGAAAGAAACTTGTGTACTTTAATAAGTCTTTTATAGCTTAGATAGTATTGTGTACTATAACAAAAATCTCAATGGATATTTTAATAAAATATTATATTTATAAATTGTATCACTTTAAAAGATAATTTAACTATTAAAAATTCCAACCGCAAGCACTTAAAATATAATGTTATCAAAAGATTACAAGTTTCATAAATACTATTTTTGACTTAGATTTAACTAGTAACTATATCGGACATCTTTACAACGTCTTATCTTTTTACACAATCATTCAATCAGCAATAGACTATCCGCACATACATCAACGAAATAATACGGCCAGCTCAAGTATTTCTGAACTAGTCCGGTCACAAAACTTGGTAAAATTTTCCATCCAGTAAAAAAGAAGCCAACTCACGACTGAAAATAGCGTGTATAAATGTGGAGCTCGGTATAAAGTTTGAAATTATTTTAAAGACGTTTAACTTTCTATATCTATTGGCAATCCATCTGTACCACCCTAGTAAAATCATTAAGTTTCGCATGGCGTCACTTTGCAGCTATTAATTTTAACCCTAACCCTGAACCTAACCATGACTCTAACATTAAACATTATTCTGATACGAGCCCTACCCCTATCCTTGACCAAAAACTAACTCTAAATCTGACTCTTTCTCTAACTCTGACCTTAATCTCGTGAAAAATTGACGCTTTGTGCAAAAGTGACACTCCCTGCAAAAGTGATTTCGTGTCAAGTTGACGACTATAAAAATTCAGTTCAAAAAAATATTTTTGTGCGAAACAGACGCTTTCCCGCTTACATCATTTCAAAAGTTGTATAATTTGGAACTATAAAAAACGTTCAATTTTTAGACAAAACATGTGCTACCCCATTTTAAAGAGCCTGAACACGTTACTGAAACACAAAAAAAAAACTTATTTAAAAGTTGTGATTTGACAGCTAATAAAATTAAAAATAATTTAGCTATTATTTAATAAAAAAGTAGACAACATTAATTATCGATTATTTAACCAAGTTATTTTCGATTTATAATACTTCGTATTTTTTTTCTTTTAAAGTGGTTGAGCAAAACGAAAAAAATAAGACAAATTTCGGTCAAGTTAATACTTAAATTCTTCATTTGATATATTTAAACTTATATGTTTCACAAATGCTTATTTCATCACGTTAAAAAAGGAGTTTTGCACAGTTTTCAACAGTTTTTTATAAACAATATTGTTCAAGAAAAACACCATTAAAATTCTAAAAATAGTTTTGTACTATTATAACAGCGTTATGAGATTAAATATTGTTTTATTTCGTTTTTGAATCTTTCGTAATAGTTAATAAATAATGAATATATTGTAAAAAAAAGTTACTGTATTTAAAATGCCGTATATTTTTAGCGCACAAAAATTAGCACAATTGCTTTAAAAATATTTACTTGTTGTTTGTTTCGTTATTGACAAAAAAATCATTCTTTATATATACTTTGATTTATAAAACGAACTCAGTGTATACTTTGCCAATTGCTTAGTTTTGTTTTCCTAATGTTAATGGTATAATGATCATTTAAAGTTATTATAAAAACGACTACTTAAGAAACAAAAGAAAGATTAAAGCCAAAAAGACGTTATAAACATAATAAGTATATTAAAAAAGGATTAGCTTATAGATTGTGTTAGGCATTCAATAATTATTTCAAATGAATATATAACCACACGACAAAAGCATAAAAATATCAGATTTTTAGATACAATGTACCTTAATTTTTTTTTTCTAATTTACTTATGCTAAATACTTAATATATTAGACTTTTTTGTAGCATTAAATATATTAGATCATTTAATTAATTTGATGCTTTGATTAAACAATAAACAATCTGTTTTTTAATTCTTTAAATATTTTTTTCTGTTGTTTTCGTAAATTTAACTTAATAGTTTATAACATTACTTGCTTCAAAAAAAATATATATAAAAGTGTTAAATCTAGTTTTTCTTAAATAAAAACAAACTTGTTTATTTCAGAAATATTAAAAACGTCGTAAAATGAAAAAAGTTTTCTTTCCACTTTTTCAGTTTGTAAGTTTTTATCGTGTATATAACATATAAAATTAAAGTTAATATCTAGTATAACGTAATTAAACTTCAATATTTAACATACTTATAATATTTTGTATTTTAACCTCAGTTGTTAACCTTTGTTATTAACCTCAGTTTTAATATATTTACGTTAAAGACTCAAATGTTTGTTTACTTTAGAAATTTATTTATAAAAAAGTTACGTTAAATAGTTAAGTTACGTTTGCTGTATTATTATATTTGATAAATTAAGTTAGTATATAAATAACTTATATATATTTTTACAGATTGTTTTCTTTCTTTCAGCTGATGCAGGTAGTAGTTTATGGTTTTTATAATTTATAAAACATCTTAAATTTTTATATAAATTTTTAATAAAATTATATCTTGTGTACATAGTTAGGTACAATTTAGCAAAACACATTTTTTGACATATTATTTATTGAGTAATTTTAAAAGCATTTTTTTGATACAATTTTACTATTGTATTACATTTTTTTAATCAAAAAACTAATTTTTGGAATGCAAGTATTATTATAAACATACTAAAATTATACTGTTTTTGAAAGTTATTAACAACTTTCAATTTAGTTATACATTTTGATTAAACAATGTTTAGTTTGTTTAAACATTTTTTTTCATCCTTTGTGGCCACGTATATTAAAACGTAAAACGATTATACTAATTGCTTGATAAGTAAGTTAAGGCTACAGTTCTTTATAGTACTATCTGAATAATTTTTAACGTGACATAATCCTTGTAAACTTTTCCAAAAATAATAAATTATATTTTATTTTAAGTAAAATAACCAAAAATAATTGTTTGGAAAAAACTTGTTTTACTACTTTATAGAGTTTTCAAAAACACGCTACATAAGAAGAATGATCGAAATTTCTTATTTTGTTTCTTTAACTAAATTTAATTTTTTTCTACTTAGTGTAAGCGTCAAACGTTTTTTAAGGATCTCTAGGTGTCAAAAACCAAGTGGTGAAAACACAGAACAACCACACTTGCGTGTTCCCCACCATTGTTCTGAAGTCAACCAACTACATCTTCCTCTCCAACCCACAACCGGGGGATGAGTTTTCGTTTTGCACCACACAACACACCGGTGCGTTGAGAAGGTGGCCCTGGTGCTCGTACGGAACTTCATTCCCCGAAGTTGAGAACGGAGTTGAAACTTTCAAGTGGGATTACTGCAAAGGTACTTTCGTTTACTTTTTTTATTATGAGACTAAACACTGGGGTTTTACTATTCTACTGCATCTTAACTACACAATTGTTCCGAATTCTTAAGAAATCTAGTGGAAAATTTTGAAAAGTTTTCAAACTTTGTTTCATACAGTTTTTTAATGTACTTTTTAACTTAAAATATTCTAGAGTTTTATTAGAATTAAAAATAAAAAGAATAAAGCTGATCAGTAACTTATGAATGTTAAATAGACTTAAGTGAAATTTCTCAGTTACTACATTAGTAAATGAAAACAACAATTAGTGTCTAAGAAATTCTCATAAGACTCAAAAAGCTAGTTAAACAAAAGAAATCACAGTATAACAAGAAACATTTTTACTATAGTGTAGTTAAACTTTTTTATCTAACTTAAAGTATTTCATTCATGTCTATTTTTTCATGACCTTCACTGTTTATTAAAACTGATGATTAAATCATTACACAGTTACTTTTAACATGATAAAAAAGCCCTTATTAGTTTAGCATTTTAACATAAGAAGTTTTTAGTAACTATAGACTAAAGTATCTTTAAACAGTAACAGCTGCAAAAAATTATTGATTAAAAAAAACAAGCAAAAGCTATATATGTTTAAAAACAAGTTAGGCATTTTACTAAATTTAATTACATTTTTAAACCTTATTATTTTATACACTTTTTTTATTAAACTTACTGGAACCTAAAACTTCTGTGTTTATATACATATGTTAATAAAACATAACATTTTATTATTTTTTTTATGTTTAAAATTAAGTTTAAATGAGGAACTAGTCTACATCGAAAGCCTTGAAGTTAGAAAGTGAGTTGAGTAAAAAAATTGTAAAGCTGTTATTTTAGCAATCTGTCTTTTTATAGCGTAGAATACATTATTTATAACGTGTAAGGTTCATCTAGACTATTCTTGGGAGTACGAGGACTACAAGTACAGTTATAAATCAGAAGATTTGAAATATACGTACGAAAAAGCTGAAGAACACTGCAAATCTCAAGGGGGCGATCTTCCTCACTTTGAACATGAAAACTTTGAAGGAAAAACGTAAGTTTAACAAGAAAAACATACGACAGTTTAGTATGATATAAAAAAATAAAAAACATACCACTCTAAAATAATAGGTCTTCTACAAATACTTTAGGGTGTTTATTTATTTTTCTTTTTATACATAGCATAAACAATTTTAAATAAAATATTAGTATTATCAAAAGTAACAATGCTATAAATGTTATTAATACACATTTTAAGTTTTTGAGGTTGTCAATTTCCTTTTTATTCTTAGATTGATTTTCGTTTAAGAAATTATAACTAAATGTTAAATATATTCAGCACAAAATTATTAAGCAATCTATATTTTGCACAATATTTAAGTTGAAACTGAAAAATAATGAGCAATTTTAACTAAATATTACAGAAAAGCTTAAAGAAGCTATAAAAGTTTTAAGAAGCAATACATTAAATTTAGTTGTCGTTTTTTGTTATGGACAATAATCAGATGAATAAATGTTTTATTTATAGATATAAGAAAGTTGAAGACTACAAAGTGATGACTCACTATGAATACTGGCCTGTTTATCAAAATAGATCAATAGGAATTGTCAGGTAAAGAGTAGAAAGTATAAGCTATGAAATTATTTATAAGCAATAACGCCTTTTGAATTAAAAAAAAAAGTAATTACATAAAATTCTGCAGAAAAATGTTTTTAAATGTTATAAGAATTTATATTCTTAAAATTAAATTGAATCTTATCATAGCTTTGGGTTTCCCAAACGTTTTTGTCCCCTTCAAAGAATTTAAAAATGCCATGGCCCCGTTTAACAAAATTACTGAAAAACACTTAAGACCTTTTTTTGCTCTTTATCTGCAACTCGAGAATATCTAGTGTAAGTTTCTAAACTACCATTAAAAACACCTAGGACCTTTTATTTTTGCTCTTCGTCTGCAACTCTGATTATCTAGTGTTAATTGCTAAATTATCATCAAAAAAACCTAAGACCTTTTTTTGCTCTTCATCTGCAGCTCAAGAATTTCTAGTGTAAGTTTCAAAAAATTATGATTTCATGGCCCCCTGTTGCTTCTTTACTGCTCATGCCCTCCCCCTCTTACCCCTTTGCTGCTCGTGCCCCCCTGAGTATTTGTTATGGCCCCTAAGAAGGTCACTTGGCCCACTTTGGGAAACCCTGATCTAGCTGAAAGTCAAATGATTGAAGTCAAAAGTTTACATCGTTTAAGACCTTTGAACATTTACATTCTTACATACATAAACATAACTAAACATAATTTCGAATTATTTTATGCTTTTAAAAAAGAAACTATCTACAGGAGAGCACTATCACCAGTACGACATGCATACGACAGCTCATCAGAGATCGGATTTTGGTTGAAATCAGATAAAATAACCGGCAAGTACTTAGATTATAAAGACAAGTACGCAAGTAAAGGAACTTACGAAGTTGAAAAGTGTTGGACTATTTCTCCTTATGGTTATGCGAGTATCGTTGATTGCAGAAAATCTCACAATGATTTCGCTGATGTTGTGTGTCAATTTCCGTTGAAAAAGTGATTATGCTTACATTTGGAAACTTTATTATAGCTGTTTTTTGTGTTTAGGTGTGACTTAAATAGTCTATATTAGCAATTTATAAAACAAATTGTTCTAACTTTTTACCACATATTATTGTAATTTAGTTTCAATGAATTTCTATTTTCTTTAGTTTTGAGTTATTTTTAAACTAAGTCTTTACATTCTATTATATGAACTAAACAAATGAATAAAACTAATTTATTATTTTTAATTATTATTTTTAAATCTTTTGTTAAGTTTTCGGAAAAGATATTTTTTCTACTGAAACTAAAACTAATTTCAATAAAATTTTCAAACCTTAACATACTAATAGTGCTTGTATATCTGTTTTCTCGAAATAAAAACTAGTGATTAAGTCTACAGCAGGGATTAGGCCTTTTATAAGTCGAGGGTTAATTTTTTTATAAAAATATTGATATCCGACTGCAGTAAGTAAAAAAGTCTTCCGCAAGCTGCAATTATTCCAAAATATTTGAATTAATCAACAAATGATTTTTAAACCAGCAGTTTATAATTTAATTATTAGTCGAGCATTACTAATGAGTAGTTTCTAAATGAAAAGCCTATGTGTAAGCTTATACGATATATGTCTTTTTAATTGTTTTTGAGAGCTGAACATTTTGTGCTGAAAAGCATTTTGCAGCAGATTTTGGTTTTAAGGGCCGCAGTTTGCCGGCCCCTGGTCTAGAAATATATTTATTCAAATAACTATTTCTAAATACTTTTTATCAGTAGTCGGCACGCTACTTCGAATCCGTAAACCCTAAATCACAAAATTAAAATTCTGTGCACCCCAATCTGCACTCTTTAGCGCCGCTAGTGTTTAAGAATATGTAAACACTGTTAATCGTTCTTTTTTACTAATAATTTGGTAACACCCAGTTAATTTTTCACGCTAACTTTAAATTTACCAGTTTACCCTATCCATTTCAATAAACTTTTAATATCGATGATTAGTTTTTACATCAATTTTTTACTTGTATCACCCAGGTCTAAAATACTAACTAGATTAATTTAATACATTGCCACTACCCCAATTAACAATCAGTAGTCTTGGTACTTTTCATTTAATGGTAAATTTAAATACTTAGTTATGTTAACTTAATAGTGTTTTATTAAGCGATTACTATATGTGTTTCACAAAGGTATTGCCACGTCCAAATAACGAAATCTTTAAGAATTTATGAGATTTGCTCACTTTGTTTTTCTTTCGGCGGCCAAGGGTGGAAGAATTTTTACAGAATAAAACAGAATAGAACTCCGAGAGTACAAAAATGGTCGTTTTTTAACAACAAAACGGTCAATTAGATATCAAGGTTGAATATGTCTTAAATTTAGAAAGAAAAAAGAAACTTTAATTTAGTTTCTGCGCGAAAAAAAAAATCATGTATCCCAATATAAGTTTCATGTACCCCAAAAGTCTCGTGCACTCTAAAAGAAATTTCATGTACACTAGTGTGCACCAGTGTACACCGTGCCGACCACTGCTTTATATGTTGATGACTAAAGTTGTTTCATTTAAAAATTTTTGTTTTAAATATCGAAATGTAGTATTTGTCATTTTTGTTTTAGGTAACTTGAAAAAAAAGCTTAGGTAATCAAATTTTATTTTATTTGCTTTTGGTACCTCTGGTTTAGATTGAGTTTATATTTAAATAGAAAAAAGTTGTGTACAAGTTACGCATTATAAGTTTGATTTTTGAAAACAAGCAAGTTTTTCTATACTAAGAAAAAAAAGTAATATACTTTAATTTCTAGGAAACTTATTCAGCTTGCCAACTTTACTCCAAAGGTCAGCAAACTGCAGATCGCTGGCCAAATGCAGCTATCAAAGCCAAAACCTGCAGCTCGCGAAATACTTTTCAGCTCAAAAGATATTTTTTTTAAATCAGTAGTAAAAAATGTTTTTGTGGTTAAAGCTTACAATTAGGCCCTTAATCATTACTATTTCTAGTAATAATACTCATTACTAGTTAACTACTCTGGTTTATTTTGTCACATTTTTGGTTTAAAGCAGTGTTTCTATGTTGATTACTAAAAAAGATTTTTAAATAACTGAGGCCTTTTTTATATAAAAATAATAAAGGCCTTTTTTACAGTGCTGCCGGCGTTTTTCTAGAAAAGTTGGCACGCGACTCATAAAAGGCTGCCGACCCCTGTTCTAATCAAAGAGCTCGTCAGTGCATCGTTTAAAAAAATCATAAAAAATTAAGCAAATTTCTTACTTTAGTAGCAAACTTATAATTTCAACCTCAAGCTATATGACAGAAAAAATTATTTAATTTAAAAACTCAAGGAGTTACGTCATAGTAAGATCGTATTTTAACTTTCAATTTTATTAATCTTTAACAGTTAAGTGTAAAAGTATTGGGTTATTATTGATTTTAAATGTTTATTACCATCTAGCTAGAGTTGAAAAAAGAAGAAAAAACAAGGTTCGCTTTATTTACTTAATTCTATACTTAAAGTAAAGTTAAATTCAATTTACAAAGCAACATAAAGATATTAAAGCTCTACGCAGATTTAAAGATTTTATTTTAAGTTACTTAGTTTGTGCTCTTAAAGTAGGTCAGTTATAATGAAATGATTCAACCCTAAGTATGAAAATTTAACAAAAAAAATTTAGAATTTTAATAAATTTTTTATTTTAGTGCTTGTCTAAAGTATAAGATTTACTTAATTAGTTTCTTAGTTACTTATTTAGCTTTTGTCTACAGATAGCAATTTGTTTTGGTATCAAATAAAAACTTAACGCTTAATTAAAATTTTACTGTCCGTAAAATTTACATTTATTTTCAAATTTTTTTATTATATGCGAGCTCTTTGAGCGAAATTTGGTTTGCTGAATAAGTTTTATAGAAAAAAAAAAAACAAAATGTGTAACCCTATAAAATACTTTTCTAGTTTAATTATTCATTATATGCTTAATTTTTACGAATATAGCATTTAATATAAAAAAATGTAATATAAACTATCCATTTGTTTAAAGTTTACTCTGCAAATAGTGTTTCGCTAAAAAAGCTTGTCAGTGCTTATAAAATTAGAATTCTGGAAAAAAAAAGCTTAAACTTTTTTTTTGTGAAAGTCATGAAAATTAGTTTTTACTAATATTACTACAAAAGTAAAATTGTATAATACAAGTTATTATAAAAAAACTATCTTTTCAAATTCTTTTATTTTTATTAGCTTTTCAACTAGGAAACTTTTAATACAAGATAAAAAATATCATTAAGTAAACATTTAACTTATAAGATGTTTGGCCTCTTGTTTAGTGGTTTTCAGTTTACAGTATCTTTCACTTAGTTTTTTTAATGCCATTTTCTGATTTTATTTATAACTATAAAACATTGTTTTGTAACTCAATCTGATCATATAAGTTTCGATAACTTGTCTCCTTGTATATTTAAAAAAATGAGACTTAGTATTGTTTTAAACTGAAAGTTATAAATAAATTTTTAAGTAATAGCGAAACACTTTAAATTGTATATTTATCATTTATAAAATTAAAGAGTATTACTTATCAGATAATTTAAGTTTCTTTGGCAAGAGTGAACAGAGATTTTGTAGTGACCAACTGTGTAAAACTGAAACAAAATAAAATATCTACACAACTGTTTTTAATATTAGTTATTTTACGTTATTAGAAAAGCTATATTATGTGTTAATAACAAAATAAAATATGCACTAATCAGTTAAATAAAAAATATTAATGATTAATAACAGCAATACAGAGTCTTTTAGTTAGGTGTCAATAAAAAAATGTGTTGGTAAATAGTTCTTTTTTGAATATTCATATTTTAAAGTTAGCATCTATCAGGTGACTATTGACTATATTTTTTGGTTTTCTACTTTAGATAGTAAAAAAATTGTACATTTATTGCCGACTAAATTAAAAGATCAGCAGAGCATAGTAAATACTGGTTTTATTAATGTACAATCGTATATTCTTTAAAGTTTTATTTTACTGAGTAGTCTTCAAAATTACAGGTTTTTCTTTTTAAATTTTTTTGATGCTGTTAAACTATGACTTTTGATAAAACAAGGCAAGAAACGATGGATTTATAAAAATGGACTACAAAATTTTATAAGTATAATTACTTATTTCTCAAGTTTTTCAATTTTGTTGGACAGGTTATCAAATGCTGATGAGCGTGGAAAAGATACTTTGCCTCTTGGTAATCTTTTTGCTGTTTTTCCAAACCAAATCACAAGTGATCAGTAATACAAAAGCAGTAGACGGAACACTGAAACACTTGGTGCATTTGAAAAGGTTCTTCAAATTCTTGAACGAGGAAAATGAAGAACTAACTGGGCATACTAGAGTTTCGGGCAGTCTTGTAAAATTAAACTGGATTTTAACTGCTGCTCACAACGTAGCAGATTATAACGAAACTGTAGATGGAACCACAACACATTACTTTTTTTACAAAGTCGACGTTTTAGCTGGTACAAAAAACTGGAAAGTTCACAGTAGCGCAACAACACAACAACGTACTGTTTATAGAGAAGGTAGAATTGTACACAATGATTTTAACCCTATAAGTAAACAATACGATGTAGCTCTTATTTATACAAAAAAGAAGTTTGATATAACAGACACTGTTGAACCAGCAAAGTTACTTGAACCCTGGATGAAATTTGATGCTGATGCTAAATGCGTTGTACAAGGGTGGGGACACCATAAGTTAATCCGTAATAAAGACGGCCTACTTCAACATCTACCCAATTTTCCAAATAACGCAAGGCAGGGAACTGTCAATATTTTAAATAACGAACTTTGCACGCGAATTTATAGACGAAATAATGGTATAAGTGGATTTAATAAACATTTGCATTTTTGTTACGGCTGCAACAGCGGTAAGTGCGAACAAACAGCACCTGGAGATTCTGGCACACCGGTGGTTTGCGCTCTCAATAAAGGGGACAACCCTTTAATTAACGGTGTAGTGTTTGCAGTTCACAGCTGTGGGTGCAAAGACGTCAGAGAAACATGTCGTCCTGGTGGACCAAGTGTGGGGACGGACGTCCGCAAAATTAAAAGTTGGATTGACAAAGAGGCTAACAAACGTACAAAACGAACCCGTGTAAACGAACCGCCCGACAGTATGAATCCGTATTTGATTGCTGGGGCAGTAATTGTTGCTACAGCAGTAGTAAAATACTTTTATTAAAACAAAAGCAACCAGTTGAGTCAGATAAATTTACGTCAGTTCTGTATGATGAAGTTGGTGATTTTCAATGTTAAAGTTAAGCAACGCCATAAGTAAAACAAAAATCGTGTATTAGAAAAAAAATTAATTTGAAAAATGGAACTCCTAAAAATGTAATAAAACGTGGTAAATAAATGAAAAAATGGATTCATTAGTTATCGTAGATTGTATATCAAACTGTTATAGACAATAAAAAAATTAAGTATTTTGTTTAAAAAAAAAAAAAATTTGAAACTAAAATTTCAGTTTAAAGATTTGCACAATACTTCAGCAAATTTAAAAAACAAATTGATTTTTTTTTATGTTTAAAAAAGTTATATATGTTTTTAAATATTCTAGTTTACTATTATCAACTTAACTGAATATAATAAATAAACACACTAAAACTGTTTTTAATTTATTTTGTTTTTAAGTTTTTTTTTTTAATAGAATTGGCGATTGGGAAACATTTGTTGGACAATCCGGAGTGTGCTAAAAACTATAAGAAGGAGTTAATAGTTTTAATATTATATATTATAGTTTAGACCTGAAACTCTAATAGAATTAGCGACCATTTTTAGTTTTTAGATAGAAACTGAAACAAGACTCAAAATATCGACTTCAAAAATCTGCAAGGATTTGTTTTACCTCTCTTTTTATCGGGCGGAAAATGAAAAGTATATTTTATTCAATATATTATGTAATATGTTTAAGATAACTAAACATGACACCAAGTTTTCATGAAGTATTTTATTAATGTTTTAGCTTAATTTAGTATGCTTCAAACAACGATCAATAACAAAATTGCACAAGTTTTGGTCAATAAAAATTTACAGATTACTGTGAAATAATATGTGTGAGATAATGCAAATTTTCTAGCTCAAAACCGAAAAGTTTGACAACACACTTGAATAAAAAATTCAACATATTAAAATATCCACTTGAAACTCAGAAAACGCGAGAAACTCAAAAGAACAAATGTTGAGATTTCTATACTAACACTAATTTACTAATGAACAATAACAAAACTTGTTAAAGATGTCTAATTGCATAATAGTATTTACTTAAAAAATAATCGCTAATAAAATAACTTATTACAGAAAGGCAAAATAACAGTTTACAGAATTTAAAGCCAAATGTACACTTATAATTCTCATTTACCTCAAAATAATTCGCCTCATGTTACGTTATGTTATCAACAAGAGCTATAAACAAAAATAGAAATTGTCTATTTTATATTTAATAACTAGAAAGGGTATTCACTTTAAACTTTATTGTTTTGAAAACAAGCTAAGTTTACATTTTGAAGATGTAGTTTTTAAAATGCATATAAACGTTTTTTAAATTCTAAACTTGCTTTAAGAACTAAAGAAAATTGAAAATATATGTTTGTTAATATTTATGATCAATGATATTTAAAAGCCTTTAAACATCGGTGTAAACTTTAAATCTAAGCTCTTCTTATTTAGTTTTTCTTCTGTAGAATACTTCAAAACTTTTGTTAGCAGGGCTAATTACTTAAGCTTGTGCCTATCATGTAGCAAACTTTTGTCCACAACTTTAATACTTACTAAAAAGATACAAGGAAACGCCACCAATACTTAAGAAGAGAACTCGATTTGTTCACTGTGCTTTTGAAACTTACAATGACTTTATTACGGACGATGAAAACATTTACCTTGATGTGCCGAATAATGTTATTAATGATAAAGTAACTATAGTTCATAATTTTATGTTTTATAAAAAGGTAGAAAAGACTATTTGTCCTGGAAAAAACATTAAACTGTATCCGTGGTGGAGAACAAGTCAGAAAGCACGGGTGACACTTTAGCACAGAGCGACACTTTAGCACGGAGTGACAATCTAGCACGGTGTGACATTTTAGCACGGGGTGACACTTTAGCACAGAGCGACACTTTAGCACGGAGTGACAATTTAGCACGGTGTGACATTTTAGCACGGGGTGACACTTTAGCACTGAGTGTCACTTTAGCACGACGTCACTTTAGCACGGAGTGACACTAAAGCACTGAGTGACATTTGAGCACAGAATTTATATTGCAATTATTTTTAGCATTAAGTTTTTTTATCTGTTATGTTTAAAAAACTAAAAACGAACTATGCAACATGTAAACTAAAAGTTAACAAGATTTAAATGAGTTACAAGTTTAAGCTTTATTTAAATCTAAAAGAAAAGTAAATAAAAAAACTTTATTAATTGGTTTTACTATTTAGTTTTAAATAAAAATACTTTGATACTTTTATTTACTTTTCAACATCAAACTATTTTAATAAAGCTAGCAATAAAAACATTTTCTAAGACTATTAAACTTTTTTTATAAGTCTTAAATAAATTTTAATATGGCTAAACTTAAAGCTTAAGTTTTAAATAAAAGGTGAAATAAATAAAAATTAAGAACTTACTTATTTCATTTTAGACTCATAGTAAAAACTGTAGTATAAATTCTTGAAGACGTTATTTTCTAAAAGTGTTAGAACTAATTTTCACATTTATTTGTTTGTTAAATTAACAAACTTAAATATATAAACATTATTTAAATGAGCATTAATAAAATGTTTAAAATAAATACGTGTAAAAATGTCACTCCGTGCCAAAGTGTCAGTCCGTGCTAAAGTGTCACTCCGTGCCAAAGTGTCAGTCCGTTCTAAAGTGACGCCGTGCTTAAGTTTAACTCCGTGCTAAAGTGTCACTATGTGCTAAAGTGACGACGTACTAAAGTGTTACTCCGTGCTAAAGTGACGACCCATGCTAAAGTGACACTGTGCTTTTCTGACACCTACCCCCGTGGTGTGTGACGCGATAACCGAAAGATTTCTCTTACACCAGTACCTTAGAACAAAATTGTTGGCGCTGTTTTTGTCGTTCAAGAAACAATATGTATATTCAATTATTATCTACAGCTTCAAGTGGTTGGAAAATCTAAAATACAGGCTAAAAAAAACTCACATTGGAATGTCTCAATACTTTTTTGTATTACTATCTATATTGATAACTTACCATAATAATTTAGATTGGTACACAAAAAATAAATTACAACAAATTCCTTGCATTTTTACACATTTTGAATTTCGTTCATCAAGTCCCTGGACCAAATTATTGGGCCTTTTTTTTAAGTTTGGTCTAAGGACCTGGTGTACAAAGGAGCCTTTCGGTTATCGAGTCCTACACCACTACTTTTAAAATATCTTAGGAGCTATTAGATTTAATTTTTTATCATTTAAATATTTAAACCTTTAGTAATAAAACAATCAGTTAAACGAAATTGAAGAAAAAAATTAAACGAAAATTAACTGAATTTTGTGTATAAAAATGTTCTTAAAAACTTGTTTAATAACATAAGGTCTATAAAATAGACATAACTTTAAATCAATATGTAAAAGGATATAAACAATACTTATAGCAAATATTTGATTATTTTATTGATAGGATACAACCTCTTTAATGAAAGTAAAAATGTAATACGCCTAAATATTTTTACGTTTAATTATATCAGTATTTTGTGCTAAAAGTGTTATTTTGTTTTAATTAATAATATTAAATGACTAGTAAAAATAATTTTACATTCGAATAGATAAATAAACTATTGCATAATTTTTTAATAACTTTAAAAAAGTGAATTCTACCATAACTGAACTTAAATTTTATAAATGAAAATAAATAGAAAAGTACTAATAAATTTATGCTTCTAAAAAGGAAAAAACAAATAATAATAATATTAACAACAACAAGTTTCTTCTGTTTTAAAACTTACATTTTTATATTTTAAATACTTCTCCTAATCTAAAATTGTAATACCACAAGGCAAAAAATATTTGAAAATTTAAAAAGAATTTTTATTTTTGTTCTCTTTCCTTTTGATTTTCTCAGAAAAAGAGATTTTTTAACATAAGTTTGCTTGAAACAGCTATCTCAGCGTACTTTTTAAATACTTCACTTTCTGTTAAAGTATATAAATCTATAATTTTTTTTTTAATTGGCATGCTAAAAATAAAGCTTTTAAGTATTCTGAACTTAATTCAAAATAGTAATCTTAAAGAGTAATCTAAGGAATAACCAGACAGAAAATGTTGCAATCTTGCAATCTAGACACTGTTATTGTAACCAAACAATTCAACTTTTGAACAAAAAAAAAACGAGAAAAAAATAGTTGCTTATTCAATGACAAATACTATTTACTCCTTAAACAAAAGTAAATAGACGAGTGTCAATGATCACTAATGACACTTTTAATCACTTTTTAATAAAAAGCTTCTAAGTTCATACTGGAACTTTCCAAAATGACTTATTTTTTTAAACATAATGATAGCTTTAACCATAACTTACTTTCTTGGTAGATTAGAGATTTATGACCTATTTTGCTGTTGAATCTAAGTGAGAATGATTTGTTTCTGAAGACCTGGTATGATAACTATGGCCGTTTTTTACACTTTTATAGTAACTATAATTATCTGGTAACAAGTTATTGTTAAACTTAAACATAAATAAACCTGATTCATATAGCAGAGACTTTCAACATCTAATATTTTTTTCTGAGTTTTTAGTTGTCTTACACTATCATCATGTATATAAAAAAATACAGTTATATAATTTTTTTCTATCAATATCTTGTTTTTACTTACCTTCCAAATAATAAAAAAACAACTTAGTTACAAATAAAGACAAATATAAACAAAATTACAAGGAAAGCTAAAATGTTACTAAAATATTTACTTAAAATAAATATTAAAACATTAACATAATTTACTTTCATTAAACTATTCTACTTACTTTTAAAATTTTAACTATCAAACTTTATGTTGTTTAAGAAAAGTAATAACTTACTATTGAATTTCTAAAAATATCTATTATATTAGTTGTTTTAATAATTTTTAACAATACACAAGTGTTACCTTTTTATTCGGTTAATTAGGTTGTTCTAAGTTTTTATTTAATTATGAATAAGCATTAGAAGAGTTTCAGTATAAACTTATTTTTAAATGACTTCATTGGAACTTTTAAAATGATATATTGTAAAACGAGACTAAGTTAAAGTTTCAAAAATTTACTTGTGTGTAAATAAATCCATGCATGAATTTAAATAAAAAAATAAGAACAACCACGATGAGAGATAACCATTTGAGATAGATAAAATTGTTCTTACCGCCCTTTGTTAAATTCTCTTTATATTATTTTCAACCTGATGTTTTTATTTTATTAAATGAGTCTTTTTATTTCACATAAACTTCAAGCTATTGTAGCGTTACAAACAAGTAAAAATGTTAATAAATACCTTAAGTCTTGAAGACTCTTTTGTTGTTCGAAGCTTTGTATTAAGAAAGAATAGAGAGAAAAAAAGTGAGCTTTATGAACATTTCTGGAACATTCTTAAACAAGCTTGTTGAATAAAAAAACAAAGAGAGAGGAAAGTGAAAATCATTGAAGCGAAAAAATTAGTGATAGCTTTTACTAACGATAATTTTTCATTTCATAAAAAATCTCTTAGGCAACAACAAAGCAACATTTTTGAGAATATTTACAATTTTTGTTTTCAGAAATAAAATTGATAAGTTTTTTATTTCAATTTTAGCTCAATGTGGACTAACTGTGTAATTTGAATATAAAAAAAACTTATTAGCAGTTTTGTATGAACTTGTTATATTTGTTGTAAGTTATAGTTAAAACTTAGACTAGTAGCCTGCTGAGATATAAAATTTTATTTAAAATGCGTTTACTTATCTTCATCACTAGTAATTCCTTTGAGTTTAAACAAATAAAGTTTATTTAAATTCTTTTTGATACATTGAGTCGTATGAATCTTGTAGCATTTTTTTATAAAAAATACTTCATAAAGGAAATCAAAGAAAATCTTCAGCTTTATTAAATAAGAGAGTAGTAAACAAAACTGTTTAAAAACATAGACAAGTTGCTTTATTATATAGAATTATAATCAAGAGTATAAATTCATATTTGTGTTCTACAAAAATATATAAAATCACTTTTACATATTTTTTCTATTTTCTTTACCTATTTCAATATATTTACCTATCTTTTCAAGCTACTAAGCTTCAAAACTAAATCCACATAAAAGTCAATATTTGCAGTTTCATGTAAAACATGTCTTGATGAAAAATTTATTTTAAGATATGTCACTAGAACAACATCAAAACAAAACTGTATGCAGCTATTAACTTTTGAATAACTGATCAAACATTGAGAAACAAAATGAAAAGCTCGACAATTTGTTTTAAATAAGATTATGTATTTAGTTATATTACTTATAACAATGTTTTGTTTTTATTTGGAGTTATACTCAATGTTTACCTAATAACTTTAATAGATTTAGTTTTATAGAGTTTTATCTAAGTTCTAAATATTATTAAGTCTCAAAGATAATTTTATAAATTAAGATTTAATATTGTAGTCTAAGTTGTTTTAGGGTTCCTCAAGAAGTAATTTGAGTTTTTATATAGATTTATGACAATCCAACATGGTCCAACATGGGTGGCTAGAGAATAGTGATATTATGAAAAAAAATTAGAATTAGTTTTTTTAGATGACTAGTACAAAATTAAATAAATATTTTAACACTTTGTTGTTTTGAGTATGAAAAAAAATTTCTAAGCTTTTAGTTGTTGTAGTTTTAATATTTCAAACAGTTTTTAATTTATCAGTTTTTTCATATCACATTTAAAATATTGTAAACATTTACAAAAGTTATAAAAATTTTAATTTTAATCATATAGGAAATTTTGTGGTCAACATTTATTAATAAATGTAAAAATTTATAGTTATTTACACAAAAAAAATAAGTTCAAGTATAAATTTTAATTTTTTTGATTTAAAATTTTAAGATTTCAATGAGTTTTTTTAAACAACTTATTTGCAGAATTGTAGATCTTTTAAACTTTAGTTTTTCATCACGTTGTTTTAAAGGCTGAACGACTTATGTTTTATATTAAACTTTTTTATGAAGATCAACAAAAAAATTAATTGAATTAATTTTTAAAAATATATTTTGTTTGATTTGATATTATACGAATTTTTTACAAAAGAATAATTAACTCTAGCTTCAATTTATAAATATTTATTTAATGTTGTATCATAATAAATCTAATCAAAGATGTTTCTTATATGTTTAGCTTTAACTTAATTTGTGTGTATGACTATATATTTGTTAAAAATGTTGTATTTTAAAGTTTATAGTCTGTTGAAAAACTATAACAACAGTATCTTTATGTTTCTTTACGTTAAATTGTTTTCAAAATTTTTATTTTTTTGTCTAATTAAGTAGCTAGAAGTAAAATTTAGTAAAACAAAATGTGCCTTTTATATTTACTACAATATAAATTTAAATAAAAACAACAATTTTACCTTTTTAAAACCTAATTTTGATGAAAATGTTCAAATAAAAGTTTTTTTGGTTGTTAACTATTAAAAGCTGTAACATACATTGAATTTATAAACATCTTCTATGTATACTTTTTACATTCAAGTGAAAAATAGTAGCAATTCAGCATTTTCTCATTTAAAAAGCAAAAATTTAGGCAAAATAATAAAACATTAGAAATGTAGTGACATGTATATTTTTTAAGCTCAACAAGTTAAGCTTTTTAGAAAAGATGTAAGTATTTTGTGGTTATCTAATAGCAATTGTTTATAGTTGTAGTTTATTAGTGCGACAATAGAACAGTCTTAAGGTATACAGAGAAACAAAAACTGTCTTGAATACATATATTATCACTTATTGAACACACTTTTTTGATTTTTTTAGGGGCAACAGATGCACTCTAATGTACAAAGTACATGTACATAAATCAAGAAACATGGAAGCGTTGAATACCTTTATAACATACACTTAACATTCCATTTACTTTAAAAGTTTTATTGTTACTGCATTTTTTAATACAAAATAACTAAAGCATTCAAGATGGTTTAAGTTGCTCTGAGTCTCTTTTGACGTCATTACACGTCGCCTCTAAATTATTCTTAGTTTTTGTAATTTTTTCAAGATTGCTACGTTTAGCTATATACTTGTATTTACAAAAAAAAACAATTGTCATTATTTTTATTTCAAATACAAAGATTATCTATAATTCTATAAACTATACTGTAAATTAAATTAACGAAGACAAAAAGCCTTAAGTTGTGGCAGCTAAGCCCCCATTTACACTTACCTAGTTAATTTATTGATGAAACTAATACAATTCAGATCGCCATAATTACTGAATTTTTATAAAAATTAGACTTTTATAAAATGCCAGCAATAAAAGTCACCAAAAAGGAGCAGATAGTCAAGTGCGTGGTGTACGGCAACAGCGCCACCAAGCTGAAGAAAGAAAAGCACGTGTTGGGGGGGAGGGCGCACACGCACCGGTGGACCTTCTTCTTCAGACCCTACTACAAGGAGGACCTTTCAACTTTCATCAAGAGCGTCGAGTTCAAGTTCGACAAGAGCTTCCGGAACCCGGTCAGGGTGTTCCACCGGCCCCCGTATCACGTGACCGAGACCGGGTGGGGCGAGTTCGACATCCACGTCAGGGTGTGCTTCAGGTGCTCTGAGGCGACCCCGGTGACCTTCTGGCACCGCGTCAACCTGTTCCCCTCCGAGGACAACTTGAGGGTGGACGCGAGCACCGTCGCCATTGAGACCTGCGACGAGATGGTCTTCCCCGAACCCACCAACCTGATGAGGAGCTTGCTGGAAAGCGAGAGCAGCCGGGAGGTGAACGAGTTTCACACGAACTTCGACGAGATGGAGGGGAGGGCGGTGGAGGGTCTGAAGGAGGCGTCGAGGAGAGTGAAAGGGAAGATCGAGGAGGTGGGAAGGAAGAGGGAGGAATTGCTGAAGAAGATCGCCATCCTGGAAAGCGCTTTGGAGGCTCATCAGCTGGAGAAGTCGATGAAGGACGAACTGAGTTTTATTGAGTAAAGTTTCTTGCTAAAGTGTCTCCTTTTTTAAGTTGAAACCTAAATTTATTGTGCAAAGTAGGTACCAGCTAAATGATTACTTCAAGTTTTTCAAATTTAGAAAGATTTAGTAAACAAACGATTGATTTATCTAGTAACTTAAATTTAGTATAGACTGATTTTAATTAATTCTACTAACCATTTATTTAAAAAACATTGTTATTAGTTTCTGTGAAAAAAACCAAAGTTATATTTAAAACATAACAAATAAAGCATTTTTACTTAAAATTTTATATTGTGTATTGTGCTCAGTTAAGTTATAAGACCGTGCGAGAGGCACACTAAATGATTATAAGAATTTTTTTATTATTTTTATTTTATAAGATCTTGATGTTCATTTGCACCATTGTATTATATTGTGCTTAGTCCAGCAATAAGATCGTGCAAGAAGCACATAACAATTTAATACTCTAAGTTACCAGTAAGACCTATTTTTGTATTTAAGATTGTGACGTTCAAACACTTAAAGAACACTTATAATTGTAGAACTTTGTGTTTATAAATTTTTGTATTACATATATCGTACAAAAATCTAAGACAACATTCATTCAAAAACATCTTTTAATAAAGCAAACAACAAAAAAATCGATTTCGGCCTACGATTTGATATTACTTTTGTTAGCAACTAATTCTAAGACTAAATTTTGAGTAAATAAGTAGTTAGAGGTTATATAAAAAAAATTCAATTAACACTAATTAGCATAATTGAGCAAAAATTAATTAAATATTCACATCTCATAAATACATATATAAAACAGTTGATCAGTAATTTAATTAAGATAAGCAACAATAAAAAAAAAAATAAATAAATAAAAACAAACACTAAAATAAGCGACAAAATTCAAATTAAAAAAAAAAATAAAAATAGATAATTTTACTATATTTTTTTTCCTTTTATTTAATCTGTAACAACTTATAAAGGTTAGATTTATAAAAGTATTGTTGCTTACACAAATTAGGTTTGCATGTTTTTATAAATAAAGATTCTAAAACACTTAGGTGATAATCATTACGAGCTTTACTTATGATTAAAAAGTATTGTGTTTATTTTCGCAGTTTTACTCTGCTGATACATTGGTTGTTTTATCACTTCTACTTTCTAATTGTCACATTAACATCACTTTATCTATAAACTCACTTCAGGAAAGAAATTATTTAAATTAAGTTTATTACATATTTATTAATTACAAAGTTAAACCTAATGAGTAGGGTAAATTCAGTAAAAGCCTTAAGAACTAAACGCGCTAAGCGTTTAGCACAAAAAAGGGGACTTTCTCCAGTTAAAGGTAGTTTCTACCACAGGCCACCGAGGCTACAAATCGTCACCCTGTGTTTAAAATGAGTACCTAAACTTCTGATTCCAATGAAGTAGAAATACTAAACTCTTAAAATTTAAGAAATGTCAACAGTACCATTAATGAACCAATTACAACTTATTACTATTAACTACATTTTTATTTAAGCAATGTTTACTTTGAAAATCAACTAGAATAAAATAGAAAGCTACATACTGATTTTTATCATTATTTGTGTTGTTCTTTGATTTTGATACTAAACTAAAACTTAAACTTTGCCACAAATTATATCTTAATATTATAATTTAACTTGTTTTTTTTTAGCTAAGAATTTATTTTAACTTTAAGTTTTTATATAAAGCATTCGGGCGGGATTTCAAATTTTCATAGCTATTATAAGCACAAGATTGTTTAAGTTTTCAATCGTTTCGTCACAATTAAATTGAGATACGTTAAAAGGCACCTCACCTTTAAGCTCACTTTATTAACTACATTTTTGCTTAAGCAATGTTTATTTTAAAACTAACTACAAGATAAAAGAAAGCTAGATACAGTATTTTTTATCACTATTGTTATTCTATTTACTTTAAAACTTATATAAAATTTATACTTAACCTTAAAGTAAATCTTAATATGAAAATTTATTTTGTTTAGCTTTTTAAGTAAAAAAAAATTGAGTAATAATTTTATTTTAATTTAATTGTTTAAATGCTATTTTCCATGACTCTTACATATCTTTTTAGATTTATTCAAACACTGACGAGGTCTTTGACCGAAACTTAGTTTGTTAAATAATTTCTTGGAAGAAGTAAATTCATTTCAAGTTCACCGTGAAACAGCTTATTTTTCTCTGCATTTTAAAACCGCAATACAAGGAGTAAGTTTAAATATTAGGTTTAGAGCGTAAGACTTACATGCTCGCAGGCTAAAGTTTACTTTTTGCAGGTCGAATTCCACATTATTTTCGGTCATTTTTACTTCAGGGGATCGGATACGAGCGTGAACTTGGCTTGAGTGGTTTTAATGTAATTTTTTATAAACCAAACTTTAAAACCAATTATTTTCAAATTATTTTATGCTAACTTGAATTTTTTTTTATTCCAAAGAATGTTCTTTGTTTTCCTTTTCACAATAATTTCCTTCGTTTTAGGGTTTGACTTTTGTAGTGGGGCCCCTTTAAAAATTTGAGTTTTTTTTGTATGTTTTTAGCTTTACGAGTTTTTCTCAAAAAATAATGTTTTTTTTTTTCAATTTATTTTTATTTAACATACTTATTAAACTAAGTATGTATGGGTCATATATTCTAAAAACAATAATTAATCGCGAAAAAATATAGTTAATCATGAAACTTAACTATACAAGTCTGTCAAAAATAAAAGTTTTAAAAAGCAAAAAAATATTTTTGAATGAAAGTCTGTAAACCTAAAAATCGAAAATTGTGCAAAATTAGAATTTTTCTGAAATATTTATTAAGGCTTATGGTATAAAAAAAATGTAAATGAAAAATTTATTACAAGTTTAAACTTAGTTTGTTAAGTATGTTAAAAAAAATATATATTTAAGGAGAACAATTTGTAAAACTGAAAACATAGAAAAAAAACTCAACATTTTTCAAGGGGCCCCACTACAAAAGTCAAACCAAAAAACGATGGAAATTATTGTGAAAAGAAAAACAAAGAACGTTCTTTAGAATAAAAAAAAGTTTCAAGTTAGCAAAATTTAAAAATAATTGGTTTAAAAGTTTGGTTGAAAAAAATAAACGAAAAAAGCCATTCAAGCCAAATTCACGATTGTGGACCGAATCCAGCCCGCATGCCGTAAGTTGACCAACCCTATCTTAAATAGATAACAACTTGAAAATGTATAACTAGGGGAATTCAAAATTAAATAAACTTAAAAGGTACTACAGAAGTTTAACTACCAAAGGTATCTTTTTGTAAAACTGTTTTAAACAGTCTTAAGTTCGTGAAAACTAATATTTTTAAGTTATTTATAAAAATGTTATTTTTTGTGTTTAATTCTATGGGTAATTTAGAAAATTAAATATAATTTCATTAGAACTAATTTTTTTTTTGATTCATCTTACATAAAGAATACAAAAACTATTTTGAGTATAAATTATTACTTTTAAGCAAAACGAAAAAATATGCATATAATTTATTATTGTTTTATAATCTTCTAAATAATATAAATCTTTATATCCTTTAAGATACTAAGTAAATAGAGTTTATACTATTTGAACATTGAATGCTTAAACATTATATAAGTTACAACGTGGAAGTTTTTTTTGTTTAATCGTATTTTAACGATTATACTGACATTTACTACACCTAAAAATATTACTATTTTTTTGAGTTTGTTAATTGGATTCTGATGACTTTGATCTAACCTAGATTGTACCAAGTTCTATTATACTTTAACTGTAGTTAAATTAAAAAAATAAACTGTCATATAAAGTAGCATTTATTTTGTTTATGTATATTTACTAAGTTTTTGGCATAATTGCTTTAAAAAAGTTAAATTCTTAAGTTACTTACTAAATTATTGTTAAAACATGAAATGTAGATATCTTGCTAATTTTTTTTAACTATTTTCTGTTACTGAAGCAATAGTTCTACTCAGGCACGTGGCTTGGTACGTTTCTGTAAATCTACAGAAACGTATACTTATATGCGAAAAAACTTGCTTTTATTTCAGCTTAAAAAGACTCTGCTTTCTTAGCTTTAAGTATTCATTTTAACTTAGTTAGGCACTTCTGAGAGATAATTTCGACATGTATGTACATATTCTCTAGCGTTTTTAGTGCCGTAAAGATTAAACGAATTAAATACATCCAAATTGCAACATTTAGCGCGTTAAAGCTTTTAATTTGACAAAAAGCTGCATGCAAAATTGATACTAATGGAAGCTGTTATTCAAAAACCAAAATCATACAATTTTAAGTGACAAAAATTTGCATAACTTGTTGTTACTATTGACTACGTTAAATTTTTGATTTAATGAATATAAATATTTTTGAGTTAAATTGTGATTTTTTTATAATTATTTTTAATGAATGTTTTCTGGGTTTACACAAGTGGCAACACATAAAGAGTCATAGTGGGTGTGGAGCAAAATAAATTGCCTTGTATACACTTATCACTCGTACTTCAACATTCCATTTTTAATGTATTATCATAACTGCAGAGTTTCAGATTAATTTCAATAACATTAGAGGTAGCTGTGTTCCCGCTAGGACGTTATCACGCGTCATTTAATATGTTTAAATTTTTGTAGATTCGTATTTTTTTGAGCTAGCTACGTCCCTGGTTCTACTTATTACTTTTAGTGTAAAACTTTTGCTCCTTTGCGTTCTATAGGTATGTATATTTTTTAATGATGTAACGTTTTTTTTTTTACTGAATCAACCGTTTTATTTTTCTGATGATCGATTAAACTCTCAGTTAGTTTATTGATAGCAAAATAAAAGTTTAAATTAACGTAAAATTAAGCGATAATCTTAAGCATCGTTACGTCATTTAATTAATGGGTTTAAAAACTAGACAAATTGAGTTTTCATAAATGTTTAAAATTAATTAAAAATAAACTTGCGCTTTGAGTTATAAAATCACATAAGAATACTGTTTTAAATAGTTTAAATATTTAGAAAAATTGTAAAAAATTAATTTAAAAAAACAAATGTCGTTCTGTAAACTTTACTTTTTATAGTTTAAAAATAAAAAAACACTAACTTTTTTAAACGTTTATAAGTAATGTTGTAGTAGAATATAAAACTAAACTTACATTTTTAAATACATAAGCCAATTTTTAATGGAATTTTATCAACATGAACAAGTTTAGTTGTTTTGTTTAACATGACTAGAATTCAATATTATAAAAGTAATTAGTTTAAATATAACAAACAAAAAAGTTCAGCCTAAAATAAAAGTCATATACCAAAAAATTTTGGTTATCAATTTATATACATTGTAAAAGTCAAGTTTATCTTTTCTTTATATAGTGGTTTAATAAAAACTAATAATAAGCACACCAAACCTAGCAACAATTTATACTAAGAAAAATGTTAAAAGTATAAATATATTAAATAACATATTAAGATAAACTTTCTGTAGTAAAACGTTTGTTAAAAAGCTAAGTTATTATACGGTTAAGAATGTCAAAACAAAAAAGTGTTGACTACAAGATTTCACAAGTGTAGAAATTAAAAATTTTACTAAATCTTGTTTGAGATATGTATATATAATAAGAGAAATTTTTTTATTAGAAGTTTTATTAGCACACCTAAAAGTATTTAAAAACAAAAAAAAATATATAGGAAACATTTTTAGACAACGATTTATATAGAACTAAACTATAAGAAAAAAAAATATAAGAATTTCCATTTTTTTAGCTAAAAGAACTTTTAATAAAGTTAATTTTTACTTTTACCGGATTGTAAAGACTAATATTAATTTATCAATTGGTGAAAAAAACAATACCTCTCTTGTGCGTTAAGAATGAGCTTTCTAAGTTCTAAATAAGTAATTATCTTATAAAATTTAATATAATGTTTTAATATGATATGAAACACTACTTATATACACTATATATTAAATACAATTAAATATGCAGGTACCATTCCTACTGAAGGTGTTTCAATCGTTTTTTTAGGATTACTAAAAGAACCGGAAGTAATAGAACAACCTCTACTGTCTGATTTCAATGTTTTTCTCTCATAATTGACAGGTTTTTCATGGTATCCACCTCCCGACAAACGTATTCTTTTGTCACCTAGATCACGGAACAAATTCGATTTTCCCTTGCCTACAACAAAAACAAATGACAACTTCTTACCTTCACCATTAACATTACAGTAGCTAGTACCTTTTGAAAGCTCTGTTGTTAAAACATTAGATGCCTTACAAGAGCAATTGTTAATGCGTAAGGTGTCATTTTGACCGAAGCACTCTTTTTTGCACTGTTCTTTATAAGAATTCCAACCATTTGGATAACCAGACTCAAGTGTGTTTAAAATTTGGTTAGACTTAATTCCGTGAAGATAGAGGGAAGTATTTTGAACTTTTTTAACTTTGTTTTGACCTACGGGATTAACTTTAAAGATATAAAAAACTCTTGGGGTTTTTTCAGACGTTTTATCATTTAATGAACGCAGTATAAACTTGTAATCATTATCTGAAGACTTCAATACTTCAGTCCTATACATCAGTGAACTATTATTACTAATTTGCAAAAGGCTATCTAAACTAAATGACAACTGTTTAGAAATTGTATTAACTTTTTGGTCGAATTGAGATTTAATTAGTTCAACTTGTGGTATTTGGTTTGTAGCTATTTCTGCTTCCAATTCTGTATAAAACTGTTTAGAAGTATAGCCGTTTTTATTTGTTAAACTACTTTGATATTTCGAATTCATAGACCGACTTAGAGATTTAATTTGGTTTTTAGTATGTTTGTTAAGCCTATGCACTTGTAATATGTTGTAGAGCACAAGTTTAACAACTTTTTGCACTTCTCTTTCAACTTTGACTTCTATCAAATATGCAGGAGTAACTAAGTCATGATGTGCTACAGCTATTTTCTGTCTATTAACATCATAATGAAATGTGCCATTGAGAATTTTATTAGTCTGACTGTCAAAAGTATCTTGAGGAGAATCTTCGAAACTTGTTTCGTTATAATGTAAATGAGCGTCAAAAACCTTTAGGGCAGGCTCTTTGTTAACATAATCGTTTAAAACTTTTTCTGATTGTGTAGGTCTTGAACCAAAGAAACTAGGTAATAGCACTTTCTTTCCATTTGCATAAAAAGGAGAAGAAGATTTTGGAAGTGCAAAAGAAATTTCGCTTTTTTTCTTTGCACCTATCTGCTCTGCTTCATTAACTTCCATAGATTTTGTTTTTTTCTTGGTACGTTTTATTTTACTGACAAACAAATAACTCAGGTTCTTCGGAACACCTTCGTCATTCACAAAACAACTACCATAATTTAAAGCATAATTAAAACTGTTAGTTGTATAGACTCCAGGGCCATAGTTACCAGATTTCGACGGTCTGAATCCTTCTTTTAGTATACCTTCAACATTTGGCCCCTTGGTTCCATGAAGTAAGAGTAAACTAGGAGATTCCGAGCTTTTCGATTCCTCAACATCTTCATCAGTTGCCTTTACTCTGTAAATATTGTACCTAAGTTTTTTTAGTTTTAGTATGCTCAATCCTTTATTAGATTGAGTTTCTGAAGAGCTGGCTAACTTAGGTTCTATATCCAACGAATTTTTTAAAGTCACACAGTCTGGATCATCTTTTTTCATTAGTTCAAGTTTGTACTTAAAATTTGGAGAGGGAGTTTTTAAGTTTGAAATATTGTACTGAAAAATTTCTTTCACTTCTTTTAACAAATGTTCTTTTGTTTCCTTAAATTCTTTTTCTAAATTTTCGATTTCTTTACAAGTTTTGTCTCTTTCTTCATTACAAAGATTGCGCAAAGAGTTCTGAGGGCCAGAAAAGCTTTTTATCAATTGATGTAATTTTGAACCATTTAAATACATTTTGTTTATTACCAATAAACTTACCTGTAGAAGTTTCAGATTAAAATAATATTTAATTGTGACCACCTTTAGTTTATATATAGTCAAAATTTTTCAAAATTTGCTTAAATTACTACCATATTTAGAAGACAGTTCTAGCTTGGAAAATTTATTTAGTCACCATTTTTGTTAGTGTTTAATAACTACATAAAATATTCATAGAATTAAGGAACTAAGTGTAATAAGAGGTTTTTTTTTTTCTTTAAAACGTTTTATATTTTAATATAATTCCCTAAACCAAAATTGTCATAATTAAGAGCGCAGTATAAACGAGTATTTTGAACAAGTAAATTAAAAAAAATCTTTTTCTAGTAAGACTGACATAAACAATAAATTATATAAAACTAGACGTTGTTTAACATATGTTATACCAAAATACTAATATAAAACATCTAGGCTATAATTTAAAGGGAAATCTAATAAAGGTATATTAAAAAACTTATCCATCAATGTGTTTTTAAACTTCATAAACGCCTTTTTTTCCTTGAGGATATCTTTATTTTTTCTTAAAAAATCTTAAAACTGCATTTATTTTCAGATTTTTTAAAATTTCTAACAAGCAATTAATCATATAAACTTCATCATATATAGTTCAAACTTAATAGTTATGGACTACACATTTAACTGTAACTATGGTGTAAGACTGGATAACCGAAGGATTATTTTGTACACGAAGTTCTTGAAATAAATTTTTTGAGCTCTTTTTTGACTCCAAAAATGATTTTTATAATTAATAGAAAATAACTTTGATTTATGAAGTTTGACTAATATATTACACAGCTCCTTTATTAAGTTACTTCGCTTTGGTAAGTTTTGTTTTATATCATAGGAAACCTTTTTCAATTAGTAAAATGATACTTGCATTTAAAAAATTCACACTAAAATTCAACAAAATACATTTCTAGTAACAACTACTTACATTAACAAAATTGCCTGTAAAGGGGGTCAAGCAGGCTATGGATCATTTAGTGACTAAAAATTAAACTGAAGTTTTATTTAATTTTTTTAAATTAATATTCTTCCTTAAAAAGTGTGTTTAACTTAATTCAACTTAGTCATATTGCAAGTTACGTAAGCTTCAATGAAGCAAACTTTGCAATTTTGAAGTTTAAAATTAATTTGAAAGTCCTAAAACTAATATCAAAGTTAAGGCCTAAAGCAACTTTTAAAAGTACCTTAAAAGTTTGAATACATAAAATACTTTGTAGTATTTTATATTATTTTTTTTTTGTTTTAACTGAACAAAGTAAAAATTCTTTGAATATTTAAAAATGAAAACATATGATATCTTTCTGCTTTAGTTTCAAAAATCAAACATGTTTTTCAGGAAATATACAGCCTTATTAAGAGTTAAATTTCGTAATACACTCATCACAGACAACTTTGATATTGAACGACATAATTTATTAAGGAAATGGATTTAAATTATATAAATTTCAATATGAATAATTTCGTATTATTTTCATTACTTGCTATATTTTTTTTCTAAATATTACCTTATACTTACCAGGAAATTAAACTTGCTTTGAAGAGTTTTAGTAAATCAATCAGGGGTGATCACTTAGATATTTTTAACACTAGGATTGTATTGAATACAGTCTTTTCTTTTGGGTCCAAAGAAATTAGTTAATAAACACTAAAATTTAATATGTAGTTTATGTTAAAAATTTTTTTTTTAAACAGTGGTTTTAAAAGAAAATGAAACGGTGGTTATAGTATATTTGCTAGGAATAAGAAAATAGTGACTTAATAATTACAAAATTTAACATATACTTATTTACCTCTAATTTTCTATTATAAAATACAAACAAGTGAGCTTTATGGTAACAGTATTTAAAAAAAGTTATAAAAAGTAAAGTGTAAAAACTTAAATAATATTAAAATTACTTTTAACTATAACTCAAAGTTGATAAAATAACCTTTTGTATTATCAAAATTTATCAAAATAATAAACATAAATAATAATTATACTTATATAAATAAACATATATAGTATAAAAAACAGTTGTATGTCCAAATTCCAGGTTGTCAAATGTTTTTGGCAAATTTTTTTCAGGTTTTCAAAACTTTTTCTAGGTTTATAAAACTACACGTTTTGGAGTCTATTTCTAATATAAAATTAAGTTTTATGGTAAATGTTAAAAAGTATAACAACATTTTAAAGATAGTGTAATAATACTTAAAATGTTTTTTCTATCAAAAATATTTATAATTAAAAAAAAAATATATATACAATAGAATTTTGTTTAAATGCGAAATTTTACTATTTAACTTGTGAAAGGTGTTTAAAATTACAGGTTTTTTAGTGATTTTTGTTCAAAATTCTAATATTTTTCAAAATTTCTCAAATTCCAAGTTTTTCCTGGGTTTCAAGTTATTTGGCTACTCTGCAAATTGTACATCTAGCTGACAACTCATAACTGTATCAAGTTTTCGGAAAATCACAATACAGCCGTTATGATGGTTTTAATATCTTGCACTAGGATTGTCAAAGATTTTATTAACTTTTTTAAAAGTGAAATCTTTATCTTGAGATACTAGTAAGTTTTATATATATCATTGGTTATGTGTTATTTTTGATGATTGTTCTTTAATTACATTTGTGTAACATGGATTAGAGATGGTAATTTAGGAAAAACGCATAGTGCTTAGCATCACTATAAATAGTTTTATTTCTTCCAATGACTTGCTATAAATCAATTTTTAAGAATACTTCTTAACCACTAATAGAAAATTGATGACATTTAACATTATTTTTAACAGTTGAAACTTTTGTAAATTTTGTGGTTGAAATTGCATACATATCTTTAATTTAATACAAGGAGTGTCGTGTCTTAATCACTCGAGGAAAAAATTATTATTGTGAAAACTTTAAGGTTTTATATACAATGCAGTTATAAGTAATTTATAACAATTTAATTTTTAAAACAATGGGAATTGTTATTAAACAATATTGAACTAGAAATGAGCAAATAACGACATTTAGTGTAAAATTAATATAGATTTAACTTCTTTGTTTCAGTACTTTATTTTACAAACTAATTTTCGGTCAAACACAGTACTGTAAATAAAAAATCTCAAAAGATAAGTAACAGTCATGGAAACAGCATCTAAACAATTGAACAAAAGCAAACTTTTACAATTAAATAAAAACAATTTTTTACTTTAAATTTTTACTTAAAACAAAACAAATCAAATTTTAATACTAAGATTAAATTTATGGCGAAATTTAAATTTTAGTTGAGTTTAAAAATCAATATAATAACAAAAATAATAATAAGAAGCTATGCATAGCTTTCTTTTTACTTCTAGTTAGTTTTTAAAGTAAACATTACTTAAATTAAAATGTTGTTAATAGTACTAAGTGAGCTTTAAGTTAAGATGCATTTTAATGTAGATAATTTATCTTTTTAAATTTTTCATTTAAGCACTTACGAGGTTTTTGTGGGAAACTTAGTTTGTAAAATAAAGTCTTGAAAAAATAAATTTATTATTTCTCCTTTAGTAGTTGAGATCTCTTTATTTGTTTTCTACATATCAAACAAAAAACAGATTTATTTACTTAAACCTTGTTTCGAAAATAAAAAGAGTTAGAAATGTTTTGATTTATAGTATTTAATAGAAATTAAACTCAATTAAAAAAAAACGGAAAAATTAAAGATATGCCTGAAATTCGTTTTTTTTTAATGTGTTCATCTATATTAAGCTATTCTAAAAAGATGATGAAGAAGTCTGTTGTATAATTTAAATTTATAAAAATTATAAACAGTTATTAACCTACTTATAGTTAAAAAAAATACAAAAAAAAAACTAACAACTGTTCAACCTGTAAAATATATTTTCTTGGTTTTCTTACACTGGTACTTTAACTATTTTGTTCAACTGTTTCTTAAATGGTTACATGACAATTTTAATTTGGACAACTCAAATTCCGACAATTCAAATTTTTAAAAAGTATTTAAAAGAGTATATCTAAATAAACAATATAGACTTGAAAAAAAAAATTCATATGTTGATCGTATTACAAGGTTGCCACTATTTTTTCAAATTTTTTTCCAGGTTTTTGAACTTTCTTCCAGGTTTTTAAAAGCACAAATTTTTGGGTCTATTTTTAGTTCTCAGTTAAGGTTAAGGTAAGAAACTGTGTTAAATAGTTAAAAAAAACATTGAAAAGATACTTTTAAGCTACATTAAATATGCTTTTATTAAAAAAAAATTGATGATGACAACTTTTTTATTTATTTATATGATAGATATTTTAAGTCAAATCAAAATTTTACTATTTAACATGAGAAAATTATTAAAACTCCAGATTTTTCCAGTTTATTTTAGTGATTTTTGTTCAAAATTCAAGGTTTTTCTAGGTTTTTTTTTTTCAAAGTATCCTAAATTCCAGGTTTTTCCAGTTTTTTTTTTTTGCCTAAATTGTCAAATTCAAGGTTTTTCCAGAATTCAAGGTAAAGTGACAACCCTGTTGTTAGTATCTACAAGCCACTTTTAATTTTTTTTCAAAATATTAAACGTTTTTCAACATATTTTAAAATTACATAAAATAAGTATGTTTTTAACTTTATTTGAGCCTTATCTCAAAAAATATTAATATTTTGCAAGAAGACAAAAATGGCATGTAGATATTAATATGACCTACACAATTTTTTTAAATAATTGACAAAAATACATTACTTTTTTAATTGTTGCCTTTTCAGTTTTTTTATAATATTTGAACTGTTGAAATTTGTATTGTTCGATTTTGAATAGTCGTGACCCGCTTAAAATCAGTTTTCTTTAATGAATAAAATGAATGTATACTAGAATTTTTTTTTGTACTCAGAAATCAAAGTTGTTTTAACCTTACAAGTATAAAAACAGCATGAAAAAATATTTTTTTAAATCTCCCACCTGTTTTACAGGACTGTCAAATGTTTAGGGGAAATTTTCTCCATGTTTTCAGAATTTTTTTCAGGTTTTTAAAAGTAAAAATTTTTGGGTCTACTTTTAGTTTAATGTAAAAATTAATGTAAACACTGTGTTAAATAGCACAAAAACATTGAAAAGATACTGTAAAGCTACCACAATGTGTTATTGAATAAAAAATGTTCGATGATGACAAAAGTTTTTTATCTATATGGTAGATGTTTTATATCAAATCAAGATTTTCTACTGAACATGTGAAAAATGTTTATAAATCCAGGTCATTTTTTTAAATTTCTTAAATTCCCAGTTTCCCAGGTTTTTTAGCCTAAATCGTCAAATTCCAGGATTTTTCCATATTTTTGGCAACCCTGGTTTTATCAATCACAAAATTAGTGACTGTGGTGACTTTTAACATATTTCAAAATAGAAGTATCTAGCATAAATCTTTTAAGTGCAAAATTCCAGATTTAAGATACAGTATTTGCTTGCTAAAAAAACAATTGAGTAAGATTGATTAGAGATACTTAAAAAGCAAATTTATAATATTTACTTTATAACTGTTTAGTTAAAACTAAATCTATAGTTTTTTAGTTACACTGTTATGTTTTATCTGTACTATAACCAAAATCAAATGCAAAAAGATTTTTATTATAAAAACTATACATAATATACAAATACATATACATAAGTACAACTGAAACACTAGTTTACCAATAACCTTAGTAAATTTTCTGTCATTTCTCTTTTAATCTTACTTTCAACTTTTTTGTCCAACCATACTTTTGAATGAAATTTCATTAAAAACAAAATGGATGTAGTATTGCATCATTGTTTTTATATTCAGAATTCAAAGATGTTTTTATTTTATAAATATGAAGGCAAAATTTGAAAATATCTAATAATTTGTTTTTTAACATTGTATTTTAGCATTAAAGCATATGAATTGAGTTTAATTAAAATAGTTTTAAGGCTAAAAGAATACAACGGAATTTTTGTAAAATGTATTTTTGTCTTTTGTATTTTGTTTATCATAAAGTCAAAAAAAAGAAAAAATTGTATTTATTACTTTTTTCTTAACAAAGATAACAAAACATTTTGTCAGAGTCTAACTATTTAAGTTTTTGTAGATATAGAATATGTAAATTTTAAGATTTTTTTACTCTAAGGTTGAAATGACCTTAGTTTTAATCATTTAAGTGTAAAAATATTATTTTGAAAAAGGTTTTGTAAGAAGTTTTATGTTTGTGATTATGATGATTTTAAAAATATTTGGTATGACGTGTTGAAAACACTGAACTAAGAATAAGGGAGAAGAAATTTTAAGTATATTGAATTTAACATAAATTTATACACTTGCAACATTTTAAGAAAAGAATATAGTTAGTTACTTTTATATTAAGATTTTCTTTAGTAAACTAATAAAACTAACATTACAATGAAAATAAAGTTTAAAGTCCTATCTAAAACTAATATTATTTTAACTTTGACTTTTAAACTACACTTGAACAAAAAACTTGAAAGATCATTTTATTAAAGTTTATCAAAATTGTAACAAAGACTATTGTAATTACAAAAATTAAAAGAATACCTATGTCACTACAACTAATACGCTGTTTATTTATACAAATTTTATAGGTTATAAATATGTTCTTCAACTAGTAATTTTAACTTTTTTTCTAACCTTTTTTAAAAACGAGGTTCATCAATAAATAAAATGGATGATGTAGTCTTGTATAAATCTTTATATTCATTTTTCAAAGTTGTGCTTTTCATAAATTCGAGGATTGCATTTTAGCATATATAAAACTTAGTTGAGTTAAAAAAAAATCTTGATAAGCATGTTTGTTAATTGATCCATACAATTGCTCATTTTCTTTAAAAAAATAAAAAAACTTAAATATAATATTTCTTAAAGACTGTAAATAATTTATGTAGTAATGTAAAGTGAAAAAATCATTAAGATCTGACAACAATAGAAAAGTTAAAGTGTGATCAAATTTTAATTTTTCATGTGTTACAGTTCACTTGTTGTCATTTTCTGGCATATATAAAAAATATTTTTCTACATAATTTTGTTTTTAAATTCTCAGATTTTTAACTTGTCTATTCTGCTACGTTTTTGTTGCTTTTTAAAGCTGTTTGATAGTTGCCTATTCAATAGTACACAAAAATAGACTATGTTATATCATATTTTAAGTGAAAGCGTGGCCTAACGGATAGGGCGACTACTTTCGGCGCAGTAGATCCGCGTTCCAGACCCGGCATTTATTCTTAATTAGAGTTATTTGATATTTATTAAAGATAAAATAATACTATCAGATTGAGTTACAACGTGGCCTAATGGACAACGGCAATTATGATCTGATCAGAAGTTCCGTGAGTCCCGACGTGGACGTTTTTTAAATACCTAGCTACAGCTGTTTCATGCATATTGATTTAAATCTACTCAATCAGACACAAACTACTTGTAAGGTTTATTAACATATTATAGAACATATTACGAAAAAGCTGTAAAAAATTTCGACATACAACATTAAAAAAGCTGTTTCAAAATACAAATTCAAAAAATTTTTACTCTTTTGTAAAATCAAAGCTAAATCTATCACCTTCCTTTCCTCTTTTACTTAATGAAAATAACTTACCATTAACTTCTGACTTTGATAAAGCCTCTTATTTTAACAAATCATTACAAAGAGTATTTAGTATAGATTTTGAAGATGTACATTTTAAACTTATTGATAAAAGTTGTCTTGAAATGCAAAATTTTTTTATTACTTATAATGAAATAATTGAGTCTGTAAATCATTTAAAAGATAAAATACTCAGAACAGCAGAAAATATACCTCCGTATTTTTTAAAACGAACTATTTGCTATCTCATTTTTCCAATCTCGTTAATTTTCAATTGCTTTTTAGCTATATCTTTCATACAATGGAAAATATCTTATATTGTACCAATATACAAAAAAGAAAACAAAAATAATTTATTGAACTACAGACCAATTTCACTAACTAGTAGTTTTGGCAGATCTTTTGAACATGTAATTTCATTAAAAATACTTAATCATCTTTTCTTGAACAATCTTATTTCTCCTAAACAATTTGGTTTTCTTTCTAAACGAACCTCCTGTATTCAATTATTGGATAGCCTTCATTCATGGTTAATATCTTTTTTTACCAATAAATCTATCAATGTCATTTATACAGACATTCAGAAAGCGTTTGACTCTGTCTCTCATTTTAAGTTAATTAAAACTTTATCTCAATACAAAATTAATAAAAATCTAGTTGAATGGTTTAAAGAATTTCTTCAGAAAAGAACACAAAGAATAGTTATCAGTAACACGTTCTCAGAATCCTTACCAATTTTTAGTGGAGTTCCGCAAGGAGGGGTTATTGGCCAACTTTTATTTACAATCTATATAAATAATATAGCCACATAAGTTGATTCTAATAGCAAAATTAAGCTTTTTGCAGACGACACAAAAATATTTAGCCAATCTTACTTAGTTTTACAAAAATATTTAGATAAAATCTACCATTGGTTAAAAGAAAGTATATTAAACCCAAATCCCAGCAAATGTCAAGTTTTGAATATTCACAGAAGTACGACTATTCCAACGTTTGACTTTAAAATAAACAATGTAATCTTACCTAAAACTGAAGTATTTAAAGACTTTGGAATTTTTATTTAAAATAATTTAAATGTGAACCATCATATTAACTATATTCTACATATTGCATCAATTTTATCTTTTCAAATTCTAAAATGCTTTATATCTACGGATTTGGTAATTCTTAAAAAATTGTACCTAGTTTACATCCGTCCTAAGATGGAATACAACACACCTTTATGGTCTCCATGTTCTATAAAAGACATCAACCAACTAGAATCTATTCAAAGAAAATTTACCAGATCAATCTTTAATCGGTGCAACATTTCATATACGTCTTACATAGACAGACTAACAAAGCTTAATATAGAAACTTTAGAGTACAGAAGACTTGAATTTGATCTTATTATTTTTTTTAAACTGATTAACAATAAAACTACTATTGATTCTCAAACTTTCTTTAAACCTTATAAAAATAATTACTCACTCAGAGGTATTAATAGAAAATATACATGCAAATATCATTTCAACAATGTTAGTTGGCAAAAATCTTTTTTTTATCGATCGGTAAAAATGTTGAACGAACTTCCAAATGAACTAGTATCGTGCAAAAATCTTGAACATTTTCGATTAGAATTTGAAAAAATTTGATTTAAATAAAATATTTACCAGTAAAATTTATAAGTAATTAGTTTTATTCATCTCTTTAACCATTAATTTGGTGTGTGGTATGTAGTTTATTGGTAGTTTAATCTGTAAGCTACACCTTCCCCTTATAGATCTTAAGTACTTTTCAATTTTGATTTTTTGGACAGTCTATTGTCAATGTGCTCGGGCTTTAGATTTTGAAATTATTGGATACTCAATTGATTCCTAAGCTAGATTTGTGAATTGTTGCTGCTACATGTTTGAAGTGATTTTTGACTGAATTTGCCGTAGTGAAACTTTGAAAATATTACGAATGGCGTTGAGTTGTTTCAACGTTCTGCAAGATGAAGAATTCTGTCTAAAGTTGAAAATAAATGCTGTTCTGAAAGTGCAAAAGTCTTCAAGATGGCTCCTAGAGTTTTGAGCTAGGTTCTGAAGAGTTCTGACAGGATATGCTTGTTTCAGGGATTTGTTGCTTTGGAATGTACAATTGGAGATTAGTGACTTTGGAATTGTTGAATATTTTGGATGTGAAAGTTTTAGTTTATTTAGTTTGTGCCTTGTATAAGTTTTATGTTTAAGTTTATTTAATCACTGTAATTTGTTTTTTTATGTTAATTTCTTTCAGTTTAAGTGGCTTGGGTTTTAATGCCTAGGTCCTTCGCTTGACAATAAACTTTAATAATAATAATGATAATAATAATATTAACATTTTTTGTTTACAATTTACTTTTTTAACTTTAAAATAAAAATAATAGAAACTAGTTATTTATACTAAATATTTCATACAAGTAACGTAGTATTTAGAATGTAATTAGATAACCTTTTCAATACTTAGACGGAGCTTTGCCACGCACGCACTTGAACATGGAATCAACTGATCAGCAGTGAGCAGAAGCGGTATTTAAGAATAGAATACCGGACCGCGCAGAAGTAGAACCCAAAATTTTCTACTCCTCATACAGATGCCTATCAGCAAGCGTGGTCACTTAAACATACATCAAAAGTAGTTTGTTTATGCTTGTGTAGTTTTAAAAAAGTATGAATGAAATAGCTGTAGTAACGAATAAAAAAATACGACCACGTTAGGACCCGAACCTTAAACTACTGATAATTAACAATTAACGTTACCATGAGCCCACGCGGCCACTTGATTTGACAATATATAGTTTACATTTAATAAGTATCAAACAGCTCTAATTGAGAACAAAATTTCAGCCCTCGGTGGGAACCGGACCTACTGCGCTGAAAAATGTCGCCTTTTTCGTGAGGCAAGGCGGTCATTTGAAAAAAAAATCGTATTTTTTTAAATGGCGAGAATTAAAAGCAAGTGAGTTAGAACAAATTTAAAAAAAAATTAAACTATTATAATTTTTTTTGTCAGATCTCAACGATTTTTTTAAACTTAAATGTAGATTTGCCTTATGTGCTTTAAAAAGCTTTATGAAAAAAAATCAATATTTAATAATCGAAAATAAATAAGTTATTAAGAACTCAATTTTCAAACGGTTATAACTTTATTATTTCTTTTATGATTTCAAAAAAGTATAGTTCAAAAGATGCGTTCTTTTTCAGTCGAACAACTTTGATAATACTTTCGATATATTTAGTTTTTATGCTAATTTCCAACCTATGTTCAACTTAACATCCAAGTTACCAAACAACCCCTTTTTGTCATAACTACAACCCCATTTCCTCGTTCCCATGCGCTTTTTATACTTATTGTGCTTGTCAAGACGAAAACTTTACAACAAATATCATCGCCTTAGCGTGAGTATCTTTGATGATATGGGAGTTTGAAATTATTGGATTTGTTAATAAAACTAGAAAAATGAGGTTTTATTGTATGACATATCAAGTATGAATAACTTACTAGAAATTTGGTTCAAGTTAAAATAAGGAAATTATGAGCAAATATTTACTTAGAACTATTTTTCAAGACTTAACTTAAACGGAGCTTTGCCACGCATGCAGTCGAACCCGGAATTCACTGATCAGCAGTGAGCAGAAGCAGTATATAAAAATAAAATAACTGACCGCGCGGAAGTGGAACCTAAAATATTCTGTTCCTCATACAGATACCCGAGCCCATCATAACATATAGGTTTATAATAATCAAAAATTATGAGTGTTATTGTAATTCATTTTCACTGCAACTATACTCTAGCATTTTAGAGCATGACTGAAACCGCTTTAAGACTCTTTTTTTTTAAATCTTCAGAAAAGTTAAGGATTTTTGAGTAAAACTAAACATTATTTAATCTAGCCCATCAGCAAGCATGGTCACTTAATTATACCTCACAAGTAGTTTGTTTGTGCTTGTGTATTTTTAAAAAGTATGATATCTGGTTTAACTGACTTGAGCAATATCAAAAAAAGAAAACAAAACAACTAGTTCATTTTTTAATAAAACTACGTAGAAAAAGTTATTTGCAGTTTGTCATTCAAATTCAATTTTTAAACTATAACTTAGTTTTTGAAAATATTTATTTGTACTAAGGTGCAACTCATGGTATATAGTTTATAGTTAGTTTATTGAAGGATAAAAAAAACACTCAAAATAAATATTTCTAGGATATTGTGCACGAAGATTCTTTCGGTTATCGAATCGTACACCACGGTAACCTTTAAAGGTCTTGTCCAGTACAAATTATATACAAAGTTTCCTCTTATTATGAGAAAAAAAAGTAAACTCAAATATGCGTAACTAGTTGTAGAAAATAACTTAAAATAGATAGCAACACAAAATAACCTCTGTTACTATACATTTTAAAACTATACTAGCTTTTAGTGCAATTTTGAATAAAGCTAAAAATAATTTTAAATAAACTTTTCTTGTATTATACTGTGTTCGATTGCTTAAATTTCATAAATTTAGAGCTTGAAGCTTAGTTATTACTTATATTTCAATACCAAGTGTCTAACGTCATACAAAAATTATACATAAGAATTTATAATGTTTTAAATCTAAGTTTTTAATACTATTTTGAAATCATAATTTAAACTATAAAAATGTATAGTTAAACAGGTTCAGTTTGAGTAAATGAAAAAACAAGTACGAATTTTAGTAAATACTTATATTTTTCTATTGTTTTGTCCAATACACTACTCAAATAATTATATTTTTTTTAAAAAAACACAACTCTAAATATAGTTACTTAATTAATAGAGTTGCAACACAAAAAGGTTTTTATAAAATATTAAAAATGAATTTATAAATTTCGTTGTTTTATAAAATTTTAACTAAAGAAATATTTAAAGTACATTTTAATTTTATCATGTACGACGTTTCAGCTTTCTTGTTAGCTAATTAACAAAAAAACTTACAATTATTAATTAATCTAAAGTATTAAACAAACTAAATAAATTATATTTGAGTTCGATAAATATGATAAAAACTTGAAGGAACTTACACCGTCATGTTGTTATAGAGAAAAAAAGTGTGTATCAGTTGTACCTGTTAAAAGTTTGGAAGCTTATTTGATAAAATAAACGTCTAAATTGATCCGTCATAAAGGTAGATGAAAACATGCTTTAACTTATAATTTTGATGTTTTTTATGTCCCTTTTAAGCTACTAATGGTTCAACAAAATAACTATTTAAATTTATTTAAAAGTTAACAATTGTCTGAAAAACGACAATAACAAAGTTAAATTAGAAACACGTAAGCTTACGATCAAACATTTTGAACTTTATTTTAATTAAATTCATAGCCATGAATTATTTCAGTTTAAAGAGCCAGTTTGCAAAACTATTAGACATTTAATTTTTATAAAATAATTAAAATTAGCCAGGTAACTAATAACTAGGCATAATTCTAATTCGAGCTTTTTTAATAGATACTCAAGCGTTCAACATACATTTTTTATTTATAAAACAAAATACTTATTTCTATTAAGTTATATTCAAAAACTAAAATTAGGTGCAAATAAAAAATAAACTAGTTGGCAAAAATGTTTGAAATACATAATTAGAAAGAAAAAAAACAACCATACTATAAAAAACATTTGTGTTTGCTTTCAAAATATATCAGAAGATTAAAAAAAAAAACTAAAAATATATGCTTTACGAGACTTCGTATTTTAATCATATTTTAATAAATATACCACAGATGTTTTTGTGTCAAAACTTTATTCCGACTAACGGCGTTTCACTGCTCTCAAATAAATTTAAGAAGAGATCTACGGAGTCTAAAAAAAGCTCTAGAATAGCGTTTAATAAATAAATGAATTTTTATTTATATATTTATAATATAAAAAACAACTAATTTTCAAATCGTTTACTTAGTTTCAATGTTTAGCACATATTTTCAGAACGAAACAAAGTACAAAGCAAATTTTTTTAAAGAATCACACAAAAAAACACATTGTGACGTTTTAAATAAAATTGAATTGTAATTTTAGTTAGCCTTTTTTGAAAACAATTTATGTACAAGTCAACTTATTTTTTGTTTTGTTTGTTCCTGTTTTTGGTTTTTTTTTTTTGTTAATTTTGTTATTAATTAGTGGTTTTTGTTGTTTTAAATACATGCTTAGATTATGGAAGCAAGGTTGTTGCCTTTCTTTTCTTTTATTTAATGATAAATCTTTTTTAATTTTTAAAACTTCGTACTTTTCCAAGCAATAGAAATGACATGTTTTGTTGTTTTTCGGTTTTGTTTTGGTTCTGCAGAGTATTTTCCATTTTAAATTATATTCTTTTTTTGCGTCTTTTAACTACCATATATAGTTCGATAATTCGGTATTGTGTCTTTTTAATTAGTTAGTAAGGCTTGTTATATAGTTGCTATATATGGTTTTAAGTGGTGTACTAGTGGAACACACGTAATATGTAATATATGTAATATGTAATATATATATATATATATATATATATATATATATGTGCTATATTTGTGTAACATAAAAAAACAACTTTACAAGTTTTTTTAGCCAAACTATAACTGAAGAACTTGTTGTACTAATACTTAGAACACAAAAGAAAATTCTGGGTTAATAATCTATCAAGTATTTAAAAAGTTAAAAAAAAAAAGACTTTTGTAAAAGATAACAAAAACTTTTACAACTATTTGTTAACTTATTATTTAATACTTAAATTTTACAACTAGTCGTAGCACTGATTGAAAATTAAGATCTAGATAAATACACAACTGAATTAGCTTATTGATAAGTTCAAAATAGCTTGGACCATTAAACGATCTTCTACCAAAAACTTAGTTAATATAGGTAAAACTTAGAAAATATATAAAACAAAAAACATAAGTATGTGGTTGTAAGCGAAATTTAGTTTATTTATTTTATAACTATCAAGTCAAGTTTTTTTATGTAATTTACATTTGTTAATATTAATTTTATAAAACCTTTGCTACAAACTTTTAATTGTGTCTTTTTGCAGACAAATAGGTTTTAAAAGATTTATACTAAGAAATAAAGCTTTATATTATATAACTTTTTAGGATTTTTTTTAAATTGAACATTTAAAGGTCAATTTTGTTTTTTTATGAATTTGTAGTATACATAACTAAAAATAATACTAAAAACTAAATTGTTAGGTAAAGTGAAAATATTTTTGTGGGTAAAAACAAATGATCGAAAAAATTATTTTATTTTATTTCTTTTATAGCTTCAATATATGGAAAGTTAAAAACAAAAAAGTTTTTATTTTGTTTATGTTACATTGCAAATTATCAAAGTTAGTAAAATAGTAAAAATATAAACAAAAACTAATATTTATGATATACTTGGTTAAAACTAATAAATTCCTAAATCTAGTTCAGCGAGCAAGCTGTATTTACTTAATTTTAAAAACAACGCAAACTTTTATTGGTCAACAAAGTAATTTTTTAGATTAATTATTACAATATACCTGAATATTCTTTTTTATAACAATTAAAACAATTTTATTAAATTAACTTTTATTTTAGTTTTGTATTTTACTTCAAAGCTCAACATATAGCTTACTATATACAAACTAAAACAAGTTTTGGTTATTTTATTTTTTTTTGCATTAGTTTTTCAAGAGATTTTTTCAATTAGTATAGTAAAATAAAGGAAAAAATCGTTTTGTCTAATTAAACTTCTTCAATTTCGGGTTGTTCAGTAAGAATTGTTTCGTCACTCTCTGATGATCTATCAACCATACTAACATGGGTGCTAGAAAAATCTTGAGAGTCATGAGAATAATGTGTGGCATCTGCAATGTTAAATAAAACATATTAGACAAAAATAAAACAACAAATGCATTTAAAGATCAATGTACTAGAAAACTATGACCGACAAATTAATAGACACAATTAAACAGTACTTTTATGAGCATATACCTTAAAAGTTTAATGATATGTTTATGGTCTGCATTAAAAATAAAAATTTGGACATGAAAACAGCTTAACTTCAAGCTAATATGTAATAAAAATAAATGTAATTGGTATAATTTGTTTTAGAATACTTAAGTTAATGCATTTTAATAAATTGAAGTAATACTTTTAGCTGTAATAAGGTCTTCATTTATAATTTATAAATAAAGTACGCATGTTAAAGTTTCAAATTAACTAAAAGAATAAAAGCATATTTAGTACTACTAATGGTAAATTCAAAAGGTTATAAACATAAGTTAAGTTTATAAAAAAATAACTTTAGTTAAAACATATTATAATAACAGTCTTAAGAATTCAACTAACTGTCTTTTTTTAGATTGATGCATACCACAACAAGGATTAAAATAAAAAAAATGAACAGAACAAGAGAAATCCATAACCCTATTATTAGGGAATCTTCCATTTTCGTTGGAGCAGATGTTGATAAAAATTAATCAAATCAGTAATTATCTGCAGATTAGTATTTTATTTTTTACAAAGAATACCGTTATCTATAATCAACTATGTATTTAGCATAAAGTATTTATATTTTAAAAGCAGATTTTTTTTTTTTGAACACTTTAATTTGAGATATAAAACGAAAATAAAAACTTTCTAAAAGTTTAATAAATTGAAAACTTTATCAACTAACAACGAATTATTTTACATTCGAAGAATATGTAAGAACAATATTCATAAATATGGTCGGACAAAATAACTCAAATAAAATGATAACAGCTATAAATTCTTAATTCATACATAAAACATAATATTAGTCCATTTTACTATATTTAGTACTACATACTAAAAATATGTCTAAATAAATCAACGTAATAAATATAAACTGTGCTAGAAAATAAAACCTTAGTATTTAAAAAAGTATCTTTATTGTAATGAAGTTTTTCACCTACTTTTTACTTAAATACAACACTTAACACTCAACATTAAGTTTTTTGTTCATATGTTTTACTACAAATTTAAGTAGTTTACTTTTAAAACTTATTTTTTTTAATACTTTTACAATAAATGTCAAAACTGTGCTAATTAAATATTGTTTCGCTTTAAATTTGTTAGACAATATAATAATTGTTTAGTATAAAAATAAACATAACTGTCCGTAAAGCATTTAGAATATATTTTTTGTTTAAAGAACTTAAAATTTATGTAAAATGTTTCAAAAGTTATGAACTGATTACGTTTTTATCTTGTATTAACTATTGTAAGCTTAAGTAATTATTTCTATTTTGACAAAGTTCTATTTTCTTAATGTTCCCTAAACGTGTTAACGTTTAGAAAAAACTTGAAACAATGAACATTGGAAAAACTGTAAACTTTGACATATATATCAATTTATAAACATTAGTAAAACCAAACTACTTGTTAAAAGTGTCAATGTGTTTAAAAAACGCTAAGCAGTTGAAAAAAACCTGAAAAAAAAACATTACTAAACTATCCAATAAACTTTATACTTGATTAATTACATAAAATAAAGTTGCGTTTTTATTATATAACTCAAAATAAATTATTAGAACAAGCTTAACTTGTAGCTAAAACTAAAAATAAACACTTTTTATGATAAAAATTCTATAAAAATCAAATAAAAAACAATAACATTTATACACAAAACCAGATGATTAAGCTTTCACTTAAATACGTTTAATTTTTTTAAAGGTATTAATTTATTTAGAACTTATCACTTTTATTAAAACCACATTATATAGAAAGTTCTTAAGTTTATATAGAAAGTATTTGAAATGCTTAATTAAAAAAAAAAACAACTTCTAAGTTTGATATATTAAAAAAACTATTTAAATGTTTAAACATACATTTTAAAAAAACAATCAACAAAATCTTGCACCTTTTTAATAAAAAGTTTTAAAACTATCACTTTTTATTTCAAAACTTCGTAGTTTGAAAACAAAACAAATATAGAACTAAGAATTTTAAACTCCGTCTTTTGAAGAATTAAAAGTTAACTTTTTATAGAATAAAATTTAATCAATAATTTAAGACCCTAAGAGAACTAGGGTTTGTAAAAAAGCAATTTGAAAAGTGTTGTAATATATATAACATAACTTATATGAGAATTAACAAAATATTTTACCCATTTCTTAAATAAATACTTTAAAGCTTTTTACCAAAACTTTAATATATTTTCACTGCATTTTATCACAAACGTATTGCAGATCAATAAGCATTAAATGCAAGTTTTTACTGTATTTAAAAATGTTTAAATTGCAGTGTGTTTCTTGTGAAATGCAGTAAAATCATAGTCATGCTTTGATAAAAAAAATGTTGGAGTATTTGTTTAAAAGCTTGATTAAATTACAACAGTCTTAATTTTTTTTACTAAACAATGATATTTTTAATTTTCAAATTGTTTATTTAGACACAACTAAATATAAATATAGTTTTGTACATTTAGTACACAAACGTACCAAAAAAGACTTTGTAAATAGATAACGTGATAATCATTAAACACACTAGAGAGCAAAAACTTAGTATAAAAATAAATTGTTGTATAAAAAAGTTAGATTATCACTTACTAGTAAAAGTTTTAATCTAAAAGTATCACAGTTTTAAATCATTAAATATAGAGCTATTAAAAAATTGCTAAAAGTCACATTGCTGTATGTGTTTTTGAATAAAACTTAAATACTACTATAAAACTTATGAACTTTTGAATCATTAAATTGTTATTAAATTTTAAAACTGATATTTAAAGTCATGCTTTTTGATTTTTAGTTGATTTTACACTTTAATGTAAAATGATTTCATATTATTTATTAGAGATAAATATTAAATTTTTTATTGTTAATGTTCAAATACTAGATAATTATCTTTCAATTTTTGACTTTCATTTAAATATTAACATTACTTCTATCGACATACTTAAGCTTTTTTCATATTAAACGTAAATGCCGTTTCGTATAAGGCTATAAATTCGAGTTTATTTAACTGTAACTATAACTAAAGTTTAATGTAAAACTATTGTTATCTAGGCTTCAAACATTTTTTAAACACTAAAAAAACTTTTTAGTTAAATGTCACACTGCTTAAAACTAGACAAACCAAAACCAAAAATACAGCTGAAAAAAATCTGTTTTTTAATAAATTACTCAAATAAGTTTTCACAAAAAAAAAATATCTTTAATTTTTCAGTTTTTGTTTAATTTTTACAATAAAATATTATTCTATTATAAAATTTATTTTGAAAAATGTAATCTAATAACTTTAGAAAGGTATAAACTACATAATACTAAAAATGAATATGTGTTTAAAATTCGCTTAGTAGTTTCAAGCAAAGTTTAATTAAAGTAACATTAAAATATTATATTAATTTTAGACTTCATTATATACTCAGTTACTACAAATAGTCATTTTTCATCTCGTCAAATGTTCAAAAGAAAAAAATCCAATTTTTTGTTAAATGCTAAAAATATACTTTATATCAAAAGACAACCTAGGTGACACAACAAAAAATACATCGTTATATTAAAAAACAAGTTATTTTAAGTTAACTTAAAAAATTATTCATTAGATAATTTTTTTTATTGTTTTAATCTAATTTTTTTATTACGGTTTTAAACAGAATGTTCAGAATTTTCTATAACGAGTTTAAATACGCTAAACAATATAAGTATCTTGAATAGATAACCTTAAATATGTCTATATAATAAAATAACTTTTAAAGCTAAAACCTAAACATATTCTACTAGTTTTAATAAACATACGTTTTTGTAAGTTGCATACCATTAAATAAACTATAAGAAAAAGACAATTATAACTTTCAGTTTTAAAACAACAATAAACAAAGTAGAGTCTCAGCTGAATAGTTTAATAGTTATTAAGAATATTCTATTAACAAAAAAAAATCTTATAAATTAATTTTTCAGTTTCTAAATATGTAAGTGAGAAAAAATATTTTAAAACCTTTTTTTGTAGTTTAACAAACTTAAACCTAAATAATAAAAAATAAATTTATTTCAAAATAAGGTATTTTATCAATTAACTATGGTTTATAAAATTTTTTAAGATTTTTAGAATTTACAAAAAAATACGTACATAAATATTGTAATACAACCTAAATAACAAATGATAAAAACAATCAATCATTTCTTTTATTTTTTATTCAGATATAACAAAACGTATTTATTTTAGTATATTTATACCTATTATTAGTAATATTTCTAAACTAAATATTGTTATAAACATAAAAAAACTTTAATCGTAATCTTAATTCAAATTTTTTATAATATTAAACAAAACAATGTTTTACTCGCTTGACAAAAACTCAAACGAGATGATCAATTGAATAAAATCTGTAAAAATTTTTACATAAAAATACTAAAAGACATTAGGCTAAACTTGAAATAAAACTTGCACTCATGTGTAAATAATCAAAACAAAAAAAGTAAATTTATAGTTTAAAGCTACCAATTTTTAAAGATAATTTAAGTTAAATAAATTTAAGATAATTTGAGTTCTATTAAGTAGAAAGTACACAGTCAAAAACTTATACTAAAAACAGTTTTCATAATTTTTTGACCATTAAAATTAAAGCTGCATTTAATATTGTTGTATGCCTTTTTATTTTAATATTGCTACTATAAACCTGTGAACTTTTAAAGACTTATGATTTTTATAACTATTTAACATGTGATCTTTAAAGTCATGCATTTTATTTTTAGTTTGCTTTTACATTTTATTTGGCGATAAAATAAAGTTTTGAGTTGTTAAAGATAAATATTAAACAATAATTTTCTTATTACTTTTTTTAAAGGAATTTTTGCAAACTAAATTATAAGCTACTGTTTTTTTTGCTAAAAACTTTATAAAGTTCATTAAGTTTTTACATTACTTTCTCCTGAACTTAAGGCAGTTTTACTTGAACACGGTTGCGTTAAAAGGTTATTCTTTTTGTAACTAATACTGAAAAAATAGTAAAAAAAAATATATTTATTATAAAATAATTAACAATGATTAACAGTTTTACTAAAATCATTGTAATTTAGATTAACTGAACTTTTATGCAGAAATATTATTTAAATCATACTTTAAATAAAAAAAAATTGACAAAAGAAACCCTACTCAACTTAATAACCTTTTTCACGAATTTTTGTACTTAAAATTAGTACGTTAAACAACTAAAAACCTTAAAACTTTTGAAGTTACAAATTACTCTAATTTTTAAAATGACTATGAATTTGAAATCTAACAAGAAATTAAACCAAAATGTGAAGAAAACAGTGCTTTATCATTAAACTTGTTATAAATACAATTGTTTGTTTAAGAATAACCTTTATTTCTATCTTAATTATTATGGCTAAGTTATATAATGAAAAGTCTCAATTTTAGCTTAAATAAATTATATACTACTTCAAGTTATAGCAAAAACCTAGATGTAGAAAGTTATTAGTGTTACTTTAAAAACTTATTTTAATAAACTAATTTAAAAGTTATAATTTTTGGAAAGTTTAGTTGCGTTATAAAAAAAGAGTTTTAAAACTATTGCTATATTAACAGCTTTGATTATCGTAAAATAAAAGCTTTACTACAAACTAAACTTTAAAACAACTAAACAACATAAATAATTTTAAACATATATAAAACTTATTAACGACATGAAAAACTAAAACTTAAAATATCAAATTTTAAAGTTTGAAATTACTTCATTTACTGTGTAAATTATTTTTAATAACGACAAATCAAACTTAGAAACTTAAATATATATATGTATATATACATTTAAAATGGTACTATTCGTAGATTGACTCTTTTAGTAAATGTTTTCATCAAAATTGATGAATAAATTACTGAGAAATTATTTACAAACTTTCAAATCACTATATTAACTACTATTATCAAAACAATGATTTATATTTTCGGCCATCTAAAATCAGAATTAGAACTTATTTATTAGTTATAAAACATTATTTATAATTTAAAAGCCTTAAATTAAAGCTATTAGTTTATTTTATAACTATGTTCGAAGTTTACAAAAATTATTTGTTTATTTAAATAAGGTTTTTAATTATACATTGCTAGTACAAACCACTAATTGAAATTTTTAAAAATATCTTTAAAAAGTCACAGCTTTGAATTATTTATTTATTTAATGATTTTATTAACATAATACTTCTTCAAAAAGAATAATTGAATTAAGACAGTATGTGGTACACTAATCTAATTCATTATAAACATATATAAACAAATATGATATTAATATGAAATATTATTTATTATAAACAGATATCAGAAACTGTTGCCATATGAATTCTATCGAAAATGCAAATGATGCAATTGAAGTGGGTTAACATTAAAAACATTACTGTTTAAATACTAAACTTATTTATTTTTTACTGGCAATATTTTATAATACGCGCTAACCTGTTAAAATCAGTATTTTTGTCTACTTCAAGTAACATTGTATTGTCTTTCATAAATTAAAACAAGTTGCTTTTCTAAAGTGTCGTGTTCTTGCTGTAGATTCAAGTTAAAACATTAAATTTTTGAAACTAAATCAATAAATATGGCAAAAGGTATTTGTTTATTTTAAATTTACTATTGTGAACAAAACCAATAAATGAACACAATTAAGTTAAAAATAAAAATGTTTTTAAGTAATGTTTTTCAAGTTTTTCTACTTTCAAAAAAAAAAAAGAAGTGTGCATTATATAGCAGGGTCACCATAGTTTTTGGTCCTATATGTACAATAATAATATAAAGTACACAAATTGTTTTTTTTTTAAGTTATGCTCTATAAAATGTGTAGTGAACTACTTAAATAGAATATTGTTAGTTTTTTTAAAATTATACTTGCTAGAACTTTACCAAACTTTAGTTCTCATTTAATTTTTGTTTGTGACTTTATAGTTAGTTTATGTATTGACATAAAGTTGTATAGCTATTTTTAAAAAGTACCTAAAGTATATATTTTATTTCTTATAACTATATGTGCAAAAATTGTGTTAGAAAATACCAATAAAAAGTTTTACCTAAACTTGTTTTGTTTTAGGGTAATTTCAAATGCACACTCAAAATCTGTTTGTCCAGTTTTATTTAAAAATTTTATAAATAAGTGTTCTTCTTAAAATACGGTCAGATATTTTGATACGGCCTGAATTTTGCAAATAATGTCATTAATAAAATTAAAACTAACTGAAAGTGACTTTAAAAACAATTCTAAGTGATGTCTTAAAAGCTAGGCAACTGATCTAAAAACAAAAAGTCGCCACAGCTTCACAAAGTGTAAAAAAAAAACTTTAAAATTTTTCAAGGAGTGAATTTTATTGTGTAGATCACTTTCGAGCTTTTTAAATATAGCTCTTAACTACTTATTATATGTTGTCTAGTAGTAAACTCCAAATAAAATATTTAGTGATATAGTTCCAAAAAAAGTACTGCTAAATTATTAAGTTGGCAAACATAAATTTCAGTTAAAAAAAACTCATATGCTTAAAAAATAGTAAGAGGTAAACAATAATCTAAAAAAATGATTTTTTATCTATTACATATAGTGCCATATTTTGTTTTGTGTTTTTGCTAATTAAAATCTAAAAGCTATTGTTCAGCCTTTTTCTAGTTGCCTAAGTTCAAGTATAAGTTTACTGATTTTTAAAAAAGATATGTGTTGACTTTATCGAGTTATTATAAGCTTTAAATAGAATACCTTGATAAAACTTATCTTTCTAAGATTTAAAGAATTTCAAAGAAATTTCATAGAAAGCAGCGATTGCGCTCATACCTTTGAGTTAATGTGCTGCTTCTTCATCTTTAGTCATTTTGTATACTTTTCTATAAGAATTGTGAGAAATTTATTTTTAATTAACAATACCTTTTAACCTAGCAATTATACTTTTTACCACTTCTACAATTGTATATCATAAGAAAGATTCTTCCGTAATATAAAAAAAACTAACAATTAATTTAGAAAAAACTTTAACAGTCTACTTTTTATACAAAACCTTTGCAATATCTATTAAACTTTTATAAATAAAAATTAGAAAATTGTAAGAATTTAAATTGCTAGTCTTTTGTTTATTTTATATTAATCATACATTTAATACTATGTATTTTTAACTATATATTCATTTATAAATTTTAAAGTCATTAGACAGTTTTTGAAAATTCTACACAATGCATATAGATGTAGTTTCTTGTAAAGCATCTTGATAATTTCTCCACTTTATTCCGTCTTCAACCAGTTTGTCGCCTTCTAAATGAAAAGTCAAAATTTCCGTTGAATACTTGGTCTTGTTAAACAATGTACTTCTCAAACTAAGTTGACGGATCCCATAAACTCTATCGTTTTTACTTGTGAATTTTAAATTCAAACAAGAAGAATCATAAAATGGTAGGAAGTTGGCAATAAAATAAAAATAATTGTTTTTCATATCAAATACTAACACATTTTTCCACGGATCCTCTTTGTAAAAACTTACTTCAGGAGTTTTGATAAACAATTTTTCCTGTTTTTGATGGAAGAACATCATTTCAAAGCTTATTAGCTGCATCTTATTGTTTTGTCTGAAATTTTCAGAAAATAGTTTTTGGCGGCTTAAAAGTTTTAATGATTTAACACAAACAACTATCAAGTACAACTCATCTAACAAATATGTACTTGACGTACTTGGATTTTCGTTGTAGCTATAAAATATGTAAAGTTTATCGCCGTAGCAATGGGAAAACCACAATTTTGAGTTATCATGATTATTACCATACAGAAGTACTTTAAAATTTTTCCTTTCACTCGTTTTCAAGTTTTCTTTAAGGCATGCTCTGTTAAACGCTGATAAAGAAAACCTAGTTTCATTTAACTTGTTCTTCGCTTTGCTAATTACAAACAGCTTATTTCTAACAGAACTCACTAACACATTTTCGCGGTCAAAGCGATAGTGCAAAAGTTCGCATGTGTTTATATGCCCTGAGACAAGATTGTATTGTAACAAATACAATTGCGAGCGAATTCGAACAGGCGAACAAAGCCTGTTGTTAAAATAATGCAGCGAATAGTGCATTACTTCTTTAAGCTGTGCAAGCTCGTAAACAGATTCCTGGCTGAGTTGTTTCAAATTTTTCCCTACAACTTTTCCCCTTTTTTCTATGCTTTGCAAAAAATACAACCCTGAAAACGCTGGGCTGCCGCTTTTTTCAAACATCAGCGCTCTTTCTTGGAATTCCCTGTCCAAGTATGAGCAGTTTTTCATGAAATTTAACTGCGATTCCAAAGTCCGACGATTGAGGTTCAACGTAAAGTGGTCGAGACATATTTCTAGCAAGCAATCTATTTGCAAATAGGTGGCAAGGCGCCAAGTTTCAAGCACAGTGTTCATATCAATCGTAATGCTGCCAGTGTTGATAAAGTTCATGACATTTTTAAACACTTGGTGGCTCCCTGGAAAGCTGGTGTCGATCAAGTCAGCGCGTTGGTCTTTGTAACAAGTTTTTAAAATGGATCTAAAATAAGCAGACTGGCCAAGAAGCTTTTCTTTGTTAACCTTGACCAGTAAGTCGTCAGTATAATAAAATGTTACATCCTGATCATTTTTATTTAGAAGCATATCACAATCATGATGAAAAGTGTTTTCTTGTACACTACCATCCTCATACTTTATTTTTGATGCACCTGAACCCATTTGTAATTAAGAGTTTTACTTATTTGCCTGAATAAAACTACACTTTATTACAAAATGATATATTTCTATTGCAATTTGTATAGTTTATTTAAGTAATTATAAAAGAAGTGATTTTACATTATTGTTGATTTCGTAATAGTTATTTTCATCTTAAGCTTGGTTTTTTGTAAACTGCCTATTTAAAGTAATGTTATTTAATAATTTTTTATTAAACCATAATCTTTTTAGCTAAACACTGTTGTACTTTTTTGGTAAATTACAATGTTCAGATAATTAGTTTAACTAAGTTTTCAAAATTACTAAAATTTAGATCTTGATAATGATTATAGCCTAATTTTTTGTATAAATAAAGTTTTCAAGTTTTTTACAATCATAATATCTATAGATAAGACCTATAAGGCACTTTTTAGTTTATGGAATGAAACCAAATAATTTTTAGAAAATTTACCTCTCATAACGGTTAAAATTTTAAATGTCGTACTTTGAATTCAAATTTAATTTAAATATTATGTTAACAGATTTGATAAGAATTTTAAATTCTAATTTAATTTAAATTGTATAAAACAAACTTGATATAAAAAATAATTTCTTTGCAGGTTCATCTATTGTATGTTTTTTGAGTACGCGTTTTTTTTTTCCATTTTTAGTAAAAAATTAAGGAAAAAAATGTTTTTAAAAGTATAAAAATATTGGGAACGGGTAAAAATTTCACGAAGACAAAATTGCATGAAAACAAAGTGCACAAAACTGCACAAAGATACTTTTGCACGAGGACACAAAATTACACGAAGACAATTTTGCACCCAGAATAAATTTTGTCAATTTTGCACGGAAGATCATTTTTGAACAATAGTAAAACAAAAAATAAACAAGTAAAAAAAATACAAAAATAAACTAACAGATAAATATAAAACATGAAAAATAGAAAAATTACTGACTGACGGCAAGGGTTAGGGATAACAGTGAGATTAAAATTAGAAAAAGGTACATACCGAGGGTAAGGGTTAGGGGTAACAGTAATAGTATAAAAGAGAAATTAATTAAACAAAACAAAAATTTGACTCGTACAAAAATTTCTCCTTGCAAAGAATTCTGCTCGTGCAAAAGTGTCTTAGTCCAATTTTATCTTAGTGCAAATTTGACAGCTACCCAAAAAATTTAAAGGTTACTGTTACTTCAAACTTTCTCTATAACAAAAAATTTTCTAAATTACAGAAAAAAAAATGATAGGTTTTACTTTCTAATTAAAATTAAATAATTTTACAAAAAAAATCTTTATACAAGATTAATTATTCAGCATTTATATTTGCAATACTAAATTTCACCCTTTAATTTAAAGGATCTTCGGTTACAATTTAAATCTGAAAAATATAAGTTAGAAATATCGAAAAAAAATTAGTCTCAGTCTGTTACAAACACTTCAAAGAGATCTATTTTTTATTAAAAAACAAACATTTTCAATTCTCTAGAAAACAAAAAGTATACTAGCAACTAAAAAAAGTTAAATACCGTAAATTAGATACTTTTAGTCAAAATTTAAATAAAACTGAAACAAAAAATTGTTAGTTTACTAAAATACTGAATTTTATACTTTTAATTAAGAATTATAGAACACTTATATTTGAGATAAGTAAGTTAAGCTGGATATAAATTTTTCAAAATGAGAAACTAGGAAAAGAAAACTTTGAAAAATTATTTTTGTATACTGTAACTATGAAAAACTATTTTTATAAACAACAAACAATTAAAGAAACCCTAATATTGTACCAGATCAGGGTTTCCCAAAGCGGACAATTACGCCCCACTGGGGGCGATTTTAGTAAGTCGGGGGGGGGGGGGGGGGGGCGATAATTAGTAAAGGGGCGAAAGGGGGGCGATTTTAAAAGTTTGGGCAGTCATAAAGTTTTTACTCTCTATCTTGCTATTTTACTAATTTTAGATTGCTAAAATAATTGACCCTGAGGTATAACTTAAAGAAAAAAAAAATTTAAATTAACTCACGCAAAATTTAAAAAAAAACTAAGTGCTTATTTTCAAATAGTTACATATTTTTATTTTTACTTTTATCATTTAACAACTACATAGGTTATAGACGATCAGAATCCCTCTAACCATTTCATAACTTGACATATATGCTATTTGGATCATAAATGGTCAGTAAAAACTCATGTTATCTATTAATAATTATCACCTCATGATATTTCTAAATGTGTTTTGAAAAGTCACTTTACCTGAAAATCTCGAGGTTAACAATTTAGCCAAAAAATCCTGGAATTTTTGACAATTTTAACATATAAAGTAGTAAAATTTAGATTTGACACAAAAAATCTATCATATAGATAAATTTTTTTTGTCCTAATAACTTTTTTTCATAAAAAAACACATTTGAAGTATAGTATCTTTATAGTACCTTTCCGATGGTTTTATACAATTTAACACAGTTTCTAACCTTAAACTAAACTTTAAATTGAAAATAGACCAAAAATGTCTACTTTCAAAAACGTGGAGAAAAAAATTGGAAAACCTGGAAAAATTTTAGAAAAAAATGAGTGGCAACCCTGACTGTATTAAAGTCAATTTTTTAATAGAATGAAAAAGTTGTTGTAATTAAGTAAGATATATTTTGTAAGTTTTGTTGTGAAATTAATGTTTTGTTTTTGAGCTTGCACTACTAAATTAAATAATGTATCTTTTAAATATCATGAACTCTCATATTTATTATATATATATTCTAATTCAATTCTAACAGTTAATAATTATTAGTTTTCTAGTAACAGAAACAGGATTGAAATGTAAAACACTCATGATAGTCCGGATAACTTAGCTAGTTTGAAAAAGAGTTAAATCAGGTTAACCCAGGCTAGATAGAATTTATTACTTGATCACTCAGGCTAGTTTTATTGCCATAAAGAGTGGCAACTCTATCAAACTGTAAAATAATAGTTAAACCGTTACTATTATCTTTTCAATTTTTGGCTAAACAAATTAATCATTCAGCTTAATTTGTAGAAGAGCAGTTAGGACTTATTTGTGTTTTCATAGTTAAGCTAAAAAGATATAATCTCTTTTTCCACAATTAAAAAAGTTAGTTAGTTTTAGAAATTATTCCTGATTGATAATAGTAATGCTTATAATAGTAACTTTATAATTCTTAAGCTCCAGGCATTTCTTTGATTTTTGACTAAATTGTTAAATTACAGGTATTTGGCAACTCTGATGCTAAAAGCAGTAGTAAGGTTCTTATAGGTCAATTTTATAAGTTTATATAGTCTAATACTTAAGAATGAAAAACTTGACTTCTTTTTTTTTTGTAAACCAAACATTAAACCTAAATAAAGCAAAAAAATAAGTTTATTTTATAAAATTAATTAAACAAATATCCAAAAAATAAAGAGTCCAGGTTATAAATGCTTAATATTTTTTTTTAATTACCTAATTTAAAAATATGTTTGACAATATTATTTGCTCACAACTAAATTTTCCTGATATATTATCACTTAATATAAGTTTTGATTTCAAGTGATTGAGCATACCATAAAAATAATCTGACAATAAGCTACAATTATTTTTTATACTTTGTCAAATTCATCTAATGTGCTCCTGTCTTTTTGAAAAAAAGAATATTCTAGAATGTTTCAAAGTTTTTCAGTTTAATTTGATAAAAAGCACTACAAGCATTAGTTAAAATAAATATTTTATTATCAAAGATAAATCCACAGCTTCCAAAAATGGGTATAATATTTTTGAAAATAGTTAAAACTATTAGAAAAATAAAAATTTAAGCTTAAGTAAAATTTAAAATTAATAATTGTCATAACTATTTTACATGATGATGTTTAAATTTAATACTATAAAAATTAAGTAACAGAACATTTATTAAAACTTTTAAAAGAAAATTAGTAGATGTTGTGTTTATAAACTACAACACTTTTACTATGAGTAACAGGTACTAGTCTTAAAAATCTGTACTTAAGATTTTTAAAGTATATTTTAGGCCAGCATATAACTTATGAACTGAATTAAAATAAGTAAAACAAACCTTAGGATTTGTATTTATTTAACTATCTTACTAACAATAAAAGAAAAATACTATAAATTAGTCAAAAACCAGTGTAAAATTAATTAAAATACCTTTAGCATGTAAGTAGCAAATTAATACTGCAAAAAGATATTAAACATAAAGTTTAGTTTAGAATTTGTTCCAATTTTTTGAAACTACTATTTCAATTCAATTACAAGAACAATACAGTATTTGACTGATTTTTTAAAAATACAAAAAAAACTTTCAACACTTTCAACATTCACACAAAACTTCTTTTCAAAACAACAATGGAAAGCTTTGTTTTCCCCTATTACAAATTATTAGTTTTCATAACTTTATTTAATCCTTCAGTTTTATTAACAACATTATAAAGTTAATTTTTCAAACAATAAAGTTAAAACTTCTCTTATAACTTGTTTTCTATAGATACAAAGAGATCGGACTTTTTCAGCTTTGTCATTATAGACTAAGTTTTAATTTAATAATGAAATTTCTTATTAAAAAAACATTAATTGTATTGTTTATTTATTAGTTAAAAACATGTTTTAAAATAAGTTGTTTGAGTGCTCTCCTTACCTTAAATCCTTAAAAATTATGGCTATATATATTATTCTCTAGACAACAAAAAACACAATTTCGTTTCATGGAATCTAGTTTTTTAAATTTTCTACAGGATAAATTTTATGTGATTAGTTTTTGTTTTAAAATATAATGCGACTTTTTAACTTTATTTTCTAAATCAGCAAAAGTTTCATACATTCGGTTTTTCAGTATTTTAAAAGTTTTTACTTTGTCTAAACGTTAAAATTGTATGCTATCAAAATCCACCCGCGTTTAAAAACCATCCAATTTTTTATGTAACATTTTCTTTATTTACTAATTCATTTTATATATTTTTATCATTTTTATTATTTATATTTAACTATCACTGTTACCCCTAACCCTTACTCTCGTTCGGTAAGCGGTTCTGGGATTTGACTGGGTGGAATTTGATCGCGGTAGGATTTAGAACGTGTCTCGGTTAAAATACTTTTTTTTTAAAACAGTGCACAGCACACGCACAGTGTTATTGATTCCCAACAGTTTGTTACACAAACCACTACTTTTATCTACAGCAGGTATCGCAAAACTAGAAAGGTCGTTGATTTAGTGTGTACTAAAACCAAATCAAAATGAAAAGTGACTTTTACTACTTTTAAAGCTATTTGTAAAAATGTTGTAGAAACTATTTTAGAGAGATTATGCAATAACTTAAGTTTCCAAATTGCTCTAGTCTAGCTTTACGTTAAGAACCAATCTAATTAAAAAAATATTTTAATGATTTTACATAAATTAAATATAGAAAACATTTTTCTTAAAAAGATAATTGTTGCAGCTGTAAAAATAAAAATATAAGATGTACATTTTTGTATTACACTCTTAATTTTGTCGATTATGAAAACAATAAAAGATGTTTAAATAAATCTTTAAACTTCTAAAATTCTTTGTTTGAAAGTATGATGTATTGGTTAAGTTAACATACAAAATACAAACAACAAAAGATAAAACTTAGTAAAAGTAATAAAATATTAATAAAAGATTATGTAATCCTGCTTATATTTATTACAAAAAAAACTTTACAAGTATCGAATAAATATAAATAAAATAAACAAAAAAAAAAGCTCAAGTGTAGTTCGAAAGCGAAAATATAATACTATTAAGTAAAAATTAACTTGGATAACTGGTGAGAAAACGTAAGTTTTGTTGTTTGTTGTCGCACAAAGTCGAAAAATGTTGGAAAAAGGTATGAATTTTCGACGATGTCCTCAAATTTGCCGAGATCAGCCTATTTGGAGGAGATACATATGTAAACTCAAGTTAGGCAACTCAAAACGTAATGAGTCTTATATAGAGTAATACCAAAAGTTGATTTTTAAATTCAATAATTTAATCTACAAATTAAAATGTACATTTTAATATTTACTTAAAATTTCAATGCTATATGTATTTTGATTGATTATACTTTAAAAACTCAACAAATTTAATAATTTAATCAACAAATTAAAAAGTACATTTTAATAGTTTACTTTAAATTTCAATGCTATAGATATTTTGATGGATTATACTTTAAAAACTCAACAAATAGCATGTTAAATACAATAAATAGTAATGAGATAATAAGGAAAAAATTGCTTCCTTGTAGTTGGTAATATATTTTTTTCTTTAAACTTTTTGTTAATCTAACAACTCTTTTTACAAATACTTGATAGTATGCTACCGTTTGTTGGTTTGTTGTAATAGTCTAGCCAAAACTAGTAGGCCTAATACTGTACCTTATAGTATGCAAAGTAATTGGCCAAGTAATAGGCTGAACGTTGTGCAAGTTTTTATTTAAACTAGCAAAATTTCTGAGATGTCATAGTTGTTAGTCTGTAAGCTTTCGCACATTTGTAGGTATAGTTAGAGATTCTGTGAAGTGGTAAAAAAACTGTTATGCTATAGTTTTTTACTTCATAGGGTTACAGACAAATGTTATGTTATGGTCGTCGTCTCCGTAACGTTGTGGATAGCTGTGATGTAATAGTTGTAGATTCTGTAATGTTGCGAACAGCTATGATGGGATAGTTGTAGTCTTTTTAATGTTGCAGACGTCTGTGATCTGTTTAGTTTTACATTCTTAAGTGTTGCGAGCAGCTTTGATGAACAATTATAGACTTCGTGATTTTGAAGACATCATGGATAATTAAAAAAAAAGTTTTTTATAGTTTCATCGTCAAAAAATGAAAAATATTTAAAAAATTTCTTAAGAATCATGTACTTCCGACGGTACCCTTATATTTGCTTAAATCTACCGAGTTTAGGAAATACATATATAAACGTAAGGCAACTCAAAAAAGTGTTAAGTCATTAGTAAAGTTTCTACAAATATTTTTTTCTTAAATTGAAATAAAACTTTTCAAATAAATATGTACAATTTAATAGTTTCATTTAAAGTTATTATGCTTAAAGCACTTTGATTATTATACTTAAAAAAAAGAAAACTATATAATATATTTTAAAAATAGTCTTGGAGTTATAACAAACGGATTGCTTCCTTGTTGTTGATATTTATCTTATTTTACTTCAACAATGTTTGTTTAGCAAAGTAACTTCTTTATCAATACTTTTTTGTATGCTACCGTAGGCTAGTATGTTTAAGTTATATAATAATTTAGTCGCTATTAGTGTGTCTCATAGTATACTATGCACCAGGTCAAAAAGTATGCAAATTCTCCAGGTAGTAGTTACCAATTGCGAGTTAGTTATCAAGGGTATGTTAGTTATACATATTCGAAGTTTTCCGGCCGTACTAAAAGTTTTAAACAAAACATTTGAACGTTTTACAATTCGGGAACTATTTATTTTTAACTATTGAGAAGTGTTTCTAGTGAATTATATTATTTATATTTTAATGTTCATAGATTACTTAAATTTTTGTATATATTAATCAAACTTTGACTGCAAACGACATAACTTTCTACTTTACATTATTTTTTAGTACGTAAAACGTTAAGTTAAAATGAATGACAGATCAAGTCTTTAGTTATCTACCACAATTTACTACTCGCACAATCAATCTTTTATCCAGTAAAAGGAAAATAGGTATTACTTAGGTTGTTTAGGCAAGTGTTGGAGCTGGCGATTAGACAGCTAAGGTAATACGGAAACTCTTTCTGATTTTACACTCTAATTTTAGTCGTCCAATTCTAACACTTATTCTCTGTCCCATACTAATTTTGAACAAATGCAAAAAGGCTCACAAAAGCAACATCCAAACAGTTGACCGCTGAGAGTAGATCTAACCCTTTACAATTAACCCAACTACTAAAAAGTAATCAAGCGCCCTCTGCCGGTCATACGGTCCTATAATTTTTTTCTTAACTTTATAAAACATCTGGTATGATCAAAATTTTCTATACTAGTTTGATAAATAACATTTGACGCCTTACACCTACTTTTTAAGGTTTCATAGGGTTAAAAAAACTTTTATTTTTTTAAACATCAGGTACGATTCGAAACTATGCGTGAAATTGAACAGTTAACAATTAAACAAAATGTCGCAGAAGGTGTTTTTTTACATGGTTTTATGTACCAATTTATTAAGTAGTTTAGAAACAAATTTTTGTACCTTAGTCTTTATTTCAAAAGTCTTCGAAATTATAAAAAATAAGTTTTTTTAGGTTTTTATTAATAAAAAAAATAGTTAGAAACTCCAATAAATTTATCAGTTTAAAATCAATTTATTTTGTTAACTGCACTAAAAGTTTTAAAACTTTAAAGTTACATTTACGTTTAAGTTATCTGTTCAAGTTTATATATACACTATAAAAAAACAGAGTTATACTAAGCTACAGCATTAAGAAATTTTTTTTAAACACAGTGTATGTTGCTAAAGTTTTACAGAAACATACCAAGCTACGAGCTTAGTTTTAACAAACGACAAAGTTGTATAATATTTATACAACTTTCATTATTAATATAAAAAAATATATTTTTTAGTTCGTATTATATTATAGACATTAAATCAGAATAATAAAAGGCTTTTAAAAATGACTAAAACCAAAAGTTTTTCTTTTCTCGAACTTTGATAACTTTACTCAATAGTATTTTTTGTTTAAAAAATTTTTAACAATGTTAGTTTTATTGATAGTTATAGTTTATTTCATATTTAGATAACTAATTTGCTTCATTTTTTTACTTCTCAGTATAATAGTGGACATTTACATAAAAAAAGTAAAACCTAATACTAAATATACTAACATCATAGAGTAAAAATTTTAATTAAATAAATTAAAAATTATTGTACTTATCTAGAATTTTATTAGGTATAATTATTAAGTTATAATTTTTATAATTTTTTTCTCTATATTATATTAGAAATATAGTTTCAGATATGTGATCTAAAAAAAAATTAAATGATAATATGAAATACTAATTTTAAGCGATTTCTTACTTTAAATTAACATTGGTTGCTTTAAACAAGATAATGGACTGAAAGACTACATAGTATTTTTAAAACTTTTAATATGCACATAACGAATTAAAAATATGACAATACTGTTCAAGTTGTAAATATCTATAAGTAAAATCTATCATGCATTACAATCATGCTTTAATAAGTTTGTACTGGTGTTGAAAAGTAAATAAATATTTAATTTTTAAAGTATAAAATGTAAGTGACCAAAATATACACAATTACAAAAAGTTTAAAAGAATAATAATGTTGTCAATATAGAAAGAATTAACTTAACAAAAAAAAAAGAAAATGAAGAAAAATAAGTAAACTATTTCTTACTCTTACAATTTATTAAAGGAATTAGCAGTTAAAATTGTGAAAAATGTCAATATAAATTGTCTGCTGATTGAATTTGAATTTTTGTATTTCTGTTGTAAAGATAAAAGTAAAATATATTTATGTTATATTCTACCTGTAAAACATGATTTATATTATGATCCACTTATAATATCTTTTGTTTTTCATATAAAAATATATTTTAGTGTTCTTAAAATATACCTAAACAACATTTTATTGCGAATAAACTTATATCTGATGTGCCAAGAAATGTTATCAAAAAGTGAAATATTGATTTAAGAATAAAAAAAACTTTAGTAGTTTAGTTTTTCTCGTATAATTGCATGAAATTTTTTTAATATTTTCTGTAATTCTTATCACGTTTATTTAAATTATGTATATATATATATACTAATTATATATATAGGATTACCTATACCTATATATATATGATTAAGTTATTTAACTTAATAAATAAAATTTTTCACACTGAGCCCACCTTGAGGGCTTTATTACTAAAAAGGTTTATTTAAAGATGCAAAACTCAAAGGACTCGAGTTTCGTGACTATTCACTCATCAGCTTCAAAACAAGTTTAAAATAAAGCACAAAACAAAATCACTATTGAAAGTTAAATTCTTTTTTCATAAAAGATTATGACGTAATTTTGAAACTCTCAAAAATCATGCAAAACGGCTTTTTAATGTTCAAACTTAAACACCTTCTACTGAGCCCACTTGAAGGGCTTTTAAATAATTTATTGAAATGGCAATTTAAAAAATTCTGGTTCATATGTTTAATAAAGCTTTAATTTTTCATAAAGCTTTAATCATCAGCCAATTAAGATCAAAATAAAAAGCACTGTACTAAACAAAGATACAAAAGTTATGCAAAAAAACAAAAAACAGTATGACGTAATATTGTACATTACAAATATTCAGTACAAAAATCGATCTACCATCTAACTAATCAAACAACTAAAATTAACAAAAACAACAGTTAATTGACTATAGAATACTTCAAAATTTGTTGTATTTTAAGAGAAGCTTTTTCATATGTCGACAAGACGATATAAATTCGCTCCTTTTATTTTAACAACCTTCCTTTTTTAACGCATACATAACGGCTGTTGATTCTTTAAAGCACAGCCTACAAACAGGGTTGTTACCATCTGCTATTGGCTGTGCTCTTTTTATCACCTCCCAAGTTAATTTAAAATCAATGTTTTTGCGCTTAAGGCCGCAAACATACTTCGAAAGCTCAGTTTCATTTTCGTATACACCACCTTTAAAGGATTTTTTATGGTTGGCATACCGAAATCTGAATTGAGTGGAGCATAAGCCGATGTAGAACTTCTTTTCAAGGTCAGAGTTAACTGTTGCCTTGTAAATAATGTTCTCTGACCGGCAATTGCTCCCTTTCAAATTATATTTACAGCCACCGGCGCAATTACACTGATTTTTGATTAAATTACTTTTGTTTAAAATCCTTTGATTATGTGACTTAATTAATCTCTCCAAATTCGCCATACATGAATAACTGATTCGCATATTATGTTTGTTAAATATCTTTGATAATGGGTTATTTTTGTTGAAATGTTTTTTTACTAGATTTATAAATTCTCTGCCGATGTTTGTTTTAACTGAAGTACAGAATGGGGGATTATACCAAATTATATTTCGCTTTCTTTTACTTTTATTGGTCGTTTTGTTTTTTTTGCGTCGTTGTTTTAAAACTAAGTTTATCATTGTAACCGCATTTTTTCATTATTAGTTCGTAATCTTGCTTTGTCTTTAAAAAGTTTTCTTCGTTGCTTGATCTTTTATTTAAACGTTGATTAATTATTTTTGGTATTTGGTTTATAATATTTTTTGGGTGGCTAGAACATTTACTTATATACATAATTTTTGCATTTTGCTTTTTATAAGGCATATAGGAGAGATCATACAAGTTGAGCTTCACATCCAGGTAGTCAGTCGTCAATATTGGTGATTCAATAGTGACTCTTAACCCCATAGACTTGAAGAAGGCAAGGTTTGTTTTTTTAGCCTTTCAACTATAAAGCCAGAAGAATTGGGCAGTACAGCTAGACCATCGTCCCTGTACAACCCAACTCTTTCTAAACCAAAGATATTCTTCAACCCATCTAACAAAAAAAGACCTACTAATTCACATAACTCTGCACCCATGAACGATCCCTGCGCTACATCAAAAAGAGAGCTGGTGTTATTTGCTCTCTTCTTTTTCCACAGGTTTCCTTGTTCATAAAGTACTGATTTACATGCGTTTTTTATTAGACTTAAGTCTTCAGTAGGTACGCTAGTATAAATACCAGCAAATTTTAGTGATTTTATTACCAATTCTTCGCTGATAGAAGGATAAAAATCGACTACATCAAACTTAAAAAAGCTGTACGTTTGTTTTTCCAAACCAGTGAACCAATTTAAGACTTGGTCTGTATCAGTCCACTGCATAAGTTTAGATTTTAAACGCACAACCTTATTAATGCAGCCAATCTTAACCTTAACTATGCGACCTACATCGGACTTAGAAGTATTAATTAATCTACATTTGGGATGTGTCAAAAAGTTATCTTTATGGTTTTTGACCGTTATGTATGCGTTTTTTAAAGGCAATTTTTTAATCCTATCGTGTATTTTTAAGTTTTTAGTTAAATTTTTAGCTTCTACATTAATATCATTTTAAGTTTTATCAGTACATTTTTCGTAATCTTTAGTAATATTGTCTTTTAATAATTTTTTATAGTCACTTACTAAAATTTCGTAAAAATTAGAAGTTTTATCAGAAGGCACAATCAAATTTTTGCACTTACTTATATCCTGCACAATCTTTAAAAGTTCATTTTGGAAATGGCTTCTACTTGTTCTGAACTCCACGTCTTGCACCATTTTGATTAGGTCTTCTTCAAATGCCTGTAGATGTTGTATTGGCTTAGGTGTGCGTGTTGTTTTGAACCCGTATGTTTCGTGTTCTTCTGCAGCCACTTGATCTTCTTCTTCGAAGAACTTTGCTTTCCACCGCATCCGTCTTACTAAGTGTTGAGTCTTCTGTATTAATGCTTCCTTATACACATCTTGTTTACCCCATGGAATGTTCTTAGTCGAGTGCTTGATATCAAACTTTTTAAAATCTGACATTTTTTATGAACGTGTTTTTGTTTACTGTGCTCGACAAAAATTTGGAGCATAAATATAAAATAAGGTTAATGTTCAAACTTAAACACCTTCTACTGAGCCCACTTGAATGGCTTTTAAATAATTCATTGAAATGGCGATTTTAAAAATTCTGGTACATATGTTTCATAAAGCTTTAATTTTTCATAAAGCTTTAATCATCAGCCAGTTAAATTCAAAATAAAAAGCACTGTACTAAACAAAGATACAAAAGTTATGCAAAAAAACAAAAAACAGTATGACGTAATATTGTACATTACAAATATTCAGTACAAAAATCGATCTACCATCTAACTAATCAAACAACTAAAATTAACAAAAACAACAGTTAATTGACTATAAAATACTTCAAAATTTGTTGTATTTTAAGAGAAGCTATTTCATATGTCGACAAGACGATATAAATTCGCTCCTCTTATTTAAACAACCTTCCTTTTTTAACCCATACATAACGGCTGTTGATTCTTTTAAGCACTAAGCGCAAAAACATTGATTTTAAATTAACTTGGGAGGTGATAAAAAGAGCACAGCCAATAGCAGATGGTAACAACCCTGTTTGTAGGCTGTGCTTAAAAGAATCAACAGCCGTTATGTATGCGTTAAAAAAGAAAGGTTGTTTAAATAAAAGGAGCGAATTTATATCGTCTTGTCGACATATGAAAAAGCTTCTCTTAAAATACAACAAATTTTGAAGTATTTTATAGTCAATTAACTGTTGTTTTTGTTAAATTTAGTTGTTTGATTAGTTAGATGGTAGATCGATTTTTGTACTGAATATTTGTAATGTACAATATTACGTCATACTGTTTTTTGTTTTTTTGCATAACTTTTGTATCTTTGTTTAGTACAGTGCTTTTTATTTTGAATTTAACTGGCTGATGATTAAAGCTTTATGAAAAATTAAAGCTTTATGAAACATATGTACCAGAATTCTTAAATTCGCCATTTCAATAAATTATATATATTTTTTTTTTTTTGACTTTTGTTGTTACACTTAGTAAATGTAATATTTTTAAGATTGGACTGGTTTACAGTTAATTTGCGGCATAAATAGTTTTAGAAAAAAATAGATTCTTGGAATAAATATAGTTTTTTCATGACAAATTTGTCTAATAACATTAACACAAAACGAAAATCTTAAGTTTTTGACTAGTTATAAAGCAAATAATGAAGGTTTAAAAGATAAAACAAACAAAAAAGTGTTTAAAGTTTATAACTTGCGTTTAAAAAAGGCAAGCATAAAACAAAAGTTTAATGTCGAGTAAGTCAAAATTATCTAAGTCAGCTAAAACTTCAAACTTTTAACTTTACTTTTTGCAATCTTTGATATGACATTTGATTCTGCTAACTTAATTTGGACATTTGAAGTCAGGTTGAAGAAAAGCTTAATTCTAATTAGTTGTTAAAGCAATCACCAAGCCATATGATAAATTGACGTGGTAGTTTGAATAAATTTAAAAATGGGCTAAAGATTTACTACTTTACTTTACTATACACTGCTATACTTTACTACTCATTATTAATGATCAACTATTGCTTATTTTATTACATGTTTGGAATTTTATTTCTAGGTTTATTACTACAACTTTTTATACAGTGAAAGTTTTTCTATGAAAATCGGTCAATGACTTATAACAAGCTGGCGACTCGTGTAGAAGTTTCTTAAAAGCATATAAAGCAAATGATGATAGATTAATAATCTACTACGTTATATCATCTTTTTTTAAATACAAAACTTGAACTTAATGTAATAATAAACACAGTTTGATGAAAATTCAAGGTTCTTTGTTTTAAGTAGGAAACATGTATAATCTGTTAATTAATTTACTCATGAATATTTTTTCCTAATCTTTATTCATAAGTTTTAGAGAACTTTAATCCAAGATTTTAAAAAAACAGCAACATATCCAAAATTTTCTATTGATCACTTTAACTATTTTTTTAGTGTTTTCAAAACAGAAATATAAAACGTTTAATTTATGATAGTTTAAAATGTTGACTTAGATTATTGTAGCATTTTCCGTTAAAAACAAATTATTACCTATTGTTATATAGTTTTATTATTAAACCAGAGACTTATAAATGATTTTTAAATATATATACACAAAAAAAAAACTATTCTACTTATTGAAGGGATTACAGTTAATTAAACTTGTAATAGCCGGCGGGTTAGTGTTACCAAAGTTTTTCCTTCAAACTTGATTTGCCTGAGTTACAAAAAAAGTTGTGCTAAACGCGTGATTTTGAAATGTTATATTACAAACTGTTTTTATTCAACACACTAAAAATAAATAGTCTATCAATAATTGATAGTGGTACTCAAATGAGTGTTAAAAGACAATAATGACACAGTTCTAAATAATCTTTTTATTTCTATAACTTTCAAATTTCATTATTTATCTTAGATAAGCGACGGGTCGTAAGTTAATTAAGCCTACGCTGTTTCATCATTAGAGTTTAAATGTAATTAATTTTTATAATCAACATTAGATGTCATTGTTTAGAAACTACGAACACTAAATTATTAAAACTCACTTTTCCAAAGTCGCAGCATCCCTCACTCCCATTTTAGCATCCTCGACATCGCATATTTTTTCAAGTATGGGGTTTCTGCCTTTTTTGAGGGCTTTTTTAACAGATTATTTTTCAACCATCCCTTTCTGTTGCATCAAGTCCATGAAGTTGGTGTAAATGATGCAGTCTGTCCAGAAGTTGACTTTTTAAACTGTTATCACTAATCTGTTGACTTTGTAAATATTAAATACTTGTTATTACTTACTATGTACTGTAAAGCTTAAGTAACTTTAGTTTTTATAACTTTACTAACGAGTACAAATATACAGAGACAAAAGAGGTTATAGATACTTATTATATACCGAGCTTTTTTAACGAAGGAAAACGTTTTAAGTTTTAACAACATGAAGTATTGCCTGCTAGTTAGATTTTAAGTAGTCATGTTTTTGTCTTGAGTTAGCAATTTTACTAAGATTGTAAAAACTACATCGAAATTATCAGCTGTATAATTGGCTTTTTAATTGGCTGATATTTTACTTTGTATATTTTAAGTTAAGTTATAGTTTTGTTTTTGACCTATTTTTATAATTTGGGTAAAGTTAGTTAAGGATAGCCATAAAGAATAAAAATTTTAAGTGTATATGGTCAGAGATACGGGTTTAGATGTTATTAATTTAATGATGTATTTTTGCTTTACCTCATTTGTAGAATGATAAGAATGAAACAATTCCAAAGCCTTATACCTACGGCTGATTTGTAAAAGAACAAATAAAAAATTTTGTATTTTAGTCTAACAAAGCAAGTTTTGTTATAACAATACAATTTACTAATTAGTGTAATTATTGTATACTAAAATGTAATTAAAGTTAAACAATACACTAAAACAGTAATCTATTCATTATGATAAATGAATTTTCAACTCTTAAAAAGTTATCATAATACAATTTGTTTTTTTTTATTTTAACTGTTCGTTAATAAAATAAAATGTTTATACCATCTGCATCATATGTTTATTCATTTCCGGGATTAAAATTGTCATTTTCGGGAACAAAGTCGTCATTTTCGGGGACGAAACTATCATTTTCGGGAATTAAACCACCACCGTTAATTCCATCAGTTTTCTGGTTAGCTTCTAAAAAATTATCTATATAAGCTTGTTTAGCAGCTATGCTTTTCATAATATTTTAAAGTTAACTATCTTTATTTAGAAAATTTCAAAAGTACTTAAACAAGAAAACAATACTTAATTATAAGTAATAAAAAATGTTTAAATATGTGTGATAAGTCTAAACTTGGTATAATCTAAAAAAACGTTATTGTAAAATAAAAGATTTTAAATTGATTTAAAGTACAGTTTAGTGGTTTAGAAAAATTACAACAATAAAAAACATGCCAATAAAAACGCGTACTTTCTTCAATCCACTCAATTAAATCATTAGTGCTTGCGTACATGTTAGGCCACGGGATTTTCCAACAACCATGGGTCAACCATGAGGCTATTCCCACTTGCACGTAGTGATCTCCAACCGGACGTACCAAAAAGCCACCCGAGTCGCCCTGAAAATGGAGAAAAACAAGCTTAATTTATTCAAAAACTTTAATTGAAAAAATATTAAATCTCACATTACAAGGGCTTTTGTTGACTTCATTTCCGACGCAAACTTGAGTGGGTAATAGACCGTAGTCGTAGCCTCTTTCTTCAAACCACGCCATGCAGTCATTCTTGGCAATTATCGGCACTTCAAGCTTTAGAAGCTCGTCATACGTCTCGCTGGTTTTTTGATCTGAGTAAAAACTTAATATAGGAAAGTTAAAACTGTTGTTGCAAGAGTGCGTTTTTTGTCCGACTTGTTTGAATTAGTGGTAAGGCAAGAATAAAACTAACTTTTTAATCCCCTACCGACTGTAACGCAGTAATTGTCTTTATAATATTTTGATAAATCAAAGTCATGTTCCGCAAGACATACAACATAAACTCGTTCGTCAAACAAAATTTTTTCTTTAGTTTTTATCAATGCAATATCGTACCCGTGAAGAGCACTAAAAGTTTTGTTTAAACTTAGTTATAAAATATTTCATAAATATTTGTATTTGAGGATCTAAGTTGAACAATAATAGTTCTTAACTTTTTTAAAAAATTAGGAGACAAATATACAAGATAAATTAACCAAGATCTTTTTGAACATCTCTTAAAGGGTGAAATTTAGTTTTATAAAAAAATATATTGATTAATTTATTTTGTATATCTTTTATATATGAATATGAGTATTACCCAGAAATGCGATATTTTGAGTGAATAATAACTTCTTTCACATTTAACATTGTTCCTCCAGAATATTTATTGTTTGAGCCGATTCTAACTCGAAGGCGGGTTATAAAACTTCTAAAAGTTAAGAATTTTGAAATAGTAAGTATTATTAGTATATTACAAGTTAAAAGAATATAAATAAAACGAAAAATTGTAATAACATAGTTAAACTTAGTCAAAGTAACCAAGTTTAGATCAAACACTAAACAAAAGTTCATCTTAATTTTAAATTGCAAAAATTAAATTTAATTAAGTTAAAATTTTCTAACTTTAGAAAATGTATAACACAATGCGCTCTAGTCAGAATGTATCTATCACTGATAATTGAACCTCCACAAAAATTCCAATCTCCATCATTGCCAAGAATAGCCGCAGCAAATGGAAATTCGTGATTGTCAGCTTTTTCTCCTCCAATCATTCTTTGATAAGCCTGATTATTAGTTAATGTATTTAGAAAATTTTGTTAATTCTTACATAAACGTAGAAAACTACTTTTAAGTTGACAGTTCCGCTACTTAGAAAACCTTCATAGCACTTTATAATAGTACCAAAAATGTTATGAATATCACTTCTAAAACTTAATAATACAAATTTCTAGCGCTAAAGTGTCAAGACAAGATATTTTAAGCATTGTATCGCCGGAATCAATAGTATTTTAATAAAATCACTTAATAGTTACTCCAGCTACTACTTAATATGTTTTATAATATTGATCAAAATGTATGCTATGATTTTTTGTATCATTAATGAACAATGTCAATACTAAACTAGCATAACATTTATTATTTAAAATTACACTTGAATAATACTGCTTACTTAACCGAAAACTTTTTTTTTAGTTACTAGAACTCTCAAATTTTAATACAGTTATTAAAAAGTATTAATACCTTTAATTTATTTATAGTAATCCCTAGACCAGGGGTCGAAAAAGTGCAGTCCTCAAAGATTTTTTTCGAATTATTGCGGCCCGAGTTATATAAAGCTGCCGACCCCTGCATTAGACAAAGATAGACCAAATTGTTTTGTTAAAAATTAATTATGGAAACCTTTAACATTTTTATATCAATCTTGGTTTTAGTTTTATCTTTAACTTTAGTTTTAAATCCCTAAATTTTTATCTTAAACTATCTTAATTTATAGTATTACGTTTTAAGTTTGCTTTAGATATTGAACAACTATAATATTAAATTATAATCAAAAGCTTGTACGTTATTAATAAGCTTTGTAAAATGTAAATTTTAAGAGTCAACAGTGTAATAAGATTTAATGTAGAATAAGTGATTTAATAGATAAAAATCTACAACATTCTAAATCATTTCTTTCCATGGATCTTTCAGGGCGCGGGAAGACTTGAGGATGGCAAACCGCAAGTTGAACCTGAAAATGGGACTTTTGGGAATGGACGACTTGCTGGAGGACTACGAGGTTTCTTGTTGTTTTAATTATTTTTACTATTAAACCTAGCTAGTTATGTAATCAAAGTTCGACACAAAATAGTTTTTCATAAAGTAAAAGGTAGAACTATTTAAACACACTTGAGTTTGAAGCTCACTGAAACTTACTGAAATGAACTTATTGTATCAATTTAAGGTGTCCTACGATGAAGATGCAGAGATCCAGCAGAAGATCGGAGATCTGAAGGTGAGACACGCCGAACTGCAGGTTAACATCAGAAAGGTGAAGACGAAGATCAGACAAGCGGAGAAAGTTTAAAATTAACAAAGTACTTTTAATGTTGAAAGTGTATAAAAACAAATTTGTTACTTTTGCATTAAAGTTTATTTTTGCAAGTGAGAACTGTTTTTGTCTAAAAATTTTATTTTTATTAAGTAATTTTTTTTATTAAAATGATAAACTGTGATAACTATGTTTTTTTCTCTGATTAGTGCGCCGTGTTATCACTACTTACTATGATAATTTTTATTATTTTTCTGCTGATTTCAATTCATTTAATAATTTTTATGTTGATTTTTTAAATAGTTTAGACTTTTTTTATAATCTAGATCACTGGTCGTCAAGCTAATTAAATTATGTGTACACCAAGCTGCAAAAAATAAAATCAGTGCACTCCAAGATCTAATTTTAATAAGCGCCGCTAGTGGTAAGACTACGTATACACTTTTATTAGCGCATTTCTCCTTAAAAGTCATAACTCAGTTTACATGCAAACCATTTAACAACTGAAACTGAAAATTTTTATTTGATCCTATTTTTAATTAACCTCTTTGTTTGTTTTACCTTATTTTCACAATAATATTTTAGTTATATGGCTTTTTCTTACCTACTTATTAATTGAACACTTCTCCGCAATTACTACTAAATCCCCAGTTCAGCATTCTTTAAATACTTTATTAAATATTAACTACATACTTAATCTAACTCTATGTTTTTTTTTTGTAATCTCAAAATTTCGTGCACCCTTAAATGAGTTTCGTGTACCCTAAAAATCTCGTGCACCCCAAAAAAAGTTTCGTGTTCACTAGTGTGCACCAGTTTACACATTGACGACCACTGATCTAGATATTAGTTTTACTTACCATAAATACATACCTAACTTAAATTATTGAATCTTTTTTTTCATGCTGTGAATTTTTAGATTTAAAAAAAACACGGTGGTTGATAAATATTTTTATACTGATCGCAAAGTTTAGTTGCTGTAAAAATAATACCGAAAACTTTTTAAAGATTTATGAAGCAAAATGTAACGTAATTTGAAAGGATTTTTAGAAAAAAAATCTTTCTATATTAATTTCATTTGTTTAAATAATGTTGAGAAAATGATGTGTATACTTTACATAAGACCATTTCCTTCAAAACAGTTTATTTAAATATTTTTTATTAGCAAACAGTGCAAACCAAACAAGTTATTTTTATTTTTATTAAAATTTTACATGTATGAACTTTTTTACAATCATATTACGTTTTTCAAGTTTATTACAAGTACTTTTTTGTTTTTATATAATTTTTTTGTAAGTTTTGTCTATAAAAGTAAGCAAAAGTTGATATAAATCTTCAACTATTCCGCACTATATATAGCTCTTTAACCTAACAGTAATTATTATAGTTTTTATGTGAAGAATATTTATTGTGAAATAACTGTTTCAAACTGCATTGTAAAACTGTTAAAGTCTTAATAAGTGTAAACACTTACAAAAACTTCATGTATTTTCACATTTAGTTAAAGAAGTGTCTTTAATTGTGCTTATTTTTAATCTTATTTTACAAAGTCTAGGGCGTCGTATTTAGAAGCATGTGTTGCCTTGAAAGTGTAATAAACACCTGTTAACTGCTGATAAACTTTTTCGTTAAAATAATTGAAATAAAGTAACTTGACTTTTTGAAAGTAAAATACTGTTTGTGATTTTGAAAAAAGATTACAGGGCTATAAATATGCTGAAAAAAATTAATGTAAATTTAAATTATAGTTTTTAAGTAGTAAGAATTTATAATGGGTCTTTATTGACATTAATACATTTTATGCTTTTATTTAACAACTGCTTTTTCTAAACACATGTACTTTATTAGTCTTAATCTTTAAAAAAGTTAAAACTCGACAACTTTGCTCTATTTATTATAAACAATTTTTGTTAAACAATGAATAACTAACTTTAAAAACAACATACTGAACAGCAATTCAGATGTTTTGGCAACTAGGATCGGTCGGAATCCTGCAATTTTCAGAAAGAACTTTGACAATTATCTGCTACCAAGACAATAAAATCTATTTACAAATCCTATACCTGATGTGGAAGATGGTTGGAATCGCAGTTATAGAAGAATTGGAGCTGATGGTGCAGACAAATTTTACTACCAAAGTCCAGGACGGCGTGTTTATATATGTGTATTTTGAAAACGCAATTTTTTTTAAACTATTTGTTTGGTATACGAAGCTTTCAAATTCTTTCTATTATGATACTAAATATACGAACTCTCATTATTTATAAGTTGTTTTTACTATTTAATTTATTGTTAAAAGTTACCATTTTTTTAATGGATTTTTAGAGGTTGAAAAATATAGTTTTTAAAATCTTACTACAAACTAGTCAACTAAATTCATAAAGTCTAAGTTATAAAATACATTTTTTAATATATTTACAGTAAGTAGGTATTGCTTGACTTTTTAAGTCTTACCTATAATGTATTTAATACAACCGTTTAACTGAAATACTATTCCTCTAAATCTTCTTACGACTTCAAAAGATAATATACTGTACAGAACTTTGGATGCTTTTGCAACTAGAATCAAACGTGATCCTGCAATTTTCAGCCGGAACTTCGATAGTTATTTGCAACCAACACAACATAATAGAGACAATCAAAGGGAACAACGTGAAAATAATGAAGAAATGTAAACTTATCAAATAAACTTGTATTGTGTTAATTTTTAGAAGTTTACTGACTTATATACTAATTTTTAATGATCCTATTTTATATTTACATTTAGTCATATATAAAAATAAATAAATTTCAGGCTTTTTAACTAGAATTACGTTTTATTTTGCCACACAGCAACATTTTTATCTATTTAATAAAATCTAAATCTTTAATATCTAAGAAATTAAGTAGAATTACGTATCATTTTGAGACAAAACAACATTTTTATTTGTTTACAGAAAAATTTATATTTTTGTTACCTATAAATATTCAGTAGAGATTGCAGAAGTAATATATTTTATTCAAATAGTCCCTAAAACTTTTAAACCTGTCTATGATTTACCTCGATATTAATAAGCTATAAAGTGGTTTGAATGTCCAAAAAAATAGATTAATATCAATGTTGAGACGAATTAGACTTGTAGAAAAAGTTAAACTACTTAAACGCAGAAAGCTTTACAGTTTATGATTAATATCATGTACAGGAATTTACTAAGTTGTGATAAATAGCACATTAAAACGAAAGTTTAGTAATGATAGTGGTATATTAAAAACGTCAATTATGCTACAACTTGTACAATCCGTCTTAAATTGGATCTTTTTGATTGTAATACATGCTTTAACTAGAAACCAAAAATCACTTTTTTTTTAAATAAAATTAATGATAGAAAAAACTTTAATTACAAAATGTTATCTAAAACAATTAAATAGTAATGTTTATGCAGGCAGGTTTGTGTTACTCACAAAGGAGATCAAAATTCCGTAGAAAAGTAGTCCGAAGCAGTTGATCAACAGACAAAGAATTTGATTTAAATTAGGTTTGTCTTTAAGAGAACAATTTAAATGTATAAACAATTATAATTTAACATTTACTAGACTCTAATTTTTCCAGTTTGCGATTTAAAACGGTTAACTTGAGTCGAACTGACTCATACTAAAGTTTAAGCGAATAAATAATTTTGTCAGGAAACTCATTGCTGTAAAGACTTTTGTGGACTGCTTATCACTAACTTGTACCTTGTTACACCTGTTTCACATTAACTTTACTGACCTCTAAATTGATATTTTGTTTCCTTATTATTATTTACTGTGTTTTTTGTGTCTTTGTTATGTTGTAACCTTTTTATTCCGTTTATTATGCAAAAATTTTTGTAATAAAATAGTTGGAAATATTTAAAATATTTTGTGATCATTTACAAATAGATAGAATATTTATTATTAGAATTTATTTTCAACTATTCTACAATGTGGCAACTAAAATTGTCTTACATCTAGCAACTATCTCAAAAAGTATTGTTAAGAATTTAAATATTTAAAAAAGCTATGTTGCTTTTTGAATATTAAATTCTGCACAATGATTTTGTGATAATTGCTATAAGTAAAAAAACTTTCAGCTAAAGGTTAAGGTCGCATTTTCGGGTCGTATATAGTTTACATAAAAGTTGTTTTTTAAAATACAAAAATAGTCTCTACTAATGATTCATAAAGCCAGCAAAAAATATTTTAAAGTATTTTTGAGATATTTCCAAAGTGCAAAATTAATTCCAACTGAAAATAAAACTCAAAGCCTCCTTTCGTTTTAGTTGCTACTGCATCTTGCGTCTTCACTAAGTTATAAAAACTTGGCTAAACATAGCATTGAAAAGTGAGTCTAAATAATTTTAAGAGATTGATTATAACATGTTTTGTATATTTTCTAAATTACAAGTAAAAAAATTATTCAACAGTTTATGTGCTTAAATGGATAAAAGAATAAAAAAATACAAGTATGGTATACCATACAGCCAGACTTGTTAAAATGCTTTTAGTTACTATGGTAATTCAGCAATGAAGCGTAAAAACTTTGATTTGTTGTAAAGTAGTAATTTAATGCTCTAGTAAACACAGCAAAACTTTTTAACGTGTTCGCCATGCACAGTTTAATATTTATCATATAGTAACAATACATAAACAGATAAATGTAAATGCTGTTTGAAGTGCAGCAGTTTCACATTGTGAGTACTTAGCAAAACCTTATATAAAACAAATAACTCTTTTTTATGTACAGCGCGCTTTTCAAGAATTTTATGCTTTGTCTAGAAATTAGCTTGTTTGTGAAATAAAACCCTAACCAATCCGCATAAATGTTCAATCCAAATTGCAAGTGTTTGTCAATATATCAAAGTTATGCTCTACTATTAAACAAGCAAAACATTGCAGCTTTACTACAAATAGAATAGTTATTAACATTCTAGACTACAGTTATTTACTTGTTCTAAATGTGAAGCAAGTTTTTATTAGAATTACTTTTTACACTTGAAAGTTGGTCCCACTTAGAAAACAGGTTCCCGCACTTTTTATTTAGATTTAAAAAGAAATTTCCATATTTTTTTCAAAGTATTAAGAATTTTTTTTTTAAACTGAGCATAATGTTTAACTGTACATTTTTTATGAAACTTCAAACTTAAGTATAGTTAAAAACAGTATTATTTAAAGTTAAGTAATTATATTAATTAGGGTTGCCGCTGGTTTCTTCAAGGTTTTCAAAATTTCCTCCAGGTTTTTGAAAGTACACGTTTTTAGGTCTAGTTTTTGTTTAAAGTTAAGCTTAAGGTTAAAAAATGTGTAAGTTAGTACAACAAAAATGAAAAAATACTGTAAAGCTACTTAAAATGTATTGTTTAATAATAAAAAAAATTAATGATGACTAAATTTTTTATCTATATAATAAATTTCATGTATTAAATCAAAATGTTACTACTTAAGATGTAAAAATGTTTAAAGTTCTTGATTTTACCAAGTAGTGTTTGTTTAAAGATTTAAGTTTTTTTTATTCAATTCTATGTTTTTTAAGCCTAAATTGTTAAATTCAAGGTTTTGTGGCAACCCTAATAAATAAATAATTATACTTTACATAATTACAAATGTTTTTTTCAGCAAATGAGTAAGTAGATATCACTAAAAATAAGTAATATTACAAGCAATAGATTTACCACTTGAAAATGGAACTAGTATAGTTTTGAAAAGCTTTGTGAAATAAAATATATACTAAGTAAGTAATCTGTTCAAAAATGCAAATGGTATATAAATAAATACATGTAAAACATTTGTATAGAAAAAAAGGTAAGTTTAAACAAAGTTTTTTGTTTAGTCTTAACACTGCTGTAAGCAAATTGATTTAAAAGTAAAGTTAGCAGACTCAAAACTTTACAAATATTCATGACGTTATATAAAAGCGTGTTTAAAATAAAATATTCAATTTTGCAACACATTCATTTGTAAAACAACATTCAATACAACTTGTGTTCTGTTTTTTTTCAATGGTTTCGTTGCTCAAACAATTATGAAAAGATTAAAAAATTGCAAACTAATATGCTCATAATTTTATAACTTACAGTTTACTCAAAAAGTTTATAAAGTGTATTATTTTAACTCTATTTCTGTGTAATTTCTTTTTTTCTAATCAGCTGCTATTCAAATTCATCATATTTTATTAGTTTACAGTGTTTTACAATTATAAAAAGCACTTATATAATTTTTTAACAATATGCTTAAACATATTTTACTAAGCTGGTTTTGCTTTACACAAAACATTAAAAATGTGCTTATTTTTTTTAATTCACAACATTTTTGTTTAAATAAAAAATACAGAATTTTTTTTTGTTATATTATTGAGTTTAAAAAACAGGAAGCTCAAAGGATTGTCTACAAAAAGTACACAAAGTATTCCAACTTCATAAAAAGAACTTAACTTACTTATTTAAAACCTAAAAATAAGTAAACTTGGTTACATTTTTTATTATTTAATTAACATGTCCTGTCACCTTTACCGCCCACTGACAACTTAATAAACTATGTTAAAATGCTTAAAATGCAGTTATTTCAAAACTAAATAAAGAAAAAATAAAGAAAATATTCCAAAAAAAAAAAATTATAACCCTATCAAAAATACCAAGCAAGTTAATTTTAATATATAAGAATTAAGGAGTGTATTTAATTGTATTTTTGGATAGTTAGTAAAAGTTCCCTGATTAGGCTAAAAATTAGTTGAGAAGTCTGCAGAGTTTCCTGTGAAAACAAGTTAACACTAATAAATATGATTACCACCACTTTATTTATTATTAAGTAAGTTTAATGCTCTGTTTACATTTACAAGTGAACTTGAATTTTAATCTAACACAACATATACTGCCATAGTCAGGAATTGTATTTTAATTTTTTTTTAATTTAGTTGGACATAATCATTCTTTTTTTTTTGTTAAAATGGTTTCTTATTCTAAAAATAATATGTTTGACCTTTCAAAAAAAAGTGTAACTTTTTTTGACAGGTCTATAAAAAACTGAAGTTGTTTTGATTTTTAAAACAGAAATATTTTATTTGAATAAGCTTGGTCTACAATATGCCGTAATAGTTGTTTATATTTTATGCTTTTGATATATAAACAGATTTTATTTTTTTATCTAGTTAGTTTTTTGGTTTTCTAATGAAAAATCCATTGATAAAAATTATTGGTAAATACTTAATTTCTTTTTTTCAAAATATTTTACTTATAAAAGTATTTACTTTTTTGATAGGTTGTGGAATAAATGGAGATTTAAAGCAGATATTTTTAGAGAAAAAAAAAATTTAAGCATAATGTTTTATTTTGATTTGTTGTCTTTTTAATTATATGCATAATGTACATGAGTATTTCTTTTATGTACTACACTAACTATTTTTTTTGAGTTATTGCAAAACTTTATTGGAATTAATTACAGCAGAAAAGTTTTAGTATATTAAATATTAAAGACTATTTTTTTGGATTGCTCAACTAAAAGTTTATAGTACCAACTTTGATAACAAAAATAAATCTTGTAGAACACAATAAAATAACAAGTTTTGTTGTAAAAATTTATAAGACATATATTAATTAGATTTTTCTACATCTAACTACAATTTTGCAGGATTAAATTTTTTAAACATTAGTTTTACTGCCAACAAAAAAAAAGTCTGAATCATGAGGTTGGTTTTTTAAATTACAATTTAAATTAATTCAAGTGATAACCTTATATCTTAACTTTCTTCAAATTAGTTTAAAATTCATTAAAAAGTTTTATTGGTTTTAAACATCAATAAACATATTTAGTTACTTTTTATACTTTATCTTTTTTTTTACAAATTATTTTGTAATTGTAGAACAATTAAAACTACTACTAGCAAAAAAATGCAATTATTTCTTTAAATAGCCTGATCTGTATTAAATATCAATAAATTTTTTAGTCTTTTTTATTATACTTTATCTTAACTTCATACAAAACATTTAAAAGTTTTGTAGAAAGTTATTTTTTTTGTTTCAGTGAATACAATTTTTGGGCCAATAGTGAAGTTGAAACTTTAAAAGCAATTTATGAAGATGAGATAGTTTTGAAGTACCACAGGAAGTAATTAATATATTATACGTTTATTTGTTTATTGTTAATTTATATATATATATATATACATATATATATTATTATAAATTCTTAAAAAATCTTAAAATTTTAAAAAGTATTTTTTTTAAACTGTTTTTTTATGTAAGATTTGTAAGCTATAGAAATCATTAACATATATATAAATAAAAATAATTCTTAGTTTGTCACTAGTCAGTAGTTTCAACTATTAAATACTTTATTAAATGTTTTCAGAGGACAAATAAAGACAATAGAGAAATCAATTACTCCATTAACTGCCAATAATAAGGATCTTCAACACGTTACCCTTGACCTCAAATTTGTTTTCAAAATAAATGTAAGACTCGCTATGTTTATTCACTTTTATACTGATTGATAAGAATTGGTACAATCATTTTGTTTAACCATGTTTTGTGGTTTAATGTTAAGTTTTCTAATTGTTAGATATAAATTACTAAACTTTTTTTAATGCAATATATTTAATTGGTTTTAAACTTTTATAGTTTTCTTACTTTTGTTTGTAATAACCTCTATTTTCTAAGTACAACTACTGTAAAAAAAGTTTTTTATGACTGTTTTTAACAATAAAATTGTCTAAAGTTCATAAACTTTTACTAGTTGTTTTATGAGCTTTTAAAGCAAAGCACTGCAATATTGCAATTAGTTTTGACATAAGTATTGTTTTTGTTTCAAACAAAATAAAATACATGTAAATGTACTTACTACTTCTAAAACTGATTAAGATTTTTTAATGCTATATAGTTGTCTAAAGCAGGGCTTGGCAAACTGTTGCCCGCTATGGGCAAATCTTCGGCCCGTGAGCACGTTTTTTTTAATTCGAATGTGGCTTGCGAAAGAAAATTTTGTGGGCCGCGAGCATGTTAATGTGGCCTCCTGAGTAAAAATACATTTAAAGTTAAACTTCTTTCCAATAATTTTGTTTGAAATCCTGTATAACATTTTAAAATGATTAAAAGACTTTACTGATATAACTTAAAAATGTGAAACAGACAGATAAGCATTCTTGCAGGGTTTTTTTCTTAGTTTCATAATAATTTTTTTTTTACAACAGCAAGTAATTAGCTAAAAAAAAGAGTGTAAAGAGTGCTTGGATTTAGTAAGTTAGTTATATAAAACGTTATTCGTAAATAAACTAAGTACACATGTTTTCCATTTTGTACAAAAGTAATGCACAGTAATTAACTAAAATGTAATTTCTTTACAGTTTAGGTATAATTTTGAAATATTTTTTATGTTTAAGTTTTTTTTTGCAAAAAGTCATTTAAAATAACATAATAATAAGAAATAAAGTTTATCTATTTTGGTTTTGACACAATTTATTTTTTTAATGTTTTCTTTTGACTCTTTTTAAATGCAATATTTTTATTGCAAATTAAGAATTGCTATCAAAAATTCTTTTTTTAGTTCATTAAGGACTTAATAAATTTTATACTTTTGTTTAAAATTTAAAAAACTTAATTATTCATGTCCATTCAAGCTGACTTTTTTTTTCAATATATGTAATTTACTGTTAATAAACTTCGTGACTTCCTTATTTATTGAACTATATTTTAAACTGCTATTCCAAACAAACAGGCTAATTAAAAAATTTAAAAAACTCAGACTAGCTTAAACCTGTTTAAAACATTTTTTTAAACTCAGGTGTTTGGTAAACACTTATTTTAAACACTTAGTATAAATCTTTCGATTCTAAGATTAGTTTTTATGACAGTAGTGTAGTTTACTAATTGTAATTTTTTTATCTTATCTTCTTGCATATTGTATATTTTATAATTTTATAATAATGATATTTTAATTAGGTATTTAAGCTTGATTAACAGCAAGTTTTTAGCTTTTCAACTATTAATAAACTTAGGCTGATATAAAATAACTCAGACATTTTTGCTTTCAAAGTGGCAACTATGTAAAAGACTAATTAAATACTAATAAAATATTGACCTGGGCATAACGTTAAACTTTTCTGGTGTATGACTCGATAAATGAAAGGTTTTGGTACACCAGTTCCTTAGACTAAAACTTTAGAGCGTATTTTTATTGTTCAATAAACAATAATATTTAAGTATTCGAGAATTAATTACGCTAAATAACTTGTTTTGGCATTCTCCAACACAAATAGGAATTGTTTTTATTCAGATAACTAATTACTGATCTTTTCAATTAGTGTAAACTATCTAAAATGCAAAAAATATTTTTAAAATTAAATATTTTTAGAAATATGTAAAAAGGGTTAACAATATATAAAATGTATAAAAGCGACCTATAAATGTTTTTCAAGCTTGGTTTTCGTAGGGTTGTAAGTAGAATTACAAAAAAATTAAACTTAAGTTATGAAGTGCTTAATAAAGTTTATTAACGCTCAATGTAAATTTAATTCTAATAAATTTATAATTTATATAGACATTCTATTTGTAGTTAAAAGTCATTTAAAAAAATAAAGTGAACAAAATGAAAATTTTCTTTAGTTTGACTAAAACCAAAGGGTTAATCAAATGTCACTAAGACTAAAACTGCGGCCCGCGAAGACTCTGTAAACTTTACATTTGGCACCAGCTGCCTGCCGACTCCTGGTCTAAAGCATAATTTTTTATCACTCTGTTGTGTGAGCTTGCAGCCGATTGATATTTTGCAAAACGCTGTGACTAAATTGTTTTGACGAGTTAAAATTTCAGGCACCGCACACCGAACTCGTGGTGGAGTTCGCGAGATCGAGGGGATTTTCCGACGGACGGTTGACCGAGGTGAGGAAGCTGATCGATCAAAGAGTCAATGAGGATGAGAGCGACGGGATCCTGTTCGACATAATCCAAACTGTCGCCGACTACTTGACTGAAAACAACTTTCCATCCGACCCTTGCCCCATATGCCTCGTAAAAATTGAGGTTTAGTTTGAAGTTTATGATGTTAGCTCTCTTTTTTAGCTTTTTAGGTTTAGTATAGCTGGTATGTTGTGAAATTTTTCTAGAGTCAGTGTTTTATTACTGGCTTAAGAGCTTCTTCATTTTCCCATAAGTATAATTCAGTTTTATTTTTTAACAAATACACTAACATTTACTATTAAGTTACAGAAAAATATTATTACTGTATACTAATATTTGTAAAGCATAAGAAGATTTTGAGAAACCCAGAAACTTCAAAAACAACATGTAAAAACTGTATATTAAATAAAAATAAAATTGCTAAAACCTGCTTTTTGTATTTAAGAACAAAGTGCAGTTTAGATGATGGCCTCTCAGTCGATTTTTACCAAAAAAAATTTACATTTATTTAAATATGTGTTTGGAAAAACACTAAGAGCTACAATTTGCCTGCAGTGAAAAACCAATATTATTTTTGTAGATTAAGTTTTTTAAACTCAGCCAAAATCGTTTTGTTGATTGTGAAACTTTATAAAGACTTTATTTCGAGTAAAAAGTTATCTAAGATAAAAGAAAAGTATGATCGCCTTTTTATTAAAACGTTTTTTGACACGTCCTATTGAGTACGCACTTTTGAGCCAAAAACTTAGTATTTTCTTTTTTAAGGTTTTTACTTTTTTGAAGGTTTTTCAAAAAATTTTAACATGAAATTTTTATAAAAACTTAAAATAATGTTTGATTTTATTTTTAAAATATACTATAAATAGTACACATCTGTAGAAAATATAAACGCTAGTATTATAATGTAAATAAATACAACTCATCTTGAGGTATTTTAAAGAAATTTAAAAGATTAAACACACTTTTATCTTTAACCGCCTTCGAATAGAAATAAATAAGAATAAATTATACAACTAAAAAAATATGATATAACATACACCATCTGCGCTAGTTAGTACAAATTATAATTATTATTTACTATTTAAGGCTGGCGACGATTTCATGAAGACGCCATGCTTCCACCACTTTCACAACTACTGCATCAACAAGTACGCGGTGACGTATGAGCCGCCTGGTGAGAGCGCTGATATGACGTCACTACCGTCTGATGTTCGCAGCAGGATAAAAGAACAGGTTGGTTCATGTTGGTGTTAATTTGCAACTATATTGTTCTTAAAGGTTTCTAAGTAAAGTACGATTGTTATTGAACAATATAGTTTGACTTCTTGGGTTTTTCTTAAATTTGATAAGAAACTTTTTTTCATTCATTTATATTTTTAAATTCAAATTTCGGTTTTTTATTCTCTTAAGAAGCTTATGAAAACGGAAACTTAAGTTCAGGCTACTAAAAAAAGTAGTTATTAAAATAACTTAGTTTCTAAAACAAATAATGATGAAATATATATATTAAATCGAATTGTACTGAAGTTTAAAAATATAAATTCAAAAATTTCTTTAAACTTTAAAATTGAATTTGGCCAGATCTTTTTTTTTCTTAATATCTGAATCCGACCGGGTATTTATTTTATTGCTCTGTATATTATTTAGTTTGATTAGATTGTTAGATTGATGGTTAGATTTAAATATTGAAGTCTTTTTTTTAAATCTAGAGTGGTAATTTACTACTTTTAACTTAAAAAAAGACTTAAATACTTAAATGCTTTTCCTTGTCTGTAATTTTAGGTTTATAGGAATTAAAAAATAATTAACACAAAAATGCTTTTAGATGAATAGTAAAGATGGGCTTCCTTGCCCTGTGTGCAGGGAGACTCTTGATATCAAGATAGGTAGTTTACCCGGAATTGAAAATGAACCAGAAGATAAGTCTGATGCGGCTGGTGTATACACTTGTTCTGTTTGTTCTTAGTAAATTTATGGTGGTTTTAAAGGTCATGAATATCAACTTTTTAATCTTAACAGACTTAAATTTAAAATGATAAGCTATAAGTTGTAGCCCTTCGAACATTTTTTTAAGAATTTAAGTTGTCGAAAATTGAACTGTGTGAACTAAATAGTTGTACACTAAGAAATAAGTACTACGATGAAGTTAAAACTTGTTAAATGCATAAAAGCTAGTCTTTTTTATTGTTTAATTACAAAATAAACTTATTGACTTTAAAACATTTTTTTTAACCGTTATTAATTGCCTTCATAGATACCTAAAATGGAATTATCAAATACAAGAAAGAGTTTGTTAAAAACAAAAAGAAAGTCCAAAGAACATAAAAATGGTTTGGTGAAAAGTAAAAAGAAAGCTAGAAAATAAAAACTATCATTGAATTTTTGATAATTAGTTTATAACACTTATTAATAATTTTGTTAACTTGAAATAAATTAGCTTATTAGAAATATTTGAAATGTTTTAAATTATATTCTTATGGGTTTTTGACTTATATAGGTTTATGCATTATCTATTAATTTTAGGTAGATTTAAGCTACTTAGTGTTATGAGTTTATAAGACCACTAAGCGTATCTTGAGTACACTTTTTGATTTTATAAAGATTTACTTACATTTCTAAATTTTAAGTTTACGCGAAATTTTAACGAATTTACTATTTTTGTTAAATTTTATTGTTTTTGTTTGTGAAGTTTGTATTGTACCCAACGTTTGATAGTAGCCGCCTTGTAATAAATAATAAACACTGATTAAAATACTTTATTACTTTGAACAGTCTGACATATACAGTATGCTTCACCGTGACAAGTTATTTTAAGAAATTAATTATTTTAGAAAGCTATTTTTCTATTTATTTTATACAAACTGATTATTTATAAAGTAATTAAAAAGTAGTTTACTCGTTTAAAAAAACGGTAAAAAATGTTAATTAAATTGTACACATCATAAGTTTGGTTTTTCAACTGAATGTTTTTTTTTTTTTGGACTGCTAAAGCTTCTAGATGTTTCACGAAATCCCTGTAATGACAGGTATAAGTTTCAAACAAACTGTGTAATCTAACTTTTATGATAAAATTCTATTGAAAAAATATTAAATTTTCTAATAAATATCTGCCTAACTCAGGGTTTTCACAAAGCCATCAATATTGCCCCCTTAGGGAATTTTACTACCAGGGGAACAAAGTAGTAAATCGCCGTAAAAAAAATGATTACAAGTACATTTGAGATATCTAATGTTTGTAGCGATAATTGTTAAGAGGATTATTATTGAAATAAGTTTTAAAAATTTTAGCTTAATTGTTTTGAACTTTGTGAGCCTTTAAAAAAAATTCTTTTTAAAAGTTTTTTTGTATCATAATTTATCTTCCATCATTTTAGATTTAAGTAGTTGACTAATATATCGTATCAATTTTTATCTGATTTTATCAAAGAATTAAAAAAAACTGTGCTAGAAATTTGTTGTAGTGGTAAAACATGAAACAAAACTAATTTTTTTATTATCTAAAAGTTTTAACTTCATAACAATAACAGTGTAATTAATTACTAGTTTTGTTATTTAATTATGTTAGGACTATTGAAATAAATTTATGTAATAATAAATGTTTCAAAAACTAATACAAACATGCAGTGATTTTTATTGAACAATATAAATTCACTTTGTAAAAAATTAAATAAGATGTTATACCTGATTTTTGTAAGACTACATTTATATTTTATAAAAATTAAACAATTAAGAAATTATTTTTGTCAAAAACACAAAATATGTTAAAAAAAGATTCAAAATAAGCACAATTAGAGATATTTCTTTAACTAAATGTGAAAATACATGAAGTTTTTGTAAGTGTTTACACTTATTAAGACTTTAGCAGTTCTACAATGCAGTTTGAAACAGTTTGAAATAAATATTCTTCACATAAAAACTATAATAATTACTATTAAGTTAAAGAGATTTATATATTTCGGAATAGTTCAAGATTTATATAAACTTCTGCTTACTTTTATAAACAAAACTTACAAAAAATTATATAAAAACAAAAAAGTACTTGTTATAAACTTGAAAAACGTAATATGATTGTAAAAAAGTTCAAAATATAAAATTTTTATAACAAATGAAAAATTTTTGTTTGGTAAGCACTGTTTGCTAATAAAAAAACTTTTAAATAGACTGTTTTGAAGGTAATGTCTTATGTAAAGTATACACATCATTTGCTCAACATTAATTAAACGAATAAAATTAATATGGAATTTTTTTCTAAAAATCCATTCAAAATATCTTACATTTTGCTTTATAATTCTGTAAAAAGTTTTCGGTTTACCATTTTCGGTATTATTTTTACAGCTACTAAAATTTAGATCAGTATAAAAATATTGATTAACCATGTTTTTTTAAATCTAAAAGTTCACAGCATGATAAAAAAAGTTTCAATAATTTAAGTTAGGTATGTATTTATGGTAATTAAAACTACTATCTAGATCAGTGGTCGTCAATGTGTAAACTGGTGCACACTAGTGAAAACGAAATTTTTTTTGGGGTGCACGAGATTTAGGGTACACGAAACTCATTTAGGGGTGCACGAAATTTTGAGATTACAAAAAAAAACATAGAGTTAGATTAAGTATGTAGTTAATATTTAATAAAGTATTTAAATAATGCTGAAATGGGGATTTTGTAGTAATTGCGGAGAAGTGTTCAATTAATAAGTATGTAAGACAAAGCCATATAACTAAAACATTATTGTGAAAATAAGGTAAAACAAAAAAGAGGTCAATTAAAAAGAGGATCAAATAAAAAGTTTCAGCTTCAGTTGTAAAATGGTTTGCATGTAAATACTAATAATGCTAATAAAAGTGTTTACGTAGTCCTACCACTAGCGGCGCTTATTAAAATTAGTCCTTATAACACCGATTTTATTTTTTGCAGCTTGGTGTACAAATATTTTGATTATTTTGACAACCACTGGTCTAGACTATAAAAAAAAAGTCTAATAACTTTTAAAAATCTACATAAAAACTTATTAAATGAATTGGAATCAGCAGAAAAATAATAAAAATTATCATAGTAAGTAGTGATAACACGGCGCACTAATCAGAGAAAAAAAAATAGTTATCACAGTTTATCATTTTAATAAAAAAACTTACTTAAAAATAAAAAAACGTTTTTAGACAAAAAGAGTTCTCACTTGCAAAAAAACACTTTAATGCAAAAGTAACAAATTTGTTTTTATTCACTTTCAACATTAGAGGTACTTTGTTAATTTTAAACTTTCTCCGCTTGTCTGATCTTCGTCTTCACCTTTCTGATGTTAACCTGCAGTTCGGCGTGTCTCACCTTCAGATCTCCGATTTTCTGCTGGATCTCTGCATCTTCATCGTAGGACACCTTAAATTGATATAATAAGTTCATTTCAGTAAGTTTCAGTGAGCTTCAAACTCAAGTGTGTTAAAAAAGTTCTACCTTTTACTTTATGAAAAACTATTTTGTGTCGAAATTTGATTAAATAACCAGCTAGGTTTAATAGTAAAAATAATTAAAACAATAAGAAACCTCGTAGTCCTCAAGCAGGTCGTCCATTCCCAAAAGTCCCATTTTCAGGTTCAACTTGCGGTTTGCCATCCTCAAGTCTTCCCGCGCCCTCTTCGTCGCGTTTATGACGTCACGCTTAATTGAGAGCTGCTTCTCCACAACCTTCAAAGTTCGCTTCGTCTCGAGGTTCTCCTCCTCAATGAACTCCAGCTTCTCCTTCATGTGGGTCAGCACCTGTAGGAAGAAAACTCAGTTGTTAAAAAGAATTAACATAACTTAGTTTATTCAAACTAACCTGTCAAAACGAAAAAGTTTTAAATTTTTTACTTTTTACTAAAAGGTGTAAGTTAATAGTGTTTATTCATTAAGCACTAAATTAAAAAACCATCAACTTGATTTGACACACTTGAAGTTTTACATATTTTGTTATGCTTGTATATTTCATGCAAGTTAAACTTATTAAAAAAAATGTAATATAAAGTTAAGTGTTGTCCAACCTGAACAGTCTCTGTGATTTTTTTACGCAGCTTCAGCAACTCCTCGTTTCTTTCTTCAATTTTTTCATTGTAAGTTTGGTTTTCAATTTTCAGCTGCTCGAAGTCAATCAGGTGGAGACCTTCGGCCAACTCTTCCTTCTTACGAAGCTTTTCAGTGAGTTTTTCTACCTACAAACAAACGTGTTGTTATTTTTAAGGATCGTATTGTATTGTAGCTCATTGATTTTTTTAGAAACAAAGCTTTTAATAGTTATTGTTTGTGTAGACTAAAACGAGTTATAGTTGTGGTAAAGTTTTAAGCTTGACTTTCAAAACATAACACTTCATCGATTATATTATTTGTCAGCTGATACCTTACTTCAGCATGTAATAAAAAAAACAAAGCACAAATAAAAAGTACATGATTCTTCAGCTTGATGTTCTCCAGCCTGACCACGGAAACCACTGCGCTCTTGCTCGCCTCGTTGGCTTCCAGCTGGCTGAGCATCTGGCTGGTGATGACCCTGCCGTTTAAAAACGCCGCCTTCAGCACCGCCTTCCTCTTCACCTTCTGCGCATCCTGCACGTCCTTCGCCACCTGCTCTTCCTTCTCAGCCACCATCTCCTTGTACTCTTCCACGATCGACCCGTTCTCGATCCTCTCCTCCTCCTGCTGCTGCATCAGCTTCTCCAGCCGCATCAGCGCCTTTACGTACGTCTGCTCCTGCTCCTGGTCGCCCCTCAGTTGCGCCACCTGCGCCTCCTGCAGCTCTGCCTCCGCGCCCTGCTTGCGTCGCTTCATCAGCTCGCATATCTTGTGCTGCGCACTATTGTTTCTGTGTTAAAGGGGATGTTTTATTTCTCTTATTTTTAATAGTAAATGTTAGAATGTCTTGCAAGAGTTAAAACAGTGTGAGGACAAACTTATTACTAAATTGAGCTCTTAAGCTGTTTCAATTTATGAACAACGCTGAAATTTTAGTAAAAAAATTTTCAATGAAAGTTAAAAAAAATCGAGTTATTCTAGAAGTCCAGAAGGAGTCTTCAGTTAAATAAACCCTTCACTGAAACTTATTTAGATCCTCAAAATAAGAAACACAGTTACAAGTTTAGCTGCTAATGTGATAGTATAAACGCATGAAGTTATAATACATAAGCTGCGCGCTGTTATTACTGTGTAATGCAGTGGTTCCCAACCTTTTTGATGCCCCACACCCCTAAAGTCTCTTATTTTGATCTCGCACCCCTAACACTATAAGCTACAATTATTTATTAATAATTTTATTATAAAATCATTGATTTCATTAATTAATAGTTCGTATTTTTATTTTTATGATAAAGTACTATATTAACAAAAATATAATTGATATTAATATAAAAAAATAAATATAAAAAAGTAATTGCTGTGAACTTTACAATTTACTGATGTTAAATCTTTAAGCACCACTTTCTGAACAACTAAGCTTAATAAAAGATTACATTGTAAATAACCTGTTCTTAACAGAACCTGTTCTTAACAGCTAATAAAAAACCTGCTGAAGATACTAATTTTTATCTAAGTATTTCAATTAAAATAGATGCTAGCTCATAAACTGTTTTAAACAATTAATGGCCAGTTAAGAAAATAAAATAGTTAAAGAATAGATGATTAAAATTCACAGGTGTAAAACTCTAAGAAAGCTTTACTGAAATTATAATTCTAAACTAACCTTTAAAATCTCCTTATTTATCATACAAAAATTAAAAACCATCTCGCACCCCCAAGGGGTGCGTGGATACAGAAGATATAGAAAAAATTAAAACGCTTTAGATAAATGCTTTTGAAGAACTAGTTTAATCATATCAGCTTGCATACTAAAGCGTGCATCTGTTTACTGTTACAACATGATCAGATAACTTTTGTAGTTTTTCAGCACAACATTAAAAATTTGAAACCTCTTAGTGAGAGCTTCCCTCTCCGCAACCGCCTTGTTGTACTCCCTCACGAGCTGCTCGCGATCGATCCTGGGAAACCGCGGCTCGCTCTCCACCTCGTCCTCCTCTTCCTCATCACCCTCTTCCTCTTCTTCCCTCTCCTCCTGACCGACTTCAACCAGGTAAGCCTGCTCTTCCACGACCGCCAGCAAGCCCGCCTTGCCCTCCTCCTTCACCTTTTCCTCTTCCGCTTCTTCCTTTTCTTCTTCTTCCTCGGCCACCGCTTCTTCTTCATCGTCGTCATCAACGTCTTCTTCATCGTCGTCATCATCTTCGTCTTTTACGTTTCCCGCGTCGTTCCGCAGCTTGTTCGCATCTTCAGCTTCGGTTTTGACTTCTGTGTGAGTTTGTTTTGTTTAATTTCTATTTAAATTTTTTATTTTATAATAAAAGTTTGATTTTCTTTGATAAAAGTCAGGTTGCGTTAAATTATCAGTTCAGTTCTATCAGCTTTTGGCTTGTTTGAAAATACCTTGTCAAATTATTGTATGCAAGCACAGAATGTTTGGATGCAAACAAAAAAAGTACGTTTAATGATGTTTACTGAGCAGTTTTATTTCGTTTTTCTTGTTCGTTTTCTTGTTCGTTTAAAATAACAGTGATGTTTAGTTGCGCTTTTGGAAACATAGTTCAAGCATTGAATAAAATAACAGGAGTGAAAAGAAATTCAAAACTAATCATTTTAAATTGTATCAATATCTGAACTATTGTAAATTAATCATATTGATAAATAGTATTTTATTTTACTCTTAGTAATTAATTAAAACATAACTTCATTTTTTTTCAAACTTAAATAGTTTTATAAGGTATAATTAAAAGAACTTTTAATGGTACAAAAAATGGCTTTCTGTAAGAATTTTGCTTGTTTTTCTAAAAACAAACACTTCTTTTCTACCAAAATAATTTTATTAATTATACCCTCAGAAACATTTTTTATATTTTCCTATCTCAAGTTACTTATGAGAAGTGGCCCCTTAATTTTTTATATATTTACTTGAATTATCACATTTTAAGTATTTTGTAACCTCAAAAGATAATGACTTATAATATAATAATGTAAGATGTTAGCCTACTTAAAAGATAATAAAAAAGTAGCAAACAAACTAAAGTTTTCTTATAGTTTTATATAACATTTTGTAGAATTTTTCTAAATTTTAAAGGTTGAAATTCTCAAATTTATTTTGAATAGAGAATAATATGCAATGTACAACGTTTTGCTGTAAATTAAATAAATTATTAGACTCTAATGTTGTTTTCTAAACTTGCTATACCAATAAAATGAAAAGAAAGTCAACAAACCTTTTTCTTTTAAGTTAACGTGGTTGACTTAGTTTAGAAAAAACTCAATGTTAGTTTGTAAAAGTTGTAAAAATATCAAGATGTTAAGCATACAAAACTTTTTAATTTTGTATGGAAATTAAAGCGGTTTTGTTATTTTAATAAAAATCTTTAAATTATATCGAAACTTAATATTGATATATATTTTAGCTGATGATTTTTAAACATGAGTAAAGTTAAGTTCACAAGGTTATAAACAGTTAAAAATCTTAAGATTAACTTTAAAGAAAGTAAACTTGTAATAACTTAGTTTGATAAACATAAAAAGTTTTGTTTTAATAAAAAAATTAAATAGAACTAATTTTCTTTTTTTTTGATTTTAAAATGTCTAATCTCCTACAATTTAAATTATTAAACATCCTTTTGTTTTATATCTGTTAGACTAATTGTTCATTTTTTAGGCATATATTATGCATCATACAAACATTTGAGTTTTTTCATACAAATATTGTTTCATATTTTTACATCTATGAACATTACTTTCAGTATTAAATTATTTACTTGAAATCTCATTGCATACTTGTAAATATTTGTACTTTTTATATAAAAATTTATAGATAAATATTCTAAGCTTTGAAAAAAGTATTCATATTAAGGCTTAATTTTAATTACTTGTAATTTTTTTTTTTAGAAAATAAATGGTGACTTATTTGATGTTAATGAACATACAAACTTATTTTCAATAAATGTTATTAAATAAAGGTTGTTTAAAAATTTGATTCCGTATTTTTGAATAATAACGGTTTGGAACAAATACAAAACTGTAAAAGATTTAATCTTATGCATTTTATATATTGTTTACTAGCCTAGTACAACTTCAGTTTCATTAGGAACTTCTTGTTTAGCATTGCTTTGGTCCACTTCTAAATTTGAAGCATTGTTTGCTACTTCACTCATTGTTTTTGCTAAGCCAAAAAAGAATAGATCAACAAAATCTCAATGTAAACTATTTATTTAGTTTTATGTATTTTGTTACTTTACAAATTATACATTCTTGCTAGTTTTCACCTTAGCAACGCGCGGTTGCTACGCGTCACTAAAGAGCTGCTGGTAAAAGCGAATGAGAGATATGTTTTGATAAAAATACGCGACAACCATTCAACTTAATATTTTGGCTCCTAATTCAATACAAACCACAAAATATAACTCGATTGAAATAAGTTGTAAAATTTCAAACAAAAGTTTATCTTAGTAATTAGTTTTACGAGTTTGTATTTTCATTAATTTAAATGTGTTTTATTTTAATAAATAATTCAGTTTATATATTTTTAAGCTTGACTTTATAGAGTTTAAACATTGACATTTATTAAATTTTGACAGCAGAAATGATAACAAATATTTCAATTGTGTATTTTATTAATCATATTACAGTTAATAGTTCTATAACTAGAAACAAAACTTTTAATAAACAAATTTTAGCTTTCAGTTGCGTGTTACCAAATTATACTAAAACTCACCTTATTTACTGCTGAGTTAATAAGAACATTAACTTTGTTAAAAGTAAAGAAATAATAATTAGTCCTAACTAAGTCTATGCTTAACGCAACACACAAATTAAAATTCAAAGTTTTTTTTTTCCCCCTTAAAACTACAATATAACTAAACGTCATATAAAATGCAACTAAAGTTATCAACAAACTGCTAATTATAACAAAAAACAAGTTATACTTTTTTTTTCATATTTTCAGTTTTAGTTAAGGTTTTAGTGAGGTATGATTTCAAGAAAAAATAAACGTTCGAGTTTCAAAATATTCCTTTTTAATCAAAAGGTAAATAAATTTTAATTAATATTTAAGAAAGAATTAATACCAAACACAACTATTAAAAATCAAGTAGGTTTAAAAATAACCATTCAAAAACTATAGGACAAGTTTAACTGACTGACACTAACTGGTTTTTTTTTTGCCAACTGCTAAGTCCTACGAATAAAGCCAAATTATCTAAATTTGTTTTTTTTTGCAGCATAACATTTTACTTCACAAAAAAAAAAACTAAAATTTTTAGTTTGCTGTTTTTAAGCATAAAATTAACTGTTTTAAAACAAAAAAAAAACATTTCTATCTGATGGTTTTTGTTTAATCTTTTTGGATGTTAAAAACCATAACTTTTCTTTTTACTTTCACTATATTCATTGACACCCTATTAAAAATACTGCACAGTTTGCAATACGAAAGTATTGAGATTGAAGTGTAGAACTATTTAAAAAGTTTTAGTTAAAATAGATAATGTTTAGACTCTAACTAAACTCAATAACTCTTTCAAAATCTTTTTAGTTAGGTTAACGTACAAAAGTGCATGGCGTGAAGCTTCTATGTAGAATTGTAAATGCAAATCTGTAAAAAATCTCAAATAACAAATTATCAAATAAGTTACAATATTCATACTTTAGCTTGTTCTTTGCCCATGGCTCTAATGTATTATAAAATCATAGCAGTTTATTATAAAATAAGTGTTTACTTAAACTGGTTTATATCCATAATTTTTACTGTTTTTGTATTTAATTTTTGTTGTAAATTTTTCTAGCTTATTTGAAGTAAAAAAAAGTCCGCACAAAAATTAGGAAGTTAGTTAAAAACATTTAGTTAGTTTGAAAAATGTGATAAACACGATTTATTAAAGACCTTTGTTTCATTCTTATAAGAAAAATAATTCAGTTAGTTGCTTTAAAACAGTTTTCGACACATAAGTTAATAACTTAACGTACCTCGATCAAAATTTTCAAATTAAAAAGGTTTTACAAACTTGATGTTACAATTCAATAGACGCATAAAGCTAAAGCAGATATAAAAAAATTATTTAAAGTATGTTTAATACTTTTGTTATTGTTGTAAAGCTTTTAATAGTTTATTTTTTTGTTAAGTTTCAAATGCTTATAACTTTTTCATGAATACTAAAATTTTTTATTCAATAATGTTTAAAGCAGTTTAAAAAGTAATAGAGCACAACCTATGCTTACTGTTTTTATTTCAATTTTTTAGTATATATATATGAGTTTATTTAATGTTATTAGCTTTTTTAATCCATAACAAGTTGGTTTCAAAAGTCTAAAATTATTAGTACATAACGACTAATTTTTCTTAGAAATAAATCACTTCACAGTTAATTGTTTTAAAGTAAAAATTGCTAACGTACGAAACTAGTTTAATTTTTTTATGCTTAGCTTGTAACAATCACTTTTACGCAAAATCAAACTATAATGTAAGAGTTTGTTTTTGTACAAAAAAATAAGCTACGCTGAATTCTATAGTTTCTTTTAAATGGTTATCACAAAACTTCTTTTAATTATGTTTAACGAATTGAAGTATAGTTTGCGCTAAACTATAACTCAAGCAATAAAGTTTCATAACGATGGTTTATAATGTGACAATTTTTTCTATGAAACAACAAATATTTGAAAAATAAACAAAATTTATTGTTGTTTACGAAATAGGATTATAAAATAATATATAAACTAAAAATTTTCTACCACAATTAATCTAATAAAATAGTTTATGAAAGGTCGGTTTACTGTTAAGATTAAAAGTTTATTTCGTTTGTTTAGTAACTGCTTTGGGATATTTTATATACGACTAAACAAGGTTAAAATGCTTAAAGGTTTTAAAATTGAATTAGCTATTAAAAAACTTCATATATTACAATGATACTTATTTTTTGTAGTTTTTAAATGTTTAAATAATGATTTTAAAATTGAAAATAATTATATAGTAAACACTTTATACTAAACATTTGAAGAAACTGTGTATAATCAGATAGAGTATAAAATATTTCAAATACTTTTCTAAACTCAAGACTAGTTAAAATTTTGTTTATTTTAAAAAAATGATTATATCTTAAGCTTATCTTTATTAGTTTCTATAAAAGAAGTACGGCAAACATAGAGCTTTTTGTGATGGTTTTTTATAGCCAAAATTTGAATATTGTTTTTTACTTATTGTATGACATTATATTGCAGATAAGCTAATCTTTAGCCTTCAACGCAAAAACACTATCAAAAGATTTTACAAATAGTTTACACTTTTAAAACTAGACTAGAAACTTTTCACATATTAAAACATTTACGAGTGTATGTTTAAAATCTTATCTTGTTACTCAGTTTATCATAAGACTACTTTTAGAATTTTACTTGAAAATTGAATATTGTATCGTAGATATTAATACAAAGCTTAGTCTGCTAAAAATGTCAACTGCACATTTTCTGTTTGTGTTACTTTTGTTAACACCTTGTACACTGGGATGGTACACAAAACACTTCACCACCAGTTTGTATGATGAGATGGTACAGAATGGAACTTTGAACGATCTGAAGAATTTGACGTACGAAGCACGCATTGATTGGGACAACATGAACAAAGGTAAGAGATGTTTTGTTTAAAAAATTTGGTAGAAAACTTTGACGTCATAGAAAACAATGCACATTCGAAATTCAACAGAAATTACATAAGTACATTGCTTAAAAAATTTAAAATTTTATTTTTAGTTTGTTTAATGTTTAGATGTATTAAAAATTAAAACAAACGGTTAAAGGAAGCATTTTCTGCACACGACAATTAGATAGTTAGAGTTTTGCACCTATCAAAATAATTAATGAATATATAATGTTGATCACTTGTAGAAATTATTTTGTTACTATAAAATGCATCTGCGTAATGGGATTACTATGATTGAAACTTTTGTACATATTTTACAATGTTATAACACAACTGCGTAAAAGTTTTAGGAAATGTATTATAACGCACAATTAGCTTTTTTAACAAATGTTTTTAGCTACTGATTCGCCTCTTTTAATTTTATTAAGTTACTTTAGTTGAAACTCTTGCAACCTGTGCTTTAAAAACTATGCGGAAAACAAAAAAACTTTAACTATTTCTGATGCAGTTTGTGTAGCCAATTTTGAAACTACAAGTTACGTGAAGCTTTTAAACACTCCTTCAAACAAACAAACTTGTACCAAACTTACCAGGATTTCACTTCGGCCGGATATTCGAGCTGTTCAACGTCACCGAGAAGATCAGAGTGTTGAGCTTCGAGCAGCACTACGAGCTGAAGAGAAAGATAGTGAAAAGCAGGGCATTGAGACTGATCAACCTGAACGAGACTGCCGGCAAAGACGAGTTCGATGAGTGGTCCGTCGTGTCGGTCGACCACACTTACCGCAACTACCAAAAGTGTTCCGCCAAAAAAGCGTGCCTCATAGCTGCGAATGTTAGTTTCGGTTTCGGTTTCGGTTTTTGAAGTACAAAATAACATAATAGAAATAATTTTTGTTTTATTTTTACACTAAGGCTAGTTTTTAATCTTAACTTGTTGTTTTTATACGTTCAAACACGCAAGAGGCTAGCTTTTCAGTTTATAATTAGCTTTCTTACTTTTTGAGCTTGCTACTTGAGTTACATGCGTCTTAAGTCTTAACTAGAGAAAATAATCAATATACTTTGATAGCCTTAAGCAGACTTGTTAAAATGCTAATTATTACTATGGTAATTCAGCAATGAAGCGTATAAAATTTGGTTTGTTTTAAGTTAATAATTTCACGCTCGAGTAAACAAAGCAGAGCTTTTTAACATGTCTGGCCTTAAGAACTTTACCTACTTTTTTAATACCATAACTAGTACAAACAAGTGATTAAAATTTAACATTTAGTTTTAAAAATAAGTACTTATTTTAGATTTGCTTTAAAAAATTCGTCTCCGTTACATGCATATTTCAGATGGTTTTACTTATGTTTAAAAAATGTTTAACGAAAAACACTTAAAACATAAATCATCTATCAATCCAATATTTTTTCCTTGCCTCCGGTTTTTAGCAGCTACAAGTTGTTAAGTAAAAATCTAATAAAACAGCCGAGCATATGATTGATACAGATGAGACTCTAAAACAAAGCAGGTAATTTTCCAACAACTATGTTAAGTAAGTTACTTTCACCTTGCTAAAATATTGTTAGCAAACATGTAAAGTATAGTTTCGTTGGCAGAAAAAATTTCTCAACTAACATGTTTGCGCAATTACGCAGCGCTTTTAGTCATTTCAACAGTTTGTTCACTAAATGTCAATGTGACGTGCGTAGAACCGGTAGCTTGCACCAAAAAGCAAATCAAAACCCCATTTCTTTTTTAAGAAACAAATTTAACAGATCTACACGAGCAAGTACCGGCTGACGTTGAAGCTGCACAACACGAGGAGCACGCCGTCTTACTGGGACACGTTGCGAGTGAGGAACTGCGACAGCTACATGGAGCTCTACCCCACCGACCCCGTTGGAACCAACGACTTCAACATGACCGTTTATAGTAAGTATCAAGTTTTGTGCGTGTAAATTAGACGGGGTGTCGTTTTATTTTTGTTTGTTCTAAACATACAAACTTCGAAATATCAATAAGTATTTTTTTTATTTAAAGGTTATAATATTAATTGTTTGTTAGTGCTAACTTTAAAACAAAAATATTTTTTGACAAATTCATGTGAGTGTTTACGTAAACATGTAACATTTAAATTAGTTTTTCGTAGCAAATGACTTTATTGTCTAAAATCTTAATATTAACCTCTTTTTATATGTTAACAGACTAAGGTATTAAGTCTCTATTCAACTCTAATATTTTAATCTATAAAAAATTAAAATTCAAAAGTACATTTAAAAAACATAATGAATGTTAGTAATGAACAAAACAAAGTATTTTCCAAGAATGTTTTTAGCCATTGAGGATGTGGACTTTTCAGTGATATACAGTAAGTATTACGAAAACCATGACGTATATACAATTACAAAAGTCGGTAGAAATGTTTTCAATGTCAAAAATACAAAAGTCCTTAGTAAGTTTTACTTTTCTAGTAATTGGTAAACTTATAAAAAAAAGCTTATAAAACAAAAGTTTTAACGAAATGCAACGTAATATACTTTAGTTAACTGTAAACATCTTAGCCAATGAAATTTATACGTTTAAATAATGGTAGTCATATGAGAAAGCACATGCATTTTTTATATTCATGAAGTTAATTAAAATCTTAAAAACAATTATCGATTTACAATTTTGCTTTAATCGTTTGATTTTAAATTTACTATTTTCTTTATATTATAAAAAAAATTAATTATTCAAGTTCGCAAATGACTATACATGAAAGTATGTCAAAACTAAATATTTTTGGATAAATTAATTCAAAATCTAATTAAATGAAAACTTCTAGATGACGCACATATAAACCACGTGCATTTGAAGATAAATTTCCACACTAAGAGCGGGCTTTCAGCTTCTTGTAGAGTAAACACTTTTGTTCAAACGAACAGGGGTCATCCTTTTTATAGAGTGAGTTTTATAATACTTCAAATAGAACAGCTTATCCATTTTTTATAAGATGACTTAAACAGTTTATTATGAGGAACACCCGGTAAAAAATAAAAAAGGCTTGTTTTGTATACTATTTGTATAAACATCGTCAACTAAAAAAATAATACTTTACGTAAGACGTTTTTAAAAACTAAGTTTTTTACTTTTAAGTTATAACTCAAACAAGCAGTTTAAAAGTTTTAAAACATTTTTCAACATTAAAATATTTATAAGAGTGCTGACCATAAACATATCATAGGTTAATAGCTTTAGTGCATATGTAAACAATAAAAAAAGGACTTTTAAGACATCTGTTCAACAATTTCAACAAGTCCACAAATAACATTCATATTAATGAGATTATTGTTCTCGCTAAGAGCTAAAAAACTTGTTTTTTGAAAGATGAGAAAAACCGTGAAGCAAATAGAATGGACGAACTCTACGGCGGGCGACGTTCTAGCAACTTTGAAAGCCGAGGACAAGGAAAAGTTTCCCTACAACAAGCTGAGGTACGTGCTGCCGAAGTACAACAACGACTTGTGGGGTTTGGTGGATTTGAACGAAACCAGCGGGCAAGTGGTGATGAGAAAAGAGCTGGAGGGTGATAAGAGACTGATGATTTCGTTAGTTTGTTGAGTTAATAAAAATTTCAGTATGCAAATTACAATGTAGAATTATATAAGTTACACTATAAAAAAAAGTTTTTTACTTGGTTTTTTATGCCAGTTTTAAGTAGTTTTAATCCCTTATATTTAGCGGTTCTAACTTTTTAAATCAAACTAAAAGTATATTACATTACCGTATCTGTTTAAGGAATTTTTAGTGTTGATTCCCCTAACTAAGTATCATAAAAAAGCGTGTATCAACACTTTGTTTAAAAACAGAGGACGCGTGTTTATATTTGATAACGGTCCGTTGTGGATCCACAGGACAGTCATAAAAGTTCGCCTCGTCAAAAAGTGGCATTATGGCGCGAAAAAACACGATTTTGAATTCAAACCCGTCTTTGGATATGACAACGAAGGAATTTGTTAGTTAAATTTTTGGTATATAGTTTATCCTTAATCCTTAATAGCTAATCAGACCGTACTTTAAATAAACATAATTTTGAGCTAAAACTGATTTTTTTTTTCAAGTTTGTTAAAAAAATAACCATCCTTTATTTAAACTAATACATGGTTGCTTTGATCGACATTCAACCGAAGTTTAACAAGTATAGCTATGAAACAAAAATGTTCTTGAAACTTATCACAATAAATTTACCTTTATTCACACTAACTTATGGTTTTTGTGAACGACTTTAAACAAACAGTTTACATCCCGAGCACGATAAACTCGTCCGCAGAAATCTTCCACATCTCATCGACGAAAGACGAAAACTTGATCAGCAACATCACCTGGTACAAGCTGACGTCCTCGCCGAAAAATGTCCCGCTGATGGTTATCGGTGGGCAGGACTCCAAGAAAAGGAAGAGCTTCTCGGTAAGGACGAGGAGCAGCTTCGAGTACGCTGGAGCTCAGACTTTCAAGCTTGGATTCAAAATCTGCTTTGAAAGAGGATGGTTCTGGTACGGAGACAACATGTGAGTTTTTTTTGCTAGCGTTTAGGAACACTTTTGAATGATAACAGAATGTGAGTATGGTTTTCCATTAGAAGAAAGGTAGTTGTTTTAAAATACAAGTCTGCACCTTGTTTAAACTGTGGTTGGTAGTTTTTGTGGGATCACTTAAACGCATAAAGAATTTAGAAATAAGCAAAGTCTAGTGAGTTTAAACCAATTTGAAATATTTTTAAATGGATTTTAGTAAAGAGCTTTATAATAGAACAAAAGTTTTTTTTTAATTAGAAAAAATCCAGTACATATTATTATTTTTAACATGTTAATTTTTCCCTCTTAAAAGATATTTCTACACAGTCATCGTTGAACTATTCTTAAAGTATTATCAGTAGAAAAAAAATACCTAAGTTTATCTATAAATAAATTCACAGAGTAAAACAAACCGGGTCACTTTTGAAGCCCTACGCACCGTTAGTATTTTATTTCTGATCTTAAATGTACACATACTAATTTATTTTTTAGTAACTAAAACTAAAGTTAAAAGTTTTTAACTTTTTTATTATGTTTGCTTGAATTTATTTTCGTAAAAAAAAATCTAACAGCATCTTTTACTTGCAGATGTGTGACTAAAAACGTCACAGTCAGAACTTTCAACCCGGAGGAAAGCGTTCCGGTTTTTAAAAATCCAACTACTACTCGCTTCGTTGGTGAAGATGATGATTATCCTCAGCTTGTTGGCTTCTCGTACGCTCAATATGTGAACGGCGCTAATTACAAACACAAGGTTTGTTGTATTAAGATGTAATATTGAGTTTACTTAATGAATTATGTACTACTATAAAATTATATCTAAGTTAATTTTCAATGTAAAAATATTCAATAGTAACTTATCTAATCGATCAAAGAACTTTTTTAGTATTTAAACTTAAAGTCTAATAAGACTTCTTACATAAAACTCTTTAAATCGAGTGTTAGACTAGTCTGGTGGTTATTTGTTTTACAACATATATAATAAAAAATTATTAGCTATTGCTATCTAATAATAGCTATCAAACAGTTGAAACAAATTAAAATAAACATCAATATTTGACTATAACAGTCTTAAAACTATTTTTTTCAGATATTCTATGAGCTTATTAACAAAACAGACATGTTTAGTGTCTCAATAATAGGTGAAGTGAGAGTTTTGAAGCATCTTGACCATGAAAAAAACAACAAATATACCGTTTGTTTAAATATAATTTCGTGTGTTAATCAAAAAGTATTTGTTTGATTTTACAGCCTGCTAGCTAAAAGATTGTTTAAATTAACTGTACTTTATTATTGTCTGTACTTTACCATTTACGTTTTACTTACTTTTTTTTTAACTTATCAAAGCTTACTTGTGTAAAGGACCTCATTTAAAAAATAGTTGTTTAAGTCTAACTACTAACAAAAACAACAATAAAAGAGTTACTTAATTTCTCATTTTATTAACAATTGCTAAAAACTTTTAAAAAATACATCTCAATTTTTTTTACCAGCTTTTGATAAAAGCGTCCAACGGAGTGGACTCAGACAAGTATTACTCCATCCAGCGGTTCATAATTCACGTGGACGATTACAATGACAATCACCCCGTGTTCACCAACCCATCGAAAAATGGAACTACTCATTGGCAGTACATGGTGGAAAACAAAACTGTAGTTGAAATAAATGTCAGTTTTTGTACTTTAGTGTGATGCTAGATTCATAAAAATATTTAATGTACTTGGATTTGTCGATATTATCTTATAGCTACTGTGAGTATAGTAAGATAAAGTAAAAAAATCTTAAAGTGAAGATATCTTATAGAAACTAATTTTTAATAGCGATTACATTAATACTGAAAACGTATAAGTTTTAATTGTGATTTATACAGCTTTTTGTTTAACTTATTTTCAGTCTCTAGACTTTTAGTTTGTTTTCAAAACAAAGTAAAATTCAACACAGACCAATGATGCTGACACGGGTTTGGCGGGTAAAGTTTGGTATTGCTGGGAAACCAAAAACAAGACCGAGTACATGAATCTGGTTAAATACCTCAACTTGGATCAAGAAACCGGGAAAGTTACCGTTAAAAATGACAAGTACATTGAACCAATTCTTACTTTCAACGATGTCGGGGTTGTGGTGAGTAATTAGTACTTAAAAAAAAAGTTTTATTATACCTTTAAATTTAATTTAAAAGTTAAACTATTAAACAAACAAATTCGTTTTATAAATGTTATTTTTGAACAAAAAAAAAACATAACACCTTTAAAGTTTATCAAGTACTTAAACTATAAAACTGAGAAAATTAATTTTATAAATGTTTTGGTTTTACGTGTTTTGCCTATTAATTTTAAAGCTTAAAAACATGTGTTCGAATAGATTTTGTAAATAGAAAATTATGTTATAAAGCATAATTTATATATTTTTTTAAATTTTATAGTCTTGTTATGATAAAGTATTATATGTACTAAGTAAAAAATATTTGAAACTTTAAGTTTACAAAATAAACTTTAAAATTTGTAGTATAATGCTTAAAATGTTTTTTTGTAAGTTTGTCAAATCAAACTACTAACTTTAATGCTGACTAAAAACTTTTAATCAGCTGCTTGAACCAAATAAAATTCATAAATAAATAAATTTGTTTTGTGCGTAGCTTCGACTACTTTTGAAATAATAAATATTTAAACTAACTACCTATAGAAAATAATTTTGAACAATTAGGCTAGAAATACACTTACTTATAAAAACTCAAAAATCGTTTAAAAAATTTTTTATTTACTTATCGAATTTTTTTACTTATCTACTCAAAACTTTGCATTTTATCACATCTTTCTACTTTTATAATTTTAACTTTAAACTTATTTCAAGAAAAACTACAGTTTTTTTTTTGTTTTATTTTAGGCTTATGAAACAGAACAAAATAAACTTCGCAAAAATAAAGTCGTTATGAGTATAATTTTGGTAAATAAAAAAGCATTAACAACGACAACAACAACTACAACAACATTACCGACAACAACTACAACTACAAAAAGCAAGAGCAAAGCTACTGAAAAAAGCCCTACTACTCAAGATGTTATAATAAAGTCACAAAGTAAATCAAATACACCTGCAAAAGATTCAGCTGATACTAAACAAAAAGCAAAAACAGGTGACAATTACCTTTAACCAAACATTTGAGTTGTCTCATTTAGGTGACGCACACCTTTAAACCTTCTAATGTTACCTTCAATAAATTATACTAGTTTATTACCAAACCTATTTTAAAGTTATTAATATAGTCCTATTATCTAGTAGCTATCGTTTTTTTTAGCTTTTATCGTTCACAATTGTTGTAGTAACTTTAATTTCTTCTTTTAGATCGCACTACAACTAGTTCAAACGAAATGCAATCAAACTCAACAGAAAAAATACCTTCGCTTGAGGTCGGTGTGGTGAAGAAAACAGGTTTATCCACCGGTGCAACTGTCGCCGTGTGTCTGGTTGTAATTGTAGTAGTCGCTTTTGCAATTGTAGCTGGTGTTTACATTGTAAGTAAAATTTGATAATGCATTTTGTACTTAAAAATAGTAAACTTTATATACTGATACGATAACGATATTTTGATAAGACCAAAACAATTGGTTCTGTTTTTTTTTCCTACTGCATTATTGTTTTAACATAACATTTTTAACAACAGAAAAGAAATAGGAGCAAAATTTATGACATTTCAGCTGTTTTTAGGAAAAACACAGAAGGTAAATATTTGTGTTTACTATATGTTTATTGAATTTTTGAAACCAGACTTATCATAAACTCGTATTTTTTAATGTTTTAGTTAAGTTTATATAAAATAAAAATATATTTATTTATAAACCAATATGAGCTTCAATAGAAACTATTATTCAAAAACAGTTTACTTTATAAAAATATAAAACAACTTGACAATTAGTATCCAATCAGTTTTAATGTATTTTATAAGTCAATAATAACATAATACTGACTTAATATTTTTAGATAAAGTTAAGCGATTTTATCAAAGTGTATCTTATCAATGTATAATGTTATATTCATTATATTATTTCAAGTAATACATTATTTTAAAGCTTATTTAAAGAATACTAACAAAGTATAATGAAGTTTTCTTTCTTTAGTATAACTTCTATTTTTTAATAAAATAAATAAAAAACTTGTAACATTGAACACTTTATATTTGACTAAGATTAAAACTTGTTAAACATTTAAAAGAATATTCTTAAACATTTAACAAAGATACTTCTGTAATACATCTATATTTTTAATTACTTGAAAGTAAAAGTAATTACAGTACTAATTCAAACTTAACTTTACTACAAAAATGGATTTATACTTATTAAACTTAAAAGTATAAAAATGTTTAGGTGAAAAACCACTCATAGAAAAGGAGACAGTTAAAGAAAATGAACTGGAAATGACAGAAACTTATAACCTATAATGTTTCGTATAAACGACGCAAACATCTTTTTCTAATAAAAAATATTTACTTTTAAAATATTCTACTACTGTTTTCTTTTATTTTTCATTTTTTACCTTTTAGAAATTTATGTTTTCAGTCTTTTCGTTATCTGTTTTCGTATAATAAATTCGAGTAATCAATAATACAAATTAAGCTTTTCTTATATATACAATAGATAGTTATGCAAAATAGTGGGAAGACAAAAGACTTGTGCAGTGTTCATCTCAAGAGGGAAAAATAAAAAAAAAACTAAATGGTTTTTATTCTTATTCATTGTATTAGAAGTAACTTATCTCTAAATCTAACATACCTTTTAAGAATTATAAACAAAGTATTGCTAAAGTTTTCTTTATTAAAAAGCGTCTGTAGGTATAGTACATCAAACTATCTTACACTTATCGAAACTACGTATAATTATGTAAGTTTAATATAACTACTAGTTCTATGAACTACTAGCCGGACTGAAATATGCTTATATGAGTCTAAGTTAAGTCCAAAGTAGATTTTATATGGTTGAACATAAACTGTTTTTCGCATACCTAAATATTTGTGCTACTAATGATATATACATTGACTACTACGGTTTCAAAAAATTTCATATGAGATAAAAATTCTATTTTGTTGCTAGTACCGGTCATTTAATTTATTTGTAATTTTATCAAAACTTTTTCCGATAGTTATAAGTAGAAAATTGTTAGTAAACAATTAAATTGATACTGATTTAACTTTGTGAAACAACTCACCAATGTTAAGTTTCTAAAAATATTTTCAATACAAACCAGTAACTTACTATATTAGTTGTTACCTTAAAATTCAAATGTTTCCTTTCAATATAGTTGTATGTTTAGAAATTGTATTGTGAATGTGAGGCTACTATTCATTTAATGCTCTTGTTTTAAAACTTTTATTTAAACAAAGTGTTGTAAATTTGTTACTTGCATGTTTAAAATTTGATATCTAAACAAATTTGGTTAAACAAAATAACGTTGTTTACTTTGCAATGACTAACTAATTTAGTTTATTATATGTCAAAAAACTAAAACCTAATAATCTTTAGCTTGTTAGAAGTACATTTCGTAGTGACAATTTAAATATCATAACAATGAAAAGCTGTACAACTAAATCTATCTTAATTTTTTATTTTTATTAAAACTTTTTATTTTAGTTTAGTGAACTAAACTTGATTAAAACTTGTTACAAAAATATATTTTTGAAAGAATAATTGTTAAACAGTTAGAACTATATTTATTGCCTTAACAAGTTATGTTAAATATTTTTTTTAATCCTCAACCCAACAGCTTTTTTTTGCAGCTCTGTTATATAACATTTTGATTTTAATAGTTCTGTTTTATCGTTTTATTACTATTACGTTAATTAATTGAACATTTTTTAAGACTATTATATGATGACAAGCTAGTAATAACTTTGAATTAAAAAATTTAAATTGTTAATAGACTGCTTTAAACTGTAGTACTTATTGTATAATAGTATCATACTTAACAAGTTAAATATACAATATATTTTAAAACTTACAAAAGTTAACCTTGTAAATCAACTTTTAACTGTTTCTTATTAGATATTAACTAATTTAATTGTAGTAAACCTTACACTTTTAAAAGGAGTTTTTTAAAGCGGTTTATAAATATTTCGATGACTTAGTTTCTTGCGATTCAACTAAAACCTTGAGCTTTTTGTTTTGGTTGGTGTACAGTAAATATACTGATTTAGAAAAATTGAATTAGGAGCGACGCGTTAAAAGGGGCATTAGATCAGTTTCTTAGCTTTTCTAGAAAAAAAAAAGACTAAATAAGTTTAAATGGTGATTTTGACTCAGCCTTCTTATAAAACTGCAATGTTGATTGTCACTATTTTGCTTAAAATAAAAACCCATTTTTGGAGAAAAAACAAAAACCAATGAATAAGTTAAACAAGAACTTAAACAAAGATTTAGATTGCACCATTGGAAATTACACTATACGTTGCAATGTTTAGTTTTGTTCTACAATCTACACCCTTAAACAAATAAATCTATCAATATATAATAAATTCATTTATTACAACTATTATTATAAGTTTTTTTAATCCAATTGGTTTGATCAAACTTTTTAGTAAACACAAAGAGTACAATGATCTTTTTTACCAAAAGTTGCAGTAATCATGTAAAATTTTATACTTTAATTATGTTATCAAAACTTTTAATCAATTCAACCACAATATGAAATATGAGTCTATATTAGTCTATTACAGGGCTTCTTACTCATATTTATTTCCATAAACATGTTTATGAAACTTATAAAATAATTTCCCCTTTCATAATCAATTTCCCGTTTACAATTTCGCTGTCTTACTAATTATTTTCTCTGATAGCATAAAACAAATATTTAGAACAATTTAAAATATCTAACGTAAAGAAAAAATTTATCAAACTTAAATAATTGTTTTATAGTGTTCTTTTCAATTTTATTTTTGTTTAATTTTTCAAAGTTCAGAAAGAAAGGTTTAATATATTATGAAAGAAAAATTTCAATCATATTTTAAACCATTCTATTTTCAATCTTACTAAACTTGAAGCCACACAAACTTTCAACTCAAAATTTCGCTTAAGTGATTGTAATTTAAAATTAGCTGGTTTTCAATAACTTATTTAACTTCAATTATTTTGTAATAAAAACTATACCAAGCTTATAAATTAGAAACCTAATAAATAATTTGTTTTGTTTTTATTCTTTGTTATAGTAGACCTTGTTTTTATTACATTATTTTAACTAAAATCAATTTTTTATACTGAATAAGAATAGTTGCAATTTTCTGTCAGTTAAATTCCACACAAGTGAAAACAAACGAACTGTTTGTACAACAACATAAACATGGTCGAAACTCTCATAAAGAATTATGCTTTTAAAAGTATCTAGTTATACATTTTATTATAAATCTTTTTAATTCAATGCCATCTTAGTAAATTAACCTGTTTTTTTTTGATGTTGACATTCGAAGCTGGTTACACTTTAATAAATGAGTTACATCAATATTTATTTCTTTGAATAATTGTTTGTGTTTTTAACCTAGCTGTTAGGTTATAATATAAGGTCAATGTAATATTTAGAAACTGTAATGCATTCTTGATAAAAGGATTTTTTGTGAATATCAAAATAAAACTGAACGTCCAATCACTAATTAATAAACACAGGGTTGCCACTCGTTAATTCAAATTTTTTTCCAGGTTTTTAAAAGTACACACTTTTGGGTCTATTTTTAGTTTGAAGTTAAGGTAAGAAACTGTGTTAAATAGTATAAAAACATTGAAAAATACTGTAAAGCTACTTTAAGTATGTTTTTATTAAAAAATATTTTGATGTGACAAAAATTTTTTATTTATGTTATAGATTTTTGAGTCAAAACGAAATTTTACTACAAGACATGTGAAAAATTTTAAAATTCTAGGATTTTTAGTTATTTTCGTTCAAATTCAAGTTTTTTTACAAAATTTCTCTAATTCCATTTAAAGTTGCAAACATGGTATTTGCAAGTTATTTTAAATTAAGTACAAAGAGCATTTTTTCTGATTCAACTTTAATTAAAACAAATCATTTTATAACTGGTTTTGCAGTTAAATTGACTGCTTATTGGACAGCAAGTTTTTATACTTGGATAAGAGTAGTTGAATTGGAATCCAGCAGTTTGTTTCCAGTTTGAACTAAAATAACATTATTTAACTGCTGTTGTATGCAAATTAATCAAGGCTTATACTAACTTAAATTACTACACTGCTTAGTTTTATCTTTGATTAAAATGCCAAATTTATAGATTGTATCTACTTGTACTGATTTTATATCTGACTAAATTCATTATTTAACATTAATTGCTTGTCTTTATTTTATCTATTGATTAAAAAAATTTGAAACTTTATTTTGAAAAGCTAAATCTAACATGTGCCTTAGTTATAAACCCCCCTCTAGCCTAGATTTAGCTAAGCTACCTACCAAAAAAACCTTTACGCAGTTTAACATTACTACTTATGTGACCACACCTTATTATGTGACATTACGTTAAGAGAAACGGTCTTTGAGAATTTTAATTGTCTGAATTTAATGAGTCTAAATTTAATTTGTTTTGTAACTGGCCGGCCGACTAGAAAAGCTACCTACCCTATATGATTCGGTAGAGAGATTTATATATTTACTTTTCTTTTATAGAGAAGCGATAATTTGGTGAAATTTAAACTTAACAAAACAAATTTACGATTGAACTTATGGGTTTAGTGCATATCTTAAAATTTAAAGTTAAGTAATTAATACTATGAAAAAAATTAATTAGAATACCTTGACAAACAGTTAGTCATACACTTTCAAAACCTTACCTTATATAAAACAATAGTATAAAAAAGAAACAAAAACTACATTAGTTAGAATAATAAGAACTAAACTTAGTAATAATTTTCAAAACCATTATTTTATAATTCTTGTTATAACTTATGTACCTTTGGTATTTATAAGTTTTTAACTTTATTACCAACATTAATTTACGACAATCATTTTTAAATAATTGGAATTTTGATTAAATTTAATCGACTTAAAAGTTTCAAAACACGGCAACTTTTTTGAACTATGTTTTTAAATTCTAATGTTTACAGATTTTAATAGCTAAATGATAGAGCTAAAACAAAAGCAAAGAAATTTTTGAGTTTGAGTGTGTTGGGTTTGTGCTAGAGTCAATAGAAAAAGCAGGAAATTTTGGCTTTAATTCTCAGAACATAACTCAAAAAGTATATATACTGGGTTGCCACTTGTTTTTTCCAAGTGTTTCAAATTTCTTTCAGGTTTTTAAAAGTACACATTTTCGGGTCTATTTTTAGTTTTAACTTAAGTTCAAGGTAAGAAACTGTGTTAAATAATATAAAAACATTGAAAGATATCGTAAATTTACTTTGAATATGTTTAAAAAAAAATTGATGATGCCAAAACTGTTTATTTATATATTAGATTTTTTGAATCAAATTGAAATTTTACTACTGAACATTTGAAAATTGTTAAGATCCAGGTTTTTTAGGGATTTTCGATCAAAATTCCAGGTTTTTTTTCGCCTAAATTGTCAAATTCCAGGTTTCCAGGTTCAGTGGCAACCCTGTATATATTTAAAAAAAAAATGAATAAACTTCAATGAATTAACTTTATTGGTCAGGATTTTTTTTATATATAAACTTGATACTTTTTAAGATATAGGCCATTTTTTGTTTTATTTAGTTTCTTTATTTAATTGTAGTCTTCCAGCTTATTCAAAACAATGTTTTCTAGAAAATGTAAATTCATTGATTAAGAAGATATTGTTGCTAAACATTTTGAAATAAAACAAAAGCTTAATTTAATATTATTTTTATAGCTTTTGTGGTTTCAAGGTTGACACTCATTTTTTCAAATTTTTTCAGATTTTTCAAGTTTCTTCCATGTTTTTAAAAGTACACATTTTTGGGTCTATTTTTAGTTTAAAATTAAGTTTAAGGTAAGAAACTGTAATAAACAGTATAAAAACATTGAAAAGATACTTTTAAGCTACTTTAAATATGTTTTTGAATAAAAAAAACTTGTCATGGTCTATTTGTATGATAGGTTCTTTGAATCAAATCGATATTTTAATACTGAACATGTGGAAATTGTTAAAATTTCAGGTTTTTTGTTAAAAATCAAGGTTTTTTTTTTGCTTAAATTGTCAAATTCAAGGTTTTTCCAGGATTCCAGGTAAAGTGGCAACCCTGTGGTTTGTTAGTTTTCGCAGCATATTATCAAAAATTTCTACAAAAAGTATTTATATTAGCCAGAGAAATTATATTTTTCTATGAAAAATTTTATTGACTATAACCAAAGATGGCGTACATTTCAAAAAAAATAAAGTTTATATAAAAAAACAAAGAAACTGACCAATAAAGTTCATTCACTAAAGAATGTTTTAATAAAATATAATTAATTTTACAAAATACATGTATTTTCCGAGATATATTCTGAGAATTAAAGCCAAAATGTCCCACTTTTTCTATAAGCTGTTGCACCAACCTAATAAACTTAAACTCAAAAAAAGTACCCATTTTAGTATAGCTCTATAATTAGATATTAAGTTTTGTAAAAGTATACTTTAAAAACAAAGTACAAAAAAGTTACTGTGTTTTGAAATGTGCGCAAGTCAAGAAAAATTACTTTAATTTCCTCTTATTTTATAATGATTGTTGTCTTTGGTTTAACCTTATGTTTAAAAACTAAGTAATATTTTAGTACTTTCATACAACACAAAAAAAAAACATTAAAGACCAACTATTTTATTACCTATAAAAGCGAACTACTAATGGCATACTTAACATTCACCAGTTTCAACCTCTTCTTTGGTCTCTTCGTACTTCTTGGAGGAGGACCGGAACCTCATGAAGTTCTTCACCGCCAACCCCATCAGCACCACCACTCCCACGAACAAAACTCCGGCGACCCAGTTGACAGCGGTTGCGGCGTCGCCCTGGATGAGGGGGTACGAGAGCTTCTGGTCCTTGGCGGCCGGTTTGAGGCAGATGAACCTGAACGGCACCTCGTCGCAGTTGTCACCTCTCAACGCGATCACCATCTTGCCATTGTCTCCCGTGTAAGGGAAAAACCCCGCGTAGGTACACGGGTACACCAGGGACGTGTCGGTCTCCTCGTACAGCGGCCCGTGTATCTTCTTGTCCCACTTGACACCGTTGGTGAACCACCTGTCCTGCTTCTTGTACCCGCACGGGGTGATGTCCAGCCCGACGTTGTACTGGTGGACGCCGTAGTGGAAGGGGCACTCCTTGTTCCTGTTGTAGGCCGCCACCTTGAGCGCGTTCAGGTCCTCCCTGTTGGTGACGGGCGCCAGAATGCCTCCTTGCTTCTTGCAGAACTTCTTCGCCTCGCACCTGGACATCACCTCGGAGTGGAAAGTGAACTCCCCGGAAGCGGTGTTGACCACGGTGGTGCAGGGATTTAGCTTCTTGTTTTTTGTGAACTCCATTTCAATTTATACAACTTTTTTTAAACTGTAAAATGATGCTTGATAACCAAACTGCTTTATCTACAAGGGAAAGTATACTTGAAATTCAGTCTAATTTGCATATTTGCTGAGTCAGAAATTTTTTGGAAGACTGTTTTTAGGACTTTATTACCAAACATATCTAACCATACTAAATATCAATTTAAAAAAATGTTTTAATTAATAAAATTAAAAATTAGATGTTAAACGTTTTTTTTCAAACTCAGCAAATGTGAAAATTGAACTGACCTTTAAGTACACTAGTCTTTTACAATTGTATTTTTAGTAAGTCATGTGTAGATCAAAAAAAGGTTTTTTTATCAAGATAAGATTATCAGCTTTATTAACTTTTCATAATAGTTTGTATACTCTTGATCTTAAGCAAAACAAATAAAGTATTTTTGTTGTTTTGAAAGATATAAATTTAGATTGTAATCAGGGCTGCCAAGTTTTTTTTGAAATTTTTTCCAGGTTTTCAGATTTTTATCAAGGTTCTTAAAAGTACACTTTTATGGCTCTATTTTTAGTTTTAAAGTTCAGTTTAAAGTTAAAACATGTGCTAAGTAGCATAAAAACATTAAAAGATACTGTTCAGCTACTTAAAATGTGTTAAAAATTTTGATGATGACAAAAAAAATTATTTATATTGTATTTTGTTGTGTCAAATTAAAGTTTTACTACTTAATATGTGAAAATTGTTTTACTTTCCAGGATTTTTTTTTTCCAAATCTAGGTTTTTTTGTCTAAATTGTTGTAAAATTTCAAGTTTTTCCAGGATTCAAAGATTTTTGGCAACCCTGTGTAGTTTATAAATATCAAAATCATTTATTTAACTAGTCTAAAATCTAATTTTTAATTGAATACTAAGTGTAGAATGTATGCATTATCAGAACTATTTGCTTGATTTTAAATATTTAGCTTATCGACTTGTTTAATATTTTTCCAAATCTTGTATTGGTAAACAAGTAGATGTTCACCTACTTAAATCTTATTACAATTGCTATGGGAATTTATTATAGAAAACAATTATAGAGAAGTAAACCTCTTTATATGAAGTATTGTAGACTTATTTTACCTATTGACTAAACACAAAGTTTGTAGAGTTAAAGATCATTGAACTGACTTAAGCTACAGTTTGTCTTCATTATCAATTTAATTTAGCTATTATTTATTAGTTTACTTTTTATGTTTTTTTATTTAATATAGTTTAAGCACTTTTATTAAAAAATGTAATCTAATAAGATAAAAATGTGATCATTATATACAATTTATACTTTTTAAAAGGTTGTGACTAATTCGGAGTTACCACAGATCAAGATAAGAAAAGTCTCCTGACTTTTCCCGACTTTTTACTAAAATTTTCCTGCCTTTTCTTAATCAAACATTTAATTCAAACTTATTCTAAAATAAATAGTCAAACATCTGAAAGTATCCAAAGTATTTTATCTTAATTTTTTACAGGTTATAACATCAGTTTTTTTGCTGACTTTCATCTAACTTTCATTAAATCAGTTGAACCGTTTGTGTTTGATAGATGTATTTTTAATAAACAGCAAAATATAGTCAGATTTAGTATGAAAGTTGTAAAATAACCTAGAAGGTAATAAAATATACTTATCTAAAACATAAAATACCTATATAAATTGTTCACTTAGTTTAGAAAATACTACAAAAACCATTTAATATAAAATCCTTAAATTAGAAATCTATTAGAAAAGTATACCTAAGTAATTGTAAAAAATCACATAAAAAGTAAACTATATATCTGTTATAAAAATATTTTCTTTTATCATTTACTATAAAATGTAAAAATAATAAATTTTCTCTTATTTATTCTAGAAAAATTACAAATATGTTAACTTACCATGAAATATACCTCTTTATAACTTGTTAATCAAGTTTGAATTACTATTCTAGGTATTATACACATGAACTTGTAACATAAAGTATTAAACTTAGTACTTAAACAAAAAACACTAAAGATTCTAAAAATCTGAAAGATAAACTTTTGTGTATCTATCACAGTTTCACTATGGATGTGTACTAGCCAAAAATCATCAATACTAAAAAGTTGTTCTATATGTTAATAGAAATTTTTTTCAGTTTTATGAAGAATATTTTATAATTTTATACCAGATAAAGGCATTGGAAATTAAGTAATTTTGTAAATTTAAATGAATTTTGTTAGAAAATTTTGCAGTTATATGGAGGATATTTTATTAGTTTGTACCAGATAAAAGCATTAGAAACTAAGTAACTTTTTAAATTAAAAAAAAAATTCAAATTTTAGTCCGACAAAATAATTATTAATTTATTTTAACCATTTCAAGGCTTTGAAGAATAAAAGTACATTTAAGTTTAAGTTTTTTCAAATTTTGTTGAAATTCCTGACTTTTTTCAAAAACTGCCATTTATTCCTGATCTCCTGAATTTGTGACAACCCTTGCAAAACAGCCATCCTGATTTAAATCAAGCTAGCCAAAGTTGATTTGAACTTGTTAGATAGTTTCAAAATTTAATTAAATTAAATAAAAATTGAAAAGATACTGTTACAAAGTTAAAATACTTAGAAAATTACAAAAATGATAAAAATTGACTCATATAAACTCGTTTTTCAATAAAATACATAACAAAAACTTATTCTGAAAAACAAGCTTGAGATTTTGTAAAAATATTCAAACTAGCTTGAACTTTGCAAAAAATTTATACATTTTAAACAGTTGTGTCAGTAAAACAGTTGTGAAGTAAAACAGTTGTCAGTAAAACCCAACTAAAAATTAAGTAAAAACTTTTAGTGAGCAATAAACTATAAAAGGCTCAATTAATTATTAACATGTTAATCTACCTAAAATATTTAAACACTAGTTCAAATATTGCCTTTATATCTAAACAACACTAAAAATATTCATACACAAATGAGTTAATAGTTTTTTTTTGAGGTCCAACACACAGCTGCACACAAAACAAACTCACTTGCTGCTCACATGAAAGCTGTATGTTCTGATGTTTCATTGCATCAGTTGACTCTCATTGGCTCGTGCATGCAACCGTATCAAGCTCTAAATATTCTCTTTGGGGAACGGGTCTAAATTGCGCGAAGATAAAATTGCACGAGTGCACAAAAAAGCTCCAAATATTCTCTTGAGCTCGAAGTTCAAACAATGACAATTCAAGGAATTTTGCAGCAACTCATTACAAAACAAATGCATCCTAATTTTTCAAAATAGTTAAAACTCGGCGATTCAATTTCTATAATAACTTAATGATAGATTTGCTTCAAACAATGTTAAACAGAGTGCAGAAGCATTACTATAGTATATAAATATACTATGATAATGTTTTTAGTTTATTAGAGTGCTTTAAAAAGATTTATCCTACTTCTGGGTGCATGACTATCAAAATTAGACAGTTTTGATTCTTTAGCTTTATTTGAATAGTCACAACACAAAGATAAATTTAATCAAAAAAAACTCTGTCTAGATCAAATTAATTTTCTTTTTTATTTTTAAAGTTTCCGGAAAATTGCGAAAATAAATTTGAAAATTTAGTATTTATTATTAATTCAAAAACATATTTATAATTTTTTAAAAAAGATAAATAGTGTTTGTGAGAATAAGTTTGAACTGTTACGCTTTTTTTCGGAATTGTGGCCCTTTAACAGTTTTTGAAAAATTCAAATTGTATAAAAATGTGCTGTCTGAAAATGAATTATTTTGTAGCCCTTATTTTTAGTTAATATTTAAAGATAAAAAAATTATATTTATAATTAAAAATCAGTCTAACACTAGGCAAAAAATTAAGATCCAATTTTTTTTTATAAGTTACAACTACCTAGGGTAACCAAGAGAAACAGAACTTAATTTTAAAAATTTACAAAAAACAGTTTTTCAAGCTCAAGTATTACAAAAATTGTAATAACATAAAAATAAATTTTATATTAGGAACATCAAACTATACCTTTTTTAAAGACAAACATTAAAATTTATTAAAACTACTTTTAAAACATTTTTCTGTACATTGCAAGTAATTTTTAGTAAGAGTGAATGGAACCTGTTGAGTATTTAATATAAAACCAAAATCATAGTTTTTTTTATAAGAAAACTGCTGTAAACTTTTTTTTGAAGTTAACCTAAAGTGAACTTAATTAGAAATATTTTTCAAAAGCTAAAAGAGCCTAAAACTGGGAGTAGCATAGATTTTTGGCAACTCTATATAATTTTTCCTTTTTGGAATAAAAAATTAAGTGAGTGTTTATAAACATAATTGAAAACTTTTAACCTAAATTTATTTACACTAGTACTTTTCTTTTGCTTGAGAATAAATTTCAAAGGCTACAACTGTTTGTAATCTTGTATATTTGAATATAACACTATTTAAAACAATAGTTGCTTTTGTGCTTAATAAATTATAATCATAAAAATATTTTAAATTTATTTTATAATGTTAAAAAAACAAATTGTGTTAATGCAACAATAGTAGTTATTAAAAATCACTAGTATTATTTCTGAAGTAAAGCTCAGTGATAAAGTTAACAAATTTAACATAAGGTGGATTAAACTAGAGAAAGTGAAACTACTTAGCGAGAACTTTTTGCAAGTTATATAGAACTTTAAAATATGTTTATATTAAATTTAGATAAATAAGATTCAATATCAAATGAAAAAAGACATTTTTTTAAATTAAGCATTTATAATAATCTAAGGAAACAGATTATAATAAGCTGACATCTGACTTAACAAAAAAACTATTACAAGATTAAAACAAAAATAGTTTTCATATAAAATGTTACAGTTAGAATTGTTTACAAGCTTATACAGATTAAAACAATACATTAAATAAAAAATTACATTCTTATTATGAAACAAACCTACTTTATAAATAATATTTCAGTAGTTTGAAAACTTTTAGCAAGAAAGTAATACAAGAAAGTAATACAGATTAAAACAATACATTAAATAAAAAATTACATTCTTATTTTGAAACAAGCCTAATTTGTAAATAATATTTCAGTAGTTTGAAAACTTTTAGCAAGAAAGTTTGAAATGCATATAAGTCTAATTAGTTGTTTAAAATATTTTCTAGCTTTCCGCGAGTTTAGAAGCTATAAAAACTTATTTTAGAATAATTTTACACGAGCAAAAACTTAGCTTGAGAGCGTTTTTTATGAATTTTATAAAAATGTCAAAACTTAAGACCCAATTATGTCCTTATCTTCATAGCTAACTAATTTTTTTTTTCAAAGAACGGTCCTTTATATTTAATTTTTAAAAAATCCATTGAATTTGGGTTTGACTTTTTGTATAGGGCCCCTTAAAAAATTTTGTGTTTTTTTCTAGTTTTTTTATTTATACAACCTTTGTTAAAAAATAATCATAAAAAAAAAAAATCATAAACATACTTATTTAAATGAGTTTAATAATGTTGTAATTTTTTTTTTTCAATTTTTTTTTACTTTTTTTTATACTATAAGCCTAAATAAACTTTTCAGAAAAATTCCAATTATGCACGATTATCATTTTTCAGATATACAACCTTTTATGCAAAATTAAAATATTTTTCTAGTAATTTTTTATTTTTAACAGTCTTGTATAGTTATGTTTTACGATGTTGTGATATTTTTTTCCCGGTTTATTATTGGTTTTACAACATATGACCCATACAAGTTTTACCTAAACTCTTAGCATTTAAGCAAAAAATCATTCAAATAGCCTTGCTATGATTTTAGGTAAAACTTGTAAGAGTCATATGTTGTAAAAGCAAAAATAAAACTGGGAAATTTTCTGAGAGTTTATTCAGACTTACGGTATAAAAAAAATTTAAAAAAAAAAATTGAAAAAAAAATTCAAACATCATTAAACTCATTTTAATAAGTATTTTTAATAAAAAAAAATTTGAAAAAAATCTATTTTAAAAAATTTTTAAAGAGGCCCCATTCACAAAGTCAAATCCCAATTCAATGGATTTTTTCTTAAATTTAATACAAAGGACTGTTCTTTGAAAAAAAAGTTTTTAATTAGCTATCAAGTTAAGGACATAATTGGGTCTTAAGTTTGGACATTTTTATAAAATTCCTAAAAAATGCTCTCTAACTACGTTCACGCTCGTGTTAAAAAACTGTCCTGAGAATTTTTGTGTAATTCTTAATATTTATGTATGCCAATTGAGAACTGAAGCATAAAAACTGTGGGTTGCTTTTAAATTATTAATTTCATGCTTAAATAAAGCAGTGCCTTTTCATAAGTATGGTCCTAAGCAGGGTTGCCAAATAATTTGACAAACTTTCTCCAGGTTTTCAAAATTACATGTTTTAGGGTTTATTTTCAGTTTGAAATTAATTTCTAGTTTGAAAATTCTAGTTTAAGTTAAAAACCTGTAACTTAACATGTAAAATGTGTTTAAAATTCCAAGTTTTTCCAGGTTTTTTATTGATTTCTGTTCAAAACTACAGTTTTTTAGTGATTTTTTTTTAAATTCCAGGTTTTGTTTTTAAACATTTTTCAAACTCAAGGTTTGTCTTAGTATTTTTAGTATGAATTGTTATATTCCTGGTTTATACAAGATTCAAGGTTATTTGGTAACTCTGTCTTGAGTGACCTTTTAACTATCTTGAGTTTTTGTGAAACTATCAATAATATTTTTCTACTTGACAGAATCAGTAAAAATCAGGCTTTCAATAAATTTATTATAAATAACTAAATTTTGAAATTATATTTCTTTCAAAACATAGAAAACAACTGGTTTGAGATTTTTAGAAATTATCATGAGTTTTTTACAAAAAGCAAACCTGGCCTAACTCATCATAAGTTTTTTTTAAATATTCACAATATCTTGAGTCGTTTTGATTAAATTTGAGTGATCATAAGATTTTTATAAGTTTAAAAATAATTTAGTTTTTTGGCAACCCTGTACTTAAATTTTGTTTTAATTTTATCAAACTCTGTTAATTTGTACTAAAGGAAAATTTTTTATAATTTTGCCCATATAAAGCCTAGTAAAAACAGCTTTTGTGAACATAATAGCATTACAAATTAAAAAGGGGTGCATATGTTTAATACAGTAAAAGCAAAAAAAGCTAGCTTGACAGATAAAAAATAGCCTGTATTACATGAAACCATCCTGAGTCAGTCTTAGTTTAAGAAAACTTTTTTAAACAAGTAGCATAATCCCAACAACTAGAAAAAAAACTATGTGAAGCTTAAATACCTAAAATTCCAGAACTATAAAAAATAGACTTACTGTCAAAAAAAAAAGGTTTAAAGTCAATGAAACTAGCTAGAGGTTTATGAAAGTTTTTTTTAACTAGTCTGAGTTATGCAAAAACACAAACCAAGCAAGCCAAGTCAACAAATGTTTTTAGTTATCCTTATTGTGTAAAAACATGATTAAAATAAAGTAAATAAAGAGCATTTAATTATTTGCTGTCATCAGATTTCATCAAATTTTCAAATACAGAAAACTTTTATTCTGATACAAAAACGTTATATGTGGTTGGTTTCAAAAAAAGCTGAAAAATGTTTAACTAGTTTTTATAAATGATTAAAACACTAAATTGAATTCTTCAGCTGACATAGATTTTGCTTTAACCTAAAATTAAAATTATAACTTGCCTAATTTATCCATGATATGCTTAATCTTAACCATACAACATAAGCATTGGTTGAAAATGGGGCTTGATTGAGAACTCGTTCTTTTTTATTGTGATCTTTTCAAACTAACTTTAAAAGTTACATTTTTCATAGCAATATTCATTATAAATTTAAAACCATGTCCAAACATTAACATACATAGGGTGCACGACTACTAAAATTCAGACAAAAAACTTAACTTTTTTTTTTAATTTTTATATGTTTTTTTTTTATCACTGCTACCCCTAACCCTTACTCTCGATCGGTAGCTCTTTTTTCTAATTTACCATTTATTTTAATTTTTTTAATACTTTTTATTATGTAGTTATTTTTTATTTTAAATTTTTCTATCACTGTTACCCCTAACCCTTACTCTCGATCGGTAGGTTTCTTTTATGAATTTATCTTTTAGTTATTTTTATTTAGTTATTTAATTATTTTTATTTTACTTATTTTACTCTCGAGTAAAAACGACCCTGAGTGCAAAACTGTCACTCGTGCAATTTTGTCTTCGTGCTATTTTACCTGCTCCTATTTTTATTACATTTGTTTGAAGTTTAAGGGTAGCTTTGCCTGTTTGTAGTATTTATATCAATTGAATATCAAAACAGAAGCAAAAATTTATTTTTTTGAAAAGATAAAAGCAGCTTTTTTCTGATTGGTTTGAGAATAAAAAAAGAATACACCCGAAAATGGCTCTGCACGATTTATATTCATATAGGAACTTTTTTACTTCTTTTTTAGTTCCATACCAAGGCAAAAATTTTATACAAAATTGTTAAAATTAATAATTTCCATACAATGAAATTCAAACTGTAAACACTATTGTATAACTTATAATGCAAAAAATAATACCTTGGAATTTTATTATAGGCAATCAATTTTTTTTTTCTTAAACTTCATTTTATTAATTACTTTTTTACCCTGTCCTGAAATACTTTTAATTTTCTAAAAACAATAAACCACAAAATGAAGGATAATATTAACCTTACGGTAAGAAAATTTTACCCTAGCGCCAACTAATTCAATTTTTTACACTGACTATTGAAGCTTTATATCGGTTGTGGTGTGTCAGGTGGCCAAATAAAATATTTGTAAACAAAACAAAACAGTTGAGTTGTTTTACATTTAGACCGTAACTAAAAATATTTTGAAATTACTATTAAGTTCTTTTCCTTCCTTAACAGTTAAAATATTGCAACCATCTATGAAAAAAATCATCTAATATGTTTTAGAGCCTACACGGCCCTTCTTGACTATGACCAAATATACAAATGTAAACCAGTAGTATTCGTTTCCTAGGTTCTGTTTATATGAAACATACAAGAATTTTTATACAAAATGTGGATGCCATAGAACCTTTTTAAGAACTATTTTTTAATTTAAGCTATGAAACTAAAAACCTGTGTTTATTGCTTTTTTTTTTAATGTTTGTCGGCAAAGCTCAATAAAATGTTATATTGTCACAAACAAAGTTTTCATAAGACGTTTACTTAATACGAAAAGTTTTCAGACCTTTTTAAATAGAAGTTATTGTACATTGAACACTAGTTCAAGCTCAAAAACCATTAATCTTATTAAAGCTATATAAAAAACTAAAAGTTTTATCTAAGCATTACAATAAAATAGGACAAGTTAGAATAAAGGGCTAATGACATAAATTTTTATGTGTACAAAAGGGACGCATCATACTCAAAAACATTACAAAGCTGAAAAGTAAATTTTAAAAACTTAAACATATAAGAATGTTTAAAATTAATCTAAAAAAAGCTTGGATTTAAACTTTGTGTTAAAGTATATATGAAATTATCTATTTGTTATTGTATTTTTGGTTAAAGCTTACAAAGCATCAACAACCGTTTAGTAGATTTTAAGTATATTTTTTTCATATGACTATGATGAAAAATGGTACATGGGTGCACGACACTTTAAGTTCTAATAAGTTTGCTAAGTCATCGAGAATTACTTACTTTAATAATTTTTTCTAAAGTTTTATTTAAATTTATTTTATTACTTCGACCAACACGAACAATCTAGTTCTTTTTAAATGTAAATTATGTTTAAATAGGGTTAGAAAACTAATAATTCCAAGAGTATAGAAATTTTTATTTGTTTTGATTCATGTCATTGTACAAACACTTATTTTAAAATTTTCTAATAATATAAACTTAAAAGTTAGACTTTTATTAACCAAAAAAAAATTAAGACATGACTATTCACTTAACGTTTTTTATAAGAATTTTAATTTTCGTAATTTATATCGTCATCTAGCTAAACTCCCTACGAAGAAGTACCTAGTTTTTATAAATAGCATTTAAACAAATTTTAAATAAAAAATGTCATTTATACAAAAACTGTTGTTACTACAACATTTTGTTCAAAATTTTCGATTTCTATGAAATCTACGAGTTACATAACAATTTCTCTAACTTTTTAAACTTTATGACTTAAATTTAAATTACTTTTGATAACTTTTTATCTTGTCATAAAACTTGCTAATTAAGCATCAATGCAAAATCGACCTTAGCATTTTCTTAAACTTTTAATACTGTATCATTTATTTAATACTGTACTGTACTTTTTCTTTGAATTCACGGTACTATTCACAATGCAAAAACTTACAAAACCGTTAAATCAAAACTCTATATCTTTATACCAAAATTTATTTGATAACTACTGCTAACACTAAAATTTTGAACTTCTAAACAGTTTTACGTTCTATATCTGTGCTTGAGGACTTCTAAACTAAGTATTTAGCATACTAAAGTATTATAGAAAGTCTTTCTAAGCAAACATTTAGATTTTAATTAATCCAAAACTTGATTTAATAATAGTTCGTTTAATGTTTTAATAAATTTATCGTGTCTCATAAAAACTAAACAGCTTAAAACATTAAACGTATTTTAAATTACTTTGTTGCAGTATCTATTTTTGGTAAAGTACTTTAAAAAGTCAGTTATGTATTATTTAAACTCATGAGTTTTTGTTACATTTCTACTAAGTAAAGCAATACAGTAAATTTAATTGTTTTCGATTTGTCAAAAGGTTTTAACTTTTAATTCAAAATTTATCATAATAAATGCCATGAATAGTTACAAAGTTTTACACTTAACAGACATAAAAACTCTGTAATAGATATGCTTAATAAAGTGATAAAGTAAAACGATTTGAAGTATATATTTATTTTAGTGTTTAACCTAGTAATTATTTAAATTGTTACAGTACACAAGGTTATCTTACATTACTTGAAAATACCAACTTTACTTTTTTTTAATTAAATTTGTCTGATCAGTTAGATTAAATTTTTATATTATATGTTTATAAATCAACATTAATTATAGTTTATTTTAAATAATAAATATAAAGCCTTAAATACTTCTGTATAATAAATTTTGCATTATTAATATTTACGTGCTACCTAATTATTTGAAAGAGTAATACCTGTCTTTATGACGTTACTAAAACAAACTGGGAGAAAAAGCATCCATCAAGTTCCGAACTCGGATTACCTGTTTCTTAGATCAGTGTTTTAAAAACTAATTAATGACGTCGTTTAAGTTCAATACGGTTTTAACATTTATGTTGGTAGTAGCATAGTGTTGGTAGCAGTGGAAAAAGCGTTTTTTATTAGTTGTATTAGTATGGAAGAAGATTTTAAATCAGTAGGAGTAGCTTAGCTGTAACTTTATATTAATATTAGAAACTCAATGATAGCTTATATATTAATAGTATAATAATTATAGTAACGCTTGAATCAGCTGCATGAGTTAATGGTTTAAATCACAAGAATCAATATAAAAGTAATTTTAGATCAGTAGTATCAATAAAATATTAAATTTTATACCAGTAGTATGTGAAAAAGTGGTTTTTTTATCGGTTGTATCAGTTAAAAATGACTTTTATAAAAGTTTTATAAGTATAAAACTAACGATACAATATAAGCATTAGTTACAGTTTTTTAAATTATAAAATGGAGAAGAATAACCCAAGTTTTAATTTTAAAGAAAATTACAACATTTTTTTTTTTACTTTTGAAAATTTAATGTCGAGAAAGCGTAATAATCTTCTTTTTTTTTTAAACTCCAATTGTTTTAGTTTACATATTTCAATGTGTTTAATAACACTAGAAAAATATTCAACACATCAAAAATAGCTAAATAATTTTTACACCCGATAGATATTTTTAGATGCATTTTTACCATAAATTAACTTTTTTAAGTTACTTTTCTATGCAATTAAAAACTAAAAAAAAGTTTTGAGAAGGACAAAATGTTTTTAATTCAATATAAAACTTAAAACGACAAAAAAGGATCTTAAGTTGTAAGTAGGTGTTAATTTTCCAAGTTAGTTTAATTAAAATGTTTTAAACAGTCACAAAAACTTCATAAATTGCGTTATATTGAAGTTGAAACATAGAATTTTTTTTTGATTTTCTGATATTTCAAGCTTCATGACTCCTGCTCCTTTATTTTAGCGGATAAACGCGAAATTCTCTGAAAAATTTATTAAATCTTTTTAAGTACTCTAGTTGAATTTTAAAAAGTTATTTTTAAATATACTCGTTGTAAAAATACAGTTTATACGATATTTGGAAAGAACTTTATAATTGAAACATAGAAAACTTAGATTATTACTAACACTAGTAAAACTTAGACTTTACTTAATTTGTTGACCTAAAAACTTTAAAAGTATTTTATTTCTTTACTGTATGCAATAATTTTAAGAAAATTAATCATAACTGCTTTGTTTTTGTTAAACAATAACTTACTTAAAAAAGAGTTGTATCTATTGATAAAAGATTTTTATAAAGATTCAAAAATATTTTAATGAGTTGTTTTAGTTTAAGTGTAATATTTATTGTGAAAAGTAGTTGTACAAAATATTTTGCTACAAAATGAAACATGTTAAGAAACACCCAAAAATAGTTTGAACATAAGTACATTCTCACCATTTTTCCCTTTTTTAAGAACTTTTAACCATATAAAATAGAGTTAATTTCTTATTAATAACTTCTTAAAGAAAAGTAAGCTTAAAGAAAGTTGTTTAACTAACTTCCACAAACTCCTTCTGCGCTGCCCATAGTTTTGTGTGTAATTGGCGACATCTATTGTTGAAGCATATCTGCGTAAAAAAAATTTATAATTTATATTACTATTACGTGTGACTACTTTTTTTCAATCAATGCATATCTATAAGTTAATTAACTTTCTAGTTTTTTAGAAATATGCTGCTGATAGTTTATTTTAGATATTTTTTTATTTCAAAACAAAACAACAGTATCAAACAAAAAAAATTAATATAAAGTTATTCATAAAAGTGTGTTTTGAATTTTCTTATAGCTTGATATTTCACAATTAAAATACCTTTAAAATTAATATCTTTCTCAACTTTTGTTTTTAAGTATTGAATAAAGTACGCCGTATTTGCTTCTATTGTAAATAAAATTTGCTATGCTTTTTATTAAATTCTCAATATCTGTAGAAAATAATTTAAACACTATTTCACAACCACCATAAATACAAACTTGTTTATGAAACTGGTGATGGAAATAACGGCCCTAAAGCTTTTAGTATAAACTTTATATATGTATCAATATTAAAAACTCTGTACGCGAAAAAGAACCTGCACAGTATATACAACAAGTACAAAATTACATAAAAATTGGTGATTCGTAATACTTTACTACTAACTTTTATAATTTAATAAAAAGATGTAACAAATGTTTTATATAAAAAATAGAAAGTCACGTGATAAATTTTAATTAAAAATTATTTCAAAAAAATAAATTAATAAACTAAAATATCAGATAACAAACAGTTTGTTTTTAAAACAAATTAGGCACCCAAAGATTTACTGGTAAGTAAATTTGAAAACAGTTTGGAAATTCTGAAATTCATTTCACCAAAAACCTTAAGAATGATTAGAGAATAGTAAAGGCGAAAAGAAAATTTTCAACTACGGATATATTTCAAAGAATGAATAAAACAAGTCTAGATTAAAATTATTTATAATAAAATAAAACTAAAAAAGTATGATAAAAAAAAACTTTTTAAACATCATTGTTATTAACTTAAAAGGAACTTAAGCCTGAATTTTTGAACTAACTAAGCGAGAAAAAAGTTTTATTTGAAAGCCTGATTATGAAACAAAATATTTAAAATTCATTCATCCTAGCACCTCAGCAAAAAGTTTTATAAATTTTTAAAACGTCGTTTCAAACCCCGCTGAAATTACAGATAATCAAAATTGATTTACCATACATTTGTTTGAAACGGTTCAATAAAGAAGATCAATAGTAAAGTGGACCGTAGTCGAAATAGTAAAACAAGAATGAGCTTTGATGTAAAAAGTTGCAGATTTCCGTGGGGCAGACAGTTGCAAACTCGTTGGATTAAAAGTTTTGTGTGCATTGAAATAGTTAAAGACCCTTAGTAATTGTATCATTTCCATAGTATGGAAGTATTTCTATATATATTTCGACGATGGTTTGACAATAGTAACAGACAGTATACTTGGACAAACCAGGATTATGCAATTTTACTTTTTTCAAAAAGAAAATTTTAAAGTACGAACACGAACTATGTAAATCGGATTTAAAACTACCAAGAAGCTCTACGAGCAAGTAGATACGATCACGAGTTAACCTACAGGCAGGAACAGGAAAACAAAAACTGAAAAATAGATATGAAATGTTTCATCTAGTCTGATTTTTATTTCTGCAAAAAGTAACAACGCGTGTTAGTAAACCCTTCCTAGCAATTCTTGGTAATTTTTTAACTACAGACAACATGTAAAGAAAGTTTTTATCGCAAAAAAAAAAATTAAATTCAAAAACCGTTGCGTTATAATTTGAAAATACTTGAGATAGTAATTTCTTGTGGATATCCTCTTTATCTTAACAATTTTTATTTTAAACAAGTGTATATGTATAATAACAGTTATTATAATAACAATTTTAATTTAATTTTGTTTTTAAAAAAGTGTATATGTATGTAGTTCATCATAACAAACCGCGTCATCTCCACACAAAGTTCCCTGCAGAGTGTCGAATATGTACTGCCAGTTGTTCAAATGTCCCCGGTTGTTTTTGTAGTTCAAGTCGAACTCCCGCTCCCTCGAGGCTGGACCGCATATCACGTGCTGGCATGTTACATACTGTAAATAAAATATTTGTAATATATCTGTATAATTTTTTTGTTTCACTTGAGTCTTTTAATTCTTCACTCTTAGCTCAAGTTTAACATTTTATTAATTAAATGTTATCCGTATTTCAAAGTAAAATAAAAAGGATTGAATATGTGTAAATTGTTGTAGAGAGAATTTTTCTTACTTTTATATAGGCGATGTAACCCGGGCCCGCCAGCGCGCATTGGTCGTTGGGACTGAGACCGGTGCCGGGAAAGTAGGTGGGCGATTTCATGCCACGGAAGTTGACCGGAAGGTAGTCACCATCATGATGTTTCCTGTAAGAATGTTCTAGTAAGCATACTCCACTATAAAACTACAAAGTTGTACGAAAGTTAGTTTTTATACAGCATACAAATTCATATTATAGTAGGCAGTAATAACTTAAACAGCTTTTTGAGATGTGTTTGGATTTAAAACATGAGAAACTATGTTGTATTATTGGTTGGAAGGCTTTGACCAAAGAATATTTTGGCAGTGAAACAAGAACATTGTGATTTGTACTGATAACATACTTGGAAAAAAATCATACCATGGAATGTTTTTTTTCTAGATTTACTTTTATAATCTAATAAAACCATATTACTACTGTATACCTTTTTGTACATCCACACACATAAATTTCTATTAATTTTTTTGTTTTAAAAATAAACTTTAAGATAAAAAATTAAGATAGAAAAGATACACATGAATTAAATTGACAAAAAAATGTTTCAACATTTAGGTATAACTAAATTTTTTAGAGACCTTGTCTCCAAAAAACATCTCACCTTTGTTTTTAGTATGTGTTTAGTTACAAATAAGACTATCTAAACAAGCCTAAATTAAATTATTTACTGGTTCAAAAAATATAAAAACTATATATTTACAACAAACAGTAGAAATTAAAAATATTAAATTTATAAATTGAATTAACTAAAAAAATAATGGGTGCACGACTATCTAAATTCGGACAATTCAGATTCCAACAATTCAAATTCTTATAAAAATATTAAGAAAACCACAACTAAAAATGTAATGCATATTTGTCTAATATAAAAAATACATATGTAGGTCCTATTAAAATCTACAAGCCATTTTTTTTTGCAAAACATTAAAAATTTTTTGAGATATGGCTAAAACAAAGTAAAATATATAGATATTAATTTTAAAATATGTTGAAAAACATTGATGATTTTGCGAAAAAGAAAAAGTGGCTTGTAGGTTTTAATAAGATCTACATATGCTTTTATTTTTTAAAATTTATAGTAGTTTTTGAGATATATTGTTTTAAATATTTTTTCAAAAGCTTGAGTTGTCGGATTTTGAATTGCCATGTAACCAAAACAGTTAGGCTAACTTTTCAATGTAATTACGTTTGTAATTGAAATAGTGTTTAAGCAAGTAACAAATCCAAAAAAAAAAATTACTGACTTGAGGTAGAAATCAAACATCAATCTGTTGCAGTCGGACCACCCGATCTGCTTGTAAGTTCCTCGGATGGAGAGATAATCCATGATGAAGGAAGTTTCATCGTCCGACTCCATTGGAATCCCGCAACTGGGCCCGAACGTGTGATGCAGTCCTACCCTGTTCATTTATTTTATCTAACTTTGTATTTAATTAAATAATAATTTTACAATATAAATGCAGTCTGCCTCTGTTTTTGTTGAATCAATGAATCAGTTAAGACAACAAACTAAGAACTACTTTGTTTTTTGTTATTTTTGTTTTGTAAAGTTTTAAACCGTTTTATTTTACAAGTTAATATTCTCATAAAATATAAAACGTTGATATGTTGGTATTACTTGGTAATTATATTTTGCATTGTTATACTTATACGTTGTTAAGACCGCAGTATTTACTTACAAAAACAAACGAAAGTTAATTAACATTGTGCTTTTGAATATAGCAAAAGTTGTATAAAAATAGTTTTAAATAGTTCAAAAACAAATATTTAGTTAAAACATTAAAAATTCTCTGTAAAAATATATAGTTAATGTAAAAAGATGTATATATACTAAACTAAAAGTACTTTAATTAAAAATCCCAATAGGGAATTTTTTGAATATTTAAATAAAAAAAAGTTTTACTACAGCTAAATCTTAAGTATCTTCCACAAATTTTAGCTGTTTAACGTAGGTTTATAATAATTTAACTCACAAATGACCAAGTTCATGAGCTAGAATTCTAGACATGTACGAGTAAGAGTGCAGATCGCCACCTGTTCCTATCACAGCAGCTGAATACGACTGACCGAGCGACGCTACCAAGTTGACTCTACCTATTGAACAAGAAAAATTTTAATTTTTTATGAAATACTTATTTTAACTCTTATGAACTTGAAAGCAAAATTTAAAATATACAGAAACATTTTTGAAAAAAATAATAAATATAAATGATGAGATGTTTTTTGTGAGGAGACAGTTTTGACTTAGTGGCATATCACAGCCATTTGTCAATGAAAACTTTAAGAATTAAAAATAAAACAAAAAAGTTGCATAAGTACCCCAACTGAATTTAACATCGTCAGTAAAGTAAACTGTAACGCCTCGATGACTTCCTAGTAATTTTCTATCTCGAAGATAATCTTGTAAACCGTATTCTGACATATAATCCAATACAAAGACTTCAATATTTTTAGTCTTTGTTGCGTTCTCTTTAATTTCTTTTAAGTTCAACATTTCCATCGTCGGCTTTATTGACAGCACCATAGCGTCTGACTATATATATATTTTTTTTATATAACACTATACTTTCATTGTGTTTTGAGATATATCATAAATAAACCAAGTTATGTTTTTAAAATTCAAGTAAATGTTTATAAAATTAAAAATATCTGGAAGAGAAAAATACAAATTAAAATACAATTGTAATTCTTACCTCATTTTTTGTCAGGTAAGTGATTTTTTTTACTCCAGTTTTAAAAGGGCGTCCGAATCCATCCATGTAATGAGCCATCTATTCATTTTAAAAGTTTAGTTTTGTAATTGAAATATCTGTAATTTATAACTTTCACTTTTTTGGTTGTTTTTCTTTTATTTTTTTAAACGTTAACTTTTATGTTAAATTAAAATCATATTAATCATTTTACAGCACTTTAATTTTTCAAATGATTGTCTTGACACTATGTCCTTAAATAACTTATTTTAAAAATTTTCATCTGTGCTTTTTTAATGTTCAACTTACAAAATGTTTTAATTATTATTATATTCAGTAGTTATATAGTTACTTGTCCTTGCACTGTCCACAGCCATTTGTCTCTATCTTCAACAGTTTCGAACTTCTGTTGGGTTTTGTAATCCATTACGTAGTGAATTTTCAACACAAGTGTCGGCAGCTCTTTGTTCTTTTCAAAAAAACTAACCGCTTCTTTTAAATCCGAATTTTTCAACGAGTTGTCACTTGCTGATTTAGAAATTGTGTTTATAAGAATTTAACTTAAGTAAAAAAGTTAGTTTTTACAATATAAAACGCATGCGTTTTGAAAAAATATACATAAATTTAAAAAAGCTTTGTGAAATGTTGACTAACTATGTAAATTAATTGAGTAATCTTAAATTTAAGTAAAACAAAAAGACTGAAGTTCTATTTAGACAAAAACCATATTTAACATTTATACTAAAACCACCTGTTTCGTTAATAAAAGAATCAGTCCATCTTTTGGTTCTTTGTAACTTTTCACTTGGTAATTTGTAAACATTTCCGTTGTAAACTATTTTCTGGTTAGTTGTATAAGGTTATATTCATTTAACGTTAAATTATAAATTACTTTCCTAACTTTATGTTTGTTAAAGTAAAATCTAACAGACTATTGTTTATTTTTTATTGAACGATAAAAAGTGCTAAAAAGTTTGATCTAAGAACCTGGTGTACAAAAAACCATTTGTTTATCATTGAGTCGTACACCACAGATAAAATAAGCCTTGGAAACTTATGCTTACTATTTAAGTAAAATCAATCTATCTAAAATTATTAAACTTGGAGTATTTTTCGCCGTGGTGTGAACTTATAATAAAAATAAATTAACTGAGAAACTTCTTATCTAAATTATTTAAACGTGCATTACCACATCAGGGCACAGTTGGATATCAGCAGCAGTTGATTTCTCAGCATTGACTACAGTTCCTTTGTACGAGCAATCGTCATTTCTGACGTCAGGCGCTTCCACTTTCAACACAAATGGCATAGAACCGTGGGCTCTCACGAAAAGATGAAAGCGGTTTGCCTGAACAGATGCTGAGCATAAGACTACTTAGCGTTCGAAAAATATGTATTTTTAGTTATTTACATTTACGTTTGTGATTTTTAAGTTTTAAATTTCTTAGTTAGTATTTTTTTTGAGTTTTTACTAATACAATATACAAACAGTTAAACTGACTTTAACAGAAAATATAATTTTGCTTCAATTAAAAACAGTATTTAAAACTGTTAGACAGTATTAAATTCTACTTTTGTTGAAAATTTTTCACAACTTGAACTATTCGTTTTAGTTTGCATATTATTACATTGTAACAAAATATGTCTAAATACTTTATTAGCTAAAAAGATATAAGGTCATTCCCTGTATAACATAGTTATTTCTCGTCGACTTCTACTCATTATTTATAAAACACTTTAACTTTAGTATTGGTAGTTGATTAAAGTAGGTATTTATATTTTACTTACAATCATTTTTGCACCATATTTATTCGCAAAGAATTCTTTTGTTAAGTTAAGTGCATTTTGTATATCGTTGCTGATAAAATAACCATTAGATTCAGATACAAATATTTGTGCAATTTCTTTACTTTCTGTTGGAGCGGTTCTTGCGTTCTGTGATTTTAAATTATCAACTCGTTATTAGTATGGTTTATAACAACTTCAACTAAAACATCGTTATAAAATAAAGTTAGAAGAAGAAAGTATAAACTTTTAGTGTTTCAAGATTATTCAACTCACCAAAGAGCAAAAAGTAATTAAGAATCCAATAACTACTAAAATCTTCATTTCATGTGTTTTTAAATATCTTTTGGAGCCTAAAGAAACGATGTTTTTGATTTCATAACCACTTTTTATGTAGGTCGACAACTACTTAAACATTTTAATTTAAGAACAAAACCAATTAATTTTAACAACTTTATTTCAGTTTTTAGTTGACTTTAACAAATAACTACCTTTTCTTGTATTACCTTATAATTGATGTTCTACATTTTGAAATAATTTCTATATTTTCTAAAGCTACATTACATAAGCATATATACAGTGTCATTATACTTTTCAAAACTGTGAAAGTAGAACATGTAACATTTTGTTTACTTATATAGATTTTTTAGATTTAAATTGAACAAACAAAAAGACAGAAGTGAATCTTAACATAGTATAATTGTTAAAAAAGCTAATAACTATAATTCTGTTTGAATTTATATTTATTTAGAACTGCTTGGTTTTATGTCTTCAGTTCATAAGAATTTGACTAAGTTCACTTAGACTCTCTATTCATGTATGTTAATAACAGAAAAATTCACAATCTAAGTTGTATATTTAAAATCAAATAATACAAATCTTTAAACTGTATTACATTAAAGCACTTATATCTCATAACTTATGTTATATCTGATCTAAAAACATCATTCATGCTGTTAAGGTTTAAGTGAAAAAAGTTAGGCTTTTAGACATTACTTTTTTAAATGACTTACTATATCAAACTATACTTTATATTTATAGAAGCAAGTGTTATAACTTTAACAACTTTTTATATAAAATAAAATTAGGGTTAATAATGTTAATCTTAGCTTAACATAAAAACACTAGAATTTAAAGTATTTAATTTTAAATTATTAATCTATTAATTATTATAGAACATTTCAAGTCCTACAATGTTTGTTTTTCAAAGCTTTTTGTACAAATACTTATTTGATAATAATAATAATTGTAAAAAATAAGTACTAAATAAATTATAACTAGATTTAAAGACTACCGTACAGTAAAACTTTGTAATTAACTAAAATCTAACCAAACTATTGGTCTTAACAAATTAAATGCTTAACTTAGTGCATTAACTTTACTTTTTACATTAATAGTTACTCTTTATAATTTTACCCTCGATTGTTTTAATCAGCTCACTTATTCTTTATAACGTAAACTTGTGTTTAGTGACATAATTTATTAGTATGTACTTTAGTTCAAGTTGATTCTTGTCAATTAGAAAAATAGTATGTATCAATTCAAAGCCAAACTGTTTGACAAAGTTTTTATTAAAAGCGACTAATCTTATTAAAAAAAATGATTAACAACATTTTATTTTTACAACAATTAAGCTTTAAGAAGTTAAAAAGCTCAATTTTCCAAAGTATCACTAAAAAAAAACAAGTTTTATCATGAAAACACACATTTTTTAAATGCACTTAGTACTAGTACTTTTACTTACTGTAGTCTAAGTTAAGAAAAGTTTTAACGTGTTTTCTAAAAAAAATATGTGACAATGTTTTATCCTCACCTCAACTTAATTTTTATTTTCATAAGTTTTAGTGTACGCAACGACTAGATGAAAATGGTTGGAATTTCTGAATTAGTTTTGTTAAGCTAACACAACTTTTTCCTCATAAAAAAGACTTAAAAACAACTTATTATTAAGGTAAACTTTTAAATGATCAAAATATAGATTCATACAAAAAGTAATAAACTTTAATTTTAAAAGCTGTTATATTATTTTTTCTTATTTATTCCTGAATTAGACTAGTGATCTACCTAATTTAGGACTCCTACCCATATCTGACCAAATCAAATTTTAAAATTAAAGTCCGCAACCGAAAGCAGCCGTATCCTATTTTTCTGGATCCGGTAATTTCGGCAAATGAATTACAAATTCTAGATCATTTTTTATGATTAGAATAAAAAAAGCCATTATTGCCGGACGTTTTGAAACTTAAACTAGATATTCCGAGAATTTTTTTAAGTTTACACTATATGTTTTAAAGTTTGTGATGAAGAGCGAAATTAATGACATCCCAAGCATTTATGTGGCAAGTTTTTAAATTAACACGAGCTACTCCGGCTTTTTTTTTTAATTTAGGGGCTTATAATGGATAATAATCTTGAATTGACAGAGTATTTAGAAACATTAAAAATTAAGCTTTCAAACGCAGTTGGTTTTTTGGTAAAAAAAGACACTTTTTGTATAAAAAGCTTTATATGTAATCTTTAACTTTATTTTTATAAGTCAAATTAGGTACGGTAAAAACAGGCAGAGCGAACAAAACTAAACTCACAGAAGTCAAAGTACTTATTATTATAGCTATGAAATGTAATCTTTACAAAAAATATGATGAAAGTGTAAAAAACTTATAAAATAATATTGATTATCAAAAAGTTGATTAATTATGGCCTAAGTGTCCTTAGGAATAAATTTAGTCATAACTTTTTTCGTTTTTTTTTTTTTAACGTTGTTACTTTAAATGTAGATAAAGTACGGTATCATTCAACAATTTTTTCTTGATACAGCTTTTTTATGCCAACCTGTAAAAAACATGGGCAGGGCATATAAGTTTCTAGCTTTTCTTTATAGTAATTAGGTGATATACCTGATGACTTAAAAAATAAAGGTAACCCTAAATAAAATTTAGTTTATAAAGAAATTTTTTAGCATGTTTTAAAATCAAATTCTTAAAGGTTTGTTTTATAAAAATATGATACAAAGTTTTATGATTATTTTGTAATATTGACCCTTTGTGGGCCTGTCACTTCGCTCGCGGATCCCATTTAAGTTTAAAATCCGGCCTACACGTTGCCCGCCCCTATAATATTCAATTGAACAACGGTAGTATTCATATATAAGTAGTAATAATGGTAATATATAATTACTGATATGTTGTAGATTCAAAGATATCAGATTTCAATAACTTCGTTCTCCTGCCTGAAGAAAGACACACTCTTGGCTAAAAAACAATCGAAGGACAAAATAGGCCCTAATAAAATTTTTCAACACATTAAGTGTTTAAAAATAACGCAAAAAGTAAAAATATTTTTTGTAGAACAATTTTACATAAAGGTTTGCAATATGGAGGTGTTACTTATTATATTTGCTGAGTTTTTTCCAATTTTTATACCCTTAACCCAAACCAACCTTAAATCCAAAATAAATTTATAATAAATAGAAATAAAAAAAAAATTAGAAAAAAGTTTCTTTATTTTGCTGATTCTATTCCGCAAATATCAGGTGAAAGACCTCAACGTTTCAACAAAACTTTTTATAAATGTACCAAAATACAGAGAAATAACAACTAACAAGTTGAAACTAAATTAAAAAGTAAATTAAGAAAACAAAGTTAAATCTAAACAAAATAAATAAATCAGATAAAAAAGAGTAAAAATTGGTATCTTCATTACATCGTTAGACGTTCAATTGTTGTAAGTGCAATTGATGAGCCTTGACAACAGTAAAATCGAAGGTTTTCATTTGTTTTGCTTCCTAGATTTAGACCATTTTTTAAAAGTATCAGGGTAAGTATCAGTTGTTGCCAATAGAGGAAGTTCATGCTCTTGCGAAATTAAAACTTTAATGAGGATTATTTTTCAAACGGGGCATATCAATAGCATCATGAACAAAAATCGGTTGAAAAGTTCAATTATGCTAAGAAGCGTACTATCTTTTTTTTAATGTTCTGCTCAAATTCAACCCCACCAATCAAATTGGCGATAAAGCTTATTTTGACATTAGTAAATTAACAAAAAAACATTTGTTAATTTTTTTTAAGTCAAGATACGAGTTTAAACAGAACTAAGGAAAGTCAATGAAAAGTTAAACAAAGATGATAACTAGGAAAAAGTTTAATTTGTCAGAATAATAAAACTTATTTTATGACAATAAAATGAGTACTTTTAGTTAAGCTTACTTATAACATACTAAAAAGTTGATGAAGTCGAGAAGAAAAAAATTGCAAGTTAAAGCTGGTTTAGAGGAACTAATGTTGAAGACCAGGGAATACGTGATATGGAAGGTTTCACAAGTGGTTGAAACCAACATTCGAAAAAAAAATCAGCAAGGAATTGCATAACGGATGAAGGCCACAAATGCTGAAAGTAACAAGAAAAGCATGATGAGAAAACAAAACTAATCCAATATTAGTTATGTATAATCAAAATAACAAAAAGTATATAAACAAGTCTAGCCTTGTCTAATTGAGAGTAAGACGGTTTAAATTTTTGACTACTATTTGGTCCTACCAATTCAATTAATGTTCATACCAGAGTTGTTAATGTAAGAGGATTGTTTATTGATCATGTTTACTACTGTAACCCGCATACAGTTTTAAACTTCTATGCATTATTATCTAACATTTCTGATCACTTTCCATTTGAATTAAGACCAATACAAATAGAAGATTTGAATCTTGTTGATACTATTCTGAAAATAACATTAAGATATTTATGACTGATGTTTATATTATATTAAACAACTTTAAATTTCATCAAATAGTTAATCTTAAGGACTCAGCACATTAAAAGTTTAATTGCTAAATAAGAAGTGTAGATAAGCAAGAAGATATTTCTGGTCATATAAAATTTTTGTTTAGTATTTTCACCACTACGCGTACAAATTATCAGAAATATTTGTAATGAAAAAAAATAAAAGGTCTATATAATATCCGAGTATATTTGCTCTGGTACGAGAAATATATAAAACTTGGTAAACGGTTTAATAAATTTAGTTTTCACCCACAAACTGAAAAAGAACATTTAACATAAATCAGAAAACGCTTAATACAACTTAACAATAAATAATCAAATGATTTAGGAACTACTATAACAAAGAAGAAAGAGAACAATCCACCACATCAAAGTTTGTTATTTAAAGTTATTATTATCTATAATATTCTTTTATCATCAATTTAAAAAAAACTAATCTAGTGCTTTTCTGTGATTCGTAATTAAGAATAAATACTTAATTTTTATGTATAATTACGGTTAAACTTTAAATGGTCATTGTGGTGGTGTTAGGAATTTTCTAAATAACGGTCGATTATTTGTAGTTATACAACCTAAAATGAAAACCGAAATTTATTAGATTAACTGGCAGACTAAAAAATTTATCTCCATTTTCTGAAATAAATTATTAAGCACTAAGTAAAAAGTATTAAGAGATATCAACAGTTAAGTTTCAAGTTTGTTTCCTTCGTATTTGCTTAATTCATAAGTTTAAATGGAAAGTAACAAAGACTTATAACGTAAAACAAAATAAGTCAAGAAATTTTCAGCAGTCGCCATACTTTTGAATGAATTAACAACCTTAAACTTATTGTAACTCATTATCACTTAACAGACATCCAAGATAAAAATATTAAAGGGAAAGTAACACTTTCTAACTTTTAAATCCATTGACAATGTATTCTTTTAAACCCAGGTAATTAACTAAGTAAACTAAATTTCCAAGTGGAACTTGAGAAAATAAAACATAAGTAATTAAGATTGAAGTGAAATGACAATGATACGCTGTTATCTTTGTGAAAGCTCTAAAAAGTTAAAATCTATGAGAAAAATTTAAAGTAAAAAGAGCTTTTTAATGATGACGTTTGAATCCTGTGTATGTAAAGTTTTCATTTAAAAACTGAGCGCCAACTTTAACATTTGTAACAAAATGTCTTTTTTAACAAATTAATATTCAATTCAGAGACTTTAAACTGATACAATAAGAAAACTTATTTTAGTTTAGAAATTATTAATTTCTTATAAAATTCTATAAGCAAAATTTTATATGGATTTTTTTTATGTAAAACATTAAAATTTATAAAAAATGTAGTTTGTCTACTTAGACTCAAAGATATTTTAAAATGCATTTTAATAAGCTATAAGGTACAAAACATTGTTCAATAACTTTACATATTTAAGTACTATTTTTAATAAATTTTAATTTTAATTTCTAACTTAAACATGTCCAAAGTGTAAATGTATTTATCAATTTTTTCAAAAAGCAATTAAATTCTCAACAGCATTGAAAATGTTTATATAATAAACAGAAAGGTTTTAATATTTTTTGTTTTGTAAAAGAATTGATGCAGCTTTTTTTATACGGTTTTTAAATCAATTTTATTACATACGTATAGAACATGTATATATTTTTAATATAAAAGTATACTTCTAGAATTGATCAGTTAAAGTTAAAAACTATTAGGTATATTTGGACTAAAAGTAATATACATATAGTTTATTGAATGCCAAAAAATACGCTCAAAATATTTGGTCCTAGGACTTGGTGCTCAAAGAACCTTTCGGTTATTCGAGTCTAACACTACGGATACCTTTTAACACCTTGTACAAGACAGTGTTAAATTTTTATGCTACAAACTTAATTATGTTGCTTTTTAACTTAGCTATTTATCGTTTGAAAACTATCGTATTTAAACTAGTGTACTTAAATTAAAGTTTCTATAAAAAAAAGCAAATTTTGAATGCCTTTTTTGTTTAAGTTTATAAAAAAAGTTTTACTTTTTTTCCTGAAACCTTTAAAGTTTTTGTCGTTGTTTGTAATACTTGGGTAATTTTTAAAGAGCCGAGTTAACATTTAGCTTTTAAAAAGCTAATATACAAAATTTAAATGTCGACAAAAACTTAAAATAATAAAACGCCTTTTTTTAGTTCTATGTATGAATATTGCCATGTTAAAAATTATTTAAAACTTTAAAGATGGATTAACAGCCTTTTTTTCAGTTTTGGATTTTGTTAAAAATTATAGACTGTAGATAAAGAGATTTATGTAAAATTTTTGACGATATTTGTGATAAGACTGTTTATTTAGATCTAAGTATTTACGGAGCCATAGGAGTATATTAAAATCATAACGCTTGAAAGTAGAATTATAATAATTCGGAATAAGGATGAGGCTTAATTAAAAATACAGAAAAAGACGAGTTCTCAGAAAAGATTAAAGAGATTAAAGCTATTTATTTTTTGAAAAATTAACACTTTAAACTTTTTTTTTGTGAAACTGTTAAAATAGTAAAAGCTAAGTGTTCTATACACTTAAATTTGTTTTGTTCGTTGAAAAAAAAAGTAATGCTTTTGTAATTGTTGTAGTATAACTAATAGTTAAGCCTTTTAGTATATTAAGTTTGTTTTACTGTTAAAAAGCTTAATACTAAAACTATACTACAACAAATACAAAAATAAAACTTAGGACAGCTCTAAGTTTAGTTCTTACTAAAGAAATTACAAAATAAAAGTTTTTAACTTTGCTTTAGAAAATAAAAGCTTAATAGTAAACTTAAGTTTTAATAACATAGACCTGCTACTAAACTCATTATTACCTTTACTCATTATTATAATTTTAAAATAAAAACATAATCAGTTTATAAAAAAGGCTAGATGTAAACATTTATGTATTTGGTAAGAGATCAAATATTTAATACAAGTATATACTATGACAGGACTGACCATTATGTTTATTAAGGATTTAATTATTTAAACTACCATTAATTTAATTTGTTTCTTAGTATTTTTTTGATAAAATATGTTATTTGTTACAACGAATTTTATTTTGTGAACAAGTAAATTTTGAAATAAATCTTTAAGCAAAATATTTTACATATTTTTATAAAGGTTGTAAACTATTTAATTTTTTGACTGCAAATTAATTCTTCAACTTTTAGGTCATTTTAGCTATACTATTTTTTGAAATTTTCCAAACTGATACAAGAATAAATGATTGAAGTATAGTAAAGTTTTAATATATAAAAAAATGTTTTGAGCAACTTGAATAAATGTATATCTTAAAATAATAAAACACATATAGAAACTTCGTTAAGTTATTCGAAACTCAAATTTTTTAAGAATTTGAAATACTGATGCTTCAATTTTTTGTTTGCTTTCGTTTTACTTTCCAAAATGACAAATTGTAGACTTATAACAATTTACTCATTCTCTAGTAAAAATAATTACCTTTTGCTATTTAAGTAATTTAATCTTTAAGTTTATAAGCACACTTAAATTTTAAGCTTATAAATTATTAAGTATTTAATACAAACTTTTTATTTACTACAACTTTTTATAAACTTAATTATAAGTACTTAAAGCTGCTTACAGAAATTTTAGCAATATAAACTTTTTTAGTTTAATAACTAGTATTAAAACAAGTTACTAGCAGAAAGAATTTTTAATCGAAGCTTAAACTATCCTAAATATTTAAACAACTAACTAACTGTACACTTTAGTTTCTTTAATTTAAACTTTACTTTTTATCATGGTCAAAATTAATTTTTAGGTTTAAGCAATAAAACTTTTTTACTTAACTCTACTTTTAATTCAATATTTAAGAAATTAAAACAAGTTTATTAAAGCTTGCAACGTTAACAATTTTTCTTTGAATTATTTTTAAAAGTATCAATATAACTTTAGAAAATTTACATAGAAGCTTTAATTTGAAAAATGTAACTAAACTAGGACCAATTGAAAATTTTCAAGTTTATAATTTTAATCTTATTGATTTCAAAAACACTATAATATACATAGTTTAATTCTGATTAGTTTCGTAGAATATGGGCAATTAACCAGTAGCATGCGTTCAGAATTATTTTTATAGCTTTTGTCTCTAAATTCTTGTTAAAAAAACAAAAAATTGATATACAAAAATTTATTTTAGCACTTGAATTTTCACATTACATTACAAGACATTAAAAAGTTAATTGCTTTAACAATATTCACAAAAAAGTTTATATCTTTAAGTTTTGAAAGATATTTCAACTAAAATATAAAATACTAAATCTAATAACAAGATACTAATTTAATCTTTTACAGCTATTAAAAATTATGAAAAAAAAACTTTGCAAAATACACATATTTTCTACTTTCCACTTGTTGATAACGGATTGTTTTCAACACTTGTCTATACAAAACACGCGGATGAAACGCGTCCGTTGTCATCTCTCACTTGCCACTTCACTCTGTCTTTCACCAGCAGCTCGCCTCGAGTAAAATTAAACACCCTCGTCTCGCAACAGGTTCTGTCCGAACTCTCGGAATAATACCAGCTGACCACGTGAACTCTGCCGTCTTTGCAAGGAGCGAAACTGTCCCTTCTTCCGGGAGGAGAGAGGGGAAGTACGTTTCTGTTGAAGAAGAACAAATCGCGCTCCATGTCAAAGACCAGCACAGCGTTGCTGAAATGGTCGATGTTGAAGCAGTCGATTTTGATGTAGAGCTTTTTGTGCTTCTCGCTGCAAAACATCTTCTCGAAGCTGCACATTTCTATTTCTTGTAAGTTCACAAAGCTCCAATCAAGCCTGACGTTTTCATCGCAAAGTTTTCGGTCCTTCAAGATTCGAAAGGACTTGTTGCAAATTACTAGCAAGTAAGTGTTGTCGAAAGTGCTGTTAAGAAACCATCTGTCAAAGTTGTGGTAATAAACGTAAAGTTTGTTTTTAAAGCAATGTGAAAAATATATTTTTATTGATCTCAAACTAGGTAATAGGGTTTTTGCTGGTAAACTAAAAGTTTCAGTTCTGCACACTTTTAAACAGCCTGTCTTTTCTTTTCTGCGAAGCTTTGACAAACGTAACAAAAAATCATCGTCATTACTCTTAACTTGGCTGAAGAGATAAAGATTTTCGTTGTCAGTGCAAATTGACAGCTTGTCACCATTGATGCGACTTAAACTGTCAAGCACAAGCCTGTGTGCAACTCCTGACAAAACGTCGTACTGAAGCAAAACGGCGTTGCAGAAAGGTGGTCCTTCGTAAGCAATCGTGCAAAGCATGTTGTCAACAAAGTGCAGTTGACTGAACTTGCTCGCCTTTTTGAACTCTTTAAGCACTTGTACATATTCGGACTGCCTGGATTTAATTTTCAGACACCATGAACCTTCCGTGTTTTCTTGCAGATAGTACAGGCCTGAAACCGAAGGACTTCTACTTTCTCTGAACATCAGTGCTCTGGCTTCGAACTCTCTCAAATCCATGTGAGAGCATTTTTCGATTTGGTCCAACTGCGAGTTCAAAGTGTATTTGTTCAGGTTCAAGGTGAAATGGTCGAGACAAAGTCGTTGGAGACATTCTATGTGCAAGTACAATGAGAGATGAAATGTTTCAAATATCGAACTAATGTCAAGGGTGATACTGTTGCTGCTAATAAGTTGCATTGCTCTAGCAAAAACTTCTTCTCCGACCGGTAAATAAACATCGATCAAGTCAGATGTGTGATCTTTGTAGCAGTTTTTGAACATTGCTCGAAAGTAACTAGATTTATTAAGCAGCTTTTGCCTATCAACTTTAACTACCAGTTTATCACCAAGATGAAAAACAACACTGTTTCCATTTTGGAAAACTCTTAAAACCATATTTTAATCAAACTCTGTAGTTAATTATAAGTTTTGTTTGTTGGATTGAAAATTAAAAATTTAAGTATATAACTAATCCCTAAGATATTGAAGCTTTGACTTAAGTTACAATTTTATAAACTGAAAAGTATTTTAAACAGGATTGCTATTTATATAAAATAAAAAAGCCATTCTGAATTACGTCAAACCAGCTTGAGTCAACTTAAGCTGGTAAGGAAATTCAAAATTAATAATAAATGTTTGCTAAAAGCTGAATAAAATACTGTTAATCAAAATTGGACAAATTAAAAAAAAAATTTAACATTTAAGCACAAAAGGACTATCAAATTTAGAATACAATAAAAATAGTCTGGGTTTTTAATAAATTTCAAAAACGAAACCTCAGTTTTTGAAATAAGTTTAAACTAACCTAAGTTTTCTTGAGTTATCTTGATTATGTCTGAGGTATTCAAAAAATTTATGATACTCAAAGTGTACACCATGACAATCGAGCTCAAAATATATTAAAAAAAAAATTAATAAACTCAAAATATTTTTCCGTTATTTAAAATAGAATAGTTAGAATCCAGCTATATAAAATGCATTAACAAACAAATTTGATGCAAACTGGTTACATCAAAAGTATATATTTAAGACTTACAAGCTTATCAAGTTTAATTTTTCTAATGAATTTAAGTAAAAAAACTAAACAACTAATTTTTCATTAAAAAAGGAAAACAATAATATATGTAAAGCAGTTTGAAAAATAAACATTTACCAACAAAGCTGAACAACGTTGTCAAGTTAAAGTAGTCAATTATGTTTTCTTTACTATGGTGCTTTATTATTTTTTCAAGAACATATCTTGTTTTTTGGAAAGAACTCTTATATTTGACAAATATCTGACAATAAACACAAAGTTTAACAAACAATAAACAATAGACATAAATGTTTATTTAGTAAAAATGTTTTATGTTAAAAACCTTAATCATAAAACCATCTGCAACCAACCAAATTAAAACCATTTTAAAATCATTTAATTGCTTTTTTATGGTTATTGAAACATCCGATATTGGTTGCACTAGTTTTTCAGGATGTTTCTAGGTTTTTTTAGTTCTAACTTGTCAACTTCTGAATACTAACAACTTAATTTTTTAAACTTTTAACTCACTTACCATACAGATACAGTTTTCCATAATTTTTTTTAATAAGTTTAAAAAATTTCCATGCTTAACCTTATAAAATTATTAAAATAAGAAAAAATAAAAAAATAATAGTAGTGTTCAGTTAAATTTGTTTGAACAAGACAATGTTTTTTGTTGAAAGTAGACCATCTGGTACAAACAAACAACTATCAAAAGCATTTCTATCAATAGATTAAAAATTAATAATGATTTGTAAAAAGGATGTTTTTTAAGAAAGATTAAGCAAAAAGTAATCAAGTTACTAAGGTTATAAGTAATTAAGTAAAAGATAAATTTTAATTTAAAAAGGTGTAACAATGTTTAAACTGTAATCGTGTAGATTAAAATAGTATTAAATTTGTTTAAGAGTAATTTCAAATTTCAGATTTTTCCATGTTTTTTGACAACCCTAATCAATATAGCTAGTTAATTTGGTACTCCTATTTATAACTATCCTATTTTCGAATGTAATCTCAAGTATTTTGCTATAGTTTTGGTGGCAGAAAAAAATTAAAAAAAAAAATAATCTGAAACATTAAAAATTAAAAAACAAATTTAGAAAAAAACTTTTACCAAATATTTCATAAATATTTTAAATATTGTCGTCTTGAAACAAAACACTACCCAGGGTTTAGTAAAAAGTATCAAACTATCTAAGTTTTGATTTAAATGTCAAACTAAACTAAAAAACCCTGAGGTACAAATAACAAATTAAAAAAAAAATTGAAAAATTAAATTAAATGTTAGTTTTACTATTTATTTACACAATTAAATAAATCATAGAAAACTAGAAGCTTTAGTAAAACTTTTAATTTGTAAAAACATTGTATACCTTCCCTTATGGCTTTAAGTTATGCTTCATTAACATAATCAAGTGCTATTAAAAAGGTTTGCTCTTATAGTGAGTGTTATATAGCTTACAAACTATAAAAACGTTAAAACTATTTAAGAAGTTTATGCAGTTTAAGTTTAAAAACAAAGCTTATCATGTAGTTTAATATTTTTTTGTACATTTTTTATATGAACTAATTAATTGCTTACTGTAAAACGTACAAATTTAATAAAGTAAAAACTAGTTTCAGCTAAAAATATTGAAGCCAACTTAAAATAACTGTTTACAGCAGGGGTCAACAAACAGCGGTCCGCGGGCCAACTGCGACCCGCGAAGGGTGTACCTGCGGCCCGCGAGCACGTTAACTTTTTTAATTGAATGCGGCCCGCGGAAGAAAGTTATGTGGCCCGCTAAACAAAAATTTATTTTTAGTCAAAATTTTTACAGTAGTTTGATTTGATTTGATCAATTTCGTTTTAAGTTCCTGTATAACATTCAAAAAAAATTAAAAGACTTTACTGCTTTGGCTAAAAACTATAAATAAGACAGATAAGAATTTGACTAATATTTTTTCACAGTTTCATGATAACTTTCTTCTTACAGCAGCAAGTTATCATCTGGAAAAGAGTGTAAAGACTAAAGAGTGCTTGGATTCAGTAATTTATATATCACTTATTCAATAAATAAACTAAATGCAAATGTTTTCCATTATGTACAAGATTAATGCACAGTAATTAAGTAAAATGTCATCTTTTTACAAATTAATTATTTAGTTTGACATATAATTTATACCTATGTTTCTTTTGTAGTTTTTTTATATATAACTATATGTCATATTTAAGTGTACACAAACACATTAAATGTTATATGATAATAAAAATTTAGGTTTATTGTATTTTTGTTTCGACACTTTTTGATTTTTAACAAGTTTTCTGTGTACTTTAAATTGATTCCTATACATACAAATGTATTCAGATGATCGTTATTTGAACAAAATCTTTATTTAGTAGTTAGTTAGATAAAGTTAAGTTTAAAAATTACTTTTCTTTACTATTATTTTATAAGTAATATCTAAGTGTGTACAGACAGACTTAAAATAATATATATGAAACAAATTAAGAGAATTTTTGTTAGGTATATACTATCATTCTTCAAACAAAATTTTTGGCAATTATTTTTTTGTTTGCTATTTCTTCGCGTTCTTTAATGAATTATAATACTCCTTAAACTACAAAAAAAAAACAATTTTAACCAAGCTATCGTCTTAAACTTTGGTCGCACGTCTTAAACTTTGGTTGTAAATGTGCGCTACACTTTTTATGGAAGTTTTATAGGATTTGGATTTATTTTCTAATAATTGAAGGTCAAAAAGTCGTGTGGAAAATTCGGCTGATAAGTTTTTAATTGTATCTAAAACGTCAAAATCTGTTTTTAGTTAGATTTTTCAAAAGTTTTGGAACTTTGTATATTTTTCTTTTGTCTGAAACCCCAATTGTCTTAACTTTGTTTCAAAAGTCATAATATTAAACTATATCTCATAGAATAACTTTTTGTTTTCTTGTAATAACAAGTTATGTTTTTAAATTGCGATGTAAAACATACCAGAATTTCTAAACATAGTATCAAGTATAGTATCAAGTTTATAAGCAGTAATATTTATATCTATACTTTTTAGAAAAGATCCAATTTCTTTTCTTAACTCAAAGGCTCTTTATAACATCAAACAAAAACTTAACCAAAGAACAATCCAAAAGTAAAGTAGGTCAACGTATTGACTTTTCGTTTTTTACTACTTTTCAAAACTGCCGGTAGTAAAGTTTGATGACAAAATGCTACATAAATTATTAATTTCATAATTTTGTAAGCTTGTTGTCTTCGCACATAATACTTCCTGGTTTATAACTAATAAAGTTAATTGATAAACAACATAAGTCCAAGATCTGGTTTTAAACAAAATTATATTACCATCATCTATATAGCAATAATTGATGGGGCAACATTGTTTACAAAAACTTAAAATGAACAACCATTATATTTGTGCATTGCACGTTTGACATTAAAATGTCTTTACCTATTGTTGTGCTTTGCATTGAAATTAAACCTAGAAATTCTTCTAAAATTCTTATAAAATCACTCAGATGAGCAGTGTCTATAGTATCAGTGCTCTCATCTTAAAGATTGATTAAGGTCTTAATTTGATTTTTGCGGCTTTATAATCTTCAAGATTCTTCTAAACATGAATTCTTGTTGTCATTTCAAAAATAAACAAAAATCTTTTATTACCGCCAACACATTTTCTTTAAAAAACTTTTTTAAATATACTTAGTTAATAGTTTATAAAGTTTTTAACCTAATTATTTTATGAACTTCATTCTAAACAGGGTTCCCAAACAAATAGGCTAGTTTAAAAATTTAAAAAGCTCAGACTAGGTTAGACCTGTTTAAGACATTTAAAAAACTCAGGTGTGTATAAAACTTTTATTTCAAACACTTTGAGTAAATCATCGAATATTCATAATAGATTTTTTGACTGTAGTGTAGTTTATTAACTGTAATTGTTTTCTAGCCAACTTACATATTATGTGCTTTTTATAATTATGATGCTTTGTTAAGGTATAAAAGTTTGATTAACAGAAAGTTTTTAGCTTTTTCAACTTTTAATAAACGTAGACTGGTTTGATTTAACTCAGTCGATTTTGCTTTTTAAGTGACAACCATGTAAAAGACTAATTTGATATTAATATGTTGGTTTATTAAAGTATTTGAGTATTAAATATTTGAAAATGATTTTTTTAGTATTTTTACTATACAATAGGTATAAATTTTATTTAGTTAACTAATTACTGATTTTTTAAAGAGTTAAAACTATTTAAAACGCAAAATTTTTTTCAAAAGTTGATATTTTTAATACGAAAAAGCAGTTCATTTTATAATAGATGTATATAAGTTCCCCAAAAATGTTTTTCAAGCTCGATTTCATAGAGAACTAGATTGTAAGAAAAATGATAAAAATTTTAAGTTAAACTTATTAAGTGTTCGAAACAGTACGTAGTTTGTTAAGACGTAAGCATATTAGTCAATGTAAATTTTATTCTGTAGATTATGTATAATTTAAATTGGCGTTTTATGTGTATCTAAAAGTCACTTAAAGTAATAAACTGAATAAAAGTAAAACTATTTTTAGTGTTACTAAAACTAAAACCAAAATATTATTTAAGGGTCACTAGAACTAAAACTGCGGCTCGCGAAGATTTTAAATACTTAAAACTTGGCCTGCGAGCACCAACTGCCTGCCGACCACTAGTTACAACTTCTTACTTTTTTATATAGTAACTTTTCTTCAAAAATTTTTAATATTTTTGGTTTCATGGCTTTTTACATATAGATAAAGCAGTTGTTCATTATGTAATACTCAATGTTTATAGTTAAGTTTGTCTATCGAGCTACATTTAGCTCCCTTTATTTTGCAATGATTTTTTACTTCACACTGACTTTTGTAAACGACCATAAATTTTCAGAAAATTTCAAATTTCCTCTTTTTTCAAATTTAGTCTCACTTCCTCATGGCATATCTTACTTAATATTAATTTTAAGACAAAAAGTTTTTTATTTTCATTAAAATGTTTCTTTGAATTTTAAACAAAGTAAAAGACAAAATGTATTGAGGCTTACTTTCGACGTAAAGACCCTTTGATAAAATGGTCATTTTAGCATTATTTTTGTCTTTGTCAAAAAATTAAAACTTGTTTTCTTAAATTAAAGTTATTTTTTCTATTTCCAGGTTTATGTTTTTTTTTTCAAGCTTCAACTTCAAATTAAAGGTCAAGGCAAAAAAATATTTTGTTTTTTCAGCACTTATGACGACACTATTTGTTTGCCAAATTATGACTAAAATATCAAAAAATTAAGTTTTAATTAAAAGTTTAATGTTTTTTTTTTAATTTGATGTAGTTTGTTAAGTACGACCCCTAAAAGTTTACCTTTTTTTTGTGCATCTAACTGTTTTTCATCTGCTGAATATTCCACCAATACGTCGCTGACTAGTTATAAATTTGTTGCGCTAAATAGCATAAAGTTTTTTTTTTTTTCTAAACTTTTACGGAAGTAAGGACAAAAAATTGCAATTACATAAATAAAAACTACATATATTTTTTATAAAATATCCTTAACAACTTTATTTTAAATAAAGCTTGCGTATTTTAGATAATTCAAGCGTAAATAAAAATAATGTTATTTAAAAAATAATTTAAGTTATATTAAACAGTTGGTTTTTTATAATTTCATTTATTCTTTATTTATTTGTTTTTTTTAAATATAAACCGCTAAATATTAATGATTTATTTTGATAAACACTAATGAAAAACCAAACTAATGTAAATTTTAAATAATTAAAAGAAACGTACTTTTAATTAAAAAGTCATATAAAAATCCATTGTGAATAAATTTTTTAATGAAAATGAATTTAATGGCCAAGGGGAAACAGTTGAATAAAAAGTTGTCGGGTGGCGAATTGAGCGTTGTGAGCCGGCAGGCGCTGTCGCACTCGAATTCCGCTTCCAACACGTACAGCCTGTTCGTAACAACCAACATGCTGTGACAAGACGTTCCGTTTTTCAGATTCGGCATTGGAGTCCATTTGTCGTCCGCAGACTCTACTGTTTTACCTCATCATCACAATAGGACTCTTCCGTGTAAAACTCTTCATCATCACAGTAAGGCTCTTCCGTGTTCAGTTCATCTGTACCGTAGCAATTTTGCCCGCTGCCGACCACGATTATTCTTTTAAAAACCGCGCAAGCAGAGCACTCTCTCGGGCCTTCCACGTGCGCTTTCCGCGTCAAACTGCAAACAAGAGTCGGTATCGACACTTGCATTTTAGTAACCACCTCCGAAGATGTATACTTTGTTCGTAAACGGGCTGAGGCAAAAGCGCCTCCGGTCGCCGCACAAGTGATCATCGCGAGGATCATCAGCTACCACGCTCCAAGTCTTAGTGAGAAACGAGTATTTTTCCACAGATGTTGAAATCTGCGAACGCGCACGGTAGCCTCGGAAAACAAAAACGTCGCCGTTTAGACAGACCGCCTCAGCGTTGCACCGCGCTATATTTGTTGGAGGTAGGGTTTTGGATGAACCGAAGTCTTTGCCGTTGATTTCTATCGAGACTTCTAAACCATTTTTATTTCGACGTCTATCTACGAACCAACCTCCAGAACCAAACAGATTTTTTTTTACAATGTCTACAGCTCATCGTAGGTCTGTACTGGTAATAATTTAAAGCTTTAAGTTAAGCTTTCAAGTTTATAAAATTCTTAATATTTTTTTTAAGTTTAGAATAAAAATAGGATAAACTTCAAAATCAATGCTTTATTGAAAAATGTAATGTTAATTATAAGAAAATAAATTTTTAGCTGTTTGTAGAAACTATGATTTTAAATGAGTGGGTTGCCACTCACTAAGAATACTCAGAATATTTTGAAATATTTTAAAATTTTAGGATGACTAAGATTACTCAAGATATTATCAATATTTTTTAACTCAGGCTGAGTCAGGATAGCTTTGTTCTTTACAAAAAGTCTGGATAGTTTTATCAATTATTATATTGTTTATATACATAACAAATATATGTAGTTATATTTAGTTTATCGTTTAACTCACCATTAAATTTTAAGTAAAATAAAATTGATGGTTTTTATAATTTTTAAACACTGCAACAAGTAAGCTTATGAATTTAGAATTATTAAAACTTTTTTATTTTAAAGGGTTATTTTTGTAACTAACTTATTTAAAAGCACCAAAATGTAATGTTACTAGCTGTAATCTTTAAAAGAAAATTGTAAGTAGATTAAACATTTTTATGTTTGAATTTTATTTAAACATACACATTACACCTCAGTATTGTTAAAGTGTATTATGAATTCAAAAAACGCATAACTTGAGTTAACTACTAGATAGATACTTGTATTAATTGTTGTAAAGATCATATGGGTGGTGTAAGTGTTTTTTACCAAATTTAACATATTCAGGGTTGCCATTAATTTAGGCTACTAAGGCTTACTTTAACAAATTTGAAAAGTTTTAAAAAATTCAAGGGTACACTAAGATATTTTTAAAATTCAGTGCTTACTTGTGAAAAGGCATTGCCTTATTTACTCGAGCATGAAACTATCAACAAAAAAAAGTTTAAATGCTTCGGTGCTCGATTGGCACAACACAAATTATCATTTTGACAACTCTGGATACTTAATTTTCTTTTTCGGTCTTAACTTGGACAAATTAAAACCTTTTGAACATTTTAGTCCAATTCAGATATTTCGATAATACTCCTACTAGTATTTAAAGAAATTTTTCGATATTGATTTTTTATCTGTTTTAGGTACTTATAATTTATGATTTAGTCTTGTTAGTTTTATATTATTTTTAATATTATAAATACTTACACATGTTGCTTTTAGTAGTTTCGTTCTCTATCTAAGCTTAAGTTGCAGCAGACTTTTTAAGTTTTGAATCCTATTACATTTACTCCAGTATCATCATAAACTAAAGATCAAGCTAGTTTTTGTCACTCAGGCAGACTTTTTTTGTTGAATCTACTGTAAAAAACTTCAATATTTATCTAAGATACCAAAATCTGAAAGGATAAAAAATCCGATTCACATAAGTTTTTATTGATATTACAACAAATTTATGCATTTTAGATAAAATTAATAACCAATTAGTTATTTTAAAGTTTTAAACTTTTTTGTAGTTATCTTCCAGTAGATTAAATCAGTGCATAATTAAAAGTTGTTAGGTAAACTAAATGGGATATTTATTAAGAAACTCAAACAAGATATTTAAGTAACAGAATGAAAATAACTGGTTTAAATTTAAGATGCTGTTTTCGTAAATTAGACGAAAAGGAATAATTTTAAAAAAAGTAGTGTTAAACAATCTTATGTTAAATTTTAAACTAAAATATAAAAATAAAGTTTAAAATATCATTTTTGTTTAGCTAAACTATATAGTTAAGTTGTTTTTTATTGCCTAAGTTTTTAAGTCTGTGTCATTATTATTATTATATTATATTGTTTATTGTGCAATGTTGGACTCAGGCATCAAAACCTGTGTAACTTAAACAGAAACATTAGAAGAAAAATAAACTAAAATAGAATACTTTAATATTCAACAAAAAATAACAGAATAAATATACTAAAAAAAAGGTAAAATTATAAAGAACTCATAAGCTAGTTACTTCTTTGATTGATTTAAAAGGTGATATCTTAGTACATACAAACACACTTGTACTAATTATAATAATGTTACAAATAGAAAAATGAAGAAATCAGTAATTATTTAAATGGATAAGTTAAAACTTATGAAAAAAATTGTTTTTTATTCTATTGTCTTTTAAGAAAAGTTACTGAATTTTACTGATAATTATAGTATTTAATATAAATTTAAGTTCTTATAAGCGAAATTGTTCCACCCTCCCACACGATACCACATATTGTGGTAATTTGTTCCACACAGTCTTTGCTCTGTGAAAAAAAACTATACTTGCCACTGACTATTATTAAAATTATTTTTAGTTTAATATAGTTTATTACACATGAAAATTTTTAGAAAACTTTTTAATACAAAATGACAAATAAAGTCCTAAAGCAAATTAAAAAAGTGCTCGAAAACGACCAAATATTTACAAAGAAGGAGGATAAATTTGGAAAACTTGAGTATCATCTCACGGATTACGTCAGTGTCAGTCCGGTGATCGAAGATTTGACAGTTATTCGGGCAAAAATCAACGGACTCCCGACACGCAATACGAAGGCAAGACGTTCGAACTCACGATTGAATTTCCTGCTCAATACCCGTTTCAACCGCCCACAGTGAGGTTCGACAGCAAAATATTGCACCCAAACATCGATGAAAACACAGGCGAAATTTGCCAGTATTTTTTACAAAAACTGGCTTCCAACAACAGCGTTGCGTGGAATTTTTTTTAACGTCTACTGTTTACTGGAAAAACCCGTTCCAAAAAGTCGTAACGTCAGCGGTAATCAACACCAACCGTCCCGAGCACCTTTCAGCTACAAGGCACTGAAAAGACTTTCTAGTATGACGTCATCATGCATGGTATCTACTCGTTGGGACGAAACGATTCCGAACTTCGACGAAACGCAAACGTCAGATCATCAAAAGTTTGCTGGCGCAGAAGTTCAGTTGAACGAGGAAAACCAAAACGAAGATTGCCCTATTTGTTTAGTGTCACTCAAGCGGAAAGGCGTGCTGAAAAGCACGGGCGTTTGCTCGCACGTATTTCATTCCCAATGCATTCACGACTGCTTGAAACTAGACCGCAAGTGCCCCGTCTGCCGCGCCGTCATCATTGAGAAACCGGGTCCTTGTCCTAACGGTTAAATGCGCGTGCGCCACGACGCAAATCGGCACTGCGGCGGTTACGACGACTACGGAACAATCTTAATCTCCTACGAACTGATGTCCGGCGTTTAAGGGGAGCAGAACCCGAACCCGGTAGTCGGGTACCACGGCGTTTTAAGGGGGGCGTACTTGCCGGACAACGAGGAAGGTGTTGGAGTTGTTGAATAAAGCTTGGCGGATGAAGCTGACGTTCACGGTTGGAACTAGCTTGACAACGGGGATGGTCAACGTGATAACTTGGAACGACATCACCAACTCCAACACCCTCCTGACATCCACCACAAGACTTTAATGAACGAAGGACCGCCGAATTACGGGTTCCCGGATCCGATTTACCTCGCTCGTGTCACCGCTGATATGAACGTTCTCGGTATAAAATTAGACGAATGAGCTGGAAAACTTCGTTGCTTTTTGCATTTTTAGAAATAAAACATAATGGCATAACATGTAGTTGTTCGTGTTGGTCTTAAGAATATCTAAAATAGTTTTAATTTACGAAAAATATAACAGCAAGCCGCAGTAGATAGACAGCTAAACTGGATGGATTAACTATGTACAAATTAAAATTAATACAAAAGCTTAATTATAATTAAATTGTATATGTATACTACTTAAGCTTCAGTATTATTTATTCTATATGTTTTTACTCTATTAAACTATTGATAAAATCTGTACTTGATTTCCAGAGATTAAACTTCTTCATTTTATTTGCTTGAATTTGAAAAATTTAATTCAATTAAACTTATCAATCTAAAAAACAAAAAACGTTATAAAATTGATGTTTTGGGCATTGTTTTGCCAGAATTTCAGTAAAAAAAACGGCTGTAAATGCAATGAACTGTATTATGTTAACCAAACGTCTAGCCTTTACAAGATAATGTCAAAAATGTATAATTTGAGATAGTTAGAATTGTATAGAGCTTAAGAGAACGATGTATTAAAATCATGTTAAGTTATAGATTCTAAAAACAAATGAAAATACCAAATGAACATAAAGCTTTTGAAACCGTTTATTAATTTTGAAACATCTAAGAACTTGAAAACTTTTCTGTGAAATTACTAATTGTTCAATTTTTATCAATAAATTGTTAAATACTAAAAGTTATTGTTTTTGTTTTCTTAAAATTGATTTTTATCTAATATCTCCTATTAATTATAAATATGTCTTGTTAAGTAAAAACTAACTCCTACACGTTTTACAGCTTAAGAAAAGGTTTGTGAAATATAGAGAATCAAAGAAAGAGAAAAAAGTATACATATACTACGTTGTTAATTTCTCTTAGGAGCTTTGAAAAAAAGATACAAAAGTGTTTTATTAAGTGTCTACAAGATAAATTATATAACTTTCAATAATAAGATAGTAATAATATAATGTTAACTAAACTCGCTTTATATATATCACTTTTGCACGAGGAACACTTTTTCACGGCGTCACTTTTGCATGAGGAATAATTTTGCACGGTAGTCAATTTTGTACGCAGGGTCATTTTTTCACAGCGTCACTTTTGCACGGCAACATTTTTACACGTCAAAACTTTTGCACGACGTTATATTTTGACGGATATACCTATTAAAATGCAAAAATTTTAAATAATCAGTCAATTTTTAACGGAACTTCACTTTTGCACGCTTCTAATTTTTATTAAGTCAAACTAAAATTTAAATAAATTAATTTTTTTTGTAAACTTAAATAACATTCACTTTTTAAAGCAAGTTGTTTAGAATAAATAAAATGTGGTAGTTTTTAATGAAATTTTAATGTAAAATTTTTATTTGAGGTTCTATGTAGAAGAATATGATAACGTATCACAGTTTATGAGTTCATATTCATAATCTTAATCTAAATAAACTAGACGAATACACATTTTCTAACATCAAATAAAAACAATATTGGATATTCTAAATAAAAATAATCTGAATCTCGTTAATTTTTAAACAGAAAGATAAACTTAATTTAGTAAGGCTTTGAAACACGAATCTTGAATATCATTTTTTACTTATATTCTCTTGATGTTAAAATTAGCTAGTATAGTTGTTAATTAAATGTTTAAAACTTATTTTAATTTTAAACAATCATTAAATTTAAAAAAAAAGATTTAGTTAATTTATGAAGTGTAAAGGTATTTTAGATTTTACTTGAAGCTTATTCTTGAGTTTTTTTAACTTATCGTGATAACAAAAAGAGCAATAAAATAGCGCATTTTTCATGGTTTAAACTTTGATTATTTCATTACTATAATGTTGCACGATCATGATAATCCAATGAGAGAGTAACATTTGGAAGTTTGAACTTATGTTCATCAAAAGGTCATCAAGAGATGCTCACACCAGCATTGCACGATCATGTAATAAGCCATGTCCTTGGAGCGTTAGGTTTTTATTTTTGTTGTTAGTCAAAGTACTTAAACTGTTGATGTTGATCGTTCTACATCAAAGCGTAAATAAGTATATGTTTGTGGTTAAAGTTTTGCTATTTATGCTAACCTTTAAATTTATATCAAATTATGTTTTTATCTTTGTTTTAATAAATAAACAGTTTGTGTTAATTTCTTTTTTTTTTATGTGTCTATGTTAACTGTCTATGTTAACCCGAGAGACACTTTTAAGAGGTCGTAGTCTGTTTCATCATTTTTAAATTGTTCAAGTTTATGTTTAGATCCACTCAGAGTTTTTATTTCTAAGTTTGAAGCATTGTGGTTTAAACACTAAAAATATTTCCATTCTTACGTTAAAATAGTCTAACTCTAATATCACACTCGCTACTTCTGAATTTATTTTTCTTCTTTATCCTTAAGTTTTTTTTAATAGTTTGTTTAATTTCGGATAAGTATTAAAAAGTTAGCCAACGTGACGGTTAAACGAGCAAATTAGTTTACTTTGTGACAAACCAGCTTTTTCAGCACCTTTTAACATGCTAAAAATTTCTTTGTTGTTCTTTTGTTTAATGAGTAGACTTGAACACAACTTTAAATGTTTCAGCAAGAGCCATTTGATCTGAGTCTTTATCAGTTTTTAAAATTACAAAAGTCGCCATTTTGTTAATCTACATTTATTTGATCTTCGGCCAAAAGTTGAGCAAAGAGCTTCTTAGCGAGTCGTCTCCTTTCACCTTTTTAATTCCAACATTTAGTTTCAGTACTGTTTTATTTGTTTCAAACATGTCTACAAAAATACTTCTTGCTTTCAACTTCAAAAAGAGAATTCGTTTGAAAACAACAGATTCATTTACAAGTGAATATCTTTATAATTCAAATTTAATGTACAGCAACACCAATACTATTAATATTAGTAGTGATATTTTGTTATAACAGTATAATTTCTTAACGTAATTCAGTAAAAACTTTAATATTTAAAAATATAAATGCTGAGTCAGCATTGTTTTGTGAAAGAACTTTTGAGTAATTAAATTTAAATTTAAGAGATCTAGATCTAATTTTAAGTAAAAACTAAAATATTGATATAGCAATTTAAAAATGTTACACAGTTAAAAAGGACTGATGAGCTATTAATGAACTATAAAATTGATAACTTGGAATAACTAAAATAGTGTCAACATTTTTATAAATATCTTATACAATTTGTATTTTAAACTACGAAGGTTATTAAAATAATTATAGTTGGTTTATTTTCTATTTTGTTAATTTAATAATTTTATTGTTATTATTATTGAATTTAGTGTTATGTCTCTTTAATGTAAAAAATAACAATCTGAATTAAATCTAACTAGCTTTAGTCAAACTGGGTTTTTATTAAGATTTAAAAACAAATAATAAAAGTAAAAACTGAGAAAAAATATCATTAATTAAACTTAACCACTTAAAATACACAATGATATCAAAAGGACTTAATAAGTGGGATAAAAACTTTAAAGTTAAAAGAAATAACAAAAAGTACGAGGCTTAGTTTTACAAAAAACTGCAAACAAATTTTATCTATTTAAAATTAAGATAGATAAACATTCCTAAAATAAATTAAAATAATTCATGCATTATAGTTACAAGGAGAATTTAATTACTAAAATAATGAACTAGCCAACAGCTAAAAATCTTTGTAGGAAAAAGAGAAACAAAGCATTTTCATTAAATAAACTAAAACCAAAAGTTTAAAACACATAACTTAAATAGTTAAATATATTATTTTACATATTATTTCTACAAACAAAACACTACAAAGAGATTACAATTTAGTAGATTTACTTTTTACAGTCGGCTTTGAATTTCCCAGAACTAGCATTGTTTTTTGCTAGTTTTTGTTTGATGCAATTTTTTAACACAGTATATTAGTTCCGAAAATATTGTTTCTAATAAGCTTTGAACAAACCTAAATGCTGTTGATTAGTTTTCTAATTTAAAAAAATAATTAGCATTAGAAAAAACAAATATTAAGTAAGATTTAAAAGGTATTTTAAAACAACTTTGAAAATTCATGCTTGTTATTTGAATGTTTAAAGAAAACCTTAAATCTTTGTACTTGAATTTTTAAATTAGAATATAATTGTGTTTTTAAATTTTAAAATCTAAATCATATAAAACCACTACTGTTTTTAAACTATAATTGTGTTCTTTAACATTTTTGAGTGATAGCTTTAGAAAACTTAAACACAAATAATTAACAACATGATCAACTTTTTCTACGAAAACTTACAATTACAATAAATTTTGAAAAAGTTAAACAAAAGATACACGCTTGTACCAATTCTAAAATGTTTAGAAAATTTTGCGATGAGATCCATAGGTACTTAATGGAGTTCGAATTTAAAATTACTATAATTATTTAGCAGTTTTACAATAAAAACATTGACTAATTAAAATTTAGTTTGAAATTAAGCTTTTATATTAAGACCATATAACTGTAATATACACTAAAATAATAAATCAAAAAAAGATACGATTTTGGCTTTTGATACAATCAAGAATTTCAACTATCTTCTACAAAAAAAAACTTTTTAAGAATCCACAGCAGTGTTTCCAGAACTTTAAAGCTATAAAGAAGAAACTCGTTTTTAAATAACCCTTTTTTATAAAAATCTTTAAAATGATCGTCACTTCATACTAAATACCTCAGAGAATCTGGTGTTGTAAAATTTCTTGCAATTATTACTCTTTAATGGAATACCAGTTTCATTTGCTACTTCATTTGTTTAAACTGCTGAGAAAACAGAATCAGTCAACCGGAACAAAAATTTCATGTTCAATGTTGTGTAAAATAGGAATATTAATAAATTTCACAAAATTTGGTCTTAGTTTTGAAATGAACAAGCTCAAGTAAACACCTTAGACTAAAGAAAAAAACTAGTTTAAATATATTTTCAATATTTAATATAAGACTTTTTGTAGTTCTAATATTAGTTAAAGTCCTTAAAATAGTTTTTATTTAGTTTAATTAATTTGTGAAAATTCTAGTTATTTTTGTAGTTTTATAAAAGATATTCATTCACTAAGTTGTTGTGTCTATCTTTTATAAAGTAGAGTCTAGTATTTAAGAATTCAATTGATAACAGGAGAGTATTAAAACTCTCTATAAATATATAAAAAGGTTAAAAATGCTGCTATGCTACTTTTAATGTGCTCTAAATATGCAATCAACTGAAACAAAGGAGCAGCTGTTAAATTTGCACCTGGGGACAAAAATGCACGAGTGCACAAAGTTGCATGGAGATACTTTTGCATGAAGACACTTTGCATGAGCAGACATTTAGGAATGATTAATTTTTCTTTTATCTATTTTCTTTACTATCCCTGTTACCCCTAACCATTACCCTCGGTCGGTAATTTTTTTTTTTATTTCTATTTACTTTATTTTGTTTATTTGTTATTATGTTATTTGTTTACTTTTTTTTCACTGTTACTCTTAACCCTTACCCTCGTTCGGTAGCTTTTTTTTCGACTATTTATTTAATAACAAGTTTCATTAGTTTTTATTTTATTCTTATTTTTAATATCACTGTTACCCCTAATCCTTACTATCGGTCAGTTACTTTTTTTTTAATTATGTTTTAGTTTTATTTTGTTTTTATCTGTTCTGTATTTTTTTACTCTCATGCAAAAATGTAACTCGTGTTAAATTAAATCTTGGTGCAAAATCGTCTTCGTTTTGTTTCCTCATGCAACTTTTTGCCCTCGTGAAATTTTGGCGTTGTGAAAAATTTGGCTTTGTGTAATTTTGTCTTAGTGCAATTTAGACCTGATTCCAAAACAAAGAGTATACTGCCTGATGCAAATTTTAATATGTAACATAGCAATATAAATAAAGTTCACAAAATTTTATTTTAGTAGTTAAAAGAACAAACTAAAGTAAACACTTTGAAATCGAGAGAGAAACAATTTGAGTTTTTGTTAGAGATTTATTTGTTAACTGCAAGTTTACTTATTATATTTTTTGAATGTCAAATTTAATATTTTTTCATTTTTAGTTTTAATTTCAATTATAGTCCTCAAAATACTTTTTACACAGATTAATTAAATAGTTAAAGTTCTAGTTATTTTAAAGTTTTAATACTAATTAATTATAATAATTAAGGTATAGTTTTGTAATATTATTTTATTGTGGTTTAAGAAAAGTTTATTCACCCACTGAGTATTTGTGTCTACTGAAGATAAACTAGTGTCTAGCATTTATAAGATGTCAATTATTTAAAAAGTTGTTGTAATAGGTTTGATAAAATTCTCCAGGTATTCAAAGTAAAAGTTTTTATGTGAGTTTTTGGTACCAAAAAAATATTAAACTAAAAACTTTTCTTAAACACTATAAACTCATAAAAAAGATACTGTAATCCTACTTTATATCGGCTTTATCAAGAATAAAACTCATTAAAAAAATTATTATAGATATTTCACATCTAACTAAAGATATGTTGTTTCACATGTGAATTTTTTTTAAACTCCTTGATTTTTTCAACTTATTTAGTTATATCTGTTCAAAACTCCAGGTTTTTTCTGTTTTTTTCAAGTTTCAGGTTTCCAGGTTTCAAAGTTTTGTAACAACCCTGTAATAAGTTATTAGATATAAGTAGTAGTCAAAATTGTTCATATAGACCAAACAGCTATGGTCACACCGCATTTTTTCGGTGTTTCTTACAAAGAACTTACCAAGAATTTCAAAGGTAAGTTAGTTGTTGCCGTCTTACTATTTATCATTCTTCTTTATCGTATTTAGCATTGCTTATGCAACACATCATGTTCAATACCGTGTTACGTTGAAAAGTAAACAAAGTTCTCAAAATTAGTTATTAGTTAGGAAAATAACCAGCTGAAGTAACCACCTTGACGTCAACTTAGAACAGGTTTGAATAGTTAGTGAGGTTAATTTCTTTCAGGTTTAAGAATTTTGTCGAGGTCTTTGAAAAATAAATTTGTTTGTTTTCAGCATAAAAGTAATTTTAGAGTTTAAAAGATCTTTTATAGTATAGGAATATTGAAAATATACTGAAATGTTACTTAAAATGAGCTTTTTATGTGCAGTCAACCAGAACGAAGAGAATTTCTGAAACAAAAATTTGTGTTTAATCATGTGTATCATAGCTATATAAATAAAGGTCTCAAAATAAGTTATTAGTTGTAAAAAGAACCAGCTGAAGTAACCACCTTGAAGTTAACATAGAACTAGTTTGAATAATTATTAGAATAATATTGGTCAATTTTAGGTTAACTCATTAATTGTTTATCATTGTTAAGTACAGGGTTCCCAATTATCTAAAAATCCCTATAATTCCCTATAAATCCCAAGAAGTTTTCAATATTCTAAAAAATCCCTAGAATTCTCAAGAAAAAATTGTAAAATATTTGAAAATCCCTATAAGTTACTTTTTTTGCTTGGTGATTAAAATTTTTCTGATAATAATCTCAATATAATTTTTTTTTTGTAAATTTTGTTTGTATCTAAAGTTATATGCGTTCTTTTCAGAGTGAAAACATAAAAAACATTTGAAAAATAGTATTGCTGTGGTAGCAATGAAAACATTATGCATCACTTTTTTGTATGATTTTATACGTGGAAAAGTAAATTTTCGCATAAAAGTCGTTTAGTGACTTAACATGCTTATTTCTTTAAAATAATTTGACACACAGTATTAAAATTTTACTTCTTTTAAACAAAAGTTTAATATACTGAAAATATTTTTTTACAGGACTGCCATACACTCTGATTAACTCAGGCTAGATTAAAATATTGAAAAAAATTACGGTAGTTTTTATATCTTTTAAGTCTCAGACTAGTTCATATAAATTAAATTTGTTTTCCTATAAATTGTTTTTTACCAAGTCTTTTTGTTATCATATAAGTGCTTAAGGTAATTCTGATTGATTAATAGTTTTTTTTTTCTTATTTTCATATTTAAACATTTTTATAAACCCAGGCTTGCTTAATACAAGTCCGATTCAGTTTCAGATTGTATCAGTGATGCACAATAAAAAGAATATTGTAGTTGTCAAAGTACTATTTAAATTATTTTTTTAGTGTACTTATTTACTACATTGTTATCAAGAAATAAAAATTAAAGTGATTAAATTTATTAATTTGCTGTATAAGATAAATTAGGTCTTTTAAAAACTATACAAAATACAGTAACCTCTATAATTAAAAATATGTATAAATACAGTCCACAGAAAAGTGCGTAAAGATGTGAGAGATCGTAAAGAAACGAGAGGTACCAAATATACTTACTATAATGGCTGTTTTATATATTGATTCTAGTTATAAGCAGACTGGGAACTTTCCCACTTTTAATAATTTGTTTACTTTATTTATAATTTTGAAAACAAAAGATAAAACTATACATATTTAAAAAAAAAGGTTTCAAATTTATGCAAAATAATAATACTTGTAGAAAAAATTTACTAATTTAAACAACAAATAGATTTTTGCTTTATATTTGTTTATATGTGACTTATTTGATACTTAACATTTATTTTCTATTCTACTTCGCAAATTCAATTTATAATTAAGTATTTTTTAACAATTAAGAAATGGTGTGGTGTCTATATTAAAATTTGTTTCTATAGTCTTTAAAAATTGTTCGCCTTTAGAGCTGTAATAGATTTCTTCTTTTAAACAAAAATATATAAAGAATAAAAAAAATATTTAATAAAAATTGTTTATGTTACTAAAAGTTTTTTAATTAGACCTTTGCCCGCATAAGGATAACCTTCTTTTACATTGTATTAAAATATTATCTATTATCTTATATTAAACTAAATGTTTATCAATAAGTAAAGGAACATAAGTTCACAAAGTCTAAAGATATAAAGAGGTGAATTAGCATTTAAAAGCATATTTTAAATTAGAAATATACAATAAACCTATTTTGTGCAATATTAAAAAGAATTAAAATTTTCTATTTTTTGAATTTTTTAGAATTCTAAAATGCGTAACTAAACGAGAGTGCGTAACGTCACGAGTGCGTAAAGATCCGAGAGGTTACTGTACCTGTTTTATCATAACTCATATATTAAATTACTATAATACTACTTCAGCTTAGAGTTTAAAGAATCTATAGCTAAATTTTTCATTATATACTCTAAGCTACATAAGATAGACATAAAGACTGTGAAACATCAGACTCTATTCCAGGGGTTGGCAGGTAGTTGACTGTTGCGGGCCATATTTCAAATTTCCAAAGTCTTCGCGGGCCGCAGTTTTAGTTTTAGCGACATTTAAATAATCTTTTTGATTTAGTTTTAGTCACACTAGAGAAAAGTTATACTTTTATTCAACTTATTATTTTAAATGACTTTTAGCTATACATAGAATGCCTGTTTAAATTAATATTTATTAGAATAGAATTTACGTTGACTAATATACTTAAGTGTTAATAAACTATTTACTTTCATAACTAATAATTAAACTTAATACTAATGTAAATTTACTTACAACCTAACTTGAAAGACAATTTATGGGTTACTTTTACACATTTGTTATATTATCAACCCTTTTTTCTTATAATTTTTTTCTAAGAATATTTACTTAAAAAAAGTTTTTGTGTGTTAAATAATTTAGACTCATTAAAAAATTTAGTATTTAGTTAACTTTTTAAATTAATAACTTTTTGTATTCCAGAAAGCTAAAACAAGTTCTTTAATAATATATCTTATTAGTAATTAGTCTTTTACATAGTTGCCACTTAAAAAGCAAAAATGTCTAAGTTTTTTAAAAGTTGAAAAAGCTAATAAATATTTGTTAATCAAGCTTAGATACCTAGTTAAAATATCATCATTATCAAAAAGTACAAAAAATGTAAGAAAACAAGAAAAAATTACAATTAGTAAACTACACTACAGTTATAAAAACTATTTTGAGAATTGGAAGATTTCTTTAAAGTGAATGAAATAAAGTTTTAGCACACACCTGAGTTTTCAAGCTTTTAAAATAGCCTTTTTGTGTAGCAAACCAGTTAAAATAAAGCTCACAACCTAAAGAAATAACGATGGTTATTAACAGTAAATAAGTTACATGCCAAAATAAACATAAGTCAGTTGGAATGGACAATAAAGTTTCTTAAAAATTGAAAAAAAAGTATAACATTTTATTGGGTCATTAGCGAAGTAGAAAATCTTTTTTTTTATTAAGCATTATAGCAATTCTTTATCTGCAATAAGAATACTGCATTTAGAAATAATGCTGGTAAAGTATAAATCGAGCTACAGTAATAAAAAAAAACGTTAGTTAGGAGTTATTGCAAGAAACTATAAAAAACAAATCACCAAATTTAGTTCCAGCAAAGCACATGATTATCTTTAGTAAATACAAATTGATCAGAAAAAACTGTTAAGGAAAGTTATAAAGTAAAAACAATTATTACTTAAAATGAGATACCGTTTATAATTAAAAACTTTTTTAAAGAATTTTTGTTGGCTGTAATGAAAAACTTTTGTTTATTTCTTCAATGACAACAAGAAGTCGTGTTTATGAAATGCATTAAGGTTATAAAGTCGAATAAATCAAATTAAGACTTTATTCAATCTGTTAACATGAGAGCACTGATAGAAAAACTATTGCTCATCTGAGAATTTTTATTAGAGATGTTTTTACTAACTTGAAATTTTAGTTCCAACGCGAAGCACAACAATCGGATAAATTTTACAAGTAAAGGTGCAATGCACCAATACAAAGTTTTTGGAAGTACAATTCCTTTTTTTTTTTTACTTTTAGTATAAAGTTTAATTAAAGTTAAAAAAATGTCTTGAAAAATACTGTTAAGCTACTTCAAGAAATTTTTTAATGAAAAAATATTTATTTCCTAAATTTTTTGCGTCAAATTGAAACTTCATTACTTTACATGTAAAAATTGTTTGAAATTCCAGGTTTATCAAAAGTTCTCAAATTCAAGTTTTTTTTCCAGAATAAATAAGCACAAATTTTCAAATTCAAAGCTTTTCCGACATTTAAGTTTTTTGGCAACACTGATTGTTCACACTTAAATGTACACAATAATATAAATAATATTTTGAATTATATCAGCTGCAAAACTTAAAATTTAACAAATTTTATAACTCAAACTAACACTGTGGGTTGAGCAAAACATACATCATAAGTTTAATTTGCCACTCTTTCAAGCAAAAACGCCAGTCTGAGTCAACAAAACATTCCTGATATTTTGTATACAAAAAGCAATTCTAGCCAAAAACTTAAAAAATTACTTAGTTGGCCTGAGATTTGAAGTCTTCAAATAGCGATAGTTTGAGTGTGTGGTAATGTTTAGTTGTTTATTTGCTTGAATTTGAACTATTTTGATTAACAATGTACAAACTTAATAAATTTACCATCCCTAAGTCTAGATTATATTTAGTATGTAGCTCCAAAAAACAGCAATTGTGTGTATTGATTTGCAAGGCATTAAAATTCTATTAGTTTAACAAAAATAGTTTGAAAAATGAAAATTTATACCTAACAAAAACTATATTAACTTGTGTCATGTATATTGTTTTAAATGTGTTTGTACAAACTTAAGTATTACATGTAGAAACAACATTTTTAGAAAACTATGCATAAACTAAACTTAAACTAACTAAAGTATTAAATAATAAAGTGGTTTAAAACATGAGCATCTTTTTAAGTTGGTGTGCATAGAAGTTAATTTATATTGCAAAGAAAACTTCTAGAAAATTAAAATATGTCAAAACAAAAGTCAAATAAACTTTATTTCTTACTACTATGTTATTTTAAATATTTTTACACTAAAGTATAACACTTACAAATTAAAAATCTATAAAAGAAACTTAGAAATAAAAAATATTTAAAAAGAATATTTAAGTCATAAAGAAATGATACTTTAGTTAATTACTGTGCAGTACTTTTGCACAAAATTTAAAACAACTGCATTTAGTTATTTAATAAATAGCTACTATATAACTAACTTATTAAATCCAAGCACTATTGACACTTTATTTTCAGGTATTTACATGCTGTTGTAAAAAAGAAGTTATTATGATACAGAGAAAAATATCCTGTTAGAATGCTAATCTGTCTTTTTAATATTTTTAAACTCAAGTTTCTTCTAATTATTTTTAAATGTTATACAGAGATTTGAAACCAAACTAATCAAATTAAATCGAATTACCGAAAAAAACTTAACTTGAAATATATTTTTGCTCAGCGGGCCACATTTACATGCTCGCGGGCCACAAATTTTTTTTCGCGGGCCGCAATTGGCCAGCGGGCCGCAGTTTGCCGACCCCTGCTCTATTCTATAATAAAAGTCAATTTAATAACTTGATGATAAAAGTATAGTATGACAAACATAAAATAATTAATAAAATTAAGTTTAACAAGAGTATGTACAGTATCTTAATATAGTTGTTCTTTAATACTATCAACCAAGCAAAATTTTTTTGATAATTTCCCTCTAAATTTGCTGCATTTTATAGATTTCCCTAAAAATTATTTTGAAATTTTAGTGGGAACCCTGTTAGTATAAGATCTTTTATAGTTCAAGTTTTCGTGAAACTCCTTATTAATAATTTTGACATAGCTTAATTACAATTGTTAAAAATCTAATTTGTTCAAAACTTAATTCTAGGTAAATATAAAATCCAAGGTTTTGTTTTTATAGCAGTATTTTGTTGTGGTTTTATAAAAGAATATTCATCCACTTGGTTGTGTCTAGTTTTTTTATGAAATATCTAGTAGTAAACATAAATATTAATAACAGGGTTTCCATTAAATTTTTAAGTTTTTTAACCAGGTATTCAGAATATCCTCTAAGTTGTAGAAAATACACGTTATTTTCATCTTTTTTCAGTATGAAATTAAGTACAGGTTACAAAACTGTCTTTGACTTTATAAAAAATCAAAAAAATATTGTTATGTTAATTAAGCTTTGTTTGTCATAAAAAGGTTCTAACAGATAAGAAAAATTAATGACACGATAAATTTTTTGCATTTAGCAAAAATTTTATTACTTCAAAAATATAAATTATTCAAAATTCTAGGTTTTTCAATAGTTTTTGTAATTGCTGTTCAAATTTCAAGACTATTCAAATTTTCACTAATTTCAGTTTTTTTTGATTACTTCTTGTATTCTCCCCCTTATTGCCAAACTTTTTTTTCTCCCTTTTGCCACCTTGGTAGTTATTGTCCTGCGACGTAATAAAATTGACCAAAAAAAAGAATCATATGCCTCTTTAGAAAACTCTGCCCTAAAAGAAAAAAAAAAAAAATTATGTCGAGTAGTAGATGATTGTGTTTCGAAGTTTTTAAATTAAATGTTAAATTATTTTCTTAATTTTTTAAAACCATTAAAGTTAATATTTGTATACCTTATAGTTGTGTAATAATTTTTATTTGATAAACTGAAATTTATTTAATAATAAAACACTGATTGTATCTACTTGATATTGAAAATAAGTTATAAAAAAATTTCTAGTAGAGTTGATTTAATATAGTTGAAAACCATGTTTTTTATTTGAAAACGAATTAAGTAAATTTAGTTCTTATATAACTATTTTATAGACTAATTAATATTTTAAAATTAACAAAAAAAAACATGTCAGAAGAAAATATACATAATACCATTGGTAAAAAATTTGTTGGTATTTGCAGGGAAAGTGTTGAAAATAATTTTGACAAGAAAGTTCTACAAAAGTATAGCTCTATTAATAAAAAAAGTTTGTTTATTTTGTAACACAATTTGTAATATAAAGATTATTAAATTCACACTCTCAAAAATGTTGGTTTTTATCAAAACATTTTATTTCAAAAAGGTTAAATAGAAAGATACAAACATTATTAAAAATTATCACAAAAAATGCGTAGTATTTGTTTGACTTTAAAAACTAACCCTTTAAAGGTATTAAAAAAAGTGCACTTTGTTCTTTTAAAATATTCATATGTTTTTTCATAAAACTTCTCTAAAACGTAACAGCTTAATATTAAAACTATTTACCTTTTTTTATTATGACTATAACGTGTTTCAATTTTTTTTAAAGTTTTTAATACACATTAACGGTGTTTAAATAAAGTATCTTTTTTCACGATCTTTAAACAACTTTTTATTTTTCAAAGTTAAGAATTTAATAAAAACAAAACTTTAACTTTTGTAATAGAAACCTTTTGAATTTTTTTTTTTGTTTAAGTTGTCTTTTGTAGAAATTTTAAAATTTAAAGCAGTAGCTTGAACATTATATACATTTACTATTAAATGCTTACTACTAGTTTTAAATAGAAGTTTAATATTTTGTATATACCAAAGCACAATAACGTTTAATAATTTTTTAGGTTGTGAGACATTTAATGACATTAACAGTTTTACAATAATAAAATTGTACAATTTTTTTTTTTAATGAAAACGTAGAAAGTAAACTGAGCGATTTTTTTGAAGGCAAGCTGAACATTCAAAACGTTCTAGCTACCCATCAACAACTTTTAATCTGGAAAAACCTTCTACAACAACTTATGGCTTTATAGAGCGCTGTTTTACAGTACTCGTCGACACAGAAAATTTTATGGAGCTGGACTGTTATCATGTATTGAAAATACTCAAAAGTTCAGGCTTGTTAATTACATCAGAACTCGAAGTCTACAATGCAGCTAATAGATGGTTGAGCTTTGATATTGAAGAACGTGGTAAATTTGCAAAAGATCTTTTACTGGCAGCTCGATTACCATTGTTGTCGGACCTTACCTTAGAAAATTTACTTTAGAGTTCTTCCTCCTTTAACAAAATCAAAGAATCTCATGAAACATTAGAGGAAATTTCAAAAGGAAGTAAAATTTATTACCAAAAAAAGTCGAATATTTACTATACATCCAGGTACTGTACGCAGAGATCATTCAAAGTGCTATTCTGTGGAGGTCGTATAAAAAAGAATAAGAAGAAGCCTGTCAGCAGAGTTACTCAGGTTGATGTGAGCAATTTCGATGTTAAAGCTTTGGCTGCAATAAAGCGGAGCAGGTACGAGTTCAATGCTGTTTGTCTGAAAGGTGAGGTTTACGTGTTTGGCGGCATAAAAAGTGGCAGTGCTAGAGATGAATTAGGTCTTAGCCGTACCATAAGCAGCGTGGAAAAGTACTTGCCTTCTAGTAACACCTGGGAAAAAATTGCAGAGCGGCGAATGGAAGCAACTACTTGTGCGCATGCGCGTTTCAGGGCAAAATATTTACCTTTAGAGGAAACACGCGTGATTATCCGGACGCGTGTGGACTTTGTTGGCAGTTCAGCACGGAAGGTACATTGAAATATTCGTGGAAAAGAATAAAATCCATGCATAACTGCAGAATGTCGGCAGCTTGCGCAGTTTACGAAGAAAAAATTGTAGTTTCCGGTGGAAGCTTTTACAGAGACACACTAAACACGGTAGAGGCATACGACGCTGCCGCTGATAAATGGACAAGGATGCCAAGCATGATTGAGAAAAGACACAGCCACAAATTAGTTGTGATGAGAGACAAGTTGTTTGTATTCTGTTGGTTTATTAAGAGTACAAAGTGTGAGTATTTTGACAAGTTGAGTAACATGTTTGTTGCTTTAAAAGCGCCCAGCTGGTTTTTCACACACAATAAGAACGAAGTGTTATCGATCGGTACTGAAATATTCATTTTTCAGTCGAAATCACCAAACGTAATTGTTTATGACGTTGAAAAAAATTCATGTTCGAAAAAGGCATTTGAATTTATAAAGGGCATATCTTTATTTTCCTGTGTAAAATTACCTATTTACTAGAAAATTTTTGTATAATTTAGACGAATTTGTCTGTTTTTATTCGTATAAAAGATATTTTTTGTTATATAAAACATTACTTTATTTACATTCTAATAAAACGTAGTGAAACTTTATGCTGTCGTTTCCAATAAAAATTACTGAGCTGTAGTTTAACAAAGTCAATATCAAATTTACAGATCTGAAAAGAAAATTAACTTAATATGCTGATTTTATAGTAAACAATTAAACAGGTCTTATTTTTTTACGAGAAGTTTAATTCTAAAACTTATCTAAACTTTTTATGCACTTAGTTATTAGCTTTACACAAATTTAGATTTAAAACCTACTTAATATTTTATTTAAAACGGTCAAATGTTTTTTTAAATGATGTAAATTCTCTCAACTTTTTGTCTTTATAAAGTAATTACAGCTAAAAAAAAAATTCTTTACCAATAAGGTATGTTTTTGAAAGGAGTTTAACATTCGTTGTACGATTAAACAAACTTTATGTAAACCTTGGATTTCATGAGTTTGTTTTCAACAAGTTTTTAATATATAGTACAAAAAAATGTTTTACACTTCTATTATCTGTGAGAGGATTCCAATTTAGCTGCATTTTTTTATGTAACAAGTAAAACGTTTAGAAAAATATTCTCACAGACCTAAATACGTAGAAAAAATCTATAGCTGGCTTAAAAGTTTTGCTTAAAAGAAATGGTATAATATAATTAAATAATGTTGTTATAACTGCTAAAATAAAGCACTTGTAGTTTGTAATTATTACACTTAGAGCTTAATTCTTGGTCTGTACATATTTTTTGTTTTTAACAGTACGGTTTTGGCTTAAAGGTATACTGAAAATAATTTTGGTTTGCTTTGCGGACCGAAGTTTCTAATACTTTTAAAAGAAAAAGTAAAAATAAAGGAAAACTGTTGAGTATAAACCAGGATTTCCTAAACTTTTTTTCACGTGGTTCCCTTTAAGAAATTAGAAAAGCTATGACCTCTTGTACTAAAATTACTAAAAATGTACCGTAATAAACACCTTTTTTTTATCTCTTCATCAGCAACTGTAGAATATCTAGTGTAAGTTTCAAACTATGACCTCACGACCCCTTGGTGGTTCCTTTACTGCTAATGCTCCCCGCCTTTAGCCCACTTTAGGAAACCCTGGTATAACCGCTATACCATATCTTATAAAGCCAATCTTAGCTTGCATAAGAAATTCATAATTTAAAACCAATAACAGCAGATTTCTGCAGTATTGAAAAATAACATAACGAGTAGATTTTAATCTGAATCACACTGGAAAAGTAAGTATTTATCTGTATAACAAACTCAAAATAAACCTACAAATAATTCAACGTAATAATTAACAAACTATCAACCGTTTTGTTTTACTGACAACTTTACAACTTAAATACTGATAACATATTAGGGTATAATATTTAATTAAGATATTATAGTATATATATATATATATATTAAAACAAAACAGGTTAAGTAAATTGCTATAAAACTGAGATCGGTAGTTTTATTTAGTAATAAATTCGATAATTTAAAAAAAACTTCTCTGTTGGCTGTTACCGTTTTGTAAACGTTGAAGAAAAATGAAACGCTACGTTCATCAAATTGCAACGAAAAATATTGTTGCCACTGGTTTTTGGGAAATTAATTCCAGATTTTGTAAGTTTCTTTCAAGTTCTAACTCAAATACTGGCTAAAAAAGTTTTCAACTCAAAATTAAGTTTAAATAGCAATAGCTTTATAAAAAAATTCCCTGACCCATAAAATTTAGTTTTTTATGAGGAATGTTATAACTTTTAAACAAACTTAATGCCAATATTGACTTGCATGAATTCATATTCAACGATAGGTTTTTCAATGTTGTGTTACTTATGTTGAAAAAATAATATTGAAAGTATATTTAAGAAACATGCTTTCAGTTTCCATTATCATCTAGAGGATTTGAGGTCAGCAGCATTTTTTAAGTAACAAGCCAAATTTTCTAAAAAAAATCTCACAGACCTGACTGTTTAAAAAAGGAATCTTAAGCGGGCTGCGGTTACTTAGAATTTATTCAGAAAAAAACAAAAAACGGTATTATACAATCAAAAAGTGTGTTTAACTGGTATTTTGTAATTTTACGCTAAGAGCTTAACTGTTTTAACAGTATGTATTTGGCTCAAAAATTTTTGCTTTGCGGACGTAGTTTGTAATTGTATTAAAAGAAAAATAGGTAAAACTTATTTCAAACTTCTTTATCAAAAAACTGATGTGTATTAATACGAAGCCTTTGTCTTATGAGATAAAACTCAGCCTTCATTGGAAATTCGTGAAAAAAACATGTAATAGTAGGTTTGTGCAATGTTAAAAAATAACAGAACAAACAAAATTAATCTGCATAAAAGTAGAGTAGTAAGTATATATCAGTATGAATAACTCAAAGTAAAGCTTTAAATATTTGAAATTAGTATTTAACAGACTCTTCAGTTTAGGCTAATTGACAACTTTACAACTTTAACATATATAAGTCTGTATAGGTCGAAAAAAAATAAAAAAAAGCAACTGATTATTAGTTTGACTAAAAAACTAATTTAGACCACTATTTTTTTGGTTTTATTTTATCTTTACGAAGTTTAGAAAATAATTTGTATTAAAACCTTTTAAAAATATATGTAAGGGCAGAAACAGAATATGTAAAAAAACAAACTTAAAACCGTGAAAATAAGTTTATTTTATTATAAAAAACAAACAAAGCGAAATATTAGAATATGACATCCATACTTTTAATGTGACAGCATTATTTTAAAGAGTTAAACATAAGCTTGATATTCTAATTGTATATAAGTTGATATGTAAAAAAAAATATGCGTAAATAAAATACTCCGAAACATTGTAAAAATACAAAAAAGTTTTAGTTAAAACTAAAAAAAAAATATTGTACAATAGCAAAATTTTTGCGCTTTTCTCATCGCTTTTGACGAAAAAGCCGTTTTGTTTAAAACCTCATTTGGCGGCAGTTCCTCTCGCCGGCCACGGACAGCACAAGGTCGAACCTGAGGTCGGGATGGATGTGCCAAAGTGTGGGCACGATGCGGACGAACCTGGCGTGCACCGGCCGGTCGAACTGATTCGTCTTCCATTGGTACCGGTCCGTGTTGCCGTGGAACAGCTGTGTGACGTAATAAGTTAGATGTTTGTGACGTAATAAGTTAGGTGTTTGTGAAAATATTAGAAAATTGAAATAAATTGAATGTTTGTGGACAGAAGTAAGCTTTTCTTTTAGCTGTTTTTTTAATTTTTTGAAACCATTTCGTTTAAAAAGAAATTTAAAAGCCTAAAAGTGTTACTTTATTTATAATTATAACTGTTTGTTTCTTAACAAATTTTAAAGCCGTTGTTAACATCTTTAATACAGCGCTAAGCTAAACTATTTCGTTGAAGTAAGCTATTACGATTAAAATAAGCAACTTTAGCGAAATGATTCGCAAAAGTTTTTATTAGTTTTTAGAATTTTCCAAACAATTAGTTTATGTATGTTGAAATCTAAATGTGTTTTCTCTGTATATAAACTACGATATACTTGGTTATATAAACAAATACATTTGGTTTAGCAATATAAGTATGCAAACAAATGCATATAAGGTAAAACTTGATTCGTTTGTTTTTTATAGGTCTTACTAAAAAATACATATTCAAAAACATAAGAAATTGATTAAACCATTTAAAGATACAGAATCTTTTTTAATCAATGAAAAACTAAATTATATATTTTTAATGTCTTGCTAAACTTTTCAATCTACAAAAATTTCAAACTGTCTAAATGTGTTTAAAATAATAGTAACATCCTTGTAAGTTTTATCGATGGTAGATTATATGCTGTTATTTAGTTTTATTTTATATGACGTTGTAGAAAACAAAATTGTGTATTTTAATCGTTAGGTTTCGTGTACAAAATTCTTAAAATAACTTAATTATCGAGCGCGATTTAATAAACAATTGAACTGAAAAGTGTTAAAATTTGCACAAACTGTAAAACGTTCTCAAATAAATAGCCTCCTTTTTTTTTTTGAAAAGCTAAAACTTTAAACTTAGACAATAAGAAATATATTTTTAAGGCATATCTTAAAAGCAAACATGCAAAGTATAAAAACTTTAAATTGTTTACTGCGATGTAAACATTTTTTGTAATAAGAAATAAAGTTTGAAACCATACTAAAAACTTTTATATACATATTCTTACCATAGGCTGCCCTGCACCGTCCATTATGTACCTGAGCTGATTAGGGGAATTCCCGTATTGCACCTTGTAAGCGGTGACGTAATGATCCGACCCGGTAGCCCTGCCCTGCGTCACCGCCCCGAAAACCTGCTTCGGTTGCAGCAGATCCACCTGGATCCACTTGTAGCTCGCTGTAGTGATGTTTTAAATTTAAATTTTTTAAAGTGTTTTTTTTAATGCCAATACTAACTTACAATTTAAAAATATACAAAAAAAAGTTCACAGTTCTCACAACACTAAAACAAAACAAAAAAAATACAGTTTTAAAAAAATGTACAACTCTTTAAAAATTTAAAGATAATAAAACACTAAAGCAAAACCAACAAGGGTTGTCATCTGACGGGCGATGATAACTAACAGCTATAAAACATATTTAAAAAATAAAACATTAAAATTTCTTATTAAAATAATAAACAATGAACTTTACCGCAAGATCAACAACAACAGCATCCGAGACAATCCTACGACCGGTTTCGTCCTTTTTAGGACTCATCAGGCAGGAATAGTCGCGAGAGACCGCTATTGTGATCTTAAACAAGCGGGCTTAAGTACGAAGTACTGAAGCGACCGTTTGTGGGTAAAATTGAAAAAATAACATTTATTATTAAAAAAAATTTATTATAATAAATAAATCCTTAAAAACCCATAAAACATCAGCAAAACCAACAAGGATCGCCATCCGAGGGGCTCCAAGCGCCTGCCCCCATTTCACTGTCGAGCCTGGCGTGTTGAGCCGTGTTGATTGTTTTGTTTCCGAAACTTCCGCTAGACGACAGCTGCGAGTCGCTGATGTAACCGCTCTTCATTCCCGCCAAGCACTGGTTGTCTGTTGAAAATTATGTTAACGAATTTTATAAATTTTATATAACCAGTTTTATAAACAATAAACAAAATTTTTTCTAATTTATCTGCATAAAAACAGCTAGAAAACTTTTTAAAGTTTCAATTGTAGACTTTGATTTTAAGTTCTTAAAATAAAACAATTTTACAACATGTAAATACAAAAAATTTATTTAGGCGTGAAGCATTTCAGAAATATTTTGACAACAGACTCAAAAGTTTGATACAAATGCTTTGTCGCATAAAGCTTAAGGATACTACGAAAACTAAAATCTACTTTGTTTGCTAAAACAAGAAGCAATCTTATATTTGCTAACGACTCACTGTTGATTTTAGTTTCTTCCAGCAGTATCTCGCACCTGAGATCGGGATGAGTGTTCCACGACACGGGAACGATCCTGATTATCCTGCACCTCTGCGATCTTTCGAACAACGTGTACTTGTGCGAATGTCTGTCACTGTTCCCTTTGAACACCTGTGTAAACGTGTTTGATACAGCTTTATCTTTTTTTTTATTAAATTAAAGTATATTGACATCAAACATAATTAATTTTATTAAATTTATCTTTTTACTGAGTTTTACGTTTATATTTAAAATACTTAACTTAAAATTTAGTAATCTATAAATCCAAGTATAATTTTGTTTTTAATAGTTAGTTTAACTACTAGATGTTATAGTTCAATAAATGTTACAAGTCTTTTGAAGCTACTGAATATTAATTAGTTCAAATAAGTAACTTTTTGAACTTTGTTTTTAAGCGTATAAAAGTTCATGTACTGTAATCTTCTTACAATTTTAATTATATTTTAAACAAACTGCAACCGATTTAAATAATTGAACATGTTTTACAAACATTAGGTTGTCCCGAATAGTTCATCACGTAGCGGAGGTTGTGCTCGTTCGGACCGACCTGAACCTTGAAAGCTGTGACGTAATGGTCGCTTCCGGTCGCCCTGCCCTGGGTGACCACCCCGCACACGTTCTCGTCCTTCAAAAAGTCTACTTGCAAGTACTTGTAAGTGCCTGTTTGAAATAAAAATTGAGGACGCTTTTTTGTGTAGAAAGATCTGTGCTACTAAAAAACCGCTGTAAAAGCTCGTTTAGAACAAATTAATTCGAGCATAGGTTTTAACTTGAAGAATGAATTATTTAAAATACCTGATGCTAGTAACTATATCTTATTCTATTTTTACTATTATTATCATTATTAAGATATTCCTAAAATTCTACTTGAAAAAACTAGTTTTCAAGAGCAGAAAAGTTTTCAAAGAAAATAATAGACAACTGCGGTTTCATGTTCAACTTAATGTAAGTTTCAACAACAAACTTGGGTTGTGGTCACTTGGACTCCAAGCTCCGGCCCCGTCCTGGCCGTCCAACCTTGCTTGCCGGTGGGTGTTGTGGGACTGGTTGCCGAAACTTCCGCTGCTCGAAAGCTGGTGGTCGCCGATCTGTCCCGACTTCATGCCGGCAAAATAGTGCAGCATGGTCGAATCTGCGGGAAAAAAATTGAATTGACTGTCTTGTTCAATATTAATTTCAATCAAAAACTTCAATCAAACGGTTTAATTATGTTATGACTTTAACTTTTAAGAACTTATTGTTTTTTGTAGATTTTGCTCAAAGTTAATAACTTATTTGCATCTTTGACTGAAAAATAATTTTTTTCAGCTTCAGAATTTCCTTTTACATAACAAAATATTATATTAATTAGGTTATAAACTAAAATATTTTTGCTGTATTAGTAAAATGACAAGTTTGTTTTGCAAAGTTTAACTTAATTATAGAACTACGAAAATAGTATTTTTAGTTTTAGCTGTCAAACAATAAACTTACAAGTTCAGTAAGAAACCAAAATGAAGCTTAAATAAAGTATTAACCGAAACTGAAATGGACTTAACAACATTTTTACGTAAATACTTAAATAAAGTTTCCAATAAAGTTTTATATTTAGTTATATTCAGAGTTTTTATTAAGCTAAAAGTTCTATATTAGTTACGTTTACTACAGCGCTCAAAAACTTCTAAAACAAATATCTGATCGTAAGCTAAGAAAAGAGAACTTTGAATAGTTTTGAAGGCTAAAGAAAACCATTACTTGATGATATCAAATCGACGTTTGATCTACTTTAGCTACTTTGTTTTGAGGTTTGCCAAAATCAACCTCAGTTATGCCTTAAATTTAATTTTTCCACATTAATACCTGTATATGCAGGAGGTTTTTCTCGATGCTTATTGTGACCATGACGACCATGATGATGGTGATGATGATGATGATGGTAGTGATTTCTATTCATACTTACTTATTGCAAAATACTATTTACACCTTAGTATGTATATTATATTATAAGATTTTTTTTAATATATAATTAAAGAGGCTACGTAAAAACATATAAATAAGTAAAACAACAACCAACCTAGTAGGAATACTTATAAAAAATAACTTTAAATAATTCGAGTATTTAAGCTAAAAAAACTAATTTCCGTGTTTTGTAATCTAGAAGCTGCAAAACAATTCTTCTGACTGAAGTGTCACGTTTTTACTTTATTTCTCAACAAATTCATGTGAAATTTTGTCTGACTTACTAATGTCTAAAGTCTAGGTTTTTATCAATAATAAGGAAATTGCAAACTCTTTTACTTTACTTACTTTTGAAATGAAATTAACTAAAACTTTTTTTTTTAACACCAAAATTACTTGAGCTGAGGATAAAAAAGCTTTGTTTGTAAACTTTAATTTGAAGAAAACTACTTTTGAACTATTTTGAAAATTTACTTTAATTAAGCCAAAATTACATTTTTTTATTAAGTATTTATTTGTTTAAACAAAACAATCATATAATATTTAAAAGCAAACTACAAGCTTAATTGAACTGCTAAACAAGTGAAGTGAAGTTTAAATAAAACTAAAACTGGCCAATTTACAATATTCATAAAACTATCAAAAATTATGATAATTTTACCTTTTAGCTTATAAAACAATCTTGTTTTTGTTTAATCCTAATCATTTTTAAAGTTAATCTAACAGTACATGAAATTCAAGTACAAAATCTATAAAAAACTGGTTTCAAGGTTAATAATATCGTTTCAAACAATTTCAAACAGTGCTGAAATAGCCAGTAAATACTAAGTCTGCATGTTAAATACTAAATGTATTTATTTGTTACCCAAGCCATAAAAAACAAAACAGCACAAGCTAATTGTAACTCTAATACTAGCTTTATCAAAAACACTCAAAGTTTTGTTTATAACAGCTTTCTTTCGAACGCTTAACTTTTAAACGAACTTGTAGTTTAAAACTTTTATTTCGTTATGACAAGCTGTGAAATCGTTACAAGTTAAACATTAATCAGTTTTTGTTTTTATTTACTCTCTGTTGTTTGCTATATCTTATCTACTACCTGATCGAGCTTTTAATGAGGTGAACTGTTCAAACACAAACAAAACATTCCGATTCACAGTTAATTGAAAGATGATGAAAGTAGTTTTACTTTATAAATTTTAAACAGTAAAGCTTCAGTAGAAACAGCTTTGATATTTAAAAAGACTGTTTTTTTAATTTCAGGTAATTAATGTAGATTTAAAATTTTCTAAACTAAACTTAAAAACCATAAAATTTTGCACCATTCTCTTGGATTTTTTAATTAAGTTTTCAAAACAAAATAAATTCGGGTTTAAAAACTTTTTATGGTGTTTTACAATATTAAAGGTATACACATCTGCCTAGAAATCGTTTTGTATTTTAAAACCGTTTCATACATAACTTAAGTATACTTCAAACAAAGTTGTTGTTACAAAAATTCAACATACTATAAAAATTATTTTTCTTACGTAAATACAATATCAAAGACAATCCAGCTATTTATAAATAATATTGTGTAAATAAATAACCAACTTGAACATTTGGACTTTGCACTTTAAAACAATTTTTCTAAACTTAAACTGAGAAAATATATAAAAAAAATATAACTTTTTGTTTTGACCAAAAGTTCAAATATAAAAAAACTGTTTTTGATTTTTATGTTTTAACCTTTTTTGTTGTCATTGGGCTATTTTTTAAATTTAAGTTTCAGCAAAATAAATTGCTAAGAGGTATACTTTTTAAACTTATACTCAACAACCGTAGACAAGACTATTTTTTACTTTACTTGCCCGTGAAAAGATTTTTTTGAATTAAATGAACTAAACAGTTAAGTATTAGTTGTAACTTTTTGAAACACCTACTTTTTGCATAACTTTCTTGAAACACCTACGTTTTGCATACCACTTCTACGTAAAATAGTTGTTTTACAAAAACTAATTATAGTTTGAAAAACAGCAAGTTGTCAAACTTTTAGTTTTGACTGATTTATTTATTTTTTCAATATATTTTAAACTTTTGAGCTTGAAAAGATTACGGAAAACAATCCAAAAATGCTAATTAACAAATAACTTTAATTCAAGCTTGATTTTAGGCATTTTCTTTAAGAAAGAGTTGTTTACCAAGTAATAAAATGTTGTATAAATCATGATCAAAGGCAAAACACAAACTTAACCGAAATGATAGTAAATAAAGTTATCTTAAAAAAATCATGATTTTAACACATACCATTTTAGTAGTATTAAAAATAATACATAAAACAGTTTAACTACTTTCTTAATAGCTTATGAAACAGTGCTGTTACAATTCTGACCAACTAATAAAAATCTACTAATATTTAAAACCCTAAGTATCTAATAATTTTGAATCATTTGTTTTTAAGTAAACTGCATAAGCGAATTATAAAACTTTATTTGTATTCAATGGTTGTTACATAAACTTTAGCAATAGTTTATATGTAGTAGTTTTCTTTGCTTACTAAAAATCATAACTCGAAGAGTTTTAAAGGTTCAAACTTTTTAGCCAGCAATAAAATAGGAATCGTTTTTTTTTTCATTGTTTTTCGTTGTATTCTAAATAAGTGAAGTAAATTGCTAAAGCAAAACCTACTTAAATTAATTAATAAACATATCAAATTAACCAACCTTCAACATTTCTTTCCATTCCACTTCCGTGATCACAACAGTCTGACATGGTCATATACTATTTATTTAATCTGTTATAAATAACCGTTATATACTTTATTTTTGAAAAATATGTAGCTGAAAAAACTTTAAGAAAAATTCAAATGTTTTCGTTCAGTTATAGAAAAACTTGGTGGCATCTTTAGTCCTATTGACGTCATTGACAACGTTTGAACGTTGTAAAATCAAAACCAGCTAATACAAATGTAAAAAAAAAAAAGTTTATTTTGCATTTGATGTTTTGTTATCAATTATAGTTTTATCAACTCGTTTTTACATCATTTTTCAAAAAGATTGACAATCATTACTTTTTTGTATTTGTATACAGCAAAAAAAAACTATGTTAGTACATGAAACATATGCGTGATTTTTAAATATATTTCTTATGTCTAAGGCAATACAAAAACTATTGTTCGGAATAATGATGGTTTTATTTAAAATTGGACTGCTTCTAATCTTTATAACGTAAAACAAATAATTTAAAATTCAACTATGCATTTTGTTTTAGTTAACTGATTACAGGCAAAAAAAAAATTAGTAACATTCTTGAAATGTTATGAAAAAATCTATTTAACTAGCATTTATAGGTTTACTAAAATTTTTGATTAAAAAAAAAACTTTTAACTGACTGTTTAACAAAAAAACTTGTTTATAAGTTAAAATTTTAGAAAAAAAAAATTAAAATTTCAAGGAAATAATTAAATATAGATTACAACTGCTGTAATATTTCACGCTGATTTTAACTATAGGTTGGCTACACCAAATTAATTAAGCGTTAAATAAAATATCGAAACTAGCTATTTTTTTCGAGTTAAATTAGTAAAAATCCTTAATCATCATAATAACTAAAACTTATTTTTTTCTGTTGAAAAAAATATTTGCAAATTAGAATTTCAACTAGATTTATGGATTTTTCTTTTTAAATAAATTTTGTGCATAGTCTATATAAATTATAAACAAGTTTGCAGATGTTGTGAAAAATTTATTTTAATTGAAACTTTTTGTATAAAGACTTTTTTTTTCTGTATAAAATTAATTTAGATAATGATCTCACTTTTAATAGCATTTTTAACTAAACCTCTATAAACTTGATGCTAACAAAAATAAATTTGTAGTTAAATTTATATATTTTATCGATATATTAATAAAGTTTGTTTCAAATTATTTTCAACAACATTTAGATTTCAAATTAAATACGTTTTTACAACCTTTTTTTTTATATTCACTTCACGAAATAATTTTTAATACCAAACAACAATGTTTTTAACACTTAACAATTACTTTTTTGCACGACTGAAAAGAAAAAATTAAAAAAAACAAATTTATATAGAAGTTCTGATACAACTTTACTTTGATACATAAGTGTTAATAAAACATTATTTCATTGTTGTTTGTTACAGATGATTTCAGAGTTAATAAAAGAAAAACTTTTTTCATTTTTAAAATGTACTCCGCTGCTACAAAATAAATCTAAATTACAATATTGCAGACGTTATATTTAAATTATTTTGCTCTATACGCATAAATGCTTAAGGGCGATACAAAACGTAATTAAATTACAATTTTGCAACAATTGATAAAGTCACAAATTGCCCAAATCTTTAAAGTGGCAATAACAAGCTTAAAAATTTTCGAAATTTATACGCTCGTCTACGAATTATAAGCTCCGTTTATACATTTTTGAGATTTTAATCTTATTTAAACATCGTAATAGCTAACCTTGTGTATCCAAAAGCTTCAAATTATAAGTTTTTTTTATTGAATGGTACTAAGCCTTTATCGAAAAACGTTATATTTAATTTAAAAACCACACAAATTCTACATCAACAGTTGGCAGCTTTCAAAAGTCGGCTGGCCAATTTTTCTAAGAAAGTTGCTCGCGGACCGCACTGTATTAAAAACATGTTCCACGGACCGCAGTTAATTTTAATAGTTGTCAGTGTTAATTGATATTAAAATGCTATATTGAAGCAGAAATGTGATAAAATAATCAATACTAAAGCTCTTACAATTGCTAATCATATAAATAAAAGTCTAATTGTAAGTTTTTCTACAAACTAAAGTTTTTGATTGACTAAAAAAAAGTTCTTAGCTTCAAAGTACTTAAAAATTTGACGAAGTACTTTTAGTATAGATAACAACTGCTGTAACATTCAACGCTGATTTTAACTACCGAAATTTATTGTTACACTAAATTAATTAAGCTTTAAATAAAAGATTGAAACGAAGTTACTTTGGTTCACATAAAAAAGTGAATAGCCTTAACCAATATAATTACTAAAACAAAAATAGACTTTTGGTTCCTGTTAAAAAAGTAATTTTCAGATTTGTATTTCAACTTGATACCTGATTTTTTTTCAACTGAATATATTGCATAGCTTATGTAATATATGAACAAGTTAAGACATTTTGATCAGTAAAGATGTTGTGAAAAATTTATTTTAATTAAAACTTTTTCTATCAAGGGTTTGTTTTTCTGTAGAAAAAAAAATATAATGATCTCATTTTTAAAGGCATTTTTAACTAAACCTGTATAAATTCGATACAAACAAAAATAACTTTATAGTTAAATTTATAAAACTTATCGCTTTATTAATAAAGTCTTTTTCTTTTTTTTTCAACAAATTAAAGTTTACAAAATAAATAAGTTTTTACAACCTCTTTTTTATATTCACTCAACTGTATAGTTTTTATAACCAAACAACAATGTTTTAATCACTTAAAAACTACATTTTTGCATGACTGAAAAGCAAAAATAATTTAAAACAAACTTTTATATAACTTCTAGTACAACTTTATTTTGATTATAAATGGCTACATTGTTAATTATATTGTAATAAACATTGTTTCATTATTTCTTGTTACAAATGATTTTAGAATCAATTTAATTTTTTTTTTCATCTTTAAATCATACTACGATGGTAGAAAATAAAAACTAAAGTACAATATTGTAGACGTTATATTTAAATTATTTTTCTTTATACGCCTAAATGCTTAAGGGCGATACAAACCGTAATTAAATTACAATATTGCAACAATTGATAAAGTCACAAATTGCCCAAATTTTTAAAGTGGCAATAACAAGCTTAAAATTTCTCGAAATTTATACGCTCGTCTACAAATTATAAGCTCCGTTTATATATTTTGGTACTTTAATCCTATTTAAACACCGTAATAGATAAATTAATGTATCCAAAAACTTTAAATTATAAGTTTATCTGTTTAGCATAGTTGCTATTTATTCTCTATTAAATTTTTCCTAATATTTTATACTTAAATAAAAGTTTGTAAATTGTTATATGCAGCATTTTTTTGTCTTTTGAAATTTTAAAGTAACATTTTTCTATAGCAAGCTTTGTTTAACTTTTGTACAAAACCGTAATAATAATACCTATAATTTTTTTTTGTTTCAAATACGTGTAAGCTAGTATTATAACCAGTAGACTAGAGATGCTTGCAACATTAAACATTTACAATTAATATTAATTTTACAAAAACAAGTCGTCATTTTAAATACTTATAACATGTTAAGTATCTTATAAAACATATTTTTACTACTATGAAAGTTATAGCTGTTTTATAAAAGACCTGAATTTAGTTTTGTTTTTCGCTGTATAGATGATCAAAGCAAGAAAGATTATTCTTTTTTTAACATTATGGTGTTTTCAATTCAGCATTTGCTTTTAATTTATAAGCTGAACAAACTACTAAATATTTTTAAACGAATCACTTTATAGATGAGCATTTTGCCGCAATCATCGTTATTTTGCTTTGACAACAAATAATCAAAAAAACCAATTAGTGATATAGTACGTATAAAGTAAAACCACGGCTTAATTTACATAAATTTGATCAGATTACTCTGATCATTTTAAGTTTTGCTGAAGGCGAATTTCTTAAGTTTTTTAGTTGCGTGAGAAGCGTTTATGTCAAAATTTTACATTTTATTTGACAGGCGTTATATACAAAACTTTCAGGTGCTTAAAAAATAAGGTTAAATTAACAAATGTAAAGCTTAAACATGCTTTTATTACTTTATGTTGTGATATACATATGTTTAACCGGTTACATGACAATTCAAATTCAGACATTTCAAATTCTTACAAAATTGTTTATACAATGATATCTGAGACATTAATATAAACTTAAATTAAATAAAAAAGTGGTGTTTAGAGTGAATAAAGAGGCTTCTTTAAATTAACAATTAAAAAATACTAACTAAAAAATACTATACTTTTAAACAAGGTTTAGCTATATCTCCAAAAACATTTTTTAATTTTCGAAAAAAAATGTCTGTGGGTATAAATTAGACCTACATTCACGTTTATGACTTTGTTCAAAAATACTTTAACTTTCGTTTTGTGGCTCTTTAGATTTTTTAAGAATTTGAGTTGTTCGAATTTGAAATGACGTACACCCGTTCAACCTTAGTTTGTTAAAATTAGGCTAGTTGTTATCAAACATGTTTTTATTTATTTTCAACTATTTCTTAATGCTATTCTTTAAATATGTCTATCCAAAAACATCAAGAATTTATTATATTTGTCAACAACTTATCCTTACATCCAAAATGAACGAGTATTTTATATTCAAAAATGTAAGTTAAAATGTTTTGTTTTTATTGTTTACAAGTCAAAAAGAAACATTTCATTAACAATGTACAACTTAAAAATGTTTTATTTTGCTTTTATGCATTTAAGTAATAAATACTAATTTTTAACTGTTTGTTTTTATTAGCTTACATATACAAAAAACACAGTAAGTTAGTTTTAAACTTTTGCTTTAACTTTTTCTCCTTAGTTGACAAGGTGCTATATATTTTTAATCTGTTTAAAATATAAAATCTAACTTAATCGAGCAACGAAAATACTATGATGTTGTATTTTCAGAAAAATACGTTTTTATGTTTAATTTTAATGTAATTTGCCTAACATAAACGTTTTTGTTTATAAAGCATACCCATATGTTCTAATAATGAAAAGTTTTATCGAAAAGTATTAGTATTAAAAGTTTATTTAGCATTCCAAGCTTGATGCTAATTAAGTACATTTTTGAAGCTGTCTTATTGCATTGTGTACTTAATTCCGTTCATAAAAAAACATTAAAAAGCATATTTTTTATTAGCAAGAAAAAGTAATAAGAAAAAAAAAAACAGTTTTAAACAATGATACCACTCAATTCTCTGTTTCTGTTGTTATTATGTTTATTTATTTCTACCTTATATGTCTTACTATTGTTATAAAATACATACATTTATTTTTTACCACCTTGCTTAATTGTACATGTAGCAGTTTTTATTTTAAAATTGATTTAAATTTAAGGATATGTTTCTGTTTTGTACGACGAAATTTAATAAATGATCCAAGTTTAACAAATGTACTTGCCAAAATAAATAATGAAATATTTATTATTTTTGTTGAGCCTGTACATATAAAAACTTAAAAATTTAACTTTTTTTCGAAGATAAAGTAAATACTGCTAGTTTTCTTTTCACAGAGTCAAGAGTTTTACATTTAGTTAATAATTTTACGAACAAGTTTGTTAAATATTGCTTAAATTTATTTTTTAGTGTATGGTTTTATTAGATTGAACGTAGAAAGAAATAGTAACCTTATACGTATTTAAATAAAAAATAAACCAAATAAAATGGATTTTTTTCCTTAAACCACTAACGAGCACATAGCTTATTTGATTTTTTAGGAAAACGTTCCTTAACTTTTAGTATAATATAAAGTAAAAAAAATAATTGGAGATATAACAAACACTAAACTGAAGATAAATCAATGAAAGTAAAAACGACCCTCAATTGCACTACAACTACATACACACATCATCATAAACTGTTTATCAAAAATTATGTTGAACACAAGACTCAAAGCAGTCCAGAGTATGTTTGACCGATTTAGATAATTAAAAAAAAAGTAAGTTTTATAAGAACAATCAACAGAAAACTAAAAGCTGTGTTTAAAAGCTAAACTAAAACCTATGTGTAAAAAATTATAATGAAATTTATTTTAAATATTTTTACAAAATTAAGCACTTCTATCAATTAATCTTTTCTTTAAAGTTTTGTTTGTAGTAAGTTTTTTTTTTTTAAATGTTTGCTGCAAATAGTTTCGAAAACTAACTATTATCTAACACTTTTAACATAATAGATAAGAAATTTAGAAAAAAATCCTGTAGATTTCAGTCTTTTGAATTTTGAAGAAACAAATATTTTAACTAAAGTTTATAGTCTTAAAAACTAATCTCATCTAAATACAATGCTAAAAGTTAACAGATACTTAAGAATTTATTTTAATAAAACTAGTTATATGACCTGGTTTGATTTTTTCAAACATGAAGCAAGTTATCTATTTACTTAATTTTCAATGACTGTAAGCTTTTAAATATGTTACTACAGAAAATAAAGTTGTAGTACTAAGATTTGTTTGTTGTATTAGGGATTAACTTTGTTTAAGTCTAGTTAGATTAAAGCAATACATACATTAAAACTTTCCAAGGAGCTAACACATATATAAGTTCAACAAATACATAAATAATTCATTATATTACTTTTACGAATAGCAAACGAATATTTTTTGAAACAAACAGCGTTAAAGAATTCAGCTTTGTTATGTGAGAACTAATTTGATTCACTATCAATACCTATCCACACACACTTTTTATTGAATTAAAAAAATATAATTATGTTAAGATATCATAAAAACAGTTTTATAGCAGTTTTAGATGACACAGGCTATAATATATAAATGAGGATTATATTTATCAGATAAAGTCTTCCCAAGCGGTAAAATTTAAAAAGAGTTATGAAAATAAAAACACTTTAAAATCAAAACTAAAAAAAATTGTTTATTAACCAATACTGCGTACTTAAAATCAGGTTTAAAGCACGTTTAAAAAATTTTATTATAAAAATTCAATTCTAGTTGTTTTACAAAAGTATTTTTTCAGCTAAAAAATAACTCGTGGGTCAGAGATATATGCTTCATATCTTAACTTTAAAACTTATATTGTTTGAACAAACACTTTAATATCAGCAACTTACTCTAATATCAGCACTGAAGAGAAAAATAACCAACAATAACCCAATGCAAGGTAGACTAATTGACGATAAGTAAAACGGTAATTGTAAAATTGTGCAATAATTAAAACATGCCACAAAAAATTAAAGTTTAAACTACGAGGAGTATAACTGAATACCATTTTGTTGTTGGTGGCTTTAAAATAATTTATAGAACAAATAAAAAGAATTACGAAACCATATAAATATGAGGAGAAAACTTTGAGTTAGGGTATTTTTGCCATTTAATAAGTAGTTGAAAAATATGTATCAATTTAATACTACAGAGAAAAACAATCAAGTATTTAATGATTTAACTTTTTTTAAAACCTATTGTCAGTTCGAAATAGCTGCTTAAAAAACATATTTTATAGTTTATAATTAGTTAAACTACAGTTCTTTAAAAAAAATAGTAGATGTTTAATTCAATGAAAGCTCACAGTATAAAATCACAACTGCTACGCAAAGTCAACGGTCGTGTTTGTTGTAATATGCACATAAAACTAAAATTGTTTTTAGTTCTTATTGCAAAAAACAAGTTTTCATAAAACTCTTCAAAATCTCAAAAACCTTGTTAGTAAAATCTTTTCATGATAGAAGAAAAGAGCCTAAAAGTAAAATATCCATGGTTTAAAACTAGCCAGAATTTCATTTTATAAGTTATGTTTAAAGTTTTAAGTAAAACCTTAAACTTTTCAAAAATTAGTATACTTTTTAACAAGCAGTGATGTGCAAATATTACTAACCTATTACAAGTTATTACTAATGTTGTCAACTTGGTCAACTTCCTTAAACGTATTACAGTGTAAATGTGTATTAACTGTTTTATAAGTTTAATAAAATGTTATGTTTGTTTCTGTAAATTAAACTTAAGCACTCACCTTAGAGTTCGAAACAAATTTAAGACATATAAACTACTTTAAAATGTTTTTCTCTACTAACCAAGTATTTTAGACAAAAAAAAACTTATGGTACATATAACAATATATAGCTAATATTAAACTATTCTTGTTCAATTAACTTTTTTGTACTGTGGTTTTTAATTAGAGTTTTTTTTTCACTAAAATTAGTTAACAGATTCTTACTTAAAAACGTTACTCTTAAGGAAGAAGTTTTAAAAAACTCAATAAATAAAAGTTTCTATTAATATAAAGGTTAAAATTAACAAAAGTAAGTAAATTATTACAAAGCAAAGTCATCATAAATTACAAAAATAATATTAGTTTTTACAAGTAAAAAGTTGATTGGCCGCATATTGTATTGCAAAATACAATACTTTACTGTTAAGCAAAAAATAACTATAAAATAACAAATAAAATTTCGTTGCAATACATCATTTTTTTAATTATTACACAGTACTATATAAAGCAGACATGTGATATACTTTTAATTAAAGACTCTTTTATAAAGCATTAAGTATAAAAATGTACAAAAAAATTTCAAACTTTACAAAAGCATGATGGAAAAAAAAGTCAAACCAAATATTTTGTTTTTTTTACAAGAATAACGTTTTAGCAGCAATAAATGAAGTATAATAATCAGAACAAAAACAGTACTTTCAAATATGGCATACGTAAGCTACTTTTCTATTGCACATTTTATTTGATTAAACATATGAAGACAGTACTATATTTTAACAAAAAAATAAATATATATCACAAATAATTACAGATACACAATAAACTTAAACTAATTAAATGAATTTTATATAACTTGGAAGAAATTAAATGAAAAAACTGCAAAAACAACTTACTTATTTTGGTATATACATCAATATTTGGTGTGCATAGCAGTATTTTAAGTCATTAAAAGCAATTTTAAGTTAAACAATTTCAAGAAATAACAAAAAAAAAATATTTAAGATATACAACATTATTTTAGCTTTAAAAAGACAAAAATAAGGTTAGAAACTCATACATTAAGTAATCATTTATACACATATTATAAATATTCTTAAGTATTTATGAAAACAAACTATTGCTTGTTTTTAAACTTAAAAATATTTTCTTTTTTTAAGTTTTAATTAAACAGTTCATTTTAATAATAAACTTTACGACTTATACCAGAAGCAGCTTTTGAGTAATAAAATATTTTTTGATACCAAAAGTAACATATGTTTGAAACTATCTATAAAAATGTACAAAAATAAACACTGTCCATTATACAATAAAACTGAGAATTTAAAACTCGGCTACCATATTAGACTGGTGTTTTTTTTTATGTCAGTGCAAATTCAAACATTAACTTCAAAACTACACTTCAAATTCGTTTATTTCTCTTATTTCACCGAGGCACTTGTTTTTCTCAGCCACCTTCAAACTGATCTGATGCTTCACGTCTTCAATCATGGCCTGCCTCTGAACGAGTTGCGAGTTCAGCGATGCGTTCTCCCTCTCCGCCTCTTCAAGTTGCTTTTTCGCACTTAAGTTTTTTTTTAATATTACAAACGGGATTGTATGAGTATAAGTTGAAATGAGTTTCTTGATATTCTTTTTTAATTAATTTATGTCAAAACAAGATTCTCAAGTAAATTTTTTTATTTAATTTTTAAGCAATTTTGACATCATTAAACAAGTACGTATTTAGTATTTTTTCAAATAATATATCTCATTTAAAGTTTCTTAAAATGTGTATGTTGGTTATGTATTTTGAAAAGTTATCCAATGGAGGTTTGAAATCATAAGCCTAGAAACGTGGCACATGAAATTAAAAAAAAAAACATTATTGTCTTCTATCCTAAAAACAACAGTAAAAAACATACTTTATTGTTTTCTCGCCGCGTCTGTTTGCTTTTTCAAAACAAAAAAAAACAACTACAAACTTTAACTTTAGTCAAATATATCTCAAAAGTTACTTAATTTTTCAATTTTAAAACCAATTAATAATTAGTTGAAGTTTAACTTGTAAAAAACTATTTTACCATCCCACTCCAAAATGGTATCAACTGTACTGAAATAAAAAAAAAAAAAAATAAAATATAACTATTTTGTTAAAACTACTTTTCAAGTTCTTGTTGCAATTCTTCTTCTTCGTCTTCACTGATATCTTCCTTCTTCAACTCTTCTACTTCCTTTTCAAGTTCCATCTTGTTACAAAAAATAAGTTGCTATGATACTGTACTAGTACATGAAAAATGTTTCAAATATCTTTAAAAATCAATAAAAATAAAACCAGGAAGATGCTTAAAAACTTATAACCCAGGTTTGAAGTTAAAATACTAGGACAGTGTAGCAAAGGCTGAAATTTATAAAAGTGTTTATGCTATTTCGAAGTTTGAAAACATGATTTATAAAAAAGAGTGTTATTGTAAAAAAGTGTTTTTCTTGCATAATGAAACAACGAAATCTTTTTTTGAAAATAAATGGTTCTAAAACATAAAAACTTTACTAAAGCAAAGCAACACAACTCACCTTATTTTTTTCCAAACTTTCATTGATACTTTTGACTTCTTCAAGCCTTCTCCTTACTTGGTTCAGCGTGTAGTTTCTGGCTTGCACCTTTCTGCAGGCTTCCTCACAGCAGCGTTCCGTCTCTTCTTTCGCCTTGCTGTAAATTACAGTAAATTTTATCAACTACAGGTGATGGTTCTAGCATGCATGTTGCCTCATGCACTGTTAGTTTGTATTGTTAAAGTAAAAAAGTTTTAGTTTGAAACAAGGTTAACATAAATTCACCTGAACTTAAAAATACACATTTAAATTAGTTTTAGTATTTTTTTGTTTTGTATATCTTTTGTATATGTATTATCGAATAGAGTGAAGGTGATACTGTGTTAGAGTAGGTTTATTATTAGGTGAGCCATATTTAACAGAAAGATCCATACACAACTATTATTTTTACAATATAATCTGATAGCTTCCTATATTTTTAAACTTGAAAAAGTCGCAATTTTTTTCGCCACCGAAATCTTATAGTAAATAAAATATTTAATTTGCACATTTTTATTTAAATCAGAAGGTACAAATAAGTATGTATGTATATATACAAGTACTGACCAAAATAATCATATAATAAATAGAACTAAGATTTTTGTTAATTGTTTACTTTATTAAAGATCATTTTATTATGTTTAACATTTGAGCTATCACTTTAAAAAAAATAATACAAGTTATAAAAATCTTTAAAAAATATTGTCAATGAGAAATTAATGTACTTTCAAATTAAGTTAAAACAAAACTACTTGAAAATCTAAATTATGTAGCTTGTATTCATGAATTTTAGCAAAACAATTTGAAAATCCTAATAAAAATTATATTCATTTTTTTAAGGATAACACGTGTCATCTTGGATGACTATCAAATTAATTAAATCTTTAATAAATCAAGCTTTATTACTACTAGACAAGTAAAAAATTAAGGGTGAATGAATAATTTAATAGCAAAAAATTCTAAGTAAAACAATGTTTAAAAAACGTATTTAAAAATTTTAGTATTATCATTAAAAAGTAATCTATCGCCTAATTTTATTTGTTTAAACAAATGTAAAAAACACTTTTAATTACGCAATTAAAAATTGTTCCTTTTTTGACCTGCCGACCACTGATCTAGAGTGTTTTAAGGAAATAATCAACTTCAGGTTCGCCACTCGCTGAGTGAGCAAAAACTGGCCTGACTTGGGCTTGGTTTATAAAAAAATTGAAACAAAAAACTTAAATGAGCCCAAATTTAAAAAAACTATTGATCGAGTTTATATATGTATGTAACCTATAAATATTAAAATAATAACAATAATACTTAATAAAAACTTAAGTTAAAAAAATAACTAAATAATTAAATTTAGTATAAGATTTATAAAAAATAGCCTGATTTAGCCTGAGTTTTTCAAAGTTAATAAGTCTGAGTTATCATGAGTAGCCTGAGTGTGTGACAACTCTGTAACTTATAGTCATTTTACTTATAAATTACCTAACAGGCAGTTTTTTTTTTAAATACATACCAAAACTATAGCTTAAACATCTTCTTTTGATCGAGATTTCAAGTTATAAATAAAAAATAAATTATACTTACAGCATTGTAATTTTTGAAAAGTCCAAGATATTAAAAACATCTCTAAATTAATTGAATTAACAATTTTAACAGGTAAAACAGACTTTTTACCTTGCAATTAAAATGTTTTGATCCAGTTCTTCTTCCTTTTCACAGCAATTATTTTGTTCCCTCAATGTTTTCAAACTGCCCTCTGCATCTTGTTTTTCCTTGGTAAGAAATTCAATCTCATTGATTATTGACTCGTTTCTGCTAGTCGCACTTTCAAGTTCCTTCCTCATCAATGATATTCTGTGCAGCAAAAAAAAACATAAACCTTACAATTGTAAACTTGTAGCTTTGTATTTTTTTTGTTTTAACAACTAAATTGTATACTCACACTATGGATGTATGATAGTTTATTTACTAGTAATAAAACTTGTTTTTTAGAAATATGCAAGTGATTCAAATAAATATAGTTTTTATAGTAAAAAATTAGTCAGTTAATCTATTTTGAAATTATTCGTTACACCTACAGAATTAAATAACTATTTACTAGTTATAACTTTAGATGAAATTTTTATTGTATACTTTTGAAAATTTCCTTTTTTCAAAAATACAACTTTAAGTACAACTATGTTTAAAAACATATAAGTAGAATAAATTTTTTTGTTCTTTAATATTGTACATTATACTAAACAAAACAGGTACATAAGCGAGTCTAAAAACTTTTCTTTAAAAAACTGGTTTTTTCAGTGAATTAAAGAAATTGCTTTTTTAAGAAAGAACTTAATAAGGTTTTTTTCTAATACATAACAACTTGTATTTACTTTTAAAGTATAATAAATTGTGGGAGAAGATTTATGTACAAAAGTTAATTACTTTTATAACTGTTTTAAATTTCTTTAAGAGTATATATTTTTTTATATAACTGATTGAGTTAATACCTTTGGTTACATGTCATCTATAATACGATTGTAAAACTTTTAGAATTTACTCTTAAGTTTAGTTTCTTTCTATTACTTAAAATATTGAAGTTTATGCATACTATTAAAACTATCATAATTTACTTTAGTATGACAGCATTGCTAATTATTTTATTTTTGTTTTATTTTAAAGAATAATTTTCAAGTTACTCTTTTTCTTTTACTTTAAACCTTACTCTCTATTTTTAAGATGACTAGTTTAAGATAAATTTATCTGTTTATAGTTAACTTTAAATTTAAAGTGAAAAAAAATATTTAAACTAAAATTTCTTCAACAATATCAGGCTTGCCACTGTTTGAGGCTAAAAAAAGTCTGAGTTTGATAAAATACTTTAAATCTGATTCTTCTCATTTCAAAAAGTTATTATTAATTAACTAATGTGCATAAAAAACATTTAAGTGTGCACCAGGGACATAGCTTGGTACGTTTCTGCAAACCTACAGAAACAATACTTACATGCAAAAAACTTGCTTTTATTTCAGCTTGAAAATACTTCAGCTTTCTTAGCTTTTAGTATTCATTTATACTTAGTTATGCACTCTTGAGAGATAATTTTGACATACATGTACTCTTTAGCATTTTTAGTGTCGTAAAAATAAAACGAATTAAATACATAAAAATTGTAACATTTAGCGCGTTAAAGCTTTAATTTTTCAAAAAGCTGCATTGCAAAATTGATTCTAATGGAAACTGTAGCTTCAAAAATCAAAACTTGCATAACTTGTTGCTACTATTGACGACGTTAGATGTTTGATTTTGAAAACAATATAAATTTTTTTGAGTTAAATTTTATTATTGTTTATACTTATTTTTAATGAATGTTTTCTGGGTTTACACAAGTGGCATGACATAAAGAGTCATAGAGCGTGAGGAGCAAAATAAATTTCCTTGTATACAGTTATCACTCGTACTTCAACATTCCATTTTTGATGTATTAACATAACTGCATATTTTCAGATTAAAGTCAATAACATTAGAGGTAGTTTAAATTGCTGTGTTCCCGCTAGGACGTAATCACAAGTTATTTCAGATTTTTTAATTTTTTGCAGATTTGTAACTTTTTTGAGCTAGCTACGTCCCTGGTGTGCACAAAAAATTTTTGTTGTATAAATTATAGTAAAATTTATGCACAGAATTTTCTATTTTTGTTTTTCATAGTTAGTTATTACCAAGTTTTAATATGTCAATTAACTACAAATACAACTAAACCTTAAAAAGTATTTCATATAAATAAAAAACTTGAAATTAAACTGTCTGCTGTGCAAAAAATTATATGGGTAATTCACTGTATTCTGATATTCATAATGTTAAAAACTACTGTTTTGGGCTTAAATGTACTTATTTTCTATTTTTGAGTAACCAAAAGCAAAACTATTAATATCTTTTACACCAGGTGTTTAAAAGACTTATTAAAAATATATTTGTTTTAAAGGTACAGCAACCAGCAAGGTAGAAAACTTTAGCAAACCATTTGTTAGTACACAATACAATTTATGAAGATGAAAAGTAAAACATAACTATTATAATACTTAAAGCTAAATGAACTCAAACTCATCTAATATCTAACAAAACTAGCCTGATTTTTTTAAATATCTCAACAAAGTTTAAACTAATCTGGTTTGGCCTCAGTTATCCCAAGTTAGATTGAGACTTTAAAAAATTTCAAACTAGCTTGAGTAGTTTGATTGTGTGCAACAAGAAAAATACATACACCTAACATTTTGAAAGTTTTACTTGAAACCATATTATAATTTTTACTTTACTTCATTTTAGCTTGAAAGATAATAAAATTACAATTTTAATTATTTTCTGTTAGTTATTTTGTTCAGTAGATTTAAACTAGAAGACAGCTTTACCAAGGTCCAACTTATTTTAAATTAAATTTGTAAATCAACATTATGCTGTACTAAAACTTAATTAGAAATAAAAACTTCAAGTAAAACAAAAATAAAAACTAAACAATCAGTAATTACCTAGCAAATTGTCGCACTAATATCAGACTGAAATTATACAATATTTGATGTTTTTAACCATAAATTTAGGCTAAAAATAAATGTTTTTTGAGTAATATCTTAAGTCTAAAAAGATACTATGTTTTAAACAAGCTATATAATTATATCAATATAGTTATTTACTTATTAAAAAAATAAACAATATAAAAACTTTTATTAGTAAGATTGTATTCTATATATTTTCAAAGTCAAATCACATAAACGCTAGATTATTTTTAAGCTGAAATTAAAGATGGACTTTCAGATAATAAAATTCAAAATATCATATCTATTAAAAAGAAAAACATTGTAATTTTAGCCTAAAATTATGGTTAAAAATTCATATAATTTCAGCTTGATATTGGTGTGACATCATGTTAAGTAATTACCTAAAGATCAAAACAGGAATAATGAAAAAACAAATTATAAACAGTCTCAATTTATCTAATTTTATATATTTTAAGAGTATAGATAGTATATACTAGTTTTATTTAGATTTAGTAAAGTATAAACTTCTGTTTTAATGTGAAATACCTAAGAAAACTAGAAATTAAAATTCTTACTTTTAGTCAAATGAAGAAGTTTTTTCTGAACATTTAAATATTAAAAACAAAAAAAGCTTACTTAGCAGTTAAACTGCGATTATCTTCTTCCTTTTCATTAATAGCCAGTTCTACTTGTGTAATTTTAGCAAAGACTTCTTCAATTTTTGTTTCATAGTCTTCTATTTGATTTGTCATATTTTGCAAACGCTCCTTAAGACTCTTAAAACGACTGCTCATTTTTATAAATCTACAACTTGAAATTATTTATAAAACCTTTAAAACGTAGTAAAATGTACACTTGATTGACAATATTCATTAAAAAAAAAACCCAAGGCTTTAAGAACCTACTTAATATTAAGGAATTATAAAGACTTAAATATTTAAGTTTCTTGGGATAGTTTTATCTTAACTTTAACTTTTGATACAAGTTATTTCATTAAATAATAAATAAGTCAGACTTCTACAAACTACGCAAAATAGTATATACATTGTTTATTTATAGGTAAAAAAATACAGTAAGGAACAACTTGATTTTTACTGTAAGCTAGATTCAAACAGTGTGGCCACTGGTGTTTTTAAACTTTTACCTGATTTTCTTATTTTGTTCCAGGATTTATAAAGTATAACTTTTCTAGTACTTTTATAGTTTTATACTTTTGTAGTTTTATGTTTGAGGTTATAAATTTAAAAAAAGTAGTTCTCAACTTATTTGAAAATAAGGAGACAAATATACATAACTAATTAATCAAAATTTTATTTGTTAAACCCAGTTTCACCCTTTAAGTGATCTTCAGTTACAATTTAAATCTGAAAAATAAAAGTTAAACAAAACATGGAAGGTACTAAAAAAACAAGTAAATTAGAAATTGTAACTTATGATATTTAGAAAGTTTTGAGTCTTAAGCATGAGAATTGTATGTACTAGAATTACTAAACAAATAAAAAACCTTAACTTAGGTATTGAACATAAAACTACTAGATTTAAAAATACAATCAGCTTAAAGTGAATAAATAAGCTAAATGACTTACATATTACCATAAACAAAGGGATTTGAATTAAATTTATAACTTGATAAACTACTAGCTAGCTGAAGTTACATTGAACTAATTTAAATTAAAATTTTTCAATACATGGTAGTATGTAAGTCATTTAGTTTATTTATTCACTTTAAGCTGATTGTATTTTTAAATCTAGTAGTTTCATGTTCAATACCAAAGTTAAGGTTTTTAATTTATTTAGTAATTCTAGTACATACAATTCTCATGCTTAAGACTCAAAACTTTCTAAATATCATAAATTACATTTTCTACTTTACTAGTTTTTTTTAGTATCTTCCATGTTTTGTTTATATTTTTCAGATTTAAATTGTAACTGAAGATCCCTTAAAGGATGAAACTGAGTTTTACAAATAAAATTTTGATTAATTTATGTTGTACTTCTATAGTAAAAAATTTAACACGATTAAAAATAAGTGTTCTAAAAGTATAAAATTATTGAATTTATACTACTGTATACTACTTGAAATGTATATTACAATAAATACAACTAACACAAAACAGGATATATAATTTTTTGTACATATTAATTACTTTTTATCTATCTTAAATCACATTATTTAGTATTATTACAACTGCTCAAAATTCCAGGTTTTTAAAAAAAAATGTTATAGTTTTTGTTCAAAATTGGAGATTTTTCCTAATAAAATGGTCAATCTTCATTAACTTCAGATTTTAATATTTGCTTCAACTAGAATGTGGACTTTTTACCCATTATGTAAAATTAATAATCTAAAATAAACAATCAAAAAGCTTAGAAAATGAGTAGTTATTTAACCTTGCTTGTAAATAAATCACGTGACAAACCTCATAATACTTTTGTTCAACTACTTGGAGAAAAAAAAATTTAAATTATTTACTTTTAAACATCTAATAGATACTGTAATCAAAATTTTTAAAATCATGCATTTATACAAATAATCAGCTTATGATTTTACAACCAGCAAACTTAAATTAAAATTTGATAATCTTGTCATTTTAATTCAATCATGCATCATTAGCCTAAGATCTTATTCTAAGATCAGTAACAGAAAACAAAACATACAAAAAATTATTTATAATGGATCTTAATGAAAACACATATTTTGTAGAATTTAACCTTGCTATCCGACATTTTTAGTTGCATAACACAATTCGAGTAAATTTTGAGATATAAGCGACCAAAGTTGATGACCTCAAAAGGCTCCTAATGCAAAACAAAAAAAAGGTTGTTATTTGAAAACTTTTAAGTATAAACTGGAAGCTAGTTTTTAGAGAATATAAAACTTTTAATTAGTATTTGAGATATAGACATTTTTGTTTACGTTTATAATACAAATGTATAGACTGCAATTTTTCATTGTCAGTTTCTCAAAAATCTATAAATTTACTAAAAATCTATCTTCCCCTTCTTTTTTTAACAATTTTATCTTTAATATTCACATAATATAATTCTATAAATAATATTTAAATGGATTGAATGCAAAATATTTTTTTTTATTAAAAAAGTATATTAAAAAAAAAGTCACTTGTTTTTTTTATTTTTTTATATAAAATTTTTTTTTATCAATATATTATAAAACTGTAACCTCATAAGTCTTTTAAACTATAAAATCTTTAAGGTCTCCAGCTTGAAAATTTAAAGAGAAATATATTTTTAGTAAATTTATAGTGTTTTGAGAAACTTACAATAAAAAAATTGCAGACTTTTTACAAAAAAAATATAAATATCAAAAACTAATCAAAAATTTTATATTCTCTAAAAAATTACTTCCAGTTTATACTTTAAGTTTTCATATTACAACCACTTTTTTTTTTTTGTAATTTTCAAGTAAGTAACACAATAATATGTTATTTGAAACCAGTTAGTTAAATGTGTAATTTAAATTATTTAACAGTTGTGCAACAATTCAATAAACAGAACTTGTCTTTTTATTTACTACCATCATCAATCAATTGGTAAATATCTAATTACAAAAACCTCAGTTGTTATTTTATTTCTATAAGCCTCTTTCGATACACATTTTAATGCTTAAGATTGTTTAAAAAACCCAATACCATACATTCTTAGATAGTTAATGACCTCCAATATCTTACTTGATTTTCAATCTTTTAACATATATTTTTAGCATACTCCTCACTCCCACCCAAATCAATTCCCACTCAAGATTTTTTTTTTCCTTTCTTTTATTGTTACTATTGCTGTTACCCTTGATCAGTTATCTTTTTTTTTTTTTTTTTTTTACTTTAAACAAATTGGATGGGAATTGGGTTAGGTTTAAATCAATTAAGTGGGAATTAAGCAGGTTAGAGTTATTTGGGTAGAAATTGTGCGCAGCTTTGAACAGAGCATGTCTCAAAAATTTTACATAACCTTAATTGTTGCAAAAGTTGTAATGATGATTTTTACCATATCATATATAATATATATAGTATATATTACCATCAAAATTTTATCTCAGTAAACTTGATGATTTTAATGTCTTTAAAAAGTAAAAAGACATTAAAAAAAAACTTAAAATGAATCCTGACATTTTAAGGTTACTGAGATCAGCTAACTTAACTCAAAAAGTAGCAACCCTAGTTGTTGTGTGGTCAACTATCCTGTTGTTAATATCCTAATATGTGCAAAAAAAGGACTAAGTGTGTTATATTATGATATAACGAAATATTGAAACTAATTCTACCAAATGTTGTTCAAAATCTATAAAAAGCTTGCTTGAGTTTTTCAGAAATTTTAAAATTACTTAGAGATTCTTAAAAAAAAAACTGTCCTGAATCAACCTGAGTTTAACAAACAGTTCAATATAAATGTTTCTAACCTTAAGCACTTCAGCATAGAATCATTGAGATTAAAAGAAAAGTTTGAGGTGAAGTTGTCACAAGGTGCAGAACAATAGGTAAGTCTGATTGAGTTAGATGAATATCAGAAAGTTTTTTGACAAATTCCATTAATACACCCAACCAGGGGTGAAGCTAGCTCAAAAAAGATACAAATCTGCATAATAAAAAAAACCACAGGAACAACATTATGACGGAATAGAGGGTACAGGACAATCTATACTACCTCTAATGTTGTTGTGCTTTATATTAAAGTCTGCAGTTATCTTAAACTACAAAAGTAAATGGAATTCCAATGTACTTGAAATAACTGTGTAAAGGCAGTTTATGTTGCTGCACACCAGTGGCATTGCAAAGTATTTTTGTTAGTAACTGCAAAGAATTAAAAATATCCCCAAACTTAAAACTTTTATTTTGAACTAATTTAAGATTAAGACCTTTTAACAACACTTTGACAATTTTTCAAACTGTTTGTTTTCCGAAAAATCCTAAGTAACTATATAAAATAAATGAATGTTAAAAACACATTTTCTAGGTAATTATTACGACTTGTTTTTCAAGTTAAAAAATTCTGGTCATGCTCTAGTTTCTCTTCTCGAGATACCCTACTTGAGTTGTGTTTGCTCGAGTTTCCCCTGATCGAGTTAGTCCTACTCAAGTTGTTATTACTCGAGTTTTCTCTGCTTTTGTTGCTCCTGCTCATGTTGCCCCTACTCGGGTTGTCTTTGTTCGAATGTCCCTGCCCAAGTTGTCCCTGCCGAGTTGTCCCTGCTTGAGTCGAGTTGCCCTTAATCGAGTTACTCCTGCTCCAGCTCAACTTGTCACTGCCTGTCTTATTGTTTCTCGCATTTTAATGAATTTTTAAGTAATTTAACTAACTTAAGCTGTAATTGTCCTAAATAAAAGGTATCCGTGGTGTGCGACTCAAGAACCAAAAGCTTCTTTATGCACAAGATCCTAGGACCAAATATTTTGAGCGTTTTTTTTTTGTCGTTCAAAAAAATAATTAACAACGCAAGATCATGATTTTTAACTTATACTCTTTCGCATTTAGATATTATTCAATGCAATGCTTATTAATGCAGCACAATTATAATGCAGAAAGATTATTCTATTATCCTAAGTGTATGATGGAATTATTGATTGTAAAGATTAATCCGATGAATGTACATGTGAAAGTCACTAAGTTAAACCTCTGTGCAGTTTCTTTCTCAAAACGAATATTTTAGACACAAAGAAATACAGTTTTGAGGTCTTGATGAAAAGTATTGCAACTTATGGTTTAAAGCTGGAATGTAAAAATGCAACACGATTAATGAAGACTTGAAATGTGCCAAAGGACAAACTGCTTTCAACCCTTCGTATTTAAGTGCGTCCGGTGTGTTTTAAAACATATTAAAGTTTTAAATGAGTCCTTTAGTTGATGTGACGGAAATCCTCCGATATTTGCTGATTTAGCATATAAAAATTATAAAATCTTATATTTTAATTAGTTTTTTATAAGTTTAGGTAAGGTGGGTTAGGGTTAAGGGTAAAGATAAAAAAATAAAAACGTTTTGGGTAAGGTCGGTTAGGGTTAGTAGTATAAATGATAATAATAAATGAATAAAAAATTTAATTGATGTTTCAGCAAATATTAGGTGAAACACCTTTTCTTTAAAATCGGACCTGTTTGATAACGATCATTTAAGCTCTTTTGTGTTAGAAAATTTTTAGTTCTATAGTACAACAAACAATTTACCTATAAGCAAAAAAAAAAGATTTTACTGTCTATTCAATTTAAAATGATCATGTAATTGGGACAATGAGTGCCCTTGCAAAGAAGTTGAATGTTCACTAAGATGTTTTATAATGATTGATATGTTTTTAGAAATTTTTCAGTTTTTGCATTTTTTCAGATGCTATAGTTTTTTTTTAAAGACTTTGAAGTTTTATCAGTAAACGTAAACATTTCAAAACCATCGAGTAAATTCCGTAGGTATTTAAAAACTATTTATGAAATAAGCTATCCGCAAATGTCAAAATTTTACTTTGATAACTTTGTACTAACAACTTTTCATTTAAGTGAAACCAGTCTGATCAAGACAATGTTAATGATTTATAAAATGACATCAACTTCGGGATATAGAAAAATATCATATATTGAAAAACTTCAAAACACTAGCTTTGATTTTGAAGATGGTAAAGTCTACGAAATATGTAAATACAACTTGCTAACTGCCCCTGGTACTAAAAACGTGAATCTACTAAACATAAACTTATTGATATTATAAAAGTGTGCGACTTAAACTTTGACTGCGAAGCAAAGTCTAATGAAAAATATTGCTCAAATACAACTCATTTTAACTGTACAACAGGTTACCCCGTTTCAATTGACAGAAACAAAGTTAATGATTATGGATTAGATTGTGCTGATCTTTCTTGTAAATGTAGAGAAAACTATGTTAGTTTAGCGAAGCAAATGATAAAAGTCCTTTTTTAATAAATTATATTCATAATATAATTGTTAGTATTATTGTTGTAAATGCAGAAATACTTGTTAAAAGTCTTTTGAAATTAAAAATCTTTGATGATAAAAACTTGACCAAATGTTATAACTTATTGTTTCTGTTAAACCTGGCTCTCTCTGGTGTAATTTTTGGGTTTAATTTAGCTGTGATAGTTTTAATTCAAACAAGTTTTCGGGAACATACTGCAGTAAATATATTGAATGGCGTTCAAGTTTAGTTTGCAGTGTAGTTGGTATTTCAACTTTAATTTCATCCAAAACTTCTTTAAACATTAGTTCTAATGACAGAGTTTCAGCTTTACACCGTTCACAAATCCTATAACAGCTTAGGAATCAGAAGTGACAGAATTTACTTTTTATTGTTGCAGGACAATTCTATTAGTTGTGTCTCTTCTACCAATTGTTTAAAAAAAGAATTTACGCAAAAAATGGTTGTATCAAGCAACATATTTATTTCAAACAAAGTTGTTGAGCGAATAATTAAACCTGTGGAATTGTACAAGTTGGCTGTGAATATTGAAAAAGTTTGGACTTGTTCTAAACCAGGTAGTATACCATTTTCTACCAGTATTTTAGCATAAGAAATTTTGACGATTGGTACTTTAATTCAAGCATTTTTTAAAAATATTATCCAATACAAGTATAAACATTAAAAAAACTTTTAGCTTTTATAATTCGTCTGCAGTCTGCCTAATTGACTTTTACTCAAAATTTTGGTGAGCTTGAAGTTTTCTTTTGCTTTGTTTAGTGCAAACTTGTTTCTAATAACTTTTATTTTGGTTGTATACATTTTAATATTTTTAAAAGTCCAGTTCAATAAATTTGATAGTTTATCCAAACTAAAATCTGAATTATAAAATATTACGCTATTCAGAGTATATTTAATTGTAGCAACAGGCATAGCTCGTTTTTACCAATAATTATATTTTCTTTCGCAAGTTATTTTGGATACCCTGTTCTTAGCATTATACATTCTCTTATTTTAATTGTGCTTTTACCGATCAACAGTTTGTTAAATCCAGTTATTTACTTAAAACTTGATTTTACTATGAAACGTAAACTAAAACGTTTTTTGTCTCTACTAAAAGTGTTAAAGAATTAAATACAAAAAAAAAGTACAAAAAACACAACTTAAAAACTTTGGGTGTCAGATTTAAAGCTAAAACGTTGCTTTTAATGGTTAAAAAACATAAATAGAACGAAATCTGCTCAATGAAAACTATTACAAAACATTAAGAACACTAACAATAGCTACATTAACGAACATTCAGTGTTAAAGAGAGAGAGAAAAATGTTCTAAAAGCTACCAATTTTTTTTTGTTTCCTTCTAATAATCTTATTTTTAGTTTGATACATACAAAAAGCTTGTATTTTTTTTCAAAAATTTAGTTTCTGTCATTTAAAGCATATTAGTTTTATTTGTTTTTATACTTTTTATTCGAGCTAACATAAAATGAGGTGATATGAAATTTTGATGGAAGTGTAGGATTTTAAATTTTATTTATACTTAAAAGTTTTCAGTAACCAAAGTTTGAATTTTTTTACTAGTTTTAGTTATAATAAATAACAATGTTTATTTTAAATGCACAATTTTGAAAGTTGGATCGATAAAAATTGCTTATTAACATTACTTTAAATTTCTAAGAATAAATGTTAACTAATATCTTTATTTGCTTGTAAATAAGGTCATCCACAAAACATATATTTTAAAAGAATCAAAATTGCAGTATTTAAAACCATAGTTTACTCTTATACAAAACAACATAATTATTAGACAGACATTTATTTTTATTGCAAACAAAAAAACAAACAAATATAAAACATATATTCAGTGTCAGCAAAGTTTGTGACGTCATTCACTCGTTCCACCAATCGTTAGTAGATTTGGTCGGCTTCTCCGCTTTCGGTTCCGAACTGGTGATGTAGTCACTCACAACTTTCATTCCGTCTATTTCATTTTGATCCAAAATCTCGAGTGAAGAAACTACCCTTTCAAAATCGTCACCTCCTTTAATCTTTACGGATTCCCCCAATTTGACCAAATAATCCCTTAAAATAATTTCCCCATTCATTCCTCTGCGACGCGTAGACCTTAGTATATATGCCGCTTGATCTCTGAATGATCCCGAGGATTTCTTTTTCTCATTACCAGTCATCTTTTCAGTGGTCTTATGACAAAATTTAATTTTTGAAAATCTTTATAATCAAGAAGTTAATTAACAAAAAAAGATTAAAGCTTTTAGACAAATAGCAGCATTTAGTAACTTTTAACTAAGTTTTAGTAGTTATAAAATAAAAAATTTCACTTCATAAGTATAATAAGATACAACTAAAGTTTAAACATCATATACATTAGAAACTTTAAAAAAAATTAAATAATACCACCTCATTAGTTATACAGAAAAAAAACATAACAAAGAATTTCGTTATTTGCTGGTGTTATTTTATTTAAGGACGTTTTAAAAATGATAAAAAACTTATAATTCATAAACTGTTCAAACAAAACTAGTTTATTTTCAACATACATTTAAAATAATTATGTGCATAATAGTAGATAATAAACACAAGTACTAAAAACTTACTAGATTTTAAAGATAGCAGACTTTAATTAATACATTAAAAAAAAAGTATCGCACTTATACTATGATTTAACTTTTATAATTGTAAGTGATTAGAATTTTATTCAATTAAAAAAATAATTATTTTTACTCGTTAAAAATGCATTTATTTTTAAGTCAAAGCAAGTCTAAATTATTTTTTTTTACTTAAGCCTATAATAAAAATAAACAGCTGATTATTTTAAATCTACTCTTTTCTCAATACAAATCTAGGTATTATGCTTGATGGTTGAAAATAATGTTTTGTTTAAGTTTTATTCACACAGCATGAGGTCAAAGTGCAGAAAACATTGTGTTTTGTACTTTTTTGTTTATTATTTTATCTTTACTTGCAGCAATGTGTAAAACTAGCAAGTTTATTAAAAAAAACATTTATGTGTTAATATTTCTTGTTATAAAAGAACAGGTCGTAGAAATTTTCTGCCTATAATAATTTATTTACACTATTTGCATCAGTATTTGTATTCGTTTTAAATATAAAAAAAATGATAAACTATACACTAGAAAAAATACAGTGATTAAAAAATTAATCTAAGCATAAATATATGTCATTTAAATTATATCAATAAATATATATATATGTTAAACAAATGTTGAAAACAAAAACTTATTGAAATTTACTTATGGTGGTTAGAAGAAAAAAAATATATATTTTGAGTTATATAAACACGATCAATGTAAACACATAGTGTAAGACTTTTAAAAACGTTGAAAGCTATAGCATATTTATTATTTATAAAAATATCGCCAAAGCTCTAAAAAACAAAACACGACAAGTTAATGGTAAAAATTTTGATTATAAATAAACTAAAACTCTAAAATTGGTTTTATTTATTAAAATAATAGTACTTTTTTTTTAATAAATGAAAAGTTACATGTCAAAGAGATAAAATTGAAAAGTACTTTCAGAAAACTTAAATGAAAAAACTTTAACTTAATCCTACAATAAATGAGTAAATATTTTTTTAATGTTATATCTAATACTTATCGTATAAATCTGATAAATACTGTATATCTTAAATGCAGTTTTCTTAATTAACTTTAATTCAATTTAGTACTTTTAATAAATAATTACTAAAACAACTTTAAGTTTATCATTAGTAAAAGTATTAAACTTTTTATCCGATTTATTATGATATATAAAATTTATACTTTTCGTGAATTTTTTTTTACAATTAAATGTACTGAAATTTTTATTTTCTTATTCTTCCTTTAAATTAAGAAACAATAGAAAGTTTATTTAAATATAAATAACTAGTAAAGTTTATTGAAACTTTCTTACATTTAGCGTATAAAAACAATTAAACAAAACACTTACCATAACTGCAGTTAAGTCCTTTGTAGCACTTTTATTTTTCAAGCGTTTGTTCTTGTAGAGAAGATAGCCGAGCAAAACGGTCATAGATAAGATGGTAAAAGTCGAAACGTAGGGTAGATAGTTAGGGTCGATTAGTACGTTTTCAATGATATAGTAACCTGGTAAATTGAATTACAATATAAAAAGTACTTTTAAGTTTAAATAAATATTAAGGTAATGTTTTTAAAAAGTGTTGTATAATTAATTTTGTTATATCAGGTTGTTTAGTTTTTATAAATTTATAATAATTTTGTTAAATAAGATTAATTTAACACTCTAAGATTAGATTTTAACTTATGACTAACAGTAAGAACACAACTTTATAGCAAAACTCAATCTATATTCATATTTTCCTAAACTCTTGGGTGAATAACTATAACTCAACTAAAAGCTTTACAGATATTCAGAAGCCTCCATTTATTTTTAATATTTGAAGTTTAATATAAGAGAAATTTCAACTTTTACTGATAACACTTTTTTATTTAATTTAATGTTTCTACTTATTAAACTATCAACAAAATTAGGCTATTTTAAAATAAGCTAACCATCCATGTAGATATCCTCAAACTTGTCAAGGTTTACCTGTGGTTTTAAAATTATTAAACCTGAGTAACATTTATAGTTTTCTTATACTTTGTTTAATACTTTTTACATATTAATTAAGCTTTATTGTCAACTAAAGGTTGGTAGTAACAGAATTATTTTGCATCACATGCTAGTTTTAAAAAGTGATTAGTACATACAGCTTCCTATATGTTGTCCAAAAACTATGCTTACCATAACGCACAAAGATTGTGTAATTCCGATTAAGATTACAAAAGCAAAGGCAGCGTTCTTTACTTTTGGGGTAAAAACAAGATTAAGCAAATTTTTGACAAGCTTCCAAACTTTCTTCATTGTCGTCTTTAAATATGTCAACAGAGACACTACCACATGATTGATAAGTGAATTCAACCTAAAGAATGTAGTAAGTTTTATTTATTTTTATATTTTCATGCTTTTGTTTCTACAACTCACTTATAATTTTAACTATGAGTTTGAACTAGTTCATATTTAAGGAAAAAAAATTATATAAAGAATGTTTACTTTAGAATATCTTATAAAAAAAGTCTTACACTAATGCAGCAATTTGAAGTATAAACAATTTAACAGCTATCTCAATCAATTCTGAATCCAATTCACCACTTGAGTCAAAGCTTTTGATAAACTGACTCAATTTCAGTACGATCACTTTAAAAACCAAAGTTGGGAGCGATTTCTTTGGTTTTGGCTGCTCCTTTTTACCAAACATATTCACGAGGTATTTTACCGATCGATCGTAAAACGGTTTCTCTACTTCGATAACTTCTTCATTTATTTGAGATTCCAAATAAGCTCTCAAAGTTTCATAGCTTTTTTGAACGGGTTTTTTCACTGGTTTGGGTTGAGTTACTTTCGGTTGAGTCTTGTACCAAGAATTCCAACTCGGAATACTCAACACAGCAATTAATAAAATATATCTCTGGTTCATACTCTGAATCTGAAAATAATATTATAAACTTTTTTTTATCAAAATTTTTTCGAGTTAAAAAATTTTTCAACGTCATAATTAGTTTCGTGTAAAAAAATTGACAACTTTTTGATTAAATTTTGATAAATGTTAAATACGTTTTTGCACCCACCGTTCCAAATTTGTACAATTTAGTATTGTAATCTTAATAAAAAAACTATATTCAAGTCCAGATGGCCGTCCAGCATTTTATGATGGGGCTGTACAAATCTACTGAAAAAGTAATTTGCGAGAGACCTTAACATGAAAAAGTTCTATGTTAGCCATTTATTATTTTAATTTTTCTGTAAATTAAACAAATATGTATTGTATATAATATGTATATGTAAGTATGGATTTGTAAAGAATGAAAACAAAAGGCACATAGCAGTCTGAAAAAAAATAACATTTTAAAACTATTATTTTGAAAAACTCTCAAGTTGCTTTTACATTGTTACTTGAATATTAGCTAAAAATCATGTCGCGGGCCAAAATTTTTTGATTCGCGGATCGCAGAGTGCTTATCCCTGACTTATTCTTTACATTTTAACTTGTTTTCAGTTTTGCTTCAAAACTAAGTGTATTACTTCAGATTACCGTCTTTAAACAGTTGTCGTTTGTATAAGACAAAGAGTTTTAAACTGAGACACAAACAATAGTGTTTTATAAGTGAAAATACAGAGTTAAATATATTAAAAATAGACTTTGTAAAGCGTCCTTCTTTGCAAAAACACTTTTTTTTTTAGTTTTACTGGTTGCATCGTGATTGTAAGTTTCTAAACTGTTTAGCACTTCAAGTTTGGTGATTGGTGAACTGCAAATAATTTGTTTTAACTTATACTGTAAATGTACAGTAACTACAATATTACGTTACTTAAACGATCAAAGTATGCAAGTAATTAATTTCTAAAAGCAGTTTGATTTAGGTTATATTAATTTAAATTCAAAATTTGATAAAATTCTGTAAGTATTTATGTTATTATTACCTTTCATTTAGTAATAACGTTAAATCTATATGGAACATTTTTATTCGTCTAGCTGGTTCAAACTTTAATATAAATTTCTTGAAAGTTCAAACATGCTGTTGTGTCAAACTTTTTAAGTTCATAAGACCAGCCAGTTTTATTATTTAAGGCAAAAACTAAGTTAGATTTGCTTTTATATGTAAAATATTTGGAAACATACTTGAACCTTTTAAGATTTAAAGTTGTCAGTCAAAAAAATTAGATCAAACGTCGATTTTAATCCATCAAGTAATGAAATTATTTAGCCTTTAAAACTATTCAAAGTTCTCTTTTTCTAGCTTAAAATCAGATATTTGTTTTAGAAGTTATGAGCGCTGTATTAAAAGTAACTAATATAGAACTTCGAATATAACTAAGTATTAAACTTTATTAAATTTTTTTTTGTATCTACGTAAAAAATCTTTTTATAAGTCCATCATAGTTTTGGTTAATACTTTATTCAAACTTCATATTGTTTTCATACTAAACTTGTAAGTTTATTTTTTGACAACTGAAACTAAAAAACTATTTTCGTAATTCTATAATTTACTTAAACTTTGCAAAACAAACTTGTCATTTTACTAATACAGCAAAAACATTTTAGTTTATAACCTAATTAATATAATATTTCGTTATGTAAAAGGAAATACTGAAGCTGAAAAAAATTATTTTTCAGTCAAAGGTGCAAATAAGTTATTAACTTTGAGCAAAATCTACAAAAAACAATAAGTTCTAAATAATCAAAACCATAACATAATTAAACCGTTTGATTGAAGTTTTTGATTGAAATTAATATTGAACAAGACAGTCAATTCAATTTTTTCCCCGCAGATTCGACCATGCTGCACTACTTTGCCGGCATGAAGTCCGGACAGATCGGCGACCACCAGCTTTCGAGCAGCGGAAGTTTCGGCAACCAGTCCCACAACACCCACCGGCAAGCAAGGTTGGACGGCCAGGACGGGGCCGGAGCTTGGAGTCCAAGTGACCACGACCCAAGTTTGTTGTTTTTTATTAATTAAACAGAAAAAGAAAATGAAGCTCTGAAGATTTAAGTTTTTGTCACTGTTTGAATTAGTTTTAAAAAGCAATATCGATTAGTTGAAACACTTTTATATTTTCTATTTAGAACAAATACTCGAAAAAATATCGCTTCAAACGAGCATTAACAGAAAAGTGCGAAAAGTACAGCTTAGCTATCTTTAATTTATAACCAACAGGCACGTACAAGTACTTGCAAGTAGACTTTTTGAAGGACGAGAACGTGTGCGGGGTGGTAACCCAGGGCAGGGCGACCGGAAGCGACCATTACGTCACAGCTTTCAAGGTTCAGGTCGGTCCGAACGAGCACAACCTCCGCTACGTGATGAACTATTCGGGACAACCTAATGTTTGTGAAACATGTTGAATTTTTGAAATTGATTGTAGTTTGATTAGATAAAAGTAAGATTCAAAAAGAATACAATACTTTTAATCTAGATACTAATTACTAAAAAAATAAAATTGTACTTGGTTTTTATAAACTAATAAGTTTTACGTTAAGTACTTGAAATAAAAACGTTTAAATCAGTAAAAAGAGAAACTCAGTAAATTTAGTTATGTTATGATAAGAAAATACTAAAAATATTAAAAACTTATAAAAAAAAAAGATAAAACTGTATCAAGAACGTAATTACACAGGTGTTCGAAGGGAACAGCGACAGACACTCGCACAAGTACACGCTGTTCGAAAGATCGCAGAGGTGCAGGATAATCAGGATCGTTCCCGTGTCGTGGAACACTCACCCCGATCTCAGGTGCGAGATACTTCTGGAAGAAACTAGAATTAACAGTGAGTAGTTAGCAAGTATAAGATTGAAAATAGATGGTAGAAATAGCTACACGTTTTCAAAAAAGAAATATTGATTAGTTTTTACTAAAGTAGTATACTTAAGTTTATGGGGAAGAGCATTTATATTTATGTTTTACTTTCAAGTCTAATGTCAATTGTTTTTTTTTTCTAAACGGTAACAATATTCCTTTTAATGCTCATTAATTCTATATGTTTTGAATGGAGCTTTTCTTAAAGTTTTACAAATAATAATCTATATGTAACGAAAAATTTAAAATTTCTGACATTTATAAAAAGATAATTTAATAAAAAACATACATAGCCTGTTTTTTTAAAACAATGCTTTCGAAATTAATACAGAAACTAAATTTATTATCAACAGACAACCAGTGCTTGGCGGGAATGAAGAGCGGTTACATCAGCGACTCGCAGCTGTCGTCTAGCGGAAGTTTCGGAAACAAAACAATCAACACGGCTCAACACGCCAGGCTCGACAGTGAAATGGGGGCAGGCGCTTGGAGCCCCTCGGATGGCGATCCTTGTTGGTTTTGCTGATTGTTTATGGTTTTTTTAATTTTGAAAGAATTGTACATTTTTGTAAAACTGTAAATTTTTGGTTTTGTTTTAGTGTTGTGAGAACTGTAAACCTTTTTTTTTTGCATTTTTAAATTGAAAGTTTATATCGACATTTAATAAAATTATATTTTTTTCTTACTGTAAAACATCACCACAGCGAGCTACAAGTGGATCCAGGTGGATCTGCTGCAACCGAAGCAGGTGTTCGGGGCGGTGACGCAGGGCAGAGCTACCGGGTCGGATCATTACGTCACCGCCTACAAGGTGCAATACGGGAATTCCCCTAATCAGCTCAGGTACATAGTGGACGGTGCGGGGCAGCATATGGTGAGAATGTATATTTAGATAATGTTAAATATAGTTTCATGCTCTATTTTAGAATGCTTTTTTATTATAAAATGTGTTTACTCCGCAGTAAAAAAAAAACAATTTAAAGTTTTTATACTTTCATGTTTACTTTTAAGATATGCCTTAAAAATATATTTCTTTTCGCCTAAGTTTAAAGTTTTAAATTATAGAAATTAAAATATGATATTTATTCGAGAACACATTACAGTTTGAACAAATTTGAGTACTTTTCAGTTTAATTTTTTAGTAAGTTGCGCCAAATAAATAAATTATTTTGAGAAAGTTATTATTTATCTTTTTGTATCTTTAAATAGCTTTTATAGAAGATTACACGAAACCTGACGTTTAAAAACACAATTTTTCTCCTACAACGTTAAAAAAATAAAACTAAATAACAGCATATAATCTACCATCGAGAAAACTTGCAAAGATGTTACTTAGAATAACTTTATTATTTCAAACACATTCAGACAATTTGAATTTTTTTGTAGGTTGAAACGTTTAGCAAGACATTAAAAATATGTATTTTAGTGTTTCATTGACTAAAAAAGATGCTGTATCTTTAAATTGTTTAATTAAGTTTTATGTTTTAAAAAAATGTATTTTCTAGTAAAACAAAAAAAAATATACGAATTAAGTTTTACCATATATGCATTTGTTTGCATACTTATAATGTTAGACCATATGTATTTGTCTATATAACCAATTATATCGTAGTTTATATACAGAGCAAAGACATTTGGATTTCAACCATACATGAACTTAGTATAAGTTTTAATTGTTTTGAATACTCTAAAAACTAATAAAAACCTTTACAAATACCCACTGTTTACAAACCATTTTGCTAAAATTGCTTATTTTAATCGTAATGGCTTACTTCAACAAAATAGTTTAATTTAGCTCTGTATTAAAGATGTTAACAACAGCTTTGAAATTTGTTTAGAAACAAACAGTTATATTTTAGAAATAAAATAACACTTTGGGCTTGTATTATTTCTTTTTAAACGAAATGGTTTCAAAAAATAAAAATACAACTAAAAGTAAAACTTTCTCTAAAAAAACTTCTTAGATCGCTTTACATTATACAAATTATTACTTTTATATGCTTATTTTTCCTTAACCTGTCCACAAAAATCTAACTTATTACGTCACAAAGTTGTTCCACGGTAACATGGAAGCTAATCAAAGTCTTTCTCTCAATATTTTTAACAAAAAACTATGATTTACACAGTAGAAAAACAAAATGTCTATTTTATATTAAATAACTTATACTTCAAGTGCTTCCTTTTATGTACTGTTTTTATAAAACTGAGTTTGTTTTCTTAAACAATATGCAGTTTTCCGACTCCTTCCGACATTAAGAAATTATAAAGAATGTAAAAACGAAAAGATATTAAAACGAGAACAGACAGCCGAAAAGTAGAGTTTATCAAAAAATAATTGCTATGCACACTTCAAAGCGTTAACTTTTTAAGGCTTTTAAATTCATAACCACAAAGACTCAATATATTTATTCACTTTATTTTAGTTTTTTAATACTTTCTCAAACATCTAACTTATTACGTCACAAACCTAACTTATTACGTCACACAGCTGTTCCACGGCAACACGGACCGGTACCAGTGGAAGACGAACCAGTTCGACCGGCCGGTGCACGCCAGGTTCGTCCGCATCGTGCCCACTTTCTGGCACGTCCACCCCGACCTCAGGTTCGACCTTGTGCTGTCCGTGGCCGGCGAGAGGAACTGCCGCCAAATGAGGTTTTGAACAAAACGGCCTTTTCGTCAAAAGCGATGAGAATTTGTGCGACCACCGGAAAAAATTTGATGTTAAAGAATCTTTTTTTTTAGTTTCAACTGAAACTGTTTTGTATTTTTACAATGTTTCTGAGTATTTTATTTATGCATATTTTTTTTTACATATAAACTTATATACAATTAGAATATTAAATTTATGTTTAACTCTTTAAAATAATGCTGCAGTTATAAAAGTCACCTTTTGATATTTCGCTTTGTATGTTTTTCATAGATTTTTTATAAAATAAACTCGTTTTGACGGTTTTTAGTTTATTTTTTTTTTAGTATATTCTATTTCTGTCCTTACATATATGTTTGTAAAAATTTAACACAATTTATTATCTAAACTAGTTAAAGATACAATAAAACCAAAGTAGTAGTGGTCTAAATTAGTTTTTCAATCAAATTAAAGATCAGTTGTTTTTTTTCTTCGACCAATATAGACTAATATATGTTAAAAATGTAAAGTTGTTAATTTGCTAAAACTAAATAGTCTGTTAAATATTAATTTAAAATATTTTGAGCTTTACTTTGAGTTTTTTATACTGATATATTCTTACTAATCTACGTTTATGCGAAATAACTCTCTTCGTTCTATTAATTATAAACTTTGCAGAAACCTACTGTTACATATTTTTCTTCATGAATTTCCAATGACGGCTGAGTTTTATATCATAAGACTGAGTTAGATATGATAGATAACTCAAGTTATGAAGTTCCTATGCAGCAGGGTTTTTGAAAACATTTTGATGAAATATCTAATAGTAATATAGAGCAACTAAAAAATATAAAAGCTAAGGTTTGCACCAGGTATTTTAAACAATGTCAATATCCACATACCTAGATATGGTAATAGAGGGTACATGGTCAATAATAGAACTTAGAACATAAATCAATCATAAAGATAGGTGTACTTGGTAACCCAAGAGATGAGATAAGTTATTTTGAGAAAATGTGTCACAGTTTTGAAATATTTGACCAACAAGTAAAGTACCAGGCTCTCTTTTCATTCTAGCTACATAGGGACATAAGAAATTACTATACATCAAATAAAGTTTAATTAACGTCATATCACTTATAATAAACAATACATATTCAAACTAAGTTTAAACAAAACTTTTAATAACATCAAGAAAAGCTTCTGCAAAAAGTTGTATTGAATACCAATATCAAAATTAAATATATAAAACTTTAATTCTCCTTTGAAAACATATTAATATTGTAAAAGCGTGATCATTTCGGGCCGAATTTGAGAGCTAATTTCAGCTCGATATTTGTCCGATATCATTTTAGGCAGTTACCAATATATTTTTTCTAATATACCAAAATTTGCTTATAAAGGCTTACCTAATAGTTTAATTTTTCATTTTCATGGATATAGTTTTAATGCAATAATTCTGGCTATTTAAAAACAAATAAAGTTATTTTACAAAAAAGGTTCACTTCCAATTGTGAAATTCCCTTATGTGATCGTTGTAATGCTTCCGTCTAAACAGAATGCTTCCGTCTAAACATCGTTTTACTTAAAGAATAAAGTTATAAAAACTACGCAGCCTGAGTTATTTTATGGTTCATAGGGGTCCTAATGACGACTTTTAAACTCTCTAATTTAAACTGCAAAATTAAAACCTAGTGATTGACACATATCAAAAAATATATTTTGTAGTATAAAACTTAAAACTAAAATAATTGTGCTCATAACAGTTTTCAAAATGCATCTATTATAGATTAAGTTCTACTTCTAAAGTTATTATAATAAAACTCAATGTCACACCAAATAGTAGTAGTGATTTTTAAATAATATTAATAAAAATTGATATATATATATTTTTAATTTAAAGAATTCATAGTAATTTATGTATTCTAATTAAAACAATGAAATAAAAAGACTTTTGTAATTTACTTACTTTTAGTACTTACGCAGTATAACATTTACAAATAAGTTACACTAATATAAAAGTTACATTTACTATAAACATCACTATAACAATTACAAAATTTAATAAAAACTAAACACAAGTTTTAAAACTCTTCGGCGTAGCAAATTTTGTATTTTCAGTTATTGACTTTTCGACTCAGACCATCTATTTTTAGTTAGTATTTTTTAATTAAAGGTCAGTGAACAAATGACTAAAACTAAAAACAGGCTGCGGCCACAACCGTATCAATTGTAAACCTTACAAGTTTTTCTGCTAAAACACAGGATAAAATCTGTTTATGCGTACTAGTAGTGACGTACTACTAGTGATTGTGCATTACCCTAGCGCTTTTATTTTAGCGACATAGAAAATTTTTGCTTTTTTTATTTACGAAAAAAAAAGTACAATGAAAGTTTTAGATTAAAATTTATCTAAAAAATAATGAGCTTTGGAGCCAAAGTTAAAAAGGGGAGTTCGTTTAATACTCTGATCGCCACAATGATAACTTTGGTATTAAACTACTTTAAACCAGAGCTGCCAAAAAGATTTTTTGGAGTATTTCTTGATTTTCTCTAAATAGTTTGAGCTAAATGCTGTTGCTTAATTAATTTTTTATCTAAAATAAAACAAATAAACAAACAAAAAACCACTTGTTAGAAAAGCTACAATTCGTGATTTTTATTTTTAAAGGATGTGCTACAAATTTTTTTTAGTGTTAAGAGCAACCCGTACTTTTTTGGCACACTATATTGAAACAGTTACATAGTTTAATGTATAGTTTGTAATTTTTGACAAGCTCAGGTTTTATTTTTTACCTAATATGTTTTTTATAAAGCATTTGAATTTCTATCAATTTGTTTGTAAATTATAATTTAGTAAATTCATATAATGCCTATTTGCAAGATTTTTGTTAGCAACGCTATAACTCGAGAATTTTTAATTAAAACAAAAAATGTTATTTAGTATACAGAACCCTTTACTTCTTTTGTTCTGCCAGCTCTCCTACATGTAGTATACTTGTAAATTTATAGTTTAACAGAATTACACTTACAAGCTAATTAAAATTTAAAATAATTGTAAATAAGTTTACTCGTTACGACTTTATTGCATTCGTCTTTTAGTTTACATACAATGCAAATGCTTAATACAAAAAATAAAAAGGAAGACACTGACAATTCTGCAAGCACAACTATGTTTTGAATTTTGAAAGTTTTCAAATTGTAAAAGCTATTAGACTGCACTGCATTTACAGTGGATTAATTAAGAATACCAGTTTATTTTCTACAATGATTAGAACATATATTTGTAACTTCAATGCAGTTTAATGGATAGACAAACTTAATTTAATAAATGTTTTTCAAACTTTACGCAGTATTTGTATTTCATTTCAATAACTAGTAGACTTAACAATTACCAAAATAAAACTTATAAATAAATTTTGTAAATACTAAATAATCATTTGCATTTCTTAAAAATATAGATGCTCAAGTAATAGTGTGGTGGTTTGCTGATGAAATCTGGTAGCTATGGTGGTAAACACAATATGATGATATTGTGGGCCTTTTGCAACAAATGTTTTTTAAGCAATAATAATAAAATCTTATTTGTTACTTAATTAGATAAGCTACTTGTTACTTTTTACCACTTGTTGAAATTAAAAGTTACTTTTAAAATATAAGTTATCTAAGTTAAAGCCTTCAATAGGTTCTAAATGGGAGGTAAGTTTTAAGATAGAGAACTTAAAAAAAAAAATCAAAACCAGTCTTAAAATAACACGCTGACAACTGTGCACAAATATGCTTTAATGTATCCAAATGTATAAGAAAGCAAATGGTATATAGCTCAATGACCAAGCCTTTATTTCCTCACCAACCGATTATACATAATTTTGAAATTTTACATTTAATTTTTGAGTAGCAAAATAAATAAAAAACTAAATAAACAGTAGAGGCCATTGAGAGATTCATAGTAACATATTTTTTGAATTGGTCCTTTTTAATCATTCATAATTTATATTAATTATATTTCATAATTAGACTGACTTTCAAAGCAGGGTTGTTATTTTACCCAGAAAAGCCTGGGATTTGAAAATTTATACTATTGAGGGTGAAGAAAAATTGTATTTTTAAATCCTGTATGATAAAAACTGACATTTCTTAAAACCCTTTACCACCCTGATGAATCTTTTTTTTTATTAGTTATTCTAGTATACAGCTTATTTTAAAGAAATTGATAAGACTAGCAATTTTTTTTTTTTTTTTTTTTTTTTTATGGTAAAAAAACATCAGTCTCAAACTCTACCCCTTGCAACGATAAACGTTTTCTGGGGAAAAAATTTTGAATAATTATGTTAGCCATTTGACCCAAATTCTTAATAAATCTGAAATTTACAAATAATAATAATAAACCTGAAATTTGAACAATTTTTACATATAAATTTATGTACTTGATATTAAAATTTATATGACTGTTATACACCAAAAAAGTATGTTTTATTTTTTATTTTAAACCACATTTAATAAAGCACTACAATAACTTGATACTACTAAGTACAACTTTCAGCCTTAAATTTAGTTTTGTGATAAAGAAAAAAGATTGAAATAATTGTACTTTTGAATAGTTTAAAGAAAATAAGAAAACTTTGAAACTATTTATAAAAACCAGTGATTATCCTTAAGGGCATAGGGGGAGGTAAACACCCTTTTTTGGTTTTTAATTTTATTTTATTCAATTTTTACTAAGCTACAAGATGCTTTTTACAGATTTAAAAAATCCAAAATAATTTTTGAGATATAGCCGGTCAAAGTCTATCTCTAAAAATATTTTGAATTTTTTAAATCTGTAAAAAGCATCTTATAGCTAAGTAAAAACTGAATAAAATAAAATTAAAAACTAAAAAAGGGTGTTTACCTCCCCCTATGCCCTTGGTTGTTAAGGGTATGGGGGGTCAAACATTTGTTTTTACTAAAAATAACATTGCATCTTATATGAAAGCTTGAAGTACAAAGTTTTTGTAGAATAAAATAATCTTATTTAACTTTGGAAATATTGTAATTCAAAAAAAAGTTTTCAATAAAAACATATGGACCTCAAGTTTTTTGGGGTCAATTTTCTAGGAAATTTAAAAAACTACTAAAAACTTATCTTTTTCTCCAATTTTTTGAACTAAACACCTTAAATTTTCAGAAAACATTCCTTTTATAGTTTTAAAGATTTTGAATGTTGTGATTCAAAAAAAAAAATTATAAATTTTTAGTAAAAAAAATATAGGTGTTTTTTTTTTGTTAAAATTTTATTTTTCATAAATAAAAAAAATCTTGCATTCAATCTTTTTAGAATATTATAATAGACTTTCTGTGAAAACATGAAGAAGATTGCTAAAAAAACTTAAGGAGGAAATAAATTTTTAGTGAAATGGTTTTTTTTCATGTTTTTAGTTTGTGCCTTCTATTAGGAACGTATTGAGGTCACCAACTTTGATCACACATATCTCAAAAATTAATTGATTTTTTTCAAGCACTTAAAAGTGTCTGTTAGCTCAAATGAAACTCTATAAAATAAGATCAACTTGTAAAAATCAAGGTGAACCCCCCTATGCCCTTAATTGTAAAATAAATAAGTTAGTTAATTGAGTTGTAATGAACTAATAAAAATGATTGTTTATTTTTCTGCCTTTAGATGTATCAATAAGTTTTACTGTCTGGTAGTGTTTGTTTATTCTGTATAAAGAAGTTTAATTAATTGTGTTAAATTAAAGTTTTTAACAATTTATTTAATTTAGCTTCCAAGAGAATAAAGTTTTTTTTCAAATACTGCATCTGAATAAATTTTTTCTCAGTTGTTTAAGTCACACAAGGTTTTCAAACCATACTTCATGAACAAATATAACATTAAAGTTAATGAGCATGTTTGTTTTTGAGTATTTTAGGTAATTTATTTTAGTAACTTTATTGAGAAGTTTATTTCTTTAACTTTCAAAATTAAATATTGCATTTAAATTACGTTTTTAAATTCTTTTATTCTGCTTGTCAAAAAAATAATCTTATATGTAAACTAAACACTGGAAACTAAAATTAGATCAATTGTTATGTTCATATTGATATATTGATCAATGTGAATAATAAACTTCAGCGTATCATAAATAATAACATAAATGGGACGACAAATTTTAGAAAAGGAATATACTGTTGAAAAAATCCTTGACTGGAAGATTATTCCAAAAACTAAAAAGAAAGAATACCTTGTTAAATGGAAAGGTATTATTGTTGATATGTAATTTTCACTAATTTTGTATTTTAATGATGTTGTTGCTTTTAGTTAAAAGTAGCAAAAACGTGTTCTATAACACATGTAAACACAGTTCTTTAGACAGTTTTTTTAAATAAGTTGTGTTTCTTGTAAGCTTACAAATATGGTAACATACTGCAAGTTTAGTACATAGTAAATGTGATGTAAATCAATGGAAATATGTTTTTGGTCCCATTTTAAACTTAGTTTTTGCTATTTGCCTTTTAGAAATAACAAAATAAATTTTGTCCAAAAATCCATTTTTGAAAAACTTTTAAATTTCAGTGTAGCTCAAGACTATATCTGTTGATTTTTATAAACTAAAATAAAAAAAATTCGATTAGAACCAAAGTTATTTAGGACAGTTTTTAAGTTGTTTTTTAGCTAAATTTAGCATATATTTTACATAGGGAATATTAAATCTAAAAAAGTAAACTATACATCAGTTTTTATAGTATAAATTTCATTCATTTTAAATAATTTTTAAATATAGATGTTTTTGTAAAAAAAATTCTATACAAACAAATGGACAGCAAAACAAGTTAATCGTCAGTTTTCTAAGAAATTAAAATATCACTAAAAATATACGATCTCCTTCATTTTTGAACTAGAAACAGGGTTGCCAAAAAACTTGGAAACCTGGAGTTTGGGAAATTTTGAAAAAAATTCCAGGAAAAACCTGGAATTTAAACAATTTTTACATCTTTAGTATAAAAATTTTAATTTGATTTAAAACATCTACCATATGTAGAAAGTTTTTTTGTTGTCATCAATTTTTTTTTTTATTAATTAATACATTTGAAGTAGCTTTACAGTATCTTTTCAATGTTTTTATACTATTTATACAGTATTTTACCTTACTCAACTTTAACCTAAAATGAGACCCAAAATGTGTATTTAAAAAAAAAAGTGTAGGAAAATTTGAAAACCTGGATAAAATTTGCCAAATAGATATGGCAACCCTGTAGAAACCTCAAATTTTCAGTAATGTTCCTTTGATAGTTTAAATGACTTTGAATAGTGTGTTTTAAAAAGTATCAAAAAATTAAATGTTGTGGATAAAAAATATACCAAAAAAGATAGGAATTCCTTTTAATTAAAATTCTTTAATTTTAACTTCAATAAAAAATCCTTCATTCAACTGATCTAAATATTAGTTATGTACTTTCTGTGAAAAGTTTGAGAATTTCGGTCAAAAACCAAAGGAGTAGGTAGATTTTTAATGAAATAGTTTTTTTTTGCATTTTTGAATGCACCTTGGATTAAAAACCTATTGAGCACACTGACTTTGATTGCTTTAATTTAAAAAGTTATTTTAAAAGTTTTTTGAGGGGCTAAAATGTCTGAAAGGTCAAATAAAACTTAACAAAATGAGATAAGCTTTATTGTGTATATTTTGCTTATGCTCAAATTAACAACAAAAAAGTGCATAACATACTTTTTTTATTATAAAAACAGAGTTGCCACTTAACCTGGAAAAACCTGGAATTTGACAATTTAGGCTAAAATAACCTGGAAAAACCTGGAATTTTAATCAAAAAACCTGGAATTTTAATAATTAAACATTTTCAGTTGTGAAATTTTGATTTAACACAAAAAATCTATCATATAATTAAGATTTTTTGTCATTATCAAAAACTTTTTTTATTAAAAAACGCATTTAAAGTAACTTGACAGTATCTTTTCAATATTTTTACACTATTTAACACAGTTTCTTAAATAGAAATTAACTTGAAACTAAAAATAGACACAAAAATGTGTACTTTTAAAAACCTGGAAGAAATTTGAAAAAACGAGTGGCAACTCTGTAAAAACTTAATAAAACTTGATGTAATTGCTAATTAGACTAAGCTTTAAAATATTTTTTTATCTAAGATTTGAGAAAAACCCTTATGTTAAAGAAGTTTTTTTTCCTAGACTGTTTAGTTTATAATATTTAAAAACATCAAAATTTGATTCAGGCAAAAACCCTTCATATCACTTTTTGCCAACTGGAGACAGTAGACTGATTTTTTATTAGGTTTGAAGCTCCAAATGCAGTAGAATCTAAGCTATCTGACCCTATTAAAAATCACAATTTTTTTTTTCAGTTGCATGCCCACTATGACATATTGATGTAAAAATTAAATTTTTTTAACTTATGTATAATCATATACTATTGTCCTTACACTGGTTTAAATTTATACTTGTATTCAAAATTACTATTTTCTTTTTGAAATAAATATTATCAATAGAAAAACTTCACTTGATCATTTAAAAAGTATAAACAAATTTTACATACAGTCTGAGTAACATAAAAACTTAGCCTTAAAATCATTGTAATTTAAGGGCATATGGGATCCACCCTGTTTTTTACAAGGTGATATTATTTAGTAGAGCTTTATTTATACTATCAGATCTTTTTAACTGCTAAACAAGATTCTTGAGATATAAGCTATACAAGTCGGTAATCTAAATAAGTTCCTAATAAAAAGCCCAAGTAAAACCGCAAAAAAAGACTAATTCACTAAAAATCTATCTTCTCCTTCATTTTTAAACCAAATTTCTTTAAATTTTTAAAGTAGGTCCATTACTAGTCATTAAATTGATTAAATACTATTTTTTTTGTTTTTTTGTCAAAATTTTTATTTGCTAAAGTTTTAAACATTTTAAACCTTAAAAGTCTTTTCAGCTATAAAAAGAAGGTTTCCTGAAATTTTAAAGTCTATAGCTCAAAAAAAGCTAGATTTTTAATATATTTTTAAATTTCCAAGAGAGATAAATTATATTAAATAAACAGTGGTTCATACGTTTGTATAGAATTTATTCACAAAAATGTTTGTATCTAAAAAACTAATTTAAGTTTTTAAATTCTTAAAAAATTGACTTTTAATTAATACTTATAGCTTAGACATAAAAACCAATGTTAAATTTAGTTAAAAAAATGTTGGACCCTCCTGTGCCCTTGCACTATAGCTCTACAAACAGATAAGTAATAACCCAGGCATATCATATTTTGTTATACAGTGTTGATTAATCAGTAAACGTGCTTAAGGTAAAGGGCAAATAATGCAAAACTTTTTGGTATTCTTATAAAATATTTTTTTTTGTATGGGAGGTCTAGTTTCTAATAAGATTGCAAAAAACCTATTCTTTTAAGTACTGACATGCTTATGCTATGATTTCAAGCATAAGTATAATTTTGCTCAATCTTCAACAGGATACCCAAAAAGCGAGTCAACATGGGAGCCACCTTCCCACCTCCCCAATGAGTTGATTCGCGATTACGAGGAAAGCATCCAAAAACAAGCTCCTAAGTTGTTTGATGGGAAAGTGCCAGAGAAATTGCTGGGCAAGAAAGTGTTCAACAGCAAGACAATGTACAAAGTAAAGTGGAGGAACTTGCCCAAAACCGAAGGCACGTGGGAACTCGAAGACAACATTTCCAAAGACCTAATAGCTCGGTTTAATCAGGCTATTAAGAAGCAGATGGAAAAAAAGGGTTTAATGGGCAAAAGGCCTGCTCAAGAAGACATTTCTCCTCGAGTTCCAGTTAAGGTGAAGAAGGTTTTACTTAAGCAGCAAGCTGCTAGTCCCGTTCAAATAAAGAAGCAGAGTGACGTGAATAAAATTGCTGAAATCAAGAAAGAGGTCACAACCCCTCCATTGACTCCCAGCAGGACCAGCAGGAGACTTGCGGGTAAGCCCAGGTTGAGCATTGCTGAAAAAGCTCAGCAGCTAAAAGAAATGCTGAATAGTGGTTTGAATGTTAAAACTCCTGAAATAAGGAGGAGGTTGGACAAGAGCAAAGTTACTAGATTGCCTGAAAAGAGCCCTATAAGAAAGCAGCCACAACCAAGTGGATTGTCTGCTACCACAACTCCAAAAGTTGTTTCACACGGCAACCTTTTTGAAAAGATCAGCGAGCAGTTTTCACCTCCATCAACATCACCGTTGAAAAAAAGTAGCACTTTGGATAAAAAAGTCAAAGAACTGGTGCAGAAAAATGCAGAGAATGTAATACAACACTCCATGCCTGAACCAAGCAACTTTGAGTCATCTTCAAAAACAAATTTGGAAGCTGAAGGTGATCTTGGAGATGTAGATGTAGACACTTTTTTATCCCCAGGTGATAAAATTGACCTTACCAAGGATGATTTGGCTTTTGATGTTGGTGGACCACCTACCACAGAAACTGCTGACAACGATGAGCAAATTGCCACAACTACAGCTGCTGATCAAGATAAAGTTGCAAATGTAGAAGAAAAGGTCACAAGTGCACCTCTAGTAGTAAGCAACCAAGCAGTAGATACTTCCATGCACAAACCAGTTGTAAAACCAATACCCCCACCTATGGAAGAACCCTCAACAAAAGAAGTCGAAAAAATAGATTTTGATGCTTTCATTCTGGAGAAAAAGAAAGCTGCTGAAGCACCTAAAGGTAAGTTAAAATTTAAGTCCTGCATGTTTCCAAAATTTCTTAAATTATAACTGCACCATTGTTAATCTTTTATAATAAGTGAAATTTTTTAATTTTTTTTTATGTTTAATTATTTACGTAATATATAATCATGTGAAAAAATTAGTTGTAATATTTTTATTAAGTTATATTGACAGTCAAAGAATTTGTTCTAGATGAAGAGTATTCCCCCAAAAAATTCACCCACATTCCAGAAAAGCTGTCAAAGAAAAGAGTTACACATGACGGCACACTATACTTTGTTAAGTGGCAGGTTATTAACATTTTATTGAAAATAATTTAGTTTGTACAATAATTTTTAATATATTACTAACTGATTTTCACAGGGACTGCCTAAAGCTGCTAACACATGGGAGAAACTAGAAGACCTGGAAGTCAATTACCAAGGCATCATTGACAAGTTTGAAATGTTGTACAAGCTGCAGGAAGATAGAAAAAAGAAAATGCAAGATGTAAAGCAAAATGATAACAAGCAGGTAACTAACACGCTTAATCATTTGTAGTATCACAAGTAGTTTAATTTCTTTTTCTTATAAATATCTTTCCATTTAAAGCTTTGAAAGCAGGATAATTTAATCAGGTTATAAGAAAAAATATTTTAATTAATACTTAAATTTTATTTCAGTATCAATAAATTTATGTTTCAGTAAAGTTATTTATTTAAATTCTAGAAATTAAAATCAGCGGATATAGATTCATTGTTAGATGACTGTATTTTATAACTATATTTTTTATAATAATTTATATTTAAATATATTTTATAACTATCTATATTATTGTTTTTCCAGAAATAGAAGGTGTAGAAGTGAAAAAGAACATTTGTAACTTAATTTACTTTTTATTATAATACTAAACTTAAACAGTCATCCCAAGCGAAGTTGAAAGAACTTTATCACTGGATAAATCCGAAAGCATTTAGTCGCTCAGCAACTCCTGTTGTGCCTCAATCGTCATCAAAAAGTAAGAAATATACCAAAGAAGATATACAAGAGATGTTAGGAAGACATATGCTGGATAATAAGGTTGTTTTTCCTATGTTATTATGTAGCAACACAACATTGTTATAAGTATATAAATTTTCACTACTTTTTTATTATGTGTCTTTAAAATTGAGTACTTTATGAGTAGTGATGTACCGGACTCACAATTTTGGTCCGGTACATCACTATTTATGAGATAATATTTTCAAAAAAATATATAAATATTAGAAAGATACATAATGGTAGGTTTTTAGAGCTTATTATAAGCTTCTACTGGAACATAAATGTTCTGTAAACAAGGCACATTTTTCTCCTGGGTGGCCAGATTAACCAGAAAAAGTCACTTGCGGTTGACTTGTTTTGAAAAAGGCAGAAAAAGAAAAATGTGTAACTTTTAAACATTGAATCATATACATAACAGAATTATAATTGAATATATGTTAGGAAATCTCAAAAGTTGCTATTAATTCCACTTGAATTTATGAACTTAATTGTTCAGTAACAATCGAGTCACATCAGATTTGACCATTACCAGCAAAAATATTACATTCATGCACTAATGATTTAGTTGTTTTATAGACAAAAGAAAATTTTGAACTTCTATCAAACAGACAAAGCTAACAATTTATATACAAAACAAAAGTTTAAATGTAGACTGAAAGATAAAATAAAAAGGGAACGATGTTATGTTTAAATAGTTTTAGTCTCACTTAATCTTGACATTTAAGTATTTTTCTACAAATAGTAATTACATTGTTTAATGAAGTAAAGGTAAATTAGCAAGTTTATTTTTCATTTTAAAACCTGTCAAAAAAGTGCACTAGCTAAAGAAAGGTTTGTATTAAACAAACTTGCAGTTTAAGTATAATCTTCTATTTAATTTGAACAGGTTGTTTACGCGATAAAGTTGAAAGGTCAGTCCGAAGTTAAGTATGTTCAGAAGAAAGACCTGGACTGTCCGGGTTTGATAAAAGAAGCAGATAGAAAATACCAGGAAGAATTGAATGCAGCAAGTCAGGATATTGGTAAACAGCCATCAACTGGTTAGTTTTGTTTTTTGTTTATCATCATAAATATAAACGTTCTAAAAAATTGCATTGTTTTACAGCTACATCTGAAAAAACATATTTTTAGTTTTTTTTTTCTTTTATTAACCATTTTGTTACAGAAAAGTATTTTTGTTTTGAAAACTTGCTATGCAGTGGTAGCAAAGCACGACCTGATAACTAATCCTCTAGACTGTAATTTTCTTCAAACCGTATTAAGCAACGAATAATCGTTAAAACTATGTAGGTGTAAAACTTACTTTTCTGTACTTTTGTTTTAAATTAACTGCATGTTGTTGGTTCATCAACCTTTGATAAGTAAGTTTTCCTAAATTGTTTTGTATACCTTACAATGTTTTTTACGTTTAATAGCAGGTAGAAGCAAAAGAAAACGAAAGATGAACAGCAAATATGCTGATGATTTTGTAGCGAACGGTTTGGGTTACGCAATGGGATTATCTGCATCTTTGTACGAACAAGAACGAAAGAAATTGGGGGAATTTTCTCAAACACCGTCCATACAGCTCACTCCACCAGGAAGTCGAATCAAGAAGAAAAACAAAAATGATATTGTAAGTGTCTAAATTAGTACTTAAAATTTTCTTTGTGTTTTCTAAATTTCAGATGTGTCTAGTTCATGTATAATTGATCAGGGTTCGTGCGCGTCAGGCTAAATCAGGCTAAGTCAGGCTAAATCAGTTTTTTTGAAAAAAGTTGAAAAACGTCAGGCTAAATCAGTTTTTTTATTTAAAAGTTTGAGAATCTCAGTTTTTCTCAGTTCAAATGCTTGAAAATCTTTGATTAAAAAAAAATTGAGAAATTTTTTAAGATCAAATTGAAATGTGTTTTTATTTCTAAATAAAGATATAGTTATTAAAGACAAAATCAGTCAGTATTTGTAAAAATAAATGCTTAAAACCTTAAATTTTTTTAAGAACCTTCATTATTTTGTTTTGAGTAGATTATATATGTCATAATTATAAAAATTCATAAACAAATACAGTTTAAATATTACAGTATAGTTCAACAACTTATCTGTTTGTTTGAATTTGTTTGCATTAGCTATGTTTTTCAGAACTTAGTTGGTTGAACTGTTTTAATTTCAAATTTATTTCAAATGGCTTTATACCAATACTTTTTAGATTAAAACTCTTAGCAGTTTGTTCATATATTTTACTGTTTGTTTAAAGTTATTGGAGATATTCACAACACTAAAACTTAGCTTTAAGATATAAGTACTAGGTTTCATGGGAGTACAAATTTTAGATACAATTCATTTTTCTTTACAAGAACAAAATTTTAAACTTTTTCAAATTAAAGTGTAAGCTTTTTAAATCTAATACGACATCAACAATCACTGTATGTTATGTATCAATTTTAAGTAATAGTCAAAATACTATAATAAACATATTTTGATTATTTAATACTCGTGTAAGCGTTTCATATTAAATGTTAATAACACACGACAATGCACGTCATTTTATTATAGATCTTCTGCTTATAATATTTTTACTTAGTGCTTAATTAATTTGAACAATTGTGTTTAGTAATATACATTAAGTTTCTACACTAGTAATAGATTAGATATAACACTTATTTTAAAACTTATCACTGAATTTGTTATGTTAAGGGTATAGGGGATGGGGGTAAAATCACATTTTTAACAATTTAGTCTTATTTTATTGTGTTGTAACTAAGCTATGAGTTGCTTTCTGCATACTTTTGAAGCTCAAAATATTTTTGAGATAAAGCTGGTTGAAGTCGGAGACTATAGTAGTACTAATCAAGGCCTCCACAATACCTAAAATGACTTCTAAAGGGAATTTTCCTTACTTTAAAAAAATGTCAGGCTAAATTGGTCTCAGTCAGGCTAAATGAAAAAAAATTTCGCGCACGAACCCTGTTTTGATAAGTTTATAAAATTATGAAAATTAGAAAAAAAACTTATAATAAAGTCAAAAGATCTAGAACAAATTCCAAAATTTATAGTCACTCTAGAACGCTTAATTTTTTGTTTTTGATTTTTTAGATAATAAGTTTTTCTTTTAATTCAGACTTACATAGATTGTAATCGTTGTTAATAATAATTTACAAAGAAGTATATAATTTTACATATAACAATGTAAATGCTTATAAGACATAATCCAAATAACAAGAAAGTCAGACTTAATTAATCATATTCTTATAAACATGACTAAATTGATGTATGTATATTTAAATCTAAATTTGCCTTAGTCAAACTGATTACTATCATGTTAAACGTTCAGTTGATATGAACTTGAATACTTTCATTTACATTCACAACTCACTTTTAATTATTTTGAAGGCTCCAAACGCTTCAAGAGCGCTGAACAAAACCGCCAAAAGCGTCTCTCAGTTTGGCAAAACCGAAAAAAGCTCGAAAAAAATGGGACGTCCACGAAAGGTCGACCCGACAAGTTCGGGGCAGCCGAAACAAAATGGGCGTCCGAGGAAGTTGGACCTGATAACCGATTACACGTCGCCAACCGCCATGCATGTGGCTCAGAAAGCAAAAAGTATTCAAGTGAAGTCCAAGTGGTGGAAAAAGGGAATACCAGTTGTGAAGGTTAACATTTCAATATAATCAAGTATATTTATGAAAGTAATTGTATGCAGTTATTTTATGTATTGGTTTTACAAATATTCAATGCTAGGAAAAAAATATTATTTGTTGTTAGAGTGATAAATTAATTTGATATATATTCTTACGAATAAATGTAATAAAAAGTTTTTAATTAATTTAAAAACCTGTATTTTAATTGACTGTTGTATTTCGTGGTAATTTATTTAAAACTAAGAAATTTAAACATTTATAGAAATTACCTTAAAGTTAACTTTGATGATAATCAAATTTTTAATAAGCATATGTTAAACAACCAATTAAAGTTTAAGTCTAATGCTAGTTATGCTTATTGTCAGCGTGGTAATCATTACAAATATATATATAAAACATAAATGCTTTTTGTTTTATGAAACATATTTCAAAGGTAACGAACGGAACGAAGTCAAATGGTAAATTGAGATTGAAGGTAATTTACGAAGGCATTGAAGAAGGCGAATACATCCCGGCCCCCTGCGTATATCACAAGTAATATTTGTTTGTATTTATTTAGAATTAGAAAATTAAGTTTTTATCAACTGCTTTGTGAGTATCATAGGACTTGCAATTTTTTTTTTACAATGTTATTTTTAAAGTAGTAATAAGAGAAGTTTTTCATATGTTACTTTACTAAGCACTGAGTAAAAGTCATTAATCAAATACTATGTACGCTAATAAAAAAAATAATAAACGTTATACTGTTAATAAATAATGTTTTTGACGAATTTAAGTGCTCAATGCTCTATTAATTATAACTTTAGAGATTTTATTAAACTGTATTTGTGATTTTTAAGTTTTATCAAAAATAGTTCTGTAATGTAGTAAGTCTAATGTAAAAGGATGACTACATATATTTTATAATATATAGAAATAAACATATTTATTAACATCCTAATAGCTGTGTGCATTTTAGATAAATTTACTGTTAATATTTTAACATTAACCATATATTGTAGATATAACAAAAGTAATGTAAATAATAACTCCCAAAATTTTGATAGTTCAAAAGAAACTTAAATATTTAATCATTCAGAATTTTTATAATGAAACTTAAGTTACAAAATGTAAAAGCATCAAATATAGGTGATAATAATTAAAAAAAAATCTTTGTTTTATTATTACTTGATTTTTTACGTTATAAGAGAAACTTGTAAATAGTGAATTAGTTAGTCTTTGAAATTATATTAATATAATTCTGTATACACCGAAGTTTTAGTAAAACTTACCACTGTAAACAGTACTTAATTTTATTAAAAAATTACTCAGTCATGGTTATCATACAAAAGTAAACTTAAATTATATTGCTTAAAGTATATATATATTTGGATCACAGTAAAAATGATTTCAGTTTCAACCAAAATAACCACTAGTCAATCAGACCCCACATGACCTTTACTTCTAAAAAAGATTCCGATCCAATTAATTTAAAAAATTTAGTTTTTTTTAGAAATATGACGTCTATATCTAAAAATACAATCAACCCAATTTTGATATCAAAGTTCCATAAAAAGGCAAATGTAAACTATCAAGCATAAAAAGTTTTGCTTAGTTGGATAAGTTTTTTTGTGGTTTACAAACACTAAAAATAAACTCTCCCTTCTGGGAACGGGTCTAAATTGCACGAAGCCAAATTTGCACGAGAGTAAATAATTACAGGAAAAAAATAATAAAAAAATAATTTATAAAAAAAATGACTGAGGGTAAAGGGTAACAGTGAAAGTAAAAAAAAAATATATATGAATAAAAACAACTTACTGACCGAGGGTAAGGGTTAGGGGTGACAGTGATATTAAAGAAAAAAAAAGCTTCAATTATAAATATAAAAATAAATAATTTAACCGGCCGAATTGTCTCCGTGCAAAATTATCTTTGTGCTTTTGTGAAATTTTGTTCCCTCGTGCAATTTAGACAGCTACCTATCCCTCCTACATAATGGAAATACTAAGGTAGTTTTTCAACTTGCACTTTATTGGTGTACGTTTGAAATTAGATCAATCGAACCATGTTGATTTTTTTTAAATAGCTTTTCTTTCTTCTTTTTATGACACGCCAATGTATTTGTTGTACTGTGATGTTATTCCGTAAACAAAATAATCTTTGTATACTTGTTAAATATTCTAAAATCGGGTTGTACAACTTCTCTAGTTAGATATTATCAGCCTTTTGTGCATAACAGGTTGGAGTTGTAAGACATAGAATTTTGCGAGCGTGTAACTTATGTAAAGTTATACTAAAATTATTTTTTTAGTTATATGGATTTTAAGTTGTCCATCCTGTAGATCACGATAAGTAACCTATTTAACCACAAAATTTAAACAGTTATAAATCAGCTTGAATGAAAAATAATCATTTTCTCTAATAACTCGTCACAGGTTCCCAAAGCAAGTTATTGAGTTTTTCGAGAAACAGCTTTTTGTCGAGAGACTGCCACCTCAGATTTGAACAGATTGGAAACTTGTTTGGTTTTCATACAACAGACATGGATGAGACAAGTTGCTATATTTGTTTTTTATAACAGCATTTCCGAAAGCTTCTAAAAAGCATAGATTCATCAGAAGCTGAATATTTTTTATTAGATTAAATAAATGTTAAAAAAATTTCTATTTTACGAAAATTTTACCACTAAATTTCTTTACTTTTTTTTATAGAGTATTAGATAAAAGTTCATTTATTACTACAACATTTTTCAATATAAATGAGTTGAATTTGATTGTTTTCTTTGATACCGTCAAAAGTACTTTTTTTAGTATAAAATAGCTTTCACAAAATAGTTTCGGCTAAATTAAGAACTTGTACAGTTTTGTTAGGTGAAATTATTTTGGGCGTTTTTAATCTACGTTTTTGAAAATTTTGTCTTGTGTGATATTTTGTTCAGCAGTATAATTTTTTGAAAAGACAAAACAATTAGTAAAAGGTAAATGATGCTGCTTTGCTTTCGTACTTTGTACTAAAAAAAATTGAAGAGCATTTTTTTTTTACAATTTTGATACATTGCAACATTTTCCGTTTTAAACAAAAGCTGTCTGAGTTAGAAACACTAAATTTAAATAAAGCTCAGTTACAGTAATTTCTTGAAATAGTTAATTTTTGTTGTGTTTTTGATTTCTTTACTGCTTTCTTTTATTTTAATCATTTAACGTCTGCTTTAGACTACTTTTATAACAATTTAGCAGGCTTTGATAGAGTGATAAAACACAATTTGATTAACTTAAAACGTAAATTTGGTATAACAATTGTTTCACTTGGGTTGAATAGAATTTCAATTCATATTAAAAAGTTTTTTTTTCTTTATTCTAAAACTTTTTTTTTGTTTAACTACGGATTTTCATGTCTTTATATTTGTGTTTCTTATAAAATAAATAAAAAATTTTCAACAAAAATTGTTAATAACTATATTAAAGTTTATAACTTAACTACGAACCTGTTTTTCAAATTTTTTTTTTTGAATATTTTAGTTTATATCTGAATTAAGCATTTTTATCGTCAATTGACCCAGTGGCTGCATTCTGTACATAACCATCATCATTTAAATAACGATTACACCTTTTATTTATTTCTATTAGCTTAAACTATGAATATTTTTTCAATGAATAAGTAGTAAATGCGTGGTAAACTTACTACACCATATTTTACATGATAAGTATAACTAATGTTACAAATAATTTTACTTATTATAAGTTAAATAAAAGAAACATTCAGTTTAAAAAAATTTCACCTGAGTTCGCACTTTGAACACAGCACAAAAAAACAAGCATAATTAAAACAAAATTTTAGATTTAAAGTTGCTAACTCAAGCAGAAGATATCATTGAAAGTTTTTAAAAATATAAACATTAAGATGTTTTTATTAAACAATATTAAAACAATGTCAATACACGAAGTTTCTTAATCAAAAGTGTCGTAATTTGTTAAGTTTTTAATTCTGTAGGGCAGGGTTTCCCAAAGTGGGCGATGTCGCCCCCCTGGGGGCGATTTTAGTAAGTTGGAGGGCGATAATTAGTAAGGGGGTTAAAGGGTGGGAGATAAATAGTAAGGGGGAGATTTTAAAATTTTGAGCTGTCATAAATTTTATACTTTTTATCTTGCTATTTTACTAAATATAAACTTAAACAAAAAAGCTTATTTCCTTTATATAAAACATAGAGAAAAAAATCAAGTACTTATGACTCCTACTTTCAAGTAAATTACATAATTTTATTTATATATTTTCTTATTTAACAATTACATAGATCATAGACGATCGGAATCCCTCTCACCATTTTATAACCTGACATATATGGTTTGTAGAAATCTATGTTAACTATTATTAACTATCACCTCATGATATTTTAAATTGTTTTTTGAAACGTCACTAAGTTAGACTAATATGAACAATGAACTTCACCGCACGATCTACAACAACAGCATCCGGGACAATCCTACGACCGGTTTCGTCCTTATTAGGACTCATCAGGCAGGAATAGTCGCGAGAAACCGCTGTTGTGATCTAACCAAGCGGGCTTAAGTACGAAGTACTGAAGCGACCGTTTGTGGGTAAAGTCCGAAAAATTGACGCAGGCAAATCTTCACAGCTCAACGTCTTAGACATTGTCAGCTTAATGTGAGATTTTACTCTCCACGCTCGTTTTATCAGTTTTAGCCAGTATTTATTTCGGCCATCGTCAACAAGTTGAGATGTTGTAGATCGTGCGGTGAAGTTCATTGTTTATATTCGATGGCATAAAACATCTCAACTTTTGTTGACGATGGCCGAAATAAATACTGGCTAAGTTAGACTAAGAAATAAAACTATACAAGGTTGCCAATTTACCTAGAAACCTAAAAAATCTGGAATTTGACAATTTAGGCGAAAAAAAACCCTAAAAAATCTGGAATTTTTAACAATTTCAACATATTAAGTAGTAAAGTTTCGATTTAACACAAAAAAGCTATCATATAGATAAAAATATGGATCCCTTCGAGGCAGATCATTTTGAAGTAAACGACTTACAGGAAACCTTCTCAGACTTACAAACTGACCTTGAACTTAAAGTAAATTTTTCCAAAGAATGATATGAAAGCTTTTAGACTCAACAAAAACTAAGGCAAAAATTCCAATCATTTGAGAGGAATTTAGATTGTTGTTTATAGTTTTTCCTTCTAGCTATGTTGTTAAGAAAGCTTTCAGTTTAATTTTCAACATCTTGAGCAAAAGATCTAATCTAGATATTTGTAAAGGAGGCTTTATTTTATTGATTAAGAATCAGATTAGAAAAACTTGAAAGCAGTCATGAACCTTATTCTTCACATTATATTAAAATTAAGTAGCAGACATTATTTTATCAAAATTTTTTTTATTTTATTTGATCTTTTAAAATACTTCTTACTTAACCTGGTTTGTATTGTATTTAAGTAGTCTTTTTATAATAAAAACTTTATTAACTTATTTATTCTACTAAAGGTTTGCATAATGCCTAACAAATATTAATTACGGTAGACTTCCTTTTGAGTTCGCACTTTTTACCCAAAACAAAAGTGCAAATTTATATTTTCTTAAATTTAACTTAAATAAAGTCTATTACTAACTAAGTATTAAAAAAAACCAAATATTAAATAGCTTGTATAGATCTATTTTTTAATAAATGTTTGTTTTTTGTTTTAGTTGATTTCATGTTTATTTATAACGTTATTGCATATAAGATATTTAAGTTTATCATTTTGTAAAAAAAAAATGGTAATAATTTTTGAGTTCGCACTTTTTTATTTTGTCCAAAGTGCGAGCTCAAGCGGAAGTCTTCTGTATTTATTAAATGGTTTATGTTTTAGTAGCTTTATTTTGACCTGGTTAATTTTGTAGTTTATTTTTGTCGTTATACATTACACTAAAAGTTTTTATAGCATAGTGATTAAAGTATTTGTTTGAAAAAAAATTATTTGACACATTTCTGTTATAACTTCTTATATCTGTATAAATAAAAAAATTTTGATAACCATTAAAATTTTTATAAAAATTTTTTTTTGGTTTTAAAAGAGTATAGATTTGAGGTCTCTATTTGAAATGACTTCAAACTTTTCATTTAAAAAATTCTTAAACTCAATTTTATTTTCTAACTTGAGTTATTATTGTTAAAAAATCTATATATTAATGAATTTTAAACTTTTAATACAACTGTTTTTTGTTTTATCTTAATTTTTAAAATATTAGCAATAAGAATGTGTTGCTTATTTCAAAAGTTCAACACTAGCTTTTATTTGTTTACTATTTTGTTCTGGAAAATTATTATAGGCTAATAAGTAGAGAAAAAATAAATTTAAACAGTATTAAATAAGCCATCAAAAAGACTGCTACAGTTACAAAACAAAACAAAACTTTAACCTAATTAAAAAAATTTTTTAATTGATTACTTTCGGTTCACAGAATTAACTGTAAAACATTTGATTTTTTTTGAATTTAAATTAAGAAAAAAAAAAGAAAAAATTAAGGTTTAGTTTCCTGAACGTTATTACAAGTCAAATTAAACGGTATTCTTCTACAAAAAGTATAGGTTTAAATGTTTTAAATTAAGTTTTTAACTTTACAACTAACTTGCTTTTAATATATCTTAACATTAAAATTAATAATTTTACTGCATTAACTGAAGCTTTACTAGTTGATGAAACCACTTTTCATGTGAGATAACCAACCAGTCGGTCAAATTTCCTCAAACTAGATAAGAAATTATGTTTTAATTTTTATTTTACTATGTGTAAAAGAAACTGTTCATTCATTTATATTTTTTTTAATCTCTGGTATAGTAATTTTAGAAAATGCATATTTATAAAACAGTTTAAGTATTTTGTGCGGCTTAAATAAGTTACTTGGTATTAACTTCTAAATATCCGAAATTCGTTATATGAGAGATTATTATAATGTCAGGTTTCAGTTAAGAATTGAGATGGGTAACGTACGGTTAAGATCCAGTCAAACTTCAACCCGCTAAGTAATTTAGAAACTACTTGTGCAAAAAAAAACAAAATCTTTTTTTTTGATACTTTATATTTTGAAATACACTTGCAATTTAGTTTTCAGTTCACAATAGTATTTCCTAGGTCACAATAACACTAAATCATTCTATTACAATTTTGCTCGAGTTTTTTTATTTTCTTATATGTTAGCTTTTTAAATTATGCAGCCCGCAATTAAACTTTTTAACGAGTTGAAACTAGAAAAGATTTTTAAGTAAATATGAATTGCTGACTACAAAAGTTGTCCACCACTACCCTAAAAATTTCATTAGTTTCAAAACAATTCATATTTAAACAGGATTGATTACAGACTACACAAGGCTTTTTAATACACTTTACTTGGATTATAAAAAAAATGTAGATTATTTTCTCAAGCCCTGTAAACTGCTTTGAACACAGCCCAAAAGTGCGTGCATAGGAAGTACCAGACTAAATTAAATTTCGAACACAACTTTTTTGGCTCTTAAGTATGTACTCAAGAGAAAAACTACTTTGTAAAATCGTTGGGGGCGATTATTTTTCAAATTTCTGAAAAGGAGGCGATTTAGTAAATGAGTTTGGTAAACCCTGCTGTAGGGACATGGCTAAGGTAAGCGCATCCGAGCCCGTATTGCGTAGCTTACACTTTTGAAAATATTTGTACCTTTTCAACGTCGAAGATAGCTAAAACATACTTAATTTCAATAAAATCAAGCTTCGAATGGCTTAGCATGAACTTTTCAACTAATATACTTGTTATAGTTGGATGAACCAAACTAAGACTACTTATTTTACTAAGGCTTATTTTGTTCGTACGTCAAATAGAATGTAAAGGAAGTTTTGTTTCCACTAATTTGTTGCGTCGCATAACGACGTCCGTGCTGTAGTAGTTCGAAATAAATTTTATCTTGTTAAACACTAAATTATGTAATGAAAACATTTAAAAAATAAATACATAAAAATTTGGTGTTGCATTTAAATTAGTTTAGATTTATTAATACTTTAATAAATTCATAAGATTCAAATAAATTGTCGCCAATAGTCTACAGAGCCTAAGCCTGGACTTTTGATGCTGCGAGACAAGCTAAGTAAACGTGGTTAGACCGAAACCCGGATCTCGTTTTCATTGAAACTTTTCAGTTAGTTGTAACTGAAAAATCAAGAACGTCTATCCACAAACGGTTTGTCATGTTTAACCATGAACGGTAAGCAACAAAAAAAATCCCAGTCTAAGGAACGCTTTTGGTCTGATGATGGGTTCGGTATGATCAAACCTTAGAAAATATTAGAAAATAAGTTATTTAATGAACAATCAAAAACAGTTGACGCTCATAAAAACTGTCAAGGGGTTTAGTATAGTAAATAGATCTCTAAAAACAAGTCAAGCTACACAATTAACACCTATTGTTTACTTGAACTAATTGAGCTGTACCAAAATACTTTAAGGTCTATTGATAAAATGAATTTGAATAAAGGAAAAACATACAACTTGAAAAACAAAATAATTAACTTGGTAACAACTTGATATGACAAATGATGGTATTTAAATGACAGACAAAAATCAGCTTAACAATGAAGTTGGGCGAAAGTATAAATTTACAAAAAAAAAATTTGTTTCTGAATGATAAAAAATAAAATTAACTTATATTATGTTAAAATATAATAGAAACTTGCTACATTCTAAATTAAACCTATTCACGTAAACCTTTTAATGTAATCAATAATGACCAGTCAGTCTTGAAAAATAATTATAAATACTGAACTTAAGCACACGATTAACTATCATAGCATCCGAGACAACCTACGACCGGTTTTGTCCTAATTAGGACTCATCAGGCAAGCATAGTCGCGAGAAACCGCTGTTGAGTTTGAACAAAGCGGGCTTATGTGAACAACTGAAGCACTGAAGCTATAAGTTGTGGTTAAAGTTGAAAAAATGACAAATCTAAGCTCAACGTTTAAGACACTGTCAGCTTACTGTGAGATTAAAGTCTGTGCTCGTTTAATCAGTTTTAAACACGGACGTCTTCAACGATGTGATATGCTTCGCGCAATTAGTAATGAGTATTGAAAAATTTAATATTTAGTATTTTTATTGTTGGCGCAAAATATTTCCACTTTGTTGATGATGGCCGGAATAAATACTAGAAAAATTTTTTCAGTCCGAAGCTAAATACTTGATAAGCAAGAGAGTTTTGTCCACATTATTTTAAATTAAATGTTGCTTAAAACAAGGTAAACAAGAAAAAGTGGTTTTGGATGACAAAAACAAAACATCAACTTTGTTGTACATAATAATTTTTAAATTGTCATTTACATAAGAACTTATATGTGTGCGTAAGTAAAAAGTTAATGGTCACATACTTAAAGATAAAAGAAGATACAAACTTTTGATTAGGTGCAGTTTTAGAGATGATGTTAATATCCGTGGCTTTGTTTGAAAAAGTCACATGCTAGCTTGCTTTTATTTTTTAACTGTTAGATCACACCAAGATTTCTCATATACATATGCTAAATTTCCGACTTGACACGACTTTAAAAATTTTTTGCTTTCTATCATGGACTGATTTATCGATTTTAATGTACCTAAAAATTTAAATATGTACAGCTATCCTAGTATAACTAGTAATATCATGTTGTATCCAAAAACTTGATTTAATTAAATACAAATATTTCAATTAATTCTTAATTTGTAAAACGTTTCCAAATGATATACTTTAAATTACATTTTAGATCATCATAAAAAGTTTTAGGACTGTTTAAATCTGTTATTTTGCACATCTTCGAAATTTTGAGCTGTAGTACAGAGTATCGGTATTAAAAAGTATATCTTTAAGGATTTATAGGAATTTTAAAAATATGTTATGTAAAAATATAATTACTATTTGAAAAAAATCATTTCTGAGATGCAAATAAGACTAGTTTCGTTTAATTCTATCACGAGCTTTTTAATAAATTTCTAGAATTTCAACAGAAGAGATGAATATTTAATTTTTTCTATAAAGAAAATTATGATAATAAGTGATAAGCAAAAAGTCTTAACCTAAAAGAAAAAAGCTTATTTTACTTTCGGTAAACTTAATAGTATATAGGGTTGTTTACGTGAAGATGTCAAGTTTAAGATCAAAATTCAAATATAAAATTAAGCTTACTTTTTATATGTATCGCCTATAAAAAGTTAAGAAAATTACCTTTTTATGGAAAAAATAAAGATCGATAAAAAAAAATGTTTGATGTACTTAAACTTTATTACTACTGCTTAATAAATTAAGATTTTTATACTTACTTTTTGCTTCTAAATTTTTACAATTTTAAAAATATAACCTAATGATAATGCTAGTTTTTATTAAAAAAGTACCAAGTGTTAAAAAACTTATGGTCCTTTTGTGTTTAATATTGTAGTTATTTTACAAAGCAATAAAAAAAAAACTTAGAAAATAGTAAAACAAAACTTCTAAATAAAAAAAAAAGGTTTTTTGTTAGAGTGTGTTTTATTGAGCTACTGTTTTAGTGAGTACTTTACTCAGATAAAATAAATAATTTTTAAAAACTAAATCTGTTCACCTGAAATTTTTATATTTTTGCTTTAAAAAAATTTAAAATTAATTTGAAGAAATAATTACAACGGCCCTTTAACTAATTATATAATTCAAAAATCACTAGTATAAAAAAACATTAACTCACACACAACCACATCTGTAAATCTGAAAGTAAAACTATGTATATTGAAAATATGAAGCAGATGCGTGTTTAGATTAACTTAGTTTTGTATCGTTAGTTTTTAAATTAGAAAATGTTTTCAGATTGTTTCCATTTAAACAGTAACAAACCTCTATAAAAGAGAATAATTAAATTTCATTTGTATATATTTAGTGCTGCAAACAGAAGAAAGAAACTCTATCCATTCAATTTTAAAGTCTTTTAAAATATTTTTTAAAATTAAGTCTATTTTAAGTAATGTATCTTAAATAACAGGTTAAACAAAAAAAAAACAAAAACAGCTAAAACTATACATAATGTTATCTTTTATACTTGAGAATTAAAATGATACTTGTAAAAAATAAAATCAAATCTAATATTTTTAAATTTACTTGTTTAACTTCAGTTTTTTGTTTTATTTTTGGTAAAAATTTAATGCTCAGCATTAATAATTTGAAAAATAAATAATACTACTTTTGGTAAATTGTAAAATGAACACTTTATGGTTCTCAAATATCTTTCCCTTCTAATTTGAATAACATTCACAAGGCCTTGGCAACCATAAGTACACAGTTTGTCTGTAACTATAATTTCATGCTTGAGCAGTTTGTTGCCAAATGCTCATCGCCTCATTAAAAAACATGCTATGATATGGTACTTACTTTCTAAAAGACATTTTCACGAGTGTGAAGTTAGCTTGAATAAACGTTTTAAATGTCCAAACTTTGGATCTAATTATTTTCCTTATCTTAATAGCTAATTAAAAACTTTTTCTATCTTTGAGAACGGTCTTTTGTCTAAAAACTAAAAAATCCTTTGGATTGGGGTTTCGTTTTTTGAGTGAAGCCCCTTAGAAAATATTAGGCTTAAATTTTTTTTTTCTTTTATAAGTTTGAGTATAAAAAATTAATAATAAATTTAATTTTTAAACCTCCTTAACAATATGTGTATAAACGGCTATAATTTTTTTTTTTACTAACTGTCAGCATTTATACATTTTGGACTTAATTGGGTTTTTTTATGAATTTTATGAATTATGAACTCACATTGTTATTTTCAAATGAGACTTTCTTAATTTATGAATGAAACTTAATAGTATCCATAACAAACAGAATTGTCAATTGTAACCAGTATTGCAAAAAATTAAAATGATTGTGGAAAATTCTAAAGGAAAAAAAGAAGTAGATAATGTTAGTTATTGTTTGTACATATATAAAGTTGGAATTCATTTAAATGTTTCTAATATAAGTTTAAATTATTTTCCATATTTTCAAATAAAGTGGAATTACTATTAATTATTATCATTAAACTAGTTTACATAAATGAATTGTGAGTTGCCCAAAAACCCTATGAGCAGGGTGACCAATAATTTTAGTATTTTAAAACTACACATTTGCTTGTTCTTTTATATTTATAAGTTAAATTTTAAACTTAACATCATTTAGATTTTAGAGTAAAAGAAACTATTAGGCTATCTGTAATATATTAATATTTTGAATAGTTATTTATTTTATTAATATAAATGCTATTAATCTTGAAAAATCTAAATTATTTTGCACGTGAAAATTGTTTGAAATTGCTGTTATTTCCAAGTTATTTACAGTTTTGTTCAATATTTCAAGTTCTTGATTTTAATTTATTAAGTTCTAAGTTTTTCTGTACCTTAATTTTCAACTTTCAGGTTTTCCAAGTTAAATAACCAATCTACAATAGTCTTTGTAAATCACAGGATAGCTAAATAAAAAAATAATAGAACAGGAAAAGTTTGACATCCTAGTTAATTTAAATTAAAGAATATTCCAATATAATTTTAACTATATTTTGATTTTTTTATTTGTTTAAGTTTATATTTTTAACTATATTATTCTTAGATTTTCACTTGAAATTTATAGTGTTATTTCAACTTTCAGCATGGTATTGATTATGACCTTATTTTAGTAAGGTGTCAACATATCTTATTCAAAACTGTCAAATGAGCTGTAAAATATTGTTGGGACCTCTTTCATAAACTTGTCTTTGGTATCTTTTTTAAAAAGAACAAGGTTAGCAAGTTTGTCCCTAATCTTTCCTATGTACCACTTCTTCTTTTTTCTTACCTTCATTTGCTTGTTGCTTTGGTGGTATCTTTCTTCAATAAATCCTTGAAAATAAAATTTTGTTTAGATGCTACCATGGTTAAAGTTGTTAGAGTTAATCATTATTGCATTTTATAAAACTATATGTTTTAAAATGCCTCTGATTTTTATGTTTAGGCTTTAAGTTTTTTACTATAATAAAATTAATAACTATTTAACTTGATTACAATGTAAATTTAGTGTCTCTGTGGATTCATTTTTCTTGGTCATAATTTTATTAAATATATTTCTATTAAATACTATTTACTTGCAATTAAAAGTACTTTTTTATGCCATAAATTTGTTGAGAACTGCTTTAAAAACATAGTAAACTCTTAAGTTTACCCTTAACTCTAATTATCAAAGTTAGTTTTTAGTCAAAGTAGCCTACAAGTTGTAGTTAAAGTACAAACTTACATATCTTGTAAATTAGTTAAAAATGCACGTAAAATATTTTTGTTAAATAACTTTTGTTATTCTATAAATTTATCAAACAAAAAATATTTCACAATGTAAAAAGCTGTAGTATACAACTTAGCAACAACTCTTCTTAAAACTCAAGAAAAAATTACAATTTCCATTTACAAAAAATAACATTTTTAGAATGTCTATTTAACAAGTTATATTATGTGTAATTCTCATTGCCTATTTTTCATTAAAAAAAAAGATAAAGTCTCCAGGTGAAAACATGAACAGTAATGCATTTTTATAAAAACAAGATGTGTAAAATTACAAATCTGAAATTCAAGTAACAACCAGCCTAAGCTGTAATAAAAAAATATATAAAGTATAATTGTGTGGTACTTAGATAATTTTATAAATTAGCACTTTTAGTTAATCCAGGGTTGTCATTTTTCCTGATATCCTGTAAAAACATGGAATTTGACAATTTAGGCAAAAAAAAAAAACCTGGAAAAACCTGGAAGTTTAACAATTTTCACATGTTTAGTAGTAAAATTTTGATTTGACTCAAAAATTTATTATAAAAATAAAAATCTTTTGTCATTATCAAAATATTTTTTATCCAAAAACATATTTAAAGTAGCTTTACAGTATCTTTTCAATGTTTTTATACTATTTAACACAGCTTCTTACCTTAAACTTAAGTTTGAATTAAAATAGACCCAAAAATGAGTATGTACTTTTAAAAACCTGGAAGAAATTGGGAAAACCTGGAAATTTTTTTGAAAAAAACAAGTAACAACCTTAATAATCTTCTTGATAAGTTGTGTAAAATTAAAGTTTTTTAGAAGTGGCAGGTTAATACAATTATTTAACTTGGATTAAGTAAGAAGCAACTATCATATACATACAATAGTTAATCCTTTTAAAAGGTTTTGCAAAAAAGTTAAATACTTAAAAATAAATAATAAACAGTCAAAAATAAGATTAAGTTAGTGTTAGAGATTGGATTTAATCAGAAGTCTGTTTTAAGGCAAAATTAGCAAGAAATAAAAAACTTAACTTAAATTGTAAACATGCATCAATTAATACTTGTGTAATATCAGTCTTAAAGAAAAAAATGGCAAAGGTTTTGAATATCTTGGTTATGATATTTATTACAAGTTGCAAATAGTTTAGTTAAGTTGCAATAGTTTCATATTTTAAGCTTAATTTCCTTCTGAAAATGACAAAAAATTGTACTTATAAAAGTCTGAGAGAAACATTTAAAAAAATTCAAAAGCAGTGGCCAACCTGATTTAAAACTCCTTTTTCTATAACCTGTTAAATATAACATAAGCATGTTAAATTTCTAAGTAAGTGAATTCTGCTTAAGTTTTTTAAGTTTTTGTCTTAGAAATGTGTAAGTAAAGTAGTTAAGCAATGTATGTAAAAAACATAAACATTTTTTTTTACAAAAATTGCTTTTCTTATATGTTTGTTAAGTTTTCATAATCGCTATTAAGTAATTTTTTGTGAGTACTTTACTAAAAATCCTATATAAATACATAAATTTTTTATAAAAATTAAGTTAGTAAAAAGAATGCAATAGTTCTTAATAAAAAAGTTTATTTTGTCTATGTGGCAATAAACATTCAAAATAATGACTAATTTTTCTGCAATCAAAAAACTAACGATTTAAAACTTTGAAGCAGTATTAATTAGATATATAGAATAATTTGCTAAATATTTTTGATAGTTATTATATTCTTTTTATTTTGATATATAAACTTTTTCTTTCGTAGGTATCCAAAGTTGAAACAAATGTTACTGTTAACAAAAAGAACAAAGCATATAAAAAGTACTTCAAATCATGGGAAGAAATCCCGCATTTTAGAGGTTTTTTTTAATACCATCTGTTACTATTTTAATATAAATTTTAATATTCGAATGTTTAATTATTTTTGTTTAATTATTATTTAAAAACTTGATATTTTTTATGGTGAACAGGCAAATTTTCAAAAAATTGCTTAAAAAGATCAACACATTATTAAAGTAGCTTAAATTTATATTTTTCTTTAGGGTAATAACATTTGGTCTTTGTTGTTTTCTTCAATTCAATAATGTTTGGTAGATTTTTATCTAAGTTATTAGAATTTTTTCAATTATAATACTTTTATAATCTTAACACCATAAATAATTCAAAGTAACTAACAAGTGTTTCCTGTAAATTTGAAGAGTCTATCTTAAAATTATAAAATTAGAAGACAAGTTATTATTGGTAGTTAAAATTATTGAGTTAATTGACAATGAATATATGAAGTTTTGGTTGTTGTTTTTTAGATAAATGACTTCATCTCAAAATTTAATTGATAGTGTTCATTCACTGAAAGTAAACTTATACATCTTGCTTTCATATAAAGACTTAGTTAATTTTTAAAAAAGTTTCCCTCTACGTTTTAATGACGTAAAATTGTACCTATAAATAATTTTTTTGAGTTGTATATAAATTAAATTTTAGGGTTTATATTTATTTGAAATATTAAAACATTTTATCAAATAAGTGCCTTCTAATTGGTTTCTGAAAGCCATATTGCATTATAATTAAACATAAACTAAGTGTAAATCCTGATGAAACAAAATGTATATTTGTTTTTGACAGGTTGGCTGGCGCCTAATCATGATGGTACTAAAGCTGTTTGCAAATTGTGCAACAAAGAGCTAACAGCAAAAAAAAGTGTAGTGCAAAGTCACTCTGAGACTTATAGACACAGAAGGAGGAAGCCTGGCAATCAGGTTTACCCTGACTATTCTTCTTTCAAAAAATCTCAGGTTAAAATCAGGAAATTCTTGGTAGAAAATAGAAAATTCCTGAAATCTCAAAATAACAATATGGTAGATATAACAAATAAGATTTACAATGCTAGTAATTTTAAAAAAACCAAGTCTCCACAATTTATCAACAACACCAGTGGTTACCAAAAAAGCAACAAAAAGCAATGTTCAAATTTAATTTATGATAAAGTGCCAGAGAAGCTGTTAGGAAAGAAAGTTTATAACAGCAAAACTCTGTACAAAGTAAAGTGGAGTCACAAGTCAAAAAGTGAAAGCACTTGGGAGTTGGAATTGAAAATTCCAACAAACTTGGTAACTAAGTTCAACAAGGCAATTAAAAAGCAGATGGAGAAGAAGAGATCAATTGGTAAGATTGCGAGCCCATGTGATATAATTGACCTGACATTGAATAATTTAGCTATTGATTCTGTTGAACCATCTACCACAGAAACTGCTAAAGACATTGAACAAAAAGACACTACTAAAACTGCTGATCAAGATAAAGTTATAGAGGTAGAAGAAAAAGTCACTAATTTACATGCACTAGAAAGTTACAAAGAGTTAGGTAATCTTTCGTACAAACTAATGAAAAAACTTTCAACAAACGAAGTGGAAAAAGTTGATTTTGATACTTTCATTCTAGAGCAAAAGACAACAATTGAAGCAAACCAAGGTGAGTAAAAATTAGTTTTGTTTTAAAAACTTCTGTCAACGAATGAGCACTTCAAGCATTTTTTAAACGTAGGAAAGTATGTATTTTTGGCAAAAGTTAAGTTATTTTACCTATTTAAAGTTATCACCAATAATTAGTAGCATAGCAGTAATTTTTTACAACTTATGAACAGAAAAAGAATTCGTCCTAGATGAAGAGTTACCCCCTAAAGAATTCACCCACATCCCAGAAAAACTGTCAAGAAAGAGAGTTAATTCATGCCGCACACTATACTTTGTTAAGTGGCAGGTTACTAGTATAAACTGTTTTTTGAAAATTAATAAGTTTGCGTTAGTTCTAAAAATATTGAATAATGATTTATTTTCAGGGATTACCAAAAACTAAAGTTTGTACAGTAGTTTTTAATATATTACTAACTGAATTTTACAGGGACAGCCTAAAGCTTCAAACACATGGGAGGAATTAAAAGACCTCGAAGCCAATTACCAAGGCCTAATTGACAAGTTTGAACAAAAGTACAAGCTGCAGGAAGATAAAAGGAAGAAAAAGCTCATTGCAACGCAAAATGCACAGGCGCCATGTAAACAGGTACTATAATATAGCCAGACTTAAGTGTTTCAGAATTTTTATTTTTATTTTTCATTTTATTTCTTTTAAACAATGTTTTAACATGATTTAAGATTTAAAACTCTTGTGAAATTTGCTCATTCACTTTAAGAAAACTATCTATCAATTTAATTCACAAACAGTTAGATACCATTTTAATCCAGACTTGACAATCCTAAAGAAAATGATAATACATTTGTTACTTAATGATAAAACATTTATAACAACATACAAAATTAAACAGCTGTCACCAGCAGAACCGCAAGCACTTAGTCACCCAGTAACTTCTGCTGTGCCTCAACCTTTATCGAAAAGTAAAAAATATACTAAAGAAGACATACAAGAGATGTTAGGGAGACACACACTTGATAATGAGGTTAGTTTTATTATGTTATTGTTGTCCTTTACTTTTTCTATTGCTTTAAATGTAACATTAAAGTTAAGTTATTTGCTGTAAAATATTTTAAACTTAGTTTAAAGAAGATTGGCTATTAAACTTAAAATCCTGAAAAAATCTAGAATTCAAAAAAAAATAAAAGACCTGAAAAAAACTTGGAATTTTCAACAATTCTTACTTTTTAAGAAGTAAAATTTTATTTTGACACAAAAAATCTATCATATAAGTTTTTTGTCATCATAATTTTTTTCTTTATTAAGAAACACATTTAAAGAAGCTTTATAGTATATATTAAATGTTGTTTTACTATTCAACACAGTTTTTTAGCTTAAACTTAACTTTAACATAAAAATAGAACAGGAAGTTTTTACTTTTTAAAACCTGGAAGAAATTTCTCCAAAACCTGTAGTCACCCTGTAAAATTTATGTTACGAAAATTAACTTTATAATTAATACTTTAATGATACGTTTAAAAGAGTAACAACTATGCTGGTAAAACAATGTAAACATATGTTATACATCATGCCGAATAAATTGTTGATTTTACTATTAATTTAATTGAGTTAAAAATAAAATTTCAAAATTTTTTTGTACCTTAACCAAAAGTAACATGTGACGATATAATTGGCACAGAGTCAACTACCACAAATGATATTATTAACTTTAATTTAAACTCATTTTTATTAGTTACGTTTAAATTAAATGAGAGATAAAAATATTTTCAAGGTAGTTTGTGTTGCTTTAAATACCCAACGATGTCATTAAGCATTGCTTCTAATTACAGAAAACTGTACTCCTATGAAATGTTTATTATATTATAAAAATAGCTTAATTACACCTATATTTGAACAGGTTGTATATGCGATAAAGTTGAAAGGTCAGTCCGAAGTTAAGTATGTTCAAACGAAAGACCTGGACTGTCCGGATTTGATAAAAGAAGCAGATATAAAATACCATAAAAAATTGTTAGCAAAAAGTCAAGATATCGGTACAAATTCATCATTTGGTTAGTTTTGTTAACATCTTAATACAAACATTCTAAAAAGTTGGTCTATTTTATAACTATTTTATATAAACATAAGTTTTGTTTTGTATATTAACCTTTAGCAGAACTACATTAGATGCTTTTTCTTTTAAGAAGTTTGCATTAGAGTTTTTGCTCAACTGATAGCTAAGATTCTAATTTTAAAAACTTGTAATACTTTTCAATTTAGTTAGCACATACCAAAACTAACTGCAGATATGTTTGTAACTTGTTGTAACTCTATTATTATTTTAAAAAGTACTATTTTCATCAAAAAAACTAATGCATGGTGTTGGTTGTTATAAAGATTTTATAAATAATGTGTTGGTTTAAGTTAATTTTAAGTTTTTATTTTGAATATATTTAGTCTCCGAATTAAAATTAGCATAAGAATGAAAAAAAGTTTTTCTAAAAATATGCTTGTTAAATTTATATTTGTTTGTAAAGAAATAGCCTAAATATTAGATATCAATTATTTGTTACTATAGAAAAAACTTAATTTTTTTTTGTGCAAAATGGTGAAGTTTTGTAACTATATGGTTTTCTTAAATTTTTATAAATTTTAAAAATTTTTGACTAAAACTAAAAGTATTAATTAAGTTTTCGTTAAGAAAAGTCTAAACCAGGGTTTCCCAAACTTTTTTTCAAATGGTCCCCTTTAAAGAAATAAAAAAAGCTATGGCCTTCTTGAAGCAAGATTACTCAAAAACTACCATAAAAAACACCTTAGACCTTTGTTTTTTTTTTTTTTTGCCTATCATCAACAACTCTAGAATATCTAGAGTAAGTTATAAATTATGACCTTATGGCTCCTTTACTGCTCATAGCCCCCCTTTGGCCCCTTGAGTATCTTTTATGGCCCATTTTGGGGAACCTTGGTCTAAATACAGATAAATTACGAAATATATATACTGATTAAAGTACTTCTTTATTTTTTTAAAGTCAGTTGTTAAAATTTTTTCTGCGAGTAGTGACAACATCTAATAATTCTTCCTAGTAAAATATACGTATTATACCATAAAAAATAGCTATAACTTCCATGCCGGGCAAGTCAGAAAATATTCACATTATGCACCAGGTTCTACACAAAATAAATAACATTTAAAAAACTTAAATAAAATAATTTCATTCAAAAACAGGTAGAAGCAAAAGAAAACGAAAGATGGTTAGCAAATATGCTGATGATTTTGTAGAAAACGATCTGGGTTATTCAATGGCATTATCTGAATTTTTGTATGAACAAGAACAAAACAAATTAAATGAATTTACTCCAATACCTTCCAGACAGCTTACTCCACCAGGAAGTCCAATCAATAAGAAAAGGAAAAATGATTTTGTTAGTATCTAAATTAGTACTTAAAACTTAAGATATAAATACTAGACAATTGTTATTTGAAAATAATTTCAAGTACAAAGAAATAAATTTAAATTAAATTTATTTAGTGTTTTTAATTTATACCACCATATAGTAATGAAACTGGTACATATCAATAAATGTGTTTGTGTGCGAAATAATGGTGTAAAATTCATGTAAAAAGCGTATGGCTTTTTAACCTAGCACTCTGTGAGCTAACTCTCTGATAGTATAAAATAAATTGTGTCTGTAGCGGTGTTCAATTTAAGTTCAGACAACTCAAGTTTTTATGTTATATATAAGGGACCTTATAGTTTGAAACTAAAAAAATATAAATGTACGAAAAACCCCCATTATTAATAAACTACGCCGTTAAAATTAAACTTATAGGTTACCTCGTTTAAATTGGTCATAAGTTCAACTGTGTGCCGACTAACAAAGATTAGGTAAATTTTTAGTTTATATCTGTCTATATCGAGGAATGTCATTCTAAAATCTTGCAATTTCGCATACAAACCCCTGATAAAACATTGTAAAGACTTTAATGAAAATATTTCGTTATATTGAAAATAGTCGTAAACCACATTATCCAAATAATTTTTATCATTGAGTATATATAAATATGTCTCAAATGAATTAAGTCAAACTAAGTTATAAAACACTATTTACCGAATTGTTATGATAAAAAAATATTTTTTTTTATATTCCAACTAACTCAAACTTAATTTAAAGGCTCTAAACACTTCAAGAACGCTGAATAAATCCCCTAATAAAGCACAACTTTGCCAAGGGCAGCCAAAGAAACTGGTGAGTCCTAGAAAAGTAGACACCATAAATTCTGGACCAGCTAAAAAAAGGGGACGTCCTAGAAAATCGGACCCAATAAACTCTGTAACGCCTAAAAAAATGAGGTGTCCTAGAAAGTTGGACGTGGTAACTAATTACACGTCGCCAACCGCCATGGAGGTGGCGCGGAAAGCAAGAAGTACTCGAGTGAGATCAAAGTGGTGGAAAAGTGTACCCGTTGTAAAGGTAGTTTTTAAACTTAGTTCTTTTCTTATAGTCTACAATTATGAATTATACTATATTTAAAAATAAGTTTCCTAGGACACCATTATTAATCTTTTTTAACAGTAAGTGTTGTTATGAAAAAAAAATTATTCCAATTTTGATTGACTGGTTTAATGGTAATTTTGTTGGAACTAGCAATAAATAAAAAAGTTTGTAAGCTTTCTTTTTCAAAGCAAAAACTTTAACAAAAATGTTTTAATCAATCAACCTTACTAAATTATGTTAAAACTAAGTTATATTAAAATTAAGTATTACATTATTGCTACAGATTAATTAATCTGAGTGTTGAGCTTCACACAACTATGATCATTAATAAATGATTTTTTCAAAGGTAACATCAGGAACGAAATTTAAAGGTATATTGAAGTTGAAAGTGTTTTACGAAGGTATTGAAGAAGGTGAATACATTCCTGCCCCATGCGTATATCACAGGTAAGATTCGTACTCATATATAATGAGTAATTAACCTGATAAATAAGCATTTTCTTCAAAACGTTCATGCCTAGCAGATTGAATGTTATTGTTCATGCATGTTTGTTTTTAGAGTCGAAAAATTATATTGCAGAAAAGTTTGTTTTAAACTCATTTTAAATTTACTTAGTTTCAAATTAAATACGGGCCTTTATTGAGGGCTTATGGAGATTAAAGTTCATTAACGTAGCTATTAGTTGCTTTTACTGCTTTTAAAAATTTAAAATATGTGTAAAGGTATTAGGGTATAAAGTAAAAAAGTTCAGTAGGTTTCTTATGGGTGATCAGGTCAAGTTTAAAAGGTGTAAAAAAGTCTATTTCATTTAAAATGTATGATTTTCACACTTTTTAAGCAATAGTTCTAAAATTTTTTCACTCTAATTTTAAACTATCCCATTGTGCAGCTTTGAGTTATAAAAGTAATTTATAAAAAAGTTTTTTTTTTATAATGCAAAAAGCATCTCCTAAAATTATGAGGTCCTTGCTAGAAGTAAATAATTTTTTAGTGAACTTTTATGCTTTTAAGAGAACTTTAATTGTTGCGGTCAATACATTTGTATTGCGCAATTTATACTAAACTTTATTTATCTCAAAAGTTGATTAAACTTTTTATACTGATGAAACTGGCATACAGTTTTTAATTAAAACTTAAATATAAGAGCCAATGATGACTTTTGTAGATATAAGCCTTCCTCACTCCACTGTAGTTGGTATAATAAAATTTTAAAGGACAATGAACAACAATAATTTGAATAGTTTAAAATTATGTGTGTCCAAAATAGATCGTAAATCTATACTATGATACACAATTTATTTATTTCAAGCGTAGTAGAAGCTAACAAATAAAAATTGATGTTCCCCTCAGCTTAAATATTAATTCTTTTATTAGATTAATTGTGTTATCTAGCAAAAAAATGTAAAATAAGCTTAAAAACACTTCAATTTGTTTTGAAAGCGTTGTTGCCATTGTTTAAAGAGTAAATCAGCGTTTGTGAATGCTATGTTTTTTTACGCTTAGGTTTTCATGTTAACTATTGCAAAAAATTATATGCTTTACGACCGCTTGATTTGACAAACCTGATTTATGAAGGCTCTGCTTTAAAAGTAATAACACATGTTTAAAGAACTAAATTAAATGCTATTCGTGTTTCAAAGCATATTGTTTAAAATTTGTAAAATAAAAGTATCTACGGTTATATGTTAAGTAAGACCAACAAGTAAGAAAAATAAATTAAATTGATTTAAATAACAAATCACAGGTATCCGAAGAAAGTAATTGAATTTTTCGAGAGGCAGCTCCTCGTTGATAGATATTGATTGCCTTGTCAGATTTAAATCGGACAACTACATGTACATGACTTCAGAACACTGTTTTTTTTACCCTCAGCTTTTTGTTTCTCTTCTCTGCGTCTGCTATGAATCCATGTCTAAGAAAAATACTGTTTTGTGCTAAAACTATATTTTTACCGCGTAATTTACGATAACTAATATTTTACCTTTCTAATTTATAAACCCATTAACTTACAGTTACTTTTTCATCAGAGATTTCAAGTCTTTTAACAACTTTTAATCTACTTAAATAAAGTAATTTGTATTTTTGTATTTTTCTTTAAAAAAATCTGGTCTGGTGTGAATTCGAAACGGGTTGTGTATAGAATTTTACTTATTAAGACAATCCACAAATAAAATTATGTTTTTACCTTTTTTCTAGTTCCAACAACTTTAACTAGCCTTTTAATTTTGTACACCATATTTAAATGTTTTATTTGAAATATGTTTAATTTGATGAGAAAATTTTGCTTAACTAAAAAAGAAACAAACAAGTAAAAGAATTTTATAACTTAATAATAAGTCGTTTGTATTAACTTTTGTTTACGTACCTCACTAACGATTTTTTATTTTGATTTCTCAGCCGTAATTTTATTTTGTGCTTTTCGGATAATACTTAACTTAATGTACATCCTCGTCTGTGATTAAATTATCCATGGCAAATTTCCTTAAACTACATAAAATAATTCCTCTAGTATCAATTACATTTTGTGGTCAACTCATTCTTAATGGCTATTTTTTGATTTTAATTAAATCTCTAATTTAATTTTAAATCAAAAGCCTTTGAGTTTACAATATTCTTTATTTTCGTTTGCTTTCAATAAACACAAGAAAACTAAATAAAAAGTAAGTTTTTATTCGAAAGCTGTATTAAGTAAAATTAAAAAAAATAAAAACTCGCGCTTTGAACACAACGTTGTTTTGGTAAAAAATGCTCAACAGGGGTTGCGAACCTCAAAAGTGCATACTGCGATGGAAAGTGGTTATTTAATTTTTGCTAGTGTGCTCGTATTTTTCATCATTTTGAATACAAGTATATATACAATGAACTTCACCGCACGACCAATAACAAAAGCATCCGAGACAACCTGCGACCGGTTTCGTCCTTTTTATGATTCACAGGCACGCTTAGTCGCGAGAAACCGCTGTTGTGATCTAAGCGGGCTTGAGTGCGTTACAAGCGATACAAGTTTACAAATTTATCTTAAAGTTTTTACTAACACCTGTGGTATAAGTAAGCTATAAAAACTAGTAGCAAAAACATATATTTTGTATTATTTATTTACTTTTATAAATAAACCGAACCCGCAATTTTATTCTTACTTTGTGTACCCAAAATATTTTGCTAGAATGAGTCCTATATCATACAAAAAATAAAAATAAGGTTATATATTCTGTTTATAACAAAACGCGTTATTATAAATAATTAAATTCTATAATTAATAAAAATAAAAGGTAATAAATTACTTATAATTAGTACGGTGTTACATAGCATGTACGACCTATGTAAGGAATAATATTTTAATAGCATTTCAGTAAAATCACAACAAATTACACTATTTTAGTAAAAATAGCTATAAATTTCAGTAATAAACAGGTATCAATAATAAATTTTAATAACAAAACAACGTTTCACTCTTTTGAAAACGAGATCTTCAGTTGTTTATAGTACGCAATAAACAGATATAATAAATTTAAAAAGAGAACATTATTATTTTACTAAGATTGTTTTTGATTAAATTCAACATTATTAGAGTTATTTTTTTTTGTTTATAAACTACTCAATAACTCTAGAATTCATCAACAAATCCAAAACAGCTAGTGTAAGTTTCAATTTATGACCTCATAGCCCATATGTAGCTCCTTTAGGGGCCACTTGGTCCATTTTGGGAAACCCTAATCAAGATCAACTAAATCGTACCTAAGATTTATGTAAAACATCTCTGAATTTTTCAAAAACATATAAAAATGTCTTGTGATTTTTATAATTAGAATAAACTGTTTTCAATCAGCCATATTTAAATTTTTTATTTCATTTTGTCACGAACTAGCCCGAGTAGTCCTAAGTCATCCTGAGTTTTTTATCATTTCAATCTGTCCTGAGTTGTACTGGTTTACTGGGTATCCTGAATGTGTTGCAATTTTTTAAGTAAACACTAAATCAGCTTAACTAAACAAGAAAGCTTCAACAACTATCATAAATATTTTTTAGTTAATGATGCATTCAAAAGATATAAAGTATTTCTGAAAAAATTTACATTAATTTTTAAATGAGTTAATAAAGTTATTTTTTTAGTACTAGTTTTTTAATTTAAATACAAATTCTATTTATTATTATTAACCATACACTTAAAACGGAGAAACAAAGTGTTTTTTTTAAATTAAATTATTCCAGTTAGACCTCCTTACAGGTGACCACTAGTTTTATAGAAACATATTAAGTTTTCAGATTTTCTTCAAGTTTTTTTTTAAAAGTATTCAACAATGTATTTTCTTAGACCTTATTAAAGAGTGACTTTAATAGAAAGAAATCCAAATATTCTGAGTTTCTTGAAGTTTTACCTTTATACAAGTTTTTCCCTACCTTTTTAGAAGAAAACAAGTTTTGTTGTTGAAAAATTTAATTTATACAATTAAGTTTCCAAAAAAATCTCAATTGTTACTTTAAAGGTGTTTTATGGTAAATAAATTTTAAATAAAATATTCTAGATTGGCGAAGGTTTAAAAAATATCAGGTTATTAGAAGTATAATTGTTATGTCCATTTTTAGTACAAGATTTAGTTTTAGGTAAAAAAACTGTCTTAAATGGTACAAAACAAAAAAAAGGTATTTTAATGTAAAAAGTTATAAACAATACATAATAAATCATGGCTCTCAGGGTTGCCACTATTTTATAAAAAATTGTCTTGAGTGACCTTAAATCAACTTGAGTCATCATGAATGTTTTTTAAATCCTTATAAAAATAATTTCGACTTTTCAAAAGCTAAGAAAATGTAGTCTCTATAAAAAATTGACCATAATTTATTAGAAAATTTAAATTAAAACAAACAAACCTCATTCAAACTCAGAGAAAACAGGTCTGAGATTCTCAAAACCTATCCGAAGAAAACTAACTATTCTATAAAAAGGCTTACTAGTGGTTATTAAATAATAACGTCAATAATACAAATTAACCAACGGTAGCAAACAATTAAGTATCAATACAAAAAGTAGTTACCTGAATAAACATTCTTTTTGAAAAATTAAGTTAACAAAAACTACAAGAAGGCAACTTATGGTATGAATATCCTTTATTATCATTTTGTTCTGCTAGTTTCTGCTTATAAGCTCATATGTTGTCATACGTATCATTAATTAGATATAGTCTAAATTAGAAATTTTTAGCAATGATACAACTATCACATAAAAGTAGATCTCAACAACACAACAATCATAACACAATAGATTGCAATTAATCAACTATAACATCACAGTAGATCGCAACAACACAACTATCATATCTTAGTAGATCGCAGTAATACAACTATCACATCACAGTAGACTGCAATGATAAAACTGTCACTTCACAGTAGATTGCAATGACATAAGTATCAAACCACAATAGAGCACAACAATACAATTATCACATAACAGTAGATCGTAACGATATAAAAACGTAAATAAAAATTTTAGGAAAATGCTACTTACGGTGATGGATTCCCGACGGTTACTTTAATTTAGCAAAGACTTTTAGGAAAAACCTAAGACAACTCTAAAAGTTACTAATTCTATTAAAGAGTTGCGTCAAAGTTTTTACGTTGTATTAAAAAGCCATGAGTTGTCAAATACCAATTTAACTGCTAGATTTCTTTTGCACTAAATTCAATTTATTTTAAATTTTATTTTAGAAATTGTAAGAACTTTTGTTAAGTTTTGTATCAATGCTACTTCTCAATAGAATTACGTTAAAAGTTTATTTAATTATAAAACACCTGTAGGCTTTGAGGTAATAGTTGCATCTTTGAGATCTACTGTGATGTGATAGTTTTACATTGCAATCTACTGTGATGTGATAGTTGCATTGATGCGGTCTACTGAGATGTGTTACTTGAATCATTGCGATCTACTGTGATTTGGTAGTTGTAGTATTGCGGTCTACTTGTAGTTGAATTATTGATGTCATCATTGTAAGCTTTTAAAACTTACACTACATATTCTAGAGTTCATGGAGAAAAGAAAAAAATTCTTAGAATTTTTAATGGCAGTTTTGAAACACTTATAAAGATCTTATACGAAGATTCAGATAATAAGGGGGCCATAAGTTTCGAAAGGGGTAGCCACAAGCCATAATTTGAAACTTACATTAGATATTTCGGAAATAGATATAACTTTAAACATGATATAAAGATGATAATGATGAAGATAAAAAAAGTTCTTAGCGTAATAAACATTAGTTTTTTGAGAAATTTTATCGAAGGGGGCCATAGTTTCCTTTAAATAAGTTTAGGAAGCCCTGATCTAAGCGCGCTGCTTGATAATTTAAGTTATAATATTGTCAAACGCTCTTTTAGTAAGACGTTATAAAGATCATAATTTTTTAAAATCATAAACAATGTATCATTTCTATTTATTTTAATCTAGAATTATAACTTCTATATCAATGTAAACTGAAAACAAAAAAATGCTACTTGTTTCGACATTGGACATTCGTTTATTGAAGTGATTGAAATTACTTTTATACAAGCAACTTTAAAAAAAGAACAGAAAAATTTGAGAAAATTAAATTAAAATGATGACTACAAAAAAGCTTGATATAAAACTGAAAGACAAACATAATAGACTCTTTTTTTATTGAAAAAAAAATCAGTTTCTAATGATCTACATCTTAAACATAGAAAATATGAAAACATTTAACAGCAGTAAAAATTATGAAAAACTGTAATGTTTAAGAAAATACATAAGTTATTTAATGAAGTAAGTGTTTATTCAAACTAGGCAAATGTTCATTAACTAGATGAAGTCATCACCATATTTGTTGTTCATCTTTCTTTTTCTTTTGCTTCTTCCTGTTATAGATGAGATAAAAAGAAATATGAGTTTTTCAAAACTTATTTTAATTATGTAGAAACTGGTGCATTATGTAACTAGTTTCTACCTTGCCGGACATGGAAGTTATACATATTTTTATGGTTTAATACGCATTTATTACATGCAAAAACTATTAGATGTTGTTCCTATTCGCAGTAAAATACTGAGAAACTTGTTTATCAATGTATATACTTTGTATACATTATATACGTTTACATATATACAATATTAAAATCTCTTTTTACTCTTAAGATACTTTAAATTTAAGGTTTGATACATTTGAAATATGAAAATATTGATTTAACTTAACTAAATACGTCATTTAAAAAGCTTTATAATAACTGACACCATGAAATAATTTTTTTAATTAACATTTCTACTTTTTAAAACAATAAGTGAGTATCAAAAAGATAAACCCATAGCTGCAGTTAGTACGTGCTAAATAAAGTAAAGAAAAAATTACATGTTTTAATATCTAAAAAAATATTAGGTATCAGTTAAGCAAGCACTTTATATTTATTGGCTGAAGATTGATATATAAAACAAAACTAATGTTCATTACAAAATAGTTGTAAAATAATGCAACTTTTTAGAATTACTTAGACAGTAATATAACACCAACAAAACTAACCAGTTGATGAATGTGTACCTATATCCTGACTTTTTGCTATCAGTTCTTCTCGGTATTTTTTATCTGCTTCTTTTATCAAATCAGCGCAGTCCAGGTCTTTCTTCTGAACATACTTAACTTCGGACTGACCTTTCAACTTTATCGCGTATACAACCTGTTTAAATATAGATGTAACAATAGTTTATTTTTACTCAATAACAAATGACTAATTATTGGATATTTTTCTGTAGTTAGATGCAATGCTACAACATAAACTACCTTAAACATGTTTTATCTTTCATTCAACTTAGGCAAAAAAATTTAAAAAAATTAAAATTGAAGTTAAGAATATTATTTGAGATAGTAAGTTCTGCACCTGTATTGTCATTCTACTTTATTTAAGGCTGAGGTACAAAAATATAATATTTTTTAGTTTTAGATCGATTAAGTTAATACTAACATTATCAACCTATTCAGCACGATTTTTTACATGTTTACATACCTATATAAACCAACATAGTTTTTAAACGTATCTTTAAACTATTTTTGTCAAATTTATTTAACTTATATTATTTCAAGTAAATTAAAATTCAAATATAAAAATTACTAAATTTTAGTAATACAATAAAAACAACTGAAAAAAAGGTGTACAAAATAACAAAAACATAGTAAAACTAACCTCATTATCTAGTGTGTGTCTCCCTAGCATCTCTTGTATGTCTTCTTTAGTATATATTTTACTTTTTGACGAAGGTTGAGGCTCAACATGAGTAACTGAGAGATTCACTGCTTGTAGATTTGCTGGTGTCAACTGTTTAATTTTTTTTTGTTGTTATGATTGTCTTATCGCTAAGTAAATAATGTAATTTTTTTCCAGACGTTTTATTCCGGACTTAAAAATCCTATCTAAAAAATAAAAACATTTTTTTCTGGATTAAATTGATAGATAGTTTTCCAAAATTGAATAAGCAAATTTGAAAAAAGTTTTAAATCTCAAAATATGTTTTCACATTGATGAATAGAAAAGAAATTTAAGAATAAAAAATATGAGATTCTAAAACCCTCAAGTCTAGCTATATTAGTGTACCTGCTTATTTGGCGCCTGTGCATTTTGCTTCGCATTAAGCATAGTCTTCTTTCTATCTTCCTGCAGCTTGTACTTCTGTTCAAACTTGTCAATGATGCCTTGGTAATTGACTTTAAGGTCTTTTAATTTCTCCCATGTGTTAGCAGATTTCGGCAGTCCCTGTAAAAATCAGTTAGTAACTTATTTAAAATTATTGTAGAAACTGATTTATTTTTTATAAACAGTTTATATCAGTAACCTGCCACTTAACAAAGTATAGTGTGCCAGATGATCGAACTCTCATCTGAGACAGTTTTTCTGGGATGTGGGTGAATTTTTTAGGAGAATACACTTTATCTAAAACGAATTTTTCTCCTGTTCATAGGTTGTAAAAAAATAAAACTATTGTTTTTTGCTGATAACTTTAAATACGTAATATCACTTAACTTTTGCCAAAAATACATATTTTTCAACGTTTAAAAAATGCACAAGGTGCTCATTTATTGGCAGAAGTTTATAATACAAAACAAATTTTTACTCACCTTGGTTTGCTTCAAATTTTTTGTTTTGCTCTAGAATGAAAGTATCAAAATCTACTTTTTCTACTTCGTTTGTTGAAAGTTTTTTCATTAGTTTGTACGAAAGATTACCTAACTCTTTGTAGCTTTCTACTGGATGTAAATTAGTGACTTTTTCTTCTACTTCTATAACTTTATCTTGATCAGCTAATAATAATGCTAGTTTTTATTAAAAAAATACCAAGTGTTAAAAAACCTATGGTCGTTTTATGTTTAATATTGTATTTATTAAACAAAGCAATATAAAAAAACTTAGAAAATAGTAAAACAAAACTTCTAAAAAAAAAACCTTTTTTGTTAGAGTGTGTTTTATTGAGCTACTGTTTTAGTGAGTACTTTACTCAAATAAAAATAAATAACTTTTAAAAACTTTAAAACTTTAAACGAATTCTAAAATTCGTTTAAATTTAAAAAAATTTAAATTTAAAAATTCTGCCAATAAATGAGCACCTTATACTTTTTTAAACGTTGAAAAATATGTATTTTTGGCAAAAGTTAAGTGATATTACGTATTTAAAGTTATCAGCAATAAACAATAGTTTTATTTTTTTACAACCTATGAACAGGAGAAGAATTCGTTTTAGATAAACTTTAAAACTTTAAAAATAACTTTAACTTTTAAAAACGAGATCTGTTCACCTGGAATTTTTATATTTTTGCTTTTAAACAAATTTAAAATGAATTTGATGAAATAATTACAACGGCCCTTTAACTAATTATATAATTCAAAAATCACTACACTATATAAGAACATTAACTCACACACAACCACATCTGTAAATCTGAAAGTAAAACTATGTATATTGAAAATATGAAGCAGATGCGTGTTTAGATTAACTTAGTTTTGTATCGTTAGTTTTTAAATTAGAAAATGTTTTCAGATTGTTTCCATTTAAACAGTAACAAACCTGTATAAAAGAGAATAATTAAATTTCATTTGTATATATTTAGTGCTGCAAACAGAAGAAAGAAACTCTACCCATTGGATTTTAAAGTCTTTTAAAATATTTTTTAGGATTAAGTCTATTTTAAGTAATGTGTCTAAAATAACAAGTTAACAAAATAAAATAAAAAACAGCTAAAACTATACCAAATGTTAACTTTTATACTCAAGAATCAAAATAATACTAGTAGAAAATAAAATCAAATCTAGTATTTTAAATTTTTTTTGTTTAACTTTAGTTTTTTTTTTTTTTTTTTTTTTGGTAGAAATTTAATGCTCAGCATTAATAATTTGAAAAATAAATAATACTACTTTTGGTAAATTGTTAAATGAACACTTTATTGTTCTCAAATATCTTTCCTTTCTAATTTCAATACCATTCACCATGGCTACCATAAGTACACAGTTTGTCTATAATAATAATTTCATGCTTGAGTTGTTTGTTGCTAAATGCTCATCGCCACATTAACAAACATGTCACCAGCTGATATTGTATTTACTTTCTAAAAGACATTTTTACGAGTGTGAAGTTAGCTTGAATAAACTTTTAAAATGTCCAAACTTTGGATCTAACGTTTTCCTTATCTTAGTAGCTAATTAAACAATTTTTTTTATTCTTGAGAACGGTCTTTTGTCTAAAAACTAAAAAATCCTTTAGATTGGGGTCTCGTTTTTTGAGGCCCCTTAGAAAAAATTAGGTTTTAAAAATTTTTATTTTATTTTATGAGTTTGAGTTTAAAAAAATTAATAATAAATTTTTTTTTTTTAACCTTCTTAACAATATGTGTATAAACGGCTATAATTTTTTTTACTAACTGTCAGTATTTTGTACATTTTGGACTTAATTGGGTTTTTTTATGAATTTTATGAATTATGAACTCACATTGTTATTTTCAAATGAGACTTTCTTAATTTATGAATGAAATTTAATAGTATCCATAACAAACAAAATTGTCAATTGTAACCAGTATTGCAGAAAGCTAAAATGATTGTGGAAAATTCCAAAGGAAAAAAAGAAGTAGATAATGTTAGTTATTGTTTGTACATATATAAAATTGGAGTTCATTTAAATGTTTCTAATATAAGTTTAAATTATTTTTTATATTTTCAAATAAACTGGAATTACTATTAATTAGTATCATTAAAATAATTTACATAAATGAATTGTGAGTTGCTCAAAAACCCTATGAGCAGGGTGACCAATAATTATAGTATTTTAAAATTACAAATTTGCTTGTTCTTTTATATTTATAAGTTAAGTTTTAAACTTAGCATCATTTAGATTTTATAGTAAAAAAGTAAAAGAAACTATTAGGCTATTTGTAATATATTAATATTATGAATACTTTTTTATTTAGCTCATATAAATGCTGTTAATCTTGAAAAATCTAAATTATTTTGCATGTGAAAATTGTTTAAAATTGCTGTTATTTCCAAGTTATATACAATTTTGTTCAATATTTCATGCCTTTCAAGTTCTTGATTTTAATTTATTAAGTTCTAAGTTTTCTGTACCTTAATGTTCAACTTTCAGGTTTTCCAAGTTAAATAACCAATCTACAATAGTCTTTGTAAATCACAGGATAGCTAAATAAAAAAAATTATAGTATAGGAAAAGTTTGACAACCTAGTTAATTGAATTAAATAATATTCCAATATAATTTTAACTATATTTTGATATTTTTTATTTGTTCAAGTTTATATTTTTACTATATTATTCTTAGACTTTCACTTGAAATTTATAGTGTTATTTCAACTTTCAGCATGGTATTGATTATTACCTTATTTTATTTGGGTGTCAACATATCTTATTTAAAACTATCAGGTTGAGCTGTAAAATATTGTTGGGACCTCTTTCATGGACTTGTCTTGGGTATCTTTTTAAAAAAGAACAATGTTAGCAAGTTAGTCTCTAATCTTTCCTATGTACCACTTCTTCTTTTTTCTTTCCTTCATTTGCTTGTTGCTTTGGTGGTATCTTTCTTCAATAAATCCTTGAAAATAAAATTTTGTTTAGATGCTACCATGGTTAAAATTATTAGAGTTAATCATTACTTCATTTTATAAAACTATATGATTTAAAATGCCTCTGATTTTTATGTTTAGGCTTTAAGTTTTTTACTATAATAAAATTAATAAATGTTTAACTTGATTACAATGTAAATTTAGTGTCTCTGTGGATTCATTTTTCTTGGTCATAGTTATATTAAATATATTTATATTAAATACTATTTACTTGCAATTAAAAGTACTTTTTTATGCCATAAATTTGTTGAGAACTGCTTTTAAAACATAGTAAACTCTTAAGCTTACCCTTAACTCTAATTATCAAAGTTAGTTTTTAGTCAGAGTAGCCTACAAGTTGTAGTTAAAGTACAAACTTACATATCTTGTAAATTAGTTAAAAAATGCACATAAAATATATTTGTTAAATCAATTTTGTTATTCTATAAATTTATCAAACAAAAAATATTTGACAATGTATAAAGCTGTAGTATACAACTTAGCAACAACTCTTCTTAAAACTCACGAAAAAATTACAATTTCCATTTACAACAAATAACATTTTTAGAATGTCTATTTAACAAGTTATATTATGTGTAATTCTCATTGCCTATTTTTCATTAAAAAAAAGATAAAGTCCCCAGGTGAAAACATGAACAGTAATGCATTTTTATAACAACAAGATGTGTAAAATTACAAATCTGAAATTCAAGTAACTACCAGCCTAAGCTGTAATAAAAAAAATATATAAAAATAATTGTGTGGTTACTTAGATAATTTTATAAATTAGCACTTTTAGTTAATCCAGGGTTGTCATTTTTCCTGATATCCTGTAAAAACCTGGAATTTGACAATTTAGGCAAAAAAAAACCTGGAAAAACCTGGAAGTCTAACAATTTTCACATGTTCATTAGTAAAATTTTGATTTGACTCAAAAATTTATTATATAGATAAAAATCTTTTGTCATTATCAAAATATTTTTTATCCAAAAACATATTTAAAGTAGCTTTACAGTATCTTTTCAATGTTTTTATACTATTTAACACAGCTTCTTATACCTTAAACTTAAATTTAAACTAAAAATAGACCCAAAAATGTGTACTTTTAAAAACCTGGAAGAAATTTGGAAAACCTGGAAAATTTTTTGAAAAAACAAGTAACAACCTTAATAATCTTCTTGATAAGTTGTGTAAAATTAAAGTTATTTAGAAGTGGCAAGTTAATACAATTATTAAACTTGGATTCAGTAAGAAGCAAATATCATATACATACAATAGTTAATCCTTTTAAATAGTTTTGCAAAAAAGTTAAATACTTAAAAACAAATAATAAACATTCAAAAATAAGATTAAGTTAGTGTTAGAGATTTGATTTAATCAGATGTCTGTTTTAAGGCAAAATTAGCAAGAAATAAAAAACTAAACTTAAAATGTATCGCATCAATTAATACTTGTGTAATATCAGTCTTAAAGAAAAAATGGCAAAGGTGTTGAATATCTTGGTTATGATATTTATTACAAGTTGCAATAGTTCCATATTTTAAGCTTAATTTTCTTCTAAAAATGACAAAAAATTGTACTTATAAAAGCCTGCGAGAAACATATAAAAAATTCAAAAACAGTGGCCAACCTGATTTAAAACTCCTTTTTCTATTACCTGTTAAATATAACATAAGCATGTTAAATTTCTAAGTAAGTGAATTCTGCTTAAGTTTTTTAAGTTTTTGTCTTAGAAATGTGTAAGTAAAGTAGTTAAGCAATGTATGTAAAAAACGTAAACATATTTTTTTACAAAAATTGCTTTTCTTATATGTTTGTTAAGTTTTCATAATCGTTGTTAAGTAATTTTTTGTGAGTACTTTATTAAAAATCCTATATAAACACATAATTTTTTTATAAAAAGTAAGTAAGTAAAAAGAATGCGATAGTTCTTAATGAAAAAGTTTGTTTTGTCTATGTGCAATAAACATTCAAAATAAAGACTAATTTTTCTGCAATCAAAAAACTAACGATTAAAAACTTTGAAGCAGTATTTGTTAAATAAATAGAATAATTTGCTAAATATTTTTGATAGTTATTATATTCTTTTTATTTTGATATATAAAATTTTTCTTTCGTAGGTATCCAAAGTTGAAACAAATGTTACTGTTAACAAAAAGGACAAAGCATATAAAAAGTATTTCAAATCATGGGAAGAAATTCCACATTTTAGAGGTTTTTTTTTATACCATCTGTTACTATTTTAATTTAAATTTTAATATTTGAACGTTTAATTATTTCTGTTAATTTATTATTTAAAACTTAATATTTTTTATAGTGAACAAGCAAATTTTAAAAAAATTGCTTATAAAGTTCAATACATTATTAAAGTAGCTTAAATTTATATTTTTCTTTAGGGTAATAATATTTGGTTTTTGTTGTTTTCTTCAATTCAATAATGTTTTGTAGATTTTTATCTAAGTTATCAGAATTTTTTCAATTATAATACTTTTATAATCTTAACACCATAAGTAATTCAAATTAACTAACAAATGTTTCCTGGAAATTTGAAGAGTCTATCTTAAAATTAAAAATTAGAAGACAAGACATTATTGGTAGTTTAAATTATTGAGTAAATTGACAATGAATATATGAAGTTTTGGTTGTTGTTTTTTAGATAAATGACTTGATCTCAAAATTTAATTGATAGTGTTCATTCACTGAAAGTAAACTTATACATCTTACTTGCATATAAAGAATTACTTAATTTGTATACAAGTTTCCCTCTACGTTTTAATGACGTAAAATTTTACCTATGAATAATTTTTTTGAGTTGTATATAAATTAAGTTTTAGGGTTTTTGTTTATTTATAATATTAAAACATTTTATCAAATAAGTGCCTTCTAATTGGTTTCTGAAAGCCATATTGCATTATACTTAAACATAAACTAAGTGTAAATCCTGATGAAACAAAATGTATATTTGTTTTTGACAGGTTGGCTGGCGCCTAATCATGATGGTACTAAAGCTGTTTGCAAATGTGCAACAAAGAGCTAACAGCAAAAAAAAGTGTAGTGCAAAGTCACTCTGAGACTTATAGACACAGAAGGAGGAAGCCTGGCAATCAGGTTTACCCTGACTATTCTTCTTTCAAAAAATCTCAGGTTAAAGTCAGGAAATTCTTGGTAGAAAATAGAAAATTCCTGAAATCTCAAAATAACAATATGGTAGATATAACAAATAAGATTTACAATGCTAGTAATTTTAAAAAAACCAAGTCTCCACAATTTATCAACAACACCAGTGGTTACCAAAAAAGCAACAAAAAGCAATGTTCCAATTTAATTTGTGATAAAGTGCCAGAGAAGCTGTTAGGAAAGAAAGTTTATAACAGCAAGACACTGTACAAAGTAAAGTGGAGCCACAAGTCAAAAAGTGAAAGCACTTGGGAGTTGGAATTGAAAATTCCAACAAACTTGGTAACTGAGTTCAACAAGGCAATTAAAAAGCAGATGGAGAAGAAGAGATCAATTGGTAAGATTGCGAGCCCATGTGATATAATTGACCTGACATTGAATAATTTAGCTATTGATTCTGTTGAACCATCTACCACAGAAACTGCTAAAGACATTGAACAAAAAGACACTACTAAAACTGCTGATCAAGATAAAGTTATAGAGGTAGAAGAAAAAGTCACTAATTTACATGCACTAGAAAGTTACAAAGAGTTAGGTAATCTTTCGTACAAACTAATGAAAAAACTTTCAACAAACGAAGTGGAACAAGTTGATTTTGATACTTTCATTCTAGAGCAAAAGACAACAATTGAAGCAAACCAAGGTGAGTAAAAATTAGTTTTGTTTTAAAAACTTCTGTCAACGAATGAGCACTTCAAGCATTTTTTAAACGTAGGAAAGTATGTATTTTTGGCAAAAGTTAAGTTATTTTACCTATTTAAAGTTATCACCAATAATTAGTAGCATAGCAGTAATTTTTTACAACTTATGAACAGAAAAAGAATTCGTCTTAGATGAAGAGTTACCCCCTAAAGAATTCACCCACATCCCAGAAAAACTGTCAAGAAAGAGAGTTAATTCATGCCGCACACTATACTTTGTTAAGTGGCAGGTTACTAGTATAAACTGTTTTTTGAAAATTAATAAGTTTGCGTTAGTTCTAAAAATATTGAATAATGATTTATTTTCAGGGATTACCAAAAACTAAAGTTTGTACAGTAGTTTTTAATATATTACTAACTGAATTTTACAGGGACAGCCTAAAGCTTCTAACACATGGGAGGAATTAAAAGACCTCGAAGCCAATTACCAAGGCCTAATTGACAAGTTTGAACAAAAGTACAAGCTGCAGGAAGATAAAAGGAAGAAAAAGCTCATTGCAACGCAAAATGCACAGGCGCCATGTAAACAGGTACTATAATATAGCCAGACTTAAGTGTTTCAGAATTTTTATTTTTATTTTTCATTTTATTTCTTTTAAACAATGTTTTAACATGATTTAAGATTTAAAACTCTTGTGAAATTTGCCCATTCACTTTAAGAAAACTATCTAAAAATTTAATTCACAAAAAGTTAGATACCATTTTAATCCAGACTTGACAATCCTAAAGAAAATGATAATACATTTGTTACTTAATGATAAAACATTTATAACAACATCCAAAATTAAACAGCTGTCACCAGCAGAACCGCAAGCACTTAGTCACCCAGTAACTTCTGCTGTGCCTCAACCTTTATCGAAAAGTAAAAAATATACTAAAGAAGACATACAAGAGATGTTAGGGAGACACACACTTGATAATGAGGTTAGTTTTATTATGTTATTGTTGTCCTTTACTTTTTCTATTGCTTTAAATGTAACATTAAAGTTAAGTTATTTGCTGTAAAATATTTTAAACTTAGTTTAAAGAAGATTGGCTATTAAACTTAAAATCCTGAAAAAATCTAGAATTCAAAAAAAATAAAAGACCTGAAAAAAACTTGGAATTTTCAACAATTCTTACTTTTTAAGAAGTAAAATTTTATTTTGACACAAAAAATCTATCATATAAGTTTTTTGTCATCATAATTTTTTTCTTTATCAAGAAACACATTTAAAGAAGCTTTATAGTATATATTAAATGTTGTTTTACTATTCAACACAGTTTTTTAGCTTAAACTTAACTTTAACATAAAAATAGAACAGAAAGTTTTTACTTTTTAAAACCTGGAAGAAATTTCTCCAAAACCTGTAGTCACCCTGTAAAATTTATGTTACGAAAATTAACTTTATAATTAATACTTTAATGATACGTTTAAAAGAGTAACAACTATGCTGGTAAAACAATGTAAACAAATGTTATACATCATGCCAAATAAATTGATGATTTTACTATTAATTTAATTGAGTTAAAATAAAATTTCAATTTTTTTTTGTACCTCAACCAAAAGTAACATGTGACGATATAATTGGCACAGAGTCAACTACCACAAATGATATTATTAACTTTAATTTGAACTCATTTTTATTAGTTTGGTTTAAATTAAATGAGAGATAAAAATATTTTCAAGGTAGTTTGTGTTGCTTTAAATACCCAACGATGTCATTAAGCATTGCTTCTAATTACAGAAAACTGTACTCCTATGAAATGTTTATTATATTATAAAAATAGCTTAATTACACCTATATTTGAACAGGTTGTATATGCGATAAAGTTGAAAGGTCAGTCCGAAGTTAAGTATGTTCAAACGAAAGACCTGGACTGTCCGGATTTGATAAAAGAAGCAGATATAAAATACCATAAAAAGTTGTTAGCAAAAAGTCAAGATATCGGTACAAATTCATCATTTGGTTAGTTTTGTTAACATCTTAATACAAACATTCTAAAAAGTTGGTCTATTTTATAACTATTTTATATAAACATAAGTTTTGTTTTGTATGTTAACCTTTAGCCAGTAGAAGTTTTTTCTTTTAAGAAATTTGCATTAAAGTTTTTGCTCAATTGATAGCTAAGATTCTAATTTTAAAAACTTGTAATACTTATCAATTTAGTTAGCACATACCAAAACTAACTGCAGATATGTTTGTAACTTGTTGTAACTTTATTATTATTTTAAAAAGTACTATTTTCATCAAAAAAACTAATGCATGGTGTTGGTTGTTATAAAGCTTTTATAAATAATGTTTTGGTTTAAGTTAATTTTAAGTTTTTATTTTGAATACATTTAGTCTCCGAATTAAAATTAGCATAAGAATGAAAAAAAGTTTTTCTAAAAATATGCTTGTTAAATTTATATTTGTTTGTAAAGAAATAGCCTAAATATTAGATATCAATTATTTGTTACTATAGAAAAAACTTAATTTTTTTTTTGTACAAAATGGTGAAGTTTTGTAACTATATGGTTTTCTTAAATTTTTATAAATTTTAAAAATTTTTGACTAAAACTAAAAGTATTAATTAAGTTTTCGTTAAGAAAAGTCTAAACCAGGGTTTCCCAAACTTTTTTTCAAATGGTCCCCTTTAAAGAAATAAAAAAAGCTATGGCCTTCTTGAAGCAAGATTACTCAAAAACTACCATAAAAAACACCTTAGACCTTTGTTTTTTTTTTTTTTTTTTTTGCCTATCATCAACAACTCTAGAATATCTAGAGTAAGTTATAAATTATGACCTTATGGCTCCTTTACTGCTCATAGCCCCCCTTTGGCCCCTTGAGTATCTTTTATGGCCAATTTTGGGGAACCTTGGTCTAAATACAGATAGATTACGAAATATATATACGGATTAAAATACTTCTTTATTTTTTTAAAGTCAGTTGTTAAACTTTTTACTGCGAGTAGTGACAACATCTAATGATTCTTCCTAGTAAAATATACGTATTATACCATAAAAAATAGCTGTAGCTTCCATGCCGGGCAAGTCAGAAAATATTTACATTATGCACCAGGTTCTACACAAAATAAATAACATTTAAAAAACTTAAATAAAATAATTTCATTCAAAAACAGGTAGAAGCAAAAGAAAACGAAAGATGGTTAGCAAATATGCTGATGATTTTGTAGAAAACGATCTGGGTTATTCAATAGGATTATCTGAATTTTTGTACGAACAAGAACAAAACAAATTAAATGAATTTACTCCAATACCTTCCAGACAGCTTACTCCACCAGGAAGTCCAATCAATAAGAAAAGGAAAAATGATTTTGTTAGTATCTAAATTAGTACTTAAAACTTAAGATATAAATACTAGACAATTGTTATTTGAAAATAATTTCAAGTACAAAGAAATAAATTTAAATTAAATTTATTTAGTGTTTTTAATTTATACCACCATATAGTAATGAAACTGGTACATATCAATAAATGTGTTTGTGTGCGAAATAATGGTGTAAAATTCATGTAAAAAGCATATGGTTTTTTTACCTAGCACTCTGTGAGCTAACTCTCTGATAGTATAAAATAAATTGTGTCTGTAGCGGTGTTCAATTTAAGTTCAGACAACTCAAGTTTTTATGTTATATATAAGGGACCTTATAGTTTGAAACTAAAAAAATATAAATGTACGAAAAACCCCCATTATTAATAAACTACGCCGTTAAAATTAAACTTATAGGTTACCTCGTTTAAATTGGTCATAAGTTCAACTGTGTGCCGACTAACAAAGATTAGGTAAATTTTTAGTTTATATCTGTCTATATCGAGGAATGTCATTCTAAAATCTTGCAATTTCGCATACAAACCCCTGATAAAACATTGTAAAGACTTTAATGAAAATATTTCGTTATATTGAAAATAGTCGTAAACCACATTATCCAAATAATTTTTATCATTGAGTATATATAAATATGTCTCAAATGAATTAAGTCAAACTAAGTTATAAAACACTATTTACCGAATTGTTATGATAAGAAATGAATTTTTTTTTTTTTATATTCCAACTAACTCAAACTTAATTTAAAGGCTCTAAACACTTCAAGAACGCTGAATAAATCCCCTAATAAAGCACAACTTTGCCAAGGGCAGCCAAAGAAACTGGTAAGTCCTAGAAAAGTAGACACCATAAATTCTGGACCAGCTAAAAAAAGGGGACGTCCTAGAAAATCGGACCCAATAAAATCTGGAACGCCTAAAAAAATGAGGTGTCCTAGAAAGTTGGACGTGGTAACTAATTACACGTCACCAACTGCCATGGAGGTGGCGCGGAAAGCAAGAAGTACTCGAGTGAAATCAAAGTGGTGGAAAAGTGTACCCGTTGTAAAGGTAGCTTTTTAAACTTAGTTCTTTTCTTAGAGTCTACAATTATGAATTATATTATATTTAAAAATAAGTTTCCTAGGACACCATTATTAATCTTTTTTAACAGTAAGTGTTGTTATGAAAAAAAAATTATTCCAATTTTGATTGACTGGTTTAATGGTAATTTTGTTGGAACTAGCAATAAATAAAAAAGTTTGTAAGCTTTCTTTTTCAAAGCAAAAACTTTAACAAAAATGTTTTAATCAACCAACCTTACTAAATTATGTTAAAACTAAGTTATATTAACATTAAGTATTACATTATTGCTACAGATTAATTAATCTGAGTGTTGAGCTTCACACAACTATGATCATTAATAAATGATTTTTTCAAAGGTAACATCAGGAACGAAATTTAAAGGTATATTGAAGTTGAAAGTGTTTTACGAAGGCATTGAAGAAGGTGAATATATTCCTGCCCCATGCGTATATCACAGGTAAGATTCGTACTCATATATAATGAGTAATTAACCTGATAAATAAGCATTTTCTTCAAAACGTTCATGCCTAGCAGATTGAATGTTATTGTTCATGCATGTTTGTTTTTAGAGTCGAAAAATTATATTGCAGAAAAGTTTTTTTTAAACTCATTTTAAATTTACTTAGTTTTGAAATGAGTACGTGCCTTTATTGAAGGCATAAGGAGATTATTCACTAGTAACTACCTATATTTACATTTTAGAACTCATTAATGTAGCTAACAGTTGCTTAAAATTTGAAATATTTTATATTGTTTATTGAACAATATAAAAAGCGCTCAAAAAGTTTGGTCTAAGGACCTGGTGTACAAAGGAACCTTTCGGTTATCGAATATGTGTAAAGGTATCAGAGTACAAAATAAGAAAGTTCAGTAGATTTTTTATGGAATGGTGAGGTCAAGTTTAAAACGTGTAAAAAAGACTATTTCATTTAAAATGTATGTTTTTTACAGTTTTTAAGCAATAGTTCTAAAATTTTTCAGTATAATTTTAAACTAATAATAAACTATCCCATTGTAGCAGTTTTGAGTTAACAGAGTTATTTATTGAATAGCATTTTTTTTGTATAATACAAGAAACGTTTCCTAAAAATAGCAGTAGAAAATAATTTTTTAGTGAAATTTTTCGCTTTTAAGAAAATTTTTGATGAAAAGTTCTGGTCCATACATTTGTATTGCACAATTTGTACAAAACTTTATGTATCTCATAAGTTGTTTAAGATTTTTATTTTCAATGAAACTGGCATACAGTTTTTAATTTAAGCTCTGATATAAAAGAAAATGATGACTTTTGTTAATATAAGCCTCATGCCGTTGTAGTTGGTATAATAAAATTTTAAATTAATGAAGAGTATGAAATTATGTGTGTCTTACAGTTATTTTATATTATACACAGTTTATTTTTTTTCTAGTGTAGTAAAGCTAACTATTATAAATTGAAGTTCCCATCAGCTTTCATACTAATTTCATAGTACATACTTATGTTATAAGCTCTTTAGTTTAAAAATTTTACAACAACTTTTAGATCTGTGAAAGATAAGTATTAAAAAAAGCAAAAAAAAAAAAATATTTATCACAAAAACAGCAGTTTTTATTTATTACGTTGTTTTATATATTGAAAAACATAATACATAATGTATAGTTCATTAATCATTTTTTTTTAACTTCATTCAAAAATATGTTCCTTATAAAAATACTGCAGTAAAAATATATAATACTTTTATGATTTGATGAATTGTGTTATATAGCAAAAAAAAAAAAAAAAAAAAAGTTTAAAATCACTTCAATTTGTTTTAACAGAATTATTGCCACTGTTTAAGTTAATGAAAACCAGGGTTTAAATTACTATGATTTGTTAAGCTTAAGTTTTCATATTAAATATTAAAGTGCAAAAATTTATAAGCCTTACGACTGCTTGATTTGACAAACATTGTTTATGAAGGTTCTGCTTTAAAATAATTACACATGTTTAAAGAACTAAACTAAATGCTATTTATGCTTCAAAGTATATAATTTAAATTTGTAAAATAAAAGTATCTGCGGGTATATGTTAAGTAAGACCAACAAGCAAGAAAAATAAATTAAATTGATTTAAATAACAAATGACAGGTATCCGAAGAAAGTAATTGAATTTTTCGAGAGGCAGCTCCTCGTTGATAGATATTAATTGCCTTGTCAGATTTAAATCGGACAACTACATGTACATGACTTCAGAACACTGTTTTTTTTACCCTCAGCTTTTTGTTTCTCTCCTCTGCGTCTGCTATGAATCCAAGTCTAAGAAAAATACTGTTTTGTGCTAAAACTATATTTTTAACGAGTAATTTAAGATAATTAATACTTCCGTTCTAATTTATAAACCCATTAACTTACAGTTACTTTTTTCCTCAGAGATTTCAAGTCTTTTAGCAACTTTAAGTCTACTTCCATAAAGTAATTTGTCTTTTTGTACTTTAAAAAAAATCTGGTCTGGTGTGAATTCGAAACGGGTTGTGTATATAATTTTACTTATTAAGACAATCCACAAATAAAATTATGTTTTTACCTTTTTTCTAGTTCCAACAACTTTAACTAGCCTTTTAATTTTGTACACCATATTTAAATGTTTTATTTGAAATATGTTTAATTTGATGAGAAAGTTTTGCTTAACTAAAAAAGAAACAAACAAGTAAAAGAATGTCATAACTTAATAATAAGTCGTTTGTATTAACTTTTGTTTACGTACCTCACTAACGATTTTTTATTTTAATTTCTCAGCCGTAATTTTATTTTGTGCTTTTCGGATAATACTTAACTTAACGTACATCCTCGTTTGTGATTAAATTATCCATGGCAAATTTCCTTAAACTATATAAAAAAATTCCTCTAGTATCAATTACATTTTGTGGTCAACTCATTCTTAATGGCTATTTTTTGATTTTAATTAAATTTCAAATTTATTTCTAAATCATAAGCCTTTGAGTTTGCAATATTCTTTATTTTCGTTTGCTTTCAATAAACACAAGAAAACTAAATAAAAAGTGAATTTTTATTCGAAAGCTGTATTAAGTAAATTTAAAAAAATAAAAACTTGCGCTTTGAACACAACGTTGATTTGGTAAAAAATGCTCCATAGGGGTTGCGAACCTCAAAAGTGCATACTGCGATGGAAAGTGGTTATTTAATTTTTGCTAGTGTGCTCGTATTTTTCATCATTTTGAATACAAGTGTATATACAATGAACTTCACCGCACGACCAATAACAAAAGCATCCGAGACAACCTGCGACCGGTTTCGTCCTTTTCATGATTCACAGGCACGCTTAGTCGCGAGAAACCGCTGTTGTGATCAAAGCGGGCTTGAGAGCGTATTCACTGAAGCGATACAAGTTTACAAAGTTATCTTAAAGTTTTTATAAAAACTGTGATATAAGTAAGCTATAAAAACTAGTAGCAAAAATATATATTTTGTGTTCTTTATTTACTTTTATAAAAAATCCAAACCCGCAATTTTATTCTTATTTTGTGTACCCAAAATATTTTGCTAGAATGAGTCATATATCATACAAAAAATAAAAACAAGGTTATATATTTTGTTAATAACAAAACACCTTATTTATTATTATATTTTCTAATGGGTGTTAGAAGGTAATTTAACTTAGTTAGTAAATCAAAATTTAATAAATAATTAAATTTAATAATTAATCAAAACTAAAGGTAATAAATTACTTATAACTAATACGTTGTTATATGCAATTAATAATTGCATATAACAACTTTTGCATATAACAATTTTTAATTAAAACTTTAATATAAGAGCCAATGATGACTTTTGTAGATATAAGCCTCCCTCACTCCATTGTAGTTGGTATATTAAAATTTTAAACGACAATAAATAACAGCAATTTGAATAGTATAAAACTATGTGTGTCTAAAATAGATAGTTAATCTATACTATGATACACAATTTATTTATTTCAAGCCTAGTAGAAGCTAACAAATAAAAATTGATGTTCCCCTCAGCTTAAATATTAATTCTTTTATTAGATTAATTGTGTTATCTAGCAAAAAAATGTAAAATAAGCTTAAAAACACTTCAATTTGTTTTAAAAGCGTTGTTGCCATTGTTTAAAGAGTAAATCAGCGTTTGTGAATGCTATGTTTTTTTACGCTTAGGTTTTCATGTTAACTATTGCAAAAAATTATATGCTTTACGACCGCTTGATTTGACAAACCTGATTTATGAAGGCTCTGCTTTAAAAGTAATAACACATGTTTAAAGAACTAAATTAAATGCTATTCGTGTTTCAAAGCATATTGTTTAAAATTTGTAAAATAAAAGTATCTACGGTTATATGTTAAGTAAGACCAACAATTAAGCAAAATAAATTAAATTGATTTAAATAACAAATCACAGGTATCCGAAGAAAGTAATTGAATTTTTCGAGAGGCAGCTCCTCGTTGATAGATATTGATTGCCTTGTCAAATTTAAATCGGACAACTACATGTACATGACTTCAGAACACTGTTTTTTTACCCTCAGCTTTTTGTTTCTCTGCGTCTGCTATGAATCAAAGTCTAAGAAAAATACTGTTTTGTGCTAAAACTATATTTTTACCGCGTAATTTAAGATAATTAGTATTTTACCGTTCTAATTTATAAACCCGTTAACTTACAGTTACTTTTTCCTCAGAGATTTCAAGTCTTTTAGCAACTTGTAATCTACTTCCATAAAGTAATTTGTATTTTGTATTTTTCTTAAAAAAAAACCTGGTCTGGTGTGAATTCGAAACGGGTTGTGTATAGAATTTTACTTATTAAGACAATCCACAAGTAAAATTATGTTTTTACCTTTTTTCTAGTTCCAACAACTTTAACTAGCCTTTTAATTTTGTACACCATATTTAAATGTTTTATTTGAAATATGTTTAACTTGATGAGAAAATTTTGCTTAACTAAAAAAGAAACAAACAAGTAAAAGAATGTCATAACTTAATAATAAGTCGTTTGTATTAACTTTTGTTTACGTACCTCACTAACGATTTTTTATTTTGATTTCTCAGCCGTAATTTTATTTTGTGCTTTTCGGATAATACTTAACTTAATGTACATCCTCGTTTGTGATTAAATTATCCATGGCAAATTTCCTTAAACTATATAAAAAAATTCCTCTAGTATCAATTACATTTTTTGGTCAACTCATTCTTAATGGCTATTTTTTGATTTTAATTAAATCTCTAATTTAATTCTAAATCATAAGCCTTTGAGTTTACAATACTCTTTATTTTCGTTTGCTTTCAATAAACACAAGAAAACTAAATAAAAAGTAAATTTTTATTCGAAAGCTGTATTAAGTAAAATTATAAAAATAAAAACTTGCGCTTTGAACACGACGTTGTTTTGGTAAAAAATGCTCAACAGGGGTTGCGAACCTCTAAAGTGCATACTGCGATGGAAAGTGGTTATTTAATTTTGCCAGTGTGCTCGTATTTTTCATCATTTTGAATACAAGTGAATATACAATGAACTTCACCGCACGACCAATAACAAAAGCATCCGATACAACCTGCGACCGGTTTCGTCCTTTTCATGATTCACAGGCAGGCTTAGTCGCGAGAAACCGCTGTTGTGATCAAAGCGGGCTTAAGAGCGTTACAAGCGATACAAGTTTACAAATTTATCTTAAAGTTTTTACTAACACCTGTGATATAAGTAAGCTATAAAAACTAGTAGCAAACATATATTTTTTGAATTTACATATATAAATAAACCGAACCCGCAATTTTATTCTTACTTTGTGTACCCAAAATATTTTGCTAGAATGAGTCAAATATCATACAAAAAATAAAAACAAGGTTATATATTTTGTTAATAACAAAACACGTTGTTTATTATTATATTTTCTAATGGGTGTTAGAAGGTAATTAAACTTGATGGTAAATCAAAATTTAATAAATAATTAAATTTGATAATTAATCAAAACTAAAGGTAATAAATTACTTATAACTAGTACGTTGTTATATAGCATGTACGACCTATGTAATAAAAGGAATAACATTTTACTAGAATTTCAGTAAAATCACAACAAATTACACTATTTTAGTAAAAATAGCTATAAATTTCAGTAATAAACAGATATCAATAATAAATTTTAATAACAAAACAATGTTTCACTCGTTTGAAAACCAGATCTTCAGTTGTTTATAGTACGCAATAAACAGATATAATAAATTTACAAAGAGAACATTATTATTTTACTAAAATTGTTTTTGATCAAATTCAACATTATTAGAGTTATTTTTTTGTTTATAAATTACTCAATAACTCTAAAATTCATCAACAACTCTAAAACAGCTAGTGTAAGTTTCAATTTATGACCTCATGGCCCATATGTGGCTCCTTTAGGGGCCACTTGGTCCATTATGGGAAACCCTAATCAAGATCAACTAAATCGTACCTAAGATTTATGTAAAACTTCTCTGAATTTTTCAAAAACATATAAAAATGTCTTGTGATTTTTATAATAAGAATAAACTGTTTTCAATCAGCCATATTGAAATTTTTTATTTCATTCTGTGATGAACTAGCCCGAGTAGTCCTAAGTCATCCTGAGTTTTTTATTATTTCAATCTGTCCTGAGTTGTACTGGTTTACTGGGTATCCTGAATGTGTTGCAATTTTTTAAGTAAACACTAAATCAGCTTAACTAAACAAGAAAATTTCAACAACTATCATAAATATTTTTTAATTAATGTTGCATTCAAAAGATATAAAATATTTCTGAATTAATTTACATTAATGTTTAAAATGAGTTAAATAAAGTTATTGTTTTAGTACTAGTTTTTTAATTTAAATACAAATTCTATTTATTATTATTAACCATACACTTAAAACGGAGAAACAAAGTGTTTTTTTTAATTAATATATTCAAATTAGACCTCATTTCAGGTGACCACTGGTTTAATAGAAATAAATCCAAATATTCTGAGTTTCTTCAAGTTTTACCTATATACAAGTTTTTCCCTACCTTTTTAGAAGAAAACAAGTTTTGTGGTTGAAAATTGTAACTTATACAATTAAGTTTCTAAAAATAAATCTCTACTGTTACTTTAAAGGTGTTTTATGGTAAATAAATTTTAAATAAAATATTCCAGATTTGCGAAGGTTTTAAAAATATCAGGTTATTAGAAGTATAATGTTTATGTCCATTTTTAGTACAAGATTTGGTTTTAGGTAAAAAACTGTCAAAAATGGTACAAAACAAAAAAAAAAGTATTTTAATGTAAAAAGTTATAAACAATACATAATAAATCATGGTTCTCAGGGTTGCCACTATTTTATAAAAAATTGTCTTGAGTGACCTTAAATCAACTTGAGTCATCATGAACGTTTTTCAAATCCTTATAAAAATAATTTCGACTTTTCAAAAGCTAAGAAAATGTAGTCTCTATAAAAAATTAAAAATAAGTTATTAGAAAATTTAAATTAAAACAAACAAACCTCATACAAACTCAAAGAAAACAGGTCTGAGATTCTCAAAACCTATCCGAAGAAGACTAACTATTCTATAAAAAGACTTACTAGTGGTTACTAAATAATAACGTCAATAATACAAATCAACCAACGGTAGCAAACAATTAAGTATCAATACAAAAAGTAGTTACCTGAATAAACATTCTTTTTGAAAAATTAAGTTAACAAAAACTACAAGAAGGCAACTTATGGTATGAATATCCTTTATTATCATTTTGTTCTGCCAGTTTCTGCTTATAAGCTCATATGTTGTCATACATACCATTAATTAGATATATTCTAAATTAGAAACTTTTAGCAATGATACAACTATCACATAAAAGTAGAACTCAACAACACAACAATCATAACACAATAGATTGCAATGAATCAACTATAACATCACAGTAGATCGCAACAACAAAACTATCATATGTTAGTAGATCGCAATAATACAACTATCACATCACAGTAGACTGCAATGATAAAACTGTCACTTCACAGTAGATTGCAATGACATAAGTATCAAATCACAAGAGAACACAACAATACAATTATCACACAACAGTAGATCGTAACGATATAAAAACGTAAATAAAAATTATAAGAAAATGATACTTACGGTGATGGATTCCCGACGGTTACTTTAATTTAGCAAAAATTTTTATGAAAAACATTTATGTAAACCTAAGACAACTCTAAAAGTTACTAATTCTATTAAAGAGTTGCGTCAAAGTTTTTACGTTGTATTAAAAAGCCATGAATTGTCAAATACGAATTTAACTGCTAGATTTCTTTTTGCACTAAATTCAATTTATTTTAAATTTTATTTTAGAAATTGTAAGAACTTTTGTTAAGTTTTGTATCAATGCTACTTCTCAATAGAATTACGTTAAAAGTTGATTTAATTATAAAACACCTGTAGGCTTTGATGTAATAGTTGCATCTTTGAGATCTACTGTGATGTGATAGTTGTATCATTGCAATCTACTGTGATGTGATAGTTGCATTGTTGCAATCTACTGTGATGTGATAGTTGCATTGTTGCGGTCTACGGAGATGTGTTACTTGAATCATTGCGATCTACTGTGATTTGGTAGTTGTAGTATTGCGGTCTACTTGTAGTTGAATTATTGATGTCATCATTGTAAACTTATGAAACTTACACTACATATTCTAGAGTTCATGGAGAAAAGCAAAAAATTCTTAGAATTGTTTAATGGCAGTTTTGAAACACTTATACAGATCTTAAACGACGATTCAGATAATAAGGGGGCCATAAGTTTTGAAAGGGGTAGCCACAAGCCATTATTTGAAACTTACATTAGATATTTCGGAAAAAGATATAACTTTAAACATGATATAAAGATGATAATGATAAAAATAAAAGAGTTCTTAGCGTAATAAACATTAGTTTTTTGAGAAATTTTATCGAAGGGGGCCATAGTTTCCTTAAAATATGTTTAGGAAGCCCTGATCTAGGCGCGCTGCTTGATAATTTAAGTTATAATATTGTCAAACGCTCTTTTAGTAAGACGTTATAAAGATCATAATTTTTTAAAATCATAAACAATGTATCATTTCTATTTATTTTAATCTAGAATTATAATTTCTATATCAATGTAAACTTAAAACAAAAAAATGCTACTTGTTTCGACATTGGACATTCGTTTATTGAAGTGATTGAAATTACTTTTATACAAGCAACTTTATAAAAAAGAACAGAAAAATTTGAGAAAATTAAATTAAAACGATGACTACAAAAAAGCTTGATATAAAACTGAAAGACAAACATAATAGACTCTATTTTTATTGAAAAAAAAAACAGTTTCTAATGATCTACATCTTAAACATAAAAAATATGAAATTATTTAACAGCAGTAAAAATTATGAAAAACTGTAATGCTTAAGAAAATATATAAGTTATTTAATGAAGTAAGTGTTTATTCAAACTAGGCAAATGTTCATTAACTAGATGAAGTCATCACCATATTTGTTGTTCATCTTTCTTTTTCTTTTGCTTCTTCCTGTTATAGATGAGATAAAAAGAAATATGAGTTTTTCAAAACTTATTTTAATTGTGTAGAAACTGGTGCATTATGTAACTAGTTTCTACCTTGCCGGACATGGAAGTTATACATATTTTTATGGTTTAATACGCGTTTATTACATGCAAAAATTATTAGATGTTGTTCCTATTCGCAGTAAAATACTGAGAAAGTTTGTTTATCAATGTATATACTTTGTATACATTATATACGTTTAAATATATACAATATTAAAATCTCTTTTTACTCTTAAAATACTTTAAATTTAAGGTTTGATACATTTGAAATATGAAAATATTGATTTAACTTAATTAAATACGTCATTTAAAAAGCTTTATAATAACTGACACCATGAAATAATTTTTTTAATTAACATTTTTACTTTTTAAAACAATAAGTGAGTATCAAAAAGATAAACCCATAGCTGCAGTTAGTACGTGCTAAATAAAGTAAAAAAAAATTACATGTTTTAATATTTAAAAAAATGTTAGGTATCAGTTAAGCAAGCACTCTATATTTATTGGCTGAAGATTGATATATAAAACAAAACTAATGTTCATAACAAAATAGTTGTAAAATAATGCAACTTTTTACAATTACTTAGACAGTAATATAACACCAACAAAACTAACCAGTTGATGAATGTGTACCTATATCCTGACTTTTTGCTATCAGTTCTTCCTGGTATTTTTTATCTGCTTCTTTTATCAATTCAGCGCAGTCCAGGTCTTTCTTCTGAACATACTTAACTTCGGACTGACCTTTCAACTTTATCGCGTATACAACCTGTTCAAATATAGATATAACAATAGTTTATTTTTATTCAATAACAAATAACTAATAATTGGACATTTTTCTGTAGTTAGATGCAATGCTACAACATAACTACCTTAAACATATTTTATCTCTCATTCAACTTAGGCAAAAAATAATAAAAAATCAAAATTGAAGTTAAGAATATTATTTGAGATAGTAAGTTCTGCACCTGTAATGTCATTCTACTTTATTTCAGGCTGAGGTACAAAAAAATAATATTTTTTAATTTTAAATCGATTAAGTTAATACTAACATTATCAACTTATTCAGCATGATATTTTACATGTTTACATTCCTATATATACCAACATAGTTTTTAAACGTATCTTTAAACTATTTTTGTCAAATTTATTTAATTTATATTATTTTAAGTAAATTAAATTAAAACTCAAATATAAAAATTACTAAATTTTAGTAAGACAATAAAAACACCTGAAAAAAAGGTGTACAAAATAACAAAAGCATATTAAAAACAACCTCTTTATCTAGGGTGTGTCTCCCTAGCATCTCTTGTATGTCTTCTTTAGTATATATTTTACTTTTTGACGAAGGTTGAGGCTCAACATGAGTAACTGAGAGATTCACTGCTTGTAGATTTGCTGGTGTCAACTGTTTAATTTTTTTTTGTTGTTATGATTGTCTTATCGCTAAGTAAATAATGTAATTTTTTTCCAGACGTTTTATTCCGGACTTAAAAATCTTATCTAAAAAATAAAAACATTTTTTTCTGGATTAAATTGATAGATAGTTTTCCAAAATTGAATGAGCAAATTTGAAAAAAGTTTTAAATCTCAAAATATGTTTTCACATTGTTGAAAAGAAAAGAAATAAAAGAATAAAAAATATGAGATTCTAAAACCCTCAAGTCTAGCTATATTAGTGTACCTGCTTATTTGGCGCCTGTGCATTTTGATTCGCATTAAGCATAGTCTTCTTTCTATCTTCCTGCAGCTTGTACTTCTGTTCAAACTTGTCAATGATGCCTTGGTAATTGACTTTAAGGTCTTCTAGTTTCTCCCATGTGTTAGCAGATTTCGGCAGTCCCTGTAAAAATCAGTTAGTAACTTATTAAAATTTATTGTACAAACTAATTTATTTTTTATAAATAGTTTATATCAGTAACCTGCCACTTAACAAAGTATAGTGTGCCAGATGATAGAACTCTCATCTTTGACAGTTTTTCTGGGATGTGGGTGAATTTTTTAGGAGAATACACTTTATCTAAAACGAATTCTTTTCCTATTCATAGGTTGTAAAAAAAATAAAACTATTGTTTTTTTGCTGATAACTTTAAATACGTAATATAACTTAACTTTTGCCAAAAATACATATTTTCCTACGTTTAAAAAATGCATAAGGTGCTCATTTATTGGCAGAAGTTTATAATACAAAACAAATTTTTACTCACCTTGGTTTGCTTCAAATTTTTTGTTTTGCTCTAGAATGAAAGTATCAAAATCTACTTTTTCTACTTCGTTTGTTGAAAGTTTTTTCATTAGTTTATACGAAAGATTACCTAACTCTTTGTAGCTTTCTACTGGATGTAAGTTAGTGACTTTTTCTTCTACCTCTATAACTTTATCTTGATCAGCAGTTTTAGTAACTTCTTTTGGTTCAATGTCTTTAGCAGTTTCTGTGGTAGATGGTTCAACAGAATCAATAGCTAAATTATTCAATGTCAGGTCAATTATATCATATGGGCTCACAATCTTGTCTGCATCTACAAATTCGAAACTGCCTTGATCAGTCAAATCAGATTCTGAAGGTGATTCAAAACGGATCTGTTCATATGTGGTATTATTCGGTATGCCATCTGTGTTTTCCTCTTGCAACTTTAAGCCTTTCTTATCCAAACAGTTTACTTTTTCCAGTAGTGATTTGGAATGAGTTGAAATTTGTTTATCAACATCATTAAAAATGCTACCCTTTGAAAATGTTGTTTTGGTTACTGGATTGGGAGAAGTCCTTTTACTTAGGTTTAGCTGCTTTTGTACAGGAAACTTTCCAGTTAACTTTTCATCTCTATTTATGACTAATTTTTCCGAAATCTTCTTCTGTTCATATCTTTTTATCTTTGAACCCATATTCTCCAACACTTTCAGCTGCTGATCTAATTCAGTGGTGCTAAAGTTTGTGGAAGAAAGTGTGACTTTAGGGGTTACATTACGTTCACTTAGGTTGTTTATCTGCACAGAGCTCAGCAATCCCTGCCGGACTGAAACCTTATCTGGAACTTGAGGAGAAATGTCTTCCTGAGCTGGCCTCTTGCCCACTGAACTCTTCTTCTCCATCTGCTTTTTAATTGCCTCGTTGAACTCAGTTACCAAGTGTGTGGGAATTTTCAATTCCAACTCCCAAGTGCTTTCACTTTTTGACTTGTGGCTCCACTTTACTTTGTACAGTGTCTTGCTGTTAAAAACTTTCTTGCCCAACAACTTCTCCGGCACTTTATATATTAAATTGGGACTCTGCTTTCTGTTGCTTTTTTGGTAACCGTTAGTGTTGTTGATAAATTGTGGAGACTTAGTTTGTTTAAAATTACTAGCATTGTAAATCTTATTATTTATATATACCAGATTGTCATGTTGAATTCTTGTGAACTTTCTTTTTGCTACCAAGGATTTCCTGATTTCAATCTGAGATTTTTTGACCGAAGAAAAGTCAGTGTAAACCTGATTGCCAGGCTTCGTCCTTCTGTGTCTTAAAGTCTCAGAATGATTTTGCAGGACACTTTTTTTTGCTGTTAGCTCTTTTTTGCACCATTTGCAAACAGCTTTAGTACCATCATGATTAGGCGCCAACCAACCTGTCCAAAACAAATATACATTTTGTTTTACCAGGATTAAACTTAGTTTATGAGTAAGTATAAAGCAACATGGCACTTATTTGATAAAATGTTTTATTATGTAAATAAATATAAATCCTAAAATTTAATTTTTAGACAACTCAAAAAATTATACATGAGTAAAATTTAAAGTCATTAAAAGGTAAGCTTGCATAAAATTAAGTAAGTCTTTATTAAAAGCATGATAAATAAATAATTTTTTAGTAAAAAAAAAAGTCAATTAAATTTTGAGATCAAGTAATTTATGTAAAAAAAAATCAACAACTTCATATATTCATTGTCAAGTTACTCAATAATTAAGATTACCAATAAGAATATAGATTCTAGTTTTAAGATAGACTCTTTTAATTTACAGGAAACACTAGTTAATTAATTTAAAAACTTTATGGTGTTAAGATTATATAAGTATTTTAATTAAGTTTCTGATAACTTTAAAATTTACAAAATAAAATTGAATTGAAGAAAACAACAAACACCAAATATTATTACCTTTTAGAAAAAATAAATCTAAGCTTCTTCAATAAGGTTTTAATCTTTTTAAGCAACTTTTGAAACTTTGCTTATTCATCATAAAAGATATTAAGTTTTTAAATAATAATCTACTAGAAATAATTAAATATTCAAATATTAAATCTGAAATTAAATTAGTCAGATATGGTAAAAAAAGAAACCCCTAAAATGTGGAATTTTTTCCCATGATTTGAAATACTTGTTATATGCTTTGTTCTTTTTGATAACATTAACATTTGTTTCAACTTTGGATACCTACGAAAGAAAAAGTTTATATATCAAAATAAAAAGAATATAATAACTATCAAAAGTATTTAGCAAATTATTCTATTTATCTATCAAATACTGCTTCAAAGTTTTAATACTTACAAATACTCTAAATACTTACAAACAATTTACTGTACAAGTATTATGAAATCTTAACAAACAATTAAGAAAAGCAATTTAGAGCAATGAAAATTTAAAAGCAATGTAAAAAAATATGTTTATGTTGTATTTAATAAAACATATTTTTTACAAACATTGATTTACTACTTTACTTACACATTTATAGGACAAAAATTAGAAAACTTCAGGAGAATTAAATTACTTAAAAATTTAACATGATTATATTAACAGGTTATAGAAAAAGGAGTTTTAAATCAGAGTGGCCTTTGCTTGTGAAAATATTTTCAAGTTTCTCTAAGGCTTTTATAAGTACAAGTTTATTGTCATTTTTTGAAGAAAAATAAGTTGAAGATATATAACTATTACAACTTAACTAAAATATTCAAAACTTTTAATAAATATCTAAACTAAATCTCTTCCCGTTATTGGAAACAAAATTAATTTATTTCAAAAATAAATATTTATGATACTAAAACGATAAAGTCTAGCTATATTAGTTTACCTGCTTATTTGGTATCAGATCATTTTGTTTTTCAATAAGCATTTTCTTCTTTCTATCTTCCTGTAGTTTGTACCTTTGTTCGAACTCGTTAATGATGCCTTGGTAATTGACTTCGAGGTCTTTTAATTTCTCCCATGTGTTAGCAGCTTTCGGCAGTCCCTGCAAATAGCAGTTAGTTATACACTAAAGTTTAATGATTGTAGTATTTTTTTATTTCAGTATATCAATTACCTGCCACTTTACAAAGTATAGTGTGCCGCATGATAAAACTCTCTTTTTTGACAGTTTTTCTGGGATGTGGCTGAATTCTTTAGTGGAATATTCTTCATCTTTATCTAGAAGTAATTCTTTAGACTTTTCTTCTGTTAAGAGGTTGTGTTTGAATAATTGTAGTACAAAAGATAAAAATTATTTTTTTCATATAATAAAAAATATAGATAAGGTGCTCATTTATTTGCAAAATTTCCATAACAAAAAATCAACCCGCCTTGTTCCGCTTCAGCAGTTTTTTTCTGATCAAGAATAAAAGAATTAAAATCTACTTCTTCCACTTCATTAGTTGAGGGAACAGAGCCTGCTTTTTCACTTTCTTCTAACATGAATTCATTATAATTTTCTTTTATTGTTACGTTGTATTAAAAATAAATCTATTTAAAGATTTTGACAAAAAAAAATTTAAATGTTAAAAAAAAATTAAGATAAGTTGCTCATTAATTTGCAGAAGTATTGAATACACAAAAATGTCAAACCACCTTGTTGATGAATTTCAGGTTGTGTGTTATTTTCTGTAACGTTTTTACTGTACGGATAACCAGAACTGTCAAAATTTGAAGTGGGCGTTTTGGAGTTTCGGTGACTTTTAGGAGGGTGGTAGTCACGTTGGGCGTCAACAGCAGCTTGTTGCTGATCCTTGTTATTACTTTCAATTTCACGAAACATTTTAGCGCAAACTTTCTATAAAATATGTGTTTTTTTAGTTTGATATGGAAAGGTTTGTTTAAAGTTAAAATCGTTTTTCTAAACGTGATCAAGTCTGTACTACAAATAAATTAGATTTTAATCAAACTAAATTTAATTACATTCTAATGACTTTAATTAGAGGAACTAAAGTCATTTAAACTATTACTAAAATTGGTAAAGAGTTAAGTTCTTAAAGGTATGTAAAAACTTTGTTACTTCCACGATCTGAAATTACATTTGATTTATTGTAATGTAAGTAACCCTTTTTTAATAAGTAGTAAAAAATTAGATGTTTTTAGGAATTTTAATTTAATTTTAAAGCTTTAATCGAAAACAAAAATTTGTTTATAATTAAATTTTTCTACTAGCTTAATTAACGCAAATTAAAACACTGAGTATTACAGTATATTTTCACTGTTAATTAAATTAAATTATTTCTATAAGACGTACTTTTACTAAGTAATTTATGCTTCATAAAATAAATATCCAAATAATAAGATCCTTCATTAAAAAATTAAGTTTCAAACGATGCACTTAGCAACTATAATATTCTAAAGCATCAAATCAACTAAAGCATAACAAGTTATTTTGTTGTTTAAATATGTATCAGTTGAACTCAAATAAGCAGGTTTTGTTTTAATTGAAATCTATTCAACAATGAAACTTGCTGAATATTCCTTAAGTTTAACAAAAACAGTAAGAACATATCATTAAATATTGTAAAGACCAATCACTTTTAACATAAACATCTCTATGTTAAAAGTTACAATGATACAATATAAATAAATAAAAAAACCAAAAACCATTTGAAACAAATCTTAGTAAAAAATAGGAATACTTATTTTACTCAGAAAATGTTTTTGAACTTCAACAACTAATAAAAAGGCATTTAATTAGTTGTTTAAATGTTATTTCTTTTAAAGCTTCAATAAGTTTTTCTAAACAGTTAAAAATAAGTTTTATGTCAGTTAAGATTAATTCTAAAATTTGATTAAATCTTTGCTGTTTTTTAAACATACTGACAGCTATTTTATCCAAAAACACTATATACAATTTAAAATTTATCATCTATACTGTTTTCGTGATCTACGATTGGAAACAATCATTATTTTGATGATTTTTTTAAATAACACAAACTTCAATATTCAAAAAGAAGTATAAGCAACAATCAAAGTAAAACAACTTGTTAAAATTTGGTTAAAAACGATTGTTAAAGTATACAGTATACATCTTCTAGTGTTAAATAAGGTTGATCGATTGCAAAATTTTGCTTTCGTAGTATCAACTTGCTTTAGCAAAAATCGTAGTATCAACATTTTTATAACAAGCATGTTATAAGTTTAGTTGTAAATAAAAAAAAATTATTATACAAATGAAACTAAATTATTTTAACTAAATTATTCGTTTTGATCTAGTTTAGAAATTTGTTTTTATTTTAGTAATTTTTATGTTCGATGATCTTATAAGTAAATAACACTTTTAAGCATACTTGCCAGATTTAAAAATTTTAAAAGTTTTTAAAATTTGCACTGACTTTGGCTAGTGTTTGTTTTAAAATACAGTGTGACTACCATTTTAATTAAGTTTACTGTAAATAGTATCATTTGCAAATTGACCTAATATTTAATCTTATAGCTGCTCTATGATTTACTTAACAAGTTTTAGATACCAAATAAGTATGTCATTTGTGAGATACGTTTTTACGTTTTAATTAATATAAATATCACTTTGCATAAGGAGAACAAGTATAAGTTTAACAGCAATAAAATAATTTTTGAACTTATTACACAAATACCATATAAGTTTTTAAATGTCCTTATTTCTTTTTAATTTGTTTTTGTAAATGGTTCTGATAATTTTTCTACAAATTTTACTTACAAGCTTACACAAAACAAGTGTTTTTTAAATACTTACAACATTGATTGTAGGTCATAAAGATTGTTTTTTATTTTTTGGACATTTATAATCCTTCAAAGTGCACTGTTTCAGTTCAAAAAACGTAAAAGATCATGTAACATTTAAATTATTGTCCTTGAGTTTCAGTTTAAATAGCAATTTTAACTTTAATAGATTTTTTTTTGTTGCTTTAAGTCAGGGATCGGCAAACTGCGGCCCGAGGGCCAAATGCGGCCCGCGGGCCAAATGCGGCCCGCGAAGGATAAATCTGCGGCCCGCGAGCACGTTATTTTTATGAATGGAATGCGGCCATTTATTTATATAACTTGCCAATATTAATAAGAATACTTAAAAGCTTATTAACTTCATTAAAAATTAAAAAAATAATTTTGAAAAAAATAAATAAACTTCAAATAACTTAATATAAAGTCATGCTAATGTGTTAACACGAACTTGAGTTTAAAAGAATTCCCAAGTCCTAACAGTTATCAAATCATAGTTAATTAGATATCTGTTTAATTTTATTTACCTTATTTTAAATCTTTTGACATTTGTATAATTACTATCAAAATTAACTTTATGTTAAATTTTACTTTTTAAATGTTTTATAAAACAAAACGATAGTAAAGTATATTTTATTATAGCCTCGAAACAATAATGCACTGGAGAAACGTCTTCTTTACTGTGCTAATTTTAAAAACAAAAAAATAAAACATAAAAGATCTACAGATAATCTTATCAATCTTTAAACTAATGTAATTTATTTTTCAAAATTACAACAGTCTTAACAGTTGATAAAATCAAATCTTAATGTGGGATAACTATTCCAAGATTTCACATGAATTCTAAACACTCTAGCTGTGATTTTGTTCTTGAACAAGATGGTTCTGGGTGTTCTTCTATCAGTATTTCCTTCGAATATCTGTTAAGACAATTGAAGTTTATAAAAAACATAAAATTTGTTAGATTTCGCGACATTAAACTTTAAATTCTTATCAGTTAATTGACTGGGTAAATAAACTTGTTAGTTTACTAAACAAACTACGTAATTACGCTTTAAACAATAAACTTTTAAACTAAAAATCAACTAAAGTTTTTAAATAGTATGTAATCATTGAATTATTTATTTAAAGTTGGTTAGTTAACTTATTATTTACAATAGAACTTAGTATGTAAAAGAAACTATTCTATTAATAAAATCCTACCTTAGTCTGACCGTCCTCATCAACAACAGTTTTGAAAACATCGCTGCCTTCCTCTTTGTATAAAACTTTGAACCCTGTGACCCACTGATTATGAGTTTCACGTCCCTAAGTGATCAGTCCCTCCACCTCCGTTGATGATTCGAAGTCGAGCTGTATCCACATCTTGTCGTGGAACACCCCTTCATAATAACAGTTGTTTCGCAAAATAGTATTACCAAACTATATAATAGAAGGTTACTTTGTAAAAAAAAGTTTTGTTTTAATTCAACTACATTTTAACTGTTTTGTTAAAAATTGAAAACTATTCACGGCTTCGAATATGTTTATAACTATAACAAAACCATTAAACTTTTATTATTTAAGCAAAACATTGTCTAAAGCTCAAAAACTGTTCTCACCATTGGTCAATTGTGCTGCATTGTAGCCTCCAACCCAAACAGAAACTCCGGTTGTTCCAAACAGTCTTGCGTGCTTACATGAATGGTTTTCATGGTTACCATGATACGATCCACACGTTATCTGTTGATCTTTTACAACATTCTTGTCCTGCATTCCAAGTCCGCACTCTACAAGATTTATAACTTGTTTTTTTTAGTACTTAAACATCTGGATATACAAGTACTTTTTCAGTTTTTAATCTTACTTTCAAAACCTTCATACATTGTTTAGTACAACATATTTTATCCTAGCGTAATCCATACGTCATACTAATATTTATATTTTTCTAAATAAAAAGATTTCACTACAAAATTTTAGTTTGTTCAATACTTAAACACCTGTACACATATATATATATATGTATATATACATTTGATAAATAAGTTAATACCTTTACTTTTACTTTCCAAATCTTATACATGATAAGGTTTAAAACAAACTGTCTTAACTTAATCCATACTTAAACATACTTTGTCTATACAAACAAGTTACAGTGACTAATCTTACTTTTTGCAACTTCTCCGCTGAACTTTCCGTACACGATTTCTTTCATCACCTGCACAGTCGACCTTATCTCAGCCACCAGATTGCTGTTGTCAGCCCCGTCTCTGTCCGGCAACCCCGTCGTCCCTGGCAACCCGACTTCCCCCTTCTGGCCCTTGGGTCCGTGCTTGCCACGCCTGAGCGTGCCAGTCGGACCGGTGGGGACGGCGGGAAGATCGCTGCCGCACACAATCTTGCAGTCGTCCGCGCAACTCTGGCTGTCCGCTGAGAAGGCGCGCAAAAGTTCAAACAGCAAAATCACAACCAGCTTCATTTCGAACGCTTTGTAATGTGAAAACGAAATCTTTGGCTTTATATATTTAATACAACAATCGTTTTTTCCAAGAATGCTATTGCGGCATTTAAACTGTTTTCTTTGGTTCCTATTGTCGATCATTACGAAGTTTTCTTGACGCTATGAGCTAAAACAACAATGTACTTTTGATTTTCAAGCAAGGAAGTGTTTGTTATTTTAAACTGTTTTAAGTCACTTACTCTTCATGAAAACGAAAATAATTCTAAAATCGTTTAAACCAACAGTTATTGTTGATATCAAAGCAAAGAAATGTTTGTTATTTTAAACGTTTCAAAGTTTAATTCCCTATGATGACAACAATTATAATTCTAAAGTCGTTTAAAATTACAATGTATTGTTGATTTTCAAGCATGGAAGTTTGTTTTGTTTTAAACTGTTTTAGTCACTTACTCTTCATGAAAAAGAAAATATTTCTTAAGCAGTTAAAAACAACAAATTTTTGAACTTTAAAAAAAAATTTGCTATCATAAAATACTTGGTAAAAATAAAAAAGCTAAATGTTATGATTATTCATCTAAAACTTTAAAATTAATGATTTTATACTTAAAAGTAACTAAAGATATATTGACATCTTTTTTTTTATAACAATAAATTGTGTAAAGCTGAAGTTATAAAAGTTATAGATCTCATATAAAAGTTTATCTCAGTTAAAACAGTATTTTGTAAAATAGGACTAATACCTGAGAAATTTATTTTTTTAAAACACATCTTTTACATATTATTTTTTTTAAATAAGATATTTGCAAGTAATAAAAAATAAATAAAAATTTTTAAAAGTATATATTTTTAATGGCCGTTAAAAACATAAATTTTTAAATAGTGAATTTATTTTCCGTTTCTCTAAAATATGTATTCTAATTTATTTTATATGTTTTACGTAAAATAATTCTCTTTAAACGAAATAAGAGTAAAAAAAGTTTTTTTCAAGACTATGAATTTAATTTGCTTTTTTAACAATAACATTTAATGTTTTTTTTTTCCAATTTTTATAGTGCTAAGCTTTTTTATTAATAAAAGTGTTTTCAACAAGTTTCAGAGAAAAAAAGTAATTTTTATTACAAAGCTATGAGTGACGATATAATTAATATAACATTTATAATTCATGCTGTTTATGTAGTTAAAGCTTTAAACGATCTTGATTTAACAGTCTATAAGAGTTTTTGAATGTAATAATGAGTCGAATAAGTTATCTTTGTTATTTTTTTAAAACCTGTATTTGAAAAACATTAGCAGAAAAAAAACAACAATTTACTTATTTTCAATAAAAATATAATACTTAGAAGCTTATTAATCATTTACATATACATTTAAAATATTTTTATGTCATTTATTGCTTGTTTGTGAGGCATTTAAACTTGTTTTTTATACATTTTTTTAATTAAAGTTTGTTTATTGCTAAATACTGAAACAGCAATGTAATGTTAAGTTTTAAGCATGCAAATGTACTTTGTTTTGAACAAACCTGTTCGCTGTTCTTTATTAAAAATCGATTTGAATTAAAACTTTCCGGTACATAGGTTCAGATTAGTATTTAGCAATACATAATTTGAAATAAAAAGACGTATTGTAAGTATCTTTCAACTAAAACTTACCAGCAATTATCTTTGTAAAAATAAACTAAAGCAGAAGTAAATTACGAGCTAGCTACTTATTTGTTTTGTATTTATAGGTTTTAAAAATAATTTGCTAACTACAGGTGGTTTTTAGGTTATTGTGTAATAATATCACATAAAAAAAAATTTTCAAAAAAACTTTTTCGTTTAATATCTAATTAGAATAATTTTCTTAAAGAGTTGAGTTCTGTCAGGTTTTTATTGACTAAAATTCAAACACTTATTACTTTTATTTAACAAACTAGACGAATCAAAAAATATCATTAATATCAGATAAACAAAGATTATTTATTTGTTAGTATTCACGAATATAAAGAAAAATAGTCTAGTATAAATTGAACTGATTATAATCGTACTTTTTTTTCTATTGATTAATATAAATAGAATTACTTTTTTATAATCTGTTTAACACCAAATAGATAAAAATTTTATATAAAGTTAATTAAGAATTTATCATTAACAGATTTTTTTCTTTAGAACATGATTTTGAAAAAAAATCTTAAAACGTTTGAAGCTATAACATATATATCATAAATAAAAATTAATATTTAAAATAAAAATATTTAAAAACAAAAAAACTACTAATAAAACATCAACATAAAAGTATATAGCTAAGAGTATGCAATCAACTTCTTTAATGTTACATGTTTAAGCTGATTTTTTTTTCATTGTATAAATAATTAACCTTTATATGAAAAACTTTGTAAAAAACACTTTAACTATAACTGAGATTTTTATACTAATTAACAGGCTTTCCAGAATAAAACAAAATAATATGATCTTTTTTTTTAATTACGAAAAAAGTAATATATATAACTCCTATTATTCCTAGTTACTAATCATTTATGACACAATTAAGTAAATAATCAAAAACGACTAAATGTAGACTGAAAACCACATTAACTAAACAAAGGATAATTTTAAAAACATAATCTTTGTACACCAGACCTCCCTACTAAACACTCAATAAATTTATTTATAAGATATATGTCATAAATTTTTAAGATAACCTTAATAAAGATGTTAAGAAAAAAATCCAGGTTCTACCTGATCTATGCAGATAAGATTTAACTAAACTGAGGTGACCTGAGGAAGACCTTACTAAAATAAAATAAACTAAATTACCTCTAAGCAAATTTATATTTTATATTCTCGTAAAAGAAAAATTAAAATGTTATATGAACCGAAATAGGTTCACAAGCAAACATAAAAAATTAAACATATGATGAATAATTAGGAGCGGTTATCCAAAAAGCTGAGATTAAACACTTATTATGTACTTAACTTATTTGAGAATCTAAGAAAAAAACAATTTATCATAGTTTTCATACTGTGCGCAAATCTCTAAATCAAAGTTGAAAATGTTTTTAAAAGAGTGAAAAAGCACTGTTTTATACACTCAAGCGTGAAATCAACAATTAGTTTTACATTTCATTTAAATTTTAACAAAAAACGGAGTACAACTCAAAAAGTTTGAAGCGGTCTTCCGGATTCAAAACTTCAAATTTGGCGGAACCCGAATCCGAGTCTTATTTTAAAGTATAGGATTCGGCCGAGTCCTATTTCGAATCTTGGATTCGGTAAATTACTAAAACAAGTTATAGAGACTACAAACTTTTGCAATTTTTTATTAATTTCGCCTTAAAACTCTGCTAAAAATTTTCGAACTGCCTTATGGTCGAAACCAAGGAATATTTTACAGATTTTCAACTCATTGTTTTTAATAATCGAAAAACACACATTGCCAGGCATGTTGGTGAAGCATTGTAGTTCTTCGTACAAATATCAAGAAGATAATGTCACGTGCTTCATTCACATTTGCAAGGATCTGACAACAAGCGAAATGATAAGACTCGAGGCTGTTTTGGTGAAAAAGTACAAAGATCTTTGTACGAATCCGCAGCGTGCTTTAAGCTGTTATGCTTGCTTGAAAGTATTGGTTTGTTTAAAGAAAAATCAAAATGTGTAAAATCAAAAGAAGAAAATAACACGGTCGGTTGTTACAATAGCTGCTCAATGTTTTAAGTTAGAAAAAACTGAATATGGTCTAAAATGTGTTTTTTATATTGTCTGTATAAAATATTTTTAATTGGTTATGGTATTTTTTAACGACTGAGACACAGAATTGGAACATTTATCAAACTGACGTTTTTCTCGCTGTCATCATTTATAAAAATTAAAATTAAGTATCAATCAAAAATGCGGTTTTATTTTTTAAATATAAGCATTTTATTGTTTATTAATAAAAGTTACACAATGGTGTTAGAACTAGCAAGCGTAATTCATCTTTTCTTAAGCTAAATTAAAAACTTTTTAACAGAGTATATTTAAAGCTAATACAAGTCAGTAAGATTAAACATTTTCTCAGAAAAAGTCATCTGAAACTCTGTATTTTTTCTTCTAAATTTGTTAATTGTTGTGAACATAAATTCATAATCCCAATATTAAGTTTAGTAAAGTCTTTACACGCACATTGTTATGTATGAAGAAAATACAGTTGTAAACAAAACCCTTGATTGTAGGAAGTTTAAAATTAAAACAAACATTTTTTATTGAAGTATTTTTATAACAGTTATTTAAGCTTTGTAAATTAACTAATTGTTTTAATTTTTATTTCTAAAATAAACATCGTGGAGCTTTAAAGGGTTTTATGATTTTCGGTTGAACATAAATGTGTTTATTGATTGCTTCATAATATTTCGATATACATACTATATATACTTATATAACAATATTAACATCTTTGTGCATTTAGAAAATTACATTGCGAATGAAGTCTAGATTTGCTTATTTGTATAACTTGCCAATATTAATAAGAATACTTGAAAGCTTATAAACTTCATTAAAAAATTAAAAAAATAAGTTTGTAAAAAATAACTAAACTTCAATAATTTAACATAAAGTCATGCTAATGTATTAACATGAATTTGAGTTTCAAAAATTCAAGATCAACAGTTATATATTTTAATTGATATTTTTTTAATTTTATTTACCTTATTTTAAAGATTTTGACGGTTGTATAATTACTATCAAAATTAGCTTTAAACTATATTATACTTTTTAATTAGTTTGTAAAACAAAACGTTGGTTAAGTATTTTTTATTATAGCCTTTAAACAATAGTGCACAGGAGAAACGTCTTCTTTACTGTACTAATTTTAAAAAACATAGAAATAAAACATAAAAGATCTACAGATAATCTTATCAATCTTTAAATTAATGTAGTCTATTTTTAAAATTATAACAGTCTCAACAGTTGATAAAATCAAATCTCAGTGCGGGATAACTATTCCAAGATTTCACATGAATTCTAAACACTCTAGCTGTGATTTTGTTCTTGAACAAGATGGTTCTGGGTGTTCTCGTATCAGTATTTCCTTCAAATATCTGTTAAAATAATTTAAGTTGAAAAAAAATTGTTTGTTTCGCTACATTAAATTTTTGACTTTTTTACCAAATAATTGACAGGGTAGAATAAGCTTGTTAGTTTTCTGTACGTGATAATGCTTTAGACAATCAAACCAAGAATCATCTAAAGTTTTTAAATATTATAAAGTCATTATTAAAATATTACATTATAAAATGCTCATCGAACTAGTTTAATTTTTAGTAGCTTTAAAGTAAAAAATAAACAGTATTTTATATATAACTAGTTCCAACCTTAGTCTTGCCGTCCTCATCAAGAACAGTTTTGAAAACATCGCTGCTTTCCTCTTTGTATAAAACTTTGAACCCTGTGACCCACTGATCGTAAACTTCACGTCCCTGGGTGATCAGTCCCTCCACCTCCGTTGATGATTCGAAGTCGAGCTGTATCCACATCTTGTCGTGGAACACTCCTTTATAACAACAGTAACTTCGCAAAGTAGCATTATAAAACTTTTCATAGAATTAAGGAAGTTTTTGATTATTCAGTTTTATACTAAACTATAGAAAAAAGTTACTTTGTAATAAAATAATTTTGGTTTAATTCAACTACATTTTAACTGTTTTGTTAAAAGTTGAAAACTATTTACGGCTTTGTACCGATGGTGTGGGATATTTTAAAAATAATCTATTTAAAACGGGAATCATAAGTAATAAATGTTTATGATTTTAGCGCGTGGGAGTATTTTGTAAAAATAATGCTTTTTGATAAGCTTTCCCACAATAAAATTATTTATTTGAGAGAACTAATGCGTTTTGTATTCCATATATAAGCAGTTTCGGCAGAGCATTCGGCAGTTATTGGTGTGCTTTAAGTTAAGATGCATTTCAAACATGTTAAATTTAAGATTCTTTCTTGATTAAGTTATAAGATACTTACTATAATTGCATTATTATTTGTGTTTAAATGTAGTTCTTGTATAGAGTGATGTACAGTAACCTCTCGCATCTTTACGCACTCGTGACGTTACGCACTCTCGTTTACTTACGCATTTTAGAATTCTAAAATTTTCAATAAATAAAAATACTTTTTTTTTTGATATTGCACAAGCTAGGTTTATTGTATATTTTGAATTTAAAATATGTTTTTAAATGCTAACTCATCTCTCTATATCTTTAGACTTCGTAAACTTTTGTTTCTTGACTAATTGATAAACATTTAGTTATGCCTCAGTTTATAAGAAACTTTGTTAAGAATAAAAGATTTAATTAAAATTCTAAACATAACCAATTTTTATTAAACATATTTTCTATATTTTACATATTTTTTTTTTCAAATAAGAAGTCCATAACAGCACCAAATGCATATTTTTGTAAAAGGCTACAGAAACAAATTTTAATATAGAGACCACACCAGTTCTAAATTGTAAACAAATGCTTAATCATAAATTGAACTTGCTAAGTAGAATGATATTAATGTTAAATATCAAATAAGTCACTTATAAATAAAGATAAAGATAAAGTCTACTTATTATTAAAAACTGGTATTTTACTTAAATTTAAATCTTTTTTAAAATATATGTATAGTTTTATCTTTGGTTTTCATACTTATGAATAAATTAAACAAATTTTTAAAAGTGGAAAAGTCCCCAGTCTGCTTTCAAAAAGAAGCAATATCAAAAAACAGCCATTATAGTAAGTATATATAGAACCTCTCGTATCTTTACGATCTCTCGTATCTTTACGCACTTTCTCTGTGGACACAATGTGCGTAAATAAGCGGGAGGTTACTGTAATTGTATCTTTGTGTTGTTTAGTTTATGTAAATAAAATAAAAGTGTTGTTTTGATTGTTCTACTAATCTACTTTACTAATCCCTATTACCCTAATAACATCTCTATAACGCGATAGCTTCAAACATGTTTATTACTATAATAAAACCATTAAAATTTTAACATTTTTAAGCAAGGTTGTTAATACTTACACAACTTCTCTAACCATTGGTCAAATGAGCTGCATTGTAGCCTCCAACCCAAGCAGAAACTCCGGTTGTTCCAAACAGTCTTCCGTGTTTACATGAATGGCTTTCATGGTTACCATTATACGATCCACACGTTATCTGTTGATCTTTTACAACATTTTTGTCCTGCATTCCAAGTCCGCACTCTGCAAGATTTATAACTTGTTTTTTTGAATACTTAAACACCTGTATATACAAGCACGGTTTTCACTTTTACATTCAAAACCTTTATACATTAAATAGTATAAAGTATGTTATCTTAGAGTAGTCCGTACCTCATACTTATATTTACCTTATTTTCTAAATAAACAAGTTTTCAGTAAATAATCTTACTTTTTGCAATTTCTCCGCTGAACACTCTATACACGATTTCTTTCATCACCTGCACAGTCGAGCTAATCTCAGCCACCAGATTGCTGTTGTCAGCCCCGTCTCTGCCCGGCAACCCCGTTGTCCCTGGCAACCCGACCTCCCCCTTCTGCCCCTTGGGTCCGTGCTTGCCACGTCTGAGCGTGCCAGTCGGACCGGTGAGGACGGCGGGGAGGTCGCTGCCGCACACAATCTTGCAGTCGTCCGCGCAACTCTGGCTGTCCGCTGAGAAGGCGCGCAAAAGTTCAAACAGCAAAATCACAACCAGCTTCATTTCGAATGCTTTGTAATGTGAAAACGAAACGAAAACTCTCGCTTTATATATTCGATACAACAATCGTTTTTTCTAAGAATGCTTTGTAATGTGAGAACAAAACGTAATCTTTCGGTTAATAAATTCGATACAAAAATAGTTTTTTCTAAGAACGCTTTGTAATGTGAAAACGAAACGAAAACTCTCGCTTTATATATTCGATACAACAATCGTTTTTTCTAAGAATGCTTTATAATGTGAGAACAAAACGAAATCAATCGAATTATAAATTCAATAGAACAATCGTTTTTTCTAAGAATGCTTTGTAATGTGAGAACAAAACGTAATCTTTCGGTTAATAAATTCGATACAAAAATAGTTTTTTCTAAGAATGCTTAAGTGTTCAAATGAAACAAAAACTTTCGGTTTATAAATTCAATGAAACAATTGTTTTTCTAAGAATGCTTTGTAACGTGAAAACGAAACGAAATCAATCGAATTATAAATTCAATGAAACAATCGTTTTTTCTAAGAATGCTTTGTAATGTGAAAATGAAACAAAAACTTTCGGTTTATAAATTCAATGAAACAGTTGTTTTTCTAAGAATGCTGTGTAATGTAAAAATGAAACAAAAACTTTCGGTTTATAAATTCAATGAAACAATTGTTTTTCTAAGAATGCTTTGTAATTTGAAAATGAAACAAAAACTTTCGGTTTATAAATTCAATGAAACAGTTGTTTTTCTAAGAATGCTTTGTAATGTGAATATGAAACTAAAACTTACGGTTAATAAAAAAGATTCAAAAATATTTTTTTCTAAAAATGCTTTGTAATTTGAAAACGAAACAAAAACTTCCGGTAAATAAATAAGATACAAAAATAGTTTTTTCTAAGAATGCTTTGTAATTTGAAAACGAAACAAAAACTCCCGGTTAATAAATTCCATAAAACAATCGTTTTACAAAAGAATAGTATTGCGGCACTTGAATAGTTTTCTAAAGCTCCCAATGTCGGTCATTATGAAGTTTTCTTGACGCTGAAAGCTAAAACAACAATATTTTGTTGATATTCAAGCAAGGAAATTTATGTTATTTTAAACGGTTTTGAGTTTAGTTCCCTATGATGACAAAAAAAAGTAATTCAAAATTGTTTAAAACAACAAGTGTTTGAAATTTAACCAAGCATTGTTATCATAAATTACAGTAAAAATACAGAGCTTAATGCTATGATTATTTTTCTTAAACTTTTAAAATAATAATTTTATACTTAATGGTTAAGTTAAAAATATATAGACTTCTATTTATTTTTTATAGTAACAAATAATGTAAAGTTGAACTTAAAAATTATGTGTCTATTAAAAAAGTTTCTCCCAGTTTAAAACAGTTTTTACTATTTAGTAAAATAAGGTTGATATATAAAAAGCTAATTTAAAAAAAACTCGTTTTTATATAATTTTTTTAACTGAATATTTGCAAGCAAACAAAAAATATAAAAACTCAATAAAATATAATTCAGTTTTTTAATAACCCTTAAAGTTGCAAAAATACATTATCTTTTAAACAGTAAATTAACTATTGATATTTTATTGTTTCAGTAAAATAAATTTCCTAACTTTTCATCAGTTTAAAACTAATTTTTTTTTTGAATTTACATTAAGAAAGAGTAAAATAAATATTTTTTTAAGACTATAAATTTAACACTGTACTTATAAACCAGTATTAATTAATGTTTTGAATTTTCAAGTTTAGTTGTGTTAAGCTTTTTTAAAATAAAAGTAGGACTTTAAACAAGTAAAAAAGAAATGTAGTAATTCTTATTACATTAATGTTTAGTGACAATAAAACTGAAAAAAACATTTATGTATTATACTATTTATATAATTAAAGCTTTAACGATCTTGATTTAACAGTCTATAAGAGTTTTTGAATGTAATAATGAGTCGTATAAATTATCTTTAAACTTTTTTAAAAACCTGTATTTGAAAAACATTAGCATACAATGCAATAAACTACAATTTACTTTTTTCTTAATAAAAACATAAAACTAAGAAGGTTATTAATAACTTGTAATATATTTAAAGTATTTTTTGTCATTTATTGCTTTTTTGTGAAGCATTATAACTTGTTTTTTATATTTTTTTTTTTAAATAAGTTTTTTAACGCTAAATACTTGAACAGCAGTGTATTGTTACGTTTTAAGCATAGAAATGTGTGTTATTTTGAACAATGCTGTTCATTGTTCTTCATTAAAAGTCAGTTTGAATATTTTTTTTTTCCGGTGCATAGCTTTAGATTAGCATTTAGCAACGCAATCATAATAAAAAAATTGCTGTAAATTTCTTTCGACTAAGTTTATTTAGTAAATATCTTTGTAAAAATAAACTAAAACAAAAGTAAACTATGAGCTAAATACTTATTTTAATTTTATTTGTAGGTTTAAAAAGTAGTTTTTAAATACAAATTATTTGTAAGTTACTAACTAATATTATAAAACAAAATTTTATTTTTTCAAACGTTCTTTACTTGAATACGTTATTTTAATAAACAAGTTTAAAGCAGACTTTTTCGTTTAAGCTCTAATTTGTACAATTTTCTTAAAGAGTCGAGTTCTGTTAGGTTTTTATTTTTTAAACAGATAATATTTTCTTCACTACTTAAACTACATTAGGTTAATAAGTTAGCTGAATAAAACACATCAAAATAGACTTAGAGTATTTGTTGGAAATGACGAACATAAAAATAAAACTTGTCTAGTATAAGTTGCTTAAGGTCGTTTTTTTTTTGTTTTTCTATTGTAAAAACAAAGAACTTTACTTTTTTAATGTATATACTAAGCTATTCAAAATCAGAAAAGAGATTAGTAAAAAACATAAGTTTTGATTTGTTAGTGTTACGACTTCTAAAAACAGTTGTTCTGGAATTACACTTTATAAAGGACCGAAACGATTATAAGTCCTTAAGCCAAAGTGGCTAAGCTGTCACGAACTTGTAATCAAACCTTTATAAGGTAAGCTTTTACAAAAGTTTGTACTAAATAGGCAATTTTTTACCTTTTTTAACATTTCAAAGATCTTTTTTTTTTATAAGATAAATTTTAAATTTTTTTTTTTAATTTTAGTAGTATATTTTTTATTATCTGACATGTCTTAATACCTAATGCATAAAAAAATTATCCTTTATCATTTTCGTTTTAAAGGTTTGTTATAATGCTGTTATAAAAAGAAAATGATACGGTTGATTAATTTATTGTTCTACTTAGCTAAAAGTTGTAATAAACTGTAAATAATTTAAATGTAGTAAGTGTTTATACATTACTTATTTTTCACAACAGACTGTTTCATGCATAAGTTGTGACTAATATATCTATTTAAGACTATAATAAAACATGTTAAATTATAGTAAAATATTTAATAACTGACAATTAAGCGCGTAAATTAAAAATTAGCAGCTATTAAATCTCTATTACTGCTTACTTTACCATGCCATACTTTTCGTTTAAAGTAGTATTTTTATTGCTATCCAAAAACGTTTTCAATAGATTCAACCTGCAGAACAAATTTTACCTATAAATTTTAGGCACAACAGCATTTTTTTTCTAACTATTTTACACTTTTTACATTTATTAAGAATTTATTTTATGTTCTAAAGTATTTATACCTACAAAGTTGTCTAAAGTATCAAATAAGATAATAATAATGATCATAACAAAACATTCGTAACTAAACTACTTCGCATTATATAAACTGTTAATTACTAAAATTTATACAAAAAAAATTGTTTTATATTCTTTTGTTTAACACAGTCAACCAATTGAGCTATATAGTAAAATCTATAGTTACTATAAGTTGCTTTAATAGTTTTAATGATGCACTTTTTGCGACCACTAGCTTTTTTAAGTATTGATATATGATATTTGTTCTAACTAAAATTTTTGCATAACATATTTCATTAGTTTTTGTACGAATAAAAAAAATTAAGAGCAACTTCAAACATTTATTAAAAAATATGTACCAAATTAGAAAAAAAAAGTTATAAACATGAACTACATTAAGATTTTCAAAATTTTTTACTTCGAGCCTTTCTGTTTCTGATTATATGTTTTTATTTTCTTTAACTTTTGTCTAATACTTTTCCGAATTTTGGTAGATTAAAGCGCCTTATGTTAATGATTGGTAATTTTCTAATGAACGAATTAGATTTTATTGTAAGTATGGGCATGTGATTCTTAGGGAGTTTTAGTAATTGAAACTTGAGATAGGTTCAAATATTTGTCATTAAGACTTTAAGTGCCAATAATTAGATAAAAGATTAATCAGTGGTCCTTCGTGAGAGGTAGGCTAAGTTTGCTAGAAAAAGTTGCTAGCGGGCTACTTTGTATAAAAAAGTCTTACGCATTTAATTCAAGATACTTGTGGTAATCAACGTAAAATTACTGTTTAAAATAAACATGTGATAAATAAGCAATAGAAGGTCACTAGTTATAAATAGTTATTAAATTAATGCTTTAATTTTAAGATTTTATCACAACAAGTTCTTATTAATACTATTTCAAAGATATTTTTCGAGCTAAAAATACCTCGCTATCCACAGTTTGCCGACATATGAGTAAAGTTTAGTTGTAACAAACAAGTTTGACCCAAGTGTTAACATAAAACAGCTGTTTTCAAATAAAAAATGTTTTAAAGCCTTATAATGAATCTAAATAAAAAATTTTAGCCACAAAAAGTGTCAACTTTACAAGTATAATCAGTAAACAAGTTTTACGAAACTTGGAAAAAGTAGTACTAAAAATAACTAATAATTTTTCAGCTTGTAAGTTTAACTTATTATACTTACCTTAAAAAAAAGTTAAATAACTGTTTTGTGTTGCAGAATTTTAATATGTACTTTAATTTGAAATAAAGTACATTTTGATTTTTCTTTAAGATTATAAAATTTGCAGCAACCTAGGTTTTCACCATTTTTTATCTCATATTTTAATAACAAACTACTCATCATTAGATAAACATTCTTAATTATCGGGGAATTTGACAACAGTAGTTAATCCAATAACCTTTAACTATAAATGCTCTCAATTAGCATTAAATCAGCTAAGAATTTTTTTTTTCGAAATATACTTTATGAAATTTTATCATAGTATTATAATAAACAGTTATATTCAACTTAACTAAAGCTTGTTGACCAATAAAAAACTTGCTCAGTTTATATTAACAAAAGTTGATTGAAAAAAGATTTCAAATCCTGTAAGAAAACTAATTTATCAAGCTTAGTTTAAATGCATAATTTGTTCACGCTATATCATCAAAATTAATTTATAATTAAAATCCATTGGTTGACTTTGAAATTATAGAAAAAAAAACAAGTTTCCTACTATACCTTCTGTATGTTTTAGAGTCTAAAACATACAGAAGGTATAGTAGGAAAATACAAGAATGTTTCTTATCTCTTAACTTTTCTTTTGATATAATTTTTCATATTTTGAGAAAGGTTGCCTTGCACTGAGACTAAGTAACTCTGGCTAGTCTAAGATACTTTAAAAACTCAGCCAACTCGGGATAATTTTTTAAAAATGGCAGGCAAAATTTATGGTTTGGTTCTCATTAAGTATTTTTATTATTTTAAATTTATTAGTTATTTAAGATTGGTAAGTGGTAAATTTTTCAAACTTGGATGATATCAAATTTAAATTTGACTTTTCTTTTAAACTCAGACTAATTTTTGTTCAATTAATTGAAATTTTTTCAAAAAGAGTGGCAATCCTAAAATAATTCAGAATAAATAAAAAGTATATTGCAAGATGTTTAATATTTATAGATTTGTTTTACCTCCTTTAGATTGTAGAATCAGGTTACTTACTTAATGTATAATATTAAAAAAACCTTAAACTTAAAAAATTTTGGCAAAGTTAAATTTTATAGCCAAGAATTTCGTACTTAAAAGATAACAAGTTAAACCTTAACAATTTTTTTAACGATAAAATTTAGATAAGGTAAGATAGAATATACAAAAAATGTTGTATATATGTTTTTATATTTAAAAATATATTTTAAGTTGTATCTTCATAAATTTGCAGACAAACATTTCCGACCTTAAACATCATTAAGGATAAGCTAATTTCAAACCTAATCAGTATTCCAGTGCACTTGCAGATTTTACCAAACCGTCATGCAACTTTTAAACAACTCTAATATATTATCAACCTTAAGTGTTTCATCTGCATCTTTAAATTTTTTTTTCGCTTTTTATGATAAACTGTTTATTATATCAGAATTATTTGTTTTTTCGATTCTTTTATACGTGCAAAAATATGTAATTAATCTTTATAACTTAATTTAAATCAAAAGGTAGTAGTTTAACACCGTAATGTTAGTAAATTTCTGAATAATATTTTAATGTAAACTCCAGCCAAAGGTTGTCAAATAAGATAATTTCGACTATAATTTTTTTTAATGTTTCAGCTTGAAATGTTAGGCTCGAGTGACTTTTAGTAAGTAAATTATTGTTTTTATAAGATTAAGTAGTATTAGCTCGGTCCAGAGTTATAATCCATATAGAATTAATAAAAATTAACATAAAATTTCATACGTGAGAACCTAATAATTAATAAATTGATTCGAAATTCTAAAATACCCGATCAATTAGCATCCAGCCGGAACCAAATCTTTTTTGGAATTAAATTCCATTCGGGTCCGGAACCTTGTCTAAAATTAGTATTTTGCCGGATCCGGATAATATTTTTAAATAAGGGTCCGTATCTATAAAAAGATCCAGCTGAATCCGGTAGATCACTTACTGTAAATGCTCCGGCCCGCTGAGGCTTAATGTTTTTTGGATCCGGCCCGTCAATCATTTATGTTGCCCACCCCTATTTTAGATTGTAAAAAAAAAATACTTTGAGGCTTATCAAAAAGTATTTTTAAACAAGTAAACCAAGTTTTTTAAACAAAATTTAAGTACTTATTAGTTAGAGCTGTTTAATATTTCTCAGTATTAATTAGCTGTCACATTTTGCTTTACTGTAGATCAGGGTTTCCCAAACTTTTTTCAAAAGGCCCTTTAAACAGAAACTGAAAAAAGCTATGGCCCTTTCCTACAAGATTACCCAAAAACTACCATTAAATACGCCAAGACCTTTTTTTCTCTTCATCATCAACTCGACAATACCTAGTGTAAGTTTCAAGTTATGACCTCATGGCCACCTAAATTTATCTTATGGGGCCTCGGCTGACTTTGGGAAACCCAGCTATACATGTTAACAATTATTTTTTATTAAGTATTGCTGATTTGACATAACTATTAGTCACTCACTGTGAAACACTTATGTGTAAATAATCGTGTGAGTATATTCAAAATAAAATCCATAGTGAGTTATGCATAAAAAAAGAAAATTTTATTAAATGAAAGAAACATTTTTAAAACTAATACAATTTTAACTTAATAAGTTACTTAATTTAAGTTTATCTGACTTGTAAAAAATATTTAAGCTAAAGTATAAATTCTATAAACCTTCATGAACCACTATATCGAAATAGTAAATAAAAAGTAATCCGCAATTAGAATTTTTGATGTTGATTTAAAGGGTTATTCTGAAACATAATAGCATAGTAAAGATTATATACTAAATAAAAATTTATTTACAAAATATTATATTTTACGAATTTTTTCAGTAGTTTACTTTTATTTACATAACCACAGTTTTTTATTCACATTTTACAAAACTAAGGGTTGCCAAAGTTTTTTTTTATTGGATTATTATAATATAAAATTACATCTAAGGTAAAAAAACTGTCTTAAATAGTAGAACAACACAGAAAAGATGTAGTAAAGCTACCTTAAATAAGCTTTTTGATAAAAACTTTAATGATACAAAAAACAGTATTTATATGATGGATGTTGCGTAAATAATCCAAATTTCATTACTTTATGTGTTAAAAGAGTCTAAAATAATAGGTTTTTATTGATTTCTGTTCGAAATTTAATGTTTTTTGGTAACCCTTATTGCTGTGAAAAGTAAAGTAAGGTGCTTAGTTTTTTTATTTTGTAAGAGGTCATGTTGCTAAACTTACTAGTGATAGTAAACTGTAGTAAAAATTATAATATTGTTGAAAATACTTTTACTACTCTTGTCTTTATATGGTGTTTAAAAATATTTTAAAGCTTCTACTATTGTAAGTAATGTTGGAAGCAAAAAAACATTAGAATTAAATTCTTACACTTGCATTAAAGACAATTTCCTTTACAACAACTAATTAACAAATTACCTGAACTTAATTATTACCTCAAATTACTTGAATACAACACAGTCTAATTCTGTCTGTTTGTAATCGGTGTTGGTGTTAGTCAATTTATATTTATTAGTAAACTAGTATTTTTATGTTATGTTTTCAAACTACCTATCTTGTGACTGACCTAAGAAAGCCAAGTAGTAAAACAAATAGCCGCAGCAGAAAAAAATATATATAGGAAGTTCTCGAAAAGTTGAATATGAACCATAAATTATCATACTTTAAAAAATAATATAAATGCACAACTTAAAAAATTAAAATATCTATAAAATTGGAAACGTTTTAATTTACTGTTTCAAAATAAAGTAACATAGAGTACATGAGTATAAAACTATTGAAAATAATTGCATATGTATTGCAAAAAAAAATAGTACATAGTATTTGACAAAAAACCTTTACTTTAAAATAAAAAATAAGAAACCGTTTAAAATAAAACCATATTGCTAGTCAAATTGTTAAATTTAATAACGGAAAAGTTTTATGAAGTTTTTTTTTAATGCATTCAATCTTACAAATTTTTAGACAAATACTAATTGAAGCAATTAAAAAAAATATAAAATCAGACTTTTTAAAAATTTTCAAGCCATGAATAAAAGTTTCAAGAAAATTCTATAACATTTATAAAAATTCAAAAGCTCTATTACAAGTAGAATGTACATAAACATTTAAAAGTATAGTTTTAACAATAAAAAAATCAGTAAAACCAAATGTAAAATACTCCAAGTTTACCATACTGCCTAAAAAGATTTCTACAAAAAATTGTGTTAAAAAATATAAGGAACTATTGTTTTAAATCTTATACCTTTAAATATTTTTAGTTCAACTAATTTATGTAGAGTCATTTACACTTTTTTTATTAACAACAAAAAAGTACTTTTAATCTGTTTTATCAATACTTCTTTTAATATAACAATTAAAAACTCTATATAAAACTGTAAAAAAAAACGAAATTAGAAATACTCAAATTAAAACATATTAAAAAGTTACAATAAAACTGTAGCCGGTTTAAATACAATAACAAACTATTTTTGTCTTTTGAAACAAAACTTTAAAACTAAACTAGATAAAGGAGAGTTATCAAGAATACATGTAGTTTTAAGTTGAATTTATATATTATCACGTAGAAGATGGAAACAAAATTCAGAAAAAATTCACGGAACAAAATACACAAGTGTACATATTCCTAAATTTAAATACTAAAGTTTTTAAACTTATAACTAAGGAAAGCTATCAGGATTTTTTTTCAAGTTGACTTTATCATTATCACGTAAAAGACATATACAAAATACACAACACACACGTTCTCCTACCTCTCCTTCCTCTGCCTGGCCGCCGTCTTCTTGCTCTCCAGCGCCCGCTTGTGCTTGTTGGAGCTCGAGAAGAAGTTGGTCATCATGTCGCTCACGTCCGGCATCTTCTGAGGGTTGTTGAACCTGTTGGTGTTAAAAAAATAGTGGTTGTGCTGAGGTAAATTTGTTTGTTCAGACTTAAATAGTGTTGTTTTTATTTATGATGTTTTAGTATAATGGTATATATAATGGTATAAGTGTGTAAATAGTAAATAGTTTGCAATTAAGTTAAAACCGTTAAATGTGAAATAATTATGACATTTACACAAAAGACGATAACTTATACTTTTATTTTAAATGTACAAATGAATTAAAGTTGCAGTGTTAAAAAATTGTTTAATTTTTTTATTACAAAAAAATCTTATGAGTCTGTTACAATAACTATGTCAGTATTAAATTTTAAAACGAACCTGCTCATTTGTTCTTCCATTTCTTTTTTCATTTCGGGATCGTCAGTGTTGACCAATCTGCTCATCACCATCAGCAACAGTACGGGTACCGCCATTGTGAGCATGTAGGGATTTTTCAGTATGTTAATTATCCTGTTATTTATATGGAGATTTCAGTATGTTAATTATCCTGTTATTTATATGTAGATTTCAGTATGTTAATTATCCTGTTATTTATATGGAGATTTCAATATATTAATTGTTCTGTTATTTATATGGAGATTTCAGTATATTAATTATCCTGTTATTTATATGTAGATTTCAAATGTTAATTATCCTGTTATTTATATGGAGATTTCAATATGTTTATTATCCTGTTATTTATATGGAGATTTCAATATGTTTGTTATCCTGTTATTTATATGGAAATTTCAGTATGTTAATTATCCTGTTATTTATATGGAGATTTCAGTATGTTAATTATCCTGTTATTTATATGGAGATTTCAGTATGTTAATTATCCTGTTATTTATATGGAGATTTCAATATGTTAGTTATTCTGTTATTTATATGGAAATTTCAATATGTTAATTGTTCTGTTACTTATTTGGTGATTTCAATTGTCACTTACTCTGTTATTTGTATGATGATTTCAGTATACCTAATATTTTGGTATTTATATGGAGATGTAGTCCTCGGTGGCCTGTGGTAGGAAATACTTTTAATTGGGGGAAGTCCCCTTTTTAGTCATAAACGCTTAGCGCGTTTAGCTCTTAAGGCTTTTACTGAATTTACCTTACTTATTAGATTTAACTTAGTAATTAATAAATATGTAATAAAGTTAATATAAATAATTTCTTTAATGAAGTGAGTTTATTGAATATGTGATATTAATATGATAACTAGAAAGTAGAATGACAAAGCAGCCAAACTATCAGTAGAATAAAACTGCAAATATAAACACAACAAGTAAACACCGAATTTTACAAATTAAAATGGTCTTAATAATGTTCTTAAAATGTCTGAATGTCACAATCTTAATACAAAAATAGGTGTTACTAATAGTACTACTAATAAAACAGAGTCTTAATATATGTCGCGCTTCATGCACAACGAAATCTAAACTAAGCACAATATAATACGATAATGCAAATAAACATCAAGATCTTATAAAATGAAAATAATTAAATAGTTCTTATAATCAATTTGTGTGCCTCGCGCACGGTCTTATGGCTTAACTGAGACTTCCTGATACAAAATAACAGGGTTGCCACTCGTTTTTCCAAATCTTTTTCAGGTTTTCCAAATTTATTTTAGATTTTTAAAAGTAAATATTTTTGGGTCTATTTTTAGTTTTAAGTTAATTTCTATAAAGGAAATTGTGTTAAATAGTACAAAAACATTTAAAAGATGCTGTAAAGTTATTTTAAATGTGTTAAAAAAAAAAAATTTGATGACAAAAAAATCTTATTTATATGATAGATTTTTTGTGTCAAATTGAAATTTTAATACTGAAAATGTTAAAATTATTAAAAATTCCACGTTTTTCCCGGTTTTTTGATCAAAATTACAGGTTTTTCCAGGTTTTTTTCAAAATTTCTCAAATTTCAGGTTTTTCCAGGTTATTTTTGCACAAATTGTCAAATTCCAGGTTTTTCAAGGTTTTTCTAGGTTTCCAGGTAAAGTGGCAACCCTGAAAATAAACATAAATTAGAACAATAGAATGGAGCTGCGCATATTGGGCGAGCTAAAGGCTAATGAGCACTTTCTTAACGTTATCAAGAAATAAGTACACAATCTCGGCTGACTATAACGCCAACTGGCGGAAAAGTTTAAAACAACGAAATCGAGAATCGACTTTGTTACAGTGATTCCAACATGTTAATTATTCTGGTATTCACATAGAGATTTCAGTATGTTAATTATTCTGATCTTTATATGGCGATATCAATATGTTAATTGTTCGTTACTTGTACCGTGATTTCAATACTTCAATTATTCTGTTATTTGTATGATAATTTCAGTATACCTATTATTCTGGTATTTATATGGAGATTACAATTGTCATTTATTCTCTTATTTATTTGGTGATTTCAACTACCAATTATTTTGTTATTTGCATGATGATTTCAGTATACCTATTATTCTGTTATTTATATCGTGATTTCAATTGTCAATTATTCTGTTATTTGCATGATGATTTAAGTATAACTATTGTTCTAGTTAATATATGAAGATTTCAATTGTCAATTATTCTGTTATTTATTTGGTGATTTCAACTACCAATTATTTTGTTATTTGTATGATGATTTCAGTATACCTATTCTTCTGGTATTTATATGTTGATTTTAACGTGTCTATTATTTTGTTATATATAATATGGTGACCTTAGTATTTAACCTATTCTGTTTTACAACATGAATTGTGTGTCTGAACAGGGTTGCCACAGATCAAGCTGAGACTTTTCCTGACTTTTTATAAAAATTTTCCTGACTTTTCTAAATCAGGCTCTTTATTTAAACCTATTGTAAAATACATAGTCGAACACTTAAAACTATATATTTTTATACAGGTTAAAACAACAGTTTTTTTTTTTTTTGCCAAATTCAATCATCTAACTTCAATTACATCACTTGAACTGTCTATGTATGATTGATGTATTTGCAATAAAAAGCTATATCAGCAAAATACTTGTTTTTTTAATGTATAAACACAACTTGTCTGAAAATAGATACAATATTTTAGCATTTCCTAACATAAATGTATCTAAATAAACGAAAAGACATAGAAGTAACTTTTACAGTCAAAATTTTAAAAAATAACGAACTTTTACAGTTGAAACCTTAAAACAACAAAGAACTTAATCAAACAAAGTTTTTTTTTTTACTAACGCACTAAAATTTATTTTCTTTGTTTCTTTATAAGAATTTTAACTTCTTCATCTAATGGAGATAAGGTTTCCTTTATCTGGTCTATCTTATTTATCCCATTTAACTTTCTTGGCAGTTAAAACCATTTGCCTCATTTTAATTAAATCGTTCTCATCTGATGCTCCTACACTTACCAAAGAGAATATTTTCTGTAAATCTAACCACAGTTTGTTGGCTTCATTTCTTTCCTATTTGCACTTATTTTATTAATTTTTACCAGTTGAAGGCATTGGAAATTAAGTAATTTTGTAAACTTTTAGGAAAAATTTGCCATTTTAGTCTGACTTTAAAGGATGTTTAATTAATTTTTTACCATTTGAAGGGTTTGGAAAATAGGGAGCTTCGTAAATTTGAACTAACAAAATCTGACATTTATTCAAATTTCCTGATTTTTTTTCAAAAACCCCATTTTTTCCTGATTTTTGTCATTTTTTTTTAAGTTTTTCCTGACCTTGTGACAACCCTGGTCAGAAGCAATTTAAAATACTAAGTAACTTATTTAACAAAGCATAAAGTAATCTTGCCTGTTTTTATCATAAAGTTTAATTACTAATATGCAGCAAAAAAATACAAGCATTTATATACAAAATTAAGCCTGAAGTATTCTATCTTTGATAAAGCATATTTATTTCATTAAAGTTTTATCTTTACAGGAACAAAACTTTAACACTTAATTTTTTAATTTTTATTAAAAAAAACCTTAAGGTTACTTTCTGTTTAAGTAGCCTTATAACTTAACTAAAACTTTTACTTGACTAAAAAATTTTTTTAATTCTTAATTTTTGAAATAAACTAACTAAAACCAACCTGAAGGTTTCTCTCTGTTGGAAGTACTTGGGCACTCCGACTGGTTTGAACTCTAGAGGGTAAGTGACCAGTTCGGGCTTGGCGAGCTTGGCCAGGTTCAGCTTCTTCGCTCTCACGTTTCCCTTGCTGCTGACCTCAACGCGAACTCCCTCGTACGATTGACCGGGGCAGTTCACCTGTTGGAATGTACCGTAACGGAAAAATTACAAAAAATGATGCAAAATTAAAACGAAGGTAAATAAGTGAATGATTTTTTGCTGCATGGTGGTCTCGCGTTTGGAAAAGAAGTTAAAAAAGAAACTTTTTTATTTGTCATCTAATTTTTATGTATTATGCATTAATAAAAATAAAAAAAATGCTCGCCAAAAAATGAAAATGCTCGATAAAAAAATAGCTATGAAGATAAAACACACTAAATTTTGCTTGAACAAAATTTGAAATGTGCTAAAGTTGTGTAGTTTATGTGGCAACATACTTTACAAACTGTTTGTTACTATTAGACTTTAGTTCATTTAAAAGACACATATTTTTTATTATACAAAAAGACGGTAGCTCAAAAAGTTTAGTGTTTTATGTTTTAATCTAAATTGAATTTAATGGATTATTTATTGTGTTTAACAAAATGATTCAGGTTGCTAATTGTATAACTTTTGTTATAAATTTTTTATACTCATTTACAAAACCTGTAAAAGCATTTATGCAAAAAGTAAACATATTTCAAAGTAAATTATTTACAACTCACAGTGGCGACGTAAGAACCCTTTTGAACGTTGTGAATGGTGAACTTGTTGTCAGTTCTGACGAAACCCCGGTGAAGTCCCCCTTCCAAAACCACTTCCGCCATCACGTTGTGGTTGTCGGGTCCCTGGCAACCCCTCACCCTGCCTTCAACCTTGAAACCATGGCAACCTGTTGCTAGGCAGGTGGCAATGAGGACTAGTAGTAACAAATACTTCATTTTAATACTAAATCTGTTAGTATTTTGTTAAGTTTTATGGTAAAATATCTAAAAGCTTTGCACTGCAGTACTGTTAAAAAAAAAGCAGAGAATAAAAACTATGGACTTTGTTTTGTAATAAATTATTTTAACTATGTGATAATTCAAAGTCAACAATAAAATGAAACCCAAACATTTTATTTTATAGTTGACAAAGTTTTATTCATCTCTTAAGAAAACAAAAATTTTGGTTTAATTTTTTATTTTAATATTTAGGTAAGTAGTTGTACAATTTATAAAAACGATGACGAAGAAACTAATTTTATATGATCAGCAGTTGATAACGTAAAAATAAGCTAAAGTTACTGAATATGTTGAGAAAGTGTCAAATTTTAAATGGCAAATATATTTTGCATAGATTTGCCTCATTGTAGTTTTCAACTAATTTTCTACTAAGAAATAAAAAAGAGTTGGCAAACTAAAATAATCAGGTTTTAGTTATAAGTATTCAATAAAGTAGTAACAGGTGGTAAACAATACTTGATAATATTTTAAGTACTATACTTTTAGTATAAGCATATATTTTGCTAATTTGCGTCTAATAACGTATTTACTATACTTAATAAGTACTAGTTACATGAATATTTCAAATACATATTCAATGAATACAATAAAGCGACATTTTTTAAAGCATATAAAATAAGTGAAAATTAAGATTTAAATCAAAAGTTTGTCATGAAGTTACTAACTACTAAACAAATTGTGTTAACACACAATTGAAAAAAAACTATATCACACTGTAACAATATTTTCTCAAATTTAGTGAATTTTAATGCAAGTTGGAAGTAGTTTTTTTATAAAATATTAATATACAGTATATTGTACTGTATTTAAAAATTGTATTTTAAGAAAAAGTAATTTTTTTTCAACCTGACAGAGAGCACAATGTTTTGATTAGTTTATACACTTTAGCAATTTAATTTTATAATATATACTTTTTACAATTTTATATAAGCAATATAAGATATACAAATATACTTGATATTTTAAAAGCTCATCAAAAGTTTAGATCTAAAATCAATAAATACATCTTTGAATCAATATGATTTAAAATGAAACTTTTTTTAATTTCTACTTAAGTTCAAGTTCACCACATATTTTTTGCAACAGTTAATTAAAATGGCCTGATGAACCAACATACTGGTGCACTTCCCTCAGCGCTCCCTGCAAATCCTCGTACTTTGCATACTTGCACGCATCTTCAATACCCAGCCACTTGAACTCTGTGTGCTCCCTGCTCAACTTCACCTCCTTGTCACTCACCAACTCGCCCACAAAGTACACCACAGTCTTCATCTTGCCCCTCACGTTGTACTTCAACTCGATCTTCTTTGACAAGTCAACTTTGAGGTCCTCCTTTTTGAATCCGGCTTCTTCTTCGGTTTCTCGCAACGCAGTCTGCATGTCATTTTCACCTGGATCCACGTGTCCTGTAATTTTAAATAATTTTTGATTTTTAATGAAAAGTGTGTAATAAATTTAGTAAATATTTCTTATAATTTATATTTTTTGTTTGTAACATAACATGTTTTAAATATAAAATAATTATATTAGATAGTAAAGGTGTGAGTAGTAAAGGGGCCATAATTTATAATAATAAGTATTTACAATAAGTATTCTGGAGTTGATGATGAAGAGCAAAAAACATTAGGGGTTTATAAGTTTGAATTTTTGCAACATTTTGTGAAGAAGGCCATAGCTTTAATAATTTCTTCTAGAGGGATATTATGAAAACTGTTTGAGAAACCCTGATATAAATTCTTAAACTCGAAAGTCCTTAAAAATATAAGGTTTTTGTAACGTTTCTTTTATGACTTCAGTTAGCACCTTTTATAAACACAGGGTTGCCACTCTTTGTGTCAAAAAAATTGTCTTAAGTCATGCTGAGTTTTTGTTATTGTAAAAGAAAATAAAGACATTTTACTATATCAATAAATATCAAGTTCTAAGACAAAACTTGTTATAAAATTTCAAAATATTAAAACTAAGTCAACTATGTCTCTCTCAAGATCAATAAAAAACTGGTCTAAGATTTTTGTTAAATTATATAACTACCTTTTATAAAAAACCAAACTGCCCTGAGTCAACCTGAACTTTCCTAGAAATCTTAAACTGTCCCGAGTTAGTTCAAAACTTAAATTTGTCTAGATTTATCCTGAATATGTGGAAACTCTGTAAACCGCATATTGTTCTCTGTAACATGTATTGCTCTTACCTTGAAAGCTACAAAAACATTATTCTTAACAAAATAAAACGAAATTCAAATTAGTTTTTGAGATATGACAGGTCAAAGTCAGGCCAAATAATTGGTTCCTTATGGGAAGGGAAAACTAAAACAGCGTAAAAAGACTGTTTTATTTAAAATCTATCTCCTCCTACATTTTTCAAGCAATCTTCTTTAACCTTTAAACTGTTTGAAATAGTTAGGTAAACATAATACTCTTAAAGAATAAAAAAAAACTATTATTTAACTTTCGGTAAAAGACATCTGTTCTACTAAAAAATCTATTTGGAAATGGTTTCTCAGTGAAAAAGTAATAGATCTTTGTTTAGAACATTCCATTCCCCTTCAATTTTACAATCAAGAATAGAATCTATATGCAAGTTCAGCAAATCACATTTAAGTGGGTGTTTCTAATTAAAAATATTTCCATCTTAAACTCTCATGAGGTGGTCCATCTTGTGAGTCCCATCATCATTTTTACCTTAACAAGTAACAATATACCATTTGTCTGATGATCCTTCACTAATTAATGTAACATAATAATGCCCTATCAAAATATTTTCAGAGGTTGATATTTATTTTTTCTTTAAAAATAAATTAAATAATAGTTAATATCAAAAAAATACCTAGTAAAATGTAATTCTACTATGTGTATATAATAGCTCTTAGCAAGGTATCAGCTTTTATATATTATAAAGATTAAAGTTTTTGCTAAAATTAACTCAAAATTAAATAAAAACTTTTAGTGAGCAAAAAACAATAAAAGGCTTAATAGACTATTAAACATTTAAATGTAACACTAATGACTTGAAGAAATTAACTGCAATTCAAAATATTAACTCTATATTTAAACAAAACCTAAAACAAGCAAATACAAATAAATTAAACATAAGTTCATGAGTTCCTTCATTCAGCTACACAAAACACACAACTGCACACATAGAATGTACTTTATTATGTTTTTGATGAATATTTTGAAAAAATTTTGCATCATTGATTTTAAGCCTTATTTCTCATAACTATAGCAAACTCTAAATATTCTCTTAAGTTCAACATAATGAATAATGTAAGTAACTGCAGCAGTTCATTACAATGCAAATGAAATGACATTACATCTGTAATTTATTTATGGCTAGATGACTCCACACATTTTACATTCAAAAAAATAAAAACTAAATATAAAAATAACAGAAGAATTTGCCTTTTCTATTATAAAAAAGTACAATTTTACAGATAAATTTTTCATATTTTGTGTAATAATGACGTCATAATACATCAAAAGCAGTTGAAATGTTTTTAAATGTATGCCTACAATTATAAGCTTTCATTTAAGGTACAAATTATAAGCTAGGACATGTATAAGTGATTTTATTACTGTTTAAGTCAAAAAATATTTGATTTTGGGAGTTGAAATTAGTTTTTTGGGCAGCATGGTTTTTTTGCTATTTTTTTAGATTCTTCATAATGAAGTAAAAACACATCCTAATCATATGTACTCATATGAATTTTACAATATGCAGGGTTGCCACTCTTTGAGCCAAAAAATCTTCCCTGAGTGACCAAAAATTTCCCTGAGTAACCTTAAATTTCCCTGAGTTTCCCTGAGTATTTTTCAAATCTAAAAAAAAAAAAATTCTCTTCTAACACAAGTTATTAATACCTCATTCTCATTTTTCTTCTTTAATAATAAAAGGAAGGTTGTATGTGTATGCTTCTGCATTAAATTTATGAAAAATATGTTTTTAAAAACTCAATCTTAAAAGGTTTAAACCAATTAAAAATTAAAAACTAAATTTTTGCACAACTTTGTGTAAACTTGTTAGTTAACTTTCTACATAAAAGAATAAAGTTTAATTTGTTTGACATTTTAATTGACAAAATTTAATTATACTATAATAATAATTTCACATGAAGAACTCACTTAAATGCATACATATAATAATGAATAGTTAACAACAACTTTCATTTCTCTAAACTGTTTGATTTTACTTAAGTAAATATAAATTTAAAACTTAAAAAAACTACAATGTTAATACTAAGAATATTGAAGAACTAGCCGCAAGGCTAAAAAAATTCTAAATAACCACTTAAATAATAAAAATTACTACTTTTGAACAAAATATCGAAACTGGATTAACTAAACCTCATTCTAGATCTAGAAAACAATTTCCTTGAGATTTTCAAAAACTTCCCTGAAATTTAGAGAAAAAATCAAAACTTCCATGAGTTTCCCTGAGTTAAAAGAAAAATGCCAAAATTCTCTGAGTTTCCCTGAGATTTTCTACAGTTTGAAAATTCCCTGAGACTCCCTGATTCCCTGAGTGTGTGGCAACCCTGAATATGACCAAAAAATGTGCTGTACTCCCTACCCCTACGTTAAAACTTAAAAAAAATTGTATCATGATGTACCCTTAAAAAGTTAGCCATGACTATACATAAATACTAAAACAAACTAAAATAATTAAAACAACACATGCAATGAAATAGTAACTGTATAATAAACAAGATAAGGCTCTTTTAAAATATACTTGACTAACTTCTTAATTAGAAGAATTTAAGTAACTTACTTAACCAAAAAACAGCCTGATTCAAAAATTTTGCAAAGTAGACTTTTGTGTATATATCAAGGTTTCACTATGGAAATGTCCTTATCACAGATCATCAATACTAAAACCATTACATACAATAACTACTTGTTCAAACAGGGTAATAGTTCAACATGTTTCTAAAAAAATTTTGCAATTTTAGTCTGACTTTACAAAGGATTTATTAATTAAATTTTACTATTTGAAGGCTTTGGAATATAATGATTTTGTAAATAAATTTCTAAGAAAATTTTGCAATTTTAGTCTGACTTTAAAGGATTTTTTGTAAAATTTTTACCATTTAAGGCTATGAAAATTAAGGAACTTTGTAAGTTAGAACTGATAAATTCTGAAATTTTGACCTAAAAAACTGACTTCTTGCTATTTTAACCTAAAAACTTACTTTTGGTCATTTTGACCCAAAAAAAAACTGACTTAGCCTGACCCATGGCAACCCTGCTTACTGTAAAAGAAAAAAAAAACTTATTGTTATTCTTAATATAAGAAAGTTTGTTTGAACAAATTTTTGTTATTGATATTTTAAAGCTAAATAAAGTATTTTGTAAATTAAAAGTACTTTTAGAATTATAAATAGAGGACAATTTTAAAATATGCTAAAAAGTGAGTAATTTATCTCCTAATTGTCTTAAAACTTTTATCACTATCACTAAACTGTTAAGTAATATTATTTTCCTCATTTTAAGTACTAACAGATTTATTGCTTTGTCAAATATAACCTTGAATTTAAAGTTGTATGCAGAGAGATTTTTTAAATATAGATGTACTTTTGTTAGAACTGCATCAGTTCTATATATAATTGAAGCTGAAAATATTTTCAATATAAACAATAGAACAAATAAAATTGAATGAAATCAGTAAACAATTTTATTGAGAACAAATTTTTATGTAACCATTACAAAAAACTGTTAGGAAAATTTAAGTTTAGATTGAAAATAACAAAAAAAGAATACTTTAACAGATAAATTAACTTAAAAGTTTTGTTAAGTAAAGTTGTGTTAAAAAGAAAATTAAAATTGTTAAATTTTACAAAAAATTAATTATAACCTGACACAAAATGTATTATATTTATACAACTAACTTATACAGGTAATTGAAACAGTTTGTAATTTATTTTAACTGGGACTGAATAGTAAATATAGTTAAGACTACTATAACTTTGATTAGCTACAAATAGATAATTGATTTTATTATAATTATAATTTGGTTAAATTCAAATTTAAACACATTTTATAGAATTTTTTATACTTCATCATTTCTAAATTTATTTTAGTAATTAATTATAGTGCAAAACAAGAAACATTTAAAAAGCTAACCTCCATACTTAATAAATTAACTTATCTGCAAAAATCAAACTCTACTAACATTAATTAAGTTTCATTTGATACTACAAAAGCAACTTTGTATAACTAACAATATAAAGTTTTAAAGTAGTTTCTACTTTCATTATACATTATTTAAGACCTTACCTTTAGGAGGTGACCAGTGAAAATCTCCGTAAGATGCTTTTAATAGAAGATATTCTATTAAGAGTTGCTTTCTTCTGAACAGAATAAACCCAGTAGCTCTTGACCTCATTTTACTTAAATATGTTCTACGTGAAAGCTAAGAATGAGAAAAATAATCAAAACCACACTTTTTAGTAACTGTTTGAAAAAAATTAAAAAAATATATAAATTTAAATTCAAGCAAAAAGGTTGGCTCAATTTTACAAACTAGCTTGAATAAGATTAAGTTTATTAAAAAGCCTAATAATCTTTAATTCATAAACTTTCATGTATAACTTTCATCAAACAATTATTAATGAAGCAGATGCAATTAATTTTTAAAAAATAAATTGCAAATTTGGAATATTTGCAATTTTTTATGTTTGTTTATTTGAGCATTAAAAAATAAACACAAACTATGACTTTCAAAATATGTATTTTTCTTTCATATGTTTTTAGCAATGCATTGATAATCATTTAAAACAGCAAAAAAGACTACTTTACTAAAATATACTTTCTTTTAAAACTCTATACAATTATTTTTTAGAATTCCCACGAATATGTATATAACTTGAAAAAAAGTGTTTAAAAAATTATAAAAAAATAAATTATTTGATTTTTCAAAAAACTAATACTAAAAATGAAACAGTTTTCTAATATAAAAAGTATAGTTTGGAAACTATTGATATTGCACTTCTAAAAATATTGTTCAAACATAACTTTTAAGTAATGCAAAACTTTCTGGAAATTTGTTGTCTTTAGTTTAAAATAGAAAAAAGATGATGAACTTATGGGGAAACTTTAAGTTTTTGAAAATTGACTATAAAAAAGTGTGGTCATATGTTTGTATCATAAAAAAATTAGTAAAAATTACTATTACTCAAAGGATAATTGAAACTTTAATATTTTAAAGAAACTGGATGACTTATAGTTAATACTTTAAAATTTCTTTTGGGAGTAAATATTTTCTTTTAAAAGAAAAGTTTCCCTCTGCCTTTTTATTAAAAATTTGCTATTCAAATTAAGTATTCAAGTCAAACATAAAAATAAGTAAACTAAAAACAAGGTTGCCACTCTTCTTTCCAATTTTTTTCCAGGTTTTTAAAAGTACACATTTTTGGGTCTATTTTTTATTTAAAGTTAAGTTTAAGGTAAGAAACGGTGTTAAATAGTATAAAAACATTGAAAACATACTGTAAAGCTACTTTAAACATCTTTAAAAAAAAAATGATGGTAACTTTTTAAGTCAAATTGAAATTTTACTACTGAACATGTGAAAATTGTTAAAATTCCAGGTTTTACCAGGGTTTTTTAGAGATTGTTGTTAAAAACTCCAGGTTTTTTTTTAATTTCCCAAATTCCAGGTTTTTCCAGGTCATTTTTGCCAATTTGTCAAATTCCAAGTTTTCCAGGATTTCAGGTAAATTGGCAACCCTTTAAAAACATGAATTAGACAAATTAATATGCTAAAAATTTACATAAATATTTTATAATTTATTGTTATGAATATTTTTGAAATCAGCAAGAGCATCATTATTGAGTTTGTCAGTATATGCTTACAAACTCAAAAATAAACCTTTGTAAGTAGTCATAGCTTTGAATTACATAAATTAAAATTAAATATCAAAAATTGAAATATTAGATTGCATGTATTTTACTTGGCAAGCCAATTAAAAAACATTATTGGACTTTAATTTTGAGTGCAGCTTTACTTTTGTAAACTTTAAATAAATTGTCAAATTTATTTATTAACTTTGTCTAAAGGCATAGGGGGGAGAGAAAAAAACACTTTTTTAACGATTTGATCTTATTTTATATAGTTTTTACCAAGCAACAAGATACTTTTTACAGATTTAAAAAATTCAAAACGGTTTTTGAGATATGGCCAGTCAAAGTCAGGAGCAACAATAGGTTCTCTATGGAAGGCGCAAACTAAAACAGCAAATAATTAGAAATCTATCTTCACCTACGTTTTTTGAGATAACTACCTCAAATTTTTAGAAAATATTCGTTGCAATATTTAAAAAACCCGTTGGAACATAATTTAAAAGGATTAAAAAATAAAATTTTTATAATCCAAAAAAAAAAATTTTTTTGTTTATTTTGTATATAAAATTTTTATTTTTTTATTTAAAAAAATTCTTTTTGACAGAATTTTCTAAACATATGAAGGAGCACTTGCTGAAATTTTGAGGTAGTTATCTCAAAAAAGGTAAAAGATAGATTTTCAGTGAAATAGTCTATTTTTGCTGCTTTAGTTTGCGCCTCCCACAAAGAACCTATTGTTGCCTCTGACTTTGACTGCTATATCTCAAATTCTTTTTGAATTTTTACAATCTGTAAAAATTATCCTGTAGCTTAGTATAAACTATATAAAATAAGATCAAATTGTGAAAAAAGTGCTTTATTCCCCCTATGCTCTTGATCAAAATAGTTTTTTCTTAAACATAATCTTAAAACAAGCAAGAAAATTTACTGATAACTAAATTTGTATCAGACCTGTGAGTGTTTTCAGATTATATATATAGACATAACAGGGTGCTTATAAATGTAGCAACCTTAGGGGTTTTAAGCTAAAAAATTATTTTCATTTTGCAAATACCACACAAACACCCTTGCAAAATTCTAGATTATTTTAAGAAACTTTCATGCTAGTATCATTTAATTTAATAAAAACTGTCCCATTGCCAACTGTATAGGACCCAAAATATGATCAAAGCTGTTGATATATGTATTTTAAACTTTGTAACAAATATTAAACATTTACATCTTAATTTAAAAATTTCATGATATTAGTTTGTGATCTTTTTATGTTCTTTAGTAAAATGGTTTTTTAAGAAAGTTTGATTATTTTAGTTGTTTTAGTTTATTTACCAAATGTCAGATCAACAAACTTTATCTAAATAATATATGCTCTTAAAGTTATCAAAGCTACTAATCTGTTTTTCTGTTGTATTATAAGTTTAAGGGCATAGGGGGCAAGGGTTCAACATTTTTTTTTACTAAAAATAATATTGGATCTCATATGAAAGCTTATTATAGTACAAACTACAAGCCAGTTTTTATAGAATTAAAAAATATCATTTAAATTTTGAGATATTGTAAAATTTATAAAAAGTTTCCGATACAAACGTTTGGATCCCAAGTTTTTCAGGGTCAATTTTCTCAGAAATTTAAAAATCACTAAAAACCTATCTTCTCCTTCATTTTTTGAGATAGAAACCTAAAATTTTCAGGAAATCTTCCTTTTATAGTTTAAAAGACTTTGAATGTTGAAATTTTAAATATATTGAAAAATAAAAATTTTAGATAAAAAAAAACAAAAAAATACATTTTTTTTTTTAATAAAATTCTATTTTTCAAAATTAAAAAAATTCCTGCATTTGATCATTTTTAAATTTAATAATACACTTTCTGTGAAAATTTGAAGAAGATTGCTTAAAAAATGAAAGAGGAGATAGATTTTTAGTGAAATGGTCTTTTTTTGAGTTTTTAGTTTGCACCTTTCATTAGGAACCTATTGAGGTCACAGACTTTGACTGCTCATACCTCAAAAAATACTTTGAATTTTTTTTAAGCGGTTAAAAATGTCTGATAGCTCAGATAGAACTCTAGAACTTATAGTTCAACTTATAAAATTCAAGGTGGACCCCCCCCTATGCCCTTAAAATAAATACAAAACATTTATGTCACAATAAAGTTTTGCAAGTAAATAAAATGTGAACCCTGTCGAAAGGTCATCAGTAGTTTAAGTATTCTATCTCTGCTCTAAAAAGCTTGTCTTCATTTAGATCTGTAAATAATTATAGCTAATTAGTATTTAATAAATTTCCTAAAAACACCACTAAATATAAAGATAAGAGTGTGTGCATTATTTTGAACTTTGTAATGAATAATAATTACTGCCTACTTACGCATATTGCACGTACCTTATTAGTGAATTTATTTTGTTAAAAGCACATTCTTAAATTATTGTTTAGAGCCTAAATTAAATGGTTATGAATATAGTTTCAGTTTGATTTTGGTGCAACATAATCCTGGTAAATTACCATTTGCTCATAGAACTTAATACTTTGAAATAGATACTGGTTTATTTGATTTTGCAACAGCTGCTTGTGAAATTTCATGCTTGGCAGCTGACATAGTTTGATTGTTGATAATTTTTGTTGCAGCGTCAGCAGATACTTGCTTGAGGATTTGAGCTTAATGATTTCCCACACTAATATTTAATGTTAAGAAAGAAGAAATAAAAAAAGTGAACGCTCACAACTATGGTCAATGGATTGGTGTGGAGAAAGACCTTTCGGTCATCAAGCCTCACACCATATATGTATAAATAACTTTGATAAGTTTTATTTAAAACTTTGATAAAATCTAATTTTAAGTTAAATATGATTTTTTTTTTAACTTTAAGTAATTAAATAAATTAATTCTTAAAGGAAAAAAAATGGTATGCACTCTTTTTTAAACCCACAATATAAACCATGAAAATCATAGTCTACCATGGGCACCACACCATCTCCTCCCAAAGATTTCAATTTTTATGATCATGTACGTTCACATTTTTCTTGTTGCCCTCTCTACAAGAGCAACCCTGGAAAATGCAATAAAAAGGTCAATAATAGAACAAAAGGGAGAAGTAGTGAAAATGCTATAACTAACATATTTTCTTTTTTTTAAACTAAATGTGTTTAAAAAAAAAAACAAATATAAGAAAAAAAGACTTAAGAACTACTTAAGTAAATAAAAAATTAATTAATAAATCTCACTTAGAAATAAAAATAAACAAAGTTAGTTTCAACTATACCTGTTCAAAAACCCTGTTACTCTAAAACAAACTCAACAATTATTTTTAAAAATTAAAAAAAATAATAATAACTAAATAAAAATAATAATAATTCCTAATTATAAACTCACATAAAAAAAATAATAAATTAAGTTAGTAAATAAAAACTGCTTGTTCAAAAACTATACCCAAGACCAAATCAACTCTTCTCACACCCAGCCAACACAGCTGCCATTGATTTTTCTCAAAAAAAATAAAAAATAAACAGAGAGTAAAACCTAATAACTAAGAAATCATTTTATGATATACTATTTAAAACTGAAAATTAAGATTGATTTCTGAGCAATACATTTTTCAGTCCAGATTGAAATGCTTTAAGATAGTTTTGTTCTTTTAAGCTTTTTGGAATTTCCTCCCATATCTTACATCCAAGATATGACAAGGACTTAGAACCGTAAAGACTATTTACTCGAGGAAAAAAGTAATTTGTCTCTGAAAATCTCGTTGAATGGTTGTGAATCTTGTTTATACTTGTAAAGTAAGGATTGAAATTAACAGGCAACATGCTTTTTTTGAATTTGTACATAAAGACTCCTAACTCATACCAAAACATGTTTTCAACATCTAAAATTTTTTTTGATATTTTTATACTACTAATATTTTCCTTCCAACTTTTAAAATGTATGCACCTTACAGCTCTATTTACAAGTTTATTGATCTCAGAAATTTTGGTTCTGCTTGCTCTACCCCAACAAAGTAATCCATATCTAACATGACTCATAAGAAGTGAGTTAAAAATGTAATACAAAGAGTTTTGATTTAAATAGTACCATGTTTTGTATAAAATACCTATTGTCTTTAATAATTTAGTTTTTAATGTTTCAATATGGTTAGACCAATTAAGATTACTGTCAATTGTAACACCCAAATATTTATAATTATTTACCTCTGATATAGTTGATTAACAAATTTTTATATCTAAGTTTATGTTTTTCCAAATATCAATCTTCCCGGAGTGAAAGAGCATGTTTCTTGTTTTATTTACATTTAGTCTAAGCCTGTTGTCCATTAACCATCTTGATACGTTTTTAATTGGGAGTATTCATTATCTTTTTTATAGGTGTTTTTCTTAAATGTTGTATATAATAAAATAATCATCAGCAAAGTTTATGATTTTTAGTGTTGTATTATTCTGTAAGTTATTGATATACACCAGAAAAACAAGGGTCCTAAAACCAAGCCTTGTGGCACTCCTGCTTTGATACTTTCACAAGTTGATGTGTGCCCTGCAAAATCTACAAATTGTTTTCTTTTAGTGAGATACGATTCTAAAAATTTAAGCATTTTCGCCCTAACTCCATAATATTCCAACTTGTTTAATAAAATTTCTCTGTCTACACAGTCAAATGCCTTACTTAGATCTAACAACACTCCACAAACAGCATTACCTTTATCAAAAGAAGTTAGTGTAAACTCCACAAACTCTGATAAGGCTAGAGTAGTAGAATGTCCTTCTCTGAAACCAAACTGGAAGCTATTGAGTATACTATATTTACTAAAAAAACTATACAGACGACTATATATAGCCTTTTCAATGATCTTATTGATATTTGATAGGAGTGAAATAGGTCTGTAATTAAGATATATCTTGTGACTGTTTCCCAAATGACTTGTCACCAAATATTTTTTTTCTTGTTAGTCTAATGTTAATTTAAAATGAGAAGTAGATTCACAGGGGATGACAACTTGGTTGTTTTACCTTCAAAAAATTTAATTCTGAATAAGGAAAAGTGAGTTTGATCTTTTTCTACCAGAAAAAAATAAATTCAAAAAATAATACAACAATATATAAAAATGACATAAAATCATTAAGTGCCTTCATACAACTTTATCTATGCACAATGTGTTTTTGTGACAGTTGCCAAATTTAAAATATATTCCACTTAAAAACTCCAAGGTCACACTTTTTGGGTATCATAGAGTTTGGAGTTTGCAATTGAAGGGATTTCAGAAAATCAAATGGTGTCAAGGTGAAAGTATTTTTTAAAAGATCTAGAACTTTGCACAGGATGTTTTTGTGGTATTTTTGAAGTTTAAAAATGTTTTAGCCTAAAACTAAAAAAAAACCACCCTACTAAAAAATTCAAATTTATACACAATCCGGGCACACAATATTCAACAAATCTTTGAAGGAACTTTTTAAAATTTTTTATTGATATTCAATATATATTACTACCAGGTCCGAATTTGTTCAATCTGCTTTAAAAAAGTAAAGACATCGGTAAGGTACGCACTTTGAGAGGTACGCAACCAAGTAAAGTACACACTAATTTTTATTTTAGACTAATTATTCACAAACTTTTTACAGGTGTTATCAAAGACGATAACAAACTTTTTAAACCAAAAAAAGAAAACTGTAACTACTAATGACATTTCAACTACGTTTGACATTTTTACTACATCAAAACTTTTTTGTCAGACAAATCAAAATTATTATTTTTTTTTTAATATATGTGACTTAAACTAAACAAAAATAGTAAATAGATTTAAATTAAGTTTTGTTAAACCAAAATTTAATAAAACTTGTACAAGAACTGTTTAAAAAAAATACATATTTATCAGTATATAAAAGTAGAATGCAACTATTTTAAAGAAATGAAACTCAAACATTTAAATAACTTAAATAAAACATAATAACTTTTTAAGTTTAATATACAGACCTTTTTTAATAATTTAACAAACAACTTAAATTTAATTTCAAAATTATTTAAGTATAATAAATATACTGTATTTTTCTTTCAAATATACTACTTTGAGTTTCAGTTTTACTGTGTTTATTTTTTTGTCTGCTTTGTTTGCTGAAAATTAAATTTAAATAAATAAACAAACATATTTTGTTAGATTGTTTTTATACAATTAAGGTTTCAATAGTGTAAAAATAGTTTAAAGTCAAGTTAGTTCTAGAATGTTTAAACACTTTGTCAAAAACTAAAATTTCGAAATGATTTCTTGAAATATGATTATTTACCTAAAGCTTAGTTATAAAATGCCGGTTTATAGCAATTCAGAAGCAACTGCTGCGCTTTTTTTAGTTTTTTTATGTAAGAAACAAAAGTAAAATATTGATTTAAAAAGAAGTTAAAACAATATTAGAAAATTTATTTTTATAACAATTAACTTTGTTTAACTTGTTTCATTATCTCTACAAGTTTATGCACGCATAAAATTTATTTTCTATATGAAATTATCAAGATATTTTATATAAATAAAGTTTTGTTAAGTTGCTATATTATATTCAAATATTATTGTACGCACTGTGTATATGCTTTATAAAACAATAAATCTTTAAACACATTTTTCTTTATTTTATTGCAAAATAATTATTTTTTCCTTTATTCAACAATAAAAAGTTGGTGAACTTGTTTTATTTAATTTATTTATTACTACACGCATAATTTTAAAGATGCAAGCATTAGTTAAAGTTATAAAAATTTAATGAAACCGTCGAAGATAACATTAATGTACTAAACAGGCACACATTTTAAATGAAAACCAAGTTTAAAACTTTTAAACACAAAAAACTAACTAACACTCTGCAGCTTCGGTGCAAAGCGGTTTAAACTAGCAAAATTAGAAAAACAACACAATAAACAAAAATTGATACTATTAAAATAAATGTTTCTTTATTTGATAGAAATTTATTTTTGTTGCTTTTACTAATTTTTAACTTTTGTATTATATAATTTAGTCTTCTATGTAATTAGTATGACCAAAATAGTGTTTTTATTGAAATAAACAATCATTATTGAATTGAACAACACAACAAATTTATTAAAAATCATAAAACTACTACTAAATTATAAATTTAGTACAACTAGTACTTTATAAAATGTGCCTCAACAAAAGTTTTTAAAACAATTTTGAATAATTTGTTTAAAACACGTTAAAATTGTTACAATGGTAACAAAAATACTAGTAATAAACAAACATTGCAAATAATATTGTCAAAAAATTACAAATATGTCAGTTATTTATGGTAATGATATTGAATTTAAAAAATGTAGAGTGTGTACTTTAGAATAGGACTGATTAAAATGTTTCTAATTCTAGAGGTACACACATACTATCTTAATATCATATAGTTGAGTTTATTAGTTTATCAGTTATAATTTTTAAAAGCTAATTTAAGGTCTCTCAGCTCTCAAAAATCCAGATTTTGGCATTGTGAGATAATTTTCGTTGAAGTTTTTTGATTTTTGATTTAAATTGTGAAATTTAAAAGAATAGATCAAACATAATTTTAAACAATTTATGCTATATAATGTTTTCATTATTAATTTTACTTGTTTAACGATTTAGTGGTTAAACGATTAACGATTAAACTTATTTTGTGTTAGTTTAAAATATATTTTTGTTAATTAAGCTTGTGTTAAATTAGTAGATTAGTTTTTTTATTATAGTTGTTTAGTTAAATCTTGTACTGTGACTTTGTACTATGACTGGTTTTTTCGTGACAAAAATTGATCAATCAAATTTGAAAGTTTAATACAAGTTATTTATTTAAAAAAAATATTTGTAATTTAAACTTAAAAAATATTATTTTTAAATTAAAGTTAGAGTTTCATTTCTTTGAAACTGTCGCATTATTACTTTTTTATACTGATAAAAATAGTTAATTTTTTGTTTAAAACTGGTTTTTGGTTTAACAAAACTTAATTTATATCTAATTATTATTTTAATTAAGTTTTAATAAAATACGTTTTTCATAAAAGTTATAGTTTTATTTGTCAGACGATAAAGTTATGATATAGTAAAAGTGTCAAACGTAGTTGAAATGTCATTAGTAGTTACAGTTTTCTTTCTTTCTTTAAAAAGCTTGTCTTCGTCTTTGATAATAACAGTTGTAAAAAGTTTATTAATATTTTCTTCTAAATAAAATTAAATAAAATAAGGGTACTTTACTTGGGTGCGTACCTCTCAAAGTGCGTACCTTACCGGTGTCTTTAATTTTAAAAAAGCAGTTTTAACAAATTTGGACTTGGTAGTAAATATATGTTGAATATCTATAAAAAAAGAGAAAAGTTCCTTCGAATGTTGTTGAATATCTAGTGCCCCGATTCGTGCGTATAACCAAAATAAATTTTTAAGAAAATTAGGGTCTACTGTTTAAACAATTAGTAAAAAGCTATCTAATGCTTTTATTTTATTTATGATGTGAAAGACTTTAAAAATCTTAACAGAAGGTTAATTTAACATGTTTGCTGCAAGATGGTCGTTTTTTCACTGGACAAAATCCGACTGGACATAATTTTCAGCTCGATATTCGGTAAATAAACAAAGAAGTAAAAATAAACTAAACTGGACGATTTTAAACTGGACAAAAAATTTTTTTTTGATGAAAAGAAATAATAAAAAATAAGAAAAAAATTGTTTAATAAAAATTCAACAATGTATATTGATAGTATAAAATGATTAAAATTAAATAAAAAATTATAATATAAAGTAACTTAAAAAAATACATAAGTTGTATTTAACTGTAAAAATGCAATTAAAAAAAATTAAAACAATTTTTATTTTTCCTCAAATACAAAACTTTAGAAAACCTTTAGTACGAAAAAAATCTGCTTAGCTATCTCTTATCTAAATTAATAAACCCTAGCTATATTTTTTAATATCATCAGTTAATAAAAATTTAACTTTGTATATATTAGTTTCCTTAAAAGTCTTTAAAAAATATGTAAATTAAATTTAATCGTAATATAACTATATATAAAAATTTAACAAAACTTTTTATTTCTCAGATAGAATACTTTAGTTAACCTTTTGTACGAAAAAAAAGCTATTTTTGCTTAGCTACCGCTTATCTTAGTTAATAAACTATAGTAATATTTTTTAATATCATCAGTAGTTATCCACACGGAAAATTAAAGAAAAAGTATATCATCAAAATATTTTAAAATTTTAAATCGTGATCAATATTTGATTATCTACCTCTAATTTTAATAAAAAAACCCTAGTTTCCGTTTTTTAACGCTAATGGTCAAAGTTTGGCATAAAAACACTAGTAACACTGCTACAGTTGCTTCTTTTACGAAAAATAATATTAGCCTAATAGATAATTAAAGAAAAAGTACTTTGTTAAACTTCTTGAAACTTTTTAATCGTGTTTATTAATTGCTTAGCTACCGCTGATTTTTCTTTTGAAAATAAATTTAGCTTTCATATTTTTATTTAATTATCAATGGTCAAAGTTTAGCATAAAAGCACTAGTATAATTGCTTATTTGGTAAACACAGTTTGGCTCATAGATGATTAAATGAAAAGTACTTTATCAAACTAATTCAAACTTTGTATTTGTGTTTATTAATTGCTTAGCTACCGCTAATTTTTATAAATAAACTATAAATTTGATATTTTTTTAATTATCAATAGTCAAAATTTGGCATAAAAACACTAGTGTAAGTTCTTTTTCGGTAGATACAGTTTGGCTCATAGATGATTGAAGAAAAAGTACTTTATCAAACTAATTCAAACTTTGTAATTGCTTGGCTACCGCTGATTTTTTGAAAATAAACTTTACCTTTTATATTTTTTGAGTTATCAATGGTTAAAGTTTGGAAAATAACTGGAAAATAAACTTGGTTCAACACATGTTTTTAAGTATTTTAATTTTTACAATCTCATTATGAAACAAATTTATTAGTTAGAAAAAAAAAAACATAAAAACCCAAAAGTTTTATAAGGCTTTCGCTAGCTTTGCAAAAGCATTTAATGGTGGTTTTATTTACTGAGTGTTGTATATTTTTCATAAATAACGTTTGCTTAGTCATTTCCAAAAACTAAGTTATCATTAAATTGGTTTTTGATATGAATGTTTATTTCCTTACTTTGAATAGTCAAGGTTGTAAACCAATTTATATTAACACTGATATATGTGTAACTGTAATTTTTATTTAATAGTTTATCTGTTCTTGTGCTTTGCCTATACTAAAAAACTTTAGAATTTTATCAATTATGTATAATAACTTAATGTATTCTTGTTTACAAAAACTAACATATTTTGTTTTAATGATTTATATCTTTTTTTTTTTAGTTTTTATAATTAAATACTATGAAAAATACAACATATACTTTTATTTATTATGAATAATAACTTAATGTACTATTTTTAATAAAAACTAACATATATAGGTTTAACGATTTATAATTATTAATATTTCTTTTTGGTTTTTAAAATTCTTTACTACTTTTTTTATTTTTGCGAATTATGAAACAACTACAAAAATGTTTGACATTTAGGTAGCATTTAAGTGATAATTTTTAATTTTAAGTTTTTGGTATTTCATTTTGGATTCCAATGAACAATAAACATTTCTTTACTTATTAATAAATAATTTTCAAAATTTCTTAAGTACTTTTCGTATATTTAACAACGTAGCGTATAGCTAATTTAAATATTTTAATTTATTTTTTAGCTTACAAATTAATAATGTTTTACGTACAAAAGTTATTTCTAGTTAATTTTTATGTCTCTCTATTTCTATTAAGTTATTTTTATGTAGTTCGTATTTATTTCTATTTAAGTCAGTATCGTATTTACTCTTTATTCTCTTCCTTATTATAGAAATTAAATATTCAACTTGGTAACAATCAATATCAAGAGTTGCTGAATACTAAGGCGCCAACTTGAATCAGAAATCTAAAACACTAAATTGCATTACAAGATGAATTTTTAATCAAATTATCCATACTAATATTTGAGAGTATTTGGAAAATCAATTGGAATGCACTGATTAATTTGAAAAGGCACGTTTGCTAAACTGATGCTAAATGTTGCTTTGTTATTGCTATTTGTAGTTGTTATATTGTTATTTTAATGTATAACTAATTTCCAAAAAGTTATAATTAAAGTACTATCTGCTAACTAAAATCTAAAGTAAATTATTTGTGTAAACACTTAATAAAAACAAAAGCTTGTATATTGTTTTTGATTTTTGTAGTTGTTATATTGTTATTTTAATGTATAACTAATTTCCAAAAAGTTATAATTGAAGCATTTTCTGCTAATTAAAATCTGAAGTAAATTATATGTGTAAACACTTAATAAAAACAAAAGCTTATATATTGTTATTGCTGTTTGTAGTTGTTATATTGTTGTTTTGATGTATAACTATTTTTTAAGAAGTTATAATTAAAGCATTTTCTGCTAGAGAGAAACAGTACAAGTGTCACAGTCTAAAAGATGATGAAGAGTCATCTTTAAACGTGATTAAGGTATTTAGTCGTTGTAAATTAATTGAGAATATACTTAGTTACAAAAAGTAACAAATTGATTGAGTTTAAATTACATATATATTCTTAGTATGCAATAGACTACTTTACAAAATAAATGGACGAATTCACTAAAATAAATAAAGATGATTACAGCAGTATAACACTTCAAATGGCTGAAGATATATTAGAAAAAGGAGGTAGGTGAAAGTAAACAATGCAATTTTTTTTATCATATTTTAAATTTGATGTATACATTTAGGACCTATGGATTATAGTGCAAGTGAGTCAAAATTATCAGACTACTGTTTCCCGTGTGGTTCAGATGAGTATGATATTATAGATTCAGTAAACTCAACAGAATAAATCGAATGGGTAAGCTAAATAAAAGCAACATACATTGTTTTATATTATTATTACTTAATTTTATGACAAATATAATTTTTAGCAGGGTTGTGGAAAATGCGAAAGGTATTTTCATCTTCCCTGCTTAAAAGATTACACTCAAGGTAAAAACTATGAGTGTGGATTGTGTATTTGAACAAATACAAGTGGATTATAGGACTTATGTTAGTATAAATGACACTCCACTATGAAAAAAGTCAACCCAATACATGATGCTGACCTCATCGTGGCGTACTGGTCAAGTAGCCGTACATACGGTGAAACCAACAGCATCAACTAAAACATACATTTTCTTGCTTAGCATAAAAATGTATGTTTAAAAAAATAATCAAAAATTGCTCACAATCCGATAAAGTAATAAAAATCAGCGGTAGCTAAGCAACTAATAAACACAGTTACAAAATTTGAATTAGTTTGATAAAGTACTTTTCCTTCTATCATCTATGAGCCAAACTGTGTTTACCTAAAAATCAACTATACTAGTGTTTTTATACCAAACTTTGACGATAAATAACTCAAAAATTATAAAAGCTAAGGTTTATTTAAAAAAAAATCAGTGGTAGCTAAGCAATTAACAAACACGATAACAAAGTTTCAAGAAGTTTAATAAAATACTTTTTCTTTAATTATCTATTAGGCTAATATTATTTTTCGTAAAAGAAGCAACTATAGCAGTGTTACTAGTGTTTTTATGCCAAACTTTGACTATTAGTGATAAAAAAATGAAAGCTAGGGTTCGTTTATAAAAAATCAGCGGTATATAATTAGATAATGATCAAGATTTAAAAGTTTAAAATATTTTGATGATATACTTTTTCTTTAATTTTCCATGTGGATAACTACTGATGATATTAAAAAATATTGCTAGGGTTTATTTACCAAGATAAGCGGTAGCTAAGCAGAAATAGCTTTTTTTCGTTCAAAAAGTTAAGTAAAATATTTTATTTCAGAAATAAAAAATTTTGTTAAATTTTTTATATATAGTTATATTACGATTAAATTTAATTTACATATATTTTTAAAGACTTTTAAAGAAAATAATATGTACAAAGTTTAATTTTTATTAACTAATGATATTAAAAAATATAGCTAGGGTTTATTAATTTAGATTAGCGGTAGCTAAGCAGATTTTTTTTTAGTACTAAAGGTTTACTAAAGTTTTGTATTTGAAAAAAAAAAGTTTTGTTTAATTTTTTTAATTGCATTTTTACAGTTAAATTCAACTTATGTATTTTTTAAGTTACTTTATATCATAATTTTTTATTTAATATTAATCATATTTTTTTATCAATATACATTGCTAAACTTTATATTAAACAACTTTTTTCTTTTTATTACTTTTACAAAACGTTTTTGTCCTGTCGGATTTTGTCCAGTTTAAAATCATCCAGTTTAGTTAATTTTTACTTCTTTGGTTTCTAGCTGAATATCGAGCTGAAAATTTTGTCCAGTCGGATTTAGTCAAGTGAAAAAACGACTATTTGCTGCAAGTATTCAATTTTTATTTAATCCAAAATATGTCCTGGACATGAAGTTTAACTGTTCTGATGATTGACTCAATAACTCATAGGTTTTTTGTACTACAAGTTCTTGGACCAAACTTTTAGAACATGTCTTTTGTTGTTCATTAAATAATATATGTATAAAAAAGGATCTTAAACAGTAAATAAACAATTGTTTAAATTAAATATTAAGTTTGTTACAACTGTTCAGTAAGTGATTTTGCAGTTTGTATAATTCAACATTCAATCTTTCATAACAAAAATGTTCTAACCTAAGAGACGGAATCTAATTCCTTTTTAATTTAGTTTAGTTCAGTTTCAGATTCATTTTTCTGTATGAAAAAAAAGTAAACTGGGCAGTTGCAAATATATTAACTTGGTATGATATTAAATATTTATCAAGATATATACAAAACTTAAAACGAAACTCCATTTTATTAATGAAAACATTTTCTACTCTTGGTAACCTAAGAATAAGAGTTTTATTGACTATAAAAAAAAAAGTATCTTAAGCCTTTGTTAGAAAGTTTTCAAATTTTTTATTTTCAAATATATATATCTAATGTTTTTAAGTAGAGTTTGATAAAACATTTATTATTTAAGTTTAGTATTTTATTCAAACAAGTTTATACATTAATTTAAACTAAAAAAACGTTAAACTAATTGATTTAAGTGAACTTAAAGTACTGTTACAAGGTTTATTGATCAAAAAAACGCTTAAATATTTGGTCCTAGGACTTGGTAAACAAAATAAATTTTAATTATCGAGTCACACACAATGGACTTTGTACCTATTTTATTTTTGTTGTATAGCACACAAGAATTCTTAAAAACAACTAGAACTTTATACTTTTATTTCTAAAAATTTAAATCAAAGAAGTTTTTATTTATACAGCTTACAATTGTATAATTAAAAAATAACAGATGTTTAAAACTTGTCTCGCTTTATGAACTTTTACCTTTATTTATAAAGCCACTTAATATTTTTATTAATAAATAAAACTGGATATTTTTTTTTAAGTTTATAATTTATAGAATCTTTTATTTGTAAAGCTTATAATTCATAATTTTTTAAAATTTCACTGTTAAGAATTCGTCACAAATTATGAGTTTGTACTTTTCTATTTTTGTGTTGAAGCAAACAAGAATTATTAAAAACAACTCAAATTCCGTTTTTATACTTTTAAAGGTAAAAACCAAGGAAATTAAACTTTTATAGCTTATAATTAAAAGTTTTTTTTTAATTCTAAGCTGTTTAAAACTTGTAACAACTAAATAGTTTTATCTATTTTATTTTCGCTTTAAAGCAACTCAAACTTTGTATTCATACTTTTCTAGAGTAAAAACTAAAGATGCTATTAATTTTTTAGCTTATAATTGGTCATTTTCTAAGTTTCAGCTGCTTATAATTCGTCTCAAATTAATATTTTGTACGTTTTTGTTTTCGCTGTAAGCAAACATCATTGGAAAAACCTCAATGCTGTCCAGGGCATGACGTTAAACTGTTCTGGTGTGCGACTCGTTTACCGAAAGGTTTTTTGTACACTAGGTCCTAGGATCAAACATTTTAAGCATATTCTTTGTCGTTCAATAAACAATAACTTCATTTGTATACTTTTTGTGGTAAAAACCTTTTTTTATTTGTATATGGTAGAATTTTCTTCAACTTATAAAATGCTTAAGCAATGTTATAAAATATGCATATTGTCAAGCTTACATACTGTATTTTAACATATATTCTTTTACGTTATACATTGAAATAAAAGAATACAGAATTCTTCGTAAGTTCTAAAAAACCAAAAAGGTCTGATAAAAGTTATCACAAATATAAAATTACCAAAAATGAGTTATTTTGATATTTAAAGACGATTAGTGCGATTTTAATTTGTTTATAAGTTTCATCAAGTAGAATTATTTTACTTTCAATTAACTAATAAATTTTAAAAACTAAAAATAGAAGATCAAAATTTTTTCTTTTTGATGACTCATCAAATATTAGGGAAACCACCTTAACGTTTTAACAAGACTCGAATCCAAGCATCCGAATCTGGATCCTGTCGAAAATAATTTTGAAAAAAGTGTTGGGATCTTAAATTTACCTAATATGTTTAGTTATTAAAAAAAATAAGTGATTTTAGCAGTTATACTTAAAATCTCACTAAATATTTGAAGAAATTTTGAAAGTTTAACACGGTATTACTTAAAGTTTTAAAACTTACACTAAACATTTAACAAATACCGACCGATCCCTGGCCAATGTCACGATTTTTAAATTTTAGTAAATTACAAACATGATAAGTAACATACTTGCTTTTATTTTTAATACTTTAATAATTCTAATAGACGAAAACAATACTTGAAAACATAATTAGCAGTAAACAGTCTACGCTTACATAATACTTTAATAAATAAGGTTTAACCTTATCATACTAACAAAGTGCATTACAAACTAATTTTGACTAATTACGCTAAAGATAAATTCCGGACGTACAATCAGCAACTATCGTCTTCTATTAAGAAGGTATTTCTCATCTACAGAATGATCAGAATTGTGTGAACTGAACAAAGTATCTCGGAATTACCAAGTCTTCTTTGAGGCACACGTAGTGGTTTTGGTCGTCTGATATCATCGATCTGGAAGTTCTGATTCTCCTTCCTCGGCTGTCTTTCTCGTAAGTTTCATTTAAAGCTTCCAGACCGATTGAGATGTACTTTGTGAAGTTGCTTTTGAGCGAGGTACTGTTATAAGACCGATAGTTAACCTTCTTCAATTTCTCGGATTCTAGTATCTCATTAACAAAAACGCTGATGTTCGACGAACCATCCAATACTTTAAACTTTTTTTTATCTCTTTTATTGCTAAACGTTGTTTTCCTTGTGGAAAAGTTAGCAGCAACCATGGAGCTTGATGTGAGGTAGACTCCGGCGCCAAAGGTACCCTGGGTTGACGGCTTGAAACCTCTTTCGATTATTCCCATGGCGTTACCGGCACTGGTACCATGGAACAACATTAAATTGTTGTTTTGGTTGGCTGATAAAATGTTATTGATTTTCATTGGCTTAAAATATTGTTAATCTTATTATTTTTAAAAACTTTATTCTTCATAGAATGCCTGTTAATATATTATTAATGTTTATTGGCTGAAAAAGATCAACAAAATGAAACCAAACAGAACAAAAAATTTAAAAAAATTCTTACTTTGCTGATTAATTGCTACATTTCGTCGTGTGACGCGGTAGATCTTGTCGGTTTTGAATTGCGTGCTTCCCTTGGTTGTGTCTTCGATACTTTTCTTGATCAGTTCGTAGTCTTTGTCCGTATTATTCATCTCTTTTAAAGAGTACAACGGGTCTTTGGAGTACATTCCAGTCAGGGTGAAACCGCTGTAAAATTATTTTAAATTTAGTTTTTGTTCTGTTGAAACATATCTTGAACTTCTTTAGCTATGATTTGCTATATTAAGCTGATGATTATATTGCAACCGTTGATATAAACAGGACTTAAAGGGTCATAATTATTTACATTTATTGAGATAAAGATCTAAAACAGCTATTTACACTATCAATTAAAGTTTTTTAGATACTTTCCGACACAATTCTCGCTTAAAAAATCTATAATTTAATATTAATAAGTATTCAAACTACACTAATTATATTAACACTTTAGATGTTTTTTTTGATAATACATTAAATTAATTAATTAATCATTATAAAAATGTTCCTAAAACATGAATTTTATCATATTGATCCTAAACTTCAACTGTTGCTAATTTGGATTTTAAAAACAGTATGAACTAACTGGTTTACTTGTTTTTAAATATAAAATAAGAAGACTGTTACTCAAATAAGAACTTATAGAAAGCATAATAAAAATCATCTGAGGTTAATGTCTACGTTAGTTATATTTAAAACCTTTTATTTAATATTTATACAGCAGTCACCAAAAAGTTGAGATGCTTCGCGCTATTTATAATAAAGAATGAACGTTACCACATGACAATCAACAGCAGTATCCGAGACAACCTACGACCGGTTTCGTACTTATTCGGACTCATCAGACGGTCATAATCGTGAGAAGTTCTTTATTTTTCTGACTTTACTTACAAACAGTAGCTTCAGTGCATATGCACTTAAGCCCGATTGGTCAGACAAAAACACGGGGTTTCTCGTGACTATGCCTACATGAAGAATCCTAATAAGGACAAAACCGGCCGTAGGTTGTCTCGAATAACTATTAATGGTCGTGTGGTAAACATCATTATTTTTTATATGGAAAATATTAAAATTGATAAGACTATTAGTTAAACTGTTATATTAAATTCTATTTAACTTAAAAGCAATGTACGAGCTAATGTAAGCCTATGGTAAATAAAGGTAAGTTAAATAATATAAAAAGAAGATTATAACTGATAAGCTTAATAATTCTACTAATAAATCTTGTTAGTTTAAAACAAACTTAGTCCTTAAAATAAAAATTTTGAGTTTTAACTTCATATAAATAAGCATTAAATAATGATTATTAAGTACTTAGTATAAAATACTCAAAACACGATTTACTTTTATTTTGCTACATAAAGATTTAATAACAGTTACATTTTAAAAGCTATGACATTATTTAAATTTCAATAGTTTTAACCAAGATTTCAAAACTTGTTTTTATAAATCCCTAAACAGCATAGTCTAAAGAAAATCACTCTTTATTACATATTGCCTTTTATTGGTTAATTTCCCATCAAAGTTTTAGCTTCCAACTTGTAATTGCTACCTTACAAACAGTTTTGCCTCCTTTTTATATTTCGCTTTGTACATTAAGTAGAAATAAATTTATGAAAATCTGCTTAGTCATTTAACTGCTAAATATACACTTAATTTGTCCATTTTAAAATTTTTTCAAATTTTAAAACGTGCTTTGTTGACTAGAATAAAATTGGTTAAACTGAAATAAAGATTAAACTAACTTTTTTTGAACTTTTTCTTTGATTTTAACTAAATTTTCGTAAACTGACTCATGAGCACAAGTTTCTGTTAAATGAATAAGATGAATACTAAGATTTTTCTAAATATTTATCTTGTTTAATGCAAACTGCAATGTTTACACCAATTATATTCAAAAATTTTATTACAGGATCTATAAACTTAGTTATAGTTGAATTTAAAACACATTAAATATTACAAGTTTTAAGAATAGTTTAAATTAATTTGAAAATTATACTAAAACTACCTTTTTAAGCACAAACTGTTTAAATACAGTATAGTAGTAGTTTGAAATTACAATAAGGCATTTAAGATATTTTAATTTTATTTTACAGATTTAAATTACAACTTAAAATAAAAACAAACTATATATTTTAAGTTATAAAAATTACTTCATTAAATTTTAGTGGTAATAAACAATTTACCTTTTAAAGAATCATGAACTTCGCAAAAGACTCCATCAAAGCTTATCACAACCAATAAGGAACTACTTTCAGTGTTTATAAAGTTTAGTCTCTCCTGAAGAAGATAACTAAAACTATTTGTATTATCCAGAAACCTAAACGATGTTTTTGCGTTTAAATGTATTACAACCTCTACTTTTGTTAAGAAAAATCTCAACAAGGTTTTTTAAAAGGTAGGTTAAAACAATTAACTACTTTTACTATTTAGTTTTTAGTGCCAGAATATTGTTTAAAAACTGTTCTAAAGTTAGAAAATTTTGATGTTAAGTTGAGTCTTTGAAATAAAATCTTGCAAGAAACTGACGAGTAAGAAACTGGTAATATGTACTAATATTAGGTAATTTAGTATAAGAAAGCTAAAAAATAATCAAGAATGTAATAGACAATAAAACAAAATAGCATTTCGATAATTAAAGTTAAATAGAAAAACATTAACTTTTTTCTATTAAAAACAGTCGTTATATCCCAGCCCCAACAAACAAAAGAAGAATTCAAAATGCTTGCAATTTTTTTGTTGCACAAAACATTTGAGCAGAAAATATTTGTACCAATGCTTTTTTCATCATGAAGATAAATAGCTGTTAAAAATTTACAATCATTATTTTGATGCTTAAGTTATGATATTACAGCTGAAGTTAACATTCATTAGTATACTTTTAAACCTAAATATTGAGTTTAAACAATAACAAATTTTATTTTTAAAACTTTGTAGTGTTTAAACGATTAATTATATTTTGAGTTATTGGTTGAGCTATATATATTAATCAAAAGTTCAAAAAAATTGCAAAATTGTAGTGTTAAGCTTAAAATGGTTTTTACTAAATTATGTTTATAAAGAAAGTTATAAAGATTTTGAAATAAAGCTTAATCAAAATTAAAAGTGTTTAGTAAAACATCGTTGTAAAAAAGAAATTTGTTGAACAAACATTGAAAAACAGGTTTTTAATGCAAAGAGACATGACATGTAAAAATATAAAATTAAAACGCTTTTGACTGTCACTCCTGCAGTAAATTATAAACTTCATATTAAAACAGATAAATGCAATCTCACTACCCAGAGGTTTTCTACAAGTACCCTTATTTGCTTCATTTATAACTTCATGAAAGGTTTTTGTTGAAAAATTAGGTCCTACGATTTCGTTGAAATATCTTTCAGAAAATTTAGTTTTGAATTGAGTTAAGGCTGCTGTTTCATCGTGAACTTCTTCAGGCACTAAAATAAAATATAAACGAATTAATTGAAAAAAATGCAAGTAAATATCCTAGGTATAAACAAGTTAAGCTTTTTTTTAAATTTTATGCAATACAGTAAACATAAAAAACAAACCAAAATAGAACAGGGTGCCACTTGTTTTTTCCAAATTTTTTCCAGGTTTTTAAAGTACACATTTTAGGGTCTATTTATATTTTAAAATTAATTTAAAAGTAATAAATTGTGTTAAATAATATAAAAACATTGAAAAGATACTGTAAAACTACTGTAAATATGTTTTTTGATAAATAAATGTTTTGATGATGATAAAAATTTTGAATTTTGTTGTATATTTTTGGAGTCAAATCGAAATTTTACTACTAAATATGTGAAAATTGTTAAAATTCCAGGTTTTTCCAGATTATTTTAATGATTTGTTAGAAATTCCAGGTGTTTTTAGTTTTTTTTTTAACTTTTTTTAAATTACAGGTTTTTTTAGGTTTTTTGGCATAAATTGTCAAATTCCAGGTTTTCAAGAATATAACAGGTTTCCAGGTAAAGTGCAACCCTGATAGAAACATAATAGTATTTTGTTTTTAACTAACTCAGTTCTCTGTTTTTTAATACTTTTTGGACAGATCCAAAATCTTTATATTCCCATAAATCATCATCAGATGAGTAATTGTCTTCACTATCACTTGAAAAACTAGACATTTTATAAACAAATGTTATAGGCTGCAGTAAAAACTAAACGCATTAAAATAAAGACTTTGAATGTTCAAAATTCATTTTTTTAAATAAAAAACCAATTTAAACATATAAATTAAAAAAAAAAACAGGTTCATTAAAAAATAAAAATATAATAATGTAAGCTCTAAAAATTATTTCGCTAAATTAAAATTTTATTTTTTAGTTACTTTTATTTAACAATAGAAAATTAAATTAATATTCTTTATTTTATACAGTTATACTATAACTCAATTACAAGTAGAAATTATAAGTAAATTAGTAAGAATAACTACAGGTAGCTTTTTTAAAGTAACAATATAGTTTTAGTTATATACTATTTATTAATGAACACATTTCAAAATTAATATCAAAATGACTTAAACAATCAAAGAATTATTTCAAATCAGCATTTTATTTTTCATACATGTATTAGAAAATATTATTTTTTAAGAATTATTAAAATCAAAATCATGCATTTCAAACTAAGAACGTTCTAAAAGTTATTTATAACTCTGATAAAACCAATGTGAAACTAATAACCATATATCAACAACTGTTGGAACCAATCTGAATTGAAAATTCAGACAAATTTTACATTAAATACATATACTCTTACATTATATCACTAAGGTAAACTGAAAAATCTTAAACTACTATAATGCACAACAATGATAATTTTGTAGTTGCTTGTGATCAGTGTTGCCAATCTTGAGTCAAAAAATACATCCTGTTTTACCCTTATTTAGCTTGTTATTCTCAGCATCTTAAATCATTATAAAATAATTTATTTTTACTCTTAAAATTTCAACTTAATAATTGGGTTTAAGTTTTGAATGACATCTATTATAGCTTATATAAAATATCTGCCCTAAAAACGCAACAGAAAGTATTGACATAGACTTTTCATTCCTTATACATATAATAACTAAATATAGCTGAGTACTTTAAAGAACTTTACTGGAGAACTTTTGAAATGAAGTTGAAAACTAAATGAAAAATTATTTAACTTAAAATATTAAAATTTCTAGAAGAAATTTGGCAAGGGCAAAGTTAGTGATGTATGAAAACTTAATTTTGTTTATATAGATTTTTTTTGCTTTTTCTCTGCTAGGAAACATGGTAGTGAATTAATTTTTAATGTTTTTACTAGAGTTTATTTACCAGTTACTTAGATACATTTTAAAGCTTTAAGCAGGGGTTGTAATTCTTTGAGTCAAAAAAAAAACTATACTGAGTAACCTTGAAATGTCCTGAGTTATCTTCAGTTTTTTCAATCCTTAAAAAAGTGTTAACTTTTAAAAATCAATAAAAACGAAGTTTTTCAACAAAATATTGTAAATAAATCAACTATACCTCATTTAATATCTAAAATTAAAACAGGCCTGAGTTTTTCAGAAATCTAAAACAATTCTGAATTTTAAATTTAAGCCTTTAATAATTTTAAATTTGTAATTACTAAAGAGCTCATTGAGCGAAATACTGGTTATAGAAGAAATTTTTAAAAATTAAAAATAATCTTTTTCAACAGAGTTAACAAAAAATGTAAATAAACTTAAAAAAAAAATTTGAAAATCTTCTTATCAAATATTGATATGAATTAAAAAAAATAATATGAATTATAATACATCTAATTACTTAATAAAAAAAAACAAACACCATAACAATTCAAAAAAAAAATTTACTTTCTAGACTGTCATATTAAAAGCTGTTACAGTAAATACAAAAGAAATTAAAATATAAAAAGTTGTGCTACTTCACTTTAAAACGTCTAGTGCAGGGTTTCCTAAAGTGGGCCAAGTAGGCCTCCCTTGAGGGCAATGAGCTGTAAAGAATGCCACAGGGGGGCCATGAGGTCATAGTTTGAAACTTACACGAGATCTATTTTCTGACGTTACAGAAGGCGAAGAAAGTCATAGGGGTTTAAATGGTGGTTTTTGAGTAATCTTTTCAAGGCAGCAATAGCTTTTTTTAATTTCCTTTAATGGTACCATCTAAAAAAAGTTTTGGAAACCCTTGTCTGGAGTCTAATGTAGACGTACATTTTAGTGTACATGTAAATCTGAGTTTTCTAAACTTTTTACCAAAAATCCCCATTTAAAAAAAAAATCATTTATCTCAAATAAAATTTATAAAATAACTACCTATAAAAATGCCTAAGACCTTTGTTTTTTATTTTTATCATCAACCCCATAATGTCTAGTGTACATTATAAATTATGAATCCTTGGACCACAGTTTTACAGCTTATGGCCTCTAAAAATTCCTAAATTTTCACATAATATCTAGTAGAGCTTTAAAACTTTCACTTAAATAAAATAAAAACATTTTATGGCTCCTATATCTGATTTTATAAAATAAATACAAATTAAAACGCCTAATATCTTATTTGCTCTCCATCATCAACCCTAGAGTATATCTAGTGTAAAATTCAAATTGAGACTTCATGACCTTCCTTAGGCCCCTCTACTGCTAATCGGCCATTTAGGGAAACCCTGATGTAAATTAACTTATGGCTAAAACTTTATTATTAATAAAGTAATTAAAAATTATACGTTTTAAACAGTTACTAAAAACAACATTAAATTGCTTAATGTTTGTTAAACATGCAGATACTTTTAGTAAACTTTTAATAGGTAATTAAAGACATAATCAATAGTAATTTAGAGAAAAGAATATAAAATTAATTACATAACAACTATTTTTTGTTAAGTTTGTAGTTAATTTTATAAAAATATAATCAAAGATCATCATTTTAAGGCAAAAACTGTAAGAAAAGCTTATAAAAATTTAAATACCCCTAGGTACACAAAAGTAATAGACAATAAATATTTAACAAAAACTGAAAACTAAACTGCTTAATTAAAAAATAAAAATTTTATTACTAATAAATATTGAAGTGTAAACTAAAAAAAAATTAGTACAAGAATTTTATATCTACAACATCTTTTAAATATGAAATAACATTAACAGCTTAAAATTAAATGTCACTACTTTGATGTCAAGTTTAAGTAATAAAAATGAAACAGTTAGTTTTTGTGAGCTAATGAAAAAATACCTGAATAGCTAAAAAGAAAAAATAAAAATGGTAATGGTAAATGATGTACAGTATTCTGCTGTAGTATAACCCATTTTTAAACTTTTATTTATTTAAATAAAACAATTTTTTCATTTTTATCAAATTCATTTGCATATATAAAAATAAATAATTCAACATTTTAAGTATAACTGTAGAATCTGATTCAAAACCTGTACATTTTAGTTGCATGAAATTCAGTTAAGAATTGTAGTTTACAAACTGACTTTCAAAAATTATAACTGAGATTAAACAATATAAAGTAAAAAATAAAGTGGAACAGGTGACACTAAAATAAACTGTTTCTAGTGACACTTCTAAACTTTAATAAAAAACTGTACCTACTATTATGTACTTAATTTTTTTACTTGATATTCGACATTCAAAACATTGTAAAGAGCCAGAAGAAAATCTACCAAAAAGAAAAAATTAAGTTGTGTTAGTTATATTTTTCTTTTTTTTTTCTTTTTTTTTATCAGAGGTCGAACATCCTCGAGGAAACCAGTCTACACACGGCTCTGTTACTGCAGCTAGCAGAAAAAAGTTTAATTTGCTTGTGTTTAGTAAAAAATGGGCTAATTGTAATATATTCAAAGTATATCAGACATAATTTACCCGAAATATTAAAAAAAACCTAAATGATGTTTGACTCTGAAAACTACCAATTTGTTTATAAAATAAAATACTTCAGATTTTATAACTATTAGTTTAACTAACTAAAACAGTTATTACTGACACTAAAATAAATTTAGGTTTCAAACAAATAAAGCTTCATATAAAAAAATGATAACAAACTAATTTATATAGATTTAGCTTTTATTAGTATGTGTCGTAACAATTCAAGTCTATAAAGAATGCTAAAATTAGTTTTGTTGTATTTTTATAAATTTTTTAAAAATTATTTGATTTGAATAGTAAACTTAAATGATAAACGTTACGAAACTATATTTAAAAAAAAGAAATATATATCTTTAGTTAAGTAAATATTTTTGACAATTTTCTGAGAAAGGCTTAAAGTAGATGACATTTTGTGATAGAAAACAAACATCTCATTCTTATGTTATCAAGAATAAAAAATGTTTGTAGTATAAAAATCTAAATCATAGTGGAGTTTTGTTTGAAGTTTTGTATGCATCTTAATAAAATTATAATCTTAGACCAAGATACTTTCAATTGCCGAGTTTCATTTATTTGTTCATACAGAAATGATGAATCTAAAACTTAATTAAATTAAAAAGGAATTACAATCCGTCACTTAGTTTAGAATACTTTTGTGATGAAAGATTGAATGTTGAACTGTATAAACTGCAAGATCTATTACTGAAAAGTTGTAACATATATAATGATACTATAGATTTTGTAACTTAATTTTAATAATAACTTTAGAAATAGGTATTTAAATGGTATCTTTTTAGCAATCATGTTGAAGGGTTCCTTAGCTTTTTTAAATTCTTTAAAGGGGGCCGTTTGAAAAAAAGTTTTAGAAACCCTAGTCTGGATTCTAGTGTAGAAAAATTTTCTTAGTATTTACTTCGTTAGAAACGTCTCTTCTCATAAGTGTACGGTAAAATGACATATACAAGGAAGACACCATCTAAATAAAAGACCTTCAAGTATTAAAACATTAAGTTTCAATATATTAAGTTGAAAATAAGTATTGCTTTTTAAAGTATAAAGCTGTGTTAGAACATTGAACAATGCGTTTAAAATCCACTTTATTAGAAATGTCACTGAATGACAAAAATAAGAAAGAAACCCTCGAAATAAGACCTTTAATAATGCAATTAAAAAGTTTCAATGTTTTTACTTAAAATTAAGTAAAGTTTTTGTTAATAGCTAAGCATTAAAATATACGAAGAAAATCAACTTTATTACAAATGTCTCTGTTCATAAAAAAAGTTAAATTTCATATAGAAGCAAGACATCTTCGAAATAAGACTTTTTTGAATGCAGATAAAAAAATATTAATGTTTTAAGTTAAAAACAAGTTTATTTTATTATAAAAGTATAAAGCTGTGTTTGAACATTTAACTACACAATGAAAATTCACTGTAATAGAACTATTACTTCTTTATACCTTTGATATTTTTACAAATTTTTATACCCTAGTTTAACGTTGAATGCTTCATAATTTTTTTAGCTATAGAGCTAAACGAAATCTGAAAAAAAATGTATTTGTGCTTTTCATTGTAATAAAAGTAATAAAAGATAGTTTCAAACGGTCTTAACAATACATAAGTTTATTTTATTATAACAACTATAACATTAAATTTTAACTTCAAAATCAAAATAAAAGTTAGTTTTATTAAATTTGTTTGTCTTAAAGTATTGTAGCATGCATAAAACAGCTGTTTTTTCAATAAAAAAGCTTCAAAAAGTTTAGCTGCCGAACAACCGATTCAGTCAAAATGTTATAGCTTAAGGGTAGTTCAATTCAATTTAGTTTTAGATTCATTATTTCTGTATGAATAGTAAAAGTAAACTGAACAATTGAAAAATATTAACCGTGGTCTGCGATTAATTACTTATTAAGATACATACAAAATTTAAATTAAAACTTCATTGTGATTTTTATTTTAATATTGAAAAAAATTCTTACTCTTAGTAGCCGAAGGATGAGAAGTTTGTTTTCTATAAAAAATTAAAAATACCTTAAGCCTTTGCTAGAATATTTTCAAACATTTTATTTAACTAAAGATGTATATCTCATTTATTATGTTGAGTTAAATAAATGTTTATTATTTAAGTTCAGTATTTTAATCAAATAAATTTATTTGTCAGTTAAAATCAAAACTTAAGTGACCTTGGAGTATTTTTACATTGTTTATTGATCGAAAAAAAAGATACTAAAAATTTTGATTAATGAGTCACACACCACGGACCTTGTACCTTACTTATATTCGCTGCATAGCACACAGAAATTCTCAAAAAGAACTTAGACTCTGTACATTTTAATTCAAAGAATTTTTTATTTATACAGCTTACAACTATATTTTTAAAAAGTTACAGCCGTTTAAAACATGTCTGAATGTAGGAATTTTTACCGTTGTTTTTTCCTTTAAGTTAACTTTATATTTTCATTAACAAATCAAACTTTGTATTTTTAGTTTTAAAAGTGTAAAATATAGAATCTTTTATATTTTATGCTTATAATTTATTATTTTTTAAGTTTTCGCTTATATTTTTCTTTTTGTAAGACGTGCATATATAGAAAGGACTATTTTAATTAAGTTCAAAAAACCAATAAGGATTGATAAAAGGTATCAAAAAGATAAAAATACAAAAAAAATAATTTTGCTATTTGAAGACGATAAGAGCAGTTTTAAGGTATTTGTAAGTTTCATTAAGTAGAATTATTTTAATTTATTTAACTAAATCTAAAGCAAATTTTTTAAAAACTAAAATGATCGAGATTTTTTTTCTTTGCTGACTTAGCAAATATAACGGAAAGCATCTTAACGCTTCAACAGGACTCGAATCCAAGCATCCGAATCTGGATCCTGTCGAAAATAATTTTGAAAAAAGTGTTGGAATCCTTAAAGTGCTTTAAATTACTTAATTATTTTATTTGTTTAAGAATAATATTGTATTTAGAGGTTATATTAAACTTACATTAAATATAACAAGAAATTTTAAACGTTTAACAAAAAACTACCAAATACCGACTTAATTTAGTAAATTACAAACATGATAAGTAAAATACTTGCTTTTATTTTTAACACTTTATCAATTCTATTAAACGAAAACAACACTTGAAAACAAAATTAGCACTAAACAGTCTACGCTTACATAATACTTTAATAGATAAGGTTTTACCTTATCATATTAACAAAGAGCATTACAAACTAATTTCGACTAATTACGCTAAAATTAAATTCAGGTTGTTTAATCAGCAACTATCGTCTTCTATTGAGAAGGTATTTCTCCTCTACAGGAGATCAGAATTGTGTGAACTGAACAAAGTATCTCGGAATTATTAAGTCTTCTTGGCGGCACACGTAGTGGTTGAAATCGTCTGATATCATCGATCTGGAAGTCCTGATTCTCCTTTTTCGGCTGTCCATCTCGTAAGTTTCATTTAAAGCTTCCGAACCGGCTTCGATGTACTTTGTGAAGTTGCTTTTTAGCGTGTTACTTTTTACCGAGTTAACAGACCGATAGTTAACCTTCTTTAGTTTTTCGGATTCTAGTATCTCATTAACAAAAACGCTGATGTTCGACGAACTATCGAATACTTTAGACTTTTCTTTATATTTATAATTAGTATCCATGGTTTTCCTTCTCGAATAGTTAGCAGCTACCATGGAGCTTGATGTGAGGTAGACTCCGGTGCCAAAGGAACCCTTGGTCGACGGCTTGAAACCTTCATTGATTATTCCCATGGCGTTACTGGCACTGGTACCATGGAACAACAATAAATTGTTCTTCTGATTGGCTGTTAAAATGTTATTTATGTTCATTGGTTTAAAATATTGTTAATGTTATTAATTTTATAAGCAGTTTTCTTCATTGTTTGACTGTTTAGACAATTTTGATGTTTGTTGGATGAAAAAGATCAAACAAAAAGAAACCAGACAGGACAAAAAATACTTACTTTGCTGATCATTTTCTACATTACGTCGTGTGACGCGGTAGATCTTGTCAGTTTTGAATTGCTTGCTTCCCCTGGTTGTGTCTTCGATACTTTTTCTGATCAGTTCGTAGTCTTCGTCCGTATTATTCATCTCTTTTATGCAGTTCAACGGGTCTTTAGAGTACAGTTGAGCTAGGGTGAAACTACTGTAAAAAAATTTAAAAACTTGGTTTCTATTGTTTTTTTTTTACATTGGGTCTATTTGAAAAAAAACTTAATTTATTTGAGCCATGATTAACAAAATCAAACTGATAATAATATTTTCAGCCCTTTATATGTACAGAACTAAAAGGGTCATATTTAATTTTATTTATAAGTTTGGATTGAAACGAAGGTCTTAACCACCTAATACACTGTTTATTTAATTTTTTTGATCTTGCTCAAAAAATATAGAACTTAATATTAACTGATATTCAAACTAAACTAACTTTATTAACACTTTAAATGTTTTTTTTAAATAATTTTTTAAGTTAATTAATTGTTATAAAATTATTCCTAAAATATAAGGTTCATCATATTAAATTACATTTAAATTGTGGTCTAATATGTATATTTAAATCAGTATGAACTGCCTGATTACTTGTTTTTAAATATAAAATAAGAATACTTTTACTCAAATAAGCATTTATAGAAAGCATAAGAAAAATTATTTTAGGTTAGAATTTGTTGTTTGTTACATACTTGAAATATTTTTAATAAGTATTTATTACAGCCATCACCAAAAAGTTGAGGCGTTTAGAAATTTTTTATATAAACAATTAACGTTACCACATGACAATCAACAAAAGTATCCGAGAAACCCTACGACCGGTTTCGTACTTGTTCGGGCTGACCAGGCGGTCATTGTCGTGAGAAGTGCTTTATTTTTCGGGCTTTACTCACAAATAGTCGCTTCAGTGCATATGTACTTAAACCCGCTTGGTTAGACCTCAATAGGGGGTTTTCTCAACTACGCCTGCCTGTTGAGTCCAAGTAGGGTCAAAACCAGTCGAGCGTGTCTCGGATACTGTTATTGATTGACATGTGGTATTTTTTATTATCTATTATTAAAGATGTGAAACACTTCAACTTTTTTGGTGATAGCCGTAATAAACACTAGTTAAAATTGATTGAACGAGCGTATACTTCAACGAGAAGCTGACAATGTCATGTATGTTGGACGATTGGGCTGCCTTCAACTTTTCGGGCTTAAGCTAAAAATGGTTGCTCCAGTGCATATGCACTTAAGCCAGCTAGAATAGTTCACAACAATAAGTTTCTCGTGACTATGCCTGCCTGAAGAATTCTAATAAGGACGAAACCGGTCGTAGGTTGTCTCGGATACTGCTAGTGATGGTCGTGTGATAATTATTTATTACATAGGTAAAATTAAACTTGATAAAGTTATTTACAAAAGCATTATATAAAAGGCAATTTTAGTTAAAAGCGATGTACGAGCCAATGTAAGCCTTTGGTAAGTAAAGGTAAGCTTGGTAATAATAAAAGAAGACTACAACTGATAAGTAGAATGGTACTACTAATATATCTTAATATGTCTAAAACAAACTTTGTGCTTAAAAATTAAAACTTTCAGTTTTAACTTTATATAAATAAGCATTGAATAATGATTATGAAGTACTTAATACGAAATACTTAGAAACACGAATTACTTTTATTTTGCTACATAAAGATTTAATAACAGTTACATATTAAAAGCTATGACATTTTTTCAATTTCAATGGTTTAAACCAAGATTTCAAACTTGTTTCATAAATCCCTAAACAGCATAGTTTAAAGAAAATCACTCTTTATTACATATAGCTTTTTATTGGTTACTTTCCCATCAAATGTTTAGCTTCCAACTAGTAATTGCTACCTTATAAACAGTTTTGCCTAATTTTATATTTCGCTTTGTACATTAAGTAGAAATAAATTCAAAAAATGTGCTTAGTCATTTAAGTGCTTAATAAAAACTTAATTTGTCTATTTTAATTTTTTTTCAAATTTAAAAACATGCTTTGTTGACTAGAATAAAATTGATTTAACTGAATTAAAAATTAAACTAACTATTTTTGAATTTTTTCTTTGATTTTAACTAAGTTCTCGTAAACTGATTCACTAGCACGAGTTTCTGTTAAATGAATAACATGAATAATAAGATTTTTCTAAATATTTATCTTGTTTAGTTCAAACTGCAATGTTTACACCAATTATACTTAAAAACTTATATTACATGATCTATAAACTTCAGAGTTAAATTTAAAACACACTATATATTAAAGGTTTTAAGAATAACTTGAAAATTTTTTGAAAATAATACTTAAAGTACCTTTTTAAGCACGCAATGATTACATACAATTGTAGTTTGAATTTACAACAAGGCATTTCAGAAATTTTACAGATTTAAACTACAACTTAAAATAAAAATATCTTATATTATAAAAAATACTTCATTAAATTTAAGTAGTAGTAAACAATTTACCTTTTAAAGAATCGTGAACTTCGCAAAAGACTCCATCAAAACTTATCACAACCAATAAGGAACTACTTTCAGTGTTTATAAACTTTAATCTCTCTTGAAGAAAATAACTAAAACTATTTGTATTATCCAGAAACCTGAACGATGTTTATGCATTTAAATGTATTACAACCTCTTTATTTGTTTACAAAAATCTCATTATTTTTTTTTAAAGTAAGAGAAAACAGTTAAATAATATTACTATCTAGTTTTATATGCCACAAAATTGTTTAACAACATTTTTTAAGTTAAACAATTTTTAATGTTTTGTTGAGTCTTTGAAATAAAATCTTGCAAGAAACAGACAACTTAGAAACTGAAAATTTGCACTAATATTAGGTAATTAAGTATAAGAAGGCTAAAAAATAATCAAGAATGAAATAAACAATAAAACAAAATAACATTTCGATAATTAAAGTTAGAATAAAAAAACATTAACTTTTTTCTATTAAAAACAGTCGTGATATCCCAACCCCAACAAACAAAAGATGAATTCAAAATGCTTGCAATTTTTTTGTCGCACAAAACATTTGAGCAAAAAATATTTGTACCAATGCTTTTTTCATCATGAAGATAAATAGCTGTTAAAAGTTTATAATCATTATTTTGATGCTTAAGTTATGGTATTACAGCTTAAGTTAACATTCATTAGTATAATTTTAAACCTAAATATTGAGTTTAAACATTAACCAATTTTATTTTAAAAACTTTGTAGTGCTTAATTTGTTTTTAATTATATTTTAAGTTATTGGTCAAGCTATATAAATAAACCAAAAGTTTAAAAAAATTGCATAATTGTAGTTTTAAGCTTAAAGTGGATTTTACTAAAATATGTTTATAAATAAAGTTATAAATACTTTGAAATAAAATTTATTCAAAATTAAATGTGTTTAGTAAAAGATCGTTGTAAAAAAGAAATCTGTTGAACAAACATTGAAAAACAGGTTTTTAATGCAAAGAGACATGACATGTAAAAATATAAAATTAAAACGCTTTTGACTGTCACTCCTGCAGTATAATTATAAACTTCATATAAAAACAGATAAATGCAATCTCACTACCCAGAGGTTTTCTACAAGTACCCTTATTTGCTTCATTTATAACTTCATGAAAGGTTTTTGTTGAAAAATTAGGTCCTACGATTTCGTTGAAATATCTTTCAGAAAATTTAGTTTTGAATTGAGTTAAGGCTGCCGTTTCATCGTGAACTTCTTCAGGCACTAAAATTAAATATAAACGAATTACTTGAAAAAAATGCAAGTAAATATCCTAGGTATACACAAGTTAAGCTTTTTTTTAAATTTTATGCAATACAGTAAACATAAAAAACAAACCAAAATAGAACAGGGTTGCCACTTGTTTTTTCCAAATTTTTTTCCAGGTTTTTAAAGTACACATTTTAGGGTCTATTTATAATTTAAAATTAATTCAAAGGTAAGAAATTGTGTTAAATAGTATAAAAATATTAAAAAGATACTGTAAAACTACAGTAAATATGTTATTTGATAAATAAATGTTTCGATGATGATAAAAATTTTGAATTTTGTTGTATATTTTTGGAGTCAAATCGAAATTTTACTACTAAACATGTGAAAATTGTTAAAATTCCAGTTTTTCCAGATTATTTTAATGATTTGTTCGAAATTCCAGGTGTTTTTAGTTTTTTTTCAATTTTTTTTAAATTACAGGTTTTCTAGGTTTTTTGGCATAAATTGTCAAATTCTAGGTTTTCAAGAATATAACAGGTTTCAAGGTAAAGTGGCATCCCTGATAGAAACATAAAAGTATTTTCTTTTAAACTAACTAAGTTCTCTATTTTTTAATATTGTTTGGACAGATCCAAAATCTTTATATTCCCATATATCATCATCAGATGAGTAAATGTCTTCACTATCACTTGAAAAACTAGACATTTTATATATAAATGTTATAGGCTGCAGTAAAAACTAAATGCATTAAAATAAAGACTTTCAATGTTCATATTTCATTTTTTAAACTTAAAACCAATTTAAACATATTTATTTAAAAAACAGCATTTTCATTAAAAAATAAAAATATAATAATGTAAGCTCTAAAACTTATTCCGCTAAATTATAATTCCATTTTTTAGTTACTTTTTTTTAACAATAGAAACTAATTTAATATTTTTTATTTTATACATCTATACTATAAATCAATGCTAAGTAGAAGTTCTCAGTTAATAAGTAAGAATAACTACAGGTAGCTTTTTAAAAGTAACAATATAGCTTTAGTTGTATACTGTTTATTAATGAATACTTTAAAATAAATATCAAAATGACTTAAAAAGTCAGAGAATTCTTTCAAATCAGCAGTTTGTTTTTCATACAAGTATTAGAAAATATTATTTTTCAAAAATTATTAAAATCAAAATCATGCATTTCAAACTAAGAACGTTCTAAAAATTATTTATAACTCTGATAAAACCAATGTGAAACTAATAACCATATATCAACAACTGTTGGAACCAATCTGAATTGAAAATTCAGACAAATTTTACATTAAATACATATACTCTTACATTATATCACTAAGATAAACTGAGAAATCTTAAACTACTATAATGCACAACAATGATAATTTTGTAGTTGGTTGTGATCAGTGTTGCCAATCTTGAGTCAAAAAATACATCCTGTTTTACCCTTATTTAGCTTGTTATTCTGAGCATCTTAAATCATTATAAAATAATTTATTTTTACCCTTAAAATTTCAACTTAATAATTGGGTTTAAGTTTTGAATGACATCTATTATAGCTTATACAAAATATCTGCCCTAAAAACGCAACAGATAGTATTGACATTGACTTTTCATTCCTTATACATATAATAACTAAATACAGCTGAGTACTTTAAAGAACTTTACTGGAGAACTTTTGAAATGAAGTTGAAAACTAAATGAAAAATTATTTAACTTAAAATATTAAAATTTCTAGAAGAAATTTGGCAAGGGCAAAGTTAGTGATGTATGAAAACTTAATTTTGTTTTTATAGATTTTTTTTGTTTTTTCTCTGCTAGGAAACATGGTAGTGAATTAATTTTTAATGTTTTTACCAGATTTTATTTACCAGTTACTTAGATACATTTTACAGCTTTAAGCAGGGGTTGTAATTCTTTGAGTCAAAAAAAAAACTATCCTAAGTAACCTTAAAAAGTCCTGAGTTATCTTCAGTTTTTTCAATCCTTAAAAAAATGTTAACTTTAGAAAATCAATAAAAACCAAGTTTTTCAACAAAATATTCAAACTAAATCAACTATACCTTATTTAATATCTAAAAATAAAACAGGCCTGAGTTTTTCAGAAATCTAAAACAATTCTGAATTTTAAATTTAAGCCTTTAATAATTTTAAATTTGTAATTACTAAAGAGCTCATTGATCGAAATACTGGTTATAGAAGAAATTTTTAAAAATTAAAAATAATCTTTTTCAACAGAGTTAACAAAAAATGTAAATAAACTTAAAAAAAAATTTGAAAATCTTCTTATCAAATATTGATATGAATAAAAAAAAATAATATGAATTATAATACATCTAATTACTTTATAAAAAAAACAAACACCTTAACATTTCAAAAAAAAAAATTTACTTTTTAAACTGTCATATCATAAGCTGTTACAGTAAATAAAAAAGCACTTAAAATATCAAAAGTTATGCTACTTAACTTTAAAACGTCTAATGCAGGGTTTCCTAAAGTGGGCCAAGTGGGCCTCCCTTGAGGGCAATGAGCTGTAAAGAATGCCACAGGGGGGCCATGAGGTCATAGTTTGAAACTTACACGAGATTTATTTTCTGACGTTACAGAAGGCGAAGAAAGTCATAGGGGTTTAAATGGTGGTTTTTGAGTAATCTTTTCAAGGCAGCAATAGCTTTTTTTAATTTCCTTTAATGGTACCATCTAAAAAAAGTTTTGGAAACCCTTGTCTGGAGTCTAATGTAGACGTACATTTTAGTGTACATGTAAATCAGAGTTTTCTAAACTTTTTACCAAAAATCCCCATTTAAAAAAAAATCATTTATCTCAAATAAAATTTATAAAATAACTACCCATAAAAATGCCTAAGACCTTTGTTTTTTATTTTTATCATCAACCCCATAATATCTAGTGTAAATTATAAATTGTGAATCCTTGGACCACAGTTTTACAGCTTATGGCCTCTAAAAATTCCTAAATTTACACATAATATCTAGTAGAGCTTTAAAACTTTCACTTAAATAAAATAAAAACATTTCATGGCTCCTCCATCTGATTTTATAAAATAAATACAAATTAAAACGCCTAATATCTTACTTGCTCTCCATCATCAACCCCAGAGTATATCTAGTGTAAAATTCAAATTGAGACTTCATTACCTTCCTTAGGCCCCTCTACTGCTAATCGGCCATTTAGGGAAACCCTGATGTAAATTAACTTATGGCTAAAACTTTATTATTAATTAAATAAATAAATATTATACATTTTAAACAGTTACTAAAAACAACATTAAATTACCTAATGTTTGTTAAACATGCAGATACTTTTAGTAAACTTTTAATAGGTAAGTAAAGACTTAATAAATAGTAATTTAGAGAAAAGAATATACAATTAATGACATAACAACTATTTTTTGTTAAGTTTGTAGTTAATTTTATTAAAATATAATCAAAGATCAACATTTTAAGGCAACAACTGTAAGAAAAGCTTATAAAAATCTAAATACCCCTAGGTACACAAAAGTAATAGACAATAAATATTTAACAAAAACTGAAAACTAAACTGCTTAATTAAAAAAAAAATTATTACTAATAAATATTGAAGTGTAAATTAAAAAAAAATTAGTACAAGAATTTTATATCTACAACATCTTTTAAATATGAAATAACATAAACATTTTAAAATTAAATGTCACTACTTTGATGTCAAGTTTAAGTAATAATAATTACACAGTTAGTTTTTGTGAGCTAATGAAAAAATACCTGAATAGCTAAATAGTAAAAATCAAAAATGGTAATGGTAAATGATGTACAGTATTTTGCTGTAGTATAACCCAATTTTAAACTTTTATTTATTTAAATAAAACAATTTTTTCATTTTTATCAAATTCATTTGCATATATAAAAATAAATAATTCAACATTTTAAGTATAACTGTATAATCTGATTCAAAACCTGTACATTTTAGTTGCATGAAATTCAGTTAAGAATTTTAGTTTACAAACTGACTTTCAAAAATTATAACTGAGATTAAACAATATAAAGTAAAAATTAAACTGGAACAGGTGACACTAGAATAAACTGTTTCTAGTGACACTTCTAAACGTTAATAAAATACTGTAAATATTCTTATGCACTTAATCTTTTTACTTGATATTCGACATTCAAAACATTGTAAAGAGTCAGAAGAAAATCTACCAAAAAGAAAAAATTAAGTTGTGTTAGTTATATTTTTCTTTTTTTTTTCTTTTTTTTTATCAGAGGTCGAACATCCTCGAGGAAACCAGTCTACACACGGCTCTGTTACTGCAGCTAGCAGAAAAAAGTTTAATTTGCTTGTGTTTAGTAAAAAATGGGCTAATTGTAATATATTCAAAGTATATTAGACATAAATTACCCGAAATATTAAAAAAAACCTAAATGATGTTTGACTCTGAAAACTACCAATTTATTTATAAAATAAAATACTTCAGATTTTATAACTATTAGTTCAACTAACTAAAACAGTTATTACTGACACTAAAATAAACTTAGGTTTCAAACAAATAAAGCTTCATATAAAAAAATGATAGCAAACTAATTTATATAGATTTAGCTTTTATTAGTATGTGTCGTAACAATTCAAGTCTATAAAGAATGTTAAAATTAGTTTTGTTGTATTTTTATAAATAAACTTATTTGATTTGAATAGTAAACTTAAATGATAAACGTTACGAAACTATATTTAAAAAAAAGAGATATATATCTTTTGTTAAGTAAATATTTTTGACAAGTTTGTGAGAAAGGCTTAAAATAGATGACATTTTGTAATAGAAAACAAACATCTCATTCTTAGATTGTAAAGAATAAAAAGTGTTTTTAGTATAAAAATCTAAATCATAGTGGAGTTTTGTTTGAAGTTTTATATGCATCTTAATAAAATTATAACCTTAGACCAAGATACTTTCAATTGCCGAGTTTCATTTATTTGTTCATAAAGAAATGATGAATCTAAAATTTGATTAAATTAAAAAGGAATTACAATCCGTCACTTAGTTTAGAATACTTTTGTGATGAAAGATTGAATGTTGAACTATATAAACTGCAAGATCTATTACTGAAAAGTTGTAGCATATATAATGATACTATAGTTTTTGTAACTTAATTTTAATAATAACTTTAGTCATAGGTATTTAAATGGTATCTTTTTAGCAATCATGTTGAAGGGTTCCTTAGCTTTTTTAAATTCTTTAAAGGGGGCCGTTTGAAAAAAAGTTTTAGAAACCCTAGTCTGGATTCTAGTGTAGAAAAATTTTCTTAGTATTTACTTCATTAGAAACGTCTCTGCTCATAAATGTACGGTAAAATGACATATACAAGGAAGACACCATCTAAATAAAAGACCTTCAAGTATTAAAACATTAAGTTTCAATATATTAAGTTGAAAATAAATATTGCTTTTTAAAGTATAAAGCTGTGTTAGAACATTGAACAATGCGTTTAAAATCCACTTTATTAGAAATGTCACTGAATGACAAAAATAAGAAAGAAACCTTCGAAATAAGACCTTTAATAATGCAATTAAAAAGTTTCAATGTTTTTACTTAAAATTAAGTACAGTTTTTTTTTGTTAATAGCTAAGCATTAAAATATGCGAAGAAAATTCACTTTATTACAAATGTCTCTGTTCATAAAAAATGTTAAATTTCATATAGAAGCAAGACATCTTCGAAATAAGACTTTTTTGAATGCAGACAAAAAAATATTAATGTTTTAAGTTAAAAACAAGTTTATTTTATTATAAAAGTATAAAGCTGTGTTTGAACATTTAACTACACAATGAAAATTCACTGTAATAGAACTATTACTTCTTTATACCTTTGATATTTTTACAAATTTTTATACCCTAGTTTAACGTTTAATGCTTCATAATTTTTTTAGCTATAGAGCTAAACGAAATCTGAAAAAAAATGTATTTGTGCTTTTCATTGAGTAATAAAAGATAGTTTCAAACGGTCTTAACAATACATAAATTTATTTTATTATAACAACTATAACATTAAATTTTAACTTAAAAATCAAAATAAAAGTTAGTTTTATTAAATTTGTTTGTCTTAAAGTATTGTAGCATGCATAAAACAGCTGATTTACCAATAAAAAAGCTTCAAAAAGTTAAGCTGCCGAACAACCGATTTAGTCAAAATGTTATAGCTTAAGGGTAGTTCAATTCAGTTTAGTTTTAGATTCATTATTTCTGTATGAATAATAAAAGTAAACTGAACAATTGAAAAATATTAACCCTGGTCTGCGATTAATTACTTATTAAGTTACATACAAAATTTAAATTTAAACTACATTGTGATTTTTATTTTAATATTGAAAACAATTCTTACTCTTACTAGCCGAAGAATGAGAAGTTTGTTTTCTATAAAAAATTGAAAATACCTTAAGCCTTTGCTAGAATATTTTCAAACATTGTATTTAACTAAAGATGTATATCTCATTTATTATGTATAGTTGGATAAATGTTTATTATTTAAGTTCAGTATTTTAATCAAATAAATTTATTTGTCAGTTAAAATCAAAACTAACTACAAAATTCTTGACTTAAATGACCTTGGAGTATTTTTACATTGTTTATTGATCGAAAAAAAAGATACTAAAAATTTTTGGTCCCAGGACCTGGTAAACAAAAAAACTTTTGATTATTGAGTCACACACCACGGACCTTGTACCTTACTTATATTCGCTGCATAGCACACAGAAATTCTCAAAAAGAACTTAGACTCTGTACATTTTTTAATTCAAAAAATTTTTTATTTATACAGCTTACAACTATATTTTTAAAAGTTACAGCCGTTTAAAACATGTCTGAATCTAGGAATTTTTACCGTTGTTTTTTCCTTTAAGTTAACTTTATATTTTCATTAACAAATCAAACTTTGTATTTTTAATTTTAAAAGTGTAAGATATAGAATCTTTTATTTTTCATGCTTATAATTTATTATTTTTTAAGTTTTCGCTTATATTTTTCTTTTTGTAAGACGTTCATATATAGAAAGGACTATTTTTCTTAAGTTCAAAAAACCAAAAAGGATTGATAAAAGGTATCAAAAAGATGAAAATACAAAAAAAAAAAAATTTTGCTGTTTGAAAACGATTAGAGCAGTTTTAAGTTATTTGTAAGTTTCATTAAGTAGAATTATTTTAATTTATTTAACTAAATCTAAAGCAAATTTTTTAAAAACTAAAAAGATCGAGATTTTTTTTCTTTGCTGACTTAGCAAATATAAGGGAAAGCATCTTAACGCTTTAACAGGACTCGAATCCAAGCATCCGAATCTGGATCCTGTCGAAAATAATTTTGAAAAAAGGGTTGGAATTCTGAATGTGCTTGAAATTACTTAATTATTTTATTGTTTAAAAATAATATTGTGTTTAGAGGTTATATTAAACTTACATTAAATATAACAAGAAATTTTAAACGTTTAACAAAAAACTACCAAATACCGACTGATCCCTGGCCTAAGTCGCGATTTTTAAAATTTAGTAAATTACAAACATGATAAGTAAAATACTTGCTTTTATTTTTAACACTTATTAAAAATTCTATTAAACAAAAACAACACTTGAAAACAAAATTAGCACTAAACAGTCTACGCTTACATAATACTTTAATAGATAAGGTTTTACCTTATCATACTAACAAAATGCATTACAAACTAATTTTGACTTATTACGCTCAATATAAATTCGGGATGTTTAATCAGCAACTGTCGTCTTTTATTTAGAAGGTATTTCTCCTCTACAGGAGATCAGAATTGTGTGAACTGAACAAAGTATCTCGGAATTACCAAGTCTTCTTGGCGGCACACGTAGTGGTTGAAATTGTCTGATGCCACGGATCTGGAAGTTCTGATTCTCCTTTCTCGGCTATCCATCTCGTAAGTTTCATTTAAAGCTTCCGGACCGGCTTCGATGTACTTAGTGAAATTGCTTTTTAGCGCGGTACTTTTTACCGAGCTAACAGACCGATAATTAACCTTCTTTAGTTTTTCGGATTCTAGTATCTCATTAACAAAAACGCTGATGTTCGACGAACTATCGAATATTTTAGACTTTTCTTTATATTTATAATTAGTATCCATGGTTTTCCTTCTCGAATAGTTAGCAGCTACCATGGAGCTTGATGTGAGGTAGACTCCAGTGCCAAAGGAACCCTTGGTCGACGGCTTGAAACCTTCATTGATTATTCCCATGGCGTTACTGGCACTGGTACCATGGAACAACAATAAATTGTTCTTCTGATTGGCTGTTAAAATGTTATTTATGTTCATTGGTTTAAAGTATTGTTAATGTTATTAATTTTATAAGCAGTTTTCTTCATTGATTGACTGTTTAGATAATTTTGATGTTTGTTGGATGAAAAAGATCAAACAAAAAGAAACCAGACAGGACAAAAAATACTTACTTTGCTGATCAGTTTCTACATTTCGTCGTGTGACGCGGTAGATCTTGTCAGTTTTGAATTGCTTGCTTCGCCTGGTTGTGTCTTCGATACTTTTTCTGATCAGTTCGTAGTCTTCGTCCGTATTATTCATCTCTTTTATGCAGTACAACGGGTCTTTAGAGTACAGTCGAGCTAGGGTGAAACTACTGTAAAAAATTTAAAAAATTGTTTTCTATTGTTTTTTTTTTTTTACATTGGGTCTATTTGAAAAAACTTAGTTTATTTAAGCTATGATTAACAAAATCAAACTGATAATAATATTTTCAGCCGTTTATATGGACAGAACTAAAAGGGTCATATTTAATTTTATTTATAAGTTAGGATTGAAACGAAGGTCTTAACCACCTAATACACTGTTTATTTAATTTTTTTGATCTTGCTCAAAAAATCTAGAACTTAATATTAACTGATATTAAAACTAGACTAACTTTATTAACACTTTAAATGTTTTTTTTAATAATTTTTTAAGTTAATTAATTGTTATAAAATTATTTTTAAAATATAAGGTTCATCATATTGAACTTACATTTAAATTGTGGTCTAATATGTATATTTAAAACAATATGAACTGCCTGATTACTTGTTTTTAAATATAAAATAAGAATACTTTTACTCAAATAAGCATTTATAGAAAGCATAAGAAAAAATATTTTAGGTTAGAATATTTGTTTGTTACATATTTGAAATATTTTTATTAAGTATTTATTACAGCCATCACCAAAAAGTTGAGGTGTTTAGAATTTTTTATATAAACAATTAACGTTACCACATGACAATCAACAAAAGTATCCGAGAAACCCTACGACCGGTTTCGTACTTGTTTGGGCTCACCAGGCGGTCATTGTCGTGAGAAGTGTTTTATTTTTCAGGCTTTACTCACAAACAGTCGCTTCAGTTCATATGCACTTTAGCCCGCTCGGTTAGACCTCAATAGGGGGTTTTATCAACTACGCCTGCCTGTTGAGTCCCAGTAGGGTCAAAACCAGTCGAGCGTGTTTCGGATACTGTTATTGATTGCCATGTGGTATTTTTTATTATCTATTATTAAAGATGTGAAACACTTTAACTTTTTTGGTGATAGCCGTAATAAACACTACTTAAAATTGATTGATCGAGTGTATACTTAAATCTCACATCAAGCTAACAATGTCTTAGATGTTAGACGATTTAGCTGCCTTCAACTTTTCGGACTTAAGCTAAAAATGCTTGCTTCTGTGCATATGCACTTAAGCCAGCTAGAATAGTTCACAACAATAAGTTTCTCGTGACTATGCCTGCCTGAAGAATTCTAATAAGGACGAAACCGGTCGTAGGTTGTCTCGGATACTGCTAGTGATGGTCGTGTGATAATTATTTATTACATAGGTAATATTAAACTTGATAAAGTTATTAACAAAAGCATTATATAAAAGGCAATTTTAGTTAAAAGCGATGTACGAGCCAATGTAAGCCTTTGGTAAGTAAAGGTAAGCTTGGTAATAATAAAAGAAGATTACAACTGATAAGTATAATGGTACTACTAATATATCTTAATATGTCTAAAACAAACTTGTGCTTAAAAATTAAAACTTTTAGCTTTAACTTTATGTAAATAACCTTTGAATAATGATTATGAAGAACTTAATACGAAATACTTAGAAACACGAATTATTTTTATTTTGCTACATAAAGATTTAATAACAGTTACATATTAAAAGCTATGACATTTTTTCAATTTCAATAGTTTAAACCAAGATTTCAAAAATTGATTCATAAATCCCTAAACAACATAGTTTAAAGAAAATCACTCTTTATTACATATTGCTTTTTATTGGTTAATTTCTCATCAAATGTTTAGCTTCCAACTAGTAATTGCTACCTTATAAACAGTTTTGCCTAATTTTATATTTTGCTTTTTACATTAAGTAGAAATAAATTCAAAAAGTCTGCTTACTCATTTAACTGCTCAATAAAAACTTAATTTGTTTTTTTTTAAATTTTTCAAATTTAAAAACATGCTTTGTTGACTAGAATAAAATTGGTTTAACTGAAATAAAATTTTAACTAACTATTTTTGAATTTTTTCTTTGATTTTAACTAAATTTTCGTAAACTGATTCACTAGCACAAGTTTCTGTTAAATGAATAACATGAATAATAAGATTTTTCTAAATATTTATCTTGTTTAGTTCAAACTGCAATGTTTACACCAATTATACTTAAAAACTTATATTACATGATCTATAAACTTCAGAGTTAAATTTAAAACACACTATATATTAAAAGTTTTAAGACTAATTTAAAAAATCTTTTGAAAATATTACTTAAAGTACCATTTTAAGCACGCAATGATCACATACAATTGTAGTTTGAATTTACAACAAGGCATTTCAGAAATTTTACAGATTTAAACTACAACTTAAAATAAAAATATCTTATATTATAAAAATTACTTCATTAAATTTAAGTAGTAGTAAACAATTTACCTTTTAAAGAATCGTGAACTTCGCAAAAGACTCCATCAAAACTGATCACAACCAATAAGGAACTACTTTCAGTGTTTATAAAGTTTAATCTCTCCTGAAGAAGATAACTAAAACTATTTGTATTATCCAGAAACCTAAACGATGTTTATGCATTTAAATGTATTACAACCTCTTTATTTGTTTAGAAAAATCTCATTATTTTTTTTTTAAAGTAAGAGAAAACAGTTAATAATATTACTATCTAGTTTTATATGCCACAAAATTGTTAAAAAACTTTTTTAAAGTTAAAAAACTTTTAATGTTTTGTTGAGTCTTTGAAATAAAATCTTGCAAGAAACTGACAAGTAAGAAACTAGTAATTTGTACTAATATTAGGTAATGAAGTATAAGAAAGCTAAAAAATAATCAAGAATGAAATAGACAATAAATAAAATAGCATTTCGATAATTAAAGTTAAAATAAAAAAACATTAACTTTTTTCTATTAAAAACAGTCGTTATATCCCAGCCCCAACATACAAAAGATGAATTCAAAATGCTTGCAATTTTTTCGTCGCACAAAACATTTAAGCAGAAAATATTTGTACCAATGCTTTTTTCATCATGAAGATAAATAGCTGTTAAAAAATTATAATCATTATTTTGATGCTTAAGTTATGGTATTACAGCTTAAGTTAATATTCATTAGTATACTTTTAAACCTAAATATTGAGTATAAACAATAACCAATTTTATTTTAAAAACTTTGTAGTGTTTAAACTGTTTTTAATTATATTTTTAGTTATTGGTTAAGCTATACAAATTAACCAAAAATTCAAAAAAATTGCATAATTGTAGTTTAAAGCTTAAAATGGTTTTTACTAAATTATGTTTATAAAGAAGGTTTTAAAGAAATTGAAATAAAGCTTAATCAAAATTAAAAGTGTTTAGTAAAAGATCACTGTACAAAAAAATCTGTTGAAGAAACATTGAAAAACAGGTTTTTAATGCAAAGAGACATTACATGTAAAAATATAAAATTAAAACGCTTTTGACTGTCACTCCTGCAGTAAATTATAAATTTCATATAAAAACAGATAAATGCAATCTCACTACCCAGAGGTTTTCTACAAGTACCCTTATTTGCTTCATTTATAACTTCAAGAAAGGTTTTTGTTGAAAAATTAGGTCCTACGTTTTTGTTGAAATATCTTTCAGAAAATTTAGTTTTGAATTGAGTTAAGGCTGCCGCTTCATCGTGAACTTCTTCAGGCACTAAAATAAAATATAAACGAATTAATTGAAAAAAATGCACATAAATATCCTAGGTATAAACAAGTAAAGCTTTTTTTCATATTTTAAGAAACATATGAGCAAAAAACAGACCAAAATAGAACAGGGTTACCACTCGATTTAAAAAAAATTTTTCCGGGTTTTCCAAATTTTTTCCAGGTTTTAAAACAACACATTATACGGTGTATTTATAGTTTAGAGTTAAGTTAAAGGTAAGTAATTGTGTTAGATAGTATAAAAACATTGAAAAGATACTGTAAAACTACTGTAAATATGTTTTTTGATAAAAAAAAAGTTTGATGATGATAAAAATTTTGATTTTTATGAAAGATTTTCTGAGTCAAATCGAACTTTTACTACTAAACATGTAAAATTGTTAAAATTCCAGGTTTTTACAGGTTATTTTAGTGATTTGTTCGAAACTCCAGCTTTTTCCAGTTTTTTTTTTTAAATTTCTGAAACTCCAGGTTTTTCTAGGTTTTATTGCATAATATTAAATTCCAGTTTTTCAAGGATTTCCTGGTTTTCAGGTAAAGTTGTAACCCTGATAGAAATATAATAGTATTTTGTTTTTAACTAACTCAGTTCTCTGTTTTTTAATACTTTTTGGACAGATCCAAAATCTTTATATTCCCATAAATCATCATCAGATGAGTAATTATCCTCACTATCACTTGAAAAACTAGACATTTTATATATAAATTTCATAGGCTGCAGTAAAAACTAAATATATTAAAATAAAGACTTTCAATGTTCATATTTCATTTTTTAAACATAAAACCAATTTAAACATATATATTAAAAAAACAGCATTTTCATTAAAAAAAAAATATAATAATGTAAGCTCTAAAACTTATTCCGCTAAATTATAATTCCATTTTTTAGTTACTTTTATTTAACAATAGAAACTAATTTAATATTTTTTATTTTATATATTTATACTATAATTCAATGCTAAGTAGAAGTTCTCAATTAATAAGAAGAATAACTACAGGTAGCTTTTTTAAAGTAACAATATAGCTTTAGTTGTATACTGTTTATTAATGAATACATTTCAAAATTAATATCAAAATGACTTAAAAAGTCAGAGAATTCTTTCAAATCAGCATTTTGTTTTTCATACAAGTATTAGAAAATATTATTTTTCAAAAATTATTAAAATCAAAATCATGCATTTCAAACTAAGAAAGTTCTAAAAGTTATTCATAACTCTTATAAGACTAATGTGAAACTATTAATCACATATCAACAATGCTTGGAACCAATCTAAATTGAAAATTCAGACAAATTTTACATTAAATACATATAATTTTACATTATATCACTAAGGTGAACTGAAAAATCTTAAACTACTATAATGCACAAAAATGATAATTTTGTAGTTGGTTGTTATCAGTGATACCAATCTTGAGTCAAATATTACATCCTGTTTTACCGTTATTTAGCTTGTGTTATTCTGAGCATTTAAAATCATTATAAAATTATTTATTTCTACCAATGAACTTTTGAATTAATAATTGGGTTTAAGTTTTGAATGCCAACTATTATAGCTATATAATGTATCTGCCGATAAAATGCAAAAGCAAGTATTAACATAGACCTTTTATTCCTTATACATATTATAACTAAATATAGCTGAGTACTTTAAGTAACTTTACTGGAGAACTTTTGAAATGAAGTTAAAAAATAAATGAAAAATTATTTAACATAAAATATCTAAATTGCTGAAATAAATTTGCCTAAGCCAAAGTTAGCGATGTATGAAAACTTAATTCTGTTTATATAGATTTGTTTGCTTTCTCCTCTGCCAGGAAACATGGTAGTGAATTTATTTTAAAAGTCTTTACTAGAGATTCTTTACCAGTTCCTTTGATACATTTTAAATCTTTAAGCAGGGGTTGCAATTCTTTGAGTCAAAAAAAAAACTAACCTGAGTAACCTTGAGCTGTCCTTAATTATCTTGAATTTTTTCAATGCTTTTTCAAGTTTTAACTTTTTAAAATCATTAAAAATCATGTTTTTCAATAACATATAGAAACTAAATCAACTATATCTCATTCAATATCTAGAAAAGAAACAGGCCTGAGTTTTTCAGAAATCTAAAAACAACTCTAAATTTTAAATTTAAGCTTTTAATAATTTTATACTTGTTTAACTTAAAGAGCTCATTGAGCAAAATATTGGTTATAATTTTTTTTTTATTTCAAAATATATTTTTCAAGAGAAATAAAAAATAATGTAAATAAACTTAAAAATAACATGTGATAAAAAATATTGATATAAATAAAAAAAGGGATAATAAATACATATAGTTACTGTATAAAAAAAAAACAAATACCATAACAATTTAAAAAACTAACTTTACTTTCTAGACTGTCATATTAAAAGCTGTTACAGTAAATACAAAAGAAATTAAAATATAAAAAGTTGTGCTGATTCACTTTGAAACGTCTAGTGCAGGGTTTCCCAAAGTGCGCCAAGTGGGCCCCCTTTGAGGGAAATGAGCGGTAAAGTTGCCACAATGGTAAAAGAGTCATGAGGTTATAATTTGAAATTTACACGAGATTGATATTCTGACGTTGCAAATAAAGGGCAAAAAAAGTCATAGGGGTTTAAATGGTGGTTTTTGAGTAATATTTTGAAGGAGGCAATAGGTTTTTTCAATTTCTCTTAAGTGTACCATTTAAAAAAGGTTTGGGAAACACTTGTCTGGATTCTAGTGTAAACAAAAAATTTAGTGCTTCAAAATTTTTTATCAAAAGGCCCTACTTAGAAAAATTAGAAAAAAAAATATATCTCCATCAAAATTCAAAAATAACTACCTATAAAAATGCCTAAGACCTTTGTTTTGTATCTTTATCATCAACCCCATAATATATAATGTAAATTTTAAATTATGAATACTTTGACCACAGTTTTACAGCTTATGGCCTCTAAAAATTCCTACTTCATCACATAATATATAGTAAAAACTTTAAAACTACCATTTAAATTAAATAACAACAGCCCCCTCCATCTGATTTATTAAAAAAACACAAGTTAAAACGCCTGATATTTTTTTTTGCTATCCTTCATCAACCCCAGAATACATCTAAGGTAAATTTCAAATTGAGACCTCATGACCTTCCTAAGGCCCCTCTACTGCTTATGGCCCATTTAGGGAAACCCTGAGGTAAATTAACTTACGGCTAAAACTTTAATATATAACAAAAGAAAGGATATGTTTTAAACAAGTACTAAAACAAAATTAATTGTCTAATGTTTGTGAAATATGCAGATACTTTTAGTAAATTGTTAGTAGGTAATTTAAGACATAATAAATTGTAAATTAGAGTTAAGAATATACAAATTAGTTACAAAATAACTATTTTTTGTTATGTTTGTAGTTAAATTTATTAAAATATAAATAAAGATGAACATTTTAAAGCAACAATTGTAAGAAAAGCTTATAAAAATCTGAACACCCCTAAGAACATAAAAGTAATAGACAATAAGTAATTAACAAAAACTAAAAACTAAACCAGTTAATTAAAAAAAAATTTTAGCTAACAAATTTTTGAGTGTAAATTAAAAAAAAATAGTACCAGCATTTTATATCTACAACATCTTTTAATATGAAATAATATTAACATCTTAAACTTAAATGTCACTACTTTGATGTCAAGTTTAAGTAATAATAATGACACAGTTAGTTTTTGTGAGCTAATGAAAAAATACCTGAATAGCTAAAAAGTAAAAAATAAAAATGGTAATGGTAAATTATGTACAGTGTTCTGCTGTAGTATAAGTCATTTTAAAATTTTTATTTGTTTAAATAAAACAAATTTTTATTTTTATTAAATTCATTTGCATATGTAAAAAAAATAATTCAGCATTTTCAGTAATATGTAGTATGTATGTATCTGATTCAAATATATTTTAGTTGCATGAAATTCAGTAAAAAACTTTAATATACAAACCAACTCTCAAAATTTATAACTGAGGTTAAAAAACTAAAATCAAATTATAAACTATAACAGCTGTTTCTTCATAGTGGAATTTCCAAATTTTTATAAAAAACTGTAAATATTCTTATGTACTTAATCTTTTTACTTGATATTCGACATTCGAAAAATTGTAAAGAGTCAGAACAAAATCTACCAGAAAAAGAAAAAATAACTTGTGTTAGTTTTACTTTGTTTTTTTACCAGAGGTCGAACATGCTCGAGAAAACCAGTCTAGACACGGCCCTGCTACTGCAGCTAACAGAAAAAAAGTGTAACTTGCTTGTGTTTAGTAAAAAAAAAGTAAACTGTAATATGTTCAAAGTATATCAGACATAATATACCCGAATTAGTTTAAAAATACCTAAAAATGTTCGACTCTGAAAACTAATTAAATACTTTAGATTTTATAAATACCACTTAAATTACTAAAACAGTAAGTATTTACAATAAATAAGAATCATTTTTCAAACAAATAAAGCTTCATATATAAAACTGATAACAAATTAATTTATATATTTTTAGTTTTTATATAGATTTAGTTAAACTTTAGGCTATTTGTATTTTGTTATGAGACCTAAGTTGTGTAAACATAAAGATTTTGATTATACTGTTTCGTTGTTTTCTTAAAATTTTTTATAAGTTGTTGCTCTGTTTTATTATTTTTTAGTTGCAATGTATTTATAAGTACTTATGTATTGTTAAATACTCTTTGCTTTATTATTATTTACGTTGATTGAATTTTTCACCATATAAGCTAAATTTGAAATTTTATTTTTAATGCTTAGTCAGGCATGGTAAAATTTTAAAACCACTAATTACAGCTGTTTTATTGCTATGGTAACTATAAAGCTAAAGTAACAAGTTTTAGCTTTTTTTCTCTCATATTTTATATTGGATACAATTTCATAAATTAATCTTTATTACTCTTTAGTTGTAAACTTTCCATAATTATAAATTATACAATTTTTAATTTACAATGTCCAAAAAAAATTAAACACCTTGATTGTAAAACTAAAACAGTTTATAATAATAATAATAATATTTTTACATATTGCCTTAATTTTCTTTTTTTATAACAAAATATGAAGTAAATTATTTTAGCTTAAAGTTTTAAAAAAAGAGTAGAAAAACTTTAAATATCATATATTTTTCTCATGTAACTTAATCTTTTATTTAACATTGCCATTTATTAATTATTGTAAATTATTAATCATTTTTTTTGTATAAATTTTTTATTAAGTTAAATACATAAATTCTTCAAGGTACATTAAACTTAAATGTTTTAATATATATATATATTAATCAATAAAAGTTAGAAACAACAATTTAGAGAAATGCTTTAATGTCTTATTTACAGTATGTATAGAAAAAAAAAGTTTTGTTTTGTGCATGCTTTGTCCACAAATAAGAGTTGTAAATTATAGTCTGAATTGTTATAAAGAAATAACTATATAGTATATTTGCGGCTTAAAACTAATCAAAGGTTTATATGAGAAAACTAAAAAGATTTAAGCTTAAATTAATTTTGATATCTTCAGAATAAGAAAACCCATCTTAAGACTAAAAACTAACTATTATAACCATTTTAAAGGTTATTTAGATTTGAGATTAAAAAATCCTACAGTCGGGGATTTTTGATAATGATATATTTAATTTGCAACGCTTATTATTATAATTAAAACAAAGGGTTAAAACAAAGGGATATTTTGTAATATAAAACAAACTACTTATTCTCAGGTTATCAAGAATAAAACATATTTGTAGTATAAAAATCAAAATCATAATGGAGTTTGGTTTAAGGTTTTGTATGCATCTTAATAAATTATAATCTTAGACCAAGTTACTTGCAGTTACCTAGTTTCATTTATTTGTTCATACAGAAATAATGAATCTAAAACTTAATTTAATAAGAAAAGAATTAGATCCCGTCCCTGAAGTTAGAATATTTTTTTTATGAAAGATTAATTGTGAACTATGAACAACTATAAGATCATCTACTTAAAAGTTGTAACAAATTTAACAATACTATTATCTTTGTAACTTTAGTTTAATAATAACTTTAGTCAAAGGTGTTTAAATGGTATTTTATGAGCAATCTTGTTGACGGTGCCTTAGCTTTTTTAATTTCGCTAAAGGGGACCATTTGAAAAATTTTCGACAAACCCTGGTCTGGAGTCTAGTGTAGACAAATTTCTTAGTGTTTACTTTATTAGAAATGTCTCTGCTCATAAATATACGGTAAAATTACATATAGAAGGGATACACTCCCTGAATAAAAGACCTTCAAGTATTAAAACATTAAGTTTCAATATTTTAAGTTAAAAATAAGTATAGTTTTTTTTTAGTTTAAAGCTGTGTTAGAACATTTAAAAATGCATTTTAAATCCACTTTCTTAGAAATGTCACTAAATGACAACAATAAAAAAAACCTCCGAAATAAGACCTTCAATAATACCAATAAATAGTTTCAATGTATTGAGTTAAAATAAAGTACAGTTTTTTTGTTAATAGCTAAGCATTCAAACATACGAAAAAAATCACTTTATAAGAAATGTCTTTACTCATAAAAAAAAAACTTTAAATGACATATAAAAGCAAGACATCCTTGAAAAAAGACACTATAGAATGCAGATAAAAAGTATTAATGTTCTAAGTTAAAAACAAACATAGTTTTTTTTAAAGTATACAGCAGTGTTTGAACATTGAAATATACAATGAAAATTCACTGTAATAGATTTGTCGCTTCATTTATAATTTTAATATTTTTACAAATTTTTATACCTTAGTCTAACGTTTTAAGTTTCATATTTTTTTTACTTATAAAGCTAAAAAACTCTGAAAAAAATGTACTTGTGCTTTGCGTTGTGTAATGATAATTAATAGTCATCATTGTTTTCTTAAGTCAAAATAGAAAAAGAAAACAATGATAAACTTGCATTTTTAAACGTACAAATTAAACGAAAAGAAAATAAATTTTTAACTTTGGTGTACAGAAAGAAAACTTTTACAGGATGTTATTTAAATTTTCAATCAAACTGCAGTTTAAAGAGAAAAGTAAATTTAATAAGAACTTTGTGTCATTGGGCACACCAAATTTGTTACCCAGAGTTGCTACTAGGTGAAATCAAACAAATAAAAACACTATTAAATAAAAATGATAACCCACAAGAGCTAGTTAACAAAACAATTCATTTAAATGTGAAAACTTTGGATAGAATAAAGACAATAGGACCGGAAAACTGTGTAGTTACTTTAGAAATTCGATTTATTAATAAATGTCAGTGATGTTAGCAAAGAGAGTTAGACAATTATCAAGAAATACTTATTATGCAGCGAACATTACAATTATTTTTACCTCTAAACCATTAATAACACCAGGTGGTAAGGATCTAATATCAAAATTAAATAAAAGTACGGTAATCAACCAGTACGGTTGCTGTTGTACAGCAAGTTATATAGGACTAAAAACTAGACATATAAGGAAGAGAATAAAAGAACACATACCAAAATGCGTAGAGAATTTTTGCCTGTCAGATTAGAAAGAAGATATACCGGATAAGGTTTTAAACGCATCTAAACGTTCATCTATTTCAGAACATTTAGTTAATAATTCAACTTGGCAAACAATTATAATATAGATAGATTTAAAGTTATTTAATTTGTATAATGTTTTTGATTTGATTTAATAAGAAGCTATTTGTATTTTGTTAAGAAAACCTGTTTTATATAAGCAAAAAGATTTTGACTATACTGTTTCTTTATTTTCGTAACATTTTATAAGAATTGTTTACATTTTATTTTTGTTTAGTTTTACTGTAAATCTATTATAACGAAAATGGACTTATTTGGTTTTAACTTTTACTAATTGCTTTTGTCTTTAATTTATCTCTTGATTACTTTATGACTACTTGATTACTTGGTTATTATATAAGTGTGTAAAATCTTATTATTTGTTAGCATTGTACTCTACTGAAGAGTATTGCTTAAAATATATTTAGTGTTTTTGAAAGTGTGTGTCTTGTGTAACTTATTGTAACTATAAAAATAAGTTTAACTTCACAAATTAGTTTAAATTTGTAATGAAATATTATTTACTTAAAACCTAAATTTTGTGTACTGTCAATACTATCTGTTAAAATTAAATATATAAATAATTAAAAAAACTGAAGTCTTTAAAATATAACAAACATAGTAGTTTTCAGAGTTGAACATGATTTGATAATTTTTCAGTTATATTTGGTAAATTATATCTGATAAACTTGAATATATTACACTTAGTCCTTCGTTTACTAAACACAAGCAATCTACACTTTTTCTGTTAGTTGCAGTCGCATGGCCGTGTCTAGAGTCTACACTGGTTTCCTAGAACATGTGCGATCTCTGATAAAAAAAGATGCACTATTTTTGATCTGAGTAGAAAAAGAATTTAATAATGTCTAGGAGTTTTGACGCATTATAATAAACTGAAAACAATTTACTTATTTTAACTATTTTTCAACTCAAAGTATAATTCAACTGTCATAAATTTATCTCATAGGTCGATAACTCATAGGTTTTTTGTACTCCAGGTTGTTGGACCAAACTTTTAAAGCGTGTTATTTGTTGTTCATTAAATAATATATGTATAAAAAAGGATTTTAAATAGTAATTAAATAATTGTTTAAATTAAATATTAAGTTTGTTTCAACTGTTCAGTAAGTGATTTTGCAGTTTGTATAATTCAACATTCAATCTTTCAAAACAAATATACTCTTACCTAAGGGACGGAATATAATTCCTTTTTAATTTAGTTTAGTTTAATTTCAGATTTATTTTCTTATATAAATAAAAAAGTAAACTGGACAATTGCAAATATATTAACTTGATCTGAGAAACAAAAAATATTAAGATATATACAAAACTTAAAACAAAACTCCATTATGTCTTTAATTTTTTTATTGAAAACATTTTCTACTCTTGGTAACCTAATAATAAGAAGTTTATTTTCTATAACAAAAAAAAAAGTATCTTAAGCCTTTGTTAGAAAGTTTTCGAAAATTTTATTAAATAAAATATGTACATGTAATATTTTTAAGTAGAGTTTGATAAAACGTTTATTATCTAAGTTTAGTATTTTAGTCAAATAAGTTTATTTATCAATTTAAACTAAAAGAAACTTTAAAATTCTTGATTTGATAAAAACTTTAAGTATTGTTACATGGTTTGTGATCAAAAAAAAAACGATCAAATTTTTGGTCCTATGACCTGGTAAACAATGAAACTTTTGAGTATCGAGTCACACACAATGGACTTTGTACCTAATTTATTTTTGTTGTATAGCACACATTAATTGTCAAAAACAACTACAACTTTGTTCATTTTTAAAATTTAAATCAAAGACATTTTTATTTATACAGCTTACAACTTTATATTTAAAAAGTTACATATGTTTAAATCTTGTCTCGCTTTAGGAATTTTTATCTTTATCTTCAAAGCCACTTAATATTTTTATAAATAAATAAAACTTTGTATTTTTTATTTTTTAAAGTTTATAATATATAGAATTTTTTATTTGTAAAGCTTATAGTTTAATATTTTTTAAAGTTTTCGCTGTTTAGAATTTGTCTCAAATTATGAGTTTGTACCATTTTTATTTTCGCTGCAAATAAAACAAATATTATCAGAGACAACTTAAACTCCGTATTTGTCCGTTTAAATTAAAACTAAAGAAGCTTTAATTTTTCAAGATGACAATTTTTTTTAAGTTACAGTCTTTTGAAACTTTTCTTAAATTATAAGTTTGTACTCTTTTATTTTCGTGTTAAAGCGTACAAAAATTATAAAAAACAACTCAAACTCCGTATTTAAACTTTTAAAGGTAAAAACCAAAGAAGTTATTTTATAGCTTATAAATAATATTTTTTTTTTAATTCTAAGCTGTTTAAAACTTGTAACAACTTAATAGTTTTACCTATTTTATTTTCGCTTTAAAGCAACTCAAATTTTGTATTTATACAATTTAAAGTATAAACTAAAAAAGCTATTATTTTTCTAACTTATATTAGATTATTTTTTAAGTTCCAGCTGTTTAACATTCGTTTTAAAATAATAAATTGTACCTTTATGTTTTCGCTGTAAACAAATATCATTAAAAAATCTCAATGCTGTCCAGGGCATGACGTTAAACTTTTTTGGTGTGCAACACGATTACCAAAAGTATTTTGTACACCAAATCCTAGGATCAAACATTTTAAGCGTATTTTTGTCGTTCAATAAACAATAACTTCATTTGTACACTTTTTGTGGTAAAAACCTTTTTTTATTAGTATATGGTAAAATTTTTAATGTTTTTTTCAGCTTATAAAATGCTTAAATAATGTTATAAAATAGGCATATTGTCAAGTTTACATACTGTATTTTAACATATTTTATTTCACGTTATACATTGAAATAAGAGAACACAGAATGCTTCGTAAGTTCTAAAAAACCAAAAAGGACTGATAAAAGTTATCACAAATATGACATTATCAAAAATGAGTTATTTTGATACTTAAAGACGATTAGTGCGATTTTAAGTTATTTATGAGTTTCATCAAGTAGAATTATTTTAATTTCATTTAACTAAATCAACATATATTTTAAAGACTAAAATTCAAAAGATCAAGGATTTTTGTTTTGATGACTCATCAAACATTAAGGAAACCACCTAAACGTTTCAAAAAAACTCGAATCCAAGCATCCGAATCTGGTTCTGGTCGAAAATAATTTTGAAAAAAGTGTCGTGATATGAATTTACTTAATATGTTTAGTTATTTAAAACTTTTTTTCTTTTTTTTTTTTAAGTGTTTTCAGTAGTTATATTTAAACTCTCATTAGATATTACAATAATAAACAATTAACTTTACCGCAAGATCAACATCTACATCCGAGACAATCCCACGACCGGTTTCGTCCTTATTAGGACTCATCAGGTAGGAATAGTCGCGAGAATCCTCTTTTGTGATATTAAACAAGCGGGCTTAAGTACAAAGTACTGAAGCGACCGTTTGTGGGTAAAGTTAAAAAAATTACACAGCTAAATCATTCACAGCCCAACGTCTCAGACATTTTCAGCTTATTGTGAAATTATAGTCTGCGCTCGTTTAATCAATTTTATTCAGAGCGCAGACTATAATCTCACAATAAGCTGACACCGTCTGAGACGTTGGGCCGTGAATGATTTAACTGTGTAATTTTTTCAACTTTACCCACAAACGGTCTGTAACAACTAGCACTGTTATTTTCTTCCTTTTCTCTCAAAGTTAAAAACGCTTAAATTCAGTAAAGCGCTAGTTATTTCGCCAATTAGTTTTTAGCTTGTAATAATAACATATCGTGCAAAAAAGGTTGTGTTTCCCTCGTATTTCTTGTACGAAGGCGACTGTTTTTTATATTAACTCTTGAATTGAAGTAGTTATTTGTATAGTTTGCTTTATGTTTATCGCAGTTTATATTCATCGTAATACAGCTTTTATTTCTAGAACTCGATTTCTTTATATACAATTAGTTAAGCATTCTAACAATCTAACTATTTATTTAGGCTAAGAATTAAATTATAGTCTAAGTTTAAGTTCGCAATTTATTAAGTCGGCTTAGCTAAATAACTTAGCTAATTTATTTCTAAACATTTAAATACATCACCGATAAGTGTTATAACGCACGGAGTCAGATAATAACCGAATTCGCGTCAATAAGTAACAGTATTATTAAATCACGATAGTTAAAGGTCGCTTCAGTACTTTGTACTTAAGCCCGCTTGTTTAAGATCACAATAGCGGCTTCTCGCGACTATGCCTGCCTGATGAGTCATAATAAGGACGAAACCGGTCGTAGGATTGTCTCGAATACAGTTGTTGTTATTAATCTTGCGGTTAAGTTTATTGTTTATTATCGATGGCATATAACATCTCAACTTTGTTGATGATGGATGAAATAAATACTAGCTAAATATTAAAAAAAATTTTGAAAGTTTAACCAAATATTACTTGAAGTTTTAAAACTTACACTGAACATTACACAAATACCGAACGATCCCTGACCTATGTCACGATTTTTAAAATTTAGTAAATTACAAACATAATAAGTAAAATACTTGCTTTTATTTATAATACTTATTAATTCTATTAAACAAAACAACACTTGAAAACAAAATTAGCACTAAACAGTCTACGCTTACATAACACTTTAATAGATAAGTTTTTACCTTATCATATTAACAAAGAGCATTACAAACTAATTTCGACTAATTACGCTAAAGATAAATTCAGGTTGTTTAATCAGCAACTATCGTCTTCTATTGAGAAGGTATTTCTCCTATACAGGAGATCAGAATTGTGTGAACTGAACAAAGTATCTCGGAATTACCAAGTCTTCTTGGCGGCACACGTAGTGGTTTCGATCGTCTGATATCATCGATCTGGAAGTTCTGATTCTCCTCCCTCGGCTGTCTTTCTCGTAAGTTTCTTTTAAAACTTCCGGACCGACTTCGATGTACTTTGTGAAGTTGCTTTTGAGCGCGATACTTTTTTCAGACAGATAATTAACCTTCTTTAGTTTTTCGGATTCTAGTATCTCATTAACAAAAACGCTAATGTTCGACGAACCATCCAATACTTTAAACTTTTTTTTGTCTTTATTATTGCTAGACGTTCTTTTCCTTGTGGAAAAGATAGCAGCAACCATGGAGCTTGATGTGAGGTAGACTCCGGCGCCAAAGGATCCTTGGGTCGACGGCTTGAAACCTTCTTCGATTATTCCCATGGCGTTACTGCCACTGGTACCATGGAACAACATTAAGTTGTTGTTCTGATTGGCTGTTAGAATTTTATTTATGTTCATTGGCTTAAATTATTGTTAATGTTATTAATTTTAAAAACTTTTTTCTTCATAGATTGCCTTTTAATATATTATCAATGTTTATTGGCTGAAAAAGATCAAATAAAGAAACCTGACAGGACAAAAAAAATGAAAAAAGTTCTTACTTTGCTGATCATTTTCTACATTTCGTCTTGTCACGCGGTGAATCTTGTCAGTTTTGAATTGCGTGTTTCCCAAGGTTGTGTCTTCGATACTTTTCCTTATCAGTTCGTAGTCTTCGTCCGTATTCTTCATCTCTTTTAAAGAGTACAACGGGTTATTGGAGTACATTCCAGTCAGGGTGAAACCGCTGTAAAATTATTTTAAATTTAGTTTTTGTTCTGTTGAAACAAAACTGGAACTTCTTTAGCTATGAAATACTATATTAAACTGATGATTATATTGCAACTGTTGATATAAACAGGACTTAAAGGGTCATAGTTATTTTCATTTATTGAGATAAAGATCTAAAACAGCTATTTACACTATCAATTAAAGTTTTTAGTTATTTCCGACAGAATTCACGCTCAAAAAATCTATAATTTAATATTAATAAGTATTCAAACTACACTAATTATATTAACGCTTTAGATGTTTTTTTTTGATAATACATTAAAATAATTAATAAATTATCATAAAAATATTCCTAAAACATGAATTTTATAATATTGATTTTACACTTAAATTGTTGCTAATACGTATTTTAAAAACAGTATGAACTGACTGGTTTACATTTTTTAAAATATAAAATAAGAATTTATAGAAAGCATAATAAAAATCATCTGAGTTTAATGTTTTTGTTAGTTATGTTTTAAACCTTTTAATTAGTATATATTACAATAGTCACCAAAAAGTTGAGATGCTTCGCGCTATCTATAATAAAGAATGAACGTTACCACATGACAATCAACAACAGTATCCGAGACCCCCTCGACTGGTTTCGTCCTTATTCGGACTCATCAGACGGTCATAATCGTGAGAAGTGCTTTTTTTTTCAGGCTTTACTCACAAACAGTCGCTTCAGTTCATATGCACTTTATCCCGATTGGTTAGACCTCAACACGGGGTTTCTCGTGATTACGCCTGCCTGTTGAGTCCTAGAAAGGACGAAACCAGTCTATGGTGTCTCGGATACTTTTTTTGATTACATAAGATAACATTTATTATTTAAGTTGCGAACAACTTCAACTTTTTTGTGTAGCCGTATAAAAAATAAAGTTCAAATTGATCAAACGAGCGTATACTTAAACCACACATCAAGCTGACAATGTCATAGATGTTGGACGATTTGGCTGCCTTCAATTTTTTGGACTTAACCTACAAATGGTTGCTTTAGTGCATATGCACTTAAGCCCGTTAGGTTAGTTTTCAACAGGGGGTTTCTGATGACTGAGCCTGCATGAAGAATCCTAATAAGGACGAAACCGATCGTTGGTTGTCTCGAATAACTATTGATGGTCGTGTGGTAAACATCATTATTTATTATATTGAAAATATTAAAATTGATAAAATTATTAGTTAAACTTTTATATTAAAGGCAATTTTAGTTAAAAGCAATGTACGAGCCAATGTAAGTCTATGTAAAATAAAGGTAAGTTAGGAAACAAAGAAGATTATAACTGATAAGTATAATGATTATACTAATAAATCTTTATCTGTTCAGAACAAATTTAGTTTTTAAAAATTAAAAATTTACAGATTTAACTTTATAAAAATAATCATTAAATAATGATTATTAAGTACTTAACATGAAATACTTAGAAAAACGACTCACTTTTATTTTACTAAATAAAGATTAAATAACAGTTACAGATTAAAAGCTAAGACTTTTTAAAAATTTTAATAGTTTAAATCAAGATTTCAAAACTTGTTTTCATAAATCTCTAATCAGCATAGTTTAAAGAAATTCACTCTTTATTACATATTGCCTTTTATTAGCTAAATTCCCATCAAATTTTTAGCTTGCAACTAGTAATTGCTACCTTATAAACAGTTTCGACTACTTTTTATATTTTGCTTTGTACATTTAGTAGAAAGAAAGTCATGAAAATTTGCTTAGTCATTTAACTGCTAAATATACACTTAATTCCTTTATTTTAAAGTTTTTAAAAATTTAAAAACATGCTTTGTTGACAACAATAAAATTGGTTCAACTGAAATAAAATTTTAACTAACTTTTTTTGAACTTTTTCTTTGATTTCAACTAAATTTTCGTAAACTGATTCACTAGCACAAGTTTCTGTTAAAAAAAAATTATGAACAATAACATTTTTCTAATTATTTATCTTGTTTAGTGCAAAACGCAATATCTACACCAACTATTCTTTAAAACTTTTATTACAGGATCCATAAACTATTAGCGTGAAATTTAAAACACACTATATATTAAAAGTTTTAAGAATAATTTGAATAAATTTGAAAATAATACTTAAAGTACCTTTTTAAGCACACAATTTTTAAATATAATAGTGTATTAAATTTACAACAATGCATTTCAGAAGTTTCACCTATTTAAATTACAACTCACCATTGGTGAAAAACAAACTATTTATTCTAAGTTTTGAGAATTACTTTATTACTTTTAAATGGTAATAAACAATTTACCTTTTAAAAAATCGTGAACTTCGCAAAAGACTCCATCAAAACTGATCACAACCAATAGGGAATCACTTTCAGTGTTTATAAACTTTAATCTTTCTTGAAGAAGATAACTAAAACTCTTTGTATTATCCAGAAACCTAAACGATGTTTTTGCGTTTAATTGTATAAACAACCTCTACTTTTGTTTATAAAAATCTCAACAGTTTTTTTTTAAGTAAATAAAACAACTTACTACTATTAACAATAAGATTGTTAGCTTAGAAAGTTCTCTTAAAACTGTTTCAAATAAAAAATCATATTCAAGTTTTTGAAATAAAATCTTGTAAGAAACTGATAAGATAGAGACTGGTAATTTAAACAAGTATTAGGTAATTAAGTTGAAGAAGGCTAAAAAATAATCATAAAAAAAAACAAAACAGTTTTTCGATAATTAAGATGAAAAATATATAAAACTTACTTTTTTCTATTAAAAAAAGTCGTTATATCCCAACCCCAACATACAAAAGATGAATTCAAAATGTATGCAATTTTTTCGTCGCACAAAACATTTGAGCAGAAAATATTTGAACCAATGCTTTTTTCATCATGTAGGTAAATAGCTGAATAATAAAAAAAACATTATTTTGATGTTTAAGTTATGATATTCCAATTAAATTTACCGTACATTAATCGGTTTAAACCTATAGATTAAGTATAAACAACAACTAGTATTATTTTAAGAACTATTTAATGTTTAAACTATTTATAATTATATTTTGAATTATTGGTTTAGCTATATGAAATAACCAAAAGTTCAAAAGATTGCATAATTTTAGTTTTGAATTTAAAAGGAGTTTTACTAAAATATGTTTATAAAGAAAGTTCAAATAAATTTGAAATAAAGCGTAATCATTATTGATAGTGGTTAATAAGAGATAATTGTACAAATAATCTGTCGTAAAACATTAAAAAAATAGTTTTTTAATCCGTAGAGACAAAAGTAACAAGTAAAAATATAAAGTTATTTTGATTGTTACTCCTACAGTATAATTATAAACTACATATTAAAAAAAAGTAGTGTCACTACCTAGAGGTTTTCTACTTGTACCGTTATTTGCTTCATTTATAACTTCATGAAAGGTTTTTGTTGAAAAATTAGGGCCGGTGTTTTCATTGAAATATCTTTCAGAAAATTTAGTTTTGAATTGAGTTAAGGCTGCCGTTTCATCGTGAACTTCTTCAGGCACTAAAATAAAATATAAATAAATTTATTAAAAAAAATTGCAAGTAATTAATCAGGCAAAAAAAGTTAAGCTACTTAAAATATTTTAAGCATTTGAGATGAACATGCAAAAAAACTTACTAAAATAGAAACATAAAAGTATTTTGTTTTAAACTAACTCAGTTCTCTATTTTTTAATATTGTTTTGACAGATTCGAAATCTTTAAAATCCCATAAATCGTCATCAGATGAGTAATTATCCTCACTATCAGTTGAAAAACTAGACATTTTATAGGCTGCAAAAAACTAAATGTATTAATATAAGTACTGTTCATATTTAATTTTTTTCAATTTAAAACCAATTTAAATATATAAATTAAACAACAATAGGTTATTAAAAAATCAAAATATAGTAAAGTAAGCTCGATAACTTTTTTTTTTGAATTATTATTTGTTGAACAATAGAAAATCAATTTAATATTCTATATTATATACAGTTATACTGTAAATTAGTTCTAAGTAGTAATTCTCAGTTAATATTAGTAATTATACCTACAGGTAGCGCATGTATAAAATAACAACATAGTATAGTTGTACTAGTTAAAACAGAAAACAGTTTAAAATTAATATTAAAATTACTTCAAAAATCTGAGAAGAAAACACACTACTAGACCAAATTTTTTCATACAAGTATTAGAAAATATTAGTTTTTAAGAATTATAAAAATCAAAATCATGATATGTCCAACTAAAAATTTCAAAAAAAAATTATAACAATGATAAAACCAATGTGAAACTAATGATCATATATCAACAATGCTAGGAACCAATCTAAATTGAAAATTTAGACAAAACTTATATTAGATAGACATAACTTTACTTTTTATTCTTTATACAATTTATAACGAAATATAGCTGAGTATTTGAAAGAAATTTACATAAGAACTTTTGAAATGTGGTTGAAAACGATATGAAAAATTATTTACCTTGAAATGTTTAAATTTATGAAAGAAAACTGCTTAAGCCAAAGTTAGTGACGTATGAAAACTTAATTCTTTTAATTGCTTTTCGGCTGCCAGGAAATTTGGTAGTGAAATAATTGTTAAAATTTTTACTAAAGTTTCTTTACCAGTTACTTTGATATATTTTAAAGCTTGACACAGGGTTACCATTCTTTGAGTCTAAAAAAAACTGCCCTGAGTAATTTTGAACTGACCTGAGTCAATTTGAGTTTTTTCAATCGCTAAAAATGTTCAACTTTTAAAAAACAAAATAAAAAGTCAAGCTTTTCAACAAAGTTAGTTATAAAACAAAATATAGTGAAACTAAATCAACAATATCTTATTCAATATTTAGAAAATTAACAGGTTTAAGTTTTTCATAAATCTAAAACCTATTCTGAGTTTTAATTTCTAAATTTAAATTTTTAACATATATATATTTGTTAATACCAATGATCTCATTAAGCAAAATACTGGTTATAAAACAATTTTTTCAATAGTATAAAGTAGAATTTTCGAAAAAATGTTTAAAAAACAGGAAACCAGTCAAACACGGCCCTTGAGTGTAGTGTAGACAAACCATTTAGTGTTCATGTTAAGCAGGATTCTAAAACTTTTATCAAAAGGCCTCCTTTAAAGAAATTGAAAGAGCTATTGCTCCCTTTTTCTAGATTTATAAAAAAAACTCCTAGAAATAAAAAATTCTAGTACTTTTTTTTCTCTTCATCATCAACCCCAAAATATCTAGAGTAATTTTAAATTACGACTCGTGCCTTTCAGTTTTACAGCTTATGGCCCCCTAAGTTTCCTAAATTTTTCCATAATATCTAGTATACATGGTTGCCACTCGTTTTTTCAAAAATTTTTCTTCAAGTTGTTTATAAGTACACATTTTTGGGTCTATTTTAAGTTTAAAGTTAAGTTTAAGGTAAGAAACTGTGTTAAACAATATTAAAAAAATTGAAAAAATACTTTAAAAGTACTTTAAATATGCTTTGTACTAAAAAAAAATTGATGATGACAAAATTTTTTTATTTATATGATAGACTTTCAAGTAATTTTAAAGCTTTACTGCTGAACATGTGTAAATTGTTAAAAGTCCAAATTTTTTCAAAGTTTTTTGCAAAACTTCTCAAATTTCAGGTTTTTTTTGCCTGAATTGTCAAATTCCAGGTTTTCAAGGTTTTTCCAGGTTCTAAGGTAATGTGCCAACCCTGAGTATAATTTTTAAAACTACTATTTAAGTTAAATAAAAGTAGCTTATGGCCTCCTTTAAAGAAATGAAAAAGTTATGGCTCCCTCCACCTGCATTTTAAAAAACTACAACTAAAACATGTAAAATTTATTTTGCCCTCCTTCATCAACTACAGAATTTATTTAGTGTAAGTTTCAAATTGTGACATTATGACCTTCCTTTGATCCCTCTACTGTTTATGGCCCATTTAGGGAAACCCTGATGTAAATTAACTTATGGCTAAAACTTAAATATTTAAGAAAAAAATACTATATGAATTAAACAATTATATAAAAAAAAGAATTATCTTATGTTTGTTAAACATGCAGATACTTTTAGTAAACATTAACTGTTAGTTAGTAATTAAATACTAAAAATTCTAATTGAGAGGAAATAAAATAAAAATAAGTTATATAAATACTGTTATTTGTTAAGTTTATGGTTAATTTTAAATAGTTAGACAAATACAATTAAAGACAAACATTTTAAAGCAAAAATGGTATAAAAAATTAAAAAATCTGATTACCGCTGGTAAACAAAAATAATAGATAGTAAATATTAAAAAAAAATTAAAAACTAAACTATCTAGTTTTTGAGTTTTATTTATCTATAATAAATTTTGAAGAATAAATAAAAAAAAATATTAGTATAAGTATTTTACAACTACAACATCTTTTAAGTATGAAATAATATTGACATCTTAAAACAAATTTTCATTACCTGATGTCAAGTTTACATATTAAAAATGACATAGTTAGTTTTTGTAAACTAAAGAAAAAAAAAACCTGACTGTAATAAAATAAAAATAATAATGGAAAATGATCTTCTAAATTTTGCTGTAGTATAAATAATCAGTTTTTTAACTTTAAAAAGTTTAAATAATAAAATTCTTTTATTGAATTTATTTGCACATAAAAAATAAACAGTTCAACATTTTTAACTATCCAATTTTAAGTATAAGTGTAGTATCTAATTTAAAATCTGTAAATATTAATTTTATTTTTAATTTAAACTTTAAAAAATTTAGTTCATAACTTCCTTTTGCAAACCGGCTCTCAAATATTAAAACTGAGTCAAAAAAAGAATTATAAACTAGAACAGATGTTTTTTGGTTGAACTTTTAAATGTTAATAACATAATGTACATATTCATATGTATTTGTTTGTTTTTGCTCAATATTCGACATTCAAAACATTGATAAGAATCAGAACAAATCTACTAAAAAAAGGAAAACTTTTTTTTTAAATTGTACTTTTCTTTTCTTTTTTTAGATATTACACTTGCTCGAGAAAACTAGTTTAGACACGGCCCTGCTATTGCAGCTAACAGAAAAAAACTGTAATTTGATGTGTTTAGTAAATAAGTCAACTGTAATACATTCAAAGTATATCAGACATAATTTACCCTTGGCAATTTAAAATCTATTTTATGATGTACGATTCACTCTGAAAACTACCAAACTATCACACAATTAAAAAATTTAGATTTTTTAACTACTAATTTAAACAATTCAAACAGTAAGTATTGAATCAATACTATTGACACTAAAAAAAATTAGGCTTCAAGTAAATAAAATTTCATATAGAAACTATAAACTAACTAATCTTTATTAATATAGTTTTTATTAGTTTATGTCGTAACAATTGTTAATAAATGAAACTTGTTTGATTTGAAAAGTAAACTTAAATAATGATCGTTTATTAAAGTATACATAAAGAAATAAGATATACATCTTTAGTTTAGTAATTTTTTTGGAAACGTTTATAACAAAGGTTTAAATACTTTACATTTTGTTTTAGAAAACAAACTTCTTATTCTTAGGTGGCTAAGAGTAAAAAAAAATTATAATATAAAATCAAAAATATTATGCAGTTTTGTTTGAAGTTTTGTATGTATCTAAAAAAAACATAATCTTAGACCAAGTTATATGCAGTTGCTCAGTTTACTTTTCTTTATTTATACAGAAATATTCAACCTTAAACTGAACTATACAAAACTGAAAATAAAATAGCTAAAATTCTTCCCTTAAGTTAGAAATTTTTTGTTTTGAAAGATAGAATGTTGAATCATAAAAACTGCTAGATCATATACTGAAAAGTTGTAACAAACTTAATATACGAGCATAAAGTTAATTTTATAGGTAAATTTATAAATTTTTCAAAAAACATAAAACTTTAATGTCAATTATTTTCCTTATCTTAAAAGCTATCTAAAATTTTTTTATTTTATTTTAGAGAACGCACCTTTGTCTTAAATTTAAGAAAAAAAAAATTTGGTTTGGGGTTTGAATTATTTCATGGGGTCCCTCCAAAAATAAAGTTTTTTTTTCCTTTTTTTCATTCATATTGCCTTATAACCAAAAATAATTTTTTTTTTTTATTTTTTTTTTTGATTTCCCTTAGTTTGCATGTTATTTAAACTCTTAAATAGTTATTTTATAAATAATGTTGATATCTTTTACGATTTGGCCCCAAAACAAAATGATGTATATTACACTATCATTTGCCTTGGCCATTTCCTAGATAAAAAATTGATAAAAGGAAAAAAATAATAATAAGAATGTGAATTACAACAAATTTAATTAAACTATAATAATTCAATTTTTATAGGATTTGCAGGGAGCGCTGAGGGAAGTAATGTTGGTTCATCCGGCCATTTTAATTAACTGTTGGACAAAATATGTGCGAACTTGAACTTTAAATTGAAATTAAATTGAATAAAAGTTTTTTTTATTAGTTTAAAAATTAGACTATTGGTGAGCTTTTAAAAAATCAAGTATATTTCTACCGTATCTTATATTGCTTATATACATTGTAATAATATATGCTATACAATCAAAATACTAAAGTGCATAAGTTAATCAAAAATTATGCTCTCTGTAAGGTTCAAAAAATATTTGCTTTATTTAAAAACATAAATAAATAATGTTTGTTAAAACTTAAAATGATAAACTTTTAACATGCTTTAGAATAAAAAAACAAAGAAATTATTGTTACAGTGTGTTGTAAGTTTTCTTTTAACTGCGTTTTAAGACAATTTGTCAATAATTTGATTTCATGACAAAAATTTTGTTTTTACTTTTGATTTTACCTTTTGTTATATGATTTAGAAACTATTGTAAAATGTATTTGAAATATTGATGAAATCAGTTTTCTTTTAACTATAGTAACTTACTTTATTAGACGTAAACTAGTAAAACATGTGTTTATATTGAAAATATGTTACTTAAAATAATATTAAGTTTTGTTTACCATTTTTGTTCTTTTTTTAACACAGAAGAGTTGGCTAACTAAAACAAACAGTTTTAAAAACTGTTTGTTTTAGTTCGCCAACTCTTTTTATGTTTTTTTAAATATTAAAATAGTTGAAAACTGCAATTAGGCTATCTAAACAAAATATATTTGTCACTTAAAATGTTAAAGTTGACACTCTCTTAACATATTTAGTAACTTTAGGTTCTTTTAGCGTTATCAATTGCTGATCATATGAAATTAATTTCTTTGTCAACATTTTTAAAAATTGTACAATAGCTTATTTCTAAAACTTTAGTTTTTTCTACCAAAGTTTTATTTAGTTAAAAGATTAATTAAATTGTGTAAATTATAAAAATGTTTGGGTTTCAGTTTATTTCAGACTTTGAATTATCACAGAGTTATAAATAACTTTGACTTACAAAACTAAGTCCATAATTTTTGTTCTCTGCTTTTTTTTAACAGTACTGCAGTGCAAAGCTTTTAGATATTTTACCATAAAACTTAACAAAATACTAACAGACTTTATTTTAAAATGAAATATTTGTTACTACTAGTCCTAATTGCCACCTGCCTAGCAACAGGTTGCCATGGTTTCAAGGTTGAAGGCAGGGTGAGGGGTTGCCAGGGACCCGACAACCACAACGTGATGGCGGAAGTGGTTTTGGAAGGGGGAATTCACCGGGGCTTCGTCAGAACTGAAAACAAGTTCACCATTCATAACGTTCAAAAGGGTTCTTACGTCGCCACTGTGAGTTGTAAATAATTTACTTTGAAGTTGTATAAACTAAAATAAATTGTTGTGTAATAAGCTTAAAGCTAGTAAATTGCAGTTGTTAATAACTCTTTGGTTCTTATGTAAGTTTTCATATTTTTGTGATAGTTTAAATTTAATCAGAGCAAAAACTGTACTGTCCAGTAATTATAAGTAAACTACGAAACTGTTAAACATCTAATCTTGTTGTTTTTTATGTATACCTTTAAAATAACCCTTGTGAGTTAAAAGCTTAGTTTGTATTTAAAATTATTAATAACTCATTGATCTTTATGCATGTATTTCGGACTGTTGTAGTTAAACTTTAATCATAGTAAAAATTTTAACTGATCAGTATTTTTAGATAAAATTTACAAAAATTAGATAAATAAGTTTTGCTTTTTTAATTAGATTATGTAGACCTTTTGCATAAAAGCTTTTACAGGTTTTTTTTAATAAGTACGAAATTTTTAAACAAAAGTTCTACACTCAACAACCTAAATCATTTTTTCAAACACAATTAATGATCTAATAAACTCAACTTAGATTAAAAACATTCAATACTTCAGTTTATGAAACTGATATTGCTTAGTATAACAAAAAAAACTGCCCCCTAGTTTTTTTTCTTCATTTTTAAATTAATTTACTTCAAATTTTTAGGAAATTTTCTTTACAATATTGCAAAAAACTTGTCTAAAACATATTTAAATAAAAATAAAGTGTTATGACCAAAACTTATTTAAGACTAATCTTAAAAAGATTTAAACCAGTTTCTCAAAAACTGAAGGAGGAGATATGTTTTAGTTAAACTATATTTTTTTGTAATTTTAGTTTGCGCCCCTCCTTTAGAACCAACAACATCTCTAAGTTTGATCGCTTGTATCTCAAAAATTACTTTTAATAACTTTATACAAGCAACATAGAAAAATTGTTTGTAAAAAAAACAAACAATCCAACAGGTAAACTGCCCCGGCCAAACGTACGATGAAATTCTCGTTGAGGTCAGCAGCAAGGGAAACGTGAGAGCAAAGAAGCTGAACCTGGCCAAGCTCGCCAAGCCCGAACTGGTCACTTGCCCGCTCGAATTCAAACCAGTCGGAGTGCCCAAGTACTTTCAACAGAGAGAAACCTTCAGGTTGGTTGTAGTTAGTTTGTTTAAAAGATAAATTCTATTAAATTATAAGGCTACTTCCAACAGGGAGAAACCTTGAGGTTGGTTTTAGTTAGTTTATTTCAAAAATGAAAAATTAAAAAAAATGTTTTAGTCAAGTAAAAGTTTTAGTTAGATTATAAGGCTACTTTAAACAGAGAGAAACTATCAGGTTGATTTTAATTACTTCGTTAAAAAATAAGAAATTTAAAAATATATTATAATATAGTAGAAGTTTTAATTAAACTATAATTCCTCTTTCAACAGAGAGAAACTTTCACATTGCCGATGGGGGTGGAAAACAGAGTTTCAATTATTTTTTCTACTAAATCAACTAGGAAAACAGCGATAAAAGATTTATAAGAATGATGAAATATTTGAACAATAAATAGTTATATTTTTAGTTATTAATTTGCCTATATTAATAAAACAACAAAAATCAAAACAATTTCCATAGTTGCACTTTTTAGTTTAAAAGATTATTTATCTAAATATATTTATAAAAAAAAACCAAAGAACAAATAAAATATTTATACTTATTACTAGCAAATAATAAAGAGTCATTATTAAATTAAAACAACAGAAAAACATTAAAAAATGTTTTACTGTGTTTAAAGAAAAAAAATTAATCCTTTGACCGGCTTTTTTCAGAATAGTGAACTACTTTTAAAATGATAGAAACATACAACTTCATACTCACTACTTAAAGATTTTTTACTTGTACCCTTCATTTATAATTTAATGAAAAATTTTATTGAAAAGTTAGGGCCAGGGTTTTCAGTGAAATATTTTTCAGAAAATTTAGTTTTGAATTGGGTTAAGGCTGCTGTTTCATCGCGAACTTTTCTAGCCACTAAGAATAAAATAAAGACGAAAAAATTATTAAAAAAAAGCAAGTTTGTTTTCAATTAACAAAAAATTAAGCTTTTTCTAATACTTTAACGCAAAAGAGATGAACATGTAAAATAACTGACAAAATAGAAATATTAAAGTATTTCGATTAAGACTAACTCAACTCTCTTTTTTTTAATTTGTTTGGACAGATTCAAAACTTTTAATTCCCATAAATCGTCATCAGATGAGTAATTGTCCTCACTTTCACTTGAAAAACTAGACGTTTTATAAACAAATTTTATAGGCTGCAGTAAAGACTAAATGTATTAAAACGAGAAAAACTTTCAGTCTTCATATTACACTAAATTAAACTGAAAATTAATTTAAACATATTAAAAAGAAAAATTTTAAGATATCAAATACGGTAATGTAAGTTCTAAAACTTAGTTTTTAGTGGTTAAAAAAGAATTTTTAAAACACTTGCAATTTTAGTTCAATTTTAAATATATTTAATTTCATATTATTTATTATATAAATTTATACTATAAATCAGTTCTGTGTAGAAATTCTCAGTTAATTAGTAAGCATATTTACAGGTAGCTTTTAAAATATAAATATAGTTTTACCTATATACTAATTATCACTGAAAACACATCAAAATTTATATCAAAACGACTTTTTAAAATTACTAATGATAGAAGTAAACACACTACTGAACACTACTAAAACAAATTCTTTCAAATCAGCAGCTTCTTTTCATACAAGTAATGAAAATATTAGCTTTTAAGAATTATTTAAATCAAAATCATGCATATCAAACTAAAAAAGTTCTAAAAATTACTTTTAACTGTGATAAAACCAATGTGAAACTCATGATCATAAATAAACAATGCTAGAAAGTCTAATCTAAATTGAAAAATCAGACAAAATGTACATAAAATGTTTATAAGCTTACAACACAAAGGTAAAACTATAAAATCTTAAACTACTATAATGCACAACAATAACAACTATGTAGTTTGTTGTTATCAGTGTTGCCAATCTTGAGTCAAAAAAACTATCCTGGTTGACCTAAATTTAGCTTGTGTTATTTTGAGCTTTTTTTAATCATTACAAAATCATTTAATCTAACTATTGAGATTTTGAATTAAAATTTTATGTTAAAGTCTTAAATCTCAACCATTATAGGTTATTAAACTTATCCAACCTAAAAACGCGAAAGAAGCTATTGACAGAGGCTTTTTCATACCTTTTACATCTTATAACTAAATATAGCTGAGTATTTGAAAGAACTTAACTTAAAAAAATTTGTAATGAAGTTAAAAAGAAAATGAAATTTTTTTACCTTAAAGTATTTAAGTTTCTGTAAAAAAAACTGCCTAAGCCAAATGTATGAAAATTTAAGTCTTACATAGTTTATTGCTCTTCCCTTTCAGAAAAAATAGCAGTTAATTAATTGTTATTTTTTTACTAGAGTTTTCCAACCAGTTACTTTAATACATTTTAAAGCTTTTTACATGGTTGCCATTTTTAAGTCAAAAAAACTGTCCTGAAAGACCTTAAACTGTCCCATGTCACTTTGAGTTTTTTTAATCCTTTAAAAAATTTAAGTCAAAAAACTAAGTTTTTCAACGAAATTTGGTATAAAACAAAAATTATTGAATCTAAATCAACTATACATCACTCAATATCTAGGAAAAAAACAGGTCGAGTTTTTTGGAAATCTGAGAAATATTCTGAATTTTATATTTAAAATTTTAATTTTAAATATTTATAACTTTGTTTACACTAGTGAGCTCATTGAGCAAAATACTTGATATAGAAGGAATTTTTGATTAGTATAAAATACTTTTTTAACAGAACTACCAAAAAATGCAAATAAACTTTTAAAAGCTTTTTTGTAAATTTGTTTAAACAATTATTGATAAAAATTAATTTTAATAATACATATACTTACTTTAAAAAAAAACAAAACATTTTTAAACATTAACTTTATTTTCAGAATTGTTTTATCAAAAACTATTACAAAAAGTACAAAAGAATTCATAAATATCAAAAGTTATGCTACTCCAGTTTCAAACTTCTAGAGCAGGTTTACCAAAGTAAGCCAAGTGGCCCCTTGGGGGCTATGACAGATATCCAGGGATGATAGACATGAGCAGTAAAGGAGCCACAGGGGAGCCATTAGGTCATAATAATTATTCTGGAGTTGCCGAAAAGTAACATAAAATAAAAGGTCCTAGATATTTAAAGGTAGTTTTTGAGTAATCATGTTTAAGGGTGCCATTAGCTTTATTAATTTCGCTAAAGAGGGCCATTTGAAAAAAAAAAGAGAAACCCTGGTCTGTAGACAAACTTCTTAACTTTTACTTCGTTAGAAATGTCTCTGGTTATAAAAATACGGTAAAATGACAAAAAGAGGAAAGACAACCTCGAAATAAGACCCTTAAGAATACAGATAAAAAATATTAATGTTCTAAGTTAAAAACAAAGATAGTTTTAATAAAAGTAAATAGCTGTGTTTAAAAATTTAAATATACAATTAAGTTCACTGAAATAGAAATGTCTTTTCTTTTATACCTTTGATATTTTTATAAGTTTCTATATCCTAGTTTAACATTTAAAATTTCACATTTTTTTTTTAGTTATAGAGGTAAACAAACTCTGAAAAAATGTATTTGTACTTTTTGTTGAGTAATAATAAATTATTTTAAACGGCCGTAACAACACTTAAGTTTTTTTTATTACAATAAGCATAACATTAGGTTACAACTTAAAGATAAAAAAAAAATGGTTTTATTAAAACTTTTTGGTCTTTAAAAAATTAGCCTGCAGAAAACAGCTGATTTACCGATAATAAAGCTGAAAAAGTTAACCTGCTAAAAAATTGAGTAAGTGAAAATATTGATCTGTAGTAACCTATTTTTAGAAAACTAAGCCTATAAAATCTTAGCCCAAAAAGAAAGCAATTGAAAACTATAAGTGAGATATAATCTACCTACTGGACATATAAATTATTAAAGAAACTGCTGTTCTACTCTTAAAACAATCAGTAAAAAGCTGTCTAATACTTTAATTTTTTCATGATATGAAAGACTTTAAAAATCTCAACGCCAGGTTAATTTAGAATATTTGCAAGCGTTCTATTTTGAATTCAAACCAAAAAGTATTCTTAAGTAGAAAATAAATATTTTAGAAAATATATAATCGTTTATATTTGAAATTAAGTTTGTTACAATTTTTTAATAGATGATCTAACAGTTTATATAATTTAACATTCAATCTTTCAAATCAAAAATGTTATAGCTTTAGGGTAGTTCAATTTTATTTAATTCTGTTTTAGAATCATTCTTTCTGTATGAATAATAAAAGTAAGCTGGGCAGTTGCAAAATATTAACCGTGGTCTGCAATTAAATATTTATTAAGAAACATACAAAATCTCAAACAAAACTCCATAATTATTTTTATTTTATTGATACAATAATTTTTACTGTTGGTAACCTAGGAATGATAAGTTGGTTTTTTATAACAAATGTTAAATATTTTAAGCCTTTTGAGAAACTTTTCCAAAAGTTTTTTTAGACTAAAGACGTATGTCTCATTTTTTGTATTCACTTTAATAAACGCTTATTACTTAAGTTTACTAATTAAATTTAATAAGTTTTTTTAAATAACAATTTAAAACAAAACTTCTTTTAAGATTCTTAGTAGACTTAAAATATTGTTACAAGACAAACTACTAAAAACTATGTCTATGAAAATAAGTTTATTACAGTTTTTCTTATGAAGTATTATTTACTTAAAATATACGATGAAAAACCACTTTATCGTAAATGTCACTAAATTATATAAATAAGGAAGAAACTTTCGAAATAAGACCTTCAAAAATGCAAGCATAAAGTTTCAATATTTTAGGTAAAAAATAAATATGTTTTTTTTTAAAAGTATATCCCTAAATATTGAAATATACGACAGAAAACCACTATACAATAATATGTCTAGTTTTAACGTTTTTACATATTAATAGTTATAGCTTTTTTTCAAGTATAAAGCTGTGTTTGAACATTGAAACATGCAATGAAAAGTCACAGTATTTGGAATGTCACTTATTTTATACCTTTAATATTTAAAAAAATGTTTGACCCTAGTTTAACGTTTAATTTATATTTTAGAAAATATTACTGCAAAGTTTGAGTAAAGTATTTAAAGAGTTGTTAGTTTTAGAGCAAATCAATTTCTGAAAAAATTGTACTTGGCTTTTCTTTAAGTAATAACAATTAACTTTCAACGGTCGTAACAATAATTAAATTTTTTCTATTATAAAAGTCGTAATATTAGATAATAACTTAAAAAACACTTCTATAAATTTGTTGGTCTTAAAAAAATCTAGCCTGCATAAAATAGCTTATTTACCAAAAATTAAGCTAAAAAAAAAGAGCGTTAATTTAGCTCGGTTAGCATGCATTTTTTTGCAATCTAAAAAAATGTCAATCTTTTGATCCAAATGTTTTCCTTATCTTAATACTGAATACGATTATTTTTTTCTAGAGAACGCTTCTTTGGCTTTAGATGAAAAAAAATCATTGGATTCGGGTTTGACTTTTCGAGTGGGGTACCTTAGAAAAAAAAATGTTTTTTTGGGTATTTCTACTCCAACCGCTGTTTTGGCCTAGAAAACTTAGCTTAGAAAATCTTAGCTTAAAAAAAGTTAATAATGTTAATATAGCATATTTTCAAGCATTCGGTTTTCCATTTAAACCAAAAGGAATTACTAATATGTTTAAATTTAATAATAAGAATGTTTAAATTTAATATTAAGCTTGTTACAACGCGTGGATTGAAAACTCGTTTTTTTTTGTGATCATTCCAAACTACCTTTAAACTAACGTTCTTTAATTTAATATTAGTTATAATTTAAATACCAGGTCCAAATATCTAAATAAAAAGGGTGAACGACTATTCTAGTTCGCACAATTCGAATTTTTTTTTTCAATTACAAAATGGAGTATAAATGTAATTTACTTATTAATATCTATAATTTGCAAAATTTTAAGATACAGTTTTTATTTTTTGAGATACAGTTAACTAAATTATAGTATATATTAAGAATTAAAGTTTTTTCAATATCTCAATAAAAGTTCAAAAAAAGGCCTGTAGATATTGAAAAAACCCACACACTTTTTATTTTAATAAATTTATGTTTTAAGGTATGGTGTCTTAAATACTTTTCTTACGAATTTGAATTACCATGTACTAAATATACACTACAGTAACCTCTCTTTTATTTACGCACATTGTGTCCACAGAAAAAATGCGTTAAGATTAAAGAGAGATCGTAAAGATACGAGAGGTACCAAATATACTTACTAAAATGGCTGTTTTTTGAAATAGATACTAGTTAAAAGTAAACTGGGGACTTTCAAACTTTTAGCAATTTGTTTACTTTATTTATAGATATGAAAACAAAATATAAAACTATACATTTATTAAAAAATTGATTTAAATTTATATAAAATAATATTACTTTAGAAAAGTTTTACTAATTTTAATAATATTTAGATTTTATCTTTTTTATTATTTATATGTGACTTATTTGAAACTTTAACTATAGAGTTTAGAACAAATAAATAGGACACAGTAATCTATCCACTAATAGGAGATTGATAATTAATATTATATTATTTTTGAGAATGAAAACATACTCAGTTTAACTGCAGAGCGGATTTTCAAATTGTAAATCTGTAGTAAAATAATAGTGTTAAAAATGACAAATAATTAAAAATTGGTTTGTGTTAAGTTTTTATTCAAAAAAAATTAATAAATTAATCAAAAATTAAATTGATGCTAAACAACCTTTAATTTAAAAACTATCAAACTATAGTCTACAAACAATACAATTAAATCATGGTATACAGTGTGGTATTGATATCTAATGGATTTAAAAAGATAAAAGCTTTTACAGATTTAGAAGTTATGGAATAGTAGATACATAACATTAAGCACTCAGTTCTAATAATAAATTAATAATGTAATAATGTTCAAAATAAAACCAGGAAGTAAACATTAAAAAAATTTATGAAAGCATTGTTGTTGTTGTTGTTGTTAACACAGTTATATTATGATGACAAAGAATAAAATGGCTTTTTGTGAAAAATGTTAGATAAGCGAAAAATAGAATGAGGGTTAGATTTCAGATGTAAAATTTAAAATAAGATAAAAAATTAAATATATTTAGTTGAGAGATGTTCAAAGAGAGTAGAAACTACTAATAATCCAACTCAAAAAAAAATTATAGTAATTCTCCAATAATTATGATTTACAACTGGAAATGGGTATATTATAAAGCATGCACAATTTATCTTATATCTTAATGATATATATTTAACTAAAAAACAGAAATGAAAAAGAGAAAAAATAAAAATAAAATAGTTTTTACAATTTAAGACTGAGAATCGGAATAATATTATAATACATGTACAAATAATAAAATATCCTAATAAAATTTATACCTATGTGAGATATAAACTATAAATATTCATTTAAGCAATGTGGGCATTGGGTTATCAGTTCGTTTCTCTTTTTTAAGGTTTTTCTTTTGTCTGCTAGGGCTATATGGAGTCTTTCTAGGTTGCATAAAATGCACATGTTAGTATGGTTTTTGTTAGATTTTACTGATTCTACTATTTTCCATTCAATTGAGTATTTTATATGGTTACTGTATAGATTCTATCGGTGATTTGTAAGTTGGGTACAGTTTTTGGGTTTGCTTTTAAAAGGTTTGGGAAAGAGGTTTTGTGTTCAATATATCTAGACTTAAATGTTCTTTTGGTTGACCAATATAAATTTTGTGGTCATTTACGGATATGGAAATTCTAGCTTGATATATGACATTACTTAGGCAACACTTGTTATTCACGGGCAGTTTGTTTTTGATCTGTAATTACAAAGTTTTTCGTTTTTGTGTGACTTTTTCGTGAGTTTTTTGTTATGTGAATTTATAAGGGCCATAACATTTTGTGTGCAGCAGTATGATATTTTTATACAATTTCTGTTGATTATTTTGTGATAGATGCTGTCTTTCTAAAAATGTTTATTTAGTAAATTCAGGTAAAGTTTGCCAATTTTAGTCTGTACAGAGTTACAAAAGGGGAGATTGTAATAAATGCAATTTCTTTTTCTAATTTTGTTAATGTTTGTACTATTAAATTGTTTGTAGGTTAAAATATATTTAAAATTACTTTTGTTTAATGCATTTTGGTATAAGCCTTTGATGTTATTAATAACTTCTTCATTTTTAGAAAGTTTGCATAATCTATTTTCAATCATTTTTGGTATATTGTTACGTATAGTTTTAGGATGGTTGGAATTGTTGTTGATGTAGCTAGTTTTGGAATTAGGTTTACGGTAGGGACTGTAGGTGTTTAGGGATAGGTCCAGGGAGACGTCAAGAAATTCTGTGCTAGTGTTGCCAATATCAATTGTAATTTCAATAGACTTTGTAATTACTTGTAATTTGTAATGTTGTAATTCATAATTATAAATCATAATTATTGTAGAAAACTTTTTTAATACTACATATATTGTATAGAAATCTAAGACAATATTAATTTAAAAACATCTTGATTAAAGCAAACAACAAATAAAATCGATTTCGGCTAACGCTTTTCAACTACTTTTGTTAGCAACTAAATTTAAGATTAAATTTTGAGTAAATAAATAGTTAGTGGTTACATCAGAAAAAATCAATTAACACTAATTAGCATAACTGAGCAAAAATTAATTAATTAGACATTTACAATTCATAATACATATATAAAACAGTTGATCAGTAATTTAACTAAGATGATCAACAATAAAAAAAAAAAATAAGCGACAAAATTCAAAAAAAATTAAAAAAAAAAATAATAATTTATTTTAAAAATTTTGTTTTAATTTAATCTATAACAACTTATAAAGATTAGATTTATAAACGTATTGTTGCTTACACAAATTAGGTTTGCATGTTTTTACAAATAAAGATTCTAAAACACTTAGGTGATAATCGTTACGAGCTTTACTTATAATTGAAAAGTTACTATCACTATAGTTCTTTGCACAATCTGATGTGTTTAATAAGTGTTCAGCAATCGCTGATGATCTATTAGATGGTTTTTTTTTAAAGGAGTGTCCATCCAATCTTCTGAGGGAAACGTGTTGGTCCCTTCTTATATGGAATCTCTTAGACGTTCTGCCAATATACACACTTTTCAGTGGCATAAGAATTTGATGAATTTAGATTTTTTTATTTAAAGGTATAAATGGAGGGGTGTTAAGACACCTAAGCTATAAAATCAAAGCAAAAGATTTTAGTAGGCTCCTTATGGAAAGCACAAAGTAAAAATGCCAAAAATACTGATTTCACTTAAAAATATACAATAAACCTAATTTGTGTATCATTAAAAAAGTTAAAAATTTTGTTTTTTGAAATCTGTAGAATTCTAAAATGCGTAACTTAACGAGAGTGCGTAACGTCACGAAAGCGTAAAGATGCGAGAGGTTACTGTATAACTAATAAAATTAGTTCAGCAAATTTATAACTATACTTAATACAACAAATAATAAACTTTTTAAGTCTTTACACAATTGCGGTGAACAAAATGCCAGTGACCAAAACTAAATATTTCAATACTACACTAAACTAAATCTATAAAACAACAAAAGTTATACTTATATGTTTATTTTATTATTTCTTTAGTTTTTTATTTTTTATTTTAAATAATTTTAAGTAAAATGTAATCATAAATTAAAATCTATGTTCGGTTAAAAATAGTAAAACTTTAGGAAGGGTTTACTTTAAAAATAAATAAAGAAAAATAATACTTTTTATAAAATTTTTTTCTATTCTTAAATAGTTTTTTTACTTATTAAAATATTTAGAACACGGTAATTACGATAAGTTAATTTTAAAACAAAACTTGAACCAAATCTAAAACTATCAAAGAATAGTATTTAATTAGTAAAAAAGTAAATTTTTTTTTTATAGTTAAAAAAGATCAGTTTAAAAATTTTAAGTTTACGTACAGTAGGTTTACAATAAGTATGTTGTTTTGTAAAGTTTTTATTGAAAACACAGTTAAAAACCTTTTTTTTTTACTAAAAATTTAAAACTCGATTAAATAAATTATTTTTGACCTTTTTAATAAGGTTTTGAGAAATTAAACCACATATTTTTAAAAACTTTTATGTAACTATTGACTATAAGGAGACTTTAAAAAAAAAACAAAAAACTATAAAAAAATTTTGAGTGGAGTTTTAAAACCCCCAAATCTGTAAATCGAAACAAAGTTTGAACGACCGTTTTATAAGCCTTTATGAGAATAAAAGACAATATTTAGTAACATCAGAAATTTAAAACCAAAATAAAACATCCTTAACAGAAACTTTTTAGTAAAGTAATGACAAAAAATTGTAAAATTAACAGTTTTAGTATTAAAACTAACAAAAAATATTTTTTAGTTATAACAAAGATAACAACACAAGAGTTATTTTTGCTCGAATAGCATTTTTACTACTTTTTTTACCAAAGTTAAAAACCCATTATTTTTAATTTCTTTAACGCTAACTTAGATTTTTTTTCTTTGAACTAAATAACGTTTTTTTTTTGCCTTGCTTTTCACAATAATTTTCATCAAATCAGGGTTTGACTTTTGTAGTGAGGCTCCTTTAAAAATTTAATATTTTAAAAAAATTTAATTTATTTTGGCTTTTCTCCAAAAATAAAACAATATTTTTCTTTTTAAATTACAAATTGAAACCTTTGTTAGAAACTTTTCCAAAAATTTTACTTGAGTAAATATTTATATTTCATTTTTCATGTATAGTTTATCAAATTCATCATTTAAGTACACTATTTCAATAACAAAAGTTTATTTACCAATATATACTTAAGCTAACGTCAAGATTTAAGTAGACATAAATATTGTTATGACACAAACTAACAAAAATTATTTCTACAAAAATAAGTTTATTAATTTAAAAATTAAAATTTACCGTTTTGTGCGACTCGATAACCAAAAGGTTTTTTCTCGCACTAGGTTCTAGAACAAAATATTCTTAGTGGTTTTTCGTCATTTAATAAACAATAACATTGTTTGTTTTTATATAAAATAATATTAACTTGAAACCTAAATTTTGTTAAGTGTCAATATTTACTATTATAATTGATTAAATAAATAAACGTAAAAACTTAAAGTTTTAACAGTGTAAATAATATAGTAGTTTTCAGAGTCGAACATTTTTTAATAGTTTTTTAATTACATTGGGTAAAGTATAACTTAAAAACTTCAGATATATTTCACTTAGCCCCTTATTTACTAAACAAAAATAAATTCTTTTTTTTTCTATTAGGTGCATAAGCAGGGCCGTGTCTATACTGGCTTCCTAGAGCTCTGATAAAAAAAGAAAAAGAAAAAAAAGTATAATTAACATAAGAAAGTTTTTCTTTTTTTATCAAATTTTCTTCTGACTTTTTACTATGTTTTGAATGTTGAACATGAAGTAAAAACAATCAATTACATAAAAACTTCTACAGTTTTTTATTAAAATTTAGAACTTTCACTAATAAACAGCTGTTTTAGTTTATTTAAAAAATTTTTTTTTGGACTTAGTTATAAATTTTTAGAGCTGGTTTGTGAAAGGAAGTTCTAAACTAATTTTTAAAAAATATAAATCTAAAATGCAACTAAATTTTACAGGTTTTGAATTTGATATTACATTAAACTTGAAATTGCATAGCTAAAAATGTTGAGTTACTATATTTTCTATGTACAAATGAATTATTAAAATTGAAAATCGTTTCAGTTTAATGTATAACAACTTGAAAATGATTATACTACATCAGATTTCTGTACATTATTTAGCATTAGTATTTTTGTTTTTTAGTTAGTCAGGTTCTATTTCTTTTACCTAAGCTTGACATAAAAGTAGTGACTTTTAGTTTTAATTTGTTTATCTTAATTCATATTAAAAAAATATTGTAATAGTAAAAATCTAATACTAGTTTTTATATCACTTTCACTTCAAAACTTAGTAGTTACAAACAAATATTGAAACTAATTAGTTTAGTTTTAAAATTTTATTAACTATTTTTTAGCTAAAGTTTTGATTATCTAGGGGTATTTAGATTTAAAAAAAACTTTCTTACAGTTTTTGCTTTAAATTTTGATGTTTAATTATATTTTACTAAAATTAACTACAAACTTAACAAAAAAAAATGTTATGTAAATAATTTGTTTATTCTATTCTCTAAATTACAACTTATGTTGTCTTTAATTATCAACTAACAGTTAAAATTTACGAAAAATATCTATATGTTTTACAAACATTAGTTAATTGATTATTTTTAGTAACTGTTTAAAACATACAATTTGTTTTATTATAGATTAAATTTTTAGACAAAAGATAATTTACATCAGAGATTCTTAAAGTAGGCTACAAGCAGCAAAAGGGCCACAGTGGGCCATGAGGACACAGTTTGAAATTTAAAGTAGATATTTTCTGGATTTAATGAATAAGGCATTTTTTGGTGGAATTTTATAAGTCTAGATTGAGGGGTCCATAGCTTTTATAGCTCCTCTAAAGGGAGCCATAGCTGTTTTATTTTAATCCTGAAAGTAGTTTTAAAATTCTTTTATGGGAAAATTTAGGAAATTTAAGGCGCCATAAGCTATAATTGGGAGCCACAAGTTTATAATTTGAAATTTACACTAGATATTGTGGGGTTGATGATAAAAAGAAAAGAAAAGGTCTTTTGTGTTTTTATTAGTAGTTTTTTATAAATCTATATGAAGAAGCAGAAGGTGTTTTAATTTCTCTTAAAGGGCCTTTTGAAAAAAACCCCTGTTTTACATGAACACTAAGAGGTTTGACTACACTAGACTCTTTACGTTTTGAAGAAGTTTAGCACAACTTTTGTTATTTTTGGATTATTTTTTCTGTATTAGCCTTTGATAAAACATTTCTAAAAATTAAAGTTCATGTATAAAATTATTAAGATAGTTCTTTTTTTATGAAGTAAATACATATTTAATTTTTTCATATTTAATATAAATTGTCATTAATGTTTGTTTATACCAATTTTCTTGAGGTTTCTAAAGTTTATATACATTTTTGTTAACTCTGTTTGAAAAAATCTGTTATACTAATAAAAAAAAATTAAACCAATCTTTTCCTCAATTAGCTAATTAGTACACAAATAAATTAATAACTAATATGAACTTAAGTTTTATTTTAAAAACTCTGGATAGTTTTTAAATATCTGAAAATCTCAAGCAAGTTTTTTTCCTAGATTATGAATGAGGTAAAACTTATTTATTTTCAATATTTTATTATTTTATCACCAATGATGTTGAAAAATTTATTTTTTTCTGATTTATAAAATTTTAATTATTCTAAAGACTGAAAAAACGGACAGTTCAAGGCAGTGGCGTCGCGTGGTATTTTTTTTAGGTGGTGCAGAATTTAAAAAAATATCAATTGTTTTAATAAAAATATGTTTTTACTGTCAAGTTTGAAAACAACTGAACTTTTGCTACACCTGAAGATAAGCTTTGCTTTTAAGGGCATAGGGGGGATGAAGCAATTTGATCTTATTTTATGTAGTTTTTACTAAGCTACAAGATGCTTTTTACAGATTTTAAAAATTCAGTAAATGTTTTAAGATATAGCCGGTCAAAGTCAAAGGCAAAAAAAGGTTCATAATGGGAGGCACAAACTAAAACAGTGTTTAAAAAAATGTTTTACCCCCCCCCCCCCCTTTATGCCCTTAACATCTACTTTAGAATTATTTTACTGAAATTACTTTATACAGTTTTTATTTAACTACAAGTCATCTTTTATCAATATAAAAAATTCTTAAAATTTTTGAGATATGGTAATTCACAGTCAGAGGTACAAATGAATCCTTATTTTTATAATATAAACTCAAACAACAAATAAATCTAATCACTCAAATCATATCTTTTTTTTATAAGTTGGCCTCAAAATCTTTAGATGTTTCTTTTATAAAACAAAAAAAAATTGCTAAATTACATATTTAAAACACCAAGAAAAAAAAAGTTATAACAAAAGTTTTTTTTTGTATATAAAAAAATATATATTGATACTTAAAAATTAAACTTCTCTTCAACAAAAGTATAAAGTTTAAAAAAAATTAGGATGAAAAAGTTTAATTAAAAATAGTTTAAAAATGATAGAGAATATAGGTTTTCAGTAAAACTGTATTTTTTGCTGTTTTGGTTTGCTCCTTGTATAATAAACCATTGTACTCTCTGGCTTTGAGTGGTTGTAACTAAAAGTTTAATTGGAAATTTAAAGTTTATTAAAGAGTAACTATTAGCTTTCTGAAAAAGTTAAAACAAGAACAACATGTAAAAAAGTGCCTATACACCCTCCCCCCTTACTCCTCACTAATTTGCACATTTTTTTTTAAAAACATTAACATTTTTATTAACTTTTTTTCTAATGTTAATGTTTTTTGTTGGAGGTTTAAAATTCAATAGTTTTTTATAGGTATCTTTTCTTTATTTAATATTTATTTGTTTTTCATTTTGATGACAGTATTTTTCTCAGGAGCTCAACTTTTTTAAGTTTAGTTGTGAGGCTGTTGAACTTTTCAAGAATTTTAAAGATAATTTATAAATATGTAACCATTATAGAAGTAAAAGTTTGGTTAGTTAGTTTTCATGTGGCCATAGGGGTAAAACACTTATTTTTTAATTTTAAATAGCCTTGTTATTTTCAGAGTAAAAATTAAAACTGCTTTAGTCAGCCTGAATATTTTTCTAATTTGGTCTGTTTTAATTTATCTTGGGTCATCTTGAGTTTTTAACATTTCTAAGTTATCCTGATTATGAGGCAAGGCAACCATGTTTCAACAATTTTATCTAAAATTTTTGCTTTGTTTATAAAAAAATTAAACCAAAAGTTATATAAAGTAGAGGTAGACTAAATTTTCCTAAAACGTTAAACTACTCTAAGTAATCAAAGTTTCTAAATTAAGGCTATTTACTTTATTTAAATATGTGATTGTTTCAATAATACTATTTTTTATTTAATATAAATCTAAAATATTTTTCTGTAAGAGTGAACTAGAAGTTTATAATAAACTTCTTAATTTTTTTTTTCAGCACTTGAATTTTATTATTTATTTTATTAAATTTATGATAACAATAATCAGTTATAGTTAAGTTTATGTATGCAGATTAAAATAAAAAATCAAATTTTTAAGACTTTGGTGATTTAGGGTTTTTATCTTTTTTTTCAAAATATGCAATTTATGACAAATCTTTTAATAGAAGTGATCTGTTAAATTTAAAAAATCATGTGGGTACATAAACTCAAGTTTAATCCTTTGCAGTAGCTTGCTTTGTTTTTATTTTATGTTTACAATAGCTTGTAGATGATACTTAAGCAAGTCCTGTTTTAGGGAATTTTCAACTTTGCTTACTTACCGCAAGATATTGATATTGCGGTAATTCTTGAAGAAATTTTGCTTTTTTGAGTTCATTTGCGGCAGTCAGCTAAGAGTTTGCAGCAGTGAAGTGGGCAAAATGGTCGTTTTCAAAATTAAAGTTTTAAAAGAGATTTCGTTCAAAAAAATAACGAAAACGTTATAGATACTTATTTTTTTCTTAGAAAATTTCAAGGTGGTGCAGTTGCGGCAGTGCAACACCCCACGCGACGCCCCTGGTTCAAGGTTACTCACAACACTTTTTTTTTGACTCGGAGAATAGCAACCCTGTATTAAGCTTTAAAATGTATAAAAGTAACTGGTAAAAAAAAACTCTATTATAAACGTTCACAATTAACTCACTACGATGTTTGGGGCAGGGAAAACGAAAAAAAATAACAGGGTTTTTTAATGTGGGCCAAGTCGTCCCCTTAGGGCCATGACAGATATTCAGGGGATAATAAGTAGCACAGGGACAAAGGAGGCCATGAGCAGTAACGGTGCCACAGGGGGGCCATGTTTTCATAATTTGAAACTTACACTTGATATTCTGAAATTGTAGGTGAAGAGCATAAAAAAGGCCTTAAAGTTTTTACTGGAAGTTTTTTTAGAAATTTAGTTAGAGGGGGCATAGCTTTTTTAGTTTTTCTAAAGTGGGCCTTTTGTAAAAGTTTGGGAAACCGTGATCTATATAAAGAGAACTTACTTACTTTGGCCTTACATGTTTTTTATAGAAATTTAGATACTTAAATATTTTTTAAATTCATTGAAAATAATATTGCATCTGTTTTCTATAATTATTAAAGACGTTTTGAAGTAAAGTTCTTTAAAAAACTCAGCTAGATTTAGTTATAAGATGTTTAAGGAATGAAAAACCTTCTGCAAATATTTTGCTTATCTAGGGCAGATAAGTTAAATATGCTATATTGGTTGACAGACAAGACCCAAAGTAATAGTTTAAAATCTTAATGGTTAGACCGAATGATTTTATAATGTTTAAAATGCTCAGCATTAACTTGCTTAATTAAGGTCACCAAGGATATAATTCTTGAATCAAGACTGGCAACACTGACAACAACCAACTACATAATTATCATTATAACGCATTATAGTAGTTGAAAATTCTATAGTTTTACCTTAGTTGTGTGAGCTTATGTACCTTTAATGTAAATTTTATCTGATTTTTCAGTTTAGATTGATTCCTAGCATTGTTTATATATGATCTTTAGTTTAAAACTGGTTTTATAATAAATTTAAGTATTTTTTAGACCTTTCTTATTTTGAGATGCACGATTTTGATTCTAATTGTAAAAAAATCCAATATTTTTTGATACTCGTATCAAAAGTAAATGGTGAATTAAAGTAATTTGATATAGTGCTTTGTTAATTTATCTTATTTATGATTTTTAAAGTCAATTTGATACTAATTTTGAAATGTTTTCAGTAAAAAACAGTGAATTTACAAAGTTATGTTGTTATTTTATGAAAAACAACCTGTGGTTATTCTTATTAATTAACTGATAGTTTATACTCAAAACGTATTTAAAATATACCCTGCGTGTTATAAAAAAAAAAATTTAGATATTTTAAAAATTAAACTGAGTTTGTAAGTATTTGAGAATAATTATATTAACTACAAACAGTAAGTTGTAGAACTTACATTTTAATATTTAATATTTTAAATATATAACTTAAGAAAAATCTAAAACATTAATTGGTTTAAAGTTTAAAAAATTAAATATGAACATAATTTTTTTTAAGTAGGTTAAGTCTTTATTGTAGCCTATAAAAGTTGTTTATAAAATGTCTAGTTTCTCAAGTGATAGTGAGGATAATTACTCGTCTGATGAAGATTTATGGGATTTCAAAAATTTTGGATCTGTACAAACGCTATTGAAAAATAGAGAACTGAGTTAGTCTGAAACAAAATACTTTAATTTTTGTATTTTATTCAGTTATTTTACATGTTCGTTTCTATTGCGATAAGTTTTTTTTATGTTTAGGAAATATATTTGTAATTTTTTTAGTAATTTATTAACTTTTGTTTTATTTTCAGTGCCTGAAGAAGTTCACAACGAAGCGGCAGCCTTAACTCAATTCAAAACTAAATTTTCTGAAAGATATTTCAACGAAAACATCGGCCCTAATTTTTCAACAAAAACCTTTCATGAAGTTATGAATGAAGCAAATAACGGTACTTGTAGAAAACCTTTAGGTAGTGAAAGTACACATATATGTCTTTTGAAATGTAGTTTATTTTCCTAAAAAATAGTCGGTTAGAAATATTTTAATTTTATTATTTCACACATTTATATTGTTAATAGACAGTATTTTTTTTTTGATGTTTTCCACTGTCTTATTTGATGATGATTTTTTAAACGGTAGTAATAAGTATAAATTTATATTTAAACAATATAATAATTGAAAAAAAACATTTAGTAAAAATCTATGGTAAAGAAAAAATTCAAAGACTAAAATTTTTTTGTATTTTGGTTATCTAACATAGCTAAACTAATAATTTGAAAAATAACTATATATATTGGTTATATTTTAATTTTATTATGTTCTTTAAAAAAAACTAGTTCTTGTTTATTTATATTTTTTAGGTCTGACAATACATTAATGAACGTTAAACTTAATTATATTTATAAAACTTTAACAAAAAACTTATGTTTTTTTATTATTCAGCTATTTACCTACATGATGAAAAAAGCATTGGTACAAATATTTTCTGCTCAAATGTTTTGTGCGACGAAAAAATTGCAAACATTTTGAATTCATCTTTTGTATGTTGGGGTTGGGATATAACGACTGTTTTTAATAGAAAAAAGTAATTTTATTATTATTATTTTTTAATATAAATATACTATTTTGTTTTAAGTTCTAATTATTCATTATTATTTTTTAGCTTTAAACTACTTATTTACCTAATATTAGTACAAATTACCAGTTTCTATCTTATCAGTTTCTTGTAAGATTTTATTTCAAAAACTCAACAAAAATATGAATAAAGTTTTTAATTTAAAGCAGTTTAAAAAAATAATTTTCTAAGCTAAAAAACTTAGTAGTAATAGAAGTAAATTGCTTAACCTACTTACTAAAAAATTGGTGATATTTTTCATTAAAAAAGTAGAAGCTGTAATACATTTAAATGAAAAAACCTCATTTAGGTTCCTGGATAATACAAATAGTTTTAGTCATCCTTTTCAAGAGAGATTTAAATTTATAAAAATTGAAAGTAGTTCTCTATTGGTTGTGATAAGTTTTGATGAAAAGCTTTACAAAGTTCACAATTATTTAAAAGGTAAGTCGTTTAGTACCATTTAAAATTAATTAAGTATTGCTTCTAAACTATTGATTTTCAAGTTGTTACTTTTAAACTGTCAAACTACTAAAATTTCTGGTTATAAGTTCTAACTACAATTGTATTTAAACAGTGTGGGTTTAATAAGGTTTTTTGAAGTATTATTATTCTTCAAATTTCTTAAAATTGTTTTGAAATTTTAATTGTATACTGTTTTTAAATAAAAATTTTAAAATTTAGAGATCCAGTACTGAAATACTTTAATTATAATTAATGTAAACATAGTAGTTTCCACTAAACAATATAAAAATTTAAAATATCTTATTGTTCATAAAACTTTTTATTTCAACAGATTGTTGTGCTCGTGAATCAGTTTACGAAAACTTAGTTAAAATAAAAGATGAAGTTCAAAAAAGGTTAATTAAATTTTTATTTCAGTTAGCTCAATTCTGTTTTTTCTAGTTAACAAAATTTGTTTTTAAAATGTCAAAAATTAAAAATAAAGACGAAGTAACTGTTTAGCAACTAATTTTCATAGATATGCTTCTATTCAATGTACAAAAAAAATAAAAAAGTTTGTAAAACTGTCTATCTTTTAGCAACTACTAATAAGAAGCTAAAAGTTAATGAGAAGTTAACTGTTAAAAAAGTGATATGTAATAAAAAGTGATTTTCTTAAAACTCCACTAATTATGAGTTCGGAAAACCTTGGTTTTAAACTATTAAAAATAAAAAATATTCAAAACTTTTAATTAGTAAATGTCATTTAAAAATAAAATATCAAAATAAAATATTAGCGTGTTTTGAAATATTGAAAATAAGCTAGATAATAATGATAATTTAATTTTTTTTTAGATTATTTATATTTAATATTTTTTATATTTAATTTTATATTTGATAGAATTTAATAATTATACCAAGCTAAATCTGAAAAAATTGATTTTTAAGAACGAAGTTTGTTTAATATTATTTAAAAATTTTATGATATAACAATAAATTAATTTTGCTTATCAGTTATAATCTTCTTTTAATATAACCTAACTTACCTTTAATTTAACATAAGGCTCACATTACTTTTAGTGATATATTAGATCAAACGCTGAATTACCTACTTTGATATACGTAAACAAATTTTGATATATGTAAACTAAAATAGTCATTGTTCTTTTAGTTCAAACTTTTGTAAACAAAAATTATAATTTCAAGATTATCATAAGAAAATAAACAATGTTCTAAGTTTTTAAAGCATAGTAGCAGTTAATTTATTTTATGTCATAAAAAGTAAAAAATTCAAGTGTAGTCGTATAAGTAGTTTAAAGTTTTAAAATTTACACTAAGACTTAGTATAGTAAGATTATTTTCTTTTTACACTTTTCTTTTTCGTAGTGTTTGAATAAAGTGTTCAAACTATAACAATGTGTTATTTTTAACAAATCATTTCTATTAAACAACTTATACTAATAACAGGGTGCCAACTTACCTATAAACCCCTATAATTTTGTAGTATTTTAAAAATCCCTAGAATTCTCAGAAAAAAATAAAAATTTGTGAAAGTCCTTAGAAATTATATTTTTTTGCTTGAGGATTAAAATTTAAAAGCCAAAACAAAGAAACTGCGTAGTGAAAAAAAAAACCAAATGTAAAAAACGATACGTTTTTTTATTAAATCAAAATCTTTACAGTCCCAGCACAAAACTGCGACTCTATGGCATTGACTAGCGGATATTTTTTCTTACATTTTAAATTAGACACTATTTATCTTAAGTTAGCTTGTTTAACTGAAATTAGAGCTTAAAATTTCTTAAACTTCTGTAAATTTCTTAGTAAGACTGTGCTTATAAACAGTTAGTGACATATTTAACTTTATGAATCTTAAAATATGTTCTTAAAATTTAAAATATTCTTTTTTAGAAAATTTTAAGAAATTTAAGTGGGAACCCTGTAATTAAGTTAATATAGTAAATTATTAATTATTAAAGTCACTAAATTTTATAAGTTTTTTCTCAATTGAAATAACAAAAAATAAAATGTTTAGGATCCGGATCCGGTTTGGTTTCAAATTGAAATATAGATCCGGATCCGGATAGATCTCGAATATAGGATCTGGTAGATCACTAATTGTTTTAAACACTGTTTTTAATTCAAAATATCTTTAATATAATAGTTTTACACATAGTTTTCTTTTTTTTTTAAATTTTTCCAATACAATATTAAATGAACATAACACCCGACCATCAACAACAGTATCCAAGACAACCTACAACCAGTTTCGTCCTTATAAGAACTCATCAGAAATAGTCATGAAAAAATTCTGTTGATGTTTAAACAAGCGGGCTTAAGTGCATATGTACTGAAGCAAATGTTTAAGCATTAAGTCCGAAAATAGACGCAGCCAAGTTTTACAGTCAACGTCTAAGAAATTTTTAGCTTAATGTGAGATCTTAATCTACACTTTTTTTGTTCAGTTTTAACCAGTATCTATTACGGCTATCATCAACAAAAATTAGGTGCTACCCACCAACAATAATAAATAATGAACTTAACAATACGACCATCAACAACATACGACCTACTTTGTCTTTATTAGACTCATCAAGCAGCTATAGAAATGAGAAGTCCAATACTGTTCGGATTTTAACCAAAAACAGTTGCTTTAGTGTATATGCGCCTAAAGCCGCGTGGTTAGACTTTGACAGCAGTTTCTCGTGACTATGCCTGCCTGATAAGTCCTAATAAGGACGAAATTGGTTTGAGGTTTTCTCAGATATTTTTGTTGATGGTTTTGTAGTTAAGTTCATTATTTGTTACTGATGGCACGTAGCATCTCAACTTTGTTGATGATAGCCCTTATAGATAATGGTTAAAAATGAACAAATGAAAGTAGACTAAGATCTCACATTTAACTGAAAATGTCTTATATGTTGGGCTGCGAAATTTGGCTGCGTCAATTTTTTGGATTTGACCTTCAAACGGGTTCTTTAGTGCATATGAACTTAAGTCCGCTTGGTTAGACTTCAACAGTCGTTTCTAGCGATTAAGGCTACCTTATGACTTCAATAAGGACGAAACCAGTCGTAGGTTGTCTCGGATACTGTTGTTGATGGTCATGTGGTAAAATTCATCACTTGTTATTGATGACGCGAAGCATCTTAACTTTGTTGACGATGGCAATAATAAATCCTAATTTAAATGCTGGAAATACGAATTAACGAAGTTTTCAATCTCAACTGATTTTTCATATGATTTTTTTAAATTCTTAATTCAATAACTGTCATCTTATTTTTATAATTAAAATAGGTAACCCAGTAAGTTAAGTATTTTTTAATATTAATTTTAGAGCGCATTTTAAGATTAAATTCAAAGTGAAAAAATTATATTTTAGAATTGATTCTATAAGTAAACAAAAATACAATTTAAGTGCTAAAAAAAAGTTTGATAAAAATACTTATTAATATTTTATTACTAAACTTTTTGAGCAAGAATTTTGTCAGAAAGTACGAAAAAAAAAAGGACTTTATATTGCCTATAGTTATTCGAGAACTATATCTCAGTTTTATCTTCTTAAAGAAAATTACTATGGCCTCTGAGTCCCGCTATACTTAACAGTATCAGCTTGAATTAGTTAATCAAAGCACAAGTAGTTTGAGTTATTTTCGAATAGTGGATCATAAGTGACCAGTAATTATATAATTAAGTTACACAAGACACACAACTTCAAAAACACTTAATATATTTCGAGCTGTTCTCATAAGTAGAGTACAAAGCTAACAAGTTGTAAGAATTTACAAACTTATCTAGTAACCAAGTAATCACGTTATCATAAAGTAATCAAGAGATTAATAAAAAACCAAAGTATTTTGTAACTTTAAAATCAAAAAAGGTCACTTAAGTTATAGTTGATCTACAATAAAACTAAAAATAAATAGAATGAATAAAATCCTTATAAAGTTTTAAGAAAAAAACGAAACAGTATAGTCAAAATCTTTTTGCTTACATAAAACAGGTTTTCTTAACAAAACACAAATGATTTCTAGTTTAATCAAATGTAAAACATTACTACAAGTTTCAATAATTTTTAATATATTTATATTATAACTGTTTGCACAAGTTGAACTATTAGCTAGATGTTCTATAATAGATGAACGTTTAGATGCGTTTATAACCTTAACCGGTATATCATCTTTATCATCTGAAAAGCTGAAATTATGTACACTTTTTGGTACATGATCTTTTATTCTTTTCTTAAGATGACTTGTCGTTAGTCCAATATAACTAGCTGTACAACAGCAGCTGTATTGGTAGATTACCATACTTTTATTCAAGTTTAATATTGAATCGTTACCACCTTGTGTTAATAATGGCTTAGAACTAATACCTGTGTCTTGTGTAACTTACTGTATAACTCTCGATTAGAACAAGCCCTTATTCAATAAAATCAAAAGAATGAAACTTAAGTAACTTAACAGCGATTGCATTCTGAATGAACTGTACTCCAAATATCCGCTGTATCGCATAAAAGAGATGAAGAATACAGACGAAGACTACGAACTGATCAGGAAATGTATTGAAGACACAATCAGGGGAACCGCACAAATCAAAACTGACAAGATCTACCGTGTCACACGACGAAATGAAACAAATGATCAGCAAAGTATGATTTTTTTCAATTTTTTGTCCTGTCTGGTTTCTTTATTTATCTTTTTCAGCTACTAATCATCAATAATGTTTTAACAACCAACTAATGAATAAAATGCTTTTAAAACAAATAAAACTAACCTTTTTTGCTAATCAAACATCAATAAAATTATTCTAACAGCCAATAAGAAGAACAATTTAATGTTGTTCCATGGTACCAGTGCCAGTAACGCCATGGGAATAATCGAAGGAGGTTTCAAGCCATCGACCCAGGGATTATTTGGCGCCGGAGTTTACCTCACATCAAGCTCCATGTGCGCTGCTAAATTTTCCACATGGAAAACCTTAAGAAGCAATTATAAAAATGATAAAAGGTTGAAAAATTCGGATTGTTCGTCGAACATCAGCGTATTTGTTAATGAGATACTAGAATCCGAGAAGCTAAATGTGGTTAAATGTGGGTCTGAAAGAAGAACTGCGCCCAAAAGCAGCTTCACAAAGTACATTAAAGACGATCTGGTAGTTTTAAATGAAACTTACGAGACAGACAGCCGAGGGAGGAGAATCAGGACCTCTAGTTCGGTGACATCAGACGATTACAATCACTACGTGTGTCATGAAGACTTTGTCATTCCAAGGTACTATGTTCAGTTCAGAATTGAGAGGAGAAAATTTCTCAAGAGAAGGCGATAGTTGCTGATACAACAACCTGAATTTAGCTCTTTGCTAATATGATGAGGTAGTGCCTTTCTTTTAAAGTGTTATGCTAGCGTATACTCTTTATAGTGCTAATATTGTTTCTAAGTTTTGTTTTAGTCTTGTAGAATTAATAAAGTATTTCAAATAAGTATTTTATCTAGTATGGTTGTAATTAACTAAGTATTTAAAATCATGTCATTGGTCAGGGTCAGTTAGTGTTTACGTAATATTTAGTATAAACTTCAAAACTTGAAGTAATATCACGTCAAACTTTTAAAATTTCTTGTTATATCTAGTGTAAGTTTAAATATAACTTCTGAAAACACTTAAGTCTTTTTTTTAAACTAAACAACATAAGGAAATTCAAATTCCAGCAGCTTTTCAAAACAATATTCGACAGGATCCAGATTCGGATGCTTGGATTCGAGTCTTGTTAAAACGTTAAGGTAGTTTCTCTAACATTTGATAAGTCAGCAAAACAAAAAAGCTTTTTTTCACAATCTTTTTATTTTTAAAAGTTAAAAGTTTTATTTTTTGTTTAACATTTTATATGTTTGGGTAAGGTGGTTAGGGTAAGTGTATAAATTGAAATCCGTAAGGGGAGTGCCACATAAGTGACCATGCTAAACCACGATGGAGGTGTTTTAGAAGCTAGCTTAGCTACATCTGGACTGGAGGGGGGTTTCTAACTAGGGTCCATGTCAGATATAGCTTTGAATCGAAGATAAATTCATTCAGAAATTATAATCAAGACAAGCAGCAATGTTTTTTTTTAAGAAACAAAATTTAGTTGGTTCTAAAAGACATTGGTTGATTTTTTTTATCGATCATAAGCTCTATATAAAAAATATCAAATTGGTTGTCATAAAACTTATAATGGTTTTCAATTAGTGTTGAAAGTTGAAGTAAACCTTGAGAAGTTATAGTTTTCTTTTTTTTTGTCGCAAGATAATGAAAAATATATTAAGTTGATGCTAAGAGTCTATGAATTCCGACAGTGCTTTTAAAACGGCCAAAATCTACCAAGTGCTGATGGTATACATGTAAACGTGAAGGCAACTCAAGAATATGTTAAACATTTCATCGAGCTGCCTTAGCTGTGTATTTTTAAAATTTAAAAACTTTTTTAAAAGACTGATTCAGAAGATTTGTATGTAGTTTTTCTGCTATAACTGGTTTCGTTTTTTGCATTTCAACTATACTCTTAAGAGCTATTTGATAATGTTCATCAGTATGAAATATACAAAAAAGAAATGCTTTCTAGTTGATGGTACTTATCTTTACAATAAAGTTGTCTGCTTGTTAACAAAACATATTTTTAATAAACACAAGCATGTAAGTTAACGTTTGTGGCGCGACGTCATAATTCGGACATCACTAGTGGGTGCCCCGCTTACACATTGGTTCAACAGAATTTAGAGTTTCAGAATCTGATCAAGCATGTAGGTTTTATCGAAAAAAAAGTATATGCCACGTTTTTAGAAGCATTGGAAAATTATTAAAAGTTTTTATTATTAAAAAAAAAACATTTTTTGATTTTTTCATTATCTACAATTAGCTTTTAGTAAATAGTAAAACATAGGTTGTCACAAAACTTATAACGGATTTTAAACACTGTTAATAGTTTAAGACGACTTTAAGAAGTCAACATTTTCTTATTTTTGGTCGCACGAAAAGAAAAAATAAATGCTGCTTATAGTCTCAGCTCACCGATCGTACCTTCGAAACGGCCAAAATCAACCACATTTCGAAGATATACATGTAAACGTTGAGGCAACTCGACAAAGTGTTAAATATTTTACCAAGCTGCCTTAACTGTGTTTACTTCAAAGTTTAAAATTTTCAGCAAAATAATAATGATGTAGAACTTCTGTTAGTTTTTGAACAAAATAAAGGTACATAACTAATAGCTTTTACTTACTAAACGTTCTATTGAACGTTTTCATATAACATTTAAGAAATAGGTTTTTTTATAGTTAGTTTGATTAATATTAAAAAATCCTTAGAAGAAAACTATACATGTAATTTAAAAAAAAATTATTAGACAGTGCTAAGAAATTACTTGGAAAATAAAATGAAACAAAATTTTGAAGAAAGCATTTAACAATTTATTAAAAATTGTTTAAGTTATTTGCAAATACACAATTTACAAAAAAAAAAAAAAAAACTTATAAAAAAAAAAAACTGTAGTTAGTTTTTTAAATTGTCACTCATATATTTTATTAATTAAAAAGTGTCACCGAATTACGATTTACGATAAATGATATACATAACTAAATTATGACGGTTCATGACAAGTACATAAGTTTATAGCTTTAGTTTTTTGTTATCTTTAGTACCTTTATACTTGATACGGAATATGTAGTTTGATGCAAAGGTACATATATTCAATTTTCTTAGTATAACATTTATAGTTAGCATTTTTAGGTTGAAATATTTTGAAGTGCTGTATTAATTTACTTTAAAGTAAAAAGCTTTAAATAATTAAAATAAATTTAAGGAGAATGTTAAAGCTAAATATTGTCATTTTAAATAAATTGTTACACTGCTATGTTTAGAAACTGATGTTAAAAAACTTACTTTACATTAGTTAAAGGTGTCAAACACTTGTTTCGGACACAAAACATAAAACACAATCAAAAAATTTAATAGCGGTAAAATACGATAGGTAGATTTAAAATGTTAATTTTAATAACTGTCAACATTAAACACACTATAAAGTAAAACTCGTTGAAACAAAAATATTTGTGATATTGCTTTAATTTTCAAAAATACTAGAATTAGTAGTAACTACTCTGTATATAGACGTTTTACAAAATAAAAATATATAATTATGAAAGGTTACTTGATAAAACATTCAAAACAAAATAAACTGAATACAATAAAGTTCTTATTATATTATATTGTTTTTTTATTTAAAATCAAAATTCCGAGTTTAAGTCTACTCTTTTATCAAACTTGAATAACTTCTTCATCAACACGTTCTTCACTCTCCTTTAATACAAAACCTTGCTCATCTGCTTTATCTTTAAAATTATAGACTTAAGTTTAAAAGATTATATTAAATAATATGTAAGTAAAACTAAAGTATGATTAGTTGTATTTACAGCTTTCAACTTGTAACTTTTCAAAACAGACAAATTAATAACCTTGGTAGGTTTCTTCTTCCGATTTATCTAATTTTTCTACTCTGTCTTCATCTGTATCTTAAATTAAGAAAGTAACTTTGTCTAAAGTTTAAGTTTAAAGATTTTTTATTTTTTTTATAACAGTTAATTAACATAATAATGATAACAGAAAACATTTTCTGACTTAAATTCTTAAGACTAATAACTTTCTAAAGTTTTGCTTTTTAATTAGTGGACATATTTTTATACTCTAATACCGTTTTAATACTTTAATCGTACAGTGCTGATCAAAATAAATCTATATATATTAAAGTATTATTTAAGGTTGTAAAAAAAAAAAGAAAAGTTTTTGAACTTTAATTATGTTTTATCCTACGAAAATTGTATTTCTCTAAATTAAGAGTTAATAAAAAGTAAGATTAAACTAATTTAGAAATTAGTTAAAAATAATAAAGCTTACCTTCTTTTTTAATTTCAAAACCTTATTAAAAAGATCAAAGATCATTTATTTAATCGAGTTTTTAATTTTCAGTAACATAAAAGGTTTTTAACTGTGTTTTCAATAAAAACTTTACAAAACAACATACTTTTTGTAAACCTACTGTACGTAAACTAAAAATTTTTAAACTGATCCTTTTTTGACTATAAAAAAAACTTTACTTTTTTACTAATTAAATACTATTCTTTGATAGTTTTAGATTTGGTTCAAGTTTTTTTTTAAAACAACTTATCGTAATTACCGTCTTCTAAACATTTTAATAAGTAAAAAAAGTATTTAGGAAAAGAGAAAAAATTTATAAAAAGTTTAATTTTTTGTTTTTTATTTTTAAAGTAAACACTTCCTAAAGTTTTACTATTTTTAACCGAACATAGATTTTAATTTATGATTACATTTTACATAAAACTATTTAAAATAAAAAATAAAAAACTAAAGAAATAATAAAATAAACATATAAGTATAACTTTTGTTGTTTTATAGATTTAGTTTAGTGTAGTATTGAAATATTTAGTTTTGGTCACTGGCATTTTGTTCACCGCAATTGTGTAAAGACTTAAAAAGTTTAACATTTGTTGTTTTGTAAAGTTTTTATTGAAAACACAGTTAAAAACCTTTTATGTTACTAAAAATTAAAAACTCGATTAAATAAATGATCTTTGATCTTTTTAATAAGGTTTTGAAAATTAAACCACATATTTTTAAAAACTTTTATGTAACTCTTGACTACAAGGAGACGTTGAATTTAAAATAGAAACAAAAAACTATGAAAAATTTTGAGTGGAGTTTTAAAACCCCCAAATCTGTAAATCGAAACAAAGTTTGAACGACCGTTTTATAAGCCTTTATGAGAATAAAAGACAATATTTAGTAACACCAGCAATTTAAAACCAAAATAAAACATCCTTAACAGAAACTTTTTAGTAAAGTAATGACAAAAAATTGAAAATTTAACAGTTTTAGTATTAAAACTAACAAAAAATATTTTTTAGTTATAACAAAGATAACAACACAAGAGTTACTTTTGCTCGAATAGCATTTTTACTACTTTTTTTACCAAAGTTAAAAACCCATCATTTTTAATTTCTTTAATGCTAACTTAGATTTTTTTCTTTGAACTAAATAACGTTTTTTTTTGCCTTGCTTTTCACAATAATTTTCATCAAATCAGGGTTTGACTTTTGTAGTGAGGCTCCTTTAAAAATTTAATATTTAAAAAAAATTTAATTTATTTTGGCTTTTCTCCAAAAATAAAACAATATTTTTCTTTTTAAATTACAAATTGAAACCTTTGTTAGAAACTTTTCCAAAAATATTACTTGAGTAAATATTTATATCTCATTTTTCATGTATAGTTTATCAAATTTATTATTTAAGTACACTATTTCAATAACAAAAGTTTATTTACCAATATATACTTAAGCTAACGTCAAGATTTAAGTAGACATAAATATTGTTATGACACAAACTAACAAAAATTATTTCTACAAAAATAAGTTTATTAATTTAAAATTAAAATTTACCGTTTTGTGCGACTCGATAACCAAAAGGTTTTTTCTCGCACTAGGTTCTAGAACAAAATATTCTTAGTGGTTTTTTCTCGTTTAATAAACAATAACATTGTTTGTTTTTCTTATAATATAATATTAACTTTAAACCTAAATTTTGTTAAATGTCAATATTTACTATTATAATTGATTAAATAAATGAACGTAAAAACTCAAGATTTTAACAGTGTAAATAATATAGTAGTTTTCAGAGTCGAACATTTTAAAAAAATTTTTTAGTAACATTGGGTAAATTATAACTTAAAAACTTCAGATATATTTCACTTAGCCCCTTATTTACTAAACACAAACAAATTCTTTTTTTTTCTATTAGATGCATAAGCAGGGCCGTGTCTATACTGGTTTCCTAGAGCATGTTCGACCTCTGATAAAAAAAGAAAAGGAAAAAAAAGTATAATTAACATAAGAAAGTTTTTCTTTTTTTATCAAATTTTCTTCTGACTTTTCACTATGTTTTGAATGTTGAACATGAAGTAAAAATAATCAATTACATAAAAACTTCTACAGTTTTTTTATTAAAATTTAGAAGTTTCACTAATAAACAGCTGTTTTAGTTTATTTTTTAATTTTTTTAGGACTCAGTTATAAATTTTTAGAGCTTGTTTGTGAAAGGAAGTTCTAAACTAATTTTTAAAAAAATATAAATCAAAAATGCAACTAAATTTTACAGGTTTTGAATTATACACTACATTAAACTTGAAATTGCATAGCTAAAAATGTTGAGTTACTATATTTTATATGTACAAATGAATTACTAAAATTGAAAATCTTTTCAGTTTAATGTATAACAACTTGAAAATGATTATACTAAATCAGATTTCTGTACATTATTTAGCATTAGTATTTTTATTTTTTAGTAAGTCGGGTTCTATTTCTTTAACCTAAGCTTGACATAAAAGTAGTGACTTTTAGTTTTAAATTGTTTATCTTAATTCATGTTAAAAAAATATTGTAATAGTAAAAATCTAATACTAGTTTTTTATATCACTTTCACTTCAAAACTTAGTAGTTATAAACAAATTTTGAAACTAATTAGTTTAGTTTTAAAATTTTATTAAGTATTTTTTAGCTAAAATTTTGATTATCTAGGGGTATTCAGATTTAAAAAAAACTTACTTACAGTTTTTGCTTTAAATTTTGATGTTTAATTATATTTTACTAAAATTAACTACAAACTTAACAAAAAAAAGTTTTATGTAAATAATTTGTTTATTCTTTTCTCTAAATTACAACTTATGTTGTCTTTAATTATCAACTAACAGTTAAAATTTACTAAAAATATCTATATGTTTTACAAACATTAGTTAATTGATTATTTTTAGTAAGAGTTTAAAACATACAATTTGTTTTATTATAGAATAAATTTTTAGACAAAATATAATTTACATCAGAGATTCTCAAAGTAGGCTACAAGCAGCAAAAGCGCCACAGTGGGCCATGAGGACACACAGTTTGAAATTTAAAGTAGATATTTTCTAGATTTGATGAATAAGGCATTTTTTGGTGGAATTAAAGAAGTCTAGATTGAGGGGTCGATAGCTTTTTTAGTATCTCTAAAGGGAGCCATAAGCTGTTTTATTTTAATCTTGAAAGTAGTTTTAAAATTCTTTTATGGGAAAATTTAGGAAATTTAAGGCGCCATAAGCTATAATTGGGAGCCACGAGTTAACAATTTGTATTTTACACTAGATATTGTGGGGTTGATGATAAAAAGAAAAGGAAAGGTCTTTTGTTCTTATTGGTAGTTTTTTATAAATCTAGATAAAGGGGCAAAAAGTTTATTAATTTCTCTAAAGAGGGCCTTTTAAAAAAAAGTTATGGGAACCCTTATTTACATGAAAACTAAAAAATTTGACTACACTAGACTGTTTACGTTTTGAAGAAGTTTAGCACAACTTTTGTTGGATTATATTTTCTGTATTAGCCTTTGATAAAACATTTCAAAAAATTCAAGTTAATGTTTAAAATTATTAAAGTAGTTCTTTTTTTATGAAGTAAATATATATTCATTTTTTTCATATTAAATATAAATTGTCATTAATGTTTGTTTATACCAACCTTATTAAAAGTTTCTAAAGTTTTTATACATTTTTGTTAACTCTGTTTGAAAATATCTGTTATACTAACAAAAAAAATTAAACCAATCTTTTGCTCAATTAGCTAATTAGTACACAAATAAATTAATAACTATTATGAATTTAAGTTTTTTTTTTAAACTCTGAATAGTTTTTAAATATCTGAAAATCTCAAGCAAGTTTTTTCCTAGATTATGAATGATGTAAAACTTATTTATTTTCAATATTTTATTACCAATTTTGTTGAAAAATTTAATTTTTTCTGATTTATAAAATTTTAATTATTCTAAAGACTGAAAAAACGGACAGTTCAAGGTTACTCACACCAGTTTTTTTTGACTCGGAGAATAGCAACACTGTATTAAGCTTTAAAATGTAAAAGTAACTGGTAAAAAAAATCTATTATAAACATTCACAAATAACTCACTACCATGTTTTGGGCAGGGAAAATGCAAAAAAAAACCAGGGTCTTTCAATGTGGGCCAAGTCGTCCCCTTAGGGCCATGATAGATATTCAGGGGGTAATAAGCAGCACAGGGGCCAAAAGAGGCCATGAGCAGTAACGGAGCCCCAGTGGGGCCATGTTTTCATGATTTGAAACTTACACTTGATATTCTGAAATTGTAGATGAAGTGCATAAAAAAGGTCTTATGTGTTTTTACTGGTAGTTTTTTTTAGAAACTTAGTTAGAGAGGGCATAGTTTTTTTAGTTTTTCTAAAGTGGGCCTTTTATAAAAAGTTTGGGAAACGGTGATCTATATAAAGAGAACTTACTTACTTTGGCCTTATATATTTTTAACAGAAATTTAGATACTGTAATATTTTTTAAATTCATTGAAAATAATATTACATTTTTTTCAAATATTGAAGACGTTTTGAAGTAAAGTTCTTCAAAAAACTCAGCTAGATTTAATTATAAGATGTTTAAGGAATGAAAAACCTTCTGCAAATATTTTGCAGATCTAGGGCAGATAAGTTAAATATGCTCTATTGGTTGACAGACAAGAAACAAAGTAATAGTTTAAAATCTCAATGGTTAGACCGAATGATTATATAATGTTTTAAAATGCGCAGCATTAAACTTGCTAAATTAAGGTCACCAAGGATATATTTCTTGAATCAAGATTGGCAACACTGACAACAACCAACTAAATAATTATCATTATAACGCATTATAGTAGTTTAAAATTCTATAGTTGTACCTTAGCTGTGTAAGCTTATGTACATTTGGTGTAAATTTTATCTGATTTTTAAGTTTAGATTGATTCCTAGCATTGTTTATATAAGATATTTAGTTTACAACTGGTTTTATAATAAATTTAAGTATTTTTTAGACCTTTCTTAGTTTGAGATGCTCGATTTTGATTCTAATTGTTTAAAAATCCAATATTTTTTGAAACTTGTATCAAAATTAAATGGTGAATAAAAGTATTTTGATTTAGTACTTTGTTAACTTATCTTATTTATGATTTTTTAAGTCAATTTGATACTAATTTTGAAATGTTTGCAGTAACAAACAGTGTATTTACAAAGTTATGTCGTATTTCAAAAAAACAACTTGTAGTTTTTTTTATTAATTAACTGATAGTTTATACTCAAAACCAGAGATGTTAAATTGCAAAGCACAAAATCCCCGCAGTAGAATAAAAAAATAAAATCCCCGGCAATAGAATTAAAATTTCTTCTGAAAGATAAATAAACTTGTGCAATATAATTATATGATTGTGTTTTTTACCTTAAGATTGGTTTTTTTAATTTTTAAAATATCATACTTCTTATAGATTTTTTTCTTAATTTAATCTTTGAAATCTTTAATGTATATTATAGCCACAAGATTATACTATGTAGTTATTTCTTAAGAAAAATTTATCCAACTAATTTAAAACTCTCAATTGGGGACAATAGATATACATAACAAACCATATATATATTATATATAAAAAACATTAAGATGTATCTCAAATAATATTTTTTTCTATTTTTTATTAATTTATTTATTACTTTATTTTTGTAAATATTATTAAACTTTTTTAAATTTATAATTTTTTATTATATTGATTATTTTTTTATTATTTATAATTTATTTATTATTTTAAGATGTCAAACATTTAAATTTGTAGTACCTTAAAAAAATTATATATTTTTTTTATCAGATGATACAAAAAATTATAACCAATAAACAAAAATGTTAAATAAAACTTTAAATCACAAAAAAAAAATTATACTTAATTAGTTGTTCTTCTTTTTATAAACCAAGAATCACTTTAAAAGAACTTAATTTTTGTTATAAAAAAAGCTTATTTATTAAATTAATATGATGTACTGTTTTAATTTTACAAACATAGTGTAAAATAATTAAGTACACTATAAATTAAAAATTTTAAAATTTAGTATTTAAGTAAATTTGTTAAAACAAAGGTAATAAAAAATTAAGTAATGAAATTTTAATATAAGCTAAAATATGAGAAAAAATTAGCTACAAATTGTTACTTTAGCTATGTTGTTACTATAGCGATAGCTATATATACAGCTGATAGATAAACAGCTATAATTAATTGCCATCTTGATTTTAACATGACTGCTCAAAACGTATTTAAAATATACCCTGCATATTATAAAAATAATAATTTAGATAACTTCAAAATTAAACTCAGTTTGCAAGTATTTTAGAATAATTATATTAACTACAAACAGTGAGTTGTAGAACTTACATTTTATTATTTAATATTTTAAATATATAATTTAAGAAAAATCTAAAACATTAATTGGTTTAAAGTTAAAAAAAATAAATATGAACATAATTTTTTTTAAGTAGGTTAAGTCTTTACTTTAGCCTATAAAAGTTATTTATAAAATGTCTAGTTTCTCAAGTGATAGTGAGGATAATTACTCGTCTGATGAAGATTTATGTGATTTCAAAAATTTTGGATCTGTACAAACGCTATTGAAAAATAGAGAACTGAGTTAGTCTGAAACAAAATACTTTATTTTTGTATTTTATTTAGTTATTTTACCTGTTCGTTTCTTTTGCGATAAGTTTAGGAAATATACTTGCATTTTTTTAGTAATTTATTCACTTTTGTTTTATTTTCAGTGCCTGAAGAAGTTCACGATGAAGCCGCAGCCTTAACTCAATTAAAAACTAAATTTTCTGAAAGATATTTCAACGAAAACATCGGCCCTAATTTTTCAACAAAAACCTTTCATAAAGTTATGAATGAAGCAAATAACGGTACTTGTAGAAAACCTTTAGGTAGTGAAAGTACACATATATGTCTTTTGAAATGTAGTTTGTTGTCCTAAAAAATAGTCGGTTAAAAGTATTTTAATTTTATAACTTCACACATTTATATTGTTAATAGACAGTATTTTTTTTGATGGTTTCCACTGTCTTATTTGATGATAATTTTTTAAACGGTATTAATAAGTATAAATTTATATTTAAACAATTTAATAATTTTTAAAAAATATTTAGTAAAAAACTATTGTAAAGAAAAAATTCAAAGACTTAAACTTTTTTATATTTTGATTATCTAACATAGCTAAACTAATAATTTGAAATATAACGTTATATATTGGTTATATTTTAATTTTATAACGTTCTTTAAATAAAACTAGTTCTTGTTTATTTATAAATTTTAGGTCTGACAATACATTAATGAACGTTAAACTTAATTATATTTAATAAACTTTAACAAAAAACTTATGTTTTTTTATTATTCAGCTATTTACCTACATGATGAAAAAAGCATTGGTACAAATATTTTCTGCTCAAATGTTTTGTGCGACGAAAAAATTACAAACATTTTGAATTCATCTTTTGTATGTTGGGGTTGGGATATAACGACTGTTTTTAATAGAAAAAAGTAATTTTATTTTTATTATTTCTTAAATATAGATATACTATTTTGTTTTAAATTCTAATTATTCATTATTATTTTTTAGCTTTCAACTACTTATTTACCTAATATTAGTACAAATTACCAGTTTCTATCTTATCAGTTTCTTGTAAGATTTAATTTCAAATACTCAACAAAAATATGAATAAAGTTTTTAATTTGAAACAGTTTTAAGAAAATTTTCTAAGCTAAAAAACTTAGTAGTAATAGAAGTAAATTGTTTTAACCTACTTACTGAAAAATTGGTGAGCTTTTCTTTAAAAAAGTAGAAGCTGTAATACATTTATTTAAAAAACCTCATTTAGGTTCCTGGATAATACAAATAGTTTTAGTCATTTTTTTCAAGAGAGATTTAAATTTAAAAAAATTGAAAGTAGTTCTCTTTTGGTTGTGATTAGTTTTGATGAAAAGCTTTACAAAGTTCACAATTATTTAAAAGGTAAGTCGTTTAGTACCATTTAAAATTAATTAAGTATTGCTTCTAAACTATTAATTTTCAAGTTGTTATTTTTAAACTGTCAAACTACTAAAATGCCTTGTTATAAGTTCTAACTACAATTGTATTTATTCAAACAGTATGTGCTTAATAAGGTACTTAAAGTATTATTATTCTTCAAATTTCCTAAAATTGTTTTGAAATTTTAATTATATACTGTTTTTAAATAAAAATCTGAAAATTTAGAGATCCAGTACTGAAATATTTTAATTATAATTGATGTAAACATTGTAGTTTCACTAAACAATATAAAAATTTAAAATATCTTATTGTTCATAAAACTTTTTATTTCAACAGATTGTTGTGCTCGTGAATCAGTTTACGAAAACTTAGTCAAAATAAAAGATGAAGTTCATAAAAGGTTAATTAAATTTTTATTTCAGTCAGCTCAATTCTGTTTTTATCTAGTTAACAAAGTTTGTTTTTAAAATGTTAAAAATTAAAAATAAAGACAAATGAAGTAACTATTTAGCAACTAATTTGCCAAACTGATTTTCATAGATATGCTTCTATTCAATGTACAAAAAAAATAAAAAAGTTGGTAAAACTGTCTATCTTGTAGCAACTACTAGTAAGAAGCTAAAAGTTAATGGGAAGTTAACTGTTAAAAAGGTGATATGTAATAAAAACTGATTTTCTTAAAACTCCACTAATTATGAGTTCGGAAAACCTTGTTTTAAAACTATTAAAAATAAAAAATATTCAAAACTTTTAATTAGTAAATGTCATTTAAAAATAAAATATCAAAATAAAAATATTAGCGTGTTTTGAAATATTACAAATAAGCTAGATAATAATGATAATTTGATGTTAATTTTTTGCATTATTTATATTTTATATTTTTTATACTTAATTTCATATTTGATAGAATTTAATATTTATACCAAGTTAAATTTGAAAAAAATTATTTTTAAGAACAATGTTTGTTTAAGATTATTTAAACATATTATGATTTAACAATAAATTAATTTTGTTTATCAGTTATAATCTTCTTTTAATGTAACCTAACTTACCTTTAATTTAACATAAGGCTCACATTATTTTTCGTGATATACTAGATCAAACGCTGAATTACCTACTTTGATATACGTAAACAAACTCAGATATATGTAAACTAAAATAGTCATTGTTCTTCTTTTAGTTCAAACTTTTGTAAATATAAATTATAATGTCATGATAATCATAAGAAAATAAACAATGTTTTAAGTTTTTAAAGCTAAGTAACAGTTTATTTATTTTATGTCATAAAAAGTAAAAAATTCAAGTGTAGTCGTATAAGTAGTTTAAAGTTTTAAAATTTACACTAAGACTTAGTATAGTAAGATTATTTTCTTTTTACACTTTTCTTTTTCGTAGTGTTTGAATAAAATGTTCAGACTATAACAATGTGTTATTTTTAACAAATTATTCCCATTAAACAACTTTTACTAATAACAGGGTGCCAACTTACCTATAAACCCCTATAATTTTGTAGTATTCTAAAAAATCCCTAGAAATCTCAGAAAAAAATTAAAAATTTGTGAAAATCCTTAGAAATTATGTTTTTTTGCTTGAGGATTAAAATTTAAAAGCCAAAACAAAGAAACTGCGTAGTGAAAAAAAAAAACAAAATGTAAAAAACGATATATTTTTTTATTAAATCAAAATCTTTACAGTCTCAGCACAAAACTGCGACTCTATGGCATCGACTAGCGGATATTTATTCTTTGAACACTCTATTGAACACTATTTATCTTAAGTTAGCTTGTTTAACTGAAATTAGAGCTTAAAATTTCTTAAACTTCTGTAAATTTCTTTTTAAGACTGTGCTTATAAACAGTTAATTACATATTTAACTTTATGAATCTTAAAATATGTTCGTAAGATCTAAAATATTTTTATTTAGAAAATTTTAAGAAATCTAAGTGGGAACCCTGTAATTAAGTTAATATAGTAAATTATTAATTATTAAAGTCACTAAATTTTATAAGTTTTTTCTCAATTGAAATAACAAAAAATAAAATGTTTAGGATCCGGATCCGGTTTGGTTTCAAATTGAAAAATAGATCCGGATCCGGATAGATCTCGAATATAGGATCTGGTAGATCACTAATTGTTTTAAACACTGTTTTTAATTCAATATACCTTTAATATAATAGTTTTACACATAGTTTTCTTTTTTTTTAAATTTTTCCAATACAATATTAAATGAACATAACACCCGACCATCAACAACAGTATCCAAGACAACCTACAACCAGTTTCGTCCTTATAAGAACTCATCAGGCATAGTCATGAAAAACTTCTGTTGATGTTTAAACAAGCGGGCTTAAGTGCATATGTACTGAAGCAAATGTTTAAGCAATAAGTCTGAAAATAGACGCAGCCAAATTTTACAGTCCAACGTCTAAGAAATTTTTAGCTTAATGTGAGATCGTAATCTACGCTTTGTTGGTTCAGTTTTAACCAGTGTCTATTACGGCTATCATCAACAAAAATGAAATTCTACCCACCAACAATAATAATAAACTTAATGATACGACCATCAACAACATACGACCTATTTTGTCTTTATTAGACTCATCAAGCAGCTATAGAAATGATAAGTCCGATACTGTTCGGATATTAACCAAAAACAGTTGCTATAGTGTATATGCACTTAAAGCCGCATGGTTAGACTTAAACAGCAGTTTCTCGTGACTATGCCTGCCTCATAAGTCCTAATAAGGACGAAATTGGTTTGAGGTTTTCTCAGATATTTTTGTTGATGGTTTTGTAGTTAAGTTCATTATTTGTTACTGATGGCACGTAGCATCTCAACTTTGTTGATGATAGCCCTAATAGATACTGGTTAAAAATGAACAAATGAAAGTAGACTAAGATCTCACATTTAGCTGAAAATGTCTTATATGTTGGGCTGCGAAATTTGGCTGCGTCAATTTTCGGACTTAACCTTCAAACGGGTTCTTCAACGCATATGAACTTAAGTCCGCTTGGTTAGACTTCAACAGTAGTTTCTTGCAATTAAGGCTACCTGATGAGTTCAATAAGGACGCAACCAGTCATAGGTTGTCTCGGATACTATTGTTGATGGTCATGTGGTAAAGTTCATTATTTGTTACTGATGACGCGAAGCATCTCAACTTTGTTGATGATGGCCGTAATAAATCCTAATTTAAATGCTTGAAATACGAATTAACGAAGTTTTCAATCTCAACTGATTTTTCATATGCTTTTTTTAAATTCTTAATTTAATAACTGTCATCTTATTTTTATAATTAAAATAGGTAACCCAGTAAGTTAAGTATTTTTTAATACTAATTTTAGAGCACATTTTAAGATTAAATTCAAAGTAAAAAACTTATATTTTAGAATTGATTCTATAAGTATACAAAAAAACAATTTAAGTGCTAAGAAAAAAGTTTGATTTGAATACTTATTAATAATTTATTACTAAACTTTTTGAGCAAGAATTTTGTCAGAAAGTACAAAAAAAAGGACTTTATATTGCCTATAGTTATTCGAGAACTATCTCTCAGTTTTATTTTCTAAAAAAAATTACTATGGCCTCTGAGTCCCGCTATACTTAACAGTATCAGTTTGAAGTAGTTAATCAAAGCACAAGTAGTTTAAGTTATTTTCGAATAGTGGATCATAAGTGACCAGTAATTATACAATAAGTTACACAAGACACTTAATATATTTCGAGCTGTTCTCGTCAGTAGAGTACAAAGCTAACAAGTTATAAGAATTTACAACTTATCTAGTAACCAAGTAATCACGTTATCATAAAGTAATCAAGAGATTAATAAAAAACCAAAGCAATTTGTAACTGTTAAAATCAAAAAAGGTCACTTAAGTTATAATTGATCTACAAAAAAACTAAAAATAAATAAAATGAATAAAATCCTTATAAAGTATTAAGAAAAAAAACAAAACAGTATAGTCAAAATCCTTTTGCTTACATAAATCAGGTTTTCTTAACAAAACACAAATGATTTCTAGTTTAATCAAATGTAAAACATTACTACAAGTTTCAATAATTTTTAATATATTTATATTATAACTGTTTGCACAAGTTGAACTATTAGCTAAATGTTCTATAATAGATGAACGTTTAGATGCGTTTATAACCTTAACCGGTATATCATCTTTATCATCTGAAAAGCAGAAATTATGTACTCTTTTGTATATGATCTTTTATTCTTTTTTTAAGATGACTTGTCTTTAGTCCAATATAACTTGCTGTACAACAGCAGCTGTATTGGTAGATTACCATACTTTTATTTAAGTTTAATACTGGATCCTTACCACCTTGTGTTAATAATGGCTTAGAACTAATAACTGTGTCTTGCGTAACTTACTGTATAACTTTCGATTAGAACAAATACTTTTTCAATAAAAACAAAAAAATTAAACTTAAGTAACTTAACAGCGATTGCATTCTGAATGAACTGTACTCCAAATATTCGCTGTACTGCATAAAAGAGATGAAGAATACAGACGAAGACTACGAACTGATCAGGAAATGTATTGAAGACACTATCAGGGGAAGCGCGCAAATCAAAACTGACAAGATCTACTGTGTCACACGACGAAATGAAACAAATGATCAGCAAAGTATGATTTTTTTCAATTTTTCGTCCTGTCTGGTTTCTTTATTTATCTTTTTCAGCTACTAAACATCAAGAATGTTTTAACACCCAACTAATGAATAAAATGCTTTTAAAACAAATAAAACTAACCTTTTTTGCTAATCAAACATCAGTAAAATTGTTCTAACAGTCAATAAGAAAAACAATTTAATGTTGTTCCATGGTACCAGTGCCAGTAACGCGATGGGAATAATTGAAGGAGGTTTCAAGCCATCGACCAAGGGATCCTTTGGTGCCGGAGTCTACCTCACATCAAGCTCCATGTGTGCTGCTAAATTTTCTAGAAATAAAACCTTAAGTAGCAATTATAAAAATAATAATAAAAGATTGAAAAGATCGGATTCTTCGTCAAACATCAGCGTATTTGTTAATGAGATACTGGAATCCGAGAAGCTAAATGTGGTTGATTGTCGGTCTGAAAGAAGAACCGCGCCCAAAAGCAAATTCACAAAGTACATCACAGTCGGTCCGGAAGCTTGAATTGAAACTTACGAGATGGACAGCCGAGAAAGGAGAATCAGAACTTCCAGATCGGTGACATCAGACGATTTCAACCACTACGTGTGCCATAAAGACTTTGTCATTCCGAGGTACTTTGTTCAGTTCAGATTTGAGAAGAGAAATTTTCTCAAGAGAAGACGATAGTGGCTGTTGAAACAAACTGAATTTAACTTGAGCGTAATTAGTCAAACCTAGTTTATAATGCTCTTTGCTAATATGATGAGATAGTACCTTTCTATTAAAGTATCATGTTAGCGTATACTCTTTAGAGCTAATATTGTTTCTAAGTTTTGTTTTAGTCTTGTAGAATTAATAAAGTATTTCAAATAAGTATTTTACCTAGTATGTTTGTAATTAACTAATTATTTAAAATCATGTCATAAGTCAGGGTCAGTTCGTGTTTACGTAATATTTAGTATAAACTTCAAAACTTGAAGTAATACCACGTCAAACTTTAAAAATATCTTGTAATATCTAGTGTAAGTTTAAAAATAACTTCGGAATACACTTAACTTTTTTTTAAACTTAACAACATAAGGAAATTCAAATTCCAGCAGCTTTTCAAAACAATATTCGACAGGATCCAGATTCGGATGCTTTTATTCGAGTCTTATTAAAACGTTAAGTAGTTTTCCTAACATTTGATAAGTCAGCAAAACAAAAAAGCTTTAGTTCATAATCTTTTTATCTTTAAAAGTTAAAAGTTTATTTTTTGATTAACATTTTATATGTTTGGGTAAGGTGGGTTAGGGTAAGTGTATAAATTGAAATCCGTAAGGGGAGTGCCACATAAGTTACCATGCTAAACTGCGATGGAGGTGTTCTAGAAGCTAGCTTAGCTACATCTGGACTGGAGGGGGGTTTCTCATTAGGGTCCATGTCAGATATAGCTTTGAATCGAAAATAAATTCATTCAGAAATTATAATCAAGACAAGCAGCAATATTTTTTTTAAAGAAACAAAATTTAGTCGGTTCTGAAAGACATTGGTTGATTTTTTTAATCTAACATAAGCTCTATGTAAATAATATCAAATTGGTTGTCATAAAATTTATATGGTACTCATTAGTGTTAAAAGTTGAAGTAAACCTTGAGAATTTATAGTTTTCTTTTTTCTTGTCGCAAGACAATGAAAAATATTTTAAGTTGATGCTAAGAGTATATGAATTCCGACAGTGCCTTTAATACGGCCAAAATCTACCAAGTGCTGATAGTATACATATAAACGTGAAGGCAACTCAAGTATATGTTAAATATTTCATCGAGCTGCCTTAGCTGTGTTTTTTTTTATAGTTTATTAAACTTTTTCAAAAGACTGATTAAGAATTTTTGTATGTAGTTTTTCTGCTATGACTGGTTCAGTTTTTTGCACTTTAACTATACTCTTAAGAGCTATTTTATTTTGTTCATCAGTATGAAATATACATAAAAGGAGTTGCTTTCCTGTTGATGATACTTACCTTTACAATATAGTTGTGTGCCTGTTAACAAAACATATTTTTAATAAACAAAAGCTTGTAAGTTAACGTTTTTGGCGCGGCGTCATCATTCGGACATCACTAGTGGGCGCCCGCTTACACATTGGTTCGACAGAATTTAGAGTTTCAGAATGTGATCAAGCATGTAAGTTTATCAAAAAAAAAAAGTAAAGGCTAAGTTTTTAGAAGCATTTAAAAATTATTAAGAGTTTTTATTATTAAAAAAAAAACATTTTTTGATTTTTTCATTATCTACAATTAGTTTTTAGTTAAGAGTAAAACATAGGTTGTCACGAAACTTATGACGGTTTTTAAACACTGTTAATAGTTTAAGACGACATTAAGAAGTCAACATTTTCGTATTTATGGTCGCACGAAAAGAAAAAATAAATGCTGCTTATAGTCTTAGAATCCGAGAAGCTAAATGTGGTTAAAATTCGGGTCTGAAAAAAGAACTGCGCCCAAAAGCAAATTCACAAAGTACATCAAAGACGATCTGGTAGTTTTAAATGAAACTTACGAGACAGACAGCCGAGGGAGGAGAATCAGGACCTCTAGTTCGGTGACATCAGACGATTACAACCACTACGTGTGCCATGAAGACTTTGTCATTCCAAGGTACTTTGTTCAGTTTAGAATTGAGAGGAGAAAATTTCTCAAGAGAAGGCGATAGTTGCTGATGCAACAACCTGAATTTAGTTCTTTGCTAATATGATGAGGTAGTGCCTTTCTTTTAAAGTATTATGCTAGCGCATACTCTTTATAGTGCAAATATTGTTTCTAAGTTTTGTTTTAGTCTTGTAGAATTAATAAAGTATTTCAAATAAGTATTTTATCTAGTATGGTTGTAATTAACTAAGTATTTAAAATCATGTCATTGGTCAGGGTCAGTTAATGTTTACGTAATATTTAGTATAAACTTCAATACTTGAAGTAATATCACGTCAAACTTTCTTGTTATATCTAGTGTAAGTTTAAATATAACTTCTGAAAACACTTAAGTCTTTTTTTTAAACTTAACAACATAAGGAAATTCAAATTCCAGCAGCTTTTCAAAACAATATTCGACAGGATCCAGATTCGGATGCTTGGATTCGAGTCTTGTTAAAACGTTAAGGTAGTTTTCCTAACATTTGATAAGTCAGCAAAACAAAAAAGCTTTAGTTCATAATCTTTTTATCTTTAAAAGTTAAAAGTTTTTTTTTTGATTAACATTTTATATGCTTGGGTAAGGTGGGTTAGGGTAAGTGTATAAATTGAAATTCGTAAGGGCAGTGCCACATAAGTGACCATGCTAAACCGCGATGGAGGTGTTCTAGAAGCTAGCTTAGCTACATCTGGACTGGAGGGTGGTTTCTAATTAGAGTCCATGTCAGATATAGCTTTGAACATGAATTCATTCAGAAATTATAATCAAGACAAGCAGCAATATTTTTTTTTAAAGCAAAATTTAGTCGGTTCTAAAAGACATTGGTTGATTTTTTTTATCTTACATAGCTCTATATCAGGGTTTCCGAAAGTGGGCGATATCGCCCCCCTGGGGGCGATTTTAGTATTTCGGGGGGCGATAATTAGTAATGGAGCGAAAGGGTGGGCGATAACTAATAAGGGGGCGAAAAGGGGGCGATTTTAAAATTTTGGGTTGTCATAAAATTTTTATATTTTATTTTGCTATTTTACTAATTTTAGCTTGCTATTAAATATTTGACCCTGTGGTAAAACTTAAACAAAAAAGTTTATTGTGTTTATGTAAAATATAGAGAAAAAATCAAGTACTTATGACTCCTGCTTTCAAATTAATTACATATTTTCAATTATATATTTTCTTATTTAACACTTGCATAGATCATAGACGATCGGAATTCTTTTCACTATTTTTTAACCTTACATATATGTTATTTAGGATCATAAATGGTTTGTAAAAATCTATGTTTTCTATATTAACTATCACCTCATGATATTTCCAATTGTTTTTTAAAAAGTCATTAAGTGAGACTAAGAAATAAAACTATACAGGGTTGTTAATTTACCTAGAAAAACCTGGAATTTGACAATTTAGGCAAAAAAAAATTTTTAATCTGGAATTTTTAACAATTTCAACATATTAAGTAGTAAAATTTCGATTTGACACAAAAAAGCTATCAATTAGATAAAAATATGGATCCCTTCGAGGCAGATCTTTTTGAAGTAAACGACTCACAGGAAACCTTCTCTGACTTACAAACTGACCTTGAACTTAAAGTAATTTTTTCCAAAGAACGAAATGAAAGCTTTTGGACTCAACAAAAACTAAGGCAAAAGTATCCAATTATTTGAGAGGAATTTAGGTTGTTGTGTATAGGTTTTCCTTCTAGCTTTGTTGTTGATAAAGCTTTCAGTTTAGTTATCAACATTTTGAGCAAAAGATCTAATCTAGATATTTGTAAAGGAGGTGACTTGAGGCTTCATTTGACTGATTTAGAATCAGATTAGAAAAACTTGCAAGCATTCATGAACCTCATCTTTCGCATTATATTAGAATTCAGTAGCAGACATTATTTTATGAAAGTTTATTTATTTATTTGATCTTTTAAAATACTTCTTGTTTAACCTGGTTTGTATTGTATTTAAGTAGTCTTTTTATAATAAAAATTTTTTAAAGTTACTTATTCTATAACAGGTTTGCATAATGTCTAATAAATATTAATTACGGTAGACTTCCTCTTGAGTTCGCACTTTTTACCCAAAAAAAGTGCAAACTTATACTTTTTTAAATTTAACTCAAATAAAGTCTATTACTAACTAAGGATTAATAAGACAAAAAATACACAATATTTAATAGCTTATAAGATTTCTTTTTAAGAATGTTTGTTTTATGTTTTAGTTGATTTCATGTTTATTCATAACGTTATTGCATATAACATATTAAAATTTATCGTTTTGTAAAAAAAATGGTAATAATTTTTGAGTTTACACTTTTTTATTTTGTTCAAAGTGCGAATTGAAGAGGAAGTCTACTGTATTTATAAAATGTTTTATGTTTTAAATATGTTAATAGCTTTGTTTTGACCTGGTTAATTTTGTAGTTTATATTTGTCGATTTACATTACACTGAAAGTTTTTATAGCATAGTGGTTAAAGTATTTGTTTAAAAGAAATTTATTTGACATATTTTTGTTATTACTTGTTTGATCTGTAGAAATAAAAAAAACCTTGATAACCATTAAAGTTTTTATTTAAAAAAATATTTTTGGTTTTAAAAGAGTATAGATTTGATGTCTCTATTTGAAATGACTTCGAATTTTTCATTTAAAAGATTATTAAACTCAAATTAATTTTCTAACTTGATTTATTAATGTTAAAAATCTATATGTTAAATAATTTTAAACTATTATTACAACTGTTTTTTGTTTTATCTTATTTTTTAATATATTAGCAACTAAAATATGTTGTTTATTTTAATAGTTCAACACTAGCTTTTAGTTTTTCACAATTTTCTTTTGGTAAATTATTATAGGCTAATAACTAGAGAAAAAATAAAATTAAACAGTATTAAATAAGCAATCAAAAAGACTGCTACAGTTACAAAAGAAAGCTTAACACAATTAAAAGAATTTTTTGATTGATTACTTTCTGTTCACAGAATTAACTGTAAAACATTTGATTTTTTTTGAATTTAAATGAAGAAAAAAAAATTAAAATTAAGGTTTCTTTTCCTAAAGGTTATTTTTAAGTCAAATACTGTTTAATGGTATTCTACTACAAAACATATAGTTTAAAAAGTTTAGAACTTAATTTTAGTTTTACAACTAGTTTGCTTATAATATATCTCAGCATTGAAATTAATAATTTTACTGCATTAACAGAAGCTTTTGATAAACCCACTTTTCATGTGAGATAATTAACCAGTCGGTCAAACTTCCTAAAACTGGATCAGCAATAATGTTTTAATATCTATTTCATTATGTTTAAAAATTCTGTTCATTCTTTTATAGTTTTTTAATCTCTGATAAAGTTATTTTAGAATATACCTATTTAAAAAATAATTTAAGTATTTTGTGCGGCTTAAATAACTTACTTAGTATTCACTCTAAATGTCCGAAATTCGTTAAATGAGAGATAGTTATAATGTCAGTTTCAGTTAAGATTTCAGATGGGTAACTTACGGTCCAGATCCAATCAAATTTCGACCCGCCAAGTAACTTGAAACTACTTGTGCAAAATAAACAAAATTAAGTTTTTTATGCTTATGATTTTGAAATACACTTTAAATTTGGTTTTCAGTTACTTTAGTATTTCCTAGATCACAATAATAGTAAAACATAAATCATTTTATTACAATTATGCTCGAGTTTTTTAGTTTTCTATATGTTATTTTTTTAAATTATGCAGCCCGCAATTACATTTTTTAACGAGTTGAAACAATAAAAGATTTTTTAGTAAACATGAATTGCTGACTACAAAAGTTGTCCACCATTACCTTAAAAGTTTCATTAGTTTCAAAACAATTCATATTTAAATGAATTGATTACAGATTACACAAGGCTTTTTAATATTAAAGTATTTTAATACACTTTACTGGGCTTATAAGAAAACAACAGTACCTTTTTTTCTCAAGCCCTGTAAACTACTTTGAACACAGCCCAAAAGTGCGTGTACAAGAAATACCAGACTAAATTACATTTCGAACGCAATTTTTTTGGCTGAAAAGTTTGTACTCAAGAGCAAAACTACTTTTTAAAATCGTGGGGGGCGATTATTTTTCAAATTTCCGAAAAGGGGGCGATTTAGTAAATGAGTTTGGGAAACCCTGCTCTATATAAATAATATCAAATTAGTAGTCATAAAACTTATAAAGGTTTTCAATTAGTGTTGAAAGTTGAAGTAAACCTTGAAAAGTTATAGTTTTCTTTTTTATCATGTCGCATGACAATGAAAAATATATTAAGTTGATGCTAAGAGTCTATGAATTCCGACAGTGCTTTTAAAACGGCCAAAATCTACCAAGTGCTGATGGTAACATGTGAAGGCAACTCAAGAATATGTTAAACATTTCATCGAGCTGCCTTAGCTGTGTATTTTTAAAACTTAAAAACTTTTCTAAAAGACTTATTCAGAAGTTTTGTATGTAGTTTTTCTGCTATAACTGGTTTGGTTTTTTGCATTTCAACTATACTCTTAAGAGCTATTTGATAATGTTCATCAGTATGAAATATACATAAAAGAAATGCTTTCCTGTTGATGGTACTTATCTTTACAATAAAGTTGTCTGCTTGTTAACAAAACATATTTTTGATAAACACAAGCATGTAAGTTAACGTTTGTGGCGCGACGTCATAATTCGGACATCACTAGTTGGTGCCCCGCTTACACATTGGTTCAACAGAATTTAGAGTTTCAGAATCTGATCAAGCATGTAGGTTTTATCAAAAAAAAAGTATATGCCACGTTTTTAGAAGCATTGGAAAATTATTAAAAGTTTTTATTATTAAAAAAAAAACATTTTTTGATTTTTTCATTATCTACAATTAGCTTTTAGTAAATAGTAAAACATAGGTTGTCACAAAACTTATAACGGTTTTAAAACACTGTTAATAGTTTAAGACGACTTTAAGAAGTCAACATTTTCGTATTTATGGTCGCACGAAAAGAAAAAATAAATGCTGCTTATAGTCTCAGCTCACCGATCGTACCTTCGAAACGGCCAAAATCAACCACATTTCGAAGATATACATGTAAACGTTGAGGCAACTCAACAAAGTGTTAAATATTTTACCAAGCTGCCTTAACTGTGTTTACTTCAAAGTTTAAAATTTTCAGCAAAATAATAATGATGTAGAACTTCTGTTAGTTTTTGAACAAAATAAAGGTACATAACTAATAGCTTTTACTTACTAAACGTTCTATTGAACGTTTTCATATAACATTTAAGAAATAGGTTTTTTTATAGTTAGTTTGATTAATATTAAAAAATCCTTAGAAGAAAACTATACATGTAATTTAAAAAAAATTATTAGACAGTGCTAAGAAATTACTTGGAAAATAAAATGAAACAAAATTTTGAAGAAAGCATTCTAACAATTTTTTAAAAATTATTCAAGTTATTTGCACAGAGTTTACGAAAATTGAAAAAAACTTATAAAAAAAAAAAACTATAGTTAGTTTTTTAAATTGTTACTCATATATTTTATTAATTAAAAAGTGTCGACCGATTTACGATTCACGATAAATGATATACATAACTAAATTATGACGGTTCATGACAAGTACATAAGTTTATAGCTTTAGTTTTTTGTTATCTTTAGTTCCTTTATACTTGATACGGAATATGTAGTTTGATGCAAAGGTACATATCTTCAATTTTCTTAGTATAACATTTATAGTTAGCATTTTTAGATTGAAATATTTTGAAATGCTGTATTAATTTACTTTAAAGTAAAAAGCTTTAAATAAAAAAAATAAATTTAAGGAGAATGTTAAAGCTAAATATTGTCATTTTAAACAAATTTTTACACTGCCATGTTTAGAAACTGATGTTAAAAAACTTACTAAACATTAGTTAAAGGTGTCAAACTCTTGTTTCTGACACAAAACATTAAACACAATCAGAAAATTTAATAGCGGGCGGTAAAATACGATAGGTAGATTTAAAATGTTAATTTTAATGACTGTCAACATTAAACACACTATAAAATAAAACTTGTTGAAACAAAAAAATTTGTGATATTGCTTAAATTTTCAAAAATACTAGAACTAGTAGTAACTACTCTGTATATAGACGTTTTCCAAAAAATAAATATATATTTATGAAAAGTTACTTGATAAAACATTCAAAACAAAATAAACTGAATACAATAAAGTTCTTATTATATTATATTGTTTATTTTATTTAAAAACAAAATTCCGAATTTAAGTCTACTGTTTTATCAAACTTAAATAACTTCTTCATCAACACATTCTTCACTCTCCTTTAATACAAAACCTTGCTCATCTGCTTTATCTTTAAAATTATAGACTTAAGTTTAAAAGATTATATTAAATAATATGTAAGTAAAACTAAAGTATGATTAGTTGTATTAACAGCTTTGAACTTGTAACTTTTCAAAACAGACAAATTAATAACCTCGGTACGTTTCTTCTTCCGATTTATCTAATTTTTCTACTCTGTTTTCATCTGTATCTTCAATTAAGAAAGTAACTTTGTCTAAAGTTTAAGTTAAAAGATTTTTTATTATTTTTATAATAGTTAATTAACATAATAATGATAACAGAAAACATTTTCTGAGTTAAATTTTTAAGACTAATAACTTTCTAAAGTTTTGCTTTTATTTTTTTATACTCTAATACTATTTTAATACTTTAATCGTACAGTGCTGATCAAAAAAATACTATATATTTTAAACTATTATTTACGGTTGTAAAAATAAAATAAAAAGTTTTTGAACTTTAATTATGTTTTATCCTACGAAAATTTTATTTCTCTTAATTAAGAATTAATAAAAATTAAGATTAAAATAATTTAGAAATTAGTTAAAAATAATAAAGCTTACTTTCTTTTTTAATTTTGTCCGATGATTTAATCCGTTCCCACTCTATCATTTTATTTTTATGATTCCTTTCTTTTCGTGTTCTACTTAAACATGTATTTTTAAAATGCTGTTTTGAAGTACTTATAGCTAACTTTTTCGCTCAAAGTTTACTAACAACTTAAATTAACGAAAGCATCAACTAAGTTTTCATTTATAAAAAAATTATGTATATTTGTAATTATAGTTTATAAAAAACATTTACAAAAAATTGCTATATAAAAGTGTTATAAAGTGTTACACAACATACAGTATAAAAAAGTGTAACATTTACAAAACATACAATAACTAATAATAAGTACATACAATAGCACTAAGTAGTGCATTCTTAAAAAACTAAGACTTTTTATCTTAGTTTAATTATTTCACTGAAATTTAGTTTGAATCTACTGTTCTAAGAAAAACCGCTATATTCAGTTAAAAATAAAATAGTTTAATATAAAGACACAAAAACTAAATATAATAAATAGAAAAAAAATCATAGTTATATTTTAAACGGATAAGAATATCTTTAAGTGTTTAAATAATTGATCACAAAAGAATAAATACATTTTTTTAAGTTTAACTGATATAAAATAGTATGTTTCAACTGAAAAGATAACAAACAAAATGAGTAACATTAGTTTCTAGATAACTTAACTTCCTAAAACTACAGTAATAAAAACATAGACATCCATTTAAAATAAAACTTCAAAAAAACCTAATGAACTTCTTCAAATAAAATGTCAAACAAAACCTTCTTCTAATGTAATAGATCCAAGAACAAAGGCCCAGAACAAAAATTAACACTGAAATCACTATCAAAGCTTGCCATCTAGCTTCCATTGATGCGTTGTCTATAAATTAAGTTTGCTATAGTACTAAAACATCCTTAAAAACTCTTTTATCACATATTATTTAGTTTTCGTACAACAGCTATGCAAAAAAAAAAAACTAGTAGAAAATAAAAAAACATAAATTTGTTTTAGCATCCTATGATATTTAGCAGTTTGTCTAAAGTTATTTACTTTTTTTAAAGTTTTAGTTTTATAGTTATTTTTTCTATTAATTTTCAACTGTTGTAATAGTATCAAAAAATAAGTTAAAATATTTGAAAAATATAGTTACCGTTTAACTACTTCGGAAAAGTTTGAACATTTTTAGCTTGTTGCTATAGTTTCGATTATAAAATTGTTACGGTTAAATATTATGGAAGCAGTTAAACAACTAAACTAGACATACTTGCGCATGCGCAATCTTGCAATGAAATACTGGAACAATTTGAAGGAACCACACAATCTTGTGATCTTTCAATATTACAATGGGAACTGCACAATAATGTTCTTGCTTGTGTTTTGCTGCAATAATTTGTATTGCATGCTTCTTCCTACAGAAAAATATTAACCTCGTTTCTAATTTTGCTTAAAATTTCAAAACTAAATGTAGTTTTAGTTTGCTACTTAAAACTAATATAATAAATTTAGCTGTATTTAGTTTGTTGCAAAAGATTGTAGAATTTTTTTGACACTTGATAATTAACTAAAATTTTTTTAGTTACAATTTAAAATAGTTATGAGATTTTTTATAAACCACTATGAATCACTTTCTGCAAACGTAAAATTTTGTAAAACAAAGCATTTCACCTACTAAAAAGTTCACCTAGTTTATGAATTATTGGTACGTTTCTGACAGTTACGTGCTTTTCTTTAATAGTTTTAATTAGACTTAGTTATAAACACAATCATTATAAAAAAAACTACACGTAAAGTAGATTTTGAATATAATATAAAAGTATACTAAAGAAATAATACTTTAAAATTTGATATTAAATGGCTTCCATTGTTCTTTGGTATTAGAATTTAAAAAACTAAAAAAAAACTAGAAACATTCTGTAGCTCTAAAGCGCTTAATCTAAACTAAAAAATAAGTCAAAGATTTTTCTCTTCGTCAACTTAAAGTATAACAAACTTTTCTTTATAAAAGTTTAAACATAATAAACGAACAAACTTGTTTTTCGAACTGGTTTTCCTCGCACAACCGGTTGCCTCGTTGTTGTTGGTGCGTCACCACGTGGCAGTACCTGTACCTCTCCCTGGTTGACTGGTAACAAGACGATTTGCATGACGACCACTCGCTCCAACTTTCCCATAAACTCACTGTAAGAATAAATTTTGTAATACAAAAGTGCATTTTTCTAACGCCTTCAATTTGATAAATATTGTTTTTTTAAGAAATGTTCATGTTAATTGAAATATCGTATTTGAAACAGTTTTAGATGTAGTTACCTAGAAGATTTCAACTTATCTGTATATAAGTTTTAAGATTATTTTTCTAGCAGGAAAACTATCTGTTTTATACTGTTTTTTTTTTTGTAATTTTCTTACATAGGCTCAGTAGTGTGATACTATTAACGATAAAAACAATGGTAACAAGATAGTTTTTAAGTTAAAAAAAGCTCTTTTTATTTAAAACAACAATATTAGTGTTTTATAGTTTAAACGACTTTTTATGTGTAAACATTTGTATATCGTTTCAATATAGTATACCGTTTTGATTTTGATTTCATATAAAAAAAAAGTTCTCTTTTTAAATAATCAACAATGTTACCAGTATAACAACTAACACACATCTCTCTGGCAAATAAAGTAAAGCTTGGTGTCACACGGCAACTCAGAATACTTTCCTAAAAAATTGAGAATTGTGCACTGTTTAGGAGTACTTTCTGCTGATATTCTTCCAGTTATTTCGCTCTTGTTTACAAAACTTTCATCTAAAAACACTGCCATATCCTCTGTGATTTTTCAAATATGTCATACTTACTTTTGTTATTTGTAACTATGGTCGTATGGTAAAGTTCATTATTTATTATTAATGGCGCGAAACATCTCAACTTTGTTGAGTATGGCTGTACTAATTACTTATGGTTATTTGTAATTAGAATTATATTTATGATTTATAACCTACTCTATTTTTAAAATACAAAACAAAAAAGTTTATTTTCATCAAAATAAATCGTTACATTAAATTTTTAATAATTCATCTGAGGTCATTAAGTAATTAAAAACCGATCGGAACTTTTTATTAAAAGCAGTTTTTTATGCACTTTGTTTTTCATGAAAATATGTTTTATGGAAAAGTTATGATGTTTATTTTGTTTGTAGAGGCTTTGTAGTTTGTTTGTAATTTTTTCTTAAAATTATCTAAAATATTAATGTTAAATTAGAACTATTCTTTAGTTAGCTTTTTACTTGTTTAATAACAAAGGAAGTTTCACAGTTACCAGTATTTAGAGAAATGCGTTTGGTAACTGTTTTTTTATTTATTTCAAATTGTGAGCTAATAACAAACAGTATATAAATAAATACGTACTAGTAGACATTTCCTATAGGAAAAGTTTTATAGTATAAAATAACATGTAAAACAAACCACTAACCAGTAATATTTCTTGATTCGTAGAGATGATACAGGATAAAATCGATCTCATAACTTTCTAGTCTGGGTAAATGTGAAAAAGTATCGTTGCAAAGCTTCTCTGATGATGTTTTATTTGCTTTTTGGTTTGATATATAGTACTCTTTCACTCCATTTTTCAACCAGCCTTTTAAAAAAACTAAATATTTATTATGTCTACATTTATTTTAGAAATTTACAATAGTACTTTCAGTGCTTTGTGTATAAAAAATATTTGCACGTTTTGTTGCTTAGAACTAACACGTTTTTAGTCAAAACGTCACAACATATTTTACTATTACTAAAATAAAAACTACTACTACTATCAATAAAAACTACTGAGGTTAAAATGGTGACATAAATACGTTTTTACCTATACTTTTTCCAGTGTTGCAACAGAAAACAACTAAAACAAAGCAAACAAGCTCAAGGTAACGCAACATAGTTTACCATGGATGAGTGTTTGCAGCTACAACGTTGTAAACAAACGCGCAAGTATGACGTCACAGTAGTGTGAGGTCACACTAGTAACAATGCTGACTTTCGTGTCATTTCCTGAATTTTACCACGTGTTAAGTTCAAGATTTAATTGTTAGTACTTTGATTGACTAAAAAAAAACGCAAAGTTTTAAAAAAAAAATAACTATTTTGAATTAATTAATTTTTTTTTTAATGCTTAAACATTTATAATAGTCTATTGTACGTTTTACTTAAGTAACTACTTATAAAATTCAAAAATATATATAAAAAAATTTATCTTTTTATACTAAAGCATTATTATTTTTTAGTTCGTAAAGCAATCGTAAGTTATAATTAAAAAAAAAACGTATAATAATTTGCATATAGTATTATTTCTATAGAACCTAATAATATATTTAAGAAAGTTGTTAAAAAGTAAAAGCTACTTATGAAAGTTTTATCAATGTTGTATTTAGTTTTTAGATAAAGTTATTTAAAATTGTTGCAAAAGATGGCCACATTTCTAAAATGTTTTAAGAATAACATTTTTTTTAATTATTTTTAAACATAGCATCCAGTTCTATCCAAATAGGTTTAAGGTTTAGTTTGCACTTCTATCAACAAAAACTTATAATATATAGTTTCCAGCTACTGTGTAACTAGCTAATAAATATTTTACAGATTATTAGCTTAAAAATTATTAAAGTTGTTTGTATATAATAGTTATGCAGCAAACAATGGTGTTTTCTTTTTGTTATTTTTTTCGAAAGTTTTTAGTTAAAATGTTTTTTGTGTGTGTTATTTTATATACTTATAAGTTTGAGCCAAAAGTTTTCTAAAACAGTTGGTTCTATAGTGTGCACAGCACTATACTTTCAAACTTATTTCTATTTTGTGTTCAAAAGAATTTTTCTAAATGTGGTTTTAAATACTAATTTTAAATATAAATTTAGTCAACGATAACCTAAAAAACACTTTATACTCGTTTTAAGTTGCTTAAACATTTGATTACTGAAGTTATTTGTTATTGTTAAACAAAACAAATTTTTCTATAAATAAACTTAAAAGCTGTGTAATATAGACTAACAGTTTTTTTTAACATTTAAAAACTTCTATTCTTGTAATGTTTAGTAAAATTTAAACCAAAATAAATTTAACTAGTATAATGTTATTTTCATATTAATTCTAATGAGTCAATTTAATTAAGTAAACGCAAGCATGTATTATAACAAACTATGCTGCACGTTAAGTTTCCTACCTAAGTATTAACTTATACTTAAAATATTAGATTTTATAAATATTATACTAAGAAAACTTTAAAGATAATTTAAACAGACAGAAACACATTTTAATTGTTTTATTGTTAAAAAGTTTGTTACACAAATTTATGCACAGATAAAAATACCCACATAACTTTATATATTTAATACTATAATAAATAAAGAAAAAAAAACAATAAGTGCATGTATTTAATCAATTTATTCTGGTAATTTACAAAATTAAACAGAAAGCAATGTAGACTTTTTACTTTTAAATAACAATTATTTTCCATCAATTATAAAACTATAACTTTTTTAAACGTTTTGACAAAATAAAGTATTATTAGTTTGCTTAAGACTGTTTTACCATTCAAGAAATAAAGACTACTCATACTACTAAATTAAATTCTAGGTAGAAGCTTTTTCGTGCATTACATATTTTTTTATTTTCTCAATCGTTACGTCACCACAACAAAGCATAAAGCTTTTGCGGTTCGGAAGAATCATTTTAGTCTCTTAAAGTTTATTGTTCAAATATACTTTAGAATACAAACTAAGACTTTTAATACAGAAAAAATTTCTTAAGTGTCATTTTACCGACCTAGTTAAATAAGAAAACTAAAAAAATATGGACAATATTAGAAAATTTATAATATTTTTAGTTTTACCTCTGGTTTTTACATTTATGAAATGTTTAATTATGGACAATATTAGAAAATTTATAATATTTTTAGTTTTACCTCTGGTTTTTACATTTATGAAATGTTTACTTCTGCCAAATTTGTGTTCCATCCTTTTATGGGAAGCTTAATAAATCAATCAGTAATTTTAGATGTTTTATATACCTTAATGTAAAATATATTTAGTATTTGATTTATTTTTTCTTATATAGTTAAAAAAATTTTTGCTTGATTTTCACTATAAAAAAACATTTTATAGCAAACTTGTCTGCATATGCTTATTTTAAAATTAAATTTGAGTTAATAATTATAAAAAAAGTTAAAATGAGTTCAAAATGGGCCCTTTGAAGCAATCATATAAACTATCGCTCCCTCAAATTAAATTTTTCAAAAACATCACATTAAAACTGCGTAAGACATTTATTTTGCTCTTCATCATCAACTCCAGCATAAATAGTGTAAGTTTCAAACTGTGTCATTGTGGCCCCATAAATTTCCTATTTAATGTTTAACATAAGTTTATTTAACTATCATTAAAAACACCTATGAGCTTTTTTGCCTAATCAACTCAAGAATGTCTAGTATAGGTTTTAAATTATAACCTCAGGGCCCTCACTGGCCCCTTAGCTGCTTATGACCCCCTAAATTTCTGTAATAGGCACTTGACCCGTTTGAGAAACTATGGTATATATTCTTTTTTTTTTGTTATTAAAGGTTAACTTTAGAAATTTGAAAGATGAAAAGTTTTTATTCTGCACTTAAATGTTTCAGTTTAAGATATTTGGTTTTAATTATAAATTTTTAACATTTAACTACTTTTCTGAATCTTGTTTTTGTTCATATATATTTTTTTTAAACAGTAAAAACTGTCGTAATATATAAAATATTTTATTTAGTCTTTTATATCTACTAAACATAAAATTGCTGATATTAGAACAGTTAACTTACCTGAAAAAGTGCAATGTTCATAAAAAACAAATGTAAAGTGTTTTAAGTGTTACTAACATTTGTTTTACTAAGTTTTAAAACCATATCACAGTTTAAGCTTTTTCTACTAAAAAAAAAGTTTTAAAATCTTGTATAGAACATGCTGATTTACTTTAAATATACAAAATTAACTAATAAGTTAAAACCTTTTTTTTCTGCTTGAAGAAAGTTAAGTAATAATAGTTATTTTTTTCTAGTATAGTTAGACGTTTTATTAAAAAAAATTCACAAGTACTTTAAGCTTTAAAAGCAAATTTTAAAAAGCTGAGCTAAAAAATATTTGAAACTTGCAATAGAGTAAAACTGTAAGTTGTTTATTTTCTACTACAATTTTGTTATTGTCATACACGGACTATTATAAAAGGCTAATGATTCTTTTAAACAGTTTTATTTCTAAATTTTATTATTTCAATAATTATTCTAGTATATAAACTTATGTAAAGTTATAAAATAACATTTTAGGAAAAAAACTATGGACTGGACGTATATAAAAATTTGTCGATGTGCTTATAAAATATTTAAATTAAATCATGAAATATGTATTTTTTATCATTATATCTTTTTATCTGTCTTCCTGGTTTAAGAAAGGTAACAAGTATGAGGCGATATAGGTTAACTTTCGATAAATATTTTTAATTCGTCATACTAAATAATGTTAAACTAATTATTAAAAAAATATTTTATGCATCTTGTCGCTCCTGTAAAAATATTGTAAATTGTAATTTTACACTTTAAATTGTAATTCTTAAACAAGTTCTAAAAATAAACATTTTATTGCATTTTATTTTTTAATGAACTTGAGTTTTCAAAAAAGTATGCTGATTTTCTACAAAACGTTATGTGTAGCATGTAATTTTGAAAGACATGAACAAAAAAGTTTGTTAACACTACGAAACTTTAAACTCAATAAAACAACGTTGGAAAAGGCCGAAAATTAACCATTTTGAACTTTTGGGCTTTACTTTTGCTTTATACATTTAGTACACCGTCTACGAAAATATTTTTTTAATATGATATTCAAAATTATTATGTTTGTATACCAACATGATCACCAAAATAACCATAAGTTCACTAACTTAAATTGCTCGCATTACCGAAACATTAAGAAAAGTTACACCAATGTTTAAATCATGTTTTTTATTAAGACTAAAAATAAACAAAATTTACATTGAACCTTAAAAATAAATTACTTTTTAAGTACAATGTTGTAAAAAAATAATAAAATAGCACTTTAAAAGTTATTTTCATAAAAAGTATATTGTAGAAAGACAATGTTATTACACAACTAAATTTTAACAACAAGAAAGTGTCAACTACAAGCTATCAAAAGTTTTAAACGAAAATTTAAACAAGTAAATCTAGTTTATAACATTTATAAACTCTCTATAAAAAATTTAACTTAGCACAACGGAATACAAAAGAAACTATCTATAATAAGATAAGCAATTGTTAAACGAAACAATTTATGTAAAATAATATTATTAGAAAACAACCTTAAATATTCACGTACTACTTATGTAATACATATTTATTAGAAAATAACCTTTAACACTTTTTATACTTGTTTAATACGAAAACTAGTTTTGAAAAGGAGAACTAATAATCATTTTTAAAAACAACAAGAGCACTAAGTTGTTGTTTAGTAGAAAATAACTTTACGTGTTAAGTGCACTTATAATTATTTAAACAAATTATATATTTTTAGAAAATACTGGTGTTTAAAAAGCTTTTGAACGAGTGAAATTTTCTTGAAAAAAGAGTACTTCTAACACTTGTAGGTATATAAAACACAATAAAATATGCAGGTACCATCCCTTCAGACTGGGGTAATCAGACTGGGGTAAATCGTGTTTTTAGGATTTGTAAAAGAACCGGAAAAAGCTGTGCAACCTCTACTGTCTGATTTTAATGTACTTTCCATACCACATACAAATTTTTCATAATATTTTCCTCGCGATAAACGTGTTCTTTTCGCAGCGACATCATTAGTCATATTTGCTTTTCCATGTCCCAAAACAAAAACAAAAGACAGTTTTCTAACATCACCATCTAAAGTATAAAAACTAGTACCTTTTAAAAGCTCCTTTTTTAATATATTAGATACTCTACAAGAACATTTTTTAGTATTATAATTGTCTTCTCCAAAACACTCTATTTTGCATTTTCTTTCATAAGATTCCTCAGTCTGAGAAATGTTTACTTACCTGCATAATGAATTGTATTAGCAATATATTTTAAATAAGGTAGTAAGAATATGTCTTTTTCTTGCAGACCATAATAAGATATAAAAAGTTATACGATTACTATCTAAATAAAATTTTTCAAACTCATACTTAGTACTATAGCATGGTTTATTTTTTACTAAATGATAAATGTACTCTTTTGAACTTACAACCAGGAAAATGTAAACCTTTTTAAATTTGTAAATATATCGTAAGAATTGTAAAGTTTTTTATCTAATTTTCAACTAAAATTTTCTTTTATTTTTATATTTTCATTCTTATATTTCTTTATTTTTTTAGAACTTCTATATTTTTTTATACATGTAACTAACGAGATTTAGTTAAACTTTGGGTTTCAACTTTGTGATACCTTGTAGTAATCACTTTTTGGCGTTGACAGTCTAAATAGTGTAAAAATTAAACCTTTAACAGAAATTTTCATACAAAAAGTTTATGTTGAGATAATTTTTATTTTTTATTTTAATCATTGTTCTTAATAAAAAAATGTTTTTCGGGTTCGATGTAAATTTTTTTTTATTAGAACATATCGGGTTCATTATTTAAGATATGGTAAGCATAACGTTTTAAATCTAAATAAAGTAGTAAACTAAAAAATCTTAGTTTATAAACTATAATTTTAGGCACATTTTTTTTTATTTTTACCACCTTAAAATTTATTGTTTTTATATTATCGACTTTGAAACTTATCAAATAAAACAGCTGAACTTCTACCTATAAATTTTTTTTTTAAATATTTTCAGTATTGTAGTATATAGAGTTTAATACTTTACTACAACATAATTTATATATTTGAATAAAGATATAACAATTTTTTTAATTCTTTAACCATAAAAAGTAAAGTTAACAGCAAGACTTCAGTATTTTAATACTAAGCTTTTAAAATTTTACTAGATTTTTCAATTATGTAAAATACACAGTAATGTGATTGTATCACTATAATAAAAAAAGTCTCAAACCTTTAAAATAACATTCTAAAGTACCTTATACAAATAGTTTTCGGTCGTTTTTTGAAAATTTGTCCTTTTTTGTTCATATTATTCAAAAGTGATTGTATATTAAATTTTAATTTTCATAATACAAGTTGGAACATTATTTGCATCAATGGAAGCATTTTCGGGTTTATCAACTTTCAGTCTAAACGATTTGTTATAAACTTCAGGTTGACAACATGCGACTTGCTGGTAATATCTATCCTGCAACTATATTTTTAATAGATTTTGTAAGGTATAATTTAGCAACAATAAATGAACAGGAATGTCTTTACTAGTAGAGTTAACACTCATAAATTAGAAACAGTTATTGCTAGTCGGAATAATAGTTATGATCATTAAATGTTCATATTTTTTACATTTTTTACTCGTGTTGATGTTATGTAATCAAATAAAACAAAAATTTGAATATAATAATTTAAAAGTAGTGTTAGAATTTGTTTTAAAAATAAATAACATAGAAATATAAACATGACAGCAAAATCTGTTGCAGCAGTCTGAAGTCAGTGCAGCTTTTCGCTGCACTTAAGTTTAACTGGTTTCAATCTTGTTGTCGAGTTGATTTCGATTTTAGAACACTTTTTGATTTTGGTTTAAACATTTAGTTTTTAGTTTCTTTGATTCGTGTATTGTCGTCTTTTAAAATAATTGATAATTTGAATTATTAGTGTAATGTTGTGCAGTATTTTATCATCTTTTCGTTTCGCAAATTCATTGTAAATATAATCATTATCACAGATTCGAACTAAGTTTAAATTAGTATAAGTAACTGATTTATTAAGCCTTTAGTAAATAGTAAGTAAGTCATATTAATTTATTTAAGTCAACTATAATTCAAGCGTTATTTTGGGGCATCTACTATACAAGTTAGAGCGAACGTTGCGTTTTAAACCAGGCCAATATTAAGTGTATAAGTAAAAGCCCGGGGTTAGCGACAGCTTGAATTTTTTGTTGGCAGTTATACAAGTAAAAATTGTTATGTACTTTTAATTTATTATCTTAAATAATATATTTATTTTAAGTAAAAATTAGCTAAATATCAGTAAGAAACTTTAGAAGCATGTTGTGTATGGCTCGATAACTGAAAGGTTTCTTTGTACACCAGGTCCTTAGACCAAACTTTTTGAGTACTTTTTTTTTTGTTCAATAAAGAATACTAGTTTATGAATTTTCATGGATGACAATTTTTTTTCTGCATTTAAATGTTTTAATTTAAGACATTTTTTTAATAATAAATTATTAACACTTAAATATTTATACAAATATTTTTTTTATTTTTATACAGTTTTTGTTATTTTAAAACAGTAAAAACTTTCGTAAGTTTAAAAAAAAATTATTTTTTTTCTTTTAAACTGAACAAAAAATTGCTGAAACTAGAACGATTAACATACCTGAATAAGTGCAATGTTAAAAACAAAACAAATGTTTAGTGTTTTGTGTATTATCTTAAACTTGCTTTATTTAGCTTCAAACTATACCTTAGTGTTAGCGTTTTCTATTTACAAACAGTTTAAAAAACTTTTTAGTACGCTAGCTTTGATTAAAATATACTAAGTTAGCTAATAAGTTTAAATGCGTAAGATTATCTTAATCTTAAAGATTTTTTTTTACTGCTTATAAAATTTGAGTAATAACAGTTTAATACAACTAGATATTTTACTAAATCAAATGCAAAACTAAGTTAAGTTTTTAAAAACCATTTTGAAAAGCTGAGATTGCAATAGATTGAAATTATTACTAACATTTTTTAATTATAATTTTACAATTGTAATTTACAGAGTTGTAAAATATAATTTTTTTTTTTATAATTTATTTACAAAATTTATAATGTAAACAAATATCCTAGTATATTAAATATATGTTATTATAATAAGTACTCTTTTAGGAATAAAACTAGTGACCGGACGTAGACAAAAACATGTCAATGAACTTCTAAAATTTTTTTTTATAAATCACGAAATGTTTTATTTTTATTATATTTTTTGCTTCTAATTTAAAAAAGGTAACAAGTATGAGACAATATAGGTAGAACTTTCTATATAAATTCTAAGTTCGTCAAAATTAATAATGTTAAATTTAACATTAATAATATGTATTTGTTCTATTTATTGCTCCTATAAGAATGTAATCAAAATTAAAATCAGATGCTTTTCTTTAATTTTATCAAATAACCAAAAACTTCTATGTACTGTAAATTTTGAGCACATTCGAAAAAAAAAATTGTGCTGGTTTTATTTCATTATTGAAACTTAGTTTTCTATAAAGTGTGTTGATTTTCTATAAAACGTTTGTGAAGTTTGTAACTTTGAAGAGCATGAAAATAACTAGCTAACACTTTAAAAACTTTGAAACTTGATTAAGAAAAGATTCAATAGGATAAAGACTGAGTAATTTTTATTATTGTTGGACTTATGCTTAATATATCTAGTACACTGTCTAGAAAATCTTTTTTAAGGTAATATTAAAATTTGTTATAATTATAATTTTATACGTACATGATCATCAAATTGATAATAATTATACTTACAAAAGTTGCACTTAAAACTAAATATTTATTAGTATCAAGGTTTATAAACATGAACAGTTAGACTAATTTTTACTTAACCATACTTTTTAACCTAAGTAACAAATTACTTTATATGTACAATATTCAAACGTTCAAAATAAATTGCCATAAAGTTGTACTTCAAGTTTAATTTTTGTAGACAGTTTACGTAAAGAAGAACTAATTTATTCCACAATTAGAATTTTGGAATCCAATAGGTTTTGACAATAACATATCACAAATGTTAAAAGGAAATTTTTAAGTAAATCTAGTTTATAAAATTGTTAAAAAAATTAAGAAAATTTTAAGAAAATGTATTTATTTAGCACAAGTGAAAGAACACCAAGTAAGTTGTTAAATATATATAGTTGTTAATAAAAATAAGCAAGCGTTAAACTAGATTTATTATATTTAAGTAAAATAAGATTATTGGAAAACAACATTAAATATTCACTATACGTGTTTAATAAAGAAACTTCTTTTAAAACGAGAACTTTTATTTAAAAATTAAAATGAGTGATAAGTTTTATTTTGTTCAAAAATTTTATCTATCAAGTTACTTTTAATTCAATAAACCAATTTATTTTAACAAAAATTGGTTTTTAAAACGTTTTTTAAATATATAAATTCTCAGAAAAAATTTAAAAATTCTCTAAAATATATGTGTTATGTATTGAAGACAATTAAATATGCAGGTACCATTCCTTCAGACTGTGTGTCAATCGTGTTGTTAGGGTTTGTAAAAGAACCGGTAAAAGTTGAACAACCTCTGCTGTCTGATTTCATTGTACTTTCCGTATCACAGATAAGTTTTTCATGACATTGTTCTCCTGGTAAACATATTCTTTTAGCATTGATATCATTATTCATATTCGCTTTTCCATGTCCCAAAACAAAAACAAAAGACAGTTTTCTTACATCACCATCTAAAGTACAGAAACTAGTACCTTTAGAAAGCTCCTTTGTAAGTATATTTGACACTCCACAAGAACAATTTTTAATTTGGATGTTGTCTTCTTCAAAACACTCTTTTTTGCATTTTTCAGTATAAGACTCCCAGCCCTTTGGATAGCCAAATTTAAGTACGTTTAAGATTTTGTCAGATTTAATTCCGTGAAGATAAAGAGAAGCATTGTGAATATTATTTTGTTCAGTTTGATCAACAGGATTTATTCTAAAGATATGAACAATTTTTTCGTTTTTTTCTGATGTTTTATAACTTACTAAGCTCGATATAAACTGATAATCTTCATCTGATGACTTTAATATTTCGGTCTTATACATTATAGAACTATCATAAGTAGTTTGGAAGAGACTGTTTACTTTAAATGATAGTTGTTGAGTAAGTAAAGCTATTTGGTCATCGAATTCAGATTGTATTAACTCTACTTGTGCCCTTTGGTTTGCTTCGATTTCCGCTTCCAGATCTGAATAAAACTGTTCAGAGGTGTAGTCACTAGTCATTTTTGAATTAGTTTTTTCTATTGATTTTTTCGGCAAACTTTTAAGTTTTGCTTTTGCATTATTTTGTTTACTAAACCTATGCACACATAATTTATTGTACAATATACTTTCCACAGCTTCTTCTACATTTTCTTTAACTTCAACTTCTATCAGGTATGCTGGAGTAACTAAGTCATGATGAGCTACAGCTATTTTCTCATCTTGATAATAGTTGTGAAATGTTCCTTTAGGGACTTTGTTATTCTTGCTGTCAAATGTGTCTTGAGAAGAGTTTTTGAAACTTGTTAGAGTTTTATAACTTGAATTATCAAACACCTTTAGGTCAGGCTCATTATTAGCATAGTCTACCAAACTTTGTTTTAATAGTGCAGGTCTTAAACTATGAAATGTATATTTAGCAGTTCTTTTACCGTTTACATAGGTTAACAAACTAGATTTAGGAGCTGCAAAGGAAATTTCACGTTTTCCTGATTCACTTTCCTGTATGTATTTTCGTAGTTTTGTAGATGTTGTGTTTGTACTAGTTTGTCTAACTTTATTGACAAACAAATAACATAAGTTTTTAGGAATTCCTTCATCATTTACAAAACAATTACCATATTTAAAAGCATAATTAAAACTATTAGTTAAGTAAATACCAGGACCTTTACTACCCGATTTCGATGGTCTGAATCCTTCTTTCAATATTCCTTCAACACATGGCCCTTTAGTTCCATGAAGTAAGAGTAAACTAGAAGATTCAGAATCTTCAGGTTCTTGTAAAGTATAATCAGTTGATTTTACTCTGTAGATTTTAAAAGTAAGTCTATTGTCTTTTGTACTTAAATGATTATTTATTACATGATCTAAGCTTTCAGTTTTAGAATTTAAACTAAGACTACTTTCCAAAACATCAAAATCTGGATCTCCTGTGTTTAGTTGTTCAATTTCATATTTAAAATCTGAAGCAGGTGTTTTGAAATTAGAAGTTTTGTACTGAAAGATTTCTTTTGTTTCTTTTATCAACTCCTCTTTTATTTTCTTAAAATTTTCAACTGCATTTTCAATTTTTTTACAAGTCTTTTCTTTTTCTTCATTACAAAAGTTGGTCAAAATATTTTTAGGGTCAGAAAAGTTATTTAACAACTGATTTAATTTTGTCTCTTCGAAGTACATAATTTTTTTTAAATACTGACTATCTGAAATGTTTAAAATATAAAAATTAGTTTTTATACGTTTTTCTTTTAAAGTTATTGAAGTTTAACTTAATCGAATACTAGAAAAACAAATAATCTCTTACAAAAATTTATAATAGACCATATATGGATTCAATAAAAGTTGAATTTTGTTAAGTCAGGACGAAAACATTGAACAAATCCCAATACAAATGGTAAGTTTCTTTACTTCACTTTAATCAATTAGGTTTGTTTTATAAGAAACCTGTTTTTAGTTACTATTATTAAAATTTAACATCAAACAAAGTATTTATTTATACTAAAGCAACAAAAAAACATAAACACAGTTTGTCATATTTACAACTACTTATGGTGATTTGTAAAAATTGTTCATCTTCATATGTTGATCAAATAAAAAGTGTACATTATTTGAACGAGTTTTCAGTCTTTAAGAATAAAATTTATTTATATTATTCAGTAAGCATATGTAAGTAACAGTGGTGTTTGTGACTAGTTTCCTGTGCAACCCCTGGAAAAGAGGAAAAAAATAATATATTTTACTAAAAGTGTTGTTTACATTTGCTCAAAACTTTAATAAAAATTTAATTTATTAAATAAAGTCAACAAAATAGAAAGTTTTTAATTACTACTTGCTTTCAGCTAAAATTTTATAGTGATATAATACTAACTTAAAATTTTCAAGGCTCAATTTTTAAAACGATACCTTTTACAAAGTTCCTTCAAATTACTAAGAGAAAATATTGATTGTTGGAGATAATTTATAATTAAGCGTTGTTTTTGAGCAGAAAAGTACAATTTTACCTTTAAAATACTTAATGTAGTTACTAAAGTTACTTTACATTGTTCTGACTAATTTAAAAAAGTTGTCTAAAGCAAACCATATTATATAAAACTGCATGGAATTAAAAAAATGAGTTAATTGTTCCACGATCAACACATATACAGGTGCTTTTTGAGAATTTATTCTTAAATTTCACTGAAAACTTGCCATATTATTTCAACTACTCAACAACGACAAAAAAGTAGAGACATTTCATCATTTTATTGAAAATTGTATTTAAGGTGAAACTATAAACAACATCAAATAAATTTAGTAAACAGATGAACCATTTTCAAAGCGTAATATTAAGACTAGAAACAAAAATTCTTACTTTTGAAATAGAAAATATAAAGCTGCCAGACTTAAAAAGGCTAGACACGCCTCTGGTAAGTAATTAATTATCATGTAAGAGTAGTTATCTGGGAAAAAATATTATTCAACTTGCAAAATACTTTTAGTTTTATCAATAAAATCGTTCATTTTTAAAATACTTGGTTGCTGTATCAATAATGGTAAAAAAAATGTAAGATAAGTAAAATTTTCCAACGTACTTTTCTTAGTAAGTTATACTAATTTAAAACACACTAAAAATGAAATACAATATGTTCAAAGATAAAGTTTAAGACAATATGGGAGGGGTGTACAGTAAAGTGCTTATTTTCACAGCTACTTTTGATTTTCCAGCTTTAAAAATTATTATGTTAAATTATCAATAAAATCTAGAAATAAAAGTTATCAACCGAGGGTTAGAGCTAGCAGTAAAATTAAAATAAAACAAATAAAAAATTCAAATTAACGAAAAAATTAAATAAACAAGATTTAATACTTATCAAAAAATAAATTAGTTTTAAAAAAAAATAAGAAATGTAAAATTGTCTATGTGCAAAAGTGTCCCTTCGTACAAATTTGATTTCTAACTGTACATAATATACTTTTTTGCTTTAAATAAGAGCCATTGTAAGCTTCCGTAAAAACTACCTAAGGCTGTTTAAAATTAAAAAATTGATTCTCGTAGATAGAATCTATTCACAGATAATTACAGGGTTTAGTTTGGAAAATAAATATTAAGAAAGCTAATAGTATTTAGTAAAATACTAAATTACACTTAGATTAAAATATATATATAACTGACAACAACAATTTAGAAAAGAAAACGACATTCAAACTATTCATTTTACTTTTTTTAGCTTCTATTTAAATAACTTTTAATTGTCAATTGAACTGACCAACAATATTTCTTATTTAAATATGCCTTAATCACCCCTGCGAAACAAAAATATATTTACAAGTTAAAATACCACAAAAACAATTGAAACAAAAAATATTTAAAATAAGATTTATACCTTAAAAATGTAAAGCAATAAGTCTTAACTAAGTAGAGGGTTAGCACTCTTTGAGTAAAAAAATATACAAACTAAAAATAACTGTCTTGATTAACTTAAAACTGTGCTAATTTTTTTTTATAATTGTTCAAAAAATTATTACATATATCTTATGACCTTTTCAAATATATTTAAAATCTAGTTTTTGAACAAAATTAGATATATTTTTATTTTTCTTAACAAAAAAAGAATGAACAATTTACTGAAATAAAAAGAGCTTATTTAAATAAATTTTGTACAAAGTTATATATATAGTATCTAAATATTGAAACTGGGCCAATTAAATCTAATTTAAATCTAAAACAAACAAAGATTTAGATTTTAAAAGATCAAATAACTATCCTGAGTTTTTTTTTAAATAACCAAGCTGGCTTGAGTCATCTTGTGTTTCCTTAAAATTTCCAAACTAGCCTGAGGTATACTTAATTATCTTGATAAAAAACCGAACTACTCTAAAATTACTTTACGTTTTTCTAAGTTTCCTAAATATTTAATAACCCTCTATTAAAGTGCAAACCTATTAGTTTTGAAACTGCTAGGTTTAGAACATTTATTTTGTTACGACTTGTTTGGATTTATTGGGTCTTTGGATAAAGAGAATTTTTGATGGTACTTATCTTTTTTAAATTGTAACGAAGTATAAATTTATATAGTTAGATAAGGCTGGTTGGAAATATATTTAAAACTGTCTACATGATTATCACTTAAAAAAAACTACAAAAAATAAATTAATTTAAGAGACTTTTAAAGTATTTTTGTTTCTTATAAGTAAAGTACTACTTAAATTTTTAAGTATATATACACACACGGCTTTAGTAACATTATAAACAAACATAAAACTTAAATTATACAATATAGAAATATTTTATAATATATTATTTGAGTACCAGTAATTTCCTATGTACAGGGTTGCAACTCAATTCTCCAAAATTTTATCCAGGTTTTCAAATTTCATCCAGGATTTTAAAAGTACTTATTTTGTGTCCATTTTTAGTTTAAAGTTAAGTTTTAAGTTAAAAACTGTGTTAAATATTAGAAAAAGATTAATAAGATACTTAATGCTACTTTAAATGTGCTTTTTAATGACACAAAAATTATATATTTATGGTAGATTTTTTGTGTCAAATCAAAACTTTTCTGCTTTAAATGTAAAAGTTGTTTAAAATTCTAGGTTTTTCCAGTTTTTTTTTTGCCTTAAATGTCAAGTTCCAAGTGTTTCAAAGTTTTTCCAGGTTTCCAGGTGAAGTGGCAATTCCTTTATTTAATGTTCAACTTATTCCTAAAATAAGAATTACTAACAAAGGAAGAAATGTTTTAACTTTGTATGAAGATCAAGTATTCAATTTATACTATATTAATATGACATGAGGAAACAAATATAAAGTTTTATGAATAATGTTTTCTGTTTTAGATGAGTACAAGCATATATGAATCATGCCATCAAACAAAAGTAGTTTTATGATTTATGCATATAAAATTAAGTAGATTTGATAAAGACATGTGTGGTTCTGACATCTTTTGCTTTTTTATTAAAATAATATTTACTTTTTTCATTTTTGAATGTTTTAATAAAATGTAAAGTTTATAGTAAGGTTGATTATGGTAAATGTAAATGACCATTTAAGCAAAAAAGTAGATTTTATTTCATCGCAACACTTTAATTTAAAGTATTAAGTATATAAACTCCTTATCATTAAAGTTAAAAATAAATAAAAAATCATTAGTCATTGATAAAAAAAAATTATTTTTTAAATTTGAAACAAATGACATCAATAATTTGAATTAAAAACAAAATTTACTAAATAAGTAGTGAAATATTATTTTTCTAAGAATAAACCCAAAGAAGGTCACTTAAATACTTTAAAAAACGTATGTGTACAAACAATTCAATAGTCATATCTTTAATCTGTATAACATTCTTCTTATGATACTTTCAATTCAACTAATTAGTTCAAATTTCTTTCTAAGAACTTTTATAAATGAAAAAAATGGAACTAACTTAAGTCAAAAATTTTTAATATTCGATATTCAAAGTTGTATTCTATTACAATTATGATAAAGCTTTATAAATATATTTGGTTGTTTTTTTAACGGAAACTTTTAATTCTTTTTTTAATTTAAATTATGTTAGTTTTAATTAACGTGAGCAGTGTTTATAAAAAATATTTTAGTTTAAGTATATTTATTATTATAAAGATATGTATTTTTTTAATAGTTTTTGTTTTTATAACCTAACTGTGTAGGTTTAATTAATTATATATTTTTGCAATTGTCTAAATTATAAAAAATTCTAAACTAATAGTTTTAATTTTTAAGAATTAATGAATAAAAAAATACTGCTTAATTTATTGAAATGAAAAAAGCTTTTTTAAACAAAGTTTGTACAAAATAAAATTTAAAGTTCCTAAATATTGAAACTGGTCTAATTAAATTTTATTTTAATCTGAAATAAAAAATAAAATTTATATTTTAAAAGATCAAAGAAACAATTCTGAGTTTTTTTTAATAACCAAGCTTGCTTGAGTCATCTTGTGTTTGCTTAAAATTTCCAAACTAGCCTATACTATACTAGGTATACTCAATTACCCTTATAAAAAATCAAACTACACTAGAATTATTTTACGTGTTTTAAGTTTCCTAAATGTTTAATAACCCTCTATTTAGGTGCAAAGCTATTAGTTTTGAAACTGCTAGGTTTAGATTGTTTATTTTGTTATGACTTGTTTGGATTTATGGGGTCTTGATAAAAAGATAATTTTTGATAGTACTTAGCTTTTTAAATAGTAAGTAAGTATAATATATATAGTTAGATAAGGCTGATCGGAAATAAAATTTAAACTGTCTTAGTAAGTATTAAAACTATCTTAAATTGACTTAATTTTCAACATTCCAAATAAAGAGAGCAAAGAAGTTTTTGAGTATTTATATGTGAACTAATTGTACAATTTTTACAAATAATTTTTTTTTTTCTATAAATGATGTTAAAATAACAAACATGATGATCGCTCAAAATAAAATATAACAAACAACACTTCATTTAAGAGACTTTAAAAATATTTAGTTCCTTAATAGTAGTTTACTACTTAAATTGTTTAGTATATATACACACATATCTTTAGTAACACAATTATAAACAAAAATAAAACTTAAATTATACAATATAGAAATATTTGATTTTTGTTAGTACCAGTAATTTTTATGTACAGGGTTGCAACTCATTTTTTCAAAAATTTTATCCAGGTTTTTTAAATTTTCTCCAGGTTTTTAAGAGTACCTAGTTGTTGGTCTATTTTAAAGTTTAAGTGAAGTTTAAAGTAAAAAAAACTATGTTAAATGTTATGAAAACATTGAAAAGATACTTTAATGCTACTTTAAAAAATTATACAATGACAAAAAAAGTAATTCTTAATGGTAGATATTTCGTGTCAGATCAAAACATTTTGGCTTAATATGTAAAAATTGTTTAAAATTCCAGATTTTTTCAATTTTTTTTTTTTGCCTTGAGTGTCAAATGTCAGGTTTTTCAAAGTTTTTCCAGGTTTCCAGGTGAAGTGGCAACTGGCAACCCTTTATTTTATGTATAACTTTTTCCTAAAATAAGAACTACTAATAAAGGAGGAAATTTTCTTTAACAAATCTTAAAAAGACGATTGACACTTAAACAGAAGGGATAGTAACTGCCTGCATATTTAATTGTGTTTGCAGTATAGTATATAAAATTGGTAAAAATGTTTTTTTTTACATACCAAGCTAAAGCAAGATTTTAATTATTGTACGATTACTATTCACTTAAAAAATCCATTTTTAGTCTACTAGCGAGGTGCAATTTTTTTTACTAAATGATAAATTAGTGCTTGTCTGAATTCACAACTTGGTAAAAATAAACCTTCTTTTTCTTTTTGTTAATACATTAGAAAAAGTTATGATTTTTTTGTTTTTTCTAATAACTTAATTTTATATAAAACGTTTAATCTAACAATTGTTCAATATAAAATTAAATTTTTCTTTGATTTTATGATTTTAATTGTTTTCAGTTCTATAAACAAAATTTATTTTAAAAGAAATCTTATAGTTTTTTTTACATATAACAAACCAAATTTAGTAAAACATTTAATTTTAACAATAGTGATACGATGTAGTTAACACTTCTTGGTGTTGAAAATCTTAACCGTGTGTAAAACTAGCTTCATAACAGAAATCTTTTTCTAAAATATTTATCTTAAGATGGTATTCTAGTTTATTTTTCATTATTGTCTTAATAAAAGTAAATTTTGTTGGGTTTAATGTATTTTTTGTTTATTATTAGAGTTTATTAACCTTATGAATTAAGAAAAGGTAAACGTAACTTTTTTAATCTAGGTAAATTACAAGCAAAATAAATTTTGGTATATGAACAGTTTTTTTAGACTCAATCTTTTATTAATTGTTTTACTTTAAAAAATTTTGTTATTATATTATTGACCTAGAATTTTATCAGAAAAAAAGCTTTATTCCTGTTAATAAGTTTCTATAAAATTTTAGTTGAAACATTTTTGGATATAAATCCAGTTTAATACTCTACTAAGACATTATTTGTATATGTGCAAAAATAATATTAAAATAGGTTTTTGTTTAAAATGTAACAAACAATGTTAATTAATTAATTTTAGTATTTCAAAATTTTTTAAACTTTTAAACTGTATTATAAATACAGTATTCTAACGTGATTTTATCACTCTAATAACGAAATCGTCAAGCTCTTAAATAACGATCTATAGTAGCTTATGCAAATATTTTTCGGTTGGTTTTTTGAAAATATATCTTTCGTTGTGTTCATTGAACAATAAAATTTATATATGAAATGTTACTTTTTATAACTTTTTAACAAGGTAGTAATCATTTCAATACTATTTAGTTACTCCTTCTTTGCATCGATTGCTTTAAAGCTACTTATATTGCTGTATTAGAAGCATTTTCTGATTTATTAACTTTCAGTCTAAAACATTTATTATAGAATAGGACCTAGTACCAAGAAAAACGTTTCGGTAATCGAGTCGCACACCACTGACTACTCTTAACGTCTTTTCTAGTGCTAATATTATATATAAAAACAATAACTATTGAAAAGAAATGTCTCTACTAGTAGAAATAACATTCATAGATCAGAAATAGTAATTGTATGTAGAAACTTAATTTTATTTAAAAATATTAGTTGTTCATATTTTTTACTATTTTGATTTTTTTAATGTTATTTACTCAAATAGATCTATTTATATAAGCTCTTTACATCCCAGTAAATTGAGAATTCTTTTTTAGTTAAGGCAAATAACTATACAATGTTATTTACTTAAAATAAAGCATCAATGAAGCATAAATGTTTAAAAACTGCGTAGAAGTTTTATAGAAATAAAAAAAAGAAAATTTAAACGAAGCAGCAACATCTTAATATGATTACAGATTTGTACTAATTTTTGTTGTTTAAAAGTTATACAAGTATAAATTGTTCTGTACTTATAATTTGTAAGTTTGAATTTTAAATATAATTTTTAGCGAAAAAAAGCTAAATAACAACACTAACGGATTACTTGTTATCACGAAATAAGTTAGTTTTTAAAGTGAGCTAGTGAATTGAGCTAAAATCCAGCACTGGCAAAAACTCGTATGCTCATAAAAAAACTTTTCATGGATAAACCGACCAGTACTGTTAGAAAGCTTATAATTTCTTTGTAAATTCAGCACTGAAGCCTAAAAACTTTTGTATGTTTGAAATAATTGCATTTTCGCTTGAGTAATTAAAGCATTAAGTTCAATCACAAGTGGCCACTCATGTTTACAGTCATTAGCTATCATAAATGTTTATTAAACTAAGTAACTTAAACTTTCAATCAATTTTTTTTAATCTTTCAAAATATATGTAAATAATCTTTTTTGCGTATTAATTGCAGTCAGTAGATTACAACTTTAAAGTCTAAAAAGCAAAATGCTTCATATCTCTCGTCAAAAAGGACTATAGAATATTAGAAATAGTTGTTGTTATGTACCAGAATTTCATCTTGAACACGAAACTATTTTATACAGTATCGTAAAAGCTAAAAAGTTTTCTGTAATACTTTAAGTTTTATAGTTGAGTAAAATATATATAAATACCTTTTATAATAAGAGACATTTTAATTAGAGATGCATCTTTTATACTAAAGAACTACAAAGAAATACAAACACTATATTTGAAAAATACAAATTAACTTCAAATTTTTATAAAGTACTTAGTAAAAGTGCAACTTAACGGTAAAATAAATTTAGTGCAGTAAAATATAAAACACTTCTAAAACTGGTAACTATTTAAATTTTTATTAAAAGACTTGATACAATTAACTAATAGCTAGTTAAAAACCTATGGTAAGCAGTAAACTATAAAAGGCTTAATAAACTACTAAACTAAAATAATTTTAAGCAGTTAACGAACAGTTTAAATATTAGTTTAGTTTCTAGACAAAACTTGCAATAACATACACAAATAAGTTCTCAAAATGATTTCTTTTAGTAGTCATTCACACAGCTGTTACAACACACTGACTGCAAAACATAAAAATGTATGTTTGTTTGGTTTCTTATGAAATCTTGCATCATTAAAAAGCCTTGTTTCTGATTGGCTCGTTTTAGGTGCTTTAATAATTCTATATATGGTTATTTGCAAGTAACTACAGCAAGCTCTAAGCATGCTCTTAGTATTCAGCGTTCAATAATGAATAATGCTAGGAATTTTCTGCAGCTAATTACAATAACACAAAAGTTTTAGGGAAAATTTTTAAATAAATCATATTTTTAATATTTAAAAAAAGCTGTAAATAATTTAGAAAGTTTCTATTACAAAATTATATTTAGCACCACTAAATGAAAACTAAAGAAATTATCAATAACAAAATAAGCGATTGTTAAATGTAGTATTAAATGAAACGATTTATGTGAAATAACATTATAATAAAACAACCTTAAATTTTCACTTAAGACGTTTACACATAAACTGTTTTTTTAAGAACCTTTAATCAGATTAAAAAACAAAATGAGTGGTGAGTTTTTGTTTTGTAAATTAGTTTAACGTATCAAGTGTACTTATAAATCATCAGACTAAATATCTATTTAAAAAAAATACTCGTTTTTGAAAAGCTTTTCAACTTATTAATTTTTGTTGAAATATAGAGTACTTCTCATCTTTGTACGTGCTATGTATTGAATACAATTAAATATGCGGGTACCATTCCTTCTGACAGTGTGTCAATCGTGTTTTTAGGATTGGTAAAACAACTGGAAAAAGCTGTACAACCTCTACTGTCTGATTTCAATTTTCTTTTCGTATCAAAGACAGCTTTTTCATTACATGTTTTTCTGGTTAATCTTATTCTTTTAGCACTGAAATCATCAACTATATTCGCATTTCTATGTGCCAAAACAAAAACAAAAGAAAATTGCTTTACATTACCTTCTAAAATACAGAAAATAGTACCTTTCGTAAGCTCCTTTGTTAACATATTAGATACTGTACAAGAACAATTTTTAGATTGAAAACACTCTTTTATGCAGTTTTTTTTAAAAGAACTCCAACTTTTTGAATAACCAGACTGAAGAACGTTTATAACTTTGTCAGATTTAACTCCGTGAAAATAAAGACAAGCATTGTGAATTTTTCTTTCTTCATTTTTATCAACAGGATTTATTCTAAAAATATGAAAAACTTTTTTATGTTTTTCTGATCTTTTATCATTTACTAAGGTTGATATACACTGATAATCTTCATCTGTTGACTTTAATATTTCAGTCTTATACATTATAGAACTATCATAAGTATTTTGGAAGAGACTGTTTATATTAAATTTAAGTTGAGTAAGTAAAACTATTTTCTCATTGAACTTAGATTTTATAAACTGTAATTTTGCTGTTTTTAGTTTGTATCTATTTCCGCCTCCAATTCTAAATAAAACTGTACAGAGGTGTACTTACTTGTCATTTTTGAACTAGTTTTATCTATCGATATTTTCGAAACGCTTTCTTGTTTTAATTTAGTACAGGTTGGTTTACTAAACCAATCCACAAATAATTTGTTGTACCATTTCCACAGCTTCTTGCACATTATAATTAACTTCAACTTCTATCAGGTATGCTGGAATAACTAAGTCATGATGAGCAACAGCTATTTTATCATTCTTTTTGTCATAATGAAACGTTCCACTATGAATTTTGTTATTCTGGCTGTCAAACGTGTCATGAGGAGAATCTATGAAAGTTGTTGGAATTTTAGAACATGTACATTCAAATACCTTTAGGTCAAGTTCATTATTAGCATAGTCTTGCAAAACTTTTTCTGAAGATGGAGGTTTAAAAGAGCTAGGAACACTAACTTTTTTACCATTTCTATAAGTTAAAGCAGTAGGTTTTGGAATTGCAAAGGAAAACTTTTGTGTTCCTGATTCACTCCCCTGTGTGTTTCTTCTCAGTTTTGTAAAGTTCGCGTTTGTACTTAACCGTCTGACTTTATTGACAAACAAATAACATACTTTTTTAGGAATTCCTTCATCATTTACAAAACAACTACCATAGTTATAAGCATAATTAAAGCTGTTAGTTAAATAGACTCCAGGCCCAAAACTACCCGATTTCGATGGTCTGAATCCTTCTTTCAATATTCCTTCAACACATGGCCCTTTAGTTCCATGAAGTAAGAGTAAACTAGAAGAACTAGAACCTTTTAATTCTTGTGAAGTTTTTATAGTCTCTTTTACTCTGTAAATTTTATAAGCCTTTTTGTTGTCTCGTACTTTTAAATCGTTGTTAACTACAGCATCTGTTTTAGAGTTCAAACTAAGGCTACTTTCCAAAACATCATAATCTGGATCACCTTTGTTCAGTAGTTCAAGTTTATATTTGTAATCAGAATCAGGAGTTTTGAAATTAGAAGTGTTGTATTTGAAAACTTCTTTCGTTTCTTTTATCAAATCCTCTTTCGTTTTCTTAAAATCTTTAACAGCATTTTCAATTTCTTTACAAGTATTTTCTTTTTCCTCGTTACAAAAATTTTGCAAGATCTTTTCAGGGTCAGAAAATTTATTCATTAGCTGATCTAGATGTTTCAGATTCAAGTTCATTTTTTAAACTTTTACTAACTATCTGAAAAGTTATAAATCATATTAATATTCTTTATAAGTTATTCTCTTAAGTCTCTGAAAATTTATATTCATTGATCATTCGATAAACAAATATTTTATAATAAAAGTTAATATATTGACCTTTTGAGTATACAATAAAAGTTTAATTGTATTAAATGTTGACAAAAACAGTGTACATTTAACTTTAAAAATTTTAAGTAACTTTACTTTACTTCAATCATGTAGATATGTTTAAAAAAAAAACAATTTTAGTTATTAAAAGTGAGTTAAGCTTATTTGCAGATGATGCCAAAATCTTTAGTCAGTCAAATACTTCATTACAACTATCTTTAGATAATATTTACATATGGTTAAAAACAAGAAAACTAAACTTAAATCCTAGCAAATGTAAAATTCTAACCATTAACAAAAAAGAATCTTCTCCAACTGACCTCTTAATCAATAACATCAAGTTACCAAAAATTAAAGTTTTTAAAGATTTAGGAATTTATATTTCCAAAGATTTGAAATGGAATGAACATATCAACTATTTATATAAGATTGCAAAAACTACATGTTATCAAATATTGAAAAGTTTTAAAACTAATTCTGCTTCAATTCTGACAAAGCTATTTAAAACATACGTTCGCCCTAAACTTGAGTTTAGTACCCAAATTTGGTCACCCCATTTAAAAAAGGATATTAACAAAATTGAATCTGTGCAAAGGAGTTTTACCCGTCATATTTGTAATCGTTGCAACATATCTTACACGTCATATAATGATAGAATGATTAAATTTGGATTGAAATCACTGGAATATAGAAGATGGGAATTTGATTTATTAATTCTTTACAAAATTATCAATGGCAAATATAAAAGTTTTTTTAACCAGTTTTTTAATTTTTCCCAAAATAAATATCAACTAAGAGGAAATAATTTGAAAATAAAATGTAAACATGATTTTCAAAACAGTCAGTGGCAAGGCGCATTTTTTCACAGAGCAAAAGCTATGTGGAACAGACTACCTCAGGATATAGTATCTTGTGAGAGGGTAGAACAATTTCGTTTAAATCTAAAAAGATTTGACTTAAATACGATAAATACCAGTAAAATTAACTAATTTTCCACTGTAACAAAAGGAAAAATATTCGTTTCCCTACGCCTCCCCCCTACAAACTATTAGTTTACTTATATATTTTGTAGTTATGAATATTGTTTTATAAGCCATGATTTTAGACAAACTTCTTTACTGTGTGTACTAAGTAATATATAAATTTGAATTTTTTAAACTGAATTTACAATTTAGTTCATTTGTTTATCATATTGTGTTTAACTTTGTGTTTCCATTTAAATTATGTTTGTATATATATATATGTATAATTTATCTTAAAGTTTTGAATATAAATTTATTTTCTTTTTCTCTTTTTGTGTGTCCTGTTTAAGTGGCTCAGGTTTTGATGCCTGAGTCCAACATTGCACAATAAACAATATAATAATATTAATAATAATAATAATAATAATAGTTACTGTTATGTCAATTAAACATCAAACACAGTATTCGTGTATGCGAAAACAACTAAAAAAAATAATTACAATTCATCATATTTACATTTACTTATGTAAATTTTCAAAATTCTTTCATCTTTAGACGTTAATCAAAGTAATAAACACTATCTCTACAAACTTAAATAAGTTTTTAAAAGTTAAAATTAATTTGATTTTTCGGTAAGCATATTTACTTTACAGTGGCTTTTATTTGACTGGCTTCCTTTGAAATCCTTATAAAAAAATAGCTTATTCACTACTAACTTTGTTTAAAAGTTTGTTTAGTTAAGTTGCTAAAATTTCAGAAAATAAACTTAAAATTTAATAAATCAACGATACTTAAATTGGAGTAAATTGTCTCTTGGGTAAACTTATTCTTTTAGTTAGTGTTTAACTGTAAATTTTTTAAAGTAAAACAAATTACTTAACTTTTATTGTTTTTATTTTGTTTAATAAGCTTAAAGTTTAAAAAATCAAGTTTTTTTCCTCAAAATTAAAAGATATTTTGTAAGCTTAGTGTTAATTAGGTAATATTTATCAAAAAATAAAGTTTTATAAATAAAAAAAATTTACTAGCCGCTGTATTATATAAAAACCACAAACATTAGAAAGCTCAGCTATTTTTTAGCACCACTGGCTGTCTTCTAAAATACATTTAAGATAAATTTAGAAAATAATAAAGTAATTAAAAATTTTATAATACATAACTTTACTTACATTATAATATACAGATGACTTAACATAAAAGTAATGAGTTGAATCACTTTTTAAAATATGATATTAATAACTACAAATAAGAATAGTGCTGTCTGACTAAAAATAGTCTACAAACCGCCTATGGATCGTAGTTATTTATGCTGAAATAGTAGCAATCGTGTAAAAAATATATATTCAATTTATTAAGTCAACAAACTGTACTAAGTGAAAAAGAAAATGTCATAATTATTTTCTTTAAACTGTGCTAAGTCTTTGTTTTTAGATCTTTTAAAAACTATTTAGTAAACTTCAAAAACTTTTGAAAAACTTATGGTTTCCATTGACTTTTGGCATTTTTTTTTCCAAATTTAAAAAAAATTTTCTAGGTTTTTTAAACTAATTGTTTTTGGGTCTAAATCTAGTTTATACTTTAGTTTAAGGTTAAAAATGTATTAAACAGTATAAAAAAATTGAAACTGTACTGTAAAGCTACTTCAAATGTGTTCTTCAATAAAAAATTTTTGATAATGTCAAACAAGTTTTATCTAAATGGTAGATATTTGAGTCAAAATAAAAAATTGTCTACTTAAAATGTAAAATTTATTCCAAATTCAAGGTTTTTTCAAAATTTCTCGAATTCCAGATTTTTCCAGGTTTTTATTTGCCTTAATTGACAAATTTAAGTTTTTTCAAAATTTTTCTAGGTTTCGGGGTAAAGTGGCAACCCTGAATTCATATGTAATACAATTGTTCTTAAATATTTAAGTCAACAAACTGTACTAAGTGAAAAAGAAAATGTCATAATTATTTTCTTTAAACTGTGCTAAGTCTTTGTTTTTAGATCTTTTAAAAACTATTTAATAAACTTCAAAAACTTTTGAAAAACTTATGGTTGCCATTGACTTTTGGCATTTTTTTTTTCCAAATTTAAAAAAAATTTTCTAGGTTTTTTAAACTAATTGTTTTTCGGTCTGTATCTAGTTTATACTTTAGTTTAAGGTTAAAAATGTATTAAACAGTATAAAAAAATTGAAACTGTACTGTAAAGCTACTTCAAATGTGTTCTTTAATAAAAAATTTTTGATAATGTCAAACAAGTTTTATCTAAATATTAGATATTTGTGTCAAAATAAAAAATTGTCTACTTAAAATGTAAAATATATTTAAAATTCAAGGTTTTTTCAAAATTTCTCGAATTCCAGATTTTTCCAGGTTTTTATTTGCCTTAATTGACAAATTTAAGTTTTTTCAAAATTTTTCTAGGTTTCAGGGTAAAGTGGCAACCCTGAATACTTTGAAAATCTATTTTTTGAACAACATTAGTTATAAAATGTCTAAAAGTCAATGTGGACCAACTAAATCTCATAAAATATTTAAGTAAAAATAAAATTTTTTTAAAGATTAAAGAATACCCTGAGTTTTTTAAAAATAACCACACTGGCCTTAGTCATCCTGAGTTTAAAAAAAATTCTAAACTAGACTGAGTTATACTAAGTTATCCTGATGTTTAAAACATTAAAAGTATTCCAGAGTTATCTCAATTATAGTGAGTGTAATGAATTTTCAGTAACTAACCTACTAATATTAAATGAAAAAAGTAACCCAAAAGTTCAGACATATAAATTAATGACTAACAATATACTTTAGCAAAAATATAACAGTTTCCAAACAATTTTAACTTTTGTCAACTTTGCACGAGTGAATTTTTGCATATGAAAAAAAATATAGAAAAGTTTCAGAAGTCTTTTAAAATATTTGATGAAAAATAACACCCACCAGTGTTTAATGTATATAAAAAATGATTAAAAAATAAACAAAAAAAGTAAAAAAGAAACTAAACAATAAAAAATAATATATATATATATTTAAAAGAAAATTATACCGACCAAGGGCAAGGGGTAATTGTAAAAAAAAATAATATATAGAAAAAAGAATTAAAAAAAGTTATCGACCAAAGAGAAGGGTTAAGTTAAGGGTATAAATGATGGCAAAAAGAATTAAAACAAATTCAGTACAAATGACCCAAAAAGTTGAACTAGTAAAAAAATGATCTTTAGTAATTTTAATCAAAATAAAAGATACCAATTGATAACAAGTAAAAATAATGAACCCATTTTTTTTTTGCATTGTCTAATATATTAAATAAAAATATGAAGAGAATTGCATCAAAAATTATCTAAAGTAAGTTAAACCTTTTGTAATTCCATAAAATATTTTTCAAAATGTAGTATATCTTAAAAATTAAATTTTACAGGAAACTATCAGTATTAAGCATTTCACCTAATTGCAGTTAAAAAAGAAAAAACCAATATTTTTACAATTGACAATAATATTTTAGAACGGAAGATGTCATTTAAACTATAAACTCTTTTTTTAATAATTTTTTTTAACTTTAAATTGTCAATTGAACTGACCTAATATATCTTTATACATATGCCTTTTTTCTCCTTACGAAAAAAATATTTGACAAATGATTAAACAATAAAAATTTTTTGTAGTTTTGTTGCAAACCTAAAACATTATATTTACGCTGATTCTTACATAACAATTGTAATACAATTGTTCTTAAATATTTACAGGATTTACAATGTTCAAGTCAACAAACTGTACTAAGTGAAAAAGAAAATGTCATAATTATTTTCTTTAAACTGTGCTAAGTCTTTTTTTTTTAGATCTTTTAAAAACTATTTAATAAACTTCCAAAACTTTTGAAAAACTTATGGTTGCCATTGACTTTTGGCAATTTTTTTTTCAAATTTTTAAAATTTTTTCCAGGATTTTAAAACTAATCGTTTTCGGTCTGTATCTAGTTTATACTTTAGTTTAAGGTTAAAAATGTATTAAAAAGTATAAAAACATTGAAACTGTACTGTAAAGCTACTTCAAATGTGTTCTTTAATAAAAAATTTTTGATAATGTCAAATAAGTTTTATCTAAATGGTAGATATTTGTGTCAAAATAAAAAATTGTCTACTTAAAATGTAAAATTTATTCAAAATTCAAGGTTTTTTCAAAATTTCTCGAATTCCAGATTTTTCCAGGTTTTTATTTGCCTTAATTGGCAAATTTAAGTTTTTTCCAAATTTTTCTAGGTTTCCGGGTAAAGTGGCAACCCTGAATACTTTGAAAATATATTTTTTGAACAAAATTAGTTATAAAATGTCTAAAAGTCAATGTGGACCAACTAAATCTCATAAAATATTTAAGTAGAAATAAAAATTTTTTAAAGATTAAAGAATACCCTGAGTTTTTTAAAAATAACCACACTGGCCTTAGTCATCCTGAGTTTACAAAAAATTCTAAACTAGACTCAGTTATACTAAGTTATCCTGATGTTTAAAACATTAAAAGTATTCCAGAGTTATCTCAATTAAAGTGAGTGTAATGAATTTTCAGTAACAAACCTACTAAGTGCAAAACCATTTATTTGAGAATATTTAATTTTAGAACATTGGTTTGTTGTGAGTTGTTTGAACTAATAGGGCCTTGATAATAAAACAATTTTTGGATGGTACTGAGCTTTCCAAATAGTAATTTTAGTGTATGTACAAACAAATGAAAAGTGTATGAAAAGGATGGTAGGGGATTAAAATTTTGTAAATTAAATTGGTTAAACTGTAGCATCTCAAAAACATATGAAGCAACAAGTATTTTAGTAATTGTTTGTGAAATAGTTGTAACAACTAATTAAATGAATTAATGGTTAAAATGTTTAAAAATGTTTTAAAATGACCACTTAAACTAAACTATCCCCATTCAATACATTCCAGAGACTTTAAAAACTTTTAGGTTTACTTTAGTTAAATATACGCATACCTTAACTAACATATTTATAAACAAAAATAAAATTAACATTATATTTATACCTTTGATCAATAAGATATATCAAATTATTGCAAGCAGTTATAACTTCATAAGTTATTTCATAATAAATACTAAATGTCAAACATTTACTGGAATAAGCTTTCTTAAACAGAAGAAAACTTTCAAATTAAAAAAAAAAACATTCATTATTATAAAATTTCATTTAAATTTAAAGAGGACAAAAGCAAAAAGTTACATGAACGTATTTTTTTATAAGATAAGTATAAGCATACATTGTATAATGCCATGTAAAAAAAATGTATATAGGTTATTTTATGTAAAATTATTAAACTGTTTTCTAAAAGGTTTGTTTACTTCTCGCATCTGTCATTGTAAAAATTAATCTACTATAAAAATTTCATTTCAGAGTTTGTAAATAAAAATGCAAAGCTTAGAGTAAGGTAGATAAGGGTAGGTATAAATGACTTAATGAGCGTAAAACTAGAAGTAATTCTTATTCATTTGCAATATTTTATTTATGTACAAAGAAAGTAAACTTATTAGTAAATTATTTAAAAACTAGTGAAACACTTTACAAAATTTGTTTGAAATAGTATTTGAGTAAATCAAATAACTTATTTAAATAAAAATATTTGTAAACCAAACTACCAAAACAAAATACCAGAATAAAGTAACTAAATAAATATATTTGTTAAAAATGTAAGCACAAACAAGGTTACTTAAATAACTTTAAAATAATTATGTACATGTACAATAAATTACTAGACATATCTTTAACCTGTTTAAAAAAGTTATTCACTAGTACTTTCAATTATTTAGTCCAACTTTTTCTATAGGTGCTTTAATTTATAAAATAAGACTTTTGCCATTATATTCAGTATTCAAAGTTAACTTAATCTATAAATAGACCAGTTACATAATATGAAATACTAAAGCAGTGTTTCCAATGAACGTAGCTTTTAACTTAATTTAAAACGTTTTTTTAATAAAAATAGTTGGAGTTTTGTACTTAAATTAAAATAATTTCAGAATTAATAATTACCAGTAACAGTTTTTCATTTTTTTAAACTTAATAATTTAGAAACTCTACACTTGCTTTATATTTTTAAATGTAGTAGTGGAAAAAACTAAATCTAAAAACAATACTTAGTAGTTGTTGATTATACAAGTAGTTGATATAATGTATATACTTATTGATATTAATAAATAATAACTTAATTTTTGTTTATGATGTTAATTGAAAAGTAAAAATAAAATTTTTCATTAGTTTTTTGTTATATTGTAATTTTTGTGACCACAAACACGTTAAATATTTCAAGATGAAGTAACTTTTTTTTTTTTAGTTATAATTGAAGACAAAATTTATATACTAAATGCTTTAATCTTTCCACTACACGGCCAGTATTTGTTTGTAATTTTAATAGGGCTTCAAGTAAGTTTTATGAAAATTCTAATGTTTCCTTAAAAAAAAATCTACCAAGTTTAATGCACTTAACATCAAAACGCTTTCAGATTCAAAATACTTATTCAGTAAACTTGTATAAAACTATTTTTATAAACTTATATTTTTGAGTAATTTGTTCTAAACCAAAAAACTTTGCAGTTTTATCTACTAGATCAGGCCAGGTGTCTCCCTTGAGGGCCATGACAGATACTCAGGGAGGCACGAGCAGCAAAGGAGTCAGAGAGGGGGCTAAGAGCAGTAAAAAAGCCACAGGGGGGCCATGAGGTCAAAATTTGAAACTTACACTAGATATTTCTTGAGTTGTAGATAAAGAGCAAAAAAAATGTTTTTGGTGTAAAGTAAGGTAGTTATGAAGCTTACACTAGATAAGTAAGTTTCAGATGAAGAGCAAAAAAAAAGGACTTAAGTGGTTTTAAATGGCAGTATTTTGAGATAAACTAGATATTCTCGAGTTGTACATGAAAAGTTTTTTAGTAATCTTATTAAAGGAGGCCATGGCTTTTTCAGTTTCTTCAAAGTAGGCAATTTGAAAAAGAAGTTTGGTAAACCCTGCTCTAGACAAACAAAACTCTAAATAATAAAGCTCACACATATATTTCTGTATTTTCTAATAGGGATAGATTAAGATACATAAATCAAAACAACAACTTAAAATTTTTCTTACATTTTTTAAACATGATACTATTATACTATTAAACTAAACTAAGTTTATATAAAAATAATTATATTGTGTGAAAAAAAAATTAAGTTATTTTTTAAACAGCCCTAATATTTGTAAAACGAATACTTTATAGTACTTAAAATCCTGAAAGTAAAAGCAATGATGCAACACTATATTCATCATACAATCTCTTTCTAAGAAAAGGCTGGATATAATAATTAAAAGAAACATTAAAGAAAATGTGAAAAGGTTTATACAATGTATAGGCACAACTACTGTCTTAGTTGTAATTATTTATAAGTATTTAAGTATATTAGTCATAGTGTTTTTGTTTAAAATTAAAAATATATATACAAGTAAATAACTTTAAACATTAGTTTTGTTAACAGTACAGTTATGGTAATAACAACAAAAATATTGTTTAACCTAGGTAAAAACTGTTGTTAATTTCTCATTTTATTTCACAAATTAAAACTTATTTCTTTATACTCCCTGATTAATAAATTGCAAATAAACAAGTAGAGATATGGTTTAGTTTTAACAGTTATGAACTAACTATTCTAAATTGCTATTAAAATACTTTTAATCAACCATATCTCATTGTTTTGAAACCAAGCAAAAGCTATGTTTTCATCCTAAAATTTTACAGACTAATAAATAGTCTACATCTATCTTATCTATTTAAAATTTGCTTTTTTTTATTAAGATCTTTGTTAACAATTTTTAGAAAAATTTTCTATAAGAAATATCCTAACAAAAATACAAAACTTTCAGTTTGATTTTTAATTAATTTCAAATTTGTTTTATTGACACTGAAAAGTAGTACTTAAAATCAACTAGCTTAAAACTTTTTAATTAAGATGTTAGAGGTAAGTAAGACTATGTTTAATTAATATACTCAAATTACTTACTACCAAATTATGTACCCTTAAGTTATCTTACCTAAAAGTTTTTAAAAAGATTACTTTTACCAATAACCTTTCAAATAACTTGTCGTGGACAACACGTTAAAAATTATCCGTGGTGTGCGACTCGATAACTAAAAGGTTGTTCGTGTACCAGATCCTAGGACTAAATTAATTGACCGTATTTTTTGGCTTTTAGTAAGTTATAATTATAAAAATACACCTTAAAGATAATGGTTGTTCTTACTAATGTTTTTACACTCAAATGGTAGAAGAATAAATAAAAGTCTAGCATTTAAGAAACCTTAGAAATTATAAACACTACATACGGTGGGCTGAGAACGCGGTTGAATCGGGCATTGACAATAGTCAAAAAAATTTGCTTAAACAAACGTTATACTAAGTTTTATACATAGTTCGACAGAACTTGATTTATTTTTTCAACTTTGGGTTTTGTTATTTTTCTGCTTGAAGTATTTAAATAGTTATGTAAGTTTAAATCCAATAAGTTTTCGCCTTTTATGGTATAAAAATACTAAAAATTTCAAATAATTTCCGTCAAAAAATATTTTCAGAAGTTTAAAGAATAAAAATATTTTTTTTAATTGGTTTAATTTGTATTGGAAATACAATAAGTTATAAAAAACTAAATTTTTTGAATTATCATTTGTTTTTATAATTTAAAAAAAAAAAAAGCAAAAAATCATTAAAATATCACTAGTTCAAACCTAAAAAAAAATTATACACTAGTATGTATTTTTTTTATTAATTTTTATGTAGAATGCTGGTCAAATATGTTAAAGTATAAGAATAAAAAAGATGTTTCAGCAAAAAGCTATTGAGATATTTTCTATTAGAAAAACCCTACAACTTAATTAAAACAACAAAATTTTCGTAAAATAGCAGTTTTTTTTTAATTAGAAAAAAAAAATTCCTGTATTTTTTAAATATTTAAACTTTTTGGTATTAAAACAAAACCAAAAAAAAAACAAAAAAAAATTATATTAAAACTTTTTTAATATTTTAAAGCAGTGGCTGTAAAACCTTATTTTTCAAAAAAATTGAGGTTTTCTTTAACTGATACTTTATATTGAAAACAGCAACTCTTGTTACACTTGAGCTTACATCACTTTTACTGTACTTAATGCAGTTTTTAAAAAAAAGAAGGTTACCTCGAAACAATTAAATAAATCTCTTGGTTTTTATTTTTAGGTCACTAAAATGGTCAATATCTACTTGCCAGCCCACTATGCTACTACTACTACAACTGTGATAATTAATAATGTTCTTTAATTCCTTGTAGGATAACTACATAAATTTAAAAAAACTATATATAAAATAAATTTATGTAGAAATATAAATAATTATAATACATATATATATAAATATAAATATTTATGAAAAAATTTAAAACAAAAGATTAAAATTTAAGAGAAAAATCAAAACAAAAATAACTTTATTTTGTTTAAGCATTTAAGTTTATTAATGAAACTAATTTATATGCCAAGTTTTTATACTATATGAAGAGAAAACTTAAGCTTTTGTTTTAAATAGTGCTTTAATATTAATAAAAAGAAGACAATTTCGAGTACTGAATGTAAAAGCAATGAAGCAAAACTACATTTATCTAGTTTATTTATGAATGCTTATTCCAAAAAAGTTCGACTAAAAAGTTAAAAGTAACAGAACAAGTAAGTATCTAGAAAAATATACAGGCTATATGTATATACATATATTACTAGTGTTTTAGTTATAGTTGTTTATAAGTTACAAAGTTTTTATTTTAAATTTAAGCATTTTCATTATTTTTTGGTTATAGTGTTTAGTTAAGTTAATAACTACAATTGTGTTTTTAGTTTATTTATAACTGTGTTATATTTTTCTTAATCATATTATCTTAAAATCTTAATTATTTATATTCCTGAACCAAATATTGCAAGTAAACAAAAATAGATATACTTTAGATTTAACAGTTATAAAGTAAGTATTCTAAATTTTCTATTAAACTACTTTTAATCAACCATACATTATAATTAAAAGCAAGCAAAAGCTATATGTTAAATTTAGAATTTTTCTGAACAATGTTTTTGTATTTAAAGAGTTAATAATAAATGCAGGACAACTCAAGTGTATATAATTTTAACAATTACTACCTCTAACTAGTTATTTTTTGAAATTTGGTAGATTTATAAAAAAAAATGGTTTAGTCATTTTTTAGCTTCCCTTATATTTATTAAAAGAATACAATTTTGAGTTCTGAATCTAGAAACATTTATTCAAGTCTACAATATCTTATTTACTTATAAAACTCATTCTAAATGAATTTAGACAAAATATTTAAATTACCACAACAAGGCAACAACAAAATGTTTTGTACAGGTTTAACAACTACTAGTATGTTTCAATGTTAGCATATAAGTATACATATAACCTTATTAGTGTTTGTTGTCTATATAAATTTAAATGATACATTCGATCTTAGCATAAACTTTCGGTAGTAGTGGAGTTTTAATAACCAATTTTGTTTTAAATCATTAAAAGTAAAACGTTTCTTTTTTTTCTCTCGTTACTTATAGGTATGTATATATATATTTTTTTTAATTCTCATTTATTTTAAAATATCCTACAAAGTGGTTAAAAGTAAAAATATCTGTTATAATTTTTAAATTTAATATTCCAATATTCCTTATCCATCTTTCACAATTGATTTTGAATAACCATCTTTATAAATAACTTATTACAAGATTATTTTTAAACCTAGCTGTTTTTAAGTAGTTATTTTGTTTTCAAATGGGTTCTGAGACTAGTAATTTTGTGCAATATGTTATACAACATTAAAATGACATAAGTTATTAAAAAAGTTATTTTACAATTAACAGGTTTTAGTTTAGTCTAAATTGTCAGTTTTAATCTTTTTTTTAGTTTATAATTTCATAAATTAATTTACTACATTAATTGTATAATGTTTTAGAACCTAATAACTTACAGGCCCGCCAGTGGCCACTAAATTTGGAATTCTTACAAAAAAAACTTGAAAAAACTCTTTTTTGACACTATATTCTAAAAAACCTCAAAAATCTGAAATTTTACAAACGTCAAAAAAACCCTTGAGTTTTAAACAAAAATCCTCTAAATACCTGGAATTTAGAAAATTTTTGCATGTAAAGTTATTAAACTTAAATATGACAAAAAATACTAATCACAATAAAAAAAATGTTTGTCCTCACTACTGTACACTTACTAGTATGCTTAATGTTAACATATAAGTATACATATAAAAGTAAACAAATTTGTCATAGTTTTGAAAATTAATATTCCAATATTCACTAATTTTTAATTCTATATTCCTTATCCATCTTACACAATTAATTTTAACTAACCATCTTTATAAATAAGTTATTACAAGATTTTTTTTAACTAGCTGTTTTTGACTAGTTGTTTTGCTTTCAAATGGGTTCTGACAAGATGTTCATTGCAAATAAGTTCTGATAAATTTTTTTAAATTTAGCTGTTCTTACATTAGTATTTTTATGCTATAGTTTAAAGAACATTTAAATGACATAAAATATTTAAAAAGTAATTTTACAATAAACATTAGATTTAGTTTAGATTAAATTGTCAGTTTTAATCTTTTGTTTGAGTTAATAATTTCTTAAACTTGTTTACTGAATTAAGTGTATAATGTTTTAGCACTTCATAACTTACAGTCTGGCCTGTGGCTTTAAAACCTGGAACCCTTAAAAAACAACCTCGAAAAAACTCGAATTTGACACTTTATTCTAAATAACCTCTAAAACCTAGAATTTGACAAAGTCCAAAAAAACCTTGAGTTTTAAACAAAAATCTCTAAACTCCTGGAATTTAGAAAACTTTTGCATGTTAGGTAATTAAATTTCAATATGACACAAAATACCTATGACAATTATAAACTTTTTTTTTTATCAAAAATAGTTTTTAAAAAGAAAAGCTACTTAAGGTAGCTTTACAGTATCTTTCATATATTATTATACTATAAAACAAAGTCTTTTACATTAAACTGAAACAGAGAATATGAAAAACTATGGCTAGAAATATATGTAGGAATAGATAGTAATTTAGAAGTAGAGTTTACAAAAACCATACACTTTTAAATAATTTATTTCTTGTCTCTTATCAGTTATAGCACAATATGATTTGAAACAATGAAATCTATCATTTAGGTTTTTTTTAGCTTCATCACAACTTATCTATAAAATTAACAGTTTTGAAGGATCTTTACAGTTTTTTTGCATACAATAAAACACAGTTTTAACCTTAAAATAAACTTAAAACTAAAAGTAGACCAAAAAATGTGTACTTTCAAAAACTTGGAGGAATTTTTGAAAACCTGGAGAAAATTTGCCAAAAACATTTAGCAACCCTGTCTTTAGCAATAATTTGAGAACTTAATTTCTTATATATCGTTAAAGACAACAGCTTTAAATAAATGATTTGGCTAATTTCATACTGTTTTTCGTGCAGAAGTATAGTTTACAAAAACCATACATTTTTAAATATTTTGTTTGCTATCTTTTATCAATTATAGCAATCAAGGGTAGCCAAACACTTAGGGTACTAAGGAAAACATATGTTATTATAAAAGTTCAGAAAATCCTTTGGAGGTTCTTGGAAACTCAGTGTAGTTTAAAGACTTTCAAAATTTTAGGCTAGTTAATATATATATTGAATGGTATTTTGTTGAATTAGTTTCAATACTTTGTTTTATAACCAGCTTTGTTAAAAACTTGATTTTCATTTATGTCAAAAGGATTTTAATATTTTCTAAGAAATTGAAAAGTCTTTGGGTGACTCAGGACAGTTTAAAGTCACTCAGGACAATTTTTGTGATTTAAAGAGTGACAACCCTGAATAACGTAAATTTTGTTGGTAGTTTGTTTATGATAAATATATTTTTTATATATTCTAAAATTTTTATAAAAAATATTTTGTTAATTTTTTGATTTTAGAGATTCTGTTAGTAGATTTTAGAAATGTATTATTTTTATTTTAAGTGTTTTACTTAATGTTAAACATTTATGCCAAGAAAAATAAATAAAGTTAATCGTTAAAATAATAAAAAAAAACATTGAAGCATATTTTTGCAAATTTTTAACTATCTATTGTGATGCTTATATTTATTATTTCAACTTTTTTTTGTCAGGAATGTAAATACATAAAATGCTAAATTACAATGTAATTAAGTTGATAATTTCATAAAACAAATTGAACTCACTAGGTCAGTATAAATAAAGCTTGAGTTTTTAAAAAGCTTAAGCTTAATAATTTATTGAATATATATTGGTTTGTATTTTGTAGTATTATATAAGGCGTAGTAGTTTATAATGTTTTTTTTTTCTATTCATAAAATATTTTATTTAAATAAAACATAATTTAAGAGCAAAACTATTAAAACTTATTTTAACAGCTTTATCAAAGTATAATTTACACAACATATAATTTAATTTACTATTTAGAATTATAATTTAGTGCATTATAATTTTATAATACTATCATATTATTATTCCATAGTTAATTTTGTTTTACAGTGTTAATAAAGTCTTTAATAGTCTGGCAATATACTACTATACAAAAAGTCTAAAAATAAATCTTTAAGCAAAGATAGAAGTTGTACTGCATCTGAGCCTTCGAAGAAAAAAAAAAGATTGAAGCTATCAGGACATTAAGGATTCAAAAGCAATTAAAGCTTATAAAAAATTATTAAAATATTTGAACTCAGACTTGGACCCGGACACGGATTCAGATTTGGCCGAATCCAAAATTTTTTAGTCACAATAGATCACTGTTAAACACAATTGAAAAAAGACTTAAATTTTTACATCGAAAATTGAGTTCAATTAAGTTGTATCAAAAACTAATTAAAAGGTTTTTTTTTTGCAATATAAAATTTGTAAAAACAAATAAAAATTTTTAACTATTTCAAAATTTCATATATATAAACTACTGCAACTAAAGAATTGGTTATAACTTTTACCTGTTTAAAACTACTTGTATTTTCATAGACTGCAACTTAAAACTATTCTTTTAAACGTTTTATATTTATTGTATTTTTAGTTTTACTTTTGTTGTCTGATGATAAGAAATTAAGAACTATACCTTATTTATAGCTTTAATAAATATTAACAAAAACTAAATAAAATTTAAACAAATTGATTTTAAACAGACTTACTTTTATAAAACAAATTTAATTAAAATACTTAAACTCTAGTTAATATGTCTACTCCGAACATACTCCAGGACTACAAGGTTAGTTTAGAATAAACAATAAGAAGAAATTAAAAAATCCAAAATAAGTAATTACTAATTGTAAGATATATATTACTAAAATATAAACTTTTAAGTTCGAAGAAATTTTTTAAGTTTCATTTGGAAAATACTTAAATATGTAAAATATGCTACTTAATAATGTTGAAAATATTTTTTAACAAGACTACGTTTCTGAACTTTCTATATATCTTTAATTATTGATTTAAGTATTTGACTTAAAGTTCATATTATACTGTTTACAGTTTAGTTAAAAAACATTTTAAAAATCGTTAAAATGTCTAAAACTTGAAGTTTGTTCAAGTGTGTTTCTTTTTATCAGGATTACAGCATGGAGTTGAAAAGAGATCTTGATTACCAGTACCAACAATGGCAGGATCAAATAAATAGCAGGAATCTAGACATTAGGGATGTTTTTGAATGTCGTAGACAAAATCATCGATATGTTAACAATATCGAATTTCATCGAGATCGTTTAGAGGTTTCGAGAATTTCTAGTGAGTTAGAAGCGGACAAGCAGGAATTTAAACTGTTAATTGAAGAACTCGAACAGTTTCAAGTTGAATTGAACGTAAATTTTGAGAACTTTAGAGAATATGCTGATAGACTTCATGATCAAATTTTAAGACTTAATGATGAGAAACCACAAGGATTAACTGCTCAAAGAATTCAGCAATTTGAACAATTTCAAGCTGATAAGTCATTTCATGGGGATCAGTGTGTTATATGCATGGGAAACATTGAGGTTGATAGAAATATGATGCGTCTCGATTGCGATGGTCAGCACACTTTCTGTCAAGTCTGCATTGAAGGATGGTTTGCTACAAAGAACACTTGCCCAATTTGTCGACACATGTTTTAGTGAATTTTTCAACTACAAAATGTATTTAAAAGAAATATTTTGAATAAAGGTTTATTTTTGAAACAAAGTAGTAATAAATTTATTATAAATATAGATCTGATTGTTTGTTTTTTACTAGATTTCTTCTATCTTTATTTTAACTATTACAAATTATTTACACATATAAATGTTTTTCTATTTGTAATTATATATCCTTTATGTCTAGTCTTTTCCTAGAGTGAGCATTTCTATGATGAAAAAAACTTTTTAAAGTTAAGAATCAGTATTAAAATAATAAAATTTTGTTTAAATTTGATTATATAAATATATATTTTTTTAATATAAGATGAGTATAACCATACAATAGAATATAGATTATGCCATAGAAACAAAATGTATTTAATTATGTTAATTTTTAAGAAATTAAGCAGCTTTTCAAAAGGCTTGTTAGCTTTATTGCATCTTTTGTATTGCAAAAAAGTATTAAAAAGCATTAGCTACTGTTTTTATTGATGATGACGTTAAGAAATTGTCTTTTTTTTATATTTGTCTAGGGAAAATCAATTTTCCATTATCCAGGTGGATAAAGAATACGACCAAAAGATTGTAGTTTTATAAACCTGCAAGAATTTTGAAAAATTACAAAAACTAAAACAAATTGAATAATTAAATGCAACAAAGGTCATAAAATAATTTATTAAATACTTAATGGTTGTCTTTATTTTAGTGATTTGTTAAGTTAAAATTTGTAAGATCAATTTTTCATCTATAATGGTTGTCAATGTATAAACTAGCACAATTAAAAATGTTTCTTTTGTATACAATAGATTAATATTCAGTTTTTTATATAAAAATTTTTTAAGGTTAGATAACTTTAAAAGAAAAATAAAAAAATATAGAAATTAAAGAACAGTCTTCTTTAAAAACTTATAACTTATTATGTTTTATGTATTACAGTCAACAAATCTAAAAGTTTTTTTTTTTCTTTTTCGTAAAATTTACTGCCTTTTCCAGGATTTCCCAAAGTTGGCGGTTTTTTAATATGTTTGGGGGCAATAACTATTAAAGTGGCGAGAGGGGGGGGGCGGCAGCTTTAAAGATTTGGGCAGTCATATAGTTTTTTCTTTTTAGCTTGCTATTTTACTAATTGTAGCTTCGTATTGAATATTTGACCCTGAGTTAAAACTTAAACAAAAATATCCATTTTCTTTACTTCAAATATAAAAAAGAAATAAGTGCTTAAGACCTTTTTTTCGAGTATATTACATATTTTTATTAATTTCTTTACTCTTTTAACAATTACATAGATCATAGATGAATAAAATCCCTCTCACTATTTCATAACCTGACATATATGTTATTTGGGACATAAATTGTTAGTAAAAATCTATGTTATCTGTTACAAACTATCACCTCATGATACTTCCGATTGTTTTTTGAAAAGTCACTTAGTTAGACTACAAAAAAACATATTAAAATCAATTTTTCAAGAGAATAAAGTTGTTGTAAATAATTATTAAATATTTTGTAAGTTATGTTTTGAAATCATTAATTTGTTTTTGAGCTTGTACTACTAAATTAAAAAAAAAAACTTTTGATTATCATGTCCTCACATGGTAATCAAATGTTTTAAATATAGATAGTGTATATGCAAATTAGTTATTATTATAAGTATTTGATAATCACAATATTTAAAGTTTATTGTGCGTCTTAAGTAAATTACTTGGCATTAACTACTAAATGTCCGAAATTCGTTACATTAGAGATTATTATAATATCAGGTTTCAGTTAAGATTTCAGTTAAGTAACGTACGATCCAGATCCAGTCAAATTTTGGTCCGCTAAGTAACTTTAAAAATAAAAGTGCAAAACAAATAAAATTTAGTTTTTTGATACTTAATATTTTGAATTACGCTTGTAATTTGGTTTTCAGTTCACAATAGCACTTCCTGATCACAATAATACTAGATCATTTTATTATAATTTTCTCAATTTTTAAAACTTCTTAAAAATAATGTAGGTTTAGTATATGTAATAAAGAAAAATTATTAATTGTTTATACTTGTATTTTTAACCGTTCATTTATAAAATACTGTTATTATTTTAATTTATTATTTATAAACTAAACAAAAGAGTAAAAATATTTGTTAAGAAGTTTTGACAAAATTATACATGAATATTTTATTATATTTTTGTTTTCACGAGTATAAAGTTCAAACATCAAACAAGTAATCTTATCCTTTACGTAAGTGAAACCAACCTCTACAATCAAAAAATGATAAGGTACCTGATTATATACCTTTTTATCGTATATTTTTCGTGAATAAGTTTTTTATTATAATATAATGCTGTAAAAAACTTGTTTTGTTTTGCTTATTCAATAACACAAGAAGTATATTCTGCCGTTTATGTAAAACTAGGCCTATTTGTTTTTTTCAACAACATTTTCAAAATTATTAAACTAATGACAGTTTTTTTTTAAATATTTCATTAACAAATTATACCTTACATTTTAATAAACAATCTACTAAGCCATCATTGTATATGACAATAAAAAGTTAAGTGTAAGAATTCAAAAAATTATATAATTTTAAACTTAAACATTTTTTGATAATTTTTTTCAACACAAAATATTACTAGCATATTGAAAAATAACTAGCATAATGACTTATAACCAAATTGTTAAACTTGTTTTTATTTTAGCATAATTTATGAGCAATCTTAGCTAATTTTTGTTGCAATAAAAGGTATTTAAAAAAATATTTAACTTTCTGTGTAGTTTTAATTGTTGATGTCGAACTTATAGGTTTCTATTACTAAACAAGTAGAATTACAAAGTACTTATTTATTTTTTATTTTACTACTCTGTATATTCAAGTTTTTTTTTTAATCTAAAAAAAAACAGCATACTTTCTGATGTATAATTACAATACAAAATGTTGAAAGTTACATATCTTTACTAATCAATTTACATATTAATTTAATATTTTTTAGAATAGTAATGAGTAACAATAAAAATATTAAGTTTTATAAAAAGGTTACTTTAAAGCAATTAGAAAATAACATAAACCAAACAAAAGGCATGTCATTTAATCATTCGCTGTCATAAATTAAGTAATAGACAATAAATCTAATTGAAGAGAGAAAAATTACTGTTGGATTTGTTAACTGAAATTAAGAAAACACAAATAGTTTAAAGATTTAAAACAGGACTGTTTTTAATTTTTCAAAATATCTAAGCTTAAAAACCTTTTTTTTAAATTTAAAGTTAACATTTTTATACAAAAGAAACATTTCCTAATTATGCTGATTTATACATCGAAAACCATTAAAAGATAAAAGTTAAACACCACAAATATTAACTTAAAATGTCAACAAACAACCATTTAGGTATTAAATAAGTTATTTTATGGCCTTTGTTGCATTTCTTTGTTCAAACTTTTATAGTTTCGGTAATTTAGCACACGAAAACCAGCTGATGTTCTGAATTGCTTTGCATTTTTTTTTCTGACCACACTTCGTTTTCAACGTCATAAAGCAGTACACAGTCTTTTACAGCGCTAAAAATTACAACACTGATTCCAACTGAAGTGACGTCACAATGGAAAAGTATGTGGTTATCTAAATCTCCAGACGGTTGTTTTAACAAAACAAACTTATTACAACTTGAATCAAAAACTTCAGCAGTGTCATTTTCGAAACCTCCAATTGCGAACAACTTGTTTCTGATAGCAACCGATTTGTGACCCGCTCTCCATTTTACCATTTGAGGCATATTAGACCATGAATCATCAATATGATCGTAAGCCTCAACCGATCTCAATTCCCGACGGTTATATCCACCTGACAAAGTGATTCTTCCTTGAAAAACAACACACGATGCGTTCTTTCTTCCAACACTCATTCCCGTCATTTCTCTTTATGAATTTTTTCTTGTATTGAACTCAGAGCAAGATCTAGTAAGACCTCCTAACATAAAATAAACCAGGACAATAAACCTTATCAATAAATGAACACGTACAAAAACTTACACGCTTATCAAGCATCTTTCCTACAACACTCCAAACCTTTAATGCAAACATTGTTTGCTAATCTTCCTATTTTTAATGCTGGAAAACTACTAACGCTAGAATAATATTTAGCATCAACTGCATACCCATTCTTAACACTAAGACGTTTACTTTTGTGAAGACCTACAGCAATAATAAGGTTAAAAAAGCTATTTTGACTACGGACCTATTTGTAGTAGGTACCTTGTAAGAACTAGGTGATTGTTTGTTTTCAATAGTTTTCTTTATATTACGGGAACACTCATCAATTTCTTTTATCCACTGGTTTTTTTCTAAAATATTTTCTAAAACAGGCACAGTTAACAGCGAAAGATATAATTAATTTATAAGGGATAAAAGTTTAAACTGTTCTAATAAACATTAAAAAGACTAAATTTATTATATTGCAGCATCTCAAAATGACAGCAACAAGTTTTTTCAGTAATTATTTGTAAAATAGTTGTGACCACTGTTATAAATGAACTAAAAGTAAAAATGTTTATAAATTTATTTTAAATAATATATTTAACTATACAATAAACATTAAATTTATCCAAGAGACTTATAAGACTTTTAGGTTTACTTAAGTTAAACATACATTTAGCTTTATTACATATTTCTGAACAATAACAAAATCAACAGTAAAGTTAAACCTTCAATTTAAAAGATGTATAAAATTTTTGCTGGCAACAATAACTTATTAACTAATTTCATAATAATTACTTAATGTCAAACCTTTTATAATATAAGCTTTCCTAAACAAAAAAATCTTTGTAAATTAAAAAAAAAACAGCATTTATTATTTTAATATTGAATTCAAATCTGAGGATAACATAAAGTAACATAAGCATAAACTTACATGAATAATATCTTATATAAGATAAGTATAAGCCTACATTGTATCATGCCATACAAACAAATTGTATGTAGTTTTTTTTATATGCATAAAGTATTAAGAAGTTTTTTAGAAGACTTGTTTACTTTTTGCATCTTTGCCTTTCAAATACAAATCTGTTTTTTTTTATAAATAAAAAGGTGTTTTGGGTAAGGTGGATTAGAGTAGATGTAACTGACTATGTAAGACTAAAACTAAACATAGTTTTATTTACTTGCAATATTTTAACTAAAAGTACAAAGAAAACGAACATTTTGACAAAAAAAATAAAAAAATTAAATAAATTCATTTATTAATTCATTAAAAATAGTAACTAGATAAATTAAATAATTTATTAAAATTAAAATTAATAATATCCTAAACCAAAAATTACTAAAATTAAGTATTTAAATGTTTAATTATACTTAAAGTGTAAACACAAACCAGGCTACTTAAATACTTTCGAAAATAACTATGTATATATACAAATAAACCACTAGGTATAACTTTTAACAATATAAAAAGTTCTTTCCTTAGTACTTTTAATTATTAGGTCCAACTTTTTCTATAAGATGAATAAAATGAATGAAGACCATTTGTATAAACTTCATTATTCAGAGTTATATTCATCTATAAATAGACCAGTTACATAATATGAAACACTATAAGAGTTTTTTTCGTGTAGACTTTGCTTTTAATTCAGGTCAAATCTTTTTTTTTTAATCTCTTATACTCATTTATTTAACTTCTGAACTCATAAATAGTAATAGTATATTTTTTTGAAATTTTATTACTTAGAAAACCACTTGCTTTATGTTTTAAAATATAGTAGTTCAAGTAGAAAAAAAAACTTTATGATTATATAAGTAGTTGGTATAGTGTATAAATGTATTTATATAAACATATAATTACATTGTTTGTGGTTGTGGTAAAAATAATTTTGTTTTTAGTTTCAATTATATTTTGTTACTATTGACCAAAAATACATGAAACATTCTAAGATAGTTTAAAACTTATTTTTAATATTACTTTTAATTATAATACAAAGATTGTATATTAAAATAGTTCGTTCAGGACACAGTCATTATTTGTTTGTAATTTTTCTGGGGCTTTAAAGTAAATTTTATTAAAATTCAACAAATTATTTAGAAATATCAATAAATTCTAATGTCCATATATATTTGTTAAGTTATTAAACAAACTATGACATATATTTTTGTTCTTTCTATTTTTTTTTATGATAAGCAAAATACAAAAAACAAAAAGGCAACTTAAATTAATTTTTTTCTAACATGAAACTATTAAATTAAACTAATCTCACATCAAAAAATAATTATATTATGTAAAAAAGTCTTAGGTATCTTTTAATGCTGCTCTAATATTTGTAAAAACCACAACTTTAACTACTATAAATAAAAGTAATGATGCAAAACTACATTCATCTCGGTTATTTTTGAAAGCTCTTTCTATGAAAAGACTGGATATAATAATTGAAAACAAACAGTATAAGTAAATATCACAAAACTTATACAGGTTATAGTCCCAATTGGCGTGTAAGTTAGAGTTTTTTATATGTATTTAAGTAAGTTAGTAAAATTATATAACTAAAGAGCTTTTATTATTAGTTTTGGTTACAGTACACTTAAAGTAATCACAACTAAAAAAGTTTTGAGTAATTTTTCAATTGTGTTTAATTTTTCTTTCAACATTATAACTGGAAAAAAAACTTCTTTAAACTCTGTGATTTAAATATTGCAAGTAAACAAATGTAAATAAAGCTTAAATTCAACAGTTATGAAGTATCTAGTCTAATTTTGCCTTTTAATTATATTTAATCAATTATACCCAATAGTTCCTAAGGCAAGCAAAAGCTACATCTTTACTTAGAATTTACAGACTATACTTATGCACTCAAATGGTTTAGACTAAATGCTTGGCAACTTTGATTTAAAATAATTTAACAACCACAATTGCTATATTTGTGATATAAAATATTTGATAAGTTTTGAAAATGAATAATCATGCAAGTCTTTATCCAACTTATTTATCTATTAATACTCATTATATGTTAAGGTCATTTTGATCAGTTTTTTGGAAAAGTTTTTATTAAAATCAAATTTCAAAATATAAGATTTTAATTCTATTTTAACTCAATTACAAATTTGTTTTATTTTTTCTTAGAAAATTACTTTAAAACTAATTTAATTTATACATTTCAATTAAGATGCTGCAAATTTTTAAATCTATATTTAGATTATGTATTTAAATTACTCAATAATCTCTTATGTACGTTAAAATTATATATCCCAATAGTTTTAGAAACATAGCTATTCTATTACCAATAACCTAACAAATAAGCTGTCGTTGACAAAACGTTAAAAAGTATCCGTATTCTGTGGTATGCATTTGGATACCTAAAATGTTGTTTGTAAGAAACCTTAGCAATTACGAAAATCGAACTCAAGTTGGTAAAAAACGGGGCTAAAGTGGTCATTGATTATAATCAAATTTACATTAACTGATTAACATGTTGGACAAAACTTGATTTTTTTTTGTTTCGACATAAGTTTTGCTATTTGTCTGCTCCAAGTTTTTAATAAGTTATATAAGTTTAAATCCGACCAGTTTTTTCATTTTATAGTTTAAAACCTATTAAAAATCTTTAAATGTTTTTTGTCAAAAATGCTTACAGAAAATTACATTTAAGAATTATTTTAGAAAACTTGCTAACACTTTTTGATTTTATTTTGTTTTTATAGATTGATACTTTTTTCAAAAAACAGAATATAAGCATTAGAATACCGCTAGTACAAACCTAAAACAATAGTTATATAATAATCGATGAATTTTTTTGTAAATTTTTATATAAAAACCTTGTCAAATATTCTAAAACACAAGAAAAAAAAGTATTTCAGGTTTTAATTACACAAATAAAGTTTTCGTAAGATCAATATCATTTTAATTACAATAAATACACTTGTCGTTTTTAGTTAAAAAAAAAACATTTTATAATTAACACATAACGAAAAAGAAAAAACCTAAAAATTTATCTGTGGTAAAACTTTTTTGGTGTTTTGTTATAGTTTCTGTAGGCCTAAATTTTAAAATAATGTTGAGGTTTTCTTTATATTATTCTTTATATGAAAAAAGCATATATTTGCTACTTTTAAGCTAACTTAATGTTCAGTATACTTAAGATAGTTTTTAAAAGAAGAACGCTAGCTCGAAACAACAAGATAAACTTCTTGATTTAACTTTTAAGTCACAAAATGCTCAATAGCTTCTTACCCGCCACTATGCTTCACCTAAAACGACTTAAAGTTAATTAAGATTAAGTTAGTTAAAACAATTAATATCTTTATTTCGTGGTAGGGATAACAACATGAATCAAAAATTAATTATTATAAATTTAAAAATATATTCATGTATAAAGAATAAACAAAAAAAGAAGACCAAGTTAAAAATACTATTAAATTGTTTCTAGCGTGAAAACAATAATAATGAAACTTAATTTTTATATGTCAAATTGTTATATTATATGAAGAAATAGGTTTAAGGTTTTTGTTAAATACTGCTCTGATTTTTTTAAATTTTAGATACCTTTAAATATTGAATATAAAAGCAATGATGCAACACGATATTAATTTTATATTTTATGAAAGCTCATTCCAAAAAAAGGTTAGACTAAAAACTTAAAAGTAACATAACAAGGAAACATCTTAAAAAGTGTTCAGGTTATATATTAATAGTGTTTTATACATTGTTATGTATATGTATTTAAGTATATAAGTTACAATGTTTTTGTTTAATATTTAAGGCACGTATCATTATTTTTTGGTAAAAATATAGTCATAATCATCACTACAAAAGCTTTTTCCAAATTGTTTATAACTGTGATATATTTTTCATATAATTTTATCTTACAAACTTATTTGCTTTCTACTCACTGATTAAAATATTGCAAGTAAACTAATATATATTTTGTTTAAATTTAAAAGTTTTAAAGTAACTATTTTACTTTGCTATTTTACTAACTTAATAAATCTTTTTCAATTTTTAAAACAAGGAAAGGCTATTTCTTCAACCTATGTTTTTTCTGACCAATATTTTATCAATAAAAGGGGTAATATTAAATACATGACAACCCAAGTGTAATTATTTCTAATAACTACAACCGGTTAACTTGTCAGTAGTAGATATTTCAGTTGATTTTTTCTAATAAAAATGTCAAGTATTTTTTTAGCTTCCCATATATCTATAGATTGAAAACAATTATTAATTCTAAATTTAAAAAAAAGTTATGCAAGTCTATTTTTAACTTTAAAAAAATCATTTTAAATAAACTTTGACAAAATAATATTTTGTACAGGTTGATCAATTACTACTACATTTGAATGCACAAATATATGTATACATGTAACCTTAATAATGTTTACTATTTTGACAAATTTAGATAATGCAACCTATCTTAACATCAACTTTTGATTTAAAGACCACACATGTTTTAAATCATTTAAAATGTAATCTTTTAAACTTTTTCTTTTTAGTTATATGTATGTATATTTTATTTTTTAAATCTCACTGGATTTAGAATATTCCAAAAAGATATTAAATTTAATTAAGTCTAAAATAGTTTTTAAAATTAATATGCAAATATTTCTTGATTTCTAATTTAAAGTGTTTAATATATTTTATACAATTGATTTAAAATAAGCATCAATACATGTATTTTCTAACAAGTTTTTTTAAACCTTGCTGTATTTACAATAGTATTTTTTTTTTAATATTTAAAATAAAAATATTTATTTTTTACACTTCAATAATTTATTTAAAAAAAAAACAAGACTCAAATTTTATATCATATATTTTTCATGCTTAACTGTTTAATTGTTTACTAAGCAATAAAAATTAAGTTAAAAATCTAGCTTATTTAGTCAAAAGGTAATCAGTGTAAAAGGAATAATAATTAGGTACACAATAATTAAAAAAAATTACTTCTAACTACAATGCAGCTATAGGATGTTTATTGTTTTTAATAATGTTTATAATGCTTCAATTCATTATAAATAATGATTCATATTAAAGCTTTAATTAAAATGATGCTTCTCATTAGTTTTTGGTAACAGTTTGGTTGAAACAATGAAAATATTCTTAAATAATTTTATTATAAACCTCTCAAGTTTAGTTTTAATTCACGCGCTATTGTGTTTTTTCCTTATTTAAAAATTAACAACTTGTTTTGTATTCTATATTTAAAAGTATGAATGTTAATAAACATATATTAGTTTACTATTCCTTCAATCCTAACCACTATCCTAAACCAAAATATTTTTAATGCAATATTTGCACAAATAAGTTATAACAAAAGCAATATCTTAACCCTGGCTCTAACACTTATTGAAATTGAATTTTCTATTGCTGAATCTAAAACAATGGTGCTAAACTACACCAATGTTAGTTTATCTGGAAACTTATTTTACAAAAAAGGTTTGACTAAATTGTTTAACTTACAGTACAAGTAAAATATTTTATACAGGTTAACTGTGTAAGTTACATTTAAACTTTTTTTGTTTAAAGTCTTGTGCATTTTGTTGAAATATAAAGAGTTATTTCTTTCATAAACTTCTCTAAAAAAATTTTGTGACATTTTATAATACTTTTAATAAATCTCAAATTTTAAAAAATTAATAAGGTATGGCTGACTCATTTTAGCTTTGATGTTTATTTTAAGTCTAAAGCCTATTTTTTACATCTTTGAATAATTGTTCTTAATACTTGAGTTTTGCTGATTAATTTTGTTATCAATTTTTTAATATTTAAGCATGGTGATGATTTTTTTGTTTTGGCTCATTTCAATTAACTATTTTAATTTTATATAAAACTCATTCTGGCTCAGGCTAGCTATAATTGAGTCAGTCTTCGTTTTATTACTAGCCCGCTTTTTTAACTTAAAAGAACAGCAGCCTTTAACTTAGTTTTTTTTTTTTGCTAGTACACTTAAAGGTCAGTTGAAATTGCATTTTTGCTTAATTAAAAAAGAAAAAAAAAATCCTGTTGCTTTATTTTAAATATTAAAAAAAAAATTTATTTGAGTAGTATTTAATACTTTTGTTAAGGTGGGTAAGAAATAAGGGTATAAATTAAAGGAAAATCAAATAAAAGCTTAAGAAAATTTGCTAATTAAGTAAATATGCAAATCAGACTGACTTTTAAGTACACTTTCGATTATTTAATAATATTATAATTTAAATAATTATAATAAAATTGAAATATAAAGAAAAACTATTTAAACCACGAGCCGTTTTATTATGATTTGTGGTTAAACATTGTTAGTAGTTTAAGGAAATATGTTTTACTATTAATTTGTTAATAACTTATTGTTTATGTGTTACTAAGCTCCTACTTTAAGTTTTTTGCCTATGTATATTGTTGTTCTGATAAACTTTATATGATAAAATAAAGTTCTTCTGATAAAGTAAAGTTTGTAAGTGCATTGCTTTACTAACAGCATTTACGAAAGTTTCTGTAAAAATACTATCCTGTGAAAATGTGTTCATTTTTTGTATAAGTTAAAGCTTATAATAGTAAAAAAAGATGGGTGGCTTCGTGTTTAGCCACCAAATACTTCGCTCTGCTGAGCACGAAAAATAGCTTTTTCTAATGAGGTAAATCATTCAACCGTATAAATTGATGCTAACAGCTAAACAGTAAAATAAAACACAAATTTTTTGAGTAAAAAATTAAAATATCATATTATTTGAAGTTATAAACAATAGTAATGTTGACACAGTTAAGAGCACATAAATAAAGTTGATGTTAGCTTAATCTAAGAATGTAATAATACTGTGAATGTTATAGTATTTTAAGTCCATATGTTTAGTTGAAGTTCCCATTATTTATAAACGATGTTTAATTAGTATATGTCCCATTTTGAAAGCAAAAGGTATAAACCATAAAAGTATTTTTATTGTAAAAAGCTTTAGCTACTGATAGTGATTAGTAAAAATTTTTTTTTTGAACTCTGCTCTGCTAAAGTTTCCAATTATTGTATTTATTCCAACTGACTTATAGTTAACACTTAAGTTTTCATTTAACACCTAGTATTAAACTTTCTTTACAAAATTGATGGACCTCTCTTTCCTATAATAGCCTTAGTAATAGTTTGTTTGTTTCTTTGCTGATATAATTTAAATTTGCCTGTATAATATTATTTAAAGTAAATTACTTTAAAAAAGATGGAGGATACCGATTTTTAGAGTATTATAAAAATTCAGAAAAAATGTTTTTTACAAACCCTCTCCCCTTTGTACTTTAAATAAATTTATAAACAAATAAAATTTAAGTAAAAAAATATTTTATTAATAATGAAAAATAAACATGTACTTTATATAACATTTTCAAAACCCCAGTGGCCGCATTGTTTCTGTTTTTAAAACAAATTTATTTACTTAAGTAGTGTTAATGTCTTTAATTTTGTTTTGTTTAAAATAGGTATAGTTTGTAGTAAAAAACTTAAAAAGGTAGTTTCTGTAAATATTATTTTTGTTATAAGGAAATATTTTTTGAAAGATTTTTGGAAACTCAGAGTTGTAGTTTATATAAGTTTGTTTTCTTTTAAAACACTGTTGAAAACGCTTACATTCTGACTTATCACAAAAGTCAAAAACAAAAAAAATTGGGAAGAGTAGAAAAACTTAAACAATACGATTAGTATCTTAAAACTTCAATAAGTTTATTTCAGTTATCCCTGTTTTATATCAGCAGAGCTAATGTGATTTCTTTGCTGAATTAAAAAAAAAAACTTTTAAAGACGTAAAACATTTGGACTCAAAACTTTTTAAATCAAAAGGTGAGTACTAAGTTTTTTTATGAATCCGGAACCACTCTTATGCTTTTTGTACATTTTATCTAATTTTTTTATTAGATTTATATAAATATATGAAAGCTAGAATTATATATCGTAAGATATTTATCACAGAATAATAAATTGCTAATTAATTTTTGTGATAATGTCTTTTTTATAAAAAGTTTTAAATAAATATAGAAAAACAATTTTTCATTGGTGATTTCCTCTAAATTGAAAAGAAAATTACTAAAATTCTGTCTTCTTCTTAGTTTTTTAATAAATTGACCTCATATTCTCAAGAAGTGGTTCATGCATTAGTAGTAAAATTCCTATTTCAACAGTTTAATAAAATTAAGAAGCTTATGGCAAAACTATTCATTTTTTAAAGTTGCTATTGAAATGATTTTTATTAACCATATACGATTGTTTTGAAGGCAAGCAAAAGCTATGTCTACATCCCAGAATTTTAAAATTTCAAAAAACTTACCAAATACCTTTCGTGGACAACATGTTAAAAAGTATCTGTGGTGTGCGACTCGATAACTAAAAGGTTGTTCGTATATCAGGTCCTATGACTAAATAAATTGAGCGTCTTTTTTTGGTTTTAAACAAACTATAATTATAAAAATATATCCCTATAAACGGCGGTTGTTCTTACTAATATGTTTGCACTCAAATGGTAAACTAACAAACTCAATTCAACTATAATGTAAGAAACTTTAGCAATTAAAAACTACACAAACAGTGGGCTAAAAACGGGGTTAAATCGGCCATTGATAATAGTCAAGTAATTTTGCTTAAAGAAACGTAATACTAAGTTCGAAACATAGTTCGAAAAAGTTTGATTTATTTGTTCAGCATTGGGATTTGTTATATTTCTTCTTCAAGTATTTAAATAGTTATGTAAGTTTAAATTCAACAAGTTTGGTGCCTTTTATAGTATAAAAAATACTCAAAATTCTTAGTAGTTTTCGTCAAAAATTTTTCAGAAGTTTACAAAAAAACTTTTCTATCATTTTTCTTAAAATTGGTTTAATTTGTATTGAAAATACAATAAGTTAGTAAAAACTAAAAAAAAATTAAACTTTATTTTATTTTTAAATTTAATATCTAAAAAAAAAGCTAATAATCATTAACCTATTGCTAGTACAAACCTAAAAAATATTTATATACTAGTCGATTTTTTTTCGTTAATTCGTATGTAGAATCCTGGTCAAATATGCTAAAACATAAATAAAAAAAGACAATTCAGCATTAGTTGATTGATAATTATTTTTTTTTAAAACTTTACAACCTAATTATACGAACAAAATTTTTGTAAGATTAGCATTTTTTTCAATTTTCAAAAATTTTAACTTTTTATTATCAATACTAAACCAAAAGATGAAAAACTTAAAAAAAATTTGTACTGAAGCTTGTTCGGTATTTTGTAGCAGTTGATGTACACCTTATTTTTAAGTAATTTTGAGGTTTTCTTTAAATCTTTTTATATTGAAAACAGCAGATACCTGTTACACTTAAGCTTACATAACTTTTAGTATACTTAAGGCAAACTTTAAAATAAGAAGCTTAGCTCGAAACAACCAAATAAAACTCTTGGTTTAATTTTTAGGTCACTAAAATGGCCAATGGCTAATTGCCAGCCCACTATACTATACCTACAACGACTATAGTTATTAATACAATTACACAATGTTCTTTATTTCCTTGTAGGGATCACTACATAAATTAAAATAAATTATGTATAAAAAATATTTATGAATGAAGAAAAAGAAGATTAAAATAAAAAAGAATAACCAAATTAAAAACAGTGTTATTTTGTTTAAGCTTTAAAACGTATTTAATGAAACTAATTTATTTGCTAAGTTATTATACTTTATTAAGAGGAGCATAAACTTTTGTTTTCAATGCTGCTCTGATATTTATAAAAAGAAGACAACTTTGAGTACTGAATGTGAAATCAATGATGCAAAACTACATACATCTAACTTATTTATGAATGTTCATTTCAAAAAAAGTTAGAATAAAATTTTAAAAGTAACAAAACAAGGGAATATTTAAAAAGGTATACTGGTTATATATATATGACAAGTGTTTTAGTTGTAGTTGTGTATAAGTTACAAGGTTTTTTATTTGTTATAAGCGTTTTTTATTATTTTTGGTTGTAGTTTAATTAAGTTAATAACTACAACAATGTTTTTAGTTTATTTAAAACTGTGTTATATTTTTTTTAATCATATTAACTTAAAAACTTATTTCATCACATTCCTGAACAAAATATTGCAAGTAAACAAATATATATATATTTTATATTTAATAGTTATGGAGTAAGTAATTTGAATTTACTATTTTGCTACTTTTAATCAATCATACATAATAAATTTTAAAGCAAGCAAAAGCTATATTTTGAATCTAAAAATGTTCTAATCAAAAAATTACTAAAAGGGTTAATATTAAATGCATGACAACCCAAGTGTAAATAATATTAACAATTGTTACCTTTAAACTTGTTATTTTTTAAAAAATTAGTAGATTTAATAAAAAAACGGTTTAGGACTTTTTTAGCTTTCCTTGTACTTATAAATTGAATACAATCTTTAGTTCTGAATCTAAAACTTTTTTTGCAAGTCTACATTTATCTTATTTAATTATAAATACTCATTCTAGATATATTTTGGGCAAAATATTTAAAGTACCAAAACAAGGCAACAACAAACTGTTTTGTATAGGCTGAATAATTACTAGTATGTATCAATGTTAACATACAAGTATACATATAACCTTATTAGTGTTTTTTGTTTTGGTAAATTTAAATGATATAACCGACCTTAACATAAACTTTTGGTAATAATCAAGTTCAAATAACCAATTCTGTTTTTAATCATCTAATGTAAAATGTTTAATTTATTTTTCTCTTTTTTCTTATAGGTATGTACAATTTATTTTTAAAATCTCACTTTTTTTTAAATATCCTAAAAAGAGGTTAAAGGTAAACTAATCTGTTATAGTTTTTAAACTTGATATTCCAATATTCACTAATTTGTAATTCAATATTCCTTATTCATCTTAGACAATTGATTTAAACTAACCATCTTTATAAATAATTTATTACAAGATTATTTTTAAAACTAGCTGATTTAGATTATTTATTTTGCTTTCAAATGAGTTCTGATAAGATTTATTAAAATCTAGCTATTCTTACTTTAGTTTTTTTATGCAATATTTTAAAGAACATTTAAATGCCATTAAATATTAAAAAAATAATTTTACAATAAACATTAGTTTTAGTTTAGTCTAAATTGTCAGCTTTAATTTCTTATTTAATTTAACAATTTCTTAAATTCATTTGCACCATTAAGTGTTTAATGTTGTAGAACTTCATAACTTACAGGTTGGTCAGTGGCCACTTAACCTGGAATCCTTTAAAAAAACTTGGAATTTGACAAACTTCAAAAAAACCCTTAGTTTTAAACAAAATCCTTGAAAACCGGAAATTTAGAACATTTTTGCATGTTAAGTAATTAAATTTTAATATGACACAAAATTTTATCACATTTATAAACTTTTTTTCATCAAAACATAAAAAAAAAAATTAATATAAAATTGCTTTTTAATATTTTTATACTATTAACAAAGTTTGTTACCTGAAACTGAGACAGAGAATATGAATAACAATGGCTAGAAATATCTCTAGGAATAAATAGTAATTTAGAAGTAGAGTTTACAAAAACCATATATTTATAAATAATTTGTTTGTTATCTTTTATCAGTTATAGCACAATATGATTTGATAAAATGAAATCTATCATATAGATTTTTTTTAGCATCATCACAGTTTTTTTTAAAAAAAAAACAGTTTTGAAGGAGCTTTACAGTATATTTTGAATGTTTGCTTACAATAAAACACAGTTTTTTACCTCAAAATTAACTTTAAACTAAAAATAGACCCAAAAATGTGAACTTTCAAAAACTTAGAGAAATTTTTGAAAACATGGAGAAAATTTTCAAAAAACATTTAACAAACCTGTCTTAAGCAATAAGTTTAGACCTTTATTTCTTATATATTTCTAAAGGAAACAGCTTTAAATAAATGATTTAGCTAATTTTATACTGGTTTTCGTGCAGAAGTATAGTTTAAAAAAACAATATATTTTTAAATAATTTGTTTGGTATCTTTTATCAGTTATAGCTATCAAGGGTTGCCAAACACTCAGGGTATTCACTAAGGAAAACATAGGGTACTCTAAAAGTTTAAAAAATCTTTTGGGGGTTCAGGGAAACTCAGGGTAGTTTAAAGACTTTCAAAATTTTAGACTAGTAACCATATATATTGAATGAGATTTAGTTGAATTAATTTCAATACTTAGTTTTATAACCAATTTTGTTAAAAACTTGATTTTTAATGATGTTCAAAAGATGTTAATTTTTTTCTAAGAATTCAAAAAATCTCAGAGTGACTCAGGACAGTTTAAGGTCACTAAGGGCAAATTATGTGACTTAAAGAGTGACAACCCTGAATAACGTAAATGTTGTTGGCAGTTTGTTTATGATAAATATATTTTTTATATATTCTCACAATTTCATAAAGCTTATTTTGTTAGTTTTTAGTTTTTGGAAATTCTGTTAGTATATTTTAGAATTGTACTATTTATATTTAAAGTGTTTTACTTAATGTTAAACATTTATGCCAAGAACAATAAATAAGTTTAATCGTTAAAATAAGAAAAAAAAAATTGAAGCATATTTTTGCAAATTTTTGCTTATCTATTGTAATGCTTATATTTATTATCTCTTTTTTTTATTCTGTCAGGAATGTAAATACATAAAAATGCTAAATTACAATGTAATTAAATTGTTAATTTCATAAAAATAAATCTACCATTTAGGTTTTTTTTTAGCTTCATCACAAATTATTTATAAAATAAACAGTTTTGAAGGATCTTTACAGTATGTTTGCATACAATAAAACACAGTTTTTAACCTTAAAATAAACTTAAAACTAAAAGTAGACCAAAAAATGTGTACTTTCAAAAATTTGGAGGAATTTTTGAAAACCTGGAGAAAATTTGCCAAAATCATTTAGCAACCCTGTCTTTAGCAATTTTTTGAGAACTTAATTTCTTATATATCTTTAAAGACAACAGCTTTAAATAAATGATTCGGCTAATTTTATACTGTTTTTCGTGCAGAAGTATAGTTCACAAAAACCATATATTTTAAATATTTTTTTGCTATCTTTTATAAATTATAGCAATCAAGGGTAGCCAAAAATTCAGGGTATTCACTAAGGAAAACATAGGGTATTCTAAAAGTTTAAAAAATCTTTTGGAGGTTCAGGAAAACTCAGTGTAGTTTAAAGACTTTCAAAATTTTAGGACAGCAACTATATATATTGAATGGTATTTTGTTGAATTAGTTTCAATACTTTGTTTTATAACCAGCTTTGTTAAAAACTTGATTTTCATTTATGTCAAAAGGATGTTAATTTTTTTCTAAGAATTTGAAAAGTCTTTGGGTGACTCAGGACAGTTTAAAGTCACTCAGGACAATTTTAGTGACTTAAAGAGTGATTATATTTATAGATATATTTTTTATATATTCTCACAATTTTATAAAGCTTATTTTTTTAATTTTACATTTTGGAGATTCTGTTAGTAGATTTTAGAAATTTATTCCTTATATTTAAAGTGTTTTACTTAATGTTAAACATTTATGCCAAGAAAAATAAATAAATTTAATCGTTAAAATAAAAAAATATATATTAAACCATATTTTAGCAAATTTCTAACTCTATACCATTATGCTTATATTTCAATTTATTTTATTTTTATTTAGTTAGGAATGTAAATACATACAAATGCTAAAATACAATGTAATTTAATTGTTAATTTCATAAAATAAATTGCATTCACTAGGTCAGTATAAATAATGCTTGAGCTTTTTAATAGCACAAGCTTAATAATCATTTGAAGAAATATTGGTTTGTATTCTGAAGTATCATGTTTTGCATAGTAGTTTAAAATACAGTTTTTTTTTATGTGTAAAATATTACATTTAAATTAATACATAGTTAAAGAACAAAACTATTACGACCTATATTAACAGTTTTATCAAAGTATAATTTACACAACATATAAATTAATTTACTATTTAGAATTATAATTTAGTGCATTCTAATTTTATAATACTATAGTATTATTATTCAAATGTAATTTTGTTTTACAGTATTAATAACGTTTTCAATAGTCTGGCTATATACTATTATACAAAAAGTCTCAAAGTAAATCTTTAGTTAAAGGTAGAAGTTGTACTGCACCCGAACCTTTGAAGAAAAGAAAGCTTGAAGCTATCAGGCAAACTAGCCTTGAAAATTATAAGTCTATGAAACTCTTGGATATTAAGCTTTAAGGTCCAAGAGTTACATAGACTTATTATTAATGATTTAATCTCTAATGATTAAAGATTCAAAAACAATTAAAGTTTATTAAAAATTATTAAAATATTTGGACTCTGACTCGAATTTTGAGTTGTTTTCAGATATGCCCGAATCCAAAATTTTTTGATTCAATTGATTACTGTTAAACACAATTATAGTTAAATTGAAATTATACTTAAATTTTTATATCGAAATTTGAGTTAAACTAAGTCGTATTCAAAAACTAATGAAAAAGTTTTTTTTTTGCCATGTCAAATTTGTAAAAGTAAACAAATTATTTTATAATTTCATATAAATAAACTACTGCAACTAACGAACTATTTATACCTTTAACCTGTATAAATTATTTGTATTTCCATAGTCTGCAAATTTCACTTATTTTTTCAATAATTTTATATTTAGTATATATTTAGTTTTTTTTTTGTTGTTTGATAATAAGAAATGAAGAACTAGAGCTTACTCATAGCTTTGATAAGTGTTAACAAACACTTAATAACATTTAAACAAATTGATTTTAAACAGACTTAACTTTTATTACACAAGTTTTACGAAAAATACTGGAATTGCACTTAATATGGCTAATCAGAACATACTCAAGGACTACAAGGTTAGTAAATACTAAACACTAAAAAAAAATTAAAAAAACAAAGTTTAGTGAAAACTAAATGCAATTTTTTATTACTAAAACATAACTTTTAAAATTAAAAAAAAATTTAACTGTCATTTGGAAAATACTTTAATATGAAGAATATGCTACTTGATAATGTTATAAATAATTTTCAAAGATACTATGTATCTGAACTTCGTAGATATCTTAAGCTTATGGCTTTAAATATTTTAGTTTTAATTTAAAATATGCTGATTACAACTTAGTAATAAAACATTTAAAAAATGTTAAATATTTAAAACTTGGAAGTTTAAACAAAAGTGTTTTTTATCAGGATTACAGCATGACTTTGAAAAAAGAGCTTAATTACTATTACCGAAAATGGCAGGAACATAGTAATAGCTACGACATAAACATGAGGGAAGGAAGAGAATTTCGTAAAATAAAATCTTGCTATGATAACAAAATCAAACTCCATGGAGATCGTTTGAAAGCTGCATTAGATTCTACTGAGTTAGAAGTGAACAAGCAAGACTTTAAACTGTTAATTGAAGAATTAGAACAGTTTCAAGTTGAGTAGAACGTAAATTTTGAGAACTTTAGAGAATATGTTGATAGACGTAATGAGATTTTGAGAAGACGTTATGTTGATAAACAACAAGGATTAACTGCTCAAAGAATTCAGCAATTTGAAAAATTTCAAGCTGATGAGTCATTTCTTGGTGATCAGTGTGTGATATGCATGGGAGACTATGAAGTTGGTGGAAATATGATGCGTCTCGACTGCGATGGTCAGCACACTTTTTGTCAAATCTGCATTGAAGGATGGTTTGCTACGAAGAAAACTTGTCCAATTTGTCGACACGTGTTTTAGTGATTTTTTCAACTACAACATTTAACTTTTAAAAGTTTTCTTCTCTCGGTAAGATTTATATTTTGAAATGCTGTAGTAATAAATTTGTTATAAAAATGCATCTGATCGTTTTACTAGAATTTAGTTATCTTCATTTGAGTTTATTTAAAGTGAACACACATATAGTCTTCATTTACTTATTTATATACATAAACAAAACTAAATATACATATTTATCCTCTGAGAAATTTTTATTTTTTAATTTACACTTTTAATTTCATATGCAAATTCTAAACTTTTCCTATAATGAGCATTCCTGAGCGGAAGAAACCTTTTAAATTGTTTAAAGACCAGTGTTTAAATTATGTCAATTTAATCAAATCTGATGACACGAATATTAAGTTAAATGAATTGTTTTTTTTTTGTATAAGATAAGTATAATTATGCATTCTATCATGCCATTATATTAGGGAAATGTCTAAAAGTTTATAGAATGGTTATAGGTACAACTATTGTATTAATTATAGTTATTTATATACATTGGTCATATAGTTTTTGTTTTAAATTAAAAAAAGTTAAATAACTAGAGAGCTTTTAAAATTAATTTTGGTTACGGTACAGTTGAAGTAATCAAACCAATTAAATAATAACTGTGTTTAATTTTTTTAACGTTATAACTTAAAAATCATATATGTATTTTCCTTATTAAAATATTGCAAGTAAATTAATACAGATATATTTTAGATTTAAAATTTATTAAGTAACTATTCTAATTTTGCTATTTATTTTATCATAAACGATTATTTTTAAAGGAAGCAAGTGCTATATCTTCTTTTAGACCAAAAATAGACCAGAAGATTGTAGTTTTATAAACCTGCAAGAAACTTAAAAAATCTATCAAACCTAGAAAAATTTAATCAAATAAATGCAACAAATGCCATAAAATAACTCATTTAATACTTTCATGTTTGTCTTTTTTTTTAAGTTTAAATTTGTGAAGGACTATTTTTCATCTACAATGGTTGTCAATGTATAAATCAACATAATAAAAAAATGTTTCTTTTGTAAAGAAAATTTCAATGTTAAGTTTTGTTATAAAAACTTTTAAGCTTAGATAACTTTAAAAAACAAAGGCAATAAAATACAGAAATTATAAAAGAGTCATCTTAAAAAATTTATAACTTTTTATGTTTTATATATTACAGTTAACAAATCTTTAAGTAATTTTTTTTTCTTTCGTAAATTTTACTATATATACCAGGTTTTCCCAAAGTGGGCGGTATTTTAGTATGTCGGGGGGGGGGGGGGGGGCAAGTTTAAAATGTTGGGCAGTAATAAAATTGTTACTTTTCAGTTTGCTATTTATTAATTGTAGCTTGCTATTGAATATTTGACCCTGAGGTATAACTTGAACAAAAAAATCCATTTTGTTTACGTCAATTACAGAAACAAAAATAAGTGCTTAAGAAAGCTATTTTTAAGTATAATACATATTTGTATTAATTTATTTTCTTTTTTAACAACTACATAGGTCATAGATGAATGAAATCCCTTTCACCATTTCATAACCTGACATATATGCTATTTGGGATCATATATTGTTTGTAAAAATCTATGTTATCTATTATAAACTATCCCCTCATGATATTTCCGGTTGTTTTTTAAAAAGTCACTTAGTTAGACTAATAAATAAAAACTATATTAAAGTCAATTTTTCAATAAAATAAAATGGTTGTTGTAATTAATTAAGAAATATTTTGCAAGTAATGTTTTGAAACCTGTTTTTTTTTTTGAGCTTGTACTATAAATTAAAAGAAAACAATTTTTTTTATAATGGATTCACTTGGTAATCAAATATTTTAAGTATAGGTAGTGTATAAGCAAATTAGTTATTATTATAAGTATTTGATAATTACAATATTTTAAGTATATTTTGCGGATTAAATAAGTTACTAATTAAATATTTAACTACTAAATGCAAGAAATTCGTTATATTAGAGATTATTATGTAAGGTTACAGTTAACATTTCAGATGGTCAACGTTCGGTCCAGATCAAGTCAAATTTTGGCTCGCTAAAAAACTTGAAGATTAATTGTGCAAAATAAATAAAATTTAGTTTTTTGATACTTAATATTTTAAAATACGCTTGTAACTCAATTTTCAGCTCACAATAATACTAAATCATTTTATTATAAATTTCTCAAATTTTTAAAATCTGTTTTATGTTAGTTTTTTAAATGACGCAGCTCGTTAGTTCATTTTAATAACAAATCGACACACCAAAGGATTTTTTAATAAATATTACCTGCTGATTAAAAAAGTTGTCCACCACTAACGAAAGGGGTTCATTAGTTTAGAAACAATTCATTAATTTCAGTCAATTACAAACGTACCTTAAAACACGATAAGACCACTCTATCAAAAAGAAATAATAGACAAATATATATAATAGTTTTCAACCCATCGTTAAGTCTAAATGTAAGTTCTAAAATAAGCAAACTAATTTTGAATATGATTACCAGATCCTTTAATGAAAACCATCCATTTAAAAAAGTATTCAACCGCAACACAATTAAAATATCATACAGTTGTACATGTAATTTTAGAAGCAAAATAATTGCACACAACAAAAAAATGTTATTCAAAAACTATATAAATGATGAAAGCAGCACAATAGATAAACTTTGCAATTACCGCAAAGAACCTTTTCCTTTAAAAAATCAATGTGTAGTTTCAAACATAATATATAGATCAACAGTAACATCCAATAAGTAAACTAAATGGACTTAGGAGTTAGGACCTACAGGAAATATTTTCAAACAAAGATATAGGAATCACAAATCTTTATTCAGCAACTTTAAGAAAAGACATACAACAGAACTAGCAAACTACATTTGGAGTTTAAAAGATAACAATACAGACTACAACTTAGATGGGAAATACTAAACAGAACAAAAACTAAATTCGATATTAAATTCAGCTGTAAACTTTGCAACTTCAAAAATTGAAATTGATAAATCAGACAAGAACAAAACACTAATTAAGAAAGCGAAATACAAAATGTGTGCATCATTACCAAAAATACCTTATTAGCAAAATTATACCTTACTCAATATAAAATGAAAGTAAAGTTAAGCTGCGAACACAAATAATTTAAAACATTTTTCGAATACTGTTTACGTTTTTCTAATACAACCTTTCCAAACCTTTCAAAATGCATAAATTCTTAAACTAAACAAGATCAAACTTAACTATATAAAACCATCGTTATAACTACGTCATAATAAATATAGAAATTTAAATTTCTAAATTGTTAAACATTGTTAATGAAACTTTACTGATGAGTATTTATGGCCATATATCTCATGATCGAAACGGTCGTACAAACCTATTGCTTTTTACATAATCAAATGAATAAATATATATATATATATATACATAAATCATTACAAAAAAAAAGATATACTTTTAACATGTAAAAAACAATTCTTATTTTCTTTCACTGGTACTTTCAATTAAGCTTTTCGAACCTTTTTCAAAATTCTTTTTCATAAACAAGTAAGATGGATGTAAACTAGCATCATTATTTTTCGATTCAGTAGAAAACTGTATCATTGATAACTATGAGGGTATGTTTTAAAGATATAATAAAGTACAATCAAAAGTTTTTAAGGCTAACATATCTTAACTAAATTGGTAATTAAACGTTGTTATTATTTTTCTTCTGCATTACAAAACAATTGTTTTTAATAACTGATTTTTCAACTTGTTATTTTATTACGTGTATTTAATTTTTAAATGTATTTACAATTTTTTTATGAAAAAGTATGGTAAACAAAATATGATTTTTTTGCTTACTTCTGTAGATATATTTGAACTTTTTTAATTTATTCTACTCCAAAAATGCATAGTTTGAAATTTATATTTACGGTGTAAAGCAGGGTTTCCCAAAGTGGGCGATATCGCCCCCCTGGGGGCGATTTTAGTAATTCGGGGGGCGATAATTAGTAAGGGGGCGAAAGGGTGGGCGATAACTAGTAAGGGGGCGAAAAGGGGGCGATTTTAAAATTTTGGGTTGTCATAAAATTTTTACTTTATATCTTGCTATTTTACTAATTTTAACTTGCTATTAAATATTTGACCCTGAGGTAAAACTTAAACAAAAAAGTTTATTGTGTTTATGTGAAATATAGAGAAAAAAATCAAGTACTTATGGCTCCTACTTTCATGTTAATTACATATATTTTCTTATTTAACAATTACATAGATCATAGACGATCGGAATTCCTCTCCCTATTTTTTAACCTGAAATACATGTTATTTAGGATCATAAATGCTTTGTAAAAATCTATGTTTTCTATATTAACTAAACCTCATGATACTTCCAATTGTTTTTTGAAAAGTTATTAAGTTAGAATAAGAAATAAAACTATACAGGGTTGCCAATTTACCTAAAAACCTGGAATTTGACAATTTACGCAAAAAAAAATCTAAAATCTGGAACTTTTAACAATTTCAACATATTAAGTAGTAAAATTTCGATTTGACACAAAAAAGCTATCATGTAGATAAAAATATAGATCCTTTTCGTGACAGATCTTTTTGAATAAAACGACTCACAGGAAACCTTCTCAGACTTACAAACTGGCCTTGAACTTAAAGTAATTTTTTCCAAAGAACGATATGAAAGCTTTTGGACTCAACAAAAACTAAGGCAAAAGTATCCAATCATTTAAGAGGAATTTAGATTGTTGTGTATAGTTTTTCCTTCTAGTTATGTTGTTGAGAAAGCTTTTAGTTTAGTTATCAACATCTTGAGCAAAATATCTAATCTAGATATTTGTAAAGGAGGTGACTTGAGGCTTTATTTGACTGATTTAGAATCAGATTAGAAAAATTTGCAAGCATTCATGAACCTCATCCTTCGCATTATATTAGAATTCAGTAGCAGACATTATTTTATGAAAGGTTTATTTATTTATTTGATCTTTTAAAATACTTCTTATTTAACCTAGTTTGTATTGTATTTAAGTAGTCTTTTTATATTAAAAATTATTCTAAGTTATTTATTCTATAACAGGTTTGCATAATTCCTAATATATATTAATTACGGTAGACTTCCTCTTGAGTTCGCACTTTTTAACCAAAAAAAAAGTTCAAATTTATATTTTCTTAAATTTAATTTAAATAAAATCTATTACTAACTAAGTATTAATAAAACAAAAAATACACAATATTTAATAGCTTATATAGATCTTTTTTTTTATGAATGTTTGTTTTATGTTTTAATTGATTTCATATTTATTCATAACGTTATTGCATATAACATATTTAAATTTATCATTTTGTATAAAAAATGGTAACAATTTTTGAGGTTAAACTTTTTGATTTTGTTCAAAATGCGAACTGAAGAGGAAGTCTACTGTATTTATAAAATGGTTTATGTTTTGAATATGTTAATAGCTTTGTTTTGACCTGGTTAATTTTGTAATTTATATTTGTCGATTTACATTACACTAAAAGTTTTTATAGTATAGTGGTTAAAGTATTTGTTTGAAAGAAATTTATTTAACATATTTTTGTGATTACTCGTTTAATCTGTATAAAAAAAAAATAACCATTAAAGTTTTTATTTCAAAAATTATTTTTTGGTTTTAAAAGAGTATAGATTTGATGTCTGTATTTGAAATGACTTCAAATTTTTTATTTAAAAAATTGTTAAACTCAAATTTATTTTCTAATTGATTTATTATTGTAAGAAAATCTATATATTAAATAATTTTAAACTATTAATACAACTGTTTTTGTTTTATCTTATTTTTTAATATATTAGCTATTAGAATATGTTGTTTAATTTAATAATTCAACAATAGCTTTTAGTTTTTCACTATTTTCTTCTGGTAAACTATTATACGCTAATAACTAGAGAAAAAATAAAATTAAACAGTTTTAAATAAGCCATCAAAAAGACTGCTACAGTGACAAAACAAAGTTTTAACATAATTTAAAGAATTTTTTAATTGATTACTTTCTGTTCCCAGAACTAACTGTAAAACATTTGATTTTTTTGGAATTTAAATTAAGAAAAAAAATGTTAAAATTAAGGTTTAGTTTCTTAAAGGTTATTCCAAGTCAAATACTATTTAATGGTTAACTACTACAAAAAATATTGTTTAAAATGTTTAAAATTAAATTTTTAATTTTACAACTAACTTGCTTATTATATATCTTAGCATTGAAATAAATAATTTTACTGCATTAACAGAAGCTATTGATAAAACCACTTTTCATGAGATAATGAGCCAGTTGGTCAAACTTCCTAAAACTAGATCAGCAATGGTGGTTTAATATTTATTTTACTATGTGTAAAATAATCTGTTCATTCTTTTATAGTTTTTTAATCTCTTGTATTTAATTTTAGAACATGCCTACTTATAAAATAATTTAAGTATTTTGTGCGGCTTAAATAAGTTACTTAGTATTCCCTTCTAAATGTCCGAAATTCGTTAAATGAGAGATAGTTATAATGTCAGGTTTCAGTTAAAATTTCAGATGGGTAGCGTACGGTCCAGATCCAATCAAATTTCGATCCGCTAAGTAACTTGAAAACTACTTGTGCAAAATAAACAAAATTTAGTTTTTTGATGCTTATGATTTTGAAAAAGAATTTCAATTTGGTTTTCAGTTACTTTAGTATTTCCTAGATCACAATAATAGTAAATCATTTTATTACAATTATGCTCGAGCTTTTTAATTTTCTTTTTGTTATTTTTTTAAAATATGCAGCCTGCAATTACATTTTTTTAACGAGTTGAAACAAGAAAAGATTTTTTAGTAAACATGAATTGCTGACTACAAAAGTTGTCCACAACAACCCTAAAAGTTTTATTAATTTCAAAACAGTTCATATTTAATCAGGATTGATTACTGATTAAACAAGGCTTTTTAAAATTTAAGTAATTTAAGACACTTTACTGGGCTTATAAGAAAACAACTGTAACTTAATATCCCAAGCCCTTTAAATTACTTTAAACACAGCCCAAAAGTGCGTGCATAAGAAATACCAGACTAAATTACATATCGAACACAAATTTTTAGGCTCAAAAGTTTGTACTCAAGAGAAAAACTACTTTTTAAATCTTGGGGGGCGATTATTTTTCAAATTTCTGAAAAGGGGGCGATATAGTAATTGAGTTTGGGAAACCCTGGTGTAAAGCATAAAAAAAATTAATAATTTTAGGTTTTAATTGCGTTTTGCTTTTTCTGTTTTACTTTTTTTTTTAAATTTTAACATCATTATATCAAAGAACTTAATTTATATATTTTTTATTTCTTTAGTCCTTAGATTTTTAATAACACAAATGCACTGTCATGTTCATTTTACTCTATCTAAATTTTAAGAAATTTTTGATTTATTAGTTTTACCGTAAACCAGTTCTACAAGATACGATGTCTATTTGTAAAAAAAAAAACTTTATTTTGATTTAAATAGATAGTATAGTCTTATTTTTATGTTCGCTATAGTTCTACTTTTGTTTCAATTTTAATTTTGCAATTATCAAAATACATGTTAAGCTCTTAAAAACTTTTTTCAGTAAGTCGAAGTACACTAGAATTTAGCTTGGTAAACATACAGCACTATAGAGAGTACTACACTGGGAATTTGTATTTTAATAAATATATAAATGCATTTTGAACATAGAGTTTGTTGATATAAAAAATATTGACAGCATCGAGATTGATTTAACAAAATTTAAAAAGTAATGTTTATGCTTCTCAGTTTGTTTATAACTACGAGCACAACAAAACTTTTCTAATTACTGATAATACAGTTTGAACTGTAGAATTCTTTTTAAATTTATATTTCATACTAAAATTACATGTATTACAATAAACAAAAAATTTTTGTGTCGCTTAGAAAAATTGAGGGCTAAGGTTTTAAGAATTTTAATAATTAATAACTGAGTTGACTTGTATTTAAAGTTGTACAACGCAACGGGCTTATAGTTTCTAGTCTTACACTAAATACAAACAAACTAATAAAGTCAAACGCTATTTGAGGGATTTCTCGCTAAAGTGCTAAGAGTTTAGGTAAAACTTGTATGGGTCTTATATTTTTAAAGCAATAATAAACTGGGAAAAAAAATATCACAACATCATAAAACATAACTAAACAAACCTATAAAAAATTAAAGTTAATTAAAATACTTTATTTTTGCATAAAAAATTTTATATCTGAAAACGTGCAAAATTGGAATTTTTCTGAAAAGTTTATTCAGGCTTATGGTATAAAAAAAAATTAAAAAAATAATTGAAAAAAAAAATTACAACATCAATAAACTCATTTTAATAAGTATGTTTAAAAAAAAATTTGAAAAAAAAAAACTTTTTAGAAAAGGTTGTATAAATTAAAAACTAGAAAAGAAACACAACATTTTTAAATGGGCCCTACTAGAAAATTCAAACCCTAATTTAATTGATTTTTTTTTAATTAAAGACAAAGGATCGTTCTCTAGATTAAAAAAAATATTTTAATTAGCTATTAAGATAAGGAAAATAATTGGGTCATAAGTTTGGACCTTTTTATAAAATTCCTAAAAATGCTCTCAAGCTAAGTTCAAGCTCGGTTTTTGTTTTATGTTAAATAAACAATATATGTTCAATTATTTTTTTTTGAGCTTGTGCTAGCTTTAAGATTAAAAAGAAACAGAAAAAAAAAAAGCGTTGTTTAAAATTTTTTTTTTTATTTTTTACAGTATTTTTCAGTAAACTTAAAAACTTTGTAACTCAAAAGTAAACAATTAAGTTTAATAACAAATACCCATATCTTATTTTAAATGCTGATAACTTTTATAATTTAATAATGTATGTTTGCTTATTTTTTACTTAGGTGATTTTGTGTAAAATGCTTGGTTGTACAAATATTATTTTTTAGGCAAACTATGCATTGCTATGTGATCTATTTACAATGCATATTAATCCAACAGCAATTATGTTCAGCTATATAAATGGTAATAGAGTTCTTAATAAAAACTAAGTGGAAATATACCAGTATTTCCACAAAAACTTAAAATTGATACACCCAAAAACTTTTTTTTACAAAAGCAACAGTTTAAGATATTTTGATTGAATCATTAAAAAAATATGTTGTTTATTACCTTTATCTTTTAAAGCCAAAGAGGGAGGTCCAACATTTTTTACAAAAATTAAGGTTGGTTCTTATATGAAAGCATAAAGCATAAAAGTTGGTAAGTACTTAGGATGATGTTGCACCAATATCAAGGTGAAATTATATTTTATTTGATGTCTTTTTAAACCATAGTTTTAGGCTAAAAATAATTATTTTATAAATACATAAGCAGAATTCAACTTATTTATCACAAACTAACAAACTTAAATATTTCATAGCTTTCACTTGACAATAAATTAGTTATATTATCACAATAATTTATATTGATTCAATATTTTAAAATAAAATTGATAAAATATTTTAGTTTATAATAATTTAATTTAGCTCTTACTATATATTTATATAGCTTGTTTAAATTTTTTTAGGTATCTTTTTAGATTGAACATTTTAGACAAAACATTAATACTTGACCTAAAATTATTGTTAGAAAAGACATTGATTATAATATAATTTCAACTTGATGCTGGTGCATCGTCATTCTAGGTAATTACCAGTCAGTTTTTATAGAACAGAAAAAAATCACACTTTAGGTAATGCAATTTTAATAAAAAGTTTACGATACAAACTATGGACCACCAAGTTTTTAGAGTCAGTTTTCTTTTAAATTTGAAAAATCACTACAAAACTATTTCATTCTTTATTTTTTAAGCTACATATCTCAAATTTTAAGAACAGTTCTTATGTAGTATAAAAATATTTAGATGTTGAAGTTAAAAAAATATTTAAAAAATTTTTGAAATAAAAAAAGAAAAACCAATCTATGGTTTCATTAATAATTTTCATAATTAATTAAATTCTCCATTAAATTGATTTAGATATTATGATGGGCTTACTATAAAAGTTTGAATAAGATTGGTTTAAAAATGAAAGAGAAGATATGTTTTTAGTGAAAAAATCTATTTTTGTGATTCTAGTTTGAACCTTCCATTAAGAACCTATTTAGCTCACCAACTTTGATTGCTAATATCTCAAATCTTACTTTGAATTTTATTAAGTGGCTAAAAACATTTGATATCTAAGATAAAACAACACAACAAGATCAACTGGTAAAAACTAAGGTGGACACCCCCTTAGGCCTTAAATAAAGCAGAAGTGATCTATAATAGTAATTTAATTGAAAATTATGTTACTCTCAGCCTTTTCAATACCTCAGAACTATGACTTTAAATAAGTAGCTAATGAGAGACAATATACTTTATAACTATTATTTATTAAGGTCAGTAAATTTAAAAACTTTTTGTTTGTTACCTCTACACTACTTTCCCTGTAACTAATATTTTAAGCTATTTAAATTTTTACAACAAGAAAAATTAAAGTTTTAACATAAACCTCTTTTTCTTTAATTAATCAATTAATTGCTTAAGTTGTAAAACAATAGAATTTTTTTAACTCACTACTGCTGGAAAACTGTTATCTGCCATGGGCACTGCACTGATGTTTATGTTCATTCACATTAAAATTGTTCTTGTTGCACTTTCTACAAGAGCAACCACAAAAAATGCTAAAAGTTTGAAATAACATAGAAGGGAGAAGTGGTAATGTCATAAAAAGAATAGTTTTAGTACAAGAAAAACTTGAAAAATCAAAATGTATTGTTAAACTGTCTATACAAATCTTGTTGTAAGTGTATTAAAGTAAACATTGTTGTGTTTTCACTTAGTATTTTTACTGATGTGTAAGTGACTATATATTATAGAATAAAATCTCAGACTATGAATAGGTGTATGTTTATATAGAAATGAGTAAAATAAAGCACTGATCAAAAGCTTAAAGGAACAAAAAAAAAATAAAAATGTTAAAAGGTTAAAAATTTGCTTTAATAAAAAACAGGATTTCACAAAACCTGGAAAAACCTGGGGTTTGACAATTTAGGCAAAAAAATAACTTGTGTTTTAAATAGTGATGTACCAGACTCACTATTCGGGTCCGGATCCGGCTGGATATTGCCATTTTTGTCTGATATCCGGATCCGGCTGGATCCTAATTTGAAAAAAAAGTCTGGATCCGGTTCCGGCTGATTTGGATCTAATTAGTAAAAAAGAGCTTACATAAAAGTATTTTTTTCTAAAACAAACCCTTTGTAAATTAAAACAAGTCATTTTTGTCAGTTAAAATTAAACACCTACCGTGATTGGCTCATTTTGAACACGAGGCTAATTTACATTTGTTTACATTTAAACTATGAAATAAACATTTTAGCAATGCAACTCTTTACCTATGTTGTAAAATTAAAAACTTTACTACCAAATTGTTAGGCTAGTTTTAGGATTTTTTGAAAAACTCAGGCTAGTTTTCTTTTAGATTTTGAATGAGTTTAAGCTGATCTAGTTTTTAATATTTTGTGATTTTCTAGCTAATTTTGTTTGAGAACTTGATTTTAATTGATTTTAGATTAGTAAGGCTATAGGGGGGTCCTCCTTGATTTTTACAAGTTGATCTTACTTAATAGATTTTAATCTTAGCTACCAGATATTGTTTCTGTGATGTACTTTATCTTTCTATCAATTTTCCTTATACTAAAGTTAAAGTTATTCATAGTTTTTTTAGATTTTATAGAAATGAAATTTTGAAACTACAAGTGTAAGCTCTACTTTTTATGTGAAAACTAGTGATGAACAGGACTCTTTTTCCGGGTCAGGATCCGGCCGGATATTGCCATTTTTGTCTGATATCTGGATCCGGCCGGATCTTGATATGAAAAAAAATCTGGATCCGGTTCCGGCTGGATTCTAATTTGAAAAAAAAGTCCGGATCCGGTTCTGTCCGGTTTCTAATTTGAAAAAAAAAAGTCCAGATCCAAGTCGGGCTGGACCCGAAATTGTGAGTCCGGTACATCACTAGTTTTAAACAGCTTTGGCGTGCAAAATTATTAAATTTAGATTAGATACAAACAATTTATCATATTCACCATTTTTTTATCAAACACATTTAAAGTAGCATTACAGTATTTTTTCAATATTCATTTACTGTAAACATATTTTTTTTTTTAAATTGAACAAAAAAAAATGTACTTTTAAAATACCTTGATTAAGTACAGAATACAGTGCTTTTTCACTTATCCAGATTTCATTTATCTAGACACTTACTTATCCAGACAGTTTCAGAAAAATTCAAAAAAATTTCAACATTTAATACAAATATTTTTGTGTGATACAAATATTTGAGCTTTCATGCTTTAAGAAAATGTTATGTGTATTTATAAATACTGTGATCTAGTTTATTATTTTGACGTATACAACTACTAAAGCTACATTCAAGTTTTGTTCAAAACTAGAGATATGTTTACATATTTTTCACTTTGATTAATTTGTTTCTGTTTCAAACATAAATTAAATTTATTTTTTCTCATAAACAAAAACTAATCTTTTTTTTTTAATTGAAAATTAAGGCCGGTAGAGTGATAAATGTTGAATTTACTAGCTTGACCCTCAAAAAAATATATTGTTGCAGAGGGTTAATAAGTCTGATGTTTTTTTACCTTTTTTGAAAACCTTATCTTTTTAATTAAGCTTTTATTACTTATTATTTTACTATCTTTTGCTCATAATTACTTTTTGGTTTTACTATAGACATTTAATTATTTATTATGCATTGCATACTATACAGCAGTTATATTACTTAATAAAAAAAAATCGTTTGTACTTATCCTCAAAAGTAGTTATCCAGACATGTTTACTGAAAAATCTTACCCAACACGTCTGGATAAGTGAATTTACACTGTACCTAAAAAGTTATCATTTTTTAAATCATGTGCCAACCTTGATTAAACCTTAAAGCATATTTAGCTCATGAGATAAAGTAATTTTTTATGTTTCTAATCCATAATGTCTAGACCCAAAGTTCTTTTTGATAACTTTCTCAAAAATTTTAAAAGTAACTTAAACTTATTAAATTCCTTATTCACGGTTGCCACAAAACCTGGAATCCTGGAACTTGACAATTTAGGCTAAAAAAGTCCTGAGAAAACTTTGAATTTAAGAACTTTTTGAATAAAAATCATTAAAAAATCCTGAAATTTCAAAAAGTTTTTGCATGTTATGTTAAAATTTTCATTTGACACCAAAAATGTATCATATAGAACAAACATTTTTGTCATTATCCAACATTTTTTTATTAAAAAGCACATTAAAAGTAGCTTTACAATATCTTTTTAATGTTGTTTTACTACTTAACACAGTTTTTAACCTTAAACTTAGCTTTAAACTAAAAATAGATTGAAAACGTGTACTTTCAAAAACCTTGAAGAAATTCAGCAAACCTGAAAAAAATTCTCAAAAACCAACGGCAACCATGTTAAGGGCATAGGGGGGGGGTAAACACCCTTTTCTGGTTTTTAATCTTATTTTATATAGTTTTTACTAAGCTACAAGATGCCTTTTACAGATTTCAAGAATTCAAAATAATTTTTGAGATATAGCCAGTCAAAGTTGGAGGCAACAATAGGTTCCTTATGGGAGGCGCAAATTAAAACAGCAAATAACTAGAAATTGCTAAAAATCTATCTTCTCCTACGTTTTTTGAGATAACTACCTTAAATTTTCAGGAAATGTTTCTTGCAATATTTATAAAATTCTGTTGAAAGGAATTAAAAAAAAAATAAAAATAAAAATTTTATAACAAAAAAACTAAAAAAAAACTGTTTTTTTTTGTTTATTTTTTATATAATTTTTTTTTATTTTTTAAAAATTCCTTCCAACAGAATTTTCTAAATATATTAAGGAACATTTCCTGAAAATTTGAGGTAGTTATCTCAAAAAACGTAGGAGGAGATAGATTTTTAGTGAAATAGTCTATTTTTGCCGTTTTAGTTTGCGCCTCCCATAAGGAACCTATTGTTGCCTCAGACTTTGACTGGCTATATCTAAAAGTTTATTTTGAATTTTTTAAATCTGTAAAAAGCATTTTGTAGATTAGAAAAAACTATATAAAATAAGATCAAAAACCATAAAGATACCCCCCCCCCCCTATGCCCTTAATTTTTTGTGTCAATGAAGTTAAGTTTTTTGGAATTAATCCTTTTATAGCTTGAAAGCTTTTAAGTTTTAGATTATTAAACCTATTTAAAATTAAAAATTTCTCATAAAAAGGAGAGACTTTTTGTAACAGCATTGCTACACATCAGATTCTTTCGAATAACTCAGCTAGTTTTAGTCTTTTGAAAAACTCAGGCTTGCTTTGTATGTTTTTACAACTTTGTATTTATTAAGTTTTTTTGTAAATATCTTATTGTGAATTTTTATGAGTAGTTTAAGTTTGTTACATTTTTTTATGGCTTTTACTACTTTTTTCAATTCAATTATTAAGTAAACTTCAGCTAGATTGATGTAATTTAGCTAGTTTTTTATTACACAGGCTAACTTTTTTGCATCAAATAGTGGTAACTCTGACTTGCACTTATGTAATTTTTTTGATAGCAAAAAAAGGCTACTAATAGTTTTTTATGTTTAAAAATACAAAATAGACAATAAAAAAAGTTAAATTTTAATCAAAAAGTACTATTTAGTGAAGTTTGTATCAATATTCCTATTTTTTATTTAACTAATTGATCTTTAATGTTAAACTCTGAGAAACTCAAATGACATAAAGCATAAATTAAAGTATAAAATTACATTTGATCAACAATATAAATTGAAAATTTTGTAAGTAAACACTTTTTTATTAATATTTAGTTATTAGCCAAACCTGCTAAAAATATGAAAAATATTTTGTGATTTTGACAGTCACATTACAACAATCAACCAATACATTTTAACTTAATATCTTTATAATTAAAAATTTTTTTTTTAGATTCTTTCATTTTATATTTTAGATTTTTATTCGTTCTTAAATTGTTTTAAATCTCAGTTTTAAATATTAAAAGGAAAATGATAAACAATACCAAACAACTTATATTTTATTTTAATTAGTTATATTGTAAAGTTGATCAGAACCTTAAATACTTAGTCTATTAGGGTGTTGTTAATTTTACAACTCAACTAAAAACTTATGTAAAATTTTTGTTTAAACTAAGAAAAATATTTAAAAGCCATTATGCATAACATAAACTCTGCCTAACTTCATGAAAGTATCAAATAATGATTTTTCTACTTAAACATACATACTTTTAATATCAGAAAATTTAAACTTACAAAATGGGCAAAAAAGAAAGAAAACCTGCAAAGAAATTGGCAAAAAAGACCAGAAGCAGCAACTTGAAAACAGCCATTGCGTCACTTGTTCCCGTCCTGCTTGCATATTTCTACTTCTTTGCCTTCAAAGACAACAGCCAAGTGCTGGCCAGGCAGGCAGACTTCATACCAAAAGTAAGGACGGTCAACGTCACCTGCTCCCAGGACTACCAGAACCACCCGGTTTTTCCAGGGTGCACTCCGACAACCAAATGTGGCAGGGGAGTGGTGGACGGGCTAGCGAGTGAGGAGGAAGTTGAGGTGTTGAGAAAACTCCTGCTGAAAGCCATGAAGCACGGAGGATCCTCGGGAGGCGCCTCCATCCTGGACCTCCACTCGGGAGCCATGTCGATGAAGAGCAGTTTTGTTGACATAAAAAAGTACCTGAAAGAAGAGCAGCTGAGGGAAATATTCACAGAAAGTGACATGAGGGTCTACTCCGATGTCAAGCTGAGAATCAAGCGGCTGATTGGTGAAACTTTTGGCATTGAATCCTCATCTCTCCATCTCACTTCTCCAACCTTCTTTTCAAAGATGACGGACAAGAAAGCGGTTACCGGCCATGACGAGTACTGGCACCAGCACATTGACAAGATCCAGTACGGATCTTTCGACTACACATCACTGCTGTACTTGTCAGACTACAAGGAGGAGTTTGAAGGAGGCAGGTTCGTGTTTGACGAGACCAATGAGGAGAAAGTGGCTTCCACTGTTGAGCCGAGGGCGGGCAGGGTGAGCTTCTTCACTTCAGGCAGTGAGAATCCGCATCACGTGGAGAAGGTGGTGAGCGGGAGGAGGCTGGCGCTGACAGTGGCATTCACCTGTGACGTCACAAAAGCAATAAAAGATCCTTCAGTTGTGGTGTGATTCTTTAGTGTTGTGTGGTGTTTTTATGTAGACTTTTAATCTTTGATTATTAAAAAAAGGGTTTGACAGGTTGAAGATTATTTTGTAACAAATTTTAAGGTTATTTAAAATTCACCTCAAGCATAAACTTTTAGCTTATTTAGTTTAAGTGTTATCCTCTGGTTTTAGGCGTTTGAAAAACGCATACATAAATTTATTAGTAGCTTAAAGTTTTTATGTTGATTTTTTTTGTATATTTGGTGAGCTTTTGTACATAAACAAGTGAAATTTTAAATTAAGTTAATAAAATATTCAAAACTTTTTGATATGTATATTTAATTATTAATGATGAAGGTTACATAAATAATTATTTTATATGAAATATTTTGAAAGTATTTACTTTTGGTTATTGTAATAAGTTGTATTAGTTGTATATTAGTTTTTTAGTGTATAATTTGTATAGGATATTAATGTTTAGGTTTATATGTTTTTATTTGTGTGTTTTTTCCAAGCAATATTTGTTGTAAAATCATTCTACGACCAACTTCTATACATTTCAAAGCCATAATATATTTCAAAATTAATATACTTTTGTTTTCTGTTAGTTATGTAAAACTAATTTTTATTACTCAAATTTTATTTCAATGTTTATGATGTAGAATTATTTTAAGTTACATTAAATTAAACAACATTTTTTGTTCTACTTTGATTTTTTGTATCTAGTCGTTTAGAAGTTAAGTTACTCAAAAATGAACACCAACAAAAAACACATTGGTATGAAGGGTGTACTACTTTTACTTTAAAAACTTTGTAATATTTATTATTTTTGTTTTACTTCCACTGAGTAACATAAATATAGGTGTTTTGTTTTTGGTTGGACAAATATTTAATTTTAATTTTCAAATTAACTTATTGTTTTTAGCTTGTAAAAAGTAGCATATAAAATGAGAAGGACCCTGCATTTTGTGTTCAAAATTGGTGATCGCCAAAAGACGATGGACTTTTACAGAAAAGTGCTTGGAATGAAAGTAAGTCATTTGTTGTTACAGGAAATACTAAATTGAACAGAAAGTTAATTGCTTTTTTAACTCATCTATTTATCAAGTGAGTGTATTATAGATCTTAAATAAGTGTTCAAATAAAAACTCACTATTTACTTTGATAATGCGATATTGAATTTACTCAGACTAATAATTACGTGTTTGAAATTAAAATAAAATGGATTTTTTAAGTATTTTTATACTTAATATATTCAATAATTGGTTTTTCTATGTAGCTGCTAAGTAACTAGATATGACCATTATACTCTTCTTCTTAAGTATATTTGTTCTAGATTAAAAATGTACTTTAAATTAAATCTTAATTCATTAAAAGAAGTGTTAAAGTTAATAAGAACTTTTTTATAAACTTTATTTTTAACATACAATTGTGTTTAAAATGTTAGTTAAATAACTAATTCTTAAAAAAACCTGTGCTTAATTCTGCATATGAATTTTTATTAATTTTTTTCAATAATTCTTGAAAGCTGTCAGCTAGTTTTTACATTGATTCTACTTAATAGGTTTTTTTACCCAATTTCAACATCAAAATAGTGTTAAAGTATAAAAAAATATTATTAATAAATAAAGTTTTAAAACTAAAAAATAAATTTTGGAATAGTTTAGTAACAGTTAAATTAATAAACAATTTCAAACAATTTGCAATCATTCCAAATAGTTATGATCCTTGATTAAAAATCTGTGATTTTTTTAAATAGGTTTTGCGTCATGAAGAGTTTACTGAAGGATGCAAAGCTACTTGCAATGGGTGAGAAAAACAAAATACTTTGTTTTAAACTTTGTCTGTTGATAGTAAATCTGAAGAAATATGTTAACTTTTTTCTGACGTTTTAAAAATTTAACCTTCCCTTTCTAACAATTTGGATAAAAGTATAAAACAAAATATTTTCTCTTTATTTAACTCAAGTTTGAAACGTCTTCTTCATATAGATTGTTTGTTTTAACGTTTGATAATATATTTTGTGCAAAGTTGGTGCTATTTACAATTAACTTGTAACCAGGCCATACAACGGCCACTGGAGCAAAACAATGATTGGCTACGGTGCTGAAGATTCAAGTTTTGTTTGCGAGCTCACCTACAACTACGAAGTTGGCAAGTACGCTATGGGCAACGACTTCCAAGTTTGTTTTGTTTGAAGGAAAATAATTGATTTTAGTTTATGTTAAGTGTGGAAATAATTTGATGTTTTTATTTTTGACTGGTAGTTTTTTCTGCTGTATTAAAATTTTAAAGTAAAAACCTTCAAAAAAACAAATCAATGTAACTTACTTAATGCTTCTTTTTTTTTCTTTTAATATATATGCTTTTAATAACTTGGATTTACAAAATATAAATAATTGGTGTGAGTTTTCCTTATAAAATATTGTGATACAAATAAGTAAACAAAAAACTTTTTTTAATTTTATGAAAAATTTGATTTTTTTTTGTTTAACTTAATTTTTTTATTGAAACACTTGTTTTCATTTTTTCAAAGGGCTTTCACATCAACTCAAGCAGAGCCATAGGAAATTTGAAGAAGTCCCAATACGAATATAACAGCAATGACGATGGCAGCTTCGAAGTTTGTGATCCAAACGGCTACAAGTTTGTACTCAACCCTTCTGATGAAGGTGATTTGTACAATTGTTATTCATACAAGTATATTAAATTATTTCAAAAAGTATGGTTGAATTCGTTTGTTTAAATATTGTGTATAAGTTCAAGGTTTTTTTTTTGAAAGGTTATGTTGTTGAGTTAGTTTTTTGCTGTTTTTTAAGAAATTTAAAGTTAGTAGTGTCAGCCAGCAGTGTTGAATTTTAAACTGTACATTTTTTCTTATTTTGTTTCTGTACTTATGTGTTATTAATTGTTTATTGACTTTAAATAAGTAGCACAAGATTATAAATCAGAATGTATAGTAACTAATCATTTAAACTTTGTACAATATTTAGTCAGTAAATCATTTGATTAACAAAAAAAATTTTTCTTCTTATGAAATATCATTTTGATTTATTTAACACAAATTTTGTTTTACCAAGTAGTAAAATGCCTTCAGATAAAAGTTAATTTAGATTTATTTATCCAAATTTTTATTTTAGTGCAAAGGTTATGTGCAAGACTTGTTTATCACTATAGTTTTTATTATATATGTACACCCCTGTGGATATCAACAAAACACGAAAACAATGTGGATTCCGTAAAATAACATCAAATTGCCTTTTACCAACCAAAAAAAAATTACGTCAATATCAACGTCTTGATGTGAAAACTGATTTACGGTTCTCTAAATTCCACTTACGTTCCGTTTTGACTACAATTAATTTGATGCACTGTCGAAACATTTAATCTTGTGCATTGAAAAATTCAGAAGAAGACAATAAAGTTGGATGCTGTGTTTTTGGTAAAAAGCCAAAATGTGAGATTTATGAGTTGCACTTTGTTTAATGCAGTATGTATATATATATTAGTTTTTAGAAAACTGTTTGAAGTAGTATTAAAGTTTTTTTAATTGTATCACACAGTCATTCTCTACATATATATGACTTTGAGCAACTAGGATCTGTACTAAACAAATTATAACTGAAACTAATCAAATTAAGCTTCAGTGCTGGTTTGTTTTACAGCTAAAATAAACTTAGTGTAAATATTTAAATATTAATTGATTTGAACACAATTTAAGCGTGTTAAAGTATTAGTGAAAATAAAAAAAAGCTTGCCATTTTTAAAGTTTATAATTTTCAAAAAGTATATAAGTTATATGATAAGAAAAAAAAAAAAAATTATATAATTCTTTTTTTTCAGCTGTTGCTAACATGGTCACTCTATCCTCTTCAAATCTGGAAAAATCTGTAGGTTTGTTAAACGTTTCTTTTACTAAAGAATATCTTACATTAAGTATAATTAGTTTCAACACCAGAAATATACTGTTCAATTATATATTGGTGTTTTGCTTTGTGATTTTTAAAACCTATGGCTAAAACTTAATTTAACAGTGTATTGTCTTATATAAATTATTAAAAGAATTGTTCTTTGTGTATGTGACTTAATTTTGTTTCTTGCTAAAGTATACAACAATTTTGTTTACTTTTAAACTAATGCTTTATACAAGTTAAACAAGATTGATTAAATATTTATTTAAAGTTTTTTGTTTGACTTCTGAAAACTATTTTGGAAAGTCAGTAGTTGTAATAAAAATAATATTTGCAAACTTTTGAGGGTGATTTTTTAGAACTTTAAAATGTTACACATTGTTTATTTCCAGATTAACTCAATAAAAGTATTAATATTTTTTTCCGTTGTTCAAAATTTATTTAGTTTTAAAATTAAATTTAAAACTTTTCAATATTTCTTGATTACATAAGTTTAGTATAAATATAACTTTGTCGTTTTTAGGAAATTAAAATTTGTAAAACTAAAAAAAATCTAAATTTTGTTATCTGATTGTTCGGTTATATTACAGAAACTATTATAATTGGACATTTTAGATTAATAAAAACTTAATAGGTTTTATTAATCTAACATATCATTTTATTAATCAAACATATTTATTTATTTTACTTTTTAACCCAGAACCACATGATTTATTAATCGTTTCAAAATAATAAGAAAAAAGCTTACCAGTAAATGCCTTTTTTTTCAGTTTTCAAAAGTCATAACAGTTTTATGGCATAGCTATTAAGTTGCTTGCGAACACCATTTTGTTGTTTAGTCTTATTTGAGCATGCTATCGTGTGAAATTTCGATTGTCATGCAATCTTCTCGAGTTTTGAGTAAAAGTTAAAGGGAGTAAAAATAATCAATAGTGACGTGAAAACGTACAACGTTTTTTTTTTATAACTTTTTATTTATAGCTGTCAGACTGCTTGTGAGTGTTATGACTATTATTTTCTTTACAAAATAACTTTCGCAGACTTCTGGCAGAAGACGGCAGGCATGAAGGTGGTGACAAAAAGCGCTGACTCAGCAGTTTTGTGCTACGAGGACAGTCAGGCCAAGTTGAGGCTGAAGCACATCGGTGCGAATGTTGAACACGCCAAAGCTTTCGGCAGAATCGCCATCGCCTGCCCCAGATCAGAGGTGCTTATTGTTTGATTTGTTCAAGTTTGATTATGATGTATAATTTCTTTTTCCATGGTATATCACTAAGTTTTTATTATTTAATAACCTTTCATAACTGCTGAATATCTAAAAGCAACTCAACTGATAAATTAGTTTATTTATTCAAAATAGTTATGAAAAAGAGTTATTTAGTTGTCTAAAGTTTAATTAATTGATGTAATCACCTAACAACCGCAATATTCACATGGCAACAGTTGCCGGGCATCGAGGAGGGAGTGAAGGGGTCGGGCAACGAGATTCTCACCCCGCTGGTCTCACTGGACACCCCTGGCAAGGCCACGGTCGAGGTGGTCATCGTGGCTGATCCGGACAAGCACGAGATTTGCTTCGTCGGCGACGAGGCTTTCAGAGAACTTTCGCAGGTTTGATTGTTACGTCACAACTTCGTTTTAAGCAGAGCCGGTGTGAGCCGGAAATGGTTAAACCTAGCGGTTGAAAAATTTTTCTTTCGTTTAGTTTGACAAAGCCTATAGGCGTGAAGGTCTAAGTGTATTGAATTATAAGTGTGTTTACGACTGTTAGGTACACAAAAAATTATCTTGTGGCAACTATGATTTCCACTAAAAGTATAAATTTTGAGTCTGTTACAAAATTCCTTTACAAGTAATGCTAGACTTAAGCTTTTTTTCAATTTTTGGTGAAATCTTAGGGTGGCTTTAAGAATTAAAACGAGAAAGTTATATTGTAAAGCATTTAAACTTTTATTTTGGAAAGAACCAGTGTTCTTTTTGACCATTTTTGAAAAAAATATTAAGAATTTTCATTTTTTAATTCTATAAATATTTAAATTTTTTAAACAAATATCCATGTTAAAGTAGACTTATTTTAGTTTAAATGTTTCTAAGATTTACAAAATAACTTCTCAGTTTTTTATAGTTTTTCAACCAAAAATAATATGTGTTGCTTTAATTAAAACTATTAAAAAAACTGTATTGTTTCAATTAGAGTTATAATGCTGTAAATATTTTATTTTTACTAACCAATATAGCAGACACTATTGTAAGTAGCAGTTTTTACAGTGAATAAATATATATTACGACACATTAATGTTAAAAATATATTTTTAATAACTTTATACCATAATTATTTAAAAGTAAAAAATATAAATTATATATAATATAGTTAGCTTTTTAGTAGAGTCTGTTTTTAAATGTCTTAAAGTTTTAAACTCCAACGTTTGACTCTGATGGTTTTGGTTCGTACTTTGTTTTTTAAGTTTGTAAAAGAATAAGAATATAAATAATTTCCTGATAAAAGCATTATTCTGGTTTTTGTTAATTTTGTTAATGCAATTAAATAAATAATTTAAATTTAACTACTTTTTCTAGTTTTTAGATACATTTAAAAGTTTCTTAAGCTCAAAAATAAAATTTAGTAGCAAAAATTAGAATTGTATTAAACTCGGTTTAATATTACAAACAAAACATTTTTTTTTTATTAATGATTATTGCACTTATCAAAGTGTCGTTTAAGTAGTTTAAACTCCCTATTAGTGATGTACCGGACCCGGATCCGGACTTTTTTTTCAAATTAGAATCCGGCCGGAACCGGATCCGGACTTTTTTTTCAAATAAGAATCCGGCCAGAACCGGATCCGGACTTTTGTTTCAAATTAGAATCCGGCCGGATCCGGATAACAGACAAAAATGGCAATATCCGGCCGGACCCGGATAGTGAGTCCGGTACAGCACTAGAATAAACTAGCCTGAGTCAGAACGAGGTTTTTAAAAACTGAAAAAAAAAGAACTTTTATCTAATAATAAGTAGAACAGCTAGCCACAAGGTTTACAAATTTAGGTGTTATTTACAATTAAAAATCTGAAATCAAGTTCTTGAACAAAATACACTAGAAAATTACAAAATATTGAAAACTGGATCAGCTCTAACTCATTCAAAATCTAAAAGAAAACTAGCCTTAGTTTTTATAAAAAACTAAACTAGCCTGAGGCAGTCCAAGGTTTTCTAAAATTCCCAAAAATTTTTAAACTAGCAGGGTTGCCACTGTTTAAGTCAATAAAACTAGCTAGAGTGAGTATAAACGAGCCTGAGTCAGAATGAGTTTTTAAAAACTGAATGGCAATATCCGGACGGACCCGGATAGTGAGTCTGGTACATCACTACTCCCTATTTTATCAGTTCATCTACGAAAAATATGAAAAATTATCAATTTTAGTTATGCTAAATGTTATGTTTTTTAAAGTAACTGCTAAGTAACCACAAGTTAGTCTAATAAATTAAATTTTCATACCTACTATTATTGTTGTAAATTTCCTTGTTTGGTAGGTTAAAAAATGTATAAACTGTTTAAAAAACTTAATAATTATTAATAGTTTTTCTAGCTTCTATAATCTGTATTTGTTTCCATAATCTTTATTTTCAACTTGCATATAAACTTAGACTAGCTTGATGTGACTTAAAATCTCATATTCAAAAAAAAAAAAAAATTATTGTAATTTTTTGTGTTTTTATGTGTTCTAGCTTTATAATAAAAGTTTTGTTTTTAGGCTTGTGTTGTTTTAATTACCAGTTTGCTCACAAACTCAGGCTAGCCCGATGTGACTCCGGCTATATTTTGATCAAAACCTTATTACCGAAAAAGTCACAACCCTGACATTATAATGTTTGTATAATTTTTATCGCTAATATATATATCGTTTAAAATATATAAATCAGGGTTTCCCAAAGTGGACCAAGTAGCTCCCTTGAGGGTCATGACAGATACTTAGGGTGCCACGAGCAGCAAAGGGGTAACAAGGGGGGGCCATGAGCAGTAAAAGAGCCACAGATGGGCCATGAAGTCAACTTACACTAAATATTCTTGAGTTGCAGATGAAGACCAAAAAAAAGTCCTAGGTGTTTTCAATGGTAGTTTTTGAGTAATCTCGTAGAGGGGGCCATATAATTTTTAATTTCTTCGAAGGAGGCCATCTGATAAAAAGTGTGGGAAATCTTGATATAAAAAGTGTATGACTTTAGCTATTTTGATACAAACTTTTCACCGAAAAATTCACAACACGTTAAAATAATTTTCATCCGCCAGGTGGACCCGAGAGGAGACGAGCTTTTGAACGAGGCGATGAAGAAGGACAAGAGCGCCGAGTGGTTCGCTAAAAAGAACATCAGCAAGGCGGAAGAAAACTGATTATGACGTCACAATAAGTTTGGTGATGTCATAAATGTTCTGATTTTAAAGTTAATTTGTTTCCAGGACTTTTTGCTTAAAACATTATGATAAGCTCGTTTAACATTTATTTTGTAACTTTCTTAAAACTTTTTACGTACTTCTGTAAAATCAAAACTTAATTATTAAAGCAATAAAAGTTAGTTAAAAATTTTAATCATCCTTCTTGTATTTCATTATTTCTCGTTATTCAATTCAATGACTAGTATAATTCTAATTTTTAATAATAAATTTGTTAACTAATAAATTTCTAGTTTTCAGTTTTTTTAGTAGCTTTACAATTGCCAGTTTTCTTGAAAAGACAATCAAAATGAACATAATATTTTAATTTTTTTGGTTCATCCGAGAAAAAACTAAAATTTTCCAAACTTATAATTACCGGTTTTTTAACACTTGACATATTTATGAAGTTCATACTTATTAAAGAAAAAAAAAATTAATATTAAAAACCTACTTCACTCCAAAAATAAACACATAATCGGCTAATAGGTAAGCTAAAAAGATTGAGAAAAAAAAAAGTTCTTTTGTTCTTTGTATGAGTTTTCAATTTTATAAGATTTAGAACTGGTAAGTTTTTGGAGAATTTAAACATCGCTTTGTTTTAAAAAAGGATTAAAATTTTTAGGGCTGCCATAAAACTTTGGGTAGGGTATATTTGTTAAAGAGTGCTCTTAAAGATCTAGTAGTACTTAAGGCCATAGGGGAAGGTAGTTAAATAACCACTTTTTAAAACTAAGTCTTATTTTTTTTACATAAACTACTAATCTGCTAGTTGTTTTTTTACATATAAAAAAGTTGAGATAGATAAGCAACTAAAGAGATAAAAGTTTTTTGAAAATGAAATAATTTTTTTTCTTAATATTAATCTTCTTGATTTCTTGAGCAACCTTTTAAAACTTTCTCAGACTATCAATTAAATATTTTTTTCTTAAAAGTTCACTATATATTTATAATCAATATTATTTAGGTCACAATTTTACTTGATAAATTTGCTTTTAACAAATAAGTTTGTAATATTAAAAAAAAATAATAATTCCCAAAATTTGAAGTGGGTTGCTTTAAAATTGAAATGATATAGACTTTAAATGAATGTTTCAAAATTCGAAAAAAATCGACCATAAATTTATTTTTGCATACGGTTGTATCAGATTGTTCTACACAACTAGTTATATCTCCAAAGTTAATTTGATTTTTTTGTTATATAAACCTTTTGTCACAGTATACACTGTGAAAATTTAATTAAATGTATTTTTGTAAAAAAAATATGGACCCTCCCTATGGCTTTAAGTGAGCTTATATGTAGTTTTGATAATTCTAATGTTATGGGCAATGTAGTTATTAAGATATAGTATCATAACATTTGGGAGCGATATTTAAAAAGTAATTGTGTAATAGTTACTTAAGCAACAAATTTATTTTAAGAAAAACATTTTTGGGATCACGAAATTTTTAGGATGCACGAATTTTGGCTAGAATATAAAGTTTTAAAATGAAGTTTTTCGAACTTTGAAATATAAAACGTTCAAAAGAACAGAGAACCTCGAAGTTAAACGTTTTTTGTAAATTTTGTAACGTAGTAAAAAAAATATTTCATAGTAAAGTTATTAGGATTATAAGTAAAAAGTTTGCTTATAGGCAGTCCATCAACGATTAGTATTAATATTGAAAAGTATATATATATATTTAAAGACAATCTTTTTTGTCTTTATGAAACATATGTTCAAGTATTTTTAAAATCTTCATTTCAATAAATTATATATATATATATATACTCTTTATTGATTAAGATACCACTGGAAACAATTCGGTAAGCTTTAAATACATATTTTTGTATGAAATAATTGAAATATAAAATTAGAACGTTTTTACAATTAGCAGAAGTTAAATAACTAGTGTACAAAAATTGAGAAGTTTTCTTAATTTTAGCACGAGTAAGCTTTTACATCGATAAGTAATTGAAACCTCGAAATTAAAAAAACGTTTTGCAGCCTTTGATGCATAAAATCTACAGCTTGGTTTAATATGTAGGAAAAACTTTCAAGTTGTGGTAACAAAGCATTCATAAAATTACTTTTAGCGAAAATATGAACGTGGCCATCAAAGTATTGCTTGTTGATAAGATATAATAAACAAACAAAAAAGTTTAAATAAAACAACTAACTTTTTTTAGAATTCTCTAAATTTGCTGTTTCATCACTCCTTTGTAAATAACTTTGGTATCGTTTTTCATTTATCATATTTATATGAGTACAACTTATGTATTAATTATTTTTTTCTTGAAATACTGCAATTGGAAAACAAATTTGTGAACTTTATTATTCCAAAATAATAAAAATGAATGGAGTTTGTATAAATTTAAGTATTTATTAATTTATTTATTAAAACTAATAATCTAAAAGTATTTTAACAAAGAACTTTACGATATGGAACATAACAGCTAGCTTTGTTTAACATTTTCTCTAAAGTTTTTATTATTCCGTAACGTTGTTTTTATTTTACATTAACAGGCTTTAAATTAGTTTCTTTTTTTTCACAGTATTTATATTTAAAAAAATGTTTTAATATACTTTTAAGATATTTCAAACACTTTTAAAAAATCTTTAAGTTGTATCCAATCAACACAGAATATTTTTTTTGTAATTTAAATTCTTTAAACAACCTATTTCTGAATTTTTGCTAACATTTGGAAGAACATCAAATTTTGCGACTCTTTAGCTTTCTAACATTTTTATTTCAAATAGTTAATTTAGGTAATAAATTTAGAATTAAAAGTATTCAACAGAGTCTCATTTTAACTTTATAAAGTTTTATCTTCGTTTATTATGAAATGACGGTTTTATGAAAAATGACATAGTTAAATAGTATTTCTAACTTTAAATTTTAACATTGTTTTAGACCTAAATCTCTCGGATATTTTTCGCTTTATGATATTTTAAGGTACTAGTCTTGCTAAGCATGAGAAAGTAAAAAAATCAACTTTTAGCAAAATAATGATTACAATGGTTGGTTGGAAATATGGCTTCTTAAGGAAATATATAATAATTTTGATAATTTTCAAACACAGCTTTTGTCATCTTCAATTTAATTTTAGAATACTTCACCAAATAAAAAATAATTTTTCTGTATCATGATTTAATAAGTTAAAAAACTAAAGCTTCAAAAATTTAAAGTATTTAGATTAACATTGTAACTAAAAATTAATTTGTTGCTCCTACGTCTACCTCTTTTATCTAAAGTTTTTCAACAAGAAAAGTTTTAAATCGAAAATACAGAAGCTATCTGTTTTAAATATTTTTTTTGAACATCAGTTTTGTTCATCAGTTGTTTAAGAAAGCTTAAAGATTATGTCGCTTTCCCTTTTTTTCAGAGTTTTTAATATTTCTTTTTTTTTATGTCTTCAGTTCTATAACTTAAATTATTCTTTAAAAAACGTAATAGCTAGATAATACAACAACTTACTATGGTTAGATACTTTATTATTCTTTTTTTCATGGTTTCTTTTAATAAGATTCAAAAAAATTTAATAAGAATTCGTTGGTCTTATTATTTCAGAATATTGAAAGTTTCTGTTTTCTTTTAATTTTTTTTTCAGTTTTGAAACTTTCAGCTTTTTAAAACCTTTTAAAAGCTTTGTGAGTACAAAATTTTTCTCAAAGTTGCTTTTGTAGAACTAAATCTAAAACTTCGTATAAATTAAAGTTATTGAACAGTTTTACATTTATAAAAAGTCTTCACAAGTTTTCTCATTTGATAATCCGTTTTTGTAGTTCTCTTTTTATAATTGGCACGAACAACAAACTTTTGTTTATATTGTACTTTATCTTTATTTTTAATGTACAGAATTCCATTATGGAAATAAATCCAGAACTCACAAAATACTCATCAAAGTATAAATTAATTTTAGCAAGCTTTTTCTTTGTTCATGGTCTTTTTTATAATTTCATATATGCATATATAGTATATGTATTTATTTAGCATTACCATACTTTAAATAGTTCTGTTTTTCCAACTTTTTCACAGTACATAACGTTTCCATTTTCTTCTTAACTAATATCCATTCAAATGTAAAGTCTTCAAACTTTTAAAAACTTGAACTTTTTCTTTAACTGTATATTCCAAATAGTCAAAATATATTTTCTGATTCAAAATTTCCAAACCTAGGCAGATCAACTAAGAATCTTCATTTATTATTAATTATCATTCTTTTATATTCAGCAAGAATAACAATCTTTTTTTTTTGAATTTTCTGACACTTTTGATTTTAATTATTTATATTTTGCAGTAGTTCTAGAGCTAAATAAGTGTAAACTGAACAAAGTATAATTTCAATGTTAGTAAGTTTTATTATTTCGTTTTCTTCTTTTTCTGAAGATTTTGTTATTTTTTGTACTCGCAACTTCTTAGTTTTGAATATTTTAGAAAAAAGGAGATTAAAATATTCTGTAACACATTACTTTTCTTTTAAACATTTTTACTCTGTAAGAAGTGAAAAAAGGTAAAAATTTCCGAAATACGGACTGAAAAAAAATGTAGTTTAAAAAAATGCTATATTATCAATAATATGAAAATTATATATTATTTCTAACTTAAAACAGATAATTTTAGACTCAAAAGTCTTGAATACTTTTCTTTATAACAGGTTTAATCAAAAGTGTTGGTTTATATATATATACGAAAATTTAACGATTGTAATACAAAGTAACAAAATAACGATTTTTAGCAAAACATTTTTCAACGATTGCAAACATAGCTTGTATGGGATAATAATAAAAAAGCAAATATTAAAATAACCAACAAACTTTTGAGTTTTTAAGAATTGAAGTTTCATCTTATACATTATAATTTTATTTTTAACATTTTTTAACATAAACTTTACTTTGTCTTCCTAAACTTAATTTTTGAATATGGCACAAAACTAGAAAACTATATTGTCTTTGCCAACATTTTGTATTTATACTGAATTAGATTAATTAAAAAAAACTAATCATTTATAAACTTAAGATCTTATAAATTTACAAAGTGGATAGAAATAAATTGATTAGACTTACATTTTTATCTACAAATAAATACACAAAAACCGTAATAGTTAGATAATACAACGACTTACCATGGTTAGATATTTCTTTAAACTTTATTTATTTTCTATTGGTTTCCCTTAATAAGCTTCAAAATAATTTCTTCGATCTAATATTTCAGGGTATTAAACATTGATGTTTTCTCTTAACTATCTTTTCAGTTTTAAAGCTTTTAACCTCTTTAAATCTTACAAAAGCTTCATAAGTACAAAATTTGCTCAAAATTGTAGAGCTAAGTCCAACACTTTGTATGAACTTCAACTTCTAATAAGTTTTACACCTATACAGAATCTTCACGAGTTTTATTGTTTGGCAATCCCTTTTTGGCAAGAACAACAAAATTTTAGTTTATCTTTTAAAAAAATTCTTAATTCACAAAGTACTCACTAAGTCTAATTTCACTTTAGCAAACTTTTTCTTTGTTTATGATCATTTTGATATTTTTTTTGTAAATCCTTCTTTGTTACACAACATTTTGGTATACAGGAGCTTTTGATAAACACTTCAAGCACAATATATCATTTTAGCAGTGCAACTTTGTGAGAAGTTGAACATTTAACAACTTTTATCTAATATCTTCCCGTACATTAAGTGATAATTAGACTCTTTTGTTAACGTTTACTAGTAGTTAGTATGATAAATAACAAAAAACAATACCAAAACCAGGTTCTAATTTTTTACTTCGATTTTGAAGCAGACCAATTAAAAACTTGTACGATTAAGACAAATATTCAAATTAAGCGATTTAAATCATTAAATCTACGATATTTCCTTAAAACTTTCTTTGTTAAAATTTTACACACTAGTTGTTGTTTCCTTTAAAAACTTAATAATTTTTTTGTAGCTTTTGTAAACTTAAAAACTTAAGCACAAAAAATAAATTTCAATAAATTAACTCATTTTTTAAAACTATTAATGTTTAGTTGTGATCTTTAACATAAGTATTTTAATTGAATTATACAAAGAATTTTATAATTTAAACCAATTACAAGCATGTGATCAAAAATTTTCACTCCAGTTTTCTGCTCAACGAAAGTAACTGTCGTAAATAACTTCCCTACAGTTTTCTATTTTACTTTCAATTATCTATAGTATGGGTGAGACTGTATAAGAAATTTATTTGGATCTGTTTGATTTGGTTAAATTTACAAAGCTGGATTAAAACTTGCTTTGTAATAGCTAAAATTCCATTTGTTTAACTTTATTCATTAGTTTTTAATTAAATGTAAAAAAAATATGATAATAAACAATAAAACTATTAAAATTAGAGTAAAATACTTACTTTGTTTAGTTTTTCCATGTATCTATCTTGAGCTTTGTAAAAAAAATCATTAACCTCTTACTGTTTTGAATTTTTTTTGGTTCAAATTATTTATTTTTGAACAAAACATCTTATTATAACAAAAAGTAGCTGACTCTAACTGCCTTAGGTTTACGTCATAAACAGTTTGTTTTATGAACTTTTTTTTAAATTTAGATATTATAAAATTTTGTTTAATTTTTTAGTACATTTTAGTGCAAATTTTCTTAAACTTACACATGTTTTACTTACTACAGTCCTATTTTTTTTTATGAAATTCATTTCTGATTAAAATAAAATAACTAGTTCTAAGGTCGGCGTGAATTTGGTTGCGGCGGGCCAAATTTTGTTTAATATTAAAAGATAAATAAGCAAAAACGATGTTTAGTTAAATAAAATGTTGGAATGTCACTTAATTTAAGCGGTAGTAGTTTAAATAGCATTGTCAAAATATAGTGAGCTGTAAGAATCACATCTTGAAAATTGAATAACAATATTTAACATTATTATGAAAATGTAATAATAAAAAACTTGCAGAATCTGCACTAATATAGGCCTACTTGCAGTTGGAATATTATTAAAATTAATTAAAGTTTCCTTCACGTAAACTTTTTTTCTATAAGCAACTAAGTGTATTTAAACATTATTTGTTAACATTAATTTAGTTTTGAACTAAAGTTTCACTTTTTAATTTAAAGCAATGAATACTTTATTGAACAAAATAAAAAAAAAGACGCTTGAAGTGTTTTGGTCCTATGAACTGGTAAACAAAAAATCTTTCGGTTGTCGAATTGCACACCACGGATAACTTTTGAAGTATTGTACATGACATAATTAACGTTTATTACTTTTTTAAGTATCATCGAGTGAAAACTAGCTTAATAATTTATTTAAATTAGATTTTTGTGATTTATGGACCAAAAAATTATAAATATTAGGTTTTTAGGTTAATAGCGTCAAAATTACAAATCATTTAACACTACAGTCTTATTTAGTTATTACGCCTTATAACAACAACAACAAAACAATAGTATTTAAAAAAACTTAACTTGAATTGTTTGATAAATAATTTAACAATTGTGAAGTTGGATTTTTTTTTTATTTTCACTTATACTAATCGAATAATTTTCAGCAGACATTATCTATAAAAACAGTTTGTATTATCAAAAACTTATGGTAATATATCTCTATTTTTTACAATTATAGTAAACGATGACTAATTAAACAAGCATATTAGTTTTCAGTCAAAAAAGATCAGGTAAACATGATAACTTGAAATATATATCTCATTCAACTTTATTAAAAACTTAGTTCAGTTTCTGACACCGTTTATTAAACAGAAGCTTTAACAGCAACAATTTTGTTTTACCCAGCTACGCTAGTTAGTTTTAAAATGGTCATGTTTAAATATAAAAAAGTACTTAAAGTGTAACTCGGGATGACTTAAATCTCTTTTAACAAGTTTAATCAATTTATTCAAGTTTGAGTTTCGGACCGTCTTCAGAAAAAAGTAACAAAATTGACGTTGTAAAAATAATCTTTTAAATTAAAATGTTTCAACTATACTCTTTGTATTATAGTTATTAGTCTTAACTAAAAAAATTGCTCAATCAAATTGAAATTTTTAAATATTATTATTGATAAGCAACATTGTTATGTGCAGTTTACTATTACATTTTACTTCAAAAAATCGTATTTTCACCGAAACCAGGTAGCAAACAAAGTATTTAATTTGCACAGCTTCATTTAATTTTTGTGTTAAAAAAAGCTACTTAGGTCTGAAACAGGGCTCGGACGGCTGAAGGCGCTTGCGGGTTCGAATTTGAAACATAATGGGGGGGCCGCAGTTTTAATCACAGATTCGAAATTATTCAAGACCTTTTTATTTGATCTCCAGATATCTAGTATAAGTTTTCAAATTATGCATCAACATGCTCACGGGTTGAAGAACTACATTTTGCGGGCCGCATCCCATTAAAAAAACATGCTCGCGGACCGCAGTTGATAATCTCCGCTTTTAAAATGTAATCTAATAGTTGAAGTCAATACTATAAAAGTACGAAAGTTTAAACTTAAAACAAAACAGTATTAACTAAGCTTAATTAGACTCAAATCGAAATCCTGCCTAATTTTTTCTTTATGTCTCTAACTTAGCGTTTAAAACTTTTTTAAACTTATAACTAGCCCAAGCGTATGACAACCATGTATACGACAGTGGTGATATTCATACTTGTTATGCAAAGTTAAGTTTTTTTTTATTCTGGTGAGTCCGTTATTTCAATTTAAACAATCGGCAAACTTCAGTTTATTTATTTGTATTATACATGTATTTTAATTTTTAATTTATAATCAAAATATAATAACTGTTTTAAAGTAATATGCTATTGCTGTAATTAAAAACACAATTATAAATAAACCACTTTAAAGCAACACGATTTCTTTGGTCATGTAAGAAAAAGTACAACGACAACAATACAGCGAATACACTAAACAATAAAATATTCTTTAAAAAGCAAACAGGAAAATACACTTAGTATAGCGAACACCTATGAACGGCACACAAATCAGTCGTACTTTACTTTGGTCTGATATGAACACTCACAAACGGACAGGAACTAGTAAAAGCGTTCGGTGTAAAACACGAAACAGACACTTAATAGCATCACAGAAAATTAAATATACACCTCTTAGTCAAAACAGCACCTTAGAAAATTGTTGAATGAAAAACCGACTTTGATGATATGAAAAAAAAGAAGTATCGAAGTAATTAAAATTGAAGTCAATTGAATCATGATTTTGGAAAGATTGATTATTAGTTTGATTAGTCGATTATTTGGGAATTAAGCACCAAGTTGTTAAATAACATAAACAAAAAAATGCGAGGAATTACTTAACAGTCGTAAAAGGGTTAATATTTTTAATTGTTGAAGAAAAGTATTTAACTAAAAAAAAGTTTTAGACGTTTCAACTACCGAATAGTAACAAAAACGATTAAAAGTGCATTTAGACAAAACTTTTAAATTAGTTTGATTCTTTTTAGTTGTCCGCAGTAGGCTTTGTGCATAAAAAATATTTTCAGTCGTTAATATAAAAAACACTAGCGAAATAATCATCAACGAATATAACCACTAAAACTTTCACATGAAAAAAGACAATAGTACTTAGCCGACACTGTATGTAAAAATAGGTAAACAAAACATGAAGACAGAAAACTTGCTTCCGAGATAAAAAATTTCGACGTCGAAAAAAGGCTTTGCAAAAAAACCCCTCACTGCGTGCCGTTTCAGGAAAGGTCCATTTTTTCCTGGGCCATGTCGGAAAGGACTCGGGAGAGGTACTGAGCCACGAAAGCGGTCACGCGGTCCTTCCTCGCCTCCAACTCCGTTATGTAGCTGGGTGACGTAATAATAGCGTGTTTGTTGTCATGGTTTTATTTTTCATGAAATTTTTTGTTGTAAAGTAATATGTTGTGGTGAAACATAAAAACTTATACTGACAAGTCAGGTGTGAATGAAAAGAAACTTTTAACTCAATATTTTGTGTAAGAACTTGTAAAATATTTTTAATGACCAAAAGGTAAATGGTATTTTATGCTCGGTTCAATGAAATTTTAAATACTAATATTAATAAGCTTATCAAGTACTAATGAGCTTATATAATATATAAGACTTTTGAAACATTAATTTGTTGCAAAATATAACCTAGTTAAAAGTATTTTGTTGTCACCGCATAAAAACATTTCTAATATTACTTTTTTTTAAACTTCAACCAACTATACATATAAAACTTATACAAAAACAAACGATGAACCCAGGAGTTGGTATTTATGCAACATTTGTAACTTTACATATTTATTTCCCTTTTAAGTGGTTATTGTCATGAAGTTATCAATTTATATAGTTTATGAAACAAATATTTCAATACAACATAAAACTCATGAGACAAACTTTGAACTGAGAAGTTGGTGGTACTTGGGCCGCATGGTGGCGTCGTGAGTGGTCATCAGGTTGACGAAGTCCACGTATTGTTGGGAGAAATTCAAGTTTCTACCGTGGTTTGTCTTCAGCTTGGGCGGGTCCCCGTTCACTACCTGTTGTATTGTGACGTCATAGATATATATTACGTTTGTAATAGATTTTTAATATCAAAACAAAAAATACATTTGACTAACCGAAAAAAAGTGCATAAAATCGTACCTTAGCATATATGTCATATATATATCTAGTAACCTATGTCCAGTTTAAACTTAGTAACAAAAGTAAAACTAATTTATAAACCAGAGTCTTTAAAGTAAAACAGTTCTATACTTAGTTTTTAAATTAATCAAGACTACAGTATTATACCCATAACGGTGTGAGGCAAAGCATTGCAACAGCTAGATTTACAATTGCTTGGTTTTACCAAATAGACTATGATCAAAAATTATAATTTTTTTATAATTTTTCGAAGATCAAAATTTTACTTTCTATTGCTCTACAATCTAGTAGGCTTACAATTGCTCCTACCTGGCTCAGCTGTTCGAAGACGTTCTTCCATTTCTTAAAAGGGAAATCCCCAGTACTGAGCTCAATCAGGGAAATTCCCAGGCTCCACACGTCGCTTCTGACGTCATAACCTGTGGAGAAAACGATTGCGAGTTCAAACTAAAAGTCTTATTTAGTTTTTGAAATGATAGATGTCCACGATGTTTGAATTTTATTTTGCAAATAAGTTTCCGTAGTTAAATTTCCAAATCACAGCTAAGTAGTAATACTTGATTTGTGCAAAATAAAAAATGCATAACAAAATTTGTAATTTACAATATTTGATTTCATTTTCAGAAAGAACAACATATTAAAATTTTGTAGTTAAAAATGTTTTCAACCCTAAAAGATAAACAAAGAATCTCCTTCAAAATAATCAAAACAAAGTTTCTTAAGAAGATAATCTTTTTCTTTAACAATATATGATGTAGCTATGTGTTTAATTATTTTAAAAACCTACAAATAATCATTTTTGAAACATTTAATATAGTATTTATAAAAATAAAATAAAGTTATCTGAATAACTATGCAAATGAACATACAAAGTTATTTAATTTATCGTACTCTGACAATTCTTAATCTCTCATTTCTGATCAAATAACCTAAATTAACTTTTATAAATTTTTACTCATATTATAAAATTATATTAGTTAGCTTCTGATAATTAATTTTCAATTAAAAACAAACTTCTGCTTACAACATCTTCATAACGCAAATAAACCAAAGAACAAAAAAATTTAAAACATGTTTAGTTTTGTTTCAGAGTTGCCAAATGTTTTTGGCAAATTTTCTCCAGGTTTTCAAAATTTCCTTAAGGTTTTTAAACGTACACATATTTTGGTCTATTTTTAGTTTAAAGCTAAGCTTAAGGTAAAAAACCTGTGTTAAATAGTATAACAACATTGAAAATATACTGTAAAGCTACTTCAAATGTGTATTATAATTAAAAAAAACGTAAATGATTACAAACTTTTTAATCTATATGGTAGATTTTTTGTGTCAAATCAAAATGTTTCTACTTTCCAGGTTTTTCAGCCTAAATTGTCAAACTCCAGGTTATTTTAGGTTTCCAATTTTTTTGGCAACCCTGTCGGTTTAGAAAAATTTAAAAAACTTTACATACTTATCAACATCAATTGTAAAAAATTTAATAAAAATATCTGATTCATTTATCTGATTCTGAAAATCCTCAACTTTATTTCTTGAAAATTTAAACCTTAAGCAAACTTGGTTCAGATAGGCTCAAAAATTCTTAACACAAACTTATAAAAATAAAAAGCTCGAAATACATTTCCTCGAAACTCACTCTGCATGGTTGGCTCAATCCTCTCGGGCGCCATGTACGGCCTGCAGCCCACGTCCCTGGTCTTCGCTATGCTGTCGATCAATTGCCCGCTGATTGAGAAGTCACACAGCTTGATGGCGCCGCCAGTGTTAACCAGTATGTTGGACGGCTTCACGTCGCGGTGAATTATGTTCAGCGTTTCCTGCGAGGAATTTCGTAATACTTCGTTGAAATAAGAAATCAAATGTATAAATATGTAGTGTCTTAGCTATGCAAATACAACAAAAAATACTGAAAATCTTTAGTCTATAAATTTTGGTGGATTAATTTGAGAGTTTTTTGTTTAATTTTTTATATATTTTTTCTTATTCTGTTCCTTTTTTTTAATTTTGCAAGGAACACATCCTCAAAAACTAAGGTAATTTACTCAAAAACGTAGGTAATATACTTTTAGTAGTTCCTATTTATTGGTTGGATAATTTTCTCCTCCTAGAAGGAACTTATTGTTTTCTCCGACCTTAAGCTGCTATATCTCAAAAATTATTCAGAATTTAAAATCTATAAAAATTCACTTTTAGCTTAGTTTATTCTTTAAAATCAAGATGAAGTTGTGATAAAAGTGACCCCAGTATGACGTTTAAGAACCTAGCAAAATTGTTAATAAGTCAAGGGCATAAGGACATATAAAAACTTATTTTCTTCTTAATTTTTGAACTTATCTTCTTTAAACTTATAAAGCCCATTACTATAATTTCATTTTTCAAGAAAAATAATTTAATTTTGATTGAAAAGATTTATTACTTTTTCTTTTTCACTAATTTCATTTCATTAAATTTAAAAAATTAAAATACCATCTCTTATTTTAAAATAAAGAAAAATTTGAAAATATTTAAGGAACTTCACCTGAATAATGTGTTACGTGTCTAGGTTAAAAATTTAAAATAAAATCAAAATAAACTTTTAAACTTAAAAAAAATTAAAGAATTTAAAAAATTTCGGTACATTCCTTTGTTTCATTCCTTTGTACATTTCCTTTGGTTGCCACTTGTTTTCTTAAAAAAATTTTTCAGGTTTTTCAAATTTCTTCCAGATTTTTAAAATTTTGGGTCTATTTTTAGTTTTAAGTTAATTTCTATATAAGAAACTGTGTTAAATAGTATAAAAACATTGACAAGATGCTATAACACTTTAAATGTGTTTTTAATTACAAAAGTTTTTTGATGATGACAAAAAAATGTTATTTATATGATATATTTTTTGTGTCAAGTCGAAATTTTACTACTGAAAATGTAAAAGTTATTAAAAGTTCCAGGTTTTTCCGGATTTTTTGTTCAAAATTCCAGGTTTTTTTCAAAATTTCTCAAATTCCAGATTTTTCCAATTTAATTTTACCTAAATTGTCGAATTCTAGGTATTTCCAGGTTTCCAGGTAAAGTGGCAACCCTGTTTGTTTAGATTTTTTTCAATTTTTAATTTATCTTAAAAATTAATTACATTTGTTAAACTGACTTAAAGCTTATGAAAAAGGCTTTAAAAAAAGCTAGTACAGTTTTTATTAAATAATAGCCTTACCTCTTATAGCCTTAAATAGTGTATAGTGTATTTTAATTATTAAAACAGAACTTCACAAAAGTATTCAAACTAATTTGTATTAAAAAGTATTGAAAAATGTTCTTTTTAGGGAACTTTTTTAAACAAAGCTTTGAAACAGCTTACTTATTTTTAAGCTAATTCTTAGCTAAGTTGTCTAAAGGTTAGCGACCCTGTGATTCTATAAACTTTTCTAATCGTTAGCAGTTTATACAAATTAAAAAAAAAACTTCATTTGTTAGAAATGTAAAAACTAGCAAAATTATAGCATCAAAAGTTTTGTCATTTTCAAGTTATGTAACTGATTCAGTCTGCAAGTCTCAAATGCGTTTCAAATCTTAAGTACCTGTTTACACACGTAATAAAAAACTGAATCAAAAATCGCGAGTGACAACTGGCTCGGTTGAAGAGAAAAGCTCGCGACCTTGCATTGCGTTGAATATTGTAGAAAGAAATCTTGCTCAACGTTACAGTTGTATGGTTTTTAACTTATCCATGTTCACTTGGGTCGGGAAGTGCTTTATTTTGTAGTGTTATCGTTCGCTCGTACAAACTTCTGTAAAGGAAATTTAAATTTTGACAATCAGTTTTTCAACTTCTACGCCAACCCAATCAGTGATTTTAAATCCTAAATGACCAGAAAATAAAAAATATTTACTAGTTTCACATTTCCTTTTTGAAAAGAACTTTTTTGTTTTTGTGAAACTTGATCGTTATACTATTTTGTATTTTGTAAATACCATTATCAGTTTCAAATGCAAATACAAAAAAAAATCTTGTTTTCAGTAACATTACTCAAACTTAAATTATAAAAATTAGCATAAACAGCATTATTTTAAGCACTATACGCAATTGCCTTTTCGTGAAAATATTTGACCACTAAGTTATATAAAACAAACTCAGCTATTAGAGACTTGTTAAAAAGCTCATTTTGTAAACAGAATAAAATCTTTAATACTTTATTAATGTTAATGAGGTTATAATCCATATAAAATCAGTTACTTCTTAAAATCTTATTTTTTTAGTGTTTAGTTTTATCAAAAAATTACAACAACATTTTTTCACAATAATTCATTAATAACTTCAAATTAGTCTTACTGATTTTAAATAATCCTAACCTACATAATTTTTCTATTAATTATTTAAAAAAAAAATATTTTAAACAGTTTTAATAATGCATTAAATTGGACATACCAGTTAATAAATTTTCCTACAACTCTTAAAAAAGAACCAAAAAATTCTGCAAATTAATATTTTAATTGTGAATTCAAAACAAAGCAGCTATTTAGTTCAAATATTCGCAAACCTTGAAATAATCAAGCACCGTGGACATAGCGCTTACTTAGGTTTTCAACAACTCAAAAAAACTTTACATGTCATATTCTAAATATTGACTTAAAATATAAACGATAATGAATTGTGAAATTTAGAAAACTATTTACCATAATTACAAACTTTTTAATGGTCCAACAATCACAACTTCAAGCTAAAACAAATAGAACTAATAAGCCTGCACGCAAATATTTTAATAGCAAATTTAAACATAGTATTAACAAACCTCCAAATAATCCAGGGCGATGGACATGGCGTTTACTTAGGTTTTCTACAACTCAAAAATTCTACGCACAACTACTCTAACAATGAATGCAAAATAAACACCAAAAAAATTTTCACGAACCTTCAAATAATCGAGCGCCTTCAGAGTGGACAGAGCCACCTGCCCCAGCACGACCTCCGGTATCCTGCCGCCTGATTGGTACACGCGCTTGTACAGGTTGTCCAGCGAGGTGCACATCAGCTCCATGCAGATCCAGCAGTCGCCCTCCCAGAACACCGCCCCGTAGAAGCGCACTATGTACGCGCAGTCAGAACTTCGCATCACCTGGTGTTTTTAAAAAAAATTTTATTATATTTTATTCATCCGTAGAAGCACACTGTGTACGAGCAGTCGTTACTCACCTGGTAGATGTTTAATTTATTGAATATCAAAATTTTTGTTGTATTTTTGAATCGGAAAAATTGATAGTACCTAAAACTTTGAGTTAGATGTGGATTTTTTTCAAAAAATTTAATCAATGTATGATTGATTTATTGTTGAAAGTGAAAAAACAAAACTGAAAAAACTTTGTTGCTAGTTTCAATTAATTACAAATTTTGTAGTATACCATAGTGACTTTGAAATTTTTTAATCAGTTAACATGGCCGGCAATCATTACATGCAAAATGTAATCAAAAAAATTTAAGATCCACGTCAACTGAAAAGAACAAATTTGTCTGCACGTTATTGAAAACTATGCTAATAGACACTCATGGTTCAACTTCATAAAACTATGTATGATAAACAGTAATTTAAACAATCATTCAAACACATGGAAGTACATCAGCAATGTTTTGTTTGAGTATTTACAAATTAATAAACTTTTTTTTACATCATGTAACAACTTGGATCAACTGCCACTCATTGTTCACTTCATAAAACTGTACACTCATATTATAATAAATTTTCAACCACTTCAAACACCCACCACGTCGAGGTCCATCAGCAGCTTTTTCTGTTCCGCTTCGTCGCACGTCGTCCTGATCCTCTTCACCGCCATCCTCCTCCCGCTCTGCTTGTGCACCATCTTGTTCACCGACCCGAACGCCCCCCTCCCGATCTCGCCCTGGTCCTCCAGGTCGTTCACCACGAACTCGAACGGCTGTTTCAAAATTGTCGATTGAATTTTGCTGAAAAAACTGCGTTCGGTTGTTAAAATTAAAATAAATACTCTTTTCAAATTTGTTCCGGTGTTTTGCTGAAACAATATAATACCAACAGATGAATCTGCATTAGAAAAGGAGCGCATATTGATTTAACACACTTTTAAAAGTATTACAAGTTTTTTTATCCGTTTATTTAATCTACTCCACTACGAGCTTGCTTTCTATTAATAATTAACTTTTTTGTTAAAATAGTACTATTTTTGGTAAAATAAACTAATAAATAAATGTAAACTGATTAAATTTTATTCTTTATTATATATAATTGTAGAAATTATATAAGTTAATTAAAACTCTAATTAAGCAAGAACAAAAATGGTTGAAAATTAAACTAATTAAAAATAATCAAAAACTATATTTTCACAATTTATTTACATAATTAACTTATTAATCTATATTTACCAGAAAAAAATCAAACAAATTTATAATGAACAGTGATTACCAGTGCCACGATCAAAAAATATAAACACAGTAATTTAAATTTTTATGATTATTTAAAATGATCATCAAATTTAATTTCTAAAACTTTTATTTCTTTAAACAAGAAGCTAAATTAGCAAAATTTTGTTGAGTAATGAAAACTGTTATCTTATACTGTTCTCCTAATAAAAAGCTGTTGTAAAGTATTATTGTCTTATATAAGATATATTGCTATATTTGCCTCAAAAACATTTTAAACCAAATTTAAAATAAAACAACAAACTATATGTATTTTTTAATTTAGGTTTATATATTAATTTAAATTGAAGCAGCAAAGCTATTATTTAATTAATCTTTTATGAAGTTTATAAAAAGTGAGACATCTTGGTCATAAGTTTATGTTTTTGGAAGTAAAAAGTTTTATTACATTTTTTTTTTCATTTACTGTTCTACAGTTATTCGTTTAAGCAAAAAGTATGTATACAATAGATAAACAATTAGTAAAAACTTTTGATAAGTTACTTAATGAATACTGTAACCAAAGTTATTTTTATATTAAACCTTAATGTTGACAGAAATTAGTGAAAAACAAAACCAACATAAGTATTCTCTTAGTTTTACATATTAAAGGTTTTATCATTCTAAATAACAGGAATAATTTTGTTGTTTAACCTTACTTATGTGGGTAAGTGTGTGTAACCTAGCTTATGTGGGTAAGTGTGTGTTAAACAAGCGTATCACAATAAAAACATTCGGTTAGAAAACAATTAGCAAAAAAACAAATTTCAGTGTTAAATTGATACTAAAAAATGCATATCTACACGTACAAATGAACCCGCTTGAATATTTACAACAAAATAAAAACAAACTTCAGTGTTGGGTTGCAGCATCATTAATCCCACTTTCTCCTCACTCACAGTCCTGTAAAACTTTTCCCTCTGCTTTTTAGATTTGACGTCCTCGCACGGAGACGTGTCTGGCAGCAAGTTGACCCGCTCCCTCAAATTGAAACTCTCCTTGTCTGACACTCGAGGCGCTGCAGAGCCGTAAAGATTCATCTGGGCAAGGTTCAGGGGCGGCTGCTGGCTGGTTGGAACATTTTTGTTTTGTATTTGGGGCTTTTTGAAGTTGAGGAAGAGGCCTTTGGGCTTGTGACGCTGGAGAGACGGGGAAAGCCTGCGGTCCATTGTTAATAAAATTATCAAATATTTAAACTAGAAAATATTTTTGAGTTTGAACATTTTTTGTGCTAGTTTTCAACATAAACAGAAATTTAAATCTTTTAATAAAAGTTAGGACCTGTTCTTTATTTTTTGTAACAAACTGATTAATTATCAAACCTAAACATGAATTTATCAATCTTAAAAACTTCAGATTCAATTAACTTTTCAACTCATAGCTTTGTTAAGGCTTGTTGTTTACATGTTTATGAGTTAAATTTAACTTTTTAAATGAAGCCTTAAGCATCATTTAAAAAACTACACTACATACTTTTTTATGACTGATAAGCTTCTTATACTTGTAAAAACTTACTAAATTAAGCTAGCTAAATTAAATTTAAGTATTACTTTACAAAAAAAGCAGGACAAAAATCATTATTCAAGCAAAAAAGATAACAGTTTATTTTTGTTTAAGAAAATCAGTTACATACAGGCATAGTTGCCATAAATTTTGGATAAAGTCCTTATGCTCATTTTATTACAATGTTTAGCTCACTTTCCTCACTACAGCTAATTTTGACTTCTGCCTCTACAGGGTTCGTAATATCATGTTGAAAATCTTCTGTGTCTGTTAACAACTTTCTTTTGTTATTTTTTAAATTCAAGCTTTAAAAAATGTAGGAATTGTCAGCTAGAACACTGTTAGCTGTACTATGACCCAACAATACAAAAATTAAGTCACTTTAAGGCTTATTGCTTATGCCAGTGTTTTCCAAATTGTAAACAGTAATGTGCACATAAATTTTATAAATTTTGAATCAGTAGAAAACTATTTAAAATACCTATCTAACTTTATTTTCAAAAGTGTTTCTCAATTGAAAAAATGTACTAAAAGTAATTAGAAATTTAATTGATAAAACCAATTATAAACTTTTGAAAAACACTTGTTACAGCAAAATGTTACTTTTTGATGCAACAAAACCAGCCTGGGTAACTAAAATAAAGCCAGATTTGGTCAAAAGCCTCTGAAAAATAAAAATATAAGAGCAAAAAAATTCAGAAACATACTTTTAATAGTTAAAACATTAAAAAAATCTTAATAACAACATTAGTACTTAACATCTATATGAATAATTGCTGTTTAAAATAATAAAGCTTAGAAAAAACATCCAAACTAGCTTGAAATTTTCAAAAATATTCAAATAAGCCTGATTAAGTCAGAGTTTTTGAATAACATAAATATGGAAATTTTAACTAGCCTTAATATTTTAAGTCTGTAACAACCCTACTAACAACTAGAATCTGTAACTACCCTGTTAAAGCATATTTTAAGGGTATAGGGGGGAAGGGTGTGTAAATCTTTTTCTTTTTTAATTTTATTTTATTGAGTTTTAACTAAGCTACACAATACTTTTTACAGATTTTAGAAATTCAAAAAAAATTTCAAGATATAGAAATTTTAAAAAACAAAAAAAACAGTTTTTTTTGTGGTTTTGTCATAAACTATTTTTTAAATTTTTTTTCAACTTTGTTCCAACAGAATATTCCAAACATTTCCTGAAAGTTTGAGGTAGTTATCTCAAAAAACGTAGGAGATAGATTAAAGAGATTTATAGTTATTTGCTATTTTAGTTTGCAACTCCCATATGTAACCTATTGTAGTCTCTGACTTTGACTGGCTATATCTCAAAAATTATTTTGAGTTTAAAAAGTTAGTAAAACGCAACTTGTAGTTAAGATAAAACTCATAAAAACAAATTTTAGATGTGAAAAAGGTGATACCCCCCCCTATGCCCTCAACCTTGATTGAAAAACCAAAACCCAAATACTAACTTTATCTAAAAACTGTATGATAAATACCAATTAACATTTTAAATATTCTATCACAAAAACATTTGTAAACTTTTTCATAATTAACTCTTAAAACATTTTGTGTTATTAAATTAAATTCAGTCAGTAGGGCTCATAGAATTTTGGTAATATACTGATTTACAATAAATGATGTTCATATTTAGACTTGCAACAACTACACATAATGCATCTAAACGTTCATCCATTCAACAACATTTGGTAAATAAATGAAGATGTGCAAACAGTTATAATCCAAATAAATCTATAATTATCATAACTGGTAGTAATGTTTTTTATTTGCTTAAACTAGAAGCTATTTGTATTTTATAAGGAAACCTGTTTTATGTAAGCAAAATTATTTTGATTAAATTGTTTCTTTATTTTTTTAATACTTTATAAGGTGTGTTTTTGTCATTATATTAATGTATAGTTTTACTGTAGGTTAATTTTAATGTAATTATGATTACTTGGTTACTGTATAAGTTTGTAAAACTTTATCTTTTGTTAGCTTTTTACTCTACTGATGAGAACTGCTAGAAATATGTTTAGTTTTATTGAATTTGTATGTCTTGTATATCTTATTGTAAATTACTGGTCAGTCATGTTTTAAAAGCTACACAAAAGTTATGATTGTATTTTTTATACGAATAGTCTTTATTGAAAAACAACATTATAAGCTACTTAGAAATTCATAACATTTTTTTGCTCTTTGTTTTATTCCAGGGGCTTCAATATACGGTTATTAGGGCTTATAGAATTTTTGTAATACACCAATTTATAATAATTGATGTCAATATTAATTTACTATTATATATTAATTAGTTATATATTAATTGATGACTTGCACAGCTATTAAAAATTTATATAAGTATTATTTATTTTATAATTTTCCCTTTAATATTTTTATTTAGTATAATATTTATAGAAAAAAACATAAGTTAATTAAAAATCCATAGCAATAATTTTTTAATTGCTATCCTTTTTTAAACTCAAGAGGCCTTAAGGGTATATTGATGGTCATATGGATAAAATGCCACCAGAAACCTTGCTCACCAGGTTAGAGCACATATAATAAGGAATGTTTAAACAACTGTTTTTACTTTTGATCAACACTATATCAGTTCTAAGAAAAACGGTAAACTCAAGAGTTATAAAGAATTGTTTTATACACTAATTAATGGCAAGCATTAATTTGACATAAATTACTGTAAATCAATATTTTACAAATTGCTATAAACCTACTGACTTTTTTTAATTTAAAGGAGTAACACTTTACAAATAAATAAATAAATAAAATCAACACCCCTATCAAAAACAAAATTTTCAAATGGTAGTTGGCTAACAGCTTGGATGAAATTTCTTTTGTAGAACTTTTTTATATGATTTGCCATGCTTAAAAATTTAATCTGAGCTCCACTACAAAATTTTCAAGTTTGAGAGAAAACAGATGCTTCCTATTGTACAGTTGTTTGCAATTAAGACAAATTTATTGTCATAAAAATATAGTTTTTTATAATTATAAAATACTGTTTTAATTAACTTTCAAAGTGTGAAATAACAATATTTTTTTGGCATTAAACTTAAAAAACTTTTAAAATACTTGAAGCAATAAAAAATAAGTTTTTAAAAAGGATAACTTTAGTTCTACACAACACTTTATAATAGTTTAATTTTAATTATTTAAATACAAAAAAAAATCCATTTTGGCTTGATCTATAGTTTCAGGCCATTGTTGTATTGTTGAGTAGAATTTTGTTGCTATTTAATTCAAATATTATTTCCAAGCTACCTGATGACTAGCCATATAAGCAAATGAAGGTTTTTGGTGCAAACTATACTTGTACATTTAGCTTTTTAATAAATTTGTTTCAGTTTTAATTAAAAATTCCACAAGATATACAAACTTTTTTTGTTAAGTTACGCCAAAATCAGAACAGGAGAATCAAAGATTGCCAAATACCAAGCTTCATCCCAGCTTTTAAACACATTTCCTTAACTTTTTTTTAGTGAAAACTTAAAATTATTTTCAACATTTTTTTATCATTTTTTTTTTTAATAAAATATGTTTTTCAATGTTTACAGGGATGCCAATGATTTTTGATGAACTTCTTCAGGTTTTTGTAAGTACACATTGTTTGGTTTATTTTTAGTTTAAACTTGAGTTTTTGGTTAAAAACTGTCAGTGTTAAGTAGTTAAATAACACTGAAATGATACTTTAAAGCTACTTTAAATGTATTTTTTACTTAAAAAAATTCTTATAATGACATTTAAAATTTTATTAAATTTCAAATAATTTTAAATTAGTTAATAATTCTTTTAAATTAACTAATTAACTTGATTAAAATTACCTTCTACAAAAAAAAAATGTTTTTTTATTTAGGTGATAACATTATTTCAAAATAACTATTTCTGATAAAAACAAATGAGTTTTAGCTGGATTTTGTTTAAATGTATTTAAGGGCTTAGGGGAGTCCACCTTGATTTTTACAAGTTAAGGCCATAGGGGGGGGGTCCAACATTTTTTTTTACTAAAATGAACTTTGGCTTTTATATGAAAGCTTAAAGTACAAACTGTAAGCCAGTTTTTAAAGAATTCAAAAAAATCATTTAACTTTTGAGATATTTAACTTTTTGTAAAAATTTTCCAATATAAACGTATGGACCGCAAATTTTTTGGGGTCAATTTTCTCGGAAATTTTAAAATTCACTAAAAACCTATCTTCTCCTTCATTTTTTGACCTAGAGACTTCAAATTTTCAGGAAATGTTCCTTTTAATATTTTGAAGAATCTGAATGTTGGAATTTTTGAAATTTTAAAAAACAAAAATTTTATCTACAAAAAACTAAAAAAAAGGGTAGTTTTTTGACAATAATTTTTATTTTACTCAAAATTGAAAAAAATCCTACAATAGATCTCTTTAAAGTTTAATGATACACATTCTGTAAAAAAATTGAGAAAGATTACTCAAAAAATGAAGGAGGAGATAGATTTTTAGTGAAATAGTCTTTTTTTAGCATTTTTAGTTTTCGTCTTCCATAAGGAACCTATTGAACGCCCTTTCTTTGATTGCTTATATCTCAAAAGTTACTTTGAGTTTTTTTAAGCGGTTAAAAGTGTCTGATAGCTTAGATTAAATTCTACAAAATAAGATCAAGTTGTAAAAAACAAAGTGGACCCCCCCCCCTATGGCCTTAATCTTATTTTAAAGAGTTTTATCTGAGCTATCAGATATTTTCAACCCCTTGAAAAAATTCAAAGTAATTTTTGAGATATAAGCGATCAAATCTAGTGACCTCAATAGGTTCCTAATGGAAGGCGCAAACTACAAAAGCAAAAAAAGACCATTTAATTAAAAATATATCTCCTCCTTCACTTTTTAAGCAATCTTCTTTAAATTTTTACAGAAAGTCCATTATTAAATTTTAAAAAGAATAAATGCAGGAATTTTTCTGATTTTGAAAAATAAACCACCTAATTATTCTGTTTTTTTTTATCTAAATTTATATATATTTTTTTTTAATGGCAGCATTCAAAGTTTTTTAAACTATAAAATGAATTTTTTTTTTAAAGTTTGAGGTCTCTAGTTCAAAAAATGATGAAGAAGATAGATTTTTAATGATTTTTTAAATTTCTGAGAAAATTGACTCTAAAAAATTTGCAGTTCATACATTTGTATCAGAAACTTTTTATAAAAATTACAACATCTCAAAAGCTAAATAATGTTTTTTTTTATATAAAATCCAATGTTATTTATAGTAAAATAAAATATGTCATATCCCCTCCCTATGCCCTTAATATTTTATGGTTTTGTTAAGTTTATTCTCTTTTTCTATTAATTGATTACACATTGAAAACATGTTACTTGGACAAAAAGAATATGCTGCCTATCACAAAATGTTTTTGTATATAACTACAATACAAAAAGATAAGTATCATTTTTTAAGATGGAAAACCATTGGTCTTACTCTCTACAACAATAAACATTTTTTGAAGGTCAAGCAAGCAAGTTTTCATAACCTATAATTCTACCTGACCCTTTAAAACTCAACAAAAAATTAAACAAAGTCAAGTTTACTAAGAACTGATTAATAAATATAAACTTTTTTTAAGGTAGAAAAATAATGGTGATCACATGATTGGATTGTTGGTTTGATTTTTTTTTTGTTGTAGCTCCGTTGAACACTTGCTTGGAGATTTGAGCTTCATGATTTTCCCACACTTTGGTTTTTAGTGTTGAGATATTAGCCTTGTGAGTGTTCTCCAAATGGGTGTCACCAAGGTTTCTTTTTATTTGTTTAAAAGATAGTTTTTGTTTATTATATTTTTGGATTGTTTAAATTAAATACTAATGGGGCAGGTGAAATTACATATGATGTAACACTTTCACTTTTCCCCAGAAAACATTTATTGCTGTAAGGGGTAGAGTTTGAGACTGATGTTTTTTTTACCATAAAAAAACATATCATAACTCACTTCCCCTCTGCAACAGTAAACGTTATACTTACTTGTTTTATGAAAGGCAATAACTTAGTACTTAGCTATAGTTTACTGAACCTCAAAAAAACTCAAAATATTTGGTCCTAGGACCTGGTGCATACAAAAATAATTAGTAAATGCCTATTCATGAGAAATTACAACCAAAAAGATGATTTTCCTGAAGCATTGTTTTTAAGGCATAACACATTTGTACAAAATTAATAATAGTAAATTAATTAATCTTTCAGCATTAAACAAAAGTGTTGCACCCTCTCACATTGATGATTCAAAATGTTCATTTTCAGCAAAGTTGTGAACATTGGAATTTTTATACATATAACATATTTGTACCACAATCAACTATCATAAAACAAATTCATATCAATAGAATACAAACAACCCCCTTCAAAAGTTTATTTTTAAGACAACCATGCTTTTTGGATCCAGCAGTTTAGTTAAACAATAAAAATTGTATTGAGAAAAGAATAACTAGAAATAAGTTTAATAAAACTTTTCTTGTGTTCTGAAAACACATTGAGACTTAATTAAATCAAGATTGATCAATTGACTATTTAGATTTTTATTTTCAAATATAATTTAAACATAACTTACAGGCTATTTATATTGGCAACCTAAAAATACATTTTCTCTGTCAAGTATTCAGCTTTATTACATTCAGAAAAAATAAATTTTTACTAGTGGATAAATTTTTAAAGACTAAATTTCATTAAATTGAATTAGTTGAGTTTTTTTTTTTGATAAATAATTTCTACTTTTTAAAATTTAACAATATACTTAAGCTGGTTGTTTAAATATAACTCAACGAAAATCTATGCACACACATTTGTTATCAACATAATGTTGTACTAATTTAAACATAACGAAGAATTACAAACTTTTTTTTTGCTGAGTAATGTTTTCATAAAATTAATGCTGACCAATTTTATAGTCGGCAGGTCACTTTTAATAACTAAAACCTTTAACGGGCCGGACTTGTTAACAAAAGTCATTGACAATTGCGTATTTTATACATCTTGTTGTATAAAAACCAGTATAACTTTTTTTAAAAGTTTAAAGGAGTTGTTATTTAATATCACGTTTTAATAAAAAAATTAGGAGCAGAAATAAAAATATCTGTTACAAATGTTTTTTTTTGTTGTAAACAAGCTTTTTCCAATTTAAATAGGACGCAGTAGGCCAAATACTTATGATTTAGGCCGAACGTTGCACTTTCTTTAATGAATCGTGTAGCAAACTGTAACTTTTGACTACAAAAGCAGCATATTATTTTTTATTGAACGACAAATAAAATGAACTCATAATAACTAGTCTTATGACCTGGTGCACAAAAACTTTTTTGTTATTGCGTCGCAAACGACTTAAAAGCCTTCTAACGTCTTGTACAGACATAATAAAAATCCACCTCTTAACAGCTTTTTCGAAAAGGAAAAAAGCAAACTGAGTTATTTGATATACATGGTTATCTTTAAAAGATACTTACGACAAATTACTACTAAAATTTAGTAAAATGTGAAAAGAAAGAAAAAAAGTTTTTATAAAAGAGCTTAAACTTTCCCTAACTAAATCGAAAAACTAAGTTTGTTAAACATATTTAAATCGAAATATGCAATCGATAACCGAATAGTTTTTTTTTTTTCATGCACTAAGTCCTTGGTTAAACCAATATGTTTATAAGCTGTTTTTTTTTGTCGCAAAATAATCTACACAGTATCTGTGCTCTTTTAACAATATTTCTAATTTCAAAACATGTAAAAACTCAACCTGAATTAACATTTATTACATTTGTTTTCAAATACTAAAAAAAAGTTGATTTTCAAATTACATTTAATTTTCAGCCAGTTTAACAAAATGTTGCAGATTGTATTCTATTCTTAAAATTAAATATAAGACAAATTAATAAATTTTTAAATGTAGAATATTTTATCAATTCTATAACTTATTAGTTGCTATTACAAAAAGGTTAAACCAATCAAGTAAGGAAAATTCTGAAACTGCAGATTTTTTATTTTTATTGAACATTTTTCTTATTTTATAGTAAGCCGTCTAATTTTACTTTCTTCCGAATCAAACTATATTTAAATTTTTTAAGTTCTTTACCTGTTTCCTAGAGGATCAATTAGTTAGCAGTTCTAATGCTGACACAAGTTGTTCTAAGACCAATATACAACTACGCTACGAGTCACTAACTTAAGTTCTCAAAAAATACTATATACAATGTACTCTTTTTAAATTAACCCGTACAAAAAAAAAAAAACAGAAAATAAAAACGACCCAAAAATATTTGTTTTAGCCAAATTAGATTGCTTACTTTAAAAGTTTTCGACTTCTGCCTTAGGTTGTTACAATCACCATTAGAATAAATTGTTTTAAATTTATTTTTAATGTTTATACAAGTTTTGTAAATTTTTATTTTTCTAATAGATGTCTTGTCGGCGTCGTTTATAAACTTACAAATCTTTCAAATAAGAATATATTGTTAACCAATATGAAATGATTTTGTTCTATTTTAAATCGATGTTGTACAGCGTTACACTTAAAATCAAAAAAATATATATTGATCAAACGTTTATACAAATTTATAACCATTAGTAATTTTAAACTTTGTTGTCTGAAAAATTAGAAATCAATATTAAAATAACTAAAAAGTTTGTGGTTATTAGAACTGCAACTTTTTTAAGTCTAAAAATAAAGTTATTAAAAATTGTAAAACATTTTTGTTTGTTTTGAATTGTTATGTACATTGCAGAATATACATAGATAATAATCTCATCTTTTCTTAAATAGTAGAATTAATAAGATTAAACTTTATAAACTAAGTTATAGTAGACCTAAAAAGATTTTTTTGTTAAATAAATATTAAAAATTTTAAACTAATTAAAAAAAAAGCAACTTGAACGTATTATTTATGGCAGGTTTATTATTAAATAACTATATTAATGCACGTTAGATTTTTTAAACCAAGAACTCTTCATAACAAGATACCACTAACGTAGGAAAAAAAAACTACATTTAGCTCTGTGTAAAATACCATTGAAAGTTTATTATAAGAATTTATTTCCTTATTACAGTTTATACTATATTATTATCATAGTTTATTTAACGACAAAAAAAAAACGCTCAAAATATTTTGTCCTAGGACCTGGTGCGCGAACTGTTTATATAAGACTAATTTATTATAAAAAACGTTTAATATTTTAACTTTAAGGAAAACAAAATAGTTTCAGAGACCCTAAATAAAGTTTTAAAAAAATAAATTAAACAATATTATTTTTACATTTTAAACTTTTATAACATTTGAAATAGAATTTAAGACAAACTTAATTGCTTAGAGCTATAAACTCAAATATAAAATATGTTTCAATTAGTAGTCGTGCAAAGTAAAAATGTAATAAAACAATTATAGTGAAAGTTCTTTATAATATATGAATTACCTTATTTAGTATCAGTTTTACAAAGAATTAAATCTGATTTTGTGTTCTATAACAAGAACTTTGTTTTTGTAATTAACACAACGCTTTTAAAAGTATGTTTCAATTTAAAAAACCTTAATAGAGTTTATTTACAAAACTTTAATTTTATAAAAATGTCAATTTATTTAACTTCTGATTTATTATTGCAAAATGTTAAATCATAAATGATATAAACTAACTTAATTTTAAGTATGTATATAACAAAAGTACAAAGATATAATTAACTTAAATATTATTTTAAGTTAAACGTTCATAAAACTTGTATTTAAAAATTGTCCGTGAACGTTGGTTTTGATATAAATAGTAATAATGCATCATCTAAATCAGGGGTCGGCAAACTGCGGCCCGCGAGGTACTTTTCAGTTTTTAAATAAATAAAAACAAAAGGTTTTGAAAGAAAAACTTATAATTAGGCTCTTCATTAAGTTAATACTTCTTACTAATGTTATCAAACTGCTTATTTTATACATCTTTGGTTTTAAATAGTTTTTTTTATAATAACAACTGTCATTAGTTTTAAATAACTGTGGCCCTCGAAGACCTTTTTCTAAATTGTGCGGCCCGCGAGCAAGTTTTTCTGATAAAACTGGCCTGCGAGTTACAAAAAGCTGCCGACCCTGAACTCTAAATTTACCCATTCTACTTCTAAATTTAAAAGTGTTCAAGAACTTTTTGGTTAAATGTTTTAATAAAAGTATACAATATATCTGGAGTCATATAGTCTACAAGCAACTTATCGGCTAGTTTAAATTATACGCTTAAAATAAACTATTTCTGATTAGTAATTTATGTAGATAAATTTCAATACATAAAATTATTTATAAACAGAGGTAATTCATTTTAAGTAATAAAACTTAAAAAACATATATTTATTGACCAATATGTGTTGTGAAAAATTTAAGTTTAACCCTTAAAATTAGTGTTCAAATGAATTTACTTTTCTAATCTGATTAATATGGTTTTACCATTTGATGGTCTAAAAACAAGTGATAAGCTAAAGTTACTGATTAAATGTAAAATTGAAAATGCAAAGTTGTTTTTTAACAAAGAAGAATTATCTACTTTCTAAATGTTTTTTGTACTTGGTTATTTTCGTTATAGTTAAACTCTTACATTAGATATTTTAAATTTTGTAAAAAAGATAGTTTTAAATGAAAAGTTCTAGTTGGTTTTTTATGATTAGCGCTAACTGAAAACAATATGTTTACCAGAACAGAAAAATAGGTAATATGGTAAACATATACTACTGTTGTATAATTAAACAAATATTGTTCAAAAAGGTTGTTTTTACTAAGTGCGCTATGCACTGCAATATACAATAACAGATAAATACCCGGAACAAAATTAGAGTGTTTATTAGTTTTCCTTTTACACGTTTCAAGAATTTAGCAACTTTTATTTACTGGTAAACAAAAAAGAAAACATAAAATTAATAAGCAAATTAAAATTTTTGGAGCATTTTAAAAGTAAAAAGTTTTAAATAAGTGAAATATCTTAAAAAACACAAGTCTTAGTATTAAAAAAAGCACAGATGTCAATTTTGTAGCCAAATGTAAATCTGTTTTCAAAACACAGCTGTTTCAAATATTCGGCGGTTCTAAAACTTGTTCTTGTTTTATTTTTGCTCTCTATAAGTTAAGACTAGACGATTTAAATATTAGAAACTATTACATTTACAACCATTAGCCTTTAACATGTTTAAATGTTACACTTATACATATTCTTTTTTAACTTAAAACTTTAACAAAACAGTTTATTATTAAAAAAGATTAATTTTAAACTTTTGTGGCCAATTCATAGTTTAAGAGCGTAGTATAAAGTTTAATCATCCATAAATTCAAACACTTTTGACTATGGTAAACTCAATTCTTAATAACCTTTAAAAAAATCATTTTTCAAAAACAAACCTTAAATGTAGTATCAGAAGTTTTAAGTAATAAAAATCATGACAGTAATAAAAGTGTTTAAAGTATTACTAAAAGAGATAGTTTAAAGTAACTCAAAATTTTAAATGTTTGAGTTTTAATAATCGTGCAGCATTTTGTTGGCTTATTTTAGTTTTCCCGACTAGTTAATTTAGCTGACACACCTAGACCAATGACTTTAAAGGTGATCAAAATCTATGAACACTAAAAAATAAAATGCGCACCCCAAGTTAAAACTTTATTGTTTGTTATGTTACATTGTTTTTGTTCTAATAAATTAAACAACGAGAAAAGAAAGTCACTCAGTATTTTATTTTTGAAAGAAATTGTTAGTAAAATTGAAAAAGGTCACTTTGTAGCTAACAATGCGATCATTTTATTTTCGAAATTTGGCCAGCGACAACCAAATTCCTACTGACTCCAGAACTAGTTAATTCATTTTTATCAGATTTAATTAATTTTGTTACAAAAGTTAGTAGTGTAGTAAAACTTGCGTAAATTAAAAAAAATGCACAAAAATTTCATAAAACAATCAAATTTACAAAAAATGTGTGTAAAATAAACTGTTTATGACGTAAACCTAAGGCAGTCAGAGTCAGCTACTCTTTGTTATCATAAGATGTTTTGTTTAAAATATAACTTTTTAAATTGATAATTGGATCAAAAGCACTTAAAATTAGTAAAAGACCAAGAATGGAGTATTTCATAAAGTTCAAGATAGGAATATGAAAAGACCAAACAAAGTAATTATTTTGCTTTATACATACTAGTTCAATGCTTATTTTCATATATTTTTTTACACTCAATAAACATCGTTTTTTATGAAGCGAATATATTTTTAGATTGTACAAAGCAAGTATATCTTTGTAAATTTTACCGGTCTAAACAGCTACAATTTGTGTTTTTTTGAGTTTATTTAGCCTTATCAACAATATTGATAATTTGATTGAAATTTGAAAGTAAAATTTGAAAAAGTAGGAAAATTATTTACAACAATAAAAATATTAAAGAAACACCAGTTGTGCAGAAAATTATTTCATAGTTTGTTAATCACATACTTATAATGCGTTTAAATTCTACAATCGTGTGTTTACTTACAAAAAAAATGTTAAAGTTAAAGATGACTTTACATTCAAAATTTTACAATAATAGTTAATTCAATCAGCTTTTATTTTTGTGTTTAACTTTTCTAAAGCGTAAACAGTTTTAGATTACGTAAAATACTAAATTCAGAGTTTGAATATAGTTCTTTCTTGTAACCTTATTTAAAATATGTTTTCAAAAAAGTAACATTGTAGTATAAAAAGAGCTAACGAGACATAGTAGATTAAAAAAAAATCAAATGCTTTAGCTAGTAAATGATCAGCACACTTCAAAATTGATTTATGTAAGAAATTAAAACCTAGAATTGTAAAGTTTTAATTATTTTTATAAAAACTAACTGCACTATAGGTTAACATTAACAAACATATCTACTATTTAAACTATCATTTAATTTACAGTAGGTTCTTATTAAAAAACTGTTAATTATACTTTTTCTTACAAAGTTATAATGTGAAAAAGAGATAATTTGTTTTCAAGTATATTATAAGCTCTTCACATACTTTTATGTTTAAGTATGTAGTAGCGTTTCAAAGGAAGTTTACAGAAAGTTTACCAAAAGAACCATTAACAAAGAAAAAGTTAACTAAAGTTGAAATAAAACTTTGATGAGTACTTCGTGAATTGTGGATTTATTTCTAAAATGGGGTTATATAAATTAGAAATGAAGATAAAGTACAAGAAAAACAAAAGTTTGTTGTTCTTGCCAATTACAAAAAAGGGAACTAAAAAAGACGTCATCAAGTAATGAAACTCGTGAAGGTTTTGGGGGATGTAAGCTGTTTAGAAATTTTCGTTTACACAAAGTTTTGGATTTAGTTTTACAACTTTGAGCAAAACTTTGTACTCACGAAGCTAATATTTGAAAAGTTTAAAAGATAATCAAAAGAAAACAGAAACTTTCAATACTATAAAAAAAAATTAGATCAAGAAAATTATTTTGAACCTCACTAAAAGAAATCAAAATAAAAAGAATAGGATGAAATTTAAAAAAATATCTGATTATAGTAAGTTGACTATATTACGTTTTTTATGTATATATTTATAGATCAAAAATGTAAAACTAACCAATTTATTTTTATCCACTTTGTGACTTTAAAACATTTGAAGTTTATAAATGTTTACTTGTTTGAAATCATGCTTATCTAAATCAGGATAATTAAACTAACAAATGTTTAACACATACAACATAACTTTCTAGTTTGGTGTAATATTCAAAAATTAAATTAAAGAAGACAATTTTTATGTTAGCAAAATTTTGAAAAAGAATATAAAAGATGAAACCACACCTCTTGAAAACTCAAAAATTTGTTGGTTATTTCAATCTTTTCTTTTTTATTTATACCTCAAACAGGTCATTTTTGCAGCAGTTGTAATAATTTTTTGCTAAAATTGTTCTATTTTGTAACTTTTTATTACCATCGTTAAATTTTCGCATATATAAATAAACAATTTTGATTTAAACAAATTATCTAATTTAAGTTAAAAATAATTCATAATCTATAACTTTTCATAATGCTGACAACACAGCGTTTCTTTATAGCACATACTGTGTATTTTTTCAGTTCGTATTTCGGAAATTTTTACCTTTTGTTCACTTGTTACAGAGTAAAAATGTTTAAAAGAGAGGTAGTGCACTTACAGAATGTTATAAGCTGCTACTTTGTCAAAAAAAGAAGTGGTGGGCAAAGAAAAAAAAATTAAAGAAAATGAACAAAAATAAAACTAAAGTTGAAATTATAGGCTGTTGAGTTTAATTATTTTTACTTCTAGTAGTACTACCAAAACCAAATAATTTGAATCAAAAGTGTCAGAAAACAAAACAAAGATTGTTCTTGCTTGATATTAAAAGAATCTTAATAAGAAATGAATGAAGATCATTTGTTGATCTGCTAAGGATTATAAATTTTAAAATCAAAAAATACATTTTGACTATTTAGAATATACAATGGAAGAAAAAATAAAGTTTTAGAAAGCTTGAAGACTTTATAGTTGATTGGATATTAGTTAAGAAGGAAATGTAAATGTTAAATACTGTGAAAAAATTGGAAAAAAATATTAATCTAAAGCATGTTAATACAAAAAGAAAATTACAGATTACCAAAAATTTTGAAGAAAAATTTGAAACAAAATTAGTTATTATTTTGCATATTGAAGTATATTTTTGTGAAATGTCTTTATATTAGAGAGGTAGAGCCAATAAATTATCTTGTAACTACATTATAGCTATTAAAAGTTTTTAATTTTTGAATATATATTTTTCTATCAACTTAAATCATGCTTAAAACTTATAAAGTTTACAAGATTACTTTACCATTGCAGTAATCCAATAAAATTTCAAAATATAGAAAAATTACGTTCATTTAAGTTGAAAAAATTTATTTTTTTTACCAATACATGATGATTTATCGGAGAACACAAAAAAAGTTTTTTTTTTAATATGTACTCGTAAGCTACTAGTTTATTGTATATTTTCTTGTATCGAAATCAAGAATCTTTTTGATGGTTTCATTCATGTAAGCTTAGCATTTACAATCTTTGAATTTTCCTTTTAGATGAATTACAACTGTCGATGTTGTGCACAATAAGCTGCAAAGCTTTTTTAGTTTTAAGCCTTTTTGCTTCTTAAAGCTTATTCGTGTTAAAAGTTAGAAAAAAATTCCTTCATTTTTTGACCTTATAAAATTATGTGCTATTTGTAAAAACGGTCCAGACTTTTAAAATTATGAACTTTATATTTAAATATGTGGAATAAGTTACCGCAGGATGTGGTTTTGTGTGGAATATTTTTGATTAAAACTTAAATAAATAGATTTAGTTAGTATAAACACCAGTAAAATACAGTGATTATCGATTAAAAATTCATTATAATGATGATTTGAATTAATTTTTGTTTATTTAAAAGTATTAGTATCACTTAAAATATTTTTTCTTCCCTATTCCCCCTACAGATTATAAATTGTTATATATAATTATTGTAAATTTGTAATCTTTTACAGTCAATACACAAGTTTTATGGAAATTTATTATGTTTTTTAGTTATATTTGATAATACAGGGCTATTTGTCTGTAACTCTTTTTTTTTTACTATGTTATGTTTTTTAATTTTCATTGAATTTGTTTTTTTTTTACTCGATTGCATTGTTTAAGCGGCTCAGGTTTTATTGCCCGAGTCCATCGTTGCACAATAAATAAATAATAATAATAATAATAAGATACCGAATTGTTTCCGGTGGTATATTTATTTATTAAAAAGTATATATGTAGGGTATTCTTAATAATATTATTTACTATTGATGGGTAAAGATATATATTGGTTGACTCTTAAATATCCCATTAGCAAAATTTTGATAAGTTTACTTTGGTTTCTGTCTGTAACGACGTTACAAACTACTTAAAACGTAGTTTCACGTTGAAGTTCTCTGTTTTGTTAGAGACATTATTTTAATGATCACAAAAAGTTTTTATATATATGATAAATTATTTTTGTCGAACCATAATTTTACAACTTAACACATAATAACTGTTTGTAATTCCAGTTTTTTCAATGATTTTAGTTCAAAATTTCTCAAATTCCAGTTTTTTCCAACATTTCAGATTTTTTGGCAACCCTGTTTCAAGTTTGCCAAAGCAAAATTTCTAAAGTTAATAGTCTGATACAAGGTATCAGACACATATTTTAGCAAAAATTCTAAAATAAACACCACCGTTTTTACTTTACAAACTAACCTGTTCATTGTCCAGTGTAATTAAGAATATAAAGTTTTTTTTTGCATAAAAGTCTCAAAATGGTTACAGTTGAAGTAAGATCACTAAAAAATCTTGATAATTTGATCTCAGCTTCTAAGTTGGCTAGAAGTTGTTTTCAAGAAAAATTCTTGGTAATAGCACATACAAAAATTTTGATAATAACAATTAAGACGGCATAATATATTTTATGTAAGAAAAATATAATAACAGCATGAGCTATTTATAACTTCGAATTAATTACTTTAACAGCTGCTTTTAATCTTTTTTTATATCTAAACTAGATCCATTATTTATGACCATATTTCAATGCTGTATGAATGTTTTGTAAAGAAAAATATAAATCTTTATAATATGATTTAACACAATATTTTACCAAAAAAACTTCAATAGTGATTCCAAATGAGCTAACTAAAAAATTGATATTAGACAAAATAACAACAGACTTGCCATATAAAACACATTAAAATATATGTATATATAAGAAAATACATAAGAAAAATGTTTATTTGTTCTGTGTAAAGAAAAGAATTTCAACAAGGCACAGGAAAAATTTCCTAACAATTAAAACAAATAAGACACTTAAAAAAATTTTGCAACTCAAACATTTACTGCTTTGGTTTTTGAATATTTTGAAATTATTCTACTACGAACACTTGACACTCACTGTTATTAAAAATTAATATTTGACTAGTTTGCTTCGTTTTAGAAAATTACAGAAATCTTTGTTCTAAACGCTAATGACTTGCTAAAAACGTACAAACTTAAGTTTTAAAAAATGAACTACAATGGGAAAATTTCAAACAAAATCACCTTATTCTCTTTAGTTTTAAACTGGTAAATAAAGAAATTTTATTGGTAGGTGGCTACAGCGACTAAAATAATTTAAAGTTCCATCACGAACTATAAACTAGTTTAAAGTTTTTTTCTTATAGAAGGAATTTTCAACTTTTGAAGAAATGTCATTAAACGAGAATAAAGTCCCTTTAAGTAAAACCAGGGTATAATTTAAACAATTTCAGCTATGTAGTGTCTTTTACTAAACTATGTAGCTTTAAACACAAGTAGTTCTTATATAAGTAGATTTAAGAAATTATCTTTATACGAATAGAAATTTTTCAATTAGAAAAAGCAAATAAACTTGCATTTTACAAGCTGTAGCCATCAAAATTTTCGTGAATACAGTTCAAGGTCAGGATTTGCAGAGGTCTTCGAGGTCTAGCAGCAGCGATTGCACTATGCTCCGGTAAGTTGGAAAATATTCGCTCACTTTGGGCGCTTCAACCGATATGTAGCTGTGCACCGTTCGTGAGCTGTTCAACACAATTTGCATTTTTTAATACTTTCATAAAATAATTTCTAACCGAAGGAGGAGAAACCGACTTATATTACATGGTTATGCATTTTTTTGTATACTTTTTCTTTAAAAAAAACTTTTTTGGAAATAATATTGATTTTAATTTTTAATTCCTTTCAGTAATTTAAATTCATTAATTACTACTTTATTAAAAAACAAATTCGGTTTCTACTTTAATACTATTTTTTAAATTTTAGTCAATTTCTTAACAACTACGCATAAGTTTTTAGTCTATCAAATTAATCATGTTTTTTTAAAAGCAAACAAACTATTTGAAAGTAACCCATCTCCGAACTACAGATCTGAATTTTTCAGGATCCGAATGGGTGAGCGCTTCCATGAACAATTCCTGAAAAATATTACATGACTTACATAGTACTTGTTTTTCAACAAATGTTTCATGAGTAGAGTGTATAGTTGTTTATTTATTTATAAAACGCAGAAATAGGTGAGACTAATATACATTTTTAAATTTTTTTCGATAGTATACTTACAAGACTGAAGATACACAAAAAATGGTTGCACATCATAAAGTAGATATGCACTTTTCTAACTGATAATGTTACCAATAGATATTCAATAGTTTAAGCCATTTATTTAATAAGTCTACTTGATCCTTTTCAACATGTTTTACTAATTAAACTTAAATTGAAAAGAAAACTTACTGTAACTTAATTTTAGTTACAAACTGTTCATTTAAGTTAAGTATACAGTTTTCCTTTTAGTGAATGCAGGGTTGCCACTCTTTGGGTAAAAAATCTTCTCTGAAAAATTTCACTGAGTTTTTTTCAAAACCTTAAAAACTTTACTATTTATTGAAAAATTACAATGTTAATTCCAAGAATATTGAAGATCTAGCCGCAAGGCTAAAAAATTTCTAAATAAACACAAAAATTAAATTAAATTAACCTTTTTGAACAAAATATTGAAACTGGATTAACTAAATCTCATTCTAGATCTAGAATCTTGAAACTTCCCTGAAATTTTGGAAAAAACCAAAACTGCCCTGAGTTTCCTTAAGTGAAAAAATAGAATCAAAATTCCGAGTTTCCCTGAGATTTTCTATAACTTAAAAATTCCCTGAGTTTTTCTGAGTGAGTGGCAACCCTGTGAATGTGAATAAACTGAAATTTAAATATTTTACGAGCGTGAACTTAGTTTGAGAGCGTTTTGTAGGAATTTAAAAAAAATGTCCAAACTTTAGACCCAATTATTTTCCTTATCTTAATAGCTAATTAAAAATATTTTTTTAATCTAGAGAACGGTTCTTTGTCTTTAATTAAAAAATCCATTAAATTTGGGTTTGAATTTTTGAGTGGTATCCCTTCTATTTTTTATATATACAAGCTTTTCTCCAAAAATGATATTTTAACATATATATTTTTTTAAACATACTTATTGAAAAAAGTTGAATTATGTTGTAATTTTTTTATACCATAAACTTGAATAAATTTTTCAGAAAAATTCCACTTTTGCACGATTTTCGTTTTTCAGATATACAGCTTTTTATGCAAAAATAAAATATTTTTTTGATAACTTTTATTTTTAACAGAATTTTATAGTTATGTTTTATGATGTTGTTGATATATTTTTCCCAGTTTATTGTTCTTTTTAAAATATATGACCCATACAAGTTTTACCTAAAATCTTGGCACTTGAGCAAGAAATCCCTCAAATAGCGTTGCTAAGAGTTTAGGTAAAACTTGTATGGGTCATATATTTTAAAATCAACAATAAACTGGGAAAAAATATTACAACATCATAAAAAATAATTATACAAGTTAGTTAAAAATAAAATCATTAACAAAATATTTTACTTTTGCATAAAAAGCTGTATACTTGAAAAACAAAAAAAGTGCAAAATTCGAATTCTTCTGAAAAATGTATTCAGGCTTATTGTATTAAAATGAAATAAAAATTTACAGTATCATTAAACTCATTTTAATAAGTAGGTTTAGAAAAAAAAATTTGGAGAAAAGCTTGTATAAACAAAAAATAAAAAACTCGAAACTTTAAAAGTCAAACTCCAATTAAATGGATTTTTTTTAATTAACGACAAAGAACCGTTCTTTATATTAAAATAAAGTTTTTAATTAGCTATTAAGATATGGAAAAAAAAAGAATCTTAAGTTTGGACATTAAAAAAAAATATGTTTTTAACGCTCCCAAGCTAACTTCACGCTCGAAAATATTTTAGCGCCGTAAAGTAGAAAGTTTACAAATAGGCCAATTTCAGTACTAAAAAATTAATGTTTTATGAATTACATAAAAAAAAAATTCAGACAAAAAATGTATATTACAGCTGACTTGCTGTATAAATGTAAAAAACCTGGCAACAATTTTTTCAGTAATTCTAAACAGTAAACCATATTTTTTATAAAACGGTTAAGCATTAACCGTAAGTATGCATTTATTAAAAGACAATGTAAACTCTTAAACTTACTCTTCCTTTAGGGAAATTCCCCGTAGTTTCCCTACCGAGGCCAAACATCAAACCCACCATTGTTGAATAAGCTACCTCACTGTTAAATATTAAAAAAAAAAATAAATTGTTTTTTTTAGTAATCTAAAAACTTAGAGGTCAAGAATTTTTGGTATTTCAAAAATAAAAAAAATTAAAACAGAGTTATGAAATAAATACCAAATTCAAAAATAGTAATAGTCAGTTTGACCGTCATTAGACAGTAAATCGAAAACTAACATGTTTTAAAATCAATGAAAATAAACAATACACACATTACACCACTGATTAAACTAATAACTGACGGTGTGGCTGAAGATACAGGCATGAGGTTTACGAAGTAGAACATCATTGACACTATCAGGTTCACTATCGGGTCCACTGCGCTAACCTGCATAATATTGAAGATTTTTCTATAAATTTATTGGATTTAATTTCAATTTTTCATTTAAACCTGGTAAACGAAGTGCAATAAAACCTAAATGTGAGGCTTTTATAACAAAAATAATCAAATAAACAAAGTTGTGTCTTGTCGTTAAAAGGTTTATTTTTAATTTAAGTAGCTTATTTTCAATCAAAATAAACAAAAATTATTAGGAAATCAAAGCCCTGAAGATTATTTTAAACCCTGGCTGGTCAAAATAAACTATAAATTCAACTACCACAGGCAGAAGTGGGAGATAAGATAGTTCTTTTTTAAATCAAGTAGACTTAACTTTAGCTTTTACACCAAAAGTCTGGAAAAAGAAATGCATACATTGGCCTCCAGGCATCAAACTTAACTGAAAAAGTTATGAAAACCCAGAGAAAAGGACAACTGTTAGCTCAGAAAAATCAACCGATAAATAAATGTAAAATATAGATGTAACTAATCTAGATTTAGTCGTAGTTATTCTGTAAAAATTCTAGCAACAGTACGATTAAGCTTGCATCATAAAGTCTTAAAATAATAAATACACTTTTTCTCCTAGTTGATATCCCTTTATTTGATTTCTAACACTCAGAACATATAACACTACAACTATTGGTTCGGAGATTTCGATTCAACTTTAACTAACGCTGGCTGAGGTGGGGTTTTTCATTCACTTAAATAAGTACACTTAATTTATTAACTCAGTTAAAACCTAGGATTTTGAACGCGCACGTTATTCCAGAGATTCTGATTACAAATATCAACTAACGCTGGCGGAGGTAGGATTTTCGGTCAACTTGTTCCGCTCCTCATCGATCTTCCGCCATATGTAGTCCAGCTCGACGTGGTAGTTCTTCATTTCCCGCATGTTCGACGCCACCTTCACCGTCAAGTTCATCTTCTTCTCCCTACCACGTGAAGTTTATTCATAATGACTTTTAATAGACTAATTTTCAATGCGTGCATTTAATTTTTTACTTTCAAAATCATACGAAGGGACTATGCGAATAAAAAAGAGCTTTTGTTCTCAAAGAGAACTGCAACTACATTTTTGTTTTTTACGAAAGTTCATGATTGATATTTAAGTGTGTTCATATTTTTAATTGTAAAACAGTACTAACTTAAACAAAAACTGTCATTTGATTCTTTAAATTGTTCTTTATTTTACAGACTTAGCACTTATTTCGCTCAAACTAAAAATATAAAACTAAACTTTTTAAATTGATTTACTAATTTATAGCAAAAAAACGAAATTGTTAGTAAAAAAACCTACTTCAACTTCTTTAATTATTCTTGTGTCATTATCGAGGAGTAAAAACTAATATTTAGTACATCTGTAGCGTTACATAGTTGTTCATTAAAAAACGCAAAATAAAGATATCTAACAGCTTTTAATGCTAACTTTAAATCACTAATGCGCAAACATAAGTCCATTTTTTTCTCCAACAAACAACACATTTGAATATAAAAGTGGTAGGAAACCTTATTCTAATCATAAACCTATACTACCACATATTTATTTTTTTTAATCCTTAATGCCTTATGGGTTTGAAAACCAGAAAAAGTCGTTATTATGACGTACCTGTTGGAGTGAATGGTGATCAGGGCTCCCTTCATTTGCTTTTCACCCCTCACCTTCTTGCTATTGACTTCGTTCAGCGCAACGGTCACTTTTGTGTCCACGGGGCATTTGCCGTCGCTAGTTAATTGTTGCTGTTGTAAATTTGTTGTTTGTAATTATTTTCAACTCGACCTTCTCTTTAAAGTAGGGTATAAATATGTTTTTAAAAGATTGAGAAATTAGATAAGTAGCTAAAATATATTTGTTGCCGGTTAGAATTTCACTTGGTCATTGTAAGTTTTTGTATTAGTTAATTTTGTATGCGCTTGATAAATATTTAGATTTCCATTCTGAAAACAAGTTAAATTATATATTTTCTAGGAAACTTCAACTAAAAATTAAACTAATAAATAAAACTGCAATATACATTTATAAATTTTGGTTTAATGGCTATTTATTTCTGTGAGCTAATGCAGTGTTTCTAAGAAATTGCTCAATTTAAAACTGTTGCACACATTTATTTAAGTGTGAAAATAAACTTTCAAGATTCAACTTTATTTAAACTTAAAAATACCAAATTGAACTTTACTTTTGTTAAGTTTTTAATCTATGTAACACTGGAGTTTATAAGTTAATAGCAATAGGTTAAACAAGTTCAGTTAATTAAAGAGTATATCTTTTCTCATAGTTTAGTAAAACTGCTGTTATATCCATATCATATTTCAGGTAAAAACTAAAAACTTAAGTATTTTACTTAGTTAAAAACATTTTGTTTTAAAAGAACTTTTATAACTTCAGTGATCATCTATCAAAGTAATTCAAGATTTTTACTTTTAAGTTACAAACTCAAAGATATATCTTAAACAATAACTAAAATTTACAAAAAAATACACCATAAATTTAATAGCAAACTATTTTTAAAACTGATCTTTTTTGAGATATTATTTTTTTAAATACTACCAAAAACAATATCTCGTAATTGGCTTCTGAGACATTGAAATAAAACTTTGTAAAAATGTTGCTTATACCCACTTATGATCATAATACGTACAGTTGTTATAAGTATGTAATGAAAATAAAATTTACGATGTTTTCTAACTTTTGATAATGTGAAATAGGTTGTTCAACTTAAAAGTAGTGCAATTAATTTCATTTTATTTCGATTGATAATAAAACATAACCTTCTCATACTTACACTTAAGGTAAAAACAAATGCTAAGTCTTAGCATAAAACTACTGCACTAGCATCATATTAGCATAAAAAACTAATTTTTTTTTTCTAAAAGTGAAGTATAAGGATTATAAATTATCTTTCATAAATCAATGTTTATTTTCCGAGCAACAGAACATTAGAATAGAATTCAACAGAAGATTCAAGTCACAATAGAACAAAATTCAACAGAAAACTCACAGAGCAAATAGAAAGTTCTTTGTGCAGCTGAAAGAAGCTGTCCACCGCGTTGCTCGAATTCACCTTCACTTTCCGTGCCTCCGATTGGCTGAAAGTTAACAATACTGTGATTTGATTGGATGTTAAATTGTAGTTGCAAAAAAGTATGAAACCTGTGGTAAAACTGTTTCAAATAGATATGAATGACAAAAGTTTATTTAGCTAATGTGTGTAACTGTTTTAGCAGCCATCTTAAAGGGGATTAAAGTTTTTTAAAGTAGTTGATACTTTTGTCGATTTTTACTCCAAGTTAGTTAAGCAATAAATTTAAATAAAATGGAGAACCAAATTTGAAAACTTGCTTTTACTTAGTTGTGCGTAACATTAAATTGAAATACAATACAATAAAACTTAAGTTTTACATTAGTAGAAGGAATACTAATTAAGTCTAAAAAATACTACCAAGTTAAATATATCAACAGTAGGAAACATTTTAAATAAATAAAAAATACAAACATCTCCAAATTTAAAAATAACATTTTTACTTATAGCTATAATCATCACGAAATTACTTCTAGTAAGGGAAACAAGTATCTTTAAGTTTTTATCATTAATGATTCAACAAAAACTAACATTTTAAGGTTTTCAATGAATATTTTGTACAATGCGGGAAAATAAGTTTCAAATCTGTAGTCTGTTTGGTTGTTCCTACAATATAAATATCAAATATTTAAAATTTTGTTTTTATTATAAAAAATACTTAATTTTAAATTTTTTAAAAACAGTTATGTTTGTAACAAATAGTGCAGTGTAAAACTATAAGTATTTAAAAATATTATTTTTACCACAAACAAAATATTCAACTCGTAAGGGAATAAAGTAAGAATAAAATATGCTTAAATTTTAAAATTATTTTATCTACGTTGAGTGCAAAAAAGTACGAAAACTCACACAACTAATTTGTAATAGTGTGAATATGGAATAAATTCCGTATTTTCCTTGTCCACCCAAAATGTAGGCGTGTAAGTTTCAGCGAACCTGCAAATATTTGAACTGGAATTTTTGTTTGCTTAAAAGTTTCTGAATACACAAAATAATATTTAACCATTTTATAAAAGACTTAATATATATTTAACGCAACTTACCTGATCCATTTAACTGCTATATCAAAAGACCTCCGCCAAGATATATTTTTTACTGCAAAACAAAAGTGTTTCAGAATTCATGAACATGCTCTCATTTATTTATTTTAAATACTGAAGGTTTTAGTAACTGTTTAAGCTTGAAATTGTAACAAACAGTAATGAAATCTTTATTGATAGTAGTTTTTTTATTTATTTTACATTATCATAGCTATTCGAAATTTTATTACTTTAGATTTTTAGAACTTATTGGAAAAACGAGTCTCATTCAATTAAATCCTCATTAACTAAATAGAATTGTTTTGTTGTTGATTAATTTGTCTTAAACACACTTATTATACTTAAATGAATATACCTCTAAAATCATCTAATAAATAAATTTTTTACATTTTTTTGACAATTACACTTATTTTAATCAAAACAAAATGCTTTAACTGGCTTTACTACAAAACAAAAACTTACCATTTTATCTATAAATACCATTATAAAATCAAATAAGCCACAAAGTGATTACAACTTAAAATTTCAAAACCTTTGTTCTTCATACTTGCGGGCTGGTTCCAGTACTCTGAAATCAACTGTCCGATTTCGAGCGCGGCCATCCCACTCGCAGTGTAAACCCTTCGGTTAACCGACCGTCCCATCCGCGTCCCCTGTTACGTCACAATGTTACGTCATAATGAAAACTTAAAGCCCTGAGCCATTGCGCGCGCTTGTATTTATTATGAAAATATCAGGGTTGCCAAATGTTTTTGGCAAATTTTCTTCAGGTTTTTAAAAGTATACATTTTGGGGTCTATTTTTAGTTTTATTTTAAATCTAAGGTAAAAACAGTACCAAATAGTATAACGACATTAAAAAGATACCTTTAAGTTACTTTAAATGTGGTTTTAATACAAACCAATTTTGATGATAACAATTTTTTTTAATCTATACTATAGATTTTTGTGTCAAATTGAAATTTATTTACTTGAAATCTAAAAGTTGTTTAAAATTTCAGGTTTTTAAAAAATTTCTCAAATTCCAGCCTAAATTGTCAAATTCCAGGTTTTTTGGCAACCCTGCCCTGAGCCAATGGACGCGCTAGTATTTATTCTTAAAATATGGAAAAAGAAGCTCATCGATTGGCAAAAGGTTAAAATAAGTTCCAAATTATTTAAATTTACACACTTGTTTTTATGCATTCAAAAAAAAAACTAATAATGAAATTGGCAAAAATGCTACAACAATTTTAAAAGATTTTTGTTATCACACTTTCTTTTAGAACTAAGTTCTCTTTGTTTTTTTGGTACTTTTTCGAACGGGATTAAAAGAAAAGGATTTAAAAAAAGTGTTGCCTTTAATATGTGCACCTTACTTTAAATTTTTATTAGTAATATAAAAAGATATCATGTTTAAACAAGATACTGACTCTTAGGATTTTAAACTTTTGTAGAAAAAAAAAATTGTTCATTACAAATATTTAGTTACTGTAATGTAAAAAATATACATGTGATAATAAAAAAAAAACAAAAAAACTTTGTAGATGTTTGATCCGATTTTGTATCCTTCACAAAGAAGTTTTTGGTGGTTAGCGGATAAGCTCTCAAATGTAGGCACTCTTACATCCCTGTTTTAATTTTTCTAGTGAAACACACAACACCTTTATTACATTTCATATAATAAAAACATCCGTAAACTATATAAAAGTACTCAAAACAGTTCTTTGTGTGAAATGTTTTATAAATTTACATTTTAAAGTATGAGTCACAAATTGTATTTAGCTTTGAATAAAAAATGTTTTAGGAAAAAGAGTTACAATCACAACTAAGTAAGTATATAAGCATAAAAAAGTTTTATTGTGGGTACAAAACTCAGTGATTTTTAAAATTATTTTATTTAAGAAATTTTTAACAACAAAGAACAAACTTTATTTTTGGATCAAGACCAGGCTGCTCGGTATAATTCTGTATAAAACAACAGTGTTTAAATAAAAATGATCACAAAAACACTATTATTTTAACAACACATGTTTAAATAAAATCATCACAAAAACTCTATGTATTTTAACAACACATATTTATATTTATCAACACAAAAACTCTATGTATTTTAACAACACATGTTTATATTTATCATCACAAAAACTCTATGTATTTTAACAACACATATTTATATTTATCAACACAAAAACTCTATGTATTTTAACAACACATATTTATATTTATCAACACAAAAACTCTATGTATTTTAACAACACATATTTATATTTATCAACACAAAAACTCTATGTATTTTAACAACACATGTTTATACTTATCATCACAAAAACTCTATGTATTTTAACAACACATATTTATATTTATCAACACAAAAACTCTATGTATTTTAACAACACATATTTATATTTATCAACACAAAAACTCTATGTATTTTAACAACACATATTTATATTTATCAACACAAAAACTCTATGTATTTTAACAACACATGTTTATATTTATTAACACAAAAACACTATGTATTTTAACAACACATATTTATATTTATCAACACAAAAACTTTGTATGACTTATTAAGGCTTAAGTAGGCGGGGTAAAATTTTTACAGATAATATTATAACTGTTAGTTTTTCTTATGTAAAATAAAATTTAATTCAAAATTTAATCATTTTAAAAAACGTTCTGTTTACAATCAAATTGAACTCAATTTTTTTATAATTCAACTGCAAATTTTTCCACAAGTTTAAAAGTTGTTCAAAAGTTTTTATGTGTGTCCTGACAACATGAAAAAAAAACTAAAAATTGTAATTTGAATTACGAAAAAAAACTAAAAAATATACTAAAACAAGTTCGAGTCTATGTCATTTATATAAAAAGAGCTTCAGTTTTCAATAGAAACTTTTAGCCAAACATTTTTTATGAAAGAACATACTTACTCTCTTCTCTTTTCAACGATTACAGTAATGCGAAAATTCAAATTAACATAAGTGATTGGCTTATATAGATTGAATATACTGTTTCGAGCTATATATTGTTTTGCAGTTTACATAAATGATAATGTTTTTAGATCATTTCATGACCGATTAGTTAAAAAATAAAGGTCATTAATATAAGACGATTGTATATTAAATGTTTTTATTTGTTTAATTTATTTAATGTTTTATTCGTTCTAAAAACTATATTTGAGCTAAAAAAACATAAAGTTTTGATTTCCAAAGATAGTTATACCAGTATCTTAAAAAACAGCTGGCTAGAGACTTAAATCATAAGTTATTTGTACATGGTTAGCGCTGAAGATCAAAAGTCCTCGAGATAAAAACTAGTTTGCGGTAATAAAAAAAGTAGGTTTTTAACCATGTTTACTAGTTAAATGAGAAAAAAATACTCAATATCGTTTGATTTTATACTTTGATATTTAGTTAACGTATTCTAAGTGTTTGAATAACATACAAGATATTTTTTAACAATTATTGACGAAATCTAATTGAAAAACTTATAACACGTTTAACAGTTTTGCTACAATAGATAGTATATGATATAAATAAAACATACAGTAACCTCTCGCATCTTTACGTACTCATGACGTTACGCACTCTCGTTTAGTTACGCATTTTAGAATTCTAAAAAATTCCAAAAATAAAAATTTTAATACCTCAAAATTCTTATGACATGAAGTTTCATTCCTACTCAAAAAATCTATTAATATATCTTTAATACATTACAAGACAAGTTTATCCTTATGTGGGCAAAGGTCAAATTAAAAAAGTTTTATTAACATAAACAACTTTTATTAAACATTTTTCTTATACTTTATATATTTTTGTTCAAAAGAAGAAATCCATTACAGCACCAAATGCATATTTTTGTAAAAGGCTATAAAAACATATTTTAATATAGACACCACACAACTTTTTAATTGCAAACAAATGCTTAACTATAAATTGAATTTGGTAAGTAGAACATAATATAAATGTTAAGTATCAAATAAGTCACATATACGTAAATAAATAAAATAAATAATAAGATAAAGATGTAATCTGTTTATTTATAAAATTAGTAAAATTTTTCTACAAATATTATTAATTTATATAAATTTAAATCCTCTTTTTTAATAGATGTGTAGTTTTATCTTTGTTTTCGTTTTATAAATAAAGTAAACAAATTGTTAAAAGTAGGAAAGTCCCCAGTCTGCTTTTAACTAGAAGCAATATCAAAAAACAGCCATTATGATAAGTATACTTGGTATCTATCGTATCTTTACGATCTCTCATATCTTTACGCATTTTTTTTGTGGACACAATGTGCGTAAATAAGCGAGAGGTTACTGTAACTCAAAACTGTGTTTATTATTACTTAATTTGGGGTCGACTGACTTTAATAGAGAACGGGACGGTTTTATAAAAATTCTTCCCGAACCAAAGTGTTTTTGATTAAAGTTAATTCAAAATAAAAAAAAATGTGTAATGAAATAAACATAGAAAAGTAGCACAGTTAATTTAGAAACATGAAGTATATTTGCAGAACTTTATCGTTCAAGCTTAAATTTATTTCTACTGCAAAAACCAAAAAATAAACTTTTGCTTGACGGGCCATAACTTGCTTTCTCCTGTACTTAATAAATAAAAAGTAAAAAAATAGAAATTCAATAAAAAATCAGTTCGGGTTTTCGATAAAGGTATTTTTTTTAATTTTGAAGGAGCTTGAGTAATTGAAAAACAAGTTTATACTAAGTATTATCTACGAGCTTGATACTGCTGTGTGGGTTAAATAAATTTCTTAACTACATCCGCATACAAACGCATAGTTTTTAGTTAAACCTGCATAAAAACGATTGGAATTCTACTTCGTTACTTATACAGATTGTGAGCCGCATATAGCGGTTCAAATTACAAAATCCTTCCTCCAGAAAATTTGAAATGAACAATAATGAGAAAACTATTTTGAGATTTGTTTTTACAAATTCACAAAAAAAAAAATTTTTGTCTTTTTACCTCACTACAAAGTATTAAAAGTCAAAAATATTCAAGCAAACTTGTAGTTTGTTAATTCATTGAGATATTGTAAGTTTTAGTACTAGAAAGTTAAAAACTAACTTAAGACTAAGATACTATTTGAAACTAAAAATCAAGTATATTTAACGTAATACCCTTACAAGAGTTGTCTTGAGTTTTTGATAAAAAAAATATTATAAACTGTTGTCGCTGAAAAAAAAACTGATAATTTAAAACTTTCAGAATTTGATATAAAAAATAAAAGAACAAAACAACAAAAGCACTATCAAACACGAAGCAACATACATAGTCCGCAGTATCAAAAAATATTAAAACTTAATTAATAATGTAAACTTATAAGCATAACTACTTAATTATTGTAAAATTCGATATCTTAAATAAAACATTTTTACTGAAAAAGCTTATAAGTTTGTAATATGACTATCTTAATGACTATTCAGTTTAATTTGTCTTGTAAAATTATCATTCAAAAGCAAAGGAACTTTACTAATTTCAAGCTACTTAAATAATGTTATAGTTGTAAAACAACAAAACTTTTTCACTTAAACCGAGAAAATTTAAACTTAACATGATTACATTCATAAACTAAGTTAATACTCTAATCTATATAAATAAAACTAAATAAATGTTGAAGAACAACTAATTCTCTATCATTTATTATTGTTGTTTAATGCTTTTGTTGAGGAAAATTAAAGACTTAGTTTTTATATTCTTTAAATCAGATTTATCTAACAGATACTTTCTGAATCTAGATGAACTCATTAAAGCCGTATTCAAATTAAAAAAATAACATCTTAAGTATGTTAGCAAGAGTACATTACTAACAGTTTTGACATTGTTGAAAACCAGAAAGACTAGTAATCACCACAAGTGTATATTGATTTATACCTCATTTAATTCTGGATTGTCATTCATTTGAAAACATTTTCGAAATTTTTTTAAAAAGAATATCGGCTAAGATTAAATTATCTCTGCTTTCATAATTTCAACTTTTTATCAAGTTTATAACGGAATTTACTTACGCAAGGTACAGAGAGGACTCAAAGAAAAAGTGTTGTGGTAGTGAGTTAACTTATAAAAACGCACTATTCAGTATGCATAGAAAAAAAGTTTAAGAACGAATTATCTTACCAATAAGTTAAAAAATGCTCTGACATTGTAGTAAATATAGCAACAACTTAAAAACATTAAAACAGCCTAAATGAGTGGTAACTCAGTTTTTAGTGAACCTCACAAACATGTATGCTACATGTAAGGTGCACAATGTTCTATTAAATGGGCTTATTTACGCGTTTAATTTATTATTGGATCGTTTCGTGTTCGATCAGGCGACGAAGAAACTACGGGCCGAGACTATTTTTGAAATTTAGCCTGCGACTAACAGCTTCCTGTGTTAGAAAAATTCTAAACAAGCATCGAAAATTTTTATCACTTGGTTTAGTAATATTTTGTAGTTTTCCGCATTAAACTAATCAAATAATCGCGTCTAATAACTTGTACAATGTGATAATAAACCGCTCTATGCAGTGGAAAGTTTAAGGAGAAACAACACTTTTGATGTAAACCAATATGTAGGCAAAGTTCAATAAAACTACAACATTTACGGCATTACGTCACCACCAATTTTACAAATAATAAAATCTAAACAGATTTTTGTTAATTTGTACTTGTAACTGAATAAAGTTAGTAATATATGTTTGTTACAACATACAAATCAGCAGTGGACGGATAGTCTGTAGTTCAGATTTATCAGAAAAAATTTTTTCGCAGGCTATATTTTTAAGATATTTTCTTTTTTTTTTGCAGGCCACGTAGTTAAAATCATATATAACAGAAAAATATACGTAAAAGCAAGACTTGATAAAATTATCATTTTTAAACACTGTGTAGTGAAAACAAATGAGCATTAAATTTCGTATACTAGTAAGTAAGAAAAATTATGCATACGACTCAAGTTTAAAGTCTTTGAGAAAAACCTGTGTAGCATTTATTGTTTAAATAATATGTAAGCCGCATTCTGAGTTATAAATTAAACGAGATTCTAAAGCAAGCTGCTTGTTAGTGTGAAAGAGTTTGTTTTAAATTTAGTATTATTTTAAAACATATTGCAAAATATTTGTTTATATTCCACTACAAATTTAAAAAGTCAAAAACAAATCAACCAGATTTTTTATAATTTTTGCTTTAAAAGTTGTCCAGGAATTAAATGAAAAAAATCAACAGATGTTTGTCATACAATGTATACAATTTTTAACTAATACTTTGTCTATATGATAATAAATCATAATAAATTAAATTTGGGTGAAATATTGAGTTTTATCATTACTTTTAATAATTTTAATCTAAAGCAAATGCTGATTGTAACAACTAAATTCGAAAAAACGTATATTTAAACTTTACTTAGCTAAAGAAAAGCAAACTCCAAAACTTTTCTATAAAAGAGTGTACATGTATAAAGTGAAAGCAGACTTTATTGCTAATTTATAAAGAATCAATTCAATATTGATTTCGTTTATAACTTATATATACTACTAATAGCAATCTTATGTTTATACTAGCACTGCAATGTACACTAACAAAAAGCTATACTAATTAAATGAATTCTCTAATTAAGATAAACAATGTGTTAGATATAAATAGTCCAATACATTGTGTATTTATGACTGCAGGAATAAACTTAAGTTTGGTAAAAGTATTGAAAGTTTTTAGCAGAAATCAAATAAACGCCTTACTGGCCAGTTTAAAACTTGATCGAACAAAAATACTTTTCTCTCCTGTCGTTAGGCCAAACTCGTATTTCATTTAATACATACAGGGTTGCCAAATGTTTTTGGCAAATTTTCTCTAGCTGATTTTTAAAATTTTTAAATGCCAGGTTTTTTTAGCTTAAATTTTCAAATCCAGGTTTCAAGGTTTTTTGGCAAACCTGTATATAACACTTAGGTGAATAATAATTCAATAAGTATGATAAATACTGTTATGAGCCATATATTGTTATATGAGGATACGAACATAGTATTATTCGTTTTAGAAGAATATTTTTATACGATTAAATCAACATTAAATCTAAATAAATTTCAAAAAGACGATCACACGTTTGAGCTTTTTGAATTTTTTAATAATTTTCAGTTATATTTAATTCGTTACTGTTAATGTAAATATTGTAAACTGCTTTCAGCGGTAAAAAAAAAGTATAGTTTTTTGGCTCTTTATATATTTGGATAGAATGTTTATTTATATTGATAAATTTACAAATAAAATGTGATTTTATGTTGTTACGTCACTAGAAAAGTAAACAAGTCAAGAAAAATTAACCAAGATAATTTGCTAAAATAATAGTATTAAAATTACTGAAAGAAAAAAAAATGTTTGTTGGAACATATTAGCTAGAGTTTAACTATTTTTGATTATGACTAAACTGACAGTGTATTTCAAAAACAAAACTGATTATACCACGTATATAAAAATAACATTAATAAGTTAATATACTTTTATAGTTAAAAACTAGCAAAAATAAACTTCGGCTATAAGGTTATACTTAGGCGAGATTACGGAATTTTCACATAACTTCACAAATCCTCTGTTTACAACTTTATCACAACAAAAAATTAAACATACAGCTTTAACTTTATATAATTTTTACACCTAAATTTTCGTTCTTTTCTTTCAAATTTAAAATATTTTGGTAAATAGCAACATTTGTCAAGGATAAAAAACTAAGTTGCAAAGAAAATGCAATGTTAAGAAAAAATATAATATAAAAGTTAAAATAAAATAAGAAAGCAATTGTTGTTTAAAGGATCGTGAGCAATCAAACTTAAATACCTCTTTTTTATATCTAGGAACCTTGGTGCTAAGTAGTATAAGTTTTATCGTTTTGTTAGACTTTAGAAATGTTCCTAATGAAATTTGAAATATGGAGTAGTTACAATGGATATGAGTTATAAAAATCAATAAATATTAGTCTGTCAAACTGTTTTGGCAATATGCAGGGTAACTAGTTCAAAAACTATGTCGAAATTTTTATAGCATTGTTTTATATACTGTAAATAAGTATGGATAAAAAACCTTTAAACGTTTCATAATAACACTTTACAGCTAATATATTTTAAGTCACAAAACAGTTGAAGTTTTATTAAAATTTATTGATATTTTACTCAAAATATATAACTGTGATTTCCCAATGTTTCTATTAAAACAAACACTTAATAAAAAGGTTTATTTTCACGAGACTACTACCAACTTGATTGCAAAGTATTTTTTGTATATTAGAACTATCGAAAAATCTTTGTCAGATTAATAAAACTAATTTGTAGCATTACTAATTATTAAAAAAGTTATCTCTTTTTAATAAGTATAATAAGTAAAACAATTTAAGAGCTAAACTAATTTACTAAAAAACTAATATATAAAAGTAGTCAGTTTGCAAAAAAATACTATATTAAAAACTTATGTATTACTAACTGTAGTTTAACATTATCTAAAACAACTGTATTTACTAACTTTTACTTACAATTTCCTAGACTGTACTCCAATAAAAAACTTTTTAGTCATTTCCTATTTTTACAGACACAACAAATTGAACGGAAACCACCATACAACTTTTATCTTTAAAAACAATTCTTTGGAACAATGGTATCAAGTGTTTAAAAGATACAAAGCATAGTAAAACAAAACAACAAATATCTAACTAGCATTAAAATAGATTAAAACAATTTGGTTATATAAATCAATATTGATGGCAAAACCCCTCAGATCAGTAAACGTAACTAATAGTACCATATTTCATTACATGTTATTTCCTTTACAGAACGTTCATTATCTATAAATAAACTAGTTAGACAAAGTTAATTCTTCAACGTTTATAACCTAAAAAAAAATTCATTCTACACCTATTATAACTTCAAATATATTTCAAATATAGGAACCATAAAAAAAAATTGAGTAACATAAAGTGGGCAAAAATAGAGCAAGCCAAAAAATAAATACCCAGACTATGCACTTTTAAGTTGTCAACTATACCAGATGACAAAGCCAGACAAACCAGTAAGTAGTTAATTTTTCGAAATTGATGAGAGACCTCATTCTGCGCGACCATAAACACTCAACTCAAGTCTTAAAAACTTAAAAAAGACTTAATGTGACGTAATTAAGCAATTGAACACTAGTGACAAAGCTACAATGAAAAAATTTTTAGATGAGTAACCAACCTTGATGAGGAACTTCATTCTGCGCGACCACCTCTGCACGAACGGAAAGCTGAGCGATTTGTCGATGTTGACATCTTTCACAGGAACGTCCAAGTTCATGTGCAGGAACCTGCACCATTCTGTTGTGATATTGTTGTATTCAAGTTAAGTACTCAAGCTTTATACAAAAATGTTTTAAAATGAATAAAACACATTGGCTTTAATTAATGAAATTTCATCTTTTGCAGTACACACTTAAATGAGTTTTTATAATTTTGGTTGTAGTTTACCTTCGGAATTTTAAGTAACAGTCTGAACTATTTTTTCAAACATTTTCTTCGCTTTTGAAGCAATATTTTTAATCATAAATTTAACAGATACAATATTTTATTAAGTTCATTAAGTTTTGCTGTATTTTAAGAACTAAGAAAATAGTATATCCGTTAAAATACAGATTACAAATTAAATAGCAAATTTTAAATATTTCTAACAGAAGTAGAACAAAAAATACATAGAGGCAGCAATAACTTCAAATGAGAACTAAACAAATTAGTTATATATCAATGGTTTTTAAGCTTTTCATGTCACTCATAAGAAAGTAAAAATATAATTTGTAAATGAGGCTTAATTTATTAACCTCTCAGATAAAATATTTTTGGATACTGCGACTTTCCTTCCACAGTTAGTGCCATTTTCTCTGCTAACTGAAAATAGTACAAATATTATAGTAAAAGTTTTTGAAAGTAATGCTTAGTTATATTTACATACTGTAACTATTTTGCTCTTAAAAGAAACTACTCAATAAACTAAAATTAAATATGACAAAAGTTCTTAACAATTAGCAACTTATGTTATACGTTTTAAATATATAACTCAGAAAAGCTGACAAACTTTTTAGCTAAAACCAAATAATATATGTTTAAAACAAATAACACTTAAATATAAATAAAACCAACTTCAGTGATGAGTTTTATTGAATCGTAAAATTTTCCCTGGTCCATTAAAATCATCATTTTTAACTTTTTCATCAACTCATTACGCGGATGCACTGAGATCGCTTTCTGTAATTTAAATAAGTATTTATAAAAGCAAATACTAATTAGGAATCTTAAAAACAGTTTTGTTAACTTAGACTTGTGTAGCTCTTCTCTGTAGTGTAAAAGAAACTAAAACCTTATTCTTTTCTCAAAAATACATTTAAAATCATATTACTAGTGGTTAGATTTTAAAAATAAAAATTAAAAGCTTTTTTTATGTTTAAATTACAACGATAAAAATAAACATTTGTAATGACTTTATTTTGAGATTGATATTTTTTTAATATTTTTTATAAATAGAACTAAATACGTTTTTAGACTTTATTCTTGTTTAATGAAGAAAAACATTCATTTAATTATGTGCTTTTACTATATAGATCTTATGCATGATTGGAATATATGATTTAACTAAGACCATGTTATACAACACAATATTTTTTATTTTATAGTATATATATTTTTTTTGTACATTAAAACTCAGATTTTAAATGAACTTACATTGAAATTTTTTCTCTAAGTAGACCTCTTCAAAACAAACCTTAACAGATAATTCCAACGCATGGATTAAGTTAAAAGTGTTTTTTCAATATAGAATACAGTCTTAACTAATTTAAAAAAAAACGAAAATGAAAGCTAACTTTATTCCAGTTTATATAAAAGGGTTGTGTATTAACTGAATATAAAATGTATAATTTTCTGATCAATTGTGTCTAGATTTATAATTTAAATTCTTAACTTTTCAAAATTTGAAAGGTTGTGATGTAAAAAAGTACATGAAATATAAGTACTGACATGTATTGTACAGTTAAAGTTTCATTAATGAAATACAAGTTGACCTGTTTAATAACAAATGAGTGAAATTGAAAAAAAAAAACCAAAACATCTACCATGAACTATGGTGGTTTTAATAAAATTTCTAAATTAATTTAATACAAACATGCATCACGCATGGTTGCCACTGATTAAGCTGAGAAAAATTTCCTGACTTTTCTAAATCATACTCTTGAATTAAACTTATTCTATAATACATAATCTAACACTTGAAACTATATAAAGCTTTCAATCTAATTTTAATACAGGTTAAAAACAACAGTTTTTTGCTGAATACTATCAAACTTCCAGTACATCACTTAAACCATCTGTGTATGATTAATGTTTGTAATAAACAGCTCTATCAGCAAAGTACTTGTAATATCACCTTATAAACACAGCTTGTCTGAAAAAAGACACAATTTTTTAGCATTTCCTAGCATAAATGTATCTGGATTCTAGATAAACAAATGACATATAAGGAACTTTTACAATTTTTGTGTATATATCACAGTTTCACTATGGAAGTGTCCTTGCTACAGATCATCAATACTAAAAAGCTTAGAAAATATGCTTGTTCAAGTAGGGTACTTGTTCAATATATTAAAAGAAAATTTTTGCAGTTTTATAAAATATTTTATTAATTTATACCAGGTGAATGCATTGGAAATAAAATATTTTTGTAAATTTCTTAAAATAGATTTATGCAAATTGTATATTTTATTCGCGACCGGTTTCGGTGGCAAGAGATTGCGACCTTTTCAAGCAAAAATAAAATATGAAACTGCATATAACAATGTTAGTTAATTATACTGTTGTTTAGAAACTTATTCATGCGTGAAGAATATAAACAAAAACAAAAATGTTGCATATTCGAAAATTCAAGCATATCAGAGTATATTTAGGTAAAATTGGTACTAGTTTTTAAAAAAACGGATTGAATTAATATTAATATAATGAGTCAAATAAAAAAACTGAATCCAGAGCTTTTTAAAAAAAAAATAATAATAACAAAATATTTATACCTTGAAATTTATCTAAATGAAATTAAGAATTGTCTAAAATTGTGGTTTTAAGCCAAGAGTCAACAAAACATTAATAAAACTCAAAGTCGCTGAAGATTTCAAAATCTAATTTGTGTTAAGTTAACATAACAGTCAAAATTTAAACGGATTTAAGAACTATCTAAAAAAAATTCTAAAAATTTATCTAAGTTGAATTAAGAACTTTCTAAAAAACTTATTTTCAATTTAAGCCAAATGTCAACAAAAACTCAATGAAAAAATCAAGAAAAATAACCTATTTTTTATTTTAATTATGATTTGGTTTAAGTTTTATCTGCTTTCCAGTTTAGTTATAAAAATCTGTTTCTGTGTCTGCAATTTCTTTAAAAATTTTGGAATTTTTTGTGACTTTAAAGGACTTTTAATCAATTCTTACCATTTGAAGGCTTTGGAAAACAAGGAATTTTGTAAATTTAAACTGAGGAAATCTGACTTTTTTTTAATTTTATAAATTTTCCTGACTTTTGTTCAAAACCCCCCGTTTTTACCTGACTTTTCCTGACTTATGTCATTTTTTTAAATTTTTCCTGACTTTTCCTGATTTCCTGACTTTTCCTGACCGAGTGGCAACCCTGATCACGTAAGTATATAAAGCAGCAAAACAAAAGCAACAAATAGAACGAACATCGACGGTCTGCAGCGCGAGGTTGTTGAACCCGTTCTCCAGCAGCACGAAAACTTTCATCAGGTGCGTTTCCTCGCTGTCGGGCTGCATCTCCAGCGACATGTCCAAGTATTTCAGCACTCCGTTCAAATCGTTCAATTGTCTGTGTTGATTGTGAATTAGTTTGTATTAAAAAGTTTGGATTCATTTGGTTCAATTGTTAAACTTTATTTGGATAGAGGGGATCCGCAATGTAGTGGGAAAATTAGTTGTTTCATTGATAGTTTGGAACAAAAAGTTCGTGTAAAATTTAATGTTAGAGTTTTTAAATTACATTGTAATTTCGTTCAAATCGTTCAGCTGCTTGTTGATTGTGGGGGGACATTAGTTTTTTATTAAGAGTCCCTAATATTGCATATCAAATAATTATGATGTAATACGATGTTCAACTCTATTAGAGATCTGAAGCTATGACTTATTTTTAATACAAATAAAATTACTAACGAAATAATAGTGGTTGTAGTGAAAAAATTAGCTTGTATTGGAAATTTAAATACAAACATTTATTTTAACAGTTTAGTTACTTTTTATTCATTTGCAAGTAATTGTTTCACTTTTCAATAGTTAACATGTTCATTGTTTACCATCTTATTTTATACAGGAATGTTTTTTTTTTCTGAAAAGAGTTTAATTAAAAAACGTACTTCTTAGATTACGTGTTTAATTATTAAGTAGACAATACTACGACAAGAATAAAAAATAAGTTGCTTTTTATCACAAATTAGACAAAAAGATAAGTTTGTTAAGTCTAATGAAAAAGGTAATTGAACTATAAAAAAATTAAATACAACTTAAAACTTTTAAATATTCCTAATCATCAAAAAAAAAAAAAGAACTTATTTGGCAAACGAAGCTGTTACTCTTAATTTTATTTCCGTCTCAGAAAATACATCACAACTGCTATCTTCAACACGAACTCAAACATTTAAAATTATCAATCTAAACCCCACCAACCTCTTAGCCTTGGCCATGCCGATCAATCCCTCCTTCTTTAGCTCTGTGCTGTCGTGCTGCAGCACCCTCTTGTAATGCCTCACCGACTCCTTCAACCTGTTCAGCTCGTACAAGCACCTGGCCTGCTTCAGCACCACCGAACCCTCCTCCGGCCTTATGCGCAGCGAAGACTGCAGATCCACGTGCGCCTCCTTGTATCTCTGGTAAGGAATATTTTTTGTTTTCTACAGCTTGAGACGTTTGCTACTTAATTTAAACTATGAAAAATTTTGCACTTTGACACGTTTTTTATATTTTATTTTTTAAATTTTCTAGTGCCGAAACTTATGAGGATTAAAAACCCACCTGCGTTTCCTGGTATCTCGGATAAGGTATAACATTTTAATGTTTGGGATTTGTTTTAATTATACTTTAAATAATGAAAACTTTGTAAATCGTTTATTTGTTAAACTTTGTTATTTTACAAGTTTCCACATCTGAAATTAAAAGAAGTATCCAGGTGTGTTTTCTTGTAACACTGGTTGGGAAAGTCTTTTTTTTTTATATTCAGACTTTGTTTACATTGTGTTTAAACTTTAAACTATCAAAATGATGCCTAAGGTAATACTATCGGTTTTTAATTTTTTTCATGTTTTTTCTTGGTGCTTTGTTTTCATTGCATTTTTAAACAGTGAAAACTTTTTGTTTTGTAAACGTGTTATTATGCATTACTTTACATAGCCTTTACGTCTGAAATTAAACTAACTGCAGGGTTTTAGCAAGTTATACACAGTAAAATAATGCTGATTAACTTTGAATGCATTAGTATAGAGTACTAGAGATGCTGTAATTGACAAATGTTTTTTGATCTAACTTGGCTAGCTTAATACCTTCCATCACTATTAAATAACTTTACTTCAAAAACATCATAGAGCTTTTTAAACTGTTACATCTAAAATCAGTAACATTAAACTACTTTGATCATTCAAAAGATATCTTTGATTGGGTTAGCAAATTCGAAAAGTCCTCAATTTTAGTTTAAGATTAACAGTCTAAGGGTCCCAACAAACAGATTAGTTTAAAACATAATAATCATACAACAAATAACTTTTTTACCTTCTATAAATAATCTGAGTTTTTACAAAGAATAATTAGGAAACATTACATTTTATTTAACCCTAACTATTATTATAACTATGACTTTGACAATAAATATGTAGTGGAGCTATTGTGTGTTTCCAACTAAAATCAAATGATGTTTTTGTTTTTTAACATTAAAGTAATTAAACAAAATATATAATCAATAATTAAGGTTTTTTTCTCCTAAACAAAATCATGTCTTACATATAATTTTTCAGTATCCTTCTTGTCTTAATTAGAAAGTTTTTGACTTTTTGTACCTACATATAAATTAAAAATACCTTCATATTGAATAGTTCGGAACCCCTGTAGTTGTACAGTTGAGCTGATGGTAGTATTTTTATTGCTTCATTGAAATCTTTCAGCGCTAAATCTTTCTGACCCAATGCCGAAAACAGCTGAAAGAATTAAACTGATTACTTATTAGTTTTTTCATATTTTTTCTAAAAACGTTATGATACATTTTTTAGGGTTTTTCAAATAAAAAACAGCTATATATCATTAAAAACTTTGTAAAAACTGTAAGTTAAACACCAAAGTTATGTGCTTGGAAACTATAAATAATCAATTTTAATTAAAAACTTAAGATCAAACAAATTTCACCACCAGATGGTAAATTGCTCACGAAAACAAATTCTATGACTAATCAATTTTTACAGTTAATATAATTAGAATTTGTTGAATTAAAAAATAAAACTTAAGTAAATACTTTTGTTTCCGTGAAAAGTATATGCCTTAGTGTACTACAAATATCAAATTTAAATTAAAAACAGCCCTTCCTAAACATCAAATGAATTTCACTATTTAACCTCCATGACTATACAACCTTTACAATTCAACGTACATTGTTTAAGTTTTTATCAAATAAAAATCCCTGTACAAATTATAAACTAAATACCCAACTTATGTTCTAAAAAACTATAAATTCGCAATTTTAAATTAAAAACAAACCTTTTTAAATACCAAACAAATTTCACCATTAAATAGTAGCTACTCATGAAAACAAATCCTTGCTATGACCAATCAAAATTTTCAAACAATCAACCACAACAAACCCTCGCCCTGTTCTCGTAAATGCTGAGGTGCTGGTGGCTGGGCGCGTGCTTCAACGCTTCGGTGTAGTCCGAGAGGGCCAGCTTCACTTCGCCCAGCCTCTGGTTGATGTGGCCCCTGCTGAAGTACAGCGCCCCGCACAGCTCGCACTGCTCCGAGTTGGTAGAAAGAAGTTTCTGTGAAAATATTTGTTTTCAGTGATGATTAGTTTCTATTGAGTTTTACAGTGCAGCTTCTGAGAAACTTAAATGTGCATTATGTTTTTCTTTGGTTATTCTGGACTTCATACCGAGTTCGTATGAAGCAGTTTTTTGTGTTTTGGTTGGTATAATTTGTTTTATTAGTTCTCCGTAGCATTAATTACTTGTTCGGTTAAAAGTTTTGTTTTGATTGTTTTATATTATTTAGTCATTTCGAATGTTCGAATGAAGAAGTTTCTGCGAAGATTTAGTAAAAAATATAATACAGTGCAATTTTTCTTTTATACTACAAACATACTATAATGCTTAATATGTAAAGAGCTTCACTATAACATAGAAGTATTATATGCAAAATAAAAATTTTAAATTAAGCTTGTTTCTTGAAAGTACACATTTTTGGGTCTATTTTTAGTTAAAAGCTAAGTTCAAGTTATAAACCTGTGTTAAATAGTATAGAAACATTGAAAACATACTGTAAAACTATTTTAAATGAGTTTTTCAATAAAAAAATGTTTGATGATGACAATTTTTTTATCTATATGAAAGATGAATTGTGTCAAATCAATGTTTTACTACTTAACATATAAACACAGTCTAACGTTCCAGGCTGTTCCAAGATTGCAGGTTTTGTGGCAATCCTATTTTGTCTAATGTATGGTGGTATTTACAGACTCTGTAGAGCTGTTCATACTACATGGGCAACGAAAACTTCGTAAGACATAGTATTTGCATAAAAGAAAGTTGATTCGGTTAAAAAACTTTTTACACTACATCATATTTAATTTGTTTATTAAGCTTTCTTCAAGGAACTACTTATTTTCTGAACAGCGTATTATAGAGGGATCCAACCATCAACAGAATGCAAAGGGAAAATGGTTTAGTATTTCAGTAGACGATAATTATCAATTTGAAACAATCAAAAGTTTAAAATAATGAGCTCATAACTTATTTAATGAAGTCGATCACTTGGACTTAAAATCATCAATAAATAGTAAATAAATTTCAACACATGGTTTTAATAATACTAAAGTTTTTAACAAATAAACCATTAAATACTGTGAAAAAAATAAAAAAATTGTACATGTAATATATAAATTGTACATTTCATAGTTGAAAAAACATTAGTAAACAACCAATCTAAATGTATAGTTAGCTTTATAACCAACTCACAAATGGTTTATTTTAATTATTTTATTTAGTCATCATGACTTCAAAATATTAATTTTAGTTATAACATTCAAAACGTTGAAATTTAAAAATCATCAAGTGTAAAAATTAAATGATATATCTTTAACAAAAAATACCCTTAATTTTCTTTACATCAATTATCGTATTCCTTATTTATAACATAAAATGCTTAAAATTAATTGTTTAGGATAAGCATTAACTCATAACAATTTTAAGTTAGAATTGAACAAAAAAAAAAAAATGAATAACAGAAGTTAAGCTTATTTGTAATTAAAAAACTTTTTAATACACTACAATTTTATTACTTAAAAGAGATTTCAATAAAAATTACTCATGTTATATCGAAATGACGTGAGTATACCAAAAGACACGTGTATATAAAACTCAAGCTTTAAAACAGATTAAAGTTATATATCCTTTATCTTTAACTTAATTTTCCTATTTTCTTTCTTTTTATAAATAACTTATAAACAGTTTACATTTAATTAAATGCAACATAAGTAATGAATAAAAAATACGTTGACAATAGAATTTGACAAACAAAAATGCAGTTTAGCTACGTATGTTACTTAAAAAAAACTTTTTTAACATTAAATTTAATTTTGTGCTTATTCTAGTAACTGTTAGCTTTGAAATGTGATTGTTCAAAAGCCTTTCTTAAACTTTAATTTGATTATAAGGTTCACTTTGCGAAAAGCTAAAAGATTAAATATGAACTTGGGTTTTGAAATTGGCAAGCAACCAGTCTTTAGGTGAAAAAAATCGTTTAAGCTATAATGCTTTTAAAAATTCGCTTTTTATCAAACCCTTTAAAGTTAGTTTCAAAAAATTTCCGCTTTTGTTAGTCTAAAGCAGGGTTTCCCAAACTCATTTACTAAATCGCCCCCTTTTCGGAAATTTGAAAAATAATCGCCCCCCATGATTTTAAAAAGTAGTTTTGCTCTTGAGTACAAACTTTTGAGCCAAAAAAATTGCGTTCGAAATGTAATTTAGTTTGGTATTTCTTATACACGCACTTTTGGGCTGTGTTCAAAGTAGTTTACAGGGCTTGAGAAAATAAGGTATTGTTGTTTTCTTATAAGCCCAGTAAAGTGTATTAAAATACTTTAATATTAAAAAGCCTTGTGTAATCTGTAATCAATTCATTTAAATATGAATTGTTTTGAAACTAATGAAACTTTTAGGGTAGTGGTGGACAACTTTTGTAGTCAGCAATTCATATTTACTAAAAAATCTTTTATTGTTTCAACTCGTTAAAAAAATGTAATTGCGGGCTGCATAATTTAAAAAAATAACATATAGAAAACTAAAAAACTCGAGCATAATTGTAATAAAATGATTTATGATTTACTATTATTGTGATCTAGGAAATACTAAAGTAACTGAAAACCAAATTTAAAGTGTATTTCAAAATCATAAGCATCAAAAAACTAAATTTTGTTTATTTTGCACAAGTAGTTTCAAGTTACTTGGCGGGTCGAAATTTGATTGGATCTGGACCGTAAGTTACCCATCTGAAATCTTAACTGAAACCTGACATTATAACTATCTCTCATTTAACGAATTTCGGACATTTAGAGTGAATACTAAGTAAGTTATTTAAGCTGCACAAAATACTTAAATTATTTTATAAATAGGTATATTCTAAAATAACTATATCAGAGATTAAAAAACTATAAAAGAATGAACAGATTTTTTAAACATAATGAAATAGATATTAAAACATTATTGCTGATCCAGTTTTAGGAAGTTTGACAGACTGGTTGATTATCTCACATGAAAAGTGGGTTTATCAAAAGCTTCTGTTAATGCAGTAAAATTATTAATTTCAATGCTGAGATATATTATAAGCAAATTAGTTGTAAAACTAAAAATTCAGTTCTAAACTTTTTAAACTATATGTTTTGTAGTAGAATACCATTAAACAGTATTTGACTTAAAATAACCTTTAGGAAACTAAACCTTAATTTTAATTTTTTTTTCTTCATTTAAATTCAAAAAAAATCAAATGTTTTACAGTTAATTCTGTGAACAGAAAGTAATCAATCAAAAAATTCTTTTAATTGTGTTAAGCTTTCTTTTGTAACTGTAGCAGTCTTTTTGATTGCTTATTTAATACTGTTTAATTTTATTTTTTCTCTAGTTATTAGCCTATAATAATTTACCAGAAGAAAATTGTGAAAAACTAAAAGCTAGTGTTGAACTATTAAAATAAACAACATATTTTAGTTGCTAATATATTAAAAAATAAGATAAAACAAAAAACAGTTGTATTAATAGTTTAAAATTATTTAATATATAGATTTTCTAACAGTAATAAATCAAGTTAGAAAATAAATTTGAGTTTAATAATCTTTTAAATGAAAAATTTGAAGTCATTTCAAATAGAGACCTCAAATCTATACTCTTTTAAAACCAAAAATAATTTTTTAAATAAAAACTTTAATGGTTATCAAGGTTTTTTTTATTTCTACAGATTAAACAAGTAATAACAAAAATATGTCAAATAAATTTCTTTCAAACAAATACTTTAACCACTATGCTATAAAAACTTTCAGTGTAATGTAAATCGACAAATATAAACTACAAAATTAACCAGGTCAAAACAAAGCTATTAACATATTTAAAACATAAAACATTTTATAAATACAGTAGACTTCCTCTTCAATTCGCACTTTAAACAAAATAAAAAAATTGCACAATGAACAAAATTTTTTTTACAAAACGATAAATTTAAATATGTTATATGCAATAACGTTATGAATAAACATGAAATCAACTAAAACATAAAACAAACACTCATAAAAAAAAAAATCTTTATAAGCTATTAAATATTGTGTTTTTTTTTTTTTTATTAATACTTAGTTAGTAATAGACTTTATTTGAGTTAAATTTAAAAAAGTATAAGTTTGCACTTTTTTTGGGTAAAAAGTGCGAACTCAAGAGGAAGTCTACCGTAATTAATATTTATTAGACATTATGCAAACCTGTTATAGAACAAGTAACTTAAATTTTTTTTTTTTAAAGACTACTTAAATACAATACAAACCAGGTAAACAAGAAGTATTTTAAAAGATCAAAAAAATAAATAAACTTTCATAAAATAATGTCTGCTACTGAATTCTAATATAATGCGAAGGATGAGGTTCATGAATGCTTGCAAGTTTTTCTAATCTGATTCTAAATCAGTCAAATAAAGCCTCAAGTCACCTCCTTTACAAATATCTAGATTAGATATTTTGCTCAAGATGTTGATAACTAAACTGAAAGCTTTTTCAACAACAAAGCTAGAAGGAAAACCTATACACAACAACCTAAATTGCTCTCAAATAACTGGATACTTTTGCCTTAGTTTTTGTTAAGTCCAAAAGCTTTCATTTCGTTCTTTGGAAAAGATTACTTTAAGTTCAAGGTCAGTTTGTAAGTCAGAGAAGGTTTCCTGTGAGTCGTTAACTTCAAAAAGATCTGCCTCGAAGGGATCCATATTTTTATCTATATGATAGCTTTTTTGTGTCAAATCGAAATTTTACTACTTAATATGTTGAAATTGTTAAATATTCCAGGTTAAAAAAAAAATTTTTGCCTAAATTGTCAAATTCCAGGTTTTTCTAGGTAAATTAACAACCCTGTATAGTTTTATTTCTTAGTCTCACTTAATGACTTTTCAAAAAACAATTGGAAATATCATGAAGTGATAGTTAATATAGAAAACATAGATTTTTACAACCCATTTATGAACCTAAATAACATATATGTAAGGTTAAAAAATAGTGAAAAGAATTCCGATCGTCTATGATCTATGTAAGTGTTAAATAAGAAAATATATAATTGAAAATATGTAATTAATTTGAAAGCAGGAGTCATAAGTACTTGATTTTTTCTCTATATTTTACATAAACACAATAAACTTTTTTGTTTAAGTTTTACCACAGGGTCAAATATTTAATAGCAAGCTAAAATTAGTAAAATAGCAAAATAAAAAGTAAAAATTTTATGACAACCCAAAATTTTAAAATCGCCCCCTTTTCGCCCCCTTACTAGTTATCGCCCACCCTTTCGCCCCATTACTAATTATCGCCCCCCGAAATACTAAAATCGCCCCCAGGGGGGGGGGGGGCGATATCGCCCACTTTGGGAAACCCTGGTCTAAAGCCTTTGATTTTTCAAAATCAGCTAGATTGAGTTTTGATGAAAAACAATTAAACATTCTTGTTTTAATCAGGATTTTAAAAACATTTTGTTTTCTGTTTTTATACTTAATAGAATAAAACTAGAGCATTTTTGTTAAAAACCTAAAAATACAAAATTTTTATTGCAAGTATAAGTTAAATTTCAATTTAAAAATTTATTACACCATAAACTTTATATCATCTTCACAAGTTCATAAAATGTATATATATTTTATTTAATCAAAGTAAAAACAAACTATACTAACTTTAAAATTTTTTAAGTTTAATAGAACAGTGTTTTTCAATGTATCATTTAGGTAAATAAGCTTATTTTAAGCTATATTTACTTTATTTTAGAACAAACTTTAAATAAAAAAACATAAAAAAGTACTAAAGCAAAATAAGATTTAATCTATTTGAGTAAAACAGAATGATACTTTGTAACTGATTCGATTAGCATAATCTTTATTGTAACCGTTAGTTTGCAGCGATAAAGCCCATTGAATGCAGCACAAAAGTTTATTTTGCAGCGAAAAACAAGTAACTTTCGATAAAAAGTTTAACTGAAAGTTGTTTTATTGGTGTGAACCGAAATTTGACTTTTAAAATATTGACGGAAGGGTTAACATTCAAGTTACAGATACAAAATCGCTTGTAAGTACCAGTGTGTGAATTAAAAATCTATTAATTGTAAACGTAATAAATTTATAGTATAATAATAATAATAATAATAATAATAATAATAATAATAATAATAATAATAATAATAATAATGTTAATAATAATAAACGTTAACTATATCGTTATCATCAAGTTTTTAAAATATTTTAATTATTAAAGTCTTAAATTTAAACAGTTTTCTTTTAACTTATTTATTTTAAACGTTATAAAGTATTTGGACGAAATATAGTACAACTTATTTAAACCTATTAAGAAAGTAAAGTTTTTTTCATTGTGTTATTCAATGTTTGGTTAATTGAATCAGTAAAAAAATATAAAGGTATACCGACTTAATATTTATACAAAAGGTTATAAACATACTTCAACAAGAAACAGTATTGAAGATTTAAAACAAAATATTACAATAACTTAAACATATACAAACATTCGTATTAAGTACTATGGAAAAATAAGGACATAGTATGTAATAACATGGAAAATTTTTTATAAAATTATTTAACTTAAATGAAAATTTAAAGAGAATCAACTAAACATAAGATTGTTTAAAAAGTTGATAATTAAATGTCTTTAACTTAAGCTCATACTGTAAAACTTTACTTATTATACATTTGTTACTGAATCATCTATACACCTAATTTTAAGCATACAAAAAAAGTTTTTTTTGACAGAAAAATAACCAGAAGATCACAAATATATTTTGACCATCTGTTGAATTTCGTCATCAAAAGTCATCAAAAAACTTTATTAATTACAAATTGCTTTTAAATGATAAAATTGTGCTAAAATGTAGCAAGTCAACTTGATTTTACAAAAAGAAAAACAAAAGTTAAAATCAATAAGTAAAAGTAGTGGAAAAAAAATTGAAACTGTCATCAAAAGTAGAAAAGTATAGTAATATTAAACTAATCGACTGCTTAATGACTGAAAATTAATCCAGAAAATTTATTTAAATAAAATGTTTCAATAAAACTAGCTAAATGAGTGTAAACTTAAAATATAAAAATAGAAACTAACATCAATCTAATGTGTGTAAACTTAATAAAACAAAAACTAACATCAATCTAATATTCTAATAGGTGTCAATCAACTATATAAAAACTAAGATCAATCAAATTAGTGTAATGTTATTAAAATACAAACTAACATCAATTAAATTGGTGTAATGTTATTAAAATACAAACTAACATCAATTAAATTGGTGTAGTGTTGCACTGATTGATGTGGAAATCCGGCTCTCGATATTATAAATCCAACACCTTTAAACAAACTTGATCTCAAACAAATATAAATAATACATTTATTGACACTTAAGTTAAGAGTAAAAAATTACTTTCAAAACTAAAGTTTTACCTTCACAACATAAACGTTTGCAAAGAATGCTTTTGTTCGAGAACAAAAAAGAACTAAAACAGCTTTCTTGGAAGAAAAACTTCAAAAACTTTAGTCTCACATTTAAATAAGGTATCAATCTACAAAGGCATTTTTGTCGTGTACTTTTTACTTATTAGATAAAAGTTCTCGACTTAATGATAAGGAGAATGATCAGTTCAAAATTTTAAATTTTATTAACAAAACAACTTTTCACTCGTTTGAACTAAATCAAACGAGATCATTTATTGAATAAAATCTTATTCAAAAAGAATTTATTTTCTGATTTACAAATAAAATTCTCTCAACTGACCAATTTGCACGCTCATCTCATCGTTCTTGCAGCTCAGAGGCAGCATGTGCTCGCTCCTCAGCTTGATTGCTTTTTCCTGCGTATTTATTTATACTTTATTTTAAAATCAAAATGTAAAAAAAAAACTATGAAGTTCAAATTATAAAGGGCGAGTTCATAATAAAATGTACAAACTTTAAATAAATTGAATATTATAAATTTTAAATTTGATTTTTTTTTCAATAGTTTTAATTAGCAATATACGAAGATGCATTTTCTATTTTAAAAAGTTGGCTTTTTAACTTGATTGCCTTTTCATTGATAATAATTATTGTAATTTAACTTTATTATTAAAATATACAATAATTATTTTAAGTCAAACCAACAGCTACAGCTTTACAAGAAAAAGTTTTAAATTAAAAAATTTGAATAATATAGTTATTTAAAAATAATAATACCCTTTTTTTAAAATTATATCATAAAGGGTTCAATTTGGTTGCTTTTTCCTATAAAATAATTATTGTTATTTAATTTTATTATCAAAATATACAACAAAAAGTTTATGAAATTCAAATCAAAAGTTATAAAAGTAGAAGAATCTATAAAAATTGAGTAATATACATTTAAAATATATTTTTTAATGAATTTTTAATTAATACTACATGGAAACTCATCTTCTATTTTTTAAAATTTGTCTAATTTTCAACTTATCTACCAGTTGCTTTTACCAGCTTACTTTTTATCAGAAAAGCTTTTGAGATATGAGGGATCTAAGATAATAAGTATGTATGGAAGGTGTCAATAAAGAACATACTACATTTTTCTTTCTTTAAAAATGCTTAAAACAAATAAAGTTAGTTTTGTGTGCTATATATACATTTTAGAAAGTTACCACTATTTTATTGTTATAAATACTGTATTTTACTCCTTAAGTATAAATTCATAATCATAAGTATCAAATATAATGTTAAACAGGAAACATGCTTAATATTATATATATAGAACTAAAATACACAAAATATACTTTTGCTTGGGACAGCTGTTTCTGCGTTTAATACACGTCTTCAGCCAAGTTTTATTCAATGAAAAGCAAACTTGTAAGTACAGCAACAAAAATATACAAAATTAGGTACCACATAATAATAGAATACTTAATTGATTTTAGATATATATATATAAAATAAGATTATTATTTAAACTTAAACACCTTCTACTGAGCCCACTTAAAGGGCTTTTAAATAATTCATTAGAAAATAAGATTTTAAAAATACTGGTAAACGTGTTTCATAAGACTAGACGCCTTAATCATCAGCCAGCTAAATTTAAAATAAAAAGCACTTTTCTAAACATAGATGCAAAAGTTATAAAATAAAGACAAAAAACAGTATGACGTAATATTGTGCATTAAAAAAATTCAGTACAAAAATCGATCTACCATCTAACTTTCAAACAACTAAAATTAACAAAAACAACAGTTTAATAGTGAAAAATTTATTTATTGATTATCAATAGAGAAAAATATAGACTTTTAACGAAATAGTTTTTGTTTTGCCATTTTGGTTTGATCCTTCCATTAGAATCCTATTGAACTCACCAAACTTGATCCCTTATATCTCAGAAGTTAATTTGAACTAATGTGTTTATAAAAACTTACCCTTATAAGCTTCCTGTCAAGATGTTCGAAAGGGCATATTGAGTTGCCTTCGAACGTTTGCAAGCTGGTTAACTTGTCACACAAGTCCAAGTTTATACTGGCTGGTATGTCTGTTGAACAAAAAATAATGTTCACTAATATTTCAACAATTATCACTATATTCTTTCTTACTTTTTATTTACTTAGTTGTTTGTTTTGAAGAAATAAATATAAAATTCAAAAAATTCAACATAGAAAATAAATCTATACTAAAATTAATCAAAAAATACCTCAAGACTTAAAAATATATGTTATACTTCTTTAAAAAATATTTTATTTATTATTTAAAAATTAATGTTGAAAAAAAACAAAAGATAGAAAGTATATTAGCCTTTTAAACTACCTTTAAAGTATCATATGTAAAAACACTAGTAACTTAAAAGTTAAGATTTTTAACTTGATCAAATCAAAATATTTTTTCACCAAGTATATTTTAAGATCTTTCTAAAAATTTAAGACTTACATTTTGTTAACTAAATTACAAAAACTTGGTGGTATCTTATACTCAACTATACTGAATGAATAAAAAGTTATTAAATATGAATTTAAAATTTATATTTGTGTCAACTATTTTTCAACAACTTTTAAAGAGTCAGATGTTTTCCGAAAGAGATCTAAAAAAGTCAAAATGAAAATTTTATAATTTTTGTGAACAGCAAGGGGGTACATTTAAAATAAAATAAGAATATAATTTATAATGTTCTAATTTTAACTTAAGTAAAATATTTTATGATACCTTTGTATAAAATTTTATTCTATTTAGTTGTCAAAGAATAATATATTTAAGTATATATAAAAACAAATTATACAGTAATCTTCCTTTATTCTACCACCATATGTTTCTGTGTGTTAATGAATCAACACACTTTAACTGGGTTGTTAATGGGAAAGTTTTAATTTATATTCCAGTGAAGTTACTTCACTAAGATCTTTCGTTAGCAAACAATTAAACCCATATTTTGAACAGTTGTATTTAAGTATAGTTATTTCAACACTTAAGTTATACTCTTAAGCTGTTATACTATTTAAAAAATAGATGACTCTTGAACTGTAATACCACAATTACAAATTTGCTTTTTAAACTGAGTTTATAAATAAATAAAAATATTAAAACAGACAAGCTTATTAAAAATAATTGTAAACCAACGTTCAAGTGAAGGCAGTATAGGTTCCCACACTTCTCTATTTGTTCCACAATACAAATCAGGTGCCACATATCCCATTGAAGATGTGGATGAGCAGTTGTTGGAAGCTGGGTTCGACACATTTATGAGGGTTAACAGTAGTAATCCATAAACCAACATAATAATTACTCACCCAAGCTGATTAAGTTTGTTTTATATTTCAAGTTATACTTAACAAATTAATTACTTTTATTTAGTTATTTTATACTCATTTGCTTTACAAGAATTACAGTGGTGTTAGATTAGCAAATTAAAATAATACAAGACTTAGTGGCATTCATTTCTCATTAAGATAGGTTGCTTTACGCACTTGAAAAATAAAAAAAAAACAAAAGCTTTCATATTTATCAGCCTATAAAAATTTATAAGGGTATGGTTCAGGGTTGCCACTCTTTGAGCCAAAAAATCTTCCCTGAGTGACCAAAAATTTCCCTGAGTAACCTTAAATTTCCCTGAGTTTCCCTGAGTATTTTTCAAATCTTAAAAAAAAAATTCTCTTCTAACACAAATTATTAATACCTCATTCTCATTTTTCTTCTTTAATAATAAAAGGAAGGTTGTATGTGTATGCTTCTGCATTAAATTTATGAAAAAAACTGTTTTTAAAAACTTAATCTTAAAAGATTTAAACCAATTAAAAATTAAAAACTAAATTTTTGCACAACTTTGTGTAAACTTGTTAGTTAACTTTCTACATAAAAGAATAAAGTTTAATTTGTTTGACATTTGATGTGTGATTATTTATTACTTTATTATTTATAAATAAGAATTAATAGTACAACATAGTGTTTTTTAAACTACATAAGTAACTAAAAATAAAAAGTTTATTAGAACTTTTCAATGAATAGTTAACAACAACTTTCATTTCTCTAAACTGTTTGATTTTACTTAAGTAAATATAAATTTAAAACTTAAAAAAACTACAATGTTAATACTAAGAATATTGAAGAACTAGCCGCAAGGCTAAAAAAAATTCTAAATAACCACTTAAATAATAAAAATTACTACTTTTGAACAAAATATTGAAACTGGATTAACTAAACCTCATTCTAGATCTAGAAAAAAATTTTCCTGAGATTTTCAAAAACTTCCCTGAAATTTAGAGAAAAAATCAAAACTTCCCTGAGTTTCCCTGAGTTAAAAGAAAAATGCCAAAATTCCCTGAGTTTCCCTGAGATTTTCTACAGTTTAAAAATTCCCTGAGATTCCCTGAGCTCCCTGAGTTCCCTAAGTGTGTGGCAACCCTGATGGTTGTTTTGGTTTTTTTCTCAAAACTATAAATTAAGCATTAAGATATCACTAATTACATTAGGGACTGCAGAAAAATTAGTAGACAAGGACGTTAATGATTTTACTTTGTAAAAATATGTGTATAATTTAGTTTTTTTATAAATTAAAATTATCATATTTGCTGAAAAAATGTTATAATTAGTTTTACAATCAATAAACTTTTTTTCATTTATAATTATTTTTGAATTTTTTTAAACTTTGTTTAGACAGAATTTTCTATATTGCAAGGAACATTTCTTGAAATTTTGAGGTAGCTATCTCAAAAAACGTGGGAGATAGATTTTCAGTAAAATAGTCTCTTTTTACTGTTTTAGTTTTTGCCTCCCATAAGAAACCTATTAATGCTTCCGACTTTGATCTGCAATACGTCAGAAATTATTTTGAGCTTTTAAAATCTGTATAAATTATCTTGTAGCTCACTTAAAACTTTATAAAATTAGATAAAATTGTGAAAAAAGTGATTTACCTCCTAAGCCTTAATATATATTTTATATCCTATCTTAATTTAGTTATCTCACTAGTAAAGTTTTTCAAAGTTTCAATTTTTTTCAGGCTTTCTATAGATTTTGTTTAAAATCCAAGTATTTCCACATTAATTTAAACATTAATTTTAAGGTTTTTTATTGTGTAAGTTTTAAAATTTCACGTTATTCCAGGTTAAATAGCATGCCAGTTTTCTCTATTGTTTTTATATAAGGGTTAGCAAATCAAATAAGAAAACAAATTTTGTATGTTTAGAAACAAAAGTGGTATTTATAAAAGGCTACTAAAAATAAGTTAAAAACAAGGTTTTTTTATAAATTTTTGCAACTTTAGACTGTCATTTTCTGCAACCTTTATTAATTAGAACCCAGTTTTTCACTTGTTATGATGAAGCCTGTGGGGTTAAGTTGTAAAAATGTTATCTAATCTTAAAAGAACTTTTAATTACATTATCATTTTCCAACTTTAAATAAATTAGACATACCCTTGGAAAATATCATAAAAACTTGATTTATTAAAAGTTGAATAGTCATGTAACTGTGACAGAGATATTAAAAAAAATGTCAAGCTTTTTTACTGACAACTCTAATTTTGAATGCAAAAACCAAATGTTTATCCAAAAAAATAAAAAGCTACTCCCAAATTTCTTTCAAATGATTTAAAAACTTTAGGTTTGTATAGTGATAAAATTTGACATTCTACAATATTGCCTCAACTTTACAAAAATTAAAGCTAAAAAATCAAGTTTGTTATAAAAATCAAAGGAAAAATTATAGTAATCTAGTTTAAAAAAATTTGAAGCTATAAAAAACTGAAATTTGTCAAAGTTTCCTAAAAAAAAAGGTTTAGCCTGACATGTAGAAATCCTGGTTACCAATGAGCTTTAAAAGTTTAAAATTATGAACATAATATTTTCTATCATGTTAACATGATACATAAGTTTCATGAATTGTTTTGTCTTTATTTTGCACTATTTAATTTAAAAGCTTTTTAGGTATCACTTATTTTAGATTGATTTTCAATTTAACTTCATAAAATTTAGAAGCTTTAGTGTTGTTTAAATTATTTTCACATTTATTAGTGTTATTACAGTAAAATAGTTGCATAAAACGGTTTGTTAATATGATTTTTGAAGTATTTTTTTTGCTTAATGTGTTGTTGAAATAAAATAAAGTGTTAAGTTAATTAAAAACCTTTTAATTTTTACCTACTTGGTTTGCAATAAAACTTTTGAACTTTACATGCAAGCTGGAATTTTTATACAAAATAAGCAATTCAATATTGTCCTTTTTAGATTTTCTTTAAAAAGTGATAGTTTATAAATATGTCTTTGAATATTTTAGCTGTCTAAAAATTTTTAATGTTTTATTATAGCACTAGTTTAAAATGTTTTGTCAACTACTAAACGTGGGTTCACTATGAGGGTAATCATCACATGGTTAGAACATTGGTGTGATTTTTTTTCTAGCATGAAAAAATACTAGCTTATTAGTTTATTGAACAAACAAAAAAACTGCTCAAAATATTTGGTCTTAGGACCTGATGCGCAAAGAATATTTTGGTTATCAAGTTGCAAGCCTCTTAGATACCTTTTATTGATTTATCAAAGACAAATAGTAATGGAGATTTGAAACCCATATTTTCACACACTTAGTGGTTTTTATTCTTGAGATTTCAGCTTTTTTACTGTTCTTCAAATTTTGTGCCACCAAGAATATTTTATTTGTTAAACTTTTTTTTTTGTTTATTAATGATTAAATATTGATTGGGCAGGTAAAATTACATGTGATGTAAGACACTAGCTATTGCCTGTAAAATGTGTATTGTTGCAAAGGATGGTTTTTAAGACTGAGATTTTTAAGTAGAAAAATATATAGAGACAATTTAATGAACAAAAAAAAGCTAACAGAGCTTTCAGAGAGTCATTTCAAAAGAATACTAAACACAAAGTATACTGATGCTTAAATTGTACAAATTCATTTTGATAACTTTTATTTCAAGTTTCTACTTTTAAACGTTTTATATTATGTCAGCTATGGGTTTTGATCTTGGAACACTCAACTGGTGAAAAAAAAAAGGTAAATTGTTCTGTTTTTTTGGATCTTGCTAAAGCTTTTAACACTGTTAACCATAAAATTCTAATATCAAAACTTAAATGTTATAATATAAAATGCTCAATGTTAAATTTTATTGAAAGTTATTTAAAAGATAGAAGTCAGTCTACTGTTGTAAATAATGTTGTTTCTGAGCGTGAAATTTTGAATGTTGGGATACCTCAGGGTTCTTGTTTTGGTCCACTGTTGTTTCTTGTATATATAAATGACATATTTTCAGCTACAAATATTAAATTGAGATTGTTTGCAGACGATGCTTGTCTGAGTTATCAACATTGTGATATTGACCATGTTAATGTTGTTATAAATATGGAGTTGAAGAAAATTGATGAATGGCTGTGTAAAAATAGATTGTTTATTAATTATTCAAAGACTAAGTTTTTGCTGTTTAATAGAACTGCAAAAAAGAATGAATTCAGTGTTAAGGTAAATGGTTTTGTGATTGAGCAGAGTGAAAATATTAAATACTTAGGTGTGGTATTAGACGATAATTTAAATTGGAAGGCACATTTAAAGTACCTTAAGTCTAAGCTTTCAAGAAGTTGTTTTATGATGTCAAAATTAAGATATTATTTGGATACGAGTACTTTGAAAATGGTGTATTATAGTTTGTTTTATCCTCATATCCTGTATTGTATATCTGTTTGGGGTGGTGCTGCTAGTTGTCATTTGAAACCAATTGTTTGTATGCAAAAAAGAATTGTAAGATATGTTTGTCGCGTACCTGCACTGACTCCTACAAATTCATTGTTTTTAAAAACTGGTATACTGAAATTTATTGAGGTGTTTAATTTGCAAGTTTGTAAGTTGATGCTGAATACTTTGAGAGGATTTGAGGTTGACCACAGTTGTTTTACTCCAGTAAGTATGGTTCATACACACTATACAAGACATTCAAAAAATAATAATTTTGTTATTGAAAGACCTAGAACACAACTTGGCCTAAACTCCTTCAAGTATTTGGGCCCTAAGTTGTGGTCTAGTGTTCCAGAAATTTTTAAAAACCTAAAAAAAGATCAGTTTAAATATAGTTACAAAAAATTCTTGTTGAGCCAGTATACTGAGTAGGTTTAGAGTGCTGTGGTTGAATATTTTGTGTTGCATGCAGATTTTGATTAATTGCTTTTGGTTGTTATTTTTATCTGTTTCTCTTATTATATGTATGGTCAATTTTGTTTGTGTCTACTCTGATCATGATTGGCTGGTTTTGGTCTGTTGATGGGTATTGTATGGTTGTGCGTGATTGTTTTTTTTTTTTGCTACTATCCAGTTTTTATTATATTTTTGTTATATTTATTTGTTAGCTGTATATATTAATTATTATTGCATAAATATAATTTTTTTTTTCTTACTTTTATTAGACTAAAATACATTCCACCAATACAAGTTTCAGAAACTACATTTTTCTTAATAGTTTTTGTTTAATTTTTATTTATTTATTTTTATTTTTTTTCTAATTTAGCTTAATTTTTAGATTTTTTTTCTGAATACCATTTCAGTAAATTAGTTAATTATCAAGCTTTAAGATAGTTATTTAATGCTAATGTATTCATTATAATACTAGTTTTATGCATTTGCTCAACAGCTGATTGTGAGTTCACTTTGGTGGCGGTGATCACATGATTGGATTGTTGGTGTGATTTTTTTTTGTTGTAGCGCCGGTGAACACTTACTTGGGGATTTGAGCTTCATGATTTTCCCACACTTTGTGGTTTTTAGTGTTGAGATTTTAGCCTTGAGAGTGTTCTCCAAATGGCGTGTCACCAAGGGCTTTTTATTTGTTTAAAAGATAGTTTTTTGTTTATTTTATTTTTGGATAGTTAAAGTTAAATATTAATGGGGCAGGTAAAATTACATATGATGTAACACACTCACTTTTCCCCAGAAAACGTTTATCGTTGCAAGGGGTAGAGTTTGAGACTGATGTTTTTTTACCATAAAAAAAAAAAAAAAAAAAAAAAAACTCAGAGAGTCTTCAAAGTTACCATTAGGATCCCCTACTTGCACCCCTTGGTGGGAAACCCTGCCCTACTCCATCAGGCCACACAACAATATTGTGAACAGTTATTACTACAAAAAAGGAATTAAAAGTATATTAAAAAGCCTAAATTAATATTAAAAATTACAAAGAATTTGTGCCTTTTATTGACTTGAATAAATGTAAACTTGCTCAAGATTTTCTCTAATTTACAAGTCATTTGGCTTGATAGTTGCTAAATACATTACAAATTAGTACTATTCTTTAAAAGTTAAGGGTAATACCCATAACAGTATTGTAAAAAGTTAAAACACCATAAGTAGTAATTTTTTTATTTTCACAGGGAGAAACTTGTTTTCTATTTATATATAGATATATTTCACAAGTTAAAATTTGAAAACCAATAAAAGTTATCTGCTCTGTACAATGATAGAAAAAGAATTATATTAAAAATAATTTTCAGTTTATTTAAACCGTTGACAAGCATCTTGAGCAAAAATTAAGTTGGCTAATGAACTTTAAAAAAAATGTTAAAACCATTTTTAAGTTCTTTTTTGTAGATTCTTTATATGTAGTTTTAAACTTAATCTTATAGAGACTTAAGCTCTATGAGTATTTTTTAGCAAATAGTTAAGCTTTAAACCTTTTAACATCAAATAGTTTTAGAAACTTTAAAATGGTTATAACTTTGCAGATTTCCGTCTATTTTTAGCTTAACTTTCGATTTTGAATAATTTTGTTTTGATTATACGGTTAAAATATTTAATCTTTTTATTAAAAGCTTACTTACTTTATTTTTGTTGGCAATTTAACCGTTAATATTGAATCAACCGAAGGTATTAAATGTAATCCTTTTAACCTTTCTTAAAAATATTTTAAACCAAAAGTTAATGCTGTATCTTTTTCAACGATATTTTTTTTTTATAATTAAAAATGACAAATTTATTTTATAATTGTACTAACTTATAACTAAAAACTTAATTGAAGTGTTTTATCTCAGCTTTTTGCCAAACCGATGTTAAATATTCATCTCACATTTAGTTTCCAATTACAGTTTTTTGTCTTGATTTGTAAACTTTTTCTTTTGTAATATTCTAGTTTTTCTCCTACGAGATTTCTTGAGTTAAATATCACTGTAAGTATAGAATCTCATTTTGTTTTATTAAGGTTACTCTTAAGTCATCTAATTTAAGCTGGAAACTTTATAGCCAACGTATTTGTTTATTTTACTAACTTTTTTAAGCTTATTTTCTTATTCTGACAACTTTTTATTTTTATTGGCCAGTTTGTAGCATTAAAAAAAATCAATTTTTTTGGCTGTATTAGTTACAAATTTTTATATTTCAGTGTCTTACAAATAGTTTTGGTTTGTAAATTAAATTAAATAGGTTGGTGTTAGTCATCCTTTGGTAAGATTTGAATAAATGTTTATTATATTAAAGTTAGTGTAATTTATAGAAGAGGAAAAATTAAAGTATTAAAGATATTTTTTAGCTCAACATTAAAAAAATTATTTCGTTAGTGATTTACTAAATCCACTATATAGGATCTAGGCAAATCAAATCCAGATCAGGTTTAAGTTTACTAGTTCCGGAACTAGATCTAAAAACAGATAGATTAAGATTTTCAAACCAGTAATACGGGGTTTTAGTTTTTTCACTTTCAGCAGCATTTTTTGAGAACGTTTCAAGCAGCATTTTACAGTAAGAATATTAAAAAATAATCCTTGCAAGCTGCCTATTTTAGATATTCATACTATTATTTTTTATTTTTTATAATTTAAAAATCATATAGTAATGATTATTTAATAAGCTCTATTGTATACAAAAATTGAAATAAAATCAGATACAGAACATACTTGTAATACAATTCACCGCTATTATTTGTTATGAACCAGTTGTTTTCAATTTAAAACTAAGTATCGCAAAAATTTTATGCTTAAAAGTATTAAATTAGTAATTCTTACACCTCTGACTCGTTCTAATTAAAAACTAAATCAAATTAGTTAAAAAACTTTGGGTTGTTTACTTTTTACAATTTAATCAATTTAATAAAATGATAGAATTGAAATATACACGGTCTGCGGGTCGGTAAAAAAACTATTAAAATTATCTGTCCTACCAACCCGATCAGCTTTATACGAAAACATCGTCAAAAAGTAGCACCACCTCCTTTTGAAAACGTTTATATTAAATGCATTAAATATTTAAATAAAGTATTAAGATTTTTTTGTAAACTTTTACGTAGGTGTATAAAAATACTCTAGTTGTTTTTGATGTGTGGTTGTTAAAATTATAACTTACATCATAAATGAAATTGCCAAACAACGTTTTATTTCTTAGATGATAAGCTGTTGCCTCGACTTTCTGCAACATTATTTTGAAAATAATGAATTTATCAATCTACTCGAAATAGATAAACTAAAAGCAAAAGCTGGTTGAAAAACAGTATTTATAAAAAAAGAATTCATTCTATTGCTATAAAACTTGGTCCTTACTTTGGCCGTAATAAATTTTAGATGTTTTTTGTCGAGCAAGTATTTATATGGTTTTGTTAAAGAAAAACTTTATACTTTTAGACACATTAATATAAAAACTACAAAATTATGAAGCATTTTCTAATTTTTATAAAAGAGCTAGTTGATTTTCAGAAAAAGCTAAATTTAATAATTTAAAGCTAATTTGTTGACGACTAATCGGATCGCATTTTTTATAATTAAATTCAAATAATAAATAAAGAATGATAATGAGCAATAAAATAAAGTATATTTATCAAAGGTTAATGGTTTTTAATTTCATAGGTATTTGAACAAGACATGGCTTTGGCAGTTTATGAGTTATATAGCCACAGTCTTTGAGAATTATTAGCAAAATTAGTATATTATGGTTTCGTTTTCCGGATAAAGATAACTATTATATTTTAAAACAATACTTGCAGTCGACGGCTTAGATTTTACTTAACACTAATTTGTATTTTAATCTTTAGGTATTGTCTTTAAGTTTAAACACCGCGAAATCTTCATAATGAATATATTATACTAAATTAGAGGTGAGTATTATATTGACATTTAAAATTTAAACTGAATCTTGATAACATTTCGTGTTTGTTTGTTTGAACAATATTAGTTAAAAAAAAATAAAACATGTTGTTATATTTTTATCAACAAGCTACTAATTTTTTAAACTCTAAATTTGTTTCCACTGCTGTTTATTTTTTAGAAACAATACATGACAAGAGGAGAATGTAGTATCCACAAAACAAATATACGACTAATTAAAAACACCAGTTTTGTTCTTGAAATGTAAGAATGTGTAAAGACTTAAAATGTAATAACACCAATAACTTTAAATAACATCGGCTTCCACTTACACAAGCTAGTTAAATTCCACTTATCATTTATGATAATACACCTTTGAAGTTCTTGTAATCATTGAAGTTTTTCCAAGGCATAAAGGATCAAGCCAACTTCAAGGTAAGAAAAGAAGAAGATTTTGGAAATGTTCATCATAACACTCCCTTCACTTCTCAGTAGGTCAATATAGTGCAACATCAGGAATAAAATCAGGTACATCATGATCGGAATCAGGTATTTCATCTTGTCAGAAATGATGAGTTGTTACCTTTCAAAATAAAATCTGCTTTTTTATTTTTTTTCCAATGACCACACATAAAAAAAAGACATTTAATTAAAAAATTACATATTCTTTAAATATCTAGTTAAAAATTCACAAAAAAAAAAGCGAGAAATAAATAAAGATACACTTTCAATAAGTAATAAGCATATATACATACTGTTATTTAAACTTATAAGGTGTTTAACTTCCTTTGACAAACCTAATTGAAAGAGTTTATATTTAAGTTATTGATGAGTTTCTTACAACCCTTTTAGCTTTAAAAAAATATTTTGAAGTTTTGATTTTTCCAAATTCCTAAACACCAGTTTTAATTTTTTGACCATTAAAACCTATTTTTAGGTAATTGCTACTTGTGTAGCTAACAGGTTTAAAACTTATGAGTAAAAGAGTAGACTTTTTGATGTTTTATATCAAATTTATTTAATTAAAAAAAAAATACTTAAAAAATCTTATTTTACCTAGTTGATTAAAAAAAAAAAAAAAAACTAAAGTAATTAAACTCTTGAAAAGTTTCAAGCTTTACAAAAAATAAAGTAGAATTTATTTTGTGAGTACTACGTATAAGCTATTACATATCGATTTGTGACTGACTTGTTTTAAATTAGACAAAAGTTTTATCATTTTTGGTATATTTTGTAAACTTTTCTGTATTTTTAGAAATAAATGTAAGTATTTAGAACAGTGAAAAAATAAAACAGTAATAACAACTATTACGGTTAGTTTTACAAAAGATAAACTAAAATACTTTTAATTTTTACTAAAATATTTTACGAAGTAACTATAATAACTGTTTTAAAATCGAAAACTTACAACTAATATTTTTTAAGGAACTCTCTTAAAATGGTCTTTAGCTAATTTTTTTATAATGTAAACTAGTAAAGTTAAACTACAAAAATTAAGTCTACCTATAAACTACTATAAAACTTTTGAAACTAAATTCTTTTCTTACGTTTTATTCTTAGTTTCTTTTTTTTCGATTTAATTTTAAACTTATTTTTGAACTGTAAAACTATTACTTAAGCTTTGACAAAGATAAATTTATAAAAAAGATTCAAGAATTCTTAATAAAACCATAAAGTAGTTTTTTTCAGTTGTCGAAGACAAATATAGATGTTTAAAGTTTCTAGACAAAAAATTATCCTTTAATTGTTTCAATGACAACTTTTTATAATAATTGTTTTGCAAAATTTTATTTCTACAAGTAATGCAGTAAACTTTTTAATAACTTTGTTTTTGTTTTGAAGAATAAGCTATGCAGGTATGAATTTTATGTTTTTAAAGAACATAAATATCTATGATTATCCAAAAGTTTTTGAAGTACTCTTCAGTAGCTAAATATTTAATTTTAGTTGAAATAAAACTTTGAAAATAGATACATGATTAAAGTTTTACTAAATGATTACATAATTAAGAATTAGAGAATGATTTGATTATAACAAGATATATTATGAGGTTTTTTTCCTTATATTATGAAGTTTGTCAAAACTAGGAAAAACAAAATATGTTTATATTGTAAATTTAGTTAATCTCTGAAGTTTATTTAAATTTTAAAACCTTAATACATACTGTACAACTGTAATTTTTTGTTTTAAAAATGTTTATTTTTAAAAAGTAACCTTTCCAATATCACATTCAGCTTAACTGAGTTTTAGTAAAATATAAAACCGTGATAAATACGGCAGTAATCTAAGTTTGAATTTAAGCTTTTAAAGGCTAATTTACTGCAAAAAGCTGCTACAAATCCGACCTTTTGCAATAAATCACCGTATACTTAACAAAAAGAGAGTAGTTGATTTTTTTGATGTACATTCTTTAACACAATTTATTTCAATGTAATTTTGAGCTCAACTTTTCGTTTACGTTTATATATATTAACAAATTGAAACTATAGTTAACGTGTCGTAAACTTTTATTTTTAAATTAACAAACAAAATTGGTGACAAATTTCGATTTTAAAATGTATGTTTCTCAGCAAACATCTTTTGCAAAAGCCATAAAACTTTTATTTGTTTAAGACAGTCTTTAATTTAAAACCATAAGCGTTAATTTTATTAAATACACTGGTCAAACTAATATTAATTACCATAAGTTATATACAATTTTCTTACATTTTTGAGTTTATCAATGACATTGTGGGTTAGCTATGCTCAAGAAATAAATCATTAGAACAAAGTGTTATCAATTACGAACGTGATGAAAACTGTTAAAATTTTAAGATTACATATTTTCTTTCAACTTAAGTCGTTGGTGTTCGAGTGTGCAAACCTGATTTCAAGATACGCAGTAAATAAAAACACTACTTTCAAGATAATAATGACCTAGAAATAATTTTAGATAAACTTCAAAAGCTATAGATATTTTTAAGTTTCGTTGACAAAGTTAAGATTTAGCTGTTTAAGCAATTAGCAACGATAAATATTTGTGAAACAATCTAACAAAATGTCTAAAAAAACCATAACTAAAGCTTAATTAAATAAAATTACGTATTGTAGAATAACTTATGCAAAAATTTAATTTGTTCCTTAGCAACTTATATTTTTATTTCTATATTTTATGCAAAGATAACATTTTAGATTATTTTTAGTTACAATAAACTTAGTTGCAACTTATTGCAGCTTAATAATGACACAAATCTATTAAACAAATGTATTTTAAAGCAAATAAATTATTTATATAGTTAATTAAAATAATTAAAAATAAATAAAATATTTAAGTCTAATATTTTTCATAGTAAAATTGTCAAGTTATATAAAATATAGGTATAATGATACATTCTTATATGAAAAATATTTAACAAGTAACTAAAAACATTTTTATTAAGTATAAAAGGCTAAAAAGAAGCATTGATTTTGTAGCACTGAAAATACGTTTTTAAAGTTTTAAACTTAACAAATTTTAAACAAAAACCTAGTGTTTTTGCATAGTTGGAAGAAAATTACGCTACATATTTTATTTAAAAGTTTAATAAATTTTTAATTTTTAAGTATAATTAATAGTTATTTGTATATTACATTATACTCTGTTATATCGTATGATCGATACAATTGCTCTTTTTAACAAATATTTTAAATATTAAAATGGAAAGAAATACATGACTGTTTTCTTAACTAAAATAAAAAATTAACAGCTGTATTTATATATTTGTATATAAATTAGGTACAAAATATTTTAAGGGTTAATAATTAAAACTTACTTTAAAGTTAAAAACTTTTTAAAGAAATATAAAATTTTTACAAACTCAATTTTAGCAATACTTTATATTAGATATAAATGCTTTAAGAATTCAGTAAAAAAACTTGCGACCTTTTGGGTTTAGCACATTCTTAAACGTTTTAAGGATTACTATGAAGCGGATAATTGTTGTGAGCTAAGCCTTAATTTAGCCTGTTACCACGTGGGAGCCATATAACATTTATCATCAGAATAAAATTGGCTAGCTTATTATTAAAATTAGTAACCATTATTTATCAAGTAATTTGAATAATGAAAATTAAATTTGTTAAGTATTTTAGTAACAATACATAGTATATAATTTAAAAGGAAGTAATTTACTAGTTTATATTCGCAATTGTTAATTTAATATCTTAAAACATTAATAAGAATACTTAAAATTTTAATTAAAGCCACTTTTAAAACCTGGAGATTTAACTAAAAAAGCGTTTTAGTAACTTATTTAGCAGACAGATTTAAATTTAACAAAAGAAAATTTATACTTATAAAAAAATTTACTTCGAAAGTTCAAAAAGAGAACTTAATACAATAACTTATAACCATATTGCAATAAAAACAAAGTTATCTGATATCTCAATTGCGCTTTAACATCTGTGCAGGCAATTACTGCATTTTATTCGAGCAGAATCAAAAATTCTAACTGGGTGGTCCGAGTTTTGAGTTACACTATAATTCTTCCAAATATTTATTAAATGAAAACATTTTTATATGCTGCGGAATTACTGACTTAAACTGAAATTTATTATATAGGGCAGACTAATAAATCAAAAAACAAAACTCTTTTCTTGAAATGCTTTACTTTTATAGAAACAAACAAAAGTTTTTTTAATGAATTTAAATTGAGTAAGCTTAAAACAAAAGAAAACGTTTATTTTAAAAAATTAACTTGTAAATTTATAGAAAGTTTTTTGTATGTAAAAATGCAAAGGTGTAGAACCTTTATAACTTTTTTATATAGCCTTAACTTATTTTACCCTATTTTAGGCGGTCATAAATAAGTATGGATATGTATTTTTAAATCTTAGTTGTGATAAGGCTTAATTATATTATTATATAAAGTTGAAATTTAATTTTTAATAAATCCTAACACAACAATTTTATTTATAAAACTGAAATACGTATGCAAACAAATTTAGTAAAATAGCATTTGTTTAGAAAAACTCCAAACTTTTGAAAATAAAGATAAAAGGTAACAATTACTGTAATTTACTGAATAAAAACCGCTAAATTTTCACCTTTTTCAAAACACAGAAACGCCAGTAAATGAATCACTAAACACAACAGCCAAAACCTAGCTACATAAAACCATTTTCTCCTAACCATTTCCAACAAAAGCGCATTCCATATAGCCGCAAACTCAGAAAAATGTAAGCCAAAAGTCAAGCCTTTGTTTCCAATACATATGGCGCGATCACGGCTGGCCCACAGTGACCTTTGCGGATCGTACCATGTTGAGCCGACGGCCGGAGGTCACTAAAGGTCAATTGATGCCGGCTCGTATATAGGAGCACGCTTTCGCAATTGAAACTTTTCGCAAATTTTTTTAATCGAGGGTTTTTACTGCGCTGGCATTTTTGATAGTCAAGGCGCTCACAGCATAGTTAGCTCGGTCACGCTCAAGTGATTTTGGAAGGAAGCTTTCTCGATTTTGCTTGCTGTAGTGAAAAAAGGGTTACGTAACACCTTTAGGCTAAATTGAGAGTTAAGCTTCATTACTTAGTTGGTTTAGAGTTATTTAGCAGGCTGATTGATATATTTTTTAATCACTTTTGATTAATTTATAGTCCAGTTTTGTTAATTAAGCTGGATTATTAAAGTTAAACTTGCATTTGTACATGCATGTTTTACGCTTTTTTCTTGTTGTAGTTTTAGGTTTCGATGAGCAAAATTTTGTGAGCGTTGCTGTTGTGTTAACCAAATTTGAGACTGATGTTTTTTTACCATAAAAAAAAAAAAAAATTGACAACGTTTTGATATAAAGTATGAATAAAATTTTCAGTTGTTACGTTGTAAAGCGGAAGATATATTTTTAGTTAATTTTAAAGTAATTTAAGCTTTATTACTTATAGTTATAATTAAGGTATTAAAACCAAAATAACAAAGAATTAATTAGAAAAAAAAAAATTAATCATATTTCAAATTAAGCTTTTTATACTTTAATCAAGCTTTTTTTTCAAATATATAAGTTACGAGAATTATGTATCATAGATTAAAAATATATTTGAAGAATTGACTGAAAATTTTTTGTCTACGGCTGTTAAAAAATAAATAAAACAAGTGTTTGTTGATATATAACTGAATGATAACTAATACTTTTAAATTAGTCATTGTTTTATCAACCATTCATAAAAACAATAATAATTAAATTTTATAGTTTTTGTTTACATTTTTATGGTTTTAAACCAGAATATTAAGCTTAAACTAAATTAAGAACTTTTATTTAAAATGTTTTTTTAAATTATAAGATAAAACAAGAACTGTCCATTAACTGAACTTTTTTATACTTAATTCAAAAAGGAAAAAATAACTAAATATCAATTAAAGCTCAGTTGTAGTTTAAAACTATGTAAGCATCTAGTTTTACAAGTTATAAGTTGCAGCTTCTTTGTTTTCTAAATTTTAAGCATTTGTTAACTGTAATAGCTTTTGAATTGAACAGTAACACTAAGTTATATGTGTAAAATATAAGTTAGGTTAATTCGATGTTTTTTTTTTTTTATTACTCACTTTTTTTACTATTTATATTTGATTCTACTTACAGTTTTATAACTATAAAACTAGGTCAAATGGACTAAATATATATTTCCAGTTTTGTTAATTTAGCTTCAAGCTTAAAAAAGACTATTTGTTAAGAAGTTTGTGTAAATAAAAAGAAAAAATAACTTAAAAAAAGTTAGGTGCAAGCTATTAAAAACAAATTCGCAGCCAACGCATTCATACACTTAAAATGAGTGTGGCCTCAGTGTTAGTCAGTACGTGCTGTTCTATAGTGCAGACGTTTCAACTTTTTCATTTGATTTTTTTGTTTTAGGTTAAATAATAGTTTTATTTATTTTTAGTTAGCCAATTAGTACAAGTTGGTTCCTTTTAAGAATGTTTAATCAAAAAAGTTATTATGTTTTTGTTTTAGGCTTTGTACTATTTTTTTTCTAAATGTACAAGTTTTTTTTTATGTTTAACTACATTCAATTCAAAACTTTATTTGGCTAAGTTGATACTTTTCAATATAAACAAAGTGTTTTTTTTGCCTAAAAATTTTTATTGTAAAAAGTTAAAGAATAACTAAGTAATTAGCTACATAAAGAAAATAATAATATTTTTGTCGAGTTCATTTAAATGTGTATTTGTATACATAGCTGTTTTAATTAGAAAAGTTATTAAATCTTTAAGTAGTTTAGTTTATGTATCTGTCGATTGTACTTGACAATGTTGGTATGTAAATATGTATTTGGATAGCATTGTGTTTAAAGCATGTGGTTTTCATAATGAATTGATTAAAAAGAACTTTTAGCTATGAAAACTTGAGCTTTAAGTTTTACTTATTTATTTTTTTTATTACGTTAAGCTTAATTTTTTTTATGGTAAACTGAAGTATTTATTATTGATTTTTATTCATTTTTTTTTTAGTTTTACCACATATTAAGTTATTTACAGTACTTTGTTTAATGAAAGTTTTTATTAATAAAATTAGTTTTAAATTTTTTTTAAAAAGTTCATATTGTTTACCTGTTTTTATGTAGTTTATTATATCAAACGTATAGTTTAACTAAGTTTAAGTCATGGAGTCTGTGTAAGTTGCAGTGAAGTTAAAAAACACATGTGTAAATTTTTTATTTAAACGAAATTGTAAAAGTAGTTGTATAAAAAATTATATAAGTTTAAACGTGTCTGTAATATGTTTTTTTTCAGTATAACCGTGTTTTACATTAGACCTTTTATGTTACAATAGTTCATGACTGCAGACATTGATTACAAAAATTACCAGCTTGGAAATTTACAGTTAAAGTACATGGAAAAAATAAAGCTTGATATACTTTATTAATACACATTTCATCCCTGATATATTTAAGTTTAAAGCTTTAATAGAAGTTCTTTTAAAGCATTTTATTCCTTTTTTAATAGCTATCTTTTTTTTTTTTAAGCTAACAGAACGTTTTACTGTTAAAAAAAACTGAAGTTTTATATAGTAATTGAAATTAAAACTAAATTAAGTTCGGAAAAACTGGAAACATTGTTTCACTTTTTATGTATAAAAAGTAACATATTTAGATATATTTAGAACAAAAACATAATGCAAAAAAAATATTTTTTAAATATATTTCAACCGCAAAATTTTAATACTACAGTACATTTTAATAAATTCTAATAGTAGACATCATAGTTAAAATATTTTATAACTCTATAGATTTCCAACAAATCTAAACTACTGAATTTTAGATAGTACTTTTTAACTTAAAAATGAAGATTTACTGCCGTTCTTCTTTTCATTCTTTTTCAGAATAAACTTTTAGTGGTTACTATAAGTTGATAAAATTTCAAAAAATTTAATTTACTGTGTCACTTGTCATCTATTGTTATCTTTAACAACCTGATTGGATAATATTTTGTTTCGTATATTTTTCATAACATGCTGTTCAATACCAATGTTTTTTAACAAAATACAAAGTTTTATACCAAATTTAAAGATTTACTAGTAAATAACTGTTTAACAAACATATCTACTGCAGATAAATTGTATAGCAAAGGTTTAATCTGGTTACAGGTTTATAACAAGTAAATGTAGATTTAACTTTAAACAAGTCTTAAATAAATTTTATAAGAATTTTCTACTACTAAATTGAGCACTAGACTGAACCGCACGACCATCAGAAATAGTTAACAACTTGACATTCTGCGATCTGGTTTCGTCGTTGTTAGGGTTCGCCGAGCAGCCACAGATAAACGTTGCTTTAATACGTAAGCACTAAGTCATATCGCAGGTTGTAGCATATATTGTTATTGATGATCGTACGGAGCATCTCGTGTGGGGTTTCCCAAACTTTTTTTCTAATGGCCCCCTTCAAAAAAAAAAAAAAACTAAGGCCCCTTGTACCAAGGTTACCCATAAAAGACAACTAAGACCTTTATTTTCTTTTTTTTTGCTCTTCATCAACAAATCGAGAATATCTAGTTTAAGTTTCAAAATATGACCTCATGGCCCTGTGGTGGGGCCAAAGGTAGGTAGGCATAAGTTTTTCTTTATCGCTTATGCCCCCCTTTGGTCCTTTTTGCAGCTCATGCCCCCCTCCCTTTTTTGCTCACCTTGGGAAACCGTGATCTAGCGCTTATTGTATACATCTCAACTTATCTAACAACAGCCGAAGTATTGAAACTAATAAATACTAATCAGTTCTTAATCGTATTTCACAGAAAACTTAACTAAAAAAAAACAAATAAAAATGAACACCAAGTACCTCATATACTTTTTAATCTTACTTCAACTCTGCCTGGAAAGTTTCGGTGGTTGGAAACACCACCATAAGAAGAAATTAGGCGGCAAAAGTCGCCACCGGAGGGAGCTTGGCGGGAAAGTGGGCAAGGTGCGCCGCAAGCGGTCAATTAACAACTTTCAGCACTTGATGAGGTGTTTCCAACCATGGATCGAGGTAAATATAAAAAAAAATATAAATAACAAATATATATATATCAAATGAACAAACGAAAATAAATAATAATATAAAACAATAAAAAATGTGAATTGAGGTTGAGAAAATAAGATGAAAATAGTAAAAATAATAATGACCAAAAACAAACGAAAAGGTGCACTTCTACTACGACTACGGGTGCTTCTGCGGTATGGGCGGTCACGGGTTCCCCCTGGACGAGACGGACGCTTGTTGCTACGTGCACGACAGCTGCTACGGCGACGACGTCATGGGCAGGTCGTCCTACTGGAACTCGTACAAGTTCCACTGCCACAACTCCACCGACCTCATGGAGGTGCTGGAGAAGAGCCATTGTGACGTCACAAGGAACGACGAGTACGAGATGCGGTTGTGCGAGTGCGACAGGGCGGCCGCCGAGTGCTTCCTCAAGAACAGGTGGGAAAGTTGCAGATGGCTGTGACGTCATAATAACTTTATGTCAACTATTTTATGACTTGAGGAAATGTAATCTAAAACTAATAAACAAAAACAAAAACTAAATTTATTTAAATAAATTTGAAAAATTTTAACAACAATTTGTGGTATGAAAACTATATTTAATAAATTATAGGTACTAAAATAAACCTACGTTCCAAAAAAAATATATATAAAACGACTTTTAGAATACATGAAAAGTAGTATAGACTCCTTTCACACATTTTGAAAAAAACTTAATGTTATACATTAAAGAACATAATTATAAGGTTATTTGACTAAAGACATAAAAAGACTTAAGATGAGTACAATTCTTGGTTTTAATCAAATTAAAATACATACAAATCATTAAAAAAAGTAGGAGTACTTTCAGTGACAGTAAAAAGATAATAATAAATATAAAAGTAAACTGAAATGTAATCTAAAATAAACACAATGTTGATATACAAAACAGGAAAACACTGACTGATGATCTTTATAACGTGGACACGGATCTTTGTTGTGACGAGGAGACGGGGGCTAAAAACTGTCCGATACAAGCGTCTCCCCACATACTTACCAGGTTTGATATTATATCTTTATTATCTTATAATAAAAATACATCTTTATATATATCTTTTAATTATGTTGTATACTCACTTTATTTATTATTATTTATTTGTAAGAACTGTCAAATACAATCATATCCTCACATGCTTACTAGGTTTGCAATTTATCTGTTGTATTTAGTATATTAATAATGACGTTGTTGTTCAAAAGCAGAGAAAGTTTGGTATAACGTATGATTGCTTAGTTAAAGTAATCGTAATAATAATTGGCTAAGTAAATATTTTATTCCAAAAGCGCTTGTATTTTTATTGTCGGATTTCGTAACATTTACAATACACATTAATTGTTTAAGCAACCAAAAACATCTAGTTATAGACCAAAACTTGCTTAAAAAGATAAATAATTAAACAAATATAAGCTTTAAGAGTATAATTTCAATTAAAAAAAAACACTTAACTTTATTTTTTGTTTTTCAAGTTAATGACGGAAGCAATGTTTTTTAGACGATAAAAAAGAAGTTATCTATCTGAACTTTTAACATACAAAAATTGTTGTATACTGTTTCCTTTGCTACTGCTAAACAAATTATTCATCAATTTCAGTTGTTTGCATTTTTCAATAGATTAAGAAAAAACATTGAATATTTGTTAAGCTCTGTATTTAACTTGATAACACCTTCATTCACTAGCAGTTTTAAAAAGTTAAAATATTTGAAAAACATAGTTATCTACAAAAGTACAAAAGTTGTAATATAGCATGAATTATAAGAAAGTCGTCAATGAAAAATAAATGAAACTATTACAAACTCTTAATTTAAACTACTTGCTGCTGTGAAGAGTGTTAAATGTTTTAACTTAACATATTTTTGGAAAAATATGCTAGCAGGAAAACAGTGACATATTTAGAATATGTTATAATTTAGAACAGCTCTTATTTGCACAGTAGGTTCAAAAGAGGGTCAAGAGAAAACTAACAGCTTTTGTCAAGTAGGAAAATAAATTAAGTTGTGTGAAGTTGATTTTTTCTTTTCAAAACTGTGTTAGTTATTTTTCTGCTTGAAGTACTTTAAAAGTTATACAAGTTTAAATGCGACTAACTTTGTTATTTTCAATTCAAAAATGCTTCACATGCTCTATAAATTTCTCAAAAATTGACAAGAAAAAACTACACAACTTCCTGAAATATTTATTTATAACTACATTTTACCGTTAGTCTTAAACATGGTTTGGAATCTACAGAAAAACGAGATGAACTATTTTATGTAAAAGTTATATATATAACTCATTATAAATTTCATCTTAAAAAAGTTTTTTGGTTTCAAAATATTCTTTACAGAATTTTTTTTTAAAGTTTTGGTCTTAAAAACAATTTTGTCTGTAAGTTAATCTTAACTTTCTTAATGTACATACTAATTATAATTCAAAAATGAGGATTGTCACTTCAAGGTTTTTGAGCTTTATGACCCTTTTTGTAACCTTATATTGTTCCTAAAGCACCATTGAACTTTGCAAAACGTTGTCAACTAAAAGAAATAAGATGCTAAACTTTAAATTTATAAACTTTTTTTGAACATTGTGCTATATCAAAAAAAAACGTTAAAAATTTTAGATATAATAGCATTTGGTATATTTTTGAGCAGTCGTTGAAAAGCTTAAAATCTAAATACATTATAATGCATTTTTGACAACTGTTAAGCAGAGAAAAAATCAAAAGTTTCCCGCAATTAAACGTAGATAGTTTCTAAAATGCAGTAAAACAGAAATATATTTAACATAGTTTTTAAAACAAAAACTTAGCTTATTCAAACTTTTTATACCAATTAGCTTGATTTACAGTGACCTAAAAATTTATTTAACGCCTGCTAAATAAAAATTGCAGATTAAACGATTGATATGATTTAACAATTTTTTCTCATTACAAAATTAAAAACATATATGTAATAGAAATATAGAAAATGATTTCATGACATAAACAGAATCACTTTCCACAGAGTCAACTTGAATGGCTTTTAAATAACTTATTGTGAAATTTAGAGTTTTAAACAAACACAACATATGTTTCACAAAGTCAATAAAATTATTTTCAATCATTAGCTGTAGGTTCAAAATGCAGAAAAAAAAAATATATGCACATGCTATAAAATACCATTGCAGGTTGTACGACTGCGACAGGAAGATAGACGAGAACAAGTGCTGCAAGAAGCAGGGCTACAACTCCTACTACAAGGAGTGCTGCAACGGACAGCTGCACACCAAGCCCGCGCCTTCCAACCTGCCTTCGAAGGCCATGAAGTGCTGCGACACGCGCTACTATGACGTCACAAAGCACATGTGCTGCTACGGCGTGCTGCACGACAGGAGCGAGCATGCGGAGTGCTGCGGGGAGGAGGGGCTGGTGGTGGACAGGAGGCATGAGGGGTGCGTGAACGGGACGGTGGTGGGCGGGATTCTGTAGTGAGGGCATGTGGAGGTTTGAAAGGGGAAACTGTGAAAGCAGGGTTGCTGGTTGAACGGGTTGATGAGTTTTTGTTTATTTTTATTTTTAGTGACAAAGTATTTATTTGGACAGTTTTTAATCAAGTCTTATCTGATTTTTGAAGAGACATACAAGTTTTTTGTAACATATAAGTTACTATTTGAAATTAATCTCTTGTATTTAGTTTCTTATAAATGTTTTACATATGATTTGTTTTATTTTTTTTAGCTGTACATATATACTTTAAAAATCAAAGGCATCAAATAAACTTTATGTTTATTAAACAAAATTTTTGTTCAACTTTTTTAATGAAGCTCATAATGTATGAAAATTTTACAAAGTTTTTGTGCATTAAAATTTTATAAAACATTAAAAGATAGTATTTAAGTTTCATATTTCATTTTTTAAACTTAATATTAGTTAAACAATCTAATGCTAAAAAAACATTAACCGCTAAACATGAAAAAAACTTGAAAAACATTTTGTGTAATCTATTAACTACATTATCTTTATGAGTATTCTACTGTAAAGTTTTTCAATACTTTTTATTTCAAAAAGTGTACGCATTAATTATTTTGAGATATTTATTTTAGCACTGCCAATATAATCTTTTTCGTGTCTTAAAACAAAAAGAAGCCTTAAACTGATTTGTTAAAGCCCAAAAAATCTAAGTAAAATTAATGTTTAAGCCATAAAAAATATACGTGTTAAAACCTTGAATGTTGGTTAACTTTTAATTAAACCAAAACAGTTTCAAAATCTCTGTACGATAAACCACAGTGGTTAAAAATAAACCATGTCGGTTAAATTTGAAAATTTGTAAAACACAGTACACGTTTTAATTTATTTTTCATTATAAAAACGTATGCTTCTTTAGTTTTATTGCGTAGTTTGTTTAATTATTTATTTACAACAAGTTCTACTTCATTATTTTTGTTATCAATAAGTTTGTCGATACTGTTTTGCGTTCTTAAAATTTTTATAAAATTTAAGTACTAACACTTTTTATATTGCATAAAGTTTGATTTACGCTTAGATGTGTGTTATTACCAAGTTCTTCATTGCATTTTAAAAATGTTATTTTAAATAGCTGTATAATTGAATTTAATAAAAAATCTAAGTTTAGATTAAAGATTATAGTTTGAATTAAAGTTTTAAAATATTTTAGAAAAAATTAGTTTTATAAATTAATTAATATTTCTATTTTGATAAAAATTTTTCTATTCTTAGAAATTTACTTAAAGCATGTCTCTTTTTTATTGTTATATTTATTTTAATTTTGTAATTAACAATGTCGTTGATACAATTTACACTTCTAGAAAAAATGTTATTTATATTCTATAATTAAATTTAATTTGTTGATATTTAAAAGTAAACTTTCTTCATAAATATACTTATAAGTAAAATTAAGTATATTTTAAAACGTATACTAAAATGTTTTAGTTTAAAACAGCTAAAGCTTACATTTACTGTATTTAATAATAACATAAAATAAAACAGAGCGTAATGTTATTTGTTTTTCTTAACTTTCAGGGTTTTTTAAAGTAGAAGTTGTATAAAGTAATTAAATTTACCTTAAAGCGTTTTTACCAATAGTGAAAATGTATTGAACAAACTCACATTAAAACACAGCCAAAATCGTTACATATTTCAAAAGCAATTATGAAACTACTTGCGGTGTAATGAAAGCATTTTAGACTTTCCAGTTGCATATTTAGGGTTAGAAATTTCATGTTTGAATGAAACGTGTTTAAAAGTTTTATTACATATTGGTTTATGAAATAACTGTGTATGAATTTGAAAATGACTTTAATGAAATGATTTTAATTATGTTCTACAAAAATTAAACTGCTTATTTGTTTATATTGTACATGGACTTAAAATTTGTTTATTTTAAAAGCTCATATTAAGAAAATCCAAAAGAAAAATCTTTTCGAAGTGTGCTACACCCGAATGCGTTAAACAACTTTCTACTTTAACTTTTTACTTTAAATTTAAGTATGAATTTGTGAACGTAGTTTTTATCGTTAGCATAGAAACAAGAAAAGTGTAATTAACAGCCAAATGTTTTAATCATTTTACGACTACAAACGCAATCCACACAAAGTTTACGTCATGACCATTAAAAGTACAAAAACGAATTATTTATAACATTGAACTTGAAATTTCTATTCACTTTGGGGCTGTACAAACAAAAAGCTGAATGCCAACAATTGAAAGCATGTTGGTCGTACGATTTGGTGATGAGAAACATTTGCGCTGTTCGAAAGTAAAATGTGCGCTAACTTGGACTGAAGGTTAAAAATAAGTAGAGCAGAAACACTTAAATAAACATATTTTAAATTCTTAAGGTCTTTTTGTGGAGATTTTTTCGTTCAATTTTTTAAAGTTTTATTCGTTAAATTTTATTAAAATAAACAAAAATCTATGGTAGAGGGTTGCCAAGTAGAAGTAACTCTGTAAATATATTGCATTTATAATCTTGTAGTTGTGATAAAGTAGGAGTATTAGTATATAAATTTATAATTAATTGATTATTCTAAATAGCAATTTTAAGCTGTTTGTATACTGAATCAAAACTTTATTTAACTAAAAAAAAAAACTTTTTAATATTACTCGTCTTGAAGTGTTTTAATATCGGTTATAACTACCTATTACTACAAGGTTTATAGATACTATTATTTTTATAAAATATTTACTACAAATCTGATAAAACCAAGCTAAATTTTGATAAAGGAGTAAATACCGAGCTTTCACGCAATGCAAACACAGATTAGTTTTTCATAATATTGTGTGAATGTTGTGAACAGTAAAATTAAAGACTTATGAGATGTAGTTAGTCTTTGTAGTTGCTGCATTTGATAGGATCTTTTATTGCTAACATTTTAAACTCTTATTCAAATGCCTTGTAGAACTTTGAATAACAGTAAATAAATTAAACTAATAATAAAGTATAAACAAATTAGCACACAAACATATTTTTTTATTAGATGTGTATGTACTGCCAAGGCAAGATTTCTTAAAATCGTATGTATTTATAAACTTAATGTTTAAAAAAGTTACTAAAAATTGTTAAACTAAAAAATTAATGATACAACTAGTAGTAAGCTACAAAGTTTTTTTTTTCAAAAATTGTATTGTTTTGAGGCAATCTTAGAAACATCTAAAAATTTGTACGTGTTTATAACTTTACCAATTATAGTGAAATAATTAGGAAACAACACATAACATATTAATTTTACATTACTATAAATTTATCATAATAATGACTTAATCTAATAACGCTTGTTACTGTTTACAACTATGTTTTTTTGATTGTAATTACTCATTAGAATATTGATTAATTTGTTTTGTGGTAAATCTAGAAACAAAGTTTACTCCTGCGCATAATCGTACGATTGAATTGAGAGAAAGTTATTGCAAAGTCGTATCCACTTAAAAGTCACATCTATGAATTTGATGACGTATAACTTTTTTTGTTTGACCACTAGAAGTTATGTCGTTGAAAACTTTTACTATCGTAAAGCCTATTTACGTCGTTTTACCGGACTTAGTTTATTTATTTTCTTTTTTCTTTTTAAACTTTGTTTATCCATGTGTAAATACTCGTGAGAATATTGCGTTTTCTTTTTGTGTCGAAACTAGAAACAATATTCACATAAACTCCTGCATATAATCGTATCGTACGATTGAGTTGAGAGAAAGTTATTGCAAAGTCGTGTTAATTTGATGACGCATCAAATATTACTGTTTGATTACCAGAAGTTTTATCAATAAAGTCTAATACTGATAAACAACGTAAAAAACTGACTTTTTTTCTTTCGTGGTGTATTTTAAAAATTTTGTTTAACAAAACTTAAATAAATAAAGAAAATTTTACATGTATATAAGACACTAAAAATTAAATGCTTAGTTTTCTAAACAAAAACAACTTGATGTCAAAACTTTTATAGTTAATAAGAATATAGATAAAATAACATATAATCTTGTATTATGAAGATGTTAAAAAAATCTGAAAATAAGCTTTGTGATGGTTTTAGCAATTCAAATTTGTTTATCTAAAAATAACTATTTAATTTAAAATTAAAATGAAAAATATATATTTTGCTTAAAAATATGTTATATAACTTAGCATAAAGAAATTGAACTACTTGATGTAATTCATATTGAAGTATGTACTACATTAACAGTTTCTTATTATCTTTAGTAATTTTGAAATGCATAAATAGAGATAACTTTTGTAAACTTATTACAAACAATTACTATAGTGTAAATTTAGATTATTTAAAGAGTAGTAGTTTTGATAAGTGTAAGCAGTAACTATTTTAATTTTAAATTGCTTGCGATTTGTTTCAAAATTTAGTTTTAAACTTATTTATGGATAGTTACTAATTATTTATTTTTTCATACCGTTAAATAGTCAAGGTATTCGTTTAAAAAAAGTGTTATGCTTTGGTTAAAATTGTTTACTGTTTTTTTTTCTCAGAAATAAAAAAAGTCTAAAATAACCTGATTGCATCAAGGTATTTAAGGCAACAAAATGATGGTTAACAATAAAGAGTTTAAGTTGGTACAGTAACCTGCCAACTAGGTACGCACTTTGAACACAGCGCAAAAGTGCTTACCCAACCGGCAGTGCGTAGTTAGGAAATTTTGGTCTTTAATTACCTATGTTAAGCCTAATGCAAACACGTTAGGAGCTACTAAAATAAAGTAATTTTAACAAAGAAAAACCTCCAAAAATAAAAAATTTAACCTTAAAAACAAAAACAAATGTTAAAAGTGTATAAGGAGTTTTGAGTATTTGTTGAAGACATATATTTTTATGTAAGTGTTTTAATTTTGTATATTAATATTCAACCGACAAAGTTTTTTACTTTCAATTTTCTATATTCTTGTACGTTTAAATTTTATATAATACATATAATTGTTTAATAATATTATATATATACAGATTTATGAAATTGTTGATCATGATTTTATCAAATTTTGACTGTTCAAAAAATTTAAGATTATAAGATTTTACTCCTGCTTAATTATTGTTTAGAAATATGATTTAATCATGGAGTATTTAAATGTCAATTGCACTATTCATTATGTTTTTTATTGATTTTTTGTTTTAGATTTTATATGTTTTTTTTTTACATTTATGTTTCAACCATTGGGTAAGTTACTGTTAATTGCACTGTTATTTTTTCATTCATCTCAATTTTGAATGACTTAGTGCTTTTGTTTCTATGTTTTAATCAAGAACGGGTCAAATAGGCACGAAGACACTTTTGCACAAAGGGTAACTTTTACACAAAGACACTTTTGAACAGAGGGTCACTTTTGCACGAGAGTAAAGAAAAAAAAATAACAAAAAATAAATAAAAGAAATAAGTTACCGACCGAGGCTAAGGGTTAGGGGTAACGGTGATAGTAAAAAAAAAATAGCTAATACAAATAACAAAAAAAAATGCAATATAAAAAAGATAATCAAATTAACTAAAATAAAACAAAAATAAGAAAAAAATTTACCCACCAAAGGGTTAGGGGTAAGAGTGACAGTAAAAAAATAATTAATGAAAAAATAGAATAAATAGAAAAATTCAAATTATTAAGAAATTTAAAAAAATCAAATGAAAAATTCACCAGTGCAAAATTGTCTTCATGCAAAAGTGACCCTTCGTTCAAAAGCGTCTTCGTGCAAAAGCGTTTTTGTGCAAAAGTGTCTTCGTGCAAAAGTGTTTCTTCGTTCATATTTGACTCCTACCGTTTGAATCATGGGATATGCAAAATTAAACTACACTGGTCGTTTTTTTTGTTAAATAAATAAACTGTAATATGTATTCTTTTATACTTGATTTTATGTACAATTTGAAAGTTTATAACTTACTTTATGTTTCTTTTAGTTTTAATATATTTTTGTATACTATAAATGATATTTTACTTTAGTAATTTCAGCTCTCTTTTTTAAAGTTTTTTTTTCAAAGTGAACAAAATAGTATTTTAAACAGAGTGTTTTTCAGGTAAAAAGTGCGTACCATAACGGCAGTACGTACCTATAAAGTGCGTACCTAAGTGACAGGTTACTGTATTTGAAACTTAAGTTACTAGAAATAACAAATACTTTAATTATTAATTTTAAAACTAAAATTATACTAATAAGATATGTATATTTATGAAGACAGATAAAGTATTAACTTTGAAAATAAGTTTAGTAAAAACAGTTTATTTTTTTACAGAAAAACTTATCTTAACAATTTTTTTTAAATAAGTGTTTGTTAACTTCAAAGTAGTATGAAGGCTTTATTTTAAACTGAGCAAACGAGCTTTATAAGTAAATGTAGTATCGTTTAAAACTAAAATATGTCAATTAAAAAAAAAAGCGAAAACTGTATTAATTATTGATTGAATCTAGATTAAATTATGTATATCATCATCGCATACCACTTTAAGCTGGTTTCTTATAAACTAGATCTAGAATTATATTCTTTATTTATACTTATAGACTATTAAACTTTATACTAAATAGATTAATTTAGTTTTATATCTTATATAAAACACTATGTTGTTTCAATGCTGTTATATTATAATTACTGTCAGACAATTTGCAAACTACTTGTACTCATTTACTATTGAAACAATTTAAAATGAGTTTACTTATTTAAGTTATCAAACAGCAAAAAAAGAATAACTTTTTGAAAATGATTTTTCTTAAAGTCAATTGTAAGTTGTATAGTATATGTGTGTATTATGTTATATGATAAAATATCAATAGTAATTTTAAAAATAATCTCGAAAACTATTATTCAAAAGTTTAAGTTTTACATTTAAAGTGTTTTCGAAAAACTTTATAGACATATCGGAAGACTTCAAATATTTTTTTGCTCTAATTTCTAATTTGAGAAAGCAGTGAAAATTTAATATAAATAAAATTATATATATAATATCTTTTACTAAAATAGTTAAAGCTATTTTGGATATTTTTTAATTTGGTATAAAGTTTCTAGATGGAAGGAAACAGTTTGTTAGCTTTCGAGGATATGAGTCAACTTGTGAAAATGTGAAGTTGGGGCACAAGGCTCAGTATTAAGACCGTTGTTATTCCTTATACACATAAATGACTTACAAAACAGTAATAGTCTTAAAGTCCTCAACTTTGCAGATGATACAATGTTATACAAAACATTCACAAAAGACACATACCTAAATGACAGTAAAACTTTTAACACAGAACTAAATAAGGTACAAAATTGGCTTATGGAAAACAAACTTAAACTACTTAATAAAAGAAGAAGCACGATTCTACACCAATCAAAAAAAAGTTTTTGGAAAAATATAGAACTTAATGTTAAAATAATAAATTGTTATAACAAACACAAATAACTATAAATATTTGGGAATAATTTTAGACATAAATTTAAAACGGACAGAACACATAGAAACTATAAAATCAAAATTACAAAAAACTTTGGGTGTATTATATAAAACAAGATATTTCTTTAATGAAAAAGCTTTATATTTAATCTTTAATTCTTTATCTATCAGCAATTTTAGATATGGCTTGTTGTGCTGAGGAAGGGCAAATAAAGAATGTATAAATGATATCAATTTTCTCATAAACAGAGCACTTAGATGCATACATTACAAGAAATATGATGATAGTGTAAGAAAATTAAAAACTCAGAAAAAAAATAGATGTTGAAAGTCTGTATCTATATAAATTAGGTCTGTTTATGTTTAAGTTTAATAATAAATTGTTACCAGATAACTTTAATAATTACTAAAAGTGTAAAAAATGTCCATAGTTATCATACGAGGTCTTCAGAAACAAATTTTTTCCTACCTAAATTCAAGAGCATAATAGGTCATAAATCGCTATCCTACCAAGGAAGTAAGTTATGGATTAAGTTACCATTATATCTAAAATATATCAGTCATTTTGGATAGTTCCAGGATGAACTTAAAAGTTATCTTTTAAATAATGATTCTAAAGGTCATTAGTGATCATACCTACTCGTATGTTTACTTTGTTTAAAGAGTTAATAGTATTTGTCATTTAATATCCAAATTTTTTTTTTTTTATATTTTTGTTTTTTTTGTTCGGAAGTTGATTTGTTTACTTACTCTAACATTGGTTTAGTCTAGGTTTCAGCATTTTCTATCTGGTTATATCTTAAGATTATTCTTTAAGATTACTATTTTGAATTAAGTTCAGAACACTTAAAAACTTCTTTTATTTTATGCTCACATTATTTTTTTCTTTTTTAGTATACAAATGTAAAAAAGTAATTATAAATGTTTTTACTTTAGTAGAAAATAAAGTATTCAAATAGTAAGGTAAGATAACTGTTCAAAGCAAACTTTTTTTTTTTGTTTTTTGAGAAAATTAAAGAAAAAAACTCTTCATTTTATGTTTGCAAACTTTGCTTGCTTTCTATTATAACAATTTTAGAATTTTTAGTTATTTAGTTTATATTCAAAAGAAAATAAAAATAATATTTTAAAATAGAAGAAAATTGTTGTTGTTATTATCATTAATGTTAAAATTATTACAGTTTTTATCTTTTTTCCTATTAAAAGGATAAATTTTACAGTATTTATCTTCATAAATTATAAAAGTTAAGTTCAGTTATTGTAAAAATAACTTCTTTAAAGTTCTTAAATAAAAAAAAATACAATAGTTTATTTAACTATTCAAATGTAAAATTGTTTTTACTGTTCAAGTTAAATTATTTTTAATAAAAATACTAAAAAAAATTTTTTTTTTAATTTCAGTGTATTACATTTTACTTTCTTTAAAGAAGTGTAACCTATAATTAAAGTAATCACACATTTGTTATTAGTGTTGTCTATCTACTTTTAAAAGTTAATTTAAAGTTGTATATATATTTTTTAGTTCATATGTTACTAAACAAGGTTCATAGTACATTCATTTAATTTTCGTTTAGTTTTATTTTCTTTCAATTTTTATTTCGTTTAATTGATTGTTTATTATTAAAGATATAAATATTTAAATGATAAAAAAACGTAATAGGTCGTAAGAAACTTTATAAGCATGTGGAGTACGACTGATAACCGAAAGTGTTGTACACCAGGTCCTTAGACCGAACTTTTTAAGCGCTTTTTTATCGTTCAATAAACAATAAAAATACGTTCCAGCTTCATAGTAATTTTGCAAGCTTTATATTTTCACTTAAATTTCAATTCTTTAATATTTAATGTTTAGTCAGATTGATAAATCTTTTTTTTTTAATTAATTCATCTGTAACTAGTTTAAACAACAATCAAAACTTATATTTCTAACATTTTAATTTGTTTGCACTTTAAAATTTATTACGATCCAGGGTATTACTCTTACCCTGAAAAGACTTTAAGTAAAAACTAAGTAACTTTTCATAAACATAAGACGTTATTATAGACTAGATTTATACAAAAAATAATAATACGCAGTAACTTAAGGTCTGTAAAATAATTTTTTAACTAGTGAACATAGGTAAGTAAAAGATAACGGGTCTTTCTAGTTAAACAAAAATCTAGAATAAATACAAAACAAACTATAACATGAAAAGCATTGTAATAGAATTAATTTTAGCATGGTTTTTATTTATAGTATATCAAATACTTATATTTTATATTTGATTTTTAGGGAAATTGTATCGAGTTCTAATACCAAATAAGCTTATTTCTGTTTAATTTTGACCTAAAAATTTATTTGTTTTATAAAATAAAGGAGTATTTTAAATTTCAAGATAAAACAAATATTTCTAGATGTAATATTGGCTACAAAAACTCTAATTTTTTAATTTTTAAAGCGTTACAGCTTAAACTAAATAAAAAGTAAGTGTTAAGATATACGCCTTTGTACTTTTTTTAATGAGGCAACTTAGGTTTTTTTTTTTGTTAAACATTTTTAGAACCGTAGTTTAAACTTAACTAACAAAATTGGTTTTGAAACCAAAAAAGTGAAATTTTTTACGAACTACATTTAAAAAAAATCTTACAATGAAGATTGTAGATGGTATCTACTGTTCAAGTATAGTAAGTTTAGTATCAATACCTAAATGAGTTATATTAATAATAAGTAAATACAAAATATTCTTAATATTAAGCAGTTTATTAAATTTTATACATTTTAAACAGACCTACAACGAGATGTAAAACAAATTAATTAGTAATAATAAATATTATATATATGCATATTTATTTAAGCTAGATAAATTTATAAAGCATACAAAAAATTATTTTAAAGCTTGCATATAATATATTGTTTACAAGCCGAATTTATACTTAACTGATTATTTAAAATATAACAATAACTTGAAAAGTATAAACAGAAAATATTCATTTAAATTGTTCACAAGTTTAAAGACTTTAATACGACTGATTATGCAATTTTAACCGTTTAAAACTTGTCTATTCTCCTATTTAATTTATATTCAACTTTCTTATAAGTTGATAAAAAATCAAGCATTTCTTTGATTCTGCCTCTCAACTTTTTACTCAATTTCACCAAATTTTTAACGACAGATTTCGTTTTATCACAGATTTGCGCAATTGCGATCTATAGATTCTGATAAGCTTCATATTAGCTGCTAGTTTTACGACTACTCTCATGAGAATTCTGATTTTCGGCACAACTATCTTCGCGTAACGTCTGAAATACTTGATCAACTTTTTGCACTTCCAAAGCTTTTCAATCCGATAGAACGGAATCCTCGTGACGGATAAGGACGCGTCGAAATGGTGAATGTGCTTAGTCCTGGCGTCGAGCAAAAACCATTCAGAATTGCGGATTATACTTTCGATTTGTTGGAGAGTCTTTTTAAATTGCAAACCAACCGGTTCCATTACTGAAAATAGTCTTTAATTACCTTTAAGAAATAAAACGATATGGTATAGGTGAGTCGCGCTAACGACAGTATTTACAAAACGAGAGCTTTTAATGTTTTTACGCAATTTTATTTCATAAAATATTTTAAGCCAAATTTTTCTACACACTGAATTAGTTATATTTGAATATTAACTATAAAAAACATTAATAAACAAAAAATAACAGATGTATATACTTTACTTATAATAAACATTTGAATTACTTACTGCATAACTATAGAATATAGATTATTTTATTCATTTCACTTAATATCCTAGCTTGAAACAGTTAAAAATATTCTCAACACAACATTGGAGCATATTGTTATAAAGTTTTATGTTCTGAAGTCTAATTAAGATTCAGCTTGTGATTAATTGTCAAAAAACTAAACTGAGATAAAATGTTCGTTTTAAGAGCAATAAGTTTTGAGCTGGCGTTGTATACATATCTTCAACTTGATCATGACAAAATTAAACGTTAGATTTATAGTTTATTTTTAGTACTTTACTTATTAATTTTTACTTATTAAAAATAATAACTTGTTAGCTTTACGGCTTAAACTTTTATTACTTTAAGTTTTTCATTTAATGTTATTTAACTAATTTAATAGTTAAAAAACACGCTAATAACAATATCGATTAAAAACAAAAGATTGAAAATTTAAATGTTAAAAACTTTTGTTTTAGATATTTAAGTTGACCAACGAAAACTAAATTTTGTTTTTATTTGATAGAATATATTAACTAAACGAGCTGTTAAGTTTGAAACAAAGCTATCATTTCGCTTATAATATGAATAATGTTTAGTTTTAAAATGTATATACTTTACTAAAACCTTTTAGCCTAGCTTTCTGTATTGTTAGTTCTATTATACGTAAACTTTAAACCCGGGAAAAAAGTCATAAATATACTTTTTAAAGTTATTAGTGTTTTTTTTTTAGTTATATCAGAAACGTCTATTAACACTTTGTTGATTCTCAAAGTAAAATAAAGCAAACTGGGAAAACTGAAATATCTTATGGTAATGAGTTGGACAATAACTTAAGAGATTAATTAGTTTTAAACTTTTATATGACTATTAGTACCCCTTAAATGAAAACCTTAAGACTTCACCGAAACAAATACTTTAAATTTAGATTACTACACTTGAGATAGAAAACATTTGCCAGAATTTCAACACATTTTTTATGTTTGCCGCCTAACAAATAAAAAAAAACATAACTTATGGATGGTTATATGAAATTTTTTTAACACAGTTAAGGGGTTTTTTATACAATTAATTTTTGAAGCTTTTTTGTAAAAAAGTTCTTTATAAAACAATTCGAGTTTCAGTTTAATTATAAAAGTATTTAAAACTGTTATTTATTTGTTATATAGTTATATAAAAATAAGCAGCATAAACATCTTACACTCAAAAAAATTTAAAAATCTTAATCATTTTGTTTCATTACTTGAAGAGGTTCTAATACAAAAAAAAAAGTTTCTAAAACAGTAGTGTAGCATTGAAGATCTAAATTTAACAAATCCGCATTATCATCATTGTGAAAAAATTCAAAAATATGTAACAGCATTTAAAAAAAAAGTTAACTGCAGTGTTGAAGCACGCTTTGACAAAAGTACGTAATTCTTGCGAGGACTGCGCGCTTGCTCGCTTAAAAATTTCGATTTTGTCATTTTGCTGGATGGTTTACATTAAGTACGTTTTTCAATATATAATGTTCAAAATATGGTGCTGAAGTTTATACAGCTCCAAAAATAGTTAGCTATGCTATTCAGAAAAAGCTTGTATTGAAAATTTGTATATATTTAAATGCAGCTGACACAGATTAGGCTTGAATCTTTAACATTACAAAATTTTTGAATATAAATAATAGAAAAAGTATATATAATGAAAGTTAACAATGTGAATGTGTTTTTTGTAGGACTTTATGACAACGAAACGTTTTTTTAAAGCTAATATAATAAGTTATTTTAATTTAGTTTGGGGTGGTTCGATCCGGGCCCCATATAAAGCAGGTTATTTAATAGCTCAATCCTATTTCCTGTATAGCACAGCTCCAACATATAAAATATATTGCTATGTAATTGAAGTACTCTAGTTTAAACTTAATTTGAAATAAAAGCCATTATCCTATTCAAAATATTTAGTCAAATTAACTTTTATTTCAAATAACGCGAGTGAACTTATAATGTTGCTTGCTCAAAAATATTTAGCTAACATCAAAATAGAATAACCGTAAAAAATCACAATCAAAAAAGTAGAACGCTATAAAGATTGTGGAGTTGTATTTATTTTAATTAAAATTGGATAGACGGTTTGTTGCATTCAAAATTGTGACATTTAAAACTGATTTTGTTTCAAAAGAAAGTTAGATTTTTACAATTTCAGTTTAGTGAAATATCAGTTAATTATGAATATCATTGGTATCTAGTGCTATTTCAAATTTTACTGCTATACTGTATGACGTTATTCTGGTAATCTAAATTGTTTGTTATATTAATAAAATCATAAAAATGGTTATATTAATAGACATATACTTTTTTACTATATCTTTAATTATAATAGTGTTACAAAAACTGCTAACCAATTAGCAGTTTATTAAACACTTTTACACACTAAACAGACCTACAATGAATGCATTACATATAAATACGTGACAATAAAAATTACTACAATAACAGTTATCATTATAAAAACTGTTTATATGTTCATTGAAATTGAAATTATTTTCAGCGCTAGCATAATACTATGTTGGCCAAGAATGTGCTATACTAATCATTTTAAGCTTATAAATAACGATAAAGAAGAAGATATACATTATTTTCTTTTTAGTTTTGGTAACTACATGTGGCTATGACGAGTCTTAGACGATTTCCCATCAAGTTTATCTTTTTAATCACCCTATACTCAACTCTATCACAAGTTGATAAAATTTTACTGACTTTTTTTTTCTTCGTCTCTGATTTTTACAAAATTTTATCAAATCCTCAACTACATTTCTGTCTGCTCCGCGCATTGACCGAATTGTGACCTAAAAGTTTTTACACGTTTCAAAACAGTTGCTAGGTTTTTGATTCTTATGACGATTTTTATAGCTTTCGGCACAACTATTGAAATTCACCGCCTTAATAATTTGATCAATTTTTTGCGTTTCCGAAGCCTCTCACGCCTGAATTTTTTTGGACAGGGAATGGTCAAAATAGTGTCTGTATTTTGTTCTGTCGTGAACTAAAAACTGCTCAAAGTCGCTGAATATGGACTTACTGAAGGGCTGTTTCATACTTTGCTTTCATCGTTTAATCAAAAGTAAGTCAAAAATAATAATTCCTTTTAGAAATAAAATGTTATTGCATAGAAAAGCCACATAAACTTAGTTAATTGAAGAACATTGTATGTTATTGAAAATTTGCTTTTTATGTATGACACATTTTCATTAAAGATCTTATAGAAAGCTAGTTTGTGTGGGTTTTTATAAATGTTCTCTTTTAATCATTTAAGCTTCAGTTTATATATAAAATTATTTATGTTATTGTATAGTTATCAAGTAAACTAAAAGCTTATTTTTTATTCACCCAATAAACTTTACAAACGCTATTACTCGGACTGGTTTTAAAACAAAAACATTTTAATAAAACACTTGTAGAGCTTGTATTCTTTTATCAGATCTGTATTGTTATTTTAGGTCGAAAAGTGTAACAGTATTATTAAGTAATTGAACTATGCTTTAGTAAAAATACGTAATTTGATGGTTAATAAAAAAAGTAGTATTTTAATGTTAATAACATCGAATTTTGGAATACTATTTGCATCATGCAAACAACAAAAATGTACTGTTTTAAACAAATACTTGGATTTTAGCTTTCTTACTGCGAAACATAATTTGTTAAATAAACAAATAGTATTTTTTGTTTTTTTTTTCTGATGTAGTTTTTAAACTATTGCTTAAATGTTTTAGTATTAAAACACCTACACACTTTGTTGTTTAATCATTTAAAGTTGTGCTACTTATTGCACAGAGAAACGTCATTGGTTTAATTTAGTAATTTTTTAATCGTTGCTGTTATGTCTAAGCTGATATGTTGATTCAACGGATCTTTATTACCAAGTAGTGTTAACAAAACATTGCTAAAAATTTAAAGAGTTAGTGATGAAATTCACATTAGAAAGAAAAGTTTATGTTATATTTAATTCTTTTAATGAAATTTAAATTGTATATACGAACGACGCAAGGCCATTTAAAATTTATTTTGTTAATTGTTTAATATAAATTGAACCATAATAAAACACAACAAACAAATAAGGGTAATTGAATGATAATACAGTTGTGTTGAATTATCATCAAAAACAAATAGACGAATAAGTTTTGGCATTTATTTAGTTATGGTAAAAATAAAAATTGCATATTAATCTAAAAGAAAAAAAGTTAGGCTTTATTTAAATTTTAAATCCTTAGTATAAAATCAGACAGCTGAATTATTCAAATTTTTTTATAATACCTAAAGTGATAACATTTTGTAACACACAAGATAAATCGAATAACAAAATAATTTAAATTTGAAAGTTTATTTTATCTAATTTTATAGTTATTAAAAGTTCTTTAAACTATACACAATAAGTATAAAGCAATTATAAAAGTCAGATAAAAAAAGATAACAACGTTTCTATTTTAAACTCAAAGACATTTTTTAACAAATTTAAAAAACAATTATAATTTAGTATAATATTTTTTTACAAATAAAACATAGAAAGTCTTACTAGTTTAGTTTTTTATTTAATATAGTTACAGATTCTGAAAATAACAAAGAAAATAAAATCATTTAAGATATATTTTGTTTTAACCAAATAAAAAAAGGTTTTGTAGTTTAAAAGTTTGATAAATTGTGAAAAACATGTGCATAAAATATGCAAATTTTTTATTTTGAAAATATACAAAAACTCTCATCACCTACTTTATTGGTTTATAAATAGTAATTTCAACGGTACAAAAGTGTTTTTTTAATTCAGTAAAAAAGTTTTAATTAATTTAAAGTTACGCACAAAGTTATAAACGAAATTGAGTACACTTCAGAAACAGTCAAAAAACTATTTACAATTTTTTTTATTAACTGTTGATAAAAACTTTAATGATAACATAAGTTTAAGGATCTACTCAAAAATTCTTGGTTTGAAAATATATAAAGGTTGTTTAAAGTAATTTAATGCTAAATAAAAACATACTATTTAGGCTTATTATATTAGGTAAGATTAAACTAATAACTGAGCACGAAAAATATTTCAAAATTATTCATTATAACTCTACATTCTTGGAAACTAGTAGGCTTTCCGAGTATCTATTTTTATAGCGTGAACTTAAAATTCTCTTTCGGTAAACGAAAATAATCTGCAAAATCATAACTATCAAAACTGATACAAATACCATCAGTAAAACGAAACTTGTTGAGTGCATGTTTTCTTGATTCTGAACAATGATCTCTTCGTTTAGTTGAGAAAATACAGACTTCATTGACAACACGTCGTCTGTGGAAGCCGTTAAATAAATCTGTTTTGTTAAAAAAAAATTACTTGACAAAATTTTTGTTGAAGTTATTCCTCTTTTGTTACCGTTTTACATAAACGAATTTCTAATATAGTAGATAAATTATATTGAAACTATTTTTTTGTTGGTTTTTGTTTGTAATAGAAAACGAACTAATAGCTATTTATTACTGGTGCGCCTTAAGCTCATAAAGTAAAAGTAAAAAAAAAAATTTAAATATGTACAATTTTGAATTAAGACTAAAAAAAAAAATACAAATAACTAAAAGCTGGTTACTTATAAGTATGTTCAGAAAATTGTTGTTAAAATTCTTAATTGAAAAAAGTTGAGAGTAATGTTACTTAAATTTTTATAAACTAAACTAAAACATTCAAAAATGCTGAAGCCAAATTAAAAAATGTTCTTTACATTTGTTAAAAATATTTTTACCGTTTTTTTCTCAGAGAAATACTTAATTGTAAAGTTTCGTTTTTCCAAATGACTATTTATATTTTCCAAAATTTGAGTTTTATTTTTCCACTTTTCATTTAATTTTTGAACTATGAAAAAATTAGTTATTAAAAAGTGGCTGTTTTACATTCTTTCGCATAAAAATGTATCCTTTAAGCTCAGCAATTTAATTTGAAAGTAAAATACTCTTTTTGAAAAAATACAACTTTAAAGGACTCTTGTAAATTAGATGCATCAAATTATTTTCAAATTTGTAAAAATAGTTTATTTTAAGAAATCTAAATATATTATTTCTCTTACTCTATAAGTTTACTTACCTAATACTATATCGGGCAGTATGGAGAATAGTACATATAATTCTTGATCAATCGGAATTAATTGTATTTCTCTGCTTATTCTTAAATAACTAGTTTCTCCTACTTCAACTAATTTTGAAATGAAGCTATCTAAAAGGTAATTTACTAAAGCACGCTTTAAAATACATATTATAAAAGTTCGTTGTAAAATTAACATTAGCTCAACTTTTTCAGTTGATAAGAACCTTACTAAAAAACAGTTTTATTATTTTTTTTAAGTAGTACAAGGTTTAAAAATAATATAAAAACAAAAAATAATGATCTATACTAACAAATACTTTCAATTTTTTTTAATTTATTAGATGGTTCAAAAATTAATTTGACAACGGTTATAGCAATAACACTTTTTTTAAATTTTCCAATGAACTTTGCTAAATTAAGCAAAACTTAATTTTGGTTTTAAATTTCATAATTTCTAAAAGTCTTAAACAACATTTACATTACCTTTGAACGATGAAAAGTTCACAACTTCTCCCTTTGTTGTGTTTTTGAACTTGACAGCGTACAATTCTAATGAGGTGGTTATGTAGCACTTGGAAACATCGAAGTCGTCCATATTGACTTGCGAATCGAAAGAGTGAAGAGTTATTTCTGTTACAAATCTTGATTCATCCTAAAAGATTTATCATTTTTATACAAACTATGTAAATTTTTTGAGTGAATAATACGCACAAAAAGTCAAAGATTTTTATTTAGTGAAAGCTGTTCGTTTTAGTTTGCAAAATACTTATATATAAAGAGCTTTAAATTTTACAGATGCATGTTGAAAATAAAAACAAAAGCAGTTAGGTAATAAGTAAAGTAGAAGTTTAACAAAAAAGCTCGCACCATACAGCTAAACTGCATGACACAACAAAAGGCATTATAAATGAATCTGACCTTATGGTCACTGTTAACTTCATGTTTAATCTTTGATGAAATGATATCTTTTGAAACAAGGTCTTGCTCAATAATCAGTGTGTTTTGTACTTCGAGCATCTAAACAAAAATTTTTAATATGTTTTAATAAAAGTTAACCAAAATGTTTAACTAAATTTAATCTTAGGTTTTCTAGCTTTTACTGAATGTAAAGTTTAAAGTTTCAAATTAACATTAAGCAGTTTAAAAACTGTATACTGTATACAAAAATGATTTTTTTATTAAAAATTTATGCAGATAAGCAGAGAATTTTTAACTGTTTATTCGTTTATAAATACCTAATTTTATTTCAAAGAGACTTAATTGCAACCAGTTATTTCTTTAAAAAAAAATTTTTACTAGCACAAAAAATTAAAAACTTATATTTAAGATAATCGTACAATTTTTGTGTTAAAAGAAATATATTTTACTCAAAACCTTAAATACATTTTTCTAAACATTTCTTCTTTTAAATACCTGATCATTCGTATAGTTCTGTTTGTAGTAAATAGTTCTAATATTTTTTCTTTCCTCTTCATCTTTGTAAAAATTACTTTTAAAATAAGTTCTAAAGGGGCTTCCATCGAAATAACCCGCGTATTCATATCGATCAAATGACATAAAATCGAGGATGTTCTTTTTTGTAAACTGTAAAGTACGATAAAGTTAAATTAGACTCAAAAAACGCTTCTATGACTATTACAATATTTACTTCCTAGTTGCTTAAGAATACAAAAAGAAAAAAAGAAATGTTTTTTAGATGTTTATTTAAGTTTTTGTTATCGAATTTAAAATAAACAAATGAAATGTTTTATGAAGATTAATAAAATAAAGCTAGCTTTACAAATACTTAGACAAATAGACGACAACTTTAAAAAATCTTACTATCAGTATGTCAAAAATATTAAAAAACCTCCACTACATGAACTTACAAAAGTCAGTTCTGCAAAAATTTTTTTGTAAAAATCAATAGATGTATAACTTTTTATTTCACATGTTTCTCCAGAAATTAAGTATGTTATATTATTCGTTTCGTCAGTAATTCTACAAAGATAATATATAATTGCTAGTTAAATTTAAATTTGTTTAAAAATATTTTCGATAATATGAACTATTACTTTAACTAACTAAATTCAAAGAACTACATTTTATTACCTTTTTTTTTATAATGCCTATAAACTGTATGTAACTTTTTTATAAAACCATTCAAAACAATTTTTAAATGAGTTAAACTAAAAAATTGATAAGAAGTAAAAAAAAAGCTAAGTAAAATTTACTATAAATATCCTGAACATGACGTTAAGCTGTTCTGGTGTACGGCTCGATAACTGAAAGGTTTTTTTCGTGCACCAGGGCCTTAGACCAAACTTTTTGAATATTTTTGTCGTTCAAAAAACAATGTACTATAAAAAACTAGCACGTCTATGTCATAAATTACATTAACCCGTAATACGTTTAAAAGTCATGTCAGTCGTTTTTCATTATTGATTTTCATTTATTAAACTACTTTTTACTGTATTTGAATAAGAATATCTTAATTAAAGCACTGAAAAGCTCTTTGAGCGAATCTTAATTTGCTAAACAAACTATTGAAGAAGTAAAATGTTTATTGTCCTATTTTTACAACGTAGAGATATTTGGTTGTATTTATAAAAAATAAACTTTTAGATAATAAATACACATTTTAAATATTTAATAAAAAATAAAACAAATGTATATATTTTAATGTATAACTTAAAAACATAGTAGTTTTATAATATAGTATAATATTAAACTAACACATCTGTTTCATAGTTTACGTTTACCCGAGATAGGTTTTTACTCAAATCAAAAATAATGTCACTGGTCACGGAATGATTTTTCGAAAGCAGATTTTTTTCAGTCGAAACGATACGAAGTTTTGTTTTGTTTATGTGGGGTAAAGTTAAATTCGATTCATCTTTTCGACCTGAAAAATCTTAAATTAAAAACTACTAAATACTAATAAAATTGTTTTAGTATTGATGCAAGTAATTGAAATTTATACGAGTTCTTGAATGTTTTTCTATTCACTGCTAAAAGTTTTTCAAGTAAGTAGTTTTTTAGGATTAACTTCATCATGTTATATCAAAATATTAAAATTACTATCAAACATAAAATATTAAACAAGAGATAACTAAATTTTCAACTGACACATATCACCATCTACAAGAAACATAAAATTCAACACCTAAACAAATATTTAAAAGTAAACATTCATAAATGTTGCAAAATCTGCGATAAACCGTTGATAAAAATATTATTTTACAAAAGTCTTCATTTATTAATATTGTAGTAAAACGAACTATAAAACAAATTCATTGCAAACTTTATAGACATTTAAAGACACTAATTTTAACTTTAATTGCGGCTCAGTGGAACAAAAATATCTACTAAAACAAACATAAAAATAGCTAACCTTTGCAAACAATGTTGTGAGGCTCCTCAATTTCTCCTTTAAAGTAATCTCTAAAGTATTCAGTAATTCCAAAACGATATAGTTGCCTTTTTCTGTTTTGATACATGTTCTCAAAACTAACCTTAAAAAATTTCAAAACTACTGGTTAAAATTTTTTGTAAAATGTTTAACTTTAATATTAGAAAACATTAATCAATATAACTAGGCAAGTATCAATTGTGTTAAAAAAACTAGCTGTGTCTATATACTATGAAAATGCTACTAATTTGTATACTTAAGAAATCTACGTAATTTTGTTTCAAGCTTTTTGGTTAAACATCTTTTAATACTAAATTTATTTATTTACACTAAGGCAACGACGTTTCACCCCTAAGGGATCTTCAGGCCTGCAAAACAAAATAAAAATAAGACGATGGATAGCTAAAAATATATAAAAATGCAAGAAATTATAATCAAACTCTAATTAAATTAAAAATCATAATATCAATACAGTATTATTACTAGATAATTAATTAACAAAACTAGAAAAACTATAAAAATGAAAAAAAAAAATTTAAATAGCATTTATACTTACAATAGTTGATTTGTTCTATACATATTTAGATTTAGCTTATAACAACACCAAACAAAATGGCGTTTAACAAATAAGGGTACAAGCAAAAACAACAATAAGGGATAAAATTTTTAAATACCCTAATTAAAAAAAATTCTAAAGTGCGGGCAGGTGTAGAAGAGCTCTTGTTTTTTATCAAAGGTTCTTAGGTCTGTAGACAGGCTATTTAATCTTTTCTCTATCATTTTGGGAAGGTTTTTCTTGATTATCGTCGGTTGGTTGGAGTTACTGCTGATGTATCTGATTGAGGAGTTTTTATTTTCTATATGGCATATAACAACTGTTTGTTAGGTCTAATGTGATGTCCAAGAAGTTGCATCTAGTCATACCAATTTCCATTGTGATGTTAATGTCGATGTCTTTAAAGATCTTTATCGTTTGCTTTTTTATTTTCTCAAGGTCCTGGTTGTTTTTCTGCTTGATAATTGCCAAGCCATCATCCCTATATAGGCCTATCTGGTTTGACATGTATGTTTTCCCTAATCTATCAAGAATGTATAGGCCAATAAAGTCGCATAACTCAGCTCCGAAATATGACCTCATAGGGACGTCAAAAGATTTATGTTGCAGGCTTGAAGATGCCTCAGGGGTGAAATATCGTTGCCTTAGTGTAAATAAATAAATTTGATTTGCCCAAGGAATAGTCCTTGCATATACCTAAATATGTTTTTAAGGTATGTAGTTTACAAAATAATTTGTAAAAAAAATAATATACAATTCCTAAATTAATTAATAGACGCTTTCAAGATCATTAGATTTGTCAATGAATGAGTCATTAAAAAAACACATGCTTTTAGCAAAAATAAAAAATAAAACTTTTCTACAAAATTTTGGTATCTTCACTTTTAATAAAAACTTTAACAATTATGACATTTTTATAATTAGAAAATATTAAAGACCTGTAAATAACAGTACAACTTCGTTCTTTTCTTAATAATGTAAATTTTACTTAAAACATAACAAAGTGTATCGATCCATTCGAAATGTAGTTATATAAAAAATACTAACATTCAATTCCACTCTACTCAACGACAGAGTTTCATTTTCGTAAAGGTCATCGAATGAAACTTTTACTTGGTACATAATAGTGTTGTTGTCAAATAATAAACACATATCATATACTCTTTTCTAAGAACAATTTAAATTCATAAAGGCTTTAATATTCCAAAGTTTATTGAAAAAACACTAAAAAAGAATTATTATTGACAGTAAAAAATTTTTCCTATATTTTTAAGACTAAAAAACATAATTTTTTAAACAAGCAACAGTTAAGCTTTAAAAGTTTACGGATAAACAAAAAACACTTTTTAGGTAAAACATAGGTTAAATTGATAAAGTCTTGTTTAAGTTTTTCATACCAATAGACCAGGGGTCGGCAGGCAGTTGGTGGTCGCGGGCCAAATTTCAAGTGTACAAAGTCTTCGCGGGCCGCAGTTTTAGTTTTAGTGACATTTGAATAAACTTTTAGTTTTAGTCACACTAGAAAAAAGTTTTACTTTTAATCACCTTACCATTTTAAATGACTTTTAGCTATACATAGAATGCCTAATTAAATTAATATATATTAGAATAAAATTTTAGCTATATATAGAATGCCTATTTAATTTAATTTTTATTAGAATAAAATTTTCTTTGACTAATATACTTAAGTAATAATTAACTATGTATTTTCATAAGCACTTAATAAATTAAACTTAATACTTTTGTAATTTTACTTACAACCTAACTCTCTATATAAATAAAAACCAAACTTTAAAGACAATTTATGGGTTAATTTTATATATTTGTTATATTATCAACCCTTTTTCATATTTCTAAGAGTATTTACTTCAAAAAAAAGTTTTTGCGTGTTAAATAGTTTACATTCATTTAAAAATTTAGTTAACTTAAAAAGATTAATACCTGTTTGTATTCCAGAAAGCTAGAACAAATTCTTTAACATAATTAATTCTCGAATACTTAAAATAAATATCTTATTAGTAACTAGTCTTTTACATGGTTGCCACTTAAAAAGCAAAAATGTCTGAGTTGTATCAAACCAGTATAAGTTTATTAAAATTTATAAAAGCTAATAAATCGTTTTAATCAAGCTTAAATACCTAGTAAAAATATCATCATCAAAAAAAAGTACATTAAGTGTAAGAAAACAAGGAAAAACTACAATTAGTAAACTACACTACAGTCATAAAAACTATTCTCGGAATTAAAAGATTTCTTTAAAGTGTTTGAAATAAAATTTTCACACACACCTGGGTTTTCCAACTTTTAAAATAGCCTGTTTGTGTAGCAACCCAGTTAAAACAAAGTTCACAACATAAAGAGTTAACGAAAGTTATTAACAGTAAATAAATTACATGCCAAAAAAAGTAAAAGTCAGCTTGAATGGACAATAAAGTTTCTTTAACAATTTTAACAAAAGTATAAAACTTTATTGAGTCATTAGCGAAATATAAAAACTTATATATAATTTATTTATTATTTTATATAGCATTATAGCAATTCTTTATCTGCAATAAGAATATTGCATTTAAAAATATTAACTGTAAAATATAAGACGAGCTACAAAAATAAATAAAACGTTAGTTATGACTTATTGCTAGAAACGATAAAAAAACAAATCACCAAAGTCAGTTCCAACAAAGCACATGATTATATTTAGTAACTACAGAATTATCAGAAAAAATTGTTAAGGCAAGTTATAAAGTAGCAAAATTTATTATTTAAAATGAGATACCGTTTATAATTGAAAACTTTTTTAAAGAATTTATGTTGGCAGTAGTGAAAAACTTTTGTTTATTTCTTCAACGACATCAAAAAGTTATATTTAGGAAATGCATTAAGGTTATAAAGTCGCATAAATCAAATTAGGACTTTAATCAATATGTTAACATGTGAGCACTGATAGAAAAACTATTGCTCATCTGAGAATTTTTATTAGAGATGTTTTTACTAACTTTGTCATTTTAGTAGAATTTCTTGGTTTAGTTCCAACACGAAGCACACCAATCGGTGAAATTTCACAAGTAAAGGTGCAATGCACAAATACAAAGTTTTTAGAAGTACAATTCCTTCTTTTATGTTTAGTACAAAGTTTAATTAAAGTTTAAAAAGTGTCTAAAAAATATATTAATATTAAAAAACACTGTTAAGCTACTTTAATATATTTTTTATAAAGAAATGTTTATTTGCTAAATGTTTTGTGTCAAATAGAAATTTCATTACTTTACATGTAAAAGTTGTTTGAAATTCCAGGTTTTTTCAAAAATTCTCAAATTCAAGTTTTTTTCCTGAATTTTTAAGCATAAATTTTCGAGTTCAAAGCTTCTCCGGGATTCAATTTTTTGGCAACACTGATTGTTCACACTTAAATGTACACAATAATATAAATAATATTTTGGATTATATCAGCTGCAAGACTTAAAATTTAACATATATTATAACTCAAACTAACACTGTGGATTGAGCAAAACTTACATCATAAGTTTAATTTGCCACTCTTTCAAGCAAAAAAGCCAGCCTGAGTCAACAAAAACATTCCTGATATTTTTGTATACAAAAAACAATTCTAGCCAAAAAATTATAATAAGACTTAACTGGCCTGAGATTTGAAGTCTTCAAATAGTGATAGTCTGAGTGTGTGTCAATTTTTAGTTGTTTATATGCTTGAATTTGAACTATTCTGATTAACAATGTACAAACTTGATAAATTTACCATCTCTAAACCTAGTTTATATTAAATAGCTAGCTCCAAAAAACAGCAAATGTGTATATTGATATGCAAGGCATAAAAGTTAACTTAGTTTGACATAAACAATGTTTGAAAAATGAAAATGTATACCTAAAAAAGATTTATTAATTTATGTCATATATACTGTTTTAAATGTATCTGTACAAATTTAGATATTACATGTAGAAACAACAATGTCAGAAAATTATGCATAAACTAAACTTAAATTACCTAAAGTATTAAATAAAAAGTGGTTTAAAATATGAGCATCTTTTTAAGTTGGTGTGCATATAAATCAATTTAAGTGCAAAGAAAACTTCTAAATAATTGAAATTTGTAAAAACAAAAATTAAATAAACTTTATTTCTTATTACTATGTTATTTTAAATGCTTTTACACTAAAATATTACATTTACAATTAAAAAAATCTATAAAAGAAACTTTGGTTTAAAAAATGTTGAAAAAGAATATCTAAGCTATAAAGAAATGACATTTTAGTTAATTACTGTGCATTACTTTTGTACAAAATGGAAAACATTTGCATTTAATTTATTAAATAAATAGGTATTATATAACTAACTTATTAAATTCAAGCACTATTTGCACTTTTTTTTTCAGATATTTACTTAACTAAATCAGTATGTTCTTCTAATTATTTTTAAATGTTGTACAGAGACTTAAAACCAAACTAATCAAATTAAATCGAATTACCGAAAAAAATTTAACTTGAAATATATTTTTGCTCAGCGGGCCACATTTACATGCTCGCGGGCCACAAAATTTTCTCTCGCGGGCCGCATTCCATTCAAAAAAATAATGTGCTCGCGGGCCGCAGATTTACCCTTCGCGGGCCGCAATTGGCCCGCGGACCGCAGTTTGCCGACCCCTGCAATAGACAGTACTAAGAATATTTTTTTCAATCTAACTACCTGTGTCAGTGATGTTAGTACAGCAGGATATTCTTTATTCAGAAAAAAACCATATTTACTGCTATCAAGATTGTTTTCAGAAAACTCGTGATGAAATATTGTTGATACGTTGTAACCAATATCTTCTTTTTGGCAGATTTCATCAACTTCACCACCATAGGTATGTTTTTCTATAACAAAAAGTTTTTTTTTTGATACTAAGGTATCCTTTTTTTTGTAACTATATAAATATGTTATATAATTTAAGCTGAAAATTTTTTACAAAAATTATAAAGTGTTTTTAAGATTACTTGCAAAATGCTTACCAGAAACAAACATTAATTAAGTTTTATAAAAATTTATAGAATTTTTTATTAATTTAAAATCTAAAAGAAGTCTTTGATAGTTTTTGGTATTACGATATGCTGTGTAAAGTAAATTACATTTTTAAGTATGCTTATGTCAAATAAAAATTAAGTAGTGTTTTAGTAATATTTAAAGTTGTTCTAAAAATTTGAGTTAAGTTAAGTTAGACTTATCAAAGTTTGTTACTTTAGTCAGTTTATTTTAGTTTTGCATTCAATAAATTAATCATGCGTGTATACAAAAAAATAAATTATTTTTAAATAACTGTTGCGGGATAAAATAAGAATTAATTTCATGTATGAAACTAAAGCAAACCTTTATAGCACAAGCGGTGACACCTTTTATAGTCAATAACATTTGTTGCAAAGACTGCAGAGGAGTCGAATTTTGGTTCAAAAAATTTGATACTTTTCTTATTTTCTTTCAAGTCATAAATGTAGCCAGGTTACATGACTATTCAAATTCGGACAACTCAAATTCCGACAATTCAAATTCTTAAAAAAATATTAAAAGGACTATATCTCAATAAGTTTTATAAATTTGAAAAAAATAAAAAATACATATGTAGATCTTGATAATATCTGAAGCCACTTTTTTTCTTTTTTTTTTTAAATCTAAAATACTTTTCAAGATATTTTAAAATTATTAAAAATAACTATGTTTTTTACTTAATATAAAGCATATCTCAAAAAATATTTAATGTTTTGCAAAAAGAAAAAAATGGCCTGTAGATATTAATATAGTTTACATATGCATTTTTTATTTAAGTCAAATACACATTACTTTTATGTTTTTAGTTGTTTTAATCTTTTATTAAGAATTGGAATTGTCGGAATTTGAATTGTCCGAATTTGAATAGTCGTGCACCCATGTAGCCAACATGATAAGTTCTCCAACGAGCTATGAAAAAAAAACTCAACTCAATATCTTTTTTAACATAATAATAAAGCAAAAAAAACTAAATTTACAATAAATATTAGCGGTTGAAACTTCGATGCTAAAAAAATTAAAAAACATTCTTTTAAATTAGAAAAAATAGTAAAAATGAAAAAAAAACAATTTATTCAAACTTAAAAATACAAGCGTAATTTTTACTATTTATATGAAACTCAAACACAGATGAGTCATTTAACAAAACTATTCTAACAGTGTGTTGTTAAAATAAGTCTTAGTTACGTTTAAAATAAAAAATAACAGTCTTAAAAAACTATTAAACAACATTCATGAATTTATAAGTGATTTAAAACTAACCGTTGTAGTAATCAACAAAATAAGCATTGAAACTGATATATTCTTGTTTTATTAAAGCTACAGATGAGTTCGCATTTTTATACCTTGCTGGACATTTTAATGCAAAACTTACAGAAAACATAAGACATAGCACTATCAATAAGTTTGTCATCTTTTTTGTTTTGGATGTTTTTTAAAAAGAATTTAAAGAAGTTTTACTCAAAGCACGTCTCGTTTTTTATAAATTATTTGCTGAAAATTGTATAAATAACTTGTCTGATAGATAAACTCATGATTTGTTTAAAAATCAGAATAATTACTTATTTAAGACTATGCATTTATTTAGTATAGGAAAAATTCTAGTTGTTTAAACTAACGCACCGTTTAAATCAAGGTCAAAGAAATTTGTTAAAATGTACATAACGCTTTTAAAAAGGTTTACTGTAAAAAAGTTAAAAAGATCTATTGTTTATACATAAAACTTTCAGTTTTGTAGAATACAATTTATATTAATTTATTTGATATAATTCAAATCAAACTTATCAACTTCTTCATAAACAGCTTGACTTTCTTAAATCTTTTACAATATACAATTAAGTTTTCTTGTAGTGTTTAAAAATTCTTTTTTTTAATTTAATAAGCAAATTTTTCAATCATCAAGATACTTCTACTTTTTGTAAAATACTGATAGACATTATTACTTAACTTTTGAAATGTAAATTCTTAAAAGTTTTTGGTTATCTAATAAAGTTTAAAGCACAAGATAGTGCGACTAAACACGTTTATTTACCAGCTTTTTTAAGACTGAAAACGATTTAAACTACACAATGTTGAACAAACATTGCTGTATGTTTTATTGTTTGGTTTAATTGAACAAAATCGATATATAAAGGTTAAGGTTTATAAATTATCTAAATAAAAGATACGTTCAGAGAAAAGTTTCTAAATAGAATAAATATTTAAGACAGTTTAACTAAGTTTGTTTAAAAAAAATTGTATCCAAAAGCAAAATTTGTTTTAACGATTATTAAAAAACTTATTTCTAAAAAAAATAAAAAAATGAATGGTTACATATAGATTAAATTTTTTTAATGAAATGGAAAAAAACTACTAACTTAAATTTAATTTTATCATAAAAAAGTAAATCATAGATTACTTTTTTCAATCAAAATTTAAATACACATACTCTAAACTAAAACAAATACTACATAAATCAAAGCTAACAAATAAAAATAAACATAGTTCTAAGTTTATTTATTTCACGAGTAGTTATAACTGTAACAAAAAACTAATTCTGAAAAAAAAACAACTTTATAAAGTTATGAAACGCAATTGCATTTATTTAACTGACATAACAACATTTGCTATCACTTTATTGGAATAAATAGTCATTTAACTTAATATCAAATACTAACGTTATACTTGCATTGCGTAAAATTTGTTTAAGACTTGAACTAGCATACACTTGAGTTTTTAGATAGACATAAAAAGGAAAAAGTTATAGAAATATTTGTTACACAGTCGTATATGAGACTTTAACTTTATACAGACTAACATGCTAAAAGCAAACAGAACTTGTGGATTTTTCAAAGAGCGCAAAAAACAAATATTTGACACATTTTTATAAACGGGTAAAATTTTAAATTTTAGTTTTACAAAAAAAATAATTGCATAATTTAGGTAGTTTACTTTTTAAAGCAAAATTTTTGAAAGTAGTTAGTTTACAATGTTTGGAAAGATTTTTATAATTTAAAAAACTTATTTACAAAATAACAAAACACGTCAGTAGCTTGAATTTATTAAAAGTATGTAACAATTTACAACTCAAACTAAAGTGATTAAACTAAATAAAGTATTACGATAAATTTCAAAATAAAAACTAAAATTATAAATGTTTTAATAATGTGTTTGATTTACTTGATTAAATGTTTTATTTAATGTATTTAACTTTATTGGTATTTAAATTGTTTAAATGATTTAAAAAGCGCTGTAATAAATTGTTACGTCAATTTCTTAACTTTTGTTTAATATTTTATCGAGTAAAAAGTATAAGTAAAAACCCGTAGAAAGTACATAACGATTGAAAAAATCTTTAACTCATTCATTTTTTGCAAAACACTAATCATTATAGTAATACTATAACGTCAAACTGTGTGCTATTGTAAGAATGTAACACGACTAAATTAAACTTTTTAGAAATTTTCTAATTTTTCTTAGGAAATATTGTTTTAGATGCATTTTTTTAAATTTTACTATATATGATAGCTAAAAATGACTAAAAATATGCATAACATACCCTTTGTAGCATTTCGTGACAATTATTTATATTTAAAAGTGTAATTGGGATTTGGCTTTTGATTAATTTTTAATAATCGAAAATTGGATAAAATGTACAATTTATGAGCGATATGATAAATCAAGACAGTTTTGAGCTGGCGTTGTTTACATTTCTTCAATATGATTATGACATAATTAAACGTTATATTTCTAGTTTATTTTTTATGTTTTACTTACTAGGTTTCTTTTATAAAGATTTATTATTTTTTATAAAATTTTTAGCCTTAAAGCTTAAACTTTTATTACTTTAACTTTATTAATATAATGTAATTTAGCTAATTTAATAGTTAAAAAACACGCTAACAACAATTTTCACTAAAAATTTTATACATTTTTTCTAAAATTCTAAACATTAATAATAATAAAATTATAGTAATAATAATAAAAATAAATGATAATAAAATAGTTATATATTAAAAGTTCTAAACATTTTTTTAATGTTCTTTAATTAGTTTAGTTTATGTGGCTTGCCCAAACCGTAACATTTATTTCTAAAAGGAAATAATAACAGTTTTTAGTCACTAATGGTAAATATTGACTTTAAATTTAAAACTTATCTCCAGCAAATCGAAAGTATAATCTGCAACGCTGAGTGGTTCCTCTTTTACGACAGAACAAAATACAGATACCGTTTCAACCACTTTCGTCAAAGAAAAAATTCCCGTACTACAGGCGTGAAAGGCTTCGGAAATGCAAAAAGTTGATTAAATTTTTAAGGCGGTACGTTTCAATAGTTGTGCCAATAATCGGAAACAATCTGTTGAGAACAATCGAAAAGCTAACGACTGATTTAAAGCTTATCAAAATCTATAGAGTGTATTTTGGTAAACGCGTTAAGAAAACGAAATCTGTCGTTTATGACTTAGGAAGATTAGGTGATAAGTTTAGAAGTAGAATTGAAGAAGTGCTTGAATTTTTATCATTTTGTAATAAAGTTGAGTATAAGGTGAATAAAAAGATAAATTTGTTTGGAAACGGTTTAAAACTTATCATAGCCAAACGTAATTACCAAAACTTAAAAAAAGATAATGTATGACTTTTTTTTTATCACTATTTATAAAATTGAAATGTTTAGTTTAGCACATTCTTGGCTTGTATACAATATAGTAATATGCTAGCGCTAAAATAATTTCTTTTTCAATGAACATATAAATAGTTTTTATAATGATAACTATTATTGTAGTAATTTTTATTGTCACTTATTTATACGTAATGTATTCATTGTAGGTCTGTTTAGCGTGTAAAAGTGTTTAATAAACTGATAATTGTTTAGTATTAATTTGTAACACCTTTATAATTTAGTAATATAAGATAAAACTTTAAGTGTTCAAGTATAAATATCTCTGTGACTTTTAAATAAACTTTAAAAGGTAATGTACTAATTAGATTAACGGATTAACGTCATTCAGTATAACAGTAAAATTTGTGACAAGCACTAGATACCAAAAACATTATTAAATTATTGGTATCTCACCTAACTAAAATTTTTAAAAAACTTCTTTTTCTTCGCAACAATAATCAGTTTTAAATTTCACAACTTGTAATGCAACAATCCTTCTGTTCGTTTTTAATTTAAATAAATACAACTCTACAATCTTTCAAACGTTCTAATTTTGTTGGGGTAGGCTTATTACAGTCTTTTTCCTAATATTTAAATGTTAGCTAAATATTTTTGAGCGAGTAACATTTAATGGACTCGCGTAATTTTGAAGTATAATTTAAATTTGATTTAATATTTCAAATTAGATAATGCCTTTATTTCAATCCTAAATTCAATCACTAAATATTTAAATATTTAGCAATATACTTTGTTAACAATGTATACTAACGGGCTACACGTCGAACGATAGAGTTGTTGCTCTAACAAGAAATGGGATTTAGCTATTATAGAATTTGCTTTTAATGGGGCCCGGCTTCGGTTGTACCACCCCAAAACTAAATAAAAACAGTTTACTTTAAAGCAAAGAAATTAAACTTTGAAATAATATGAAACTAATTATGTTAGCTTTATAAAATGTTTTGTAGACATGAAGTCCTACAAAAAAAGACAGCTCGATTATTACTGACCGTCGTTAATTTTCCCGATAAGTTATTTTTCTATAATTTTTATTCAAAATTTTTGTAGTTTTGTAGCTGCAAGTTCAATCTGACAGCTTTACTTAGACATGTACAAGTTTTCAATACTAATTTTTTCGAACAGCTAGCTTAATGCTGGAGTTGTATGAATTCAGCATCATGTGAATTAAAAAAAAAAAAATTTTTGAACATTATACATTGAAAAACGCACTTAATGGTAAACAAGCCAGCAAAAAGACAAAATAGTAATTTTAAAGGGAGTAAGTGCGCAGTACTCGCGAAAATTACGCACTTTTGTTAAAGCGTGCTTTAAAACTGCATTTAATTTTTTTTTAAGTACTGTTCTATTTTTTGATTCAGATATGATAATACGTAGTTGGTAATCTTAGGTTTTCGATTTCACTCAAATGTTTTAGAAACTAGGCCTTTTTGTTTCAGAACTTGTTCATTTAATTAAACAAATTAATTAATGTCTGTAAAGTTTGTTGAGTGTTAAACGTTTATGCGGTTTATTTTCATTTTAACTATATAACAACTTGTTAATAGTTTAAGTATTTTTTAAGTAAACTGATTTTTAAATAAATTGAAAAAGAATTTTTTAACAAAATAGCTCCACAAATTAATTTTCTAAAATATTCCTATATTGCAATAAAAGTATTTCATATAACCTGCCGTAAGTTTTGTCTTATATAAATTTGTTCATTTGTATTTTAAGGGTACTAACACTCATATAAAAGTTTAAAACAAATTAATCTTTTAAGTTAGTAACGGAATCATTAAGACAAGGTTTTCGATTTTCACTTGCTAGTTTAATTTATTTTGTAATCAGAATCAACAAAATATTGTTAGACGATACTAATATAATTCAAACAAACACAAATAACTTTGAAAACGATACTTTAGACTTTTTTACTTGGGTTGAAGTTTATATTCAAAAAATACTAAGAATGCAGAAAAACTAGGTTGAGAGGTTTTAATGAAGTACATACATTTTAAAACTAAATATTATTTTATATTTCAAGTAAAAATATTACGGCTGTGTATCAAATTTTACACTTCCATAGTTAATATATTCTATTAAATAAAATAAAAACTAGTTTTCGTAGGTCAACTTTAATTTCTTAACAAAAGTTTTTAAAGTTCGTGTTTTAAAACTATTGTTTTTAGTAAACACTGTTGTAATCGTATTTTTTTAAATATTAAGTTAGTTAAATGACACTATATTATAAAACTTAAAGGTATAAAAGTTTAAGCCGTAAAGCTAACAAGTTATTATAGTAATTATAGTAGTTTAAATCTAACATTTAATTTTGTCATAATCAAATTGAAGAAATGTATACAATGACAGCACAAAACTGTCTTGATGTTTAGTTATAGCTCTTAATAAAAACATTTTATCTAATTGTAGTTTATAAAGGATTAAACACAAGCCAAATCTTAATTATACTCTAAAATTTAAATCTTTATCACAAAAAGCTACAATGGTATGTTGAGAATACTTTTAGTCATTTTAAGTTATTATATTCAGAAAAATTAGTTAAATTTACTTTTGTTTTACAGTTATATAGTAAATAATGATGTATAGTACAAATAAAGTATATACTTCTGTTGTTTTTGTTTTTCAATGTTTATTATAGTTAATATTCTTTAAACCAGAAATAAAAATTCAAAAAAAACAGTTAGTTTGTATCAAAATCTTGTTTAAAAGAACAAATGAAATAAAATTGTGTACAAACACTAAAGCTTGCATTCTGTTAACAATTAAGTTAACGCGGCTATTAATCATATCACACCGTTTTATTTCTTGAAGGCAATTAAAGTCAATTTTCAGTGATGGATAGGTTGATTTGCAATTTAAAAAGACTCTCCAACAAATCGAAAGTATAATCCGCAATTCTGAATGGTTTTTGCTCGACGCCAGGACTAAGCACATTCACCATTTCGTCGCGTCCTTATCCGTCACGAGGATTCCGTTCTATCGACTTAAAAAGCTTCGGAAGTGCAAAAAGTTGATCAAGTATTTCAGACGTTACGCAAAGATAGTTGTGCCGAAAATCAGAATTCTCATGAGAGTAGTCGAAAAACTAGCAGCTAGTTTGAAACTTATCAAAATCTATAGAAGACAGTTGCGCAAAATTGAGAAGAAAACGAAATTTGTCGTTGATGTCTTAGTAAAGCTGGGTAAAAAGTTGAGAGGTAGAATCAACGAAATGCTTGATACTTTATCAGCCTATAAGAAAGTTGAATATAAATTAAATTGGAGGATAAACAAGATACAACCGGTCTAAAATTGAAAATTTTATCGTTATTAAGTCGTTAAATCTACAAATTAAATGTTTTTTATTTATTTTAAATGATCAGTTTATTATACTCTTTGCTTGCATACATTATAATTTATGTGAGCTTTTTAAATTTATCTAGTTTAAAAAATTATATCTGTAGATAATATTTATTATTATTATTTTATTTGTTTTACATCTCGTTGTAGGTCTGCTTAAATTGTATCTTTCAATGAAGTTCACAAATTAACTGTAATAATTCAAATGTTGATAGACCTTTAAATGTAATTAGGTATCATCAGATTTCAAGACAAACAAATTTTTTCATTATAAAAACATAAGCGCTTTCGGAATTAACAAATTCTCTTGTCAAAATACTATACACTTACTAGTTAACTAAACATAAAATAAATAAAGTGAAACTAAATCATTTGTAAAAACACAACTAAGTAAAACGACAACCTTTTTTGTTATTTACTTGTCATTTTAATTAGTTGTGTATTTTACAACATATGTAGTTAAGTTACTGCGTAGGCGTATTATTATTTTGTCTACAACTTTAGTCTATATAACGTCTTTTACTTATGAAAATTTACTTAGTTTTTACATAAAGTTTAGTGAGAACGAGAGTAATACGATCGTAATCAATTTTAAAGTGCTAAACAAATATAAATAATAGAAAAAAAATGTTTTAGTTGTAATTTAAACTATTTACAGATGAATTATTTTAAAGATAGATTTATCATTCTAATTGAAAATTAAATCTATAAGAATTAAAATTTAATTAAACATATAAAGTTTGCGAAATTGCTAATAAGCTGGAATTTTATACCATTTAAAAAATGTCTAAAATAGTTTTTAGTATCATAGTTAAAAGTAATATATATATAGTTATTTTAATTATGGTAAGACTTTACTTTTTTGTTTAATTACGAATTAGAGAAAAAAAATACTTTAAGTCTTCAGATATGTCTTTAAAGTTTATCAAAAACACTTTAAAATTAAATTAAAACATTCAACATAAAACAGTACACAGTGTGGAAAGTCTCTAAACTCGAAACCCTAGAAAAAAATTTAGTGAGTATTGATAGATAAAATTCGCTGATACAGTATAATAATTAAGTATAAAAACATTTTATGTTTGTTATGTCCAACTTAAGTAATACAAATACCTAAGGGTCCTAAGTAAAAACGTGATAAAAAGTCACCCGTCTGCAGGTTACAAAAGGTTAGGTTGAAAATCTACCCACAGACAGTCAACCCGACCCAACTGAAACTTTGTATGTTGGTAGGCCAACATCCATAGCTCACAAATTTTAAGTATTTTTTTATTTTATTTAATATTCTAATTTTTGAAGTGAAAGGCTGTTATTAAAACAAAATCTATAATTATAATTTCAGTTATTTCATTCTCTTTACAAGGTTGCCAAAAAAACCTGTAACCCTGGAATTTGACAATTTTACTAAAAATCTGGAAAAATCTGCACCATCATCTTCTATGTATTCTGAAAGATTTTTTTTCTGAAACTGGGAACTTTTACGAGCATAAGCGCGATCGATTGCTTCCAAAGAACGGCGAAAAACTTTTATTTATCCACTATAGCTTAAAAAAACAAGAATAGTCTTTTGTAGTATAACAGAGACATGTTTTGCTATTGTAGTTCGTTTTATATTTTTAAACAGTTGCTTAAAATAATTTATACTTCTTTTTTTGTTACGGTAAAAGTGTAATCTTAAGTGGAATTTAAAAACTTTTTATTACAACTGTAATTCCTATTCTTTTTAAGGCCCTTACTGCAATTTGTATTAAATTTCAATATATTGCGGCTCCATGTTTTTTCAACTGCATTTTGTTTTATAAATATGAACACTTGCAAAAGTTTATGCTTTAATTGGTTTATGGTTACAAAAAAACTAAGTCTTAAGTTAAACGTTAGGTCTTTTAAATTTTTTGTGTAGCTCGTTTTTTTTCTTTAAGCATTTATTAAAGTCTATTATTTATTTTGCATAAGAAAAGTACAACTTAATTGTTAGTGTTGCTTGCATAGACATCAATATATTGATACTAAGTTTTTTGTATGTAGCTTAATTTTGTTTCCAGCAACACAATTGTTTATCTTTATTTTTTCGCTTTTAAAATTAATTATTTAAAAAAAAAGTATTTATATATTAACATGCTAGAAATATTGTTCAAACCTTTTTTTTTTGAAATGAGTAATTATATGATACGTATTATATTGTATTTAAATAAAAATTAAGTCTTTTGGATTCCAAGTATTTAAATATTCGGATTCGGACTCGGATTCGGATTTGGCCGGATCCAAATTTCAAAATTGAGATTCGGATTCGGCCGAATCTTAATTTTAAATTAAGACTCAGATTTGGTAGATCGCTAAAATTAACCAACTAACTTGATATACTTTAAATATTTTTGAGATTTTCTGATAAAAAGTTTTTGATATTCTTGGCAGAAATTTTTAGAAAAAAAAAATACTTAGGTAGTTGAAAGAGTATAAAATTTTTAAGTACCAAAATCTTACTAAAGCTACTAAACTTAATTTTGATGCTAAAATTTTCAAATTATCTAGTAAATCTTGACAAATGTTGATTATATTATTTAAAATAAAACTGTTTTTGACACTATTATACAACAGTATGCATAGTATAGTTTTATTAATACAAAAGCACTATTTTATTTAGTCAAATAATAAAACTTCTGTACTTGCTTAAAAAACATTTATAACGTGTAAATAATATTTTTCATGTTTAAAGTAGGAACAAAATATGTAAGATTTAAAACGTTTTCTTTTTAATACAAAACAGAAAAACTCTTCTCCAGACGAAACTAAATGACTGTGTTTACCATTTAAGAAAATTAAAATTTTTCAAACATAACTTCTATGTGGTAAACGAATGAGAGAGTACTAAACGAAGTTAAACAACTTACTATTTTCTAAAAATAAAAGTAAAACATTAAAGGTTTGTCTTTTAAAAAATTATTGCTACTGTCTAGCTTTTTTTGGGTGTTTAAATTTTTAAACGTGAAAAATAATTTTTTAAAACAGATACATACAAAATACCTGCGTTATAAAAACCAAGTTATTTTTAAGTTGTTCCATCAAAAACCTTTTGAAATTTTTGGCAACGAATTGATTGTTTTGTGAGTGAGTTTTTTGATGAGTTTTATGAAAGAAAATGGTTAAGAACAATTGTATTTAATTTTGATAAAAAAAAAACAGTTTTCTTTTTATACGAATATATTTACTTATTGTTTTACTGGACTTAACATAAATCTAGAGTACTAAGCTGAAATATTCCATTTGTTATTAAAACTTAACGAATATTAATTTCTTTATGTTAATTTTTTTGTCAATATTATTTATTAAAAGTTTATTAAGTATATCGTTGTTAGATACCACTATGTTTCACTACATTTGTTATTAATACAAAACAACTTGGTAAATAAATCAAAACTCAAGTTATAACTTGTAGTATTAAATTAAAACATTAATGTCGTATAAGCTGCATTGTTTTTCTAATAAAAATTTTGTTAATAAGTGTTAGAAAGCATTATTTTGTGTTTAATATCTAATGCAATATTTTAAAGAAAAAAATTGAAACCTTTACATATTATATACACAAAAGCACAGAGTAATAAAAACTCTAAAATAAACTAATGTTTAAAAAGTTCATGAAAAATCAAAAACAACAAACGGTTAACAATTCGAGATTTGTTTTTCCAAACACATTTTTTTATTTATTTTGTTTTTTTCCAAAGCATTGTTTTTTAAATCTATTGTTATTTCTAACATACATATAACATAAAAGAAAACTTGACTAGAAGTAAAATTTTAATTTTCTCGGTAGAAAGTGAAGAAAATAAAAAGTTTATATTTCTAAATAAAGAATACAGGTTTTATATCAACTAGTTATAACTAAAGAATTAAGTTATTATTAAATGATTTAATTTTTTTTTCACTTAGACCTTTTTTTCGGATCATCCGTATATAACTTTGAAGATTTTTTAAAAAACAAGTAATGTTAGCTAATTATAAACTTTTATTAAAATTACTTCCTCCCTCGTGAAAGCTATACATTTTTGTAAGCTTCAGTGCAATTGTTGCGTGAGCAAAAGAAATATTTGAACCGCTGTTTCGACTAAAAGGAAATGTTTTTACTTAAGTCAATATTGTTTTTTTGTTTACTAAAGGCTTGTATTGTATTTTATTTCAGCTAACCTTTTGTCAACTACTTTGCTGAGTTGATAACAATAAAACATTGTAGAAAGTTTCACCGCTAATTCCAATTGAAAAAAACTTTTTATAAAAACAAAATGTTTTTGAGGTTTTTTTGAATGAAAGCTTTTAACATTCTTGGCAACAAATTTCCTTATCGCGTGCGAGCAAGCACTTAGAAAGAGTATATAAACACGAGCTCTATTCAATTTCCTCACAAAACATTTGAAACGATGAACATGAAAGTAGTTTTACTAACTTGGATTTTTTTGATCGAAATTTTCCTCGTTTCTGCCGACAGTTGCCACCAATTTTCAATTTGCGGCAATCAACCTTCCGACCCCCAAAACCCCCAAAACCCGGTTCAACGGGGAAAAATGGGGGCCAGGGGGCCGAAGGGAGAAAAGGGCGAAAGGGGCTCGGACGTGGGCGAGATGTTGAGCGATAAAATGGTCAAAATTGAGATGAGGATGGGATTATTGGAGGGAGAAAATACAAAGCTGAGGGAAACGATCGGTGAAATAAATCGGACTGCGTCGAAGCAGGAAGAAAATATCAACAAGTTGCATGATTTGATCGTACAATTGAATGGTTCGTTTTTATTACATTAAGCATTAGAATAGTTGTATAAATTTTCAAAATGAAATATGTTTTTTACTTGTTATTAGATCAAGTAGCTAGCTCAGTTCTTAGCCAGGAAAGAAAAGCAAAACACTTTAAAAAAGTTTTGGACAAGCAATCCAATGAAATTTCTACAATTTCCGACATCACTTACACTCTTTCAGGTTTATCTATTGCTTTTAATTTGTACTTTAAAATTATATTTTAACTGTCATTTAAAAAATCTAAAGAGTACTATAATCAACCTTACAAGATGTGTTTTAATATAGATGAGGCATTTAGCGAAAAATATTAAACTTTTATCTACTAAAATATTTGGAAAAAATTATATTTTAAAATTAATGTTTTACAAAATAGTTTTACTAAGAAAGCGTTGTAAATACAAACAATTATTAATAGAATGTCACGTGCCACCAATTTTAAACATCCACCCGAAAATTCCCGATAAAATATCCCACAATTCGTCAATTGAACTTTCGTGCGATCCATTCACTGCAGTGGGCGAAACTAACAGAAACTGTCTGAGTGGAAATTGGATTCTAAGTTTCAGATCTGACCCGTTTAAGTGTGGTTAGTTTAACATTTGTATTTTTTATCCATTTTTTTTATACTATTTCTTGTTGCGATCTGTTTAATAGAAGTTTAGTTACTTAAAACGTTAAAATTATATAAAAACTAAACTTAAAAAGCAACTTTTTAAAGCTTATAAAGTTTAAAAAAAAAATCATTTTAATGATTTTTTAAATACATGTTTATCTTAATTTGTTTAAAATTATTAACGTTTGCGAAAAACTATTAATCTAAATGTTTAACAAGAAAATTTTCAAAATAAGTTTTATTTTACCAAATACTTATTTATAATGTTTTGTTTTTAATTGACAGTATTTTGACACAATTTGACATTAATGTAAATAATTACTACAATTTAATAAAAATCAGAGCTAATTAGTGCTAGTTGGGAATCAGCAAACAAGCAATGCGTAGAAATTGGAAGAAGGCTTCTGATTGACGACATAGAAACAACAAAGAAACGACAGTGAGTTGTTTAAAGTTATTTAATAAATTAATTAACAATAGTGTTTACACTTTTCACTACAGATAGACTTTTGTAAATAATGGTTATAGTAAATATACTTTTTATGTATATACAAATTTTAATTTTCAAGTTTAATATTGTATAATTAATACTTGTCTAAGCATTTAACAAGTTCAAATACTTATATGCATGATATTTTACTTGGTCGAAACAAATTTTAGGTTTTATTTACTTTTATTTCATAATTTAATGCGAAAAGACAGTTACTGTATTTACAGAGAGTTGTGCAAGAAATACGGAGTCACAAGTGGTTTTATTTGGACTGGAATCAAAAGATATGGTAGAGAATGGGTGAAAGCAGATGGAAGTGTTTTAGATTCTAACTTTCAAATTAATTGGGTTCCAGGACGGCCGAATTCTGGAAGCGGATACGACTACCTTGCGTTTTATTGTCGTGAAAATAGTGAAGGAGAATTCGGGAGGTTTGAGAACCTATCGGAAAGCTATACCTACAAATTTATATGCCAATAAGAATAATGTGTATTTTTTAAAAAATCTAAATGTTTTAAAAGTTATTGTCATTATCTAAAATTTTATTACAAATACAAGTATTATCAATGTTTTCTGTAAACATGTTTTTAATTTCTATTTACTTGTTTTCTAGATACTAGTCTGTCACTAAAGTGCTGTGTACTTTCTCGTGATTTTATTTTGTTTTAAAATAAACTTTAAATAAAGAACAGTTTCAGTAATATTTTTGTATAAAGTTTAAACTTTTTTTAATAAATCTGTACAACTATCTTGTTTAAATAAAGTAAAACAATATATGCAGTTTAATTAAATTTTGTTGGTTGCAATTCTCTGAAATACTAGAGTTTTTTTTTTTTTTTTTAAATATAATAACAGATTAAAACCTGAACTACACAATTAAAAAAAAGCAAAACTTATATACACAAATTTTTAATTCAAACGTTATTTTAATTTTCTTAAGACGCTAAACTCAACAGAGTACCATATATAAAATATGCATATTTATTTTATCAATTGGAAGTAGCCGGAAACTTGCTAGCTTAATTTTTAGCAACACATTATCTGTTAATTAGCTGAAATAATAAACATGGCAATTTAAAATTTTTAAATCAAAGTTCAGTAAAAGCTTTATTCTTGTAAATTAGGTCGTAAGTAAAATTAGCTAAAGTTTTTTAAGCTTCAAAACTTCTAAAAAAAAGTATATGTTGAAAAAACAAGCTAAATGTTATTTATTTTTATTGTATAACTGAGGTAGTTACTATTTGAATTTTAGCTTCTCACTTAGAATACTAAGCTTTGCGTCAAAACTTAAGAACAATTAAAAAACAATATGTAATAAGTTTGAAAAACATATATTTTACTTGGCAATATATGTTGTTAAGCAAACGAGAGTATGTTAATCAAACATTTTACAAATTAAAAACTTTGAAAAAAAATTAACTTAATTGCATACGATAAATTTTTAAACTCATTTCTATTACATATGTATAAGCAAGTGCATTTTGAATGCTATTACGCTCAAAAGCTTTTTAAATATTTAAGAGAAGGTTAATGTACATGGTTGCCACTGATCAAGCTGAGAAAAAATTCCTGACTTTTCCTGACTTTTTACAAAAGTTTTCCTGACTTTTCTAAATCAAACTCTTAAATTAAACTTACTCTAAAATACAAAATTTAACACTTGAAACTATATAAAGCTTTCAATCTAATTTTAATACAGGTTAAAAACAACAGTTTTTTGCTGAATTCTATCATCAAACTTCCAGTACACCACTTAAACCATCTGTGTATGAATTTGTAATAAACAGCTCTATCAGCAAAATACTTGTATTATTACCTTATAAACAGAGTTTGTCTGAAAAAAGACACAATTTTTTAGCATTGCCTAGCATAAATGTATCTAAATAAACGAAACGACATATAAAGAACTTTTACAATTAAAACCTTAAATCAATAAGGAGCTTTAACAACTCGAACAATAACGAACTTTTATAGTTAAAACATCAAAACAATAAAGAACTTAATAAAATACTGTTTTCTTAAATGTATGTACTAAAATTTATTTTCTCCGTTTTTTTATTAGCACTTCAACCTCTTCATCAAATGAAGATATGGTTTCCTTCATCTAAACTGCATTCCGCTTCATTTTCTTGGCAGATAAAATCATTTGCCTCATTTTATTTAAATCGCTCTCATCTGCTACCCCTACACTTGTTGAAGAGAATCTTTTCTATAAATCAAGCCACAACTTATGGGCTTCATTTCTTTTCTTTTGGCACTCATTTATTTTTACATTCATTTATAAAATATTTACTCCTATCATTTAGTATAAAATTTGTAACAAATAAGTTATACTCTTATTTACTTTAAAAACTTAAGTTACTCTACAAAAAATACAAGTATTAAGTAAACTTAATCTTGGCATATACCTCTCTTATAACTTATTTTATAAATTTAAACAACTTTGAAAAAATTATAAAGAGGTAAAGTATACACATTAAATTGTTACATAAAATACTAAACTAGCTGCTTAGTTGTAAAAAACTCAATTATTTACTTAAACAAAAAACACTTTGAATTTAAAGTTATGCTAGATAAACTTTTGTGTATATATCACAGTTTCACTATGGAAGTGTCCTTGCTACAGATCATCAATACTAAAAAGCTTACAAAATCTGCTTGTTCAAGTAGGGTACTTGTTCAATATGTTAATAGAAAATTTTTGCAGTTTTGTAAAGGATATTTTACTAATTTATACCAGATGAAAGCATTGGAAATAAAATTAAATATTTTTATAATTTTCTAGGAAAATTTTGTATTTTTTTTCTGATTTTAAAGGACTTTAATTAGTTTTTACCATTTGAAGGCTTCGGAAAACAATAAATTTTGTAAATTTAAACTGACAAAATCTGACATTTTTTTAATTTATCAAATTTCCTGACTTTTCCTGACTTTTTTTTAAAACCCCCCATTTTTTCCTGACTTTTGTAATTTTATTAAATTTTTCCTGACTTTTCCTGATTTCCTGACTTTTCCTGACCGAGTGGCAACCCTGAATGTACTCTAAAAAAACTTTAAAACTTCAACAATGGTGTTACAATTGATATATTTACCTTTTCTAGCTTAAAAAAATTTTCAATTTAAAAAAATCAAACTAAAACTATTTTATTGTATTATATATTGCTCAATTTATGTTGGCAATCTTTAAATCAGTCTGTTGATTCTACATTTAAAATTTTAGAAACTGGTAAAAAAGAATAAGCAAGTTTTTTATCTTTAAAAATTTTCTGTAAAGATTTTAGTTTAAAAAAGTTGTGTATAAAGAGTAATAAACTAGCTCAAGTTTTTAATACGGAATTTAACTCAACAAAAGTTTTATTATTCATCTAATCTAAATAATTTCCTCTTATAATTTATGATCTATAGTCAAGAGTTCTAATTCTTATTTTCCTAATAATTTTATTATATCTATTTGTTACAGAATTCCCATACTTTTAAAGCAAAAGCTCTGTATTAATTTTTTTGTACTGAGTATATGATAAATTAGACAAGCTAGTAGTAAAAACAAATATCTAATTAAGAGTTAACTTACTTAAGCTTTTTTTATTAGATGAGAACTGAACAAAACTTTGATAATAACAAAAAGACTTATTTATTATCTTTGTTAAAAAAAGCATAATTTTTATAGAAATAACTTTTTAACTATACACAAAATAGCTGAAGGTTTTAAACAATTATTGCAAATTAACCCGAAGTTTTGCAAGGAAACTGCAAAATGTCCGGGGTCAACCTCAACTTGACAAAAAAAGATTTTTTTAGTAACCTACCAAATAACACATTAAACTTATATCCTGCGCAAACATTGAATTTTTATTTTAATAATTTAATGTTTTGAAAAATACAATTGGAAACTATTTAACTGGTACAGATATATAGTATAAAAAAGTCTTTAAACTGAATTTTTATATATTAAATCTAACATTAGTTTCTTTTAACTTTAATGTAAAAAAAGTAACTAATTAAAATAGGTAGTCAGTATTAAACTACTATATACCTTAATATAATGTAACAAATAGATATATTAAAATTATCATACTCAAAATATTTAAAATCTCAATTGTTTAGATTTCTAGTTTAATTCTTAAGTTGTAACTCTTAGCTTCAACTGATCTACTAAGATGTCTTTTAAAGATATACAATTTATTTTCCAAAAAAGTTTTTTTTTATTTTTCTTAAATAGTTCTAAAAAAAAAATAATAAAACGCATGAAAAAAATTAATTTACAAAGCAAAATGAGCAGGCTAAGGTTTTTTTAATTGTTGAATAAGTGCAAAAACCTGTTAATCACGCTTTCATACTGAAAAAAGTAATAAATAAAATTAAAGAATTTAATTATAAAATTAATTTAAATAAATATCTTTAAATGATAATCTTCAGGTTTATTTAAACTTTATTATTCCTTTAATACAGAACAAAATAATTTAATTACTCTTAGTTTTTTAAATAGGCTGAAAAATCAAAAGTACATGTAGGCTTGTATCCAAGTTTACCATCATGATAAAACTGTTTAATATTTTCTTTCAGATTAGCAGGAATCAAGCTAAATGAATATATTTAAAATGAGGACGCTATTATTATTTATAATTCAATTGTTAATTTTTTTTTTGTTGAATATTTTAAATAAAGACTTGATTTGCTTATTAGTTTTATAGTTATCAAGCTTAGTAGATAAAACTTTAAAAAAAAATACTATAATACTTCTTAGTAATATCAATTTACTATGTTGGAATAAATAAATAGTGAGTCATTTTATATTAATTTTGAAGTTACTAGGTTATGAATTTTGAGCCGTAGCAAAGTTTGTCTTTGAGGATGGTTCACTTTTGCCAGAGAGTCATTTTTGCACGAGAGTAAAAAGAATTACAAAATAAACATAAGAAAAACATACCGACCAATGGTAAGGGGTAACAGTGATAGTAGAAAAGAAATAAAACAAAAATAAACTTATGAATAAAATGAAAAGTTACCGACCAACGGTAAGAGGTAAAAGTTGTAGTAAAAAAATAATTAACAAAATCAAAAGTTTTCAACCCTTGCAAAAATTTCTTCGTGCAAAAGCATCCCTTCGGTCATATTTGATAACTACCCATTGTCTTTACTGATTAGAAATTAATTTAAAAAATATATAAATATATGATTCTACTCTTACTAATTGCTATACTATAAATACTTTTAAACAAAAATTTGCATTATCAAAACACTAAAAATTTTTAAAAACATATCGATGTAAAATTAAAGTAAACAATTAACTTATCTTTAAATTGTCTTCATTGAACAGAATGGTTGCAATTTTGCAGATTTTTTTGGTTTACAGCTAATTGACCCACTACTATCAGAGCATATGTATAAGTTTAAAATGCTAATATTTCTACTGTTCAATATTGCTAACTTAATACTAACTTCTAGTGATTATAAAACACCTAGATATATCAATCACAATTCTTTGAAATAAGTTTTATATTATTAAATGACATTATCATTTACAAAAAAGCCAATAACTCAACTTTTGTTTGAGATATTTAAAAAAAAAATATAGCTTAACCTAACAAATAACTGGAAAAAATATTTTTTCTATTTTAATAAATCATTATTTCTAAATTATATGACTTATGCTTTTCTTACATTTTTGCTTATAGATGCAGTTTTTACGCATATAAATTTGTTATTTAGTGTTAACAGAGTCAAAACTATTTAATTATTTATTTACAACAAGTTCTATTTCATTATTTTTGTTATCAATAAGTTTGTCGATACTGTTTTGCGTTCTTAAAATTTTTATAAAATTTAAGTACTAACACTTTTTATATTGCATAAAGTTTGATTTAGGCTTAGATGTGTGTTATTACCAAGTTCTTCATTGCATTTTAAAAATGTTATTTTAAATATCTGTATAATTGAATTTTAATGAAAAATCTAAGTTTAGATTAAAGATTATAGTTTAAATTAAAGTTTTAAAATATTTTAGCAAAAATTAGTTTTATAAACCAATTAATATTTCTTTTTTGATAAAATTTTTTTCTATTCTTAGAAATTCACTTATAACATGTCTCTTTTTTATTGTTATATTTATTTTAATTTTGTAATTAACAATGTCCTTGATACAATTTACACTTCTAGAAAAAAAGTTATTTATATTCTTGTATTTAAATTTAGTTTGTTGATATTTACAAGCAAACTTTCTTCATAAATATACTTTTAAGTGAAATTAAGTTTATTTTAAAACGTATACTAAAATGTTTTAGTTTAAAACACTTAAAGCTTACATTTACTGTATTTAATAATAACATAAAATAAAACAGAGCGTAATGTTATTTGTTTTTCTTAACTTTCAGAGTTTTTTAAAGTAGAAGTTGTATAAAGTAATTAAATTTACCTTAAAGCGTTTTTACCAATAGTGAAAATGTATTGAACAAACTCACATTAAAACACAGCCAAAATCGTTACATATTTCTAAAAGCAATTATGAAACTACTTGCGGTGTAATGAAAGCATTTTAGACTTACCAGTTGCATATTTAGGGTTAGAAATTTCATGTTAGAATGAAACGTGTTTAAAAGTTTTATTATATATTGGTTTAAGAAATAACTGTGTATGAATTTAAAAATGGCTTTAATGAAATGATTTTAATTATGTTCTACAAAAGTTAAACTGCTTTTTTGTTTATATTGTACATGGAATTAAAATTTGTATATTTTAAAAGCTCATATTAAGAAAATCCAAAAGAAAAATCTTTTCGAAGTGTGCTACACCCGAAATCGTTAAACAACTTTCTACTTTAAATTTATCGTTAGCATAGAAACAAGAAAAGTGTAATCATCAGGCCAAATGTTTTAATCATTTTACAACCACAAACGCAATCCACACAGAGTTTACGTCATGACCATTAAAAGTACAAAAACGAATTATTTATAACATTGAACTTGTAATTTCTATTCACTTTGGGGCTGTACAAACAAAAAGCTGAATGCCAACAATTGAAAGCATGTTGGTCGTACGATTTGGTAATGAGAAACATTTGCGCTGTTCGAAAGTAAAATGTGCGCTAACTTGGACTGAAGGTTAAAAATAAGTAGAGCAGAAAAACTTAAACAAACATATTTTGAATTCTTAAGGTCTTTTTGTGGAGATTTTTTCATTCAATTTTTAAAAGTTTTGTTCGTGAAATTTAATAAAAAAAAAACAAAAATCTATGGTAGAGGGTTGCCAAGTAGAAGTAATTCTGTATATATATTGCATTTATAATCTTGTAGTTGTGATAAAGTAGAAGTATTAGTATATAAATTTAAAATAAATTGATAATTCTAAACAGTAATTCTAAGCTGTTTGTATCTGAATCAAAACTTTATTTAACTAAAAAAAAAACTTTTTAATATTACTCGTCTTGAAGTGTTTTAATATCGGTTATAACTACCTATTACTACAAGGTTTATAGCTACTATTATTTTTATAAACTATTTACTACAAATCTGATAAAACCAAGCTAAATTTTTATAAAGGAGTAAATACCAAGCTTTCACGCAATGCAAACACAGATTAGTTTTTCATAATATTGTGTGAATATTGTGAACAGTAAAATTAAAGACTTATGAGATGTAGTTAGTCTTTGTAGTTGCTGTATTTGATAGGATCTTTTATTGCTAACATTTCAAACTCTTATTTAAATGCCTTGTAGAACTTTAAATAACAGTAAATAAACAAAACTAATAATAAAGTATAAAAAAATTAGCACACAAACATGTTTTTTTATTAGATGTGTATGTACTGCCAAGGCAAGATTTCTTAAAATCGTATGTATTTATCAACTTAATGTTTAAAAAAGTTACTAAAAATTGTTAAACTAAAAAATTAATGATACAACTAGTAGTAAGCTACAAAGTTTTTTTTTCCAATTATTGTATTGTTTTGAGGCAATCTTACAAACATCTAAAAATTTGTATGTGTTTATAACTTTACCAATTATAGTGAAATAATTAGGAAACAACACATAACATATTAATTTTACATTACTATAAATTTATCATAATAATGACTTAATCTGATAACGCTTGTTACTGTTTACAACTCTGTTTTTTTTATTTTAATTACTCATTAGAATATTAATTAATTTGTTTTGTTTTGTGGTAAAACTAGAAACAAAATTTACTCCTGCGCATAATCGTACGATTGAAATGAGAGAAAGTTATTGCAAAGTCGTATCCACTTAAAAGTCACATGTATGAATTTGATGACGTATAACTTTTTTTGTTTGACTACTAGAAATTATGTTGTTGAAAACATTTTAAATAAATTGTAAAAAACTAACGTTTATTTTGTTGCTATCGTGCTGTATTTTAGTTGTGTTTATCAAAAATTACATAAATAAAGAAACTCTTACAGGTAGATAGAATAATAAAAACTAAATGCTTAGTTTTCTAAAAATAACAATTTTATGTCAAAAGATTTATAAGTAATAAGAAATACATAAAATAATATATCATCTTGTTGAAGTTAAGCTTTGTGATGGTTTAAGCAATTTAAATCTAAAGAAAACTATTTAGGTTAAATAGTTTTTACTTTAAAATTAGATTATATAACTTAACATAACCATAATTAATATTGAAGTACTACATCAAACAGTTTCTTGTTACCTTGAGTAATCCTAAAATACATAAATAGAGATTACTTTTGTAAATTTATTACAAAAAGTTACTACAATGTAAGTTTAGTGAATTAAAGAGTAATAGTTTTGTTAAAACAGTAACTTTTTTTTTTTAAATTGCTTGCAATTTGTTTCAAAATTTATGTTAAAACTTGTCTATGTATATTAATACTTAATAGTTATTTATTTTTTCATACCGTAAGTAGTCAAGGTATTCGTTAAAACAAATTACGCTTTTGATCATTGGTTAAAATTTCTTACTGCTTTTTCTTTGTCGTAAATCCGAAATTAAACAGAAATAGCTTGCTTGCATCAAGGTATTTAAGGCAACTCAATGATGTTCAACAATAAAGAATTTAACTTGGTACAGTAACCTGCTAACTAGGTACGCACTTTGAACACAGCGCAAAAGTGCGTACCCAACCGGCAGTGCGTAGTTAGGAAATTTAGGTATGTTAAGCCTAATTCAAACACGTTAGAAGCCACTAAAATAAAGTAATTTTAACAAAGCAAAATCTCCAAAAATAAAAACTTAAACCTTAAAAACAAAAAAAAAAGTTAAAAGTGTATAAGAAGTTTTGAGTGTTTGTTGAAGTAATATATTTTTATGAAAGTATTTTACCTATGTATGTTTATATTCAACCAACATAGTTTTTTACTATTTATTTTCTATATACTTGTACGTTTAAAGTTTACATAGTACATATAATTGTTTTAGAATCCTATATAATTAAAAATTTGTGAAATTTTTGATCATACTTTTATCAAATTTTGACTGTTCAAAAAATTTAGGATTATAAGATTTTACACTGCTTAATTACTATTTAAAAATATAATTTAAATTTATTGAGTATTTAAATGTCAATTGCACTGTTCTATAAATTTCAAATTAAATTTTGTTTTAGAGTTCATATCTTTTTTCTACACTTATGTTTAAACCATCGGGTAATTTACTGTTAATTGCACATTCAATTTTTTGTTTATCTCAATTTTGCATGACTTAATGTTTTTGTTCCTATGTTTTAATCAGGAGCGAGTCAAATTTGCACGAAGACACTTTTCAACGAAGACACTTTTGCACAAAGGGTCACTTTTGCACGAAGACACTTTTTAACGGAGGGTCACTTTTGCATAGACTAAAAAAATAATCAAAAAACTTTATAAAAAATAAAAATAAAAAACAAGTTACCGACCGAGGGTAAGGGTAGGGGTAAAATGATGATTAGAAAAAAGCTTATAAAATTATTGTTAACTAAAAACAAGAAAAATAAATAAGTAAAAATAAGTTACTTAAAAAAAAAAAGTTATTGACTGAGGGTAACAGTGAATATGGTAATAAAAACTAAAAAAAAAATAAATAGTTAGAGTTACTAACAAAAAACAACGATAAAAAAAGGTAAAAAATTAACTTACAAAAAAAAACAAAAGGAAAAAAAAAGTTACCAACCGAGGGTAAGAGTTAAGGGTAACAGTGATAGTAAAAAAAAAATAATTAATAGAAAATAAAATGAATAGAAATACTAAAATTAAAAAGAAATTATACTAATCAAATTAAAAACTAAAACCGTGCAAAAGTGACCCTTTGTTCAAAAGTGTCTTTTAGCAAAAGTGACCCCTCATGCAAAAGCGTCTTCGTGCAAAAGCGATAGACTCCTACCGTTTGATTCATGGGATATGCAAAATTAAACTACAATGATCGTTTTTTTTGTTAAATAAGAAAACTATGATATATATTTTTAAATATTTGACTTTATATACAAATTTGGAGTTTGTAACTTACTTTCTGTTTTAATTTATTTAAGTTTAATATACTATATTTTATATTTTAATATGTTAATTTTGGCTCACTTCTTTCAGTTTTTTTTTCAAAGTGAATAAAATAGCATTTTAACCACAGCGTTTTCTAGATAAAAAGTGCAGTACACCGGCAGTACGTACCTATAAATTGCGTACTTAGGTGACAGGTTATTGTATTTAAAACCTAAATTCCTAAAAATAACAAATACTTTAATTAGTAATTTTAAAACTAAAATTATAATAAAAAGATATAAATATTGATGAAGAAAAATAAAGTATTAAATTTGAAAACAAGTTTAGAATAAACAGTTTATTTTTTTACAGAAAAAGTTATCTTAACAATTTTTTAAAATAAGTGTTTGTCAACTTTAAAGTAGTATAAAGTTGAAAATTTTATTTTAAACTGAGCAAACGAGCTTTATGAGTAAATGTAGTATCGTTTAAAACTAAAATATGTCAATTTTAAAAAAAATCAAAAACTGAATTAATTAATAGTTGAATCCAGAGTAAATGGTGTTTGTCAACATCGCTTTTTTTATAAACTAGATCTAGAATTATATTCTTAATTTATATTTATACACTATTAAACTTTGTATTAAGTAGCTTAATTTAGTTTTATCTTTTATAAAAAATACTATGTTGTTTCAATGCAGTTATATTATAAATATTTTCAGGCTGTTTTGCAAACTATTTGTACTCATCTACTATTGAAACAGTTTTATAAGTTACCTTATTTAAGGTATTAAACAGCAAAAAAGGAAAAACATTTTGAAAAAGATTTTACTTAAAGTCAATTGTAAGTTGTATAGAATGTGTGTGTATTATGTTATATGATAAGAAATTAATAGTAGTTTATATTTAATCTCGAAAGCTATTGTTCAAAACGTTTAGTTTTTTATTAGTGTTTTCGATAAACTTTGTACTTTGTAGACATATCTGAAGACTTTAAACAACTTTTTTTTTGCTTTAATTCGTGTTTTAAGAAAACAGTGAAACTTTACTACAGCTAAAAAAAAACATGTATAATGACTTTCACTATGATAGTTAAAAAAATTTTGGATTTTTTTTTAATTTGGTATTAAGTTCCAGCTTCATAGTAATTTTGAAAACTTTATACTTTTACTTAAATTTCAATTCTTTAAGATTTAATGTTTAATTGGAGTGATAAATCTACATTTTGAAATAATTCATCTGTAATAGTTTAAATAACTACCAAAGCTTTTAATACGTAAATTTGTTTTGCACTTTCAATTTTATTACGATCCAGGGTATTACTCTCATCCCAAATAAACTTAACGTAAAAACTAAGTAAATTTTCATAAACATAAGACGTTTTTATAGACTAGAATTATAGAAAGAAATAGTAATACGCAGTAACTCAAAATCTGTAAAAATAATTTGTAAACTAGTAAAAGATGACGGATCTTTCTAGTTAGAAATTTAATTAAAATATAAAAAAAAATCTAAAACAAACTTTGACATGCAAAATAATGTAATAGAACTTGTTTTAGCATTGTTTTATTTATAGTAACTCAAGTTCTCTTATTTTATTTTTGATTTTAAGGCAATTATATCGTGTTCTGATGTCGAATAAACTTATTTCTGTTTCATTTTAAAATTAAAAATTTATACTTTTGTTAAAATAAAGGATTATTTTTAATTTCAAGAAAAAAACATTTATTTCTAGATGTAACATTGGCTACAAAAACTTTTTTTAGAATTCAATGCGTTTCGGATTAAAATAAATAAAAAGTAAATGTTTAGATATACAGATTTTTCTTGTTTTAATAAGGCAACTTAGGTTTTTTTTCTGTTAAGCAATTTTAGAACCGTAGTAACAACTTAACTAACAAAATTGGTTTTGAAACCAAAAAAGTTAATTTTTGTAGAATTCCATTTTGAAAAAATCTTACAACGTATCCATGTTCAAGTATAGTAAGTTTAGTATAAATACTAAAATAAATTATATTATACAATGGTTAAAACAAAAAATGCTTAACATTGGGCAGTTTATAAAAATTTATACACATTAAACAGACCTACAACGAGATGTAAAACAAATAAATTAATAACAACAAATATTATATATATGCATATTCATTTATACTATATAAATTTATAAGGCATACAAAAATGATTATAAAGCTTGCATGTAATATATTGTATACAAGCCGAGAGCATGCTTAACTGATTATTTAAAATAAAAGAAAAACTTATAAAACAATAGACAGAAAATATTCATTTATAATGTTCACAAGTTTCAATGACTTAATTACGACTGATTATGACGTTTGAAATTTGTCTATTCTCCTATTTAATTTATATTCCACCTTCTTATAAGTTGATAAACATTCAAGCATTTCTTTGATTCTGCCCCTCAACTTTTTACTCAATTTCACCAAGTTTTTAACAACAGATTTCGTTTTCTTCACAGATTTGCGCAACTTTGATCTATAGATTTTGATAAGCTTCAAACTAGCTGCTAGTTTCTCGACTACTCTCATGAGAATTCTGATTTTCGGCACAGCTATCGTCGCGTAACGTCTGAAATATTTGATCAACTTTTTGCACTTCCGAAGCTTTTCAAGCCGATAGAACGGAATCCTACTCATTGATAAGGACATGTCGAAATGCTGAATGTGCTTAGTCCTGGCGTCGAGCAAAAACCATTCAGAATTGTGGATTATACTTTCGATTTGTTGGAGAGTCTTTTTAAATTGCAAACCAACCGGTTCTATTACTGAAAATTGTCTTTAATTACTTTTAAGAAATAAAACGATATGGTATAGGTGAGTCGCGTTAACGAGAGTATTTACAAAATGAGAGCTTTTAATTTTTTTACACAATTTCATTTCATAAAATATTTTATACCAAATTTTTCTACTAACTGAATTAGTTATATTTGAAAATGAACTATAAAAACATTAATAAACAAAGAACAACAGATGTATATACTTTACTTATAATAAACATCTGAATTACTTACTGCATAACTATAAAGTATAGATTATTTTAATAATTTCACATAATATCCTAGCTGAAACAGTTAAAAATATTCTCAACACAACATCGCTGCAATTTGTTATAAAGTTTTATGTTCTGAAGTCTAATTAAGATTCAGCTTGTGATTAATTGTCAATAAACTAAACTGAGATAAAATGTTCTTTTTAAGAGCAATAAGTAAACATCAAGACAGTTTTGAGCTGGCGTTGTATACATATCTTCAACTTGATCATGACAAAATTAAACGTTAGATTTATAATTTATTTTTATTATATTACTTATTAATCTTTATTTATTAAAAATAATAACTTGTTAGCTTTTCGGTTTAAACTATCTTACTTTAAGTTTTTCATTTAATGTTATTTAACTAATTTAAAAGTTAAAAAACACGCTAATAACAATATCGATTAAAAACAAAAGATTGAAAATTTAAATGTTAAAGATTTTTGTTTTAGATATTTAAATTGACCAACAAAAACTAAATTTTGTTTTTATTTAATAGAATATATCAACTAAACGAGCTGTTAAGTTTGAAACAAAGCTATCATTTCGCTTATAATATGAATGATGTTTAGTTTTAAAATGTATATACTTTATTGAAACATTTTAGCCTAGCTTTCTGTATTGTTAGTTCTTTTATACGTAAACTTTAAACCCGGGAAAAAAGTCATAAATATGCTTTTTAAAGTTATTAGTATTTTTTTTTAGTTATATTAGAAACGTCTATTAACACTTTGTTGATTCTCAAAGTAAAATAAAGCAAACTGGGAAAACTGAAAAATCTTATGGTAATGAGTCGGACAATAACTAAAGAGATTAATTAGTTTTAAACTTTTATATGACTATTAGTACCCCTTAAATGAAAACCTTAAGACTTCACCGAAACAAATATTTTGAATTTAGATTACTACACTTGAGATAGAAAACATTTGCCAGAATTTCAACACATTTTTTATGTTTGCCGCCTAACAAATAAAAAAAACATAACTTACGGATGGTTATATGAAAATTTTTTAACACAGTTAAGGGGTTTTTTATACAATTAATTTGTGAAGCTTTTTTGTAAAAAAGTTCTTTATAAAACAATTCGAGTTTCAGTTTAATTATAAAAGTATTTAAAACTGTCATTTATTTGTTATATAGTTATATAAAAATAAACATCATAAACGTCTTACACTCAACAAAATTAAAAAATCTTAATCATTTTGTTTCACTACTTAAAGAGGTTCAAATACAAAAAAAAACAAGTTTAACAGTTGTGTAGCATTGAAGATCTACTTTTAACAAATCCGCATTATTATCATTGTGAAAAATTCAAAAATATTTAACAGCATTTAAAAAAAAAAGTAAACTGCAGTGTTGAAGCACATTTTGACAAAAGTGCGTAATTCTCGCGAGGACTGCGCTCAAAGATTTCGATTTTGTCATTTTGCTGGCTTGTTTACATTAAGTACGTTTTTCAATATATAATGTTCAAAATATGGTGCTGAAGTTTAAACAGCTCCAAAAATGGTTAGCTATGCTATTCAGAAAAAGCTTGTATTGAAAATTTGTATATATTTAAATGCAGCTGACACAGATTAGGCTTGAAGCTTCAACATTACAAAATTTTTGAATATAAATAATAGAAAAAGTATATATAATGAAAGTTAACAATTTGTATGTGTTTTTTGTAGGACTTTATGACAACGAAACGTTTTTTTAAAGCTAATATAATAAGTTATTTTAATTTAGTTTGGGGTGGTTCGATCCGGGCCCCATATAAAGCAGGTTATTTAATAGCTCAATCCTATTTCTTGTTAGAGCACAGCTCCAATATAAAAATATATTGCTATGTAATTGAAGCACTCAAGTTTAAACTTAATTTGAAATAAAAGCCATTCTCTTATTCAAAATATTTAGTCAAATTAACTTTTATTTCAAATAACGCGAGTGAACTTATAATGTTGCTTGCTCAAAAATATTTAGCTAACATCAAAATAGAATAACCGTAAAAAATCACAATCAAAAAAGTAGAACGCTTTAAAGATTGTGGAGTTGTATTTATTTTAATTAAAATTGGATAGACGGTTTGTTGCATTCAAAATTGTGACATTTAAAACTGATTTTGTTTCAAAAGAAAGTTAGATTTTTACAATTTCAGTTTAGTGAAATATCAGTTAATTATGAATATTATTGGTATCTAGTGCTATTTCAAATTTTACTGCTATACTGTATGACGCTATTCTGGTAATCAAGTTTGTTTGTTACCTTTACATTAATATCTAAAAATCATAAAAATGGTTATATTAATAGACATATACTTTTCTACTATATCTTTAATTATAATAGTGTTACAAAAACTGCTAACCAATTAGCAGTTTATTAAACACTTTTACACACTAAACAAACCTACAATGAATGCATTACATATAAATACGTGACAATAAAAATTATTACAATAACAGTTATCATTATAAAAACTATTTATATGTTCATTGAAATTGAAATTATTTTCAGCGCTAGCATAATACGACAAAGTGTTGGCCAAGAATATACTAAACTAATCATTTTAAACTTTTTTAAAATGATAAAGAAGAAACTATACATTATTTTCTTTAAAGTTTTGGTAACTACGTGTGGCCATGACGAGTCTTAGACGGTTTCCCATCAAGTTTATCTTTTTAATCACCCTATACTCAACTCTATCACAAGTTGATAAAACTTTACTGACTTTTTTTTTCTTCGCTTCTGATTTTTACGAAATTTTATCAAATCTTCGACGACACTTTCCGTCTGCTCCGCGCATTGACCGAATTATGACCTGAATATTTTCATACGCTTCAAAACAGTTGCTAGGTTTTTGATTCTTATCACGATTTTTATGGCTATTCGGCAAAACTACTATTGAAATGCACCGCCTTAATAATTTGATCAACTTTTTGCGTTTCCGAAGCCTCTCACGCCTGAATTTTTTCCTGGACAGGGAATGGTCAGAATAGTGTCTTTATTTTGTTCTGTCGTAAACTAAAAACTCCTCAAAGTCGCTGAATGTGGACTTACTGAAGGGCTGTTTCATACTTTGCTTTCATCGTTAAATCAAAAGTTTATCAAAAATAATACTTCCTTTTAGAAATAGAATGTTATTGCATAGAAAAGCCACATAAACTTAGTTAATTAAAGAACATTATATGTTATTAAAAATTTGCTTTTTCTGTATGACAAATTTTCATTAAAGATCTTATAGAAAGCTAGTTTGTGTGGGTTTTTATAAATGTTCTCTTTTACTCATTTAAGCTTCAGTTTATATTTGAAATTATTTATGTTATTGTATAGTTATCAAGTAAACTAAAAGCTTATTTTTTATTCACCCAATAAACTTTACAAACGCTATTACTCGGACTGGTTTTAAAAGAAAAACTTTTTAATAAAACACTTGTAGAGCTTGTATTCTTTTATCAGATCTGTGTTATTATTTTAGGTCGAAAAGTGTAACAGTATTAGTAAGTAATTGAACTATGGTTTAGTAAAATTACATAACTTAATGGTTAATAAAAAAGTAGTCTTTTAATGTTAATAACATCGAATTTTGGAATACTATTTGCATCATGCAAACAACAAAAATTTACTGTTTTAAACAAATACTTGGAATTTAGCTTTTTTACTGCGAAACATAATTTTTTAAACAAACAAATAGTATTTTTTGTTTTTTTTTTCTGATGTAGTTTTTAAACTATTGCTTAAATTATTTAATATTAAAATACGTTATTAAAATTTAATCATGTATAGTTGTGCTACTTATTGCACAGAGAAACGTCATTGGTTTAATTTAGTAATTTTTTAATCGTTGCTGTTATGTCTAAGCTGATATGTTGATCTTTATTACCAAGTAGTGTTAACAAAACATTGCTAAAATTTTTTAGAGTTAGTGATGGAGTTCAGATTAGAAAGAAAAGCTTATGTTATACTTAATTTTTAATGAAATTAAAATTGTATATACGAACGACGCAAGGCCATTTAAAATTTATTTTGTTAACTTTTAAATATAAATTGAACCATAATAAAACACAACAAACAAATAAGAGTAATTGAATGATAATACAGTTGTGTTGAATTATCATCAAAAACAAATAGACGAATAAGTTTTGGCATTTATTTAGTTATGGTAAAAATAAAAATTGCATATTAATCTAAAAGAAAAAAAGTTAGGTTTTAGTTAAACAGATTTAAATTAAAATCAGACAGCTGAATTATTCAAATCTTCTTATAATACCTAAAGTGATAACATAAAGTAACACACAAGATAAATCGAATAACAAAATAATTTAAATTTGAAAGTTTATTTTATCATATTTTATAGTTATCAAAAGTTCTTTAAACTATACACAATAAGTATAAGCAATTATAAAAGTACAGATAAAAAAAGATAACAAAGTTACTATTTTAAACTCAAAGACATTTTTTAACAAATTTAAAAAATAATTATAACTCATTATAATTTTTTTTAATAATAAAACATAGAAAGTCTTACTAGTTTAGTTTTTTATTTAATATAGTTACAGATTCTGACAATAACAAAGAATATTAAATCTTTTAAGATATTTGTTGTTTAAACTAAATAAAAAAGGTTTAGTAGTTTAAAAGTTTGATAAATTGTGAAAAACACGTGCATAAAATATGCAAATTTTTGATTTTGAAATCTGCAAAAGCTCTCATCACCTACTTTATTGGTTTATAAACAGTAATTTTAACGGTACAAAAGTACTTTTTTAATTCAATAAAAAAAAAGTTATAATTAGTTTAAAGTTACGCTCAAAGTTATAAACGAAATTGAGTACACTTCAGAAACAGTCAAAAAACTATTTACAATTTTTTCATTAACTGTTGATAAAAAACTTTAATGATAACATAATTTTAAGAACCTACTCAAAAATTCTTGGTTTGAAAATATATAAGGTTGTTTAAAGTAATTTAATGCTAAATAAAAACATACTATTTAGGCTTATTATATTAAGTAAGATTAAACTAATAACTGAGCACGAAAAATATTTCAAAATTATTCATTATAACTCTATATTCTCGGAAACTAGTAGGCTTTCCGAGTATTTATTTTTATAGCGTGAACTTAAAATTCTCTTTCGGTAAACGAAAATTATCTGCAAAATCATAACTATCAAAACTGATACAAATACCACCAGTAAAACGAAACTTGTTGAGTGCATGTTTTCTTGATTCTGAACATTGATCTCTTCGTTCAGTTGTGAAAATACAGACCTCATTGATAACACGTCGTCTGTGGAGGCCGTTAAATAAATCTGTTTTGTTAAAAAAAATTACTTGACAAAATTTTTGTTGAATTTATTCCTCTTTTGTTACCGTTTTACATAAACGAATTCCTAATATAGTAGATAAATTATCTTGAAGTTATTTTTTTGTGGATTTTGTTTGTAATAGAAAACGAACTAATAGCTATTTCTTACTGGTGCGCCTTAAGCTCATAAAGTAAAAGTAAAAATACAAAAAATAAAATTAGAAAATATGTACAATTTTGAATTTTGACTAAAAAAAATATAAGTAACTGAAAACTGGTTACTTATAAGTATGTTCAGGAAATTGTTTTTAAAATTCTTAATTGAGAAAATTTGAGAGTAATATAACTTAAATTTTTATATACTAAACTAAAACATTCAAAAATGCTGAAGCCAAATTAAAAAATGTTGTTTACATTTGTAAAAAATATTTTTACCGTTTTTTTCTCAGAGAAATACTCAATTGTAAAATTTCGTTTTTCCAAATGACTATTTATATTTTCCAAAATTTGAGTTTTATTTTTCCACTTTTCATTTGATTTTTGAACTATGAAAAAAATAGTTATTAAAAAGTGACTGTTTTACATTCTTTCGCATAAAAATGTATCCTTTAAGCTCAGCAATTTGATTTGAAAGTAAAATACTATTTTTTTAAAATTACAACTTTAAAGAATTCTTATAAATTAGATAAATCAAATTATCTTTAAATTTGTAAAAATAGTTTATTTTAAGAAATCTAAATACATTATTTTTCTTACTCTATAAGTTCACTTACCTAATGTTATATCGGGCAGTATGGAGAATAGTTCATATAAGTCTTGATCAATTGGAATTAATTGTATTTCTCTGCTTATTTTAAATAACTAATTTCTCCTATTTCAACTAATTTTGAAATGAAGCTATCTAAAAAGTAATTTACTAAAGCACGCTTTAAAATACATATTATAAAAGTTCGTTGTAAAATTAACATTAGCTCAACTTTTTCAGTTGATAAGAACCTTACTTAAAATCAGTTTTATTATTTTTTAAGTAGTACAACGTTAAAAATAAATCTTTTTTTTAATATAAAAACAAAAAATAATGATCTATACTAACAAAGACTTTCAATTTTTTTAATTTATTAGATGGTTCAAAAATTAATTTGACAACGGTTATAGCAGTAACACTTTTTTTAAATTTTCCAATGAACTTTGCTAAATTAAGCAAAACTTAATTTTGGTTTTAAATTTCATAATTTCTAAAAGTCTTAAACAACATTTACATTACCTTTGAACGATGAAAAGTTCACAACTTCTCCCTTTGTTGTGTTTTTGAACTTGACAGCGTACAATTCTAATGAGGTGGTTATGTAGCACTTGGAAACATCGAAGTCGTCCATATTGACTTGCGAATCATAAGAGTGAAGCGTTATTTCTGTTACAAACCTTGATTCATGCTAAAAGATTTATCATTTTTATACAAACGATGTAATTTTTTTGAGTGAATAATACGCACAAAAAGTCAAAGATTTTTATTTAGTGAAAGCTGTTCGTTTTAGTTTGCAAAATAATTATATATAAAGAGCTTTAAATTTTACAGATGCATGTTGAAGATAAAAACCAAAGCAGTTAGGTAATAAGTAAAGTAGAAGTTTAACAAAAAAGCTCGCACCATACAGCTAAACTGCATGACACAACAAAAGGCATTGTAAATGAATCTGACCTTATGGTCACTGTTAACTTCATGTTTAATCTTTGATGAAATGATATCTTTTGAAACAAGGTCTTGCTCAATAATCAGTGTGTTTCGTACTTCGAGCATCTAAACAAAAATGTTTAATATGTTTTACTAAAAGTTAACCAAAATGTTCAACTAAATTTAATCTTAGGTTTTCTAGCTTTTACTGAATGTATAGTTTAAAGTTTCAAATTAACATTAAGCAGTTTAAAAACTGTATACTGTATACAAAAATTATTTTTTTATTAAAAAATTATGCAGATAAGCAGAAAATTTTTAACTGTTTATTCGTTTATAAATACCTAATTTTATTTCAAAGAAGAGACTTAATTGCAACCAGTTATTTCTTTAAAAAAAAAATTTTACTAGCACAACAAATTAAAAACTTATATTTAATTATTTCGTACAATTTTTGTGTTAAAAGAAATATATTTTACTCAAAACCTTAAATACATTTTTCTAAACATGTCTTCTTTTAAATACCTGATCATTCGTATAGTTCTGTTTGTAGTAAATAGTTCTAATATTTTTTTTTTCCTCTTCATCTTTGTAAAAATTACTTTTAAAATAAGTTCTAAAGGGGCTTCCATCGAAATAACCCGCGTATTCATATCGATCAAATGACATAAAATCGAGGATGTTCTTTTTTGTAAACTGTAAAGTACGATAAAGTTAAATTAGACTCAAAAAACGCTTCTATGACTATTACAATATTTACTTCCTAATTGCTTAAGAATACAAAAAGAAAAAAAGAAATTTTTTTTAGATGTTTATTTAAGTTTTTATTATCGAATTTAAAATAAACAAATGAAATGTTTATGAAGATTAATAAAATAAAGCTAGCTTTACAAATACTTAGACAAATAGACGACAACTTTAAAAAATCTTACTATCAGTATGTCAAAAATATTAAAAAACCTCCACTACATGAACTTACAAAAGTCTGTTCTGCAAAATTTTTTTTGTAAAAATCAATAGATGTATACTTTTTTATTTCACATGTTTCTCCAGAAATTAAGTATGTTATATTATTCGTTTCGTCAGTAATTCTACAAAGATAATATATAATTGCTAGTTAAATTTAAATTTGTTTAAAAATATTTTCGATAATATGAACTATTACTTTAACTAACTAAATTCAAAGAACTACATTTTGTTACCTTTTTTTTTATAATGCCTATAAACTGTATGTAACTTTTTTATAAAACCATTCAAAACAAATTTTAAATGAGTTAAACTAAAAAATTGATAAGAAGTAAAAAAAAAGCTAAGTAAAATTGACTATAAATATCCTGAACATGACGTTAAGCTGTTCTGGTGTACGGCTCGATAACTGAAAGGTTTTTTTCGTGCACCAGGGCCTTAGACCAAACTTTTTGAATATTTTTTGTCGTTCAAAAAACAATGTACTATAAAAAACTAGCACGTCTATGTCATAAATTACATTAACCCGTAATACGTTTAAAAGTCATGTCAGTCGTTTTTCATTATTGATTTTCATTTATTAAACTACTTTTTACTGTATTTGAATAAAAATATCTTAATTTAAGCACTGAAAAGCTCTTTAAGCGAATCTTAATTTGCTAAACAAACTATTGAAGAAGTAAAATGTTTATTGTCCTATTTTTACAACGTAGAGATATTTGGTTGTATTTATAAAAAATAAACTTTTAGATAATAAATACACATTTTAAATATTTAATAAAAAATAAAACAAATGTATATATTTTAATGTATAACTTAAAAACATAGTAGTTTTATAATATAGTATAATATTAAACTAACACATCTGTTTCATAGTTTACGTTTACCCGAGATAGGTTTTTACTCAAATCAAAAATAATGTCACTGGTCACGGAATGATTTTTCGAAAGCAGATTTTTTTCAGTCGAAACGATACGAAGTTTTGTTTTGTTTATGTGGGGTAAAGTTAAATTCGATTCATCTTTTCGACCTGAAAAAACCTTAAATTAAAAACTACTAAATACTAATAAAATTGTTTTAGTATTGATGCAAGTAATTGAAATTTATACGAGTTCTTGAATGCTTTTCTATTCACTGCTAAAACTTTTTCAAGTAAGTAATTTTTTAGGATTAACTTCATCATGTTATATCAAAATATTAAAATTACTATCAAACATAAAATATTAAACAAGAGATAACTAAATTTTCAACTGACACATATCACCATCTACAAGAAACATAAAATTCAACACCTAAACAAATATTTAAAAGTAAACATTCATAAATGTTGCAAAATCTGCGATAAACCGTTGATAAAAATATTATTTTACAAAAGTCTTCATTTATTAATATTGTAGTAAAACGAACTATAAAACAAATTCATTGCAAACTTTATAGACATTTAAAGACACTAATTTTAACTTTAATTGCGGCTCCGTGGAACAAAAATATCTACTAAAACAAACATAAAAATAGCTAACCTTTGCAAACAATGTTGTGAGGCTCCCTAATTTCTCCTTTAAAGTAATCTCTAAAGCAGTGGTCGGCATGCTAATTTGAATCCGTGAACCCTAAATCACAAAATTAAAATTTGGTGCACCCCAATTTCCATTCTTTAGCGCCGCTAGTGTTGAAGAATATGTAAATACTTTAAATCGATTTTTTTTACTAATAATTCGGGAACACCCAATTAATTTTTACAAGATAACTTAAAATTGTTCACTTTACCCTATTCATTTTAATAAACTTATATCGGTGATCTAATTTGTACAACAATATTTTACTCGTATCACCCAGGTCTAAAATACTAACTAGATTAATTTAATACATTGCCACAATCCCAATTAACAATCAGCAGTCTTGGTACTTTTTGTTGCATGGTAAATTTAATTATTTAGTTAACTTAACTTAATGATTTTTTATTAATCGATTACTATATGTGTTTAACAAATGTATTGCCACGAAAAAATTAAGGAAAAAAAAATTACACCAAAAAGTAACGACAAAAAAGACATGAAAATATTATCCTAGCTAAATCCGTTTTGTTGATCTGGAACTGTATGTGTTGGTCTTGTTGCTTGCACGAATCTGACCAAACCTAAAATTAAGGTTTTAAAGTTAATGCTTAGTAATAATTCAGGTCTTAATGAGGTTTATTGAAAAAATTGCTCAAAAAATACTTTTGGTTGAAGGACCTGGATACACAAAAAGACCTCTCGGTCATCGAGTTGCATACCCAACTTTAATCAAATTTATAATGAGCTAAAAAATTATAAAAATACTTAACAGTTAAAATCAAACTCTAAAACAAAAACTTTTTAAAATGAGACTATTAAAATTTAAAACATCAACTATTTTTTATGAACAAAAATATCAATAAAAAAAAAACTATATAATAGTATCTAACATCATACACACATAAAATTTATATTGAACTTTACGTTAAAAGGTAAAGTTTTAACATGAAATGTTTTTAAGTTTAAAATTTATCAATAATTTAATCTTTTACATGTCTTAAAAAAATTATAAATATTTAAGTTTTAAAAAGTATGTTTAAGAATTTGGACTCTACTATTCAACTTATTAATATAAGTAAGAATAAAAATGAGCTATAACATAAAGAAAATAAAACTACAATGTTCAAAAAAAAAGCAAAACAAAGCTGTTACTAATAAAAACAAGTAATTTTTAAACTAAATAAAATGTTTATGATTTCAAAAAAAAACAATTAAGTTAATGAAAATTAATTAAATTTACATACTAATAATTAGATTTTTCTCAAGAGTTATTAAGCACCTATAAAAATGAATAAATCATTTTTGTAAAATTTTACACTTTAATCAATATTAGTAGAAGAGACATTGACTTTTAATTTTTTTTAGTGTAATATAAGAGACTAAAATACCAAGAGACCTATTATTCTAAAACTATCTTACCACAATGAGCTGTTTATTTGAACTGCTACTGGGTTGCGGTTTAACTTGTCAAGTAAGTTCTTCAATTGAGGTATAATGTCTTAGCATAAGTATCTTTTAAAAAGTTACTTTGCCAAAGTTTTCCAACCTTTAAAATAGGATAAGAGTTATCCAAAGTAGTTTGAGTGTGTGAAAATTTTATCAAAAAACTAATGTCATTACTGATTTCTAATCTAGTTTAATCAATTTTAAAAAAAACTTTATAGCTTTAAAAAAATTGTGCTGATTTAACTTACAAAACTTTTTATATCTATAAAAAATATAAATAACCATCTCAAGTAAAACATTTGGTTTAAGATAAGTATTATACAGTAAATTTGATATCTTACTGTAAATATTTAAAATTATTTTTGTGTTATATTTTTTTAGCTTATTTTAATAAAAGTTATATTTAAAGTCAGAGTTCTAGTAATTAAAAGTTGTAAAATGCAAGAAAAAAGTCAAAAAGACAATCAATAATTCGCAGGTAAAGAATTTAATTATATTAAGACCAGAGTTGCTTCTCTTTGAAACAAAAAACATTTTTTATTATGTCAAACATTTTAAGTAGATACTGTTGAATAAGCTTGACAGGATTGTAATCCTTTTGGTTAAAACTGATTTGACAGATCAAGACTGTCCTGAATGACTTTAAACTGAACTGTAGTCATCTAAGTTTTTTTCATTTTTTTATTTTCAAAGGCAAGAAAAACATATATCTTCAGCAAAAAATACTAAAAGTCACAAAATAAATCATTGGGACTATATTAACTATATCTCATTCAAAATGTAGAAAAAAAATGCCTGAAACCTTAAAACTATACTGAGTTAAAAAAAAATTATCTTGAGTCAGCCTGGGTTTAAAAAACAAATTCTAAATTTATAAGTTATCTTATGTCATACTGAGATTTTCAAAATTTTAAAGCATCCAGGATTATTCTGATTGTGTGGCAAACTTTTTGATAACCTGAAATATCAATTTTATAACAAACATACATTTTTAAACTATAGTTTTAAGGTAAAAAGGGTTGTTAATCAAAAATCAAAACCAGGCTCAAGCTCAGGAAAAACATTCTAACCTAAAATGGGTATTTTTTTAAATCCTTACTAGTCTGAGTTTTGATAAAGTATCATAATACATTTAAACTGTCTATATTTTTGCATTTACATAATAAAAATACTGAAAAAGATATCAATTAACAGTATGTTTTCTTTCAAAATATTCAAATTAAGTAAAACAACTGAGGAACTGTACATCATTTTAAAACATTTAAAAAAAAACTACTTTCAAATAAGCACAACTAAAACAGAAAAAAACTAGCTTAACATTACACAAATAATAAATTTTTGGTTTTTAATATAAAATTATAAATTATTATATAATTCTAAACAAAATTGTTTAGTCTTTTTTTAAATTTTTGGTAGGCATAAAGAAAGATTTACATCTTAGAAACACATACTATAACTCTTCTTACAAAATTATTAAATTACTGCTTAGTATAATTCATAAATTAAAGATCAAGCATTAGCACTGTTGTTACTCTTTGAGTTAAAAAACTATCCTGACTCTTTAACTTTGAAATTTTTATAAAACATCATATATAAATATTCAATATAAATAAAGTTTAAAAAACAACTCAGGTTATTCATCAAAATTGGAATTAAAAAAAAAAAAATTGAAACTACAACAAAGAAATTTCATTTAATGAAATAGAAAATATTGGAACAAGATTCAAAAAACTAGTTATCCTGAGAATTGTAAAATATTTATACTGTCCTGAGTTGCACTAAGTGTAGGACTCTGTATTAGTTACAATAAAACTAGCCTTGGTCATTTTGAGTTTAATAAAGAAAAGAGAAAGCCAAAGCTCAAAAGTAACAGTATACTTAAATTAATATTTTGATAAATGACTATATAAAAAAATATATTTATAATTTATATAAAAATTTATATTTCAAAAAAAAAAAATCATACATACATTCAAAGATTCTACACAAGTCCAAAACTAGAGTAACTTTTGCAAGAAAAATAACATCATGCTTAATAAGACTTTATTTCTAATGAAAAAAAAAAACATTTAGGCTGAGTGTGTGGCAACCTTGAATCATACAACAGATACAACATATTTTGTTAAACCAACAGATCAAAATAGCTAGTAAATAAAATAATTAAGAGAATTAAATTTTCAACTTTTAAAGTCAATAAATTTAAGTAACAAGTAGTTTAATAAAAAGCATACCTAGCTAGCCTGAGATTAAGAAAAAAAAACAGAAAAGTTCTAGCCATCTTGAGATTTTCAAAAACTTTTATAAAATTTAAACTATCCTCAGTGTGTGGCAACTCAATGTCAATTTAAGCCTATATTTTCTTCAAACTTTATATGTACTATTGAATTATGGATAGGTTGATTAATTAAATAATAAAATTAATTCAAAGGTATAATATTTGCTTAACTTGTGTTATTCAAAACTTAAAGCTGTTACTTAAAACTTGTTCATTACTACTGTTATGAATCTATTTAGAAATTTTTTTTAATATACTTTAACTGTTATTATCTTATTTTAGTATTTTTTATTGAACATAAATTCTTTAATTTTCCTTTAAGTATAAAAATATAATAATTATCATGTGAATATTTTTAAAGGAATTATTGTTTAGTTCTAAAAGTAAGTAGTATTAATAATTTATAAAAGAAACTTTCTTCACTGAGCAAAATACTGTAATCTACTAATACTGTAAGTAAAAAGAAAAATACTAACCTTTTAATATATTCATGATGGGTGCACGACTATTCAAATTCGGACAATTCAAATTCCGACAATTCAAATTCTTAAAAAAAAATTGGAATGGCCACAAATAAAAAAGTTATGTATGTTTGTCAAAAATAAAAAATACTTATGTAGATCATATTAATATCTACAAGCCATTTTTTTCTTTTTTCAAATAATTAAATAATTTTTGAGATATGGTTTAAATAAAAAAAAATATATAGTTATTTTTAGTAATTTTAAAATATCTTGAATAATATTTAATTTCTTTCAAAAAGAAAAAAGTAGTTTCTAGATATTAATAAGATCTACATATGTATTTTTTGCTTTTTGCAACTATACATTACTTTTTTATTTGTGACTGTTTTATTTTTTTTTAAGAATTTGAATTGTCCGAATTTGAATTGTCCGAATTTGAATAGTCATGTAACCATTCATGATCTTAGCTGGATGAAAGCTTCCTCCACATCAGCCAACTGATTTCACAAGATCTTTGAGCTTTCTCTCAATTCTTTCAGATGCAAACTGCTTCCTCAATGTTGATATAAAGAATGTTATGTGATTTTCAATACCAAAATAGATCATGAGAGTAAAATGGCCAATAAATTAAAAGCTAAACTAAACACCAGGGCTAGATTTAACTTAAATATTTAAGTATGTCGCTTAAACTAAATAAATACAATAAAATTAAGACAAAAAAAAAGTTTTGTGTAATCTCAAAATTTTGTGCACCCCTAAATGACTTTCGTGTACCCTAAAAGTTTCGTGCACCCCAAAATAAATTTCGTGTACACTAGTGTGCACCAGTGTACACCGTGCCGACCACTGCTCTAAAGTATTCAGTAATTCCAAAACGATATAGTTGCCTTTTTCTGTTTTGATACATGTTCTCAAAACTAACCTTAAAAAATTTCAAAACTACTGGTTAAAAATTTCTGTAAAATGTTTAACTTTAATATTAGAAAACATTAATCAATATAACTAGGCAAATATCAATTGTGTTAAAAAAACTAGCTTTGTCTATATACTATGAAAATGCTACTAATTTGTATACTTAAGAAATCTACGTAATTTTGTTTCAAGCTTTTTGGTTAAATATCTTTTAATACTAAATTTATTTATATACACTAAGGCAACGACGTTTCACCCCTAAGGGATCTTCAGGCCTGCAAAATTAAATAAAAATAAGACGATGGATAGCTAAAAATATATAAAAATGCAAGAAATTATAATCAAACTCTAATTAAATTAAAAATCATAACATCAATACAGTATTATTACTAGATAATTAATTCACAAAACTAAAAAAACTATAAAAATGAAAAAAAAAAATTTTAAATAGCATTTATACTTACAATAGTTGATTTGTTCTATACATATTTAGATTTAGCTTATAACAACACAAAACAAAATGGCGTTAAACAAATAAGGGTACAAGCAAAAACAACAATAAGTGATAAAAGTTTTAAATACGCTGATTAAAAAAAAAATCCTAAAATGCGGGCAGGTGTAGAAGAGCTCTCGTTTTTTATCAAAGGTTCTTAGGTCTGTAGACAGGCTATATAATCCTTCCTCTATCATTTTGGGAAGGTTTTTCTTGATTATCGTCGGTTGGTTGGAGTTACTGCTGATGTATCTGATTTAGGAGTTTTTATTTTCTATATGGCATATAACAACTGTTTGTTAGGTCTAATGTGATGTCCAAGAAGTTGCATATAGTCATACCAATTTCCATTTTGATGTTAAAACCGATGTCTTTAAAGATCTTTATCGTTTCCTTTTTTATTTTCTCAAGGTCCTGGTTGTTTTTCTGCTTGATAAATGCCAAGCCATCATCCCTATACAGGCCTATCTGGTTTGACATGTATGTTTTCCTAATCTATCAAGAATGTATAGGCCAATAAAGTCGCATAACTCAGCTCCGAAATATGACCCCATAGGGACGTCAAAAGATTTATGTTGCAGGATTGAAGATGCCTCAGGGGTGAAATTTCGTTGCCTTAGTGTAAATAAATAAATTTAATTCGCCCAAGGAATAGTCCTTGCATATACCTAAATATGCTTTAACTTAGTTTAGAAAATAATTTGTAAAATAATAAATATACAATTCCTAAATTAATTAATAGACGCTTTCAACATCATTAGATTTGTCGATCAATGAGTCATTAAAAAAACACATGCTTTTAGCAAAAAAAAAAAAAAAAACTTTTCTACAAAATTTTAGTATCTTAATTTTTAATAAAAGCTTTAACAAATATGACATTTTTATAATTAGAAAATATTAAAGACCTGTAAATAACAATACAACTTCGTTCTTTTTTTAATAATGTAAATTTTACTTAAAACATAACAAAATGTATCGAACCATTCGAAATGTAGTTATATAAAAAATACTAACATTCAATTCCACTCTACTCAACGACAGAGTTTCATTTTCGTAAAGGTCATCGAATGAAACTTTTACTTGGTACATAATAGTGTTGTTGTCAAATAATAAACACATATCATATACTCTTTTCTAAGAACAATTTAAATTCATAAAGGCTTTAATATTCCAAAGTTTATTGAAAAAACACTAAAAAAAAATTATAATTGACAGTAAAAAATTTTTCCTATATTTTTAAGACTAAAAAACATAATTTTTTAAACAAGCAACAGTTAAGCTTAAAAAGTTTACGGATAAACAAAAAACACTTTTTAGGTTAGATATAGGTTAAATTGATAAATTCTTGTTCAAGTTTTTGATACCAATAGACAGTATAAGAATAATTTTTTCAATCTAACTACCTGTGTCAGTGATGTTAGTACAGCAGGATATTGTTTATTGAGAAAAAATCCATATTTACTGCTATCAAGATTGTTTTCAGAAAACTCGTGGTGAAATATTGTTGATACGTTGTAACCAATATCTTCTTTTTGACAGATTTCATCAACTTCACGACCAAAGGTATGTTTTTCTATAACAATTTTTTTTTTTGATACTAAGGTATCCTTTTTTTGTAACTATTTAAATATGCTATATAACTTAAGCTGAAATTTTTTTACAAAAATTATTTTTAAGATTACTTGCAAAATGTTTACCAGAAACAATTAAGTTTTATGAAAAAATTTATAGAATTTTTTATTAATTTAAAATCTAAATAAAGTCTTTGATAGTTTTTGGTATTACGATATGCTGTGTAAAGTAAATTACATTTTTAAGTATGATTATGTCAATAAAAATTAAGTAGTGTTTTAGTAATATTTAAAGTTGTTCTTAAAATTTGAGTTAAGTTAAGTTAGACTTATCAAAGTTTGTTACTTGTCATAGTTAGTTTATTTTAGTTTTGCATTCAATAAATTAATAAGGCGCGTATATAAAAAAATAAATTATTTTTAAATAACTGTTGCGGGATAAAATAAGAATTAATTTCATGTATAAAACTAAAGCAAACCTTTATAGCACAAGCGGTGACCCCTTTTATAGTCAATAACATTTGTTGCAAAGACTGCAGAGGAGTCGAATCTTGGTTCAAAAAATTTGATACTTTTCTTATTTTCTTTCAAGTCATAAATGTAGCCAACATGATAAGTTCTCCAACGAGCTATGAAAGAAAAACTCAACTCAATACCTTTTTTAACATAATAATAAAGCAAAAAAAACTAAATTTACAATAAATATTAGCGGTTGAAACTTCGATGCTAAAAAATTTAAAAAACATTCTTTTAAATTAGAAAAAATAGTAAAAATGAAAAAAAACAATTTATTCAAACTTAAAAATACAAGCGTAATTTTTACTATTTATATGAAACTCAAACACAGATGAGTCATTTAACAAAACTATTCTAACAGTGTGTTGTTAAAATAAGTCTTAGTTACGTTTAAAATAAAAAATAATAGTCTTAAAAAACTATTACAACATCATTCATGAATTTATAAGTGATTTAAAACTAACCGTTGTAGTAATCAACAAAATAAGCATTGAAACTGATATATTCTTGTTTTATTACAGATGAGTTCGCATTTTTATACCTTGCTGGACATTTTAATGCAAAACTTACAGAAAACATAAGACATAGCACTATCAATAAGTTTGTCATCTTTTTTGTTTTGGATGTTTTTTACAAAGAATTTAAAGAAGTTTTACTCAAAGCACGTCTCGTTTTTTATAAATTATTTGCTGAAAATTGTATAATGACTTGTCTGATAGATAAACTCATGATTTGTTTAAAAATCAGAATAATTACTTATTTAAAACTATGCATTTATTTAGTATAGGAAAAATTCTAGTTGTTTAAACTAACGCACCGTTTAAATCAAGGTCAAAGAAATTTGTTAAAATGTACATAACGCTTTTAAAAAGGTTTACTGTAAAAAAGTTAAAAAGATCTATTGTTTATACATAAAACTTTCAGTTTTGTAGAATACAACTTATATTAATTTATTTGATATAATTCAAATCAAACTTATCAACTTCTTCATAAACAGCTTGACTTTCTTAAATCTTTTACAATATACAATTAAGTTTTCTTGTAGTGTTTAAAATTTCTTTTTTTTAATTTAATAAAGCAAATTTTTCAATCATCAAGATACTTCTACTTTTTGTAAAATACTGATAGACATTATTACTTAACTTTTGAAATGTAAATTCTTAAAAGTTTTTGGTTATCTAATAAAGTTTTAAGCACAAGATAGTGCGACTAAACACGTTTATTTACCAGCTTTTTTAAGACTGAAAACGATTTAAGCTACACAATGTTGAACAAACATTGCTGTATGTTTTATTGTTTGGTTTTAATTGAACAAAAAGGATATATAAAGGTTAAGGTTTATAAATTATCTAAATAAAAGATACGTTTAGAGAAAAGTTTCTAAATAGAATAAATATTTAAGACAGTTTAACTAAGTTTGTTTAAAAAAAATTGTATTCAAAAGAAAAATTTGTTTTAACGATTATTAAAAAACTTATTTCTAAAAAAAAAAAAAATGAATGGTTACATATAGATTAAATTTTTTTAATGAAATGGAAAAAAACTACTAACTTAAATTTAATTTTATCATAAAAAAGTAAATCATAGATTACTTTTTTCAATCAAAATTTAAATACACATACTCTAAATTAAAACAAATACTACATAAATCAAAGCTAACAAATAACAATAAACATAGTTCTAAGTTTATTTATTTCACGAGTAGTTATAACTGTAACAAAAAACTAATTCTGAAAAAAAACAACTTTATAAAGTTATGAAACGCAATTGCACTTATTTAACTGACATAACAACATTTTCTATCACTTTATTGGAATAAATAGTCATTTAACTTAATATCAAATATTAACGTTATACTTCCATTGCGTAAAATTTGTTTAAGACTTGAACTAGCATACACTTGAGTTTTTAGATAAACATAAAAAGGAAAAATTTATAGAAATATTTGTTACACAGTCGTACAAGAGACTTTAACTTTATACAGACTAGTGATGTACCGGACCCACAATTTCGGGTCCGGCCGGACCCGGATCCGGACTTTTTTTTCAAATCAGAATCCGGCCGGAACCGGATCCGGACTTTTTTTTCAAATTAGAATCCGGCCGGAACCGGACCCGGACTTTTTTTTCAAATTAGAATCCGGCCGGAACCGGATCCGGACTTTTTTTTCAAACTAGAATCCGGCCGGATCCGGATATCAGACAAAAATGGCAATATCCGGCCGGAACCGGACCCGGATAGTGAGTACGGTACATTATTAGTATAAACTAGCCGAAGTCACAATGAGGTTTTTAAAAACTAAAAAAAATAACTTTAATCTAATAATAAGTAGAACAGCTAGCCACAAGGTTTACAAATTTAGGTGTTATTTACAATTAAAAATCTGAAATCAAGTTCATGAACAAAATACACTAGAAAATTACAAAATATTGAAAACTGGATCAGCTCAAACTCATTCAAAATCTAAAAGAAAACTAGCCTGAGTTTTTACAAAAAACTAAACTAGCTTGAGGCAGGCAGTCCAAGATTTTCTAAAATTTCCAAAAATTTTCAAACTAACAGGGTTGCCACTGTTTAAGTCAATAAAACTAGCTAGAGTGAGTATAAACAAGTCTGAGTCAGAATGAGGTTTTTAAAATTACTTTAATCTAATAATCAGATAGCAGCTAGCAAAGGTTGACAATTTGGTAGTAAAGTTGTGGACTGATTGTGGTACACTTAACTTATTAGTAGTACCCATCATAATTAAATCCTACCGTATATAATTAATATCTAACAAATACTAAATTCAAACTAAGACTACTTTCTATAATCAGACACGACAGTTTTGATTGATGAATCTTTTACATAAAACACAACAAGAAATACTAGCATATACAAAATTATTAATTACTTTGGTAACACTTTAAAAACTGGAAACTATTTAAATCTATTTCAAAAGACTTAAAACAATATACTAAAAATTAAATAAAACTTTTAGTAAACAAGAAACTGTAAAATTTTTCATAAACTATTAAACTATAAACCTGGCTTAAATATTTAAACAATTAAACACCAGTTGAAATATTCACTTTTAAAACAAAACACTACTTACAATAAGCATTCACAAAAAGTTCAAGATATTTTGTTGCTTCAAGCTGCTCACCAAACTAACTAACTGCTTACATATAAACTGCCTGTCATGTTCTGATGTTTTGTTGCATCAGTATTTAGTTTGAAACATTTCGTCATATGATTCTCATTGGCTCGTACATTCAACCGTATTAACTCTAAATATTCTCTGAGCTCAACTTTAAACAACAAATAATGCAAGTATTCATTCCAAAGTTTTCAATTTTACAACATTTGTAAAGAGGTGCATTTCTAAAATGTTTATTTCATAGTTTAAATGTAAACAAGTGAAAATTAGTCACGTGTACAAAATGAGCCAATCGGGGTAGGTGTTTAATTTTAAGTGACGAAAATGACTCTTATTAATTAACACAGGGTTTTTTTTCAATAAAATATCTTTCAATATTCTCTTTTTTACTAACTAGATCCGGGTCCGGCCGGATCTCTGTTAGGATCCGGCCGGACCCGGATCCGGACTTTTTTTTCAAATTAGAATCCGGCCGGAACCGGACCCGGACTTTTTTTTCAAATTAGAATCCGGCCGGAACCGGATCCGGACTTTTTTTTCAAATTAGAGTCCGGCCGGATCCGGATATCAGACAAAAATGGCAATATCCGGCCGGACCCGGACCCGGATAGTGAGTCCGGTACATCACTAATACAGACTAACATGCTAAAAGCAAACAGAACTTGTGGATTTTTCAAAGAGCGCAAAAAACAAATATTTGACACATTTTATAAACGGGTAAAATTTTAAATTTTTGTTTTACAAAAAAAATAACTGCATAATTTAGGTAGTTTACATTTTAAAGCAAAATTTTTGAAAGTAGTTAATTTACAATGTTTGGAAAGATTTTTATAATTTAAAAACTTATTTACAAAATAACAAAACACGCCAGTAGCTTGAATTTATTAAAAGTATGTAACAATTTACAACTCAAACTAAAGTGATTAAACTAAATAAAGTATTACGATAAATTTCAAAATAAAAACTAAAATTATAGATGTTTTAATAATGTGTTTGATTTACTTGATTAAATGTTTTATTTAATGTATTTAACTTTATTGGTATTTAAATTGCTTAAAATGATTTAAAAAAGCGCTGTAATAAATTATTACGTCAATTTCTTAACTTTTGTTTAATATTTTATCGAGTAAAAAGTATAAGTGAAAACCCTTAGAAAGTACATAACGAATAAAAAAATCTTTAACTCATTCATTTTTTGCAAAACACTAACCGTTATAGTAATACTATAACGTCAAACTGTGTGCTATTGTAAGAATGTAACACGACTAAATTAAACTTTTTAGAAATTTTCTAATTTTTCTTAGGAAAAATTGTTTGAGATGCATTTTTTTAAATTTTACTATATTTGATAGCTTAAAATGACTAAAAATATGCATAACATACCATTGTAGCATTTTGTGACAATGATTTATATTTTAAAGTGTAATTAGGATTTGGCTTTTGATTAATTTTTAATAATCGAAAATTGGATAAAATGTACAATTTATGAGCGATATGATAAATCAAGACAGTTTTGAGCTGGCGTTGTTTACATTTCTTCAATATGATTATGACATAATTAAACGTTATATTTCTAGTTTATAATTTATGTTTTACTTACTAGGTTTCTTTCATAAAGATTTATCATTTTTTATAAAATTTTTAGCCTTAAAGCTTAAACTTTTATTACTTTAAGTTTATAAATATAATGTAATTTAGCTAACTTAATAGTTAAAAAACACGCTAACAACAATTTTCACTAAAAATTTTATACATTTTTTTAAAATTCTAAACATTAATTATAATAAAATTATAGTAATAATAATAAAAATAAATGATAATAAAATAGTTATATATCAAAAGTTCTAAACATTTTTTTAATGTTCTTTAATTAATTTAGTTTATGTGGCTTGCCCATACCGTGACATTTATTTCTAAAAGGAAATCATAACAGTTTTTAGTCACTAATGGTGAATATTGACTTTAAATTTAAAACTTATCTCCAGCAAATCGAAAGTATAATCTGCAACGCTGAGTGGTTCCTCTTTTACGACAGAACAAAATACAGATACCGTTTTAACCACTTTCGTCCAAGAAAAATTTCCCGTACTACAGGCGTGAAAGGCTTCGGAAATGCAAAAAGTTGATTAAATTTTTAAGGCGGTACGTTTCAATAGTTGTGCCAATAATCGGAAACAATCTGTTGAGAACAATCGAAAAGCTAACGACTGATTTAAAGCTTATCAAAATCTATAGAGCGTGTTTTGGTAAACGCGTTAAGAAAACGAAATCTGTCGTTTATGACTTAGGAAGATTAAGTAAAAAGTTTAGAAGTAGAATTGAAGAAGTGCTTGAATTTTTATCATTTTGTAATAAAGTTGAGTATAAGGTGAATAAAAAGATAAATTTGTTTGGAAACGGTTTAAAACTTATCATAGCCAAACGTAATTACCAAAACTTAAAAAAAGATAATGTATAACTTTTTCTTTATCACTATTTATAAAATTGAAATGTTTAGTTTAGCACATTCTTGGCTTGTATACAATATAGTAATATGCTAGCGTTGAAAATTATTTCAGTTTCAATGAACATATAAATAGTTTTTATAATGATAACTATTATTGCAGTAATTTTTATTGTCACTTATTTATACGTAATGTATTCATTGTAGGTCTGTTTAGCGTGTAAAAGTGTTTAATAAACTGATAATTGTTTAGTATTAATTTGTAACACCTTTATAATTTAGTAATATAAGATAAAACTTTAAGTGTTCAAGTATAAATATCTCTGTGACTTTTAAACAAACTTTAAAAGGTAATGTACTAATTAGATTAACGGATTAACGTCATTCAGTATAACAGTAAAATTTGTGACAAGCACTAGATACCAAAAACATTATTAAATTATTGGTATCTCACCTAACTAAAATTTTTAAAAAACTTCTTTTTCTTCGCAACAATAACTAGTTTTAAATGTCACAACTTTTAAAGCAACAATCCGTCTGTTCGTTTTTAATTTAAATAAATACAACTCTACAATCTTTCAAACGTTCTAATTTTGTTGGGGTAGGCTTATTACAGTCTTCTTTAGATTATTACTGACCGTCGTTAATTTTCCCGATAAGTTATTTTTCTATAATTTTTATTCAAAATTTTTGTAGTTTTGTAGCTGCAAGTTCAATCCGACAGCTTTACTTAGACATATACAAGTTTTCAATACTAACTTTTTCGAACAGCTAGCTTAATGCTGGAGTTGTATGAATTCAGCATCATGTGAATTTAAAAATATATTTTTTTGAACATTATACATTAAAAAACGTACTTGATGGAAAACAAGCCAGCAAAAAGACAAAATAGTAATTTTAAAGGGAGTAAATGCGCAGTACTCGCGAAAATTACGCACTTTTGTCAAAGCGTGCTTTAAAACTGCATTTAATTTTTTTTAAGTACTGTTCTATTTTTCGATTTAGATATGATAATACGTAGTTGGTAATCTTAAGTTTTCAATTTCACTCAAATGTTTTAGAAACTATGCCTTTTTGTTTTAGAACTTGTTCATTTAATTAAACAAATTAATTAATGTCAGTAAAGTTTGTTGAGTGTTAAACGTTTATGCGGTTTATTTTCATTTTAACTCTGTAACAACTTGTTAATAATTTAAAATATTTTTTAAGTAAACTGATTTTTAAATAAATTAAAAAAGAATTTTTTAACAAAATAGCTCCACAAATTAATTTTCTAAAATATTCCTATATTGCAATAAAAGTATTTCATATAACCTGCCGTAAGTTTTGTTTTATATAAACTTGTTCATTTTTTTTTTGGGTACTAACACTCATATAAAAGTTTTAAACAAATTTATCTTTTAAGTTAGTAACGGAATCATTAAGACAAGGTTTTCCAGGTTCACCTGCTAGTTTGATTTATTTTGTAATCAGAATCAACAAAATATTGTTAGACGATACTAATATAATTCAAACAAACACAAATAACTTTGAAAAGTATACTTTAGACTTTTTTACTTGGGTTGAAGTTTATATTTAAAAAATACTAAGAATGCAGAAAAACTAGGTTGAGAGGTTTTAATGAATTACATACATTTTAAAAGTAAATATTATTTTATATTTCAAGTAAAGATATTACGGCTGTGTATCAAATTTTACAGTTCCATAGTTAATATATTCTATTAAATAAAATAAAAACAAGTTTTCGTAGGTCAACTTTAATTTCTTAACAAAAGTTTTTAAAGTTCGTGTTTTAAAAGTATTGTTTTTAGTAAATACTGTTGTAATCGTATTTTTTTAAATATTAAGTTAGTTAAATAACACTATATTGTAAAACTTAAAGTTATAAAAGTTTAAGCCGTAAAGCTAACAAGTTATTATAGTTATTATAGTAGTTTAAATCTAACATTTAATTTTGTCATAATCAAATTGAAGAAATGTATACAACGACAGCACAAAACTGTCTTGATGTTTAGTTATAGCACTTAATAAAAACATTTTATCTAATTGTAGTTTATAAAGAATTAAACACAAGCCAAATCTTAATTATACTCTAAAATTTAAATCTTCATCACAAAAAGCTACAATGGTATGTTGAGAATACTTTTAGTCATTTTCAGTTATTATATTCAGAAAAATTAGTGAAATTTACTTTTGTTTTACAGTTATATAGTAAATAATGATGTATAGTACAAATAAAGTATATACTTCTGTTGTTTTTGTTTTTCAATGTTTATTATAGTTAATATTCTTTAAACCAGAATTAAAAATTCAAAAAAAAGATAGTTAGTTTGTATCGAAATCTTGTTTAAAAGAACAAATGAAATAAAATTGTGTACAAATACTAAAGCTTTCATTCTGTTAACAATTAAGTTAACGCGGCTATTAATCATATCACACCGTTTTATTTCTTGAAGGTAATTAAAGACAATTTTCAGTAATGGAACCGGTTGGTTTGCAATTTAAAAAGACTCTCCAACAAATCGAAAGTATAATCCGCAATTCTGAATGGTTTTTACTCGACGCCAGGACTAAGCACATTCACCATTTCGTCGCGTCCTTATCCGTCACGAGGATTCCGTTCTATCGACTTAAAAAGCTTCGGAAGTGCAAAAAGTTGATCAAGCATTTCAGACGTTACGCGAAGATAGTTGTGCAGAAAATCAGAATTCTCATGAGAGTAGTCGAAAAATTAGCAGCTAGTTTAAAACTTATCAAAATCTATAGAAGACAGTTGCGCAAAATTGAGAAGAAAACGAAATTTGTCGTTGATGTTTTAGTAAAGTTGGGTAAAAAGTTGAGGGGTAGAATCAACGAAATGCTTGATACTTTGTCAGCCTATAAGAAGGTTGAATATAAATTAAATTGGAGGATAAACAAGATACAACCGGTCTAAAATTGAAAATTTTATCGTTATTAAGTCGTTAAAACTACAAATTAAATGTTTTTTATTTATTTTAAATGATCAGTTTATTATACTCTTGGCTTGCATACATTATAATTTATGTGAGCTTTTTTAATTTATCTAGTTTAAAAAATTATATCTGTAGATAATATTTATTATTATTAATTTATTTGTTTTACATCTCGTTGTAGGTCTGCTTAAATTGTATCTTTCAATGAAGTTCACAAATTAACTGTAATAATTCAGATGTTGATAGACCTTTAAATGTAATTAGGTATCATCTGATTTCAAGACAAACAAATTTTTTCATTATAAAAACTTAAGCGCTTTCGGAATTAACAAACTCTCTTGTCAAAATACTGTACACTTACTAGTTAACTAAACATAAAATAAATAAAGTGAAACTAAATCATTTGTAAAAACACAACTAAGTAAAACGACAACCTTTTTTTGTTATTTACTTGTCGTTTTAATTAGTTGTGTTTTTTACAACATATATAGTTAAGTTACTGCGTAGGCGTATTACTATTTTGTCTACAACTCTAGTCCATATAACGTCTTTTACTTATGAAAATTTACTTAGTTTTTACATAAAGTTTATTGAGAACGAGAGTAATACGATCGTAATCAATTTTAAAGTACTAAACAAATATAAATAATAGAAAAAAAATGTTTTAGTTGTAATTTAAACTACTTACAGATGAATTATTTAAATGATAGATTTATCATTCTAATTAAAAATTAAATCTTTAAGAATTAAAATTTAATTAAACATATAAAGTTTGCGAAATTGCTACTAAGCTGGAACTTTATACCAAATTAAAAAATGTCTAAAATAGTTTTTAGTATCATAGTTAAAAGTAATATATATATAGTTATTTTAATTATGTTAAGACTTTACTGTTTTGTTAAATTACGAATTAGAGAAAAAAAATACTTTTAGTCTTCAGATATGTCTTTAAAGTTTATTGAAAACACTTTAAAATTAAAACAAAACATTCAACATAAAACAGTACACAGTGTGGAAAGTCTCTAAACTCGAAACCCTAGAAATAAATTTATTGAGTATTGATAGATAAAATTCGCTGATACAGTATAATAATTAAGTATAAAAACATTTTATGTTTGTTATGACCAACTTAAGTAATACAAATACCTAAGGGTCCTAAGTAAAAACGTGCTAAAAAGTCACCCGTCTGCAGGAAAAGTATGGGCAAAAAGGTTAGGTTGAAAATCTACTCACAGACAGTCAACCCGACCCAACTGAAACTTTGTATGTTGGCTTACCAACATCCACAGCTCACGGGTTTTTAGAAATTTTTTTATTTTAATTGATGTTCTACTTTTTGAAGTGAAAGGCTGTTATTAAAACAAAATCTATAATTATAATTTCAGTTATATCATTCTCTTTACAAGGTTGCCAAAAAAAATTGTAACCCTGGAATTTGACAATTTAACTAAAAATCTGGAAAAATCTGCACCATCATCTTCTATGTATTCTGAAAGATTTTTTTTTCTGAAACTGGTAATTTTTACGAGCATAAGCGCGATCAATTGCTTCCAAAGACCGGCAAATTTTTTTTTATTTTTCCACTATAACTTGAAAAACAAGAATAGTCTTTTGTAGTATAACAGAGACATGTTTTGCTATTGTAGTTCGTTTTATATTTTTAACAGTTGCTTAAACTAATTTATACTTCTTTTTTTGTTACGGTAAAAGTGTAATCTTAAGTGGAATTAATTTTTTGTGTAATTCGTTTTTTTCTTTAAGCATTTATTAAAGCCTATAATTTATTTTGCATAAGAAAAGTACAACTTAATTGTTAGTGTTGGTTGCATAGACATCAAAATATTGATACTAAGATTTTTGTATGTAGCTTAATTTTGTTTCCAGCAAGACATTTGTTTATCTTTATTGTTTTGCTTTTAAAATAAATTATTTAGAAATAAAAATTATATATTAACATGCTAAAAATATTGTTCAAACCTTTTTTTTTTTTAAATGAGTAATAATATGTTACGTAACATATTGTATTTAAATAAAAAGCAAATTAAGTCTTTTGGATTCCAAGTATTTAAATATTCGAATTCGGACTCGGATTCGGCCGAATCCTAATTTTAAATTAAGACTCAGATTTGGCAGATCGCTAAAATTAACCAACTAACTTGATATACTTTAAATGTTTTTGAGATTTTCTGATAAAAAGTTTTTGATATTCTTGGCAGAAATTTTTTAGAAAAAAAAATACTTAGGTAGTTGAAAGAGTATAATAATTTTAAAGTACCAAAATCTTACTAATGCTACTAAACTTATTTTTGATGCTAAAATTTTCAAATTATCTAGTAAATCTTGACAAATGTTGATTATATTATTTAAAATAAAACTGTTTTTGACACTATTATACATCAGTATGCATAGTATAGTTTTATTAATACAAAAGCACTATTTTATTTAGTCAAATAATAAAACTTCTATACTTGCTTAAAAAACATTTATAACGTGTAAATAATGTTTTTCATCTTTAAAGTAGGAACAAAATATGTAAGATTTAAAACGTTTTCTTTTTAATACAAAACAGAAAAACTCTTTTCCAGACGAAACTAAATGACTGTGTTTACCATTTAAGAAAATTAAAATTTTTCAAACATAACCTCTATGTGGTAAACGAATGAGAGAGTACTAAACGAAGTTAAACAACTTACTATTTTCTAAAAATAAAAATAAAACATTAAAGGTTTGTCTTTTAAAAAATTATTGCTACTGTCTAGCTTTTTTCGGGTGTTTTAATTTTTAAACGTGAAGAATAGTTTTTTAAAACAGATACATACAAAATACCTGCATTATAAAAAACAAGTTATTTTTGAGTTGTTCCAACAAAAACCTTTTGAAATTTTTGGCAACGAATTGATTGTTTTGTGAGTGAGTTTTTTGATGAGTTTTTTGAAAGAAAATGGTTAAGAAAAATTGTATATAATTTTGATAAAAAAAAAACAGTTTTCTTTTTATACGAATATATTTACTAATTGTTTTACTGGACTTAACATAAATCTAAAGTACTAAGCTGAAATATTCCATTTGTTATTGAAACTTAACGAATATTAATTTCTTTATGTTAAATTTTTTGTCAATATTATTTATTAAAAGTTTATTAAGTATTTCGTTGTTAGATACCACTATGTTTCACTACATTTGTTATTAATACAAAACAACTTGGCAAATAAATCAAAACTCAAGTTATAACTTGTAGTATTAAATTAAAACATTAATGTCGTATAAGCTGCATTGTTTTTGTAATAAAAATTATGTTAATAAGTGTTAGAAAGCATTATTTTGTGTTTAATATCTAATGCAATATTTTAAAGAAAAAAATTGAAACCTTTACATATTATATACACAACAGCACAGAGTAATAAAAACTCTAAAATAAACTAATGTTTGATAAATTCATGAAAAATCAAAAACAACAACGGTTAACACTTCGAGATTGGTTTTTCCAAACACATTTTTTTAGTTATTTTGCTTTTTTTTTTTAACTTTTCTTGTTTCTAACATACATATAACATAAATGAAAACTTTACTAGAAGTAAAATTTTAATTTTCTCGGTAAAAAGTGAAGAAACTAAAAAGTTTATATTTCTAATATAGAATACAGATTTTATATCAACTGGTTGTAACTAAAAATTTAAGTTATTATTTAATGATTTTATTTTTTTTTCACTTAGACCCTTTTTTTCGATCATCCGTATATAACTTTGAAAATATTTTAAAAAACAAGTTGTGTAAGCTAATTATATCCCTTAGTTAAAATTACTTTTTCCCTCGTGAAGGCTATACATTTTTGTAAGTTTCAGTGCAATTGTTGAGCAAAAAAAATATTTGAACCGCTATTTCGACTAAATTGAAATGTTTCTACTTCAGTCAATAATATTTTTTTATTACTGAAAGCTTCTATTGTACTTATTTTCAGCTAACCTTTTGTCAACTACTTTGCTGAGTTAATAACAATAAAAAATTGTAGAAAACTTCACCGTTAATTCCAACTGAAAGAACTTTTCCAAAAACAAATTATTTTTGAGGTTTTTTTGAATGAAAGCTTTTAACATTCTTGGCAACGAATTTCCTTATCGCGTGCGAGCAAGTACTTAGAAAGAGTATATATACACGAGCTCTATTCAATTTCCTCACAAAACATTTGAAACGATGAACATGAAAGTAGTTTTACTAATTTTGATTTTTTTAATCGAAATTTTCCTCGTTTCTGCCGACAGTTGCCACCAGTTTTCAATTTGTGGCAATCAACCTTCCGGCCCCCAAGACCCCCAAAACCCGGTTCAACGGGGAAAAATGGGGGCCAGGGGGCCGAAGGGAGAAAAGGGCGAAAGGGGCTCGGACGTGGGCGAGATGTTGGGCGATAAAATGGGCGAAATTGAGATGAGGATGGGATTATTGGAGGGAGAAAATACAAAGCTGAGGGAAACGATCGGTGAAATGAACCGGACCGTGTTGAAGCAGGAAGAAAATATCAACAAGCTGCATGATTTGATCGTACAATTGAATGGTTCGTTTTTATTACATTAAGCATTAGAATAGTTGTATAAGTTTTCAAAATAAAATATGTTTTTTACTTGTTATTAGATCAAGTAGCTAGCTCAGTTCTAAGCCAGGAAAAGAAAGCAAAACACTTTAAAAAAGTTCTGGCCAAGCAATCGAATGAGATTTCTACAATTTTCGACATCACTTACACTCTTTCAGGTTTGTCTAAAGTTTTTGATTTGTACTTTAAAATTCTATTTAAACTGTCAATTCAAAAAATTAGTAAATACTAAAATCAACCTTTCAAGATGTGTTTTAATATATAGATGAGGCATTTTGCGAAAATTATTAAACTTTATCTACTAAAATCTTTGGAGTACCTTATATTCAAAACTAATGTTTTACAAAATAGTTTTACTAAGAAAGCGTTATAAATACAAATAATTGTTAATAGAATGTCACGTGCCACCAATTTTAAACATCCACCCGAAAACTCCCGATAAAATATCCCACAATTCGTCAATAGAACTTTCGTGCGATTCATTCACTGCAGTGGGCGAAACTAACAGAAACTGTCTGAGTGGAAGTTGGATTCCAAGTTTCAGATCTGACCCGTTTAAGTGTGGTTAGTTTAATATTTGTGTTTCTTGTACTTTTTTTCTCTTATACTATTTCTTGTAGCGATTTGTTTAGTAGAAGTTTAGTTACTTAAAATATTAAACTTATATAAAAACTAAACTTAAAAAGCAACTTTTTAAAGCTTATAAAATGTTTTAAAAAATAATTTTAATGATTTTTTAAATACATGTTTTGCTAAATTCATATTAAATAATTAACGTTTGCAAAAATTTAATAATATAAATGTTTAACAAAATTTTAAAAGTTTATTTAATTTTCCAAGTACTTATTTATAATGTTTTTTTTAGTTGACAGTATTTAAAGAACGGTTTTGACATTGAAGTAAATATTTACTATGTTTTAATAAAAACCAGAGCTAATTAGTGCTAGTTGGGAAGCAGCGAACCAACAATGCGTAGAAATTGGAAGAAGGCTTTTGATTGACGACATAGAAACAACAAAGAAACGACAGTGAGTTGTTTAAAATATAAAATAAATTTTAACAATAGTATTTACTTTTTTCACTACAGATAGACTTTTGTAAATAAAGGTTAAAGTAAATATACTTTTTATGTATATACAAGTTTTAATTTTCAAATTTAATAAATAAAATAATTACTTGTCTAAGCGTTTATTTATTCAAAATATAGTTTTATGCATGATACTTTACGTAGTCGAGGCAAAATTTTAAACTTTCTAATTTTTTATTTTCTAGTTGAATATGAAAAAACATATATAATATTTACTACAGAGAGTTGTGCAGGAAATACGGAGTCACAAGCGGTTCTTTTTGGACTGGAATCAAAAGATATGGTAGAGAATGGGTGAAAGCAGATGGAAGTGTTTTAGATTCTAACTTGAGTATTGATTGGTGTCCAGGATACCCGTTGTCTTCAAGCGGATACGACTACCTTATGATTTATTGTTATGAAAATAGTGATAGTGAATTCGGCAGGTTTAAGAACAGACCGGAAAGCTATACCTACAAATTTATATGCCAATAAGAATAATGTGTATTTTTTAGAAAATCTAAATGCTTTATAAGTTATTGTCAACATCTAACATTTTATTACAAATATAAACTATTATCAATGTTTTAAACATGTTTTTAATTTTTATTTACTTGCTTTCTAGATACTAGTCTGTCACTAAAGTGCTGTATAGATTCTCGTGATTGTATAAAAATAAACTTTAAATAAAGAATTGTTTTAGTATTAATTTTATATCAACTTATAAAATGTTTCTGTACAACTAACTTGTTTAAATAAGGTAAAACAATAGATGCTTTTATTTAAAAAATTTTGTTTCCAATTCTTAGATATATCAGTACTAACGGTTTTTTTAATAGTATAACAGATAAAAACCTGAACTACACATTTATTATTGTAATTATTATAGTTATAATAAAAAAAGCTAAACTTATATAGCCATATCATTAACTCAAACGTTATTCTATTTTACTATTTTATCAGTTGTAATAAACCGAAAACTTGTTAGCTTAATTTTTAGCAACACATTATCTGTTAATTAACTGAAATAACAAACATGTTAATTTAGAGTTTTTAAATAAAAGTTCAGAAAAAGCTTTGTTCTTGTAAATTAGGCCATAAGTAAATTAACAAAAAATTCTAAGCTTCCAAACTTTTAAAATAAAGTGTGTTTTGAAAAAATAAGTTTAATACTATTTATTTTTATTGTATAACTGAGGTAGCTACTATTTTGCATTTTAGCTTCTAACTTAGAAAACTAACTAAATAAATATATCTTTCTTTGTTGAGTTTATTCACAAACTAATTACAAGAATGATAAAGTCTGTAATACAAAACATAATTAAAACTAGGTAAATACTTATACATCTCCCCCCAGATTTTATCTACGAAGGAGATAAAACGATAAATTTACCTACCAAAACAAAATTATTTTAAAACAGTTTGTTACAACTTAAACACATTTTTCAGGTCTAAAATTCAACGAAATAAAACTCAAAAAGACAAAAACATTAAAAAAATTACGATTAACTTAGTTCACTATTAAATGATTTTTTTAAACAAACAAACTGTAACAAAAAATTTGAGACTTAATCTTTACTTTTCTTCACTAAGTTGCTGAATACAAGCATTCAAAAACTAAATTGCTTCACCGATTTGAACTTTTCAGCTTTGAAGAACGAAACCACACGCCATTCATCTAATTACCTTGAAACTTCATTTATTTTGCCGATAAACATCTTTATCATAGTTTCGACTTCAAACAAAGTAGAAGGTGCATTACTGATAGCATTAAACACTGAGGAAATACTGCTACACTTATTTTCCAAATACTCGAAACCAACCAACAGTTCGAATTTTTGAAAGTCAATCTCTGCGTCCTCATCCAAGATCACTTTAAACAAGTGGCTGTTAGATAAGTCTGCTGCAAAGTCAACTACAAACTTTATGACGTCACCATTGGACTGAAACTCATTTATTAGACCATAAAACATTAATTTACAGTAAACATTCCAACTTGACAATAAATGAATGTCAGCAACATTGGTGTCACGAAGCTTTTGAAAAGCATTATAAAGTCTTACACGGAAACGCTGCAAATAATCCGATAATTTCACACACTCATCCCGGACACATTGTTGTTCGCAAGTAAACTTCGGCGGTTTGTTTGCTTTTCTATAAAAATATAAGTCAAGAAAATATAGATCAAAGCAAATCCGAGCCATTCCAGTTCAACATCAATTTTGAAGAAAGTCATTAGTACAGAGGGAAATTACACAATGCTTATTCAAAAAGAATCTTTCTTCTAAAAAAAACACAGAAAATAAAAACTTTTCTTGACATCTTTTTTCTCGAATTTACCAGAAAAGACAAACTTTTACAGTGGTATGTTTGCTTTTCTCAGATAAGGGATACTACTTAGAGATTTGCAAACAGGAGGGGTAAATCTTCTTAGAAACTTACGATTTTGGCAGTCCTTCACTTCCACCACCACTCCACTTTCCCCCATTTGCTAGGAAATTTACTGCCTAAAAAAACTAATTTCAACCCCGAAAATCACATATTTTTCAATTTTTTGACTTAAACAGTAATAAAATAGCTTATACATGTCCTAGACTTATAGTTTATATCTTAAATGAAAGCTTATAATTATAGCCATAAATTAAAGACATTTCAACTGCTTTGGATGTACTATGATATCATTATTACACAAAATATGCAAATCCTGTCTATACCATCCTACTTTTTATCTAATATAAAAAGCAAATTTTTCTGAGGTTTATACTTTGATTTTTATTATTTCCAGTGTAAAATAAGTGGAGTCAGCTAGCCAGAATGATAATACTGATGTAATTTCATTTCAATTGCATGTTGATATATATATAAAGTACTTTTAAATCACTTTCCGCTATTAGAAGTTATGATTATTGCAAGCACATATCTAAGAACAAAAGATCTAGACCTATATATCATTAAAACTGCATGTATATTTATTAAAATTAGTATAATTTTATTCTTTAAATATAATTAGTTTTTATTTAATAAAAAAATAATTATTTATCTGTATTAGTTTTTTTTTAGCTTTAAGTATGTTGTTGTTTTCACATTACTATTAGTTTAAGTTTACAAATTTTTATACATTAATTAAAACTTAATTTGGTAGTTTGTTTAAATGGTTTAATTCTCTTATTTAAAAACTTTGTATCAAATAATTTCTAGTTGAAAACTCATAGCAGTTTATTATTATTGTATTAACTTATATAGCTGCTATTTACAAGACTGATCACTTAGCGAGGTATAACTTTTATCTATATAACATATAAAAGCTTATACCTTGCTAAGAGCTATATTATACACATATTAAATAAATATATCTTTCTTTGTTGAGTTTATTCACAAACTAATACAAGAATGATAAAGTCTGTAACACAAAACATAACTAAAACTAGGTAAATACTTCTACATCTCCCCCCAGATTTTATCTACTAAGGAGATAAAACGTCAAATTTACCTAGAAAAACAAAATTTTTTTTAAAACAATTTGTTACAACTAAAACGCATTTTTTAGGTCTAAAATTCAACGAAATTAAACTCAAAAAGACAAAAACATTTCAAAAATTACGATTAACTTAGTTCACTAATAAATGATTTGTTAAAACAAACTACAACTTAAACAAACAAACTGTAACAAAAAGTCGAGACTTAATCTTTACTTTCCTTCACTAAGTTGCTGAATACAAGTATTTAAAAACTTAATTGCTTCACCGATTCGAACTTTTCAGCTTTGAAGAACGAAACCACACGTCATTCATCTAACCATCTTGACACTTCACTTCATTTGCTGATAAACACCTTTATCATATTTTCGGCTTTAAACAAAGTAGAAGGTGCATTACTGATAGCATTTAACACTGACGAAATACTGCTACACTTATTTTCCAAATACTCGATACTAACCAACAGTTCGAATTTTTGAAAGTCAATCTCTGCGTCCTCATCCAAGATCACTTTGAACAGATGGCTGTTAGACTAGTCTGCTGCAAAGTCAGCTACAAACTTTAGGACGTCACCATTGGACTGAAACTCATTTATTAGACCATAAAACATTAATTTACAGTGAACATTCTAACTAACAATAAATGAATATCAGCAACATTGGTGGCACGAAGCTTTTGAAAAGCATCGTAAAGTCTTACACGGAAACGCTGCAAATAATCCGATATTTTCACACACTCATCTCGGACACATTGTTGTTCGCAGTAAACTTTGGCTGTCTGTTTGCTTTTCTGTAGAAAATATAAGTCAAGAAAATATAGATCAAAGCAAATCCGAGCCATTCCAGTTCAACATCAATTTCGAAGAAAACCATTAGTACAGAAGGAAATTACACAATGCTTCACAAAAAAATCTTCCTTTTATAAAAACAAAGAACATTAAAACTTTTCTTGACATCTTTTTCTCATCCTTACAGAAAAGACAAACTTTTACAGTGGTATGTTTGCCTTTCTCAGATAAGGGGTACTGCTTATAGATTTGCAAACAGGAGGGGTAAATCTTCTCAGAAACTTACGATTTTGAGCAGTTAAGCGACCTGATCCATCAACTTTGACAACACATTGATGGCAGTCCTTCACTTCCACAACCACTCCACTATTCCCCCACTTGCTAGGAAAGTTACCTGTTTGATTTAGTATCACGACATGATCACCGCAATTCAGTGGTGGCAACGATTTTGTGTTCTCACTTATATTTTCGAGAGACTTAACATAACAAATACTGAGAGATTCTTCCTTTTTATTCCAAACGTCATGCCACATTTTTGAGATCTGCGGATTATTGTAGGTCATAACACTCTTTCTGACGTAAGGTAATGACTTCTTTAAATTTCTTCGCGATCTAGTCTGTAAAAGTACGTTTTTCTGTCCCTGTACCTCCTTTTTCTTCTTGGCGTTTTTCCGCTCGAACATATTTTTTCTCTGACCTCGGCTGCAAAGACCAACAAAATTTTGTGTATACAATCCACCAACTAGAAGTGCATTTGACTCATCAGCATAATTTTGATGACGTTGATAAACTTTTTTACGGGACTTTATCCAGCATTTTTTACAGACAAAACACTCAATATACCTTATATTTTTACTGCTCCAAACAAATTTATAAGTTAATTTGTTACATATGCTACAAATTGTTTTACCACTTGGTTTTTGTGTGGTTTTCTTTAAGAACTTGCATACATTTGGTGTGTACAATCCACCAACTAGAAGTGCATTTGACTCATCAGCATAACTTTAGTGACTTTGATAAACTTTTTTACAGGACTTTAACCAGCATTTTTTACAGGCAGAACACTCAATATACCTCATATTTTTACTGCTCCAAACAAATTTATCAGTTAATTTATTACATGTGTCACAAGTTATTTTACCACTTGGTTTTTGTGTGGTTTTCTTTGAGGATTTGTATGAGAAAAGTGATGCTGTAACAGCGGGTTTTGACATTGCATCACGTGCCATCTCTTTTCCTTCAATAAAACCGATTGTCTCATTGACATTTTTCTCATCTAGATTTTCCCATCCTAGCACCTCTTTACGGATATCCTCATCGGCTAAACCTGTTACCATGACATCTTTTAGGATTATGTCTGTAAAATCTATCATTTGATTACAGCCATCCTTTGGGCATTTACATGTGTACGAGCATGTACTGGCTTTTCCCTTTAAACGTGCAGCAAATGATCTAGTGTTTTCAGTCAAATTCTGTCTTGCACTAAGAAAGTCTGATCGTCGTACAACAACTGAAACAGGAATAACTGCAAGCTGCTTGATCATCCTTAAAAGCTCTTGCTCACTTAAATTTACTACATCTTTATGTCCCTTAAGAATAGCATCGCCTAGATCTTCCTCACAACACTGGTACAGTTGACGGCCTTTTTCTACTTCTGTCATCTCCATGCTATCTTTAAAAATAGTCCACTTCTGTACAAATATATTCCAACCCTCTTCGTTGCAGTATGTCCCTATTCGAAGCGGTCCATCTTTGGAGGCTTTGGTTTTGAAGAATTTGCACTAATGTGAACATTATTGTGAATGATAAGCAAAGCGGCAACTACAGAAGCATCGACGTCTGGTGTTTCATATGTACAACTCTCAAGAGAGCATTTAATCACAGGCATTGTTTATTCAAAGCTAGACTTTATCATAAATAAATATATCTTTCTTGGTTGAATTTATTCACAAACTAATTACAAGAATGATAAAGTCTGTAATACAAAACATAATTAAAACTAGGTAGTTACTTATACACTAACTTTGCGTTAAAATTTGAGAACAATAAAAAACAATAATAAGTTTAGAAAAAAATATTTTTTGGCAATATATGTTGTTAAGCAAACGAGAGTATGTAAATAAAACATTTTATAAACAAAAACTTTGAACAAAATTTTACTAAATAGCCAACGATAAATGTTTAAACTCGTATATATTAAATATGCATAAACTAATGCATTTTGAATGCTATAAACTTTTTAAATATTTTAGAGAAGGTTAAAGTACTCTAAAAAAACCTCAAATACTTTAACTATGGTGTTACAACTGATATATTTACTTTTTTTAGCTTGAGAAAATTTTCAATTTAAAAAAATCAAAATTTAAGTATTGTAATGTACTATGTATTGCTTACTTAATGTTAACACTCTTTAAATTAGTCTGTTGATTCTACATTTAAAATTTTAGTAACTGGTAAAAAAGAATAAGCAAGTTTTTTGTCTTTAAAAATTTTCTGTAAAGATTTTAGTTCAAAAAAGTTTTTTCAAAAATACTCGAAAACATTTTTTCCATAAACAACACAGGCATAAGAAAACAATTCTAAAGCTGCCTTTTGTGTATAAAGAGTAAAAAATAGCTTTAAGTTTTTTATATGGAAATTTATTCCACAAAAGTTTCAATAACCATCTAGTCTAAATAATTTCCTCTTAAATTAAAAAGTCTGCTTAAATTATATGGTTCTACTCTTACTAGTTGCTATACTATAAATATTTCTAAACAAAAATTTGCATTATCAAAACACTAAAAGTTTTAAAAACATATCGATGTAAAATTAAAGTAATCAATTAACTTATCTTTAAATTGTCCTCATTGGACAGAATGGTTACAATTTTGCAGATTTTTATGGTTTACAGCTAACTGACCCACTACTATCAGAGTTTATGTATAAGTTTAAAATGAAAATAACTTTACTGTTCAATATTGCTAACTTAATACTAACTTCTAGTAATTATAAAACACCTAGATGTATCAATTACAATTCTTTGAAATAAGTTTTATATTATTAAATGACATTATCGTTTACAAAAAAGCCAATAACTCAACTTTTGTTTGAGATATATTAAAAACAATATAGCTTAACCTAAGAAATAACTGGAAATAATAATTTTTCTATAATAATAAATTATAATTTCTAATTTATATGACTTGTACTTTTCTTACATTTTTGCTTATAGATGCAGTTTTTATGCATATAAATTTGATACTTAATGTTAACAGAGACAAAACTACAAAAAAAAAATTTTAGTAATAGTTGAAGTTAACTTGAAAAAAAAAGAGGTATAATATTCTACAACATCATAGAAAATTAACTAGTAAATAATTAATAAATATACATAGTAAATACTAGTTTCTACTTTTAAAACTTTACAATCAACAATTGTCAAGCATAATAAAAGTTTATTCTAACTCAGCAGTTCGACACACAACATTATAAATTAATTCACTTTATTTAAGATATAAAATTGCAAAATATAACTATTATAAGTATACTACTGGAAATAAAACTATTATAAGCAAAGTTTCCTTTGCAAAAAAAGAAAAATAGTAAACGACAAAAAGTAGTAAAACAGACAAAGGACTTAATAAATAAAAAAACTTTAAAAGCTTAAGTAAAAAAACCTATATAAATGTACTGGAATTTTCAAAACTCGGAAATTTATAATTTAAAATATCAACCAAAATACAAAACACGAAACGAACTGCATAAACTCACCGTACGAAAAAACACATGTGTAGATAAAAACTGCCTAAACCTCGCCTTGCGCGATTATATGACCCTCCTGACCTCGAAGAAGCGCTTGAGGTAGTATATCTGGCCGGCGGTCATCATCACCAGCACCATGCACTCGAACACCGCCCACATCACCACCCTCGTGTTGGTGTTGTCGTTGACTGTTGTGATGGTGTTTGAAAATTACAAGCAGTATTTCGAGCAATTTACTTGATATCAGCGTGTGTCTTGTGTGAACGCGCTTTTGGGGAAAGGAGTCTTGTTGTAACCTAACGGGGTTTTCCCAATATTTGCTGAGTCAGCAAAAAATGAGTTTTTGTCTTTAGTTATTAAAAATATACTTTTCTGATTTTTTTTATATGTTCAGGTAAAGTGGGTTAGGGATAAGGGTATAAATTTAATAAAAATTATAAATTTTCGTTTATTATTTTTTTGAGTCAGCAAATATTAGGGAAAACCCCGTTAGAATTAGTGATGTACCGGACTCACTATCCGGGTCCGGATCCGGCCGGATATTGCCATTTTTGTCTGATATCCGGATCCGGCCGGATTCTAATTTGAAAAAAAAGTCCGGATCCGGGTCCGATACATCACTAGTTAGAATACAATCGGACCCGTTAGATTTATTTTTACCCTAAAACCAGTGTGTACCATGTTTCAACGCACTTTAGCGGTTCAAAGTGCGTACCCGAGCGGAAGATTACTACGAGAGTAAATGTCAATTGAAAACTGGTATTCACTATCGAAATGTAAAAGTAAAAGTGGTTGTTTGAGTAAAAGTACTGTTAAGCATGTGTTTGAGTGTTAGTTGAAGTAAACAAATATATGAATTTATTCTTTCAAAAATTTATTTTGCAAACTAAACAAATATATTGTAAAATATTATAAAATAAAGTATTGGTATGTTCCGAAAATCACCATGTACCAGACAATCGTTATTACAACTTGATTTTATTTTTAAAATAAGAAAATAGTACCAAGACTTGGTTTTTTCAATTCGATTTATCTACTTTTACTTGTAAAATTATCAACGTTTGAACTTTTATTTTCCTAGACTGTATAAAATAATCTTAAAAGCAAACACTGTTTTGCAATGTTTAAAAAGATAAAATGCATGCCTACCTTAAAATAGTTTTCCAACTGTCTACAGTTAATTAAAATGCCATAGTAAGTTTTCGAACTTTTAGTTCCAAACACATATTCAAAAATTTAAATTTTGTTAAATAATGTTCTTGCTTTTAAAAACTGTTTCTTAAAAAAAATTTTCTAAGAACTTCTTTCCCTCAAAGAAAAATACGCGTAAGCTACAAATAACAACTTACACAGTTTATTAATAACTTTACACTAATTATTTAATAACTTACACAGAACTGTGAAAAAAACTTAATATAAAGTAAACAGAGTAATTTTTCAGATAATTTAATGAAAGTAAACCATTAACCACTTTTATGCATTGGTTTGTTCAATTGAAAACAATTGTTTTTTCTTAATACTTTATTAAATGTTAATACGTTAAGTTGCATTTGCCTACACAAAATGTTTTCTGTCGATTTTGAACATCTCAACAATTTTGTTGCTTTTTAGACAAAAACACAAACTTTTTTATCCACGATTTATAAACAATTTTATCTGCAAAACTTAAAAACCCTTTAAGCGCTTGCTTAAAACAACAACATTGTGTTAATATTTCCCAACAACAAACTAAAATACAACAGCTACGCATGCTTGTAACAGCAAGCATCAGACTTGCCAACCACAAAAACAACATCATTTAAATTAAATAACCAAATCACATTCACAAGTATTGAGCGATTTTACATATACACAGTTAGTTAGTTAATCCTATCGAGGCACAACTAAATACTAAATGGAACTATAAGTTTTATCAAAAATTTATCATAGAATTTGAGGAAAACGTTGAATATTAGACTGTTGAAATATTTAAAACAACTTGTACTAACACTTTTTTGAAAAGCTTAAAGCAAAAAATTATGATCTTTTTTTTAAATCAACTGTTCCTATAATTTTCATACAAAAAATATGAGTAAGTAAATGAAATTTTTGCAACTAATGTGATAAATTTTTAAATTAAAGTTAACTAAAAAATATCTTACTTGAATGGAATACAAATGAGTAGCAACTGTATATTTAAAGCAATGACTTGTAGGAAAGTGATACTCTACGTAAGAGAAAAACAAATCATTTACTCATGTAGTTCTAAATCTAAATAAAATTTATAAACTTCAGTACAGAAGTAAGGCTTAAACATATTTCAGTGAAGTTTTCACTGATATACATAAAGCTAAAGTAAGAAAGTTTGGTAATTATTTTAAGAAAAACTAATTATAAATTATTTTAAAGTTTATAACGGAAAAAATGTACAATATTCAAGTTAAGTATTTCAAGTAAATGTTATTGTTAAAATTAAACTTTTATTTAAAAATGCTGTTGATTATTATGTTTAAATTGACAGGCGGGCCATTTAGTAAATGAATTTGAAAAAAACCTTATCGAAAAACCTATTAAAACTTTGTATGTCATTCAAAACTGCAAGTATTCACACGAAATGGAAAAATTTCAGTCTTAAAAAATTTCTAAAAAAACATTGGTAGCACCTTAAAACAAAAGAGTTCAGTAGAATTTTTAATTACAATAAACACTAAAAAAATATGTTAATTCAAGTATATTAGTTCATATAAAAACATTTTGTTAAAAGTTATCTATTATTTTGATAGCATTAAAATTTCAACATGTATATCATTTGAAAAATTACTTACATTTAACATTAACTATTCTGAGTCGTTGAAAAAGTTATTAATGTAAATTTATTGTATGCAGATTTACTTTAAAACTTTTGTCAAATAAAGAATTGAAAGAAAACTCCACTATTCATGGTTAAAATGAAGTTATTTGATCTTGGTAATTTGATAGGGAATTTACATCAATCACAAACCAATCAACTAACTCGAAACTATCAATCTCTTAATACACGATAAGTTAAACCTTATTTACTTTTAGAAATATTATTAAATTGTTATAAATAAAATAAACAAACTAGATCTGTGGATTCTCTCTCTGACTTCCATATACTCCTGCTCGTGTTTGACTGCGGTCATGGCCAGTGAAAGATCTTGAATCATGTCTTCCAATTTGTTCTTGTGTTTTTCTGCATGTAAAAATCATTATACTGTTATAAACATTTGTCATCCTAACTTGAATAGTTTATTTGCTAATATTGTTGAACACTTCTAAATAAAATGATTTTTTTTTACGTGGCAGATAAATTTTAAATTACTTCTAGGAATAGAAATGTAACTATAATATAACCTTATAAACACAAACTAACAAACTATAGTATATAATTAGGTTGTTTTCAAATAAAACAATAACTTTTACTTTTATAACAAACCTGTATATATTAATATACAGTTCAGAAAAAATAAGCTGAACTCTAATATTAACCGATGGCTTCTATGCAGACTGTATTTGTATATTGTATACATGAAGGCTTTACTACTTTTTGAGGCGAAAAAAGCCAGTCTGAGTTAACAAAGAACTAGCCTGAGTTTATAAGAAAAGCAAAAATATAATTAATAAGAGCCAAAAATATATAAAACACAGTTAACCACGCTTTAATATTTTAAAGTGCTAAAATTATAACAAAATGACTTAAAAAATCATTATTTTTATAAAAAAAGATAAAACTGAAGTTTTTTTTTACAAAATAGCCTGAAATTTGGAAATTAAAAATTTAAATTTAAAAAAAACAAGTCTGAGTTTTTTCAAAAAGTTCACTCTAGCCTGAGTTATTCTGAGTTATACCCTGTGTATATCAATGTTTGAATTAATATTAATATTTATGAAAACCCACATGTGTTAAGCAAAACATCTTAAAAATAACTTAATAAAATGGCGAAAGTTACAAAACTAAAATTGCAAAAACTAAATGATTTTAATTTAGTTTTATAAAAAATTTACTTATGGCTTCTTTGTGCAAATTGTTCTTGTTATACAAATTTATTTATAAACCAGATCAACAAATGTTCAGAAAATTTAAAGAGTTTATTTTATTTCAAATTCACCTGTTTTTGATAATAATTGAAATTATTTAAACCAAGACCTTTTTTTTTATTTTTATAAAAAAGCTCAATTTACTCATTTTTTTAAAATCAAATGCAATGGAAAAAGCTTAAAACGTATCTACAAAATTAAACAACAGTATCGATGCTAGAATTCTGCTCTGCACTACTTTAAATAAGCTATATTTTATTTTACTTATTTAAACAAACACATACCTGCTTCCGGTTTTTTCTCTGCATAAAAATAAAATTAGTTAAAATCTAAATAAATTCTTAATAGTTTAGATAAATAGAACTAAAAAATCAAGCTTAAAAAAACTTTAAACTTAAAATAATTACTTCAACTAGCATCTTCTTTATATGAGATGTTTGTTCTACTGTCTATACTTTCATTTAAAACATTTAAACTGTAATAAAAACCTAATTTAATAACAGAAAACTGTAACCGAGAAATCTCTAATGAACATACAAGTATTAGACTTGTTAAAAAAATCTCATTGAACACTTTTTGCTAAAAACAATATTTAGAGTTTTAAATAACTCTTAAACTTAACTCAATTTAACTTCTAACCAGCACATTTCGTTAACTGTTTAAAATCAAATTTATTTTGTCCACATACAAATAGGTAGATTTTGGAATAACATATTTTTGTGTAAATAAAAGTCTACACTACTAATATTTTCGTATACCTAACACTTTTTATTACCAATCGAATAAAAATTTTATATTTAATAAATATTCAAGATGCATAAAGCTATTTTTATTTTAATTCTAAAAACGTAAAAATATTTTTTATATGTCAGCATCTTTTATAAAATATCTACAGCACATTTTTACTAAACGAAATAAACCAGATGGAAAAACGATGTCTGAATAACTATGTAATAATTACATTACCAGCATCTTAAAACAGTATTAAGGGCATAGGGGGTTTGGGTGGTAAAAAGTTTTAGTTTGGGCCTCACGTAAGGAACCTATCGTAGTCTCCGACTTTGACCGGCTATATCTTAAAAATTATTTTGGGTTTAAAAAATTGTTAAAATGCAAATATTAGCTTAATTAAAACTCAGTAAAATAAGACCAAATTGTGAAAAAGGTGATTAACCCCATCTACGCCCTTACGTGCAAACTTTTACTTTACAAAACAATGATCTACGAACCGGCGTCCTCCTTGTCTTCCTTCTTATCGTTCGAACCACCGGCCTCGATGCTGAACATGACGATCTTGGGCGTCATGGTGGACATCTGGTTGCCGAAGCAGAACTTGTACACGCCGTCCATGTGCGCCACGAACGTGTACTTCCCGTTCGACTCCTTCGCCCCCTTGTACACGCTCTTGCCGTCCGGTCCCGTTACCTGTGTGGGGAAAATATTTTTCATAAAGTATGCACAAACTATTTTACAATGTTAGGACAGGACCATGTCAGGTGTTGTAACCAGTGATTTGGGTGGAGAGCAACTAATTAAAATTTTTTTTTATAATGGTTATATAATTGGTTTGTAGAATAACCCTGTCTTGTTACTTGCAAGTTGGTGGGGGTGAAACAAAAAAAAAGTTTTTATATTATTGATAAATAAAATTTTCATTAAAGTGTAAAAAGTTATTTATTATGTGATTATCAAAACTATGTAAGTGTAGTTATGTATTGGAGAACGTAGATAATTGTGGATTGGAGGCAACAGTTTATCTTTAAGTGTTAAAATGATTTTACTGTTATATGAAAAACAATTTTACCATGTCATAAAAACTAGTTAGTTCCATTTTGTTATCTATAATTTGCTAATTTACAATTTAGAACGACCTTATGTTTTATAAACTTTTTTGGTTATTTGACTAAACTACAAAATTTTTTAAGTTGTGATTAAAAATAATACGAAGTCTCAATATAAATTAATACATATGTTATTAGAAATAAGCATAGTAAGGTGTTTTGTTAAATATACTATTTTGCTACGAGTTTTGATTTGTAACACACATGAAGTGGTAGAACTTAACTTTCATAAGTTATCAACTTGGTTTTTCTTTTATAAGTAGTGTTTCAAAAATAAGCAGAACTAAGAAACATAATTTACAATAAAAAATTTCATTTACTTTTAGATTAAAATATTAGTAAGGACTATGTGTAGAATTAAAAAAAAAACTTCATAAAAAATTTAGCAGAAGGTATAAATAAACTGAGATGACTCTTTTTTTTTTGCTATTTTAGTTTTAGCATTTCATAGGGAATCTATTGGATTTACTGATTTGAATAACATATGAAGTAAAAGTTATTTAAAACTTTAGCAAATTAGAGTGTATGATAGAAACTATACTAAATAAGGTCAGCTTGAAAGAAACAAGGCCGAACAAGTACGCCCTAAACACTCAGAGAAATTATAGTTTACAAAAATCTAAAACATTGTCTGTTAAATAAAAACTATTAGCTTAGATTTATTCTTTTAACTTTACTATCTGTTTATACTTTTAAAACATAACTATTCAAGTTTTAGTTTAAATTTACCAATTTAAAAAATTACTCAAGGAGATTAATTTAAAAACAAGCAATATTTTTTCACTTCTCTAAATCACACATAGTTATTTTAATTACGTTAAAGTCATAAATTTTATACCATGATAAGTTATCTAAAAAGTTATTAAATAGTAATAGAACATAACAGCAAATAATACAAACTTAATACAACTAAATTTATATTACTTGAACATATTTAAATAAAATTTTTGATAGATATTACAGACCACTTTAGGAAGTTGTCAACAGTACTTAGTTATTAGGTTTTATAAACTATGCTGCAAGTACAACTTATTTATAATAGTATAAACTATAAATAATTAAATAAATAATACTACAAATGATAATAATATAAATAAATAAATACTATAAACTGTGAAATCTTAAAATAAAACTTTAAATAGCAATTTATCTGAATAAGAAAAGCAATGTTCAAATTTATAAAAGTTATAATAAACAAGTGTGTCTAAAACATAACTAAATAAATCTTATAAAACTGTGTAAAATATAATCTAGATCATTTCTAACTAATTTGACTCAAAACACATATTAAATGTTTTTATTCAAAACTACTACTTCAGTAAAATAAATAATACTTGAAAATTAATGATAAAGATCTACTATACAAACTCAAAATATTTTAGGAAAGCATCAAAGCTCAGCAAAAATAAACATACTAAAATTTAATCAGCTTTTATTTATTTACATCTATTTTACAGCAAATTTGGCAACAAAAACATAAATTATTAAAAAAAAGATTACTAATCAAAACAGCTTAAACTTTTATTTTTTTATTCAAACAATTCAACATAAATTTAAAAGACATGTCATTAAAACAAAGCACTCACTGAAACATCAATGTCAAGGAAGCCACCCTCGGCCACTTCGAAAGTCAGTCCCAACTTGGTGCCGGTTTTGGCTTCCTCAAAGAAGCACTCGTCGGCGTGGGCGTCCACCGTGATGAAGTAGGCGTTTGCTGCGTTCAACAGGCAGCCAAGTGCCAACAACGCTCCTAATAGTTTCATTGTATTTATATGTATGATTCTGAAAATGATTATGAAATTTGTATTGGTACATGTGATCTAATAGTAAACATTTTAAATTAAGATTTTTCAAAATTTGCTATTCTTTAGTACATAATATTTTATTTGTAGTATTAATTATTATTTTTAATGTTTACCATTTTTAACTAATATGAGTTATTTTAGTGCAACAAAAAAACTAAATAAAACTAATTAAAACTATGAAATGCCATGTGTTCCTGACTAAATTAATAATAATATAATGTGACTACACAAGTTGTATTTATTATAATAATTTAAATCAAACCAGAATAGTGCTTTTGAATTAAACTTTCACTGAAAAAATTTACACTGTATTTCAAAGTTTTTTTACATCTTTTTTACAGCAAAATATTAAAGATTAATAACAGACATATATTTTTTTTTACTAATGAAATAAACAGAAAATATTGCAATGTGTAGTAAATTTTTAAAATTTACAATTTTGCTTACTTTAACAATTGCTTTAAAGTATTTAAAAACTACAAGACCAAATACTATAAAAAAAGGGTTGAAAAAAATAGAAAATATGTTTAACTTCATATGCTAGCAAAGACTAAAAAGATATATAGATAAAAAGTCAGTTTTTAAACTAAAAATTTTTATTTTGTCAACAATAATAGCCCTATACAATGTTTAACCTGGTTATGTATCAGGTATCAGGTTAAAATCAAAGTTGTCAACAAAAAGTTTGTTAAAAAGCATTAGTTGGCAAAACACTGATTACATAATGACTTGACCTTGCTTCAATATTTTTTTGAGATGAGTAATATAAAACAAAACACTCATTAAAAAAATTAAATATAATTAAAGTTAAAAAATTATTTTGTGTTCATATAAATACTTGAATATTTGTAACATTAGTTGTTAACAAATCAAAAAAGACCTTTCTAAATCGAAATAATATTATTTCTTGTGTTTTCTCATACTTGTCAAGAATCTATTTTTGTTTTGAATTTTAATTTTTCTTTGACTGACATATTTTAGACTATAGAACAGGGTTTCCCAAACTTATTTTAAAAAAACCCCTTTAAAATAAATAAAAAAGGTATGGTCCTCCAACAAGATTTCTCAAAAAACTAACATTAAAAAAGCCTCTGAACTTTTTTATTCATTAAACATCATCAACTCTAAATAATGTAGTATAAGTTTCAACTATGGCCTTATGGCCCCCTAAATTTCTTTAAGTTTTTATCTATAATATCTAGTATAAGTTTCAAAACTACTATTAAATACACCTAAGACCTTTTTTGCTCTTCCTCATCAACTCCTGAACATTTACTTAAGTTTCAAATTATGACCTCATGGCCCTCATGTGGCCCCTTTACTGCTTATGACCCCTAAATTTCTGTAATAGCTCCAAAGGGGATTACTTGACCCAATTTGGGAAACCCTGCTCTAGAGTTTCCTGATGTAGTTTTTCAATCACTTTAACTGGGTACTTAATTTACCAACTTTTAAAATACAGTAGAAGTAGAAAAGAATATGTTTTTTAAAGGGTCAGCTGCAAATCTATGACATTCCGAAAATGTTGTTATAATAGCACTTTTGTTTACAAAAAAAATATTCAACTGGTATCTTTTAAGACTTATATATGTACTTTTAAGCTCAATTAATTTATTCCTTTATCCACCTGCCAACTCTTGATGTAAACTAAACACAACTAAGCAGGAATTGGCAAACTGTGGATCCCAAGCCAAATGCTGCCCTCAAGGTCAAAACCTGGAAGCTCAAGGTACTTTTCTCATGAATTGTATTTTTTGGAACAGTAAAAAAAGGTTTATGATGAAAACTAACAAATTGAATGTTAATTTGATAATTTTTTAAAATTCTGTTCTTTTATTGCATATTTTATTATTTATGGTTAAAATAGTATTTTATTTTAATATTGAATGTTAAAACTATTTTAGAATAACTGTGGCCCACTAAGTAACTTTGAAAGCCCTGCGACTTTCAAAAGCTGACCCGTGCTCTAAACATGCTTATGAATATTAATTTACATCGAGCAATGTGAAATACTACAAACATGAGTTAACTTTAAGGTTGGTTATTAAAAATAAGAGTATAACAATAATATTAACATGTTTTTACTATTTTTACTTTTTAGTGATCAGTATAAATTGCTCTACATGCAGGGTAAAACATTAATTTATTAAAAGAAAAATAAAAGACATGAGATTTTTTTTGATTTTTTATCATTTTTCTTATATAAGAAAAATACTGTTATGACAAAACTTTTAAAAACTTAATCTTTACTCTTTGCAATCAGTGTACAAAAAAATACAATTTTTGAGTACTATATCATTGCTGATCTGATCTGATAGAAAACTAAACAAGTTCATTACTCAGTTTAGTAATATAACTTTATAATTTAACACTAAAACTATTGACAATAGGAAACACTTTGCTTTATATGGGTTACCTGTCCTTAGTCAAAAAAATTGTCCTGAGTGACCTTAAACTGAGCTGAGTCATTTTAAGTTTTTTAAATCTTGAAAAAAATAGTTTCAACTTTTCAAAGCTAAAAGATTAAGTTCTTCCACAAATATGTTTAAAAATAACAAAATATTATAAGTAAACAAAATAAATTTCATTCAAAGATTATTATTATTTGTCCTTAAATTAACAAAAAACTGTATAACTATCCTGAATTTTTTATAAAAAAAAACTATCAAGTCATCCTTAGTAAAAAAAAAATCAAAATACCTAGAGTTTTCCTGAGCTGTCCTGAGATTTTTTAAAACTTCTAAACATCCCAAGTGTCTGGAGTGAGTGGCAACTCTGTTTATGGTATTAAAAATACCAATTTTCAACTAAATTTATTTTTCAATTTCTAAAATAGTGTGACTTGGTGAAATAGGGTTTAATAATAGCATTGAAAATTGCTACATTGTAAGAGAGAAATATGCTAGTCTTACATAAGGTTTGCCAATCATTAATACTAACAAACCAGTCAGAGTGACTAAAACTTGCCAGATATATATTAAGATAGCCTAAGTTGAACCAAATTAAAAAAAAACCAACAGTGATTGCTAAAAATTGGAAAATGTAACTTTTATTAGCTAAAGGATATAGGGGAGATAAAACATCTTATTCACAATTTGATCTTATTTATAGAGTTTTAACTCAGCTACAAGTTGTTGTTTACATAAATTTAACACTCAAAATAATTTTTGAAATATTACCAGTTAAAGTTGGAAACTACAATAGGTTCTTTATGGGAGGCGTAAACTAAAATGGGAAATAATTATAAATCACTAGAAATATATGTTTTTCTTCTACTATGTTTTTTGTGATAATTACCTTAAAATTTCAGGAAATGTTCCTTACAGTATTTAGAAAATTCTGTTGAAACAAAATATTTAAAAAAAAAAAAAATATATGACAAAAATGACAGAAAAAATGGTTTGTTTTATATCTTAATTTTTTTGCAACACAATTTTCTAAATAGAGCAAGAAACATTTAATGAAAGTTTGAGGTATTTATCTCAAAAAATGTAGAATAAGATAGCTTTTTAGTGCAAAAGTAATTTTTAGTAGTTTTATTTTGTGCCTCACATAAGGAACCTATTGTTACCTCCAACTTTAACCTTTTAAACTATATCTCAAAAATTATTTTGAACTTTTAAATCTGTAAAAAGCATTTTGTATGAAATAAGATCAAATTGTGAAAAAAGAGCTTCACCCCTATGCCCTTAACTATTTTAAAATACTACAATAATAATAAAATAAAATTGGTGTCTAATTAGGCTATATTTTATTAGGCTAAAATTCTTAAACGATTATTTGTTGTATTGTAGGGTGCTTATAAATCAAGCAAACTTTGAGTTTCCAGCTAATTATTTTTTTTACATTTGGCAAATACCACAAAATCACACTGTATAAAATTTTAATTGATTTTCTAAAAATCACCCCAATGCAAACTGTGTAGGACCCACAAAATAAACCTTAGAGTTTTTAACTGGAAATGTTTTTACATGTGGCAATTATCACAAAAACACCTTTTGTAAGTTTGAATTTTATGGAGGCTTGAACTGATTTAAAAAAAACTTAGAAAAAAACTTAAAAACATGATAAAAATTAGATAAAATCAAGCTATGCCTCTATAAAACTTAAGGCCATGGGGGGTAAGCCATGTTTTTTACAAGTTGATCTTATCTTATATATTTTTTTCTAAGCTTCAAGATGATTTTTATTGTTTAAAAAAATTTAAATTATTTTTTGAGATATGACCAGTCAAAGTCGGGTTGCATAATACGTTCCCTATGGGAAGGGAAAACTAAAACAGCAAAAAAAGACTATTTTATTAAAAATGTATCTCCTACATTTTTCAAGCAGTCTTTTTCAAACTTTCACAGTCTAATCTTTATACAATAACAAAAAATGTCATTTTGGAATTAAAAAAAAAATTGTGAAAACATTCTTCTTTTGAAAAGAAAAACTTTTTTTCTTTTATTTTTACATAAAATTTTAATTTTTTTTAATTATTAAAATTCATAAGTAACGTTTTTTTTTTAATATAAGGAATATTTCCTGAAAATTTGAAGAAGATTGGTTTGAAAATGAAGGAGATAGGTTTTTAGTAAATTTTTAAATTTTCAAGAAAATTGACCCAAAAAAAATTGTGGTTCATATATTTGTATTGGAAACATTTTACAAAAATGAAATATATTAAAAGTTAAATAATATTTTTAAATTTTATAAAAACTGGCTTGTAATTTGTATTTAAAGCTTTCATATAAAATCTAAAGTTAATTTTTGTAATAAAAAGACCCCCCTATGGCCTTAATTTAAATTGTCTTAACTTTTTTTGTAAAAAATTTCCTGTTAAAAACTTTAAAGTCCACTATTTTTGGTAACATAAAGTTTGCACTAGAGTGATTATAGATTATCAATTTGTACCAAGATAAAAGTTACTGTATACTATCTAAAATGTTGTACAAGGTGTTTTTGTTGTATTAGCTGAAAACTTTGCCTTATTTATAACACCCTTACTGTTCTAAAATCTTAAATAAGTTTCAAACTTACTAGATTGAAATAGTCGATGACAGAAATATATTTATAATAAATGAACTTTGTGACCACTATTTAAAAGTTTGTCTTTGGTTGTTTGTTTCTAGATACTAAAAAACTACTAACATAAAGCATACTTTAAATGAAAGAAATTTGTAAATACTTCAAACTATGGTCAATGGATTGGTGTGGAGATTGACCTGTTGATTTGTAATATGCACATTATTTGCTTGTAAAGCTTTTTTTGGCTATTTAATTTTTTTTAGTAACAAAAATGGCAAATTTAAGTTTAATGTATACCATTTAATTAAAAAACTCAAAATTGCCAGTCTTAGCTTGAAATTAAGTTTTATAATTATGAAGATAATATTGAAAAAGTACAGTTCAGTACTACTTATACTGGCATAATTCTGAAACAACTGTCAATTAATATAATAATTAATTTTCACTTTATTCTGCATCAAACCTTAGTAATGCAATTTATGAAAATTTAGCTTTGTTTACAATTAATAGTTGTGTGTAACTCAACACAGTTGTAAGACACGTCCAAAAAAGAAACAAAAAGGGCGAAATTGTTATATTCAGAGAAAGATTTAAAATAAATAACTCCTTTATCTTTTTTTAAATATTCTAAATACTAATCCAAATAATTTAAACAGGTTTATTTTAATGAGTTAATGATTTATTTTACACGAATAATGTTTATATTCGAGCTTAATATATTTTCTAGTGCGTGTTATATTTCGAGTAAAACGTGTTAACTTCTTATCAGCACTTTAAACTTAGAAAAATAATAAGTAGCTAGTATTTTTAACTATTTTAAAATTTAAATAAGATCTATTTAATTTATATACTTGAAATTAATTTCTTTAGAATAAATATATTTTTAAATATAATTAAAAATTGACTGATATATAAAATAAAACTTTTACTAAACTACCAACGTGTATGTAATCATCAGTCTTTTGGAATAAAACGTCTTTATTTCTTAATTTTTCATTTTGAGTACGTAAGTAGTCTGATTTCAGTATATTTATTGGAAATTCAGCATCTAAAACTAAACATAATCATAAAAGTTTAACACTTGACTTAAACCTACCGTACGACTACTAAAAAATTTTCAAACTATTTTGTGAGCTTTTTGTACTCATTTATTATTAAAACAATTTTAAAACAAGTAGTCAAACACTCGTTTAAGTAATCAAACACTAAAAAAAGATTTTTTTTGAAAAAGTTTTTACTTAAAGTCAGTTGTTAGTTGTATAGTAAGTGTGTGTATTTTGTTATATGATAAAAAATCAATAGTAGTTTAAAAACAATCTCAAAAGCTATTAGTCAAAACGTTTAGTTTTAAATTTAGATGTTTTTGATTAACTTTGAAGACTTTAAACAATTTTTTTACTATAATTCGTAGTTTGATATAACTGTAAAATTTTACTATATCTAAAATTCACATTACACTTTAATTATGATAGTTAAAACTATTTTGGATATTATTAATTAAGTATAAAATAAACTCAATTTAAAGCTTCATAGTAATTTTGCAAACTTTCTATTTTTGCAAAAATTTTAATTCTCTTAGATTAAATGTTAATTGGAGTGATAAGTCTACCTATTGAAATAATTCATCGCTAAATAGTTTAAATAGCAACCAAAAAAAAATTTTCTAATGTTTAAAAGTAACCTCTAGCATCTTTACGCCTTCGTTACGTTACGCAATGTCGTTTTGTTACGCATTTTAGTATCGTAAAAAAATTCAAAATATTATTTTTTTTTTTTTTTGCACAAATTAGTTTTATTGTATGTTTTTAACTTAAAATATGTTTTTAAATGCTAACTCACCTCTCTATATTTTTAGACTTTGTAAACTTATGTTCCTTGACTCATTGATAAACATTTAGTTATACCTCAGTATATCAGAAATTTTGTTAATAATAAGAGATTAAATTAAAATTCTGAAAGAAATATGGCTGTCTTAAATAATAAATCTATAATGAAAAAAGGGAGTTTCTAATACAAATAAATAATACAGCACTATTGCCCTATATATAAACAAACATCTAAAAAAAATCTAATGAAACTTCGTAGCAAAAATTAGCAGTGTTACTTAATAAATATAGAGCTTACATTTAACATAAAATCTCAATTATTATTTCAGTAAACATATTACTAATTTTCATTTGACGATTTTTTTTGGTTTAAGTTCTTCTTCTGTAACACTTGCTTTGCACAGCAAGCGTTGAAATTTTTGGCACGTTCTCGTAATAGAAAATAAATGCTAAGTATCAAATAAGTCACATATATATAAAGCTAAAGATAAAATATACTTATTATCAAAATTAGTAAAATTTTTCTCGAAGTATTATTATTTTATATAAATTTAAATATTTTTTTTTTATATATATATAGTTTTATCTTTTGTTTTCATATTTATAAAAAAAAGTTAATAAATTTGTAAAAGAGTGGGAAAGTCCCTAGTCTACTTAAACGAGAAGCAATGTCAAAAGACAGCCATTATAGTAAATATATTTGGTACCTATCGTATCTTTACGCATTTTTTCTGTGGCACAATAAGCGTAAATAAGCGAGAGATCACTGTACTTATTTTAAAAGTTTTGAAGCTTAAACGTTTTTATAAATTTTACTAACGTCCTATCTTACAAAAACAAAGCTATTGCTGAGGTTATCTTTAAGGTTTTAAATTGACATGTTTACTATTTCAGTTAATTAACAGATAATGTGTTGCTAAAAATTAATTTAGCAAGTTTCCGGCTACTTACAAAAATTTAGTTAAATACATACATAATTTATACATCGTACTCTGTTGAGTTTGGCGTCTTAAGTAAAAAAAAACAACGTTTTAGTAAACAATTTGACTAGGTAAGTTTATTTTTTTAATGTGTATTTCAGGTTTTAATCTGTTATAACATTTAAAATACCATTAGTTCTGATATATCTAATAATTGCAAAAAAACATTTTAATTAAATTGCATCTATTGTTTTACCTTATTTGGACAAATTAATGGTACCGAAACAATTTAATAGTATAAACTTTATAAAAAAATATTACTGACACTATTCGTTATTTAAAATTTATTTTAATACAAATAAAAAAAAGAAAATCTACACAGCATTTTAGTGACATATTAGTATTTAGAAAACAAGTAAATAAAAAATAAAAACATGTTTACAGAAAACATTGATATTAGTTTATATTTGTAATAAAATGTTAGATAATGACAATAACTTTTAAAGCATTTAGATTTTCTAAAAAATACACATTATTCTTATTGGCATATAAATTTGTAGGATTTGTTTTCCGGTTGGTTCTTAAACCTCCCGAAATAACTGTTACTATTTTCATCACAATAAAACGCAAGGTAGTCGTATCCGCTTCGAGAACTCGGCCATCCAGGACCATAATTAATTTGTAAGTTAGAATCTAAAACACTTCCATCTGCTTTCACCCATTCCCTACCATATCTTTTGATTCCGGTCCAAATAAGACTTGTGACTACTCCGTATTTTTTGCACAACTCTCTGTAATAAATACAGTTACTGTTTTTTCGCATTCAATAAAAATGTATAAAATCTAAAATTTGTTTCGACTAAGTAAAATATCATACATAAAAGTATACTTTCAACTTTTTAACAATTAGACAAGTATTAATTGTACAATATTAAATTTGATAAATAAAATTTGTATATACATAAAAAGTATATTTACTTTAACCATTATTTACAAAAGTCTACTTGTAGTGAAAAGTGTAAATACTATTGTTATTTAATTTATTAAATAATTTTAAACAACTCACTGTCGTTTCTTTGTTGTTTCTATGTCGTCAATCAAAAGTTTTCTTCCAATTTCTACGCATTGCTTATTTGCTGATTCCCAACTAGCACTAATTAGCTCTGATTATTATTAAACTGTAGTAAATGTTTACTTCAATGTCAAAATCGTTCTTTAAATACTATAAATTAAAAAAAAAAAACATTACAAATAAGTATTTGAAAAAATAAAACAAATGTGAAAATTTTCTTGTTAAAATTTTAGATTATTAAATCGTTGCAAACGTTAATAATTTTATACAAATTTACCTAAACATGTATTTAAAAAATCATTAATTTTTTTTTTTTAGTTTTATAAGTTTTAAAAAGTCAATTTTTAAGTTTAGTTTTTATATTAGTATATATTTTAAGTAACTAAACTTCTACTTTACAGATCGCAACAAGAAATAGTATAAAAGAAAAAAAAGTACAAGAAACACAAATATTAAACTAACCACACTTAAACGGGTCAAATATGAAACTTGGAAACCAATTTCCACCCTGACAGTTTCTGTTAGTTTCGCCCACTGCAGTGAATAGATCGCACGAAAGTTTTATTGACGAATTGTGGGATATTTTATCGGGAGTTTTCGGGTGGATGTTTAAAATTGGTGGCACGTGACATTCTATTAACAATTGTTTGTATTTACAACGCTTTCTTAGTAAAACTATTTTGTAAAATACCAGGTCCATGGGTAAATTTATCCAAAGACTTCAATAGATAAAAGTTTTATATTTTTGCAAAATGCCTCATCTATATTAAAACACTTCTTAAAAGATAGATTACGGTTCTTGCTAGTTTTTTAAAAGATAACTTAATAGAATTTTAGAGTTAAATCAAAAAATTTAGACAAACCTGAATTGCGTAAGCGATGTCGGAAATCGTAGAAATATCCTTCGATTGCTTGTCCAAAACTTTTCTCAAGTGTTTTGCTTTTCTTTCCTGGCTTAGAACTGAGCTAGCTACTTGATCTAATAACAAGTAAAAAACATATTTTATATTGAAAACTTATAAAACTATTCTAATGCTTAATGTAATAAAAACGAACCATTCAATTGTACGATCAAATCATGCAGCTTGTTGATATTTTCTTCCTGCTTCGACGCAGTCCGGTTTATTTCACCGATCATTTCCCTCAGCTTTGTATTTTCTTCCCCAAATAATCCCATCCTCATCTCAATTTCGCCCATTTTATCGCCCACGTCCGAGCCCCTTTCGCCCTTTTCTCCCTTCGGTACCTTGGCCCCCATTTTTCCGGTGAACCGGGTTTTGGGGTTCTTGGGGGTCGGAAGGCCAATTTCCGCAAATTGAAAATTGGTGGCAACTGTCGGCAGAAGCGTGGAAAATTTCGATCAAAAAAATCCAAGTTAGTAAAACTACTTTCAAGTTCATCGTTTAAAATGTTTTGTGAGGAAATTGAATTGAGCTCGTGTTTATATACTCTTTCTAAGTGCTTGCTCGCACGCGATAAGGAAATTTGTTGCCGAGAACGTTAAAAGCTTTCATTCAAAAAAACCTCAAAAAGAATTTGTTTTTATAAAAAGTTTTTTTCAGTTGGAATTAGCGGTGAAACTTTCTACAATGTTTTATTGTTATCAACTCTGCAAAGTAGTTGACAAAAGGTTAGCTGAAAACAAGTACAATAGAAGCTTTCAGTAATAAAAAAATATTATTGACTGAAGTAGAAACATTTCAATTTAGTCGAAATAGCGGTTTAAATATTTTTTTGCTCACGCAACAATTGCACTGAAGCTTACGAAAATGTATAGTTTTCACTAGGGAGGAATTAATTTTAATAAATTTTTTTAATTAAAAGCATCTATTGTTTTACCTTATTTAAACAAGTTAGTTGTACTGAAACATTTTATAAGTTGATATAAAATTAATACTAAAACAATTCTTTATTTAAAGTTTATTTTAACACAATCACGAGAATCTATACAGCACTTTAGTGACAGACTAGTATCTAGAAAGCAAGTAAATAAAAATTAAAAACATGTTTACAGAAAACATTGATAATAGTTTATGTTTGTAATAAAATGTTAGATGTTGACAATAACTTTTAAAGCATTTAGATTTTCTAAAAAATACACACTATTCTTATTGGCATATAAATTTGAAAGTATAGCTTTCCGATCTGTTCTTAAACCTGCCGAATTCACTATCACTACTTTCATGACAATAAATCATAAGGTAGTCGTATCCGCTTGAAGAATATGGGTATCCTGGACACCAACCAATACTCAAGTTAGAATCTAAAACACTTCCATCTGCTTTCACCCATTCTCTACCATATCTTTTGATTCCAGTCCAAATAGAACCGCTTGTGACTCCGTATTTCCTGCACAACTCTCTGTAGTAAAAATTATATCTGTTACATTCAATTAGAAAATAAAAAATTGGAAAATTTAAAATTTTGCCGCGACTACGTAAAGTATCATGCATAAAAGTATATTTTGAATAAATAAACGCTTAGACAAGTAGTAATTTTGTATATTAAATTTGAAAATTTAAACTTGTATATACATAAAAAGTATATTTACTTTAACCTTATACAAATACCTATTTGTGGTAAGAAGTGTAAATACTATTGTTAAAATTTATTTAATATTTTAAACAACTAACTGTCGTTTCTTTGTTGTTTCTATGTCGTCAATCAAAAGCCTTCTTCCAATTTCTACGCATTGCTTATTTGCTGATTCCCAACTAGCACTAATTAGCTCTGATTATTATTAAATTGTAGTAAATGTTTACTTCAATGTCAAAATCGTTCTTTAAATACTATAAATTAAAAAAAACATTATAAATAAGTATTTGGAAAAACAATATAAAATTTTTAAAATTTTGTTTAACAATTAGATTATTAAATTTTTGCAAACGTTAATTATTTAATATACATTTAGCGATGCATGTATTTAAAAAACCATTAAATTAATTTTTAAAAACATTTTATAAGCTTTAAAAAGTTGCCTTTTGAGTTAAGTTTTTATATAAGTTTAGCATTTTAAGTAACTAAACTTCTACTAAACAAATCGCTACAAGAAATAGTAAAAAAGAAAAAATGTACAAGAAACACAAATATTAAACTAACGACACTTAAACGGGTCAGATCTGAAACTTGGAATCCAATTTCCACTCAGACATTTTCTGTTAGTTTCGCCAACTGCAGTGAATGGATCGCACGAAAGTTCAATTGACGAATTGTGGGATATTTTATCGGGAATTTTCGGGTGGATGTTTAAAATTGGTGGCACGTAACATTCTATTTACAATTGTTTGTATTTACAACGCTTTGTTAGTAAAATTATTTTGTAAAACATTAGTTTTGAATATAAGGTACTCCAAATATTTTAAAAGATAAAAGTTTAATATTTTTCGCGAAATGCCTCATCTATATTAAAACACATCTTGTAAGGTTGATTATAGTACTTACTAGTTTTTTGAAATGACAATTTAAATAGAATTTTAAAGAACAAATCAAAAACTTTAGACAAACCTGAAAGAGTGTAAGTGATGTCGGAAATCGTAGAAATATCCTTCGATTGCTTGTCCAGAACTTTTTTTAAGTGTTTTGCTTTTCTTTCCTGGCTTAGAACTGAGCTAGCTACTTGATCTAATAACAAGTAAAAGACATATTTTATATTGAAAACTTATACAACTATTTTAATGCTTAATGTAATAAAAACAAACCATTCAATTGTACGATCAAATCATGCAACTTGTTGATATTTTTTTCTTGCTTCGACACGGTCCGGTTCATTTCACCGATCGTTTCCCTCAGCTTTGTATTTTCTCCCTCCAATAATCCCATCCTCATCTCAATTTCGCCCATTTTATCGCCCAACATCTCGCCCACGTCCGAGCCCCTTTCGCCCTTTTCTCCCTTCGGCCCCCTGGCCCCCATTTTTCCCCGTTGAACCGGGTTTTGGGGGTCTTGGGGGCCGGAAGGTTGATTGCCACAAATTGAAAACTGGTGGCAACTGTCGGCAGAAACGAGGAAAATTTCGATTAAAAAAATCAAAATTAGTAAAACTACTTTCATGTTCATCGTTTCAAATGTTTTGTGAGGAAATTGAATTGAGCTCGTGTTTATATACTCTTTCTAAGTGCTTGCTCGCACGCGATAAGGAAATTTGTTGCCGAGAACGTTAAAAGCTTTCATTCAAAAAAACCTCAAAAATAATTTGTTTTTGGAAAAGTTTCTTTCAGTTGGAATTAGCGGTGAAGTTTCCTACAATGTTTTATTGTTATCAACTCAGCAAAGTAGTTGACAAAAGGTTAGCTGAAAACAAGTACAATAGAAGCTTTCAGTAATAAAAAAATATTATTGACTGAAGTAGAAACATTTCAATTTAGTCGAAATAGCGGTTCAAATATTTTTTTGCTCAACAATTGCACTGAAACTTACAAAAATGTATAGCCTTCACGAGGGAAGAGTAATTTTAACTAAGGGATATAATTAGCTTACACAACTTGTTTTTTAAAATACTTTCAAAGTTATATACGGATGATTGAAAAAAAAGGTCTAAGTGAAAAAAAAAAAATCATTAAATAATAACTTAAATTTTTAGTTACAACCAGTTGATATAAAATCTGTATTCTATATTAGAAATATAAACTTTTTAGTTTCTTCACTTTTTACCGAGAAAATTAAAATTTTACTTCTAGTAAAGTTTTCATTTATGCTATATGTATGTTAGAAACAACAATAGATTAAAAAAAAAAGCAAAATAACTAAAAAAATGTGTTTGGAAAAACCAATCTCGAAGTGTTAACCGTTGTTGTTTTTGATTTTTCATGAATTTATCAAATAGTAGTTTTTTTTAATACTTTTTATTATCATGTGCTTTTTATACAGGGTTATAATCTATTTCCCGCAAATATTGCTTTAGATCAGTAGTCGGCACGCTACTTTGAATCCGTGGACCCTAAATCACAAAATTAAAATTCTGTGCACTATTTACATTATTTAGCGCCGCTAGTTTTTAAGAACAAGTAAACACTTTTAATCGTTTTTTTTACTAATAATTCAGTAACACCCAGTTAATTTTTCAACGCTAACTTTAGATTTACCAGTTTACCCTACCCATTTCAATAAACTTTTGATATCAATGATCTAATTTTTACTACAATATCACCCAGGTCTAAAATACTAACTAGACTAATTTAATACATTGCCACTACCCCAATAAACAATCAGTAGTCTTGTTACTTTTTATTGAATGGTAAATTTAAATATTTAGTTAAGTTAACTTAACATTTGTTATTAAGCGATTACTATCTGTTTTAACAAAGGTATTGCCACGTCTAAACAACGAAATCTTTAAGAATCTATGAGATTTGCTCACTTTGGTTTTTCTTTGGGCGGCTAAAGGTGGAAAAATTTCTACATAATGTAACAGAACAGAAATAGGAGAGTACAAAAATGGTCATTTTATTAACAACATAATGGTCAATTAGATATCAAGGTTGTATATGTCTTAAATATAGTAAGATTAAAAAAACTTTAATTTAGTTTCTGCGCGAAAAAAAAATCATGTACCCCAAAATAAGTTTCATGCACCCCAAAAGTCTCGTGCACCCTAAAAGAAATTTCATGTACACTAGTGTGCACCAGTGTACACCGTGCCGACCACTGCTTTAGATTTTAAACACAAAATTAACCTTTTAACACTTACCAACAAAAATTTTACATTAATTTCTTAAAAACAATATAGCTTACACGACATAAGTGTTTCAATTTAATACTACAAGTTATAACTTGAAGTTTGATTTATTTGCATCTAAGTTAAATTTTGTAGCTTTAGTAAGTTTTTGGTAATAAAGTAAAATTGTACATTTTCAATTACACAATTTTTTCTTTTCCTAAAAATTTTCTGCCTAGAATATCACTAAAATTTTGTCAGAAAATCTGAAAAAATTTAAAATGTTTCAAGTCAGTTTAGCGGTTAATTTGTTGATGTGCTCTGCAATGTGATTGCAGTCGAGCTTGCAAAATTTAAAACTTGTTCAAGCGCAAGAATAGTCCAATTTGAATTATATTTAGCTCAATTTTTTATTTAATTTAAATGCAGAGTTAGTTGTGTATGATCATTGAATGGAAAATTTAATTAGATTCTAATGTCTATTTGTTTTTTTTTTTTAATTTATTAACAATGGGCAGGTACGTTAGTTGAATATTAGAACGTGTTTTGAAATTTTACTAAGTTTCAAATTTCAAACAAGTAAGTTTTAATTTTAAAATAAGTTCGGCTGTAAAGTACACTAAAGTAAACTTTTCGTGTCAATCATATGAGCTCTCTACAATTTTGAATTATTTTTATAACAAAAGGATTTTAGTTGTTTTTTATATTTTCAAACTAATTTCTTAAAACTGTAAATAATTACTAAAAGTGTGTATAACTGTTCAATTTAAGTTGATATTACTTGATTTTAATAAACATTCAAGTAATTAAAAAAACTTTTAAATTTAAACAAAAAAAAAAGAGTTTAAGTTAATTTTAAAAACATATTGTAAATTTTTTTTAATCTTAAATACTTTTATCAATTTCTTTTTAATTAGCAATTGTCTATAAAAGCTTGTTATTTACAATTTCTGGTGTTGCATCGCAAACTAAACTGCAGGCTATTTATCATAATTTATATATATGTGGCCAGTAAAAACAAACTATTCAAAATTTTGCTTTGGGTTAGAAAAAAAGTTTTTAGCAAGATAAAATAAAAAAAAAGAAACTGAAATTTAAGGTATTTATACTTTTTGAGGAATTAAAAAAAAATTAAAGCAAATTTTAATTTAACTTCAATTGTTAATGTTTTTGCTATTTTTATTTCTATTTATTAAATTGCTTGAGCACTTATACACTATATTTTTGTGAAATTTAACCAAACAATGTTATTTACTTCATATAAATGTTTATTAATGTTGTGCTTCACGTCTTACTTTAATTTTTAGTTATTTAAACATTTTTTGTATTAACAAAACTTTATTCATATATAAATTAGTTTCAAACACAAAATTATTTAATAAGACTGAAGTTTTATGCAATAAACAACAAGTTCAATATTAGGAAATCAGAAATTACACGGTTTTACTATATTAAAGGAAATATAAAGTCTAAAAGTATAATTTAAATTCAAATACACTCAAATATTGCAGTAATATTTCGGTATAAAATAAAAAACATTTTTATATTTATTCAAGTATTTTATATTTAAATTTATAACCAGCGAGGTTCTTGCTCACAAAATGAGAAAACTAATTGACAAGGGTATCAAAGGGTTTTTGTGAGAGCGACCTCAAAATAACTCACAGTAGAAAGATTTCTTTCGAATTGGCGGTTGAAACACTTCTGCATTCTGCTAAACGATTGCAGTGAGGTGTGGGAAAATTCAATACTTCTAATTTTCGCCAAACTAATTTGAATTGTCTAAAACATTTTGTTTTTGAGGATAAAATAAAAAAATAGCTGTGCTCGACCAAAGAATTTTAAAGTAGTTTCTAAAACAACAAACCTTGAATTTTTTTAATAAGTAAATTTTAGTCGATTATAATTAATTTGCTATACAAAGTATTTTTTTATAACATTTCTAATTCGAACCAGCTGCAAATTCTCAGCAGCTAAAACAATGTAAACTTGTTTACTCACCTATTACAGATGGTTGTTTGAAAAAATTTCACATTTAAATTTATTTATATGAAGCAGTAAATTACTACCTTTTTGATTAGTATTTGAGAAATTGTTGATATATTGTAATCATCACTAATATTATATAACAATATAAATACTTCTTTTTACGTTCAAATTTGTTTTTTTAAATGCTTTTGAAAATTTTTGGTAATACTTTAAACAATGAATCTGCCATCAATGCTGATTAAAAAATTGACTAAACATTATTTTTTCTCAAATAGTTTAAAACATATTTATATTGTCAACTTTATTAAATTGCATTAGTTTAGTTGTTAAAAACTGTTGCACTAAAAGTTTAAAAAATACTCGAAAAAGTATAAGAATGTTTAATTTAGTAAAATCAGTATGGTTGTAGTAAACTATTTTGTCTTCAAACCTTAGTCAACACTATAACTTTTTATTAAATATTTTTCAAATAACTTGACTATAAATTTTAACGAATATTATAGATGGGAAATTAATTACATAACCTGCCACACTAAATGCAAGTTGAAAGCATTCAACTTAGTTTATAATTCAATTTTATTTGATAAATTACCTAAAAACTTTTTTTTAGTTACTCACCTCAAAAAACTTTAGATTTATATTTAAGTTTCTAAGTTGATTAATAGTAAGTCTTATTTTGTTTAAAAATAAGGAGACAAATATACAGGATTAATTATTCAAGATTTTTAATTGCAAAACTAAGTTTCACCCTTTAAGGGATCTTCAGTTACAATTTAAATCTGAAAAACAAAAGTTAAACAAAACATGGAAGGTACTATAAAGCAAAAAAAAAACAAGTAAGTTATAAATTGTAAATTATTTTACTTAGAAAATTAATCAACAATTTGTATAAAATGCTAAATAAACACTATGGGTTTTTGGCTCTTGAAAAATTGAATGTGAAATTATTATACAAAAATAAAACATTAGTGGCTCAAAAATTAAGAAATAAAACAAGCTACTTACATACTACAATAAACAGAGAAACTTTTGAGTATTTAAATTGAAACTTACTTATACTGAATGTGAAACTTTTAACTTTAAAAATTATTATTAGCCTGAAGGTAAAAAACTAAACAAAATTTAAACTCGAACATACAAAGGATTTGAGTCTTTAAATTTTAAAAACCACTTATACTGAAAAAGCTATTTACTATTTTATAAAAACTGTGAAAATAAAAAGAAACCAATAGTTTTATGACGAAAAAAAACCAATTGTTTGTTTTATGATTTAAAAATATTTTATTGACCATTTAAAAACTCTTTCCAAGAACAATATTTTTTAAGATAATTGGTAGATGTTAGAGTAAACAAGTTTATGTGGATTATTTATAAACTAGAAAGTTATAATGTTCAATAGAGAATCGCTCATTTCCAACCCGCGCACAATTCCCACCCGATCAAATCCGAGAAACGCTTACCGACCAAGGGTAAGGACTAGGGACAACAAAGATAGTTAAAAAAATAGAAGTAATTAAAAAATGGGTAGGAACTGTTAGTATACCGTTAGATTGATATTATTGTCATTTTTTTTCGTTTTGGTTTGCACTTTTTATGAAAAACGCACCAAGCTCTGCAACAATTGATTTGCTTTATAAAAATTATTAATAAAATATTTAAACGTTGCTAACCAAGTAAAAGTTGATAAAAAATATAAAAAATGAAATCCTTTTGCAGAGATACAGTTTTTAAGCCCTATGCCTTTTATTGGATTTGTAAGATTACAAAATCATTTAGAACTATTACGAAACAAACTTTTACAACATAAGAAAAACGAACATGCTCTTATTTAAAAAATATCAATAAAAAAATCAACCCCTTTTATTGTTTGTTGCTAAGTTAACTGCATTATAGTTTTTATTTCACGAAGACGATTTGGCACCAAGGGTCAATTTGCACGAGTTACATTTTTGCTCGAGTTAAAAAGTTACTGACTTAGGGTAAGGCTTAAGGGTGTTAGTGATAGAAAAAAATTAAAAAAAAAACAAAAAAAAAACCTAAAAAAAATTAATAATAATAAAATTAATAAAACAAAGCTTACCGACCGAGGGTAAGGGTTAAGGGTAACAGTGATAGTAAAAAAATTGATAAATTAATTAAAAATGATAAATTAGAATTATAAAATAAATAGATTAAATTAAAAAGTGCAAAAATGTCTCCGTGCAAAATTTTCTGCTCGTGCAAAAGTGTCAATTTTATACACTCGCGCAAATTTGACATAAATAGGACCTACATTTGGCCCCAGGGCGTGCAGTTTACCAGCTCCTGTTAAAAAAAAATTAAACTTGTTTATGTTAAGTCGTTACGATAACTTTTGACTTCTTAGGACAAATAGTTGAAGTTTATTTTTATTTAAAAGATTGTTATTTTCAACTTATATTATAATTTTTTTTTTTAATTTTATTGATTTTAAGGGCATCGTAACCAATCATCAGTTTTTTGGCAAAAAATGTATTGTTGTGCTAAATCATACCTATTTTTAAAGTTAACAATGTACATAGTTACAATGTACATAATTGCAAGGATTTAAACAATTATTGCATTTAATGAAGTAATGGTAGTAGAGAAATATAGTAAAAACAAAAATTATTCATAACATCTTTGTGATTATTAATTTTCTGCTCCACTATACATCTTCTTTTTTAATGTTTTTAATGATCTAATCAATAGTTGATACAGCAAGTATGAATGATTATATTGATATTTTAAAGTTTTTTTACTAACTTTTAAATAAAATACTTATTGTAGAACTTGTAAAATCAAATGAAAAATTAAACTTGATAGTTTGTTTTGTTTTTAAATATTGTATATTACTGGCTAATTTAATTTGAATTAATGCTTCTTTTCAAACTTTTTTTATAACAATAAATAACTATAATTTTTTACGTAATTTTATGTCATGTTTTAACAGAAAATTTAATAATTTTAGTTTTTAGTTTGAGATATTAGACTGTTTGCTCTTTAGTAGATTTATCGGTAGTAACACTAACGGTCAAACTTTTTTACAAAACCATGTTAATGTCCTAGACAAGACGTTAAAAGGTATCCAAGAGGTGTGCGACTCGATAACCGAAAGGTTCTTCAAGCACCAGTTCCTTAGATTAAATATTTTGAGCGCCTTAAAAAACAACTCTGCAGTAAAAACTGCTTAATGATAAATGTAAAACATTTCTAATCGAAACTTACTAAGTATAATTTTGCAATTTAACCTAGTTTTACTAAAATAAGGATTTATGTGCCACTTTTTTAACAATTTTGTATAATCTAATTTGATTATTCCTTTATTTTTACTTAAAATTTTATAAAAAACAATTAAAGCTTTTTTAGTGCTAAAATACTTGAAAGTTTTAATGAGGTACTTTTTTTTTTCCAGTTTTTTATGTAAAGTAGTTTGTAAATTTAGATAATATTTTCTATTGTAAGTTTACCTAATTTAAAAACCCAGGTTTAATTATTTGTGCTTTAAATTTAAAAAAATGAATATTGTTTCATCAAACGTTTTACACAGTACCAGTTTTTGAAATTATACTGACACAATCACTGCATATAAAAACTGATTACTTTAACAGTTAAAAGATATATTCTATGCAATATGAAATTTTTACACACTAGACTATATAAAATAAGATAAGATAAAATTTAATTAAGATTTCTCTGAAAACAACAAAAAATTTAAACAATATTGTAGAACTTATTTAAAAGAAAATTACTTGACATTTTAGACAAAATTTTCTGTTTTTATTTTGATATTTATTATTTGTCTACTACTTGGTCCGATTATACACACTGTTCAAGTAAGAATACATTATGATAACTTTTTAAAATTGTTTAAATTTTAGAACGATTAATTTTACTAGATATTGCACTAGCAAATAATTATTAGACCCTAAAATTACTTTAGTCTTAGTAACTATTAAAAATCTTAGTAATTATTAAAAAGTTTGTCACTTTTAGAAATATATAAATAATAAAAAAACGTAGATGTTTAAATTATTTGCTTCTTTTATTTTTATTTCCATAAAAATCAATCTAAAGATGACTTCAATTCAAATCGACAGAAGTATAAGCTGATGGTTGTAAGTTCTAGATTTTTCGTATAGACTTAAGTTACTCAAAACACTGACATACTTTGTTTATTAAAAAAAAATAAGTAGATAGTCTCCTGGATGTTAAAAATAATATATTTTATCATAGTTACCAATTAAATCTTATACTAGTGAATACTTACTTGATATCAAAGCTTTATTACTTAATTGCAAAAATGCAAATTTTATTTTAGGTTAAAAAAAATATCTTGAAATTTAATGACAGTCTTACATCAGTCTATGTAAAAGACTCTGAATGACAGCTTTTGCATGCTAAACTTAAAAATGACACAAAAGTGTTAACGAAAAAGAAGCTTAAAAAATTGTAAAACTTAAAAAATATTAAAATAAGCTAAACAGAAACAGTTTGGAATAAACTGTATCTTTTGATATAAATCAAGTTTTAATTTATGTTTATAAAATAAAATTTTACAGCATGATTTGCTGAAATTAATTAAAAAATTGAGCTTTTAAACTAAAAAGTAAAGTTATTAGTTTATTAATTATAAATCTTTTTTTTTACATTTAGTATTTATTTTTTATGGTTTTTTGTCTTTTTTTACTTACTTATCTATAATTTATTCTTAAAAACTCCTATAACATTTAATAAATTAATAAAAGTATTTACATTGTTTATTGAAGGATAAAAAAAGTGCTCAAAAAGTTTGGTCTAAGGACCTGGTGTACAAAGGAACCTTTTGGTTATGGAGTCGTACACCACATGCTTATAAAGCTTATTACGAGCTATTAGGTTTAATTTTTTATCAATTAAATATATAAATCGTTAGTAATAAAACAATTAATTAAACAAAATGAAAAAATAACTAAACGAAAATTTACTTAACTTTGTGTATAAAATTGTACTTAAAAACTTGTTTAGTAATATAAGAATTAAAAAAATAGATATAACTTTAAATCAACTTTTAAAAGGAGATTAACAATACTTATAGCAAACATTTGAATATTTTAATGAAAGGTCAAAACCTGTTTAAAAAAGCAAACATGTAATATGCTGAAATATTTTTACGTTAAACTGTATCAGTAATTTGTGCTAAAAGTGTTATTATATTTACAATAACAAATTTTCTCTATTTTTAAATATACTTTTTTATATTTTGAATACTTGTCGAAGTCTAAAATTGTAATACTACAAAGCAAAATATACTTTTTAACATAAAAAAGAAGTTTTTTATTTTATATTTTCTTTTTGATTTTTTCAAAAATTAGAGACTTTTTAACATAAGTTTGCTTGAAACAGTTATCTCAGCGTACTTTTTAAATACTTAAAATATCAGAAATCTACAGCGTACTTAAAAAATATACATCTATAACTTTTTTTTACGTTGGCATGCTAAAAAAAAACTTGTAAGTATTCTGAGTTTAACTCAAAATAGTAATCTTAAAAGAATAATCCAAAAATAATCAGATAGAAGATGCTGCAATCTACACTAAACCACTGTTATTGTAACCAACAATTCAACTTTTGAATAAAAAAAAACAAACAGATAATAACAAAAGGTTGTTTATTAAATGACAAATACTATTAAATCCTTAAAAAATAGTAAATAGACGAGTAGCAATGATCACTAATTACCTTGTTAATCACTTTTTAATAGATAACTTTTAAGTTCATACTGGAACCTTCCAAATGACTTATATTTTTTAAACATAATGGTAGCTCAATCCAAAACTTACTTCCTTGGTAGGATAGCGATTTATTACCTATTTTGCTGTTGAATCTGGGTATATTTCAAATGAAAAACAAACAATTATAAAAAACAAACGAAATTTTTTGCATACAAAACGTAATTAAACTAAAATTTGTACTTATAATTTGCTGAAAGAGCAAAAAGTATCTACTTTAATAAAAAAAAAAACAAGAGTTATAAGTTGTTAAAGTGTTTTTAAGTGTTTAAGTACTAATTTATATCTCTTTTTAGTTTTACTTACGTAGAAGCACTTTGTAAACAAGTCGGAGTTCAAACTGAAACTGTACAACATTACGTTTAAACATTTGTATCGTTTAAACTTAGAGCTTCTAAGATAGTTAGATAAACTTAAAAAACTGATAACATTTAGAACAATTTTTTTTGCTTAACAACAAAAAGGTTATTTGCAGAATATGAAAAAAAAACTATGTTTATCATTTGAAACGGTTTTTTAAATAATACAGAACATCAAAGACTTACACTAGTAATTGACTTTTTTTTTCTTATAATAAACTTGTAAGTCTTTTTATTTTATTTATATAAAACTACTTATCATAATAATTAAAAAAGCTTAACAAAGACTTTAAAACATAGCAAGAATTAAGTTTTAATAAACCAGTCTAGTTTCGCAGTTTATTTTTTAATAATAAATAAAATCAACCCTTAGGTTCTTCAAGCATATACATTATAATATTAAATTGTAAAACAAAACTTTACTTTAAATTGTATTTTTTTGTCTTTTAACTGTTTCAACCAAATTCGTTACAAGGTTAATGATTTAAAATAGTATTTGTCAGTAAAAAGTTCTTATTGGTTCAAATTAAACAAAGCTGAAGTGATAACTTATCAGAAACATCGAAACTAGAGATAACTCAACTTTTTTTCTCGAACTTTAAAACTATAAACTACGACAAAAAACAAGAAATATAGTTTTATAAAAATTATTTACCAGTTTCTCTAGAAAACAATGGTTGGCCTAGAATTATGAAACTAATTAAACTATATTTTATTGTAGTAAATTATATTTTCTAGTTATGAATTTTTAATGTTTATTTTGAATTAAACAAACTTTTTTGTCAGTTAATTTCAAAAGCGTTTATAATAAATTTTAATAAAATAGTATATTAGTTTGAATAAGTAAACCTTTTTTTGTAATTAAAACTCTTTGCGACCCTTAAAATACTTATATAGAAAATGTTAGTTAATCGACTTAATCAGCAACTTAATTTCGTTAAACATTATTACAGAATTTGTTCAAGTTTTTGAACACGATACGCAATTTTTCTTCTAAACTGTTTTATAAACTACCTTTGTTTGACCGAGAGTTTATACAAGTGTATATGATAGACAACCTTGTATTAACAAATGACAAAGTTTGCCGACCCCTGATTTATGTAAATATTTTTTCTAGGAAATTTGTGTAGATTAACAGTTTTCGGATTAAATTGTTTTCAGCTTTAAACAACTATCAGAAAGTAATTAATGAGAAAACATAACAAAAAACTTTTAAAACTCTTTAAATTTTTCTTAATTTTTCACCAAGTTTTTTTTAGTACGGTCAGCAATGTACTAAAAATTTGTCAAATAAACAAAAACATATTTCCTTTTTGTGTTGGAAAAATCAGTCTTACAGTTTCTTGCTAATATTACAAAAAAGGTCAACAAAAAAAGCATAAAAGTGGTAAGGTTTACTTTTACATATTAACTTGCAATTTTTTCAAGAAATAACTAAATTGTAGCTTACTAAACAATTTTCAAACAGAATAAAACTTTTAAAGTATTATGCATGATTAGAGGTTTCAAAAGAGTGGATTTAGGTACTATTCTGTACAATTAATAAACTGTACAATTCAGTTCAAACTTGTGTTTAAATGGTCTCAATATTCTATATTTAAGCACAAGTTTTAAGTGGTTAAATTAACTTAAGCAAACAGTTAGAAAATAAATCATGAAAGTGCTTTTATTATTCACCAGATTGCAACTTTTATAAAACATAAAACTAAGTAGGTAATAAATAGTAGCATAAATTGTTTACTTTTGGATCATATTTTTCATAATATTTGCTGTCCAAGTCTAAAAATACAGTAGCTTTTTACACCACACACCTTCAAACAAATTAACAATATATATTGAAAACCATTTTTTAATTATTTCTAGCCAGTATTAACTGATCAAACGAGCGCAGACTACAATCTCACAACAAGCTGACAATGTCTGAGACGTTGGGCTGTGAATGATTTAGCTTTGTCATTTTTCCAACTTTACCCACAAACGGTCGCTTCAGTACTTCGTACTTAAGCCCGCTTGTTTAAGATCACAATAGCGGTTTCTCGCGACTATTCCTGCCTGATGAGTCCTAATAAGGACGAAACCGGTCGTAGGATTGTCTCGGATGCTGTTGTTGTTGATCTTGCGGTAAAGTTCATTGTTTATTATTAATTGTTTCTAGTCATGAAATTATATAATTCAAATAGTTAATATATACTAATAATCAATCACACTTATTTTTTAAAGTTTACTCTTATAATGAATTTATAGTCTGGTTTTCAACACTATGTTTAACCAAATTTCACATTTGTAACACTGATAATATACTTAACAAAATTATGTTATTTGCTGTGAGTGTAAAAATAAACAATTCGATTCTATTGTTTGTGGTACAAAACATGTTTTTTTCATAAGTTACTATTTATTTTTAATTCTACTTCATGACTTCATAAGAAACTTCTTTATCATTAAAGTTTATTGTAAAAAAGTTTTTTTTATAAGTATTATGTGATTACAGCTAATTTTTTAAACTTCATCTGTTTATTTTGTTGGACACTTATGCAAAACCTTATTTTGCCTTGTGTCCAAATTTTGATAATTTAAAGAAATTAATGTTTTTCACTTGATATTATATTTTTCCTTTAAAAAAAAACAACAAATAAATATAGTAAAACTAATTCCCAAAAAAAAACTATTTTTCACAAACAAAATAAGTGCTAGTTAAAATGATTTTTGTCTTTGATTTCTTGATTGAACTGGAAATAGCTTGTTTATGGGTGTGGCTAAGGGAAAATGAGAGAATTAAATGAGAGATCAAGTAATCTACAGTCCAAAGTCCAGGAAAATGAGAGAATCAAATGAGAGATCGCGTGATTTACGGATATTCTAGAAAAAGAATCGGGAATCTATAAATACGCCCAATCAGAGCGTGAAGCGGGCATTCCACCTCGAAACAAGCACGAAGCGACATTCTGCTCCGCAAAGGAAATAACAGCCGCCGCCATCTTCGGTAGAAGATAATATCGCCAATCTTCAAGCAAGAAGATTTCAACCACCACCTAATCGAAGAAGCCCACGCATTCTGTGACATCGAGAATCTAAGTACTGCAAGTACTCTTTCATCAAATAACTCTATGCTGGATTCCACGATTGAGTCACAGCGTTCAAGGAAACAAACTTGAACATTCATCTTATCAAGTAAACCCACACAGACTGTGGCATCAACCTTAGCTACACTTCTACGAACAAGTTTTTTTCGTACTTCACATTAATTCTATCGCAATATTTATAAATATTTATATTATTCGTATCTACTCACTATTGTACTTGTATTGTAATATTTATACATATATATATCATCGTACCTATTCACTATTGTACTTATATTGTAATATTTATACATATTTATATCATCGTGCCTATTTAATATCGTAATTTATCGCCACGCTCCGATTACGGAAAGGAAACGAAAGAAGACCAAGCAACGTTCAGCAAGATTCTGTAAACGAGACGGACCAACGTCGAGTGCCAGAAACTGAGCGACCGGAGACCAGTGACACGTCAAGGAGGGAATCCAGAGCACGTTTTCCTTCTAATTGTTAACTTTAAGTGTTTAGACTTATTGTGAGCTGTCATTGCGTTTATTTGTACATAATAAAACAACATTACTTAGTTTCATTATATTTAGTTATACAAATTATATAAATATGTCCTTAAAACCCCTAAAAAAGGCATTAGTCTTGAAAGTACCACGCACACGTTCGCGCACCGAAATGAGTTGTTCCGAGACTACTGCTAACCTGGAATCTGATGAGATTGTCGAGCCTGAGACCGAGGTAATTTCGAAGGAAATCAGTGAGGCTCCTAGTCTGGGTAACAATAATTTAAAAAGCATATAGTTCATATCTGATAGTTCATGCCGTTAAAAAAAAGAATAAAGAGTTTTATGTTTGGTTTATAAGTGTTAATTTTAGTCGTACATAAATTAAAAACATTAGTGTTGAAACAAAAAAATAAATATAAAAGAATACTAAGAGCAGTAATAACTATATTTAAATGAAAAAATAAATAAAAAACCTAATTTACTCCATATAATTGTGTGTAAAAAAAGTTCGGTAAAAACTTTCAAATTAAAAGAACACTTGAGCATTTTAATCATTTTAAACTTTGCAAGCCAAATTTAACATAGATTTTATAAAAAATTTAACACAAAAATTTGCTGGTTGCTTCTTTAAAATATAATTAAGACTGACACTAGGTTATAACTACAGTTAATATTTTAAGTAAAATAAAATATTCTACAATAATATTAAAGTTTTGTAGAGTTACTTTAACAAACTATAAAAATTAAGTTAATTAATGTTGTTTAAAAATACAATTTATTTTTGACAGTTATTTTTTACCTTTTAACAATAACTATAACTAAAGGAAATTTGTTAAATTAAAACTTATTAAATAAACATAACAACTACTGAAACTAAAATGCAGATATTTTATGATCTAAGTATAATTAAATAACACTAAATATTTTGTTCAATTTAATTAACTTTTCTATTAAACTAGTAGACAAATAAAAACCTAGTTGATAAATAGGATACAGCAAATGAATAAATAATTATGAAGGTTTTACAACTAAGACATTTAAAATCTTTTTAAAATCTAAAAGAATTTAAGCATGTTTGAGGTATTAATATATTAAAAACTTATTATTTAAAACATATTTTTAAACTGTATTTTCACTTTGAAACTGTTTAAAATCTAATCCTAATCTTAGAATTTAATAAAGCAATAGATTTTTTGTAAACTACTATACGAAGGTAAAAAACAACGTAGCATAACATAAATGCCAGCGTCAATTTAGTAATCTAAATTAGAATTAGCATCCTAAATTTTCAATCGAACGGTAGCGAGCTTTTTAATTACGAAGGTTTAGCACTGAACTGTTTACACCAAGCATATGATTTTTCAAAATCTTATTTCAAACTCATATTAGTGTAGAATACAGATAAATATAAATAAAAAGTAAAGTATTATTATTAAATCGTGGTGTTTATGCATTATGAGTTAAATTTTGTTTTATTTTGTTTGTTTATTTTAATTGAATGCTGAGAATATTGAGGAAGTATTTAAATTTCATTTAAGTATTTTAAACATTTAAATACTTAAAAAGACTTTTTTTTTGTATCATTGGATAACAACATAAAATAATAAGTTTGTAAAACATAACACATTTTTAGTAACAATTTTAGATTGTTTTTAAAATTCTTAAAAAATACAATAAGTTTTTCAAAAGATGTGAAGTACAGAACAACGGTAAACATTTATTACACATAAATAGTATAATAAATAGTAAATACAAAAATAAAAAAATACCAAAGTTTACTGCTGCAGATGCTTTTATAACGGTTAAGGACCACAAAAAAAACTTTCTCTTTAACACTGAGTGTAGAGTTTTAAAAATGAGTTGGGCCGCATTAGTAAGATCATCCTAGAAAAAGCGGTCAGAAGTATAAGAACAAAATCACCTTTAATACAATAGAAAAACTCGCACAATGTAATCACATGGTTTGAAAATATTGAACAGAAAAATTGAAATTGCTTTATAGCATTTTACATTGTAAACTTCTACCCTAGTATTAAACATCACCACTTAATGAAAGCCATAAAATTTGCAAAAAAGTATACAGATATAGAAGATAAGGACATTGAATTAATTGAACACACGTGTAAAACAATCTTAATTTATGACAATAAAACTTGGATCAAAAATTATGGAAATGCGTTATTTGATGTACCGATGGGCTCTTTTTTCTGCGCTGAGCTCTGCGACCTTGTGGGACTGTACGTCCTAAACCGCCTTAAATATATTTATAACGCCAGCGAAATCGGCTTATACAGAGACGACGGCCTCGCAGTTATAGAACGGAAAAGCAACCAGTCATTAGAAAATATTAAAAAGAAAACAATTAAATTATTTAATGATATTGGCTTCAAAATAACTATCGACGTTGGCACAACCGTATGTAATTTCTTAGATACAACTTTAAACCTAACTAACAATATATATAAACCATACCGCAAATAAAATTCAGAAGTAAGATATATAAATAACAAATCAAATCATCCTAAAGTTATAAATAGATCCCAGCGATGATTGAGAGGAGAATTAATAAACTTTCCAAAAATGAACAAATATTTAACAACCACGTAGCAACATACCAAATTGCTTTGAACAATGCCAACTTCAAACATAAGCTAAAATATACAGAAAATGTAAAGACCCAAACTAAATACAAAACAAACGGATCAAGGAAAATCATTTACTTTAACCCCCCGTTCTGCCAATCCGTAAAAACTAATATCAGCAAAGCATTTTTCGAGATAACTTATAAACACTGCAAGCATAACGAAACATTAAATAAAATATTAAACAGAAATAACTGTAAACTATCTTACAGCTGTATGAGCAATATTAAGGTAATAATGCAAAAACTTAACAAGAAAACTCTAAATAAAACCAACAAAACCGAAGAAAAAAATGTCACCACTAATACCCCATCCTGCAACTGCCGATCAAAAAACTCATGCCCCTTTGATAACAATTGTTTAATAAAAAATTTAATTTACAAAGCTACGATAACATCTCCAAAGGAAATAAAATATTATATTGACTCGACTGGAAACACTTTTAAAAATAGATGGTACAACCACAACAACAGTTTCAAAAATTATAAAGATAACGGGACCGAACTAGCAAAATGCATTTGGCATTTGAAACATAAAAAAATCACCTACGACATAAAATGGAGCATCCTTCACAACATTGGGGAAATTAAAAGCATACATAGCATCTGCAAAACCTGTATTTTAGAAAAAACAGAGATAGCCAATGCTAAGAAAAAAGTAAACTTAAACAAGAGGTACGAACTATTTGCAAACTGTCCACATTTCCAAAAGCTCTGCTTTAAAACTTAAATTAGCACCCGCTGATTAGTAAGTTAAATTATTTGTAATTGTAAAGAGTTTTTATCGCCCATGTAAATTTTGTTTTCTTTTTTATTTACACCAAAGCACGATACCAAATTAAAACTTTTGATTACATAATCTTTATTCAATAAGGAAATTTAACAAAAATTTTCTAAATTTGTAGCTAAAGTATATTAATTCAAATCGTGCGCCAATTTAAACAACAATATAGTAACGTCATGAATCTTACTTAGAAATTTTGATCTTTAAGTTTCAACAGTCAGTTTATAGCATTATCAATTGCAAATGTTGTGTTTAGTATTCTATTTGTTTTTTCTGGCAACTAACTTCAATGTGAGTCATGTTTTACTATTTTAACGTATATAGCACTATAGTTTTTTTCCAGTCTATCTTACCAACAAAATTCTTAAAAGCGTAACATAAACTAAAAAATTTTTTACTTAAGTTTAGTATATTTAAGATTTATTTTTGCTTTTAAACCATTAGTTTTTATTTTTGTTTTACTTCCATTCATTTTGTTCAAAAAATTTTTTCAGACCTATTTACAACAACTGAGGATCTCCTATATGCAAGTACAGGAGTGAAACATTGTTTTGTTAGTAATAAACTGTTAAAATAAATATTGGACATAAATAGTATGACAAAAGTTTTATTAAAAAAAAATTATATTAAATGTACAATAAAACTAAAGTAATTTCTTGACTTGAAAATTTAACTTTGTAATTTTTGTTTTTGATTGATGATTAAAGTATAAATATAGATGATGAAAGTATAATTCTGTCGTAACAAACACTGAAGAAAAGTTATAAAATTAAGTTAACTAATTTTTGCTAACAAACTATTTGTCTTATAAACTATTTTAATGCTAACTATAATTAAGAGAAATTCTTTCTGTTAATTATTTTAAAACAATCTTGACAACTACTAAAATTAAGATTAAAACAATCTAATTTTATGGTCTAAAATATTGTTTTGATATAACAAAAATAATTCTATCCATAGAAATAGTAGACGAATAAAAAAATTAATTTTAATGTAGTGTGTTCATATTATCAATTAAAGTTAAAAGACTAAATGAATTTAACGAATTTACATTGACTTTATATTTACAAAATCAATAACTTAATACTACTAAAAAAAAGAATATGCAATAAAAACTTATTTAGTTTTAGATATTTGTCAATGGTTTTGATACAATAAACAAAAATGTAGTTATTATAAATAAAGTTTTACACTGTGGACTACCGATGTTGGTGGCCCAACATCTAAAGCCTCAGTTGGGTCAGGTTGACTTCCTGTGGGCAGATAGTCAACCTGACCTTTTTGTTCATACTTCTCATTTATATTATTATAGTTGGACATAATAACTATATATACTTAATGCTACTCGAGGCTACTTTATATAAATCAGACAGAAAATTTTGAGTGATGAATCTTTTATATAAAACACAACAAGAAATACTAGCATATACAAAACTATAAATTACTATGACAAACTTTTTAGAAACGACAAGCTATTTAAATTTATTTAAAAGACTTTAAACAATAAACTAAAAATCTAATAAAACTTTTAGTAAAGAAGAAAATTTAAAAGATATAAAAAACTAACAAACTATAAACCTGGCTTAAATATTTAAACAACTAAATACTAGTTGAAATATAAACTTATAAAACAAAACAATACTTACAATAAGCATTCACAAAACAAGTTCAATATGTTGTTGCTTCCAGCTGCACACCAAACTAACTGCTTACATATATCTGCCTGTCATGTTCTGATGTTTAGTTGCATCATAATTAGTTTGAAACACGTCAGATGATTCTCATTGGCTAGTGCAATGAAGCGTATCTAACTCAAAATATTCTCTGAGCTCAATTTTTAATAATGAATACTGCACGTATTCATTACAACACACATCTAAAAAAATAAAAACATGTTTTAGTAACTTTATAAGAGAAAACATTTACTCAAGTTTTTAAAAAAAAAATTTTTTTTTAGCTAAAATCTAGTCTAATTCTTACATTGTAATTCATGCACACGGTTAGTTTTGGTTATTTATCCTAAAGAAAACTTGTGCGTTAACTAAACTTCAAAAACGAATTAACATTAAACCAAACGTATTGTTTGCTATATAGTTTCAAAATATCTTTGTAAACTTTTCTTCGGGTCATAACGAGCTTTTAATTGCAACTTTTGGCGCCATAGTGATTACACCAAATAAAACATTTTTCAAAATTTTATATCTGTTAATTATGTTATATACCGATAAAGATGAGTGCAAAACAGCTTCATTATTAAATTGAGTTATTTTTGCACTAAATAGTTTAATTTTCGTTTTAATGCCATTATCTATATTAAGCTAATATCGAGTACATAGTGGTAAAATTAAATTCTCATTATCATATTTTAATTATTTAAAAGTTGAAAAAAATTGAAATTAATTCTCTTGTTTGTTAACTGTAATTACTTATTTTTAAAAAACTTTTAGTTATTTTTTATTATTTTTAGATAAAATTATTAACTTTTATTTTAAACTATTACAGTTTATAATTTTATACTTTTACAAAACTACAATAGAAAATAATTAATTATATAGTAAGTAAAACAGTTCAATAATAAAACTAATTTAATAATAAAGACGTTTTAAAACTTTTAATAATTTTGTTTTATTTCAAATGATGCAAAATGTACAAAAACAGCTACAATTTAAGTGTTGTAATAGAAAAGTTCAAAAATTTTATAAATTTTTTTATAATTTTACTGTATAAAAAAATTGAAGTAAAATTTTCATGCTTAAAAACTAAACTTCATTTTTTTAACTTTTGATTGTTATGTATAAATCTAAAAAACTTGTGAAAATATTTTAGAAATTAAACTAGTATTTTATTTTAATAAAATATTTTGATAAAACATTTTATTTCCTAAAATATTTACCGCACAGCTCTTTATAAAAGTTGTTTTAAATTCTGGTCGGTTTATAAATTTTGTAAGCTTCCTGAAATTTTTTTATATAATTTTATAAATAACTTTATTTAGCAAATTATTTAAGCATTATTAATTCTACGTTGAACAGGTTATTTCTATATATTTTCTATACAGTTTAGTTTAACATTTTAAACGATAAAAAATCGTTTCTCATGAACTCACAGAATATATATACGAAAATGTAATAAAAATTATATGAATTGTTTATTAAAGACTATCTATAAGAATTTAAATCTGAAGCTATTATTAAAAAAAAGTAAAAAGGCAAACAGAAAAAAATTATTTACTTAATTCCAAACAATTTCAAGCAAATAAGCATTTTTACTGTTTTTTAAGCGTTATGTTTTAAGTTAGTAAACTTCCTGAAACAGCACAACTGCAAACAAAAAGCTTTTATATTATTTTTTCTTAAAATTAATAAAAAAGCATTTTGTAAAATAAGTATCAGTTAGCTCGTTACAAAAGCACTTTTGTGTATTTTGAAAACAGTTTGCATTTAAAATATACGAACATTATTTAAACACTTTTACTCCGTTTGCTTGCAATTAAGTTTCACCTTATTTATCATGTATACAGTAAATTTTTTTAATCAAGTGAAATAACATTGTTTGTTGTAATAAAACTGAAAATTGTATATTAGATTTCATTATAATCCAGAAAAGCTTGAGCGGATAGTAACGAGAATTTAATAATTTTTTGCACGATAAAGTTTACACCAAATACTTTTTTTCAAAATAAACTGCGGTTTTATAATTAGCTTTGCAATATACTGTTTAAAATTCCTTTAAATTTTTTATTTAGCTCTCGTAATTAATAGCCATCTAAATAAAAAAGTCGTATTAATGTAAGTTTTATTTAGCGATAAGAACTTTTTAAATCTTCAAAAAAATTAATTACGACTTAATTTTTTTTTATATTGTATACAAAGCATATTTTGTATGATGAATGATGTTTTTTAATAAAGATGCGTCATTTTGATACAATACATTAAAAATGCATAAACAACGTAATACTAAACCAAAATCAGCGTAAATTTTTCTAATATAAATATAAATTAACCTGTTTAACCGTCACATTGCATCATAACGACTTTTTCATTATTTCCAGGCACTATTTCCAAGTTTTTCAAAGTCATCGGCGGTCTTTTTATAAGATTTATGGTTACTTTTCGATTTTTTAACACTTTTTCGTTAACTTAAACACAAATACACAACAACAGAATTAAAAAAAAAAGTTTTTAACAGTTTTAATGCTATATAAATACAAATCAGTTTAAATGAACTTAAGTTTCCTCACTGAGCGTGTGTGATTTAAAAATAATATTTAGATAGACATGATTTTTAACTTGATTAGAGAAATTTCTACAAGCTTTAAAATTGTCTGAAGTGTTTTTGAACATATTTTACAACACTTTATTTCTATGTTTTGAACGTAATTTTTTTCATTATGTTTTACTACAATATAATATTTAAAAATTGATTTTTTTTACAATATCGCGTATCTTAACATTCGTAATAGTAACTAAGCCATAATATTAATTACTTGTTATGCAGTATTAAAAACAGCACAATAAAGTTTTAAGTCATATTTGATAAAGTTTAAATATAACTGTTAAAAACAGTTTAAGAAGTTAATTTTGAAAAAGACTATAAATTTATATCTAATTTAAACGTAGAAACAATGTGGTAAGCTTTCTAGTATTATTAAATTAAAATTAAACTATATCAGTCAATTAAAGTAAAGCATTATAAAAGTATTTCAACTGTGTTTATTATTGTAAAAACGTAAAGCAGTTTACCGTAGAAAAATATAAACAAACTTGTTTGCTGAATGGTTTTCTAGTTAAAAAACATTTTTGGTTATTTAATTTCATTTTTTAATCAACAGAAGCTTTCACTTACTACCAGTATTTAACAGCATCGGTTACCAGCCTTCAGGAAACTTTTGAGTAACAGTAAGTTTAAGTTGTCGAACTTTATAACATTACACATTAGAGGTAACTACTAAGTAGAAGTACGTTTGACTATATCTAAAAAAAACAAGTAAATAGGAAACTATTAAAATAAAAATTAAATTAAAATATGAAACTTTGAAAATACTTAACAAATTTTTAATAAACTTTATTTTCTTATAAAAATAAACAGACACATTAGGATAACAAAATATATTAACGTTTGGTTACAAATAAATAAATTATATTTATAATGCATATAAATAATTAGTAGCTTGGTCTTAACGATCAGATTTCTTTAGCTTCTTTATTAGTAATTATGACGTCATATAAAGCAAGACTAAAAGATAAAATTTAAAACTTAAGACACTACACAACTATTAAATGAACTTTATAATGCACAAAACTAATAAAACAAAAAATAAAAAGAATGAAACACAAAAATAAAAATTTAAAATAAATACACTCGACAATACAAATAAACACCTAGATTTATAAAGCAAACAACAGTTAGTAATTTATTTTCAGCCCTAACTAATTGATCTTTATGATAATTTGCTATAAACAATACTTTTGTTTAAAGTATATTTTTGTTTTTATGTGTGCATATCATATGAATATCAGTACATTAAACAAATATACAAAGTATTTTAAACGAGTTAACTAATTTGATTTTAATATGCTGCATTAAGTTTGAAATTTTACTTCAGCTCTCAACAACATTTATAACTTTTAGAATCTTTTTACACTTTAAAGTGCATTGTTATTAAAATAAAGAGTCTCTTGATATTTTTAAAGATAATGTTTACTTTAAGTTTTTTAATAGGACTTATTTTTAGTACTTGATTGACATTTCAACCCTTTAAAAAACAATAGTCTCATAAACTAAAGGTTCAAGCTTGAAAATAAAATTAATAGTCGTATACATTTAGTTATAGAGTCTAGATCAGGGGTCGGCAAACTACGGCCCGCGGGCCAAATGCAGCCCTCAAATACGGCCCGCGAGGAACTTTTAGCTAAAAACACACTTTTTTAAAATCATAAGAAAAAAGGTTTTGCTAAAAAAACTTACAATTATGCTCTTAAGTTTGTAGTTACTCCTTACTAGTACATTTTACTGCTCATTTTGTAATTTTTGGTTTAGAATTATATTTTTCTACTAATTACTATGATTATTTTTAAATATTTGTAAACAAAGCGGCCTGCGAGCAATTTTTTCTGGAAAAATTGACTCACGAGTTACAAAAGTCTACCGACTCTTTTATTCTAGACCAGGGGTCGGCAGGCAGTTGGTGGTCGCGGGCCAAATTTCAAGTTTACAAAGTCTTCGCGGGCCGCAGTTTTAGTTTTAGTGACATTTATAATCTTATGGTTTTAGTTTTTGTCACACTAGAGAAAAGTTTTATTTTTATTCACCTTATTATTTAAAATGACTTTTAGCTATACATAGAATGCCTATTAAAATTAATATTCATTAGATTATGATTTACATTGACTTATATACTTTAATAAATATGTACTATTTGTTAATAAAATATGTACTCTCATAAGCACTTAACAATTTAAACTTAATACTTTTTTTAATTTTACTTACAACCTAACTCTCTATAAAAACCTAACTTGAAAGACAATTTATGGGTTACTTTTATACATTTGTTATATCATCAACACCTTATCATATTTCTAAGAATATTTACTTCGAAAAAAGTTTTTGCGAGTTAAATAATTTACACTCATTAAGAAATTTAGTAATTAGTTAACATAATAAAATTAATACCTGTTTGTATTCCAGAAAACTAAAACAAATGATTTAACATAAATAATTCTCAAATACTTAAATAAAATAATTTATTAGTAATTAGACTTTTACATGGTTGCCACTAAAAAGCAAAAATGTCTGAGATGTATCAAACCAGCTTAGATTTATTAAAATTAGAAAAAGCTAATAAATAGTGGTTAATCAAGCTTAATTACCTAGTTAAATATCATCATTATCAAAAAGTACACAAAGTGTAAGAAAACAAGAAAAAATACAATTAGTAAACTACACAAGAGTCATAAAAACTATTCTGAGAATTGGAAGATTTCTTTAAAGTGTTTAAAATAAAAGCTTCACACACACCTGAGTTTTTAAGCTTTTAAAATAGCCTGTTTGTTTAGCAATCCAGTTAACATAAAGTTCACTACATAAAGAAATAACAAAGGTTATTAACAGTAAATAAATTACATGCCAAAAATATATAAGTCAGCTGGAATGGACAATTGAGTTTCTTTCACAAGTTTAACAAAAGTATATAATTCTATTGAGTCATTAGCGAAGTAGAATTTTTTTTATTAAGCATGATAGCAATTCTTTATTTGCAATAAGAATATTGCATTTAAAAATATTAATTGTAAAATATAAGACGAGCTACAAGAATAAAAAAGCGTTAGTTAGGAGTTATTGCGAAAAACAATAAAAAAATCACCGAAGTCATTTCCGACAAAGCACATTATTATCTTCAGTAACTACAGAATAATCAGAAAAAATTGTTAAGGCAAGTAACAAAGTAGCAAAACTTATTACCTAAAATGAGTTATCGTTTATAATTGAAAATTTTTATAAAAAATCGATGTTGGCGGTAATGAAAAACTTTTGTTTTTGTTTCTTCAATGACAACATGAAGTCGTGTTTAGGAAATGCGTTAAGGTTAAAAAGTCGCATAAATCAAATTAGGACTTAATCAAACTTTTAACATGAGAGCACTGATAGAAAAACTATTGCTCATCTGAGAATTTTTATTAGAGATGTTTTTACTAACTTTGACATTTTAAAAGAATTTCTTGGTTTAGTTCCAACGCGAAGCACAACAATCGCTGAAATTTTTTAAGTAAAGGTGCAATGTACCAACACGGAGTTTTTGAAAGTACAATTTCTTCTTTTATTTTTAGTATAAAGTTTAATTAAAGTTTCAAAAAATGTCTTAAAACATTTATCAATATTAGAAAATACTGTTAAGCTACTATAATATATTTTTAATAAACAAACATTTATTTGGTAATTTTTTTGAGTCAAATCGAAATTTCATTACTTTAAATGTAAAAATAGTTTGAAGTTCCAAGTTTTTTCAAAAATTCTCAAATTAAAGCTTTTTTCTAGAATTTTTAACCGTAAATTCACAAATTCAAAGCTTTTCCGGGATTCAACTTTTTTGGCAACACTGATTGTTCATTCTTTAATGTACACAATAATATAAATAAAATTTTGAATTATATCAACTGCAAGACTTAAAATTTAACATATAACAAAACTCAAACTAACACTGTTTATTGAGCAAAACATACATCATAAGTTTAATTTGCCACTCTTTGAAGCAAAAAAGCCAGCCTGAGTTAACAAAAACATTTGATATTTTTGGATAAAAAAAAGCAATTCTAGCTAAAAACTTAAAAAATGGCTTAGTTTGCCTGAGTTTTGAAGTCTTCAAATAGTGATTGTCTGAGTGTGTGGCAATGTTTAGTGTTTTTTTGCTTGAATTTGAACTATTTTAATTAACAATGTACAAACTTTATAAATTTACTATCCCTTTATCAATTTTATATTAAATAAGTAGCTCGAAAAAACAGCAATTGTGTTTATTGATATGCAAGGAATAAAAATTAAATTAGCTTGAAAAAAACAATGTTTGAAAAATGGAATGTATACCTAACAAAAATTATATTAACTTATGTCATATATATTGTTTTAAATGAGTCTGTACAAATTTAGATATGACATGTATAAATACGATGTTAGAAAAGTATGCATAAACTAAACTTAAACTAACTAAAGTATTAAATAAAAAGTGGTTTAAAATATGAGCATTTTTTTAAGTTGGTGTGCATAGAAAACTTATGAAAAATTTAAATGTTTCAAAACAAAAGTCATATGAACCTTATTTCTTATTACTATGTTATTTTAAATGTATTCACACTAAAATATAACATTTACAAATAAAAAAACTATAAAAGAAACTGAGGTATAAAAAATATTGAAAAAGAATATCTAAGCTATAAAGAAATGACACTTTAGTTAATTACTGTGCATTACTTTTGTACAAAATGGAAAATATTTGCATTTAGTTTATTTAATAAATAGGTGTTATATAACCAACTTATTAAATCCAAGCACTCTTGACACTCTTTTTTCAGATATTTACTTACTGTTGTAAAAAAGAAGTTACCATGAAACTGAGAAACATATCCTGTTAGAACGCTAATCTGTTTTTTTCACACTTTAAACTAAAACAGTAATAACTTGAAATAATTTTAGAATGTTATAGAGAGACTTAAAATCGAACTAATCAAATTTAGCCAAATTACCGAAAAAATTTAACCAGAAATATAATTTTGCTCAGCGGGCCACATTTACATGCTTGCGGGCCACAAAATTTTCTTTCGCGGGCCGCATTCAATTCAAAAAAATAACATGCTCGCGGGCCGCAGATTTACCCTTCGCGGGCCGCAATTGGCCCGCGGGCCGCAGTTTGCCGACCCCTGCTTTAGACAGACTGAATTGCACTTATTGTAAAGAAGTTGGACATACTGTGCGAAGTTGTTTGCAGCTATATGAAAAAATTTCATCATGTAGTTCAGAATGGGAAACGTTGTTACATATGCTTTGTGCTACTGAATAGAGTGTTCTATTTATTTGAGAAACTTAATTTCAAAGAAGTTTTAAGAACTTACTGTTTGACTTATACTTTCTAGTAAATTTAAAGTGCTTTTTTTTTAATCACAGTCTAAATTATTTTGTTTTTTGCACTGTTTTGCAACGAATAAATGTTTTTATTGTTCAAAATGTTTACAGTTTTTTTCCTTTGATAAACTAGTACAAATGTAATTTATTAATAGTACAAATTTTGATATACAAAGATCAGCCTTAAATTAAAAATTTACTGTATTTAGAGTAAAGTTTCAACCGGCTTGATATTTAAAACTCATTCATATTTAAACTAAAATTGGAGTAAATGTGACTCTCTTGAGGTAGCCAATTATTATTTTCTTTTTTTTTTAAGTTTCTTTCTTTAAAGTTTCATTAGAAATTAAAATTTAAACAATTTCTTAAATGAAAACAAACATTATTCTTATTGTAACACTAAGTGTAACTTTGAATTTTATTATAGTGCTTTTTATGACAGTTTAATGTCAATGGCCGCTTGATCCCCGTTTTCAGCCCACTGTGTAGGGATCGGCAAACTGCGACCCTCAAAGGCAAAATCTGCGGTCAGCAAGGTACTTGTTAGAAAAGCAAACTTTTTTAAAACTATAATAAGAAAATTTTGTTGTAAAATCTTACAACTATGCTATAAATTTTATAATTACTAATCAGTATTGAGAATTCTGTACTAACTTTATAAAAAATTTTGTTTATAACCGTAGTTTTCTATAGACTACTAATTCTTTTTAGGAATAGTTGAAGCCCATGGAAGTTTAGCACATAATTAGAAAAATTAAATGCTATTTTTGTGTACAAAACATAAAGTTTTTAAAACTAATAATTACTAGCGTGCGATCATCGTTACCAAGGCGTGTTTGATGAAAACTACAACTTGTGCTACGGATGCCTCACAGGAAAGGGTGACGGATGGCTTCGGAAGGCGACTCCGGCTCTCCAGCAGTTGTTTATAAAGACGGAAAAGAAGTCGTTGTTGGGATCCATCAGCGGTCGTGTAACGACCGGAATGTGAAATGCACGGGCATGGACATTTGTAAGTTCCACGCGTGGATGGACAAAGAAATGAAGGAAAGAGAAGCTAAGTTTACGGAAGAAAATGTTTGTAAAAAGGCGATGGCCATGGCTGGTGTGGCTGCAACGGGTGCTTTTGCATTCTACTACAATTATTAACATACAGTAACTCTTTTTATAGAATAGCATTTAGAAATCATTATTTCGAAGTTGCCTAATTAAAATACTATTTTGAAGCAGCAGCTGATTAAAGTTGTGATAAGTAGTGATGTATCGGACTCACTATCCGGGTCCGGATCCGGCTGGATCTTGATATAAAAAAAAATTTGGATCCGGTTCCGGACGGATTCTAATTTGAAAAAAAAGTCCGGATCCAGGTCCGGCCGGATCCTAACAGAGATCCGGCCGATTCGGATCTAAATAGTAAAAAAGAGCTTACAGAAAAGTATTTTTTAAAAACAAACCCTGTGTAAATTAAAAAGAGTCATATTCGTCAAAAAATACATTCGAAAATTAAACACCTACCGTTATTGGCTCATTTTGTACACGTGACTAATTTACATTTGTTTACATTTAAACTATGAAACAAAGATTTTAGAAATGCAACATTTAACCTATTTTGTAAAATTAAAAACTTTACTACCAAATTGTCAATCATATGGCTAGCTGCTCTACTGATTATGATATTAAAGTAGTTTTAGACTCGGGCTAGTTTATACTCACTCTAGCAAGTTTTTTTTTGACTTAAACAGTGGCAACCCTGCTAGTTTGTAAATTTTTGAAAATCTAAGGCTGCCTCAGGCTAGTTTAGTTTTTTATAAAAACTCAGGCTAGTTTTAAGATTTTTTGAAAAATTTAGGCTAGTTTTCTTCTAGATTTGGAATAAGTTTGAGATGATCTAGTTTTCAATATTTTGTGATTTTCTTGTTTAATTTTGTTCAAGAACTTGATTTTAATTGATTTTAGATTGGTAAGGCTATAGGAGGGTCTACCTTGATTTTTACAAGTTGATCATATTTGTCAGATTTTATTCTTAGCTACCAGATACTTTTTACAGCTTAACAAAATTCAAAGTAATTTTCGAGATACAAGGGGTCAAAGCCGGCCAACTCAGTAGCTTCCTTATAGAAGGCTTATAGAAGGTGCAAACTAAAAAGGCTAAAAAAACCATTTCATTAAAAATTGATCTCCTCCTATAGTTTTTAAGCAATATTATTCAAACTTTCATAGTTTACTCTATACTAAATTTTAAATCATTTGAGTGTAGAAATTTTTTTATTTTGAGAAAAGTCCCCTTTTTTCAAAAAAAAGTGTTTTTTTTTTGAATTTTAGACCTTAAATTTGTAAATTTTAATTATTTTAAATTCCAACACTCAAAAGCTTTTAAACTGTGTAAGGAATACTTTTTTAAAAATTTGAGGTACCTAGCTTAAAAAACCTAGGAGGAAATAGATTTTTAGTGAAATGGATATTTCCGCGTTTTTAGCTTGCGCCTTCCATTAGGTCCCTATGGAACTCTCCGGCTTTGACCGCTTACATCTCAAAAACTACTTTGAATTTTGTAAAGCTATAAAAAGAATATGGTAGCTAAGATAGTATTCTGTTAAATAAGATCAACTTGTAAAAAAAGTGTTTAATTCCCCTATAGCCTTAATTGTAAACATTAATTAAAATGTTCAACCTTGTGGCTAGCTGTTCTACTGATTATTAGCTTAAAATAATTATTTTTTTGGATTTCCAAAACCTCATTCTTACTCAGGAAAGTTTATAATCACTCAGATTGATATTTTTGAATCAAAGAGTTGCAACCCTGGTATTAGCTAAAATTAGGTAATTTTCTGGCTGCCAAAAATAATGGAAAGTTTATAAGTTTAGCAAAAAAGATATTTTAGTGTTTTTTGTTGTTCTTTCAATTTGAAGTTTTTTTTACTGTTCTTTCAATTTCAAGTTTTTCTTTTGTTCTTTCAATTTAAGAAAAATTAAATGTAAATATTGTTCAGAAAATTAGCAAATATACCAGCTACTATTTTTAATTGATAATCTTAACTAGACCTTAATAACATATCATAAAATTTCTTATTATTTAACTATTTTAGCAGTACATTAATATTTTTTAGTCTAAATTTTTTTAATCATTATTTTTCAAAATTCATAAGTATATAGTTAGATTTAACACATAAAAGATAAACTTATTTAGTAGTTAGTTATATAAAATTGCATTATTGTACAAAGTAGTTTTTATACTAATTACATTACAAATAACTTAGAGTATTAAGAATCCGGTTCCGGATCCGGTTGGATTTTAATTTGAAAAAAATACGGGTCCGGTTCCGGCCGAATTTTAATTTGAAAAAAAATCCGGATCTGGTTCCGGCCGGATTCTAATTTAAAAAAAAAGTCCCGAACCGGGTCCGGTCGGACCCGAAATTGTGGGTCCAGTACATCACTAGTAATAAGTAACTATTAATGCTATATTAAGTTATGATAATATAAAGTATTTAATAACCAGAAGAATTTTCAAATAAGACTACTTTAATGATTTATTTAATTATGGTACATTTTAGTTGTAACATATTTTAAATAGATTTAACAATGTTGTGTTTAACTTCAAAAACTGTTTAATAACAAAAAGAACTTAATAAATCTGATAACGTTTTAACCAATTAGGTTATATTAATGTTGGTTATGTTTAGTCTTAACTACGTGGTCTCCAGTAACTTACTTAGTGACTGCTATACTTACGAGTAGTAAATAATATGCTAATAGTAATAAGTTACAAAACTTATCTCTAAGTTATGAATAAAACACACTTTGAATAAATGCAATTTACTTTATTTTTAATAATAATTCTTAGTTCTGAAGAAAGAAACTATTAAATCACGACATAAAAAAACTCTATAAAAAGTATTAACAATTGTAAAGTTATATAAAATGCTAACATCAACTCCGCGGATTAAACGTTTTCTTTATTCTCGAAACTAGAAATAAAACGTTGAATTTAATCGTAACTTGAAGTGCGGAATAACTAATTCACCAACTAAGCAACTAACGCGTATTTGAAAGACAAACGCAAATGTATACGCATTGAAATGAAATTAACTCCTTAAAATAAAAAAAGTGTTTGTTTTTGCTACTGGAATCACGTCACGAAAACTGCGTAAAACACTTTACAACATCCGCTTTTAAATAGATTTATCGCACGATTACTGCGACAAAGCAAATTTATATTTTTTATGATATATTATGAAGTTTTAATTTACAATTACTTTCAGCTGTTACTAAGTAAAGTTGTTAGATTTAACATACAAAAAGTTTAGTAGGAAAACACAAGCAAACCTACTAAAACAGGGAATAGTTCTAATATGCACGAAGGGACACTTTTGCATGGTGACTTTTACGCACGAAGGGACATTCTTGCACGAAGACACTTTTGACAATGTGTCACTTTTGCACAAAGGTTCATTTTAGTTACGTATAAAAATTAGATCAAAGTTGAAACTAAATGACAGTTTAATAGGTACTAATGTGAGTTTAGAACAATTCTTTTAACTTAAAGTGTTTTGCTTAGGTGTACTTTTTAGCATAAGTGTATCGCCACTAAGCTATTAACTTTCAAAGCAAGGACTATATAATCATGGGGTTTATAAACTTTTTTTTTTTTTTAATTAATTAAGGCTAGTTGCCTAACTTTCTAAGTTTTAAAAGGCCATGTCTATTTCAACCGCTAATTAAAAAAAAAGTTTTTATGGTAAGTTATGGAAACTCAAATACTATGATATCAAATTGAAAAGTCTTCTTAGTTGACAAATTCAATACTACTTTGTATACCGAAAATTTATTGACTATTTATATATTTTGATAAGTTACGCTAGATTATACATTTACATTAAACGAAAATTAAAACACTCCTTTTGCATGAAAAAGTTACCTAATTTAAAAATGTTATGTTTATGTTGCAATGAAATTGATATGTTTAATGATATTTTTATTGATATGTTTGTTTAATTTTTTGTATGTAGATCGTAAGCCGTTAGACTTACTGAAGTTAAATTTACAAAGGCTCTGCTTGAAAAATGTTTCACATTTAACTGGTAAACTTTTGCTCAGACTGAGTAGTCAAAATTAAATCATAATTAAAAATACGCATGCTAAATACTTGTTACCTAAAAGTTCTCCAAAAAAAATCTGTTGCTAGAACTATTGTTTTGTATATGAAGCTTACATTTCAGTTTTTTTACTAACTTACAATTTGATTTATTCATTAAACATGTATTATCTACCCGCGCTTATAATTACTTAGTTGTACCAAATCGGTTTAAATTTTGTTTGTTTTTCACAGTGCTACATCCTTAGTTTAGGCATGATAGTTTAGTATGTTCTATTTTTTGTACTTCAATTAGTCATAGCTTTTAGTTTTAAATTTCAAATTTAGGTTATAGATCATAAAAAAAAAAACAATGTGACATTTTCCAACCATAAGGCGTCTATACAAACTGTCAATACCATACTTTTGAGATAATACTAATTTTTGGATTTTGTTTTCAATTTAGCAAGTTGCTTTTGTAAAACATGAATAAAACATAATTTAAAGTTCTCACTTTTCGTCAAAATATTTGGTGTTTTCTTATTAAAATGTGGTATTTATTATTTAAATAAAAACATATTTAGTTTGTATCTTGTTTTTTCTCTGGATTTTTTATGCTTAAAATTATAAACGTTTGTTAATAATACTATATTTAAAAAGAAATTATTGTATACATAAAATAAATTACTCTTGTTGTAGTTAGATTGTAAACCGGAAACGGGTGAGAATAGCACAGAGAAACTTTTGAACAGAAAGACTCTTTAGCACGGTGTGTCACCTTTGCACGGAAGGTCACTTTACACGCAGTGACATTTTAGCACGGTGAGATTTTTTAACACAAAGAGTCACTAACTCTATTATAAACGATGCTGTACTTTTAGAAAGAGCATGATTTCATTTTAAATGAGTGTAACTTAGGCAAGAAGTTTCACTTTAGCAAGAAGTTTCACTTTAGCAAGAAGTTTCACTTAAGCAAGAAGTTTCACTTTTTGCAATAAGCGATACTTTAGGACTACTTTGTTTAGCATGTTTGTTTTTTCATGGTTCTACATCAAATTTATTAATCATTTCAAACATATAAAAACAAACTATACAAAATTAAAAAATAAAACTAAACAAGCTTTAAATATTTCAAGAAATTGAGCTTAAGCAACAACTTTGAAATTGAATTGTGCTTCAAGTTATTTTTAAACAAACCGAAACTTTTATTAACAAGATAAAAGTAGAAAAAAACAATGAATTCATATTTATTATAAATATTTAAGGAAAGTTTATTGATATTTTTACTTTTTTAACATGTAACTGGTTAACACAATACACGTCATTGTCAAAAGCTTTTTAAAATATATAAAACTTAAATTTAATTAAGTAGTATAAATCGTTAGAGTTGTTTTATTATTTAGATATACTGGTAACTTTATGTTTTCGTTTATTATAACTTATATAGCGCTATTAACTATAGTTAGCACTATTAGTTACTTATTATAACTTAAAATAGCTGCTGTTTCAAATTAGGATTTTTATTGAAAATTTTAAAGTAACTATTTTTAATTATCATTCTGTTGAAAAGAGTATACCGCATTATCAAGTGTTAATAATTGTAGTAGAATGCAAAAGCACCCGTTGCAGTCATACCAGCCAAGACCATCGCCTTTTTACAAACATTTTCTTCGGCAAACTTTGCTTCTCTTTTCTTCATTTCTTTGTCCATCCACGCGCGGAACTTTCGAATGTCCATGCCTATGCCCGGAGACGCCGGCGTGCACTTATCTGACCAGTCTTCACAGGATGACTGATGGATTCCAACAACAACTTCAAGTGCATCTTTAAAAAGCACCGCTTGCGAGCCGGAGTCGCCATCCTAAGCCATTGAGCATCTCCCTGTGAGGCATCCGTAGCACAAGTGGTAGTTTTCATCAAACATATCCGAGTCAAACGCATCAACGCACGTTTCGCTCGTGATCAAGTTCAGATTTCCTTTGCGAGCGCGATCCGGTTCAATTTCTTTCCCGTCTTCTTTTACATCCACAACTCCCCATCCAACGATTGTGATTCTGGTGTTAACTGCGATTTCGAGATGAGGTTCCACAAGAACTGCTTGCTCTACTTGGTTTTTTGTAAAATCCAAAGTATTTTTCCCGAGAAAGATAAGAGCAATGTCATAAGGATTATCAGTATCGTGTTGTTGGTAATCTTGATGTACGATTACAGCTGACATGTTGACCGTTTTTAATTGAGTATGTTCTCTTAAGAAAAGTCTGTGTTTATTTCCTGCTTCGATAATTATTTCGTCGGGTGGATAACTTATGTTATTATCAACTTCGGTATCAAAATTATGGGCAACAGTCATTATCCATTTTTCGCTAACAATAACGCCTCATAGTCATAATGACCGTCCCGATAGTTTACTTTTTCCTGCTCAAGCTCGGCCTGGGCTGGAGAGAGCTTTCAAAGGAGAAATGGACGCTGATGAGCGCTTACACGTTTCTGATCGTTCTGCTGCAGATCGGCCTCTACTTCTTCATGAACTGCGTCTACGTCTACTCCGTCTTCAAGGTGGTGGTGTACGTGCCCAAGCACGAGAACAGGTACCACTGGCTCACCCACAAGCGCCTGTGGAGTAGGGACGCCTCGGTCGCCCTTGTGGCCACTTGCGTCGCCCTCCAGCTCGTCCCGTGCCTGTTCAAGCTCCGATCGGCGAATCGTGACGTCATTGATCGTGACGTCATCCCGCGTCACACGATGACGACGTGGCAGCTGCTGGGGCTGAACACGACGTATTACGCCGTCGTCGTCAACCTGTTCTACGACGAGAGGCTGGTGAAGAGCGGGTACGTGGTGTACGACGCGGCCAACATCCTCACCAGCTTGTCCGTCCTGCTCACTTTCGGTGTGGGTAATTTCCCCAACATAATCACGTTCGGCTGCAGCACTCTGAACTGCAAACGACGTCGGAAGCCTTACATCAACGAAACTCTGGTCTAGGCTTGTTTGTTTGCAAATCAATAAAATTAGAAAGTTAATAAAAGCTATTATCCTTAATGTCTCATAAAAAAAACTTTCAAGTTCAAGGCTACATACAAATGTTCTTACTTTTTGTTAAAAACAAGTATTAAGAATAAAGTATACGTATTTAAAAATAGATTGTATTATAAGCTATGTTTAGTATCTTTAGAGTTTTGAAATTAGTTTTTTTTTAAATCGATTAGTAGTGTTTAATAACTTGTTATGTGTTAAGTTTTCAATTATTTGCGTTATTACTTGTTAAACTGTATCAAAAAGTTTTTAATTTTTACTGATTTGCTGAATAATTTGTTATAAATAGCTCAGTTATAAATACAAAACTAAAACAACTAAACAAAAAACTTAAAGTATCTAATATATATAAAAACAATTTTACCTAAAAAACTCTGTGAGTTTTAATGGTTAGATTATTTTAGACTATTATTTTATTGGTTTTTGAACTGCAATTATGCTTAAGATTGGTTGTCTTTTTTATTACTTATTTTTTGAAAGTTTAAACGTTCTTCTTACAATATATTTAATTTGTAATTCTAAACTTTTATTTAAACAACGTTGAAAAATTTGTTTTAATTAAACTTTTAAAGTGTTGTTCAACTGTTTACTGATGTCAATAAACAATATAAAACCAAGTTGTTTGAACTATCTTATAAATAATTACATGTATACAAAATTAATATTTTTATAATTGTCAAAAAAATCTGAATAATTTTTTTAGCTAATAAAATAATAGCTGAGTTAGTATGGCACTTTGACATAGCAAGTTTCTACGTACAAACCGTATTTAGTATTTATTGTTATTCACAAATTTAATTAAAACTGGTCAATACAATATTTTGATAGATTTTTTTTTAAATAATGAAATTACAATAACAATATCAAAATTCTATCAAGTTATTTCATCACCTTATAGATTAAACAGTTTTATTAATAACAATTTTATTTTTAGCCCTAGTATTTCAACCTTTTCTGCTTATAAATTTGTAATATTGTATTATACCAGGGGTCGGCAGGCAGTTGGTGGTCGCGGGCCAAATTTCAAGTTTCCAAAGTCTTCGCGGGCCGCAGTTTTAGTTTTAGTGACATTTGAATACTCGTTTGGTTTTAGTCTTAGTCACACTAGAGAAAAGTTTTACTTTTATTCAACTTATTGTTTTAAATGACTTTTAGCTATACATAGAATGCCTATTTAAATTAATATTTATTAGAATAGAATTTACATTGACTAATAAACTTAAGTGTTAATAAACTATGTACTTTCAGAAGCACTTAATAAGTTAAACTTAATATTTTTGTAATTTTACTTACAACCTAACTCTCTATAAAAACCTAACTTGAAAGACAATTTATGGGTTACTTTTATACATTTGTTACATTATCAACCGTTTTTTCAAGAATATTAACTTAAAAATTTTTTGCGTGTTAAATAATTTACACTTAATAAAAATTTAGTGATCAGTTATTTTAATTAAAATAATACCTGTTTGTATTCCAGAAAGCTAAAACAAATTCTTCAAAATAATTAATTCTCGAATACTTTGATAAAATATTTTATTAGTAATTAGTCTTTTAAATAGTTGCCATTTAAAAAGCAAAAATGTCTGACTTGTATCAAACCAGCCTAAGTTTATTAAAAGTTAAAAAAGCTAATAAATAGTTGTTATCAAGCTAAAATACCTAGTTAAAATATCATCATTATCAAAAAGTACACAAAGTGTAAGAAAACAAGAAAAAAATACAATTAGTAAGCTACACTACAGTCATAAAAACTATTCTGAGAATTGGAAGATTTCTTTAAAGTGTTTGAAATAAAAGTTTCACAAACATCTGAGATTTTAAGCTTTTATAACAGCCTGTTTGTGTGGCAACCAAATTAAAAAAAAAGTTCACAACATATAGAAATAACGAAGGTTATTATCAGTAAATAAATTACTTGCCAAAAAAAATATAAGTTAGCTGGAATGGATAATTAAGTTTCTTAAACAAATTTAACAAAAGTATAAAACTTTATTGAGTCATTAGCGAAGTAGAAAAACTTATTTTTTGTTAAACATTATAGCAATTCTTTATCTGCAATATAAACATTTCATTTAAAAATAGTAATTGTAAAGTATAAGACGAGCTTAAAATAAAATTAGTTTGGAGTTATTGCGAGAAAAATTAAAATCAAATCACCAAAGTCAGTTCCAACAAAGCACATGATTACCTTCAGTAACTACAGAATGATCAGAAAAAATTGTTAAGTTATAAAGTAGCAAAATTTATTACTTAAAATGAGATACCGTTTATAGTTGAAAACTTTTCAAAGAACTAATGTTGGCGGTAAGGAAAAACTTTTGTTTATTTTTTTGATTACAACAAGAAGTGGTGTTTAGGAAATTCATTATGGTTATAAAGTCGCCTAAATCAAATTAGGACTTTAATCAATCTGTTAACATGGGAGCACTGATAGAAAAACTATTGCTCATCTGAGAATGTTAATTAGAGATGTTTTTACTAACTTTGACATTTTAGTAGAATTTCTTGGTTTAGTTCCAACACGAAGCACAACAATTGTTGAAATTTTACAAATAAAGGTGAAAAGCACCAATACAAAGTTTTTGGAAGTACAATTCCTTCTTTTATTTTTAGTAAAAAGTTTAACTAAAGTTTAAAAGAATGTCTTAAAAAATATATCTATATTAAACAATACTGTTAAGTTACTTTAATATATTTTTTAATTAAAAAAGACTCATTTGGTAATTTTTTTTGTCAAATCGAAATTTTATTACTTTACATGTAAAAGTTGTTTGAAATTCCAGGTTTTTCTAAAATTCTCAAATTCAATTTTTTTTCTAAAATTTTTAACATAAATTTTCAAATTCAAAGCTTTTCCGGGATTCAAATTTTTTGGCAACACTGATTGTTCACACTTAAATGTACACAATAATATAAACAATATGTTGAATTATATTAGCTGCAAAACTTAAAATTTAACATATATACAACTCAAACTAACACTGTGGATTGAAAAAAACATACATCATAAGTTTAGTTTGCCACTCTTTTAAGCAAAAAGCCAGCCTGAGTCAACAAAAACTTTCCTGATATTTTTGTATACAAAAAAAATTCTAGTCAAAATCTTAAAAAATGACTTAGTTGGCCTGAGATTTGTAGTCTTCAAGTAGTGATAGTCTGAGTGTGTGGCAATGTTAAATTGTTTATTTGCTTGAATTTGAACTATTCTGATTAAAAATGTACAAACTTAATAAATTTACCATTCCTAAATCTAGTTTATATTAAATAGATAGCTCCAAAAAACAGCGATTGTGTGAATTGATATGCAGAGCATTAAAATTAACTTAGTTTGACAAAAAAAAATGTTTGAAAAATGAAAATGTATACATAATAAAAAACTATATTAATTTATGTCATATATATTGTTTTAAATGTGTCTGTACAAATTTAGATATTACATGTAGAAACAACAATGTAGAAAATTATGCATAAACTAGACTTAAACTAACTAATATTAAAGTATTAAATAAAAAGTGGTTTAAAATATGAGCATCTTTTTAAGTTGGTGTGCATGAAATTAATTTAAAGTGCAAAAAAAACTTCTAAAAAATTAAAATATGTCGAAACAAAAATCAAATAAACCTTATTTCTTATTACTATGTTTTTTTTATATGTTTTTACACTAAAATATATCATTTACAAATAAAAAATCTACAAAAGAAACTTAGGTATAAAAAATATTGAAAAAGAATATCTAAGATATAAAGAAATGACACTTCAGTTAGTTACTGTGCATTACTTTTGTACAACATTGAAAACACTTGCATTTAGTTTGTTTAATAAATAGGTATTATGTAACTAACTTATTAATCCCAAGCACTCTTTACACTCATTTTTCAGATAACTACTTGCTGTTGTAAATAAAAAGTTATTATGAAACTGAGAAAAAAATCCTGTTAGAATGCTAATCTGTCTTTTTCACATTTTCAAACTAAAGCAGTAATTTCTTCTAAATATTTAAAAATGTTATACAGAGACTTAAAACCAAGCTAATCAAATTAAGTCGAATTACCGAAAAAAAATTAATCTGAAATATATTTTTGCTCAGCGGGCCACATTTACATGCTCGCGGGCCACAAAAATTTCTTTCGCGGGCCGCATTCCATTCAAAAAAATAACGTGCTCGCGGGCCGCAGATTTATCCTTCGCGGGCCGCAATTGGCCCGCGGGCCGCAGTTTGCCGACCCCTGTTCTAGACAGACAACCAAACATGTTGCAAACAGTTTTAACATAACAAATGCATTTAACTTTTTAACAATTGTTAATGTTACAAAAAAAATTTAAGTGTTTTTTTTTCTCTGACACTTTAAAAATCAGTAGTTTTATTAAAACTTTTACGCATTCTTACATCACAGACACCCGAGCATGCTGCAAAGAACCCTCACTCTCGCGTTCACCTCCGCCGAAACCGTGCTGATGGGCGGAACATTCTACGGGTGGAGAACGTATTCATCGAAGAAAACTTCTTCTCGACCCGCGGAGGAAACTCCACGCTTCAAGTCGAACGCCTCAACCTCGTTTCCACTCTTTCCACCACTGTCGGCGCTCTCATATCGCTGTTGTTCGGTTTCCTGATGGACGCCAAGGGCTTCTGGTTCGCAAGGACCGTCATACTGGCGACTGTTGCGTTCTCGTACGTCTTATTCAGCCTTTCCAACATATTCAACGACTTCATCGTTTTCGCCGGCGGGATCATTCTTCTGGCGAGCAACTTGGGTCTGTGGACGGCCAACTGCAAGATAAGCGGGTTGTTTCCCGGCTACGAGCTGTTCTACGGGTACTTAATAAACGGGTGCGGCCAGTCTTCCTACGGCACCTTCTACCTGTTCAACAGGCTCTACTTTCAACTGGGCTTGAGCTTCGAGGTGATATTTTACCTGGCCGCCGCGTTCACGCTTTTCAGTCACGTGCACACGTTTGGGCTGTTTCCGAGCGACAGTGTGAAGAAATCGGTTGATGGGAAGTTTAGATACGGGTATAAGGAGTTGTCTTGCTTCAGCTCTAGCGAAGATGTGGGTCAGAAAACAAAAGACGAAGAAGGCAAAAGCAAAGACTTTTGCGTCGACTCGAGCGAGGACGGAGGTTCTGAGGTCAACGGCGAGTCGACAAAAAAGGAGTTTAGCACGGACGAGAACAAAAACGTGAAGCTTAGCGACGACGAAAGATCCACGATGGAGTGCCTGAAGAGCAGGGAGTACAAGGTGATAGTTGCAAGCTACTCGTACCAACGCTTTAGCGTGGCCTTCTTTTTCTGGGGCAACCTCCAGAACTGGATCGACTCTGTGAGCGGGGGTGATGAAGACTTATCGGAAAGCCTACTCTCTTTCTACTCGACTTTGATATTCTGCTCGGTGGTCGTCTCGCCGGTCATCGGTTTGAGTTTTGACAAACTCAAGTTGAAGTTCGAAATCAGGTTTGGACAAAAAGCGGCGCAGACGAGAATCACCTCTCTGATCTTCTTCCTCTCCGACTTCTCCTTGCTGGTCTTCTACGCCTCCGCCTGCGTCCCCTCAAACCGTTTTTCTACCTCACCTTCGCCGTCTCCCTCTTCCACATCTCCCTCTTCTACGGCCACCTTTCCTGCTACCTCGTCAGCACTTTTCCCGCCAAAAACTTCGGAAAACTGTACACCATGGTGTTGTGTTTGTCGTCGGTTCCCAGCTTGCTGGTGTTTCCCGCCACCATCGTCACCGTGAGGTTCGTCGGCTTCTTAAACGCGTGCCTGTTCATGGTGGCGGTGAGCTTCGCGGTGGTTTTGCTCTCGACCAGGAACCTTTTGAGGGTGTTCGGGGGCACTGGTGGGGAGGGCGGCAAGAGTTGCGAGGTGAACCCGGCGTACTGTGAAGAGAGCTTTTGAACGTTGCTGTTTTGGAAGTAGTTAAAACTAGCTTGCAAATTCACAAGTTGCTACTTAGCTTTTGAAATAATGTTAGGAGTAAATTGAGCTTTGTAGTAATCTTGCATGAAAATGTGTAACTGTTTACCTGACTTTTATAGAATTTATCAAACAATACCTTGAAAATTTTTGTCTAATTGGTAAATATTTATCAGCTGTTAGTTAAGTTTACTTTTAAGTTAAATACTTTTATTAGTTTAAAAAGAACCAGATTACTTTAAATCACATGTTATATACGTAAAAAAAGAAATGATAAATAAAAACTAGTTTCATAGTAGTCTTTTGTTTTACAATTGTACATTTTATTCAAAAGATGTTCTTAAAATTTGGCTATAAGCACAACAAAATTTTAAATTTAAAGAAAAAATAGTTTTGAAGTTGTTTTGAAAATGTTTGTTTTTAATATATGAGTATATGTACTAAATAACTATAGACCTTTAAAAAATCATAATCAAATATGCTTAAAGTACATGATTATTATATTTACTTTCTACTATATGTAACCTAACAATTTTTTTGTGTGTAAAATTTTCTAATTTAAATAACTTTTTCTTGCTTCTAAGTATTTAATTTTGAAGAGTTTTTTCTAACAAAGAAAATAATATGCGTTTTATTTCGTTCTTAAGATATAAAAGCATAAAGCTAAGCTTTTTACTAATACTTTTTTAATTGCTAAAGTTTGTTAAACTTCGCTTTTATAAAGTTTTTTTGCACAGCTTTAGTTATATAAACCATACTTTAGTACTATTATTAGAAATTAATATAAGTGTTGGTGTTTTTCACATTAGTTTTAAACAAAAGACTATTACTTTTATTTGTTGTAGAATTTTTTTTTTGTGTAGTGTTGAATGTTATTTAATAAATTAATTTGTTATGGTTTACAAATTTAATTAACTAAAACATTTTAGTATTTGATAAAATTTCCAATATAATAAATTAAGTAGTAAGTTTAAAAAAATCTAAAATAATTAAAAATCTGTTTAAAAAGAGTTCGAAAATTTCGAAGCTGAAATAAAATACTAAGATAATGATTTAGAAATTTATATTTAAATATTTATATAACAAAATACACTAAAATATAATATTATAGTTTTTTTTGATAATTAAGTTCTAAAATTCTAAATTTTCTAAAAAATATTTAGCACATACAAGGAGTTTGATAAAATTGCAAAAACATAGTAAAATTGTGAAAAATAAAAGTAAATAACTACATTAATCATGTTTAGCAGCTTTTTACCTAGAAAGGTTTTTCAATAAAAGGTTTCTTAATTTGTACGTAAACAAAATGAAACGCTTTGTGTTGTTAGCTACAAACATCTTTAGCGAAAGTTTTTTCTCATCTTCTTTAGTTAACTAAACAAAGGTTTTAAATGCTTTTGAAGTACTTGGACACTAAATTCTTAAGTAACGTTTTTAAAATTAGACAAGTTAGTACTATGTTCATTGTTCAATTTATACTGGTTAAGAAATTTTACTTTGTAATTAAAAAATTCAAATTTTAAAGAAAAATATTAAAAACATACACAGTTTTGTTTGATAAATGTATAGTCATTAAGTATGTAAATTTTTCAGCTATCTAATGTGTTTGTTTTTTTTGCTGCAAAGTTACTCGAAAGACTAAAGTTTTTCAGTTACTACTATTATTATAGTTTAAAACTTATATGTAAAGGTCAACAAACTGTTATGAATGACCTTTTAGTTAACTATGCTTAACCACTATCTTAATTTTCACAAACTATTATTTTTAATTCATCATACGCTAAAAAACTTCAAAATGTGTTTATGCCCTAAAAACTTTTTAAAGCTATATGTTTTATTAAAATAATATATTTAAAACAATTTTTGCAAAAGTATTTCGAGTAATTTCAAAAACTTTAGCTAAAACACTGTACTGGTTAAACTCAGTTTAAAAATATTCTATAGAAAAAATTTGCAAAAGACGATAATGAAAATAAAAAATTAAGCAAAAAATATGTTAGCCTTGTCCTTAAAAGTCAATAACTCGCGTGAAAATTGTTATGATGAGTTTTGAAATGTTTAAGGTTTTATGGTACCTAAAACAATTTTATCAACTACTTGATTACATTGAATTGCATAGACTCTAACACAAAGCTTTAAATTTTTAATTTTTTTGGTAGTCTTTTATGAGCTGTATTGTTATTTTGTAGCAAATTTTCGTGAACGTTAAGAGTTAATTCATCAAAAATATTTTCGTATTGCTTTGAAATAAATTCAAATTAAAAATAAAATATCTTTCAAGATAGTAGCGATGAAATTTAGTCAATGTTTTATTAAGTAACTAATTTTTAAAAACAAATAAAAAAGCTTCAGAAAAAATATAAGTTTTGTTAAAAAATGCATTCTTTGAAACTATGTTCATCATAAAACTTTTGCTAAAATCAATTTTACTAATTGAAAATTTCTATTGAAAAACTTCTAAATAAACAAAAAAACCCAATTTTTTGAAATATTCTGGTAACCTTTAATCCAGTTTTAATTAACTTTCGAAAATGCGAATAAAGAAGTTTGATTATGAAAGTCAACAAAACTTACTTTATTTTGGTTAAACAAACAAGTATAAACTTAACTTTTTAATACTGTTTTTGTCATTATTATTATGCTTTTTAAAAGACTTGGCATTGTGAAAATTTTGCTTTTTTGAGCAGTCTTTCGTCTCTAATAAAAAGTCAAAAGAAATAATAAACTGTACTTAATTATATTATCTTATTTATAAGCTTATTAATTTTATGTGCATTTCGAAGACTTTATAAGTGTATAAAACGCACTATCATAATTAAAAATTTATGAAAAAAGATTAAATAAAAAACAATTTAATTGAGAACATGATAAAAAGTTAAATAGTTAAACAAACGCAAACTCTTCGTATTTGCTATTACGACCATTAGATTGAAATTAGAATTAAATAGCAATTAATCAGAATAACGCAAAATTAAAACAAATTTATTTTGACCGTTTATACCTTATTAACCTTTTTTTTTTATTAATTAAAACATAAATTAAAAAAAAAACTTGTTTGGTGTAAACATCATCGTGCCAAAAATTTTTAATTAAAATGTCGTCATCATTATTCAGAAACTTTAAAAGCCAATTCTACTACAAATTTCGGTAATTACATTGAATTTATTGTATTGATCAGATAAAGTCTATGTATTAGTTACAATATTTGAGGTAGGTTATTTATCAAAAAATGTATATATTTTAAAATCATGTTCTACACTAACAAAAAGTTTTTATAATTTTAACTTTTTTAAATTTTATAAATCTATATATTTTTTTAAGTTTAGGTATAAAAACTACATGGTTATAAGCTGTAGAAAATGGTTAAAATTAGCTGAACTTTTTTTGATTCGTCTTTTATTTTGACATCTTGCCGAGTAATTATTATCATATTTTAAATCGCCCATTAATCAGTAAAACAGTTTTAAGTATATACAGCAGTCCAAATATTTAGTAATAGAAAACACTTTTTATTGATTACTTTATCAATAAATGTTTAAATTTTAATTTATGACAAAATTTAAGTTTTTTGTTCCAACACAACTTTATACTGTATTAGTGCAGTTTAAGTTTTTAAACAAATAAAATCTTGTATCATATTGTTTAAAACTTTCAATAATAAAAACATATTCACTATGACAACTACACAAGTTAACTGATTTTGTTTCGAAATATTTGACAGATAATTTAAATATCTAAACTTTGTTGCACGATAAAAAAACTAAAACAATTAAAATGTCAATTGTACTATGAATTGACCTAATCTAGTCGTAATTTAATTGTGAATATACGATAAACTAAATACTATATCAAAACTATTCATCAATTTGTACAACTACTCGTTTATTGAAAGTAGAAATAAACACTTATCATAAGCTGATTAATTTTTATTTTTTCATTACAAGATTTTTTTAAATTTCCAGAACATTTTATAACTATTTCTTTAGTTTGCAATGCATAATAGTTCAAAATGTTTGTACAACGGCAATACAAAACTAATAAAATAACCTTTGAAGTCTGAAAAGAATGTAACTATAGTTTATTATAAGCAAAAAAAAAATTATCCATTTCCTAAAATTAACTGTTACTTAAACTATCTTCCATTTATCTTTATAAATAACATTTAAATTTTATACTAATGGCAAAAGTATATAAAGAAAGTAAAAAGTCCTCAGATATTTAGCAAATAGCTTTTTGTAAATATAAACCATAACATATTATTTAAAATACCGTTAATGCTTATATAGTCTTTCCAGTACATTAGTATTTTTAATTAAGACTAGATTCGATACTAGTTAAAAAACTAAGTTTTAGTTTGTATTTTTTCTGTATTCATAAAAGAAATAAGTTAAACGACCTTAGTAGAAAAAGATAAAGTTTAACTAGAAAGCATGTTGAATTTAGGATATATTTTTTATAACAAAAAATATTAATTAAAAGAAAATAAATATTTTCAAACTTTAAAACAAATAACATAAGTATGGTTGTATTTATTTGAGTATGCTACATAAAATTACACAAAACAAAAATTTAATATGGAAAATTCACCACTAAGTCGTCGTACTTTCCTATAATGTATTAAGTCATATTGTGTATGATGAGTGCAAAATAATTACCGAGTGCAAATATTATCGTTCCTAAACATAATAAAAAACTCGTTAATATCCATATTAAAGTTTTGAATGTTTAGTTTAATTTAGAATACAAACTTAAGTAGAACTCAGTGTAACATCACATTGATTATGAACTTTTAAAATATCTTTTTACAGTTTTGAAAATTGTACATGAAATATATTAGTACATGTACATTGAAATTATAAACATTTAAAAAGAACGGCAGAATAAATTCGACTTAAATCTAGAAAGTAATTATTTTAAACTTATTGTTATACTTTAATAAATAATTAATTTTCCTTAAGCTTCAAGTATAAAAACCAAATAGTTGTTTATTGTATTTAAATTTTTGATAGTTATAACTCAGTATGCCGATTTAATGTTTGTATTAATACTGTTGGGAATTAACTCGGTTGACTTCATTGTAAAGTTTTTTTTTTTTTTTATTTTACATTAAAAATCTTAAAGTTTGGGATTTAAAACTAATTATTTATTTGTTACTATTAAAATGTATTTCGACAAGATTTATTTAAACGATCTTATAGTCAAATAGTTAATTGTTATAAGAAGTTTATATATTTTAGAAACAAATTCTTTCACTGTAGGTTGTTTTAAAAAAAAGTGAGTAAATAATATTTAAGGCATAAAAGTTTTTCAAGGAAATTTGTTTTTAAATGTTCTATCTAAATGATGATACGTAGTACTTTTGTTGATAAATAAGATCAAACTTTTATAACTAAGTTTTAAAAACTCTTGATTTTAGAGAGTTTAAAAAATAAACTATCCAAGTTATTTTCAATACGTTAGCGGTCTTAAGTGGTTTTAATTTTTTTTTGAATTAAAAAAATTGAATATATTTGAAAAACATTTAAAACTTTAATAAACTTATTTGAAATTTAAATTAAAATCTAAAAATAAAGTATAATTTTTTAATAATCAAAAACAAAATTCATGATATCATAAATATTAACTAATCAAGAAACATTAATTTATTTCTATACTATAATAGGTCTTTTATAAGTTTTATACCTGTAAATGATTCTGTCACAACTTTATTCTTTTTTTTTATCAGTTTTCTGCAAAGATGAAATTTTAATATCCCAAATTTATTCAAGTTTTAAATCTTTATTTTCTTTATAAAACATTCTATGCCAAATTAGTTTTTTTAACTTTGTTCTATTTTAATTTTTTTATATTATTTTATAAATTTTAATTTTTTATTAATATATTTCTTATTAACTCAGAATTTTTATTTATTTCATATTTATTATCACTGTTATCCCTAACCCTTACCCTTGGTCGGTAACTTTCATTTTCGTTTTTTATTATTTAGTTTTTATACTGATTAATAATTTCTATTAGTTGTTTTTTTTTTTTTTTTTTTTATTATCACTGTTACCCTTAATTCTCACCCTCGGTCGGTAATTTTATTTTATCGTTTTTTTTGTAATTTTTACAATTCTTTTTACTCTCGTTCAAAAATGACCTTCTATGCAAAAGTGTCTTCGTGCAAATGTGTTCCTTTGTGCATATTTGATCCGTCCCTTTTAAATGAAGTTAACAATTTTAATAGAAAACGATAGAGCTTTACTACAAAATAAATAGGAAAAATTTTTGTTAGGTCAAACAATAACCAAGCCAGTTTGAAAGTACATATTACTTTTAAGATATATTTTAGATAGTAAAATGTGTTAAGCAGTTTTGATTATGCGTGTTTGATATTAAAAGGCCATTAGAATCGTGATTGAAATCAAAACCAAACAGTTTGATGCAAAAAATACAAATAATTCAAAATAAGACTTTGCTATATATTTATCTTTTTTCCATATTATTCCTTGTTAGCTGAACTTTGAAAATCATTTGTTTGTTGTAAACATCAAGTTTAATTAAAATGCCGTTATTATTCGTTTGAATGCTAAAAAATCATTTCAACTAAGAATAAATTATTAAGATGAAATTTACGTAGTATCACAACGTTTATGAACTAATATGTTATTTTGTCGAAATTCTTATTTTTATTCATAAGTCGAAAGTCTATGAAAAAAACCAAAAATAATATTTTGTAAAATATGTGAAGCCAAAATTGTTTAAAATTTAAGAAACTAGTTACCTTTTATAAACTAGAATACTTTTTTTAGATTTATAATTTTTTTAATCGGTTTTTTCAGCATTATTTTATTTGTAGTTCATTATAAATTTTCAAAGTTTTTCTCACTCTTTTACACTAGATTAAAAATTGATTAATTTTAAAAACACTATAAATCAACCTAAAATCAAAAATTATAATAAGTATTTATAGTCTAAATAAATTTCAATAATCGTAATTGATAATGATAAAAATAAATTCTTAAACAATTTAAAACAAGTTTGTATAGTAAAAAAGAAAACAAAATTAAACTAAAGTTGTAAACGTTAGTTAAATCTCGTTTTTAAATAAAATAGTTTGATCTTGATGTATAGATTTAAATATCAGAGGACCATTAGATACCGGGTCATTAAATATCAAACGAAAGTAAAACAGAAAGTTTTAAAACTAACCATATATTCATTAAAAGAACAGATATTATTTTGAAAAATTATGGATGATAATAGCAAAGTAACATTGTCGGTATTTATGTTACCGAGATAACAAATAATTAAAAACTAGTTATCATGCATTAAAACTTTAAAAGTTAAAAAGGTTAATTTAGATTGAGTATAGACTTTTTTTTTATTTAATCATATACTACATTGTTTATAAATTTTTAACGTATTTTAATTTTTTTAGATATAACATATGCCTTAATTAGACTTTTCAAAAATGAATTATTAGAAATAAATTAAAACTAAAAGATTAAAGTTTAACAACATATTTAACTACTACTTTTACTTTTTATATTTTAGTTTATTTCTATTCTTTAACAATTTTTTTTTTGTATAAATTTCAACACCTACAGATTTCAACTGTCAAATATTTAAAAACACATTTTGTATTTATAGCTCAGCATTTTTTATTGCGTATTTGACATTTTATATTAATGTTTGATAAATGCAAGAATTTCTGAGTTGTTTTTAGAATAGCTTAAAACTTGTAAAATATTTTCAAGTTATTTATTGATAATCTGAACATATATGATTTATAAAAATTTTTATATTTTTATAATTCTTTCGGTAATATATAAAGTTTACTAAATCTAACCAGAAAGTTAGTTTTAACCATAATACAACTTTGAACTAAATTAATGTATTAAAGTTTGTTCTAAATGTTTCATCGGAACAATATAGTTTCTGTTGCAAATAGGTATTAGGACTTTTTCATACTTACTTAAAAACTAATTAACTTGTTTACTTTGACTGAAAACATCTACTAACTAAGTTTTTCATTTTTTATTGAACTGGTAATATAATTAATAAGTTTTTTAGCCAAAGAAGTATATATATATATATATATATATACATACTGCATGCTTCACTGACATGTAAATAATGGCGTTATGGATCCATGATAAAAAAGATCGAGATTTGTTAAATATATTTCTTGTACTTTATAATAACTTGTGTAACAAAACATAATTTAGTATCAATGAACAAGTATTTAATAAATGTATATATCTGCTAAAAGTAAGATTGAAAGTTGCTAAAAATCGAAAAGATTTGAAATCTAAGAAACCGTTTAAAAGTTTTTGTACTTATATTTTTAAATTTAGTACCAGCTTTAAAATTTGTACTGAAGTTCAAATAAATTTTAAAACGGGTTAGACGTTTTTATTGTATTTTTAGATTTTAAGTAGCTAAAACGTTTTTTAAATGTTTACAAATTATAAAGTCTACCTATATTTTCTGATTTCAATTTTTGTTACCGTTGAACAAACTCTAAAAACAATAATAAGTTATTTATATTTATATATTTTTAGAAATAAAGTATTAATAAAGGAAATTAAATTAATAAAGTAGAAATAAATTAACTAGTCCTATTAAAAAATTTACAAAACAGCAGTTTCGTAAACTCTATTTTTAGAGTAAATGTTTGTAACTATGAAAATTAACTTTAAAATAACAAAAATAGTATACTTTTTTGTTTCAAGAACAGTTTGGATTCGTTAATAATAAAAACTACTGAAAAACAAGTTTAAGAAATAAACATGAAACTTGTTAACTAGATAGCAAGTTATGAAATATTTGTCTAATTAACAATTAGAAATTTTTTAAGAAGTTTTTTAATTTTTTGCGTAAACATATTGCATTATAGTCAAACAAAAAATTCATTATATATAAGAATTTTTTGTTTAACTCTAAATTTTTATTATCCTGGTCTTTTGTTTTTTAATTATTAATTGGCTTTCAAATGATATAATTTCAATAAGAAAGTTTTAAAATAAAAAAATAAAAAAATAAAGTTTATCTTTAAAAAGTTCAAAACTTTAAAATTTTTTAAAGTTACAGTATTTTTCTAAAAAAGCCTAGCAACTTCAAAACTACTTATAGTATCTGCGTGTGAGGCTGCCACTAATTCTAACAGCTTATTTTGCATCACTTTAACTTTCAAACAAAACATGTTATAATATTTCACACGGTTCTCCCGACCGAACTTTCTCTGCGACGGCATAAAACACGGCTTTGACAATAACAGTTTGTCCTCAAAAATGCTTCCCCCAATCGAAAATCCACCATTGAAGAAGTTCCTGAAACCAACACGCACCTTCAGCTCGCTGAACTGCTTACGAAAACTGTCGTGGACCCCAGAAATTTCCCTAATCGAAACCGCATCACATAGTGAAACTCCGAGGTGATTTGCTTCAGTTCGCTGAAATTCCCGCAAAAACTGCTGTAAACCTCCAAAGTTCCCGCTAACGATTTTCCAATTGCGTACATCTTGTTGCTTATCGATACTAGTTTGTGTTTGTTCCTACCGTGGATCGTTTCGGGCATGCGGGACCGATTGTCATCTACGTAGACATCTAAAAGTACTGTCAATGAAGGCTCTACGAGAGTACTGCGAACTGGATTCGTAGCAGAAATCCAGGGACTTCCAAGTCATAGAAAAGCTGAGTGCTTGTCAAACGAGATGTTGCGTTGGTGATTGCATAAAGGCTAATTAAATAAAGCTCACTTTTTACGCAAGCTTCACTTATGATTTTTCTTTTGTTTATCTAAGTAAGCGAGTAAAGTTTATCAAAGTTTTTCGTTCCACTTTTGTATACGCTCCTGTTAATTTTATCATAATTAATCGTGCCGCCGCAAAGTAGTATATTGTAAATGCTACTATACTACTGCAATTCGTAATCAAGTGTCTTGTTTTCGTAAAACTCTTTTTCATTTCGTAGAACTTTGTTTTAAAGCGAAACAGTCAAAGCTTTTGATGAGAACAAGAACACTTAATAAATTAAAAGTAGGCTAAAAATAAGACTAAAAAATTAACAAGCTCAACATGCACAAAAATAAAAACAAACAATGTGTATTGTTAAACACTAGTTTATACAGATATTGTAGTTTTAGTCAATGTTCTTTTAGAAGTTTTTATGTTTATGAGTTCTATTCTTTTTTACTATTTTAAAAGCGAATTTTGAATACTAAGACCATGTAAACAAGTGATTGTCAGATTTTGAAAATACAAACACAACAGCCTGCAATGTAGATGCAGATTCTAAAATATGTTGTAAATTTTAATAATCTGACTTAATTATCAAATTACATTTGATTTAATAAAACAATTTTACTTGTTTGGCTAACATATGACTATATACTGAAAGCTTAAGTTGTGTGGCCTGATGGCCTAGGGGTCAAAATGATGCCTTTTAAGACTCTGAGTTAAATGTTGCAAGTTTAAAATCCAGTGGTCACACAAGTACAAAAAAAAGTATTATAAAATAATTTTCCAGTACGACTATTGTTTATATAGTTTGTATGTCATTCATACATATCTTTTTGTAGGACAATTCAGGTTAAAAGCAAGGACCTTATTTTCTGCAAAATTACTTCACATATAGTTATGAAATTTGTACATGCATGCACTATTTTTAATACTAATTTTATATTAATTTATAATGTTTAGTCAACCCATTTATTGTTAATATCATCTGACAAAAATGTTTTTATTTTGTTTATGTGTTGACACTGAACTTACTGTTTAGTCTTGTAGCTTGCAACTTTAAACATTTTCAATGCTATCATAAGGACCCTACACTATCAGCTTATAAGTAATTTAACAAACTCAATTTTTTATACTAGCATGAAGATTTTGTAATATTTGATATTGTAATAATTAGATATTCTATAAATCCTAGTACAAAACATTCATATCTAAATTAAAAAAAGACAATACTTAACTTTTCTGACAACATTTAAACTTTGTATTTAAGTTCTTAAAGGTCTTATTTTAGTTGCCCATTTCTTTATTTTTGCTATTTGGCTGTTTTTTATGAGCAGTGACGTTTCTAATACAATGATTTTTAATTGTATGTTAAAATATTTATACAGAGCTTCATACATTAAATTAAAAAAAAATAGATACTTATACTTTGCTGATACGTTGAAACTTTATATTTAAGTTCTCAAAGGTCTTATTTAAATTGTATATTTTAAGAAGTTTAAAGCATTTATAAAATCATCCTGTTCTTTCAATATTTATTGTTTTAATTTTTATGAAAAGTTTGTATGAACAACTTTAATTTCTTTGTTTGATTTTTTTATTTAGTTTAAACATGTGTACAACCAAGGTTGCTATAAATATAATTTTTATCTTATATAAATAATAATAATAATATCTAATATATATTTTTACTTTATCTGCTTTTCGTTTGTCTTCTGATAAAATTTTTGAATTTGGTAAAACTTTTTATTTTTTCTTTAAAAACTAGTTTTGCCAAACATATTGTGAATTACAAAGATTAATTTTTATTGACCAAATATTTTCAAATTTCCTAATTAAATTTTAATTTTTTTCTTTAATTTTGCAATAAAATATTAAAACACTTGAATATTTTGTATGGTAAAATAAAAAACTTAGTTAAAATTTAACAACAATGATTTTAAACCTAGTTGAATTACTTTTCAGTTTACTTACTTAAACATGAAAAATATTTATTTTTTGTGTTTATATTTAGTCTAAATTTTGATAGATGTTATCAGTGAAGTCACTAAGTTAAATCTCTTAATTAAGCCTTCCAATTTTCTTAAGAATAAATATTATAGTAAATGTAATTAAAGTAGCTTCATTGAATTATTACATCTACACAGCTAAAAAAATAGCTAAAAGCGTGCTGAACTTAGTATACTAAAATAAAAAGTTTTAATCAAACAAAGAAAGTTTTAGTTAAATTGTATTGTATTAGAAATATCACTGCTCATAAATATCAGCCAAATGGCAAAAATTAAGGAATGTATAATTTATATAAGACTTTTAAGAACTTAAATATAAAGTTTCAACGTGTCAGAAAAGTATAAGTATCTATTTTTTTGATTTAAATTATAAAGCTGTGAATAAACATTTTAACATACAATCAAAAATCACTGCATTAGAAATGTCACTGCTCATAAAAAACCTTAATTAGCAAAAATTAAGGAATGGATTATAAAAATAAGACCTTTAAGAACTAAATTACAAAGTTTCAATGTTGTCAGAAATGTATAACTATCAACTTTTTTTAAAATTTTATGTATGAAGCTGTGTATAAACATTTTAACATACAATGAAAAATCATTGTATTAGAAATGTCACTGCTCATAAAAACAGCCAAATAGCAAAAATTAAGGAATGGACCATTAAATTAAGAACTTTGTATTTAAGTTCTTAAAGTTCCAAATATATTGAATAAGGTTTTGTAATATAAAAAAGTAAATGTCTGTTGAAGCTGAAATTAAAGCATTGGTTGAGTCCTCCAAAATTGGGAAACAGCTGAAAGAAAAACTGATTGCCATTGGAAGTAAGAAGGACAATGAATTTAGTTGTTTTCAAGCTGAGATGCTTAAATTGAAGGAAGATTATAATGAAAAAAGTAGAATTATTGAAAATAACATTGATCAGATTCAAAAAGATGAATTCAGCAGTAAGAGAATAGACAATATAGAAAATAGAATTACAGAATTACAAAAAAGTTTCTCAGAATTTAAGTCTGATTTTTCTTCTAAATTTAACAAGTTTGAAACTAAATTCTCCAAATATGCTGATGCTATGCAGAAAAGTGAACCAACAGAAATTATCACAAACATTAGTACCAAATTAAATTTAGTAGCAGAAAAAATAGAGGCTGAAAATGAACAAAAACTGAAAGAAAAAAAGGCTTTAAATGTAATAATGTTTAACATTCCAGAAAGTAAAAATCCAACTCATAATGCACTAGAAAGTTGCAAAAATGATCTAAAAATTATTCAACAAGTATTAGGAGAAAATAAAATGAAAAAAGAAGAGTTTAAGTCACTTTATCGAGTTGGTAAAATTGCAGCTAACAAAATCAGACCAATTATAGTAAAATTAAACAATTTAGCATCCAAACACAGACTGTTAAGACTGAGAGATTTGAAAATGTTTAATGGTGAAATTGAATCAAAAATCTACATCAACCCTGACAGAACTCTCTTGGGAATTGAAGCTTTCAGAACATTGAGAAAAGAACTTAATATAAAGCAAGCCATGGCTGATGAGAAAAAATTGGACATAAAATATGTTATAAGGAACAACAAGATAGTTGAACTGACAAAACAGCCCTTTCGTTACCGCTCCCAGGACATCTTGGATTAGTGGAGGAAATCGTGAGTCAACAGATATAAATTTATTAAGTGATAGGATTAATTTTAACACTAACAAGTTTTCCTATATAAATTGTAACAACAACTATTTAAAAGTTTGTTACACTAATATAAGATCTGTTTTAAATAAATTTTATATTTTAGAGAACTATATAAATTTGAATAACATTGATTTATTTTTTTTGACTGAAACATGGTTGACTAATAAGGTCAACGATGCCACAGTGTGTCCTTTTAACTATAACATTTACCAAAGTGATAGGTCTAGTAGGGGTGGAGGTGTTGCTATCCTTTTCAAAAATTCGCTTAAAGTTATTAAAGTTAAAAACGATTCTATCTCTACTAGCAACATCGATTTTGAATACCTATGTGTAGATGTAATTTTGAAAAAGATGAAATTAAGATTTTGTTGTGTCTACCTTCCTCCACTGTCTGCTAGATGCGCACTGACTGTTCATAATGTAATCAAAATGATTAAAATGGTTTTTCCAAAAGAGTGTTCTTTTTATGTTCTTGGTGATTTTAATATGCCAAATATAGATTGGAGGATTCCTAGCACAGATTTCAATAAACCCCATGAGTGTTTTCTTGATTTTTGTACAGACAATTTTTTAACCCAAGTAATTGAAAATCCAACCCATAAGAATGGTAACATTCTCGATCTCATAATTTGCAATCATTTTGGTCTAGATAGAATCATATCACACTCAACTAATTTTCCATTAACAAACACTTGTGATCATAACTTGCTTTCACTAACAATTAAAATTGAAAACAAAATAATACCTATTGCTAAAGAAGTCTCATATGACTATAAAAAAGCAGATTTTGAAAGCATCAATGATTTCCTGTCAAAAATTAATTGGACCTCTTTATTTAAAAATTCAGAAAATCTCCAGCATTTCTACGATCAATTCATTAGCTCAATCCAAATCTCAATCAAACGTTTTGTTCCAATTTATTCTAAAAATAACAAAATTAAAAAATATCCATCTCATATTAAAAAGTTATTAAAGGAAAAAGCGAATCTATACAAAAAAAAGTAAGACAAATAAATCACTTTTGATAAAATACAAAAACAAGTCTAAAGAATATCAATTAGCTGTTAAAAAATACAACTTTGAATATGAAAACAAATTCTGCAAAAACCCAAATTAAAAAAAAGTTTTATAGCATTGTGAAATCTAAACTTAAGTTAAATAATTCCATACATCTCTTATATGATAATGATAAAAACAAAACAGTAACCTCAGATTTTGAAATAGCAACACTTTTTAATATAAATTTTCAAAAAGTTTTTAAAAAAGACAAGAGTTACCAGTCTTTTAAGCTACCCCAAAAGAATTGTAGTAAGATGCAAAATTTTTTCATAACCTATGAAGACATTATAAGTTCAATTAACCACTTAAAAGATAAAATCATAAGAACGCTAGAAAACATTCCACCCTATTATATCAAGCATGTTATCCAATCAATAATTTTTCCACTTTCATTAATATTTAATTGCTCTCTAGAACTATCTGATGTTCCTAAACAATGGAAAACATCTTTTATTATTCCTGTGCACAAGAAAGGTAATATACACGATGCATTAAATTACAGACCAATATCTCTAACAAGTGGCTTTTCAAGAATTTATGAACATATTGTATCTGTAAAAATTCTTAATCACCTCTTTGATAACAAATTATTAACTAACAAACAGTTTGGTTTTGTTCCAAACCGCTCATCAACCATTCAACTGTTAACATGCTTACATTCTTGGTTAGTTCCTTATCTCAAAAATGAATTTACTAAAGTAGTTTATACGGATATTCAAAAAGCCTTTGATTCAGTATCACACAAAAGATTATTAAAAATTTTAAATCAGTATGGGCTACATGAAAGCTTAATTGATTGGTTTGATAACTTTTTAAATAATAGATCACAAAGAGTACTCATCAATAATACGCTTTCTGACTCTTTAACAATCTACAGTGGAGTACCACAAGGTGGTGTAGTTGGTCTCCTTCTCTTTTTAATTTATATTAATGATATTTGTTCAAACATTGATATTAAAAGTGAGTTAAGCTTATTTGCAGATGGTGCCAAAATCTTTAGTCAGTCAAATACTTCATTACAACTATCTTTAGATAATATTTACATATGGTTAAAAACAAGAAAAATAAACTTAAATCCTAGCAAATGTAAAGTTCTAACCATTAACAAAAAAGAATCTTCTCCAACTGACCTCTTAATCAATAACACCAAGTTACCAGAAATTAAAGTTTTTAAAGATTTAGGAATTTATATTTCCAAAGATTTGAAATTGAATGAACATATCAACTATTTATATAAGTTTGCAAAAACTACATGTTATCAAATATTAAAAAGTTTTAAAACTAATTCTGCTTCAATTCTGACAAAACTATTTAAAACATACGTTCGCCCTAAACTTGAGTTTAGTACCCAAATTTGGTCACCCCATCTAAAAAAGGATATTAACAAAATTGAATCTGTGCAAAGGAGTTTTACCCGTCATATTTGTAGTCGTTGCAACATATCTTACACGTCATATAATGATAGAATGATTAAATTTGGCTTGAAATCACTGGAATATAGAAGATGGGAATTTGATTTATTAACTCTTTACAAAATTATCAATGGCAAATATAAAAGTTTTTTTAACCTGTTTTTTAATTTTTCCCAAAATAAATATCAACTAAGAGGAAATAATTTGAAAATAAAATGTAAACATGATTTTCAAAACAGTCAGTGGCAAGGCGCATTTTTTCACAGAGCAAAAGCTATGTGGAACAGACTACCTCAGGATATAGTATCTTGTGAGAGGGTAGAACAATTTCGTTTAAAGCTAAAAAGAATTGATTTAAATACGATAAATACCAGTAAAATTCACTAATTTTCCACTGTAAACAAAAGAAAAAGTATTCGTTTCCCTACGCCTCCCCCCTACAAGCTATTAGTTTACTTATATATTTTGTAGTTATGAATTTTGTTTTATATAAGCCATGATTTTAGACAAACTTCTTTACTGTGTGTACTAAGTAATATATAAATTTGAATTTTTTGAATTGAATTTTCAATTTAGTTCATTTGTTTATCATATTGTGTTTAACTTTGTGTTTTCATTTAAATTATGTTTGTATATATATATATATATATAATTTATCTTAAAGTTTTGAATATAAGTTTATTTTCTTTTTCTCTTTTTGTGTGTTTCCTGTTCAAGTGGCTCATGTTTTGATGCCTGAGTTCAACATTGCACAATAAACAATATAATAATAATAATAATCTTTAATCTTTTTAATAATATTTAATATTTATATTTAGTTTATTTAATATTTTTATTAAATTCCAGGTTTTCTTAATTTTTTTTTAACCTGAATCCTCAAATTCTCAAACAAGCAATTTAAGGGCATAGGGGGGGTAAACACCCTTTTTTGGTTTTTGATCTTGTTTTATATAATTTTTACTAGTTTTTATTTTAAAAAATAAAAATTTTATTACAAAAAAAAACTGTTTTTTTTGTTTATTTTTTATATAAAATTTTTATTTTAAGTTTTTTAAAAACTCCTTCTGACAGAATTTTCTAAATATATCAAGGAACATTTCCTGAAAATTTGAGGTAGTTATCTAAAAAAACGTAGGAGAAGATAGATTTTTAGTGAAATAGTCTAGTTTTGCCATTTTAGTTTGCGCCTCCCATAAGGAACCTATTGTTGCCCCCGACTTTGACCGACTGTATCTCAAAAATTAATTTGATTTTTTAAAATCTGTAAAAAGCATCTTGTAGCTTAGTAAAAATTATATAAAATAAGATCAAAAACCAAAAAAGGGTGTTTACCCCCCTTATGCCCTTAAATTGCTTGTTTGAGAATTTGAGGATTCAGGTTAAAAAAAACTTAAGAAAACCTGGAATTTAATAAAAATATTAAAAAAACCTTGAATTTTGAAAAAATTTCACTAAAATATTGGAATTTAAACAATTTCTACATGTAAATAAACAAAATTTTGATTTGATCCAAAAAATCTGTCTTATAGATTACTTTGTTTTTATTTAATACAAAATAAAATGAAAAATTTACCTAAAATCTTCCCTTTTGCACGACCTTGTTTTCTATTGGATTTATTTTTTTTAGTTGTATTTAATTGTTTGTTAAGTTACATTCCCAAAATTAGTACAGAAATCTGCAATACTTTATTTGCTTACTTCTACAACTAGTTTAAATTGTCAATCATTATCAAGTAAAGATAAACTTTAATGAACAGATCATTTTTAAGTAAGTATAAAAAATGAAAACATATAGTATAGCGACATAACAATCATTTTTAATTTTAAGATTTTTTAGTAAAGGATAACATTTTTAGGATTAGTAATAGTTTTGTTGAGACAAAAACACTATTTAAGTAATTCAGAAAATATTTTATTATCAAAGATGCAGAAAACTTTCTAAAACAATTCTGTTTCAAATCGAATTAAAATAGTTAAATAATAAAAAAACAAGCGTTTAGTTAGAAACTAAAAACTTTTTTTAGAAGTTTATTTATTTATACTCATTATAGAAAGAAATACATTTAAAGTAGTCTTACAATGTATTTTTAATGTTGTTATTCTAATTAGGAAAGTTTTTTACCTTAAACATAATTTTAATAAAATAAGACTTTAAATCTTCTACTTTTGAAAAGCTAAAAGAAATTTCACAAAAACCATTGGCAACCCTGTACAAAGTAATGAAATTTTGATAACATATGTAAAATTTACCATATAGATTTTTTTTTTGTATCATTAAAATCGTTTTTATGAAAATCATTTTTAAAGTATGTTTCCAGTATCTTTTTAATAATTTTATATTATCAGGGACAGTTTTTTACCTTAAAATTAGTTTTGTACTAAAAGTGGACCAAAAACTTGTTCTATTGTAAACAATTTAGAAAACTTAAAAAGAATTTAAAAAAATGGCAACCATGTTTATTCTATAAAAACTTACTAGTAGTTTGTACTTACTTTTATGTAAGAGTATAGGGTTTTTTATATAAAATTCCTTTTACCTTTATGCACTCAACTTATTTAAAAAACACTGTGCTAAAAAAAAGGTAAAATTAATTTTTTACTTAAGGAAGAAAAAAAAATAATTTAGATAAAAAAGTACTTTCTAATTATGGTAAAGCCTTATTCAAGTGTTAGTTATTATCAGGGTTGCCAAAAACCTGGAAAAACCTGGAGTTTGAGAAATTTTGAAAAAAAAACTGGAATTTAGAGCAAATATCCTGGAATTTTGAACTAAAATTACCAATAAATCTGGAATTTTAATTAACTTTTAAATGTTTAGTAAAAAAAGTTTTGCTTTGACACAAGAAATATATTACATAGATAGAATGTTTTTGTCATCATCAAAATTTGTTTTATTACAAAACACATTTAAAGGAGCATTATACTATTTAAACAGTTTTTATTACCTTAAGGCCATATGGGGATAAAACATTTTTTCACAACTTTATTTTATTTTATATAGTTTTTACTAAGTTACAAGATGCTTTTTACAGATTTAAAACATTTAAATTAGTTTTTGAGATATAGCCTGTCAAAGTTGAAGGCAACAATAGGTTCCTTATGGGAGGGGCAAACTAAAACGGTAAAAATATACTATTTCACTAAAAATCTATCTTCTCTTGTGTTTTTTTGAGATAACTACTTCAAACTTTCAGAAAGTAATCCTTGGAATATTTAAAAAATTCTGTTGCAAGAAAACCTGGAAGAGATTTTTAAATTCTGGAGAAAATTTGCCAAAAACATTTGACAACCCTGTATTATAATAAAAGCTTTAAATTAAGTTTATAACTCCAAAAATCACCTTCCACTTTAAAATGTATCTAAAGCATGGATTAACCAAATTTTAAATAAACTAAATATTATTTAAAAGTACAACTTTGTAAAAGGCTAGTTGTAATTCCTACTAACTTACTCCCACAAAATTTTTAAACTAATTCAAGACAATTTTGTAACATTCTGTTCCAATTTTCATGCTTCAATTTTCATGTTACAAGTTCTTATAGTTAACAAAATTGTGCTTCTTCTTAAATTTGAAAAAAATTACTAATTAATTTATTATACTAACAGTTTTATACATTTTAAGATTTAACAATAACTAAACAAAACCTAACACCCAACAAAATGTCAAGCACACAGTTGATGGAGGCAACAAACAATGAGGATAGCAAATTACACGACAGAAGAGTCGGTGATCTTTATGAGAGAGTCTTGCTCATCTCCGTTGAAGCTGGTTAGTTTTACCGATAATGTTTGACTAAATGTACATATCGCAAAAGTATTGTAACTTAAAATACATCATCAATTTCAATTGTTTACATTTTTATGTTTTAAATACTGTTTTTAGAAATTTATATACTTTGTTCTATTTCTAAAGTTTTCTAGATGAAGTTAAACCACGTAAATTTTTAAAATATATCATTTAATTGTCTTACATCTATAAATATCAATTTCTGTTAACCACTGTAAAATATTTCTAAAAATGATAAATAATAATAATGGAAAGTTTTAGATTTCAAACAATTTTTGTATTTTTATTTAATTGTTTTATGAACTTTAAATTATATAAAAAAAAGGATATACAATACATATGCTTACTGAAATAAAATTTTCTGGTTACTTTCATGGGTAAAAAAATTAAAAGTCATTTAACTTCCAAGCATTAAAAAAAAACAAAAGGTTTTAAATAAAATTAAAAACATAAACTTTGAGTTGTAAGTACAGTAAAATTGAATTGTTAATAATCATTTATTTACTGAAAATTTCATTTTTAACTTACAAAAATTTTTCTATCAAGACCAAGTTGGCAAGGAGAGAATATCATCTGTGCCGCCGTGCACAATATTCATGCTTGAGTACAGCAATGAGGACAATCTGGTAAAAACGGAAGACCTGGAAAGTATGGTGTTCGACCGATTGATGCTGACCGATCATGAAGACAGAACGCAGGTGAGGCATATGGGTAGAGACATGAGCACCGTGAGCTCGTATGAAAAACCACAGCATCACCCGTTTCACTACTTGCACAACTGCTATGAAAGAATCATCAGTGAGGTTTGATATTAGCTTGTTTATTGATTATAACAAGTTTTTTTGGTCAAATAAATTTTGTTGTCAACAAAAAAGAGTTTATAAAGTTAATCTAATATATTTTAATGCTAACAAGTTTAAAAGAAGTAATGCAGAAGTTTCACACATTTATAAAGCAATGTAAGCCTTCTAAAATCATGGGTTGTAGTAGATCACAATAGTCTAAAAGTATCTTAACATCTATATGCTACTTGTATTGTATTTTGTTATACCACTACAGAAAAACCAGATGTCTGAATACGCGGAACTTGACATTTTGAAGGCGGTAGTTTTGCAGAACATGCAGACAATGCTCACAAATCCCATGATGTTTGATGGTGTTTACAACGAGATGAAAATTAAAAATGCCCATCAAAAACTATTTGAGCTCACTGAGCAGGCTTATGACATTAAACAAGGTTAGTTTTGAAAGTTGTTTAAACAATTGTTTTGATGCTATGACAAATAACATAATAAGTTTAGTGTAAAGTTAGTGATATTAAAATGAATTAATTAAAAATGAGCAACTTTAAAAAAATGTTTATATCTTGATTGATGAAAATTATCATACCTTGTTATCATTTTAAAATTTTTCAAGATAAGCTCAAACTTTAACAGAATCTTTAAATGAAGGTTGTAGTTTTTTACTTTCAAAGCTCCCTCATTAGAAAGGTATTTTTAAGTCTTAGATATATCCCCATAGTGGTGGTAGGGGAAACAAGTTGTTAGGGGTATTAAACTACATAGGTGGTTAGACTTTAAGGGTGATACCGTATAAAAAAGGAAGAGGTAACTGTTTTTCAAATTTCTGCCAAGTGGGTGATTATAAAAACATTCTGATAAACCTTGCTCCACATCCTCAAAACTTTTTTTTTTCAAATATAAGTTTGTAAGTTTTTAATATTTCCTTTCTATGTGTTTTAAAGAAGTCCATTCATTTACTGTACAATTACTCCATAATTAGATCAACTTGTACACAAAGTAACTTTGTTGTTATATGTCTGTAATTCAACCAACCAATATTTATATTTAAGTTGAGATATTTTTAAAAAATTGGCATGTATTTCTACAGGAACAACACTATTCGGAATTTTCAGTGATATGGCGCAACTTGTTGGTAATAAAGAAGATGCACTTACAATGCTCGCGCCTTTCTTTACAGAACAAGTCAATTTTTTCAAACAGGTACTGTTTATACTGTTTAATAATACTTGTTGTAAATTAAAAAATACTAGATACATGTGTAGTAGAATTAAAGTTAAAGTACAAGTGCATCAAATGATAGTATAAGCTTTTTTAAAGTACAAAAATCAATTATTGTACGCATAAAAAAGTTTGAGTAAGTCTTATTGAAAACAAATTTCAGACAGAGCTGGAGGATTATGCATTCTACAGGCAAGTGAACGTCCTAATAACGCTCGCTTCAATCCCACACATATCCAGTGCAATTCTGTTGTACAGAAACAAACTAGATGGCATAATGGAACAACTTAAGCCTGACTCCTTGAAGTGCATACTCGCTAACATGCTTGGTATGTTTCTTAATACATGGTTTTATACAATGAAAAGTTTAAAGTTGTTTTAAAAAGTTGCAAATATGTAGTTGATGCTATAGTTTAGTATTTGTTTGTAATTTTTTAATAGTAAATTGATTGGCTATCTTGTCTTAAAGTTTTCTTGTATGATTACTTTTTGTGGGTCAATTGAACCAAACCAGTATTTAAAACCTTATTTTTGTAACATGAATTACAAGGTGAGGAATATGTTCTGAAAAACTATAAACTTCATTAACTTTAAGCCAATGAAAGAAAATAAAAAGCTGTGTGCTTCTTATTATACTTCTAAGCCCCAAAAAAAAACAACCTATTCTTCAATTTTCCCACCTTCAGTCGCAATTAATATCTCAATTTATCCTCTAAAACTTTAAACTGCTGCATTTTACTTCTGCGGTAAATTGCCCAAGCTTTAAACAATAACAATAAATAACTCCAAAGTTTTGTGTCATAAAGACAGACCTAAATTTTCAAGATAAATCAAAAACTGAAGTCCGTTGGGCAATGAAGGATACAACAATTCCTTGATCCAAATCCAAAGGAAGCTGACTCTGCACCTAGCTTCTGTTGAGGGTTTGAGAGGAAGTACTGTAGATAAAAGCACCTTTGAAGATAACATTTTTAAATTTTGAAGCGCTCTTTCACATCATCAAACCAAAGGGCAAAATGTCAAACACATTTGTGGTGACTATGGCACCCTGTTTCCTAAATCTGAGAATTTTTCCAAGTTTTTGACTCTTCAACCCTGACCATACGAGATGCTAGCTTTTAGTGGAAATAAACATATAGTATGTCTTAAGAAATACCTGTTGAGTGTTTGAGTCAGCACTTAGTCATTTTGCAAGTTGAACTTTGTCCCAAAGTGAATAGTTTTTGTCTTAAAAAAGAGTTTAACCCATTTCTTACCAGGCTTTTGCGTTTTACAAAGAAACCACCTCTCCTAGCTCTGTTTCATTTTTAACGGTAAGTAAGATAGTCATGTTTCTTTAGTTTCAAAAAGAAAACTTGAGATAAGTTTTTTTACAAATGTTCTCATTGATTTGAGTCCGTTTTAATATCCTGTACCATTTTTTTTAAGCGTTAGGGATCCCTCCTCTTACCCTCATGTTTTTTTTGTTGCTTTTTTACAGCATAAGCAAGGGCCTCCGCTTTTGGATGTTGCTGAGCTCTTTGTATATTTACACTACATCATAAACTACATTTTGATGCATTTAGCTGCTTTTTAATATTTGATACTGGTGTCTCGTGCCATAAAGTCTCCCTACATTTTATAACAAATTATAATGATTTTATTAAGTATAGTTGACTTGAAAAAAAAGTTTAGAAACACAGTTATTCAGGGATGCCAAAATACTTGGAATCCTTTTAAAACCTGGAGTTTCAAAAATTTAGAAAAAAACACCTAAGTTTTAAACAAAAATCACTAAAAAACCTGGAAAACTCTAGAATTTCGAACAACTTTAAAATGCACATTATTGAAATTCTGATTTGACACAAAAATTCTATCATATTGATAAATTTAATTAATTATATTGAAAAAGTGTGTATCTAAAAAGCTGCTTTACAGTATCTTTTCAATGTTGTAAAACTATTTAAGACCGGTTTTTACCTCAAACTTAATTTTATACTAAAAATAGACCGAAAAACTTGTTATTTTGAAAAACTGAAAAAAATTCAGAAAGCCTGGAAGAAATTTCTTAAAAACATTTAGCAACTCTGGTTAGTAATAGTATAATGCCATAAGTTTGGAACGTAGTCCTTAAATAATGTATAGAATTTTAAATCAAAAAAATTCTTTCTAGTTCATTCCCCCACCATTTAATATCAGTTTAGAAAATAAAAAAAATATAATTAGTTATCTCTTTAATATCTTGTTTAAATCTATGCGAAGTTTTATTGTAATTTGAAATATTTATTTTCTCTGTGGAACAATAACAACAAATTGATAAATGGTTGAGTTATCTAAATTGCTTGCAGAACACAATAAACATATATTTATTAAACATTTCACAGAGAAGTCTTGCATGGTCACGGTGCCAATCAAAAGGGGGGATCACCCTAAATATTTTGACCCGACAACCGGTGGTCACCATAGAGACGAGGATACGATCCACGGTCACATGATCAAACTTCACCAGCACATAAAAGATTTGTTCATGAAATTTCTGAGATGCAAGGGAGATTCCAAGAAGTTATTGTTGAAATGGATTGGACAAATAATGAACGAGCATGCTTGTTTGTTTAACTTTTTGTTTTTTAAACTAGTTTAAACATTTAAATAAGTATAAAGAGGCCTAAACCTTTAAAAAAGTGTATTTTAAGTTTTGCAAACAACTTATGAGACCTTTTGAAAATAGTTTTAATTAAAAAAAGTGATTTTTGTAAGTTTTTATTATGCAAGTATGATACTAGTTCATTAAAAGCTCTTGATTTTTTTAGGTTATCTCATAAAGTTTTAATATTTTGTAAATTAACCAAATAAAAGTTCCAAACAACCTAAGAAACCAGTAATCAGTTTAATACAAACACAAACTTCACAACCATGTTATTATGACGTCACAGACTGTGCGAAGCTGTGGACGCACGAACAAATGAACCACGAGGTGTCGGTGTTCCTCACAGACGCGATATTCATGTCGCTGGCGTCGGTTCTCGTGCAACTGTCGCTACCTTTCTGCACCAACAAGATGGGAGTGAGCAATGAAAAGTGGCTTTTAATCGACCCGACCTTCTGCCTGGCGTCCGGATGCGACGACCACATTGAGAGGGGGGTCCACGTCACTGGTAAGTAGGGATTTGTTTGTAAAGTAATAATAAATTAATAGTGTGTATTTTGATTAAGCTGTTTAAAAATTCGTTTGCAGCTATTGCTAATTTATTGTTACGTGTAAAGAAAGAAGTTTTAATTTAAGAATCCTAAATTTTTTAATCATTAAATCTAAACTCTAAAAATGTACTAACAAACTGAAAAAAAAATCTCAAAAACTTTAATAAATGCGAAACACCAAATTTATAAATTTATTTTCAGGGCTGCATGAGGAAACTTGCATTGTAAACCTGTCCAAGGAAGATCAGGAGAAAAGCGAAAAGTTGGAAGCGAGCTCTTCGTACAACTTCATTTCCGAGTGCTTCTTCCTCACTCACAGGTTCTTTTTTGTTTTAATAACCAATCAAGCGTTCATTAATTTTGTCGTATGCGAAATTTTCCAGCTTATTCTAGTTTTTATAAGTTTGCATTATGTATATGAATGTATATAAGGGTGCTTATTTTTACAGCTAATTTTGGGGTGGAAAAAAATTTGTGTCTCGGAAATATCATAAAAACAACTCTGTGCAAAATTTTAAATAATTTGAAGAAACTTTCACCTTAGCTCCAACCGATTTTCTAAAAACCACCTCAATGCAAAGTGTATGGGATCTGAAAAATGCGACCTTGGAGTTTAAGCTGATTTTTTTTTACATGTGGCTAATTGTCACACAAACACATTGTGACAAATTTAATACGATTCAAAGAAAGTTTTATGGTAGCATTTCATGTTTTTTGAATTTATTTTTGGTAATTCTAGAAAACTTACAAAAAGTAATAAAAATTACATAAAATCAAGAAATTTTATAATAAAACATTTATTGAATCGTATTAAATTGTTCACAATGTGTTTGTGTGATAATTAGCCAGATGTAAAAAACATTCAGCTTAAAACTTCAAGGTCGCATTTTTTGGATCCCATACATTTTGCACTGGGGGGGGTTTTTATAAAAAAAGATTGGAGCCAAGGTAGCTTTAAAAAATATGCACCCTAATGTATACATACTTTTTTCAATTATTATTTAAGAAGCAGTTTCATACAATTACGAAATTACAATTAATAAAATTTAAAAATATATTATTGTCCTTTAAAACCCAAGTTATTTAAAAAAAATGTAAACAGAGTACTCTACTACCTGCTAAGTTTTACAGAAATTAAACTAGCTAAAGTATTTTCCGTAAATTACTAGTAATATATAACTAAACACCGACTTCACAGAGCGCTCTACTGTTTACCAAGTTTTGCCGAATCTACCATAAGATTGACATTAAGTTAACCGTTTAACAACTCGACAGAGCGCTCTACCTGGGCATGCACGGGTTGCTGGTGAAGTTCTACAGACTGAACAAAGACCTGGCGAGAATGAAGGACGTGTACAGGGACGCCGTGGACGGAAACCTGCCCATGAACCAAGCTGATAAAATAAAAGCGAGATTCACTTCCGGTTTGCTGTTTTGTTTATTTTTCAATAAAAGTTAAATCAACTTTTTTTTATTAAAAATAGAATAAGTTGACTTAGCTGACATTTAATTCATCTTATATTTGATGAGTTTACACAAAAGCTAGCACTTATTTTGAATACATATATCAGGGATGCCACACACTCATGATACCTAGTTTAGTTCAGTTTACAACTTTTGAAAAGTTAAGGCTGACTCAGGCTTGCTTGATTTTTATTTAACTCAACCTTGATCGGGCATTTATCATAATTTTCAGTACTGACAGTTTTTTTTTTACCAAACTTATACTAGTTTTGATGTCTTTCCTAAATCTCGGAGTAGTTATTATTTTTTTATGTTTTTATTATTTAATTCCTTTGTTATTTATTTATGTAGATAAGCTTGACTAGAAGTACTCTTTTTAGTTTTGACTCAGTTTTTTTTTCTCAATCTTCTCATAGACATAAAATCAAGCTAGTTTGATTTAGTTCAGGCTAGTTTTTGGTCGCTTAGTCTTTTTTTTTGCCTAGAAAAGTGGCAACCCTGATAGTGAATTGTTATGTTCACAAGTAGTTTTTAAAACTCATAATTTTGTTTGCAGCATACTCAGTATTCATGACAACAAAGGCCACATTGAGCGACCCCGAATTCATTTCAAACTGCACCCGTTTTCAACTCACAACATGCATATTTCTCAACCAGATGTCCTACACCATGGACAGGTCTAAAGTGGCCCAAATTCCTCTTCCATTGATAACTGAATCCCCTCCTACATTGAACGTTTTACCTGGTTAGTTACTTGGCAGCAGTATGATCTAAACAAAACTAGCATTTTTATTTCTAAAACTGCTTTTCTAGAACCCTAACTGATTATAATCAACTATCAATAATGCTTTAGAAATATGTTGTTTAGTTATATTGATATACAGTCATATTCTTTTTTTAATTTACAACAGAGTTCATTGTGGAAAATTTGGTTGATTTTCTCTTGTTTTTGAAGAGGTTCGAGCCAAACAAGCTGGACGATTTTGTAACGAATTCTAACTATCTGCTTGTTTTAATCAACATTTTCATGGGCAACCACAGTAGGTTAGTATCAAAGTAAATGTAAAACTAATATTAGTTTAAAATAACTTGCTGATTATTTTTTTACAATAATTTTGGGTACTTTTTGTAAGTTGAATAGTTGTGAGTTATAACTAAATGAATATTACTGTATTTACTTATATTTTGTCTGATTTTAAGTGGCAAAATTGGTTTTGTAATCAAAGTAGAGCAATTTGTAAACATCCAAAACTATTTTGAATCTTGTTTATTAAAGTTTCATAGTCATTTGCTATTTTTAAAACTTTTTTTTTGTTTTTAATATTAAGTGTTTACATACAATTGAAATATAATAGTTTGTTTTTTTATATGTACTAACGACCTAGCTTTCCAAAACTTAATTGTAATTAAAGCTTATTATTTTTAATTTTTTTTTTTTTTCACCAACGTTTTAATAACGATCATTTCCCGCCAAAACTTACAAAGAACCAATAGAATGGCTTGATGATACTTGACAGTTTTTTAACCATCAAAATAAACCAACCAGAATGACCAACCCCCACTTGCGAGCCGCTCTTGCCGACGTCTTGGAAGCCATCCTGCCAATCAGGGAAGACGACGACGACACGTCACAATTCGACGATAACTACGTCATAATAAACGCAGTGAAGAACTTCTCCAACGTCAAGGACTTGTACCAGAGCGTCTTGCAACTGTACTCAGACATTGAATTCACAGGTTCGAATTTTTCTAAGCTTCATTTATTTTTCCTGGTTTAGATTTTTTTTACTAGCTTGTATATATTTAAAACTATAGGTCACAAATTAACTTGAAGAGTTGTATAGAAAATTTAATTTTTGCATGGTATTCATTTAAATTGAATTTGCTATATCATGTTTACATCACCCTAGTTAAAAGTAATAACTTTTATTTAAAGTTTGTAACAAATGGAGTGTTGAATGGAAAAACAAGTAGTTTTCTAACAAAGTTTGTTTAAAAACAGGAGATCCTCATTCATTCGAGCAGAAATTTAATTATAGAAGACCTTTGTATTCAATCATGAAATTTTTATGGGCCGATCCTAGAGGAAAAGCTGCTGTTAAGGTTGGGTTAAAAACAATTGATGTATTAGGTCTTTCTATGTTTAATCCAAATTTCAATATGTGTATTTAAATTTAATATTTTCATCATGTGAGCATGATACATAGTAGCAATGTTCATTTTTATTACCGTTAAAATATAACTTATTCCACTATGTTGCTTATATGATAAAATGAATTTATAGACTTTATAAATGGATCCGTTTCCTATAAAACAAGCATTGTTTTATCAATATTTTCACAGGAATTATCGTTGAAATCAGTTGAAGATATCGATGCGGCCAAGCCACCGCTGATGCTTTCATTCATCAACTTGTTTCTAAACGACGCAGTCTTCATGCTGGATGAGGCCATTGAGGTACGTGTTAATATTTATGAACCTAGACCCAAAAAAAATTTTCATAAGTCCCCCTTTTGAAGAAATAAAAAAAGCTATGGCCGCCTCCAATAAATTTCTCAAAAAATAGTTTTTAACACGCACGAAACCTTCTGGTCTAGTGTAAGTTTCAAAATTCTTTTAAAATCTGAGACCTTTTGCTCTTTATTATAAACTCCTGAATTCTAGTATAAGTTATGAATAATGACCTAATGACCCTTCTTCTAGCAGAGTTGCCACTTTACCTGGAAACCTTGAAAAACCTGGAATTCGACAATTTGTGCAAAAATAACCTGGAATTTGAGAAATTTTGAAAAAAACCTGGAAAAACCTGGAATTTTGATCAAAAAACCTGGAAAAACCTGAACTTTTAAATAATTTTAACATTTTCAGTACTTAAATTTCAATTTGACACAAAAAATCTATCATATAAATAAGATTTTTTTGTCATCAACAAAAATTTTTTTTTTAAACACATTCAAAGTAACTTTACAGCATCTTTTAAATGTTTTTGTACTATTTGACACAGTTTCTTTTATAGAAATTTACTTAAAACTAAAAATAGACCCAAAAATGTTTACTTTTAAAAACCTGGAAAAAATTTTGAAAAAACGAGTGGCAACCCTGTACTAGTCACGACCCCCCTAAATTTCTGAATGGCCCATTTTAGGAAACCCTGACTCAGACTTAAAGTTTAGTCTAAAAAAATTTATGTTTTTTTTTTTAATAAATTTATAATAAAAAATTTAATATAAACTCAAGTGTTTTTTAGAGGAGGCGGTATTGCTCCTTACAAAGTTGCTATAAAACCTGGAAGTACTTGGAATTTGAGTATTTAGGCAAAAAAAAAACTAGAATTATGGCCAAAACTCACTAAAACAACTGTAATTTCTGTAACTGGAATTCGAAACTATGTTTATATGTAAAGTAATGAAGTTTAGATTAGATACAAGAAACCTATCATATATGAAAAAAATTTCTGTTTTATTTATAATTTAATTTATTATAAAACACATTTGAATTAGCATTACAGTATGTTTCCAGAATTATTACACTATACTATTTGAGACAGTTTTTACCTTAAACATAATTTTGTAAAAAAAAAAGACATTAAAACTTTTACTTTTATAACCTCAGAGAAATTTAGAAAACCTGAAAAAAAGTAATAAATCAATACAAAGCCCTTACTGCTCCTGAACATGGTTTACTATCATTTCTAACTTGCTATCATTTCTAACCCGATCATTTCTAACCCGATCACTTCTAACCCGATCATTTCTAACCCGATCATTTCTAACCCGATTATTTCTAACCCAATCACTTCTAACCCGATCATTTCTAACCCAATCACTTCTAACCCGATCATTTCTAATTCGATCACTTCTAACCCGATCACTTCTAACCCGATCACTTCTAACCCGATCACTTCTAACCCGATCATTTCTAACCTGATCACTTCTAACCCGATCACTTCTAACCCGATTACTTCTAAGCCGATCACTTCTAACCCGATCATTTCTAACCCGATCACTTCTAACCCGATCACTTCTAACCCGATCACTTCTAACCCGATCACTTCTAACCCGATTTAACCCTATCATTTCTAACCCGATCATTTCTAACCCGATCATTTCTAACTTGATCGTTTCTAACCCGACTATTATTAATTCGATCTGTATTAATATGTTTATGTATTATTGTAATAAAGTAAAGATTTGTTTTAAAAACAAAATAATCTCAACAAAGTTGTTTTTTTTTATCGAAACTTAGTTTATTTTGTGTAATGTAAAACTTAATGTTTAGATAGCTTTAATAAAATTCGATTTTTGATATTTATTGTTATCGGAAGTTTTTTTTTCTCACGCTAGACCCACACATAAAAATCTGGGCAGCTTAAACTAAATAGCACATAACACAGAGACAAAAATTTAAATATCTTAAAATCAAAAACTACAGTTTATCTATTTTTTTTAGCTTAACAGCAAAAAAAATCAACACTTAGTATAAAACTAATTAACTTATTTATGATTCGAAGGAGAAAATTTTTAACAAACTTAGTTTTAATTTTATAATAAGCAACTTAAATATCAACACTTTCAACGATCAGTAAATTCCAATAAAACTAAACACAGCTGCACAATATTTCATTTTAGAATTAACTTCAATTTCTTTTTAACAAACAACCTTCTCTGCAAAATTCAGCAATACATATTGAGACAATTTAGTAAACTTATTCTATGATTTTAGTTCAGCAATCAGCAAAATAGTCTGCATCACGCACTTCTACATTAAAATAAGGTTCAGTATTACTTTTATGAAAATCATTTAGAATATATTACAGTATCAGAATTCAAACAAACTACAAAATCTTATGAATAAAACTTCTTCTTGTTTATACATCTACCAGATTTTCACATCCTAACTTTTAGAGTTAGGTTCTGCACATTTGTGCAACCGTTTGGTATTTCATTGTTTTTTTATAATTTTTTTGTAGCTTTGCCAAAACATAATCGAAAAATTTAAATACATTGCTAGTTACTAAGTTTAAAACCTTAAGTCCAAAGCACATTGATAATACAGGTCAAATAAACATTTATCAGAAACATTAGAAAATGATTTATTATTTACATAGGAAAGGCAATTATAATAAAATCAAACTAAAGAATGAACAAAATCCTACATATTAAGTCAATGGTTCAAAAATATAAAATTTGTTAAACTACTGATAGTTTCTAATATAAATTATCTTATTTTAATCAAGTAAGCTTTAATCAAATTCGTTTAACTTTATGAAAAGATTAGTTTTGTTTAAAATCTAACTCCAGACTTAAACTGAAAGATATTTTTGACTGCATGCATTTTTCGATTTATTTTCGTGGTAATTAATTATTTTAATAGGATTTAAAAATTGATATTAGTTTAACTGTAGTTTTTAGTATTATAAGCATTAGGAAAAGTATAAGTCTTCTGAATTCTAAAGATTAAATATTAAGTTTTAATAGCCGTCAATGTAAGAAATATAACGAGCATTGCAGCGGTTAAAGACTATTCTTTACTTTTTATTGAAGAGATTCTATATGGTTAGTATAGATATTAAGTGTGGAGACCAGATTGGCAAGTTGCATTCAAATTTCGGGCAAATTTAAAAGAAATACCATTTTTTAAGAGTATTAGTATGAGTATATATGAAACTTAAAATAATACAGTTAATAAAATTTAGTAATAGTAGTTATTATGGTAATTTAATTTAAAATTATTATCATTAAATTATAAGTTCTTAAAACGAAAGTGTGTATTGTTTAACACAAAGTAAAAAGTAGAGGTAAACGTTTATTTTTTTATAAATAGACCCTGTGATTTACTAGAACTTAAATTAGATTTTCTTTCTTTTAGCCAATGGTAAATTATATCTAAAGATTAAATAAGAAAAAATATATAATAATCTTAAATATAAACGTTAAGTGTCGAAAACTTATTATAATAATTTTTTCATATTTCTTTAAAAATATGTTGTATATAGAGCATAATAAATTTACATTTTTAGTAAAAATTTAAAAGCTTTAAAAATTTTGAATTGCAAAAATAATTTTACACGATGATTAATAGTAAAAACTTCTTTAATATTTTTCTTGATATCTTTTAAAAGTTATTATTTTACAGATTTCCAAAAACACAAAAACTTTAGATTATTTAGCGATCATTTTATATGAATTATAAATATAAGTTAATAAATTCGTTTATACAACTCAAAAAATGAGGTAAACAAAGTAAATTAATATTATTTTAAGTTAATACTAAAATAAAAAAAATTACAAAATTTTTTTTTAGTAACACATTAAATCATTATGTTTAAAAAAAAAATTGAAGTTTTTTTAATTAGTTTAATTACTTTATTAAGATTTGTTGGTTTTTTCATTAAATCCTTAAAACAAATAAATGTAAATAAACAAGTAAAATAGGTTAGAAACGATCGGACTAGAAACGATCAGGCGATAAGTGATCAGGTTAGAAGTGATCGGGTTAGAAGTGATCGGGTAAGAAGTGATCGGGTTAGAAATGATCGGGTTAGAAATGATCGGGTTAGAAATGATCGGGCTAGACTGGGTTAGAAATAATCGGGTTAGAAATGATCTTGTGAGAAATGATCGGGTTAGAAGTGATCGGGTTAGAAATGATTGGGTTAGAAATGATCGTGTTAGAAATGATCGGGTTAGAAGTGATCGGGTTAGAAGTGATCGGGTTAGAAGTGATCGGGTTAGAAATGATCGGGTTAGAAATGATCATGTTAGAAGTGATCGGGTTAGAAGTGATCGGGTTAGAAGTGATCGGGTTAGAAATGATCGGGTTAGAAATGATCGGGTTAGAAATGATCGGGTTAGAAATGATCGGGTTAGAAGTGATCGGGTTAGAAATGATAGCGGGTTAGAAATGATCGGCTCCCCCTGAACATAGTGCCGTTGTGAGTATTGAAACATTGCCACATTTGAGTTTGTTTTGAAAGCAGGACCTACTATAGATATTTCCAAGCACGCAGTTCTAAAATTTTAACTTTTCGTGCTTGAGTTACTAAAAACAAATGCATTTCAATATTAGCATGTAAAGCAAAACGATTACAACCCCTAAATTTACTAAATCTTAATAATAGCAATTTTGTTTTACATTTATTTTTCTTATGTTAAGTGACAAAGTTAAAATTAGTTTAAAAAAATTATAAAATTAATTAGAATTACAAAGTTAAAAAAAAGACTTTAGAAGCGTAAAATAAATGTTAAAAATATTATTTATAGAACTTGACAAAGATCAAAATAGACCAAGCGGCAAAGAACAACGGAGATTGGGAGAAACTGAACGAGAAAGATCGAGCTGAAAAAGAAAAGTTGCTCAAACAAATGATTCAGTACTGCAGGTAATAGTCCCAAGTTTTTAAGATCAGATTAGAAATAAACCAAATACAATTAGATGTTCTTAATTTCAACGTTTTTTTTTTTTAATTTTTGTTTATTTCCTATTGGTGCTTTATATTTAAGACTAAGTTAATTTTTCAGACATTTAAATTTATAGTCCCTAAGGCAGGGGTCGGCAGGCATTTGCCAAATTCGTAGATGAAAATATTTGCGGACCGTAGTTGTAGTTTCAGTTTTTACTTTTATAAATTATCTAGTTTAAGTTTCAAGTTTTCTGTAAACTTTAGAACTCGTTTTTTTCCCTCTTCACTTCAAAATTCAGAATACCGAGTGTAAGCTCAATTTTTTACATTTGCAGACTGCTGGCATTACCTTAAATGGGGCGCATCCTATTTGAATTAAAAATATGAGTGCGGGCCGCACTTTTACTCTTATCGGGCCGCACATGGCCCGCGGGCCTCACTTTACCGACCCCTACTCCAAGGTTTCTCTATTCAAATTTTTTTTATAAAAAAAAATTGGTTTTGGTATACTTGTAGTTATGAAATTTTAATCGTAAAAGTTATATAAGCATATAGCTTATACTTTTACAAATAGCAATATCATTGCACAGGTTTCACACCTATTGTATATACAGCTTATGTAGTAATATTGTTGCACAGGTTTCACAACTATTGTATATACAGCTTACGTAGTAATACTTTTGCACAGGTTTCACAACTATTGTATATACAGCTTATGTAGTAATATTGCTGTACAGGTTTCACAACTATTGTATATACAGCTTATGTAGTAATACTTTTGTATAGGTTTCACAACTACATGTCGAACAAGACGGTTGAAACTCTGTCTTACATGTCAACGCAGCAGGAAGTCAAAGATTTATTGTGTCACAATGTGCTCGTTAACAGAATCGCCAACATGCTTAACAACTTCCTTGATGTTAGCATTTAAACTTGTATACTTTGTGTAATTTTACTTTATGAAAACGTGGTTTTAGTGTTATCTATATAAAAAAATATATAGTTGTTTATTTGAATTTTCCAGTAAAAAAATAATGTTTGTGTAAGACATATGGATGTTATCACTTTTTTCTTAATTTACTTGTGCTTAATTTGTAGAAGTTTAAAAAAGCTTTTAGATACGTTTTACAGTAATTTAATATCAAACCTATTTTTGCCAGTTAAACTTGGAGAGTACAATAAGTTCTGTATGGAAGGTGTAGACTAAAACGAAGAATAAGAAATCTTAGTTTTTTGATACAAATGTCTTAATTTTTCAGAAAGTTTTTGTTATTTTAAAAAATGTCTATTGTATTTAATTTTTATAAAGTTTGAAAATATAAACTTTATGATGAAAAACAAATGAGTAGAGCGCTTTACTATAAAGGAAATATATTTTAGGTAATTTTATTTTAGTTCTTGCAGCAAATTTTTCTGAATAATTCAAGAAAAGTTTCCAGAAAAGTATCCTCAAAAAAAAAAATAGAAGAAGATAGACTTTAAGTAATTTTTAACTATGCATTTTTTTTGTTTTCTACTCCAATACAGAACGTATTGTACTACCCAGGGTTGCCACTCAGTCAGGAAAAGTCAGAAAAAATTTAAAAAAATGACAAAAGTCAGGAAAAAATGGGGGGTTTTGAAAAAAAGTGAGGAAAAGTCAGGAAATTTGATAAATTTAAAAAAAAGTCAGATTTTGTAAGTTTAAATTTACAAAGTTCCTTGTTTTCCAAAGCCTTCAAATGGTAAAAAATAATTAAAAGTCAGAAAAAAATTCCAAAATTTTCCTAGAAATTTACAAAAATATTTAATTTTATTTCTAATGTCTTCATCTGGTATAGATTAGTAAATTATCCTTTATAAAACGGCAAACATTTTCTATTAAAATATTGAACAAGTAACCTACTTTAACAAGCAGTTTTTGTAAGCTTTTTAGTATTGATGATCTGTAGCAAGGACACTTCCATAGTGAAACTGTGATATATACACAAACGTTTATCTAGCATAATTTTAGAATCAAAGAGTTTTTTGTTTAAGTAAATAGTTGAGTTTCTTTATAACTAAGCAGTTAGTTTAGTATTTTATGTAACAAGTAAATGTGAATACTTTACCTCTTTATAGTTTTTTCAAAGTTGTTTAAATTTATAAAATAAGTTATAAGAGAGGTATATGCCAAGATTAAGTTTACTTATTATTTATATTTTTTGTAGAGTAACTTAAGTTTTTAAAGTAAATAATAGTAAATTTATTTGTTACAAATTTTAACTAAATGACGGGGTAGTTTCGAACCTCAGCCTTCCCAAGTTATTCAAGATTGAATTGAATGATCAAGCTTCCCTGAAACCTGCCCTTTATCTTCGTTGTGCAGCAACCAATTTGCTTTCAAATTTGAGGAAAAAAGATCTAGTTTAGGAACAAAAGATCTTAAATTTTAATTAAGAATGTAGAGTATTTGTTATAAAAGCCGTTGAAAGTCTCCGGAGCAGAATGGCTATTGGAACCACATTTGTTAAAAATATGTCATGCCTAAATCCTCATAACCTAGGCAAATTAGAAGTCACAGTTCTGGTTAAGCGTTTTGTCAATATTGTGCACTCCTTAACGAAACAAAAAATGTGCTCCAACACTGAAGGTGATGAGAGCATCGATCAATTTAGAACTTTGATAAATTGCCCAATGAGTGTATTAAAGTTTAAAAGCTTCAAGCAAAGTCAAGATCGTTTTGACCACTTTTATTTTGAAACATTGGGAGTTTGTACCAAATCTTCTCTCGGAAAACTGTTGCAATCATTGTTTATTTTGCACAATGGACAGGCGGAGGTGGAACGAGGGTTTAGTATTAACAAAGCCCTGCTTGAAAATAACATGAAAGAAGAAAGTATTAAATCCAGAAGAAGAATTAAAGATTACATGTATGCTTACAAACTAGAACCATATCAAGTAAACGTCTCGAAAGATATGCAGATGTCGATAGTTACCGCAAGATTAAGGTATGTTGTATTTTTTAGAGTGTTACGTTTTAGTGTTAGAGTAATGTTTTATAATTAAAATTCGTTTATTTTAAAATACAAAGGTAGGAAGAGATGGAGGATAAGGAGGAATCAGAGGCAGAAAAATTGGAGGTAAAAGTAAATGAGTGCCAAAAGAAAAAAAATGAAGCGCACAAGTTGTGGCTTGATTTAGAGAAAAGATTCTCTTCAACAAGTGTAGGGGCAGCAGATGATAGCGATTTAAATAAAATGAGGCAAATGATTATAACTGCCAAGAAAATGAAGCGGAATGCAGACCAGATGAAGGAAACCATATCTTCATTAGATGAAGAGGTTGAAGTGCTAATAAAAAAACGGAGAAAATTGATTTAAGTACATAAATTAAAAAACAGTATTTGATTAAGTACTTTATTGTTTTAATGTTTTAACTGTATAAGTTCCTTATTGTTTTAAGGTTTGAGTTGTGAAAGTTCCTTATTGATTTAAGGTTTTAATTGTAAAAGTTCCTTATATGTCGTTTCGTTTATTTAAATACATTTATGCTAGGAAATGCTAAAAGATTGTGTCTTTTTTCAGACAAGCTGTGTTTATAAGGTAATAATACAAGTATTTTGCTGATAGAGCTGTTTATTACAAACCTCTATCATACACAGATGGTTTAAGTGATGTACTGGAAGTTTAATGATAGAATTCAGCAAAAAAATGTTGTTTTTAACTTGTATTAAAATAAGATTGAAAGCTTTATATAGTTTTAAGTGTTAGATTATGTATTTTAGTATAAGTTTAATTTAAGAGTTTCGTTTAGAAAAGTCAGGAAAATTTTGGAAAAGTCAGGAAATTTTTCTCAGCTTGATCTGTGGCAACCATGACTATCTTTAACTGGCTTTATCTTAAGAGTTATTTTGAACATTAAAAGCTTTAAAATGTAACTTCAGCTTAGTTTAAATGCCATAAACTAAGTTAAACAACAAAAACAATTACCTTTATGATTTTAAGTATTTACTAAACTATGCCTATTCATTGAACTAAGCCAGTATATATATTAATTTGCCTAAAATACCTAACTTAATTCTAAGTCAATACAATAGTTTATTTTACATATAAAACAGAGGTTAACTGGTAAAAAGATGTCAGAGTTAAAAGTTGACGATTTGGCGGAATTGGAATTCAAACCAAAAGAACTAGTACACAATATTTGCTCTATTTACGCTAATCTTGGGTAATTAAATATTATTTATAGCTGTTTAAAATTCAAGATTTCTTTGTTGTTTTTAAACGCACTCTTTAGCATTCTTATATATATAGTTTTTTTTTTCGAAAATATTTTAAACCAAATAAAATCTATCCTTTAATGTGTTTTAAAGTTGTACACTTATAAATATTAAACTTATTATGTTAATGCTATAACTTAAACATATATGTATATATTAGTTTGTCTAATAAAAAGCAACTTTGCCACAATTTTTACCTTTTTTTTTTCAAGTTGGCAGTTTTAAATTTTTTTTTTATTCAAAACGCAAGTAGGTCGTAAAACTTAAATAAAAATTTGTATAAAGTACCCACCGATAAAATTTTACTTTTAGAGGAAAAGACGAATTTTGCAAGGCAGTGTCTCAGGACGGCAGGTCCTTCACACCGCAATTGTTCCCCAACGCAATCAGGATACTGGGTAGAATCAACAGCACAGACCTCATTCCTGCCATACAGAATATTAACCAGAAGGCTTCGGTATGTATTTGTGATAAATATATTTGATTAGCTTTGGTCAAAAAAAATTTTTGACATACTTTTTCTACTGAATCTCAAAAATTTTACACATCAGCTTACTCGTTTATAGTTACTCTACTGAATAACAAGGGTTACAATAACGGTACAATTTTTTTGAATTTTTTGATTTATTATAGGGCTTCAATACCTTAACGTTTATTAAATCTAAAACACAAACACTAATTCCATTAATCTATGTCATTAGTTTAACTTTAATAACAGCTCGAAAGCGTAAAATATGACATCAAAATTAGATTTTATTTTCACTATATTGCTACATAAGCAGAAAATTTAATTTTTCTAGAAGAAATATGCAGTAACAACAGATTAAATTTAACAATAACGCGGCGAAACACTATTTCTGTATAGATTGTTAATATGATAAAAAATACAATTTATTACAAACAGAAATTCACTGCGTTGGAAGCTGAAGACGACTTGTTGTTCGAAGACGCTCCAGATGAGTTCATGGATCCGATCATGGGATGCGTGATGAAGGACCCGGTCATCTTGCCATCCAGCAAGCAAACCGTCGACAGGAGCACCATTTCAAGACATCTTCTCAGGTGATTGTTTGTTGCAGTTCAGGGTTACCCGAACTCGTTTTCATAATCTCAAACTTGGCAGAAATTTAAAAAAAATTTCACTTCTACCCCCTTTTTTATCACTTCACTTTGCCAAAATCGTCTCAAAGGGACGCCCATATTGGGAATCGCCATGATGTAATATCGCCCTTAACGCTAATTCAAACATTTAAAATAGTTTATTTTAAAATAGACTGTTGAAAGTTAAAACTATTATTACCATATACATTTTACTGAATGTATATAATTTTACTAAGTAGATTAAGTTCACTTATAAACGCTTACACATTACTTTATGTTTAATTATAAAAACAACTTAATAAAAAAAAACTGAACAAAAAGTCTACAGAAGCGAAGCCTGCTTTTTCATATGCCGTAAGACAAGCTCAACTTTAACATGAGAGTTGATCATACCAATTCGATTACAGACCTCAAGCTCTTGGTAGGCTAAGACCAGTTTCGTCCTGATTTGGACTCATCAGTCAGTCACAACTGAAAAACTTGTAGTGTTCAATCTAAAAACGGTATATACATGCAAGCATGAAGCAACCATTTGCTGGCATTGATCACGTCAGCGAATTCAAAACGAGCGTACCAGATGTCTTGCCTAGTGGACAATGTATTGAACGTTGCACGGCAAATAAAAATGTTGACGTCACTAATCAATGCCAGCAAATGGTTGCTTCATGCTTGCATGTATAATCCGTTTTTAGATTGCAGAATGCAAGTTTTTCGGTTGTGACTAATTGATGGGTCCTATTCAGGACGAAACTGGTCTCAGTCTAACAAAAGCTTGAGGTCTGATGATCGAACTGGTATGATCAAACATTGTTTAAAAAAACTGGTTTTGTTAAACCTTCAACTAGTAAAATTTGAAATCTCTTTAAAAAGAATTTCTTGAAGATTTTTTAGTAAAAAAATAACAATGAAACTTTTTTTACAGCGATCACACGGATCCATTCAACAGAGCTCCACTGACAATGGAAGATGTAATTCCCAACACAGAACTATCAAATAAACTCAAACAGTGGCTTGCAGATAAGAAGAAATCCATGCAGCAAAGTTAAACGGACGTTGAGTTTCCCAGTAAAAATTATTTGCACTTTTCACATGACTTTAAATAATAAAATAGTTGATATTTTAAAAGAATGCAGGATAGAATTTTGGGTCTTTTTTTATATAAAACTTTTTTAAAAAGTGCATTTTTTATACTGGGATTGTTGATGTTTTTTTATTTATTCCCTTTTTTTGTCGTTTCCTATTAACTTTTTGTGTGCAAAACGTTTTACTTTTATACAAGACAAACTATTTGAACATTTTTAATTGAAGTACTAGCCAAGTATGAAAATCTTGATTGAGTGAGTAGATTAAAGTTTAGTAAATAAAATATTCTAAGTCAAAGTGTGCGATAAATAAATTTCAAGTAATTTTTTAACAATTCTACTCACTCAGTTTTTAAAATTAAGTTATTGATTTTTATTTAAAGAGAAATGTTAGTTTTTCTTTTGCTTCGTTAATTTTAATTGTAAATCTTAATAGTTCGGTCTATTCAAGAATATTTTTTAAACATGAAATTAGTGATAATCTTTTTAATCGTAAACATTCTATGCTATTTTTACAATTAATACAAAATAAAAGTATTATTATTTATTAAAACCTATTAATATACTATACTTTTTTGTTTATAAACTTAAATTAGTATGAATGACAAAAAGGAATTTTCAATTTACCAATTAAAAAGTTTTCAGTCTAATTTAATCAAATTATGTTTTAATTCTTTAAGGATCCTAATTTTTTTATAATCCTGGTATTCTTGCAAGAATAATAACTTACATGCTTTAGCGTAGTTTTCGTAAGTGATCCGCTGGACCTGACTTTTTTTGCTAAGCTTTAGGTCCTGATTTTGAAAATAGATCCGGCCTGATTCAATTTATAGGAAAGAGCAATAGTAAACTGTTTTATGGAAGCAAAATATCTATGTTTTAAAAAAAACTTGTTACGAAAAGTTCCCTGAAGTGACCGAAGTAGACCATCAAGTAAGAAAACTTTCAGTAGTAGACACTTTTACAAATTGTAGATGATGTATATATAAGATTTAAAAATATATATAATTTTTTTATCGTTGCTATTAGAACTACTAAAAGTGTTTAACAAACAATTGTTTCCAAAAAAAATCAATAGAATGTAAGTTTTTAGTCTGAACTTTGTTGGAGTATTTTATTTTGATCGATAAAAAGTTCTTGGCTGACTAGTTTTTTACTACTTTCCTTTCTCAACACACTACTGTTTATTTTTAATTTTGCACTGATTTAAATTTTGAGTGTTTTTAATTCCTTTACCATATTGTCCTTACTTTTTGCAAAGTTCTGTGTTAGGGTTTAGGAGTTGGTCATACGTTTGTACACAGCGAGACGGATCAGTTCGACAAAAACTTTCACGAGCTTTTAGTAAAATTATACTGTGAAAAAGTTGTCTTTGCACTGCAATATAGTATAAGTACAGTTTGTTTAATAACATATTAACTTACAAATTTAATTTCATTTTACACAAATGATTTTAAGCTAGAAAATTAAAAGCCAGTTTTGTATAAATTCAGGTTTTTCTTTATAAAAAAAATATATATCTTATGCTACTTATTTATAAAGTGCTTTTAAAAATGTTGATTCTTTAAAAAAAACTATAATTTATCAAACCTGTTTTAAACTATTCTAGAAATTTGTTTTAGTACTTAAAAGTGTTTATAGGTTTAGCAAGTGCAATAAGTTCACGGTTGTTCCAGTTACTTTTTTTAGTTATCAGTTACTATTGAAAACAAAGTTTTAAATGCTTATAAATTATTATTTCTTTTTTTGTGTTTAGACTTTACTTTAATTTTTTCGTGTCTTGTTCCTATAACGTTGCATCTACGCACCAATATACTTAACTGAGTGCATTAGTAAGTATCAATACATTTTGTAATATTAGTATCTTTGAAAAGTATTTGGCTTGGGAAGTTATAATGTGAGTCTTAAGAAAAATACGAAACAATAATTTGCATTTTGAATTAGTGACGTATAAACCTTGTTAAATTAAAATTCAATTTTAAATTAATTTATAATCAGAATGAATATTACCTGATTATGCAGTTGTAAATTTCTTTAATTATTACTTACACAGTTCAATAGACTGTCAGTAGCTTAGTTTGTTCAGCAGGATTAATTGAACATTTTACTCTACAAAGAAGTTTTAGTAATGAAGGAGTACTTTTGTTCTAGAAAACTTTTTAAGCGTAGAAATGACTTGTAAATAGAAACATTTTCGATTTTTTGTATTGAAAAATATTTTCTTATAATCTACAACATGTTTTGTGGTAAACACTAAGGAAAAGGACATGTTTCTTTTTGTCTATGAAAAAAAATATATACTGTGCAGTGCATAAATGTCTAAAACTACTGGTCTTATTTTAAAACTATAACATACATTAATATTAAACAAAAATATTTTTTAACTAAAATTAGTTTAATCACAATTTAAAATGCATTGATAAGAAGGTTTGAATTAATTTTTTTTTATGGTAAGTCTTTCGGTCTGTATTAACATTTCAGAGGCAGACCACATATAGAGCTTAAAAATAGTTAGATTATCAGAAAATTATTCAAACATGAACTACTATTTATAAAAAGGCACCGTTGGTTAAAAATGAAAAGCTGCTTTGCTGTCTTTTGGTTTTGTATCACAAAAAAAAAGAATAAATCTATCAAAAATGTAGGTTTTTTTTTTTTAAATACCTAAAGTCCAGCAAAAGTAATGCCCTGTTTAAACATGCGATTTTCTTTAAAGTTTTTTCTTGTAACAGTTGTTTTGCTTTACTTACAAACTAATTTTTAATGCAGAACTCTAATACTTATATTACCAAAAGATATCTAAATGTAAAGGAAGAAAATTGAAAAGACATCAATTATAATAATATCTTATGATTTTCAATAGTTTATTTTTTTTTTAAGAATTTATTACAGTTCTAATTATTTTATAATATTATTTCCTAACTAAAAGGCTAACTTAATTAAATTAAATAAACTATAGTATGTTTTTAAAATACTAGATTTGATATACAATTCGTAACTTTATAACTTTTTTTATGGTTATTTTAATTTATTTAAATTTACTACATTAAAATTTAGTTTAAACTATAACAGTTTTGTATCACTACCTTTTAGATTTGATTTTTAATTTCAAAGTACATAGAATAAAAGTTGAACACAGCATATTTTCACTAAAAAGTGAGTACCCAACCGGCACTGCGTACCTAAAAAATGCGTACCAAACAAGGCATGTGACTGTAATATATTATTGAACAAAAAAAGGTACAACACTGGTAAAAGTCCAGACACGCCACTGAAAAGTTACAAGCTTAACAAAATGAGAAATGAAATATAAGTCTTGGAAAAATTACGGAATATTTATTTGCATTCTAGATATGTTAGTGACGTAAAAGCAGTGTTGAATTAGAATTCAACATAAATATTTCTTTATGCTTAGAACGAATATTTAATAAATATGCAGTTATTAAAGTCCTTTATAAACTCAATTTCAACAGTCAAATGACTGTCAGAAGCACATTAAGTTCAGTATGATACTCTAAACCAGAGGTCGGCAGCCTTACGTAATTCGCCGGCCAGTACTCATAAGGAGAATTGCTCGCGTGCCGCAGGTGTTTAAAAAAAGTTCTAGTAATCAGTATAAATATATTATTTAAGATTAAAAATACGATAAATTAAGCAATTTTAGAGCACTAATAAAGTATTTATTGAATTAAGAGCCTAACTGTAAGTTTTTATTACAAATCTTTAATATTTTTTTTATTTGTACATTTTTGGCTGAAAAGAAGCTTGCGGTGCCGCAAATTTTGACTTTGAGGGCCGCATTTAGCCCGCGGGCTGCAATTTGCTGACCCCTGCTCTAAACGTTTTATTCTATAAAAACAGTTTAGTAATGATGGAGTATTTTTGTGTATTGAAAACTTTTTTAGGCGTAAAGACGAATTTTAAATAAAAAAATGTTAGATCTTGTTCAATTGAAAAAATATATCTTGATAATCTTCGTCAAGTTTTAATATTGTAAATACTGAGAAAAGCAACTAATGAAAATAAATATATTTTTTGTTGATAGAGCAATAGTATTTATTTACTGTGCACAGGATTTTTTTCATTAATTTACTAAACATATATGTCGAAAACTTCTGGTTTTATTTTAAATTTAAAACCTACATTAACATAAAATCAAACGTAAGTTTTTTAATTAAACTTGTTTAAACTCATTTTAAATTGTACAATTAGGAGTGGTTGAATTAAATTTCATTTTATGGTAAATCCTTTTGTCTAAATATGTTAGAAGCAAACCAGATATAGAGCTTAAAAATAGCTAGATTATAACGAAACGAATTAAACGTGGAACATAACTTAAAAAAATTATCCACTGGTTTAAAATTAAATGCTTTGTTGTTTGTTAAAACTTTAGTGACACTCATTTGTTAGCAATGTAGGTTTGTTCTAAAAACTTATCTTAAACAAAAGTATTGACCTATTTAAAGAGTACGATTTGCTTTAGCAAGAGCTTGGCAAGCCGCTTACTAGATACGAAATGCATAAAAAATAAAAAAAATATTTACAGGTATACCTTTTTTAGTTTGCTATTAAACTTTACTACAATTTTTATGATTGTTTTGTTGGACATTTGCTTTATTATTCTTTTAATTTTAAACTAGATTTTTTTAACGTACCTCAGTAAATATGAATAGTTTCTCATATAATACTCCCAATTAAAATAATTATCCCTAATTTGCACTAAAGTCTTATTTATAAAAGATTACTCCATGCAAATATAACACCTACCTATTAGACGGAGGTGTATGTGAAATATTTCTGTATTTTTAACAAAGAGTGCTTATACGAATGAAAATTAAGCAAATTTACGATTTTACCTTAGCTTACTTATGAAACAGCTTGTTTTGCATATATTAAAAAAATAGTTTTTAAAGTGGAAAAATAGGATTTCATTTGTTTTCCTGAGCATCTTTTCATTTTAAATTGTAACTATTATTGAAAATGTTTTTGAAGTAAAGTTTATGTGTTTCAAAATCGTGTAAACAAAATTTTAAAACTATACACTTTTCAACAGTAATAAACAGCTTATAAAGTTAGTTACATTACATTTAAATAGTTGGACACACTAAAAAAGTGATAGTCTAGTCAAAATATAAGATCTATTTTTATAAATAACAAAATAAACATTTTACGTTGCTTTTTACAACCTGTTCTTGAAACTTTTGCTTGTTGAAAAAAACATTCAGTATATTTGTTTTTAAATATTTATAAATTGATTTTAGTCATTTCTAAGTTTTTATAAATTTGGTAAATACAAAAGGCCATACTTGTTGAAGTTTAATTACGAAAGTATTTCACAAACAAAGTTTTTAATTTTACTAGGTTTGATATTTGCTTTTATGCTTTAATAAAATTTAATTTTGCTTAAATTGTTTTGTTACATTGTATCTATATGCTACATCTGCATACTATTAACTAAAATTGTTGGCAAATTTAGTTTCTTAAAAAATTGTAAAAATTTAGCTTCCGAAGTTCTAGTTTAAGCTTCGATAAATTAAGAGAAAACAATAGTGCATTTTAAAAATAGTAGTGACGTAACGTTCTTGAAAGGTTTGAAATCAAATTTCTTTTATTTTAAATCAACTGCGTATAATAATGCGAAATAACACTTTTTTATTTAAATTTTTTTACGGTCAAGTGACTACCAAGAAAGAAAATATTTTAGAATGAGTAGGATCGTGTTCACCCGTAAAGACAAAAGTATAAAGAGATTGATTTAAACCGGTTGAATTCTGAAAAAAACAGCTAAGACGGTTCTTTAAAACTATATTTAAAGATAATGAATGATCATTATCAAATTTTAGATTTAAAAAACATTTTTGATAATTTTTTTTATTTAATTATGTACAAGGTTAAACACTGTTACTCTTGAAATAGTAATTAAAGGGAGTAAATAAAAACCTTTTAAAATTATTTAAGATATTTGTAAAAACATATAGATTGTAGATATTTTGAATTAAGTATAAATCTTTTTATTAGTTTAAAAACTAAAAACTTCATTGTTGAGATAGCTTTAAGGTAGAAAGTACATGATAAGTGTTATAAAAATTTGACTAAAGTTTATTTTATTAACAACAGATTTAGTAGCAAAAAAATAACTACACTCAAAAAAGTATGGTAATTGGTAGTTCTTACTTATTCAGAGACTGGTGCAGGATTTTTTACCTTTTAGTCATAATAGGAACTAATATGGGAAATGCATCTGTTTGTTTTTAAACACTTCAGCTTTCTTAAGCAATAAAATAGTTAACACTTTAAACGAGTTGTAAAACCATAACTCATTACAAAGGTAAACAAGCAACTTTATACCTATTTATGAACTAAAAAAGTTTACAACTTCAGTATTAAAACCAGTTTTTGTCAACTGACAAGAAATCGTTTTACGCTATATTTTTATAAACTTGTTTTTTAACTATCTTAATATTTAAAATACTTTTTTGAATTATAAATATTAACCTTAATAGAAAAGTTATCATTAACAATATTTATTAATTTTGACTAATCTATAAAAATTTTTTAACTTTTATTTTTATTTTTGTTAGCTTAGTAACTTTCTAAACGTTAGTGCTTTTTACAAATATTTCGCTTTACTTACAAAATACTTTTGACAGCAGAACTTAAATACTCATAAGTAATACTTGTTGGCTTTTTTGTAAGTAGACTAAAAGTTAAATTTAGTTTCTCATTTCGTCTATTCAACGTTACATCATAAAATTTATATACTAATTGAAAAACGTTATAACTTTTTTTAAACATACTTTAAGTTAATTTGTATTTATAATATAAGTCTCGATAAAAATTGATGCGTTTTGTAGTTTTGTTTATTTTATCATTAACATCTTTTAGTAGATTACAATTTTTTGTTATAAAGTTGGAATAAAGGTTATAAGTTAGTGCAACTAGTTTTGCGCACAATTATTTATGTATGACATAAAAACACAACAAAAAAATAGTATCATTTTTGATCATGTTGCAAATATAAAGACTGATAAATAATGAGTTTTACATACTAATATAACAATTAACAAAAGTAAAAAAATATATTTAATTAAGTACTCATGCTACCAACATTGATATTCTGTTTGTGGTATAAATACTAGCTAAACTTTGCTTCACTAACGAGACACTCATTAAAACATTATAATGTTCATTTCTTGGATTTGTCCAAATAGTTTAGTTTAGTTTAGTTTTTTATTCAATGAATATTAAAGTTATTTACAACTTAACTTTGCTTTAAAATATATATCTAAAATTTTTAATAAACTTACCTTCTAAAAGTCTTTAAAGTACCTAACAAATTTGCAAAATTGTATTTGGAATTTGATAAAATTAGGAGAGTTCAATTTGCAATCTGAACATGCTTGCGACGTAACATTCTTATTAAGTTTTCAATTCAGCAAAAATATTTTAAATTAAACCAGATTGACTTGATGATGACAGTTGATATTCTAAAAGTAGTCATTTAAATTAAACAGTCTTACGACTGTAAAAAACACAGTTATATAAAGTAAACAATTTAAACATAAGTAACTCATTTAAAAGAAAGTTTAGTAATTAATTTTGTTTACTCATCATCAGAATCATGTTGCTAAAAACTGATAACAATAATAAAGTGTAAATGTAGTTATAAACAATAATTTTGAAATACCTAGCTAAAAATTTTTACGTCATAAAGCATAAAAGTCTGTTTAAAAGGTTAAATGAGTAACTTATGTTTAAAATTTTTTAGTTAAAACCAAGATACACAAAATAAATGACAAATCTTTTTAGGTTTAAGCAAAATGAGAATTAGTTAAACCTAAAATAAAAATATTTTATATGTGTGATAGCTTTCTCTATTATTTATTTTTTTCCTTAAAAAATAATGTTTGGTTTTAGATCATTTTTTTTATTTAATTGACTGTGAAAACTTTTATTTTTGAGATAGTTACTAAAGTTAATTAAAATTTCTACTGTACGTTGTAAGATGTTTGTAAACTAAAATCGTGTAAATTTTAATTTAAAAAGTAAACTTATAAAAATTATAGACAAAGTGAAAAATTATGTTATCAGTGTTTGTGTGTAAAAAGTTCATAGTAAGTGTTGAAAATAATTGAAATCGAGGGTTTTTTCAATATACAATGTTTCTTTCGAATATCATAAAGAAGTTATTTTCTATTGTTTTTTGAGAGACAAAAAAGAAGACGCTCAAAACATTTGGTCCCTGTGCCTGTTACGCAAAAAACCTTTCGGTTATCGCGTCACAGACCACGGATTCCTTTTAACGTCTTTTTGAAGACTTTAAATGTAGTATGATAATATATGGCTCTAAATTATTAAGAAACTAAAGCGAGACTTTTTTTACAGTTAAAATGTGAGATATACTACATTAGGTCAAATGAAAAGCAAATCTATTAGCAATAAGATTTTTACTTACTTCGTGCTAGGCAAACTAAAAGTTAGTAAAAAAGTAGGAAAATTAGTATCAGTTCAAAAATGTGCTGTACGTATTTTATCCAAAGTATTACCTCACACTCAATAGTTATCTACAAAGCGTTGTTTTTAATTAAACAACCAAGAAAAAAAAATTACAACTGAAAACACAAATTGTGCGCTTAAAACAAAATATAAATTCACAACTTATGTGCCTTTTGTAAAAGGAGGATAAGCAGTTTATTAAAATATTTGAGTTATATGATTTTAATTATACAAATTTACAAAAATGTACAAACAGCATAAAATACTTAAAAAATTTTTTTGTAAAAATCTTTTAGCGTATTACATTTCACTTTCTTTTTAGAGGTTGTAACCTATAATTCAAATATCTACACATTTGCTATTAGTGTTGTTTATATCCTTTTAGAGTTTAATTAAAAGCTGTATATATATTTTTTTGTTCTTATGTTACTAAACAAGATTCATAGTAAATTATTAAACACAAATTTCAGTTAGTTTTTGTTCAGTTTTATTTCATTTTGTTCATTTTATTCATTTTTTATTTTGTTTAACTGGTTGTTTGATTAGTAAATGTCCTGGACTTGACTTTGAACTGTATCCTTGTGTATGACTCGATAACCAAATGGTTTTTCGTACACCAAGTCCTTGGATCAAATATTTAAGCGCTTTTTTTTCGCTCAATAAACAATGTAAATAGTTTTAAACTTTAAAAATAATACAATGTACGACAACAACTTTTTTTGAATTCAAACAGCTAATAATTTTAGCAATAAACTACACGAAACTATTGTACAGTTTTTTTATATGTTTTTATTTTAAATAAAATTATTAAAAACCTTTTCAAGTAGGCTCAGTGAAGATTATTTAACTTAAATATTTTCCATTCCCTTGTATATAAAGTTGCTATTTCTTTTATTGAAAAAATATGGAATAGATAATTTTCTACAAGAAACTGAAGGTGCACAGTAATCAGTATATACGGTAATTGTGTCTATTTTTGCAAAGATAAGTTTAAAAACACAACAACGCTTAAAGTTTCAGCTTTTTTATGTGTATAACTGGTTATAGTTTTACTAGGAAACGGGTCATTGCACGAAGAAAAAATTGCACAAGAGGACTAAATTGCACGAGTGCTCAAAATTGCACGAAGCCAAATTTATACGAGGGCACAAAATTTTACGAAGGAACAATATTTTCTAAAAGACGATTTTGCACGAACGGTCAATTTTGCACGAAATACATTTTTGCACGACAGTAAAAAATACAGAAAAAAAAGCACAAAAAAAAGTTAAAAATTAAGTTACTGACTGAGGGTAAGGGTTAGGGGTAAAAGTGTTAGTAAAAACATAATAAACAACTAATTGAAAAAAAAATAAAATAAAAATAATAAAAAGCTACTAACTGAAGGGTTAGGGGTAACAGTGATAGTAAGAAAAAAAAATTGAAAAAAAAAAAAATTAATAATTTAAACAATTAAGAAAAAAAAAAATCACTTAAAGACCGAGGGTAAGGGTTAGGGGTAACAGTAAAAGTAAAAAAAAACTAAATAAAAAAAAACAAGAAAAAAATTAACCCATGCAAAAATGTCTCTGCGTAAAATTGTCTGCTCGTGCAAAATAAAAGCTTTCGTGCAATTTTACCCCATCGTTTAAAAAAGTCTTCATGCAAAAGTATTGTCGTGCAATTTATTGCACTCGTTCAACTTTGTCCCCTCGTGCAATTTTGTACGCTCGTGTTTTTTATTCTCTTTTAATAATTAACTAAAAAAACTGTTCTGTTAAAGAAATAGAAACAATTGTGTCAGAAAAACCGAAGTCTTTTGTTGATAATGTATAATATACATATTATAGATATATTACCAATTCGATCATCAGGTCACAAGCCCTCGGTAGACTGAGACCTGTTTCGTCCTAATTAGGACTCATCAGTCAGCCTCAACCGAAGAACTTACAGTCGTCAATCTACATACAATACATGCAAGCATGAAGCAACCGTTTGCTGGCAAAGATTAAAAGGTTAAAAAAAACTGAATTGTTAACTGTTTTACATTTTAAAGATTATTGCTTTTATAAAATTTAACCACTTGCTTGCTCAAGTTACAAAAATTTTGTAAACAGTTGCCATTGAAATAATGTAGCAATCAAATAATTTCCAAAACTAAGTAAAGTGGTTAGTAAAATGTGGCGATTAAGTGATATTTAAATCTATTTTATTGTGATCTGTTAATATTTAGCACTTATTAAGTAATAATTTTATCTGTTTTGTATGTGTTATATGTTTCTATTTTATACCTTTAGGTGTTTAATTAAGTATCACAGTATTATTACAAAAGTTTTACATATTTTTTTTTTTGATGGTCCAAAATATCACTTACAGACTTTTTCCTTTTCAGTAAACGTTTCCTGGGAAGAGCTAGTGTGTTACATTACATTTAATGCTTTCCTTTTTTTTTTCCTCAGGATAGCCATTTTACATGGAAACCTTGATTATTGAAATTTATCAAAAAAGCTCCATAAAACCTTTTATTTAGTACTATAAAAAACACAAACTTTTAATAAAGTTTTTTCAACATTGTATAGTATATAACAACCTTATATTGCAAACAAGTCTTATACTCAAAACAAATGTAATATACAGGGTTGCCACTTTACCTGGAAACCTGGAATTTGACAATTTAGGCTAAAATAACCTGGAAAAACCTGGAATTTGAGAAATTTTGAAAACAACCTGGAAAAACCTGGAATTTTGATCAAAAAACCTGGAGTTTTTAAAAATTTTAACATTTTTAGGTGTAAAAGTTTGATATGTCACAAAAAATCTATCATATAATTAAGGTTTTTTGTCATCATCAAAAATTTTTTTTATTAAAGAATACATTTAAAGTAACTTTACAGTATATTTTCAATATTTTTATACTATTTAACACAGTTTCTTATATAGAAATTAACTTAAAACTAAAAATAGACCCAAAAATGTGTACTTTTAAAAACCTGGAAGAAATTTGGAAAACCTGGAAAAAATTTGAAAAAATGAGTGGCAACCCTGAATATAGATTCAATACAAATTACATAGATACAGAATAACTATTTTGATATTGTTAATAGATAATACACATACACACAAACAGACACAACTAGTTTTATTTGTTGTAAAACGAATTTAAAGAATAAATATAAGCAATTTTAATTATTTCAAACACTTTTTTACCCTTGATTTAAGTTTCTACTACAAATGGACAAGAAAACATATTCACAAGAAGTTAGCAGTATATTCTACATTCTGATATTTTCAAATCATTTCAACAAACCACTTTAGTAATTTATAAATGTTTTTAAACTTCAAGTTTTGCAGACATGTTTTTTAGAGATTTATTGTAGTTTATTGAACAACAAAAAAAATGCTCAAAATATTTGGTCCTGGGACCTAGTACTCAAAGAACCTTTTGGTTGTCAAGTCTGCACCCACGGATATCTTAACGTCTTGTCCAGGACAAAAATTTCAAAACTAAACAATTATGTTTTTTGTAAAAATAATATTTTATAAAATAACTAATAAAAAATCTAATAAACCAACTGCTTTGGGTAGAAAAAATTGACTGAGTTTTTATTTACGGAGTTTCACAAAACTTTAAAGAAGGTTGTAGCCTGGAAGAAATTTCAACAAAATTAGTGGCCACCTTGTTTATAAGTCTAATTTTTATTTAGACATTGAAATTTTGTAAAAGTTTCTGCATGTCTTTTTGATATTAAGTTTTAACTACTTAAAATAATAAGCTTCTGTACATGTATATCTTCACAGTAATATAGTGAATTTAAAAAAATGGTTGAAACTGTTAATGGAAAAAGTAGGAAAAAACAGCTGAGAGTGAAAGTTATAAGTATGGGAAATGCAGAAAGTGGAAAAAGCTGCATAATTAAAAGGTAACTGAATGTTAACTTATTTTTTGTTTTTTAGCTACAAAAAGTATAATTTGAACTTGAAACTGCAAGGTTGTATTGTGAAGTACTAAAATAATTAAAAAAAAAATTTTTTCTTTGTATTTAAAATTTTATTTATAAAAATATGCAAGTTATAAAAACTTTCACTTGTGATACTTAAGATAGAAATTTATTAGTTGTTTTGATAATGCTAATCTTTACTATGACCAACTGTAATTAGTTAATTTTTCAGACTTGTTATTAAAAAATCCTTTTGTATGCAAAAAGTTTAATATTTGAATAAAATTTTACAAGAGTTTATAAAATTAAATCTTGTGAGGGGGTTGAACATTTTCGTTTAAAGCTAAAAAGATTTGATTTAAATTAATACCAGTAAAATTCACTAATTTTCCACTATAAACAACAAAAGAAAAAATATTCTTTTCCCTACGCCTCCCTCCTACAAACTATTAGTTTACTTATTTATTTTGTAATTATGAATTTTATTTTATAAGCGATGATTTTAGACAAACTTCTTTATTGTGTGTACTAAGTAATATATAAGTTTGAAATTTTTTGAATTGATTTTTTTTTAATTTAGTTCATTTGTATATCATATTGTATTTAACTTTGTGTTTTCATTTAAATTATGTTTATATATATATAATTTATCTTAAAGTGTTGAATATAAGTTTATTTTATTTTTCTCTTTTTGTGTGTCCTGTTTAAGTTGCTCAGGTTTTGATGCCTGAGTCCAATATTGCACAATAAACAATATAATAATTAAATAATAATTAATTAAAGAATGTACTTATACTAGTTACCATTAAAAAAAATTAACTAAGTCTAAAATAACCAAGTCACTATATATTTAAAATACTATACTAACTGGGAATGGGTCAAAATAGCAAAGATAAAATTGCACTAGGGAACTAAATTGCACAAAGACAAAATTACTTGAAGGGTCAATCTGCACAAAGACAAAATTACATGAGGAAAAAAAATTGCACAAAGATATTTTTGCACGAGAGTAAAAAAAAATTAAAAACAAAAGATAAATTAAAAACAAAAAGATTAAAAAGTTACTGACCCAGGGTAAGAGTTAGGGGTAACAGTGATAGTAAAATTGAATTAAATAATAACTAATAAAGATTATTATTTAGAAAACAAGAAAAATGATTAAATAAAAATTAATTGATTAAATAAAAATCAAAAGCTACCAACCTAGGGTAAGGGTTAGGGTTAACAGTGATAGTAAAATTAAATACATAAATGAACTAAAGAAATTAGAAAAAAAAAAAATTTAAAGAACAAAAATAAATAAAAATAAACAAAAATCAAACCTGTGCAAAAATGTCTGCTCCTGCAAAAGTGACCCTTCGTGCAATTTAGTCCCCTTGTGCAATTTTGTATGCTCTTGCAAATTTGACACCTACCCATACTAACTATAGTTTAACTTATAATGTTTTTATAAATAGTTAAAGATGTAAAAGCTTTTTTTGAGTTCTTAAGTAGTTTACCAAGTTTAGCTGAGTTTAAGCTTTAAGTTTTTATTTTAATGTTTAAATAACTTTCTGTTCTTAAAAGCAACTTTTGAAGAACAGTACAGCAAACAAATATTTCAGAGTCCATTATTCAAAAACAGTAATAACTTATAAAAAAAACTTTATACCTAAAATAATATGAGCAGATATTGTCTAAACTTAGATATTTTAGAGTAGTGCAAGAATATATGATAGTTAGCATGGAAGATTATGAGAAATTTTGTGAAATTTAAACTGACCTAGATGTCATAATTTTAAATATATATTTAAAAATATGAGTTATGCTGCAAAGAAAAGTTAAATGAAATGTATAAGTATGTGAATATTATGCTCTGTATTTTTGATCAAATATTTTTTACAGATCATATTGTAAAGTATAAACAAGTATGTTAGAAATCTCAAAAAAACTTTAACAAAATGACTTAAAAAAGGTAACTAAATAAGTTACTAAAAACAATGCAAACTAATTTCAAACATATCACTAATAAGTTATGGTACTTTCAGGTACTGTGAAAAGAGGTTCATAAACAAGTACATGCCAACGGTGGGCATAGACTACGGGGTGACCAAAGTCAACATCAGGGACACTGAGGTGAAGGTCAACATATTTGACATGTCCGGACATCCATTCTTTTTTGAGGTGAGAAACGAGTTTTACAAGGACACCCAGGCCGCAATACTCGTCTATGATATCACAAGCAGGTTTGCTATGTGTTTTTTTTTATTTCTTTTGAATATAAACTAGCAGTTTAAAAAAAATGTTTTATGAATATTAAAAAAAAATGTGTGTCATTGTGTAACAAGCTTTATTACATCACATAAAACTGTACTTTATCTATATAGCTGTATAAAAATTTCAAGAAAACTAAAAAAAAAAACTTATCTCCAATCTTTCTTAAACTTAATTTTGACTCTTAAATGAAAGTTTTAAGTATTAATGTGTACATTAATTTTGACTGCATATTATCATTACATTTATTTTTGAGTTATTGCCAGTTTTGTAGAAAAACTTCAAGCTTCTGAACCCAAGGGCATAGGCGGGTAAAACAGTGCTTTTCTGAAGTTTAGTCTTTTTTTACATATTTAATAAAGCTACCAGTTACTCTTACAGTTTGTTAAATTTTTAAGTAACTTTTGATGTATAAATGATCAAAGTTAACCAGTTACTCTTACAGTTTGTTAAATTTTGAAGTAACTTTTGATGTATAAATGATCAAAGTTAAGGAGTTCTACAGGTCCATTATATAAGATACAAATTAAAATGGTAGCAATAGACTATTTTACTCAAAATTTATCTCTTCCTTTATTTATTGAGCAATTCTTTTAAACTTTCTTAAAGAAGTGTTTAATAAGTTTTAAACAACTTGTACTAAACAGGTTTTTTAATTTTTTGAATTATTTTCATTTAATTAGTTATAAACAAAAATATTTTATATTTATTTTATTTTGTTCATAGTTTTTAAATGTGATTTTTTTTTTAATTTTCTCTCACAAGTTGATTCTAAAGTCAAAATAAACCTATCCTAAATTCAAAATAAAATTCTTTAGAATTGAAAGAGGAGATAGATTTTTCGCACTTTTTTTACAAAAATTAACTTCGGCTTTTATATGAAAGCTTTAAGTGCAAGCCAGTTTTTGTAGAATTCAAAAATATCATTTAAATTTTTAGATATTTCATTTTTTGTTAACAGCTTTCGATACAAACGCATGTCCTGCAAAATTTTTGGGATCAATTTTCTTGAAATTTTTAAAAATCACTAAAATCTATCTCCTCCTTCATTTTTAAAGCAATCTTCTTCAAATTTTTAGGATATGTTCCTTATTGTAAAAGAAAAAAAAAAAACGTTACTTATTAGCTTTAAAAATTTTCAAAAATATAAATTTTATGACAAAAATTAGAAAAAAAGTCTTTTTTTTCCAAAAAATAATATTTTTACTAAAAAATTTTTAATTTCACAAGTTATATTTTTTTGTTGTTGTATAAAGATTAGACTGTGAAAGTTTGAAGAAGATTGCTTGAAAAATGTAGGAGGATATAAGCTTTAAATAAAATGGTCTTTTTTTGCTGTTTTAGTTTTCCGTTCCCATAGGGAACCTATTATGCTGCCCAACTTTGACTGGTCATATATATTTTTAATTGTTAAAAGCATCTTGAAGCTAAGAAAACCTCTTATTGATAAGATCAACTTTTAAAAAACATGGCTAACTCCCCTATGGCCTTAAATTAAGTTAAGATTTGAAAAAACTTAAATAAAAAAAATATTTTTGTTTTGTTCAGAAAAAGATTAGTGAAAAAACATTTAACTTTTAATTATAGTACCTTTTCAGTAGCCTATACTATTGAAAGCATAATTATATCTTAATTTGATTTAATTTATACAAAAAAACTTTAACCTGTAAGATTTTTTCTAAAAATCAATGGCTACCCTGCTACAAATAAAAGTTGGAAAAAAATTATGTTAATGTCTTGATTAAAAATAAGTTGCTTTAGTATACTACACATCGGGGAAGTAGCTAGCTTAAAAAAGTTACGAATCTACAAAAATTAAAATATCTGAAATGACGCGTGATAATGTCGTCCTAGCGGGAACACAGCAACTTAAGCTACATCTAATGTTATTGAATTTAATTTGAAACTATGCAGTTATGTTAATACATCAAAAATGGAATTTTGAAGCACGAGTGATAACTGTATACAAGACAATTTATTTTGCTCCACACCAAATATGACTCTTTATGTGCTGCCACTTGTGTAAACCCAGAAAACATTCATTAAAAATAAGCATAAGAAAATCACAATTTATTTAACTCAAAAACATTTATATTGTATTCAAAGTCAAACATTTAACGTAGTCAATAGTAACAACAAGTTGTGCAAATTTTTGTAACATAAAATTGTATGATTTTGATTTATGAAGCTACAGCTCATATTAGAATCAATTTTGCAATGTAGCTTTTTGTCAAATTAAAGCTTTAACGCGCTAAATGTTACAATTTGGATGTAATTAATTCGTTTAATTTTTACGACACTAAAAATTCTAAAGAGTGCATATATGTCGAAATTATCTCTCAGGAGTGCGTAACTAAGTTTAAATGAATACTTAAAGCTAAGAAAGCAGAGTCTTTTTAAGCTGAAGTAAAAGCAAGTTTTTTCGCATATAAGTATACGTTTCTGTAGATTTGCAGAAACGTACCAAGCCACGTGCCTGCTACACATTAAAAAATACCTATCAAAATTTAATGTCTCAATTCTTAGACATCTTTGTTTGTAATAGTTTAAAGTAAAATATTAAAAAACAATAAAATAGTTGTGAACATCACAGAACGCTTATTATGAGCCTTCAAATACATTAAGCTTTATGTAGAAAAAACAACAAATTCAAAGATCGAGCTTCGAGAGTCTGAACGGCTGGCTGCAGGAGATGAAGGACGAGATGAACAAAGACGAGTTCGATGACGTGGAGTTCTTCATCGTGTCTAACAAAACAGATCTTAACCAGAGGTCCAGAGTGGACCCGATCGAGGCCAGGTTGTGGGCTGAAGGCAGAGGGTACAAGTACTTTGAGGTAAAAAATTGTTGAATTTTTTTTGATGGTTTACTTGAAGTGGCTGAAATTTATGGCCAAATTATTTTTTTTTCCAAAGCAGAACCATTATAAACTACAGTCACGTGTTCAAGTCAAAAATCAAATCTAGAATTCAGTTGGATGATAATTAAAATTCGAACAATTTAAATACTTAAATTAAATAAAAAATTTAAAGGACCACAACTCAAAAAGTAATGTATATTGAAAAAAAAACGTATGTTGGTCATATTAATATTTACAAGCTAACATTTTACAAAATGTTAAATAATTTATGACAGTTAAAAAAATATCTAAAAAATACTATATTTTAAGTCTTATTTTATTAATATCTCTAAATATTTTAAAAGATTTACAAAAAATAAATATGGTCTGTGTATATCAACAAGACCAACGTACATATATTTTTTTCAAAAATATTTTTTTTGAGTTGTGGTCCTTTTAATTTTTTTTTTAGAATTTAAATAGTGGGAACTTAAGTTTTCTGAATTTGAAAAGTCGTGCACCCGTAAAACTGATAGATTTTTTTTTGTAACTTAATATCACATTTTAACTAACTATTTTTTATAAACATTCAAAGGTGTCAGCAGCAACTGGCAAGAACATCAGCCACCTGTTCGAACAAGTATTCACCACACTACTGGACAAGCACCACAACTTCAACAAATCGGCCAATCAGCAGCCGGCGCAGCAGGGATGGACCAATGAGCAGGCGGAAGCCATCATCAGGATCAGGAATGGCAGGGACCACCACGAGAAGTTAGGGGTTTCCCCGCACGCCACCAAATCGGAAATCAACAAGTTTGTTTTCAAAACAATTTTTTTATTAAGTTTTGGGGCATTTAAATATACTGTAAATAATTATTTTGTAAATGAAAATTTTAAAAGCAAACAGAAGCACAAGACTAATTTAGAAATTGACAAGTTCCTAACATTTTTTTAAAATTTAGTTTAAACCTTTTTTTAATTACGGTTTCTTGATGCCTAATAATTTTTATAATATAAACTTTTTTATCAATAAATAAAAACTTATTTTTTCTAGTTGTTACAAAACACTGTGAAAATTTCTAAACCATGGCTTACAAAATAAAGATATGTACTTTTGTTTTTTTGCTTCAAAAAGTTTTTGTTAAGTTTAAACAGAATTAATTTTGCAACCAATAATTTATTATATATTCAAAAAGATGTTCAACAAATAAATTCAATAAACTGTTAAATATTCAAAAAAATTACCTAATAAATGAATTCAATAAATTGTTATATACTTTAAAAAAATAAAAACTATACCAAATTGACTTATCAATTACAATCAGGGCATACAAGAAACTGGCCATATTGTTGCATCCCGACAAGAATGTAGCGCCGGGTAGTGTCGACGCCTTCAAAACACTGGTCAACGCAAGAACCGCCCTCATGCAGGGCAAGTAGGTGTGGCGTCACGTATGACGTCATAGAAACTACATAGTATGACGTCATAACGATTTATTACCAGCTTCATTATTCATTAAAAATTTCGTTGTGAGGTCATTAGAAATAAGCAAATTGTATTTTTTGTTGATGGATAGTTTTTAAAAGTGCTTAATTAAATAAAAGTTTGTTTTTTTGAAATAAAAAACCGAAGTTTTATGTTTTAATATGGCTAAACTACAGTTATAGAATTTTAAACCATAATTATACATTTTGTACAATTTTTACTTTACATGGATCTTAATCATTTAAGGGCTTTTGTAAAGTTGTATATTTTTGTAATTTTCATATGAAATGTTCTAATTTGTTTTGAAATCCTCAATATTGCCAATAAAAAAAAATTGTCATATAGTTTATAGGCGTCAGACTATCAAACGTAATTAATAGATAACTTTGAAATCCAACATTGTAAAAGTTTAGTTCTCTCAGTATAAATAAGCCAGTAAAAATAATATACGGGTTAAAATAAACATTTATAATTAGCAAGTTTTCATATTTACAATAATTCACTAAAATAAAACTGTTTATTTTTTAATTGTATAAATCATTTTTTATTTGTCTGTAAAGTTTACTGACTGACTTGCATTTAATTGGTGCTTTTAAAATTTTTAAAATTTGCTCAGCTTTAAAGTTACCTCTTCTAAGTGTCTTCTTTATTGACCAGTTTTTTTAATATATTTAAGTTAAATAGTTTTATGTTTCAACTTTTTATGTTAAATGTGCTATTCTAACACAACTTTTGTATTTTGTTCAAATTTTGTTGCTATGTTTATAAAGAACATGTTTTATTACTTATCTTGAAATGTTTGAAAACTTAGATTATATAACAATTAACTTATGGTCATTTTATTGATGATTTAAGTAAATTTGATTCGTCTCGCAAAAGCTGTATTTTTTATCAAATGCTTTGGTACATATATATTTAAAACTGCTATAGTTCAGTATTAATATATGTTCTAATGCTCAATTTACGATTTCATATTTTACATGTGAAGTTTGGTTTTTACATTTGTTGTAACATTTTGCCTTCCTGCTTTGAAAAATCATAATTGATCTTTTTCATTATTAATGCTAAGAAAAATAAAAAAAAAGTTTTTGTGGTTAATGTGTTTCTTGTAAATTACAATTGAGATAATGAGTGAATTGCACATTGTTTATTATAAAGTTAAAAAATAAAAACTTTTGTTTTTATTTTTACTTTATAACTTTAAAAGTACAATTATCACTAAGTTGATTAGCATTTATTTTGTATAACTTTATAAGTTTCTGCAGTTTAAAAAAAAATGTTTGTGGTATAATAGTTTAAATGAAACTTTATTTGAAAATAAAAAGAAAAATCAAGCTAATTTTCAGACAGGCTTAGAAATACATAAAATAATATTTAACTATTTTTCGACGTTTGCTAAAGTTTTTTGTTCTTTATTAGAATTATTAGATAAATAAGTATAATTTTTTTCTATTTATTGTAAATTTGTTTTCTATTTAGTATATTTTCTTAGCTCATATAGCAATTTTCCTTGAAACATTAATTAATTAAAAACAAAATCTTCGGATCCTTTTTATGGTTTTGAGTTAAATACTAAACTTCTTAAACTATTCTAATGTTATTATAAAACTCAATACATTTTTGATAACTTTGGATAATATATTCGTGGGAACGGGTCTAAATTGCCCGAGGCAAAATTGCACAAGTTAAATTGTTTCACGAGAGTAAAAAGACTTAGAAAAAATTAAAAAAAAATTTAATAAAAAAAAACTTACCGAGGGTTAGGGGTAACAGTTATAGCAAAAATATAAATTAACTAAAAAAATTAGAATAACAAAAAATAGCTACCGACCGAAAGTAAGGGTTAGATGTAACAGTGACAGTAAAAACATAAAAAAAAATTACCAACCGAGGGTTAAGGGGTAACAGTGATACTAAATACAAATAAAATTACAAAAAAAAATAAGTCGTGCAAAAATTCTCCGAGCAATTAAACCCCTCGTGCAAAAGTATAAGCGTGCAATTTTGTCCCCCCGTGTAGTTTCATACGCTCGTGCAAGTTTGTATATTGTTGTTGACCAACTAATACTTTTTGTTAAAATAATTTAATTTAAATCTTGAGTGCGAAATTGTTAGTAGATAATAATGGGATTCACTGCAAGAACTTATGGGGCGCAGATTTTCGACCCAAGGTCGTGATAGGGGTGGGCAACGTTTTTATTCAGCGGGCCAAGTATGCAAAAAATTAGTACTTTGTGTGCCCAAGCGTTTTAATTTCTCCAAATTTACGAAGTTTAATTAATTTTTAAACCTATTTCGAGTAAATATTAGTTCCATGTGCAGCATACCGTCCTGGAAAAGACATTAAAGGTATCCAAATGGTGTACGACTCGATGACCAAAAGGTTTTTTTGTGCACCAGGTCCTAGGATCAAATGTTTTGAGCTTTTTTTTGTTGTTGTTTAATGAACTATAATTAATGAGACTATTTTTTACTGTATATAGATCAAGTATTTTGCAAGTTTTACAAAATACCTTTGATTATATTTAGTTTTCGTTTTAAAGTAAATAATATCAAGTATAAGTTTTAAAATTAAGCTGGCAAGTTATACTTGCCACTGGGCCGCAGTTTTACTTTTTGCTGGCCAGATTACACTTAAATTTGTAAACATTTGCATGCTGGATCTTAGTATGGGTCAGGATTGGTAACTTACAGCTTTTTAAAATTTGAGTTCACACTTGAGCTTAATAAATAATATCTACTTCATCGCTTTCTAAAGAAGATATCTTATAAAATGTTTTTTTTTTATGTGTTGCACACAAATACACTTTGTAACAATATCAGCCAGCAATTAACTTTTTTAATATAGTAATTCCTGCCCCTTGTAAACTAATAATTTAAAATTTTATGAATAGAAACTGAGTTTTTCACTACATCTGTAAGAGATAAATATTGTGAGTATGTGTATATACAAATGTTTATATATATGTATATATAAATACAACACTACGTTTTAAAAATGTAATAATTTAGCTGTTCTGTTAGACAGAACAACCCTTCAGTTTAATTATTAAAATAGTATCTTTTAAAACATAAATCTGCACAAAGTTAAGCAAAAACTTTAAGGATTGTTACGACACTAAAAAATTCATCAAAAAATATAAGACACTTCAAGGTTGCATAAACTTACAAAAAAATTAAAATTTAATCTTAAAAATTGTTTATATTTACTGAAAAGTTCATATGGTTATTTAAAGCTAGATTTGAGTTAAATTTTGAAATCTCAAGGTTTTCCATATTGCAGCCACGTTTTAGACTGTATTTGTTTTTTTGTTCGTGCTAAAATTTCGCAGTTAATGCTAAAAGTTTTATTTCTATCTTTCTAGTAGAAAATTTATTTCGAAAGCGTAGTTTTTATTTTGTTTTTACTGTCGTTAAAAGAACATTCTTGCTGTGTGTACCTACTTACGACTAACCTGATCACTTAACATACTGCTTGGTTTTCTCTTATGCTGCTATATAATATATATAACACTCGTTAATAAACAATTGCCATCCACCATGTACTTATCTCTGCAGTTTCATTGCTTTCGTTCCTCTACCTTGTTTTCTGACATTTTAAGACTATAAGAAATTATCTGGCTCTTCATGTCATGCACGAGTAGGATGTTTTCTATTGAAAATTTTATTACACGGGTGTGTTGGGCCAAATTTTCGGCTAACAATATCCAGGAACGGTTTACCAATCTTTATCTCTACGACAAACAAAATGGGGGCGTGAAGTACAGAATTTTTTAATCAATAAGAAGCAAAAACATACGCTTCTTTTTTTCTTGCATGTTTAAAAGCTTTCGATTTTGTGCCATTAATATTTTTTCATGGATGTATGGATAGTATTTGATTATTTATTATCAAAAATTTCTAGGAAGCGTTTTCCAAACCGCGTTAAACGCCTTTGCAGAATGAGGCATTGAAATAAAATATACTTCTTTTTCTTTTCTTTTACAATATTCATTTTTTTGGCTATAGGAAACGTGCTCTTATAGCTTCCTGGTAGCGTTGGGTTGTTTTTCTTAAAAATGCTTTTACTTCTAAAATCTTTTTGAGGTGCTTATTCACTACGGGATATATTTTGACATAGTTACTAACAATTTCGTTATTGATGAGATTTCAATTTTTATGAATTAAATGGTGTAATAAAATTAATGTATTAGTCTACCAATAAATTGGAACCGTTTAAATAATTGTTTTAATAAAAATTACTACTATCACGCTGTACAAGTGTTTAAAAAAGTGGCAAATCTAAATAAAAAGGTTTTTCAAACGCATTTTACGATTGATGCAAAAATTATAACATTATTAACCTAGGCTGATATAAAAATAATGACAAATGCTTTCTGGCTTATTGAACGTTCTTGTATTTAATAACGATAGACTTAATTAAGTAGCCCATTATACTTAAATTATGAAAACAATACTTTGTTTAAACTTAGTTTATTACACAACAAAAAGAAAAAAAAAACACAACGAAAAGTACACATTCATATGTAATAACTACATGTCATAACGGTATATGACGTATAAAACCCTTAAGAGAAAGAATAAACACTTGTACTCACTCAAAGAGTATAGAACGCATTTAAACCAATCAAATCAGCGTTATTCAGAAATTATTGAACCTTCTCTTTTTCTTTTGTATTTTTGCTTCCCTTTCCAATTCATCATCACTGAACGGCAATTGATTCAGAGGCATCTCCCGATCACATTCAACGGAAGCATCCGTCGCGGGTCTCTCCTTGTCCACACTGTCCTTGGAGTAAAAAGTGTTCTCCACGTCGTCTGGGATGCAAAAGACTTGATCGTTCACCTTCAAGCCTTCGATGGATCTGGTGGGTACGAGATACGTTGGTTGCATTTCATATCCGACCAACTCACCAATTTTTCCCAGGATCCGCTTGTTCTTCACTAAGAGCAACGTGTTCTTATCAAGTGCGTTATCGGTTGCAATTGCCAGGACGTTTACCCCAATACGAGTAATGGATTCAATGTTCCCTATCAGTAAAGGAGTTTTATCAGTGGGGTGATGCTTGATATTGGCGGGACACTCTCTTGCAAACTTTTCAGCTAGCTCCTCCCTTTTTATGTAAGTCATCCTATTACTTTTATATAATTCTAAGAAATCTAATTCCAAACCATTGTCCGGTAAAGGAGTAATTTCGTATGGTGAAGGAATGTCAACGTCAGTACCTGAGTCAGACGAGCTCTTGTCTTCTGCTGCATCAGCTGAGTTACAATCAATTTCAGGTCTAACTGGGCCAGATTCAGCATGATTCAGGGCCTCTGTATGATTCAAGTCATCATGGTTGTTGGAATTCTCTTCAGCTTCTACTTGGTCACTATGTTTTGAACCTACTGAAATTTTTATTTCTCCATCTGCTGAACTGGATACTTCTTCATCTGAGCTACCGCTATAACCTTGAATTAGATCCATACCTTTAGACGTATTTATACAGAAAAAGCTAAAATCGTTGAAGTTATTTAATTGCTTAAAAGAAAAAGTTTATAAAAACTAACTTGATCTGACTTACTAATTACAAGTAAAGTAGGGTATTATGTTTACGTAGTTATTAACTGAACAAGCTTGAAATTTATTTTGGTGATCTACTAAATACCAAATACTTACAATATAACATTTAAAACTTATAAAATTTCCATAGTCATTTTTGATTATGTTTGTTTTAAACATAAATTTAGATTTAGATTTAAATTAAAGGTATACTTTTTATACAGTAAAAATGAGTTTGGTAAGAAATTAAAAAAAATAATTAAGATTAAAACTAAATATTACTAATGTTTAGTTAAGTATTTGTAAAGGTTATATTTTGGTTTTAAATTGTTCTTATATAACATATATTCCCATAAAATTATACTATTTATCTTAATAAAAAACAATTTAGAGTATTTAAATTTTCAGCAAATAATTTAAAAGTAAAGAGCTCTTTAATGAGTTAATATTTATATCACAATTGCCTTAATCGAAACTAGATTAACGCTACAAGCAGTATTTTTGAATATATATGTCGAGAAAAAAATACTATACCTAAACCAACCAATTATTACGATTTTATGAATTATGAACTTAAACTCATAAAATAAAAAAAATCATAAAAAAACCCAATTAAAGCCAAATTGTGAAAAATGTTGACAGTTAGTAAAAAAAAAGTTCTAGTCGTTTATACACATATTATTTATACGATATGTAATTATCATTATTTTTTTTTACTCAAACTCATTAAATATAAAAAAAAAAAAAAATTTCTAAGAGGTCCCACTCAAAAAAACACAAATCCAATGATATTTTTTAAATTAAAGACAAAGGACCTTTCTCTAGAAAAAAAAAAGTTTTTAATTAGCTATTAAGATAACGAAAATAATTAGATCCAAAGTTTTGACATTTAAAAAAAAATCTGCAAGCTACTTCATACTCTTGTTTATAAAGTTGGTTATTACAAGTATTGTTAAATTTTTTTTTTGTATTCGGTAGGAAGAAATTTAAATAATTTATTTATAAAAACTTTCCTTATAAAGAGGTTTCTTTTGAAGTAAAATTTATCAAAATTTACAGCAATTTTATTAACAGTTCCGGACAGCAGAACCTTTATTTTTTGTTGATGTGATATTCCGACTAAAAAACTGCCCAGCATAAGTTATTCAACTACTGCACATCAAATGTTGTGTGTAAATGTTTTATACAAAACTAGATTAATAAAATGATAGTTTAAATTCTTAGTTCAATAAAACAATGTTGCTATAGTAACTTCTTGAAGCTGGTAAAAGTTAAATTCAAATGATCAGTTTTTAGTGAATTATAAATTAGAACTTTGATTATAAACTTCAACACTTTTACTTTAGAGATGACTCTACTTTTTTTGAAATACAATGATAATTTTAAGAAAAAAATTATAATAGTATTTAGATATAACTAACTATTCTTTTATTATAATTTATCTATGATACAGCAAAAGAAAAATACATTTTTTATCTCATGTTAATAAACTTTTTACAAAACGTTTAAAGTCTGTGTAACCTCTTAAAAAACAAGAATATTTATGTGAGTGTGCATACATGGATGATATACTTAAAAACCAGTCTGATGTGCATATTTACTGCTTTAGCAAAAAAGAATAGTTTTTATCATTTTATTTTTATCTTAATTAAAAGCTTTGTTTTCTGAATCTTATTTTAAAATGTTTGGATAAGATGGGTTAAAAATTAAGGTTTTAGAAGTAAAGTTTGGTGATCCAGCAAATATGCAATGCAGAATGACTCTCCATTGTATAGTGTTAATTTATATTTTTTGTTACATAACATACTTGTATATTTTTTTAATAAGTTTCAAATTGAGTTCTTAAAGCTATAATTACCTGATAATATTAAGAAAACATTAAAATTATTTTTTTACTTCAGTAGAATTGATAAATACAATTTAATGTATTGTCGGGGACTACCAAGATAATCTAAATTATTGATTTTTTTATTCCTAGTTAGATTAAAATCATTTTAACTCAGCAAAAGAAGCTTTTACTATTTAATTTTAAGGTAGTTTGAGATATTGAAACTATCAGGAGATGTCATAAATTATTTATAGTTATCAAAAGTGTTAAATATTATCGGATTTAATTTCTAATTATTTTTTTTGCCGAAGATGTACAATTTAATCGCGAACTTAAATGTCTTTTTTCACATAAAATTAACATTTTATGTTTTTAGTTTAAAAAACTAGTTAAGACTTTTTATGTATGTTAAAACACGTAGACTAGTAAGAATTTTTTTATAAATCTAAAGCTCTTTAGGATTAGGATAAACAATAAAAATAATTTAATACTACTTAAAAGTTTATTGAACACAAAATATCAACGAAACAAAAATAAAAAGTGTCCTGTATAGGACTTCTTTCTTAAGCACGTTCACCACGGATGCGACGGGCAAGTTGGATGTCCTTCGGCATGATGGTAACTCTCTTGGCATGAATGGCGCACAAGTTAGTGTCTTCAAACAGTCCGACCAAATAAGCTTCAGAAGCTTCTTGAAGCGCTCCGATGGCTGCGCTCTGAAACCTCAGGTCTGTCTTGAAATCCTGAGCGATTTCACGCACGAGACGCTGGAATGGCAGCTTGCGGATCAAAAGCTCGGTGGACTTCTGGTAGCGACGGATCTCGCGAAGAGCAACGGTACCTGTAAATATGTATATTTTATAGATTTTGTCTATGAGGAGCCGATAGTAAGGTGATAAAATTTATACGTGCTATTATCAGTAAAGGAAACATCTATTACACATGGGCGACTGTTTTTTAAGTTTTATTAAGGCGTTTTGCAAATTATTTAGTGGAAATTTGGTCCATAAGAAAAGTCAAGTGTTTAGATGTGACTTTAGACATGAATTTAGAAAATATGTTTTATCTAAGGATTATTAAGAATTAATAAAAAACTATTTTTTTATTTTTGGTATATACTTTAGTCAGCTTGAACACAAAAAAAATGAATTAGATAAAAAAATAACAGACTATATTAAACTAACTATAAAATGAATACACGAAAATATTATACAAATATAATATGTACCTGGGCGGTAACGATGAGGCTTCTTGACGCCTCCGGTGGTTGGTGCACTCTTGCGTGCAGACTTGGTGGCAAGTTGCTTGCGAGGAGCTTTTCCTCCGGTTGACTTGCGGGCGGTTTGCTTGGTACGGGCCATTGTGTATTATAGTATTTATTTATGTCTAAAAAGTATTTTTAACATTTACTAAATAGCATAAAACTAAACAGTTATGAAATGAAGATACATAGTACTATTTGTAGTATTTTTCACAAGACTTTCCAAAATAAGATAACATAAGTAAGTCTAATAACTAAAATTATCCATAAGTTGACATAAGATAATCTTAGTAAATTCAATTTTTCCGTTGGTGGCATAGAATTACTAATACTATTTTAAGTAATATTAGTTAGCAATAAAAATAAACAATTTTCAAAAACATTAATAACTTTAATTATTTAAATGAAGGTAATGATTACTATTTAAAATTAACTAAGATTTTCAAATAAGTGCAGGACTTAGATAACTTTAAAGATCTCAAACTTTAAACAACTACAGTATCCCACATGAAGCGAGTTAAAAAAACAAGTTGATATTTTTTGATTTAATTAATATTTAATTTGATTGGTAAGAAGTTCAAAATGATGTTTTAAGATTTTATTATAAATAATCGTGTTCTATTACTAAAACTTCATTCATTCTACTGACCTTTTTAAAATTAAAGTGTACGGAATATAGTTGTTACTTCACACTGAAGTGAGCTTATTTTATCTGCTCTTCATGCATACAATTCATTACAAAAAACTTAGGAAGTTTTTTATAACTTTTATCCATTACCTTTTAAACGTGTCTAAATATTTAAACATAAACTTTTCTATCAACAGAAGCCTAATTTTTGGAAAAAATACAAATTAAACCTGATCCTTTCTTAACCACAACCTAATTGTACTGATGCTAGTTAGTATTATAACCTGAATACATAACTAATTCCTGATGTACAATACACATTTTCAAAGAAGCTTTAGATTAATTTTATAATCATTATTGAATTGCCATAATTCAACTTTACATTTACTATATGTGAATTAATTTAAGGTAAATTAAATAAGTTTAAACCCCATATTTTTTGCTGTATGGGTAAAATATCAAACGCTCTTAAATGGGCAAATAGTAAATTTGCGTATTGCTGCTAGAAAATTAAATGCGAGCTTTATTGTAAAAATTCTCTAAATCTACTGTTAAAAAAAATGCACTCTATAGTAAAAAATATAAGAATGTGATATTAAAATTGATAAATACTGCTTTTAAAACAAAATGTAATATACTCGTATTTTGGGTAAAATATTTTGTCGGTCTAATTTAACTGTTAACTTAAGGATAGTGATTCTTACCTGATGTCATTATGTAGGGTACTAATTAAAAACCATAATTAAATTTATACTTAAAATTTTTAATTTATACCTAATGCTAAATTTAAGCAATACTTAAGGCTACTCTATATAAAAAAAGTTATGAAAATGAATGATTATATTCTAAATTTAAAAATAATTGCAAACATTAATAAATATATAATTAACCTATGAAATTATGGTCAAAACTTGTACACAAAATTTAATTTAAAAAGATAATACTTTAAGAATGTATAAAAAAAAAAAAAAAACTTATCAGAGCTTAGATAAAAGGTACTTATAAAAAGTAATATTACTAAAAAATATTCTATAAAACACAAAACACCAAGTTTACTGCAGCAAGCTGTGACTAGAATGCCTCCTGTTCCAACTGTTGAGAGTTTATATGTGGCTGCAATAGAAAAATGCTAACTTGCATCAGTAAACTCGTGACAGCTCTTTATTTTCTTCTTATCTAAACTTGCATCAGTATTACACGTAGCCTTACGACTTACGAGCTATTTTATAAAGGCTTGGATAAACAGGAAATGTAACTTAAAACTTTTTTTGATTAAAAAAAACATAAAATTTAAAAATTTAAAAATAGATCTAAATGGCTTCACATTGTTCTGTTTATCAATAGAAACCTAGCTTTTTAAAGAAATTAAAACTCAGTTGAGCATGTCAACAATGCTTAAACTAGACTGAGTTTAACCTGAGTGAGATGAGTTTTCAAAACGTGACATATTCAACTTCAACATTCCTCAAATACAACCTAATGAAAATATTTAAAAAAATTCTTAGAGTAACTTGGTACTTACTTTAAGTCTTAATGTTTTAACTGTGTAAAAACTTTATGTAGATTTAGCTAAGTTGAATAAATCTGAACTAATTGGGTTTAGTTAATCGAAGTAATTAAAAATAATACTTTTGTTAACAATTTATTTTAAGGTATTAAATCTATCCTGAGATGATAAAAAATAGTTTTGATAACTAAAACTTTTCAGAAGTTAGCTGATATAATAATAGACAGCTATTACTAGTTTTTTAAAAGTTCATAGAACAAATAAACCACATAAAATGTTAACTTACTTGCTTAATTATCTTAGCTTAAACTTTATCTTTCTACAATTGCAGCAAAGTGCACTGAATCTTTTTAATAATCTGTCTTAATTACTTTTTACGTTTTTGATAAAATAATAATTTTTCAAAGAAACTTTAGGCTAATTTTATACTCATTTTTGATCCAAAATGATTAAAGTGAGTCTAAAAATGGTTGAACTTAATCCTTTTTAGACAAAGTTTAGTATCTAAGGCTGTTTGATAAGCAACTACTAACTGGGTTTAAAGTTGTCTAAGGAGTTTAAATTTTTAAGTACTGGATATAAGTTTGTCTACTAATGGATTTAAATTGTTAAGAGTTGACATAAACTAATTTGAGTTACTAAAATTTAATAGCTAACTCAATTTAAGTTTAATTAAAGGTTTGCAAATAGTCTATCAAAAAGTTAATAAATTATTTATTAATTTGGCTCTCTATTTCAAGATTGAGCACTATTACTCATTTGGTTTTCCAAATTATACAAAGTTAATATATAAACTTAACTGTTTTACAGCCGTATCTTATGCATACTAGTGCTAATTTATGTTCTTCCCTGAATAAAAATTAATTCCTGATGCAGTGCTCCATATTTCAACAGATATTTTAAACTAACTTGATACTTACTTGTAAACCAGAATATTTTTATTTTTAAATTGAACTTTGTTATTTTTATAAAAATATTAGCTTAGGCTAAAAAGTTAACAAATTTATTGAAATTTTATTTTAAATTGATAAATGTTAGTCTGAGTTACAAAAAGTTTTACGTCTCTGAAAATTTTCACATATATATGCAGTTTTCTAAATTTTATTTAAAGCTACGACAGAAAAAAAAATTAATACTGAACAAAATAACTGTGCACTGGAAAAATTCTAGACATTCCCCTGCCCTGAATATATCTCAAACTTCTGATGAAATAATTTATTTTATCAAAAAAATATATATACTCATTTTTTAAGCCAAAATGATTTTAGTGAGTCTGAATGATTGAAATTTATCTTACTTAGATCAAAGTTAGTCTTTAAGCTAAGCAATAGAAGTTTTTACTCTTTTGACATATGTTAATCTATGTCATTGAAGTTATCCTAAGATCACAATTCGTAGTCAAAATGTTTTTTAATCACTATTAGTTAGCTTTAACATATGTTAAAAGTAAAAGTTTGCAAAATACCAGTTGAATTTAACTAAATGAAGTATAAACTTAAATTTTATTCCTGACTAATTCTTAGAACTTGCTAACTTAAATTTGAACCTTCTTTAACCTCAACCTGAGTATACTAATTAGTACTTCACCCTGACTATTTTAAAACTTCCTATAGGAAACTTTGAATATATCAAAGGAATTTATGAGCCAAAATTACTTAATTTAATCCAATAAGGGGTCGAAAGGTCAAAAAAGGAACGATTTTTATGTACTTCAAAAACATATTTTTAAATAGTTTTTATTGGACAAAATAATATTAGGTAATAGGTTTTACTTAAAAGATGACACTAAAGTTATAATTTATATAATAAGTTAGTTGAAAAAACTCTGAATTAGGTTTTGGTTGTAAAAAGATCAAATTTAAATTAATAAATATAGGCAAAACGTTAATGTTTTACATGGTTAATTAATTATTAGCATTTTTAAAACTTATAAAAACTGTCTTTTACTACTTAGGCTAATTTATGATAAATTTTAATTACCCAACACTGATTTTTATAAACTCTGGATAAATTTGATAATTTAGACTAAACTGTGAATCACTAGTTTAATCTTCAATTACTTAGATTAACTATATACAATTAATATAAACTGATTTGTTTTAGATTAGTAAACATACATTTATTAGAAAGTTAAATCAATTAGATTTTTTAAATCATGATGGCTGAAAAGTGAGTATCAAGTTACTCTAAAATTTTTTTAAATGTATAAAACTTCATCTTAAAAGTTATTAATATCTATGGTAAAACACAAGCTAGAATTAGATTACTTGAATTTTTTTAACATTTTTTAATATTTTCTTTACCATCACTTTTACCCCTAACCCTTACCCTCGGTTATTAACTTTTTTTTCTTTTATCAATTTATCTTTTAGTTTTTTTCCTGTTTATTTTTTAATTTCTGTTTTTTATTTTACTCTCGTGCAAAAATGTAACTCGTGCAAGTTTGTAATAGCTGTCTAACACTAATTTAGCCAACTTATGATAAATTTTAGTAACTCAGCATTATTATTTTTACCCTACACTAAATTGTTAACATTGAGTGTTATCTTTAATTACTTAGATTAATAATGACTAATTATTGCAAAATTATTAAACTTAGCTTAGATTAATACACATATAAAAATAACAATAATAAAACTAAATAAACAACCTAATTGTTTGGTTGGGATAAATTAAAACTTAGTAATATTTTCTAAATAGTTTATTTTTACCGCTGACTTGTACTATTTTTATTATTATTTTTGATAAGTTTATGTCAACTATAAAAAAAATTCAATTACTGAGACAATTATCAATTATAAATACTTTTAACTAATACTCCTATAAAATCCTAACCGAAATAAAATTAATAAATTAAACTTACTCATGTTATCTTGGAAAATTTTGTTAAAAGTATTACAAATAATACTATACCACTTAATTTCATAATTACTTAGCTTAAGGCTAAAAATATTTATAGACATAAATAAGTACTAATATACACAATGGCCCGTACCAAGCAAACCGCCCGCAAATCCACTGGAGGAAAAGTTCCTCGCAAGCAACTTGCCACCAAGTCTGCACGCAAGAGTGCACCAACCACTGGAGGCGTCAAGAAGCCTCATCGTTACCGCCCAGGTACGTTTAAATATTATGTATGTATACTGTTAGCGTATACTATAGCGTATATATTTAACTTATACGATATTTTATTTTGAGTATTTTTTTTTATTTATGTTCATACTGATGAGATAATACAAATTCATTTATTAATAAGAGTTTTTTAATGTAAAGTATTTTTAAATTATCCTTAGATCAGCGGTTCTTAAGCTGTGGTAATTTAACCCCTTCGGTAGATTCCCTTGATTTAGGGAGTAAATGCTTAAATATAATTTATGTTGTTTTATATTTATTAATTATCTTCTAATTTAGAAGTTAGTTATAGGACTTTTATGAAGTTAAATGAACTCTTCAAATTTTACTAATTTTTACACTTAAAAAGCTTAAGGTTAAAAGATTTTTTTTACCTTACAGTTAAACAATATTTTTTAAATTAGGGAGATTGAGTATTTGGTAATAACTTTAAAAAAAAAATAACATGAAAAAATATCAAAAACCGCTGCCTTAGATTATATAATAATGACCACTGAGATATTTCCTAAATTCTAGTCTAAAATGACAACAAAACACTTAATTATTCTTATGGACCAAATTTTTCCAAAATAATTATCATATAGGCTCATTTAGTAGCAATTTTTAAAAATAGTCGTCCAAGTGTAACAGATATCCCTTCTCTTCGAGATAATAACAAATACAAATTTACCACCTTACTAACGGTTCTTCGTATGTAAAATCGCTCTTAAACGGTGATAACACTTAGTTTTAAATATTTTAGATAGTTAATTATTTATTATTTATATTTTTTAGGTACCGTTGCTCTTCGCGAGATCCGTCGCTACCAGAAGTCCACCGAGCTTTTGATCCGCAAGCTGCCATTCCAGCGTCTCGTGCGTGAAATCGCTCAGGATTTCAAGACAGACCTGAGGTTTCAGAGCGCAGCCATCGGAGCGCTTCAAGAAGCTTCTGAAGCTTATTTGGTCGGACTGTTTGAAGACACCAACTTGTGCGCCATCCATGCCAAGAGAGTTACCATCATGCCGAAGGACATCCAACTTGCCCGTCGCATCCGTGGTGAACGTGCCTAAGAAAGAAGGCCTATACAGGACACTTTATTTTTTGTTTTGTTGATATTTTGTGATCAATAAACTCATAGGTATTTCCAAAGACTTTCTGTATGTATGCTAAAAATCTTTACTTAATATATTTATATTAAATCAACTAAGCTGTTTAGCCTAAGGGCGGTAACGTTTTTAATCGGCGAGGAGTAACAATTTAGGCATCATGTTTCGGAATGCCGGATACTAATTTTATGGTTCCATTTAATCATTATTAGAAAATTGTTTTAACTCACAAAAATTTCTCAAGTTTGATGTTTTAACTTTTTTTATGTATTCAGAATTTCGTATCTATTAGAACAATGAGCATAATTAAAACTTATTTTATAAATACAGTTATCCTTAAAAATTACTCGAGTGTAACGATTTAGGCTAAAACATACAAATTCAAAGTATTTGGAATCATCTATTTTGTGCAACACAATAGTTTAATTCAATTAGAACTTTTTGTATTATTGATCTTGGCGGGTTTATTTTAAAAATGTCAGGGGACCAGTCATTTTCACTCCGCGCGCCGTACTTTTCCCATTCCTAGTTGGACTAAATGCATAAAATTTTGGTTTACTGTGGTAAAAAATATTTAAATTTGCGTTTACTTTGTATATCTCCAGCTCAAAATAAAACTTATAATGTGTATAAGATAAATTTACGAGTTTTGATAACTAAGAGCAACCAATGTCAACTTCTGGTAGTTTTAATATCTCAAACAGTATTATATTCAAATTGAAACAAATTTCCATTGCTTAGCTTAAATCAGATTTTTCCAAAGTGTGCCATGACAGAAATTTAGGGGACCATGAGCTGTAAAGGGGCCACAGATAGGCCATGAGCTTACTTGTACTAAATATTCTGAGTTGTAGGTGAAGAGCAAAATAAAAGGTTTTGGTGTTTTAATGGTTGTTTTTTGAGTAATCTTGTTTGAGGGCACCAAAGCTTTTTAAACTTCTGTTTAGGGAGTCTTTTGAAAAGAAGTTTGGAATACCTTGGCTCACACTAACTTTTATTTTGATCGGAAAAAAAAAGTTGGTCATCAATCTAGGTTCACTAAATAGTTCTGGACAATACGTTAAACTGTATCTATAGTGTTTGACTTGAGGTTACATGACAATTTAAATTTAAACACTTTATTTTCCAAGAGCTAAAGTTCTTGAAAAATGTTTAAGCTATTATATCTAAAATATAATAAATATTCGAAAGAAAAAACTTTTGTAATTTTATCAACAGCTACATGTCCTTTGTTCTTTTTTTATTTGAAGAGAAAGGAAGTGTTTTATTGTTATTAAATGTTAATGTGTTTAAAAAAGGATTTTAGCTATATCTCAAAAAGTGTTTGAAACTAAAAAAAAAATTAAATAGTAACGACTTATTATAGTTTTGTTTAAATCAAAGCACAACTAAATAATTTTTTTTTATGTCGTTTAGTAGGGTATAAATGCTTTTCATTTATTTTTTCATGTATGATTAAAACGTACCTAAGTAATATAACCGGTTTAATGTTTTTTAAAATGACTTTGAAAGTCTTATTTGTCTTCAAACTACTTATAAAAAATAATATAAAAAGCAAACGCATTAAACTTAATAATTTTAAAACTTTATACTGATAATTAAAAGGCTTTGAAAAATACTATCACTAATGCGTGTTTGTGTTATAAGACATACTTCTATTAAATAGCAAACCGATAAGTATGCAAATAAAAAAAAATACAAATTTTGTTTAGAAGATAACTTCTTTACCTCGTAATAAATAAATCTTTTGTCCCAAACGACATAAAAATATAAGAGTTTTACTAGTTCTAATTAAGGTTTAGTTTACTAGGTTTAACTAGTCCGATTATATAAATATGTACGTTTTGGTTAAATGAAAAACACCGAATCTTGCGTGTAGCACAAAAATTTTCGGCCTTTAATTATTTTTTAAAAGCTTGAAAACAACTTGCCGAAAACAAATAAAACGATGTGTTTTTAAAACATAAAGTTTTAAACGTGCTCTTAGTTTAGCTTTTCGTACAAAATGTGCTTAATAAATGCTACTTTATTTACAATATTTCTTTAAAAGTTAAAAAAAAATATACTTTAGTTTTCGTAATTTTTTTGAAAATCCCTTTAAAAAAAATTAGTACATTAAAAACAAAGTTGTTGATATCAAAAGCACTAAAATAAAACACTTTTTTGTAGTTGATAATATTGAGTCATTATATATACGTGAAAAAACGATTAAAAACGATTTGCACTTTTCAAATGATATAAGTTTGAAAATTGCAAACAATAAAACTTAATTGTTTACTTTTCTTTTAGGTTTTAGTTTAAAGCTTTTATAAAATACTAAGAACTTAAACAAATTTTTAAACACGATGATGACAGTAAACTCGCTAGACGAAAACATAAACGAGCATTCAAAAGGTATTTAATTTCTGAAGTTTTCATGACAACTAACCTACAGTCAAATCATGACAGCATAAGTTTTATAACATCATTCGCGTAAACCTCAAACACAAAATTTACTGTTCATAAAAACCACTTGTTTTTGATGTCATATATACAACCGCTCTACATAACGTGATCACGCTGAAATGCTTGAAATATTTTACGCGGGAACGTTTTAGACGAGCGCGTTGAACCGTAACGCGATTAAATTGCTCCGGGCTTCACATTCACATTGATAAGGGTTTTCCAACATCAATTAATTTGTTCAGTCTGTGTTGATTACTTGTGTAAAATATTGATATGTTGGAAATAAACTAGCTAAGAGCTTAATAGTAGTTTTTTTCAATCTATTTTTAAACTAGATAAGATAATGCTTAATTTAAACACCAAGTAAATAGGTGTTTGTTAAAATATAGATTAGTTTTAAAAAGTTTAGTTGTGTTTTAAGCATTACGTTTATTTGAAATTTAACTACCGATCGAAAATGACGTTACTAAAAGCTTTTTTTTTTGTTTTATCGAGTCAAAGCAACCATAAATTAAAGTAAACAAAGATAAAAATCTTGTTTAGGTTTTCTTTTTTCAAAAATTAAGTTCAATCTTGTATTTTGTTAATTTGTGTTTATTAACTATTGTACTTTTAAAATTTAAGATTATTAGTTCTAAAAAGAAGTCAGTTTAATAGAATAATAAATACTTTAAGCCTTTTTACCTTTAGAAAAAAGACAAGAAATAGAAAACAAACAAGTTTCAAAGTTGAACGGTTTCCAAACTAACAGTAAAACAACTTCTTACTGCATAATTTTTTTCTTAGTTTCTATTTTGATGAAAGAAGCATATTTTGCATTGTATACTTATTTTACTAAATTAGATTAAAAAAATTTTGACTGAAATTGTTGCTTGTTAAACTATGTTGTATTAAAGTAAGTTCAATGATAAGTACAAATTATATGTTATTTTCAAAATAGCTTAAAAACCGTGTTTTAAATAACACTAGTAAGTTTTTATTTTATTATCATTGAACAGTTATAAATCATAAAACCAATATAATAAGCAAAGCTATGTAAAACCGTAAAGGTTCAGCGTTACGACTTACTCAAAGTTAAACTATGAGCATAATTTCAACCTTTCATACCAAGAAGGTATCTTTGGAAAGTCTTTTAACTAAAATTAAGCAGCGAAAAAAAAAAACTAGAGAGGTCATTGTCTAACGGTTAAGCTTTACTTTATTGTTGAAGTAAATCACTTACCTCCTTAAATTAACATGAAGTAATCGGCTATTTGACAAACTGTGGTTATGTGGTTCAAACTGAAGTTTTTCGATGACAGTTTATCAGCTTTAAAAACTATTAGAGCAAGGTACAAAGTTTGAATTATTTTATAGCAAAAGTTTACAATTATGTTCATTATTTTTGTTTGTGTACTGTAATGACTGTTTTATATTTATTAAGATACACGTTTGTTGTTGTACATATATTTTTAGTTTCGAACAAAACTACTTTAACACACTTATTTAGTGTTTATGGCCCGTACCTCATAAAATGCTTTTATGGACTACATTTTTTGTAGACTTTATTATGAAAAACAACGACTTACTATCAACTTTTCTTTCTTAGTTTGATAATAAGTTGTAATGGCTGATAGCGAAGTTATCGAAGAGCGGTTGAAACAACTAAGAATAGAAGCAGCTATGAAAATAAGCGATGAACAAAAAATTAGAATATTTCTGTTTATTGGTTAGTTTACGTTTTCTGGTGTTGTTTTTTGATTAAAAAGTGTTTTGTTGACGATAGTTAATCAATTAAAATTTAACAATCGTAAAGAAATTACCATTTAATTTTATAAATTTAAAGATTGTGAAAAAATATTAATTTTTTTACCATAAAATATCATTAAGTTGTCACTTTAAAGTATTGTAAACAAATATTATACAAATAAATAAAACAAAATTATAACGAGGAATTAAGTTTTTTAAATACTTATAAAAAAGCATTTTATTTGCAATATCTCGCGGTAATTGGTGAAGGCGATGTGCTTTAGTATGTTGTAAATTAAGCACGTTAGATCTAAGATGCTTCTTTGACTTAAGCTCTACGATACCAATCATTATTTTTATTATTCTTTTGTGTTTGATTGTAGTATTTGTATAGTGTGATGTAGTAATCATGTATCTTTGTGCTATTTAGTTCATATAAATTAAAGATTTTTTTTTCTATTTGTATATCAATCTTAAATACTAACCCGTAAGCAACCCCTTAAATGCAACCCCATCAATTATATTCTTTAATATAACTCCCCTTCAGGCTTGAGCATATGGATCCCTGCATTAGTGCTGTTCTTGTACTTCTACGTGAAAGATTTCAACCGCATGAGGGCGCTGAAGAGCGTAAGGAAGGAGGAGGTTGCTAAGCAACAGGTAGAGGAGGAAGTTGCTAGGAAGTGGAGGAGCAAGTCCCTACACTGGTACGAAGTTCCCGCAGAAGATCAAGTTATTGTTGAGTAAGTTGGAAGTTTATTAAAATAGATTTCCTAAGTTTTATTCTGTATTACTATTTTAACTTAAATCTAATACCTCAAATTAATACCTTAAATCTAATAGCATTTTTATTTGAGTATATAAAAAAATATATATTTTTTTCATTCACTTGTAAAAATTAAAGTTGAAATCTTTTAAAAGTTGCTTATGACATGAGCATATTAAAGTTCTATTGCTTGTTGTTTTTTATCTAGTTATTTTAATCAGAATATTTTTCATCAATAGACCATACTGTACTTCGTTTTACTCTGTAACTTAATTAGTTTATATATACGAGAGCTTTTATTCAAAAATGGTGTACTATGGGCATTTGGGTGCATTAGTTACCCCGACCCTCGAGTTACTAATGAATTTGTTTTCAGCATGGGGAATCACTTAAAAAAACAATACAAAAAGTTTTAGCTTTCTAGCTTTTACCGCCGTGGCGCACTTTACATTTTTCCGAAAAAGACCCCTAAATTGCAAGATACCTTAAAAATTAATTTTCAAATTTTTAGCTACAACTGTATAATTATGTAGCAATCATAACAAAAACACATTTTACGCGTTTTAAGATGATTTGAAGAAAGTTTTATGGAGGCATGTTTAGATTTTCTTTACTTTTATAACATTTTTCGCTAAATTTTTTTTTTTTTTGAGAAAATCAAGAAGTTTCTCGACAAAATTTTCTTCAAATGGTTTTAAAACGCAAACATTTTGTTTTTGTGATGATTGCTACATGTACAAAATTTTCAGCTAAAAACTTTAAGGTTGAATTTTCAAGGTCCCATACAATTTACACAGGGTTTGTTTTCAGAAAAATTTAAAATGCGCCACGGTGGTAAAAGCTAGGAAGCTAAAACTTTTTGTGTTGTTTTTTTATTGACATTCCCCATGCAGAAAAAATTATCGTTGTGATAATTCACCCAAACGGGCATAAACAAACTAAAGTTAATCTAGAAAACGCTTTAAAATAAGTTTCAGTCTAACAAGAATTTTTTATTCTTCATTTAGGGGAAATTTTAATTAGTTAATTAGTTCTATATGGTAAAATTAATTTAAAACTTTTTTTTTATCAAGTTGTACAGTAGGTATTTTTTTTTTAATTTTGATACTTGAGTTAATTTGTATTAGTCAATATTTTATAGAAACTTTTTTATCGGTATTAAGAATTTATACTTTATATAAATGTATTATACTTTAAATAATATGTAGCGTGTATAGAACTATAGCGAGTATTTATTCTTAAAGTAGTTTTTGTCTTTTTATAATAAGCACATATCATTTTTTCTAATTTATTTCAGTTAGACGTTAAAACTCTTTTTTTATATGTGTTATTTCATCTATTAAAATTTATTTACATAGACCAAGCTACACTTTATGCTTTTTTTTTACTGTTATATAGAACATTTTTAGCAAAATAGTTTACAAACATTTTAATTAATTTTTTGTTAAAATTGAATTATAATTTTTTTTTGTAATTTTTTCTATTGTTGAATATGAGCTGTAACGTTTTTTGATGTTTATAAAATTTAAATGAATTAAACAAGAATAACTTTTATAGTAAAACTGTGTAATTTTATTTGTTTTTGAGGACAGTTTCTGAATAAAACAAATAGTTATATAAGTTTTGATTAAGTTTACTAACCTTTTTTAGTTTAACTGAACTTTAACAAGTTTTAACTATAAGAGTAAACTTAGATTTAAAGGGGTATTCTATTTTTAAATATAGCGAACAAATCAACAAAACTGTTGAATTTATGTAAAATAACTTTGGCTAAATTTGGTCTTTGTTTTGATAAAAGATATTAATAACAATAAACTACTTTGTAAACATTTAAAGTTGTTAGCATTTACTAATCAATAAAATGTTTATAAATAAAGCTAACTACCTGTTTTTATTGTCTGAAAAAATTAGTTTCAATTATAATTTTTTTTCTAATTTATGTCTTTTGTGTACATGTCTATCTAGACTTTAGTTTTTAAATTATTTTATCAAAGACTTGTGTTTTTAACCTATAACTAACTTATAAACAAATACAGATCAGAAGAAACTATAGACGATGAAGCTTTTGATGAAATAACAAAGGACAAGAAAATTAAAAAGTAACAATGGAATCGTTTAAATTGAAAGCTTGCTAAAGTGTTGTACTTGATTTGAAACTTTATATTTAACTTTTAGTAGAGTTTGTTTAATAAAGATGGTGAAATAGTTTTAATAGTTTAATAGATTCTCAAATATAAAGTTTTTGTAAAAGTTAAAATGTTGTTAAAGAATAAAGACTTATTTAATTGTATTTCAATGGAATTAGCAAATAAGAATTGAATTATTCTTTATTAATAACTATTAATTTCAGATTTGGTGTTAAATGTTTTTTAGTTTACATTTATAGTTTAAACTTTACTTCCTGTGCAAGACAGATGTAAAATGTTTTGTGATGTTTTGTTTTTTAAATTTTAATTATTTTTGCATTAGGATAAACAAAAACTAAATAATAATTAATAATACATTTAAGTTTTAATTTTTTAGCAATTTAAAACAAAAAAATACGCTTATTGGTGGTTTTTGTTTATATATTTTAAGTAGTTTTAATATTAAAATAATTAAAGTTTTAATACTTTAGTTAAATTTTAAATTTCATATTTTATAAAACTGATTTACGACATAAATAGTCATAAAATGTTAGTTTGAACACATATATTACATTAAGCTGACATTTTAGTTTTACTTATTTGCATTAAGTCTTGTACCTTAAACCAAATAACGGTTTAGTATACTGCTTTTAATTCAATGATTTAGAAAATTAAAATCTGTCTGAAATTTTATTTAAAGTAAATTAAAAACCATCGGCTGTAACAAAATGAACAAACTTTTATGATAAACAAAAACATTTATCTCTATCAATAAAGTTACTGAACTGCTATTGAAATTGCCATATTTATTTTATAAAGCTATTCCAAAGCAAAAAATAAACTTTATATTTTTGGTACGAATTGTTATAAACTTAAAAGTACGTCGCTGGCTATATATTTTTATTAGTTTATTGAGTTTGGAACACAAGTTTCTCATCCCAATCTTAGACTACTGTGTTTTAGTTTTTTTTTTGTGACAAACAGTTTTAGAAACCGTACCAATACCGGTGCTGTCATCGAGTTGACTACAGTTGTTGTTGCGAAACGTTTATAAATTAGTTTATGTTTTCGTTAAGTGTGTCAACAACGTCATCGTATTTAAAATTTTATTTTAGTTTTATCTAATAAAACCTTAAGCCAAAACTTAAATAAATAAAAGTTAACTAGTCAGAGTAATACTTATGTAGCCTGATTGTATCATTAATTAGCGTGCTTTAAATATTATTACATATATTTTTTAATTTCAAAAGCAACATTTGTATGTAAAGTTTTAGTTAAAAAGGGTTTTTAATGCAACACCTTAATTTTTTCAAGACTACAAGAAAATTTTAATAAACAATTGCTTTTTATTCAAGAACAATTATTTTGTTTGTAACCGTAGATGAACTGTGAAAGTTGGTATTAAGTTTACCAAAAGTATTTCTTTGCGATACTTAAAATTTGAACAAATAAATCAAAAATTTTGTTTTTTAACTATTAAAAGTAAAAATGTAACTAAAGTAACATCTTTAAGTAGTGAGACTTAAATTAAACATGAAATTAAGAGCATTTCAAAACAATACGCTATTGATAAAGACAATTTTAGGATAAAATATAGCCAGAGATTTATCTTTTACGCACTAATATCGGCTCGCAATCGTCCGTAACCAACACACATATAACCGATCATACAGTACTTACACAAGATTTTAAAACTTATTTAGATGTTATACGGGACAAAAATATGTTTGTTTCGAATTTGACAATTTTTTTTCTTGGCAAAGATGAAAAAAGTATATTTTTTAATTGTAATGCTTATTTTTGATTTATAATATTGTTTGTGAAGTATATTCGAGTCAGTATTCTTTTGCGAAATGTTTATAATTAATTTATATAGTTTTTGTAAACTGAGACAAAGTTAAATAGATTGTATTGATATTTTTGTAAAAGTAGTTTAAAAATAATTTAAATTTTAAAGATATATGAAAGATGTTAATTTTTTTTATCATATTAAGGGATAGTTCAACTTAGGCAAAAACGAAAATACTATTGTACTTTACTAAACAATATAACTAAAGCAATATTTTATGGTGTTTTTATTCTGAAAAACTAAAATAAGTCGATATTAAGTAAAAATTACTTAAAGAAGTTAAAAAAACATTCGAAAGAATTTTCAACAAAAAAAAAGCGAAAAAAACATTTATTTAGTATATTCTACAAAATAACTAGAAATTTAAAAAATGTTCCATAAAGTTATTTGGATGCCTTCTTGTGCCTGAGATGTTCCCTGAGTCTGAGTGCATTGATGCGTATAAATCCAGTGACATCAGCAGGCTCGTAATCTCCCGCCACATCCATGCTGTTATGACGTGATGGTCAAAATAATGGTTTGGTTGCTTATTTGTTAAAATATAGAAAAAGTCAAATTGTATTTAATCAGCCGCTCTTTAACCGTAATGCTGTTCAAATGTTAAAAAAATACTTTTGTTGAACAATTAAATCCATTTTAAAGACTCTGAAGTTTTCCTATAAAAATTTAAAAATTGTATAACAACAGTTTCCAAAGTTTCAATTTAATTATCTAAATGCTCAATAGCATTTTAAAGTAAGCTATTTATAAAACTACAATTACTAGTGTTACGTTACCATACTTGACATATTATGGTTTGTTTGTTTCATTTTCTAAGCAAAATGAATTTACAAATTTCAAATATATTCAAAACTGTATTATTACCTTACAAGTTCTTCGTTGTAGAGGGAGTTTTTGGATTCTCTTCCCAATATGAAGCAGTTACCCTTGTGCATTTTCATGTGCACTTTTCCATTAACGCTCGTTTGTGTTGATGCTATCCACTGACGTAAGAAACTCGCCTCAGGACTGTACCACATGCCTGTTTGAATGTATGATTAACTAAACTTTAAATAAATAAAAAATCAGTACTGAGTTCAGAGTACATCACAATTAAAAAAAACATGATAAATATTTGAAACTTATCAATGAGAATTAGTTAGGTTTACTTAAAACCTTTTTTTAAAACAGGAATTTCGCATAAAAAACAAATAAAAATTATTATATGACGTAGTAAATATTGTTTAAACGTTTATAATAATTCATCTTGATTTTAAACCATTTTAATAGTGTTATCTAAATTAACTTATCATTTAATGTTCATATTTAAAAATGAACTACTTGTTCTAGATAAAATAAAGTATAAGACCGTTTGATAGATTTTTACGATTAGAATACTATAGTCCTTACGATTTTTCTTTTAAACTTAAAATAAACCGCAAATTTCATAAATTTTATTTATTCAAAAACAGTTACGAAACCAGTTAATACTAATAAATATTTACAAAAAAGGCATAATAATCTAATGTTATTTTTTAAAAACTTTTTACTCACCATTGTAGATTTTCACCGCTAGGTCGTGCGAGAGTTTAACTTTCTGGTTTCTGACCTCCTTGTCCATGGTGATGAGTTCCAAGTCCTCGTGGGCCATCCATATGACTGTACCAGCTGGTGCTTCGTAACAACCTTGAAGAGTATTTGTTACTTATTTGCTTATATGAAGAACGTTCAACAAAAACACAAAAACGCCTTAAAGAACAACACATCATTATCTGCTTGCTTACTAAATGAATACAAATACATTATATAGAGTTGTAGAAATACGAACCTCTTGATTTCATTCCAATGAACCTGTTTTCCACGATGTCAATCCTCCCTACACCGTGCGTACCTCTGATTGAAATGGTTAATTTTAATTTTGAAGTTCAACAATTTTTTATTATTTTGTATTAAAAAGTACGAAATATAATGTCAAAAAATTAAAAAACTAACGCGATCTCGTTTAACTTGGTAATGATTTCAACGGACTTGTTCGCCAAAACTTCACCCGTTCTGCTGTCACATACACTTACGGGAATACCTCCTTGAAACTCGATCGTGACGTAACAGGGGTCATTTGGGGTTTTTTCCACGTCACGGGTCATCGCGTACATGTCCGTGGGGGCGACGTGATTTGGGTCCTCCAAAATCCCCGATTCGTAACTGGAATTAAAATATACAGAGTTTGTACTAGTTTTTTAGGTGAAAGAAAAAATGTGAAAAAAGAAACGTTTTAAGTCTTTATGTCTTCTGATTTTTTTTTTCAAAAGTAATTACAGCTTATTATTAGCAATAGATATAACTTTGTAAGCTAGTTTAATATACGGTTATAAAATATTTGACAAAAAATTATACGATTGAAAGAGATGCTTTATTTATTAGTTTAATTATGTTATGGAAAGTTTATTTAACAACACTTATAAATAAGTACTTTTAACTCAAAAACACTTTTTTCTCACCTGACGTGCATCAAGTTGTCATCTTCACTGAACGACTTTTCCTTGGTCGCCTTCACGGGTATGTTCTTCAACTTGCAGTAGTCTAACAACTCCTGCCTACCCGGGAACTGCTTCAGGAAGTCTGCTTCTCTCCACGGAGCGTAGAAGGTGACTTTGTCCGACAACGCGTAGCAGCTCAGCTCGAATCTCACTTGATCGTTGCCCTGTTTTGAAAATGCCGGTTAGTTTTTATACCTTTTGCTTTTAATTTGAGTGCAGAATGCTTTTATGACAGTTAAGTATAGCCATTTTTTGTAAATAGAAACATAGTTATTTAATTAAATGTGAGCTACAAAAAAACATTTAGCTCGATCGTAACAAACAAATGCTACTCAAGTTTGTAAATTATGTTTTAAATTACATTTAATGCTTTTAAAAGCTCATGACTATATATAAAAGAATTAAAACACTATTTCAAATTAGGATACATTGTTTTTCTGATATGGATAAATATCAACTTTTGCGTTAATCAAAAGCATTTAAAAACATTCTAAAACACCTTACTTTGCCAGTGGCGCCGTGTGAGATGAATTTGGCGTTTTCTTTTTCCGCCACTTCGATCAGGGCTTGCGCGATGCAGGGACGGGCGAGTGCGGTGCCCAGCAAGTACCTCCCCTCGTACTTCACTTCAGCCTGGACGCCCGGCCAGATGTAGTTCTCCACAAACTCCTTCTTCTTGTCCACTATGTATATCTGTTGTTTGTTGATATTTAGAATTGACTTGGACTAGGAAAATATATATTGTCTTTGATGTAAGATTGTTATTGAATTGCAAAAATAGCTTATTATTTTAATAGTTTTATAAAAACAGGTGCTAATATGAAACTTTAATTGAAGATTTAAGGAATGTTTTGAGACTTTTACAATTAATATTATTCATAATTTTAAGCTGTGATAGTTAGTTAAAGTGAAACTTTGAATGCCTACTACTTTATTATGAAATTAACTTTTTTTTTTACCTTAATCTAGACTTATCTCAAAAAAATAATGACTTAAAATGCTAATAAAAAAAATTCAAATAATTTTTTTTCATTTACTTAAGGTTATTTTTGTTTTGCGTGCATTAAAGTTTTTATTCAACTTATTTTAAAAATTAGCTTTTTGTTAGAAAACTTCATTTTATCAGCTACAAATTTTTTTCTTACTTTAATAAACTAAATATTTTCATTTTAAAATACTGTTATCTTAATTTAAACAAACCTGTAAATATATCACTAAACAAAGTAGTATAATTTTTTTAGTTTTTTGTCGTTTACCGTATAACAAATCTTAAAGCTTGACAAAATACTAAATTTTTGCTTTATTATTAAAACTAATACTTTTGAATTAACCTTTTTAATATTCGTTAATTTGAACTACTTGTAAAATTGAATAAGTTTATTGTATTTTAGTCACATATGAGTATAAGCTATAAGTACTAATTTCAATTACATAACAATAAATTTGAATATTGTTTTTGTACATTACTTTATATTTATTTGTATTTTGTAGATTATATTTACCTTCACTTACTTTACATTTTTTTAACACTAAACTAAGTATTTTGTTTTATATTTAATCTGTTAGCAAGCTTTTTTTTTCTTGCTTATACATTTTTTTATTGTGCTTAATGGGAGTGTATACAGTGATTATGGTTAAATAATTATTGAGCAATAAAAAAAAACTGTTTTTGTTATTTTGAATTGTTGTGCGTAAGTTTTTGAAACTTTTCAAATCATCGCTTTATAACTTAAGCTTTGTGTAGAGATTTATAATAAACTAGGTTAGGCTACTTATAAACAATAAATTTATAGGCAGGTTTTTAGTAAACACAAAAGCTTTTATGAAACTCAGATAATAATTATAATTTACGATAAACAAATATTTAACGTCTTTAGAATACACTTTAACTAGTTTATTGTAAACTCCCTTTGTAAATATTTGTTAACCTTTGTTTGTTTTCCGAGCAAACATTTTATGAATTGGTAGGTTTTTCTTGTGGTACAAAACAAATTGTTTTTGCATCTACGTCAAGTTTTAATCATTTTAAAATTTGATAAAAAGTAAATAAATATTAAAAAAAAGCATACATAAAAGCAATTAACAGAACTATAAATTTATTAAATTCTACGTAGCTAAGTAGTTATTAACCAAAAAAAATGCATAATATTGATTTGGAAGCGTTTGGAAAGAATATTTATAATGTTATTATTTACGAAAGGTAATCATTTAAATTGCATATTAATATAATAAAATATCAGGTCAAACAATATTTGCTCAATATACAAACAATCAAACAATGAAAGTAAAATTTTTACTAAAAGTATTTTTAATACACAATAAAAATGTCTACTAATGTTTTCCAAGATTTGTTTATTGTAAATTGAACCTTATTTTTCCAAGTTTTGTAAGAGTTTGTGTTTGCCATAAAAACATATACAAAGTCATCATTATAAGTAGCCAAGCCCAGTTTTACGATAAATTGCTACAATAGGCTTATTTTACTTGTTTCAACATTATATGTTTAATTTCTTAAAACATTTGCTCATCTACTTGACCAAATATAACACAATATTATATTTTGCTAAATAGTTACTTGATTAAATCCCTAATGCGTATCACGATACTTAACTGCATTAGGAAAGGTCTAAAGACAAAACTAAGATGATAAATAGTTTCATGTTTTTCTATAAAATAATTTATTAAGACAATAACTATAAGAGTTGCTTTAAACAAAAAAAAAACTTAATTTATAAACAAAAATATTTAATTTTAGTTTTCCAAACTAGTACCAGTTATGCTATTATAAAGCTTATATTTAAGATATTATCAAATAACAAGCAGTAGGTTTATATAATTTAGGGATTTATTTACAGAGATAAAAGTTAAAATCAAAACCAACATTGAACTTTATATTCGAATTGTTTTTATTAAAAGACTTTAATAAAGGTCAGTTATTCTTACAAGGTTAAGTTTTGTTTTACACTCAATAATTAAGCTTGCTGAAAAGTGTGTCAAATAAATGATGTTTATAAACTTGTTTAGACTTGTTGTGTCAACAAACAAATGTAAAACATATTTAAGCTATAAAATACTAACTTTAGTTTGAGAAAACTATAATTTGTTTTACAATGGCTCAAACTTTAATTAAAATTTAGATAATTTTAGCACAAAACACTTTAACAATGGCAAACAAAAATACTTTAGACATGTAAGAAATCTAAAAAGAAGTAATAAAAATACGTTTATTGATTTGGTTTACCAGCTTTTACGATATAATTACATTTAGTAAATACAAAACGCAATATGTTTATACTACATAGTTGTACAAACTATGCGCTGTTTTATTGTTGTATTTGTTTTTGCAACAACTTTTTTGTTAGTTTTGTGTTAAGTGATTTCTTTTTCTCTTTAAGTAGTGTTACTTAGTTTATATAGAGTGTTTAACTCAATTTTAAACCGTTTTATAAAAAAAAAACTTTGAGTTGTAAATGATTTTAAAATTGATGTTTATAGCTTAAAAATGTTTTTCAAATCAATCTATTTAAGTAACCGTTTTAGATTTTAAGTTTTAAATGTTATTTATTCAATATGTTTAACTTTTTGTGTAGGTTAAACAAAAAAGTTAGTCATAACCATTACTGTATATTTTGATTTTGTTTATACTTTTGATTACATTTTGTTTCATGAAGCTCTGTTTTTATATAAAAAAAAAAGCATTTTTTTTAAAGACAAACCCAAATAAGTTTATATTAGTTGCTATAAAAAATAGCTCAATCAATCTTATTGATCAAAATAAAAATTCTATAACAAAAATTTATTTTCAGTTTTATCTCTACTATAAAGTAAAATTTATTGAAGCTTAAGCTTTATTAACACTTTTGTTGTTGCAAGCTAACTAATTGTATATAAATTAAATAATTTCTAAAAAACTAGAAAAATAACCTTTTCTGCTCCAAGTTTTAAAGCTTTCTCCTCAGCTGCTTTGAAATCATCATTTTGCCCGACGTCTACCTACAAAAAATAAAGTGTAAAGAAGTTTACAATGCTGAAACTAGTACACGCTTTGCATAAAGTGTTAATTAAAACCGCTCAATCGATCTCTGAAGCTGTTTGAAACGAAGAAATAAGTTTTAGATTTATAAAGACTATCACTTGGTTTGGTTAAATCTTGATTTTCTTTAAGTACACCAAAAAAAAGTTAAAAGCTAAAAAAATGTATTATACTTGAAAATATACACCAGAGTTTCTCAAACAAATTTTAAAAAGGCCCCCTATAAATAAATTAAAAAAGCTATGACCCCCTCCAACAAGATTGCTCAAAAAACTACCATTAAAACTACTTAAGACCTTTTTTTTTGATTTCATAATCAACTTTAGAAATATGGCTTCTTTTCTGGTCATAGTCCCCTAAATTTCTATTATGGCCAACTTTGGAAGCCCTGGTTCATACATTACATATACAACAAACTATAGCAAATTAAGTTATGTAAAACAGTATCGTTAAAATTTATAAAATTAAAAGACAAAAAAAACATTTTTTGTAAGCTAACAAACCATGCAAGGAATAACTCTGAAACCCTTTTCAAGAAGCCACTTCAGTATACAGCTTGTATCGAGGCCTCCACTGTAAGCTAAGATGAGGGTGTCTTTAGCCATTTTACTTGTAAAAAGTTGATTTTTTGTTATAAAAACTGTGTTTAACATAAACTACAACTTGTTCTACTTCTTTGAAAATATGTGTGTGTAATGTACAACCACACTCAAAACCAAATTTAAATTTGTACTTACACATAATGCTGATATTAAACAATATTTAGGGCTACTCTATATAAAACTAGACATGACATTGGATGAACTTACTTTATATTAAAGAACAATTGCAAACACCAACAGTTATATACCAGTTTATTATATTTGGTACCAAGTTGTAAATCTCAAATTTTCTAGGTATGGTATAATGTACTTTAAACCTTAGCTATAACCCATAATAATTAATCAATAATAATACCGACCTAACTAATACTGATACTAAATAGTACTTACGGCTACTCTATATAAAACTAGGCAAGACATTGAAAAAATATGTTGTTTAAAAAAAACAAATTAAACACTAACAGTTCTATAACGAATTTCAACTTTAGAAATTACTTTAAGTATGGTCAAAACTTTTACACATGATTTAATCAACAGAAATATACTTCAAGAATGTATAAAATACAACAAGATTTATCTTATTTGCATGTAAATAAAAATTAGAATGTAAATTTTTTTAATTATTTCATTTTGTTTAGTTTTATGGCAAAGTTAGTACAAGCTTAAAAAAACTATAAATTAATTCAAAAAAAAAACTAAGTTTGAGAATACATTTAAATACTAAATGGAAAAATAAACATATAGTAAATTTTAACAAGTATTTTTGCTTTATTTATGGGGAGACTATTTTTTTCGTTTTAAAATGTTTACAATTTTTTTAGTACATTGTACCTAGTTAATTGTAGTGTTATATAAAAAAAAAAAATTAAAACCATATATACATATTTGTTCACATTTTTATCTCTACAACTATGCTTTGTAAGTTATGGATAAAATCAACATTATATTTCAAATCTTATTAACACTACTTACTTCTACTAACTAAAAAAGAATAAAAGTTAAAAGCAAGCTATCTAATGCTTTGTAACCTTGTAAAAAAATAACTTATAATAACTAAAAAATCCTTAGCTTGTTTTTAAAACGTTAATTTTTTAACAAGCAAAGGTTTATATTTAAAATATTTTCAACTTCATTCACTCTATAAGTTTAAAAATATGTATACAAAACAAGTACCTGTAACCAAATACAAAATAGTAGTTAATATCGTTTTCAAAAATGTACGTAAATAACAACATTTATCGTTAAACTATAAAGTTAGTGTTTTTTACACCGTTTATACCTGATGAAAATAATAAAAACTATTTATTATAGAACAAACATAGGCTTTCGAAAACAGCTGATTCTTACACTCGTTTCTTTGCTGAATGATTGCCGAAGTAAGAAGGCAAGTGTATATATCACCAGCTTGTTTGCACAATATCATACCACTTCAATGTATGTGAGAGAGCTTGTAGCTGGCTACTTGTTTGTACAAGTCACATTAATTTACTACTTGTTGTTGATGCTCTAACGTTACAAGAATAAAACTGATGATAAAGTTCATAAACGACAACTAATTAAAATATAAAATTAAAAATGTTTAAGTTTTGATAAAACAATTTCTATTTTACAACTTAACTTTGAGAATTAGAAATGAAAATTGTTTTAATAAGCAAGTATTAGTAATATATGGAAAGTATTGAAACGTTATTTGATATAAGTTATTTAAATAATAATTTACCCTATAAATTTATTCTCAATACTAGAATAAACTGACATGTTCCTGTTTTAATTGAAACTAACCTCAAAAACACTAATACGGACCTTTTCAAAACTTTTTTTTCGAACTTGATGCTAAATTTTTTCTAACTTATTAATAAAAACTAGTTGTGTTTAAAATTTTTTAGATTACTCTATACTTTACAATTAAACTTTTAAAAGATAAAAGTAGTTTAATACCAATGCTTTTAATTGAAATTTACTACTTTGCCTAATCAAACTAAAATTTATTCATTTAGCATTTACCATACCTTTTTAACAAACAAATTGAAAATAAAAAAAAATAGTTAAAGCCTTTTTTAAAATAAAAACCTATGAAATTTTTATAAAACAGTTAAAACATTGGTTATTTAAAAAAACAGAGTTTTATTACTGTTGACATTGAGTCAATCAAAAAATACTTCGGACTTAAGCATGCTGTAAATTTGCTGTATTAAATACGTTCAAAATAAGTTTGAGTGTTAGCTAACTGTTTCAAAGTTAAATTCAGTTTTTGTTTTTTCATACAAAAAAGCCAACGAATTATGCAACCTTAGTACCACTTATTACCCTATATAATTTTTAACCTTTTTTTTTTACACGATTGATTTTATTCATTAGAATTTTAAGTTTGTTTGTAGGCAAAGTTTAATAATTATAAAGTTTTAAGTCGATTATTAATTAAAAAAACTGCGTCTGGTTTGTTGGTAGAAAAAATTGAAGTAAAAGTAATTATGAGTTCTACTGTTTAAAAAACTTACTTAGTAAAGTAAAAAAAGCATTGTTTTAGGGACTTGTTGTTTTATTTAAAAAAATTCAAATCAGACTAATCTTAATTTTTACTTTAAATTAAAATACTAAGTTTGAAATTATTGAAAAAAAATTGTTTTAAACAGTTGAAAAAGCGGCTTTTTAATTTTTGAAAATTAAAAAAATAAGTTCATTTTACTTAGTGTTTTAAGAAATTAACACGACGAATTTTATTAAACAATTTTGAATTGAAAACAAGCGTACACTTTCTTTTCATTAAGAGTGAAAAAGTTCACTCTTATTTTTAAAAATAAAAAACTTCAAACAAAAACAAATTTGCTTAAAATTTTTCAGAAAAATTAAAACTTTTTCAAACATATGACCATTTTTTAAAGACAAGAATTTAAAATCAATACAGTTTTTCATCGTTCTTCTTTATATATGTTTTTTTTATAGCACAAAGGTACCAAAGTACTTTGAAGTATAAGCTTATTAAGTTGGTGAAAAGAATATAATATTAGCTTTTATGTGCTTTAGACAAGCACATAAAACAGTTCTCACTGATATCAAAACGTTTAAAAATAAATTAGGAAATTTTGAAACAAACTAAGAAATTTGAATATCTTTTATTTGTCAGTATTCAAAGTCTTTCAATAAATGATTTACTTAAAAACACAAAAAAAAAGGTACACTTTGTATAACGAAAAATTTGAGGAAAAGCTTTTAACACTGGATAAAAATATTCACCCATTAAATGCATGCACTTTTATTTTTAATTTAAAAATATATAAAATAAAACCGTTAAAATTTTTTCTTTTAATTTGAGTCAAATTTCATGCCAATTTTAAAAAGAATAAAAAGAAAGCTTTAAGGTCACATATTGTTTCTAGTTTGAAAAACAAAACAACAGTTTGACACATATTTACGAATCGCATGGAGTAGATGACGTGATGAAAGCGTCATCACCAAAACTGATGCATCTGACGTGTCCGTTTCCGTCAACTGATATCCACGTCATACTGCAGTTGGGAGGGTTGAACCTCGTCCAATGCGATTCAGGTATTTGAAGCAACCTTGTAAAAGATATTTATAAGTAAGTGTAGCGTCTCTTTTTATTAGTTTTGACAACATAAGCACCTTAACGGGATTAATTTCAAAAAAAAATCTCAATTAATTTTAGTTATATAAAATATATTTGAAACTCATGACGTCTATTAAACGTAAAAAACATATAATTATAATCAATATTAAATAAACAAGTGTACTACCTTGCGAAAAGTATGAAACTGTTCCTAGTAATACTAAACTTTTCACTCAACAACTTTTAGCAAGTAATTTGAACAGCACTTAATTAAAAAACTATGGACATGTAAAACCTTTTTGTAAGAATAAAAATCGTTGAATTTTATCATCTAATCTCAGATGGTTTTTACAAAATCGTAATAAAAAACTCACTTGCAAACGAGGTATCTAATAACGTTTGAGTGGGCGAACATCAGAGTCACCCTGTCATAGTCCAGTTTGGGCGAGGGTCGTTTGAAGTACTTCTTCAGTGCTCTATCCAGCGTTCTTCTGTTCTCAACGTAGAATCCTTCCTTGTAAGTGTCGGGATTTCGAGGAGCCGGTGTTGGCAGCGTTTCAACTATTTTGTCGTCCTATTAGTTTTTCAAGTTGAACAATTTTATTCGATTAAATTAAAAATCATTCTAATTTTATTTCATAGACAACAAAAATAGATGTTTTAATATGAAGTTTAGAAAAACTTTATAGAAATACTACACATTTTTTACACATACTTTTAGGTAAGGTAAAGCTAAAGAAACTCTTAAAAAATCTAATACTTTGAAACTTTTTCGGTATCTAAACTGAAAATAAGTATTACTATTTATTTGCTTACAAAAAACAAACCGAACAACTACTTACAAGCTTGACTTAAAGCGTTTATAATGTGTTCACATTACTAGAATCAACGTGAAAATAATACTAGATATACTACATTTTAGTGATTAAAATATTGCTTCTAATAGCTAGTATCAAATTTATTTTATTTATAAGGCAAGGTAAATAAATTTACTTTATAATTTAAGTGGTTTAATCCTCCTATCTATTTTAAGCATCTATAAAACCAGCTTAGCTTAAAGAAATGTTATTTATTTAACTTAAGTAATTTAATTTAAGTAATTTAAAACATCTTTTAAATCATTTAAACCTGTTCAACTTCTTCGAACCCGTCCATATAATAGTCCTTCCACTTTCCGGGAACTGCCCTCCCCCCGCACATTCCCTCCCTCATCGCCCCGAACACCAATTCCGCCGTCTCTCTGTCGCCACCCATCGGCGACGTCACGATGCGGTCCAGGGAAAACTCCCGGTTGCCGGTGAAGAACTTTGTCAGGTAGGCGCCCAATTGGGTCGCCTGCTCGCGTCCAAGGTCCGTTAAGCAGTCCGTCGTGGGCGCTCCCATTCGGGGCGGTGAATTTAGGGGAACACCCGTAAACTTGTGGGTCTGAGCGTTGCGAACGAGCACAAAGTGATTCGTTCCCTTGGACTTGGGTTCGTCGTCGAAGCTGTCCCAGTTCGGCTTCCACTCGTCGCAATTGGAGACGTGGTGGCGGTCACGTGACAGGAAACCGGCCAATGAGAGGCTCGCGACGCCGACAACTTTACAGATTGACGAGTTGGCCATTTGGTGAATTCTGTCTTTTAAAAGTTTGTATTTAAAGTTTTATTTTTTAGTTTAGGTAGCAATTTTTGTGAAAGTCAGCTTATTACTTTTTAAACTTTGTGGTTTAAAAAACAGTTTTACTTTGAATACAGGTTGTTTCAATTGTTGCGATGTATGCACAATTTATAGTAAACTTTTACAAACTTTAAAAGTCATGAAAGTAAATACACAGTATAGTTTTGAAATAAGCTAGCTAAATTTCACATGTTTAACAACATATTTTATTTTCCAGTTCTCATAAAACTAATAGTTTAATTATATACTTTAACGGTTCAAAGTATTCCTGTACTATTTAAAAGCTTATGAAAAAAAATTACTTTTACATTGTTTAGAACTTTATTAGTATTTTAAATATTTGTCTTAAAATGCATATTTGATTATTATTATCAAGCGTTAGTAAAGTTAAAAGAATATTTTTTACAATTTTTACTAATCCAAGTTTGTTTTTTAACCATTAAAACTTGTATTTAGGTTCTCCAGCTAAAATGCTAATTAAAATATACTAGAACCCAAACAATTTTCGAACATTAAGATTATAAATATACTATATTTGCTTAATCAAAAGTTTATTTATCCTTTGAAGTTGGTGAGAATATGTTGTACATTTGTAACACTTGAAAAAAGAACTAGTTTTAGATTTTTAAAAATAAACGCCTTTAGATAGAGTAACTAAGTTTCAAAGTTTTACTTATAGATATTTCTTCCGTTTTAAAAGCCCTTTAACATTATTAAATCTTGTTTTACTAGAACAAACCAAACCTATTTATTTATTTAAAAGTTTAGGAAAGCAATTGTGTTATTTGTAGAACCGACAATAAGTAGACTTAAACAGGGTTATTTTAAATCTAAGTAAAGTCATATAATATTATATGCTACCCGAAACCAAATTTTTAAGAATTTTTTACTATATATCTGCACGTTGGACTCAAGAAAAACAATTTTGAATTAGATTCAATAAATAGGTGAGTGTTAGTAAACTTTTACCTAGTTTCGATTACAAATCAATTACATACTTAAGACACTAAAAACGAAATTATTTATGAAATAGAAATTACTTAAAATTAAGTTACTACAACTAATAAGCATATATTTATTGTGGATTGGATAGTGCTAAAAGACAACAAAATACTTACCTAAAAGTTCGAAGTACACAAAGTTTTTGAAGCTAGCTTCAGATTGACTGAAATCAATTAATAAGTTAACTTGAAAAGTTTGTAGTCTTCTATAACTACGTCATAATTAGTATACATCTGCATAAATTTTTATCTTTATAAAACAGTCGTTTCAAACATAACTGTTTTAATATGACGATAACTAAATTCTTATAAATTTATAAGTTGATAAGATTGTTTAGTACTACAGTTGTAAAACATTTAAAATTTTAACGGACTTAGTCCTCCAGAACTATTAGAAAATTAATTTGTAACGATTTTGCTACATCTTTAAAAAGCAGCTTAATAAACCTTTTTCTGAATGTTCAAATATAGAAATTAAAAACGTAAACAAGTTACAAGATATTTAAAACTTAAAGCTCTAAGGTATAATAAATTTATATTTTAAGGGTCTTTATAGAAAATTTTAAACATTCTTAATTTAAATGAACTGAATTGACTCAAGCTTTGTAATGAAATATGCAAAACTATACTACAGGCGAAGTAAATGAGTTTAAAGCTATGCATGCAGAAGAGTACTGCAAAGTCTTTCATTAACAAAAACTTTTAACGGTCTGTTATTTGAGTAGTTAATAAAAATGTTTTGAAAGTAAGCTTCAGAGTATTGATAGCCTAGTTTAAGATATATTTACATATATCCTTATCGAAAGTGTTATAAACTGTATCCAAATAAGACAAGATCTTCGTAATTTTTTTTTTTAAGTTGAGAAGGAAAAATTCAATAAAAGGTAAAAATATTTTGTGGGCGTTTAAGAAAGAGTCTTTTATCATGAAATTTTGTAGTAGGATAAAAGTTTTAGGTTTGAATTAAATGAAAACTGTTAAACCACGTTTTATAAGCGCTCTAACTTTACTATATGTTTGGAGCTTTTACTAAATTTTAAAATAATGCTTGACTCTAAAAAAAACCCAAAACTACTGTTATAATTTTATTAATCTATGAGAATACTTCTAAGGAAGCTTATAAAATTAAGGTATCAAATTTATATGATGTTCTGTTTACTAAAAAAAGAGAAAGGTTTTGTTTTGAAAATACACTATCAAAAGTAGTATATGTTTTATTTGTGTTACGCGTAGAGTAAACTGTATGCTTAAAAGTAATTACTTATTTAAAGTTGATAGCTTTTAAATGAATAATATAACGTTTTGTTATCAACAAGTTTCCGATGAAACAAAACGTTTGTAGCTTTGTTACAACTAACAAAACTTTTCAGTACAATTTTTCTTGGCTTATACATTTAACTTTTAGTTACTAAAGCACTCATTTTTTATTTGACAAAGGTTTTTAATCTTTGTAAGAATTTTATAAAATGTAAAATACAGTATACATTCTTTGTAAAGTTGTAAAAACTTTGCAATAAACAATTACTGCTTGATTCTTATTAAATTATAAACAAGCCAGTACTATTTTGAACTAATAATTTTTGTTTCAAAAATAAAATGATTAAATCATGAGCTTTATGTTCTAAAACTAGTCGATTGAACTTTAATTAAAACATGGTTCGCTTAACTAAAAACTGCTTAAGAATTTTTAGTTCCTCTAGTGATAGTTACAACTAAGTTTGCTTATTATTTTAACTTTATACCAGCTACATTTCACAGCTTGCTTTTTGAAATGTAATAAAACTAACTGTGTGTTATTGTAGTATAATTTCAAAAAGCTAGTAATATAGCTTTGAAAAATCCTCAATTATATTTTAAATACGAATATACAAAGCGGAGTATGTAACGTTTTTTTCTTACAATTATTTTAGTCAAATTATTATTTTAAAATAGCATTCCTCAAATGTTCTATATCATAATGTTTGAAGTTTTTTTTTACAAAAAAAGAAGTCGATTTATGGTTTTAAAAATTTCAGTTGAGTTTAAAAATTAAAAGTTTTTTATCTAATAAAAGTTATATACAGGTGCTTCAACAGAAGTTGTTTTTGAGAATTAGTAAGTGCTGTTAAATAGTTGTTTGGTTAATATAAAATAAGTCTTTAAAGAAGTCTTTATAACATTAAAACTGTCTAAGTTATCATATATTAATTAAAAAAAAGAGTAATTAGTTATTACTGCATTATAAAAAAAAACGATTCTTGTACAGTTGTCAGTACAAACTACTGTAGTGAGAACATTTATTTAGTTGAAGGTCGTTTTTATTTACTTCAGTTCGAAGTTTAATTATTAGAATATACGCCTTATTAAAAACTAATTATTAAACATTAATTTATATTGCTATATTGTTAACACTATAAAATTACAAGTCTGTAATAAGCAAATGCTTAAATACTTTGAGGAATATACAAACTTTTAAATTATAAAAAAATGATACTGAATAACTGTAGAAATTTATAAAATTTATTTTAAAATTACAACTATTTTAAATATTTATACAGTTATCGTATGTTTTATAATCCAGAGTTTAAACCTTTACGTAGTGAAGATGTAAAAAGTAAAATAGCGTTTAATAAAAGTTTAAGACTATATTAAAAAACTTTATTTAATTCATGTTGTGTTAAAACACTTTTTTTGGTTTTTTATTATAACTGCGTTTTAATCTATTTAAGTTAATAAATTATATACTAAAAATAAATCTTAAACCATTAAGTTGTTACAAACTTGTTTTTTTTTGTGTGTTTAATGATTTATACCACGTTATAAAAACCGCAGTTTCCGCTTAATTGTTGACTCAGCAGATAAAGCAAGTGAGTATACTTATAGTTTTATGTTAGAAACACTTAAGTTTACACACACTAGTGAGGTTTTTTATGTTTTTTTTTTTCATTTTAAGCTTCAAAGTTGTGTGTTTACCGAAAAAAAATTCAAAGAATAAATTATAATTGATAATCATAAAAAATGTTTAAAAAAAAAATTGCAATAGCTTTTTAATAGTTGACCTTGGTTTTGAAAATAGCATGTTTTTAATCTTATGTTAAAAAACTGCACTTGTATAGTTATTAACTTTTAGTACAATACAGTTATTTAAAGTAAACTATCAATCACTTTTGAAATTAGCCTTTAATAAAAGTTTTGCTCGAAAAACTTATAGTCACACTTTATAACATGTTTAAACGATTAAGGAAATATAATAATATTATATGTTTTAAATGTACCTAAGTTAAAAGATTAAAAAAAAAAAAGAAATTACTTCGTAGTTGTGCGATTTATCAATCAATATCAGTCAATCGAATATTAAATCCTTAAAAAATATAAAATTCGACAGTTATTAAATTTAGCTGATCTTTGCTACCTTGATTACATTTCGTAAACTTTTTAAACTTATCTTTGTTGATCATTTAAATTATTGGAAGACTGGTGTTCAAGTTTAAAACTGGAAATATAAGGTTTTCGTAAAATGTTGCCTGCGGGCCGAAACCATTCCGTCTAGTAAAAATTCTAGCTTGAAAAGTGTTTGTGCAAGCCAAATAAAAAAGTTTTTTTTTGTAAATAATATTTGTGATGTGCTCTTATTCTTATTTCAAGATCACAGTTAGATGTACAAGACAATCTATTTAATGCAGTTTCATCTTTTAAATTTTATTTTCGAATGCTTACAAACCTGGCTCGCCGTCTAAAAATCTAGCGCAACCTCATACAGTTTACAATCAATTGAAAATACATGTTAAGTTTATCCTTCTTTGTTCATTTACACTAACAAATACTACTTTGCTATGACCTGTTTGATTCTATTGACGTAAAATAATAAGAAAATATCAGATAAGTGCACTTATAGTAATTGTGAGATAGTATTTTCACATACAACTCTACAAAGTTTTAGCCCGTCAGAAATTTTCTACGCACGAACCTTAAAAGATTATGTTGGTGATAATGTGTAAGAGGCAAACCTTTAACATACTAAATTTTATTCTTATAACGCAAACCAAGGTTGTAATGTACGAATTAGGAAAAGGGTAAAATTATTCTAATTTAATGTCTAGTCAACCCAATGTTATCAACAGAATTAATACTTAATTCAAGTTTTATATATTGTTTTAAAACACAAACAACAAAGCAATCGGTGTTTAGATCAAAGGACCGTTTATATATAAAATACTTACGTTTAAAATTCCTTTTTATTGTAAAAAGTTATTGAGAAAAGTAACTAACTTCACTTCAGTATTATACTCGGCTGGTCTATAAAAAACTATCACCCGAAAGAGTTGCCATATAGTAATTTTTAATTTCAACATCTTTATTAAATACATTTTTTAAACTTAATCTACGAACTTAGCAAACTCGGGCTTTTACTTTTTTAAAATAAAGTATTATTGTTGGACATAACCGAAAATTAATTTTTTTTACCAAGACCAGTGGTTTTCAACTAAATAAACCACAAAAAAAAAGTTCAAATTCAATTTAAAAAAGCTCTGATGTAGTTAAACCTTCTTTAGTAGCAAATGACATATTAAAACTTTTTGTATTTTTTAACACGTTTTAAAACATGACAAGATCACTGCTCAGTAAAACAAAGTTGATGTAAATTTTGAGAAAAGATGGTCAAGAGAATGTTTTAAGTACCTTTTTAAAAGCTTTACAAACATCGTTAGAGGACACAAAGTAATTTTTTATTAAACTCATGTAATTAAAATCAAACAATCAAATTTGAATACTAAAAAGAGGTATACTCTGAAAACAATCTTTTTAACGTTTTAACAATTAGTAACATTAAATAAATATCAAAATTTTATGCAACATCGTTGAAATAATTGATATTAACAGTTATTATTAAAAAGTGCAAATGTGTTTCAAAGATAATGTTGCTTCTATGTAATCAAAGTAGCCAACTAAAAATAATTAATCAGCCTAAAAATTAAACAAATCTGTAAAAGAAACCATGCAAAAAGGACCTTTGTTTTTGTAATAAAAAAAACTAGGCATGTAAAAAAAAGATTTTTTTGGCTTATTACTTTAAATAAGTTTTTAAATGAAATAACTTATCATTTTTTATCAATTTATGTATTAGGATTTTAGGTAAATAAGTAAAATGTTTTCAAAAATAAAGTTTTTTTTTAATTTTAAAACTAAGTAGAAAGCTTGAAAACTAAGTATTTATCTCATATTTAAGTATACTGTCGATAAAGACCATACCAATTACATTCACAATTAAAATTCTAAGCCGGCAGAAAAATAAAATATCTAACATTTATAAATAAATATTTTAACTTTAATATTTTCTTAACTAAACAAATAATTTTAAAATTTAGAATGTTCCTCACTCAAATATGATTTTTCAAATTTGGCTAGTAAAAGCTTATTATTTAAAAGTAGTTTTCTTGCACAACGTATATTAAGAGGAAAAAAAAACAAGGTAATAAATTAACAAATAATTTTTACACTCTTTCAATTTTATTCTATTACAAAATCTAACACCGAAAAATGATGTGTGAAACAAAATTGTACGAAAGAGAGCCTATTTCAATTTCCTAATATTAAAAAAGATTCCTATAAAAAAGTTCTATTGCTGCATGGATTTCTTCTTATCTGCAAGCCACTGTTTGAGTTGATTGAGGAGTTCTGTGTTGGGAATTACGTCTTCCATTGTCAGTGGAGCTCTGTTGAATGGATCCGAGTGGTCGCTGTGTTAAAAATATTGCTGTTTAGTTTGTTTATTTAAACAGTTTATCAAGAATTTAAGAGGAAATTTAAGTTTAATTATTTTATACTAAGCTGGTTTCTATAAAGTGGTTTTGAATATAAAGTAAATTATAAAGGTGAGAAAATTATAAACTTTGATATGCGTTAAAACAAAAACTTTTGCATTATCATTAAAAAATGTATTAACTGCAGGAGTTCCTTAAACTATAAACCCTTTATAAAACCTCACATAAAACATGTGTTACTTCAATTACAATAAACTTTCAACAATCACCTGAGAAGATGTCTTGAAATGGTGCTCCTGTCGACGGTTTGCTTGCTGGATGGCAAGATGACCGGGTCCTTCATCACGCATCCCATGATCGGATCCATGAACTCATCTGGAGCGTCTTCAAACAACAAGTCGTCTTCAGCCTCCAACGCAGTGAACTCCTGTTTGTAATAAATTAATTTTTAAAACATACTTTCTTTTTAAAGTTTGTTATAATGCCCCAACATTGCATCCAAATATACAAACCTTAAATATAATCTGTAACTCTTAGTGTTCAGTACACAACAAAAACGAGCTGATTTTTTAAAGTTAAAGTATAAAACATATAAATCTAAAAGCTTTAAAACTCCAATTTAAATACACATACAAACACATACCGAAGCCTTATTGTTGATGTTCTCCATGGCCGGAACGAGGTCCGAGCTGTTGATCCTGTACAGCACCCCGATGGCGCAAGGGAACAACTCGTCGCTGAAACTCCTCCCGTCCTGCGAGACCGCCTTGCAAAACTCGTCCTTGCCACCCAAGTTCGCGTAGATGGCGCAGATGTACTTCACCAGCTCCTTGGGCTTGAACTCCACGTTCTCCAGGTCGTCCACCTTCAGCTCGCCCATCTTCTTGCCCGTCAACTTCAGCAGGTAGTTGTTGAGCATGCAGGCGACCCTGCTGACCAGGACGTCATGGCACAGGAGGTCCCGGACTTCCTGCTGCGTGGTCATGAACGCCATCGTTTCGACCGTCTTCAGCGCCATGTAGTTGTCGAACCTGTGATTTAAAATGTTTAATATTTTAAACAGAAAGATCATTAATGACAGAAGCTTGTTTTTGTATCTGAATCTAATTCATAATACTCAAAATAGTTACCTACTAAAACAGTTTTGTTAGAAAACAGTAAAAATTATTAGTAATCATAAAGTAAGAAATTTCAAAATCATTACCTGCAAATTCTGATCATCTGTTTCAACAGTTTCTCCTTTTCAGCTCTGTCATTGCTGTTCAATTTCTCCCAATCGCCGTTCGCCTTGGCCGCCTGGTCGACTTTGATCTTTGTCAGGTTCTCGATCGCTTCGTCCAGCATGAAGACTGCGTCGTTGAGGAACAGGTTGAAGAACGAGAGCATCAGCGGTGGCTTGGCTGATTCAATTTCTCTAAATGATATCAACGACAGTTGATTGACAGCGGCCACTCCCCTGTAATCAGACCACAGGAACTTCATGATCGAGTACAGCGGCCTCCTGTAGTTGAACTTCTGCTCGAAGGCCTGCGGGTCCCCTGTGAACTCGATGTCTGAGTACAGCTGCAAGACGCTCTGGTACAAGTCCTTGACGTTGTCGAAGTTCTTCACCGCGTTTATCGTGACGTAACTATCGTCGAATTGTGACGTGTCGTCGTCGTCTTCCCTGATTGGCAGGATGGCTTCCAAGACGTCGGCAAGAGCGGCTCGCAAGTGGGGGTTGGTCATTCGGCTGCTGTTGCCCATGAAAACGTTGATGGTGATGAGCAGCTGGTTTGAGTTTGTGACGAAGTCATCCAAATGTTTGGGTGCGTATCGCTTGAGGAACTTGAGCTGGTCAACCAAGTTTTCCACAATGAACTCTGTTGTGAAATGAAAAACATTAATATGATTGAAAAATTAAATCGTTAATAGTGAAATTAATTAATTTCAGAACTTAGATTTAATAAATTAAAGAATTCCTAAAGATTCAGTGTTGAAAGGTTATACTTAATGGTACTGTAAAGTTGGTACATAAGTGAAAAAAAGGTAGACATCAGGACATCAGTTTAAAAACACTTGTAACAAATAGCTCGTAAAACACAATATTAACTTACCAGGCAAAACGCTCAGTGTGGGAGGGGATTCTGTGACCAACGGAAGAGGAATCTCAACCACTTTAGACCTGTCCATGGTGTAGGACATCTGGTTGAGAAACCTGCACGTTGTGAGCTGGAAAAGCGTGCAGTTCGAAACAAAATCCGGGTCGCTCAAACAGGCCTTCGTGGTCATGAATACGGAGTAGGCGGAAGCGAACCTGTGCTTTATTTTATCAGCCTCGTATTTGGGCAGGTGGCCTTCCATTGCGTCCTGGTACGCCTCCCGCATGCTCGGCAGCTCCTTGTGCAACCTGTTGTACTTCACCAGCAGCCCGTGCATGCCCAGGTACAAGGCTCTGTGGGCGAGGAAGAAGCACTCGGAAATGAAGTTGTACGAGGAGCTCGCTTCCAACTTTTCGCTTTTCTCCTGATCTTCCTTGGAAAGGTTCACGATGCAAGTTTCCGTGTTCAGACCTTAAAATGATAAATATGTGTTGAAATTTTTTTTTAGTACAAATGAGTTTGTAATAAGTGGGTTAATTTTGAGTTTTCATAATTATTTTTAACGGCCCAATCGGCAATGTACAACTTTCGGAAAACTCAACGCTAGAATTTTTTTAAAACAGCTATTTACTTATGCATACCTTTTTTTGACTTTTTATTTATTATAATCTTTTAACAAAGACTTCCAAACTTACCAGTGACATGGACCCCCCGCTCAATGTGGTCGTTGCATCCGGACGCCAGGCAGAAGGTCGGGTCGATTAAAAGCCACTTTCCATTGCTCACTCCCATCTTGTTGGTGCAGAAGGGAAGCGACAGCTGCACGAGAACCGACGCCAGCGACATGAATATCGCGTCCGTCAAGAATACCGAAGCCGCGTAGTCGGCCGACTCATGAGTCCACAGCTTCGCGCAATCTGTGACGTCATAACAGATTAGTGACTACGAGTATTGCATTAATAGTAGTTATATATATATATATATATATATATGTAATAAGGTTATTATTCATACTTGAGCACCTTCTACAGAGCCCACTTAAAGGGCTTTTAAACGCATTTAACTTTATGAAACATATGTACCAGTAATTTTAAAATTTTACTTTTCAAATAAATTTTTAAATAAATTTTTGTTGTAAGTTATAATTTTAAATACATTTATTATTTGAAACAAAATTTAAAAACAGCAATTTTAAAGTTTAAACAAACATGCATGCTCGTTCATAAGTTGTCCGATCCATTTCAGCAATAACTTCTTCGATTCGCCCCCCTTGCACCTTAGAAACTTCATAAACAAATTTTTTAGATGCTTGTGAAGTTTGGTCATGTGGCCGTGGACGGTGTCCGTGTCTTGCTTGTGTGCTCTGTCCGATGGGTCAAAGAATTTAGGGGCGTCCCCAAGCTTGAGAGGCTCTATGACCATGCATGTCTTCTCTGTAAAGGAAAATAATAATTGTTTACCTCGACATTTAAATACTTTACACTTTTTGTTGGTAAAATGATATTGTTTTAACTACAAAGTTTCCCTAATTCGGTTTAATAATTACTCTCTTGGCAAAAAAAACTGCACCTACTAGTGATTTACTCATTTAGTTTTTTATCTGCCAACTAGTCAATGCCCCTAATGTCTTTAACCGCCCCAAGGGGCAATGCCCCACTTTGGGAAACCGAGGTCTTGTTAGAAAACAAGCAGAAATAATCTTTAAATGTAGTGAAACTTGTTACAAATTTAATTATGGTTTTGAATTAATGATTATTTAAAATTTAATAATTGATATTTATTAAACAAATTACGATAAAATTGGTTTGGTAATTGGTAGACATAAAATAGTTGGCAAAAATAGCAGTAACAAACTAAAAAAATTACTTAATATAATATATGAAATAACCAAACTATACATGTATATGAATTTAAAATTGTTTCAACAACACTATTCTATAAAACCTTGTATAAACAAACAACGAACCTAGCAGGTATGCAAGCATGCACTTCATGGAGTCATTTTTCAATGTTTCCATCATACTTTCTAGTTTGCTCCTGTACAAAAGAATTGCACCGGATATGTGAGGGATTTCAGCAAGTGTGACTAACACGTTCACTTGCGTGTAAAATCTGTAATCTTCCATTCCAATCTGCAATTTAATTTCTTTTTAAAGTTTATCTTCAAAAACTATTATTTGAAAATATTTTTCTGTGTTTTTAAATTACTTCAGACTTTACAAAGTAGGTATTTAAATTTATACATATTATCATTTTAATGCAGTTATGCTTTAAAACAAGTAATTTTCCACATGTGGTGTAACAAACTTAGAAAAAAAATTTTAGCAGTTTGAACAACCAATTACCTGTTTGAAAAATTTGACTTGTTCTGTAAAAAAGGGCTCCAGCATCTGAAGTGCTTTTTCTTTGCTATCAGCAAGCTGCGCTAATTCGCTGAACATACCGTGCAATGCTGTTCCTACGTTGATGTCGTAGGCGTCATTGGTGAGCTGAAAGAGCATGCGATGGGTGTTCATTGCCTTCATCTCCTCGTAAATTCCATCGAACAAGTAAGGACTTGTGAGCATCAAATGCATATTTTTTAAGACTACGGCCTTCAATATGTCGAGTTCCGCGCATTCAGACATCTGGCTTTTCTGTAGTTTTTTTATCGTGTTTATTATAAATATAAAAGAGAAAAAAAGGTAAATTTGTTGCAGTTTGCTATTCCTAACACTTTTTTAAGGCAAATACTATTTAAAAAGTATGTTACTCTATATTAAAAAAAGGAGAATATTTTAAAACTTTTTTTTATACAACCAAGTCAAAGCCAATTTTTTTTTAAGTATTCTAGTATTTAAGCAGAAGAATATTTTTAATTTTAATTATTCTAATTTTAAAAACCAATAAATCAATCAACAAACTAATATCAAACCTCCAAGTTGATTCTTTCATAGCAGTTGTGCAGGTAGTGAAACGGGTGGTGCTGCGGTTTTTCATACGAGCTCATGCTGCTCATGTCCCTGCTCATATGCCTCACCTGAGTACTGTCTTCATGATCAGTCAGCATCAGTCGGTCGAACACCATACTTTCCAGGTCTTCTGTTTTCACCAGACCGTCCTCATTGAGATATTTATGCATGAAAATTGTGCATGGCGGCACCGATGATTTTCTATCCTCGCCAACTTGGTCTGATTGGAAAAGGATTATATTAATATAAACTTTACAGAATATAATCAAATCAATAATTCAATCAACATTTCGAATTCATGTTTACATTTCGGATTAACATTTTTTCAAATATCTTTTACATAAAAAATTAAGTTTATATATAATTCATTAAAATGCAAAGCTGTGAAGAGGTTTTATAAAGTTCTTTTTGCAGTTTTAAACTGTATTGTTTATTTTATTATAAAGAAATCAGCAAAACTAACCAGCATCAACAGAGATGAGCATGACTCTCTCATAAAGATCACTGACTATTTGATCGTGTGATTTGCTATCTTCATTGTTTGTTGCCTCCATCATTTCTTGTTGCACCATTTTATTGGGTTTTTGTTTTAGTTTAGTGTTTGTCTGTAAAAAAAAAATTAACTGTGAAAGGTTTTTTATTGTTTAAATATACACACATGTTTGTGATATAACTAGTACTTTTAGCTAGTTTTATAATTTCAAAAGTAAAGGGAAAATAATTTCACTTTTGTGACTTATTTAACAATGTATTTAGAAAAAAATCCTAAAGAACATTACATAAAAGTTTTACACAATTGATAAATATTTAAACTTATCAAGACAACAGAAAAAAATCAAAATGCTTGTAATATATAATGATTTTGTATTATTAATAATTCTATTTCAAATATGTTGTATTTCTTAAGGTGTTACTTCTAGCTCTCTTAGACACAAATAGTTTTTTTAATGTTTTCTGCTATACAAGTTTTTTTATATTATAAAAATTCTGATTAAATTTCTTATCATTTTCAAACAGTACTTAATAACAATTAAAATTTTATTTTACATTTATTTCACTGTAGTTTCCTTTATTAAAAGTAAGTTTAAAGTTGCTAGAGCCATAAAGTTCAGTTAAAAAATATAAAAATTATCAACATACAAAATCATTCAACCTAGCTTAAGCTTTAGATAAAAAATAACTTATACAACTGATATTATGCACAAAAAATTCAGAAACAACATACTGGATAACATAAAAGAATAAAATTAGTACTAAACTAAATATTCACACAACAATTTATTAAACAGGATCTAATAAAAATATATTGATGAGGATGGGTGGTATGTGATGGGTACAAAATTATCATTACAAACAATTACAACAATAAGTACAACAAATAATTTATGTTCAATACATTATTTATACTATAATATTATTATACAAAACTGATTACATTATGTTTTATTCAAAAAATTCTCAAAAAAAAAAACAGTAAAATTTAAACTTTTAAAGACAACTAATTTAAAGTCTTGATCCAAAATTAATTTGTGTTAAGCTTATTAAATGTCAAATCAAATTTATATCCTCCTGGCTCTAAGAATTACTACTGATCTTAACCAGTGCCTTCTGCTGAAACATAGTTTATTTCTAATGTTATCTTAAAACCAGTTTCTAAATAGTTCCTAAAGTTCTTAAATAAAATAAATAAACAGTTTTTACTAGATTTATAATTTGTTATATGGCATACTTTCTCATTCTTTTTTCTTTAAAGCTAAATTTCAGCCTGAGTTAATAAAAATAAAATTTAAAGTTGTATTAGTTTACAAAATTAATCTTAATCTAGTTTAAATACAAAAAATTTCTTTATCAACACAATAGGAACTAATATTAAAAAAAAAAAAAAATTTAGGTCTGAGTAATTTAAGCAAGCCTGAGATTTATAAAAATACTTAAAATAGTCTGATATTAGTGGTTGATTTGAAATACATTCACCCAACAAACTTTTAAACAGAAAATACAGATAATAAAACTTTCATTCGAAAAATTTTACACACTTACATGAAGTTACATTTAAATCACAGAATACTCAATATTCAGAATTCAAATTAAGCAATTTATACAAAATTTGATTCTATCTATTTGTTGCTCTTGTAAAGGAGGGCTAAGATTAATTAGCTAGTATCTCTTTGTATTATTTTTGCTCTTTCAGGGTTGCCACTCTTTTTTTCCAGGTTTTACAAACTTCTTCCAGGTTTTTAAATGTAGACATTTTTGTGTCTACTTTTATTTTAAAGTTAGGTTTAAGGTAAGAAACTGTGTTAAACAGTATAAAAACATTTTAAAGATACTGTAAAGCTACTTTAAATATGTTTTTTAAGAAAAAAAAAATTAAGATGACAAAATATTTTTATTTTTATGATAGATTTTTTGAGTCAAGTTGAAATTTTACTACTGAACATGTGAAAATTAATAAAATTCCAAGTTTTTACAGTTTTTTTTCCCTAAACTGTCAAATTCCAGGTTTCCAGGTAAAGTAGCAACCCAGTCTTTTTAAGTAAAATGGTTAAAATGCTCTTTAAAACATGTTAATAAATTGCTAAATCTGTTAATCTATTTAAGGTTGTTGAAAGATTGAGTACTTTATCTTAAGTGAATCAAAATTTATTTATTATTTTTGTTAAACTTGTCTATAACACATAAGTTGATTTGTTATTAGAAATTTTCAACATCTGTAAGGCCATAAAACTCTACTTGTGAAAACAGAGATTATTACAACTAACAAGGTTGTGTAAATGAACTTTTTATAACTTTTACTTTAAGCCTATACCTTTTGTTTTAAAATAGGTGGGGAGTAATAAAATATAGGCAACAACTACACATTCAAAACAATAAATTTTAACTCATAAGTAGAATGTGTTTAGACACCTGAGCTTTACTTGCTTTTTATAAAGCTTATCTTTCCCTAAATCAGTTCTACTTCTTAAGATTTTGTCAGGGTTGCTATTCTTTGAGTCAAAAAACTATCCTGAATTTCACTAGTCTTTTAAAATTCTTTAATAGATATTTCAATTAACTTTTCGAAACCAATAAAAACCTAGTTTTTTGAACAAAACTGATTATAAATTATTAAATTGGAACAACTAAATCTCATTTAAGATCTATATGAAAAAGTTGGCAGAGATTTAAAAAATATCTTGTCTTTTTTATAAAAAAATAGTTGGCTTGAGTCATCCTGAGTTTTTTATTTATTTTAAACTAGACTGAGTTATCTGGAGTCATCCTGAGATTTTATAAAATTTTAACCTGTCCTGAGTGCATGACAAACTTGTGTTACTCCTACTTTACAATACAACTGATTGATGGTTGTGTTAATAAACATATTATACTTTTACCTCTGACTTTAGTTACATAAAATGATATTTTCAATGAAACTTTAGTGTAACATAATACTTATTTGAAAGCCAAAATGGTCAAAGTTAGTCTAAATAAATCACTTTATATTTACAAGATAAAAGTTAGTATTTTAGCTAAGCAATGTAAATTTATACTTATTGGATATAAGTTAGTTAGTATCATTGAAATTATCTTGAGTAGACATAATTTATTCTGAGTCACCAAAATTTACCAGACAATAACTCAAGTAGTTTGACTTCTGACCTTGATTCTTTTGAAAGATATAGGTGAAAGGCATAAAAACTATTAAACTAACAAATTCCTGGTGTAAAATATAAATCATCTACTAAATAAAGCAATGAAAGACTTATAATATTGTTCACCACTCATTACTGTCAAATTTAAACACACACATAAAATAAAAAAAATTTTGAAAACAACATGATTATTGACTATGCTTATTTTATAAAACCTAATCTAGTTTTATTCTTAAGTTGTTTCTCCTAGTTCACTTGGTTAAAACTGATTTTATTCAGTTCTATTTGCTTAAATATAGATTCACTCTTGGGAATTTCCACATTAAAATTCTTATTTTTTCCTATCAAAGTAAGCATATAATTATTTTAGAAAGTACTAATTAGATTAAGCTTAAAGCAAATTAATAATTTAAGTCATAATAGAATATTTCAATGAAACTTTAATGTAACATGATACTCATTGGTAAGTCAAAATGATTAAAGTTAGTTTAAAATATAGAATTTTATTTTAACAAAGTTCAATGGAAGTATCAAAGCTAAGCAATGTAAATTTACCAGATTTATTATTTCTAGTTATAACTTAATTGTTTCAAATCTTTTTAAATAGTTTAATATTTTAAGTTGATGGAGGAATCTAAGTTTAGTCATTTTAACAGAAATAAGTTTTAAGTCTAACAATAACAACTTCAATATTTTATACAAAACAGTTTAATGATAAATTGTAACTAACTATTTAACAATGTAATACCAAAAGGTACGACAGAACACCACAATTTAAGAACTAAGATTTTTGTTGAAGTACAATTATAAAGATTTTTAATAGGTTATTCTTAATTTAAGCTAATAATCATCTTCTCCCACTATATTGACAAAAAAAACTGTGCTTTCCATCACAATATTTCCAAACTATTTTTTGTAACAAAAATTTTTTTTAATTAAAATTACAATAATTTTAAGTGAATTTTAGCTTTTTGAAGGCCTGTTAAAATTTACAGTTTTTAACAGTTTTTAAGTGAGCTATAATTTTATTTACTATAAGGGAGCAAAAAAGTACACATAAAAATTAAACTTTTATTTTTACAGACTTCTAAAGGAAAAAAAAAACTGGTAAAAACAGAGACACTCAAAGCATATATGCTTAAATAAAACAGACCAACTGGTTTAAAAACTTCATCAACAACTATCTTGATCTGTATAAAAATACTTTATCCTAAGCCATTAATCAGAGCTCTGTTACTTTTACTTTTAACTAGCTTTTTTAGTTGTTGTGCTAAAATACAGCTTAATTTCAAGAAAAATTTTGAATAAAGCTTATATTAAGTTCCAGTACAAACACTTAGTATTATTTGGTAATCTTGCTTTATTTTTATTATATTCTATTATAGTTCAGACACCTTGAAGAAAAATACATGTGAATCAGCTAAAGTTAAAAATAAACAATCAGTAACAACAGCCTATAAAAATTAAAAAAAAAAACTTGAATACCAAAAAAGGTCATAAACAAAATAAAAGAACTCAAGAAATAAGAGGTAATAATGTTTTTAACAGTTAAATATTTGCTCTTAAAAAAAAGACTAAGTATGAACTATAGGCCAGGTGAAAAAAAAAACTAAACTGAGTATTCTGAGTGTGTTGTAACCTTTTACTTATCTCTTAAAATACTTAAACTTTAAGTTTAAAAAGTTTCTGACAGCTAGAAAAAAATTACAAAATCAGTTTGTAATACCAAGGACACCCTATGCCTATAACATTTTGAAAAAAAAACTTGGATCTTAACAAAAACTGATTTAAATCATTAAAACTAGCCTGTTGCTTAAAAAATACTTTAAAAAAATAAAAATAGCCTGAGCTTTTTAAAACAAAAACCTTAAAGCAATCCTCTGTATTTAAATTGCTTTACAAATTAACTAATTGGCTTATATTTTTATCAATAATGAAGATTTCAACCAACCTGTTTGTGACATCATAGAAAGGCCTGGGTGTCCTTGTTAAACTTGTTTATGACCCCGAAGAAAGAATGTAAAGAATCAAACATGCTTCACTTCAGTGTTCCTGATTTTACCTTTTGTCTCCCTATGGTCCAATGTCCATTACTTGCACTTAGTAAGTTATTGTTTTTAAAACTGTTCATAAAATACCTGTATGTATTTAAATTTTACTAGTGCTTAATTAGCTTTATTTTCTTATAAAATTTGTTTTTAATTGTTACAAGCAAACTTTAGTGATCAAAATTAAGTGTTTTGTTGTTATGAATGTTTTATAACGTATAAAAGTGCTTAGTAAAAGTTAATTTTTTACAAAACTTTTATTGAGATTGAAAGAAACACAATTTGGAAATTTCAACAAACTTAACTTAGTAGAACCATACAATACAAGCAATATGTTGAAATTTAATATAACCTTTCAGTCAAGAACTAACTTTAAAATAGATACCAAATCATATTTTACTAATCCTTATAACTGATATGATCATATTGCTCAACTTTTAAAGCGAAATTATTAAAAATTGTTAATGTATTTTGTTAAAAGTACTATCATACAATGTACTTATATGTTATTAAACTTTTTTGAAAAATTACCTAAATTTGTAACACATATCAAAATTAAACATATAATTTCAATCAATTTTTCCAAAGTTTGTTACTAATATGAATCATTATAACCAGATGACTTTTTTGAATACAAGTCAATTCCTTCATTTTTCTACTAATAATTATACATAATATAATATAATCTGTTTTCACCAACTTTAGTTCAGTGGTAAGTTTTTTTATACAAAATTACAATTTTAAATGACAAACAACTCATTCAAATGCAATAAAAATTTAAAAACTATTTTTTTTAAGTTACTCTACTACTAAATAAGTAAATGTTTATAAAAAAAGTATTTTTATTTGAAAAACTCACCTTCTTATTTTTTATCTTTTTTTTATTATAACAGTAATAGTATCTAAACTGGGTAAGACTTATCTCTTGAAATTTTTAAGTAGCTATGACTAAAAAATGTAAACAGATTTTCATTGAAGTTATAATACAGGGTTGCCACTTGTTTTTTCAAAATTTTTTTCAGGTTTTTCAAATTTTCTCCAGGTTTATAAACGTACACATTTTTAAGTTTATTTTTAGTTTAAAGTTAAATTTAAGGTAAGAAACAGTGTTAAACAGTAAAAAAAGATTGAAAAGATACTGTAAAGCTACTTAAAATATGTTTTTTAATAAAAAATTTTTGGTGACGACAAAAATTTTTTTATCTATATCTATGATAAATTTTTTGAGTCAAACCAAAATTTTACTACTGAACATATCAAAATTCTTTAAAATTCCAGGTTTTTCCGGATTATTATCAAAATTTCTTAAATTCCAAGTTTTCCCAGGTTATTTTTGCCTAAATTGTCAAATTCCAGGTTTTTCCAGGATTCCAGGTAAAGTGGCAACCCTGTATAATATTAAAGTTGCAATAAAAAAATTTGCAGTCCATATGTTTATTATTAAAATTGTTTTCAAATCAATAATATCTAAAAGTCAATAAAACTATTGTTTTCTACTAAAACAAACTTAATGTTGCACCTACAGAGCCCTTAGTCGCATCTACTCCTACATGAGCTCCCCATGCCACATCGAATGATCCTCACTGAAAAGGAACAAGTTGTGCCCAAGGCCAAATAAGAACTTGCAGCCATAAAGAAGGTCAGCAAAAAGAAGTTGGCTCGCCAGCGTATGATGAACAAAGAATAAATTTAGTTTAATTTAGTAGAGGTAAAAAACAATTCTGTCTTATCACAAACTATTCTGATTTACATCAAGCAAGTCTGAGTTGCCCTAGTTTGTAAATAAATGGCAAAATAATTGATTCTAGTCAAAAAATGAAACAAAAGTAGCAAGAGTGTGTGGCAACCCTTTTGAAGTTCAAACTAAAAGCCAATGATAACGTTTATTTTTTTAAAAGGATGTAAGTTATTATTTATTTTAACGATTTTAAACCCTATGGTTTCATTTAAAACAAATACAAAATAGCTTTAACAAGATATTTTGACTAAATAGACTGGACAAAAAAAAAATTTCAAATATAACTATTACTTCAAACTTTCTTAAGTTTAAATAAAAAAAACTATTTAATTATTTTTACTTGGTTATATCTTGTACTTTTTCCAAAACAACAGTTATTTATTCTTTTATATCAATTAATATCAAATTTAAATTATAAACAGTTTCAGCCATTAATTTTGAACAAATTATCAAACAAAATGAAGATCATAAAAAAGTACTGAAACATAGATCAAGTTTGAAAAGTCGTTTGTACAATTTTAAACAAAATAAAACTTAGTACAACCTTTAACTTTTAAAATAAATTTTGACACTGTCTTCAAAAGTTTATTCAAGTTTTGATCTTTTTTTGTTTAATACTCATAACCTTGAAGTTGTTATATTTTATTCAGGGTGGCCACTGGTTTTGTATAACTTTTTTCCAAGTATTTGAAGGCGAAAGTTTTCTTATTTTCATAAGCATAACATTGTGTTTAATATAAAAATTGTATGAATGATAGAAAAATATTGAAAAGATACACAATGGTATTTTAAATGTGTTTTTAATAAATACATTTAGATTAATATTAAATATAGTCGTTTTTAATTATCTTAATTTCAAAACATGACTAATCATAATTGTTCAAATTTCAGTATTTTAAATTATTTTCAGTCAAAACTTTTTCAAGTATTTCCAGGTAGTTTATGCTTATACTTTAAAACTTTATACAAGGTCTGGTTTGACCAGGATTCAAGGTAAAATATACATCCTGTTTTTTAAAAAAGTAAAATATTGTAATAAATACATATGTAAAAGATTGGATTATCTAATAGTATACTATTTGCAACTAGTAAAGTATTTATTCAACAAGTAAAGTACTTGTGAAAGTATCAAAGCAGGAGTGCCACAAGGCTCGGTTTTAGGACCCTTGTTCTTTCTGGTGTACATCAATAACTTACAGAATAATACAACACTAAAAATCATAAACTTTGCTGATGATACTTTATTATATACAACATTTAAGAAAAACACCTATAAAAAAGATAATGAATACCTAAACTCCCAATTAAAAAACGTATCAAGATAGTTAATGGACAACAGGCTTAGACTAAATGTAAATAAAACAAGATACATGCTCTTTCACTCCGGCAAGATTGATATTCGGAAAAACATAAACTTAGATATAAAAATAGGTAATTCAACTATATCAAAGGTAAATGATTATAAATATTTGGGTGTTACAATTGACAGTAATCTTAATTGGTCTAACCATATTGAAACATTAAAAACAAAAATTATTAAAGACAATAGGTATTTTATACAAAACACGGTACTATTTAAATCAAAACTCTTTGTATTACATTTTTAACTCACTTCTTATGAGTCATGTTAGATATGGATTACTTTGTTGGGGTAGAGCAAGCAGAACCAAAATTTCTGAGATCAATAAATTTGTAAATAGAGCTGTAAGGTGCATACATTTTATAAGTTGGAAGGAAAATATTAGTAGTATAAAAATATCAAAAAAAAATTTAGATGTTGAAAACATGTTTCGGTATGAATTAGGAGTCTTTATGTACAAATTCAAAAAAATCATGTTGCCTGTTAATTTTAATCCTTACTTTACAAGTATAAACAAGATTCACAACCATTCAACGAGATTTTCAGAGACAAATTACTTTTTTCCTGGAGTAAATAGTCTTTACGGTTTTAAGTCCTTGTCATATCTTGGATGTAAGATATGGGACGAAATTCCAAAAAGCTTAAAAGAACAAAACTATCTTATAGCATTTCAATCTGGACTGAAAAAAAATGTATTGCTCAGAAATCAATCAGACAAAATTCAATCTTAATTTTCAGTTTTAAATAGTATCTCATAAAATGATTTCTTAGTTATTAGGTTTTACTCTATTTCTTTTTTATTTTTTGAGAAAAATCAATGGCATCTGTGTTGGCTGGGTGTGAGCAGAGTTGATTTGGTCTTGGGTATAATTTTTGAACAAGCAGTTTTTATTTACTAACTATTTTTTTTTAATGTGAGTTTATAATTAAGAATTAATATTATTTTTATTTAGTTATTATTATTTTTTTAATTTTAAAAAATAATTGTTGAGTTTGTTTTAGAGTAACAGGGTTTTTGAACAGGTATAGTTGAAACTTACTTTGTTTATTTTTATTTATAAGTGAGATTTATTAATTATTTTTTTATTTACTTAAGTAGTTCTTAAGTCTTTTTTCTTATTTTTGTTTTCTTTTTTAAACACAATTAGTTTTAGAAAAAGAAAATATGTTAGTTATAGCATTTTCACAACTTATCCTTTTGTTCTATTATTGACCTTTTTATTGCATTTTTCAGGGTTGCTCTTGTAGAGAGGGCAACAAGAAAAATGTGAACGTACATGATCATAAAAATTGAAATCTTTGGGAGGAGATGGTGTGGTGCCCATGGTAGATTATGATTATCATGGTTAATATTGGCAGTAATGGGCTTAAAAAAGAGTGCATACCATTTTTTTTTCCTTTAAGAATTAATTTTTTTAATTAGTTAAAGTTAGAAAAAATCATATTTAACTTAAAATTAGATTTTATCAAAGTTTTAAATAAAACTTATCAAAGTTATTTATACATATATGGTGTGAGGCTCGATGACCGAAAGGTCTTTCTTCACACCAATCCATTGACCATAGTTGTGAGCGTTCACTTTTTTCTTCTTCTTCTACTTCAAGTTAACTATACCAATACAAACCTACAAAAATAAATAGCTAGTGGAATTTTCAAATTTCCTACAGTTTCGTTTTAGGTAAAATAAAAATAAAAACACCATATCACATAGGTGGGTAGTATTTTTTATTTTTTTTTTATGGTAAAAAAACATCAGTCTCAAACTCTACCCCTTGCAACAATAAACGTTTTCTGGGGAAAAGTAAGTGTGTTACATCATATGTAATTTTACCTGCCCAATTAACATTTAACTACCCAAAAATAAAATTAACAAAAAACTATCTTTTAAACAAATTAAAAAAACCCTTGGTGACACGCCATTTGGAGAACACTCACAAGGCTAAAATCTCAACACTAAAAACCACAAAGTGTGGGAAAATCATGAAGCTCAAATCCCCAAGTAAGTGTTCACCGGCGCTACAACAAAAAAAATTTTATAGCTGTTGTTAGTTTTATATATTACAAAAGGTGCTGTATAAATAAACACTTCAAGTATTTTTTTACTTTTTTATTTGTCTTTATTGTCTTAATTTTATTAACAAAATAAGAAAATAATTTATGTTTAATGTAAAACCTTTAATGTCCTAATTAGTTATTTTTTGTAATGTTCTTTTAAAAAAGGTTGTATTTTTACACTATACAACATTAGTAAGTAACAGATTAACTTTAAATTATTTATTAGATGTGTTCTGATAACCACTTAAAATATTACTTATTTATTATATAGCAAGCCGAATGTGAATTTCGATTTCTTATTTTTTGTTAATGTAGCTTAATGTTAGTAGTTTACTGAAGTAAGCTGAATGTATCTTTTTTTGTTTTTTTATTTGTTTATAAAGTTTTAAACTCCAGCCTAAAGTATATTTAGCTTATTATGATTTATTTTGTATTAGATTTTTATTGGATATACAGTAAATTATTTGTGTAAATGTTTTTGTATTCAGGACAGAAAGTTTAATGACAGTTTATATTGTAATTTAACAATTAACAATGTTGTCTCTTAAGCTGTAAGCATTGAAATGTTTCTACTTAATTAGAAATAAAATATTTGAAATATATAAATGTTAGTTTGAATATTACTGTCTTACTAACATATAAAGGTTTGTTATAACTAAAAACAAACAAAACCTTTAATAAAAAAGTAAAAACAACGCTTTTTTAAAACCAAAACATATAAAAACTAAAATTAATATGCTTTGGCTTTTTTTTGTGTTTCAATAATTGATTTTAGTTTTAAATAGAACTATACATTATGCAAGAGCTTCAATTGGATTGTAACAATAGCGTAGATAAAATTTGACAACTGTAACATATATCCAATTTAAAACTAATTTATATAGTTGTCAAAATTTATAGATAAACTAATAAAATATTTAAATATTATGTCAGTCAAAAGTGAGTAAATATTTTATAATAGAATTCTTATGAAAAGCCTAAAACTTTTTGAACCTAAAAATAATTAAGGTTTTAGTTGTTTTATACAAACCTCAAATAAATAATACTTATTTAGAGTTTAGACAAAGATAAATTCACTTAAGTATTTAAGATTTAAAAGAAACTGGTTAACTTGTCTTTCACAGTATCAAAATAATAGTAATGTTTAATGTACGTTTAATTAACTTTGTTTCAAAAAAAAAAAGAATAAACTGGTTAGTTTCTTATACATTTGTTTCTTATCACATTAGTTTAATTTTTATTGGTGGTGATAAGTTTAATTTTAGTAAAATACAAAGTGGTTAACATTTAAAAAGTATTTAAACATTATTAGTGATTCCACTACATTTTAATGATTGAATTAGTGTAATTTATAATATTCTATTTTTAATATCAAATTAATTATTGAATTATATTTAATAAATGAAGTAAGTAAAGTCTAGTTCATCTGCATACATACTTTTTTATTTTGTATCTTAGTTTTTGTTTTAAAAAACAAGTTTATAACTGAGTCATTAGTATCATAATTTTTTAAAGTGAACTAGAATTTATTGAATGGCAATGCTTAAATTCTGAAAGAGTTTTCACTTAATCATGAAAGTTTTAAAATTTAGGATGTAACTTTTTAAGTCAACATAGTCTTCAAATATTTAGGTTATGTTTTATCTATTGTCTTCATTAATATGAGTTAAAATTATTATAATTTTTTTTATTTATATATAACTAGTTTTATGTCTGCTAAAACAACATTTATCTTTTTAAATTTAAAATTAAAAATATCTCAGTATTTTTTACTTAATTCGATTAGTTTTTCTGTAGTCATTGTGAATTTAGATAAGGGTCTTCAAAGTCGGTCATATGGCACCCTTAGGAATACTGCCAGATATTTTCGGGACCATAATCTTAAGTTTCCTATGGGGGAAAAGAGGGAAGGGCGTAATTAGTAAAAGGCCATAAAGACATACTTTGAAACTTACACTAGATATTTTAGGGTATTGATGTTTTTGAGTTAATGATGTAGAGCTAATAAAAAAAATTTTTGGTTAATTTAAAGTAAGTTTTTTTTTAATTATTGGAGGGGCCAGTGCTTGTTAAGTTTTTTTAAAGAGGGTTTTATAAAGTAAGTTTGAGAAACCCTAGATGAGATTGGCCTAGATAAAATCAATACTTTATTTTTTTCTGGAATTTTTACTTGTTAAGCTTAAGTAAAAAGTGTCATCCAATGTATATATTAACTAGAACCTTAAGACAAGAATAAAAAATTAAACATAAAGCAGTATTACAATTGATTTCGAACACCTTTCAGAAGTTTAATTAAAGCCTCAGAAAATGATTTACATTTGAAACTTAATTAGACTTAGTTGTTACAAAGTTAAAAATAGAACCAAATGCATGTACTTTTAAATACCTTAAGAAAGTTAAAACACCTGGAAAAAACGTAGAAAATACCAGTGTCAATCCTGGTGTATAGAATTAATAAGTTTTTATATATTATTATATAATTATTTTGTACTCTACCCCAACATGTTTCAACATATATTAAAAATTGTTAGAATGTTATGATGTAGAAAGATAAACTACAAAGATAAACAAAGAATATAACTAACAACTTCTAATTAAAACTTAATTAGCGTAATTAGATTCGTAAGATTTTAAATTAGGGTGCAAATATATAGAATGAAAAATACAGATAAAAAATTCAGTAATAATTTATAATATTAAAAAAAATTCGAAATAAATTATTCTAGCACAGTTGGATTTTAAGAAAAAAACAAAGTATAAAAAAAATGAATATTTTGATTTGAAAATTAAACTAATAACAAACATCAAAATAACAATGTATAAAACTTATTCTACTTTGGTTAGATGCTGGTTAAATTAAACGTCTTGTTTGATAAAAGATTTTTACAATTGAGATTTTAATGTATTAAAAAACGTACTTTAAAAACAAAAAAATCAATCTGTTTATTCATTACTCTTTTTTTTGAAGAATAATTTATAGAACTGTAGTCAGTGAAAATATTCAAAACAAATGTTGTTTTTTAACTAGTCTTTAAAATAATAAATGTATTAAAGTTACGAAAGTTATTTAAAATAAACACAGATTTATGCAGACATATAGTATAAAACTCAAATAACCACGTTTTAACGCTTCTTAAACTATAATTACAAATAAAATATTAACAGAATAAAACTAAGTATCAAGTACTTTTATAAAGTTTCAAAGTACAAGTAATACAAAGGTACGTAAACATCCAGTCTTTAAACTATTTACTGTTTCAATACTAGTAATGCAATTTTAATTTTTTTTCAAAATAAAGACTCTGCTAGATCCGTATTGAAATTCTAAAGATTCAAGTTAATTGTAACGTCAGTAGATTAACAAGTAAAAAAAGATTAATTACTGTATTGCTTAATTAGTAAATAAACGTTTGAAACAATTTTCAATTTGTGTTTAAAAAAATATTTTTTGTTGTAACAAAATCTATTTTGAAAGTAAAAAAAAAACGAACATCATGCTAAAAAGACCAAAATTCAAGCTACGTACACAATAATTTTATTTAAAAATTTGATTTGCATGCTAGCAACATTTACAATTAACTTATGTTTTCGTTTTTGATCAAGTAAACTAGACCTCCCAACTAAAAACACCACAAATTTAATAAATATTTGTAAAATTCTAAGAAAATGACCTAAACTAAAAAACAAATTAAATTTGAGTTAAAAACAATGATTGCTTTTTTTGATAATTAATGACTTTAAAATTAACCTATACTAAAATTTAATTAGAAACAGAATTATTTATTAAAAGACAATTCACAACAACTCAGAAGTATTACAATTTTGAATGTCGTATTTTGGAGCGTCAGAAGTCAGAACTTAAGTTTATTGGTATACATCTAGAACAGTGGTTCCCAACCTTTTTGATGCCCAACACCCCTAAAGTCTCTTAATTTGATTTCGCACCCCTAACACTATATGCTATAACTATTTATTAATAGTTTGATTATAAAATCATTGGTTTGATTAATTAATAATTTGTATTTTAATTTTTATGATAGTGTACTATATTATCAAAAATAAAATACTTGGAAATTTATAAAACATAGCAAACTATATTCGAACAAGTTTTATCTATTTTTTATAAGGTAGAAAACATCAGCTGTTCTAAGTTAAGCTTATGTTAAGTTTTATTTTCAAAACTATTAGCAGCTAGGAATTTTCAAAATAATAAAGGTTTGAGTTAAGATTTTTAAAATTTAAAAGATATGTATAAAAGCAAATACAAAAAAAAAATTGCATACTTACAACATAAATAAAAAAAAGTAGATTGAAAAAGGTAAACTATTTAGGTTCAAAAAATGAATGAATAGAAATAAAGTTTATGCATTGAATACTTTTGCTGATCTACTAAAATTGGTTTTACTTAAGCTAAAAACAAGTTTTCTTAAATGCTATAACATACAGTAATAGCTGTGAACTTTACAATTTACTGATGTTAAATCTTTAAGCACCACTTTCTGCACAACGAAGCTTAATAAACGATTACATTATAAATGTAATAAACTTAACAGAACCAATTTAGAACCAGTTTTAAACAATTAATGGCCACTTAAGAAACTAAAATATTTAAAGAATAGATGATTAAAATTCACAGGTGTAAAACTCTAAGAAAGCTTTACTGAAGTGTTAATTCTAAACTAACAGCTATTAAATGAAATTAGTAAAATGAATTTATTTCTAGAAAAGCGCTCTTGCTCTATGACGTATTAATAAAATTAATTTATTCAGAAAATGAGCGCCAACTTCTTTTTATAACAAAATTTACTTTTTAACTTTATAAACTTTATCAGAGAGTGAAAATCTCCTTATTTATAATTCAAAAATTAAAAGCCATTTCGCACCCCTGGTTGGGAACCCCTGATCTAGAATAAAATACCTAAATTAATGTTTCAGAAAAATTTTAAAAGATAAAAACTGTTTTACTAGTGACAACTTAATCCAGCAAAGTTGTCACTTAAAAATACAACAAAAATGAACAATGTACAAAAACCTCAAACAAAAATAAGACTTATACTTCTAAACAAGAATGTATGTACTAAACAACATATTCTGCATAACTTTAATGTTTGCTAAATTCAACGTTTTATACAATAATTGATCTATGTATAATAAAATTTTCAAATATTAAAACACTACTTTAGAATCCTAAAAATCTTAAGACATTTGTTTATTAATATATGCTCATAGAAATAGTTTATAGAAATTTAAACCATATTTTTAAGAAACAATTTAGTAAGTTTCTAAACTCAGAATCGCTTTAAAGTAAGAAAATTTATTGAAAAAAAGGATTTTCATGAAGTTATATAGCAAAAATTCAAAACATGAATAAAAACGCTTTAACATAAAAAAATTACAAGCGTTAAACTCTTTTTTTCAACTAGTTTCATAAAGTTTCTAATAAAAATTAGTAATTAAACATCTGATTTCAAATTATTTATGGATTAATAAATGTAAATGTTACTTAAATATGGTAAACTATTAATGTTTACAAGTTGTTTGAGTATAATCAAAACGCTGTTGCAGAATTATATGGTTTGCAAGAAGCAATAAGTTTTGTTGTAGTAATAGATAAAATTGAAAATTACTTTACCAAAAAAATAAAGTTAAATTATTAAAAGATTTTAGCTTAAATTTTTGATAGCATACTCTTAACCAGTATTACAAATAAAAACACTAGTAAGTTAACAAATTTACTTAGTTTTAGTTTTATAGACCTTATTAATAAGTTATGATGGTAGAAACATAAACAACTAAAATAGATAAAAAGTACAACTAACAACTACTCAGATTTATTAAATTTTTATTAGCGTGATTAGATTCGTCAGAGTTTGAATTAGGGTGCAAATATATAGAATGAAAAACACAGATTAAAAGTTCAGTAAAATTTATAAAAAAAAAAATACAAGAGATTAATTAATCTAACACGGTGAAAACTTAAGAAAAAATATTACTTATAAAACAAAGTATAAAAAAAAACTTGGTCAAAAACAAAACCTATAACAAACATCAAAATAACAATGAATAGGACTTATTCTACTTTAATTCAATGTTGGTTAAGTCTAGCGTCAAAGTTTGATCAATATGCAAATTGAGATTAAAATGTATTAAAAAACCTACTTTAGAAACAAAAATATCAATCAATTTATTTATTAATTTTTGTTTTTAAGAGTAATTTAAAGAACTTTGGTCCATAAATTAAAAGGAAACATTCAAAACATATATTATTTTTTTAACTAGTCTGTAAACAATTAATTGTATAAAAGTAAGGAAATTTATTTGAAACAATTATACACTTATGCAGACATATAGTACAAAACTCAAAATAATCAAATAAAAACGCTTTTTAAACTGTAGTAGGAAAGAAAAGATTACTAGAGTAAAATCAATTATCAATTAGTTTTATAAATTTTCAAAGTATAAATAATTTAAAGGTAAGTAAACATGCGGTCTATATACCTACATAGATATCATTAGTAGACGTCTAAAAATAATCGGTATTTTAACAATTTAATATTGTTTAAATTTGACGTGTTGTTTGATAAAAATTTTATTTATACTGAATTTTAAGGAACTAAAAAGTCTACTTTGCAAATAAAACAATCAAAACTTTTGTATATTAACCTACTTTGTTATAAATAATGTATTCGACTGTTGACCATTATTTAAAAGAATAGTGTATATTTAAGACAAGTAATAACTGGTTATTAATTTTGTACTAAAATAATAATTTAAGTCAAAAAAAAATCTGAAAATGAATAAACATTATTGTAGATATACTAGATAAAACTTAAAATAATCAAGTAAAAAGTCTATTTGCACGACAGGAACGTAGCTTGGTACTTATTCTAAAAACCGGAAAAAATATTTTTATTAGGTTTTATAAAACTATTTATATTCCTTCTAGTTATTCTAATTAAAACTTTCATAATAATAACTTTCTTGAAATTTAACTTAATTAATATTATATTAAACTGGTAAATTTGATCTATATTTAATTTAACCAAAAAAAGTTCATTTTAAGTATTTAATTAAATAATATTTTTGCCGTATTTATTTCTTTTAGATATTAATTTTTTTTATCTCAAAATTGATTTGTTATTTTAATAATTTTAATGCCTTTAACCTATATCTTTCAAAAGATTTAAGGTCAGAAGTAAAACTAATTGAGTTATTGTCTGGTAAATTTTAGTATTAGATTAAAATATGTCATTTCATAATAATTTCAATGACTTTGACAACTTTCATAATGATAAATTTGACTATTTTGGCTTACAAATGAGTATCATGTTACACTAAAGTTTAATTGAAAATATCCTTTAAAATAACTTTGGTAAGAAGTAAAAGTATAAAATGTTCATTAACACAACCATCAATCAGTTAGTGTTAAATAGAGCGAGGAGTAACACAAGGTTGTCAAGTAACTAAGGATACTCAGGAGTTCAGGACTGTTGAAAATTTCAGAAAATTTCAGGATGATTCAAGATAACTCAGTCTATTTTGAAATTTTAAAAAACACACAGGATGACTCAAGCCAATTATTTTGTTTTTGTGAACTTTTGTTAGTTACAAGATATTTTATAATTCTCAGCAAAGTTTTTTTTTATTATGTGAGGTTTAATTGTTCTAGTTTCAATGTTTTTATATTTAATAATCAGTATTGTTCAAAAATTAGGTTTCTATTAATTTTGAGAATTTTATTGAAATATTTATTAAAGAAATTTAAAAGGCTATATAAACTTAAGACAGTTTTATGATTCAAACAATAGCAACCCTTATAACACCTTAAGAATATAGAAATAATTTAGAATAAGATAAGTTTTGTACAAATGTAGTAAAACTCTGGTGTTATAACACATTTTACTCAGGATTTAAATTTAATGTTATGAATAGAACTGTATAGTAATGAGGTTTTTACCTTTTTTCCCTCTTTCGCCCCTGTTTTAAATTAAAAGATTTGAGCTTAATGTAAACAAAAAGTTCATTTACACATCCTTGATCATTTTTAATATTCTCTGTTATTATCAGTAGAGTTTTATGGCCTTGTAAATTTTATAACTTTTAAATAATAAATAAACCTATGTGTTGGAGCCAAGTTTAATAAAATTAATAAATAAATTTTTGCTCACTTAAGATAAAGTACTCACTCTGTTAATAATATTATATAGTATAATAGGTTTTACAATTTAATTACTTGTTTTAATTCATTTACTTAAATATATAGCAACAGTTATCCAAAGAGATACTAACCAATTAAACGTGGCACTCCTTTACAAAAGCAAAACATAGATAGAATTAATTTTTTGTATAGTATGCTTAATAAAACTTTTTTGTTCTGTGATTGAAATGAAACTTCCATGAAATGACTAAAAAATTTTCTATGAAAGTTATGTTATCAGTACTTTCTGTTTAAAAGATAGTTTGGTGAATATATTTTAAGTTTTGTTATAAGATTAGACTATTTCAAGTATTTTATTTAATCTCAGGCTTGCTTAAATTGCTCAAATCTAAATTGTTATTATTTTTATATAACAAGTCCTTAGTCTGGATGTAAATATTTTTAGCGTTTAAGCTAGATTAAGATTATTTTTGAAGGTAATATAATTTTTATTTTAGTTAACTCAGGCTGAATTTTAACTTCAAAGAAAAAAAAGTGATAGTATACTATTTAACAAATTATAACTCTAGTAAATAGTGTTAGGTATTCTAAATAAATAATAAATAAATCTAATTAGGAACTGGGTTTAGGATTGAACTAGAAAAAAAACTGTGTATTACCAGAAAGCTCAGTTAGAATATAAGAAAATTATTTAAATTCATGAGTTTAAATGTTACTGTTTTGTTTAAATATGCAGGGTTGCCAAATGAACTAGGTTCTCGAAATTTCTTCCAGGTTTTATTTTAAGGTCTTTTATTTAGTTTAAAATTAAGTTTAAAGTAACAAAACTTTGTTAAATAGTATAAAAACATTAAAAGAAAGCTTCATTAAATGTGTTTTTAGGTACAATATTTAGATGATTACAAAAACAAAACCTCTATAGGATGGATTTTTTGTGACAAATTTAAGTTTCACATCTTATCATGTAAAAATTGTTTAATATTTTAGGTTTTTCCTTTTTTTATGATTTTTGTTCAAAGTTAAAGTTTTTTTTTTAAGTTTCTCTAATTCCAGGTGTTTCTAGGATTCCATTTGTCTTGACAAGCCTGTGTAAGTATTTTGCAATTCTTTTATTTTACAAATTATAATATAACATACAAAACATATTTTAACAAGGTTGCTACAAAACCTGAAATCCTTGAAAAATCTTGAATTTGACTAATTAGGCTGAAAAACCTGGAATGTTTGAAATTTAAGAAATAAACGGAAAAAAATCGGAATTTAAACTTCAACCACTAGAATTTCTGGAATTTAAAATGTTAAGTAGTAAAGTTTCGATTAAAAATTGGTTATATAGATATAAAATTTTGACATTAACTGAAATTATATGTATTAAAAACACATTTAAAATTGCTTATTGTATCATTACAATGTTGGTATACTCTTTAATATAGATTAAATCTTTAACTTAGATTAAATCTTTAACTTGGTTTAAAACTAAAATAGACCAACAAACGTGTATTTTTAAATAGCTGGAGAAAGTTTTAAACACCTGGAAAAAACTTAGCAAAAACAGTGTCAACCCTGACGAGCATAAAGTTAATTTTATAGGTAAATTTATAATTTTTTTCAAAAAAACATAAAACTTTAATGTCAATTATTTTCCTTATCTTAAAAGCTATCTAAAAAATTTTTATTTTATTTTAGAGAACGCACCTTTGTCTTTAATTAAATAAAAATTGGTTTGGGGTTTGAATTATTTCATGGGGTTCCTATAAAAATGAATTTTTTTTTTTTTTTTTCATTATTATGGTATTAAAACCAAAAAAAAATATTTCTTTATTTTTTTTTTTTCCCTAAGTTTGCATGTTCTTTAAACTCCTAGATGTTTATTTTATAATTAATGTTAGTATCTTTTACGATTTGGCCCAAAGCAAAATGATGTGTAATATACATCATTTTGCTTTAGGGCCAAATCGTAAAAGATATTAATATTATTTATAAAATAAATACTTAGGAGTTGAAATAACATGCACACTAAGGGAAAAAATAAAAAAATAAAATAAAAAAATATTTATTTTTGGTTGTATTACCATAATAATAAGAAAAAAACCTTTATTTTTGGAGGGACCCCATAAAATAAAATTATCTTAAATTTTAATTATTTTAGTTTAATTAATTTTTTTGTAATTCACATTCTTATTAATTTTTTTTTTTCCTTTTATCATTTTTTTATCTAGGAAATGGCCAAGGCAAATCATAGTGTAATATACATCATTTTGTTTTAGGGCAAAATCGTAAAAGAAATTAACATTATTTATAAAATAAACATCTAGGAGTTTAAATAAAATGCAAACTAAGGGAAAAAAATAAAAAATAAAAAAAAAAAATATATATTTTTGGTTGTAATACCATGTTAATGAAAAAAAAAAAAAACCTTTATTTTTGGAGGAACCCCATGAAATAATTCAAACCCCAAACCAATTTTTTTTTTAATAAAAACAAAGGTGCGTTCTCTAAAATAAAATTTTTTAGATAGCTTTTAAGATAAGGAAAATAGTTGACATTAAAGTTTTATGTTTCTTGAAAATTTATAAATTTACCTATTAAATCAACTTTATGCTCGTTCAACCCTGATGTATATAATTAATAAATTTAAAGCCAACGTCTTAGTATATTACTACATACTATTTTTTACTCATCCCCAACATGTTTTAACATATAAAAAATAATGTCAGAACTAATAAAATTAATATGTAAGTAAGTTTATAACAAATTATTTACTTTTCTAATTAAAAAAAAAATATTAGTGACGTATCAGTGTTTTATGTTTATATGTTAGATATTAAACCTTTTAAGTAATTAAAAATAATTTAAAACTCATTAAGATATTTTTGGTCAGAAAAAAGTATTGAATTTATATTAAATAATTTTCTCCTTTGAAATTTGTGCATATAAAAAAAGCGCAAATAATTATACTTATTTATCATCATAATTGCTTAATTACTATATTTATTGTCATAAAAGTTATTATGAAAGCTGCCTAATAGTTGTGAATAATAAAATCTTTTGTTAAAACAAACAAACATTTATCAAACAAATTTATTTCTATAAACTTTGCAGCCCTGTTTGTCACTCTTGTACAAAAAAAAGTTAGATAGAATGAAGTTTGTAAACTGTTTTAGTGTTTCTTGATTGTGTATATTAGATAAACCTATAACATGTGTGAATAATGTTACTTAAAATAACATTAACAATATTCATTTAAAAAATATTGTGGTGAGAATATGTTTAGATATTCCAAATTTTTGTTTAATTATTGGAGGTTCCAGTGCTTTTTTTTTAAAGACGGTATTATAAAATAAGTTTTAGATAACCTAGATAAAATTGGTACTTTATTTTTGTTTTGGAATTTTTATTTTTAAAACTTAAGTGAAAAGTGCTAACCGATGTATATATCAACTTTATGATAAGAATAGAAATTAATAATAAAGCAGTATTGCACTTTATTTTGAACACCTTTCGGAATTTAAATTTAAACCTCAGAAAATTACATTTGAAAACAAAATAGATTTTATTGTTTCAAAGTTATATGTTTTAATAGAACGCTAAAACTTTAGTTTGCTTAAAAATACTGCTGGCTGAAATTTAATTTCGTCTATAACACTGTTTTGCTAGGATAGACTTGTTTTGAGAATTTTTATTTTACTTATTATTCGGCAAAATCGACCGTTATTTTCGTATCCAAACCAATAAACCAATGTTTAGACATGGGGGAAAAGATTCGGTAGCAGAGTTTAAACAAAGTACGTTAGTTTACCAGTTTAACTGCTTCTTAAGCTAGTAATGTCGGGATGACCTCAAGATAATTTAGCTAAAGAATAAAGGAACATATTCCAAAAAGTATCGATGAATTTTGTATGAGTAATAAGAAAAAGAAAACTAAATCTATTATAGTAATAAATGCTTCAAAAAGATCTGCTATTGCTGAACACTTAGTATATAACCTTGAATGTGCTTTTAATTATAACTAAAAAAGATTTAAAACTAATAAAAATTGTTTTCATATTTCTGATAAAATAAAACTTGAAGCTATTTGTATTTTGTTAAAAAACCTAAATTGTGTAAACATAAACATTTTAATTATACTGTTTCGTTGTTTTCTTAATTTGTTTTATAAGTTGTTGCTCTGTTTTATTAATTTTTTAGTTAGATTGTAATCAGAACTACTTATGTATTGTTAATTACTCTTTGTTTTATTGTTAATTACGTTGATTGCATTTTCACTATATGAGCTAAATTTAAATTTTTATTTTTATTGCTTAGTATACAACTGACGAAAGAAGCATGTAATACATTTTGTTCTGAAAAATTTATTCTTATTTTATTTTTTGAAAGAATTTTTTTTTTGTAATTTTTAAATATTATGTTATTTATCTAATCAAAAAAACATTTCAGTAGATAGATAGATTAATACATTTAAAACTAAAATGTCTGAGAACAAACCAGTTCGTTTAAATATTAAAAAAATAAGAAGGAAACAAACAAAATACCCGGAAACAATAAAAGTGGTAACATTGGTCACGTTGAAACAAGCGGGACCTCTATCACTTCTCGACCACCTGTTTCCTAAACTGCCAGACAAGCGCAAGTACCGCTTCTTCATGGACGATTTTCCCGCGAACATGACCTTGGAAAGGTACATGCGTGAAGTGAAAGACGAGGTGGGATGTTTGCCACTTCAGCTTCGAGCTGGGTGGAAGCAGTTCACTGTTTACGCTGAGCTGACCAAGGATGAAGGGAGGAAAGTGTTTGATTTCGAACATCCGTTTGCAGTCGATGAGGGATGGGACATGACGTTCGGGGAGTTGTATGATAAAATGCAAGTAGAAAAAGCAAAGTTGGTAAATCCCATTGAGGAAGACACAGATGATAAAGAAATGGAGACCGAAAAAGGTGTTTCTTCACCAAAAAATTTAAATAATTCTGTTGAGAACTTGAAAATATCTCAAGCTGTCACTGAAAGTGAAATTAATAAAGAGGCGAATGTTGTTGACGATCAGAATGTCTCGGATAAATATAAGAAGGAAACAGTTACCGCAACTGAAGAGAAACCTGTTCCGAAGCAAAAGAAGATTACTTGCAAGAGGAAGGATTTCGACGAAGCTGTTGGCAAAAACCTTATTCTTCGTGTGTACAATTATTAGTTAGAAGCAAAACTATTTTGTCTCAGTGTTATTATCGTTAATAAACCGATTTAGAATATTAATGATTGTACTTCACATTTAATGTATTTTATTACAGTTATATATTTAACGGATAAATTATTAAATAAAACAATAAAAACTGGTTAGATTAAATCACTCATATATATGAATATACATTATACATGTATAATTTTTACTGTGACCTACATATAATATTAAAAAACTTTCTAACAAGGCTATAAACAAAATAATTTACGTAATAACATAGTACTTGTGAAAAACCTAAAATTCTGCAATTCTTATGTTTATACTAAATTATATTATTATTATTATTTAATACTACATAACAGTACATAAACTTTTTAGATGTAAAAAATAATATCATATTATTATTTTAAAGTGATCTATCGAATTCAAAATTATTAAACCTGCAAGATCAAATTTAAATCTTATAATAAAATAAGAATTAAACTGGATCAGGATTAAAGTTTTAAAGTTTCAAGTTACTTATAATGTAAGTGAAATACAATTTAACAAATAATAATTACTTTTTGCCTATTTAGTATAAAAACATCTGAATTTAATTTTTAATGTTTTATTTTAAATCAATAATGTGTATTTGTTGTAATAAAAATACATTTAAAAACTGAAAAAACGAACATCATGCTAAAAGAATAAAATATCAAGCTACATACCTATACATTTTGTTTAAAAATTTGATATATATATGCAAGCAAAATTTAGAACTATTTTGTGCTTTTGTCAGTTGATCAAGTAAACTAGACCTCCCTAGTAAAAATACCACAAGTATATCCAAAAAATATTTGTCATAAATTAAGAAGTAAATATGTACTAAAAAATTGTAATTTTTTTCTTGATAAGTAATGATGTAGTAAGACTTTAAAAAGTATTTATTAAGAGACCATTCAAAACAACTCAGAACTCAGAAGTAGTAAAACTTTAAATGTCGTAATTTGAATCGTCAGAATTTAAGTTCTTGTGCATCTATCTAGAATGGGATACTCAAACTAATATTTCAGTAAAATTAAAAAAAAAACGTTTTAGTACTGACAAATTAATCTAGCACAGTTGTGAAAAAAAAAACAACATTATTGAACAACGTATAAACACAATAAAAATTTCGAACAAAAATAAAACTCAAACTTTGAATCAACAATGAATGTATTAAACAAAATATTCTACATAAATTTAATGCTTGCTAAATTCAACGTTTTTTTTATTAAATGATTTATGTATAGTCAGCCTTGCAAGTATTAAAATACTAATTTAGAATTCTTAAAAATAAAGACATTTGTTTTTTTAGAATATGCTGTTAAAAATAGTTTATAGAAATCTAAATCATATTTTTTAAAAATAATTTATTAAGTCTTTAAACTGAGAAATGCATTAGAGTAAAATGAAATATTCAAAATGAATACGTTTTCATTAAGATATATAGTACAAAACTCAAAATTATGAAGAATAACGCTTCATACTGAAAAAAAGGTAATAAATATTACAGAAATAAAACCCTTTTTTTTACTAGTTTCATAAAGTTTCAATTGAAAATTAGTTAAAGGTGATTGTACTTAAGGTTTTAAGTTACTTGTAGATTCAATAAATTTAAATATTACTTCTCATTTGACAAGCTATAAAGTTTACAAGTTGTTCAAGTATAACCAAAACTGTGTTGCAGCATTGTATTTTTTGCAAGAGACATAAGTTTTGTTGTAGTAAAAGATACAACTTGTAACTTTACTTTAGTAAAAAACATAAAGGTGTTTTAGTAAAAGTTTTAGCTTATATGTTTAAAAACAGATTTTTGTACTAGTATTACGTATAAAACATTAGTATTTTAGGTAATTTATAAGGTTTTAGTTTTATAGATTTTATTGATAAGTTATGATGGAGAAAGATAAACTACCAAAATAAACAAAGAATATAACTAACAATTACTCAGACTTATTAAAACTTAATAAGCGTAATTAGATTCGTAAGATTTTGAATTAGGGTGCAAATATATAGAATGAAAAACACAGATAAAAAATTCAGTAATAATTTATAATATTAAAAAAAATTCGAGACAATATAATCTAGCACAGTTGGAACTTAAGAAAAAAAAAGTATAAAAAAATAAATATTTTGATCGAAAATTTAACTAAAAACAAACATCAAAATAACAATGTATAAAACTTATTCTACTTTGGTTAAATGCTGGTTAAATTCAACGTCTTGTTTGGTAAAATATTTTTGCAAATTGAGATTTTAATGTATTAAAAAACCTACTTAATAAACAAAAATTTCAACCTATTTATTTATTAATCATTTGTTTCAAGAATAATTTATAGAACTGTAGTCAGTAAAAATACTCAAAACAAATGTTGTTTTTTCAACTAGTCTTTAAATTTATAAATGTATTAAAGTTACGAAAGTTATTTATAATAAATATATATTTATGCAGACATATAGTATAAAACTCTAATAATCAAGTGTAAACACTTCTTAAACTGTAATGGGATATAAAAGATTACTAGATTAAAACTAAATAACAAGTAGTTTTGTTAAGTTACAAAGTACAAGTAATTCAAAGGTACGTGAACATCAAGTCTTTAAAATATTTATTTTTTAATACTAACAATCCAATTCTTACTCCACAGATCGCAAACTATTAGTGTATACAGGTTTAATTACAATTAAAACTGTGTTGCAGCCTTAATGTTTATAAAAACACAATAAATCTTTTTATAGTTTTAACAAAATTAATATTAAAAAAAAACATAAAGTTGTTATGAAAGATTTCTACTAAAAACTCTTTAAATTGTAAACAGATTATTTAATCAGTATTATAATTTAAAAATATAAAACACTTTCTGAATTCATTTTTTTTAAACATTATGTAACCATTATTCTTTAATTAATTATCATATTTTGTTTTTAATTTTGTGCTTTATGTTTCTAAAACAAAGTTTTACATAATTTAAGATCGAGAAACCAGACATGTAAAATGTTTTTTTCCTGAGCCTGTTGCACGAAGAACCTTTCGTTAATAGAGTCGCACAACACAGATAACTTTTAACGTTTTGGCCAGGACACAGTTACTATCGTATAATTAGTTTTTTAATTAATACTTTAAAATAGTAAAGATTTATATAAACTATCTAAATAAAACATTATCTAAAAAATAAAAATAGCGCAGTTATATCAAATATGAGATTAAAATAGCATAATTTAACGTAGTTTGAAAATTTAATAGTTTGAAATTTAGGTACAATTTATAAACTTTATTTAATTTAATCTCGGTTTAATTACTGTTTTTATCAAGTATTATTTATTACTTTAACTTTAAATGATATGACTTAAGAAATTTATTTTAAATGTTTTAAAGTAAAACACTTAAATAGAAGCTAACAAAAATAAACATATATATGTATATTTTTCTAGTACAAAAAACATTTAATTTTCGTATTGTTTACTAAGTCTTAACATTAAACACGTATCATCAGAAAAATATTAAGAAAATTGTGAATAGCAAAATTTTTAAACAATTAAAAAAAAACACACTATGACGTTTCAAATAAAACTAAATAATTTTAGTTCGTTTAAAAAAATGACATTTTCTAAATTTAGAGCTAAGAGCTTTTTTGAGACTCCGTAGATTTGACCGCAACTTTGATTTTACTTTGTCTGAAGCAATAGACCATTTAGCCGTCGTGATTCGTGACTTTTGTAGAAAGGAAAATTTTGGGTTAAATTTTTTAATTTTGCTTTTCATTTACAAATTTATTTGTTGCAGCTATACTCAGTACACAACTATTATCTCAAGAAATGTCTGATAAATTATTCACAAACTAGAACTTTAAATTAATTGAGTTTTCTAAATCAAAGCAAACCAAATTCAAATAAACAAGACATTTAAATATGAATGATTATAGTTTTGAAATTAGATTAGGTGCAAGTAAAGCGAAATGTATGCTATATGGAAATTCAAAGGTGTTCCTTTTTAAGGCTATTAAAGTTCAACGGAATACTCCGACTAAGACTTTTTTAAGATCGGTGGTCATTATGTACTCCTTAAAGTTTATGTTTAAAAACAGCTTGCTGTGAAGTTTTTGGATTTTTTTCTGTAATTGAAGTTTTAAAATATATAATTATTAGTTAACGTTAAGTTGTGCACTAGATTGCTACTCTAATCGATCAAAAATTCTAAAGACCAGAAAAAAGTATATTTATTAGGTCTCCCAAAGACTATTGATGTTCCTTCTAGTTATTCTAAGTAAAATTTTCATAATAACAACATTCTTAAATCTTAACTTAATAAATGTTGCATTTAAACTGGTAATTTTAGTTTATATAAACTTAAACAAAAAAATTTGTTTTTTAATATTTAAATAAAAAAAGTTTTTGCCGTATGAGTGCGAGATTAATTTTATTAATCAATATAGTTTTCATCACTTATATATTTAGAAAAGAGTAGTTGTAAATATTTTTAGCCTAATTGTTCATCTAAGTCAGTTATCGGCAGCCTTATGTAACATGAGGGCAAATTTTCTGAAGAAAAACTGCTCGCGGGCCGCACTATTTAGAAAAAAATCTTTGAGGGCGGTATTTGTTTATAAAAGTTATAGTAATCAGTAGAAAAACCTTATTCAAGATCAAAAGTTTGATAAGTTAAGCACTATTAGTGCACTTATAAAGAGTAATTATTAAATTAAAAGCCTAGTTGTAAGTTTTTATTAAAAAATCTTTAATTTTTATTGTTTTTAAAATGTATATTTTTGACTAAAAAGAGATCGCGGGACGCAGATTTTGACTTAAGGGCTGCATTTGACTCGCGGGCAGCACTTTGCCGATCCCTGATCTAAGTGATTGAAATTCAAATATATTAAGATGTTCAAAAGTGTCCTCTCGTGCTTAAGTGAACTTGCGTGCAAAAGAGTCACAGTGGAATAGTGTCCCTTCGTGTAAAGATGAACCTCCTTGCAAAAGTGTTCCCTCGTGCTTAAGTGACGCTCGTGTAAAAGTGTATCCTCTTGCAAAAGTGACCAACTCACTTAAAAAAGTCCTCTTCAATTGTTCTAGATTTAAAGTTTTGCAGAAGAACATAGTTTTAACAAAGATATAGGTCAACGACCAGAAACAAAACATTAGTGTAATTCTTAAAATAATACTACAGCTTAAATTTAAATGTCTCATAAAATTTATTGTGTTTTGAATATGTTGTTAATTAATTAAATTTACATTGCTTAGCATATACTTTCATTTAATCTTTTTATTATAGAATTTTATACTTTCAACTAACTTAAATTATTTTAGTTTAACAATGAGTATCATGTCACACTAAAGTTTTCATTTAAAATATTGCAAAATTACTTATAAATATTCTTTTGCTCTAAGCTTGGTCTAATTAGATATTTATAATCATTATATGCTTACTTTAATAGTAATAAATTCGGATCTTAAATCTGGAAAATTCTTTAAGTGAATCTGTATTTCAGCAAAAACAACTAATTAAAATTATTTTTAGCTTAGTAAACTAAGAGTGCGGCTTAAGTATGAAACTAGTGTAGTTTTTAAAAAATAAGCGGAGTCTTTAAATAAGTTAATCTCAAAAATTTAGATATTTATACCATGTGTGTGTTTAAATTTGTAAATAAAAAGTAGTGAACAATATTACTAGTATTTTATTTCTTTTTTTAGTTAATGGTTGTTATATCTCAAAATTAGTTTGTTAGACTAATAATTTTTTTACCTTTCACCTAACTCTTTTCAAATAGTTATGGTAAGAAGTAAAACTACTTGAGTTATTGTCTGGTAAATTTTAGCATTTAGATTAAAGTATGTCATCTCTTGATAATTTCAATTACTTTGACAACTTTGATAATGATAAATTTGACTATTTTGGCTTACAAATGAGTATCATGTTACACTAAAGTTTCATTGAAAATATCTTTTAAAATAACTTTGGTAAGAAGTAAAAGTATAATATGTTCATTAACACAACTATCAATCAGTTAGTGTTTAACAGAGCTAGGAGTAACACAAGGTTGTCAAGTAACTAAGGATACTCAGGACTGTTTAAAATTTCAGAAAATTTCAGGATGATTCAAGATAACTCAGTCTAGTTTGAAATTTTAAAAAACACACAGGATGACTCAGGCCAATTATTTTGTTTTTGTGAACTTTGGATAGTTATAAAATATTTTAAAAGTCTCAGCCAAGTCTTTTTTTTTTAAATGAGTTCTAGTTGTTCCTGTTTCACTATTTTATATTTGATAATCAGTATTGTTCAATAACTAGGTTTTTATTGGTTTTGAAAAGTTTATTAAAATATTCATTAAAGAATTTTAAAAATCTTATGAAAATCAAGATAGTTTTTTGACTTAAAGAATATTAACCCTGATAAAATCTTAAGAAGTAGAAATAATTTAGGATAAGATAAGTTTTGTACAAATTTAGTAAAGCTCTGGTGTAATAACACATTTTACTCATCTTTTAAAATTTAATGTTATTAATAGAATTATTTTAAAATAAGGTTTTTACTTTTTTTTTTTTTTTCCCCTTTCCCCCCTGTTTTAAATCAAAAGATTTTGGCTTAATGTGAAAGAAATAAAAGTTCATTTGTACATCCTTGATCATTTTTAGTACTATGTTATTTTCAGTAGAGTTTTAAAGCCTTGTAAGTGTTATAAATATTAAATAATAAATCAACCTATGTGTTGGAGAAAAGTTTAATAAAATCAATAACTAAATTTTTGCTCACTTAAGATAAAATACTCACTCTTTTAAAAATATTAAATGTTATCATAAATTTTGCCATTTAATCACTTGTTTTAATTCATTTTACTTAAAAAAATAGCAAAATTATACAAAGAGATACTAACCAATTAAACGTGGCACTCCTTTACAAAAGCAACAAATAGATAGAATCATTATTTGTAAAATATGTTTAATTTAAATTTTTAGTATTGAGTTTTCTGTGATTTAAAAGAAACTTCCATGAAATGAGAAAAACTTTTTGAATGAATGTTTTATTATCAGTACTTTCTGTTTATAAAATAGTTGGGTGAATATATTTTAAGTTCTGTACTAAGATCAAACTATTTTAAGTATTTTATATAAATCTCAGGCTTGCTTAAATTGCTCAAATCTAAATTGTTTTTATTTTTAGATATTAAGATATAAGTGTTGATGTAAATATTTTTAGTGTTTAAGCTAGATTAAGATTATTTTTGAAGGTAATATAGTTTTTATTTTAGTTAACTCAGGCTGAATTTTAGTTTCAAAGAAAGAAAAATGAAAAAATATGCCAATCATTCTAAATTTAGAATTAATAATTTCAATGGGGAGCTGGGTTTAAGATTTAACTATAAAAAAAACTGTGTGTTACCAGAAGGCTCTGTTAAGATGAGAATATAAGAAAATAATTTTCCTTCATGAATTTTAGCATTACTGTAATGTTTAAGTAAGCAGGGTTGCCAAATGTTTTTGTAAAATTTTATCCAGGTTTTCAAAATTTCTTCCAGGTTTTATAGCTATATATTTTAAGGTGTATTATTTAGTTTAAAACTAAGTTTAAAGTAACAAAACTTTGTTTAATAGTATAAAAACATTGAAAGAAATCTTAAAGCTTCTTTAAATGTGAATTTTAATAAAAATATTTAGATGATTACAAAAACAAAACCTCTATAGGATGGATTTTCTGTGACAATGTGAAATATTTCATTTCTACAGTAAAAATTGTTTGAAACTTTAGGTTTTTCCTTTTTTTAGTGATTTTGTTCAAAGTTCAAGGTTTTTTTTTTCAAAATTTCACAAATTCCAGGTCTTTCCAGGATTCCAGGTGTTTTGGCTAGCCTGTGTAAGTATTTTGCAATGCATTTATTGTACAAAACATAATATAATAAACACAACATAATTTTAACAAGGTTGTCACAAAATATGAAATACTGGAAAAATCTGGAGTTTGACAATTTAGGCTAAAAAACTTGGAATGTTTGAAATTTAAGAAATTAACAGAAATACTCGGAATTTTAAACTTAAATCACTAAAATTCTGAAATTAAAAATATAAAATTAAGTAGTAAGACATTAAAATTTGTTATATAGATAAAATAGTTGACATCAACTAAATTTTAATTTTAAAACCACATTTAAAGTAGCTTTTATAATCAATGTTGATATACTCGTTAATACAAGTTTAATCTTTAACTAAATCTTTAAGTAAAAATGGAACCAAAAACGTGTATTTTTAAATATCTGGAGAAAGTTTTAAACACCTGGAAAAAAACTTTACAAAAACTAGTGTCAACCCTGATGTATATAATTAATAAAGTTAAAGGTAAAGTCTTTGTATATTGTTGCATAATTATTTTTGTACTAATCTCCAACATTTTTCAATATATAATAAAAAATGTTAGAATTAATAGTATAAATATTTGAGTATGTTTATATCAAACTATTTACTTTTTTAGTTTGAAAAAATATAGTAGTGAATATATCAGTATGTTTTATGGTTATATGTTAAATATGAATTTTTTAATTAATTAAAAGTGATTTAAAACTCTTCAAAATACTTTCAGTCCAACAAAAATTTAAAACATTTGTATAAATATTGGATATATATTAAATAATTTTCTCCTTTAAAATTTACGCATATAGAACAAGTGCAAATCATTATGCTTGTTAATCATCATAATTGCTTTATTATTAAAATTATTATCATGAAAGTTATTATGAAAGCTGCCAAATAATTGTGAATAGTAAAATCTTTTGTTAAAACAGACAAGCATTTATAAAGAAAACTTTATTCTTGAAAACCTTGCAGCCATGCTTGCCACTCTTTCACGAAAAATAGTTTGATCGAATGAAGTTTGTTATGTGTTTTTGTATTTTTTGATTTTGAATACTAAATAAACCTATACATGTGTGAATAATGTTACTGAAAAACCTTTTAACAAAAAATGTTAAAAAAAGTTTGTGGTGAGAGTATTTTTAAGTTTTCCAAATTTCTATTTTTCAGATCTTATTTAAAGATTTTGTACATAACTTCAACCTTTTAAGTACTTTTTATTTCAAAATTAAGTTTAAAATTTTAAAATTATAATTTTTATGAACTTGGAATGTATTCTAGCTTTAGATAGAGGTAGCTACAGTGAAATATAATAAAACTATCAGAACTATTTATTATTATGGATTATTTTAAAATTCAGGGTTGCCACTTTACCTCGAAACCTAGAAAAACCTGTAAAAACCTATAATTTGACAATTTATGCTAAAGAAACCTGGAAAAATATGGAAAATGAGAAGTTTAAAAAAAACTGTAAAAAAACCGGGAATTTTTTATAGTTTTAACATTTTCAGTTGTAAAATTTTAATTTGACACAAAAAATCTATCATATAATTTAGATTTTTTGTCATTATCAACATTTTTTTTATTTAAAAACACAATTATAGTAACTTTAGAGTATCTTTTCAATATTTTTATACTATTTAACACAGTTTCTTAAATAGAAAATAACTTTAAACTAAAAATGTACTTTTAAAAACCTGGAAGAAAATTGGAAAACCTGGAAAAAATTTGAAAAAACGAGTGGCAATCCTGGAAATTACAATAAAGACAGTAAAACAAACAGTTGAGTCCAAGATAGCTAGTAGTAGAAGCGTAGGAACTTAATAGAAAGTATAAGTGATCTAAAATAGCTATATTTTTAGCATTTTTGAAATATATTTCTGTTTAAAAGATTTTAAATATTAATGCATGGGATTAAATTATTCTGTAAACAGGTTTTTTGATTTTTTGATATGTCACATTAAATACAAACACGCTTTATTTTAAATTTGCCGTTTAAGAACTAATTAACTAATTAAAATTGCTTAACACTGTTTTACAATAATTAAATTATGATAGAATTTAGTACAAATCATGATGATGGTTGAATCAAGATTCACAACAGAAATGATATATGTAAAAAGTGTACCTGATTTAGACAAAATAATATGTAGTGTACAGCTAGTTGGTAATGTAGGTAAACTTTACTGTCCTGGACATTACTTTAAACTGATCTGATCAAAAAACTCGATGACTAAGAGGTTTTTTTGTACACAAGGTCCTTGGACCAAACTTGGCGTATTTTTTGTAGTTTAATAAACAGTACTATAAAAAATTTAAAAAAAGTTAAGTTTTAAGCTTGAGTACTATAAAAGTCAGTTAATTTTAAGTTCTTGTTAATACAATACTACTTTAGTACTTTTTTATTCTATTTGTTAAACTCAATGTGGCTAGGGATGTTGTTAAACCTAGATATAAAGTATTTTTTTTAAATTTTTTTAGTGAACGTGATACTAGTAAACTTATACTATTCACTTTGTTTGACTATCAAATTGTTACAGCTACAATTAAACATATTATTTTTTTCAATTCTATTATATTACATTTTTACTAATGTTTTACGAATACTTACTAACATTATTGTTTAGTTTACAAAACTACCATAACAAAATTTTTATTATTTTGAATGATATATTATCACTTGCTTATCATACATACTAATGTTTGATTCTTGTAAAACATATGTTCGTGAATTTTATATAACATTATAGTTTAATGAGATGTTTATTAAAGACTCTAATTATTGTTTTTATCTACAGAAACGTAATTAAACCATTATATACAAAAATGCCTTCCCGTAAAGATATCAATAACAACAGCGAGTCTTCCAGCTACGACCTCAGCGGTTGGTGGTTTGAAAAGCATGTCAATGAGCCTGCTGATATGACCCCTTTGAAGACTAAAATAAATTATGGTTGGTGGTACGACAATCAAAAATATAAAACCTCTGAAGCAGCTGTTCCGGAAAAGAAGCCAGTTCAGAACGTGAAAAAAGAAGAAGCTCCCAAGAACGAGCTCACTGAACTTGAAAAGTACCAAGCTTCTTTGAGGCTGAAGTATGCTGAAAATTACAAGGCTCAAGAGAAACGTAACGAGGTGAAAGAAGAAGAATCTGAATCTGATGATTACGATTCAGATAACTCTTTTGAAGGTTTGTCCTCTTCTGACAGTGAAGAGGAAGATTAGATTGAAGCAAATTAATTTAACTTGCACTTAAAGTACTTTTTTGTATGATTGTGCTTCTAGATTTTATCGTAGTAAATAAATTTTAGATATTAATTTTATGTATAGCTTTTTTTTAAATTTAAAATTAAAATTTCAAAAAGTTTGATTGTTATTTAAAAGTCAAATTTTTTAAATGGAAACCAAAATTTTTCAAACAGTTTGAACTATAAAAAAAATAGTATGTTCAAATTCAGAGTTTACTTTAAGTTATTTAGGCTTTCAAGGCAATATCTAGCAAGATGGAGATTGTAAATTAATTACCTACTAATAAGAATAGATATCAATTATTTTAGATATGTCCGCTAAGAACACAAAACTTTATTTTTTACTGAAATTTTAACTGACAGAACTTCAATGTTTAACAATAGTTTACTTACACTAGGGTAGGCAACGTATTAGCCGCTGGCTGGATCCGGCCTGCAGAATTATAATGACCGACCCCAAAACGTTTTTAAAATTTAAATTGAATCCGGCCCGCAAAGTTCCATATAATAAAATTTGTGTAAATCTTTGTATTATATTTTAACAAAGTAAAATTGTAAGAATTTGATTTTAATAATGTTTAAACATAGGTTTTAATTTTTGTGTACAAATATTTAGTTTTGTTCTAACTTAGTTAGACTATCCTTTTGTCAATTTATCCGAAGCAAAAGGTTCGTTAGAATCTAATATTTTACATTTATACCTTTGTCAATCTACCATGGCAATGACATTCTTAAATCGACAAGTCAAAAACGACAGTCTTTCCCGAATGAATAGTGATTTGTTTAATTCAAAAATACTATATTTATTTTTTTTATTTTCCCAACAAATAAATGACAACTGCTCAACTTTATATTTTATTAAAATTCAGCAAAGTTAAAAGACGTGTTTGACACCTAAAGCCTCAAAGTCGTCAATTTTTAGAGGTGAAAGAAAAGTAAAAGAATTTATTCAATTCTAACATATTGAAGTCTGATAGATTTTAATTTACGATAGATCTGTTTTGGTATTAAAAAACCTGAATAAAAAGCTATTGGAAAGTGTACTTTTACTTACGAAATGAACTCTATAGTAATGGCATTTAGGTTAAAATTAAAGTTATTTTAACGCCATCTCATGAAACAACTTAACGTATTTTGCAATACATTCAAATACAGAACAATCAGAAATTTCAACGAAAATGTACATTAGTATCATAATATTTTATGTTAATCGGTTTAGTGTAATATCAAACGTCATTGTAACAATAATGTCAAAAAAATTAGCTTGAAAAATGTGACAAATTTCACTTAACAAGTCAAAGTTATTTGACTTAAAAAAGACAGCAATAAACTTAATTGTTCTGTTTTGGTAAACATATGATTTTAAATAAATATTCTCGACAAAAAACACAACAAAAGTAAGATACGTTTAAACTTACTGATAGCAATCTGCAGTCATTACTGGAAATATCTTTTTAAATATACAACCAGATTTTAAACAACTTGTTAAAAACTTTAAAAATCTACAAATTTGTTAAAAAAAACTTTAATTATACTACAACAAATCTTTCAAATCAGTAAAAACAACTTTTGAACAAAATTTTTTATAAAATGTCGAATATTTTTACTTTAGAAACTAAATCTCATTTGAGATAAAGGAATGAAGGACTAAAGTTTCGAAGAAGTAATAAAACTATCCTGATTTTATTTAAAAAAAGCAAAATTGCCTGAGTAATACATATTTTTATTATTTCTAAACTAGGCTTAGATATCTTGAGATTTTCAAAAGTTTAAAGCTAATCCTGAGCTGATCTTGAGCATCCTGAATATCTAGCAGCCATGTGTTACTCCTAGCTTTGTTAACTACAACTGATTGTTTTGGATCATTTTTGTTAAAATACAGTTAAATTTTCAGGATATTTATAATTAAAACTCTTGATTGGATCTATTAATTTTTATTTAAAAGTACTTAATAATAATTAAGGATGTTGAAATTTTTTATTATACTCCATTATAGTTGCTACAAAATATATATTTATAAGTTGATTTTTTTGTTGCAACCAGTTAATCTATTTTGTCAACAATGAAACAACTTAGCTTACGTTTTTAAAACTTTAACGTTTATATAAATTCTCTAAACTATGTTTACAAAACTTTAAACAATAAAATAAGTTGACACATTTGGTAGGTTATTTTTTTAAATTAAAATTTAAAAAAGATTCAATATAAATAAAAGTTCGTAATTCTAAACATTGATTAGTTTTGCGTTTTTACGGTTTTGTACAACTAAAATTTTTTTTAATTTATGGTATTTAAAAAAACTTATTAGAAATATGTAAGTATACTTTACTAAATTACATAAAACTATCAATTTAAAGCAGTAATACTTATTGAAACTAATACTAAATACTATGTTTTTTTTTACCTATTTAAGCAGATTTACTTTATCGCTGATTAATAAAGTTAATTTTTTAGTTCAAACAACTTGCATAAAAGTTAATCGTTTCTGGAATTAGATATATTTATAAAATACTCATTTACTTGTAAAAAAAGCAGTAATTTTTGAATCAATTTTTAAGTTTAAACTTGTTCTTTGTTATACTTAATGCGTTTAAAAACTTATACTTTTAAAGTGGATAAGATCGTCGAGCAAACATTTCTAGCTTAAGGAATATTTTTAATCATGAAAAAAAATCTAGAAACAAATAAAATTGAGTTGGTTTTTGACTTATATAAGTTATAATCTGCTATAAATATGATTTTTAGTATGCAATAAAGCGGATTTTTTAATTTAGAATTTCTACCTTTATTTTAAAGTTTATTAACTACTCGACATGCGCAATCATTTTTCTAAAGTTGCTGCCGGCAAAAACATTTTTTTTCTTAGAATTCTCGCTTACCAAGAAGAAAACCTACTTACACATATTTTGCATAGTAATTGTTATAAGTAAAATTTAGCCTTATGTATACAAGTAAATTATAACATAAGTTTTTCATTATTCCCTTAGTTCTAATAAAATAAACTTTAAAGATGACCGAAAATTACCTAAAAGAAACACTCACAAAATAAATTATGACAGATGAAAGTGTCAAATGTTATAAAAAATTGATATTTTTAATTAAACACTATTTATTAACTATTACGTGTTTTGATTCTTAGAAAACAATTAAAGAGATTATTTTATACATACATAAAAAATATGTATATGTATATATGGTTTTGCATATATACATTTAATGAGAAATACTAACAAAAAATAGATGTAAATTATGCAATTTAGTTACTGTACTTAGAAGTTTGCATTTAATTGAATAAAATACTAGGCTGAAGATGCTTGTTAAACGCAGAAACAGATGTTCCAAGTAAAGTTTTATTTTTGTGCTACTTTATTTATATACATACATATTAATTTTATATACAAACAATTTAGTTACATAAAGTCATACTTTAACATTTTTAGTTAGAAAAATCTCAACTTGCTAAACAAAAAATTTAGATTTCTAGATATGACGCTTTTTAATTGAATTATTCTTTCGTAAATAAAAAATAGCTAAGCAGTATATTCAAACTTTACATTTATGTGTTGTATCGGACATAAAAGTGAGTGCTAATGTTTAACTAACACCATCAGGTTTAAAACAAACATTGGTTAGATACTGTGTGTAAAATACTGTTTGTTCAGTTTTATTTTTTAATTACTCATCAAACAGCACTTGACGTTCTACAAAACATAAAATTCATAGCTTAAAGTAGTAGGCTAAATAGACTTGTGCTCAAAATGTTTATTACAGCTAAAAAAAAGTTTTTTTTCTATAAACTGTTCATTTACAAAGGTACTTAAAAGTTTAGTTACAAGCCAAAAGCTTTTAAAAGCTGATTGCAAAATGTCACAACATCAATTTAGATATAAATGTTTAAAAAAGTTAAGTACAGTTTGCTTCACATATATCCCCTTGGCTACAATTTAACACTGTTTCTATTTTATTGAAGTCGAATCAACGAAAAAAGTAAATAATCGTTTATTGAACAAACATCTAATAAATAAATAAAAATATTAAACAATTTGAAACGTATGTTACAAAAATCGAAGTTCAATATCTTCTTGTTTCATATATACAAAAGCTAAACAAAATTTGAAAAAAATTTAATTTTTGAAAACATGAATTTATAGTATTTTTGAATTTAAATGATAGGTTTTGAATTTGTTTATGAACATAAACACGAACTGCAACGATTAAAATTAAAGTTTGTTAAATTTGCTCAAAAAAAAAAAAAAAAGTAATTGCTTAAATTTAATTCTGTCATACGTTGATATAAACATTATGAAATGATAATAAGTGATAAATAAATAAAAAAGATAAATTAGTTTTAAAACAATACATTTAAACCAATAAACTTATTAAAGTTGTGATTTAATGAATAAATCGCTTTTTTCTTTAAATTGCTAAATAATCAACAAAACATGTACGTTAATTAAAAAGAATAATGTAATTTTTATAATAGTAATATTTATATTGAGTTTTGTACAGACATATAAAAACATTTTTAATTTTTAAATTCAAGAAAATCTACCAAAAAATCGAGTTCTATAAGCTTAGTAGAGTATTAACAGCTAAATTGCTTTAAAGTCAAAAAAAAATTTTTTGTTATTATAAAATTAAGGTTTTTATTCGAAACATAGCTTTGGAAATTAATAGAATGCTAATATAAAAAAATCTTGAAACCAGGACTTCCAAAGTGGGCAATATCGTCCTTAAGGGGTGATATTGAGAAGTTAGTAATATGGTAGTAAACTAGTAAAAAGGGGAAATCTAATGCACATTGCTTATTATTTTTTGACAGGTGTTTTTTTAATTTTAAGGGGAAGTTGATGAATATAATTTTTGTAAATTTTGCTCAAAACTACACTTTAAAAATAAAAACAAATATATAAAAAAAAAAAAAACTGTCAAAATCAACAAATTAGGTTAACTAATTAAGAATGTTGTTTATACACAGAAATAAATAACATTTTTATATTAAACTAAGTAAATAGATAAAGCAGTTTAAAATACTCGCGTATGTAATAAAATGACGAAGTCTTTATAAACTCATGAATGCAAAAAACTATCAAAAAAGAGATTGACTATTTTACAAGTATTTGTGTTCTGTTTCGTTCCAACATTCGGAATCCTCTGATTCATAGTACCATTTGTGAATCCAATTTGAGTTGCTTGCTCTGAGTTTGTTCTTTTTTGAAAAATTTCCGTCTTGTAACTGCCTGCAGAGCGAACAGCGTCCAGTAAAAAGTTTGTAACCGTAAAGCTGACTCGTACCAAGAAGTCTCCAGTTCAAATATTCAGCATAAGCTTTTTCGTTTCGATCGAGATAGTTTAAGTAATTTCTAAGAATTGTGAAATTTCATGAAAAATCTTCAAGGAAAATAAAACTGTGTCTCGGCAGAACAGCTTCGTAATCTTCTTTTTTTGATCTCCACACAATAGGAACGGATCCGCTCAAAAGTGCGTTTCTGTAAACTTTTTCCGTAATATAGTCCTTGCAGTGGTAGCTGTTTTCAAAAGCCAGGTAAAACTTTGAGGTTCCTAAAAATTCTATCAGTTCTTTGTCATTTCTAGATGGCGCAGGCGGGTTTTTTGGAAAACAAGCTCCTCTCAGGTCCATTCTTATTCCAGATTCGACCATTTTGTTCACGATATTCATACGAACTTTGGCGCCATCAGAAAACTTGCAGTTTGAAGCTATCCAGGAAACTAACTTGGTTTTTTGCTTCAATGTTTGTGCTAACCCGAGGTCAGGTGACCCTTTGTGTTTGTTTTTTATCATCGCGAGAACTTGTGACATTGTGTAGTATGGCTCGTATACATCTGAATCTCTCCTGAAAATTAATTGTTATTTTTATTTAGTTTTAAAGTTTTATTCTAAAGTCACTACTTTAAATCAGTATTAAAGCTTAATTTTACTTTTGTTGGTAAAAAAATGTTTAGGATTTCACACTTTTGTTTTTTTTATTATGCCTAGCCGCCAAAAGAAGTTTTAACACCAAAAGATAAACAAAACTCAAACTATTATTATTTTTATGTATATAAATGAACATAATTTTGTAAGACTATAAGTAAACCAAATACACTCTGTAAATCTTTTTTGTATTTTAAGCATAGTTTTTGTTTTAAATCATAGTAACCACAATGAGTATAAATCGGTTTTTGAGTTTCTTAACATAAGATAATATAGCTTTAATAAAAAAGTCAAATTTAACCAAAATACTTAAATAGTATTTATCAAATATACTAATAACCTATAAGTATTTGAAAGATTGTAAAAGTTCTCCGGTAATTTTATTGTTCCATCGCTTTTAGGACTTTCCCACATATTCATCACATATAGCTGATTTTCTTTACTGGAAACCAAAAACGAGTAGAACTTGTTTTAAATAATATGTTTAGTAAACTTATTTAGCTTTTATAAAAGTAGTGAAAAATCTAAAAGGTTGCAAAACTAGAACTAAACAAATGTTTCTTAATTTAAGCCGCATGCATCGCTGCGGAGTAGCTTAAAAATGAAAATAAATTTTAAACAAGCAGTTTACCGTTTCGTAGGAAATTCTGTTTTATGATCTATGTAATGCTGATGAAAAACTATCGCATCAAACTTTTCAATTTCCAACTGAAAACAAAATAAAAAACTGTTTTCTTTTAATTAATTAGTATCTAGTAATTTAGCATTTAAATATTGAAAAATAGTTAGCACGGATTAGACACAATAATATATCTAAAAAGAAAAATGCGCATCTTTTTTAGAACTGACAAATATTTTGAAGCTTATTTTTTAAATATAAGCTACTTCAACATAGTTTATAATCTATTAGTTAAAAAAATCTTATTTGTACTAATTTTCTACAGTAAAGCTGTTAATGTGTAAGAATACATAAGCAACATAAACAAAAAAAAAAACTAACCAGAGTTTTGTTATCTGTTACTGTACAGCCACCACAGTATTCATCTACTTGGTAATTTATATTCGATTCTGCCCAACTTGGTAAGTTCCAATACAATATCGTCTGCAACAAACCATTAATGCTGTTTTAAGAGTAAAAGCGTAAAAATTTTTACTTTAAACGTGTGATTTGTTTTATTCTTTGTGCTTTTTAATTTTCATACTTATAATGTAAAAGAAAGCAGTTGTAGCTTAGCAATGAATTACAAACTTTATTTTGTTTCTACAAGTTTATTTTAAGATAAAAAGCAACTTTAAAAGTGTTTACAATGACCTTATTTTACAAATAATAATGAAGTTGTATTAGTAGTGTTGTGTTTGTAGGAAAATTGATTTAAACAGACCTATAAATAGCACATATCTAGTTATAAATCTAAAAGGAGTAAACAAATAAATTTCTATGTTTTGATATCTAAAACGACTAAAAGTTTTAAAACTTATATCTAAAAACAAACCTTGTGACTTTTGAGTTCGACTTTCTTTTTTTCAATAGTTTCAACTGCTGTCGAAACATTCTAAAATATAAACTATTTTAGAAAGTTTGAAAAATACATAAATTAAGTTCGTATGGACGTAAGTTCATTTGTTAATATAGAAAATTAAAGAACTATACTAAAGTTATAATTTGAAGGCTCAAGTGTAGTCGAAACTAATGTCATTTAAAATTAAAAATGCTGACTTTAGATAAAATTATAAACTATTTAAACTATAGTTATAAAAAAACTTGAGTTTGTAGAACTGTTTAAAGAATAACGAAAAAATAGAGAATACTTGTGAGAAAGTTTATTACACAAACTATTTTCTTTAAAATATCTTTATCAAGCATTTTCACAAGATCTATTTTGTAATAAAAGTATATAATTTTTAATTACCGTTTTTAAAGGTGTGTGATGATTTTCTATATTCAAATATGAGCGTTCTAATTTTGTAATTTTTAAAATCTTTTTGCTTTCCAATTCTTTACTACTTTTGTATATAATAATTAGAGCTATTATTACATAAACAACAAGCAAACTAAACATTAGTAAAAGTTTTTGCCGGTACATATTAATTATACTTTTTTGTCTGAAAATTTATAGGTTATGCTTATAAAAATTTCTATAGCTTGTTAGAGTAACTAATAAATAAAATGTTTTTATTCAAGTTTAAAATTTTGAATTATTTATAAATCAAAAGTATATTTCTAGGTTTTCAAAAATATGATCACAACTTTAAATATTTTTGTCTGTTAGATGGTTTTCAATTTATTGTACAAGATACACTTTTTTATTGTTAAAAGTGATAAAGATTAAAAATATTAAGACGACTGCTTTTGTAGATTTTGATTAGAATAAAAGTTCTGCTTCTTAACTTATAAATATTATCAGTAGTTTGATAAAAAAAAGTTCAAACTTGTTGTATAAAAAATAGAAAGAAAAACATAATAAACTTTTAAAACTTAACCTTTAAAATGATTAATAAACACAAAATAGGTAACTTGTTTTAGAAATAAACTAACAGGTTTTACTAGAGTTTTAAAATATGTACTTATTATAACTTCAAAAGAGAATTAAATTATAAAATGAAGAGCTCTATTGTAATAGTACAACATCTAATCTTTTTGTATTAAAACGAATATTTAAAATATATAAATCTCATAATATTTGTAAAACGAGCGCAAAATAAAACTACAGTGAGCTTATAAGTAGTTTCGATTTCCTAATAAGTAATTTGATCTGTGAGCAATTACTCCTTGGAAAACAAATATTGACCGAATAATCGTAAATATTTATTCTAAACTTCAGTTCAGGATGTTAGTTCAGGATGGTTGTTTTCAAACCAAAAACATTTTCTTCTAGTGCTTAAAATAAGTATAGTTTTGTATTTTATAAGAAAAATCTTAAAAATTATATCTGTTATGTCTAAAAGATTTTGTCAAACACTAAGAAGTTTTAAAGTTCTAAGAACAACGTTTTTCTAGTACAAAACTAAAACCTGTATAAAACCAGTATTACACAGTTTTTTTTTTTATTTTAAATAACAAGTATGTTAGTCATTAACTATACTGCGAAGACAACATTCAACGTTTAATGGTTGTTAACTGTATAAAAAAATCTTTTTAAGTTTATGAATAAATTTAATGAAGTAATTAAGATCCTAGGTAACACATTTATTTTATATGACGCTTAAATACAACTATTAATTTACAAAACTAAAATCTTATAAATGTTCATTATTTTAAACTATAAAAATAATATCTTAAAGCCTGACACCTAGTCAAATAAATTTTATGGCCTAAATTTAACATTTAATACTAAAGTAAAAAACAATCAGTTTCTAAGTATCAGTTTAAAAGCAAGTTTACTGTAGGATTTTAATTAATTTTGAATTGGTCTTTGAGCTCAAAATAATGTAACTATGACTTATTAAGTTTTTTATATGACTTATAATTTTTAGATGCGTAATAATAATCAACTTTAACGTGTTTTTTAGAAATTTTTTAATATGTTAAAACAAAAACAAGAAAATCAATTCAAAAAAATAACTATTTTAACATTCCGAAAACTGTTTAAGGTTCGAATTTTTTATTAAAGTTTTAGACTTTTAGATATTAATACCTAGTTTAACTAAATCTTAGGTTTATATTACTTTATCAAAAACAAAGACGTTACTTGCAAAGTTTTTATAAATTTTATAGACTTACAAGCCTCAAACATTAACTATTTTAAACAACACATAGTTATTTATCTTTTTTATTGTAAAAAGTAAAGAAAATTATAGGTCCTAGTTAGAAAAACTTTAAGTTATTTTTAGAGTATTTTAGAAGTATTTGTTAGTTTTTAACTTTTGTACTTAGTTTCTTTTTTATTGTGTTCAAACCTTATATTTACTTTTAAATGACCATGCGCCAAAAAAAAAACTACTTAATTTTAGATGAAATATTTCAAATTAGTACAAACTCTAAATAACAGTTCTTTCTTAACATCAAACTTCAAACATATATTAAAACTGTTGCAGTTTTTATTATAACTGTTTATATTTTTTAACTAGTTGTACAAAAACAGTATTAATATATATAGTATTTAGTTGATAAGTATACTCATTTATTAATATATTCCTTAAATAAAAAGTAATTGTTCCTATAGCTTTCTTGTATTACTAACGTAAAAATTATGAAAATATTTAGTAATTAAATAGTTTTTGTAAAGCATCCTTGGTCATGCAAAAATATAATTAAATGTTGGTAAAACTTTTAGTACAAAATGTAATTTTAATTAGCGGTTTAAAGCTCTTGCTTTTGCGGGCTTAATCGTTTAAAACTTTATTACTACGATTAATTCTATTTGCATTTTTATTTAGTTCCGCAAATATATCTACTTCAGTTTGGCCGTTAAGAAATTTAAAGCTCTAATGTTAATAAAAGATACTGTTTATCAAAAATTTATTGTAATCGATTTTTTACGAGCGGTTTTTATAATCTGTTTGCTATGATAAAACTTTAAAACAGTACACAATTTCATATAACAACAAGTTTATTGTTAGATTCTTTCAATAAACAAAAGTTTTATAAAATTAATTATACAACTTAAATTAATTATTACTGATAATAAGACAAGTCGCTTTAGTTCTAAAAAACGAGCCCATAAAAATCTATGTGTTAAAAAAGACTTGAGTCCTCATTTGTTATAGTTAATTTATAAAAGTAGTTACTTGAAAGTATAAAAGAAGTTATGAGCTTTAGTCAAGAAATTATTTTAACTCAACTAATTAATGTTTAGTTATTATAGTTTTAGTACAAAAACCATATCATTTTCTAAGCTTTGAACTTTGGTTTACTTTTTTTAAGTTAGTGTTGAAACATTCTAAAGTTGTTATCGTTTTTACAGATTAAAAATATACTGTAAGAAGAAAATGTATTATATGCAATATTAACTATTTTAAGTGACCTTTCAATTTTATTGTTGTTTTGAAAGTTTAAGTCTCTTAAGATAATGTTTATAAATAATTAAAAACTTTACTTGTTTTTGAAAATCAAAAAACAATTAACAACTACTTTGGCTGTTTACTAAAGAGTAAATTTAGTTATTAGTGTAAACTTTAATTAAATAATATAAATATGCTGAACCAAACAACATACATTCAAAATAACACAACTGTATAACCGAAAAACACAAGTTTGTGTAAAAAATTAATCATAATTAAACTAAAACTAGTTTAGAATAGACTTTAAAATCTAAATACACAAAAAAAACAATAAAAAAAAAGCTAACTACTTTGAGTTAGTTATACTAATGTACTTACATAAAGAAGCTACATTGATAAAAAATCAAAAAATACTTTAACTATGTTTAGCTTACTACATAATGTACTAAAGTAATTTTTAAAGAGTCAGGAATAAAAAAATTTTGAGTTTGTTTATCACTAATTACTATGGTAGAGAGTTATAAAATTTGTTTTGCAGAAAGTTACAATATATTAACTAATTAGATCATTGAATATTTATTTCAAACATATACATTTCTAAGCATCATGAAACATATTCAAATCACATTCACTATAAGTAACTGTATTTACAACATCATTTGAAACTAACAGTTAACATAATAAACGACTAATGTTTATAATGTTTTTATTTTAATTTTACTTAAAGCAAATAAATTTTAGTTATATAAACTTTGATCAATGGTGTTTTTAGTTAGTATAATGTTGTTTACCGTAACGAGATACTTTATTATTTGTAAACACTTTATAAGTAGCACAATAAAGATTAATACAAAAAGTTATTTATAAAAAACCTAAATCAAACAACAAAAATAAAACATTATTTGTTACTAGTTATAAAAAAATTAAAAGTAAAAATAGAACCTAGTTTAACTAAGCGGACTAAATAAAAAAGCAAAATATGTATCTTAGTTAATACTTTACACATCTCTCAAAGTTTTATAACAAAACCTACATTACAACCTTATTTTTAATAATGGTCTCAACTAGCTTAAAAATATTTATATAACTATTAAAACGAACACTTTTTTATTATGAAATAAAACTTTTAGTGAGATTTTTGCACAACAAATGTTTTTACACAATTTCACAAACTATGATGTAAAAGCACTAAATACTAATTTGAAATATCCTTACTTTTTCTGACAAAGTATAAAATGATACAAGGATGTAGCATGCTTATAATTTTTACAAAGCTCTAAAAATAATTTACATGTAGTATAACTACCAATCAAAATAAAAAACAAAATCTCAAAAACTTACCCTCTACTCCTTTTTGTTCCCTTTGAGAAACACAATGCTAAATAAATTTATTTGTTTGATAGCTTTTAAGCTTAAAGTAGAGACTGATGGCTTTTTATAAGTGACGTACAAGAATACTACTAGCAAATGCTCTTCTTGGCCAAGCTGTTTAGTAAAAGGAGTTCGCTTGAAAATAAAAAAAATCTGTAAACGCAATTTGTAGTAAATTTATGTTTTAATAAGCCTTATTGTTTACTTAAAGCTATTTGTTTGAAATACTATGAAAGCTATTTGTTTTGTTTATAATAGTTTTTAACACCACAATGTACAAATTTCTAAATTACAGGCGTCCAAGTTAAGAGTTAGTCTCAGTATACGCTTTGGTGTCTTAATTGACTGCCTTTTTATTATGAAATTCATAGCAATGCACGAACCGATACATATTTGTAATTTGATAACATTTATTGTTTCACAGTTAAAACAAAATTAGAACTTTAAAATTCGTTGTCAATCATAAAAATTAAAATTTAATTTGTATATGTTTTTTTTTATTAATTACTTTTTTATTATTTTTATTTCTAACTGTTTTACTTTTCTTCAATGTCTTCGATTTCTTTTGTGCACTTTTGTACTTTTTTAAATACTTAAGCCAAATTAGGCATAGACGACTTCGGCTAAAAGAAGACCTATCATGCATTAAGCCGTTATTATATTTGGTTAAAGACAAATTGGTTTATTATTATATTATAGTCTATTTACTTTAAACTTAGTAAGGTTGTACAAAATTAAGCAAAGTTATTAAAACCTATTTTGCAAAGTTTTAAATATTATTTATTTTTAACGCTAGTATTTTTCAAAGAAAAACATAATTTTTTTAATGTACCTTTACGAAAGTTGTTAATTGAAGGCTCGAGTAGACTTAATTAAAACAAAGGTAAGCTGGTTTTATGCTTTTTACCAGCGCGTAGATGACCTCTTTGAACACTAAAAGTTAAAGAGACAAAAAACACCATTAAAAAAAAACTAATTAAAAACATATTGCATAGTTATATATATAATGTACTGTTTTTAAATTAGTATAAAGTTACAAATTCAACCAAAAAGATTCTTAATTCAACTCCAAAACATGTATAGCTGTTTAGGGGTCTAATTAAACTATTTTTTAACAAGTTTTTGTCGGCTAAAAGTTTTATTAATAATATCAGTTAATTCGGAGGACATTTATAATATATTGAATATGTTTTATTTGCTGGTAGATAACTAATGTACTTTCATCACTTAACTAGATATTACCCTGACAGTCTAAATTACTGAAGAAAATCCCTTTATATAAATTTAGTATACTGTATTATATTATACAATAAAACATACTAATTAAGTTAAATTAAAATAATAAATTTAAAGTAGTTTTTATAATATTTTGAAAATATAATCTACAGCTATGAAGTATAAAACTTAATTTAAAAAAAAGCGACACATGTATCTAGTTTCTATAATTTATTTACTACGAAAAAATCTAGGAAGCACAAAATTCCTTAAAAGTACATTAAGTGCAAGTTAAATTAATTTGCTTATATCTATTCTTCCTCTTCACTGTCAGAAGAAGACAAACCTTCAAAAGAATCATCTGAATCGTAATCATCAGATTCGGATTCTTCTTCTTTCACCTCGTTACGTTTCTCTTGAGCCTTGTAACTATCAGCATACTTCAGCCATAAAGAAGCTTGATACTTTTCAAGGTCAGTGAGATCTTTTTTCGGAGCTTCTTCTTTTTTCACGTCTTGAACTGGCTTCTTTTCCGGAACAGCTGCTTCAGGGGTTTTATATTTTTGATTGTCGTACCACCAACCATAATTTATTTTAGTTTTCAAAGGGGTCATATCAGCAGGCTCATTGACATGCTTTTCAAACCACCAACCGCTGAAGTCGTAGCTGGAAGACTCGCTGTTGTTATTGATATCTTTAAGGGAAGGCATTTTGTGTATATAATGGTTTAATTACGTTTCTGTAGATGAAAACAATAATTTGAGTCTTGATTAAACATCCCAATCATGAACATATATTTCACAAGAATCAAAGATCAGTATATATGATAAGCAAGTGATAATAAATCATTCAAAGCAATCAAAATTTAGATGTGATTGTTCAGTTAACTTAACAATACTCCTAGTAAGTAATACGTAAAAATTAATAAAACCGCAACTTCTAAAAAATACATAAAAATATATATACAACTGTAGCTATACATTTTTGAGACTCAAACAAAGTGAAAGATCTTAAGTTGCTGAAGTAAAGCTCACTAGAATATTCATAAAAGAATGAATTTTCATATCCTTCCAATCAAGCTTTGGGTTTAGGAAAAAAATCTTTAGACAGCTTGAGTTATGCACAAAACCTTCAAGTAAAATAACTAAGCATAAGAAATGTATAAAAAATAGTTATGTACCAGCTGCACACTACATATTGACTTGTCTAAATCAGGTACACTTTTTATATTTATTATTTCTGTTGTTAAACGTGATGCAACAAGCATTGTGATTTATATTTAACCCTATTATTTTATAATTTGCTTTGAAAAGTTTTGAGTACTTTTGAAAAAATTTAAAATGGTGGCAAAGTATAAATTTAGCATATTATTAATAAAATTTGTTACAAAAAATTAACAAATCCTTTTTTAAGATAAATTTAAGCCCATGACTATATATTTGAAATCTTCTTATCAGACCATATTATCAAAATATTTGAAATACATAATAGATTTAATTAAAATTTATTTATTATAAAACAGAAAAAATTTCTAAGCTTTTACTTTTAGCTTTGTTGGACCCAATTGTTTGTTTTACTGTCTTTGTTCTAATTTTTCAATAATCCTTATTATAGTTTCTAACTAGTTATAAATAGTAATAATATATTTTTATATAACTCACTAGAGTTGCTTTTATGTGAAGCTATAATCCATCCTGAGCTTATAAAAGTTATAAATTTACAACTTTCAATTTTACTTTTGTAAATTCAGAACTGGTTATAGCTTCAATTAAAGGCAGCTACAGTGAAATAAAGCTATTATAAGGTTTCTAAATGTTGTTAAGTACTTTAAATGAACAACTATTTGGAAGTTATGTGTAAAAAAAGTTTGACTGTAAATTATAGGAGCAAAATAAACTTTAAAGTTTTTCAATACAGCCTGGGATTTTAAAATAAGAAGCTTCTAAAAAGCTGAAGTTACGCACAAAATCTTTAAATAAATTAACATTATTTTAAAATTGATAAAATATAACATTCTCATTTGTTTTACACAACAAACATTTCAAAAGGTTTTTTTTAGATATTTTTCAAGTGATACTATTTATACAAGTAATAGATTTATTCAAAGTTCACATTCAAACAAAACTAAATCAATTCACAAACTTAAATCTATCTAACTAATTTTTTGTGTAAAGGTGACAAGCAGGGCTGCCAGGTTTTAAGAATTTATAAATGTTTGTTTGTTTTAGTATAATATTTTATTATTCACCATTTATGCAGCAGTTTTCATAATAAAAATTTCAATATTCGAACAACTATGAAAAAGTAATATAGTATAATAATTTGCACCTTTTTAAATTTATTCAAAAATTTCAAGGAACATAATATTATAAATATTTAATATTTTTGATGTACCAGAAACATTTTGATGAGCTTTAAACTATTCTCAAATACTTGTAAAATATCTAATCCAAAATATAATCAAAAACAAACTGTAAAACTTATTTACTATTTCAAAAACACTTCTGACATTATTTATTGTATGTTGAAACATGTTGGGGACTAGTAAAATTATTAATGTAATAAAAAATATTTAAATATTTATTATATACATTTTGAATAAGGGTTGCCACTGGATTTTTTAATTTTCTCAAAGTTTTGAAATATTTCTCCAGGTAATGAAAAGAACACATTTTTAATCTATTTTTGAGTTTAAAATAAAATTGAAAATAAAAATATCTATCAAATAGTAAAACAACATTGTAATGATAGCTACTTTAAATGTGTTTTGTGATAAAGAAGATTTTGATGATGACAAAAGACTTTTATCTATATAATAGATTTTTTATGTCAAATTAAAATTTTAATACTTTACATGTAAAAGTTGTTTAAAATTCCAGTTTTTCAGTGATTTTGGTCTAAAATTCTAGATTTTTCCAGTTTTTTCCTAAATTTCTTAAATTAAAAGTTTTTTAGCCTAAATTGTCAAATTCCAGGTTTTTCCAGGAATTCAGGTTTTTTGACAATCTTGTTACATCTGCATAAAGCTTATTTAAAACCAGTTTTAAATCATAAGGTGTTACCAGAGTTGCCACTTTATGAGTCAAAAAACTGTCTTAGAGACCAAAAGCTGTCCTTTGTCATATTGAGTGTTATTATTCAAATAAGTTAAAATAAATTTTCCAGAATCAGTAAAAAAAGTAATTGAAAAATTTATTATAAAATTTCAAATATTAAAATTGGAACAGCTAAATCTCACTTAAGATTTAGGAACTGGAAGTCTAATATTTTTCATAAGTAGTATAACAGTCCTGAGTTTATTGGCCTGAGTAAACCACATTTTTTGTTAATTAAAATTAGGCTGAGTTATCCTGAGATTTTCAAAAACTTACAAAACTGTCCAGAGTTGCTCTAACAATCCTGAATGTATGATAACCTCTGTTACACCTAGCTCTGTTAACTACAACTAATTATGTTAAATAATTTATGCTCAAACACAGCTTAGTTTTAATGATATTTCTGACAAAAACATCTGATTAGACCCAATTAGTTATACATAAAAAGTACGTAAAAATATAAAAGCTGAAATATTTTGTTTCTATATACTTCAAATTGGCTTTAATTTATAAAAAAAAAACATTTAAACCAATTTATACTAGAAGTTTATAAAGCTGAGTGCAATTTTATAATATATTACTAATTTTTGAAACATATACTGATTTTTAGTGATATTTTTGTTTAAATTTTTGACATTAAGTTTAATTGTATATTTATTTATACATTGAAGGGTAATAAAATAAGGATAAATAAAAAATATGAATATGACATTTTTAAACTAAATAACTTATAATTATATAGTCTTATATATATAATAAATAGAAACAATTAAACATAATTCTGTTTATCAATACAAGCTTGAGTTTTTCTAACAAATCAAAACTATCAAAAATTAAAAAAATCTTTAAACTAGACTTTTGTAAGTTAAAGATAAACTTGCAACTCTAAATTTAAACCTTCAACAGCCACAAACTAAGTGTACTGACTGGTGTACTGACTGATACTAGTTAATGTTCTATATTGAGATTTTAAAAGTCGTTTTGCAACATTTTCAATGAAACTTTGTTGAAATGTGATACTTATATATAAGCCAAAATGGTCAAATTTAGTCTAAACAAGGGACGTAGCTAGCTCAAAAAAGTTACGAATCTGCAAAAAAGAGAAATCAAGAAAAAAGTGTAATGACATCATAGCGGGAATAGATTAGTTTTAACTACCTTTAATTTTATATGAATGGATGCAGTTTTGTTTAAGATTTAAAAATAAATTGAATTTCGAAGTATAATGAATAACTGAATACAAGGCAATTGGTACTGCTCTTGACCCCTTATAATTGTCTACGTGTTGCAACTTTTATGAACCTATAAAACCTTTCATTTAAATCAAAAATATCAATTAAGAATTTAAATTTATTAATATTACTGATAAGCCTAAAATAAATAACTTTGAAAACTGTTTCCCAAATTTTGAAAACATTTGCAAAAATTGTTGCTTTTATCAGTTAAAAATCATTAATTTTAGGATTTAAATAAAAAACAAAAGAGATATAGATTAAAAAATTCCCACATTGGATGAAATTCAAATGTACAATTAATTTATTGTTGTAAAATTCTTAAAGAAATTAAGAGTACACGTCTTTGTAAATGTTATTTCTAGCTTTGGTAACATAAAGATTTAAGCTTTAAAAAAGAACGAAACATATAACTACTATACTATATTATATTACTAAAAAAAATTGTTAAATAAAAGTTGTAAAAAAGAATCAAACTTGTTTAATCAAATTTTTTAAATAACATAACTTAGTTAAATAACCACAAACTTTAAACATTAAACATCAATATTTTTCAGATACATTGTAAAACATGTCAGTTTACTTTGAGATTCATCTACTTTAAAATTTATTTTATTATATATTATCTATCTGTATTTCCTCTTTTGTAACACAAAAAAATATAAATTTAAAAAAAATGTAAGTTCGTTTTGACTTGCCACAAACATTTTAATAGTACAAGATCCTCTCTCAAACTTACTTTTTTTATTCTCTCACATCATTTAAACCAAATCTACAGCTTTAAATTGGAATTTTTTTACAATAGTTTGCTATTTGATTAGAGAAATCTACACTAACAAATTTGTATATAATTTAGTTGTTTTCAATTTGTTCAATATTTAAGACACTAAAAGTGCTAGAGAGTACAGTTAATTTGGATATAATTTAGTCAAAGTCATTAGAATTATCTTGAGTAGACATAATTTATTCTGAGTCATTAAAATTTACAAGACAATAACTCAACTAGTTTGACTTCTGACCTTAGTTATTTTGAAAGATATAGGTGAAAGGCACGAAAAGTATTAGAATAACTATTTAATGATGATATATATAAGACTAAATAACGAAACAAAAGGCTTTTAATATTGTTCATTACTCTTTATCAACAAATTTAAACACACACATAAATAAAATCAGACTTTTGAGATCAACTTCTTTAAAGACTATACTTATACAAATTATTTCAAAAAATAAGCAACTTCATAAAATTTCAAGTACAACTAATTAAATAAAGCTTTAAACTTTTTACTCGAATACAGCTTCACTCTAGGAAATTTCCAGATTAAAGTTTTCAATTTTTTCCTATTCAAGCAAGTATATAGTTTTTTAAACACAGCGAATTAGATTAAGTTATAAGCCAATTGCATGAATACAGCTCTATTGTTAGAAAATTTTAGATCGAAGTTTAATTTAATAATTCTATACATTGATTAGAACATTATCTACTACTTATATAATTTCATTAAAAATTGTACAAATATAGTAATAATTTTTTTTAAATACAAAAAGATACAGTTCAAAATTGAAACCTTCAATCAGTATTAAACTGAAGTAGTACAAGTATGTAGTATTTTAAAAGTGTTTATAACACTGTTGTATGACCTCACTTTCAGTTTTATTAATGTTATAGAATAAATAGTTTTCAAGAACAACTTGATACTTAAAATACTTATTTAAACAGATTCTCTACATTTTTAGCTTAAAGCTCTTTGTTTTGCTTCTTTACTTATAACACTGAAGTCATATAATTCCAGGTATTTGAAAGTACAAGTTTTCTTATTTTTATTAGTATAAAATGAAATTTAAAATAAATAGTTTAAAGATACTTTAATGCTACATTAAAAGGTGTTTTATAACGTACAAAGCTCAAATTTACATTAAAAAGAGTTGTGTATGATAATTATAATTGAATAATTCAAGTATTTTAAATTATTTACATTTAAACTCCAAATTTTTCAATGTTATTTTTGGACATGTTATAAAACTCAAGGTGAAACAAAATCTGGTTTTACCACGTTTTAAGTAAAACATCCACACTGTAATTCACAACCAAATGTTGCAATAAATAGTTTTTTATGTAATTTGAATTCTAATTCTTGGACAGAAGATAATAAATAAACAATCACTAAGGTTTTTGATTTTATCTAGATAATCTAATGAAATTTTGTAAAATTAAAACTATCAAGAGAATTCCAAATAAGTTTACAGTATCCTGTAGTTTATTAAAGTGTTTATTACTACTAAAATACACCTTTAAATCTTTTTAAAACGATAAATAGTTTGAATTCATAAAAAAAAAATGATGACTGTTACGTATACTTTACTTATTAGTTTTTTTTGCTATAAAAAAGTGATTTTAAGTTAAAACAGAAAACTGGTGTATCTTAATTCTATTATATGTTTTGACTTATAGAAAACAAAAAAATATTTCAACTACTAGATGAGTTCTATTTAAATTATAATATTTATTTTACTTAAATAATATTTTTTATTTAAGCACTGACGAGGTCTTTGACCGAAATTTAGTTTGTACATTAAAGTGGTTAAAGAATAAATGTATCTCAGTTATTTTTATTTAAAATCCTGCTAAAGTGTTTAATAAATTAGAACAACAAAAAAAAAAAAAATCAATACAAATATTAAGTTAGGTTTACAGCATATAATTCATTGTATTAATTATTAGTCTGCTGTTTAAACAGTAAGTGTTGCCACTCTGTGAAGCAAAAACATAACACTAAAACTATAAACTACCTAGTCGTATAAAACTAGCTATTGTTTTCATTTAGATAGTATTTAAGAAACTGTTAGTTCAAAAAGTAAAGTAAACATCAAGATCTAAATACTTGTAAAAATACTAGACTTTTTTACTTAAAGTTATCAGTATCTTTAAAGCAAGGTCATCAGTTTTAAGAGCTATTTCATTCAACCTGAAAATGTATATACTACACTTATAACAAATAGATTTACAAAATAGGTATAACAAATGTTTTTTTCAATGATATAGACTAGGTTGCTACTTTTGACAGCAATAAGTAAGCCTGAAGGACCAATAACTAGGCTTAGTATCAACAAACTAACAAAAGTTAGTGAAATTCTTTTGCAAAATAAATACGACAACTCGATAACTGAACGAAATTGAACAGTTAATAAAGCTATAACGTGTAACACTTGTTAAAATATTAACTAAAAATATAGTTCATTTTTTTAACAACTTTCCACTTTTATGTTATATTATTTATGACTTCATTAGAACCATTATAACACTACACAAACAAATTTTGACCGTATATGTGAAAAAAAATTAATTTAAATGATTATTTATCTTGTTTAAGTTTTATAGGTTGTGTATAAAGTTTAAAACAACAATCTTAAGTATACTTGACATAAATAATGTAAAAAAAGCAACATACCTACAACACAATAAAATGTTATTAGACATTTAAACTCAGGCTTTAATTTTTTTTATAAATTGTAACTATATTCTATTTCCAGGAGTCTACCACTATTTTTATAAACTATTTTATTCTGCAAAATATTAAATTTATGTACTATACCACTACTCGAAATTTCAAACAATTAGAGAGGTTTATATTAGGGAACGGATCATTTTTGGAGCGTCAAATTTGAACGAGCGTAACTTTTGAACTAAGCGTCACTTTTGTACAAAAAACAGATATGCACGAGTGGGAATTTATGCAAGAGTTTTTTAGCACGGCAACTTTTTGCTCGAGTTGACGCTTTTGCACAGCGACTCTTTTGCACGTTCGTCACTTTTGCACTAGGGGATACTTTTGAAAGGAGGATAGTTTTTGGACGAGGGATACTTTTCCACTGTAAATCTTTTGCACGCAGGGTCACTCGTGCACAGCATCTGTTTTGCACATTATAGTGAAAAAAAAAATTCTGAACGCTCACAACTAAGGTCAAAGGACTGGTATGGATAAAGACCTTTCGGTCATCGAGCTGCACATCTCTTACTTGTAACTTATACTTGAGCTAACTTTAGAGCAATAATGAAAAAATGATAAAAACAAAAGTTTATGAAGTAAATATATATAGACTAATACAAAAAATATAAGTTTAAAAATAGTAAGCACCCTATTTTAGCCCACTACTGCCAATAATGATCATGGAAACTATAGTCTACCATGGGCTCCTCACTGTCTCTTACCCTAGATTTCGATTTTTATGCACATTTACATTCAAATTTTTCTTGTTGCTTATTTCACAAAAATGCAACAGACATCTTAAAATTTAAAAAGAGGGTAAAATTGCTATTGTCACTAAAGATAAAATACTTAGTACAATTCTAATATTGTAAGAGCACTATATATTTTTAAATAATGTCTATAAATTTCTAGTACATGTGCTTATATGTAAGTTGAAATTTAAAATTAATAAATATTTATTTAACTGTTTTATTTAGTTGTAAAAAATCTGTTTAATCAATAAAATCTAGGACTAGTAATTGACTGCATTTGTTTAAACTACATAAAATAAAATCAGTCCTAATATTGTTCATCTAAAATGATAAAAACAAAAACTCGACTAATATTCTAAAAATTATTAATTAAACAATAATAAAAGTATTTTAAGTGAGTTAAATAAACTGTACATATACAAAAACTAACTTTTTTACAAATAAAATTAAAAAACAAAAATTTCTAAAAATATGAATTTAGAATAACCCACTTTTGAAACAGATGTAACACTTAAAATATGTTAAAACAAACAATGAAAAACAATGTACCTTTTCGTTTGATCATACTGTGTATGAGGATGAAACAGCAATATTAAATTTAAGATACAAGAAAAGGAATACAAAAATAAATAAAATAATAATAAAACCAATTTAATCTATCCATCTTTACTTAAACCAAGTTTATGAGACTAACATCAAAATAAAAAAGAAAGTACCAACACCAATAACAGAGATATAAGTTTAACTAATGGTATAAAACTAAGCTTGATATTTCCTGATTGTAAATTATCTCTCAGTCGCAAGTGAAATGCTTAAGGATAGCTCTGATCTTTTAAGCTTCAAGGCAATTCTTCCCATAGTTTACGACCATGAAAGAATAATGAAAAAGTAGTATATAAAGGATTTATAGATTTAAGATTCATAGACAAGATAAAATAGTTTAGTTGAGTAGTATTAATAAGTATATAGTAAGATGTAACGTTATAAGGCGTTAAATCCTGGAGATCTTGATAAGCTAAGCTTATCGGAATGTATATCACAGATGTTCTTGTGCTAAAACTTTATTTCAACTAACGGCGTTTCACTGCTCTCAAATAAATTTAAGAACAGATCTACGGAGTCTATAAAATGTTAACACACATTAGAAAAAAAGCAGAAAAAAGCATGTATAGTTGTATCTAGGTAGTAACTATAAATGGACTTTATGGTTTAAAAACAAAGTTTGGGATAAAAGCATAAAATTATAAAATTATCTACAAAAAAAAACAAATTTAATAAAAGTAGGCACTAACCTCAAAAAGCTCTAAGAATAGGCAGGTTTTAAAAATGAAAATTAAATTGAGTTGTGCAGAAATGTTACGTCATAATAATTTTAACAAATTGTTCAATAATTTATACAGCTTGAAAACATGAAGTATTAAACTTGCAAGTATATGTAAGTTTTGTGAAATAAATTAGTACATAAGTAGATAGAGTTATTTAAAGTAGAATCGTCGGTTATGGGGACAGATATTCGATAAATCTTGCCGCTTATTCAGAAGTAGGTCTTTATCTTCTGCTGCAATTACTGCTCTTTCTGTATTGCAAGTTGGGCAAATTCTACTTACTCCGTTGGATGCATGTTTTATCTTTGAAACAATACTCCACTCCATGTTTGGCCTTTTACCGTACCTGTGAAATAAACTCCAGACATAATCCGATAAACGCGTGCTTTGTTTTTTATTTATATTTTTAAAAGTATGTTTATGATTAGCATATCTATCCTTGAAACTACCTGCTGTACTTCCGATATAAATTTTATCTGGGCCCTTACTTTCAACTTTAACTTTATAAATAACATTTTTAATTAAACAATTACCTTTTAATGGGCAATTATCTTTGTTTAATTTACGGCAATTACATGTTTTAGGCATATTACTTAACTTATTACTATTAGGGTTAGTTGGTTTTGAATATTTATTTATAGTTTTATTGTTATGCATTTTGCTTATACTTTTAGCGCTATTGTCGCTTACTTGTTCTAAGTTTTCTTTTATCATTTTAGAAATACTTCTAGTTATACGTTGATTATTATAATCTACACTATTGTTAGTACTATTGATATCGATATTTTCATTATCATTAATATTAAAGTTATCATTATAGCTTATATCTTAAACATTAAAGAAAGTGAAAGATCACTTTGGGAAACCCTGTTCTAAACATATAAGTGGTAAAAAAGTCATGTGATAAATATACTTATTCGCACAGTCAAACTTCAAAAATTTTGTTTATTTAAATACTAAAAACTTAAGTATTGTTGCTTAAGTTAATCATAAATTAAGATTATTAGTTTAAATAAAACATAAAATTAAATTATATAAAAGAAAAAGGTCCTAATGAAAGTTTAAAATAGCAAAAATAAAATGATTATTAATAGTCAAAAGAAGACCTAATAAAAATGGCTATTTTCTGGTCTTTGAAACTTTCAGTCTATAAGAGTAACAGTCTAGTGCATTATATAACCTGAAATTGACAGTTGTATAACTTTAAGATCAAAAAAAAGAAGATATTTACTAAATTCCTATTCTAATTTTTGAAAGTTTTCAAAAATTATCAGAGATATTAGATTCATTAAAGTTTAATTATCAAAGAAAACTTTTTGAAGTATTTATTTTTAGGTTAATAGTTATAAAGCATACCATTAAATTATAAACAAAAAAAAAATCTTAAATTATTTAAAAAAGATTCATGTTATTAAAAATCGAAATTAATGTGTTTTTTGACCTTTTTATTTGCACCACTATTTTTTTAAAACCTAAAAAAGTTGTCAAATTATTTCTTTTAAGTTATCAAAAATTCCTCAATGTGATTTACTGATATTTGAGATCAAACTGCAACTTAAAAACTAATTATGCTTGAATTTTAATGATTAATTAAATTGTAAATTTTGCCATCTTATTATTGCGATTACATATTAAGTTATTTAAAGTTATATTAAACATCAAAAATTATTTGCACAAGTGCAATTTACAACTTAGTTTTTTTTTTCGTTTTTAGTTTAACCAATATTAATTACATTAAGATGTACAAGCAAAGAAATTACAATTAAAATAAATATGACTATTCTAACACTACTAACTTTTAATTTTGTAAAAGCTGCTAAAACATTTTGTTTGTTCTAAGTTAAAATAAGTTAGTTATATTGTAATTCTTAGTATGGTTTTTTATGTTCTTTTACAATTTCAAAACTTTGTTGTTTTTAAGAAACAGATTAAGTTTATTTTTATTCAAAACAATATAAATACTTATTGACTAAAAAAAATCGATACCTTTATTTCTAATATGTTTTGATTTTATAAAATTTTACTTGACCTCTGCAAAACAATAACTTGGTAAGAATAATGTATAAGTAAATTGAACAGCTGCTTCTTATGACAGTTTAAGTGTTTGATGGAGCAAAATTATAAAAATTTGAAAAATAATGTATTAAACATATTTGTTACTTTATTAAGCTACAATTGTTATCTTTGTTTAGTGTATAAACAGTTACCTGTGATAGGGTATAAATAAAATCATTAGGTTTACAATAAAATAAAACGAAATATAAAAAACTTAGAAGTTTTTATACTACAGTACACTATTGCAGTACATTGTTTTATTATTTGTGATTGTACGTTTTGCATAAAAAAAAACAAACGTTGAAATTTTTAGAATAAATATTAGGCTTGATTGTAAAACAAAAAAATCTAAACTAGTTGCAAGTAAACTAAAATAAATTTTATAGAAAAAGTTAAAAATAAAATCATATGAATAGTTAGTTTTTTTAGATGCGTCAAATATCGTAAGTTATCAACATTGAAACATCTGTATTTTATTCTTTAAAATTAGAGTAAAATAGCTAAAGTATTTTACGAAGAATCTAGTTAGTTGAAACAATAAGCATTGTAAAAGTATTAACTTTAATTCTAAACTAAAGTGAGAAAAAGCTATAGTTTATTAATGTAGATTATATTTCATTATCAAATTTTGGTTTATCATAATAATATTTTAAGATATAAAAATTTAACTATATTTTAACGGCTTAATTTTTTTAATCAATAGTAAATATTCTTTCAACTAGTTAGATATATACTATATGTTTTTTATTTATATTAACTTATATAAAACTTTTTTAAAATGCACACTTAAATATTTATAACGGTACGACATACGTAAAGAACTACAGCTAAAACATTCAAAAAAAAACATCGGAACTTTTTTAACAAAAAATAAAATTTAGTTGATCATATGAGTACATCGACAATTCTTCTTTTAAATTGTTTTTAACTACCACATTGACTTATACTGTGGGTGGTTAGATAAAGTATATATCTTACTTAAAAGTCTAAAAAAGTCTACATTTTTACTAAAAGTCTTAAATATAAGAACTAATCACACAAAACTGAAAAAACAATTTTTTATAGTGTATATATGTTATTTTTATTACAAATAAATAAAATTAATATGATTCTAAATTTAAGGGTTACAATACATCTTGTTGAGTATCATAACATTTTGCTGACTATATAGTCGAAGGAATTTTTAAATTAAATTGTAAAACTACAAGTTAAAAGTCAATAGACTCAATTTTTCATTTCAAATCTAATAAAATTGTTTAAATTTATGCTATATGAAGTAAAAAAAAAACATTCTAAAAATATCGCATAATAGATTTTTACTTGCATAAGTAATAATAATTCATACTAAATGACTCACAAAGTTTATTTTTAATAGAATACTTTGTTTTAAAAATTTGAATTAAAAAAAAAGTACTCTTAAAACAAAATTTTTACTCTTGAAAGAAAAATTATAACTAAGTAAAAAAAAACCTCAAATCTTTGTTATTATTTATTACAGCTGTAAAGAAAATCGAGAATTACAAACTAAAATTTGACTGCAGTCTAAGCTTAAAAAAAAGCTTAATTTTAATTTGTTAAAAAAATGTGTTAATAAAACTAGTCAACAGTGTATTAAAAATACTTTCATTTAAATGTCTAAAATAAAAAAAACATTGTTAGTTTAGTCCAGGGGTCGGCAGGTAGTTGGTGCTCGCGGGCCAAATTTCAAGTTTTCAAAATCTTCGCGGGCCACAGATTTAGTTTTAGTGATGTTTTAATAATACTTGGCTTTAGTTTTGGTCACACCAGAGATAGTTTTACTTTTATACACTTAATTACTTTAAATGACTTTTAGCTACACATAGAATGCCTAATTAATTTATAAATATCTGTTGTAATAGAATTTACATTGTTTAATATACTTAAGTCTTAATAAAATATGTACTTTCTTAGATACTTAATAAGTTAAACTTAATAAAATACTTTTATTATTTTACTTACAATCTAACTCTCTATAAAAACCGATCTTAAAAAACATTTATGGGTCATTTTTATACTTTTTTTATATAATGAACCACCTTTTCATATTTCAAAAAATGTTAGCTTTAAAAATTGTTTTTGCGTATTAAATAGTTTACACTATTAATTCAGTAATTAGTTAGTTAAATAAAATTAATACCTATTTATACTGCAGATAAGCTAAATAAAAAATTTTAGCATAACTAACGTTGGAATAAAATAATAAATTACCATATTAGTTATTAATTAGTCTTTTACACGGTTGCCACTTTAAAAGCAAAAATGTCTAAATTATATTAAAATTTTACTAAAAGTTAAAAATCTAAAAACTTTCTGTTAACCAAGCTTAAATACATAACTAAAATATCATTATTATAAAAAGCACAATATGTAAATAGACAAAAATTACAATTAGTAAACTACTTTATAGTCATAAAAACTACTCTGAGAATTCGAAGATTTATTCAAAGTGTTTGAAATAAAAGTTTTAGATACACCTAAGTTTAAAAAAAAAATTCTTAAACAGCATTAACCTAGTCTGAATTTAAATTTTTAAATAAACTAGCCTTTTTGTTTGTCAACCCTACTTAAAATAATGTTCACAAAATAAAGAAATACCGAAAGTTATTAAAAATGAATAAATTATATATCTAACAAAAATATTGTAATTCAGCTTAAATAGACAATTAAGTTTTTAAACATTTCAAACAAATGTATAAAAATTCATTAAGCTATCAATGAATTACAAAAACTTTTTTTTTATTGAGCGTTATAGCAATTCTTTATCTGCAATAAAAATATTGCATTTAAAAAGAGCAAATGTGAATTATAAGACGAGCTATAAGAACTATAATACGTTAGTTTGGAGTTATTGCGGGAAACAAAAAAAAAACAAATCGCTTAAGTCAGTTTCAACAACGCACATAATTATTTTCAGTTACTACAGACTGATCAGAAAAAACTGTTTAGGCAAGTTAAAAAGTAGCAAAAGTAATTACTAAAAAAAGATACCGTTGAAAGTTGAAAGCTTATTTTAATAATTTGTGTTTGCATTAGTAAAATATTTTTGTTTATTTCTTCAAAATCAACAAGAAGTTGTGTTTAGGAAATGTCTGAAGATATTAAAGCCGCATAAACCAAATTAGGACTTAAATCAATCTATTGAGATGCGAGAACTGAAACAATAAATATTGCTAATTTTAGAGTTTTTATTACAGGTTGTTTTACTAATTTTGACATTTTAGAAAAATTTCTAGGTTTAGTTCCAATACAAAGCACAACAATAGGTAAAGACATTTTAAAAGCAAAGGTGCAACGCACCAATGTAAAGTTTTAAAAATTTAAACTTTTTGCTTCTATTTTTAGTATATAACTAAGTTAAAAGTAAAAAAAAAAGCTGTCTTAAATAATATAAAAAAATTTAAAAGATACTGTTAAGATACTTTAAATGTGTTTTTTGATAAAATACATTTATATAATAGATTTTTTGTGTCAAATCGAAATTTCATGACTTTACATGTAAAAATTGTTTAAAATTCCAGGTGTTTTCGATAATTGTCAAATTCCAAGCTTTTCCGGGATTGTTTGACAACTTTTATTGTTTACACTTATATGTATACAATTAGTATAAATAATAATTGGAATTGAAAGCTGAAGACGTAAAATTTAAAATATATTTTAATTCAAACCAACTCTTGCATTGAACAAAACATACATCATAAAGTTAATTTGCCACTCTTAGAAGAAAAAAAGCCAGTCTGAGTGACCAAAACTATCCTGATATTTTAGCATACAAAAAGCAATCTAAGCCAAAAACTGAAAAGTGACTAAATTGGCCTGAGATTTGAAGGCTTCAAATAGTCATAGTCTGAGTCTGTGGAAATTTTTACTTGGTTTTTGATCGAACTTGAACTAATTTAATTAAAAAAGTACAAACTTAATAAATTACCATTTCTCAATCTAGTTTGTATTAAAAAGTTAGTTCCAAAAAACAGCAACTGTTTATATTAGTATGCAACGCATAAATATTTATTTATTTATCTAAAAAACATGGTTTGAAAAAAAAAATATACTAACAATTTTTTATTTTAATTTATGTCATATATATTGTTTCAAATGTGTCTGTAAACGTTTAGATATTACATGTAGAAACAATAATGTTAGAAAATTATGCATAAACAAAATTTTATCTTGTTAAGTATCAAATAAAAAGTGGTTTAAAATATGAGCATATTTGTTCATTGGTGTGCATAGGAATTATTTTAAAATGCAAAGAAAACTTCTATACAATCAAAGGTGTCAAAACTAAAATAAAATTAACCTTATTTATTCTTTTTATTATTATTATTACAATAATAATTATTATTATTATCTTATTTTAATTTTTTTTGTGTAAACATAAATAAAACATTTAGAAATAAAACATCTGTAATAGAAACTTAGGTATAAAAAACGTGCAAAATAATTAAATTGTAAAAAATGACATTATAGTTAATTACTGTACATTAATTTTGTACAGAACGGAAAACATTTGCATTTACTTTTTACTTAATGGGTATTATATAGCTATTATATTATATAACTATTACTAACTATTATATATCTTACTAATTCAATCCACTTTTTACACTCTTTTTTCAGAAAATAGTTTGCTGTTGTAAAAAGAAAGTTATTATGAAATAAAAAAAAAACCTAGTAGAATGCTAACCTGTCTTTTTCAAATTTTAAACTAAATCAGTAAAGTCTTTTAATTGTTTTAAAATGTTATTCAGCAACTTAAAACTAAATTTATTAAACAAATTTAACTTAAAATGTGTTTTTGCTCAGCGGGCCTGCAAAATATTCTTTCTCGGGCCGCATTCCATTCAAAAAAATAACTTGCTCGCAGGCCGCAGTTTGCCGACCCCTGATTTAGTCGTACTCGACTAAAATTTAATTTAGATTTACTTTTATTTTAGATTTAGAAATATAATAAAACAAATACAACAAAAATATAATTGTTATGTAAAATAACTTCTATGTGTTCTGTAACAAATAGTTATAACAACGGTTAAAAAACTGATTTCAACTAAACGAACTTTAAAAGGTTACTTTTAAAATGTTGAATGACACATTTAAAAGATTTAATTTAATTTTTACAAGTACGTTAAAAGTACACAAAATATAACTGTCGAGTTTACTTTTCAGCTTGTCATAACCAATTGAAAATGTTTTCATAGTCGTAAATTGTGTTACAAACTTTTATGTGTGCTTTTAAATGGTCATTTTTATAAGAGAAAGTGTTTACTTTTCTCTTTAAAGCGCTTTTGGTATGGTTTAAATATAGTTTTTTAAAACTTCAGTTGATATTATATTAATTATTATCATTTTTTTGAACTGATCAACTTTTCTTTTATTCGAACTTAATTTATTTTTATTTGTATGTTTTTACTATTTTTTAAATTTGACGTCTACTTACTTTGTTGGTTAAATTAAGATAGTGTAACTTTATAAACGTTTTTATTAGTACGTTTACATAAAATATTTTTTTGAAAGTAGAAAGTAAAAATACTTTACAACAAGTTTTATAACTAATTTTAATTTTCAATAGAAACTTTGAAATTAAGAAACAATAGAAAAGAGAATGCATTGGTATAACTACGAACAATTTGCCGAAAAATCTCAGATAAACTTTCATAATGGAAGTAAAACTACTTTATGAAGTTTATACAATTATTTATGTTGAAAGTTTATTTAATAACAAGACGTGAAACCCATCTATGTATAAGCTACTTGCAACAAAGCGAAACTATAAATAAGCAAACATGATTAAAGTATCGGAAGATATGTTAATAAGCATATATATGTGACGTCATGAATTTTAATGCATTAGAATCTATTTAATTGATTGATGTGCTTTCAAGTTATATGCTTATGTCAATATTCAAATTTGTACAAAGTTCTTCGTCAGCTGACGCTAAAAATTTTTTTTTTTGATGATAAATCTTATGCCTTTTACTGTTAACACTTAATGAAAAGTTATTTTTAATCCAACACTTAGGAGTAGATTAAAAAAACCTATTTGTATTGCACTAAAACAGTTCTAAGTAATCTGTAACTCATTTTTAACTTATCTTAACACTTTTAAACAGTTTTATTTCTTGGACTTCTTATAGTCTATTTAGATTATAACTTTACTAAACTTATGTTTATCTTTGTAGTTCATACCCATTTCATTTGTAAAGTAGTTAAGCACTATAGTTAAATGAATTAGCTCAATACAGAGACTTGCGATAAGCCAAAATCACAATATCACAAGCCTGGGAAAGAAGACATTCAGAAGCTAAGCTTCACATAGATTAAAAGAGTTATAAATTTTGTTTGAATTATTTTTTACTATCATAAAACTATGATAGGCAAAAAACCAAAGATTAATTTTATGTTTACTATATTTTATAGCTAGTTTTAAGTAAATATATCTGCCTAGGCACGAGCAAACATTAACATTGTATTAAATTTGCAAACAGTTTTGGCCAGTTTATTAGTCTATTAGTTAGTCTGTTACGTACTTTTCATATGCTACTTAAAATGTTTTCTCTTACTGACATTAGTTTTAATTAAATTTCTTTCTTAGAATCATCTATCACAACAATTAATAAAAAAAATTACATGGTGAAGAACTTACTATGAAAACTTGTCATCATAAGCAAATCATTAAAACACCACTTTAGTACACATGTGTTAAAGTTGAGTTTTTTAACATTTGTTTTTCACAATAACTTGATATTAAAACTTCATTTTTCATTAAAACATGCGAGAAACTGTGCTATATGTGTTTTGAGTTTTTTTTTTGATAAAACACACTTTCAACTCAATGAGGTGTAAAACACCATATTGCTTGTTAACAAAACAGACTTGTTAATGATAAGTAAATTAAAAAAAATTATTCAGCATATTTACCTGTCATAGGACTAGTATACAACAAACATAGTTTTTGACACAGTTTTTCATTGCACTTTTTTATGTTTTTGCACAGTTTTGCGTTTTATTTAGTAAATATCTACTTACGATTATTGTAACAAATTAGTTGCATTTAAACAATGTTACTATGGCAACTGCACATGCTAATATTGACCGAATAATTTGGCACGCTTAAACAATTTGTGATTGAAACTGCTGAATATGTTTTTAATTATTAGTAGCAAAATAGTTAGTTTAAACTTTTTAGTCAACACTTATGTAAGTTTAAAGTTGTATGATTGTTGATAATTTTAGATTTTATCCTAATTAATTAAAATTCAACTAACAAAATATATAAGTAGAGTAAACTTTATGCACTAATTTGTCTAGATCACTTTGAAATAATGATTTAACATTAGATAAGTTTATAATAAGGTTTTAGAAAACTTAAAAAAAAATCGATCAAAGCTTAAACAATTTTTAACTTGCAGAACCTGTTAAGTCTTTGTTTTCTTACCTAGCTAGTTTTATTGAAACGTAATATTACAAATATTCTAAAAATATGCTATACTGAAATATTTGGATAAACTTCGTTCAAAAAATCTGATATACAAAGAAAAACTAACATCATAGTAATTTTTAACAAGTCGGTCAAATTTTTATTTATAAAACAGCTGATTCTCATAGTGTAATAACTTTTTTTAGTTATGACGTTGCATAAACAGATGGTTAGAAAACGACAATTTGTCAAAAATTCATCAACAAGCATTTTTACTATTGACTGGACTCAAAAAATTGTTAGTTTTACTTGAATATAGGACTTTTATTATTCTTTAATTTTACACAGTTTACACTGCACAACACATGAGTTTAAGTATAGTGTTTTAGGTGTCAATACTGCTAAACACATAAATAATTATTAATCATTTTAGTTATTTTTACCCACGTTCATAGAACAATTAAAAGTTGAAATATTTAAAACTTTTTAAAGTTAAATATAAGTCTAAGAAATCATTAAAATCTATTGTTCCTGAAGTTTTTGATATTTTTGAATTTCAATGATAATTTGTATATATCTTTATTTAAAGTATTACATTCAAAAAATTACCATTCAGTTTAGCTAAATTTTACTTAGTTTAGTATAGTGAATTTGTTAAATTGAAACGTTATTCAGTTTAACTTTCCGACTTAGTTGCGTAACAACAATGTTACTACGCACGTGTTAATATAAACCACATTATTTGGCGCGTGAAAGCGCTTGCAATAGAAAACTTGCAAAGACTTAATTAATCGCTATGTTTCTTAAAGATGAAAGTTTTAAATGAAGTTTAAAACTTTTACTTATTTTAACTATAATTTTTTGATAAAATATTTTTGTTAGTTGTCGATAAGAGAATCGACACTATGATTCGGGTTTAAAATTAATTTCAATGTTGTTTAATCAGAAAAACTAATGAAGTAATAGCTTTAAATTAACTTCAATGTTATCCTTATACGAATAGCTGAAGGAAAAATATGTCTAGAATTTGTTGTACTGTTCTTTAGTTTTAAATGCAAAGCCAATATAAAATTATAAACTGTTTACGTTTTACTTGCTACGAGTTTGATTTTTTCGTTTTTCTTCTAACTTTATATATGTTTTAATTACACACTTCTTGCATAGGTGGTACAAAATTTAGTTTTTGTCTTTCGGTTTTGAAAATTTTTTAAATAATAAAATTTTAGTTTTAAATTAAAAACTAGTTAGGTCTCACAAATTAATTTATTAAAAATATTTTAATTGTGATGTTGCACAAACCGATGGTTAGAAAACAACAGTTTGTCAAAAGTTAATCAACAAAAATTATTGCAGAACTCAAAAAAAGTTAGTTTTAATAAAAGTGGATTACCATGAATACAGACTTTAAATTAATGTGAAAATTTTTTTCTAATACAGCGGTTTAATAAAAAAATTAATAAAAGTTATACCATCAAGATTATTTGCAAAATGCCAATTACTTACCAGTTAGTTTTTATTTAATGCCTAATAAAGTATTAAACATTTTCATTGAGATATAATTATTTTACTAGTAAAAAAAAGTTTTAATTGTTAATAAATAAAATTATTGATCTAATAGTTTGCTATAACACTATGAGTACAGTTAAACTTTATAAGAGAAAATAATACGTTATTGAAGAGACCTATCAGAAATTAAGTTAGATTTATCCATAGACAATTTTTATTGATTGAGAATTTTAAAAAACATGACTTAGGCGTTAACAACATAAAAATGAAAATCATGTTAAAGCGTTTGCCAAAGTTAAACAATTAAATAGCTTATAAGTTTAAAAGTTTATTGTGGTAAAATAGTATAGCTGAAATATTTAATACTGGTTATAAACGTTGGGTAAAAATTATAAAATTACATATCTTAGATTAAGTCTTAGCTATTAATAATAAATTTGTAAACGTTTATAGTTTAATACGAAAAATGAACTACAACCAAATAAAGAAAATTCTTGTCGATGCTTTTAGCTGTAAAGAAAACTACTTATTTTGTAAGTATGAAAAACCGTTTTATCTTAAATTACTTTTTCAGCTTTTAATCTATTGTACCCTGTTTTACAAGAGATCTTAGCAATAATGAAATAACAACAATAAATAAAACAGCTTTTGCTTCGCTTATATCGCTTGTAAGTTTGATTCATTTATTTAGTTTTTTTATTACCTTTGCAATAATACTAACTAATTACCTATTTATATCTTTTAAACCAAAATTAGCTTAGACTCCACAAGCTTTAACAAATTTTAATAATGTTTTAGTTAAAATTTTAATAGATTTTTTTTTTTGGCGTTTTAAAGAAAAGTTTTAATTAACAGTTTTTAAACGTTACTTTTTTTCCAGGTCTAAAAGCAGCAAAAAAATTAAATTAACCTGATCGTACTTCTGATGAAATTGAGAAATAATTTAGTTTATTTGTAAGTTTTGATTTTTTTACGTATTGATGTCAGTAAAGTTGATAAATTATATTGAATTACTTTGATTTAAATGAAACTTAATTGACATATATCATCTAAAAAATCAAAATTGTAATAAGTTTTTATCAAAATTTTGACAATTTAGTATTTCTTATAATACTTTGTAAGCTTTATAAGTATGTAAAATCCAACACTCAACTAATACTTGAATGACAGATTTCATATGTATCATTAGTTTTATCTAGGGACGTAAAAATAATTATGACTAATCTGAGTGTTATATTTTGTTCTCACAATTGACAGTTTTGTGACATTTTATTTATATTGAAAGTTTAAAATAAAAATAAAGTAAAACAGTTTTTTTTTATTACTAAAAGTTTAAAATAAACTGTGAGTCCGATAAGTTTTTTTTTTAATATGTTTGACTGCATAAATTAAAATGCTATGTTACTGTTTAAATTTTTAAGTAGTGGATAATTTAAAACATTTTTACCAAATAAACTTTAGTAAAAATAATCAAAAAATAAAAAGACTTACAATTTTACTTTTAACAAAACATTTGAAAACTACCAAATACAAATTGTTGGTGAATGGAAATTTTTCGGCTAAAAGCATGTTCAATCCATCTAAATATAGTTAGACATGCTTGTTTTTAAACATTTTTTCACAAACAAGCTGTTTACCCTGCTTTTACTGAATGTACCGATCTTAGAAAACTGTAAGATATAAACCTTTGCTTTAACTGTTTTAATTTTTTTTGATTGAGAACACATATCTAACAATATTTTAAATAGTTTTAAAACTGTTGAACATTAATAACTAAGACTTAATCTAAAATATGTTTTAAATTTTAACGTTATTTTGTCATACAAACAAAGCTTGCTTTGTAATTGCTTTCTCGACAGTGAGTTAACTTAATGTTTTCTTTTTTGACAGGAAACTATCAGGAGGTTGAGATAGAGAAATTTCAAGATGTTTCTGCAAGCGTGTTCATGCTTTGAGCAGCTAAAACTTGACCCATAAGAGGTTAATTTCTTAAAAAGGAGCTTAAGCTAGTTTCTAAATGTAGCAGTTTGATTAATTTGGAAGTCTCCAATACAATCTTAACAGATTCGTTGAAAATCATTAGAAAAAACTTACAGACTTGTAAGTAATGTTTTGTTATAATGAAAATATCAATAAATAGCAAGTAATTTATAATTTTTTCACTTGGATTTTAGATTTAACAATGTTTCTTCGGTCTAAAATAAAGCATTCAACAAAAACAAACCACAACATTTGTAAGTTTAAATCAATACAGTTAAATGTTTTTTTAAACCTTTTTTAATCTAGTACATTGAAGATCACTAGCATATGAGTCTATCAACAAATTACCAACTCAGGGAATGTACCACATTGAGAAATTAAATGTGAGTGGAAATAAAGATATTTTGTACATGCCTGCTATTGAAGTAACTCCAAATTTGAAAAATATTCATGCTGCATACAATTATCACTGCTGTGATTATTTAAATGATGTAAATTTTTTGATATATATAAGCTTCATGAGGCTTCAAAAATCAAGTTGTTTAAAAATTAATAAGTAATTTTAAGCTTAAGACACTTAACTTTAATTTTTTTTTTCTCAATACAAATTTTTCTGTGTCTTCTAGCTGATTAAATCTAAACACTATGTTAGAGAGTATTAATGTATAGCAAAAATTCAAAAAATATATACATTATACCTTATAACAATTGAAAAAAGCAATATGAGCGTCCTTTTAAACTAGTTTAAAATCCATTTAAAAATTATAATATCAATAATTAAGCAAAGAGTATATTTTTGCGGTCAGCTAAAATTAGGTTATAAGTTATATATAAACATCAGACATAATTAGTTTTTTTGTGGCTTTGATTGATTTTATAGAAAACAAAATGATTTAACATTTTCAAACAAGATTAACTTTATTAATTTGTGCTGTATAAAGTTATGTTTTAAAACTTAAAAATAACTCTTTTATGTGAACCTCTTTTAAACTTTTTACTACTTTAGTGTTCAATGATAAACTAGTTGAAAGAAGTTTCATACATTTTAGTTTTAATTTTGGTCTGAAAAAAAAATTTAAAATCAAGTATTTCTATTCAATTCTCTTATATTTTAATTTAAAAATATTTAACACCTTTTTGAAAAATAATTTAATTAAAATATATGTATATTTTGGTCACATTGTCGTTTCATTTTACGTTTTTCATTATAAATATTTCAAAGAAAACTTGTTTTTTTTACTTCACTTGTATGCCTTATTTACCACTAGTTTTAAATAACATTCTAGTGCTTTTGAATACTAAAATAAATATTTTATATTAATTCTTTTAAGATGCGCATTGTATTTAAAATAATAGTTCTGTACATCTTGAGATATACAGCAAATTAATCAAAAAAATGCTGTTTTGTACATCTTGAGACATGCTGTTTTTAAAAACTTAAACCTGATGTGAATAGAGAAGTTCAGTATGTACTTTTTTAACTTAAACGAAATGTTGTAGAAACCTCACTGTTATAACTAAACCATATAGTTTATTGTACATGAATTACGTGCAACAAAAAATTATAAAATAATTTCATTGATTGATCGTTTGGAAAATTTTATTTCCTTTAAGAGTAACTTCACAGCTTATATGTCGTTTAAATTATGCACACTAGTTAAAATTACACATACTTATTATATTTGTGTAGCTTTAGTTTCCTTTGTTATACTTAATGTGAAATAACGTTTCTTAAGATATGGTACTTAATAATAAAAAAAGACACAAAAAATAATCCACATAGACTTTATTTTATTTTATGCATAGTTTTTTGAATGTTTAAAAACGAATTAATTTTTCTAGGTTGTATAAATAAAAGTATGTACCATAATTATAAAAGAAAACCTAAAATAACAATATTTTAGAAAAGCTTATTGTAAAATAATTAATGTCTAACATTTGTGCTAATGATTGTTTAACATATAGTAAAAAAAAATTAATAAACTGTTACCATTAACCACAACTAAAATATCTGAAACTAATCAGTAGTACTTTGAAAACTCTGAAGAATCAATGCATTTTTATACATAAATTTCTACTTTAAATTTTTAAGTTGCAGAACTTCTAAATATTCCCATGTTTAAACTTATACTTAATGTTTTTTAATATATATCTAGCTATTTTTAAAATATTTCTGCTGTTTAAAAAAAGTCTATCTTAAAAATAAACTCTCTTCTAAAAGAGGGTTTTAGCTATCTTAAAGTTACTTTATTAGAATATTTATGCAAAATGAAATACAAAAATCTAATTGATTGTAAACTTTGCGTAAATTATACAAAAATATTTTGAAAACTGTTATAAAAAAAAAAACGATCCGTTTAAAGATATTGTAATCGCTTACAACTCCAAAAATCTAAACTGTAATAAGACACTTGAAACCTCAAAAAAGTATGCTAACTTAATCTTTAAATCGCCGTTTAAAAGATGATTTTAACTGCAAACGTTATAGGCGGTATTTAATACTTCCTTTATTAAAAAATTGAAAAAAAATCAACTTTTCAGATAGTTAGTTTTTTATTTTTAATGTGTGCATTTTAAACGAGAGCCAATGTATATAAATTAAGAAAAACAAAACATTTATAAGTAAGTAACACTTATTAAGCTGTTATTAGTTGGCGTTTTAGTTAAATGTGAAAAAAGCACACGTTTCTTTTTGAACTCATGAGACTAGAAGAAATTTTTCTAACAAACAAGTTTTTTTTTGTTTGTAAGACTACCCATCTGCATTATTTAAAAAAATTAGTATCTGTTTTATCGTTCAAAAACTTTTAAACAGTATATTTTACAGGTTTAGCTTATATCTTGTTACAAATTAAATATTTGTTATAATTCAATTTGTTTCGATCCTCATTACATCTTTTTGTATTTAGTATTGTGTTTAGTTATTGTTTACTTTATGAGTCAAACTGTTCATCATTAACAAAGTTTTCACTTATTTTAAAGCACTTTATTATTTGCTTTTAAACGATTCAAGTGTTTTACAAATTTAACGTCAACTTTAAATTAGAAATCAAGGTGATAAGCGTAATGTTCAGAAGTAAATAGCCACAATTTTGCAAATCAATCTAAAGGTAAAATATATGAGTATCAAAACAACTAGTTTAAAAAAAAGTAATTGTCATTTGAATTCATCTCATGATACTGCTTCTGCTTAATTACTTAGCAGCATATTATTTTAATACAAGTATAACAAGTTAAACTGTTACTATTTTGTTTTAAAACTTAAAGCTTTATGAAGAAACTTTTAAAAAATTAAACTACAACTTAACGTAAGTTTACAAAAGGGCTTTACATAAATTTGTTATATGAAACGATTCATTTATACATAATATTTTATTTTTTGATTTTAATTTTCAAGTCCTGATAAAAGTTACTAAAGTTTTATAAATAAGCATGCTACTTTAAAAAAGTAAATTAATTTAAATTTCAACCATAATTTTATACAAAATATATTTACATATGTAGTTTTGCTTAAAAATTAAGGAAGTTTGTTCTATCAAGAAATTAATTTAACTGTAATGAACGAAGTTTTTATCGTACATTAAATTTCATTTTCTACCAGAAACACACCTAAATTTTACTATAACTACAAGTATCTGTTTATCAAAGTAAAATTAGTGTAATTTTTTGTCATACTTTTATATAAGAATTAAATATTGTCAGTTAAGATTGATTGATCTACTACTATACCTTAGGCTTAAGTGTTATTTTAGGATTTCTTTTTCACTTTAAAATTTTGACAAGTTTCTGTAAACAAATATAGTTTTAGAAATACAATATAAACTTAACAATATTGACGTTTATAATTTTTCAAGAATGATCAACTAACTCTAAAAAAATTGATGGTTATAGCTTTTTATACTTTATAAATTTTAAATAATTAAAGCAAATTACCATAAGTTTATGAGATTTAATAAGTTATTTAATTAACATGAGAATAAATATCAACATAATTAAGTTTTGACTTAAGAATATTTATCTATATTTGCTGCTTTGCAATTGCAAAAATTTTGTGTATTCAAACACGTAATATATTTAAACATATGTTTATTAAGCTCTTCATTGAATAAATGCAAATTATACATATTTGTTGCAAGTTTACCAAATCCTTAGAAATATTAAGTTATTAGTTATTTTATTTAGATCTAATTCTTCGTTTAAAAATGCGCAACAAGTTATTATACTCTTAAAAGTTAAAAGTTTATCAATGTTGACATTTAAAGTTTACATGAAACTTTAAAACTTATAAATTCACCGGAATAGTAAAAATTCAAAAAAAAAAAATTTTGTAACACGAACCAATAAAGCAAAAGTTTAAAATACAAATATTTTTCTGGTTAAAAACAACCTAAAAATATTTAGTATCTGTCTAACTATGGTTACACGAGTTGTTATTTAAATTTATCTCTAAACTTCAAACATGGCTCGGCTTTAAATTGTATTTTTATATAAAACATCAGCAAACCACTTAAAAGTTTCAATTGTTTTAATGAATTATTTTTACAATTTGTCTACATTTTGACAAATATAACTGCTTAGAAAAATTTTAGACAAAATAAAACCTTGAATTTTTGTTTTAGTCACATGAAATTGTTTTTGTTTTTGAGAAATTTGTTCATTTAGATTTAAAATATATAATATGATTCATTGTAGATAATATTATAAAATCTGTTTCAACGAACTAGAAATTACAAACACTATTAGATTGTTTCAATTTTCTTTGCTGTTTTAAACACATATAAATATATCAATTTAATTATTGTACTGCAGGGACGTAGCTAGCTCAGAAAGTTACGAATTTGTAAAAATTGAAGCACCTGAAATGACCCGTGATAACGTCCTAGCGGTAACACAGCAATTAAAACTACTTCTAATGCTATTAAATTTAAAATAAAAGTATGCATTTATGTTAATATATCAAAAATGACTGGAATGTTTAAGTATGATTGATAACTGTATACAAGGCAATTTAAGTTGCTCCACACCCCTATGTTTTTTTTATATGTTGCCACTTATGTAAACCCATAACACTTTAATTGTAAAAAAGTATAAGAAACCAAAAGTTAAATAAAATAAAGTTATAACAACTTTCAGAGTTTTTGTGGATATTTTAAAAATCGAACGTTTAAGTCGTTGTCAATAGAAACGACATTAGGTTAAGTAAATTTTTGTAATACAAAATCGTATGATTTTTATTTTTGGATAAAAATCTACAAATTTTTAAAGAATCAACTTTGCAATGCATAGCTTTTTAACAAATGAAATCTTTAATAAGCTAAATGTATACTATATAAATGTATTTAATTCGTTCAACTTTTACGACACTAAAAGTGCTAAAGAGTACATATATGTCAAAATTATCTTTCAGGATATAAGATCTAAGTATGAATGACTGCTAAAAACTAAGAAAGCAGGGCCTTTTTAAGCTGAAGAAATAAAAGCTGATTTTTTTGCACAAGAGTATACGTACCTGCAGGTCTGCAAAACGTACCAAGCTACGTGCCTGGTATACTGTATATGTTTCTTGGTATTTTTGCAAATAATATATCAAAAAACTATCAAATATTGCATTGAAAAGTTTATTAACCAGTTTAGTTTTAGTTTTTAGTCAGTTTATAATCTTTAAAAAATTACTTAGACTCAAACGTTGTAGTTTCGATCCAGATAACAAATTTTATGTAAAGATTATCAGTGAAGATTTGAAATAGTCAAAATAACGGTCTAATTTGTGTCTTTTTTTAATTTTTTATGTCTTTGGTAGTAAAATATTATATGTCATGAAATCATTTAAAGTTATTTATTGACTGTCTAAAACAAAATGTTAATAAAACTTTTAATGTTTGTTTTGTTTATTAAACGGTTTATTAACACGCAAAATGCACAGGTGTGAAAAATACGACTTTTTTTGAAAGGCGTAATTGATTTAAACTTTTGTAAACATAAATAAACGTTAATATTCAAAGTGTATTACAGTTAAACTTCGCTTATCAAATATTTTGAATTATTTTTTTTCTACTTATTCACATGTTTAAGCCTCAAATAAAGTATTTATAAATTTAATTATAATATACATGTTTGAAATTATAAAACTTAAAAAATAAAAATGTTGTTCATGTTGAATAGACACACAAACTGCTTTCTTGTGTTATTTAAAGTGTTTGTTTAACTACGATACTTTTTATATTAACTTTTATTTAAACCCTAGGCAGTTGATTTTTTTTTATACCTTCTTTAAGTATATTCCTGTTAGATTGATTCGTGTGTAAAGTTTTGACTACATTTATAGTATTTTCTAAAGTATAATGTTATTTATAATTTTATTAGTGCTCGCAATTGTTCTTTAATACAACATGTTAATTCATTGTCGTGTCTAGTTTTATAAAGAGTAGCCCTAAGTATTATTACTATCATTGTTTAGTATAGATTAAGTTTAATTTTAAAGGTACCTACATCCATAGGTTACAATATAATCTGAAATTATTCCAAACAAAAAAAAAGTTAAAATTAAGTTTAATTTCTAATACTCTTTTTAATGCTTGTTAATAAGTTAATATATTTTATTACTAAATCAATTTTGTACGAATTCACCAACAAAATTTAGTATAAACTCTATTGGTATTAATTTAAGTATTAATTTAAAATTTTACCGGATAAGAATCAAAACAAGCGTATTAGTTAGAATTTAGAAGTATTAAGTTACAAAGATTTAAGTTTGATTCTACAATTAACTTTGTATGTACGTATAGGTAATTACGAAAGTATGCTAACAACATTCAGTTTATAAACAGCAATTTTTTTTTCTTAATATATATACTTTAACTTTTTAGCTTTATTAAAGAATTAATAATAATCATTTAATATAAATTAAAATTAGCTTCAATTTGTGTTTTTTACAGCTTTACGGTTTATTTTTGGTGAGATAAAAATTAAAATCCCTACAACTCTAATTATAAGAAAAACTTTTAGGATCCACATTTTAAAAAGTAACCTCAGATTTTTTTGAATCTAATTAATAGGTTTTATTAACATACAAAGTAAATATAACAAAAAATAAAAAGAACTCTGTAAAGTAGTACTTTGTATCCTATAAAGTTTGAAAATTTGTTTTAATTATTTTTCAAAAAAAAAACTTTAGAAAAGAAGAAGTATAATGAATCTGTAGGTATGATCGATAAGGTTATAATAACAGTAAAAAAATAGATATAAAAAAATTCTTCACAATAACTCATGGTTATTATAATTTGAAAAGTCATTAATCTTAAGTTCTGAAAAACGGTAATTTAAACTTTGGTTTTTAATGATCACAAGTGAAATACTAAAATATAATTTAAAATTGTATCAATCAGTAAGATAATTTTTTGTAACAGTTTAATAAAACAATAAACTAACTACTTTCGTTTTCATAACTTATTAAACTTTGGATCATTTTTGTCAATATTTGTTATTTTATCTACACTTATTAAAATTTTATTTGAATATGACTTGAGTTTCAGCATACATAATAAAACCATTAATGTAAAAGAAAAACTTAATTATTTTGAAAAAGTTTAGAAACATGCATATGTTAAGCATTCTGTTAAAAAAATCTATCTAAATTGAATTTTTAAAGGTAAAACCACATGTATAAATAAAAATAAAATGATGCCAAACTTAATAATTTCAAGTCGTGAATCTAGTACGAATATTTTGCTTTGTTTTGAAGTTGTTCTAAACAAAGAAGTATTTAAGAAGTTTTCTATAATAAGTCTAGAAATAAAAAAAAAACAATACACTATATACCTATAAAAATACAATAACAAAAAATGCTTAACAAGCATAATTTAAAAATTATTTTCTAATTTTCTTAACATTAAATTTGTATCTTTACTTTAATAATATTTGCAGTCTACAAAATATAGCGGACTAATACAGAAAGTGAAAAAAAGGTTAAATTGGAAAACTTTTGTACATACGATTAAAAACGCGTAAAATGCTAAGTTATAATAACATAGCACAAATGTTAAATTTGATTAAACATAAACATTTACAAATATATTAAATATATATTATTATAAACAAAGAAAAAAACTAATTTAAAATTATATTTAAAAACAATAACTTAGAAGTATTTAAAAAGTGATTGAAGTTATTAAAATCGTTAGTTTAAAGTATTCAATTTGCATAATTTAACATCATAGATAAACTCATTTTTATTTACTTAAAACTATATATTGTTAAAATAAATAAAAAATAAAAGAATACAGCATAAAATAATTTTTTATGAATTTATTAAAAAGTAATAAACATTAAAAAATCCTGATATACCATCAAATTTTGAGTTAACGTAAGGTAACTTAACTTAAATATTTGAAAAACATGAAACAATAGAATGTATTAAGTTAAAAACCAATACGTGTAAATGACAACAAAATTTTACTAGATCTAACCTTTTTTTTGAAAAATCACCATAAATTAATTTTAAAGTTTTCAAACAAAACAACGGAAGCTTTTTAGATGATAAAAGCTGTGAAAAACTGGTTAAAACTACAAATTTGAACTAGTAGATAGCAGGTTGTTTATATAGTTGAAGCGGAGCATATATACTCAAATTACCTTTATTTAAAATTGTTCAATTGTAAAAAGGAAAAATTACAAAATCGATATATTATAGTTTTTTAGAAAACATAAACGTCAACTATTTTTTTGTTATTATTAGTTTGAAAAGTGTCTGTGTAGCTTAGTTGTTGCTCACAGTTCGCTAATTTTTTTATATGTTATTAACGTTTTGCTTCATTATAAAATTAATGTGGTAGAAAAAAAAAACTTAAGAAGTTTTTTGAAATACTTTTATTTAATTCTTCTTTGAATAAATTTTTAAACTTCGCATTATTAATAAATATTTATAACATCGATTTTAATAATCTCTATATAATAAAACTAAAGAATTTTAAGTAACTTGATATATTAAATGAAATCTTGTCTAAAAATGAGTAGCTTTGCTCTAAATAACACAACATTTATAATCTAAGCCATTTTAAAGGTGTTCCTAATTAAGTTTATTACAACAAAAAAAAATCCGACTAACACTCTTTTAAGGCCAGTACTCCCTAAATTTAGTATTTAAAAACACATTATTGTAAACGTTTTGGCAGACTTCTTGAATGAAATCGAACTTTAAGTTAAATAATTAAAACTTTTCGGTTAGATTGTTTTTAAAATTGCTTTTCATATCGAATTAAAATTCTAAAGCCGGAAAAAATCGATTGATAATTAAAATTCAATGAATTTTTACTAAATAATTTGTATTTGTTTAATTCTGTTTTGCGACACTTTTCTAATAAGTTTTATAACTCATTCAAATTTATAAATATAGTTAGTCCAACATTAAATGTAATAATTATAAATTTTGTTAAATAAGTTAATAGAAGCTTGCTTAAGAGAACTTTGTAAATAATTTTTGTTTTATGAAATTATTCAGGTTAATCATAACAAAATTTCAAAACATATTTAGAAACATATATTGTTATTTTGTGCATAGATATTTAATTGTTTAATGCTGTGTTTTATAGCAAACAGTAAGAAAACTACCAAACAAAATTGTTAGGCAGTACTTACTTTGCTGATTAAAAAAATAAGTTATAATGTAGAAGTAGCATTAAATACTTAAGTTATAAACTTCTAAATATAATTTTGATCACATTTAAAAAAAAGTAAAATAGTTTATAAAGTATTTAGAATAACCCTTTTTTTACCTTTTTTACCTAATCAACTTTAAAGCAAAGTTTATATAAAAGATAAAATGCTGAGAACTATTTTATATAATTTTCATTTTCAAGCTACAGTCAGTTACATAAAAATTTTACTTCTGATAGTCAAGTTCATAAACTATTTTTAGTTCATTATAAGTGTAGGTCTTAGGTTTACTTAAATAACTTAGTTATGCTTAAATTTAAAATAATTTTAATAGTCACCCTAGTTTATTACGACAACTAAACTTTAAAAAAAAATACTTTTGAAGTATATTTGTGTAATCTTGAAGAAGCTTTGATTAAAAGTTTTAGTAGTAAATTTACAAAAAATTGTAAATTTTTTTGTTATCATTATATGTAAAAAGTGTTAAGTAACACCTGATGTATCTAAATGATGCTTCTTAGAACTGGTTAATTATAAATTTCTACTGATTCTTTAATGAAATGTAGTTGGTTTAAAATAAATTACAAAGTTTAATTAATTTATTTTTTCTGTTGATAACGTCGCTTTAAAAAACCACTATTTTTGTTATTGAACTTTGAGAGACCTACTCTGTTTTTGTAATAAGTTTTTAACTTTGTTTACTCCCAAAATTTGTTATTTATAAAACAAAAAGAAAATTATTAAAACCACTTGAAGTTAAAAACGACAAAACAAACTAATAATACGAGTTTGAAATTTTTATAAGTATTAGTTTATGTAGCTTGAAACTTTAATAGTTTTACTTTCTAAAAATTTACCTTAATCTTATTTAAGTATTCGAGATATGCTATAATAAGTTCACGACTCTCGAAGTAATCTACACGAAAGTAAAATTAAATTTTAGTTTCAAGTTTCTTGCAATTAAACCTTATGACCTATTATGAAAAGTATACTTTAACCTTGTCTAAGATTAGATCATGTTACATTTTTCTCAACCCTTAAGCATTATGAATAAATTGTTCACGAACTAAAGCTTTAATAATAATAAACTTAATAGAAATTAGGACTGAATCGGGTTAAAAGTACTATTAAATTTAATAGATAAATATTATCAATTTTTTTATCAGTTTTTATTAAATATTTTTTAACAAACTCAAATTTTTTATTTAATTTAAGATTATATGCTTTTAAGTTTGGTAGGGTTTGTTTTCTAATTAAACCAGATATATTAATGAAATGTTCCGCTTATTTTCCTGATAATAAATTTGTTAAAAGTTTAATTGTAGCTTTGTCAAATTAAAAGTAAAAATATGACATAGTCATTTTATTATATTAACACGTTTCCTTTGTTTTTACAAACTTTCGAACCTGAGTTTTAAATTAGATTGAAATATAATACAATTTTTCATATATCTACTTATAAGTTCTTAGTAATGATAATGTTATCAGAAGAAATCGTTGTTTTTGGTTATACGATTTTCAATGCTATTCTAATACAAAACACGGTAGCTAAGTTAATTGCCTAATGAACTTTTATGCGCGAAAATATGCGGGTAGTTGTAGCACTAGTAGTTGCTATAGTAACACTGACGCTGTTATTATCTCTTTTGCAAAATTTAAATTAATTAAGTTATGTATGTATTCATTTGTAATTTTTAACAAACATTTGTCGTTTTAAAAAATGTTTTTACAGTATATATACTTGAAGATGAATATATTTTTTCAATAAGCTAATATTCCAAATACTTGCTAACTTCACAACACGTGAGCCGTGAGCGATAAATTTTCAGATTTTGATTTAAATGCAAGATATTTTATCATATCCTAGAGCTTTATTGTTAAAAATTCATTGAGTTTATTAAACTGATCATTTGCGACTTTAAGTTATTTAATTGTAATTGTTGTTAGTTAATTAAACTTTAATATTTTTATTTTCTTTAATATATAAAAAAAAACAAAAATCAATTTCTATAACTAAAGTTAAAGGTAAAAATTTTGATTTGTTTTTACAAGTTGATTTGATGAGTTTAGCTTGTTTTTCAACTTTTTTTTAGTTCATGGTATCTTCCACTTGTGTGTTTAATTAATATTTTTAGAATTAAAGTTTTACTAAATAACCCTAAAAAGTTGAATATTATTTATCTATTTAAAATCCGTAAATAAAATCTTGAAAATTTTATCCTTATATCTATTTAAATTAAGAATAATTTTAGTATATTTCAAAATTTAGTGACATTAAGACCAAAACTACTACATACTAATTATAAACTTTAATTTAATTATTGTTTTATGCTTATGATATGCAACCATAAACATTTTTAAAATACAAAGGTTAAACATATATTTTAATGTTATTGACGCAAATTTACTCATTTAGATTTTGTACTTACTATAAAAGTAGTCGTTAATTTGTTTTATAGGATATTTGTTACAACATTTCAAAAATATGTCTGACTTCAGACAAAGTTTATAGAAAAACGTTTTAAACATTTATAAGTAATTCTCTGTTAAAAATAACTAATAATGTTAAACTAAAATATTAGTACTTTCTAATGTATAACTAATATCTTTATAAAATATTCAAAGATCATTGAAAACAAAAGCTTAGAAACAAAATATTATTCAAGGTTTGCATAGGTTTTATATTTAACAGGAAATTTAAACTACTTCCTATTTTATTGTTAAATGCCGTTAATGTTAAAAATATTGAAAGATATATATATATATATATATATATATATATATATTTATTTATTTAATTATATAAAAACTATAATTCAAACAGCTGTTTCACACATTGAAATGTAAAATTTCATGTGATCTCCAGTGAGTTGTAGTTTATTATTTTATATATTATGGAGCTTAATATTTATAAATATTAAGCTCCAATTTGATTTGTCGAGCACTATCGATCAGAACTTTGTATAAAACCTTTAATATATATATATATATATATAGAAAAATATCGTAAGTATCGGAAGACAGGTAAGTAAATACGTAGTTGTTACGTCAAGTTGTGCAAAACATTTTCTTACGCTTTGAAGAATTTTGTACACTATTACTGACCTTTTAGTCAATTGTTGCATATTAACATAATGCTTTGAAGCTAGGCCTTGTGTTACTCAACTATTGACAGCTAATGATAAATTGAATTTGAATTGCATTTTTTTTTACTACAAGACCTTCGTTAGTTGAAATATTTTCTCAAGCTCTTTTCGTTTTAAATTATAAACAAAGTATTATAAGTATATTATTTTCTATATGCATTAATTAAATTTTTTTTATACGGTTTTTAAAGTTATCAAACAGTTTTATAATGGTTAAGAGAAAAACAAAGTTTTACGGTTTTTAATGATTACAGTTTGTATCACTTTTAAAAGTATGGGAAAAAATTAAGAAAATATCTATTAGTGAAACAATTATCTAAAAACTAGTTTATAATCATTTAAATTTGTTATAATCAAATATATTTAACTTAGAGTAGATAATTTAAAATCAACTTAGTAACTTCAAATTAGAAACTTTTTTGATTTTTTAAAACTTTTTAATTGATTTGATTTTATTAATGATTAAAATGTAAAATTTTACAAAAAATAGTTATACTTTGTAATTTCGTTATAAAAATTATGCAAAAAAAAAACAAGTTTTAAAACTGCAAAATAAATACTGTAAGTAAAATAAAATACTTCTGATGGTTATAGCAGGGTTTCCTATAGTTGATCATTAGAGAAATATAAGGGACCATAAGCAGCAAAGGGGAAAAATAGGGCTATGAGCAGTAAAGGGGTTTTAAGATTAAATTTTAAATCTTAAATAGATATTCTAGATTTGATGATAAAGAGCTGAAAAAGAAGTCTTAAGCATTTATAAAAAAAGTTTTTGGAAAAGTTTTGTTGGAGGGGGTCATAGCATCTTTTAATTTCTTTAAAGGAGGCCTTTTGAAAAAATTTTTGGTAAACAGTAGTTTAAAGGTTGTTTGAGATTTAGAACACTCAAGAAACTTAGAAATTTCTCGATAAATAAAAACCTAAAAAAATTAGCTATGTTTATTGCGACATAATAATGATCTATTTTAGAGATAAAACATTAAATTCCTCGTTAAAATTTTGTAACATAATAATTTTTTTATTAAAAAAATTTTCAAATTAATTAAGTTTAAGTTTCAGAGGTGTGTCAAAGTTTTTTTTGATAAAAGTAAATTTGAATCACGTAACAATGTTTATTAGAATTTAATTTATAAAAGTAAACATTTTATTTTCACTTAGTTTAGAGTAGCTAGTTTAAGCTACATTTTAAGACGATTTAAAGAATGTTTAATAAAGGAATTTCTTTTTCTTAGTAATTGTTATAATTTTTTGTTAGTTTTCTTAATTTTCATGTTTTTTATCAAGAAGTGCCACCATAAAACTTTATTTAATCCTTCTAAAACTGTGCGCAATTTTTTTTTTTGTGTTTATATATTTTTTAATTTTCAGCTGAAAATTCCAAAGTCTTTTTTTTGGGAACCATACAGTTTAAATTTTGATTGTTTTCAGAAAAAAGAATTCTGCCAAAATCAAAGTTTCTTTAAAATTATTTAAAATTTTGTACAGGGTGTTTTTGTGGTATTTACAAATTTTAATAAAATGTATTGCTGAAAACTCAAAGTTTGCCGTATGTATAAGCACCCTAGTGTGCATGTATGTGAAATCCGAGTGATTGAAATCTGATAACTGTGTTATATTCTATTACCATTCAGCAAATCTTTATAAACAATATGTAATAATAAATGTGGCAGCTTTAAAAAATAGAAATACAATGCGAGTTTGTTTTCAAAATATTAAAACATCATATAAACTAAAAAATATTAGCGGTAAACTAAAGTAAGTTATAAGTTGTATTTTACATCAGACATAATTAGTTTTTTATTGGCTTTTAATTGATTTTATAGATAAAAACATCCTTCAACCACTTTAAATAAAACATATTTTTTTTAAAATTCTAATATATTAATTTCTTTTAGTACTAAAATATTTCATATTTTATTTAGAACTGCTTATTTACTTTTTTATTATTTATGTGCTCAATGAAAAAAAAATAGTATTTCTAATGGTTTGAGTATAGATTTATTCTTCGTAAAGAATTAACATCTAAATTAATTTTTCAATTTAAAGAAAAAAATATACTAAACTTCTATGCCTAAATAATTTAAAATAGTTACCTTATTCACTTTTATTTATTAAAAACGTTTTTAATTAAACTATCTTATAAACAATTTTTAAGCTGCCATTGTACTTTTAAAATGTTTGTGCAGTTTTATATGTTTTGAAGTCTACTGAAATGGGTTAAAAATTAAAATAAAAAAGATTTCTGCTTTTTTTTATTTCAAACCGTTTTGTGTTAACAAGTTTGTGATATCATGTTGTGTAAAAACTAAACAAATCTGTAACAACCGCATACGTACAATTTACTTCCAACAAAATCATTATAAACTAATTTGATAACTGATTAAGCGCTAGTAATCTTTCATTTCCTTTAAGTGTTTTATCACAGCTTTTTATTTTTGAAGTTATCCACACTAGTTTATATTGCATTTGTTTATTTTACTTTATAGATTTTATACGTAATATTTTATTCCAGACTACGTATTTTAAGACAATGTACTTAGTTATAGAAATATTTTCAAAAAATTTAAATTCTTATTTTACTTTTGTTATAAATGTAGCTTTTTCAACACTTTTTATAAGCTGTTTTTAAGCGTTAAAAAGAGAAAGGTGTTTTAAATTTAAGGTAGATAACAATAAGTGTATTTTATAGCTATAAAGTAATACACAGAAAATTAGATGTAAACATAAATAAAATTAAGTCACAATAGTTAGTTATATTATCGATATACTAAAGTAAATACTAGTATGATAGTGTAATACTGTTTTCTTTTTTTTTATTATGGTACCAATGGTTTATTTTTTTGTAAATAGTTCTGTATACACTAAACAAAGATAATAATTGGTGCTAAATGAATTAACAAATATGTATAAAGATATTTTTTAAGTTTTAAAATGTTTGCCGATCACACAGTTAGAACAATCACAAAGAAAAAACATCTGTTCAATTTACTTATCACGTGATGTTTACTAAGTAATTAATTTGGCTTGAAAAGTATAAAATTAAAAAAAATCAAATCTAGCTAGATATATAGAAAACAGATATGTTTAACCCAATAAATGTTTATATTGTTTTGAATAAAAGTAAATTTAATATGTTTGTCTAAAACTTTACAGTTTTGAATATTATACAAAATGCGGTACTCAGAATTACAACTACTATAATGCAAGTTTTTTCAAACTCAGAATAAATTATTGGTCCTGTCGCGAAGTTCATTATTTATTGTTTTTGGCGCGAATATTCAATTTTGATGATGGCCGAAATAAATATTGGTTAAAACTGATCAAACGAGCAAAGACTGTAATCTCACAATAAGCTGACAATGTCTGAGACGTTGAGCGTTGAATGATTTACCTGTGTCAATTTTTTTTACTCACAAACGGTCGCTTGGTAAGATCTTAACAGCGGTTTCTCGTCAGTATGCCTGACTAATGAGTCCTAATAAGGACGAAACTGGTCGTAGGTTGTCTCGGATGCTGTTTTTGTTGGTCGTGTGATAAATTTAATTGCTTATATAAAGATAATTGCTTCAAAATACACATTTTTTTTTACTTTTGTTTAAGTGTTCTTCAAAGTTCTGGATGACACACATATTTTAATTAAAATTTAACTTAACTAGTCAACCTATAAACGCCATATACAAAATTAGAAAAAAAACAAATTATTCTTTAATATTTTTATAAAAACTTTAACAGCTCTGTAATTTAGTAATTTTAAACTAAGTTTTAAATAGGTATTTTTTTTATTAAATGGTGCTTGTTTTCGTTACAATAAATTTCATAAGTTCAAAATACGTCTTTAACATAATAACATAAAACTTGTATAAACTTAAACTTTGGTATTTTTTACTTTTCATGACAAAATCAAAATAATAAATAGTACATAAGTGGTTTAGTGCAATAGCAATGCAATTCTTGAGACTAAAATTTTTGTTCGATTTTAAATAAGTATTTCTTTCTTACTTATTTTATATTAACAAATGTACAATTTTTCTTTTAGTTTTAAAGTTTAAGACTATTAGAAAACTTGATTTAGTTTTACGAACTTTATCTTCAAGAGTAAAAAAGTACCTTGTAAAGTTTGCATTCCAAAAAGTAAAAAAATAAATTATAATGAGACTTATTTTTTTAACACAACTAACATATTTAGTTTTTTTAAATGTCTTTTAAATGTACAAAATAGCTAGGCGTTAGTTAAACCAATGTTTCAAAATTATTACTAGCTTTTCAAACCTAGTGATAAGTAAAAATTTAATTTACTAATTTAATTTAGTCTTAAAAAAAAAAAAAAAATTGCTGAAGAATAAAAAAATTAGCTTAGCTTGAAAAATTATAGTAACAAAAATTTTAACAGATAAAAAATAAAAATTGCTAAACGAGTGTATCTCGATTTTTTATAAACATATAACTTTTAAAACACTTTTATGGTCAGGAAAAATTAGACTATGAGGTATCTACTGATATCAAGCATTATTAGATTTCCAGTGGCTTTTGATTGATTTTGTAGATAAAAACATCATTTTACCACTTAAAACACAAAAATTTTTGAATAAATTGTTATTATATAAAATTTTAATTAAATAATATAGTTTATATTATATATAATATAAAAATATAATTTAATTTAATTAAGTAATAAATGATTTATTTAAAATTGCTCAGTAGCTTTTAGTTATTTTGGTGTTTAATGAAAAACTTTAATGTCTTTAATAAATTTAGTTATAGTTTTGTTCTTCATCACAAACTAGCATTTAATGTTTTTATATTATCGCCAATTAAAGAAAAACTTTTTGTATTTGTTTACAAAATTTATTTAAAGTTTTCACTCTGTTTACTTTTAGCTATTAATAAAGTTTTTTATTAAACTCCCATACAAAAGATTTTAAGTTATTAAGATACTTTTAAAACATTTCTACAATTTTCTACATTTTGAAGTCTACTGAAATTGATTAAAACTTATAAAAATAACTTTCTGATTTATATAACTTATTTTTTTCTGCGTAGAAGGGGTAATTGTCAACAAATTCATAAATATTATGTTGCTGTAGAAACTACACTTGCTTTATAACAACCGCATACGTACAATTTACTTGCAATAGAAACATTATAATGTAATTTGATAACTGATTATGCGCTAGTAATCTTTTATTTCCTTCAAGTGTGTTTTCACAGCTTTTATGATGTCAAATTATTTAAAGTGGTTTAAATTGCACTTAATTATTCTACTTTTGTAGCTTTGAAAAAAAATCTAAGTATAAATAAGTATAAATTTTATTTAATTTAATGTTACATATTTTACGACTTTTAACATTGTTATAAAAAGATATTCTAGTAAAATATGCATATATATATATTATTTATGTAAAAAAAGTAGTTTTTTAAGTTAAAATAGAAGAAAGTTTTTCAAGCCTTTAACAAAAAAAAAACATATTAAATTTAAGAAAGATAATAACAAGTGTATTTTTTGAATTAAATGTTATAACACAGTAAAATTTAAATTCTATTCATAAAAGTAGTTAAGAATTAATATTTATGTTATCGACTAATCATAGTAGAAAGTAGTAAGATAATACAATACAATAACTCATATGCAGAATTTAAAACATTTGCAATCTGACTAAGCAATTTAACAACTATTCGAGCGAAGTCGTGTTTCCATTGTAAGATTGCTGTTTGGTACATTTTAAAATAACTGGTTTTTATATTTTAGTAGTTGATATTTTTAAAGATAATATTCATAAACTGTTTTTGAATTACTTATAGTGTTTTGTAAAAAAAAAAGGTTTTTAGCTTTTGTTTCTAGAGTATTAAGGTATTTAGTCTATAATAAACATAATTTAAAATAAATTTAAAATAGTGTTTATAGTATTAAGACCAACATGTTTCTTGTATAGTAACGAAAATCTGTAAAAAAATCATAACCTATTTCTTTAAAAAAAATTTAAACGAAGTTTAAATCAATATATAGTCTTGGTCAATAAAGACAAGCGGTCTTTACAAAAACGATTTTACACAAAATTAAAATACTTGTTTCAGTAATAAAAGAAAAGAAGTTTTTTAATTTAATATACTTAAAATGGACAAAAATATCAAAAAAATTACTTTTATAAAAACTTCTGTTTTTTGGATTAATTTTGTTAGTTTTTATTGAAAAAATATCCGTTAATTGTCTATATGTTTTATTTATAAGAATTAAAATGAATAGAAAAATATAAATATTCTTAAAAAAATCAATAAATTACAATTTAAAAATTATGCTACAGCAGCATCTATTCGATACAATTTTTTTTGGAGAGACCACCCAATGTTAACTTTATATAATACTTTACCTGTTTTATCGTTATTAATTTGAGAAAATTGTAAAATATACAGGTTTAATTCGTATTTTATTACAAATAAGCAGTAATACAATCGGTTTTACAGATGTTCATCACATTATTTTAACTATTCTTTAGTTGTTTTCTCAATTTTGACTAAAACTGTTTTCATAAAGTTCTTAATTTTGTTTTATATTTATATTGAAACTTGTACTGTATTTTTCAGAGTAACTTAAAAATGAGACAGATTACAAAAGTGATATAAGCATAGATTTCAAAGAATAAAAAGTCAGTAAGTAAAAAGTAAATTAACCTGAAGAAGATAAGGTTCGATAACAATTTGTTTTAATTACACAAAAAATAACAATAAACATTATGCACCATTTTACGTCTTATTACTTTGCATACTACTTATTGTAATAAATAAACTGTTAATTGACCAGTTTGTTTTATTTTGTTTACCTTTAGCACACCTAATTTTTACTATAACTACAAGTTTCCGTAAAAAGATGTAATAATAGAATAATTTTTGTCAGGTTTTATTGTATCAAAAGAAAAAATGTCAGTTGACAACAATTTGATCTACTAAAATACCTTATACTATGATACTATTTTAAGAGTTCTATTTAAATCATCATTAACAAGTTTCGAGAACTAAATTTGTTTTTAGAAAAACACATGTAAACTTAATAAAATAGATATTTTAATTCATTTCAAGGCTTATAAACAACAAAAAAAACGTGGTTTAAGCTACTTACATAAACTTAAATTTTAATATTAAATTTTACATTAACTACGTAGTTGAATAATAAAATAATAAACTTAATACAGCAAGTTATTAAAAAAAAACTATAATTAACATAACATAGTAAAGTTTTGATATGAAATATATTTACTGATCTTAAATTTTCTTTTGAATAACTGAAATTTCAAGTTTAAACTATTTTAGTAATTAATAAAAAAAAGTAAGGCGAGCTAGTTTTTTGAAGAATTTATTTTTTGTTTGAATCAAATTAAAATACAAAAGTCGACAGTTAAGAAACAGTTTACGACAACATAACTCTAGCATAAACTTTGAGGTGTTAGATTAGAAATCACAATTAAATCATTACAAAATTCACCACAGTAACAGTTGATAAATAACACAGTTTTACTACAAATTACTTATTGCATTTAGTTTGTAAACTAAATTATTATTAGCTTTTAAGAGTTAAATAGCATAAGGTTTTGCTTCAAAAAAAAACAACATCTGGACTAAAAGGTTTTTATAAAAAATTAAAAGTAAAATCCTTAAAAACGAACTTGGCAATGCATAAAAGTGGCAATGCATAAAAATACATTTATATTTTAAAACAAATTAATTCATACCTGTTACGAAACTTTAATTTTTAATTTTTTAGATAAAAATCGTTTTGTTAATATTAGAGCGATGTCTTTGTTTTACTTAAAAATTCAATCTTCTTTAATAAAAATGACTGACGTATATTTACACTTTCATGCTTTAGTAATATTTCTTACGTAAGGTTATCTGAAACTGTTGAGCTAATAGTTTTTAAATACAAATTTATTTAAACAAGTTTCCACATTATCTTTTAGTATACCTAATTTTTGTAATTTGACTAGTCATTTACAAAATATACAATCTTTTTTCTAATATTATTGAAACCTTTACGAAAACAAACATTATTAAAAAAAGAAGTGTAGAACTTTTTTTTACTAATTAATTAACTCTTAGATGTTATACCGTGCAAAACATTCCATTAACAAATTTAATTCTTTATATTTTTGGAATTTAAGCTTTTGTTTCGTAACTTTAATTTTAATTAAACTGTAATACCAATTTTATATACAAAGACATTAACTTGTGTTCTTTTACTTTATTTAATAAGGTTTAGATTTTGCTCAATGTAATTTTAAACTAAGTTGTTTTTAAGGGTTTATTAATGTAGTTTTTAATGCCTGTAATGTAAATTCAAAGTTTTACTATTGCAAAAATGTTCTGTTATTTACTCACGTTATGTCTGTCAACAGGCGTATTACTCAACACACGATTGCATAAATATAAACGTTACAAGTAATATTTGGATTTAGTTTAGTTTCAAATCTTTCAAAGTGTTTATAGTATTTTTCCAGATTGGTAAAACTTGACTAAAAATGTGCAACAAAATATTATTTTTTAGTTAAAAATGATTATCAAAGTTTAAATGAAATTTAAAAGCTAATACGTAGACCAGAACAGTATTTCTTCAAAAAAAGTTTTGGATTTATTTAAACCTTCAGTATAACTTTAAAATAAAAGAAAAAGTTTGTGTGCAAATAATTTTAATTACTTAAAATAACTTGAAAACATTTGTTATATGTCTAACTGTGGTTACACGAGTTAAAATTTAGTTTATTATAAAAATCAGATGTAATTAATTTTTAAGTGGTATTTTGATCTACAACATCAGTTAACCACTTTAAAGATTATTTAAATACTTTTAATAAATTTTGACAAAAACTACTGCGTATAGATATTAAGACAAAAAAAAACATAATTTTTTATTATTTGAATAACATAAAGTTGATTTTTATAAAAAAATTAACTTGAAAGCTAATGAATTGATCGATTATAAAATGTTTAATAAAATATATTTTTTCTAATAACTTACAAACTTTAGAGCATTTATCTATTTTCTAGTTTTTAGAAAGCTATTTTAAACATTTAGATATGTACCTAAACAAAAAAAATATACTTAACCTTACAAACTATTATTTTTTATACTATTTTCACGATACGAGAAAAATATAGCTTTAAACTTAAATTGGTTTTAAAAAGTTCATTAATTGTTTTAATTTTGTACTTAAACGTATATAAATAATCAACCTAGTTTTGGCTGTAAATAAACACTATATAGTTTTTATTTAAAATGTATTTTGTGTACGAACATTAATGAAGATAGTTTAAAGGAGCAAACATTACACATTTTATTGTTGTTGTTGTTGTGTTAGTTAATCAGTAGTTATTAAAGTTACATTAATCTAAGTACTTCCAAAAAATATAAAGTTAAGAAGTATTTTAAGAATTTTTTTTTTATGCCACGCTATATTAACACGAAAACGGCACAGGTGTGAAAAAGTTTTGTTTTGAAAATCGTAATTGATTTAAACTTATGTAAACATAAATAAATCTTAAAAATAACAGTATATTGTAGTAAGCTTTGGTTCCAATAAATGTTTAGAGACACTTTTAAAACTTTTTAAATGTTTAAAATGCTAGTCTTAGTTATCAATATTAAAACTATATTTCAATTTAGTTTAAGTACTTTTTTTGTAGTTCAAAATTATTATAAAAATCATCAGTTAGAGATCATTAACAATTTTTGTACTCAAAGTATAGATTTATTTATTCTTTAGTAGCTGTTTAAAATAAAATTAGCTTATTTTTTTGAAGATTTAAGGTTATGTTTTATAATTAACTTTATATTTACTTATTTAAAAATTCAAAACCATCATACCAAATTTATTATAAATTTATTATTGTTGACAAAATTGTCTTATACAGCGCTTTAAAGTTTTCATAGACTGCAAGTATTTAACTATTCATTGTGTTCTAAAAATCGATATTAACAAGAAAAAATAAATTAACTTGTGTTTGCTTTAGTGTCTAATTTTTAGCAAGAAATTATTAGTCAATAAGTAGGTACAATTGACTTCTCGTATTTGATTTGTTACGTAACGCTGAAGAAGTTTAAAGTTGAAATATTTTTTTTAACTAAACCAAACTTTCCTTTATTTATTGCTCAAGAAACTTACCTTTTTCTAAAAATTTTCAATTAAAATAAACATATATTACTTAATTTTGTTGTAGACAGCTTGAAATAAAAAATAAGTTACTAACTTACAATCTATCTAATTTCTGGGTACATGTAGTTCAAATTATTTGAAATAAACTAAGATTATAATTAATGAAGTAACTTCTAACTATAAATGATAGTTAGACGTTTAGTTATATAATCATAAAACAACACCAAACCAAACGACTGTACTTTAAGTTATTAATACTACGATGTATTTTTAATTCAATAAAAAACTACGCAGACTAAAATAAATAATAACAAAAACCTACTTCAAGTTTAAATTATTTTTAAAACCTAGCTATAAAATGAAAACCTACAAAAACACACTAAAACATTCGGTAAATAATTTATGTTATTAAAAATTATTTCTAAAATTGAGATAAGTTTGAATTCAAAATAAATATAGAAGTTATTAAACACCTTAAGATCTGAAATTGCACTACAGTAAAATAGTATTAAAGATTAATAGATATTTATGTAGAGTAGATGCAATGTATAAAACCTAAAAAATTAGTAAAGTTTAAAAGTACAAGTAATTTAAAGGTGCTTAAACATGCAGTCTTTAAATTACTTGTGGTGTCGATAGTAATAATGCAAGTTTTATTTTTCAGATGACTAACTGTTATTATTTTAAGCTCAGATGTAATTGAAACTTGGTTTACACGTGATCATTTGTGAAAATAAAATTTTTTTATTAAACACACTAAATAATGCCTAGTTGGTACTTCGGTAAATATTTTAATATTTTTTTAAAAATTGTAAAATTAGTTTTTAACACAGCCTAAATTAACAGTACTTTTGAAAAACATATATGTTTAAAGAAGCTTATTACAATTTTTTATATTCTATGATTTTTTTTATTTAAGATTTTTAAGTTTAGACTTTTAAATTATACATCTTTTTATTAGAAGATGTAACGTTAAAAGGCCTTAAATCCTGGAGATCCTGATAATCTAAGCTTATCGGAATATATAACACAGATGTTCTTGTGTTAAAACTTTATTTCAACTAACGGCGTTTCACTGCTCTTAAATAAATTTAAGAACAGATCTACGGAGTCTATAAAATATTAACACACATTAGAAAAAAAGCAGAAAAAGCATGTATAATTATGTATAGTGTTTATGTAGGTAGTAACTATAAATGAACTTTATGGTTTAAAAACATAAAATTATAAAATTGTCTACAAAAAATACAAATTTAATAAAAGTAGGCACTAACCTCAAAAAGCACTAAGAATAGGCAAGTTTTTATTTACTTTTTATTACATTTAAAAGTAGGCAGATGTTTTGCATAAAAGCTTATAAATCTTATGTAAATTAAATTCAAACGCTAAAACTAGATATCTCTTACTTAACTTAAAAGGCTGCTAAATTTCCTATATTTGAAAGTCAATAAAACCAATAGTGGTTATTTAATTAAAATATTAAAATGTACATTTTAAGTAGACAACAAAACCTTACTTTTACTAAACAGCATACCAATTTTGGATAAAAGTTATTAAAAAACCTAGTTTATACATATATAAAACTAATAATTCAACAAACTTATGTTAGATTTATCGGAATATGAAATCTAAAATGTGTAAAATAAATTTTAATTAACAATTTTGATTTTTTTTTAAATCCAAATTAAATAACTAGATGAAATTTCACCGAGTAATACAACTAATAACAAATCTTCCGAACAATAGTTTAACGAAAAAAGACAACTAAAATACATAGTATACCATATCAAACTAGTAGATTTTTAGCTTTAATAGTTTAAATTATACCTCGTTTTGTTATGGTATAATTTTTTTTAGCTAATTTTTCTAGAATAAAATCCTCATAAGTTCTATTAAGCTATATAAAATTGTTAGTAAAGCTGATAACATATAGTTAGTACTATTGATACTTAAATTTCTAAGATCAAAAGCAATTAAGTTCGGAAAAAGTTTTAAAAACTATTTCATTTAAAAATAGCTGTTAAAAATCGATTTAAAAAACTCATGGTTTTATTCGAAATTTATTTTTTAAATACTATTAAATAGAATTCTTTACGTTAAACATAACAACGGAAGCTTTTGAGATGCTAAAAGCTGTGAAAAACATTACAAAACTGCTTATAACTACAAGCTTGAACTACTAGATAGCAGCTTGTTTATATAGTATGATTATCGAAGAGAGACATGTACATTTACTTGATCCATTATTAAATTTAAAAGTAAGCATATGTTTTGCATAAGAACAAATCTATATAAACTAAATTCATACTCTAAAAGTACATATCTTCTACTAAACCTAAAAGGCTGCTAAATTTTCTTTAACTAGAAATTAATAAAATAAATAACGGTTATATTATTCCAAAACAAAAGTGTACTTTTTTGATTGACATAAAATATTATTTTTACTTGATAACATACCAATATTAGATAAAAGGTTACTTGAAAAAAACATACATTATGTATTTTAAAAGACTAATAAAACAACAAATCTATGTTAGATTTATCTAAATTTAAAATCGAAACTTGTTAAACTAAACTTTTAGTTATACCGCTTTTTAGATGTTTTAAATTTTCTTCATCTAAATGTAACAACTTGTTATTATTTCACCTACATATTAAATTATTGATGTATCTTAAATTCCGATTAAAGAAAAAAAGTAAAACAAAAAAAAAGTATATATTATTAAATAATTTTATTTTTAGTTTCAAAAAATTTAATTAAACTTTCTACTGTATAAGTTTAATTTTACTTCATTAAAGTTTTCACAATTAATGGTCACAAGATATTCACTTCTCATTAACTATTTTACCGTAAATAGTAGAACTGTTAAATTTTGAACTTTAAATAGTATACAGTAGGTACTACTTTTAATTAGATTTTAAAAATGTTCGAATATCAGTTTCGGAGAAGTTTGAAAAAGTACTCATTCGAAAATAGTTATAAATATTCTAGCTAAATAATACTATATATTAAGTACATTTTCAAAACACTGTTAATTAAATTTTATAAGTTTGAATCAAAACAAGGAAAGCTTATAAGATGGCTGTGAAGTTGAGAAAAATATTTAAAAACTGGTTAAAACTACAAGTTTGAATTATTAGATAGCACGTTGTTTATATAGCATGATTGTTGAAGGAAGATATTTAAATCAAAATGCATGTAAAGTTTTATTCCTTTATTGTTAACTAAACTAGGTTACGTAGTTTTATTGCTGTGCTATTAAACTTAAAAATAATAATAGTTCTTATTTTTATATTCTACAGAACAATTTATCGCTTAAGTTAAAACAATGTGAATTAATTTTTTTTTTCCGAAAAATCATAAAAAAAATAAAATTTAATTTTTAAGTTTTTCTAAACTACTCAACTTAAATATATAAACAGTGAGAATAAAAAATGAAACAATCAATGTATAAAGGGGTAGTTATTTATTCATAAAGAAAATTTAAAAAGTATAAAAAAATGTATTAAATATATACACTAAATTAAAGTATATATAAAGAGTTGATAAAAAAGTGTGTGTGTAATAATTTAATCTGTAATAAAGTAATTTATTTATTAAAAAAAAAGTGTAACACTCAAGTTTTTTTTGACTTTGTTTTTTTTTATACATAAAACAATGCCTTTTACTTTCAGCTAAAGTCATTTGTGTAGTTTTTGCAGTTATCTTAGCTTTTATGTTTTATTTTTATTTAGCTTTTTACCTGTATGTTGTTTAAACTTTACACTTTTGGTTTAAAAAACTGTAAATTGAATCCTTACAAATATTTTTTCTATAAAACTGACAAAAAATTAGACAATAAATCGTCTAAGCCTGAGTATTTATAGTTTAAAGTAAGATTAAGTCTAAATAAAGTATATTATATCTTCAATGAAAATTCAAAGCTGTTGCTAATTAAGCTGGAAAATTTAATAGAGTAATCCGACTAACACTTTTTAAGGTCAGCCCTTAAAGTTTTAAAACAGCTTCTTGTAAATATTTTGGCACCTCATCGAACTAAATCCCAATATAAAACACATAACTGACAGTTATCTTTAAATAAAAATTTAAAGTTGCTACGTATAGAAAACGAAAAGTGTTAAACCGAAAAAATTCAACTGAATAATACAAATTTGTTGACTCTTCTTAGAAATAATTTTTTTATTGTAAAGTTTTTATTCAACTTCTTTCTAAAACATGTTCACTTAAAACTAAAACAAAACAATCTTTAATTATAAAAAAATCTTACTTGAAATGCTTTGTTTAAATAAGAAAAGGTAAATACTTGAAAATCCTTTTAAAAGTAGTTGAGAAGGCTGTTTGATGATACAGATTAGCCGTAACAACATTTTACATAAACTTTTAATAGGATAAAAGAGTTTTTTTTTTTGCAACAATGTTATAACTATTTACGTAGGCATTGCAGCAAACTGCAAGAAACTAAACAAACAAATTTTAAAGCCTAGTTATGGTTATTTGAATCAAACTACTTAAAGAAAAACTTAATAAAAACATATTGTACTTAAAAAAAAAAATAAATCAAGTATATAGTAATGTGAAACACACACTGACAATATTTTATTTTAACTAAACCAGCAGAAAATATCCAAAAGCTTCGATTAATTGAACGACAATAAGTTGGTATTCAAGTTGTTCACAGTGTAGCATTCAATGCAGTTTTAATGAAGCAAGTATTAAATTGATGACAATGACATTTTATTATAATAACAAAACATATTTGGCAATAACACTTTAACATATATATTTCCTTGTTAGACAGTGTTAAGCTTAAGTTCTAAGTTTAGATTTATATACAAACTGATACATTTTACAAATGTTTCAAAAAAGGCGTTGATAGAATTATAAAATTTATTATTTTTTTGAGTTTTCAATAATGTGAATTTAACGCTTTCGCAATGTACGTCAACTAATCAACATCGTAGTTAAATTTTACGCGAAAAAATTGTAGTTAATACGTGAGGTTGCTGTAGTAACATTGTTGATATTTTGTTATATAAAATGTTTACTATCATTAAAAGTACTAAGATTTAATATTATAAATTTAGTTTATATACTTTTTTCAGTTTTGTATTATTACAACATAAACTAATTTTATAACAATGAGTTTATATTAGTTCATTAGTTAATCTGTTACCAGTATATGTGAAGAACTTATTAGAGTTTGACTTTTTAAACATTTACATAGAAACATATTGATAAGTTTGACATTACAATAGTATAATTTTGTAGATAAAATTTTACCAGCTATTTTTATTTAACTAAATATTATCCCGTCTAATGTGCGTAGATTTGCACACAAAATTACAATGTTAAAAGTCGAACTTCTAATATTTAGGTCAAATAAATTCAGTTTTGTCGCTAAACTAGATTATTCTAGACGCCGATTGAAGCTAAGTTGTTATAGCATAACATTTTATATGCCTTATGTTGTTTATCGACTTTAATATAGTCTAATTAAGCTGACAAACAAAATCATAGTATTCATTTCATAAATGTAATTCAATATGATTTTACCTATAATTAGACTATAAACTATTTTTACCGAACTATATAACTTTTCAAGAAAACTAATTTAAAGTTAAATAACTTAATTTTAACAGTGCACTATAAAGTTTAAACATTAGAATATTACGCAATCACGGTATTCATTTTAAAAGTGTGTCCTGTTAATTTTCTTTCATAAACTAAAAAATATATATTAATCATTTCGTAAAACAATTGCCGTTTAAGCGTAGCTACTTTAAAATTTCAATTTCGTTTACCATAAAACATTTTCATTGTTTGCTCATACAGCTATTATTATTTAGATATTGCCACAAGTGAAACTAAAACATAAAACCTTTCTCCAGTCTTTACTTAGCGCAGTTTTATGGTAGCAAATAAAACAGATCAAACAAAATTTACAACTCTTCTATTTTATATGAAGCTTGACTTCTAAATGCCTACTTTTAAGCAATATTGTTTGCAACTTGACTGTAAGATATGTTAAAATTATTGTTATATTAGTTAATTTTTTTCGTACAAAAGTTAGTTTTGAAAGATATTTGTTAAAAAAACGTTCAGTAAAAAAGTTTGTTCAAATACTTGACATTTCTAGTTGCTACAAAAAAACGAGTTATTAAAAAAAAACCAATTTAGATAGTTTTGTGAATCTTTAGAACTAATTTGTCACTAGCTGTCAATAGTTGAGTAGCATAAGGCCTTGCTTCAAAACATAATGTTAATAGCGTCACTTTGAACAGTTTTATACAAGTATACTTACTTTAATAAATATTTCAAACATACTTAAACCATTATTTTGGAAACTTACAATTAAGACTGCTTGTTTGTATAAAGTCATTGCAAACAAAAGTTTTGTTAGTACAAGACTAAATTAAATAAGTTTTATTTTTAAATTAGATTTTATTATGATAACAAAGTTAAACGATTTTTTTTTATAAAAATTTTAATGCTAAGATTCAAGTATAAATACTGTAAAAACATAGACAATTCTCATAACAAAACTTTCTAAGCTTATAGCAAAAAAATTGCATTCGGCTAAAAATTTTTGTGTGTGTGATGTTTCTACAACTAAATTATAAAGGATACAAGATTTTCATTCAATTTTAAATTAAAACGGGTAACTAGAATACTTTTTATATATTGATAGAAAATATACTAACCTAATATAGTCTTTTATCTGATTCTGATATAAAGTTGCCAATATCTTTAATAATTACAAATACCTAGATTGAATCTTTTCAACAACTTTATGTTTGTTTCTTTTATTTTTAAATTTAGCAAGCTTTATAAATTGCTTCATTTTAAATTGAACCATCTGGAAATTTAAAAAGTTTCGGTTAATTGAACGACAATAAGTTGGTATCGAATTTTACATAGTAGCATTCAATGCAGTTTTATTGTAATAAATGTCAAACTGGTGACAATGACATTTTATCATACCAAGATATACTATTTCACTGATGGACACTATACAGTCGTAAAATTGATTTTTAGGTTAATGTAACTACAAAATTAATGTAAACTGTATGCTATAACCTAAGCTTAAAATTCTTATTGTTGATAGAGTAATTGTTTGTTTCACGTTTTCACATTGCTATTCTAACATCAAATATCGTAGTAAAGTTCATAAATATGACGATTAACTTATACGCGCAAAATTACGCGGTTAATAGTTACACTCGTAGTTGCTATAATAATTTGTAAATTTTAAACTGCTAAAAGTTCTTGAAGTTCATATTGGACTACTTTTAATTAGTCGTTTTAATTGTTTATTAAATACTGGTTCATAAAAAATCCCAACAAAACTTTTCTAAATTTAGTGGCGTAAATAAGATTAAATTGGACACAAAATATAAACTAAAAACTAAAGATACTAAATAGGTTGTTTAATAATTTACTTATGATGACTATTTTTTATAGTGTGGTCATGTTTTTATTTTGTATAAAATTTTAACTATTTTTTTACTATTGCTCTTAAAAAAAATCTATTTTTTTGAGTAAATAATAAAACTCATAAGCTAAATATTTTTAAAAATCAATAACAAACTGTATGAAACATGTATTTTAGACATCAAGTACAACTATTTGAAAAACTACTAATTAAACTAGCAAAAATTACTTAAGAAATTAAAATAAAAGTTCTTATTATCCCAATCTATAAAACCAACTACAAAACCTCACTTACTTTCCGTTGCTAAGAAACGGTTTATCTAAGATTGTAACTTTCCTAACAAATTATAGCTATTAAGTTAGTTTAAGATAAAATATATTTATTCAAGTTTTTTTAATCAAGGCTAACAATATAAGGTATAGATATATACAGACTTGAGAACATTACAGTTTTTAACGGACTTTAAAAAAAACCTTAAAATAAAATTTCGTGTATTTAAGTTTGTTAATACATTTATTTAGCAGTTTTAGTTTTCTGATAAAAAAATTAACGTTTATACCAGAAATAAGTTTATAAAAAATGAACAATATTTTTGTCACCTTTAAAACTGACTTGTTTCTTTAATGAGTATTTAAAAACGCCTTTTACTTAAAACAAAACGCTAATTGTAACAATATTAGAATAAATGATAAATTTAAAATTGTAATTTAAAAAAAAATAAAATAATTTTCTATTGGTTGTCTTAGAATGAACTATTAAAGCAATAAAAAAGTTATAAGTATCGATAAATATAAAATTATGTGATTTTAAAATCAATTGTTCTGCAGCTTTATCTAGCAATAATTCAAAATTAATAAAATTAATTTTAAAATTTAAATTGCTAGATAAAGCTTTGCTTATTCATGTTTATAAACTTAAAAGTTTTTCCTAATGTTTTTTCAGAACTTAAAATAATTTCAGATCTCACTAAAACATCTTACTTTTATGATTAAGAAATATATTTAAAGTATTACCACACCTTTTGCAGAACATGCTTTTAATAAAATTAAACCGCAAATTGAGTTGAATGAAAGTTTAGAAGTTTTGTTGACAACTGGTTTCTGAAGATGTTCAAATTACAAAGTTTAAAAATTTTATAACTTACTGAAACACAAATGTTTACTGTTAAAATATTTTGTTGAAGACTATAAACTTTAAGTTTGTTTATAAATTAAAATTTTATATGTTAAACATAGTTGTATATTGTTTATCCTTTTTATCACAATGTTTTAATCTTATTAAAAACTATATTTATAATTATCTATTTTATTTGTAAAAGCTCAATTATTCTTTTAATAAAAACTAACACTTACCATAAAGTAGATTTGAAAAAAAAAAGTTAATAAAGATGTAATAAATCATTGTAACTTTGTTTCAGTTATTATTAACAAAAATTCATAAGCATGAAAATCAAGCAAGGTAAATAAAGTTATAATCATAAAAAACAGTTCAAACAACGTCATTAACACTTTGACTATGCTTTAGCTATATTTTTCGTGTAAAAAACTGTTTTCGAGATTGTTTGTTTTTTTTTTTTGAATATGCTATAAATCATCTCAAAATAGCTCAATTTTTATAGTTTAATATTTTAATTCAAAATATTAGTTTTATTAAACGATTATAAACTAAAACCGATTTGTTTACGGTAAGTAAAATATTTTAAGTTACAGCACTTAAAAACAGAATGTTCCTAAAAATAAACATTTAAAGAAAATAAGCAACTAATTAACTAGTTAATTTTAGAAAATAGCGGTCATTCAATACTTTCTTAACATCTAAATAAACAACTTAAGTGCTTTCGAGTAGTTTTTCAAAAACATGTAAAGCAAATGTCAAGAAAGAATTAAGTTCTATAAAGTCAATTATATTTAATTTAAACTTATAAAAACCAACTAGACAAATAAAAAGAAACGACTGTTAATTATAAGCAATATGTATTAAAAAAATATAACAATATAATTATAATATATATCTTTTTAAGTAAGTACTTTTGATCTTTTTTATTACAAATAACATTTTTACTTACACAATTGTAAAAAAAAAAATATTTTCAACAAACATTAATTTCATTAACTATTAGGCCTTAAAAAATATATTTAAACAGTTGTAGCTAAAATAAATCGAAATGAATAAGCTTGGTATTAAAAAAAATATTACTATAAACTTAAACAAAAATAGAGTTTTAGAACGTTTTTACTATTTTGGAATTGTGATATTTGTGTAAAATATCATAAGGAAAACAAAATTAAGTAAAACTAAAAAACAAAACAAAAGATTACGCATACAGTCGTCTTAATAATACTTGTTTAAGTTAACATTTAGATTATTCATTATAGAAAGATTTAAAGTTCAGACAAAAAAGTTATGTACTAAGTCTTTGTTGAAGTAAAAACTAAAACAAGTTCTAGTTAAAATAAACAAAATCGAGTTATTTGATACTACAACTTTTGTAGATTATGCTTACTTTAAAAACCGTCCATATAAACTATTGTGATAACTGCATACTTTTGCTTGAAAATATGAACATATGCTTTATATACTTGATTAATTGATTCGAGCGACATGGCAAACATCAAACGAATTGCAATGATTCTCTTTGAAGTAATATTGTTTGTAGTTATTGCAAGAAGGATAATTATTGTCGTCTTACCATTATTAAATACATTACTTAGCTTTAAAACTCTAAATGTAGGTAATATTATTCAAAATAAAACAAATTTGATTTAATTAATGTACAAAATTAATAACAATTATTCAAATGTAAACCCATCTTAGCTAACATTATTTGTAAAATGATTTAAACTATGTTTTGTTTTAAGGTTTAATTTTTTTTAAACTTAGAACAAACCAAAGAATCTTTTTTATTAATAAAAATTTAATTCTTACTTAAACGCATAGTTTTATATTGCTGTCAAGCATTAAAAAAAGTCATAACTAAGTAGTTTAATATTGTTTAATAAATTTAATGACTTCAAGGACAACTTAAGTGAAATTTTATTTTATTTTAATAAGTTAAGAAAAACATTATTTATATTTTGCTATATGATTAAACTCGAAACTGAATAAAAAACATTATACATATTATGTTCAACAATAAGTGCGATAAGAATTGATTTATGCGTTGAAAATTGTCATCTAGAACTTCCAATTAAAAAAATTTTGCTGTAAAAATAACTTTTGATTTTGCATTTGTTATTTTTTATTGATTTAATAGTTTTTCTTCTATATGATTTTTTTCATATACAGTAGTTATAAAATTAAAAATCAAAGCTTTAAAAAAATAAGTTTTGCATTAAGATGATGTAAAATTATAAACACAGAACTTATATAAAAAAAATTATTATACAAATACTTTTTTTAAACACTAATGTTGTAGTACACATATTTTTTTAAATAAAGATATCGGTAAAGTTTATTAGGTAAAACTACTTCTTAACTAATTTAATGACGCATATCTAAAGTTATTTTAATGCATCTAGTAGAATGCAGCAACTTTGAACTAATGTTAAAAACAGCTGATTGTAAATACTTATTAATATACTGTCAGTAATTAAATTGAAATGTTTTTCTCAGATTTTCTTACTATTCTTAATTTAACAACTGAATATAAATAAATTCTAAACATAAATAAGTTCTAAAACTAAAGTAACATTAAATTGACATTTTTTGCATAATAATTAGTTTTTAACTTTAGATCTAGCCTAGCTTCAGCTTAAGTTATAAATTCTAAAACTTGTTGAAATGACTTTTAGGAAATATAGGTATAAAGTTTACATAAAAAAAAAAACATGTCAATATATAAAAGTGTTAAAATATAAAGTAAATTGAAACTTTTAATTAAGATAATTGAATATTTTTCTACTGTTTGTCTTAGAATGAACTTTTAAATTACTTCAAAATTATAGGTTTTGATAAGTATAAAATTGACTGTTTTTAAAATCAACTGACTTGCAGGTTAGTCTAGCAATAGGTTAAACTTTAGTTTTGCTTATATATATTTATAAACTTTTAATTTTTTTCTATTGATGTTTCAGATCTTTAAATTATTTTAGATCTAACTAAAACATCTTATTTTATAGTTTCATTAATTTACCTTAAATGTTACCAAACTTTTTGCCAACTAAGTTAAAATTAAGTTTAAACCGCAATATTAGTTGAATGATGCTTTGGACATGTTGAGTTTTATTAAGAACTTGTTTTTAAAGCTTTTAAAAATTAAAACTTCAACAAGTGTATGTTTTGGTAAATAAAATATAAAAATACAAATTATATATATATTTTTAAATATTTATTATATATTTAAAATGTCTAAAAAATTCTTTTGACACATTTCTAAAGATATGCGTTCAAAAAGTGATAAAAGCTGTAAACATTTTGTATAAAGAAATATGCTTTGAACTGATTATATAAACGGCTAAAAAAAATACTTTATAACATAATGGCAGTAGTTACTTTGAAGAATAATTCTTAACAACTGGTTTAGAGGTCTATAATTATTTTCACTTTTGTACAAAATTAAATAGTTTTTCTACTATTGCTTAAAAATTTTAAACTTGTTTTAGTGCTTATGAAAATGTTTTGCTAAACGATATTATTAAAAATACTTTAATAGCATTTACTTTAAGTTTAACTTTGATTTTTTTTTGTTTTCATAGTTAAAACAGATAAACACAGTCTACTTTCAATTTTTTCAAAACAAATTGTGTAGTGTTTAAGTAACCAACATAAATTTTTAAACAAAGCTTGAAAAAAAATTGATGTAAGTTATACTTTAAAATTTTTAGTAAAAGAATAATTTAGTATAATTTTATTTACAATTATAATAAATCATATATCTTGTTTATTATCAATTTGTTTACATATTGGTTATTAAACATTTATGAACTAAATATATTAGAATTTATTTACAAAATTTTTTAGAAAACATGTAACTTGTTTAAAACATTTTAGCAATAAACTGAAAAAGCAAATGTAATATGTTTTGACACTAAGCGGAACCTAGAGCAGTATTTTTAGTAAATTCAAAACATGAAAAAAGAATTTAAAGTGAGAGAAATAGTTTTAGAAAAACGCATTATAAATAGTTAGTATTCGAACATATATCATATAAGTTATGATATATATCAAATTAGTTTTCATTTTAAGAAGTGCGATGTGTTTAGTTTTATTTTAAACCTTTTTATCGTTTTTTTATCTATTTGTAAACTTTTAAAAGTTAAATTAAATTATGAAAGAAAATTTTGGATGATAGTTATTATAGGTCTTATAAAACATTGTATAATTTGCTTTTTTAGTTTAAGTTTTTAAAATGTAATATACTTTCATTTACTATTTAAAGTTATGATAAGCTCAACCATTGTAATTGTGTTTTCTAAAAACTAAAAATAAACCTTTTAAGTAAAAATTTAATAAAATATTCATAATAGTTGTTGTGTTTATAAACTAAAAACTTTAATAGATGAAACACTAAATAAAATTATGAAAACAAACTCAACAAAAATTAAATACTTAACAAATAATTCACTCTACAATATAATTTTGTTGATATCATTATTTAGTTGTTGCCATGCTAAACAACATATAAACAAAAACAAAGATATAAATCAACACATTCTTATTTGTCCTTCAGGTTTGCCGTTTGATTGTTATTTTATAAGCTTTTTAGAAAATTTAAGTTGAAAAACTTATAATACTAATTTTAATACTGAAAAAATATCATTAAGTAAATACGACTATTTGCATTTTTTATTAGGTATTTTAAAATATTATTAATTTCTATAGAATGTTCATGTCATATTCAAAAGAGCTACGAATTAAATTCAGATGATACAGTAGTTATTAACTGTGCAGAGAGAAGTTTTACTTCAAAGAAATTAAAAGAATTTACGGGCAAAATTCAAAATGATTCAAAAGAAGCATTAAAACTGTTAGTTAACGTAATGTATTTGTTAGTTTAGTAGTAGAAAGTTGATGGGTTTTAAAATATTAATTGCTTTACAACTAAATAAATACATGATGCGTTTAGCTTACAAAAATTGAAAGTTTGTTTACAGGCTACTCAACAATAAAACTTGATTTAATTACTAGATTGTAAAACTTTAAGCAAAAAACTAAATTAAAATAAAGTTTAATTTTTACTATAGAGTGTTTTGACTACAAATAAACAAACATGAATTAAAGTTACGGAAGGTTAATAAATACTTCTTAGTGACGTCATATGAACTAATTTGTTTCAATACGTATTAATTCATTAGCTAGAGTGTCCTTTTCGAACATGCTTTAAAAGTATACTTTTTTATTTACAATAACCTTTACAATAACCAACCAAGTGATGAACCTATTAACATTATGTTTTGAAAACAAGACCTTATGCTACTCAACTTTTGACAGCTAATGACAAATTAGTTTTAAAGATACATTTTTTTATCGATCAAAAATACTTATGCTTTGAGATAATAGTTTATTTTTAGTTTTATTTTTTTAAATCTATCTTTTACTCTAAACTTGACTTAAAATTCATTGCTTAAACTGTAACAAAAAGTTACATTTGAAAAACTAAAAATCAAGCTAACAACATTATATTAAAACATAACTTTTGCAGTGAATTTGGAATTAATAGTATTAAAAGCTTGGGAAAAAAGACATTCAGAAGCCAAGCCTCACATAAAATAGAAGAGTTGTAAGTTTTGTTTGATTTGTCTTTTTCGCTATCATAAAACTTCGCTAAGCAAAGACTGGAGATAGGTTTCATGTTTTTATGTCACTTGTGGCTATATTAAAGTAAACACATCAGTCTGAGCAAACATCTAGAATGTTTTATGTCAAAAAATTAAACTGTATAAATGTCATAAGCGTTCAAAAACTTAAAATAATATTTAGAAGCAAACAAGCTTTATGTTCAAAAACAAATTCAACCAAATAAATGTTATTTTATGTCTGGACTAGTTTCATAAACTGTGCAAATTTTCGTACAAGTATTATTAATATGACAAACAAAGTTTGTTAATAACAAACTCATTTCAGTTTTCAAAATATTCTACATGGTGATGAACTTACTATGAAAACTTGTCATCATAAGCAAATCATTAAAACACCACTTTAGCACACATGTGTTAAAGTTGAGTGTTTTTAACATTTGTTTTCCACATTACCTGATTCTAAAACTTAATTTTTTATGAAAAAATGTAAGAAACTTTGCTAATTTTCTGATTAAACACGTTCTCCACTGAATATTCAGCAATTCACCATATTTCTTGTAACAAAAGATACTTGTTTATAAAAGGAAAATTTAAAAATATTTCTTTAAGCATTTACCTGTTTCCGGACTAGTATACAACAAACATAGTTTTTCACACAGTTAATCTTTACACTTTTTTTATGTTTTTGCACAGTTTTACGTTTTATTTAGTAAATATCTACTTAGGATTATTGTAACAAATTAGTGGCATTTAAACAATGTTACTATGGCAACCGCACATGTTACTATTGACCGCATAATTTGGCGCGCTTGAACAATTTGTGATTGAATTTACTGAATATGTTTTCAAATATAAGTAACAAGCTGTTTAATTGTAATATTAGTAAACACTTAAGTAGCATTTTGATTGTATGATTTTTCATAATTATAAACTTTATCCTATTTAGTTAAAAATTAACTAACAAAATATATCTAGTTGAGTATGTTTTATGCACTAATTTTGCTACAGCACCATAAAATGATTTTATATTAGCGTTTCAGAAAGCTTGTGAAAATAATTGACCTCAGTTTAAATTATTGTAAAGTTGCAGAAACTGTTTAAGTTTGATTCCTACACAGCTGGTCTTATTGAAACGTAATATTAAAAATTTTTAAAAACATAACAGACTGAAATTTTTTGATAAAATTCCTTTGAAAAGTCGGTATATTATCAAAGTTCACCTGATTTATTATTATTTCTATTTTTAGTAATTTATTTTGTATATATATATTTTTTTTTTATTTCTCACTATCACTGTTACCCCTAAGCCTTACCCAAGATCGGTAAGCGGTTCTCGAATTTGACTTGGTGGAATTAGATCGCGGGTGGATTTTGACGAGTCCAAAAAAATTAAATATCTTTAAAAACGCACATCGTATCAAACTTTAACAAAGCAATCAAATTTTCAATAAAAAGCAGCTGATTCTCACAATTTAATTAATTAATATATACTTAATTATGACGTTTCATAAACAGATGGTTAGAAAACAACAATTTGTCAAAAATTCATCAACAAGCATTATTACCATTGACTGGCATCAAAAAATTGTAAGTTTTACTTTAAAATACGACAATTACTTTTATTATTTTTAAATTTTGTTCTCAATAAAATTAGAATTGAAAAATTAATACTTTCATGTAATGAAAAACATTTTGTAATACAGGGGCTTAATGGAAAATTCGATTAATGAAATACCATCAAGGTTATTTGCAAGATGTCAACAACTTACAAACTTGTTAGTTTCTACTGTTTTATGTGTAAGTAATGGTTTTGAGGTAGAAAATATGAAGTAGTAGATTTTAACAGCTTTTTAAAATTTAAGCTTGAAATAATCAAGAATAATAGTTTTTTAATAAGATGCCTAATACAGTATATAAACTTTTCAAACAAACTTTTTTCAGAGATCTATCAGGAAATGAAATAACTGATTTATCAAAAGACACTTTTTATGGTCTGAAAAGTCTAACAAGGCTCGACTTAAGCATCAACAAAATTAAAAAGATTCCTTTCGAAGCTTTTACTAGAGTCCATCGTTTGAACACTTTGTTAGTTTAATTTATATTGTAACAAATTCTAATTGTCTTAAATATAAACTGTATTTAAAATTTATAGAATGCTGAATTACAATGAAATTACGAAAATTCCGGCAAATGCTTTTAAGAATAACCGAAAATTAACATTGCTGTGAGTTTATTACAATATAAATTAACACTTAAACTTTGAAACTATTATACAATACATTATCAGAGATTTAAGTCACAACCAAATAAAAACAATAGAAAAAGATGCCTTTGTCTCTCAAACAAACAATCTTTATCGGCTGTGAGTTTTCAGTATACATATACCGAATTTACATCTACAAAAATTTAAATACTATTTTATTCTTTAGCTTCTTGCAACAAAATGAGCTCGAAGAATACCCACAGGAACTAATAAAGTTAAAAAGTGTTAATGAAATGTAAGTTTCACTAAATACTTTTATTAATGAATAACAGTTATAAACTTGTCAATATTATTTAAGGTCTTTAAGCGGTAACAAGTTAACATTTGTACCTGATCGTGCTTTTGATGGAATGAGAAATAATTTAGTTCATTTGTAAGTTATTTGTTAAGTTTTCAAATTCTATGTTTAAAGAAATTAGATAATTTTAAATTGTTCCTATTTATCCTTTATTAAAGAAACAGTTTTTTAAGTATAACATTTTATAATGATATGTTTAAAAAAGAATCTGACATATACTATTCATAATATTATCTTGATTTTATGTAAACTTAACTATTATTAACTTTATATTAATAAAATAAAGCTGGTAAACATTTTCTTTATTAAAACTAAGTTTCCTGGAAATATATAAAAACACTTTTGATATTTTATTTTATTTATGATTCTGTTTCTTTAATTGTTTTAAACGTTAAAACCTTTAAAAAAATTTTAGCTGAAACTATACAATTTGTTTATAATAAAAAAATTTTCAAAATCTTTTAAATGAGTTAACATCTTTTATACTTAACAATAAGTGCATTCCAACACTTATCTAATACTTGAATGACACATTTTATCTTTATAATTAATATTATCTAGGGACTTAAAACAATTATGACTAATCAAATAACTAGATCTCATTCTCACAAACAAAAGCTACTCTGATATTTAAAATAAAACTTTTAATACTATTTAAAAAAAAAACTTATAAAATGTTTGAATTTGTTTGTTTTAAATTAAATATCAAGGTTTTACAAATTTATGTAAATAAACAGTTAAATACTTTATGTTAATATATAACAATAAATTTGAAGAAATCTTTTTATAGTTTTTTGATATGAATATGCTAATTTTTTTGTTATTATTATTATATTTTTATATTATTAATAAATATTATAATAGTAATATGTTATTATACTTTTTACAGAACATTTAAAGGCAATCCAATACAAAGTGTCGGTGAATGGACATTTTCCGGTCTTAAGCATGTTCAATCTATGTAAGTAGCAATTTGTATTACAATTCAACCGATAAGTGTCAATTACCTTACTTAAGCTTCAATTTATTTTTAGAAATCTGCCAAACATTTCTCAGCAAGCTGTTTTCCCTGATTTTACTGGGTGTACTGACCTTAGAAAATTGTAAGTTTACTTGTCTTAAAAAAAAATATAACAAAAATCTGTAATTAGTTTAGTAAATATTCAAAAAAGTTATAAACATTCTTTATACGAAACTAAAATTGAATATTTTTTTGAAACAGAACTCTAACTGGTGGAAATTTTGAAAATATTCACAGAGGTTTTTGTAAACAGCTTCCAGCTTTAAGTGAATTAAACTTGAGCTCAAACAAGTTGAAATCACTGAAAGAACTTTCCAATTGTGTCAGTTTGATTACTTTGAAACTTATGGATAATAATCTAAATGTAGATTCGTTGAAACACATCAAAAACATGAACAAGCTAAGAGAATTGTAAGTCATATACTTTTTTAGCGATTGAATAAAGTTACTTTTAATTTTTTTTTTATTACTTAACTTTTACTTTAGGGATTTAAGTTTCAATAACATTCTCAACTTAACAAACGAAGCTTTCAAATACAACCAGCTTCAAGTTCTGTAAGTTTACTAATATTAATAAAATTTTGTACTGTTATATATTTTTTTTTAAGTATTTCATTGATCAAAGTAAAAGTGTTTCTAGTATACAATGCCTCATTTATTTTAAGTGATTTTCAGATCACTAGCATATGCGTCTATCAAAAAATTACCAACTCAGGGAATGTACCGTATTGAGAAACTAAATGTGAGTGGAAATAAAGATCTTTTGTACATGCCTGCTATTGAAGTAACTCCAAATTTGAAAAATATTCATGCTGCATACAGTTATCACTGCTGTGCTTATTTGAATAATGTAAGATTTTAATGTGTTATTTTCTCTACATGCTATTTTCGGTGATAGTAGTTTAAACTATTCATATTTGAAATTTTTCAAATTTTGAACATTCTAGCACTAATTTAAGACTATTTCATTCTTAAAACTGTTGTATTTGAAGTTTTTTATGAACATTGTTTAACTGTCTTTTTTAGTCGTTGGTATGTGTCAAAGGTTATAAATGTTCAAATAGTAACATGAACTTTCTTAAAAACCTTTAAAAACACATTATAAATATTCTAATCTTATTTCGAAAAGATGTACTTACTAAAATTATACAAGTGCTGTGCTACGCAAGTTACTGAATACGCAAGTTCATCACATGCTCGTTTAAAATCAGCAGACAAGTATGCAATACAACTGCAATACAAATGCAATTAAGTTCGCATACCAAGCGTCAATCATCATATTATATAAACAACCTGCAATCTAGTAGTTCATGCTTGTAGTATTTGATTATTTTAAAAACAACTTTCACAGTTTTTTGGCGATTTAAAAGCTTATTTTTTTTTAACTAGGTAGTGTACAAAAGTTTTCATAATGACAAGTTTGATATAACTTTTTAGCTCGATTTATTCGTGTTTTAAATTAAAAGCTGTACTTTTCTTCAACTTTTAATTTGCAAGTTTTTCAAAAAATAGATTGTTAATAAAAAATTATGTAAACTAGGTAAAGTTTTCATAGTTTTTTTTGATACTGCCCTTACAATATTTTTCATTCATATATAAGAGATAATTAAAGAAATATAAAAAACATGCAATTCAAAACTAATTAAACAGCTAGAATGTTGACTTTAAAAGAAAGCAAACTTTTTCAATTAAACGTAACAAAAATAAACTATTAAAAAGAGTATTAGAATTAAAGTCTTTTGTTTTAATTAAACAAGTCAGTTGATACTTACTTTTTATTCTTTCTGTTTTAATTTTTTATGTTAAAATTTTACTTTTTTCAGGAAAACTCGACTTCACCAAAAAATGTCCTATGCAAGCCACAACTTCAGAATTTAAATCTTTGCACTCACTTAATTTCGGACAACTATCTCAATGCTTCAACGAAGATATTGATAGCCGTGTTTCTCTCACTTGTGACAATTCTTGTAGTTTGCATTTTTGTTAGCAAGTCTCTAAAAATGTTAAAACTCTACAAAAACAGCCAAACAAAACCAGCTATATCATTAAAACTATCAAGTCAATCACGTTTTGATCTGATTTTAAAGCACATCTTGTTCGCTGATTTTATAACAAGCTGCTATTTTGTTTCCATTTATATTTACCACAAAATGACAAAAGGTAGAATGTGGGAGAATGGACCTTGGTGGGAACAATCAGCTCAATGTAAATCTGTTTCCTTCGTTTTACTCTTTGGTATACAACTCTCTTTTTTCACTTTGAGTTTAGCGGCTTTAGAACGTTATTTAACACTAAGACATTGCAAAATTATAGACAAATATTTGACAAAAAGCTGGGCAGCCTTTGTTGTTGTTTTTGCTTGGACTAACTCATTAACAACTTCACTAGTCGTTGTCAATAGCAACAACAATAAAAACTCGTCAACTGCTCATTTGTGTCTTCCTAGTAATTTAACTTTCTCTTCAACAGTTGTTTTTGTCTCTTCGTTTTTGTTAATCAGTTTCATTGGGATAATTTGTTGTTGCTTGCTCAACTGCTGCACTAAAAAGTTGATGCTGAATAAAAAAGAACGTAGAAGTGTTCGACAGATTTCTATACTTACTGCTACAAATAATATTATATTGTTTCCAGTATTTTGTTTAGTTGCTTTTGTGTCTTTGAATGCGAGCTTCACAAAGTTTTTTGACTTGTCTGCGTATAATTACTTTTTGAGTTCGTTTTCTGTTGCCGAGATATTGTTACTAATAATATCAATAAAACTGTTTTGTGATGTAGTTATTTACGTTTGTTATGTGATAAACATTACAATTTGCACGAAATGTATGAAGATTAAATCTGTCAAGGCTGAGTTTAAACATGACATCATTTCAATTGATCTAGCTTCTCTTGAAGAAAACTCAAGTAAGGGTGTTTCCAAATGTGATAAAATCGAAAACTTAAACAAAAATCTACAAAGCATAAGTTATAGCTCAGTCTACAGCGTCCTTCAGAGATCATCAAACAGTGATAACGAAGACATTCCAACAAAAACTCAGTGTTCTGATAACTCTAAAGGATCACGTTCTGTAAAGTTCTTAGATCCTCTTTACAACTCTTTTGATTCTTGGATATCTTGTGATGAAGACAATTTTGAAGATTCTTTCAACTCAGACGCTGATATTGAAAGTCTTGCAAATTCTTTAGACTACAAAACTTATTATCAAAACTTAAGAGTAATAAAAGATGGCGGCATACGCTTGATGAATTCAACAAACAATCAACGAATTTCCACTTTAAAAGATTCGGGAGTTCAATCGTCTCAACTAAAATTTATAAACAAAAGACTCAGTATAAAGGATTAACCATTGTTAAAACGAGATAAACGATTTTTTTTTATTTGTTGCTGCTAAACTACAACGACTTAAGCTGCTTTTAATATAAAATTAATAAAAACTTTAGATAGTTCCAGATGTTTTTTAGTTTTTTAACCTTGCTGACTATATTTATCTATTTAAAAATTTTAATAATGTAATAAAAATTTTAAAGTTTGTTGTAAATTTTAATTGGTTTTATTACTTGTAAAAGTAAACACTTATTATTTATATAACAAATTGTTAATACATCAATGTAAAAATATTTTGATAAACTTTTTATGTAGACATTAAAGTTATACTTAGAAATATTATTATTATTTCTTAAGTCTATGATAAGCAATTTCTCAACTAGTTTGATAATCATTTCATTTTTGATAATTTATTGTCGGACAAAAGTCTTTTAAGTTTATAAAATTTCAGTTTAAAAAAATTTAATAATTTATGTCTAGTTGCTTGAACTCTTGCTGTTTTGTTTTGAAATTGTCTATGCATTTAGCCAACCAAAAGGGCAGTTTTTACAGCCTAATACTTTTACAATTGACACAATAGGGTAGGATTAAAGAGATTTACATTCAATAGCAATAAATGGTAACATTTAGGTTCACATAATACCTTTCTTCATTTTGAAACGACTAATTTAGTTTAATGACGTAAAAATAACTTTATTGTGATTTACTCTTTGTTTTTATCTATAAATACCTTATAACAAATTAGTTAATTCTAATGTCTAGCATTTTTATTTAAAAAAAATCTTAATGCCATAGTTTAAAGCTTTTTTTTTAAGCTTTTATTTCAATTATTTGTATTGTTTTAACTGCCCATTTTGTATATCTATATTTCAAATAGTTTTATAAGTATTAAATAAATAAATAAAAATATAATTCTTTTAATCTGTTATCATTTGTTATATGTTAGATAAATTCTTTTACATAACAGTAAACATTATTTCGTAGCTACATTATTAAACAATCTTAGATAGTCTACTATACTGAGTTTTGTAAACAATGTTGATTGTTTTTAAAATAATCTTAAACAGAGTAAAATAAAATGTAATTTTAACTTTAATTTAAAATAAATGTTATAAACAATTAAAACTTTTTTAACTTGTGTAGAGCTTTTATTAAATAAAAAAAATATTATCTTAAGCTTCATTTGTTTAAAGAAAGTTTTGTATATATGCTATACTTTTAATCTTGATTAAAGCTTCTTACAAAATTTTTGCTTGACATTCTATTGAGCTTTTATAAAGCCTTTTTTAGTTTATCAAACACATAGCTAAAGTTTAGTTTAAAAAGCAAATTATACTTAAATTAAAAACATTTTTGTTCTAGTGTTCAAAAATCTAAGCTTAAAAAAAAAGTAAATTAGTTGACGTATTTTAAACTTTCAAAATTATAAATTAACATATTATCCGTTTTATATGTGGAGTAAACTAAATTATGAATTTATATTAAAATAATAAAAAAAAGGTTTTTGTAATATTACATTATATAAAATTTTAATTTTTAGTATCTAAACAGTTTTAAATTTGATTATTATGAATTATTGAGTGTACGTAATTTGAAATTACAAGGCGACTTGAAATATTTGAATAATAAACAACATCGAAATTAATTTTAATGATTAAGTTACAATACTTACTTTTTGAATGATAGTTTAGTTAAGAAATAATAGAGTTTTTTAACTATAATTCGTTATAAATATTGTAGCGAGTTTAAAGAATATTGTTTAATAAATAAAATACAGGTTTGACATATAACTAGTTTTGTTTATATTAAAATATAGATATTTTATTTATAAGAAATACTTAAAAGTTTCGAAACGACAAACGTATGCACGTAGTACTAATTTCTAGGAAAACAAAGTTTGTAACATTTTGTGTAGCACTTATAAAAATTCTATTTCAAGTTTTCTATAAGGTTGTGAATTATATTTATGCAATCTTAGACGAAATCAAAGTTGAACAAAAGATTTCTTTGTAAACAGAAGTTTGTACAAGCTTTAATCATCATATAAATTTGTTTAAGTTTATATTTAAATGTGATAAAACAACTTGTGGTCGCTGTTTGTAGAAGCTTAAGAATTTGCAACAATTACATAACTTTTGAAGCTCTTTTTGCCTTTTACCTACTTTTTTTAGTCTATTTAAAAGTTTTCGTTTTTTGAATATATCTTACGATTATATTTAATTCATGAAAATGCAAAAATGAAAGACTGAAGTTTTTAGGAAACTATAATAATGCTTCTAAAATTAGTCAAAGTCGTAAAGTTATTATTTTTACTAAAATAGGATACTCTTTTAAGAAAAAGAACGTGAAATCTAAATACTTAGGTCTTTATACTCGTAAAAGATTAAGTTAATTTCTATTCAGATGGCACATTAATATTTTTCAAAACTGTATTGTATGTAGACTAAACAATCGAACTTTAAATAGTTGAACTTACGTCAGTAGCTTTTGTAGACAAAAAGAAACATTTCATTAGGTCAAATGTAAGCACAAAAGCTGCACGTGTGAAACGCTTTATTGCGCAAATTATCAACTTTATATTGCTACAATTCGAGTTGCTAAAAGAAACTCTTGCGATAATAGCAACTACTATTAAACAGTTCTGTTTGTTTCGTATTAAAAAATAAAACTTTGAATATATTTTTGCAAATTCTAAAATATATTTTAAATGTTTTAAACTTATTAGTATGAAAGAAAATTCTTACATTTATATTGAACGAAAATTTAACCAATAAAACAATCGTAAAATTTTATTTAATATGGTTGTTTAAACGAATAAAAAAATACTTAAAAAACTTATACGATCTTATTCAATATTAAGACTACTTACACTTAAAATACTGTTTAATCTAAACTTTAACAACTCAAAAATTAAAAAAAAAAGTATTGGTTTTTAAATCTATCTGTGATTAGGTTATACTAGATTTAATGACAAAATAACAATAATTTTAAACTAATGTTAAACTTATATATTTGTTTTATCAAAAAAAAACAAGTAGCTGTTTAGTGTTTACGAAATTGATACACTAAAAAAAATAAATTTTCAAATGTTAAATTTTTTTATCGTATTAATAGATTTTATATATTAGGTTTGATAAAAAGAACTATTTTATTCTTGACAGATGGTATTTTATATTTAGTTTTAAACTTTGTAAGATAGCATTCTTTTATCGGATACAAACTAGAATAAAAATTATTTTATGCAAAAACTTGTTATGTTTTATCTAAGTGTTATAAACTTTTCTGATGTGATTAGTTTGTAATTCTTAGTGTAACTTTTAGAGTTTTATACAAAAAATTACTATAAGGAGGTTTAAGAACGTAAAATATTGTTTAAGAGTTAATAGTTTATTAAAGTTAGAAGTTTAAGAACTAAGTAGTTGAGTAATATAGTAATATGCAAATATCTGTAAACATCTTAGAAACATGTAATGTATAATCAAAAACACTACAAAGTTTTTATAAAAACTAAAACTAGTTAGTTGCTTTAATGAAATTACTAAAAGAAAACAATTTGCAACAGACGTGAATACAAATTGATTTGAAATTAGAAATTAATTGTTTTGTCTGCTTAATGATGCTCTTCACGATAATTACAGTCTTTTTAAGTATCTTTTAACTTATGAAAAAAAATATTGAATTAAAATGAGTTGTTTTAGCTTTAGAAAGTTTCATACAGTTTTATTTTATAACGCACAGATTTAGCAAACTGTTGTCAATAAACCTTTAAAAATTTAAACTGTATTTAACTGAAACTGCGGTTTGAATTTAATTAAAAGATTAGATTGAAAAAGTCTAAAACTATTTTTAGGTTTTAGATTAAATGTTTTAAATTAAGTTTATAAAAAATTAAACAACTTTTAGATTTTTAGTTTACGCTAATGTAAGTAATGTTTTTAACTGTGAATAAAGATGACTGTAAATACAAATTAAAATTTCTCAAGTTGATAATATGTTACTAAAAACATAATTTACATGTACTTTTATAAATTATTTAAAATAAAAGACTCTTGTTACAAGAAAAAAATTGAAAACTCTGAAATAGCTAATAAAGTTAAAATTTGTTTAAATTATACTAGTTTAATTTTTATCCAAGTCAGAAATACTTTATAAACTTTTATGATAAAACTATACAAAGCGTTAAATTTTACCAAGTATTTAAACAGCTTAAGTAACTCATCGAAACATGAAACTTTTATTAAAGTCGTTACATACTTTCACAGTAAACTGATAATAACAAATGCTTAGAAACGATTGATCAAGTACAATTGAAAGTGTTTACTTTGCCCTTTAAAATTCTTTCTAAAACTAAAACTTAACTAATAATTCATAATTTGATAGCTTAAAAAAAAATCGGATTTTAACTTTTTTTTTTTATGCAAAGTTTTGCAGATAAGTTTATTTAATCATTTAAAAAAGAATTTATAAATAAAACAAAAAAATTCTCAGATATTAACAACCACTATATTTTTGACTTATTAAAGTATTTAATTAAGATATTTTTAAATAAAACATAAGTTATTTTTCTCTAGGTTAATTATTGATTAAATCTTAAAAAATTTCTAAAAGCTCATAAAAGTAGTTTAAGGTTTTTATAATATATCTAGTTTTTACATTCTACTACTTTTAATTCTAAAACTTATAATGGTATCTAAGACTAAATTTTGAAAATAACTTATTAGTTGAAGATGGCCTATACGAAAAAAAAGTTAAGGTTTGAGATTAAATAAGTTTTCAGAAGACAAGATTCGATATTTATTACCTTATATGGTCAAAAAATTAACTTTTTTCAAACATTTTTAAACCTTCAGCTAAAATTTTACTGCGCTTTGATACTCCTTAAATTTTTTTTTGAACTAACCTATTTAACTTGCCTTATAACAAAGCGCTTTGATGCAATATGTTTTTATTTACAAATAATAACTGAAATAAAATATATTTTGCGACTACAGTATTTTATTGGCTAAAAGCTTACTTTTTAAATTGTAAATTTTTAACGATAGTTTGTAGAAAACTAAAACTAAATTTAATTAAAATTTTTAAAAAGCGTTATGTTTTCTTAGTTTATTTAATTACTAGCTATAAAAACGAAAACAATTAGAGTTGAAAATTAATACAATGTTTAAGCGCTTTTTCATTTATTTTTATTTTGCAATTAAAAAAACTTACTAATGGAAAACCATCTACTTATTTAGTTTGTTTTTTATTGGTTTTAGTTTATTTTAATAACATATCTTTCTTTTTGTTTAAGTTAATCATCATTTATAGTTGTTTTTTTACATTTTAATATGTTTAACGAAAAGCGTTAATAAGACCAAAGTCTTAACTGATTTGAACTGCTAACCTTTGTTAAGATATTATTTTCAAGTTCTTTAAACTAGAAATATTCAGTTATATAACAAGCATACATATCTAAAAATGTCTTACATTATAAGCATATAGTCAAAAAGAAAATTGTAATACTGTTAAGATGAATGTTTTTGTTTTGAACTTATATATACACTGACTGTTTATTGTGATTTCTAATATATTAAGTGGTATACTACATGACATACAGATACAATTTTTAAATGGTTTAAATCTTTTTAAGAACATCACATAATAGAAAAAATGCAAACCTACTATTCCAATTATTACTAGGTTTGGTTGGGAAAAATCAGGCCTTGTCAAATATTAACTAGATAGTAAACTGCACTAAAAATCATTACATTTTTTTTAATTAGAATAACATTGTTTTAGTAGCAACCAAGCATGCATAAAATCCATGAAACTTTCCGCAATTTTAAGTTTATGAGATAAGTTTGTTATTTGTTAAACTAAAAATTGTTAAATTAAAATATCTAAAGTTAAAAGGTTTAAGGCAACAACTAAGTTTTCTTTTAATTGTTTAGAAAACGTAATGGTTAAAAAATTTACAATACAAGTTAATATAATATATAATAATATAATATATAATAACAAGTTTAGCTAATATAATATACTAACACTTATACACAATAAAAATTATGAAATTTTATTGTCAACTTATAGCCATTTGCTAAAACAAAACTGCATTGACTGCTATACTTTTAAATCAGATTTCAATTGTCTTCGTTCATTTAAGGAAAACTTTTTGACATTTACAGGATGTTTAATTATAAACATTTTTATTTAACTATATTAAATCTTTTTGCATGTACTAACGATATACTCGTGACTGTATATGTGTAGTGTAGCTGCTTAGACAAGACTTTGTTTTATAACTAAAAAAAATAATCTATTGATTTTTCTATTGGTAATAGAAAAAGAAAATATTTAAATGATATATTTTCCTACACATTGTTATTATCTAAGTATGAGAAAAAAAAAAGAAAAGAATAATAGTTATAAAATCAAACACACTTAATGAGTAAAAGTTCAAATTATATATTCATTAGCTGTTTTATTAGCTAATCTATTAGTTAAACTATTTTTCAAATCAAATTTTTGTTTAATTAATGTTAAAGTTTAGTTTTATGTTATAACAAAGATTAACTTCTTAACTAAAATATAACATGATTTTTGAAAACAAAGAATGAAAAATAATAACTTCATAGAAAATACAATAAAGTGTTTTGTAACTCGGTTTATCCGATCTTAAGCATTTAAAACATATGTAAGTAGCACTTTAAAATAAAATTAAACCAAAAATTGTCAGTTATATTATTTAAGCTTCAATTTGTATATAGATAGTTGCCAACAGTTTACAGATGTTTTATTTTGATCTTTTAGGTTTTGTATTTTATGAAAAACTGGTTATTAAAATCTTATATTGTGTTTTTATAAAATTTGTTTAGACTGTTGTTCACATATAAACACTTGACCATAGATAACATTATTTTCCTTGTTTTTAAAATAAAAATTCTTAAAAAAATCTTTTACAATGTTAAAATTAGTTTGTTAAGTTTATTTTTAGACGAACTCTATCTATTAGATTTTTTTTCAAACATATATTTTAAAGTGTTAAATTCTAAAAGAGTACATAAAAGGTGTTATAAAAGTTTTTATTTTTTTGACAACAAATACGAAGCATCTTAATGAAAACAATTCTAATAAAGTAAAGTAAGTTTTTGTACATAAGGTTTTTTCGGTCATTTATAAGGTTTTGTTATGTTATTTACTAACGTTAGTAGATTTTATTATAAACAAAATGCAGTAAAACTAAATGTGATAAATATTTTAGTAATAATTTTTGTTTTGATCAATATTCTTTTTTTTTATATAACTACTTTTTGAAAATGAAGAGAAACTTAATTTTAAGCTTAACAAAACTGTATCATAATTATAAAGATAAATAAAAAACAAAGTGCTTTAAAGTCAATAATTGGCTTAAAATAGCGATTTCATTGCTACTTGGGTGTACATAAACATATCACACTTGGTCATTTTATCTGTATTTTATTCTGTATTTTCACGTAGCTTTAGTGTATCTGCTAAACTAAGCAAGTACTTTTTATTATACGTACTTGAAACAAATTATACGTACTGTCCTTGACATGACTTTAAACTTTATCCTGGTGTATAACTCGATAACCGAAAGGTTTTTTCGTACACCAGGTCCTTGGACCAAATATTTGAGCGTTTTTTTTTTTCGTTCAGTAAAAATGAAAAAACTACAAATTCAATACAAGTGCAGTTATATTCATTTATTAAACGTCAATCATTATACTACGTAGACAAACTGCTGTGAAATAGTACATTTGTAAATATATAATTAGTTTTATTGCAATTTAAAAGATTTTGTTGTTTGTGAAGACGCCAAAACAAATTACTAAATGAAGTTTATTTCAATATTTTACGCTTGAATTGTTATTGCTAAATAATGCATTTATAAAAAATACTATGCATTGTAAAATTACTTCAACAAACTAACAATTTATTTATTTCTATCCTAATAGTTTCAAAATCTTTAAAATAAGGATAAAATTCAAAATCTGAATACAACTATTTTTTACTTGAGTAATTAGCTGTTCAAAATCATGAAAATAAGTAGTAAACTTATTTATTTTACTCGAGTAAACAAAAGTTTAAATGTAAGGTAATTTATATATTGTTTATAAAACTAACTATATTTTTTATGCTAAATTGTTTTGTATTTCATTAGTTCAAAGTAATATATAATTTTAGATAATACTTAAAACATTACAACAATTTAAATAATAAATTGAATAAAATTTATGTTTGACTATTAAGTGATTTATTGATAGTCTAGTCTATCTTTATTTGTAATAGACAAAAAAAAATAGTCTTTAAAGTTTTTGAAACTCTACTTACAATAGAATAAGATAAGAAATACTAAAGTAGAATAGAAAGAAGTGTTAAATTTTAACGATAATTCATGATTTTAAAGCATAGTAAACTTTTAGATTTCAACTTAAAAGGTATTTTTTTTAGTGTAGAGCTTTGTAGATAAGTTTTTTTTAACGTTTTAAGTATAATTTTTTTAAATAAAATAACGAAACTCTTATGTGTTTTAATCAACTGTACTTTTGATCAGTTTTAACATTCAATTAAGGTTTTTCTTTAAATATAACTTATTCTTTACCATACTAATTTCTGATTTAAGCTAAAAAAAGTTTCTAAAAACTTTTGCAAGAAGTTTTATGCTTTTTATAATGTATTTAGTTTTTACATTCTACTATTTTTAATTCTAAAACTTTAATGATATTTTTTACTAAATTTTCAATTAACTTATTGATTAAAACAAACTAGTGCTTTTACAAACAAAGAAATTTAAGGTTTTAAGCTTAAGTTTAGTTTTCGGAAGACAGTCGATAGTTATCACTATGCGACGTCTTGAAAACTAACTTTTTAAAATGTTTTTAATTTTTTACCTTTAATGCCCTTTTTACAATGCTTTGAAATTCTTTGATTTCGTTTGCAATAACTTTTTTGACGACTTGCCTTTTTAAGAAGCGCTTTGATGCAATACGCTTTTGTTTAAAACTAAAACCTAAATTAAAACTTGTGTTAAGACCCCAATGTTTTATTGGCTAATAGCTGACTTTTAAAATTGTAAATTTTTATTGATAGCTTGTTTTAAACCTAAGAATAAATTAAGAATAAAATTTTTAAAATCGTTATGTTTTCTTAGTTGACTGTATTACAAGCTATGAAAACATAAATAATTAGAATTAAAACCTAATACAATGTTTAAGAGCTTTGTCATTTATTTGATATTTTGCAATATAATAACTTACTTATTGTTAACTCTTTACTTATTTAGTTTGATTTTCTTTGAAAATAGTTATTTTAAATAAATTATTATTTTGCGTTTAAGGTTTCGTACATTTTATTTAACGATAAGCGTTAAAACAGACCGATGTCTTAATTTTTTTAAATCTGAAATTTTTAATTTGATAAGTTTTTATTTTTTAATTTAAATTAAACATATTCAGTTAAATAAAATAAACACATGTATAACAGTGTCCTCTACTATAAGCATATTGTGAACAAGAACATAGTAATACTCTTAAAACTAATGTTTTTGTTTTGTAACTCTATATACACTGACTGCTATAGGATTTCTAAAGTGTTAAGTGGTATACTACATAACATACAGATACAGTTTATAAATAATTTAAAACTTTTGAAGAACATCTCATATAAAAATAAATGTGTAGACCAACTATTCTATTTATTACCAGGTCTCGGTAGGAAATATCAGGCCTTGTAAAATATTAATTAAATAGTAAATTACAATAAAAATCATAACATGTTTTTTTATGTTTTTTCAATTAGAACAACATTGTTATAACAGCAACCAAGCATGCAAAAATATCCGTTAAGTTTTCCGTTAAGTTTTTAAGTTTGTAAAATAACTTTGTCATTTATTAAAACTAATTAATTATTTGTAGTAAAAATATTTAACGCGACAACTTAGTTTTATTTTACTATTTAGAAATTAAACGATTAAATTATTTACACTTACAGTTTAATTAACATAACATAGCAACACTTAAACACAGTCAAAATTAAGAAATGTCAACTTTTAGCCATTCGCTAAAACAATTCTGCATTGAATGGTACACTGTAAAATCAGATTCCAATTGTCTTTTTTCGTTTATGCAAACATTTTTGACATTTACAGGTTGTTTAATTATAAACATAAAACCAATTTTATTTAACTATCTCAAATCTTTTCTATGTACTAATGCTATAATTGTGAATGTATATGTGTAGAGTAAGTGCTTAGACAAGACCTTATTTTATAATCAACACAAGTAATCTAGTGCTTTGACTATGAACACGGTAATAGAGAAAGCTATAAATAAATTACATATTTGCCTACACATTGTTATAATCTAGGTATGAAAAAATTAAAGACTAATAGTTGTAAAATTAAATGCAATTAATGAGTAAAAGCTCAGAAACTATTCGTTAGCATTTTTATTAGATTAGCTAGTAATTAAACTATTTCTTGAAAACAATTTTAGTTTAATTAGTTTTAAAGTTTAGTGTTAGCCATTGTTAAAGTTTTACTTTTAAGGTAGAACAAAGATCAACTTTTTAACTAAAAGCTACATGTTTTTCTGAAAACAAAGAACAAAAAATATTAATTTCATGGAAAATACAATAAACTGTTTTGTAAATGGTTTTATCCGGTGTTAAACATTTTAAATCTATGTAAGTAGCAATTTAAAATAAATTAAATGAAAAAATGTCAGTTATACTACTTAAGCTTCAATTTTTATTTAGAAAGTTGCCAAAAATTTACAGCTGTTTAATTTTGATTTTTTAGGATTAATATTTTATAAAAAACTTCTTATTGAAATCGAATATATTGCATTTTTTCTAAAATTTGTTTACACTGTTGTTCATATCTAAGCACCTTGACATATATAACTTCTTTTTTGGTAATTAAAAAAAAAATTCGTACAAAAATATTAAATCTGTTTAAAATCTTAAGTTATTTTATAAATTAACTTTATCTATTAAAATTTGTTTTAAAAAAATATATTTTGAAATGTGAAATGTTAAAAGAGTACATAAACGGTGTAGTAACAGTTTATATTTTTTGAGAACAAGTAACTGTTTGTAAACAAAGCATGTCAATAAAAATAATTCTTCTAAAGTAAAATAAGTTCTGATTTATATGGTGTTTTCTGTCATTTATAAGGTTTTGTTTATGTTAGTTACAAACGTTAGTAAATTTTGTTATCAACAAAATGCTGTAAAACTTACTTATGATAAATATTTTAGTCGTATTTTTTGTTCCGGTCTATATATTTTATTTTGTATAACTAGTTTTTTAAAATGAAGATAAACTGAATTTTAAGTTAAACAAAACTGTAACATTTTTATAAAGACAAATAAAAAACAAAGTGCTGTGAAGTCAATAATTGACTTAAAATGGAGATTACTTTTCTACTTGAGTGCATATTCGTATATCGCACTTGTTAGTCATATTTGTATTTTATTGCGTATTTTCATGTAGCTTTCGTGTATCTGCTAAACTAAGCGAATACTTTTTATAGTACTTGAACGAGCCTTGTGTAAACTGACTAATGAGTTTGCATTTGATATGCAATACAAGTGCAGTTGTATTCATATATTATGCGCCAAACATCATACTACATAAACAAACTGCTATGAAATAGTACATTTGTAAGTATATTATTAGTTTTATTGCGTTTTGAAAAGCTTTTGTTTTTGTAAAGACGTCAAAAGAAAGTACTAAAATAATTTTATTAAAATTTTTATGTATAAAAATTAACAAAGTTTGTACCTTATATTTAATAATTGACAGTGATCAATTGTTTGAAAAACGATGTCAAAGCTCGACACTTTTAGTTTTAGGAAAAAAAAAATCAAAATTTTCGAGCTTATAAAATTATTAGCTATTTATAATATGTTACACTAAAGTTTATTTAGATTATATATAAAGACTTTATTTAATAAACAACATTAATTTTTAGCAAACTTAAAAGAAAATTGAAAGGAATCATTTTAGTTTTATAAACTAACTATTTAAATTTTTATAAGTCCTATAAATTTTATTTTGAGTTACATACTTTAGACATATGTAGAAGGCTTGACAACATCAAGAAATGTTGTTGTTACTTTTCAATCATATATAAGTATAGATACTTCTTATATTACAAATTACTAACTACTGTTCTATTTTTAGTAAAATAAAAAAAAATTGTATGTTTTTATTGAGCAAGAAATTTTCAAAAGAAGTAAAATAAAGGTGTAAAAAAAAAAAGGTTATATTTTATTTACTTAAAATAAAAGTTTACCTTGGAAATTTAACAAGCAAAAGTTTTCGTAAACTACAGAAGTAACTACAACACAATTATCCAAAAAAATAAAAGTTTAGAGTTTTTATTATTTTTTATCTTCATATAAAGTCTGTACAAACTTTAAAAACCAAAATTTCCCTGTTTTTAACATTAAAAAAGTTATACAAAGCAAATTAAAATCTTTTTTTTTGTAAACGATACATATTACAAACATATAAGTAAACAAATGCCAGTTTTAAAGTCAATTTACTTCAGAATCTAATAAAATTAGAATTTTTTTTAAATATCGTCAGCAGTACAGCACATTATATCTTTAGATATTACACAAGTATTAAAATATTAGATGTTTGTTTGTCAAATTATTTTGGTTAACTTTACTTAAATAGTTAATACTCAAAAATTTTGTTTTAGTTTTTAAGATATACTTTTTTGAAAGAATCAAATTAAATTTTTATAACTTTTATTAAACGTAACACAACATAAAATTTACATTAGAATAATAAAAACACAGCTTAGTATTAAACGTAGCCTGCTAGAACAGAAATTAAAACAGCGCTAATTTAAATTAAAACAAAATTCAAACATATGCTTATGATTCCTGATTGATTTGATAATAAATCGTTTGATGCAGTAAACATCAAAAGAAGTTTATCAATTCCCTTTGAGGTATTTGGTTTGTAATTTGTTTATAATGTGCTTAGGTTGATCTATATTTAAAAATTACTTCATGTTTTTAACATTATCTCTTAAGATCTCAATAACTCACTAACAAAAATGGTAAACATAACAATACTAAACTTAATATTTACAACTTCTTTGTTTTTAAAATACAATTTTTAATACTTTACTACCGACAAAATTCATATTTTAAAATATTATAAAAAACAATCTTGATTAGTTTTTAATATGATTACTTATTTAAAACTGTAATAACATATATATTAACAAAATGTTTTATAATGATTTAGATTAAATTTCAAACTGGTAACAAGCTATTAAGTGTTTTATCAGCTTAAAGTAACTTGTTGAAATGTTTTTCTCATTATAATTGATACTAACTTTCACATATGTATAAAAATGTTTGTTGTAGTACAATTGAAAGTGTTTACGTTGCTCTTCACTAAGTTGTCTAGTACTATAGTTAGAATTAGTTTCATGATGTGTTTGGTTTTAGCTGTTAACCTGTGGTGCTCGAATAAAGGTACATAAGTATAATAAGAAACCTATTTTATCATAGTTTGAAATACTTAAAAAGTATAAATAATAGTTTAAATGTTTATAACTTCAAAAATATGTTGATATTTCAAACGAATCATTATATAATTAATTTAAGTGTTACACATACTAGTTAATTATTAATATAAATTGAGTTATCTTTTAAACATAGCAGAACATCGTGTGTTCAATATGTTTAAGTATTTTTAAGTATGAGTTTTGGAAGGTTGGTTCGTAAAGTCTTCTTTTAAAGTCATAAAACTTTAGTTTTATTTAAATCTCTTAAACCCAATGTCAATAAAACATAAATTTTCAAAATACGCTTTGTTTTTTTATTCATTTGTCATAATAAACTGTTCGTTTTGTTTATTAATTAATTAACCTTTTGTAACTATAGACAATCAGTTAGAAATGTGTTAAGTTTTTGCTTTACCTTAAACATTTTTTAATTTTATAAAACTTTTTAACTTTTAACATGTTTTCTAAAAACTAATAAAGCATCTAACTTTGTTATACTATTTTTTATACTTTCCACGAAAAGACATTAAGAGCTATCCGTGGTGTACTAATCAATAATCGAAACTGTTTTTTGTATGTCCGGTCCTGGGACCAATTATTATAAACGATTTGACGACATTTAAATAAACTTAATTAAATTGTTTTTTTTTTTGAATTCATAGGTAAGGGAAACTTATGATTTTTAAAACATATAAATATACTTATAATCTTTTAAAAATAATAAAGTAAAAATGTGTAGTTAAAGAAACTTGCTCGATTTAAAATAAAATATAAGTTTTTTTAGTAATTTATAACAGAAATTAACTTTTATCTCAGAAGTTTAAAAACATAAAAATAAAATGGAAACTTTAAATCAGTATAATTAAGAAGAAGTTCCATTAAGAAGTTCTTTATGAGTAATAAATTAATCGAAGTATTTCGTACAAAAATTTTTGCTATATTCTGAATACCAGTGGCGTTGCGTGGTATTTTTCTTAGGTGGTGCAAAAGAAAAAAATCCGAGTTGCCGGTGCTCGAATTGCTAGTGATCGGCCCCTACTTAAGTTGTCCCTGCTCGGGCTGCCTCTGTTCGAATTGCCTCAGTCCGAGTTCTTCTGCTCGAGTTGCTTTTGCTAGAGTTGCTTCTGCTCGAATCGCCTCTGCTTGTAAATAACTAAAACGTTTCAGATACTTAATTTAATTTTCAAAATCTTAAGGTGGTTCAATTGCGGCAGTGCAACAACCCACGCGACGCCACTGCTGAATACTATAGTAATATATGATTTAATAAATTTTTATTTTGTATGCATTAGAAATGTGGTTATTAATTCGTTTAATTTCACTAGCAAATTAATTCTATAACAAAATATTACTATAGCAACTACACACGCTACTACTGACCGCGTAAATTAACGCGTATAAGTTGAATACAATATGAAAAACTGAAACTGTTTATACTTAAACTTAATATTGATATCATAAAAGATTAACATATTATACTAAATATCCTTTCATGAAGTTTTTAATACTTTTTTACCTAAGAATGTGTCTGAGAAAACGGTAAATATTTAATTAGTATGCTAGAAGTTTGGACGTTGGTTTAATGGGTTAATATCTTTTAAAACAAAAAACTACTTAAATAGACTAAACTAAAAAATACTTGACACCTTTTAGTTGAACATTTGTTTAAACAAATTTATTAACATAAATAATCAAAATGACAGTAGTTGAGTTTTCATAGAATATTTAGCATAAATTTTCTACTGCCTGTATAAATACAAAACTTGAAATAAAGATTGTTAAAAATATATTCTCTAAAAAAATTTGACTCCGAAAACTTTTATTTTCGTTTTATCTGCAGTAACTATATGATATTTCAGGTACAACACAACTGATTCTCACTTTAATTCAGTTAGCTAATAATCATGACGTTGTATAAAAAGATAGTTAGAAAACAACAAGTCGTTAAAAATTCATAAACAAGCATTATTACCATTGACTGGACTCAAAAATTTGTAAGTTTTAGTTAATAACACTGTAACAAACATAAATACTTTTTATTCTTTTTAACTCTTAATATACATATAAATACACAAAAGTACTTAATTCGAAGTCTTTAACTACAGTCTGCAACTTTTTTTTTTATAAAATTGAATAATAGTTAACACACATTTATAAGAATTCATTAATAATTTTAATAGGTTAAAAATGCTCATAGAAAACAAATACAGTCACGATTGTTTATAAAATAACAACACAGTACTCATATGTTCCTATTTACTTTTTACTTGTTTAAGTTTCTTATTTGTATAGTAGTCTAAAAAAATCAAATAAAAGTTTGTAATATGCATAAGTTACCAGCAGTTGAAACTTAAACGAAAAAAAGGAACGAATAGTTACTTGTTTAGCTTGTTTTATTTGTTTAATAATTTTTTCTACCCTACCAAAAAATTATATATATTTTTAACTTAACAATAAGCGCATACCAACACTTATCTAATACTTGAATGACACATTTTATTTTTATAATTAATGTTACCTAGGGACTTAAAAACTACAATGACTAATCAAGTTACTAAGTTATATTCTCACAAATTAATTTTTTTATTCAATACTTAGATAGTTAAAAGTTTTAAAAACATTAAAACACAATCAATTATGTTACTTAGTTACTTATGTTTTTTATTATTTTATTTATTACTTTTTTAGGTATTCTGCCTGAGTAAGATTTATTTAAACACTGACAAGGACTTTGAAATAAACTTAATTCGTAAAATAAACACTTGAAAGAATAAATTCTTTTTTTCCTCTAGTAGTTGAGATCTCTTTACTTATTTTCAAAAATGAAAACATATGACAGTACTTTTTTTTATAAAGTTCATAACTTCTTTTGTCGACTTTAATTACTTACGAAAATGCTAATAGCAACATTTTTAGAAAATATTTTTATGTTTTCCGTAATAAAAACTTCTACTTTGTTTTTGATTGTTTTTAAAAGATTTTATTTTTTACGTTGTACAGAAAATTTGAAAACAATTTAATATTAAGTGTTGGTGGATGGAAATTTTCCGGTCCTAAGCATGTTAAACTTATGTAAGTAGCAATTTATAATACTTCAACCGATAAAAGTCAATTGTCTTACAAAAGCTTTAAATTAATTTTATAAACCTTCCAAATATTTCTCAGCAAGCTGTTTATTAATTTTTGGGTACATGAATGACTTTAAAGATCTGATTTATTTATTTTTATAGTAACATGACTTTACACTTTATTTTAATCAAAATTAGTCATTTTTAGTATAGTTTAACTTCTTAAATTTTATAAAGTTTACATTAATAAAAACTAGTTTAGAACATTTCTGTTATACTTATTTAATAATTTTTAATATTTTTTTAAGAATAATTTCATAAAAAGTCTGACAAATAGAGGTTTTAAATTTTTTAGCAAAAAAACGTCGAAAAAAATTTAAAAAATGGATTCTGTAAAAACTTCTAATTTTGGATGGATAAAACTTAAGTAAATATTCACTAGTTTATACAGAATTTATCAAAATCATTTTTTAAGTTTACCAGGATAATTAGTTTGTAATTAATGAGACAATATCTAAATAAATGCATAGTTTTTTTTTTGTTCTGGACAAGGTGTTAAAAATATTTGAGTGGTGTGCGATTTGATACAAAAACTTTTAAACTTAAAAATAACTAAAACTAAAAACTGTCTAACTAAAACTACTTGCATACATTTATAAAGTTATGTAAACTTTTAATTTGCAAGTAACGTTTATTACAAATACTGTTATATTTACTTATCGTGCTCTGTATAAAGTAACTGGTAAATTTGTAGAATATCAACATCATAAAAATAGCAATATATGTTTACAAATAAATCTTAAATCAAATGCTACAAAACTAATTTGCTATCTAGTAGTTATTAATTGTTATTTTATACAAAACTTAAAACACTTTTTTATTATTAGTTAGATATAAAATGGTTAAAAGCTAAATAAGAAAATATTTTAACTATATAACTTTTTTTAAATTGATAGTTTATTGTTTTTATAATTTTCTTTAATTTTAAAAAGTTTTTATTTTTAGTTGTTTTTTAGAGGAAATCAATGTGTAAAATTATCTATAAAAACTTTGTACTAAAATAAAAACCAAATATTAAAATGAAAGTCTTACCTATAGTAATTTAAAAGTAAAAATAAATTAAGTAAAGTAGTTTTAGTGAAATGTTAACCTCACTAAAAATTATAAAACAAATATTTTTTTTTATGTATACTGAATAAATTTTTTTTTTCCAGTTTTGCTAGTACTATTTTCAATGATTTTTATTGTAAGCTGTTTATATTGTTATTAGTCTATGTTTTTCTTTATTTACTAGTAATGTTTTAAACACTTAAACAGAGTTTTTATTTAAATCATTCTACTTACAAAACCTTTAGTTAATAATATTATGAAAGAAGTATTTTTTTTACTAGAATTTTGTTTGCTTTTGTCCCTAAGCTAAAAAAACAAAACTTTCATTTATTAGTTTTGTACTTTCAACTCTAACTTAATAAAAGCTTATAGTTTTAGGCCAATTTACTTTAAGCTATATTTTTTATTTTTACTTCTTCTTTGCTTGTACTTTAGTAAATTTTTTTAAACACTTAAACAGAGTTTTTTTTTTCTTTTTTTTACTTACAAAACCTAAAACTACTAACATTGTGAAAGAAGTATCTTTTACTAGAATTTTATTTAATTTTGCCTCTTAACTGAAAACAAAACTTTAAATTGTTAGTTTTGAACTTTCAATTCTAAGAGTGCTCAATAAAAGCATTTAATTTATGCCACTTTACTTTAGGCTAATTTATTTCATTTTTACTTCCTCTTTACTTGTACTTTAGTAAAATGTAACATTTTATAAATTTATTAATACAAAAGACACAATGAAGTGTGGGATTGAAGCGACTTAAATACAAAAGCAATAAACTGGACATTTCGATATAAATAGCATTCATTGCAACATCCATCATTATGAACATATAATTTAATTTAACTATGCAGACTAAGTGTAGTCTATTTTAATATTTTTTGAAAAATATAAAGAAAGGCAAGGTATCATTTTTTATATATGTTGATACAAAAATATTCAAATATTCTAGGAGAACTTAGCCTTTTAATAAAAATTACAAATTTTGAATTACTGTGTAAAACTTTTTTATATTGTTTTACTATCATTTTAACATCGTTGTTATAAATTCTATTAATTTGTAATAATAAAATATTTTAAATAAAAAAATTAACGTTTTTAAAGAACCATTATATAAGATTTTTTTTGTTTACAATACTTTAAAGTTTTATTCAGAACAAACTAAATTTAAATATATTAAATTAATTTGTTAAGTCAAAAGTTACTTTATAGTTTTATAGTTCTTTTTTACGGTAAAGAATACAAATTATAAAAATCTTTATAATGAAAAAATTTGTTCTTCTTGTAGTAAAATGGTACTTAAATATTAAAAAATATATTATTAACTATGCAGCAATTTTAAATTATAAAAAACTATCTCATTTCGTTACTTAAAAGCACTTTAAACAACTTTAATTTTAAGTGATTTGAACTTATTAAATTTAAAAACTGTCTGATTAAATAAAAACTCAAGTGTTTTCTATAACTTAAAAATTAATGTTTTCTTATAATCATTCTAGCTCAAAAAAACAACATGAATAGATGGTTATCAAACCATTTGATCAGATACTATAAAGATAATTATAATTGTTTTTACTTAAAACTGTTACATAAATTTTCATCGACTATCTTCAATATACCATTTCAGAGTTGCGACAGTAGAAAAAGTTGTTCAAAATTTAGCAGATATTATTTGTAAATACTTTTAAGTGTTATAGTTTTATTCGTTAGTAATTACTCACATAACTGTATAAAAGTTTTATCTTTATTTTTAATATTTAAAAATTGTCAATAGTAAAAGTTTAATCTTGTACACTTTCTTTAGTATCGAAAAAATTGTTTAAACAAGTCTGTGAATGTAGAGCAAAAAGTTTGGTAAAAAACTTAAACATAAAAAATAAAATGAGTTTAATTGATAGTTTAAAAAAATATCATTTGTGTTTGTTTTCATCAGAAAGTTTAAGAGTACTTTTAAATTAGATATCATATTTTATGATCGACTTACAATATGTTTTTTGTTTTCAAAATGTAAATTTTATACTTTCAGAACTAATTAGTAAATTTTATCATGTTACTAAATAAAAACATTTTTGAAGCTTCGTGAACACAAATTGATTTAAAATTAGAATATAATTGTTTTTTATGCTTAATGACGCTGTACGAAAATGTATATTGTTTTTTAAGTAATAACTTTTTAAATGCCAGATTCTTAAAAATTTAGATTTGTTACCAAAATGCTGCTTAACATTTGATAAATTTTGTCCAAACATATAAGGAAATCATACAATAATGTCTTATGTTTTTAAAATTAAACTTAGATAAGTTTTTAGTTTTAACTCATTTGAAATGTAATTACTCTACCTATAGATAAAAACATATAGGAAAGATTTTTTTTAGAATAATTTAATCATATTTATAAGGTTCTAAAAGGTACTAATATAAATAAAAATGTTTTCTTTATTTTGTTTAATTTGTGATGCTACTATATACTGCTAATCACAAAACTTAATATAAAAAAAGATATTTTAAACTATTAAATGGAAATCAGTTTGAGTCTTTAAAGATAAATCTTACTTATTTTTACACAAACTCTTAAAACTAAGATAAAACTAGTTTTAGTTATAAAAAATAAGACAAGAGGTACTTGAAAACATTTAATAAAAATAACATAAAGTGTTATAATTTGTAACAGTTTAAACTTATATATCTAAAAGTAATGCAATTATGATTATAAGTTTGTTTAAAAAAACTAAGTAAATCAAGATAACTTCTATTTTTCTGTAAACATAATTAAAAACAAGTTAAAGAATAGTTTTCTATTGTTTTAATAGATTTAACTAAAACAATTTCCGATAATTCTCTATTACAAAGATGTGTGCTTTTAATATATGGTTTTGCACAAATCAAAGACGTTTTCTTACTAACTTTATAACACATAAAATAGCATAAATTGATTTTAGGACTAAAGATAATATTTTTTAATAAGTTCAATCAAACAAAAAAAATATCTAGAGTTAATAACTTATGAAATTTTTTTGTACAGAAAAATAATCGTTTTATTTTTTTGTTTTAGCTTTAGTAATTTAAACTAGCATATTGTTTATTTTAAATTTTTAATATTGTGATTGATTATTAAGAATATTAATAAAACAAATGTGTAATACAGTCCTTAAAAAAATTCAAGTTTATTTTCAGTTTCATGTGAAGTTTAAAAGTATCATAAAATATAAATACTAACTTAAATATATTATATTATAGTTTTATACAACAAAGTAAACTTTATAAACCACTTTGTTATATTTTTTTTTACCATCATAAAGGTTAATTTCAAAATAAAATACTTAACTGTTTTTCGGCGTTTAATGATTTAAAAGTATTTAAAATTACATAATATTGTTTTAAAAACTATTAAGTATTTAGAGAACTAATACTAAATTATATAATTTTTTTAGTCTCAAAAATTTCTATTTCAAAAAATACTAAAACAACATAATAGTATATAAAACAAAATCTAGAATATAATAGTAATTAATGATTGAATTAGTAAAAATAATTGTTTTATGCAGTATACATTTTAAAAATGTTAAATGTTTTCTTTAAAACACCTGACATTGTAGTTTATTAAGAACTTATGTTGATCTATAGTTTATGATTATTTAACTTCAGCTTACAGAATTGTTTTTGTTTAATATTATATTGAATAACTAGGAAAATGTCAAATAAAATAGTTTTACCATTTTTCAGATGTTATAAAACTATGATACTTTAATATGTTTTTATGTAATTAAATGCTTTTAACTAGTATAAAAAAAAAATATTAGTTGTTAATTAAAAATGAACTTTCATGGCTTACTAAACAATAAAAGAAAGATAACATTTAAAATTAAATAAATTATAAAATACTACAAAATAATATGTTTAACTTAATATTCACTTTAAGAAGTTATTGGAAAACTTTTGCAAGTAAAATTTTAAATCTAGTTAGTATTCATTTTCAAAGTTTAAAATACACAAAAAAATTTAGTTGTTATAACGTTAAAGAAAACACTTTTTTATCAAAAAGTTTTTATTTAAATAAATAATAAACACAACGATGGGTCAAATTTAATATACTTAGTGTAACTAGCAATAATCATTTAAATAGTATTAGTACCAGTAACAGTTAATAAATAGATTTTTAAAAATGAGTTAATCGTTTGTTTTGCCTAGTGATGCTCTTAAAATGTTTTACGAGTATTATTTTTATGTAAACTTTCGTTTTTAAAACAGCAAAACTAATAGTTATTAAACTTTAAATAGATTTACAAAACAGATGTCAATAGAACTTTAAATGTTTAAATTATTTATCAACTTATATTGCGGTTTTAACTTAATTGAAATCTTAGTTCGCACAAGTTTACTTAGTAGAAAGTTTAAACAGTTAATTTGCAATTACAAAGCTAAATATTCTTATAAAGGTCTAAAATAATTATTAATCTAAAAAATGATTAACAATTTGTATAAATTTTAAAGCATAATATACGACAATAAAGTCTTATTAGATTAAACTGTACGTTTTTCTTAATATATATAACAACTTTTTCGAACTAATTGAGACAAATACATTTTATTGTTTTAAAAAATACAGTGAAATTTAAGGCGACATATAGAACTAAGTTCAACAATGACTATAATAAATTTATACGAAGTAAAATCGTTAAATGCTTCAAATATAACAAACTTAAGATTTATTCTCATGATTAACTTTCTTCTCTGTACCGACTGAGCATCTTCATAACTAGCTTAAGCTTAGGCGTAATAAAACAACAACTATGTTGTTATAAAATAATTAAGAATTTTTTTTATATGAATTATATTTTTTTTGTCAGGAAGTTTTAAAAGTTCATTACAAGTTGTAAGATTTTATTTTAAAACCGTCAAGCGTTATAACAGTTTACAATAACCAACTAATATAATATAATATAATAATTATTCGAGTCATTAGGCTAAATAGAGCTTTATAAACTTTGTGTTTTTATTTACAAAATTTTAGCTTTTGACTGTGAAAATTAACAAAAAAATATCTAAACATAATTTTAATGCAACTTAAAACATTTATAAACATCAATATAAAAAAAAATACTATAATGAATTATTTTCGTAAGACTACAATAACAGTAAATTAAACAGAGTGTATATACAAATGTTTACTAGTATTTAAAAAAAATTCAAATTCAAATTTTTTTTCAATCGTAGATACTTTATATGTTTATATTATTATTAAACTAATGTATATATAACTTCTGTATATTATAATATATACATAAGTAAAGTTTAGTTTATTCTCCACTAAATGCTTTAGTTGCCAGTTTAGTAATATAATTAGATAATTTTTACCTACAATTATTAAAGTTGCATCAAGAATAACTTTATTAAATTTATGTTTAACTAAATAAGTTAGCATAAGAAACTGACAACTTAAAAACGGTATAATGAAAAAAAATTATTTTAAGTAAACGTTACTACTTTAAATAAAGTACTAGCTAAAGCAGCTTCGAACGTTCTTATATTTTTGAAAGTTGTAAGTATATCTTTCAGTAGTAATTCTTCTTAGAAAATTAACTTTCTTGTTTATGCATAAACTTGTTACAAAACTAAACTACTATAAATAAACGACGAATATTGGAAGTTTCGGAAGGTAGATTAATAAAAAGTTCTTTGTGATGTCATAAAATTGAACTATGTTCAAACTTCTTTAATCTGTCAGCTAAAATGCCCTTTTCAAATACGCTTTGAAATTGTTTGTTTCTGTTAATTGTTTGCCTTTCCGCATACTCGCACTACTAATATTATGTTTTGATGTAGACCGTTTTGTAACTACTCATAAAAAAGACAAGTTAGTTTTTGAATATTAACAAACTTATTGTATATTTTCTATATACGTAAGTTAACTTTGAGTTTTTAAGTTAGTATTTTTTTGTCAAAATACTAAAAGTACTAAAAAAACTTTTTAACATAAACTAAATATACAAAAACCGTTTTGAAGTTTTTGGTTAAGCAAAGTCTGTTAAAAACTGTAATATTCTGAAAACTATGTACTTCTATACTTTTATTGATTGGATATAGTAATTCAAAACTCTTACAAATACTTAGAAAATTAAACTAACTTTAATGCTAAAAGTTGTTAAAAAAGTTAAAACTTATATAAACCATCTTACCACTTAAAATTGACTAAAAGCAAGTAAAATAATTTTGTTAGATTTATGTTTTGCTATAGTAAAAGTTATAAAGTTAATTTCATAAGTAAATTTCGAATGTTTTAAGAGAAACTTTTGAAAGTAATTGTTATTTGTCCCTTAAATACACTTGGTTGCTTTTAGTAGATCTTTTAAATAATTTTTTTTGTTTATTTTGTTACTGTTAACTTTAATTATTTGATAATTTAAATAGTAACATAAGCTATATTTTTATAAAAGCAATAACAAAAAAGTAATACTTAACTATATCATATTATGAAGGTTTATATTATAAGAAAATTATTAGAAAGTCCAATATAAACTTTCAGAATTTTCAGCAGTTTAAAATTTCTGAATGAAAATATAGTAACACCAATGTTACTATAGCAACCACGAGTGTTACTATTAACCGCATAATTTGGTGCGTAAAAGTTTATCTTGTTATTAACTTTACTACGATATTTGATGTTAGAATAGCAATATGAAAACGTGAAACAAACAATTACTCTATCAGTATTAAAAGTTTGAAGCGTAGATTCTAAAAGTTTGTAAAACTTTTTGTAGTTATACTAAATATTAAACTCAAGTTTAGTACTGTGCAATTTCAATCAGTGAAATAAATGTTTAAAGTGATAAAATGTCATTGTCACCAAGCTTGCATTTGCTACAATTGAATTGTATTGAATGCTGCCCTGTAAACTTAAATACCAACTTATTGTTGTTCAACTAAGCAAAGATTTTTTTTAAATTTATTACTTCTTTAATTATATTTAAAAAGAAGCAGTTTTGTAAGCTTAAAAATTGAAAGAAAAGCTTTGAAGATTTTCGAAAAGATTAAATCTAGGTATTTAGTACAAACTATTTTAGTATAAGACATAAGATTATGCAAAAATTATATATTTTGTATAAGTATATTAGAACTGTTTAATCTATTTTAGTGTAAAATCGCATAAAAAAATTTCATGTTTTGAAAAATATCTAAAAACACATCATTTTGACTTATATTACATTAGTACTGAAAAATTGTAATACTTTAAAGCATTAATTTACATACAACTGTATTTTCTAGGTTTGGGATTTAAGAAAATTGTAGCATAATCTTATGTTAAACAAGCATTAAATGTTCTTATTATAATAGGTCATGAAGTTTAATTACAAGAAACTTGAAACTAAAACTTAATTTTATCTACGTGAAGATTAGTTCTAGAGTCGTGAATTTATTATTGCATATATCAATACTTAAATAAGATTCAGGTTATTTTTTAAAAAGTAAAACTATTAAAGTTTTAAGCAACACAAATGATACTTTTAAAATGTTTAAACGCGTAAAATTATTTGTATACTTTGCCGTTTTTAGGTTATTAAAGTTTTGGTTTTTTTATGTTTATGTTATAAACAGTAAATTTAGTGGAAAACATTTTATCAACATTCATTATTGATACAATAAATTTATATAATTTCAATATATAAGTTAGTCGTTTAACAAAACGATATGGTTCAACGAAACTAATATTTTAATGATCTTTTGAATTGTTTTTAAACTAAATTTATTTGTAAAAGACTTACAGAAAATTTATATTTTACAAATTCGAATAAACAACATTTGTTTTACTTACATTACACTCTTCATCGTTTTAAATATATAAATCAAAATTAATATCTTACAATTTTTTTAAAAATAACAGTTATAAATTTTTATAGAAGCTACTTTAATAGTATACCAATAAGTCTTTGATTTTTTTTACCTTTTTGTTTTTTTTTAATAATATACCGGTTACTTATTAACCCTAATTAATATTTAATAAGTAACTCTGTATTTAAGTTCAGTCACAAAATATAAAAAAAAAAAGGTATAGATAATTTATAAAATAATTATATTGGAAATAAATTAATGAAATTTAATAGATAAAAAATAAAAGATACATAATAAACTTAGATATTAATGCTTTTTTTTTAAACTTTTGTTTGGGTAAAAATACGTCAAAACAAAGTTTGTTTTTAAATACTTCATGGCTTTTAATAACTACTTTGTTATAGTTTATTTACTCTACATATTTACAAGCTTCATTATCAAATTGTATATACATTTAAAATCATTGCATTTTTTTCGTAACGTTTTTCATTGAAAAAGAAATATGTAATATAATTTAACAGCTAAAAACCATAATCATTTTTTATTAGTACACATTTAAAAATAAGAAAATAGTTAACTTATAAAAAGTCTAAGTTATATACAATACTTTCAAACATCAAAGTTTAAAAGCAAACCTGGAAAATTAATTTGTAATCTTTTATAAAAAGTACCAATTTATTTGTAAAATAAAACGTTAAATCCTTAAATAACATGCTAATTTAAACTTTAGATGACTACTTTGGATTAACAATTCCATTTTTGGGTAATGAACCTTGTTGGTGGTCTGAAGTATTCAAAAATATGTTCTTGATAAAAAAAGATTACAAGAAAGTTTCTTTTGAATTACAAAACAGTTAATTAGTTTGTAATAAGAAAAAAATGTGTTAATTCTTTAAGAGTTTTGGTTCTTGGTATTACCTAAGATTAAAGAACTGTTGCAAAATAAACTTTTTGATAGTTAATGTTTATTCTTTAGAAGTTAATTAATAAACACTTAAACAATTACGCATTTTTATAATTTCAAGTGTTATAACTACTTAAACAAGTTTCCTAAGAGTATTTTTTTATCATTACTGCAACAAATATTTTGATTTTAAATAATTGGCACAAATTTTTTTTTGTCCAAGTTATAAAATGAAAAATTTGATAATTAAAAATTGACGAAATAGTGGACAATAATTTTCTAAATTATTTGATTACTATAAATGAATTATTGTTTTTTTTTATTTATTTCTAATATATTGTAAGTTCATTCTAATTAAGAAATTAAAAAATCATTCGTCGAAAAAAAACAGACTTAATTGAAGGTACAATTTATTATAATATTGTTTAATTAATATTAAAAAATGTTGAAAAATCAGAGTTTTTTATCTTAAAAGTATTTATTTGTGTCAATATCCAGACAAACTATTGAGTAAATTTTAAATAATGTTTTTTTTTATTATTTTTAGTGTTTTCATTTAAAAAGATTAATAATTTTTTAACTGTTTGGATAATTTAGAATAGAACTAATGAAATTACACTTAAACGTACAAACTGTAATTTTATGAAGTTTAAATATTTTCAAATAACTTTAATAACTTGAATTTAAGGTTAAAATAATTACAGCTAACCATAATTTATATAAGCATTGTTCATAAATTATCATGCTGAAAATATTCACAGCTGTTTATTCTACACTAATTAGTTTAAAACAGCTTTAGATTTATTCAAACATTAATATTTTTTAGGATATTACTAGATTCCAAACAAACTAGTTTAGAATTTTACTAAAGATAAACATCGAAACTTGAAATTATCAAAATATTTTTTTTTATTCACATTGATAAGTGGTGTATTATATGTATTTTTTCAATTTTGCACATTTTAACATTTTTTTTATAATGGAAGTAATTATAATGTTTACAGCATGAGTTTACATTATATATACAGCAAAACTACTATGACATGTGAGATTCTTTGATAATATTTTTGTTTATGTTTTGTAAATTTAATTTTGTTAGCTATATTGATTTTTGTGAGTTGATTAGAACTAATAAAGATAATTTTCATCAAAACAGTTTGTAAATTTTTACTGCCATACTGTTACACATATATTTTATAAATTAAACTTTTAAGTATAACTTTATTTTCTTAACATTTACTTTATTTTAAGTCTAGAAATTAATTTCACTAGATGTTTTAGATAAAAATTTGACATTTGTTTAATTATCAAATATGAAATTTAAATAAATTTATATATCTAATTAGTTTTATAACTTCAATTTTTCACCACAGAAGCAAAAATAGTAAAAAATAGTTTATATAACACTGTTTGGTTTGTATGTAGCTGTAATAAAATATTCTCAAACATTCATTAACTTAGCTTATTTTTTGTTTAGTATTTTAAGTAAACAAGAAAGGCATTTTTGAATATAAAAAAACTGTTGTAATTTTAGTACACCTAGTTCTGTCAGAAAAAAATCTAATATACATATCAAAAGTTAATTCCAACCATAGGGTGATATATTAATTTAAAGTTAGTTATTTTTAGTTTTATTATCTTGACAATAGACCAATTGTAAATAAACTACGAAACAATCTTAATCAGTCTATTAAACTCTGTTTAAAAAGATAATATTTCAATATATTTTACTTAATGTATTTTACAAAAGTGTTTAATGTGTAGCTGCTTTTAATCACACTTACTGCTTTTTTAATTCTGACTTGATCAATTATAAATTTTTTTAAAGTTTAAAAAAATTAAACATTAAGAAAAAAATATTTAAAATTAGCTTGTAGATAATTAGATTAGTTTAATATAAAAAAATCTTTATCAACAATGTTACTATAGAAACAGCACGTGTTATAATACGCGCATAATTAGGCGCGTAGAATTGTACTTTGAAATTCATTAGTTGACGTACATTTCAAAAATTTCAAACTAACATCTTAAATGTTAATATTTTTATTTCACTAATGCTTTAAAGAATAATAAAAAAGAAGCATTCATTTTTATATGCAGTTTGATCTAAACTTAAACCTAACTTTAAGACTGTCCAACAGTAAAGTATATGTGTTAATATGATAAAATACCATGTCACAATTTTGACATTTACTACAATAAAGCTGCATTGAATGCTACACTGTAAACTTCAATATCGACTTATTGTCGTTCAATTAAGTGAAGCTTTATAATATTTCCACCTGGTCTAATTTAGATAAAACATTTTCAATGTTTTTTTTATGAAACTTTTCTAAAACTTAGTAAATTGTTTTGCTTTCATTAAACATGATCAAAAACTTATATTAAGTTTATTAATAAGTAGTCAAAGCTACTTTTATATCGTATCTATTTTTTTTTAAATCAGCAAAATTAGTACTGCTTAACAAGTTTTGTTGTTAATTTTCTTAAAATTTTCTACTTATCATCATTGACCAACAAAATATTGATGCACAAAACAAAACATATTTTATTTAAACATATATGTAGTGTATATATTTGTTACGTCTAATCTAAATAGTTACTCATACATCGTACAAAAATATTTTAAAGGTATTCTCTAGCAAGATACTATTGATTTATCTAAAAAGTGATTGATACATTCAAAGTTGGACTAATTAAATTTAGTTTTATATAAAAACTTATTAGAATAGTATCGCTTACTAGAAGTTAACAAATAGAAATAGTCTTATAAAAAATTTAAAGAATTTTTTTATCTAAAATCGAATTTTTCAATTCTTAATTTTTTTCTTTATAAGTAGCCATTTTAAACATGTTCCACCCAAAAAGTATCATTTACTTAACTTAAATTTCGATTTATTTCAAGAAAGCTGCCAAAATTCTCACAGCAAACTGTTTTTTAATATTGAACTGAGTATTAATTATTATATAAATAAGCTGCTATTTACTAAATCATACTATTAGTTTTAACCGATATTCAATTGTTGTTTACACCTTTTAGCATCTTAAAAGATTACGTTTAATCTTTAAAAACTTTAAAATTAAGTTATAGTGATTTTTTAAACAAAAATTAGATATAGTAAAATTAAATTATCGTTAACAAAAATTGTTTTTTTTAATTTAATCAGTCTGCTTTTTCATGTAATTAAATATCATAGATAAAATATTTTGCTAGTGTGTAAAAACTTAACAACATATGTCTCTTTAAAAAGCAAAGAAACCCTGCTCAAGAAAGATTTAGCTTAACAAAAAGTAATTTAGAAAATATATAGTTTAAAACTAAAAGAAATCATTTATGGTGTTTCACTTTTTGGTAATTGAATAATTTTAGGTAGATATTTTGTTACAACTATCACTTTTTTAAACTTCTTATGTAGTTTCAAATACTTTTTAATTTCTGTCGTATTAAATTACATTTTTATGTCGTATTTTTTTTTAAGTTTTGAGTTGTTAGGTTTTTTTTTGCAGATAAGTAAGTATAATTAATTAAATTGTGTGTGTTTTTGGCTAAGTTGTTCAAAAAACTGGCTACGAAGCTTTTAAATGCCAAGATTTAACACTCAATATAACTTTGTTTCTTGTATAAAATAAACTTTAACACCAACTACTAATTTTGTTATAAAAAATTTAAGATTAATTTAGCTTTTTTTTTGACATTTTTATTTTAATGTATTTAACTTAATGTCTGTTTCCTGTAATTAAACAAAGTTTCCATCACAACATAGGTTAAAAAAAACTTAATGGTAATTACAAGTTAAAAATACAAAATTCGTGTATATTTTTGACTTCTTCCTTTTTTAGTTGTCTTTTAATAAGTAGAAAAAACTTATAAAATGTTTTACTAAACCAAGTTTTATTGTAATACACTAAGAAAATTAACATTTGTTTATGTTTACATAAGTTTAAAATAATTATACTTTTCAAAAAAAAAAATTCACACCTTTTTACTTTGCGTTTTAATAAAGGGTTTCATAAACAAAAACGATCAAATGTTTTATCAACTTTTTGTGCTACCTAGTAAAAAACAGCTCAAAACATCTTTCTTGTTATATAGCGTTAAAAAAAAAATTATAACAAAAAATTTACATAATTAAGACCATTATTTCATATAATCGAATCTTCTTTGATAAATTTTACATGGAATCTGTTAATTGGACAAAAACTACAATTTTTTTAGTTATAATCAAAGTTATTTTGGTACAACTATAACTTGCTTATTATTATAAACTAAATTGATTAAAGTTGTTTCTAAGCTGTTGTTGATAATTTAAAAAAAAAATTTTTTGCAAAAAATAACAAACGAAACATAATCAATAAGTTTAATAAGTGAATTGTTTAATTTTCGGTATATTTCTATGTGCTTTAAACATTTATAAAAATTAAAGCAAACTAATAATTTTCTTAGTATTTAAACTGTTAAATGTTTTTTTATCGATTGTATTTCTTAATAGTAGTTATTGATATCAAGAAATTTTATTACAGATAAACTGAGTAAAAAAAGTCATCTGATCACGATAAAAATTCTTAATTTTAAACATCAAGTGGTTTTCAGTGTTTTAGATCAAAATACCACTTAAAAATTAATTATATTTGATTTTTAAATATAAACTAAATTGTAACTCGTGTAACCACAATAAGACATAGGCTTAATGTTTTAAAGTTATGTTCAACATTTGAAATTAATTACGTTTAACAATTTGTTTATTAGTTGTTAAGTCAGCCAACATTAGAAATTAAATTATATATAATTTTTTCAAATTTTTAAGTTCTTATAGTTTTTTTTAGCTTTTAAATTTCGTATTACTTTATTACGTCTATTTTTACAAAAATTTTAACTATAGAAACAAAAGTTTGCTGCTCAATTAAAAAAAAAATTAAAACTTGAAAATAAAAAAAAAGTGTTAGAGTGTATACTAAAATGTTTAAATACTTGTAAAAATGTTTACATTTTAAGTTATATTAACTTAATAATTTACTTAACAATACGGCTGTTGAAAGACATTACGTTTTTGATTTACACTAAATTTTCTAACTAAAAAAGCTTTACGACGAAAAAGGCCTATAAACATTTAATAAAAGTTTAAGTTTAAAATTTAATTGACTAAAACAACAAACTTTAAACTTTGTATAAAGCACAATTTACAATAGCAAAAGTTTAAAGATTTAATGTAATTGTTAATAAATGATTTAATTTAAACGTAATTGTCTAGAATGACTTAAAGTCATTGACTATTAGTTTACATATTGTTATACAATGTAATTAAGTTAAAAGCATTTTTTACCTACATACATCGGCTCTGAAAAAAAAAAACTATGTTAAAAACTAGCAAGATGCTTTATAATTTTTTTTTACCGAAATTTTACCGATTTTTATTTATGATGTTTTAGATCGCCAACTTTGTTTATTGATGAGAAAACCGTTTAAGCAGCAGTTTAGAGATTTAATTAGCACATATTTTAAAAATTTTCAGTGTCCTATTTCAGTTGAGATTTTTGGATTCGTAGTGATAACAGTATATTTTGTAAAGTTTAATTTTCTTAGGAAATAGTTTTACAACTTTTCTTATTAAATAAATTATAAGTTAAAAACTAGTCATTTTTTTTTTAATTATACATACATCATTTATTTTTAAAAACCTGATATGGTACTGTTCAAATGCATATATTTTCAATTCTGTTTAAGCGTAATTGTGACTATTGATTATAGTTTTACGGCATAATGTATAAAAAAGAATATAAGTTAAAGTTAATCGTGAATAATATTTCACGATTAACTTTCAAACCTAAGAATCATAAAATGATCATATTTTCCATAAATAATTAAGTAACTATCAAAATATTTTACTTTTTGTTTAATTAAAAAGTGTTGGTATATTCGTTGCATAGTTTTGATTACTTAGAACTTGCGTTAAATTATTTAGCTTTACTTAAATCATGTGTTCTGAATAACTGAAGCTACGTAATTATAGTAAGTGAATGCAATTTAAACAAGTGTAAATTATTTAACACGGCAAATGATATGAATATGCACTTAAAGGAAATAAAATATCACTAGCGCAAAATTAAATATCAATATACTTTACAAAACTGTATTTCAAGTAACTTACACGTGATAAATTGTGCAAATTTTGTTAGACGCGTATTTTTGAACTTTAATTTAAATACTGTTCCCGCTGTATTTTTGATTTAAATACAAAGGAAAAGTTTTTCAATTTTGGTACTACTTAAAATAGTTCCGGAAATAGATACATCTGCACAAAGCTTATTACTTTAACTGTATTGACTACATTATATAATAAGTATTTAATTACTTAAGAATTCTAAAGTTGTAGCATTTATTTTTTTAGCAAGTACAGAAAACAAAATAATTACATAAACAGAAGCTCTAAATTTTGAACCTTAATATATATATATATATTTTTAATATATATATATATGACTTCTACTAACCATTTTTTTAAACAATCTTATGATACTGTTTTTTTTTTGATAAAATATGTTTTATTTTTATTATAAGTAAGTTTAAATTGTTATTATTGTTCAAAAAAGTTTTTCGTTGTTTGATTTATAAAAAAAATAAAAGTAAAACTAATATATTTTAAAGTTGTTTTAGATAGTTCACATAAGTAGCTCGAAGCTAAAAAACTAATTTCATATAGAAGTGTAACATTTTAGTATCAAAAAATGAACCAATAAAATTTAAATAAAACAAATATTTCGTGTTTGAAGTGGTTAAATGATGTTTTTATCTATATAATCAATCAAAAGCCACAAAATAATTAATTATATCTGATAGTTGTAGTAAACTCAAAACCTAGTTTTATTTTACCGCAAAAATGTTTTAAGTAGGTTAGAAAAAAATAAAATAAAAGTGGAATTGCATTTTTATTTTCTTAAACAAATATATTTCATACCTAACAGAAATAAATTTACTTAAATAATATCTAAAACTACACATTTGTCTTTTAAACTGAATTTGGTGTTTACTAGTTTTACAGGTTAACTAAAACATTTATCAATTACATTTACATTAAATTTTCATTTAATTTGTTATTTATATATTTACAAATAAATCTTAAATCAAATTGCTATAAAACCAATTTGCTATCTAGTAGGTATAAATAGTTATTTTATACAATACTTAAAACACTTTTTTATTATTAGTTAGATATAAAGTGTTTTAAAGCTAAATATGAAAATATTTTAACTATATAACTTTTTATAAATTGATAGTTTATTGTTTTTATAATTTTCTTTAAACTTAAAAATGTTTTACTTTTTGTTGTTTTTCACAGGAAATCAATGTGGAAAATTATTTCTGCTGAATATTCCACCAATGCGTCGCTGATTTGTTTAAAATTTGTAGCGCTAAAGAGCGTAAAAAAATTATTTTTTTTTTAAATTATTACGAAACCAGGGACAAAATGATGCGATAACATTAAAAAAGCAAACATATTGTTAAAAAAAAATCTAAAACAACTCTGATATTTTAAACTTAGATGTATTAAGTTAACTTGAAAAATAACTAATTTAAGTAATATAACATAAAACAGTTAGTTTTCAATAATTTAATTAGTGTTTTTATAAACTACTAAGTATTAATAAATTTTTAATAATTACCTATAAAAAACCAAATTTACGTAAATTTTAAAATAAACAATTAAAAGAAACGTAGTTTTAGGTAAAAAATATAAAATAATCAGTAGTGATTAAATTTTTATGTTAAAACTCAGAAAAAAATAAGAAAACCTAAAAACGTTATAACTTAATCAGTTTCAATAAAAACAATGGTATTTAGTACATTTTGTGTATAAAATAAACAATAAAACGGTGTTTAAACGTCATATATAGATCAATTTTTTGTATGTAAATATCAAAATATTATTAAAAGATGGTTTGATGAGAAGTTTATAGAAAAATTATGTATAAATATAATTTCACGTTTTAAGAGACAAGAATACACTCTAAAAACCTTTTGAATTCTACTTATAACCGGGCTGAATATTCTACACATGTGTCGCTGATTGGCTGATCTATTTTCATAGAGATAAAACTATCCAATTGTAAATTTTGATGCTTATATCATATTTTGGAATGATTTTTATTGTAAGCTGTTTATATTGTTATTAGTCTATGTTTTTCTTTATTTACTAGTAATGTTTTAAACACTTAAACAGAGTTTTTATTTCAATCATTCTACTTACAAAACCTTTAGTTAATAATATTATGAAAGAAGTATTTTTTTTACTAGAATTTTGTTTACTTTTGTCCCTAAACTAAAAAAGCAAAACTTTAATTTATTAGTTTTGAACTTTTAACTCTAACTTAATAAAAGCTTATAGTTTTAGGCCAATTTTCTTTAAGCTATTTTATTTTCTTTTTACTTCCTCTTTACTTGTACTTTAGTAAATAGTCACATTTTACAATTTTATTGATACAAAAGACACAATGAAGTGTGGGATTGAAGCTACTTAAATACAAAAGCAAAAAACTGGAATTTTTAATATGAATAACATTCATTGCAACATCCATCTTTAGGAACATGTAATTTAATTTAATTATGAAGACAGAGTTTAGTCTAGTTTAAAATTTTTTGAAAAATATAAAGAAAGAAAGGCAAGTATCATTTTTTTACATCTAGTGATACAAAAATATTGAAATTTTCTAGGAGAACTTAACCTTTAAAAAAAAATCACAAATTTTGAATTAATGTATTCAACTATTTTATAGTTTGTTTTACTATCATTTTAACATCGTTGTTATAAAATCTGTATATTTGTAATAATATAATACTTTAAATAAAAAAAATAACGTTTTTAAAGAACCATTAAATAATATTTTTTTGGTTTCAATACTTTAAAGTTTTATTCAGAACAAACTAACTTCAAGTATACTAAATTAGTTTGTTAAGTCAAAAGTTAATTAATTTTCATTCAAAAAAATTATAAGGTACTACTAATATACTATATTTAGCAACAACACTTATGTGCACTAAAACTAAATAAAGCACTTCCATAAACTTAACTTAGTTGTAAAATTTCTTTTATAGTGATTTTTAAGTTAAAGAAAACAAATATATTAAATTAAATATTAACTACGCAGCAATTTTAGCTTATATAAAATTAACTGATTTCGTTACTTAAAAACACTTTAAACAAATTTGATTTTAAGTGCTTTGAATTTAATAAAGTCAAATACTGTCTAATTAAATAAAACTCAAGTGTTTTCTATACATCAAAAAAGTAATATGTTCTTATTATTCATTCTAGCTCAAAAATACTTGAATAAATAGTTTTCAAACTATTTAATCAAATACTTCGATAAAAAATTATAATTGTTTTTACTGAAAAATGTTGCATAAACTTACATAGATAATCTTCCATAAACATTTTCAGAGTTGCGACATTGGGAAAATTGTTTGTAATTTAGCTGATATTATTTGTAACTTCTTTTAAGTGTTATAGTTTTATTTGTAAATAATTACACAAATAATTGTATAAAAATTTTACCTTTATTTTCTAATATTTAATAATTGTCAATAGTAAAAGTTTAATCTTGTACACTTTTTTTTAGTATCGAAAAAATTGTTTAAACAAGTCTATGAATGCTGAATGAAAATTCGGTCAAAAACTTAAACTTAACAAATAATCATAACTTTTATTGTTAGTTTAAAAAATTACCATTTGTTTTTTTTTTCATCATAAAGTTTAAAAATACTTTTGAACTAGATATGAAAGTATACGATCGACTTACAACACGTATTTTTGAATTTTCAAAATGTAAAATTTATACTCTCAATACTAGTAAGTAAACTTTATCATATTACTAAATATAAATATTTTTAAGCTTCGTGAACAGAAATTGATTTAAAATTAGAAAATAATTGTTTTTTATGATTAATGATGCTGTATAACAATGTTTACTGTTTCTCTAGGAAGAAATTTGTGAGTATCGGATTCTTAAAATTTTTAAATTTGTTTACACTAGAAATGCTGCTTAACATTTGATACATTTTGTCTAAACAAATATAAGAAAATCATACTATAATGTCTTATGTTCTTAAAATAAAACTTAAATAATTTTTTAGTATTAACTTATTTGAAATGTTTAAATATTTTATCTATAGCTAACAATATCAAGGAAATTTTTTTTATTCATAATTTAAACATATTTGAAAAGTTCTAAATAGTACTAATAGCAAAAAAATATGAAATATTTAAAGAACTAATATTGAACTCTATACTTTTCGTTAGTTTTAAAAATTTCCCATATAAAAAAGGTAAAACAACATATTAGTTTATAAAACGAAATCTAAACAAATAGTACTAATTCATGATTGAACTGGTAATATTAATCATTTTATGCAGCAAATGTCAAAAAAGTTTGAAGGTTTCATTTGAAACGAATGAGATTGTAGTTAATTAGGCACTTATCTGGATCTATAGTTTATAATTACTCAACTTTTGCTTACAGAATTGTTTTTGTTTAATATTATATTAAGAAATCAGGAATTTGTCAAAACATAATAGTTTAACCACTTTAAGGTGTTATAAAAAACCAAAACTTTAATCTTTTTTGTTTATTTAAGTTCTTTTAACTAAATTTAATAACAACTATAAGATTATTAATTGTTAGAATTAAAAATGAACTTTTATGGCTTACTTAACGATAAAAAAGTTGACAAAAAGTAAATAAATTAAAAAATGCTAATAAAACACTATTAAATAATATATTTAATTTAGTATTCACTTTAAGAAATTATTGAAAAATTTTTTGAAATGAAATTTAAAATCTAGCTTAGTATTGATTTTCAAAGTTAAATACTACTTGAAAAATATACGAAAAATTGTAATTATCTTAATGATATAGCAAACGCATTGTTATCAAAACGTTTAATTTTGTAAAATTATTAAAAACAACGATAAGTCATTTTTGATATAATAAGAGTAACTAGCAATAAGCATGTAGATAGTTATAAAGCAGTAGTAGCTTATCATTTTATTTAAAAATATGAATTAATTGTTTCTTTTACTTAATGATGCTTTTCAAATGTTTTACGAGTACTATTTTCCTTAACCTTCGTTTTAAAGACAGCAAAATTAGTAACTGTTGAACTAAAAATAGATTTACAAAACAGTTGCCAATAAAAATTCAAATGTCTAAACTATTCATCAACTTATTTTGCGGTTTTAACTTAATTGAAAGCTTAGTTCGCACAAGTTTACTAAGAAGAAAGTTGAAACAGTTAATTTGCAATTATAAAGAAACATACTTTTATCAAAGTCTAAAATGTTAATATATCTTAAAAAAGGGATTAGAAAAACATGTTTAGTTTTGATTAAAAATAAATAATAATAAATTTTAAACTATTGCTAGATTAAGCCAAACGTTTGTTTTATTTATATAACATTTTTTTCTAATTTATTGAGGCAAATACGTTATACTGTTTTGAAAATACAGTTAAATAAAAGACAACTTAAAGAATTAAATTCAACAAAGACTATAATAAATTTATACGAAGTAAAATCGTTGATGCTTCAATTATAACGAGTTTAAGATTATTGTTCATGTATTAAATTTCTTCTCTGTATTGACTGAGCATATTTATAATTAGCTTAAGCTTAAGCGTAATGGAACAACAACTAAGTTGCAATAAAATAACTTATAATATTTTTAATTAAAAATATTGTTTTTGTCAAGTTATTTTGAAAAGTACATTACAAGTTAAAATATTTTATTTTAAAACTTTCAAGAGTTATAAAAGTTTACATTAACCAACTGAAATGTTTTTTAACAAAATTGTAATTAATTAAAAAAAGAATTTAAAATGATAAGTGTAGTATATTTCATAGTATTTACTTTTCATTTAAAAGTTGATCAAGTCTTTTAACTAAAAAGAGCTTTATAAACTTTGTGTTTTTATTTACATAACTTTAGATTTTGCCTTTTAAAATTAACAGAAAAATCTCGCATAACTTTAATACAACTTAAAACTATTATAAACATCAACATAAAATAAATACTATAATGATTTTTTTCTTAAGTCTACAATAACAGTAAATTAAACAGAGTGTATATACAAATGTTTACTAGTTTTTTTTTTCATGAATAAAATTAAAATTATTATTTTTTTTTCAATCATAGATACTTTATAAGTTTTTATTGTTATTAAGGTTATGTATAAATAACTTCTATATATTATTATATACATAAGTAAATTTTAGTTTATTCCCCACTAAATGCTTTAGTAGCCAGTTTCGCAATATAATTAGATAATTTTTACCTTCAATTATTATAGTTACATTAAGAATAACTTTATTAAATTTATATTTAACTTAATAATTTAGCATAAGTAACTGACAAATCAAAAACGGTATAATGAAACAATTTTATTTTAATTAAACGATATTACTTCAAACAAAGTACTAGCTAAAGCAGCTTTGAACATTTTTATACTTGCTTTTAAAAACGAATAGTTTGAAAGTTGTAAGGATATTTTTAAGTAGAAACCATTAAGAGCAAATTAATTTTCTTTTTTATGCATAAACTTGTTACAAAACAAAACTACTATATATAAACTATGAATGATGGAAGTTTCGGAAGGTAGGCCAATAAAAGTTTCTTTGTGATGTCATAAAATTAAACTATGTTCAAATCTCTTTAATCTGTCGGCTAAAATGCCCTTTTTAAATACGCTTTGAAATTGTTTGTTTCTGTTAATTGTTTACCTTTCCCCCAACTCGCACTACTAACACTATCCTTTGATGTAGACCGTTTTGTAACTACTCATAAAAGAAGCAAGCTAGTTTTTTAAAATTAACAAACTTATTGTTAATTTTCCTTATACTTTAGTTAGTTTTTAATTTTCAAGCGAGTATTTTTTTCAGAAAACTAAAAGTAATAAATAAAGCTTTAAAAAAAATAAAATATTCAAAAATTTTTTAAGTTTTTAATTAAGCAAAGTATGTTAAAAACTGAAATTTTCTGAAAATGGTATACTTGTATACTTTTAATCGTTACATATAGTAGTATAATACTTTGAAAAATAAACTAACTTGGTAGCAAAAATTGTTATTAAAGTTAAAACTTATACAACCCATCTTATCATTAAAAACTGACGAAAAGCAACTGGGATAATTTTGTTATATTTGTGTTTTGCTATAGTAAAAGTTTTAGTGTTAGTTTCATAAGTAAATTTTAAATTTTTTAGGATAAATTTTTGACAATAATAGTTTTTTGTCTCTTAAATACACTTGGTTGCTTTTTATACATCTTTTAAATAAATTTTCTTGTTGGCTATTTTACTTTTAACTTTAATTATTTGATAATTCAAATAATACCATAAGGTATACTATTATAAAAGCAATTAAAAAAAAGTATTACTTAACTATATCATATTATGAAGGTTTATATTATAAGATAATTATTAAAAATTTAAATTTAAACTTTAAGAATTTTCAGCAGTTATAAATTTCTGAAAGAAAATAAAGTAACACCAATGTTACTATAGCAACCACGCGTGCTACTATTAACCGCATAATTTGGCGCGTAAAAGTTAATCGTTTCATGAACTTTACTACGATATTTGATGATAGAATAGTATTGTGAAAACGTGAAACAAACAATTACTCTATCAATATTAAAACATTTGAAGCGTAGATACTACAAGTTCGTAAAACTTTTTGTAGTTATACTAAATATTAAACTCAAGTTTAGTACTGTGCAATGTCAATCAGTGAAATAAATGTTTAAAGTAAAAAAATTCATTGACACCAGACTGGCATTTGCTACAATTAAATTGTATTGAATGCTGCACTGTAAATTTATATATCAACTTATTGTTGTTCAATTAAGTGAAACTTTGACATTTACTACTGGTTAAATTTAAAAAGATGCAATTTAATAAGCTTAAAAGTTAAAAAAAAAGGTTTGAAAATTTTCGAAAAAAATAAATCTAGGTATTCAGTACAATCATCTGTTTACTTTTGATTAAATATTTGGATGTAGTTAAAGTAAAAATTTCTAACTACAAAGTTTGACCTTAAAATTAATGACACATAATCAAATGATTTTCTAGGGCAGGGGTCGGCAAACTGCGGCCCACAAACCCAAAATCAGGGCCTGCAAGTTATTTTTGCTTAAAAAGTTCCTTTTCAAAAACAAAGTTACTCCTTAGTTTTTTAGAATTTCATAAGTTTACAAAAATTTTACAAAAGTTACTATTTTGTTTTCGATGAAATATTTCTTCAAGAAGAAATTATCATTACATAAAGTACAATTTGCTTGACATGAAATTTACTGTGTACCAGGGGCGTAGCGTGGGGAGGGACGCTGGCGCATGCATGCCACCCAAAAAAAAAAGTAAAAAAAAATGCAATATCTTTATCCTTTATTGTTTTTTTTTTGCTTAATTTGCCTTTTTCAACTATGTTTTTCTACTATTCGAAAAGTAAAACGAAATTTCGAATACCAATTAGTGACAAGTTAGGGAAATTACACAGTATACCGATTCGGTGCGTAATTGCAAATGCGCACCGATGTTGATGAAAACTCCATAAGGAAAAATATTATAACTTCATTAACTTAATAAGAATTTAGACTCAAACAGTACGCAACTAGTTAGTGCACCGCAGTAGTACAACCTTATGACAGATTTTTTTACAAGGACAAATGCTAACATTTTGTTAACAAACCATAAAGCTAAACCTGTTTTATAGTGATAATGATTCAAGAATAAACAAACTGTAGTAAAAAAAGCAATAAATAACTGCTAATAAAATAAAGATAAATTGATAATAAGAATAAAAAATACTAACAACATAATTTAAAAGAAAAATAACAAAAAACAGAAAAGAATTAAAAAACAAATTAAAAAAAAAAAATAAACGAACATTTCATACTGTGATTACAGTTTTAATCTCACTATACAAAAAGTATTGTATAAATTAACTAAACTTAATTTTTTTTTAAAGTAGTTTTTTTTATAGTATTAAGATAACAAACAAATCAAACTTTGTTATTTTATCAGCCATAAAGTTTAAAAATTAATCAAATTTTGTAGCAAGTTATTTTAAAATTTCTTTAGTCACATCAAGAATAAATCTGTAGCAATTTGTAAAACAGAATTTTTTTACAATCAATTTTTAGTCTAAAACACATAATAATTAATTTTTAATTTAAATTTATTTTGTTTTAATTCAAATTTTAAATGATATTTAAAAAAAAATTCTTTCAACCAACTATTTGTAGTATTTAAAAAATGCTATTCCCTAAATATCTCAGAAAAACTGACTTTAAGATAAGTAAAAAGTTATATTTGTTGTGAAATTTTAAAAGCATTGAAAAAATTGACCTTAAAAAATTTATCTTTCAAACATTTTGTTTTGTATCAGAAACATTTAGTAAAACCTTTCCACACACTCAGGATAACTCAAGATTTTATGAAGTTTTGGAAAACTTTAGTATGACTTAATAAAAATCATGATAACTCAGAGTGTTTTTAGTATTTTTAAGCTCAGGCTGACTAAGGATAGACTTGTTTTTTTTTAAACTCAGGGTAGATTTAGTGGTTTTAAAAGCTTTGTTATAAAGCTTAGTTTCTTTTAGTTTGAAAACAATAAAATAATTCTGTAAAAGAATTTAAAATGCTTATGATGACACATGACATTTTAAACTAACTCAGGACAGTTATCTTGACTCAAAAAGTGGCAAGGCAATCCTGATATCTTCAAATTTAATTGCTTTTTTTTTGTATAGTATGTTTTATAATACTAAAGAAAAAGTAAATATTTGTTTTCATTAATTTTTAGATTATTATTTAAAAGAATATGCAAAGCAATATTGTATGGAATGTTGCAAGTAAAAAAATATGTCAGGTAGGAAAATTATCTGAAGTTCAAAAGCTTGAATTGAAAAATAGCAGACCAACACCAGATAATGCTATTACTCAAGACTGCAGTTCAATTTTCAAGTTGTATAAAATTTTTAATTTTAATTTTGTTTATATTTCAGATTTTCTTCATTTATTAAGATTTTTACAGTTTTATATTGTAATATAGGTAAAAGTGTAGAAGTTAAAAAAAAAACTAGCTCCTTAGATTTTTCCTACAAAAAATTTAAAACTTTCAATTTTAATACTAAAGATTTAACATTTTTTTATAAAAGATAAAGATAGTATATTAAAAGCTGCAACAAACTAAAAGTATGAGTTATTTTGAGTTTAATACAATTCTTATTTGTTGATATAAAATAGATATTTAACATTGATTAGAAATTGCACAGAGAAAAATGCTTTGAGGTATTAATTGTTATACTTAGTTACTCTTTTGACCATTAATTTGTAGTTTAAGGCCATAGGGGTGTTAAGCTATGTTTTTTAGAAGTTGATCTTATTTTAAAGATTTTTTTTAGCTTTAAGATGCTTTTTATTGTTTTAAAAAATTCGAATTATTTTTGAGGTATGACCAATCAAAGTCGGGCCGCATAATAGGTTACCTATTGGAAGAAAAAACTAAAACAGCGAAAAAAAGCTAGTTTGTTTAAAATCTATCTCCTCCTACATTTTTCAAGCAATCTTCTTCAAACTTTAACAGTTTAATCTTTATATAATAACAGAAAAACATTACTTGTGAATTTAAAAATTTGTAGTAAAAATATTTTTTTTTGAAAAAAAAAGAATTTTTTTTTTAATTTTTTTTATTAAATTTTTATTTATTTTAATTATCTAAATTCATAAGTAACATTTTTTTCTTGTAATTTAAGAAACATTTTCTAAAATTTGAAGAAGATTGCTTGAAAAATGAAGTAGGAGATAGATTTTTAGTAATTTTTTAAACTTCCGAGTAAATTGACCCCGAAAAATTTGCGGCCCAAAAGTATTAATTTAGGGGATTTTTTGAAACAAAAATTGCGCACCTCCTGACTAAATACCACGCTACGCCACTGCTGTGTACGAATCTGCTTGCTACTACGCTCGCTTTAAATCAGCAGACAAGTATGCAATACAACTGCAATACAAATGCAGTTAAGTTCACATACGAAACGTCAATCATCATATTATATAAACAACCTGTTATCTAGTAGTTCATGCTTGTATTATTTAATTATATTTATTGGGTTTTTAGTACTTAAAAAGAATACTTTCTTAACTAAGGAAGTTAGAAATATAGTAACTTACTACTTTTAATCTATTGTGTGCGTTTAATTTTTGAAATTTAAATTAGTACTTGTCATTTAATTTTAAATAATTATTTCTTATAGTTTCGATAGTCTAAAAACTACTTGACAAATTTTACAAAAAAAAAAGCAAAATAATTTTACAATAAAATTTGGTTTAGATTTGGTTTGGTATTTATCGAAATAAAAGTAGTATGTTACTGTTTAAAGATGCATCAATAATAAAACATTATTCTTTAAAATAGTTATATGTTTAGTTAAGAAAAGTGAAAGTTTTCTAATCTGGTACGTTTAAGTTGTAACATTAACTTTTAAAATATATTTGAAAAAATAGTTTACACACTGTATAATGGTTTTTATAATTTTTGCAGTTTGTTAGGAAAACATAATCACACATTATCTTAAAGCAAAGCAACTGACATATTATGTTATAAAAATCTCTAAAAACACATCATTTTGAATTATTTAACATTAACACTGAAACATTGTTATATTTTAAAGCATTAATTTACATACAACTGTATTTTCAAAGTTTGCAGTTTAAGAAAATTGTAGCATAATCTTATGTTAAACAAGCATAAAACGTTCTTATTATAATAGGTCATAAAGTTTAATTACAAGAAACTTGAAACTAAAACATAGTTTTATCTACGTGAAGATTAGTTCTTGAGTCGTGAACTTATAATTGCATATATTCAATACTTAAATAAGGTTAAGGTAAATTTTTAGAAAGTAAAACTATTAAAGTTTTAAGCTACATAAATGATACTTTTAAAACGTTTAAACGCGTAATACTATTTGTATATTTTGGTGTTTTTGGTTAATCAAGTTTTGATTTTTCTATGTTTATGTTGTAAACAGTAAATTTAGTGGTAAAATTACATCAATATTTATTATTAATACTAATAAATTTATATAATTTCAAAAATTAAGTTAGTGGTTTATAAAAACAATATGATTCAACGAAACTAAATTTTCAATAAATTTTGAAATTTGTTTTAAACTAAATTTGTTTAATAAAAGGTTCACAGAACTTTATATTTTACCATATGAAAAAACAACATTTATTTTACTTGCATTACATTCTTCATCGTATTAAACATAATGAAAAAAATATATATCATACAGTTTTTGTAAAAGTAACGATTATAAATTTTAAAGAAGCTATTTTAATATTATATAAATAAATCTTCGATTTATTATTTATCCTTTTGTTTTTTTTTAAATAATATACCGGAAACTAATTAAAATTAATCAATATTTAATAAGTAAATCAGTGGTTTAAGTTAAACTACGACATATTTATGAAAATAGTCACAGATAATTTATAGAATGATTATTAAGGTTTAAATCTAATGAAATTTACAAACTTAAAAAATAAAAGATAAAAAATAAACTTAGAGACTTATGTTCTTTTTTTCTTAACATTTCTTTGGATAAAAATGCGTCAGAAAAAAGTTAGTTTTTTAGCACTTCGCTGCTTTTAATAATCACATTATTAGAGTTTAATTACTCTACGCATTTTAAAACTTTATTGTTTAATTGTAAATACATATAAAATATTAGTATATATTTTGTAACGGTTTTCATTGAAAAAGAAATATGTAATATAATTTAACAACTAAAAACCATAAAGTCTTTTTTGTACTACATAATTACAAATAAGAAAATAGTTAATTAGTTAAAAAGTCTAAATTATCTATATACAAAACTTGCAAACATCAAAGTTTAAAAGCAAAATTGGTATTTTAAATGTGTAATCTTTTATTAAAAAAGTTTATTTGTAAAATGAAACGTTAAATCCTTAAATAACATGCTAATTTAAACTTTAGAAGACTACTTTGGGTTAACAATCCCATATTGGGTAATGAACCTTGTTGGTGGTCTGAAATATTCAAAAATATGTTTTTGATAGAAAAAGATTACAACAAAGTTTCTTTTGAACTACAAAACAGTTAATTAGTTTGTAATAAGAAAAAATGTGTTAATTATTTTAGAGTTTTAGTTCTGGTAAAACCAAAGTTTAAATAACTGTTGCAAAAAAACATTTTGATAGTTTCTTATTGGTTTAGTCTTTAGAAATTATTTACTTAACACTTAAACACTTACGCATTTTTATAATTTCAAGTGTTATATCTACTTAAACAAGTTTGCTAAGAGTATTTTTTAATCATTACTGCAAAACATTTTTAGATTTTAAATAATTGTCATCAATTACTTTTTGTAAAAATTATAAAGTGAAAGATATGAAAATTAAAAAGTGATGAAATAGTGGACAATATCTTTTTAAGTTATTATATTACTACAAAAGAAACTATTTTTGTTTTTTTTTTATTTGATACATATCGAAGTTCATGCTAATTTAAAAATAAAAAAATCTTTCTTCAAAAAAAAACTGAATTAACTCAAGGTAAAAATTTATACAATATTATAATATTACTACTTAAAAAAGTTTAAAATATAAGAATTTTTTATCTTAAAAGTATTTATTTGTGTCAATATCCAGAAAAATAAATAATTTAATTTTAACTAATGTTATTTTAAGGGTTTCGATTTAAAAAGATTAAAGGTTATGATTTTTTTAGATAATTCAGAATAGAAGTTATGAAATTAAATTAAAACGTACAAACTATAATCTTATTAAGTTTAATTTTTTTCAAATAACTGAAATAACCTCAATTTAAGCTTAAAATAATCACAGCTAATCATAATTTTATATAAGCATTGTTCATAAATTATTATGCTGATAGTATGCACAACTGTTTATCTTACACTAAATAGTCTAAAACAGTTTTAGTTTTCTTTAAGCATTAATATTTTTTAGGATATTACTAGATTCCAAACATACTAGTTTAGAATTTTACTAAAAATAAACATCGAAACTTGAAATTATCAACTTTTTACTTTTTTTTTTATAATGGAAGTAATTACACTGTTTACAGCATGAGTTAACATTATATATATATAGCAAAACTACTACAGAATTTGAGATTCATTGATAATATTTTTGTTTATACTTTGTAAATTTTTTTATTTTTTTAAGCTATAATATTATTAGAACTAATAAAGATACTTTTCATCATAACAGTTTATAAACTTTTATTGCCATACTATTACACATATGTTTTATGAATTAAATTTTTAAGTATAACTTTGTATTTCTTAACATTTACTTTATTTTAAGTCTAGAAGTTGATTTCACTACATGTTTTAGATAAAAATTTGAGATTTAGTATTAATATTAAATAAGTTTTTATACATTTATATTTTTGATTTATTTTATAACTTCAATTTAACACCATAGAAGCAAAAAAAAAAGTTAAAAAATAATTTATATAATACTATTTGGTTTGTATGTATCTGTAATAAAATATACTGAAGCAATCATTAACTTAGCTTATTTTTTGTTTAGTATTAATAGTAAACAAGAAAGGCATTTTCAATATAAAATACTGTTGTTGTTTTTTTACACCTAGTTCTGTCTGAATAAAATCTTAAATACATATTAAAAGTTAACTCCAATCATAGGGTGATATAATAATTAAAGTTATTTATTTTTAGTTTTATTATCTTGACAATAGACAAATTGTAAATAAACTACGAAACAATCTTAATCAGTCTATGAAACTTGGTTTAAAAAGAAAATATTTCAATACCTTTTCCTTAATATATTTTATACAAGTGTTTACTATATACATTTAATCACACTTACTGTTTTTTATTTCTGACTTGATCAACAATTAAAGTTTTTTAAGTTTGAAAAAATTAAAAATTTTTTTTTGTTAAATAAAGTTTAAAATTAGCTTACAGATAATTAAAATAATTCTACTTGAAAAAAGATATCATATACTTTCAAATTCATTTGTTGACGTACATTGCAAAAATTTCGAACTAACATCATCAAAATATTACTATTTTTATTTCACTAATACTCTAAGGAATAATAAAAAAGAAGCATTAAGTTTGTTATGCAGTTTGATGTAAACTTAAACCTAACTTTAAGACTGTCCAACAGTAAAGTATATGTGTTAATATGATAAAATATCAAGTCAAAAATTTGACATTTGCAACAATAAAGCTGCAATAAATGCTACACTGTAAACTTCAATATCGACTGATTGTCGTTCAATTAAGTGAAGCTTTATGATATTTCCACCTGGTCTAATTTAAATAAAACATTTTCAATGTTTTTTTTATATGAAATTTTTCTAAAAGTTAGTAAACTATTTTGCTTTTATTAAACATGATTAAAAATTTATTTTATAGTAGTAAAAGCTACTTTTATATCGTATCTAGTTTTTTTTAAATCAGCAAAATTAGTAGTGCTTAACAAGTTTTGTTGTTAATTTTTTTAAAGTTTTCTACTAAACCATCATCGACAAACAAATGATGATGAACAAAACAAAACATATTTTATTTAAACATTAATGTGGTGTAAATATTTGTTACGACTACGCTGAATAATTAAACATACAAAGTACAAAAATAGTTTAAAAGTATTCTCTAGCAAGATACCATTGACATATCTAAAAATTGATTAATACATTCAATGTTGGACTTATTAAGTTTAGTTTTATATATAAACTTATTAGAATAGTATCGCTAAATAGAACTATACAAATAGTAATGATCTTATAAAAAACTTTGAAGAAGTTTTTAGTGTCAAATCGACTTTTTCAGGTTTTCAATCTTCTTTTTCTTTATAAGTAGCCATTTTTTACATGATCTACCCAAAAAGTGTAAATTACTTAACTAAAATTTTGATTTATTTCAAGAAAGCTGCCAAAATTCTCACAGCAAACTGTTTTTTAATGTTGAAGTGAGTATTAGTTATTAAATATATAAGCTGTTATCTAGTATTTCAAATTCTTAGTATTTCAAACCAATTTTCAAATGTTAATTACACCTTTTAGCATCTTAGAGATCTCGTTGTTTCTTTAGAAAATTTAGAATTAAGTTATAATGATATTTTAAATAAAAATTAGATATAGTAAAATTTAATTATCGTAAACAAAAATTGTTTTTTTTAATTAAGTAAGTCTGCTTCGTCATGTCATTAAACATCATAGAAAAAATATTTGCTAGTGTGTGAAAAATTAAAAACTTATGTCTTTTTAAAGAGCCAAGAAACCCTGCACAACAAAATTCAGTTCAAAAAAAAGTAATTTAGAAAATTTATAGTTAAAAAATAAAAAAAAATCCAACTACGGTGTTTCACTTTTTAGTAATTGAATAATTTTAGGTAGATATTTTGTTACATTTATCAATTTTTTTAACTTATCATGTAGTTTTAAATACGTTTTAATATTTGTTGTAATAATTTACAAATATTTAAGTTTTGAGTTGTTAAGTTTTGTTTTGCAAATAAGTAAGTATAATTAATTAATTCGTTTGTGTTTTTGGCTAAGTTGTTAAAAACCTTGTTACAAAGCTTTCAAAAGCCATGAGTTTATACTCAATATAACTTTGTTTCTTGTATAAAATAAACGTTAACACGAACTACTAATTTATTTTAAAAAAATGATTTAGCTGCAATTTTGACATTTTCATTTGTAAAGTACCTTACTTAATGTCTTTTTACTGTAATTAAACAAAGTTTCGTCCACAAAATAGTTTAAAAAAAAACTTAATGGTAATTACAAATTAAATATATAAAAACTGGTGTAAATATTTGGCTTCTTCTTTTTTATATTGTTTTTTAATAAGTAGAAAAATCTTATAAAATGTTTAATTAAATCAAATTTAATTGTAATACAATGTGAATATTAACGTTTGTTTATGTTTACATAATTTTAAATCAATTAACTTTTTAAATAAAAATTATTTTTCACACCTGTGCATTTTTCGTGGTAATAAACCATTTCTTAAACAAAATGTATCAAAAGTTTTTTTATTTTTGTGTGATAGATAGTATGAAAATAGCTCAAAAAAATTTTCATTATATATAGCGTCTAAAAAAAATTTAACAAAAAAGCTACATTATTAAGACAGTTATTTTAGTAATTGAATCTTCTTTGATGAATATTACATGAAATCTGTATACTGGTTAAAAGCTACAATTATAGTTAAAGTTATTTTTGTACAATTATAACTTGTTTGTTATTAATTAAATTGATTAAAAATTTTTCTAAGCTGTTGTTGATTATTTGTTTTCAAATATCTTTGCAAAAAATAACAAACGAAACATAATCAATAAGTTAAGTGAATTGTTAAAATCTAGAAATGTTTCTAGGTGTTTTAAACATTTATAAAAATTAGAATAAACTAATACTGTTCTTAGTATTTAAACTGTTAAATACTTTATTACTATTTATATTTGCTAATTGTAACTATTCATATCACGAACTTTTATCATAGATAAACTGTTTAAAAAAGTCATGCGATCAAAAAAAAATATTTTTAATTTTTTATAATCAAGAGTGTTTGTCAAAATAAATACTAAGTAACTAATTTTTACTTAACACATCCAAAACACTTTAAAGTAGTTTGCGAATGTTTTAGATCAAAATACCACTTGAAAACTAATTATATTTGATTTTAAAAGATAAACTTGTTTGTAACTCGTGTAGCCACAGTAAGACATATGCTAAATGTTTCAAAGTTATGTTTTATATTAAAAATTATTTACGTTCAAAGATTTTGTTTATTATTTATTAAGCAAGCCAACAATAAAAATTAAATTATTTATAATTTTTTTAGGTTTTATATTTCATATTATTTTTTACGTCAGTAAAAAAAAAAACTATAAAAACAAAAGTTTGTTGCTCAATCTTAAGCAAATTTTTTTAAACTGGAAAACAGAACAAAAGATATTTAAAATATTTCTACTGTATGTCAATACATATAATGAGTACTTAATTTTGAGTCATGTTAATTTAATAATTTGCTTAATAATACGGCTGTTAAAAGACATTACATTTTATGATTTACACTATATTTTCGCAATCGTAAAACTATAAATTTACTTTTTTGCGTTTTAACATTATATTATACTTAAAACTGTAAAAAACCAATCTATAGTTACCTTAAATTAAAAATTACTTGAATAAAGAAGCAAATACAAATAAACAGTTTCTATTTAATTTCATACAACATTTAAGTTATTAGAAAGTTTACAAAAGGACTGCTAAAGTTTCATTATCAAAAATATTTGTTAATGCAACTAGCGCTTGACTAATTTGTACTTAAACTTTCCATATTTTTCAAAAAGCAAACGTTCTTTTGATAAGTTTTTTTGCTAGTTTATAAACCATGTTGTTCATTATGTAAAAAAATTTTAAACTACATCCTAGAATAAAACTATAGTAAGTAGAAACTAAACTGCTTAATTTAAATTTTAAAATAAGTTAACAAGTTAAAATATACTCACTAAACAGCTCATAACAAATTATTTAAAAATTAATTTAATTTATTAGTGTAATCGTAAACGTAGAAATATTAAAACATATGTGGTACATTTTCAAACCTTTCTCATATTTTCATTTATAACAACAAATTTATTTTAAAAACAATAACACTTCTGTTTTTAAAATAAATCAAAATAAGTTTGTTTCAAAGTTTGTTTTCTTTCTTAAATTGTTTACATTTAAAAAATTTGATTTTTAGGTATATTGATGTTCTTTTACACATTATTTTTTAGTTAACCAATATTATTGACTTTTTTTTGCTAGAACTTATGCGACTCACATATTGACAGCTATAGACAAACTAGATTAATAATGTTTTGTATCTAATAATATGCAGAAAGTTATGTTGTATGATTATTTTGAGATATTGTAATTTTAACTAGTCTCAAGTATACATACCAGGGACGTAGCTTGGTACGTTTCTGCTAATATGCAAATCTGCAGAAACGTTATACTAATGTGCGAAAAAACTTGCTTTTATGTCAGCTCGAAAAGACTCTGCTTTCTAAGCTTTTAGGTCATTTTAGTATTCATTTATACTTAGTTATGCACTTCTGAGAGATAATTTTCGCATATATGCACTCTTAAGCATTTTTGTGTCGTAAAAAATTAAACGAATTAAATACATCCGAATTGTAACATTTAGCCCGTTAAAGCTTCAATTTTTCAAAAAGCTGTATTGCAAAATTAATTCTAATGGAAGCTGTAGCTTCAAAAATCAAAATCATACAATTTTATGTTACAAAAATTTGCATAACTTGTTGTTACTAAAGACAACGTTAAATGTTTGACTTTCTAAACAATAAAAATTTGTGATTTTCTTCTACTTATTTTTAATGATTGTTTTCTGGGTTTACACAAGTGGCATGACATAAAGAGTCATAGGGGGTTTAGAGCAAAATAAATTGCTTTGTATACATTAATCACTCGTACTTCAACATTCCATTTTTGATATATTAACATAACTGCATATTTTCAGATAAAATTTATTAACATTAGAGGTAGTTTAAATAGCTGTGTTCCCGCTAGGACGTTATCACGCTTCAATTCAGATGTTTTAAATTTTGTAGATTCGTAACTTTTTTGAGCTAACAACGTCCCTGCACCATACGAAAGTAAAATTTTCGAAAGTTGTTTTTAAGTAGTTTTGTAACTGCATAAAAACTACTTAAAAAAAACTAAAAAAAATTTAAAATATAAAACACTAAACATTAATTATATAAAGTTTTAAATTCGTTGCATGTTTTATTTTTACTCATATTGAATAAATTAACTAGATTTTCAAAAGTTTTAACGTTGTAAGTTTTTACTAACATTAATTTTAGTTTTGTTTTTTCTTTCATTCATAGTTTTAAACGAGTAAATATCCTTAAGTTAAAACTATACTACGTTAACTTTTATTTAAACAATTTCTAACAATATATTTGATTAAATATTATTAGTTTATTATAAATATACTGAGCTTAATTAAAATCTAAACAATTAAAATAATTAAAACTACTATTATTTTTTAACTATTTATCGTAAATACGATTATCTGTGTTATTAAGTCATGTAAAGGTTTGTATTTTGAAAAATATATTTTTGTAATAAAACTCGTTAAAACATTTAGAAAAAATAAAAACTTTCCAAATAGCACTTTATCTTAACGTACCGAAGTAGAGTCTAATCAATTTTATATGGCTGTTTTTAATAAATATTTAAATTTCTTAGTTATAATGAAGTTTAGGCGTGTTCAACTTTAAAATAGTAATAGTATCAAAAAAGTAGTTTATTCATTTAAACTAATAATCTAAAAGCTATTAAAGTACAAAGCAGTATCATTAGATGACTTCGAGTGTCAATCTCTTTTTATTAAAACCAATCACTTTGAAACTGATCTATTTTAGCTTCAAGTTGATTTAAAAGTTTGTAGCTTTTAACTTATTGTACGCTTCTTTTTAAATTTGATTTAAACAAAAATTAAAATTGACTAATAAAATACTTTACTTGTTTAAAAGTAAATAAAAAACAGTTCATAGAATATATTAAAATTTTTAAATGATTTATTTGTAAAGTAAACAATCACTTCAACACTGATGTAAAAGTGTTTTTTTGAAGATATCTATAACCAATTGAATTACGTACAATACTTTTCTTAAATGTAGTAAAGTATGTAAAAAATAATAAATTAGATAGTTAATGAAATTTAACATAAAAAAAAAAAAAAACTTGTTTAAACTACATTTTGCGGTTGCATGAGTTTAAAAATTAAATTATTATTTTTTTAAAGAATTACACTCATTTATCATTAGTTTACTTAATGTTAAGCAAGTTAGGTATAGATTATTGTTATTTTTTTTACTTTTATACGTCGACTGAGAAAAAATCAAAATAATTTTTATATGAAAACTAGCAAGTGTCTTTATAACTTTTTAAAAAGAAATAATTTAGACCGCCAACATCGTTTATTGATGATAAGACCATTTAAGCAGCAATCTAGAGATTTTATTAACATATTATTTAGAGATTTTGAGTGTCCTATTTCAGTTGATATTTTTTGATTTCTAAGTAATAACATTAAAATTTAAGATTTTTATTTTTCTGGGAAATTAGTATTACAATTTATCGTATTTAATAATTTTTAAATTTACAACTAATTAAAGTTCCTTTTGTTAGTATTATAAATACGTCTTTAGAATGTAATAACTTGTAGATAGCTTAAATTCTATAATTTAAAAAGTCTTACGTTTTTATTTTAACTAAAACTAGCAAACTTTGATTAAGAAAAAGTTCAATAAGATGCTTGACGTTTTTATGATAATTTTTTTTTTTTTTGCTTTTTACCGTTCAATTTTAGTTATTTGTATTTGTGTTTAAGCGTAAATGTAACTATTTATTATTTCATTACTCCAAAATGTGAACTCATTATTCCTAATATTTAATAGTATTTCACGATTAACTTTCAAACATAAAAATCATTCAATGCTAATATTTTTCATAAATATTTAACCAATTATCAAAACATTTACACTTTAAAAATTAAAGAGTGTTTGTCTTATACTTAACGTTATTTGAATTACTTAGACTACGTTATAAAGTACGCAGTTTATTTAAAACATTATTTTGAAATACAAAAGCTATAAAAATAGAATAAGTGAATTTAATTTCAAATAGAAAAAAAAAATTATCAGCATGAAAGCTACGAATATACACTTAAAATAAATAAAATATTTCTAACGCATAATCAATTTTCAAACTACTTTACAAAAAATTTTATATCGAGCAGTTTATACGAGATAAGCTGTGAGATTATTGTTGCACGTATAGTTTAAAACTTAAAATAGAGTATATGCTGTATTTCAGATTAAAACAAAAAGAAAAATTTATAAGTTTGATAATATTTACGATAATTCAGTATATAGATACTTTTGTACAAAGTTTATTACTTTATACAGTGTTAACAACATTTCTTAAAAAACTCCAATGTTTTAACATTTTTTTCTTAGCAACAGGAACTAAAAGATAAAGAACAAAATAACATCATAAACAGAAGCTCTGCATTCTGAAGTTTAATATAATTTTTAAAATAATTTCTATTATCAATTTTGTTTAAACAAAAAATCTAAAGCTCGCGAATTATTTATTTAATGTGTTTAATGACAACTATAAAGTTCTGTAAGAGTTAAAGTATATTTCTTTTTTTTTCAGTTGGTTTTAAAAAAAATATATTTATACTTGTTATATGTTTTAAAAGATAATACAGTTCGAATAAGTTTGTTATTGTTTAATTTATAAAAAACTAAAACAAAACTAAAACTTTAGTAAAATATTTCAAGTGGTTTTGAATAGTTCACATAAGTAACTAAAAGTTGAAAAAATATTTTTTTATAGGAGTGTAATATTTACGCACCTAGAAATGAATCAATTTAATTTGAACAAATCAACCATGTCTTTTTTGAAATTGTAATATGATGTTTTTATTTGTAAAATCAATCAAAAGCCACTAAAAAACTAATTATATCAAATGTTTATAGATATATACAGTTTCTATTTATTTAGACAAAAATTAAATTAACAGTCAAATTATATTTTTAAAATCTAAAACAACTGTATTTTATACTTAAGAATAATATATTTAGCTAACTGTTCTCTATAACTACACGGTTGTCTACTAATAGTATTAACTTAATTTGATGTTTACCAGTTTTACAAGTTTACTAAAACATTTTCAACAGCATTAACACTTCATTAAAATTAGTTTGTTTGAATTTTTAAGCTTATAAATTCAAAGTAACTTTAACAATGTGCATTTGTAAAAATAAAGATTCATGTTTAAAATATTCTATATCAAAAACGTTTAACACAAACTGTGTGGAGATAAAATAAAACAACTGTATAGAGTTATAGACTAAAAACGTTATTAAGTCTTTGTATACTATTCTTAGTATACTACTAGATAAGGGTTGCTACTTTTAAACTACTTGACCATAGTTTAACATAAACATTGTTCACTTTAAACACTTGAAAAAATATCAATTTGAAAAAAATATTCTACATTATTTTTTTACTCTATAGTGTCTTTATTAATATTTTTATAAAGTATTTTTTTCAGTGTAAATACAAAATTTATTTTATTACTAATGCATTGCAGTTCAAATTCTTAAACTATACAAGCTTAAAAATTAATTAAACTCGGTGTTAATTTTTTTTTTAAATGCAATTTACGTTTAAAAAACTACTTGAGTATATATTCGGTGAAGATAATTTTAAAATAAAACTTATACTTAAATCAGTATTTTAATAAATATTGAAAAAGTATATTACGTAATTCTTATTCAACTGTGCCAGATAAAACAAATTTTAGCACACCTATAAAAATTAAAATTATTTAATTAATAACCTAATCATAAAGTAAAACAAATTAACTATGATAACATTGTATTATTTTTGATCAATTGTTTTTTGTTGCTTTTGACATAACTAATTTCAAATATTTTGTTAAAAATAATACTCAAAGTTTCATAAAAATACCTTAAACACCTAACTTTTAGTAAAAGTTGTTATTGCTTAGATATCGGTATTTGTTAAGCACTAATCAATGTAAAAACAAAGTTTTTTAACCAGGTTTTAACCACTTTCAAAACATTAATATTACATGTTCTTAAACTCAACCATACTACTTTATAAAGGTTACTTGTCGTTTTAAATCCAAAATAATAAATATTTATAGTTTCTATATCTCTTTTTAAATGTTTTTTTTGAAAAAGATATAGAAACCATAAATCTTAAGTTAACAATGTGAATAAAAGGTATGCAATAGATCTGGCAATCTTTATCTTAATAGAATAACACAGATTTAAAAAAAGATTAAGAAAACTTGAGCAGATCATAATCAAAGTTCTATATTAAGTGTAGTTACAAACTTTGTAACGTATAAAATATCTTAATATTATAGTTTATTAAACGATGCATTTTATTCTGATGTTGCTAAAAGTTTGATTGATACTTTCATTTTATATTAAAAATACTTAAATAAAGTTATATTCAAAACTTCAGACTAAATTTAATAAAAATTAGTTTACAGTCAAAAGTTAATAAGCAATGAGTATAATTCAGATACATCTAATTTGAGTTAGTTGTAAAAAATTAATTTTTTTTTTTGTTGTTAATAAGACCATTTTTATAAAAGAAACCCATTAAAAAAACAAGTGATTTCAGTTGTAATTAAATACAGAGTATAATATTACAACAAAAGTTTTTGTCGATAAGAAAAATTCGTTAACTACGAGTATCAATTAAATTTTGAAACAAAGGTGTTAACAGAGGTAACAGAGGTAATAGTCTAAATGCTAATTTATTTTAATAAGAATTACTATTTACTGTTATTTATATTTTTATAGTTTTTATTTTTATGTTTATATTAAAAAACAATAAGTTATTATATTTTTTTTATAAGATGATATTTCTGTGTAAAAATAACGTCTTGACTCACAAAACAAAAAGTTGAAACTTAAATTTAAGTGTTCCTTTAACATATTAAATGCATTTTATTGTTTGTGTTGTTCTTGATAAATACTACTCAAAAGCACTTAAGTTGTTTATTTATATGTTTAAACAACTTTAAACGACAGCTTTTTTACTAAAACTAGCAAATAAACTGGTGGCTTGTTTTTTAATGTTTATTATTAGAAGTTTTCCAATTTTGTATATATTAAATTCAATTAACATTAAATATAACTTAACAAATGACTACAAACTATTTTAAAGTTTTCTTATCTTGAAGCGTTTTTCAATTGATTCTCTGACTAATACTCTTTTTTCTGACATTTAATTTCTTACCTACAAAATTTACTGTCTATGAATAGTTTACTATAAACTTGTCAAACACTATTGGTTTTAGTTTGCCTGAACTATTTTTAGTTTTTGTATGGAATATAAAATTTAACATCTTTGATTTTATAATTTTACAACTGAGTTACTTTTTTATTAATCGTTAAAGGTTTGCATACACAAAAAAAGTATACTATTTATTAACATTACGACTACTAACAGTTGTATTATTAGGACTACGCTTTAAATTTAAGCACAACAACTAGTGTACAGTGTTTCACAAGTATTTTTAAATATTATAGAGTTAAGATCTTTTCGATTTTAGACTATATTGTTTTTTGTATAGTTAAATTAATATAATATTTTGTAAATATATCCAATAAAATTTAAAACATCTTGCAATATCAAAATCGTTGCTTAATTGAACAACAATGAGCTGATATTCAAGTTTACAATGTAAAGTTCATTACAGCTTTATTGCAGCAAAAACCAAACTGATGACATTGGCATTTTATAGTACTTTTGTTTTCTTTACTCTGCTACAACAGTTTAAAGTTGTACGATAAATTATACAGAAAGACGAAATAATATTAACATAATATTTCAAACAGTCAACTTTAAAGTTTCGATGGATGATAAATTTCGCCTTGAAAATTATCGAGTTTTTGGTAATAAACTTTACATTTCCACAATGCTTGACAAATAGCAAACATCGTAGCAAAATTCATAGCAGAAATTAATTTTTATGCGCCAAATTATGCGGGTAATAGTAGCATCAATGGTTACTATAGTAACATTTCGTACTCTTGTATTTACTTTTTCTATAATTTTTACTAAACTATAAAATTACTAAACTTTCTTAAAACTTCTTTCAGGCTTAACTCGTAAAACTAGTACATTTATACTTTAAAATTTAAAATTTGCATTTTCATATATTAAATACTATTTCAATTGCAAATTAGAAAAAAATCAGGCGTGTGAAGTATATGTATAAAACAAGTTTGTTATGTTTAAACAGTTTGTTTATAATGACAAGTTGTTATATCAGAGGTTATCCTGTTGTGTATTAAAAGTTTAAGTGGGAGAACAGTAAAAAAAAGTAGCTTTATATTATTAAACATCAAACTTTTTTCATTACCGTTATTTTAATAACGAAATTAAATGAGTTTAATTAGAAAACATAGTTTAGCTAGATGAGACATGTTAACATTATAAACAAGCAACTTATAAGATAAACAAAAAAATAGATTTGAAAATTTATTTCTGATCCTAGTTTAGTACATTTTTAATATTTTCAAAAGTTTTAATTAAAATTTAATCTTAAATCAAATAAATTCGTAGTTATATTTTTTTGTTTCTAACTTGAAGAATATGGTATTAAACATCTAAATCATTATGGGTGAAGAAAATATAATATAACAAACAAAAACGTTAAAGGCATAAAGATTTAAAGTATGAAAAAATTATAACATTAACATTTTTCGTTTAGTACCAGTACTTGCTATAAAAGTTGTCGTTATTATGTTTAAATTAATATTTTTAAATATTTTGAAAAACTTTCTAACTTTGAAACAATTTTATATGTAAGCTTCTAAAGCACTAATAAAATATATTGCGTTTTAAAGTTTAAAATATACTATTCTTTAATTAACTAAGACTATATTTAAATTAGTTTCTAATATACAACTTATGTCTTTTTTAAGTTTACTAATAATAAAAGCTTTAAAATAAACAAAAATTTTAGGATATGTATAGTGTTTAAATAGATAAATGTGTATATAATAATAGTGTACTAAAATAATGATTAAATAAACGAAATTACTTTCCAAAGGGCCCACTTAAAGGGTTTTAAAATAAATTATTGTAAATATTTAAATTTAAGAAAGAACAGTCAAATTATTCATAAAAACTTTAAACATGGTTCAAATATTTGCAATAACTGTAATAATATATATATATAATTTGAACAACAGAACTATAATATACTAAATAAAAGTAACACCTATGATTGTATCGGAAGACAGGTTAATAGATACGTATATAATACGTTCTAAAAACAAATGTGTTACAAGTTAGTACGCTTTGAAGCATGGCCTTATGCTTCATAAATGTTGACAACTAATGACAAATTCTAACTATCCTTTGTTTCTACCTTAGTTTTTGTTAGCTTTTCTAGCTTTTAAAAAGTATTATTTAAAACTATAATTTAATTAAGTTCTACATAAAACATTTACACAAAAAATATTTCATAAATAACTATAAGTTATGAAACACAGTTGTAGTGATATATAAATTAATGAAATTTTACGATTTTGAATGTTTACTATTTTTTATACTTGTAAACGTGAACAACAAATATTTTGAAAAATTATTTATGCACTGTTTGATTATATTACATAATAACATTAAAAGAAACTTAGTAATTGTAGTTAGCTTTTAGTTAAATAATTTTTTTGTTAAAACAATTCAAATAATCTAAAAACACATCTTAATATTTTTTGATTTTAAAAAGTGTTGTAGCTACAGTAAAATAAAAATAGAACTACTCATATATTTTTTATCTTAAAGTTTTTAATTGTAGTTCAAAATTAGTTTTAAGTTTAAGTCAATTTTAAAACATTGTTAGCTAGATTTTACAATTATTAGGATTTTTAAATTCGCTAAGATGTACATCAATGAGAAATACGTTTGATTTTTAGCTTATTAAAGTTTGACTAATAAGTTAAGAAATTTTATTATTTAGCAAACATTTATCAACAATAATCAACAAAGCATATGACAATTTTAAAAGATATAAATCTAATATGAATATGTGTTGTATTAAATCTAAAACCAAAAAAGTTGTAACATATTTGCGGTAAGCTAAAATTAGGTTATAAGTTATCTGTAAACAACAGACATAATTACTTTTTTAGTGGCTTATGATTGATTTTATAGATAAGAACATCATTTAACCACTTCAAACAAGACAAATTTGATTTAAATTAAATTATTTTTTTGTACATAAAATTAAATATTTTAAGTGAACCTCTTTTACGCTTTTAACTACATTTTTATTCAACAGAAAAATAATTTAAGTATTGTTATACAGCTTAGTTTTTATTTTGATCGTTGGTAAAACTAAAAACTTAATAATGTTTTAACTTTTATTTTTAAACTAAAATAATTTTGAACATATAGTTTAACGATATAGATTTAACTAAGATTTAAGTTTCATTTATAAACTTGTTCAAAATATTTTTTTTTGTGTTCTTCATTTAATATTCTTTATTAGAAAAATATTTCGGTGCTCTTTCTACAAAACTAAGATGGTTGGTTTACTACTAACCTAAAAATGTTTATCGTTTTTAACTGCTACGAAAGCGATTTTATATTGTTTGGTTTCTAGTGCGCAAAGTATCAAAAAACAAATTGAACAATGCTATACACCTCGACATCGACTACAATTGGTAAAAAGTTTATGTAAATAATCTAACAGTATTTTGTTTTGTGCTTAAAATAGTTCAGTACCTACTTATGTATGTTTGCTGTAGTACGTGCTGTAATATTTAAACAATTTTTTCTATTTTTTACAATTTACGTTCAATAAAAAACTATAAAGAACTTAATATTTGAAAATTCGCTTTTAAAATCATAATTTCTTCGAAATTAATTTCATAGCTTTTTGTTGTTTAAGTTGTTCACACTAATTAAAATTCCGTTTATTTATTCTTTTTGTGTTGCTTAGACTTTTTTTTTAGTGTTAGTTTACGTAATAACAACCAAAACTTTTTTTTTTCAACAAGTATAGTTAGTAATGAACCGTTTCCTTTTCTAGAATATTAAAATACTAATATGTACTACAGTTAAAAAAGATAATAGTAATTAAAAATAATATTGAAATTATTATAAAATACTATTTAACGTCATAATACGGTAAAAATACGTATATAATTTATGGTAAACTAAGAACTTATAACAATGAAAACTTTTGTTAATGTTTACAAAAAAAAACTAGTTTGTTAAAAGATGTTGTATTGGCTTACAAATCCAAAATTTCTAAAAACTTTACGACGCTAAAATATCAAAATTGTGTGCTAATTTAAACTTAAAACAGCCGTTTAAACAGTATACTTATCAACAAACGTTGTTGGCAGTCTATATAGTTTCTTTTAGTTACAATGTCTTTTGCTTATTTAATGGAAAGTATGTTTCTACTTATAATTCTTCAGATACTAAATGAGAGCCATAGTATATAGAAAAACAAAAACTAAACATTGTTTTATAACTAATACTTATTAAGCTATTATTAGTTGGCGTTAATTTAATGTTCAACAAAAAAGTATTTTCGAATTCACGCAACTGAAAGAGTAATGTTAATGTTTATTTTGTAAGACTACTTATCTATATTATAAATAAAATCATACATGTTTTATCCTTTTACGGTTTAATTTGTACCTTAACACAAGTTACATATATGTTGTAATTCAATCACACTTACAGATGTTTATTACATCATTTAAACTTAATATTTACTTGTTGAGTTAAATTGCTGACCAATAACAGAAATTATACTTAACTTTAAATGTTGTGTGTGTTCCTTTAAACGTGTAAAGTTTTTTTTTTATTTTACTTAAGTTGTATATTCAAATTAAGGTGATAAAAGCGTAAATTTCAAAAGACAAAAAGTCACAACTTTACAAATTAAAATAGAGCTAAAATAGATCAGTGTTGAAACAACTCGCTTCAATATTTTTTATCAATAATAGAAGTCATCTAATGATACTTTACCGCTTACTAGGGTTTTTTATTGTAGTTAAAAAACTATTTTTAGAGGAGTACATTTATTTTTACCTTTAACACACTTAAATTTTATTATAACTACGAGTTTGAGCTTTAAAATGTATAAATAGTGCATTTTAGTCAGCTTTTATTAAAAAACAATAAATATTAATTGAGATTGATTAGATTTACTACGATACCTAAGGCTAATGTGCTATTTTAACAGTTCTATTTTGACTTCAAATTCTACGAAATTTTGGTGACCAAATTTACTTTGAAAAATACCATGTAATTTAAAAAACACAGACATTTTTAATTAAGTTCAAGGTCGTTAAATCTAAAAGAGTTTATTAATTATGCTGTATTGTTAGTTTTTTTATTAAGTTTTTATTATTTTTAAAAAGCTATTTATTTAGTTTTAAAATTAATGTCGCCTAAGCACAGTTTCAAACTCAAATATGAATGTTTGTATTTAAGAATTAAATTTATAATTTAAAAAATAAAATGAAATTAATGTTTCTAAAAGAGTTACAACGTTAAAATTTTTTGTAATACGTCAAAATAACAAATTGATATTTATTGTAAAAAATTTAAAATTTTAACTTAAAGATAAACTTTTTATAAAATCTTTTTAAAATTTTATACTAAGCAATATCAAAAAATAAGGTTTAACAATTTCTTCTAAACAACTTTTTTGGTTTATGCATTTAAAACACGTAAAAAAAAATTAACGATAAGTAGATGAAAAAATGTACATATTTATAATTTTGCTATTTTGACAGACTTATTTGATTTAATCAGTTATAATTAGAATATATTAGTACTAATTAATAACTTTTAATAACAGTACATAAAACCTTGTTTCATTCATTTATAGAGTTTTTTTAGTTCTAGATTATTGCATAACGCATAAAATCTGTGTTGAATAAAAAATTTTGAGTTTGAAATTGGTTTTTTAATAATTATACATATATTTACAATAACTACTTTGAGAATACAATTGTAATATAAAATAAATTAAGTGAGTATAAACAATAAAATATTTTTCACAACAAATCAGAATTATTAAAACTTGAACTCGGAATTTAGTTATTGTTATTTTTATTGTCGTTACCTATTCTAAACTTATCTTATGAATAAGAAAATATACGGTTAGATAGTTTTAGAAAAACTTTAAATAAAAAAAAATTACAAGTAATATAGTTATCTAACATTAATGTCTTTTATATAAATTTTATCAATATTTTCACAGTTAACAGAGCTCAAAAAAAATAATAAACTAAATCAGAAAAAAGAAAAAAACTAACGGCATGTATTAAAATAACAACATATCAAACTCAGTTTACTAAAGTTCAACTTTTTTGAAAATCAACGTCTTATTTGATAAAAAATCTATACCAAGGTTACCCAGTAGTAAAGAACTTATTCATATTTTATTATTTATGGAATTTAGAATGAATTTCAATTATAAAAGTATACAAAAAAAAAGGTAAAAGTAGTTAATAATGTATTCAGTTAGAAAAAAGTTAAAAGTCAAGACTGTACTTAAATGTGATAAGCTTGTACTTAAGCTAAATATTAAAGTACTACATAATGTTATAGTTAAATTAACGTTATATTAAAAGAATTTGAAAATAAATAGAAAAGTATGCAGAGCAGTATTAAACTTTGAAGAATGAAGTAAGGTGCACTATGAGAGAAAATAAATTAATTGCACAAAATAAATTATCGAGTAAGTTTAACAAAACTTTAATCTGAAGTAATTTAATGGCGATTAAACATGCGGACTTTCAATTGCTTGTGGTTTCAATAGTAATAAAGCGAGTGTTATTTTACAAAAGGCGTACTTCTGTAAATAGAAGATTAAGTATTTACAAGTTCAAGTACAATAGAAATTTAATTGTAGACTAAATTGATTTAAATAAATTTGACTTTAAGTTCTACTTTACCTTACTTTAAATTTATTAAAAAACAAAGCTAAAAACTTAAAAAACTAAAGTTTGAAAATTTATCTAAATTTATAACAACTAGAGTCTAAAAATTATAAATTAGCTACTATACTAATGTTAATTATATTGAATAAGGTTTTGTAATTTAAAAAAGTAAATGTCTGTTGAAGCTGAAATTAAAGCATCGGTTGAGTCCTCTAAAATTTGAAAACAGCTGAAAGAAAAACTGATTGCAATTGGTAGTAAGAAGGACAATGAATTTAGTCGTTTTCAAGCTGAGATGCTTAAATTGAAGGAAGATTATAATGAAAAAAGTAAAATCAGCAAAAATAACATTGATCAGATACTAAAAGATAAATTCAGCTGTAACAAAACATTGATGCATAGTAAGAGAATTGACAATATAGAAAATAGAATTACAGAATTACAAAAAAGTTTCTCAGAATTTAAGTTTGAATTTTCTTCTAAATTCAACAAGTTGAAACTAACTTTTCAAAATATGATGATGCTATGCATAAAAGTGAACCAACAGAAATTATCACAAACATTAGTACCAAATTAAATTTAGTAGCAGAAAAAGTAGAGGCTGAAAATGAACAGAAACTGAAAGATAAAAGGGCATTAAATGTCATAATACTTAACATTCCAGAAGGTAAAAGTCCAACTAATTTTGCACTAGAAAAATGCAAAAATGATCTAAAAATTATTCAACAAGTATTAGGAGAAAAAAAATGAAAAAAGAAGAGTTTAAGTCAATTTATCGAGTTGGTAAGATTGCAGATAACAAAGTCAGACCCATTATAATCAAATTAAAGATTTAGCATCCAAACACAGACTGTTAAGGCTGAGAGATTTGAAATAGTTTAATGGTGAACTTGAATCAAAAGTCTACATCAACCCTGACAGAACTTTCTTGGAAATTGAAGCATTCAGAGCCTTGAGAAAAGAAGTTAAAACAAAGCAAGTCATCGCTGTTGAGAAAAAGTTGAACATAAAATATGTTATAAGGAACAACAAGATAGTTGAATTAACAAGACTGCCCTTTCGTTACCGATCCCAGGATATCTGGGATTAGTGGAGGAAATCGTGAGTCAACAGATATAAATTTATTAACTGATAGGATTAATTTTAACGTTAACAAGTTTTCCTGTATAAATTGTAACAACAACTTTTTAAAAGTTGGTTACACTAATATAAGATCAGTTTTAAATAAATTTTATATTTTAGAGAAGTATACAAATTTGAATAATATTGATTTTTTTTGACTGAAAAATGGTTGACTAATAAGGTCAACGATGCCACAGTGTGTCCTTCTAACTATAACATTTACCGAAATGATAGGTTTAGTAGGGGTGGAGTAGTTGCAATCATTTTCAAAAAATCGCTTAAAGTTATTAAAGTTAAAAACGGTTCTATCTCTACTAGCAAAATAAATTTTGAATACCTATGTGTAGATGTAATTTTAAAAAAGATAAAATAAGAATTTGTTGTGTCTACCTTCCTCCACTGTCTGCGAGATGCGCACTGACTGTTCAAAATGTAATTAAAATGATTAAACTGGTTTTTCAAAAAGAGTGTTCTTTTATATTCTTGGGGATTTTAATATGCCAAACATAGACTGGAGAATTTCAGCACAGATTTCAATAAACCCCATGAGTTCTTACTTAGTTTTTGTCCTTGTACATGAGTTATAGTGGAGTATCACAAGGTGGTGTAGTTGGTCCCCTTCTTTTTTTAATTTATATTAATGATATTTGTTTAAACATTGATATTAAAAGTGAGTTAAGCTTAATTGCAGATGATGCCAAAATCGTTAGTCAGTCAAATATTTAATTACAACTATCTTTAGATAATATTTACATATGTTTAAAAAAAAGAAAGCTAAACTTAAATCCTAGCAAATGTAAAATTCTAACCATTTACAAAAAAATCTTCTCCAACTGACCTCTTAATCAATAACACCAAGTTACCAGAAATTAAAGTTTTTAAAAATTTAGGAATTTATATTTCCGAAAATTTAAAATGGAATGAACATATTAACTATTTATATAAGGTTGCACAAACTTCATGTTATCAAGTTTTACAAAGTTTTTAAACTAATTCTGCTTCAATTCTGACAAAACTATTTAAAACATACGTTCGCTCTAAACTTTAGTTTAATACTCAAATTTGGTCCCCCTATTTAAAAAAGGACATTTATAAAATTGAATCTGTGCAAAGGAGTTTTACCCGTCTTTATTTGTAATCGTTGCAACATATCTTATGGCAAATATAAAAGTTTTTTTAACCAGTTTTTTAGTTTTTCCCAAAATAAATATCAACTAAGAGGAAATAATTTGAAAATAAAATGTAAACATGATTTTCAAAACAGTCAGTGACAAGGCGCATTTTTTCACAGAGCAAAAACTATGTGAAACAGACTACCTCAGGATATAGTATCTTGTGAGGGGATTGAACAATTTCGTTTAAAAAGCTAAAAAGATTTGATTTCAATACAATTAATATCAGTAAAATTTACTAATTTTCCACTAGAAACAAAAGAAAAAAATATTCTTTTTCCTACGCCTCCCTCCTACAAACAATTAGTTTACTTTTATTTATTTTGTAACTATGAATTTTGTTTTTTAAGCGATGATTTTAGACAAACTTCTTTATTGTGTGTAACAAATAATATATAAGTTTGAATTTTTTGAATTGAATTTTTTTTATTTAGTTCATTTGTATAACATATTGTGTTTAACTTGTGCTTTTATTTAAATTATGTTTTAGTACATATATAATATTTAACTTAAAGTGTTGAATATAAGTTTATTTTCTTTTTCTCTTTTTGTGTGTCCTGTTTAAGTGGCTCAGGTTTTGATGCCTGAGTCCAACAATGCACAATAAACAATATAATAATAATAATAATAATAAATCAATTTTTTTTTGTAATTTAAATATCAGTACTTCAGTTTTTTATCAATAGCTGATGTACTCTAAGACTATATATTACTTAAAATTTAATATTTATATTAATGATGAAAGTTAAACAGAACTTAACTGTATATTTTTTAAAACCGTAAACGATTGTAAAAACCAAAAAGATTTTTTTAAATAAATTTATAAGTAAGTAGATTTAAAAAAATAAGCACGATGAAATTTTCTGCAATTAAAGTTATTATTATAAAAATACAGAAATAAAGTTAATATACAACGTTGCCATACTTTTTATATTTTTTAAATGAAAAATCAAATATAAATACTTCTTTTATACAATACCGGGTTTTTTTAAGACAGATTCTAAATTTTGTCTATTAAGGAATTACGAAACATTAAACGATTAAGTTTTACAAAAAAAAAACAGTTTTATGGTATAAATTTTTTTAACGGAAAAATTCAAGGATAAACGGTTAAATTCAAACTTTAGCTTTTCAAAGAACATAAAATTAATTAGTTTGATTTATATAAACGAAATAACGGAAGCTTTTGAGATGGTGTGGTAAGTTGTTAAAACTAAAAATTTGAAATACTAGATGAAATTTTGTTTGTTCAGTTTGGTTGATGAATTATAATATGTAAATTTAATTGCTTTTAATAATCAGTTACTTAATTTCTAACTAAATTGAGTTACGTAATTAAATTTACCAAATCGTTTACTTTATATTTACTTTGTAACATATGTATGTTATTGATTGTCAAAAAAACTTAGCTTTCATAAAAACCATTCAAAATACTTTGTGTCAGTTTAAAGTTGTTTTTTTGTTGAATAATTATTTTGTAAAACAAAAACTAAAAAACGCGTATAGTTTTAAGGTTTAATCTATTGGTTGATTAAAAAATTATTTAAAAAAAAAAAATTAACTAAAAGAGTAAGCATATAAAAAAACTTTATACAAAAAGATACATTAATAAAGAAAACATTGATATCTTTAAACAACCCACATATTAATAATTTTATAATTAATAAAATTTTAGTTAAGAATTGTATAAAAAGTTATTTACTGTTTGTACATTTAGCTTGCTAAACTAAAAGTGAAATGATTTTTTAGCAACAGTTTGAAATTTTAGTTTTAAAACTTTCTGTGTAATTTTCGTTATGTTTCATTATTTGCTTACATTCTTTTTATTATGTTTAAGTTTTGCTTAATTTTTAAGTCACAAGGATGAACTGCATCTAAAATGAGTTTATGTCAAATAAACTTTACTTAATTTTATCTTGTTTAAAAAAACTTTTAGAAATTATTTATTTATGCTAAAGTTCAAACGATTTTTATGTATTAAATCTAAAATAATGTAATTAAGTATGGTTATTAAAACTAAGTAAATGCAGCTCGGAATAAAATAAGGTGTGAGTAAAGCAAAATTCTTACTTAAACAAATTTAAAGCTGTTCCTAATTAAGACCATTCCAATTCAGAAAAATAATCCGACTAACACTTACCTAAGGTCAGTACTCCCTAAATTTAATATTTAAAAACATCCTGCTGTAAAATATTTGGCAGCTTTTTCAAGTTAAATTGAAGATTTAGTTGTATAATTGACAGTTTTCGATTGAATTAGATATAAGATTGCTACTTACATAGATCAAAAACTTTCAAGGCCGGAAAGTTCAGTTAAATAATATGAATTTCTTTTTTGAAAAAAAATTTGAAATCATTGTTTGTCATTCAAATTTTTAACACCTCTTTAAAACTTTTTCATTTAAACTAAATTAAATAAATTCTAAATTTAAATTACTACTTTAAAATGTTTTAAAAAATAGCTAAAATTAACTTAGTAAAAACGCCTTCAAGAAAAATAAATCAGTATACTTGTTTAATTAAACGTATTAGTAACAATATAATTTTTACATTACTTAAATATTCAGTATTGGTTTTTTTATTTGTGGGTTAAAACTTTTACTGTCAAAGATAGATTATTAGTAAACCGTAAAACAAATTAACAAGCTTTACATGCAGTAATAGTGTAAATGGCTGAAGCAAATTGTGTAAAGTTTTGATTTTTTTTTATGTATAGACAGCTAAACATTTATAAAATGTTTTGATCAGTTATTTAAAAGAAAAGCTGTAATTGAGTAAAATTAAAAAAAAAACTGTTTTTAAGTTAAATCAGCTTGAAATATCATAACTATTTGCCTAATTTATCGACAATAAGTTGGTATTTAAGTTTCTGTAGTTTTTATTGCTGCTTTATTATATAGCAAATGTCAAAAATGTGTCAATTACATTTTACCATATTAACACATTTACTCCTCTGTCAACAGTTAAATTGGATTTTGAGGGCAGATTAAACTTTATAAGAAACTATATTTTTTTCTGTAAGCGTTGTGAATGTAATTATTTAAAATATCATATTTGACTTTTTATAACGTTAATCTAACGTTTTTGCAATGTACGTCAACTAATAAACATTTTAATAAATTTTATGCACCGAATTTTGCGGTTAATATTAGAATTTGTGTTGCTACAGTAGCATTGTTTATCAGTTTTTTTTTTCATGACAATTCACCAGTACATTAAATATTAAGGATTTACTATTAAATTTTAGTCTTTTTCTTAACTTTTGACGTTTTATTAAAGTTTCTTTTTTTAGTTAATTTGATAACATATATGTAAACTTCTTAAAAAAGTTTTATTTTTAACAGTTATATAAAAAAAAATTATTTAATTTAGTTTTGCAATAGTATAAAGCTTTAAGAACTAAAGCGAAGCTGTTTTAATTCTTATTTAAAAGTATTATGTTTCTAAAAAATCTGTAATTTTGTATAAAAAGCAAGATGTTAATTTGTTATACCCTAAGTTAAAATTCAAATAACGTAAATTCTGTCCCAAAAACGAATTATTCAAGACATCTAGAAAATCTTAAAGATTATAGCATTAAAAAGTGTGTATTTATTTACCTTAATGACTGGTGGATAGCCTAAGTTTACAGACAAATTAAATCATTGTATTCAATATCAAAAAGTAGCCTAGTACGATTTAAACTTTTGTTAAGAAAGTTATACTATTAAACCGACCAAAAAAACTATTGGAAATTGAACCATCAAACGTAAGTACTTGTTTACTTGAATACATCCACAAGTGACAGTAAAACATAAACCTATTTCCAGTCTTTACGTAACGCAGAAACAAGTTTGCAAAAACCTTAATCAAAAAATAATTACAAATTTCTCTACCGTTTTAATTAAACTTAGGTACTGTTACTATATTCGATTTACTTAGCTTGTAATATTGCAAAATACTAGAAAAAATGATAAAAATTTCTCAGTTTTACAATAATGATCGCTCTTAAAGAGGTTGCAAATATTTTTGTTGTAAAAAAATTTAAGTAGTCTTTTTTTTGTTCAAAGATAGTTTTCTATTTAAAAACCACAAAACAACTTTGTTACTAAAATACTTAAGGAATGAAATCGAGGACTACGAAAATCTTCAAAACTGGTTTTGCATTAGCTATTGATAGTTGAGAGACATAAGGTTTTGCTTTAAAACGTAATGCTTAAATAGCATTCAGTTGACTAAAATGTTATTGTAAAGAGCATAAAAATATTTCAAACTATATTTCGGTAGAACAATCTTGCTATTGGATTGAACGTATCAAGAGAAATTATTATTTTTACCTATACAAAGAGGTCATTAGATTACTTTCTGAAAATTATATTAGTGTCTGTATTTTTATATACAGTATTTGTAAAATAAAGTTTTTTCTTTTTATTTTCATTGTAGTATATATTTAATTTTAAATAACAAATCGTTTAAATAGTTTTGGTTATGAATTACATTTTGCTTAATTTTCATATATTTTAATTAAGTTTTTTCTTTATGTAAATTATGTCACGGAGATAGAATTGAAATGTTTTTTATAATAACTAGTTTTTACTTTACTACATTTTGTTTGAAAGTTTAAGTGATTTCAATAATAATGTATTACACAATTATTAGATTATGGATTATATATAAACGAACGAAAAAAAATTAAACAATGATTTTAAGAATTGAGTAATTTTAATTTGAAATAAGAAGTCTATATAGAGCAAAATCAAATTTTAAGGTTTATCTAACTAAGGCTATTAAAATTCATAAAAAAAATTCTCTTGCATTTTATCAGTTTACTTGGTAAAAACTTTTTAGTTTAAACATCAAGATTTAATTATCAATGATTGATTTTTATAGCAAAAAAAAGAGAGAAAGTAAATAAATTTTTTAAGCAGTATAGACTTGTTAATAAAATTAAAAGGCTAAATAAAGCTTATACAAACCTTGAAAAATTATAATTAAAAGGGTTAATAGTTATAGAAAAAATATTTATATGTAGACAACTTTTTATTATGTTCTAACCAGCTGTTAACATCAAGAATATATGCTTAAACGAACGACAATAAGTTGATATTTAGCTTTACATTGTAGCAGCCATTGCAGCTTTATTGTAGCAAATGTCAAACTAGTAACTTTGATATAAGTCAAGTTTACCCTTTGTTTTTTACTGTTGCACATCATGAAACTTAAGTTTAAGATTATGTTAAACTGCATAAATAGCTGATATATGTTTTAGTTGTATTATAAATTGTTTATTTTTTGTTACAGTTTTTAAGCAACAAAATAATGTTTTCTTAATGTTATTTTATTATCAACTTTTATTACTTTTTACGCGAAAAATTATGCGGTTAGTGGTAGCTTTAGTGGTTGATATAGTAAAACTGTTTATCAATAGTTATTTAATGAAATTTAAACTACTTTTAGTTTTGTGTACGCTATTTTTTACTTTTCTAAACTTTAATTAAATTTTAAATAATATTAATTATAATAATCTAATTCATTTTGAGTCAAAAGTAAAAAAAAGTTGATTTTAAAAGTAACTATATCATAAATAATTAACTGAATTAATTATTTTTGAAAGAAATTATCTTTGATCTCATAGTTTAATAAAGTTAATAAAACAAAATTATAGTTTTTTTGCAATATATCTGGCCAAACATGTTTAATTATTAGAAATATCACCTCTTTATAAAACTAACACATCTTCAATAATTAGCTTGAAAACTGTTTTACTTAATATTTTTCATGTTATTAGTTATTAGGCTAACACGAAATAGTATTATCTTATTTATTGATTAGAGCATGCTTTGTAAAAGAAAAATATAAACGAAAGAGATTGTTTTTATTTTTTTTAGTTTTGATTATTAAACTTAAATGTTTAACAATGGAAAGTTTTATTCTTTGTATTATTAGAAATTTTATAAGTTTGCGTACTAAATAGTAGTGTGAAATTTCAAGCTTTTTTTTTTTAAATCTAATAAAAAAAAAAATTATGGCAAAACTAGACCAGTCTAGACGTAAAATGAACAAATTCTCTTTGCAGAATATTTCCAATTTTTTTGTTGATCTTTCTATTATATCGAAAGACTAACATTAATTAAAACTTTATAACAAGTTTATAATTAAAATTGAAGCTTTTAACATTTATATTTAATCCATCAAAATACTTTTGTTTCTAAAAATTAAAAGAATCTAAATAAATATTTAAGTGAGTCTCTAAAACTAGTTGTTCTTAGCTGTAAATAGTTATATAGCATAAGGTCTAGCATCAAAAAATATTGTTAATAGCACTATTTGACTAAAACATTGTTGGAAACAAAAAAAATTTAAACATATTTAAAAAATGTTTTAGAAAAAGTAATGGATGCTAAATCTTTATAGTGTATTAAAAAAACTTTTGTGATGTTATTAAAGATATTAGTTAACAAAAGTAAAAACATATCCAGAATTATTGATATAAGATTGAAAAATTTACATACTTACAGCATAAAAATTTATAGAAAATAAATCTTATTAAAAAATGCGATTACTTTGAGGAAAAACTTCTGAAAATAAATAAATCCAACTTATTTCAGTTATACTAAACAGTTTGAACTTTAGAAATTTAATTTCATACGTTTTAATGTGGTTTCAGGAACTATAATAATTTTTATCTATATAAATCAAACATAATTAGCCTTTTAAAGTTGTATAAAGTCAAAACACTAGTAAACCACTTCAAAAACTTTATTTTACATTAAATAATTTTTTTGTAAACATTTTCTAGATACTGAAACGTAAAAGCAACTATAAGATAAAACTTTTCAGTCAAAAAAATAAATATTTGTTTAAAACATTTAAAAATTATTTATCTCGACATAAACTTTTTTTTTGTGAGGTTTGGCTTTCAAACGTTTTTTTCCAAGCTTATTAACTGGTTTATTCTAAATTTTTGAAAGTTTATTTTAAGAAATTTTGTTTTTGACTTAGTTAAACTAAAAATCTCATTTTGAAGGAGATAGTGCGAATTAATATTGTATAAGTAACTTACAGTTAATTAAAACATATTTTAAACTTAACTGTTTATACTTAATACTACAAAAACAAATGTTACTAAAAACTATAAAAATTTAAATTGATTGCTTTCTGAAACTTTGAAGCTAATTATTCTTTAGATGTCAGTTTTTTTATTTATTTGTAAGTAGCATAAGGTATCACGTTAAAATATTATTCTATTAGCATCATTTGACTAAAATGTTGTTTTTAGGACAAAGAAATACTTGTAGGCACATAAGAAAAGTTCTTCATAAAAAAAAGATGCTAAATCTTTATAGTAATGTGAAGAATATTTTGTAATGCTATTAAACAGTAGTGCATAAAGAATTGATAAAAAATTAAAGAAAACCTTTTGCAAAAAATATAAAATCTTAATACGGTATGTAGCAATAATAAATAACAATTCTTCGCAAACTTGTTTGAACATGAAGCAAGTCAAAAACGATATTATGTTTCTAGTTGTAATGTTTAGTAACTTTTTTCTTAGAAAAATATTAAGCAATCTGTTCTGAACGAGTTTATTATGCAACAGTTTTTCAAACTAGTGTTTTATCGTTTACTAAAATTCTTAAATGTTACTTGTTACTGGATAACCCTTCATTTTTTAAACTACTTTAAGTACTGTCTTGTAAATAAAAACAATGTTGTTGTACATATTTTCAATAGAAATAAGTTTTTGTATTTTTCAGACCACCAACAAACTTTATTACACAAAAAACGGATTGTTAATCTAAAGTAGTCGTTTAAAGTTCAGATTAGCATATTATTTAAAGATTTAATGTCTTATTTTACATATAAATTTGTTCGTATTTACAGAAGGTTACAAAATTAAATTAAGCTTTCCTGTTAAACTTTGTATGTATGCAAGTTAGTGTAGAACTAATACTATTTTTACTATTTATTTGTTTGTAAAAATATCTTATAATGTATTTGAAAAAGAACATATAACTATTCTAAGCTATTTTAAAAGATTACGTACTTTACAAAGTTAACAAAATAACATACACAATTTAAGTAATAATGCTTTAAAATAGGTTATTTTATTAAACTGTAACAATAATGCATTAAAAAAAAACATTTAGGTATTTACAAAAAACTATGCTACATTATACTATATTTATAGTAATATGCGCGCATTCTTACATATACAACTTAAAAGAAAACTTTATATAAAAAAGAAAAAAATTAAATAAAATTTTTATCAACTTTCTATTTTTAATTTTAGTCAGTTTTATCAATTTTTAACATCTATAATAAAATTTAAAAACAATTAATAGTTGCTTTTAAATGTTTGTCGTAGATTTACATTAAAAACTTATTTATGCGTTAAATTTTAATAAATCTTAATAATCATCTAGACTTATTATAAAAACAAATTAAAAACGCATAATTTTTTTTATTTTAAAATAGATTTAATATTATTAAAATAGCTTCAATAAAAAGTAATTTTAGTACTTTTTAATATAAATTGTTAAATGTATTTCGCTAGTTAATATATTTTAAACAATGTAAAGTAAAACCTGAGTAACATAAATGTTATTTATTCGAACTAATAAGTAGAAAAGTTTTATACTGTTTATTTTTGTATGTATTTTGTCTAAAATAAATTACAAAAACTAAATAAAAATTTTGTTCTGTTAAGTTCCACAGCTTGAACAGACCATTAACTTTATTATTGAAGCTATATAAATTTATTTTGTTTTACAAATAAATTTCTTAACTAAGTTTTTCTTAATAATTTACTGTTTATAACAAAAAAATAAACGAATCAAAATTATTAAAATTTTAAAAGACCGAGCACACTAGTAATGTTACGCGTAAAAAATTTTAAAAGTATCATTTTATGTAGCTTGAAACTTTAATAGATATACTTTCTAAAATTAACCTAAATCTTATTTAAGTATTGTAGATATGCTATAATAAGTTCACGACTCTAGAAGTAATCTATACTAAAGTAAAATTAAACTTTAGTTTCAAATTCCTTTGAATTTAATTTTATTACTTATCATAATAAGAACATTATATCTTTATTTATGAAAAGATTAAGCTACAATTTCCATAACTTGCAGACCTTGAAAATAAAGTTGTTTGTAAATTTATGCTTCAAACTACCTCTACTTTGCAGTTAAAAAGTAAAATAAGGCAAAAGGATGTTTGTTTAGATATTTAAAAATATATAGTATCTGAGTTTTTTTGCTTTAAATGAAATGTTCTTTTATTTTCATAAAAAAGTGGTACAGTTTAAAAAAAAAACATTGTATACAATTTATACCTTGAAATCTTAAACATTTTTTAAAAGGTAATGCTGGTACTTAAACGCAACGGTTCAGAAAACTTTCACTGTTCAAAGCTAATATTACATTTGCTTTAAAGGATGAAATCTTAAAGAACAACTTTATACTTGATACAATTTTAAACAATCACATACTACTTTTAGTTAAAATAAACACTCCAAACTAGGTTAAATTATTAACTTTTGCTTTTTTTTGTAAAATTTGTTAAGTAGTTGTTAGACTATTGAAAACTGTAAAAATTACTTATTTAAATTACATGACAAGTAATAATCAAAATGTTTAAAGTTAAATGTATAAAACAAATTAAGAATAATAAATTACTATATTTTAAATTTTTTGATCTAACAAAACAACTCTAATCTAACGCAACGAAACTAATCAAATGCTTTAAGCATGAACTACTACATAGCAGGTTGTTTATACAATATGATGATTGACTCTTGGTATGCGAACTTAACTGCAAGTCAAGCATATTTTAGTTAATTATTAGTCCAGGAGTCGAATTTATTTTATAATAGTGACCATAAACATTTACGATTAGTGTTTTTCACTATACTTAAAAGCTAGTAATGATAAATTTAGTTTGTTTTCAATAAATATTTTAATAAAAACTAAAATTAATATTTTTTTTTTAATTTAAGTAAACTTATGCAATTCTAAAAAACTATTTAAAAAAAGCGTATAATTTTTTTTTAACGATCTCCGTATAGATTATGTTTGTGATAGAAACTTTTTTTACATATAATTTAATTCCTAGGTTTTTATATCGTAGGCCAATTTTTCAAAAACAACTGCTCACGGATCGCACTACGTAAAAAAATGTTTATCGTTGGCCACTGTTATTTGATATATTTTAGCAATATTCAGTAAAATATTCTATTTTAAACGAGCAATGTGTTAAAATAAGCAAAAACACATACTAGTATTGACTAATTAATAAACCAAGACCTTTATTGTAAGGTTTCAATACAAAAACTTTGCTTATTTTTTTTTGAAAAGGAACTTTTTTAAGCTAAAAAGAACTTTGCGGGCCGCTGATTTTGGGTTTTTTGGTCGCAGTTTGCCGACCCCTGCCCTAGAAAATCTTTGTTATATTTGATTATGTGTCGTCTAATTTTAAGGTCAAACCTAGTAGTTAGACATTTTTACTTTAACTACATCCAAATATTTAATCAAAAGTAAACAAATGATTATTAATCATCGTTAAACTAGTGTAAAAGAGTGTAAAACATGTGTTTAATAAATGATACAAGAAATATAATTTAGTTTAAATTTCACCTTTTTTAATCCAATTGAGTAAGCTATAAACTTTTAGTTTTACTAATCAGTTGAAATTTTATTTGTTAATAAGACTTTATATTTTACTTCTCTACATTTTAACTCTAATTTAAAAAAAATATAAGATTTAAATAAAAACAGGTTAAACAGTTCTTATATACTTTTATAAAATATATCAATTTTTCGTAATCTTGTGTCTTATACAAAAATAGTTTGTACCGAATACCTAGATTTAATCTTTTCGAAAATCTTCAAACCATTGTTTTTAATTTTTAAGCTTATTAAAATGCTTCTCTTTAAATAAAACTAATAATAAATATTTAAAAAAGTTTCACTTAATTGAACAACAATAAGTTGATATTTAAGTTTACAGTGCAGCATTCAATACAATTTAATTGTAGCAAATGCCAGTTTGGTGACAATGACATTTTATCACGTTAAAACATTTATTTCACTGACTGGCATTGAACAGTGCTAAACTAGAGTTTAGTCTTATATATAGATTCAAAAAGTTATACAAACTTTTAATATCTACGCTCGAATTTTTTTAATAGTTTGATAGAGTAATTGTTCGTTTCACATTTTCTCAATGCTACTTTAACATCAAATATCGTACTAAAGTTCCTAACAAGATAAACTTATACGCTCCAAATTATGCTGTTAATATAAGCACGCGTGGTTGCTATAGTAACATTGATGTCAAAATATTTTCATTCAGAAGTTTTAAACTGCTGAAAACTCTTAAAGTTTATATTGGACTTTTCAATAATTTGCTTATATTAACAAACCTTCACAAAATGGTATAGTTAATTAATTGGCTATAATTGCTTTTATAAAAATATACTTTATGTTAATATTTGAATTATCAAATAATTTAAGTGAAAATTAGAATAATCAACTAACAATTTATTTAAAAGATGTACGAAAAGCAACCAAGTGTATTTAAGGGACAAATAATAATTATTTTCGAAAGTTACAGCTAAAGCATATTAAATTTACTTATGAAATTAAGATTGAAGCTTTTACTATAGCAAAACACAAATATAACAAAATTATCTCAGTTGTTTTTCGTCAGTTTTAAATGATAAGATTGGTTACATAAGTTTTAATTTTATTAACAACTTTTAGCTTTGAAGTTAGTTTATTTTTTAAAGTACTTATTATAGTTTTAAATTACTATATCCAATCAATAAAAGTTTAGAAGTATATAAATCTTAGCAGATTACAGTTTTTAGCAAATTTAACTTGACCAAAAACTTTGAACGTTTTTTGTATATATTTTCAAAAGCTTTATTTAGTACCTTTAATTTTCCGAATAAAAACATTCATTTAAAATTCAAAAATTAACTAAAGAATATGGAAAATAAACAATAATTTTGTTAATATTCAAAAAACTAACTTGCTTCTTATATGAATAGTTACAAAACGTCTTACATCAAAACATAGTGTTAGTAGTGCGAGTTGGCGGAAATGTAATCAATTAACAGAAACAAACAATTTCAAAGAGTATTTGAAAAGACAAACAAATAGAGACAAACAATTTCGTGTTTGTAAAGGGTATTTCAGCTGAAAGATTTGAACAGAGTTTAACTTTATGGCATCACAAAGAACGTTTTATTATCCTACCTTCCGAAACTTTTATTATTTATATTTGTTTATTTATAGTAGTTTAGTTTTGAAACACGTTTATGCATAAACAAGAAAGTTAATTTGCTAACAAGAATTACTACTGAAAGATATACTTACAACTTTCAAACTATTCGTTTTTAAAAGCAAGTAAAAAAATGTGTAAAGCTGTATTAGCTAGTAACTTAATTGAAGTAATCTCGTTTAATTAAAATAAAATTGTTTCATTAGACCGTTTTTAGTTTGTCAGTTACTTATGCTAAACTGTTTAGTTATATATTAATTGAATAAAGTTATTCTTGAAATAATTATAAGTAATAACTATCTAATAATGTTACAAAACTGACTACTAAAGCATTTAGTTGGGAACAAACTAATACTTTCCATATATATAAATATAATTTTATCGAAGTTATTTATTCATAAATTTATTAATAATAATAAATTATTATGTATCTATGATTGAAATTTTATTTTTAAATCTTCTTTTATTAAGAGACAATGTTAAACCAAACTAGTAAACATTTGTATAGATACTCTGTTTAATTTACTACTTTTGTAGTCTTACAAAAAATAAAACTTTATTATTTACAATATGTTGATGTTAATAATAAAATCAAATTGCATTTAAACTATGTTTAGATTTTTTTTTTAATTCAAAAGTCAAAAGCTTAAATTTTGTAAATAAAAACACAAAGTTTATAAAGCTCTATTTCTGTTTAATGTCCCGATTACTTTTTGAGTGAAAAGTAAATACTATGAAGCATACTACGCGTATCATTTTAAATTTTTTTTTAACTTTTTACACTTTTGTTAAAAAACATATTTTAGATGGTTAATGTAAATTATTTTAACTCTTGACAGTTTCAAAATAAAATATATTAACTTGTAATGTTTTTTTAAAACTAACTTGACAAAAAAAAATTCTTTTATATAAATAAGGTTCTAAAATATTTTATTACAATTTAGTTGTTATTTCATTGTGCTTAAGCTAAGCTAGTTACAACGATGTTTAGTCAGTACTGAGAAAAAAATTAAAACGTGAAAAATCATCTTAAATTTGTTATAATTGAAGAATTTAAAGATTTTACTTCGTATAAACTTAATATAGTATTTGTTTAACTTAGCTCTATATGTCGTCTTATAATTGACTGTTTTTTTAAACAATAAAATGTATTTTTCACTATGAGTTCGAAAAAGTTTTTGTATAAAATAAATAAACGTACAGCTTAATCTAGCAATAGTTTGAACTTTGTTATTACGATTTTTCTTCAAAACTTAAAACATTTTTCCAACCCTTTTTTTCACCTTTATAAACATTTTAGACGTTGATAAAAATATTTTACTTTATAATTGCAAACTAACTGTTTCAACTTTCTACTAAGTAAACTTGTGCGAACTAAGCTTTCAATTAAGTTAAAACCGCAATATAAGTTGATGAATAGTGAAGACATTTGAAGTTTTATTGACAACTGTTTTGTAAATCTAAACAAAAATCAACAATTACTAGTTTTTCTGTCTTAAAAACAAAGGTTTTCATTCAATTAATACTCGTAAAACTTTTTATGAGCATTATTAGGCAATATAAACAACTGATTCATATTTTTAAATCAATTTATATGCTATTACTGGTTCTACTACTAATTATATCCATATTGCTAGTTACTCTGAGTATATTAAAATTGACCCATCGTTGTGTATATTATTAATTCAAAATAAATCTTATTATAACAATGTGTTTTCTATAACATTAAAACAACTATAATTTTGTCAACATCAATTTAGTCAATTTTTAACCAGTATTTAATTTTGAAAATCAATACTAAGTTAAATTTTAAATTTTACTTCCCAAAGTTTTCCTATTATTTCTTAAAGTGAATATTAAGTTGAAAATACTATTTAATAATATTTTAAAAGTATTTATTAATTTATTTACTTTTTTAAACGTTAAAGTTTTTATCGTTTAGTAAGCCATAAAAGTTAATTTTAATACTAACAACTAATCACTTTAACAATGTCATTAAATTTAATTAAAAGAACCTACCTATACTAAAAATATTAAAGTTTTGTATGTTTATAGCACCTGAAAAATGGTTTAATTATTTTATTTTGACAACTTGCTAGTTATTTAATATAATGTCAAACAAAAAAAAAGTCAGTAAGTAAAGTTTGAATAATCATAAACTCAAGATCAACATAAGTGTTTAATATAATACAATCTCAGTTGTTTTAAAGATAACCTTTAAACTTTTTTTTGATGTTTACTGTATAAAATAATTATTATTATTCATTTAATCATGAATCAGTACTATATGTTTAGAGATTATTTTTTATACGTTTTTGTTGTTTTACCTTTTTTTTAACAAATATTTCAAAGTAACTAACAGTATACAACTTAATATTAATTCTTTAAAATTTCATAGCTTTTAAAATAGTATTATGTAGTCTCAAATACCTCTGAATTATTAATCATGGAAAACATTAAAGAACTTTAATTTAAATTAACCTTCATGATGGTAAAACATGATTTATAACGAAACTGTTAAAACAATTTTATTGTGTTTTATTAGACTTATATGTTATATATTTAGGTAAACATTAATAATTTATAATACTTTTAAAGTTTACATGAAATAAATAAAAACTTTAATTTCTGAAAAACTTTGTTATAAATATTTTTGTTCATTTTATAAAAAAATCGATCACAATGCTTAAAATTGAAAATAAATAATATGCTTAGTTTAAATTACTAGAGATAAAAACAGTAATATAAGGATCAGTTTTCTGTACAAACTATTTTCATAAGCCATTTAATCTAAATACTTTTTTTTGTTTCGTTGGATTTTATTTAAAAATATTAACTTAAGCTGTAAAATCAAATTATCCTATTTAATGTGTTGTAAAGTTAATAAAAAAAAAAAAACGTTTTTGATTCGCGAAAAACCATAAATAAAAAAGCAGACATTTTAGTTGAAGAGAATCATTGGAAATTATTTTAGTTAATCTATTGAAACAATAGAAAACTATTCTTTAACTTGTTTCTAAGAATGATTACAGAAAAATAGAAGTTATCTAGATTGAGATTTTTTTTTTTTGTAAACAAACTTTTAACAATAATTGCATTACTTTTAGATAAATAAATAAAATAATATTTTAACCACTAATTTTATGTTTCACACTATAGTGTTATTTTTATCAAATACTTTCAAATACCTCTTGTTCAAATACTTTTTATAAATAAGACTAGTTTCTTTTTTTAGCTTGAATAGTTTGTGGAAAAATAAGAAAATATTTATCTTTAGAGAATCAAACTAATCTCTACTAATAGTTTTAAGTTTGTATTTTTCTATAAAGTTTTTTGATTAGTAGTATATTGAAGTAGCATAAGTTATAGAAAACTATAATTTTTTTTTATTTACTATTAATACCTTTTAGAACTTTAAAAAAAAACTTCTTTTCATATAAATAACTATATTTAAAAAAATTAAACATTTCAAATAAGGAAAAACTAAAACAAATAAGTTTTAATTTAAAATCATAAGACATTACTGTATAACTTCCTTAGATTTGTTTGGATAAAGTTTATCATATGTTAAGCAGCAGCATTTCTAGTTTAATCAAATGTAAAAATTTTAAGAATCTGGCCTTCAAAAATTTCTTACTAGAAAAACAGTAAACATTGTTATACAGCATCATTAAGCACAAAAAAAACAATTATTTTCTAATTTTAAATCAATTTCTGTTTAACAAGCTTAGAAAATGTTTATTTTTGGTAATATGATAAAGTTTTCTTACTAGTTTTCTAAGTGTAAAATTTACATTTTAAAAACTAAAACATACATATTGTAAGTCGATCATAAACTATGATATCTAGTTTAAAAGTATTCTCAAATATTCTTTAGAAAATCAAAACAAATGTTAATATTTTAAAATATCAAAAAAATATATAAATAATTGTTAAGTTTAATTTTTTGACCAAATTTTTGTTCAATATTCATAGACTTATTTAATACTTTAAATACTTTGTATCCATACTTTAAAAAATGTACAAGATTAAACTTTTACTATTCGGATTTTTCAATATGTAGAAATAAATATAAAACTTTTATACAGTTATTGGTGTAGTTATTAACAAATAAAACTATAACACTTAAAAGAAGTTACAAATAAAATCTGCTATTTTTCAAACCATTTTTTCTACTGTCGCAACTCTGAAATGGTACATGAAAGATAGTCGATAAAGATTTATGTAACAGTTTTCAATGAAAACATTTTTTTTTGAAGTATTTGATTAAATAGTTTGAATAATGGTTTTAAATCTTAAATGGATTCATGTTTTTTTGAGCTAGAATGATTAATAAGATTATATAAGTTTTTTAAGTTATAGAAAATAATTAAGTTTTTTGTAATTAGAAACTGTTTGCTTTATTAAATTCAAAGCGCTTAAAATCAAAGTTGTTTAAGTAATTTCAAGCAGCGGAATCAGATAATTTTCTATAAGCTAAAATTGCTTGGTAGTTAATATTTAATTTTTTAAAAAATTCTTTTCTTTAACTTTAAAAAAAACTATAAAAGACTTTTTACAACAAAATTATGTTGTCGTAGTTTTTTCGAATATAGTTTGTTCTAAAAATCTAAAAAAAACATTAAAATTAATATAAGCTTATCTAATAAAATCATATAAAATAGTTCTTTAAAACTTTAATTATTTTACTGTGAAACGTTCATTATTAAAAATAAATAACTTTAACTAAAACAATGTTAAAATAGTATAAAAACAGCTAAAAATAAGTTGTATACACTAACTTAAAGTTTGTTAAATTATTTTAAAGGTTGGGTTTTCATAAAAATTGCGATCTTTTTATACCAATATAGTTAAAAGCATGATATTTTGCCTTTTTTTATATACAAATATCAGAACAGACTAAACTTTGTCTGCATAGTTTATAATGATGGATGTTGCAATGAATGTTATTTATATCAAAATGTCCAGTTTATAGCTTTTGTATTTAAGTAGCTTCAATCCCACACTTCATTGTGTCTTTTGTAATTTGACATTTTACTAAAGTACAAGTAAAGAAGTAGTAAAAATAAAATTGACTAAAGTTAATTTGCCTAAAATTATAAGCTTTTACAAAACACTTTTAGAGATGAAAGTTTAAAATTAATAAAATAAAGTATTGTTTTTCAGTTTAGAAGCAAAATAAAAAGCTCTAGAAAAAAAAACACAATATTATTAACTAAAGTTCTTGTAAGTAATATGAATAAAAAACTCTGTTTATGTGTTTAAAACATTGCTATTAAAAAAAAAAAAAACATAAACCAATAACAATTAAAACAGTTTAAAAAACAACTAGTATGTGTTTTATCACATTACTTATATAATGATATATTTTAAATACCCACATATTTTTAAAGCTAAAAACATTTACTTTAAATTTTTTAAGTATAAGCATTTTAAACTGTGGAAATTTTATTTTTATGTTATATTTTTTTACCTTAATTCGAACGCTACAAGTTTAAAACTAAAAACTAAAAAAAATATGAAACTCATTCAAACTATAGTACTAAAAACTTACTGAAGAGTAATGTAAGCACTTTCTAATGTACTACAACTACAACATTCGTTTTTATACATATGTAAAATATAGTGTCATTTATAATGAGAAATGAAATTTTAAAAAGTTACTTTAAGCTGATTAATTACTTAAAGCTTGTTACCGATTCAAAATTTTGAACTGAATAATTATTAAAAAAATTGTAAATACACATCTTACTAAAGTTTTTAATAAACATCATTATTATAACGAAATAGAGTATTTTTATAATATGTATAGAAGTTATAATTCTTAATTTTGTTGAAACTTGAAGTACAGAAAGTTACAATATTAGTTTTATTACTATAATACCAAACGTTTGGTTTATTGTTGTTGTTTTTTATAATTTTTGTTATAAAGTTAATGAGATCTTCAACATAAAGCGTATGTTTACAAACGTGAATTAATTGTTAAATATAGATCAACCGAAGCACTTTATGTATAAGTTACAAACCAAATACCTTCAAAGGAATTGATAAACTTCTTTTGATGTTTACTGCTTCAACCGAATAATATTATTAAATCAATCACGAATCATTAGTATATATTTGAATATTGTTTAAATCTACATTAGCATATTCAATTTCTATGCTAGCAGGCTATGTTTAATACTATGTTGTGTTTATATTATAATTATCATAAAACGATTTTTATGTTTTATTACCCTTCATAAATGTTGTAAAAATTCTGATTTAGTTTTTTCTACAAAGTATTTTTTATAAATGTAACAAGTTCTTAGTAACAATATGATAATTTAGTTAATATCATTTGACAAATAAGCAGTTAATAGTTTTATAACTGTTAGATTTTTATACATATATTTTGCTATAATGCTTACGATACTTAAAGAAGTTCTTGTAAAAAAAATAATATAAAAATCTTGCATTTTTCAAATTCTGAAGAAAATAAATTTGAAATCTGGCATACATTAACTCTAGGTTTTCTATATAAAGTATCCATTTTCTAATGTTTTTTTAAAAATAAAATAAATATAAAGTTGACAAAAACTGTTAAAAAAAGGAAACCGACTTTACAGATTTATAAAAACTTAAAGTGTATAATAATTCAAAGAACATAAACTCTAAAAATTTATTGGTTTGGTTAATTATGATGCAGTTATTTTCTCTAATTAATGTTTATGTTATTGTTTGTTGATTGCAGTAAATATATATACTTTATTTTAAATATCTTTTAGTGTTGCTTCAGTTTGTAAACTGCTTGTTTAATATAAACATTTTTTTATCTACTGAAACGTTTGTAGTAATTTGTAATATTTGTAATATTTTTGATTTAATATGTTTACAAAGTAATAACAGCGCTTCTTGACTTTATTAAGTCATATTATGTATGTTTAAAATTTGTTTCACAAAATAAATTTTTGATGGCATTTAAAAAAAAAAACTTTGATTTTCTTTTATGTTTCCAATAAATTATAGAGCAAATCAACTTTAATAAATGTTTTTTATTTAAATGTATATAAAACTTAGTCAATTAAATTAGAAATAATTAATATTATATAATTTCAAGACATTTTAAAATTTTTGCAAACTCTAAGTGTCGAACCTTGAAAAAAAAACAGTATTAATCATTTTCAACTACTTAAACAAAGTATTTTGTGACATTTCCTACGTACAACCCAATAATTAAAAAAAAAATAATAGGTTGTTTCCATATTATGTTCTAAACATAAGTTAAAGTGGTTAGGTTTTCACAAAACTCAAAAGCCAAAAAAGTTTACAATTTAGTTGGATGTTATCAACCATTGGACCACAAAAGTATTTCAAAACAATACTATGTTATATGCTCTTTCAATATTTCTTTAAACTTTGATTATATTTAAAACTTAGTTCATAGTAGTACTTAGAACTGAGTTAGCCTGCAAAAAACGTAAAACTAAATATTAGGCACAGGGTTAGACATATTGTTTTAGTTAGATGTTTTTTAATTTTACGTACATTTTTAGCAAATTCATTTATATTGTACTTATTGCCTAGTCTATGCTGCTAAAATATTAAAGTGGTAGAGATTATCAAGCTTTTTTTTAGGTTTTAAGTATCTAATAGTTAAGATAACTGTTAAGATAGTTTAGTTCAATAATCATTTAATTCATAATATGGTTACTAGTGAAAATATTTTAAGAAAGTAAACAGCTTTAGAAAAACAAAACAAGTTTATTTGATAAAGTTAACAAAAACATTTTATAAGCATTTTGAACACAATTTGTATTAATGTCAAATTCATGTTCCATTTATACGGTACTTTGTAAGCATATGTACTTATCTTTTGAAATTAATTTAAAATAATATTTTGTAATTCAATTAAGTAAGTAGATTAGAAAACTTCTAATATACCCTAAATTTAAAAAAATCAAAACATGTATTACTATGAACGAAATATATTTTACAATATCAAATATATTTTTAACTGAAAATATGTTAACCGAATGAAAAAGATCAAGTATTTTGATAAAGTAGTTTTTAGGCATAGTTAAGCATATTACAAAATTGTACGTTTTAAAGAAAACAAAATAGTAGTTGTATATAAGTTTATCATTTATTGCTAATCTAATCAATTATGTGAAATCTTAATCTATTGTGACTATAATTTCTTTTTATTATCTGGCTATTGAAAATAAAGGGAAACTTGACTATCAATAGAATATATAACAGTCAAACCTAAATTTAATTTTTATTTTTAAATAATTTTCGTTGTTTTTTATATTTAATTTAAAATTCTCTGTTAATTAAAAATAGTTGAATACAAATCATTATTTAGCAAAGAAAGAATAAAATTAGTTTTTTTAATTGTAGATAAACTTCAGTCATATTTTATTTAACTCGAGTAAAACAAAAGCTTTTATCATTTATTTTTAACTTTTTGAAGAACTATTTAGGTATGTAGAAAAAAATAGTTGTAATAAATTTTTAATCATATAGTTATTTAAAACTGTTAAAAATAATTCAGAGAGAAATTTTTTTTTTTACTTAATTCATTTAACATTGCATGTCATATATAATATATGAGTCTACAGAAAAAAAAAATAGCGTTAAGAATTTGTTTTAACAAACAACAAACTTTCAAAAATGCAATAAAACTAATGAAACAACTTACAAGTTGTATTGTTTAATAGCAGTTTGTTAACAAAATATGATGAATGACGCTGATTAATGTATGAATATAATTGCCCTTGTATTGCAAGTATAATGCAAACTCATTAGTTAGTTTACACAAGGCTCGTTCAAGTTCGTACAAAACAAAGTAATTGCTTAGTTTCAGTAGTTTAACGAATGCTACATGAAAGTATGCAAGAAATAAGGGTATGATGAAAAAGTATGATATATCTATGTACAGTGTACATTATACATTCAAGTAACAATGGAATCGCTATTTTAAGTCAATTTTTTACTTCAAAGCACTTTGTCTTTTTTTGTAACTTTGTAATAAATGAAAAATTAATTTCTCTACGATTTTAAAGTCTAGAAATAAAAAATATGAAAAAAAAATATACATGAATAAAAATTTAAAGTAAGTTAGTTTTATAGCATTTAACTAATAAGAAATTTACTAACGTTTAGACATATCAAAAACTTTATAAATTACCGAAAAAAGTCTTATAAAAAAACCTTATCTTACTTTAGATTAATTATTTTTTAAAGATAATAATTCAAACTGCAGTATTTTATAAAATGTAAAAGCACAGAATCGAAATAAAACAGCGGTAAATTTTGGCAACTTTTTAAATAAAAATTGAAGCTTAAGTAAAACAACTGACAATTTTTGGTTTTATTTATTTTAAATTGTTACTTACATAGATTTAAAATGCTTAAGACCGGATAAAACCAATTACCAAAACGTTTTGTTTTATTTTCTATGAAATTAATATTGTTCATTTAAAATTTTCAAAAAACATATAATTTAATTTAACAGCTAGTCTTTGTTCTAATTTAAAAGGAAAACATTTACACTACATAAAACTAAACGTTACAATAAATACTATTAAAAATAGACTTGTAAGTTAAACAATTTTATTAGCTAAAAAATAAACTAACCAACAAAGTTTCTAAATTTCTTCTCAGAAAGTTCGATTGTTATCAAATGTATTGTTTCCTAATAATTTATCATCACTAGATAAAAAATAATATGTGCAGGAAAATATGTAATTCAAATATTAGTTTTTCTCTTACCTTGTTCTTAGTTAAGTTACTTTTTTTATCTTAGTTATAAAATAAATTCTTGTTTAAAAGCTCACAATACACATATAAAGCTTAATATATAATCACAATTTTGTTTCGTAAGTACAAGCAAAAGGTTGAATATGTTTAAGTAGATTTAGTTTTTAATAATGTTAATTACACAAGCTGTAAATATAAAAAATCTTTGTTTAATCAAAAAAATAACTGATTTAAGATTTTAAAGTGTAGCATTTAATGCAGTGTTGTTTCAGCAAATGGCTATGGATTGACAATAACATTTATCGCTTTTTTCTGTGTTTAAGTATTGTCAAGATATGTCAACTAAACTCGGACTGTAAAATTTTTGATCATTTAATTTTTCGAACAATGAAAAGAAAACTTATTTGCCTCGTAAAAACTTTTAAATAAAGATAAATGATTAGTTTTGCTAGATAATAAAGTAATTCAATAAACTTAAGTTTGCGAAAATTTAACGGATATTTTTACATGCTTAGTTGCTACAATAAAAACGTTGTTCTAATTGAAAATAACTGTAATGATTTTTAGTGCAGTTTACTATTTAATTAGTATTTGACAGGGTCTGATTTTTCCCGCCAAGACCTGGTAATAATTAAAATAGTTAATTTGAACTTTTATTATAATTATTTAGTGTTTTCAAGCATTTTAAACTACTTAAACATTTTATCTGTATGTAATGTAGTATACTATTTGACATACTAGATATCGTAATAAACAGTCAGTGTATATAGAGTTCGAATACGAAAACAATAACTTCAATAGTACTACAATGTTCTTGTTGACAATATGCTCACAATACAAGATACTTTCAGATATGTGTACTTGTTAAACAACTCAATATGTTTAGTTTGAAACTTTTGAAAATAAAGTCTTAACAAAGATTAAAAATTCATAGAAATTAAGACATCGGTATATAATAACGCTTTACGTTAAATAAAACATACGAAACAATTATGACTGATGTTTACCTTAAAAAAAAATAAGTAATGTAGTTTAAAAAAATGTTAACCAATTAAAAACAGACTAAATAAGTCGACAGTTATTCATAAGTAAATTTTAAATTTTGCAAAATAACACGAACTGTTTGCTAATTGTCCACACTTAAAAAACTTCACTTCAAGACTAAAGCGCTTGCTAGTTAGTTTTGCATGTCATTTTATTTACTTAATTCTTTTTCTAATTATAAATACAAAGTTCTTTTTGTCCTACTTAAATAACTCAATAAAAATCTAGATTTAAACTAAAAAAACTAAACACTAGCATTAACTTAGTTCAAACCATATATTAGTTCAGGGGTCGGCAGGCAGTTGGTGGTCGCGGGCCAAATTTCTAGTCTCCAAAGTCTTCGCGGGCCGCAGTTTTAGTTTTAGTGACATTTGAATAATCTTATGGTTTTAGTTTTAGTCACACTAGAGAAAAGTTTTACTTTTATTCACCTTATTATTTAAAATGACTTTTAGCTATACATATAATGCCTATTAAGATTAATATTCATTAGATTATGATTTACATTGACTAATATACTTTAGTAATTATGTACTAATATTGTTAATAAAATATGTATTTTCATAAGCACTTAATAAGTTAAACTTAATACTTTTTAAATTTTACTTACAACCTAACTCTCTATAAGAACCTAACTTGAAAGACAATTTATGGGTTACTTTTATACATTTGTTATATAATCAACACTTTTTCATATTTCTAAGAATATTTACTTCGAAAAAAGTTTTTGCGAGTTAAAAAATTTAGACTCATTAAGAAATTTAGTAATTAGTTAGCATAATAAAATTAATACCTGTTTGTATTCCAAAAAGCTAAAACAAATGATTTAACATAACTAATTTTCAAATACTTTAATAAAATATTTTATTAGTAATTAGACTTTTAAATGGTTGCCACTAAAAAGCAAAAATGTCTGAGATGTATCAAACCAGCTTAAATTTATTAAAATTTGAAAAAGCTTATAAATAGTTATTAATCAAGCTTAAATACCTAATTAAAATATCATCATTATCAAAAATTAGAAAAAGTGTAAGAAAACAAGAAAAAAATACAATTAATAAACTACACAACAGTCATTTAAACTATTCTGAGAATTGGAAGATTTTTTTAAAGTGTTTGAAATAAAAGCTTCACACATACCTGAGTTTTTAAGCTTTTAAAATAGCCTGTTTGTGTAGCAATCCAGTTAATATAAATTTCACTACATAAAGAAATAACAAAGGTTATTAACAGTAAATAAATTACATGCCAAAACTATATAAGTCAGCTGGAATGGACAATTGAGTTTCTTAAACAAGTTTAACAAAATTATAAAATTTTATTAAGTCATTAGCTGAGTAGAATTTTTTTTTTATTAAGCGTGATAGCAATTCTTTACTTGCAATAAGAATATTGCATTTAAAAAAGTTAATTGTAAAATATAAGACGAGCTACGATAATAAAAGAAAGCGTTAGTTAGGAGTTATTGCGAGAAACAATAAAAAAAAATCACCAAAGTCATTTCCGACAAAGCACATTATTATTTTCAGTAACTACAGAATAATCGAAAAAATTGTTAAGGCAAGTAATAAAGTAGCAAAATTTATTACCTAAAATGAGTTATCGTTTATAATTGTAAACTTTTATAAAGAATTGATGTTGGCGGTAATGAAAAACTTTTGTTTATTTCTTCAATGACAACATGAAGTCGTGTTTAGGAAATGCATTAAGGTTATAAAGTCTCATAAATCAAATAAGGACTTTAATAAAACTGTTAACATGAGAGCACTGATAGAAAAACTATTACTCATCTGAGAATTTTTATTAGAGATGTTTGTACTAACTTTGAAATATTAATAGAATTTCTTGGTTTAGTTCCAACCCGAAAAACAACAATCGGTGAAATTTTTCAAGTAAAGGTGCAATGTACCAATACGGAGTTTTTGGAAGTACAATTCCTTCTTTTATTTTTAGTATAAAGTTTAATTAAAGTTTAAAAAAATGTCTTAAAATATTTATCAATATTAAAAAATACTGTAAAGCTACTATAATATATTTTTTAATAAAAATCATTTATTTGGAAATTTTTTTTGAGTCAAATCGAAATTTTATTACTTTAAATGTAAAAATTGTTTGAAATTCCAGGTTTTTCAAAAATTCTCAAATTCAAGTTTTTTGTCTAGAATTTTTAACCGTAAATTCACAAATTCAAAGCTTTTCCGGGATTAAACTTTTTTGGCAACGCTGATTGTTCATTCTTTTATGTACACATTAATATAAATAATATTTTAAATCATATCAGCTGCAAGAGTTAAAATTTAACATATATTAAAACTCAAACTAACACTGTGGATTGAGCAAAACATACATCATAAGTTTAATTTGCCACTCTTTCAAGCAAAAAAGCCAGTCTGAGTCATCAAAAACATTCCTGATATTTTTGTATACAAAAAGCAATTCTAGCCAAAAACTTAAAAAATGGCTTAGTTGGCCTGAGATTTGAAGTCTTCAAATAGTGATAGTCTGAGTGTGTGGCAATGTTTAGTTGTTTATTTGCTTGAATATAACTATTTTGATTAACAATGTACAAACTTTTTAAATTTACCATCCATATATCTAGTTTATATTAAATAAGTAGCTCGAAAAAACAGCAATTGTGTGTATTGATATGAAAGGCATAAAAATTAACTTAGCTTGAAATAAACAATGTTTGAAAAATGGAATGTATACAAAACAAAAACTATATTAACTTATGTCATATATATTGTTTTAAATGTGTCTGTACAAATTTAGATATGACATGTATAAATAACAATGTTAGAAAAGTATGCATAAACTAAACTTAAACTAACTAAAGTATTGAATAAAAAGTGGTTTAAAATATGAGCATTTTTTTTAAGTTGGTGTGCATTGAAAACTTATAAAAAATTAAAATGTGTCAAAACAAAAATCAAATGAACCTTATTTCTTATTACTATGTTATTTTAAATGTATTCACACTAAAATATAACATTTACAAACAAAAAAATATATAAAAGAAACTGAGGTATAAAAAATATTGAAAAAGAATATCTAAGCTATAAAGAAATGACACTTTAGTTAATTACTTTTGTATAAAATGGAAAATATTTGCATTTAGTTTATTTAATAAATAGGTATTATATAACCAACTTATTAAATCCAAGCACTCTTGACACTCTTTTTCCAGATAATTACTTACTGTTGTAAAAAAGAAGTAATTATGAAACTGAGAAACATATCCTGTTAGAACGCTAACCTGTCTTTTTCACATTTTCTAAAGCAGTAATTACTTGAAATTATTTTAAAATGCTATAGAGAGACTTAAAATCAAACTAATCAAAATAAGTCAAATTACCGAAAAAATTTAAGTAAAAATATAATTTTGCTCAGCGGGCCACATTTACATGCTCGCGGGCCACAAAATTTTCTTTCGCGGGCCGCATTCCATTAAAAAAAATAACATGCTCGCGGGCCGCAGATTTACCCTTCGCGGGACGCAATTGGCCCGCGGGCCGCAGTTTGCCGACCCCTGTATTAGTTAGATGATAATAATAGAAGCAATATTATTTAAAAATTTTCAACGCAATTTTCAATTAGCTCGATTTAATTTCAGTCAACTAGTAGCCTATCAAATTATAAATTTAATTTAAGTCCCTTTGAGTATGTTATATGTAAGTTATTCAGTTTATTTATTCACTTTAAGCTGATTGTGTTTCTAAATCTAGTAACTTAATGTTCAATACGTAAGTCATAGTTTTCAATTTGTTTAGTGATTCTGGTACATAGAGTTTTCATGTTTAAGGCTAAAAACTTTTTATCTATTATAGTATCTAAGTTATTTACACTGTTTTTTAACTCTATGCCACTATAACTTTTTGTTTTAGTGTTAAAAGTGTTTTACAAAGTTAAAAGTTTTCTTATTTTCCAGTTAACAGCTTATTCAGTATAAGTAGTTCTTTAAATGTAAAGACTCAAATTCTTTATGTCTTATAGTTTTAATTTTATATAGTTTTTGCCTTCAAGCTAGTAATGTTTTTTAAAGTTAAAAGTTTTTCATTCAATAAAAGAAAGTTTCACTTTAAAAACTAAAAAGTTTCTCTGTATAGTATAGTATGTAAGTAGCTTGTTTAATTCCTTAGTTTTCGAGCCATTAATGTTTTTTTTTTATATAACAGTTTCACATACAGTTTTCTAACAGCCTAAAGCCAAAAAGTTTATTTAGTATGTTATTCAAATTCTTGATTAATTTTCTAACTAACATAATTTACAATTTCTAATTTACTTGTTTTGTTTTGCTTTATAGTATCTTCCATTTTTTGTTTAACTTTCATTTTTCAAATTTAAATTATAACCGACGATCTCTTAAAGGATGAAGCTTAGTTTTGCAAATAAAAAACCTTCAATAATTAATTTTGTATTGGAAAATAACAAACAAGCTTAAACATTGTGTTAAGTTTCATTTCAAGCTATTTATGTTGTCATAGCTTGTAAAATAATTATAATATTATAAATTTAAATTTAGTGTTTAGTTTCCTACAAACTATCAATAAAAAATTAAAATAAAAAAGTCAGCTGTTAGCCAATAAAATATTGTAGTCGTAAAACAAAGTTTATTTTAGTTATTAAATTTATACAAAAGTATATTGCATCAAAGCGCTTTGTTAAAAAGCAAGTTGACAAAAAGGTTAGAGCAAACGAAATCAAAGAAAATCAAAGCGTAGTAAAAAGGGCATTCTAGCTGAAGGATTAGAGAGATTTGAAGAAGTTAAATTTTATGACGTCACAAAGTATAATTTATCGACTGTCTTCCGAAAAGTTAATTAAACCTTAAACATTAACTATCTTTGATTGTATAGCCACCAGTTTCTATTTAATAAATAAGTTATTTTCAAAACTTAGTCAAAAAATCAAATTAACCCACAAAATCATAATTATTAGTTAAGTTTTAGTTTTAAAAAAACTTTTAAAGGGCAAAATAAACACTTTCAATTGTACTTGAAAAGCGTTTTTAAACACATGTTTATATCAGTTATGATGTGAAAGTTTGTAACGACTTTAATAAAAGTATAATGTTTCGATGAGTTACTTTAAGCTGTTTAAATACTTGATAAAATTTAACCCTTTGTATAGTTTTAACAATAAAAGTTAAAAAAGTAATTCTGACTTGGATCAAAAAACAAATTATCATTGTTTAAACAAAATCTAACTTATTTATTTACTTAAAAATTTTCAGTTTTTCTTTGTAATATTAGTTTCTTGTTAAAAAACTTTTATGAAAATACATGTATGTTTTGTTTTTAAGTATTATATTATCAACTTAAGAGACTTTCATTAGCAATTACAGTGCTTTTTTATTAACAATAAAAAACATAAGACAAGATAAATATCACTAAACTTTAATTTAAAAACATTACTCACATTAGCTTATACTAAAATCTAAAAGTTGTTCAATGTTTTAAAAAAGTTATCTAAAACTTGTACTTATGTATTGGTAATTACTTTTTGCTCTATTATTAATTACGTTAATTGCATTTTCACTATATAATCTAGAATTGAAATAATATTTTTATTACTTAGCATACAACTGACAAAAGAAGCACGAAATATATTTTGTTTTGAAAAATTGAGTATTATTTATACTATTTATCTTATTAAGAATATGTTATAGTGTCAAAAAAATATTTAATTATCTAAAACTTGTGAACTCATCCCAAAAACATTTTTTAGACTATTTTAATCTAAGTTATTATTTAGTTTCTAAACGCAGTTTGAGTTAAAGTAAGGATTAAATTTTTTAAGATATATTGACAACTTTCACATCTTTTCATTATAAAACAAATTAACGTTGAAAAATTTTCATTTAGAATAATTATTTTCAGTTTAAAAAAATAATTTCATCTGTATAAAACTTCTAGAAAAGATTGTAGTTTTCGTGAACAGCATCATTAAGCAGACAAAAAAATTAATTTATAATTTCAAATCAATTTGTATTTACGGCTTTTGCAAATTGTTTTCTTTTAGTAATTACAATAGAAGAGCTAATTAATTTTTGTTTTTATAAAAACTTTACAGTGGTGTAAATTAAACTATAACTTACATTCTTGTATGATGATCACATATATTTGCTATAAATTGTGGTTTTAAATTTCTATTAACGTAAACTTTTAAAGCATAAACTTTATTTTATGTTCTAAAACGTTCCTAAAGTAATATGTTGTATTAAACTCTTAAAGTCAGAGTTACAAGTCAACCATATCAAAAAAGTTTGAAACACTCAGATTAAACATAATGATTTTTGCAAAAAATTATTTATTATTTTAGTTTGTATCCGATAAAAGCAATTTAAGTGATAAACAACTTCATTTCACTTTAAAATTGAATTTTTATAAGTACTTATATTTCTGCCACTAAACAACTACTCAAATCTACTTTGTTAATAAAATAAATATATGAGTTTTAATTTAGTTAATAATCATTGTTTTTTTATCTTAAACCTGGTGTAACACAATCATAGAAACTTTGTTATTAAATTTTAACAAAAAACCATCCTTTTTGAGTATTTGAGTTTTCTATGTTTATTTGAAATAGTATTAAATTTTTACATTCTTAAATATCAAACAAAAGTAATCTTAATGTTTAATAAGTGTGTATAAACTTTTTTAGTAATTTGTTTTTACGAAGTTCACTAAGTTTACAAAGCATTTTAAATTAAACTTCACTAATATTTTATAAGGTTTTATTTTTATTGTTGAAGCTTTGGTAAGATTTTTTTTATACTAATCGATTAAAAGCATTTGAAATGTAGTTTAAAATTTACAAAAGACTATTTAAAATTTTGTTTTTTTTAATACGAAACAAACAGAACTGTTTAATTTTAGTTGCTAATATCGAAACATCGAATGAATTGTAGCAATATAAAGGTGATAATTTGTGCAATAAAGTGTTTCACACGTTCAGCTTTTGTGTTTACGTTTGACCTAATTCTTCTCTCTTCTAGTTGTTATTGTCTACAAAAGCTACTGACGCAAGCTGAGATATTTATACATAAATTTTGATTGTTTAGTCTAGGAACAAAATATTTAATAAAAACTTTAGTTAGCGAACTAAACAAATTAACTAAATCTGGAACGATTACAAAGACTAAAGTATTAAGTTTTACGTTTTTTTTTTCCTCTAAATAAGTATTCTATTTTAGTAAAAATAAAAGTTTTACGACTTTGACTAAGTTTAGAAGTATTATCAATGTTTACTAAAAACTTGAGTCTTTTCAATTTTGTTAGTTTTGTTAACTCAAGATAATCGTAAGACTATTTAATTAAATTAAGGTTTGCATACATATCATTTACAATTTTATAGAAAACTTGTAAAAAAGGTGTTTTTTTAATAAACACGTTACAAAGTGTTACAAAGTCTGTTTATCTAACAACTTTTATTACATGTATACGTTTGTCGTTTTTAAACTTTTAAGTATTTTTAGTTACTGATAAAACAAGTTCATTGAACTATTTGTATTTTAATATAAAAAATAGATATTTGTGGAAACTTATATTCAATCTTGTAAACAACACTCACTAAACTTGCTAAAATATGTATATCGAATTAAATATTTTATACCTTAACAAAACTAGTATTCAAAAAAAATATGTAACTAGATCATTTAAAATTTTAGCTAATTTATAATTTAAAAATTTCAAGACACTTTGTTACTTTAAATAACGTACATCAAATTAGTTCTAATAATCAACTTTTAAACTGTTTAGATACTAAAAGTTAAAAACTTATATGCTGTAGTTCTACAAAAAAGTTTTAAAACCTACAAAAAGACTATTTAAAAGCTCAAAAGAATATAAAACACGAATTTATAAGAATATTTAGTCTAAATTAAAAGCAGTGCACATATATTGCAAAACTGTATTCAAATAAAAGTAGCTTCAAATAAAACAATTAAAAAAAACTCTATATAATTTAAGAAAGTTTTAAATGTGTATAAAATACTATTTTAAATTGTTTTAAACTAAAAATTGCAGTTATTTTACTCCGTTTAAGCTTGTTGCAACGTTTTGTTATTTTACAAATATCAAATTTTCTTTTTACAAACTTAGTATAGTATATTATTGGTGTTAAGTTATCAAAGTAGCTATGAAATGATGTTTATTGTTATATAAAATACTCTATCAAACAAATGATAATAGATTAAAGTATTTTTTTATTTATTTAAAGTTTATTTAACTATTGAAATCTATAATTATATAATGAGCAGCTAAAACAATGAAATTAAATAACTAAAAGCCTTAAAAAACTTAAAGACTAAAGATTCTCAAAATTTTGTATTAAGAATGCTTTAAAATATAAATTTGATATGCAAAACTTATAATTAACATTTTTTGTTTAAAAGTGTTTACAAACGAAAACAGAAAGCAAATCACAGCAAAAATTTTTATACGTCGTTAAACTAAATTACTGGTTTGAAAATGAAGGAAAGTACTATTTGAACCTAAATGTCACCATTTATTGCTATTGTTTATAAATCTCCTTAATCTTACGCTATTGTGTTAATTGTGAAAGTATTAGGCTGTAAAAACTGCCTTTTTGGTTAACTATATGCATATATTTTAGAAAAATTCATATACTATAGAAAATGTTAAACTAAATCAGAAAAGTTCAGGCAATTAGAAATATACTGTAACATTTTAATACACTGAAACTTTATATACTTTAAACACTTTTGTCCGACACTAAACTGTTAAAGATTAAATAATCTTAAATTAACTGAGAATGTGCTCGTCAATAATTTTGCAATTAAGAAATAATAACAATTTATCTAAATTGAATTTAATTATCTATAAAAAAAGGTCACAGAGTATTTTTGCATTTTATAAACTAACAATTTGTAAAATAAAAATTAAGTAGTTACTTGTTACGAAAACAAACAATTAACATATAGTACAAACTTAAAACTTTTAATCTCATTATTACCATATTTATAAACTTAAATATAGTCATCAAGGTTAGAAAGCTAAAAAAACATCTGGAACTATTCAAAAGTTGTTGTTAATTTACATTCTAAAAGCAGCTTAAGTCGTTATAATTTAGCAGCAACAAATTAAAAAACAGAGTTGGTTATCTTATGTTAACAATAGTTAGTCCTTTATACTAAGTCTTTTGTTTATAAAGTTTAGTTGAGACGATTGAACTCCCGAATCTTTAGAAGTGGAACTCTGTTGATTATTTGTTGAATTCATCAAGCGTATGCCGCCATCTTTTATTACTCTTAAGTTTTGGTTATAAGTTTTGTAGTCTAAAGAATTTGCAAGACTTTCAATATCGGCGTCTGAGTTGCAAGAATCTTCAAAATTGTCTTCATCACATGATATCCAAGAATCAAAAGAGTTGTAAAGAGGATCGAAGAATTTTACACAACTTGAGCCTTTTGAGTTTTTAGAACATTGAGGGCTTGTTGAAATGTCTTCGTTATCACTAACTGATAATCTTTGAGTCACTGAGTTATAACTTATACTCTGTATATTTTCATTTAAGTTCTTGATTTTATCATACTTGGAAACACCTCTACTTGAGTCTTCTTCAAGAGAAGTTAGATCACTCGAAATGACGTCATGCTTAAACTCAGCCTTGACAGAATTTATCTTCATAACTTTTGTGAAACTTGTAATGTTCATAACAAAACAAACGTAAATAATTACATCACAAAACAATTTTATTGATATTATTAGTAGCAATGTCTCGGCAACAGAAATCGAACTCAATAAGTGTTTATAGGCAGACAAGTCAAAAAAATTTGTGAAATTCGCATTCAAAGACACAAGAGCAACTAAAAAAATTACTGGAAACAATATAATGCTGTTTGTAGCAGTAATTATAAAAATCTGTCGAACACTTCTACTTTCTTTTGTGTTCAGCGTCAACTTTTTAGTGCAGCAGTTGAGCAAGCAACAACAAATCATCCCAATGAAACTAATTAACAAAAACGAAGAGACAAAAACAACTGTTGATGAGAAAGTTAAATTACTAGGAAGACACAAATGAGCAGTTGATGAGTTTTTATTGTTGTTGCTATTGACAACGACTAGTGAAGTTGTTAATGAGTTAGTCCAAGCAAAAACAACAACAAAGGCTTTCCAACTATTTGTTAAATATTTGTCTACAATTTCACGATATCTAAACGTCAAATATCGTTCCAAAGCTGCTAAACTCAAATTGAAAAATGAGAGTTGTATACCAAACAGCAAAACGAAGGAAACTGATTTACACTGAACTGATTGTTCCCACCAAGGTCCATTCTCCCACATTTTACCTTTTGTCATGTTGTGGTAAATATAAATGGAAACAAAATAGCAGCTTGTTATGAAATCAGCGAACAAGATGTGCTTCAAAATCAGATCAAAACGTGGTTGACTTGATAGTTTTAATGATATAGCTGGTTTCATTTGACTCGTTTTGTGAGATTTAAACATTTTTAAGAACTTGCTAACTAAAGTGCAAACTACAAGAATTAGAATAAATGAGAGAAACACAGCTATCAAAATCTTTGTTGAAGCATTAAGGTAGCTGTCCGAAATTAAGCGAGTGCAGCAATTTAAATTCTGATGTTGTGGCTTGCATAGGAAATCATCGGGCAAAGTCGTGTTTTGCTGCAAAAAGTAAAGTTCAAGAGATAAAATAAAAACACCAAGAATTAAAAGTAAGTAACAATTAACTTGTTTAAATAGAACAAAAACTTCAATTCTACTGTGATTTTTTAATAGTTATATTTGTTAACTTAAATAAAAAAAAGTTAGCTTTCTTTTATAGTCAACATTCATGGTATTTAATTAGTTTTGTATTATATGTTTTTTATGACTAACGGTTATAAATGAATTAATAAAATGATTTGTTCCAAAAAAAGGCTGTTTCAAATAAAATTTACGAAAGTTTGCCTAGTTTACATCATATTTTATCAATATCCATCTTTTTGAAAAACCTCCGTATTAAAAATTAAAGAAAAGTACAGCATTTTAACCAAGATACAAATAAATCGAGGTTAAATTTTAAATAGACTTAATTTAAAAAAATATATATATGTATAACCCAATGAAACAAAGGAAGTTTTAAAATAGCTAAGCACTATGAAAATTGTTTTTAAAATAATCAAATACTACAAGGATGAACTACTAGATAGCAGGTTGTTTATATAATATGATGATTGACGCTTGGTATGCGAACTTAATTGCATTTGTATTGCAGTTGTATTGCATACTTGTCTGCTGATTTTAAACGAGCATGTGATGAACTTGCCTATTTATTAATTTGCGTAGCACAGAACTTGTATAATTTTAGTAAGTACAGTTTTCGAAAGAATATAAAAATGTTTATGATGTGCTTTTAATGGTTTATAAAAAAGTTAAATTTCTGGTTTATGTTGATTTCCGAACATTTATTATTTAAGGCGCATACTAACGACCGAAAATACTGTTAAATAATGTACAAAGAAATTTTGATGAAAACATAATTTAAACAGTGACAGAGTTAAAAAGTAATAAAAAAAAGTATGTTTTTATAAAATCCAAACATGGAAAGTTTAAACTATTATTACAGAAAATAACACATTCAAAACTTACATTGTTCAAGTAAGCACAGCAGTGATAACTGTATACAGCATGAATATTTTTCAAATTTGGAGTAACTTCAATAGCAGGCATGTACAAAAGATCTTTATTTCCACTTACATTTAGTTTCTCAATGTGGTACATTCCCTGAGTTGGTAATTTGTTGATAGACGCATATGCTAGTGATCTGAAAATCATTAATGCGGACACTTTCAACGAATGAAGGTATTATATACGAGAAAAACTTTTGCTTCAAGTAAAGACTAAAAAAAAAAAAGAAACAGTACAAATGTTTGTTAATTCTAGAAAACTTACAGAATTCGAAGCTGGTTGTATTTGAAAGCTTCGTTTGTTAAGTTGAAAATGTTATTGAAACTTAAATCCCTAAAATAAAAGTTAGGTATTAAGATAAATTTTTTGAAAGTTACTTTATTTAATCGCTATAAAAGTATATGACTTACAATTCTCTCAGCTTGTTCATATTTTTGATATGTTTCAACGAATCTGCGTTTAGACTATTATCCATAAGTTTCAGAGTATTCAAACTGACACACTTGGAAAGTTCTTTTAGTGATTTCAACTTGTTTGAGCTTAAATTCAAATCACTTAAAGCTGGAAGCTGTTTACAAAAACCTTTGTGAACATTTTTAAAACTTCCACCAGTTACAGCTCTGTTTTGAAAAATTTTTAGTTTTAAAATGGTATGAAAAATGGTTTTAACTCTTTTGAACTGCTGTAAACGTAATTACAGACTTTTTTATGGTATTTATTAAAATATGTGTAAACTTACAATTTTCTAAGGTCAGTACACCCAGTAAAATCAGGGAAAACAGCTTGCTGAGAAATGTTTGGCAGATTTCTAAAAATAAATTGAAGCTTAAGTAAGATAATTGACACTTATCGGTTGAATTGTAATATAAATTGCTACTTACATAGATCGAACATGCTTAAGACCGGAAAATGTCCATTCACCAACACTTTGTATTGGATTGTCTTCAAATGTTCTGTTAAAAGTAAAGTAGTCGACATTTATTCTATACTTTTGAAAACTAATTAACACAAATAGCTGTTTTTCATTTTAAAAGTTTGAAATAACTTCCAAATATTTTATCTACTACGTAAATATAATTACAATATTAAAGAGAATATTTTTTATTATTCTATTGAATGCTTTAATTGAAATTTATATTTTAAAAAAATCTTTTGTTTGTGAGAATGAATTCTAGTTATTTGATTAGTCATAATTGTTTTAAGTCCCTAGATAATATTAATTATAAAGATAAAATGTGTCATTCAAGTATTAGATAAGTGTTGGTATGCGCTTATTGTTAAGTAAGGAAATTTTTACTTTTTTTAAAAGTTTCTCCACTTTGTTTTTTTTTTATATAGATAAACTGTATCGTTTAAGCATACAAAATTTTTAATAGTTATAAACGTTAAAAACAAAAAAAAAAGAAACAAAATATTAAACACTTTTTTTTAAGTTAAATAGTATATAATATCTGATTTTTATACACTTCAAAGAAATTTAGTTTCAATAAAGAAAGTGTTTACCAGTTTAATTTCACTAATAAGTAAACAATATATTTAGTTTACATAAAAACAAGATAATAACCAAGTGTGCTTAAATTTCGTACAGGAAATTGTTATTTATATAAAACGTATAAGTGATAAGCTTATTTAAAAATATCATTATGCAATTTGTTTTACTTCAGAAATCTGTTTCTTTAATAAAGAATGAATAAGAACGACATGAAATTATTTATTTATTATAAACATAAAAACTAAAAACTTACAAATGAACTAAATTATTTGTCATTCCGTCAAAAGCACGATCAGGTAGAAAATTCAATTTGTTACCGCTTAAAGACCTTTAAAATATTTTGAATATAAAATTATTATTTATGATAAAATTCATTTAATAACACTTACAGTTCATTAACACTCTTTAATTTTATTAATTCCTGAGGATATTCTTCGAGTTCATTTTGTTGTAAGAAGCTGAAGAAAAAAATAATTGTTAATTTTTATTTGACTTAAATTTAGAATGCATTGAAAACTCACAGCCGATAAAGATTGTTTGTTTGAGAGACAAAAGCATCTTTTTCTACATTTTTTATTCGGTTGTGACTTAAATCTCTGATAATAAGTTATATAATAGTTTAAAACTTAAAGTTTAAGTGTTTATTTACATTGTAGTAAACTTACAGCAATGTTAATTTTCGGTTATTCTTAAAAACATTTGCCGGAATTTTCGATATTTCATTGTAATTCAGCATTCTATAAATTTTAAATACAGTTTATATTTAGGACAATTAGAATTTGTTACAATATAAATCAAACTAACAAAGTGTTCAAACTATGGACTCTAGTAAAAGCTTCGTGAGGAATCTTTTTAATTTTGTTGATGCTTAAGTCCAGCCTTGTTAGACTTTTCAGACCATAAAAAGTGTCTTTTGATAAATCAGTTATTTCATTTCCTGATAGATCTCTATAAAAAGTTTGTTTGAAAAGTTTATATACTGTATTAGACATCTTATTAAAGAACTATTATTCTTGATTATTTCAAGCTTAAATTTTAAAAAGCTGTTAAAATCTACTATTTTATATTTTATACCTCAAAACCATTACTAAAACATAAAACAGTAGAAACTAACAAGTTTGTAAGTTGTTGACATCTTGCAAATAACCTTGATGGTATTTTATTTATATAGTTTTCCATTAAGCCCCTGTAATACAAAACATTTTTTCAATTATAAATTTATTTTTCATTACTTATTTTAACAAGCACTTGAATTTATTTTAATATCAAAAGTTTAAGAATAATAATAGTCATTGTCTTATTTTCAAGTAAAACTTACAATTTTTTGATGCCAGTCAATGGTAATAATGCTTGTTGATGAATTTTTGACAAATTGTTGTTTTCTAACCATCTGTTAAAGCAACGTCATAATTAAAATGATCTTATTAAATTAAATAGTGAGAATCAGCTGTTTTATAATTGATTTTTTGTTTGGTTTGTTAAAATTTGTTAAAGTTGATATGATGTATTTTTTTTTAAATAATTTGGTTTTCTAAACGAAGTTCATACAAAACTTCACTCTATTACATTTTTTTAATATTTGTAATACTACTTTTAAATAAAACAACCAGCTGTGTAAATAATCAAACCTTACTCTTAAAGATTACACTCATTTTAGCTTTAAGCGATTTTTATCACAAGTTTTCTAAAACTCTATCATAAAATTATCTTAATATTAAATCATCATTTCATAGTACAATAGCAAAATTAGTGTATAAAGTTCATTCTACATAATATATTTTGTTAATAAAATTATAAGTAATAAGGATAAAAACTATAGCTATTAAAAATCAAACTATTAAAAAGCTACATAAGTGTTTATATAAAAATATAAACTAACTATCTTGTTAATAATAATTCAAAACACATTTAGTAGTTTCAATCACAACAATTCAAATGCGCTAAATTATGCGGTCAATACTAGCATGTGCGGTTACCATAGTAACATTGATGAAATGCGACTAATTTTGTAACAATAGTTGTAAGTAGTTATATGCAAAATAACTGTTTCAAAAACTTTGTTTTTCGTATACTAGTCATGGACAGGTAAATGTGCTTAATAAAGTATTTTTAAACTTACTAAAAATATACAAGTCTGTTTTGTTAACAAGCAATATGGTGTTTTACAGCACATTAATTGAAAGTGTTAGAAAAAATACTCAAAACACATATAGCACAGTTTCTCACATGTTTTAATAAAAAATGAAGTTCTAGAATCAAGTATTTGCGAAAAACATATTTTAAAAACACTCAACTTTAACACATGTGTACTAAAGTGGTGTTTTAATGATTTGCTTATGATGACAAGTTTTCATAGTAAGTTCATCACCATGTAGTTTATTTTGAAAATTGAAATGAGTTTGTTTTATACGAATTTATATATCATATATATCAATTTATATATCAATTTATATTATTAAAACTTGTTTGAAAGTCTACAGAGTTTGTAAACTAGTCCCGACATAAGATAACATTTATTTCGTTGAATTTGTTTTCAAACATAAAGCTTGTTTGCTTCTAAATATTTTTTTAAGTTTTTGAACGCTTAAGACATTTACGCAGTTTAATTTTTTACCATAAAACATGCTCGATGTTTGCTCAGACTGATGTGTTTACTTAAATATAGCCACAAGTGACATAAAAACATAAAACCTATCTCCAGTCTTTGCTTAGCGCAGTTTTATGATATTAGAAAAGACAAATCAAAAACTTACAGCTCTTCTATTTTATGTGAGGCTTGGCTTCTGAATGTCTTCTTTTCCAAGCTTGTAATACTATTTATTCCAAATTCACTGTATTATTTATATTTTAATTTTTGAATGGTTAGCTAAATTTTTATTTGTTTCAAATGTAAATTTTTTCACAGTTTAATCAATGAATTTTAAGTCAAATTTAAAGTAAAAGCTAGATTAAAAAAGTTTAAATGAAGAAAAATTATCAACTCAAAGCATAAAAATTATAGATCGATAAAAAAATGTAGCTTTAAAACTAATTTGTCATTAGCTGTCAATAGTTGAGAAGCATAAGGTCTTGTTTTCAAAACATAATGTTAATAGGTTCATCACTTAACTAAAAGGTTATTGTAAATAACGTAAAAATATACCTTCAAAGCATATTTGAAAAGGACATTCTAGCTAATGGATTAATACGTATTGAAACAAATTAATTTATATGACGTCACAAAGAAGTGTTTATTAACCTACCTTCCGTAACTTTAATTCGTGTTTGTTTATTTGTAGTCAAAATACTTTATAGTATAAGTTAACTTAGACTTTAGTTTAGTTTTATGTTTAAAGTTTTAAAATCTTGTAATTAAAATCAAGTTAAATTATTTTATTTTAAGTAGCCTGAATACAAATTACAAACTTCAATTATTTATTAGCTAAACGCATTATGTATTTATTTAATTATAAAGCAACTAGCATTTTAATTTTTTCTAGCAATCAAAAACATAATGTTAACTAACAGCCATAATGCTTCTTTTGAATCATTTTGAATTTTTGCCGTAAATTCTTTTAATTTATTTGAAGTAAAACCTCTCTCTGCACAGTTAACAACTACTGTATCATCTGAATTTAATTCGTAGTTCTTTCGAATATGACACGAACATTCTATAGAAAATTATTAATGTTTTAAAAGCTTTAATAAAAAAGGCAAACAGTCTCATTGACTTAATGATATTTTTTAGGTAGTTAAATTAATATGATAAGTTTTTTAATTAAAGTTTTCTAAAAACATAATTAGATAACAATCTAACGGCAAACCTGATGGACAAATAACGATGTGTTGATTTTCATCTTTGTTTTTGTTTATATGTTGTTTAGCATGGCAACATCTTAATAATGATAACAACAAAATTGTATTATAAAGTGCAGTTGTTTTGTATTTAATTTTGATTGAATTTGTTTTCATAATTTAGTTTAGTGTTTCATCTATTAAAAATAGTTTAGTTTTTAAAAACACAATTACAATGGTTAAGCTTATTATAACTTTGCTTAGTAGATGCATTAATATTATTTATGAAAATAAGCAAATCATAAAATGTTTCATTAAACTTTTAATAACTTACATCAAAAAAAAATGCTTATATAATTTAGTTTAAATCTTAAATGTTTTTAAGATAGATGAAAATAGGCATAAAGCTTTAAAATAAAACCAAACATATCGCACTTCTCAAAACGAAAACTATTTTGATGTATATGAAAACTGATATGATATATGTTCTAATACTATTTCTTAATGATGCATTTTTCTAAAACTAAATCTCTCAATTTAAACTCTTTTTTCATATTTCGAATTTACTACAAATACTGCTCTGTGTTCCGTTTAGTGTCAAAACATATTACATTTGCTTTTTACGCTTTAACACCAAAATAAATAATTTGAAAAAAGTACAAGCTATCTGAAAAATGCTTTATTTAGTTGGTTAATATTCAGTACCCAATACGTTACAGAACAATAAAGAAAATAGATAAGTTGTCTAATTTAAATGTAAATAAAATTCTACTAAATTAATGTTTTCATTTATAATTGCTAAAACAATTTATATTATACTGATTAATGTTTTACTTTGGTTTTTAATAGTTTTTTTTTTCGGTTACATAAACACTACACACTTTTTTTAAAACTAAAAGTAGCATGTTTTTAATTGTTCTAAATATGAAAACAACAAATAAAAAGTTTGAAATTTAAATTTTAATGTTGGTAAAGTACCTTTACTGATATCGTTTAGGAAGATGTATTCATAAGCTCTAACAAAAGTTTACACTTTTTGAAACAAGATCAAAAAAATCATAGTATTTTGTACAAAAGTAAAACTGATTATTTGGAGATGTTCAAAACACATTTAATCTATTTTTATTACATAATTTGACTTTGTATTATAAGCACGTAGTTTGAAAAAAATAACAAAATGTTTTTTATCTTAATGAGGTTTAAAGCTTATTAATTAAAATTTAACTACTAATTAATAAGTTTTAAGTGATATTTTGTCTCATCAGCAATCGCTAGCAAATAAAAAAAACCTTGGTTTATATTTTTTAACTAAGAAACTAAAAATTGAAACTTTTTTTTTGTTTGAAAGATGCAATAGGCTTAACATCAATTTGAAGCTTGAACTTCTTGACCAATTGTTAAGACTTATTCTTTAAAATAACTACTGCCAGTAAATTATAAAGTATTTATATTCATCTGTTTCTATAATCAGTTTGTTACATATTTCTTTGTACAAAATGCATACAGCTTTAATCGCTTTTTGAAAGCTCCTAATACAAGAGTACTATTACATACTCAAATTTTAAAGTAATTAAAATATATTTAGAGATGCGTTATTAAGCAAGTGAAGAAGTATAGTTTGCAAACTAAAGTTTAACTACATTTTCGATTTTAATTTTTTTATAGGTACTACTATGTATTCAAAACATTTTAAATTACAAAGTTGATTAAATTAGAAATAATGTTTACAACTTTTAAGATTTTTTATAGTATAAATACTTTTTAATTTATTAACCTGTTTATATCTAGACGTTGTGTAAAAAAATCAAAAACTTACATATTTGAATTTATTTTATACTCAGCTGTTAGCTTAAGAATAACAAGAAAGAGTTATGAAGAAAGAAACAATTCTATTACTGTCAGTATATTAAGTAGTATTTACAATCAGCTGTTTTTAACATCAGTTCAAAGCTTACTGCATTTTACGAAATGCATACAGCTTTTGTAGCTTTTTGAGTGCTAATTAAAAAAATCATTATGTAGTTAATATATGAAAATAATTAAAATAACTTTAGATATGCGTCATTAAGTTAGAAGAGAAGTAGCTTTACCGAAAGTAGCTTTTTACGGATATTTTTATTAATAAAAACGTGTGTACTTTAGTATTAATGTTTTTAAAAATGATGCTGTTATTAATGCTGTGTATATATTTTTTTACATTTTTTAAACGCAATACTTGTTACATATTTATTTAAAGTTCTGACTTTTATTTTTATTACTTTTATTATGGACAAATTTGTATTAAAAAAAACCTATTGAATCAATAAAAAAACAATAAAGACAAAGTCAATTTTTTTTTTGCAGCAAAAAGTTTTTGATAGGAATTTTGTGATAAAATATTTTAAATAGTAATAAAATATTGTCACAATTAGAGTTGAACAAACTCTTTATAAAGCTTTTTTTCAGTTTGAACTTTGATTATATAGAAAAAGAATGAATAAAGTATTTTATTAACTTAATAAAGTAAAATAAAAGTTCCACTAAGTTGGTGTTGGAAGTTTTTGATTTGTTATAAAATATTAAACTATTTAGTTTTGACATTTTTTAAATAAAACTATGCGTGTGAATATGATTTTTTATTTTATTTTTAAATAAGAGTCTTTAGAACTTTATAAGTTTTAGAATAGTTAAACATTTTGACAAAACAAAGCTTAGTTTATTTTACACAAATTGTCAAAATATTAGCTGAGATAGGTTTACATTCGAAATGTTGTTAATTAGTTTTGTAAATTGATTACAGCACAATGTGATATATTTTACACAAAATGCTCTCTTGCATTTAAATTTTAAAAGCTAAGTATGGATTAGAGTTGGTAAGACGTCAATAATTAGCCTTCTTGCAATGACTACAAACGACATTGTTTCAAAGAGAATGATTGCAATTCGTTTGATGTTTGCATTGTCGCTCGAATCAATTAATCAAGTATATAAAGCATATGTTCATATTTCAAGCAAAAGTATGCAATTATCACAATAATTAAACTGCATGGTTTTAAAGTAAACATAATCTACAAAAAGTAGTCGTTTCAAATAATTTTACTTTGTTTATTAAAACTAGAACGGATCTTAGTTATTGCTTAAACAAGGAGTTAAAACATAACTTTTTTGTTATAAATTTAGTTTCTTTAAAATTAATAAGCAAAAAGTAAACTTAAACAAGTATATTTAAAATGTTTGTACGAATAATGTTTTGTTTTGTTTTATTAGTTTTACTTAAACTTTTTTTTTAACATTTTTGTTTTCAAATATAACAATTACAAAAAGTGTAAAACATTCGAAATTTCTGTTTTGGTTTATATTTATAGTAATATTTTCATTTAAAATTACACCTTACTTACTTCGTTAATTTCAGCTGTAATGTTTAAATTTAACTATTTAGAAACCTTATAACTTATGAAATTAATGTTTGAAGAAGAACCTTTGCTTTTACAACTGAGTAAATAAAAAAGTAAATTTGTTTTGAAAAATTATTGATAAATATTTTAATTTTTATTGTTATTTTATTTCATTACATAGGCTGGTAATTAACCGTTTTTTTTTTTTGCCAAGTTAATTATTATTAGTTTAAATTAAATATAACTGATTTTATAAAAATAAAACGTTTTTGACAGTTGCTTTTATCTCATTGAAAAAATATTCAAAGTCCTTAAGTTGTTTACTTAGATGTTTAGAAAGTGTTGAATGACCGAAAATTACTAAAATTAGCAAGTGATAAGTGGCGTATTTTCTTTCAATATTTTTTTTTTAAATAATCTGTGTTTTAAGGTTGCTAACTAAATTAATTACGTACTGTAAATTTTTTGATTTTAGTTTATAATAGTTTAATAAAGCTAAAACTTTAAATTATAACTTTAAACTAAGTAAAGCTAGTTACCTTAAGATAACTTATAATATATTTAAAAACTATACAATCCTTAAAAAAGTTTTTAAACAAAAAATCAAATATTAAAAGTAAAAAATTACGGAGTAAAAATATTTTAATAACACTGTTTAAATCCTTTTCTATATTTTAAATATTTATTTACCTTTCTTTATTTTCATTCTCATACAGTCACGTTATTAACAACTTACACTAAGTTATAATGATTTTTTTAATCTAAACTAGGTTTTTAGATTATTAAGTAAAGCATTTTATTGAGGTTAAGTCGTGATTGTAAGAAAAACTGGTATAAAGTAAACTATTTGAAATGTAATTTTTCATATAATAAGAATATTTTGATAATTAGTATACATAAGAAAAACATATTTTAACTTAATATTTTCTAAATGAATAGGCTTCTAAAACTGTTTCATGTTTGTTTCTTATCGTATACACATGTTATTATTTTATAAAGTAAAAATAGAAAATTCATATCTACATAAATTACGTAAAGCTATACATTGTTAAAACTGAAAACAAAAATTATATCGAACATAAAAAATCAATTAAACAAGAACAAGGTGTACTTTAAGTTAAATAAAAAAGTATTTTTTTTTTTGTTTTAAATTATTTTATTTGTTTAAATGTATTTTTGTTAGTTTAAGACAAACATATTTGAAATACGAATAGTAAAGTAAGTTGTTTAATGAATCTTGTTTAACTTTACCAACTATTTATAATTTATTTTATATTTGATTTAAAGGTATTTAAATTTGTTTATGCATATTTTTTATTTGTAGCAAACATTTTAAGTAGATATAGATAAAAAAAAGGAGACTTATTCTTTATTAAACATTTTTTTTTGTGAATGTTAATAGTATTTTTTCTAAACATATAGTTTTTCACTCCAAAACATACAGCAGTATACACATTTTGAAAAATAAGACTTGCCTCATTCGACGTTTTTTTAGCATTTTAAAGTTATCTAGTTACTATAGCAACTATGAGTGTTACTATTAACAGAGTAATTTGGCGCGCAAAACTTAATTGTCTTATGAACTTTACTACGATATTTAATGTTAAAAAAGCATTGTAAACCTTAAAACTAAAAATTTCTCTAACAATAATTATTTTTTAGTTACACTTAACCTTAATGTCAAGTTTTAAACTGTCCAACAGTGAAGTTAATGTGTTAATATGATAAAATTTCATTGTCACCGATTTGACATTTGTTACAATGAAGCTGAAAAATTTGCTACAATGTAAACTTTAATACTGATTTATTTTCGTTTAACTAACCGAAACTTTATGTTATTTCCAGATGATATAAATTAATGTGAAGCAATTAAATAAATAAAACTTCAAAAAAGATATATATTGTTGAAAGTATTCAATCTAAAAACTTGAAAGTTTTAAAGATATTGGTATACTTTGTAAAATTATTAGATAAAAGACTATATTGATGATATATTATGTATCAGTATATAAAAAATATTTATCCTGTTATATTTAAAAATTTACAACAAATTTGTTTTATATTATGCCTAAATGTAGAAACTAAGACACATTATTTTCTAGCGAAAACTTTTATCTGAACTGTAAAACTTTTTTGCTATAAACTTAATACGTTTTGCTATTAAAATGTTTTGTTTTACGGTATTTTTATTGTAGTATTAGCATAAAATTGTTTATAAAAACTCTTTAAACTTTGTTATCATAACAAAACTTAGTTTTAAATTTAAAACATTATTGTTTTTTACTTATTTTTTTTTTATTTGCTTTATCCTATTTTTATTCAAACAAGCAGTTATATTCCAAAATTAAAGACTTTAAATATATTTAAAAAAAATTTATTAAAATTAGTTTAATTGTATATAACTGTTTAAAATTACACTTTTAATATAAAGTTATTCGTTAAAATAGCAGTATAATTAATTTAAAACATTGAAGTTTACTTCATCGCGCGTAAGTCATAACACGAATTTTTAAAATAGATTCAATATTTTATTGTGTAGACTGTTCATAATTAGTTAATGTTAAGATGAGTTATAAATTTGTTCTAAAAACAGAAAGAAAATTAATTTTAAAGCAAAATAATTGACTTATTGAATTTAATAACATCTAAAAAACACACCATTTAGACATATTTTACCTTTAAACTGAAAAATTGTGATACTTCAAAGCTTTAATTTACAAAAACTTTATTTTAAGGTTTGCAGTTTAAGAAAACTGTAGCACAATTTTATTTCAAACAAGGTACGTATAAGCATATCTGCAATACGCAAGAGGATTTATGTTAGTTTTTAGAAAGTAAAACTATTAAAGTTTCAAACTACAAAAAAGTAATACTTTTAAAACCTTAAAACGCGTAACATTACTAGTATGATGTGTTTTTTAAACTTTAAATAATTTTGATTTTTTTTTGTCTGTATTATAAATTCTATTTCTGATTAAAAACAGAAAATTTAATGATATATCATAGTTCAAATTTTGATACTAAATCAAAATGCTCATACCAAATTTATATAATATATGATACAAATTAAATGATATAGTAAAGCTAAATTAATAAAAAATTCAAATTAGATTTATAACTTTATAAAAGACTCAGTAAAAATTTACATTTGCCAGTAAAATGACATTTGTTTAAGTTTTTGTTTTTCTTAAAAGTAATATGGTGTATCAATAGATATTAAAGATATTTACATAGCTGAAAAATTAAATCTAATCTGAAAAAAACGTATACTCTTTAATCATACAATAGATAATTTTGAAGTTAAATAACGTTTGTGAAGGTTTAACTTATTAGCTACATTCTTCTTTTTAATTATGCTTTGAAGGTACTCTTTTTAATTATTTACAATACCCTTATAGTTAAGTGGTGCTATTAAATTATGTTTTGAACGCCTTATGCTACTCAACTATTGACAGGTAATAAGAAACTAGTTCCAAAGATTCACTAAACCATCAATTTAAAACGCATATTTTTTAGTAGTTTTATTTTGTTGCATTAATTAGAAATGTAAAGCATTAAAACCATTTTATTTTACTGTAAGTTTTTTCAACAAATCTTTTTCAAAATTAATTTTTGTACGAAACAAATAAACTAAAATAACAATATTTTTAATACATCTCACAGTCAAATTTCAAATAACAATATTATTGCTTGAAAATAGGCATTCAGAAGCCAAGCCTCAATTAAGATAGAAGAGTTGTAAGTTTTTTTTGATCTGTTTTTTTTTCTATCATAAAACTGCGCTAAGTAAAGACTAGAGAAAGGTTTTATGTTTTAGTTTCACTTGTGGCGATATCTAAGCAAAAATAGCTGTATGACCAAACAATGAAAATATTTTATGGTGGACGAAATTAAAATTTTAAAGTAGCTACGCTTAAACGACAATTATATTACGAAATGATTAAATTATATTTCTTAGTTTTAACTGAAAAAACTATCACATACACTTTTAATGTTAATACCGTTATTGCTATAATATTTGAATATTCATACTTTATAGTGCTCTGTTGAAATTAATTTATTCAAACTTTAAATTAGTTTTCTCAAAAATAATATTTTTCAGTAATAATATTCTTTAGTCTAATTGGAAGTCAAATCATATTGAATTATTTTTTGAAACTGAGTTCCGTGATTTATACTGTCACCTTATAAATACCATAATAAAGTCGTTAAATAAAATAAGGCATATAACTTTTACGCTATAACAACTTTGATTCAATCGGTGTCTAGAATAATCTAGTTTTGCGAAAAAACTGAATTTATTTGACCTAAAGATTAGAAGTTCGACACTTAACATTGTGATTTTGTATGTAAATTTACGCAGTAGACGAATAATGTTCACTAAAACAAAATAACTAGTAAACTTTATCTAGAAACATTATACTGTTGAATATCAAACTTTTCAATATACTTTATAAATGTAAAAAAAAGTCAAACTCTATTAAAATTGTTTGCATATACTGGTAACATATTAACCAATTAACTTATAGAAAATCATTTTTAATACATTTGTCTATACTGTATTAAAACAAAACTGAAAATATTATGTACTAATTTTCAAGTAGGAAAAACCTTAATGGTTTCAATAAAAAATTTTGTATAATAAAACATCAACAATGTTACTGAAGCAACACGCATGCTAATATTAACCACGATAATTTGGCACGTAAAATAGTACTACAATGTTCATTGGTTGACGTACATTTCGTAAGTGCTTAATTTTCATTATCAAGCACTAAACAAATAAATTGTTTATAAGTTGTATCAATTCTTTTTGAAACAATTTAAAAAAATGTTCAGTTTCTTATTTCAATCAAACTTTGATTTCAAGTGTAACACTGTCCAACATGAAGTAAGTATGTTAAAGCGTTGTTGTCAAACATTTTAATAAAGTATGTTAATATGACAAAATGTCATTGTCATCAACTTGACATTTGTTACAATAAATGTGCATTGAATGCTACAATATAAACTTAAATACCAACTATTGTCGTTCAATTAAGCTAATATTTTTGATATTTACACCTGGTTTAGTTTGAATAAAGTATTGTCAGTGTATATTTTTTACTGTTATAAACTTAAGTTTTATTTTATATAAACACAAAATACAACAAGTTATTTATGTTTAAGTTTACCTTTAAGTAGTTAAAACTACTTTATATCGTTGCTAGTTTGATTTTAATCACCAAAATTAATACTGCTTAATAATATTTACCTTCCTACGGTTTGCTTTAAGGGCCAGCGTTGATAATTAAAACTTTGATGCAAAAAAAAAAGACTGTTACCTATTATATAAAACAGTTTAAAATACTATTATTGCTAATCCGTATCGTCAAACAGCCGTACTTGAAAACTATATTTAATAATATTTTTTTAAATTTAAATACATTAGTTAAAAAATAAATAAAAAGGTGTTACAGTATCTGAAGATTGGTTATTTTTAGTTTCAAATGAATATGTTTTACAACGGTGTTGATTAAAAAATATTGAAGTTATACAATGATTTCCAAGAAAACTTAATAAAGTTGTGTTATTCAATTGACGTTTTCCGGTTTTAGAAATTTTCTTCAATGTATGTAGCAATTTTAAACATAATCCAACTGATAAGTGTCAATTATGTTACTTAAGTTTCAATTTAATTCAATAATGCTGCCAAAACTTTTACAGCAAGCTGTTTTCAAGCGATAAATTTTCTTAGGACTAATCTTAAAAAGTGTTAGTCGGATTAGTCTATTGAATTGTACTATCCTTAATTAGGAACACCTTGAAATTGCTTTTAGAGTATACTACCATTTATTTACACTTAGTATTATTTCAAACTATGAATACTCAGTTTTAGACAATTTATCGTCTTTTTTATTTTTATTTATATTAAAGAAAAAACTTTGTTATAATTAGATTTATAATTTAATAAACCACAACAGTAAGGTTTTAACAATAAGCAGGTAAAATTAAACTTTTATAAATATAATGTTAGATTTTAGTTTTGTTATGGCTTTAAAACAAAGCAAAATTTAAATAAAATACATAGGCTAAGCAAATTATGAATAAAAAAATACACAGAAGAGTTATTACTGAAATTAAAATGTATTGCATTATAAAAATAAAAGCAAAAACTTATATAGGATTTAAATAATTCACTTTTCGTTTTTTAAACATGTTACTCTATAACAGATTACAGTATTTAATACACACCTTTTTCACAACTCTGCTTATATTTTTTTATTAAGTGAATATAATTGATTTTTTTTTATATTGTCTTTACCAATAAATAACTATCCATTTTTATATTGTTGTTTTTATCTTTCATTCTTATTATATACGTTTGATTAAATAGATAACAAAAACTTAAAGTTTAAATTTCATCAATTTTCATGATTATTTGAATTTATTTGTTTATAATTTAAATTATTTAAAAAAGAGATAACTTGTAATGCAGAAATAAAAATGAAAACTACCATTGTTTTAAAGTTAAGAAGCACATCAATATAAATTGCGTATTTTCGTTTTATTCAATCAAGAGATACAATTTTACATGCATTTTGATTTACATATCTCGCTTCAACAATCTTACTATATAAACAACCTAATATCTAGTAGTTTAAACTTGTAGTTTTAACAAGTTTTTGCTGTTTTTCACAACTTCACAACCATCTCAAAAGCTTCCGTTGTTTTGATTAAAGTTATAAAACTTAGCGAACAGTAAATTTTATATAAAAGTTAAAATATAGTGTTATATAGTTTGAATATTTAATAGCTATCCTTGAACTTTTACTAACTTCTTCGAATTTATTTTTTGTACACTTTAACGGTTTAAATAAAAATAGTACTAAGAGTATAGTAGTTAAAATTTAAAGTTTAATAGCTTTACTTTTTAATGTAAAGTATTTTATTAAAAGTAAATAACTTACGACCACATAATTCTAAAAACTTGACTACAAAATTTTACAAAAATGTGTTCAATTTAAATTGTTGAAAGTCAAAATCGGTAACTTTAATAATGTGTACTTGTTTTTTAGTTACTATTTTTGTTGTTAAACTATTGTTTTTCAGATATATCAATAGGTTGATATGTCTGTGAAATATTAGCAAGCAGTTACATTTAGATAAAGAAAATTTAAAAAATCTAAAAAATGGCATAACTTAAAACTTAGTTTAAAAATTTTTGATTTTATACATAGATAAATTTAACATAGTTTTGTTGATTTTTTATCTATTTTTTAATGCATATTAGGTTTTAAAAATAACGTTTTATCCGAAATTAGTATGTTCTTTAGTAAAAAATAATACTTTATTTTTTACTAAAAAGTAATTTTGTTTTTGTTATATTTCTATAATCAATATTGATTTTGTTGACTTTTAAATAATAAAATTCAGCAGCCTTTCAAGTTCGGTAAAAAATATAAACTTTTAGCATTTTAATTTAATTAACATAGGATTTATTTGTTGTTTTTCAAGGCATCTGCTTCTTTTAAAATATAATAAAAAATATTTTTATGTTAGTTTACATTATGATTTATTAAATTGTAAAAATTAGTACCAAAACTAAGTAATAGTATAAACTCATGTTTTTAAATATAATATGTTTTTAAGTTTCAGTCGTATACATTTACTAACTACAACGTCTGTACACAAATAAACTATCGATGTTTTTGAAACAATAATTTAAATTAGTTTAACGTAAGAATTTATATTAATTTTAGTATAATGTTTTTTAACTGATATGATTAAAAAATTGTTTTTATTACACTTTATAGAGCACATTTCAGTTCTTTGGTTGAAAATATTGTTAAATAAAGTTTGTTTTCATAATTCTCAAAACGTTATGTCATTTTATTATGAAAAATTGTGAAAATTTGAGTTCTGACTTTTCTTTAGCTATTTTAGTTTTTATCTGACTGTTTTGAGCAGTAAAACTTTAAACAATATAATAATAATGATAACGATAATAATAAGTAAGCGCTTATAGTTAGTTATACTAAACATATTTAGTTTGTATTAACTTATAATGACAACATTCAACCCGTTATAAGTTGTAAAAAACGATATGCCCTTATTTCTAAAAGAACTAAAGTTTATTTCATCAATAAACTTTTCTCAAAATAAATTTTTAATGAAATTCACCATCTTTTTTCGTATAGATAGTCATAGAGTCATCAATTTATAAATGATGTTATTTTAAATTAGATTTATTAGTTGTAACTAAATTAACAATATTCAAGTTCTAAACTACTTGAAATAATAATAACAAATCCACCTAGGCCATTTTTGCAGGATTTAAAGCTTTTGAAAATAATATTTCTACTAAATTTTACAACTTTTATCGTATTTCGTTAATAGAATATCTTCAAGTAAGAAAAGTTAAAAGTATGACAACAGTCGAAAATATATAATAAATAGAAAAATAATGTAAAAATCTTAACCAAACAAATCATAGAAAACAAAAAAATATAATAAGCTTATTTAAAAACTGGTACTTTTCAAAACTACTATCAATTTAGGATATGTTCAATTATAAATTTTTCAACTTTTAAAAAAAGATTAAAATATGTACTATCTTAAAGTAAAAATTAGGCTTTGTCTTATGAGTTTAAAAAAAACTATTAATTCTCACAAACGATCAAGTTTAAACCAAGTTTCAACTACGTTTGAACTTGTAAATACTAATAGTTAGTCACAAGCTCAACAAAACTTGCATTATTACTATTGAAACTACAAGTAATTTAAAGACCGCATTTTCAAGCACCTTTAAAATAGATGTAACTGAAACTATATTAAACTACTTGACAAATAACTATTTGCTAGTAACATTCTATTTCCTATCATAATGCATCTAGCATATTTATTTTATTTTTTTAAGTTTTATACATTATATCTACTCTACATAAATATATATTTATGTTCCCCTACTTTTTTACCTTAATGCAATTTCAGGTTTTAAGATATTTTTATTACTTCTATACTTATTTTGAATATAAAGTTACCTCATTTATTTATTGTTTTCAGTTTTAAAATTATTTTTAGTAATACATATTATTTTCCAAATGTTTTAGGATGTTTTTGTATGTTTTAATTAAAAAAAAATATACTTTTTATAGATTCTTTTTATTCTGATTGAAGTAAAAAATATTTCAAAATATTAACAAGTTAAATTACAGTCGTTTGGTGTGGTGTTGTTTTATTATCATATAACTAAACGTATAACTATTTTTTATAATTTGAAATCGCTTCATTAGATGTGATCTTAATTTTTTGAAGAACTTGAATTGCATTTACCCAGAAATTTTGAAGGTTGTAGGTTGGTAACTCATTTTTTTAAAAGGTGTCTACAAAACAAATAAATTTTAATCTAGAATTAAAAAATACTTAAACTAAATTGAGTTACAACTTTAAATTTAAAGAATTCCGATTTGTATTATGAACCTTTAGAAAAAATTAAAAGTATTTAAGAATGTTTTTTTTTAACGAAAGTTTACGACAATACACTGTTAATATTGAAGTTTATTTATGTTTACATAAGTTTAAATCAATTAATCGTTTCAAAATTAATCGTTTTTTCACACCTGTGCAGTTTTCGTGTTGTTATAGCGTTGGATAAAAAAAAAATACTTAAAATATTTATTAACTTTTTTTTTACTTTTGGCAGTAACTAAAACATTTATATTATTGCTAATTTACTTACAAATCAAAAACTAACACAACAACTTGAAAGAATGTATTGTTTACTCCTTTAAACTCTCTTCATTAATGAAATTATATAAAATATAATTTCTAATAAAAACTAATTAGTGTTGAATTACAGTCAAACAAGTTTTATTGTAGTTGTTTATTTATTTATATTGTTTAAGTATATATTTAAAACAATTTATAACTCTTTTAAAAAAATTTATAGATTTTTTTTTTGTTTATCGAGAAATTATATAAAAATTGATAACTAATAATTAAAGTTTATTTATAATAATATAATTGTGTTTTTTTTTAGATAAATTTCTAAATATTCTAAACAGCCTCCAAAAATTAAAAGAAAATAAATTATCTCAAGTTTTTAAGTCATTATAAAAAAAATATTTTGTTCAATTTTTTATAGTCGATCATCTTATAAGTTTTGAACTAATTTTTCTTTTTCTAAAAACTAAAGTCAGCTTCATGTTGTTAAAACAAAACAATTAGTTTTTTTATTTTGGTTTTAATATTTATATGAAGTAGAATTTGTCAAAACCCAGACAGTTGGTGACAAATTTATTATTGATTTTTAAAAAGTCTTTAAAGTGGTTAATTGATATTTTTTTCATTAAAATACCACTTAAAAACTAATTACATTTGATAAACTAAATTTCAACTCGTGTAACCACATTTAGACATATAATAAATATTCTTAAGCTATTTTAACATTTAAAGTTAATTGCACACGAACTTTCGATCTTCTTTATTTGTTTAAAAGTTGTACTGAGTATTAAAAAAGTTATGTTACTTTGTTTTGAAGAATTGATGTTTTTGTCAACTTATAAGCTTTTAAATTCTAAAATTTTCAACTACAATATATAAAAAGTTGTTTTAAATTCTAAATAAATATGTAACCTATAGAAATTACAAACCTAAAGAAATATATAAACACTTTAAAAGGTTTCTACTGTTTGTCTAAACTAATGTCAAATATGTACTTATTACATTTGTTTTTATTAAATTGTAAGTTTAATAATACGCCTGTTGACAGACATAACGTGTGCAAAAGACACAAGATTTTCGCAACAGTAAAACTTTTAGTTTACTTTACATGCATTAAACACTTCTAAGAAAACCGTAAGAAAATAACCAATCTTATAATTGCTAATAATTTATATATGTATTTATAATCTAACATCTCCAAAGTTATTATAAGTTATGCAGCCGTAAATTGTTTCTTAACTATTAATTTCAGTTTTTAGTTTCATCTTGACAAAAAAACAAACTAGTTAAAATAACTAGCACGCCTTGTTTTATTTTTATTATTTAGTAAACTTTTTAAACTATAAATTTCTGCTTTAAAAAATATCTCTACGATCAGTAAGTATTTTTCATTTCAAAGCTTTACTATTTAACGTTTATTGTAAGTTTTTTTAAATAACTCGCTATATTAAATTCTATCGTTTTATTGTTAAACCAAGAAACTTATGTAAAATTAAAAATTGTAAGTAGCTTAAACCATGATTTTATTTTGTTATTTTTAAGCCTTGAACTAAACTAAAATATAAATGTTATTAAGTTAAATTTTGTTTAAACTATCATAGCCTAAGTATTTTAGTAGACCTTGTTAAACTCAACTGGTACTTTTTTTTTATTTTTTTAAATCTTACAAAAAGTGTACTTTTTTTCCATGCCCTAAAGCAAACTTGTAGCTATAGTAAAAATTAAGTGTGCTAAAGGTAAAAACATAAAACAGAGAAGTCAATATGTAGTTTGTTCATTACAATAAGTGATGTGCTAATTAACAAGACACAAAGTTTATAACAATTTTATGTCAATCACTATTAATTAAAGCTAATTGTTTCGAAACTGATATTTATTCTTTAGGTTAACTTGCTAAATGTGACTTTTTATTCTTTGAAATTTACGCTTATATCCCTTTAATATTTTTTCTAATGTTTAAATTATTCTGGAGAATACTGTACAAGTTTTAAAACAAATGTGAAACAAAGTTAAGAATTTTATGATAAGCAGCATTAGTCAAAAATGAGATAACAACTAAAAAAAATAAGTTAAATTAACGTAATGAACATCTGTAAAACCGATTGAATAACTGCTCATTTGTAATAAGATAAGACTTAGTCTTGTGTATTTAACAATTTCTAAATGTAAGAGATAAAGCAGGTATAGTATTACATAATGCTGAAAATGGGTAGTCTCTCCAAAAATAGGTATCGACTACATTTTGCAGTTGATATTTAAAATTTTAAATTGTAAGTTATTGATTTATATAAGAATATTTGTGTTTTCTTATTCAATGTAACTTTTAAAATAAAAAATGTAAATTAGTAACGGGATTTTTGATATGGCAAACTAATGATCTTAAAGAAAGAATTTTTCATGTAATTTTTTTATTTATTTTATTTATTTGACCATTTTAAGTACTTTTAATTAAAAAATAACTTTAATCATATTATAAAAACAAGTTTTTTTTTTCTGTTTTCGTGAAACCGTCTTTGTAAAGACCGTTAACAACGATTGTTTAAATTTCGTTGAAGTTTATTTTCTTTTAAAAATTATTAATTTTTTTACAGATTTTAGATACTATATAACAGCTGAATGGTTTGTTTATATGAACGATGATACATATTATGAGAATTTTTTTTCGTGCAAATTTGTAAAAATCTAATTTTATGGTCTTCAATCTATTAATATTTTAGTTTGTTTTTCTTACAAAAAAATATTAGTTGTTTTCAAATAAAAAACAATTTGTAAATATTATTATTAAAGTTATCAACTACTTTTAACAAATAAAAGTTGTTCTAAATATGTCAAACAACAAAATTAAAATAAAACAGGACTTCTCTCGAGTAGTTATTGAAATGGTTAGTTACGTTGTAAATGCTTTAATTTATACTTATGAATTAATTTTTTGTATTATCTTACTACTTTGTAATATGATAAGTCAATAACATAACTATCGATTGTGACTTACTTTTATGAATATTATTTAAATTTCACAGTGCTTTAACTTTTAATTTTAAAAATACACTTATTATTATCTGTCTTAAATTTAGTATGTTATTTTTTCATTAGTAAACACGTGAAAATCAGTCTTTTATTAGAATTTAAAAAGCTACGTTTATTACTTAAAACAAGTATATACAGGTTTTTTCTAGCAAATTTTTTATAAATAACTTGAAATTATTAAAGTATATTATTTTAAATGAAATCACTGTAATTAATAACAAAAAGAAAATCAAAAAAAGCTACATAAGTAGAATAAATAAGTACAATTTAAACCACTGTAAATAATTTGACATCATAAAAGCTGTGAAAACACACTTGAAGGAAATGGAAGATTACTAGCGCATAATCAATTATCAAATTACATTATAATGTTTCTATTGCAAGTAAATTGTACGTTTGCGGTTTTACTGCATGTGTTGTTTTTACAGCCACATGAAATTTATAAAATTAAAGACACAAAAACGATTTAAGTTAAGAATAAACAGAAAGTGTTTTTCTTTTAACTTAAAACTCATTTCAGTAGACTTTAAAATGTATAAAACTATACAAACGTTTTAAAAGTACTATTGAAAGTTAAAATATTTCATATTCGAAGTTTAAATTAAAACTTTATTTATAATTAGAAGTAAACAGAGTATATACTTTAAACAATTTTGTCATGCAAGTTTAAACAAGTTTGTTTTATATGGCGATAGTAAAAAATATATAAAAAAGTTAGTTTATGATGAAAAATAAAATTATAAAAAACTATTAGAAATACCTAAGTTTTTTATTTAGCAGCAAAGTAGTAAAAAATTACAAAACAGGTTCAAATTAAATATGTAATATCTAAGTATCAAAAAACAGTTTTATATACTATTAGATAAATCATATGTATTTGAAGTGGTAAATAATGTTTTTATCTATAAAATCAATCAAAAGCCACTAAATACTAATTGAGTCTGATGTCTACAGATAGCTTATAACTTGATTTTACTTGACCGTAAAAGTGTTTAAAAATTTATATGGTTATGAATGAAATCGAAACACACTCGCTTAGCAATTTTCTCTTTTTTCTGTTATATTTTTGATTTATTTAATTTATTAAGTTGTGTTAATGTTGAAATCATTGAGTTTTTTTATTTAAAAATAAAATTAGACTTAGAATGTTTTTCAACTTTTTATTAATTTTGAAAAATTACTAATATTTTTGAAACTTTAATTCAATTTGCGCTTTTCCGTTTTTAAAATAATATTTTAAGAAATTAATTTTCTTTAATTGTGTTAAAAAAAATCAGTCTTATATTAAAATATTTCCGAACTTTATGCAAAACAAACTTTACAAAGTTTCTTCTTTAAAACTTAAAGATAAATTTTATAAAGCTAAACGAAGTTTTTATAATCTTGAAATTTAAAACTAGAAGAAAAATTGTATGTTTGTAAATATTTTAAAAATATAAGAAACTTATTTACAAACAAACAAAAATTTTATTTAAGAACTGAGTTGCTGCTGTACTAAAACAACTGTGTACAGTTTATTATTTTGATATTGTCATGAAATGTCTAAAAAAAAATAAAGTTTTAGTTTTTGATAGTTTTAAATTAGTTTTTTTTTTTAGGATTTACTTTAAATTCTTGAAATTTAATGTAACAAAAACAAACAGTATTTAAAATAACATAAAAATTGAACAATTTAAAGGCTAGTTTCATATAAGTACATATAAAAGTTTTAAAAGTTATTGTGCATAACGTTAAAGCATATTTTGTGTCTTTTCTAAATACTTATATTGATGTTTATATTCAAAATACTTATTTAAAAACAAAACGTGTACTTTTACTTAAATACCTTTATATATATATATATATATATATATATATATATATATATATAATGAACTTCACCACACGACTAACAACAACAGAACTCGTACAGCTTACGACCGGTTTAGTCCTTAGTAGGACTCATCAGACAGGAATAGTAACGAGAAACCACTGTTGAGATCTTACCAAGCGGGATTAAGTACAAAGTACTGAAGCGACCATCTGTGAGTAAAGTTGAAAAAATTGACACAACTAAATCATTCACAGCCCAACGTCTCAGACATTGTCAGCTTATTGTGAGATTACAGTCTTTGCTCGTTTGATCAGTTTTAACCAAAATTTATTTCTGTCATCATCATCAAAGTTGAGACGTTCGCGCCAAAAACAATAAATAATGAACTACACCACACGACCAACAACAATTCTATATATAAGAAATTTACATATACGTCAAAAACGTATTTGTTGCTAAACAACCTCACAAAAAATTTACAAATTGTTCAGTTGACTAATCGTGATAAATTACTTTACATATTATTGTGTATAAAGTTTACAATTTTTTTTTTGTTTTCGTTTTAAAAGCAATTCATAGAATATTTACAAGCAAAGAATAAACATGTAGGACTTATTTTTTTAAATTAAACTAACTTTAGTAACTTTTCGCTCATAAATATATACCGAAACGTTTTATTTAGTCTAAGTTTGAAAAATTAGATAGTGTAGTAGTTGGAATTATTAATACTGTTTTTTTTTGTGCGCACATAAACATTCAAAACTGTAAAATTTTATATAAACAACTTATTTTTATTCGAAACAACATAAAAATACTCATTGAGTTAATATATGACTGTTTCCTATATTTCCAAAAGTTTGATTTTATTTAATTTTTACTTAACCTATACAAAACAATTATTTATTAGAATCACGTGATAATTAAATTCAACAAATGTTTTTTTTTCTAACTTTATGATATAACAAACATTAAAATTTTAAAAAATATATTTTTACATTTTTGGTACTTCACTACTATAATCTTTGTTTAGTGTATACAGACTTATAATGAAAAAATAATAAAACCATCAGTGTTACAATAAAATAGAATAAACAAGAAATGGAAATAATTGAATAATATTTAAATAATTTTTAGTATGATATATCGATAACATAACTAGTGATTTTGACTGGTTTCTAATGATATTTATATTTGATTTACTGTGCTGTTAGCTTATATAATTAGAGTACACGTATTGTTATCTGCCTTAATTTAAAACACTTTTTTATTTTAAATGCTTAAAAAACAGCTATTTAAAAGAGTTTGAAAACGTACATTTATTACAAGAGTAATATAAAAATTTAACTATCTGTGAAAATCGTTTTTTTAAACTAAGTTTAATGTCTCAAAACACATAATTTAAAAAGAAATATTACGTATAAAATTCAAATATGCAAAATAAACCAACGCAACCTAAACAGTTGTAAGTAATTTAAGAAGGTAAAAGCTGTGAAAACACAGATTAAAGAAATAAAAATTACTAGCGCGTGACCAATTATCAAATTGAATTATAATGATTTCGTTTCAAGTAAATTGTGCGTATGCGGTTTTTACAGCATAAGTAGTTTTTACAGCAACTTGCAACTAAAAATTTGTAGACACAAAACGGTTTGAAGTAAGAAAAAACAGAAAGACTTTTCTTTTAACTTTTAGCGCATTTGAGTAAATTTTAAAATGTTTGAAACTGTCCAAACATTCTAAAACACTATGACAACTTAAAATGTCTTGTGTTCTAGGTTTAAAACACAAAACGTCATAATAAGTAAAAGTAAACAGAGTAAATACTTTAAATAATTTAGGCATGCAGTTTAGAAAAAAATAAACTTTTTCTTTTAAATGCAATAATAAAAAGTATTAAATATTAATTTTTAGGAAAATTAAAATTATTATCAAATTCTTAGAAATAATTAAGTTTTTCTATAATACATAAGTAGTAAAAATTTGATAAGCAATTCTATATAAAGTATGTATGTATTTTTGTACAGAAATAAGTTTATGTAAAAGAACTTAATAAAAATATGTTTCGTTTGAAGTGGTTGAATGATGTTTTTATCTGTAAAATCAATCAAAAGCCACTAAAAACTAATTATGTTTGATGTATATAGATAAGTTCTAACCTAATTTTAGCTAACTGCAATTATTTTTAGTTTGTATAATACTCTCATATTTTAAAAACACGCAAGCGTTGTATTTTTTAATTTCTGAGCAGTTAAATGCATTATTGAAAATTATTTATAAAGACTTGCTGAATGGTAATACTATAACCACATAACATTTTAATCAGGTAAAAGCCAAACGTGTTTCACATACATGTACATTAGGTTGCTTATATATATCTTGGAGTTTTCAGCACTACATTTTATTAGACTTGGTAATTATCGCAAAAATTACCCTGTGAAAAACTTTAAATTATATAAAGAAATCTTCTCCTCGGCGGAAATAGTTTTTCTGAAGACAATCACAATGCAAACTGTCTTGAATCCAAACAAAATGACCTGGGATTTATAGCTGAAAATCGTTTATATGTTGAATTTATCACAAAAAAACATTACGCACAATTTTAGAAAATTTTAATACAGTATTATGGTGGCACTTCTTGATAAAAAAGCATGAAATTCAAGAAAAATTACAAAAAGTGATAAACCTTATATAAAATCAAGTAGTGCCTTCACAAAATATTCTTTAAATCGTCTTAAAATGTAGTTCAAACTAATATCTTTAAACTTAGTGAAAATAAAATATTTACTTTTGTTAGTAAAATTCTGATAAACTTTGTTACGTGATTCAAATTTACTTTTGTCAAAAAAGTCTTTGACACACCACTAAAATTTAAACTTAATTAATTTATACTTTCATGAATAAAAAATATTATGTTAAAAAAGTTAACGAGAAATTCAATTTTTATATCTAAAATAAGGTATACTATCAAAATTCATGTGCGTTCAAAACCGACCCAATTTTTTTATAATTTCTTTGTTTATTAATTTACTATAAATATATTTCTTATTTTTTATTTATTTTCACTATCACTGTACCCTAACCAGGCACGTAGCAAATATGCAGAAACGTATACCTATGTGCGAAAAAACTTGCTTTTATTTCAGCTTGAAAAGACTCTTCTTTATTAGCTTTTATTATTCATTTGTACTCAGTTATGCACTCCTTAAAAAATAATTTTGACATATATGTACTCTTTAGCATTTATGGTGTCGTAAAAACTAAACGAATTAAATACAACTAAATTGTATACGTTTAGCGCTTTAAATTTAATTTGTCATAAAGCTGCATTGCAAAATTATTCTAATGGAAGCTGTAGCTTTTATTCAAAAATCAAAATCATACAATTTTATGTTACAAAAATTTGCATAGTTTAATGTTGTTTCTATTGACTACGTTAAATGTTTGATTTTGAAAACAATATAAATGTTTTTAAAATAAATTGAGATTTTCTGATACTTATTTTCAATTAAAATTTTATGGGTTTACACAAGTAGCAACACATAAAGAGTCAAAATGTGTGGAGTAAAAAAATTGCCTTGCATACAGTTATCACCCATACTTTAACATTAAATTTTTGAAGTATTAACATAACTGCATATTTTCATATTAAGTTTAATAACATTAGAGTTAGTTTAAACTGCTGTGATCCCGCTAGGACGTTATCACGCGTCATTTCAGATTTTTTGATTTTTGCAGATTCGTAACTTTCTTTAGCTAGCTACGTCCCTTGCCCTAACTCCTACCTTCGATCGATAAACAGTTCTCGAATTTGACTGGTTGGATTTTAATCGGGTTGATTTTGAACGCAGTCGGATTTTGATCGCAGGTGGATTTTGAATGAGTCTCCTAAAATAGATCATTATTATGTCGTATTAAACATGGCTATTTTTTAAAGTTTTTGTTTATAAAAAAAGTTTAAAGCTTTTTGAATGCTTTAAATCTAAAATTACCTCTAAACCAGTGTTTACCAAGTTTTTTTTTTTCAAAAGGCCCCCTTTAAAGTAATTAAAATATGCTTTAACCCCCTACAAAATTTCTCCAAAAACTACTATTATAAAAGCTTATAACAATTTTTATTTTTGCAATATGTCATCAAATCCAGAATACCTAAAATAGGTTTAAAATTTCACCTCAAGGCCCCCTATGGCCCCTTTACCGCCCATTGCTCCCCTTTTTCCCCTTTACTACTCATGGCCCATTCTATTTCTGTAATGATCTGCTTTAAGAAATAATACTTTAACCGTTGGAAGTATTTTCTTTTACTTACAATATTTATTTAGCGGTTTTTAAAACTTGTTTTATAGCACAAATTTTATTAAAAAAAATTACAAAGTACAACTACATTTTTTAAATTTTTACGTTCTAATTTACATTGGTTTAAAAGTATTAAAATATCAAAAAAATGTCTAGTTAAACGATACTAAGTTAATTTTAAAATATCGACTTTAAGTTAAATGTACTTGATTATACTACATAAAACATTTTCAAAACTACTTTTTAGATAATTGTTTTACTAATAGATATTTTTTTAACTTTTGTTCGCTTTACTTTTAAAAGTAATACAAACTGTAATCATTAAAAACCGTAAAACTTTGTTTATCTCTTAACCATTATACAACTGTTTGATAACTTTAAAAACTTTTTATTTTTATCTAACTATTTCATCTAGGTAATAATAAACTTATAATACTTTGTTTATAATTTAAAACGAAAAGAGCTTGAGAAAATGTCTCAGCTAACGAAGGTGACTGTAGTAAAAAAAATGCAATTCAAATTAAATTTATCATTAGCTGTCAATAGTTGAGTAACACAAGACCTAGCTTCAAAGCATAATGTTAATATGCAACAGTTGACTAAAACGTCAGTAATAGTACACAAAATTCTTCAAAGCGTAAGAAAATATCACACAAAACATTGGTTTCTATGACGTAACAATTACGTATCTATAACCTATCTCCCGATATTTTTTATATTTTTTTATATACACCTTTCAATCTTTTTAACATTATCGGCAATTATTAATAAGATATTAAGAAGTTTAGATTATATGTTAAATATAAAACCTATGCAAACCTTGACTAATGTTTTATCTCTGAGATTTTGTTTTCAATGCTCTTTGAATATTTTTTAAAGATATTAGTTATACATTAGAAAATACAAAAATTTTAGTTTAACATAATTAATGATTATGAGACTGTTATTTTTAACACAACATAACTTAAAAGTGTTTAAAACGTTTTTATGTAAATTATTGTCTGGAGTCAAACAAAGTTTAGAGAAAACATTTTTAAAGTGTTCTAACAAATATCCTGTAGAAATAAATAACGACTACTTTTATATTAAATATAAAACTAAATAAGTACGGACCTATAATAACTTTAACGAACTAAGAATCCAAATTCAGTAAAGTTATGTCAATAACACTTTAAAAATGTTAAAATATGTAACCTAAGTGATTTAGAAATAAGTTATAGTTGTTTATCATAAGCATTAAACAATAATTAAATTAAAAATTTTCATTAATTTAGAGTACTTTTGGTTTTAATATTATAAAGTTTATAAGCATACTACAAATATTATCAATTTAAATAGATAAACGGATACAATTATATAAAACTGTTTTCACGGACTCGAAATAGGTAAACAATGTTTAACCTTTTTGGGTTATTTAGTTAAACTCTAAATCTGAAAGTTTTAATTAAACACATAAGTGGAAGAAACTATGAACAAAAAAGAAGCTAAAAAGCAAGCTAAAATCAATTAGTAAAAGCAAATCAAAATTATAACTTTTAACCTATATATAGAAATGAATTTTAGTTTTATTAATATAAATTAGAGAAAGTAGTAGAACTCACAAACAACAAGGATTAATAAACAATTTTTAAAATGCAAATAATCAGTTTAATATATTTAACTAAGTTTTAAAGGTATTTTTTCAAATTGTAATGAAGCTTTTAGGATATAACAAAATGTCTCGAATTTAAATTTGTTATTGAATTTGAAAATCTATCGCTCACAGCACACAAGTTGTGAAATTAGTAAGTATTCGGGTAATTGGCTCGTAAAAATATCTATAATCAAGTGTTTTTACAGTAATAATATTTCTATAGAAGAAAGAATATTTATTGAAAATTACAAATATATTTATACATAACTTTAGCAATTTAAAATTTCCAAAAGAAAATATTTGCAACATCATTTTTACTACTGCAACCACTGGTGCTATAATTAACCGCATATTTTCGCGCGTAAAAGTTAATTAGGTGATGAACTTAGCTACGGTGTTTTGTATTAAAATAATGTTGAAAATCATAAAACCAGAAAAAACGTTTTCTTCTGATAACTTTATCATTACTAAGAACTTATAAGCAGAAATATAACTTTTTTTTATATCTAAATCTAACCTAAAACACAGGTTTAAAAGTAAATGATAAAATAGAAAATGTGTTAATATGGTGAAGTTTCAATTTCATACTTTTGACTTTTGATTTGACAAAGCTACTTTTAAACTTCTAACAAATTTTTATTGGTTTAATAAGCAAAAGATTCCATTAAAATATATATTTAATTAAATTAAAACATTTTACCAAACTTAAAAGCATATTTACTCAAACTAAATAAAAATTTTTAGTATGTTAAAAATATTTAATAAAAAAAATACATTTATATAAAGTTTTAGTATTTTTAACATCTTTGAACTTTTAAACCCAATTCAGTCCAAATTTTACTTACTTGTGAACAACACGTTTATATTTTTTAAAGCATCAGTTCGTGAACAACTTATTTATAATGCTTAAGAATTCAGAAAAATGTAACATGATCTAATCTTAGACAAGGTTAAAGTATACTTTTCATAATAGGTCATAAGGTTTAATTGCAAGAAACTTGAAACTAAAATTTAATTTTACTTTTGTGTAGATTACTTCTAGAGTCGTGAACTTATTATAGCATATCTTGAATACTTAAATAAAATTATAGTAAATATTTTGAAACTAAAACTATTAAAGTTTCAAACTACATAAAATGATACTTCTAAAACTTTCAAACTCGTATTATTAGTATGTTTTGTAGTTTTTGACTTAAAATAACTTTGAACTTTTTTCATGTGTTATTTTGTGAATTAACTTAGTTAAAAAACTATCACATAAACAGAGTGAGTTTCTCAAAATTCAATAACAAAATTAGTGTTTTATAAAAACTACGTTAACAACAGAACAATATTATTAAACAAGATATTGTAATTTATTTTAAACCAACTATGTTTCATTAAAGACTCTGTAGAAATTTCTACTTAACCAGTTCTAATAAATATAACTTATATTGATCAAGTTTTATTTAACACTGTTATAAATATACTGATAAAAAAATATTTCACAACTTTTATTAAATATATATTGTTTATTAAAGCTACTTTAATATTATACAAATAAGTTTAACAATATAGTTTTTTTTACTTAATTGTCATAATGAACTAGGGTGATCATACTTTTTTTTTTCTTTTCTAAAATTAACGCATAATTTAGTACATAAAGTAAAACAAAGACATACACTTTTAATTAACTAAAAATAGTTTATGAATTTGACTATCAGAGGTAAAACTTTATGTAACTGACTGTAGCTTGAAAAACAAAATAATAATAAAAAAATTATTAGTTTTTTCTTTTTTATTTAAACTTTGCTTGATAGTTGCTTAGGTAAGACAAGGTGAAATATAGTTTTAATGTAAATATTTTGTTGTAATAAATAAATACATGATGGTTAGAAATTGTTTAAACTCGCTTTTTAAAATTGTTATTACTTATCATTGTCGCATACATACAAATTATATAATTTTCTTTTTTAATTAGAAAACATTTTGCTTTAAAGAAAAAGAAGTATGTAATATGATTTTATAGCTCAAAAGCATTATCTTTGTATTTTAATATATATTAACTAAATTAAGATTTACAAATAAATAATTAGTTACTTAGTAATAGTGATTTACCGGACTTACTATCCGGGTCCGGATCCGGCCGGATATTGCCATTTTTGTCTGATATCCGTATCCGGCCGGATCTTGATATGAAAAAAAGATCCGGATCTGGTTCCGACCGAATCTCGATTAAAAAAAAATCAAGATCCGGTTCCGGCCGGATCTCGATAAAAAAAATATCCCGATCCGGTTCCGGCCGGATCTTAACAGAGATCCGGCCGATTAGGATCTAGTTAGTAAAAAAGAGCATACAGAAAAGTATTTTTTCAAAAACAAACCCTGTGTAAATTAAAAAGATTCATTTTCGTCAATTAAAATTAAACACCTACCGTGATTGGCTCATTTTGTACACGTGACTAATTTACATTTGTTTACATTTAAACTATGAAATAAACATTTCAGAAATTCAACTCTTTATCTATGTTGTAAAATTAAAAACTTTACTACCAAATTTTCAACCTTATGGCTAGCTGTTCTACTGACTATGATTAAAGTAATTTTTTCTGTTTTTAAAAACCTCATTTTGACTCAGGCTAGTTTATACTAACTTTAGCTAGATTTTTTTGACTTAAACAGTGGCAACCCTGCTAGTTTGAAAGTTTTTAAAAATTTTTGAAAATCTTAGCCTGCTTCAGGCTAGTTTAGTTATTTATAAAAACTCAAGCTAGTTTTAAGACTTTTTGAAAAACTCAGGCTAATTTTCTTTTAGATTTTGAATAGTGATGTACCGGACTCACTATCCGGGTCCGGGTCCGGCCGGATATTGCCATTTTTGTCTGATATCCGGATCCGGCCGGATTCTAAATTGAATAAAAAGTCCGGATCCGGTTCCGGCCGGATTCTAATTTGAAAAAAAAAAGTCCGGGTCCGGTTCCGGCCGAATTCTAATTTAAAAAAAGTCCGGATCCGGGTCCGGCCGGATCTCTGTTAGTAAAAAAGAGCATACTGAAAAGTATTTTTTCGAAAACAAACCCTGTGTAAATTAATAAGAGTCATTTTCGTCAGTTAAAATTAAACACCTACTGTGACTGGCTCATTTTGTACACAAAACTAATTTACATTTGTTTACATTTATACTATGAAATAAACACTTCATGAAATGAAACTCTTTACATATGTTGAAAAATTGAAAACTTTGGAATGAATACTTGCATTATTTGTTGTTTAAAGTTAAGCTCAGAGAATATTTAAAGTTAATACAGTTGAATGTACGAGCCAATGAGAATCATATGACGAAATGTTTCAAACTAAATACTGATGCAACAAAACATCAGAACATGACAGGCAGTTTATATGTAAGCAGTTAGTTAGTTTGGTCTGTAGCTTGAAGCAACAAAATATCTTGAACGTTTTTGTGAATGCTTATTGTAAGTAGTGTTTTGTTTTAAAAGTGAATATTTCAACAGGTGTTTAATTGTTTAAATATCTAAGCCAGGTTTATAATTTAATAGTTTATTAAAAATTTTACAGTTTCTTGTTTAGTAAAAGTTTTATTTAATTTTCAGTTTTGTGTTTTAAGTCTTTTGATATAGATTTAAATTGCTTCCAGTTTTTAAAGTGTTACCAAAGTAATTGATAATTTTGTATATGCTTGTATTTCTTGTTGTGTTTTATATAAAAAATTCATCACTCAAAACTATCGTGTCTGAATATAGAAAGTAGTCTCAGTTAGAATTTAGTATTTGTTAGATTTTAATTAAATAAGGCAGGATTTAACTATGATGGGTAGTACTAATAAGTTAAGTGTACCTCAATCAGTCCACCACTTTACTACCAAATTGTCCACCTTTGCTAGCTGTTCTACTGATTATTAGATTAAAGTAATTTTCTCAGTTTTTAAAAACCTCATTCTGACTCAGGCTTGTTTATACTCACTCTAGCTAGTTTTATTGACTTAAACAGTGGCAACCCTGCTAGTTTAAAAAATTTTGAGAATTTTAGAAAATCTTTGACTGCCTCAGGCTAGTTTAGTTTTTTATAAAAAATCAGGCTAGTTATCTTTTAGATTTTGAATGAGTTTGAGCTGATCCAGTTTTCAATATTTTGTTATTTTCTAGTGTATTCTGTTCAAGAACTTGATTTCAGATTTCTAATTGAAAATAACACTTAAATTTGTAAACCTTGTGGCTAGCTGTTCAACTTATTATTAGATTAAAGTTCTTTTTTTTTCAGTTTTTAAAAACCTCATTCTGACTCAGGCTAGTTTATTCTAGTGATGTATCGGACTCATTATCCGGGTCCGGCTGGATATTGCCATCTTTGTCTGATATCCGGATCCGGCCGGATTCTAATTTGAAAAAAAAAGTCTGGATCCGGTTCCGGCCGGATTCTCATTTGAAAAAAAAAGTCTGGATCCGGGTCCGGCCGGACCCGAAATTGTGGGTCCGGTACATCACTAATTTTGAATGAGTTTGAGCTCATCTAGTTTTAAATGTTCTGTGATTTTCTAGTTAATTTTGTTCAAGAACTTGATTTCAGATTTTGAATTGTAAATATTACCTAAAATTGTCAACCTTGTGGCTAGCTGTTCTACTTATTATTAGATAAAGTATTTTATTTCAGTTTTTAAAAACTTCATTCTGACTTAGGCTAGTTTATACTCACTTTACAGGGTTCCCATATCCCTAGATTTCTCTAGATATCCCTAGATTTTTGCAATTTTTTAAAAGAAAAACCCTAAATTACCCTAAACAAAATTGAAAAAATCATTAATTTCCCTAGATTTCTCTAGATTTTATATTTTTTAGTGCTGGACCAATTTTTATGATATGTATATAATATAACATAATTGACATAATATGACTCACTATCCTGGTCTGGATCCGGCCGGACATTGCCATTTTTGTCTGATATCCAGATCCGGCCGGATCTTGATATAAAAAAAAATATCTGGGTCCGGTTCCGGCCGGATCCTAATTTTAAAAAATCCGGATCCGGTTGAGGCCGGATTCTAATTTGAAAAAAAAGTCCGGAGTCTGGTACATCACTACTTAGTATCTTATGATAAAAAATCATTAGTTTTACACTATGTTTGCAAACATGCAATTTAAAAAGCAAATCTAGTTTCGGTTTCTTGACCTTTTGTAAATACGAACAAATTTGTTTGTAAAATAAAACGTTTAATCCTTAAATGATAGTCTAATTTAATCTTTAAACGACTATTAGCTATTCAGTTTTTGTGTGATAAAGTTTGTTGGGGATCCGAAATTTTTACTTTTAAATTTATTTTTAATGTTTGTACTACCAAAATATTAGTATCTGGTAAAAAACTGTAAAAAAAAATTGTTCAGCAACTTCTTTTTTTCACACAATTTTTTCATAAATCCTATACTTTTTTTTTTCAATGAAATTTTTTATACCAATATTGAATATAGATGGTTTATATACAGTAATTAGAGTAGACAGGCGGGCGCCTGTATAGCCCAGCGGTCTACCTCTGCGACTGCCGGCCCTGCGTCCCAAGTTCGAGTCCCGGTGTTTGCTTTTCATGGGGACGACCACGCAAGTATATAAGAATGCGATCAGCTGCCAGCACTCTTGTTAGCGCGATGTGCATTAGATTGTAAACCTTGTTAGATCGCTTTTTGAGAGGGAGATTGTAATTCCACTGGGACGTGAACTTGGTACGCAGGACAGGCAGCCGAAATCAAACAGGTAGGCTGTCCAGCGCCCACTTTTTCGTCCTTTCAATGTCTCTCTCTGATCAGTAACTTCTTTTTTTCACACAATTTTTTCATAAATCCTATACTTTTTTTTTTCAATAATTCGTTAAAACTCAATTCGTTAAAATAAAGATTGGATTATTAAGATTTCATGAGACAAAACAAATTTTGTTTTAATTCATTCTATATCAATGTAAAAACGTCTACAATATTAGTATCTGGTAAAAAACTGTAAAAAAATTGTTCAGCAACTTCTTTTTTTCACACAACTTTTTCATAAATCCTATACTTTTTTTTTCAATGAAATTTTTGGTTATGATTAACTTTAGGTTGGCACCAATATCGAAGTGTAATTCGATATACAGGAATTTTTAAGCTTTTTTAAATAACTTTCAGTTTTATTTTGAAAATTAGTACATAAGCAGGGCTTAGCCCTGCTTATGTACTTATACTACTGAATGTAATTTTAGGTGACTCTTCAACTGTATATAACAGTGTCATTTCAACAATGCAACTTTTAATGATTTTTTATTTCTTTAATATTATGGTTTATGTAGGTTACATATCGCTGTGAATTAACTTTAAAAAAAAGTCGGTTTTTAGGCCTTATTAAAATCTAACGATAGTGTCATTACAATTAAGTGTCATTCCAAATTATATTTTACATTAATAGATAAATTGATATTTTCTGTTATTTTCAATAATAATATTATCGGAAAGCTAAAGATATTTTATAATAATAAATTCTTTTTTTTTTTGTAATATTATTAAAGTATAGATTTTTAAAAAACTTGAGATCTGTATTAATAACTATATTAAATTAAATAAAGCATAAATAGTATAATTTTAAATTAACTACTATTTAAAAAATAATAATGTTAAATAGTTGTCATTTAAATATTATTCAACAACATTTTATCGTATTTGAAACTTCATCATTGATTTTTAAACTTTTACCTATTTTCATTTTATACGATTTTTTTAAACTATTTTGTCATACAATAACTTACTTTAAAATCAAAAAGCTAGTATTTAGTTATATGTACAACACTACAGTAATATCTAGGACTTTATTTATGAAACGAAGTTAAATAAAACTATTTTATTTTTGACATAGGAAAAAAATTGCTGTTTGCTAATAAATCGTTTAAAAACTATTTAAATTTAAAATTAATGTTTATAAACATATCAACTCTAACATTTTTACCTTAATTTCATATAAAAATTTTTTATTATTTGGACTTTAAAAAGAATTATAAGCGAAATAATAAACAAACGAAAAAACAAAATACACTTTTTTTCTATGAAAAACTTTACTTTTAAACATAAAACTCCTGATAAAAAACAATTTTCATTTAATAACTGTAAAAAACTTTAATTAATCAAAATAGTTTAAATAATCATTTAATTAAAATTATCTAGTTTGTAACGAAAAACAAGTACTTTTCAACAAAATCATTTAACTTAATAACAGTGAACGTTGATTAAAATGAAATTAAAGAAGTAAATTTGAAGACTTAACTTTACACTTAAACATTAGTATACGTAGTTAAGTTATAACTATAACGATAGTTAGTATAAAAGTTGTTGAAAATTGTTTATAACCTGTTAAAACATTATTTAATGATTTGATATATACAAAAAAGCAAAACTACACTTATTTCATCTTAGAATTACAGATAGCTAAAAAAATCAAGGCTCATTGATATGCCGGCTGAATAGTAAAGCTTTGCAAGCCTTCAGGAATAAGTGATCACGAGCCAAGAGCGATCTCTTTAACATAACATACTAAACCCTTTTTTTTATTGTATAGTTTAATAGTAAGTTTTATATATGTATCGATTTACAGTAAATAAAATTCGAATAAAAAAAACCATTCCGAAAATTCAAATTTTTATTAAATTTATAAAGTTACTTATTTTACTATCATACTACCAGAATAAACTTTAAACACATTTAAAAGCAGTAAGTATTTGCAAGAAAAATTAAATTGCCTGATATACTGTTTGTATATTAAAATATTTAAAAATTTATAAGAATTTTTGTAGCTAAGAATAACGTTAATTTTAACCACTTCCGATAATTAAAACTACAAAGTATTTTTTTTAATCTACAATAGTTATATAATTTTTTAATATACTACTTTTTAAGATTTCGAAAATCCGTTAACATTTTTGCAGATTTAGAAGTATATAACAAAAACTCAGAACAATGTATTTGATATTAAACGCTATATGCATGTTTTAATTTAAAAATTTTGGTTGATAACATAGTACTAAAACAAACAACTTTATCTAAACTTTTTAAGACAAACGTTTAAGAAGTAAGAAGTACTTGTTTTTCATTACAAACCAGGGGCGTAGCGTGGGGAGGGACGCTGGCGCATGCGTGCCACCCAAAAAAAATGAAGTAAAAAAAAACTGCAATACCTTTATCCTTTACTGTTTATTTTTTCTGCTTAATTTACCTTTTTTCAACTATGTTTTTCTAGTATTTGAAAAGTAAAACGAAATTTTGAATACAAATTAGTGACAAGTTAGGGAAATTACCCACTATACTGATTCGGTGCGTAATTGCAAATGCGCACCGATGTTGATGAAAAACTCCATAAGTAAAAATTTTATAACTACATTAACTTCATAAGAATTTAGACTCAAACAGTACGCAACTAATTAGTGCACCGCAGTAGTATAACCTTATGACAGATTTTTTTTAAAAGACAAATGCTAACATTTTGAAAACAAACCATAAAGTTAAACCTGTTTTGTAGTGATAATGATTCAAGAATAAACAAATTTTTGTAAAAATAGCAATAAACAACTGCTAATAAAATAAAAATAAATTGATAAAAAGAATAAAAAATATTAACAACATAATTAAAATAAAAAATTACAAAAAACTGAAAAAAATGAAAAAATAAATTAAAATAAATAATAAACATACAGTTCATACTGTGATAACAGTTTTAATCTCACTATACAAAAAGTATTGTTTAAATTATCTTAACTTAAAATTTTTATTAAAAGTAGTTTCTTTTTTTATTAAGATAACAAACAAATCAAACTTTGTTATTCTATCAGCCATAAAGTTTAAAAAATAATCAATTTTTGTAGCTAGTTATTTTAAAATTTCTTTAGTCACATCATGAATTAGTTTATAGCAACTTGTAAAAGAAAATTTTTACAATCAATTTTTAGTCTAAAAGACATAAATGATTAATTTTAAATTTATTTAGTTTGAAATCAAATTTTAAATGGTATTTAAAAAAAAATATTTTTACCAACTGTTTGTAGTATTTGAAAAATACTATTCCCTTGAGATCTTAGAAAAACTAATTTTAAGATAAGTGAAAAGTTATATTTCTTGTGAAATTTTAAAAGCATTAAAAAAGTTGACCTCAAAAAAATTATATTTTAAACATTCTGTTTTGTATCAGAAACATTTAGTAAAATATTTCCACACACTCAAGATAACTCAGGATTTTATGAAGTTTTGAAAACTTAAGTATGACTCAGTAAAAATCAGGATAACTCTGAATGTTTTATGTATTTTTAAGCTCAGGCTGACTAAGAAAAGAATTGCTTTTTTACTAAGGGTAGATTTAGTAGTTTTAAAAGCTTTGTTATAAAGCCTAGTTTATATTAGTTTAAAAACAATAAAAAAAATCTCTAAAATAATTTAAAATGCTTATGATGACACATGACATTTTTAAACTAACTCAGAACAGTTATTTTGACTCAAAGAGTGGCAAGGCAATCCTGATATCTTTAAAGTTAATTAGATTTTTTTTATGTAAAACATGTTTTATAATACTAAAGAAAAAGTAAACATTTGTTTTCATTAATTTTTAGATTATTATTTAAAAAAATATGCAAAGTAATATTGTATGGATTGTCGCGAGTCTAAAAATATGTTAGATAGGAAATTTATTTGAAGTTCAAAAGCTTGAATTGAAAAATAGCAGACCAACACCAGATATTGCTATTAATCAAGACTGCAGTTCAAGTGGTATGAAATTTTTATTTTTATTTTGTTTAGATATCAGATTTTCATTTTTTAAGATTTATTTTTACAGTTTTATATTGTAATATAGGTAAAAATGTATAAGTTAAAAAAAAAAGATTTACTCTACAAAAAATTGAAAAATTTAAAGTTTTCAATTTTAATACTGAAGATTTAACATTTTTATATAAAAGATAAAAATAGTATATTAAAAGCTGTAACAAACTTAAAGTATGAGTTATTTTAAGTATAAAACAATTCTTTTTTGTTGATATAAAATAGATATTGAACATTATTTACAAATTGCACAGAGAAAAGTGTTTTGAGGTATTAGTTGTTATACTTAGTTGACTATTTATTTGTAGTTTAAGGCCATAGGGGGGGTAAGCCATGTTTTTAAGAAGTTGATCTTATTTTAAAGATTTTTTTTAAAGTTTTAAGATGCTTTTTATTGTTTTAAAAATTCGAGTTATTTTTTGAGATATGACCAGTCAAAGTTGGGCCGCATAATAGGTTACCTAAGGGAAGGGAAAACTAAAACAACGAAAAAAAAGCTAGTTTGTTTAAAATCTATCTCCTCCTACATTTTTCAAACAATCTTATTCAAACTTTAACAGTTTAATCTATATACAGTAACAAAAATACATTACTTGTGAATTAAAAAAATTGTTGTAAAAATTTTTATTTTTTTGAAAAAAAAAATAAAAAATTTCAATGTTTTTTATAAAATTTATATTTATTGTAACTATCTAGATTCATAAGCAACGTCTTTTTCTTGTAATGTAAGGAAAATTTTCTAAAATTTGAAGAAGATTGCTTGAAAAATGAAGGAGGAGATAGATTTTTAGTTTATTTTTTTATTATCCGAGAAAATTGACCCCGAAAAATATTCGGCCCAAAAGTTTTAACTTAGGGAATTTTTTGAGAAATAAATTTGCGCACCCCCTGACCAAAATACCACGCTACGCTACTGTTACAAACTATATAATTTTAATTAAAAGATTATTCAATTTATTTTGATTATTTAAAGTATTTTACAGTTATTAAATGAGAGTTGTTTTTTACCAGGAGCTTTATGTTTAAAAGTAAAGTTTTTCATAGCAAAAAAGTGTATTTTGGTTTTTCGTTTGTTTATTATTTCGTTTATGATTTCTTTTAAAGTCCAAGTAATAAATATTTTTTTTTAAATTAAGGTACAAATGTTAGAGTTAATATAATTATAAACAGTAGTTTTAAATTTATATAGTTTTTAAACGATTTATTTGCAAACAGCATTTTTTTTCCTATGTCAAAAATGTAATAGTTTTATTTAACTTCGTTTCATAAATAAAGTCCTTTATATTACTGTAGTGTTGTACATATAACGAAGTACGAGCTCTTTAATTTTAAAGTAAGTTATTGTATTTACTTAGTTGAATTTACACTATAGTGAGAGTTGAATAAGGCCTAAAAACCGACTTATTTTTTGTAGTTAATTCACAGCGATAAGTAACCTACATAAACTATAGTACTAAAAGAATAAAAAATAGTTTAAAAGTTGCATTGTTGAAATGACACAGTTGTATACAGTTGAAGAGTCACCTAAAATTACATTCAGTAGTATAAGAATTTATTATTATAAAATATATTTAGCTTCCCGATGTTAATTTTATTGATATGAACAGAAACAGTCAATTTATTTATTAAAGTAAAATATAATTTGAAATGGCACTTAGTTGAAATGACACTATCGTTAGATTTAAATAAGGCCTAAAAACCGACTTAATTTTTATTATTAGTTCACAGCAATATGTCACCTACATAAACCATAATACTAAAGACTAAAATAAAATAAAAAATAGTTTAAAAGTCGCATTGTTGAAATGACACTTTTATATACAGTTGAAGAGTCACATAAAATTACATTAAGTAGTTAAAGTACATAAGCAGGGCTTCGCCCTGCTTATGTACTTATTTTCAAAATAAAACTGAAAATAAATTAAAATAAAGCTGAAAAATTCCTGTACATTGAATTTCACTTAGATATTGGTGCCCACCTAAAGTTAATCGAACGACATTTTTTATACCAATATTGAATATAGATGGTTTATATACAGTAATTAGAGTAGACAGGCGGGCGCCTGTATGGCCCAGCGGTTTGCCTCTGCGACTGCCGGCCCTGCGTCCCGAGCTCGAGTACCGGCGGCCACTCTTTATGGGGACAACCACGCAAGCATACTAGAATGCTACCAGCCGCCAGCACCCCCGTTAGCGCGATGTGCATTAGACTGTAAACCTTGCTAGGCAGTCCTCTCAGAGAGAAATTTCAATTCCACTGGGACGTGAACCTGGCACGCAGGACAGGCAGCTGAAATCAGACAGGCAGGCTGTCCAGCGCCCACTTTTTTGTCCCTTCAATGTCTCTTTCTGATCAGTAACTTCTTTTTTTCACACAATTTTTTCAAAAATCCTTTACTTTTTTTTTTCAATGATTCGTTAAAACTCAATTCGTTAAAATAAAGATTGGATTATTAAGATTTCATGAGACAAAACAAATTTTGTTTAAATTCATACTATATCAATGTAAAAACGTCTACAATATTACTATCTGGTAAAAAAAATGTAAAAAAAATTGTATTATGCCAATACATTTATATTTTAAATTGATCTTTTGCGCCAGTAACTATAGATTATCTTTAAAAAAGAGTTTAGTTACTAAATCGCATGGTTTACATTATTAAAAACCTACACTGTTAAGAAAATGAAATAGACGATTAAACAAACTTCGTCTAACTTATACATTTTTACTTAAATGTGTAAAAAAAATTCAAACATACACCATTTGCAACTAAGGATGCATGATTTCTCGATTACTCATTTTGTTTTTTCTTTTTATTTCACAAACGTTTTAAAAATTACACAAAGTTGCTCTTATATTGAAAATGAGTTTTCAAAATATTTAGTTTTCACACAGTTTAAAATCTAAGAGTATTATGACGCATAAATGCAGGATTTAAACTACAATAATTTATAGAACGTACAATACAAAATTAAAGCGAGTATATGTTTACTCTACTGCGTAAGTAGGCGAGCTTTACAACCTGTGGTCAACGTTGAATAAAGAAGAAAGATCTACGTTAGTTTAATAAATAAAATTTAATAGAAATAAAAAATTATCAACAATTTACTAATTAACACATCTTTGTTCAGGTTTTGTTTTGCTTTGCAAATTAACTTGTCGGTGGAAAAGAAGCTTGGTTTAGCTTTGAAAAAATTCGTGAAAATAATAAAACAGAAAATGAGTTCGGTTCTTAATTGTACTGGTATACAAATACTAACATATAACTTAATATATGAGTACACCTAAAAATTTTACCTGTCATAAATTATTCTTAATGCATAAGGAGAATAAAAAAGGTGTGGATATATATCAGAGTATAAACAATTTTAGTTTAAAGTTAAAATCAAATAATTAAAAATTGATCCAGCCGTAGCAACGATAGTGATTTTGAAGTTCAAAAATTCAAAACAACAATAATACTTTAACAATTTTTACAACATTTTTACTTTTTTTAACATTTTTTAACGTTTTTTTTTAATTAAATATATGCTTATAAATATATCGTTAAACTTGTGTGTTTAAATACAAAAATATTTTTTTTTGCCTTGTATTGAAAGTAAAACTTAAATGTACGAACTTTTATTTCATATGAACAATGAAATACATAAAAATTAAATTAAAATAAAAAGCAAAAACTTTTCATACTTTTTTTGAAGATTAAAAAAATTATACTAAAATGTTCTAAAAATCGTACAAAACCTCTAAAGTACAATCTTAGAATGTTTAGGTCAGGAAAAGTTTTTTATTCGATTTAGAAAAACGACAGTACATGTAATTCAAACACTATAAAGTATTAGAATAAATGAATAAGCTGATAGAAATGATTAAAAACACCAATGCGAGAGAACCACAAACATAAACCACCACAAATTTGTTTCTTTTTTGCAATGCAATTTCTGATGAATCTGAAAATATAACGTTAATCTTAAATCATTTTTACAAATAAATTAACGAAAAAGTTTAGATATATAATTTACAAGTTTAATAAGTATTAAACAATTAGTTTTTAAAACTAATAAATATATTCTGTAAACTACTTATACGGTCTATTTGAATAATTACAAATATTTCATTTATCAACTTACGGTAGGTTTTATCAGTGTAAATGTTAATACAATTATGAAACACTTCATTCGGATCAACTCTTGATGTGAATTCAATGCATCTCTCATCGTTGTCTGAACAGTGAACTTTCCCTGAACTTCCCATGCAATAATCTAAAAAAAAACAATTAACAAAATATATTTGTAATGTGAGAAGTAATTAGTATCAAGTGAAAACAATACTTAAAAATAGAATAATCTCAAACTATTTCTTTGTTATTTTGAAGTTTATAACAGGAGCTTTAAACATTAGTTAATAATTTAAGAAATGTATACTTAACTATAGTTAACTTTTTTATTATTTTTATTATTATTATTATTATTATTATTATTATTATTATTATGCATAAAATTGCTTTGATGATGCAATAAGTATTTATTACTAGCTTGCAGCCACTTCTGTGTTATTGGGTCAAAGTTTTGTATCTGGATTGAAGTAGTGAAATCAGTTCACTTGTAGTTAGTTTGCTTTGAGTTTGTTACTTGTCTGGAGACAAATCCAATATTTAGATTAGATTGTTGGAATCAGTCCACTTATAGTTTATTAAATTTGAATTTGTTACCTGTTTAGACACAAATCCTATATTTGGTTTTGAGTGTTGGAATCGGTCCATTTACTGCTTTTTTGAATTTTGAAAAGTTGAACTTGAACTCAGCAATCAGCTTCCAGTTTAAAATAAAATAACATTTATAACTGTCTATTTGTACTTTTTTATTATTGGTTTATACTATGACATTGCTAGGTTTTTAAATTTGACTTTTTAGCTGATTTATACAATTTTGTTAGATCTGATAACTATTCGAACTACTTTTTGTATTCGACTAATTTGCCAATTTTGTAGATTTTTATTTGTTTGTATTTAATTTAAAACTAAATAAATTCATTATTTTACGTTGACTCTGTTTATCAAATTAAATTATCTTAATCTCAATTATATCTAACATGGACCCTAACTATAAACCCCCTTCTAGTTTAGATGTAGCAAAGCTACCCTCTGAAAAACCTTGCCAACTATTTAGCAAGGCCACTGTTATATCTATCCCGGGGCACACCCCCGTAAGTTACATTGATAATTTTTTGTTTAAATGAGGAGAAAACAAATTTACAGAGTTGTTTTTTAAGAAACTCGAAATTTAAACTACATATTTCTGCACAGTGAAGACTTAAACTGTAACTGCGGCCAATGTAGCTATTTATAAAAACACCCTGTGACTACCAAATACCTTTCGACCTACAATATACTTACCCTTTGTTTGCTTTTGAAAACAGTAGTAATCCTTTTTTTCTTTTACGAACTTACAAACACTGATTCCATCGTCGAAAAACTTGTCATTTTTAATTTTTTGGCACATTTTAGCTGATTAATTAAATTAAAGTTAGACAGCATTTAGTAAATGTTGATAAAAAACCTACGCAACAGTAACTTTTATTATATCAAGTAAACATGTTCATCTTTAAAAATATATTTGTATAGTTTATTAGTTAGAAGTAAAATATGAAACATTTTATCGTAGTAGTAAAAATTGAAATATTATTTGAAATAAGCTTTAACTATATATATTTTGATAGATAGGAATGTTTTTGAAACATTTAAGAATTTTTGATATATGGAATTTCTGCTTAGTTTAACTTAACTATTGAAGGAAAACAAAAAGCGTTACACTAAAAAAAAAAAAATCTTCACCAACTTTTAACTGTGAAATTAAATTATTTTATAAAGTTCTATAAAACGAAAGTTATTTTTTTATATATTTGTTGTTAATATTAATAAAAAAGATTAACACACTTCAAAAAACAATTTATACAACTGAAAATAAATATAAATAATAAGTATATAAATAAAAATTTAAACTGATATATATCTAAAAGCAGGTTAGTGATGTTTTATGAAAATAAATTTAATTTGATTTTTTTATTGAAACTTATACAAAACAGTGATTGAATTTTTATTATACTATTGAACTGCTTGTTTCGCAATAATGTTTTTTAGTTCAATTAACAGCTATTCATATTTAGTATATATATAACTAAAAAAAAACAATGTATATATGAATACATACTAAGTATTGTTATATTTTTTAAAGTTTTGAATCAAGACTAAAACCCGCCTGTCTACTCTAATTACTGTATATAAACCATCTATATTCAAGAATTAATGTAAAATAGTTTCATTGCAAAAAAAAAACATTGAAAAAAGTATAAGATTTATATAAAAATTTTGTGAAAAAATAGGTGTAATTAGAAGCAGAAAGAGACATTGAAAGGACAAAAAAGTGGGCGCTGGACAGCCTGCCTGTTTGATTTCGGTTGCCTGTCCTGCGTACAAAGTTTACGTAAAATAATAATAACTTAATTATAATAAGATAATGCTTAGTAGTTGGAAATTGTATACTTACTTAACTAATGTATAAAATCTCTACTTTTTTGTGAGTTGGTTGTAAACAATAAGCATTAATACATTGATAAATATTTTTTATGCATTTTAATTTATAGATGGAAGGTAAATATAAAAGTAGGTTTAAGTGTTTTAGTGCAACCATAGCTTAGAAAAAAGTAAATTTTAAACACATTATATATATTTTTTAATTTAGATAAAGGGCTAAACGAAGCTTTTAAACTATCTATCCAATAAATGTAGTAGACTAAACAAACGAAAAGACCATAATAGTTACAATATAATTAAACATATTCTTTATAAACAAAGAAGTTTTACAAGTTTTGAGATGGATTAAATAATTTTAGTCTTTGTGATAACTTTTTGTTGTTTTAATAGTCTATATGTATATAAAAATCTAGTTATACAATATAATGTACAGATATAAGAAAAAAAAATAGATTCCAATATTAAGGACCAAAAAATGTATTAAATAACTTTTCAAATGCATATTAAAACTTTAGTCATTTTAAATAAAATATACATCTACTTATATTTTGAAACAAGGTATATAATAATAATAAAATTCTAAATAAAATGGTGTAAAATAATTTGAAAATTCTTAACAATTTAAATTAAAAAAAGTATAACTTAGAAAAAAATGTGTTGAATCATCAAGTTTATTTTTTTTATAATGTAGAATCTTAATAAATTTAAACAAGTTGTTTAGTAACTAAATGTATTTTAAAAGTTAATTTTATAATTACTTTTTTTAATCAAGTACTGTCAATTTATTTTTTGCAACTTGAGTAATTAATAAAATCTAAATTTAACTATTCTTAAAAATAATCAAGTACTAAGTTACTAATATTTACTTAAAGTTACACAAGCTAATAACATAACTTAAAAAACAGTTTAACGATGAAAACAATATTTAGAAAATCAATGTTTACTTTGAGTACATTTTTCCTTTTTAGTATTTTTGCTAAATGACAGGCTGTTAAAAAAAAAAGATTTTAAAAGTGCTACAAATTGTTTTAATTAACAAAACAACATACTTGTAGATAATTAAGAAGTTGTTAAGCACAAACAGACACAATAACTTTAAAAGTTTTGTTCCTAAACCTTTTAAGCTTAAAGCAAAACTTGAAGGTACAAGCAAAAGCTTTAAAATGAATAATTTTTCATTTACTCTTTTTACTGTCTTTCTTAAAGCAAAAGTAAGCTGTTCCAAAAAAAGTTTCAAGGGTTTAATAAACCGAGCTCTTAAACTTCTTAATTGTTTCCTGTTCTCAATTGGCGTCTTTGTAATGTTGCCAAGTTATTTTTAGCTTGTTAAATTTGTATACAAGCTGTTAACTAATTAGTTTTTTTTCTTAAAGCAAAAGCAAGCTGCTTTAAACATAAGTTTTAAGAGTAGAAATTTCCAAGCTTTGAAAGTTCTTCATTGTCTTCTTATTCTCAATAGGCGTCTTTGAATTGATACAGAGTTATTTTTAACTTGTTGAAATTATATTTAAACATGAAATGACAAAGTTAAAACTACAGTTAGAACTAGTTACAATAAAAAATATATCTAATTTTGAAATATTTCCATGTGTTAAATTGATATTAGGCTTAGAAAATTTAAGTTATACCTATGTAGTCTATCTTTAATTTACAGATAATTGTATGTTTTCAATAAGAGTTAGTAAAAACCAAAAAACTGACATATAAACAACCTTGCCTAGTTAATTTTACTTTCAGCAAACTTGAAAAACTAATTTGATTTCGTCAGAAAAAGTAGTTTTTTTTTGTATAAAACAAAACATACAACAAAATAATAGAACTACTTTTAGTTAGTAAAGTAATATAAAGGTTGTCAAACTTTAGATTTTTGTTCATTATCATTTAGTTTGGATTTTTTTTATCTTATTCTTTATTTTTATATAATATTATTCTTCATCAAAAATATTTTTGTCTAAATGATGAAATATAAATACTATTTTTTAGTTTTAGAAGCAATTTAAATGATTTTTAAATTTCTCTTGTTACTCATTATCACGTTTGTTACGTCACAAGAAACCGGATTCAGGTACTCTGGTTCGCAGCGTTGCCAGGTAACTTGCGGTGATGACGTCATCGGTCGTCATGGCAACTACGTTCGGGGCAAGCAGGGTCCTAAGGGGGAGCCGGGAGTGGCTTGCGATCTGGGGATCGGTTTCAAAGATGAGTACGAGAAACTGAGGAGAAACGCGTCGTTGTTGCAGGAAAAAGTACAGTTTTTTGAGGAAAAAATCATAAAGAACACCAAAAACAGATGTAAGCACAAAAATGTGACTATACAAAAGTGATAAAGTTCTCAATTTTGCTTTTTAAAGTATTTTAAACAGTTAGTATTTACTGTAGTTTTGAAGTACTTATCGAATTTAATAAAAAAGTTAACTTTATTCTTTTAGCTTTATTTAATTTATGTATAATTTATTATTTGTTTTCAAATGAACTAAGCTCTGTTTAAAAAGCATTATATAAAATATTTACGTAATTTTAAAGATATTAACTGCTATGAGAAAAATTTAAATATTTTTTGTTTAAATATAGCAAGGTTTATTAAAATTTTAATAAGTTAACGTGCTTTAACTGAAAATTTTAAAGAGTTCTATAGTTTTGTTCCTACACAAAAATAAAAACTCATAGTTAAAAATTATTTGAAATTATTTTAATAATCGTACATTTAAAAATTTTTAAATAAGACCTGCATTAGTAAGATTTTTTTTTGCAAGTTGACTTTATTTATTTATGTACAGTGTTGCTGTGCGGCTCAGGGGTTCAAGACAAAAAACACATAAGCGATGATCAGTTACAAGCAGCTTCGTACTGGCGTAACAATGATGATAACAGATTTAAACCAATATACGGTAGATTGTATCAAATTTCAGAAGCAGGTGCTTGGATAGCTGCTTATAAAGCAGAATCACCTTCGTACAATGGTAAACGTTGTAAATTATAGTAATAGTTTTTAATTTAAAGTCTATTTGCTTTTTTTATTATCAAAAATAAAATACCTGAAAATCTATAAAATGCACTTAATAAATTTGTTTTAATTGCAAGTCTTCCTATACCGTTACAAATGCAACAACGAGAATCTTTCAAACAATTAAACTTTACCATATCAATCGGTTTTTCGTATATATTAAAACATTAAAGTTTGGTTTTTATATTGACAGTTTTACCTTAAAATGAAAACTAATAAACTTAAGCTTTAAAAAGTTTCTTTTAATCAAATAATGTTTTGTTTAAAAACTAAAAAACTAGCCTGCTAATAATATTTAAACTTTTTAGCAAATGATCGTTGGATCCAAGTGGACTACCTGAATGAAAAGACAATAACCGCTGTGGTGACGCAAGGCAGAAGTACGAAAAGTCAATACGTGACGTCATTCAACGTTCTTTACAAAACAGCAACTTCTGACCACTTCAAGTATGTGCTTGACGAAAGCAACAACCCCAAAGTGAGAATTTTGTTGTGTTTTGAAAGCTTTTTGCGAGCTAGTCTAAACTTAAGTCATTTCTCTAACATGTAAAAGTTTAAGTTATTAAATTAATGAAAGTTAGTTTTGTTTTGTTGTGGTGTTTCTACGCTGATTGCGAGCTAGTCTGATTTAAGTCGTGCCTTTATATCGTAGAGATTTATGTTATTAACTTTATATAAGTTTAAGTTTTTCTTAAAACTCTATAAGTAGTAGATGTTAAAAATAAACTGAGTTGCTTTTAAATGTTCTGTTTAAAAGTTTAAATTTCTTTTTAAGATATTATATATACTTTGTTAAGCTTTTGTAGTGTTAACTAAATTCAGTTGTAATTTGTAAAAAAATATAAAAAAATTAATATAATGTTTTATTTCAATTTCTAATTCAATGTATCCTATACTATTGTATATCTAATTGAACGTTATATAAAACTAAAATCCGTAAAACTAGTTTAATTTAAAGATTTTAACAATTTCCTACAGTTTATTACATCATTACTATTTTTTCATTAATAATTACTTTTTAGATATATCCTGGCAACAGTGATTCCAACACTCCTGTAATAAATGAGTTCAACCAAATAATTACTGCTCAGATTTTCAGAATAAATGCTCTTACATTTAAAACCCACATTACTCTCAGATTTGATTTTCTTGAGTGTTAATTTTCTTTCTAAGATCTTACAGTCTTTTATTTTCTGCTACATATACATCATTAATTTTAGATTTTCATCATTTGTAAATAATACGATTCTTCATCCTTATATGTTTGCGGTAAGCAAAACATCTTTTCTTTTGATCATTGAAAATTATAATGTTATCTTCATTGTACAAAAATGTACTAATAAAACAAGCAACTAAGTTTTTGAGTGGTTTATTTTTTTTAAATTGGTAATCTTTATTTATAATATTAGCTTCAAGTTTTGAACTAACTAAGTAATATTTTATCAACATTCGTTTCAAAACATTTATAAAATTTTAGTTGTGTTGACTTAGCAAAATAAGTTAATTGTCTAATAAAACTAAAAATTCTATTTTTTTGATAAATTCTTTTAATTTCAATAAATTATAATTATGTAAGTTTCTAGCTTATTTTAAAAACTTATTGGTTTAATAATAAGCATAAAAACCTAAGTACACAGATTAAAAACAAATCAAAAATCTTTTTGTACTGTTATATACATTTAATTATACAGATGCCTCTTTTATATAAAAAGTATTTAAAGTTTATATTCTTTTTTGGTTTTTTAAACTAATAAGATATTTTATAATTTGTTTTGTCCGATCCTTTTAGTTGTATGACTTTTTTTAGTACCAGTGGTGTAGCGTGGCATTTTGGTCAGGGGGTGTACAATATTTTTTTTTTTCTCGAAAAATCCCCTAACTTAAGACTTTTGTAATTAGCTACAAAAAAATATGTTTATATAGAATATAATTGAAATTAATTCATTAAGCAAAATAAATTTGAAGTTACTGTTTTAGAAATTACTTATATAATATAAAATTATACAATTAAAAATATATTATCATTAGAATAACTTATATTTGCACAAATGTAAATTTACTAAATAAAAATTGTTTTTTCTACCTACAGTAAACTTTTTTATCTTAATAAATGAATATATTCAGTAAAACGAAAGTGTCTGTTTTATTTACGAATAAAACATCAATAATTTTAAATAAACTATACAACAGTTGTAACAACACCTCATTGCACATTATATATTATACTAAATTTTATTTTAGTAAAAGAAATTAAAATTTTATAAATAGAATAGATTGCTTGCTTATTTAATGCTAGAAAATTAAATCTGTATTATAACAAAGATAAAGCAAGGTGAACTCAGCTTATTGTTTTTATTTTATTTTAAATGAAATACAAATTAAAAGTTGTCAAAAAAGAAACATTAAATGAAAAATAGTTTTTTGGCAAGTTTGAAACGTAAGACTTAATGACAGTAAAACTGAATACCTACTGACTGGTAAAACTAAACATGAAAAAAGCAAAAAAAAAATCTTTTAAGAGTTAATAATATACAAAGTTTTTATATTTGAAAAATATTCTGTTGCAAGTAAGTTAAAAACAAAAGAAAAGCGAAATTTTTCATATAAAATAGCTAAATATTTTCGAAGATAATAACCTGAATCCTGAGACTTTCAACAAATTCAAACTATCCTGAGTTATTCTGAGCGTGTGACAACATACTGTAAAAAAAACTTGTCACTTCAGTTTCTAAAAACTGGAATTATTTAACAATTTTAAGGGGTTATATTTATAAAAACTTATTAAATTTTAAAACATACAAAACACTAATGTAAGTCCAAATAATTGTTAATACAATATTTTATGTAGTATGAAATTTACCAATTCCTGATAACTTGTATAGATATCTTTAAAATGAAGAAAACTAATTTTTGTTAGATATTTAAAAGTTATTCAAGAGCAAAATTTTTTTTTTTTAATAAAGTTATTTTAAAACTACAGCTTTTAAATAAACATGTCGTCATTTGTATTTGTTGATAATAAAAAATAATTAAAACCCTTTATGATTTAACCAACAATATAGCTATATTTATAAAAAAATTCATTTAGTACAACTACCTCACAATTTTTTGATTTAAAAAGTATCTAAATTAAACTACAAATAAATACTCAACTAAGTATTCCAATTGATACCTCTAAACATTTTTCTCTATGCAATTTCTAGGTAATGTTCAATATCTATTTTATGTCCACTTGGGACCATTGACACTCAGAGCTATAAACAAAATCAATTAACCTTTTGAACGATGTTTTCAGACAACTATGTAAAATAAATTGGATGTTGAAGTATAATGAATAACTGTTACAAGGCAATTTGTATTGCTTTTGACCCCCTATAATTTATTATGTGTTGAAACTTTTATGAACCTTTACTACGTTATATTTGAAATAAAAATATTAATTAAGAGTTGAATTTTAATAGTATTACTGATACCCTAAAATATATAACTTTTAAAACTGTTTCCCCAATTCAAAAAACATTTGCAAAAATTGTTGCTTTTATTAGATATTTAATATATTTTTAACTTGTTATGAATTAATAATACAACTATACACTTGTTTAAATAAATAGTATTAACTTATTCTTTTTAATCTTAGGTTGAAAAAGTTATATAAAACTTATTTTAAAACCTTTTATCATTTATCAAACATAGATTAAGGAATTAAACTGATATATTTTAAAAATGTAGTGAACTACTCTAAAATTTATAAACTTGTTTTAAAACAACAGATACAATACATATTCTTGATACATTTAAAGAAAATATAAAAAACAAAATATTCATATTGTAAACAACAATGCTTGTTGAACAATAAAATTTACAGTAATATTTAAAAACAAGTTGAAAGAGACTTTATATTTTACATATTTGTCTGAAAACATCATTCAAAAGATTAATTGACTTTGTTAATAGCTCTGAGTGTCAATGGTACCAAGTGGGTGGTTTCACTTTCAAACGGTATTTGCATAATTTTACCTTAGAAAATTTAAATTTTAAACTTAGTTTTAAAAATATGTAAAACAATTAAATTTCTTAAAATCCACTCGTAGTGTACCAAGTTTACAGTAGTAATACAAATAAAACTCAAAAACTATTTTCAAAATGTAAAGCTAACTAGAAAATACAAATGTACTAAATGTGTTGTAAAATTAAATTAGTTCTATTAAAACCAGCCAGTAAAATCTCATTCAAATCTAGAAAAATATCTGTTGTGGCACTAATAACAAACCTAAAAATGTCCTTACTTTTTCATAAACAAAACAAAAATATACTGAGTCAGCCTGAGTTCAAAAATAAAACTCTAAATATCCTAGATTTATCCAGGATTCTTTGATTGTGTGGCAACAACGTACAATTTAAATCTTTCAACATTACTAAAAAATGCAATAAAAACTTTAACTAAGGTAAATATTTATAAAATCTTTAAAACAAGTTTTAATTAAAGGTAAAGTTCTAAAATACAATAAAAAACTATAATTTGCTTATATTAATCTCAAAAAAAAACAAAAACTTTGTCTAACCTAAGCATTTATAAAATCTTTAAAACAAGTTTTAATTAAAATATAAAGTTCTAAAAAAAAAAAATTGTATGTATATATTATTGTTGAAAAATGTTTATATTATTAAGTTTTTTAATTTGTCTTCTTGTTGCAAGCTATTTGTCTTATTGTGTTATTTTTTCTGATTTAATAGACTCTAATGTTCTTCAAAACTTCAGGAAATGATATTATCATCACTGTTTCAAAGTTTTTTATTTTTGTATATTTGTCAATCACAGGGATTTAATCTTAAAACATTCAACTCAGAGAGTCAATTTGATTTAAAACAAAAGTCAATTCTTCATGTTAGTGTACTTTGAGGTTCATCTAATTTAAAATTCATCTTGTTATATATCTTCTATCTGTATTTGCTCTTTTGTAACACAAAAACTTAAATTTCAAACTTTTTTTTACTCTCCACAAACATTTCAATACTACTAGATCCTCTCTGACACTTACTTTTTTTGTTCGCTCACATCATTTAAACCAAATCTACAGCTTTGAAATGGTTTTTTTTACAATAGTTTGCTATTTGATAACATAAATCTAAACCAACCCATTTGTATAGAATTTAGATGTATTCAATTTTAATATTTACGACACTGAAAGCGCTAGAAAATACCGTTAAATTAAATTATCTGCCAGGAGTGCAAGACTAAGTATAAACAAATACTTAAAACTAAAGAAACAAGGTCTTAAAAGCTGAATAATTGAAAGAAAAGCGAGTTTTTCGCACAAATGTTTACGTTTCTGTAGATTTGCAGTAGCCTGGTAGAAAGTAATAGATTTAAAAGTGTTCATGATACAAAGAAATAGTATATTTTTTACGTAATAAACTTGTTGAATTGAAAATGGGGGTACCAAATAAACTATAAACTGAGTTGAAAAGGTGAAGTATAATAACTGTTTATTATAAAAATATTGTTTAAAATTAAGAACTTGTTTATTTTTTTCCAAGGAAATATATACATCAAGTTAAATATATTAAAGAAACTAAGTTTAAAACCGTTTTTTATTACGTTGCTTTCAGATAAACAAGTTTATGAAGTTTTATACAATCCAGCATGAAATTTATTTATAGTATGTGTAATGTTTAACTTGTGATTTTTTTTGTTATGAAGTATGTTAAAAAATGTATTTTAACCTTGAATAAGTTAAACGCAAGTGTTTTAGATTTTATACTGCGTTTAAGTTTATTAAACAACTAAAAGAAATATCCTTATTGAAAACTGGAAGGGATTATAAAAGAGATAAGTTCAAAAATTTTAATACTAATCCTAGTTGTTGTCCTAAACAAGTACGCTGCAGTGTTAGCATTAAATTTTAAAAAAAACTAAAATGCAGTAAGTAGATCTAAAGTTTTAACTTATTTCCTTACTGTTGTTCAAATGTAGTTTATTCACTGATACCAAACAATTTTTTTTTCTAAATATCAAAAAAAAATTATTAAACTGTGTTAAGTGTTAATTAAAAAAAACTTAAATTTTTCTATCAAACTTAGTCACCAGACTGTATAATTGTGTTATTTATATATAATCTTTTTAAATTATTACTCAACTTAAAATTTGTAATAAAAAGCGAACATCGAGTTTAATACCGCTGACCTATTAAAAATACAGCAATATGCTATGAATATTTATAAGGTCATCAAAGTAAAATCTAATCAATTTTATACTAGATATCAGCATCAGGGGCGTGTTTTGACTGGTTTCCTGTTTCCTGTGAAACCCCTGAAAAAAAAAAAAAAAAGATTTTTATAATATCACTAAAAACGTTGTTAAATGATTTTGTTTTGGTTATTTGATAAACCTTAAATAATGAATGTTGAGTTTATAACACTGAAATATTATAAGTTTCCTTAACAAAATATGCTCGTTTTTGCCCAGCTGAAGTAGAATTTAAATAAAATTTCAATCGTGACGTGATAATAGGTAAAAGTTTTAAAGTAGCAATTTGTTTCTGGGAAACTTTTTTGAACGATATATCATCAAGATTTTTCATTCTGTTTTACTGGTATTTTTAGATTGTTTAAAATTCAAAAAAATTTATTTACCGTAGAAAATTTTATTCCAGCTGTGCTTTTTATTAATTATGTTCCAAACAAAATATTAAAATTAATGATAATGTTCGTAAAAATTTGTTCTCAATTGTTTTGTTTAACTGACTTGCAATTTTATTTTCGACAACTTCTAAAGGTTTTTCGTTGAGTTTTGTATTATACAACAGGTTTATTAAGTTTTTTTTTTGGAGTGTAAACCAATGATTATAATATACTAAAACTACCTGCAAGTTTTGGTCTTTAATTACCTATATTAGTCATAATACAATATTCGTTATTTTCGTTAATTAAATAAACTTTATGTAATATATTCATTATAAATAACAATTTTTAATTTTGATATACAATTTGTAAGTTCATATCTTTTTACTGGTTCTTTTAGTTCTAATTTATCTAAATTTAATACAGTATAATAAGTAAATTAAAAAAATTCTATTACTACTTATCTGTGTTTCATATTTCTAACCAGAAAAAAAGCATTTTAAACATAGAGTTTTTTTGCTAAATATTGCGTACTTAACTGGCAGTGCATACCTAGGAAATGCGTACTTAGGCGACCGTAAAAACAAAAACGTTGTAAACCCCCTTTGAAAATGTCTAGACACGTCCCTGATCAGCATATGAATATAAACAGTTTAAAAACAATGGTGCAACAAAATAAACAATTTTATATAGTGTTTTAATAACGTTTCTACAATCAAAACAAGACAAAAAAACTAAACTATATCATATAAGAGTTCTTTACTTTTTTTCGATAGAAAAAGGTCTATTAATAGGAAAAAATGTTTTGTTTTATACAATGTTTAATAAAACACATCAAAATAATTTTTGTGATGTTTATCAGCAGATTTTTAGTATTCTTTAGTATATAACTTTTTTTATTTGTTATTGATTACTTTCATTTTCATATTATTAGTTTTTTTTTACTATTTATACCACCATCAAACAACTTTATACAAGAAAGTTTTAAAAGTCGAAGACAAGTTATGTTTGCGCTGTATTCTGTTTTTGTTTCGCATTAACGGCTATTCTGAAAGTTTATAGAATATATTTAATAAAAAGTAACTTATTTAACGTTACTCTTGATAATTCATTTCAAAATAAATTTAAGCTATTTTAAAATTAAGTTCAATGACTTAACTAATTTTCTAATTGAAAAAAATTAAAGCTATGTAAATTAAGATTAAACAGTTTACTTTTTAAATCACTGTATTTTTTATGTACGTACAGCTTGCTTATTGGTTATTCAATTAGTTAATTAAGATAATAATTATTTTACACAGATTAAAAAAATCTGACTATACAATTTTTAAAACTTACAGTTAGTTAACTAGCAACTTTATACAACTATAATTACTTTAATAGCAGTTTATTAATAGCAAGTTTTGTTTGTTAAAATAAGTCATTGTTATTAAGGTTTATATAAAAATTTTTATTTTTATTGAAATAATAAGGTATTAAGTTTTTACTTAAAAATATTAGATGAAAAAACTTGAAATGAATTTTTATTTTGCTTTTAACACAATTAACAAATAAGAAAACTATTAAAGTTATATATTGTTCAATAAAAGTTACAGAGCAGTTGATTTAAAAATAGTTTGTTTATTGTGATTATTTATTTAGTATTGTTATGAATTAAATTTACTTTTTTAAATCAAAGTATGAAACATTTTACTTTATTTTGATTTAGATTTTTTTAATGTTAAAAGTAGTTTAAAACCACCAGGATAATTTTCAAACTAAACTTATGAAGTGATGAGTAAAGTATTTATTAAAGTCCGTATAACTTAATCTTTTAAAAATCTTTCCATTTTTTTAACTAGAATGCTTGGTTCAATTTTTAGGTTTCTGGTATAATAAGTTTTTTTAACATTTAGAACAAATATGGAAAGTCAGTTTTATAATTGTTATTGAATTTTATATTTAATTTCAAAACATTTTGTGTATTATAATTATTCATTTAGTATAGTTTTTAAGGAAAAACTTTACTATGTTTAGTTAAAATATAAGACAGTTTGTTTTATTTTGGTTAATAACATATTAATTTATACATATTTTAAATATCTTAAAAGCTCTAAGATAAGTTGTAAACTGATTTTATTAAGAGATAAGTAAAGGTTTTTTAAATTCTAAATATATTAATTTTTACTATATTTTGACATTTTAAACTAAATTCTGTTTATTTTAAAATTTCTACATAATCTTCGTCAAAAAATTTAAAGTGTATATAGATTTTATTTTTAATTGATATTTTAAAATAAAAGTTATTTGAAACTAAATTAAACTATTTGTAAATATTGCTTAATGGTTTTCATTAATTTTTTAATTATCTACATTTATGGAAATTAGTTTTAAATAGTACACTAATTACAAAATTATCATACAATTTCTTAGATGCTACTACAACAAATATATAGTTTGCTTATTGGTTTTCAATATAGTTAACAAAACATAAATATCACTGTATAGAAATAAAGAGAGCTTTATAAACTGTTAAGTTAAATTAAAACTTACTGTTCACTAATTACCTGATGTATGCGACTAACTAATTTTAGAACCATTTTAGTTTTAGCACTTTATGTTTATTGTTGTTTGCCTTTTATTATTATGTCATAGACATAAACTAATTTAATAGATAATTTATATGTTAGCCTCAATTTACACCTGAATAAAGTGGTTTTTAAAATTTGTTTTTTTCATATAGAGAAAAAATTTTACTCTACTAAACCATATGTTGTTTCAATTTAGTTAATTAAACCTGTTTGATTTTAAAATATTTTATTTACTGCGAGTTTTAGTTTGGTTTTGTTTTCAAAGAACACCATTATAGTTTTTAGTTAAAAGTGTAATTTTTTAAATTGACCTGAAGCTAAAGATTTAAAAATTGTGTTACTTATAAAAATTTAGAAAAACCTTAAGTTACAACTATGAAGTGAGAATTGCAATAACACAATATTCTGTAGTTGAATAAAAGCACAGTTACTTACTTGACATATGACATTTTTTCATGCAAAAAGTTTTTGTTCTTTTTAAAACACCTGATGCAATATATTTTTTGTTGTAATATATTTAATTTTAGCTTATATTACTTATTACAGATATTATGCGTCTGGGTGCACGACTATTCAAATTCGGACAATTCAAATTCCGACAATTCAAATTCTTAAAAAAAAATTGAAAGGGCCACAACTAAAAAGTAATGTATATTTGTCAAATATAAAAAATACATATGTAAGTCCTATTAATATCTTAAAGTAATTTTTTTCTTTTTGCAAAACATTAAATACTTTTTGGTATATGGTTTGAATAAAGTAAAAAACATAGTTATTTTTAGTAGTTTTAAAATATCTTAAAAAGTATTTAAGATTTTTCAAAAAATAAAAAGTGGCTTGTAGATATTAATAAGGTCTACATAAGCATTTTTTATTTTTCTCAAATTTCAATTATTTTTTGAGATATAGTCTTCTAATTATTTTTTTTTAAATTTGAGTTGTCGGAATTTGAATTGTCCGAATTTGAATTGTCATGTAACCTATGCGTCTAAATCAGGAGTTCCCAAAGTTTTTCTCATAACGCCCACTTTAAAGAATTTAAAATACTATGGCCCCTTCGTCAAGTATTATCAAAAACACTTATCATAAAACGCTTAAGAACTTTTTATAATGTATATTTTGAACTATGGCCCCTTATCTACCCTTAGTTTCTGAATTTGATTCCAAGGGGAACCGTTTGGCCAACTTTGGGAAACCCTGATTTGCGAAACTTGAAAATATGAGTTGAACGTTTTGTTTTATTACTATAAAATTATGCTTTAATTATATCAACAGTTATAGAATATGTATCGATTTTAAACACATTTTTGCAATAAATACACTCGTTCATATTTTGTAAAAAAAAACGTTTAGTTTTGTGATTGTTTTTTTTACACAACTGAAACTAAATGTTTACTATATTTTCTTAAGATATTTACAATATTTAAAAAATAAAAAACAGTTCGAAACTTAATGGATAGCTTGTGGATAACATTAACGGTCATCTTTGTTTGGTTTGTACGCTTTAAATTAAATATTTTGCAAATCTCTTTTTAATTTTCACAATTTTTATAGTGTACTATACAGTTTAAAACGATTATAATTGGTTATTAAATAAACTTATATAATATAAAAAATGAACATATAAAACAACGAACTAAAAAGTAGTTTTACTTTATTACACTAACACATGTTTCATCACTGTGAGTACTTTGAGAACTTCTTTAGGATATTTGCTGGTACTAAGGGTAGAAGCAAAATGCTAGACTTTAGCTTTTAATATTCTCTTTACAGTATGTAGTTTTATACAGAGCTCCGTTAAAGTGTGTTAACTTGTTTACACATAGAAACATGTTTTAGTGTATAAAAAAAAGTACTGTTTAAATTTGTTATTATTATTTTTTTCAATACTTGTATCACTATGATCTTTATTAGAAAGTTTTTAAAGTTTATATTAGAAAGCATAAAAAAACTTTGTTTATAACAAACCGTAAACTCCTTACAATATTTTTTTATGTTTCTGTTAAAATTTTGATTGAGCTTTTATACTTTTTTATAGCACCAGCTCAACAACAAGTGAATCTTACGACAAAGATGTAGTTATAAAAATGTATAAATATTTAAAGAAACCATACCGAGTATTTAAAACTAATTGGAACGAGTCTAAATATGACTATGAATTCATTCCTCCAGGTTAAAGTTTATAAGCATACATTTTTAAATGTTTTTTTTTTATTTTGTTTTTGTTGTTGTTTGAATCTGAGTTCGAATATTTAAAATAGAAACTAATTTTGTTTTTCGTTCTAATTTTGATAATTTGACACATTTTTATAATAAAATAACTTATATATTTTTATACTATTTAGTTTAAATTATTTTATTATAAAATAACAACTAAATTATTTTATTAGTTTGTGGATAGTAGAGTATTGATTAGAAAATATCATAATGTAGGCGACAAGCATTTAATACCAAAAACAAATACAATTAACAGACTTCTAATTTAACTTTTAATTGATGAAATTGAGTATTACAGAAGGGAACACAAAATACTTGGTTACAAACTTTTATAATGAAACTCAAGTTAATCTCGGAGATAATATCAACTTGTACATTCGAATAAGTAAAAAATTAATAGATCAGTGTCGATTGTATGCATTGTTAGGATACAGCGACTTTCCTGTTAGTTTGCAGTTAATATTATTCAAAATATGGTATTATAAAATTAAAAAACAAGCAGATTGTCTTTACTTTTTAACAAGTTATTGGTTTGGACTAACTTTGTCAATTTCAGATGAAAAATCCTGCTCACATAGTTAAAAATTATTTTGAACTACGGACGCCTGGCAATGTAGTCAAAAAGAAGTCAGTTTTTGGGTTAGTTTTGTTTTTTTTTTAATAATAATTTTCGTTACATGATTCAAAAATGCCTAAAAATTTATTGCTTACACTTTTTTATTAATTTCAAACATAATTCTTGTTCCGTTTTACAGAACAGTTACGCTCGAAACTAAGGGAAACTGGACTGTTCTCAACTTGAGTATAGAAAAAATATCAAAAAGATTCCACAAAACTTTGATAGTTTTTGATTTAGATCCGTCCAAAACATGCATTTTAGACCAAAGAGCTATAATAACTTTGCTAAAAGTTAAAAGTAAGCTAAATATTGTGTTTATAGATATATTTAGAATAGCTTTCTTTATTTAAAATGTTTGCTGAATTTTATCTAAGTAATGGTTTAAAAACCGTAATAAAAGAAATATTATTATAAATTATTTGAGTAACTTGTGTGAAAAGTTATGAAAAAAGTAAAAGTCAAAATAAACTTTGTAAATACTTTGTTGGTATATATTTTATATATTTAGCAATGTTTTTTAACTTTCTCAAAAAATTAGAATATCAAATAGTTAGATTAAATTTATTAAAACAGATGTTTGTAAAAACTACAATTGTTTTCATGGTGGAACTTGTGTAAGACAGTTTAATCCTATTGGCGAACCAATTCCCATTTGCAAATGCGTAAACGGATACCATGGATTTAATTGTGAAAAAGGTTGGTTTAATAAATAAGATATATTTTTTTAAAAAAATGTTTGTAATGTTTAAACCAAGTAGGTTATATTTTAGTATTGATTTATGTGTAACAAAATATGCATTTTGTTGTATTTTGAATGACCGTCAGGGGGCGGTAGACATTTTTTTCATCAACTCATAAAATAAAACTTTAACAATGTCTGTTATAACGCTCATTAGCCTCTAGCTTGCGCAGTACGCGCAGCTCGATATGTTGTTCGTTATTTTTGTTTTTGGCTCAGTTAGCCATAAGATCAGGCAAAAAGCACACTAATTTTAAGAACTTAAGACACTTATTGAATTTAAGAACTTTGTTATGATTGTCATTTTATAAGAACTTTATGTTTATTTGTATTACTGTATTGTAATGTGCTCAGTTAAGCCATAAGACCGTGTGAGACGCACACGAATTCATTATAAGAACTTTTATATTATTTTCATTTTAAAAGATCTTGATGCTTATTTGCATTATCGTATTATGTTTTGCTTAATTTAGCCATCGTTGTGCATGAAGCACGATACATATTAAGACTCTGTATTATTAGTAATTTTGTTAGTAAGAACTATTTTTGTATTTAAGATTTAAAACACTCAAAGAACATTTCTATTTGTAGAACTTTGTGTTTATTTGTTGTGTTTATACTCGCAGTTTTATTCAATTGATTTATTAGCTGCTTTATCACTTCTAATTCTACTTCAATTCACATTTAAATCACATATTCAATAAACTCACTTCATTAAAAAAATTATTTATATTAACTTTTATTAATTACTAAGTTAAACCTAATGAGTAAGGTAAAATAAGTAAAAGCCTTAAGAGCTAAACGCGCTAAGCATTTTGCACAAAAAAGGGGACTTCCCCTAATTAAAGGTAGTTTCTTCCACAGGCCCTTTAGGACTACATATGTTTATGTCTTAACTACGTGGTCTCCAGTAACTTACTAACTGATTGCTATACTTACGAGTAGTAAGTACTATGCTAACAGTTATAAATTACAAAACTTATCTCTAAGCTATGAATAAAACACAATTTGAATAAATGCAATTTACTTTATTTTCAATAATAATTCTTACTTCTGAAAAAAGAAACTATTAAGTCACGACACAAACAAAATCTATAAAAAGTATTAAAAATCGTAAAAGTATTTAAAATACTAACGTCAACTCCGCGATGTAGACGTTTTCTTGATTCTCGAAACTAGAAATTGACCTTAGCTTGTTGAAACGTCTTGAAGTAAATATAACAACTAATTTTAACGCGTATTTCAAAGACAAACGCAAATATATACGCATTGAAATGAAATTAACTTTCTAGAACAAACAATGTTGTTATGAGTAATTGAGAAAATTGCTTTGAGAAATGTTATTGTTGATTTTATTGTTACAAAAAGCTCCATAGGTACTCAGATGCTTTAAAATTGTAAATAAAATTTTTGTACCATTACAATGTTATTGGTAGTGTCTGTTTTTATATTTTCAAAGATAGACTCAAACATAAAATCATAGGCCGACTAAACTGTAAGAAACTTATAACGACAAAAAAAATGTTCCCTTTTAGAATTGGTGAAATGTATAATAAAAAAAAACTAATTTGAATTCTTTTTAAAATACATCGCTCTCCATAATTCTTAATAAGTTTTGACGTAACAATTGAATTTTTATAAACTGTCACAGACTCTTGCACACCAGGATCGATTTTCTTTCAAAAATATGATCAATGCCAAAACGGAGGTACTTCTGTAAAAACAAATAAAAATCCATTTTGCAAGTGCATCTGCCCCGAAGGTTATTTTGGAAATCATTGTGAAAAGGGTTGGTATTGCTCTTTTTTATAATATAAACAGTTTAACAGTATGAAATAGTAAAAATAATATGAAAACAACTTGATACAAACTATTTTTGTATAATTTTTATATTTGTTTAAATAAATTTATCAACACTGTAAGGTTTAATAAAAGTTTAAAAAAGTACACAACAAAAATTGCGTTTTTCTGCACAAACAGTATTAAGTACCTTGAAAATTGTTATTTAAAATATTTTAAATTTTACAGACCCTTGCACGGCTGGATCAGAGTTCTTTATTGATAAAAAGAAGTGTTGGAACCGCGGTGTTGCCAAAACAACAAATCATTCACCTTTCTGCAAATGTAAATGCAAAGACGGATTTGCAGGAGATCATTGCGAAAAAAGTAACTTGTTTTATCATTTAAATTAAACCTAGCTGCTGTAAGTTTGATGGTGTTTTAGAATGTTTTGAGTTGGTCAAAAGGCTGGTAAATTTTGTAAATTCTTTACAAAATATTTTTAGTCTTAATTAAAAACTTTAGAAACTATACAATACTTAGTGTGTATTCATATATACATTGTTTTTTTTATAGTTATATATACATACTAAAAATAAATAGCTGTTAATTGAACAAAAAAACATCATTGCGAAACAAGTAGTTCAATAGTATTATAAAAATTCAATCACTGTCTTATATATGTTTCAATAAAAAAAAATTCATTTTAGAGTTATTTTAATAAAACATCACTAACCTGCTTTTAGATATATATCAGTTTAAGTTTTCATTTATATACGTATTAGTTATAGTTATTTTCAGTTGTATTAATTCTTTGTTGAAGTGTGTTAATCTTTTTTATTAATATTATTAACAAATATATAAAAAAATAACTTTCGTTTTATAGAACTTTATAAAATAATTGAATTTTACAATTAAAAGTTGATCAAGATTTATTATTTTTTTAGTGTAACGCTTTTTGTTTTCCTTCAATAGTTAAATTAAACTAAGCAGAAATTCGATATTTCAATAATTCTTAAATGTTTCAAAAATATTGCTATCTATCAAAATAAATATATTTTAAGCTTATTATAATATTTCAATTTTACTACTATGATAAAATGTTACATGTTTTTCTTCTAACTAATAAACTATACAAAAATATTTTTAAAGATGAACATGTTTACATAACATTATAAAAGTTACTGTTGCGTAGGTTTCTTATTAACATTTACTTAATGCTGTCTAACTTAAAATTAATTAAACAGCTAAAAAGTGCAAAAAAAATCAAAATGACAAGTTTTGTGACGATGGAATCAGCGTTTGTAAATTCGTAAAAGAAAAAAAGGGTTACTACTGTTTTCAAAAGCAAACAAAGGGTAAGTATATCATATGTCGCAAGGTATTTGGTAGTCACTGGGTTTTTTTTATAATTAAATACTTTGGCCGCAGTTACAGTTTAAGTCTTTACTGTGCAGAAATATGTAGTGTAAATTTCGAGTTTCTTAAAAAACAACTCTGTAAATTTGTTTTCATCTTATTTAAATAATAAATTTTCAATGTAACTTACGGGGGAGTGCCCCGGGATCAGACATGTTAAAAAGCTCTGCTTTGTTTACTCGAGCGTGAAATTACTAACTTAAAACAAACCAAAGTTTATACGCTTCATTGCTGAATTACCATAGTAACTATTAGCATTTTACCAACTCTGCCCGGGATAGACATAATAGTGGCCTTGCTAAATCGTGGGGAATGTTTTTCAGAGGGTAGCTTTGCTACATCTAAACTAGAAGGGGGTTTATAGTTAGGGTCCATGTTATATTTAAGTGAGATTAAGATAATTTAATTTGATAAACAGAGTCAACGTAACATAATGAATTTATTTAACTTTAAATTAAATACAAACAAATATAAATCTATAAAATTTGCAAACTAGTCGAATATAAAAAGTAGTTAAAATAGTTATCAGATCTAACAAAATTGTATAAATCAGCTAATAAGTCAAATTTAAAAACCAAGCAATGTCATAGTATAAACCAATAATAAAAAAGTACAAATAGACACTTAAAAATATTATTTTATTTTAAACTGGAATCTGACTGCTGAGTTCAAGTTCAAATGTTCAAAATTCAAAAAAGCAGTAAGTGGACCGATTCCAACAATCAAATCCAAGTATAGAATTTGTGTCTAAACAGGTAACAAATTCAAATTTAATAAACTATAAGTGGACTGATTCCAAAACTCAAATCAAAATATAGGATTTGTTTCAAAACAAGTAAAAATTTTGAAATAAAATAAGCTGTAAAAAGACTGATTCCAACAATCTAATCTAAATATTGGATTTGTCTGCAAACAAGTAACAAACTCAAAGCAAACTAACTACAAGTGAACTGATTTCACTACTTCAATCCAGATACAAAACTTTGACCCAAAAACACAGAAGTGGCTGCAAGCTAGTAATAAATACTTATTGCATCATCAAAGGAATTTTATGCATAATAATAATAATAATAATAATAATAATAATAATAATAATAATAATAATAATAATAATAATAATAATAATAATAATAATAATAATAATAATAATAATAATAATAATAATAATAATAATAATAATAATAATAATAATAATAATAATAATAATAATAATAATAATAATAATAATAATAATAATAATAATAATAATAATAATAATAATAATAATAATAATAATAATAATAATAATAATGATAATGATAATGATAATAATAATAATAATAATAATAATAATAATAATAATAATAATAATAATAATAATAATAATAATAATAATAATAATAATAATAATAATAATAATAATAATAATAATAATAATAATAATAATAATAATAATAATAATAATAATAATAATAATAATAATAATAATAATAATAATAATAATAACAATAACAATAACAATAACAATAACAATAACAATAACAATAACAATAACAATAACAATAACAATAACAATAACAATAACAATAACAATAACAATAACAATAACAATAACAATAACAATAACAATAACAATAACAATAACATTAACAATAACAATAACAATAACAATAACAATAACAATAACAATAACAATAACAATAACAATAACAATAACAATAACAATAACAATAACAATAACAATAATAATAATAATAATAACAATAATAATAACAATAATAATAATAATAACAATAACAATAACAATAATAATAATAATAATAATTATAATAATAATAACAATAACAATAACAATAATAACAATAATAAAGTGATTAGCAATTTATTGATTATGATTGGATGTACAGTCTTACTTTTATAATCTAGACTTAATATCAGGGATGCATTACCAATGCATTACATCTAATTTAATTTTCAAAACAATTCGCAAGCAATTTTTTTCTATCCTTTGTAGAATTCCGATTTCCAAACACTTTTATATAATCTCCCCCATTGACAGAGTTTAAAAAACTATCGCTAGCCTTTAATAAACACCGCCCTTTAATACATAATTATCTGTACAACTTATCTTTGTTGTACTATGTGTTTCCATAAGTTGCAGAAACGTTTTCAAGGGAATATTTTTGCCAACCTTACAAAATCAAGTATTAAAATAATTTCTTTCACACAACTCTCTGCTTAAAAGTAATATACTTACCAAGGCGTCAATAGAAATGCTTTGTCTATTTTTCTGCTTTTTTTTTTAATTATTAACTAATCTTTGAAGCTCCTATTATAAACTTCAAAATAAGAAAAAAAAAGTTTGAGATTATTCTATTTTTAAGTATTGTTTTCACTTGATACTAATTACTTCTCACATTACAAATATATTTTGTTAATTGTTTTTTTTAGATTATTGCATGGGAAGTTCAGGGAAAGTTCACTGTTCAGACAACGATGAGAGATGCATTGAATTCACATCAAGAGTTGATCCGAATGAAGTGTTTCATAATTGTATTAACATTTACACTGAAAAAACCTACCGTAAGTTGACAAATGAAATATTTGTAATTATTCAAATAGACCTACAGTACAAGTAGTTTACAGAATATATTTATAAGTTTTAAAAACTAATTGTTTAATACTTATTAAACTTGTAAATTATATATCTAAACTTTTTCGTTAATTCATTTGTAAAAGTGATTTAAGATTAACGTTATATTTTCAGATTCATCAGAAATTGAATTGCAAAAAAGAAAAAAAAATGCGGTGGTTTATGTTTGTGGTTCTCTCGCATTGGTGTTTTTAATCATTTCTATCAGTTTATTCATTTATTCTAATACTTTATAGTGTTTGAATTGCCTGTACTGTCGTTTTTCTAAATCGAATAAAAAACTTTTCTTGACCTAAACATTCAATATTGTACGTTAGAGGGTTTGTACGATATTTAGAACATTTTAGTATAATTTTTTTAATCTTCAAAAAAAGTATGAAATTTTTTTGCTTTTTATTTAAATTTAATTTTTACGTATTTCATTGTTCATATGATATAAAAGTTCGTACATTTTAGTTTTGCTTTCAATACAAGGCAAACAAAAAATATTTTTGCAATAAATAACACAAGTTTAACGATGTATTTATAAGTATTTATTTGATTTAGAAAAACGTTTAAAGTTGCTAATAAAAGTAAAAATGTTGTAAAAATGGTTAAAATATTATTTTTGTTTCGAATTTTTGAACTTCAAAATCACTATCGTTGCTACGGTTTGAAAATAAAAGATTTATTTTGAAAAATAAAATTTCAATCTACAGTTGTTCCTGGCACTTTTCATGAACCTTTATAATTTTAGTCCTAGGTTTAGAATGCAAAACTAATCAATTATTATATTCAAAAGTACGTGGGTAGCTGAAAATAACGCAAGGACGGCCTTCAGAATGGAAGTTTCTCGGTTTTTATACGTAAAAGCTACATAAGACAGGACTGAAAAGGCAGTTACAAACATTATTGTTCTGCTCATATTATTATGAAGCTTTGTAATTGATGCTTTAGATATTAGTTAAGTTCGATGTGTTTAATTTTATATTAATAATTCTAACTATCTGTATTATAAACGTAGTATAAAATATTTTAATTCTCAATGTGTATACAAAGTATAAAAACGATCTTTGGTTGGACTGTTCAATTACTTCTTAATAAAAAACATCTACGGGACTCATCAAATTAAGATTTATTTAGAACTGAATAGTTTTTTAACTTACGAGGCCGGATTAAAATACTATTTTTAAATAATATCTGGTCGGATGTTGATCTTCGACCAGATTTCTATTAGCATAAAATTTGAACCAATTTTGAAAAGTATTTATTCAAGGATTTCTCTAGATTCGTGGTTTTTTGAGTTTTTCGTTTAGTAAAAGCAGGGGTTCAAATTCATATAGTTTTGTTCAACAAAAGATGCTTTAAAACATCACAATAATTTATTGTTTCTTACCTATATTAGTTCTATGTTATAAATAAGAAGTTTAAATTTGATTAATGTAAGTTAAAAATAAAATTAATAGTATAAACTTATTTATTTGCACATAAAAAAACTTCGACATAAAGAAATAACAAACAATGAGTTTCAAAACCATAAAAAAGTATGTTTCAAAATGAAAATCTACCTTAAAGAAGTTAAATAGAAGCTTTAAGTAAAAGAGCTTCCTAATTTTCTAAATTATTTTACTTATATAAAGCTTTTTTTAATTAAAGATTTTTTTTAATTAAATCTATTTAAAAACTATAACATATATCATTATTATACATACTATGAACAGATATATTTTAAACTTTTCAACCTATAACTAAAAACCCTCTTTCCGCTAAATTTAAGCTTTCAGGACTATTTGGACGCTGATCTTTTCGGCCTTCTCATTCAAACCGGTGTTGACTGTGAAGATGTCAGTGGGTGAGTAAGTGTTTCCAGAAGGATTTTTCAAAAGAATTTTGGATTTCCTGTGTGTTTGAGAACGAAGTACTTCTGTTAAATCATTTTCCGACAAATTAGTCTGGTCCAACAGCTCTTGGAAAGTAAATTGACTCCTCTTTTTGAAAAGCTCCATAACTGATATCTGGTAATAAGAGTACAAAGTCAGAGTTTATTTCTTGGTTGGTAAGTCTAAGATTACTTCGGCTAAAAAGTTCTTGTTCAAAACTCTCAATGTCTTGTTTGTGTTCACCTCGGCACTTTGGTAGAAATATTAAAATCTTTCAAGGCCGTCACTTACAACCGTAGGTATAAGGTAAGCGTCAAGGTTTTTATAATCAGGCCATGTACGAGCGCTCACTACTCTAAAAGTCTAATGAACATATTTGCAAGGATTTCCTTCTTTCTTGAAGGCTTTGTTTAACTTTCTGGACGCCTCGAAGTCTTTTATTATCTTGTCCGGTTCTTTTGAGTCGGCCGGGTGGCCGTATTCTTTCAATTACTCAACAATCCTTTTGTCGTATGCCAAATATGGAGATTTGGCCCTCACGAGTCTTTTGCACAAATACTTTTTAAACGCTGCGTTGAAATCATGTTTTCTATCACTGGTTATTTTTTCGTAAATGGTCATGAAGTGGTTTAAAACTGTTTCCATCTCATTTTGTTTCTGCTCGCCAGTCATCGATTTCATTTTTTTCATGTCGATAAAAAAACACAAGTTTTCATTGACTTTCTTGTTGGTGACAATTTCGGAAAAGGTGCCGTCGACAACAAGCTTTTTAAGTACAATATGGCTTTAAAAATTTAAAGAACGTTCAAAATTAATTTAAAATTACACCATTATCTTCTTATCAGGGCCAAAAATTAAGTTTTAACGAAGCTACTTACAATTTTTAATTACTTTAAACAAGCGGTTGTCAAGGTTTACATAGGTGCACATTAGTGTACAGTAGACTACCGCTTAAGTACGCACTTTTTTTGGTACGCACCTCGCCTTAAGTACGCACTTACCTAGAAAGACAAAATAAATTCTAAATTTTCTCAGACTTAAAGTTTTTATAAAGACTTGTTCCATAGAGTCATTTTCTGACGCTTTCCATCCATTTTTATAAATTTCTCTAAATTTTTCTAAAATTTCTAAACTTTTTTTATTTAAAAACTTTAAGAATATCTGCAAAAGAAAGCTTTATTTTAGTGTGACATAATACAAAACTAGTTAACCACAAAAACTAGTTAAAATTCTATAAAGTCAAAATTAACATATAAAAAGAAGCAACAACAACAAAAAACTAAAGTTAAAAAAAATTAATGAGCATCTTATCATTGTGCACTTCTACTATAAATGTTTCGATTGATATAAACTTTCTTACAAAAACAGTCCTGAAACGTTTTTCTTTCAAAAAAAAAAATCAAACACTTTTTAGCTAATGGAAAATTATTATAAATCTATTAATTAAACTAAACTTAACTTGACAAGCATTATGTAAAAACTTTTTTTAAAAAAAAATAAATCATTTTGAAATCTATTTAAAAATTTTGCAGGTTAGAATTATGTATCAAATGTTATTTAAAATAAAAAGACTTGTTTATTTGGCTTATTTATTTGATGACTAGTTGTAAAAAAAAAAACAAACAACTAAATTTCATATTATACTATGTCATCAAAAATTACGCACTACCCGTGCTAAGTACGCACTTTTTGGTCGGGTTCAATTTGCGTACTTAAGCGGTAGTCTACTGTATTTATTTTTGTTTTGGAGTACATGAGTTACTCAGATATTGTTGAAAAAAAAATCTAGTTTATTTAATTTTAACTATAAAAGTTAGTATTGCAGCTATTTCTAGCCCTGATAAAAATTTTTGGCTTATTTTGTTAAAAAAAAATATTTTTCTTTTCTGCTTTTACATATAATATATTTTAATCAATAATGTAAAATCTATTTTATTCGAAAAGACTCTTTTAGAATCTTATTAAGTAAATTTCAAAGACAAGTAAATGGTTAGTAAGGAGCTATATTTAACTTTATCAAGTTTCTAGTTAAAACTTTGTGCTACAATTGAAATTAATAAGTATTGTTATAATGAAATCTATTGTATATTAATCTATATTCAACACTATTTTAACATACAAAATGATTTTAATAAAATAACTACAAGTAATAATACTTCTGATAAGTTTAATGTTTATAAGTTAATATTAAACTCATGTTTTTCCTTTACTCATATCGTTTAGGATAACTCAGACTAGTTTTAATTTTTTTAGGGTTGCAACACCTTCAAAGTATCAGGGTTGCTAAATAACTTTAAAACCTTGAAAAAATTTAAATTATTAATTTGGGTAGAAAAACTTGAAAATCCTAGAGTTAGTGTAATTTTGAAAAAAAAATTTTTTATTTTTAACAGAACTCACTTAAAAACCTAGAGATACCTAGAAATTTTAAAGTTAGTAATATTTTTAATTATAAAATTTAGATTTGACCTAAAATTCTATCATAAAAAAAATCTTTTTTATTCCCTATCACAACTATTTTTTTTTACAAAAAAATTGTTTTTATTAGCTTAACTGTATCTTATCCACGTTCTTTTACTATTTAAGGTAGTTTTTTACTTTAGACTTGAGTTTAAACATTAAATAGACTGAATAACTTCTAATTTCACAAACCTGAAACAAAATAAGACTGCCCTGAAGAAACTCCTTAAAAACATATGATAACCCTTGGTAACTTAATATACTCGTAATAACCCAAAATTTGAGAATTTGGAAAATATCAGTATGACTCTGGCCAGTATGACTTATTTTAAGCTCAGGGTATTTTTGTTTGGATTTTAAAATTTTAAACATAAAATTAGATATAGCTTTTAAAGTTTCAACAATTGAATACTATAGAACCAATAGTTTTGAAAAGTCAACGTAATTTATTTGTTAGTTTGTTTAGCCAATATTTATTTCGGCCATCGTCAACAAGTTGAGATGTTTTATGCCATCGAATATAAACAATGAACTTCACCGCACGATCAACAACAACAGCATCCGAGACAATCCTACGACCGGTTTCGTCCTTATTAGTATATATATATATTTTTTTTTTTTTTTTAAACTTCGGTAGTTTAATAATTCTGCTGAAAACCATATATATTTTTTAATTAACTACTAATTGACTTTTTATGTATTAGATCCTGTTATATTGTATTGGAAAGCTATGCATTATAAAAGTAGTAGCTTACCTGATTATTAATGTACCTATAAAAGAAATATATAAAACTTTAAAAGTTAATTTATTTTACATGTAGTCCTTTTCATCGTATGCTTAAGTTGTAAAATTTATTAAACATAGAAACATTAACTTTGACTAGTGTTTTACTTTTTATTCATTATAATCAAATAACTTAAACACTAAAAATTTAGGAAGCAGAATAAAAAATATCGTATCAGCGCAGCATCAGATAAACAGACCAGAGAAGCGGGCAAAACTTTAGTGGAAAGATGACCAGGAAATACAGCTTTCAACGAACCCACAATTTTTAAATGCTTTAATTGTTTCTTTTTTACGCCTATTTGTTTAATTTAAATATTAACGAGTACCAATAAAAATTATTTAAATCAAATGCGTTGTGTTTAATCAAGCATTTATACTAATATGATTAATAACTAGTTAAATTGTTGCAATGTTTTTGCTGAATAAATATATAAGTGAGGGGTGTGCAAGGTTTTGGTTCAGCGGGCCATAAGTAGAAAAATTTAGTTGTTGATTGGCCGGAATATTTAATTTTCTTAAACACATGAAAACAGTTAAATTAATTTTGCCAAAGTTTTTTTTATGAAACTTTTCAATAATAAAATTTTATATATCCTACAAGCTAAATCCAAGTATTTTTTTATACATCTTAAATGTTAATTTTTTATGTAAGTTTTACCCTCGTGGGCTGGAGTCCCCTTAACTTCTGTAAATATTTTCATAGTGAACATTTTCTTTCCGTGTGCCCTAAAGTAAGGACTGAACGATACAAGTAACAAAACTGTTGTAAAAATAAGATAGATAAAACAACTTTTATCGGAAACAAAGAAATGCATAATTTTGTAAAGTTTTGCATCTATGAATAAATTTGGAGAAATTGCTGTAGTACTTTTATAAAAAAAAATAACGTTTTCCTACCTCTATTTGCGCTACTTGGGGTGCATGAATATTTATCAGTTTGGCGAACACTACTTCAACTTTCTATTAAAACTAAAGTTTATATTTTTAACATAGTTTAAAACTAAAACTATACCTAAATATTTGAGCATCTTTTACAAATATAAAGCGGTCAAATTTATTTGTCTTAAATGAACTTTATTGCAACTAAAAAGTATTACAAAAAGTTGTTTTTTTTTGTAAAATGTAACAAACTCATAGGTATGTAGACTGTTTAAAGTGATTGTGAAACAAAAATACAATTATAATAATGTAACTAGTATAAACTATAGTTTAACGAAGAATCAATATCAAAATACTTAACTATGTAAAAAACTAAACTCTTTTTTTTGTAGATTAATTTTTTATAAAGCTACAACTTAAGATTAAAAGTTTTTTAGCTAAAACTTAATTTGTTTTTTGTTAATAGGTTATAAAAATGCATAATAGAAACTAAACTACAAAAAAAAGTTTATTACATTATTTGGTATGTTGATGTTAAATCTTAATCAAACTATAGTTTATAGCAATCATATTTTTATAATTGTTTGAATTTAATAGTATAGAATTGTCGAAACTACTTTTAAAACGTTTTATAATATTAACTTTTTAACGGTTTATTTATCAGTGTTAGTTTTGTACGATAGACCTCAGATTTTGTTGACTTATGAGGTTTAATCTTCTAGCAGAAAGAGAGGTTTTATATTTTTTACTACAAGTATTTAAGATATTCACCTAAATTGAAGCATTAATATGCAGCTTGTAGTTTTAACATCACACCAACTACAGCTTTAAACAAGTAAATCAAACATCTAGAGCAACTTGACTCCTACTTCGAAAAATATCGATAAATTAATTACTTTAAGAAGTACGCACCCACGTAAAGTAGATACCATTGAATCGCAAAAAGTATTCAGATCGAGATAAAAAAAAACATATTGGTTAAACTAATTAGACTAAATGAACGAATAAAGGATATTATTATGATGTATGCAACTGTAGTACAAACAATTTTTTAAAAATCTAGTAATTATAAAACTAAATGGGATGGACAGTATCTTAATAAATTGATGCTTACCTATGTTCGGTGATAAAACAGTAAAAGTTTTCTCAGAACAGTAATGTATCATTTTTGTCTGGGTTTAAAGTGTATACTATATTAATGTTTCTACTCTATATATAGTGTAGTGCAATTATATGTAACTTTGCATTAAAAACAAGTGGAATTTTTGACAACCTTAGTTATGAAAATAATTATAAAGCAATAGATTTTAGCTGTACTGAAAAAAAGTAATTTCTGTTTAAAACCAACAAAAGACATTGTACATTTTTAGAAAAAAATATGTAAGTAAATTAAAATTTAAAGTTACTATATCAACCTCAGTTTTGATTACCTTGTTTTTACATTAAATGAAATTTTATTTCAAATTGCTAACTTTTATAAATACAAAAATAAAAACTTAGTAACAATGCTAAAAGGGATCGCGTCGCAGAAATATTAATAAACAGTTATTTGCGTAATACTCCATAAAACCCGAACTGCTTTTAGAATAACTATAAATACTATTTGATTTATTGAATTCAAATAAAACATAATTCTTACAGTATCTAAAAATAAATACAACTTTGTTTATAAAAATTCTATACCTCGTTGTAATCAACTATTCTCATACTTAGATATTAGCTTGACTTTTTGTAGTTAAGTTAAAAAAATATATTCAGCTTTTATAGTTCTAAACAGTTAAGTAAGGCTTGTTTGATAATAACTGGTTAATAAATTATTTTTATTTTGTAAACCAGTGAATTAATTACTGAAATTTCGAGTGAATGCATCAAGTTTACAGTTTATAAATTAAAAAAAAAAACAATTTAACTAAATATTTTTTAATGTTGTAATTTTTTTATATAGTTACGAACAGCAATGCACATATTAACTATTAAATTTAAAAATTATTATAATCGAATAGTTTTACAGATTATTATATAAAATAAACTTGTAAGAAAAATACACGTAATGTTGGTACTTATTACATATATATATATATATATATAGACATATGAAGTAAATTATTAGAATTATTTATTTTATTATTTATTATGTAGAACAGTCTATAAAATTGTTTTAAACTTTTAGGTATTCCTTATAGTTTTTTTAAGAAATATGGTTATATAACTAGCAAAAAAAAAAAGAAAATCTCAAGTAAAAGTTTTTTTTTTAATATATAAATTTTTATCAAGTTTATTATTTTTTGCAAGATAATCCAATACAAAATTAAATCGGTTAGGAAATGTTGTTTTCTATTATGGTTACCCATACTTTACCCTGATTAACTTGTTTTTATTTGAAAGAGTTTTCACATAAGGTAAAATGTTACAATTTTTTTTGCAATTTATAAGTTGTCTAAAGGCAATTGTAATAAATTAAATTTTTATTGAAAAACTTGAAAACTGATTTAATTTTGAAATTACTTAATTGATTTAAACTTCAGTAAGTAGGGAAACATGTTTAATTATACTGTTTTAGAATGTGGTATACATTATTTTTCAATGGTTTTATAAATTAATAATTTAAAAAGTATCATTAGTTTGAAGTACTTACTGTTATAAGCTAACAAAATTACAAAGATTCTGAAATTTCATTTTATAAAGTGTTATTGATAATACTTTTTATTTATATATTTAACAGAATGAAAACACGTTCAATTACCAAATTTGAACATTTTAATTTAAATTAAATACTAAGAGTTTAAAATAAAAATTATAACTTAAAGGCTGCAAAAGTTATATCTAAATATAGAAGAATATGGTAAAGCTTTTCATGGTTCACCAAATAAAAAAATTACTTTTATTTAAATATATTTTTTGTAGTTTTAACTATATTCTAATTTTAACATTTTTTACAGCTGTTCCATAGTAGTTAAAGTTGGTGAACATGTTAACTTACCTCTGTTCAGTTGTTCAATGGTGCACTTTCATCTTCACTACATGGAAGACCAGTTATCTCTTCAATTACATCCTTCAATCCTCTATTAACATGCAGCAAACGTTCCTCAACAAGTTAGTCAAAGACACTATCAGAGATCGGCTCCATGATTTTGTGGACAAAACCTGCGATTACTGTTTCAACCCTGAGAAGTTGTTGGAAAAAATCAAAAGTTTCATCCAATTTTTGTACTACTTAACAATGATTTGTGCAGTGTGTTTTGTGTGGAAGTTTACCGACCAAATTATAGCTTTTGTCGCAATCTACTTGTTGTACAGTCATTATGACGTCATAAAAAAAAGCTGTTGCGACTTGTGGAGTATTGTCAAACGCCGTATGTGGATTACGTGTGGGGTTTTTATTTTGGCGGTTACTTTTACATGGAGCTGCGTAGATATTGTTGTTTTTGCAAACTTCAATGAACAATACAGTTGGATTATTTGTATAGCGGGTAGTTTTTCATCCTTTAACATGGTGTGGGTTTTCACCAAAAATTGTGTCAGTTGCTCGGGTTATATAATAAACTTGTTAAATTTTGCAATCAAAAATCCTATGGCAGTTTTCTATGTAATAGCTGTTTTGTTGTTGGTATGTTTTTGTTGGAGTCTGAGTAAAGTAATTGTGTTTAAAGTCAGAAAATTTCTAAAAGTAAAGAAAACTGACTTGTCTGACGTTGAAAAATGCTTTCCAAAAATTTCTGTAGATCCTGAAATATCAGTCATTTTCAAAAAATCGAAATTTCCTATTAAATTGGAAGTTCAAGAAAACTCTGTAGTTCTTCCGTTACCCGAATTTCCTGCACAATGTAAATTTTCAGAAAACTATGAAGATCTTCCGTTACCCGAATTTCCTGCACAATGTAAATTTTCAGAAAACTCTGAAGGTCTTCCGTTACCCGTATTTCCTGCACAATGTAAATTTTCAGAAAACTCTGAAGATCTTCCGTTACCCGAATTTCCTGCACAATGTAAATTTTCAGAAAACTCTGAAGGTCTTCCGTTACCCGAATTTCCTGAAAATTTTGAAGATCTTTTGTCACCTGAACTTCCTACCCAATGTAAAGTTTCTGAAATTTCTGACGATCATCAGTTACCTGAAATTTCTGCACAATGTAAAGTTCCAGAAAGTTCTGAAGATCTTCCGTTACCTGAACCTCCTGCAAAATGTAAAGTTTCTGAAAATTTTGAAGATCTTCCGTTACCTGAGTTTCCTACCAAATATAAAATTCCTGAAAATTCTGAAGATCTTCCGTTACCTGAACTTCCATTACAATGTAGAGTTCCAGAAATTTCTGAAGATCTTCCGTTACCTGAACTTTCTGCACAATGTAAAGTTCCAGAAAATTTCGAAGATATTCCGTTACCTAAACTTCCATTACAATGTAGAGTTCCAGAAAGTTCTGAAGATCTTCCGTTACCTAAACTTTCTGCACAATGTAAAGTTCCAGAAAATTTCGAAGATCTTTCGTTACCTAAACTTCCTACCCAATATAAAGTTCCTGATAGTTTTGAAGATCTTCAGTTACCTGAACCTCCTGCAAAATGTAAAGTTCCTGAAAATTCTGAAGATCTTCCGTTACCTGAACTTCCATTACAATGTAGAGTTCCAGAAAGTTCTGAAGATCTTCCGTTATCTGAACTTCCATTACAATGTAGAGTTCCAGAAAGTTCTGAAGATCTTCCGTTACCTGAACTTCCATTACAATGTAGAGTTCCAGAAATTTCTGAAGATCTTCCGTTACCTGAACGTACTGCACAAAATAAAGTTCCTGAAAAATGTGAAAACATCAAAAACTTAATTAAAAATAACGATGAGGCGACTGTATCTGAAGATGAAGACACTTTAGAAACTAAAGTAGTAAATCATAAAACTTCAAAAGCAAAGACTGAAGCTACTGCTGTTTTTCCTTTCAATGCTGATAAATTTTTAACGGTCAATTGTCAAGATGACAACAAAGCTGCAGTTGAAGTTTTAACGGCTAAAGATATAAACACTGAAGCTTCTAACAAAAGTATTTTATCTATACCTGATAAAATACCAGCATTTAAACCTGAAGAGACCAAAAAAGTTGTAGTTGAAGCCTTAAAAAGAGAAGTGACAAGTACTAAATCTTCTGACAACAGTATTCCCTCTACACCTGATATAATTCTACCAGTTGAACCTAAATATACTAAAAAGATTGTTGCTGAAGCGTCAAAAGCTGATTCAGATGAAGAATTCCGTAGAACTCCTCTGAATCCTGAAGATTGTGACAGTTCTTCTGAATCTGATAAAATTGAGGATTGTGAAAAGTTACCGGAAGCAACTAGGACTCCACCTGTTCCAAAGCTTAAAGGTATGACTTTCTTCTATTCTGATAGATCTAAGAATACGTCAGGAAATGAATCTGAGAAAAACGAAGACCGTGAACCAGGAAAGAATGATGTGAGAGTTGATAACCGAAAAGATGAAACAAAATGAACGACTAAAGCCACGTAACCGGAAATTCTCTAGAAAATATTATTAAGTTATCATTGATGTATACTTAGTGCTAGATTTGAATTTTTTGTTACATTTTAAAAAATTTAGTTTCGTTGTATTGTGTTTGGTTTTGTGAATCGCACTCAGACTAATTTTAATAAAATATTACTCAATATCAGTACTTTTTTGTTTAGTGAATAGTAAAAAACAATGTATTTAAAAACTTGGAATGTTAAGTATTTGGAATAGTTTAATTTGTACTTATGTTTATTAATCTATTCATATATTTGCAAATATAACTTTTAACTTTAAGTATTGTTTCATCGAATACAATTTTTCTAATTTTGTCAATGTATCATGTTTAAACATTAATTAAAATTAACATTTTATCTCAAACCTTGGTTTTAATGAAATGGTTAAATGAACTCGAAAAAGTCTCAAGCTTTTTGACAAAAAATTTTGTGTTAAATTTTCTTTAGCATCACCTATGCAGTCTAGACTTTTTAGAAATCAAACTTAAGTTTCACATGGTATACATAACTGAAGTTTCAGTTTGATAAAAGAAGGAAGTTCTGTTTTAATTTGATGGTTCTAATTTTAAACTTAGTTATTTAATTTAGCTTTTTGTTTACTAGAATTTGTTTGTACTTAGCCAGTAGTTTGTAAGCATGTATATTTAATTTCAATTTAATTAAAATGACCCTAGTTATAATTTGTTGTAATAGCTTAGTAATCTTATCATAAATTTGTTTTGATAAACAGTCTAAGAGTTTTTCGCTAGAGTATTAGGTGTTTTTGTTATAATAAAATTTAATTGTTGTATATTATCATACCTTTTGCTATTGTCTTCCTACATTTTGCCATGTTTTTTCTCAGAAATTATATTAAGTGATGATCTCATTTTTGATTGAAACATTGTTTTGAAAATAAGAGGTTTAAAATAGTTGGAATATCTACTTAAAATAAAAATTTTTCATAAATATTTAAACTTTTTTTATTTTACAAAATATCTTTCGTTGAGGAATGGTTTCTGTAATATACATTTTTTTAAAGTGTGTGTACTGTATTATGTGCACATAACAACTATCTTTGAATAAAAATAAAGGTTTACAGGTAGCAAGACGTATTTTTAACAATAGTATGAACTTGTTTTCTAGAGTTTTAATCCGTTTTTAGTTTTTTCTTAATAAGATCTACTGACAAACAGTTTTGTAACAGCTGGATTCAATATTAATGTTTCATATATTAGGGAAGGGCAACATACGAACCGGAAAGTGAAAACGATCGGTCCGCCAATGTTTACAAAATTTAAAAGGAACCCGGCCCGCAAAAGGTATATTCTATATATATTCTACAGCCTATATCTAAGCAAGATTGTAAATCTGGCCCACTTACCGAGTTTTGAAACTTACACTAAGTTTTTGGGACTTGATTTTAAGAAAAGAAAGTTGTTAAGTGCAAATTATTGGAGATTTAAAGCTCACACTAGGTATTGAGTTGAAAATAATACAGAACTAGTGTTTTATTTAAATGTTAGTATCAGGCAGGTAGCTTGGTACGTTTCTGCAAATCTACAGAAACGTAAACATTTGTGCGAAAAAACTTGTTTTTCTTTCGAATATTCAGCTTTTTAGACCTTGTTTCTTTAGCTTTAAGTAGTTGTTTATACTTAGTTTTGCACTCCTGAAAAATAACTTTATTTTTACGGGTTCTCTAGCGCCTTTAGTGTCGAAAATATTAAACAAATTGGATACATCTAAATTGTATACAAATAGCTTGGTTTAAAAATCTATCATCACATAGCAAACTATTGTAAAAAAATCCATTTCGAGGCTGTAGATTTATTTGGTTTGAATGATGTGAGAGAAAAAAAAAAAGTATGTGTGTTAAAATTTACATATTTTTGTCTTACAAAAGAGCAAATACAGATAAATGATATATAAAAAGATAAATTTTAGAATAGATGAACCTAAAAGTAACAAAATATGCTCGTTTTTGCCGAGCTGAATTAGAATTCAAATTAGATTTTAATGGTGACGTGATAATAGGTAAAAGTTTTAAAGTAGCAATTTTTTTCTGGGAAAGATTTTTGAATGATTAACTATTAAGATTTTACATTCTGTTTTACTCGTAATTTTTATTAGAGGTGTTTTACTAATTTTGACATTTTAGAAGAATTTCTTGGTCTTGTTCCAATATAAAGCACAACAATAAGTAAAGACATTAAAAGAGTAAAGGTGCAATGCACCAATATAGAGTTTTTAACAGTACACTTTTTTGCTTCTATTTCTATTATAAAATTAAGTTAAAAGTAAAAAAATCTGCTTAAATTAATATAGAAAAATCTGAAATAAAATGTTTTTTTTATAAAAAGAATTTATACGGTAGATTTTTTGTGTCAAATCTAAATTTCATTACGTTACATGTAAAAATTGCTTAAAGTTCTAGAATTTTTCGAAAATTCTCTAAATAAAGGCATTTTCAGATTTTTCAAGTGTAAGTTGTCAAATTTGAAGCTTTTCGGGATTTTTTGAAACACTAATTGTTCACACTTATATGTATACCATTACTATAAATAATAACTTAAATTATATCAGCTGCAAGACTTAATTTAAGATATAGTATAATTCAAACCAACACTATGCATTGAACAAAACATACATCAAAAATTTAATTTACCACTCTTAAAGCAAAAAAGTCAGTCTGAGTGACTAAAACTAGCCTAATATTTTAGCATACAAAAAGCCATTCAAGCCAATAACTGAAAAATGACTAAATTTGCCTGAGATTTGAAGTCTTCAAATAGTCATAGTCTGAGTGTGTGGCAATTTTTATTTGTTTATTTGATCGAATTTGAACTATTATAGTCAAAAATGTAAAAACTTGATAAATTACCATTTATCAATCAATCTAGTTTGTATTAAACAGCTAGTTACAAAAAACAGCAACTCTTTATATTAGTATGCAACGCATAAAATTTAATTTATTTTGCGAAAAGACATTGTTTGCAAAATCAAAAATTATACCTAACAAAAACCTTTTAAATTTATGTAATATATATTGCTTTAAATGTGTGTGTACACACTTAGATATTACATGTAGAAACAATAATGTTAGAAAATTACGCATTAACTAAATTTTATCTTTTTGAGTATTAAATAAAAAGTAGTTTAAAATATGAGCATCTTTGTCAATTGGTGTCCATAGTAATTAATTTAAGATGCAAAGAAAACTTCTAAAATAACAAATGTGTCAAAACCAAAATACGAAAAATGTTATTCCTTATTATTATGTTACTTTAAATGTTTTTGTGCATACTGAAATATAACAATTAGTAATAAAATATTTGAAATAGAAACTTAGGTATAATAAACGTGTAAAAAAAAAACTGTAAAGAAATAGCATTTTAGTTAATTAGTATTCATTACTTTTGTACAAAACGTAAAATATTTGCATTTAGTTTATTTACTAAATAGTTATTAAATAACTTAATCTTACTAACTCAAAGCACTTTTTACACTCTTTTTTCAAAAATTAATTTGCTCTTGTAAGAAGAAAGTTATTACTAAATTGAGAAAAAAAACCTGTTGAAATGCTTACCTGTGTTTTTCACAATTTTAAGTTAATTTAATAAAATTGGTTAATTGTTTTAAAATGTTATAATGCGCACAAGGACTTAGATTTACCTGTTTAAAGATTTTGGTTATATTAGGCGTTCAAATTAATTTTTATCTTAAAATTTTGAATTTAGTTAGTTTCCCGTCTACTTAGTTTTGGAGTAAGTATAAGTTAATTTACAAAAAGAAGTATTAAAAAGATAACTCGAAATTTGTAGTTTTCTTTTGTAGATAATTTGTAGTTTTATATGTGATGGTTTGAACGCATTAAGTTAAATTATTTTGTAATGCTAAATATTTTAAGTGGTCCGATAAAATTAAATATTCGTTATTATAATATTAATACAATTCAACAACTCATAAATTAAAACTAAAACTTTTAATTTAACATTTTGCTAGTATCTACAGCGAAGATATTTATATTTTACGGGAGCCGATAACTTTTAACCCGCTATCATTTCTAACTCGCTATCATTTCTAACTTGATCATTTCTAACCTGATCACTTCTAACCCAATCACTTCTAACCCGATCATTTCTAACCCGATCACTTCTAACCCGATCATTTCTAACCCGATCATTTCTAACCCGATCACTTCTAACCCGATTATTTCTAACAAGATCATTTCTAACCCGATAATTTCTAACCCGCTATCATTTCTAATCTGATCATTTCTAACTCAATCACTTCTAACCCGATCACTTTTAACTCTATGGTTTCTTACCTATTCTACTTGTTTGTTTTATTTTTTATCTGGATTTCATGCAAAGACAAACTAGTCTTAATAAAGTTATAAAATATGTTTTTATTTTTTATTTTAGTTTCTTTAAAACATGATTTTAATGTGTAACGTAAGAAAAATCATTAGTATAATGTTATTAACCTTACATATGTTTAATTAATTTTTATTACCTTATTTTTTGATATTTCATCCTGCAAATAATTTCAATAACTCAGTATTTAATACTTTTTTGTTCTTTCATTCTACTTTAACAGACGTCTTTCGTTAATCATATAAAATTTACTAAATCGTTTACTTTACAATATTCTGAACTCTTCTTTGTAGATTTTAAAGTTATCAGTTATAACTAAATTTGAGTTGGATTTTATAGTAACTCACGTGACTATAATAATTCTAACATAAGTAAATTTTAAAATTTAAACCTTTACAATTGTAATATTCAGATACAAAAACCTTTATATTACGGTCTAAAAACTACATTGTAAGTCTGTTGTAAATGTTGCATCATTACTGACTAATGTATTAACGTTTTATAGTAGGTTAGTTTTTAGTTTCATTTTGATATCTTCTACAAATTATTATACAACTTGCATAGGCCTATTAAGATAATGGAATTCATTCAAACATTAAGAGAAATTAAATAATTTTGTTTTATTAAGTGGAAAAGCATGATTTTTAGGTATAACCTAGGTAATAAATTAGTTATGTCGTATAACAAACCGCAAAAGTATGTTACGTCGATTGACCGTCTTGATTTCACATCATAAATAAACTCCTACTTAGACCGAGGTTGATCAAATCTCGCCTAGGTAATCTTCTTTAAACCTTCTTTAAAATCTGTACAATATACAAAATGTTTTTATTACGACATAAATTAGCACTTTAGTTGAAAAACATTTCTTTAAATTTACTTTATTATGAACAGTTGAAATAACGCAAGTAAAAACGAAATAAGTACTGTAGTCTATTGACTTTATTAACGGTGTTTTTTTGCACCTCTAAATTTCTGTAAATGTCATGAGTTCTTTCTTCATTAGAAATTTAAAACTATATTAGAGTGTCACAATACAAACTAACTTTATCATTTGTTTTAGATTATATAAATTTTCAAATAACTTATTCTTATATTTTTTATCAAATTATCTATAAATAATCTAAGTTTTTGTGTTTTTGAAACCTTAGAAAAACAATAACTATTAAAAGATATCAAGAATTTTAAAAAGAAGTTTCTACTATTAATCGTAAGAAACTGTTTTTACATTTTTAAATTTTGAAAACTTTTTATTTTTCATGATAAATGTAAATTTATTTTGCTCTAATACATCATATTTTGAAAAAATAAGTAAAATAATAAGTTTTCGACTCTAAGCTTTCATAATTAAGTTTATCATATAATATACCTTATTTAATCTTTAAATATAGTTTACCATTGACTAAAAAAAAAAGAAAATTAAGTTTAAATTTTAGTAAATGACAGATTAAAAATATTAAAAAAACGTCTATTTCTACTTTTGACTTAATAAACAGTAAACAGTTTCGTTTTAAGAACTTAGAATTTAATAATGACAATTTTAAATGAAACCACCATTCTAACTACAACTACTGAATTTCATTAGCTGTATCATTTCAAGTTTCATATATACTGATATAAATATTCTTAAAAGTTGTATTTCATATAAATTCGCCCTAAATTTGAATGCAACTTGCCAATATGGTCTCCATACTTAAAAAATATATATTAAACATATAGAATCTCTTCAAATAAAAAGTACAGAGTACTTTTTAACGGCTGTTATATTTCTTACATTGACGGCTATCAAAACTAAATATTTAGTCTTAAGAATTCAAAAGAATTATACTTTTTCTAATGCTTTTTATAATTAATTAACTACAAGTAGTTTATAATGCATTTTTGAACCTCATTAAAATAATTATTTATCACGAAAATAGATCGAAAATTTTATGCAGTCTAATTATCTTTCAGTTTAAATGTGGAATTAGCTCTCAAACAAAATTAATTTTTACAAAAAAATTAAACAACTTTGATTTAAGTCTACTTGATTAAGATAAGGTACTTTATACTAGAAACTATCAGTAATTTAACAGGTTATAAACTTAAAAACCATTTATTTAATATGTAGAATTTGGTTCATTTTTAGTTTAATTATATTAGCAGCGCCTACCCTCTGAAAATAATAAGCCATTTTCTGAACAACTTCGATATATATTTATTTGACCTGTATTCTTAATGTGCTTTGGACTTTTAACTTTAAATGCACTTATATTAGTCAATGTATTTAAATTTTTGATTTCTTTTTACAAATAACTGTACCTTAATTCCAACAGTGTTTATTTTAATTGTATCGATTATGCTTTGGCAAAGTGGCCCAGATTTTGATGGCTGGGTCTAGCGTAGGATAACAAGCTTTCATCAGCAATAAATATCAAAAATTATATTTTAACAAAGGCTATCTAAATATGAAATTTCATTTAAACAAAACAAACTAGAATTCATTAAAAAAAAACAACTATGTTGAGATTAGTGTGTTTAAAAAAAAACCCTCATATTAGAACAACAATAAATAAACATATAAATACATATTGGGTTAACAATTGTCGGGATGGAAACGAACGGGTTAAATTTTGTTTCAAATGATCGGGTTAGAAATGATCTTGTTAGAAATGATCGGGTTAGATGTGATCGGGTTAGAAATGATCGTGTTAGTAATGATCGGGTTAGAAATGATCGAGTTAGAAGCGATTGTGTTAGAAATGATTGGGTTCGAAATGATCGAGTTAGAAGCAATCGGGTTAGAAATGATCGAGTTAGAAGTGATCGGGTTAGAAGTGATCGGGTTAGAAATGATCGGGTTAGAAGTGATCGGGTTAGAAATGATCGGGTTAGAAATGATAGCGAGTTAGAAATGATAGTAAACCCTCCTAAATGCAAGTATAGGAGTGAAATATTGATTTGTTAGTAAGAAATTGTTAAAATAAATATTGGATTATTAAGTTTTCATGAGACAAAACAAATATTGTTTAAATTCATACTATATCTATGTAAAAACGTTTACAATATTAGTATCTGGTAAAAAACTGAAAAAAATTGTATTGTGCCAATACATTTATATTTCAAATTAATCTTTTGCGCCAGTAACTATAGATTATCTTTGAAAAAGAGTTCAGTTACTAAATCACATGGTTTACATTATTAAAAACCTACACTGTTAAGAAAATGAAATAGACGATTAAACAAACTTCTTCTAACTTATACATTTTTACTTAAATGTGTAAAAAAAATTCAAACATACACCATTTGCAACTAAGGATGCATGATTTCCCGATTGCTCATTTTGTTTTTCATTTTTATTTCACAAACGTTTTAAAAGTTACACAAAGTTGCTCTTATATTGAAAATGAGTTTTAAAAATTTTTAGTTTTCACACAGTTTAAAAATTAAGAATATTATGACGCATCAATGTAGGATTTAAACTACAATATTTTATAGAACGTACCATACAAAACTAAAGTGAGTACATGTTTACTCTACTGCGTAAGCAGGCTGACTTGTGGTCAACGTTGAACGAGGAAGAAAGATCTATGTTAGTTAAATAAATAACATTTTATAGAAAAATAAAATTTTTAGCAATTTACTAATTAACAAATCTTTTTTCAGGTTTTGTTTTACTTTGAAAATTAACTTATCGGTGAAAAAGAAGCTTGGTTTAGCTTTGAAAACATTCGTGAAAATAAAAACACAGAAAATGAGTACGGTTCTTAATTGTACTGGTATACAAATACTAACATATAACTTAATATATGAGTACACTTAAATATTTTACCTGTCATAAATTACTCTTAATGCATAAGGAGAATAAAAAAGGTGTGCATATATATCAGAGTATAAAAAATGTTAGTTGAAAGTTGAAATAATACGATTAAAAACTGATCTAGCCGTGGCAGCGAAAGTGATTTTGAATTTCAAGAATTCAAAACAACAATAATACTTTAACCAATTTTACATCATTTTTACGTTTATTGACAACTTTAAACGTTTTTTTAAATCAAATAAATGCTTATAAATATATCGTTGAACTTGTGTGTTTAATTACAAAAATATTTTTTGTTTGCCTAAAGCTAAAATGTACGAACTTTTATATCATATGAACAATGAAATATGTAAAAATTAAATTAAAATAAAAAGCAAAAAAATTTCATACTTTTTTTGAAGAATGAAAAAATTATACTAAAATGTTCAAAATATCGTACAAACCCTTTAACGTACAATCTAAGAATGTTTAGGTCAAGAAAAGTTTTTTATTCGATTTAGAAAAACGACAGTACAGGTAATTCAAACACTATAAAGTATTAGAATAAATGAATAAACTGATAGAAATGATTAAAAACACCAATGCGAAAGAACCACAAACATAAACAACCACAAATTTGTTTCTTTTTTGCAATGCAATTTCTAGTGAATCTGAAAATATAACTTAATCTAAAATCACTTTTACAAATGAATTAACGAAAAAGTTTAGATATATAATTTACAAGTTTAATAAGTATTAAACAATTAGTTTATAAAACTAATAAATATATTCTGTAAACTACTTATACTGTAGGTCTATTTGAATAATTACAAATATTTCATTTATCAACTTACGGTAGGTTTTTTCAGTGTAAATGTTAATAC